>NC_136063.1:85893432-90693432 GCF_964261635.1 Lissotriton helveticus
CCTATTCCCCTGGTGTCAGGGGGTCTCTCTCTGTTAAATTCAACAATGTTTAATAATTAGTACAGCATCCATATCTTTTTTCTTTAAAGTCCGTACTTGACATCTGGTTAACTCACTTGTCCTTTCACTTACTGAGAGTCTCAGCAACTAGACACTCTTGAGCTTTAAAAATTACAATTTCATTTCATTTCATATTGTGAAGCTTAACATCAAGTACAGTGCTGTCTAGAGCTGTGCACCATGTGATAGAGTGTGCTGTCTAGTGCAGTGTACATTAAACTGTATACTACCTTGTACCGTGTATTACTGAGTATCATCTTGTGCAAAGAGTGGCCTAGAGCAGTGTGCAGTTTCGTACTGTGAGTATCTATCACAGTGTGTAGGACAGTGGTCTCTCAAGCACAGTGTTTTGTCTAGGACAGTGGGGGTACTCTAGCACAGTGTCTGTGGTGTGCTCTGTAGTACAACTGTCTAGAGTAGTCTGCCGTCTAAGACAATGGGTGTTGTAGAGCTGTGTACCCTCAATAGTTTGCTCTGTAGTATATTTTGCTGTCTAGTGTAGTCTTCCCCCTAGGACAGCGGCTGCTTTAGAACTGTGTGCTCTATGCAGTGTACTCTCTAGTATATTGTTTGACAGGTGGTTATAACTTATATGTGCATATATGTCAGTATTTGAAAGCAGGGAAGAGTAAGATAGTGGACAAAAATCTGAGGAGTTTAATTTCTTATTTGATTAACATTTAAAATGATCATTTTAGGCAGGAGACAACAGATAAAAAGCCATTTTGGCTTTAAAACTCAGGAGTCTCCGGTCTGAATCATGTCTGTAAAGCATGCAAGAATGATGTGGGTGGGCAGTGCACATATCAGTGGGGGCTGTGTGGATGTGACCAGTGCCCGTATCAGTGGGGGCTGTGTGGATGTGAGCAGGGCACGTATCAGTACTTTACGGCACCACCGCCAATCCTCAAATGTCCCTTTAGTGCTTTGAAACATGATTGGAAATATCTAAAACCCACATCCTCTCCGACATCTGTCTCGTCCTTTAGTAAGGAGCTACAACCCTAGTTTTATGTCCTAGTTTAAGGAGCATACAAAATGTATTGCTGTGTCTGAGGTCCCGCACCTTGGAGTCCTTGAGGTCCTGCACCTTGGAGTCTCTGAGGTTCTGCACCTTGGAGTCCTTGAGGTCCTGCACCTTGGAGTCCTTGAGGTCCTGCACCTTGGAGTCCTTGAGGTCCTGCACCTTAGAGTCTCTCGGGTCCTGCACCTTGTATTCTCTGAGCTCCTGCCCCTTGGAGTCTCTGAGCTCCTGCCCCTTGGAGTCTCTGAGGTCCTGCACCTTGGAGTCTCTGAGGTCCTGCACCTTGGAGTCTCTGAGCTCCTGCCCCTTGGAGTCTCTGAGGTCCTGCACCTTGGAGTCTCTGAGGTCCTGCACCTTGGAGTCTCAGAGGTCCTGCACCTTGGAGTCTCAGAGGTCCTGCACCTTGGATTCTCTGAGGTCCTGCACCTTAGAGTCTC
Organism: Lissotriton helveticus; assembly: GCF_964261635.1. NCBI lineage: Eukaryota > Metazoa > Chordata > Amphibia > Caudata > Salamandridae > Lissotriton > Lissotriton helveticus. The sequence goes on from NC_136063.1 coordinate 85,894,954, forward strand.
AGAGGTCCTGCACCTTGGAGTCTCTGAGGTCCTGCACCTTAGAGTTCTTGAGGTCCTGCACCTTAGAGTCCTTGAGGTCCTGCACCTTAGAGTCTCACAGGTGCTGCACCTTGAAGTCTCAGAGGTCCTGCTCCTTGGAGTCTCAGAGGTCCTGCTCCTTGGAGTCTCAGAGGTCCTGCTCCTTGGAGTCTCAGAGGTCCTGCACCCTATAAGTCTCTGAGGTCCTGCACCTTGGAGTCTCTGAGGTTCTGCACCTTGGAGTCTCTGAGGTTCTGCACCTTGGAGTCTCTGAAGTCCTGCACCTTGGAGTCTCTGAGGTCCTGCACCTTAGAGTCTCTGAGGTCCTGCACCGTGGAGTCTCTGAGGTCCTGCACCTTGGAGTCTCTGAGGTCCTGCACCTCGGACCCTGCTGCAAAATCTGTTTGTGGATATCTCTTTTCAGTCTACAGCCTTTGGGTTGACTACGTCTTGCTGGCTGCTTCAAACACCTCCCTAAGATGGGTCCTCGACTTTTCTTCTTTTACTTGTTGTTGTGAGCTGCTCCCCGGGGTCGTTCTGTAAACGATCAGAGGATTAGCCCCTCTGTTATGTCCCAAACTGCTTTCAGATGATCCCAAACCACGTGCACTGGATATTCACTCCAGGGCAGCTCCAAAAGTGAAATGCTGCCACGAGCAAGCAGGGGCTCTTGTCTCCAACTCCTGCCCGTGTCTCTTTCACTCTCCTCTTCTCCACCTCCCTCTGCATTTCTCCTCCCTTCTCACTCCCTTCCTGGTCAATCGCCTTTGTCTCTTTATTTTTTTATTTTATTTATTTTATTCGATTTATATAGCGCGTTATAACCCAGGGGTCTCTAAGCGCTTGTCCGGTAAGCACAGCAGAAATCCTGAAAGGGCCCTTCCCAGGAGTTATAGCCCACCCCAGGCCTTCTGGAAAAGAACAGTTTTCAACTTCTTCCGGAAGGACAACAGATTAGGTTCCTTACGCAGATCCGCCGATAGATTATTCCAGACTGCTGGGAGGGTATTAGAGATGGCACGACCACCCACTGTCGCCAATCTGAAGCGTGGTTGGGTAAGAAGGGTTGCTTCAGCAGATCTTAGCACCCTACCCGGTTTGTATGGAATCAGGCGGGTCTTAATGTATCTTGGTGCCTTGCCATAGAGCGATTTATGTGCAATACATAACCCTTTGAAGAGCACCCTCTGCCTTACTGGGAGCCAGTGCAGTTCGCGCATAAGTGGGGACACATGCGTGCTCCTGGGTTTCTTATGAATAAGCCTAGCGGCATCATTCATCACCCCCTGAAGTTTGTCCAAGAGTTTTTGGGGCAATCCTAAATAAAGCGAATTGCCGTAGTCCAATCTTACTAATATCATTGCGGAGACCGCCCGTCTCAAGGTGGAATAGGACAATAGTGGCGCAATTTTTCTAAGTTTTCTAAGTTTCTTCTTTCACCTTTTCTCTATTTCTCTCTCCGCGTCTTTGTTGACTGGAACACTTTCAAAGGTTCGAGGATTGGTTTGAAGACTGGAGCGATATTACTAAAGAATGAGTAAAAATTAAATGAGGCACAAATTATAAAAGTATTGAGATTAATTAATATCCAGATTAAAGGAACCTAATCTAACAAGTGGAGCAGGAGAGAAATCATAAAGTGCACTTTTTAATAGAATGCCCAATGGATTTGTTTATACCTGGATTTTGGACAATACATGACATTGTGACTCAGACACAGGTACAAGCCCCTTTCTGTGCTTCGTGTTCTAGTGCACGCAGGGCATCTTAATTCAACTGTGACTTTTACTAGCCGAGGGCAAAATCTCCCTGTGCAATTTCTTCATGTGCCTCTTTATGACACTGAATGATACGGTCATAATCCATGCCTATTTTGTGTTGTCTCTTTTTTTAAACAACTGCTGCTCCCCAACCACTTCTCGTTTTTATAAAGTTTTTCTTTTGATGCCCTCGCCGGGGCTAAAACCGATGGATTGATGTGCCGTGCGTTACATGTTAGGTGAAAATATCAAGAGTGGTGGTTCGCTTTAAATTTTAATAACTGCTCTAAAACCTTTCCCTTGTGGAAGCGCTAGTGTTAATCACAAGTGGATGAAAGGTGTTTGGCACAGCCTTCTGAACATAGAGCATGTCTGTGGATTGTACCATTATGCATAAACCTCTGAATGTGGAATATTAAGCCTGAATAACAAATGTACTATAATATTGTAACTCAGAAACCACATCACTTTGCCTCAGTTTGAAACACTGTAGTATGCATCTCTCTACTATACCTGTAATTATCTCAGAACTAGTGCTGTCATTTAGCTGCTAATTACACTGAAAAACTTTGCCAATTGTGCCCTCTCATATCTATTGGTAATTTAACTCTGAGTACTGGAGCCACTCGCAGTCAGATAGACACCAGTCATACGTTATATATGTTCATTAAACCAGGGCATTAAACTAGGGTTGTAGAGCTCTAGGGCTCTACACAGGCGCCTTACTACAGGATGAGGCAGGGGTAGGTGAGGATGTGGGGTTTAGACATGTCCAATGATATTTCAAAGCACTCGAGGGACATTTGAGGTTTGGAAGGGGCACAAGAAAGTGCTGAAGGAGGTTTGGAGTTCCCTGGAGTCAGGGGGCATTTTTATAAGACTGGGAGTTTGAGGAGCTGGGTTTGGTGAGAGCTTCTTCGGCAGAGGCAGGACTCAGCCTTCGTCATACTGCGAGGTACCAGTCTGTTAGTGATTGATTGACAACCCAATTAAAGTTTCTTAGAATGAAAGGGAGTTTTTAAAGACTGTGGATGTTTTTTGAGATCAAGCCTGGGGGGCTCAACACAGTTTGTAAGGGAGGAGAGTAGTTGTGAGGTGATCTATGAATAATAGTTGTCTGAGGTTGCATTGCTCTGGCAGCAGAGTAGATTTCTGTGAGCTCAATACTGACATTTCCACCCTGCAGCCAGACCTGCTCCTTACACACAGAGAGGAGGACAATAAACCAACCTTACCTGTCCAGGGTGCTTCTGACATCCTGCAAAACAGAAGAACAGACAGAGGGACATCAGTTTCCACAATCAAAATTAAATTCTCGCAGACGTTTAGGTTTTAGACACACCTCAACACAGACAGTTTGTGATATTCTGAATAGGGTCACATGACACAGCACAGCTTGGGATATCCCAAATGGGCCCTCAAGGCAGCAGAACTTTTAAATTTTGATTGAGGGCAGAAGACAGTTCAGTCTGATATATTCTGAATGTGTCATGCATTATAGCCTCTCGTCCCTGAGATCAGACGACATATCCTGTTAAAACTCCTGCATCGCTAGAAATATTTGGTGATATACCAGAGAAACAACTAGTATCCATAATCAAAGTATACCACGACAAAATACTTCTAACGCTCTTATAAGGAATAAAATGTACACCTGTAAATAAACAAGGATAAAGCACAGGATAAGACCTTTAAGTCTTTGTTCCTGTTAGAAAACGTCTATCCATACAAGCTGCAAAACTAAAACTGGGTATAACCCGTGCTCAGGAAAATGCACTTCTGTCTCCTATACCAGGGTATTTTCGTTCACAACAGGAGGCTCTTAATACTCTGGGAGAATTGGTGACACTTGAACTGGAACAGCCTCAATAATTAAATTATGTTCTATGTAAAAAATTGGACTTTGCTCTGAATTGTTTCAGTTTTGAAGACAAATTATGAAATGAATGGACGGACGTAGATTAAGTTAGGAAATCTTTAGGGGGAGGGCTTGGCATAATCTTGCAAAGTACTCTGGGGGGCATGTCTTTGACTTTTCTAACAGTCTTGATCCCAACGATTCAATTGAAACTAATTGCAGAAAGTTTAATGAAGCGATTACAGCGACCTTGGGGAAAATAGTGTCCTTTATTAAGTAAAAACCCTGTATCAATCTGTATGTCCCATAGTATAATGAGTCATTAAAAGCAACAAAACTAGAGTGCAGTCAATTTTGAAAGGCAATGGCGTCAGTCTTACAAACAACATTAAATAAGTATAAAGAAGAGATACGCACAGCAGAAGCAGCTTTTATATGGATTCTATTTTAGCCGCCACTAATAGCTTTGAGATCTTCCGGGGTTCATCTTATCCGCAGTGCTTCAAACATGATATTACTCCCACGCAGCAGCCGTGTGATGATCTTGTGTCTTCTTTGAAAAGAAAGTCAGCAAGATCTTAGAGGACATTGGTAATTCTTCTGAGGTGGAAGCTGCACCTTCTAGTGATAGCACCACCATGACTCTTGCTTCTTTGTCTAATGGAGATGCTTCAGAAATGTCGAGGCTTGGGAGTGGTGAGAGCCCCCATTGGAGGATTGAATTCTTTGAGCCAATTGCAAAGGAAATCTGTTAACAATCGCTTTGTTCACAATGTTCCCCATTAGACTCTTCTGTCTAAACTGTGGAAAAAATGGATGGATGAGTTGGTGGCACCACTAACATTACTCTGTAATCAATCACTAAAAGACGAGTACCACTCAGCTTGAAGACGACTGTGGTCCTGCCTCTTCCGAAGAAGCCATCACCAAACCTAGCGGTTTTGAGTAATTATAGGCTAATTTCTCTCCTTCCTTTCCGGGTGAAAATTCTGGAGTATCATGTTAGTAAGATCTTTCCTTCCTTCTTAGAGTCTTACTTCTTGCCTGAGGAGGAACAGTTTGGCTTTAAACCGGGCCATGGTACAGAGACTGCACTGTATGAGATCTGTTTGAGAGCAGAGAGTGGTCAGTCCTTGTCCTGCTGGATTTGTCGACCACTTTTGATACGGTCCACCACCACACCCTGCTGACAAGGCTGGCGGACTTGGGTGTTGGTGGGACTGTACGGAAGTCCGTAAAATCCTATTTGCAAAATCGCTGTCAGGTGGTGGCGCAACCCCCTTATCAATCAGTTTTTAGACACATTAAACAGGGGGGGGCCAAGGTTCAGCACTGAGCCCGGTGCTGTTTAACGTTTATATGCAGCTTCTAATTTCCCTGATAAAGACGCACCACATTTCTGTGGTTAATTATGCAGATAAGCAGCTGATTCTGTCTTTTAATAATAATCAGCCACATGCTGTAAAATCTTTCCAGACCTGTTTAGTGAATGTTGTACACAGGATGAGTGCAAACTCCCTTAAACTAAACAGGAATAAGACAGAATCTTTATGCTGCCCGGCGAACAAGATTTCGATGCCATTAGCGATGAATTTCTGGCCACTGCCTATAACTCAGTTCCGCCTCTCAGAAGCAGTGCACAATCTTGGAGTCACTTTTGTTGATCGTCTTTCCTTGGAATAGTATGTGAACAAAGTGCCTGGTGTTTGTTTTGAACGGCTTCAAGTACGAACACAACTGTTCCCTGTCCTACCTGATCTGGCTAAAGCAATAATTTTGTGAGGTGTCACTCAGTAGATTAGACGGCTGTAATGATCTATTAGGAGCCCCTGGCTACTCGATCAAGAGACTGTATAGATTTCAGGTGGCTGCAGCAAACCTGGTATTAAACAGGCCACAGAGATCCTCGGCTTCCAGGGCTCTGAGGGGCTTTATTGGCTCCCTGTGGAGCAGAGGGTTTTCTTCGAGGCGATGTGTATTGTGTTTCAGGCCCTTCAGAATAAGGGACTACACCGCTGCAGCGTAGACTGAAAAGATATCCTCTGGGGAGGGCGCTACGGTCTGCAACCGCTAATCATATTAAGGAACACGAGTTCTCTTGGTTCGACAAGGGGGTAGTGCCTTCCCAGTGAAGGCTGCCTAGACTTGGAATAGGAAACCGTCTGAATTGAGGCCTCGGCAGATTTGTGGAAATTCAGGAAAGCCCTGAAGACCTGGCGGTGTCCTAAATGATGGCTGTCTGTAACACAGCACCTGTCTTGGTTCTTTTTCCCCCGTGTAATCAATTGCTGCTACAGTCCAGGCTACCAGTCTGGTCACAGTGAGCGCTATAAATAATATAAATAAATACATTTAAGACCTCGAGCACCGGAGCTTGATGACCATTTTGGATAAACAGCGCTGAATCCGGATTAAAAAAACATGAAACCAGTAGTTGGTACGGCTGTACCAAAGTATGCAGCCATATCTCACAATGAGACCGTTCTACCAGAACCTTCTTTCTTCACCCGCGCACACAAGTTTGTCGGTAAATGTAACTAAGGGGAGGTGGGACGGTGCCTGCGGGACTGACCACAACTGCACACTGTAGGAATTATACGTAGAGTCTCAACCAGTCAATGAGCGAAACCAGTGCTCACTCTATTTATTTAAACTCCATCGATAATAGCATTATTAGTCATTTATCAAATGTGTTCTCCTGATATTTTAGTTTAATAATAACATTAAAATGTATTTATATTTTGCACTGTTTTAAGGATACTCATTGTTGACCTCTGTAGGAGATTTTTAGCAATAGTCCATACCCACATTATGAATGCGGTCATGCGACACAACGCAGTGTGATATTCTGAATGGGATTGTTTGACGTAGTACAGATGTTCTTTATACTGTGTTGGGCGTCCATTATAGAAGTAGGTTCCTCTGCATTGAATCAGTCCGTGCATTGCGTTGGGCTGTCAGTGCAGAGGATTTGCTTTAGTTGACCTTGTTTGTATATTTTGTTGTGTTGTCAGAATACAGGAGCTCAGTGTAAATAAACCCTCTCTGTTGATCATACATGTGCTCCACTAACATTCAATGCCTCACACACCATATGAATGTAGCTCTTGTGTATTGTCTTGTATTTACCAAGCGGTGTCTCACCTTCAGGAGCTCTAACGCTGGCTCCTTGCATTTCTTTTCCAGATCTGCAATGAGGGCTTCAAGAGAAGTGATTTGATTGGACAGTTTGGAGATATTTGCATTTTCTTCCATGGTGATTGTCTTCTCCATCTCCTCCAGTCTCTGGTACAGCGTCTGCTCTTTCTCTCTCAGGAGCTGGTGCAGCTCTTCAATCTCAGATGCAATTTTCTGCTTCTCCGCTCTCACCTTGTTCTGTAAGGATCAGAGAAATGATGGTTAGATTCTGGGATGATTTCAATGAGCCCCGCCATATGCAGTGTACAGGCTGGGGGTGAGGAGACACAAGGAATTCTGACAGAAACCAACAAAACTAGGGCTGGTGCCACATTTGGCGGGCACAGGCGGTGCTAAGCTAAAGCTAAGTAAGAAAAAGGTTTTTTTGCAGCTGCGCACTCTCGCTGCCTTCCCTTCTATTGTCTTAGTTTTCCGTTTCCACCAACACAACCCCTCACTGGCTGTCCACTCTCCACCCACCTCCCCCGAGCAGTCCAACACAGCCCCCTCCCCCACTTAGCTGTGAATGGTCCACCAGCACAGACCCCCAGAGCCCCCTACTGAGCTGTATAATACCCAAGATCACAGACCCCCCACTGAAGTGTACACTGCCCACCGTCCAAATGTTTAGAGACCTCAAAGGAGTTGTGCACTGCACACAGCCATTCACAAAGCTGTACACTGCTCCCATAGCGCCCCATGCGCTGTGCACTGCACACTCACATTAAACCCCAGAGCTGTGTGCTGCACACAGCCCCCCTTACTGAGCTGTACCCGAACTGAGCTGTGCTCTATCCATTCACAGAGAACTAACCACCCATATAGCCCCTGACTAAGCTGCACATTGTCACCTAGACAGCCCCCACTGAGCTGGGCACTGTCCAACCACCTCACCCACTGAGTGGGACACTGCTCGCCCACCAAATGCCACACACAAACCCCACAGCGAGCTGCGCACTGCCCACCCAACAAGATCCCGAATGAGCTGTGCACCGCCTGCTCACACAGCCCTCCCCTGAGCTGTGCACCGCCTGCCCACACAGCCCTCCCCTGAGCTGTACACCGCCTGCCCAAACAGCCCTCCCCTGAGCTGTGCACCGCCTGCGCACACAGCCCTCCCCTGAGCTGTGCACCGCCTGCCCACACAGCCCTTCCCTGAGCTGTGTACTACCGTCCCACATAGCCCTCCACAGAGTTGGGCACTGCACACCTACATTCCCAAAGAGCAGCACACAACCCCCTCATACAGACCCTCTATAGGCTGTGCATTGCCCACAAGGCACCCACTGCATAGAGTTCTTCATTGCCCACACACAACCCCCGCTTAGCTCTGTTCTATAAACCCACAGCTCGCCCCACTGAGCTCTGCTCAAGCCCTCAGTTCCTCAGTCAATCTGCCCACTGAGGTGTGCACTGCTCACCCACACAGACCAGGACTGAGCAACGTACTGTTCATCCACAAAGCCCCCTACTGATCTGCACACTGCCCACCCAAACCTCCCTCACACCGTGTATACTGGAACTGATAGATCATATCTGTGATAGTGCATACGAATCCACAAAATGAATGACAGTTTTACCATTGATGGATGGAGCATCTAGTCTTGGTTGAAAAGCATATTTTGGGGAGGGAGGGAGGTCCTGGAAATAGTTCTGGGGTCCTCCTGCCTAAAGTATCTCCAGGCAGGTGGACGGCCTCGTCCTTTTATTACTTTATATCCTTAAATACATCTGCACATATTTTACCAGAAGTTTCCCCCAAGATAGAGAGCCGCCCCCTCCGTCCCAAGGAAGATATTCAAGAAAGGAGATTAATCAAATACGAAATCTGGTTATGGATCGCTTGAATCTGATGATAATGACAAGGTTAAGGAGGATAATAGAAGAGATTAGACTAAAGATAATTGATTTGTAATATCAGTATTAGGCCGGACTTGAAGACCCGATCTTCTACATTTCTCACCTACTTAAAAACTGTGAGCGGACCTGCAAAGGTTTATCAAACGTCTTACAATGAAACTCTTCCACACATAATGGAGACACCCGAATACAAGACTATTTGAGATTCAAACCCATCATATAAATGTGGAGTGCCTCCGTAATTTGTCACTACAATTCCCCTGTAACCTGCAATGGTGTAGGTAGTTTCTGGCAACAACTGAACATGACAACCCTGACTACTCAGGGATCGTGGAAAACAGTACAGTACTTTTTGCTCAATACTAGTGCTTACTTATTCTCCGAAAATACACAGACTGACGATTGATCGCTGCTGTGCTGAGTGGTCGCTCCCCAGTCTCACTGCCGAGACCTGGTATTGTTGTGCTGCGTTTTCACTTGTGTTGCTTTTAAATTAATTCCGCCTGAAGATTAATTGTAACGGTATCGTTGTGCAGCGTTTTCACTTGTGCTGCTTTTACATTAATTCCGCCTGAAGATCATTTGCATTGCACTGCCCTGGTCGCTGCTTCGCTTTTCTCCCGCTGACCTTGCCACAAATACCTTTACTTTCCAAGCGCGATAACCCCCGGCGCTCTGCTCTGCCCTCCCCTCCGCTGCCATTTTGTTTATGTTGTTGTTGTGAGCAGCGTGCGTCCTCTTGAGCCCGCCCCGCCTCCCAGCTGAGCCGCCCTCCCACTGACTATATACAGCGCTCCGTATCTGGAAGCGCTGTGATCCCCTCATCGCTGCTGTGCTGAGTGGTCGCTCCCCAGTCTCACTGCCGAGACCTGGTATCGTTGTGCTGCGTTTTCACTTGTGTTGCTTTTAAATGAATTCCGCCTGAAGATTAATTGTAACGGTATCGTTGTGCAGCGTTTTCACTTGTGCTGCTTTTACATTAATTCCGCCTGAAGATTATTTGCATTGCACTGCCCTGGTCGCTGCTTCGCTTTGCTCCCGCTGACCTTGCCACAAATACCTTTACTTTCCAAGCGCGATAACCCCCGGCGCTCTGCTCTGCCCTTCCCTCTGCAGCCATTTTGTTTATGTTGTTGTTGTGAGCAGCGTGCGTCCTCTTGAGCCCGCCCCGCCTCCCAGCTGAGCCGCCCTCCCACTGACTATATACAGCGCTCCGTATCTGGAAGCGCTGTGATCCCCTCATCGCTGCTGTGCTGAGTGATCGCTCCCCAGTCTCACTGCCGAGACCTGGTATCGTTGTGCTGCGTTTTCACTTGTGTTGCTTTTAAATTAATTCCGCCTGAAGATTAATTGTAACGGTATCGTTGTGCAGCGTTTTCACTTGTGCTGCTTTTACATTAATTCCGCCTGAAGATTATTTGCATTGCACTGCCCTGGTCGCTGCTTCGCTTTGCTCCCGCTGACCTTGCCACAAATACCTTTACTTTCCAAGCGCGATAACCCCCGGCGCTCTGCTCTGCCCTCCCCTCCGCTGCCATTTTGTTTATGTTGTTGTTGTGAGCAGCGTGCGTCCTCTTGAGCCCGCCCCGCCTCCCAGCTGAGCCGCCCTCGCCCCTCCCCCTTCCCACTATCCATATATGATAGATGCATTTACGCGCAGCGTTCACGCGCAGCGGTCGCGCCCAATGCGCGCCGAAGGTGCGCCAAAGGTAAGCCCGTCTACGCCCGTCCGCGCCTTGACCGCGCCCACCGCCAGACCCCCTGGCCCCCGTACCACACACCCCTCCCGCATTACTTACGATGCCACCTCCCTCCTAGCCCTTAACTCCGGCCGCTCCCCCAACTGCGCCCAAGCCGCTCCTGGGCACACCCATGGACCCTTCTCATGCATCTCCTGCAAGTTCGACGGCACCAAAACCAACTCCTCATCCACCAACGCGACACAGAGACCTGACACCAACCACCTGAAATGCATCCTGCTCAACACCCGCTCGATCCACAAACACGCCATCGACCTCTGGAATCTACTAGACACCATCTCACCGGACGTCGCCTTCCTAACAGAAACATGGATGAACGCCTCATCAGCCCCAGACATCACCATTGCCATCCCAGAAGGATACAAGATCATCCATAAGGACCGCGTCAAGCATACAGGAGGAGGCATCGCCATCGTCCATAAGAATTCCATTCGCATCTCAACCAGCTCAGACGACAACCTTGCCAGCGCCGAGCACCTTCACTTCCAGATCCACACCGACCCCAAAACCACACTCAAAGGCACCCTCCTCTACCGGCCCCCGGGACCCCGTGCACAATTCAATGACGACATCGCTGACTTTATCACCCCACACGCCCTCCCCTCCGAGGATTACATCCTATTGGGAGACCTCAATTTTCACCTGGAAAAGAGCAATGACAACAACGCCACCACCCTTCTGGACAACCTCGCAAACCTCGGACTCAAACAACTTGTCACTTCCCCCACCCATATTGCAGGTCACACACTCGACCCTATCTTCACCTCCAGCAAACACGTCTCATTCAGCCACACCACAGCTCTTCATTGGACGGACCACAGCTGCGTTCACTTTTTCTACAATAAGTCCACAATCCACAACCACCCTCAACCCACCCTGCGTAGAAATTGGAACAAACTCACCATCGACCAGATCTCCTCATCGCTCCTTCAAATCCCTCCTGTCCACTCCTCAAACCCCGACCAAGCAGCCATTAACTTCACCCAATGGCTATCCAACAGCGCCGACATCCTAGCACCGTTGAAAAAACATCAAATCAAACTAGGCAGCAAAAACGCCTCCTGGTTCAACGATGATCTTAAGAAATCCAAGAAACTCTGTCGCTCCCTCGAGAAAGCATGGAAAAAAGACCCAAACTCCAACACCAGGGACGCCTTCAAAAACGCCACCCGCATTCACCACCAACTAATCCGGTCTGCCAAGAAAGCCGCTTTCAAAGACCGACTAGATAACAACGCCCACAATAGCAAGGAGTTATTCAACATCGTCAAAGAATTTACCAACCCATCAGCCAACTCCAACGACATCACCCCCTCTCAAGCCCTCTGCGACTCCCTAGCTTCCTTCTTCCACAACAAAATTGCAGACATCCACAACAGCTTCGACAACCGACCTGGAGACCAACCCTCTCAACCTACTGTAGGACCTGCACCCCCCTTGAACATCCTTAACGACTGAAACCCAATCTCCACTGAGGACACCATCCGCCTGATGAACTCCATCCACTCAGGATCCCCAACTGACCCATGCCCTCACCACATCTTCAACAAAGCAGACTCCATCATAGCTCCACACCTCCGAGATGTCATCAACTGCTCCCTCTACTCCGCCACCTTCCCGGAAAGCTGGAAACACGCAGAACTCAGCGCCCTTCTGAAAAAACCCACAGCTGACCCCACCGAACTCAAAAACTACCGTCCCATCTCGCTCCTTCCTTTCCCGGCCAAAGTCATCGAGAAAGCTGTCAACAACCAGCTTGCCGCCTTTCTCGAAAGCAACAAATCCCTCGACCCCTCACAATCCGGATTCCGAGCCAAACACAGCACTGAGACCGCACTCATCGCAGCAACAGACGACATTCGAACCCTACTGGACAACGGAGAAACAGTCGCCCTCATCCTCCTTGACCTCTCCGCAGCCTTCGACACAGTCTGCCATAGCACCCTATTACAGCGCCTCAGTAACATCGGAATCCAAGGAAAAGCACTGGAATGGATCACCTCGTTCCTCACCGGAAGAACTCAGAGAGTCCGGCTCCCTCCATTCAAATCAGAGGCCTCTGAAGTCATCTGCGGCGTGCCGCAAGGATCGTCACTCAGCCCCACCCTCTTCAACGTGTACATGAGCCCCCTTGCAGCCATCGTTCGCCAACACAATCTCAACATCATCTCCTACGCTGACGACACCCAACTGATCCTCTCACTCACCAAGGACCCCAACACCGCCAAAAACAACTTACACGAAGGAATGAAAGAAGTAGCCGAGTGGATGAAGCACAGCTGTCTGAAACTTAACTCAGACAAAACAGAAGTCCTTATCTTAGGTACCTCCCCCTCCGCCTGGGACGACTCTTGGTGGCCAGAGGCCCTGGAAAAGCACCCATCCCGACGGACCACGCACGGAACCTGGGCGTCATCCTGGACTCCTCACTCTCAATGACCAGACAAGTCAACGCCGTCTCATCATCTTGCTTCAACATTCTTCGCATGCTCAAAAAAACATTTCGCTGGATCCCCACCGAAACTAGAAAAACGGTCACTCACGCACTGGTCACGAGTCGCCTGTACTACGGAAATACCCTATACGCCGGTACCACCGCAAAACTCCAGAAAAAACTCCAACGCATCCAAAACGCTTCAGCCAGGCTCATACTAGATATCCCGCGTAAAGAACACATCTCTGGTCACCTGAAAAACCTCCACTGGCTCCCCATAAATAAGAGGATTACTTTCCGCCTCTTAACCCACGCACACAAAGCACTTTACGAACTTGGACCCGAATGCCTCAACACACGACTGTCCTTCTACACCCCCTCCCGTCAGCTACGATCCTCCAACCAAGCCCTTGCCACTGTTCCTCGCATCAACAAAGCCACCATGGGAGGTAGATCCTTCTCCTACCTGGCAGCTAAAACCTGGAACTCTCTTCCCACTCACCTTCGCCTTACTCAGAACCACCTAGCATTCAGAAAGCAACTTAAAACTTGGATATTCGACAAGTAATTTCCCCCCCTTCCTTAAGCGCCTTGAGACCCTATGGGTATGTAGCGCGCTATATAAATTTTTGACTTGACTTGACTTTTCAATAAGCATTTATTGGTCAAGCATCAGTCTTGTGTAAAATATATTTGCTGTGACAATCAGAAGACAGAAGCACGCAAAAGTGATTGCAAGCACCAATATGGTAAACAGTAGATAGAGTTCTACAATAGCGCTAAAAGAATGAACATGGGCAGCTCATGTAAGACAGTAGCATTTGCGTACTCCTACAATGCACAGCCTACCTACTTTGCCTAAATGTACCTAACCTTGATATGTAGTTGAAGCATGTATATATGCACATATGTGTGCTAGGGTGTAGCCAAGAATCCCCTAGGGAAGTACCAACCCCATACCTGATGGTAAAGAACAATGGACCCCGTCTCTGCTCCGAGGATGACACCCCACGAGGGATGTCAGACCACTGCGTTTCGAAGATTCAGCATGCATGACCCCATGTCAGCTTGGAAATAATTCTCCTCTGATTTTTAGGGGGAATAAGGGTTTTATATACGGCAGTGGTCACTCCAGAGTTTTTTCTAGGATCAATGTGCTTTGAAAATAATTGTGAATGTTTTTCAAAACAACTGCAATCATGTAGAGCAGGCCTGTTGTTCCGAATGAACCTTGGTACAGAATAACTATGCAGTGCCAGAGGGCTTGTTTATGTATTTCAGGTACGGGTATTGTGATAATACCAAGAAGCAGTATGTAAAATAGAAGAGCCTGGTAAAAGGTCACCAGCCAGAACCTTTATTGTCATGTGGATAGAACAATGTATGTAAACATGGCAAGACTAGCCTAGAGAACATGACAGAACTGTTGTTCCTTGTTGCATTATTGACACCCGGATTCCTTGTGAGCAAGATGACCCTTGTCTCTCTGTACACACCTACCGAGTACCTAGCAGGAGATGCAGAGACCCTACAAGTCTTCTGATGTGCGTCAAATCTAGATGCAGGCCATGTCTGGCAGAGTACGCACCCAGCCCGTTAGATAAGTTGCGGTACCGTGTTATACAGGAACAGGAGTTGGCCTGCCTGAAGCTGTCTTCATCAGATAGAGCTCCGTCAAAACAGTTACAGGTCATGAATCAACAGTCTTTTTTTTCTCTTTTTTTTGTACATTTTATTATAAATTTATTGAAAACAACAGTGATCTGCTTGCACAATTTACATTCTTAATTTCACTTCTTTACATATATTTGGTATATTGCAAAAACATTGGTTCACGACTTGACGGAGAAGCAAGATGGTGGCCGTCTAGGAGTCCGGTAGCAGCACTAGTGACTAGCTGGCTGAATCGGAAGGAGGAAACCTTGGGGAAAAGAATAGCTTCAAGGTTTTCCAATGAAGAAAGCCCATAAATGTTGCTGTAGCGCATGGACCGATTGGATTATACTCGGCCTGTTAATTTTGAAACAAGCAACGAAGGGGCACATATCTTGTCTGGATGGCGGTGAATCGGCGTGTAGCCTTGAGATGGGACCAAAAGCAGCAGCGAGCAGTGGAGCTTCCAAAGCGGGGGGACTGCTAGATGCACGGTAGAAACTCAGTGGAGTATGACTCACCGAGTCAGGTGGATCT
This sequence comes from Lissotriton helveticus, assembly GCF_964261635.1. NCBI lineage: Eukaryota > Metazoa > Chordata > Amphibia > Caudata > Salamandridae > Lissotriton > Lissotriton helveticus. The sequence continues at coordinate 85,910,011 of NC_136063.1, forward strand.
GGCGTCTGGGCGCGGGCGGCGAGTGCAGCCGAAGGTCTCTAGCAGCGAGCCTCCAGCGGAGAAGAAAGGAAGAGGCGAGGGAATCTGGAAACCAAGTCCTGCCGGCCCTTCGGTGGCTGAGCTGCCCCAACGGATCAGGGAAGCTCAGTCAGGAGTAAGCAGTGGAGAGACGAGCAAGCAAGATTGGGAGCCTCCTCCGATGCAGCCAGCAGGTTTGGACTCACTCAAAACGTTGAAAGAAGGTAGGCAATTGCAAGGAACAGCAACTGGCATCTCTTTGCCAGTAGGGGCGGCAGTAAGGAAGGTAAATCAGGAGAGATACTGGAGCAGAGTGAGGAGCTGGTAAAACATTAGAGTTTTCAAGAGCTCCAAGGTGTTTTTGATTTTAACCCATTATGCTCCCAACTGAAGGAGTCAAAACTTTGCAAAGAGGAACGAGAACAAGTAGAGGATGTGACCCACAATGGCGGTATCTCTGGGCTTGAACTCCGGCATAACCTGGTGGTGGCTGGTTTGGGAGAGAGTGACAAGAATAACAAGGGGGAGCCAGATAGAGAGCCAAGCGACTGCTTTTTTTCAGTTTCAGAAGGGGAAGAATGGTCAGAGGATGGCCTTAGTTCTTCATCTGAAGGAACCAATTTTGAATCAGACCCTGAAGAAGGCGATAAGTCACAGCCCCTGATGGCCAAAAAGTTGAGTCAACGTACAATTGCCCAACGCCGGGAGGGAAAAAATCTTAAATGGGATTATACGTCCATAAATCAGCTTACAGGATCTGCAACCGGCACAATGTCTACTGATGTCAGTTCAGTCCCTCCCATGCTAGAAGCCATATATCAAGCAATATTGCTGCACAGATAGGAAACTCATCAGGATAGTCGAACAGCCCAGTCGGCAATGCGGAAAATGGAAGGTGTTGTCAGGAAACTGTCTAAATCATGTGTTGATATAGAAGTAAGAATGACAGATTTTGAGGCAAGAATTGTTACCGCAGAGGCAGAGGTGGCAGGTGCAGCAATTTTGACTGAGGTGCACGGATCACAAATCAAAGACATCCAGTGGAAGCTTGAGGACTTTGAAAATTGACAGAGAAGGAACAATCTAAGGGTGCTTGGTAATCCAGAAGGGGTGGAAGGGTCTGATCCACGGGCATACGTAGTCTAGTTGTTAAAGTCCTCCTTCCCAGAACAGCACTTCAGCTTGGGAATAGTCTCTCCTCAGTTTCTTCAGGTTCCTCTCCTCAGTAAAGGTTTCCTCTTGTAGTCCAAAATGATCTAATTTCATGGGAGCAGGGTCCCAATATCTGAACCACAAAATTCTTTGTTCTCTGAGGGGAGAGGGGCCTTTGCCCAGTTCAAACCAGTTCTGGAGCACTCTGTTAACCAGACTTCTCCTTTCCTTTCACAGTGCCGCACATGCACACCAGACGCCCCACAGGAGGGGAAGCAGCATTGTGGAAGGCAAGTACAGTCTTGGAGCACTCTGTTTACAGGACTCCTTCTCTTCTTTCAGTGTGCAGGGCAGAGACATCAGCCACTCCCCAGGGGGTGGAGCCAGCATTGTGGAAGGCAGGCACAGCCCTACCTATTCAAGGTTCAGGTGCAACTCCTCCCTCCCACCTAGATGCAGATCTCTCTATTCACCACTGGGTGACTCGGCCTGTCTCCTGGAATTCCCTAGCCCTGTCACTCACAAAAACTAGACATAGGAATACACAACCTAGCAGAGGCAGGTTTAAAAGTGGTATTTGCAAATACAGATTAAAATAAACTTTACTAAAAGATGTATTTTATTATTCTGAGTTCAGGCATACTAAACTCGAATTTCTACCATGTTATCTGAGCCTGTTAGGATTATAACATGTAATAACTCTAACAGCCCATTCTGGTCTATGGAGAACAGGTGGCCTTGCAATAGTGAAAAACGAAAATGGCTGTAATTCACTATTAGGACATGCCACACACATCAGGGCTTGTCTTACCTTATACTTACAATGCACCCTGCCCTCGGGCCTACCATAGGAGTGACTGATATGAAGAAAAGGGAAGGTTTAGGGACTGGGAAGTGGGTGCACTTGCCCAGTCAGCATGACAGTACCAGACTGCACGCAGGCTCTGCAATGGCAGACCGTAGACACATCTTACAAGGCAGCTTCTGTGGGTGGCACAACCAGTGCTGCAGGCCCACCAGCAGCATTTGGATTACATGCCCTGGCACACTCAGTGCACTAGACTAGGGTCTGACAAGTAAACCAAAATAGCCAAACATGGAATCACTAATCCATACATCAATGTACAATAGGGAGCACTTGCACTGTGTAATGGACAGCAGTGGTACAGTGCCCAAAGCATCTAACACCAGCAAAAACACATGTGGCAACAGCAAAAATACAAGGGAGACCCACGCCAATGGTGCCAGGTCTAACACATGTTAATTCCGAAAATAAATATTATACACCATTATGGCGGTCACATGCTGTACCGCTGGTATTTTATGACACAATGGGTAGGCTCTGGGAGCAACTTGACCTAAAAACGGTAGGAGATATATTTGAAGCAGATATGGTACTCCCATTTGGTATCTTACAAGAGAACTATGGGATTCCCTCTGGTCAGTATCTTACATATGCTCAAATCCGGAAAAGTTTAGCGGGTCGTATGCCATCGGTATCTCCCGGGGGTAAAATTCCTCTAATAGAGCAAATTGCAGGGAGGGGTAGAAGGATTAAGAACATTTATAGTACCCTCTTACAAAGTATGCAGGATAATTTATAGAAAACTGAATCCATGCGGGCATTAAAATTAGATGATCCAGATGTTGATGTGTATAAGGCTCTGCAACTAGCGGATAAAACGTTCCGCTCTAATAACTTAAAGGCACAACATTATAAGACCTTATTTAATGTCTATTTTACTTCAGCTAAACTTTTTAAGTGTGGTAAAAGAGAAGATGATAAGTATCCAAGGTGCGGGGAGGGACCAGCTACCCTGATCCATATGTTCTATGATTGTGACAGGTTACTATTAATTAAAAAAGAGATAGTAAGGTTTTGGGAGGGGCTGCTAGGGCAAAAGATGAACCTATCCCCTACCCTGATGATACTGGGCCACTGCAATATTTTGGGTAGAGAAATGGAGGAAGAATCTTTTTTATTTATGTGCGTAGCGGTCCTCAGGATAATTTTAGCTGATAGGTGGAAGGATGTGGAGCCTCCCACATTCCAAATGTGGTTAGCTTGTCTCTTAGGGGTTCATAACCAGGAGTCTTCACTTTATTTAGCCTGGAGTAAGGAGGCGAGGAAGCTGGGGCTGCAATCTGGGCACCCTTAGCGAGGTGGAGAAATAACATTCAGCGCCCAGTTACCAGCAGGAGAGCGTGTGTGGGGTAGACATCCAGATGGGACTGTTACCCTAGTCAAACTCTGAGATGTATAAGTATTTGAATCTACGGTAGCAACCATGATTATACAAATCTGTGTATATACCTTATCTCTGTAATGTACTGTCTTTTTTTAATTTATTTTCTTTATTATGCTTTTAATCGATTCTATGTTTGTATGAACTGCCACACTTGCCAATGGATATTAATGTTTCCTTTCTCATTGAACTATATAATGCATTTTGTCTTGTTTTAGAAGATTCGGCATTTATACTTATGAAATGTTAAATATTATTGTAAATTGGTTCTATGGGTATGTAAAATAAAAAAAATTTAAAAAGCAAAATATTGGTTCACATATGCCTTCATCACTACTACACGTCTTCGTCTGAACCACTCTCTTCTTCTGGGGGCATGCAGATGTTACCTCTATATACGTTCATTTTACCCCACACTCTTCCCCATATTTGGGGCATTTCCTATTAAAAAGTGTGGCCTTTTCCGCTACCATGACCATATCAATATCATTATACCATTGCATTAACAACGGTACATTCTCTACTCCCCACTTTTGCGCTATGTTTCGTTTGGCTATTGTCATGCCTGTCGTTGCCCATTGGCGTTCGACGTGAGTAAGATCTGTTGGCCCCCTTATATTAAGAAGACAGCATTTAGGCTCTAGCAACCTTTGTAATGGTTCTTACTACTGTCTCCCAGTATGGCACGAGTTTCATGCAGCCCCATAAGGTGTGATAAAAAGTACCGACGTCTCAAAACTGTCGCTAGAAACCCGGGTCAGGCGTCCTCCCCATCGTGTGTAGAACAGCCCTGGTGTAATAGGTCCTATGCAATATTTTGAACTGCACCAGTCGTAATCTAAAGGAGATTGCCATCTCCTTAGGCGATGCTATGGCTTCTCGCCAGTCAGGTTCTCCATGTTTCCCACTTCTAACTGCCAGGACTCCCTGAGCCGGACAAGTGGATCTGCCCGGTTATTGATGATTTTCTTACATGTTAGTGAAGTTTCTCGTTTATATAGATAGTCAGTGAGAAATCGGTCCTCTAAAGGTGATGACTCCGGGAGTGTCTCAGCAGGAGGAAGGACTGCCTCTATTGCATGTTTAATTTGCATATACCTGAACTGTTCTCACGGGGCCATTGTGTACTGCTCTTGCAAATAGGCAAAACTGACTACCTCTCCATTATGCCAGAGGTCCCCCAGCCGGGAGATGCCAATCAGGTCCCATTTTTGAAACCCTTTGCTGTGACCCAATATTCCTAATGGGCTTGTGTCATAAGGGTGTGTGTTGTGTAAGTCTGCCTGACCATCCCAGGTGTCTATTAACCGTGTGCCATATGCGATAGTGTGCATCGCTGGGCCCATAAAGTCACGGGCTCTTCGATTGTTGTAAAGTGCTCTGTTAACCCCTCCTTTACCCAGGGTCATTCTGTCTAGGTGGTAGGTAGGGTCTGTGTCCGGCACATGCATCCATTGATTCATTACCGTGAGTTGTGAGGCCCAGTAGTATGCTTTTATATCCAGCAGGGTTAACCTGCCGTCATACCAACTTCGCATCAGTTTATGCAGGCCACTCTAGCCGGTTTGCTATCTCACAAAAGGGCTGCGACCTCCGAGTTCACTGCTTTAAAGTATGTGTCAGGGACTAGATACAGAGTATTGTGTAGGGCGTACAGAAATCTAGGCATGGCCATCATTTTAGAGAGGGCTGCCCTACCTAGCAGGGTGAGTGGTAGTGCCTTCCAATGTTTAATGTCATGTTTCAGTTTTTGCAAATGTGGTTGCAGGTTGAGAGCAAAAAATGTGTCTTGATCCGATGTGACATGTATGCCCAGGTATTTAAAGCTATTCGTGACTATCTTGACCTTACAGTCCCTTGGATGCCACGGGGTGTTCCATGTAGGATATATAGTGTAGACTTATCCCAGTTATTGGTATATCCCGATACTGAACTAAACACTGCGCAGATAATAAATAACGCATGGAGGGATCGTGTGGGTGAGGTGGGTGAGGTGATATATAGTAATACATTGTCGGCGTAAAGGGAGATGCGATCTTCCCATTCCTCCCTCCATTTTAGACCTCAAATCATGGGGTGCCACCTTATCCATGTCGCCAATGGTTCTAGGATCAATGCGAATAGCAAGGGCGACAGTGGGCAGTCCTGTCTCGTCCCTCTGCCCAGGGTGATTTCCTTCGATATGTGGCCATTAGCAACAACGTGCGTATAGGGCTGGTATTGAGTAAATGTACCCACAAACAAAATTTCGGTCCGAATCCCAAATGTTGAAGGACCACGAATAAGAAGGCCCATTCCACCGAATCGAAGGCCATCTTTGCGTCCAGAGAGAGGACTGCAGCATCATCCAGTATAGTAGTGTTTTATGCCCAGCACACCATGTAGGCGTCTAATGTTCAGGGCAGTGTTTCTGCTGGGCATAAAGCCAGACTGATCCGGGTGGACCAGTTTGATGAGATAGGGCGTAAGTCGAAGCGCCAACGTTTTGGCCAGTATTTTCCCTTCCACATTAATTAATGAGATCGGGCGATATAACGTGTATTCCTTCACTGGTTTACCTGGTTTACCTGGCTTATGTATGGCTTCAATAGTTGCCAGCCGTTGATCTCTAGGGAGTGTCCATATGTCCTGACTTGTTTCATACATGCGTTGCAAGTATGGGGCTATCTTGTCTGCTGTGTATTTATAAAACTCCGCCGTTTGGACTGGAGGCCTTGCCAGATTGCATTTTAGTGATATCTATCTTGAGTTCGTCCACTGTAATGTTTGCTTCTAAACTTTCAGTTTCTTGGGGTGTAAGCCATGGCATACGAATATCCTTAAGGAAGGCAAGTGTATCCTGTACAGTGGTGGTATTCATGGAGGTGTAAACTTGCTTATAGTGTTGTGCCAGGGTATTAATATTAACTATGAGTTGTGGGTCAGATGTAATTTCTCCCTCATCTGTTTTTATCAGTGTTAGCCACCTATCTGTTCGTTCTCTCTTGTCTAACCATGCGAGGAGCTAGCCTGCTTTGTCTCCAGATTTTTAGATCCTGTGACGGGAAGCTTGCATGCAGGACTTGGCGTCATTCCAGAGATATTTCCGATATTAATGTCTTTAGTGCGTGAATGTTCCCATCCCTGGGTTCTGCCGATTGCTGGGATTCCAAGTGTTCTAACTCTTGCTCCAGGGTCTCTATTGCCTGTCTTTCCCCCTTTTTATGTCCCTCAATAAGTGAGATAGCTTGACCTCGTATCACTGGCTTGTACGCCTCCCATAACGTTGATGGGGAGGAGACTGATGCTTGGTTTTCTTGGAAATATTGTGTAGTTGCCGTGATTAAAGCTTTCCTTATCTTAGAGTTCAGGAAGAATCCCGGATAGATAGGGTCTATACGATTTTGAGTAACACAGTGTGCCCTCATTTCGGCTTTGACCGGGGAGTGATCTGAGATTCCCCTGGGTAAATGTGTGGCTGTACATTGCTTGCCTAAGCTGTCTACTGCCATGAGTATGTAGTCTATACGGGAGAGGCTATTATGAGCACCTGAGTGAAATGTGTATTGCTTCTCACGTGTGTTTTGGAACCTCCACACATCTAGTTGGCCATGTGCGTCTAGAAAGCCGGGGCCAGGGGCTACTGACACAGTGTTGTGGGCGGATAGGTGTATGGTCTGATGTGTCATTTGCGGTCATGTTGAAGTCACCCCCTAGTACTAAAACTCCATCGGGCACCTTTAGGAGGAATCTATCCAGATCTTGAAGGGCAGGGGATTGCAGAGCAGGCGGTATATAAACAGATACAAAGTTGATCATGCACCCCTCCCATTGGATCGACATTGCTGCAAAGCGGCCTTGGTCATCCTTAAAGGTGCGATGGATGATAAGGTGATATCATTTTCGTATCATAATCCCTACCCCCGGGATCCTGTGGTGAACTCTGAATATGTTGCTAATTGAAACCCCCATTTGTCAAGGGCCCTACACATGGAGCCCATTAAGTGTGTGTCCTGAATCATTATAACTGCCGGTGACATGCATTTTAGATACCCCCAGAACACATCCCCCCTCCCTGCATACCTGCCTAGCAGGTTCAGAACTAACCACCACCCAAATAGCAGGGTGCCTATGATCCCCAACAGAAAATAAACCATAAAAGTAGGGCCGTGCGGTGTTAGCGCCTAATAGTCTCTCTCTCCCGGGCCCGCAACAGTGCCCAAATCGCATCACAGTTCCATATTATTCTTTACAATATCGTATCCACTTTGCCACTGAATCAATGCAACCCAAATTTTTTCATAGTGAGCTGCTGAGGTTTTCAAATCGGGATCTTTCTACCCACCTCATTTACAAGACAATAAATGAGATATCTACAGACCATTGTAGTCCATTTCGTCCTTTATTTCCCAGAACATGTGGTATTGCATCCAGGACTGCCGGATTGGGAACTTCTGGATCTCGACAGGGAGCGCTGTCTGTCTCCGTGCCGGCGGACAGAGTCTTTGGTATGATATTCAGCGTTTCTACTGGTTGTCTCTTCTCTTCGGCGATGGGACGTAGCAGGATCCTCTTCAAGCTAACGCCGTGCTTCTTCTGGTGTCGTAAAGAATCAGGATTTGTCTCCATAGCTGGGAAGAACATCATATACTTAAGTCCTTAGTCCTAAGTGCCAGTTTGATGCCTTCAAAAGAGTGGTGATCTCGCTGCACTTTCAGAGTAAAGTCTGGAAAGAATCTGACCATTGCGTTATCATAGGGGAGGTCGACCATCACCCTAGCTTCTTGAAGGATTGCATCCCGATTGGGAAAGTTCAAAATACTAGCAATGATAGTGCGAGGTGGCGCACCATGCTTTGGCTTCGGGATCGGGGCTCTGTGTGCCCTCTCAATAGAGAACAGTGGGGAGAGTCTCTTTGGTTTGAGGTGATTGAGGATAAGGTCTTCTAGGAAGAGGTCTATGCTGGGCCCCTCCATTCCTTCAGGTACCCCCACCACCCGTATGTTGTTGTGACGGGCTCGCCCTTCCTGATCATCCAGGTGCAGTGCCATTTCTTTATGCTGGTGGATCATTTTTCGAACCTTCTTCTCCAATTCGCGTGTTGCGTCCTGCAGCTCATTTAAATTTTCTTCTGTTGCAGTGACTCTTTCGGACGTTTTCCGCATATCCGCCCTCATAAGGTTCATTTAAATCGTGACTTTATAAATTTTGGTCTCCAAGTTAGCTCCGACAGCTTGGATCACTGCCATTATTGAGCCTAAGGAAGGCTCTTCCGTGGGTGTGGCTTCCTCATTCACCCCTGTGTTGGCCGTAAGCTGCTGCGGCACCGCGTATTTATCCATCTTTTTGACTTGGATGGAAGTAGTATTGCCTTTTGGCTTCGTCATTGTGTTGCGGCATAGTGAATCCAGACGTCACATTGTTTTGTCGGGACCACTACGGTGTCGCCGGCTAGCGGTTGTCGTGGGCTAGGGTGTTCGTGTGCATCGATAAGTTTGATGTGTCTTGGGATAGGGAGACCTCGGCCTATCGGAAGCGTTGGCTTGGCGGTTCGATCATTTACTCACGAGCGAGCACACGGGGGGGAGAGGAGGAGGGGGTCCACAGAACCAGACCAGTCTTTGCTTTGTTGGAGGTCCACTGGGCTGTGTTCTTGTCAATACCTCCCCCTCGCTATCCTTCAGTGCTATGTCATAGCTACTGGTCTAGAATAGTCAAGTCCATGCACTTGCGACTGGGTGCCTGATTCTGAGTTGCCAACCATGAACTTATTCGTTCCTACAGTTAGGCAGGATCCCCGATTTTTAGGGAGATATTGCGGCATGCATGAGCAGGTCCTTGTAATGTCTGTGGAAGGGAGGTGGGGAGGAGGAAAACCAAAATATAGTCTCTGTGGGGTAATGCCCCAGGTTGCGCCTCCTCTGGCGTTGTGCTTCAGGCTTAGGCTTTTCCTGGTACTCCCCTCCGCAGAGCCCACGGCAACAAGATCATGCCTGCCAATTAATCTCTTAATGCTTCTCTATGGGTCTCTACTTCCGCCAGTATTATGCCTCCGTTTTGCAAAGTTAAGGGTATTTCCTCCCTTCAGGCTACTACTGCCGTGTTCTCAATGTAGATTCTAGGTTTTCGGCTTCCTTCCTGCTTCTCGCGTGGGGGGTTGAGGGGGGACTCACCAGCAATCCTCCCCCAGGTCTCACCTCACTGTTTAGTCGTTGTTTCTGGGTCGCGTCTCCACGGGTCCTTCAGGGGTCGCGATGTAGGCTCCGATAATAGGCCAGAAGCCGCAGCCCTCTCTTTTACTTACGGCCTCGCTGTCAGTGACGTGACTCCGCCCCCTGCCGCCAAGGCCGGAGCTCCGATGCGCAGTCTGTTATCGGCCCGGGTTGTTGCAGACGGTTGGAGCCATAAAAACAAACCCTCTGCCAGTCCGCACCTTCAGGGGTCTTTTCAGCACTTGTGTTGCCTTCAGAGTTGTGGATCACTGCCAGATTTCTTGGGTAACGTCGCAGGCCCAGAAGGAGCTCAAAAGCTACGCCGCCATTACAGCCGGCGCCAAGCCATGCCCCATGAATCAACAGTCTTGAGGTTGTGGTCCCAGATGGATCTAAGCAAGGTGCAGCTCTGGCTCGGCTGACGGTAATCCCTCAAGTACAGCCCACATCAAGGCATCTGCAATCAGGCAGTAGTTAATGCTCTCATCTGGCCCCACAGAAATCTGTTCGTTGCAGCGCTCAGCTGTTACTTTGATAATCACTCAGTTGCAACCATAACTGGACCGTTGAGGACCACAGAACAATCATTCTCACCAAGAACTGAGATGATAGACTCTGGGTCACCAGGGTTCCCGTTAGGTCGCTCGAGTAGTCCGCTTCTTCCTAGACACGCTGAACCTCGCTCTATCTGGAAATTGCCGTCACCTCCAGGGTCAAGCAAAGAACTTACCACTCTCAGCAGACAGCCAGGCTTCAAGGCACTTCAGGACGGGTCCACAGCTTCTCCAGCGGATAGGCCAGACTTCATGCTATGTCCCTTCACCTTTGGGAGAACGGCTGCTGGCAAACACTATTCCAGACTGCACAGCAGTCTTTTGAGTAATATGTGAATCATTCCCTTTAATGGTCATAATGTAACTGGAACAAAGTGAGTGGTTTTGGACCCAAGTTTATATACAACTTCTAGAAAAAGAACGTGGATTCACTACTTGAAACTACAGAACCAGTTTGGGGTGACTTTCCTTTCAATATAACATAACATTTGTGTTTGGAAAGCATACAATCAATCTTGGGTCTCTTGGCACTGAAATAGCAGATGTGTATTGTTAGCCAATTTAAAGTCACTCTTTTAACGGTGCTCAGAAGATTGAAAGGCTGAGTGGACCCATCAGGATTCCAACCTGTGACCATGAGATGAACCCTCATTCCTCCAGTGGGTGTTTTAGTCCCCTGACCCACCAGACCCAGCAAGTGTTCTGCTCAGGCTGTTTCATGAGGTCCCTTTTGGCTGCTCTCCAGAAACATCATTTGTATAGAGTGATGGTTTCACAACAAGTAGCACCGGGCCGTCTGCATCCTGTAGCATCCAAAACAGAGTCATAAAGAGGAGTGAAGTCTCTCCACGTAGATGTCATCAGACCAACTGAAGGAGTAATAGAGACAGAGAAAAGTGGAGGCCTCAAAGAGAGACTCCTTCACCTTTCACAACAGATTCATCAATCCTACCTGTCACCCCCAACATCCACCAAATAATAGTGTTCAGTAACACTAATCAGTAGCTCATTCTTTGCAAACCAAAAGCCTCATGGAATTTCAAAAGGCCCCACTGTCTCTGCTCCCCTCACTTCAGTGTCTGGTTCTTTCCGCTTCAGCCACAGAAATGCAGGCGACACACACCCGCTGTCTGAGGGCACAGACAACCTCCACTTTGTTCTTGGCCTGTTCAGGGGTATCCATTACTATGACTCACTCAAGTAGGACAAAAGTGCTACACTCGCAAACATGTGTGACATGCATTCTGGATGTCAGCACGAAGGACTGAGCAGGTTAGGTCAATTTGTAGACCGTGCTAATCACTCGTGAGGGTATCCAGGTGCTGGAGCAGGAGTAAAGGTGAGAAGTCCCCGCAATGCAATTCGAATAACTGGGTCTTCAGTTTCTTGCGGAACTGAAGCAGTGAAGAGGATGCTCTGATGTGCTGAGGAAATTAGTTCCAAGATTTTTGGTGGGATGTAGGAGAGCGCACACTCTCTTGATGTGCTTTGCAAATGCAGGGGGTGCGTACGAGTGAGAGCGAGGCTGTGCACAGGTGTCTAGCTGGCTGGCGTAAGTGTATTTGGCTGTTCAGATGTGCTGGTCTTGTGTTGTGCCAGGCTTTGTTCGTGATCAGAAGGAGTTTCAAATTACTGTGCTTGTGAGTGGGGAGCAGGTTGAGCTCTCCATGGTGAGATGAGATGTGGGTGCAGCATAGAAGGTTGGGAACAAGTTTTTTGGAAGTATTGTGGGTGGTCTGGAGTTTGTGTGTGAGCTGCTTGGAGTTTCCCAAGTAGAGTGTGTTGCCGTAGTAGAGTCTGCTCTTGATAAGTGCCTGCTTGACGGCTCAACTGGTGCTCTGTGGAAGCCATTTGAAGATCTTTCGGAGCATGCGTAGGATGTGGACCAGGCAGTGCTCACTGCATTGACTTGTATTGTCATGTTGATCTTGTTATCCAGGGTGATCCTAAGGTTTTTGGCGTGGTTTGGGTGGTGTTGATGTTGTGTAAGATGTGAGTCCAGCCACTCACCTGAAAACAAGGTCCATCTGCAGGGACGATGACTGTTCCTCAACCCCCCCTGAACACCTCTCAGTGCTGCTGATACCAACAGAAGTCCTGGCAGGTGCCCAAAGAGGGAAGGGGATTTTGGAACGAGAGACAAAGAAGAAAGAGAGACTGCTACACTTCACCAAGGCAAGGGTGCACCGTCTGGACCAGCCAGGTTCTGGAAGTTGACACGGCTAGCCACTTTTGATTGTTCCTAAAATACACAACAGTACACAAGCATAGAATGTCTTTAAACCCTCTCTTAAATGCAATAGAAACACTAGATTAGCATTCAAATCACCTTTTTGGTGTGTGCTTTCTTTCAATTGTGTGTCTCCCTCAATAAGCTCTATGATATATTTATACAGTTTTTTCTAAAATATAAACAGAAATTGTATTAGATTATGTATTCAGCATCATGAGATTCCACTTAGTATTGTTGCACCACCTTATGATCTTACCTTATTATGCACAAGATGTTATCCAAAGTTCAATCACTGAATATACTGCTCACTTGTTCCTTTAAACACTGTTTAGATTTGCTAACATCATGATAAAGTGCGCTTACAAATATAGTCACTTGTGCTTACAATTTCTCTAGCTGTGCCTTCATATCATAAAAAACGAGTGCTCCTAATATCAGGTAACTATCACAACAGTAGAGATAATTGCTCATATGCTGCCAAAACATATGCTCCAAACGTACGATGCAGGAATTAATTATTGCCCATTCAAAACCTTAAGCCTGTGAACCTAAAGTCAGGCAAGAACATGAACACCCGTTTTTTTTGTTAGGCAGTTTACATAACAAAGGATAAAAGCAAAAGCCTCTTATCAGGGTAATTATTGTCCAAAATAGCAAGAAAGAGCTGCATAAACTTTCTAATGACAATCGGTACAGAAAGATTTAAGAAAGGCTTTCAAAACATAAGAGACTAAGTGAAACTCGAGAATGAAGAGCATTGGTAAATGCAAAAGGAAAAAAAAGGTAAAATAAACATTGATCCACTATAATGAGCACAATCATTGTTGAATCTCTGCAACATGATTAATGGTCCCACCATATGGGTGTTGACGAATGACACAAGGCAACCTATGACCTGCATGACGAGAGTTCCTGACATGTTGGCCCTAGCTCAGTAAGCCACTTGATGGGGTCCCATGGTGAGGTCTTGTTCTTGAAGACGAGTACTTCTGTCTGGTCAAAATGAAGCTTCTGGCATTTGGCCCTCATCCAGTCTGCTACCATGGTCATGCAGTTGGTGAAGTTGGTTCTGTTGGTGTTCGTGTTGTCCATCAGGAGCATGAGCTCCATGTCATTGTGTAGGAAAATATTTCTAGGGATCGGATGGTGTCGATTAGTGGTGTCATGTAGACATTAAAAAGGTTAGGGCTAAGGGACTATCCTTAGGAGACTCTGGAGATCAGGTTCCTCGATTCCGATGTGAAGGGTGGCAGTCTGACTTTTTGGATTCTTCCTGTGAGGAAGGAGCAGATCCATTTGAGTTGGGGTCCTTGGATGCCTATCATTTGAAGTCTTTTGATGAGTATGCTCTGGGAAACAAAGTTGAATGCCACATAGAGGTCGAGCAGGATGAGGACCACTGCCTCTCCTCGGTCTAGAATAGTTTGAATGTCGTTGAAGGCTGCGATGAGGGTGATTTTGGTGCTGTGGTTCTTTTCTGCATCCTGATTGAGTATTGTCCAGCAGGTGGTGTAATTTGAGAGGTGTTGCTTGTTAGTGGCTTTCTCTATCACTTTGACTGCGTAGGGGTGCAGGAAAATTGGACGGAAGTTGCTCAGTTGGTTTGGGTCATCCGACAGTTTCTTGAGTGCGGTTTCAGGACCTAGTCAGCGAATATGAGATCCAACCGCAGTCTTTTCTTTTCTATGGGGCACTAGAGGCTACAATGCAGAACTGGTGGCAAGAAAACATAGTAGAGTCCAAATGAATTGTTGTTTGAAGGACCTGTGCACAACCAATGGGAAGCAGAGAGATATTGTCTTTTATATAAGGTGCTACTTGCGATATCCAAGGGAGAGCTGATTGGTCAGTGGGAAAAACGGACCATTAACAGGAGTACGCCATGTAACAATGTGGTTGAGGCCAAATCTAAAATTCCCCCCGCAGTTTCCAGGAACTCCAGATTTACATTTCTTCTGCATTACTACCTGCCTAGGGTGAATCTCACTACTAAAAGGATTCATCTCATGTTCTCCACTACCAAGATGTAACACAGAGGAGCAGAGTTTTACTGCGTTGTGTGAGGGGGCTGACACTAACAACATATTTGGAAACAATAGTGAATTTGTTAACATATCCCCAGATAGGAACATTTCTAAATCCCCGGCGGCCTCTCTACTAGGACTGTTCCCTATGGCCAATCAAAGGTTTTTAGATCTGAATTCATGGATCTGGCATTAATATTAGCTCGCCGCCGGCCATCTATGAGGTGGAAAGCTTCAGACAGACCTGGTCTACGGGGTGGAGAAAAGAGTTGATTCAATAATTGGATTGTGAGGGTGCCGCACTGAAAGTGGAAATATTGGGGGGATTGAGAAAAAAGGACTGTGCCCAAATGTGAGAAGACAAACTGCAAGACTGCCCTTCCATGGACAGTAAAGGTAGGATTCTTCTCTCTTCCGACAATGATGTGCAATAATGCACATATAATGTACCAAATAGCCTTCCCTAGAGTGTAATTCATCAGTGCATGTGGGTGTCCTGCCCTGCAGAAGATGAACACACCCATCTAGAATTCTATGGAATATGTGCGACTCTATTGTTTCTCCAGTGGTTTTGTTTTTTAGATTTTCAGAGTTAAGTAGGCAAATATTTTAAACAGACATATTGTGTTTTCTGACAACATGATATGTTATGGATATTGTAAAGTCTCGATCCCTTGTAAGTGACACGATATATTCAAAAACTGTAACAGGCGGCAGATAAACAAAATTAGGGCTTTAAACTGAAGCAACATGTTCTACCATGGAAAATTTAAAAATTATGTTTACCAATAGATTTGTTTAGAAAATCAGCTATGATCTATATTTTTTAAATATTTAACATTTTAATGGACTTTAATTATTATTAAAAAAACATATATTTAAATTACTTTATTGCATTACAAATACTTTGAAATACTATTTTTTCAGTAGATTGTATTTATTAATTCAATAGTAATGTTATTTTACAATTCTATAACATTACAGTA
Organism: Lissotriton helveticus; assembly: GCF_964261635.1. Lineage (NCBI taxonomy): Eukaryota > Metazoa > Chordata > Amphibia > Caudata > Salamandridae > Lissotriton > Lissotriton helveticus. The sequence continues at coordinate 85,925,415 of NC_136063.1, forward strand.
AAAGATGTTTTGGTAGTAGATGTTTTTATAGTTTCTCTGTTAGTTACAGACAATGTTTTGGTCATTTTAATATTAAGTTACAAAATGTATTATTTTAGTAGTAGATATTTTGACATTGATATTTGGTACATAGATTTTTTTGTAATAAATATTTAGGACTACGACCCGCTCACCACAGTGCTGCACTCACTGTAATACCTGGTTATGGCTTCCTCTAGGAGAATAGACCATGAAAATGCTACTCACTGCTACCCCCACAGGCAGCACTGGCTGTTCCCCCCACAGGCAGCACTGGCTGCTATCCCCACAGGCAGCACTGGCTGTTCCCCCCACAGGCAGCACTGGCTGTTCGCCCCACAGGCAGCACTGGCTGTTCCCCCCACAGGCAGCACTGGCTGCTACCCCCACAGGCAACACTGGCTGCTACTCCCCACAGCCAGCACTGGCTGCTACCCCCACAGGCAGCACTGGCTGCAGCCCCAACAGGCAACACTGGCTGCAGCACCCACAGGCAGCGCTGGCTGCTACTCCCACAGGCAGCACTGGCTGCTACCCCCACAGGCCACACTGGCTGCTACCCCCACAGGCCACACTGGCTGCTATCACTGTTCAGGTGCTTCCAGGGCACACAGACGACTATGGCCGGTTCCTGATGCTTTCAAGGCTTCATCTTTTGTGTTGTTGTTTGTCATGAGGAGGACGTTTTACATGATATTCTTTGTGCGTCAGTATCTCTTTGTGCACATTTCCTCTGCAGTCCTTGAGTGTTGTTCTTTTCCTGATCCTCCTGAGTATGTTTGCAACACAGAGTTTGATGTTTTAAGTTTCTGCTCTTTTTTCAAGATGCCTGGTTTGAAGGTCACGGTGTCAACCTTTGTCTGTACATTGGTGGTCGGGTTGATGATTCCCCATACCTGTGTGTTTCTAGTGATTGAACTGCGTGTGTCCATTGCCATTCTGAGTGTTGTTCAATAAATGTAAATTTACATGGACTCCATTTTTCAGCTGTGAACCACTTTATATTTCGATCTTGTTTTTACCTTTTTCTGCATCTCTCAGGTGGGAATGTCACCTGCGTGATGAACAGTTGTGCCCCAGCCCTGCATGCCAGAGATGCACATACCTGTGATCCTGTTTGTTGGTCAGCCACACACTGACCACGCATGCATGTGGTGTCCTGGGTCTGGTCTGTGATAATGATCAGTTCTGGGCCTTACTCTGAACTGGGAGGGGCGCACCAGCCACACCCACACCGGGGCAGAGCGGCGTGGGTTTTGAGGGTTTTATGCAGTCCAGAGACCGTAATGTCAAAGAATCATCACCTGCGGACATTGGCCCATTGCGTTCAAGAAGAAGCGCCAAGTACTCACCAAAGTGTCAAGAGTGAGCAACGCCGTGAGTCTAATACCCTCAGGAGCGTTGGAGCGAGTAAAGCCATGAGTCAAATACCCTCAGGAGCGTTGGAGCGAGCAGAGCCATGAGTCAAATACCCTCAGGAGCGTTGGAGTGAGCAGAGCCATGAGTCAAATACCCTCAGGAGCGTTGGAGCGAGCAGAGCCATGAGTCAAATACCCTCAGGAGCGTTGGAGCGAGTAAAGCCATGAGTCAAATACCCTCAGGAGCGTTGGAGCGAGCAGAGCCATGAGTCAAATACCCTCAGGAGCGTTGGAGTGAGCAGAGCCATGAGTCAAATACCCTCAGGTGCGTTGGAGCGAGCAGAGCCATGAGTCAAATACCCTCAGGAGCGTTGGAGTGAGCAGAGCCATGAGTCAAATACCCTCAGGAGCGTTGGAGCGAGCAGAGCCATGAGTCAAATACCCTCAGGAGCGTTGGAGCGAGCAGTGCCGTGAGTCAAACACTAACTGGAGTGCCAGAGTGAGACGTGACCTACAGCCGGACGCACAAAACATGGCCACAGACAGAAGCCTCTGCCCCTGTTGTGACCCTCCAAGCAACATGCTGCCCTGGCACAGCTCCCTTGAAAAATGCTACTGGGGAGATTCTGCTGCTGCAGGGGGAGCACAAGCAGCACACACAGACCTTACCCCAACCTGGGGGCAACCCACAGAAGTGAGGGTGTACCCTTGAGGGGCAGGTGGATGAGTAATTGTATGAGCGGCAGGGGCCCCTGAAAGCACAAAGATGTGCACCCATCAATCAGGTTTTCATACATTAATGTGTAGTTGAAATCTGCGTAATAAAGTCAGTCAGTGAAAAATACTTTATTCGGTTCATAACAAAAACCACAAAAGTATACAGAGGTCCAAAGGAGGGCCAGGGTACCAAATTACAATATGGTTAACAAACAACAACAACAACACAACAATCTAAAAAAGGAATATATGAAGAAGGTTAAAAACAGTAAAAATTTATACAAAATTCATGTGTATACTTAAAAAACATACACAATTCATCCAATTTAAGTAAAAATTCATTATTTAACAAGCTCTAAAAATAGGCCATGGAGGACTACTGTCTCAGACTAACTAATTTTTTCCCCAGTCTCATGGCTATATTTAGAAATGTAGCGACATTAATGATTTCCCACGTGTTGGACAGCAGTTGAAGATATAATAGGGCTGGTTTCACTTGTCTAAACCCTTTATCCTTTAGTAGGGGTACAATAAACTTTTTCTGGATATCCGTAATAAATAAAGTATTTGTCTTTTCTGATAGACAAGCACTGTCCTGGGCATTGATCTTTTTGCACTGCTGCGGTGGGGGCGGGCGGGTGTTGATTCCTGAGCCAGAGTCACCCCCACACCACCCTCCCTCAGAAGCCTGTGACTGCTCGCCCCCACTTCCTCTGCGAGTCAAGAGCAGAAAGGGTTGTACATAGCTCAGATTGCAGGACCGTTGTAGGATGGACATTGGACAGCAGTGGTAAATGGCCATAACCACCACAGTTGTGACTCAATAGCTCCTGCCTGCCTTGTGGCCGCCTGAACGAGGTCCGACACCGGTCTAGCCCTCAGAATATACCAGTCTAGGCATCAGGTTCCCCATCCGGACATCAGAAGCAACCAGCCGGATCTTGACACCCACTAGCAGGGCATATAAGCCCATCAGCCAGACTGTGAGAACCACCAACCAGATCTTGCATCCCTCATGATGGGACTACGGATCCCCCAGCCTACTCTCTGCTCCCAGCAGATGGACCTCAGCCCACACCAGTAGGACCTCAGGATCCATGAACCTAACAGCAGGATCCATCAGGGTCCGCCAATCACATCTCAGCATCCACCAGCGAAACCCCTGCCCTCTGTCAGACCTCACAATCTCCAGGTCAACCACCTGACTGCCTCGGTGAGCCTCACAATCACTCACACAAACTTGTAGACCCTGCTCCTTCTCCGGTGCTCCTGGTGCTGGGCCTCCTGGTGCTGGGCTGGGGCCTTCGCCTTATGGTCCTTCTTTCTATTCCTGGTAATTATCCTGTCTGTCCTTCTACTGGCCGCCTCATCCTGGTCCACCAGGGCCTGACCATCCTGGTCTTCCTCCTTATTGTAATGCTCCTCTTCCTCATCCTCCTGTTTATCTTCCTCCCGTTCATTTGCTTCCTGCTGCTGGTCCTCCTACACCTGCCCCCCTGGGCCTGGCCAGTGTCACCATCTCCAGGGGTCTCCAGTGTCCCTATGGTCCACTGCCTCCTGGTTTCTCTGGTGGTCTCCAGCATCTCCATGGTTCACTGCCTCCTGGTATCTACAGTGGTCCTAACCTCCTCATTCTACATATACACGCCACTCCTCCCCACACCTACAACAGGCTCAGACAGATACAGCCAGCGAGCCCGTCACTCAGATTTATTTGCTGAATTATGCTGATGATCACTGCTCGGGAGAGACTTGTCACAACAGTGTATTTTTAGCCTTGCCAGTGCTGGGCACCCCTCTTCCCTGATCTATTAATAAACTTGTTCCAATTTCCTTAGCCATCTCACCCCTTCTGAGAGCCCTGAACACCATTCCAACAAGTTTTTTTCTTTGAATTCTAGAGCTGGAAGTACCAAATGAATACTGCAATGAACGGGACCATAGGTGTTAGAATGTGAAGAAAGGTTTTGTCTAGATAAGGTACCTGCACACGGACCGGAGATATTTCAGAGCTCTGGGGTATTTCCCTCCCATCACCTGGCGCGTGGTAGTGGCCTGAACCCCACTTCCAATTTCCTAACATTTCTGCCACGGGAACTCTGAGCATCTATTTCCAAAGCACACATTCTACATGGAGCCGCCAGCCACCCCTTGTTCCCCACCACCCCTTGTTCTCCACCAGCCCTTGTTCTCCACCACCCCTTATTCTCCACCACCCCTAGTTCTCCACTGCTCTTCTGAACCCTCAGTAGGACCTCTCCAAACACTCCAGATTAATCTGTGAAACTCCTGATTTTAGAAGCAAATAGGTTAAATTCTCAGTATTTATTCTATATCTCAGTCTTGTGTTTTCCCGGATGTTTGCATTAATGTGTTAAAAATTATGTTTTTTTAAGGGTATAGGTCTAACAGCATTGTTTACACTGCTTAAACTACAACACTAGAAGTGTGGAAACACATTCTTCTCATCAACAAATGGAACATTTGATTCACTCATGAAATCATTGCTGCCTGTAAAATAAACACCCATAAAAATATATTTCAATCAATCTTGTGGTTGTTAGGCGCCCTTGTGCACCCCTGCCCCGCTCCCTGATTCCTGCTGCTGCTCCCCGGTGGCCCCGCCCCCTTCTCTCCTGTTCCCCTGCCCGCCCATTGGCCTCCCCGCTCCCGCCTCCCAGTGGCCCCTCCCTCCCACTTAGCCTCTTATAGAGGTCACGCGGCGCAGGCGAGTGTGACCTGACCCCAGGTCACTCCCCATGCCGCTGGACTCCTCTGGGACCCGAGTGCCGCCAAGGGTCCGTCGCTGGTGTGCCCCGGGGTGCATTACTTCCCCCACTGTACTTTGCTCTCCTGTATTTTTCTGTGCCATTGTCTTGTGGTTGTTAGGCGCTCCATGTGCGCCCCTGCACCGCTCCCCGATTCCCGCCGCTGCTCCCCCGCGGCGCCGCCCCATTCTCTCCTGTTCCCCTGCCCGCCCGCCCATTGGCCACCCAGCTCCGGCCTCCCAGCTGCCCCTCCCTCCCACTTGGCCTCTTATGGAGGTCGCGCAGCAGCCGCGCGCAGCGTGCACGTCATCGTGCGCCAAAGGCAAGCCCGTCTGCGCCCGTCTGCGCCTGGACCGCGCCCAGCGCCACAACCCCTGGCCCCCGCCGTCTCCAGGGAACCCGACTGAGGTACAACACCGCCACCCTCATCGCACTCAACACAGGACGACCTGCCGCCTGCAACGAGCCACCCCGAAGCGCACCCACGGACCCTTCACCTGCCAAGCTTGTAAATTCTCCTGCCTCCGAACCTGCACCCCGCCCACCGAACGCAGCAACGACAACAACCACAACCACCTCAAGTGCATCCTCCTCAACACCCGCTCCATCCACAAACACGCCGACAAACTCTGGGAACTCCTTGATACAACAGCACCAGACGTCGCCTTCCTCACGGAAACCTGGATGAATACCTCCTCGGCCCCCGACATAGCCATAGCCATCCCGGACGGCTACAAAATCACCAGGAATGACCGCGTCAACAAAACTGGAGGAGAATTCGCCATCATCTACAGGAACACCGTCAGCGTCACGACCAACGCCGAAGACACACTCACCGCCGCCAAACACCTACATTTCCAGATCCACACCGACCCCCAGACCACCCTCAGAGGAACACTCATCTACAGACCCCCGGGCCCACGGACACAATTCAGCGAAACCATCGCCGACTTTATTAGCCCACACGCCCTAGCCTCACCAAAGTACATCCTCCTAGGGGACCTGAACTTCCACCTGGAGAAAACAACGACAACAACACCACCACTCTGCTCGACAACCTAGTCAACCTCAAGCAACTGGTGAACACCCCCACCCACTACACCAGCCACACCCTCGACCCCATCTTCTCTGCCAGCAGCCACGTTGCCTTCAGCCACTCCACCGGACTACACTGGACCGACCACAGCTGCATCCATTTCACCTATGAGAAGACCACATCCCACCACCACACGCTACAGATCCCCCGCAGATGCTGGAGCAAAGTCACCACAGACCAGCTAACCACATCGCTGAGCCAGAATCCACCTGCCGACACCCCTGACACCAACGACGCAGCAGACAATCTCGCACAGTGGATCACCAACTGCGCCGACGACCTCGCTCCACTGAAGAAACCCCCAGGCAAGACTAGCAACAGAAAAACCTCATGGTTCACAGACGCCCTCAAAATCGCAAAGAAATAATGCCGAACCCTCAAAAAAGCTTGGCGTCACAAGCGGACATCAGAAAACATGACAGCCCTCAAGAGCGCCACCCGCGAATACCACCAGTTGATCCGCACCACCAAATGGACATCGTTCAAAGAGCGGCTGGACAACAACTCCCACAACTACAAGGAACTCTTCAGCATCGTCAAAGAGCTCTCCAACCCCAGCGCCAGCAACAACGACATCACACCGTCACAAGACCTCTGCAACTCCCTCGCCACGTACTTCCACCGCAAGATCGCAGACATACACGAAAGCTTCAGACCCCAGACCCCGCCTCCAGTCACCGAACCAACGACCTCCACCACCACCCTCAGCACCGGACCCCCAGCAGCACGGAAGACACCATCCACGTCATGAACACCATCCACTCCGACTCCTCCTCCGACCCTTGCCCTCATCATATCTTCAACAAAGCCGCCACCGTCATTGCACCCCCCTCCGGAACATCATTAACGGCTCCTTCACGTCAGCCACCTTCCCTGGAAGCTGGAAACACGCAGAAATCAACTCCCTTCTGAAGAAACCTACAGCGGACCCCAAAGACCTCAAGAACTTTCGCCCCATCTCTCTTCTCCCCTTCCCTGCTAAAGTCATCGAGAAGACTGTCAGGGATCAGAGGCCTGGCCTTTAAATGGCTGCAATCCTTCCTTTTGGGAAGGACACAGAGGGTACAACTGGGGGACTCGATTTCAGAGGTGGGGCCCTTAGAGTGCGGGGTACCACAGGGCTCCGCACTGTCCCCACTTCTGTTCAATCTCTACCTACAACCTCTGATTGCATCCTTGGCCGATATGGGCTGTAGAGTCTTTAATTATGCTGACGACACTCAGCTTGTGCTGAGTGTCGACAATACAGGAGCAGCACAAATCCAAGCCCAAAACATCTTGAGGTACGCCGTAAGATGGATGACGGAAAACCTGTTAAAGATCAACCCGGATAAGACTGAGGTATTGGTAATTCCATCTACCACCTCACCGTGGAGTGATCTGTACTGGCCTGCAGAGCTAGGACTAGCCCCAAAGCCAAGTGTGAACGTAAAGAGCTTGGGGATTAAACTTGACTGTGATTTGTCAATGTGCAGCCAAATATCTTCCATTGTCGGAAGCTGCCCGAATATCATCAGACAACTGAGAAAGTTAGCCCCCTTTCTCTCTCAATCTATGATGCGCTCAATTGTAGCAGCAACCGTCATCTCACGGATTGACTATGGAAATGCCCTTTATCTTGGCCTCCCAAAAATGCTGACTAACAGAGTCCAGGTCATGATGAACGACGCCGCACGATTGATCTTTGGATTACCCAGAAGAAAGAAGGCCTCCCCTCTACTACAAAATCTTCATTGGCTCCCTGTTAAAGAGAGGGTTGAATTTAAGAGTCTATGTATAGCTCACAAGGCGATTTACGGCCATGCTCCTGCCTACATTAAAGACCGCCTGGAAGTATACAACCCAAAGAGAACACTTAGATCATCGGATTCCCAGTTACTGGTCTGCCCCCGCTTCAAATTAGTAACCAAGGGAGGGAGAGCTTTCCCCGTTTTGGCCCCCCAGTTATGGAATAAGCTGCCTGTGGGGCTACGCAGGGAGGTGAATCTTTTGCAGTTCAGGAAATCATTGAAAACCCTGCTGTTTGGTAAAGCCCTGAGCGGAATGTAAACTGGTAGCTGTGTCTTTCTGAGGTGGTGTGCCAAGTTATTGTAATAACATCAATTTCCATGCGCTTAGAGACCTGCAGGTGATTGGGCGCGTTACAAATCCAAATTAACAATAAAAATAACAATAACAAACAGCTGACTGCATTCCTCGAAGCAAACAACTTGCTCGACCCATCCCAGTCCGGATTCCGAGCCAACCACAGCACCGAGACCGCCCTCATCGCAACCACCGATGACATCAGGACCCTGATGGACAACGGAGAGACAGCCGCTCTATCCTCCTGGACCTCTCGGCAGCCTTTGACCCCGTCTGCCACCGCACCCTAATAACCCGCCTCTACAAATCTGGGATCCAAGGAAAAGCCCTGGACTGCATCGCTTTGTTCCTCTCCGACAGAACCCAGAGAGTCCGCCTCCCTCCCTTCCGCTCTGAGGCCACCAAGATCATCTGCATCGTACCCCAGGGCTCCTCACTCAGCCCAACCCTCTTCAATATCTACACAAGCCCCCTCGCCACCATCGCACGCAAACACAACATCAACATCATCTCCTACGCTGACGACACTCAACTGATACTCTCCCTCACCAAAGACCCTTGCACCGCCAAAGCCAACTTCCAGGACGGAATGAAAGATGTCGCAGAATAGATGAAGCACAGCCGTCTGAAGCTCAACTCGGACAAGACGGAGGTCCTCATCCTCGGACAATCCCCATCCGCCTGGGACGACTCCTGGTGGCCCATGACGCTGGGCATCGCACCGACACCCACGGACCACGCTCGCAACCTGGGATTCATCTTGGACTCCTCCCTCACGATGACCAAGCAAGTCAATGCAGTCTCATCCTCATGCTTCAAGACCCTGCGCATGCTCCGAAAGATCTTCCTGTGGATCCCCACCGAAACCATAAAGACGGTAACCCAGGCCCTCGTCACCAGCTGACTGGACTACGGGAACGCCCTATACACAGGAACCACAGCCAAACTTCAGAAACGGCTTCAGCGCATACAAACGCCTCCGCACGACTCATCCTCGACATCCCTCGCCACAACCACATTTCCACCCACTTGAGAAACCTGCACTGGCTCCCCGTCAGCAAGAGGATCACGTTCAGGCTGCTCACCCACGTACACAAAGCACTTCACAACATGGGCCCTGAATACCTCAACAACCGCCTCTCGTTCTACACCCCGACCCGCCAGCTCTGGTCCACCAGCCTCGCCCTCGCCACCATCCCACAAATTCGCAGAGCCACCACCGTAGGAAGATCATTCTCCTACCTGGCAGCCAAGACATGGAACTCCCTTCCCGCACACCTACGACTGACCCACGACCATCTCACCTTCAGGAGACACCTCAAGACCTGGTTATTCGAGCAGTAGTGGCACCCCCCCTCCCTTCAGCGCCTTGATACCCTCGCGGGTGAGTAGCGCGCTTTACAAATGTATTGATTGATTGATTGATTTTAAAGTGGTGTTACATTCTGAAAATCAGAAGTAGACAACATGGCTTATCAACCAAACACAGACAGCATTAGAAGCTCTCCTCACGCAAGCAACAGGTACAACAGGTACCACATGGAAAGCAGCAATGCACGCTTCCGTCCCTCGCACAGTAGGTAGAGCTAGAAAGCAGGGTGTTGGGGCAAAATATCATGCTTTAAATATCATGGGAGATAAATATTGGTAAAAAAATGATGATGCTACCACACATCTCATGGGCCAGAATATCGTCAAGAATACTGATTATATGGGTATATAATATTGTTTTCAGAAATATTGTTTTTAATATTATTTTCAAAAATATAACTGTAAAAATATTTGGGCCGGACATCGAGGTTTTCCCTCCAACCGCCCTATTTCTATGATGGTGGTTGGAGGGAAACCCGCGGGGGTTTCTGCACCTCTTCCAACGGGCTCACGGAAGCCGTCAGAAGAGTAGTGGAATTGTAATCCCATGAATGACGGTGGAGCCAGCCTACGCTCCGCCATCGGGATATAATGTCAGTTTCTGATAGCCTTTCCAAGTCGGCCTTTCCGACATGGAAAGGTTGTCGGAACGTGATTTTGTTAGCCCCTATCTATTTATTTCATTATTATTCTTCTAAATTCTTTAATTATTAATATATGTTTTAGATTCATTTGTTAATTGCTGCCTATATTTCGATTTTATTATTAGCAATGGTAATTCATATTTTAGCGTGTCTTGTTGGTTTTGTAATGTAATATTATGGGAAGTTAATTAAATAACATGTATTTACATTTAATATTAACTTATATTTTTATGTTAGTTAATATGTGAATACTAATAATGTAAATAACTCATATTTTAATTCTTCTTTAACTTTTGTCGTGTTTTATTTCTTTGAATGTGTATTATAATGTGTGTATGTTTATTATGAATACATTTTTTAATTCTGTGTTTTTATCATATGGTGGTAAGATACTGTATTTTATTGTAGTTGCATTTATATAATGCTTACTACCCCTGACGAGGCATCAAAGCACTTTTTCGGCCAGTAGCACGCTACTCTGGAACCCAAAAGATTAATGGTGAACTAGTATAGTGAAATATGAAATTAATTTGAGCGGTGGATATGTTAGTCTGGTAGTTAGATTGAGAAGGATAGTGGAGGGTTAGAAGAGGAAAAGGTTTGCATTTATATAACGCTTGCTACCCCTGATGAGGTGTTGAAGCACTTCGTGGCAGGTACCACAATACTCTGGAACCCAAACTGGATTAGTGGGGAATCACTATAGGGAAATATTAAATTAATTTGAGCGGTGGACATGCTAGTCTGTTTTTTGGATTGAAAAGGAATGGTGGGGGGGGTAGAAGAGAGAAGCTTCTAGGAAGTATTTTTTGGGAGTTCATAGCAGTAGAAGGGTTTTTGGGATGAGTAAAGGGGAGGTGGAGGGGGAAGAGTCAGACGGAAGAGTTTAGAAAGGCTTGTTTAAGAGATCTAAATAGTAAAAGAGGTATGAGATGATGCAAGGAGGGGTAGAGAAGGGAAGAGTCTAGATAGGGTTATTTTGGGGATCATCATGGTGGTAAGAGGTTTGGGATGAGTTAGAGTGTGGAGGTAGAGAACATATTGGGAGCGGTATAGGATAATAAATAGGGTAGTGCAATGGAGAGAGTAGTAAAATGATGTTTGAGATGAGTCAGATTGGAGGTAGAGGATATACTACAGAACTCTCTTCATAAACATTCGTGGAAGTTGTAGGACAGTGAGTTAGAACAAGGCACAGGCAGCGATTTTAGAGAGCACACAAGAGCAGAAAACAGAGCTGGAGGAAGGAGTAGGGGGGGGAAAAATCCTTGCCTGTCAGGAAAACTACAACCCAACACAGGGTACACCAGAGCTTTGTACACCTAGTGCTAGGACTCACACAAGTTAACAGATTAGCTACACTCTGAAAAGCACAAGCACTAAGGTCACCTCAGCAAACACTGCTGTGCACAGACCTAAACCTCCAGGGAGCTTTCATTTAAACGTAACTCTGCTTGGCACCCTGTGACGCTGCTGGCCTGTGTGCATTAAGTGACCCCAACACTATCACTCGTACAATTATCTCTACGACACATGATCTCATAAAGTCGCATACTGCACCAAAAGGCTACAGTTTTGTGGTTGTTTTAAAGTTTTGACCCCTAAACTTAACAGTGACATAGCAGTATGAATATCCCAGTAACGTTCAGAGAAATACCATGCCTACCCTGTTCTATGAATACAGGCCTCAGTGCCCCTAAACATGCTCAGTATTTGAGTGAAACAAAAATGCATATTCAGGTTAGTGCATACCAGCACCAATAGCTGATCCCAGCAACCACTAGATAACAAGTATGCACAAACAACCAACAACAGCGTGCTTGAAGGACCGTCCCCTTGATCAATCAATCAATCAGGGGTTTGTTAAAGCGCGACTACTCACCCGTAAGGGTCTCAAGGCGCTAGGGGTGGGGGGGTGCAGGTTCCATTCCATCAAGGAGGGGGTCTGTTGAAGAGCCAGGTTTTGAGGTTTCTTGCGAAGATGGGGAGCGATGTTGTCTGTCTGAGGTGGAGCGGAAGGGCGTTCCATGCTTTGGCTGCGAGGAAGGAGAAGGAGCGGCCTCCCGATCAGGTCTTTCTGGTGCGGGGGACCACGGTGTAGGAAAGCTGGGCTGATCATAGGGTCCTTTGGGGTGCGTGGAATTTGAGTCGGCTGTTCAGGTATGCTGGTCCGGTGCCGTGGAGGGCCTTGTGTGCGTGGGTGAGCATCTTAAAGGCGATTCTGCCTCGACGGGGAGCCAGTGGAGTGTACGCAGGTGCTGGGAGATGTGGCAGTGTTTTGGCAGGTTGAGGACCAGTCTTGCGGCGGCGTTCTAGATGTTCTGTAGCTTGCTGATAAGGTTTTTGTTTATTCCGGCGTAGATGCGTTGCCGTAGTCGAGTCTGCTGGTGACCAGGGCGTGAGTGACTGTCTTTCGGATTTCGAGGGGGATCCATTTGAAGGTCTCACGAAGGAGGCGGAGGGTGTGGAAGCAGGAAGATGAGACAGAGTCGATCTGGTGGTCCATTTTGAGCTTGGAGTCCAGGATGATTTCCAGGCGTGGTCTGTGGGGGTTGGTGGGTTTCCGAGGGCGGTGGGCCACCAGGTGTCGCTCCAGGCGTCGGGGTTTGGGCCTATGATGAGTACTTCTGTTTTGTTGGTGTTTTGTTACAGGCAGCTGTTTTTCATCCATTTGGCGACGGCTTCCATGCCTTCTCGAAAGTTGCGTCTGGCGGTGTTGGGTTCGTTGGATAGGGAGAGGATGAGCTGGGTGTCGTCTGCGTATGACACGATGTTGAGTCCGTAGGTTCTGACAATGGGGTCAAGTGGAGCCATGTAGACATTGAAGAGCGTCGGGCTGAGGGAGGAGCCCTGGGGGACTCCGCAGGTGGTAGGTGTGGGGTCCGAGAGGAAAGGGGGGAGTCTGACCCGCTGCGTCCTGCCGGAGAGGAAGGAGCAGATCCAGTAGAGGGCCTTGTCCTGGATTACTGCATCGTAGAGTCTGCGTATTAGGGTGCAGTGGGAGACTGTGTCGAACGCCGCTGATATGTCGAGGAGGATGAGGGCTACTGTTTCTCCTTTGTCCAGTAAGGTGCGGATGTCGTCTGTTGCGGCGAGGAGGGCGGTTTCCGTACTGTGGTTTTTTCTGAAGCCGGATTGGGAGGAGTCGAGGATGTTGTGTTCTTCAATGAATGTGGCGAGTTGGCTGTTGATAGCTTTTTCGATGACTTTCACTGGGAACGGGAGCAGGGAGATGGGTCTGTAGTTTTTGAGGTTGGTGGGGTCCGCTGAGGGTTTCTTTAGGAGGGGGTTGACCTCGGCGTGTTTCCAGTCGTCGGGGAAGGAGGCGGTCGCCAGGGAGCGGTTGATGGTTTGGCGGAGCATGGGTGCGATGGTGTTGGCGGCTCTGTTGAAGATGTTGGGGGGGCAGGGGTCCGTGTGGGCCCCTGAGTGGATTGACTTCATTGTCTTCAGTGTGTCTTCGGTGGTGAGGGCTGTCCAGTCATCAATCGCTGGTTTCCGGGTGTCGGGGGTGGTTGGTGATGGTTCAGGGTGTTGGTTGTCTTCGTCGAAGTTGTCGTAGATGCTCTTGATTTTGTGGTGGAAAAAGATGCTGAGTTTGTCGCAGAGGTCTTGTGAGGGAGGGATGTCGGTAGACTCGCTGGTGGGTTGGGCGAACTCCTTGATGATGCTGAAGAGTTCCTTGCTGTTGTGTGCGTGGGTGGAGATTCTGTCTTCAATCGCTTTTTTCCTCGTTTCTCTGATGAGTTGATGGTGGGCGTTGGTGGCGGCTCTGAAGTTGTTGTGGGCTTCTGTGGATTTGGTGTTTCTCCCGGCCTTTTCGAGGCGGCGGCATGTGCGCCTGGACTCTCGAAGTTCAGTGGTAAACCATCTGGCTTTCTTGGCACGGCTATTGTTGTTTTTCTTGAGGGGGGCTATGGTGTTGGTGCTGTCCGAGATCCATCTATGCAGGGTTCGGGCTGCGGTGTTGGGGTCGTTGTTTTCCGCGATGGTTGGGGTGGAGTTGTTGAGTGAGGAGGTGAGCTGGTCATCGGTGATTTTGGTCCAGTTTCTTTGTGGAAGCAGGTGCTGGTGTCTGTGGTTGGTGGGTGTTCTGAAGGTGAAGTGGACGCAACGATGGTCGGTCCATGGGAGTTCGGTGGTGTGGCTGAAGGTGATGGAGTTTCCTGTAGTGAAGAGGGGGTCGAGGGTGTGTCCTGCTGAGTGCGTGGGCTCGGTCACGATCTGGCGGAGTCCAATGTTGTGGAGGTTGTCCAGGAGGAATGTGGTGTTGGGGTCCAGTTGATTGTCGAGGTGGAAGTTGAGGTCTCCCAGCAGGGTGTAGTTGGTGGATGCGATGGCCTGTGGGGAGATAATGTCCGTGATGGAGTTGACGAAGGGTCCGCGGGGTCCAGGGGGTCGGTATATGAGGGTTCCTTGGAGGGCGGCGGTGGAGCTGGCCAGTATCTTGAAGTGAAGGTGTTCCATCAGTTCTGTGGACTCGTCCGGGAGTGGGCTCAGGCGGAGGCTGGATTTGTGGACGATGGCGATTCCTCCTCCTGGGTGGGTGGGGCGGTCCTTCCTGGAGATCTTGTATCCTTGGGGGATGGCGATGGCGATGTTTGGTCCCGAGGTGGTGTTGGTCCAAGTTTCGGTGAAGAATGCTACGTCTGGGGTGGTGCTGTCGAGGAGGTCCCAGATTTCTGTGGCGTGTTTGTGGAGGGATCGGACGTTGAGGAGGATGCATTGCAGGGTCTTCGGTTTGGTTGTGTTCTTGTGGGCGGGTTGTGCTGGATCCGTGTTCTTGGCGGTGCTGCAGGTGTGCCTGCAGCGGTGACAGCTGAAGGGTCCATGGGTGTCGGCTGGTGATGCTAGCTTGCAGTTGTTGTTGCAGCCTGGGTTGAGTGCGTGGAGTGCTGCTGGGTCGTAGCGTTGGCGGGGCAGAGGTCCAGGGTTCCTGGTGCTGGTTGCGGACGGGTCGCGGACGGGCGCGGACGTGCTTGCCTTTGACGCGCCTTCGGTGCACCAGCGGCGAGCCCCCAGCCCGCGGCCGCGCAGTGGCCGCCATTAAGTAGGGGTCGGGGAGGGCTGGACAGCTGGGAGGCGGGAGCGGGGAGGGGAGCTGGATTGGGCCGGTCGTGCTGGGGGGGAGGGGCCGCGCGGGCAGCAGCAGCGGGGAAAGGTAAAGGGAGGAAAGAAGGGATAAAGAAAAAAGGGAAAATAAACAGAAATAAGGCACAACAGAGCAGAGATGCTGAAAAGAGCAGAAAGGCGAAAGATAGAAAGGGTAGAAAAACGAGTGAAAACGAGTGAAGGAGCAGAGGGAGAGAAAGGGAAAATGGGCAGAAATAAGGCGCAAAAGAGCAGAGGTGCAGAAAGGTGAAAGATAGAAAGTGGAGAAAAACGAGTGAAGGAGCAGAAAGAAAGAAAGGAGACAGAGGTCCACTGGACCACCAGGGATGAGGCGCAGGGAAACCTGCGGGTGGAGGAGGGCCTCGATCACCAACACTCAAGAGTGCAGGGGCAGGGGCACCTCACTTTATGGTGGAGCTGCGAGGGTGGGAGAGCAATTTCACTGACAATGAGTCAGTGGTCTTGTTGACCATGACCCCCGTACATACCTGGTAACAGATTTTCAAGATAGACCTGGATTTGCAACTACTGCCTGTTCTTTCGTTAGAATCACAACCTGATGCCAAGAATAGGACCCCTTTTGAGCCCCTACCCAATCCCGGTGACTTCTCGTCCCATTGTTGCGTACCGCCTCTCACTCCCATTCCCCTCGCCAGTCATACCTTCCCATGGAGGTACACGGCTCTACAATCACATTTTCCCGTTAGTTTTGCCCCATTACTCCAGCCCCCTTACCTGCAGAGTCCTGGCCAAGGGCTGCTTTCTGCTTCCAGGACTAGCGGGTCAGGGGTGTCCCCTCTGCTGCACTCCCCCTGCCGCCAGGTCCGGGTGGACATCCACATTGCGGGGTGTGGGCCCCGTCAGGACCGTCAGGTGTGTAACTGGTATAGGCTCAGGCAGGCGTGGTCAGAAACTGGTTCAGAGTCGGGGTGGAAGAGGGGGAACCCCATATGAAGTGCTGAGGGCCTTCAGGCTAGGGCTTGGCACGAGGGTAGAGTGGGTAGGCCAGCTTTGGTAGGGCTGGTAGGCCAGGTAGTATGATTCGGGTTGTTCGCAGTAGGACGCCCCATAACCACCAGCCTGGTGGCCGCGGGCTCCCGGGGGCTGGTCAGTCTTCCTCATTGGCCAGCTCTCCAGCCCACTGTCTGCATCCACCTCGCCTGGCTCCTCGGGTGCCCTGCTTGGCTCCGGGAGATTGCCGAGCCTTAAAGAGGGGGGCTGCAGCTGAGGCCACCTGCGCAGTCATCACTTGGGAGGCGGGAGAAACGCTCAGTGCATAAGAGGGTTGCTCCTGGCCCAGTGGCCCCATCACATTCCCCCCAGTGCCTGGGAAGGGAGCTCTGGATTCCGGGAGAGGATATACATAACACAGAACATCAACACTATCACAATAATACAGCGACAAACCTAAAGAGCAGCACAACTCAGAAAAGCAACCCAACAATGTGGCAAAAGGGGAGCATGGCCAGCAAAATAACAGGGGGGCATAGCCCTGAGGAGCTCTGGCTTGTCCTTCGGTAGCCTGATCTAATCCTGCCACCTGGTGCCAATCCAATCAGTCCCAAAATTTCACTGCACTGTGCCTCCCTACTCTAGGGGCATAGGTGCGAGCGAGTTTGGTGCCCCATAGACTCTGCTGTAGCCAATCGTTAACCTGCGGCCTTTACAGCTATGCCCTGAGATCACCAACATGGCAGTTGTCGGCGCAGTTGGGAGATGGGTCAGGTGGTGAGCCTCTCTCCTGCCGGCCTGCTAAAACCCTGAGTGCAGCAGTGGTGATATTCATGGCCTGTGGTACCCCTCACTTCCCCCCATTGACGGGTGGTGATCAGGGCCGGTCCTAGGAATTGTGGGGCCCTGGGCAAAATGGAAGATGCGAAGCCCCTCTAATTTGCATGTGACATCACAAGAAGTGACATCATAGAAAACCGACAACCAGTGGCGGAAGAGGGTCGCCCCTCTGCTTTCAAGCAGTATCAATTAAGTAAAAAAAAATTATAATAGCTAAGTTATTATTTCATTTTTTCATTATTGCTGCAGCTTTGCGGGAGGGATGGGGCGTGGCTGCTCTGATCTGCTAACAGAGCAGGGGACTGGAGGAGTGGTTTGCACTCCCTAATGTGCACATGAATGTTTGGCCAGCCATTGGGGCCAGCCTAACAGTAATGCGCTCTGTGCATGTTCTCCTTACAGGCTGCATTACATCCTGCATGGAGAACATGCCCAGCATCCCATTCTCTGGCTGAGCTCCGATCCATGGTGCTCAGACCAATCACAATGCTGTATTGTAGCTTTGTGATTGGTTAGCAGGAGGCTGGGAGCGGGATGCATCCTGCTTCCTGCCCTGGAAGCGGGGAGGAAGACCGAGAGGAGGCAGAGGTGATGGCGAGCGGCAGACAGGTAACTAATAATAATAATAGGGGGATTTGTAGAGCGCATGGTGACGCCTACGGCGTGTCCCCGCGCTGAAGATCCTAGTGCTAGCAGAAGAGGTGAAGAGGTGGGTCGCTATTGGGCGTAAAGAAAAGTTTTAAGTTTAGCTCTGAAGATGGACTCTGAGGGTTACAGGGGAAGCGCCACAGGGAGTTTATTCCAGCTGGACGCTGCCAGGTACCTGAAGGACCTGCCACCCATCCTAGCCTTGGACACCTTTGGGATGGACAGGCGTCCCGTGCCAGAAGATCTGAGGGAACGCTTAGGCTCTTATTGTGCCAGGAGATCCTGCAAGGGGAGAGGTGCCCTGCCGTTGATGATCCGGTGACACGTGCAGAGGGCTTTAAATTTCACCCTGTGTCTCACCGGGAGCCAGTGCAGCGTTTGGAGCGCGGATTTGATGCTGATCTTCTGGGCTGTCTGAGGACCAGTCGAGCTGCGGCGTTTTGTAAGACCTGCAGGCGGTTTAAGTTCTTCTCGAGGGTCCCTAAGTAGAGCAGGTTGCCGTAGTCCATTTTGGATGTAACTAGTGTGTGCACAAGTGTTTGGCGGGCTTTGATGGGGAGGAACTCCAAGACCTTCCTGAGGGTCTTGAGAGTCCCAAAACATGAGCCGACCACACGGTTGACCTGGGGTCTGAAAGTGAGGTTGGAGTCGACCCAGACACCGAGATTCCTCGCTTCCTGGCAAGGGATTGGTGTGGGTCCGAGGCAGGGTGGCCACCACTCTGACGTCCAGGCCGCTCGGTCTCCCCCTACCACCAGCACCTCGGTCTTGCCTCCATTGAGCTTGAGACAGTTGGCAGACATCCAGGCAGCTAAGTCTTGCATGCATGCTCTGAAGATGTCTGCCGCAAGACCGGGCGTCCGTGATAGGGAGATGACCAGCTGCATGTCGTCAGCGTACGATACCATGTGCAGGCCGTGACTCTCCACTATGGTGGCAACCGGGGCAACATAAAGATTAAAAAGAGTTGGGCTCAGGGACGAGCCCTGTGGGACCCCCTGGTCTAGAGCAACTCGCTCGGAGTAGCAGTCACCTAGTCTGACTTGGAAACCACGGCCAGATAGGAACGACTGGATCCATTTGAGGGCCGCTCCTCCTACCCTTCCTTTGTTCAGACACTGTAGCAGGATGGAATGAGCTACAGTGTCGAACGCAGCGCTTAGATCTAGTAGGATCAGGGCCATAGTGTGTATTTATATTTTTATTTCATTCCCTCTCCCCCGCTCCGTGAAGTGTGTTTGTGCTCTGTACATGCAACAAACAAGGTTAAATAAGTGCGAGGCCTGGATCCTTGTGTGTGGTCACTAATAATTGAGTAATTGGTTTGGATAGTAAATCTGTTGACCAACCAAGCCTGGAGAGGAGGCAAGCAAAGGTCTCTGTTTCTTCACAGATGATAGCAGAATAGTTTGGTGAGTTGCACTCTGGCTGTATAACTGCAGATCAGTAGTTTGAATCTAAGTGATGCACAATCATCCTTCCAGGGTCCATTATCTGAGCGTCATTAAATAGTATAATAGCAACTCCTTACAAAAAGTGGGATTAAACACTTTTATATGGTAGTGGTAATTCAAGTGACAGCTAAAAAATACCTTTGGCACACCACCACATAGGTATTGTGCTTTTCACCACTGTGTTAATACCCAATGTGTTTTGTGAATCTTTTCCTGGTAAATATTCCAGGCAAAGGCTCGGAATAACATCACCATTAACAAGCGTTGGCAAAGCCAATAGGTCTCGCCTATAAGAGCAATTGGCTTTGGCAATGTGTATTTGGCATGTTGTACACTAACGTGGCTGCTGTTCAGCATGGTTAAAAGTTAGTGGCACAGGGTGCCCTTGAGTGGAGTGGTGTAAATAGGGTGTCATAGACTGGATTTGTTGGAGTAGAGTGTTGCAGTGTGGAGTAGGAGGGAGTACAGTGTCATACAGTTGAGTAGAGGGGAGTGGAGTTCAGTGGTTCTGTGGCAGAGTCCAGTGTCGTATAGTGTAGTACGATAGAGTGGAGTACCGTAGAGTGGAGTGGGTTGGGTTGGAATCGGGTGGAGTGAGGAAGATAGGGGTGGATTGGACTGCAGAGTGAGTTTGATTGAGTGGAGTGAGTTTGATTGATTGGAATGAGTTTGATTGAGTGGAGTGAGGTTGATTGGAGTGGATGGACTTGATTGGATTGTAGACGGGTGGATTGAAATGGGGTGAGTTGGATTGGATTGAGGTGGATTGGATTAGAGTAGGGTGGTTTGGAGTGGGGTGAATTTGAGTGGACTGGAGGGAGTGGATTGGACTGTACTGGAGGTGGTGTAGTGGGGTGGATTGGACTGGATTGGGGTGAATTGGAATGTGGAGGGCTGGAGGGATTGGATTCTGTGGGGTGGATTGAACTGCGGCGGGTGTATTAGATTGGTTTGGGGTAGGGTGGATTGGATTGGGTGGATTGTATTAGAGTAGGGTGGTTTGGAGTGGGGTGAATTTGAGTGGACTGGAGTGAGTGGATTGGACTGTTCTGGAGGAGGTGGATTGGACTGGTGTAGTGGGGTGGATTGGTCTGGATTGGGGTGAATTGGAATGTGGAGGGCTGGAGGGATTGGATTCTGTGGGGTGGATTGAACTGGGGCGGGTGGATTAGATTGGGGTAGGGTGAGGTGGATTGGAGCAGATTGGGGTGGATTGGACTGCAGAGGGGTGGACTGATTGGGGTGGATTGGAGTGGGATGAATTAAAGTGGAGTGGAGTGGGGTGGAATGTAGTGAGGTGTGGCGGATTGGTGTGGGGCGGATTGGAGTGGGGCGGATTGGAGTGTGGCGGATTGGAGTGTGGCAGATTGGATAGGAGTGGATTGGAGTGGGGCAGATTATTGTGGATTGGAGTGGGGTAAATTGGAGAGGGGCAGATTGTTGTGGATTGGAGTGGGGTAAATTGGAGAGGGGCAGATTGTGGATTGTAGTGGGCTAAATTTGAGAGGGGCAGATTGTTTTGGATTGGAGTGGGGCAGATGAGAGTGGGGCAGATTTTTTGGGATTGGAGTGGGACAGATTGTTTTGGATTGGAGTGGGGTAAATTGGAGTGGGGCAAATTGTTTGGATTGGAGTGGGGCATATTGTTTTGGATTGGGGCAGATTGTTTTGGATTGGAGTAGGGCAGATTGCTTTGGATTGGAGTCGGGCACAGTGTTTTGGATTGAGTGAGGCAGATTGTTCTGGATTGGAGTGAGGCAGATTGTTCTGGATTGAAGTGAGGCAGATTGTTGCGGATTAGAGCGGGGTAAATTGGAGAGGGTCAGATAGTCCCATCTCAGCCACACACCTAATGCTGGTGCCGTCTCCATTCTCCAATGTTTAGCGATGTCTCTTTTAGCTAAAAGTATGCAAAGCCCACCAGTGTACGCTTCCTCTCAAACCCCCTCCTTCTCCAAACGTTCTGCTAAATGCACCTTGAGAGAAGAGTCAACCGGCCTTTCAAGTACCTCAGCTAATGTTCTCATGACTCTTACCCAGAAGGGTTTTATCTTTACTTAGGAGCATGTCTTGTATTCAGTAGCAGCTCCAACCAAATGAGCGTGGGGGGAGGGGATTAAAAGTAAATTAAAAAAACACTTACCTGGATGAGACTGGCCGTCGCCTTTTCTCCCTCCTCTCATCATCTTCTTTCTGTGGAAGCAGGAAGCACCCAGGCTCACCCGAGCCAATGACAACGTTTCAATTGTGATTGGTCTCAGTGGTGTAGTTCGGCACTCAGCCAGGGAATGGGACCCTGGCATGTTTTCACCCCAGGCTGTAATGCAGCCTGGTTGGGGAACATACAAACTGTGCATGACATTTTAGCTGGCCCCAGATGTCCGTCCAAAATGTCATGCGCACTAAGAAGTGCCTACCACTGCTTCCCAGCCTCTGAACAGCCCAGCCCGCCCCGCCCCGCCCCCAAACAACAGAGCCAGTAAATTTAAATAAAATGATAATAACGACAAGTTATCATCATTTTGTATTTCCGTTTTTAATTGCTCATTCAGTGAGCAGTGGGGAGACGCTCCTCCGCCTTAGCGGAGAAGCCGCCACTGCATCTGTACCAAGTCAGCTCATTCATTATGACATCTAGTACAGGCCGAAGAGTGCAACTTACCCACTTTCCACAGACGTTCAGGAGTCCAGTACGTGCTATATAAGTAACTTAATTGTATACATCTATGTTTAGTGGAAATGGCTATTTCCCTGGGACAAGAAGGGCCTTCCTCCAATCTGCCTCGTCTAATGGACCTATATCTGTCTCACAATTTGCTCACAATATTGATAAATCCACAGCTGACGTAGGGCCTGATTACAATGGCGGTCAGACAAGCGTTTCACTGCCATCATTTCGGGCAGGAGTCCATCCCATAATGTGTCGGCAGTTCCACCTGCCCGATTACGATAGGACCACCATGTAGGCGGACCTTGAATGCTGTTTTTGAACAGCGGCTTGTGATGCAGCCCAGAAAAAGGGACGCAGCACAAGTCGCGGTTGAAAAATGCACTTTATGCACAAAAAATGTAAATTGATACTTGTATAGCGCACTACTCACCCGCAAGGGTCTCAAGGCGCTTGTACGAATACCGCTGTGGAACCCATCCTGGCTTTCCCTGTGAGGCGTCCACTCCTGGGCACCCCCAAGGTGGAGGCCAGGCATCCTTAGCGTTGTGGGGGCCGTTGTGGAGATTAAGCAAGCTATTGCCCAGAGTTGCAGAGTGGGACTCCATGATTGGAATACGCACCGAGGCGAGAATTATCAGGCCCCTGGAATTTTGAGCCCAATACCCGCCGAGGCCGGGAATTGAACCCTCAGTGCATGGATGTGCGTGGGGTAACACAGGTAGCCCCTGTGCCACAGCACAGTGGCCCACGGGGATGTGGATCCTCCTTAGGGCCCCCAAAGTCCTTTTTTGACAGCCTGCACATGCAGTTCGGACCGAGACGAACAGGCTGTCGGAAAAGGAAATCCTTATCCCTACGGCGGTGCCCTCATTATAGTAATAGGAGTTTGACTGCCGCCCTGTCGGAGTCGGTGGTCTTTCCCCCCGACAGTCCAGCTCCGACCGCATGCATTCTAAAGCGGCGGTCAGACCGATGGGCTGGATGTCGGTGGGACCACACCAACGGTCTGTTGGTGGAGGTCCCACTGACATCATAATCAGGCCCTTAGTGTTGAGGGAACGATATAGCTTTGAGGTTCCACCCCAATCAACGTCCCCCATGAATATCTATGACTCCAACGGGCTCTACTCAGTAATATCGACGCCCTAGAGAAGCTGACGTCAAAAATGTAGCGTTGTTGAATGTATTCAACAAACTGTGTGTTACTGAGTTCAAATTCAGATCACAGAGTGAAGAATGGTTTTAAGAATCTTCCCATACTTCGCCTAATAGTGAGATGCCAATATTGTCTGTGCTCTGAGGTCGTTATTTAATGTGCCTCAGATATTTTCCCTGCCAGGAGCGTGTCTGCAATGTACGTTTTGTGATGTGATCTTCATAGTTTTCTTATTTAGATATTCCTCATTGCATCTCGTATATTCATGTATTCAAGTGCATTTTTGAAAAATTATAAATGCATAGCACTTAGTATTGTTCAATATTTGTTTCACTACAGGCTAATATCGTTTGATGTTTATTTTAGAATGAGCTTGGTTTGCAGGGATGTATTATTTGATGTTTGGGAGCATATGATTGTTTTTCTAAATATTACATTTTTCTAAATATCTGTTTCAAATGACATGTAATTCAGTCTTTTCATAAAAGTAGATGCCTGGCAATTAAACTCACACATTGATTGCTGATTTTAATAACTTTCAATAACCCAAAAGGAATACTTAAACTGCACCCAGAGAAAGGTTAGGATGAGAGGACTTGGGAGCATATTAGAAAAGGCAATATCGCCGCTTTAGCTGGACTTTTTCCCACTAAAGCGGCAATATTTTTATCGCCCTATCAGCAAGCTCTCGCTAACACCAGTTAGCGACAGCTTTTAGGCGATAGCGACTGGTATGGGGCCCGCTTTGCATATTAGCGATATTTATCGCTAATGACGTGCAAAGTGGGCATACCCAACCTGTTAGCGACTGAAAGCAGTCGCTAACACAGTTATTAGCAATACCCGCGGCGCGATAAAAAAAACATGCGCTAACAGCGATTAGCACCAGGATTTTACACCTGGTAAAAACCTGACTTAGCCATATTAGTCGATGGGAGGTGGATTCTACGGCTAAGTCCCCACCTGCCTATTAGCGAGATTTTCCGTAGGGATAGGATTTTTATTGCTGGAAATCTCACGTTAAACATGGGTTTAGCCGCTACCGCTGGATTTTATATCGCATTGGAGATAAACGTTGGTAATACTGCGTTATCTCTACGATAAAATACAGCAATAGGAGGCGATAAAAAAATTATTGCTAAACGAAGTTTGCGATAATTATCGCTAGAAGTTGCTAATAGGCCCCTTAGTGATTCCAGGGAGCAGGGAACTGGCCCTGAGCAGTCGTGCAAATGAATCCTGCAAATACCTTTTCCTTTTCCAAGGTCCAAGGCAGGTACCTCAGGCTTAGTAAACGTCTAATTGACATGAGAAACCAACAGGCTGGACTACTGCTATGATTCCAACAACACCCCCTCTCAATTTTATGGTTAGGTGTGTGTTCTCTAATGTCATACTATCCAACACAAACCACTGTTTGTAACTATAAGTGGGAAACTCCGGGAAAGATTCAAGTCGACACATCCAGTGATGTCTGTCCCACTGAAACAGTCCATCCATCCACACTCAAAACATAAGAAAATGAAAAAATGTGTGGCGGAGAGGAAGGCACCTCACGGGTGAACAACCCTCGGGGATCTTGGCAGATGTTACCAATACTCAGCCCCTTTCTCATCATTGGTTGCCATTCCTTTTCCAAGAAAAGAACAGTGTCAAAACAAACAGTTTATGCAAACAGAAAGGTGCTATACAGGCAGCGCATAGATTTGCTACCTGGTGTGACAAACAAAAAAGAAATGAAGTTTCAAATCAACAGACACACCAATTGTACAACTTTTATTACTAACTAAGGTGTGTGCTAGTGAGATAAAAAGGCTGGTAGCTTAATGTCGCATACCACTACCTGTAACTGACATGTTTCACTGCCGGTAGACTTTATGGCAGATTCATCAGGGTTCACCACTCTGTCCCTGGGATGAGATACGGTCCTGGTTCCGTTGTGTACAATTGATATAACAATCTACAACAGGGCAGAGACTTGTCCTGACCAGCTGGTACGATAGGACATGGCTGGTTGAGGTTTCCTAATTAAAGATGTCCAACACTGGTGTGGTGACAGAGTGGTGAACCCTGATGAATCTGCCATAAAGTCTACCGGGCAGTGAAACATGTCGGCTACAGGTAGTGGTATGCAACATTAAGCTACCAGCCTTTTTATCTCACCAGCACACACCTTAGTTAGTAATAAAACAGCAGTTAGCGACAGCTTTTAGGCGATAGCGACTGGTTTGGGGCCCGCTTTGCATCTTAGCGATATTTTTTCGCTAATGACGTGCAAAGTGGGCATACCCAACCTGTTAGCGACTGAAAGCAGTCTCTAACACAGTTATCGCCTATTAGCAATACCCGTGGCGCGATAAAAAAACATGTGCTAACAGCGATTAGCGCCAGGATTTTACACCTGGTAAAAACCTGACTTAGCCATATTAGTCAATGGGAGGTGGATTCTACGGCTAAGTCCCCACCTGCCTATTAGCGAGATTTTCCTTATGGATAGGATTTTTATTGCTGGAAATCTCACGTTAAACATGGGTTTAGCCGCTATCGCTGGATTTCATATCGCATTGGAGATAAACGTTGGTAATACTGCGTTATCTCCGCGATAAAATCCAGCTATAGGAGGCGATAAAAAAATTCACGCTAAGCGAGGTTTGCGATAATTATCGCGTTGTTGTTGCTAATAGGCCCCTTAGTGCTTCCAGGGAGCAGGAAACTGGCCCTGAGCACTCATGCAGATGAATCCTGCAAACACCTTTTCCTTTTCCACGGACCAAGGCAGGTACCTCAGGCTGCCTGATGAGTCTAATCGATTTTTTTAGGGACTCCATAACGGTTATCATTATGGTTCCAACTATACACATTATTTGCACTGGAATTGGATTCTGAGTTTAATAAAAGTCATGAAAGTATATTCTTAGTGTGTATTCTTGATTGTGTCTATTGATGGTGACCGTACGTTTGGAACCCAAAGTACTCATGTGAGTCTCAAAGGACTGATCGTCACTTAGCATCATCCTTATGTAATTCGTGGCTGGTTTGTGGATACAATCCACCGGGTACTCCGTCTCGTGTTCGTATGTTGACTAAGTCTGCGCTGCCAGATGATCCAGGGATCCCAAAACTCAGGCCGTATTCTGAATAGGTTCAGAAACGTTTCAATTTAGTCCACCATATAGTGTTCACCGTTTGAGGACCATTCATAGGCTCGCTGGGGCTCTATAGGACATTTAGTAATCCCTGTTCCTTCAGAAGGGTCCGCTCGATGTGAAAAGCTGGGTTGTCCTTATTACCAAATCATTCACTGATAAGCAGGAGCGGGGAGGCCCACTAATACCAATGTACGTCTGCCTTGTCCATCCCCCTCCAAACATTGATTTTGTGCAGTTATCAAAGGCAATTCTCTGGGTTTGTTTGCTGAAATCAAGCAGATTGCTTTGGATTAAAGCTAGTCAAGATAGTGTTTGGGGATTTCATAAGGGAAGGTCTGAAATACAGACAGAGGTTTAGAAAACAGGTTCATCTTATACAGTGAAACCCTCCCACGTATATTGAGGGATAGTGTGCTGCAATTATGATTCTTTCTTATGATACGGTGTCTCAGGGGTACGAGGTGTAATTCGCAGCTGTGAGTGGGCTCAAAGGTAGGACCAGATTGGGTATTATACCAGCTCACGTGCAGTCCAGATGCCTTCCCACATTAGTTCTTTATTTGCACAAGTCTCTGATCTGTCGGCCTGGGATGTCCCATGAAAAGGAGTAGGTCATCTGCACATAGAGAAATGTGATCTTCATAATCTCCCTCCTGCTGGAATCCTGGTCTTGTTCCTCTTTTGATTTTAAATGTAGAGGATGAAATGCAGCTGACTCTAACTCTGGCCACTGGATGACTTTAATTATAGAAGAAAGTATGGCCTGGAGTTCAATTGAGTTGGAACCTGCTGCATGAAGGCCGTGTCCAGAGAATCAAAGGCCTTTACAAAATCAATGAGCATCAGTGTAGAGAGGACGGAAACGTCCGGCACTCACATGAGTGCAGTCTGAACACTTTGATGCCCTCTTTGAAATTAAGTCATTCTTGACTCTGTATCAAGGAGCCAATTACACCCAACCACCTGTTGGCCAATGCCTTGGCGATGACCTTCACTTGAACTATAATTAATGAGATTGGCTCGTACCATTGACAGAGGTCAGGTGGTTTGCCCAGTTTTAGTAGGCCTATTATTGGCTGCTTTAAGGTCTCCGGCAAAGACCTCGTTGATCTGGCGTCTTCCAACACACTGAATAGCCGAGGTGAAGTAAGTGATGCAAACTGGCAAAAGAACTCCATAAGGAGTCCTTCTGGGCCTGGGGTCTTACCCGTTTGCATCCCGGCCAAGGCACTGACGAGCTCATATTCAGTGAGTGGAGATTCAAGTTCATTCCACAGGTCATTGGATGGACCTTGATGTGGGAGGCCACCTATCAGGGGAAACCGACGATTTATCTTGGGAACAAAGGTCACTGGATGGACCTTTGCCACTAATTACTGTTTTGAAGGCTTCGCAGGATATACAACAGCCTGTCTCGTGGAGTAATCACTGGCGTTGGATCTTCGCTGGTCCAACAGTTCTTCTAGATCCACCAAGAACAGGAAATAATCACTGTTGATCTCAGATGGTCTAAGCATTACTTGAGACCCATCAAGAACTGGAAGTAATCGCTGGCGGTGGGTCTCAGCTGGTTTTCCAGTTCCACAAGACGGATCAACAAGAGGAAACAATCACAGACCTGGGGTCTCAGTTCTTAACCCACCAATAACAGGTAGTGAATTTCAGCTGATTCAAAGGTTCCGCAAGGCCTATCAATAAATGTCATTATTCCAGGTCAGAACTGATTTGAGGTGGACATCTCTTACCCAAGGAGATAAACTTGACATCCTGAAACTGACCCGTCACCTTCACAACACTTCAGGACATGAATCCAACCCCATAAAGGTCAACAAGCACAAATCTCAACAACAAAAGGCCAACAACACAATACTGACTACAGTAACACATTTGCTCCTCCATGCTCAGTATACCTCCTTGCCAATGGCATGTAAAAAGGACTACCTAAAAAGATGATATTCCGTGGCTGGTGGCAAGCAGATACTAAGCGCACATCATCAATAATGTAGACTCAATTCTGTAATCAAGATCTATTCTAGTTGACATTTTGGAATCCAGATTGTGACAGCAGAACAACAGTGCAAAGACACACCGACAAAAGCATGCACACATTCATACACAGCTGCAGAACACAAACCCAGTGTCGCACAAACACAGATGCACATGTGCACACATAATCACAAATACTTCCACATACGCAAACCTGTACATACGCAAACCTATCGACAGACAGGTGCAAACAAACAAAAGTTCATGCACACACTCAAATGATTGTTACCATGCACACATCAAAAGACACATGCACATGCCTGCATGGACACACTGACTGCCACATGCCTAAGATCCATGAATACATACCGTGACATAGCCCATGTGTGTAAAGGTTGGGAGGGTTTTTGCTTCTTTCATGAAGACTCATGAAAAGATCTGGGCCCCTTGGCCCCATTGACACTGACTCCCCACTCAGTATATTTACCTGGTGGAGGCACGACCCAGGCTGCAGGGGGGCCACTGGCCTCTCTGAATCTCTGAACTAGTCAGGCGCATAGCTGTTTTTGGAAAAAAAACGGGCCTAAAGAACCCAGACAGGGAAAATACTTCATTGGAAAGCGGCGACACCGGGCACGGTCTGTTTTACATTAGGCTGGGATGTCAACTCTAGACTAAATTAGTTATACATACAGTGAAAACACAAATACTAATCCAGGATCAGTATAAACAGTTTATTATTTTTTTATTGATATTCTTAACTCTTTTTTATATAGAATTTGTTGTTTTAATAATGTATAGACAAAGATAAATATATTTACAGTCTAAATGCTAATCTATGAACCACATGTTTATATTTCAAACAGCACAATTGTCATTTCAATTCATTTACACACACATCATTTTTTTCTTTTTTCAACTTTAGTAAAAAGAAGTATATATTAAAACCCATAAATCAGGAATAACTTTATGCACAGAGACTGGCGGCTTGTTGACAAACAACGCCTTTCGGCTAGGCCTTCGTCAGGACTCTGTCACAGTGGTTACTAGTGGGTGTCTAGATGACACTGTCCTCGAGCAATTTGATATATATGTCTCTATCCTGGATATATGGTGGCTTCTCTTTAAATCTTCTTTCTATGCCACTATATGGTTATTTTTGCGATACGGCTACAGGTGCATCTCATCAAGATGATGTCCTAATATGTTTATCTTTGTCTATATATTATTTTTTTTAAATTCTATATAAAAAAAGATAAGAATATCAATAAGAAAATAAACTGTTTATTAACCCTGGGCAAAGCACTACGCAACGCTTGCGTAGTTTGCGAAGTTTGCGCTACTTCGCACTACACGAATTGCACGTAGCACAGTGTGAACGTGTGTAGCGTAGTACAGTGGTCTTTTTGTGCTCGCTCACTGTCCTCAACGTCATGTTGGCGACTGCGAGCAAGCAAAATGACATCCCGGCAAGTCGTTTTCCTCTTTCGCGATCAGCAACATCAAGTTGCCGATAACGAGCGTGGAAGATAAACCTCCCGGCATGATTCTCAACTCGCGGAGGCCAGGTTTCTCATTGCGAGTGGGCGGGTATGCTCGCGACCGCTCGCGATGAGAAGCTACCAGTCTGCATTGAGAAAGCTGCTGCTCAAGTAAAAATCGAATCGAGTGGCAGTAAAAGACAGCTTGCACTTGGCAAGATGCCGTTTTCAATGATTGCACAGTGCGGACAAGCATCCGGCACTGTGCAATCATCGCGAACAGCGCACTGCGTAGTTCGTGTAGCGATATGCATAGCTCGCTTAGTGAGAAGTGCGCTTCGCGTAGATAAGCGTAGCGCTACTTCGCAAACTACGCCTAGGCTTACTGTTTATACTTATCCTGGATTAGTATTTGTGTTTTCAATGTATGTATAACTAATTTAGTCTAGAGTTGACATGCCAGCCTAATGTAAAGCCGACCGTGCCCGATGTCACCGCTTTCCAAAGAAGCATGCACAGAGCTGTAAATACATATGATCCTGAACATTTTGAACGAACAGACCTATGACCCTGAAGAACAACTACTGGTAACCATCGATATAGAATCATTATACACTAGCATTCCCCAGGACGCTACACTGGTGGCAGCAGCGCGGGCCCTGGGGTCGATGGAATGGTTCTATGATACCCCCATCACTTTTGTGATGCAATGTATTGAGTTGGCTCTTACAAGAAATTTTTTTGAGTACAAAGGCCAACTGTACTTGCAAACGTCCGGAACATCGATGGGGGCCACATTTGCCCCGAGCCTGGCCTGCATTTATGTGGGCCAGTTCGAGGTAGGTGTGGTCAGCCACCCGACAAACCCCTTCCTGTGTAACATATGTCTATGGAAAAGATATAATGACGACGTCCTCTGTATCTGGAGAGGTACAGAGGACCGGCTCAATATGTTCCTGGACTGGCTCAACAAAGCTGATCCAAGTTTACGCTTCACGTGGACAATAAGTAATACCACAGCGGTCTACCTTGATGTGGATATAGTGGCTGTGGATAACAAACTTATGACCACAGTACATCACAAGAGCATGGATAGAAACTCGCTCCTGCACTATCAATCCTTCCACCCGAGGGCACTCAGGGATAATCTCCCGGTAGGCCAATTTTTAAGGTACAGACGCAACTGTTCCACCACTGAGGCCTTTGTTAACCAGTCAGCTGAATTGGTGACGAAACTGGAACAGAGAGAATACCCACGAAAAATAATCAAGCAGGCACGCAAAAGAGCATTGAATACACCTCGAGAAGCTCTTTTAGAACGCAATAAGAAAACCAAACTAGAGTGTTTACCTGTGGTCACCACTTTTGACCCGATGTCTACAAAGATTAGGCAAATTATCGGGAGGAACTGGTCTCTCCTGGATACACCACATGACAAGATGCCTGCACCCCGATTTGCGTTTAAGAGGGCAGCAAGTCTTCGTGATAAACTAGTGCATACCCGTGGCACAAGCAGTGCAAGGAACGAGAGTACCATCCCCGCGGGGCACTATCCTTGCGGTAGCTGTTCGGTATGTGCTTTAACTACAGCTACAAAAGAAATAACTCTACGCAATGGCAGAACCTGGTATATCACGAAGTTCAGTAACTGTAACACAACGCATGTGATATACAGGCTCACATACAGCTGCGGGTTACATTATATCGGGCTAACCACTCGCAAAGTGAAGGTGCGTATTCAGGAACATCTATGCACGATTCGAGCCAAGAAACTCACAACGCGACTGGTACAACATTGTGTGGAGCAGGGACACAATCAAGACGATCTGAAATGGACAGTCCTTGAGAAAGTCACTGGCGAAACTCATAACTTGGAAATTATTCTGGCAAGAAAAGAAGCCAAGTGGATCTACTCTGAAAAAGCGGAACAGGAGGGCCTCAATGATAACATTGAATGGAACAAAATCAGCAGACGTTGAATAGATGGGGGGTAGTAAGGGGCCCACTATCCCACAGTATCCAAGGGCCGTTTCTCCAGTGGTGTCTGGTCCTCTCTCACTTTAAACACCTAGTTGGGAGATAATTCTAAATATTTAGTCTGGAGACAACATAAATGACAATCTTTTATATATAAAAAACTTGTGGAAGCAGTAGGGGTAGTTTACCCCATCTATCTAATTATGGTTTGGGGTCCCACATAAATTGAATCAAGCATGATTGGATAGGGTACCGAAATTTTCCTCCCACATGATAAAACTGTCTTACATGATTAAATGGCAGGGAACCTATATACACATTTCCCCTAAACCACTTGGGCTGATGTAAGGACGAGTGTCTTTTTGAATATGCTCCATAATATTTAATACTGCTTTAAGATGGCCGCCACTATCATGAAACAGTAACATGCCAACCCCTATCATGATAGCAAAGAATGTACAATGAGGTAGGTGGCGTGATAAATATCCTTACACGCACCTTCAAACAGCTCTTGATTCATGATTGAGGAATAAGATTGTAATAAACACCATCCAGGGTCACAATCGTATTGAAAAACAACACTCCAAGATGTCCGCCGCACGTTACGTGATGGGCGTGACACCTGCGCAGTAGCTACTTCCGGGCCGCATCCCCGGCACTCTCCGAGGACCGTCGGAAGCGCCGGAGGGACGCGGCATAGGTAAGGAGCTAGCGGGAGGGGCGGCAAACTAAGCAACTGTTTAGATGAGGGCCCGCTCGGTGTGCAAGCCTGCCAGTATGAATGCCGGGTTAGAGGGCTTTGTCGGTAATAGTCCTGAACGGGCAGTTTGCGCCTAAGACCAGATAACAAGGGACAGATACCCTTTGATTGTTAGTGGCAGAATAGTAATAGCTATGATTACTATGAATGAAGCACCGGATTATCTTAAGAGGCAAAACCAGCTAACTATTGAGAAATAGAACGTGCCTTTTAGATTTGAGCCATGAACATGGTGGCATTACACCACTCGGTGTCGTCGGCTAAAACCCCATAAAGATACACACCATACTGTTATATGCACTTCGAAATGCATGGCTGTAATTAAGATCTGGTTATAAGATGGGGTATGAAATTTTAACTTTATCTTGCTACTGTCATTTCTGCAGATTGGCTCGTGAATAGTCGAGCCAAGTAGACTCGTGATCTGAAGACGCGTAGTCAAGTGGCTTGCTGGTATCCTCAGACTGGGCAAGCTCAAGGTAACATATGTATGATTGGATGGATCCTTGCCCAATGGAATGCTCATGTTGCAAATAATACTGTAAACTGTAGGACAGTGTTGAACAACTCCGGTTTTTATCTTGTGTGTGTGCAGGTCCTGTACTAATGTGAAGAGTGAGAATAATGACCCTATATTTCACCCTGATGAAGTTGCTCACACAGGAGCAATGAAACATGTCGGTCTATGTCCAATGAAATTAACATGGTAAAGTCTAACCATTTTTAACTGAGAAGTCCTGCAGCAAGGAATAAAGTCAGAGAGCCAGCACGACTTCTCACTTTTTGTATATCTTTGTATGTTGGTTTTCTGTTGGGGTTGGATGGTGAATTCACACACCTAAAATTTACACATCAGAATTGTCTATCTACGTACACTGTCTGTCTTGTGTTAACTTTATTCTCACACACCACTTTGATATTCTTTACTGTGGTTTGTCTTTTCTTCACACACACACAGAGGGTCACCTATGATGAGAAGTGGGTATACCGGCAATCACTAGCTGGGAACCCCCTCGGGTGTTACGTCCGTGAGGTACCCTCTCTGTTTTCTCACATTTTTTACTTTTTGTATTGTATGTGAGGTTACCTGTGCATTCCGTGTTTGGTTAAGCATCCTGACCTTAGGACTTGAACTATTAAATTATAATAGGGATATTGATTATTTTTAATCAAACCCTGATGTCCTAAGTAGTCAATTCTTTGATGCTAGTGGACATAGTAGGGCTCTTTTGTGTAAGATGATTGAGTGGGGGGCTGCCCTACGGTCCTATTCCCCCTTCACCCCTTGTGTAGAACTGTAAATACACAATGACAGATCTTAAACTGCACAAGGCTCACGGCGGCCACTCACCCTCAGGGTGTGATACTGTTCCTCTTCCCTGAGTTTAGACTCCAGCATGTATCCCATCTCTTTCCTCAGAGGACTCAGCCAGTCCTGGAGCTTCACCTGCAGAGAGGAAAACACAAATCACAACTGCATATCTCTAAAGTGAAATAATTCTTACAGTCATGTTCACTATAGAATCATTCACTCATCTGCAGATTGAAAGTACCGCCACACATCCTGATTATAAGCTTTAGGCACAGTTATCAGAATTGAAAGTAGAAACCACACTATTCTGAAACATATGTATCAAGAAACACATCTACAGATTGTAAGTATGAGGTCTCGTTTCCAGATCATGTGTATCAGACACACATGTACAGATTATAAGTTACTTCCACACATGTCCAAATTGTATCAGGTCACTTGTTTCTAGATCATGTGTATCAGCCGCACATGTACAGATTATAAGTTTCAGCCACACATGTACAGATTGTAAGTATCATGTCACATGTTTCTAGATCATATGTACCTGCCGCACATGTACAGATTGTAAGTACCAGGCCACGTTTCTAGATCATATGTACCAGCTGCACATATTCAGGCAGAGATTTCCAGGGCACTCACATACATATTAAAATTCCAGGACAGTCTTATTTGAAAGGTAAGTATCAAGAAGCAGGTGTCCAGATTGCTCCTGAATGTCATTTCCCCCATACGTGTCTCTCCTCTCCTTGCATCCTCAGAGCCTGTCTTATGTGTCCCAGTTTCCTCTCAATGACACCGTGACCATGGCCTACAGAGCAGTCGCAGTCACATTTATTACTACTTCTGATACAGGGACAAATGCAGCGAGAGAGCAGGCATCAGCAACCATTGGAGTGTCTGTGAGAGGGAACAGGCACAGGGCTTACAGAGAGCAGGCACCAGCCTCATGCAGGGTCTGTGCTACGGAACAGGCAAACATAATCAGAGAGAGCTGAGACTAGTTCCTAACAGGCACCAAGAGAGCAGTCGACACCCCTTACAGGGTCAGCCTCTAGGAACAAACACCAGCCTCATACAGGGTCTGCCTCAGAGAACAAACATCAGCCTCATACAGGGTCTGCCTCAGGGAACAAACACCAGCCTCATACAGGGTCTGCCTCAGGGAACAAACACCAGCCTCATACAGGTTCCGCCTCCGGGCGGGAACAAACACCAACCTCATACAGGGACTGTGACAGGGGACAAACACCAGTCTCATACAGAGTCTGCCAAGAGGTACAAACACCAGCCTCATACAGGGTCTGTGACAGGGAACCAATACCAGCCTCATACAGGGTCTGCCTCAGGGAACAAACACCAGCCTCATACAGGGTCTGCCTCAGGGAACAAACACCAGCCTCATACAGGTTCCGCCTCCGAGCGGGAACAAACACCAACCTCACACAGGGACTGTGACAGGGAACAAACACCAGCCTCATACAGGGTCCGCCTCAAGGAACAAACACCAGCCTCACACAGGGTCTGCGACAGGGAGCAAACACCAACCTCATACAGGGTCCACCTCAGGGAACAAGATTGTCTTTCTTGACTGTGACAGTGACTGTGACAGGGGACAAACACCAGCCTCATACATGGACAGTGGCTGGGCACACACACCAGTCTCATACAGGGTCTGTGACAGGGAATAAACACCAGCCTCATACAGGGTCCACCTCAGGGAACAAGATTGTCTGTCTTGACTGTGACAGTGACTATGACAGGGGACAAAGACCAGTCTCATACAGGGTCTGCCAAGGGGAACAAACACCAGCCTCACACAGGGTCTGTGATAGGCAACAAACACCAGTCTCATACAGGGTCTGTGACAGGGAATAAACACCAGCCTCATACAGGGTCCACCTCAGGGAACAAGATTGTCTGTCTTGACTGTGACAGTGACTGTGACAGGGGACAAAGACCAGTCTCATACAGGGTCTGCCAAGGGGAACAAACACCAGCCTCACACAGGGTCTGTGATAGGCAACAAACACCAGCCTCACACAGGGACTGTAACAGGGAAAAATCACCAACCTCATACAGGGTCTGTGACAGGGAAGAAACACCAGCCTCATACAGGCTCTGCGACAGGGAAGAAACACCAGCCTCATACAGGCTCTGCGACAGGTAACAAACACACATTTGAAGCAGCACTGAAAACTAACGCCTTTCCAAGGGAGGCATTAGAGTGGTGCAACGAGGAGAAATACTGTTCCTCGGTTTTCTTATCTTTCTATGTTTGCTGCGTTCTGCAGCACACAAAGAAGGAGCAAAACCCCGTTATTGTATTTGTACAGGAGGGTATCCCTTCCTGTGCAAACACAATCATCCCTGCAATGCATCAAAAGTTCTCCACTCTAAACCATATAGATAAGGTATCCTCAAATCCCAAAAAGTCTTTCAAATGTCAGAAAGCAGGAAGTCAAATATATTCAGGTCCTTAGTATTAATCCAATCGACAACATCGTTGTATTCCAGTTAATCTTTATTGTTCCAATGTTCACATCCAAACCGCAGCCAACACGTGTTTCGTCGTGATATCTAAGGCACAATGACTTCATCAGGGCTGTCCTGATAGGTCTCAACAATAATCCTCTGCTCCTCCATAGAAAGTCTCCACGATCTATCACCGTATACGTAGTATCCAACGTCGTGTATTCGTGGTCATCCAATATCTTCTAATCCAGTATTCTCTAAGTGTCAATCACTCCCCATGGTTTCAAAAGTACAGTAAATTTAAATCTCCTTCGATCCTTGGCATCGGTCACCAATCTCCCCGATTGCAGGTCCCCTATTCTTTGCCGAGAGCGTCTGTACACATGTCCTCATATCATCGGTAGCCGGGTTTTCCGGCAATGCAGGCCCCTTTGCACCATTGTGCAAGGGTGCCTGTGTTGGTGCATGGCTGCTGTTTTAACACCGGAGCAAGGGAGAGCACAGGGGTGCACCATATTCCTGCGTCTTTGAAATGACGCAGCTCAGTGCAGCAAAATTGTCTGTGCTGCCGCGCTGCACCATTTCATTGTAAATAAGCCCCTTACTTTCCAGAGCAAATCTTGTTTTGTGCTGGAAAGTACTCTGAAAGTAATGTAAAGCAACGCGAAACACTACTTTGCATTAATTAGCGCCAAGGGTAGTTTTGTGGGTGGTACATGGGAGAGCCCATGCCACCACTCATGCCTTTTGATGTAAAACCCAAACTACAAACAATAGTAGATAGGGTTTAGCGCCAAAAGTTAATGCAAGGAGGCATTAGGAGGAGACATGTTTTTATTTCTCATTTCTTCTCCCACTTTGCCTGCGTGCTGCACTGTGCAGTGCACATGCAAAGCAGGAAAAGTTTTAAAGTGTGTCTGCAAATAGTATTTTGTACAGGAAGGATACTCTTTCAGTACAAAACCTATGCTAGGCTCAGACACGCACCCTAGCACTAAGGCGCTGAGATGTGCGCCGGCGCCGGCACAGGGCAGCTAAGAGCAGCGCTGGCGCTAGGGAGAAGGAAGGAGAGAGACATATCTTGGTGCTTTCCTGCTCTCTCCCTGTCACGCAAAGCAGCGCTGCGTTCCGTGACTGTTTTGTAAATCTGGCCCTAGGTCACCCCTAAGCATAGCCCTCTTTGACCCGGTGCACTCACTGACATACTGTGTACTCATGAGCCTCGCTCTCTGTAGAGCCCATAGAACTGCTTAAGATCCCGGTGCACTCACTGACATACTGTGTACTCTTGGTCGCCCTTATCTATAAAGCCCTAAGCAGAGCACACCTAGAGATCCTGGTGCACTCACCGATATACTGTGTACTCTTGGGCTTCCTCGTGCATAGAACCCAGAACAATGTTGAGATCTCTGAACACTCACAGGTGTTTCCAAATAAATAAGAGGGGCCTGTACTGAGGTGGAGATGAGAGGTGAGTAGAGGAGAAGAAGAAGAGTGATGAGTAGGAATGTACTGAGAGAGACAATAAGAGGTGAGTAGATTGGGAGGGGTAGCATGATGAGTAGGCATGTACTGAGGAGGGTGATGAGAGGTGAGTGGAGGGTGAGGAGTAGGGTTGGGAGTAAGCATGTACTGAGGGGCTGGTGAGAGGTGAGTAGAGGGTGAGGAGTAGGGTGGTGTGTAGGCGGGTACTGAGAGGGGCCCTGAGAAGTGACTCGGGGGCAGAGGAGTAGGGTGATGAGTAGACATGTACTGAGAGGGGCTGATAAGAGGTGAGTATTTGTAGAGTAATAGGGTGATGAGTTGGCATTCACTGAGGGGGTGATGAAAGGTGAGTAGAGGACGAGGAGTAGGGCGATGAGTAGGTATTTACTGAGAGGGACTGGAGAGATGTGACTAGAGGGTGATGAGTAGGCGTGTACTGAGAGGGGGGAAAGAGAGGTGAGTTAGGGGAGAAGAGTAGGGTGATGAGTACTGCAGGTACTGAGGGGGATGGGAAGTAAGTAGATAAAGAGGAGTAGAGTGAGGAGTAGGCAAGTGCTGAGAGGGGCTGATGAGAGGTGAGTATTTGTAGAGTAGTAGGGTGATGAGTAGGAATGGACTGAGGGAGAACGATGAGAGGTGAGAAGAGGAAGAGGAGTAAGGTGATGAGTAGGCATGTACTGAGAGAGGTTGGTGAGGTGAGTAGAGGGAGAGGAGTAGGGTGATGAGTAGGAATGTACTGAAAGGGGCGATGAGAGGTGAGTAGAGAGAGAGAAGGGTGATGAGTAGGAATGTACTTAGTGGGGGTGATAAGAGGTGGGTAGACGGAGAGTAGTAGGGTGATGAGT
Organism: Lissotriton helveticus; assembly: GCF_964261635.1. NCBI lineage: Eukaryota > Metazoa > Chordata > Amphibia > Caudata > Salamandridae > Lissotriton > Lissotriton helveticus. The sequence goes on from NC_136063.1 coordinate 85,963,771, forward strand.
AGCCATTGACTGAGAGAGTCGATGAGAGCTGAGCAGTAGCAGCTCCTGGAGTGGGTGCTGAAGGGCAGTGAGGTGGGGCGGGGGAGGGCAGAGTGGGGGGCCTAGTATACTCCGGCATAGAGACGAACAGAGTTCAGTACATAAAAAATAAAATAAAAAAAAACGAATTACATTGCGCACACTGTGAATTTTATTTCTGCATCCACTGTTTAGGATTAAAAACGTAAAGGATGGTGGTGACAGGAAAGTATTAGGAGTTCCTACACCCATCCTTAATTCCAGATTATCGACATGTTTCAGCTGCTTTGTTAGTGCCTACAATTTCAGGCCATCACAGCCTTCATCAGGACCATTCAGATACCAGTATTTTAAATCCCCTCAGTGCCCCCAGTGTCGGGTCTCCGGAACTACTTGTTGGCAGAGCAAGGGGCCCACTCAGTAACTTACTCCAGAAAATCCGTGGCTAGAGAAAAAGGTGAAAAAAGGGTGGGGTCAGTCATACCTGGGGAACGGTTGTCAAATCCAACTAGACTTACTCCATCCAACCAACCAACACTCTTTTTATTAAGGGTATCTGATTCATGCCTCTGTGAGGCGGTGCCAACTCTGTATGCAGACAAAGCAGCCTATAAATATGGTGCCTTGCTTTCTTTTGTCCTTAGTCAGACCTCTCACATATGCTCATTTATATAAACAGGTCAGAAGAACCTTACTCTGCTCAGGCCTTTGTCCTTCACGCATTCCTTTTCCTCCTCCATCCAAGGACAAGAACAGACTCAACTCAATGAGTTTCCAAATAACGCATGCTAGTAAGAGGAGGAGATCCCCTGTAGTCATATTCTGGGGGAAATGAAGACATAAAGGAGACACAGTTTAACATGGGATATCATTGTACACTTCATTTATTTAAATCATACGTTTTTTGTTGGGTAATCTCCATCCGTCCCAACTTTGAATCATTAATCTTTAATGCCTCTTATTCCAAATGCATACCAGAACATTTTCTTCATTCACAAATAGGTCATCCAAAATAGATCATCCCAATGCATTTCGGGCTGGGGTTGCCCTTCATCAGGGGTTGACAAATCTATAAGAAGATATCAATGCGGTAGAAATGAGTAACATCCAACAGTTATATATATATGCAAATATGCAATAGATTGATGGCAAAAAAAGGTCAGCAAAACTAGAAAAAGAATCAACCAGGCTCACATCCTGACAAATGTTAAAAGCGGAGAAAACCTTTGTTAGGATCACATCATGCGAAAGTCCACAATTAAGTGACGAATCATGGGAGAGCTCAATCATAAAGACAAAGACGATAAAGATAGCACCTCGAGTATTATAGAACTTTAAATTCCAGTGAATGAATCATGCAGAAATGTCACCGTAAAGAGCGCACAAAGAAAATAAGAACAGTGCCCTGTGTATACCAGAACATGCCCGTGGATAAAGTGGATCAAAAGTCTTGAAAGTGTTGCAAGTAAGAACACCATGTGTTGTTAAATAGAAACAGACTTCTAGAGAAAAATTAAGAAAGTGAAAGAAGGCAAAACTCAGACTTGGAAAGGTGCTGTCAGTGTCCAACATCGTTGTCAACTAAACAGACACATAAGTTAACCATTCCTTGTTGAAACTGCAACAATTGTAATACCATTACAAAAGGATATAGGATTTCCCACCATGGAAGGGTAACAAAATACAACTCAAAGCTATCGCTAACTGTGACTCTACAAATGTAGTTTACCTACTGAGGTGCCAATGTGGCTTGGCATTTGTTGGAAAAGCAGAAAGAAAAATTAAAACCAGATTCAATGAACAGAAGAGCAACATAAGGACAAAAAATTTGAAATCTGTCATTTCATCACATTTTTGGGAATTTAGTCACAATATTTACCAACTGAAATTTATGATTCTTGAAACAGTGAACACCAAAGAGGGCAGAGACAATCGTACATTTCTTCTACCAAGAGAATACTTCTGGATAAAGAAACTGGATACTCTCATGCCTAATGGTCTTAATGATAGGATGAAATTCAGTTGTTTTTTATGAGCTGATTGTTTATGAATTCTTGATGTTTCAGCAGATTTGAAAATATGAGGCAAATTACATCTATATTCACTATGTTGTCAAGTTCAGTGTTAATTCACAGATTACCTCTTCATCTGATTTTGTTTAACTTTGAGCTTGCTCACAATGTTTCAGGCGCCAGCAAATGTCCTGATTAACATTTGTCGTTTTTTTTCTGCACCACTTTAAGATGATTACTGTTCACACTTCTTTCTCTAGTCCTGTTTCTAGTTTGATGATTCTATTGTGATAAATAGTCCCTCGTCACTCACACACTTGTGTCAACATGGCAGAACATTTGAATGCGCTATAGCATCGAAGATCGAGAAGTAAGATTTGTAAACATTTTCACAAGGTGTCTGAGTTGTAAACACTGACATTCTACATATTTTAATAATTCTGGGTACTGATAGCACCTTTCTAAGTCTGAGTTACGCATTCTTTCCCTTTCTTAGTTTTTCTCTAGTAGTCTGTTTCTATTTAACAACACATGGTGTTCTTACTTGCAACGCTTTCAAGTCTTTCGATCAACTTTATCTATGGAACGGGGCTCTGTTCTTATTTTCTTTGTGCACTCTTTACCGTGAAATTTAAGCATGAATCATTCACTGGAATTTAAGGTTCTTGAATACATGTGGTGCTATCTTTATTGTCTTTGTCTTTACGATTGAGCTCCCGCATGATTTGTCACTTAATTGTGGTGTTTCGCATGATGTGCATCTTACTAAGGCGCTCTTTGGGGCATATTAGCAAGGAATTGTGATATTTATCACAAAACCGGTTAGCATGTTTTTTTATCGCTGCCTATCGATGGATATGGTAGTGGAGAAAACATGCTATTAGCAACGTTTTTCTCCATTGTGCTAAAATATCCAGCGATAGCGGCAAAATGCGGGAATATCGCTGGAAATCCAGCGATATTAATGCATTAACGGCAATTGGGGCTTAACCTGACAAGCCACCTCCCATTGAATACACAGTCATCCTATTAGAAGGCGTTAGAGTCTAGCAATAATCACGCTTAGGGCAACTTTTTTTATCACTAAACTTGCGTTGCTAATAGGTGATAGCTCTGTTAGCGACCGCTTTCAGTCGCTAACAGTTTGGGTACGCCCACTTTGCATGTCATTAGCGATTAATATCTCTGCCATGCAAAGAGATTGCCCAAACCGGTCGCTATCGCCTAAAAGCTGTCGCTAACTGTTGTTAGCGACAGCTTGCTGATAGGGTGATAAAAATATTGCCGCTTTAGCTGGAAAAAGTCCAGCTAAAGCATCGATATTGCCCTTGCTAATATGCCCCCTTGTTTTTGACATTTGTCACAATGTGAACCTCGATACCTCCTTGGGTGATTCTTTTTCTTTTTTCACTGACCTTTTTTTTGCCATCAATCTTTTGAATATGTGCTTTCTGTTGGATATTACTCGTTTTCACCGCACTCATATCTTTTTGTAGATTTGTTTTCCCCTGATGAAGGGCGAATTCAGCCCGAAATGCATTGGGATGATGTATTTTGGACGATCTATTTGTGAATAAAGAACATTTCCTGATATGCATTTGGAATAATAGTCAATAAAGATTAATGATTCAAAATTGGGAGGGATGAGATTACCCAACAAAAAACGTATGATTTAAATACATTTCATGATTGAAAATCAATGTACGTGTTGAACTGGTGATTAGTGTCAAATACTCCCACCAGTCAGACACATTGGCAGTGCACCAAGTGGCGCTTCCCAGTGATGGGAACGCAATTTGTTTTACTTGTTATTAAGGTTCTGTGATCAGAAGCGATTCCGTGCTACACGCTGCAACCTTAGCACCTTTCTTTATAAATGACAAACACAAGTGCGTGAACCACTTTATTGATACATTCTTTAATCCCTAATCCCAAGTCTGAGATGTACACGCCTCTTGCTCTTCCAAAGCCCTTCTCACAGTGTGTGACCTTTAATCCCAGGCCTAAAACAGACGCACCTTGTGCTCTTCCAAACCCCTTCCCACAGTGTGTGACCTTTAATCCCGGGCCTGCCACAGACAAGCTTTGTGTTCTTACGGAACCCATTCTCACAGTGTGGGACCTTAAATCGGGGCCGGCCACACATGCACCATGTGCTCTTCCATACCCCTGCTTACAGTCTGACTTTTAATCCCGGGCCTATGACAGACGCACCTTGTGCTCTTCCAAACCCCTTCTCACAGTGTGGGACCTTAAATCAGGGCCGGCCACACATGCACCATGTGCTCTTCCATACCCCTTCTTACAGTGTGACTTTTAATCCCGGGCCTACGACAGACGCACCTTGTGCTCTTCCAAACCCCTTCTCACAGTGTGTGACCTTTAATCCCCGGTTTACGACAGACGCACCTTGTGCTCTTCCAAACCAATTCTCACAGTGTGTTACCTTTAATCCAGGGCCTTCGACAGACGCACCTTGTGCTCTTCCAAACCCCTTCTCACAGTGTGGGACCTTAAATCGGGGCCGGCCACACATGCACCATGTGCTCTTCCATACCCCGCTTTACAGTGTGATTTTTAAACCCGGGCCTACGACAGACGCACCTTGTGCTCTTCCAAACCCCTTCTAACAGTGTGTTACCTTTAATCCCGGGCCAACGACAGACGCACCTTGTGCTCTTCCAAACCCCTTCTCACAGTGTGTGACCTTTAATCCCCGGCCTACGACAGACGCACCTTGTGCTCTTCCAAACCCCTTCTCACAGTGTGTGACCTTTAATCCCGGGCCTACGATAGATGCACCTTGTGCTCTTCTAAACCGCTTCCCACAGTGTGTTACCTTTAATCCCGGACCTGCGACAGATGCACCTTGTGCTTTTACAGAACCCCTTCTCACAGGGGGTGACCTTTAAGCCCGGGCCTATGACAGACGCACCTTGTGCTCTTCCAAACCCATTCTCACAGTGTATTACCTTAAATCCCGGGCCTACGACAGACCCACCTTGTGCTCTTACAGAACCCCTTCTCACAGTGTGTGACCTTTTAATCCAGGGCCTACAACAGACGTATCTTGTGCTCTTCCAAACCCATTCTCACAGTGTGTTACCTTTAGTCCCGGGCCTACGACAGACGCACCTTGTGCTCTTCCAAACCCCTTCTCACAGTGTGTGACCTTTAATCCCAGGCCTAAAACAGACGCATCTTGTGCTCTTCCGTACCCCTTCTCACAGTGTGTGACCTTTAATCCCGGGCATTCCACAGACAAGACTTGTGCTCTTACAGAACCCCTTCTCACAGTGTGTGACCTTTAATCCTGGGCCTAGGACAGACGAACCTTGTGCTCTTCCAAACCCCTTCTCACAGTGCGTTACCTTTAATCCCGGGCCTACGACAGACGCACCTTGTGCTCTTACAGAACCCCTTCTCACAGGGAGTGACCTTTAATCCTGGGCCTATGACAGACGCACCTTGTGCTCTTCCAAACCCCTTCTCACAGTGTGTGACCTTTAATCCCGGGCCTGCCACAGACAAGCCTTATGCTCTTACGGAACCCATTCTCACAGTGTGGGACCTTAAATCGGGGCCGGCCACACATGCACCATGTGCTCTTCCATACCCCTGCTTACAGTGTGAATTTTAATCCCGGGCCTACGACAGACGCACCTTGTGCTCTTCCAAACCCCTTCTCACAGTGTGTTACCTTTAATCCCGGGCCAACGACAAATCGCACCTTGTGCTCTTCCAAACCCCTTCTCACAGTGTGTTACCTTTAATCCCGAGCATACGACAGACGCACCTTGTGCTCCTCCAAACCCCTTCTCACAGTGTGTGACCTTTAATCCCCGGTTTACGACAGACGCACCTTGTGCTCTTCCAAACCAATTCTCACAGTGTGTTACCTTTAATCCAGGGCCTTCGACAGACGCACCTTGTGCTCTTCCAAACCCCTTCTTACAGTGCGACTTTTAATCCCGGGCCTACGACAGACGCACCTTGTGCTCTTCCAAACCCCTTCTCACAGTGTATTACCTTTAATCCAGGGCCTGCGACAGACACACCTTGTGCTCTTCCAAACCCCTTCTCACAGTGTTGGACCTTAAATCGGGGCCGGCCACACATGCACCATGTGCTCTTCCATACCCCGCCTTACAGTGTTACCTTTAATCCCGGGCCAACGACAGACGCACCTTGTGCTCTTCCAAACCCCTTCTCACAGTGTGTGACCTTTAATCCCGGGCCTACGACAGACGCACCTTGTGCTCTTCCAAACCCATTCTCACAGTGTGTTACCTTAAATCCCCGGCCTACGACAGACCCACCTTGTGCTCTTCCAAACCCCTTCTCACAGTTTGTGACCTTTAATTCCGGGCGTACGACAGACGCACCATGTGCTCTTCCAAACCTATTCTCACAGTGTGTTACCTTTAATCCCGGGCCTACAACAGACGCACCATGTGCTCTTCCAAACCCATTCTCACAGTGTGTTACCTTTAAACCCGGGCCTACAACAGATGCACCTTGTGCTCTTCCAAACCCATTCTCACAGTGTGTTACCTTTAATCCCGGGCCTACAACAGACGCACCTTGTGCTCTTCCAAACCCATTCTCACAGTGTGTTACCTTTAATCCCGGGCCTACGACAGATGCACCTTGTGCTCTTCCAAACCCCTTCTCACAGTGTGTGACCTTTAATCCCGGGCCTAAAACAGACGCATCTTGTGCTCTTCCATACCCCTTCTCACAGTGTGTGACCTTTAATCCCGGGCCTACGACAGACGCACCTTGTGCTCTTCCAAACCCCTTCTCACAGTGTGTTACCTTTAATCCCGAGTCTAGCACAGACGCACCTTGTGCTCTTCCAAAGCAATTCTCACAGTGTGTTACCTTTAATCCCGGGCCTACGACAGACGCACCTTGTGCTCTTCCAAAGCAATTCTCACAGTGTGTTATCTTTAATCCCGGGCCTACGACAGACGCACCCTGTGCTCTTCCAAACCCCTTCTCACAGTGTGTGACCTTTAATTCCGGGCCTACGACAGACGCACCTTGTGCTCTTCCAAACCCCTTCTCAAAGTGTGTGACCTTTAATCCCCGGCCTACGACAGACGCACCTTGTGCTCTTCCAAACCCCTTCTCACACTGTGTTACCTTTAATCCCAGGCCTACGACAGACGCACCTTGTGCTCTTCCAAACCCCTTCTCACACTGTGTTACCTTCAATCCCAGGCCTAAAACAGACGCACCTGGTGCTCTTCCAAACCCCTTCTCACAGTGTGTTACCTTTAATCCCGGGCCTGTGACAGACGCACCTTGTGCTCTTCCAAACCCATTCTCACAGTGTGCGACCTTTAATCCCAGGCCTACGACAGACGCACCTTGTGCTCTTCCAAACCCATTCTCACAGTGTGTTACCTTTAATCCCGGGCCAACGACAGACGCACCTGGTGCTCTTACAGAACCCCTTTTCACAGTGTGTGACCTTTAATCTCGGGCCTACGACAGACGCACCTTGTGCTCTTCCAAACCCATTCTCACGGTGTGTTACCTTTAATCCCGGGCCAACGACAGACGCACCTTGTGCTCTTACAGAACCCCTTCTCACAGTGTGTGACCTTTTAATCCAGGGCCTACGACAGACGCACTTTGTGCTCTTCCAAACCCATTCTCACAGTGTGTTACCTTTAATCCCGGGCCAACGACAGACGCACCTTGTGCTCTTACAGAACCCCTTCTCACAGTGTGTGACCTTTTAATCCAGGGCCTACGACAGACGCACTTTGTGCTCTTCCAAACCACTTCTCACAGTGTATGACCTTTATTCCCGGGCCTACGACAGACACACCTTGTGCTCTTCCAAACCCCTTCTCACAGTGTGTGACCTTTATTCCCGGGCCTACGACAGACGCACCTTGTGCTCTTCCAAACCCCTTCTCACAGTGTGTGACCTTTATTCCCGGGCCTACGACAGACGCACCTTGTGCTCTTCTAAACCCCTTCTCACAGTGTATGACCTTTATTCCCGGGCCTACGACAGACGCACCTTGTGCTCTTCCAAACCCCTTCTCACAGTGTGTTACCTTAATCCTGGGACTGCGACAGACTCACCTTGTGCTCTTCCACACCCCTTCTCACAGTGTGTTACCTTAAATCCCCGGCCTACGACAGACCCACCTTGTGCTCTTCCAAACCCCTTCTCACAGTTTGTGACCTTTAATTCCGGGCGTACGACAGACGCACCATGTGCTCTTCCAAACCTATTCTCACAGTGTGTTACCTTTAATCCCGGGCCTACAACAGACGCACCATGTGCTCTTCCAAACCCATTCTCACAGTGTGTTACCTTTAAACCCGGGCCTACAACAGATGCACCTTGTGCTCTTCCAAACCCATTCTCACAGTGTGTTACCTTTAATCCCGGGCCTACAACAGACGCACCTTGTGCTCTTCCAAACCCATTCTCACAGTGTGTTACCTTTAATCCCGGGCCTACGACAGATGCACCTTGTGCTCTTCCAAACCCCTTCTCACAGTGTGTGACCTTTAATCCCGGGCCTAAAACAGACGCATCTTGTGCTCTTCCATACCCCTTCTCACAGTGTGTGACCTTTAATCCCGGGCCTACGACAGACGCACCTTGTGCTCTTCCAAACCCCTTCTCACAGTGTGTTACCTTTAATCCCGAGTCTAGCACAGACGCACCTTGTGCTCTTCCAAAGCAATTCTCACAGTGTGTTACCTTTAATCCCGGGCCTACGACAGACGCACCTTGTGCTCTTCCAAAGCAATTCTCACAGTGTGTTATCTTTAATCCCGGGCCTACGACAGACGCACCCTGTGCTCTTCCAAACCCCTTTGTAGTGTAGTTCCTAGTTTCCCACTAGGCCCTGCGCATTGGAATAACATAAACAGTAGTATCGACGTGGAACTGCTTATATTCCAGGCCTCCACTGACTATGCTAAACTTAATTGGGTTGTGTTACCAACTAGCTCAGAGGTCACTGGAAACTTTCTTCTCTGCATAGGAAGTGATCAGCTTCCTTGGCACAGACAAGAAGGGATTCAGTTTTCCAACAACCGTGCAACATGACAACTTTGCTCCTCAGATCAAGAGTCGATCTCTAGGGTCGTGTGAAACAATAGACATAGATTTCACTCAGTCAGTCTAGTGCAGTTTACTTTCACAGTATGTAGAGAATAGAGAGACGGGCGTGTATCAATAAAGGTTAACATTTATTGAACAGTCTTTCTTCTCGTACAAGAGAAATGTATTGCCACAATTGCAATAACTGTTATTATAAAAAGTACGTACAGTAAGATAAGAATAGCGAAATAGAACTGTAAAAGCATTGATATGGTTTCTTAGCCATACAATGGTTTAAAAGTAATAAAACATATATACAGTCATATATACATTAGGCTAACATACTCAACTGGTGCTTCTAACTAAGCCTACCCCAGTGTGCCTGACCTAGGCCTAACACGTGAGAAGGGGGAGTAAGTAAGTAGCTTAAGTTAAGTTGGTTTTGCCAAGGTTTGTTTCAAGAATTCTCTTCTAAGGGTTTAGTCAACACCATACCTCTGAATAGAATGATGGAGGATTGGTATCTCCTTCAGGGGTCTCTCTCGATATCCCAGTCACCCGCGAGGGTAAACCGGAAGCGCCGGGACTGGATTTCTCTGCACGAGAAAGGCAGCGGCTTCTCTCAGCGCGTCGGGAGGAAGGAGGGGTGACAGCGTCCGCGGGCAGCTGGGCTGGATGTCTTCGCAGAGGACGGCTGCACGGCTCCTCAAGCGTACTGCACCATAGGTCGCGCTGTAGCGGCGATAATGGTAATCAGCAGCTTCACCACCACAGGATAGCAGGCTGCAGTGACAGAGTGCTAGTTTTTACCAACACGGGTCATGCAGGCAGCTGGCATCAGCAACAGGCAACGCACATTGCTTAAGGCAACGTTGGTAATATTTATACCTGACAGGTGCCGGGTTTGACGCAAGTTTGCTGGACATAAGACGTCAATTAAAGATGTCACTAGGAAGTGACAGTTATCAGTTGCTCATTAGAGTTCCATTACTAATCAAAACATAGCAAGCGGGGATTTCCAGGTTTGCTAAGTTTTTATCTTGTTGAAGAACTCGGAGTGTTATCTAGGAATATCAGATAGTGACTACTGCTCTGTCATTGCACTAATTGGTCGCAAAGGAAGTAGCAGAGAGTCATGCTGGAATGTGGCTCTGTTCGTGTGAGGCCAGAGATGACTTTACAGAAAATCGCACTTGAACGGTTATGCCAATATAGGGAATAAATGGATTTATAGCCGAATAGGGGCATAAGGTCACAGTATCGATCAGGAACCTAGATAAGCACGCAACACCCACTCCACGTATACATGTCCATCAAAATTACTAAAAACTAAGCAATTAGGTGTATGTGAAACATTGCCCACCCCAAAATACATAAATGCATTCGAAATAGGCGTACTTGAAATACATGGAATTTAGGTACTGTACGTTTTTTAAAGCATAGTAATCATTCAAAAAATTATTGCATATGAAATCAATGAACGATTATGCAAAAAAAAGAATTACACATGAAGTATCTCTGACAGAAGAAATGCGAGATAAATCATCACATAAAAATGCATTGTAATAACGGTATAGAGACAAAATATCGACTCCAAAATATCGACTGGACATAATATCGAGTTTAAAATATAGACTGGACAAAATATCGACTGGACATAATATCGACTACAAAAATATCGTTTTTCAGGTAAGTGAAGTAATATCGACTGTATAAAATATAGATACCAAAAATATCGATTTTTTAATAATATATAATATTTTATAGTGTATTTTTATGTAATAATATGTGTGAATAGTGTGTATTAATGTTATTAAATATTTTATTACATGAATTTTGTTTTGATAATAATTGCGTAATGTAATTCTGTAGCGGGTTGTGGGTTTAGAGGGGAATAGGGTGGGAAGTAATTTAATAATAATTAATTAATTAATATATGTTTGTAATTTTTTTTAATTAATAATTAATTGATAATTAATTAATATTAATTAGTTAATTAATTAATATAATTTTGAATATATTTTGTATTAGTAAATAATTGTTAATTAATTAATTGTAATTAGTTAATTACATTAATTAGAGTACATTTTTTATATATATATTTTTGTGTTATTTTTAAGTAATTAATTTTGATAAAATAATATTAATTATTAAAATAATTACACCTAATGTTCTAATATATTTACTTTATTGTTATTGTTAATTAATAATTAATTGGTAATTAAATAATATTGATAAATTTTGGGTAAAGGAGCATTTTTAGGGTTCAGGGTCAGTTTTCAGGTCATGGGTAAAGGGGTATTTTTAGGGTTCAGGGTCAGTTTTCAGTTCATGGGTAAAGGGGTATTTTTAGGGTTCAGGGTCAGTTTTCAGGTCATGGGTAAAGGGGCATTTTTAGGGTTCAGGGTCAGTTTTCAGTTCATGGGTAAAGGGGTATTTTTAGGGTTCAGGGTCAGTTTTCAGGTCATGGGTAAAGGGGTATTTTTAGGGTTTAGGGTCAGTTTTCAGGTCATGGGTAAAGGGGTATTTTTAGGGTTTAGGGTCAGTTTTCAGGTCATGGGTAAAGGGGTATTTTTAGGGTTCAGGGTCAGTTTTGGGTTTTTGGGTAAAGGGGTATTTTTAGCGTTCAGGGTCAGTTTTGGGTTTTTGGGTAAAGGGGTATTTTTAGGGTTCAGGGTCAACAAATAAGATGTTAAAAAATTATTTTTATTATTTTCATTTATTATTTTATTATTATAATTTAATTTAAGTCGTTTTAAGTATATTTTAGTAATTAAAATTTAATATTAATTTAATTTAACACTGTTTTTAATAAAGTCGATATTTTTTACATCTATATTTTTGTTAACGATATTTTGTACTCGATATTTTTGTACTTACCTGTTTGTAGATACAAACTCGATATTTTGACTGTCGATATTTTGTCCACGATATTTTGGCAAGTCGATATTTTGGCAGTCGATATTATTTCAGTGATCCGTAATAACATGTGTGCTAGAGGCTGGTGTTATGTTGTTATGTCTCTAGATGTGTTTAGGAATAGAAGTGTGAAGCTTCTGTTCTCTAAGAATAGTTTTTACGTTAAGCAAAGAATTGTTCGTGCCAAAAAAAGGTCAATATTTGAAAAATTGTCCAATTCAAAGAAAATAGATTTCCAAAGCTCCTGGCAGTTTTTGTTGATCAAAACTGAAGGCCGAATTCAGAGTTCATGGGAACGCTGTGTGTCGGAAAGCTTTTGAAAAGTTATTGTTTCTCTGTGGATGAGAACATCGTATCAGACAGGCTCGCAAAGAATTGGTCTACAAAATCAGGTGATAGTTCAACCAAATTAGATAGCGCTGTAACTTGGCAGGTGTGAGAATGATTGCTGTCATCGAAGACAGTACCAGCCCTGCTCACAGAACGTTGTACCTGGATGATGTTGCTTTTGTCACTCGCTCCACTGTTACCACTTGGCTGTAGTACAGGAGTCTCCACGAATGCCGTCATCAGGATTGGTAGCCGCTGGGGACAACACAATGCGTGAGCCGTTATTGGACTGAGCAAAGTATCGACGTCCATTGGTACTGCTGATGGAAGTGAGAGACAGATGTCCAACACGCATTCATCGCCGCAAAGCATACACCGTAGCACAGGTAAAATGCAATTTTGCCATATCGGTCTGAATGAAAGGAACCAGGTCATGTTTAGATCTCTCAGCCTGGCCAATCCGAGTACGTTAGTTATCCTGTCCCTGTAGCGCATTGCTAGGATTGTCTCTTCCATTCCCATGGGAGCTATGTCTGAGCCGAGGTTTGCCATAACGTAGCAGGAGGGTCAAAAAATAGAATCCCTGCAACGAGTCCCAAAAATAGTGGTATGCCGCCAAAAATGGAGTGCACAAATTAGGAAAGATTCCCAAAATTGCCTGGAAGGGTGTTAGCAGTCCCGTAAAGACTGTCTTAAATATGCCTGGGATGCTTGTTGCACTAGACATGTTAAGGAGTTGGCTGAACATTTCTACGAAATGCACGGGGCAATTTGTTGATAAAAGGTCATGGACTTCAGTAGCCGTCCTTGCGACTAGAAGATCATACGTCTCTTTAGATGACGTTATAGGCACTGTTGTCTGTAAAAGTACAGATTTCATTTTGCTTAATGTATCAATTCGTATAGAATAGAGATTCAGACGAGGCCAGATGGGAGTCACTATGTCTGGAGGCCCGCTCGGGAACAATGCTTGCATACAACATTTGACCATGGACGTTACTTGTACTAGATAACTTTTCCCTGGCGTCAGGCCACAACATCTTTGATCCGTTCTAAGAATGTAACTCCCGTTTGCGAGTTGCATAAAGAAGGGCTCTATCTGAGTTGCAGGTGTGACTAGCTGGTGGCATGAAAGGTTGTTTGAATTTCCATCACATGCTCCGTGTAAATTAATACCCTGACACAAAAGTATACCGCTTAGTGAATGTTTACAATTTGCACCACTAAGAAATACATTTTTGTCACTGTCACTATAGCAAGAATGAGTGTATGGTAATTTCCATTCGGATTTTACATATCCCTTACCCAATTGTTCATATTGGCCAGCAGGTATGTACTCAAGGCATTTATGAAATCGGAAAGTTGTTATCGGAATTGTGATAATTCCGTGTATTATCCATTCAATGACAGGACTCTCTGACATTGTCAATGATAATCGCTCGAGTTTTTCGATGCTCAGGATTGTATAGTCTGCTCCTTTCTGTGCCAAACTGATCTGTTTATCAGTAAGGTTAAAACTGGAAAATAATGACGTTGTGTTGATTAAACGCCAACGCACATAGCCTGAACGAAGATTTTGCAGCGTCCAGCCTAATTCTATAATAGAGCGTAATTGAGATTGGCCCTGTTGTAACATAAGCAAATCTCTGTCTATCACATCAAAGGCAGAGGATACAATATTGTCCAACGAATATATTCTGGAAGACAGAGTCATTAACCCATTGTCTACCACAGAAAGTGATTTCTCCAAATTAATACGATCAATTTCTCGTACTTTTTCAGCAGTTTCAATTTGCTTTACTTTCCAAGCCTCGTTGTAAGCAGCATAGATGCTGGTCGCTATGAAACGCTTTTGACGCTGTTTGCGTGGTCCAAGAATGAAATCGCGCAAATCAGCACCATCTTTTAATAAAGACAAGTGTTGCTTAATTTCAGCCAGTGTGGATGTAGTTAGCCATTCTAGGCAGAGTTTCCCTACACTGTATGTGGTTATAATCCCTGGATGTTGTCTCTGGGAGTATCTAGTGTCTAATCTGGTCATTTTTAACCCCTGTGTTTTATTCAGGAACCTATCTTGACAGTTATTTGTGTCTGTAGGCCAGATTAACCACTTTTTCCAATCAGGATGTGTTCTGTTGAAATGTAAAATGTGTGACACGTCTAACTCAATATCAGCTGTTGCATTTTCAGGTATTGGCTTTGGTATAGACGGTGTTTTAAGGTCTTTGTTCTTAGCTAGGCCAAGACAAGATGTTTGGTGTACAGTGTCATTTAAAAATAACATTTGTTCTGGTATCATGCAGGTTCTAAATAGTGCTTCTATGCCTTGCACCTGCCAATCTTTTGTACCCCAAATTGTTTTCGTTTCAATATTATTTTTCCAATAATCAAAACCAAATGTCATCATTTTGTCATAAAATGCTTCTGAATATATCAATTTAGAATTTGTCAGCATTGTTTTCATTCCTGTTTTATCTAACAGTTTATAATAAAACGTTTCTGCATCACTTGTGTTAAAACCTGAAAAGTATTTGAATTTCTCAAAAAATGCTTTAGAACTGCTTTTAGGTGGTGTAGAACAATGTTCCCATTGGTTATACATAAAAACATTTCTAGGCTGTGCAGATTTATGCAAGTAATGATCCCCATAATGGGTATAACAGAATAACTGCTCATAACTAGATGAACCTTGTAAATAATCATGATCTGTGAATCTAGCTGACATTACTAAATCAGACATCATGTCATTAATACTGTTAAAGTCCCAATCATCAGAGAATGTACTAGGTGTAACAAAGTCACTTAAGGAAACCTTTAGTTGATGAGGATACTTCAGGATTTCGACCGGACCATAGATCTCATAGTCTGTTTTCTCCCATACTACCCCACCAGGTATTGGAATTGCTGTGACATTTACTGTTGACAGTTCTCTTTTCTTCACGTGGGATGATCTGTGTGGTTTCAGGACTAGGTTGATGTTCTGACTTGCTGTGTCCATTGTAATATATTTTCCTTCAATGAATTTTCCCAAACATAGTACCATGATGAGCCAAAGCAGGAGGAAAAATACACCTAGACCTAACCAGAACTCTAGCCAAGGGGAAATAAGGTAGATTTCCTTCAGTTGATGAAAGAGTTCCGTTGCTTTTTCTTTAAAAGACTTTTTTGTTTCTGGCATCACTTCGGGGTCGTTTTCATCTTCAGAGAAGTCGTCGAAGTTGATGAAATAACCAGAGGCAGTTCTATCAATTGATGGGATTGTTCTTTCAATCTGTCTCTCGGTAGCACTTTCTGATGCCACATTAGTGTAGACTGGTGTTGTTTCTTGACGAACTGTTTCAATCTGTGTTTCAAGAGGCACGAGTTCCATTGCATTATGGCATAGTCCTTCATTGTGCACTGCAGGCTGATCGAATGTGATTAGTCTTTCAGTTTGAACCTCTTGGATTGTTGCAAGTTTGGGTATTCTGTTGTTTCTTGGGAGTCCACTGGGCCTACTGTTGATTATAGGCCACATGCTTGTGGTTTTACCAGGTCGATGGACACGACTCTGTTCTCCTTTTTACCAGCAAGGGGCGGTAGCACAACTGATCTTGTTCCGGTGACTGCTAAGACAGGTACTGCTTTTCTGTAAGACGGCCCAAATTCCTTCTTAACCGCGATCTTTTCTCTGACTAGATCCCCAATCTTTGGAATCCAGACAGGCCTTGCTGGGGCTGTTGCGGGTGGTGCCTCGTCAGTGGTACTTGGCTGTTGCTTTAACTTTATGTTGCTTAATGATTTTCTTGTTTCATTCAGTTCCTGTAAAACAGCCAAACGGTCTTTTACTTCAAACTGCTTTGTTTCTTCTTGTACCACTGACATCTGACTATCGAGGTCCTGAACGTTCATTCTAATTCCGAACAGTAGTTCGTATGGGCTGAAACCTTTTAGAGAATTTCTTGGCATGTTGTTAAGACTAGTCTGGACACTTATTAAATGTTTGACCCACCCAGCGCCTGAACCTAATACCTTCGCTGTTATAGATTGCTTTATGTCCCGGTTTTTTCTTTCTACCACACTTGTGCGACAGACAAGAATACCGCAACCCAATTCCCACACTGGCCATGGCCTCCTTATAGGCCCGAGAGCTGAAAGCAGGACCCTGGTCAGGATGGAACGTGGTAATTGCGTATTTGCCGATATGGACTCGCTAATCTTTTATAACCGTTCTAGCGTCAGCCGAGCGCTGGTGGCCTCATTATTTAAGTGTATTTCGTCTTAACTATTAATAGGACGCAGGACGGGGTGTAGGCAGCGTTACGCTCTTTCTGATTGGTAGCCGGTAGCAAGGTTCGCTACTGCGATCCCTATTGCAGTTTTCACAGTTGTTTGCATATATTTGGTGTTCCACATTCATTCCCGGCCACCAGAATACTGATTGTAATTCAGTCAGTGATTCCTTGATCTTTCTGTGCCTAAGACCCAAACCCATATGTGCGTCTGCTATTAAAAATATTCTCCTGTTCGTGTTTGGAATTACTCTATCCCCCACTCCAGGGATTCGAGCAAAAGGAACGGAGTTTGCATCGATTATGTATGCATAATTGAGTGGATAGTTTACGGGTAGTGCTGCACAGTCGCCTTTTACGGTCGTTTTTACTGCCAGCATGGTTTCCCCGTCTATATACTTATCTGTACGCTTTTTTGTGGCTACGGAAGCCGGGTTAGTTGCTTCCGCGGTGGCTGTATTAGCCAATGAATTCCCTGCAACGTGAACGCCATCACGCTGAAGACTCTGTGCGTGAATCACGTGAGTCTTTTGTAGTTCTTTGTGTAAAAAAGCTACCTCGTTCCAGAGCTTTTTATGCTTTATTGTGGCACCTGTGTCATCTTTGTAGTCGTTTTCGATCCAACTCTGCAGTTTATTGTTGAAAGAATTGACGCAAAAATGAGAATCGCACACGATAAGTGTGGGGAATTCGTGTTCTGCATTTTCGAGCGCCATCTTTAAAGATCTGATCTCAGTTCTTTGAACGGAACAGTACTTTACTGATTCAGTTTTTGTTACTTTCGGTCTGAATTTACCGCACAGCCAACGACCTTTAATAATCGCACATGCTGCATTGTAGGATTTACTCTCTACGTTGAAATGCTGTACAAAGCTATCTGTATAGATTATACATGCGTATTGTGGGAGAGGCAGGATTTCGATTGGCAGAGGATATTCTTCTTCATATTCTAAATCATTCAGTTCTTCGTATTGCGGGGCGAAATAGTATTTCACGTCCTCCGCTCCTAGAGAATCTATGCACTGTATCCATTTCGGATCCAGTGACACTGAAGGCAGGTTTACTGGGCTGAATAGCGCCTCGAAGGCGGATTCCGCTGTAAGGATATTAATCCGTTTGCCGTGTGCTAGTTCTCGTTCATTTGCTAATGCGATTTGCACTGCGTTCACAGTTCTTTCTGTGTGACTGAATGCTTTTTCTGCTTGTGTGTACAAGTGAGATTTAATTGAAATAGGTACCTTTTCTCCCTCATTAGAGGTTAGGTATGTGAATCCGCATCTTCCTGGGATGACTCGGATTACAAGATCGATCGTGTTGTCACGTGTATCTAATTTTGTTTTTGCTAACATGTCTGTTTGCAGTGATCTCAAAATTTCTGTGTGTTTTTGAGTCCAATTGATTTGTTTTAAATCAGGTTTAATTAGTTCGTAGAGAGGTTTAACCCTCTCTGCGTAATTTAGTATGTAAGTTCTTCCGAAATTCAGAAAACCTAGTATTGATTGTAAATTCTTCAGCGTTTTTGGAGCTTGGAGTACAGCGCACTTCTCTAAGAAGTTGTCCGCTAGGCTTTTCCCTTCACTTGATAATTCGTACCCCAAAAACAGTACTGTCAGATGGGCAATTCTGGACTTTTTAAAGTTGAATTTGTAACCCTCTGCTGCGAACCTAAGTATAATGGTGTTCACCCTTTTCAAGTGAGTATCCAAGTCGTCGTCTGTGAGATAAATATCATCTACGTAAGATAATGCTTCATCATCATAGATTTGTAGTAACTCTGTTACCCTAGCTGAGAATAGTCCTGGGCTGTTCTTGAACCCCTGTGGGAGTCGACAGAATTTTTTCTGCGACCCAAATGCGGAGAAAGCGGTCAAATATCTGCTTTCCGGTGCAATGTTTTGACAAAAGAAACCATTAGAAATGTCTAATGTCGTTTTATATTTTTTCCTAACTATATTATTCATTAGGGCTGCACTATGCGAGTTTTGTACCGCAAAGGTTTTGCAACATGTATTAAGATGTCTGTAGTCCAAAACTAGACGATATGAATTGTCTGGCTTGGAGACAGGAAACAAAGGATTGTTCATTTGAGAGGTGCATGTTTCAATCACCCCCTAGTACTCAAGTTGATCTAAGATCTCCCTGACCTGTTTTTTAGCTTCTTGCTTTATGGGATACTGCCGTTGGGCAGTTGGTTCACTTTTTAATTGGATTTTGTGAGGCGGTGAATCCTCATCCCATCCTACGTGATTTTTATACAATGCAGGTGCCTGGGCTACTGCCCATTTCCTTGCATATGTGTATTTTTTGTGAATCGGAATGTGATTCGAGAAGGCAGGCATAATCACTTCTTCGCCACGAGGGCACTCCCTGACAAACTCCGGGGGCCAATCTTTTTCAGTTAACAGAATATCATAGCCTTTTGAGAGCTTATCCCAAAATAGACCCTTAATTTTCCTAGTCTTATCACCCTCCATACGCAATGTTATTTCGTATATTTTATGGGGCTCGCTAAGTCTGGCGTCGGCAGTTTCAACCTGAATGTATTCATTCGTGTCCACTGTCTCCAGATGACTCATCAAGTTCTTGCGCGCTATACTGATTTCTGCTGCACTGTCCAACATTGTCAATGCCCACTCCCCGTTTTTCAACTGTGTCCTCAGTATTCTCGGCATGGTTGATTACTCTAATACTGGCTACCTTCTTTTTCTGAAATTGAGATTTCTTATTTTGAGCAGGTTCCTTGTCTTTGGACCTGGTGTGCTCTCCTGGGTCTGACCGTCCTCTTCTTTCCGAATTCTGTGGAAGAGATCGAGAGGGACGTGTATCAATACTTTGATATCTATCAGGTTTTTTTAGATTATCCCTATTTCTAAGGTTATATCTTTTCTCAGAGGGCTCCCTTTGGGGAGACTGGCGTTCTCGAGTCGGAGTTCTTTCCCTCCGTCGAGGAGACCTTCCTCTGGACTGGAAACCTTTTCCTTGGGAGTGGATTGTTTATTTCCATCCCAGCTCTTTTTAGGAGTGTTTAAATTATTTTTAATAAATAATTTTTCAGGATTTTCGAGCAGTTGGGGCTTAACTGGTTTTCCACCCAAGCTGTCTCTACCTAATTCTTCATAGCATTTTTCTATGATTTTTGCAAGCTCAACAGGATCTTTTATATCTGTTTCCCTCAACTTCTGGCGAATCGCCACAGATGCTGCTTCTCCCTTTACGTTGGCTAATAATATAGCCGTGACCTGCTTGAAGTCTTTCAGTAATTTCATACCTAGATTTAAAGCGGGTTCTGGACCGAATTCATTTTGAATCTGTTTTAGCACGTCTGGTATTACCGCCATAGACGGAACACCGTGTGTTTTTGTGTAAATGGAAGCAAAGACTGTACCCCAAGTGTCGCAGTCCTCCACGTGTGGTGCGATTCCCATAGGAAGGCAGATGGTCAAGATTCTGTGTTTCTCAATAGGGGTAGTATCAGGAAATACTGCCTCTATTTGAGTGATTTTCTGGGCTAACCAGAAAGGAATTTGTTCCCGTTTTACGGGTGTTTTACCAAGACATGACTGTATGTTCTGTGGTGTAATTTTATTTGTGTTCCCCTGATGAGGGGTCAGCTGTGGAGTATTAACAGCTGGCTGGACTGTTGCAGTCCGTATTACATATTGGACTAATTGCCTATGTATTTTTATTAATGTGTTAAGCTGTGCTAACAGCTCTTCTCTAGACATTTTTGCAATGTCAGGATGTGGTGTGTAGCTGGCTAGAACCGGCCACGTGGCTCCTGGTCTACCTAGTGGACCGAGCCTAGTTATGTGATCATTGTGTTTTAGGGCGCCATTAAACCAGAGCAGGTGCTCTTGAAATTTAAGTGGAATTTCAACCTCCTCGAAAGGGACGTACTCATCCGGAGGTTCCTCTATTTTGTAATAGTGAAACTCTTGTGTTATAGCGTTTACCGCTGGAAAGTTTATCCATGAATAGAATACCTCTGTCTGCCGATACTCATGAGCCTCTATCACGAAAATTACTGTACCACCTTGAGGTGGCAGTCCGTTTTCTATAAGCTTTAAAGTTATAGATCTTCTTAACTGGACCGGGATGATAATAGCATCCGGGTCTGTGTATTCGGGACCTTGCTGAGTCGCATCTACTGCTTCCCCAGAGGTGCCGTTGTTTTGTACTGACATTCTTTAAAAATGCAGTTTTTGCAGAGTAGGTCTCCAAGGAGACAAAGATTAGATGCACAATATTTTGGAACACTGTATCCTTCAACGTTGAATAAACCAGAGCTTTACATAGGAATCTCTTCCTACTAAGGTCGGGCGGATTTTAACCTTTCACCCACTCCAGACGTCTATTGGAGTATTTACGGGAGAAAAGGGTGTGAAATATGCACGACTGAGTTACTCTACAAGTCTTGCGTTAGTTTATCGCCTTACCAAACGTTGGGCGCCATGTAGTGTAGTTCCTAGTTTCCCACTAGGCCCTGCGCATTGGAATAACATAAACAGTAGTATCGACGTGGAACTGCTTATATTCCAGGCCTCCACTGACTATGCTAAACTTAATTGGGTTGTGTTACCAACTAGCTCAGAGGTCACTGGAAACTTTCTTCTCTGCATAGGAAGTGATCAGCTTCCTTGGCACAGACAAGAAGGGATTCAGTTTTCCAACAACCGTGCAACATGACAACTTTGCTCCTCAGATCAAGAGTCGATCTCTAGGGTCGTGTGAAACAATAGACATAGATTTCACTCAGTCAGTCTAGTGCAGTTTACTTTCACAGTATGTAGAGAATAGAGAGACGGGCGTGTATCAATAAAGGTTAACATTTATTGAACAGTCTTTCTTCTCGTACAAGAGAAATGTATTGCCACAATTGCAATAACTGTTATTATAAAAAGTACGTACAGTAAGATAAGAATAGCGAAATAGAACTGTAAAAGCATTGATATGGTTTCTTAGCCATACAATGGTTTAAAAGTAATAAAACATATATACAGTCATATATACATTAGGCTAACATACTCAACTGGTGCTTCTAACTAAGCCTACCCCAGTGTGCCTGACCTAGGCCTAACACGTGAGAAGGGGGAGTAAGTAAGTAGCTTAAGTTAAGTTGGTTTTGCCAAGGTTTGTTTCAAGAATTCTCTTCTAAGGGTTTAGTCAACACCATACCTCTGAATAGAATGATGGAGGATTGGTATCTCCTTCAGGGGTCTCTCTCGATATCCCAGTCACCCGCGAGGGTAAACCGGAAGCGCCGGGACTGGATTTCTCTGCACGAGAAAGGCAGCGGCTTCTCTCAGCGCGTCGGGAGGAAGGAGGGGTGACAGCGTCCGCGGGCAGCTGGGCTGGATGTCTTCGCAGAGGACGGCTGCACGGCTCCTCAAGCGTACTGCACCATAGGTCGCGCTGTAGCGGCGATAATGGTAATCAGCAGCTTCACCACCACAGGATAGCAGGCTGCAGTGACAGAGTGCTAGTTTTTACCAACACGGGTCATGCAGGCAGCTGGCATCAGCAACAGGCAACGCACATTGCTTAAGGCAACGTTGGTAATATTTATACCTGACAGGTGCCGGGTTTGACGCAAGTTTGCTGGACATAAGACATCAATTAAAGATGTCACTAGGAAGTGACAGTTATCAGTTGCTCATTAGAGTTCCATTACTAATCAAAACATAGCAAGCGGGGATTTCCAGGTTTGCTAAGTTTTTATCTTGTTGAAGAACTCGGAGTGTTATCTAGGAATATCAGATAGTGACTACTGCTCTGTCATTGCACTAATTGGTCGCAAAGGAAGTAGCAGAGAGTCATGCTGGAATGTGGCTCTGTTCGTGTGAGGCCAGAGATGACTTTACAGAAAATCGCACTTGAACGGTTATGCCAATATAGGGAATAAATGGATTTATAGCCGAATAGGGGCATAAGGTCACAGTATCGATCAGGAACCTAGATAAGCACGCAACACCTTCTCACAGTGTGTGACCTTTAATTCCGGGCCTACAACAGACGCACCTTGTGCTCTTCCAAGCCCCTTCTCAAAGTGTGTGACCATGTGTCTGGTCAGACCATCATATAATTGATACCACCATTACCCTTAAGGGGCAGACCATGGCTCCCTTGATGGCAGGCGGCCGCTCACGTAAATGGAATGCCTATGATTCCATAGGCTTCTTAGCGACCCTGGACAATACTCGTCCTACCATCTGCACCCATGACAATATTAATGCGATGGACGCTAACGTTGGCCACTGGCTGAAGACAGCCAGTGACCAGTTCGCCCCCCTAATCACATTTCCTCGCACCAGACACTCCAATTCCCATAGGTGGTTCTCTGACGACCTCAAGAAGTACAAACTTGAGGTTCGTCAGCGGGAACGCATATGGAGACGCGATTATTCTGTGGCATCCAGACTGAGATACGTAGCTACCCGCAAAGAGTATAAGCAGGCCATCATTTCAGCAAAATCTGAGCATTTTTCCCACAGAATTCTCTCTGCTAATAACAAATCCAGAGAGGTATTTAAGATCTTGAATGAGCTTACCTCAGACGACAGGACCCTCCCAGCTCAAACCCCTACCATAGAGACCTGTGATGCCCTCAATTTTTTTTTCATTGAAAAAATTATCAAAATAAAAGATTCGATTATGTCCCCTCCACAGCCACCACCACCTGACACTTCTTGTAATAACCCATTGTTCTTCATGCAGTTCCCTGCCTTGGATCACACCACCTTAGCGGAACTGGCTATCCGGGTAAAATCAGGCTCCCCGAATGACCATTGCCCTCCTTCGGTGTTGCGAGACATCTGTCTAAAATTTCCTGAGTGTATATTACCCCTGCTGAACAGATCTCTCTCCAGTGGCACGGTTCCCAGCTCCTTCAAGGAGGCCATTCTCGTGCCCCTTTTGAAGAAGCCTGGCGTGGACCCTACAGAACTCACCAATTATCGGCCAATATCTCTGTTGCCCTACCTGTCTAAACTTATCGAAACTCACGTCACTAGATGTCTCTCTAATTTCATCGAGAGTTCACACTTCCTTGAACCCAATCAGGCGGGCTTTAGACCGGCCCACTCCACGGAAGCTGTAATCCTGGCTGTTCTGGATACCCTGAGGAGGAATGCTGATGCGGGAAGCCCTCAGGCCCTGGTACTTCTGGATCTATCTGCCGCGTTCGACACGGTGGATCACAACATCCTTCTCCACCGTGTCGAACAGGCTGGCATCCAGGGCCTCGCTCTTGGGTGGGTGGAGTCATTTCTTACCGGCAGAACCCAAGCCGTTCGTTTGGGATCATTCACTGCGTCCAAAACCCCCATCACCTGTGGTGTCCCCCAAGGTTCCTCTCTTTCCCCTTTATTATTTAATTTGTACCTCCGCCCCCTCATTCACTCACTTCAAAGCTGGGACGCTACAGTTTTCAACTATGCGGACGATCTGCAGATCGTCCTTCCGCTTCACTCCCCACAAGCTGTCAATAATGTTCACTCTATTATGACCCACATTCAGCAGTGGATGAATCACAACCAACTAAAACTTAATCCTGGGAAGACTGAGCTCCTTCTCCCTGGTTCCAGTGCTGCTTACTGGGGTCCGCAGTTCTGGCCCATTGAGCTTGGCCCCCCTCCTGCTCCGGCCAAGACGGCGAAGAGCCTTGGAGTGACAATCGATGCCGAGCTCTCGCTTAAAGCCCAAGTAGGTGCCACGATCTCTTCATGTATGTTCCAGCTCCGAAAGATCCGGAAGATCAGGCACCTACTACCACATGCGGCACTGGCCCAGGTTGTTATGTCCCTGGTTCTTTCCCGCCTGGACTTTTCTAATTCCCTTTATCACGGACTCCCATGTTCTCTTGTGGGCCGTCTCCAGGTTGTGCAGAACCAGGCAGCCCGTCTTATTTTCAAAGTCCCAAAATGGCAGTCTGCGAAGCCCTTGCTTCATAAACTCCATTGGCTGCCAGTAGAACGGAGGGCGGCCTTTAAGTTGGGCTGTCTTACGTTCAAATCCCTCCATTGCACCAGTCCTGCCTTTCTTAACTCACTGATCACTCCGTACCAACCTGCACGTAACCTTCGGTCAGCTCATCATCACCTACTTGTCACTCCGAAAGTCAAAACCAGCAAGGTTGGGGGCCGTCGCTTTGCCCACCTTGCACCTAAATTCTGGAATTCTCTTCCAATAGTCATTAAATCTAATGGTTCCTTACTCCAATTCAGGAAGCTTTTAAAAACTTTTCTGTTCTCCAGCACCGGTTAGTTTCTGCCTTGGGATTCTGTCTTTGTTTTGTCAGTTAGCGCCAAGAAACCTCTGGTGTTAGTGCGCTTAAGAAGTTTCACTTAACATAACATAACATAACATAACCTTTAGTCCCAGGCCTAAAACAGACGTACCTTGTGCTCTTCCAAACCCCTTCTCACAGTGATTTCCACAGACACACCTTGTGATCTTCTGCAGTTTCTTCTCTGGGCTCGTGGAGTATCTTTACTTCTGACACCTGCAAACCCACAGACACACCTTGTGATCTTCTGCAGCTTCTTCTAAGGGCTCCTGGAGTATCTTTACTTCTGACGCCTGCATTTCCACAGACACACCTTGTGATCTTCTACAGCTTCTTCTAGGGGCTCCTGGAGTATCTTTACTACTGACGCCTGCATACCCGCAGACACACCTTGTGATCTTCTGCAGCTTCTTCTAAGGGCTCCTGGAGTATCTTTACTTCTGACACCTGCATTTCCACAGACACACCTTGTGATCTTCTGCAGCTTCTTCTAAGGGCTCCTGGAGTATCTTTACTACTGACGCCTGCATACCCGCAGACGCACCTTGTGATCTTCTGCAGCTTCTTCTAAGGGCTCCTGGAGTATCTTTACTTCTGACACCTGTATACCCACAGACACACCTTGTGATCTTCTGCAGCTTCTTCTAGGGGCTTGTGGAGTATCTTTGCTTCTGACACCTGCAAACCCACAGACACACCTTGTGATCTTCTGCAGTTTCTTCTCTGGGCTCGTGGAGTATCTTTACTTCTGACACCTGTATACCCACAGACACACCTTGTGATCTTCTGCAGCTTCTTCTAAGGGCTCCTGGAGTATCTTTACTACTGACGCCTGCATACCCGCAGACGCACCTTGTGATCTTCTGCAGCTTCTTCTATGGGCTCCTGGAGTATCTTTACTTCTGACACCTGCATACCCACAGACACACCTTGTGATCTTCTGCAGCTTCTTCTAAGGGCTCCTGGAGTATCTTTACTACTGACGCCTGCATACCCGCAGACGCACCTTGTGATCTTCTGCAGCTTCTTCTAAGGGCTCCTGGAGTATCTTTACTACTGACGCCTGCATACCCGCAGACGCACCTTGTGATCTTCTGCAGCTTCTTCTAAGGGCTCCTGGAGTATCTTTACTTCTGACACCTGTATACCCACAGACACACCTTGTGATCTTCTGCAGCTTCTTCTAGGGGCTTGTGGAGTATCTTTGCTTCTGACACCTGCAAACCCACAGACACACCTTGTGATCTTCTGCAGTTTCTTCTCTGGGCTCGTGGAGTATCTTTACTTCTGACACCTGTATACCCACAGACACACCTTGTGATCTTCTGCAGCTTCTTCTATGGGCTCGTGGAGTATCTTTACTTCTGACACCTGCATACCCACAGACACACCTTGTGATCTTCTGCAGCTTCTTCTATGGGCTCGTGGAGTATCTTTACTTCTGACACCTGCATACCCGCAGACACACCTTGTGATCTTCTGCAGCTTCTTCTAAGGGCTCGTGGATTATCTTTACTTCTGACACCTGCATACCCACAGACACACCTTGTGATCTTCTGCAGCTTCTTCTAAGGGCTCCTGGAGTATCTTTACTTCTGACGCCTGCATTTCCACAGACACACCTTGTGATCTTCTGCAGCTTCTTCTAGGGGCTCCTGGAGTATCTTTACTACTGACGCCTGCATTTCCACAGACACACCTTGTGATCTTCTGCAGCTTCTTCTAAGTGTGGAGTATCTTTACTACTGACACCTGCATACCCACAGACACACCTTGTGATCTTCTGCAGCTTCTTCTAAGGGCTCCTGGAGTATCTTTACTTCTGACGCCTGCATTTCCACAGACACACCTTGTGATCTTCTGCAGCTTCTTCTAGGGGCTCCTGGAGTATCTTTACTACTGACGCCTGCATTTCCACAGACACACCTTGTGATCTTCTGCAGCTTCTTCTAAGTGTGGAGTATCTTTACTTCTGACACCTGCATTTCCACAGACACACCTTGTGATCTTCTGCAGCTTCTTCTATGGGCTCGTGGAGTATCTTTACTTCTGACACCTGCATACCCGCAGACACACCTTGTGATCTTCTGCAGCTTCTTCTAGGGGCTCCTGGAGTATCTTTACTACTGACGCCTGCATACCCGCAGACACACCTTGTGATCTTCTGCAGCTTCTTCTATGGGCTCGTGGAGTATCTTTACTTCTGACACCTGCAAACCCACAGGCACACCTTGTGATCTTCTGCAGCTTCTTCTATGGGCTCGTGGAGTATCTTTACTTCTGACACCTGCAAACCCACAGGCACACCTTGTGATCTTCTGCAGCTTCTTCTAGGGGCTCGTGGAGTATCTTTACTTCTGACACCTGCAAACCCACAGGCACACCTTGTGATCTTCTGCAGCTTCTTCTAGGGGCTCGTGGATTATCTTTACTTCTGACACCTGCAAACCCACAGACACACCTTGTGATCTTCTGCCGCTTCTTCTAGGGGCTCGTGGATTATCTTTACTTCTGACACCTGCAAACCCGCAGACACACCTTGTGATCTTCTGCAGCTTCTTCTAAGGGCTCGTGGATTATCTTTACTTCTGACACCTGCATACCCGCAGACACACCTTGTGATCTTCTGCAGCTTCTTCTAGGGGCTCCTGGAGTATCTTTACTTCTGACGCCTGCATTTCCACAGACACACCTTGTGATCTTCTGCAGCTTCTTCTAGGGGCTCCTGGAGTATCTTTACTACTGACGCCTGCATTTCCACAGACACACCTTGTGATCTTCTGCATCTTCTTCTATGGGCTCGTGGAGTATCTTTACTACTGACGCGTGCATTTCCACAGACACACCTTGTGATCTTCTGCACCTTCTTCTAGGGGCTCCTGGAGTATCTTTACTACTGACGCCTGCATTTCCACAGACACACCTTGTGATCTTCTGCAGCTTCTTCTAAGTGTGGAGTATCTTTACTTCTGACACCTGCATACCCGCAGACACACCTTGTGATCTTCTGCAGCTTCTTCTAAGTGTGGAGTATCTTTACTTCTGACACCTTCATACCCGCAGACACACCTTGTGATCTTCTGCAGCTTCTTCTAGGGGCTCCTGGAGTATCTTTACTACTGACGCCTGCATTTCCACAGACACACCTTGTGATCTTCTGCAGCTTCTTCTAAGTGTGGAGTATCTTTACTTCTGACACCTGCAAACCCACAGACACACCTTGTGATCTTCTGCAGCTTCTTCTAGGGGCTCGTGGAGTATCTTTACTACTGACGCCTGCATACCCACAGACACACCTTGTGATCTTCTGCAGCTTCTTCTAAGGGCTCGTGGATTATCTTTACTTCTGACACCTGCATACCCACAGACACACCTTGTGATCTTCTGCAGCTTCTTCTAAGGGCTCCTGGAGAATCTGTACTTCTGACGCCTGCATTTCCACAGACACACCTTGTGATCTTCTGCAGCTTCTTCTAGGGGCTCCTGGAGTATCTTTACTACTGACGCCTGCATTTCCACAGACACACCTTGTGATCTTCTGCAGCTTCTTCTAGGGGCTCGTGGAGTATCTTTACTACTGACGCCTGCATACCCACAGACACACCTTGTGATCTTCTGCAGCTTCTTCTAAGTGTGGAGTATCTTTACTTCTGACACCTTCATACCCGCAGACACACCTTGTGATCTTCTGCAGCTTCTTCTAAGCGTGGATTATCTTTATTTCTGACACCTGCATACCCGCAGACACACCTTGTGATCTTCTGCAGCTTCTTCTAAGGGCTCGTGGATTATCTTTACTTCTGACACCTGTATACCCGCAGACACACCTTGTGATCTTCTGCAGCTTCTTCTAAGGGCTCCTGGAGTATCTTTACTTCTGACACCTGCATACCCACAGACACACCTTGTGATCTTCTGCAGCTTCTTCTAAGGGCTCGTGGATTATCTTTACTTCTGACACCTGCATACCCACAGACACACCTTGTGATCTTCTGCAGCTTCTTCTAAGGGCTCCTGGAGAATCTGTACTTCTGACGCCTGCATTTCCACAGACACACCTTGTGATCTTCTGCAGCTTCTTCTAGGGGCTCCTGGAGTATCTTTACTACTGACGCCTGCATTTCCACAGACACACCTTGTGATCTTCTGCAGCTTCTTCTAAGTGTGGAGTATCTTTACTTCTGACACCTGCATACCCACAGACACACCTTGTGATCTTCTGCAGTTTCTTCTATGGGCTTGTGGAGTATCTTTACTACTGACGCCTGCATACCCTCAGACACACCTTGTGATCTTCTGCAGCTTCTTCTAAGTGTGGAGTATCTTTACTTCTGACACCTTCATACCCGCAGACACACCTTGTGATCTTCTGCAGCTTCTTCTAAGTGTGGAGTATCTTTACTTCTGACACCTGCATACCCTCAGACACACCTTGTGATCTTCTGCAGCTTCTTCTAAGTGTGGAGTATCTTTACTTCTGACACCTTCATACCCGCAGACACACCTTGTGATCTTCTGCAGCTTCTTCTAAGTGTGGAGTATCTTTACTTCTGACACCTGCAAACCCACAGACACACCTTGTGATCTTCTGCAGCTTCTTCTAGGGGCTCGTGGATTATCTTTACTTCTGACACCTGCGTACCCGCAGACACACCTTGTGATCTTCTGCAGCTTCTTCTAAGGGCTCGTGGAGTATCTTTACTTCTGACGCCTGCATTTTCACAGACACACCTTGTGATCTTCTGCAGCTTCTTCTATGGGCTCGTGGAGTATCTTTACTTCTGACACCTGCATACCCGCAGACACACCTTGTGATCTTCTGCAGCCTCTTCTAAGTGTGGAGTATCTTTACTTCTGACACCTGTATACCCGCAGACACACCTTGTGATCTTCTGCAGCTTCTTCTAAGTGTGGAGTATCTTTACTTCTGACACCTGCATACCCGCAGACACACCTTGTGATCTTCTGCAGCTTCTTCTATGGGCTCGTGGAGTATCTTTACTTCTGACGCCTGCATACCCGCAGACACACCTTCTGATCTTCTGCAGCCTCTTCTAAGTGTGGAGTATCTTTACTTCTGACACCTGTATACCCGCAGACACACCTTGTGATCTTCTGCAGCTTCTTCTAAGTGTGGAGTATCTTTACTTCTGACACCTGCATACCCGCAGACACACCTTGTGATCATCTGCAGCTTCTTCTCTGGGCTCGTGGAGTATCTTTACTTCTGACACCTGCATACCCGCAGACACACCTTGTGATCTTCTGCAGCTTCTTCTATGGGCTCGTGGAGTATCTTTACTTCTGACACCTGCATACCCGCAGACACACCTTGTCGCAAAGGAAGTAGCAGAGAGTCATGCTGGAATGTGGCTCTGTTCGTGTGAGGCCAGAGATGACTTTACAGAAAATCGCACTTGAACGGTTATGCCAATATAGGGAATAAATGGATTTATAGCCGAATAGGGGCATAAGGTCACAGTATCGATCAGGAACCTAGATAAGCACGCAACACCTTCTCACAGTGTGTGACCTTTAATTCCGGGCCTACAACAGACGCACCTTGTGCTCTTCCAAGCCCCTTCTCAAAGTGTGTGACCATGTGTCTGGTCAGACCATCATATAATTGATACCACCATTACCCTTATGGGGCAGACCATGGCTCCCTTGATGGCAGGCGGCCGCTCACGTAAATGGAATGCCTATGATTCCATAGGCTTCTTAGCGACCCTGGACAATACTCGTCCTACCATCTGCACCCATGACAATATTAATGCGATGGACGCTAACGTTGGCCACTGGCTGAAGACAGCCAGTGACCAGTTCGCCCCCCTAATCACATTTCCTCGCACCAGACACTCCAATTCCCATAGGTGGTTCTCTGACGACCTCAAGAAGTACAAACTTGAGGTTCGTCAGCGGGAACGCATATGGAGACGCGATTATTCTGTGGCATCCAGACTGAGATACGTAGCTACCCGCAAAGAGTATAAGCAGGCCATCATTTCAGCAAAATCTGAGCATTTTTCCCACAGAATTCTCTCTGCTAATAACAAATCCAGAGAGGTATTTAAGATCTTGAATGAGCTTACCTCAGACGACAGGACCCTCCCAGCTCAAACCCCTACCATAGAGACCTGTGATGCCCTCAATTTTTTTTTCATTGAAAAAATTATCAAAATAAAAGATTCGATTATGTCCCCTCCACAGCCACCACCACCTGACACTTCTTGTAATAACCCATTGTTCTTCATGCAGTTCCCTGCCTTGGATCACACCACCTTAGCGGAACTGGCTATCCGGGTAAAATCAGGCTCCCCGAATGACCATTGCCCTCCTTCGGTGTTGCGAGACATCTGTCTAAAATTTCCTGAGTGTATATTACCCCTGCTGAACAGATCTCTCTCCAGTGGCACGGTTCCCAGCTCCTTCAAGGAGGCCATTCTCGTGCCCCTTTTGAAGAAGCCTGGCGTGGACCCTACAGAACTCACCAATTATCGGCCAATATCTCTGTTGCCCTACCTGTCTAAACTTATCGAAACTCACGTCACTAGATGTCTCTCTAATTTCATCGAGAGTTCACACTTCCTTGAACCCAATCAGGCGGGCTTTAGACCGGCCCACTCCACGGAAGCTGTAATCCTGGCTGTTCTGGATACCCTGAGGAGGAATGCTGATGCGGGAAGCCCTCAGGCCCTGGTACTTCTGGATCTATCTGCCGCGTTCGACACGGTGGATCACAACATCCTTCTCCACCGTGTCGAACAGGCTGGCATCCAGGGCCTCGCTCTTGGGTGGGTGGAGTCATTTCTTACCGGCAGAACCCAAGCCGTTCGTTTGGGATCATTCACTGCGTCCAAAACCCCCATCACCTGTGGTGTCCCCCAAGGTTCCTCTCTTTCCCCTTTATTATTTAATTTGTACCTCCGCCCCCTCATTCACTCACTTCAAAGCTGGGACGCTACAGTTTTCAACTATGCGGACGATCTGCAGATCGTCCTTCCGCTTCACTCCCCACAAGCTGTCAATAATTTTCACTCTATTATGACCCACATTCAGCAGTGGATGAATCACAACCAACTAAAACTTAATCCTGGGAAGACTGAGCTCCTTCTCCCTGGTTCCAGTGCTGCTTACTGGGGTCCGCAGTTCTGGCCCATTGAGCTTGGCCCCCCTCCTGCTCCGGCCAAGACGGCGAAGAGCCTTGGAGTGACAATCGATGCCGAGCTCTCGCTTAAAGCCCAAGTAGGTGCCACGATCTCTTCATGTATGTTCCAGCTCCGAAAGATCCGGAAGATCAGGCACCTACTACCACATGCGGCACTGGCCCAGGTTGTTATGTCCCTGGTTCTTTCCCGCCTGGACTTTTCTAATTCCCTTTATCACGGACTCCCATGTTCTCTTGTGGGCCGTCTCCAGGTTGTGCAGAACCAGGCAGCCCGTCTTATTTTCAAAGTCCCAAAATGGCAGTCTGCGAAGCCCTTGCTTCATAAACTCCATTGGCTGCCAGTAGAACGGAGGGCGGCCTTTAAGTTGGGCTGTCTTACGTTCAAATCCCTCCATTGCACCAGTCCTGCCTTTCTTAACTCACTGATCACTCCGTACCAACCTGCACGTAACCTTCGGTCAGCTCATCATCACCTACTTGTCACTCCGAAAGTCAAAACCAGCAAGGTTGGGGGCCGTCGCTTTGCCCACCTTGCACCTAAATTCTGGAATTCTCTTCCAATAGTCATTAAATCTAATGGTTCCTTACTCCAATTCAGGAAGCTTTTAAAAACTTTTCTGTTCTCCAGCACCGGTTAGTTTCTGCCTTGGGATTCTGTCTTTGTTTTGTCAGTTAGCGCCAAGAAACCTCTGGTGTTAGTGCGCTTAAGAAGTTTCACTTAACATAACATAACATAACATAACCTTTAGTCCCAGGCCTAAAACAGACGTACCTTGTGCTCTTCCAAACCCCTTCTCACAGTGATTTCCACAGACACACCTTGTGATCTTCTGCAGTTTCTTCTCTGGGCTCGTGGAGTATCTTTACTTCTGACACCTGCAAACCCACAGACACACCTTGTGATCTTCTGCAGCTTCTTCTAAGGGCTCCTGGAGTATCTTTACTTCTGACGCCTGCATTTCCACAGACACACCTTGTGATCTTCTACAGCTTCTTCTAGGGGCTCCTGGAGTATCTTTACTACTGACGCCTGCATACCCGCAGACACACCTTGTGATCTTCTGCAGCTTCTTCTAAGGGCTCCTGGAGTATCTTTACTTCTGACACCTGCATTTCCACAGACACACCTTGTGATCTTCTGCAGCTTCTTCTAAGGGCTCCTGGAGTATCTTTACTTCTGACACCTGTATACCCACAGACACACCTTGTGATCTTCTGCAGCTTCTTCTAGGGGCTTGTGGAGTATCTTTGCTTCTGACACCTGCAAACCCACAGACACACCTTGTGATCTTCTGCAGTTTCTTCTCTGGGCTCGTGGAGTATCTTTACTTCTGACACCTGTATACCCACAGACACACCTTGTGATCTTCTGCAGCTTCTTCTAAGGGCTCCTGGAGTATCTTTACTACTGACGCCTGCATACCCGCAGACGCACCTTGTGATCTTCTGCAGCTTCTTCTATGGGCTCCTGGAGTATCTTTACTTCTGACACCTGCATACCCACAGACACACCTTGTGATCTTCTGCAGCTTCTTCTAAGGGCTCCTGGAGTATCTTTACTACTGACGCCTGCATACCCACAGACGCACCTTGTGATCTTCTGCAGCTTCTTCTAAGGGCTCCTGGAGTATCTTTACTACTGACGCCTGCATACCCGCAGACGCACCTTGTGATCTTCTGCAGCTTCTTCTAAGGGCTCCTGGAGTATCTTTACTTCTGACACCTGTATACCCACAGACACACCTTGTGATCTTCTGCAGCTTCTTCTAGGGGCTTGTGGAGTATCTTTGCTTCTGACACCTGCAAACCCACAGACACACCTTGTGATCTTCTGCAGTTTCTTCTCTGGGCTCGTGGAGTATCTTTACTTCTGACACCTGTATACCCACAGACACACCTTGTGATCTTCTGCAGCTTCTTCTATGGGCTCGTGGAGTATCTTTACTTCTGACACCTGCATACCCACAGACACACCTTGTGATCTTCTGCAGCTTCTTCTATGGGCTCGTGGAGTATCTTTACTTCTGACACCTGCATACCCGCAGACACACCTTGTGATCTTCTGCAGCTTCTTCTAAGGGCTCGTGGATTATCTTTACTTCTGACACCTGCATACCCACAGACACACCTTGTGATCTTCTGCAGCTTCTTCTAAGGGCTCCTGGAGTATCTTTACTTCTGACGCCTGCATTTCCACAGACACACCTTGTGATCTTCTGCAGCTTCTTCTAGGGGCTCCTGGAGTATCTTTACTACTGACGCCTGCATTTCCACAGACACACCTTGTGATCTTCTGCAGCTTCTTCTAAGTGTGGAGTATCTTTACTTCTGACACCTGCATTTCCACAGACACACCTTGTGATCTTCTGCAGCTTCTTCTATGGGCTCGTGGAGTATCTTTACTTCTGACACCTGCATACCCGCAGACACACCTTGTGATCTTCTGCAGCTTCTTCTAGGGGCTCCTGGAGTATCTTTACTACTGACGCCTGCATACCCGCAGACACACCTTGTGATCTTCTGCAGCTTCTTCTATGGGCTCGTGGAGTATCTTTACTTCTGACACCTGCAAACCCACAGGCACACCTTGTGATCTTCTGCAGCTTCTTCTATGGGCTCGTGGAGTATCTTTACTTCTGACACCTGCAAACCCACAGGCACACCTTGTGATCTTCTGCAGCTTCTTCTAGGGGCTCGTGGAGTATCTTTACTTCTGACACCTGCAAACCCACAGGCACACCTTGTGATCTTCTGCAGCTTCTTCTAGGGGCTCGTGGATTATCTTTACTTCTGACACCTGCAAACCCACAGACACACCTTGTGATCTTCTGCCGCTTCTTCTAGGGGCTCGTGGATTATCTTTACTTCTGACACCTGCAAACCCGCAGACACACCTTGTGATCTTCTGCAGCTTCTTCTAAGGGCTCGTGGATTATCTTTACTTCTGACACCTGCATACCCACAGACACACCTTGTGATCTTCTGCAGCTTCTTCTAGGGGCTCCTGGAGTATCTTTACTACTGACGCCTGCATTTCCACAGACACACCTTGTGATCTTCTGCATCTTCTTCTATGGGCTCGTGGAGTATCTTTACTACTGACGCGTGCATTTCCACAGACACACCTTGTGATCTTCTGCACCTTCTTCTAGGGGCTCCTGGAGTATCTTTACTACTGACGCCTGCATTTCCACAGACACACCTTGTGATCTTCTGCAGCTTCTTCTAAGTGTGGAGTATCTTTACTTCTGACACCTGCATACCCGCAGACACACCTTGTGATCTTCTGCAGCTTCTTCTAAGTGTGGAGTATCTTTACTTCTGACACCTTCATACCCGCAGACACACCTTGTGATCTTCTGCAGCTTCTTCTAGGGGCTCCTGGAGTATCTTTACTACTGACGCCTGCATTTCCACAGACACACCTTGTGATCTTCTGCAGCTTCTTCTAAGTGTGGAGTATCTTTACTTCTGACACCTGCAAACCCACAGACACACCTTGTGATCTTCTGCAGCTTCTTCTAGGGGCTCGTGGAGTATCTTTACTACTGACGCCTGCATACCCACAGACACACCTTGTGATCTTCTGCAGCTTCTTCTAAGTGTGGAGTATCTTTACTTCTGACACCTTCATACCCGCAGACACACCTTGTGATCTTCTGCAGCTTCTTCTAAGCGTGGATTATCTTTATTTCTGACACCTGCATACCCGCAGACACACCTTGTGATCTTCTGCAGCTTCTTCTAAGGGCTCGTGGATTATCTTTACTTCTGACACCTGTATACCCGCAGACACACCTTGTGATCTTCTGCAGCTTCTTCTAAGGGCTCCTGGAGTATCTTTACTTCTGACACCTGCATACCCACAGACACACCTTGTGATCTTCTGCAGCTTCTTCTAAGGGCTCGTGGATTATCTTTACTTCTGACACCTGCATACCCACAGACACACCTTGTGATCTTCTGCAGCTTCTTCTAAGGGCTCCTGGAGAATCTGTACTTCTGACGCCTGCATTTCCACAGACACACCTTGTGATCTTCTGCAGCTTCTTCTAGGGGCTCCTGGAGTATCTTTACTACTGACGCCTGCATTTCCACAGACACACCTTGTGATCTTCTGCAGCTTCTTCTAAGTGTGGAGTATCTTTACTTCTGACACCTGCAAACCCACAGACACACCTTGTGATCTTCTGCAGCTTCTTCTAGGGGCTCGTGGAGTATCTTTACTACTGACGCCTGCATACCCACAGACACACCTTGTGATCTTCTGCAGCTTCTTCTAAGTGTGGAGTATCTTTACTTCTGACACCTTCATACCCGCAGACACACCTTGTGATCTTCTGCAGCTTCTTCTAAGCGTGGATTATCTTTATTTCTGACACCTGCATACCCGCAGACACACCTTGTGATCTTCTGCAGCTTCTTCTAAGGGCTCGTGGATTATCTTTACTTCTGACACCTGTATACCCGCAGACACACCTTGTGATCTTCTGCAGCTTCTTCTAAGGGCTCCTGGAGTATCTTTACTTCTGACACCTGCATACCCACAGACACACCTTGTGATCTTCTGCAGCTTCTTCTAAGGGCTCGTGGATTATCTTTACTTCTGACACCTGCATACCCACAGACACACCTTGTGATCTTCTGCAGCTTCTTCTAAGGGCTCCTGGAGAATCTGTACTTCTGACGCCTGCATTTCCACAGACACACCTTGTGATCTTCTGCAGCTTCTTCTAGGGGCTCCTGGAGTATCTTTACTACTGACGCCTGCATTTCCACAGACACACCTTGTGATCTTCTGCAGCTTCTTCTAAGTGTGGAGTATCTTTACTTCTGACACCTGCATACCCGCAGACACACCTTGTGATCTTCTGCAGTGTCTTCTAAGGGCTCGTGGAGTATCTTTACTTCTGACACCTGCATACCCACAGACACACCTTGTGATCTTCTGCAGTTTCTTCTATGGGCTTGTGGAGTATCTTTACTACTGACGCCTGCATACCCTCAGACACACCTTGTGATCTTCTGCAGCTTCTTCTAAGTGTGGAGTATCTTTACTTCTGACACCTTCATACCCGCAGACACACCTTGTGATCTTCTGCAGCTTCTTCTAAGTGTGGAGTATCTTTACTTCTGACACCTTCATACCCGCAGACACACCTTGTGATCTTCTGCAGCTTCTTCTATGGGCTCGTGGAGTATCTTTACTTCTGACACCTGCATACCCGCAGACACACCTTGTGATCTTCTGCAGCCTCTTCTAAGTGTGGAGTATCTTTACTTCTGACACCTGCATTTTCACAGACACACCTTGTGATCTTCTGCAGCTTCTTCTATGGGCTCGTGGAGTATCTTTACTTCTGACGCCTGCATTTTCACAGACACACCTTGTGATCTTCTGCAGCTTCTTCTAGGGGCTCGTGGATTATCTTTACTTCTGACACCTGCATACCCGCAGACACACCTTGTGATCTTCTGCAGCCTCTTCTAAGTGTGGAGTATCTTTACTTCTGACACCTGCATTTTCACAGACACACCTTGTGATCTTCTGCAGCTTCTTCTATGGGCTCGTGGAGTATCTTTACTTCTGACGCCTGCATTTTCACAGACACACCTTGTGATCTTCTGCAGCTTCTTCTATGGGCTCGTGGAGTATCTTTACTTCTGACACCTGCATACCCGCAGACACACCTTGTGATCTTCTGCAGCTTCTTCTAAGTGTGGAGTATCTTTACTTCTGACACCTGCATACCCGCAGACACACCTTGTGATCTTCTGCAGCTTCTTCTATGGGCTCGTGGAGTATCTTTACTTCTGACGCCTGCATACCCGCAGACACACCTTCTGATCTTCTGCAGCCTCTTCTAAGTGTGGAGTATCTTTACTTCTGACACCTGTATACCCGCAGACACACCTTGTGATCTTCTGCAGCTTCTTCTAAGTGTGGAGTATCTTTACTTCTGACACCTGCATACCCGCAGACACACCTTGTGATCATCTGCAGCTTCTTCTCTGGGCTCGTGGAGTATCTTTACTTCTGACACCTGCATACCCGCAGACACACCTTGTGATCTTCTGCAGCTTCTTCTATGGGCTCGTGGAGTATCTTTACTTCTGACACCTGCATACCCGCAGACACACCTTGTGATCATCTGCAGCTTCTTCTCTGGGCTCGTGGAGTATCTTTACTTCTGACACCTGCATACCCGCAGACACACCTTGTGATCATCTGCAGCTTCTTCTCTGGGCTCGTGGAGTATCTTTACTTCTGACACCTGCATACCCGCAGACACACCTTGTGATCTTCTGCAGCTTCTTCTATGGGCTCGTGGAGTATCTTTACTACTGACGCCTGCATACCCTCAGACACACCTTGTGATCTTCTGCAGCTTCTTCTAAGTGTGGAGTATCTTTACTTCTGACACCTGCATACCCACAGACACACCTTGTGATCTTCTGCAGCTTCTTCTATGGGCTCGTGGAGTATCTTTACTTCTGACACCTGCATACCCACAGACACACCTTGTGATCTTCTGCAGTTTCTTCTATGGGCTCGTGGAGTATCTTTACTTCTGACACCTGCATACCCACAGACACACCTTGTGATCTTCTGCAGCTTCTTCTAAGGGCTCGTGGAGTATCTTTACTACTGACGCCTGCATACCCTCAGACACACCTTGTGATCTTCTGCAGCTTCTTCTAAGTGTGGAGTATCTTTACTTCTGACACCTTCATACCCGCAGACACACCTTGTGATCTTCTGCAGCTTCTTCTAGGGGCTCGTGGATTATCTTTACTTCTGACACCTGCGTACCCGCAGACACACCTTGTGATCTTCTGCAGCTTCTTCTATGGGCTCGTGGAGTATCTTTACTTCTGACGCCTGCATTTCCACAGACACACCTTGTGATCTTCTGCAGCTTCTTCTATGGGCTCGTGGAGTATCTTTACTTCTGACACCTGCATACCCGCAGACACACCTTGTGATCTTCTGCAGTTTCTTCTCTGGGCTCGTGGAGTATCTTTACTTCTGACACCTGCATACCCGCAGACGCACCTTGTGATCTTCTGCAGCTTCTTCTAAGGGCTCCTGGAGTATCTTTACTTCTGACACCTGCATACCCACAGACACACCTTGTGATCTTCTGCAGCTTCTTCTAAGGGCTCCTGGAGTATCTTTACTTCTGACGCCTGCATTTCCACAGACACACCTTGTGATCTTCTGCAGCTTCTTCTAGGGGCTCCTGGAGTATCTTTACTACTGACGCCTGCATTTCCACAGACACACCTTGTGATCTTCTGCAGCTTCTTCTAAGTGTGGAGTATCTTTACTTCTGACACCTGCATACCCACAGACACACCTTGTGATCTTCTGCAGCTTCTTCTAAGGGCTCCTGGAGTATCTTTACTTCTGACACCTGCATACCCACAGACACACCTTGTGATCTTCTGCAGTTTCTTCTATGGGCTTGTGGAGTATCTTTACTACTGACGCCTGCATACCCGCAGACACACCTTGTGATCTTCTGCAGCTTCTTCTAAGGGCTCCTGGAGTATCTTTACTTCTGACACCTGCATACCCACAGACACACCTTGTGATCTTCTGCAGCTTCTTCTAAGGGCTCGTGGATTATCTTTACTTCTGACACCTGCATACCCACAGACACACCTTGTGATCTTCTGCAGCTTCTTCTAAGGGCTCCTGGAGTATCTTTACTTCTGACGCCTGCATTTCCACAGACACACCTTGTGATCTTCTGCAGCTTCTTCTAGGGGCTCCTGGAGTATCTTTACTACTGACGCCTGCATTTCCACAGACACACCTTGTGATCTTCTGCAGCTTCTTCTAAGTGTGGAGTATCTTTACTTCTGACACCTGCATACCCACAGACACACCTTGTGATCTTCTGCAGCTTCTTCTAAGGGCTCCTGGAGTATCTTTACTTCTGACACCTGCATACCCACAGACACACCTTGTGATCTTCTGCAGTTTCTTCTATGGGCTCGTGGAGTATCTTTACTACTGACGCCTGCATACCCTCAGACACACCTTGTGATCTTCTGCAGCATCTTCTAAGTGTGGAGTATCTTTACTTCTGACACCTGCATACCCGCAGACACACCTTGTGATCTTCTGCAGCTTCTTCTAAGTGTGGAGTATCTTTACTTCTGACACCTTCATACCCGCAGACACACCTTGTGATCTTCTGCAGCTTCTTCTATGGGCTCGTGGAGTATCTTTACTTCTGACACCTGCATACCCGCAGACACACCTTGTGATCTTCTGCAGCCTCTTCTAAGTGTGGAGTATCTTTACTTCTGACACCTGTATACCCGCAGACACACCTTGTGATCTTCTGCAGCTTCTTCTAAGTGTGGAGTATCTTTACTTCTGACACCTGTATACCCGCAGACACACCTTGTGATCTTCTGCAGCTTCTTCTATGGGCTTGTGGAGTATCTTTACTTCTGACGCCTGCATTTCCACAGACACACCTTGTGATCTTCTGCAGCTTCTTCTATGGGCTCGTGGAGTATCTTTACTTCTGACACCTGCATACCCGCAGACACACCTTGTGATCTTCTGCAGCCTCTTCTAAGTGTGGAGTATCTTTACTTCTGACACCTGTATACCCGCAGACACACCTTGTGATCTTCTGCAGCTTCTTCTAGGGGCTCGTGGAGTATCTTTACTTCTGACACCTGTATACCCGCAGACACACCTTGTGATCTTCTGCAGCTTCTTCTAAGTGTGGAGTATCTTTACTTCTGACACCTGTATACCCGCAGACACACCTTGTGATCTTCTGCAGCTTCTTCTAAGTGTGGAGTATCTTTACTTCTGACACCTGTATACCCGCAGACACACCTTGTGATCTTCTGCAGCTTCTTCTAAGTGTGGAGTATCTTTACTTCTGACACCTGTATACCCGCAGACACACCTTGTGATCTTCTGCAGCTTCTTCTATGGGCTTGTGGAGTATCTTTACTTCTGACGCCTGCATTTCCACAGACACACCTTGTGATCTTCTGCAGCTTCTTCTATGGGCTCGTGGAGTATCTTTACTTCTGACACCTGCATACCCGCAGACACACCTTGTGATCATCTGCAGCTTCTTCTCTGGGCTCGTGGAGTATCTTTACTTCTGACACCTGCATACCCACAGACACACCTTGTGATCTTCTGCAGCTTCTTCTATGGGCTCGTGGAGTATCTTTACTTCTGACACCTGCATACCCACAGACACACCTTGTGATCTTCTGCAGTTTCTTCTATGGGCTCGTGGAGTATCTTTACTTCTGACACCTGCATACCCACAGACACACCTTGTGATCTTCTGCAGCTTCTTCTAAGGGCTCGTGGAGTATCTTTACTACTGACGCCTGCATACCCTCAGACACACCTTGTGATCTTCTGCAGCTTCTTCTAAGTGTGGAGTATCTTTACTTCTGACACCTTCATACCCGCAGACACACCTTGTGATCTTCTGCAGCTTCTTCTAGGGGCTCGTGGATTATCTTTACTTCTGACACCTGCGTACCCGCAGACACACCTTGTGATCTTCTGCAGCTTCTTCTATGGGCTCGTGGAGTATCTTTACTTCTGACGCCTGCATTTCCACAGACACACCTTGTGATCTTCTGCAGCTTCTTCTATGGGCTCGTGGAGTATCTTTACTTCTGACACCTGCATACCCGCAGACACACCTTGTGATCTTCTGCAGTTTCTTCTCTGGGCTCGTGGAGTATCTTTACTTCTGACACCTGCATACCCGCAGACACACCTTGTGATCTTCTGCAGCTTCTTCTAAGGGCTCCTGGAGTATCTTTACTTCTGACGCCTGCATTTCCACAGACACACCTTGTGATCTTCTGCCGCTTCTTCTTGGGGCTCGTGGATTATCTTTACTTCTGACACCTGCATACCCACAGACACACCTTGTGATCTTCTGCAGCTTCTTCTAAGGGCTCCTGGAGTATCTTTACTTCTGACGCCTGCAAACCCACAGGCACACCTTGTGATCTTCTGCAGCTTCTTCTATGGGTTTGTGGAGTATCTTTACTTCTGACGCCTGCATTTCCACAGACACACCTTGTGATCTTCTGCAGCTTCTTCTAAGTGTGGAGTATCTTTACTTCTGACACCTGCATACCCACAGGCACACCTTGTGATCTTCTGCAACTTATTCTAAGGGCTCGTGGAGTATCTTTACTTCTGACACCTGCATACCCACAGACGCACCTTGTGATCTTCTGCAACTTCTTCTAAGTGTGGAGTATCTTTACTTCTGACACCTGCATACCCACAGGCACACCTTGTGATCTTCTGCAACTTATTCTAAGGGCTTGTGGAGTATCTTTACTTCTGACACCTGCATACCCGCAGACACACCTTGTGATCTTCTGCAGCTTCTTCTAAGTGTGGAGTATCTTTACTTCTGACGCCTGCATACCCACAGACACACCTTGTGATCTTCTGCAGCTTCTTCTAAGGGCTCCTGGAGTATCTTTACTTCTGACGCCTGCATTTCCACAGACACACCTTGTGATCTTCTGCAGCTTCTTCTAGGGGCTCCTGGAGTATCTTTACTTCTGACACCTGTATACCCACAGACACACCTTGTGATCTTCTGCAGCTTCTTCTAAGTGTGGAGTATCTTTACTTCTGACACCTGCATACCCACAGACACACCTTGTGATCTTCTGCAGCTTCTTCTAAGTGTGGAGTATCTTTACTTCTGACACCTTCATACCCGCAGACACACCTTGTGATCTTCTGCAGCTTCTTCTAAGGGCTCGTGGATTATCTTTACTTCTGACACCTGCATACCCGCAGACACACCTTGTGATCTTCTGCAGCTTCTTCTATGGGCTCGTGGATTATCTTTACTTCTGACACCTGCATACCCGCAGACACACCTTGTGATCTTCTGCAGCTTCTTCTAAGGGCTCCTGGAGTATCTTTACTTCTGACGCCTGCAAACCCACAGACACACCTTGTGATCTTCTGCAGCTTCTTCTAAGTGTGGAGTATCTTTACTTCTGACACCTTCATACCCGCAGACACACCTTGTGATCTTCTGCAGCTTCTTCTAAGAGCTCCTGGAGTATCTTTACTTCTGACACCTGCATACCCACAGACACACCTTGTGATCTTCTGCAGCTTCTTCTATGGGCTCGTGGAGTATCTTTACTTCTGACACCTGCATACCCGCAGACACACCTTGTGATCTTCTGCAGCTTCTTCTAAGGGCTCGTGGATTATCTTTACTTCTGACACCTGCATACCCACAGACACACCTTGTGATCTTCTGCAGCTTCTTCTAAGGGCTCCTGGAGTATCTTTACTTCTGACGCCTGCATTTCCACAGACACACCTTGTGATCTTCTGCAGCTTCTTCTAGGGGCTCCTGGAGTATCTTTGCTTCTGACACCTGCAAACCCACAGACACACCTTGTGATCTTCTGCAGCTTCTTCTAGGGGCTCGTGGATTATCTTTACTTCTGACACCTGCATTTCCACAGACACACCTTGTGATCTTCTGCAGCTTCTTCTAAGTGTGGAGTATCTTTACTTCTGACACCTGCATACCCGCAGACACACCTTGTGATCTTCTGCAGCTTCTTCTATGGGCTCGTGGAGTATCTTTACTTCTGACACCTGCATACCCGCAGACACACCTTGTGATCTTCTGCAGCTTCTTCTAGGGGCTCGTGGATTATCTTTACTTCTGACACCTGCGTACCCGCAGACACACCTTGTGATCTTCTGCAGCTTCTTCTATGGGCTCGTGGAGTATCTTTACTTCTGACGCCTGCATTTCCACAGACACACCTTGTGATCTTCTGCAGCTTCTTCTATGGGCTCGTGGAGTATCTTTACTTCTGACACCTGCATACCCGCAGACACACCTTGTGATCTTCTGCAGCTTCTTCTATGGGCTCGTGGAGTATCTTTACTTCTGACACCTGCATACCCACAGGCATACCTTGTGATCTTCTGCAGCTTCTTCTATGGGCTCATGGAGTATCTTTACTTCTGACACCTTCATACCCGCAGACACACCTTGTGATCTTCTGCAGTTTCTTCTCTGGGCTCGTGGAGTATCTTTACTTCTGACACCTGCATACCCGCAGACACACCTTGTGATCTTCTGCAGCTTCTTCTAAGGGCTCCTGGAGTATCTTTACTTCTGACGCCTGCATTTCCACAGACACACCTTGTGATCTTCTGCAGCTTCTTCTAAGGGCTCCTGGAGTATCTTTACTTCTGACACCTGCATACCCACAGACACACCTTGTGATCTTCTGCAGCTTCTTCTTGGGGCTCGTGGATTATCTTTACTTCTGACACCTGCATACCCACAGACACACCTTGTGATCTTCTGCAGCTTCTTCTAGGGGCTCGTGGAGTATCTTTACTTCTGACACCTGCATACCTGCAGACACACCTTGTGATCTTCTGCAGCTTCTTCTAAGTGTGGAGTATCTTTACTTCTGACACCTGCAAACCCGCAGACACACCTTGTGATCTTCTGCAGCTTCTTCTGAGCGTGGATTATCTTTATTTCTGACACCTGCATACCCGCAGACACACCTTGTGATCTTCTGCAGCTTCTTCTATGGGCTCATGGAGTATCTTTACTTCTGACACCTGCATACCCACAGACACACCTTGTGATCTTCTGCAGTTTCTTCTATGGGCTCGTGGAGAATCTTTACTTCTGACACCTGCATACCCGCAGACACACCTTGTGATCTTCTGCAGCTTCTTCTAAGTGTGGAGTATCTTTACTTCCGACACCTGCAAACCCACAGGCACACCTTGTGATCTTCTGCAACTTATTCTAAGGGCTCGTGGAGTATCTTTACTTCTGACAACTGC
This sequence comes from Lissotriton helveticus, assembly GCF_964261635.1. NCBI lineage: Eukaryota > Metazoa > Chordata > Amphibia > Caudata > Salamandridae > Lissotriton > Lissotriton helveticus. Next base: position 86,008,740 of record NC_136063.1, read on the forward strand.
ATACCCGCAGACACACCTTGTGATCTTCTGCAGTTTCTTCTCTGGGCTCGTGGAGTATCTTTACTTCTGACACCTGCATACCCGCAGACACACCTTGTGATCTTCTGCAGCTTCTTCTATGGGCTCGTGGAGTATCTTTACTTCTGACACCTGCATACCCACAGACACACCTTGTGATCTTCTGCAGCTTCTTCTATGGGCTCGTGGAGTATCTTTACTTCTGACACCTGCATACCCGCAGACACACCTTCTGATCTTCTGCGGCTTCTTCTATGGGCTCGTGGAGTATCTTTACTTCTGACACCTGCATACCCGCAGACACACCTTGTGATCTTCTGCAGCTTCTTCTAAGTGTGGAGTATCTTTACTTCTGACACCTGCAAACCCGCAGACACACCTTGTGATCTTCTGCAGCTTCTTCTAAGTGTGGAGTATCTTTACTTCTGACACCTGCATACCCACAGACACACCTTGTGATCTTCTGCAGCTTCTTCTAAGTGTGGAGTATCTTTACTTCTGACACCTGCAAACCCACAGACACACCTTGTGATCTTCTGCAGCTTCTTCTAAGTGTGGAGTATCTTTACTTCTGACACCTGCATACCCACAGACACACCTTGTGCTCTTCTGCAGTTTCTTCTAAGTGTGGAGTATCTTTACTTCTGACGCCTGCAAACCCACAGTGTTAGACGGACCGGGAGGGTCGGCCGAGGATAGAGGGAGAGGTCTCCGGGAAGAGCCGTCTCCAGCGATCGTACAGACAAGTAACTTCCCCCCCAAAGACGTACACCACACAAGGATAAGGTTCAACGATACTTTATAAGCAATTCTTTAAGTACGGTAAAATGGTACAAGGAGGTCTGGACTCAGGGGTCCCCTCGGTTCTGGTCTCTGGATTGGGAAAAGGGTAGCGGGACAGTCTTGTTACCAATCTGATAGAGGAAATAGCTCTCAATCCTCGAGCTCGGCGTTCTAGATGATCGGGCCGCGGCGGAGCCAGCAGGTCCCGAGATGGTTGAAGGTAGCGACGGTCCGCGGCGAAGCCAGCAGGTCCCGATGAAGGTGGTAGTTACAAACGGTCCGCGGCCACGCCAGCAGGTCCCGACAACGATGAAGGTTTCAGAAGGTTGCGGCAGCGCCAGCAGGCAGGACGATAGTTCGCAAGGCAGGGCTACGGCAGCGCCAGTAGTCCGTCAAGGATGAGTTCTTCACTGCGTCTCTCGACTCCAGGATACAACTGCCTTCCTGCTCTGGAGCTGCCCCAGTTATAGGTCTGGCGCCCTTTGATGTCCGGACCCTCGCACTTGGAGGTCGGGAGGTCCGGGATGAGGGAGTCCAGACACCCAGCAGGGGGGTGGAGCCAGCGCCTGGGGGAGCTGGGGGTGATCGGCACTTGGCGGGGGAGAGCCATCGACACCTCTTTCTCCCATTGACCTGCCAAGTAGTCCGCTCACCTCCTGGGTGGATGGTGGTGCCGGGATGTCGGGGCCTGGCCAGGCCCAGGGTTAGGGTCGATCGGAGGCCAGGCGGCCTCGTGGTGCTGTGTCCAAGATGGCGCCCAGGTCGGGCGAGAGGGCCGGTAGGGGATCGGGCCCATGAGGTCGAGATGTTCAGAGGCAGGGGTCCCAGAGGGGACGGAAAACGGGTAGGGGTTGCGTGTAACACTTGAGGAGCCGGGCTCGAGCTCGGCGTTCTAGATGATCGGGCCGTGGCGGAGCCAGCAGGTCCCGAGATGGTTGAAGGTAGCGACGGTCCGCGGCAAAGCCAGCAGGTCCCGATGAAGGTGGTAGTTACAAACGGTCCGCGGCCACGCCAGCAGGTCCCGACGACGATGAAGGTTTCAGAAGGTTGCGGCAGCGCCAGCAGGCAGGACGATAGTTCGCAAGGCAGGGCTACGGCAGCGCCAGTAGTCCGTCAAGGATGAGTTCTTCACTGCGTCTCTCGACTCCAGGATACAACTGCCTTCCTGCTCTGGAGCTGCCCCAGTTATAGGTCTGGCGCCCTTTGATGTCCGGACCCTCGCACTTGGAGGTCGGGAGGTCCGGGATGAGGGAGTCCAGACACCCAGCAGGGGGGTGGAGCCAGCGCCTGGGGGAGCTGGGGGTGATCGGCACTTGGCGGGGGAGAGCCATCGACACCTCTTTCTCCCATTGACCTGCCAAGTAGTCCGCTCACCTCCTGGGTGGATGGTGGTGCCGGGATGTCGGGGCCTGGCCAGGCCCAGGGTTAGGGTCGATCGGAGGCCACGCGGCCTCGTAATGCTGTGTCCAAGATGGCGCCCAGGTCGGGCGAGAGGGCCGGTAGGGGATCGGGCCCATGAGGTCGAGATGTTCAGAGGCAGGGGTCCCAGAGGGGACGGAAAACGGGTAGAGGTTGCGTGTAACACTTGAGGAGCCGGGCTCGGGCCTGGTCGTGCGGGGAGGGAGCGAGCCCTTCATGTGGCCTGTCCAACACACAGGCACACCTTGTGATCTTCTGCAGTTTCTTCTAAGTGTGGAGTATCTTTACTTCTGACGCCTGCAAACCCACAGGCACACCTTGTGATCTTCTGCAGCTTCTTCTATGGGCTCGTGGAGTATCTTTACTTCTGACGCCTGCATACCCGCAGACACACCTTGTGATCTTCTGCAGCTTCTTCTAAGTGTGGAGTATCTTTACTTCTGACACCTGCAAACCCACAGACACACCTTGTGCTCTTCTGCAGCATCTTCTAAGTGTGGAGTATCTTTACTTCTGACACCTGCATACCCACAGACACACCTTGTGTTCTTCTGCATCTTCCTGTGAATTATCTTTACTTTCAACTCCTGCATACCCACATACATGCCTTGTGGCCTTTTTCTGCTCTATCTATGGAACTCAGAGGTTGCCTTGTAATCCCCCAAACCTCACAAACATGCCTTGTGCTCATCCACAGCCTTCTGTATGGGGTTATTAGAATGTGATCTCTGAACAACCACACACATACCTTATGCTATAGGCAGCTATCCATATGGGATCAATCCAAAAATTTGTATAGCGCGCTACTCACCTGTAAGGGATCACCTCGGTGCTTTATCCTCTCAGCATGGCAACTGATATATGTTGTGCTCCTCTGAAGTCTATTCTATGGGGTTCAGTGTGTGATACATGTGACCCCAGTGCTATGACCTGCTACTTTTCCACACATGGGCAGCATTCTGATCTCTGAGTGATCTTTGAATTCTGGCAGATACACCTTGTGCTCCTCTGCAGCCTCCTCGTTCATCTAATGGAGTTTCTCCACTTATGATCCTTTAACAGACACAAATGGAGCTGATTCTGACTAGTTATCACTGCACTGCTGCACACATACCTTGTACTCTTGGGCAGCTTCCTCTATGGGAGTCACCGAGTGAGCCCTGCGCTCCTCGGATCTGCCCTATTCAACATGGATGAGTGTCTGATCCTCTTCACAGAACAGCCTCAGTTTCTCCTCGTGTTTCTCGCACAGATTCTCCTGTGTAGTCTCCAGGGGGGCAGGTGAAGCTGTTCCACCATGTTTTCGAGTTGCCTGTTGGGTCGGAGGCTTCTCCCAGGAGATATTTCTCTGCACTGAGGGCAGGGGGAGTTTCCATCTCTTCTCTCCCAGCTCTGAGTGATGCAGGAGAGGTAGATGATATGTTCACAGTCAAAGGGTCATTAAAATATTCCAAACAGAAGGAACAAGTGGCTTTATCTTTCAGATTCAAGAGCTCAGATGCAGCAGCCATGATCCCAGAAACGCAGGAAGTTAAAGTTAGGTATAAAGTTAAGTTTAGTTTAGTTTATCTGTTTGCATACATGCCAATATTTTAGAAGAATAAATTGGGAGTTTTTCAAAAAAGAATCGGAAAAATTTATTTTCGCCATTGACTTCTATTAAAACAGAGGCAAATCCAGGCAGGAGACAGCCACAATAAAGTCCAAAAATTGTGAGTCGTCCCCCCCCCCCCGCATCTGATCCATTCGCATGAATGTGTTTGTGTAAAGTGGGAGTGTCTGTGTGTCCCTTCCTAGGTGTGCTGGGACTTCCTGGTTCTCTATTTGTGTAAAGTCGGAGTGTCTATGTGCCTCCTCCTCCTGCGTGTGCTCAGACGTCTTGGTTCAAAGTCTGTTTAAAGTGGCAGAGCCTGTGTGTCTCCTCTTCCTGTGTGTGCTGGGGCGTCCTGCTTTTCTGTTTGTAAAGTGGGAGTGCCTGTGTTTCTCCTCCTCCTGTGTTAACTGGTACTTCCTGGTTCCCTGTTTGTAAAGTAGAGCTGTCTCTGAGTCTCCCCCTGTGTGTGCTGGGACTTCCTGGTTCTATGTTTGTAAAGTGGGTGTGCTTCCTGTGTGTTCTGGGACTTCCTGGTTCTCTGTAAAATGGGGGTGTCCTTGTGTCTTCTTCTCTGTGCGCTGGGACTTCCTGGTTCTCTGTTTCTGTAAAGTGGGGGGTGTCTGTTTGTCTCCACCTCCTGTGTGTGCTGGGACAAAGGGTTCAAGTTTCACTCACTGACTATGCAGGAAGGGGTCTGTCTCAAGGCTGTCATTGTAGGTGTCTGTGCTGTACCAGTTTTATGTGCGATTAATACCTGTACCGCTGTCTGATCTGCACTAGGTACATGTGCAAGTGCTGTACCTGTACCGCTGTCTGATCTGCACTAGGTACATGTGCAAGTGCTGTACCTGTACCGCTGTCTGATCTGCACTAGGTACATGTGCAAGTGCTGTACCTGTACCGCTGTCTGATCTGCACTAGGTACATGTGCAAGTGCTGTACCTGTACCGCTGTCTGATCTGCACTAGGTACATGTGCACGTGCTGTACTAGTTTTGTGTGTGAGGGAGGCCTTTACTGCTGCCTGTTCTTTACCAGTACTATGTGTAAGGGATGCCAGTACTTCTGCCTGTACTACCAATTCTATGTGCCAGAGTCTCCTGTCCTGCTGCCTGTGCTGTACCAGTTCTATGTGCGATGGACACCTGTACTGCTGTCTGTTCTGCACTAGGTTTATATGTGCATGCTATAGCAGTACTATATGTAAAGGCGCTTTCACTGCTGCCTGTGCTGTGCCAATTCTATGTGCAAAGGGCACCTGTATTCCTGTTTTTCTGCCTGTACTGTACCAGTATGATGTGTAAGAGAACCCTGTACTCTTGGCAGTGTAGGGAAGCGTGCACTGTCTCCTGTACTGTGTGTGAAAGAGTCTTTCTGACACCTACACTGCATGCCTTCTACGTGTGTCAGAAGCTTGCGTTGCTACTGCTCTACTCATTTTACATGTAAAGTGTGTACTGTGACTGAATTTGATGTACTCTACGTGTGCAGTTGTGTGGGGGAACATGTTATTTGACTATGTGAGCTGTACTCATATGTATGAGGGTAGCTTGCATTGTGGTTACATGTGATGTCCTCGTGTATAAGGGACTCTGGCACTGTGGTAGCATGTGCTGTTATCGTGCATGAGGGAAGCTTACACTGTGGCTGCATGACTTGCACTCGTGTATATGAGGAAAGCTTGTACTGTGGCTGCATGTGCTGAAATCATGTGTATGAGGGACGTTTGCACTGTGGCTGCATGTGCTGGAATCGTTTGAATGAGGCAAGCTTGCACTGTGATTGTGTGCATTTTACTCATGTGCATGGGGAAAGCTTTCATTGTGGCCACTTGGGCTGTACTCGTTCTCGGTTTAGAATAAGCTTGTAATATGTTGACTATTTTGACTTCACATCACCCGTCCCGGGCTCCTCCACCCAGAAGGACCTGACAGACGTACACATGAGGGACCAGGGAAAGGGGCAGCCATGGACCCACCTGGAGGGACACAATGGAAAGCCAGCCGTAGATGGAACCCATGCTCACCCAGCATGACTCCATAAGGGGTGGGGGGGCAAATGGCAGTGCCTCCCTGGGCTGGGACCACCCCCGAAAGACCCTGCCACCCCAGGCCCACCTGTTTCTGATATTAGCCCAACCTGGTCAGACAACTGAGGAGCGGACCTTCTCAGGTAGTAGGGCAGTCTAAAAGAGAAGGGACTCCCGGCTCAAATCGATGGAGGCGTGTGGGATGGAGAGCCAACCAGCTCTTTCCCTTCCAGCGCCTCTGACCAGGACAGAGGACATGGGCTACCAACAAGCCCGCCGCCATGGCTTAGACCATTGCCCTAGCCAGATACTCACAACACTGCAAGGCTTGAGCCTGGTGTGGATTGCTGACGTTCAGGTACAGCGACTCTCCATTACCAGGTTCCTGATTCGTCTTGTTCCTGTGCAGCCGGGCTCAGGCTTTGAAGACTTGGTCTACCTGGTCTGCCTATTGGGGCTACCTGCTTCTGTTACTCTGGGAGCCCTGCTTGCACATGTGGGGAAGGGGGCTCTTGGGTCAAGTGCCCGGAAATGCTTTTTGAATCGTGGAGGCTGACTCCCAGGGGGTAAGCCATGATGGAATGCAGAAGGTAGACGAAAGGACGGCAATACCTTCCTCCCACATGTCCTGCAAACACAGGTGTGTCAACGTTGCAAAAAGTTGCCTGTGACTCTTGGCGGTCGATCACTCGGCTCATGCATTGATCAAGAACGCAGCTAGATGCGAACCTTAGTGTGAATTGCAGGACACAGTGATCATTGAAACTTCAAACGCACCTTGTGGGCCCCCGTTCCTCCCGGGGCTATGCCTGTCTGAGGTCGCTTGATCGTCAATCGCCCTGGGGCTTCCCCAGCACACAGATGGAACCGCTGCAGGGTAACTCTGCTCCCTTCATTCCCCCACAGAGTTAGACCCCCAATTGCCTGTTGCAGGATCCCTCCCCCTGGTCCTGTCATGAAGGCATGCCGCCCATGCACCTAGCATTCCCACCCACCTCAGAAGGGTGCAGGCTGGCGACCGGTCCACCCTGGACACATCCCAGGGTGCCTGGCTGTGTGCCATGTGTGGCCGTCGGTGATGCATCATGGTTATCTGTGTGCACTGCCTCGGGTGCCCACTTCCACAGCTGGGTTCCAGGGAGAGCCATCCCCTTGCCAGTCCCGGGGGTGATTACCTGCCCCCTGTGGGCCTTGGTCTCTGATCTGGGATAAAGGGTGCGCTGCCACAACCTTGTCTCCTGCAACGCAGGGGCCGGTGTCCCCGGCTGCCCCATGCTTCGGCATCTGACTAGGACTTCAGATCAAACATAGCAACCTTCTGAATTTAAGCATTTTATTAAGCAGAGGAAAAGAAACTAACCAAGATTCCCTCAGTAATGCAAATGAAGAGCCGAGCGCCAAATCGGTGGGTGTGAGACATGTGGCGTACAGAAGACCAACTCCCCAGCATTGCTCAGTGGGACCAAGTTCTTCTGATCGAGGCTCAACCCATGGACAGTGTTAGGCCCGTCGCAGCCATAGTGTGCTGGGATCTGGTCTTTTCGGAGTCAGGTTGGTTGGCAATGCAGGCCAAAGTGGGTAGAAATCTCCATCTAAGGTTAAATACAGATCCGAGACCGATAGTCAACAGGCACCCTGAACTTATTCACAGTTCATACCTTGTGATCTTGGGCAGCCTCTTATACGTGAATTACTTTGTGAGACCTTCGCTCTTTAAAACATTCTGCACACCAGGCAGAGGCACATTAACTCACACACAAGTGTATTCAGACACAGGTGAAATACATTGCAGTGAAGTACATACCTTGTGATCTTGGGCAGCCTCTTCTACATGAATCACTGTGTGAGACTTCTGCCCACAGGGCATGCTGCACCACAGGCAGAGGCACATTAACACACACATATAAGTGCAATCAGACACAGGCGAGGCACATTGCCGTGAAGTACATACCTTGTGATCTTGGGCCGCCTCATCTATGGGAATAACTGTGTGGGACTTGTGCTCCTCGGACATGCTGCACACCACACATATGGCTGTCAGGTCTTCCTCACAGTAGAGCGTCATGTGTTCTTGGTGCTTTGTGCAGAGACCCCCCTCTAGTGCCTTCTTTGGGGTCAGTTGAAGTTGTTTGATATTTTCTACTACATTTGCCAGTTGCCTGTTAGCCACAAGCTTCTGCAGTATGTGTTTCTCTTTGCACTGAGGACAGGAGGCGTTGCCCCCAGGCCCCCTCCAGTACTCCATGATACAGCGACGGCAGAAGTTGTGTCCACACTCTGTGATGACCGGATCACTAGAAAACTCCAGACAGATGGAGCATGAGGCTTCTTCTTGGAGGTTTCCCTCAGGTTGTGAAGCAGCCATGGCTCTGGGAGGAGAGTGATGATATGTAGTGCCTATCTCTGCACTGAGCAGACACTGGGAGTGCCTCTCACTGGTATGTGAACTCTGATCACAGGGTTGGGACTAATCACATCACACTGTTGTGATTGCAGACTTTGATCCCCGGGGCTGGGCTTGTGTCAAATAAATCTCAGTCCAAAGGTTCAGTGCAGTCTCACATGTATCACCAGTCATCAAAGGGCCTCCTGGTACAATGCACGCAGCTCGTCTGTAGGCAAAGGTGCACCTTGGAGGACAGCAAACTCTATCCATCGAACCATTAGACGCTGATTGTTTAGAAAATGCACCAATGTCAACATTATAGCTGAGCCATCTGTCCCAGAGGACGCCAATCTGTCGGGAGTGCAGGATTAAGTGTTAGAGGTCTGTGTGCCGGTGAGAGCGGGATAATAGTATGGCCTGAACATATGTAAACATTACTGCTCTTCTGTGCTGAGGGAGTGGCCGATAGAAGGGGACGCTGCTCTCCGTGGAGCATTTCATGCCAGGACAATGGACTCCTGTGATCTGTTAGTGCTGAAGGCTTTGTGTGCTTCATTGTTTCATAGACAATAACATAAACATATGTGAGGGACAAGATTCTAAAAAAAAAGCATTTCATATATAATCTGTAACACATACGTATATCAAATACTTATATACTTATCAATGCGAGATACATACTGTCACCCATGAAGTAAGTGCATGGTGGGGATATTGATGGTATTCAGAGACAAAATATATAAATCGAAAGCTCTAAAGCAAAGCAGTTGTTCACAGATATTCACAACATTGGGGTTTTGGGATAAAATGTCTTTAGAAAAGTTAGCATTTAATCCAAAATGTGCCAAATGTGTGGGAACCAATGTACCAAGTGGGTTATTTGTCCTTGTTATCCTCTTCTGTGAGTCTGCCCCACTGGACTTCTCTCAGGTGGCCTCATACCTGTGGAAAGGATGTTGACGCGTTTCAACACATATTCTTAAGTGGTGTCCTTGGGAAATGGGCAGGGCCGGCTTTAGCACTGGTGGCTCCAGGTGCGAAAATATTTTTTGGCGCCCCCACACCCATGACCACCTCCATAGATTCTCTCACTACCATTGGGTAAAAGTGCCCCTCATCTCCGCAATCATAAGTTATTGCTGAACCCCCTGAAGTCAGCGCCCCCGGCACAGGTCAGCGCCCAGTGCGGCAGCACAAGTCTCACTGCCTTAAGCCGGCCTTGGAAATGGGTCTGCTGCGAGGCATTTCTTCTGACATAAGTGTTACTCTTAGTAAAGAGATCCACAGAGTCTGTACTTATGCGTGATCCCTGTTTTTTTGCTGTTAGTAGTAACAGGATAAGCCCAAATGACCCATGTTTTTCAATCCCATATCAGGAGGTGAGGCGCATTTGTGCGTTCTTTTCCATAGCATGAATGATTTAAAGTATGTGCCTTCCGGGGAGCGCCTGAGAATATATTGTGTGAATGCTTGCCTCAGTTCTTTGAAATGTAATCATGCAGCTGGGAAGCTATTTTCTTGCTGTATGCTTTGAAAAGTTCATGGCATTTCTTTCGATATTAAAGTTTTGTTTAAAAGTCACTTTAATGTTCTAAAAGCAAAAACAACCTGCCACATGCATCAACAGAAGGATTCGCTATTTAGGAATCACAATTCCTTATGCATGTAGGATTCGCAAAATAAATTTGATTACCAAACATTAACTAATAACGATTCACAAATTGCGAATCGCTATTAGGTAATGTCACTCCATTCAATCCTATGGGCCCATAGTTCGCAAATTGCGATAATCAAATCGGTAATCGGAAATTGCAAATGCAATTCCAAGGGTGCCAGTGAGCCTAAGGCCCCCCTGATGCATTCCCCCAAAAAGGTAAGTATGCACATGTGCAGCGCACACATGCCCTAAGGGCATATGTGCATTGCACACCACTTTGAAAAATGCACTTTTGTGCATTTCTTTAAATCATGAGCAAATGACCATCAACTTCAAGTTGATGGTAATTAGCATTTCCTAAATGCACAATTTGCATCTAGGAAAGGCTTAATGCATCACAATTAGGGAAATCGTAATTGCCATTCCCTGAATGCAATCGCAATTTAGGTAATTGCAAAAATTGCAATTACCTAATTTGCAAATTCAAAGCCTTTGATGCATCAGAAAAGAACTTTTTCCGTTCGCAAATGGGCCGTTTGCGACCTTATAAAAGCTTGATGCATGTGGTCCATTGTCTTTAATATATGCCCTGAGAGTTGCTGACCCCATCAAATGGTTCCCCACCCACAGCATTAATTAAACTATTGTATCGTAATGTGCAACATGCCTTAAAAAACGCTATTATGACATGGATAACGCGGACCTTGTCAAAGTGCTTCTTTTTATATACTTCAAGCCATCTTGCACAGCAGCCGCGCTGCACTGCTGTGCAACATGTCTAAAAACATATTTGCCAATGATTGTTTGTTAGGTGTGGCAGGGTGCTATCTCTTGAAGAGATAAGCTCCCCTTGGTGACAGCTCTGTTAAGACTTGTAGTGTCTGCCTCAGCAGTCCTTGTGCTCTTGGCACATTATGTGAGCTCCTTGCCAGGCCATATAATGCATGTAGGATTTACATATTGACATCATGCCTGTGTTTTTCAGATATTTTTTTTTTACTGAGTTTTATATAGCACAAACTTGACCCGAAGGTATCGGGTTTCAGAGCACTTTACACAAGCACCAGCTTTTTACATGAGGACACATCCATTTTTGTTAGGCACGGATTTGATGTAACCACCTTGCCCAGTGCCCCTAACACCATGAAACAGAGAATAATGTTTTTTAACCAACTACTTTATGAAGGTTTTTATCTTTCCACAAAAGCGGACTCTGCACTCCTAAACACAGCGTTGGCCCAGTATAGACTTCTCCGCCCGGCAATCTCATGGCTGTTATATGTCCCGCCTACTGGTGTGCATTGTGATTGCATAGTGCCCGTTTCCACCTACTTAGTTATTCACCCGCGAGCCATGAAACCTCAGCTCTGAATGCTGCTCAATCTGTGGTGATCTCCGTCATTACGCAGATGACGTGCCCTTGGGCGGGGCTCGCAGCCAAAGGTGCACAGATTACTTGGGCGCGTCCTCTTTTCTTGGGCGACTGTCCTGGGTTTAGGCAATAAGATTTATATGCTACAAATAAACATTTTTCAAACCTCTGCTGCCTTCTAGGCCCCCACACACCAGGGCTGTCAGCTTGCCCCATGTCTTAAAACTTCCGGTTTTCAGCGTGAGTACAAGTGAATCGAAGGGAGGCTGGGACTCATAGTTTCTAATTTCACACATAAATACGGGCCGGCAGTTACCAGTATGCTTAGAGCTGACGCCATACAAACTAGAACATGCACAAAGAAACCCACATGATGTCGGACCACGCAACACCAATGCCTCCCTCTATTTATTTATTTATTTATTTTGCAACTTATACCGCGCAAACTAAAACCCGAAGGTGTCAAGGCGCCTAGCAAAAGAGATCAAAAAGCGGGCAGTAATGCACTTACATGTACGCTTGAACAAAGAGGCGAGTTTTAAGGGCTGCTCTGAAAGTTTGGAGGGAGGGGAGGGACCTAAGTTCTAATGGAAGATCGTTCCACCATTTAGGGGCCAGGAGGGAAAAAGCCTTACCACCCCATCTGGCTTTCCGAGTACGGGGGATGTGGAGGAAAGAGTGATTGGAGGAGCGGAGGCTCCTGCCAGGGTTGTAGTATGTCAGGATGGCTCTGATCCCTGTGGGGCTGCTTTAGGCCAAGGCTTTATAGACCATTCACATGGACTTGAAGACAATCCGCTCCTTAATCGGAAGCCAATGCAACTGCTTCCTGGCCAGCGTAGCCGAAGAGCGACGGGGAAGATCAAGGACAAATCTAGCTGCCGCATTCTGTACTACCTGCAAGCGCTGCATCTGACTCTTATTCAGTCCAGCATACAGCGCATTGCAGTAGTCCAGGCGCGATCCCAAAAGGGCGACAGCAAGTTGTCTTCTTGCCGGCTGGGAAAGATAGTTCCTTATTTTCCTAAGAACATGAATTATGCCCCAACAGGTCGATACCGTCCTGTTGACTTGCTGGCGCATGTCCAGGGTAGGGTCAATCATCACCCCAAGGTTTTTAGCTGAAGAAGTAGGTTTGGGGCACAGACCAAGCGAGTCGGGCCACCACTCCATGGACCAGATATCTTCCCTTCCACCGAACACCATCACCTCGGTCTTCTCCCCATTCAATTTGAGTGAGTTGTATATCATCCACTGGCCGACGGCCTCCATACAGGATCTAAATCTGGAGGCGGTCAGCTCAATTGACTGGGAGAGAGACACGAGGATCTGTGTGTCGTCCGCGTAGGAGACTACCTCCATCCCAAAAGATCTAATGAGTCTGGCAAGGGGGGTCACATAGATGTTAAAAAGGGTGGGACTAAGCGCCGACCCTTGAGGGACCCCACATTGCACAGACAGGGATGGAGATAGAAATTTTCCCAACATTACCCTCTGCTCCCTATGATCGAGAAAGGAAGAGAGCAGACTCAGGGCTGCCCCCCGAACCCCAATCTCACCCAGTCGAGATGTTAAGACCTGGGGAGATAGGGTATCGAAGGCAGCTGTGAGGTCCAGAAGGATCAGGAGGGATGACCGGCCCTCATCTACACTCATGCGGATGGAATCGAGAACCAGGGTGAGGGCGGACTCGGTGCTATGTTCCCTCCTGAAGCCATGCTGGGAAGGGTCAAGGCAGCCTGAGTTCTCCACAAAGGCCGCTAGATGCTCGTTGAGATGGGACTCGAGCATCTTTGCAGGGGCCGGAAGCAGTGAGATGGGGCGGAAGTTTTTTAAGACCCCAGGATCGAGGGAGGGTTTCTTAAGAAGGGGTTTAACCACAGCATTTTTCCACTGCTGCGGAAAGACACCCTCCCTCATAGCCCCATTCATGATCTCAAGTAGAGGGGGTAGAAGAGATCCCCTACACTGCTTCAAGATCTTAAGAGGGCAAGCATCTAGTGGAGACCCTGACTTGGTTTTATCAAGCCGCTTGTCGAGATCTTGTAGGGAGAGCGGGGGGAAGGATTCCAGATAACCGGCCACGGGAGACTCTGCCGATGGGACATCAGGGACTACGGTAGCTGATGGCTCTGCCGTAGAAAGCCTCTGAGACTCCAGGGCAGTGTAAATGTCCGCTATTTTGGACTGGAAGAAGCGAGCGATGTCATTACAGAGCTCCTGAGATGGAACAACTGGATCGGGGACCTGAAGAGATGTGATAGAGTCCACGATCCTGAAGAGCTCTTTGGGAGATGAAAGGGAGGAAGTCAGGGCCACAAAATAATCTTGCTTGGTCCTGATAACTTCCGATTTATATCTCTTGAGCAGGGTTTTGTGAGCTTCCCTGTCTTTGAGATCCCAACTGGCATGCCATCGACGCTCCTGTTTCCTTACTTCCTGCCTAAGGAGTCTGAGTTGTTCAGAGAACCAAGGAGCTGATGGTCTTTTCCTTGCTGAATAGCAGGACCGAGCCGAAGGATCAATGATCAATATTTTGTGCTTTTACTGATTGAAAGGAGTGTCGGATGGCGCTGCTTCCACAATTGTAATTTGACACTGGTTTGATGATTCAATCCCCAGTGTTAAACTGGACAACAAGGCAGGTAGGCCACGCTGGGGGCCTGCCGCCACACTGGTTCTTTCAAGCCGGCGCATCTGTGCCAAAGTGCCCGACTGGCACTGCACACTTATTGCCCTATTCGCTTGAGTTGTTGTTACTGTTGAGCAGTCCTTTAATCTGCACAGCTTTCCGGGCAAAAATGTGCACGTGTTGAATTGCTTTGAATGGCATCGCGTGCACGTTTGGCGATTCCCTTGCAGGAGTGAGCTTACATACCATCTGTTAATTACTAACAGATGGATCCTGCTCGCTCCCGCAAGGGAATCATGCTCAGGCCCCCTCTTCTCATTCCTCCCCCTGCTGCTTTTTTTTTCTACTTTCAGCGCGAGGCGTGCGCTGATTAAATGCATTTTTTACTTTCAGCAGGAGGTGCGTGCTGATTAAATGCATTTGTAATGCTGCATTACAAATGCTAAAATCCTACGGCCATATCATTGACACAAAAGGTGGACTAAAATCCGGTTCAGTGGAGTGCAGAGCTGCAAAGGCTGTAGAATAGATCGCTGAGCTGTTTTGCTGCTGTTGAGCGCCGAGCTATTGAGCACCCGCTGAGATCTGGCTGATGGTGTTGGTTTTTCCTGCTTTGGCTGCTGTGTATGGAGGTCGAAGACTGGCTGTGAGAGGGGCACCCCCGGAGAGTTTCAGGTACTGGATCGTAGCTGGGAGCAGGGTCGCAACTCACGCATAAACAAGGCAGCAGCCTAACAGTTCCCTCTACTGAGGTCTGTGTACTGTCTGCACTGTTGTCTACGGCGGCATTTATATGGGTCAGTTACAAGAACCGTCACGTTGGGATACGAGTTAGGACTGAGCAGGTTGGACACAACGCTGCTGCTTAGTCTAGTCTGCCTATCGATCAGCTCACTTTGTCGATCCTCCCAGCCAGTGGAGGATAATTTATTGCATTGCTAAACACTTATAAGGTCCCAAAGGCGAGACCTATTGGCTATGCCAATGCTTGTTACAGTATTGTAGATTTTTGTCGTTTGGTCTTATGTTAAGTCTAGTAAAGATTACTTATTTTTTTAACGGGTGAGCTGTCCATTTGTAGTGTTTTCACTGTATTACTGTTTATACAGTGGCCCTGAGATAAGCCTGTCTTCTCGTGCCAAGCTACCAAGGGGATGAGCAGGGTTATCCAGAAGTGTACCCCCTGTCCCTGACTAGAAGCAAGGGCCTCTACTTGGTCATAGGTACCTACCTCTGCCAACTAGAGACCCCCATTTCTAACAATGGCAAAATCATGGTCTTTCAATGAAGCAGCATGGTCTTCAAAGGTTTCACCTGCTCCATTTATTTCACAAATTCTTTCCCAAAAAACACTACAAAATACAAGCGAACACATTACACAGGAATCTCATACAGCCAGCATAGTCCAGACATACCCAGTGGCATTTATATACACACACGCATTTATATATATATATATATATATACACACACACACACACACACACGTGCACCCACACACCCACAAACACACACACAGATCAGGCAGCAGCAGTCCAATATGCCTTCTATCAAACAAAGCTATATCACAAACAGTAGCTGGGCAGGATTCACTCACATACACAGAAAACATGCAGAAGCACTGCAAGTTACAGACACACACAAATAAAGCTAGTGCCAAAGGTGTAGGGGATGTCACACACATACGCAAATAGAGCTAGTGACATTGGTGGCAAGTGCAGGTCCACGCGCACATGGAAAGCCAGTGTCAGGTTGTGTCACACACACACACACACCCCCCCACACACACACAGTGAAAGAGGTGTCAGGTTCTGTCATGCACACATAGCTTTAGTGCAAAAGATGTTAGGTCACTCACACAAGTAGTGCCAGTGCCAGAGGTGTCATGTGCTGCCACACACACACACACACACACTTAGAACCAGTGCCGGAGGAGTCAGATGCTGTGACTCACGAAGAGCTAGTGCAGGAGTGTCATGAGTAGTGCTCAGCTACATGATGTTGTCTGATAACAATGCCATTATGTACAATTCATTGATTCAGCAAATAATTCATGAGTATCCCGCCTCAATTGGGGTTAGGCTCATTGTTGTCATTCAGTATTTGTTTTTCAATTGCCAATGCTTGTTGCAGGTGTCATTTAGTATTTGGTTTGCAATTTTTTCTCACCAATGAACTGAAAGGAACGAAGTCTTGGAGGCTTTTGGGCGGCACAACCCCCCCTCCAGTTCATGCCAATGCTTGTTGTTCATGTAATGACTGAGCATCATGTGAAACTCAGGCCAAAAGTTTAAATCAAGACACATGCAGCCATGCTTTCCACTGTCACAGTTAGAAACATGGAACTCCTCATTAGGGTAATGATCAACGTGCCCCCATGTAAAGCATTGCAAACCTTTGCCCCTTCTAATTTGGTTTTATAATTGCTTCTTCTCAACCTGTGGCTGAACTGACAGGGACACAGGTGCATATCTCTGTCTATTTAAAGCTGCACTGCGCTTCTAGTTACTGCTCGGCTTCCTTGTTCCTGTCTTCTACTCACCTGACTCCAGCTAACCTGTCCTTCCTTCTGGATCCCCTGGGCCCCTGCAGAGTAGCCTCCGCTGCTCTCTTCAGCATTTCTGCATTCCCTGTAGCTCCTGGAAAAGAAGAGCATGACATGAAGGTGAACTCTTTTTTTATGTCGGGCCTGTACAGCGCATGCGCAGCGAAGCGATCTGTTGTCTGTACTTTGTGGAGTCTGACTCCTTCCAAGCATTGGATTGGCTTTTGCAAGTGGCATGTAACCATCTTAGCCTGCCAAAGCGAATGGTGTGAGCGTCCCACCTTTCCTGAGAAGTTAACTCCCCTGGAGTATTGCCTCAGGAACGAGCAGCGACGCAGGGTGGCTGCCACCTACCCCCAAGCTGGAAAAATATATTGTTGGGCTGCGGTGAGTGCAGGCGCTCTGTCAATGTGTTTTAGCGTGCACTTTCTCCTATGGCATTTTTTATTTACTATATTATTTGGGAAGGCATACATTTCTTAATTTAGGTTTATTTTCCAACGGCTTGTTTTGTTCTCTTGTGCGGCCGCGTGCCTTTCAGCGGCACCACAGCCAGTGCACATAATGTTCCAAAAGAATAGAATGGTGCGTCACTTTACTGAACCCTGCACTCCGGTTAAAACCATGGCTTTTTGTCTCTGGGAGCATCTGAGCAATTTTTTGTCACCAATGAACTGAAAGGAAAGAAGTCTTGGAGGCTTTTGGGTGGCACAACCTCCCACCTCGCCTCCAGTTCATGCACACTTTAGTTTGGTCTCCCCTCTCAGTTGCAGTGTTGCCCATAATGCCAGCTCAGTGGTTCGCTCTTAACTCCAGACGGGGTTTAGTGAGTCTCTCGTCCCATTACCCCACTCTGAAGAGACTGCTGGTCCGAGCAGAGCCTCTGGTTGCAATCAGCTGAGAGCGCGCTTCAAGCATCCTGTGGTCTTTGTATGGAGGCTTTACTGTTTGGCTGCTATTGCTAACATTTGAATAAAGAATTCACATACAAAAAAGAGCTCTAAGCAAAAGCGTCGCTGCTGTCGCTGCTCTTGTCAGCGGGTTGGGACAATATTTTCTATTTTTCCCCCCTCTCCCCCCTCCACAGACTTGCGTTCACTGAACTACAAATACCCTCTAACTGCAATTACTGGACCTCTGTGCGCTTCCTGGCTCCAGTAAATAAATATAAGTATTGTTGTGGGAGAGAGAAGTACAACCTTGGAAGCAAAGTTTGTTTGCTATGCTTTGACTTATTTATGCTACGATTTCACTGGCGTAGCTAGGGGGGGGGGCGAGGGGGGCGGTCCGCCCCAGGCGGCACTATCGTGAGGGCGGTCACGGTGGCCGCGCTGCACTGGCCCGTTGCGTTGGCCTTTATAATTTATTTGGGGACACTCACTGACACTACTGTCAGTTAGTGTACCCAAATAAAATCACTGGCGTAGCTAGGGGGGGAGAGGGGGGCGGTCCGCCCCAGGCGGCACTATCGTGAGGGCGGTCACGGTGGCCGTGCTGCACTGGCCCGTTGCGGTGGCCTTTATAATTTATTTGGGGACACTCACTGACACTACTGTCAGTTAGTGTACCCAAATAAACTCACTGGCGTAGCTAGGGGGGGTCGAGGGGGGCGGTCCGCCCCAGGAAGCACTATCGTGATGGCGGTCATGGTGGCCGCGCTGCACTGGCCCGTTGAGGTGGCCGTTATAATTTATTTGGGGACACTCACTGACACTACTGTCAGTTAGTGTACCCAAATAAAATCACTGGCGTAGCTAGGGGGGGCGAGGGGGGCGGTCCGCCCCAGGCGGCACTATCGTGAGGGCGGTCACGGTGGCCGCGCTGCACTGGCCCGTTGCGGTGGCCTTTATAATTTATTTGGGGACACTCACTGACACTACTGTCAGTTAGTGTACCCAAATAAAATCACTGGCGTAGCTAGGGGGGGGCGAGGGGGGCGGTCCGCCCCAGGCGGCACTATCGTGAGGGCAGTCACGGTGGCCGCGCTGCACTGGCCCGTTGCGGTGGCCTTTATAATTTATTTGGGGACACTCACTGACACTACTGTCAGTTAGTGTACCCAAATAAAATCACTGGCGTAGCTAGGGGGGGGGGGCGAGGGGGGCGGTCCGCCACAGGCGGCACTATCGTGAGGGCGGTCACGGTGGCCGCGCTGCACTAGCCCGTTGCGGTGGCCTTTATAATTTATTTGGGGAAACTCACTGACACTACTGTCAGTTAGTGTACCCAAATAAAATCACTGGCGTAGCTAGGGGGGGGCGAGGGGGGCGGTCCGCCCCAGGCGGCACTATCGTGAGGGCAGTCACGGTGGCCGCGCTGCACTAGCCCGTTGCGGTGGCCTTTATAATTTATTTGGGGACACTCACTGACACTACTGTCAGTTAGTGTACCCAAATAAAATCACTGGCGTAGCTAGGGGGGGGCGAGGGGGGCGGCCCGCCCCAGGCGGCACTATCGTGAGGGCGGTCACGGTGGCCGCGCTGCACTAGCCCGTTGCGGTGGCCTTTATAATTTATTTGGGGAAACTCACTGACACTACTGTCAGTTAGTGTACCCAAATAAAATCACTGGCGTAGCTAGGGGGGGGCGAGGGGGGCGGCCCGCCCCAGGCGGCACTATCGTGAGGGCGGTCACGGTGGCCGCGCTGCACTAGCCCGTTGCGGTGGCCTTTATAATTTATTTGGGGAAACTCACTGACACTACTGTCAGTTAGTGTACCCAAAAAAAAACGATTTATTTATTTATGCTTTCAATCTACTCCATTGGTGTGAAATTCGGATGTATGGAAGATGGCGGTCACCGCTCGAGAGAGTTGTGATTCTGTGCCACTGATTCAGTAAGAGGGTCTCCCACAATCCTGGAATGTGTCCAACATGGCAGCGAAGATGGCTCCCCTGAGCTGCAGACATGCCAGTGGAGGGGGGAAAGGGGAGGGGGGAGGTGGACATAGTAGTGTAAAGATGAATCTTCCCTCAATGTGCAATGGCACCCCATGCTGACCCCTGATGATGAGCTTTCTGCACAGGGGGCTAAACGAGTAAAAGAGAAATGTTGGCAATAGACACCACTTCTGCCACGCAGCCAGTGATGGACGAGTGAAAATAATCAGAGACAAGTGCAAAGCTTTTTTTGCAAGGAATATTTTGAAAAACAATTTGAAGATGCCAGTGGGGTGTTTGGGCGGTCATTAATTGTACTCATATTACAGGCATGTTTTTGTTTACAGGTTTATTTTATACACATGTGTGTGGACCCTGTCTGAGAGGTTCTACCGTGCAGCAGATATATATACACACATGTACCATATAATTCAGGGCCTTGACGAGGCCTTATGGTAGCACGAGTGTGCTGTAGGCTGATTCTGCAACGCTCGTGCTTCGTAAATGACGGTCCTTTATACTAACAGTTGTAGACATGGCAAATGTTTCTCCAAAGCTTTCATGTGCGCTGTATTGTACAGAGCACAAAGTGGGAAAGTTTACTACCCATCTGAGGATGGTGTTTTGAAGGGTAAGTGTACATGACTAGTACAAAGCTTTTGCTTCTCACACAGACAACTTGGTAGTATGGTGCAAAGGTGTGTAGTTGGCGCTAGGGAGCAAGAAAGTGCATCAGCACAGGGTATGGCATTAGCAGCCCCATATCTTAGTGGGTGTGGCACGGTCCTGCCCTTTCACGTAGCAAAGCAGCTGTGGGCGCTGCGCTGCATAAAAAACAGTAAATCTGGCCCTATGTTTCCAATTACAAAGGGGTTCCTTAGTAAATATATTGTTTTCTTTAGAGCAGCAACACCATCCCTTGTAATTCTGCTCCAGAGATCTCATTTGGTGCATTGTCCTTCCATTATCTGTAATTTTAGGACAGTCTTCAGTAGACCTCACTGGACTGGTCAGGGAAGTGCTTCATCGGTTATTTATAGAGTACGTTTAAGTTTTCATCAGACTGGTGACTGCCTTAGTGGCGTTTTATATCTGAATTTAGGGAGCTGCAGACTTGTATGGGATGTTTCATTGTGTGGCTCAAGTTCAGCCGGCGCGTCTTTGCTTGAGGTTATTTGAATAGTTCGAGATAGCAATAAGATAGCGCTCATTGCCTGGTGCTACTGTACATTATTTGTTCTCCGAAACTCAGTGTAGCTGGGTATTCTGTCTTGCCTCCTCGTCTGTCTTCCTCTCACATTCCTTATGCAGGAGTTTCTTTTAACCATACAGAAAAGATTTCCAAACTTGAATTAATGTTACCAATCCAATATGCCCTCATCAAGTGGGGAGAGTGAGCGTGTGTGTATAATTTCCTGCCCAAGAATTCCTTTGTTTTTTTGCAGCAGATATATTGCCATGTTGGCCACAGGTATGGAGTATATTTTTCTTTATGCTCTCTTGTTTTTCCCCCCCTCATAAAGCTGTTTCTGCTGTGGATTATGTGTTCTTCAAGGCTCGGCATTTCCATGAATGATGTATTCTCCATTGGTTGGAATTTCTGTGCATTATGTACTCTTCTTTGCTTGTTCTTGCTGTGCTCTAAGCATGCTCCTTTGCTTGATGTCCATGTGTTCTGCATTGCCTGTTGCAGCTTTTCTGTACGTATTGCTTGATCTTGCTATTCATTTTGTATTCCCCACGAGTTGATGTTTCTGTGGCTTGTGTATTCTTGCCTGCTTGTAGTTTTTACTGTGCATTATGAATTCTCATTACTTGTTTTGCCTGCATTCTGAATTGCTTGTTATAGCTCACTGAAAAGACCTAATCGCTGGTCGATCTCCCTGCTAGCTCCCCTCTGAAACCCTGTACTTGGACCTTGCCCATAGGCAGCTAAAGCATAAGCTGAATTGTAAATTGCTACATGTTTTGGTTCAGGCTATGGAAAGGGGAATCGCTGACAACGCATCGAGGGGCTTTCAAGGAACTCCAGAAATTCTCAGGCAACATCAATTAGGTGTTTTTTCTCCATACGAGAATTATTGGGGAGGCTGGGGATGGAGACCTTTTGGTTCAGAAAGTATGGAGCAAACTTCAAGGGTGAAGCGGAAAGAATTGAATTTGGAAAAGACGCTTGCAATTGATCTGGCAGAATCAGCGACTGGCTGACAAAAGGCTTTTTGAGCTCTAAATCTGTCCCATTGTTTGGGTCAACTATTGATGAAATCACTCCATCGATGGCACGTAAACTTTTCTTACAGTTCCGCTACAAGACTTTGCCCACCAGACTATTTTGTTCCAAGTGGTGTTTGAGTGCTTCTCTTGGTGATTTGTGCCCTGCGTGCAAAGCCTGTCCAGAGTCAATTGTTGATTTACTTTTCTTCTGCCCTCATTATTCATCATTGACAAAATAATTTATATTTCCATTGTGTAGACTTGTTGGGCCGGCCAATATATTGAGGTAATGAGATCATTGTGTACTGACACCCATAGACCAATTGTCTTCGGCCTGTCCAGAATCTGATACGCAATGTGGATCAAGCGTGGGAAGCTACTTGCATGAAGCACTTTATTTTTCTAGGCATTGCTCAATTTCGCTCTTTGCTCTACTAACTAATGAAATTGTTTTTAACATATTTATTCCCACATCTTCTTATCTCTGTTTTTATACTCGTGCTGTGTACTTGTTTGGATTCTGGTGATCATGACAACGTTTTAAGCAAGCTGTGCATCACCTTAGCCTCAATCTGACAATGAAACATTAAAAAAGCGCCTGGTATGATGCTAGGCCATGAGTAACACTTCACACATTTGTGAACTAAAAAAAACAAGATCTACCTTCAAATGCTGTGAGCTCGGGTCCTTAACCTCTCTTCCAATGTTTTCACGTATTGGACATTTCACTCTGCAGACAGAGAGGACCATAGCTGCAAAGGACGCCCACTGCTGGACCCCTGAGGTTTTAGAAAGAAGAACATTTGAAGGCGTTAACGTGCATGTGTGCACTGCAGCTGGCTCCTAGACTTGCATGGGGGTAACGTTAGCCTACAGCTCATTTAGAAGGAGATTCCCCCCTTCCTATAGAACATATCCGTGGCAGCCTTTCCTTAGTGCAAGGCCTTCTGGGGAAAGTTTTAAAGTGACCTGATTCTCTGGCAATATTAGCCTGAGTGGCTGAAGAATCTCACATTTGTAATGCAATAAGTCACCTTTACTGAAAGTGTAACCTACTGGAGTTGCATTATTATTTGCAACACCAATAGCTCAAACTTTTAGTATTGCAAGACTTAGTGCATTGCAAATGCTTGCATTTATTTCTGGCTCTTCTAAAATCTGCAAAAGACAAGGTAAATAGTAATTCTAGGTAACATCACCACCTTCTGGAAATACTTTGAAGTTTATGCACATTTATTTATTTATTTATTTATTGTATTTTTATAAAGCGCAGACTTTACCCGAAGGTGTCAGAGCACTGTACAATAGAACTAGTTACGTTACATGAGAGAACTGTTGCAGGAATAGAACAAACAAAAATAGCATGCCATAGAGTCGAAGCAACGCAGGCAAAAGGCACACAATCTCAAGCACAGCATGAACAGACTCTACAAGCAAAAGTAAGAATAAATATGACAAACTTTACAATGACTAAAGAACTATTTAAATGGACTCTATGCTGTGCATCATTATTCAGTAGAGAAAGACGTATTTCTCTTAAAACAACTAGAGACTCGCAATGCCAAGAACTGTTCTAGTATGATCTTCACTGGAGCCATCTGTGAAGCTATTTTAGTATGTTTATAAGTTGTTGGTTGTCTGTGCACGGTAAGCAGTGGTTACAATCAGGATAGCAGTGATCTAAAAGAGATCATTTATGTTATTCTTAGGAACAGCAAGCAGTCCAAAGAGAGATATCTCGATAGAAGAGCAAACTAAAGGTTTTAGTATTTGCAATGCTGTTATGCATACTGATTGTTCATACTTAATTCCTGACATCACAGTACATTAATAAAATATATTATTATCGCAGATACTCATGCTGCTGCTTCATGTGAATTGTCTAATGCTGTCCAGAATTCCCGGTGTTACTTCCCGTTTGAAACCCAGGTGCAATATCCTGTACTGAGCCCAGAGTCCAGTACTCCAGACGTCACATCACTGGAGGCCAGTATTTCTGTCTCTCTCTCTCTCTTTCCTCTTGTTAACTTGCGAGGTAGCTGTGTTTCCATTCTTTGCTGCCACGTCAGGTCTCAGCGGCATCTGGGGAATAACGTTGCCCCATGTAAAAATCCTGGAGCTCAGATGAGTGGCTCGCAACACCTTATCAGGGCTGTAAATTTAAAAAATATACATAAAGAATATGTGCCATGTAAACATATGCAATTTATTTTCCACAATTTACTCAATACACACATAATCAACATTAATACATATCACATATTTCAAAACAACAAAACCCAACACAACTTCCTCCCTACATACATTATGACACTTGGTGTATTCAATTTAATTTGGTAGATACCTGTTAAAAAAGAAAAAATGCAACAAGACTCCCTCCCTATCTACATTGTGATGTTTGGTCCACTTAATATGAGTCATTAAATCCCTGGCCGTCCATATCCACTTAGACGGACTTCACCTATCTGCTGCCAATACTTATGACAGACCTGTATGAATTAGATCAAAATTATGTGAAGAATCACTCACTTGTAAAATCAATGTATTATTATCCCACGTAGTGTGCGTGGAAATCCCATGCCTGGTGTCCTTGTAAAGTCAAATCTGAATATTGGGTGGTGGTGGAGTACCCTATATTATCCTCTAAAATCGAAAAAAGTCACATTGAATCATAGGCTCTCTATGTAAATGCAAATAAAGAGAAAGACTCCTCTACGCTGCTTAAGTCACTCTCTTCTTATAATGACACAAATATAATACTAGGTCTATTATACTCAAATTCTCTAGTCACGACGTCAATAGATAGAAAGCAAACCCTCATCCAAACGCCGTAGCTACATTCCCGCCATTACATAACATACTAAACATGTTTACATTACTGATCCACATTCCGTACCATGGAACTCATTCCAGCTCATTTATCACGGTTCACCCCGACCCGCTCACTGCTAACCTTAGTCATTGTCTAAGCTCCGAATCCGCGGGCATTCTTCCTACAATTTGTTCACTTCCTGGCTCAATGTTTAAAGAATGAGGTCAGCCAATCACGATGGCTCTTCTAAAACATAATAAAATGTACTTCCTGGATGTAAATTCACCAATGTACTCCATCTTAACAAAAAACGAGTACGACCAACCAATCACTGCTTTCCCCAATTCTGGGAGTGAATGGAAATAGCGTCTACTCTCCGGTCCGCCGTCTGGATAAGTTCAAAAACGATTAAATCAACAAATCTTGCCTCATATGCAATCTTTCCTCATATTCAACATTAATGTGTGTTAATACATGCTTGGAGCTCCCTCTCCGGTCCGCCATAGGCTAACACCCATCAAAGGCCTTTATTTTTTTTCCAGATATGTTCTTTCATACAGGAAGTTTTCTCTCCGGTCCGCACATTGGAACAACCAATCAGATGCCTAGGTATCTAAAGCTGTTGGTGTCTGAAACCCTAAATCCCTATAAAGCGACAGCGGTCAGAAAAATCCTGAGCGAAAAGTAATAATGCATAACACATAAGTTCTACCCCATCAAAACACCACAAGAGAACGTTTTAATTATGTAGGCGCGTGCAATTAATCAGAAGCCTTTCCAAGTAAAGCTGCCAGCCTGAAAAATCACAAATACGTCACTTCCTTCCAGGAGAGCCTCCTCTGGTTCGCCAAGATACTTCACCAATCAGATGCTTGTTAAAATCAAATAAAATGCCCTCAATCAGTAACCAACAACGTCACCTCATACCGGTAGTTTTCTCTCCGGTCCGCTCCCTGGAATCAACAATTATAGGCGAACGTATATATAGATGGCAGCGCCTGAAGCCCTATATCACCACAACACGTAAGCAGTCAAGAAAAGCCCCTACGTAAAGTCATAATGCACAACAAATGAGAAATAACCCATCAAAACATCTCAAAAGAGCATATTAATTATATGGGTGCGAAAGATTACAAAAAACGACGTCACTCAATCCAGCTACCACATGGAAAATATACCTATACTTTGTTGGCTCTTCTCTGGTCTGTCGTATTTTAAACCAACCAGTAGTGTGCTCACACTCCAACTGCAGGCAGACTGCCCTAGCAGGATATGTGAAATGGCGCAAATTATTGCGAAAACACAACATTGCCCACTCACTGTGTGCAGTGCCAGAGGACGCTACGGGGGAGATGTACCAAATCTCCACGCAGCGCAGCTCTCTGCCTCGCTGCGCTGCGTTGTGTGATAGGGAGGGAGCAGGAGAGCCATATTTTTAAAGATATGGCTCTCTTCTCCCCTTTCCCTTGCGCCGGCGCTGATTACAGATGCTGTGCGCCACCCTCACGCCTTTGCTCCATAGCGCCACCGTCACACCTTTGCTCCATAGCGCTAGGGTGTGTGTGTGGGTGGGTGTCCAGCATAGGTTTTGTACACGAAGGATAGCCTTCCTATGCAAGATACTAAGTATAGACATGAGGGAAAGCTTTTCCCACTTTGTATGTGTGCTGTACAGTGCAGCGCGCATACAAAGCCGGAAAAGGAAGGAGAAATGGGTTTAGTGTTAGACCCCCTGGGTGGTTGGATGGGAACACCCATGCACCACCCTTGGCACGCCCCCATGGCGCAAAGTAATGCGAAGCAGCGCAATGCACTGCCTTACATTACTTTCATGTTATTTCTAACGCTAAACAAGTTTAGCGCTGGAAAGTAAATTAGGAAAAAAGATTTTGCGCTGTTTTGCGTCGCTTTTGTGAAGCAAACACAGGGCAAAATCTTATTAAATCTACCCCTACATGTATTGTATGTAAATCACCCCTACAGCAGGCCTTTAGAGCCCTAGGGCAGGGTGCATTATAGTACATGTGAGGGCACATCTGCATGAACAGATGTGCCGTTGTGAAGCCTAGTTCCATTGATAGTCATTGCAAGTGATCAGGAAGCCATGTTAAAGGTTTGCACTGGGCACTGGTCTTTACGAGTTACCCAGCCACATAAAGGCTTCACTGATGCCAGTACCGGATTTATGAAGACATGCACCAGGAGGGTACCTGAGAGGTGCCCCCTGCAACCCTACTATTCTCCTACTGTGTTGGCTGACTAGTGTCTTCCGGCCTGGCACCACAGATGAGTTGCTGGCCCCATGCAAGGGAGAGCCCGCGCTCTAAGTGGTCAGGACACAGCCTGATCAGCAGAAGGGTGCTCTCCTCCTGCAGGATGGCTGGCGATTGAGCATATCAAGGCCAGAGGCTTCAAAGCCTCTGCTGCCTTCGATAAGCAACCCTGGCTTTTTCCCTTAGACCTGGGGAATGCCACCCTGAGGCCCATTTGGCACCAGAGCAGGTGGTAAATTAGATATTCAGGAGGCGTGTTTCAATGACAGGCTAGTAACACCCCCAAGTGGACTACCTGAAGAGGAAGGCAAAAGAAGGGTTTCACCATCTTGGTTTTTGGTGAGATAAAGAGCCCTGGGTCAGGGTTATGCCTACTCCCACAGGAAATGGTCATATAGGGGGTGTAGTCGTCCTAGTGGTAGGTAGCCCATTGGCTACTTTTTACACTCCCTTAAATTGAGTATTATGGGTCCCCCTGTCACCAGACGGACAGATTAGACTTCCTTGGAACTGAAGAGGATACAACAAGAGCCGACCCTGCAAGAGCTAAGGATCTGCCCAGAAACGGGCTCCAACCCCTGCCTTGCTGCTTGCTTCTTAACAATTGAAAGACCCGCCTTGCCTGGCAGCTGTGCATCCACTCCAACACTTGGAGGACTGTCCATCACTTTAACAACCAGCGATCATCTCCCTTGGGGTGGAGGTGCCATCCTCCTGCATCTGCAGGCACCAACCACATCTGCCCGGTGTACTGTGTTGTTGCTCATCGGGCCCACCGAGAGAGCAACACTCCAGGTGTTTTTTTCTGATGATAAAAGGTCAGCCTCATCTCTCTGCCAAGTTTTGAGACGCTAGACCCTCCAAGAGCACCTTTGTACCAATACTTGCGCCAGCCGAGGCTTGTTGTTCGTCCAGCTCAGGCACCACCACCTTGGAAGCCTTCCTGCACATCGAGGGACTTCAGGACCAATGAGACCCATGACCAGAGTGCCCCTGCAGTCTTTTTTTCCCCTTCTCTGTATCCGACTGGCAACTGTGAGAGCCTCAACCTCAAGTAGCCAGCCAAGCACCTCTGCATCCGAGCCCCCCCAGCCCAGGTTCACGACCTATGACTGCATCCCCTTGACCTGCAAATCTGGTAAACATCGTCTGCAAAACCAAGTCACTCCCAGATTTATGTGTGACCCAAGCATGGACTATTTGATACAAAAACACCTTCACAATATAAAAAAAACCTGCATACAGCAACAGACAAGGAGGAGTGAAGTTCAAATGATTGTATCATAATCAGTTTAGAAGCTTGACACATGGCCTCAGAGATGAGAAGTAACAGATGGATTGAAAGCGACCACGACCCTTTAGTTGCCGCTCTTCTCCTTCCTCGCCAACAACCAAGCAACAGAAGATGACAATCATCCAGAACCAGAGGAAATGAAAACTCAAGCCTAACCAAAGGAAACTCAGATGGGAGCCCACCACGATCATGTCATGAGAGACGGCACCAGAGAAAGAAAACTCCAACATTTCTAATCAGGAATACTGTGAACTACTTGACCTGCACAACCAGCAGGATAGAAGGGAGGTACAGGGGCTTGAGCACCTGCTGACCCCGACTCTAAGAGCTGAGAGCAAACTGACCACTGGACAGAGGAGTAGAATTGGAGACTCGAGGTTAGAGCGGTTTAACTCAGAATGCCTGTCCCAGAAGATGCTACTATTGTCTACACGAAGGCAGAGGCACAGTCTCAGGATGGGAGACGATTACTTGAAAAACATTAGAAAAAATGCAAGCTGTTAATTGAAACCAAAAAAGGCCCTTTTTAAAAACAACAGAAGGATTTGGAAGTCAGAGAGAAAAATGCAAGAACATAATGGGACCTGATTAGAAGGGGAAGCGAAGGCCCAGAAAATTGAAAACTGTGATCAATTGCATGGCCTATGGGAATCATGCAAGGCACCCACTGGGGACATGTGGAACACTCAAGAAGCACCCAGAACCCAATGAAGTGTTCCTGAAACCTACAGAGAATTGTCAGGGGAAAGGACCAGTGCATTGTGGGAAGCACCTACTGCCCCACAGAGCTCAGCATCCCAGAGGAGACACAGAATGCTCAGGGGAAGCACCAGTGCACTGTGGGAAGCACTTACTGCCTTACAGGGCTCAGCATCCCAGAGGAGACACAGAATGCTCAGGGGAAGCACCAGTGCACTGTGGGAAGTGCTTACTGCCTTACAGGGCTCAGCATCCCAAAGGAGACACAGAATACTCAGGGGAAGCACCAGTGCACTGTGGGAAGTGCTTACTGCCTTACAGGGCTCAGCATCCCAAAGGAGACACAGAATGCTCAGGGGAAGCACGAGTGGACTGTGGGAAGCACTTACTGCCTTACAGGGCTCAGCATCCCAGAGGAGACACAGAATGCTCAGGGGAAGCACCAGTGCACTGTGGGAAGCACTTACTGCCTTACAGGGCTCAGCATCCCAGAGGAGACACAGAATGCTCAGGGGAAGCACCAGTGCACTGTGGGAAGCACTTACTGCCTTACAGGGCTCAGCATCCCAGAGGAGACACAGAATGCTCAGGGGAAGCACGAGTGGACTGTGGGAAGCACTTACTGCCTTACAGGGCTCAGCATCCCAGAGGAGACACAGAATGCTCAGGGGAAGCACCAGTGCACTGTGGGAAGCACTTACTGCCTTACAGGGCTCAGCATCCCAGAGGAGACACAGAATGCTCAGGGGAAGCACCAGTGCACTGTGGGAAGCACTTACTGCCTTACAGGGCTCAGCATCCCAGAGGAGACACAGAATGCTCAGGGGAAGCACCAGTGCACTGTGGGAAGCACTTACTGCCTTACAGGGCTCAGCATCCCAGAGGAGACACAGAATGCTCAGGGGAAGCACCAGTGCACTGTGGGAAGCACTTACTGCCTTACAGGGCTCAGCATCCCAGAGGAGACACAGAATGCTCAGGGGAAGCACCAGTGCACTGTGGGAAGTGCTTACTGCCTTACAGGGCTCAGCATCCCAAAGGAGACACAGAATACTCAGGGGAAGCGCCAGTGCACTGTGGGAAGCACTTACTGCCCCACAGAGCTCAGCATCCCAGAGGAGACACAGAATGCTCAGGGGAAGCACGAGTGGACTGTGGGAAGCACTTACTGCCTTACAGGGCTCAGCATCCCAGAGGAGACACAGAATGCTCAGGGGAAGCACCAGTGCACTGTGGGAAGCACTTACTGCCTTACAGGGCTCAGCATCCCAGAGGAGACACAGAATGCTCAGGGGAAGCACCAGTGCACTGTGGGAAGTGCTTACTGCCTTACAGGGCTCAGCATCCCAAAGGAGACACAGAATGCTCAGGGGAAGCACCAGTGCACTGTGGTAAGCACTTACTTCCTTACATGGCTCAGCATCCCAGAGGAGACACAGAATGCTCAGGGGAAGCACCAGTGCACCGTGGGAAGTGCTTACTGCCTTACAGGGCTCAGCATCCCAAAGGAGACACAGAATACTCAGGGGAAGCGCCAGTGCACTGTGGGAAGCACTTACTGCCCCACAGAGCTCAGCATCCCAGAGGAGACACAGAATGCTCAGGGGAAGCACGAGTGGACTGTGGGAAGCACTTACTGCCTTACAGGGCTCAGCATCCCAGAGGAGACACAGAATGCTCAGGGGAAGCACCAGTGCACTGTGGGAAGCACTTACTGCCCCACAGAGCTCAGCATCCCAGAGGAGACACAGAATGCTCAGGGGAAGCACGAGTGGACTGTGGGAAGCACTTACTGCCTTACAGGGCTCAGCATCCCAGAGGAGACACAGAATGCTCAGGGGAAGCACCAGTGCACTGTGGGAAGCACTTACTGCCTTACAGGGCTCAGCATCCCAGAGGAGACACAGAATGCTCAGGGGAAGCACCAGTGCACTGTGGGAAGTGCTTACTGCCTTACAGGGCTCAGCATCCCAAAGGAGACACAGAATGCTCAGGGGAAGCACCAGTGCACTGTGGTAAGCACTTACTGCCTTACATGGCTCAGCATCCCAGAAGAGACACAGAATGCTCAGGGGAAGCATCAGTGCACTGTGGGAAGCACTTACTGCCTTACAGGGCTCAGCATCCCAAAGGAGACACAGAATGCTCAGGGGAAGCACCAGTGCACTGTGGGAAGCACTTACTGCCTTACAGGGCTCAGCATCCCAGAGGAGACACAGAATGCTCAGGGGAAGCGCCAGTGCACTGTGGGAAATGCTTACTGCCTTACAGGGCTCAGCATCCCAAAGGAGACACAGAATACTCAGGGGAAGCGCCAGTGCACTGTGGGAAGCACTTACTGCCCCACAGAGCTCAGCATCCCAGAGGAGACACAGAATGCTCAGGGGAAGCACCAGTGCACTGTGGGAAGCACTTACTGCATTACAGGGCTCAGCATCCCAGAGGAGACACAGAATGCTCAGGGGAAGCACCAGTGCACTGTGGGAAGCACTTACTGCATTACAGGGCTCAGCATCCCAGAGGAGACACAGAATTCTCAGGGGAAGCGCCAGTGCACTGTGGGAAGCTCTTATTGCCCCACTGGGCTCAGCATCATCCCAGTGTAGACACAGCATGCTGAGGGGAAGCACTAGCTCACTGTGGGAAGCACTTACTGCCCCAGGGGTCTCAGCATCCCAGATGAGACGCAGAATGCTGAGTGGAAGCACCAGCGCACTGTGGGAAGCACTTACTGCCTCACAGGGAGCCGTAAAAGCCATATGCAAGAAAGCATCTCCCAAAGAGCAACACCCTGTGTGAAGTGTCCAGTTGCCTATGGAGAAAAAACAGAATCTCCAATGGAGAACTCCCTATGGATGCACCCTTTTCCCAGGGGTAGCCACTTCATCCAGTAGGAAACACTCATTAACCTATGGAAAGCACATAGTATACATATGTAACACCCTATGGCTGTAGAGTTCAGCCAGAGAGAAGCAGGTTCCCCCTCAAGGAAGCCCCAAGTGATGTATGGAATGCATGCCGCATCCTGTATCGAGCGATGGACACCCTTGGCGGGCCCCTTTCACCCAAGTAACAACACCCTGTGGCGTGACGTGCAGAGCAGTGGACATGGCACAGTAGCCAAGCGAGAGACGCCAGATACCGTCGGAGTCAACACTAGCCCCCAAGGGAACGGGAGAGAGAGTTCAAACCTCCAGACACGTGAGGGGGCAAGCTTGTCCCTGCTAGTTCCGGCTGGGTTTACGACATATGCCCCCGCATTTGGACTGCCTCATCTCTGTGCCCCAACTCTGCACCCTGTACTCACCTACCTCAACTATGCCTACCTTTATGCTATCTCCAAAAGCATTTTAGGTTTAAAGCATTTTATTAAGACAAAAGAACACGGGGAGAGGGAACAGGAGGTTAGGGTTACAGACAGTAAAATAGGAGAAAAATCGTAGTATCAGGAGCGTGCCCGTGGAACAGTTCGTTAGGCCAGAGGAAAAGCAATAGCAGATGAAAAAAAATAAAGTGCAATTAATATCTCCACTCTGCGCATATCCAGCACCCCAAATCTGATCAAAGAAGGCAATGAAATTGACACAAAAAAAAGCACAGCCCCTCCCCCTCTAGAACCCCCGCCCCAAAGAAAAAACCAACTCCCCAACTCCCCCCAAACCCCCCGTCCAATGTCCCATTACCAGTACTACCCGCCCCAGAGCCACACCCCCCTCACTAAGAACCCGCCCCCCACTCATTCTAGTCTGCCGGAGTCGCCGGCGGCGTCAGCCTCAGAAGCCTGAGGTACCTCGGGCAGGTGAGCTCCCTGAATTCGGTGGTTAACAGCGCAAGGAAGGGTTGCCACAGCTCATCAAATTGATCTATCTCCCCCGCCACCGTGAGCGATAGTTTCTCCATTCCCAACACGTGCCAGAGTCTATGTAGCCAACCTGTAATGGAGGGGACAGTGGTAGTGCGCCAATGGATGAGGATATTCTGGACCGCAGACCCCAGCGCGATCGCGATCTGCCTACCCCTGCGGGACTTCAGCGGGTACATCAGGCCATTAGGGAGGCCCAGCAATACATACGCCGGAAAGCGCGGGAGCTCAATTTCAAAGTGCTTATCCACCTCATCCAGAACCTCCTTCCAATAGGCGGTCAGCAAGGGACAATCCCAAAGAATATGTGAGAGGGTCCCCACCAGCCCGCACCCTCTCCAGCACCCCTTATCAATGTGCCTATTCATCTCATATAGTCTCTCTGGGGTGTAGTACCAGTATGTGGACACCTTGGTGAATGTCTCCGTAAGGCCGGTATGGTACGCAGAGTGTCGTGCCCGATGTGCGATCTGGTCCCATTCCTTGTGGCTAAGTGTCCTGCCCAA
The DNA here is from genome assembly GCF_964261635.1 of Lissotriton helveticus. Classification (NCBI taxonomy): domain Eukaryota; kingdom Metazoa; phylum Chordata; class Amphibia; order Caudata; family Salamandridae; genus Lissotriton; species Lissotriton helveticus. Next base: position 86,041,713 of record NC_136063.1, read on the forward strand.
TTCCCTGTGCCATCATTCCCTCCCCGGGTTATAATAGTGGAACGGTGGGGGCTGTAGATGTTTATAAAGATCAGTAATCAATTTAGCATCAGAGGTACGGGTCACCAGCCACCGCTCATACGGTGTAATTTGACGATCAGCGGTGTCCCGCACCTGGGGCTGGAGGGCCCAATGTCGGACCTGCATGTAACGTAGTCTATCCAACTCCGTCAGGCCGAACTCCTGCTGAAGCTGCTGAAAGGGGACCACGCCTTCCTGCCCATAGACCTGAAAGAGCGCCCGGCAGCCTACAGTCCTCCAATGGGAGAAAGCGCCTGGCTCCATCCCCGGGGAGAAATCAGGATTATCCACTATAGGTGTAAATGGTGAAGGGAAAGTGGTAAGGTCTCGGGCCTCGCAGACTGCATCCCACACCCTCAAGGGGACCCGTGTAACGAAAGAGGCGTAAAGGTTGGGGGGGCGGTGAGCGCGGCGCAAGAATGGAACCTCCTGTAGGGTGCGGCCCGCCACCGCTTGGTCCTGAAAAAGCCAATGTTTATCGGACTCCCACCTGCTCCACTCCACAAAGTAACGTAGCTGCGCCGCCTGAAAGTACTTACGGAGGTCCGGAATACCAAGGCCCCCCGCCTCCGGGGCAAGCGTGGAGAGAACCCTCTTCATCCGCGGCTTGCGGCCTTGCCAGACAAAGCGGGAGATGTTGGCCTGCGTTTGTCTAATCCAGCCCACTGGAGCGTGGAGAGGTAGGGCTCCAAAAAGATATAGTATCTGGGGCAAGACCGTCATCTTAACCACCGCGATCCTTCCCAGCCAGGATAGTAGGCCCTTATTCCAGCGGCCGAGCTCCTCCCTGATCTTTTTACTGAGAGAAGTGTAATTAGCCGTCACCATCGCTGGCAGCGTGGGTGCCAGTAGGATCCCTAGGTATGGTACAAGGGACGATGACCACTGCATAGGGAAGAGTCGCTGGAGGTCCCTCCTAGTGTCCGCAGCCAGAGACACATCTAAAGCCACCGACTTGCTCATGTTCATTTTAAAGCCGGCCACACGTGAAAAGGCATCCAACTCGCGGATGCAGGCGGGCAAGGACCTCCTAGGGTTGTCCAGGGTTAACAGGACATCGTCCGCATAGAGGCTGACCGTGTGGACAAACTGGCCCATCCTGATCCCAATAGCATCCGGATTGTGGCGGACCATCTGGGCGAATGGCTCCATGTAGAGAGCAAAGAGGAGTGGAGAGAGGGGGCAGCCCTGCCTTGTACCGCGCTCGATTGCAAAACTACGGGAGCTGCACCCGTTGACTCGCACCAACGCTGAAGGATACTTATAGCAGTTGAAGACCATTGTGCGGAATTTATCACCAATTCCCAGTTTCCTGAGGACCAGCTCGAGATACGGCCAATGAACTCTATCAAAGGCCTTCTCAGCGTCCACTGCTAGCAACATCCGCTCCCCCGGGATCCGCGAAGCCTTCTCCAAAAAGTGCGTCACCCGCTTGGTGTTGTCGACCGTCTGCCTGCCGGGCACAAAGCCAGCCTGGTCCGCCTCAACCAAACCGGGGAGGTGCAGGGCCAGCCTGGACGCCAGAATCCCCATGTACAACTTGAGGTCGACGTTGAGGAGTGAGATGGGCCTGTACGAGCCGCATAGAGCCCGGTCTTTCCCGGGTTTCGGAATCACCGAGACCGTCGCACTCAGAAGATCCGGTGGGATGGCTCCCGGGTCAGAGAAGGAGTTAAACAGCCGAGTTAAGACAGGGGCCACAACCGGGCAAAAGGTCTTATAAAACAGGGACGTGTAACCGTCCGGGCCCGGGGCCTTCCCGTGCTTCAACCTAGCTATAGCGGAGATCACCTCTTCAAACGTGAATATCCCGCTCCAGATGTTCCGCCTGAACGGGATCCAGTGCCAGAAGAGGCACCGACTCTAGATATTCCTCGGTGTCCCGCGGCGAGGAGGGCTCCCCAGCGTACAGCGCCTCATAGAAACTGCAGAAGGTTTCCGCCACCTCCGCGTCCTCGGAAACGGTCACCCCGTCCGCACTCAAGAGTTCCTTCACTACGTTACGCTGTTGCGCGACCCGAAGCCGATGCGCCAGGAGCTTGCCGCACCTGTCCCCTCCTGTGTAGTAGGCATGTTTCAAGCTCAAGGCAGCGTATTCCGCCCTATCCAGGTCCAGCGCCGACAGGAGCTTCCTTGCCGCCTTCAGCTGCCTCCAAACCCTCGGAGCATCCGTCCGGCGGTGGACCTGCTCAAGCTCCCGAACCTGAGTAGTCAGTTCATCCCTCTTCCGTTGCCGCTCCCTATTTTCCACCGAGGAGATGGAGATGAACTCCCCCCGAAGAACCGCCTTCAACGCAGCCCACGGTGTCGCTAGTGAAGTGTCTGTATTAGTGTTGTGTGTCTGATAGTCCTGTATGACCTCTGCAATACGTTTCACCACCGCTTTCTTGTGCAAAAGGGTGTCCCTAAGGCGCCACATCCCCCGAGAGGGGGAGGCCGCCGGCCACGCAAATGCGCCAGTAACCGGCGCATGGTCAGACAGAGTCAGGACCCCAACGTCCGCCGCCGTAGCAGCGGCGCGCATCGGCCCACTAACCAAGAGATAGTCCAACCGTGCGTAGGTGCGGTGCGCATGCGAAAAATAGGAGTAGTCTCTATCCGTGGGATGCATGGAGCGCCAAAGGTCGTGTAAATCCATGTCCGCAATCCGGGCCTTCACAGCCTGGAAAAGTTCTCCAGTCTGTGGAAACCGCTGTGCTGACCTATCCAATATTGAATCAAAGACGATATTAAGGTCCCCTCCTAGAATAACATGTCGGTCAGGCGAGGCAGTGACATCTACCAGTACTGAGTCCAAGAAGCGTTCCTGGTGGTCATTCGGGCTATAGACAGAGCCAACTGTAAACGCTATACCTCCCAGGCGGAGGCGATATGCCAGAAGCCTCCCCTTCTGCTCAGCGTATTTATATAACACCTCCCCCCTGAAGGAGCTCGCTATGAGAATGGCCACCCCCGCAGTCTTGGTCGCTGCAGAGGAGAAAAACTGGGTGGGGAACTTAGCAGAGCGCAATCTATGGCAGTCATGGGACAATAAGTGGGTCTCCTGCAAAAGGCAGATGTCAGCCTGCGTCCCCTCAAGCAGAGACAGAATCGCCCTGCGCTTAACCGGATTATTCAGTCCCTTAACATTAAGGGTCACCACCTTCAGGGACGACATGTCTCCCAGGGACCAGGAACGCTATGCAGCGGGCAAGGAACCAGAGGGGGGGGGTGCGGGGCAGTCGCGCGGGACAGGCCAGAGCAGGCCAAGCATGGGCATGGACAACTTCGGACGGGACTTCCCCAACTCTAGAACAACACCCAACCCCACCCCAAACACACCCACGGCAACTAGCCAAATGCCAACTCAAACAACCCATTGTCTCAGTCAAGCCCCAAAACGGGCAAGTCCGTAGAAAATAGAAAAGTGGACGTCCGGCCACTCACCTTCACCCACTCCCCCCCGACCCCCCCAGCCCCAAACCTGGCATCGAAGAAGCTATGTTCATCTCCCCCCGGAGTGAGTCTAGGCCGTCAAGGCCACGCCGTTGGAGTCGGCCAAGTCCCTGGCCGCCGCCCTCAAGGCACCGGCCATGTCCGCCCTGATGGTAGGGGAATCAGGACGCCCAGTGCTCGCCGTCGATCGTCTCCTCGCTGACCTCCGTCGGCCCCCTCTCTCCGATCGCCTCCAGGACGGCGTGGCTCCATCCTCCTCCGTAGCCGTGAGCCCCAGGACAACCGCAAATGTCTTGCAAGGAGCGTAGCTGATGTAGCACTCCGTTCCAGCGAAAGATCAAGCGAAAGGGGTGCCCCCAGGAGTACGGCGTCTCATGTTCGCGCAAGAAGTCGGTGGCAATCCTGAAGGACCTGCGCTTCTGCAGCGTGATGGCGGACAGGTCCTGATAGAGCGCCACGGGCCGCTCCCGGAAAGTCAGTGGCTGTTTCCTGCGGGCTTCAGACATGATGCGCTCCTTCAGCGGGAAGTCGGGCAGGAAAGCTAAGATGTCCGGCGGGGGCGCCGATGACTGGCGCTGTCGTCCAACCCTGTGAGCTCTATCAATGCGGATAGGAAAGTCCGCGGCCTCCCCCAGGATCCCCCGGAACAAGTCCTGCAGATAGCCCACCAGGTCAGTCCCTTCGTCCGCAGACTGCACACCACGCACTCGAATGTTATTTCTCCTCGACCTGTTCTCAAGGTCCTCGGAGTGGGCCTGGAGCTCAACACACTGCTCCCGGAGACGGAAAACGTCCTTTTGTAAGTGGACAATCTCATCGTCCCGGCGCTGGGCCGCCGTCTCCACTGTCTCAACCCGTTCACCGAGGCCCTCCACCTCTCTGCGGACCTCACGGACCTCACTAGCCACTTCCCGCTTCAGCGTCTGGAAGTCCTCCTTAAGGGAACTGAACAACTCCTCCATGAAAGATCTCGTGACAGGGGGTTCTCCCCCGGGCGCGTCCGCCGAGGCCCGGGAAGACCCCGGCGACGGCTGTGCTCTGTCCCGTTGCTGCTGGGCCCTGCCAAGCATATCCGGCAGGGTGCGGTCCCCCTTCCTCGAGCCACCTCTTCCAGACATTCCAAGCGCCTCAGGTGAAGAGCGGGCACAGGCCCGACCGCTCCGGAGAATGTCTAACCACCAGCAAGTACTCGCTGTGGGGAGCTCCCGGCAAAACCGGGGACCTGCGCCACAGACGACAAAATGGCGGGCCGGTCTGGGCACTACAAGCTGTGGGCGCCCAGTCGAGATGGCAACCGGAACCTGCGCTGGGGGGACCCGGCCCGGCCAGTACGCTCCGCCACTGGGAGATAGCTGTGTAGAGGCGGAGGGTGCAGGAAACTGCCTTCAGGGGACTCCGGAGGAGGCCAACGACACCGACCCCTCGAGGGCAAAATGGCGGCACGGTGGGGCCAAGCAGAGCGCCCGAGCCCGGCGACACCACCGGGCCACTCCAGAAACCAGGCAATCTGGAAAGTTCCACAACCGGGGCCGCTCGGTTACTTAGTAGAGTTGGCAGATCTGGCCCCGGTCTCAAGTCGATCGTCCTCCAGTCCCGGGACCGGGATCCTCGCCATTCAGAGGGCCACTGCCTCAAGTCCAAGCACCAGGGCACGCACTCAAAGTCCCCCGCGTAGCGGGCCCCCCAGCCGATAGCCCTCCTTCGACCTCCGTCGAGCGCCGGGACAGTCTTCACCCAGATCGCCAACTTTCAGCACTAGGCCCAGCCAAGGCGCATGGACAGCACTCCGATACGCTCCGCCTCCCGTGCGCTCTGTCGTCTCTCGATTTTCAATCGGTCTTTTGAGGTGCTTCCACCGGAGCGATCAGGGCCAAAGCGGCATCAATGCGTGCACCAGGTTCTCCGCCAAACTCCTCTCAGCCGCTGAGCGTCAGCGGGGGGAGAGAAGCTGAGGAAAAAGGGCTCGAGCCTAGCCGGGCTGGAGGAGCTGCGGGAAGATGCGTCCGCTCACCCCGCCATCTTGGCCACGCCCTCCAAAAGCATTTTAAGCACGCTTAAACAAGTATATGCGCCTTCTTTTTGTACCTTTATACTATTGGCGCACCTGTTTGACTATGCACCTTGTACCTACAATACCTCAACTTTGACCTACCTCTTGTATTTTGACCTACCTATGTAACTATGCACCTTGTACCTAACTACCTCAACTATCACATACTATTATTATATCACCCCCTTGTCGTTGTAAAGCGCTCTGATATCTGCAAAGATCTTGTTCGCGCTATATAAAACTTTCAAATAAACTCCAATGGAGTGGCCCGAGGCACCACCCCCAGTCTGGTTAGGTGAGCCTGAGTTGTACTCAATCAATGGACCAGCTGTCTCAGGCGAGGCTCACCTACCGCAGCCAGGCCTGAAGGGCCAGCAGCAGGTGGCTCCTGGTAGCGAGCCATAGAGGCGTGGGGTGAGTGGAGTAGGCACAGAGCAGCGGTGACAGGAGGGAAGGTGGGATTACACGGTAGCTGGTTTCAGTCCTGCTACAGGTCATTGAGCGGCCCATCCAGGATTGAGTGCAGCTTGCAGCCGGTGCGAGCTCTTCCTCATTATCCCTTGCCTGCCCGCTCTGCCACCTTCACAGACTATAGTATAAATCCAGTGCTTGGCTCACCCTCATACTAAGGATTGTCAAGGTATTCTAGGTGCTTAACTGCAGGAGTGCATGGGAGTATGCAGACATAGGAGGGAGAGGACCGGTACGAGTTGACTATTGGAACAGCGGGCAGGTGACCCTCTCCACAAAAGGGTTGATCAGGAACTACTTTTGGGCTACCAGGGTGCCCTCTGAATTGCCTTTAGACTAAGGTGCCCCGGCCTCAGGCCTTGTTGGCTCTGGGCTCTCCTGCTGTCCAGAAACCAGCCTACACAGCATTAACCATAATCTATCACCACAGTCCACACAGCATTAGCCATAATCTATCACCACAGCCTACACAGCATTAGCCATAATCTAACACCACAGCCTACACAGCATTAGCCATAATCTATCACCGCAGCCTACACAGCATTAGCGGCAATCTATCACAGCATTAGCTGTAATCTATCACTGCGGCCTACACAGTATTAGCCATAATCTATCACCGCAGCCTACACAGTAAGCATGGGCAGAAAATCCGTTTCGCTCGTGGATATTGCGGATTTTCGGTAAATTCGCAATCCGCGAGATTCGCGAATCTCCCGCAAAATCCGCAAATCCGCGAGCAGCGGATTTCATGGCTTGCTCGCACTGTTCGCGTGAGTTCGCGGCTTCCCAGTACAACTTTGCGCCCCGCGAATAAGCGCAAAATTGCAGAAATACGATCTTAGCAAAACTGAAACTACTTACCAGGTTCAAAAGTTCAGGCTCATCATTAGTAGCCATTTCCTGTAGTGCTTCCTGAGGGGCCCCTCCAGAGTTCAGTTGCCAGTTGCAACTATTATGTGACCCTGCTCTGAACCTCAGAATAGTTACACATATGCCACAAAAGTCCTGAATTACAGCTAAGGGAGACAAGCAGGAGCCAGGCTGGAAGTTCAAATCCATTAATCAGCCCCTAATTCATTATTGTCAGTTGGGGCAGGGCAGGTGTTGTAACTAATTTTGCAACAATGAAAGCACTTAGCAAGTGCAAAAGATCACTAATCAGGAAGCACTAAGGAAGCAGGTGCCAGCTAAAAAAATATTCTGTGACACATTAATCAGCCCCAAATTAATTCAGGTCACTTGAGGCAGGGAAGGTGTGCTTGCGTTGCCACAATAATGTACACTGACTGGACAACCAGAGGGTGCTGTGATGAAACAGAGGGTGGCATGGGTGGGCCAGAGGGTGGCATGAGTAGTCAGAGAGTGGCAGTGGTGACAGAGAGTGGCAGTGATGAAGAAGAGTGTCCCAAACAGGCTGGACACGTAGAAACAACAAGTTCGCGAAACTTGCGACCCGACAGGTAAGTTCGCGTTTTGCGAAATTTTACAAAACCCTCCCGAACTGGCAGAAACCCGCGCGAACACACAAAAAAAAATCCGCAAATTCGCGAGAATTCGCGGATTTTGCGGATTGCGAGTTCGCAAATCCGCAAAATTCGCGAACGCGAGATTCGCAAAATTCGCCCATGCTTACTACACAGCATCAACCATTATCTATCACCGCATCCTACAAAGCATTAGCCATAATCTGTCACCGCAGCCTACACAGCATCAGCCATAATCTATCACCACAGAATACACAGCATTAGCCATAATCTTTCGTCGGCAGCCTACCCAGCATCAGCCCAAATCTATCACCGCAGCCTACACAGCATCAGCCATAATCTATCACCGCAGCCTACACAGCATTAGCCATAATCTATCGTCGGCAGCCTACCCAGCATTAGCCATAATCTATCACCGTAGCCTACACAGCATCAGCCATAATCTATCACTGCATCCTACACAGCCTCAGCTATAATCTATCACCGCAGCCTACACAGCATCATCCATAATCTATCACCGCAGCCTGCACAGCATCAGCTATAATCTATCACCGCAGCCTGCACAGCATTAGCTATAATATATTACAGCAGCCTGCACAGCATCAGCCATAATCAATCACCGCAGCCTGCACAGCATTAGCTATAATCTATCACCGCAGCCTGCACAGCATTAGCTATAATCTATCACCGCAGCCTGCACAGCATTAGCCATAATCTAGCACCGCAGCCTGCAAAGCATTAGCTATAATCTATCCCTGCAGCCTGCACAGCATTAGCTATAATCTATCACTGCAGCCTGCACAGCATCATCACATAATTTATCACTGCAGCCTGCACAGCATTAGCTATAATCTATCACCGCAGCCTGCAAAGCATTAGCCATAATCTAGCACTGCAGCCTGCAAAGCATTAACTATAATCTATCCCTGCAGCCTGCACAGCATTTGCTATAATCTATCACTGCAGCCTGCACAGCATTAGCCATAATCAATCACCGCAGCCTGCACAGCATTAGCTATAATCTATCACCGCAGCCTTAACAGCATTAGCTATAATCTATCACCGCAGCCTGCACAGCATTAGCCATAATCTAGCACCGCAGCCTGCAAAGAATTAGCTATAAATCTATCCCTGCAGCCTGCACAGCATTAGCTATAATCTATCACTGCAGCCTGCACAGCATCAGCACATAATTTATCACTGCAGCCTGCACAGCATTAGCTATAATCTATCACCGCAGCCTGCACAGCATTAGCCATAATCAATCACCGCAGCCTGCAAAGCATTAACTATAATCTATCCCTGCAGCCTGCACATCATTAGCTATAATCTATCACTGCAGCCTGCACAGCATTAGCCATAATCTATCCCTGCAGCCTGCACAGCATTAACTATAATCTATCCCTGCAGCCTGCACAGCATTAGCTATAATCTATCCCTGCAGCCTGCACAGCATTAGCTATAATCTATCACTGCAGCCTACAGAGCATCGGCCATAATTTATCGCCGGCAGCAGGAATTAGCAATATGCTCGCAATCATGTCCAAAGCTAATAAATGAGGGGACTACGGGGGACACATTAAACCTCCATCAACTGGCGTAGGGCGCTGTGACCAACTTCACCGTCATCAGCCCAACCTTCTATAGGGCCAAAGAGCAGCAAGAAGGCATCAGCGTGCCTTCAGCTTCTAATGCTATCGATAATTGGGCAGCAGCCAAGTCCTTCAAAGCAATGATCCAGGGAGCCCGCCCCCGGGCCACCACTGCTCATAAGCATTAAAACCTCTACAGCAATCAATTCACTGATAAATTCAGCAATACATTCACCAACCCTCAATGGTCAGCAGCCAGGCGAGAGAGCATTGTAGGCCAGGAGCTGGGCAACCTCACGAAATCGATTTTTAGCTGCCATTGATTCCCAAATAGATGACACACACAACCAAACCCTGACTTTGGGATGGAGGGTGAGCAACAACACCTCAGACTCAGATCTGGTTCCCAAAAGATCCCAACGCCGGCGGACAGAAGTGCCCTGCAGGATCCAGTAAACAGGGCTCTTCTCTGGCAATCTAGTAAAACTGAGCTTCAGATAGACTTGCTCCAGCCACTTGCAGCACACCGGGCAGACCTAGGGGACAAATCAAGCCAACTGGACCTTAAATTAAGAACTCTAGAAAAGGATTAACTGTGCCCATGTGCCCCCATTATCACCAAGTTAAGCTCCCGTCCAGAGGTCTTGAGTGCACTGGTGGAGGCCACTAAGGCCAATGGTGCAGGATTGGAGACGTCTCCTCAGGAAATAAGCTACGCTTCGGAGAAGCTGATAAGTGCAATGGAGGGGGGTCAGGGGGCCCTTGAAGACCCCCCGAGGATTCTGCAGGGGGAGGTCGAGCTACCGGCAATCCAGTTCGCACAGAGTTAGGTGCAGTTGCTGATATACAAGCAGGAAAGTCTGAGCAGGAAGGGTATTTGATCCCAGCGAGTCCCTGGCCGCAGGTGGACAAGACCCAGCCCTTCAACTCTTCAGGCCGGCCGCCATCCCCACCACAGCAAGTCTCTGAAGGAGGCAAAAAAGAAACAAAAAAAAACAAGCAAAGAGACACCGTCTAATAAAAAGAGTAACATCAAAACCATCTTCGTGCAACTCCACCAATTTGAATCCAATATTGGGACAGACAGTCAAGGTTAAGCCTCAGCAGACATCTTTCAAAGCCTTGGGATCGCCCAGACGGTCTGGCCCCAATGAAGTAACCATAAGGTTGCCCTGCCATCAGAAAGGATTCTCTGGACATTGGCTCCTGCCCTTGGCTCCCTGTCTGATATGCAGGGTCAGCGCCAAGATGCGCCTCGAAGTGTAAATGACAAAGAGCCTGGAGCCACAGGGCCCAGATTCACCAGAGCCACATTCTAGGGACCACAACTTGGGATCCCCCCACGGACGCAATGCCCTTGGTACGCCAAAAGCCGGCCAGTTAGGACCACGTACATACGGAAGCAATGCCCATGAAACCCCGAAAGCTGGCCAGTGAGGGAATCCTGTCCGGGGCTTGGAGTCTCGTGCCGGCGAGTTCATGTAGCAATCCAGCCTCCAGGCCCTTGAACGGCAGACGAACAGGGGACCACTGCATGACTGCGATATAGCAGCGGAGGGGAGGGGACAGTGGGCTATTCGCAAATTAATCCTGAGCCCTTACAATCTGCCCAACTGGTCGGTTGGGAGTGGTTAGCAGCAGCCCCCCCCCCCCTCCTCCGGCCCCCTGAAATGGTCTTTATTCCTAGGTTCTGCCCCAAGGTTCCTCAGGACAGGCTCCACCATGGGAACCTGCTGAGATTGTGCAGTCACGTGCCTGCTCCTCAGCCCATTACCGAGGAGGATTTGTTAGGGGTGAAATGTGACCCTCCACTCTTACACTCCACAGGGGAAGTCTCGAGCAGAGCATGGAGGAGTGTGGCCCCCCCTTAGAGAAGCAGTGTGGGGAGAAGGAAACACTCTTGCAGATTGAGGGACAGACGTGGATAAACCTACTCCCCAAAATACCCGTATGTTCTACTGAACCCGCCCATACGGCAGAAGCACAAAGCATCCTTGAGGCAGATCAGGTGGTAACAGGAGCTGGGAATCAGAGGACATCGATGATTCAATAGCATTGAGGATTGTACACACGCTTAATCAGAGAGAGGAGCGAGTCACCCCTCAAGAGGCATCGACCAGGAGGAGGGGCCGCAGGTGCATTACACACAGAACATTGGACCACTGGTCTCAGCCCTGATTGGACTTCATATCAAACACAAAACTCAGAAACTAGTCTAACAAATTCATGGAGTTCAAGTCAAACAGCACAAATGCTAAATTCACAGGGGCAGATTTACAATAACTGGGGCATCCCCAGGGATGCGCCAGTTATTGTGCGCCGCAGCTCCACCACCCATGGTGCGCCGCATTTACAATGCGGCGCACCATGGTGCAAAAACGGCACAGATGCGTGACGCATCTGTGCTGTAAAGGTGACGCATTGCTGGAGTTGCGTCGCAAGCACGACGCAGCTCCAGCAAGGCTCGTGGGTGCCCTATCTGTCCAATGCTGCGTCAAGCCTTACGCCTGCTTCAAGCAGGCACAGGGTTTTGACGCAGCATTGGCCTAAAAGTGACTGAGTGAAATCTTGTAGATTTCACTCAGCCACTTTTGCGAGGCGCACCTGCCCCGGAACGCCCACCCTGTGCCCGAACGCCCACATGTGGTGCAGGGCTTTAGAACGTGACGCATCTGCATAGATGCGTCACGTTGTAAATAGGTCGCAGGGATGCGCCACGTTTACGCCACCGTTGCATGACACAAACGTGGCACAAGTCCAGCATAAATCTGCCCCGCAGATCTCAATAATTTCATGGAATGTGACAGCGCTTAAAAACTCACCGACAGCAGAGAAAGGTGGACTTACCTGGATTCAGGTGACATCTTCTGCCTCCAAGAACCCTGAGCCCGGTCCCAACGACCTGCCAGAGTTCCATCAGCCCTTTACTGCGGCGTCCAGCACCAGTCCTTCTGGGCGCCCGTCGGGGCTGGATCAATCTTTCTTAAGCACACTGACAAATTAGAAGTCACTGTACCAGATATCAATGCAGGGCAGTCCAAGTCACCCGGATCTGAAAATGAACCGCATACAAATTGGGCAATTGCTGCCTTAATGCTCCAAGGACAGCAAAGACAGGATTGATGAGGCACATCCTTGAAAGCATCGAAGAACTTCTTTTTGACCACCCCCGTCACAAATTCATAATCACTGGAGATTTCAACATTTGGGGGCTTGGAGGGGCCCATCGCTGGGCCTTCCAGGTCAAATTCAGGATCTGAAATTAATGATTTTATGAAGCTCTACAATATGCATGTAATGTTAATGAAAGTTTGAAAAACACTAATAAAAGCAAAGCTAAAAAGCCAAATAATTACAACAGAATTGCTTTAACTTAAACGAGGGAGAGACATATTGCATTTTCAATGCTTGGATTAAATTGTTGCGTACGGAGAATGACAAATGACTACTCTACCAATAGTGATTCAAAAAAGCACCTGTTGGTGGGTCAAACACCGTAACAGTGGAAAGCAACAAATAGTAGGAAGGCAACTGAGATTGACACGAAAACTATCTAGTCCTGAGTAAGGATTAGCTCTGTGAAGAGTTGTATATATTGTTGCCTCCTGACAAACAACTGAAGCTGTGTATAGCGCGAACACACACATTAATTGTCACCACTGACGGGAATCTTCTGATAAACGTTTCTTGCAGCAAGATTCAAAATTGTTCACATATAGAAGCTACCATCCCCAGCTCCTCTCCACCTCCAAACCCGATATCTGTGCGGTGTTCCAAACTTTGGAATATATATCTTTATATATATATATAGATTCACTGGAAAAAACCATGGGTTATAGACCATATATAGTTAGGAATTAGCATTAACAAAACCTTATTTTACTCGCACAAAACCATTGAAATTCCATATATAGTTAGTTGCACTAACTATATATCGCGCACCCGCAATCCACTGCTGATGATGTCACATATTACATCATTCATGACATGGTCAGTGATATCACTGATGACATCACTGATGTCATCATCCAGTGACTGTATGTTTCTGTAAAGTTAAAATAGGTCTTACATATTGAAGAATGAGTGGATGTATAAGTGTCTGGTTGAAGGATTTAGTAGGTGCACGACTGACTGTATAAGTGAATGATTAAATGTGTCTCACTGAGTGCATGGGTTAGTGACTAAACTGTCTTAATTTGTGCATCATTATGTCTGTGGTTCTGTAAACTGCTGCATGTGTTGATCAGTAGCTATATGAGTAACTATATGGGTTATTGATTGGTTGCCCAAGTATTTGTATGGGAGACTGAGTGTGTGTGTGGGTGGCTGTGCATAGATGTGTGAGCAGTTGATTCACTAGATGTATGAGTTCAAAAGTGCATGTGGAAACAGCTGTATGGGCGGTTGACTGTGTGCATGAGTGTATTGGTGAGTGAATGGATATCTCAGTGCTACATGTCAAAGTAAGTACATATGTAAAACACAGTACATGTGAGAGTTGACATATATAAATTACTGTGCATAAGAGCCAGTGAATGTGTGAGTGGCTGTATGGATCATTGTGAACTTGTATCAGTGATTGTATAAGAGAGTAAATATGTGTTCGAATATGTTTGAATAAGTAAGGTGTATATAACTGTATAGTTGAGGAAATGGAGGTGTGATTGATTCTTTGCATGACTGACTAGGTGTGTGAGTAACTCCATGATGAGTGACAGTCTGTAAGTGTCTGTTTACACTGAGTGTATCTAAGGTTATATTAGAGTCTGAAGAGGTTCATCGTATTATCACATGAATGATGTCATCAGTGATGTCGTCAGTGATGTCATTTGAGATGTCATCAGTGATGTCATCAGTGATGTCACTGACCTTGTCATGAATGATGCAATATGTGACATCATCAGCAGTGGATTGCTGGTGCGCAATATATAGTTAGTGCAACTAACTATATATGGAATTTCAATGGTTTTGTGCGAGTAAAATAAGGTTTTGTTAATGCTAATTCCTAACTATATATGGTCTATAACCCATGGTTTTTTCAGTGAATTTTCAAGGTTTTGTAAATGCTAATTTATAACTATATATGGTCTATAACCTATGGTTTTTTCAGTGAATTTCAATGGTTTTTTGATAGCAAATATCAAAAGCTGTAAAATATATTCTTATTCTAATTCAAAAATATATTTTTTATATACAAATTTTTTTTTAATATATTTATTTATTTTTTATTTTTTTGTTTCGCTGCCGGTCCGAATGTACCTTTTTTCACTAATTTTCACTTATATTCGCTTCCCGGTTCGCTACCCGGTTCGCGTACCGGCAGCTAACCACGCGAAAAATTTAAAAAAAAAGAATCTTTTTTTCTCGCACATATAGGCCTCCTCAGCCACCCTCAGGAAACCTAGGGGGTCAGGATACATCTACCGTGCCCCCTTCTACCCATTCTGAACATTATTTAGCCTCCATCTTGTATCTCAATTCTACCGAAACACAAAATGGAGGACTCCCGTAACGCTGCAGGTTCGCGTACCGGGGCACGCACTGAGAAGCGCTCGCTTAAAAAAGGTGGGAAAGTAATTTACAGAAAAACCACTGGAGACACTTTCACCAAATATACATTAGCTCATACTACATACCAATCCCTACCATTTTCACAAATTTGGTTGGAATTCCATTTAGCCATTTAGCATGTAGACCTCTCTAAATTCCCTGAGGTAAATTACTTCACAAAACACATCTGAAGTGTTGGAATTGACAACCAATTAAAATGTTACTTTCATTTTCTACTTTTTTAACCTGACATTTGATTGATTATGTACCTGAATATATATAAAGAAAGAGAGAAAAACACAGCCATTTTGACTACTACTTCCTGAAGTACATTGCAAGAGCATTTTCACTGTCAACTTAAACTTGTTTTCAAAAGGTAAGATGTTATTTTATAAATTTGACCGGAGAACTATGTTATGCTATTTAAATTAATTTAGAAAACATTTTCAGATAGTTATATACTATCCCTCTGTAAGAGTTAGACATTGAGAAAGGCTTGTTTATTATAATTATGGATTCATTTACGTTTCTGTGTTATAATTATGAATGTACTTAGGCTTTTTCGCAGGCACTTTTTAATAGTACTACTTCACGCCTGAAACAATACAGTGCCCATAGATAACTTCTCTGTTATAAACTCACAAGTACCTGTCTGAACTTAAACCCAACATTGCCCTATCTCTACTGATATATTTTTTTTTAATGCAAATTTCAGTACAAAAATGGAAGGAGAACAGAACGTTTCTTTTGAAATTGCCCTAGAGATGAAAAATGAGGAAATCATTGAATGCATTGACTTTGAATTCATGGACGAATCACAAGATCAAGAACTTCTACAATGTGTAGAATCTGTGGATTTGGTACTTCATTATGAGGACGATAAAATGTGGGAAGTTATGTTCACTCAACAAGAGGACATTTCGGACAGTCAAATGTTAGACAGTCTATTAAATTTTGAAAAAGAATCAGAAACATCAGAAGAATAAATTTATATTTAATAATCAAAAATTGTTCGAGTCTTTAATCATTTTTATATGTAATTCATAAACTAGTACCAAATTGATTATAATGTAAAGTCAGACTTATAGTATACTGTGCAACTTTTTATGTTACACAGTAATTTTGCTCATAGTTACTTCCTATCTCCAACTATATTATTACTAATGTGTATTTAACATCTCTTTATCATCTCCTGCCTACATATTATTTCTACTTTCCTGACACACTATGGTATGAATTCCATATTCCACAATATCTTCTGAAACAACATGCAAGATATCTACAAAGGAGACGGTGAATATTTATTTTTTTACTCTGCATTGGTACCTACATATTGCTACTTAAATAAAAAAAAAAATAAAAAACAACAAAACGAACAATCAATAAACATACAATATTTAAAAAGTCTATCATTCTTCTTTCCTCATAGTATGCTCCCCGGACCGCTTTCCGGTGCGCGTACCGGGCGCACCCCACGCAAAAAAAAAATTTTTTTTTTTTTGCCCCGCGGGGCCCCTTTAAAGCCTTCACATCAAACCTAGGGGGTCAGGGAGGATATACTATGCCCCCTTATGGTCATTTCCCCCTTTGTTTTGGCCTCCTCTTGTCTCTCGATCTTACCGAGAGACAAGATGGCGTCCGCTCCGGACTGTTTAGAATGTTGACAGACACCGGAGAGCCAATCAGCTTCGCTTTGCGAAGTTCCGTTACGCGTCAAGGACGCGAACCGGAGCGCTACCTGGGACGCTGTCACAGATATGTCTGTTTTTTAAAACGTTAATTTCTCAAAATCCACTGGAGCACATATATTGAGACCTAGCAAAGGCACATCGGACTAACAGTCCCTACAATTTTGCCAAGTTTCGTACAAATCCATTCAGCCGTTCGAGCTAAAAGTGAGGCCAACCGCCCTATGGAAAACTCAATGTTAAAAACGCTTTTTGGGACCCCCCTTTTTTCTCGGCCCCCCCTTGGCGAAACACCCCCATATTTTCAGGGGCTGCTCAGAAACGAAATGTGCCATTTTCCTGAAAATTTCAGCCAATTCCGTCCACAAACGCCAAAGTTATTAGACATAGAATTTTCAAAAATCCCATAGAGAAAAAATCCTAACTATATATACCTACTGGCGACCGCCAGTAGGTAATATATATATATATATATATATATATATGTATATATATATATATATATATATATATATATATATATATATATATATATAAACCGACGGCAGGTAACACTCTTTTACATGCCACGAGTGCTCATCCCCAACATCTAATCAAATCCATACCTTACGGCGAGATGCTACGCATCCGCCGTATTTGTAGTAATCATGATGACATGATTGTTAAACAACAGGAAAGTTTTTTAAGATTTGTAGATAGGGGTTACACTGCCAAGATATTGAACACTGCTTTAAGGAAATCCAGGGTTAAAGAAAGAGGTGACTTGTTGATTGAGAAAGTGAAACAAAGTGATAAAACCAACGAAGTGAGACTTTTTCTGGCTTACTCCAAACAGGAGAAAGAAATTAGGAGTATAGTCAGAAGAAACTGGCACTTTGTAAAAGATGATCCCATGATTGGCGATGTGATGCCCCCAAATCCCTCCATTACTTTTCGTAAAAGTCTAAGTATGGGCTCCATCCTCTCAAAAAACAGTCAAGAATACATAGGCAAGGAGCCCTGGCAACCCACCAGCAGGGGCTTCTATAAATGCCTGGCATGCAAGGCTTGCCAACATGGTGTCAACACCAAAAAATACACAACAGTAATCCCAAGAACTACGAGGGAGATAAAACAGCATTTAACCTGTACAACTGAATACTGTGTGTATATATTGGAATGTGACTGTAAACTCAAATATATTGGTAGCAGTAAACTGCAAATCTACAAGCGTATCCTACAACATCTGCGCGCCATTGTGAATAAGGACCAGAGTTATCCAGTGGCCAGACACTTTGAGGCGTGTCACAACAGCAAGCCTCAATGTCTCAAATACTTCGCCATAGAATCCATTCCGCTTACTAAAAGAGGAGGCGATAGGGAGGCGTGTATGCGCAGGCTTGAAACCAAATATATTTTGGAGTTTAATTCAAAGTGGCCGGGAGGTCTTAATACTATGGAGGACCTCCACATATACCTATGATCACTTTATGACAATGTCACTTTTTAGCCATATAGTTAACACCATGATACAACAATATACCATACTATAAGAGGAGTTGGTCCGCACCTTGCACTTTTTCTACACATTTGTATTTATTATAATGTATTGAGCATAATTTATATATTTAGTGTAATGTATGGGTGTGTGTATATATATGAATTGATTGATTTTAACCGTCGTTTTAAATATTAGGGTAGCTTTTTTTATCCTGATGTTTGATGTGATAGCTGATTTTAGTCATGTCACCGATTCCCTCTTTTTTATAGATTGGTTTTATGGTGTGATTTTTTCTATATGTGCTACATTGGTAATGTATGATCATATCTTGTCTTGAATACCATAAGTATAACTCTGCTCGAATAGAGTTAAGATTTTTCCTCCCCTTACTACTTCATTCCAGTATAACCCTCCAGCACCAGCCACTTTATCTGTATTTGCACTTTGATTGCACAATGTCACTTTATGGAAAAAATTATATATATTTTTTCTAGTTGACACAAAGTCACTTTAAAATACAGGTGCAATAATATGGTTGAAGGTGAGAATGAATTAATAGAACTAAGTAATATCAAACGGTATTATATCCCCTTCTTCCGAGTTTTCAATGGCTGGAAAAATGTTCATTATGAATTCATTTCTTCTTTTCTTGTAGGGTCCTTATAGATTAAGTTATCTTCTTTTTTTGGATCTTTCTTTCTCTACTATCATGTAATAGTAGTGATTAGTATTATTATTTTGTATTATGATTTAATACACGTTGGTGAGCACTGACTATGCACAATAGTTATTAATGGATTTGATGGACAAAATTGACATATTTTTCTCATTACCAACTTGAAGAGTTAAAGGCATTTATGCTGTTATGTATAAAATCGCAAAACTAAAAATACTCTTTCATAGGAGATGTGAAGTTGCAAATGTATATATACACGTTTTTATACAATAAGACTATAGGATTAATTTATGTATTTATACAGCTATTAATTGTCCTCTGTATTGGCACCTATGAGAAAGCATAGGCAAATGTATTTATACAGGTAGTATTTTGTTTATGTCCATCATTGTAACATGTGACTGCACGATATCACTTTAAAAAGGGCAAAAGCAATCTATATCGTCATGTGACCAAGGCCGCTGGGACGGCCGAAACGCGTCATGACTTTCTGGTTAATGGTTGAATAAACAAGATGCTGAGAAAAGCTGGTCCTTGCCTCGTGTTTCTTTGAAGGAGCGCTGCTGCGAGGTATTTACAGATATATATATATATCTGTATATATATATATATATATATATATATATATATATATATATATATATATATATATATATCTGTAAATACCTCGCAGCAGCGCTCCTTCAAAGAAACACGAGGCAAGGACCAGCTTTTCTCAGCATCTTGTTTATTCAACCATTAACCAGAAAGTCATGACGCGTTTCGGCCGTCCCAGCATGTTTGGGGCTGTAACGGTCATCGTGATGGCGTAAAATTTGGCAACGCTTTCTATACTCCTGGGAAAGCCCACTGATGGCGGAATTGTTTTGAAAATATTTAGAGTGACTTTTGTTATTGATGAGAACTACAAAGGCTTACTGTGAACTGCTGCTCCCAGAATGCTATGCTTTTGAATACTAATGTGCTCTCACCTGTGGGCAATTAAAGAGGGACTTTGAATACTGAGCAGCAGTCTCTGCCTCTTACTTGGGGTCGCTCTGCCTGAGAAGAAGGACGATTTATGTCTGAAACGCGTTGGCAATTTATTTATCCTGGGAGTTGTGAGAACGCTGCTGCCTTTAATTGGAACGATGGGGAGTGCTTCCTAAGCTTTTGGCAAGTGTGGACCTGTATAATATGCGCGGCAGCCAAGCCGCGGGGAATGCACCACCGCAGTCTAAGCGGGCCGAGCCCAGCATGTTTGGGGCTGTAACGGTCATCGTGATGGCGTAAAATTTGGCAACGCTTTCTATACTCCTGGGAAAGCCCACTGATGGCGGAATTGTTTTGAAAATATTTAGAGTGACTTTTGTTATTGATGAGAACTACAAAGGCTTACTGTGAACTGCTGCTCCCAGAATGCTATGCTTTTGAATACTAATGTGCTCTCACCTGTGGGCAATTAAAGAGGGACTTTGAATACTGAGCAGCAGTCTCTGCCTCTTACTTGGGGTCGCTCTGCCTGAGAAGAAGGACGATTTATGTCTGAAACGCGTTGGCAATTCATTTATCCTGGGAGTTGTGAGAACGCTGCTGCCTTTAATTGGAACGATGGGGAGTGCTTCCTAAGCTTTTGGCAAGTGTGGACCTGTATAATATGCGCGGCAGCCAAGCCGCGGGGAATGCACCACCGCAGTCTAAGCGGGCCGAGCCCAGCATGTTTGGGGCTGTAACGGTCATCGTGATGGCGTAAAATTTGGCAACGCTTTCTATACTCCTGGGAAAGCCCACTGATGGCGGAATTGTTTTGAAAATATTTAGAGTGACTTTTGTTATTGATGAGAACTACAAAGGCTTACTGTGAACTGCTGCTCCCAGAATGCTATGCTTTTGAATACTAATGTGCTCTCACCTGTGGGCAATTAAAGAGGGACTTTGAATACTGAGCAGCAGTCTCTGCCTCTTACTTGGGGTTGCTCTGCCTGAGAAGAAGGACGATTTATGTCTGAAACGCGTTGGCAATTTATTTATCCTGGGAGTTGTGAGAACGCTGCTGCCTTTAATTGGAACGATGGGGAGTGCTTCCTAAGCTTTTGGCAAGTGTGGACCTGTATAATATGCGCGGCAGCCAAGCCGCGGGGAATGCACCACCGCAGTCTAAGCGGGCCGAGCCCAGCATGTTTGGGGCTGTAACGGTCATCGTGATGGCGTAAAATTTGGCAACGCTTTCTATACTCCTGGGAAAGCCCACTGATGGCGGAATTGTTTTGAAAATATTTAGAGTGACTTTCGTTATTGATGAGAACTACAAAGGCTTACTGTGAACTGCTGCTCCCAGAATGCTATGCTTTTGAATACTAATGTGCTCTCACCTGTGGGCAATTAAAGAGGGACTTTGAATACTGAGCAGCAGTCTCTGCCTCTTACTTGGGGTCGCTCTGCCTGAGAAGAAGGACGATTTATGTCTGAAACGCGTTGGCAATTTATTTATCCTGGGAGTTGTGAGAACGCTGCTGCCTTTAATTGGAACGATGGGGAGTGCTTCCTAAGCTTTTGGCAAGTGTGGACCTGTATAATATGCGCGGCAGCCAAGCCGCGGGGAATGCACCACCGCAGTCTAAGCGGGCCGAGCCCAGCATGTTTGGGGCTGTAACGGTCATCGTGATGGCGTAAAATTTGGCAACGCTTTCTATACTCCTGGGAAAGCCAACTGATGGCGGAATTGTTTTGAAAATATTTAGAGTGACTTTTGTTATTGATGAGAACTACAAAGGCTTACTGTGAACTGCTGCTCCCAGAATGCTATGCTTTTGAATACTAATGTGCTCTCACCTGTGGGCAATTAAAGAGGGACTTTGAATACTGAGCAGCAGTCTCTGCCTCTTACTTGGGGTCGCTCTGCCTGAGAAGAAGGACGATTTATGTCTGAAACGCGTTGGCAATTTATTTATCCTGGGAGTTGTGAGAACGCTGCTGCCTTTAATTGGAACGATGGGGAGTGCTTCCTAAGCTTTTGGCAAGTGTGGACCTGTATAATATGCGCGGCAGCCAAGCCGCGGGGAATGCACCACCGCAGTCTAAGCGGGCCGAGCCCAGCATGTTTGGGGCTGTAACGGTCATCGTGATGGCGTAAAATTTGGCAACGCTTTCTATACTCCTGGGAAAGCCCACTGATGGCGGAATTGTTTTGAAAATATTTAGAGTGACTTTTGTTATTGATGAGAACTACAAAGGCTTACTGTGAACTGCTGCTCCCAGAATGCTATGCTTTTGAATACTAATGTGCTCTCACCTGTGGGCAATTAAAGAGGGACTTTGAATACTGAGCAGCAGTCTCTGCCTCTTACTTGGGGTCGCTCTGCCTGAGAAGAAGGACGATTTATGTCTGAAACGCGTTGGCAATTTATTTATCCTGGGAGTTGTGAGAACGCTGCTGCCTTTAATTGGAACGATGGGGAGTGCTTCCTAAGCTTTTGGCAAGTGTGGACCTGTATATATATATACATATATATATATTTATATCTATATATATATATATATATATATATTTATATCTATATATATATATATAGGTGAGTAAGTAGCTGTTTGAGTGGGTGTGTAGGTAAGTGAGTTGGGGTGAGTGGCTGTATTGGGGAGTAAATGTTTGTTCGTGTGGCTGTAAGGGTGAGTGAATGGGTGTGCAAGTGGTTGTACGGCTGTGTGAATAGGTATGTAAGTGGTTCTGTGGATGCATGAGTGAGTGGGTATGTGAGTGGTTGTATGGATGAGTGTGTGGCTGTGTCAGTGGCTGTATGGGTAAGTGAGTGGGTGTGTGAGTACCTGGATCGAGAGTGGCTGTGTTAGTTTCTGTATGGGTGATTGAGTGTGTGTGTTAGTGGGTGTAAGGGTGTATGAGTTGGTATGTAAGTGTCTGTATGACTGGATGTGTGATTGTCTGTATTGGTGAGTGAGTGGGCACATGAGTGGCTGCATGGGTGAGTTAGTGGGTGTGTGAGTGGCAGTATAAGTGAGCGGATATGTGAGTGGCTCTATGGATGAAGGATTGGTTGTGTGAATACTGGTATGGGTCTGTGTTAGATTTGGTGGTCTCTAGTTGGCACAGGTAGGTACTTGTGACAAACAGGGACCCTCTCCTCTAGTCATGGAAAGGGGGATTACACTCCTAAAATAACCCCTGCTCACCCTCAAGGTAGCGTGGCGAGAGCAGCCAAGCCTTTATTTCAGAGGCGTTGTAAGTTAAGCAGTTGTGACTACATACAGTAGCCCAGTGACAACACTACAAATGGATACCACACAGGTTTTAATTAACAAAATATAAGTAGACTTTATATAGAGTTACCACAAGACCATAAACAACAAAAAAGACACTATGATTACTTTAAGATGGTAGATTTAAGCTTAGTTCAGTTCAGTAATTAGATGCAACACTCTGCGTCAATGTACCTTAAGTTGCGTTGCGCTACCACGACAAGTAATGTCGCAGCGATGGGAAATGCAGCAAAGTTCAGGTGCAAAGAAATAAAGACATGAAGATCTTCCAGATGCGGCACCCTTCTCGGGGATGCGAGAAACTCTTGGTTCGATGCGTGGACTGCAGCGGCGACACCCTTCGATGTGACGGCAACAGCTCCAGCGCCGACGCTCTTCTCCACTATGCGTGAAACTTCCGCTCGATGCACAACTACAGCAGCGACATCCAAGATGCGACGGCAACAGCTCTGACGACAGCGCGCTTCTCGGGGATGCAAGGTGATCTTGGTCGATGCGGTGCAATGCGACAGTTCCAGCGGTGACACCCTCCTTCTCTGGAGTAGCGACTGCGACACACTCCAACCTTGTTGCGAGATTCTTCTACTGATGCGGTGCAGTGCGACAACCACAGCGGCGACACCCTCCTTCTTCGGAGTTGCGACGGCAGCAGCAGCGACGGCAACACGATTCCTCTTCGTTGCGGCACACTTCTCTCCGATGCGATGCAGTGCGACAGTTCCAGTAGCGAAACACCCTCCTTTCCCAGAGTTGCGACGCAAAACGCTTCTTCTCGTTGAGACGTGCTTCCAGCTCCTTGTGACACGCAGTTCCTCAGAAGGCCCAAAACAGCAGCAGGCACTTCCGCAAGAACTCTGTGGAGCTGGGGGTTGAAGTATGTTGTCCCTGAGACTTCAGCAGGAGGCAAGCTCTTTTCCAAGCACTTGGAGATCCTTCACAAGTTGAAAGCAAAGTACACTAAGTTCCTTTCTCCTTCCTTTGGCAGTAAGGCAACCACTGCAGGCCAATCCCCCAAGCAGCAATTCAGCTTGGGAATAGTCTCTCCTCAGTTTCTTCAGGTTACTCTCCTCAGTAAAGGTTTCTTCTTGTAGACCAAAAGTGATCTAATTTCTTGGGATCAGGGTCCCAATATTTATACCTCGAAATCCTTTGTTCTCTGAGGGGAGAGGGGCCTGTGCCTAGTCCAAACCTGTTCCTGAGCACTTTGTTTACCAGACTTCTCCTTTCCTTTTACAGTGCAGGGCAGAAACATCAGACGCCCTACAGGAGGTGGAGCCAGCATTGTGGAAGGCAGGTATAGTCCTGGAGTACTCTGTTGACAGTCTTCCTTCACTTCTTTCAGTGTGCAGGGCAGAGACATCAGCCACTCCCCAGGGGGTGGAGCCAGCATTGTGGAAGGCAGGCACAGCCCTATTCAGAGTTCAGGTGCACTCCTCCCTCCTATCAAGATATAGATCTCTCTATTCACCACTGGGTGACTCAGCCTGTCTCCTGGAATTCACGAGCCCTGTCACTCACAGAAACCAGACATAGGAATACACAAACTAGCAGAGGCAGGTTTGAATGGTGAGACAAGCAAAGACCTCCTTTCTAAAAGTGGTATTTGCAAACACAGAATATTAAAATAAACTTTACTAAAATATGTATTTTATTATTCTCAGAGCAGGCATAATAAACTCGAATTTCTACCATGTTCTCTGAGCCTGTTAGGATTACAAAATGTAACAATTCTAACAGCCCATTCTGGCCTATGGAGAACAGGTAGCCTTGCAATAGTGAAAAACGAAAATGGCTGTAATTTACTATTAGGACATGCCTCACACACCAGGGCTTGTCCTACCTTATACTTACAATGCACCCTGCCCTTGGGCCTACCATAAGGGTGACTGATATGAAGAAAAGGGAAGGTTTAGGGACTTGCAAGCGGGTGCACTTGCCCAGTCAGCATGACAGTACCAGACTGCACGGAGGCTCTGCAATGGCAGATTCTAGACACACTTTACAAGGCTGCTTCTGTGGGGGGTACAACCAGTGCTGCAAGCCCACCAGCAGCATTTGGATTACACGCCCTGGCACACGCAGCGCAGTAGACTAGGGTCTGACAAGTAAACCAAATATCCAAACATGGAATCAGTAATCCAAAGATCAATTTACAATAGGGAGCACTCGCACTGTGGCACTGGACAGCAGAGGCACAGTTCCCAAAGCATCTAACACCAGCAAAAATACAAGAGGCAACAGCAAAAATGGAAGGGAGACCCACGCCAATGGTGCCAGGTCTAACAGTCTGTGAATGGATATGTGAGGGCTTGTGTGGGAGTGGGTGTATGAGAGCTACAGGAGTGTATGGGAGTGGTTCTGTGGGTAATGTCATCAGTAATGTAAATTGAGATGTCATCAGTGATGTCACTGACCATGTCATGAGTGATGTAACATATGAGGTCATAAACAGTGCATTGCGGGGTGTAAGTTATAGTTAGCTCAAGTAACTGCTGAATTTCACTGGTTTTGTACGAGTGAAATCTGAGATTCACTATGATGTCCCTGTAACCTTTGTTTTTTTCAGTGAATATCAGTCACCAATAGTGTCTACAGTAATGAGTTCTTGGGTTCCATGAGGCTAGTAGATATGTGTTTGGGCAGCCAGAGTAAATGTTCTGTGGACAGTAAGAAGTAGTATGGCCTTACCCCAAATTACAACAAGCATTGCCATAGCCAATAGGTCTCACCTTTGGGGCCTTATAACTGTTTAGCCATGCAACAGTTGATGTTGCACCAGGGATATTGTGCTGCATAACTAAATACTTATAAGGTCCCAAAAAGGAGACCTATTGGCCATGCCAATGCTTGTTTTCTTTGGCCAAGCGAGTATGCACGTGTGCACAGGCACCCTTCATTTGTTTTAGCAGCAGGTCGAGGTAGGATGCATGTGTGCGTAGGAACCCTTCATTTGTTTCAGCAGCAGGTCGAGGGATTATTCACGTGCAGGGACGGCTGGTGGATTTTGAAAGTGGTGGGGCGAAATTTGTATACTGGTCTAAAGAGCGAGTGATGAATGGAGCGAGTCCGAACTACAAAAGGAGGGTGCCGGAGGTTCCCTCCCAAGACAATGTTTCAAAAAATGTATTCAAATGATGGCTTTTACACCACATATTTACTGCAAATTGTTGCAAAAACGGGATCCAAATATAGCATTTTAAGGCAGAAGAGAGAC
Source organism: Lissotriton helveticus (assembly GCF_964261635.1). Lineage (NCBI taxonomy): Eukaryota > Metazoa > Chordata > Amphibia > Caudata > Salamandridae > Lissotriton > Lissotriton helveticus. The sequence goes on from NC_136063.1 coordinate 86,067,664, forward strand.
GAAAACATTAATTATTTAAAATGGTATAATAATATAAAGCACGTCATTACGAAATAGTATGCAATCAACTAGAGAGAGGATGCAGTTCAAGGCAAGGGCACTAGATTAACAGTCGTTTTTGTAAACTTGGTAAATATTAAATGTTTACCATGCTCTTGCATAACATAACATTGTAGGTGGGCAGTTGTCAACAAGTGGGTATTTTTCATTCAGGGTAAAATGGCATCTGGGATACCCCTTCATGACAACATACAACCTGATACCCAACACCCATCAACTCCTCAGAGGTCCACTGTGGACTATAAAATGACGCCATATTTTAATTCATCTGAGACACATTGCATCTGGACAGTGCACATCCCAGTCTTGTCAGATGGGACATAATTACATTGATAATGAGCAGCGTCCTACAAAGCAGACCCTGGGCAGAGCCAGCTGGAGTCTCTGTGCCTGATGGCAAGATTGCACAAGGGGGGTATTGTGGCTGAAGGGGTGATTGTGCCCTGTGGTATCACTGTGGCTTATGCTAATATTATGCCGAGGTGGTGCCATTACAAGTAATGAGATGCAAGTGATAAGGTGATGAGACGTCATTGTGTCTGATGAGGTGACTGCCCCTAATGGGATCCAATGGGTATGTGTAATGATTATCCCGCAATGGCATTACTGTGTTGTGTAAGCACTAGAGCCAGCGCTGTAGTCCTATTGGGTGGAGCCTGCATGTTCAGCTTCTACTCTGCTTTATGGCAAGTCACTGTGCTTCTGTTTTACGCTTTCAAGGTCTCTCCGTGTGTTGCTCTTGGGGTCCCTTCTTTTGCCAGGTGTGCAGCCTTTTCGGTGCCAATGCCTTCTTCATGACTGCACTTTTCTCAGAGTTGGCACGTGACATGTGTATGGCTCTCCAGATTTCTGACTCTTCCCTGTGAGTTTGGCTAGTCTATTTGCTGCCTTTACAGTCCCACACACTTTACCTGTGTCATGGGAGTCCATGTTTATGCATCCCTGCCTTTGTCCTGTGGGTACAGTTCGCCCTTCCCTGCCTTCGCATAACTGCCAAGTAGTCCAATAGCATGAGCGCCACCTTCACCCAGTCCTGAATTTAGGTCACAAAAGTGTGCATGCAGCGATTTTATTGGCCAAGCATGCTCAGTAAACAACTACAACCCCACGTGACAATGCATCTTGATATTGGCTTAGACTCCTGTGGTGGCGGAAGGTGTCCCACATGAAATAGGTCCATGTGCATGCCTTGGGTGTTCATTCCTATGCAGCCCGCAGGGCACCTGTCTATAAGCAGCCTTATTGTGTGTGGTTTACCATGTCAAATAGAGAGTCTGTGTGTGAGAGTTTGTTGAGCGGCTCCCACAAGTGCATCTCTCCTAGTTATTCCTCATAGTGTAGCTCTCACAGACCCGTCTCGCAGGTTTTGCATACGCCATCACTTGAGCCCAAGGACCCTTTAATTATATTTTGAAAGCACGGAGATTGATTACTGCTGAAGGAACCTCGGACTAAAACCGTCTGCCTCTGTCAATAGCAGGCCTTAAATGTGATCAATGCATGATTAAGGGGCGCACTGTGGTGCGTCAGGCCTGGTGGGGGTTTGCTGTACCGCGAGGTTGACATAAACAGACACAAACTCACTATACAATGCTTTCAGCCATTACAGATATTGGATTTACAAAAAGGGGGTGGTGATGAACAGAGTGTCTGAGTTAAACAGACCACTCTTACCCAGTCCAAAGATCAGGGCTTGATCCATCACAGTTATTTATCTCACTGCCCCATCCCAGCTCAGAACCTGGCTATATGCAAATCAGTCTGTCCCTGGCCCAGTGCATCATGGGAACAGGGCAGACTAAACTACCAAGCCAATTCTTCACCAGAAAGGAGACAAGCTACCGGGGACCGGTTTCTGGCATTTCAGCCTTCTTCGGCCCGGCTTGCTTGAATCCTGATGGAGCAGTGAGAAAGGTACTCATGTCTGAGTATACCCTGCCACACCTATAGTGGCCAAAAACGATTTACAAAAAGGGGGTGGTGATGAACAGAGTGTCTGAGTTAAACAGACCACTCTTACCCAGTCCAAAGATCAGGGCTTGATCCATCACCGTTATTTATCTCACTGCCCCATCCCAGCTCAGAACCTGGCTATATGCAAATCAGTCTGTCCCTGGCCCAGTGCATCATGGGAACAGGGCAGACTAAACTACCAAGCCAATTCTTCACCAGAAAGGAGACAAGCTACCGGGGACCGGTTTCTGGCATTTCAGCCTTCTTCGGCCCGGCTTGCTTGAATCCTGATGGAGCAGTGAGAAAGGGACTCATGTCTGAGTATACCCTGCCACACCTATAGTGGCCAAAAACGATTTACAAAAAGGGGGTGGTGATGAACAGAGTGTCTGAGTTAAACAGACCACTCTTACCCAGTCCAAAGATCAGGGCTTGATCCATCACCGTTATTTATCTCACTGCCCCATCCCAGCTCAGAACCTGGCTATATGCAAATCAGTCTGTCCCTGGCCCAGTGCATCATGGGAACAGGGCAGACTAAACTACCAAGCCAATTCTTCACCAGAAAGGAGACAAGCTACCGGGGACCGGTTTCTGGCATTTCAGCCTTCTTCGGCCCGGCTTGCTTGAATCCTGATGGAGCAGTGAGAAAGGGACTCATGTCTGAGTATACCCTGCCACACCTATAGTGGCCAAAAACGATTTACAAAAAGGGGGTGGTGATGAACAGAGTGTCTGAGTTAAACAGACCACTCTTACCCAGTCCAAAGATCAGGGCTTGATCCATCACCGTTATTTATCTCACTGCCCCATCCCAGCTCAGAACCTGGCTATATGCAAATCAGTCTGTCCCTGGCCCAGTGCATCATGGGAACAGGGCAGACTAAACTACCAAGCCAATTCTTCACCAGAAAGGAGACAAGCTACCCGGGACCGGTTTCTGGCATTTCAGCCTTCTTCGGCCCGGCTTGCTTGAATCCTGATGGAGCAGTGAGAAAGGTACTCATGTCTGAGTATACCCTGCCACACCTATAGTGGCCAAAAACGATTTACAAAAAGGGGGTGGTGATGAACAGAGTGTCTGAGTTAAACAGACCACTCTTACCCAGTCCAAAGATCAGGGCTTGATCTATCACCGTTATTTATCTCACTGCCCCATCCCAGCTCAGAACCTGGCTATATGCAAATCAGTCTGTCCCTGGCCCAGTGCATCATGGGAACAGGGCAGACTAAACTACCAAGCCAATTCTTCACCAGAAAGGAGACAAGCTACCGGGGACCGGTTTCTGGCATTTCAGCCTTCTTCGGCCCGGCTTGCTTGAATCCTGATGGAGCAGTGAGAAAGGGACTCATGTCTGAGTATACCCTGCCACACCTACAGTGGCCAAAAACGATTTACAAAAAGGGGGTGGTGATGAACAGAGTGTCTGAGTTAAACAGACCACTCTTACCCAGTCCAAAGATCAGGGCTTGATCCATCACCGTTATTTATCTCACTGCCCCACCCCAGCTCAGAACCTGGCTATATGCAAATCAGTCTGTCCCTGGCCCAGTGCATCATGGGAACAGGGCAGACTAAACTACCAAGCCAATTCTTCACCAGAAAGGAGACAAGCTACCGGGGACCGGTTTCTGGCATTTCAGCCTTCTTCGGCCCGGCTTGCTTGAATCCTGATGGAGCAGTGAGAAAGGGACTCATGTCTGAGTATACCCTGCCACACCTATAGTGGCCAAAAACGATTTACAAAAAGGGGGTGGTGATGAACAGAGTGTCTGAGTTAAACAGACCACTCTTACCCAGTCCAAAGATCAGGGCTTGATCCATCACCGTTATTTATCTCACTGCCCCATCCCAGCTCAGAACCTAGCTATATGCAAATCAGTCTGTCCCTGGCCCAGTGCGTCATGGGAACAGGGCAGACTAAACTACCAAGCCAATTCTTCACCAGAAAGGAGACAAGCTACCGGGGACCGGTTTCTGGCATTTCAGCCTTCTTCGGCCCGGCTTGCTTGAATCCTGATGGAGCAGTGAGAAAGGGACTCATGTCTGAGTATACCCTGCCACACCTATAGTGGCCAAAAACGATTTACAAAAAGGGGGTGGTGATGAACAGAGTGTCTGAGTTAAACAGACCACTCTTACCCAGTCCAAAGATCAGGGCTTGATCCATCACCGTTATTTATCTCACTGCCCCATCCCAGCTCAGAACCTGGCTATATGCAAATCAGTCTGTCCCTGGCCCAGTGCATCATGGGAACAGGGCAGACTAAACTACCAAGCCAATTCTTCACCAGAAAGGAGACAAGCTACCGGGGACCGGTTTCTGGCATTTCAGCCTTCTTCGGCCCGGCTTGCTTGAATCCTGATGGAGCAGTGAGAAAGGGACTCATGTCTGAGTATACCCTGCCACACCTATAGTGGCCAAAAACGATTTACAAAAAGGGGGTGGTGATGAACAGAGTGTCTGAGTTAAACAGACCACTCTTACCCAGTCCAAAGATCAGGGCTTGATCCATCACCGTTATTTATCTCACTGCCCCATCCCAGCTCAGAACCTGGCTATATGCAAATCAGTCTGTCCCTGGCCCAGTGCATCATTGGAACAGGGCAGACTAAACTACCAAGCCAATTCTTCACCAGAAAGGAGACAAGCTACCGGGGACCGGTTTCTGGCATTTCAGCCTTCTTCGGCCCGGCTTGCTTGAATCCTGATGGAGCAGTGAGAAAGGGACTCATGTCTGAGTATACCCTGCCACACCTATAGTGGCCAAAAACGATTTACAAAAAGGGGGTGGTGATGAACAGAGTGTCTGAGTTAAACAGACCACTCTTACCCAGTCCAAAGATCAGGGCTTGATCCATCACCGTTATTTATCTCACTGCCCCATCCCAGCTCAGAACCTGGCTATATGCAAATCAGTCTGTCCCTGGCCCAGTGCATCATGGGAACAGGGCAGACTAAACTACCAAGCCAATTCTTCACCAGAAAGGAGACAAGCTACCGGGGACCGGTTTCTGGCATTTCAGCCTTCTTCTTCATCAGGATTCAAGCAAACCGGGCCGAAGACGGCTGTAATGCCAGAAACCGGTCCCCGGGAGCTTGTTTCCTTCCCAGTGTAAGAATTGGCTTCTGTAGTTTGGTTTGGCCTGTTCCCATCATGCACTGGGACAGGAACAGACTAATTTGCATACAGCCAGGTTCTGAAACTGGGATGGTGCAGTGAGCTAAAAAACGGTGTTGGATCTAGCCCTGATCTTTTGACTGGGTGAGAGCTTTCTGCTTAATTCAGAGACTCTGTCCCTCACCACCCCTTTTTGTAAATATTTTTGTCCACCCTAAGCGTGGAAGGGTATTCTCAGATGTGAGACCCTTGCTCATTGCACCATCAGGATTCAAGCAAACCGGGCCGAAGACGGCTGTAATGCCAGAAACCGGTCCCCGGGAGCTTGTTTCCTTCCCAGTGTAAGAATTGGCTTCTGTAGTTTGGTTTGTCCTGTTCCCATCATGCACTGGGACAGGAACAGACTAATTTGCATACAGCCAGGTTCTGAAACTGGGATGGTGCAGTGAGCTAAAAACGGTGTTGGATCTAGCCCTGATCTTTTGACTGGGTGAGAGCTTTCTGCTTAATTCAGAGACTCTGTCCCTCACCACCCCTTTTTGTAAATATTTTTGTCCACCCTAAGCGTGGAAGGGTATTCTCAGATGTGAGACCCTTGCTCATTGCACCATCAGGATTCAAGCAAACCGGGCCGAAGACGGCTGTAATGCCAGAAACCGGTCCCCGGGAGCTTGTTTCCTTCCCAGTGTAAGAATTGGCTTCTGTAGTTTGGTTTGTCCTGTTCCCATCATGCACTGGGACAGGAACAGACTAATTTGCATACAGCCAGGTTCTGAAACTGGGATGGTGCAGTGAGCTAAAAAACGGTGTTGGATCTAGCCCTGATCTTTTGACTGGGTGAGAGCTTTCTGCTTAATTCAGAGACTCTGTCCCTCACCACCCCTTTTTGTAAATATTACAGATATTGGGGCAGGCTTCCAAAAAGTGAATGCAAATGTACTCTGAGGACCATTAAGCACACATATCAAGAGGTGAATTAATTGACAAACTTGCTGTTTATTTTATAGAGGCATTACTTAGCATAAGGGAAAATGTAGTCAAAGCGTTCAGTTCTCTAAACTGCAACGGTCACTGTCAGGTCCTTTCTGTGTGTTTTACATCACTAACATTTAGCCTCAGAATACCTGCTTTTTAACTATTAAAGTGCAGTCCATAACCCACATGCAGGGTAATGCAACTTTCAGCGGGTAAGGGGTTCAGGCATGTACAGGGCCTGGAAGGGGGCTCTCCGGCGTACAGGAGTATTTGAACTACTAGAAGTTACCTTAACGCTGGAGTCTTTTTTGATGAGCAAAGTTATTACATTCTTGCACGTTTATAGTGTTAACTAATATAATTGACATTTTGGGGGCATGTACACTTGTCTTCCTCTAAATGTAGACTTTTGTGAAATCCTACAAATTCAGTGAGAACTAATGTTGTGTGTAGGAGAGTAGGGTCTGCTTCGTATGATTACCCCCACTTTTTGCTGTGATTCTCTGGTTTTTCGACTTTAGTGTGGCTGTGGACCTGCTAATCAGGCCCACAGCCCAGCTGTTCTGTCTCTAAATTGATACCATGCACTTTAGGTGCACACTAGATTGGTTACTGGGTCACCCTTGTGAGCCCCTGTATTGTGTACCCTAGGTATCCAGGGCATAGGTGAACCCTAGGCTCCCAGGGGCTGCAGCATGTATTGTGCCACCCCTGGTTTGCCTTCCAAACTAACATCACAGGTCTGTTCACACAGCCTGGGTAAGGTGGTGTAACCACCCCTTACTTAGATATAGTATACATATATCTATATATACATATAGACACATATACACCTATAAGCACTCCTATGGTGGGCCTTAACAATCCTGGAGGCAGAGTGCTTGGTTTTGTGTGAGAGGGTGCCCTAGCATGAGCTGAGCCCTTCTGCAGCTTTCAGAACCATCTCCTTATAACTGTTCTATGATATAGCCATACAATATACTCTTGAGGGAGAAGACATGTAGTTACTGGTTTACCCGGATAAAGTTGAACATAGCCTCAGCATCACAAAATGGATGCTGCTGCCACAGACACGAGTCTGCCCTCCTGCTGCTGGACGAAACCCCTGCAGGGGAGGCCTAGACAATAGGTTTCCTGTCCAAGGAGGTGCTGGCACCTCCCCAGACAGGCTGTTGCGTATTGGTTGGGGCAGGGAGGGCTGCATTCAGTGAATGCTTTCCAGACCCTGCCTGGGTCACACAAGGTGCTCCATGCATTTCCCAGTTCAAACCTGTTGCTGGGGCACTCTGCCCCAGCTCTGGCGCGAAACTGGACAAAGGGAAAGGGGTGTAACCACCCCCACCCCAGGTCCACCCATAGGAGGGACCTTAAAGGTAGTCCAGCCCCTAAAATTACTATAAGTATAGAAACCCAGTCCCTAGGACTTTAGATTAACCTGGACGAACCTCTGAAACATATATCCTGGACCTTCGACATTGAATTTCGACTGAAAGACAGAAGACATCTCCCTTGTGGTCAAGGCGTGACCACCCTGTTCAAACAGGCACCAACAGCAACTTTGCCTGTCTGCATTTTTTAGGCTCCCTCCAGATCCCGAAGAATCTGCATCAAAGGACATGGACTTCCAGACATCTCTGACCCGACCTTCGCTCACAGCAATGCTGAGACCCGTGGCCGACACGAGAGACGTGGCACCGAAACTCCTGGACATCCTACATTTTGCAAGCTGCACCCACTTCACGAGGTATCTCGAAGTTGTGCATTGGGGTGCTTGAAGACCCAGACCGGAGTACCATTTGCACTGAAGCTCGGAGGCCCTCACTCCACGAGTGTCCTGTGGGCCTTACTTTTGCATTTCAGCTTGACGCATCTTTGCAGTTCCTTGCACGTTGGCTAGTGAGCCCCCCGAAGACTTTTCTTTAAATATAACTTGCTTTCCTGGTTGCTTCAGGCTTGCCCCAACTTTCCTGCAAAGAAAAAGTTCCTCAGACCTTGCTGGTCTGCACCAAAGCCCATCTTGACTTCCTGCGTGGGTTTCATTTGGCAAGGTTTGTTGGGTCCAGTCTGGATACCGACAAGGCAGTCAACTAGATCCTTTGTGGGACATCTCGAATCCAGCTCCTGGTCATTGTCGATGCCTCCTGGTCCTCGTGGCTGAAGAGACAAGCTTCACCTTCTCATCTGAAATCCCCCGACATCTGGTGGCATCTTCCTATTTCCGCAAGTCAGAAAAAGTCAATTCCCTTTGGGCAGATAAACATAAATACCACAGTACTTACAATAAATGACCTCACTAAAACATAAACATAACAAAGAAGCAATGAAAAATGAAATTTCAAACACGTGAAAACACTGTAATAGGATCAAAACATTAATACAGTTTATTGACATAAATCATGTTAATTAAAAATTGGGAAACACATACAGGACGTAACAATAAAAAATTAAAAACATTCCAATTAAAAAAGGAGCTAAGGGGAAAGGACTAAATTCAAACACTATTATGAATTTTCCTTAAATATGTAATCCACATTCACTCCTTGGGCATCAACGCGTTTCGGCGGTATGAACAAGGTATGACCGCCTTCATCAGGGTATGAGTATATCTGTTTCCCAATAATTCTCGAGGGAAAAATGCTTAAATCAGTACGTCATAAGGGGTATGTATCCTCCTTATTCATTCATAGGGATATTCGACCCGCGAATTATCCAAAGGTTTACTGAAGCTAAAAAGCGTTCGAAATTCCAAATACGTCCAGCGCTATAACTGGAGGTAGTTTAAAAACAAGATTGTTGCCGTAAAATCCGACTTCAAAATAGCGTCTGAAATACTTCCGGCAATGTGATTTTAAAAGACGAGGTAGTAGCAATATAGGCAGCGGTCGCGGTACCGTCAGAATAATTGTGAGACTTGGTAGGGGCACAGTATGACTCCTGGTTCCCTTTAATATGGGTAACTCGATATGGGTCTCTGTCCTCTAGCGTATGCTCAACCGGCGTCCCGCGTCCGTCCTAAAGCACGTATAATCAAGAATAGGCTATTCTTGATTATACGTGCTTTAGGATGGACGCGGGACGCCGGTTGAGCATGCGCTAGAGGACAGAGACCCATATCGAGTTACCCATATTAAAGGGAACCAGGAGTCATACTGTGTCCCTACCAAGTCTCACAATTATTCTGACGGTACCGCGACCGCTGCCTATATTGCTACTACCTCGTCTTTTAAAATCACATTGCCGGAAAGTTACTCATACCCTGATGAAGGCGGTCATACCTTGTTCATACCGCCGAAACGCGTTGATGCCCAAGGAGTGAATGTGGATTACATATTTAAGGAAAATTCATAATAGTGTTTGAATTTAGTCCTTTCCCCTTAGCTCCTTTTTTAATTGGAATGTTTTTAATTTTTTATTGTTACGTCCTGTATGTGTTTCCCAATTTTTAATTAACATGATTTATGTCAATAAACTGTATTAATGTTTTGATCTAATTACAGTGTTTTCACATGTTTGAAATTTCATTTTTCATTGCTTCTTTGTTATGTTTATGTTTTAGTGAGGTCATTTATTGTAAGTACTGTGGTATTTATGTTTATCTGCCCAAAGGGAATTGACTTTTTCTGACTTGTGTCTATTGTGGTACCCTATCCCTTTGGTTTAGGGGTCCCTCTCTCTTTTATTAGAGATCTTATTATTGCCGCCCTGGTCACTGGCAAGTGACCCAGACTCGTTCCCTTCTGCTTTCAGGTTCTACAGATCTTCGATCCACCCTTGGATGCACCCGGACACTTTTCCTCTGGTTGCCTGCAGCACTTATTTGCAGATCTCCATTGAAATCGACGACGAAACCCAACACCAAAAGAGACCTATGCACCCAGCTTCCGTGGGTGAGGTAACACAAGTACTTTGGTAGTGTCGAGGGTATTGGCCCTCCTAGTGTCTAAGTCCAAAAGGGTTCCATCATCGTTTATTTAGAAGTGTCCTTAAATTGTAAATTTGCAACTTGTTCGTTTCCCCTAGAAAGTCAATGGTAACCCGCAGCTGTGTTTAGACACTGCACGCGGCTCCCGTGGGCCTCCTACTTCCTAACCTTTGGTTGTTTAGAGTAACCCCAGCAATTCCACAGGCCCCAGGCTTGCTTTCTAATTCTCACGTGGTTCTTATACCACTATTTTAGTATATGGTTTGTGAGGCCCCTAGGGCAAAATGTATACTGTGCAATTTATCGTATGCTAATTATGTAACTTGTATTGTACTTTTACCACTGACCTCATAAAGAGTGCAGAGGGCTTGTGTTTAGAATAAATACATATATATTTAATATATTCTTTGTGTGATGTGATTTCATTTGGTACTCAAGGGATTAACATTGTTAAAATAACTCGCTTAATTCGCTCTCTGAAGTCTTAGCCTGAAGACTGCTCGTTACTGCTACCCCTAGGATAGCATTCTATAAGATTGACTTTACAACCACCATCACTAAGGGTTGAGTAGACTGGTGCAAGGTGCCCATTAGAACTAATGGACATCATATGCCGGGCTAACTTCTCACATTGGTGTGCAGCGGATGGAATAAGAGCTTGCATTGTTTTACCAAACAATCTTGAGAATATCATTTGAAAAATCACATCAAGTTACCTGTAGGTACATATGAATGATAATGCATACGTTCTACTGAACTTAGCAGTTGTAGATGGTAAGGGCTTAGCACACCCTGACTACAACTTCTAGAGAGGTTCTAGTAGGAAAACAAGTAGTGTAGGTAGGTGCACACACCACACCTCACTAGTCATGTCGTTAAGAGCAGGAGCTAGTGGCTCTCTGCCAGATGTCAGCCAAGTGAAGACATCTAAGTATGACACCTTCTCATTCCTAGATTTGAGAGGATTATGTGTCACAAGAAAATTAAGGCAAGGACCGAGTCCAACCACCCAGCACCTCATAGATATACTGGCGGCAGATGACTTAGCAAAACCATCATCAGAGGAGGATACTGGTGGGGCTCCCCACCAGGACTCTGAAGAGGATGAGGATGAAGACAGGCACTGGGTGATGACCCAGACCCGGGAGAAACAGAACTAACTGGAGATGGAGATGGCCATGAGGGTCACTCGTTCATTCCCCCAGGTAGGCCTACTGGTGGACCCAGAAGACAGAGATCTAACGCAGGTGAATCTCACCATCCTGGTTCATCAGTAGCATCAACTGCCTCATCTCATAGGAGGAGAGTGACAACATCCCCTCAGAGAAGAGAGCATGAAGCAAGAATGACAGAAGTCAATCTTAGGATCAGGAGGCAAGAAGTTTCCCTGGCCAAAGAGACCCTAGCTCTTGAAAGAGAGAAGAAATTGTGTGGGCTGGAGCCCACTGGTGGCAACAATATACCCAGTACTAGGAAAAGGTCTCATGACCATAGAAACCTGAACAAGATTGTCCCTCCCTATCAGATTGGGGATGACATCCACAAGTGAATAACTGCTTTGGAGAGGGCCTGCAAAGTACAGCAGGTAGCCAAAATTCAGTGGACCGCAATCTTGTGGCTCTCCGTTGCAGACAAAGGAAGAGACACGCTCCTCACTGTTAAAGAAGAGGATGCTGACAACTACACTGTCCTGAAGAGTGCTCTGATACATGGGTTTGGCCTAACCACTGAACAGTACAGATGGATGTTCAGAGACACCCAGAAGACACAGACTCAGGACTGGACATATTTTGTAGATTGTGCTGCTAAGTCTCTGGAAGGTTGGTGTTAGACGGGACCTGGAGGGTCGGCCGAGGACAAGGGGAGAGGTCTCCGGGGAGAGCCGTCTCCAGCGATCGTACAGACCAGTAACTTCCCCCCCACAGATTGACACCACACAAAGATATAGTTTAACGTTCTTTATAAGCAATCTTGAGGTACGGTAGAATGGTACAAGGAGGTCAGGACTCAGGGGTCCCCTCGATTCTAGTCTCTTGGTTGGGGAAGGAGGGTAGCGGGACAGTCTTGTTACCAATCTGGTAGTTACGCTGAGATGATGGGTAGCTCACAATCCTCGAGCTCGGTGTTCTAGGAGGACGGGCCGCGGCAGCGCCAGCAGGTCCCGAGAAGGTCGTAGGTGGCAACGGTCCACGGCAGCGCCAGCAGGTCCCGACGAAGATGGTAGTTACAACGGGCCGCGGCAGCGCCAGCAGGTCCCGACGAGGATGAAGGTTGCAGAGGGCCGCAGCAGCACCAGCGGCAGGACGACATCTCACAAGGCAGGGCTGCGGCAGCGCCAGCAGTCCGTCAAGGATGAGTTCTTCTCGGTGTCTCTCGACTCCAGGATACAACTGCCTTCCTGCTCTGGAGCTGCCCCAGTTATAGGTCTGGCGCCCTTTGATGTCCGGACCCTCGCACTTGGAGGTCGGGAGGTCCGGGATGAGGGAGTCCAGACACCCAGCAGAGGGGTGGATCCAGCGCCCGGGGAGGCTGGGGGCGATCGGCACCTGGCGGGGGAGAGCCATCGACACTTCTTTCTCCCATTGACCTGCCAAGTGGTCCGTTCACCTCCTGGGTGGATGGTGGTGCCGGGATGTCGGGGCCTGGCTAGGCCCAGGGTTAGGGTCGAGCTGAGGCTATGCGGCCTCGTGGTGCGGTGTCCAAGATGGCGGCCGGGCCGGGCAAGGGAGCTGACAGGGGCCCGGGCCAATGGCACAGAGATGTCCGGGAGCAGGAGTCCCGTAGGGGACGGTGTGCGGGTTGCTTCTGGGGGTAGCACCTGGAGGGCCGGCGTCCGGGCCCTGTCATGCGGGGAGGGAGCGAGCCCTTCAGGTGGCCTGTCCAACATGTGTCCCCCCCAGCTGAAGGCGGGGAGGGTCACCCATCCTCTTGGGGACTCTCCTCGACGAGGCGGAAAAAGCGTGACAGGCCATCCGCTTTGGCGTGATCCTGGCCAGGTCGGTGCTCCACAGTGAAGTCCATCCCCTGCAGGGAGATGGACCAGCGCAATAGTTTGGGATTTTCCCCCCGCATTTGCATTAGCCATTGCAGGGGGCGATGATCTGTTTGTACCCGAAAGTGGGTGCCGAAGAGGTAGGGCCGGAGCTTCTTGAGGGCCCACACTACTGCGAAGCCCTCCCTCTCGATGGTGCTCCAGCGCTGTTCTCGGGCCAGTAGGCGTCTGCTGATGAAGGCCACTGGTTGGTCCACTCCATCGGGGTTCAGCTGGGAGAGGACGGCCCCGATGCCATGGTCGGAGGCATCAGTCTGGACGATGAATTCCCGGCTGTAGTCGGGAGCCTGGAGCACAGGGGCGGTGCACATGGCGGCCTTCAGTTTCTCGAAGGCCGCTTGACAGTCTGGAGTCCAGTTGACCATGTTTGGGTGTTTCTTGGATGTGAGCTCTGTGAGGGGTCCCACAATACTGCCATAGTCCTTCACAAACCGCCGGTAGTATCCGGTGAGCCCCAAGAAGGCTCGGACCTCAGTTTGCGTTACGTGAGGCTGCCAGGACTGGATGGCAGCGATCTTGAGCTGAAGGGGGGCCACCAGACCGCTTCCCACTTGGTGTCCGAGGTAGGTCACGGACCCTTGGCCAATTTGGCATTTGCTGGCCTTGATTGTGAGGCCGGCCTGTTGGAGGGCCTGCAGGACCTCTCGGAGGTGGTGGAGGTGGTCTGACCAGTGGCGGCTGTACACAGCAATATCGTCCAGGTAGGCGGCGCTGAACTCTTCGAGGCCCGCCAATACCTGGTTCACAAGTCGTTGAAAAGTGGCTGGAGCGTTTTTCATGCCGAATGGCATCACTTTGAAATGGTAGTAGCCATCCGGGGTGGAGAAAGCGGATCGTTCTTGGGCCCTGGGGGTGAGGCCGATCTGCCAGTAGCCCGCTGTCAGGTCGAAGATGCTGAGGTAGCGGGCAGCCCCCATGCGGTCGATCAGTTCATCTGCTCGGGGAATGGGATGAGCGTCGGTTCGGGTGACAGCGTTCAGACCCCGATAGTCGACGCAGAATCGGAGCTCAGGGGTGGTGCCTGGGGCAGCAGCTTTGGGGACCAGTACGACTGGGCTGGCCCAGGGGCTGTCCGAGGGCTCGATGACTCCGAGGGTGAGCATTTTCGACACTTCTTCCTGGATGCAGGCCCGTACCCGATCTGGTACGCGGTACGCCCGGTGTCTGATAGGGGGACTGTCCCCAGTGTCCACGTCGTGCAAGCACCAGGGGGTGACTCCTGGGGTGAGGGAAAATAGGGTCGCAAATTGCAGCAGGAGGCCCCAACAGTCTTGGCGCTGCTCCGGGGTTAGGGCCTCTGAGAGTCGGACCCCGTCTACTGAACCATCTTTGTCCCGGGTCCTCAGTAGGTCAGGGAGGGGCTCGGAGTCTTCTTCCGCTCCACTGTCTGTAGCCATCAGTAGGCTGAGCTCCGAGCGCACAAAGTGGGGTTTAAGTCTGTTGGCGTGGAGGACCCGGAGGGGGTTCCGGGGAGATTCCATGTCGATGAGATAGGTGACGGGGCTCTTGCGCTCGACTACCTTGAAGGGCCCTGTCCACTTGTCCTGCAAGGCACAAGGTTCGGTTGGGGACATCACCCATACTTGCTGGCCAGGTTCGAACTCTATGGAGGAGGCATTTTGATCGTACCATTTCTTCATGTCCTCCTGACTGGCCTCAAGATTAGCTTTGGCTATCTCTCTGAATCGTCTTGTCTGGTTGCGTAGGGTCAGGAGGTACTTGTAGACGTCTGGAGGGGTTTTCAGGGGGGTCATCTCCCAACCTTCTTTGACTAGGCTGAGGGGCCCTCGAACAGGGTGTCCGTACAAGAGTTCGAAGGGGCTGAAGCCGAGGGACTTCTGGGGGACTTCTCGGTAGGCGAAGAGGATGCACGGAAGTAGCACATCCCACTGGCGGCGTAGGGGTTCTTCCAACCCCATAATCATTCCCTTGAGGGTGCGGTTGAACCGCTCAACTAGTCCGTTTCCTTGAGGGTGATAGGGGGTTGTGAATCGGTAGGTGACCCCGCACTGCTGCCAGAGGGATTTCATATATTTTGAAATAAAGTTCGTGCCCCTGTCGCTGACGACTTCCCGGGGGAAGCCCAGGCGGGAGAAGATCCCCATTAAGGCTCGGCCGACCACCGGGGCTCTTACAGTTCGAAGGGGAACAGCCTCGGGATAGCGGGTGACGTGGTCCACCAGTACCAGGATGAATCGATGCCCTTGTGCTGTTCGGGGGTCCAGGGGCCCCACAATGTCTATTCCCACCTTTTGGAACGGGGTGGTAACAACCGGGAATGGTTGCAGGGGTGCCTTGAGTTTGCGGCCGCTCTTCCCGCTGGCCTGGCAAGTGGGGCAGGACCGGCAGTGGTTGGGGACGTCATTTCTCATTTTTGGCCAGTAAAAGTGGGTCACCAGGCGGTGGTAGGTTTTGTCCTGTTTTTTTTTATTAATTAACAAAAGAGAGAGTTAGGGAATTAGCACTAATCAATGTGAGTTGGGAACTCCTGGTCCCCGGGATAAATTACAAAAACAAAGAAGGAGTTACCCCTCAAAAATTAGAGAAAAGAGAATCTCTCACAGTGGGTTAAAGTGCTCAATTCAGCACAGTCAATCCCAACCTGTCAGTGGATAATGCATATCCTTGTAGAAGACCCCTCACTCACCAACCTGGTTGGTGACATGCTTCATCATCGGGGTCCCACCCCATAGGCCGAGTGCCTATAGGGTGTGCTGCGACACCTGATTACAGTGGAGCGGGTTGTTTTCTTTTATGTGTTCAAGGCGATCAAATAAATGAATTTAAAAAGGGCCAACACTACTCACTGCAAGTTTTATTCTTGAGTGCTTGAACCCTAATAAAAAAGTGTAACACCTATGCCTAATTAGGTAGACTTCGGTGTAAAATAAGAAGTGTCTTTAAAAATAGCTAAGTGTGCTATGTGAAGTGTGATTGATGTTATTGGTTAAAAAGGTCTACATGTTTCAACCATTGTATTTAGTCATTGGTTTTCGTCAGGACCGTGATAAATGAACTGGGTGGTCCGCACACGCTAAGGTGCGTCCTGCCCTAGTCCATGATAGAGTACACAAATTGTGAACTCATGTAAAAAGGGTGCAATTTCTTTTATTCAAAGAAAAAACCTGTAAGGAAACAGGGAAAACAAAAAGACAGGTAGGGATCACATACAGGGGTTGACTACACACATGTAATACATTTAACATATATAGCCAATATTTTCCATGAGTCAATACATGGGATAATGCCCATGGTTCAGTCAGACAGTAGGATCCATCTGTTATGCGACAGTACTACAGTGCTTTTACCGGACTGTGACTAATGAGCCATGAATCAGTGCCAAAGGAGTGGTGTCGATCTGGATTTGGCATCTGCAAATGACTAGTGACAAAAAGGGGAGCAACGTACTCTGGGCCAGTGATCATACTGGTGCTACCCCGTAGCACCAGCATGTGTGTAGTCAACCCCTGTATGTGATCCCTACCTGTCTTTTTGTTTTCCCTGTTTCCTTACAGGTTTTTTCTTTGAATAAAAGAAATTGCACCCCTTTTTACATGAGTTCACAATTTGTGTACTCTATCATGGACTAGGGCAGGACGCACCTTGGCGTGTGCGGACCACCCAGTTCATTTATCACGGTCCTGACGAAAACCAATGACTAAATACAATGGTTGAAACATGTAGACCTTTTTAACCAATAACATCAATCACACTTCACATAGCACACTTAGCTATTTTTAAAGACACTTCTTATTTTACACCGAAGTCTACCTAATTAGGCATAGGTGTTACACTTTTTTATTAGGGTTCAAGCACTCAAGAATAAAACTTGCAGTGAGTAGTGTTGGCCCTTTTTAAATTCATTTATTTGATCGCCTTGAACACATAAAAGAAAACAACCCGCTCCACTGTAATCAGGTGTCGCAGCACACCCTATAGGCACTCGGCCTATGGGGTGGGACCCCGATGATGAAGCATGTCACCAACCAGGTTGGTGAGTGAGGGGTCTTCTACAAGGATATGCATTATCCACTGACAGGTTGGGATTGACTGTGCTGAATTGAGCACTTTAACCCACTGTGAGAGATTCTCTTTTCTCTAATTTTTGAGGGGTAACTCCTTCTTTGTTTTTGTAGGTTTTGTCCTGTCCCAAGTGTCCAGCCAGGGGGACATCGTGGGCCAAATTCAACAGGAAGTCTCTAAAGCGGAGGGGCACCACCAACACTCGACTGGCCCCCAACTCCGCGATTCTTTGTTCGCTATACAATAGGTCATTGTACCAATAGATCCAGTGGGCCCCGGCGGTACTTCCCGCGCTCTGGGCGAGGGCTTGCTGTCGTAGTCCCTCGAGGGAGGGACAGGCTTTTTGCTCTTGACGGAATTGTTCCTGGGTGGGTCCCCCCTCTTGACGCCACTGAGCCAGGTCTGAAAGGTCCTGGGGCGGAGCGAGCCTTTCTTGGGTTAGTTCCGGGGGGTCGGTATGGTCGGCGTCCCCCACTGGAGCGATCAGGGGAGGAGGTGCTGGCCATTCGGGTTCTTCAGGTCGGGGGATGGCGCGGGCGGCCATGGACCGGGTGGTTACGCACACCCAGTCCGGGAGGCCCAACATCCCCAGGTGCTCTCTTCTTTCCACGGCGGCCCACGGGGAACTCTCGAGATCGTTCCCCAGGAGACAGTCCACGGGGGCATCATCACGGACCGTCACCTTCAACATGCCGGATACTCCTCCCCATTCGAATGGGACGCAGGCCATCCGACACAGGCTCTCAGAATTGTCGGCTGAACAGACGGGGCAGAGAACGTTCGGCAGGATTTGTTCCGGGGTCACCAGGTGACTGCGGACGGCCGTCACACTGGCCCCCGTGTCACGTAGGGCTTCAGCCTTGCGCCCATTTATGTTCACCCACTGACTGTATTTTCTGGTGTTGGCGGGTAGGGAAGCCCGCGGGATCATGTCTCTTCCCCCTAGGCACGCCAGGACCATGGCGGCCGGTTCCCACTCTGGTTGTTCCTGTTTGTATTCTTCAGATTCTTCGGAGACTTGCTCTTCTCCTAGGGCGGCGGCAGCTATCTGGCGGGCCCTGGAGTCTGGTTCTTTGGGCAGTTCGGATCATTGGCGTAGTGGCCGACTCGCTGGCATCGGTGACAAGTGACACTGGCTCGGAACCCCGGGCGCATCGGGGGGTTGCCCCGGCCGGCCGGGGGTGGGGTGCTGGTAGCGGGAGCGGCCGGGACGGCGTCTTTCCCCCGGCCCTGGCCTCCTCCTCCTCCTCGGGGACGGTGATGGCCTTGGCTGTTCCTGTTCTGTTCGTTCGGCCCACCCCGGCCCACTCGGGTGCTCTCCCAACGGTCAGCCTCGGCGGCGGGCTGCCGTGGGTCAGTCAATTTACTGTCGAGGAGGTGCTGCCTGAGCTCGACGAAGCAGTAGTTGGAGAGGTGTTCCCACACGATGAGGTTAAAAAGTTGCTCGTAAGTTGTTACGCGGCTCCCCTTGATCCATCCCTCGAAGGCGCGGCTGAAATAGTTCACATATTCCACCCAAGTTGTACCCGGGATTCGGGTGCAGTCGCGGAACCTCTGGCGGTACATTTCGGGTGTAAGCCCATATCGAGTGAGGAGGGCGGCCTTCATGTGGTCATAGGACGTCATTTGATGGTCCGGGAGCTGTAGCAGGGCATCGCGGCCTTCATTGACGAACCTCCCCCATAGCCCGGCTCCCCAGTCACTTCGATCAATCCGGTGGGAGGTCATGGCGATCTCGTAGGCCTTGAACCACTGTTGTATGTCGTCGTTTCGGAAATACTCTCGGACGACATCTTTGGGGATGTGGACCTTTGGTTCTGTAGCTCCTGGGGTGCGCGGCTGCTCGGGCACCCCCAGGTCTTTGTTTTGCTTCCGTAGTTCTATCCCTGCCAGTTTGCGCTCGTGTTCGTATGCCAGTCTCTTTTCTTCGAGTTCTCTTTGTCTTTGCTTTTCTTCCCGCTCTTCTCGGAGCCGTAGGTTTTCTAAGTTCAGTTTTTGTTCCGCTAGTTTTAGCTCACCGTCCATCTTGAGCCGTACCATCTCTAATTCGTGTAGTCTGTTCCTTTCTCTTTCTTGGATCTCTTCCTGTGAGAGACCCGTTCTCCGTTCTTCGGGAGAAGAGGTGTTGATCTCTGAAGCTGCAATGTTTTGGTCCGGGGGTCTGACGGCCCCGGTTTCCGCCCAAGACTCGATGGCGTGCTTGAAATCGTCTTTCGTGCTCAGACCGGTGGTAGCAATGCCTAGTTCGATGCAAAATTGTTTTAACTCACGATGGTTGTACTCTTCCAATTTCTCCATCTGGAATTTTTGTGTGCTCTCTTTGGTTGTCATTGTGGTTTAGTCATGGGGTGAGTTACTCTCTGTACGTACTCGTTGATTCGGATTGCGCCGCTGGCCACCAATGTTAGACGGGACCTGGAGGGTCGGCCGAGGACAAGGGGAGAGGTCTCCGGGGAGAGCCGTCTCCAGCGATCGTACAGACCAGTAACTTCCCCCCCACAGATGGACACCACACAAAGATATAGTTTAACGTTCTTTATAAGCAATCTTGAGGTACGGTAGAATGGTACAAGGTCAGGACTCAGGGGTCCCCTCGATTCTAGTCTCTTGGTTGGGGAAGGAGGGTAGCGGGACAGTCTTGTTACCAATCTGGTAGTTACGCTGAGATGATGGGTAGCTCACAATCCTCGAGCTCGGTGTTCTAGGAGGACGGGCCGCGGCAGCGCCAGCAGGTCCCGAGAAGGTCGTAGGTGGCAACGGTCCGCGGCAGCGCCAGCAGGTCCCGACGAAGATGGTAGTTACAACGGGCCGCGGCAGCGCCAGCAGGTCCCGACGAGGATGAAGGTTGCAGAGGGCCGCGGCAGCGCCAGCGGCAGGACGACAGCTCACAAGGCAGGGCTGCGGCAGTGCCAGCAGTCCGTCAAGGATGAGTTCTTCTCGGTGTCTCTCGACTCCAGGATACAACTGCCTTCCTGCTCTGGAGTTGCCCCAGTTATGGGTCTGGCGCCCTTTGATGTCCGGACCCTCGCACTTGGAGGTCGGGAGGTCCGGGATGAGGGAGTCCAGACACCCAGCAGGGGGGTGGAGCCAGCGCCCGGGGAGGCTGGGGGCGATCGGCACCTGGCGGGGGAGAGCCATCAACACTTCTTTCTCCCATTGACCTGCCAAGTGGTCCGTTCACCTCCTGGGTGGATGGTGGTGCCGGGATGTCGGGGCCTGGCTAGGCCCAGGGTTAGGGTCGAGCTGAGGCCACGCGGCCTCGTGGTGCAGTGTCCAAGATGGCGGACGGGCCGGGCAAGGGAGCTGACAGGGGCCCGGGCCAATGGCACAGAGATGTCCGGGAGCAGGAGTCCCGTAGGGGACGGTGTGCGGGTTGCTTCTGGGGGTAGCACCTAGAGGGCCGGCGTCCGGGCCCTGTCATGCGGGGAGGGAGCGAGCCCTTCAGGTGGCCTGTCCAACAGTTGGTTACTGGGCAGTAAAGTAAGTGACTATACAGGATTGTATAACCTTATAATGAGAGAACACCTGGTTGACTCTGATTTAACCTCTTCACAAGAATTGGGTAAGAGGGCAGACAAATGGATCAGAACCAGGGTGAGGCAAAACGTACAGAACAAAGGTGGTGAACAGAAGAAGCCAGACCAAAAGGGTGGGGAGAAAGCAAAAGACCAGAAGTCTTCTCAAGGTCCCCTAAACACTTATAGTGGGTGGGGACAGGGGGGGGGTGGTCACAACAATCTAAAAAGAAAGAAGACCAAAAAAAACCATGGTGCAAAGTTTGTAAAAGTAATACTCACTGGACAAGTGATTGCACCATAAAGGAGACAGCTCCAGCCACCCTTGCCCCTAAGGCAACTGTTCACCCTAGTTCAGCTCCAAGTGGTGGTTCTCAACAGAAGGATGTAGTAGGGTTAACCCTGGGAACTGAGATGGACTCTGGCCTAGTCAGAGTACCAACTCAAGCTGTTTTGATCTGTGATGGGGACATAGCCATGTCCTCTACTGTGAGTCCCAATAACTTGGGCAAGTACAGACAAACTCCTTTGAAAATGATAAAGTGGCTCAAGCCTAAAGGGACACATGTGCTAGTGTCACAATGGTGACACCCAGCTTTGTGGACCCTGAACAGATCATACTAGGTGAAAATTAACTAGTGACCAATGCTAGCAATGTCACTACCACACATGAGATGGCAGTTGTTAATTTCTCCTGGGGAGGGGTAACTGGCCTTAAGAAGGTTATTGTTAGCTCAGAGCTCCCTGTAGAATGTTTGCTTGGCAATGACCTAGAGACTTCAGCCTGGTGTGAATTGGAGTATAGGACACATGAAGAAATGCTAGGTATCTCAGCACATGTGGTTGCAGTGACTAGGTCACATGTCAAAAATTGCAACACTAAACAGGCACTGGATTCTGGATTAATGGACCAGTTGCCTACCAGGAAAAGGAGCAGTAGGCTTAAGGCTGCGCCTTCCCCCCTGCTTTCTTTCGTCTTCAACTCGCTCATGCTAAAAACAGACCCAGAGAACTGTTCAACATTATTAGAAATCAAACCTCCCCTGCTCCCCTTAACCCTGTGGCCTCCACTAATAAATGTGAAGAAATTGCCAACTTTTTCAGTGAAAAAATTGCAAAAATTGGCCGTGCTTTCCTCGACACTCAACCCTCTCTCACTCCCCAACTTCCCCTGAATACTATACCTCACCCACCACTCCCCTAAAAAACACCCATGACTCCCTCACTCCTCCTCCCTTCGCATACCCCTGCTGAAACCGTCCCCGCTATCCTACCGCTTAAAAATAACGCCTCATGGCATAACTTCCACTCCGTCTCTGAACAGGAAGTCTTCAACATCCTAGCCAAACTCAAACCTTCTTCCCACTCTAAAGACCCTCTCCTTTCTGCACTTGTCCAAGATCTCAAACATGTCATTGTCCCCCACTGGACCAACATCATTAACGCCTCCCTTTCAACAGGGAATGTCCCCATCTCCCTTCAACTCGATCAAATCACTCCCATCCCCAAAAATCCCAATGCGGACCCCAATGACCCTAACAATCTCCGCCCAATCTCCAACCACCCCTCTTCTCCAAAGCACCGGAAAAGTGCGCCCTACTCCAACTGGACAAACACATTGACACATTCAACCTACTAGACTCCCTTCAATCTGGCTTCCGCAAAGGTTGCAGCACTGAAACTGCACTGCTCAACATAGTCGATGATATTCACTTAGCCCTGGATAAGGGCAAAACTTGCCTATTCATCCTTCTTGACCTCACCGCTGCCTTTGACACAGTTTACCACCAAAACTTACTCAATACACTCAAAAATCGCTTCGGCCTCAATGGCACTGTCCTGAACTGGTTCACCTCCTACTTCCAACATAGAACCCAACAAATTAAAATTCAAAACTGCCTCTCTAGCCCAACCTCTGTCTCCCTAGGTGTCCTTCAAGGATCCATCCTCTCTCCTGCCCTTTTCAACCTTTTTATGGAACCCCTTACCCTTATACTTAAACAGGAAAAAAATCAACTGTCACCTGTATGCTGACGACACCCAACTGTACTATAAAATAAAATCCCATGCCGATATCTTGCACCTTAACACTGCATTAACCAAGATCCAAACCTGGTTCCACAACAACCATCTAAACTCAACCCTAACAAAACTGAGATCATCCTATTCTCTCCCAAAAACAACCCTCTCCCCATTCCAACATGGATCGCTGACCTTAATGCCCTTAAATGCTCTCTCTCCCTCGCCGAATCTGTCAAATCACTTGGCATCACAATCAACAATAAACTCACACTTAACTACCATGTAAAGAACTCAGCAATAAGCGCACTCTTCACACTCCGGCATCTCAAAAAAATCAAAACCTTTTATTCCAGCGGAAGATTTCAAATTAATTATCCAATCTCTTGTCGTATCCAAAATCGACTACAGAAATGACCTTCTCTCTAGTACTCCCAAAATCCACCTTGCCCCCATCAAATCTATCCTCAACCTCGCTGCCAGACTAACAACAAACAGTAAACTCTTTGACCACATCTCCCCTGCTCTCAAGATCCTCAAATGGCTTCCCATCGAAGGCAGATCCTCTTATAAAATTGCCTGTATTACACACAAAGCCCTCTACCAGAAGACTCCAACCTACCTCTCGATTTGATTCAATAAACTTTATTTCGATTCATAAAAAAGAATCATAAAAGTATACACGAACTTCAGAAGGACATTACACAATACACAAATAATTTAAAAAGACCGTACAATTATTTTAGCATCCGTAAACATGTTCTCTATCCAGATTAAAATTTCAGTATATTCAGGGTATATTAAAAATAAAAACACATAGTAAAACCAATCTATACACTGTTCTGCTAAATGTAAGTCAAAGAATAATCCATAAATGTACATAATGCTGATCAATTTCGATTTCTAATTTTGAGCGCCAGTCTGATAAAACGGAGCACAGCACTACATATAGCTGGAGTTGATAAGGACACTAAATATTCAAATCCATCCTTGTAACAGTGAGATCCAATAGTTAACAAAACAGGATTAATGAATCGGTTTCTTGGATCTTTGTACAAATTACAAAAAAGAATAAGATGCAAAGTATTTTGTAACACTTTGTTATTACAGGGGCACGGAGGTAGTCTCTCACACCACCCCGCCTGCTTAGGAAAAGCAAAAAGAAAATGCAGAGTCTCAAGGGGAAACTTATTCAAATAAAAACGCCATTGGGTATGCATAATATATGATAGGTAAGGTTGTTGCTGCAGTCTACCCCCTTCATATATCGCACTCTCACTATTTCGCAACATATCCAATCTAGTACGATAGGCCTCTTTTATTATTAATTTGGTCTCTTTGCCAACTGTTTCCGGATTTAAGTAGATGTCTCCCAGACCTATCTTGCAAAAAGTATCCCTGACATATGATAACCATGGGATCTTCGCAGGATAATCAAGCCTAATACAGTCCTGCAAAATTTCCTTTTGTAAGATTCAGATCTTCGGAGCTCCATACCTTGCTCCAAAGCAACAGAGGGGAGACACGAATAATGTCGCTCACAAATTCAAGGCCCACCTCAGCATGACAAAAAATATTAGAAGTGCCCGGTGGGACAGATAGGAGGCGCTTTATAAATTTATTTTCCATGATCTGGATTTTATTGGGGTTTTGTGTCCCCCAAACGCCCGCACCATATATTGCAACAGGGAGGCATTTAGCTTTATATAAAGTTTTTAATTCTGTAATCGGCTTCTGACCCAACTTGCTTGAGAAACGGAAAAGGGCCTCTATAGATTGCATGGTCTTTTGAACACAAGCTGAGATTAGATGGTCCCAACTCAGGGTTTTATTAAATAGGTTCCCCAGATAATTTAAACTATCAACTTTCACAATGGTTGAGTCCTTCACAATAAGCCTTCGAGTTTCAGCACTTTTCGGTCCACACACCATTGCAAAGGACTTTGTGAAATTGACCCTTAGATCTAATCCTTGCATAAAAGCTTCAAAAGCATTCAGCTTTGTCTTCTCCCCACCTGGGCCGAATCGGATCCTCACTGATGTGGCTGCATGCCGTCTACGGAGATGAGTAGCCAACGGTTCTTCGAACCCCATAGACTCCATCATCGACCACAATTTATCTTTACATACCATTTCAAAGGCACTGGACAAGTCCATGAAAGCCAAGTGGATATAACCACGCAGTCTATTAATTTCAATTAGGAGCTGTCAGGGAGCCGGTTTAATGGAATGCAGATGCTGTGGGCGCGTTCACCATTCTACAGTGCTTGGTGGGCGTGCGTTCGTCTGCATCGCAGTTCAAAGTCAAAAAGAAAGGGGGAGGCAGGGCCCCTCTCCGTGACAGTCAGCTTCTATTGCTCCCGTTACCCAACCCGGCCGAAACTTTAAATGTTTGGTAACGTGAGAGTTATTGTGCGTTAATAGTGCCCGGGAAAATGCCCACACCTTAGGCGTTAAATTTTTGTCCAGTACGATAATGGCCTCTAAATTCAGAATTCGCAGCTGGAAATGGGAGATAACTTGGTAACACTACATGTTTTTCGGTAACACTGCATGTTTTTCCTGTTCAGACTCTTGGAGAACTGAAGTTTTATTTCCCTACAAACATTTCGTCAGACTTTACTATGCGAACTACGTGTGTGGAATAACTGCTGGGTCTGCGCGGATTAGTACTCCAGTCCCAAATCAATTCGTTGCATCCTAATATATATTACAGACCCATCTGCATGTAATCAGAGCCTCTGTACCCACACGAGGAGACCCCCTTACCCGCCCCCACTCCCCCCCTCCACCCCCCGGCTAGCACAAGTATGTAAAAAACAGACACAGAAACCAGTCAGAATTGACTGTAAAAGGCAAAACAGCGCCTCAGATTCATCAACAAATGAAGGGTTCTGTGAGGTCCCGCACCCCTGCTGACCCCGCCAGGCACCCTCTTCCTGCCCCCAGGCTTATTAGGCACGGCTAAGCGCTTAATGAGTTGTATGTTGACATCTCCGAGAAGAAGGATGACTGCAGAGTGACAGTGAGTGCAGAGTGACAGTGAGTGCAGAGTGACAGTGACTGCAGACTGAGTACAGAGTGACAGTGAGTGCAGAGTGACAGTGAGTGCAGAGTGACAGCAAGTGACAGTGAGTGCAGAGTGAGTGCAGAGTGACAGTGAGTGCAGAGTGACAGTGATTGCAGAGTGACAGTGAGTGCAGACTGAGTGCAGAGTGACAGTGAGTGCAGAGTGACAGTGAGCGCAGAGTGACAGTGAGTGCAGACTGAGTGCAGAGTGACAGTGAGTGCAGAGTGACAGTGAGTGCAGAGTGACAGTGAGTGCAGACTGAGTGCAGAGTGACAGTGAGTGCAGAGTGAGTGCAGAGTGAGAGTGAGTGCAAACTGAGTGCAGAGTGACAGTGAGTGCAGACTGAGTGCAGAGTGACAGTGAGTGCAGAGTGACAGTGAGTGTAGAGTGACAGTGAGTGCAGAGTGACAGTGAGTGCAGAGTGACAGTGAGTGCAGAGTGACAGTGAGTGCAGAATGAGTGCAGAGTGACAGTGAGTGCAGACTGAGTGCAGAGTGCAGAGTGACCGTGAGTGCAGAGTGACAGCGAGTGCAGACTGAGTGCAGAGTGACAGTGAGTGCAGAGTGACAGTGAGTGCAGAGATAGTGAGTGCAGAGTGAAAGTGAGTGCAGTGTGACAGTGAGTGCAGAGTGACAGTGAGAGCAGAGTGACAGTGAGTGCAGAGTGATAGGGAGTGCTGAGTGACAGCGAGTGACAGTGAGTGTAGAGTGACAGTGAGTGTAGAGTGACAGTGAGCGTAGAGTGACAGTGATTGCAGAGTGACAGTGAGTGCAGAGTGACAGCGAGTGACAGTGAGTGTAGAGTGACAGTGAGTGCAGAGTGACAGTGAGTGCAGAGTGGCAGTGAGTGCAGAGTGACAGTGAGTGCAGAGTGGCAGTGAGTGCAGAGTGACAGTGAGTGCAGAGTGACAGTGAGTGCAGAGTGACAGCGAGTGACAGTGAGTGTAGAGTGACAGTGAGTGTAGAGTGACAGTGAGTGCAGAGTGACAGTGATTGCTGAGTGACAGTGAGTGCAGTGTAGAGTGACAGTGAGTGGAGAGTGACAGGGAGTGCAGAGTGACAGTGAGTGCAGAGTGACAGTGAGAGCAGAGTGACAGCAAGTGCAGAGTGACAGTGAGTGCAGAATGACAGTGAGTGCAGAGTGACAATGAGTGCAGAGTGAGTGCAGAGTGACAATGAGTGCAGAGTGAGTGCAGAGTGACAGCGAGTGCAGACTGAGTGCAGAGTGACAGTGAGTGCAGAGTGACAGTGAGCGCAGAGTGACAGTGAGTGCAGAGTGACAGTGAGTGCTGAGTGACAGTGAGTGTAGAGTGACAGTGAGTGTAGAGTGACAGTGAGTGTAGAGTGACAGTGATTGCAGAGTGACAGTGAGTGCAGAGTGACAGCGAGTGACAGTGAGTGCAGAGTGACAGTGAGTGCAGAGTGACAGTGAGTGCAGAGTGGCAGTGAGTACAGAGTGACAGTGAGTGCAGAGTGACAGTGAGTGCAGAGTGACAGCGAGTGACAGTGAGTGTAGAGTGACAGTGAGTGCAGAGTGACAGTGATTGCAGAGTGACAGTGAGTGCAGTGTAGAGTGACAGTGAGTGTAGAGTGATAGTGAGTGCTGAGTGACAGCGAGTGACAGTGAGTGTAGAGTGACAGTGAGTGTAGAGTGACAGTGAGTGTAGAGTGACAGTGAGTGCAGAGTGACAGTGAGTGCAGAGTAACAGTGAGTGCAGTGTAGAGTGACAGTGCGTGCAGAGTGACAGTGAGTGCAGAGTGACAGTGAGAGCAGAGTGACAGCAAGTGCAGAGTGACAGTGAGTGCAGAATGACAGTGAGTGCAGAGTGACAATGAGTGCAGAGTGAGTGCAGAGTGACAATGAGTGCAGAGTGAGTGCAGAGTGACAGCGAGTGCAGACTGAGTGCAGAGTGACAGTGAGTGCAGAGATAGTGAGTGCAGAGTGACAGTGAGTGCAGAGTGACAGTGAGTGCAGAGTGACAGTGAGTGCAGAGTGACAGTGAGCGCAGAGTGACAGTGAGTGCAGAGTGACAGTGAGTGCTGAGTGACAGTGAGTGTAGAGTGACAGTGAGTGTAGAGTGACAGTGAGTGTAGAGTGACAGTGATTGCAGAGTGACAGTGAGTGCAGAGTGACAGCGAGTGACAGTGAGTGCAGAGTGACAGTGAGTGCAGAGTGACAGTGAGTGCAGAGTGGCAGTGAGTACAGAGTGACAGTGAGTGCATAGTGACAGTGAGTGCAGAGTGACAGCGAGTGACAGTGAGTGTAGAGTGACAGTGAGTGCAGAGTGACAGTGATTGCAGAGTGACAGTGAGTGCAGTGTAGAGTGACAGTGAGTGTAGAGTGACAGTGAGTGCAGAGTGACAGTGAGTGCAGAGTGACAGTGAGAGCAGAGTGACAGCAAGTGCAGAGTGACAGTGAGTGCAGAATGACAGTGAGTGCAGAGTGACAATGAGTGCAGAGTGAGTGCAGAGTGACAATGTGTGCAGAGTGAGTGCAGAGTGACAGTGAGTGCAGAGTGACAGTGAGTGCAGTGACAGTGAGTGCAGAGTGACAGTGAGTGCAGAGTGACAGTGAGTGCAGAGATAGTGAGTGCAGAGTGACAGTGAGTGCAGAGTGACAGTGAGTGCAGAGTGACAGTGAGCGCAGAGTGATAGTGAGTGCAGAGTGACAGTGAGTGCAGAGTGACAGCGAGTGACAGTGAGTGTAGAGTGACAGTGAGTGTAGAGTGACAGTGAGTCTAGAGTGACAGTGATTGCAGAGTGACAGTGATTGCAGAGTGACAGTGAGTGCAGAGTGACAGCGAGTGACAGTGAGTGTAGAGTGACAGTGAGTGCAGAGTGACAGTGAGTGCAGAGTGACAGCGAGTGCAGAGTGACAGCGAGTGCAGAGTGACAGTGAGTGCAGACTGACAGCAAGTGACAGTGAGTGCAGAGTGACAGCAAGTGACAGTGAGTGCACAGTGACAGCAAGTGACAGTGAGTGCAGAGTGAGTGCGAGAGTGACATTGAGTGCAGAGTGAGTGCGAGAGTGACAGTCAGTGCAGAGTGACAGTCAGTGCAGAGTGAGTGCGAGAGTGACAGTGAGTACAGAGTGAGTGCGAGAGTGACAGTGAGTGCAGAGTGAGTGTAGAGTGACAGTGAGTGCAGAGTGAGTGTAGAGTGACAGTGATTGCAGAGTGACTGCAGACACAGTCTGTAAGGGTGCAGGGTACACATTGTGTGAGTGTGCAGGATAAACAGTGTGTGGCTATGTAGGGTGACATTGGGAGTGTGCGGGTGAGCAGTGTTTGAATGTGTAGGA
This sequence comes from Lissotriton helveticus, assembly GCF_964261635.1. Taxonomy (NCBI): domain Eukaryota; kingdom Metazoa; phylum Chordata; class Amphibia; order Caudata; family Salamandridae; genus Lissotriton; species Lissotriton helveticus. The sequence goes on from NC_136063.1 coordinate 86,096,676, forward strand.
GCAGTGTGTGAGTGTGCAGAAAACATCACACACACACACACCACACACACATACCACACACACAAACCACACCTCTCTCTCTCAACACCACACACTCTTCACCAATCACCACAACACAGTCAGCACCACACTCACTCCCCAGGCTCACCCCCACAGACTCACCACAACACACTCACTACTACACAGAAAACAACACACACAACAACACACCCCCAGCCGTCAATGAATGCTTTCACCATGCACAAACACCAACAACCATCAATGTACGCTTTCACCAAAAACAAACACGACCATGCATCAGTGCCGCTAAACACCCACGCACACAACAAACAATGTCAGTGCAACTTTCACTAAAGACACACACACACCAACAGCTGACAGTACACCAGCCACTCTTTCAATTGGCACAATCATCAACAGCTGTCAGTGCACATTACCATTTACAATGCCATTATCTCAAACTCAAACAAACCCGAACCCTAATGCATTCCAAATGCTTGTTAAATATTGGTACTACTACCACCTCTTGCCAGGAAAGTGGAATACGCCCTACTACCACTGCTCTGAATAATTGTAATAGAAGTGGTGCCCAGACCTCAGTGTTATACTTAAAAAGATCCAAAGGGACTAAATCCGGCCCTGGGGCCTTTAGTGGAGTACCTTTTCTCAGGGCTGTTGGACAGGCCCCAGGAAGGGCTCGCTCCCTCCCCCGCATGACGGAGCCCGGACACCGGCTCTCCAGGCGCTACCCACAGAAGCAACCCGCAACTCGTCCCCTACGGGACGCCTACCCCCGAACATCTCTGTATCACTGGCCCGGGCCACCGTCAGCACCATTGCCCGGGCCCAGCCGCCATCTTGGACACTGCACCACGAGGCCGCGTGGCCTCAGCTCGACCCCAACCCTGGGCCTGGCCAGGCCCGACATCCCGGCACCACCATCCACCCAGGAGGTGAACGGACCACTTGGCAGGTCAATGGGAGAGAGGAGTGTCGATGGCTCTCCCCCGCCAGGTGCCGATCGCCCCCAGCCTCCTGGGGGCGATCGGCACCTGGCTCCACCCCCCTGCTGGGTGTCTGGACTCCCTCATCCCGGACCTCCCGACCTCCAAGTGCGAGGGTCCGGACATCAAAGGGAGCCAGACCTATAACTGAGGCAGCTCCAGAGCAGGAAGACAGTTGTATCCTGGAGTCTAGAGACACCGTGAAGAACTCATCCTTGACGGACTGCTGGCGCTGCCGCAGCCCTGCCTTGTGAACTGTCGTCCTGCCTGCTGGCGCTGCCGCGGCCTTCTGCAACCTTCATCCTCGTAGGGACCTGCTGGCGCTGCCGCGGCCCTTTGCAACCTACTTCCTCGTCGGGACCTGCTGGCGCTGCCGCGGCCCGTTGCTATCTACGACCTCTTCGGGACCTGCTGGCGCTGCCGCGGCCCGACCCTCCAGAACGCCGAGCTCGAGGATTGTGAGCTATCATCATTCCACCTCCATACCAGATTGGTAACCAGACTGTCCCGCTACCCCCTTTCCCTGCCAGAGACTAGAATTGAGAGGATCCTCGTATCCTGATCTCACTGTACCGTATTACCGTACTTCAAGAACTGCATATAAAAAGCGTTAACCTTATCTTTGTGTGGTGTCCATCTGTGGGGGGGAAGTTACTTGTCTGTACGATCGCTAGGAGGCGGCTCTCCCCGGAGGCCTCTCCCCTTGTCCTCGGCCGACCCTCCAGGTCCCGTCTAACATTGGTGGCCAGCGGCGCGATCCGAACCAACGCGTAATCGTACAGAGAGTAACTCACCCCACGACTAAACCACAATGTCAACCAAAGAGTGCGGATCCACAGAGAAATTCCAGATGGAAAAACTAGAAGAGTACAGCCATCGAGAGCTAAAACAATTTTGCATAGAACTAGGCATTGCTACCACCGGTCTGAGCACGAAAGACGACTTCAAACATGCCCTAGAATCTTGGGCAGAAACAGGTACCGCCAGACCCCGGGACCAAAACATCGAAGCACCAGAGACAAACACTACCCCGACCGAAGAAAGAAGAGCGGGTCTCTCCCGGGAAGAGATCCAAGAACGAGAAAAAAGCAGACTCCACGAATTAGAGTTGGCACGGCTCAAGTTGGACGGAGAGCTGAAACTGGCAGAACAAAAGATGAACTTAGAACACTTACGGCTCCGAGAAGACCGAGAAGAAAAGCAAAGACAAAGAGAACTCGAAGAGAAAAGACTGGCATACGAACACGAGCGCAAGCTCGCAGAGATAGAACTGCGGAAACAGAACAAAGAACTAGGTGTGCCCGAGCAAACGTGCACCCCAGGCGCTACAGAACCAAAGGTCCACATCCCTAAAGATGTCATCCGAGAATATTATCGGAACGACGACATACAACAGTGGTTCAAGGCCTACGAGATCGCCATGACCTCCCACCGGATCGATCGAAGTGACTGGGGAGCCGGTCTATGGGGGAGGTTCGTCAATGAAGGCCGCGATGCCCTGCTACAGCTCCCGGACCATCAGATGACGTCCTATGACCACATGAAGGCCGCCCTCCTCACTCGATATGGGCTCACGCCCGAGATTTACCGCCAGAGGTTCCGCGACTGCACACGGATCTCGGGTACGACCTGGGTAGAATATTTGAACTATTTCAGCCGAGCCTTCGAGGGATGGATAAAGGGGAGCCACGTAACTACTTACGAGCAACTCTTCAACCTCATTGTGTGGGAGCACCTCTCCAACAACTGCTTTGTCGAGCTCAGGCAGCACCTCCTCGACAGTAAATTGACTGAACCACAGCAGCTCGCCGCCGAGGCTGACCGATGGGAGAGCACCCGAGTGGCCCGGAGTGGGCCAACCAAGCAGAACAGAACCAGTCACGGTCACCATCGTCCCCGAGGAGGAGGAGGAGGCCAGGGCGGGGCAGAGATGCCGTCCCGGCAGCTCCCGCCAACACCACCCCGCCCCCGGCCGGTCGGGGAAACCCCCCCCGATGCGCCCAGGGTTCCGAGCCAACGTTACTTGCCACCGGTGCCAGCGAATCGGCCACTATGCCAGCGACCCGAACTGCCCAAAGAACCAGACTCCTGGGCCCCGCCAGGTCGCTGCCGCCGCCCTAGGAGAAGAGCAAATCTCCGAAGAGCATGAAGAGTACGAGCAGGAGCAGCCCGAATGGGAACCTGCCGCCATGGTCCTAGCTTGCCTAGGGGGAAGAGACATGATCCCGCGGGTCCCCCTACCCGCCAACACCAGAAAATACAGCCAGTGGGTGAACATAAATGGGCGCAAGGCCGAAGCCCTGCGTGACACGGGGGCCAGTGTGACGGCCGTCCGCTGTCACCTGGTGACCCCAGAACAAATCCTGCCAAACGTTCTGTGCCCCGTCCGATCGGCCGACAATTCTGAGAGCCTGTGTCGGATGGCCTGCGTCCCCTTCGAATGGGGAGGAGTGTCCGGCATGCTAAAAGTGACTGTCCGCGATGATGCCCCGTGGACTGCCTCCTGGGGAATGATCTCAAGAGTTCCCCGTGGGCGGCCGTTGAAAGAAGAGAGCACCTGGGGATGTTGGGCCTCCCAGACTGGGCGTGCGTAACAACCCGGTCCATGGCCGCCCGCGCCATCCCCAGACCCGAAGAACCCGAATAGCCAGCACCTCCTCCCCCGATCACTCCAGAGGAAGACACCATCCAGGCTGACCCCCCAGAACAAACCCAAGAAGGGCCCGCTCAGCCCCAAGACCTTCCAGACCTGGCTCAGTGGCGTCAAGAGGGGGGGCCCACCCAGGAACAATTCCGGCAGGAGCAAAAGACCTGTCCCTCCCTCGAGGGACTCCGACAGCAAGCACTCGCCCAGAGCGCGGGAGACACCAAAGGGGCCCACTGGATCTATTGGGACAATGACCGACTGTACAGCAAGCAAAGAATAGCGGAATTGGGGGCCAGTAGGGTGCTGGTGGTGCCCTTCTGTTTCGGAGACTTCCTTTTAAACTTGGCACATGATGTCCCCCTGGCTGGGCACCTGGGGCAAGACAAAACCTACAACCGCCTGGTAACCCACTTTTACTGGCCAAAGATGCGAAATGACGTCTCCAACCACTGCCGGGCCTGCCCCACCTGCCAGGCCAGCGGAAAGAGCGGCCGAAAACTCAAGGCACCCCTGCAACCATTCCCCGTCGTCACCACCCCGTTCGAAAGGGTGGGAATAGACATTGTGGGGCCCCTGGACCCCCGAACAGCACAAGGGCACCGATTTATCCTCGTCCTGGTGGACCACGCCACCCGCTATCCCGAGGCCATTCCCCTTCGAACTGTGACAGCACCAGTGGTAGGCCGAGCCTTGATGGGGATCTTCTCCCGAGTGGGCTTCCCCCGGGAGGTCGTCAGCGACAGAGGCACAAACTTTATTTCCAAATATATGAAATCCCTCTGGCAGCAGTGCGGAGTCACCTACCGATTCACAACCCCCTATCACCCGCAAGGAAACGGACTGGTCGAGCGGTTCAACCGCACTCTCAAGGGGATGATCATGGGGCTAGAGGAACCCCTACGCCGCCAGTGGGACGTGCTACTCCCGTGCCTCCTCTTCGCCTACCGAGAAGTCCCCCAGAAGTCCCTCGGCTTCAGCCCCTTCGAGCTCCTGTACGGACACCCTGTCCGAGGGCCCCTCAGCCTAGTTAAAGAGGAATGGGAAATGGCCCCCCTGAAAACCCCTCCAGACGTCTACAAGTACCTCCTGACCCTCCGCAATCAGACCAGGCGATTCAGGGAGATCGCTAAAGCCAACCTTGAGGCCAGTCAGGAGGACATGAAGAAATGGTACGACCAACATGCCTCCTCCATCGAGTTTGAGTCTGGTCAGCAGGTGTGGGTGATGTCCCCCACCGAGCCTTGTGCCTTGCAAGACAAATGGACAGGACCCTTCAAGGTGATCGAACGCAAGGGCCCTGTCACCTATCTCATCAACATGGAATCCCCCGGAACCCCCTCCGGGTCCTCCACGCCAACAGACTCAAACCGCACTTCGTGCGCTCGGAGCTCAGCCTACTGATGGCTACAGACAGTGGGGCGGAAGAAGACTCCGAGCCCCTCCCTGACCTACTGAGGACCCGTGAAAAAGATGGTTCGGTGGACGGGGTCCGACTCTCTGATGCCCTGACCCCGGAGCAGCGCCAAGACTGTCGGGCCCTTCTGCTGCAATTTGCACACCTGTTTTCCCTCACCCCCGGGGTCACCCCCTGGTGCCTTCACGACGTGGACACTGGGGACAGTCCCCCTATCCGACACTGGGCGTACCGAGTACCAGATCGGGTGCGCGCCTGCATCCAAGAAGAAGTCTCCAAAATGCTCACACTCGGAGTCATCGAGCCCTCAGACAGCCCCTGGGCCAGCCCAGTCATACTGGTCCCCAAAGCGGCTGCCCCGGGCACCACCCCCGAGCTCCGATTCTGTGTCGACTATCGGGGTCTGAACGCTGTCACCCGAACCGACGCTCATCCCATCCCCCGAGCAGATGAACTGGTGGACCGCATGGGGGCTGCCCGCTACCTGAGCATCTTCGACCTGACAGCGGGCTACTGGCAGATCGGCCTCACCCCTAGGGCCCAAGAACGATCCGCTTTCTCCACCCCGGATGGGCACTACCAGTTGACAGTGATGCCATTCGGCATGAAAAACGCTCTAGCCACGTTTCAACGACTTGTGAACCAGGTATTGGCGGGCCTTGAAGAATTCAGCGCCGCCTACCTGGACGATATCGCGGTATATAGCCGCCACTGGGCAGACCACCTCCGCCACCTCCGAGAGGTCCTGCAGGCCCTTCAACGAGCCGGCCTCACAATCAAGGCCAGCAAGTGCCAAATTGGCCAGGGGTCCGTGACCTACCTCGGGCACCAAGTGGGGAGCGGTCTAGTGGCCCCTCTCCAGCTCAAGATCGCTGCCATCCAGTCCTGGCAGCCCCCCCGTCACCCAAACCGAGGTACGAGCCTTCTTGGGGCTCACCGGATACTACCGGCGGTTTGTGAAGGACTATGGCAGCATTGTGGGGCCCCTCGCGGAACTCACATCCAAGAAACACCCAAAAGCAGTCAACTGGACCCCAGACTGTCAAGCGGCCTTCAAAAAGCTGAAGGCCGCCATGTGCACCGCCCCTGTGCTCCAGGCCCCCGACTACAGCCGTGAGTTCATCGTCCAGACTGATGCCTCAGACCATGGCATTGGGGCCGTCCTCTCCCAACTGAACCCCGAGGGAGTCGACCAGCCAGTGGCCTTCATCAGCCGACGCCTGCTGGCCCGAGAACAGCGCTGGAGTACCATCGAGCGGGAGGCCTTTGCAGTAGTGTGGGCCCTCAAGAAGCTCCGTCCCTACCTCTTCGGTACCCACTTTCGGGTACAAACAGATCATCGCCCCCATGCAATGGTTAATGCAGATGCGGGGGGAGAATCCCAAACTGTTGCGATGGTCCATCTCCCTGCAAGGGATGGACTTCACTGTGGAGCATCGCCCGGGCCAAGACCACGCCAACGCGGATGGCCTGTCACGCTTTTTCCGCCTCGACGAAGAGAGTCCCCAAGAGGATGGGTGACTCTCCCCGCCTTCAGCTGGGGGGGACGCCTGTTGGACAGGCCCCAGGAAGGGCTCGCTCCCTCCCCCACATGACGGAGCCCGGACACCGACTCTCCAGGCGCTACCCACAGAAGCAACCCGCAACCCGTCCTCTATGGGACGCCTACCCCCGAACATCTCTGTATCACTGGCCCGGGCCACCGTCAGCACCATTGCCCGGGCCCAGCCGCCATCTTGGACACTGCACCACGAGGCCGCGTGGCCTCAGCTCGACCCCAACCCTGGGCCTGGCCAGGCCCCGACATCCTGGCACCACCATCCACCCAGGAGGTGAACGGACCACTTGGCAGGTCAATGGGAGAGAGGAGTGTCGATGGCTCTCCCCCGCCAGGTGCCGATCGCCCCCAGCCTCCCCGGGCGCTGGCTCCACCCCCCTGCTGGGTGTCTGGACTCCCTCATCCCGGACCTCCCGACCTCCAAGTGCGAGGGTCCGGACATCAAAGGGCGCCAGACCTATAACTGAGGCAGCTCCAGAGCAGGAAGACAGTTGTATCCTGGAGTCGAGAGACACCGTGAAGAACTCATCCTTGACGGACTGCTGGCGCTGCCGCAGCCCTGCCTTGTGAACTGTCGTCCTGCCTGCTGGTGCTGCCGCGGCCTTCTGCAACCTTCATCCTCGTAGGGACCTGCTGGCGCTGCCGCGGCCCTTTGCAACCTACGTCCTCGTCGGGACCTGCTGGCGCTGCCGCGGCCCGTTGCTATCTACGACCTCTTCGGGACCTGCTGGCGCTGCCGCGGCCCGGCCCTCCAGAACGCCGAGCTCGAGGATTGTGAGCTATCATCATTCCACCTCCATACCAGATTGGTAACCAGACTGTCCCGCTACCCCCTTTCCCTGCCAGAGACTATAATTGAGAGGATCCTCGTATCCTGATCTCACTGTACCGTATTACCGTGCTTCAAGAACTGCATATAAAAAGCGTTAACCTTATCTTTGTGTGGTGTCCATCTGTGGGGGGGAAGTTACTTGTCTGTACGATCGCTAGGAGACGGCTCTCCCCGGAGGCCTCTCCCCTTGTCCTCGGCCGACCCTCCAGGTCCCGTCTAACAAGGGCAGCCTCTACCTCTGAGAGAGCCAGTGAAAGACTAAGCATATGAGCTGATTCCAAGTTAATATCAGCGTTCCCCTCGTAGACTGTTTGTAGGATCGTCCCTTTTGGATTAAACATTTTCCCATAGTGTACTTCCCAGGTATCCCCTGGTATCTGCACCAACATATTCTCCTTTTCATCGCAACTTAGGAATGGGCGGTTTATTACCTCCCAAAAGAGCCGACTATCCTTAAGTTCTGAGCTCTCCCTAAATCGTCCCAGGCCTTTTTCTTTAAAACTTTTTTCCTTTTAGTAAATAGTGTCTCTGTACATTTTTCTTGCTTTTCTGACCAGCTCACTATCCCTTGGTAATTGGTGTAGAAACTTTTTTAATTTGGTTTGGGCTCTAGAACATTCTGCATCAAACCATTTGCAACCATTTCCTTTCTTTTTGCCCATAGTTTTTGAAAGGTGCCACATTACCTCGAAGTTCTTAATTATTACTTCCGGCTCATTAGTGGGAGTTAAGCAAGCATCTATACTTGCTTTATTTCATTTAAAAATCTCCACCTCTAGTTGGCTTGCATCTATCTTGTCCCACTTAAGAGTTACCCCCTGATTCCTGCTAAATTTAATTGGCTGAAAAGGGGGCTGTACTCTCTTAACAGCAGGGCTCAAATTTAAAATTAAAGGAGTGTGATCACTTATGGGGTTTGCTTCAATCTTGAAGTCATTGACAAAATGGATATACCTTCTGAAGACCATGACACTCATCTGGACCCCTGTGCCCTGGAAAGTGGGTATGGCCGGGATTCCGGATACTTAAGACATATCCAGGACGCAAAGTTCATTGGTCATGATAATATTATTTAAGGCATCCCCTTGTTTTGAATGCTTAAAATGCGCCAATGGATTATCACTTAAATCAACCACACCACAGACTCTGGTGCCACTAAATTTACACAAAGTATAGTTAAAATCACCGACCCACATAATAAAAAGAGGGAATATGGTGTTTGTTACCTTTGCAATCTCATCATTTAATTTTTCAATAACCAGAGTAACATGGGTATCAAATATGTTATAATACCAGTTAATCAAGAGGAGAGGTACTGAAAATAAATTCTTAATCAGGACCATTTGGTACCACAGGGATTCCACCAGTATGACAGTTTTGATCAAATTATATTTCACAGAAGTGGCAGTGATAAGACCACCCTTAGCTCTTCCAGCTTGTGACGGTTCAGCATGAACATTAAAGGTTTGATATCCGTCCAAGCCATAGTCCCCTCTACTCCAGGTCTCCTGGAGACAGATTATCTCAAAGGATTCCACAAATTTTAACCATATCGAGTCCTCTAACCTCCGGGAGAGACCAGCTATATTTCATGAAATCAAACGGAAAGGTGGCCCCTCGGCCAGACTATCAGCTCCCCCCAAGATTGATGGTACATTCGACTGGATCATGTCACTTTCACTCAGGGGGGCAGCTGGTAGCCTAGTATCTGCAGCCCAGGGGACAATCTCAACATGTCTCGTGGCGGTTTTCCCACCCTGAGTTTCTATAATATTAGTATTCTCTATGGCCGGGGATGCCTTTCCTATTTTTTCAGCAGAATCTCTCCCTCCCCTGGCCATTTCTAAGGGGGTAATCAACAGATCTAAATATGGGTGTATGCTACTACCCGACTCTGCCCCATTTCCAGCTACTTTGTCTCGGTTGGTCATCATTGGGCTAGCAACCTTTTCCCTATCCCTATCTTCAGTCCCACTACCAAAGGAGCAAATATTCCGATGTCAGTCCACCCCCTTCAGACCCATAAGAGGGTCGAATCTATTACTTAACGGTAACCAATCCAAGCCATTAATGTCGATGTGTCTACCCCTTTCAAAAATCTGTGGTAGTTGTGGCATGCGAAAGGTCGCGTGGGGGTAGAAATAATCTAAACCCAAGGATTGAATATCTCCTATTCTGGCAAATCTTCCCTACGTATGTGATCAACAACCCAGGGGTCTCTCAAGTTGACAATTATGCAATCTCCTTCGAGATCCTTTGTGTTATGGCCCAGCCATGCCACTCTCCTAACACCAAGAATATCTGAGTTCACACCCGGCGGTAATCTCCTATTCTTACTAAGCCAAAAAATAACTTTATTTTTTAGCTCTCTATCTGATTCCTGATTATCGGGATTAATTTCCGGTACTCCTGTTAGAATAATGGTCAGGGGCATAGACTCCGGGGGAAGATTTACACGAGGAAGCCTCTTTCTTGGGATATCTTTGCCCTGGGATACAATGGTCCCATGTATTAATTTTCATCCCTGTTTAACAGCATCCACCCTATCTACCTCACTAGCTTGGGTCTTTTTACTTACAATGCCTTTTTCTCCGGCGGCTGGTTGAATATTTTGAACCACCGGGGTTACATTTATTACCGGATGAACAACTTTTGGAGGATTTACTATTTCTGAGGATATGGTCGGAACAGGTCTGACATCTTTTCTATTTAAGCTCTTAGTTAGGACATCAAGTTTTAAAGAATTCCCTTTCGTTGATAGCTCTATTTGTTCTAGTTTTTCCTTGATTAATTTTATTTGAGTAATCAGGGGTAATATTAGAGATCTTGCTAAAACTTCCATTTTACCAAGAAGATCCTTGTTAGGAGACTGTGATAAAACAGTGTTAGTTACAGTGTCAATTTGGATGGGAGACTGAGCTACTACCTGTCGGAGCTCCCTCGAGGTTTGCTTTTTCGTAGATCTTTTGCCACCACCTAGCCTCTTACCACCCCCTTTCTTATTTTTTCTTCCCTGCTTAGGGGTCACAATCATATTTAACCCCCACGGTAACTGATGATATTCTATCAGAGGAGTAGGGAGTGGGGACGTTGGTGTAGATGTTCTATGACTCAGATCACTAGAAGGTTGAGTAAGCAAAGTGGAACCCAACATAGAGCCAGTACTGGGGCCCTCCAACCCCTCCTCCCGTGGACAGCTAATTGGGCTAGAATCCACCAGAACAGGCGAATCATTTCACTAAGCTGGTGTTACAGCGGATTCAATCGTACCCAAAGAAGAATGCTTGCCAGTTAAGATGTCTATTGACAAGAGTTTTTCGGCAAAGGCTATTTCTTTCTCTAAAATACCAGTGGCCCTTTTAAAGAACTGGTCCAAAGTCCCTGTGACCATACCAGCATTAGTATTCAGGGTAACAATTCTATTTTTCCCTGATCATAAAGCCATGGTCACAAAACAATAGTTACCAATTAACACTAGAAATATATTCTCACAAGATATGAACTTCACTGACACAATAGATGACAGAACTTTTAAGGTACAAAGGTCGAAGAGTCAAAAGGTCTGGCCCAGCCCGGCCTCGACCGCCCTCGGACGGCCTCAGACGGCCCGCCCTTTGCCCGGGCTTCGTCCCGCAGTAGCGTAAAGGGCTTTCCTTAAGTAGGAGGAGGATGGGGCGGGAAGAGGTGCCAGGTGCGTGAGGTTAACTAAGCGCTATGACCTCTGTGCCTCGCAGTCCCGCAAAACCAGCAGCAGCTCCAAAGTTCCAAGTGAGGTCTGGCTATCGAGTCAGCAGCAGTCCCGGTCAGTGCAGAAGCAAGGGATATTAAGAGAACACCAGCTAAAAACAAAGTTCCACGACTACGAGCGGCCCCCGCGGAGCGGGGGCCGCGAGCTGTTTTTAAAGTCGGCAAGGGAGGAGAGGCGGGAAGAGGCGTCAGGTGCGCGAGGTTAACTAAGCGCTATGATCTCTGGGCCTCGCAGTCCCGCAAAACCAGCAGCAGCTCCAAAGTTCCAAGAGAGGTCTGGCTATCGAGTCAGCAGCAGTCCCGGTCAGTGCAGAAGCAAGGGATATTAAGAGAACACCAGCTAGAAACAAAGTTCCACAACTACGAGCGGCCCCCACGGAGCGGGGGCCGCGAGCTGTTTTTATAGTCGGCAAGGGAGGAGAGGCGGGAAGAGGCGCCAGGTGCGCGAGGTTAACTAAGCGCTATGACCTCTGTGCCTCGCAGTCCCGCAAAACCAGCAGCAGCTCCAAAGTTCTAAGTGAGGTCTGGCTATCGAGTCAGCAGCAGTCCCGGTCAGTGCAGAAGCAAGGGATATTAAGAGAACACCAGCTAAAAACAAAGTTCCATGACTACGAGCGGCAACCTACCTCTCAACTAAACTCAAAAAAGCTGGCTGTGCCCAAATGCTGAGAAGCACCAATACTCTTCTTCATATACCCCCCTACTAAAAAAAAAAAACACTTAAAAATCTCGCTCCTCCTCTGGCAAGGCCCCAACCATAAGGAACGCCCTCCCCAAAGACCTTCGATGCAACCCCTCCTATGCCAGCTTCAAAAGAAACCTTAAAATTCACTTTCTCTCTAAATTCTGGGAAACATGTAATCCCTGATCCCCTTTCTGACTACTTTCCCTCCTCCCTCCTTAAGCAACTCCGCCAACCCCCCACACTCACTTAACCCCCTCTTGACACCCACTCACCCTCTACCCCGCATTATACCGCCCGCACACCCTTCTATGCCCACTGAATCCCCTTGGCATACTATTACATTTCTATTTATAACAGCACTTTGGTTCTTTTAATGGGTTTCCTGCTTATCCTATATGCATGCTACTCAGCATGTACCCTAAGCTGTTTCCTTTTATTTTGTCTGATCTCCTGTATACTCTGTTTTGTTCAGTTCTATGATTGTCTTTTTTTTTCTTTATTTCCATTGCTGATGTAAAGCGCTCTGATACCCTCGGGTGGAGCTAGCGCTATAGAAAACCTTCAAATATAATAATATAATATAATATAATAATATAAATATAAAGGCCCCCTTATACCACTACCTGTGGTGAAGTTTCCCTTTGAAAGAGTAGGGATTGACATTGTTGGACCAATGGATCCCCAAACAGCCTCTGGGCACAGGTTTATTCTGGTGGTAGTGGATCATGCCACCAGATGCCCAGAAGCTATTCCCCTTAGGACCACTACAGCACCTGTTGTGGCAAGAGCCCTCCTGGGAGTTTTCTAAAGAGTGGGTTTCCCTAAGGAGGTTGTATCAGATAGAGGTGCAAACTTCATGTCTAGTTACTTGACTGCAATGTGGAAGGAGTGTGGAGTGAACCACAAGTTTACCACACCCTATCACCCACAATGCAATGGTCTAGTTGAAAGGTTCAACACGACCTTAAAGGTCATGATTAAGGGTCTCCCTGAAAAGCTCGGATGCTTGATTCCGGTCTGGGAAAGATATGGCTGTGTAGTTCGGACTGGACTGTTCCCATGGGGCACAGGGTCAGAGCTGATTTGCATAAAGCCATTATCTAACCCAGGGTGGTGTGGAGTGCAAAAAACGATGGATTTAGGCCCAGATCCTTGTACTGGGGTGAATGTAAGACATTGATCTACATTCTGTCTATCAAATTGTTTTTTGTAATTTTCTCCCTGAGTGTACTGGGGTAGCTCAGACGTGGGTCCCAGAGCCTACACACCACTGGAGTCAAGCTAGCCGGGCTGATGAGAGGTGTTACCTCGAAACCGGTCCGGTCCTCGGATGCTTGATTCCGGTCTGGGAAAGATATGGCTGTGTAGTTCGGACTGGACTGCTCCCATGGGGCACAGGGTCAGAGCTGATTTGCATAAAGCCATTATCTAACCCAGGGTGGTGTGGAGTGCAAAAAACGATGGATTTAGGCCCAGATCCTTGTACTGGGGTGAATGTAAGACATTGATCTACATTCTGTCCATCAAATTGTTTTTTGTAATTTTCTCCCTGAGTGTACTGGGGTAGCTCAGACGTGGGTCCCAGAGCCTCCACACCACTGGAGTCAAGCTAGCCGGGCTGATGAGAGGTGTTACCTCGAAACCGGTCCGGTCCTCGGATGCTTGATTCCGGTCTGGGAAAGATATGGCTGTGTAGTTTGGACTGGACTGTTCCCATGGGGCACAGGGTCAGAGCTGATTTGCATAAAGCCATTATCTAACCCAGGGTGGTGTGGAGTGCAAAAAACTATGGATTTAGGCCCAGATCCTTGTACTGGGGTGAATGTAAGACATTGATCTACATTCTGTCCATCAAATTGTTTTTTGTAATTTTCTCCCTGAGTGTACTGGGGTAGCTCAGACGTGGGTCCCAGAGCCTCCACATCACTGGAGTCAAGCTAGCCGGGCTGATGAGAGGTGTTACCTCGAAACCAGTCCGGTCCTCGGATGCTTGATTCCGGTCTGGGAAAGATATGGCTGTGTAGTTCGGACTGGACTGTTCCCATGGGGCACAGGGTCAGAGCTGATTTGCATAAAGCCATTATCTAACCCAGGGTGGTGTGGAGTGCAAAAAACAATGGATTTAGGCCCAGATCCTTGTATTGGGGTGAATGTAAGACATTGATCTACATTCTGTCCATCAAATTGTTTTTTGTAATTTTCTCCCTGAGTGTACTGGGGTAGCTCAGACGTGGGTCCCAGAGCCTCCACACCACTGGAGTCAAGCTAGCCGGGCTGATGAGAGGTGTTACCTCGAAACCGGTCCGGTCCTCGGATGCTTGATTCCGGTCTGGGAAAGATATGGCTGTGTAGTTCGGACTGGACTGTTCCCATGGGGCACAGGGTCAGAGCTGATTTGCATAAAGCCATTATCTAACCCAGGGTGGTGTGGAGTGCAAAAAACGATGGATTTAGGCCCAGATCCTTGTACTGGGGTGAATGTAAGACATTGATCTACATTCTGTCCATCAAATAGTTTTTTGTAATTTTCTCCCTGAGTGTACTCGGGTAGCTCAGACGTGGGTCCCAGAGCCTCCACACCACTGGAGTCAAGCTAGCCGGGCTGATGAGAGGTGTTACCTCGAAACCGGTCCGGTCCTCGGATGCTTGATTCCGGTCTGGGAAAGATATGGCTGTGTAGTTCGGACTGGACTGTTCCCATGGGGCACAGGGTCAGAGCTGATTTGCATAAAGCCATTATCTAACCCAGGGTGGTGTGGAGTGCAAAAAACAATGGATTTAGGCCCAGATCCTTGTACTGGGGTGAATGTAAGACATTGATCTACATTCTGTCCATCAAATTGTTTTTTGTAATTTTCTCCCTGAGTGTACTGGGGTAGCTCAGACGTGGGTCCCAGAGCCTCCACACCACTGGAGTCAAGCTAGCCAGGCTGATGAGAGGTGTTACCTCGAAACCGGCCCGGTCCTCGGATGCTTGATTCCGGTCTGGGAAAGATATGGCTGTGTAGTTCGGACTGGACTGTTCCCATGGGGCACAGGGTCAGAGCTGATTTGCATAAAGCCATTATCTAACCCAGGGTGGTGTGGAGTGCAAAAAACGATGGATTTAGGCCCAGATCCTTGTACTGGGGTGAATGTAAGACATTGATCTACATTCTGTCCATCAAATTGTTTTTTGTAATTTTCTCCCTGAGTGTACTGGGGTAGCTCAGACGTGGGTCCCAGAGCCTCCACACCACTGGAGTCAAGCTAGCCGGGCTGATGAGAGGTGTTACCTCGAAACTGGTCCGGTCCTCGGATGCTTGATTCCGGTCTGGGAAAGATATGGCTGTGTAGTTTGGACTGGACTGTTCCCATGGGGCACAGGGTCAGAGCTGATTTGCAAAAAGCCATTATCTAACCCAGGGTGGTGTGGAGTGCAAAAAACGATGGATTTAGGCCCAGATCCTTGTACTGGGGTGAATGTAAGACATTGATCTACATTCTGTCCATCCAATTGTTTTTTGTAATTTTCTCCCTGAAAAGCTCAGGCGGAGACTGGACATCCAACTGCCCTGCCATTTTTTGCCTACAGAGAGGACCCACAGAAGGGGGTTGGCTACAGCCATTTTGAACTTCTGTTTGGGAAGTCTGTAAGAGGACCCCTTTGTCTGGTGAATGAAGAATGGGAGTTACCTCTCAAACTTCCCAAACAAGACATTGTGGACTATGTACTTGGTCTCCGCTCCCGGATGGCAGAGTACATGAAAAAGGCATCCAAAAACCTTGAGGAAAGTCAGGAATTACAAAAGGCCTGGCATGACCAAAAGGGTGTACTGACTGTTTACCAGCCAGGACAGAAAGTGTGGGTGTTGGATCCTGTGGCCCCAGCAGCTCTTCGGGACAAGTGGAGTGGACCCCACACTATTGTTGAACAGAAGGGAGAGGTAACCTATTTGGTTGATCTTGGAACTCCCAGGGGACCCCACTAGGTGCTTCAACATACTGAAATACTGAAACCATATGTTGACAGGGCAGACATGGGCTTGCTCATGGCTACTGATGAAGGACAGGAGGAAGAGAGTGACCCTCTACCAGACCTGCCCTCTCAGAACCCTGATGATGGTTCAGTTGATGGTGTAGCCTTGGCAGGCAGCCTCACTGACCAACAGCAGCATGACTGCAGTCAAGTTCTGCAGGCCTACAGACATATGTTTTCACTGACTCCAAGTCAGACTACCTGGTGCACTTATGAAGTGGACACTGTGGACAGTCTGCCTGTTAAAAGTAAGATTTACAGGCAACCTGGTCATGTCAGGGACTGTATCAGGACAGAAGTCCAGAGGATGTTGCAATTGGGAGTCATTGAACCCTCAGAGAGCCCTTGGGCCAGTCCAGTAGTCCTTGTGCTTAAACCTCACACCCAGAATGGTAAGAGAGAGATGAGGTTTTGTGTGGACTACAGAGGTCTCAATGGTGTCACTAGGACAGATGCCCATCCAATACCCAGGACAGATGAGCTAATAGACAGATTGGCATCTGCCAAGTTTCTGAGCACATTTGACCTGACAGCTGGCTACTGGCAGATTAGATTAGCTAGCTGACGATGCAAAGCCGAAGACAGCATTTTCAACCCCTGGTGAACATTATCAATTTGTGGTAATGCCTTTGGTCTGAAAAATGCACCTGCCACATTTCAAAGGTTGGTGAACCAAGTCCTCTCAGGCCTGGATGACTACTGTGCAGCTTATCTAGATGATATTGCTGTCTTTAGCTCCACCTGGGAAGATCAGCTGATCCACCTGAAAAATGTTTTGGAGGCCCTGCAAAAGGCAGGCATAACTATCAAGGCTACCAAGTGCCAGACAGGGCAGAGTCAGGTTGTATACCGGGGCCACCTTGTAGGTGGAGGCCAGGTTCAACCATTGCAGAGAAAAATCCAGACCATAATGGACTGGACTGCTCCAACCACCCAGACTCAGGTCAGAGCTTCCTTGGACCTGCCTTGGTATTACAGGAAATTTGTCAAGAGGTATGGTTCCATTGTGACACCCCTTAATGACTTAACTTCCAAGAAAATGCCTAAGAAAATTCAGTGGACAGTCAGCTGTCAAAAGGCATTTGATGACCTGAAGCAGACCATGTGCACTGCACCAATTCTGCAAAGTCCAGACTACTCCAAAGAATGCATTGTTCAAACCGATGCTTCTGAGTTGGGGGTAGGGGCTGTGCTATCACAATTGAATAAAGATGGTCAAGACCAGCCAGTAGTTTTTATAATGATGTCACTGACCATGTCATGAATGATGTAATATGTGACATCATCAGCATTGGATTGCGGATGCGTGAAATATATAGTTAGTGCAACTAACTATATGTGGAATTTCATTGGTTTTATATCAATAAAATGTCCAGCTAACTATATAGGAGGAATTTCAATGGTTTTTTATATGTTAATTCCTAACTATATAAGGCCTAAAACCTATGGTTTTTTAGTGAATTTCCAAGGTTTTTTAAAGGCTAATTCCTAACTATATATAGTCTATAACCTATGGTTTTTTCAGTGAATTTCATTGGTTTTTTAAAAGCTGATATATAGATATATATATATATATATATATATCTGCAAATACCTCGCAGCAGCGCTCCTTCAAAGAAACACGAGGCAAGGACCAGCTTTTCTCAGCATCTTTTTTATTCAGCCATTAACCAGAAAGTCATGACGCGTTTCGGCCGTCCCAGCGGCCTTGGTCACATGGCGATACAAATCGCTGTTGCCCTTTTTAAAGTGATATAGTGCAGTCACATGTCAAAGTGATGGACATAGATAAAATACTATATGTATGAATACATTTGCCTGTACTTTCTCATAGTGCCAATACAGAGGTGAATTAATAACTGTATAAATACATAAATTAATCACGTTTTCACAGTGTATCAAAAGTTTATAAATATACATATATATTGCAGCTTCAATTTTCATGCGAAGAGTATTTTCAGTTTAACAATTTTAGATATATAACTGCATAAATGCCTATAACTCTTCAAGATGGTAATGAGAAACAATATAACTATTCAGTCCATCAAATCTATTAGCAAATGTTGTGCATAATTGGTGCTCACCCGTGTGTATTAAGTTATAATACAAAATTATAATAATGATCACTACTATTACATGATAGTAGTGAAAGAAAGATCCAAAAAAAGAAAATTAACTTGATCTATAAGGACCTTTTAAAAGAATGGAGAAGAAATGAATTCATGACGAACATTGTACCAGCCAATTAGAGCTTGGAAGAAGGGAATAAAATGCCTATAGCTATTTTATAGTACTGTTATTACATTCTTGCCTTCTACCATATTATTGCACCTGTATTTAAAGTGACTTCGTGTCAAATGGAAAAAATAAGTATAATTTTTTCCTCTAAAGTGACATCGTGCAATCAAAGTGCAAGTACAGATAAAGTGGCTGGTGCTGGAGGTTATACTGTAATGAGGTAGTAGAGGGAGGGGAAGTCTAAACTCTATTGAAACAGAGTTTTACTACTATGTTCAAGACAAGATATTATCATACATTATCAACGTTGCACATATAGAAAAAATCACACCATAAGAAAAATCTAAAAGAGAGGGAATCAGTGACATGACTAAAATCAGCTATCACATCAAAAATCAGGATAAAACAAGCTACCCTAATATTTAAAACGACGGCTAAAATCAATCAATTCATATATTTACACACACCCAAACTGTACACTCAATATATAAATTATACATAGTATATTACAATATAAATACAAATATATAAATAAAGTGCCCGGTGCAGACCAACTCCTCTTATGTTTCAGTATATGGTTGTGTCATGGTGTTAACTATATGGCTAAGAAGTAACATTATCATGAAGTGGTCATAGGTATGTGTGGAGGTCCTCTGTGGTGTTAAGACCTCCCGGCCACTTTGAGTTAAACTCCAAAATATATTTGGTTTCAAGCCTGCGCATACACGCCTCCCTATCGCCTCCTCTTCTGGTGAGCGGGACGGACTCTATGGCGAAATATTTAAGACACTGAGGCTTACTGTTGTGACACGCCTCAAAGTGTCTGGCCACTGGATAACTCTGGTCCTTATTTACAATGGCGCGCAGATGTTGTAGAATACGCTTATGGATTTGCAATTTGCTGCTACCAATATATTTGAGTTTGCAGTCGCACTCCAGTATATACACGCAGTATTCCGTTCTACAGGTTAAATGTTGTTTTATTTCCCTTGTAGTTCTTGGGATTACTGTTGTGTATTTTTTGGTGTTGACACCATGTTGGCAAGCCTTACATGCCAGGCATTTATAGAAGCCCCTGCTGATGGGTCGCCATGGCTCCTTGCCTATATATATATATTATGCCAGGGCCCTTCTCTTCTCTCTAAAGCCCTGGCCCATCCCCCCCAATCAAGCCTAGTGTATCTGCTCCCATACATCGACATACACTGAACACCCCTATAGGGAAATGTTTCTGCAAGGAGAAATATATGTGTTGCGTGGGTTTGATGGCTGCTTTAAAAAGGGAGAAAGGAAAACAAATTATGTTAATATCTTTGGCAAAAGAAGAGTTGCCATTTATTTCCGGGGACTTCCAGGTTCGATAGGCAACCCCTTTCTTCCCCGTGATGTTTGAGCACCCCTCGAGTCCCCTTGCCCCTGTACCCCACCCTGCTCTCTCCCTTCCTCCCCCACTCCCAGCCCCCTGCTCTCCCCTTCCTGTCATGGCGGCGTTCGCTGACAATAGCCCAGCACCC
The DNA here is from genome assembly GCF_964261635.1 of Lissotriton helveticus. Lineage (NCBI taxonomy): Eukaryota > Metazoa > Chordata > Amphibia > Caudata > Salamandridae > Lissotriton > Lissotriton helveticus. The sequence continues at coordinate 86,116,333 of NC_136063.1, forward strand.
GCCTCCCGCAGCCTGATGCGCATGCTCCGGTTCTAGGGAGAGGAGGCCTCGCGGCGTCGGCCGTGGGCAAACAAATATTATTATTAATTCAGAAAAGGTTCATTTATTCACATACAACTAATTAATAGTTATCAAATGCGCAAAAAGGCAATCCTAATAGAAGCTGCCACTACATATTACCAATTAAAACACTGAGAGAATAAGTGATGATAACAATTATAAATGAGCCTATTAAATTCCTATTCTTCCTGCAGCTAATATAATATATTTGACAATGTACACTTTTCTAACTTAAATGTAAACCTATTTGATTGCAAAACTGTAAGCCCATTTAAAGAAACATGACACTTGAATTTAAAAGCATTAGGCTGCCAATTGATGTTGATTAAATTACAAACACATGTACGTGTTTAAAAAGGTTACATTAGTCTGAAATCAACAGCATGAACAATTCTAGCGAGACGATGGGATGAATTCATCTGGAATGTTCACCTGCCATACATCTTTTGACCCCTTGGCAGGAATTGGTTCCAGCAGCCATCTTGGATTAAATACTTCAGTCAAATACTTTTGCTGTAGGCCGGTCAGAAGGGCTTTGCATCCAAGTTCAAAAGACTCTTCTGGGCTTAAAATCTCAGGACACTGCCATGTGTCTCCCACGTCAATCAGCCCAGCGATAACTCCTCTGCCAAATCTCTCCCCCGAGTATAACAAATTGTCAATTTCAGCCAGTGACATGCCAAGGTTAGTTAGAAGAATATCTTTCCAAGCACAATCCTCCCAGTCTTTGTAGGCGATGTGAATAGCAATAGTGCAGGTCGAGTACTCGGCCAGGACAGGTCGCCAGCGAGTCTCCAATGTTTTGATACCATTCAAAACCAATCCAGCATACGGTTGCCGGAAGGAGAGGCAGCCACATTTCATGCCTCTGATGTCACTCAGTTCTCTCCGTCTCCTGTTGTGTCTGTCCTCCGCTCTGCCTTAAATCTTCGTTCTTTTCAGTGGAAGGAAAGTCAGAAAAGATGAAGACCGCTGGCAGAAAGTTTAAACGGAACACCAACTTGTACCAGCATTTCACCTTCTCTTGTACGGATATTCAACAGGAATCTGTTCTACACAGTAACGTGTTTGGGGAAATGCACGTAGCGCTGGAAAGTAAATACATGAATCTTTTTACAGCAACCACGCGATGGCTGTCAGTCTGAACGACATTCGGGAAGATCGTATTCGGGGAATGGACTATGAAAGAGAAGAAGATCGTTAGGCGTCACAGAGTAAGGTAAATCTGAGGGTCCAAAACAATTGCATCTGAAACGTGCAGCAGTGAAAACAGCAATTATTATTAATAAACAGGGGCCACACGGGTGGTTGTAGCGCGGGGGTAGCCAGGGACTGAGCCCGCCAACGGCCCGTCCTCTCTCGGTGCGCAGGCAGCTGAGGAAAAGGACAGAAAGCCCGCCGGCAGGCTCTCGCCTCCCACGCGGTCTCTGCCGGTCTCCTCCCTCAGTCACGCCTGGAGTGTGCGAGGGGAAGTGCTCTGACCGCGCTCCACTGACAGCACCAGAGGGAGGCGGCCAGCGCTCCCTCCGCGGCAGGCACCGGACCTCCCTGGGCTGACATGACGGGCTGACCTGCTCCCGAAGCGGACCGAGCCGAGCCATGATGAAGGGCGGGGGCGGGCATTGCCGGCAGGCCGCGCTGGGATTGGCCGGCCGGCCCAAGCACTTCCGAGTCACCGCGGGCAGCGCGGCGGCCCGATTTCAGGCAGGCAGGCGGGGTCAAAAACGAGCTGGGCAGTCAGCTGGGCAGTCAGCCGCAGATGACGCTTCTCTTACAGGTGGCAGGGCTCCCTCCCATCACGGGAGCCCTGCAAAGTCAGCCGCCATCTTCCTTCTTCCCCCTCGCGGCGGGGGCGGGCATTTCCAGGCAGCCGCGCTAGGATTGGCCGGCCGGCCCCAGCACTTTCGGGTCACCGCGGGCAGCGCGGCGGCCCCATTTCAGGCAGGCAGGCGGGGACAGTGCGCGCACGCGTGCGCGCTTATAGATATATAATTGATTTTAAATGCAATTTTCTCAGCAAATACTAGACGGATTTACACCATTTAAAAAAAAGGGTAATCTGCGAACCAGTCTCTTCCATTTTACCAAATTTCAAATAATTCAGTTCAGCCGTTCGGGCTGTAGCCAAGTCTAAAGGTCCTATGGAAATTAACATGCGGAAAACACGTTTTGGGACCCCCCTTTTTTCTCAGCCCCAACTTGACGAATCCCCCCCAAACTTTCAGGGAAGGAGCGGAGCGGAGCGAGCCATCTTCTTTGAGAAATTTGCAAAGATTCATCAACCAGCGCCAAAGTTATTCCCAATAGAATGTTGGGGATTTCCTATGGAAACTAGGTCCTAACTATATATACCTACTGGCTACTGCCAGTAGGTAATATACATATAAACACATATACACCTATAAGTCACTCCTATGGCAGGCCTTAACAATCCCTAGCATGAGCTGAGCCCCTCTGCAGCTTTTGGAACCATCTCCTTATAGCTGTTCTATGATATGGCCATACCATATACTCTTAAGTGCATTTTAATCCTCGCGGTTAATGATAACTTTGGTTTGGCTTTATCAAAACATGTTATGTAAGGTGTAAAACACTTTGAAATACTACCCCCTTCCCCGTCAGTTCTGGCAGCGGTGGTAGCATTCCACCCTTCTAGAGGGAGAAGACAGGTAGTTACAGGTTTACCCAGTTAAAGTTAAACAGAGCCTCAGCCTCACAAAATGGATGCTGCTGCAACAGACACGAGTCTGCCCTCCTGCTGCTGGATGAAACTCCGGCAGGGGAGGCCTGGACAGTAGGTTTCCTGTCCAAGGAGGTGCTGGCACCTCCCCAGACAGGCTTTTGTGTAATGGGGCAGGGAGGGCTGCATTCAGTGAATGCTTTCCAGACACTGCCTGGGGCACACAAGGTGCTCCATGCATTTCCCAGTTCAAACCGGTTGCTGGGGCACTCTGCCCCAGCTCTGGTGTGAAACTGGACAAAGGGAAAGGGGGGTAACCACCCCCTTCCCTGGCCCACCCACAGGAGGGACCTTAAAGGTAGTCCAGCCCCTAAACTTAGTATAAGTATAGGAACCCAGTCACTAGGACTTTAGATTACCCTGGAGGAAACTCTGAAACATATCTCCTGGACCTTTGACATTCCATTTTGACTGGAAGACGGAAGGCATCTTGTGGTCAAGGAGTGACCACTCTGTTCAAACAGGCACCAACAGCAACTTTGCCGGTCTGTATTTTTGAGGCTCCAGCCAGATCCCGAAGAATCTGCGACACAGGACATGGACATCCAAACATCACTGACCCCGACCTTCGATCACAGGAAAGCTGAGATCTGTGGCGGACACGAGAGACGTGGGACTGGAACTCCTGGACATCCTGCATTTTGCAAGCTGCACCCACTTCACAAGGTATCTTGAAGTTGTGCATTGGGGTGCTTGAAGCCCCAGACCTGAGCATTATTTGCACCTAAGCTCAGAAGCCCCTACTGCACAAGTGTCCCGTTGCCCCCGATTTTGCATTTAAGCTTCACGCATCTTTGCAGTTCATTGCCTGTTGGCTAGTGAGCCCCCCGAAGACTTTTCTTTGAATCTAACTTGCTTTCCTGGGTGCACTAGGATTACTCCAACTTCCATGCAAAGGAGAAGTTCCTCAGATTTTGCTGGTCTGCACTGAAGCCCATCTTGACTTCCTGCATGGGTTGCATTTGCCAAGGCTTGTTGGGTCCAGTCTGGATACTGACACCTCACTCAACTAGATCCTTCATGGGACAGCTCAAATCCAGCTCCTGGTTGTCGGCGACGCCTCCTGGTCCTCGTGGCTGAAGAGACAAGCTTCTCCTTCTCACCTGAAATCACCCGACATCTGGTGGCATCTTCCTATCGCCGCCCTGGTCACTGGCAAGTGACCCAGACTCTGTCCCTTCTGCTTTCATGCTCTACAGATCTTCAATCCTCCTTTGGATTCACCCGGACACTTTTCCTCTGGTCGCCTGAAGCACTTCTTTGCAGATCTCCAATGAAATCGACGACAAAACCCGACACCAAATGAGACATAAGCACCCGGTTTCCGTGGGTGAGGTAACTCAAGTACTCTGGTATTCTCAAGGGTATTGGCCGTCCTAGTGTCTAAGTCCAAAAGGGTTACATCGTAGTTTATTTAGAAGTGTCCTTAAATTGTAAATTTGCAACTTTTTTGTTTCCCATAGAAAGTCAATGGTAACCCACAGCTGTCTTTAGACACTGCACGCGGCTCCTGTGGGCCTCCTACTTCCTAACCTTTGGTTGTTTAGTGTAGCCCCAGCGTTTCCATAGGCCCCAGGCCTGCTTTCTAATTCTCAGGTGGTTCTTACATCACTATATTAGTATATGGTTTTTGAGGCCATTAGGGCAAAACATATACTGTGCAACTTATCGTATGCTAATTAAGTAACTTGTATTGTACTTTTACCTCTGACCTCATAAAGAGTGCAGAGGGGTTGTGTTTAGAATAAATATATATATTTGATATATACCTTGTGTAGTGTCCTTTCATTTGATACTCAAGGGATTATAATTGGTAAAACATCTCGCTTAATTCGCTCTCTGAAGTCTTAGCCTTAAGACTGCTCGTCACTGCTACCCCTAGGATAGCTTTCTATGAGGTTGACTTTACAACCACCATCAATAAGGGTCGTTTAGACTGGTGCAAGGTGCCCACTAGAACTAGTGGACATCATGTGCCAGGCTAACATCTCACATTGTGCATCTCTGGCATTTCCCTAAACGAAGATCACCATAGACGTTTTTAGGATCTCTACTTGGCAGCTCTGCCTGCTATAGGCATTATCCTCTGGGCTCAATTTAGGCAGGAAGTTCACAGTTATTTTTTTAACGGAAGCCTGCCACCTGATGCCAGGCCATCATAAGGGGGAAGGAACCATCTGTACTGTTTGCCTTAGGCCCCACTCTATTCAGGACCCCGCGCTGATAGAAACATCCAGATATTTCACAATTCCATCTACGGGTTAGTACTTAGTTTCTTAAAGTGTCTCAGATACATGGAATGTACAATCCTGGTTTGCAGGGCACTTTTGTGTTGGAAACAGCTGCTCCCAAAGGCCCTACAGCGTGAACACAGATGCTATATAAGACAAATGTATTTTATAATCACAGTTTGACCAGGACCTGCTAAATGAGTATGCTGTTCTTTCGCATGGGAAAAATGCATTTTCTAAAGGCGTTGACATTCTATGTGTGCACGTGTGTATCAAAATAGCTACTCACTATGCTGAACAAGCTGCGTTGTCTGACAGGCTGCAAAATAGACCTTTGTTTGCCAAATCATTTAGTCTAATTTGGTACACAATGTGGTCTTCCATTGGAGCACAATTCCAGTGGGCATGCCTATCAGGGGCGGCTGGTGTTCATGGACGAAATGGGCGCTGCCCTGCCAACCTTGGGGGATTAAATAAATGTCAGCTGGAACACCCAGCATCTTGCAATAAATTGTGCTAGCTGCTCGCTGAACAAACATGGGCAAATCCGGGTTTTTCTTTGAGGGGTTGGGGCATGATGGCTTTTGGCTGCACTGTGCATGCTTTTGGCTGGGCAAGGATTTCTTCGACCTGGTGGCCTACATCCAGGAATGGGTGAAGGTGGCGTTCATGCTATTGGACTACCTGGCAGTTATGCGAAGGGAGGGAAGGGCGAACTGTACCTACAGGACAAAGGCAGGGATGCATAAACATGGACTCCCATGACACAGTTAAAGTGTGTGGGACGTGGGACTGTAAAGGCAGCAAATAGACACGCCAAACTCACAGGGAAGAGTCAGAAATCTGGAGAGTCATACACATGTCACGTGCCAACTCTGAGAAAAGTGCAGACATGAAGAAGGCATTGGCACCGGAAAGGCTGCACACCTGGCAAAAGAAGGGACCCCAAGAGCAACACACGGAGAGACCTTGAAAGCGTAAAAAAGAAGCACAGTGACTTGCCATAAGGCAGAGTAGAAGCTGAACATGCAGGCTCCACCCTATAGGCCTACAGCGCTGGCTCTAGTGCTTAGATAACACAGTAATGCCATTGCGGGATAATCATTACACATCCCCATTGGATCCCATTAGGCGCAATCACCTCATCAGACAATGACCCCATCAAGCACAGTCATCTCATCAGCTGCAATGACACCACCTCGGCATAATAATAGTGTGGTAAATATTTGATTTACCGTCCTAATTTCTATGCAGGTAAGTACTTAATCAATAATAACTCAATCGGAAAGAAAGAGGCAGAGTCCGTGGCGTTAGAGTTCTTAGGGGTTTTATTCCTTAAAAAGGAATGGTTCTTGAACCGGATATCATGTTCCTACCACCACTGGGGTGTAGGAAGGGATAGAGCCATATTTTATTGACAATACATAGCTTATATACTTAAGTCACATTATAGAAACCAATACAGTAGGCGTAACAGCTGAGAGAAACAAGATAAAACACACACGTGGTAGTGATACGTAATTAGAAGGCGTGAACTAGGCGTGAACATAGAGGTGTGTGCTAGAAACGTCACAGGTAGGTGTCACAAGTGGGTGGCAACAAAGCAGAATCTTGTAATGTCAGCAGAAATCTGAGGCCTGGATGCGCGCGCAGCTGCATGACGTGTGATTGACGTGAAACCGGAGGGTGCAGGGGACTTGACATTTACACTGGCGGAAAGAGACAGAAGTCTGGCATGTCAGATCAACTCGTACCTCTATCATATCTGATATCTGATGTTTGGGAACCATATTATCTAGAAGGAAAAGGTCTCTGGGGCAGAAGCTATTCTATACTGACTGTGAGTGCGTGTATAAGCGTCTAAGTGTCTGCATGAGAGGCGAGGGGCATGGGCCTACCATGGTAACAGAGGCTATGAATTACTTGCACGGAGACAGTGAGGCCGAGCCCTTTGCTCTGCAGCTGGGGGAATGTTTACTTAAACTAGTAGGCAGGAATGCATTTTCGAGGAGCGGAACAGATAATTCGAAGGTTGAATTCAGTCTTGGCAGGCAGCAGGCTGAGCTAAGCGCCGTGAGCCGCACAGGGAGTAAGGCAGAGGTCACGGGTACAGAGACAGCCTGGGCTGAGGCTTTCAGAGTCAGAAGGCAGGAAAAGGCTCGATGGCAGAATTTCAGGGCCTACTTCGCCAGAGCTGAAAAAACGTGTAAAGTACACCACAAAAAGACGTTGGCATAGCATACTTAGAAACGGAATATTCAACCCATTCAGGGTGGGTCTGAAAGAGGACATGTTAACGTTGGACGCAAATGTATTTGCGTCTTCATAGCTGGCACAGGAGGGAAGTTACATGCACTTTAAGCTGGTACATGGAGACGGTGGGGTACACGTTAGGGAACATTACTTGACCATAAAATTTATATTTCCTCATTCCCTCCTTGTTCCCTACGGACCCTTCATGATATATCGATCCTCATGAATCGATCAGTCTGTTCTTGTAACATCATTTGCTCTTCTTTCTTCCACTCACGTTTTGAGAGAAAACTGGAATGTTCAATACATGATGTGGCACACAGACCACATATCGCTGGCCCACACTGTAGGCACAGGCAGCAACTGAATACTATGACAAGGGCAATGCCTAGGAAGGATAGGATCTTCCATCCCCAAGCGGTCAACGTTGTCCAGAACCAACCGGGCCAAGTCCAGGTGCCTGGATTCTGATGTATCAGACTTGCAATTTTATGAAGACGTGTAATAGCTTGGTATACCGTTGGCGCGTTTTCTGGAATGAAAACACAGCAACTTGACCTGATGACCTTACAAGCTCCGCCTCTATCTGCCAAGATGACGTCAATAACAAGACGATTCTGAAGAACAACAACCCGCATGGCGGACTGCTCCTCTGTTAAGTTACCTAGGGCGGAGGCCGTTTCATTCACTACTGCTTCGAGTGTTCTAGTTAATCTGCGTATTAGTTTACTATTTTGGACGGGGCCTGTGAAGAAAAAGAATCCTTTATTGAAATCTGTGTATTGCTCCCATGCCGTTTCAGTATAGTCGACAATCGGGAGATCTCTTCGGAGTCTATTCTTTACTAGATTTGTATTTCTGTGATAATCAGGAGGTGCTAGAAAAACAGGTGGCAGAAGGAATGCAATGTAACAGGTACCATCCCAATCTGGAGGTAAGCGTATGTATGCAGTATGGCCACAAACAAAGTAGGAATGGCGGGTGGCTCTAAAGGAAGACTTGCCTTGATCACTGAATTCGACCACAGTAGTACATTTACTATGACCTAAGTGTACTGAACCCTTCTTACTGACACATAAATCACCAGTAACTGGTAATACTGACATAGCAGGGAGAACTGGTGCAGCTTCGGACTCAACAGTAAGAATCATAAGGTTAATTGTATAATTACCTAATCCATATACTTCATTTTCTAGATCAGTTCCTATTCTAATGGGAAGTCCCTTCTTGTCAGGGTAACAGGCATTAAGCAGAACTAAGTTCAAGTTTCCCCAAACCCAGCTCCCTTTAAAAACAGCGACATCAGGATCTAAGGAATTAATTATTCTAAACCATGCACCACAGGAGCCATTGTGAGTGAACGGGTACGGAAAGAGGGGCAGAACTCCCTTGTATTTCTGATAGGGAGGGAGTCGGCCACATATCCAACAGTTTGTAGCATTGTTAGTCTGATGGGAGTGATGTAACATACTAATGAATGTGTTGTTGCGCAGCGCGAGTCTGTAAGATAGTTTGTGGGGAGGTAATTCACTAAAAGAATGTTCAGCAGTAACATTATAAGCAGATTGTTCACGCTTGAAGATAGGGTAATATATGGGAAGCAATATACTTGCTACAATAATCAGAAGACTTAGGAAAAACATAATCAATAATGTCACTATACAGTGACTGCGGAGTGATTTACAATATGTACGTTTCTTGAGTTGTCTCTCTCTCTCTCTATCTCGATCTAGGGGATACATGTCAGAAACTATTTAACCGATTCACCTAGGGGAGGACTTAAACAATTAAACTGTCTGACTTGCTAGATCGAAGTTTCATTCGATACTCCTCTTGGGGAGTTTTCTCTTGTTTAGTAACTTTAAAGTCTTTAGTATCGAGGCAGTCCTTTGAGGGGGTGGACGAGTCGGTTTCTGGCAACAGTTCATTACATTTTTTAATATGACTCGTGTGGATCCACCCCTTTCGGCCTTCCACCTTGATAGCGGTCCGCGTTGTAAGAAGGACGGTCTTCGGCTCTTTCCAGCGGGGCTTCAGCGGACTTTTCCTGTCGAAGTTCCTAATTAACACTGTATCTCCGGGACGGACATCATGTGGCTTTACATCAGTGTTGTCAGGAAAGGCTGCGGCAACCTGTGAACGACATGATTGGAGTGCAGACATCAAGGAGGCAAGGTAATCTGTCAGCATGTTACAATCAACATCGGTAATTTTCTTAGGGATGGGCGTCCCCCACATATTCGGTGGTCTCCCAAAGACCACTTCATACGGGGATAGTCCTGATCTCGAATGGGCGACCATTCTCATATAGAATAATGCAACTGGCAGGGCGACTATCCAGTCGACCCCTTTCTCTTTACAGATTTTAGCAAGGCGGGTTTTTAGTGTCTGGTTATGCCTTTCTACAAGGCCAGCGGCTTCGGGATGTCGGACACAATGGAATCTCCACTGATATCCTAGCAGCAGGGAAACCTGTTTCATGAGTTCGGATGAGAATGGCTGTCCGTTATCTGAGTACACGACACGAGGCAAGCCGTACCGTGGGAAGAATTCTCGAACCAGCTGCCTGGCAGTGGTCGGAGCAGTGTAATCTGGGACTGGATATGCTTCGGTCCAACGGGAAAGTGCACAAACAATTACGAGGACATATTTGAATCCTCGACAACGGTCCATCTGGATATAATCCATCTGGAGGACTTCAAAAGGGTGATCGGGAGGATGAAATCCACCTTGCTCTACAGGGACGCTTTTTCCTGGATTGAACTGACAACAGATCATGCAAGTACGCACTTTCTGTTTTGCTGCTGCTCGTAAGTGTTTGTTGTACCAGAGATTCTGTAAACTGTCTAACATCGCTTTCTCTCCTAGATGTGCTGGACTATGTGCTGTATTTATCATGATTTGAACCATAGAGTCGGGGAGAAACCATGTAGATTTTCCCTTCGTCATCCAACCTTGATCTGTCTGAATCCCTCCTAGTTCAGTCCATTTCTTTATTTCATCTGTAGTAGCATGTGTCTGAATATCGATTACATCTAGTGTGGGACCCCTGACTGTCATACAATGTGTCGGTACTATTGTCTTTGTCACGTCAGTTGTCTGGGTGTGAGTCAATGCTGTATGTTTTGCCGTTTGATCTGCCAGGTCGTTACCCTGGGAAACAGAATCTGTAACTTTAGTATGTGCTTTACACTTCATGATTGATATGCCTGAAGGCAGATGTATTGCTTCTAACAGTGCTTGAATGAGGGGACCGTGTTGGATCTTGGCACCGTGAGAGGTCAAAAAACCTCGTTCTTGCCATAACACTCCGAAGTCGTGTACGACTCCGAACGCATAACGGGAATCAGTGTATATGTTAACATTTCTGTTCTTGGCTAGTATACAGGCTCGGGTCAGAGCAATGAGCTCTGCCGCTTGAGCGGACAGTGTATCAATACGATATGTTTCTTTAACTTCAGTTTCAGTGGTCACTACATACGCGGCCACTAATTCTCCTGTACTTGTTCTCATACATGAACCGTCCACGTAAAGTGTCAGGTCTGGATTTGTCAATGGAACATCTGTTAAGTCTCGTCGGGGCTTTGTTACTGCATTAATGATCTCTATACAATCATGCGGGGCTGGATCTGTCATAATCGAAGGTAACAATGTTGCGGGATTTAGAATGCTGCAGCGTCTGATTTCTATGTGTGGCTGGAATAGCGTCAATTCATAACCTGTCAATCGTGCTATAGTCAAGTGTTGAGTCTGAGTTCTGTTTAAAAGAACCTCTACAGAATGTGGAACTTGAACTGTTAATGGATGTCCTAAAACAATTGAGTCGCTCTGTCTGATTGCTAGGGCTGTTGCTGCTACTGACTTCAAGCACGCAGGGAGTGCCTGGGCTACTGAATCCAATGTACTTGAAAAATAAGCGCAAGGCTTATGTGAACCTGCTTGGTCTTGAGTGAGGACAGACAACGCTGTACCATCACGTTCTGTAACAAAAAGTGTAAAAGGTTTGCTGTAACATGGTGTCGCTAAAACTGGTGCTTGGCATAAAGCTTTCTTTAATTCTTCAAAAGCCTGTGTATGTTCCTGAGTCCAAGGAAGGACAGTCGAAGTCGCTGCCTCCTGTGTTGTCAACTGAATGAGTGGTTTAGCTAGAAATGCATACTGAGGAATCCATTGTCTGCAGTACGAGGTGAGGCCTATAAAGGCCCGCACTTCCTTTTGTGTCTGGGGTTGTGGCATATTTACAATTAACTGGATACGGTCAGGAGTGAGCTGTCTCCCCACTTTGGACAGCAAGTGACCCAAGTACACAACTTGCTGAACACAGAATTGTAGCTTCGAAGGAGACACCTTGTGTCCCTTGTCGGCCAGAAAATGTAAAACTGTCAGTGATGCTTGTTCACATTCGGGTTCACTTCGTGCGGTGATCAGCAGATCATCGACGTATTGCAGTAAAGCGGTGTTAACTGGCATTTGAATACAATCTAGTTGTCTTTTCAGTGCTTGACTATAGATGCTGGGGCTTTCTGTGAATCCTTGAGGTGCGCGTGAAAATTTGAAACTTCGTCCATTTAAACTGAATCCGAAGAGATATTGGCTCTCTGGATCAATGGGCACACTGAAGAAGGCGTTCTTGAGGTCAATTACAGTAAAGAACGTTGCTTCTGAATCAATAGCAGTCAATAGGGATGAGATGTCGGGAACCACAGGGTACTGTGGTACAATGCATTTATTCAGTTCTCGTAAATCAATCACCAGCCGATATACTGGCGGTGCATTGGGATCAGTACGTTTAAGAATCGGAATGATAGGGGAATTACAGATATTGGAGTCGGTCTCTACGACCACTCCTTGGGCAATGAGCTCTTCAATGATTTCCAGTAAAGCCACTACAGCATCAGGTGGTAACTTGTATTGTCTGATTCGGGGTAAAACAACACCTGGCTTCAGTGTAACACGGTATGGTGTATTGTGCATGCAGCCTACATCGGTTGGGCCTTGTGCCCACAAGTGATCCGGTACATTTTTCAATCTGACATCAAACTCTCGTAATACATAGTGACCCTTAAAATCTCGCAAGAAAAGTCTAACTCCTTCCGGAGAACAACATATCACTGCTCCTAGAGCCTTCAATGTTTTGATACCTAACAGATTTTCAGTGTAAACATAGATTCTATATAAGACAAATATATTTTATAATCACAGTTTGACTAGGACCTGCTAAATGAGTATGCTGTTCTTTCGCATGGGAAAAATGCATTTTCTAAAGGCGTTGACATTCTATGTGTGCACGTGTGTATCAAAATAGCTACTCACTATGCTGAACAAGCTGCGTTGTCTGACAGGCTGCAAAATAGACCTTTGTTTGCCAAATCATTTAGTCTAATTTGGTACACAATGTGGTCTTCCATTGGAGCACAATTCCAGTGGGCATGCCTATCAGGGGCGGCTGGTGTTCATGGACGAAATGGGCGCTGCCCTGCCAACCTTGGGGGATTAAATAAATGTCAGCTGGAACACCCAGCATCTTGCAATAAATTGTGCTAGCTGCTCGCTGAACAAACATGGGCAAATCCAGGTTTTTCTTTGAGGGGTTGGGGCATGATGGCTTTTGGCTGCACTGTGCATGCTTTTGGCTGGGCAAGGATTTCTTCGACCTGGTGGCCTACATCCAGGAATGGGTGAAGGTGGCGTTCATGCTATTGGACTACCTGGCAGTTATGCGAAGGGAGGGAAGGGCGAACTGTACCTACAGGACAAAGGCAGGGATGCATAAACATGGACTCCCATGACACAGTTAAAGTGTGTGGGACGTGGGACTGTAAAGGCAGCAAATAGACACGCCAAACTCACAGGGAAGAGTCAGAAATCTGGAGAGTCATACACATGTCACGTGCCAACTCTGAGAAAAGTGCAGACATGAAGAAGGCATTGGCACCGGAAAGGCTGCACACCTGGCAAAAGAAGGGACCCCAAGAGCAACACACGGAGAGACCTTGAAAGCGTAAAAAAGAAGCACAGTGACTTGCCATAAGGCAGAGTAGAAGCTGAACATGCAGGCTCCACCCTATAGGCCTACAGCGCTGGCTCTAGTGCTTAGATAACACAGTAATGCCATTGCGGGATAATCATTACACATCCCCATTGGATCCCATTAGGCGCAATCACCTCATCAGACAATGACCCCATCAAGCACAGTCATCTCATCAGCTGCAATGACACCACCTCGGCATAATAATAGCATAAGCCACAGTGACACCACAAGGCACAATCACCCCTTCAGCCAAAATACCCCACCTTGTGCAATATTGCCATCAGGCACAGAGACTCCAGCTGGCTCCGCCCAGGGTCTGCTTTGTAGGACGCTGCTCATTATCAATGTAATTATGTCCCATCTGGCAGGACTGGGATGTGCACTGTCCAGATGCAATGTGTCTTAGATGAATTTAAGCATGGCGTTATGTTATAGTCCACAGTAGACCTCTGAGGAGTTGATGGGTGTTGGGGTATCAGGTTGTATGTTGTCATGAAGGGGTATTTAGTTCTGTGAAAAGTGGAGTTCCGTGGGCGCTCGGTCTTCATCCAACACAGCTATGAGCTGTGTTGGATGAAGAATAATATACTAGATGGGTAGCTTTCCATAACTGGGGTGTTTCCATGGACCGTTCTATCCTAGTCATGAGAAGAGAAGCTCCAATTATCCCAGATGTCATTTTACCCTGAATGAAAAATACCCACTTGTTGACAACTGCCCACCTACAATTTTATGTGATGCAAGAGCATGGTAAACATTTAATATTAACAAAGATTACAACAACTGTTAATCTAGTGCACTTGCCTTGAACTGCATCCTCTCTATAGCGCCTCTCTATAACACCCTCCCCTCCGCCGACTAAATCCTTCTAGGGGACCTCAACTTCCACCTGGAGAACAGCAAGGACTGCAACACCGTCGCCCTGCTGGACAACCTCGCCAACCTCGGACTCAAGCAACTGGTCAACACCACCACACACTACGCCGGCTACACGCTTGACCCCGTCTTCTCATCCAGCAAGCACATCACCTTCAGCCACTCCACCGGACTTCACTGGACCGACCACAGCTGCGTCCACTTCAGCTTCAGGAAAACCACTACCCACCACCACCCGCAACAGGTTCCTCACAGAAGCTGGAGCAAGATCACCACCGACCAGCTCACCACCTCCCTCAGCCAGAACCCACCTACCAGCACACCGGACCCCAACGAAGCTGCCCGCAACTTCACGCAATGGTTGACAGCCTGCGCCGACGACCTCGCACCACTGAAGAACCCTCCCAGCAAACCCAGAAGCAAGAAGGCCCCCTGGTTCACCGACAAACTCAAGGACTCCAAAAAGGCCTGCCGCACCCTCCAGAAAGCCTGGCTACTCGACCGGACCACTGACAACATGACCGCCCTCAAACACGTGACCCGCAAGCACAACCAGCTCATCCGCACCACCAAGAAGAAATCACTGAAGGATCGACTGGACAACAACGCCCACGACAGCAAGGAACTCTTCAGCATCGTCAAGGAGTTCTCCAACCCCAGCACCGGCAACAACGACATCACCCCCTCACAAGATCTCTGCGACTCCCTCGCCTCGTTCTTCCACCGCAAGATTGCCGATATCCACAACAGCTTCGGCACACCATCCTCGCCCCCAACCGTCGAACCAACGCACCCCACCACGACCCTCCGCACCTGGACCGCAGTGACCACCGAAGACACAGCCCGCACGATGAACACCATCCACTCCGGTTCTCCGACTGACCCCTGCCCCCACCATGTCTTCAACAAGGACGACTCTACCATCGCACCCCAACTCCGAGACGTCATCAACACCTCCTTCGACACCGCCACCTTCCTGGAAAGCTGGAAATATGCAGAGCTCAGCGCCCTACTGAAGAAACCAACAGCGGACCCCACCGACCTCAAAAACTTCCGCTCCATCTCGCTCCTCCCTTCTCCTGCCAAAGTCATCGAGAAGATCGCCAACAGACAGCTTGCCGCCTTCCTCGAGACGAATGGATCCCTCGACCCCTCGCAGTCCGGTTTCAGAGCCAACCACAGCACCGAGACCGCCCTCATCGCAGCCACTGACGACATCCGAGCCCTTCTCGACAACGGGGAAACAGCGGCACTCATCCTCCTGGACCTCTCCGCCGCGTTCGACACTGTCTGCCACCGCACCCTAGTCCAACGCCTCAGCAACACCTGCATCCAAGAGAAGGCATTGAAGTGGATCATCTCGTTCCTCGCTGGAAGAACACAGAGAGTCCGCCTCCCCCCGTTTCGTTCCGAGGCCACCAAAGTCATCTGCGGCGTCCCGCAAGGATCATCACTCAGCCCCACCCTCTTCAACGTCTACATGAGACCTCTTGCAGCCATCTCACGCCAACACAACCTCAACATCATCTCCTACGCCGACGACACCCAGCTGATCCTCTCCCTCACCAGAGACCCCGACACCGCCAGAACCAGCCTCCACGAAGGGATGAAAGACGTCGCCGAGTGGATGAAGAACAGCCGCTTGAAACTGAACTCAGACAAGACGGAAGTCCTCATCCTTGGACCATCACCCTCCGCCTGGGACGAATCCTGGTGGCCCCCAGCCCTGGGCACCGCCCCCAAGCCGACAGACCACGCACGCAACCTGGGCTTCATCCTGGACTCCTCCCTCTCGATGACCAGACAAGTCAACGCCGTCTCCTCTTCATGCTTTCACACCCTCCGCATGCTCCGCAAGATCTTCCGATGGATCCCGATCGAAACCAGGAAGATGGTCACCCAGGCCCTCGTCACCAGCCGGCTGGACTACGGAAACACCCTCTACCCCAGAACCACAGCCAAGCTACAGAAAAGACTACAACGCATCCAGAACGCCTCCGCCCGTCTCATCCTTGACATCCCTCGACGCAGCCACATCTCCAGCCACCTGAGGAACCTGCACTGGCTCCCTGTCAACAAGAGGATCACGTTCAGACTCCACACCCACGCACACAAGTCTCTCCACAACCTGGGCCCCAAGTACCTCAACGACCGCCTGACCTTCCACACGCCCACCCGCCAGCTACGGTCCGCCAGCCTCACCCTTGCCGCCGTACCACGCATCTGAAGAGCCACCGCCGGAGGCAGATCCTTCTCCTACCTGGCAGCCAAGACATGGAACTCCCTCCCCATCCACCTTCGGCTGACCCAGGACCACCTCGCCTTCAGGAGACAACTCAAGACCTGGCTGTTCGAGCAGTAGCGGCCCCCCTTCTCCCAAGCGCCTTGAGATCCTCCCGGGTGAGTAGCGCGCTATACAAGTGTTTTGATATAGTTAATTGCGTACTATTTTGTAATGACGTGCTTTATATTTTTATACCGTTTTAAATAATTAATATTTTCGTCTCACCTGTGCTTTAAAATGCTATATTGGATCCCGTTTTTGCAACAATTTGTAGTAAATATGTGGTGTAAAAACCACCATTTGAATCCATTTTTTGAAACATTGCCTTACCCCCACACCCTCCTTTTGCAGTTTGTGCTCGCTCGCTCCCTTCGCTCAGTCGCTCGTTAGACCAGTATACAAATTTCGCCTCACCACTTTCTAAATCCACCAGCCGCACCTGCCCTTAGGTCTGGCTTTGTATTAGTTCCAATGTATTTCCTCACCCTCGTCTTGAGGTGTTTGTATGTCCAATTGTTCTTGGCTTTGTAATAAACTAATTAAACCTTGGATTGTGAGTCTGTGCTTCTTCAGTCATAGTTCATTACAACTGCAGTGATTGATTGGCTAACCATTTTCCTCCACTACACTCTTTCACACAGACAAAAAGAAACATCGGTCGAGGGTTCCAGAGTAAATCTAGAATGTGGAACTTGGCTCCTTCAACTGTAAAAACATGACACATTCTTTCACCACAATTGTATATTTAATAACGTTTTTTATTTAATGAAGATACACCCAGATTCATGATGAACCTTTTCAGAATGAAAACACACACTGTTTTGTCAGAAAAGAAAACAAATTTGCACAACATATTGTACAAACTTCTGAGTAGTTTTTATTCCACTCAACTAGTAAGTGAAAGTAGGGAGTCTTAATCCCAGCCTCTGTTGGAAGTGCATGATTATGGCACTTAACCACAGCCCAGCAGGCCTATTTGTGAATTGTAAAAAGATGTGACAGCTAATAATGAACAAAAACCCGTTGATCATTGAAAGAAGTTGCAGGAGCTTGCATCAAATTGCAAACTAAAGTCACTTACTGTGAAACATTGTTTTCCCTCATTTTCACCTGGTTGGAAAAACATGGTGAAGATCAGTTAACGGGACCTTATTTTTGGATTATTTTCTGATGCCCCTTCAAGAAAGGCTTGGGAAACATGTAGCTTTTGTCCACATTTGTTGAGGATTCTGGTGTAAAATGCAGTAACTGGTCAATTAAAAAAAAAAAATTGGTGGGAGAGCCTCCAACCCACCCACCCCAAACGTGCCTAGACAGATGCAAGCTCGCTCACTCCTCTCTAGCAAATTGATGTTGAAAGAGATTCAAGTGCCGGGTTTTAATTATTTATTTATTTTAAACAAATCTTTTTATTAACATTCATTGGTTGCATTGTACAGTATAACATTGATGGGCATTTGGTGATCTAAACACAGAAGCCTACATGTCCAAATCTGTAAACCACTGGTACAACAGTTATTCCGGAACTCATCTCTTTGACCCCATCAATCATTAGCAACCCTTTCTCTACCTGTTATCAAGCATGGTGTTGTCCTTACCTTAGCGGGTGGGTAAAAATTACTATTCCCACTCCAACGAGTGTAACAGTAGAGAAAGTTTTAGATAGCTGGTGGGTAAAAATTACTATACCAACTCCAGCGAGTGCAACAGTAGGGAAAGTATTGGATATCAGGTATGTAAAAATGATTATTCCCACTCCAGTGAGTGCAACAGTAGGGAAAGTGTTGGATGGTGGGTGGGTAAAAATTACCATTCCCACTCCAGTAAGTACAACAGTAGGGAAAGTGTTGGATAGCGGGTGGGTAAAAATGACTAATCCCACTCCAGTGAGTGCAACAGTAGGTAAAGTGATGGATAGCATGTATGTAAAAATTACTATTCCCACTCCAGTGAGTGCAACAGTAGGGAAAATGTTGGATAGTGGGTGGGTAAAAATTACTATTCCCACTCCAGTAAGTGCAACAGTAGGGAAAGTGTTGGATAGCGGGTGGGTAAAAATTAATATTCCCACTCCAGTGCGTGCAACAGTAGGTAAAGTGTTGGATAGCGGGTAGATGAAAATTACTATTCCCACTCCAGCGAGTGCAACAATAGAGAAAGTGTTGGATAGCAGGTATGTAAAAATTACTATTTCCACTCCAGTGAGTGCAACAGTAGGGAAAGTATTGGATAGCAGGCATGTAAAAATTACTATTCCCACTCCAGTGAGTGCAACAGTAGGGAAAGTGTTGGATAGTGGGTGGGTAAAAATTACTATTCCCACTCCAGTAAGTACAACAGTAGGGAAAGTGTTGGATAGCGGGTGGGTAAAAATTACTATTCCCACTCCAGTGAGTGCAACAGTATGTAAAGTGTTGGATAGCAGGTATGTAAAAATTACTATTCCCACTCCAGCGAGTGCAACAGTAGGGAAAGTGTTGGATAGCGGGTGGGAATAATTTACTATTCCCACTCCACCAAGTGTAACAGTAGGGAAAGAGTTGGATAGCGGAGGGGGATAATTTAGTATTCCCACTCCTGCAAAATAATTAATTAACAAATAATTAAACTTTCAAAAATAATTTACCTCCCACTATATTCCCCTATAAACGTCACCACCAATATTGTAACCTATTACACAATTAACATAATTATTTAACAATTAATTAACTAATAACAATTACCAAGCAAATTAAAAACAATCAAAAATAAATTTGTTCACCCAATTAACAATATAAAATAACTTTAAATAAATATTGTATATAACAAAATAATAAAAAGTATTATTAAAATTAAATTACTTCCCACCCTACTCCCCTATCAACCCACAACCAACTCATAAAAAAATTACACAATTAACATATTTACTAATTATTTATGAATAATTAATATCCAATTAATAACTAATTAATATCATGTTTTAACACAATATAAAATGTTAATTACATAAATAATAACTAATAACATTATGAATTAATTAATTATAATTAAATTACTTCCCACCCTATTCCCCTATAAAACCACAAACTGCTCCTCCAAAAATTACACAATTAACATATTTACCAATCAATTATTAATAGCCAATTAATAATGCATTAATAACAAATTATTTAACACAATTAACAATATAAATTAGTCAATATAAAAATTATTAAAATTATGAATTAATTAATTTAGATTAAATTACTTCCCACCCTATTATCCTATAAAGCCGCAACCCACTACGGAACTAAAATGCAATATTTATATATTTTGTAAAATAATAACTTCTAAAAAATTATTATTAAATATATTATAATTAAATTTCTTCCCACCCTATTGCCCTATAAAGCCACAAACCGATATAGAACTAAAATACGCAAAAATTAATTAACATAAAATGAATTACTTGTAAAAAATTCAAACATACATTACAAAAATAAACTATACTTTTAACCACTTGTGTGCGCAGGACGGCCCCTGGCTGTCCTATGTAATGCTAGGTGTGTGCTCAGGACGCCCGGGGGGTGACTGAATGCCATCGACTCCCCAATTCCACACCTGCGCTGGAGAATTAATTAGTAGGCGGAGTTTGGACGGAACCGGCCGTCCTACGCACACGCCCAGCATTAAGTAGGATGGCCCCTGGCCATCCTGAGCATGCAAAGGGTTACCCCCCCTAATTATATCCCCACACAGCTGTGAAATTCGTGCTGCAGGGAAGGGGTTAACACATATACTAGCATACAAAACACAAAAAAAAATATTAATATTATTATTATTAACAACGATATTTTGACTAAGGATATTACTAACATCGATATTAATTAAAAGGATATTTTTTACCTGCATGTCGATATTCTGGTCGACGATATTCTTGATGCTCGATATTCTGTCATATCGATATATAAACAACGATATAATGGTATATCGATATTTAGACATCAATATTATGTCTGCATACCACAACAACCTGATCTAAGATTGGAATCGAGGGCCAAACCAAAACCTTTCAAGAACTGCGAATAAGTAATGACATTCAATAATGTCCAACGCCATGCGTGCGTCCAATGACAGCAGCACCGCTTCATCCCTGTGGCTGGATTTAGTCAAATGTATCACGCCATACAGGCGTCTACGGTTTAGCCCGGTACTCTGATGAGGCATGAATCCGGACTGGTCGGGGTGTATCAGTGTTGTGATCGACCACCAGAGCTTTAGCCAGGATTTTAACTTCCATGTTTATATATCAATCAGGGGTTTATAAAGTGCACTACTCACCAGTGAGGGTCGCAAGGCACTGGGGGGGGGGGCACATCCGGATCAGTTCAAGAGCCATGTCTTGAGGTCCTTCCTGAAGGTGTGCAGGGTTGGGCTCGTCTGATGTTCACAGGGAGCTCGTTCCAGGTCTTGGCTGCGATGTAGGAGAAGGCTCTCCCACCTGTTCTGTTTCTGCGGATGCAGGGGACCTCTGCCAGGGCAAGGTCGGTGGAGCAGAGGTTCCTCTTGGGTATGTGGAAGGATAATCTCTCGTTGAGGTATTTGGTCCAATGTTTTTGAGGGATTTGTAGGTATGGGTGAGCAGTTTGAAGGTGACCCACCTCTCGATGGGGAGCCAGTGGAGGTCTCACAGGTGTTGGGTCATGTGTTTGGGACGCGGAGTCTCCAGGACGAGACTGGCAGCGGCGTTCTGGATGGTCTGGAGTCTGTCGTAGAGCTCTTTTGATTCCGGAGTATAGGGCGTTGACGTAGTTCTGTCTGCTGGTTATGAGTGTGTGGGTTATGGTTCTTCTGCAGGCAGGGGATCCATTTGAAGGTCTTGCGAAGAATGCACAGGTAGTTGAAGCTGGTGGAAGACGGCGTTGATCTGGCGGTTCATGGAGAGGGAGGAGTCGAGGAGGATGCTGAGGTTTCGTGTGTGGTCTGTAGGAGTGGGTGGTTCACGGGGGCTACCAGGTGTTGTCCTAGGCGGAGGTGCAGGGTCCGAGGATGAGGACCTCAGTCTTCTCTGAGTCGAGCTTCAAACAGATGTCTTTCATCCAGGCTGTACAAAAGGGGGTGGTGATGGACGGAGCATCTGAATCAATCAAACACTCACACCCAGTAAAAGATCTGGGTTTAATCCATCACCGTTCTTTAGCCCACTCTGCCACCCCAGTTCAGACATGGCTATATGCATATCAGTCTGACCCTGTGCCTCATGGGAACAGTCCAGCCCGAACTGCCAAGCCATGTCTTCCCTCGACCGGAAACAAGTTTCCGAGGACCGGTTTCTGGCATTCCAGGCGTTTCTGGCATTCCAGCCGTCTTCAGCCCGGCTTGCTTGAATTCAGTGGCAAAGTGAGCAAGGGACTCACGTCTGAGCATACCCTGCCACACTTATGGCGGCCAAAAGTGGTACAAAAGGGGGTGGTGATGGACGGAGCATCTGAATCAATCAAACACTCACACCCAGTCAAAAGATCTGGGTTTAATCCATCACCGTTCTTTAGCCCGCTCTGCCACCCAAGTTCAGACATGGCTATATGCAAATCAGTCTGACCCTGTGCCTCAAGGGAACAGTCCAGCCCGAACTGCCAAGCCATGTCTTCCCTGGACCGGAAACAAGTTTCCGAGGATCGGTTTCTAGCATTCCAGCCGTCTTCAGACCGGAGAACGCTCGGCTGGTGGCAGCAGCCTGGCCCTCGTGAACCCACTGTCCACTCTTTGTAGCGCAGTCACTCCTCAGAAGCGGTAGCTCGCGGTAGCGCATTTTAGGTGCTAGCGCGAAGAAAAATTGATATTGCTTTTTAATTCATTTTAAATCTTTAAAATCATTTCAGCACTGTGTGGTTATTAATCACCTCAATTGTTGTTATTACTGTTGTCCGCCCCGTTCCATCGCGGCTGGTGCCGTTTGAGTGGAGGGTGAGACGTGCCGCCATCTTTGCTGTAGCCGGACCACACTTAGCGGTCTAGCTATCACGGGAGGCAGGCCATAAAACACTTCCTGTCCCAGGGCCTCTCGAGAACGCTCGGCTGGTGGCAGCAGCCTGGCCCTCGTGAACCCACTGTCCACTCTTTGTAGCGCAGTCACTCCTCAGAAGCGGTAGCTCGCGGTAGCGCATTTTAGGTGCTAGCGCGAAGAAAAATTGATATTGCTTTTTAATTCATTTTAAATCTTTAAAATCATTTCAGCACTGTGTGGTTATTAATCACCTCAATTGTTGTTATTACTGTTGTCCGCCCCGTTCCATCGCGGCTGGTGCCGTTTGAGTGGAGGGTGAGACGTGCCGCCATCTTTGCTGTAGCCGGACCACACTTAGCGGTCTAGCTATCACGGGAGGCAGGCCATATAAACAATGTGTATCCAGGAGCGCAGCGGACGAGCGCAGCGGGCGCGACAAATGCGCGCTGAAGTCGCGCATAAGTCAAGCCCGTCTGCGCCCGTCCGCGGCAGACCGGGGCTCGGGGCCACACCCCCTGGTCAAAAACATATTTACTCCTCAGCCTCGCTGCTGTCATTAAGACCCGCTGACAGCGCTACCTTCTCCCCCCCCGCTCACATCTTAAAGCGCGCCGCCATGTACGGTATTCTAAAACCTGACTTCATGCTCACTAAAGCCTGTACGCCTTCACCACGTCCTACTCCCTTATCCCCACATGCGCCTCAGACTACTTAAAATGTTTATACTTAAACACTAGGTCCATGGTAAAACACCACTTGGACATCTTCCTTTTGCTTCAAGCCGATCAACCAGATCTTCTATGCCTATCTGAGACTTGGCTTAATGATGCATCTCTATCTGACATCTTGGCGGCAGTTCCTGCTGAGTACTATATACTACATGTCGATAGGCCAGCTGGTAGGAGGGGCGGCGGGGTCGCTGCGATTATTCGCAAAAACCTCAAAGTCTCTCTTTTACCATCTTTCGATCTGACAGGCTCAGATAATGTAATCTTTAAAATGGATGTTGATACTACATCTCTCCTCGTGATCCTCATCTATCGCCCCCCTCAAAATATGCCTACCTTCGCTGCATCCCTATCGGAACAACTTGCCCCCCTCATTATTTCCCATGACAAAATTCTACTGCTGGGCGATTTTAATCTCTGGCTGGACTCGGTGGAGTCTGACTCTCAGGCAGCCTCACTGAAGGACACTCTCACTGATCTTAATCTCATCCAACACATTCACCTTCCCACACACGAGAAAGGTCATAGCCTTGACCAAATTTGGTCTCAAAACATTTCACTGGCAGTTAACTCCATCCTGCCTTGCATTTGGTCGGACCATTCGCTTATCAATTTCACCATAACCATTGCAAAAAATAATAAACCTCTGCCTCAACAAGGCGGGAAGGCAAGAATGTGGAAGAAGGTCGACATTCCGGCCTTTCTCCAATTACTAACTTCTACCTGCCCTTCATTCGATCTGGAGATAGAGAAATCAGAAGAGGTTTTCTCCGAATGGTTACTTCTGGCAGCTGAAGTTCATGCCCCCTGTGTTAATTTTTCCCGCTCTCGCCCCAATGATGCTCATAGGTGGTTTACACCTCACCTAAAAGCCCTCAAACTTAAAGTCCGTCAAATGGAGCGCAAATGGCGCACAGCTTACTTAGAACATGACAGAGCCAACTTTCGTAAAGCCCGCAGGGAATACCAGAATCTCATCCTCAAATGCAAAACTGACTACTTTTCAGATAAAATTCTCAAGGCCCAAAATAAGTCAAAAGAGTTGTTCAACATAGTGGAAAATCTCAGCTCTAGCGACAGAACTTCTCTTCCTATGGTTCCCACCCAAGAACTCTGCAACACACTTAACACTTTTTTCTATGACAAAATTTGCACGATCAAGCAAAGTATTCCTACCACTCAGCCCCCTCTTTTGTTTGCTGACACTTGGTTCAACCCTACCACCTTAGATTCCTACCCCCTCATAGACAATATCAAGTTACTCAAATTATTAACCAAAGTTAAAACTGGCTCCCCTGATGACATTTGCCCCCCTCACATCCTGAAAGAAGTGGGCACCAATCTCCCTGAGTGCTTACTCTCCTTATTGAATGGGTCACTTGTACAGGGCAAAGTTCCAGTCAACATGAAAAAAGCTCTTCTCGTTCCCCTCATAAAAAAGGCAGGTGCCAACCCGCTAGAGCCCATCAACTATAGACCCATATCGTTATTGCCATACTGCGCCAAATTGCTGGAGTCTCACGTGTGCGAGACTATCTCCAGCTTCTTGGAAAAATCAGAGTATTTGGCACCGAACCAAGCAGGATTCCGTCCTTGCCACTCTACCGAGGCGGTCATCCTCTCGGTGTTAAATACATTGAGGCGGAATGCGGATGCAGGAATCCATCAGGCGCTTGTGTTACTGGACCTCTCTGCTGCGTTCGACACGGTCGACCATACCATCTTGGTCGACCGTGTCGAGCAGGCAGGTCTCAGGGGCCCCGCATTGAGCTGGATCCGTTCTTTCATCTCGGGCCGCACACAATCGGTCAGACTGGGCTCCTTCTCCGCCCCCACTATACCCACCACCTGCGGGGTACCACAAGGTTCCTCGTTATCTCCCCTTCTCTTTAATGTCTACCTACGCCCTCTCTTGCACTCCCTGCGGAATGTTAATGTAACCATCTTTAACTACGCGGATGATTTGCAGCTCATCTTCCCTCTTAACAACATGGACTCAGTGGACGAATTCCAAATAACTATGTCCCACATATTGAGTTGGATGAGCTGCAATCATCTGAAGCTCAACCCGGGCAAGACCGAGCTGGTCCTGCCCGGACAGAGCTCACTTAGTTGGAATTCCAACTTCTGGCCCACTAACATGGGAGCGCCTCCCACTAAGTCGTCCGTGGTTAAAAGCCTAGGCATCTTCATCAGCGAGGATCTTTCGCTAAAAAGACAGGTTGGAGCGGTGGTATCCTCCAGCATCTTTCAACTGAAGAAAATAAGGAAAATTGCTTGTTTCTTTTCTTCAGCAGCCCTTACACAGATCGTTCTCTCCTTGGTTCTGTCCAGGCTGGATTTTTCTAACAGCCTTTACCTTGGCCTCCAAACTGGTGAGCTTAAGCGCCTCCAGCTTGTCCAGAACCAAGCCGCCAGGCTCCTTCTGAATATTCCCAGGAGACAATCCATCAGACCTGGCCTCAAGCAGCTACATTGGTTGCCAGTCGAGCAACGTGTGGCCTTCAAAGCTGGGTGTGTTCTGTTCCGGTCTCTGAACGACTCTGGCCCTTCATTTATCAGAGATCTGTTCAAAAAATACTGCCCCTCCCGTCACCTCCGATCCACCTATAAATCACTTCTGATTGTTCCTCCATTTAAAAGGAAACGCCTCGGAGGCAGCTGCTTCGACCATCAAGCTGCGGTTCTTTGGAATTCTTTTCCTCTCCATTTAAAACAGAACGATAACATCCTCAGCTTCAGACAATCCTTGAAAACCTGGCTGTTTTCTCAAGCTTACTACTGATAGCACCGCTTTATTCCTTGACTGCATTGCCTGGTTCCTCCTACAGCGCCATGAAGCCTCCGGGCGTACGAGCGCTTAACAAATTCCAACTAACATTAACATTAACATTAACTTGCTTGAATTCAGTGGCAAAGTGAGCAAGGGACTCATGTCTGAGCATACCCTGCCACACTTATGGCGGCCAAAAGCGGTAAAAAAGGGGGTGGTGATGGACGGAGCATCTGAATCAATCAAACACTCACACCCAGTCAAAAGATCTGGGTTTAATCCATCACCGTTCTTTAGCCCACTCTGCCACCCCAGTTCAGACATGGCTATATGCAAATCAGTCTGACCCTGTGCCTCATGGGAACAGCCCAGCCCAAACTGCCAAGCCATGTCTTCCCTGGACCGGAAAAAAGCTTCCGAGGACCGGTTTCTGGCATTCCAGCCATCTTCAGCCCGGCTTGTTTGAATTCAGTGGCAAAGTGAGCAAGGGACTCACGTCTGAGCATACCCTGCCACACTTATGGCGGCCAAAAGCAGTACCAAAGGGGGTGGTGATGGACGGAGCATCTGAATCAATCAAACACTCACACCCAGTAAAAAGATCTGGTTTTAATCCATCACCGTTCTTTAGCCTACTCTGCCACCCCAGTTCAGACATGGCTATATGCAAATCAGTCTGGCCCTGTGCCTCATGGGAACAGTCCAGCCCGAACTGCCAAGCCATGTCTTCCCTAGACCGGAAACAAGCTTCCGAGGACCGGTTTCTGGCATTCCGGCCGTCTTCAGCCCGGCTTGCTTGAATTCAGTGGCAAAGTGAGCAAGGGACTCACGTCTGAGCATACCCTGCCACACTTATGGCGGCCAAAAGCGGTACAAAAGGGGGTGGTGATGGACAGAGCATCTGAATCAATCAAACACTCACACCCAGTCAAAAGATCTTGGCTTAATCCATCACCGTTCTTTAGCCCACTCTGCCACCCCAGTTCAGACATGGCTATATGCAAATCAGTCTGATCCTGTGCCTCATGGGAACAGTCCAGCCCGAACTGCCAAGCCATGTCTTCCCTGGACCGGAAACAAGCTTCCGAGGACCGGTTTCTGGCATTCCAGCAGTCTTCAGCCCGGCTTGCTTGAATTCAGTGGCAAAGTGAGCAAGGAACTCACATCTGAGCATACCCTGCCACACTTATGGCGGGCAAAAGCGGTACAAAAGGAGGGGGTGATAGACAGAGCATCTGAATCAATCAAACACTCACACCCAGTCAAAAGATCTGGGTTTAACCCATCACAGTTCTTTAGCCCACTCTGCCACCCCAGTTCAGACATGGCTATATGCAAATCAGTCTGACCCTGTGCCTCATGGGAACAGTCTAGCCCGAACTGCCAAGCCATGTCTTCCCTGGACCGGAAACAAGCTTCCGAGGACGGTACCTGGCATTCCAGCCGTCTTTAGCCCGGCTTGCTTGAATTCAGTGGCAAAGTGAGCAAGGGACTCTTGTCTGAGCATACCCTGCCACACTTATGGCGGCCAAAAGCGGTACAAAAGGGGGTGGTGATGGACGGAGCATCTGAATCAATCAAACACTCACACCCAGTCAAGAGATCTGGGTTTAATCCATCACCGTTCTTTAGCCCACTCTGCCACCCCAGTTCAGACATGGCTGTATGCAAATCAGTCTGACCCTGTGCCTCATGGGAACAGTCCATCCCGAACTGCCAAGCCATGTCTTCCCTGGACCGGAAACAAGCTTCCGAGGACCGGTTTCTGGCATTCCAGCCGTCTTCAGCCCGGCTTGCTTGAATTCAGTGGCAAAGTGAGCAAGGGACTCATGTCTGAGCATACCCTGTCACACTTATGGCGGCCAAAAGTGGTACAAAAGGGGGTGGTGATGGACGGAGCATCTGAATCAATCAAACACTCACACCCAGTAAAAAGATCTGGGTTTAATCCATCACCGTTCTTTAGCCCACTCTGCCACCCCAGTTCAGACATGGCTATATGCGAATCAGTCTGACCCTGTGCCTCATGGGAACAGTCCAGCCCGAACTGCCAAGCCATGTCTTCCCTGGACCGGAAACAAGCTTCCGAGGACCGGTTTCTGGCATTCCAGCCGTCTTCAGCCCGGCTTGCTTGAATTCAGTGGCAAAGTGAGCAAGGGACTCACGTCTGAGCATACCCTGCCACACTTATGGCGGCCAAAAGCAGTACAAAAGGGGGTGGTGATGGACGGAGCATCTGAATCAATCAAACACTCACACCCAGTCAAAAGATCTGGGTTTAATCCATCACCGTTCTTTAGCCCACTCTGCCACCCCAATTCAGACATGGCTATATGCAAATCAGTCTGACCCTGTGCCTCATGGGAACAGTCCAGCCCGAACTGCCAAGCCATGTCTTCCCTGGACCGGAAACTAGCTTCCGAGGACCGGTTTCTGGCATTCCAGCCCTCTTCAGCCCGGCTTGCTTGAATTCAGTGGCAAAGTGAGCAAGGGACTCACGTCTGAGCATACCCTGCCACACTTATGGTGGCCAAAAGCGGTACAAAAGGGGGTGGTGATGGACGGAGCATCTGAATCAATCAAACACTCACACCCAGTCAAAAGATCTGGGTTTAATTCATCACCGTTCTTTAGCCCACTCTGCCACCCCAGTTCAGACATGGCTATATGCAAATCAGTCTGTCCCTGTGCCTCATGGGAACAGTCCAGCCCGAACTGCCAAGCCATGTCTTCCCTAGACCGGAAACAAGCTTCCGAGGACCGGTTTCCGGCATTCCAGCCGTTTTCAGCCCGGCTTGCTTGAATTCAGAGGCAAAGTGTGCAAGGCACTCACGTCTGAGCATACCCTGCCACACTTATGGTGGCCAAAAGCGGTACAAAAGGGGGTGGTGATGGACAGAGCATCTGAATCAATCAAACACTCACACCCAGTCAAAAGATCTGGGCTTAATCCATCACCGTTCTTTGGCCCACTCTGCCACCCCAGTTCAGACATGGCTATATGCAAATCAGTCTGACCCTGTGCCTCATGGGCACAGTCCAGCCCGAACTGCCAAGCCATGTCTTCCCTGGACCGGAAACAAGCTTCCGAGGACCGGTTTCTGGCATTCCAGCCGTCTTCAGCCCGGCTTGCTTGATTTCAGTGGCAAAGTGAGCAAGGGACTCACGTCTGAGCATACCCTGCCACACTTATGGCAGCCAAAAGTGGTACAAAAGGGGGTGGTGATGGACGGAGCATCTGAATCAATCAAACACTCACACCCAGTCAAAAGATCTGGGTTTAATCCATCACCGTTCTTTAGCCCACTCTGCCACCCCAGTTCAGACATGGCTATATGCAAATCAGTCTGACCCTGTGCCTCATGGGAACAGTCTAGCCCGAACTGCCAAGCCATGTCTTCCCTGGACCGGAAACAAGCTTCCGAGGACCGGTTTCTGGCATTCCAGCCGTCTTCAGCCCGGCTTGCTTGAATTCAGTGGCAAAGTGAGCAAGGGACTCACGTCTGAGCATACCCTGCCACACTTATGGCGGCCAAAAACGGTACAAAAGGGGGTGGTGATGGACGGAGCATCTGAATCAATCAAACACTCACACCCAGTCAAGAGATCTGGGTTTAATCCATCACCGTTCTTTAGCCCACTCTGCCGCCCCAGTTCAGACATGGCTTTATGCAAATCAGTCTGACCCTGTGCCTCATGGGAACAGTCCAGCCCGAACTGCCAAGCCATGTCTTCCCTGGACCTGAAACAAGCTTCCGAGGACCGGTTTCTGGCATTCCAGCCGTCTTCAGCCCGGCTTGCTTGAATTCAGTGGCAAAGTGAGCAAGGGACTCACGTCTGAGCATACCCTGCTACACTTATGGCGGCCAAAAGCGGTACAAAAGGGGGTGGTGGGTGATGGACGGAGCATCTGAATAAATCAAACACTCACACCCAGTCAAAAGATCTGGGTTTAATCCATCACCGTTCTTTAGCCCACTCTGCCACCCCAGCTCAGACATGGCTGTATGCAAATCAGTCTGACCCTGTGCCTCATGGGAACAGTCCAGCCCGAACTGCCAAGCCATGTCTTCCCTAGACCGGAAACAAGCTTCCGAGGACCGGTTTCTGGCATTCCAGCCGTCTTGAGCCCAGCTTGTTTGAATTCAGTGGCAAAGTGAGCAAGGGACTCACGTCTGACCATACCCTGCCACACTTATGGCGGCCAAAAGCGGTACAAAAGGGGGTGGTGATGGACAGAGCATGTGAATCAATCAAACACTCACACCCAGTCAAAAGATCTGGGTTTAATCCATCACCGTTCTTTAGCCCACTCTGCCACCCCAGTTCAGACATGGCTATATGCAAATGAGTCTGACCCTGTGCCTCATGGGAACAGTCCAGCCCGAACTGCCAAGCCATGTCTTCCCTGGACCAGAAACAAGCTTCCGAGGACCGGTTTCTGGCATTCCAGCCGTCTTCAGCCCGGCTTGCTTTAATTCAGTGGCAAAGTGAGCAAGGGACTCACGTATGAGCATACCCTGTCACACTTATGGCGGCCAAAAGCAGTACAAAAGGAGGGGGTGATAGACGGAGCATCTGAATCAATCAAACACTCACACCCAGTCAAAAGATCTGGGTTTAATCCATCACCGTTCTTTAGCCCACTCTGCCACCCCAGTTCAGACATGGCTATATGCAAATCAGTCTGACCCTGTGCCTCATGGGAACAGTCCAGCCCGAACTGCCAAGCCATGTCTTCCCTGGACCGGAAACAAGCTTCCGAGGACCGGTTTCTGGCATTCCAGCCGTCTTCAGCCCGGCTTGCTTGAATTCAGTGGCAAAGTGAGCAAGGGACTCATGTCTGAGCATACCCCGCCACACTTATGGCGGCCAAAAGCGGTACAAAAGGGGGTGGTGATGGACGGAGCATCTGAATCAATCAAACACTCACACCCAGTCAAAAGATCTGGGTTTAATACATCACCGTTCTTTAGCACACTCTGCCACCCCAGTTCAGACATGGCTATATGCAAATCAGTCTGACCCTGTGCCTCATGGGAACAGTCCAGCCCGAACTGCCAAGCCATGTCTTCCCTGGACCGGAAACAAGCTTCCGAGGACCGTTTTCTGGCTTTACAGCCGTCTTCAGCCCAGCTTGCTTAAATTCAGTGGCAAAGTGAGCAAGGGACTCACGTCTGAGCATACCCTGCCACACTTATGGGGGCCAAAAGCGGTACAAAAGGGGGTGGTGATGGACGGAGCATCTGAATAAATCAAACACTCACACCCAGTCAAAAGATCTGGGTTCAATCCATCACCGTTCTTTAGCCCACTCTGCCACCCCATCTCAGACATGGCTATATGCAAATAAGTCTGACCCTGTGCCTCATTTGAACAGTCCAGCCCTAACTGCCAAGCCATGTCTTCCCTGGACCGGAAACAAGCTTCCGAGGACCGGTTTCTGGCATCCCAGCCGTCTTCAGCCCGGCTTGCTTGAATTCAGTGGCAAAGTGAGCAAGGGACTCACGTTTGAGCATACCCTGCCACACTTATGGGTGCCAAAAGCGGTTCAAAAGGGGGTGGTGATGGACGGAGCATCTGAATCAATCAAACACTCACACCCAGTCAAAAGATCTGGGTTTAATACATCACCGTTCTTTAGCCCACTCTGCCACCCCAGTTCAGACATGGCTATATGCAAATCAGTCTGACTCTGTGCTTCATGGGAACAGTCCAGCCCGAACTGCCAAGCCATGTCTTCCCTGGACCGGAAACAAGCTTCTGAGGACCGGTTTCTGGCATTCCAGGCGTCTTCAGCCCGCCTTGCTTGAATTCAGTGGCAAAGTGAGCAAGGTACTCACGTCTGAGCATACCCTGCCACACTTATGGCGGCCAAAAGCGGTACAAAAGGGGGTGGTGATGGACGGAGCATCTGAATCAATCAAACACTCACACCCAGTCAAAAGATCTGGGTTCAATCCATCACCGTTCTTTAGCCCAATCTGCCAGCCCAGTTCAGACATGGCTATATGCAAATCAGTCTGACCCTGTGCCTCATGGGAACAGTCCAGCCCGAGCTGCCAAGCCATGTCTTCCCTGGACCGGAAACAAGCTTCCGAGGACCGGTTTCTGGCATTCCAGCCTTCTTCCGCCCGGCTTGCTTGAATTCAGTGGCAAAGTGAGCAAGGGACTCACGTCTGAGCATATCCTGCCACACTTATGGCGGCCAAAAGCGGTATGAAAGGGAGTGGTGATGGACGGAGCATCTGAATCAATTAAACACTCACACCCAGTCAAAAGATCTGGGTTTAATCCATCACCGTTCTTTATCCCACTCTGCCACCCCAGTTCAGACATGGCTATATGCAAATGAGTCGGACCCTGTGCCTCATGGGAACAGTCCAGCCCGAACTGCCAAGCCATGTCTTCCCTGGACCGGAAACAAGCTTCCGAGGACCGGTTTCTGGCATTCCAGCCGTCTTCAGCCCGGCTTGCTTGAATTCAGTGGCAAAGTGAGCAAGGGACTCACGTTGGGCTGGACTGTTCCCATGAGGCACAGGGTCAGACTGATTTGCGTATAGTTATGTCTGAACTGGGGTGGCGGAGTGGGCTAAAGAATGGTGATGGATTAAACCCAGATCTTTTGACTGGGTGTGAGTGTTTGATTTATTCAGATGCTCCGTCCATCACTACCCCCTTTTGTATCACTTTTGGCCGCCATAAGTGTGGTAGGGTATGCTCAGACGTGAGTCCCTTGCTCACTTTGCCACTGAATTCAAGAAAGCCGGGCTGAAGACAGCTGGAATGCCAGAAACCGGTCCTCATAAGCTTGTTTCCGGTCCAGGGAAGACATGGCTTGGCAGTTCGGGCTGGACTGTTCCCATGAGGCACAGGGTCAGACTGATTTGCAAATAGCCATGTCTGAACTGGGGTGGCAGAGTGGGCTAAAGAACGGTGATGTATTAACCCAGATCTTTTAACTGGGTGTGAGTGTTTGATTTATTCAGATGCTCCGTCCATCACCACCCCCTTTTGTATCACTTTTGGCCGCCATAAGTGTGGCAGGGTATGCTCAGACGTGAGTCCCTTGCTCACTTTGCCACTGGATTCAAGCAAGCCGGCCTGAAGATGGCTGGAATGCCAGAAACCGGTCCTCGGAAGCTAGTTTCCGGTCCAGGGAAGACATGGCTTGGCAGTTCGGGCTGGACTGTTCCCATGAGGCACAGGGTCAGACTGATTTGCATATAGCCATGTCTGAACTGGGGTGGCAGAGTGGGCTAAAGAACGGTGATGGATTAAACCCAGATCTTTTGACTGGGTGTGAATGTTTGATTTATTCAGATGCTCCGTCTATCACCACCCCCTTTTGTTTCATCCAGGCTGACAAGTTCTTCATTCCCTCCTGGAAACAGAGTCTGGTGTCTTCTGGATTCTTCGTGAGTAAGAGGATGAGCTAGGTGTCGGCGGCGTAGGATACAATGCTGAGCCTATGCTGCCTCACGATGGCAGCAATGGGGGCCATGTAAATGTTGAAGAGCGTGGGGCTGAGCGATGATCCTTGGCATACTCCGCTGTTGATATCAGTGTGTTCGGAGATGAAGGGAGGGAGTCTGATCCTTTGGGTTCGGCTGGAGAGGAAAGCTCGCATCCAGTCGAGGACGGCTCCGTGTATCCCTGTGTCGTGAAGTCTGGCTGCGAGAGTGCCGTGAGAGACGGTGTTGAAGGCTACAGAAAGGTCAAGAAGGATGAGGGCTGCGGTGTGCTCCTAGTCGAGTAGCATGTGGATGTCGTCAGTGGCGGCGAGGAGGGTCGTCTCGGTGCTGTAGTTGCTGCGGAATCCAGACTTTGAGGGGTCTACGATGGAGTTTTCTTCGGTGAAGGTATTCAGCTGGGCATTCACAAGTCTCTCTGTGATATATAGGAATGTAGGAGCTGTGTCCGTCCGTTGGCTTACCCGCCTTGGGTATTATCACTACGGTGTCTGTTCGTTGGTCCAGTGGTAGGCAACCTCTTTCTCTGGCCTCATCAAACATTTTCAGAAGATACGGCGCCAGTACACTAGCTGTGCCCTTGAATACCTCAGCTAGCACTCCATTTGGGCCCCGGGGCCTTGCCTGCCTGCCTTCCTTCAGATCTTGCATGGCTCCCACTATCTTTTTGGCTGTTATATCTTTCTCCATGTCCTCTCTATTCTCATCGGACAACGTGGGGAGCCGAACATCAATGTCACAGAATGAAGGTTCCACTAACCTTTCAGCCGGATACAACAGGAGCGATGCTAAGCTACCACTACCCCTTGTATGGCAATCTCTGAGTTATGTATAAACCATATATATGTATAAACCACTCCAGGGATATACCACAGCCGGGGGAAGGGTAAAAAGGGACAAAGGAAACAATAAAGTTGTGGCAGAGAAACCAATGAAGATCATGAAGCAGAGGTTGGAACGTCACTTCTATGCTTGCTCTCGGGTTCCTGTATACAAGACAAAATGAACATACAATGAGTGGAACCTACCCTGCCTTCCTCTCTTTTAGTATCCCAAGACTCAAGCATTCACTACACTTACATTAGTACCCTGCCTCCAACTCCTCAATCAAAAAAGGCACAAAAGGTAAAAATAAAATAAAGAAAAGAACCAGGATGTGTTGACTTCTAGTAAAGTCCGGACTACTGCAAGGACTCTACCAAGTTATATACCCAACAGTACAGGATTGTCAAAGAACAGTACTTAGCTGGCAGACGGATTCAAGCTGCCTAGTAGAATTGGAGATAAAACTCTTCTATCTTTTCTGCAGCTCCATGAGGGCCGGTAAATGTTCCGTAACTCTGTTACATTCAGTTGTATCTATGCGCTTGCTCTTCCTGCTGATAGCGCAGAGACAAACATCAGACCTCCCATGCCATCTTCCGACAATAGCCCCCCTCGGACTTTGCCTCGATGAATTCCGAGTCTCTCCCATAGTGGAGTACGATAAAGTTCAGGAAATACCAAAAGAATAATGAACACGGCAGCCTCCGTGTTCGCGCTACAGCGCTAGCTCCAAAAGGAAGTCGCGTACCAAAAACGGCTCTGACACGCCGTAGTGCAACAGCCGAATGCGTGTCAATCCAAACGGCCAAGATAATCCAAACAAATCCAAATGAACACGCATCTCAGAATACGAACTCTTCCTTCTTACAGTCCCGAATCAAAATACTCAGGTGACAAGCACCAGCGTGAAGGAGAAAGGAGCTTAGATAGCAAAACGAGTAAAAGAGAGGTAGGACTAAAGTCACAAGCATTCTGGGATATGTAGTCCCAAACCCTATTTCGCATAAGCTACAGCCTAGCTGTGACAATCAACTAATAGTTCTCAACAGTCTGTTCTGGTAGGGTTGGAGGGATAGACCCCCTCATAATAATCCGTGAGGGCCCTCGCTATTCCTTCACCAGTAGTGTGCATTGCCCCTTGGGAATCACCTATCTTAGCTACCCAGTTTTCTTTCCTGTCCCTCTTTTACAACCATGTGATGATCTTGTTAGCCTTATCACCTAGATCATAAAGCCTTATTTGTGTTGCTAAGGCAACTGACCATGTGGCGTTGTCCACAAGGTAGCTCATTTCCTACCTTTTAATGCCAAGACGATGCATGAGTTGTGAGTCAGCCTTTTCCCCGGATAATATGCTGACCTCCAGCATAGCTACTTCTTCATCTAATGTGTCATTGTTGTGATCTCATTTCCCCTGCTTTCCAGAGTTGCATCTCTGGAATGTAGATTGTTGCTATGGGTATTGGTTGTACAGCATTCCAGGTTTGTTAGTTGCCTGTGGACTGCTGAGGCTGTGGCTAATAAACACTGAACAAGAAGAACTCACATCTTCTGCCTCTTATTGTATCGTTCTTCACCACAGTCACACTGAATGCTTCCCATACGGTGCGTGCTGAGTCCACCGATCCCTCATTTTCTTGAATAAAGAATTGTGCATTCTAGGACCGGTTTGGGGTTTTCAACCCTCATCAGCCAGGATAGCTTGACTTCCAGTGGTATGGAGAGCACCCAGATCTGTGACTGGGGGTGAGTGTCTGAAAAGTTTCAGCGCTCCGTCTATCATCTCCTTGTGTTTGCTTCGTTCACCCAAAGTTGGTAGGGTATGCCCAGATGTGGGTCCCTTGCTCACTTTGCCACTGGATTCAAGCTATTCAGAAAAGGGGGTGGTGATGGACAGAGTCTCTGATTTAAGCAGAACACTCCTACCCAGTCAACAGATCAGGGCTTGATCCATCACCGTTTTTTAGCTCACTGCACCATCCCAGCTCAGAACCTGGCTACATGCAAATTAGTCTGTCCCTGGCCCAGTGCATCATGGGCACAGGGCAGACCAAACTACCAAGCCAATTCTTATACTGGAAAGGAAACAAGCTTCCGGGGACCGGTGTCTGGCATTACAGCCGTCTTCAAGCTAGCCTGGCAGATGACGGCTGTTAGCCTGAAACCGGTCCCAGGATGCTTGTTTTCGGTCCAGGGAACACATGGCTTGGCAGTTCGGGCTGGACTTTTCCCATGAGGCACAGGGTCAAGACTGATTTGCATATAGCTGTGTCTGAACTGGGGTGGCAAAGTGAGCTAAAGAACGATGATGGATTCAACCCAGATCTGTGACTGGGGGTGAGTGTCTGAAAAGTTTCAGCGCTCCGTCCTTCATCTCCTTGTGTTTGCTAGGCGAGAATAACTGCCATGCACTGCTGGGTAGAAGGTAAATTGTCACTCTCGAGGATTATGCAGACGCCATAGATCTGTCAGGCCCATGGCCTTTACAAATGCACAAAGTGGCTCCATGCACCTCCCCCTGTTAGCATTAGTTTCTCTATCTCTCTCCAGGTCCATGGTGAAGTTCATGTCCCCCCTAATATTAAAATATCTGGCGGGAGGTCTACAAGTAGGGCCCCCAATGCCGACAATGCCTCCATGTGCATGGCCGGTGGTATGTAGCATGAGACAATATTCAGGGTCTGTCCCTCCTATGTCCCTGTGAGCACCATGATTCTTCCCAACGGGTCATGCCGAATCATCCTCACTACCAGGGGAAGAGCAGTTCTCAGCACTATCCCTACCCCTCGGCGCTGTGCCCTTACACTTTGATCCTTCATTTGAGGTACAATAGCACCTTCCATACCCATTTGTGCATCGGCCTTGTTGCTTCATACTCTAGATACTGTACTAATCCCAGAATCCGACATTTCAATAACAAATAATAAACATTTCTAGATAATAGAAATAACACTTCATGCTCCAATCATACCTTCTCCCCTCCCTGCTACACTGCTGGCGGGTTCAACAACCAATGATTCCCAAAAGGGGGACTTGGGGGGGCTAGTTTAATGAGGTCGAACGAACAAGCCCCAGAGGTACTGAATGCAAAGAAAGTACGAGGTTCCCCTGAAGTGGAAGACAGTGAGAGAAGATACTAATGAGGTGAGTGGTCAAGGGTGACCACACACCTGATCAAGTGTAAGAAAAAAGGGGGAATTCCCTTTGTTGGAACCAGGGCTCTCACACACCCAGCAAGCTAGGTGTCATGCTTCATCATTTGAGCCTGCCCCTCGTCAGGTCGGCGCTGCAATACCTGACGGGCTCCCAGACCAGGGCTCTTTAGCGGGGATCTTCTGTTCCTGCCGGTTGGTGCAGTGGGGGTGAGGGGCCTAGTGTGTGTAGATGTCGGGGAAGTGAATTTAAAACAGGTCAGTTAGTCCAAACCATTACTTTATTCATAAAGGTAAACCGCCTGATTAAAAATGATATAGAGAGTGGCAATAAGCTAGATGCAATGTGTCTAGTTGTGTGTGCCCTAATCTCAATTGATTGACATGTTTCGTGCCTCTAATGTCGGGGGATCTGGGCACTTCTTCAGGATCAAAAGTGAACACTATCTACACTACGCGGTCAAGTGAAATCTACGTAACACGTTCCCAGGTCAATGACTTATACTGTTGTCTAGCACTGCTTGCAACAGTTACGCCGGTTAAAAATGGACACCGATGTGGGTCCAGCATGATGAAATGCTGAGCCTGCAACCTACCCTGCGTCCGGAACCCTGAGGGTTCAACAACCACCCACCACCCCAACTCGCAGAGTCCCTGTCTCCCTTTAACTTGATAACTAAGCAGAGGTTAGCAGGTGCCGAACAGATTATAGCACTGTCCTCGATCTCCCTCGTATCCCAAACTCCCCTGGTTTCAGTTTTAGTCCTGCCGACAACACATCGGGCCCTTAGTCGGTTACCTGTCCCATGGGTGTAGTCCCATTCACAATGTCTTAACTCCCCCCTCCCACCTATAATAGGATGTCCGATCTCATGCTTTCAGTGACCAGTATAGCACATTTTCGTTGCCTTCTTAGTCCAGACCCTCCTTTTGGATGCGTCCTATTCCGAGGTATGGATTTCTTCGGTCGTCGATCACCCTGGTTTGTCTTTCTGTTGTTCCCATCTTCTATCTCATTGGGGGTTGTGGCCCAATGTGAGCCAGACTTCCATCCACTCACAGGTTTCCTCTGCTGTGTTAAAGTACCAGGTTTTCCCCTCGGCGACCACTCCCAACTTTGCTGGAAACAGATTTGAATATTTGATCTCTTTGCTGTGCAATTTTCTTTTGATGCCCTCACAAGTTCGTCTCTGTCTTTCGACTTGTAGCGTGAAGTCCGGAAAGAAGCGGATCACTACATTTTCGTGGTGGTGGTCCCCGTGTACACGTGCTACCTGTCAGATGCCATCCCTGTCCCGAAAACTAAGGATACGTGCGATGATTGTTCTGGGTGGGGCACTAGGCTTTGGATTGGGGATGGGCGCCCTGTGTGCATGCTCTTTTATAAAGTAGTTGGAGAGTCGTTTAGGCTTTAAGTAATGGAGGATTAAGTCCTCCAGAAACAAATTGACCCTCAGTTCCACCATGCCTTCCAGGACCCCCACCACTCTAATATTGTTTCTGCATGCATGCCCTTCCTGATCCTCCAGTTTACCAGTAATTACCTCTTGCTGTTTTGGGAGGGTCAGAACTTGTTTTTCTAGGCGTTTTGTGCTGGTCTGCAAGTGCGTTACCTCCGTCTCAGTAACGGCGACTTTGTCAGTCATTTTATGGCGATTGGCCTGGAGAAGATTCACATCTACAGTCACTGCATCTAGTTTAGATTCTATTGTGCCTTTCAAGTCTGTAATTGCCGCCATTATTGCACTCAAGGAGGGTTCCACAGTCTCCTCCGGCCGCTGTACCTATGCACCTGCCATTGGCTTCGGGACTACGTACACACCTGTCACACTACTCAACTCTCCAGGCCCTCCGATCTCTTTCAAGCCCTGCACTTTTTTATAAAAATCTCCCGATGCCGCTCCTTTTGTGAGTATCCTGGTGTATAGACCCCCCGGGTCCAGGACAGACTTTAGTCAGTCTCTTCTTAATATTCTAGAGCCCTACTTCGGAGCTGCCAATCTGACAGTTCTTGGTGACTTAAACTTTCATTTAGATAACCTTGATTCTAAAGACTCCTTAGACCTTTTGGACTCACTATCTGCATGTGATCTCGTGCAATTGGTCAAACACCCCACTCATCAGGCGGGTCATATACTGGATGCTGTTTTCTCTAATGACGAGAGGCTCAAAATAGACGATCCCATCCCATTGTCTTGGTCTGACCACTTTGCTGTTCCTTTGGAGCTTTCGGTCGCTTTTACTCCTGCAAAGACTGGTGTCTCTAGTCAAACCAAATTCAGGAGGAATCTTAAGAAAATTACGAGTACCTCGTTGGCCCCACTGATGCAAAATTATAAAGCAGCCCTCTTTGAGGATATCAATCTAGCCACTTCGGAACTGTCCAAAGCCATTAGTGCAGCAGTCGATGTGCTGGCTCCTCTCTCCTCTTGCTATTCTGCGAGAAAGAAACCCTCTTCACCCTGGTTTTCGGAGCCCCTCAGGCTCATGAGACAAGGGTGCAGGAAGCAAGAAAGGCTCTGGCGGACGAGTTGGAACCTTGAGGAGAGGGAAAAACATAAGAAACTCCTCAAGGAGTACAAGTTGGAGATCATCAGAGTTAAGCAAGAGTACTTTGCTAATCTGACAATGGCTCTCTCCTCTCCCAGGGATCTTTTTAAAATAGTGGACTCGCTCTGCACGCTACAGACGCAGGACCCTGTAGTAAGCACCCAGGAATTCTGCGATAAAATCGCAGGATTCTTTCGCTCGAAGATTGCGGACATCTATCTGAATCTTGAATTACAAAGATCTGTCACCCCTCCTCCGCCCGTCTCCTCTTCTCCGCTTTCGAAGGAGGTCTCTTCCACCACCTCCAAAAGTCTGTCAGAGTTTCCGCCTCTATCCTATCAGGAGCTTGACCTGCTCTTAAACAAGACATGGTCGGGGTCTCCATTGGACCCCTGTCCCCTTAAAGTCCTGAAGGAGTGCAGAGACCCCTTTCTCCCTCTTTTGCTTGACATCATGAATAGGGCTATGAGAGAGGGCAC
Organism: Lissotriton helveticus; assembly: GCF_964261635.1. Lineage (NCBI taxonomy): Eukaryota > Metazoa > Chordata > Amphibia > Caudata > Salamandridae > Lissotriton > Lissotriton helveticus. The sequence continues at coordinate 86,156,752 of NC_136063.1, forward strand.
TTTTCCATCTCAATGGAAGAGTGCGGTGGTCAAGCCCCTTCTAAAGAAGCCTACACTAGATCCCGAGGTGCTTAAGAATTACCGCCCCATTTCTTTGCTCCCAGCGCCGGCAAAGATGCTGGAGACGCATCTCAATCAACATCTGGCGGCATTTCTTGACTCCTCGGGTCTCTTAGATCAATCCCAACACGGCTTCAGGAGACACCATAGTACCGAGTCAGCCCTTACGGTCGTACTGAATAACATCCGTATGGAGGTAGACCGGGGACATACCACCGTCCTGGTCCTTCTGGACCTCACAGCCGCCTTCGATACACTATCCCCCTCAGTCTTAACATCTCACCTGAGGGAGATGGGGGTGGAAGGGGCGGCTCTGAGTCTGCTGGCCTCCTTTCTGGACCAGAGGGTACAGAGGGTTAAGCTGGGAGAGTTCCTATCTCCATCCCTACCTGTGCAATGTGGGGTCCCACAGGGGTCGGCATTAAGTCCGACCCTGTTTAACATCTACGTGACCCCGCTTGCCAGGTTAATTAGATCTTTTGGGATGGAGGTAGTCTCTTAGGCGGATGACACACAGATCTTGGTGTCCCTCTCCCACTCGGGTGGCTCGTCCCCGTTCAACTTTAGAAACTGCATGGAAGCAGTGTCCCAGTGGATGATTTACAATTCACTAAAGTTGAACGGGGAAAAGACTGAGATCTTGGTGTTTGATCCTAACAATAACATCTGGTCACCTGAATGGTGGCCGCCCTCGCTGGGGACCTGTCCCACTCCCACGGGGTCAACACGGAACTTGGGAGTACTGATTGAACCCGCCCTCTCCATGACCTTGCAGGTTAACAGAACTGTTGCTACCTGCTGGGGCATCATTACAATACTCCGGAAAATAATACATTACCTGTCCCCTCAGGCGCGGAAGCAAGTGGTGGTAGCACTTGTCGCTTCGCGACTAGATTATTGTAACGCCTTATACATCGGCATGAATAAGAGCTTGATTCAGCGTCTTCAGACTGCTCAAAATGCGGCAGCCAAATTTGTTCTGGACGCTCCCAGATTAGCGTCATCAACGGCAGCCAGGAAGGCCTTACATTGACTTCCTATTGAAGCGAGGATTATCTTCAAAACGCTCTGCCTTACCCACAGCGCACTCTCTGGCAAGGGTGCGGGGGGATCAAGAAACTGCTGCTACCCTATGTTTCGGGCAGACTCTTACGCTCCTCCTCAAAGAACCTGCTGGTGGTACCTCGTTTCCGTAAGAGTAAATGGGGCGGTAGGGCTTTTTCTTCAATTGCCCCTTAGCTATGGAATACCCTTCCATGTGAAATCAAATCTCAGTCCTCCGTTCCGACTTTTCGTAAAGCATTGAAAACATGGCTGTTTGCAAGGGCGTACCCGTAGTTACTCTTCATTTGTTCTTATGGCTTTTTCTGTTAGGCGCCTTGATGCCTTCATTTCATTTCATTACTTGTCCATTTTATTGGTCTGCGTCCCGGGTTGTCCCTTGGGCCTCATCCAGGGACCCAGCGCTGACCCAGCGCTGCAATTGATGTCTCTATCGGTGTGCCCCTTCAGTTTGAGCCCCCGAGCCACCTTGCACAGCAGTTCCAATCTGTCCCATCCCCGTGGGGCTATCAACATTCAGTGTTGCTGCCCAATGCCGTTTCCCTGAGTTTGCATGGCCTGCGCCTTGAACCGCAGACTTCACCAGTCGGACGGGGGGTCCTGGTTTGGTTCCTTTAGTTGCAGCTCCTCACGTTGAAGTTATAGCCACAGTCCCTGTGGCGTCCCCCTGGTTCTGGGTATAGCGTTTGCCAGGTCTATGGTAGTGAGTGATGTATATTAGGGCTCCGAAACTTCTCGCTCCTCTGTTGCGCACAGCACGTGCACTTCATCACCCCTGGTCACCTCCGCTGTTCACTGTGGCATACCTCGATCCCAGCTGCACTGCTGCCGAATTTGCCGTTCCTCTCTGAATCTGGTGCGACCGCAACCTGACCCCTGGGATTCACTGCGGCTACCGGACTCCGCTCCCTGGGCCTACCGTGGCTGGTCTAGCCGCCTACTCCGCTCGATCCTGTCCTGTGACAGGTTGCCACATAGCTGTTACTGTCTGTGCTGTACCCACTGGTGTGAGTGAGGGAACCTTGTATGCCTGATGTGGAAGAGGTGTGGCGCAGCGGTCAGGGCGATTGAGTCCTGAACCCAGGGGCTCAAGGTTTGACCCCCGGTGCCGGTGGCAGATCAGTCCAGCACCATGTGACTCTGGGCAATACCTCGATTAATCTTCCCGACGGCCCCAGCGCCTTGACACCTTCAGGTAATTGTTTGCACTTTACAAATACTGGACATTTGCATCTGATGTCCATACCGCACCTGCACCTGCCAGGGGCCTGTGCCATGTGTGACACTTCAAAGCAGACACAAGGAGATGGGAGTAATGCCTGTAACTTGTCTAACCACTGACAATCGCTCTGGTCGCAGCCCCAACCCATCCTTCTTTTGCTTGCTGTGTCACTGGAGCCAAGCTTGATACGGCTGAAGAACCTACATCAGTGTGAAACCGGCGCTGGATTACTTGTGTTTCAGTCCATGGAGGACCTGGCCGGGCAGTTCGGGCTGGACTCTTCCTATCGGAGCAGGGTCAAGGCTGATTTGCATATGGACTCTTCCTATCGGAGCAGGGTCAAGGCTGATTTGCATATGGACTCTTCCTATTGGAGCAGGATCAAGGCTGATTTGCATATGGATTCTTCCTATTGGAGCAGGGACATGGCTAATTTGCATATGGGATCTTCCAATTGGAACAGGGTCATGGCTGATTTGCATATGGCTGGGCCACACTGAGGTGGGTGGAGAACAAAGGAACAGTGGATAAGGATTGGGTTAGACAGATGGAAGCATTCCTGCATCACCTTCTGTGTGTTTGACACATCCGAGCAGTCCTGGCCTTTTAGCTCACAGCTCTCGCTTGCCTTGAGTTTTGAGACAATACTTACAATGTAAAAAAGACAAACTACAAGTCCCAGAATGCACTAACCGTTAAAAAAAGACCAGATACAGGCGTGCCTGTTGTGTGCATTAAAGGAAGCTTTCATTGTAGCAGACCCTGCTGTATCTGTCTATGATCAGTTAATGAGGCTTTGTAAAACTTTAAATTATGAAAAACCAAAGCGTTTTCTATTCCCTCCTACTTTTCATTCCTCCACCTCTTGTTGCTGCCTTTTCTCTTCATACATTCTTTTCCTCCCCTCTCTACCTTCTTCTCCTTCTCTTCCCCTTTGATTCTCTCACACATTGTTTTACACCCCAGTATTCCTTCTTCCACCCGCTGCTTTCCCTTGTTTTCTCAGACAGAAAGTCTTGGGGTCACTTTTAATGTCCTGTATTTCACTCATCCCTCTGCCGCCCTCTTCTGCCCAGAAATAAAGCACCCGTGGCCCAGTCTGGGGTGATTTACCAGCCTCTTCGAGCCGGGCTGCTGCAGTCAGAGCTGAACTTGCACATTGGCGCTGCGATGTCTCGTATGAGCTATATCCATGCAATTACAATACAATTAAAGAGGCTTTATTCAGTGCACCCAGAGGAAAGCGACAGGTGTGTTTGAGGCTGTTGGCCCTTTCAGCAGCGGCCAGGACGCAATTTAGGACAAAAAACTCAGTGCAAAATGCAAGAGAATTCACAGACTCCCCCACTTCAGAAAGAACCGGTTCAAGCACACAAGGGAGCAGGAGACACACAGACACGCCCACTTTTACACAAACAGAGAACCAGGAAGTCCCAGCACACACAGGAGGAGACACACAGACACTCCCACTTCAAACAAATAGAGAAACGAAACTTAACTTTCTTTACCTTCCTGCATTTCTTGGATCATGGCTACCGCAGCTCAGGGCAGGAATCTCAAAGACGAGGCCTCTTGTTCCATCTGTTTGGAATATTTCACTGATCCTGTGTCCACAGACTGTGGACACAACTTCTGCCGCTCCTGCATCACTCAGAGCTGGGCGGGAAGAGATGGAAACTTCCCCTGTCCGCAGTGCAGAGAAATATCAACAGGGAAAAGCCTCCGATCCAACAGGCAACTCGGAAACATTGTGGAAATGTTAAAACAGCTTCACCTGCCCCCCGTGGAGCCCCCACGGGAGAATCTGTGCGAGAAACACGAGGAGAAACTGAGGCTGTTCTGTGACGAGGATCAGAGGGTGATATGTGTGGTCTGCCGGGAGTCCAAGGCCCATAAATCTCACTCAGTGAGTCCTATTGAGGAGGCTGCCGAGGAGTACAAGGTATGTGTGCGGGTCCGTTGGGATCACAACTCTTTGAGGATTATAGAGAAGGGTGCAGAGGAGTATAAAGTGTGTGTGAGCTGTTATGAGATCACAAGTGAAGTCAGTCCTTGAGTATTATAGGGAAGCAGGCCCGGCTCTATAGGTTGGGCCAGGCCCACCCGAGGCCACTCAGATCTGGAAATCCAGGGTTTGTTGTTTTATCCCTAATGCCACCGATTAGAAGACTGCATTGAGAAGGCTGCCCAGGAGTTGCAAGGTTTGTCACAGCCCCACACCGAGCCCCGTACAGGGGGCCGCAGATGTACAAGGGGTGTCTGTATCAATTCAGCCACAACTAACTGCTTACTAAGGGCTCCATGGAGAATTCTGCCCAGGAGCACAGAGCTGGTCTGGAGGAATTCAGAGATCACTCATTGCACTGCAAGGTCTCCGTAGACTATTCTGCACAAGCGCACACAGTGTGAACCCCACAGAAGGGTCTCAGCAAGATAAGGGATGGTTTGTCTGTCCCAGCCCTGTGGTCACATGTCCCACATATTTAGTTTCACAGAAGATTGCGCAGAAGTGTACAAAGTACGTCTGTGGGTGTTCAGACTCCACGAATCTCATGGAGAAGGCTGCAAAAGCTGACAAGTTTTTTGCTAGATGACTGGAAATACGAGGCACTCCTAAGATTCCATAGAGAGGGTGACAAAGATCACAAGGTTTGTGTGTGAGAGTTCAAGATTCATATATGAAGAGACACTTCGTGAGTTCATACAGGAGGCTGCAGAAGAGCATAAGGTGTGTCTGCAGGGGTTCAGGGATCACTCATTGCATTCTTAGGACTACAGAAAAAGGCAGCTCAAGAGCAGAAAGGCGCGCGTGTCGCAGCGTTGAGGGTCGCGAGGTTGGCACCCCGAGTCCCATAGAAGATGCGACAGAAGAACACAAGGTATGATTGTCATAGACCTGGAATCACACATCCCACACCTCAAGCCTCAGAGGCACGTCTGCAGGATGCCCAAGTGTACACAGAATGCCTGTGAGTGTCCCGGGATCCAGAGTGGATTGAGAAGAAGGCCCAAGGCTTGTGTCTCTGAGGGCTTTGGTGTCTCCAGCACTGCTCTGGGATGTATTAAGGAGGCGGCCCAAGCGTGTATGTATGGTTTGTGTGCGTGTGAAAGGATTTTGTTGCTTGAGTTCAAATTCTTAGTAAAAAAAGGAGAAAAGAAGCGTTTGGCAAAACAGAAACAATTCTGTTTATTTAAACAATTCAGCCCGGAGAACAGTTGCAGGCACGAGGTCCAAGTGCCTCAATGTACATTGTGTTGGTTTTAATTTTTTATAATTTTTTTACATCAAGCCATAACGCAACCAGAATCCCATATTCGGGTTGGTTGGTGCCTTAGAGTCCTAAATTAATAGTCAAAAGTTACTCCAGGTGGGTCTCGACCTTGCACGGACACAGTGTGGCCAGTGGTGAATGGGTCTAGATGGCCTGCCTGGGGAGCGCGTGATCACTACTTGTGCTAGATCCTGATTGGCTCTGTGTTGCTAACTCATGTGGCATCTGACTTTATTGTGTTTTTGAACCGCACGTACTCCCTTGGGACCTGTGTGCTTTATTGGTCAAATCTTCCCTGACAATTGTGATGTCGCTGCGCCTATCTCTGGGATCGATCAAGAGTTTCCTGCCCGCGTGTTTGCTTGCCAGCTACGCCTCCTGCCACCTGTGACCCATCATTCAGTGATCCCGGGCCTCGGTTGCAGGGCCTGTCTGACTACATACTTGCGTGTTGAGGTACATGTGGAGTTCGGGACGGGGGATTCTATTAATTAGGACAATAGTTGATTTTTGTCGACAAACGCATCTTCATTCAGAGGTTTAAAGCGGTTCTGTCTGCTCTATAGAGAAAGAGGCCTGAGAGAACACAACATGTCTACCTCAAGCGGTGCTCTGTGCTCCGCAGAGAAGGAGGGCCAAGAGTACACAGCGTGTCTGGGAGTGTTCAGGGATCTCAAGCACCGTGGGCTCTATAGCAAAAGACACCCAAGGGTACACATCATATGTTTCAGAATCTCAGGGAGATCTGTGTCTCTATACAGCGAGAGGGCCAGGAGTACATCTTATGTCTGTGTCTGTGCAGAAAGGCACAAGCCATGGCTGTTGCAGCCCAGGGATCACTAGTCACAAACTGAGAGTCCCTCTCCCACAGAAGAGGCTCCAGAAGAGCAGACGGTGTGTGTGTCACAGCCTTTGAATCACACTTTGGGCAAGTGAGCTCCAAAGAAAAGCCTGCAGAGGAGCGCATGGTTCATCTGCTACAGCCCTGGGATTACAGGTCGCACACTTGTGCCCCTAGGCTAGGGAGTAGAAGACCAGGGATTATTCCTGCCATTGTAGCAGAGCCGCAGAGACCCCTGCCAGGAGTAACTGAGTCTGGACCTCATCAGAGTTTGACAGATTCGGGGATCCACCAAAGAGACACAGATGTCATGTCTGTCAAACTCGTAGGTCATCTGCTCTATTTAGAGTCAAGAGAAGCGCCATATTTCCAACAGCCAGGCACAGGACAGCCACAAACACTAACAGAGTGTGCCGGCTCCAAGCAAGTTCGAACAGTAGAGCTCTCTGCGTCACCTGACGGTAAGATCCAAGCCCCGCAACTCGTCCCTGGGACACAATGTCTTTTCCAACTAATGAGACAATTGACACCCGTCTCCCTCTTTGCTCCGTAGATCCACAAACAAACAGTCTCCAATACCGGCGAGCCTGCCAATGCGTTTTCGCACACAAGTAAGTCCCCCGGCGATATGCTACTTTTGACACGCGGCTCTTTGCCACACTGATTCATTCCATCCCTCCCTTGAATTCTCCAATTTCAGATAAACCACGCTAGCATGGAGACTTAAAAACTCCGTTACCGGCACACCTGCCGAAGGACGGCTTGAATCCAAGGTAATTTTTTGAATTTTCGCAGCTCTCTGTCATTCAACTATTCTTTGTTACACACAATCCTGACACGGTGTGCTCTGTTGCAGCCCAAACCTAACGCGGCATAGACGATCCTTCATTCAAGTAGGAGCCTTCCATGGCACCAAAATACAAGGTAACCCGCACTCCCATGCGTGTCCTTTACTATTTTAAATGGCTAGAGGTCCAAATACTTTAATAAAATCGCCCTTTCCTCTTTTCACAAACAGTTCCCATGGACCACAATTACAGCGCCCTGATGAGAATCCTGTAAACAAGTTCCAGGATTCGAAACGCGTCGGCATTTTCCCTGTCACTAAGGGTTAATACGATTGTTGCACAAATTGGGCTTTCTTTCTTCAATAGCACATATTGATTGTGTCTGATGAGCTAAGAGTAGAATCTTCATAAAAAAACTGCTTACTCTCGCTCTCCTTGTAATTGTGATTTGTTTCTGTGAACTGTTCTTTTCTCTTAATTTTTGTTCATGACATTTCTTGTCCATGTTAAGAGTTTGAATGTTTTTTCCTTAATTGTGTTGGATTATTATCATTTTCTCTGCACTGTATATATGCACAAATCACTTGTTGAATTGCATATGGCCTGATATGAGGTTGACGGTGATCTCATGTCTGTTTGAAAACAATGAAAATAATTGTCGCTAACTAAGATATAACTCAAAGACATAAATCAATGTCGGGGGTAAACTAATAAACTATTGTTTATCCACAATCAAGTGTTGTCTAAATCATAGTTTGGAGGCATAGGTAATCACAATTTTTTGAATATTTCCAACAGCAGCATCCCCCTGGGCTCCACCAGCAACGCCTCCCCGGGCTCCATCAGCAGCACCTCCCCAGGCTCCCTAAGCAGCACCTCCCTGGGCTCCTTCAGCAGCGCCTCCCTGGGCTCCATCAGCAGCGCCTCCCTGGGCTCCACCAGCATTGCATCCCCGGGCTCCACCAGCAGCACCTCCCCCGGCTCCACCAGCAGCGCCTCCCCGGGCTCCACCAGCAGCGCCTCCCCCGGCTCCACCAGCAGCGCCTCCCCGGGCTCCACCAGCAGCGCCTCCCCCGGCTCCACCAGCAGCGCCTCCCCCGGCTCCACCAGCAGCGCCTCCCCGGGCTCCATCAGCAGCGCCTCCCTGGGCTCCATCAGCAGCACCTCCCCAGGCTCCCTAAGCAGCACCTCCCTGGGCTCCTTCAGCAGCGCCTCCCTGGGCTCCATCAGCAGCGCCTCCCTGGGCTCCACCAGCATTGCATCCCCGGGCTCCACCAGCAGCGCCTCCCCGGGCTCCACCAGCAGCGCCTCCCCCGGCTCCACCAGCAGCGCCTCCCCCGGCTCCACCAGCAGCGCCTCCCCGGGCTCCATCAGCAGCGCCTCCCTGAGCTCCATCAGCAGCACCTCCCCAGGCTCCCTCAGCAGCGCCTCCCCGGGCTCCATCAGCAGCGCCTCAATGGGCTCCATCAGCAGCACCTCCCGGGGCTCCATCAGCAGCGCCTCCCCGGGCTCCACCAGCAGCGCCTCCCTGGGCTCCACCAGCAACGCCTCCCCGGGCTCCATCAGCAGCACCTCCCCAGGCTCCCTCAGCAGCACCTCCCTGGGCTCCATCAGCAGCATCCCCCTGGGCTGCAACAGCAGCACCTCCCTGGGCTCCATCAGCAGCACCTCCCTGAGCTCCATCAGCAGCGCCTCCCCAGGCTCCACCAGCAGCACCTCCCTGGGCTCCACCAGCAACGCCTCCCCGGGCTCCATCAGCAGCACCTCCCCAGGCTCCCTAAGCAGCACCTCCCTGGGCTCCTTCAGCAGCGCCTCCCTGGGCTCCATCAGCAGCGCCTCCCTGGGCTCCACCAGCATTGCATCCCCGGGCTCCACCAGCAGCACCTCCCCCGGCTCCACCAGCAGCGCCTCCCCGGGCTCCACCAGCAGCGCCTCCCCCGGCTCCACCAGCAGCGCCTCCCCGGGCTCCACCAGCAGCGCCTCCCCCGGCTCCACCAGCAGCGCCTCCCCCGGCTCCACCAGCAGCGCCTCCCCGGGCTCCATCAGCAGCGCCTCCCTGGGCTCCATCAGCAGCACCTCCCCAGGCTCCCTAAGCAGCACCTCCCTGGGCTCCTTCAGCAGCGCCTCCCTGGGCTCCATCAGCAGCGCCTCCCTGGGCTCCACCAGCATTGCATCCCCGGGCTCCACCAGCAGCGCCTCCCCCGGCTCCACCAGCAGCGCCTCCCCGGGCTCCACCAGCAGCGCCTCCCCCGGCTCCACCAGCAGCGCCTCCCCCGGCTCCACCAGCAGCGCCTCCCCGGGCTCCATCAGCAGCGCCTCCCTGAGCTCCATCAGCAGCACCTCCCCAGGCTCCCTCAGCAGCGCCTCCCCGGGCTCCATCAGCAGCGCCTCCCTGGGCTCCATCAGCAGCACCTCCCGGGGCTCCATCAGCAGCGCCTCCCCGGGCTCCACCAGCAGCGCCTCCCTGGGCTCCACCAGCAACGCCTCCCCGGGCTCCATCAGCAGCACCTCCCCAGGCTCCCTCAGCAGCACCTCCCTGGGCTCCATCAGCAGCATCCCCCTGGGCTGCAACAGCAGCACCTCCCTGGGCTCCATCAGCAGCACCTCCCTGAGCTCCATCAGCAGCGCCTCCCCGGGCTCCACCAGCAGCACCTCCCTGGGCTCCACCAGCAACGCCTCCCCGGGCTCCATCAGCAGCACCTCCCCAGGCTCCCTAAGCAGCACCTCCCTGGGCTCCTTCAGCAGCGCCTCCCTGGGCTCCATCAGCAGCGCCTCCCTGGGCTCCACCAGCATTGCATCCCCGGGCTCCACCAGCAGCGCCTCCCCCGGCTCCCTCAGCAGCGCCTCCCTGAGCTCCATCAGCAGCACCTCCCCAGGCTCCCTCAGCAGCGCCTCCCTGGGCTCCATCAGCAGCACCTCCCGGGGCTCCATCAGCAGCACCACCCAGGGTGGTGTGGAGTGCAAAAAAAGGATGGATTTGGGCCCAGATCTTTGGACTGGGGTGAGTGTGTGACATTGATCCACATTCGGTCCATCACCTGTTGTTTTTGCATATTCCGCCCTAAGTGCGCTGGGGATGCTCAGACGTGGGTCCCAGGCACTCCACACCACTGGAGTCAAGCTAGCCGGGCTGATGAGAGGTGTTACCTCGAAACCGGTCCGGTCCTCGGATGCTTGATTCCGTTCTGGGAAGGACATGGCTTTTGTAGTTCGGACTGGACTGTTCCCATGGGGCATAGGGTCAGAGCTGATTTGCATATCGCCATTGTCTAACCCAGGGTGGTGTGGAGTGAAAAAAAAAAAAAAAAAAAACGATGGATTTGGGCCCAGATCTTTGGACTGGGGTGAGTGTGTGACATTGATCCACATTCGGTCCATCACCTGTTGTTTTTGCATATTCCGCCCTAAGTGCGCTGGGGATGCCCAGACGTGGGTCCCAGGCACTCCACACCACTGGAGTCAAGCTAGCCGGGCTGATGAGAGGTGTTACCTCGAAACCGGTCCGGTCCTCGGATGCTTGATTCCGTTCTGGGAAGGACATGGCTTTTGTAGTTCGGACTGGACTGTTCCCATGGGGCACAGGGTCAGAGCTGATTTGCATATCGCCATTGTCTAACCCAGGGTGATGTGGAGTGCAAAAAAACAATGGATTTGGGCCCAGATCTTTGGACTGGGGTGAGTGTGTGACATTGATCCACATTCGGTCCATCACCTGTTGTTTTTGCATATTTCCAACAGCAGCATCCCCCTGGGCTCCAACAGCAACGCCTCCCTGGGCTCCATCAGCAGCACCTCCCTGGGCTCCACCAGCAGCGCCTCCCTGGGCTCCCTCAGCAGAAACCCTTTTTAAAGGCCCATCTGCTGCTGGTCCTCGGTCATTGTACCAAAGGTGGAAGTTGTTCGAGGGTCCAGTTCTCCTGACTGGGCTCCCTGGAGCGCCTGGTGGTCTCACACAGGAAAGCAAAGCCATTAACCCCCTCGACCTGGGAGAATATAGTCAGTTACTTTTCTTTTTTTGTATTTCCGTTACAAAATGCTGCTCAGCCAAGTTGCCATGTCTTGAGCAGCGCTGCAGCGGCTCATTGGTAACCACAGAGATCTGCCTGGTGGAGCTTGTGCAGTCGGTGTTCGGTCCAGTCAGCGGTGGATCTCTTGCCTTTGACCTGGCTGCGCTGAGCCCTGACTCCACACACAGCTGCCCAACTACTGCACATGATGACTGCTCTGCTGCTGTCTCTACAGCACTGAAATAAGCAAACAGGATGTCTAGGGTTTCTTTTTTTATTAGAGTTGTGATAAACCTTAGACCATTAATTCCAAAGTTTCCAAGCTTTATTTCACTTATTTTTGATATTTTAACAAAGACATTCATAAATCAATAGAGCATGTCTTTTCGTAAATACGACAATTCAAAAACGTTTGAAATAGAACTATATACAACATTGACATAGTGCAAAAAAATTGTGAGAAAAAATAATATATGAAACGTTTTTGCAAACATATAATAACAACAAATCAATAATCACAAGAAAAACATCAATAACTCATGTGTGCCAGCCTGTAATTATACCAGTCCCACATTCAAATTAACACCAGACGGACAGTTACTCATTTTCGAAACACATGTTTCCTGTCCTGCCTGTGAGAGGATGGGGATACCTAGCCTACTGGTGGGTGTTGTCAGAAGCTGCTGAGGGAAATATTATTTAACATTCCTCATGACACACCCCATCAACAGTCCTCCCCCCCATACTCAAAGTCAACACATTTCGAATCCAAAACAAATCCGGGATTCTCTTCACTACTTGGACTGGGTATTTTGGCTCTTAATTGTGGTGTGGACTGAAGTCCAGAAACGTTGCTTCAAATCTTATATTGTGATTGAAGCTGCAAATGAATGTGACGCGTGGGACAACTCAGTGGTGTCAGGCCATTATCTTAAAATAGAAAAAAGCCATAATAGATGTGGACGCTTTTAAACAGCAGCTGCTCCCAAATCGTATCTGTTTCCTGTAATTCTTTTTCTATACTGCGGGAAATAGAAATCCAACATGCCACTCTGCTTCCAAACTGGCAGTAGTCTCTACAGCATGGCATGCGCTCTCTGTCATCAATAGACGTAGGTGAATCAAAGTAAGATGCTGAATTAGAGCTTGGCAGAGTACTTTACTCCGGCCATAGCAAAAGACCTGCGGCTGACACATTTAGAGTTATCCACCAGCCTTACGGGCAACTCTAAACATGGACAGGAACCGCTGTTACGCCGCTTCCTGGCAATGTTGTAAAGATTGACAGACGGTTCCATCAAACAAGAGAACCATCTGGCAAACTTTTACAACATTTTACTATCTCCAAAAACAAATTCCCAAAGCGAGTTTTCAGTTTTTGGAAAAAGTTAAACGAATGGCCCTACTACCCCACGCAAGTTGCCTTCCATGATGTGGGAGGGGGACATTATTTTTCCCTGTCCCTCTAGCGGTGATGAATAGCAAAAAAAAAACCATCAACTCTGAGTGAGGCAGAGGGTGCTATATGGGAACCTCCGACGGCCCGTACTTTATGACGTCAGCGACGGAACGGGGGTCGGCTCTGCAACTGAAATGCTTGAGGTCCGTCTGACTATAAATCCGGCGGGGGACCTTCAGTTGGCAGAGCGGGTACTCTGTTGCCATTGTGATGGCGTACCCACTCTGCTGAACTCTAAATGGGCCCCTAAATGGTCAGTGTGGTTTAAGGAGGGGTCAGCTAAGATAAAACAGGAAATAGAATGTGATGAAAACATCTGGAGATGCCCTGTTTGGGATCCCCCCCTGCCCCTAAACAGGAAGTAAAAAGCCTGGGAGTATGGATAGAAACAGACCTCTCATTCACCACGCAGGCCAAAAAAGTGGCGGGCACCTGCTTCGGGCTGCTCAAATCGATGAGAAAGATCCTGCCCCTTCTTCCACCCACATCGCAAAGATTTCTCATCCAAGGTCTCATACTGTCCAGGCTTGACTATAGCAACGCTATATACCTGGGCGCACCCGAAGCAACCCTAAACAAACTACAGAAAATCCAAAATGCTGCCGCCCGGATCCTCACGCACACCCCTGCCAGAGCTTCAGCCAAACCTGCTCTGAAGCTCCTTCACTGGCTCCCAGTGAGGGAACGAGTAACATTCAAAATCTTAAGCCTGGCCCATAGATTAATGCAGAATCAGGGCCCCCCCATTCTGAGGAAATTTATACAACCGTATAAAGCCCCTAGATCCCTTCGATCGGACAAGGAGTCCCTTATCATCTTGCCTAGATACAAGAAAGCTCGCATGGGTGGAAGACGTTTCTCGATCCACACAGCTCGCCTATGGAACGCTCTCCCCCGAGAACTGAGGAAAGAACCGAACTACCTGCGATTTAGGAAACGACTCAAAACTCACTTGTTCCCTTGATTTTAACCACTTCCGTTTAAAAGAAAATTTCTGTCCCCCCCTTCTTCTCACCCCCGACCCCACAGGTGTAGGGATCTTTAGCGATGGGATACCTCAGGGTGACTACGCGCTCTATAAAATTTTTTAATAATAATAATAATAACTCAAGACTCCAATAAAGAATCGGAGTACAAAATTGTCCTCTTCAAACTCGAATCCCCCCTTAGAGACACTTGGCATCATGATTCTTACTGCTAACAGCAAACAAGATAATGTTTCAATTATCAATGCAATAACTTCTGTTTCTGTTTGGTATATTTTTGTCTCCTAATTAATTTGTGCAGTTGGCTTTTATTTTTAAAAAAAGCAGCACAGTCAGAGAAAAGGTCGCTTGGAATTTTGTCTTATATCCTCTTCTGCCCTCACAGCAGCGCCTGCTGCTTTATGGACTGGCTTTAATTTGATACGCATTGATATTTCGTGTTATTGGACCTCTACGGCAGGTAATCCATTCGACCTGCTTCCATTGAGGTTCCTCCCACTCATGAAAAATATTTAGATGAATCCTCCTACAGACATCTTGAACTCTGTCTGCAGTCAGCATCACAGCTCTTTCTAAGGCTGGTGCAGACCTCCATCTCCAGCAGAAACCTCCAGTGGATCCCGTCCATACTCTCAAGTACCGCCCCACCCCCTCGCCCTCCCCCTCCTGAAGAAGAGACCTGTGGAGTACAGGCCCACCCCCTCGCCCTCCCCCTCCTGAGGAAGAGACCTGTGGAGTACAGGCCCACCTCCCTCATCCTCCCTCTTCTATGGATCCCTCCAATGCTCTACAATAAGTCCCTCGACCTCCCACTACAGAAGAAACCAAAGTCTGCTCCACCTCCTTCAGTCTCGCCCTTCTGAGCATCCCTCCAATGCTCTCAAGTACCACCCGCCCTATTCTACCTCCCACTCCTGGTGATCCCTCTAATACTCCTAAGGACAGCCCCACCTCCCTAATCCTCCTCTCGAAGAAACCGCATGTGGATCCCGCCAATACTCTCAAGTACGGCCCCACCTCCAACGGCATCCTACTCATGTGGATTCGTCCAATACTCCCAAGTACGGCTCCACCTCCCTCGACCTCACTCTCCTGTGGATTCGTCCAATACTCTCAAGTATGGCCCTACCTCCCTCGACCTCCCTCTCCTGTGGATTCGTCCAATACTCCCAAGTACGGCTCCACCTCCCTCGACCTCCCTCTCCTGTGGATCCCTCCAAAACTCTCAAGTACGGCCCTGCTCCCTCGACCTCCCTCTCCTGTGGATTCGTCCAATACTCTCAAGTACGGCTCCACCTCCCTCTCCTGTGGATTCGTCCAATACTCTCAAGTATGGCCCTACCTCCCTCGACCTCCCTCTCCTGTGGATTCCTCCAATACTCTACAATACGTCCCTCGACCTCCCACTACAGAAGAAACCAAAGTCTGCTCCACCTCCTTCAGTCTCGCCCTTCTGAGCATCCCTCCAATGCTCTCAAGTACCACCCGCCCTATTCTACCTCCCACTCCTGGTGATCCCTCTAATACTCCTAAGGACTGCCCCACCTCCCTAATCCTCCTCTCGAAGAAACCGCATGTGGATCTCGCCAATACTCCCAAGTACGGCCCCACCTCCAACGACCTCCTACTCATGTGGATTCGTCCAATACTCCCAAGTACGGCTCCACCTCCCTCGACCTCCCTCTCCTGTGGATTCGTCCAATACTCTCAAGTACGTCCCTACCTCCCTCGACCTCCCTCTCCAGTGGATCCCTCCAATACTCTCAAGTACGGCTCCACCTCCCTCGACCTCCCTCTCCTGTGGATTCGTCCAATACTCTCAAGTACGGCCCTACCTCCCTCGACCTCCCTCTCCAGTGGATCCCTCCAATACTCTCAAGTATGGCCCTACCTCCCTCGACCTCCCTCTCCTGTGGATTCCTCGTATATTCTTAAGGACGGCCCCACTTTCCTCGACCTCGCTCTCTTGAAGAAACCTCCTGTGGATCCCTCCAATAATCGCAAATACTGCCTCGTCTCCCTCTTTCCATTTGCAGATAAGTGTGAGCGAACGCCCTTTTTACAGGATCACCCCCACTCGTTGCTGGAGTCAGTGCTGGTTTAATGACTCTGAAGGGGTCTGAGCCCTGCTGACCAGACCCCAGTGACTGTGATCTGACCCCTAAAGCATATGCGTAATTAGCTTCCACTTGATTGGTATAGTTAACTTATCTATAAGTCCCTAGTATATGGACTCTGTGTATTCCGGACCTGCAAGTTAAACGACACTATTGGACAGCAGCACTGATTGTGCAACCATTAAAGTGACAAAATGAAAACGTGACTCTAGGCCTGCCACAGCAGACTTGTCTGGCAGCTTTAAACTGCTAAGTCGGGTTGGCAAAGTAACCCTTCTGCCAAGCCTAAACCTTCCTTTCTAATATTTACACGTCATCCCTAAAGTAGGCCTTAACCTCCCATAATCGAGGGTGCATGATATTAAAATGAATGACATGTTGATTTTATGTTTTACATGTCCTGCCAATGCACAGTCACAATTGTTCACTGTAACAAGTCAGGCTTTTCCATTGGAAAGCACTGGGTTAGATTATTCCACCTTTTAATGCCGAACTGAAGTTTGAGAATAGCTAGAACAATGGTTCGAATTCGCAAATTAATAGGAATGTTAAATCCAACCCTATGGTGAAGTCTGATTTTAATGACTGTTTTGAAAATGTCCCTTTTAGATTGTTGGGATTTTCTTATCCAAAGTTTCTAGTAGCTGTTTCTGATTAAACCCAGCTACTGTCACCTTAGACAGCCTGTTGCACAGCTACCAGGAGGTGTTAATTCCTCCCACAAGGAGAACAAAGGGCCTGTTGGTGGTAGGAGGTGCCACCTCCTCCTGACAGGATGACCAGGGGAGATTATGCCTGCAGATGTCAAGCTTCAAACAGATGCACGCGCCTGTCACAAGCAAATGCGACTCGCAAGTTAGCCTCTCCTTGTTGAGAAAGTGTAATTATGCACTGCTTTTGCCACAATGCTACTGGGTAAATTGTGTGCTGGTTCGCCAGGCAGTGTGCTCCCTCCCCTCTTTTTGTGATTGACTCCTTGCTGAATTTGTCTGATGAGATCTGAGATGCACCTGTGTTCTGGAAGTGGTAATCGACCCTGAGACAATTGTGGCCAGCATTCCCATTACCCCCCAATTTTAACTTGGTACTCTCGACTGAAGAAGGACAAACATCCCGAAACATGTCGCTAGAGAATCACTATTTACAACAAGGGGTGGTGAGGGACAGAGTCTCTGAATAAAGCAGAAAGCTCTCACCCAGTCAAGAGATCAGGGCTAGATCCAACACCGTTTTTTAGCTCACTGCACCATCCCAGTTTCAGAACCTGGCTGTATGCAAATTAGTCTGTTCCTGTCCCAGTGCATGATGGGAACAGGACAAACCAAACTACAAAAGCCAATTCTTACACTGGGAAGGAAACAAGCTCCCGGGGACCGGTTTCTGGCATTACAGCCGTCTTCGGCCCGGTTTGCTTGAATCCTGATGGTGCAATGAGCAAGGGTCTCACATCTGAGAATACCCTTCCACGCTTAGGGTGGACAAAAATATTTACAACAAGGGGTGGTGAGGGACAGAGTCTCTGAATAAAGCAGAAAGCTCTCACCCAGTCAAGAGATCAGGGCTAGATCCAACACCGTTTTTTAGCTCACTGCAGCATCCCAGTTTCAGAACCTGGCTGTATGCAAATTAGTCTGTTCCTGTCCCAGTGCATGATGGGAACAGGATAAACCAAACTACAAAAGCCAATTCTTACACTGGGAAGGGAACAAGCTCCCGGGGACCGGTTTCTGGCATTACAGCCGTCTTCGGCCGGTTTGCTTGAATCCTGATGGTGCAATGAGCAAGGGTCTCACATCTGAGAATACCCTTCCACGCTTAGGGTGGACAAAAATATTTACAACAAGGGGTGGTGAGGGACAGAGTCTCTGAATAAAGCAGAAAGCTCTCACCCAGTCAAGAGATCAGGGCTAGATCCAACACCGTTTTTTAGCTCACTGCACCATCCCAGTTTCAGAACCTGGCTGTATGCAAATTAGTCTGTTCCTGTCCCAGTGCATGATGGGAACAGGACAAACCAAACTACAAAAGCCAATTCTTACACTGGGAAGGAAACAAGCTCCCGGGGACCGGTTTCTGGCATTACAGCCGTCTTCGACCCGGTTTGCTTGAATCCTGATGGTGCAATGAGCAAGGGTCTCACATCTGAGAATACCCTTCCACGCTTAGGGTGGACAAAAATATTTACAACAAGGGGTGGTGAGGGACAGAGTCTCTGAATAAAGCAGAAAGCTCTCACCCAGTCAAGAGATCAGGGCTAGATCCAACACCGTTTTTTAGCTCACTGCACCATCCCAGTTTCAGAACCTGGCTGTATGCAAATTAGTCTGTTCCTGTCCCAGTGCATGATGGGAACAGGACAAACCAAACTACAAAAGCCAATTCTTACACTGGGAAGGAAACAAGCTCCCGGGGACCGGTTTCTGGCATTACAGCCGTCTTCGGCCCGGTTTGCTTGAATCCTGATGGTGCAATGAGCAAGGGTCTCACATCTGAGAATACCCTTCCACGCTTAGGGTGGACAAAAATATTTACAACAAGGGGTGGTGAGGGACAGAGTCTCTGAATAAAGCAGAACGCTCTCACCCAGTCAAGAGATCAGGGCTAGATCCAACACCGTTTTTTTAGCTCACTGCACCATCCCAGTTTCAGAACCTGGCTGTATGCAAATTAGTCTGTTCCTGTCCCAGTGCATGGTGAAGAATTGGCTTGGTAGTTTGGTCTGCCCTGTTCCCATGATGCACTGGGCCAGGGACAGACTAATTTGCATATAGCCAGGTTCTGAGCTGGGATGGGGCAGTGAGCTAAATAACGGTGATGGATCAAGCCCTGATCTTTGGACTGGGTAAGAGTGGTCTGCTTAATTCAAACACTCTGTTCATCACCACCCCCTTTTCTGAATCGTTTTTGGCCACTATAGGTGTGGCAGGGTATACTCAGACATGAGTCCCTCGCTCACTGCTCCATCAGGATTCAAGCAAGCCGGGCCGACGACGGCTGAAATGCCAGAAACCGGTCCCCGAAAGCTTGTCTCCTTTCTGGTGAAGAATTGGCTTGGTAGTTTGGTCTGCCCTGTTCCCATGATGCACTGGGCCAGGGACAGACTAATTTGCATATAGCCAGGTTCTGAGCTGGGATGGGGCAGTGAGCTAAATAACGGTGATGGATCAAGCCCTGATCTTTGGACTGGGTAAGAGTGGTCTGCTTAATTCAGACACTCTGTTCATCACCACCCCCTTTTCTGAATCGTTTTTGGCCACTATAGGTGTGGCAGGGTATACTCAGACATGAGTCCCTTGCTCACTGCTCCATCAGGATTCAAGCAAGCCGGGCCGACGACGGCTGAAATGCCAGAAACCGGTCCCCGGAAGCTTGTCTCCTTTCTGGTGAAGAATTGGCTTGGTAGTTTGGTCTGCCCTGTTCCCATGATGCACTGGGCCAGGGACAGACTAATTTTCATATAGCCAGGTTCTGAGCTGGGATGGGGCAGTGAGCTAAATAATGGTGATGGATCAAGCCCTGATCTTTGGACTGGGTAAGAGTGGTCTGCTTAATTCAGAAACTCTGTTCATCACCACCCCCTTTTCTGAATCGTCTAGAGAATCACAGCATTGGCTGCACCAACACTGGTGAACACTAAAGAATGTCTGTTAAAGTGAGGGCTGTTATGCACTGCGTTGACCACCATGCAACTGGATGTGTGAATGTGATAGTATAAGAGGCAGTGTGCTCCCTCGCCCTTTATGTGATTGGGTCCTCTCGGTACACATCTACTCATAACCATACTCTTCTTCCTCTGCTCACTTCTCATGGCCTCATCAGTAGATGCCTAGTTATCACCCTACTTTGTTCCCTCTACTCACATCTCATGGCCCCCTCAGTAGATGCCTAGTTATCACCCTACTCTGCTCCCTCTAGTCACCTCTCATTGCCCCCTCAAGAGGTGCCTACTGCAAGAAATTGGTTTGTTAGTTGACTGAGGTGTGAATCCTGGTCAAGCAGCAACCACAGTGCTTGGCAAGCCAACCCTATATTAAACTGTGTTCAACTTGTCATACGGTTGTCACTCATCAGTAAGATTGTGCTTTTGGGCAACATAACGTTTACAGCTTTATAACATTTACAGCTTTATGGTACTATCTCCACATATACCATTAGAATATATAAATATATATATATATATATATATATATATATATATATATATATATATATATATATATATATACTGTCAGCTCTCCTATGTCGGCAGTACTAAACTCCCTGTGTTCAATCGCATTTCGCAGCACTTGCGAGCAATCGTTAATTCGGATCCTTCCTACCCGGTTGCCCGACATTTTAAATTAGTGCATCAAAATAATCTTCAGGATTTGAAATACTATGTTATTGACTCCGTTCCCAAATCCATAAGGAGAGGGAATCGGGAAAAGAAATTGCGTCACGGCCCGTGATGAAGGAGTGACTACAACTCCGAAACGCGTAGGACATTGTGCCTGAATAAACAGCACTACAATACTTGTGGCCGCGGCTCCTTTGTTGTCAACTCGTCGTGAATGGGAGGAGTTTTAACATTGGTGACAGTGTGCAGAATATACAGGGGGTGGCTACCCCTGCCGTGAGCCTGCCGGATTTGTGGCTTGGGACAGCTAAATATTTGTGGTAATATATATATATATATATATTTTTTTTTACCTACTGGCAGTCACCAGTAGGTATTTATAGTTAGGACCGATTTTCCAAAGGAAATTCGCAACATTCTATTTGGAATAACTTTGGCGCCGGTTGACGAATCTTTGCAAAATTTACAAAACTAGTGGGGGGCTCCGGTCCGCTCCTATCTTTAAAGTCTTGGGGTGATTCGTGAAGCGGGGGCTGAGAAAAAAGGGGGGTCCCAAATCGTGTTTTCCCCATGCAATTTTCCATAGGAACTGTTCATCGCGGCTACAGCCCGAACTGCTGAACGGAATTACACAAATTTGGCAAAGATGTAGTCCTTAGTTCAGACTTGTGTCTTTTGCTTAAATGGTGTAAATCCGTTCAGTAGTTCCTGAGAAAATCACAATTAAAAGTACATATATATCTATGGCCTCAGTGTATCCGCGCATCCTGAGTGCACCCTAAGCGCACGCTACCAATCATGTGCTGAATGCTAATTGGCTGTCAAGTGGTTGTCAACATTCGAAACCAGGAAGTGTCGGGAGGCATTTTGTGCCTCGGTTGAAGCGAGGATTTAGAAATTAGTGGAACAAGTGTTCAAAACATATAAAGGAGGCAGGTTCGAAATATCTTGACCCTCTAGACCTGCTTAGGGGGTCCCACAAGGACCCCTAGGGCAAAAAACATAATTTTTTTGTTGTTGAAAAAACTGAGAAATGTGCGCTGGGTACATGGATCCGCCGTAAAAAATAAAAACAAAGCGCAGGATTGATTAAAACTGTGATACCTGGGAGGGCCAAATCATGGGGTCTAAAATATTACATTTGATGGGGGTCCAGAGGGGCCCTGTAGCCCGGGGACCGCCATCCTTCGGTGCTAGAAAGTAAACGGGTGGGGGGGGGCTCAAAGGCTACTGTCCCATTAGGTACTTGGGTCGCGGGGGCTTTATGGTTTCCTACAGCCCTGGGGAGTGCTACTCTCCGGGGCTTTAAAAAAAATGGGTGGGGGGCTCAAAGTTCCGTGTAAGCCCCGGGGATTACCACTCTCCGGGTCTTTTCATATTTTGGGATGGGGGCTGCGTGGCCCCCATTCTAGAGCATTCGGGTGCCCGGGGGAACACTATCCCCCCAGGATCGGCTCCTGTTGTGCCTCGGGGTGCCTACCCCCTGGATATTGCTGTTAGCTATGACAGGGCGGGAGTCGAGGTTCCCGTTCTGTCATAGCAAACTTGAGGGCATATTGAAAACGGCCATTTCGCGGCAGTTAAAAAAAAAAGCGGTAAAAATTATATCGACCTGTTTACTAGGCAACGCTAAGATGTATTAACGCATGTTAGCAGCCTGTTTGTTATCGGCTGGCCTTGCATCTCCAATGAGTTGCAATGTAGGCATTCCCAGAGGCAGGGTAGGTGTTCCTATGCCAATATAACATGGAAGAGGGAGGTAGGACAACAGCATTGTATTTACAAGGCGGCAATCATATTTGAGGACCAATAGCAAAATTCTCGCTAATTGCGGTTTATGCCGGATCCTAACATCTGTTCTGAAGTAGACTTAAGCATGTTTATTATGCGAGGTGAATTGATATGGTAAGTCCAGTCTTATATTTACAAGGTTTTCACTTGCAAACATGAATTTTTGCTGTATTTTTCGTGATATTTGGAGCATATTTACAAGGACAGCGTTAAAATTATCGTTGCTTTAGCGTTAGGAAAGTACAGTTAAAGCGGACATAATAGGCTTTTGAGAATTCCTGAGAATTGTAATAGAAGCCCAGGTTTACACCAGAACATTTTAACGCTGTCCTTGTAAATATGGCCATTACAGACTCCTAATTTTACTGTTAAAAAAAATTATCACATACTACTAATTTTTAGTCTTCCTCGGGATGCCATCCCATGGGCGTATATAGAACGTTGGGGACCGTGGGTGGAGCCGCAATGTCCCTACAGTCCCAGACAGCTCCCTGCATCCTTCGGAAGCCGCCATTAGTTTTGCACACAGGGACCTGCTAATATGCTGTGGGGAAAAGCAATCTGATTTGCATTTTAAAAGAGAGAGCAGGTTTTCGTGTTTTCTCTTTCAAAATGCAAAGCATGTTTGCTATGACATGGCGTGAGCCTCGGCTCCCACCCTGCCATAACAAACAGCAGTGTAGAAAAAATCTTCTGGTAAGACAACAAAGGATTTTGAAGTCTATTATCGCTGTTTTAGCAGCAGTTTGCTGCTGCTAAAGCAGCGATAATTTTAACGCCATCCTTGTAAATATGCCCCTAAGTTTTGGAATGTCGACAATTCCGTCTTCCATTTAAATAGCCACAAAGTATTTAGTGACGTGCACACTGTGAATCGTGAAGCAGCAGTGTCTGATTGGGATCGATAAAGAATTGCCCATTGTTGAGTACAGAGTAGGCAAATTGGACATGAAGTTTTGTAACTTCAGTGGTTATGGCTCGAGCCCTCTCTTGGGGTTAATTCGAAGAGTTGTGTACTTCTTTGGTCCTAATGAACAGAGTGTTCTGTCGTCTCAGTTTGCTTTTCTTTCTGTCATGTAGAGGATCTTGGGTAAATATAAAACTTCCCTACAGCCAGCATTTTTGAACCCTACTTCCAAACTGCTTACTGCATGTTACCATACTAACAGTTCATGGAACACTTAATTGAGTACACAGGTCACAAGTTCAGCACACAATGTTGCTAATCCAAACAGCAAGTGTGCTGGACTTTAAAAAGATTTCCATAGGAACTGTTAATCACAGCAGCAGTCTCTGGTAAAGAGCTGGTAAAGGCTTAGCCTCAGTACCACACTGAATAATAGTCAAATGTTGTCAGAAAAAGAAGAGGTATACACTGAGTTTTAAAAAAAAATGTAATTAACTTTTATTAAAACAGAAAGAAATAAAAACATAACTTTAATAACATTAGAATAAACAAAACGTGAGATGGACTGCTGTGGTAGTAGCGTAGGTAACCTGCAAAACAAAAACAAGCATTGGAAATGCAATAGGTCTCGCATTAGGAAAGTTTGAGCTATTGGTATTGTAAATGACACTTTTTTATTTATGTGTTGGTTTTGAAAGTAGCAAAATTAATAGCTTTGTCAGTTACAATGTCAATAGTTTTAACTTTTGCAAATGTGACACCTATAGCATTTGTAATGCAATGTGTGTTGTATTTACGTGACTTAGATGTATTGATATTACAAATAACAATGGCTTTTAATTTTGTAAATAATTAATACTTAAATAAAAGTTATTGTAATTTATAATGGCAATAGCTTAAATGTTTGTAAATAACTTTTGTGAACATTATGTTCAGTGTATTTTATTGTGACGAAAATCCAAGAACATTGCATTTGCACCTACACACACAAAGAGCCACACACATATAGATGTGGTGGTGGTGGATCTGGGGGATATGGTGGTGGTGGATGTGGTGGTGATGGTGGATGTGGTGGTGATGGTGGTGGATGTGGGGGTGGATGTGGTGGTGGTGGAGGTGGTGGATGTGGTGGTGGTGGATGTGGTGGATGTGGTGGTGGTGGATGTGGTGGTTGTGGATGTGGTGAAAGTGGTGGTGGATGTGGTGGTGGATGAGGTGGTGGATGAGGTGGTGGATGAGGTGGTGGATGAGGTGGTGGATGAGGTGGTGGATGTGGTGGTGGAAGTGGTGGTGGATGTAGTGGTGGATGTGGTGGTGGATGTGGTGGTGGATGTGGTAGTGGATGCGGTGGTGGTGGTGGATGTGGTGGTGGTGGATGCGGTGGTGGATGCGGTGGTGGATGAGGTGGTGGATGAGGTGGTGGATGAGGTGGTGGATGAGGTGGTGGATGAGGTGGTGGAAGTGGTGGTGGATGTGGTAGTGGATGCGGTGGAAGTGGTGGATGCGGTGGATGTGGTGGTGGATGTGGTGATGGATGCGGTGGATGTGGTGGTGGTGGATGCGGTGGTGGTGGTAGTGGTGGATGTGGTGGTGGTGGGTGCGGTGGTGGTGGATGTCATGGTGGATGTGGAGGTGATGGTGGATGTGGTGGTGGTAGTGGTGGTGGAGGTGATGGTGGATGTGGTGGTGGTGGTGGTGGTGGATGTGATGGTGGATGTGGTGGTGATGGTGGATGTGGTGGTGGATGCGGTGGTGGTGGATGTGGTGGTGGATGCGGTGGTGGTGGTGGATGCGGTGGTGGTGGTGGATGGGGTGGTGGATGTGGTGGTGGATGTGGTGGTGGATGTAGTGGTGGTGGTGGTGGTGGATGCGGTGGTGGTGGTGGATGCGGTGGTGGTGGTGGATGTGGCCAGTAGTGGATGTGATGGTGGTGAATGTAGTGGATGTGGTGGTGGATGTGGCGGTGGATGTGGAGGTGATGGTGGATGTGGTGGTGGTGGTGGATGGGGTGGTGGTTGTGGTGGATGTGGTGGTGGATGTCATGGTGGATGTGGAGGTGATGGTGGATGTGGTGGGGGATGTGGTGGTGGTGGTGGATGTGATGGTGGATGTGATGGTGGATGTGGTGGTGATGGTGGATGTGGTGGTGGATGCGGTGGTGGATGCCGTGGTGGATGAGGTGGTGGATGAGGTGGTGGATGAGGTGGTGGATGTGGTGGTGGAAGTGGTGGTGGATGTAGTGGTGGATGTGGTGGTGGATGTGGTAGTGGATGCGGTGGTGGTGGTGGATGTGGTGGTGGTGGATGCAGTGGATGTGCTGGTAGTGGATGCGGTGGAAGTGGTGGATGCGGTGGATGTGGTGGTGGATGTGGTGATGGATGCGGTGGATGTGGTGGATGTGGTGGTGGTGGATGCAGTGGTGGTGGAAGTGGTGGTGGATGTGGTGGTGGTGGATGCGTGTGTGGTGGAAGTGGTGGTGGATGTGGTGGTGGTGGATGTGGCGGTGGTGGATGTGGTGGTGGTGGTGGTGGATGTGGTGGTGGATGTCATGGTGGATGTGGAGGTGATGGTGGATGTGGTGGGGGATGTGGTGGTGGTGGTGGATGTGATGGTGGATGTGATGGTGGATGTGGTGGTGATGGTGGATGTGGTGGTGGATGCGGTGGTGGGTGCGGTGGATGTGGTGGTGGTGGTGGTGGAGGTGGTGGTGGATGCGGTGGTGGTGGTGGTAGTGGTGGATGTGGTGGTGGTGGGTGCGGTGGTGGTGGATGTCATGGTGGATGTGGAGGTGATGGTGGATGTGGTGGTGGTAGTGGTGGTGGAGGTGATGGTGGATGTGGTGGTGGTGGTGGTGGATGTGATGGTGATGGTGGATGTGGTGGTGGATGCGGTGGTGGTGGATGCGGTGGATGTGGTGGTGGATGCGGTGGTGGTGGTGGATGCGGTGGTGGTGGTGGATGGGGTGGTGGATGTGGTGGTGGATGTGGTGGTGGATGTAGTGGTGGTGGTGGTGGTGGATGCGGTGGTGGTGGTGGATGTGGCCAGTAGTGGATGTGATGGTGGTGAATGTGGTGGATGTGGTGGTGGATGTGGCGGTGGATGTGGAGGTGATGGTGGATGTGGTGGTGGTGGTGGATGGGGTGGTGGTTGTGGTGGATGTGGTGGTGGATATAGTGGTGGTGGGTGTGGTGGTGGTGGTGGATGTGGTGGTGGTGGTGGATGTGGTGGTGGTGGATGCGGTGGTGGTGGATGCGGTGGTGGTGGATGCAGTGGTGGTGGTGGATGCGGTGGTGGATGGGGTGGTGGTTGTGGTGGATGTGGTGGTGGATGGAGTGGTGGTGGTGGTGGATGTGGTGGTGGTGGTGGAAGTGGTGGTGGATGTGGTGGTGGAAGTGGTGGTGGATGTGGCAGTGGTAAACGTGATGCTGGTGGATGGCGGTGGATGTCATGGTGGATGTGGAGGTGATGGTGAATGTGGTGGTGGATGTGGTGGTGGTGGTGGATGTGATGGTGGATGTGGTGGTGATGGTGGATGTGGCGGTGGATGCGGTGGATGTTGTGGTGGATGCGGTGGATGTGGTGGATGCGGTGGATGTGGTGGATGCGGTGGTGGTGGTAGTGGTGGATGGGGTGGTGGTTGTAGTGGATGTGGTGGTGGATGTAGTGGTGGTGGGGGTGGTGGTGGTGGTGGTGGTGGATGTGGTGGATGCGGTGGTAGTGGATGTGGTGGATGTGGTGGTGGTGGATGTCATGGTGGATGTGGAGGTGATGGTGGATGTGGTGGTGGTGGATGTGATGGTGGATGCTGTGGTGGTGGATGCGGTGGATGTGGTGATGGTGGATGCAGTGGTGGATGTGGTGGTGGTGGATGGGGTGGTGGTTGTGGTAGTGGTGGTGGATGGGGTGGTGGTGGATGTGGTGGTGGATGTAGTGGTGGTGGGTGTGGTGGTGGTGGTGGATGCGGTGGTGGTGAATGCGGTGGTGGTGGATGTGGTGGATGTGGTGGTGGTGGATGTCATGGTGGATGTGGAGGTGATGGTGGATGTGGTGGTGGTGGTGGTGGAGGTGATGGTGGATGTGGTGGTAGTGGTGGATGTGATGGTGGATGCGGTGGTGGTGGATGCGGTGGATGTGGTGGTGGATGCGGTGGTGGTGGTGGATGCGGTGGTGGTGGATGGGGTGGTGGTGGATGGGGTGGTGGTTGTGGTGGATGTGGTGGTGGATGTAGTGGTGGTGGAAGTGGTGGTGGTGGATGCGGTGGTGGTGGTGGATGCGGTGGTGGTGGTGGTGGAAGTGGTGGTGGATGTGGTGGTGGTGGTGGATGTGGCGGTGGTGGATGTGATGGTGGTGGATGTGGAGGTGATGGTGGATGTGGTGGTGGATGTGGTGGTGGATGGGGTGGTGGTTGTGGTGGATGTGGTGGTGGATGTAGTGGTGGTGGGTGTGGTGGTGGTGGTGGATGCGGTGGTGGTGGTGGATGCGGTGGTGTTGGATGTGGTGGTGGTGGATGTGGCGGTGGATGTCATGGTGGATGTGGATGTGATGGTGGATGTGGTGGTGGATGTGGTGGTGATGGTGGATGTGGTGGTGGATGCAGTGGTGGTGGATGCGGTGGATGTGGTGATGGTGGATACGGTGGTGGTGGTGGATGCGGTGGTGGTGGTGGTGGATGGGGTGGTGGTTGTGGTGGATGTGGTGGTGGATGTAGTCATGGTGGTGGTGGATGTGGTGGTGGTGGATGCGGTGGTGGTGGAAGTGGTGGTGGATGTGGTGGTGGTGGATGCGGTGGAAGTGGTGGTGGATGTGGTGGTGGTGGTGGTGGTGGATGTGGCGGTGGTGGATGTGGTGGTGGATGTGGCAGTGGATGTCATGGTGGATGTGGAGGTGATGGTGGATGTGGTGGTGGATGTGGTGGTGGTGGTGGATGTGATGGTGGATGTGGTGGTGGATGCAGTGGATGTGGTGGATGCGGTGGTGGATGCGGTGGTGGTGGTAGTGGTGGATGGGGTGGTGGTTGTAGTGGATGTGGTGGTGGATGTAGTGGTGGTGGGTGTGGTGGTGGTGGTGGATGCGGTGGTGGTGGATGCGGTGGATGTCATGTTTTTGTAGGCTCACAGCCAATTGATGAATATATCTGCTCGGCAATAACTGCTTTAAATGGGTCTGGCACTCTTTTCTCATTAAAGAGAAAAATGATTCTTCCCATCACACCGCATTAAATAAAAATTAGCAACTGGAAAAATGTGGTATTCTTCAGGATATGAGACACGACCAGAAAGCTTAAAAAAAATACTGGACTCAGGTAAAAAAAAATTAAAATAAACTTCAAAGCAGCAGATGTACTTTATCGAAAGATAATACTAAAAGTTAGTATCTGCTCGGTTCCTGGAACTTATACCCAACTACGGCCTGGAAACGTAAATATAAATAAATATTTCCTAACGGCATAAAAAAAAACACTTGCAGAAATAATGCGAATTCATTTTCAGTGGCTGTGCATACAGTAAAACACTGAATTTAAAAGACCGACAATGAAACGTGTATGCCTAATTTAATGCAAGTAGCCAACCGCTACTACACTAACAATTATTACTAACCTGTAGCTGCGATAATGGTTAGACTTTGATAAAGATGCTGGGACTAAGTGCACAAATGTTTGTAAAATAGTACACTTCCTCTAGAGCTGCCAACAGCCCACACTGGCACAACTCTTTTATATGGTAATAACATCTGCATTTGTAGTACACAGCACAGAAACTGCAACGCTAGAGCACAGCTCTTGGGTATAAATATTGCATAATGTTGATGTCAACGCTCTATAAACAAGAAAAGTAAAAAAAAGGAGAAACACGAGAGATGGCCTGTAGCCGTCAAAGTGAAAGTACGAGGAGAAATGTGACACGGCGGGCAGGGGAGGGGACGGAGCGGGGAGAGCGGCATGAGGGTGTGAAGCAGCAGGGGCCTGAGACGCGGCCGCCTTTGATGTGGTAATGCGAGGCAAGCGGCTGGTACCATTGTGCACGCGCTTTCACATTCACTGCAAGAAATCGCCTGGGAATTGCCTGATCTCGGTAAGCTCTGTTTAAGTCTCTATATATCGAGCTCCCGCTCAATGCATATGTGCATTGAGATAGGTCGCTCGACCTAATGAAGCATAAATCCTTAAAATTAGATAAATGGGATTTAATGAGGTGAGAGATTACATCGTTACGAAAGGCAACATCTTTTTTTTTCACATGTATACTCAGGGTAGTGCACCACACCCCTTCCGTAGAATCACCCTCAACAGGAGTCTGTAGGGCAGTACTGCTTGTAGGCTTAGGCCTATCTTATGGTACATACAGTATTAAAATAAGACAGAGATGTGACTGAATGAGGTCAAAGATCACAAATTAACATAACACTTGGCAATTCTGCTTAGTCGCACGTGTGCAGTGTGCTTGATACATCCCACCCCTCTCGTAGGTCCTCGCTGAAGAGGTGTCTGTAGGGAAGTGCCTGCTGGCTCCGATCTACAGTATGGTCTAGCAGGTCTTTAAAATGATTCAGAGATGAGACAGAATGAGGCGAGAGATCACGTCATTATGCAGGACAATATTGTTTGTTTGCAGTGCGTTTAATTGAACGCATTGTGTATCTAAGCCGCTCTGCTTCCCTTTTGCAAAGACTGCATTTAGCAGAGCTCACAACTTGAATTCTGCTTTGGTTCTATACTGCAGACTGTATTAAATTCAGCCTTGATTTATTTATCTGCAGTGTGGACAGCAGTGTTCAAAACTTGAAAAGAGAAAGAGAAAACAGTGTGTGTGAGAGAGAGAGAGAGAGAGAGAAAGACATTGAAAGTGTGAGAGAGAGAAAGTAATAGATGGAGCAGGAGAGGTAGTGTTGATACTGGAGCAAATTTTCGTAGCTCACCTTTTTGCTTCCGGTGTGTGTCCAAACACGAGTCGGTTCATAGTGCACCCTCAAGTTTAGTGATCTGAAAGATAGTATAAAATGAGTATTTGCAGAGTACATACAACTGCACATGTATATTTCTGCCTTTGCACACCCAAGCTTCTGTATTACACCAACTCCCACTGCAAGGAAGTATCTGTGCGCTCTTTTCCTTCCAGGGTGCTATACCACATGCAGTCCCACTGCTTTGCAGTGCGTTCTCATTACTGCATACCTAGACTTCTGCTCCCCATTGACTCCCAGTGTCCGGAGGTGAGTGCCCTTTCCTGCGCACTCAGACTGTTGTAACCTATCCACTCCCAGTGCCCGGAGATGATTGTATATTTCTACGCACTGAAGTTGCTGCACACTATCCACTCTTTCTGCTCACAGGTGACTTCTGAAACAATCTTCTCTGCGCACCTTGTGCCATTGACGTGATTCAAAGAGGGTCCACCATGTGTCGAAGCATATATATGTATGTGATCATTTGGTATACTGTCGAACTTGGTGCTGGAAATCAGTGTGATCGAGCCTTGGTGTCGCGTCCACATCCTGTTATTGTAGAGAAATGACGTTATCTAGGCGTGCCTGAAAATGTACTGTAAATATGGTGTTCATGTAAATTGCTGATATAATTTTTGGTCGCCTTCGCGCTATATTGGAGCAATAGCACACACTTAGAAATTTACTATACACTTTGCTTGCAGTATTGTAATGATCCAGTTTGTACGCCTGTATTTGTAGACTGAGCGAGAGAAAGTCATATAATCAAAGTTTTTGTTACTGGCAGAGGTAAGATGGTTGCATATGCTGTTCACAGCACAATATATTGTGGTATGGCTCAGGAGTAGCATTTTACAAACATGATAAATACACAGACACAGATTGATGGTAGAAGTAGGTATGAGAACATGCGCTCGACTCCATTTTATTACGTTACTGTTGGTAACAAGTAGAATAGTAATCATGATATCATACACAGATATTCCATCATAAATGGTTTATGAATTCTGCTGTACAAAAGTAGGAGCACTACATGTGAAATAATATACAGAAGATTCTTTTGTAAAGGGTTCATGAGTTGTGGTGCACTGAGGTAGGAGCGGTTTGTGTTGAGCCTGCGATGATGCGTGGTCCAGGCAGACCGCACTGGTAATACTGTCTTTTGACTACTGAATTTTGCCTTAAGAAGGCCATGTGGCGATTATTTATGGTGCACTGAGTTAGTGGTACGTCTGGTGCTCAGCGTGTGCGCACCCTGCGATGATGCGTGGTCCGAGTGCTCTGCACTGGAAGCATTGTCTGTTGCCTACTGGACTGCATCATTTGTAATCACGTTTGAAATAAAAGATGAATTATGTATGGAATACATTGTCAAAATATGTATGTTTCAGGGACATTATAGTTCAAATTGTGACCTATGCTGTCCGCAGTGTAGACTGCCATTGAGTGTGCCTTTGCACTTGCAGCGTGAATTTTATTATTTAACTAAATCTATAACTGATATAAAAGAAGTTGTTGAAGGAAGCATACTATAGGGATATTGTATAGGGTTTGATAGATGTTAAACTTATTTTGGTATTGTACTCTCCAAATGATGAATCAACAGTCTATTTATTTGTGAGCTCTGATGACAGCAGTGTAGGCAGGAGGCAGCGGTTAGCAAGAGCCCACGGCCACGTGGCATTGAGTAGAGCTGCACAGTATTGGTAATTAAGCGTGTGTACAGCCAGCGATGATAAGGGTGCACTGAGTTAGTGGCACATGAAGCAACAAGGTTCTGTGGAGCCTGCGATGATGCGTAGTCTGAGCAGGACGCACTGGCAGCAAAGTCTTTAAAATCAAGTTTCTTATAAATACTGATTGCCCTTTTATGGGAGTAAGTTGCAGTAGATCTCCAAAAACTATGATAGGTTTTCTTCCAAATAAAACATCTGACTCAATACGGTCACGTGGCGATGACTGACTTCTGGTGCACTGAGTTAGTAGTACCTTTGGCACTGAGCATGTACGTAACCTGCGATGATGCGTGGTCCGGGGGGAGCCGCATTGGTAGCAATGTTTTTTGCCTAGTGAATGTTGCCTTAATAAGGCCACGTGTAGATGACTTGTGGTGCAGTGAGTTAGTGGTACCTCAAGAATTCAGCGTCTGTGCATCCTGCGATGATTCGTGGTTTGGGTGGGTCGCAGTGGTGCAGTGTCTCTTGCTTACTGGAATGTGTCATGTGCAATCGTTATTCCACCTGAATAGTGAGCTGTCACAATGTAGATCGAAGGTAGTAGTCAGTACAGATATTGAGGAATTTTTTTTGTCGCATCCTTTAACAAAATCTGAAGACATACAGTACAATTGTCTCTGCCTTAAATAAATCAAGGCTAAATTCAATGCTGTCCGTAATGTAGATCCAAAGCTGAATTCAAGTTGTGAACTCTGCTGCCCTCACTGTTGATCGAAGGCAGTAGTCAGCACAGACATCAAGAAATTCTTTTTGTCGTATCCTTTAACAAAATCTGAGGACATAAAGTACAATTATCTTTGCCTTAAATAAATCAAGGCTGAATTTCATGCTGTCCGTAGTGTAGATCCAAAGCTGAATTCAAGTTGTGAACCCTGCTGTCCGCACTGTAGATCGAAGGCAGTAGTCAGCACAGATATCGACAAATAATTTGTGTTACTTATTTTAACAAAATCTGAACACATAAAGTACAATTGTCTCTGTATTAAATAAATTAAGGGTGAATTCCCTACTGTCCGTAGTGTAGATGCAAAGCTGAATTCAAGTTGTGAACCCTGTTGTCCGCAGTGTAGATCGAAGGCAGTAGTGGACACAAACATCGAGGAATGCTTTTTGCCACATCCTTTAAGAAAATCTGAACACATACAGTACAACTGTCTCTGCCTTACATAAATCAAGGCTAAATTCAATGCTGTCCGTAGTGTAGATTCAAAGCTGAATTCAAGTTGTGAACCCTCCTGTCCGCAGTGTAGATCGAAGGCAGTAGTCAGGACAGACATCGAGGAATCTTTTTTGTCACATCCTTTAAGAAAATCTGAGGACATAGAGTACAATTGTCTCTGCCTTAAATAAATTGAGACTCAATTCAATGCTGTCTGTAGTGTAGATGCAAAACTGGTATCAAGTTGTAAACCTGTTGTCTGCAGTGTAGATCGAAGGCAGTAGTCGATACAGACATTGAGGAATGTTTTTTGTCGCATCCTTTAACAAAATCAGAGGACTTAGAGTACAATTGTCTCTGCCTTAAATAAATCTAAAAACAATGGTCCTAGACCATAAATTTGTGATGTGATAACTCCCTACTGAGTGATGTCATTCCATAGTTGTGAGCTTTTTAAAGAACAATAAGGTAGCTCAGGGTATTCAATGCATTACTTATTCTAAACAAAGGAAATGTGCAACAAAGCATAATCTCAATCACTATGTATTTATTTCATGACAATTAGTACAAATATACAGTTTATGTTGGCTCGTTTTTAGGCAGTTTAAATAAGGGAGGTTGCCCCAGAGGGAAAGTGCATATAGCAAGGATCGCCATGACCAGAAATTACTTTGTTTTCCAAGGCCAATACTATGTACAAACCAAGGGCGTGGCCATGGGGGCAAGTTTCACCGCAAATCTAGCCATTGTTTATATGAATGAATACGAACATCAGTTTGTCCTGAATGAGCACAACCCGAACATGTCCTGCATAACAATGTGGCGACGTTATATCAATGACGTTTTTTTAATCTGGAAAGGTAGTGAGACACAGCTCACAGACTTTCACCGCTGGCTTAATACATGTTCACCTGACATTCAATTCACCATTGACTTTGACAGAGAATCTATTAACTTCCTGGACATCACTATAAAAGCAGATTCTGGTAAATTACACACCACCCTGTACAGGAAGAGTAGTGAGCCCTTCTGAGATACACCAGCCACCATCCCCATAACCTCAGGGATAACTTGCCCTTTGGCCAATTCCTGAGGTTACGAAGAAACTGCTCTAGAAAGGAAGACTATTCTGAAGAGTCAGCGGGCCTCCTAGCCAGACTTATTGAACGTGGCTATCCCATCAGACTTCTGAAAAAAGCAGGAAAGCGAGCGTGGCACAACCACAAAGAGTTCTTACTAGTCCCGAAACCCAGAACCATCCCCAAGGAGGAGCGACTAGTATGCGTGACCACCTTAACACTAAGAGCAACGCCATTAAAAAGACAATTAACCAGCAATGGCATCTTGTGGCTGACGAGCTTGGCAACATGCTGACTCCTCTCCATGCCTTCAAAAAAGGTAAAAATGTGAGAGATCACCTAGTTAAGTCCTTGTTACCCACACCACAGACTACCGGTCAGACCAACCTATGGGGTATCCCACCCATCAAGGGGCACCAAAAATGTGTCTCATGTAAAGCCTGCCCACTAACAGAAGACATTACTGAATTTTCACATAATGACCAGTACACACTAACGGAGCACAGCAACTGTAACACCACTGAGGTTATCTATGCCATCACCTGCCCATGTGGCTTTATGTACGTGGGACAGACGATCTAGAAGGTTAAGTGTCGCATACTACAACATTGCGCCGAATACGCTGCAAAGTGCAGGGTGCACCGTTGGTAGAGCACTTTACAACATTTGAACCCACTGCAGAGAGCCTAAGGTAGTGGGTGATTGAGAAGGTCAAGCCCAACCCAAGAGGGGGTGATTTTTCCAATATCCTAAACAAGCGGGAATGTAGATGGATACATACATTGGATACAATTGCACAGAGCTTGAATAAATTTGAGGAGATTAGCAGACAGGTCTCTGTAATGAATAATGGATGAACCGCTTGGTGAAGTTACCCAGTTTGTAACATGAGTTGGTCCGCACTAGGGCTCTAGTGTACTCCACCGACACAGAGTATCAGGCCTGTTCCATGATGTCATGTACCTCACATGTAGTGTGACCTGTAACTTGTTATATGTACTAATTACATGCCTCAATGTAAATTATGCACACAAAAAGGAGGTAGGCCCTTGGTGGGGCTGAGGGAGGGCTGGGCCCTATATAATTATAACACACAAGAGATTGCCCCCTCTCAAGTTATTTTTAAATTAAGGACCAAATAAACTATTGTATTAAATCCGGTCCGGTATATTTATTTATACCTTTTAATTATATTCTTTCATAAAAAATCATTTCAAATGGCAGAAAGAGAATACACAAAACAAAACAGTTATTAACAAACCTATTAAATGGACAATTGACAAAAAGCATATTACGAAAATATCAAACAGTAAACATCAATATTACATCCAACAGTCAGTATAAATTGCAGTGCAACAGTTTTGCAATATATTGGATCAATTTAATGATCAAAGTTCTTAACATAAAAAAGAAGTTACTACATTACAAGAGTAGATAGAAACATGTATCGCTATTTTCCTGAAACACACTAGTAGTTGCAATTCGCTCTTGCTGGGGTAGCCAACGCATTTCAGTTTCGGACCATGAATGTCCAAACCATCATCAGGGCTGTGTATTATTCTGTTAGGATGCAGAAAAACGTAGTTTTAATACAACCAATTGGCCTCTGTTGTTGAAATTCAAACGTTTGGATAAGGAACAAATGTACCTGTGTGATACTATGCAGTTTAACTTCTATCACTGGACGCAATTCTTTTCTTCTACTGTCAAGCTGGGCAACTTATTCCACAAGAAACAGTCTGTGAAACAAACAACATATTGTCTATTTTTGCTCAACACAATATCAGGGGTTTTCGGACCACCTAATACTGTTTTTTTTGGGGGGGGTTTTCATACCTTGGTCTGCGCGATCTTGCGGTGCACCGGGGGGCGGAGGAATGTCGTTTTCTTGTTCTTGTGAGCCTAATTGAATGACACATAGCCTGCTTTTAGATACCCCTTGTATATGAGTATATGTATATGATTAAGAATATATGGGTACATGTAATTACCAAACCCATCCCGTACCTTCAGATCACGTGATGGTACCGCTCAAGGGTCTTCGTTTTTTCTTTCTCTCTTATTCTTTAAATCTTGCCACGTCTACCTATTTATATAACACACTTGTAAGTGCCCAATAATTACAAAAATTCTCAGATTTTTATAGACCGCCTCGCTGTGAAAGCAGGTTTTCATACCTGTGTCTTTGGTAGAATGAGGCGTCGCCTCTCGCCTCCCGTCTACCGCCCCGTCTGGGGCTGTAGGTATATCGGCCTCGCCTTCTATTTAATGTTCGGCGGGTTCAGATTAGGACAACAAATCTCCCATTCTGCAAAGGGAAAAGTGCATTATTATTTATTAAACGCTTCACATGCAGCGGGGTTTTTTTAACAAAAGATGTAAAAGGAGGCTATGCGCTACCGCGTGTGTTATTAAACGCTTCACGTGCAGCGCGTTTTTTAAAAAAAAGATACATATTTAATAGATGCATATTTAATACACCACATCACGAATATTATTGAATAATATGACTGAATTGTCAAGAATCTGAGACTTTGCATCACACTGCTCGGTTAGTTTGAACCACTTCATCTGCAAATTTTGCAGTAACATTTCTTGATTCGTGATGTGGTGTATTAAATATGCATCTATTAAATATGTATCTTTTGAATACTAATTACAAAACCCTGCGATTTCCATCTTTTAAACATTATGGGTGTTTAAATAAACCCCACTTGCCACCCACGCATTCATGATTCATGCGTTCCAACTTTGAATACACTACAATTCCCATAATGCATCAAGTTCCCTAGTGTGCCTTTTTATAGTTTGACAACATGGCCGCCGGCTTCGTAATCGAGCTAGGAGCGATTGAGAAGCAGAACACAAAACGAGTGGACTGCACATGCAGGTAATGAAACACAAGCGGCAGTGCACAGCCTCCTTTTACATCTTTTTAAAAAAAAGCCCCGCTGCATGTGAAGCGTTTAATAATGCGCTTTTCCCTTTGCAGAACGGGAGATTTGTTGTCCTAATCTGAACCCGCCGAACATTAAATAGAAGGCAAGGCCGATATACCTACAGCCCCGGACGGGGCAGTAGATGGGAGGCGAGAGGCGACGCCTCATTCTACCAAAGACACAGGTATGAAAACCTGCTTTCACAGCGAGGCGGTCTATAAAAATCTGAGAATTTTTGTAATTATTGGGCACTTACAAGTGTGTTATATAAATAGGTAGACGTGGCAAGATTTAAAGAATAAGAGAGAAAGAAAAAACGAAGACCCTTGAGCGGTACCATCACGTGATCTGAAGGTACGGGATGGGTTTGGTAATTACATGTACCCATATATTCTTAATCATATACATATACTCATATACAAGGGATATCTAAAAGCAGGCTATGTGTCATTCAATTAGGCTCACAAGAACAAGAAAACGACATTCCTCCGCCCCCCGGTGCACCGCAAGATAGCGCAGACCAAGGTATGAAAAAAAAACCCAAAAAACAGTATTAGGTGGTTCGAAAACCCCTGATATTGTGTTGAGCAAAAATAGACAATATGTTGTTTGTTTCACAGACTGTTTCTTGTGGAATAAGTTGCCTAGCTTGACAGTTGAAGAAAAGAATTGCGTCCAGTGATAGAAGTTAAACTGCATAGTATCACACAGGTACATTTGTTCCTTATCCAAACGTTTGAATTTCAACAACAGAGGCCAATTGGTTGTATTAAAACTACGTTTTTCTGCATCCTAACAGAATAATACACAGCCCTGATGATGGTTTGGACATTCATGGTCCGAACCTGAAACGCGTCGGCTACCCCAGCAAGAGCGAATTGCAACAACTAGTGTGTTTCAGGAAAATAGCGATACATGTTTCTATCTACTCTTGTAATGTAGTAACTTCTTTTTTATGTTAAGAACTTTGATCATTGAATTGATCCAATATATTGCAAAACTGTTGCACTGCAATTTATACTGGTTGTTGGATGTAATATTGATGTTTACTGTTTGATATTTTCGTAATATGCTTTTTGTCAATTGTCCATTTAATAGGTTTGTTAATAACTGTTTTGTTTTGTGTATTCTCTTTCTGCCATTTGAAATGATTTTTTATGAAAGAATATGATTAAAAGGTATAAATAAATATACCGGACCGGATTTAATACAATAGTTTATTTGGTCCTTAATTTAAAAATAACTTGAGAGGGGGCAATCTCTTGTGTGTTATAGTAATGTAAATTATGTCACATTTTAATTTCTGCACTGTAATTTATGTCACTTCTTGATTACTGCATTTGAATAATTTTAAACCACTGTATCCTGTCTCATTTTATATGCATTATATTATTCAATTGTTTGGTTGAGAGTCCTTATTAACAGCACTATTCTCCAGCCCATCACTCCGACCCCTATGCTATGCCATATAGATTTCTAATTGTCATCCGAGCAAGTGCACTGAATATGTCTTCACCCGTAGATATGTTCCCCGCATAGTCTTTCAACACTGTTTCCAACACGCGTACTGGACCCGTCCCGCTGACGTGGTACTTTGAATATAACGTCCTTGCGGTAGGCGCCTGTCAGCCGCCAGCCTCCTGAGGCGTAACACGAACGCTTTACATGGAGCGAGCCAAGATAATCATCCTTAACGTCGGAGGCCTTGCATCCTTCAGACCTTAGACATGTTAGGTTGATACCTATTCCCCTTATCAATATACAGTACGGGATTCACAACTCGAGCTGACTGGGGCATTAACTCTTCCGTCAGCTACCTTGACCCGCATGGATGCCGAATTCTCCTGAATTAAGGTAAGCAGACAACATAGCGGTACAAGCACTATTGGCCCGTACGATTACAGAAGGCATGTATTACATTGACCCCTTGCCCCTTACCTCATCCCGTAGGTTTTAGCCGCTCCTAAACTAATTCACAGTGGATTAGCCCGCATGGCCACAGGAACAATGTACTTTAGCC
Organism: Lissotriton helveticus; assembly: GCF_964261635.1. NCBI lineage: Eukaryota > Metazoa > Chordata > Amphibia > Caudata > Salamandridae > Lissotriton > Lissotriton helveticus. The sequence continues at coordinate 86,195,475 of NC_136063.1, forward strand.
GCCCATCTTAGATCCAAGATCTACATCCCGCGATAAAGAGAGGGTAAGCTAATTTGTATGCCCTTCATGAGCTACAGGTTCTTTTCAGTGCAGCATCCTTAGCACCACTTTTTACTTGTTATAGGCACATGAACAGACCCAGATACCCCACAGGTTGCCCCATTCTGTCCTGATAAAGATCTGCACGGCCAAGGATTAAAATACCCTCAAGGCCCTAAGACGGATCAAAACGTTGACGCCCCCCCTATTTCAGCTTGGACCACGAAATCTTTTTCCCCTCACGTGCCATACTAGAATGAATGTCTAGATGATTTTGGAAACTGTATGACTTAGATTGTATATTGAAAAGCGTGGCCAGGTCTTCTAGGACAGTGATTGATAACCAGTCCATGCATTTAAATATGTCTAGCCTCTCTATGTCACTATCTAGAATATCCCCCCTCACCATTCAGCCTTGAGCACCCTTGCTATATGCACGTTCCCTCCTGAGCAACCTCCCTTATTTAAACTGCCTAAAAAACGAGCCAAATAATTGTCATTAAATAAATACCTGGTGATTGAGATTATGGTTTGCTGCACATTTCCTTGGTTTAGAATAAGTAATATATTGAATACCCTGAGCTACCTAATTGTTCTTTAAAAGCGCACAACTATGGAATGACATCACTCAGTAGGGAGTTATCCCATCACAAATTTATGGTCTAGGACCATTGTTTTTTGTATTGCATTGCACCCAGGTCCTTGACTATTTTTTGGTTACCCCATTGTTTGCAATAGCTACCTAAATAAATCAAGGCTGAATTTTATGCTCTCCGTAGTGTAGATCCAAAGCTGAATTCAAGTTGTGAACCCTGCTGCCCGCAGTGTAGATCGAAGGCAGTAGTCGATACAGATATAAGTCTGCGGTGCTGTGGCGCTGAGTTCGCAATGGGCCTGTATTGAAGAGACACGTGGTCATGGCGAGAGCCACGTGGCAGGGTGAGGACCTTCGCTGTGGCAGAGTCTTTTCTCTTTGCACAAGTGAACAATCCCAAGGCGTAGCCTAATGATTTATACTCTTACGCTGGAGTTGCGTACGTTGGATCATCCCACTCCACTTCTGCTTCAAAGGGGGGGAGACAACAATTACATGACCGAGATATTCCCCAGTGTCTGAGATACTATGGTTGCGTCCACTGTGCAGTACACTACACATATCAATAGTATATCTACACACGGAAAAGCTTTTGGTTTCTAAAGTGAGTTGTGTATAGTATATCACAGGTAGTCTTGGCATTGTGTAAATTATTGTTGATGTGCGTGTTCCATCCCTTATACATAGTTGGTTGCCACATCTCTGAATATTCAGCTAGTGTGCTGTTGAGGGGATATATTATTTTGGTAAAGTCTGTTGTCCTGTTTTGCGCTGGCTTTCAGGTAGTAGAGTGGGAGGGGTCAGGAGGGGTGGTTGTATTTGTGGTGGGACTGGGTGTTGTGATTTTGCTAGGTGTCGGAAGTGCATAATTACTACCTGCATTACATATTCGTCTTTAAATATGGGTGTGAGTTGAATGTAATTCACACAATACATAGTCGACGTCATTACACTAGTTAAATGTTCATTTGTTAGTGGTAAATAGAACTAGCACCTGTTTTTTTAGGTAGCATTACAGATTTGCCTTGTTAGTGAAAGTATGGGGAAGTCGTGTTTTTTTGTTTTTTTTTCTACGGGAACGCCTAGTTTGTATATTATTAACGTTAGTTGTGGTTATGGTTTGTAGCGATTTTGTTGGAGGAAGGAATCAATTGAAAAGTGGTAATATTTGCAGTTTTTACTAGGTTGAGAATGGGATGATAATTAAAAAAGATAGAAAAAAACAGATATGGTTAATGAACATTATAATTAGGATTTAGCATTTAAAAAACCTTAGAAATTCACTGAAAAAAACATAAGTTTCAGGGGTGTTACAGTTAGCTGGACATTTCACTCATAGAAAACCATTGAAATTCCTCTGTTATAGTTAGTTGTACTAACTGTAACGCTTGCCCCTGCAATCCACTACTGATGATGTCACATATTACATCATTCATGACGTAGTCAGTGACATCACTGATGACATCTCAAATGACATCACTGATGACATCATCCACGTTGTAATCAGATCCACCTCATCATACACTAGTATAACCTTTCATCAATCACTGACAAATACAGAGTACCATATTTGAATCCATTGTCACACCAATACAAGTTTCTAAAAATACACTCAGTGATTCCTAGATCTACACACACATCTAATCAATTACCTATAGATTCACTCATACATGCTGTGATGATCAATAGAACACTATTAAATATACTTATACACCTATATCGACATTACACACCAGCACACATCCTATTCACTTTTGCAGTCATCCTACTCACTTATGCAAGCAATGGATCATACTTACATTTAGTCAGCTGCACACTTATACAAACACTGCTTCATTTATTTATATAGATAGTAACTCATACTTAGTGTGTTATAAAATCACTATTACAAGTATACAGTTATCCATACAGTCACTCATGCAATCACTGAGCCGTATGCATACTTATTTATATACAACAAATGTCACATACACTGCCTTTTATTGTTCTAGTTTGTTGGACATGTACCATTCAGAGATATATTTGTTCATCATCACACCCATAAACATATTCACTCACTCAAACAACTATTATTACATGTAGTCTTAACGCCATATACCTACTGAATCAACTATTGACACATCTTTGGGCAGTCACACCCCACCACCGAACCACACACACATTCACTCTCCCATACAAATAATCAATTAACTAATCAGTAACTAATATAGACTTTCACATAGCTAGTAACCAAATGGTGCAGCAGTTTACAGAACAACTGAGAAAGTAATACAGATATTCACACAGTTTAGTCACTATCCAATATATTTAGTGAGACACTATAAATTAGTCAAGTAAACAGTCAATCGCACTGCTACTAAATCCTCCATCAAGTTATTTGTATATCCACTCATTCTTCAATGCAGTTTGCTATATATATATAATACATATTTAAATAACAAACCAAACCACATTCACTGGATGATGTCATCAGTGATGTCATCAGTGATGTTATCAGTGATGTCATTTGATATGTCATCACTGATGTCATAAGTGATGTCACTGATCATGTCATGAATGATGTAATACGTGACATCATCAGCAGTGGATTGCGAGAGTTACAGTTAGTACAACTAACTATAACGGAGGAATTTCAATGTTTTGTATGAGTGAAATGTCCAGCTAACTATAACACCCATGAAACCTATGGTTTTTTCAGTGAATTTCTAAGGTTTTTTAAATGCTAATTCCTAACTATAACCTGCCTGAAACCTATGTTTTTTTCAGTGAATATATATATAAACCTGACTAGCTCACAGTGCACTGGGCAGACCATTCACTTTACAATGTATTGGATGGTGTCTGCGACCTTAGAGCACGGCAACCCTAATTTCCCAAGGAAATGGAGGAAACAAATCTTACCCTTTTGCTTGTAACTCAAGGGAGCCCAGAGAGAAACACAAGAAAGACACAGATTGGCACTTCAATACCTTTATTGAGGCAATTGTATTCTTGCGTAACGTGCACTGCAATGATTAATAAAATGAGACAGAATAAAGTCATCAGCATAATTCTGACGGTGAACAGAATGAAGAGTTCAACCATTGTACATTTAGCATATGTGTTGGACTTGGCCCTTCTGGCAGGTTCACCCCTAAACTTTTTGCTTTTGATATATGACTTGGTGTTAGTGATTTTTGGCTTCTGCGCACTTTACCACTGTGTCCTAGGGTAAAGTGCGTGCGTGTAGTGAGGTTGGCCTGACCTCCCATAGGAATGCATGGGGAATGTATGTGTCCCTGGTAGTTCCTGATGCGTGGGGAATGCAAGCTCGAGTTTGGTATGTGCAGACTTGTGTGATTAAATGCTGCGCGATGATGTGTGCGGCAAGATTGTGTCTAGTGTGAAAGTGCAACTTCTAGAAGTTGGCTTGTCTGTGTATACAAGGTAAATTGGCTGTCTGGCTTGTGATTGGCTGGAGCTGGCTGGTGTGCAAGGCTCCAGGAGTCAGGATGGGTCTGCCCCAGTGGTGAATGGGAGATCTGCATGTTGATTGCCTGGGAGGAGTGCACCTGGGACCTGAATAGGGCTGGGCTTTCCCCGCACAATGCTGGCTCCGCCCCCTGTGGTGCGACGGATAACCCTACCCATCCTGTGAATAGGCAGAGGGGCTGAGCAAAACAAAGTGCTCAGGAACCTGTTGTGTCTGGTTCGCCCCTTGCCTGCACCCATGTAGACGAAGGATTTCTTGGTATAAAAAGGGGCTGTGACCCCATACAAACTGTTCTCTTGTTCCTGACCTGAAGAGGGGGGCTGCTGCTGCTGGACACCAGGAGGATACCGCCACTAGGGACTGCCTCCCTACCTGGAGGGCCCTGCGAGCTGGATCCTGGGCCCAGCCATGCACCCCTGCCCACCTTCCTACAGGAATTCCTGGACCTTTTGATTCCTGCCTGCCAGCCCTGGGGAGCACTGGCCTCCCCCTGCTGAAAATAGCGCATTCGCGCCGCTGGAGCGGTGAGCCCTGCCCTAAGGGATCCCCCAGCATGTGGGGGGATTCCCCCTCTTGTGCTAATTTACGCATTGCCTGCCGCTATTGTGCCCATCTCTTCATTGATTCAAGAACAGGTGCCCACCCTGTTTTATTTATTTAATTTACGGGAGCCCACCCCGTATTAAGGAGAGAATTCACCGCCGTGGTCCGGGATCCACAAGAAAAGCCGCCGCAGCCCGAGACCGGAATTCAGGCAGCCCTCCTCGAGACACAGGTGGGGCCTGACCAGAAGCAGGAAGTTGAGAGCGGCCGGAGCTTCCCAGGAGGCGGGAAGCCAAGGAACAGAGTGTCGGTGTCCCTGTGTCCGCTGACGCCGGAGAGAGCAGCACAGAAGCGGGACCTGTCTGGGCACGTTGTCCCCCCGGAGGAGTCCTGCGAAGTAAGAGTCCCACGCCAGGAGTCCCGGTGAGTGGGGCTCCGTGTTTGCGTTTCTGGGGACAGTTTGTATTTAGAGCCTGTCAAGGGCTCCGGGGGCCATGGTCTTTTGAGACACCAGGGAGGGACTCCAACGATAGTGCCGGCATCTTTCAAGAGCCCACGAGGCTCCCCAGGGGCACTGCTTCCATAGAGCCGAAAGGCTCCACTGACACGGAGGCAATTTCTTTAGAGCCCACGAGGCTCAGGGTGCATTGTTTATTCAGAGAGCCTGTTGGGCTCCCCTGAGTGAGGGGGCAGATTGTGTTCAGAGCCCACGAGGCTCCAACATTGTTTTGGCCCCCACTGGTATTTTGTTGAGCCCCACCAGAGAGCCAGGGGGCATGCTGGTGCCAGGCTCGAGTTCCTAGCTGCCCAGCATTTAGTGGGCAGCTGCTTCGTTTAGGCTTTGCGCACCTCCTTGGCTGCCCGCGCAGCCTGCCCTGACATTTGGGACATAGGGCGTTTCAGCCCCTTACAGGCCAGTTGGCCTAGGGGACAGTTCTGGTGTTGTGCCCTTGCTTGGGGTACATGTGTTTATGCCCTATATGATCTTTTGCGCAATTGTGAGTACCTTCCTAATGTCGTTTCTGCATCATGTGTAATGTCTTTTGTGCTATATACCTCTGAATGTATGTGATGCTTAGGAGGTTGTCTTTCCTAGTATAGTTATACTAGTGAGTTCATGGTTCCCTGCGTGATATTTTCCTAAGGTGGTTAGGGTTGCGTAGGTGGTACTTACCTTTTACCAGTGATTACTGGTTGTGTGCTACATTTTGCTATTTGGTGCTACAATTGTTCTATGTGCTAAGCGATATTCCTACAAAGTGCTAATTCTACCAAGTGCTAGTTCTAAAAGTGCTTATTCCTGACAGTGGCCCACGTGGCCCTGTCCCATGTACATAATCCCTAGTAAATTCTGCCCGCGCCTATGGCACATTGTAAAGTGTGTGTTTATTATATAATGTGTTTGGAATAATAGAAAGGCTATTTTTATATATAACCTTGTGTGGAGTTTCCTTTGTGGTGGGCCTTGAGTGTTGTTGCTGGGTGCGCGCGCAAACACTTAACCTACATTGCCTCCGAGATTAGCCTTGCTGCTCGCGTCATGTTGCCTAGAGGGTGAGCAGGGGTTATCTTTGGCGCGTAACTCCCTTGCCCTGACTAGAGTGGTGGTTTCTGCCTGACTTTGGCGCAAGCCTTAGCCAACCGGAAATCCCATTTCTAACAATATGATTATATGAATAGATGTATGCGGAAACCATGTTGCATGTAAGTTGCCTTTGCCCAGCCCTTAACACAGAACGCAGGTCCGGATTAAAATTAGAATGGAATAGGCTGGGGGTTCGGTCCTGCTGGCAAGCCATCATGGCAGCTCTCAACCCGGAAAACACAGTGCTAAACATAAAATTTATAAAATTTATCCAGCGAGCATATCACATCTTTAACTTAAGGAGACCATGCTAAAGTGCTCAATCTTTCTTTTCCCTCCGAAAACAGTATTAACTGGCATTATCCTCAGCAACGTTAGACATAATTTGGTTATATCCAATGCAATCTGGCCCTTTGTTTCAATTTTTGTGATTTTAATATACACTATGAGATAAAATCCCTGTTTTTATAATGTTTGTTAATGGATCGTGCCTTTATATCTACACTCGTGTTGTTATTCCTAGAAGTTTTTATTCTAATATTCGGTCAGGCTGTGAATCTGTAAATTCTTTTAAAGATATGTTTTATATCTAAATAAAGATTATTATTATTATTAATAGATGTATGAATAGATGTAATTGTACTCCTCCTAATTGTACTCCTGCCTACCTACCTCAGCCTATCCTAATCAAGCATAGGTGTGTGCATCTGCCAAGATGCCATGAGTGGTCTGTCCCAAGTTACATGCATGTGTGTGTTTCATCCAGCAGCCGGGGCTGATGTAGAGCGGGCAGCCTTCCTTCTCCGGATAGGGATGGAATTCAGCTGGGCTAGAATTCAGCCGTAGAGAGATTGCGACAATCCTCTTGAAATGCTCCTGTGTATACACAAAGGCCCTCGTATGTCCTGATACCTGAGCTCTTTGTCTGGCGTGTTTGTTCATTCTACCCTCCTGAGGTTTTGCCAAACAGACACAATAAATAGCAATAATTAACGCAGTGCACCGAGCCCCTGAGCAGAATCTCCTCGGAAATTATAAGGTGTCTACGAGAAGTGGATATGTAAGCAAACACATTCCCTGTACCTTATCAGGTGCTGTTGCATAGGCAAGTGTATGTGAAAGGTCTGTGTAAAAGATGTAATTTCTAAACGCGAGCCTGTAACATCGACGTGTATGTGCCCAGAGCCTAACAACCACAGGACAAACCTTGGGTAGCTTTACATCAAGCAGTCCGGCTTAACATTGAGGAAAAGTGTAAAGTGTTTATACAACACTTCAACCAATAATAAAGTGAAAACATCTACCCAGAATTGATCCAACACAAAATTAGATAAATATAACTTTTTTTAACGAATAGCACAATACCAAAATGGCAACGAATTAAACAGTAGAACTAGAGATATTAAAGTTTAAAGATTTTAGTGACAATAGCGCCAAAAAGCACAAAGCGCCAGCCGTGGAAGTTCAGGCAGAACGTGACGGAGCATGGGCCAGCAACAGGGACGCAGTTACTACAGCTGAACAGAGTACCTTAAATACTTGTTTGCGGAGCGTTGCAAGGATCTGCGTCAAAGATGCATCATGCAACCAAAGCGATGCATCGGTTCCTAGATGTGGCGAGGCTGTGATCAGAGGGCCTGTGTCGTCGGCGAGGATCACATCAGTGGGGCTTGCAATGCGAAGTCTGACGTCCAGTATGCGGATGCAGAGCTGGGGTGAGGAATCAGTTCCGAAGAGTTACAAGGGTGCAATGCAGAATCCGGCATTGAGGCTGCTGTCAACAGGAAATGTGAGGGTCTGCGCTTAGGATGTGTTGCACAGTGGCGTCTCTAATGGGGTTGTGGTGGTGATGATGTTCTTTACAATAGATCCAATCCACACAGCAGCTGCGATGGGTCGTTTCTGCTTAGGTTTGCGTTTTGCATCAGAAGAGATGGCTCAGTTCTGCATGGTCCATAGAGGTTGGCATAGCACCTTAAGTCCACTTCTAAGGGTATAGGACTGAGGTGGCACCTCTTAGCAGGGTAGACTCTCTGATGGTAGAGTCCAGGTGCAGGGTCAAGGTTGTTGGAAGCCTGTTGTGTCCTTGAGAGTTCAGACCAGGAGGCCAGGCAACTAGCCCTTGAAGTCAATCTGGGGATCCGGGTTTAAGAGATGCAGGTCCAGTCCTTCTCACCCAGGCAAGAGGGCAGCAGGCAGCCAGTCAATATAGCAGGGCTGCAGTCCTTCAGAGCATCTCTGTCCAGCAGAATGGCAGTCCTTTCAATAGGAAAGAGAGGTCCGCTGAACTCCAAAATGTACTTTCAATCAGTGGGTAACAAGTAAAAATATTCAAACAAAGGGTTAGGGTGCTCAGGGTGATCACCTCCAGTCCAAAGGGCGCGTGGAATGTAATACTGGAAGAACCTTACAAGTGTAAGGTGGAGCTCTTGAGCACTCCTATAAGCAAAACAATTTTGCAAGCAATTAAGCAAAGTAGTCCATTTGAAGAAACGCAAAGTTTTATTCACTTAGTAATCTGTGTCTTTGGAAACGTAGGTTATGATTTTTTTAACATAACATAGTACAATCCAATGGGTTTCTGGATATTCCAAAGGGTTAAATTTACACAACGTGTATGTATCCTATAGACATAGTTTTGTGTTAGCCCCGATGCATTTTGAGCCCAAGGCTCTTCTTCAGGGGGTCCATTATTCTACAGAGAAATATAAACGAAAAATGTTGTTTTAATGCGATACCGAGCCAGAGGTTATGGCTGAAATTAAGAGTGAGCTAAAAACTATGGTGTTGGTGCGTGAAATATCATCAGTGGCTGAAGTGAAGGTGCCCAATGGTGAGCAATATGCGGGTGAAGTATAAAGAAAAAAGTGCTATGGAAAAGGAGTAGTGAGAAAAATATGTTAAGTGAGTAAAAAAACATGCGGAACAAAGTAGTGGCATGCTGGCATTTAAACTGAACATGTTTATCTGGTGCCCCGGCGAAACGCAGCAGGTCTTTGGGATAATCTAAGAAAAACACCTACTGAGGTGAATTAGTGATATACCAGAAGTTGGGAATTAAAGTTATTGGAGCTAGGCTTACCGCTGTGAGTTAATAAAGAATCAATGTGTTCAGTGCTTAGAACGCTGGAATCAGAATCGCCGTGCAGCAACGCGGAAATAAATGTTGTGCAATCTCTTGCATGCGTATGGAGTATGAACACGGGCATGATAGAAACAGGACTGATACAATGTTCAGAAAATGGAGTGAAATGTAAACAATAACCTCTCAGAATGGATAATACACACCCTGAAAAAGATTGTAGACAAAAGTGTCATAGAGAAATTAGATAGGAATCTAGAAAACATTTAAAAGATATGAAAAATGACAAGACATATAGGCACGAATGCAAATGATTAAAGAACTAAGGTAAAAGGAAAAAACAATAATATCCCGGGTATGGATATAGGAATAGAGAGAAATATTAAAGAAAACAATTAAAGAAAAGAAAAAAATGAAGACGTAATAGAATGCTGAACAGAACAAACGGCATACATGTATTGAAAGGTGTAGAACACGCGATGACATATGTAACTCTAAATGTGAGCACAGAAAAATGGGGGTTCAATGGGAAGAAAAAAGGCAAAAAGCAGACAGGAACAGGAAGGAAACACGAACACTAGGGAAATGTGATTGATAGAGTAGAAAAAAGAAGATGCGTTGAATGTATAGAGGCAAAAAAAGAAGATAAATAATCCCAATGGTCGGGTGTGTAAAAGAGATTGAATTTGGGGGTGAAAAATGTGGAATGTGAAAAATTAAGAAAAGTGGAAACATTGGAAAAAAATTGTAAAGTAAAAGAGGGTGAAGTACAACGAGTGGTATGTAGAAGAGGGTGAAATAAATCGAAATGGAGTATTATGAAAGATGCAATGGGGGAATACAGTGAAAAGAAACAAAGTACTTAAAGAGGAATAGTGCCAAGAGAGAAAAAATGGTAATAAAGAAGAGCGACATTATAAGAAACTACTATATTCCAGTAACTCGTTGAGGCCTTTCGGATGAGTCGAACAAAGTTTGTGAATCCAGTATAGTTCTCTTTGTAGTAAATATTTTTTGGGTCAATGCCTGTGGGTATTTTTACTACCTCCAAGATTTGGAAGCAAATTTGGCTTGCATTATGGTTCAGTTGGGTGAAATGAGCTGCCACGCAGGATTTAAGGTTCTTGTTTCTGATGTTACTACGATGTTCTGTGAGTCTGATTTTTATCTTCCGTTCTGTTTTACCCACATAGGGTAAGCCACAGGGGCACTTTAGAAGGTATACCACGTTGGTGGTGTCACAAGTTGTGTTCACCTGAAGGCGAATGGGGGTACCCTGAGTGGGGTGCATCACATTGTTTCCTGGAATGATGTTATGAGTGACAGTTCATGCAATTATGGCACGGAATTGTGTGTTGTACTGGGCGTCCTCGGGATCGGTTTGAAGTTTATGTTCCACCTCTCAATCTATCCAATGACTGGAATTGCCATTACGGCACAGCACATTGAACTGATTAAGCGAGGGATGTTGTGGGGGGATGTTAGGAACCAGGAAGGAAAGGAAGGGGACAGCAGGGAGGGAGATCTGGAAAAGACAAAAAGAGAACAAAAACTCATGAATAACTTTCCTTTTCTGACATGTCTACATACAGTAATACCAAGTACCATCTACCCTTTACTATATACCTGTAAAGAAAAAGAATCCTTCAGGGGAGAGGTAACTGATGGCAGATAATGGGATAGAGGTGTAGCTGTAATAATACAAAAGCAACAGTGACTTGTAACGTCCTGTTATGCACGCATACACAATAATAAACACCACTTGTCTATGGAGGTCATAACATACCCCTAGCTCACTCCTTGAACACTTCACAGGGATCGAGAGTTTAGCATACCACTCCTAATCAATCCCTGTTAATAAAGGAGTAAAAGAAATAGGGATTAAACACCATACATATCATACCCCATCCATCTACAGTGCAAAGAAACAATTTGATGTTGTCCCTGTGTTAACCTCACACAAGGACGTTCTCTGTTACGTTAATGCCCCCTGTTCAGGTATCCAGTATAGGGGCCAACAACTCTCTGTTCCCCTCAATGTTGTAGGAAGAACAAAAACAGAAAAAGTACTTTCAAGGGTTCCGTGGATTAATCCGCATCCACAACCTCCGTCGGCCGACAATACCGACCGGGACAAATCCGCTTGACATTGAAGGGGCTAATACCCCGAAAACAACCAGACACAAGCGGAACCAGCGAAGCCACCAACAATGAACCAAGAACGTTTCCAGAAAGGCGACTGTGAAAATGTCCAGGTGCAAGCACCCTTACCGCACCCAACGATGAACCGCTACTTCAAGGACAGCTCGGACCGGAGGAATTCCTGATGCTGAGCATTGCAAACCTTCCTCCTTATGCTTCCGCGATCAAGTCTCGCGAGAACAGCAAAGGAGCATGGGAGTGGTAGTTTCCCCACCGCATCATCCCGGGAACTGTAGTTCTTAGCGCAGCGCGATCGTGACATTGTGCCCTTGTATATGATGGATTCTGTGGAACGAGGTTTCAGCATGGATTGTAAATTTTTTTGAACGCTGGTAAGCGAAAATGGGAAAATGTTAAAAAATTTGATTAACATCCGGTTCCAGTTGCAGAACTTGCCAGTGTTTGATGATGCTTTGTTTGATAAATTGGCTCTTGATTGAAAATTTGGAAACAAATACGTTCCGTGGTTCTACTGAACTTGAAATGGCTTTGGGTGTCAGTAGTGTAATACGTTCAATTTCTGCTACTCTGTCACTGGCTGCTTTGACAATTTGGTTGGGGTGGCCTCTGTTCAAAAATGTATTCATGATGATGGTACTGTCGTGTTTGTAGGCGTTTTCAGTAGATGCTATTCTTTTGGCCCGAAGCAGTTGTGAATAGGGTAGATGTCTTTTGAGGCTGGGCTAGTGAAAACTTGAATAATGTAAAAAGTTATTCCGGTCAGTTTGTTTGATGTAGATTGATGTGTCTAAGTTGGTATTGTTTATTTTTATGTCCACATCTAAAAAAGATATCCTGGAAGCACTGATGCTGTAAGTGAATTGTTTCCTGTCATTGATGGTATTGAGTTGGCTTATTGCTGAGACTAATTGTTCTTCAGTACCTGTCCATATGAGGAAGATGTCATTGATGTATCAATGGTATGATTTGAGATGATCTTGCCAGTGTGGAACAGTAAGTATATGTTCAGTCTCGTACTCATGCATGAACAGATTGGCATATGATGGAGCCGCACAATTACCCATGGCGATGCCTGACAGTTGAATATAGAATTTTTCCCGATATTTGAAGTAGCTGTGCAATAATGTAAATTGAATAAGTTCCATTAGAAATAGTTGCAAGTCTGGGGGTTTCCGAGTTTTGAGTAGTGCTGCTTCAATGGTTTGGAGGCCAAGTTGTGGGGGATGGATGTATATAAAGAATTTACATCGATCGTACATAATAAAACAGGTGCTGTTGGATCAATGGTGATGTATTTTATTTTGGTCAAGAAGTCTGTAGTATCTTGTAAGTAACTGGGCATTTGTTTGACTGAAAGTTGGAGATGCTTGTCAATGTAAGTACCAATAGGCGTGTGGATTGAGTTGCATGTACTGACAATAGGTCTGAATGGAGGTTTCAACTGGTGTTTATGAATTTTAGGAACCATGTATAGGTACGGAATTTGGGGATGTGATTTGACCAAGTATCTCCTGTCTTTGTCCGTGATGGTCCCATGAATAACTGCTTTGTCAATGAGAGACAGGAGAGTAGAGGAGTATTCAATTGTGGGATCGATGTTTATTTCCATATAAGTGTTAGTGTCTTGTAGGTGAGTATTTACACTGTCCTGGTAAAATTGGGTATCCATTATCACTAGGGCGCCGTCTGCTTTACAGATGGTGATATCACTGTTGGTGGCCAATTGGGTTAAGGCTTGTTTCTCATTCTTAGTAAGATTTGGTTTGGTGTGTACAATTTTCTTGTTGATGGCTTGAAGATCTTTGTGCACAAGTGCCTCTAATAGGTCGAGGGTCTTGTGGATAACTGGAGCCAAAAAGGAACTTGTAGGTTGTAAATCCATGAGGGTGTGTTCATCCTCCGTGAGTGATGGTGCACAGACGTTTGTGAAGAAGTGTTTCAATCTGAGTGTCCGCATGAATTTATAGAAGCTCACTTGTGTTTCAAGTTCATTGGTGGTACACACAGGAACAAAAGACATGCCTTTTTGTAGCACCTTCATCTGTGATATCGATATGTTGGATTGAGAGATATTTATAACTAAGTTCTATGACTCTGTGTTGACTTTGCTACTGAGTGTTGAGAGTCTGTTGAACTGGGTCCGCCTGGATCTCCGGTTGCGTCGGTGCCTGATCCTAAAAAAGGCACCGGGCAAGTGCTGATGGCAGGGGGTTGGTTCGTTGAAGTGCTACTTTGTTGTGTGTTGTCTTGACGTGGCGGTTGACGCAAGTCTTGTCTAGGGAATCTAGTGCGTGAGGAATCATTGGAGCATGAGGTTTCGCCATCTGTGGATTTAATAAAATGGGATCTTTGTTGCCTTCTGGCCGCGTAGATTTCCGTCCAGTTGTACACCTCCCCAAGCTTGTTGTCCACAGTATCCCTTTTGAACTTACGTAGCTTACTTTCGTATTTTTTTTGGTATATTTTTCAAGTTGCACATTCAAGTACTTTCAATAGCACAGTAGCCCTGGCAGAGTATCCACAGACCAGAAGTGAAATGAAGTGGTGCTGTCTGAGGTCCAGTATACATTCCCAGTTGAGACTATGAATTGGGGAGAAGCTTCTAGAGGTAGGCCTTTGACTTGCACAGATGCCCTGCCTTAGCTTTATTCTAACTTCAGGTAGAATGAAGCCCTTTGTGTGGAGACAGGACACAGTCTATTCAAGTGTAAGTGGGACTGAATCCAGTTCCTCTCTCCCACCCGGTTTGTGGTGGTCCAACCAGACACACCTAATCTCCCTATTGTGTGTGGCTGTCTGGGAGGAATACACAACACCCAACTGTCAACCACACCCAGTCATGTGACCCAGAGATAGGCTGCAGTCACCGAATGGCTAAGGCAGGGAAATAGTAACTTTCCAAAAGCAACAGTTTCAAAATTGTAATTTTAAATCTGACTTTACCATAAGTTAGGATTTTTCATTACAATTCTAATGACACCAAACATGGCCTGATGACCTGTTCCCGTTTGGAAGTTACACTTATTAAATGTAATAAAGTAGCTCCAAAGTTGGGTAGGTAGGCCGTGTAGTAATGAAACCCAACTCTAGGGGTTTTTCACTACCAGTACATTTAAAACTTAGAAGTACATTTCCAACTTTTTAAATACACTACACCCTGCCCTTTTGGCTGTCCAGTGCCTACTCTAGAGGTGACTTATATGTATTAAAATAGAAGGGTTGAGCCTATCAAAAGATTTATTTTACCAGGTTAAAATGCCAGTTTAGGACTGTACACAGAGGCTTCAATGGCAGATCTTAGGCATGTTTAAAGTGCTACTTATGTGGATTAAACTTAGATCAGTGACTGGGGGTGTGCGGTTGAAATATAATATTTCAGCACTCCGTCTATCATCTTATTGTGTTTGCTATGTTCGCCCTAAGTGACGAATGGTATGCCCTGATGTGGGTCTCTTGCTCTCAGTGCCCCTGGATTCACGCTAGCCTGACTGATGAGTGGTGAAACCCCAAAAACTGGTCCAGGATGCTTGTTTCCGGTCCAGGGAGGACTTGGCCTGGCAGTTCGGGCTTGACTGTTCGAATGAGGAGCAAGGTCAAGACTGATTTGGATATGGCTGGGTCCAAATTGGAGTGGCATATTGAGCAAAAGAACAAAGGATTGAACCCAGATCTTTGACTGGGGGTGAGTTGTTGAAAGGTTTCAGCACTCTGTCCATCATTTTGTTGTCTTTGCTACTTTTGTGGGTGGCACAATAATTTCTGCGAGTAGTGCTCCTTTACTAGGGAATTGCAAGTAAATTAAGTGTGCCAATTGGGTATAAGCCAACTGTACCATGTTTTAAAAAGAGAGCACTAGCGTTTTAGCACCGCTTAGCAGAGATGAAGTGTGCAGGGTCCTAAAACCAGCAATACAAAATCAGCAAACAGGAGGGTTGAAGGCAAAATGTTAGGGGGAAACAATGCCAAGGATTCCAGGTCTAACACCTAATTTTCACTATACTCCAATCCCTCCATTCACCTCGAATTGGCCACTCTCAGCATATGCCTACTGAAGGCATTACTCCTCTCTTTCTACTAACCTCTCATCTGCCCCTCTTGGTACATTTTGCAAAAATATGGACTGATAAAGGCACCTCTCCAACCCACAGGCTGGGTCCTGTAAACCTTCTATTTAAAAAGCCAATGATGTTGCCCACCTCCCTGAATCAGCCCCTCCCCCCGAATCCAAACTGCTAAATTCATACACCAACTGAGAGGCAACAACCACAAAAATATAAAAGTCTATGACTCCAAATAACCAAAGATGTCCAGAATTCTATTGTAGATGAATTCTTTACTTTTTTCAAGTAAATAGCATAAGATTCAGCAAGAAAGCCAGCACGTTTAGCTGTTGTATCCCAAGCTTCATAAGGGCAGCAATTATCAAAACTGTTTTAAAAATATTATTAAAAGCATAGGATTCATAGTGTATACTCTAAAAACAAGTTGCAAACTTGTTGAGGCAAAATGTATCAAACAAACCACATCAAATATAGGAAAGGGACATACCTTACAGAATCTAAACAATACAGGGCAAATCTATTACATTTGGTCAACAGTTCTATTATAATACAAACAAACTTAACATCTGTACATGTGTGGTGTGGTACTTACATCTCGGGTATGTGTGGCTGATGCTTCTTACTCGGAAAACTGTGGTTAAAAATTACAAATCAAGATGTGTGATTGGTAATTAAAATGTGTATATATCCGGCTGGTAATTACAATCTGCATGTGTGTGGATCATTATGTATTGTTTATGATCAAATTATTGACTTCTCTTTATAGATCACTTTACAGTTGTCACTTGTGTGCTTTCCTCTCTGCAGGTGAAGCTCCAGGACTGGCTGTGTCCCCTGAGGAAAGAGATGGGAAACATTCTGGAGTCTAAACTCCAGGAAGAGAAACAGTATACCACCATGAGGGTGAGTGGCAGCCATGAGCCCTTTGTAGTTAAAGATCTATCCTTGTATATGTGCAGGTCTGTTCATTTGCCTGTCCAGGCTAGAGATTCAGGGAGGCCTATTGTTCGCCCTCTAGCCTGGTTCGTGCCTCCACCAGGTAAATTTACTGGTTGAAGAGACACGGTCCGGGGGTTGAAGCCCACATCTTTCCAAGGGTCTTCCTGAAAGAAGCATACACAAGAAATACTCTCCCAACCTTTAAGTAGTAATCACATGGTTATGTGGCCAGTGCCAGAGTAAGTATGCATGGTTTGTAGGCATCTGGTTGTAAGTGTGTCCATGCAGACATGTATCTATTTATCTGTGTGGATGTGTGTTGGTGTGTTTGTGTGTGCATGGTAACAGTCATTTGTGGGAGGTCATGCATCTGTGTGTGTATGAGTTGGTAGTCATCTCTTTGTGAGCGTGCACTTACCTGTGGCTGTTTGTACATGTCTGTTTATGGGTTTGTGTATGTTTTGGTGTGGAGGAATTTATGAGTATGTGCATCACTGGGTCAATTCATGCTTCTGTATGAGTGTTTGTGTCACTGAGTTTGTGTATAAATGTGTCTGGAATTATCTGTCACTAAGTTTGTGCCGCAACTCAGTATGAATGTGTGTTTGCATTTGTCTGTGTGTCTTTAAACTGTTGTTTTGCTTTCATAATCTGAATTCCAAAATGTCTACTAAAACATTTCTTGATTCCAGGCTCTGGACTACATTATTGACAAAGGGTACTTACTATCTGCTTGTCACGGGCCACAGTAACATGCCATTGGATAAGTGGTGTACTGAGCACGATGAGGGGAATGTGTTATTGTAGTCAGTTTTTTGTTGTTGGCCTTTTGTTGTTGAGATTTGTGCTTGTTGACCTTTGTGGGGTTGAGATTATGTCCTAAAGCGTTGTGAAGGTGCTGGGTCAGTTTTAGGATTTTCTAAGCAATGTCAATTTTATCTTATTGGGTAAGAAATGTACTTCTCAAAATATTTCTAATCAAGAATAGTTATTGATGGGTTTTTGAGAAATATTGGACCAGCTTAGGTCCTGTGTCAGTCATTAGATCATGTTCTTGATGGATTTTGAAGAACTGAGATGCAACATCAGTGATTGTTTCCTCTCCTTGATTGTTTTTTTGTAAAACAGCTGAGATCCACCGTCAGTGATTACTTCCTGCTCTTGATGCGTCTCAATTGATGCTTGGATCAGCTGAGATCCACCATCAGTGATTATTTCATGAGTTGGGCTGTAGTACAATATAGAATGCTCTTAAAACAGTAATTAGGGAGAAAGCCAAAACCTATCTAGCCCATAAAAATGTATTACAAGACAGATGTTAGGAATCGTAAAACAAACATACTCAAAATCCACTATGGAGACCTCACTGCTACGCAAATTAGAGATCTCCTAAGAATCTCTCCTACAAATGACATTAGCCCTAGCTAGATTAACATGGATAGCATCTCTATGGAGAGTATATGAGATGGGGACAAATGGTGTCAACTGATGTACTAGTTGACACCGAGGGACCATCTCTAGACTAGTCCCCTGTATCAAAGACTCTTCCAGAATGTTGAAGACAGACACCTTTGAGATAGCCAAAGTATTCACAGACTAATATCGCTCCTTGTATAACTCCAGGCCAATTCCCAAGATAAAGCATTTGCCTCCCCCGATTGGTGACCTTCCCCTTCAAGGTCAATACAATGACCTTTGGAGCCAACCGGTAAGACGCAAGTGAAAATGGATTCCCTATGGAGTTCTTTCTGCAGATTGCATTGAATACGTCATCTCACCTGCTGTATGTTGGATGAAGCCAGGTTAAGCATATCTCTGCCTGGAGATCTCCATTCAGCTACAATAACAGTTCTTCTTAAACCCTGCAAACCGTCCGGCGTTTGTCAATTTTATAGGCCAATCTCATTAATTAAGTTAAGGTCCTTACTAATGCATTGGCCCACAGGCTAATGGGGTAAATTAACTCCTTGATATAAAAAAACAAAATGTCTTCATGCCAAACAGGGGCACTAGTCATTACATCTGAAGAGTTCAGACTGCACTCACGGGAATGCAGGACTTCTCTGGCCCCTGTGCACTAAGACCCATTGATTTTGGAAAGGACTTTGGTTCTCTGGACTGGCCCCCATGCATCATGTTCTTACTCAATTGAACTTCAGGTTATAATTTCTTTCATATGTAAATGTATTATATGATCATCCCGTGGCCAGAGTTAAAATCAATGGCGTTTTGTCCTCCTCATTTGAAGGTGGTGACATCACTGATGACATCATCCACATGATAATCTGATGAACCTCCTCACACCCTAATATGACCTTTGAGACACCCACTCTAAAATAAAAACTACCATTTTTAAAACCATAGACAAACCAATAGCAGTTACTATATACCCACTGACTAATTCCTAGCTATACACACACATTCATTCATCCACCCATACAGTTATTCATACATGCAGTCACTCATCAATAGAGCACTATTATATGTACTCGTACATCTATACAAACACTCATACTCGTCACTCATCCATAGAGTTATTGACACACCTAGCTAGTCATGTAAAGAATCAATAACAATGCAATTTACTCACCTATACAGTTATACATTCACTATCTAAACTATTCATACAGATACTAACATATGCTTACTCTCTTATACAATCACTGACACAAGCAGACAGTCATTTATACAGCCACTGTCATAATTACTCACGATCCCATGTATATACTCCAACACTCACATATATTGCCTTTCACATATGTAGTTACTCACACATATACCACCACTGAGACATTCATTCACTCACCAACACACTGATACACACACTCACTCCCCTATACTGCTATTTCCACATGCACTATTGAACCCATAGACCCAGTAAATTGTCTTTTCACACATGTAGGCAGAAAGTCACACCCCCCCCACCCACCCACACACGCAAACAAACACAGAGGCACCCATACAGATACTCATACAACCAATAAGTAACCCATATAGACAGTCATGTACCTACTCATCAACCCATGGAGCAGCTTACACAACAACAGAGAGACTGATACAGACATTCATAGTTTAGTCACTAACCCATGCATTCAGTAAGACGCAATGAATCACTCACTTATACAATCAGTCACACACCTATTAACTCCTCTACCCATACACTTATACACCAACTCATTCTTCCATACACCTTTGCATTAACATATATAAAATATATTTAAACTACAACAACACACATTCACTGGATGATGTCATCAGTGATGTCATTAGAGATGTCATCAGTGACGTCATCAGCAGTGCATTGCAGGGGCGCGAGTTATAGTTAGCTCTACTAACTATAACATTCTAATTTCTCTGGTTTTGTACGAGTAAAATGTCCAACTAACTATAATGTCCCTGAAACCTATGTTTTTTTCAGTGAATTTCTATGGTTTTTTAAATGCTAATTTCTAAATATAACATCCCTGAAACCTATGTTTTTTCCAGTGAATATATATATATATATATATATATGTTTAACCAAACGCCTTCGCACTTTGATACGGGCACTCTACCGCGCCCCTCCCATCCAGGCTGTTTCCTCGCGCTGCTACTCATGAAAGATTCCCATTGTTTTAGAAGTAAGCCGACGCGTTTCGAGGCTATAGCACCTCCTCTTCCTGGGCTCTTCTGGAATGGCAAAAGTATACACCACCTGAGCTGTATTTCCACTTCCTTTTATTACGCAGTTGCCATATCCGGGGTACCATTCATTGTGCTGCATTGAGATCTCATGGAAGGTCCCTTCCTGTACGTGATTGTTGGAACATTGGGCAATCTCGGAGCCAATACAGTGTCAGTTTGTAAAATGGGCCAACCTTTCATAACAATGGACCTTATTTTCCTTTCCTGGCGATTGTAAGTAGTTATAAATCTAGGAGCGAAAGAAAGATCGATAGCCTCTGTTTCAGTGTGGATAGAATTTTCATGCTCAAACAATGACTCTTGTGATCGAGCCTGCATTTTATTTACTGCTTGTTTTAAAATCCCTTCTTTATATCCTCTCTGCCTGAATCTTTTTAATGCTTGAGAGGTAAAAAAGGCCAGATCTTCCTCCGTACTACAAATGCGTTTGAGCCTTAACAATTCCCCGAAGGGAATATTGTTGATGACATGCTTGGGGTGAGCACTGCTGGCATGCAGAGTACTGTTTCCAGCAGTGCTCTTTCTATGTAATTTCGTTGCCAAATGCCCCCTATGAATACAACATTTTAAATCTAAAAAGTCCACCTATTGCTTACTTATCATAGACGTAAATTTGAAGTTTTTCTGATTGTTATTAATTGTTTCAACAAAAGCATTGGCATTATTTACATCCCCCTTTCATGAAACAAAAACATCATCAATAAAATGCATCCACTTTAAAACATGGCTATTAAAAACTGCACTGTGTGTGGGCATGAGGACCTGCTCCTCCCACCAGCCTACGTGTAAACACGCATAGCTCGGGGAGAAACAGGCCCCCATCGCCACACCCCCTTTTTGCAGATAAATGTCATTGCCAAACATAAAATAGTTATTATTGAGACACCATGATGTTAATTCCAAGACCATTTTGTTGTGATTGTAACATTGTATTGGTCTTTTTCCTAAGAAATGTTCCAAAGCCCTTAAACCTGTATCGTGTTCAATGCTAGTATAAAGCGATTCGATATCCAACGCTATGAATATCAAATCCTCGGTCCATGGAACATCTCTGATTTTCTTTAGGAAATCGCCAGTGTCCTTAATATATGTTGGCAGACTTTTAACTAGGTCCTGTAAAAAATAGTCAATATATTCTGTGATGTGTTCTGCAACCCCTTGAATTGCTGAAATGATGGGGCGCCCTGGAACCGGAAATACTTGCTTATGGACCTTTGGTAAAAGATATAATTTCGGTAGAACATGATTTTCCACATATAGAAACTCATGTTCCTGTGTAGATATCAACCCATCTGTTTTCCATTTGAAAAGGATTTTTCTGAGCTGTTCTCTTGCCAAATTATATTGTTTTATTGTCGTCTTAGCATAGCACAAAGGATCACCAAGTTGTTACAATGCTTCTGCAATGTACTCCTTTTGCGGCCAAATTACAACATTTCCGCTTTTATCTGCAGTAGTGACAATAATCTGATGGTCATTGCTCAGTTTTTTGATTAGGGACGCATATTCTTTCTCCTGCTCACTCTTATATCTCCTTCTATGTTTGACCTTGTAGTGCAGCTTTTTTAGGTCCTCCACAATTACGTCATGGAACGTGTCAATAGCGTCCCTTGACATGTTTGGCATGAAATTTGATTTGGGCTTAAAAGGACTTATATTGGCCCCAATCTGTATCACTGATGCATCCCTGAGTTCCTGTTGCGTTGACATTTGCTCTGTTTCCGCCACAGTGTTATTATGCTCAAGTTGATGCATTGTGAGATACGTTTTTGTATCTGCCGCAGAGAGCTCCAAGCTGGTTTGATTGTTAGCGTTTTTCTCAGCTTCCTTGAGGCCATCTTTAATACAGAAAAATTTGAGCAGCTTTAGTTAGCATATATAACAAAAGACATCCACTCGTGTTCTGGTGTAATTGAAATCAGAGATTGGGCAGTAGGATAAACCAAGACTCAAAAGATGTTTTTCCGCCTCGGTCAAAGCTGTTGTGGATAAGTTTATGATTGTATTTTTATTTACTGCTTTTTGCGCCAATATTGCCTTCTGGGTTTTTTGTAAGGATTTTCGCTTTTTGCAGCACTCTCTCCTTCTTTTGTTATTTCTTGACCTTTTTTCTGTTGATTGCGTGGCCTCAATGTTTGTAGTCGGTCTTTGTGCATCTCTTCAGAGGCCAGCACAGGGAAAGTTCCATGACCATCACAGCACACCGGAGGCTAATTAATTCAGCAATGCTGTGGGAGTAGAGCGGCGAAAGAACTTTCCCTGTGCTGGCCTCTGAAGAGATGAACAAAGGCATCGAAACGCTTCAGGCCGAAGGATACAGCAACTGGAGGGCATACATTGTGCTTGCAAATAAAGGTTTGTGACCAAACTTTCAGCGGTGTGCGGCTTCAAAGCCCTGAGCTTTGTTTTGGACATATTTACACGTTGCTCGGACCGTGGAAGCGACGCACCTCTGAGAACCGAAGAAAGGACCAGCAGGGGGGTAACGTCCCGTCTGTATTGGCGCTGGAAGTAGCAGGACTTAAGCACACTGTACACCGTCTGGGGCCCATTGGAGGGCTAATCAAACAATCCTAAATTGAGGCACAGGGACGGGACCCATTGGAGGGTTAACACTGCCTACAAAGACTCCACTTCCCAGCATGCAGTTGTGGTAAAAACGTGACCATCACAGCACACCGGAGGCTAATTAATTCAGCAATGCTGTGGGAGTAGAGCGGCGAAAGAACTTTCCCTGTGCTGGCCTCTGAAGAGATGCACAAAGGCATCGAAACGCGTCAGGCCGAAGGATACAGCAACTGGAGGGCATACAATGTGCTTGCAAATAAAGGTTTGTGACCAAACTTTCAGCGGTGTGCGGCTTCAAAGCCCTGAGCTTTGTTTTGGACATATTTACACGGTTGCTCGGACCGTGGAAGCGACGCACTTCTGAGAACCGAAGAAAGGACCAGCAGGGGGGTAACGTCCCGTCTGTATTGGCGCTGGAAGTAGCAGGACTTAAGCACACTGTACACCGTCTGGGGCCCATTGGAGGGCTAATCAAACAATCCTAAATTGAGGCACAGGGACGGGACCCATTGGAGGGTTAACACTGCCTACAAAGACTCCACTTCCCAGCATGCAGTTGTGGTAAAAACGTGACCATCACAGCACACCGGAGGCTAATTAATTCAGCAATGCTGTGGGAGTAGAGCGGCGAAAGAACTTTCCCTGTGCTGGCCTCTGAAGAGATGCACAAAGGCATCGAAACGCGTCAGGCCGAAGGATACAGCAACTGGAGGGCATACAATGTGCTTGCAAATAAAGGTTTGTGACCAAACTTTCAGCGGTGTGCGGCTTCAAAGCCCTGAGCTTTGTTTTGGACATATTTACACGGTTGCTCGGACCGTGGAAGCGACGCACTTCTGAGAACCGAAGAAAGGACCAGCAGGGGGGTAACGTCCCGTCTGTATTGGCGCTGGAAGTAGCAGGACTTAAGCACACTGTACACCGTCTGGGGCCCATTGGAGGGCTAATCAAACAATCCTAAATTGAGGCACAGGGACGGGACCCATTGGAGGGTTAACACTGCCTACAAAGACTCCACTTCCCAGCATGCAGTTGTGGTAAAAACGTGACCATCACAGCACACCGGAGGCTAATTAATTCAGCAATGCTGTGGGAGTAGAGCGGCGAAAGAACTTTCCCTGTGCTGGCCTCTGAAGAGATGCACAAAGGCATCGAAACGCGTCAGGCCGAAGGATACAGCAACTGGAGGGCATACAATGTGCTTGCAAATAAAGGTTTGTGACCAAACTTTCAGCGGTGTGCGGCTTCAAAGCCCTGAGCTTTGTTTTGGACATATTTACACGGTTGCTCGGACCGTGGAAGCGACGCACCTCTGAGAACCGAAGAAAGGACCAGCAGGGGGGTAACGTCCCGTCTGTATTGGCGCTGGAAGTAGCAGGACTTAAGCACACTGTACACCGTCTGGGGCCCATTGGAGGGCTAATCAAACAATCCTAAATTGAGGCACAGGGACGGGACCCATTGGAGGGTTAACACTGCCTACAAAGACTCCACTTCCCAGCATGCAGTTGTGGTAAAAACGTGACCATCATAGCACACCGGAGGCTAATTAATTCAGCAATGCTGTGGGAGTAGAGCGGCGAAAGAACTTTCCCTGTGCTGGCCTCTGAAGAGATGCACAAAGGCATCGAAACGCGTCAGGCCGAAGGATACAGCAACTGGAGGGCATACAATGTGCTTGCAAATAAAGGTTTGTGACCAAACTTTCAGCGGTGTGCGGCTTCAAAGCCCTGAGCTTTGTTTTGGACATATTTACACGGTTGCTCGGACCGTGGAAGCGACGCACCTCTGAGAACCGAAGAAAGGACCAGCAGGGGGGTAACGTCCCGTCTGTATTGGCGCTGGAAGTAGCAGGACTTAAGCACACTGTACACCGTCTGGGGCCCATTGGAGGGCTAATCAAACAATCCTAAATTGAGGCACAGGGACGGGACCCATTGGAGGGTTAACACTGCCTACAAAGACTCCACTTCCCAGCATGCAGTTGTGGTAAAAACGTGACCATCACAGCACACCGGAGGCTAATTAATTCAGCAATGCTGTGGGAGTAGAGCGGCGAAAGAACTTTCCCTGTGCTGGCCTCTGAAGAGATGCACAAAGGCATCGAAACGCGTCAGGCCGAAGGATACAGCAACTGGAGGGCATACAATGTGCTTGCAAATAAAGGTTTGTGACCAAACTTTCAGCGGTGTGCGGCTTCAAAGCCCTGAGCTTTGTTTTGGACATATTTACACGGTTGCTCGGACCGTGGAAGCGACGCACCTCTGAGAACCGAAGAAAGGACCAGCAGGGGGGTAACGTCCCGTCTGTATTGGCGCTGGAAGTAGCAGGACTTAAGCACACTGTACACCGTCTGGGGCCCATTGGAGGGCTAATCAAACAATCCTAAATTGAGGCACAGGGACGGGACCCATTGGAGGGTTAACACTGCCTACAAAGACTCCACTTCCCAGCATGCAGTTGTGGTAAAAACGTGACCATCACAGCACACCGGAGGCTAATTAATTCAGCAATGCTGTGGGAGTAGAGCGGCGAAAGAACTTTCCCTGTGCTGGCCTCTGAAGAGATGCACAAAGGCATCGAAACGCGTCAGGCCGAAGGATACAGCAACTGGAGGGCATACAATGTGCTTGCAAATAAAGGTTTGTGACCAAACTTTCAGCGGTGTGCGGCTTCAAAGCCCTGAGCTTTGTTTTGGATATATATATATATATATATATATATATATATATATATATATATATATATATATATATATATATATATATATATATATATATATATATATATATATATATATATATATATATATATATATATATATCTGTTTAAATAAAAGGCTTCAGAGTGAAATTTCCCCGTGTGGCCTCTCTCTTTCGGTAATGGAGGGGCTTGTCTGCATATTTTCACGGTAGCCAGATGCGTGTCAAGAGGCCCGCTCTGCAAGTTGGCTGTTGAACTGCTTGCTCCTGCGTTTGGAACGCTCTTTCTTCATCCGAGGTATCGGAATTTCTCCAGCCCGCCTCAGCAAGTAGGAGATGCAAGGGCTGCTGCCAAGTGCAGCTTGTGACTCCACAAGGGGGTTTCTTAATTGCAATGTAAACCCGCAGCCCTGTGGACACTATCTTCAAGAGGCTTGAGTGTAAGGGGACTTAAGGAAGCACTTTGTCATTTTAAACGGTACCCAGGACACCTTCAATCAGTCACCTGTATTTCCCCTGCAGAGCACCAGCAGAGAAGGGAGGATTGATGTTCGATCCGGCTCCGCGCAACCTCCACCCAGGCAATAGGAACTCTGGGAGATGTAGTATGTAATGCATTACACTGTGAGGGGCGAGCACATGACCAGGAGCACTGTGCGCTTCCACCAATCGGAGGGATGCAGGACTATTTAAAACACAGGTGGGGCAGCATCCTGGCATTACAGCGGCACCTGAGGAAGGCTAACCAGCCGAAATGCATTGTGCTAGAGGAGCTGTTTATATAAAAGGCTTCCGAGTGTGGTCTCTCTCTTTCGGTAATGGAGGGGTTTGTCTGTAGTCTGTATATATATATATATATATATATATATATATATATATATATATATATATATATATATATATATATATATATATATATATATATATATATATATATATATATATATATATATCACAATTTAAAAAACAACATAAATAACATACTTAGCACGAAAAAGTATTTGTACACAGTTCTATTACAAAATGTAATGATTATTTGGCTACTATATTAAATCGTAAAATTTTAAAATCCCAAAACAGCAAACGCATTTAACTAAAACTGATATAAACTTTAAAAAAAATAATAAAAATATAAGCAATATTAAAATTAAACACATGAATAATAATATCAATCCAGTTTCACCAACATAGGGAAAGTGTTGGACTTCATAGGGGTTAGATTTACTTTTCCCACTCCAATCTACAGAATGGTAGGGAAAGAGATTGACTTTGAATGAATTACATTTAAAGAATAAAAATCTTAATCCTTTACTAAATATATTTGTATACATATAAACAAATTATCAAATGATATTATAAGATATTATAAAAAAAAGTCACTTATTAAAATTACAAAAACTCAAATAAATAAATAAATAAAATTACTTCTAACATTCACTAACCAAACTACAAAAAACACATTATTGAAATAAGTACCACATTATTAATTTAACTTGATACTTAAAATAATTTACAAATCATTCACAAGCAAACTTTCAAAAACACTAATCATTAATTTAATTAAGACTTAAAAAAACCAAATAATTCCCTTAAGTACAAAGCAAAAGAGATGCATATTTAATTATCAACTGAACAATTACATATAAATCGTAATGAATATAAAAATATTAGAAATGTAATATCTTACCACCATATATATAACACAGTATTAAAACATGAATGCATAATAAACAAACAAAAATTAAAATGCACATAAAAAGCAATAAAATA
This sequence comes from Lissotriton helveticus, assembly GCF_964261635.1. NCBI lineage: Eukaryota > Metazoa > Chordata > Amphibia > Caudata > Salamandridae > Lissotriton > Lissotriton helveticus. The sequence continues at coordinate 86,222,678 of NC_136063.1, forward strand.
CTACAAAAATTAGAACGAAAATGTTAGGGGTCAATTCACAAAGGCAAATTTACACTTAAAGTCATAAGTACTTTTTGTATTTACAAAGATTACTTAATACTACTATCTTTAGTACAAATAAAGCTACTAGTGGTGAAGCTACTGTTAATAATAAAGTTACTGTTAGTAACTTTCCTTTGTGAATACTAAAAAGTAGTAATCGTAGACTTAAGTCTAAGTTTTCTACTTAAGTTTATTACTTTTTAGTATTCACAAAGGCAAGTTACTACTAGTAACTTTACTACTAGTAAACATACTTACTAGTAAAGTTACAACCAATGAAATGCCAAAAATAGTAAACTTTGACTTAAGTCTACGTTTACCTATTTGAATGGGCCCCTATCTCATTTGCTCTACTAATATTCACATAATATCAATTAACGTAAAGAAATAAGTTAACCCCTTGGCTGCTAGGCCTTTCCCCCTTGGGGTAAGCCTTTTTTTTGGCTATTTGGGGTAGTTCATGCTGAGGCCCCCGTAACTTTTTGTCCACATTAGGTATTCACGCCAAATTTGCGTCCTTTTCTTCCAACATCTTGAGGATTCTAAAGGTACCCATAATTTGTGGATTGCCCTGGAGGGAACCAAGAAATTGGCCAAAATACAGCATATGTTTTTTTTTTTAGGAAAAATGGGAAAAAGTGCTGCAGAAGAAAGCTTCTGTTTTTTCCCATGCAAAAGGTACCAGCAAAGGGTGTGTGGTGCCAAGATCACCATCTTCCAAGCTTTCAGGAACAGGCAGACTTTTGTCAGAAAACCAACATTTCCTACAGTTTTGGCATTTTACTGGGACATTTTTGTGCATTCAACCTCCTTTCAGTTAGTGGTAGAAATGGGTGGGAAATCAATAATGAATCCTATAGACGTATACATTTCTGAAAAGTAGACCCAATTCTGAATTAACCAAGGGGTCATTTGTGTAGATCCTTCAAGGTTTTTCTATAAAAACTATCAATTAAAATAAAGAAAATGTGAACTTGGGTTGGGAGAAAAAGCCATTTGTGTCAACATTTTCACCTGTAATTTCTTCTAATTAGGGCAGATTCTTGAAAGCAATATACCGTTTCGATTTATACAAGGGACAGCAGCGGGCCATATGATGCCGCACCTAAAGTCCAGTTCCAAGATTAGTCCTATATCTTATATATATTATTAGTTTGTGCTGCCAACCCCAACGCCAGCTGCTGTTTGGCGTTGCTGTGCTCTCCAGATCAGTTGAATGGTTTCTTTGAAGTTTTGTGGGGGCGCACCAAAATAGAAGTCCAAACAAAGTGTTGTATTTGAGTAGTAGAAAAGTTCTTTATTAGTTTAAAGTACAGGTCACCATGTAGAGTACAAAAAACAGATCAGCCAACGCGTTTCACTCCCTACCAGGGAGTTTCTTCAGGGCTGAAAGTACAAAAAGACTAACATCAGTTTTCTGTGTTTAGAAAGTTTTTTTACAGATTTCCTGTTTCACAGTTTGTTCTAAAAAACATATTTCCTCCTAAAAAGAAGAAATTGGGCAGGCTACAAAAATTGTTTTCTATTGTTTTATCCATATATTTTGTAATTTTTCCTTACACAAGATTCTAAACGGAATCTTTTCACAAAATTCCATATAGGATCCCGAACTACATCATTTTATAAAAGGTTTTCTACAAATTTCATACATAGTCCTAGGGAAAGACTAGCACAGAATTATTAAAACACATTCAACATTAGCTCATATTGTACAATCCTATAAAGACATTTTGTTTGGTTGTCCCAGAGCCATCTCTCTAACATGGGCCCCATGGAAGGGGGGCGGAAAAACCTTTATATGGAGCGCCATTAGGAGAAATGGAGAATCAGCAGTTTTTTCAACAGTTTTCTATCAGTGTTAAAAAAGTTCTCATACCAGAAAGGAAAGGGTAAGGGAAGAAAGGGGAGAAAGAGGCGGGGGAAAAAGGCGGGGGAAAAAGAAGGAGAAGAAATTGGGGAGGGAGGATAGGATAGGGGAGGGCCCTAGGGCAGTTTAGGAGTGTTATCTTTGAAAAGGATGAGCTAGACCTAAATGAAATTATTAATATGGCGTCTCGACCCTCATACTCTGATGTCTTGAAACCTCTACACATCTTAGTGTTTCTATCTTGTTGTTCAAATATCATCGTTTTTATTATGATCTCCAGATATAAGTTCTTACCACTATGGTCTTTTTCTGGAAGCGAGGGGTGTGTAGTAATTCCCTTTTCATATAAATTCTTATCGTTTCTGTACTTTAACTTTTCGTATATCAGTCTATTCAAAAGGAAAAGGTATTTTAGACTCCTACATGTACTGAGATGTTTTGATGTTTAGATATTAATCTTGGTGCCTACCTTTTTCGTTGTATTCTGTGTGATCACACTTCCAGTAGTTGGCGATTGTTGCCTTGAAACGATTTCAAAAAAGTCCAGTTATTTCTTTCCCTGCCCGTTATATGCGTGGAGTTGTCGCGGTGCTAGAGGGCGTGAAACATAAAAATATCCATTAGCATGTGTTCACTAAGCAGATTGCCTCAAAAAGTAAAGCTTACACGAAGGGGGTGGATAACCCTTCTTGTTAGTACTATCTTTAGGCTAGCTCCATAAGCATATGGCCTCACGCATGATGGTTTGTTTGATTGCACTGCATCCTTTATGCAGCAGTATTTTATTTTATTGTTATTATTCCGTTTATCTGTTAGGCCATTAGAGTCCATTTTCAAGTTATCTTATTATAACATTATTCCATATAGCCCCAAAAAAATTTTTAGTTAGGTATTTTTCATAATTTTCCAAAGATAGCACTGCTTACAGTTTTCTTCCCAAGGGTCAGATCAAGTGTTAGGCTATTGTACAGTTTTAATTCTACACAGTACTTGTTTTCAAAAGTTCGACGTTCGACGAGGCCCTCGCAAAGGGTGTTGTTATCACAACACATAAACATCCAAACAAATATCACGTCTGTTTCCCTCCCGCATTTGTTGTTGCCTGATGGTATCCTTACAAGTGGCAGAAATCAGTGTTAGATCCTTACAGATAGGCATTCATATGTTGTTAAGCACAACCTTTTATTGACATTCGACAGTGACCCTACATAGAGTTTTGTCAAGAACGAAGCGTTTTTAAACGGTGTCTCATCCACATAGGTCCCCGTTTTACAAAACCCCAATCGGAAACCGTTTTTAAAGGTTGGAGGCTAAACTTCCTTTGTCCGATTTCAAGAAACATGCACAAACCCATTGTAACGCAGCAACAGCATAGTGCTCCAGACCCGGAAGGAACCCTTTATCAAAGCATACACCACCCCATTATAGCGCGGCAGCAGCCTAGTGCTCCAAACCCAGACAGAGCTCGTTATTAAAAGGCGGAAGGTATGTCTCCTATGTCAGGTTCGAGGAACATACACAACCCCATTGTAGCGCGACAGTAGCGTTGTACACCTCATTCGTGCACCATCTCCCTACATCCCAAAATCCTCACCTGTGTCTTCGGCGTTATAATCTTCTCCGTGGCGGCATGGCTGGTTCCAAGCTAGAGACGCCATATCGGGGACCGCCTTATATTCAAATGTGTTGGACGCCTATTGGATAGTAGTTCCCTTCCCGGAAATGTGTGTGTTTACATTCCTGTTTTTCTACGGGCGCCATATTTAAAAGGTCATTATTCACGTACAACTGTGCACCCTAACGAAGCTAATTAACAAGATGTTTGTTTGTATCCCGTGTGGTCCTAAACACGCCATATAGTGATCAAAAGGTCGTATTAGTCACAGTAATAGATTAGTTATTTGTAATGCTGAATTCTGGTCTCCCCCCATGTTTTTCCCAGAAATGTTTTGTGTGAGCGTATTTTGCGTCTTTATTCAAGATGGCTCTCCTATGTTCCTGAATTCTTATCCTCAAACAGCGGAAACGAGCGAAGGATAGGGCTTCTGTTACCTGCATACACCTTGAAGAGTTGTTTGAGTAAATGATACTTAGATGTGTTCATAAAGCTGGTTTATCCCTCTTCCTCTCTTCCTATCATTTTCTTTTTCACTTATCTATGTTCATCCTTCCCACGCTTACCTTGGATAGTCAAACATCTGGACTGTCCCTTGTTATGAATCCCTCTATTATTCTCAGGACAGGGATAACACACTAGTCATAGAACCTACCCAGAGATAACTGAACAAGTGATTCTTATGGAAGAGTAATTACAAACTCGAAATTAAACAATAAGAAATGGGGGCAGTTGTAGGAATAATATCTAAAATAGTAACGTTAATGCCCTTACCGATGATTAGACACTATTTTTAATGAATGTGTGAATAACTGGACAACTTAAATGCACTCTAACAAATTATAATACGTTACCATAGATATTAATTTTTTTTTTCTTGCTACCCATAGATGGCGCCCATGAACAGACACATACTAGACTGTAGTTTCGAAACCACGAAATACAGAGCTAGGATCACGGACACAATCAACATGTTTTTAACAGTAGATGGGATTAGATAAAAGGGCAGGTTAAAATATCTCCCGTCATACAATTCCCGGATTACATGAATTAGACTACTGTAAATCATTTTTTAAACTAACCAAAACGGCGCTTATGTAACCAATGCCCATGTGACACAACGCCCATCTTTAGTTGCAGCATTACAAATAACTAATCTATTACTATGACTAATACGACCTTTTGATCACTATATGGCGTGTTTAGGACCACACGGGATACAAACAAACATCTTGTTAATTAGCTTCGTTAGGGTGCACAGTTGTACGTGAATAATGACCTTTTAAATATGGCGCCCGTAGAAAAACAGGAATGTAAACACACACATTTCCGGGAAGGGAACTACTATCCAATAGGCGTCCAACACATTTGAATATAAGGCGGTCCCCGATATGGCGTCTCTAGCTTGGAACCAGCCATGCCGCCACGGAGAAGATTATAACGCCGAAGACACAGGTGAGGATTTTGGGATGTAGGGAGATGGTGCACAACGCTACTGTCGCGCTACAATGGGGTTGTGTATGTTCCTCGAACCTGACATAGGAGACATACCTTCCGCCTTTTAATAACGAGCTCTGTCTGGGTTTGGAGCACTAGGCTGCTGCCGCGCTATAATGGGGTGGTGTATGCTTTGATAAAGGGTTCCTTCCGGGTCTGGAGCACTATGCTGTTGCTGCGTTACAATGGGTTTGTGCATGTTTCTTGAAATCGGACAAAGGAAGTTTAGCCTCCAACCTTTAAAAACGGTTTCCGATTGGGGTTTTGTAAAACGGGGACCTATGTGGATGAGACACCGTTTAAAAACGCTTCGTTCTTGACAAAACTCTATGTAGGGTCACTGTCGAATGTCAATAAAAGGTTGTGCTTAACAACATATGAATGCCTATCTGTAAGGATCTAACACTGATCTCTGCCTCTTGTAAGGATACCATCAGGCAACAACAAATGCGGGAGGGAAACAGACGTGATATTTGTTTGGATGTTTATGTGTTGTGATAACAACACCCTTTGCGAGGGCCTCGTCAAACGTAGAACTTTTGAAAACAAGTACTGTGTAGAATTAAAACTGTACAATAGCCTAACACTTGATCTGACCCTTGGGAAGAAAACTGTAAGCAGTGCTATCTTTGGAAAATTATGAAAAATACCTAACTAAATTTTTTTTGGGGGCTATATGGAATAATGTTATAATAAGATAACTTGAAAATGGACTCTAATGGCCTAACAGATAAACGGAATAATAACAATAAAATAAAATACTGCTGCATAAAGGATGCAGAGCAATCAAACAAACCATCATGCGTGAGGCCATATGCTTATGGAGCTAGCCTAAAGATAGTACTAACAAGAAGGGTTATCCACCCCCTTCGTGTAAGCTTTACTTTGTGAGGCAATCTGCTTAGTGAACACAGGCTAATGGATATTTTTATGTTTCACGCCCTCTAGCACCGTGACAACTCCACGCATATAACGGGCAGGGAAAGAAATAACTGGACTTTTTTGAAATCGTTTCAAGGCAACAATCGCCAACTTCTGGAAGTGTGATCACACAGAATACAACGAAAAAGGTAGGCACCAAGATAAATATCTAAACATCAAAACATCTCAGTACATGTAGGAGTCTAAAATACCTTTTCCTTTTGAATAGACTGATATACGAAAAGTTAAAGTACAGAAACGATAAGAATTTATCTGAAAAGGGAATTACTACACACCCCTCGCTTCCAGAAAAAGACCATAGTGGTAAGAACTTATATCTGGAGATCATAATAAAAACGATGATATTTGAACAACAAGATAGAAACACTAAGATGTGTAGAGGTTTCAAGACATCAGAGTATGAGGGTCGAGACGCCATATTAATAATTTCATTTAGGTCTAGCTCATCCTTTTCAAAGATAACACTCATAAACTGCCCTAGGGCCCTCCCCTATCCTATCCTCCCTCCCCAATTTCTTCTCCTTCTTTTTCCCCCGCCTCTTTCTCCCCTTTCTTCCCTTACCCTTTCCTTTCTGGTATGAGAACTTTTTTAACACTGATAGAAAACTGCTGATTCTCCATTTCTCCTAATGGCGCTCCATATAAAGGTTTTTCCGCCCCCCTTCCATGGGGCCCATGTTAGAGAGATGGCTCTGGGACAACCAAACAAAATGTCCTTATAGGATTGTACAATATGAGCTAATGTTGAATGTTTTTTAATAATTCTGTGCTAGTCTTTCCCTAGGACTATGTATGAAATTTTGTAGAAAACCTTTTATAAAATGATGTAGTTCGGGATCCTATATGGAATTTTGTGAAAAGATTCCGTTTAGAATCTTGTGTAAGGAAAAATTACAAAATATATGGATAAAACAATAGAAAACAATTTTTGTAGCCTGCCCAATTTCTTCTTTTTAGGAGGAAATATGTTTTTTAGAACAAACTGTGAAACAGGAAATGTGTAAAAAAACTTTCTAAACACAGAAAACTGATGTTAGTCTTTTTGTACTTTCAGCCCTGAAGAAACTCCCTGGTAGGGAGTGAAACGCGTTGGCTGATCTGTTTTTTGTACTCTACATGGTGACCTGTACTTTAAACTAATAAAGAACTTTTCTACTACTCAAATACAACACTTTGTTTGGACTTCTATTTTGGTGCGCCCCCACAAAACTTCAAAGAAACCAATATACCGTTTTGTCTGCTGGACCCTTCTGCTTGCGAGGATATATAGAACTTGTAGGTTCACCAAAACCCCGAGGTACCCAGAGCCAATGACTGAGCTGCGTCTTGCAATGGTCTTTCAATGTGTACCGGGTATATAGCAAATCATTTGGTAAAATATAATGAGTGAAAAATAGGTACCAAGGAGACATATATAGTTCCGAAATGGGAACAAAATATAGAATTTAGAAATAGTGATTATTTGCACATCTCCAAAATTGTGGGTACCCATACAGGCATGTGAATTAGAGGACATTTTTCAAAATTCTTTTTTTCACAGTGTCTTACATTTGGAAGGCAGAAATGCAAATAAAGTCAATTGATAATAATGCTTGTTCTACTAATCTGTGTTCCTCTAAGTCTTCCGATAAAAATGGTACCTCACTTGTGAGGGTAGGTCCAGTACCCTCGACAGGAAACGGCCCGAAACACAACGTGGACACATCACATTTTTCCAGTGAAAACTGACCCTTTTGCACAATGTGCCTAGTTTTGGACCCTAGCTCTGCCGGCACCTAAGGAAACCTAGCAAACCTATACCTTTTTTTAAAAATAGACACCCAAGGGGAATCCAGTGTGGCTCTCACTAGGGTCTGTTACCCCGAATCCATTGCAATCATCAAAGTTTGTCCCCAAAAAACAAATTTTCCCCACATTTCTGTGATGGTGAGTTCTGGAATCTGTGGGGAGCCAAAAACTTCTGCCCACCCAGCATTCTTCCAAGTCTCCTAAGAAAAATGGTACCTCACTTTTGCGGGTAGGCCTAGAACCCGTGACAGGAAACTGCCCAAAACGTACTGTCGAGACTTCAAAATTATCTATTACAAAAACACCTTGTTTTGCGAGGGAGTCACCTTCGTTTTTGATCCCGGCCTCGGCATCACGCCAAAAACTCATCCCACACTCACACTTGCCTAATATGTCACCATGCCCTAACTACTCCTCTCCCACACCTACTACAATACCTCATCTAAACTACTCACCCCTCCCTCCCACAACCACACCCCATGAAACCAACCTCCATAACTCACAACTAAAAAATAATGCCCCCTGGCATAATTTCCATCCTGCAACTGAGCGTGAAGTTTTTAACATCATTGCTAAACTAAAACCGTCCTCCCATACTAAAGACCCCCTCCCTTCTAACCTTCTCCCAGAATTAAAGCACATCATTACCCCATCTTGGTCCACAATCATCATCACCACCCTTGCCACGGGATGTGTCCCTATCTCCCTCCAACTTGGGCAAATCACTCCCATTATTAAAAACCCCAATGCCAACCCCAATGACCTTAACAAACTACGCCCCATCTCTAACCTCCCCCTTCTTTCCAAAGCCCTCGAAAAATGTGTCCTACTCCAATTAGATAAATGCTTTGAATTTCAACCTACTGGACCCCCTACAATCAGGCTTCAGGAAAGGTTGCAGCACCGAAACTGCCATGCTTAACATTGTTGATGACATCCACCACTCCCTTGATAATGGTGAGACCTGTCTACTTATCCTCCTTAATCTCTCCGCAGCGTTTGATACAGTTAACCAGTCTGCCCTGCCGATGATACCCAACTCTACTATAAGATCAAAACCTACGCCAACATCGTACACCTTAACAACACCCTCATTAAAATTCAATCCTGGTTCCAATTAAATCATCACAAAGTCAACCCTAAAAAAACTGAAATCTTTCTCTTCTCACCTAAAAAGAGCCTCCTCCTCTTTGAAACCTGGATCTCCGACCTTAATGCCCTCAACTGTTCACTCTCCTTGTCCAACTCAGTTAAACCTCTTGGTATCTCCATCGACAATAGCCTAACGCTCAATGTACACATCAAAAATTCGGACAAAGAAACCTTCTTCACTCTCCGTCATCTCTAGAAAATTAAGCCCTTTATTCCAACTGATGACTTTAAAGTACTAGTCCAATCACTGGTCCTTTCGCGAATAGATTATGGCAACGCCATCCTCACCGAAATCCCCAAGGTTCATCTAGCTCCACTCAAATCTGTGCTCAACCTTGCAGCCAGACTGATCACCGACTGCAAATGCTTTGACCACATCTCCCCAGCCCTCAAAGCCCTTAAATGGGGGGGCATTCCAACAGACAGCCTTTCCTGCAGTCACGCCGAGAGCTGCTCCTGGGTGGGGGAACGCTGTAAGTCTCGCCGCCGCTGTTCCATCCTCGCGGCTGGAGACTACAGCTCCCAGTGAGCTTTGCGGGCACTTCCTGCCTCTCGCCCTCTTCGCGCCCGGAGGCGCTACAAAGAACGGACGCTCCCTCGGTGGAGCGGGGGGACATTCCAGCAGACCGCCTTACCTGCAGTCACGCCGAGAGCTGCTCCTGGGTGGGGAACGCTGTAAGTCTCGCCGCCGCTGTTCCATCCTCGCGGCTGGAGACTACAGCTCCCAGTGAGCTTTGCGGGCACTTCCTGCCTCTCGCTCTCTTCGCGCCCGGAGGCCCTACAAAGAACGGACGCTCCCTCCGTGTTGCGGGATGCGCGCGGGCGACAAAGGCCGGGCTGGGCCACCTCCCTTGGCTCGACAAATGGGTAAGCGAAAAATCCTGGGCCCTGAGGGACAGGGGGCTAAAGACGCTAAAGTTCCCCGTAAGGCGGATACAATAATCTCTTACCTTACATCAGCGGTAGGAGCTATCAATCAAAAAATTGCAAATGCTGAGAGAACTGGAACTGGGTAAAGCTTCTAGCTCCGCTGACACTGATCTCTTTCAACCCCCACACCCTATAGCGGTGATTCCATCGGCTGAGGAGTTGCCAGCCAATAACCCCGACATCACAAATTTATTAGAGCAACATACTGAGAATGGGGAGTTTGGTCAGACTACGTCTCCCAGTAGCCCCAGAAAGAAAGCCAAGAAAACTGGAAAGAAAGGTGCTCCAATTCCCAATCACCAGGACCTTGTTAAAGACATTTGTTTAATAATGGGGGACAAATTGGAAGACTTGGTTACTGCTCGCCTCCAGCCAATATTGGAAGAGATTGGTAAAGATATTGTGGACTGCCTGAATAGTTGTCTGGCAGGACTGCTAAAGAGGTGCGAGAGAATCGATACATTTATAAATGATTTTCGAGCTAAAGAGCAGTTGTCTAATGATATTATTAAGTCTAATGCTACCCACACTGTGGAGTTAATGGAATGCACTACAGTTAAAACTATTCCACCCAATGTACAATCACAACAAATACTGGTTCCACCAATTCAATTGCCAACCCCACTTAGTGCGCCCAACTGTGGCGCTACTACTCAGCCCACCATACATGGAAACACCGTGGTAGGTCATAATAGCTTGCCTAACCATAGCCTAACTAGTACTGCTAGACTGCATTTACCTTCCCAAGCAGCTCCGTATGTAGCAGTAATATGTGGAGTTCCACCTCTATCCCATAATGAGAGAGAGTCTACCAGAGATCTCTTAGACAAATCTAAAGGATGGTGCAAGCAATATTCGAGTGGTGAACTAGACATTACTCCCTACATTATTATGGCCAGAAGGGTGGGGTGGGTCGGACATGGAAATAAGAACATCATGGGAGATTGTGTGGTCGTTAACTTCTCAGATAAAGGAGTGGCAGATAAATTATTCTGGGATGGATCACCGATAATTAATAATGAAATCAGACCACTACCTCTGGGTTACTTTTACTCACCGAGGCGGGCCCAAAAAGCTAATCTACCCACACAAAAGCTAGCTGGTAAAAAAAATAGCCCAACCGTAGGACCATGTGTTTTTGTACTGCAAGCCACGGTTAGGCCCTCAGTATGCCTCACGATTCACAACAATGCCATCGCAATTGAATGACAAACATACAGAAGGTATCCCTTTGTCTAACCGTTACTCTCCACTTTTGCCCACAGAAAATCTGGTTTGACTAGAGAAGACAAACGTCACCAATCAGACCCCTTATGTGTTAAATGGGAAGACCTGTAGGATCCTTAGTTGTAATATTGCAGGACTAAGATCTAAGGCTGAAGAGGAAAATTGGTTGAGTTTTATATCATCTTTTGATATCATCACACTACAGGAAACATGGGACACTGATAATAATTTTGAATTAGATGGATTTGTTCATTTTAACATTTTGGCTACGCCAAGTGTGTCGGGTAGAGCAAAAGGTGGCTTATCCACTTTAATTTCACTTAATTTGAAAGGGAAAGCCAAACAGCTACAAACTTACTCCCCACACTTCTTGGTTGTAGAATTGTCAATGTCAAATTTGCTTACCGTTTTGTTCAACTTTTACAACTCTCCTGAATTTGTCAGCAATAACCAAGTTTTGATGTTACTTGAGGAATTTTTGGAAAATTACAAATTAAGTAAATGTGGTTATGAGATTATCTTGTTGGGAGATTTTAATATTCACCCTTGTAGTATGAATTATATGGTTAATGATAAGGATGGCCCACCCCATGCGCTTCCAACGCATTTTGAACACACAAAAGGCGGGGAGGGTTTGGAGAATTTTTTTGGCCACCCACAATCTCTACGGATCTAGTTGCTGTCCGTTAGGACCAAGACCATCTACATACAAAGGGAAAGACACAGGTTCAGTCATAGATTTTATTTTTATTTCGCCATTTATTTTGACTTTTATCTTAAGCTATAGAGTCGTGGACTCTATTTTTAGCGACCATAAGCCTGTGGTACTAGAGGTATCACAAGATGGATTGATTGATTTTAAAGATTCTAAAGAATCAGGTGTACAAACAGTGAAAAACTTAATATCTAAAGAGAAGGGGAGAAGGTTAAAATCGTCTAATGTTACACCAATTAGCTTTTTACAAGAAGTTTTAACAAAAGTAGAAAAGGAAGTTGGTATTTGCCTGGATCCCCTTTCGGCCAATACTACCATTGCACAGGCCTTTAATAGACTATGTCAACAAGTTAATAATGATTTAACCCTGAAAACAAAAAGTGGGGGACAGAATGTTAGACGGTGGTTTGACTCTAACTGCTCAAGGGCTCATTCTGCCCTGTTAAAGGCACTAAAAGAGTCACCAAGAAATAAATCCGCTGTAACACAACTAAGGAAGGAGTACAAACAGGCCATCTATAAAAGGAAGAAGGATATCAAGGAACAAGCATGGTTGGATCTTCAATCACCAGAGGTCCTCCGGGATAGCTCCAAATTCTGGAAAATCATTAATCACTCATACTTTTCGGGAGCAGATAGTCACCAAGTAGAGTGTGTTATACCCGATGACCTGTGGTTATCCCACTTTGGTAATATCTATAGACATACTCCAACTGATCAATCACAGGATAAGTTGGCTCATCCCAATGTTGAATTAATTGAGGTTTTTCAACCAGAGGAAATTGAAGAAGCAATAAATGAGACATCTAAAAACAAGGCCCCGGGACCTGATGGGGTCCCGGCGGATCTGTACAAGGCGGCACCTGAATTTTGGGCTAGGATTCTGACGAACGTGTTTAACGCCGCCAGAACAGGTACGATCCCACAGTCTTGGGCTACATCTATCATCGTACCAATTTTTAAAAAAGGCTTAAAGAGTGACCCTGCCTGCTACAGACCTATCTCCCTAATTGACTCTGCTGTTAAAATCTTGGGCAGAGTCATTTTGGGGAGGTTAACATCTTGGCTGGAGGGCAGGGGAATTCTATCTAATGCCCAATACGGTTTCAGGGCCAAAAGAAGTACATTGGATCAGTGCCTCAATTTATACTTGATCATTAGCAAATACACTGTAGTTAAAAAAGGGGCATTATATATGGCATTTATGGATCTCTCCTCAGCCTTTGACCTGGTCAACAGGTCAAGGCTGTGGGGGGTCCTTTTGGAAATAGGCATTGAAAAATCATTAGTAGGCTTCTTGGCTGATTTGCATCAGGGATTGGAGGCATCTGTCAGAGTTACCAGGGATGGCAGATGCACCAAACCTTTTAGCTCTTGAGAGGGGAGTGAGGCAAGGATGTATCCTTGCCCCTCTCCTCTTTACACTGTATATAAACACACTTGAGCTGGTGCTTTCTGCCCTGGGGGCCGATGTTCCGCGTGCAGGAGAGACTAATATCCCGGTCCTCCTGTACGCGGACGATGCGGTCCTCCTGGCAAGAACAGGTGTCGCCCTTAACAAATTATTGGCCTCTTTTGGGGATTTCATGACTTCCCTGGATTTAAAAATAAATACGCAAAAATCGAACGTCATGATCATGGGACTCCATGGTAAAAGGAGGAAACCCATAACCCTTGTTTGTACGGGAAAGGAGGTACAGAGGGTTCCTTCTTTCACCTATTTGGGTGTTCTATTTGATGATAAAGGCACTTGGGGTGCTCAACATAAGGCCAAATCAAACGCAGTGAGTAGATCGGCAGGAGCCATCTTGAATTTTGCAAGGAAATTGAGGTCAAGACCTACGAACGCAATCCTCAAAGTATATAATGCTAAGAGTATTGCGATCGCCACCTACGGGGCTTCGATCTGGGGATATACAAGCCCTGTCCTCATTCAAAGGGCAGAGAACAGATTTCTAAGATCATTACTTACTGTTCCCCAGTCCACCCTCACTTTTACTATTCATTCAGAATTGGGGGTTGGGTATGTCTCAGACGTTATAAAAGCTGCCCCTGTCATTTCCTGGTTAAAAACCTGGTTAAACGGCGATTTCTTTAAGTCATAAAATCTTGGAAGATTGCCTAAGTATGGAGGGAGCCCTAAAGATCCCATGGATGACGTATGTAAAAACTATGCTAGCTCAGGCAGGACGTATTGACCTTTTTAATTCCCCCGAGGGTATATGAAAGGAGGATGTGAAAACAATTAAGGAATCACTGAAAAACCTTTTTATAGCAGAGCGAGAGGAAAGTGAACTAAAGAAAACAACAGTGAGAAGGAACTTTGCACTCAAAACTGTCCCAGGCCCAGAACCATACCTGGTATTTGTCAACAAACTATTCCACCGCTTTCTTTTAATTAGATTCCGTTTGAATTTAATCCATTTTCTGTTGGGCACATACTATAGATGGGATACTCCTGATAACAAACCTTGCGATTGTGATCACTTTTCACCTCGGGACACATTACATTTTATTATGTTCTGCGATCACTATGACAAAATCAGAAGAAAATATCTTGATCCCATCCTTAGAGAGGCTCGCTTCTTACAAGTCAGGCCTGCGCTCTTATTCCTGCAACTTTTGCACAATGCACACGTCACTTTGCATGTTGCTAATTTCTTAGTAGCAGGAGTACGTATTAATAAGAAACGCAGCAAAGGTAATAATGGATTAATCATAAACGAAATTTCCTAAGTGAATTTATAATAGACAATAGATATACTGATGTTTTAAAATGTTTTAACTGTCTCTTTTTAAACTTTTTGATTGTATATATTGATTGTTTATGCACATGCCACTTTACAAATCATCGTCTTGATGATATGATTTATGATTTATTATGTATATATATTATGTACATATTCTCTGTGATTGTTTTCTTTTTTATATTGTGTGTGTAATCTTTGAATTGTATGTTGTGTCTTTTTATGATTTTCAAAAATCAAATAAAAGTGATTGACTGACTGGCTCCCCATCGAGGGAAGAACGACCTACAAAACTGCTTGCATTATACATTAAGTCCTCCATCAAAACTTAGTCAACGCTCTACTCCTAGTCCCACCACTCCTAAAAAAGAAATCCACACAATCCCGCTCATTATCCGGGAATGCCCCAAACATCTGGAATGCCCTCCCCAAAGACATGCAATGCAACCCTTCCTACATCTGTTTAAAAAAAGACCTCAAAATACACCTCCTCAATTAATACTGGTGGCCTTAATCAGCGCCCTAAATTTAGCCTCCCCCTTACACTTTTCTGGTCCAGGCATAACCCTCTACCTTCCTATTGTCTCCCTCCTCCCCTTCCCTCCCCCTATATCACACTGGCTCTGCATTCTCCCTTCCTCTCTGCTCTCATCTGCTCCCTCGGAGTCCTTTCCATCACCCTCCTCCCATCTGCCTCCCACCCCCTTCTACATGTCTAAATTCCTTCTACCCTCATGCCCATCACCATCCTATACCATTATACAAAACCTAATCTCCCATCTCCATGCTATACGTTTATAGCTCTTGCTCTTATCTATCTGTTTATTCGATTTATGTACATTGATACTGTTTCTCTTCTGTTAACTTGTTTGTTTTCCAAGCTGTCGAATTATTGTTTTACACCGTTACCATCTTCATACTCATGTAAAGCGCTCTGATACCTCTGGGTCTAGTCAGCGCTATATAGAACCATAAGTAAATAAATAAATAAATACCATCACTTTATATATAATCCAACCAAGTGGTTTACGGTTCCCTTTATATTATCAGTGCGGGTATCTTACCAGTAATGCACCACCCTGCCTATATGTCTAACGTACCAGTTATAGCCCCAGATAGGTTTGCCACTGCCCCAGGTCTTCCCCCTATGTCATCGGACAACCTCTGTTATGATAAATAGTTTGTTCTGCTAACCAACACCGGTCTAGATCCGTCTGCCAGTCCTCAACCTTAGGTAAGGCTCGGGCTCCCTACACCTGGTTAGGTTGTGCTTGGCCAGCCCCACAGCCAACGCCAGCCCGATCCAGTTTATCTTGGCCATGCCACTTCCCCAGGGATCATCAACAGGAACCACTTCGGTTTTAGGGGAACCTTCACCCCGTCACTTGTGTCATAATTCTTCCAATTTTACCCCAGTATGTCTGTGGGCATTCCCATATAAGGTGGCACTGTGATTTCTCCGACCTGCCCTTACAATATAACAGTATATGCGGTGGAAGACCTTTCGTTGACAAAGGTGGAAACGGGAGCTAATTGCTATCTATCTCGGTCCCTGTAGGGCCTCCATCCAATCTTCATTCTCTATCGGACCTACACCTTCCACCTATGCGGCTCTTAATGATCCCAGGGGGTCTGGTGCATTGTTGACCAGTTATTTGTACACTAATGATAATGCCTTCCCCTCCTAGGTGTCTGTTAAAGTCCATTCCCTTAGGGAAGGGCTCAGCCAGTTCTTCACCATCGCCGATGTGTTCTTTAATGCCATGGTCCAGCTGTGGGTAGCTTAACCACTCCCCCGGTCCTAGTTCGTACTCTTGTTGGAGAGTCTCAAACTTCATGAACGCGTTATTCCTCCAAGCATCGCCTAGTTTTTCAAGCCCCAGCAATTCCTATTTCCCAAAGCCCTTCAGCCTGCCCACTTTCTCTAGTTGTGTGCTTGCCCACATGGGGGTAATCTCTGTTAGTTTACCCACCCAACCTAAGTGTTTTGACGTTTGTGTATGTATTGATAGCTCCTTATTTGCTTTTCTGCCATAAAGTAATTGTACACTTTAAGTCTACCAAAACTCTCTAAACAGTTGTGGACTCAGGCTAAGCCACCACCATCCACTCCTAGACCTCTGTATAAAATCACCCCGGATGCTCTGAAACACTTGTTAGATCTACACCCTCCTATGCTCACTGGTGGTATAAAGCAGGATGCAGAGGCTCTAGTTGAGTGGATTGCACAGGGCACTCTGACCCTTGCTCCTCCACATCACGCCTCAGAAGAGCAATTAGACTGTCAGCCCCCTGGTACAATGACACCCTACGTCAATGTAGGAAGGACTGCAAATGTCAGGAAAGAGCTTGGAGGAAGCATTTCAAGGCGGAAAATAAAAAGAACTACAAAGAGGCCTTAAAATACTACCATAAAAAGATACAGACAGCTAAGAAGAGCTTTTTTGCCTCAAACGTTGAATCAGCAGGAAATAAAAGCAAATACATTTTCAACATAGTTAAAAGCTTCTCTCTACCGAAGGCGGAGACTAGGTTGACCCCACTCTCTGCTGAGTGGATTGGTAATCTAGCAAATTTTTTCTATTCAAAAATTGTTACCATACAATCCAATTTTGATGATCCAGCTGTGATAGAGGTGCCATCCTCTCTACAGATCGCCTCAAAGGGGCATGAAAATAGGGTGTTCCTCTCTATCTTCCCGCCTTACCGCTAACGTCATCACTGGCAATAATGAGATCCTGAAATCTGGCTCAACGGTAGACCCTTGCCCGGCCAAGTTTCTGGCATCCATGGCCAAGGTCTTGAATCCTACCGTAAATTGCGTGCTGAATACCTCCCTCTCCAAGGACAGGTCCCAGCAGGCTGGAAGAGTGCGAAGATAATTCCTTTATTTAAAAAAACCGCGGCTGTTCCCATGGTCTTAACTAATTATAGACCTATTCCTCTTCTGCCGTTTTTTGCTAAAACAGTCGAAATATATTCATACTGTGATCAGCAATTTCGCAGAGGCAAACAATCTGTTTCACTCTAGCCAGTCAGGCTTTAAGCAGAATCTCAGCACAGAGACAGCATTGCTGGAGGTATCAGTCGTCCTCAAAGAGACTTTGGATGCAGGTGGCAAAGCGGTCCTGGTCTGGTTAGACCTCTCAGCAGCCTTCAACACCGTGCCCCACGGCCTCCATGTGCAGAGGCTGACGGAATGCAGCTTTGTGGGCACGGTGTTGAAGTGGCTTACCTCTTTCCTAGACGGCAGGAATCAGGAGGTCTGGTCACCTCTTTTCTCAACCAGTATACCATCCTTAAGAGTAAGGGTGCCACAGGGCTCTACTTTGAGCCCTGTACTCTTCAACCTGTACATGTCCCCCCTGGCTACCCTGGCCGAAGAGAATGAGGTTACAATATTTTTCATATGCCGATGACACTCAACTGCTGTTCACCTGTAGGAAAGGAGAGTAATTTAATGGGGAGAAGATTGACAAATGCCTGAAAGAAACTTTTGCTTGTTTCAAACATAACCATTTGAAATGCAGCTCAGATTAGTCTGAAATTATTTTTTTCGGCTCCCCGCCTCTGGATGTCTGGTAACAATGGTGGCCTCAAGATATGTCGCCACCCCTGGGCCGCAGTCAGGACTGTAAAGAACCTGGGAGTAAAAATAGAAGATGCTCTTTCCTTTGCACCCCAGGTTCAGGTGGTAGCAGAGATCTGTTTTGACCTCCTAAAAATGTTGCGGAGGTTTTTGTTTTTACTTCAGACCTCCCACAAAAAACTGTTATTCAGGCCCTCATTATGTCCAGATTGGACTACGCTAATGTCCTGTACTTGAGCTTTACAGAGTTCCTATTAAACGGAATGCAGGTGGTGCAGAACGCGGCAGCCAGGGCTATTCTGAGTCTTGGGCCCAGAGACCGGACTTCCCACCATCTCAGGAACTTGCATTGACTGCCTGTTCGCAGCAGAATTCGCTTCAAGGCGCTGGTCCTGGCTTTCAAGTCTCTTCTTGGCCTTGGAGCAAAGTACATCTGCAGAAGAGTCTCTGGTTATGTACCGGCCAGATCTCTTAGAAATGCCCAACAACATCTTATGGTCATTCCGAAGTATTGCAGGGTCCATAAAGGCGGCCACTCTTTTCAAGTGCAAGTGGCCGGACTCTGGAATAAGCTGCCTCTTTTACTTAGGCAAACCACTAATCTGTTGACTTTCAGGAAACCACTGAAGACCTGGTTGTTTCAACAAACACCCTAACTGGTTCTTTAATTTCTCTTTTTCCCTGTTTCTTAGCTTTTGGTTTGCTGTCTCAGCGACGGGATACTCTGAGTAGCTATGCGCTCTATAAATTTATTTTAACATAACATAACATGCACAACCCCTTGTACCCATATACGCTTTGTCCACTCTACAGGCTGGTTCAGTCCTTTCTCCGAACAGCCAGTCATTCACCGTAATTAGCCGGGCGGCCCAGTAATAGTACCTTACGTCTGGGACTGCCTATCCTCCGCCATAGACTCTCCTTTCTAATTTATGTAAGGCTATCCTTGTCGCACCTCCTGTCCATAGAAGGGAGCGCAGTTCCGCCTCCACCGCTCTGAAGAACGATGACGGGATCAGATATGGACAGTTTTCCATGACTTAGAGAAAACAGGGAAGCATCATCATTTCAAATTGGGCAGCTCGGCCCTTCAGCGTTAAGGGTCGTGTCTTCCATCTCCTGGCTTACTTTTAAATCTGTCCAGTTGGGGCAGCAGGTTTCTCTCTTAGAACTTTTTGGGTCCCTCGTAACATTGATCCCTAAATATCTAAACCAATTGAATTCCAAAGCAACCTCACACCTCGATGGCTGGTTAGGAATCCCCCGCCCTCTGCTAATGGAAACAGTAATGATTTATCCCAATTGATGCGATACCCTGAGTAGTCCCCGGATATAAATATACAAAATATTTGCAGGATTCTGTCAATGGATTGCCTTGGACGCTGGACATATAGCAGAATGTCATCGGCATTCAGGGAGATCCGTTTATTCCTCGCAGCTCCAATTGGGATTCCCCATATCAATGGGTCTTGACGAACCCACGCTGCCAATGGCTCCAGTACCAGGGAGAACAGTATCTGGGAGAGCAGGCAACCCTGTCTTGTTCCCTTCTGCATGATGAGCACGCAGGATACCTTGGCATTGGCTCTCACTCTTGCCAATGGCTACTCATACAGCAGCTTTAGCCAACCAATAAGTGTCTGTCCAATCCCCATACCCACCAAGACTGGCCAAAGCTGGTTCCAGTGTGCGCTATCAAATGACATCCTGGCAACTAACGACAGGAGTGCCGAAGGTGGTGATGGATCCTGCCCAGTGACATGCAGAACTCCAAACAACCTACGCAGATTGAGCCTGGTATTTCTGTGTGGGATGAAGCCCGATTGATCCGGGGGCACCAGTGAACTAATTACCGTCCGTTGGCACGTGGAGAGTATCTTTGTCAGAACCTTGACCTCAAAGTTCAAGAGGTATATTGGCCTATACGATCCCCATTTCGACAGGGGTTTGCCCTTCTTAGGTGTCACTGTTATCAGCACCAGTCGCTGATCTTTGGGCAAATCCCTGGTCTGACGCGCTTCTCGAAACATACAGAGATGTGGGGCCACTTTGTTCAGTAAACATTTGAATACGTCCTGTGGGAGACCGTTAAGTCCCACCGCCTTCCCGTACTGCATGGCCCGGGCCGCCATGCCAATCTCCTCTACTGTAAAGTCTCCTTCTAGCTCATCTCTTTCCTCAGTCATCAAACCTGGCAGGTTGATAACTTTGAGGAATTCCATGCAGTCTAGTTTCGTATACCCGGATGTAGTTGTGTAGAGTTTTTCGTTGTGGGAAGCGAATGCCTACGCAAGCTTTTGTCCCGTCACATGTATGGATCCTGAGCTCATCTAATATCTCTGGGACCCATCTCCTTAAGGTCTCCCACATATCCAGCCATGCCAAAAGTCTGCTGTCTTTGTACCCAATTTCATATATTCTGTGTCTAATTGCACTTGCTACCGTTTTAGCCCCGTCCTCTTAAAGATCTTTGAGCTCACATGTCATAGTCAAAGTCGATTACGTGTCTCTCTTGATATCCCACTTTTACTCTCTATCGGGCTTCCAGACCTAGAATCTATTTCTCCAGTGCTGTGCATTTCAATGATTTCACTTTTTTAGTGGCCCCTACCAAGGCCTTGCCCCTGAGTACCGTCTTGTAAGCCACCAGAGTATCTACCCTGAGTCCACTGCCTCTATATTTTCTGTGATCCGTGCAAACTCGGATGCTGGACATGAATTTCGGGTCTTTAAGGTACCATGGATCTACCGTCTTGGGGTAAAACATGTTCCTGTGGGGGCCCCTCCGAGCTAGCCTCCACTGCCGAGTGACCGAACGCTCCACGGACCATGTGTCTGACCTCCCTAAACTTTCCCACAAACTGAGAATGCGTAATCAAATAATCTAAGCGTGCGCAGCCTCCATGTGCCACGGACAATTGAGTATATTGCATGGTTTGTGGATCTGCCAAATATCGCCTATGTCCATGGAGGAGAGAAAATCACCTAGGCCGCCGGCTATCCTTCCTAATGCTCCTCCCCCTAGGACGTCCCACTTCACTGAGAGTACATCATTCATGTCGCCCCTCTATTATTTGCCGTCCTTGCGGTAGTTCCATTAACAGTGGGCCTAGTTCGTCCATCATGGGTGTCTGCAGTCTAGGCGTGGCATAAACCAAACAGAGGTTGACAGCCATTCCTTCCCATTGCCCACTTAGGGCCACATGTCTACCCAATGGGTCTGACCATGATTTCCCGGGAATAAACAGGAAATGCATTCTGCCTAACACCCCAGCTCCTCTGTAGCCTGTAATATATATACCTTGCACACGCAAGCAGGGCATATCCATACCTATCTAAGGCCTTACAGTGGTGCCCTAGGAGGTGGGTTTCTTGTAGTAGGACAATGTCCGGTGCGTGCTTTTTAATGAATTGCATGGCTATTGCCGGTTTCATCTTTCCATTAAGGCCATTTACATTCCATGGCCACACTTTCATTGATTGTGTTTGGTGACTAGATTTGGTGCTGTGTAAGTATGCCTCCCATATGCGGATCCAAGGGTCTGTGTTGAGATGCTCCCTCGCTCTCTCGTTCCTTCCTAGTATTCTGATGAGCCTCCCCCACCCACTACGGTGTTTTCCTGATGTCTGGATCTACCGGATAGCAAACTTCCACCCATATTCCCAACTAGGCCCCCAACTTCTCCCTCACTGCTTACATACAGGAATGATTTAATGACTGAATCAAATGTTGCATATAATGATGAAAAGAATGTGTTTGCACACTTCGAGTTTTATAGTTTAAGCCGTATAACATAACATGTGTATTTGTAAAGCGCATGTTCACCCAAAGGTCTCTTGGCAATGAATACCAGATGTTCATTGCCACCCAACGCAATGGTACTCATGTAAATAATGCTGTTAGCCTTTTACCTTAAAATAACCATACTGTTTTTAACACTTTGAGAGTAGAGTAGACAGGATAAAGATAGACATTAATGCCAATTTGGAAAAACATGAGAAGGAGATTTAGAATAAATATTGGGGAATTTAACTTATTGGCTCCTAAAATCAGGAGTTTCACAGATTAATCTGGAGAGTTGGAGAGGATCTACTGAGGATCCAGAAGAGTGGTGGAGAACAAGGGGTGATGGTGAAACAAGGGGTGGTGGAGATTTAGGAGGGTAGGAACAAGGGGGATGGGAACAAGGAGGGGTGGAGAACAAGGGTTGATGGAGAGCAAGGGGTGGTGGGAACAAGGGGTGGTGGGAACAAGGGCTGGTGGAGAACAAGGGTTGGTTGAGAGCAAGGGGGGGGGCAAGTGGTGGTGGGTGGCCCATGCAGAATGTGTGCTGAGGATCCAGAAGAGTGGTGGGAGCGATGGGTTGCAGATGCCCCCAAAGCTCTTAAATGTGTGCCGTGGAAACAGATGCAGAGTGTTCCCATGGCAGGGAGATACCCCAGAGCTCTAAAATATCTCAGGTCCGTGTTCAAGTATCTTAACATAGAAAGCTTTTCTTTGCAGTCTACGACTGATGTTCCTGTTCATTGCATTACTCATCGATACTTCCAGATCTAGAATTCAAAGAAAATATTTTCAGTCCAATAGCAGGAAAAAAAATTATCGGGAGGAAGACAAACAAGAGGGTGAGGAAGAGCAGGATGGTCATGACCTGGTGGACCAGGATGAGGGCAGCCAGCAGAAAGACAAACAGGATGATTACCAGGAATAGGAGCAAGGACCATAAGAAGACGGGCCTGGACCAGCACCAGCACCAGTAGGCCCAACACCAGGAGTACCAGAAGAGCATGGTCAGGAGATTCTGATCATGGGCTGCGACGCTCACCTGGACAGCCAGGAGGTCCAACTGGGAGACTCTGAGGTCTGACAGAGGGCAGAGGTTTAGCTGGTGGATGCTGAGATGTGGCATCAGCTCTCCAACCGAACACATATCAGAATACATTGATCAGTTTCTCCAACCTTTTGTGAATAATTTACCATCATTCATTTTAGACACTAAAGACCTGCTTAACCAATTACAAAATTTCACCTGGACTGATGACTGCAGTGTTGTTACCCTTGACATTAGTTCCTTATACACATCTATTTCAACACAAGACGGCCTAGAGGCGGCGAAACACTATCTCTCAAAAAGGGACCCCACACTTTGTGGACATCCTGATACGCTGCTGGAAATGGTCACTTTAGTTCTAGAAAACAATGTGTTCGTACACAATGGATCTTGGTTCAAACAGCACCAAGGAGTGGCCATGGGGGTCAAAATTTTCCCCAGCTTATGCCAACCTTTTTGTTGGGTGGCTTAAGAAATTTTATATATGGACCCATTGTCCTGAACATCTTATCAACCATGCCATATACTGGGGACGTTATATAGATGATGTCCTGTTAATTTGGACAGGAGATGTGATACAGTTGGAACAGTTTTGCTCCTTTTTGAATTCAAATACACATAACATCCGTTTTACGCATGTATATGACAAATGTGAAGCACATTTTCTACAGCACTGTACAGAAAAGAGGCAGCATGCAATGCAGTTTTGCATGCTGGGACAGCACATCCCAGATCACAGGATAATTCCATCCCCTTTGGGGAGTTCACTAGGGTGAGACGGAACTGCTGTGAGGACAGCATTTTTAATCAGGAAATGACCAATACCATAAAAAGATTGGCGTCTAGAGGGTATGAAAGTACAATCCTCAAGAAAGCAGGAAGAAAGGCACAACTTTCAGATCGCAAATAACTGCTTGCACATAGAAAAAATGAAAAAAAGAACAAAAAAGGTGCCCACAGGAGTGAAGTAGTGTTGGTAACAACATATAACACATACAGCCACTTTAGAAGTACTGCCAGCATTGTGAACTAATCCTCTCCGGGTTTTCGGGAGAGCCTGCTGTTCGCATTGTGCTGTGCGGTCGGAGCTGCTGCTGTGGAGAGGAGCTTGCCGCCCTGCCCCGCCATTCTGCCAGATCGCTGCTTTTCCTGTCTGCTTCTGCTGCCGCTTCTGTCGACCCGGTCGCCAGACTGGGGTCAGCGCATTGCTGCTGAATCGCCCAGGCTTGTGCTATTGAGCCACCCGTATTTTTGCTTGTGCTATTGAGCCAACACGGGTGGCTCAATAGCACAAGCAACAACGGCACTAACTTTGCTTAGCAACAACAACTGTAAAAATAGCCCACCCAACTTAGCAACCCAACGACCATGGGACATGCAAACGGACGATCTGGCCAAGGGAGAGAATGGAGAGACTCAGGCAATTGGGCCGATTAGGACCAAGGGGATCAAAACAACTAATGCTCAAGCACTAAGTGCAAACGCTGAATCATTCGTAGCTACAGCAACCTACTCTCCAAATCAAAGTAGCCCCGTACATGACATTGTAAGCCCTAGCCCTAGCCTGCTAAGACGGGGGTGGAAAAGGTAATGGAGCCGCAGTCGTCTACATTGGATCATCAATTTGTGGTAATTAATGATGTCCTGTCTTCAATGGTAAATGCTGCAATAATGCACGCAGACAAACTGGATGTTCAGATAAGTATTTTACAAACAGTCGCTGGTCTGATTTCAAGAATAGACTCCAAATTAGAAGACCTGAATTCTTTGATCCAACGAGCTCAGGTAAATACAACAGCCACACTTAAACAGCAGGATTGTGGTTGCAGCCCTGTACTACTTTACTTGGGAAAGCTCCCAGGGATAATGAACACACTGTTTGAGGATCTGAAGCCAGAACCAGCAGGCATCGGAACACTGTACTCCCCCCAGCAGAATAACAACAAGGATTACGTTCTCATTGAAAACTTGCAGTATTCTCAAACCAACATCAAAGAGCCCCAGCAAGACACCACAAGGATAGCGGAAGAGCATCCAGCCAGGGACACAGAAACTGCAACAGACGCAAGCTGCGCCAAAGTTAAAGAACAAGAAATTTCAAACATCTCGCACTTGACAAGTTTAGACACCGCCCATCTTTCCCGGAAAAATAAGAAAAAACTAAAAAAGTTGAATAAACAAAGACAAAACGACTCCACCTCCAATGGCTCAATCAGGCAGTGGTTGCTGCTGGAAAATAAAGAGACTGCGATCCACAGCGACAACTACTTTGAGACCAACACTCCTCCAATGCCTCATATTTTAAATGAAAATATTATTAGTTCAATTAACTTGGGTAAAACTAACATTGAATTAATCCTTGGATGAGCGCACAGACCAATGGCCCAAAACTAAGGATACAAGCGATGTAAAAGCCGGCGGGTGCTCTAACCGCCAACACGGACAGATACCTTGGGACGGCAGGCATGTCTTGCAAAGAACCCAGGTATCCAACGTTGGGAGCTCCTTGCTGACCAATGCGGTGGATAAAGGTTTGTGCGGCACGACCAGAAACACACTAAAAGCAATCATCTAATCACCAGGCCGAAGGGGACCCCAAGGCCCCATCAGGACCGTAGCATACAGTCTGAGGGAAGCTTCAAGTACCTCAGCTAAGCCAGACAGGAAAGACCAACTGACGGCTGTCACCATAAATCAAGCAGAGGGCAAGGCCGACGTCTTGGCGCACAAACTCTTAAACGATTTAACTTGTCAAGAATCGCAGGAAGCCACGACACAACAGAATCTGACTTCCTTCACACACGATGATTTGAAAATATGTCTCCATCCGGAATATGTCTCACAGGGCAAGTGGGACATCCTTAATCGCAGAAATCTTTTAAAACTTTGTGCCAATATCCCAGGTCTAGAAACCATAAAAACAACAGATATTGAAAGTGTCTCTTTCTCACTCCAGGACCAGGTGAGAGCAATGACATCACAGAATTGCTTTTTTCCAATCTGGATATGGCTCGGGCATTAAAAAGAAATAAGAAACAACTGGAAGACTGGGGCATAATGATCACGAGTAGGCCTGCGGTAAAATACCCAATGCCCCTGAAACATTGTTACTCGAAGCAACAAAACGCCTCTCTGGAACCGGAAATTCAAAGAAAGACTCCATTGCTGGAGTTACCCCATCCATTGCCAACAGCACTGTCCATTCTTCACGGGACCAACAGCGGCACAAACATAAAACTAACAAGTGATGGTTTAATTAAAGTAATCACAAATCTGGGCAAAGGCACTCTGTTTTGCTCAATAGAGAATAATACCAGTGAAGATTGGTCTTGGGTGCCAAGGGCCTTAAATCACAATTCCTAACTCCAGTTTCCCCGTAAGCAAGAAACTCCTACAGTACCCGCAAATGGAGCCTCCAGCCATGAATAAAAATGCGACAATTAGTACTCAGAGTGCAATTATTATGTCCTGGAGCGTAGTAGGGATCGTAAAGCTATTAACAAAATCCGGCGATACTGCCGTTCCTTGAAGGAGTGGACATAATTTGCATTCAAGAAACGTGGGCCATTAAACCATTATCAATAAGAGGATTCACTGAATACTATAAACCAGCCTTCAAGGAGAGTATATTTGGTAGACCATCTGGAGGCATTTCCATATACATCAGGCACACTCGGAAAATACATTTCAGAGAAATAAAAACATTGTCAAACATGTTCATGGCAGGCATTCGGAAACGCTTCTCATCAAGTAAGGGCCCACTTACAATACTCTTAATCAACGTTTACTATAATCCTCATGGTCCGGGAGCCAAGGACAAGCTGTCCCAGTTAATACGCCACATAGAAAATCTCCTCCTACAATTCGCTCATATGTAATCAATAATACCCAGGGATTTTAACACCCATAACATTGGGGTTAGGTCAGTCCAAAGTAACAATTCTTCCGCTACAGAGGCCTTTAATGCCCTAATGCTCTGTTATCAGCTCACTCTCTACTCTTAAGGGATACACCAGGAGCCCTTTGCCTGCCAACGTACAATAATCAAACTACTATTGATTATATTTTACTAAGCAGTCAGCTACAGAATCTAATGACAGGGTACAAAGTTGATCAACGTAAGGAAAGTGACCATGCCGCACTAACAATCTCGTTAAATTTTAAAGCAGACAATCACTATACGTTACTACACGTTGGATCAACAAATGGAGCTGAACAGTTTACATTGGTGAGAAGGAATAAATGAGGCACTGTGCCAATTAACAAGTTCGAGGATTGGAAAAAAGAACCGGCCGATGGACTACAAAGCGAAAACAACAGGTTTGCAATAGAAGAATGGGATCAGTACGCTCGCAACCTAATAATACAACTTCAAGGAGGAACAACAACAAAAACTCATCCACACCACTTGCACAACTTTGGTCATACCCCCGCATTAAAGAGAGTGCGAAACATTTAAGAACTAAACGAAGGGCTTACAAGAAAACGGGCTCAGCACTGGCTAAATGGCAACTTCAAGAAACAGCAAAACTCCACTAGAATAAAGTTTGGGCCGTAAAATGGGGCTGTATTGAGGCGAAATGGCTAAAGATCTTTGACCTACTGAGACCAGCTAAGTCCCAAGAGTTTTGGCAATATCTAAACATCTTAAATCAAGGAGGTAACCAGAGGGAGAACTAACTGGACGCCGACACCTGGGCAGCCCATGTGAAAACATTGTACAAAGAGGAAGGCAGCATAGAGCCACCTAATAAAGATCTGGACGAGGCGGGCCAATCAGCCAACTTTACCCATCCTATAAAAACTGTGGAGCTGCCGGCTCTCCCTGAAAAAAAGGCAGTTAATAAAATCTTAAAAAAGATTAGACACAATGGGGCACCAAGACTTAATGGTCTGCCTGGTTCCCCCTTCAGGGAAGACACAGATTTTTGGAGGGACAAACTAACCACGCCATACGCCGAATGTCGACTGATGGGGGACGTCCCTGATTCTTGGAGAGGGTTGCTACTGCACCCAATACACAAGAAAGGGCCGAAATCCAATCCTCAAAACTATCGCATGATCGCCCTGCTCGACATCGAGGGTAAGGCCTATGCAAGCACCCTCCTTGTGGAACTCTCAAACTGGGTTAGTACGGAGGGCCTTCTGCCCTTCTATCAAACAGGGTTCAGACCCGGGGGCCTCAACAGTGGACAACATTATAGCACTCTCATACTTAGCGCAGAAGACTGTGGCACGAAAATACTTGCCGATTTTTGCTTGCTTCATCGATTACACGGCTGCATTCAATGGCGTTGACCGCTCCATCCTCTGGCAGAAATTGGAAAGCTGGAACATTGACCCCCCTTTATTTCAAGCTATTCGATCATTATATTCAAGAACTTTGGTCAGAATCAAACTTTCAAGCACCGCTGCCCCAGAGAAAATTGACACTAACCGCGGCCTGAAGCAAGGATGTGTCTTAGCTCCGATGTTGTTTAACCTATATACCGCAGACATGGGCCAAGCCCTGACTGGAGCCTCATTAGCAAAACCGAGGATTAGACACGCTAAGATACAACTACTGTAATATGCCGACGACTTGGTGCTCCTTGACCATACTAAAATTGGCCTACAAAAAGCATTTACGGCCCTGGCAAATTACAACGCCAAGAACAAACTGATTGTCAACCCATCCAAATCAAAAATAATAATTTTTGGGCACTGTCCGGAAAAAAAAAACCTGGCAAAATGGAGGATAGGAAAGCTGTTTTTGGATTGCACACAACATTACAATTACTTGGGAGTTTGGCTTAGTGAGACAGGGCACCCAGGAGTACACCTCGATAAAACACGTGTAAATGGAAAAGCATTACCTACGCCCTTGGAAAGCTGCATGCTACCTTACACAGCCCCACAACAACAGCAATTCAAAGAGACATGAGGGCGAAGCTAATACCTTCACTTAACTATGCACAACAGGCCTTCCCAGGAAAATTACCAAGAGTGCTAGAAAAAATCCACTGCTCGGCATACAAAAAGTTATTCCATCTACCTGCCTGCACTAGAAACAACCTAGTGCGGTTAGAATTCGATTTGAATCAACAAAAATTGGAAGAGATGGCTTTCATGAGCAAATACTTTTTTCTCACCATGGCGGCATCAGAAAACACTTTGACGTTCACCATAAAAAGCATTTTTCTGGAACCAGATAACCCCTGGTCAAACAGCCTCTCTGCTGCCAAAGAAGCTTTGAAGGACGCAGTGGAGAACTGGGACCCCGAGTTAACTAAGTACACCGCCATTAAAAGTGCGATAAAAAAACAGGTTCGCCTCTGCTGGCGCACCTCTGACCTGGAATCATTGGAAATAAGAGGCTTTCATGAGTCCCAAAGCCTCCCACATACAGAACACAATTCCAAACTCCATCTTACCCAGGAGGTGGGGAGACAAGCCCTAAATAGGATTGTAGCGTTCAGATTACATCCTCTCCCCCTTAAAGAACTATACCCCTCGAGGTTGATCCGGAAGGGGTATTCGGAGTGTCGGCTATGCAAATATAAACAGGAGAGTTTTGCCCACATTTTATTTTGTTGCCCGGTCTTGTGTTCTGAGCGTAATCTTTACCTTAAGCCAATCTTACTACAAAATGGGATCAGATCCACAAAGGAGGCTGTTTATCACCTGTTCACACTGGAAACAGTGAAAGATATGGCTATGTTCGGCAACTTTATACAACAGTCACGCCGGATATTAATGGAATCCCCCAGTTAGGTAACTGGACCAGTAACTGCACTGATCTCTCACACCACCGAGACTTAATAGCCCATCCCATTGAGACCAGGCAAGATTGATGGGTGAACACAAATGAACTAATGAACTTTAGATTTTAACAATGCTTATGTTTTTAGCTATTTAAGTTTTGAAAGTAACAATTTTCTTCTCTATTTTGTTGTACTATTTTAATGGTTTTGAGTAACCACAAATAAATGTATTCACATACAGCCACAAATTATACAATATAATTTAAAGACACTGGTATGTATTGAGAGTAGATACAACCATCCAGAAGGTAATAGGCGCAAAACCCACGATTGTTTACAGACTGGGTTTAACTTTAGGTAATAGAAAGAGTCCCAGTTTCTTTAATCCCCAAAAAATCAGAAAAGCAGAAAGAAGCCTTACCTGGTTAGGAGGGCCAATAAATGGCTTTTACAAATGCGGCGATTGTTGTGTGTGTCCACACTCTATGGATAAAATTAAGATCTTCCAGTACAACACACTGACTGAACACAAAATCAAATCTTTCATGAACTGTAACAGAACATTTCTGGTATACTGTATAATATGTGTCTGTCGAAAAATCTACGTAGGAAGCACGATTAGGCCAGTCAAGGAACACATACAAGAGCATATAAGGGCCATTAGGAATGGTATTGCCAGTTACCCCCTGGCTGTCCATTTCAATGAGACATGGAGCAGCGGACTTGTTACTTCTTAAGTTTCATGGTATATAATCTTTGACAGAAATCCCAGAGGGGGTGATAAAGTCTTGAGTCTGCGCAAACTAGAAGCCCTATGGATATGTAAATTACGAGCGGTTGAGTATGGGCTCAATTTTGACAAAGAGATGTTTGTATTGCTTGAAGACTAAACAAATTAGCATCAGTGTAAAATGCAATTTTGGAAATTAGGGATTTAATTTCTGGGATCAAATGCAAAAGTTATTTCGTATTGCACGACATGTCTAACATTAAATGGGGTTTTCTTGGAGAAAGAACATGCCTAAAAGAATTAATCGTAGTCTGTCATCTTATGGAATGTAGATGATTGAAACATAATGGTGCCCTTTTTTTCAACAAACCTTTTATCTTCCTCTGTGGTTAAATTTCCTTTTCTTTACTGCACATATTGGTAACTGTTTGAAGTCCATTGAATGTGCAGTTCTATTATGATGATCTTCGTGCAAATTAGGATCAATTTTGGACTTATATTTGTGTTATTGTTTTAAACTTTATTGTTAAAACTAATGTTTGGACACAATTTGTGATATATGCAGGTCAACGTGTATGTGTGTTTTGACACCTTGTATGTTTAACAAACAAATGGAAACAGGAAACTAAATGTCTATATTGTATAGTGAATTGCAATGTATGATGCCAAGCATTTAGTGGACACATTTGTAGCCTGTCCTGAGGGTTATATTTACATTCAGCACCGTGATGTCACAAACTGGGTGTTATACAATGAAGTCTTCCCTTCTCACTTTTTCTTATTCACGTTTGATTGGTTCTCTCGTAAATTGTCTATTCTGAGGATTCGCCATTATTATAGGTTGTTTTTTAGAACCTGGTACATACGAGTGGTCAACTTTCTTATCTCGTTATTAAAACCGAAATACGAGAATAGGGTAAATGGAATACTATATTATTTCACTGTACAAACTACTAAAATGGCCCTGCCAAGTGCGTAATACTATACGCTGGGTCTGAGACATTCAACTTATCTCGGTATACTCACGAGGTAACTACGCAAATAATTCCACGTGGCCTCAAATATTCAGATATTACAGAGTCTTTAAGTGAATGTGGTACTTTTAATATCCATTGCGGGCATTCCTCAATATCTGAACGTAAATGAGAGATATTTCTAAAAGAACTACAATACTACTTTAATTAAAACTACCAAAATGGCCGCGATAATGCGGAAGTGAAGGACGTGACTGTTGAGATAGACACGACCGCGTAAACACAGCGTCGGTGTCGTCTGAGGCTTTAAAACTATTGTAGAGAGAAAATGCGGGAGAAAACACAGATACGCTTACTACTGGCGGGGACCGGACCTTACTTTTTTGAGGTAAGCGTGATTGACGAGAGTAGTAATTTGCCCGTTATCCGGTTGACACATGATTATTTATACATAACTAGCAGGGCACGAGTCGGGGTACCACGCGGGTGGACGGCATCCCCCCACTTATTTTTGAGGGTTTTCCAGGGTGGACGCCGTCCACCCTGCTCAATGAAAACACCGTCCACCCTTTTCCATCAAGACTGCTTCCGCCCTTTCAAAATAGGAGTACGCACAAAGCAAACAATGCATTTCCGGGTGACTGCCAGCTCAATCCGGAGGTTTCTTGGACTGACGCAGGGCACCACGCTGGTCACCACGCCCCCGCAACCACCAGGTTCACCGTTGCCAGGGTACCCAATAGACGCCGAGATCTTCAACCAATGGATGGGTGGGTCTGCAACTCGGCAGTCCCACCCTCCTGCAGCAGGCGAGACTCCTCTCCCGGTCTCGCCTGCTGCCTGCTCGTAGGGAAACGGTTTACGGCAAGAACGTGTTGAAAACTTCTGTCTCCCTTCGTCTCTTCTCTGTCTCCCTCCGTCTCTTGTCTGTCTGAGTTCTGAGTATTGTATACATGCACATACACTACAATGAAAGAGAGGGATATGGTGCTATATGCCTTAAAATTTAAACAGATATTCGAACTGGCATGCACAATTTAACACAGTGCAAAATCAAATTTGAAGAAAAAGTCATTTAAAGTAGTGTTAACATTTATACAAGTCAAGGGTGCACTTGTCTAGTAGGTGTTTACAGTATGCCAGTGCTAAAACGGCCACCTGAGTTCCATCAGCAGGCCAGAGCTGACAACAGGTAAGTTTCAGTCCACTTTCAAGGCAATGGGGTGGTATGCAATGATAAAAGCAGGAAGAGCCCTGCTGGTTCACTCATAGGCTGCTTATACAGGTGAGTTGACTGACGCACCTAGAACAATACGCAAAGAGTCACAAAGGGACGATCTCTTTAAACATAAACCTCCCAATCTCCGTCTCATCATCAATCCAGCAGAACTGCTCAAAGGCTTTAAGAGTGTTCAGCTGGCCCTTTACACACTCCACACCTGCTGGCATTGCCTTTTCACTCAGGCTTCTCCCACCTGCACGGAACATGTCTCAATGTAGCGCAAAATCAGCCATTTAGGATGGATGAGTTAATGCTATGAACCGTGCGAGGATTTTCCGATAAACTTTCTACTGTATATAAAGCCCTGGATTTACCATCTGCGAACAAATGTCAAAATACCCATCTAGTGAAAGGAATGCAAAGTGGCAGTGGTTAGGTTGAACACAAGGGGTTGTGTTTGAGGAGTGGGGTGGGGAGGAGGAAGTTGGGTTTTTGAACATAGTTAGCACTGCTGCTCAGTGCAACCTGCTGACACCTAGCAGGACCAATGCCAATATCTGTATGTATTATACGAGAGCACAGATCGATTCAACTACAGATAGAGTACATAGTTAAGAGGTAATGTGAGAATGGCCGTCCTTAAATGACATCTATATCTATTTAGCTGCAGCATGCAAGCCAAGTAAGAGCCGGCAACTTAGTCGACTTTTAGCTGTTACTGCCAACATGAATATTGGCCAACTAGATGGACCTGGCAGTCCTTGTATTCTACCAAGATGGCAACACTGTTTCCCCTTTGCCTGATCTTACGCAAGACTCCATAGGGATCAGGAGACTATGCTTGCTGGAGCATGCTCCTGTCTGGAAGCACCTCTTCTGCTATCCAAGAACTGGCTGCGTCTCATTACTGCTGAAACCAACTTTCAATACAAACCAACACAGCTGGAGAGGTGCCATATTTACCCCATCCATAACAAGCATAACAAGCATTGGCATAGCCAATAGGCCTCGCTTTTGGGTCTTTATAAGTGTTTAGTTATGCAGAACAATATCCTTACTGCAACAACATTAACTGTTGCATGGCTAAACACTTATAAGGTCCCAAAGGTGAGACCTATTGGCTAGGCACACTATATGTACACTATGTGTACTTTCAGGGAAAGCAATATTCATTTCTTTATTTCTAGGTTCAAGTGGTATCCGCAATCTTCAATTGATAAAGAAAAGACAAACAAAATAGCACCTGCGTCATTCCACTGGTATGCGCATTATAATGCATGTACAAACCAGCCGAGTGACACAACTGGTTGCACCATTTTGCCATTTTTCCATTTTTTATTTAAATGACAATGCATTTTATTTGTGTTAATTATCAAAACAGAGAAATAAAAGACATTGTCATTTACAATGCCAATAGCTTAAACTCTTGCAAATCTGAGACCTATTGCATTTCAAAGAAGTGGGCGAAATTGTCCCGGGCTGATTGAAAGTAAAAAGTTGGTGCACACTGCTTTCTCAATGATGTTTCAAATCTGCCTTACATGTGATGTCACTTCCTGTTGTGATGTCACTTCCTGTCGTGATAGTAAGAAGTGTAAGCATCGTGATGCAAATACATCCCCAATGGAGGCACAACGGTAAAGTTCAAACAATGATTCAAAAAAGAGTTGATGTCGGTTTGAAGAAGTTTATTCTTGATTCATGAAATTCAATCCATAGATATTGTGTTCATATCATGTCTTGATTTAGAAACGAATTGAACTAAGAGGGGAACGCCTCCGATGCATTTCGGGCTGGTGGCCCTTTATCAAGGAGCGCTGAAAGGGAGACAAAGGATGCCGTGAGGGCAGAGGTCTGACTTAAAGGTTGACCGTTAAATATTATCAGTGCCGATCAATAGTGTGGGCGGAATAAAATGAGGGATGGTGAGAGGAGTGAATGGGTCGGGTAGCGTCAGCGCGTGACGAGGGTAAAGGTAGGTGAAGGAGTAAGGTTACGATGCTACCGGCACAAGCGGTGCGGTAGAACACTTACTTCGTTACAACGGTGAAAAGCCTCGCATAGTTCGTGTAAGTCCGGGCGGGACGCCTAAACTGTATGAGAACGCGGGGAAGTTTAAAAAGGGGGCGGATGAAACTGAAAATAAAAGAAGGACTAACAGAAAAGGGTGCGGGAAGTCAGGATCTAACGTGGAGGCCATCTTGGAAGGATGTGAGACAGATAAAATACAGTACAGTACATGATGTAACGCGAAAATAATTAAAGATAACAACTGAATTCAATGCGGTCATTGAGACCGTGTGGCTTAAGTGTATGGAGACGATATATCCATTCCAATTCTCTTTGAAGGAGGAATTTGCGTGTATCAATGTCTTCTTTTTTCGAAACAGTTTCTAGAACAATGAATTGGAGTTGGGCAATTGAATGTCTAGCTTCAGCAAAGTGGGTAGCTACGTTGGACTTCTCATATTTCAAACGGATGTTTGACTTGTGCTCATTTAAGCGCGTTTGGATTTTTCGTTCGGTCTTACCGACGTATAGTTTGCCACATGGGCATTTCAGTGCGTAAATGAGATTAGAGGTGTCACATGTGGCATTGACTTGAAGATTGATGGGATAGCCTTTCATTGGATGTCTAATGATGTTTCCTTTTATGATGGAGTTACAATGATTGCAGTTCAAACATGGTTGTGTGCCCTTATGTGGAACAGGTTTAGGAGTGGGTTTGGAGAGAATTTCCTGGATGTTTTTACTCCTAGAGTATGCGAATAAGGGCAGTTGATGAAAAATGTCCCGAAAATCTGGGTCCATTTGAAGGATAGGCCAGTGTTTGAGAATTATTTTTTTGTACATGGTACTTGATGTCGAAAATTTGGAGACCAGGACCATCCGTTGGTCTCCTGGTTTGGGCTTTTTGGTTAGGGTTTCTTGTCTTGAAATTTTCGCCACTCTGGTTTGTGCCTCGATGAGGGTAGTTTCAGGATATCCACGGTTTAAGAAACGTGTATGAGTTTCTTTGATGCGTAGGTTGGCAATTTGTTGATCTGAGACTATGCGTTTGACGCGTAGCATCTGTGAATACGGTAGGTGTTTTTTAAGGGATCCCTGATGAAAGCTTGAAAAATGGAGAGTGTTGTTGCGATCAGTTGGTTTCCTGTATAGGTCTGTGCTGAAGCCATCGGGTGTGATGATCACATTAACAATTAATGGCATTCACCCTGTACCACAGCTACTTTCAGAATGACAACCATTGGTACTTACAGTTATCCGGAATGGCGATGGGAAACTGCGCAGCTCCCACATACGCTAATACCTACATGGAGAACTTTGAAAAACAACACATCTATGCTAACCCGAAATTTAAAGACAACATAACAATGTACGTTCGATACATCGATGACCTCTTTTTCGTTTGGAACAATACCCAACAATCACTGAACGATGCCCTAGCGGATCTCAACAAAAAAGATGAACACATTCAACTATCATGGCAAACTAGCGATACAGCAATATCATTCCTCGATGTTAATGTGATCATCACACCCGATGGCTTCAGCACAGACCTATACAGGAAACCAACTGATCCCAACAACACTCTCCATTTTTCAAGCTTTCATCAGGGATCCCTTAAAAAACACCTACCGTATTCACAGATGCTACGCGTCAAACGCATAGTCTCAGATCAACAAATTGCCAACCTACGCATCAAAGAAACTCATACACGTTTCTTAAACCGTGGATATCCTGAAACTACCCTCATCGGGGCACAAACCAGTCTGGCGAAAATTTCAAGACAAGAAACCCTAACCAAAAAGCCCAAACCAGGAGACCAACGGATGGTCCTGGTCTCCAAATTTTCGACATCAAGTACCATCTACAAAAAAATAATTCTCAAACACTGGCCTATCCTTCAAATGGACCCAGATTTTCGGGACATTTTTCATCAACTGCCCTTATTCGCATACTCTAGGAGTAAAAACATCCAAGAAATTCTCTCCAAACCCACTCCTAAACCTGTTCCACATAAGGGCACACAACCATCTTTGAACTGCAATCATTGTAACTCCATCATAAAAGGAAACATCATTAGACATCCAATGAAAGGCTATCCCATCAATCTTCAAGTCAATGCCACATGTGACACCTCGAATCTCATTTACTCACTGAAATGCCCATGTGGCAAACTATACGTCGGTAAGACCGAACGAAAAATCAAAACGCGCTTAAATGAGCACAAGTCAAACATCCGTTTGAAATATGAGAAGTCCAACGTAGCTACCCACTTTGCTGAAGCTAGACATTGAATTGCCCAACTCCAATTCATTGTTCTAGAAACTGTTTCGAAAAAAGAAGGCATTGATACACGCAAATTCCTCCTTCAAAGAGAATTGGAATGGATATATCGTCTCCATACACTTAAGCCACACGGTCTCAATGACCGCATTGAATTCAGTTGTTATCTTTAATTATTTTCGCGTTACATCATGTACTGTACTGTATTTTATCTGCAATGCATTGTTCTTGCCTGCTCTCTCACACCCTTCCAAGATGGCCTCCACGTTAGATCCTGACTTCCCGCACCCTTTTCTGTTAGTCCTTCTTTTATTTTCAGTTTCATCCGCCCCCTTTTTAACTTCCCCGCGTTCTCATACAGTTTAGGCGTCCCGCCCGGACTTACACGAACTATGCGAGGCTTTTCACCGTTGTAACGAAGTAAGTGTTCTACCGCACCGCTTGTGCCGGTAGCATCGTAACCTTACTCCTTCACCTACCTTTACCCTCGTCACGCGCTGACGCTACCCGACCCATTCACTCCTCTCACCATCCCTCATTTTATTCCGCCCACACTATTGATCGGCACTGATAATATTTAACGGTCAACCTTTAAGTCAGACCTCTGCCCTCACGGCATCCTTTGTCTCCCTTTCAGCGCTCCTTGATAAAGGGCCACCAGCCCGAAATGCATCGGAGGCGTTCCCCTCTTAGTTCAATTCGTTTCTAAATCAAGACATGATATGAACACAATATCTATGGATTGAATTTCATGAATCAAGAATAAACTTCTTCAAACCGACATCAACTCTTTTTTGAATCATTGTTTGAACTTTACCGTTGTGCCTCCATTGGGGATGTATTTGCATCACGATGCTTACACTTCTTACTATTAACCACGTGCTTTGACGGAAACACGACCCACGAGTGCACGCGAACTTATACTACCTTTATCTTCATCTTTTTGAAATCCTAGCACCCCAAACCGCTGTGCCCCTCCTAACCTATATCATTGAGACTTCCTGTTGTGATGTCACTTCCTGTTGTGATGTCACTTCCTGTCGTGATGTCACTTCCTGTGACCACGCCTACCTTGGAGAGTCCCCCCACTTCTTTTTTTAGGACTTGTGCCCTGATAACTAGAAACTTGGTATAGCAGTAAGCAGCAGCGTAACCTTCTAGCCGCTTCTTGTTTGCTTTTATTACAGTCAGGACATTGCTGACAAACTGGTTTTTGATGATATTGGTGCCCTGCGTTAGACTTCTTAATTAACTGGATGGATGCCGTTTACAACTAATTATGCTCGAGAGAGGTGAGCTCAATAATGTTTTTCCAAAATTGGATAAATGGCGGTATGGATTGAACCCAAAGCCTTGGAGGGTACGGGATAATAATCTCTGGTTTTGGCTCCCGTGACAGTATGTTTTTCGTTTCTTAACAGCGTCTTATTTGGCATTACACGTTTAGAGAATTGATTTTAGAGGCTATTCTGACAGAAAATGTCCATGAACAGACATCGATACAGCACTGAATTTTGAATACGAAGTAAGTGCATAAAAGAGAGTTCTGGTGATGATTCTAATGCTCACTGTTGATGACTAGTATCAATGATTACTTTGAATTTAGACAGTAAAAAGTTGGGTGCTGTGATTTTCAGCCTATGACCAGTTAGAGTATCAGGCGTGTTTCAGAATAGATTTTAATATGTTGATGGCTATTTGGATGATTTAAAAAAAACTTGTGCATATGGGTTAAAGTTGTTTTATCCTACCATTTAGAAGTGTTCATTATTACTTTTAAAATAAACTTTTTTACGTGTTCTGGCCAACATCAGCTTCTAGTTCTAATTCTTCGATTTTATTATCTTTTTATACTTTTAAAGTAAAACCGATGTGCAGACGTGATTTACATTACCAGGCTTTATTTGAAATACATTTTATTGTCCCGGATTACTTTATCCAGACCTCGTGTGCTTTGATCCATCAATTCTGATGCGATTTTTGAATCTTGACCATACATTCTATAGAAGGTATTTATATTTATTCTTAACCCTGTGTATACACAAATCGCCATCATGGGTGTTTTCTTTTGGGTATTTTGATTGCTTCCCTTCTTTTTCTATTTCACCTTTTTTTTTTTTGTTGTCGCACACTATCCATGATGACTTCATTTCTTATACTGAGAGGAGTCTTACAATAAATTTTAGGAGACTCCTAGTCTTGGTCTCTTCTTTTTTCCTTTTGTTGCATGAACACTAATGCAAAAGGGAGTGGGACATTTTTGATTAAGCACATTAGGGATATTCAAAATTGAGTATTTTAAGATAAATTCGTCATATCTCTCCAGATTGAAAAATAACAACAAAGTAATATTCTATATGATCTTGTTAACAGCCTTGAAAAAGTTGCGAATGGCGACGAAACACGTGTCGGCTGTAGCTGAATCAATGTTGTAACTACAGAACAACTATCTTGAAGATCGCTTGCTTAACAGAATTTGCTCCATGAATTTTGTATTAAAATAATTTTGCTGGTTGGGACCAATCGGCTGTCTACTAATATTGTGCTGTGCTCTGTCTATGTTTCTAAGATGCTGAGATGTGCCTGTTGGATAACAACCTTTACATCGCACTACCTTTACATTGCATGTCATTACAACGCAGCCATTACATTGCATGTCACTACAACGCATGTCATTACAATGCATGTCACTACAATGCACGCATTATGTCGCAAGTCATTAAAATGCATACCATTACAACACATAGTACCCTTACACTATCCTACACTTACCCTACTGTTGCACTCACTGGAGTTAGAATAGTAATTTTGACCCCTACACTATCCAACACTTACCCTACTGTAGCACTCACTGGAGTTAGAAGAGTAATTATTACCCCTATACTATCCAACACTTACCTTAAATGCAATGTAATGGTGTTCATTGTAATGGTATGTGTTGTAAATGTATAATGCGATGTAATGGAATGTGTTGTAAAAGAATGCGTTGTAAAGGATGTTGCGATGTAAAAACTGTTTTGTAAAGGTATGCATTGTAAATGTATGTGTTGTAACGTCATACATTTGTGTCTGGGGATTTGGCAGTAGGTACTCTAACTATGGTGTTCTAATGAATCTCCCAGTCATTGCTTGTGTGTTTTCTCAGCTTCTTGTCAAGAAAGCTCGTCACAGGAATTTTTCCAAATTGCAGAGGCATTGTGCATTCATTTAGCTTAGTTCTGAGACTAGTTCTGAGCAGTTTCACCATTTTCAGGCAGATTTTAACAAACCATTGTCTTTCTCCTGAGCCCATGTAATCAATCCAAATCTGTTAGAAAGTGTTTAGCCGCGGTGGAAGCGGATAGTATGGTTTTATGAGGAGAAGAATGAGGACTCAACGATGACCATAATAAATAGATATCCTCCTGTTTGTGGTGATGTAAGGATAAAAGCAGGTGGCACCTCATGCCGTGGTCCAGGAGGTACAGGCTTAGATATAAATGGTTTGCAATGCATTCATTTTCCTTGAGTGAAAAGTTCATCGAGCCAGAAAATACTGCACGACATCCTTATTTGCGTTTGGCCACCAGGAGGATCTCAGTACTAACAGGAGAGTGGCTGTAGGTCCTCTATGACAGGCGGTTCCAGTGTCGTTACCATTCCAAAACCTCTTCCTGAAGTTCCTTGGTACGAAGGATTAGAGGCTGTTGTTGAAAATACATATCTCCTTGGACAGTCAATGATTCGGTTAAGTCTTTAAGAACCTTAGGATCTAACTGAGCATGAGCGAGGCGCACTTGCACAAATATTTGTACAGCACCAGTTTTTTGATGGGGTTGAATGATTGCACGAGCAAAGGTGATTGGATATCTTAGTGACAGCGCAGGTTTTGTTGAGGATGTAAGGTAATAAAAGGACGAGGCCGTCCACCTGCCTAGAAATACTTAAGGCAGGAGGACCGCCAGAACTATCTCCAGCACCTCCCCCTCCCCAAAATGTGCGTTTCAACCAAGACTAGATGCTCCATCCATCAAACGTAAAACAGTCATTCATTTTATGTAGTTTCTTCGCTCAATCACAGATATGATCAATCAGTCCCAGTGTACTCGGTGAGAGGGAGGTTCGGGTGCTTTGTGGATGGACAGTGCGCACTGCGCAGCTCAGACCTGGTCTGTGTGGGTGAGCAGTGCACACCTCCGTGGGCAGATTGACTGAGGAACTGAGGGCTTGAGCGGTGCAAAGCTGGTGGGAGCTGTAGGGGTGACCATCACATAGCTCAGTGGGGGAGGTGTTGTAGGTGAATAGTACAGAGCTAAGCAGGGAGTTGTGTGTGGGCAATGAGCAACTCTATGCAGCGGGTGCCGTGTGGGCAATGCACACCCTAGAGAGGGTCTGTATGGGTGGGTCATGTACTGCACTTTGGGAATGTAGGTGTGCAGTGCACACATCAGGGGAAGGCTGCGCCCATGGGTAACATCCAGCTCAGTGGAGGGATAAGTGGGTCGGCAGTACACACCTTAGTGGGGGGTCTGTGTGCTTGGGTATTCTACAGCTCAGTAGGGGGCTGGTGGACCATTCACTGCTCAGTGGGGAAGGTGGGTGGGTAGTGCAGAGCCCAGTGAGGGGCTGTGTTGTTGGGAGCAGAGAACTAAGACAGTAGAAGGGAAGGAAGCAAGAGTGCGCAGCTGCAGAAAACACAGTTTTCTTGCTTAGCTTTAGCTCAGCACCGCCTGCGCCCCTAAATATAGCACCAGTCCTAGTTTTGTTGGTTTCTCTCAGAACGCCTTGTGACCCCCCCCCCCCCCCCCCACCCCCCCAGCCTGCACACTACATATGGCGGTGCTCATTGCAATCTTCCCAGAATCTAATCATCATTTCTTTGATGCTGACAGAACAAGGTGAGAGCCGAGAAGCAGAAAATTGCGTCTGAGATCGAGCAGCTGCACCAGCTCCTGAGAGAGAAAGAGCGGACGCTGAACCAGAGACTGGAGGAGATGGAGAAGAGGATTACCGGGGTAGAAAATGCAAATATCTCCAAACTGTCCAATCAAATCGCCTCTCTAAATGCTCTGATAACAGATCTAGAGAAGAAATGCAAGGAGCCAGCGTTGGATCTCCTGAAGGTGAGAAACCGCTTGATGAAAACAAGACAATACAGAAGAGCTGCATTCATATGGTGTGTGAGGCGTTGAATGTTAATGGAGCACATGTATGATCAACAGACAGGGTTAATTCACACTGACCTCCTGTGTTCTGACAACCCAACAAAATATACAGACAAGTTAAACTAACTGCAAATCCTTCTGCACTGACAGCCCAACGCAATGTACAGACTGATTCAGTACAGAGGGACCTACTTGTATACTGACGGCCCAACAAGGTATAAAGAACAGCTGCACTACGTCAAACGATCCCATTCAGAATATCACGCTGCGCTGTGTCGCGTGACCTCATTCAGAATGTGGTTATGGATTTTTGCTAAAAATCTCCTATGGAGGTCAACAATGAACATCCTTAAAATAGTGTAAA
This sequence comes from Lissotriton helveticus, assembly GCF_964261635.1. Taxonomy (NCBI): domain Eukaryota; kingdom Metazoa; phylum Chordata; class Amphibia; order Caudata; family Salamandridae; genus Lissotriton; species Lissotriton helveticus. The sequence goes on from NC_136063.1 coordinate 86,265,091, forward strand.
ATATAATTAGATTTACATTTTATTCTTATTCTAAAATATCATGATAACACATTTGATAAATGACTAATAATGCTATTATCAATGGAATTTTTAAATAAATAGAGTGAGCACTGGTTACGTTCATTGACTGGTTGAGACTCTACATATAATTACTACAGTGTGTGCAGTTTCGGTCAGTCCCGCTAGCACCGTCGCACCTCCCCTTATTTACATTTAACCACAAACCTTGTGTGCGTAGATGAAGAAAGAAGGTTCTCGTAGAACGGTCACATTGTGAAATATGGCTGCATACTTTGGTTTCATGCTTTTTATTCAGGTTCTGCGCGTATATCCAAACTGTAATCAAGCTCCGGTGCTCGAGGTCTTAAATTGATTTATTTATAGAGCGCACTGTGACCAGACTTATATCCTGGACTGTAGCAGCAATTGTATACACGGGGAGAAAAAAAAACCAAGACAGTGCAGTGTTACAGACATCCATTATTTAGGAAGCAGCCAGGTCTTCAAGGCTTTCCTGAATTTCCACAAATCTGTTGAGGCCTCAATTCAGACGGTATCCTATTCCAACTCTAGACGGCCTTCACTGGGAAGGCACGACCCCCTTGTTGAACCTCCAGAACTCGTGTTCCTTTATACGATTAGCGGTTGCAGACCGTAGCGCCCTCCCCGGAGCATGTGTTTTCAGCCCACGCTGCAGCGGTGTAGGGCTCTTATTGTAAGGGCCTGAAACACAATACACATCGCCTCGAAGAAAACCCTCTGCTCCACAGGGAGCCAATAAAGTTCCCTTAGAGCCTTGGAAGCAGCGGATCCCTGTGTCGATTAATACAAGGTTTGCTGCCGCCACCTGAACTCTGTAGTCTCTTGATCGAGTAGTCAGGGGGCTCCTGATAGGAGAGCATTACAGCCGTCTAATCTACTGAATATGACACCACACAATTATTGCTTTAGCCTGATCAGGTAGGACGGGGAACAGTTTTTATAGTCCTTGAAGCAGATCAAAACAAACTCCAGCCACTTTGTTCACATACTTTTCCAAGGAAAGACGATCATTAAAAGTGTCTCCAGGATTGTGTACTGCTTCTCAGAAGCATAACTCAGTCTCTGTAGGGAGTGGCCAGATAATCATGGGTAGTGGCATCGAAATCTTGTTCACCGGGCAGCATAACAATTCTGTTTTATTCCCGTTTAGTTTGAGGGAGTTTGCATTCATCCCATGTACAACATCCACTAGACAGGCCTGGAAAGATTTTACAGCATCTGTCTGATATTATTATTAAAAGACTGAATCAGCTGCGTATCGTCTGCATAATTAACCACAAAACTGTTGGGCGTCTTTATCAGAGAACTTAGAAGCTGCATATAAACGTTAAACAGCACCAGGCTCAGTGCTAAGCCTTGGGGCCCCCCCCTGTTTAATATGTCTAAAAAGTGATTGATAAGGGGGGAGCGCCACTACCTGACAGCGATCTTGCAAATAGGATTTTATCCACTTCCATAGTGTCCCACCAACACCCAAGTCCGCCAGCCTTGTCAACAGGGTGTGGTGGTTGACCGTATCGAAAGCGGCGACAAATCCATCAGGACAAGAACTGTACACTGACCACTATTTGCTCCCATATGGATCTCATACAGTACAGTCTCTGTATCATGGCCCGGTCTAAAGCCGAATTGTTCCTCCTCAGGCAAAAAGTAAGACTCAAAGAAGGAAGATAAGACCTTACTAACATGACGCTACAGAATTTTAACCAGGAAAGGAAGGACAGAAATTGGCCTATAATTACTCAAAACAGCTGGGTTTGGTGATGACTTCTGTGGCAGAGGCAGAACCACAGCCTTCTTCCAGCTGGGAGGTACTAGTCTTTTAGTGATTGATTACAGATTGGAATGTTGGGAGCTCCATTGTAGACAATGGAGTGCTCCCTGCTTCTCCGGGCCGGTAAAGGGCCGCAGAGCAACATTCCAATGTCTTACAAAGGCTTCTCGAAGCTCTAGGGGATTTATATCCTCTCGAGCTTCGAGAACCCTTTGTTTAATTTGTTAGAACATTCTGCCCTCTAGTGGCAGAATGTTCTAATAGCCTAATAGCCCTTCGTAGCAGGGCTATACCGGCAATTAAAGTCCCGCTGTCTTGTTAAAGTCCTTCGGCTCGGGCCTTTAGTGATTCAGAGGGCCTTTAATAGCCAGTATAGCCCGCTACCGCGGGCTATAAGGCTATAGTAATGTTAGTGGAGGCACCAACTCATCCATCCATCCATTTTTAAAGCTTTTTAGTCGGAAGAGTCTAATGGGGATTTCAGACGCTGTGGACAAAACGATTGTTAACAAGATTTCCTCTGTAATTGGCTTAGAGAATTTAATCCTCCAGTGGGTGCTCTCACCACTCCCAAGCCACGACATTTCTAAACCATCTCCATTAGACAAAGAAGCAAGAGTCATGGTGGTGCTATCACTGGAAGGTGCAGCTTCCACCTCAGAAGAATTACCAATGTCCTCTGAGATCCTGCTGACCTTCTTTTCAAAGAAGACACAAGATCATCACACGGCTGCTGCGTAGGAATAATATTATGTTTTAAGCACTTCGGATTAGATGAGCCCCGGAAGATCTCAAAGGCCTTCTTTGTACTATTAGCGGCAGCTAAAATAGAATCGTGTAAAAGCCAGCTTTTGCTGTGCGTATCTCCTTTTTTTAATACTTATTCAATGTTGTTTGTCTACTTACATGTAAGACCAACGATAATTACTTTCTACTTGTCTGCATTCTAGTTTTGTTGCTTTCAATGACTCATTATACCATGGGGCAGATAGATGGCTACAGGGTTTTACCTTAATAAGGGGACTATTTTATCCAAGGTCGCTGAAATCTCTTCATTAAACTTTCTGCAATTAGTTTCAATTGAATCGTTGGGATCAAGACTGTTAGAAAAGTCAAAGACATGCCCACCAGAGTACTTTGCGAGATTATTTCAAGCCCTCCCCTAAAGTTTTCCTAACCTCAATTATGTCAGATCAAAGTCCAATTTCTTACACAGAAGGTAATTTAATAACTGAGGCTTTCAGTCCAAGTGTCACCAATTCTCAACAGAGTATTAAGACTCTCCTGTTTCCAACAAAAACACCCTGGCATAGCAGACAGAAGTGCATTTACCTGAGTACGGGTTATACCCAGTACTAGTTTTGCAGCTTGAATGGATAGAGGTTTTCTAGAGATTTACGGGTCTTATCCTCTGCTTTATCCGAAATTCTTGTTTATTTACAGGTGTACTTTTAAATCCTTATAAGAGCGTTAGAAGTATTTTGGCGTGGTATACTTTGAGAATGGACACTAGTTGCTTCTCTGGTATATCAACAATTATTTCTAGTGATGCAGGAGTTTTAGCAGGTGTGTCGCCTGATCCCAGGAACGAGAGGCTATAATACATGACACATTCAGAATATATCAGTCTGTACTCCATCTGCCCTCACTCTGAATTTAAAAGTTCTGCTGTCTTGAGGGCCCATTTTGGATATCACAAGCTGTGCTGTGTCATGTGACCCTATTCAGAATATCACAAACTGTCTGTGTTGAGGTGTGAGGTCGGCACCCTTGTGTCTCCTTAGATGAGGTCCTTGCATTAACCTGAATTGCTCAACCAATACCTAAACGTCTGCGAGAATTTAATTTTGGTTGTGGAAACTGATGTCCTTCTTTTTGTTCTTCTGTTTTGCAGGATGTCAGAAGCACCCTGGACAGGTAAGGCTGGTGTATTCCTCCTCTCGGTGTGTAAGGAGTGGGTCTGGCTGCAGTGTGGAAATGTCAGTGCTGAGCTCACACAAACCCACTCTGCCGCCAGAGCGATACCACCTCAGACAATTATTATTTGTAGATCGCCTCATAACTACTCTCCTCCCTTACAGTGTTGAGGGCCCCTGGCTTGATCTCAAAGCATCCACAGACTTTAAAAAACTCATTTTCATTCTAAGAAACATTAATTGAGTTTTCAAAAAATACTTTAAGACTCCACAAACTCCTAGTCTTATGAAAATATTCCCTCATTCCAGAAAAACTGCTTTGTGTCCACAAATAGCCCCTTTGTCCACAGAAACTACCTCACGTTTTCCACAATCACTGAGAACTCAGAACCTCCGTCAGTACTTTCCTTTGCCACTGCCAATCCTCAAATGTCCCTCTAGTGCTTTGAAACATCATTGGAAATGTCTAAAACCCACATCCTCTCCTAACCCTGTCTCATGCTTTAGTAAGGAGCCTGGGTAGGGCCGTAGATGGCTCCATCCCTAGTTTTATGCCCTAGTTTAAGGAGCATATATAACGTATCCCTTGTGCCTATCTGACTGCAAATGCCCCAGTATCCATGGTTAAATTACCAATAGAAATGAGTGGGCACAATTGGCAAACTTTTACTGAGCAATTAGCAACTATATGAAAGCACTAATTCTGAGAAAATGACAGGTATAGTAGAGAGACGCGTACTACAGTTGTTCAAACTGAGGCAAAGTGTGTGGTTGCTGAGTTACAATTTTATAATACATTTGTTATTCAGGCTAAATATTCCACATTCAGAGTTTATACATAATGGTGCATTCCGCACAGATGCTTTATGTTAAGAAGGCTACGTCAAAACACTTTTCACCCACTTGTGATTAACACTAGGGCTTTCCCAAGGGAAAAGCTTTAGAGCAGTTATTACATTTTGAAGCAAACCTCTACTCTTATGGTGATATGTGCACCTAACGTGTAACGCACATCAATGCATCGGTTTCAGCCCCGTTGAGGGCTTCAAAAGAAAAACCTTTATGAAAACGAGAAGTGGTTGGAGTGCAGCAGTTTTTGAAAATAAAAGACACAACGTAAAATAGACATGGATTATGTCGATATCATTCAGTGTCTTAAAGATGCGCATGAGGGAATGGCACTCAAAGATGTTGCCCTGGGCGAGTGAAAGTCGCAGTTGAATTAAGACGTCCTGCGTGCACTAGAACACTGAGCACAGAAAGGGGCTTGGACCTGTGTCTGAGTCACAATGTCATGTATTGTCCAAAATCCAGGTATAAATAAATCCACTGGTCATTCTATAAAAAAGTACACTTTATGCTTTCTTTTCCGTTCCACTTGTTAGATTTACTTCCATTAATCTGGATATTAATTCATCGGAATACTTTTATTTTTACTGATTTTATAGTAATATCGCTCCAGTCTGCAAAGGGCTCCTCCAGTCCTCATTAGCTCAACCCTGTTCCTCAAATCTGCTTTAGGTGGAAAGAAACCTGTTTTGTCCCTCAGGGACTTCCCTTCAGTCTACAGCATCCTCGGGTCAGCATCAAGTCAATCCTCAAACCTTTAAAAGTGTCCAGAACCCTCACTTAAGACAACCAAGATGGGGAGAGAGAGATGGAGACTAAAATATTGAGAAATAGAGAGAAGGTGAAGAACAAAGAGAGGTGGAAGAAGAAACCAATGCGATTGACCAGGAAGGGAGGAGAAATGCAGAGGAGGTGGAAGAAGAGGAGAGTGAAAGAGACACGGGCAGGAATTGGAGAGAAGAGCCCCTGCTTGCTTGTGGCACCATTTCACTTTTGGAGCTGCCCTGGAGTGTATATATAGTGTACGTGGTTTGGGATAATCTGAAAGCAGTTTGGGTTGTAACAGAGGGGCTAATCCTCTGATCGTTTACAGGACGACACCTGGGAGCAGCTCACAACAACAAGCGATAGAAGAAAAGTCGAGGACCCATCTTAGGGAGGTGTTCGAAGCAGCTAGCAAGACGCAGACAAACCAAAGGGTGTAGACTGAAATGAGATGCCACAAACAGAATTAGCAGCGGGGCCCAAGGTGAAGGACATCAGAGACTCAAAGGTGCAGGACCTCAGAGACCTCAAGGCGCAGGACCTCAGACCTCAAGGCGCAGGACCTCAGACCTCAAGGCGCAGGACCTCAGAGACCTCAAGGCGCAGGACCTCGGAGACTCAAAGGTGCAGGACCTCAGAGACTCAAAGGTGCAGGACCTCAGAGACTCAAAGGTGCAGGACCTCAGAGACTCTAAGGTGCAGGACCTCAGAGACTCCAAGGTGCAGGACCTCAAGGACTCCAAGGTGCAGGACCTCAAGGACTCCAAGGTGCAGGACCTCAGAGACTCTAAGGTGCAGGACCTCAGAGACTCTAAGGTGCAGGACCTCAGAGACTCTAAGGTGCAGGACCTCAGAGACTCTAAGGTGCAGGACCTCAGAGACTCTAAGGTGCAGGACCTCAGAGACTCTAAGGTGCAGGACCTCAGAGACTCTAAGGTGCAGGACCTCAGATACTCCAAGGTACATGACCTCTAAGACTTCAGGGTGCAAGTCCTCAAGGTGCTGGACCTCAGACTCCAAGGTGCAGGACCACAAGGACCCCAAGCAACAAAACATCCGAGACTCCAAGGTGCAGGGCCTCGGAGACTCCAAGGTGCAGGAGCTTCGAGAATACAAGGTACAGGACCTCAGGGTGCAGGACCACAGAGACTGCGATTTGCGGGACCTAAGAGCCTCCCAAGGGGCAGGTATTTATAGACTCCATGGTCCAGAAGGTGCAGCACCTCATAGCCTCCAGGGTGCAGGGCAGATACATTCTGAGATGCAGAACCTCAGTGAGTCTAAGGTGCAGGGTCCCGGTGAGTCATTGATTCCAAGATGCAGGACATGTAGAAATTCCAGGTTGAAGGCTTTCACCAACAGAATGCAGGGTTTCACAGATAATTATAGTCCGCACTAGTGAGACTTTCACGTGCAGGACACCTAAGAGGGAGAGGGAGAAAGCAAGAAGAGACAGTGACACAGAAAGAGAGAGACCGACGGACATAGGAGACAGGCGATTGTGAGAGTGAGTTAAAGCTCAGAAGCCATACATAAAGAGTGAAAGAGGAAATGAAAGAGTGTGTGTGTGGGTGTGTGACTATTCACACCTGCCTTTGAGATCCCAAGAACTGTGGCAGAAAGAGACAAAGTGGGAGTGAGGAAGAAAGAGTGTGTGTATTTGTGTGTATTTGAGCATCTGTGTGTGGTGACAAGAGTTATTCAATTAAACAGTGAAGCAACGAGGGGCAGAGCGAGGGATACAGGTGTCGAGACCGAGCTAGAGGGAGTGAGTGTAGTAACAGCAATTGTTCACAATGATCTTTGTGCTGTTAGAGTCACAGAGAGAGACAAAGTAGGGGAAGGAGAGAGAGAGTGTGTCATATAGTGTGTGAGAGTGTTTGCATTTGCAGTAACAAAGAATGTTCACAGTTACCTTTGAGGTCCCTGGAGCTCTCTGAAAGAGAGGGAGTTAGGAAGAGACACTCATAGAGGCAGCGAGGAAGAGAAACATAAAGTGATGTAACAGAGGGAGAGAGAGTGACACAGATAATCAGATAGACAGAACAGAGATGGAGATAGAGTGGTCGTGTGTGTCGGTGGCGGAGTTTTTCACTGTTTTCTCCGAGATCCCGAAGCTTGTATTATCAGGTGCGAATCCCTGCAAGGTTCTGAGCAGAGGGGCGGTCAGAGTGGAAGACAGAGTGTGTGACGCTTTCGGATGCCCCCTAGAGGTGCGGGTGTTGTGTGAGTGTGTAGTAAGACTCACCAAGTGCTGTCCTGTAGGCACCTCTGTGATGTCAGTATTTTATTTCTAATACCGGGGTGTTTGTGCTGTTCCTATTCAGATAATATAGTCTTTGTGTGCTCTGTGACTATATATAATCACTGAGATGATTTGTGTCCCTTCAGGTGTGAGGAGGTGAAATTTCAGGGTCCAGAAAAGATCAAGAAATATAAAGGTAAGTGGACTTGAACTGACAGGTCCCATTCACCCCCCCCCCCCCGCCCCCACCCCCGACAGACCCCTTCTAATTCCAGAACCTCTGCCCGTGCCCAGAACAGGAGCCATGAAAATGACTAACAATCCAGAGGGGTCCCTTCAGGGGGGAGTTCGATCATTGACACATTGAAACTAAAGTGTGTCTGACCCGTGAGCGTGTATAAGCTGCAGTACAGTCCTCTCACGGGGAGAGGCTGCATTGTGTGAACTTCTAATCAAAAGCAGTTCTTCTCTACTCAGTGTGCTGTAGTTTGCAGTGTAATCTCTAGTGCAGTGTTTAGTGCAGTGTGATGTCTGATGTTCTTTCTAGTACAGTGGGTGTTTTACACTATGTCACGGTATGCAGTCTGGTGCAGTGTGCTATCTAGGACACTCTAGTACTGTGTTTGCCGTTTCGTGGAGTGTGCTGTTTAATGTATACTGATACTGTGTGGTTTGTAATGTTTATTGACCTAGGTGCAAGCTTCCCTGACTCTGAACATGTTTAGAACATGCTGAAGTGCAAGTGTCTGTCGTTCACAACTGGTCTAACACATTCAGAAAGATGTGCACATTTTCCACACTCAGATCAGGTATACATACATGGAAGTGCAAGCTTCCTTCTCTCAGAACAGGCCCTCCATTTGGAAAAGTGGTGCAAGCTTCTCTCACTTTGCACATGTCCATGAGATGCAGACGTACAATCTTCCGTTACTCATAATAGTTAACTCACACTGAAGTGCAAACTTCCCTTTGTCAGAACTTGTCTAGGACATGCAGGGGTAGGTGAATAGGTGGCATAGGCAGACATAGAAGCTTCCTACACTCAGAACAGTCCCTACATTTTCAAAAGTGGTGCAAGCTTCCCTCACTGTGCACTTGTCCACGAGACGCAGACGTACAAGCTTCTGTTACTCATAAGAGTTAACACACACAGAAGTGCAAGCTTCCCTTTGTCAGAACTTGTAAGTGAATAGGTGGCATACGCGGACATACAAGCTTCCTACACTCAGAACAGGTCTCACACACAGGCCAGATATACACATACAGAAGAGCAAGCTTCTCTCACTCAGAACACAGATGCACAGGTGCAAGCTATATATATATATATATATATATTATAAGCACACACATACACACCTACCTCTCCGATTTAAAAACATCCAAAATAATGGTAGGATGAAAATGGTACCTGAACTTGTGGCTGTATCTGGTTATTGGTATCTCAAGTAAACTATGGTATGTATAGCAATGTGAGCTGTCTTGTGCACTGCACTGTCTTGCACGGTGCGCTCTCTAGTGCGGTGTTCCATTCAGTGTACTCTTTTGCTAGTGCTCTCATGCTCACTGTACTGTCATGTACAGTGTGCCGTCTATGGCAGGTTCTTATTAATGCTGTCTTGTGCACTGCACTGTCTTGTACAGTGTTTCACACACACACAGTGCTCTTGCTAGTTGTTCTTTCTTGTACAGTGTGCCTGCTAGGGGCAGTGTGATGTCTAGTGCTGCGTTCCTTTCAACACTGTGACACCTTGTACAGTGCAGTGCATAGTGCAGATTTCTGTCTAATACAGTGTATCCACTAGTGCAGTGAGCTGTCTAATGCAGTGTGCTTTTTAATATAGTATACCGTCTATTACTGTGTGTCATCTGGTGCAGGGTGCTCCCTAGCACTTTGTACTGTCCAGTGCAATGTGAGGCCCGGTGCATGGATTGAAAAGTGCAATCAACTACTTCAGTCTCTGTCCCGGCCCCGCGGATTCAGTCTACCTCCTGGTGCAGTGCTCTGTCTAGTGCAGAGGATGCCTCACACAATGGTACTGGTAGCAGTGTGGCACCCAGTGCAGTGAGCTGCCTAGTGCACTCTGCCATTTATGATCGTGTACTGTCTGCTGAGTCCTCTGTAGTACAGTGAGCTGTGTAGTGCAGTCTCACCTACTGCAGTGTTTAGTACAGCGGGCTCTCAAGCGCACGGCACTCTCTGCAGTGTACAGACGGGTTCCTGTTTTGGCTTGGCTCCACGCACCTCGTGTTCCATACCCTCGTGAATGCGCTGCTCCTTTTACAACAGAACTGTGTATAACCCACATCTCTGCTCCTCCAGAGAGGTGCCGTCTAGTGCAGTGTTTAGTACAGTGCACACCTTCCCGTAGGTGTGGTGTAGTGCAGTGTATTGTACAGTACAGTATGCTCCTTCCAGGTTCGTGTGGTGTAGTGCAGTGTATTGTATAGTACAGTGTGCTCCTCCCGCATAGGTGCTGTCTAGTGCAGTGTAAAGTGCAGTGTGGCTCTTTGTGATTGGTCCTCTGTGCTGCAGCTTAAATTTCTAATTCTGATTCTCTTCTCTGCAGTGACGGTGACTCTGGATCCAGACACAGCGCATCCGCAAATCCACCTGTCCGAGGGGGGGAGACGAGTGAGATGGACACGCACAGCACAGACCCTGCCGGACACCCCCAAGAGATTCACCTCCATTCCCTGTGTGCTGGGGAGCGAGGGGTTCACCTCCGGCAGACATTACTGGGAGGTGGAGCTGCTGCAGGAGGATGGAGGGTGGATTGTGGGGGTCACAGCAGAGGCTGTGGAGAGGATAGAAGAGGGGGGAGTCTGGGCTGTGGAGAGGAGGTGGGGGAATGGTCAGTGCTGGGCTCTCACCTCCCCTGAGACCCCTCTGTCCCCTCGTGAGAGGCTCCTGAAGCTGGGGGTGTATCTGGACTACGAGGGGGGGCTGGTGTCCCTGTACAATGCGGACTCCATGGAGCTTCTCTACACTTACCCCCGGGCCCCCTTCACGCACAGGCTCTTCCCGATCTTCAGTCTCCAAGACAGGGAGCTTTACCGAATTTGGTTAGAAACAGAGCTGAGGCTGGTGTAGGAGCTGCCGCCCCACCCCCTTCCCCTGGACATTGCATTCATGCTCCCCTCCCCACCCCTAGAGGTCCCTGGGGGAGGGGCACCCCTTGCTGGACTCCTGTGAGGAGAGGGCCTGTGACTCCTGCGTGGGGGAGGGGTGACCCTGCTTGTGGTTCTTATGGGCGGCGCCCAGTCTGAGTCTCATGTGGGGGAGGGACTGTGCCTTGTGTGGGGGAGGGGTGCCAGCTCAGATGGGGGAGGGGCAGTGACATTCCATCTCCCAGCTCAGATTTAACCCGGTCTGCTCCTGATTTGTCAATTAATTAACATTCAGCACTGACTCCAAATGTAGGCACTGCAGCCACAGGCACTGCAACCACAGGCACTGCTGGGTACCGACACTGACGACTCCATTTCAAATAACACAGACTCCAAATATAGGCACTACCGGTTCCAGTCACAGGCACTTCTCGGTCTACTCACAGGCACTTCTGTCTCATTCACGATAATGATAGCTCCAGACACAGGCACTCCTGACTCCAGGGACAGGCACTGCTGATTTAAATTTTTTTTTACTGCTGATTCAAAGTAGGCACTGCTGATTTAATGCACAGGCACTGCGGACTCCATTACAGCTAACATAGACTTCAAGAACAGGCACTGCTGACTCTAAACACGTGGACTATTGATGTAGAACACTGTCACTGCTTACTCCACAAACAGGCACTCCTCACACATTATGCCTTCTCCAATCACAGGCACTCATGCCAGACACAGGCACTGCTGACGGCTGTCACAGGCACTACCTATTCAGTGACTAGGCACTACTGACTCCAAGCACATGCTCTCCTGATTAAACACTGTCGCAGCTTACTTCCCAAACAGACACTGTTCACTTAATTGCAGGTAACCCAAACACCAAGCAAATGGCACTGCTGACTCCAATCACAGTCACTCATTAGGCACAGGCACTGCTGACTCCAATCACAGTCACTCCACATGCACAGCTGACTACAGTACTGCTAATGCTGATTCCAACCAGGCACTGCTGATGCAAGAAACACGATTCAAAACAGGAACTATTGTCTCCAGTCTCAGGCACTGCTCATTCAAAATAGACACTGCTTATACAGACACTAGTGGCCTCAGCCACAGCACTGCTGATACAGGCACTACTGGCTTCAACCACAGGCACTGCTGATACAGGCACTACTGGCTTCAACCACAATCACTGCTGATGCAGGCACTACTGGCCTTAGCCACAGGCACTGCAGATGCAGGCACTACTGGCCTCAACCACTGGCACTGCTGATACAGGCACTGCTGGCCTCAACCACAGGCACTTCCCACTCAAATACAGATAATCTCTCTCCAGACTCAGGTACTGGTAACTCCAGTTGTACTCACTAGACCAGCACTTCATACACATAGCCTATGATTTTGCGATATCCCAGATTCCAACACTGCACAAGAGGGTGGATGCTTCCATCCCTTAGTTTGTTCATCTGCGTATGAGGTGCTGGTCTGGGAGTTAGTATGATAGTGAGAGTATGGAGTATGATTGTGAGAGTACACTGAATGGGTTATGAATGTAGGGGATGGTATGTATTCATTTCTGTACTTAATTATTTCTGTACAAACAAGTGGAAGGGTAGACAAGAATCAAAACTGTGACCAGTTTATAAAAAGTAAAGTCTTGTCTTTAATTTTTTGTGGATTGTGAAACTGTGCAAATGTGATTTTTTTGATATGTATATAAAACGGATGAATTCTGAAAAATATAATTACAAACAATCTTTTCTAAATAAAGAATGAAAAAAGAATTAAAGTAGTTGAAGTGGTGAGATAATTTGTGGCAAATGCCCCAGTTTGTTGAGCTGTAGACAGCCAAAGGTAAAGAAATAAAGGTCGTGGGAGTTTGCTTTTGCAATTGTACATTTGGATTTCTTTCCCCCTGCTCCCAGACCTAGCGAACAGGGGGTAGCCTCTTTTTCGATACTGGTAACTCCAGTCACAGGCGCTCCTGTCTCCCAGCATGAGCACTACAGGCATTCTGTAGTAATTGACTCCAGACTGGTTGAGGTATTTCATGAAGATTTATTGTAAGTTGTTAAGAAGCCTGGAACAAGCCCCACCAGGAGCAGCCAGCAAGCAGGTCAACCGCATCATAACAGTGGCTTATCTTCAACCAGCACCCAACATTCCGTAGTGCATCACAGTGCAGAGGCATTCCACTAGAAGGGCATGAAGTGGGTAAAGGCATACATAGGAATATACAATAGGCAGGATACAACACATTGTAAATGTAAATATGTAAATTGATACTTGTATAGCGCACTACTCACCCGCAAGGGTCTCAAGGCGCTTGTACGAATACCGCTGTAGAACCCATCCAGGCTTTCCCTGTGAGGTGTCCACTCCTGGGCACCCCCAAGGTGGAGGCCAAGCATCCTTAGCGTTGTGGGGGCCGTTGTGGAGATTAAGCAAGCTATTGCCCAGAGTTGCAGAGTGGGACCCATGATTGGAATAGGCACCGAGGCGAGAATTATCAGGTCCGTGGAATTTTTTAGCCCAAGACCCGCCGAGGCGGGGAATTGAACCTTGGTCCCGGGCTAGATCTCTGCATCAGGGTCTGCCGCTCTAACCATTGAGCCACACTTCTCCATTCCTGACTTCAAACACAGGCACTGCTGATTCAAAACACATGTACTGCTGACTCCATTATATCTAACATTGACTCCAAACACAGGCAATACGGGATCCAACAGGCACTGCGGATTCCAGGCACAGGCACTACTCACTAAATTATAAATAAACTATCTTTACTCCATATACATGCACTCTTGACTCCAGTGCACTTAATGCACTCAAGACACAGGCACTGCTCACTGAATTACAGGTAATACTGATTCAGATCACAGGTACTGCTGACTCCAAACACAACCACTCCAGACTCACTACAGATAATGTTGACTCCAAGCCCAGGGGCACGATCACTATTGACGAAAACACAGTCCCTGCTTAATCCATGAACAGGCACTGCTCAGTTACAGCTGACCTTTGCTCCAGGTACAGCCACTACAGACTCCTATCGCAGGCACTCCTGACTCTAAGCACAGACACGGCTGACTCCAAGCATGTTTAAGTCAAAGTACAGAAACTGCCGACTCATGACAGGCACTGCTGATTCCAGTCACAGGCACTGCTTATAAAAAACTGAAATACTGCTGATTCAATGCACATGCACTGTGGACTCCATTGCAGCTAACGCTGACTCCAAGCGCATGCTCCACTGAACACTAAGCATATCTTCATACCCCACGAACAAGCACTGCTCACTGAATCACAGATAATGCATACTCCAATCAGAAGCCGTCCTCAATCCAAGTGGAGGCCCTGCTGACTTCAAGCAGCCATCCCTCACTTCCCAGCCTCTGATTCCAGTGCACATAATCCTGATTGCCACAGATTCTGCAAAGTCCAAGCAACAGACACTGCCGATTGAAAACACCAATACTGCTGATTCAAAACACTTGAATAACTGCCTCCTGTAACAGCATCTCTGGCTTTCAGGCACGCTGATTTTGAGCAAAGCACTGCTTACGCCAAGCACAAGAATTGGTGCCTCAATCACATTCAATGCTCACTCAGTTATAAAAAATTATTTCTCAAAGCACAGGCACGGCTGACTCAGGAACACTTAACACTCACTCCAGGCACAGGCAACACCGACCAGTATGTGTGCACCCAATAAACAGTGTAATCAGGTGATATTCAGAACCAATGCAAGCAAACCCTTTACAAGCGCACACACACCACCCTATTCCAGGGGAATATAGGCAAACGCATATAGTTGCGAGGTTCACTGTATCTGTGATGGATTTAAAACCAATAAAGTACCCATGCTTGTATACATCCTCCACGACAGCTGTGTGACTACTTCCTTCTCATGTGTCATACTCAGTCTTAGGTGATAAGAAAGTGGAGTGTAGATTATGTCCAGTCCAGCTTTTACTTTCATCTCATCCCTTGCTCAGGCCTTACAGACAATGGTGTCAGTGGTCGCCAGGTGTTGGAATGATCGTAGGCCCACCTGAGGCTGAAGGGCTGGGCTTCATTATCTAATTTATCTGCTGTGTGTGGCGTGTAAGGTGTCTGATGGAACCGGTAGTGCGCACAGTCCGCCTGCGCACGTAAGTAGTGCAGCTCCAGGTCAGGGACTTTGAATCCACGCTGATGGAATGCCAGTGTCACCTGAGCCCAGGTTGTTTGCATGTCCGCTGCAATGTGACTATTAGTGACAGAAGTGTTAAAAAATGTGACAGTGATTGGGGCAGGAATGATAGGAAAAAAGGAGAGAAAATAACTGAGTAACCTGATCTACTTTTTTTAAAAAGTGACACTAACATTTTCGTGCATAAATGAGTTGATATCTCGATATCTGCGGATATTTGACTGAACCCTCACACCATTCCAGGAGGAACTCTAAGGCAAACTTACTGGTGCCAGTTGTGAGAGGGAATATCTGTGACTTACCCCAGTTTATGTTGATCCCCTAAATAGTTTGTAACTTTCTGAGCTTATGCATTATTGGGATGAGACTCCTATTGAAACTCATATCGTCGACATAAAGTGATATTTGAAGTCTACGGCTGGAGTAACTGAGCACATGGTCCGAATAATGCCTGAGTTGGTGGCTAGAGGTCACAGAGTTATTACCAAGATGGGCAACGTTGGATAACCTGACCTAGTTCCACAAGAAATTGCTTTTGGAGGGGTCATTATATTATTTATTCGAATACAAGCTACGAGGATCAGAGTCTAGCATCCTGACCCAGTTGATAAAGTCTGGGGCATCCGTACTCTGAAAAGTATGGAAAATACCTACTCCTGTTCACTCAACTCATTGTATCCAATTATCCACTGTTTTAATCATTACCAGGCATAATGTACTCACATATACCTCACAGTCTGATGTCTCACAATAAGTCATCAGCTGATGTATGCAATGCTACCCTGAGTGACCTTGTATCTGTACCCTGTCATTCACTAGTAAAAACAATCCCCCAACTACCATGCAGACTCACTCGCCCTGTCTTGTACTAGTATGCACCATGGAGGCCAGAATGAACTTACCTACAACTTACACCTTGGACACTCAGCCATTCCCAAGTGTGCACAGTGTCTAAACAATGTGTACATGGTCACACTCCTGCACAGTCTGTTCAACATAGGAGCACTGAACACAAAAAGTATTCATAGTAGCACAGCAACAAATATCTGCAGCACTTACCATAAGAAATCCTCCCCTTCGCATTTTACCCAGCCCTCTTTTAACTCTAGCCCTAACCCCACCCACTACACTACCTAACACCCTGTCCCATCTATCGCGCAAACTCCCCAGGGGAAGACTGGTCTGCCGACCTCACTTCCCCTGGGGGCAGCATCATGCAATATCACTCCACGCTGTAAGTTTAGCGTAAAAGGCCATTTATTAGGACAGGGTTGACAACCAAATAAGACTTAACACGAATAAACTGTTAACAATCCCCAACCTCATGTCTTCCAACCATCATCCACTCTCGTACTCCAATTACTCAACTCCCAATTCACACCACAACCTCTTCACTTATATCATTCACTTCCACACTTCTCTTTCAACCTCCTTCAGCATCTCCAGCCATCGCACTCCTGCCTGCCACACCCCCATCCTGCACCTGTATCCCCCTCCCCGGGAGGGTTATTATGCCCGTCATGGACTCCACCGCTAAGGCCAGCCGCAGTCCTATCTACCCAAAACACCCCCCCTTCATTTGCGCACATAGCAATCGCAGCAGCGAGACCTCCAGCGCCCAATCCTTCTGATAGCATCCCACGACCAACCCAACCTAGCAGCTGCCGTGGCTGCCCCTATACGAAACGAGTGTATCCCATACCGAGCTGGATCCCTGCCTATGTGCCACAGCATCATCCTCAACACCGCCAGCAACTGAAAGGAAGTCACACGTTCCTGAGAGGCATGACAAAATATCTCCCCCACCGTCCTCTGGACCCTGCCACAAAACACTCTCCACTCACGTACCAGGCACACCTCCGCACAACCACTCTCGCCCAGCCATATCCACTTGACCCGTCCGACCTGGTCCGTCTTGGAGCAACCAGCCAAATACCCAGCCGGGACCCATCCAAACGCACATCCTCAAACATTCTACCAGGCGCACCCCTTGTTCCTACCAACTCGGACACCCTAAAAGCCCCAAAAAACATCCAAATCATGCACAAATGGAACAAAGCCACTTTGTGGCCATCATAACAGCAGTGTGGCAACTCTGCCACCAGGCCCCGCAACAACTCAAACGTAATTGCCTCTCGCGGCGCCTCCCCCCCAACCTCCCCCCTCCCCCGTCCCCAACCTTTCAGCATTCTGCTCAACAAATCAGACCTAGCCGGATCAAAACCCAAATATAGCATGCTGTAAAAAGAAATCCCTACCAGTTTACCAGAAATTGTAGTTTGCGACAATCCCCTGTCCATACCACTCAAAACAAAACTAACAATACCCTGCTCACAAGCAGTCTTGGGAATACGCCATGCATCCCTGGTCCAACCTAAAAAGGCACCAAATTCAGACCATGCCAACCTGTAGGAGCGCTTCGTGGACTCAGCTATAGATCTTTCCACCAACCCCACTACTCTCACTCCCCCCAGGCCCAGATACCCTCCGGCACCTTGGTCTTGCAAGCTTCCGCTCACGGCGCCAGCCTCCTGAAACTCTGCCACTGCGAACGAGACAATGCATCCGCAATGTCATGGCTTGCACCCGGGACATGTTGCACGTGAAACAGTACATTAAAACGCAAACAAAGCAGCATAAAAATTCGCAGCAAGTGCAACACCTGCAGGTCCCTCGCCTTCTGGTTGTTCACCAAGTCCACCACTGTCCTGTTGTCAACATGAAATAGAACCGACCTGTTCTGAAACTCAAGTCCCCACACCTTCAATGCCACCAATGAGGGGAAGAATTTAAGAAAAGCAATGCTCCCGCCCTGCTGCAACCAATGAGCGGCCAATGTTCTGCGCACCATTGCCCGTCCCAGAAGATTCCAAAACCGGCCGCACCTGCAGCGTCCAAATAGAGTTGCACTTGCCAGACCATCTTATCGTGTGCAAAATCCAGGGACACACCATTGAAATCCTCCAAGAAACTTAGCCACACCCGCAAATCCGACCGGACCCCCAGCGTGACTCTGACTCTGTGGTGAGGGAGTTCTGCCCCTGACATGGCCATGTCGAGGCGCATGCAAAATGTCCTCCCGGCCCTCACCACCCGGCAAGCAAAGTTCAGCAACCCCAGGAGACGCTGCATGGACCTCAAATCAATCTTTCGGACCCCAATCACATGAAACAGAAAAACCTGCATCTCTGCCACCTTCTGCTCCGGCAAACGTGCCGGCCATGCTACTGAATCAAGCTCAATACCCAAAAAGGTCAAACAGCAGCTGGGCCCTGCCATCTTCTCTGGCGCCAAAGGAACTCCAAAATCATGAGCCAAACTCTGAAACTGCCCCAGAGCCGCCACACTCCCCCGTCTGTCCCTTCCCCACAAACAAAAAATCATCAAGATAGTGCGACACCAGCCGATGCCCACTCCTGTCCACAAAGGCCCACTGCAAAAAGGAACTAAAGGTCTCAAAGCGTGCAGGAAATCGCACAACCCATCGGCAAGACCCTGTCTACCAAAATGGCCCCCTCAAACTGCATCCCCAACAAGGAGAAATCAGCCGGGTGAATGGAAGGATGGTCCTGCGAGCCGCATACCTCGCCTTCTGCCTGCTGAGTTCTGGCCCCCGGAAAACTCAAACAATCCGCTACCTGTAGCCCGCGTTCGCAATTTGGGCGTCATGATAAATAACAAACTTAGCATTGAAACGCAGGTTACAAGAACAATCGCCACCTGCTCAGCCCTTATGCGCTCACTGCGCAAAATCCTGCCATTACTACCACCTCCAGCCCGAGCATTGATAGTCAGGTGCACTATTCTGAGTCGCCTTGACTATTGTAACGCCCTCCTGCTTGAATCTCCTTCGACACTGCTGTACAGACTCCAACGAGTTCAGTCGGCAGCAGCCAAACTGGCACTTGGATGGACCAGGAGATCCTCGGCCACCGCTGCCTTGGCCGAGTTGCACTGGCTTCCCTTGAAGCAACGTATTGCCTTCAAAGCCCTTTGCTTGGTCTTCAAGGCACTACACGGTTCAGGACCTAGACCTCTCCAACATCTGTTCTCTTGGTACATCCCTACCAGAACACTTAGATCCGCAACCGCCTGCCTTGTGAAAGTACCCAGATTCAAGAAGGCTAGGATTGGGGGAAGATCCTTCAGAGTAGCTGCTGCCAAGCTCTGGAACAGTCTGCCTGCCAATATTCGCCAAATTCCTCACCTCCTACCCTTCAGGAAACTAATAAAAACATGGCTCTTCCCCCAGCCTTCTACCCCCGCCCGCCCCTAATCAACTCCCCCGCCTATAACCCAGGAGTAAGCTACCAGCGCCAGGATACCTGCCAGGTGACAGCCGCGCTCTATAAATGTTTTAAATAAATAAATAAATAAATAAATAAAATAAACAAAAGGCCGACTTGATGTCACATTTTGGCAATTCCGCCCCCCTACCACAAACCCCCAGCAGACCAATGGCATTGTCGACCGAAGCATACAACACCCTGGAGTCCTCCTCGCAATGAAATCATTCACTGAACTCCCCTCCAGCCAGGACAGATGGTGAATCAGCCTGAACTCCCCTTACTCCTTCTTAGGGACCACACCCAAAGGTGAAATAATGAGGTCTGGCACCGGCCACGTGTCAAACGGGCCCACGATCCTGCCTTCCAAAACTTCCTTCTGCAATTTTTTTGCCACCACCCCTGGTAATTGCTTCGCAGATCGCAAGTTCTCCGCCCATCGCCTCTCCCGAGGACCCTGATAACCTACCCAAAACCCTTCCGTGAACCCCCAATGCAACTTCAACGCTGCCTCTCTATCAGGGTACCGCGAGAGCCATGGACTCATGGCCTCCACATCAACCGGTGTAGGGGCCCTTTGGCCCATCTTGTCCCTGTCCTTTAGTAATCCTCCACAGCTCAGAGGGTGTGGTCAGCGTAAAGCATTGTGTGACAGAGTGGCGTCCACCGCATTTGGAACACGTGTGCTTAAACTTGCAAGGGTGTCGCGTGCAGAAACCTTTATTAAAGTTCCAGCATGCCCCAGTGGTAGCTCCCCCAGGCTTGGGTTGCTGACCAGCAGTTCCTGTGTAAGTACCCGAACTCCCTGATCCGGCAGAAGATCCCTGCCCACCCGCTCCAGACTGGGTGGGACTCGACTGAAACGGCCGATAGGCGACTGGGAGGCCACTGGCCGTGTGCGTAGACTCCGCCGCCTGCGTAGAGGACATCCACTGCACCCAAAGTTCTTGATCAATATCCCCCCACGCCTTATCCGGGTTAACACTAATCCTGGCCCTAAACTCCTCATCATAACTGAGCCAGGCAAACCCCTCGAAATGCATCTGCGCCTTTCTGATCACATCCATATACTTAAACAGAGCTATTGCCCTGTCAAGATGCTTCTCACAATAAATACTGGCTGTTAGACCTGGCATCCTTGGCGTGGTTTCCCCTGACTTTCTAATCTCTACCTCCTATGTTTCTGATTCAATGCTGGATAATGTTTTGCTGGTTTAGATGCTGTGGGCACTCTGCCACTGCTGATCAGTGCCAAAGTGCAAGTGCTCCTAGTAGGGCTGTACAGATGCAAGGGACATGCTGCAGTAGTGGATTGCTGCCAAATTCGTTTTTCACTGTAGCAAGGCTACCTTGCCCATAGGACAGAATGGCAGAATGGAGGGGGGGGGGGGGGCAGGAGTACCTGCCTATCTTCTCCCAGGAACAAGATAGAAAATCCAAACTTGGTCTCTTAGGATTCAGAAATGAATAATACATTTTTTTAGTACCGAAAACTCCAGCAGTGGGATGATAGCTGGCTGCCCTGAAGGTTAGGGGGAGGAGTGGTGCTGGGCTGTACCCTGCCCCTTGAGATACCGGCTCCCCTGTCTGCTGGGTGACGGATGTCCCTTCCTCCCTGCTTCAAAGGAGAAGATTCCCCGGACCCAGGAGACTCCCACCGCCAGAGTCTGGACAAGGGCGACCCGTGCTTAAATCACAAAACCTCAAAGGCATCAAAGACAATTTTCTGTATAAAGGAAGGACCCGTGTACTTTAGACTCAGACTACTTCTGACTGAAGAGGAGAATCCCTGCTGAAGAGGACACCGTAAGAAGACCCCAGGAACAGTGCTGCCATTGCTGTGTGCCTGGAAGCTGACCTGTTGTCTTGTCTTGTCCTGCCTAGGAGGGACCGTCGGGACTGTGCTGTGTGCTTGGTCCCCCTCCTGCCAAGAAGGACTCTCCAAGGGCTAGAAGTCGAGCTAGCCTCCTGATCCCAGGAATCAGGGCCATCAAATTCCTGCCGTTTTGACCTGCACCGCTCTGCTGTCTTCAGAGCGGGAAGATCACCCTTTCTTGCAGCTACACCGGAGGAGAACCAGAGCGGCGTGTGCCGTGCCGGCCCGCTCTCCCCCTGGTGCCTGTTTGGCCAAAGATCACCGCTGCGGCCACGGGGCCTGTCTGGCCGTGCCTTCCCCCAAGCGCTGAGGACCCCTGACCTCCACCACTGGAGCCACGAGGTCCAGAGGGGCCCCCCCGCCGAGGAATTGCACGAAGAAGATCGCCGTGCGGGGAGAGGGGCTCGTCGTCCCCGCCACGCTGCGATTGGTCCGTGGGCCCTGACCTCACTGCTGGGATTCCCTGAAGCCGAGCTGCGGTTGGCTGGCGGCCCGCCGCGTCACCGGAAAGCCGCGCAGGGATTGGCTGGCAGCCCACCGCGTCACCGGAAAGCCGCGCAGGGATTGGTTGGCGGCTCCTGCCTCACCCCGAGAAGGAGCGTGGATTGCCCCAGCGAGCGAGGAGGAATACCGGCCCCCCCGAGACCCGGGAGCCGAGCAGCCTGCAGCTTTCCCCCCTCCCAGGTAACGCTCGAGTGTGGGACGAGTGCGAGCGCGTCCACCTGGAGGGAGAGGGAGGCCCGGTGTGTGTGCCTCGCCCGCGTCAGCCGGCGGGGGAATCTTCTACTGTCAAACTCCTCCCTGCACCCTCGTACTGACGGGGCAGTGCATTCTTCTGTGCCTCTAACCACCGGATCCCCCTGAAGAGAGGGGCAGTCCTCTGGCCAGCAACGACTGCTCGTGGGGGATACTGAGGTGCCCAAGTTTTTGGCAATAGACTCCTTTTACCGTGTAAGAGTGTGGTGTCCGTTTGTGGTGTTCCCTCTAATTACTGTAAGTGTTGGCGCAAATACTTTACACATTGCCCTGGAGATAAGCCTGTCTGCTCTGCCAAGCTACCAAGGGGGTGAGCAGGGATTATCTTTTGACGGACATCCACCTTGCCTTGACTAGAGGAGAGGGTCCCTAGTTGGTCAGAGTCCGTGGCCCTACCAAATATGGACCCCCAATTCTAACATTGGTGGTGTAGCAGTGGGATGAGGACGTGTGTTTGCGCCTGACCTACAGTGATTGGTGAGCACCACTAGTTTAGTGCAGACCTACATAACCACATACCGAATCATTGGCTCCTGGTCCTATTTTTAAATTTCCGTGAAGCACCATGTCACCGCCCAGTGAAAAGGCGCCAAGTGAGAAGGAAACCAGTACGAAGGGAGACGTTGATTTTGACATTGGGGATCTGTATTCCTATCACAAGGATGCTCTCAGGAAGTACTGCAGAGACTTTGGGTGCTCCATTAAAAGCGGCTCTAGAAAGGACGAGCTGCAGGAAGCCTTAAGGGTCTGGTGGGAGGCCAAGGAGGCCGCGGGGACAGGTGGGGAAGAGACGGAGAACCCACAAGGGAATGGCTTTGGATCAAGTGATCACCACTGAACAGATCAACCGCAAAGGCGGCCAGCAACCATTCCAGCAGGGGTCTCTTCCCGGAGGAAATTCAAGAGAACCAGAGAGCGCGGGAACATGAGCTAGAAGTCCTGAGGCTCAAGGCCCAGATGGAAGAAAGGAAGCTACTTCTGGCCCATGAGGTGAGCATGAGAGAACAGGAACTGAAAGCTAAGCAGTGGGAGTCCGGTTCAAATGGTGGCAGCGTACAGTCAGTGCAGGGGCCTAGGGTATACCTCCCCAAGGACATAGTCCAGAATTTTCAGAGGGGGGATGATATCTATGCATGGTTCACAGCCTATGAGATTGTTTTTAAGATGGGTAAGGTGCCTGTGGAGGATTGGGGGGCGGGCCTGTGGAAGCATTTTGAGGCTTCTGGGAGGGATGTCCTCTCACCCTTAGAATTGGCAGGCAAGATGACCTATCCCCATATGAAGGAGGCCCTATGCCTCAGGTATGGGCTTACCCCAGAGCAGTATAGACAGAAGTTTAGGAACTTTAAAAAGTTAGAGTCCAGTACATGGGTGGAGTATGTGAATCTGTATACGCGTGCATTGGAAGGTTGGATAAAGGGCAGCAAGGCAACTGATTATGAGGGGTTGTTCCATTTAATTAGTTGGGAGCACTTGAGCAGTCTATGTGTTCCAGAGCTGCGACAGCATCTTTTGGATAGTAAGTTAACTGATCCCAGGGAGCTTGCTAAGGAGGCGGACCGCTGGACCAGCACCAGGGTCCACAAGGGGATCGTGGTTACAACAGCCAAAGTTGGACAGGGTCCCCAGCAGAAGAGTGGGGGGGGACACAGGTAACAAGAAGGAGTTCCCTAAAGGGCCCCAAAACAGTTCAGCTGCAAAGGAGTCCCCAGCCCCCCAGTCCCGGGTACCCCCACCCCCTAAGGGTGGGCGTACCTTTCAAGGCCCCATTAGGTGTTACAACTGTAATGGGAATGGTCACATTGCCCCGAGGTGCCCCCAGAAAGCCCCCACACCCCCGGTCGCTCCCAAACCTAGTTTGGGGAGTGTAAACTTGGGGGAGGAGTTAATACCTAGTGGGAAGGAGGAGCTGGCAGTGATGACCCTGGTCTCTTTAGGAGACCGAGAGATGGACCAGGAAACCGACCTGCTGAACAACACTAAAAAGTACAAGCAGTGGGTGACCGTCAACGGTAGGGAGGTGGAGGCTCTCAGGGATACAGGAGCTAGTGTGACATCTGTCAGGTGTCAGTGGGTCCCTGAGGAGCAGGTTATTCCAGATGCACTCCACCCGGTGGTGGCCGCTGACAACTCGGTGCGCCTTTGCAAAATGGCGCAGGTTCCCTTTGAGTGGGGGGGGGTCTCAGGCCCCTTGCGAGTTGTGGTGAGGCCCGCCATGCCGGTGGACTGTCTGATAGGCAACGACCTGGAGAGTTCCCTCTGGAAGGAGGTGGAACGCAAGAGACATCTGGAGATGGTGGGGTGTCCTGAGTGGGCCTGTGTGACCACTCGGACCATGGCTGCCGGTGGGGGTGGTCAAGCGGACTTGGAGCCTGAAAGAGAGGCCCAGGTACCCGCCCAGAGGAGGAAGGGCAGGGGGCGTGGGAAACCCGCCCCAGCCGTTCCCACGGTCCAGGAGGAAGCAGACCCGGAGGGGGATGCCCTGGTACCTACAGGGGAACAGGTAGCCGAACTGGGAGACTTGCCTGAGCTGACCCATTGGCAGCAAGAAGGGGGTCCCTCCAGGGAGGAGTTCTGCAAGGCGCAGAAAGAGTGCCCTTCTCTTATTGGTATGCGGCAACAGGCCGCAGACCAGGCGGGTGGCGGAGAGTCGAAACACCATCTCATCTATTGGGAGGATGGGCTGTTGTATAGTGAGCCCAAGGTCATTGAGCCCGGTGCCGCCCGTGTGCTGGTGATGCCAGAGTGCTTCAGGACCTTCCTACTGGGTCTGGCCCATGACGTACCTCTCGCGGGACATCTGGGACAGGACAAGACCTTTCAGCGGCTTGTCACCCATTTCTACTGGCCCCAGATGAAGAAGGACATGGGAACATTTTGTAGGACTTGTCAGACTTGCCAAGCCAGTGGCAAAAGTGGAGGAAAGTGCAAGGCACCCCTCCAACCCTTCCCTGTGGTCAGCACCCCTTTTGAGCGGGTGGGCATCGACATTGTGGGGCCGCTGGAACCCAAGACCGCCCTAGGCAACAGGTTCATCCTGGTCTTGGTGGACCATGCAACCCGGTACCCGGAAGCTGTCCCTCTCCGGACAATCACAGCCCCTGTGGTGGGCCGTGCATTGATGGGGATCTTCTCCCGTGTGGGATTCCCCAGGGAGGTGGTATCCGACAGGGGAACCAACTTCATCTCTACATGAAGTCCTTGTGGGAGGAGTGTGGAGTAACCTATAAGTTCACCACTCCTTACCCTTACCACCCTCAAGGGAATGGTCTGGTTGAGAGATTCAACCGGACCCTCAAAGGCATGATAATGGGACTCACAGAGCCCATGAGGCGGAAGTGGGACGTCTTCCTACCCTGCCTGTTGTTTGCCTACAGAGAGGTGCCCGAGAAGTCTTTAGGGTTCAGCCCCTTTGAGCTTCTGTACGGTCACCCTGTGAGAGGACCTCTGAGTCTGGTGAAGGAGGGTTGGGAGAAATCCCATGGTAAGACCCCTCAGGATGTGTTCAGCTATGTGCTGGCCTTCCGCAACCAGACTCAACGCTTCAGAAAACTCGCTCAGGCGAACCTAGAAGCCAGCCAGGAAGAAATGAAAAGATGGTATGACCAGAATGCCACTCTGGTCGAATTTCAACCTGGGCAGAAGGTGTGGGTGATGGCGCCAGTGGAGCCTTGTGCGCTCCAGGGTAAGTGGACTGGGCCGTATGAGGTGGTAGAGCGCAAGAGCGATGTAACCTACCTGGTTAACTTTCAGTCTCCCAGGAACCCTTTAAGAGTCCTGCATGTGAACCGCCTCTAACCTCACTTTAAGAGGTCGGATGTCACCATGCTCCTGGCTACGGATGGGGGGATGGAGGAAGAGAGTGATTCTCGTCCTGACCTCCTGGCAGCCAAGGAGCAAGATGGGTCAGTGGATGGAGTGGTTCTCTCGCCCACCCTGACCCCCGAGAAGCAGAGAGAGTGTCGCCATGTGTTGGGACAGTTTGCATCCTTGTTTTCCCTGACCCCAGGAGTCACCAATTGGTGCGTCCATGATGTGGACACTGGAGATAGCCCCCCTGTGAAACAGAAATTTTACAGGGTCGCTGACAAGGTCAGGGCCAGCATCAAGGAAGAGGTTGCCAAGATGTTGGCGCTAGGGGGTGATTGAGCCATCCAGCAGCCCGTGGGCTAGTCCGGTGGTCTTAGTACCAAAGGCTGCTGCGTCCGGTGCCACCCCAGAACTCAGGTTTTGTGTGGACTACCGCGGGCCCAATGCGGTCACCAAGACTGACGCCTACCCCATCCCCCGAGCTGATGAGCTGGTGGACCGGCTGGGGGCTGCCAAGTATCTCAGTACATTTGATTTGACTTCTGAGTACTGGCAGATTGCCTTAACTGAGGGGGCAAAGGAGAGGTCAGCGTTTTCAACCCCAGAGGGACACTTCCAGTTCAGAGTCATGCCCTTTGGTTTGAAGAACGCCCCTGCCACCTTCCAGCGGTTGGTCAACCGGGTACTGGCCGGGCTGGAGCAATTCAGCGCCGCCTATCTGGATGACATTGCTGTGTTCAGCTCCCTTTGGGAGGAACACCTGCAACACCTATGGGAAGTGTTGAAAGCTCTGCAGAGTGCAGGCCTCACTATCAAGGCCAGTAAGTGCCAGATAGGGCAGGGATCTGTGGTGTACTTGGGACACCAGGTAGGGAGCGGCCAGGTGGCGCCCCTACAGGCAAAGATTGATACCATTCTGGATTGGGAGCCCCCCAAGACCCAGACCGAGGTGAGAGCCTTCTTGGGACTCACCGGGTATTTGTCAAAGGGTATGGCACCATTGTGGCCCCCTTGACAGGGCTGACTTCCAACAAACAGCCCAAAAAGGTGATCTGGACTGATGCCTGTCAGACCGCATTTGAAACCCTGAAAGCTGCCATGTGCACCGCACCCGTGCTCAGAGCCCCGGATTTCTCCAAGGAATTTGTGGTGCAGACAGACGCTTCAGAGCATGGGGTGGGAGCAGTGCTCTCTCAGCTGAATGAAGAGGGTTGGGACCAACCTGTGGTCTTCATCAGTAGGAGGCTACTCCCCCGGGAGCAGAAGTGGAGCGCAATTGAAAGGGAATCCTTTGCTGTGGTCTGGGCACTGAAGAAGCTAAGGCCCTATCTATTTGGGACTCACTTCCGAGTTCAGACAGATTACAGGCCCCTCAGATGGTTGATGCAGATGAGGGGGGAGAACCCGAAACTGTTGAGGTGGTCGATCTCCCTACAATGGATGGACTTTACGGTGGAACAGCGCCCTGGCACAGAACACGCCAATGCTGACGGAACTGCGGTGCGGCCATGATTTGCCTTGAGGGATGTCATGAGTGCAGCCATGATTTCTCATACTTGCAGATGCAGCCGTCATATACCAGACAAACACCATATGCCATAATACAGCATTTAATGTCCTGCCTTTGTCATCTTTTATTCATTTTTCACAAAGCGTTCAGCTGTGCATATATTTAGCTTTTTAACTTTAATTGTGTCATCATGTCATTAAACCAGCAATCATGTGACGCCTCCTACTGTGATGTCACCAGTCAGAGGTCATGTGATGTCACCTCCTGAGATCTCATTGAGGTATTAAAGGGATCGTGATATCACTTCTGTAATAATCTGGGACAACATCGCAATTTCATCTTCCAAGAGTCGTGTGATGCCTCTTTTTGTGATGTCACCAGAGTTAGAGTTCATGTGATGTCACTTCCTGAGAGGACATTGAGGTATCAAAGCGAGCGTGATGCCACTTCTGCAACTCCTGGCACATTAATAAATCAACGTCCATGCCTAGATATTTTTTTTAAAAAGCACCTAAGGGAAATCATACAGGAGTAAGATAAGAAAGGATTACCTGTTTTTAAAAATAAAAATGACAGATGTTTCTATTCACTGGAAAGAAAGCTAAACTGAAAAAGTGTTTTCTAGAGCATGAGTTCGATTATTTACATGACAAGAGATAAAACTTCAAATTAACTAAATTTAATGAAAGAATAATTGATGCACTTCAAGGCATTGACCGGATTTGTATTTGTATTTGTATGTGGATTTGTAAAGCGCGATTGCTGCCCGGGGGCGTCCAAGCGCTAAGAACCAACAGAAGAGAAGGTGGAGCCAGTGAGACTGGCGGCGCATTACTGAGGGGAGTTAAAGAGAAATGTTTTAAGCTGTTTCCGGAATGAGGAGAGGTTGGGGTTGGCTCTCAGATGAAGGGGCAGGGCATTCCATGTCTTAGAGGCATTGTGGGCGAAGGTCCTACCGCCAGTTCTGGCCTTCTTTATTCTGGAAGTTGTGGCCATGAAGGCCTGGTTTGATCGAAGATTCCTGGTAGGTTGGTAGTGGGAGATCAGGTTAAGGGTGATGAGGGGACCTGTTTTCCAAAAGGCCTGGTGCGCGATACACATGGCTTTGAAGTGGATTCTTTGGCGAACTGGTAGCCAGTGTAATTTGATCAGACCGGCTTTGACGGATTGTCGACGGGGGAGCTGGAGTAGTGTGTGGGCTGCACAATTCTGCATGGTTTGGAGTCTCCGCAGTGTATATTCTGGGGCGGCAAGGTAGAGGGCGTTATTGAAGTCCAGGCGGGACTGAATCAGGCCCTGGATGGCTACCCTGGGTAAAAGATGGAGGACTTTCCTTAGCATCCTAAGGAGGCCGAAACAGGTAGCTGAGAGTTTGGTGGCTTAGGTGCCGAAAGACAGGGATCTGTCCAGCCATACCCCCAGGCTCTTAATGTTGTCCTTGGGGGCCGGGGGGGTGCCCAAGCAGGGTGGCCAAAGAGCATTAAAAAAATCTGGGTCGGGGAGGAGCCTAGCCTGCGACCATGATGGCCGCCTGATCCCTCGGCTCCGCCGACCCTCTCGTTCCCCTCCCGAAGCGCCGCTGATCCTGCAAGCTATCCTGCCAACTTGTCGGCGTCCTGGAACCGGATGGAGCTCCTGAGTCCGACGGTGTGCTCCCCAGCGCGATCCCAGCGGCAGAAGCGGCGAGGTGTCCCGGTTTTTGTTTCAGTGTTGCATTGCGAAGGCCGGGTCTTTGTTCTCTGGAGGCAGCCGTCCCGGGTCGCAACAACAGCGGACATTGTAGCAGGACGGGGTTGGCTGAATGAGAGCGATTATTGCACTGCCTTCCCTGCTACAGCGAGCCGCCCTGTCCTGCACGCTTTCACGCTCGCATTTTATCATCGCCGCCGATGCTACATTGTACCCTCTTTCCGGCTTGTGGACGGCTTGGAGCGTCTTCTTGTTCTCCAGCGCTGAGACGGGTGCCATTTTGGACTGAGCGCTCGGCATCTGGGACTCTCTACCCCCGGAGAATATTTGGGGTTTATTGCGGTTGGCGCTGCACTGCAACCGGGTGGCAGGCGAAGGGGACCGTCCCGCTACTGTACCTCCCGGAGTGGTAGTGATTTGTGGGCCGACTACTGGTGGGCTGCTGATACGATGGCCATCGGCGAACAGTCTCGAGGGCTACGGTGTGACTACGTGCCCAGGGTGCGCGAGACAGCAGCGCCCTCTTATCCTGAGGCGTCCCTCAGGGTTGCTGATATTCTGTATGCCCTGAGTGATCTCCGTGTAGCTATACGTGACACGGCCCTGGACTTGAAATGCCGACTGGATATCACTGCGCTTGCAGAGCCCTCGGATGGCTGTGCTGCTCCTCACGTGCTGTACGCCTCGCCACACCCTGTGTTTGACTGTGACTACCAGCCTGCCCAGATGTACTTGGAGGTGCTGGAGACGAGAGATGTGGTTGCTGCCGCGCTACCCATTACTATTGTGGAGACGTGTGGGGATCCTAGACCTTGGCAACGGCTGGATGTTTGTGTCCGGACTCATCGCCTCACGACTGCTTCGGGGCCTCATGGCGGGTCTTTCTGCCCCATCCTGAAGTTGCAACTACCGTTTTGGCCGGCTGCCCTTCAAGAATTGCTGTCGTGCATTGCCCTTTCTTGGATGGACGTTTACCGTTTGGCTCTGAGGTGGACGGACTTTTGTGGATGGCGCCCTGCTTTGCAGTGGACCTCACATTTGCTTTCTCCGTCCAAGATGGCTGCTTTAGAACTGAACTCCGTCGACATGCTGGATCGAAAAGGACAAGGCTGAGGATGTTTTTTCCCTTTTGCTGCATCCCGATGTGTGCATTGCTGGGACTGTAATGGACAGTTATGGGAGGTAAATGTTGGTTAGGTACTGGGTCGGGGTCCGGGGATGGGTGGCCGAGGGTAAA
The DNA here is from genome assembly GCF_964261635.1 of Lissotriton helveticus. Lineage (NCBI taxonomy): Eukaryota > Metazoa > Chordata > Amphibia > Caudata > Salamandridae > Lissotriton > Lissotriton helveticus. The sequence continues at coordinate 86,295,149 of NC_136063.1, forward strand.
CGTGCTGGCTGTTTTGGTCATTTCTCTGGTCCTCCTCCAGTCTTATGTGATTCTCTTTTTCCTTCTTTCTTCTGCTTCTGAATTTCGGGTACTCTTTTGGGGCGACAGACACACTGCTAGGGGGGGGTAGGCCGTAGCCTCTGCATGCGTGTAGGGTGGGGGGTGGCGGGGGGGTTTTTCTTTGTTCGTTTCAGTTCCTATGGGCCTTATTTTTTCTTCTTCTTCTTCTTCTACTCTTTTCTTCTCCTATTTCCCTGGGTCATAGGGTGATTGATGCGATGTGGGTAGTGGCTGGGGTGTATCACACTGTTTGCTCGTCATCTCTCCTGTGCTACTTGCCTCCAGCCATTTGTTTAGTAGATAATGTTTGCTGATTTTTTCTGAAGACCGTTGCCCACCTCTGTCCTGGACGGATTGTTTGGACTCTGATCCTTCTTAGCTCCTACTATTTTGGACATACTTTAAAAACTTTAAAATTAAACCTTCACTTCTCCTACCTCTCTGTAGCGCAACTACTTACAGTGTAACTCAGATTGATCGTGCTTGCTTTGATATGCTGCTGAGTCGCCCAACTGCTTGCTATTGTGATTTAAATGCTGTCGAGGCCGGCCGGTAGGTTGTAGGCCCGTATTTGTTTGCTTATATTGTCCAATAAAGGTTTAAAAAAAAAAAAAAAAAACTGGGGTCGGCAGGGCCCAGAAGCATAAGCTCCGTTTTGTCCCCGTTCATTTTAAGTGATGAGGAGGACATCCAGCTCTTTACCTCCTCCAGACATTTTCTGAGCCCTCCTCTCTTTGGCATGTTAGCTTCCTGCGCCAATGAGACCACCAGCTGTGTGCCGTCAGCGTAGGAAATGATCTTAACTCCATACTGACGGACAACCTCAGCCAGTGGCCTCATAAATATTAAAGAGTGCCGGGCTCAATGAGGAGCCTTGTGGTACTCCGCATCTTAATGGTCTGCTAGTAGATATTGACTCGCCTTCGAATACCCGAAAGGATCTCTCCCCCAAGAAGGACTTGAGCCATAGCCATGCTTTTCCTTTTATGCCGATATTGGACATACGGTCCAGCAGGATGTCGTGGCTGACCGTGTCGAAGGCAGCGCTTAGGTCAAGGAGGATCACTGCCACTGATCCTCCTTGGTCCAGGATGGTTCTGGATTCCTCGGTGACCATGAGGAGCGTGGTTTCGGTTCCATGCTTTGGTCTGAAGCCTGTTTGGGGGAGTCCAACAGATGATGGTTTTCTAGGTAGGCGACCAATTGTCCGTTGATGTGTCTCTCTAAGATTGTACTCAGCCAGGGCAGTAGAGAGATTGGCCGATAATTGCTGAAGTCTGAAGGGTCCAGGCTAGGTTTTTTTAGCAGGGCTCGGACCATGGCTCGTTTCCATTCCGGCGGGACTATGCCGGCGGTGATGGAGGAGTTAAGGAGGTCCATTATGATGGGCAGGGTGACTTGGGAAGCTGACATAACGATGTCTGGCGTGGCTGGGTCGTCAGGGGAGCCTGATTTGACTTTCCGAGCCACTGATTCTAGGGTCGCAAGATTGAGGGGTGGGGGGGAAGTGGTCCATTGTGGGAGGAGGCTGAGGTAAAGTGGGTGACAGGGTAGAATTGATCTGAGTTGGTAGGGTGGTAGGCACGGAGGGGAAGGATTCATAAATGTTATTGATTTTTTGGAGGAAGAAGTCTGCCATCTTGTTGCAGTGTTCTATGGATTTGGTCTCAAGCAGGCTAGGTGGCAGTTTAGTAAGGTTTTTCACGATTTGGAAAATCTCTCTAGGTTTTGATTTGGCGGAAATAATTTTGTTAGAGAAGTGTGCTGCTTGGCTGGCTATGATTTCTTCTTTGTACTCTTTGATTAGCTTTCGGTATTGAGTTTTATTACCTGGCGAGGAGTCCAGACGCCATTTCCTTTCGGCTTGCCTGCACTGGTGTTTCTTTGCCCTAAGGGCTTCTGAATACCAGGGAGCGGACTTGTGGGGACGTTTAGTTGTGGTTTTTCTTTTGGGTAGGGAGTGATCAAGTGATTGGGTGATCCACTCCTCGTATGTCTGATTTGCGAGGCATGGGTCCTCATTACGAGGAGGTAGGTTGCTGGCCAATTTGGTGGTCCATTTTTCGGTTGAAAGGCGGGACCAGGGTCTGGCTATTCTTACTGTGGGTCTGACGGCTAAGGGCCTAGGTGTGGTCCATAACAAGGGGACCAATAGGTGGTCAGTCCATGGAAGGGGGATAGGTAGACCAGTTTCCAGGTTTACGCAGTTGCTGAATACTGGATCCAGCAAGTGACCCTTAATGTGGGTTGGGGAGCTGACAGATTGGTGTAATTGCAGCGCTGCTAGGTCATCTGTGATTGTGGTTGCCGTGTAATCTGCCACAGAGTCAAAGTGAAAGTTAAAATCACCTAGCATGGTGAAGTTAGAGGAGATACTGGCTAGTTCGGCCACAATCGCTGCCAGTTGGTTGTGGAATTGCTTGGGGGGACCAGGGGGGCGGTAGATGAGAGTACCTGTGAAGCAGTTGTTAGGGGAGAGTTCGAGGCTGAAGGTTAGGCTTTCGCAGTCCGGGATGGTTTCTGGGATGACTCGGCAGAGGAACTGCTCTTTGTAGATGATTGCTAAGCATCCTCCTCTACCTTCAAGCCGGTCCTGGCGAGAAATTTGAAAGCCAGGTGGAAGGGCTGTGACCAGGGCCGGGTCGGAGTCTGAGGTAAGCCAAGTTTCCATCAGGAAGACGATGTCAGGCATACGATCTTCCATCAGGAGTGCAAATTCCTCCCCATGTTTAGGTAGGGACCTGCAATTTAGCATGAACATGCGGTACTCTTGAGATTGGTCTAATGGCAGCTGGGGTTTGAGGGTCGATTTGCAGATATTGCAGATTTGTGGGAGTTTTTCTGCGTGAAGCGGATGTTTGCTGCACTTCTTTTGATAGAGCCTTAGTTCCTGGAGATTTGCGGCACTGTACTGCCTGGGTTTTTCGGTTTTGGGGGTAGCGGGGGTGTCCCTAGGCTCGGCGCGGACGAGCGCAGACGAGCTTGCCTTAAGCGCGCCTTCGGCACGCAATCGACGCGCCCGCTGCGCTCGTCCGCTGCGCTTCCTCCACATACTCATGATTTATTGAGGGAGGTGGGGTGAGGGGGTGTGTGGCCTCGAGGGGGGCGTGGCCTGTGTGCACGCCGGTGATGGCGGAAGCTGCGGGGCTTTGCCGGGGGGCCGCGGCTGCGATAGGATCCGCAGCTGCGATAGGATCCGCAGCGCGGTGAACCAGCGAACGACAGAGATGCCTGGTAAGTGGTTTTAAACCATATACGGATTAAACCTCACAAAATACAAAGCATTTCTTTCAGAATTAACCTTTCAAGTTTCCAAACAATTGTGCAAGAGGACGACAACTTTTTGAGTGCACTTATCTTTTTATTTGCAAGGTGGCACAAAATTCCCACAAGGGCAGATCACACGTTCAACAATGATGGTGTCAGAGATACCCCGGAGGACAGCCCAACTGTCAAGCTGTAGCATGAGCAAACATGCCTCTTGCACATGGCGCAGTCACTCTATCATCAAAGCAACACATCTTGAGGAAAGAGACCGTTTTCTACAAATAAGGCGCACACGCTGTCCTTCTAGAGGAAACATGAACACTGCATGAGCAAAACTACATGTCCTGCAAGTAGGCAGGACATGCAGGACTGAAGCCAAAATAGTATATCCTCCTCGCCTCAAGGAGGGGGAGCTGTGACATCACAAAGGTCTATAATTAAATAGATTCGCAGTGGCTCTTGCCTTTCAGCAGGGGAGGGGAGTTGTGACATCACACAAGACGTTAAAGAACAAGGATAAAGTGCGAAAGTCTGAACTCCAGTAAGGGGGGCTGTGACATCACAAAGGGCACTAAAGAACAAAGAAAGTGTGACATTCTTTCCTCCAGAGGGGAGGTGGAGCTGTGACATCAGCGAGGCCCTTAAGTTAAAGGAAAAGGGAGCTGTGACATATTCAAGGACTGAAAGTTAACATATGGACTTCTGGCGGGAGGGGAGCTTTGAGATCACAAATGTATTTAAGGAAAAGTGTGTCACCCACCTCATGTCCAACAGGGGTAGCTGTGAACGCATAAAGGACATTACGGAAAAAGATGAAGTGTCACAGGTTGCCATCGAGATGGGACGGGGGAGATGTGACATTACAAAGGTCTATAATTAAACAGATAGACTGCAGAAGCCTCCCTTCCAGCTGGAGGTGGGGGGAGCTGTGATGTCACAAAGGAGATAATTAAGGAAAAGATGAAGCGTGGCAGCCGGCCTTTCAGGAAGGTGGGAGGGGAACTGTGACATCACAAAGGGTTTAAGATGGAGGATGTACGATACCCCTTACAAAAGAATTCTGATCAATCAATTATGAAACATGCAAATCCTGTTATAAAAACTTACCCCACTCTTTGGGGAATCACAGAGTCCATGTGTTTTCATGGAACAATAAAACAATTTCTTGCTATCCATCTCAGTATTACTCTTTTACCAGATTTGGGAAGATGAAAGGCGGAGTGAACTCAGAGTGTTTGATACCTGTGACCACGAAGTCAAACACAGATCTCTGCAGTAGGTGCATTAGTCCCCTGAGCAAGCAATCAATCAATCAGAGTACTTGTAAAGAGCTCTACTTATCCGTGAGGGTCTCAAGGCGCTATGGGGAGGGAGGGTGCTGCTACTGCTCGAAGAGCCAAGTCTTGAGGAGTCTTCTGAAGGCGAGTAGGTCTTGGGTCTGCCGTATGTGGGTAGGGAGGGTGTTCCAGGTCTTGGCGGCGAGGTAGGAGAAGGATCTGCTGCCGGAGGTCGTTCGTTTGATGCGGGGGACAGCGGCGAGGGTGTGGCTGGCGGAGCGGAGCTGGCGGGTGGGGGTGTAAAAGCTGAGTCTGCTGTTCAGGTAGGCTGGTCCGGCGTTGTGGAGTGCTTTGTGTGCATGGGTGAGGAGCTTGAAGGTGATCCTATTGTCGACGGGGAGCCAGTGTAGGTCTCTCAGGCGGGGGTGGTGTGGCTGCGGCGGGGGACGTTAATGATCAGTCGGGCGGAGGCCTTTTGGATGCGTTGTAGTAGGTGTTTGGCTGGGATTCCTGCATAGAGTGCGTTGCCGTAGTCCAGTCTTGTGCTGACGAGGGCCCGTGTCACCGTTCTTCTTGTTTCGGTCGGGATCCACTTGTAGATCCTGCGGAGCATGCGTAAGGTGTTGTAGCAGGAGGAGGAGACGGCGTTGACCTGCTTAGACATGGAGAGGGAGGAGTCGAGGATGAATCCTAGGTTGCGTGCATGGTCAGTGGGTGTTGGTGCTGTTCCCAGTGTGGTCGGCCACAAGGAGACATCCCAGGCTGAGGGGGTGGGTCGAGGATGAGGACCTCCGTCTGGTCCGAGTTCAGCTTCAAACGGCTGCTCCTCATCCAGGCGGCGAAGGCCTTCATTCCCTCGTGGAGGTTGGTTTTGGCGGTGTGTGGGTCCTTGGTGAGAGAGAGGATGAGCTGTGTGTCGTCGGCGTAGGAGATGATGTTGAGGTTGTGATGGCGGGCCACTTGTGCGAGGAGGGCCATGTAGACGTTGAACAGCGTCGGGCTGAGAGATGAGCACTGGGGGACGCCGCAGATGATGTTGGTGGCTTCGGATCGGAAGGGTGGGAGGCGGACGCTCTTGGTTCTGCCGGAGAGGAAGGACGTTGTCCAGTCAAGGGCCTTCTCTTGGATTCCGGCTTCTAGGAGGCGTGTCTTTAGAGTGCAATGGCAGACCGTGTCGAAGGCGGCTGACAGGTCCAGGAGGATGGGGGCTATTGTTTCGCCGTTGTCTATTTGGCGCCTGATGTCGTCTGTGGTGGCGATGAGGGCTGTCTCGGTGCTCTGGTTTCGTCTGAATCCGGACTGGGATGGTACCAAGATGTTGTTGTCTTCCAGGTGGTGGGCCAATTGCATTTTGACGATTTTCTCGATGACCTTTGCCGGGAACAGGAGCAGGGAGATGGGTCGGAAGTTCTTGAGGTCCTTGGGGTCCATCTTGGGCTTCTCGAGGAGGGCGTTGATTTCGATGTGCTTCCAGCTTTCCGGGAATGTTGCTGTTTCGAAGGAGATGTTGATGACCTTCCGTAGTTGGGGTGCAATGGCTGCGTCTGCTTTGTTGAATACTTGGTGTGGGCACGGGTCTGACGGAGATCCTGAGTGGATGGAGTTCACGACCTTGCGTGTCTCATCGTCGTTGACGTTGGACCAGGATGTCAGGCAGTTGGCACTGGTAGTGTTCACTGGTAGGTGGAGTCTGGCGTAGTCGGGGTGGTCGTGGTGTTGAAACTATTGTGGATGTCAGCGATCTTGCTGTGGAAGATGGCTAGTGAGTCGCACAGTTCTTGTGAGGGCGGGATGTCGTTGGTGTTGGCGCTGGGGTTGGAGAGTTCCTTTACGATGCTGAAGAGCTCCTTGCGGTCGTGTGCGTTGTTATCCAAGCGGTCTTTGAAGGAGGATCTCTTGGCTAATTTGATGAGATGGTGATATCTGCGGGAGGCGTCCTTGTGGACTGCGTCCTTGTGGGCTGCGTGGTTGTACGGTGTGCGTTCATGGAGCCATATCTTCTCCAGTTTCCGGCATGCACGTTTGTAGGTCTGGAGCTCGTCGGTTAACCAGGTGGCTCTCTTGCTGGTGTGGATGTTGGAGGGTTTCTTGAGCAGGACAAGGGTGTTGGCGCAGTCGTCGATCCACTGTCTGAGGTTGCAGGCTGCGGCGTCTGGGTTGGTGGGGTCGGCGGCTGGGTTCTGGGTGAGGGTGGTGATCAGCTGGCCTTCAGTGACTTTGCGCCAGCAGCGGCGAGGCAGCAATCAAGCAATAGACTCTGCTTGATAGAAGCTGCGGCCAGCCTTAATGTTAGGGTGACATCTTGGCATAGAAGTTATTTCCTGGCAAATGGAATATATCAGAAAGGGGAATGAAACGCTTCTTGGGTGGCCTTGTGCACATCTGCATACTTTAATGGAATTACTATTCCATATGAAGCCAGCTGTACTCTTCATTTCTGCGTTCATCAGTTGTGTGTCCCCGGGCAGGCTGACAACCCCGTATGGAGGTTCACTCAACCCTTTGCATTCTGCGCCATCTCTGAGCCCTCTCTGGAACTAAGACGCCTCCCTGTTAAATAATGCCCGTAGGCACCTTATATACCTTTAGGTTGCATATCCTTTATTGACACTTCGAAAATTAACAATTGGCCCCACTTTGGCTTTTCGTCTACTTGTTTTCCAGTGGAACCTTGTTGATTGTTTAAAAAAACAATAACTTGAAAATTGAGAAATTAAGCCATATGAACTATAAACATATGGTAACATATTTGAGCAGCTGAATTACCATATTTGCAAAGAGATCAGTATCTAAACAACTTTATCAGCTACGCATCCATAATTGAAAGAATATGCAATCAATGAATATATAAAAGATAATGGGACATACCTAAATAATACAAAAATAAAGATCACATCAATGTAGCTGGTTGTGGTCGCAGGCATTCTATACACCATGACTTTAGTGCTATATATATTGACATAGTTTGATACTGCACCTCCTTTGCCATGTTCGGAGCTGGGATTGGCTGCCGAAGACACAATTCTTGTTGGCAGTCTAGCATTTGGCCCAGGCTTCCCTACTTAACGTGCCTAGAAACGTGGGTGCGCAGCGGACATATTCAGGGGGCGCGCCGCAGGCGTGACAAAGGCAAGTCTGCCTGCACCTGTCTGCGCCAAGACAGCGTCAGGCGCTAGGACCCAAGGTTAATTCTCACCCAAGGAGTACTCCAGAGAGCTGCTGTATCAGCTTAATAAGGGTAAGCATTTTTAATGCAGTACGTTTAACCCCTGTTACAACAATATAATTTACACTGTTCTCACTGTTTGTGGGTCTGCCAGGCTGAACAAAACCTTTAAGTAAATAAGATAGTATGTTTTTCTTACTTCAAGCTCAGGTTCGGTGAGATTTTAGAGTGAAATGCACAATGATAAATACACTCTCTCTTATCAAACATGAGAGAGATGTTTTTACTCACTTAGAAATACATTCAGCTGATACGGCATTTTTAACTTTGACATGGGCTGACGAAAGTTCAGACCAAGACCTGGTTGATGCCCTTCCAGTGGGATTTTCTATTCTTAGGTTGGACTGTGTAGTCAAGCAGGGGAGGGAGTGTGGGTGGGGGAAGGGCCTGTTGGTGATTTATGGGGTCCATATGAAAGCCACATGTGAACCGGCCTCAGTACCTGCTTGTGAAGCAATGCGATTCAGGTGTAAGACACTAACCAGTCCTTTTTAATGGATTACTGATCTACAGGACTCCTGGTTCCAAAGCTAGTTATTAGACATTCTGGGAGACATTTTAGAATCATGTATGTAGTGTGCAAACTTTACTATTTTAGTTTATTTTAATTTCCATCTGGAAGGTGGTAATAACAAAGAGTCTGAGCAACTTTTGGATATCTTAAGTGGTTTTGCCTCTCTCAGAGGGTGTCCTCTGCTACACGTATCGCAGGCCAGACCCTTCCAATAATCCAGAGCCGAAGGTGGATGATGTCTTACCTATTGTTAGGAACGATCATAAAGCCACTCCTTTTACTGTAAAATCTGTCTCGCCCACTAATGGACCAAGAAAAGCAAGGGCAACTCAAAAAAGTTCAAGCTTGGAATAGAATTTGTAAAACAAATCTAGTAGATGTTTCAGACAGCTCCTACGCCTAATTTATAAAAGAGACAAATCCTTTCAGCTCTGTCGTATTTCGAAGCGGTTACTAAACTTGTGCCAGTTGAAACTATTAGAAACTACAGAAAAAATCCCTCTGCTCCTTGGTTCTCATTCTATCGGAACTAAAACAAAATGTTGAACACAGGAGAGAACATAGAGGAAACATCATCGGTAGGAGGAAAACGTTAAGTGCAATGAAGTCATTCAAGAATATAAAAAAACAGATCATCTTCAAGAAAAACAAATATGTCTCACATAAAATCCTTCATCCTAAGAATTCTACAAGAGAACTTTTTAAAACTGTTCAGATTCTCTCCGGCTCATCTCCTAACGGTACCTTGGTCCCGCCGACAGTTTTGTGATCAACTTGCAGACTTCTTCAACAATAAGTTGGAGGACATCTATGACAAACTAAATAATAAAGGATGGTCCTCAGTTCCTGTCTTGGGATTAATTAGTTCAGTGCTCAGTAAAAATATTTTTGGTAACTTCCTCCCATTTACAAGGAAAAGAGTAGATGAACTTATGGGACTAAAAATCGGGGGATCTCTCTGATCTCAGGCCCCCGAAAACAGTTCCTGAGATTGTTGGGGTGATTACTCCTCGCTTTACTGTTCTTGTGAATGATATTTTAGAATCTGACCAGTTTCCATTGGAGAGGAAAAAGGCTTCCATAATGACTCTATTTAAGATATCGTCTCTAGATCTATCAGAGGTGAAAAACTATTGCCCTATTTCCCGGTTATCTTTTAAGCTAAGATTCACCAAAAACATATGAATATTGCCTTGTCTAGGTGTAGAGGAAAAATAAATCTTGGATTGAGCATAATTTGTCTTTTGGCCAAATCACAGTACAGAGTCTGCTTTGGTTGTTGCTGGAAATGAGTGTTGAGAAGTATCTTAGATAACGGATAAACTAACTGACTGGGTGACGGAAGAAAAAAGAATGCCTTTAAACCAAACAGGCTTTATTCAAGGACTAGGAACTACTACTAATATAATGATTCTCCTCGCCTTACTTATGAACAAATCGCTTAGATTAAAACAAACTTTATATCTTTGCTTTATAGATTTTAAATCGGCATTTGACTGCGTAAACCGAAAATTACTCTGGGAAAAACTAGAAAATTCTGGCTTCACTGCTCAAGCTAGTTCGCCTTCTATACTCAGAGACATGGGTGAGGGTGAGGATGGGTGACGGGCACACCCTATCTACTGAGATCCCAGCAAATGAAGGATTGAAGCAGGGTTTTGTTTTAGCCCCCCTTCTTTTTAATTTGTTCCTTGCTGACCTACCAGGATTATTGGACAAAGAAAACGCCCATCCGCCAAAAATAGCGGATAGATGGCTCACAAGTTTGATGTATGCGGACGATGTCATACTTATGAGTCACACAAAAGTGGGCCTTCAGCGTTTAATGAAAAGGACCTATACCTACCCAAGAGAGAATGGAATGGTTATAAACGAGACCAAAACTAATATTATGGTAGTTGCTAAAAACGCAAAGATAAAACAAAAAAGTAAATGGTTCATGGATAAAATCGAGCTTGAACAAGTTGAGGTCTACAAATACCTAGGGGTATTATTCGATGCAAAGGGCAATTACCATCTTCAAAAAGCTGATGCTAAAAGGAAAGCAAACACATTAATTGCTGCATTTAGAACTGTGCAAAAGTCTCTCCCTAGCCTGACCTATGGTCCTCTCATGAGCATTGTTGGTGCAAAACTCTTACCCACTATTACATATGGGACTGAAGCACTAATGGGTAAAGATAGTGACACTTTGAATAAAATTATAACCAGAGTATACCGAGCGCTTTTCCATCTCCCAGTGAACGCTTCCCGAGCACAAGTAAGGATGGAGTTTGGCCTAACAAATCAACATGTTGCAAGGCAAGGCCATTTTATTAAAGTTTGGAACCAAATAAAAAGTGACCATCAAAATGAGATATCATTGCTCCTATGGAGAGAAATAAAGAAGGACACTAACTCTAGTGCAGCTCTTTACCTTAGAGATGCGATTAATGAATTTGGGGTTATGAAGATATGGAAAATGAACATAACCAAGTCTTCGTTTAAGAAAATCATTAATAAAGCTGCAGACTACCTATCCATTCTAAAGGACAAGGCTACCCTTACCAACAGAAAACATGCCTGGACGGTGCTAAATGGCTATAAAAAGAAGGAGATACAACAATATCTGAAAACCCCGTGGACGGAAAAAAATAAGCAGGTGCTCATTAAAGCGAGATTTGGATCCCTGCCAGGCCTATGTCACCTTACGCCATGGGAATTTCAAGAATCTCAAACGAAATGTAGACTATGTAACATGGGCGAAGAAGACATTCAACATCTTCTGTGTATCTGCCCTGCACTCCTGCAAGAGAGAAAATCAATGCTCAAGTTTCCTCTAAAAACACGCGGCATACGGACATGCAGGCAGGCAGTGATTAAGTGTATGGACTCAAACGATATTGCTCTAAACGCATCCTTCATAAAGTTCCTGCTGCTGGTTAAAAGGAAACTGAAAGACGTAACTACTGTAAAACTTAATTGTCTGTAAAGGTCCTGCAATGATAATTTTATGCGACTTTATCTTGTAACATATATTTTAAAAGTTTCTTTTATGTGTGCTATGTTGTAAGATTTTAAATAATCATCACAATAAAATAAAAAATAATAATAGATAACGGAGGGAAGGCAGCAATGATCCTGTTGGATCTATCGGCAGCCTTCAACACCGTTAACCATGCAGTCCAGTTGGGTTGCCTGGTAGAGATTGGAATAGGAGGCTCAGCACTGGATTTGTTCTGCTCTTTTCATTCACACAGAGAACAGTTGGTTGCCCCGGGGCAATTGGTTTCTAAAACCTTGACTTTGTCAAGTAGGGTCCCTCAGAGCTCCTCACTGAGCCCTACATTCTTTAATATGTATGTGGCTCCCTTGACAAGACTAATTTGAGCTTTTTGGATTTGCTCCAGTCACATATGCAGATGAAACACAGATTGTGGTGTCTATCTCGGAGGATGGAGATGAAACGACTAGTCGCTTCAATGGCTGTACAGGAGCCACTGAACAATGGATGAGCAGTAACAGTCTTATTCCTAACTGGGCTATGACCGAGGTTCTTCTGTTTAGCAAAGTTCCTATATCCTGGGGCCAATCTTGGTGGCCCCTGAACCTGGGCTCTCCTCCCACTCTTGTATTATCAATAAGGAATTTGGTTATAATCCTTGATTCTTCTCTGTCTTTTAATACACAGATCAATAAACGTACTTCTTATTGTTTTTTATGTTGCGTAAGATTAGAAAAATTCTCCCTTTCATCCCTTATGAGATCCTGAAGTCAGTAGTTACTGCCTTGGTGGTATTAAGGCTGGACTACTGTAATGCATTATATCTAGGCGTTGTACAATGGCCTCCGAAAAAACATCAATGTTTTACAGAATGTGGCAACTTGACTTTTATAGAGAATTCCTAAATTCATGCCAGTGTCTGATACATTACAAGAGTTGCACTGGCTCCCAGTGGAGACAAGAGTCAGGTTTAAGGCTCTGGGTTTGGCACATAAAACTCTCTGTGGAGATGGTCCCGCATACCTGAAGATTAATCCTATTTGGTATAGTCCTGCTCGAACTTTATGCTCAATCAACTCTAAGACTGTTAAGATTAGTAAATTGAAAAGGAAGGCTTTGGGAGGTAGGAGTTTTGTGTATTGAACTGCACATCTCTGGAACAACCTACCTGACCATCTAAGAGGTCAATCTAATCTACGCAGCTTCAGGAAACAGCTATAGTACTGGCTATTCTCAAAGTAGTTAGATGTAACTGCAAGTCTTGTTGGTTTGTTCCCTACTTACTGATGTAGTTATTAGTGCCAAGATGCCACTGGGGATCAAACGCGTTACAAGCAAATTAATTTAAATGTTAACAATATGTTAACAAATAGCCGCAGACTACATACTATGAGTATGGCCATCACACTCTTAAGCACAACAGAAACTGTAGGCCAGGCTTCACATCTTCAAAAAAAATACTCATCTGTGTCTGTGTTTTGAATCAGAAATGCTGCTGCTTGGAAACAGCAGTGCCTTTGTGTTGAGTGAGGGGGGCCCAAGCTCGCAGTCAGGGTTATCTGTTAATGAGTCAGCCGTGCGTCTTCTTGAAGTGATTAGAGTCAGCAGTGCTGGCGCTTTGAGTTAGAATTAGTGGTGATTGAATCAGTGTTGTGTTTGGAGTGATCAATACCTGTCTTTTGAGTTATAAGTCCCTCTCCTGAGCAAGATTATAGTCAGAGCTTGGAGTCAGCAGCACCTGCAGTTTGAGTCAGGAGTGCCTGTATTTCATATCAGCAGTGCCTATGTTTTCAATCATTGGTGCCTTTGCTTGGCGTCAGGAGTGGTGTCTGAACTCAGCAGTGCCTGGTTTGAATGAGTAGTTCTTGAAACCAGGAATCCCTGTGGCTGGGATCAGCAGTGCCCATTTCGACACAGCAGTGCCTATCTTTCATAGAATTGCTTCTGCCTACCATAAGAAGTGCCTGTCTTTTGAATCAAAAGTGCTTGTGTTTTAAATCAGCAGTGCCTGTGCTACTAAGCAGCAGTGTCTGTACTAGGGGCCAGGGGTACCTGTAACTGAGTGAGAAGAGCTGTGCTTGGAGTCGCCAGCGCCTGATATTGGGTTCAAGGTTATTTGCAGTTGTGCCAGTAGTGCCTACATTTGGAGCCAGTAGTGCCTACATTTGGAGTCAGCAGTGTCTATGCTCAGAGTCAGCTGTGTCTATGCTCGGAGTTAGCAGTGTCTATGCTCGGAGTTAGCAGTGTCTAGTGCTTAGGTTCAGAGTTATTTGAAATTGAGCTAACAGCGTCTGTGATCGGACAAGTAAACCCTGTTTTCTTATCAGCAGTGCCTGTGCTTGCAGTCAGACCTGTCTGTGTCAGGAGGCTACCGTTCCTGTGATTTAAGGCTGAAGTGCCTGTACTTGAACTCAGGAGTGTCTGTGCCTGCAGCCAGCAATGCCTGTGTTTGGAATCAGAAGTGACTGTGTTGGAATTTAGAGTGCCTGTGTCTGGAGTCAGCTGTGGCTATTATCTGTAACACCAATCACATGCACTGCCAACTCCAAGCACTGTTAAAAATAATTAAGTCAGAAGAGCCTGTGCTTGGAGTCAGTATTAATTAAGTGTCCAGGGCTTATGTTTTGAATCAGTAGGGCTTGTGGTTGGAGTCAGCATTAGCAGTTTGTAGTCAGCAGTGCCTGTGCCTGTAGTCAGGAGCCCCGAGTTTGGAGTCAGAAGTGCTTGTATTCAGCATTAGCAGTATGTAGGCAGCAGTGCCCATGCCTGTAGTCAGGATCTCTTGGGCTTGAAGTCAGCACCATCTGTAAGGCGTTTGAGGTGATTGTGATTGGAGTCTGGATTACCTCTAATTCAGTTAGTGGTGCCTGTGCCTGGAGGGATTATTAGTACTATAAACAACAAGGGAACCCACTAGGTAGGCAAGGACCTGGGGTATCAATTTTACGAAAAACAATGGTCCTTGACACAGAGATAGGAGGATATAATAATTATAGGCCACAATGTGCACTATAATAGCAAACAAAGTCCATCCGGACTTGCAAAATTTATTAATTAGTTCATATAACCAGTTGAGAAGGAACAATAAAACAGTGGGACACAGTCCTGTATCCTCAATGCTTACACAGACTCAGAGACAATACAGACATATACAAATACATCAGGCATGTAAACGAAAAATGGAGCAAGAAAGGGACTCTGTAATATACTTGCTTCACAAATGTGGGGAACAAAACAAATTATGCACATAATAGTGAACTAGTGTTAAGCCCACATATAATGTCGACGGCGTTTCGATCCTTTCATAGATAACGGATCATCATCAGGACTACCATTGTTTGCCTGATAAAAACATCAAGATGGTGAATTGCCCACGGTAATGCCAAGGGTGCTCGGGCGGACGTGGTCACGGCTAATTAACCGAGGTGCGTTAGAGCGCTTGCATCTGAGTCAATGATAACCCAGCTGGGCGTAGAGCATAAGATAGCTGAAACTGAAGACTGGTTGTCTCGAAGAAGGCTGCGTGGGTCTAGAATTCACGGGATGGAGCCACTGTAAGCAGATCATGGATTGCTGGGCGTTCCGTTGTCTGCAGCGTGGGTCTTGTGTAGACCTGGTCACTGCTGGATTTGTGGCGCTAGTGAGGTAGATGTGAGGTAGATGTGAGGGCGTGAGCGGGAATCCAATTGGTTGATAGACCCGTAACTTCAGCACTGAATTACGCTGAGTCGGTACCTGCGTCCGTAGTAGAACGGCATGGAGGTGTCCCGGTGCACAATCGCGGGTTCCACGGCGCGATTGTGCACCGGGACACCTCCATGCCGTTCTACTACGGACGCAGGTACCGACTCAGCGTAATTCAGTGCTGAAGTTACGGGTCTATCAACCAATTGGATTCCCGCTCACGCCCTCACATCTACCTCACTAGCGCCACAAATCCAGCAGTGACCAGGTCTACACAAGACCCACGCTGCAGACAACGGGACGCCCAGCAATCCATGATCTGCTTACAGTGGCTCCATCCCGTGAATTCTAGACCCACGCAGCCTTCTTCGAGACAACCAGTCTTCAGTTTCAGCTATCTTATGCTCTACGCCCAGCTGGGTTATCATTGACTCAGATGCAAGCGCTCTAACGCACCTCGGTTAATTAGCCGTGACCACGTCCGCCCGAGCACCCTTGGCATTACCGTGGGCAATTCACCATCTTGATGTTTTTATCAGGCAAACAATGGTAGTCCTGATGATGATCCGTTATCTATGAAAGGATCGAAACGCCGTCGACATTATATGTGGGCTTAACACTAGTTCACTATTATGTGCATAATTTGTTTTGTTCCCCACATTTGTGAAGCAAGTATATTACAGAGTCCCTTTCTTGCTCCATTTTTCGTTTACATGCCTGATGTATTTGTATATGTCTGTATTGTCTCTGAGTCTGTGTAAGCATTGAGGATACAGGACTGTGTCCCACTGTTTTATTGTTCCTTCTCAACTGGTTATATGAACTAATTAATAAATTTTGCAAGTCCGGATGGACTTTGTTTGCTATTATAGTGCACATTGTGGCCTATAATTATTATATCCTCCTATCTCTGTGTCAAGGACCATTGTTTTTCGTAAAAATGGAGGGATTATTAGGTCCATCTGATTCAGCAGTGCCTGTGTTTTAATAAATATCGTTTTTCATAACTGAGCAGTGAATGTGATTGAGTCACCAATTCCAATGTTTGGAGTCAGCAGTGCTTTGCTTGAAGTCAGCGTACCTGGAAGCAAGAGTTGCGGTCACAGGAGGCAGTTGTTCAAGTGTTTCGAATCAGCAGTATTTGTGTTTTGCATCAGCAGTGCCTGTTGCTTGGACTTTGCAGAGTTTGTGAGGAATCAGGATTGTGTGTGCTGGAATCAGAGGCGCTGGGAGTGAGGGATGGCTTGCTTGAAGTTAGCAGTGATTCTCCATAGATTGAGGACAGCTTCTGATTGGGGTCTGTGTTATCTGTGATTGAGTGGGCAGTGCCTGTTGGTGGAGTGTGAAGGGACATGCTTAGTGCTCAGTAGAGCATGCGCTTGGAGTCAGAGTTAGCTGCAATGGAGTCTATAGTGCATGTGCATTGAATCGGAAGTATTTGTTATTTATAAGCAGTGCCTGCGAATAGAATCAGCAGTGCCTGCTATGAGTCAGCAGTTTCTGTACTTTGACTAAAACGTGCTTGGAGTCTGCTGTGCCTGTGTTTAGAGTCAGGAGTACCTGCGATAGGAGTCTGTATTAGCTGTGCCTAGAGCCAAGGTTGGCTGTAACTGAGTGAGCAGTGCCTGTTCATGGAGCAAACTGGGATTATGTTTTCATCAATAGTGATTGTGCACCTGGGCTTGGAGTCAATCTGTAGTGAGTCAGGAGTGGTTGTCTTTGGAGTCAGCAGTGCATGTGATTGAAATCAGAATTACCTGTAATTCAGTGAGCAGTGCCTGTTCCTGGAGTGAACATTTAGTGTACTGGAGTCATGAGTGTGTGTATATGGAATAAAGGTAATTTAATCATAATTTAGTGAGTAGTGCCTGTGTCTGTAGCCAGCAGTGCGTGTGTTCGGAGTCAGGAATGCCTATAGTGCTCATGGTGGAAGGCCGGAGGGCCTGTGACTGGAGTTACCAGTACCTGTGTTTGGAAAGAGATTATCTTTAATTGAGTGAGCAGTGCCTGGAGCTTCTTGTAAAAGCATTGGAAGACTCCAAATACTGCAAAATGCTGCAGCCCGCCTAGTGCTTAGACTCCCTCGAAGAGCCAACTCTAAAACCACTCTGGATGCCCTCCACTGGCTCCCAGTGAAAAAAAGAATACAGTACAAAGTACTCCTAATATGCCATCAGATCATCTGGAATAAAGCCCCCAGATATCTGACAGGTCTGGTTACCAGGTATGAACCACGCAGATCACTCAGATCTAGCGGTATGGGCATGCTTATGACCCACCGCTATAGGAGAGAAAAAATGGGAGGTCGGTCTTTCAGAGTGGCGGCTGCAACAGCATGGAATAAACTTCCCAGCCATCTCCGCATGGAGCCTTCAGAAACCATTTTCCGACGGCAACTAAAAACTCATCTGTTCTCCTTATAGCCTATTTAATGCCCCTTGCCTCGTACTGTCTTCTCCCCCCTTATGAGTTTATCGCCTCTTCTTTAGCGCGGGGACACGCCGAGATGGCGTACTATTTTCCATGCGCTCTATAAATGTCTTTATTATTATTATTTTGTGGATTAAGCAGTGACATTAATTCACATCAGTAGTGCCTGTGTTTAGCAGTGCCTGTATTTGCACTCAGCATTATTTAAATTGAGTCTTGAGTGACTGTTCTTGGAGTGAGCAGTGCCTGTGATTTGAAAGAAAAGTGGCTGGGCTTGGAGTTAAGTGCCATTGTGTGGAGTAAGTAGTGCCTGTGTATTCAGTTAGCAGTGCCTGTATTTGGAGTCAGGGTTATCTGTAACTGAGGCAGCAGTGCCTGTGCTTGGAGTCAGTACTAGATGCACTGGAGACAGTGGTGTTCTGTGTTTGGTGTAAGAATTATCTATCACTGAGTGAGCAGTGCCTGTTCTTGCAGTCAGGACAGGCTATGACTTGAGGGGTATCTGAAATAGAGTCACCAGTGCCTGTATTTGGAGTCAACAGTACTTGTAATTTGATTCAGCAGTGCCTGTGTTTGAGGCCAGTAGTGCCTGCATCAGCAGTGCTTATTTGGAATTAGCAGTGCCTGTGACTGGAGGCAGTAGTTACTGTTTTGAATCAGATGTATTTGTTTCCTCCATCAGCAGTGCCTGGTTGGAGTCAGCATTAGCAGTACCGTTGTCAACAGTGCCTGTGCCTGTAAAGGGACTGTGATTGAAGTCAGCAGTGCCTGTCTTTCTGGAGTGATTGTGATTTAAGTCAGCAGTGCCTGTACTTGGAGTTTGGGTTACCTGTAATTAAGTGAACTGTGTCTGTTCGTGCAGTAAGCTGTGACAGTGTTTACATCAGTAGAGCATGTGCTTGGAGTCAGTAGTGCCTAGCCACTAAATAGGCAGTGCCTATAAAAGTAGTGCCTGTATTTGTAATCAGGAGTGCCTTTGATTGCAGTCAGAGTAATGTGTAAGCAGGCAGTGATTGTGTATGAAGTAAGCATGTTTTACATCAGTAGTCCATGTGTTTGGAGTCAGCAGTGCCTGTTCTTGGAGCCCCATTAGCTGTAATGGAGTCGGCAGTGGTTCTGTATTGATTAAGCAGTGCCCATTTTGAATCAGCAGTCATTGATTCTTGAATCAGCAGTGGCGGTGCCTGTGCTTGGAGAAAGCAGTGCCTGGAGTCAGGTGTGCCTGTGTCTGGAGCTACCATTATTGTTAACCTCATGGCTGCTGGCGCGTGCACTACCTGTGGAGCGCTGCTAACGTCCGTTGGCCGTCGGGCCCCGCCCGCGCAATAGAATGTTCCACACTAGCGCGGAACGTTCGGCGCAGTTAAGGTGCTAATGAGACCGAATATGCTACTTACCAGTATGCATCTGTTCTTGGCATGTAGGGCTGCTGACATTCATATCTGTGCATAGATCGCCGCCTAGTGTTGGGTCCGGATGATTGCACATTGTTGTCCTGGAGAAGTCTTCGAAGTATCACTGGATAGGTGGCTCCTCCCCTGGACTACAGTGCGCATGGGCATCCTCTCCATCCTCAGATTGTTTTTAGCCATTGTGGCAGAGATGGAGTGTAACACAGTGAGAGATGACCATGCTAAATAGAAAATTCTGAATGCTACAGCTGCAACAGGCGCCGGGGAGGAGGGCGGGCGATATGAATGTCAGCAGCCCTACATGCCAAGAACAGATGCATACTGGTAAGTAGCATATTCGGTTCGAGGCATGTGGGCTGCTGAATTCATATCTGTGCATAGATTGCATAGCAGTTCCTCCTGTTAGCGGCGGCTGCCCGTGCCAGCTGCAGCAGTCTGAAAAAGGGTTTTGAGAACAGCCTGTCCTACAGCTGCCTGCTGTCTAGCGTGTACATCTACGCAGTAGTGTTTCGTAAATGTGCGAGTAGTGGACCATGTGGCTGCTTTACATATTTCCTCTAGTGGAATGTTCCCCAGAAAAGCCATGGATGCTCCTAACTTGCGTGTGGAGTGTGCACGTGGAGGGTTCGTTAAGGTGCGTTTAGCTTTTTCATAACAAATTTGTATACACTTAACGATCCATCTGGCTATTCCTGATTTTGAAATGGGATTGCCTTTATGCTGTGGAGCAAAAGCAACAAACAGTTGTTTTGTTTTCCTGAATCCTTTAGTTCTGTCTATATAATACACAAGGGCCCTTTTCACATCCAAAGTGTGTAGGCATCGTTCCGCAACATTTTCTGGATTTGGGTAAAAAACTGGCAGTTCAATGGTTTGGTTTATATGGAACTGCGAAATCACCTTAGGCATAAAGGTGGGGTTGGTACGTAAAACAACTCTGTTTGGATGAACCTGAATGAATGGCTCTTGAATGGTTAGTGCCTTAGGTTCACTAACTCTTCTAAGAGAGGTAATGGCTACCAGGAAAGCCACTTTCCAGGTTAAGAATTGAATCTCGCAGGAATGCAGAAATTCAAAGGGCGGCCCCATGAGTCTTGTGAGAACCAGATTGAGGTTCCAGACTGGTGAAGGTGGAAGTCTTGGAGGTATGACTCTTTTGAGTCCTTCAAGAAAAGCTTTAATTGCGGGTACCCTGAACAGAGACAGGTGTTGCCTGTTTTGCAGGTAGGCTGCTATTGCGGATAAATGTATGCGGATGGAACTGTAAGCCAGATTACATCGGTAGAGATGCAAAAGGTAACAAATAATGTTTTGAATTGACGCGTCGAGGGGGTTAATGTCATTATTGTTGCAGTACACGACAAATCGTTTCCATTTCGCCGCATAGCATGCTCTAGTCGTGGGTCTTCGTGCCTCCTTTATGATATTCATACAGTCCGGAGGCAAGTTGAGGTATCCAAACTCTAGGACCTCAGGAGCCAGATCGCTAGGTTGAGCTGTTGCGGATCTGGGTGCTGAACTTCGCCATGGCTCTGCGTCAAAAGCCAGGGTGTTAGCCGCAGCCTTTGATGCGGTACCACGGACAGTTCTACGAGCGTGGTGTACCATAGTTGGCGTGCCCACGTTGGAGCAACCAGGATGAGTGTCATCGAGTGTTGCCTCAATTTGCGTGCCACTAGCGGAATTAATGGCGCTGGGGGAAAAGCGTACGCAAATTTGCCTGACCAGTTCATCCATATCGCATTGCCCTGTGACTGCGGATGTGGGAACCTGGTGGCAAAGCTTCGGCATTTTGCATTTCCCTTGTGGCGAATAGGTCTATCTCTGGATGACCCCACTGCTGGAAGTACGGCTGGAGTACTGATGGGTGTATCTCCCACTCGTGCATCTGATGGCTGTGCCTGCTGAGCAGGTCCGCCATCTGGTTGTCCTTGCCTGGGAGATGTTCCGCCATGAGGAACATGTTCCTCTGAATGGCCCACTTCCACATGCTCTGAGCCAGGTGAGACAACTGTGGAGAGTGTGTTCCTCCCTGCTTCTGTATGTAGTACATGGCAGTCATGTTGTCCGTCCGGATCAACACGACTTTGTTGCACAGATGTACTTTGAAGGCCTTCATTGCCATGAAGATTGCCATCAGCTCTAGAAGGTTGATGTGCATCTTCTTCTGCTGTGTCGTCCATAGTCCCTGCTCTGTGTAATGGAGTACATGAGCTCCCCATCCCTGGAGAGACGCGTCCGTTGTCAGTATTATTTGTGGTACAGGCTCTTGGAACGGTCGGCCCTTGCAAAGGTTTTGTGGATTCCACCAATGCAGAGAGTTGTATGCCCGACCGCTCACCAACACTAGGTCTTTCAACTGTCCTTGAGCCTGGTTCCACTGACGTGCCAAGCACCCCTGAAGCGGGTGCATATGTAGTCTTGCGTGCGGGACTATGAAGATGCAGGAGGCCATCATGCTTATCAACTGCATGAACACTCTTGCCTGAAGCGAGTGTTGAGGTCTGAATTTTTGAATCAGCAATTACATGCTGTGTATCCTCACTGAATTTGGCTGAGCTTTGGCTGCCAGAGTGTCTATAGTCGCGCCCAGATACTGTCGTACGCGGGCGGGCTGCAGATATGACTTGGGGTAATTGAGTGAGAATCCTAGATCATGAAGGAGGTGAATGGTGCGGGACATGTGGCTGGCACACTGCTGGGCTGTCTTCGCTTGAACAAGCCAGTCGTCCAGGTAAGGATAGACGTGTATGTGCTGTCTCCTTAGGTGTGCCGCCACTGTCGCCAGACACTTGATGAATACTCTGGGTGCTGTAGTCACTCCAAAGGGGAGGACTTTGAACTGATAGTGTTGACCCTGAATGGTGAACCTGAGATACTTTCTGTGGGAAGGGTGCATGGGAATGTGGAAGTATGCATCTTTGAGATCCAGGGTTGCGAGGAAATCTCCCTGACTTAAAAGCGGTAGGACTTGCTGTAAGGTGAGCATGTGAAAATGGTCCGACAGAATATATTGGTTCAGGGGTCTTAGGTCGAGTATGGGCCTGAGGGACCAGTCCTTCTTTGGAACCAGGAAGTACAGAGAGTACACCCCTGATCCCTGCTCCGCTAGAGGCACGAGCTCTATGGCTCCTTTTTGCAGCGTACTGAGAACCTCTTGCTGCAATAAGTGTAAGTGCTCTGCGGACATAGGACGGTGTCTTGGCGGGATGTTGGGTGGAGTGGCCGTAAGCTCTAGGCAATACCCGTACTGTACAATATCTCTTACCCACCTGTCTGTGGTGATGGACATCCATACAGACAGGAACTGTTGTAGTCTCCCCCCCGACAGGTGTTAGATGGTCGGGGGGCAGTGACAAGGCGTCACTGTTTGGTAGCGGCAGAGGATCTGGAACTATTATTTCCTCTACCCCTGCCCTTGACGTTGTATCCTCTGTATCCACCTCTGGGATTTCTGGTGTAGGAGGATTGTGCGCCACCCTTACTATACTGCGTCTGCTGGGTGTTTTGGCCTCTGGAGGGTCCTCTGTTATTGGAGCGACGAAAGGAGCCACCCCGAAACTGCTGCGACTGCAGAGCTCCCATGGATTTTGCAGTCTCTGTGTCCTTTTTTATTTTTTCAAGGGTGGCATCCACGTCAGGGCCAAATAAGAAGTCAGTGTTAATTGGCTGATTAAGAATGGCTGTTTGTATTTCGGGCTTAAAGCCGGATATCCTCAACCATGCGTGTCGTCGGAGCATGACGCTAGTGTTTATAGCCCTAGCTGCAGTGTCAGCTGTGTCTAATGCACACTTGATGGAAGCGTTGGAGATAAGCTTCCCTTCTTGAACCAACAACTCAGCTCCTTCCTTGTATTGGTCTGGAAGGTGTTGTAATAATGTCTCTAAAGTGTCATAGTGTGACCTATCATAACGTGCCAGAAGCGCCTGAGTGTTAGCAATACGCCAGATGTTTGCAGCCTGTGCTGCCACTCTCTTGCCAGATGTCTCCAGTACCTTGGATTCCTTATCAGGCGGAGGCGCATCTCCAGTTGTCTGCGAGTTTGCCCCCTTCCTTGCATTTGCAACTACAATAGAGTCCAAAGGCAATTGTCCTTTAATGTAGGTGGGGTCCACTGGTGCCGGCCTATACTTTTTTTCTATCCTTGGGTTAACCAACCTAGCTCTAGTATTTTCTTTAAAAATGTCTTTGGCGTGCTTAAGAACACCCATGAGCATAGGCAGAGTTTTGACACTTCTTTCAGAAGTGGAGAAAGTGTCCACAAGGAAGTCCACTTCCACAGTATCACTATGTAGGTCTACATCATGATTTAACGCAGCTCTTTCAATGAGGGCATTGAAAGCCGTAGTATCTTCAGTCGGTGATGTCTTGACGTTATACACTGTGGTATCAGGGTCATGTTGCGGGTTTCCCGAGTCAGCAGGGTCTACCCATGGGTGGCTTTGATCATCACGATCAGCGTCCATCATGTCGTCATCACCGTCAAAGTTATCGTCACCGACCCCTGCATCAGAATATGTAGGGGAATAGGATTGAAGCACGTGTCCATAGGTTTGTACGTGTTCGACCATTACTGGCGACGCAGGTGAACCTCTCTTTTTCTTAAGAGGAATCCTGAAAGACTCCATGGGCTTCTCTGGGACTATCTTCCTTTTGTGGATCGACAGTCTCCCTGTTTCTGAATCGATGAACTGCCGTTCTTCTCGATCCTCGGTGACCTTGGCATGCTGTGGGGTCAATGCAGGTCGTTTGTTGGAGTCGGCGCTTCATTTCGGCTCGAACATCTTCGGTGGCTTAGGCGGTGGGAGACCGAATTTGAGTGGCATCGACGTGTCTTTAGTAGAGGCCAACTTAGATTTAGGAACAGTCTTCGGTCCCGTTGACGAAGCCTTGTCCTTGATCCTTTGAAGCGACTCCTCGACATGTATGGCCATGACTCGGGCCTTACGCGCTTCATGTGCTGCATCTATTTGCTTGAATCTAAACAGCTAATGTCACAAATTTTTGTAGGCCGAAGGTGTTTCTCAGCAGTGGCATCTGTTTTGTTATATAGTTCTGGTTTGACTCAGCCGCGCTGAGTTAGGAGTCAAGACCCTCGTGTGTTTTTTGTCATGTGCCGCATCGGCATCCGATCGTGAACCGACGTCAGTCTCCTGTTCCGCTGTTGATCGAGGAGTGGAGCTCCGTCTCGAGTCGAGCTGCACAACGACTCTCTTCGGCGCCGATAACATCGACTCGACGGCCTTCACCGTTGTCTTCGGCGCCCCGATACCGGAGTCGAGGGCCTTCTGGAAGCTTCCTGCATCGAAGTCCCTCATCTGTGTCGTCGACCCTGAGGGCTTTGAGGCCTTGGCGCCGACTAGAGCAGTTGCACTTTCGGTTTCGATTTCGAATGTGCTGGCTTCGGTTTCGCTTTGCCGAGATCGACCAAAGTTGGTTTCGAAACCAATGGCTCAACTATAATGTTCGAAGCCGGGCCTTGATGTGGGGCTGTTGAACTGGAAGATAGATCTTGGTTAAGGCCGAGTGGCGATCCCTCGACCTGAGCCATTTCGATATTATGTCCACCGGCTCCCGTTTTGACGGTAGAGCCTAGCTCCTCGGAGCTATCTTCCTCGGCCCCAAGGGCCTGAGCGTCGACGTCTCCTACCTCGTCGACGACTTCATCATAGTCTTCGTCCCCCAGATACTGTTCTTCATCAGCCCCATAGTCGGATCCCTGCTCGGATCACTGCTCCGATGGTTCATCTTGGTCCGGTGTCTCAACGACGTCATCGTCACCGGTCCCGAAGATATTATCTGGTTCCGGCGCAGGCCTCCTCGATTCCAATCGAGCGGCGCGTCGGGTCCGAAGAGTTTTCTTCGATCTGAACCGGGCACAGGCCATACATTGGTCCTCATCGTGGTCCGGTGACAAGCATTTATTGCACACGGGGTGGACGTCGTTGTGCGCATATTTAGCGTTACAAAGCGGACACCGCTTGAAAAGGCCTCGACTCTCCATCGTCGAAGAACTTGACGCGAGAGGGAAAAAAAGGCCTTCCGGTAGTCAATGTCCGATAGAGAAAGGTCGTCGATACCGATCGAAACAATACCGACGGTCGCGGAAGCCTTTTGGCTTCGAGAAAAAAGTTTCCTAACTTGAGCTAAGATTATAACATCCAAACCCAATGGCGGAAAAAAACAATCTGAGGATGGAGAGGATGCCCATGCGCACTGTAGTCCAGGGGAGGAGCCACCTATCCAGTGATACTTCGAAGACTTCTCCAGGACAACAATGTGCAATCATCCGGACCCAACACTAGGCGGCGATCTATGCACAGATATGAATTCAGCAGCCCACATGCCTCGAACTGAGGCGTGCCTGTGACTTGAGTCAGGTGTATCTGTGCTTGTGTTTAGAAGTGCGTAGAGATAGCAGTGCCTGTGCCTCGAGTCAGGAGTCTGGTGTCTGGAGCTATCCTTATCAATAATGAGACAGGAGTGCCTGTGATTGGTGTGGGGGAGTGTAGGGGGGGAGGCTGCAGCATCTACACCAGCCTCAGCTCTGCTCCTGGGGGGCCTGCAGCTGCTACACCAGCCTGAGCTCTGCTCCTTGGAGGGGGCTGCAGCTTCTACACCAGCCTCAGCTCTGCTCCTGGGGGGGGGGGTGGGGGCACAACTCCTACACCAGCCTCAGCTCTGCTCCTGGGGGGGCCGCAGCTTCTACACCAGCCTCAGCTCTGCTCCTGGGGGGGGGGGGGCACAGCTCCTACACCAGCCTCAGCTCTGCTCATGGGGAGGGGGGGGCTGCAGCACCTACACCAGCCTCAGCTCTGCTCCTGGGGGGCTGCAGCTCCTACACCACCCTCAGCTCTGCTCCTGGGGGGGCAGCAGCTCCTACACCACCCTCAGCTCTGCTCCTGGGGGGGGCTGCAGCTCCTACACCAGATTCCGTTCTGCTCCTGGGGGGGGGGGGGTGCAGCTCCTACACCAGCCTCAGCTCTGCTCCTGGGGGGGGGGCTGCAGCTCCTACACCAGCCTCAGCTCTGCTCCTTGGGGGCTGCAGCTCCTACACCAGCCTCAGCTCTGCTCCTATATATAGACTGAAAAACGGGAAGAGCCTGTGCGTGAAGGAGGTCCGGGGGAAAGTGTAGAGAAGCTCCATGGAGTCTCCATTGTACAAGGACAGCCTCCCCCCCTCGTAGTCCAGATACACCCCCAGCTTCAGTGGCTTCTCGTGAGGGGACAGAGGAGTCTTAGGGGAGGTGAGAGCCCAGTACTGACCATCATGCTCCCTCCTCTCCACAGCCCAGACTCCCCCCTCAGGTGACCCTGTGATCCATCTCTTCCTCTCCACAGACCCTGCAGCGACCCCCACAGTCCATCCTTCCCACCCGTCCTTCAGCAGCTGCACCTCCCAGTAATGTCTGCCTGAGGTGAACCCCTCGCTCCCCAGCACACAGGGCCAGGAGGTGAATCTCTTGGGGGTGTCCGGCAGGGGTTGCCATGTCTCTGTCCATCTCACACATCTCACATGTCTCCCCTCCTCAGACAGGCGGAGCTTCGGATGCGCGGTGTCTGGATCCAGAGTCACCGTCACTGCAGAGAAGAGATTCAGAATTAGAGCACAGAGGACCAATCACAAAGAACCACACTGCACTTTACACTGCACTTCATAGCACCTACCTGGAGGGAGCTCAATGTACAGCACTAGACTACGCCACATGGTAGACGGTCTTGAAAATGGTCACTATACTACGCTGAACACTGCTATCCACACCGCTGTGCTAAACACTGTGCTAGAGCACCCACTGTGCCAAGAGGAACTCTGTACTAGATGGAACACTGCACTAGACACCAAGGGAGCACACTGCAGAGAGTACATGTTAGTAAAGCGCTCACTGTCCTAGATGGGAGGCTGCACAAGACAGCTCGCTGTACTACAGAGCACACTGCAGAGAGCGCACAGCTCTACAGCTACTGTACTCGATACCAGACTGCGCTAGGCAGCTCACTGGACTACAGAGTGCACAGCAGACAGTACACTGTACCTCCCACTGTCCTGGATAGTGTACTACAATAGACAGCACAGTATACTACAGAGCACACTGTAGAGTGCACAGTTCTACAGCACCCACTGTCCTAGATGATAGACTGCACTAGACACACAATATACTACAGAGCACACTGCAGACAGTACACTGTGCTAGATAAAACACTATGTTTAAGAGCCAGCTGCTCTACTTACTGTGATAGATACTCACAGTACTAAGCTGCACACTGCTCTAGACAACACACAATGAGAGGCAGCACACTGCCCTAGAGGGTATGCGGCGCTAGATATTACAGTGCAGTAGAGAGCACACAGTCGTAGATACACACTGCAATATTAGGGATACTATATAAGACCACACACTCAATTCAACTGAACCCTAAAATAGTGCAATGTACCAGACAGTACACCCTAGGAGACTGCCCACTGTGCCACACACTACACTGCACTAGAACTAACACTATATTAACCAGCACACTGAACTAGAAAGTACACTGTACCAGACAGCACATAGTTCGAGGCAGCTACAGCACGAGAGAGCACAACACAATAGACAATACACTATTTCACAAAACACTGCAACGGACAGCAGACTGGACTAGATTACGCGTTGCTGTAGAGAGCACACTGCACTACACAGCACACTATACTACACTGCCATTGTGCTGCACTAGACAGTACACTGCAGTAAAGGGTTGACTTGTCGCATCATCTCCGTTTCCAAACCACATCTTTTTGCTCCTCCCCCAACCCCTTTCCTTGATTCCGGTCGTGGGCACTTTTTTCTGAAGCAACTGAGCATAAATGGTCTCAATCAATGCACTGGACGTCACACTGCACTGGACAGTACACTGTGCTAGGGAGCTCACGTCACCAGATGACACACAGTAATAAATAGCATAGTATACTAGAACGCACACTGCACAAGTGGTACATTATATTAAACAGAAAACAGCACTAGGCAGTGCAGTGTACAAGGTGTCCCACACTGTTCAAAGTTACACTGCAGTAGACAGCACATTGCCCTAGAGCACACTGTACAAAACAGTACAACTAGCAAGAACACTGTCCTGTGTGGAGCACTGCCCAAGAGGGCACACCGTACATGATAGTGCAAGGCATAAGACAGCACCAGCAGGAATATTGCACTTATGGAACGCTGCACTAGAGAGCACACTGCACAAGACAGAGAAACTAGCAAGAACACTGGACAAGACAGTACGAGCAAGAACCCTGCACTACTTGAAACACTGTACTAAAGGGCACACTGTACATGACAGCACAGTGCACACCAGTGACTGACCTGAAGGGAATGGATTCGGGATGTCTAGTCGCATTGTCGACTACCACTAGGATGAGCCCATTTCCTGGTACTGTGGAAGGGTCCAGGGGACCAGCCGTGCCAATCCCTACCCTCTCAAGGGGTGTTCCCACCACTGGCAGTGGTATCAGGGGAGCCCCGATCCCCACCCTCTCAAGAGGTGTCTCCACCACTGGCAGTGGTATCAGGGAGCCCCAATCCCTACCCTCTCAAGAGGTGTCCCCACCACTGGCGGTGGTATCAGGGAGCCCCAATCCCTACCCTCTCAAGGGCTGTCCCCACCACTGGCGGTGGTATCAGGGAGCCCCAATCCCTACCCTCTCAAGGGCTGTCCCCACCACTGGCGGTGGTATCAGGGGAGCCCCAATCCCTACCCTCTCAGAAGGTGTCCCCACCACTGGCGATGGTATCAGGGAGCCCCAATCCCTACCCTCTCAAGGGCTGTCCCCACCACTGGCGGTGGTATCAGGGGAGCCCCAATCCCTACCATCTCAAGAGGTGTCCCCACCACTGGCGGAGGTATCAGGGAGCCCCAATCCCTACCCTCTCAAGAGGTGTCCCCACCACTGGCGGTGGTATCAGGGGAGCCTTGGGATTGCCTCCTGCCTTGACACTGGCTTGGCAGGTTACAAAGGAGCGACACAACTCCATCACCTTCTCAGACATCTGGGGAAAGTGCAAGTGGTCGACCAGCCTCTCCCAGGTCTCGGTCACCGTCAGATGCCCAGCCAAGGGGATGTCATGGTCCGATGCTAAGGC
Organism: Lissotriton helveticus; assembly: GCF_964261635.1. Lineage (NCBI taxonomy): Eukaryota > Metazoa > Chordata > Amphibia > Caudata > Salamandridae > Lissotriton > Lissotriton helveticus. The sequence goes on from NC_136063.1 coordinate 86,324,118, forward strand.
GGAACTCCCTGTACTGCCGAGGGACCACCAGCACCGTTCAGGAGCTAGCACAACTGAGGGGGTCACTGTGTGACCTTGCACTCGCCAATTGGCCGAACAGGGCTTTCCACAGTAAAAGCTGCAGTTGTCGCTGGAGGCACACGGAAGGTCTCAGTGTGGACACCAGAATATAATTTCATTCAGCACAAATCTATTTACCTTTATATTTCTTCATCTCCTTTTCAGGTTTCTGAATTTTCATAATTTCTTTTTCATTTTTTTTCTTTATCTCCGACTCTGGGCCCTGAAACTTCACCTTCTTACACCTGGAAGGACACACAAATCATTTTAGTATTACAAAACGCTAAGAGGCTACAGGATCTGAAAGAGACAACACGACCACCCTGTTATTTGAAATAAAATACTGTAATTACAGGAGCTCTAGCAGGACTGGAGTTGATGTGTATATACAAACACACACACACACACACACACACACACACACATGTTCCTTGTGGGGACTATGCGTTGATACCTGTCTTGTGGGGACTAACCATTCCCAATGTTTTTTTTAAAGTACACCAGTAACAGAAAAATGTTAAGAAACAATTCAAGATACAGGCTCATGCTACAAGTTTGCAAATATATTGTTATTTAATCGCACGCACAGGTCAATCCTTGTGGGGAGTTGAACGCGTGCTGCCATACTTGTGAAGACCTACTCATATTTGCCATCTGTGATTGAATACAGGCAAAGGCACCTGGCTAAATGCTTATGTTATGAACAGTATGCACAAATAACAAAATAATCTATTCTCAGATGAATTACTCCACATATTCTAGGGGTACACAACATAGGAATTATGCAAATAATGTGTCAGAAAATGTCATATATCATGATTACAGAAAGGCACTTAAAACTATTTCCCCATGTGCTTAGTGCTCAGAATCTCAGTTAGGAAATAAAGCATAAAGAAATTAACAGATGGAATCAAGCGATATGGCCAAGTGGAGCCCAGAGCTCAAATATTTGCTTATCCATTTGTCACAGTAGCTATTAAACAACATCTTCTTAGGAATGCATGTAATGTTAATACTTGCATGGGCACTGTGTGTAATGATGCCCACACAGGTGGTATGTGATCCTACATTGGGATATTGTGTGATGATGATGCCACAGAGGTACATCAAGTGTCTAAAGATAATCTTGTTCGAGTCCCCACTAAAATTGTTTTTAAGACCATTGTTCAAGTTCAAACAGAGGTTGCGTGGGATTATTGGAGCTTTCGATTGCCCACAGATGTGATGTTTACGATAGTCATGATCAAGTTCCCTCAATGATACAATGTAACGAATGTGATGTTAAAGTCCTCAAAGAGATTGCGTGTTGTTATAGGGATGCTTAAATCCCACCAAACATAGTGTGTAGCTATGTGGATTTTCAAGTCACCACGGTGATAGTGTTTGAAGATGAACTGTTCAAGACCCCACTGAGAAGGGGTGTAAAGTTAATTTTGTTTCAGTCATCTCCTAAATAATGTTTGAAGACAATGTTCAAGTCGCGACCCAGGCAGTGTGTGAAAATAATATTCAAGTCCCCAGACAGCTAGTGTGTCATAATAATGATGTTCAAGTCCAGAGATAATGTGTGATTATAACAATCAGTGCACAAGAGAGGGAAAACCTAAAAAATGGTGAACTCTTAACGTGCTAAGAGGTCATAGACTGGTCTCAATATATACCCAAGTGAAAAGGCATCTGCACCCTGGTGAATTGGTGCGACCCTTGCATCACATGGATATATAAGCAGGATCCTCACCCGTTGGTACAACGAGTGGCATGCATCATCATCGGATCCTCACGCACTGCACCTAGTGTGAGTGGGTGGGCTCAACACAATTTGTAAGTGGAGCTCTAACTAGAACCTAAGAGCTAATAAAAAAAAGCTTCAGGATCCTTTCTGCATGCCCCGTTTGGCACACGATAATCTAAGTGTGCACAAGCATGAGACAATTACATGAATAGGGGTATTATTCACCCCATTACAAAATACTTTCTTGCATTCAGCTCCCCAGGGAGGACCATGTCCCTTGGTGTAGTAAATGCCAGGGGGCAATAGGATAATTGATCCCTTTTCTGAAATGAAGGGTAAACACTATCAGCCACATGCATCAAAGGAAATTGTATTCGCAAACGGTGCGAATCTCAAAATTCGGCCGTTTGCGAATGCAATTTCCATTTTTTGGATGCATTAACATTTTAGTAAGTTTCGCAATTTAAGAAATTGCAAAATTGCGATTTCTCAAATTGCGATTGCATTTAAGGAATCTCAAATTGAGATTCCTTAAATGCAATGCATCAAACGTTAAAAAATTTCGAATTCGCAAATAAGGGGAGCAAATTACCATGAAGTTGACCTTCATCGTAATTTGCGAAAACTTTGAAAAATGGACTAAAGTGCATTTTTCAAAGTTCCATTTTACACACACACATGCCCTTGGGGCATGTGTGTGTACAAAATGTACTCCTAAGCAGATTTCAGGGGTGCAAAAGGGTGTCCTTTGGACACCCCTGCACCCTTGAAATTGCATTCTTAATTTGCGAATGTTATTTATTTTATTTATTTATTTATGATATTTTTATTGCGCATACAAATACCCGAAGGTGTCTCGGTGCAGGTGGGGGCTAGAGGGACCGAACAGCAAACTCACTGGTTGAACAACCATGTCTTTAGGAGCCTACGGAAGCTCATCAAATTGGGGGCATTTTTAATAGTAAGTGGCAGAAGGTTCCAAAGCTTGGGCGTAGCAACCAGAAAACGTCTGTCTCCCCAAGTTGCTGTTCTTGTGCGAGGTACCGGTAGGAGGCAGGTGTTGGCAGATCTCAGCTGCCTTTTAGGGGTGTACAACTGAAATGCATCAGTCAGAAACTTGGGTCCGACGCCATGCACTGCTTTATAGGCGATGCAGAGGGCCTTGAATTTAATTCGGCCCTCTACTCTAAGCCAATGAAGCTGACGAATGGCGGGAGTAGTAGGCTGGCGGCGAGGGATGTCTAAGAGAATTCTCGCAGCCACGTTCTGTATGGACTGCAGCTTAGACAGAACGAGTTTCTGAGAGTTAAGAAAGAGGGCATTTCCGTAGTCGATTTTGGAAAACACTAGGGTGGTAACTAGGGTCTTCCCAGCTGAGATAGGGAGGTAAGGCAGAAATTTCTTGATTTTCTTTAAAATAAAGAAGGCAGATGACACAACCTTGTTGACGTGAAGGTTAAATGTCAGCTTGCTGTCAAAAATAACTCCCAGGTTTCTCGCCTTTTCAATTGGGCCACCAAATGGAGGACCATTCCGGGGAGAGTTTGCCGAAGGTCATGACCTCGGTTTTGTCTGAGTTAAGCCTCAAACAATTGGAGGACATCCAAGTACTGACAGCGAGCATGGCCCTTTGGAAGTTGGCTGCCACCACTGGGCCGTCCTTGTGGATCGCCAGCACCAGTTGGGTGATGTCTGCGTAAGATGTAAGTCGCACCCCATGGGCCTTTATTACCCTCGCTAGGTCCGCTACGTAGATGTTAAATAGAGTAGGACTTAGCGAGTAGCCCTGTGGGACTCCACAAGGTAGTGCAGAGACGGGAGAGTAGAAATTACCCAACTTGACTGTCTGGGTACGGTCGGCCAGAAAGGATGAAATAAGATCTCTGGCCATGCCGTTTATCTCCAGAGCTGTGACACGGTCGACCAAAATAGCGTGGTCGACCGTGTCAAATGCTGCGGACAGGTCCAGAAGAATCAGAACGGCCACACGGATCTATGACAGAATTTCGACAGACAGAATTTCGACCTACACAAATATCGGCGTAATTATATCGATAGCAAAAATATCGACGCCCTATGTACAACATGGTAAGTACCAAAATATCGAAAAAATAATATCGATGTTAAAAATATCGTTGTTAAATATATCGATTTTTTTAAAATTTAAAATAACATAAAAATACTGTAAATAATACTTATTAATTACTTAAACATATTTAAATATATGTAATAATGGTAAAAAAACTTAATAATACATATTTAATTTAAAAAATAATAATTAAAAATCATATATAATATGTACTTACTTAACAATAATTACTATTCCCACTCCAGTGGGTGCAACAGTAGGGAAAACTGACCCTAAACCCTAAAAATACCCCTTTACCCAAAAACCTAAAACTGACCATGAACCCTAAAAATACCCCTTTACCCAAAAACTGAAAACTGACCCTGAACCCTAAAAATACCCCTTTACCCAAAAACTAAAAACTGACCCTGAACCCTAAAAATACCCCTTTACCCAAAAACTGAAAACTGACCCTGAACCCAAAAAATACCCCTTTACCCAAAAACTGAAAATGACCCTGAACCCTAAAAATACCCCTTTACCCAAAAACTGAAAACTGACCCTGAACCCTAAAAATACCCCTTTACCCAAAAACTAAAAACTGACCCTGAACCCTAAAAATACCCCTTTCCCCAAAAACTGAAAACTGACCCTGAACCCAAAAAATACCCCTTTACCCAAAAACTGAAAACTGACCCTGAACCCTAAAAATACCCCTTTACCCAAAAACTGAAAACTGACCCTTAACCCTAAAAATACCCCTTTACCCAAAAACTGAAAACTGACCCTGAACCCTAAAAATACCCCTTTACCCAAAAACTGAAAACTGACCCTGAATCCTAAAAATACCCCTTTACCCCAAAAACCAAAACTGACCCAGAACACAAAAAATACCCCTTTACCCAAAAACCCAAAACTGACCCTGAACACTAAAAATACTCCTTTACCCAAAATTAATTAATATTACAATTAAATTACTTCCCACCCTATTCCCCTATAAACCCACAACCCGCTCCAGTAGTAAAACATATAATTTAGTTAAAAATAAACATAAATTATCAATTAATTATTCTATTAATCAATTAAAATAATTCATTGCCAATTAATATTTAATAGCAAAAAAATAAATCATTAAAAAATAATTATTTAATTACAAATAAATTACTTCCCACCCTATTCCCCTACAAACCCACAACCCGCTCCAGTAGTAAAACATATAATTTACTTAAAAATATACATAAATTATCAATTAATTAATCAATTAATCAATTAAAATAATTCATTGCCAATTAATATTTAATTGCAAAATAAATTAATCATTAAAAAATAATTATTTAATTACAAATAAATTACTTCCCACCCTATTCCCCTAAAAACCCACAACCCGCTCTGGTAGTAAAACATATTATTTACTTTTATATATTTTTTATTTATAAAAACATATTAAACACATATTATAACAATTAATTTAAATACTTAACTAAAATTTCTAACACATATTAGTAAATCGAAATTACTTACATCGATATATATGCTATCAATATAAGTAATTTCGATATTACTTACCTTAGGGTCGATATTCTGGCCATCGATATTCTGGACATCGATATTCTGTCCCATCGATATTAGCAACTCGATATAAGTGTAAGTCGAAATTAAAAAATCGATATTTTGACTGTTTACCCGGCCACACCTACCTGGTCCATAATGGCTCTGATTTCATCTGAGGCCTTTATTAAAGCGGTCTCGGTTCCATGCCCTTTCCTGAAGCCAAACTGCGTTTCGTCTAGAAGTTGATGAATGGTGAATTGCAAATTAAGAATTGCAAATTAAGAATGTCTTTCCATTCATTCCTATGGGCCTCTAGGCCCATAGGAATGGATGGGGAAGTATTCCTTAATTGCGATTCTCAATTAGAGAATCGCAATTAAGGAATTTTAAGAAATCGCTATTTTTATATCGATTTCTTCATGCATTGCAGTTTGCAATTCCTTAATTGCGATTCCTTATTTTTCGCAATTAAGTAATCGCAAAATGCAATATTGATGCATGTGTATGTATGTTTTCTATCCTTTTAGAGTGTGATGACAGGGATCGTCCCAACCCCACTACCTAATGGAGCCTGAATATTTATGAGCGATGTAGGTGTCATACACATAACGATTCTTTGAAAAATACTAGCGTGTGCATTTTTGTCATATATAGTCTTTTGTCTGGGAGTAAACTCGCGTGTCTGCATGCCGCATTTGGCACACGATAATCTAAGTGTGCACTAGCATGAGACAATTACATTAATAGGGTGTTATTCACCTCCTAACAAAATGCTCTTGTATTTTCTATTTCAGAGACCATTGGATGGAAAAGGTCCTATGGTCTGCATGACTGCATGCTTCATTGCAGTGAATTGTGTAACCCAGCATTAGGAGTTGGAATCCACCAACCACAACCTGTAGGAATTCCACAGATGTAGTTGGTCCTGAAGAAAGCCTACTGACCCTGAGGGCACTTGTAATAGGCTGAAACATGTCGACCCTACTGAGCTGGAGATGTCAGAGGTCATGCACTCATGGAATATCACACTGTTTTTATCCCTGCTCAATAAATAAGATTTAGGATACCAAAGGCTTTTTCAAATTGCACTTAGGTTCTAGTAACAGCTCCGCTAAACAAATCGCGCGGAGGGCACCCACCCACACTATGAGCTGTGGTGAGGATCCGATGATGAAGCATGCTGCTGGTGGTACCAATAGGTGAGGATCCTATTAATACATCCATGTGATGCAAGGGTCACGCTGATTTACATGGGTGCAGATCCCTTTTCACTTTGATATATATTGAGACCAGTCTAAATGAAATACCAGTATTTGTAACGCGCACAGCTACCTCCGAAGTGGTGTCGAGGCGCTGGGGGCCCTCGGGAAGATGAAGCGAGCTAATGCCCAGAGTCACATGGTGCCGGGCTGACCTGCCACCGGTGATCCAACCGTAAGCCCCAGATGCCAGCATCAGTCGCCCTGGCCGCTGCGCCACACCTCTTCCACAGTCTATCTGACCTCTTAGCACGTTAAGAGTTCACCATTGCGAGGCTTTCCCTCTCTTGTGCACTGATTGTGATATTGAAGGGAGGCTGAGGGCTGCCCCTATTTAGCTTCTCAATCCAACTTGTTTTCTTAAATGTGTGATTATGGACATGTCCACATCGCCACATAAATAGGGTCTGTTAGTGTGCGCTTATATTGGTGGTGTTCAATTCACCCCATGCAGCATGACTATAGGGATGTTCAAGTCCCACAAAAACAGTGTGTGAGGTAACAAGCCTTTACCCTGCAGTCTTTACCCCGCAGGACTTTGACACACATTCCTTTAGCATGCAGTTAGGTATTTTTTTTAAAAGACATAATAATTATGTCATTTAAAAAAGGAGATGTACGGGTTATGGGATTGGAAAGTGTTCAGGGTTACAATGATCATAAAGGAGGTTTTAGGGTTCAGAGGGGGAGAAGTGTACGGGGTAGTGAGGGTTTAAATGGTTTTTCGTGGTTAGGGATGTGTAAGTGTATGGGTAGTCAGCGTTGTAAGGGGTTTTTAGTGTTTAGGGATTAGTAAGATTTCAGGGAAATAAGGGATTTTAGGGTTCAGGGAGGAGTAAGGGTACTGGGTAGTAAGAGATTTATAGAGGTTTGTAGGGTCCAGGGATGCGTAAAGGTTAATAAAGCATTTTTAATTTTCAGAAATGGGTGAGAGAACAAGGTTGTGAGAGGTTTTTAGTGTTCAGGGATTTTTAAAGGGTAGTGAGGCACTGTTCAGGGATGGGTAGGGTGTGGGTAGTAAGGGGTTTGAGGATTATTTTAGGGTTCAGGAATGGTTATGGTATGGAGTGGCAAGTGGCTGCTTATGGTTCAGGGATGGATAAAGTTACAGGTTACAAGTATTTTACAGAGTTCAGGGTTACGTAAGTGTACCAGGTAGTATGAATTAGTACCCCTGGTGATGTCTCCGCCCTCCGGGAATAATAAAAAAAAATCAGCAAACACAGTGCACCCGAAGAAATGGACACACTACCCGGAAAATGCAGCAATTTGCTCGTGTGAGGGAGGAGGGTGATAAACTAGCACAAAGGGGGCTCTTCCTGTTTGATGGAGGTGAAGGTGCAAAAAAACTCTACCCTGCTCTCTTGTGTCCTTTTTGGGAGGGGGACGGGGTAGTCACCTAAGCACACTGGAGGTGGGCCAACCCGTAGGGAGTCAGCAGCAGCAGCAGCACAGGGGCTCATTAAATAATTGCTGGCGGTAAACTCCACCACTACGTGGCCAGCAGAGTTTTTTTGCTAAACTCCAGCTGAGCCGGAGCGCTGAGTAGGCAAAACTGTGAGAGCTCAGTGGGCAGAGCGAAGTTTGCAGCCCAGACTTAGTTTAAAGCAGAGAGCACATGCCCTTTAGCACTGGCTAGCAGTAGTAAACTGGCCAGACTCATAAAGTTAGCATGAATGAAGTCAGCAAGGACAGGGGTCTGAAGGCAAAAAGTCAGGGGAAACCACACCAAGGATGCCAGTTCTAACTAATGTCCCCCTGGCTGAAAGTGGGGCGAGCTACCCAACTTCTTGGGTGCTCTCTTGACGAGGACGGAAGAACCTGGAGAGACCAACAGCATCAGCAGTGTCCGTTCCAGGACAGTGTTCCACCGAAAAGTCCATTCCTGTAGGGAGATGGACCACCTCAACAGATTCTCACCCCTGATCTGCATTCACCTTCTGTGCTTTGCCTGAACTCAGAAGTGAGCACCAAAAAGGTATGATCTCAGCTCCTTCTGTGCCCAGACCACGGCAAAGGATTCCCCTTCTATTGCGCTCCACCTCTGTTCTCTGAAGTAGCCCCCTACTGATGAAAGTTACAAGCTGATCCAGGCCCCCTTCATTTAGCTGTGAGAGCACAGCCCCTAAACCAAACTCTGAGGTGTCTGTTTGTACAATGAATGGTTGGAAGAAGTCTGGGGTTTTGAGCATGGGTGCTGTGCTCATGGCATCGTTCAGAGGGTCTAAAGCTTTCTGGCACACCTCTGTCCAGATCACCTGATGTGGCTGCTTCCTGGAAGTCAGCTCTGTCAAGGGGCAGCAATGGAGCCGTACCCCCTGAAGAATCTCCTGTAGTAGCCAGTGAGGCTCTCACCGCAGTCTGAATCTTGGGCCGGGGGTTCCGAAGCCAGAAAATTAGGAGGTACATAAAGATATGATTTTGTACTTACAGTTTCTACATTCTACTATATATATATATATATATATATATATTACCTACTGGCTATCGCCAGTAGGTATATATAGTTAGGATTTATTCCCTATGGGATTTTTGAAAATTCTATGTCTAATAACTTTGGCGTTTGTGGACGGAATCGGCTGAAATTTTCAGGAAAATGGCACATTTTGTTTCTGAGCAGCCCTTGAACATTTGGGGGGGGTTTCATCAAGGGGGGGCCGAGAAAAAAGGGGGGTCCCAAAACGCGTTTTTCCCATGTTAATTTCCATAGGGCGGTTGGACTCACTTTTAGCTCGAACGGCTGAATGGATTTGCACGAAACTTGGCAAAATTGTAGGGACTGTTAGCCCGATGTGCCTTTGCTAGGAAATTAACGTTCAAAACAAGATATATATCTGTAACAGCGCTCCAGGCTGCGCACCGGTTCGCTTACTTTTCGCGAAACGGAACTTTGCGTGCAGAAAGCTGATTGGCTCTCCGGTGTCTGTCAACATTCTAAACAGTCCGGAGCGGCCGCCATCTTATCTCTCGGTAGGATCGAGAGAGAAGAAGAGGTGAAAAACGAAGGGGGAATTTAATGAAAGGGGGCAAGGTATACTCTTCTTGACCCCCTAGGAATGTTGTTGGGGTTATTAAAGGGTCCCGTGGGGAAAATGAAAAAAAAAATGATTTTTCACGGTAGAAGCGCTTCACGGGCCGCGAACTGGGCCGCAAACTGGTAGCGAAACGGGAATTCGCCATTTTGTGCTTCGTTAATTAAATTACTAGGTATAAGGGGGTGCGGGAGACGTATCCTAATCCCCTATGTTTCCTGAGGGTGGCTGAGGAGGCTCATATATGTTGATACATGTCTTCCAGCGGCTGCGCCATCTTGCCTTTTTTCCAATGCCACAATTTTGTCGTGCACGGCAGCCATTTTAGATGCCAGGCTGGTCCCAGGCTATCACCTACCCCTGCGGATGTAGTTTATGGCCCCAGCTGTAGAGAATCCAGACATGCCAACCCTCCCGATTCAGGCGTGAGACTACTGATTTCAGTGCTAGTCTCCCGCCTCCCGATTTCTGCAAGCAAAAACCCGGGGGCATATTCCGAACAACTAGCGATAATTTTTGTCTCTAACTTGTTTAGAGACAAAAATTATCGCCGCACATCGGCGATTTTTATCGCAGATAAACCTTGCTATTATCGCAGAAAAGTCAGCGATATTCATGTATTATCGAGCAAATGCTCTTAGCCATGTTATCCACCTCCCATTGGATAACATGGCTAAGAACTGCTCAGGGCAGGTGTTAGCTTTTGGAGATATTCGCGCTTAGCGCGAATATCTCCAAAAGTTGGTAATAGGAGATAGCGATGTTAGGGACTGTTTCCAGTCGCTAACATCTTGGCACGCCCACTTTGCATGTCATTAGTGATAAGTATCACTGACATGCAAAGCGGGGCCCAAGATGGTCGCTATCTCCTTTTAGCTGTCACTAACTGGTGTTAGCGACAGCTTGGTAATAGGGAGATAATTTTATCTCCGCTTTCATGGCTTTGAAAGCCAAAAAAGCAGAGATAAACCCCCTTGATAATATGCCCCACGATTCCTCGGGGGTTTCAGCTGACAGGGCTTGGTATTGTGTTACGTAGTAATTTTTCCAGGAAACGTCAGAGGGTCGATGCAGGGGTTCTAGAAGAGGTGATAAACCATTTAAGCCTCATGAACAAGCGCATGGTCTTTTAAAGATTTGTGAAGTACTCGGGGTGGCGGTGTGTGTGTGCTCTCTTTCAGGAGCGGGCGGGGGGGCACTGCCAGCAACTTGCCAGGTCAGGTAGTGTTCAACACGTGCATCACCCTTTCTCTGCCTGCTATTGCGCTCCATGCTTCGGAAAGGTAAGAAAAAGAACGTGCATTTGAGTTTGAAATGTCCGATCCTGCAGCAGCACACTTCCAAAGCCCACACATGACAATAACCCGATTCAAGGCCCCATTCACCCGTTTTTAAAAAAAATATATAACACTCCAACAAAGTAAGATTATAAAACTTTATTAACTTTTAAATATAATGAACGGAACAAAAACTGTAAAAACATTTAAACATTTTTCACCCAAAAAAGCAACAATGGTCAGAAGCTGTCTTTTGTGCGAATAGTCCCAAGGCAGCACAACGTGCAGAGTTCTGGACGGCACCCAGGTGATGTCGCCTGGGTGCCGCACTGGTTTTGGGATCCTACAATGCTGCTCCGAAAATTGGCGTGGGGCGTCCCGGGTGGTGCGGGGGGAGGCCTCGTCAGTAGCGGTCTGTTGTGCGAATAGTCCCAAGGCAGCAGAACGCGCTGAGATGTTGATGGCACCCAGGTGATGTCCAGTAAACTGCCGCACTGGTTTTGGTATCCTACAATGCTGCTCCGAAAATTGGCGTGGGGCGGCCGGGGGGGGGGGGAAGTGGGGGAGGCGGCGTGAACGGGCCTCCCCAGGTGGCGGCCATCCAGCTGAGTTGCACCCGCTCTTGCGGCTACAGCGTCTCGCTCACCATGTTGTTGAGTTGCTCCCACTCTTGCAGTGCAGCGATAGGCGGCTGCCACATGACTCTTAAAATGGCGGACGGCTCTTCGGTTTTGGGCCTGGTCCACTGAAATGGCCCTGGGACACCTTGGAACTCGGACGCTTGCCTGCTAGGGCTTGGGCTCCATTCTCGAAAAGCGTCCCCTCAGCCGTGAAGATTCTACAAAAGTCTTGGGGGCCCCCGACTCCCGCAAGCTTCCGGTGGGGAGCGGCTGCCATGATTGCTCGCGGAATGACCACGACGGAGCCACGAGATGGTGGTGCTCTCATGCTGACGCCAGCTTCAGTCTGAATGATCCAGAAACAAGGTGGGGCTTTCATCGTTTGGGAAAAAAAAATGTTCTAAACCAATGAAAAGTGTTATTTTTAGGTCATATGACCAAGCCTTCCATCTTTAGGAAACCAAAAGTAAAATGAACCAATGAAAAGTTTTATAAACAAGTCACATGAACTGTTATGCGGCATAGGGCTACAAAAAGCGTAGAAAATCCGTTGGCACGTGAGGCGGCGTCAGTAGCGGACCGATGTGCGAATAGGCCGAAGGCAGCACAACGCGTCGAGATCCGGATGGCACCGGGGTGGTGTCCAGCAAATTGCCGCAATGGTGTGGCCATCCTGCAATGCTGCGCCGAAAGACGGCGTGTCCAGCTGAGTTCCGGTCAGTTTTGCGGTACAGTGACTCGAACGCGCCGAGATCCGGATGGCACCGAGGTGGTGTCCAGCAAGTTGCCGCACTGGTGTGGCCATCCTACAATGCTGCGCCGAAAGTCGGCGTGGGGTGCCCCGTTGGCTTATGAGGTGATGTCAGTAGTGGACCGATGTGTGAATAGGTCGGAACCAGCACAAGGCGCCCTGCACTGTTGAGCTTTTTTCAATGCCTGTTTTTTGTTGTTTCCCCTCCATCAAAAACAAAAAAAATATATAAAACTGTGCAAAAATACAAAAAAATGTTTAGAAAAGCAGTGCTTGTAAGACTGTCTGAAGCTCTTTTGCACCTGCTGCAGCTTCACTATTGCCCTGGTGTGGCCAAAGATCGCCCATGACATAGGCGGCCGGCTTCCGAGGTCCGGCGGAACTTTTTTCCTTTTCATTTCTGCTTCTTGTCCCACAATCCGTTTCACCTGAAGACACGACCAGGTTCCTGAATGTGTGCAGGGGGACGCTATTGATTGAATGAAAATGGCGGCTTGACACAAAGCTGACTCAAGCGTTGCTGTTGATGCTATACAGACAAAAATTGGTTTTCAGTTTGTACATTCTTCAGGATTTTTTTTTCCATCCAAGGCTGATTGAGAGTTTGTAGAAAAATGGCTTCAGATTTTCCACATATTACTCTTCAACATTCTTCCTAAATGTAACAATGTGAGACTCACTAGGAGAACGGCTGTTTATCTTTCCTTTCAAAATGCTGCCAACAATATTTTCTGAATGGAAGACACCATCTTGTAGCATAAAGGGCCGAAAGGGGTTCTGGTCTGGCAGATTGTTGGTGGAGACATTTTGACTATATCTTGGACCTGCCCGGCCTCGCCCAAAATGGCGCCGGTATAAATGGGACTCGTAACTCCTTGCCCGCAAATGTATATCTAGAAAATTTTATTGTAAGTGGTCCTGTCTTATTTTAATTACAAAATGTACGTCCACCGATTCCGCAACTGTTAGACACCTTAGTTCTTGCAACCTAATGGCCCGCTCGTTACGTTCCTCTACAGTGTAAATGTCTCCTCATCATATACGATTTCAGTTTGCTCCGTGGCCGGCCCACGTGGTTATAGGCCCGTATTTGTATACTGACATTTTCACAATAAAAGTTTTTAAAACAAAACACGGTAGTAGTATTTACATTGGTAAAGTTTTTACTTTTAGTCACTGTTTTCGAATCCGTAAAAGGCAAGTGAAATAAAGCAGTCCAATTACATGACGGATAAAAGGTATAATATGTAGGAACGCAGTAAAGATAAATGGTCAAGGGCAGTTGTGTTTTCCACTCCTGCAACATAAAGTGATCGATAAGAATCTGATAATCAGGCGTATCGGCGACTAAGACAGCAGGCCGAGTCTCTTTTACTCAACGGCTCCGTCATGGAACGAAGAAACGCCCTTTTTCTCGAAAAAGGAATATATTTTACTTGCAGGACAGTTGTACATTTTTCGGGAAAGTACATTAGCCTGGAATATTATAACATATGTTTTAAAAAAATAATGTTCGAAAACAATAAAAAGCGTAATTTGTAGGTCATATGACCAAGCTTTTCATCATTAAAATAACAAAAGTAAAATGAACCAATGAAAAGTTTTATTAACAAGTCACATGACCTGTTATGCTTACGTTACGCGCTGCGCGCCGCGCCTCGGATCACTTCCGGGTGCGCTAACGCGGCGTGTCATATAACGCATTACGCGACAACGTAGGTCAAGAATATAGTCAAAATGTCTCCACCAACCAGCGTTCGGAACACAACCCCTTTCAGCAGTCCAAAAAGTTCTGTTAAATGACAACAGAGGGGACAGGCAACAAGAACCATCAGTCAAAGAGGGGAGGGCAAGTTCTTCTCTTCCGGGTCATGTTGGGGCGCTACCGGAACTGATCGAATTGGTAGTCTACAGTGTTTCTGGATGTTTCAGACTAAAGCTGGCGTCAGCATGAGAGCACTACCATCTCGTAGCTCCGTCGTGGCCATTCCACGAGCAGACATGGCAGCCGCTCCCCACCAGAAGCCTGCGGGAGTCGGGGGCCCCCAAGACTTTTGTAGAATCTTCACGGCTGAGGGGACGCTTTCGAGAATGGGACCCAAGCCCTATCAGGGAAGCGTCCGAGTTCAAAGGTGTCCCAGGGCCATTTTAGTGGACCAGGCCCAAAACCGAAGAGCCGGCCGCCATTTTGAGAGTCCTGTGGCAGCCGCCTATCGCTGCACCGCAAGAGCGGGAGCAACTCAACTACATGATGAGCGAGACGCTGTACTCGCAAGAGCGGGCGGTAAACAGCTGAATGGCGGAAGAGGCACAGTGTAGCAAAAGCGGGCGGAATGGCAACTGAAACGGTAAAGGGGCGCCCCACTACAGCGTGTCTTCAGGTCAAACGGATTGTGGGACAAGGTCCAGAATTGAAGAGTCATCAAAAGGCAAAAAGTTCCGCCGGACCCCGGGAGCCGGCCGCCTATGTCGGGGGCGATCTCAGGCTACACCAGTGCTATAAGACTTGGGGAGGGTGTCGGAGCCAAGCGTCTTCTCCGAGTCCATGGCCATCACACCGCCCCTCAGGGGCCTCCGTCAAGCTGTTTAGGAAGGTAACATATCACATTGTTTTCAAATGCAGTCAGGTCCACAAACGACACTCACTTACTTTGAGAATAGTGAAGCTGCAGTAGGTGGAAATAAGCTTCAGACAGTGTTACAAGCACTGCTCAGAACTCTGAACTATGGCACCCAACATCCAGAACTTATGCCATTTGAGAATGGCAGTGACATTGAAGCAACTCAGGGACCAAAACCATTAACGTACTTTCACGTATGAAAATCTTACTTGGGGAGGGGGCAGGAGCGAAGCGCCCCCTCCCAGTCCGCGCCACCACACCGTATGTTGAAAATCTGAAGCCATCGTTCTACAAAGTCAACCAACCTTGGATGGAAAAATCTAGAAAAATGTACAAACTGAAAACCAGTTTTGGTCTGCATAGCATCAGTAGCAACGCTTGCTATCAGAGTGCATGAGTTTCATGCTCGATCGATTGAGCTAGCCGGATCGGGCAATAAAAAGTATAAAATAGTTATGTAAATAGTTATTTAATAAAATGTTTTACCCTGTTTCTTTGCTGGTGTGTTGTCTATATTTTTAATATTTGCATAGGGTTTGTCGTTATTTTGGGCGGGGTGGGTGACGGAGTCGAGCTGTCTTGCAGCCCTCATGGTGTGGAGCTCAGTTCATCTCACTATTTTCGTATTTCTCATGAAGGGTTGTTCCTAATATTTCTATTTTAGCGAGGTCAAAAAGAGATCCAATTAGTGGCCTACTGATTTTGCTCGATTACTTTTATTTTTTTACACGATTTTTCACTATCTGCAAAAACTAAACAGAGTATTGCGACTTTGTGCTTGTTTGTAAATAGAGAATGATCCAAAGAGAACCAATTCTAAAACAGTAAATGCTTGGATAACAATCAATCAAATGGTGAGACAAGCAGGCACGACGGATTACAACGGGGGTAAAGGTCTGCGTTAACTACCGTTCACTATCTGCAAAGAGAGAGTACTACTAAGAGAAAAGAGGGGAGGGGGGGGTGCAGCGTTCAAAGCACATCAGCGTGCATAAATACGAAAATGTTTTTATCTATCACGTACTTGACATTTTAAAGCTTTTCATATTTGCTATTAAAAAACCATTGAAATTCACTGAAAAAACCATAGGTTATAGTGGATATATAGTTAGGAATTTGCATTTACAAAACCTTGAAAATTCAATGAAAAAACCATTGGTTTTAGGCCATATATAGTTAGGGATTTGCATTTACAAAACCTTATTTTACTCGCATAAAACCATTGAAATTCCATATATAGTTAGATGCGCTAACTATATATCGCGCACCCGCAATCCACTGCTGATGATGTCACATATTACATCATTCATGACATGGTCAGTGACATCACTGATGACATCACTGATGACAACTCAAATGACATCACTGATGACATCTCAAATGACATCACTGATGACATCACTGATGACAACTCAAATGACATCACTGATGACAACATCCAGTGACTGTATGTTTCTGTAAAGTTAAAATATGTCTTACATATTGAAGAATGAGTGGATGTATAAGTGTCTGGATGAAGGATTTAGTAGGTGCATGACTGATTGTATGAGGGAGTGATTAAATGTGTCTCACTGAGTGCATGGGTTAGTGATTAAACTGTATTAATTTGTGCATCATTATATCTGTTGTTCTGTAAACTGCTGCATGTGTTGATCAGTAGCTATATGAGTAACTATATGGGTTATTGATTGGTTGCCCAAGTATTTGTGTGGGAGACTGAGTGTGTGTGTGGGTGGTTGGGAGGTGTGTGACTCTGTGCATAGATGTGTGAGCAGTTGATTCACTAGGTGTATGAGTTCAAGAGTGCATGTGGAAACAGCTATATGGGCGGTTGACTGTGTGCATGAGTGTATTGGTGAGTGAATGGATATCTCAGTGCTACATGTCAAAGTAAGTACATATGTAAAACACAGTACATGTGAGAGTTAACATATATAAATAACTGTGCATAAGAGCCAGTGAATGTGTGAGTGGCTGTATGGATCATTGTGAACATGTATCAAGGATTGTATACGAGAGTAAATATGTGTTAGAATATGTTTCAATAAGTAAGGTGTGTATAACTGTATAGTTGAGGAATTGGAGGTGTGTTTGATTCTTTGCATGACTGTCTAGGTGTATGAGTAACTCCATGGATGAGTGACAGTCTGTGAGTGTCTGTTTTCACTGAGTGTATCTAAGGATATACCAGAGTCTGTAGAGGTTCATCGTATTAACACATGAATGATGTCATCTGTGATGTTGTCAGTGATGTCATTTGAGTTGTCATCAGTGATGTCATCAGTGATGTCATTTGAGATGTCATCAGTGATGTCATTTGAGTTGTCATCAGTGATGTCATCAGTGATGTCATTTGAGATGTCATCAGTGATGTCATTTGAGTTGTCATCAGTGATGTCATCAGTGATGTCACTGACCATGTCATGAATGATGTAATATGTGACATCATCAGCAGTGGATTGCGGGTGCGCGATATATAGTTAGCGCATCTAACTATATATGGAATTTCAATGGTTTTATGCGAGTAAAATAAGGTTTTGTAAATGCAAATCCCTAACTATATATGGCCTAAAACCAATGGTTTTTTCATTGAATTTTCAAGGTTTTGTAAATGCAAATTCCTAACTATATATCCACTATAACCTATGGTTTTTTCAGTGAATATATATATATATATATATATATATATATATATATATATATATATATATATATATATATATATATATTTATATATCACTGAATGAACACAACATAATATACTTGCATAATCTTGAAAAAGAGAATGGTAGCTGGACTGTGCCACTTATAAAGAGAGATTATGTGTAGTAGATGCTTCAGTTGCTGAGCTATTTTAATTGGAAATGGGTAAAGGATTGTTCCTTCAAATTGACACTCAGTCTCAAAAAACACTTTGACCCTGTTGAAGGCTACGGCCGAAACATGTAAGTCACATATTCTCGCACCTTGATGTAAACGAATCAGCTCAATAAAAAAAATTGGTGGTGATTAAAGGACCTGTGCCGCTTACTTTCTATACGCTGAAACAAAATTGCCTGGGAATGTTTCGAAAAAAGCGAGGTTTGCAGAGTGTACATGGAGATAGATAGATAGATAGATAGATAGATAGATAGATAGATAGATAGATAGATAGATAGATAGATAGATAGATAGATAGATAGATAGATAGATAGATAGAAATTATTTTTATGAAGGAGGAAATCGCAGCCAACGTTCCACCTGTGCCTCCAACCTGTGTATCACCTGCCCATAATTTAAACTGATAATACTAGCAGTGTCTAGGTGGATGTGAATGCCAAGGTATTTGACAGAGGCGCAACACCCTTCCAGAGGAAACCCACAATCCCAAGGAGTCGTGCTCTCTGTTAATGGGAAAATGACAGATTTGTGCCAGTTAATGCATTGCCCTGAAAAACGGCCAAACCGAAGTATTTCCCTTGTGATCGGTTCGAGGTTGTCATGTGGGTTGTAAAGAATGGTGTCGTCTGCATAGAGTGATACTAATAAAGGCCCTGTTTTAATTTGTAGACCCCAGTGGAGATGCCGCTCTTGGAAATTCCTTATCAGCGGATCCATGACTAGTATAAATAATTGGGGGGAAAGAGGACACCCCTGTCGCGTGTGGCGCATCAAAGGAAATCGATGCGAGAGCGTGCCATTGATTCGGAGTCTAGCCATCGGATTGGTATACAATAGAGTGGTGGTAGCCACAAACCCCATGGGCATCCCCATGGGGCTCATCACTGAGAGGAAAAAGAGCCATTCTAGAGAACCGAAAGCCTTCTCGGCATCCAATAAGATCGCCGCAGAATGCACTTTTGGGTCAATTCTGTGAATAACAGTGAAGAGGGTCCGAAGTTTGAGCGGTGCGGGACAAAGCCAGACTGTGCAGGGGATATAATATATTCCATTAATTGCGAGAGTCTGCTAGCTAGAACCTTAGCCAATATTTCGTAATATAGATTCAATAATGATCTCTGAGCCCTCCGGACGGGGAATATCTAAGCGGAGTATCACCGGGGAATGTCCGAATATGCACATGGTAAAACCTATAGGTCGGGAAACCAGCAACTCCCAGAGAAACCAGCCAATAATCAATTCTGGTCCATGTATTATGGTATCCTGACTAATGGGTGTAGGATGTGCCGGTAGGGTTATGCTGCCGCCAAATATCTATTAAGGAAAGTTGTGTGCAAGTCTCTTGTAGTGCACGTCGGGAGCGTGGTTTGGAGTCAGGGGACATGGAGGTATTGTCCAATCTGGGATATAATAATACATTGAAGTCTCCTCTCATAATAATCAAATTGGGTTCAAGTTTCATCAGGTGTATATGTGGCACGTGGAAAACATCTGGAGTGTCAACGTTTGGGCCATAGGCGCCCACCAAGGCCGTGAAATGACCCATGAGCATGCCTGTGACAATAGGAACCGGCCTTCACTATCCGCCACCACTTTGCCAGGACTGAAGGGGAGTCTCTTATGAATAAGGAGAGTGACGCCCCTAGAATAGCTGCTATAGTTGGCAAAATATATATGCGCTCTCCAACTAGAAGCCATATGTGTATCAGCTGCTTTGGGTAGATGTGTTTCTTGTAGACAGGCGATATCAACCTTATGTCGCACTAAATAATTGAGTACCTGACGGAGTTTGTGGGTATTGTTGAGAGCTCGTACATTCCAGGACATAAGGGACAGACTAGAGGGACCAACAAAATTACCTAGTGGAGCCATAATGGTATAGACAACAAAACTATGTGACGAGTTGCATATTTAAAAAACAACAACATGTGAAAGTAACATGTTTGTACCATCAGTGAATCTGTATGACCATGGCACAGTTCCCCCCCTTCCATCACCCAGCCTTACCCAACCCCGAGTAAGGCAATACCAAGATCCAACAATTCACAGGAAGTGCCAGCTCGCGTTACAAATGTGTAAACATCCCTTGGAAAAACACTCCCGCACACACTGAAACCAAAAACACAGTATAGTGTACACCCTAAGGGGTGGCAACACCACATCGGCCGAGACACTAACTGAATGCAGCAAAGATGAATAGTAAGCATTACTCATTGTTACCACATAATCCAAAGAGAAGCTACTGAGGTCACATCAGCTGGTCCCAGTGTTTGGAAAAAATACTAGTGTTGGATCCACTATGTGGAGGGGACGGACCTCCCCCCCACCCCCAGGCCAGCTGTTTTTCTTGTAGAATTTACAGAATTCTTGTGCTTCCATCGGGGTGTGAAATAAGCAAAAGCGACCTCCCACATCTACTTTAAGCCTGGCTGGATAGAGCATTCCATATTTCAGTCCCAAATTTCTAAGGGTTGTCTCTTCACCCCGTTGAACTTGCGGCGGGCGTCCTGGACCACAACAGTGAAGTCTGGAGAGAAAGAGATTTTAGAACCCTGCCAAATATTATCACCTCTTTCCCGGGCCAGGCGTAGGACTGAATCTCGATCCCTGAAATTCATGATCCTAGCAATTAAGGGCCTTGGAGGTAGGCCAGGATTAGGCCTAGGTCCAAGGGATCTGTGGGCACACTCTATTATAAATTCTGGGGTGAAGGTCTCTCTGCCAAAGAAATCTGAATCTCAAGCACAGTGAGAGATCACTGCCAGCAACGCGGGCGGGGTACTGTGGTAATGGGGCCTCAGTGAGCTTCCAACCTAGGCAGTGAACGCATCCACAGCCTCAGTTGGTGTTGTTCTTGAATACTGATCACCAGCAGGCATCGAAGGTGCAGCGTTATGCAGCCCAGGGGGCATGTCGCAGGTCCATGTATTTTTAACCATGTGGCCTCAGATTAGTCAGGGAAGCCGCGTATGTTCCGACTGTGGTGAGGTCCCTTCCAGGCAAGCCTGTGTATTGGGGCAGCACAATTCAGGAGAGTTCTTGCACCCGGAGTGCCAGCAAGGACAGCCCAGACGAAGCAGCAGAGGCCAAAGCGGGGATCAGCCTCAATGCAGGGGCAAAAGAAGGAGCCAAACGGCCACCAGGCCGTCCGCGCAGGCCCCAGGATGTAGCTGAGCTGCCCGCCCCTCAGATTCATAGCCTCCTGTACCTGCCCACTGCTGCGCCGTTCATGGGCTGATGGGCCCTATCCCCGATACAGTCCTGCAGTCGTGTTGGCGATCGCACTGTGCAGGGCAGGCACCGTTATGCCAGGGCGGCTCCAGCGAAATGATACAATACTGCAGGGGGGGAAGCAACGAGCCCGCCCGCCCGCCAACGCCTGGCCGCCGCCACTATCAGCCCCCGCTCACCTCTCATCCAGGCGAATCCGCAGCGGCTCAGCGCCAGCCGTCAGGCCTCAGTTCTCACTCCGTAGCCTGTCACAGTTTCCGGCCGCGCCTGCCGTAATCAGGGAACAGAGACCTTGCCTCTCCTCAAACAAGTATCAGCAGATTCCGGATCCCCTCATGTGGCCTGGTATTTGTTAATATTTCAGCGACGCTGATGGATCATGGGGATAATGCAGGAATCGCGTCCTTGGCAGACAGAGCTTCAGCAGCAAGCAGTCATGTCAGACCCTTGCGTGGCGACACGCCCCATGCAAACTCATATCTCAATGATTACCCACAAGAGTTCGACTATCTGTAAAAGCTTTCCTGCAAGGCAAAGGTTGTACATAGTACGTGCTTGCTCAAAGGAGTCTTGAGTGTCTAATGACCTCTGTACAGGGCAAACACTGCACGCAGATGGGTTTGATGAATGGCTAGCCGGCCCGTAGAGACCTCTTTAAAGGGCGAAGGCTGTGCATAGTATGGTTTTGAGAGGGGCTGATCTGTCTGCAAAGACATCCGTGCAGGGAATTGGATATGCAAAGTAGGGTTTGATGTGGGACTGGCCTCTCCGCGAAGATCGCTATAAAGGGCGAAGGCTGTGCATAGTGGAGTTTAGTGAGGGACTGGCTTAGCCATAGCGATTCTCTCTGCAGGGGGAAGGCTGTGCGCTTGGTGAGGGATTGGCCTGCCTGCAAAGATCCTTCTACAGAGCAAAGACTGTGCATAGCAGGGTTTAATAAGGGACTGGCCTGTCTGCAAAGACCTCTGTGCAGGGCAAACATCTGTGTAGTAGGGTTTAATGTGGGACTGGCCTTTCCAATAAGACTTCTGTACAGGGAGAAGGCTCTGCATACTAATACCTATACTAGATGTATCATCGCAATTTAAGGGGTTGCCTTCTCAGATAAGATAAGCCTACTGGCTTTATCAAGGGATAAAGATTTCCTGGGGCCATGTTCCTCAGGAGCAGTGAACAATAAACAAGTGGCTTTGGTAGCTCATTTATTTGTATTTTTGCCTCATTGTATGGGGGCCCGCGCACAGAGCTAGTATTTTAGTTTGATTGAAGATCGCCGGGGGAACCCCAAGGCCCACGCAAACCCGCCGGCTTCCCGCACTGTGCAGGAACTGGCATCTTCATTGGGTGTGGGTGGCTCAGTCCCCTCAGCGCACACAGCTAGAATTATTTTGTTGTTGGCTCTGCGGAAGCCAACATGTGCCCATGACCGGTGAGAGCAGTTTCTCTTTGTGCCCACCTCCTCTCCATCCTTGAGGTCAGGGAGGGAAGTAACCGGGGCTGTCCATCCCCCACACACACGTGGAGGGGCTTGCAACATGCCCTCAACAAACTCTTTTATGTCCCAGGGTGATTAGGTCCCCGGGGCCTTAAAATTGACATTGGGCCCCGTAAGTAGGGTCGCTGGGGCCAAACATACCCTCTCCGAAGCAAAAACAAAAAAACAAAAGTGCTAACACCAAGTCCCTAGCCCACCATTGGGATTTTTTTTTAAAGGTTGCCTCCACATTTTTGTCATTGTTTCCTGCCAGTCTCTGTTATATTCTCTGGGATCCCTCCCCCCACAAAGGCTAGGGGGTCAGTGTATCACTACCCTGCCCCCATATATCTTTTAAAAAGTATATATTTTCAGGACAGGGGATTAAGTCTCTAAGTCCTGTAATGGCTGCCACAGCATTTCTATTAGAGTTCTGGCCAGACAATAAGGGAGCTCATTCCAAAAATCAGCTGGCTTCATTTTTATATTTTTAGCCCAACTGCCAAACTAGCTACACATTTTGAACCTTCATTTCTTGAACACTACTGCATGGTTTTACACCAAATCACAAAAAGCATGCTTTCTGGACACCTCGCCCCTATGGGCAAAATATGTAATAAAAAGAAAAAAAAATACTGCCAATTTAAAGAGAAACCTGGATCTGCAGTAAAAGTTACGAACAAAATGGCCAAGCTCTCGCCCTTTTAGAAAAAATGGCCCTCTGGGTGGACTAGATCAAGGGGGTATGGCAAGATATTTCTTCTCGAGCCTTCAGCAGGCTTTAGGGGCCCAATCCCATAGGGCCAATCAGTTAACTTATGGGGAGGGGGCTTGCGGCTCCCATCCCTGAGCCTAAGGAAGACCCCAGGTACAAATTAAACCAGGTCCGCTTTTTAAATTGAATGGGAGAGGGGCATGCAACCCTCCTTCCAGAGCTGCTGTCGGCCTCAGGGTTCCGATCCCACAGGGCCCATCCCATTTTAGAATGAGGAGTGGGCAAGGGTCTCCTCTCCCTGTGCTGATTTTGTCCCTGGAGACCTCATCCTTTGGGGTCTGTCTGTTTTTGGATTGGGGATGGTGGTGAGGGAACCCGTCTCTGAGCCTCAGGGTACGAGGTATGGCTCCCACCTCCGAAGGAAAAAGTAATGCCTCCGCCAGGTTGGAGCAAACATTTTCTTTTTCTCCTTGCCCGCACAGGCACAATGTTTGCTCCCGCCATGGCAGAGGCCATGCGGTTCCTGGAGCTATCCCCAAAGACCCCAGAAAAAAACAAAATTGTATGTGTCCTGGATGGGACCAGGACACCCATAAAAATAACATTAAAACACACATAGTAAGGAAAGAAAAATAAATGAGTGGCCGGAGCCGCTCACATATTATTCTCTGCTCTAGAAAGGAGCATCCAATAATGCCCTTTATGTGCTAGTTAAAAATATTTGGATGCATGGTGGATCCCCAATTTTATAAGGGGCACCATCAGTATATTGTTGTGGGGGGCTGCAAGGTGTACAGAAGCCTCCCAGATATATTTTAAAAAATAACCCTGTTTCCTGAGGTCTATAGAGCATCATCCCTGTACAATTTCTTTGATATGTTTTAAGATTCCCGCGGCTGGATCTTTGTTTGCTCTTCTGCTTGAGTATGCGGGGATCTCCTGTCATTGATGTTATGGATCATGTGGCTTTATATGTGCATAAGAAAGACTCTGGCATTTGTTTATTGTTGCTTTCACTACAAATGCTTTATTTAAATGTTTATAGACATACATTACAATCAAACTGACAGGCGTGCCTTTTATATATTGATAATGACTTATATTTAAAACTCTAGAAATTCACTGGAAAAAAACAAGGGTTAAATTGACAGTTAAAGATGAGTATTCAAAAAACCTTATTAAGTCACAGAAAATTGCCTCACATATTGCATCACTCATAGCATGTTCTATGACATCATTGATAACATCACTACAACATCTGAAATGACTTCATTGATGGCAACACTGTGCATGGCAGGAGCGCGAGTTATAGTTACTTGAGATAACTAAAACTGGTGAATTTCACTGTTTTCGTTAGTTCAAAATGGTGTGTTATAACGGACAATTTTACCTAACTATAATGTGACTTTAACCTCTGGGTTTTTTCAGTGAATTTCAATTTTTTTGTAATAACTAACTTTATATGTCACTTTAACCTTTGTTTTTTTCAATGAATATAGATTTCCATCACTCCCCACGACATACCCAAAAAATCAAATGTATGCTGAATAGAAATAAATGCAAGATCATTCATTTTCCGAAGAATAATGATCTGTTGACGACTCTGTTGCTCTCAGCATGGAACAACTTCAGAAACAAAGAGCTGAGAGTTAAACTTCTTTGGCGCCTTTTTGGTCGTCGGAATCTGAAGACAAGGACAGGATCCGGAGGAAGATAAAGTTACAATGACAAAGCATCAACATGGTTTAATGGCGAGTTGGTTCTACAAAAGGGAGAGCACTGGATTGTTTGCTATAAAACCTTTACTGTTCTCGGTCAGTGCCTGTTGCAAGTTTACAAGTTACAAGTTCCTTTTTTATTAGCGGAGTTACTTAAAACCATTGCTACAAAATGTGTCAATTAAAAGAAATGTCATTGTAAGTCATATTATGGGTAAAAACTTAAAAGGAGTTTGGTTAAAACAGCTGCTCGTTCGTTTATATTGCAGTTTATAATAAGGGGTTCATTTGCTGAATGACTGTATCGTAATTATAGTGTTCGCATCTCCACCTGCCTCAAAAACTTCACAAGGCGGCATTTAGTTGCAGGTCCTCTGGTGCAAAGCAGGCCAGCACAGCTTGTCTCCGTGTACGAATGCCTCTTTGGTTGAACAAAGGTTTTAAAAGTTGTTTCCATTCAGCCTTCATTTCTTTACAAGTGCAGATTAGGTGCAACATGTCCTCCTGTGCTGTGCCACAAACGGCAGGCGGAGTCAGTTTGGGTCTTCAGCCAATGCGGAAAGTGCTTTGTGCAGGGTAGCAAACCTAATCAATACTTAAAAAATTGGATTTTGGTAGATCTAGCATACCCCAAAGCTAGATGTTTATGAGCAGCGGGAGTGGAATAGGTGTTTAGAGTCATCCAGCTTTGTGAACTTTTTCATAGGGATGCTTTATCCTCGACACATGGTAAAAAGTTTACTGTTTTCCAAACTCATTTTTTGAAAAGGCAGGGATTGGCAGCTGTTTGTCAACACAAATAGGGTCAGAAGTTCCTCAAGGGGAGTATGCCTAAATGTAGGATGCTCCAAAAGAAAGATTAGAGAAATAAAGATAAATCTGGGGGAATGGATTTGCTCTTGCTCTAGACTTACAAGTGGAGTTGTAAAAATGTGTGGAGTAAAGTGAATGCTACTCCTTCGTAACCTAGTGCCCTCAGATAACCTTACGATCGCCCTGGATCATCATTGGGCGTTACTCTTCGTGTGGGCGGCGCTGCAGTCCCTCACGGGCCCCACAAGGGGGCTCTTTGGCGGAGTTCTTTTTTTGGAGATGCCGCAGTTGTGCATGGGAGTCTGGTGGGCTAGCCAAAATAAGTGGTGAGTGTGAAGAAATCAAAATAACCGTACAGTGCCCTCAAACTAGTTTATTCAGGGGTCTGTAAGGTTAATTAAAAGGGGGTGGACCCTGGAGTATCCCTATGGAATGAATAATAGGGGCATTTGTATAACTAAACGCTGCTCTCAGGGTAAGTGCTCAAGTGGGGGAAAAACAAATTACTCGGTCGACATGTTTCGCGCGTCTGGTGGTACCTAGTGGATCCAATCGCGCTTCTTCAGGACCATATGATGTGTAAAAAACAATCTAGTTTTGTTATTGCAGGTGCCAGGCCTATTGCCCGTGTACCCGCTGTACCTTCATCGTCTAGGTGAACAGCGTCTTATCGCTGAAAGGCACGGTCACTGGTCGTACCATAACCCAACCTAATCTGTCTTAGGTCTGGACTTCATCAACGTCGGCTTGCCTGTTAGGCGAGGGAGCGAGTTGTCTCCCTCAGCGTGCGTCTCTGACTCCTACCCACGGCAAGCTTGGCGTCGGAAGGAATTGGTAGCTGTTTCCCAGAGCTCGGGTAGACCCAGTGTGGCCGGACTTGTTTGTAGATATTTTGCAGCTGATGATGATGCTTGCTGTTGTAGCTCTAACCACAAGTGTCAGTTGCGAATTCCTGGTCCAGACTTTCGTACCTTGTTCCTAAAAATGGCATATGCTCCTTGTCTAGCCAGGGTCTACTTTTGGATGCCAAACTCTAGCCTGATCTGTGCAGGAGAGGTGTATTTAGGCAAGCTAAAGATTATTCAACACCAGTTACAACCGTGCTGTCCAGTAGTTTAGAGTCCCTGCCAGCCGCGGCCTGTGGAGGGAGTTGTGGTGGGGCAGAAAGGCGGGGAGGGGCAGGCTGGGGGGTGCTAAAAAACTGAATATGGATAATTGAAGGTAAGTAAACAATTTAATTAATAAAACGAATTTTGTAGCGCGCTGCTTTACATTTTGCGATGCAGGGCGCGCTACGAATTTGCGCTAAGTAATTAATTTTATTTATTAAATCGTTTACTTACCTCCAATTATCCATATTCGGGTTTTTAGCACCACCCACCCTGCCCCTCCCCCGCCTTGCCTTTCTGCCACACCGGAACTCCCTCCAAGGGCCGTGGCTGGTCCCTGCCCCTTTGGGCCTCACTGCTGTAGGGTTTTGTAGGTAAGAGTTTGGCCCATATGACTTCGACTAATGGGAGGAGTGATGGGCCACTTAGTTTAGATTTGAGATTTCTCATTGAAAGTGCCAGGAATGTGCTCTTCCTCCTAATTGTGTCCCTTTGAGCAGTGAAGTGGCCGCCTTTGTCGATAACCACTCCTTTATATTCTGATGAGGATCAATGAGGGTGTGCCCCCAGAACCAGGCCAGTGATTTCTTTTAGATTCTTTTTGATTACCATAGTCTTAGTTTTCTCCAGGTTGATGTTCAAACTGTTGGCTTTGGAATAATCAGATGTAGTGTTAAGCAGATGCTGTAAACCCACCTTCGTCTGGCTAATTAAGACTAAGTCGTCTGCGTAGAGTAGGCATGGTAGTGCTGAGTTCCCTAGCCTTGGGGCATGTGAATTGCTGGCATTTAGTAGTGGGACAAGGTCTGCAAGGAACAGATTGAAAAGGGTCGATGCCAGGACACAGTCTTGCTTAAGTCCTTTAGTTGTTGGTGTCCGTCTTGAAAGGGTTGATCCGTCTCCCAGTTTTATTTGGATCCAGGTGTCCGTATGTAAGATTAGCAAGTTAAGCAATGACTGTGGTATGCCCCATTTGGCCAATTTTGCCCATAATCCATTGCGGGTTACATGTCAAAGGCAGCCCGATAATCAATGAAACATAGGTGTAGTGGCATCTTTGTTTTTTCTGCCTTATCGATCAGCAGAGCCATGGTCATAATATTGGTTACTGTTCCAACAGACTTAGAGAAGCCGGTCTGATTTAGAGGAATGATCGGATTGCCTTCGGCCCATAGCTGGAGTTCCTCCAGGAGAGTACCTGCAAACATTTTTACCTCGTTGTCCAAAAGGGCAACTAAGTGGTAGTTCTGTAGCAGGGCTTTGCCTCCTGACTGATAAATTGGTGAAATGATCGAGGCCCTCTAAGAGGGGGGTAGTTGGCCAGTTTGCCGTATTTCAGTGAAGAGAGGGGTGTGTGCTTTTTCCCAATAATCTGCATCTTGTTTGTAAAGCACTGGCAGGATTCCATTTGGGCCCGGTGCCCCTTCTCTTCTTCCCTTTCCTGTTTGTTGTTTGATTACTTTGTAATGATTGCTTGGGAGTAAAGCTCCCGGCGTTATGCCTGCTTCCCCTTGCAGTGCTCTTGAGCTCTCCTCATCATGTCTGGTCTCATGTGGGGTTGTTCTCAGAGTTATAGTCGGCCTTGCTCCTGTAGGCAGCAAGATGACTTCTTGTTGGAAGTCTTTTCCAAGATATGTTTCCCAATCCTCATCTGATATATTGGACGATAATTCCTCATGTGCTGGATGGATGAATTGAGTTGCTGTCTCCCAGAAGCTTGCACTGTCACTCCGTTTAATATCTGCGTGCAGTTTCGCCCAGATCACGTCTTCTGCTGTTCTCTTGGCTGCCCATGTTACCTGCTTTACCTTAACTTTCGGCTGGCGTAATGCAGCTAAATATGTAATGTCGTTTGGATTTCGTCTGAGGTATCGCAGCGTGTGATTGATTATATTTTTTATGGATCTTATCTCGATATTTTGCGTTTTTGTGAAGTTGGTTATATTGCTATAGCTAGGCTGCTCTCTTGATTTGAATAGGGCGGCAAACGACTCTCCCAGTGAAGTTGTAAAGTTAACCCTGTTTCTCTTTTTCGTTGCCCGTTCCTGTGCTTCGAATAAAAGTGCTGCACTTTTCAAGAAGCTCCTTTGCGATGCTTGCACAAATTGTATTTTCCTGTAATCAATTTTAAAGTTCACTCCTTGTAGGGGGTGTCATTTCTTGAACTTGGGCATGTTTGTGTAGAGTGTAATTTCCAGGGGCGATGGTCACTGTCTGCTTTGTCACCTATGTTGAATGTGTAAATTTGATTAAACAGGGGTAGGGACACGAAAGTATAGTCTAATGTTGAGTTTTTAGTTGATCAGTAGTAAGTGATTGTTGGGGGGTTGTCACCTGTGCTTCCACCATTTACTGCTCTAAAATGGAGGTGTTCAAGGTCCTCTAAGAGACGCTGGCTGTTTTTTGTAGTCTGTCCTGATGGGCTCTTCCCCTGTGGCGGGATGTTCCACATCCGGTTTTGTATAGACACTTCCTCCGCTGTCGATGAGCCAATTAGATGTAGATTGAGGTCCCCTGTGAGTATCATATCCGAGGTAGTTGTTTAACTGCCTTGGATTTTCTATTTGGGTGAATATATGCGTTTATTATTACAATGTCCTTATACCCGTCCCCTGGTGGCCCCCTCGATGCAGATATATTTATTGCAATAGTGTCTGATGTTTTTGAGCCAGCTGAGGTTGTACATGTGTTGGTGACATAAATTGCGAGGCCTCCCTAGAGGTGTCCGTATCTTGCCCCTTTAACTGCTAGTGCGAAAAAAACTAAACTGAGATATCCTTAAAGTGTGGTGGATCAATCAACCAAGTCTTGAATTGTGGATTTCTTTACCCCATTAGAAGCAATGCGATGATGTGGAATGTCCTTTGAAAGTTGATGAAGTCCAAATCTGTTGTCTTGCTGGCCAGTTTGTTTATGTTCCATGAGCATATCTGTAGCAGGTTGGTTTTGCCTGTCGGTAATGTTTGGTGGCTGATTGGTCACTTATTTCTTGCTTGGTTATTTATAGTCCTTGGGAACCAGCCAAGATCTTCAAACCGGTTCACTTGATTTGCAGTTTCTTGGCTTGTTCTGTGTGTGTCCTGTGAATGCCCATTTGTGAGAGGAGAGTGCCCTCTTGCGCCTTTTAATACGGATCTTGGGATGTTTGTCCGAGCTGTCGGTGCTTTCTCGAACACTCCACGTCCCACAGAACAAGATAGCTGTGTTGCAAAAACAGAAGGGTTTGCTTTTCAATAATATGAACAAAATTAAAAGCTCAGGAAAGATAAGGACCCAGCTGGGATCTCCCTGCCCTGGTTTTCACAACAGTACCTTTTCTCCAACATTTTATGTGCAGTTCCTGGAGTAAGCATTGGAGGCAGTACCACCATACCCAAAAGGCATTCTATGGCATGACACCTTAGAGAAGAGTACTATGAAGCTACACGGCTAAGGTGGATTATCAGGTTGGGAGTTTTTGTCCCATTCTGGTCACGTGCCAGCTAAATCCTGCTCAGGATTTACTCGGAAATACATAAAGCCAACATTGAAATGGGGTAAATGTGTGTTTATCAGGTTGCGGGGGACAGTGTGATTATCTCTTGAATTGTGGATCTCTTTACCCCATTAGAAGCCCGTTGTTTCATGCAATAGAGTGTTGTACTGCACAATGAAACCTCAAGGAGTTTTAGGCTACCTTCAAGCCATTCGTTAAAGATTCACATTTTGCACCACACATAACGAAAGGGGGACAGAAGAAGTTCTGCACAAGTTTTGCCTTTAAACCACTCAGAACGTATTACACCGTTCACGGAAGCCTTAATAGCAACACCTCCTTATTGGAATCTGGTGTCTGGATAGAACTGTGTAGATCTGAAAATGGCTCTCCTGCAAACAAGACGATTAGCACAGAAGTTAGGGAAAATTAATCCTCAAGTGGAATACTTCTCTATTTCAAGACTTTAACGTTATTCATCTTTCTATTCTAGTATGTGTGTGTTTTTCAGCCTTTCCAGCAACAGCAAGCAGGCACAGTGAAACAGCACAGAAGGTACAACATAGGACCTCACCAAGGATAGCAAAACATTTTGAGACTGATGTTAGAGTTGTTAGCACTTGCATGATAATTTGGCAAAGCACAGCAAGCATGGACCTCCTGCAGATATTTGAGTCTTGGAGGTTGTACTGCACACATTTATTTTCGCCTTTTTTCTACCATTCATTGGAATTAGGAGTGATTGCATCTCTGTGGCCTTACGTCGAAGTAAGCTTCGTAGGCTTAGTGTAGACATTGTGTCTTCTTTCAATACCAATACAACATAAAAGTAAAAAACATTCTGCTGACCTCCTCGCTACAAACTCTCAGCGTGTTGCAGATTGGTGGCTGAACTAGAAGATCTGATCTGATCCATCAAGAGCCCCAGTTCCATAAAAGAGAAATCTGACAGCATGATTCCTCAGTTGACACTAGGGCTTTCTTTGCTGTGTTGAAATTATTTCAGCATAAATGATCCATGTTGTCATGGTCGTCATTCGCAGTATGTGGTCCAACTTGCTGGCTTCCAGTCAAGCCTACCTTCCTCCAGTTGTTTATGAAGTTCCTGCATCTCGGAGGATGCCTGCATACACCAACATAAATGAATGCTTCAGCCTGACCCACGAAGCAGATGGTAAGTAAGGAGTTGGAGGAAAAGTCTGTCACCCCCAACTCAGGTCCCTCTTTACATGGACTTACTTCTTGCTTTGTCAGGCCACTATAAATAATGTATGGTATTTGGCATTTTTTTGTCAGTAGCAACAGTTTCAGTACTGCTGATGGCATGAGAATATTTTGGTGTTTGAAGGAAGTGGGAGGTCTAATATTCAGATTGCTGCATACTTCATCGATTGCTGTCTCAAAATGTAAGATATTCACTGGCCCTGTTGTTCCACAAATACAATGCTCGCAGGCTACTCAGACTGAGTCAAGTGAGAAACCTTGAACCACAATGGGAGCTCAGAGTGCTGCAGGAGAGACGATTTGGTGTTACGACAAAGCTGCTGACTTTGAAACTGGGAAACCAGATTCAAACCTCTTAGTTCAAGTATTGGGATAGTCTGAGGACAGAGCAACTCGTATTTAATAGATCTGATTAGTAAGATTGTGACAGGGAAATAGCAGTATTGATGCAATCATAGATTGCTTAATGGTAATCTCCAGGGGGCATATGTAGGTAGGCGATTGCGATTCGCAAACAGCATTTTGGTATGTAGGTGCCACTTAGCAAAATAAGGAATCGCAAAAATTGCGATTCCTTATTTTGCTCAAGCATTTAAGGTATTGCAATTTTGAGATTCCTTAAATGCTATATAAGGGTGCTTTTAAAATTGCGATTTTGGCTTAAGGAATTGCAAAATACCACCTACTTCAAGTAGATGGTATTTTGCGATTTCCTGTCAAAATGCATTTTTTTTAAACATTCAAAGTGCCATGTGGTGCACAGACATGCCCTTAGGACATGTATGTGCACCATATGTACTTACAGGCACATTCCAGGGGTACAACAGGTGTCCTTTGGACACCCTGGCACCCTTGGAATTGCGATTCTCCAATTGCGATTTTCTCATAGAAAATCGCAATTTGAGAATGTATCCCCATTCATTACCTACATTCCATTTTGCAATTCTCAAATAGCGATTCCTTAAAAATCGCTATTTGAGATTCGCAAAATAGAAATTTCCTACATATGCCCCTTAGTGTTCTACTCTCAGTCTTCCTTGTCATCGTCTTTACACCCTACTACACATCTTTCCACCTAGAGCGTCGCTTTGCCTGGAAGGCTTCTAGAATTGGCCGGATTCACTTATAGCACATTTATTTGGTGGGTAAAGAAACTATATGCTACAGATGTTATAAATGCAAGTTCTTTTCTCTGAGGTGGAATCCACCTCATTAGCAAGGCCTGTGATGAGAAAGAGTATGACAGTGGGTAATGAAGATAACCTGTAAAGCACTGAATATGTGTCTGGCAGAGCAGAATTCTGATTAGGAAATCGGTTTTGCCCGATTACGATTGGAACAGGTTTTGCACATGCAGTTTTCCTGGGTGCGGGAACACCAAATTAGATTTTCCTGGAGAAATTCCCAGCTGGAACAATTGCTGCAACAGCAGAAAATCCTCATCCTCAATTCTTGACAGGCATTTTTTCTTGCAACAGGGAAGCATTCACTTGCCCCCTGCCAGAATTTTTCTTCCTTCCCAATCCTTCCATCCACCTCCAACCACTCGGAAGCCACCGCTTCTATGTACAATCTGCTAAAATCAGCTGGGAATAGGGAATAATGTGCAGAATTCCACACAGTAATTTGGTATCTGAAGTTATTCCCCATTCGTAGGTTTATAACTCATCATAGGTCAGTACAATGGATCAGCTCAAGTGCTACTTGGCCTAGTATTTTCTGTGAGCAATCGAAGTGTCAGGTAACATTTAGGCCGATGCGTAATCTTCATTAGTTGTCTGAAATCCTGAGTAATTTATACATTTCACATTATGTAAAATGTGCAAAATGCTAACTATTTCACATAATACAGTTTTTCAAAATATTTTTGGATGCTGGTTTTAATAAAAATTGTCTAGCTGGGAGCCATTTTATAGATTAACCAGCCAATTTCTGTTGAGCCAATCTCTCTGTCTGCACATTTTGTAACTTTTCTGTACTGGGTATGCCCACAGACATCACCTGTCACAGAGAAAAGTCATGTAAGATGCACATTGTGTAATTGAGCAACTTTTTTCTGAAATATTCCATAACTTTGGGGAAAAATAAGTTGTGCAAATTCACCACATACCTAATGATTACAAGTATCTGAGCAAAATACTCATGGCAGTAGCAAACTGGAAGACACATTAAAATCCATATCTTAATTAGGTGTATAACGCTGCTTGCAAAGTATTAGGCTTCAAAAATAATATGACACCCATGAGGTAGAAGATAACTATGAAATCACCATGCGCGTAGGGGGATAGTCAACTATAAAGCCAATGAGCTGGGATCTCCAAAATAGTGGAATATGTAACTGGATGTAAATTAAAGAAACACCAGCCGCTCACAAACCAACCTTTTGAAGTCAAGTGCAGCCTAAATCCCATGCGGACAAGACATCATGGCGAATATTGAGGAAAAAAGCACATCTCACAAAAAGTCGGAAGTGGACCTTCCAGAGGTACCAATGGAGTTCTGTCCAGCTTGCTGTTCAGCTGAGCTGCATGTCCCTCTTTGTATGGGAGCGCACCCAGCTGAACATCCACAGCTCCCTGAGAGGGAGGAATAGCCATGACTCCACCGAAAGAGAGAAAAAGCCAAGTATCGCAGACCCATCCATGTTGTCCTACAACAAACTCATTGGGGTTCTGGATAATTAGTTTACAATATACTTGGACTGGCACAGCTTGCATGTGTGTAGAAAGAGTCCTCCTCTCCTCTCACCAGCTGAAACAAGAGTCTTTCCAAGATATCATGGAGCCTGGTCAGGATGGCAACCCACATGATGAAGGCCTTAGTCAGCATTTGCTGGGTAAGGATCGGTAACACCTATTGCTGAGTAGATCATTTATTAACCCATTTGAGGGCATAATGGCATGGCAGCTAGTACGACGGATAGAGATCGTATAGCGTCTGTGATTAAAGGCACAAAACAGGCTGCCTGAATAATTTCTATTAGAAATGATATAATATGTAGCAGTGTAATATCAACCAAAATATACATCATTATTCATATAAGTTAATATCCGAAGATCTAGTTCGAACAAGCGATTAGTACAGCACACTACACTAGAATATGGGTTATCATGTATGGCACGGGTGTAACATCACACGGTGTGATACAGGTAATAGTAGGAAAAAAATATACAAGGTGGCAAGAGCACACCTGGGGCCGTATTACACTAAGTGCCCTGGGGGCACAGCAGGTATTTGCGCCCAAATTGCATGCCCGAGGCACTTTGGTATTACAGAGGGGGCTGCGCATGCTTGTGCCGCCCACAGGTTGAGCGGCATGTCTGAAAATTTTTAAATGATAACAATGACAAGTTTCAGATTAATCTGTGTGAAGACAACCTGGAAAGACTGATGTATGTTTCCTGGAACAGGTGGGTGTTTGTGGCTATGTAACATGCCAATGTAATCCTTAAGTGAATTGCTTCTTCCTGTAGCATCATTCCTGCTTGATCTTTTTAGGGAGTCGATGGAGCCACAAACCTACACCGTTATCTCTTTCTGATACAGGCGCACAACTTCAGAGTAATCTATTTTTCAGTCCCTGCTTCCTAACAAATGTTTCCCAACTGGAAGGAAACCCAATTCACAGTCCCACGACATCCTTGGTTCGAAAGATTTCAGTCATAAACCTGTGGGCTTGGGTTACAGCATGGTCTTCATACCATAGCAAAATGTTCAGTCCTGATTGGGTCTTATCCCCCTAAGGCGTCAGTCTCTTTGGGCTTTTATAGCGATCACAAGGGTGGCTACGCCTTACCAAGTGAGCCTCTCAGACCTACTACTGTGAGCTTTATAGGCATCTTTGAATATTGCTACGGTAGTAGCTACACTTTCCTTACAGGGTAGTAGTTCTACTACTGTAGGTGCTGTATGAATAATCAGTCTTTACCCTCTTACGTAAGAAAGTACATAATGCATAGCTGCTTACAAAAACCATAAACACCCAACTAAATGGCTTTGTTTGCGGCAACAGCAAGACAAACCGATTTCCTTATGCATGACAAATTTACTAATACTGTGAGGATGACTTTATATAAATGTGCAGAGCAATCTGTGTCCATACATAGAAAACAAAAGAGACAACAAAACTGCATGCAGATTGTCACACCCAGCATGACAATCATGGGATAAAGATCTTGACAGTCAGTAACACCTTTGCAGGAACATCATAGTTCAAGTTCAAGTTCAAGTTCAGGGATTTATATAGCGCACTACTCACCCAGAGGGTCTCAAGGCGCTTGGGGAAGGGGGGGTTCAATTTTTGTCGAATAGCTAGGTTTTAAGTTCTTTTTGAAGGAGATGTGGTTTTAAGTAAGGCGGAGGTGAGTGGGGAGTGAGTTCCAGGTCCTGGCCGCCAGGAAGGAGGAGGATCTACCACCCATGATGGATCTTCGGATGCGCGGGGCTGCGGCGAGGGCTTGATTGGACGATCTAAGTTGGCGGGTGGGTGTGTAGAAGGACAGTCGAGTGCTGAGGCATTCGGGTCCTAGTTTGTAGAGGGCCTTGTGTGCGTGGGTGAGAAGACGGAATGTAATTCTCTTGTTGACGGGAAGCCAGTGGAGGTCTTTTAGGTGTACGGTGATGTGATCTTGGCGAGGGATGTCCAATATGAGTCTCGCTGATGCGTTTTGGATGCGTTGGAGTTTTTTCTGTAATTTTGCTGTGATTCCGGCATATAGTGTGTTACCATAATCCTGTCGACTCGTGACCAGTGCGTGGGTGACAGTCTTTCTTGTTTCGAGGGGGATCCAGCGGAAGATCTTTTTGAGAATACGAAGTACGTTGAAGCAAGAGGATGAGACTGCGTTGACTTGTCTGGACATCGAGAGGGAGGAGTCTAGGATGAAGCCCAGGTTGCGTGCGTGGTCTGAGGGTGTGGGTGCTGTGCCCAGAGCGGAAGGCCACCAAGAGTCGTCCCGGGAAGAGGGGGAGGATCCTAGGATGAGCACCTCCGTTTTGTCTGAGTCGAGTTTTAGGCGGCTATGTTTCATCCATTCGGCTACTTCTTTCATGCCTTCGTGAAGATTGGTTTTGGCGGTGTTAGGGTCTTTGGTGAGGGAAAGGATTAACTGGGTGTCGTCGGCGTAAGAGATGATGTTAAGGTTGTGTTGACGCGCGATGGAGGCGAGTGGACTCATGTAAACGTTGAAGAGGGTGGGACTGAGTGACGATCCTTGTGGTACTCCACAGATGACTTCAGTGGCCTTTGAGTTGAATGGGGGAAGTCGGACTCTTTGAGTTCTCCCGGCGAGGAATGAGATGATCCAGTCCAAGGCTTTTCCTTGTATGCCGATGTTGCTGAGGCGTTGTATAAGGGTGCTCTGGCAGACTGTGTCGAAAGCGGCCGAGAGGTCGAGTAGAATGAGGGCCGCTGTTTCTCCGTTATCCAGTAGTGTTCGGATGTCGTCTGTTGCTGCAATGAGGGCGGTTTCGGTGCTGTGTTTGGCTCGAAATCCGGACTGAGAGGGATCGAGGGAGTTGTTGGATTCAAGGAAGGCGGCGAGCGGACTGTTGACGGCTTTCTCAATGACTTTGGCGGGGAAGGGGAGGAGGGATATGGGTCGGTAGTTTTTAAGTTCAGAGGGGTCTGCTGTGGGTTTCTTCAAGAGGGCGCTGAGTTCGGCGTGTTTCCAGCTTTCTGGGAAGGTGGCAGAGTTGAACGAGCAGTTGATGACATCACGGAGATGGGGTGCGATGATGGAGTCAGCTTTGTTGAAGATGTGGTGGGGGCAGGGGTCGGTTGGTGAGCCAGAGTGGATTGAGTTCATTAGGCGGATGGTGTCTTCGGTGGTGATTGGGTTCCAGGCGCTGAGGTTGTTAGTTGGCGGTGTGGGATCTGAGGGGGGTGGGGAGGGTTGTTCGCAGGGAGTGTTCTCGAAGCTGTTGTGAATGTCGGCAATTTTGTTGTAGAAGAAGGAGGATAACGCATCGCAGAAGTCTTGGGAGGTAGTGATGTCGTTAGATGCTGCAGCGGGGTTGGTGAATTCTTTGACGATGTTGAAAAGTTCCTTGCTGTTGTGGGCGTTGTTGTCGAGACGATCCTTGAAAGCTGATTTCTTGGTGGATCAAATCAGTTGGTGGTGTTTGCGGGTGGCCGCCTTGAGGGTGGCCATGTTGTCGGTGGTTGGGTTTTTTCTCCATGTTTTCTCTAGGGTGCGGCATAGCTTCTTGGATTTTTTAAGGTCATCATTGAACCAGGGAGCCTTTTTGCTGCCTGACATGATCTGGTGCTTTTTCAGGGGTGCTAATTCGTCAGCGCTGTGGGTGATCCATTGCTTGAGTTTGGTGGCCGCTTGGTTTGGGTCCAATGAGAGGGTGGGAGGGTTTTGGTTGAGTGATGTGAGGAGTTGGTTGGAGTTGATTTTGTTCCAGTTTCTCTGAGGAATAGGTTGTGGGTGGTTGTGGGTCAAAGTGGTTTTGTAGCTGAAGTGAACACAGCTGTGGTTCGTCCAATGCAGAGCTGTGGTGCGGTCAAAGAAAATGTGCTTGCTGGAGCTGAAGATAGGGTCGAGCGTGTGCCCGGCTACATGGGTGGGGGTGTCCACAACTTGTTTGAGTCCGAGATTGTCCAGGTTGTCCAGAAGGGAGTTGGTGTTGCTGTTGTGTTTGTTTTCAAGGTGGAAGTTGAGGTCTCCTAATAGAATGTAGTTCTCGGAGGCGAGGGCATGTGGGCTGACGAAGTCAGTGATGTCATCGCTGAATTGAGTGCGGGTTCCTGGAGGCCTGTAGATGAGGGTGCCTCTAATTGTGGTCCTAGAGTCGGTGTGGATCTGGAAGTGGAGATGTTCGGCGGTTGCAAGATTATCGTCGATGCTGGTCGTGATTTTGATGGTGTTCCTGTGGATGATGCGATGCCTACTCCTGTTTGGTTGGTGCGATCTTTCCGGATGATCTTGTAAGCGTCCGGTATGGCTATAGCGATGACGGGTGCTGATGATGTGTTCATCCATGTTTCAGTGAGGAAGGCGATGTCCGGTGACGCAGTGTCGAGTAGGTCCCAGAGTTCAGTGGCGTGTCTGTGGACCGAGCGGGTGTTCAGCAGGATGCACTTCAGGTGGTTAGAGTCAGAGCTATGTTTGGAAGGAGAGGATTTGGTGAGGGTCCTGAAGCAGGTGAACTTGCAGGTGTGACAGGTGAATGGGCCGTGGGTACGTCCTGGGGTGGCTTCGCAGCATTGTAGTGTGCGTCCGGGGTTGAGGGCGAGGAGAGCTGCAGCATCGTATGTGAATCTAGTGGGTTGGGTACGGTGGGGGCAAGGGGGTCTGGCGCTGGGCGCGATCCAGGCGTGGACGGGCGTAGACGGGCTTACCTTTGGTGCACCTTCGGCGCGACCGCAGTGCGTGGACGCTGCACGTTGATTCATCTGTCTTAAATGTGGAGTGTAGGGGGGCGGAGCGTGGGAGGGTCAGCTGGGAGGCGGGACCGGGGAGGAGCCACGGGCCACGAGCACAACAAAATGGAAGGTCAAAAGTGAAACTGAGGACACGAACACACAAAGGCAATTCTAAACTTCTCAAAGCAATGCAGCGCAATTGTTTACAAAGCGCAAGTGCAGACTAACGATACCAAGCACTGTCCCCGTCGAGGCGCTCTCACTCAGCCAGGTAATGGGCGCTGTGTGATCGTCGAGGAGCTGGGGCTGCAGGCGATATTAGGCACAGCAAAGTTCAATCTGCAGGAGGGGTGTAGGTTAAAGGCAGGGAGCGAGGAGGAGCGACCGACCCAGAGCGAGTCCAGCTGGTCACAGAAGCCCAGGGGGAGCGAGCTGACTCTGCTAGTGGGTGGGAGGGGCAGCTGGGAGGCGGGAGCGGGGAGGAGCCACGGGCCACGAGCACAACAAAATGGAAGTTCAAAAGTGAAACTGACGACACAAACACACAAAGGCAATTCTAAACTTCTCAAAGCAATGCAGCGCAATTGTTTACAAAGCGCAAGTGCAGACTAACGATACCAAGCGCTGTCCCCGTCGAGGCGCTCTCACTCAGCCAGGTAATGGGCGCTGTGTGATCGTCGAGGCGCTGGGGCTGCAGGCGATATTAGGCACAGCAAAGTTCAATCTGCAGGAGGGGTGCAGGTTAAAGGCAGGGAGCGAGGAGGAGCGACCGACACAGAGCGAGTCCAATTTATATTTATAAATTTATATTTCCTTTTGTCAGATGCATCAATCCCATTCACAAACCAGGGATAATCCTGTTTGCGAAACAACTTGCTTAAAGCATATCAGACCATTATCCCTCAATTTGCTTTCCAATAAGGAAACATTTTTTAGAGAAGCAGTGAGTTGATATCTCTTTAAAGCACAGGTGCTGTGTTTTAAAGAAATATGTTTCCTCTGGACCAATTTCTACTGCCCCAATGCCTCTGGCACGATTCACAAAGGCGAGAGTGTACCCTTTGCGAATAACTTACCACCCCAACTTAGATTTGGTAATTCATCACACCTCTTTCATGATCCTACCTATTTGCAGTTCAGAAAGAATTGCAATCGTCCTGTTGAGTTTGCAAACCCCCTGATTATGGGCCCGATCTAGTAAGATTGGATTCCCAAAAATTAGTCACAACAACTTTTTGTGAATGCTGTCTAATTTTGCAAACTGACCTATGCACTAATAGGTCAGTTTGCAAAATTCCCATTTAAAGTGGCTGAAAATCCAACCAGCCTCATGAATAATAATGACATAGCTTACAGATTGTATCTCAGTCCAATTGGTAACCCTTCTTAATCCCAATTTAGCAGTCAGTAAAAGTTTTCAGACCCCTAAAACCTAAAAATGGACCGTCAGCTCAACACTGTCACCTCTTTTTGCTACCACACCCTCCGCCTACTCTGAAAGTCCTTCAACTGGATTCCACCAAACACAGGAAAACAGCCACTCACGCCCTCATCAGCAGAAGACTGGACTACGGCAAGGCACTCTATGCCGGGATCAACAAGAACCACAGCCGCAAACTCCAGAACGCCGCCGCCGGACTACTCCTCAACCTATTGCCCCACTGCCACACCAGACAACACCTACGGACACTACACTGGCTCCCCACCGAGAAGAGAATCACCTCAAGCTTCTCACCCACGCTCACAAGGACATTCATAACACCGGCCCGCCTACATGAACCACAGCCTCACGTTCTATGCACCTCAACGTTCCTTCCGCTCGGCCCAGCTCTCCCTTGCAACGGCACCTCGCATCAAGAAGACCAGAGCAGGAGGACACTCCTTCTCCCTCCTCGCTGCCAAGGCATGGAACTCCCTCCCTCTTCAACTCAGACAGACGCCGTCACCCCCAAGTTCTTGAAGGACCTCAGGAGCTGGTTCTTCGACGGAGGTCCGAGACCTTCAGGGAGCTGAGCGCCCTCCGCCCCACCCAGCTCTTTCGGGTGAGTAGCTGTGCTCCACAAACCCTTGATTGATTGACTGATTGGTTGGTAGATAGGGAAAGCCCAGTTTGCTGTTTCACATCCAGCTCATTTGAGAATTTGACATCACAAAATATGTTAGTTCATCTGGCCCTTTGTACATCCCAGGGTTTGAGTCCACTATAGAGCTTTGTACATCTGCCAAATAGTCTCTAATTTAATGTTTTCAAGACTTCTTGACAGCTGTGAGGTACACAGTGTAACAATTGTAATTTACTATTCACAACAAGGTTTCTAATATTGAAAACATCCTTTTTGTGACTGTTAACAGAACAGTCTTTAATAGTCATACATTTAATCAGTGACACAAGAACAAATGCATGATAAATTAATACAAACAGCATAACAACCATGCAATAAACAGCATGATGATCTGTAATTGTTGTGCATGACAACCTGCATCTCCTCATTACGAGTACATTTCTAATGTTGCCCAACTATAGAGCAGCGTACTATCTGTCTACGAATCACTTCAGCCCTCTGGGTATTAGCCCTATATAATATCTAGACCAAACCATATTTTCTGTTCTTGCCAACCTTCGATCCATTTCCAAACCTAAAAGCAGGGCCAACGTACCACTTTGCATTACCTATCTTATCACAGAACATTTTTATTTTAGACTTCGGGGGCTCTATGTAGTAAATGTGTGCAAAAGGTTTAAATGACTCTTACACATGTCTTAGTTTCACTTCCTGCACTCCGCTATAGGAAATCATTTTTGGTGCCATGTATGTCTAGTGCGCAGCATAGTCAGTCTGCTTGAGTGCGCAAAATAGATTAGCGCCAGCGCAATGTCGAATTGTGCGGCGACTCCACATTATCTCTGTATGTTTGGGGCAATGGGTTGAAACTAAATAAAAAGTAAAACTGGGATTCGCTTACGACCTATGCTTTTAGAGGTTGTGTGTGCTTTCTTCCCTTTTCCTCTCAATGTTGCTGGCATTTTCATTGAAAGAGAAAGAGCATGATTCTACAAATTAGGAATATTTTCGTTATTTAGACAGTTTATGGAACCACAGTTAAATTGTAGCAAACACCCAGGTAGCCTCTGTGCATTTTAATAATTTCAAATGCTGTGGACTGCAATATAGATCTGCTTAACTGCCATTTTACCGAAAAATTTTGATTAAACAACTATTTGTCTACAATACAAAATCATTGCAACTTTTTTCGAAGCAGTAAAATGAGTTAAAGCATGTCCCGTCTAGACTTCGGGAACGCCCTTTACCTGGGAGCACCCAAATTAACCCTCAATAAACTCCAGGTAATTCAGAATTGCGCTGTTCGTACCCTTTTAGGAATTTCCAGTCGCCAGTCGGTGGAAGCAGAACTAAAAACAAATCTCCACTGGCTACCTATCAAGGCAAGAATCGAGTTTAAAAGCTTATGCATTGCTCACCGTGCCTTCTGGAGGAAAGGCGCAGCTTTAAATCACACCCTGATCAATCCATATAATCCTACTAGACAACTTAGATCGATGCATGCCTTCTGAGTAAACAACCCTAGGTTTCAAAGAGCGAGGTGTCGAGGTCGAACTTTCTCTGTAAACTCGGCCAGACTCCGGAACTCTCTCCCCATACCCCTGCGCTCTGAGCCCAACCTCCTCTCCTTTCGGAAAAAGCTGAAGACGTTCTTGTTCAGCAGATAAAAGCAGTTCTCTTTCCTTATACACTCATGTCATCCACTAGCGGTAGGATGCCTGCGGGTAACTATCGCGCTCTATATAAACCTACTCCAATCCAATCCAATCCAATGTTATCCCATAGTTATTACATACTGAAGGATTCACTATGTTTTAAAATTATATTTTCATTACACTGAAGCAAACTGTATATTTAATAATAAAACAAATTGTAAGGCTGAATACCTATAAGTGATCTAACTACGCAGTCTGCATTCTCTATAGGATGTAAATA
Source organism: Lissotriton helveticus (assembly GCF_964261635.1). Lineage (NCBI taxonomy): Eukaryota > Metazoa > Chordata > Amphibia > Caudata > Salamandridae > Lissotriton > Lissotriton helveticus. The sequence continues at coordinate 86,367,098 of NC_136063.1, forward strand.
CACCTGCCAGACTTCTACGTGAAACTCACTCTACCCTTGTGAGAAGCTGGCCTGGTGTATGATGTCCACTAATGTAAGTGGGCACCTTACACCAGTCCAGACAACCCTTATGGTGATTTAAGAGGTCTTAGACAACCTCAGAAAGCTCTCTAAGTGGCAGCTGTTGGGAGCAGCCTTCAGGCTTAGTCTTGGAGGAGTGTAAAGCAGCTTGTTTTACCAGAATGCAATCTTATAGTGTATATTAAATGAAAAAGAAGCACACAAGGTATTTATATATATATACATATTTACTTTATAATACTCTCTAGTAAGTTATAGTATCTCCAACACTGAGATAAACACAATGTACAGAATACATCAGCAAATTAACAGTAAATAGCACTAAATGCACGGTGGGCCCCAGGGGGGGGGCAAACCATATACTAAGAAAGTGGTATAAGAACTAAGACCAGAGTCAGGACAATGTCGGGACAATGTCGAGAGGACGTAGAATCGCTGGGGACCCAAGGTAAGTAGATAGGGACCCCACGGAGAGCATGGACAGTGTGGGAACACAACTGCGGGCCCCGTACAACTCAAAGTGCAAGTCGCAGTTGTTTTTTTAAAGATTAAGGACCCTTCCCACCCGACCCTGAAGAAATCCCATGGAAGACAGACGGTTGGACAGCCACCCCACCAGTGGATACCCTAGTACCCACGTTACCTACACCAGAGAAGCTGGGTGCATAGGGGTGAAGTGGTGTCGGAAACGGCTGTCAAACCCAATAGAGAACTTCAGGAAAGTGCAGCTGCTGGAAGCCGAGAAAGTGTCTGTGGGAATCCAAATGTGGTTTCTTGAAGAAGAGTGCCAGAAAGCAGAGGGGGCAGAGTCTATGTCACTCAGGAGTGACCAGGAGACTTGGTCGACGAATGCCCACCGTTGGTGGGTTCTTCAGGGAAGATGACGACGACCTTGACTCTGCAGCTGTGGGGACCAGGCGATACTAAGAATGACCAGGAGCCAGATACGAGCTGTCCCACAAAGGATGTCGAGTGCTGAGGGGTCAGTGTCTGGCGGGAGCACCAACAAGCCTAGCTAAATGCAGCCCACGCAGGAAGTCAAGAAGGTGCAAAGTTGGGACCAGCAAGGTCCAGGAAACTCACCAAAAGAAGGAGAGTCAGTGCAGGCCCGAGCAATCAGGAGAGCCCAAAGAAGTCATAGATGACCCTCCATAGGACCCACACACCGAAGACACTGGAGTCGCAGGAGGACCTTGAGACCTTGAGCAGCATACCAAAGCAGCAGGCCACGGTGCACACGATGCAATGTGGCTGAAAATCTTGGTGGAAGAAGGTGCCAGAGGATGGGGCTACTTGGAGCGCAATGCACTTGTTTCAAAGTTGCTAACAAGCCTTTGCACTTGCGCGGTGCACAGGGGTTTGGGAATTGCAGCCCCCACGAGGGATACTGGCCTCTCAGTGAGAGTGCAGGGCAGGCCTCGAGAGCTGTGGAAAACCACCACTTGTGTTGCAGAGCTCACATAGTCCGGAGACTCAGGATCTGCAAACCAGTCAACTTTAGTTGCGGTGTTTGCAAATGCAGAGGAGTGGCTCCTTCTCTCCAAGGGAGATTTCTTCAGGGGTCTTTGATGCTTCACAGGCCTTGGAAGGCTCCTGTATGATGCACAAGTACAGACGATGCAGCAGACTGGAAGGGAGACAAAGTCCGGCCCAAACGAAGTCCAGCAAAGTCCAGAGTGCCCAGGCGGAAGAAGAAGTAGTTGTGCCTGATCTGAATCTTGTCCCACAACAAATCTACACCCAGGTATGCTCTTAAGTACCCTAGGGAAAGGGTTGGATGATTCAGGGGACTCTTCGATGGGAGGCTCTGGACAGGGTGGAGTTTCCTCCCATATCCTTTGTCCAGTTTCGTACCAGAGCTGGAGCCCACGGCTCCCAGGACTGGTTTGAACTGGACTATGCACAGGGACACCAACTGTGCCCCTCATGGAGACTCTCTGGAGCTGGCAAGCGCACCCACTCTGCTCTAATGCACTAAATCCTGTCTGGGAGGTGGTCACATCTCCCTGTGACAAGATGCTTATTGTTTCACCTTCCTCTGATCATGATCATGAGGCCCATAGGAATGAATGGGGAGATATTTGCAATTTGTAATTTGCAATTCACAATTAGAGAATCGCAAATTGCGAATGCAAAATCAAGGGTGCCAGGGTGCCAAAAGGACACCCTGTTGCACCCCTGAAATGTACATGTGTGCGCATGTGGCACAAATACATGCACTAAGGACATGTATGTCAAATACAAAATACAAAATAGTGCATTTTTCAAAGAAATCGCAAATTACCACCAACTTGAAGTTGGTGGTGATTTGCGATTCCTATTGGCCAAATTGCAAATTTTCTGTGCTTCTTACATTGCATTTAAGGAATCGCAATTTGCGATTCCTTAAATGCAATTGCAAAATAGGGAATTGCTATTTTGTGATTCCTTATTTTGCGAGGCTGTTACATCCCACTTACCTGAATTGCGATCGCAAACGCCGAAATACTGCGAATTTCGGCATTTGCAAACAACATTTTGTTTCATACATATTGCCCTAAAACCCATTTTATCCTACGGGATTTTGATTTCGAAGGACGGGATATCCGTCACCGTTGTTACGGAGCGACCCCCGCTGCGTTCTAAATCAGACCCTAAATCAGACAATCAGGCGAACGGCGCAGAAACTATAAAGTTGTAGTTTGCTTAGAATGCTCATTAGTGGGTTTTTTACCTGTATTTTGGACAATTACATGACATTGTGACTCAGAGAAAGGTGTGAGCCCCTTACTGTGCACAGTGTTCTAGTACACATAGTACATTTTAATTGAACTACGATTTTCAGTAGCCCAGAGCAGTATCTTCAAGAGTCATTCATTCATGCACATCTTTTTGACAATGAATGCACATTTTATGCCGTCTCTTTTCTTAACAAGCGCTCCACTCCGCTCCGCACCGCTCCACTCCACTCCACTCCACACATTTCTCATACTGGGGCTGAAACTGACAGACTGGCGCACAGTGCTAGGCAAGCATAGGACTATAAAGGAAGAGGTATGCTTTACATTTTAATAACTGCTCTTAAACCTTTCCCATGTGCAATCCCTAGTGTTAATCACAAGTGGGTGAAAGGTGTTTCGGCACAGCCTTCTGAACATAAAACATCTGTGTGGAGTGTATCATTATGCACAAACCTCAATATGGATTATTAAACATGAATAACAAATGTATTGAAATATTTTAACTCAGTAACTGCATAACTTTGTCTCAGTTTGAACCACTGAAGTGCCAGTCTCTCTACTATACCCGTCATTGGAACTTTGGAATGTTGAGAGCTCCTTTGAAGACAATGGGGTAGCTTTGGGCTTATAAGGGCTGGTATAAGCCCGGAGCGCCAGCATTCCAATGTTTGTCTTCATGTATCTCCCGTTTTAATTTAGAACATTCTACCCTTAGCGGGTGGAGTGTTGTAATAGTCGTATAGCCCTTCTGCCTCGGGCTATACCGGTTATTAAAGGGCCTCTCCCTCGTTATAGGCCTTCGCCTGTTGCTTGGGCCTATAGCTCAGATTCTGGGCCTTTAATATCTGGTCATAGACCTCAGCAGCGGACAATAAGGCTACACTATCACAGAATTATTTGCTTTTATAAAGCTGATAATCCCCTAGTAAATCTTTGAAAATTGTGCCCACTTTCAGTTTTAGTAGTAATTTAAATCTGGATACTATGGCTATGTATGTCCTTAAACTAGGGTATTAAACTAGGGTTGAAGCCCGCTATGCCCTTCACAGGCTTCTTACTAAAGGGTGAGACAGGTTTAGGAGAGAATGTGGATTTTACACAATTCAAATGATGTTTCAAAGCACTGGAGGGACATTTGAGGATTGGCAGTGGCGTCGGAAAGTATTGAAGGAGGTTTCGAGTTCTCTATGATTCTGGAAAACTCGAGGAAGTTTCTGTGGACAAAGGTGATTTTGTGGGCATGAGCGTGTGTCCCTGGACTCGGGGGGTATTTTCATAAGACTGGGAGTTTGAGGAGTCTCAAGGTCGTTTTGGAGAACTTCAGTAATATTTATTGAAATAAAAAGAAGTTTTTAAAGACTGTGGATGTTTTGAGAACAAGCCAGGGGACACTCAACACTGTTTGGAAGACGGGAGAGTAGCTACGGGGTGATGTACATACAATAATAGTATAAGGTTGCATTTGCTCTGACAGCAAAGTGGATTTGTGTGAGCTCAGCACTGACATTTCCACACTGCAGCCAGACCTGCTCCTTACACACAGAGAGGAGGACAATAAACTAACCTTACCTGTCTAGGGTGCTTCTGACATCCTGAAAAACAGAAGAACAAGAAGATGGACATCAGTTTCCATTACAGATTTTAAATTCTTGCAAAAGTTTAGGTGTAATATGAGATGTGAAATTAAAGTTCAATTAAACACATGGAAGTCTCTCACACATGGAGACACTAGAATGCCAATCTCACACCTCAACACACGCAGTCTGTGATATTCTGATTAAGGTCACATGACACAGCACAGTTTGTGATATCCCAAATGGGACCACAAGGCAGCAGAACATTTGTGACAGTACAGTCTGATATACTCTGAATGCATAATGTATTATAGGCTAGAATACCTGAGATCAGACGACACACCTGTTATAACTCATGCATCACTAGAAATAAATGGTGAAATACCTGAGAAACAACTAGGCGTCTATACTTAAAGTATATCACACCAAAAATACTTCTAACACTTTTCTATGGAATTAAATGCAAATAAACAGGGATTTTGGATAAAGCACAGGATAAGATCTTTAACTCTTTTGTTTTTGTTAGAAAATGTCCACCCATACAAGCTGCAACACTAGAACTGGGTATAACCAGTACTCAGTAAAAAACCTTTGTGTCTATATACAATGGTATTTTGATTGAAAACAGGTGGCTCCTAATACTGTCTGAGAATTGGTCACACTTGAACTGGAATAGTCTCAGTCATCAAATTATGTTCTATGTAAAACAAAACTTGACTTCTCTCTGAATTGTTTCAATTTGAAGAACAAATTATTAAATGAATAGACGGAAGAAATTCTATGTCAGGACCAGAAGCGAGGGATATGCTTTTCTTCCTGTGCTTTAATCAGTAGCAGCCATATTCGAACTTTATGATCCACTACAAATCCCAAGAACCCTTGGGAATGGAACAGACAAAACATCCTATCAAACATAGGAACGCAAGATGACGCCTAGATAAGGTACGTGAGAGTCCGTAACATGCAACTTTTGACTTATGTCAGTGAAGTCAGAGATGGCGCTGTGTCTCCGGGAGCCTTCAGCCTGGTGTGAGACGCCCCACGGAGCTTAGAGTTTCTAAACTGCTTCTACCCTGTTTGATGCCCTGTTCAATCAGAGTGGGTAGTGCGAGTACTTACACCTTGCGGGGTCAGTACTGACAGCGATTGTGCCGCAGATTGCTTTCTGTGATCGGGGCACGCTCCCAGGCCGCCTTTCCCCGGCAATCTTGTCTGCACCTGGGGGTGAGTGTCCCTGGGCTTAGATTCTCATAGTTCGGCTTGATTCACGTTGAAAACCCTTGGCTGGACCGCCAAACCCATATTGCTACTTTGCCTGTCAGAACTCCTCTGGGGTCATAAAATCAGCAGCGCATGCCTGCCCTTGCCTTTAACACACAATTGGCACTTTGCAGCTGCTTCGGCTGTATATTCTGGTGTTCATCTTGTGAACTAGCACAGCGCCGTCTCATTCACCACTATCGGGGATCAGCAGTCGAAAGGAGACCCTTTAGAGTTCCTGCCCTGGGATGATGAATTTTATCCTGCGGTAGACGGCTTGATTTACCGGGTGGTTGCTGATGCCATCGGCCCCTTGGAACAGTGACTGGTGGATCAAACTGTGTGTGCCTGCACCCATATCCCTAATACCGAGGATAGCTTTAACCATGAAGTTTTCATTTTCCCTGAGCAAGGTTTGTTTCTAAAACCTCTTCTGCACCAATACCGGGTCCTACTGAACCAGTCTTGGAATCCCCATGCCGTATTTACCCGGACCCTCAAGATGAGGAGTCCTTTGTGGGCTCAGAAGATGAGGCGGAGTCCTCCAGACCTTGGCACCCATCCACCCCTTATTCCGCTGACACAGCGGACTGGCCGTTGGATGTTATCAGCCCCCTTAACAAGATCCTTGATATGGCTGAAGACGCCAAGACCACAGGTGCCCTTATTTTGCCAGAGTTCCTTTCAGGGTGGGCAGAGACCGCTATCATCTTCTTAGGTAACAAAAATTGTGCGCTGTTCACAGAGCACCGACGCTCCTTGTTGATCCTGGAGGGTCCAGGCTTTGTGATAAACAAGATAAAGTCACTCCTGGTTCCTTCCCAGAAAGCAACTTTTCTGGGTTTTGTCAATGACTCTACTACAACTACCCTCAGCCTTCCATCCCAGAAGGTGGCGAAGGTTCGTTAGGAATTGAGGAAAATCCTGGCCAAACCTCGCACCTCACTTAGGCAGATCACTTGCCTGGTGCGCCTCTTGTCGTTATCCATCCAGGCCATCTTTACGGAGCCCCTCCATTACCAGGCTTTACAGAGGTTAAAGACTTCTCATCTGAAGAAAGGACTAACATACTTCACCTGGTGCCTCTCACAGACAACACGAAGAAAGAAACCAGCTGGTGGCTGTCCCACATGGAAGCATGGAATGGGAGAGCGATTTTTGGTTCAGCCTCAGCCCTCAATATAGAATCAGACACAAGCATGTCAGGTAGGGGACCCAGATGCAGAGAGTTTTCTACAGGTCAGTCTCCCTCCCCCTGGGTATCTCTCCCTCTCACCCTAAGTGAAGAGAATCCAGAGAGTCAGCTAGGTACCGGCATAGGTGCAAGGTCAAGTATGTGTATAGAAGGGGAGTCAAATAGCAAAGATGTTTTTGAGTTTGAGGCAAGACATCTTGACAAAGTTTGAGATATCGGAGAATAACCAGAGAGGGATTCAGAACAAATGCGAGACTTTGGAAGGAAAATTGGACAATATATCACAGAGAACTGGAATCCTGGAGGAGGAAGTGAAGTTCTTCTCGGAAGCAGTGATCGAGAACTCAAAGGAATTAGAGAAATTAAAAAGGCAAAACAGAGCACTAGAGGAAGATATGGAGAGGTTGGAGATGCAAGCTAGATGCAATAATTTGAGAGTTCTTAAAGTACCGGAAGGTTCTGAGAAGGAAGATAATAAAGCCTTCATATGCAAGCTATTAAGAGAGGGAAGGTATCCTGAAAGATAGACCAGAAATTGAGTTGGAAATGGAGATCCAGAGAGTCCACAGGGATCCCATTAAACTGAATTCAGGCAGGAAAGCGTCGAAGAAGATTTTGATGTATTTTCAAACCTACGCAGTAAAGGAATTGGTGCTGGGAAGAGCATTGAAGGAGGGAATATTAAAACATGAAGATTTCACCTACCAAATAACGTCCGACCAGGGTAAAAGAACACCGCAGAGGCAGTGGGAGTTGGGATCTTAAATAAGTGAGCTTAGGAGCAAGGGAGCACAGGTGCAGGTGAAATTCTCGGCACTGCTAAAAATAATGTGGCATAACAAGATGCACAATTTCTATAATACGGAAGAAGTAGATACCTTTCTAGCGCAGATGGAGGGATGAGAGTCTTGGAATATTGTGTAGGAGGTGATAGGGGGTCAGAAATGTATGTAAGCACTGGTTACTCATTTATCTTTTTTTGTATTCTTTCTCTTCGGGAATGGGGGGTCACGAAGGGCGGTTTGTAACGCCCAGGGAGTAAAATGGGGGTTTCCCATGGGGGCGGGTGCGCACAAGGTGTGGACGGAGCATAGGGAAAAAAAGAGTAAAAAAATGTCCTCAAGATGCTTAATTTGAAGAGGAAGTTGAAGGTGAATACATATAACTTTGGTAGCAGGTTAAAGGTAATGGAAGGTTGAGGGGAAAATAGAGCAGAATATGGAAAATCCTAAGAAAATCTGTTTTTTAAAATGGAACGTTAATGGGTTAGGGGGGGAGACATATAGGGTGTTAGAATTCTTAAAGGATAGAGTTGTACAAATTATCTTCTTACAAGAAACTCATTTAGAGAGGCAAGAATGTAGAACGTGTTTTTTTAACTTAGATTGGGTCCAAGAGGTTCTGTGTTCAGACCAAAGGGGGAGTACTAGAGGAGTGGACATTATCAGAAGGAGTAATTCAGGAATTAGGGTGGTAAAATATGAGACTGATGATACGGGGAGATGGTTATCGGCCACTATATTGAAACAAGATAAACCTCTGGTCTGTGCAGTTTACTATGGGCCCAACAAGGTTAATCAGGGACCTTTAGCAAAGCTTGAAACCTGTCTATTTGAAACACGGGCTCCCATAATTTTATGAGGAGATTTCAACTTGGTCCAAAATAAAGAATTAGACAGAGCGTCGCATGTGAAATATTTCACACCCCCAAAAGCATTTGCTAGATTTAAGAACATGATTAAAGAATTTAATTTGGTGGAAATTTGGCATAGCAAGAATGGAGGGATATGAGATTTCACGTAATACAGCAAAAAGTATAGACATCATTCCCGCATGGATTACTTTCTCTTAGGGAAAGCACTCTATATGCGGATGTAGAAGTAGTATCGCATATTCCAGCAACTCTATCTGACCATTCTGCAGTAGTAATGTCTGTGAACATCCACCAAAGAGAAGAGCAAAGGAGATGGACGCTAGACAGGTCTATATTACTAGATGAGGAAGTGATAAGAGATTTGGGGGGGGGGATTTAGGAATATTTTCAGGTAAATATTGGTTCTGCAAATTAGCAATTGGTTTGGGACGCCTTCAAGGTTTATGTAAGGGGAATTATGAAGTTTGTACCAGGGGAGAAAAGAAAGATAAGAACACAGGATGAGGAGAGTAGAATAAGGGAGATCAGGATGAAAGAGAGATTTACAGAAAGCCTCCCTAGAAGGTGCAAGTAATCTGTCCACTTTGGCTAAAGAATTAGAGGATTTGCAGGCTAAATTTCAGGCTCAGTTAGATAAAACAATATGTGAGAAATGGAAGGCGAGTAAGCTTCAACATTTTGCCTACGGTGAAAAATGTAGCGCTTTGTAGGCCTGGAAGGCGAAAGTAGGTAGAGCCAGAAATACAATAAAAAGCTTAATAAGTAGAGAGTCAGGGGAGGCTCTGTGTGCGAATGCAGATATATGTCGGGAGGCCAGAGGGTTTATGAGTGAACTTTATAAGAAGACTGTATTCCCAGACCAAGAGAGCATTAATAAGTGTTTAAGGCAGGAAAACCTTCCCCAGTTGGCTGAAGAGCAGAAGAGAGCTTTGGGAAGGGAGATAACAGAAGAGGAGGTCAGGATGCAGTGCAGAAAAAAAGGGCTTGAGGAAAAGCAGCCGGAACAGATGGCGTTCCAGTTTAGGTACACTTATGTATTTTAGATATAGTGGTGCCTGCTTTTATGTCTCTGTGTAATAGATGATATAGCCTGGGAGAAAACATTCCTAGCTCATGGTCAGAAGCCACAATCACCTTAATATTGAAACCTAATAAAGATCCACAGAAAGTAGATTCCTATAGACCCATATCCCTTTTAAACTCTGATTACAATATTTACTCGGGTATTGTGGCATCACGAGTAGCACAGGTGATAAAAGAAGTGTGCACTCTGATCAAAGGGGTTTTTCCCCCGGGAAGCAGTTAATCGAGTTAACGTTTCAGATGATAGGAGTGGTGGATATGGGAGAAGCGCAAAAGATCCCCTTGACCATAGTGGCAGTAGAGGCTGCCAAAGTATTCGATCAAGTTAACTGGAAATATTTGTGAAGGTCCTAATCGTTTTTAATTTTCCGATAAATAAGGTGAAAGCTGTAAAAAATCTGTACCAGAGCCCTAGAGCTAAGGTCTTGACTAAAGGAGAGTTGACGAATTGGTTCAGCATAACAAGAGGTACAAGACAGGGATGCCCCCTGTCTCCACTCTTATTTAATCTATACATAGAGCCTTTAGCTAATTCGATTAGGGTGGATACTGCAATTCTCCCCTTCAATTGTAACAGGTTTGAGGTAAAACTGGGTCTATACGCAGATGATCTGATCCTTTATACAATTAATCTCCAAGAGGCAATACCTAGTTTGATGAGAAAAGCGGAGGGCTTTGGTTTAAATCTCAGGCTACAATGTTAATATAGACAAACCCGAGATTAGGCAGTGGAACCAGGAAATAAGCATTCAGGGAGCCAAAACTCAAATGCCTTATCTGGGGGTGATTATTACACAGATGTTAGAAGATATTCTGAGAGCAAACTGGAAGAAAGTGAGCCGGGAGATTTCGGCCTTATTGTTGAAATGGGCGAACCTACCGTTAAATATCTATGGTACACAGCACCATTTGTGACATTTTGAATCTGGCCCCATGACAAGATCACAGGATAGCACAGTCTGTAATATTTGATAATCTCAAAGGGGTGAAATGGCACAGTGGAGAATTTAGCATTCTGAATAGGGTCACCGGACACTGGAAAGTCTGATATTCTGAATGAGGTCACATGATCCAGAAGAGTCTGATACATCGAATGATGTCACATGATAAAGAGTTTGATATTCCTAATGGAGTCACATGACCCAGCCTACCATATTTTTTTACACTGTGTCAGGATGTCAGTATATAAGGAGGTCAATATATACTGTCCCTGCCTGTACATTCCATTGGGCCGTCAGAACAGAATGATTTGCAGTTAGTTTATCTTGCTTGTATATTTTGTTGGGTTGTCAGAATACAGGAGGTCAGTGTAAATTAACCCTGTCTGTTGATCATACATGTGCTCCACATACATTCAACTCCACACACACCATATGAATGTAACTCTTCTGTATTGTCTCGTATTTACCAAGCAGTGTCTCACCTTCAGGAGGTCCAACGCTGGCTCCACACATTTCTTCTCTAGATCGGTTATCAGGGCATTGAGAGAGGTGATCTGATTGGACAGCTTGAAGATATTTGCTTTTTCTACCATGGAAATTTTCTTCTCCATCTCCTCCAGTCTCTGGTTCAGTGTCTGTTCATTATCTCTCAGGAGCTGGCGCAGCTGTTCAATCTCACACTCAAATCTCTGCTTCTCAGCTCTCACTTTGTTCTGTCAGCAACAAAGAAATGATGGTTAGATTCCGAGGAGCTTTTAATGTCACAGAGCCCACCCCTTCCTTCCCTCTCAAGATATTCAAGAAAGGTGATGATGAAACAAAAAATCTGATTATGGATTATGAAAATGATATGCTTCAGGAAGGTAAAGAAGTGAATAGACTAATGATAATTGATTTGCAACGATAATTGATTTGCAATCTCAGAACACCCAATCTTCTACCTTTTTCACCTACTAAAAGACTGTTAGCAGAAACGCACAGGCTCATAAAACGTCTCGCAATGAAACTAATCTCCACATAATGGAGACATTCTTAAATCCGAATACAAGACCATTTGAGATTCAAACCGATTGTAGAAACATGGAGAGCCTCTGTAATGTACGGGGTGAGAACAGAACCCACTGCTTTGCTCAGTGCGTCTTCTTCAATAGTTCTGTCCCTCGGTCCAAGAACACACTTGCTGACGCGCAGCCACAAAGATATCCAATCACTTCGTTCAAGCTATCGGAGTCTGCACTTTTAACCCTATAACTCTGCTCTAGACTTTTCACTGTGTGTTTATTTATTAATGATTGTGTGCCTGCACTTTGCACATTTTTAGCCTGACTTTCATTTTCTTTGCACACAACTGCGTTGCCCGCCTGTTAGAGCAGACCCGCAATTACAAGGTCAGCCATCACTTTCAAACACTGCCTAGGCCTTGGCGATTTTAATATTCACATGGATAAGGGCAGTGACACACTGTTTAACCTTTATATGTCCCCCCCTAGCAGATCTGGTTGAAGCTCATGGAGCTAAAATCGTATTGTACGTGGACGATACTCAATTGCTCTTTACATGCGACAGGAAGTCAGATCTAAATGGTGAACTTGCCTTTCAGAAGTGTTCTCTTGGTTTCAACTTCACCAACTAAAATGTAACCCCGACAAGTCGAAAATGGTCCTTTTTTGGTCTCCCCCCAGATACTGTATGGTGAAATTGGTAGCCACAGGATATGTCCCCCCCCCTAGCCTCAGGGACGTCAGTCAAGAACTTGGGAGTAAGAATCGATGACAATCTATCCATGAACTCCAAGTACAAGCGGTCGCAGCCTCCTGCTTCGGAGTGCTGAAAATGCTTAGGCAATTTCTGCCTCTCCTTACTGTAACGCACAGAAAAACTGTAGTCCATGCATTGGTCCTTTCCCGGTTGGACAACGTTAACAGTCTCTACTTGGGAATTCCGGACTACCCATTGACACGCCTGCAGGTTGTGCAGGACTCTGCGGCTAGGGCTATCTTCATGCTCCGGCCTAGAGCACATATGTCTAGTTATCTGAAGACCTTGCACTGGCTTCCGATCCGGAAGAAGATCATATTTAAAGTCTTTGGTCCTGACCTTTAAGGCTCTTCACAGGTTGGGGGCCCCGTACCTCAGGAAGAGAGTACAATTTTATCACCCACGTCGCACTTTGAGATCAGCAACACTGCATTTAGCCTGCATTCCCAATTTTTCCTTTGCCCGAATCAGTGGTCGGTCATTTTAATTTTAAGCAGCAAAGATATGGAATGGCCTCTCTCTGGAGCTGAGACAGACACAGGATCTCCCTCTTTTCAGGATATCATTGAAAACTTTTCTTTTTCTACAATAGTTGTCATCCGCGTGTCCAATAACCCCGTTCTCGTTAGCCCCAACCACCATTAGCAGTGCCAGTACACTCCTCGGAGTAGCCGTGTGCTTTAGAAATCCCAATTAACATAACATAACAATAGCTGATGCTCTACGATCATTCTCATTCAAATCCTAAGGTTCCTAAAATCTTAACTGAATCATTGACCGTCCATGAAGATATGTATTTTCAACAACAGCTTCTAATCCTTCCTACCAAGGAATTTCAGGAAGAGGTTTTGTGAATGGTAATGACACTGCAACAGCCTGCCATAGAGGACCCACAGCTGCTCTCTTGTTAGTACTGAGATGCTCATTGTGGCCAAACGTAAATAAGGATGTTGTGCAGTATTTTCTTGCTTGACGAATTTTACACTCACGGAAAATTATTACATTCCAATCCATCTGTATTTTAGCCTGTACCTCCTAGACCATGGCAGAGGATCTCATCGGCTTTTATCCTTACGTCACTACCTGCAGTAGAGATCTATTTATTATTGTCATCATTGAGTCCTTTTCCAATATAGCTAATTTTTCTCTTTTTAAAATCATACCATCTCCTTCCAACATTGCAAACCTTTTTTTCACAGATATTTATTGATTACATGGGCTTAGGGACAAAGACCATGGTGTGGTATTCCAAAAGAGGCACTTCACTGGAGACACAGTAGAAGTTTTATGGTTCAAACAGAAGATCTCACCCATCACAGACAGCAGCAGGAAGCCAACTCCCACGATCTCCTTCAACCCCTTATGACATGGCTTATGACACTCAGAAATTCTAATCACATATCCAATGTTCCTTTGAAGAACATTCAGTGACATCCATGGTGTTCTATGAAGTTAGGCTTTTAAAATGTTATGTTAAGACAGGCACATGCCACACATGGCTTGACAAATCTGTCCAACAAATGCAAAACTGTGCAACTTCTTGTCTCCAGCTGAACGCAAGTAAGACGGAGATTATGATCTTTGGCAAGCATACGGAACTCTGGGGAGACAGGTGGTGGCCGTCGGATTTGGGTCCTACGCCTACTCCGGTCGCTGAGTTAAAAAACCTCGGGGTGTGGTTCGACCCAACTCTCACCTTTGACTGCCATACTAAGCGCACGGCGGCCTGCTGCTTTGGCATCTTGCGTGGATTACGGCCCGTATTAAAATTCTTTGATGCTACCACCAGGCAACTTGTGATTCAGGCAACAGTGATTTATCGGCTCGATTATGCCAGCTCCCTTTTAGTGGGATTAAATCAGGCCGAAATCACCCGCCTGCAGCGTGTACAGAATGCGGCAGCGAGAGCTGTTGTGAGCCTACCTAGATTCTGTCCTACAACTAATACCTTGCGCACGCTGCACTGGCTACCGATTGCGCGAAGGATCCAGTTCAAGGTCCTCTGTGTAGCTTACAAGATCCTCAAGGGATCCCCTGCCTTGATTCTTTCCAACCTTTTGTCCCGCTATGTCCCGGGCCGTGCCTTAAGATCCTCAGACCTAGAACTTGCTGTCGTCCCCCGTTTCAAGCGCTGCCGGGCTGGCGGCGGTTCATTTCAAGTAAGCGCCGCAGTGTTGTGGAATTCCCTTCCCCTTGAGATTCGTGCCCTCAGGGATTTGCTCTCTTTTCGTCGAGCTGTAAAAACTTTCTTGTTTACTTAGTTCCTTTCCTTTGCTCCGTTTCTGTCCTGTTGTGTTGTGTTGCTACCATGTCGGGCGCCAGGACGCTCCTTCGCTGGAGCATCTGTGCGCGTAATAAATGAGTTTAACATAACATAACATATTTACATTTGTGCACTTTGTCCCCTCTAAGCCCCCGTCTCTGCCTCGCGCGTCCCTGCCCTCGCGCTCATCGCGCATAACATCAGCTGGCAATCTAGAATGCCAGCTGACGGTTTGTTTTGACAATTGTCATTATTAATTGAGCCTGTAACCTGTACGCACCCTCCTTCCTACCTGGTGTGCTGTTCATTCTAATTAACATTGAATCTGAACTACGAAGCTTCTATACGTGCCTTCATTCTTTACACTTTTGGCGACGAGGATGGGATCACTGGGCATGTTATAACAAGTGAGACATTTTCAGAGGAAAATAAAACGTTTAGAAGTTAAGAGTGGATTTCAAATTGTATTGCTAAAAACTGTAAAAAAACAAAACCATTGGAACTGTTAGTACATAGAAAGGATTAGAAAAAAGGGCACAGCACAGTAATAAAGAGAGACAAGCACTTAAAAAAAAATATATATATACAACATGGCAACTGGTAATATATACAACCTATCACCCCCACAATCGTTTCTGTCTGGTACGGGGGAACCTCAAATAAAGTGGGCAGAAAGGCGTGAATTTTTTAATAATTACATATCAACTTTTGATAAGCCAGATGAACAATTACCAGCTGAAGAGAAGAAAAAAATACTGCTGCACTGCTTAGGAGCTGGTGGACTGAAGGTGTACAATAGTATAAACAAAAAAGTACGTGAAGGAGCACAAGGAGACGTATTTGCAAATGCAATGGAAGACTTAGACAAATATTATAAGCCCACTGTGTGTGTAACAGTTAATAGATATGAATTTTACAGACGTAAGCAGGGAAAAGAGGAGAGTATAGAAGACTACGTCTCTGCATTGAAAAATTTAGCGCTGACATGTAAATTTGAAAACATGCATGATGATTTAATAAGGGACCAAATTGTAATGTGTGCAGCAAATCCTAACATACAGGATGCCGTATGGGCCAAGGGAGAGAAACCGCTACAAGAAGTGATTGAGATAGACAAAAAAAAAAGAAATCACTGGTCGATGTGCTAAAGCTGTGCTAAAAGAAGATAAAGGTAAACAGGAGGAACCAAGTGTGGTGGCAAAAATAAGTAGCGGAAAGAAGAAGCACATAGTAAAGAAAGGTAGATTTAATGAAGAAAAAGAATATAGAGGGAGTACAAGAAATTACGGGGAACTCCAATGCTTTCGTTGCAGAAGCAACAGACACTTAGCGAATGACTGGAAATGTCCGGCAAGGAACAGTAAATGTACTCAATGCGGTCTACTGGGACATTTTCAGAAAGTGTGTTATAGGAAAATTAAAAGAAAAGTGAAATTGGTGGAAGAGAATGAGGAATACGAATCGGAATCCTCGGATGAGTCAGAGTACAACTTATGTGTGCTCAACATAACAGAAGGAAAAACAAATGAGAACAAGGAGGAAGGTAAGAAGAAAAAAAAAACCTGTGTGTGAGATTACCATACGAGGAGTGAGCATAGAAATAGTAACCTTGTACAATTGTAAATAGGAAGATATGGAATTAGAAGGGAAAGAGTTGGAATCAGCTGATATTACCCTAAGAACATTCACAGGTGAACCCATTGAGTTGATGGGTTGTAGAGAGCTGGAATTTGATTTCAAGGACAGAAGTACAACTAGTAAATTATACGTTTCAGCCACTGGTCCATCAGTGCTAGGATGGAAGGACTAAGGAAAATTGGGGATCATGCTCAACCCCAACAGTTCAGATCCTGTAATGACCTTACAAATGGAGAAAGTGTGGGAATCAAAGTTTCCTGCCAGATTACGTGTATACACAAGGTGAGACATATTTCCATTTTCACTCAGAGAAGAGGTAAAGAGAAAAATTGATGATTTACAAGAAGCAGGTATAATAGAACCCACAGAATCGTCTGAGTGGTTGCACCCTTGGTCGTGGCCCGCAAATCGAATGGCCAATTGAGGTTGTGCATTGATTTGCGAGACCTCAACAGAAATATCCTGGTTGACCAATACCCACTCCCAAAAATAAATGCAATGCTTTCACTCACGAAAGGCATGAAGGTCTTCTCAACAATAGATCTCGCTGCTGCGTACCATCAGGTTCCCCTACACCCAGAAAGCAGGCATCTCACTACCTTCATTTCGCCTTTCGGGTGCTACAGATTCAAAAGGGTACTCTTTGGATTAGCTTCGGCAGCAGCACTATTCCAGAGGCTCATGCATGAACTGTTTAAAGGAATAAAGAAAGTGCTCATATTTCAAGATGATATTCTAGAGAAGGAGGACCACGATCTGAAATTGGTGCATGTACTGAATATACTTGAAAAGTGCGGAATGACCGCAGAGCGAAAAAGTGCAAGTTCGCAAAAAGAAAAGCAACATACCTGGAACATGAAATAACACCGGTGGGAATAAAGCCCAAGAAAGAGCTACTGAAGGCAATCAGAGAGGCACCAGTTCCCAGGAACACAGATGAACTAAGAGCCTTTTTTTGGATCGGTGGAGTTTTATTGGAAGTTTGTGAGCAACTTTTCCACAAAGAACTATAGCATTAGACAACTATTAAAATCTAGGAATAAGTTTGAATGGTCTCTAGAATGCAATGAAAGTTTCAATACACTCAAGCAGGAAATTTGTGAAGCACCACCCCTGCAAGTTTTTGACACGACTCTTAACAGAATTGTCACCATCGATGCTAGTGCAAGAGGTATTGATGCAGTCTTCACACAAGCTGATAATGAAGGGAAAGAAGAGACAATAGCCTTCGCATCCCGCTCGCTTACATCAACGGAGGAAAAATACTCCGTAATAGAGAGGGAAGCATTAGCTTGTGAGTGGGGACTAGAACATTTTCGACAATACATCTGGAGAAAAAGGTCACCTTACGGTGCGACCACAAACTGCTCACAAAAGTCCTTACCGTTAAGGGACTATATAATGCATCACCTAGACTGGCATCTGTCTGTGAGGCTACTAGATTACAACTATGAGGTGCAGTACTTGCCGGGTACTAAAAACGTAGTAGCTAATTTCCTAAGCAGACTACCCCTTCCAGGCCATAAGGAACCTGCAGACAAAGAATTTTGTGTGGCTAGCATCATTGAGGAGTTCCCCGGCATACAAAATAAGAACTGGAATGAGGCATATAAAAAGGATGAGACAATGCAGGAAGTGCAAAAACTCATTGTTGATGGCTGGCCCAGCAAGAAGAGTTTAACCCCTTCCATGCTCATGACGAGCTTAGCTCCTCATGAGGCACAGTGGAGCTGTGCTTATGATGAGCTGACCTTGTCATGAACAATGGAGCTTTCCAAAGATCAGCACAGGAGGGGAAAACCATTAGCACCCAAGATGTTAAAAAGGAGCTTAGACCATTCTGGGAACTCAGAAGTGAATTGTAAAGGGAAGGAGAACTCATCTTGAGACAGGGTAAGGTCAGACCACCAGTTGCACTGAGGAAAAGAATATTAGACATATGCAACGAAGGACACCTAGGCATAAACAACACAACACAAAGGATTAAGAACTGGTATTGGTGGCCAGGATGTGACTTGGAAATTGAACGAGCAGTGAGAAACTGTTTGCAGTGCGAAAACTCAGATCAATCACAGGTTGCGATGAAACCACCTCTTCAACCATTACAATGTCCCGGAATGCCGTGGGAAAGAGTGGGCATTGACATTATGGGACTCATTAGGTATAAGGAAGAACATGTACATATTGTGGTCATGGTGAACCATTTCTCTAAATGGCCGGAAATAAAGATATGCCATAAAGTAGAGACATTGGACATAGTCACATTCCTGGATAAAGTATTCACTAGGGAAGGCATACCAAAAACCATTGTTAGCGACAATGGAAGCCAATTCACTTCCAGAGGATTCAAAAGGTTCATAGAAAGGAATGGGATAAAACATAAAACAACCTCTGTGTACCATCCTGCTGGAAATGGGGTAATCAAAGGCACTATACAACTCGCAAACAACAATGGACTGTGTTGGAAGAAAGAAGTGTACAAGATGATCTGGGCATACAGAATTGCACCAAGCGAAAGCACACATTTCAGCCCTTTCGAGTTCATGAGAGAGAGAACACCCTTATCCAAGGACAATGTTGGATGGCTCAAAACCACAAGGAGAGCAGAATGGTCGAGTGTGTCAGCCAGGGAAAGCATCCAAAGGAAACAAAGTGTTTGCAAAGAAAGGTACGATGCTAAACATAAGAGCAAAGAAATCAATATCAAAGAAGGAGACAAAGTGAGAGTGAAGAAAAGTGGATTTGTTGAAAAGGGTCAAAATAGATTTACAAAACCGTTAGTAGTGGAGAAAGTCTTTTGCAATTCTGCCCTCCTCAGGGATGGGAAAGTATGGCAGACTTCTGCACGATCGGCTTCCACATCCACAGAGAGAGGAAGAGAAGAAAGGACGAACGATCAGGCCACTGGAAGATCTATTCAGCATGAGGAACAGGAGTACAAAAGTAGGAAGGACTACTTTGACTGGTTGTTCGACGAGGAGTCAGAGACGGATGGAGAAGAGAACTGCGCACCTACACCATGCCTTTACGATGGCAATGCGGTTGGTAGTGACAAGGTGCATATCGAGTCCATTGGAGAATACAGAGACATCGGGATCAGTAGCTCTATCGAGTCTCCTGGAGGAATGAGTGGGTGCCCGTCGGAGGAAGATCAGGACCAAGAGGAAGTTATTGCAAAAGAGAGAGACCCTGTCATCAACAATGGCGAGAGTATTACAGGGACAGAGGGCATCATTGAGTCAGAAGAAGGACAGGATAAAGATAGTGACACCGCAAGAGAAGCTAGTTGCATGAGTAGACATGGCCGTTGTGTGGTGATGCCTAGCAAGTACAAAGACTATGTTTGTGACTAATACACTTTGCCACTGTTCCCCTCCTTTTTGTTATTTAAAACCACAACTTTGTTTCCCTCCATAAGGAGATGTGTTGAGTTGCATATTTATATTTTCTGTGCTGTGATTTCATTACAATTTCAGATACTAGAAAGTACAGGTTCAATGGCTAGCAAAAAAAATAGGGGGTGATAATGGAGGTCTTTGTAATGTTTTTCAAAAAAGTAAAAATGAGTCAGGGAACTGGCCTTTGATAAAAAGTTGCACTGAAGGGGGGCAATATAACACCAATACCATTTTAATAAATACATCCCTAAAATTTAAAGTAGATAATGCATGAATTAAAAATTGCCAGTGAAATTTATCAAAAACTTTTTCAGCATCAAGTGCAAAAAGTCCAGAGGATGAAGTAAAGGTGGGAATAGTGTCTAATAGATGAAATCAAGGTGCTGTGTTATTAACAGAATATTTATTATTCATGAAACATGTGTGATCTATATGGATGAGTGATGAAAGAATGTTGGATAGTCTCTTAAGCAGGATTTTAATACGGATTTTGCAATCTTAACTTATTATAGAGATAGGGCAATAGTTTGAGACTTTAGCCTGATCTGTGTCTGGTTTAGGTAGTATTATGATCAAAGCTTCATTAAAAGAACCCGCAGCCGTTCCAGCGTTACCAAAATCAGTAAATAAGTTGTGTAAATGGGCAGTAAAGTTAGTGGAGGATGCTTTATAAAATTCTGCAGCGATACCATCTGGTCCTGATGATTTTGGAGTTTTCAGTGAAAGATTAGTGTTAAAATGTCTTCATTAGATATAGGTAGATCTAGTTTAGAAGACCTGTCTGACTGGAAAAGTTGTGGGAGGTGAGTGGATTTCAAAAAATATTCTATCATTTTGTTATTAATGATACCTGGTTTGTTACATATATATGATGAATCAAATGTAAGAAATTCATTAACAATCTCAGGAGTAGATAAAGCATGCCGACCATCAATCCTATGAACAGCATGAATTTGAATTCTATCTTTTTAAATGCGAAGTTAGTTAGCTAATAATTAGCCAAATATATTAGCATTAAAATAAAAATCAGCTTCTTGATTTTACATTTAACTCCAGCTCCTTTACTTAGTATTGAATTATTTTCGTAGCTATGTTTTTGCATTACAGTTTTAACCCCTTCACTGCCAGGCCTTTTACCCCTGTGCCACGTACTTTTTGGGCTATTTGGGATAATTTGTGCATAGGCCCCCGTACCTTTTTGTCCACATAAAGTATCCAAGCCAAATTTGTGTCCTTTTCTTCCAACATCCGGAGGATTCTAAAGGTACCCAGGGTTTGTGGATTCCCCTGCTGGGGACTGAAAAATTACGCAAACTACAGCTAATATTGTTTTTTGGTGAAAAAGTGTTGCAGAAGATAGCAACTGTTTTGTACCCTGCAAATGATATCAACAAAGGGGGTGTGCTGCTAAAATCACCATCTTCCCGGATTTCAGGAACAGGCAGACTTTTGTCAGCAAGCCAACATTTTCTACACAGTTTTGGCATTTTACTGGGACCTTGCCTATTTTTCCTAAGGCCGAGGAGAGTAGCTTCACTGCTTTTAAGCAGTGCGAAGTAGAAACGTAAAATGATAATACCTTTGAGTGTTTTGCTGCTTTGCGGGCAGGGGGGTTGGCGGGGCAGCTCTGCTTTTGGAGGAAGGCAAGGGAGGAGTGGTTTACCCACTCCTAAGTGCGCAATAACTATTTGGTCAGCACTTTCGCGCCGCCGAAACCAGTCATGCGCACTTTCCCCGTTCTCCAAGCAGGATGCCTTACAGCCAGCCTGTAGAACAAATCCAGGCACCCAATCCCTTATTGAACATCAAACCAGGAAGCTCAAAACCAATCACAATGGTGCACTGCATTGTTGTGATTAGTCAGGTGAACCTAGGTGCTTACCAATCACAACGCTGCATTGTAGCATTGTGATTGTTCACTGGGGCCTGCTTCCTGTTCCTGTTCTGCGAGTTCCACAAGGAGAGCAGGAGCAGAGACACAGGACCCGGCGGCAAGGTAAAGTTTTTTTTATTTTTTATATGCGCAACCTCCTCCACATCCCTCACGCAACCATTCTGGCCACCACCCGCCAGCAATGCTGTCCGCCACTGCCAGAATCCCCTTCAAAACTCAAATATTGCTGATAAAAATTACATTTTCCTCACATTTCTGTGTGGTGAAGTTGTGGGATCACTAGGGTTGCACAAATTTCCTACCATCCAGCGTTCCCCCAGGTCTCCCGATATAAATGGAGCCGACTTGTAGGGGTGGCCCCACTGCCTGTGACAGGGAGGATCCAAAACGTAAAATGGAGACATCAAAATTATCTATCACAAAACAACCTTGTTTTGAAAGGGAGGCACGTAAATTTTTGTTTCCGGGCTCAGCGGACATCTAGGGAATCCTCCCAGACATTATTGAAAACTAGACCTCTGGGGGAGTCCAGGAAGATGTGGCTTGCATGGATCCCCCAGCGTTTTCTTACCCAGAATCCTCATATTTCTGTTTGGGATCATCATGCCGGCACAAATTTCCCACCACCCAGCATTCCCCTTGGTCACCCAATAAAAATTATGCCTCACTTGTGTTGGAGTCAGATGCAGAATCAGCCTAAAAATGTGTAATAAAAGAAAAATTGCTCTTAGAGCTCTCTATGCTACCCCCTCAATCTCTACGTTTTTGGTCTTTCCAGTCGCAGGCCCTTGGCCCACCCACACAAGTGAGGTTCCTTTTACTTGGCACACGGAATATAGGTTGGAGTTTGTGGCATTAGGCGTTCCTTTACTGGGGCTGGTTACTGAGTCGCAGCTTAGCTGCAGACATCCTGTGGGTCGAGGCAGAGATGCAGTTCGCTTACGGTCTTAGACCCTTGTGTCTACAGTTGGGCCGCTTCTAGGTGCTTCACGGTTCAGGATTACAACAAACAGGAGCAGCCTTGTTCCCCAAACCCTGGGGCCAGTAAACAATATGACAACAACAGTGGTTTAGGGAATTATTTTAAGCAAAAACAGTGAAAACACAGCATTAGTACTGTGACAAAATCACTGAATACAGACAATTCACACAGTTAAGTAAGGGAAAGATTCAAGAGGAATAAAAACAAGAAACCCACAACAATTATTTGAAAAAAGCATTTGTTTTTGCAAAATATTCATAAATAACAAAAATTATACAGAAATACAGAATACAGCTGGTGCTCACAGGGGTTACACAAATCATAAAAATAAAAACACAAATTGCAGTGTAAACAAAAACACACACACACACACACAACGGCAGAGGAAAATATATAACAAAAAGATAAGTCTGTCAAGTAACAGGAACAGAGTACAATGTATGCTTCCCCTTAGTTTGCCAAAGGAAGGCATCAACGGCTTTTCAACATTGTTAATTTATTATTTTATCATCAGGACATCAACCAAACGTTGAGAGCAACTATCGAAATCAATCTGTAATTAAAGACAATTCGAATTGTAGGGGTACCAAAACAAACATTTCAGCCAATATGATTGAGCATAGCACAAGACCACGAGTTCAAGTGCCATGCATATAGTAGCTGTGCAGGGATTGGTAGTAGCAAAAACCATCACCAGTATTTATAAAACTCAATTGTATCGTAAGGCAACATTTAATCATTTTGATTATCCAAGTTTTAAAAGTCCACATGTCCACAAGTAAACCAAGGGAAAACCACAAGGTCAAACATACATTCCATGGCCCCTGCAACACAAGAAGGCAAATGTGCAAGACCAAACAAATAAGCAAGTGGATTGAGAATGTCTGTAATTTAAGAACACTCAGCAAGTAGTGCATGAGTCAAGGTCTACTTGACGCATGGAGGTCCTAATGACAATTTTATAGGAACCTCCTCCGGACATTAGTCACCTCCCAGCATAGAACTATAAACAAGCATTTACAATGCAATGGTCTCGGCATTATTAAAGGTAGAGCTATTGACATTGCTCATGACTTTTTTATTTTTTATTTTTTTAAATCATAAATAAATAGCATTGTCATTTACATTGCCAATAGCTTAATCACTCGCATATGCATGACCTATTGCATTTACACCCATACAGAGCCACACACGCAGAGTCATTCACATAGAGCCACCCACACACACAGAGCCACCTACACGGTGCCACCCTCCCACAGACACAGCCACCCACACATAGAGCCACCTACAAAAAAAGCTATCCACACAGAGCCACACATACACAGAGCCACACACACACACAGAGCCAACACACACACATAGCCACACACACACACACACACAGAGAAAAACACACACAAAGAGCCACACACACACAGAGCCATACACACACACACACACAGCCACACAAACAGAGCCACACACAGAGCCACACACACACACAGCCACACACACAGCCAGAGACACACACACACAGCCACACACACAGACACACACACACACACAGCCACACACACAGAGCCACACACACAGACAGAGCCACACACACAGACAGAGCCACACACACAGACAGAGCCACACACAGAGATCTCTGCCTCTTTTCCCCTCATTCACTCCACTACTCCCTTCCATCCACAAGCCCTCCACCCAGACTCTCAAAATTTTAGAGCGTTTGACACAATCTCTGGCGTTCAGTAACAACTCTTTTTGATCCTCCTTATCTGACAAAAACGTTTTGAATCCTGCAAGCTTGAAATATGTTCTGCATTACATTTTTCCCCTACTATTGTAGCGCCACAAACATGACAACAGTAAACCTCTACAGTTCTTACAGGGCACCGTTGAGGCATACCCCGCCATGAATGGATGGTGAGCATGGGCGCTCAACCAGGAACGTCACATAAAATAAACTCTCAACCAGGAACGTCACATAAAATAAACTAGAGGATTGAGATTGGTTAAAGAGGGATAGGTAAGAGAGGTTACCTGCAAAGCATATCTTGACGAGGTCCAAGGGGTGCAGTACCAGTGGGGACATCAAGCCCCAGCTGAGGCCGGCCAGCAGATTCTCCTAGTGGACATGTCTGAAGAGAGACGGGCACTCAGGAGCCGGGATGGAGGACTTCAGCACCAACATTCCCTGTGTCTAGATCTCTGGAATGAAGGGGGTTTAAGGCTACACAAGGGAAAAAGACCTTCGATCTGTAACGAAGGTGTGAGCAACTCGGAACGGCGAGAGCCACCTACAAAAAAAGCTATCCACACAGAGCCACACACACACACAGAGCCACACACACACAGAGCCACACACACACACAGAGCCACACACACACACACAGAGCCACACACACACACAGCCACACACACACCCAGAGCCACACACACACACCCAGAGCCACACACACACACACACACACACAGACACACACACACAGCCACACACACACACACAGAGCCACACACACACACAGAGCCACACACACACAGAGCCACACACACCCACAGCCACACACACACACACAGACACACACACACACACACAGCCACTCACACAGAGCCACACACACAGACAGAGCCACACATACAGATCTCTGCCTCTTTTCCCCTCATTCACTCCACTACTCTCTTCCATCCACAAGCCCTCCACCCAGACTCTCAAAATTTTACAGTGATTGACACCATCTTTGGCGTTCTGTAACAACTCTTTTTGATCCTCCTTATCTGACAAAAACGTTTCCTGCAAGCTTGAAATATGTGATGTTGCACTATGGCAGCAGTTACTCCTCTTCCAGAATAAGCCTCCGAGGATCTATGCCCACACCGAGACATATGCAAGCAATATACTACCAGGGGGGCGATCGCGGCGGAAACGTCACTGCTGGACAGCAATGTAGGTGAAGAATGAGGGGCTTTGCGAGAGCTGTCTATTTAAAGTGCTTGTAAAAAGTACAGTGACTGGTGAGGTCTGTGAATATCTGACCCGCAATCTGTGAATCCCATGACTAACATTTCAGAAGATGCTGCAAGTCCGGATCGAGGTGCATTGGACGACCTGTATGTGGATCCAAATATTGTAATGCAAAGCTATCAAATTTCCCTGGCGTGACTATCTCACCCAGTTCAGATTTTCAACGTTCCATGCAGGGATTTCCAGTTTTAATAAACTCATTCTAAAAGGTAGGACTAAGAGTCCCAGAATTCAAAGGTAAAGACCTGTAGTAGGAGGTGCATGCTCTTTGAACGTGGGAGCTCGGCTATAGCAATGGGTTACGACATTGTCGCCGTTCTCAGCCTAATGCTTGTCACTGTTACCTCATCCACTCGAGATCCGGAAGTGGATTTGTTTGACAGTGTGTGCTACTAATACAAAGTGCCTGTTTTCTTGCCTCAGGCTGCTCTTTTCTCTCGCCATTGTGAAAGCTGCAGCTGCTGAGTTTGCTAATTTTGGCTCCGACGCTCCAAATGCTGCCACCGGAAGTTGAGTGGGAGTTGGGGCCCGCTTTCCATTGGATTGAAACGAAAGGTCACTATCATACTCAACTGCCAACTGGTGTCTGATTGGTTCTTCCGTTTCCATAGCTACAGTGATAGGTCGTGGGGTGGGTTGTCTTTAGAGTGTAATAAATCTTTGGTGAAAGGGGAAAAAAAATGATGTTTGTTTTCAGAAAACTTTCTGGCAGCTGGGATGCTGCTTGCTGCTGGCAAGTGACGTAACATAAGCTCTCCATGGGCCCCGTCAGCACAGCAAACTGGCTTGTACCTTGCTAGGCGGTTACAGTCACATCCTGCTCCAGAAAAAAAAAATCTAATGAAATCGAAAGGTATATAAGGCTGTAGCACTCCTCAGCTAAGGAAGGGGTGGCCGGAGAGAGCGGGCTATTTCACTGCCTACGGATTCATAGATAGCCCCGAGCAGCGAGTAGGGGCACATTCCTTTTCAGTGACAACTGGCCGGTGTGGCCGCGCCCTGCTCGCGAATCTGCACGCTGTGGCCGTGTCGCCTCCTTTAAGACAGAGAAAGTAAAATTCCCAAAAAGAGCAGCACACTTAGGAGCGACAGAGCCACCCCCCATCCCCCTCGCTCATGGGGGGTTGGCATGCATGCTAAGCACCCCTGACATCTACGACAAGTAGCCGTACGTGAGATGCCCTTCTGTCATGACGAAATCCAGCTGCCCGTCCTCCCAAAGCTGTGAATATAGAGGTGCTGGAGGACTGCAGCCAGGAATTAAAGGGCCTACCAGTGGATGACGACACAATAGATCTCATGACCCCAGAAGACGTCATCAAAGAAAGTAGAATCCTAGAACGCCGATTGTTAGAGCTGTAGGATCTGGGGGGTGGGGGTGATCTGGTCTTTCTGTACACTGGGCGCCCTTTAAGAAAAGAAATCTTGCACGAGCAGCCCGTTGAAAGACAACATCTCTGCCGAAGGGTCCGGCCCTAACTTGCCTTTCATTCAATCATGCGAATTATGATGCAGCATCAATTTTAGGAAATAACAAACGTTTGCACAAAACTAGTAACTGCGCACACCCCTCAAACACAAACGTGGAAAAGATGGATATTCTGAGTTCAGAAAAAGGACAAATATTTCCCACTTCAATGCAGAAAAATGAATAAAAACTTTGTATTTAAACATAGATCCCAAAATCTGGACAGTCGGATGGGGGCGGGGGCACGCGCCCAATGCTGCCAGTTGCGAAAGAATGTGGTGTAAACTGACAACATTCAAGGTTAATGTTGGGGGGGGCGAGTGGGCGCTAACTTCTCAAATATAACTCATTATTTGCATGCGGTCTCATCATACGATGAGCTTATAAACTATAGATTCTAATCTGTCCTTCTCTACTTGGCCGGAATTGTGTGATCTTGGACAAAACTCTAACCACTTTAATTCCGTATACGACTAAATTAGCGGTCTATAGAAACGTCAAATTTCATGATATTTAAAGAGCCTGATACATCCATTTAACTTACGCAGACGCCCTCCCCAGGCTGCTTCAGCACACGCACCGGCCGCCTGCACGCACCCCAGCCCCTGCCGGCACAACCCCCAGCCCCTACATGCATAACCCCAGCCCCTCCCTGCACACCCCTAGTCCCTGCCTGCACAGCCCCCAGTCCCTGCCTGCACCGCCCACAGTCCCTGCCTGCACAGACCACCACTCCCTGCCTGCACAGCTGTCTTCCTGGACATGCTGTCAGTTTTCCATGGCTTCTCCTGCGCCCTGAAGCGGGGTCGGGGAGGGCTGCAGGGGTCGGGGAGGGCTGGGGGCCCCTTACCTTGTCCCGGGAGAAGCAGGACCAGATGAAGTCCAGGAGCGGCATGATGCGGCGAGGGGCGCGTCCTCGGACCCCGGTCAGTACTGGAGCGACCCTCGCTCAGCCGGACAGACCCCCCTGCCGGACAGCGCCATGATCCCTCTCACAGCTGGAGTGAGGCACCCGGCGCGGGTGGGAGGAAGTACAGGAGGGTGGGAGGAGGAGCAGGCGATTCAAACTGCGCACCGTTACTCCGTTGGCTGGAAACGAGCTCTGCAAATTCCCCAAACATTACGAAAGTCCACGCCGCAGAGACTTCTCTTTCCCTATCCCTGGAGAGGCGCTGCCTGCACCGGCTGCGGCGGAGAGCGAAAGAAAAAGAGGAGAGAGGCAGGCACGGGGACGGCCAGAGAGAAACTATAGAAACAGGACCAGGAGAAACGGGCAGGGAGGAAAAGGAGAGAGTGAGGGAGAAAGATAACACAGCGCGAGGGAGAGAATGAGTGAAAAAGATGAGGACGAGAAGGGGAAAAAAAAATTAAAGGGGAAAGAACAGATATTAGTGTCACACCCTCGGGGCTCCAGCCCAACCACCACTGGAAGTAGAACAAGAAAAACGGCACAATCAGGGGCAGAAGAAAAATTACCTCGAGTGGCAGCGAGGCTGTTCCGGGCAACAATGGCGGCCGCAAACGTCCGAAATTTTCGGAATCTGAGGCGTGTTTTTTGCGCTCTGAGTGACAGATGACGTCACAGGGCTAAAGAACGCAAAAAACACGCCCCCGAATCCAAAAGAGACGGGGCTTTAATGGAGTGATGCCCCTCTCCAATGGCTGGCCTCAGTTTAGGAAGCCAGCCAATGGAGAAGAGGGGCGTGTTCCAAGCCCCCTAACTCCAAAACATAAAATCTTGGCAGTGCGACGGTCCCTCGACCTAAAAGGGAGAGGTGAAATCAGTGCAAATTTAAAATAATTTGCTGCAAAGAGTGCAGGCCACTGTTGTGGCAGGGTCAATTACCTGGTGGTTAGATCAGCTCCTTACTCACAAGTCTCTCCGAGCAATTCGGTGGAGGCTCAGGGGGCGCAGTGTCTGAAATAGCACTGCTCTCCACGAAAAGTGAAAACAGACTGCGCATGAGCATACACGCTTAGTCTCTAAAAAAGTATATTTTCTACTGGTGTGCCTCCATGTAGTACACACACTACAAAACACAAAAAGTTGTCGTAGAGACAGAAGAGGTGCTGCAATTAGGACAGTGCTACAAATTTACTAGCAATTTCTTTTTAAACTATAAAAAATATATCTATCATAGTCACCCGTATAGTGAGGTATCAATGGAATTAAATATATGGACCCCACTGAACTGATATTTATAGATAAGGGGTGCCCAATAGACCAAATCAATCAGGTGACCAATGTGACGGTAACACATGCACGGCCTCAAGGGCGCTTCCAGACGTTAGTGCCAGAGAAATTGGCAAAGCATAATGCTTTGTACATATGCACCATTGCTAAAAATCTGTTCTTTAAAAGCAACGTGTTTATAAAGGAAATCATGCATAATGAAAGGATGAATAATAAAAGCTTTAAAGGGTAAAGTCTTCATTTTTCAAAGAGGGTATCGTATTAGGCTCATTAATGGCAGCAGACAGATGACGGATGGTAGAGTGAGATGTGGATGTTCACTATGGTGTGGTAACACAGGAGAAGGGTTTGTAGATGATCATGTTTGCAGGGCATCATTAATGGCATCATTAATTGCAGTAATTGAACCCTTCGATTTAAGCATTAGGGGGCACATGCATCAATGAAAATACCGATTGTTGACGGGCAGATTTGCAGAATCTGCCCCTTTGCGACCAGTATTTTTGCATTTGGGATGCATCAACCCAAATGCAAATTTGCAATTTAAGTAATCGCAAAATTTATGATTACTTAAATTGCGAATGCATTTAGGGAATCGCAAATTGCGATTCCCTAAATGCAATGCCTGATGCAAATTTAAATTGCGAATTCGCAATTAAGGATCGCAAATTACAATCAATTTGAACTTGATGGTAATTTGCAAAAACTTTTAAAAATGCACTAAAGTGCATTTTTAAAAGTTTCATGTTACACACACACACGCTCTTGGGGCGTGTGTGTGCGCAACATGTGGTAACATGGCAATTTCAGGGGTGCAACAGGGTGTCCTTTTGGCACCCTTGCACCCTTGAAATTGCATGCGCAAATTGAGAGTACCTATTTGGTACTCGCAAAGTGCGCATGCAATTCACATTCATTCCTATGGGCCTCTTGGCCCATAGGAATGAATGGGTAGCTATTCCTTAATTGCGAATCGCAATGTGCGATTCGCAACTAAGGAATATGTAGGAATTTTAAAAATCGATATTAAGGAATCAGAATTCCTTATGTTGATGCATGTGCCCTTGGATGTTTAATACTGTGGTGCACAATATGCTATGCTACTTAGGATCTTCTGAAATTGTTTTGTGCATGTGTTTCCACATATTTGTCACTAACTGAGACATCACTAGATGTGGATGCTGACACTACTGTCACCAGACTAGAGGTGTAAAGCGAGTGGCGTATGAATATGTAAAATTACAATCTAGATTGTTTTCTATTTTTTAGCCCTGAGGAAGTTGTGGGGTACATCCCATAAACGAGGAAACATGTGTTGGCTTCAAGGCTAAAAAGAAAGAAGAGTCTAGCAGGCCAAATAATTAAAGAAATTACTGAATTACAGATTGTGATTTTGAATATTTGTTTGTGTACTCTAAACATTTAATGCAGCTTCAACTTGAGGCAGGAATGTGGTATATACAGTGATCTTCGATCTCTTAATTGTGGAGTTGGGTGAATCTCCCCGCCTCTCAGAGCACCGCTACCACAATAGCATTTAGTTGGATATTATGTGGAATCGTCAAGTGAGCGCCACATCCCTATTCGATCCCCCCTCACGAGGCTTAGTCTGGCTTAAGTAGGGGGGCATCTCTTAACACACGTAACATATATATAATGGACAACACAATGGATCGTGACAGAATAGCAGAAGAAATATTCAACAACCGAGTAAAGGTAGTACAATAGAAGAGGTGATCAGAAGTGACAACCCACAGCATAGAGAGGGTCTGAAAGACAAATGTATAGGATTAGAGAGATTGAGGAAGAATGAAATGTCCAAATGGTGAAATGGAGCAACACTTAAACAATATGTAAGATCAAATAGGAGGTGTGAGGTCACACATCATCCTGAATTACGATGAAGACCTGCTGATAGCTTGGGAGAAGGAGTTAACATCTAACTTAATTAATCTAATGGGCATTCTCATTGAAAACGTGGACCGAAAGTTCTCCAAATTACAAACTGAAATCATGACATTGGAATCAGAGATCAGGGACCTCAACTTAGCTGAAGCAACTCAAATAAATGATCTGATTCTGAAAGAGATTTTATCTAAACACCAGGAAGAGATAAAACAACGCAAAGCTAATAAACTAAAGAGGGGCGAGGTAGATTACAGAAGTGGCAGAATATTTACTTTTTCTAAGAAATGCGATCACTTGATGCCACCGATAGAAGGAACAAGGCACTAGAGACAACCTCAGTGGGCTCGAGCTCTACGTCACTCAGCACTCCACTAACAAGCGAAATAGAGACAGATGCAGGAGAAGGCACATCACAACAGACTCTGAGAACTCTTTTTTATGAGAAGTAAAAAGTATCAAGAGAGGGAATGGGAAACAGGCAAGACATTCAGATACCATTGAAAAAGAACAGAGGGGAAAGAGAGGAGTTAACACAGGGAGAAAAAAGGGCAAGAAGACAAGATCGTGGGAGAGTAAGAACAGGAGTATTCAAATTCTAATGTCTCACCGTTTAACCTTAATACTGACATGACCTCACTCTTGAAGAAGGGTATGGGTTTTTGTCCCAATAGTGGGGGGGGGAACATACGCAGACTTAAGATAGATCTTATCAAATATATCAGATAATTGAAAATTAGGATTTCTTTAATTTAATCCTCAAAGAAATAAAATAACTATATCATTGCAAAAACATTTTTGTCCAGAGCTTTACCTATACAAGATATACATTACACTCAAAAATTGTTGTCCATTCCGGATTATGAGGGTGATCCGATCACTACCACTACATTACTGGAGGTTATAAATATACACATGGATCACAAGTGGGCTTAAAAGCTCCCACTCCCTCATGTGGTAATAATATAGAGTGTTTTCACAAACTAATTGTTGGGGATCTGGACAATCACAGTTAGAGAAGGGGATTACACTGTGCTAGGTAGAGAATACCTTAGCCAAAGTAAACAATTGGCTCAAAGACTATTAAGAGAGGATACCGACATCACAATAAGAGAAGCTGATAAAGGGGCAATATTGTGGTGATGAATCGTGTGGACTACAAACAGGACATCTTGTCACAATTGAACAAACTGTTGTGTTACGAAAGATTAATTGGTAATCCAATTTGTGAATTTAAGAATAAGATCAATATATCATTAGAGAGATGGCATGACAAATGCTTACTGGAAGACGATGAGCACATGTACTTGAGGGTGGATCGTCCGAGATATCCATGTTTAAATACCCTTCCCAAGGATCTCCTTTTTCCACCGGGGAGACCCATTCTTTCGAGTATAGGCAGCCCGACAGAAAGACTTTCGGAATTTGTGGACGTCTTCTTGCAGCCTTTTGTGTCCAATATACTGCGTCTTTTATAAAAGACACAAAACATATCTTGAGTTTACCTACTGACATTACATGGAACCTGGTATGATAATGGCCACACTGGATATCATAGCCTTATAAACTAACATCAGACATGAGACAGAAATTGGAGCATTGGAACACAAACTAAGCACCAGATCATCCGGTTTATAGGAACATACTGAAATGCAAATATACATGACCAAGTTGATTCTGGACAATAATGTGTTTCTTTTTAAAAACTATTGGAATAGACATACAGGGCGTGGCCATTGGCTCCACGTTTTCTCCTTCCTAAGTGAACCTCTTTATGGGGTGGCTGGAGGATGAGTGGATATGGGCCCCGTGGGGGGCACCATGGAATTATTCCATTCTATTTGATGGTCGTTACATAATGACTGCATCATGATTTCCACAGGTTCCGTAGAAAAACATAATTCATTTTGTCACCATCTCAATATGAATGAGACAAACATCAGATTCACACACCATCAGAGAAGTGAGAGGATTGGGTTTTTAGATGTTGAATTTTATATTCAAGACAACTTAATACACAGTACCATAAACCACTTAGTACATAGTACCATAAACCAACCTCGTGCAACTCTATATTGCAGACAACCAGTGTGCATCCAAGGCATCAAATCATAGCTATACATTATGAGGAGATGATGCGTGCGAGACATAACTGTATTCACGACCTGGAATTTAAGAAATGCATACGGGATATGGACAATAGATTAAAAAAAAGGCTACAACACACTAACTATAGCAAGAGCCAGAGACAAGATTTCTAAGATAAACAGACAGGATACAGTTAGAGAGGATACACATAGGAGAGACAC
The DNA here is from genome assembly GCF_964261635.1 of Lissotriton helveticus. Classification (NCBI taxonomy): domain Eukaryota; kingdom Metazoa; phylum Chordata; class Amphibia; order Caudata; family Salamandridae; genus Lissotriton; species Lissotriton helveticus. The sequence goes on from NC_136063.1 coordinate 86,400,401, forward strand.
CACAGACAGGGTTTGTCAGAATACTGAACTCAGTGGGATGTCAAATGTATTAATACACAGCACTCAGAAACATGGACATATCTTACGTGCAGACAAAACATTGAAGGAGTTTACCTCAGTGATCCAGACATCACATTTTGCTGGGTAGATCCTTAGAGGGTCCATCAAGCCCCAGCTATCCCACATTGGGTTCACAGGATTGTTGGATGAAGGAATACACATTGGATTTTTACATATTTTGTCATTGTGGTATGTGCAAGTGGGCGTGTGACAAGAAAAAGAATTTCGGGGTGAACATAAGTAAGGATTTTGCGATTCGCTCTAATATCAACTACAACACAAAATTCGTAATCCATCTAATTGAATGTAAATATGATCTCATTTACGTAGGCAGTACAATCAGATCACCCAAAGAAAGGGTCAACAAAAAAAAAGCGAATACACTGAGTGGTACATGCTCTATTCACGGAATGGTAGAATCTCCGGTCGAAGGAGTTCTAGGACAAGATTCAGTGACTTGGTCTAGATGATATTAAGATAGACTGGAGTTTACAAATATTAGCGACAACATAGTCTAGTACCTAACATGACTTTAAATATGTTTGGGACTTTAAGTGGCCAGGGATACTCATATTTTATAGGGCTAAAGCATGATATTTCATGTGCAAACTTGAAAACTGTAGCTATGAGTTAATTTCCAGGGTATTTGATGTACTTGTAGAATTTCAAAAAGGGCGGCCGGTTGGCAAAAATAGGCCAGCATCTGAAACGCTTGATTTGATCTGTAGTCCATTTTCACTGTTGCCGTTCACCTTCCAATGTATAAATAATGGTGTGGTCAAATGGCGCTCGGGCAGAATGTCAGAATTCAAGGGTACTTACTCGTTCTTTGGAAACTAAGAGACGTTGTTTAACTGGTGAGTTGGTGTGGTTGTGTTATGTGACAAGGTTAGGGGAGACTTTCTCCGCCGAAATTCAATATCCTGATGAATTATCCATTTCACATCATTAACAGGTTTAAAGAGGTGATCTCTGGAATGAAGAGATACCTTTGGACATTTATATTTGGATGGGTCTACAGCATATGGAATAAAGGATGCATGATCGTACATATTAGTGAGTGAGTAATGGTATGTTTAGGCATTAACCCAGGACCATGGGGGTTCACGACTGGGAGGATTTCACTATTGATTTTATACAGGACAGAAGTACAACCATCATTAACGTAGGCAGATGTCTGTGATAACCGTAAGGCTCAGCCTCACTTTCAAGTTGTGTAGTTGTTTATAATAGTTATGGTTAGCATTACAGGAGCAATCCTAGAATTTTTTTACAAGATAAGGAGGCTCTTATTATGCAGTCTTTTCTTGCTTTATTTTACCAGCAGCCAAGCAAGGACTACGTTTCCCAGTAAAAGAAAGACAAAAGAAAATTACAGAATGCCATCATAAAGTACACACCAATGAGATGTCGAATGAACCAATAATTATGTTGACTGCGAACAATAAGTCCTCTTTTCTTGTTACTTGCAGTCAAGATAAGTACCCTTATCCTGTTTCTCATATTTAATTATATTTTACTCGTGTTATATTATTTGTTTGCAGGTATTAGTTTTGAAATGTGGCCTTAATTATCTTGCATTGATGTGCACGTCTCGCCCGCTGCCTTCCAGCTGTTTTCAGCATCCCGTAACTGTCTTACCGTTCTGAATCCTTGCCTGTCAGCTGTTTGGTTTCCTCAGCATGCGCTCTGCTTTTTCCTCAGCGGTCCTTGCATTTCTATCTTCCGGCCGCCACAGAGCCTGCGGCGGCTTCTCTTCATGTCGAAAAGACGTTTACTTAACACCGCCCTCCTAGTGTGTATTTTCAGTTTCCCTGCCTATTTCCAGTTAGTTTCTCTCTCTGTCACTCACCTGTCCACTTGTTTCCATTGGCAATGATTAACGATTGATCTGATGATTTCTTTCTTTTTTGGTTTTTCCTTTCAGAGGCGGTGTTTAATTTCTTCAGCATGTCGGAAGAGGGGGATAGTTTGAAGTCTTTTATCAAAGACTTTCTTCAACAAGTCGTTTCTGTTTCAATGCTAGATGTTTCAAAGAGTTTGGAAGCCTCTTAGTCTAAACTGTTTGCTTCTTCTCATGAAGTCGCCTCTGTAAAAAAATAGAAAGCGCTCCCCCCACTAGTTCCTCTAAGGGTATTTCATAAAAGTTGGTCCTCCCACCCGAAAGATGTCAAAACCGGATCCACTCTCTCATTATTTCCCATTTGAGAGATACTGATGACGATTAATATATTGGTGTTGTTCATGACACAGACAATTTGGATGGGTCTAATGATCCTTATGCCTATGGGGCTCCAGAGAAAAGGTGGCACGTTTTTCCCTGAGTCTGAAGATATAGAGGACCATCTCGGTGAAACTATGTTCAATCCTTCGCTTATTCACCATGGTAACTCTACCGAGTGGTTCCCTGCCGAACATGTGGCAGAATATGTTTCTTTTTATTTACGTAATTCCCTTAATAAATCCACAATAAATAAACTCAAATCTGAATGCCCCATCCTTCCCTCCCTAAATATATAACTAATACTCCTATAATTGACAATTAACATGCTTGTGTGTTTTACCAAATTTGACAAATATCCAAAAAAGGGAGTGGTCTAATTGCCAGGATAAATTGTTGGATTTGGTGGGTCCTCTCACCACAATTTTTGATCTGGCCGAAGAAGCCAAGATGGAGGGAACTATTATTGATCCTGATACACTTTCCAATTGGGCCCAACGGGCTATTTATATCTTAGGAAATGCCAAGCCCATATCTCTTTAGAAAGAAGAAAAGTCTTCTGTTAAAAAAAAATTGATCTCAAATTGGTTTCCTTGGCTTCCAAAGAGTAAGGTCCTTTTTGCTAAAGGTCTTCTGTTTGGTGACTCTTTCACTTAAGAGTTTGAGTTAGGGAAATATGTTTCCATTTTACCACTATAGACAAAGTCCAAACTTCTCTTAAAAAATGTTTCCCCTCTGGGTTTTGCCAGGGCCGGCAAAGGTTAGAGTTGCTTTGCTGGCCGCTCCTCCATCAGAGGCTCCTTCAACCAGCAGGGTCAGTCCGATTACTTCACATGATATAAACCACAGTTCAATCCACGACGTGCCAGGAGTTTCCGGTCCAGAGGCTACAGGAACAAAGGAGATCAATACTCCGGTAAGTGCTTCCAATTCTGGCCCTCCACCCATAGGAGGCAGATTGGCTTGTTTGCTAGATTCATGGATTTCTCTTTCCACAGATCCCTGGGTCATCCAGTCAGTTAAGGGGTATCTAATAGAGTTTTATCAAACCTCGGTTCAACATTACCTTCTTCTTCCACTACATTGTTCCCAAGAACCAAACAATTTATTTTAAAGTGAGATTCTGTCCCATTTTTCCAAACAGGCATTTCACAAAGTTCCTTCGACTCTTCGGGATTTCTCAGAAATATATTTCTTGTGCAAAAAAAGTACAAAACGTTTTGTTTGGCCTTAATTCTAAAGGATTTCAACAACTTTGTAGTGTGCCGACATTTCAAAATGGAAAGTATCTCAAAACTCAGAGATATTCTTATTCAAAACGATTGGTTGGTCAGACTCAGCCTTCAGGACGCTTATCTCATGGCCCCCATTCATCCTTCTCACAGGAAGTATCTCTAATTTAAATGAAAAAATTCATTTTATCATTACAAAGTGCTACCTTTTGGCCTGTCATCAGCTCCTTGGTTTTTCACCAAAATCCTACATCTGGTGGTGGCTTTTCTCAGAGCTCAAGGACTTCAACTTATCATCTATCTCAACAATATTCTCATCATTGCCCAAGGCAGAAGTCTTCTGCTATCTCATCTTCATCTTTGTCAGGATCTTCTCTTTCAGTTAGGTTTTATTGTAAACCTTCAGTAATCAGTCCTGTTGCCTTCGCAACAACTGGAGTTTCTCACCCTATCCTTCAGCTTCTATCTCGCAGGGTTTTTCTTATAAAGAAGGAGATTCATCACTCGCTCTCTCCTGATTTTTTCCTTCAGGTCGTTAGCCCAGTTGGTAGGTCTTTTGGCTTCTTCAATTCAAGCCATTTTTCGGGGCCCTCTTCATTAACGGGCCCTTCAATGCTTCAATGCATCTTCACAGAGGTCTTACCTACTCAGACCCAATTTCCCTTGACCAAGAGTCCAAAGGAACTTCTTTGGTGGCTTTAACATCTAGACACCTGGAATGTGAGAACTTTTTTCTCTGCCGCCCCAGATCTTGTATTAGAATCCGATACAAGTCAGACAGGTTGGGGCGCAAGATGTAGCGAGATATATATCGACTGGAGGCATATGGTCTCGGAAGGAGTCCTTCTTGAATATCAGCAGTTTAAAGATGCTTGCAGGATCTATTACCATCCAGTCCTTTACCAAAAATAGAGTAGGTTGCACCATTCTTCTTTGCATGGGCAACCTGACTGCGGTCAGATATATCAATCACCTCGGAGGTACAAAGTCAAAGATTCTTGTGGATCGGGCCAGACATCTTTGAGATTATTGTCTTCAACACAACTTTTCTGTGCAAGTGGTTTATGTTCCAGCGAAGTTAAAGGTGGTAGTAGACTGGTATTCCAGACACCTACAAGATTCCAGCGACTGGAGGTTACACCCTCCAGTATTCAATCAACTTTCTTCCATCTTCGGAAGAATGTCAATAGATCTTTTCGCTTCCTGTCTCAATTCCAAGCTGTCTTCTTTTTTCAGTTGGATACCCGATCCTCAGGCTCTAGCTGAAGATGCCTTTCTCCAGTCTTGGCCTCAGACTTTTTTTTACGCCTTTCCTCCTTTTCTTCTCATAGCACAAGTTCTGGGGCAGGCTCGCGGACAGCGACCCTCTCTAGTTATGATAACTTCGTTTTGGCAGGCCCAACCCTGGCTTCCCTCTCTGTTGCATATATATCCTCGGATTTTCCAGTATTAATTACTCCTTTCTCTGATCGTCTGATCAACCAATTAGGTCATCAACACAACATGATCTTAGACGGCTCCCTGGTACTGATTGCCTGGAGGATTTTGGGTCATTCAGGAGAACCCTAGAAATTTCAGAGGAAGATATCCAATTTATACAACAGTCATGGGAGACTGGTACCTCAAGGATTTACAGATCCACCTGGCTCGCCTGGTGCAGCTGGTGTTTGGACAGGCATTCAGATCCCGCTTCAGCCGATATCACCATAGTGGTCAATTTCTAAGCTAGTTTAGCCTCTCATGGTAAAGCTTACCGTATTATTAATACATACAGATCCACTATTTCTGCTGAACATCATCGGGTGGATGGGAGACCTGTTGGCGAACAGCCTTTAACTTGTGTTCTGTTAAAGGGAAATACAATTCTATGTGGGATGTCTACCGGGTGCTTAATTTCTTTATTGTGGCCGGATAATGTCTCTCTCTCGCTTAAACTTAAACAACTCTCTGCTGAACTTACTATGCTTCTGTGTCTAATCTCTTTGACGGGTGTTTCTGATGTGAGAGTTCTGGATCTGTCTTCTTTTCAACTTTCATCCTTGTTGTCTCTTTTTAGGTTCATGTACGCACCAAAACAAATTTTTCCTGTATAAAATATCCCTTTTTCCCTTCTCAACCTAAATTGTGTGTTGGTAATTGTTTAAACGACACACGTGAGTCGAACTGCAGATTTGAGGTCCTAGTCTTTCCCTAAGTTACTGATCTCCTTTCAGAAACCCCATAAGCCTGTTTCTTCTCCCACTTTGGCTCATTGGGTCAAATGGATTATGTCTCTCGCTTGGATTGACATTTCTTCTTTTGGTGCCCATTCAGCCAGAGGCGTCATGCCTTCTCTGGCTTTCTGGGCTGGGGCTTCTTTGCATGATATTGTCAAATCTACAGATGGGTCAAATGTGAATACGTTTGGAACATTTTACTGTACAATGATTGCTCATGTTTCTGATTCTGTGATTGCATGCTTAGAACTTGCATAATTAGAGCCTCTTGTAATAGAATTGAGATTTTCCTAGCCTTGGTGTCAGAAAGGCTAGATTTTATTAAAGATACACTGTTGAGTATTATCCCACCTTAATCTTTAACCCTTCTCTTCTTATTTTGCAGTGGCGGCTCCTCCCACCAACACCTTCACTAAAACTGGATGGGCCTTCACATCATTTACAGGACTTAGACTCTCTCCTTAGATCTCTGTATCCGTGTGATGACATTATTCTCAGATCTTTTTTTAACTGTTTTTTGGACGTTATTTTTTTGTTATTTATAATGTTTTAATTTTTTCTGATTTAACCATTTAACTTTTTGACTTGTTGTTCGCAATCAACATAATTATTGGGTCACTCGATATCTCATTGGTGTGTGCTTTAAGATGTCATTCTGTAGTTTTCTTTTGTCTTTCGTTTGCTGGGAAACGTAGTTCTTGCTTTGCTGCTGACAAATTAAAGCAAGAAAAGACTGCATAATACTCATCTCTGTGTCTTTAATGAAATCAATCCTTTCTGACACCAAGGGGAGGAAAATCTCAACTTGTACAGTTTTGATCATACAGGTTCTTGATTCATATGATTTGGTAAACTGGTGGAGTGAGATGTGGATATTCACTACGGTGTGACAAAAACAGGAGAAGGGTTTGTAGATGATCACGTTTGGAGGGCATCATTGATGCCAGTAATGGAATCCTTAGATTTAGGCATTAGATGTTTAATACTGAGGTGCACAATATGCTATGCTCCTTAGGATCTTCTAAAATTGTTTTGTGCACGGGGTCCCACATATTTGTCACTAACTGAGACATCACTAGATTTGGATGCTGACACTACTGTCACCGGACTAGAGGTGTAAAGTGTGTGGCGTATGAATATGTTAAAGTACAATATGGATTGTTTTCTATTTCTTAGCCCTGAGGAAGCTATGGGGTACGTCCCATAAACGACTGAACATGTGTTGCCTTAAAGGCTAAAAAGAAACACAAGTCCAGTATGAAAATGTTTCCCCTCAATTCATGCCCCGCCTCGGCCTTTCAGAATAGGACTAGTTACATAGTTTAAATGTGAGTGACCAGCTCACCACATGGTCAGCACATGGGCTACATAAAAGTTTCCTCAAACAGGAATATCCTGCACCCCAGATTCCCGCAAACCCCATCACCCCACCACAATTCCTCTATAATCTTTCCAATCTGTCCAAATCTTTGCATGTTTATTTAGGCAGCCTGTAGATTCCTGCCTGCCTTCTCCAATCATTTTCTTGTAACTCACCTCACATACACACAATGTACTCTGTTCCGGCCCATCATCTCACCATCCACCCTCACAACTTCCTTTCACACATATTCTTGACTCACCATATTATTTTTTATGAGACTTTTTGAGGATTTGTGAGTACTATAAACAAATTAAAGACATTAACTGAGGAATAACATAAAGAAAAACATTACCAAGATTGTATGCCATCCAGACAACTACATAATGTATAAATATCATCTAATCGAAACGTACATAATGTGTAGATAGTTTATGGCCACTTGGTGTCCTGATATATCTGTGCATTGGGTTACATTGTACCCAGGTGCAAGTAGTTCCACTGTGACCCCAAATGATTCTGTGTTTGGTGGGACATTCTCACACCATATAAAAGGGCCCTTCCTCAATCTACCCACCTCAGCTGGGAATACAATTGTGGTGCTGTCTCCGCTCTCTGATGTTTAATGACGTCCCTTTTAGCTAAAAGTATGCAAAACTCCCTGAATGTACTCTCTCCTCTCAAACCGCCCTCCTTCTGATAGAAGAGTCAATCAGCCTTTAAAGTATCTTGGATAATGTTCTCATGACTCTTACCCAGAAGGGTTTCGATTTTGCCTAGGAGCGTGTCATGTGCATCAAGTCAACTAGCTCATTATAGCACCTAGGACAAGCCAGGGAGAATTGCCCACCTTCCATAGACGCTCAGCAGAGTATCACATTCTATATAAGTGGCATCATTGTCTGAGTTTAAGGTAAATAGCTATCACCCTAGAGGCACAAAGAGGGCTCATCCAATCTGCCTTGTCCTATCGACCTATATCTGTCTCCCAATATGCTTGATGAAGGAACAATACACCTTTGAACTACCACCCTATCTATCTTCCCCATTAGCAGCTACTCCTCCAATGGGCTGTCCTCTGGTGTTATCAGCCCCTAAGGAGGCTGACATCAACGGTGTGACCTCTTTGGAGATATTTAAAAAAGTGAGCGTTAGCTATTGTAAATTAAGATTGTAGGTGAGGAACGATTTCATTTAAGAATCTTTCCATACATTGCCTGTTTGAGAGATGCCAATATTGTCCAGTGCTCTGAGGTCTTTTAACTTCTTATCATGCCTCATAGATGTTCTCTGCCAGAAGGGTGTCTGCCATGCAAGTTTACCCTCCTATTTATTCCATCGACTATCTGTCCGCCACCATTTAAGAACCACCGTAATGTGGAAGAGGAGAATCAAAGGGACCTTGGGGCTGATGAGCAAATTTACCTTTCTCCATTCCTTCAGAAGGGTTCATGCGATGTGAAAATCTGGGTAGTCCCTTCACCCAAATGTTTGCCCAAATGAAGCTGATGGCATTGGATCCTGTTTGGGCATTTCAGGGATAGTGCTGAAATATGTATACAGACGTTTAGGAAGCAGGCTCATTTTATAAAAGACAACTCTCCCAAGTATTTTAGGGTTACTTTGGTCACATAATGGTTATCACTTATGATTTGGACTCTCAGGGGGACGAGGTTTAAATCCTAGCAGAGTAGCTGGATTTCAAATGAGGAGGATAAAACGCAGTTGATTCTAACTCTGGGCACTGGATGATCATATAATAACTTCATGTACAGCTCGAAGTTCAGTAGAGTAAGAGCTCACTGCATGGGTCCAGAGAATCAAAGGCCTTTGCAAAGCCAGTGAGCCCAGTGCACAGGGGACAGAGAAGTCCTGCATTCGCGTGAGTGCAGTCTGAACTCTTCGGATGCAATGACTTGTGCCCCTGTTGGGCATGAAGCCATTTTGGTCTCTTCATATTGAGGAGCCAATTACCCTCATCAACCTGCCGGCCAATGCCTTGGCAAGGACCTAAGCTTCTAACCTAATTGATGAGAGTGGCTACAAAGTTGACAATTGTAGGCGATTTGCCGAGTTTAAGTCAAACTGTGATTGTAGCTGTTCGTAGATGTTCGTCTGAGATACAGTAGGTGAGATGACGTATTCAATGCAATCTGCAGAAAGACCTCCATAGGGAATCCATTTGGACCTGCGTCTTACAGTTTTGCATCACAGCCAAGGCACCGGCGAGCTAATCTTCAGCGAGTGGAGATTCAAGTTTGTTCCAGAGATCATTGGATGGGCCTTGAAGGGGAAGGTCACCTATCAGGGGCGACAGATGCTCTATCTTGGGAATGGGCCTGGAGTGATACAAGGAGTGATATTTGTCTGTGAATACTTCGGCTGTGTCAAGAGTGTCTGTTCTCAAGAAATGTTCTAATAGACATTTTGGAATTCAGATTATGACAGCAAAACAGAAGCGCAAACAGGCACAGACAAATCCATACACACATTGATATTTAGTTGCATATATTCATGTCCAAACTTACTGACCTAATTCCAGACACATTCATCCACAAACCCAGTGACACACACACTCACACAGAAGCACAAATTGACTCAGTGATGCACATACTCACAAACTCTTACACACTCAAACATACACAAACCTATAGACAGATCTGTACAGACACAGGTAGGTGCACGCTCACAACGAGATGATTCAAAACACACACAGATGCACGCACTCCCACACATTACTATTACCATGCACACACAAACACACCAACAGACACATGCACCCAGATGAATAGACAAATGTCTGCATGGACACACTTACAACCAGATGTCTAGGAACCATGTATACGTACTCCGACACAGGCCATGTTACCATGTGATTACTGCTTAAAGGTTGTGAGAGGAATTCTGTTTTTTGCTTCTTTCAGGAAAACCCATGGAGAGATCTGGGCCCCAAACCCCCCGGACCTTGGCTCTCCAGCCAGTGCATTTACCTGGTGGGGGCCTGACCCAGGCTGGAGGGTGAACCTCCATCTCTTACCTACACAGGTGCATGCACAGAACATCACATACATAATGACAGATCCTTAACTGCACAGGGCTCACGGCTGCCACTCACCCTCAGGGTGCGATACTGTTCCTCTTTCCTGGGTTTAGACTCCAGAATGTATCTCGTCTCATTCCTCAGAGGACTCAGCCAGTCCTGGAGCTTCACCTGCAGAGAGGAAAGAAAATAAGTGACAACTGCAGATCTGTAAAGTGAAGTCAATCATTTGATGATAAACACTACATAATGATCCACATGTATGCAGATTGCAATTACCAGCCACATTTTTGCATTTTAATTACCAGTTACACATATCTTGATTTATACGTTTTAACCAGTTTTGCAAGTTAGAAGCATCAGCCACACTTACCCAAGATGTAAGTACCACGCCACACATGTACAGATTTTAAGTTGGTTTGTATTATAAAATAATTTTTTACCCAAATATAATAGATTTTCTCTGTATTGTTTAGCTTCTGTAAGATCTGTTCCTTTCCCATATTTGATGTGATTTGTTGTATACATATTGCCTCAATATGTTGACACATGTTTTTAGTGTATATTGTATACAACCTATGTATTTGTGTTATTAGCATATAAAAAATGTTTTTGATGATTGCAGCCCTGATGAAGCTTGTGATGCAAGAGTAAAACATGCTGGCTGTCTTGCTGAGTCTTATGCTGTTTACTGAAAAAAGAATAAAGAATTCATCTATAAAAGTCTGAACTTCCTTGGTTATTTGGAGTCAAACACTGTTATATTTTGGTTGTTGTTGCCTCTCGGTTTGCATATGAATTTAGAAGTTTGGATTTAGGTCGTCTGATTCCGGTAGTGGGCAACACTATTTAAATAGAAAGTATACCAGAACCAACCTGTGGGTCGGAAAGGTGCCCCTAGAAGTCCACATTTTTGCTAAATGTACTGAGAGGGGCTGATGAGAGGTGAGTAGAAGGAGAGGAGTAGGGCCTTCAGTAGGCATATGCTCATGAGAGGAGAGTAGAGGAAGAGGACTAAAGTTAAAATTGGGTGTTAGACCTGGCATCTTTGGCATGGTTTCCCGTTAACTTTTTGCCTCAAGCTCTCCTGTTTGCAGATTTTGTATTTCTGGTTTTAGGACTCTGCGTACTTTGCAACTGCTATAAAGTGCTCTCTCCTTAAAACATGGAATGGTTGGCTTATAGACAATTGTGTCAATAATTTACTTTTAAGTCCCTGGTAAAGTGGCTTTACCTGTGCAGAGAGTCATATGCTACAAGTGTTCCTGCAGCACTGATTGTGTCAGCCACTTAAGTAGCACCGTAATCATGCCTCAGGTCCGGCATTGCAGCCTGTATGTGCCGTTTTAAACTGCCATTTCGATTTGGCAAAATAAACCTTTCGCTAGGCCCAACCCTTAATTTTTTATACAAATAAGTCACACCTATGGTAGGCCCTGGACATCCCAGAGTGCAGTGGATTTAAAAGGTTGGACAAGTACTTTTAAATTTTACATGTTCCGGTAGTGAAAAACACCTAAAGTCATTTTCACTACTGCAAGGCCTACCTCTCCAATAAGATAATTTTGGAGTTACCTTATTACATCTTGTAAGTATAATTTCCAAATGGGAACAGGTAAGCAGTTCAAGTTTGGTGTCTTTGGAATTGCAAAGAAAAATCCTAACCTAGGGTACAGTCAGCCTGTAGCCTACCTCTGGGTCACATGACTGCATGGGGGGTGACAGTTGTGCTTTGTGTGTTTCTCCTGGACAGCCACGCACATAGAGAGCTTAGGTGTGTTTGGATGGGCCATCACTGGCAGGGTGGAAGGGAGGAACTAGACTTTGCCCCACTTGCACTTGACTTGGCTGTATTCTATCTCCACACAAAGGACTGCATTCCCCTCATGTTAGTCTGGAGCCAGGCTAGGGAAGGCAGGGCATCTGTGCATGTCAAAGTCCTGCCTCTAGAGGTTTCTCCCCTCTTCATAGGCACAACTGGGTATTTATACTGGGCCTCCAAAACCACCATTAATTTCACTTCTGGTGTGTGGATACTTTTCCAGGAAGAAGGACTGGTGTGCTGCTGAAAAAACTGTCACTTTGCTGTTCTGAAGGACTGCTGCCCTGCTGCGCTGACTGGCTGCCCGTTGCCCTCTTTCCGGGTGAGAAGGAGTGGACCTGTATCTCTTGAACCCAGAACTCCAGAGTGACTCCAAGGGCTAGTTGCCTGAAATCCAGGTCTGAAGCTTTAGGGACACAACAGGCTTGCAGCAAAGCTTGCTCCTGAACCTGGACTCTGCCATCTGTTAATTTACCCTGCCAAGTGAAGTCACCCCAGTTCTGTAACATTGCAAGTAAGTTTAAGGTGCTCTGCCAGCCTCTGCAGCACAGCAGAACCTAAACACCTCCTCTGCTGTGATGTGCAAACCCTAGCAGAACTGGCGCATTGGACCTGCTACGTCGATCGGACCCATTGTAAAGACCTGCATCGCTGCCACAGCTCCATCAGGACCGCCACTGAACAACACATCCTTGCTGCAGGCCCTCACATCCTTCATCAATGGCAACCTCAAAGCTAGATACTAAATTGCAGCCTCTTATCTCTTCGGAACTGATGCACTGCACTGACTGCACACCACATCCTGTATGCCGGACTTCACACCGCAAGCCCCGTTGATGGGATTCTCAATGACAAAGCAGGTCCCTTCATCATAGCATTGCCGCATCTCGGAACCGACACATCAATTTGGCTGCATGATGCATCTTCAATGCCGATCCTCGCGACACTCGGCAAACAAGGATTTGAGGAACTCTGTTCTGTTGCTGTACTGTAGCCGGCCTGCTCTCTTCGCGCTCGGCCTGAACTTGTGACTTTGTCCTGGTCCAGCATGACCAGATATCCACAATTGACGCTTTGCGCTTTTTGGTGCTATTTTCACAAAAATCTTAAAACTTGAATATCTCTGGGTCTACTGATTGGATTTTTGCCATTTTTGTCTCATTTTATTTATTAAAGAAATCTTTATTTTGGTTACTTAGTGTGGGATAATTTTTGTTGAGATGTTTTCACTTTTTCTGAAGTACTGCACAAATTCTTTACCCAATGCCTCTATGTTAACCTGACTGCTCGATGCCAAACTACCTGAGGGTTGAGCACAGGTTAATTTAGGGTTGGCTTGTGCCTCACCATGACAACTAACAAACCACTTTCTTACAGTAGGCATGTACTCAGAGGGGCAATGAGAGTTTAGTATGGGGAGAGGAGTAGGGCATTGGGAAGGCATGTGGTAAGCGGGGCCTATGAGAGACGGGTAGGCATCTACTCAGAGGGGGTGATGAGAGGTGAGTAGAGGAACAGTAGGATGATGAGTTGGTATGTGCTGGGGTGGTGATGAGAGTCGAGTAGATTTGTGCTGGGAAAAGAAGAGGGCACTGTTTACACTAGATGGAGCAGAAAGTTGTCCGACCAGGTCAGAGGGGTGTGATTATGCACCTGAATATTGTTCATATTGCTAAAACTAGGTCGATGGTATGACCTTTCTCAATGGTAGGGACTTATAGATAAGTTAACTATACCAATCAAGGGCCTGATTTAGATTTCGGCAGACGGGTTACTCCGTCACAACAGTGACAGATATCCTGTCTGCCAAAATATTAATCCCATTGCTTCCTACAGGATTTATATCCTGGTGGATGGGAGATCGTCACTGTTGTGACTGAGTAACCTGTCCGCCAAAATCTAAATCAACCCTCAAGTGTTAGCCATTTACACATATACTTTAGGGGTCAGATCACAGTCCCTGGAGTCTGGTCAGCAGGGCTCAGACCCCTTCAGAGCCATTAAACCATCACTAACTCCAGAAAAGAGGGGGGGAATCCTGGAAAAATCACGTTCTCTCACACGTGGCTGCAGACGGAAAGAGGGAGACGGAGCGGTATTTGCAGGTAATGGCGGGATCCAAAGGAAGTTTCCTCAGGGTATGTCATCACAATGACAACAGAGTACCCGCTCTGCCAAACTGAAGATCTACCTGCTGGGTTTATAGTCAGACGGACCTCAAGTATTTTCAGTGACAGAGCCGACTAGGCTCCGTCGCTGACGTCATGGAGTATGGGCCGTCAGAGGTTCACATATAACACCCTCTGCCTGACTCAGTTTTAACACTGCCAGAGAGATACAGAATAAACATTATCCCCCACATCATGGGTGGCAACTCGCATGGAGTAAGGGAGTCATTAGTTTTACTGTTTCCAAAAATGAAAGCCCACTTTGGGAGTTTGTTTTTGGTGAAAGTAAAATGTTGTAAAAGATTGTCAGGTGACACTCATGTTTGATGGAACCAGTGGTCGAAGTGGGGAAAAAAAAGTAGGGGAACTGTGGGTGGAGAATCAGGGGGCGGGAATGACCGAAGATTGGATCAGTGGGAGGAGTCAGGGGTGTGGGTAGAAGTAGCAAAACATACCAATTTGTGGCACGTTTAGCATTTCACTGACTAGTTACAGCTTATAACGTTATTTAAATCAAACAATGGATTAACATGTGTATTTGAGGTTTAATTAAGGAAAAAGCAAACACTCATAGGGAATACAGGTTTATGTAAAACGTGCAAAAGATAAGCAGGAACAACATGTTACCTTAATGCCTTTACTCTCATTGTTCAGAAATCCATGAGTATTTTTTGTTTCAAACATTGAGGACATGAATACAGGGCTCCTCCTGTACACATGTGTTAAGCAGAGCTCAGAAGAGAAAGGGACTCTTCAGGAGAATCTAGACTCACGGAAACCCATAATGGCTCCTTCATATTCATGTCAGCCAGCCAGCTGCTCAATCATAATAAAGCAAAAAGAACAGCTGGTGGATAGAATGCAGAATAATATCATACATTTACCCCAGTACAGAGATCTGGGCCTAAATCCATAGTTTTTTGCTCACCATGCCATTCCAGTTTGGACCCAGCCATATGCAAATCAGTCTTGATGCTGCGCCCTATGGGAACAGTCCAGGCCGAACTGCCAGGCCAGGTCCTCTCTGGACTGAAAACAAGCATCCTAGGACCCGTTTTGGGCTTTCAGCCCTCATCAGCCATGATCGCTTGATTCCAGTGGCATGGAGAGCACAGGACCCGCGTCTGGGTATACCCGTCCCACTAGGGGTGACAAAAGCAAAAAGAACAACTGATGGGCAGAATGTAGAATAATGTCATACATTCACCCCAGTACAGAGATCTGGGCCTAAATCCATCGTTTTTTTGCTCACCATGCCATTCCAGTTTCCTCTTCAGCCCCATCACTTCTCCTGCCCGTCCCTACTCCTGCCCCATCCCTTCTCCTGCCCCGTTCCTTCTCCTGCCCCGTCCCTTCTCCTGCCCCGTCACCTCCCCTGCCCCGTCACTTCTTCTTCCCCGTCACCACTCCTGCCCAGTTACCTCTCCTGCCCCGTCACCTCTCCTGCCTAATCACCTCTCCTGCCTAGTCACCTCTCCTGCCTAGTCACCTCTCCTGCCTAGTCACCTCTCCTGCCCCATCACCTCTCCTTTCCTGTTGCCTCTCCTGGCCCGTCACTGCTCCTGGCCCGTCACTGCTCCTGCCCAATCACTTTTCCTGCCCCATCAGCACCGTCCCTTCTCCTGCCCCGTCCCTTCTCCTGCCCCGTCCCTTCTCCTGCTCTGTCACCTCTCCTGCCCGTCACTTCTCATCCCCGTCACCACTCCTGCCCCGTCACCTCTCCTGCCCCGTCACTTCTCCTGCCTAGTCACCTCTCCTGCCTAGTCAACTCTCCTGCCTAGTTACCTCTCCTGCCCCATCGCCTCTCCTTTCCTGTTGCCTCTCCTGGCCAGTCACTGCTCCTGGCCCGTCACTTTTCCTGCCCCATCAGCACTCCTGCCCGTTCACCGCTCCTGCCCGTTCAGCACTCCTGTCCGATCACCGCTCCTGCCCCATCACTTCTCCTGTCTCATCACTTCTCCTGCCCCGTTCACTGCTCCTATCCGTTCACTGACCATATCCGTTAACTGCTCCTGCCCGGTTACCGCTCCTGCTCATGACTAATCACCGCTCCTGCCCCGTCACTTCTCCTGCCACGTAACCTCTCCTTTCCTGTCGCCTCTCCTGTCCCGTCACTGCTCTTGCCCAGTCACCGCTCCTGCCCAGTCAATTCTCCTGCCCCTTTACTTCTCCTGCCCCTTTATTTCTCCTGCCCTGTCACTTCTCCTGCCCCGTCACTGCTCCTGCCCCGTCACTGCTCCTGCCCCGTCACTTCTCCTGCCTTGTCACTTCTCCTACCCGTTACTTCTCCTGCCCTGTCACTTCTCCTGCCCATTACTTCTCCTGCCCGGTCACCTCTCTTGCCCGCTCACCTCCCTTGCCCCATCACCTCTCCTTTCCTGTCGCTTCTTCTGTCCCGTCACTGCTCCTGCCCAATTCACTCTGTGTAGAACCTTGACAAATTACACAAGGGGGCAAGTTCCCCACAGTACTCTGTTTGGGGAAAGCTCCTCTGTTATGCCCTCCTCTTTCTTGAGCTCGCCCATGTGCTTCTCCCCATTACTTCCCCACAAGCGGCCTCAGTGTTGCTTTCCACCAATCCTTGAATTGCTTTTTCTCCTTCCTTTCCACTCTTGCTTTTGTGTCCCCTTCAGCTCTCTCCATCCGTTGCTCCTGCGTCCCTACTGTCTTGCTGCGGTGCCCCCCACCCTCCCGTTCACTGACAAAAAAAACACAGCTTTGCACATTAATTTTTTTAGTTACCTGGTACAACTTGTATCAGTAATAAAAAGGTTTTTAAAGCAACACGTAATTTTGTAGGGGCTCACATGTATGGTGCGTGCGCCTATAAATATACACAGGTGGCCATGTCGAAGGCTTTCATATTATTCTTTTTTTACTTTAGCCACCCTGCATTGAATCACTGATGCTGTGAAGTGTTGCTGAAAACCATTGCCATTTATAATGGCTCACACAGGCGAGACCTATTGGCTTTGTCTGGCACATTATATGCAAAAAGGCAGCCGGCGGGCTTACTGTCATTCCAAAGGGGATAATCAGCCTCAATCGGAATGACAATGGGCCTGCCCACAGTCTGTGAGAGCTCAGGGAGGGGCTGCTGCAGCCTCTGGAGCTCAACAGAAAAGTGTGAGCCACAGCAGGAACCTGGATGAAAAAGTTATTGTTTTAATAAAGTACAACTAGTCTTGCCGTCCCGGGATGCTTCTTTGAAAGAAAGAAGTAGGGGAACGGACTGAAATATTTTTTTAAAGTAGGGGCACGCCATGCCCTTCCGTCCCCGCCCACTTCTACCACTGGATGGAACCATCCGTCAAACTTTACAACATTAGCAGGAACCGCCGTTAAGCGATTCCTGCCAACGTTTAGAGTTTTCCTCAAGACTGGTAGATAACTCTAAATTTTTCACCTGCAAGTCCCTTGGTATGGCAGGAATAAAGCGCTCTAAATTAGCATCTTACTTTTTATTCGCCTACCTCTATTGATTACATTGGATATTGCGTGCATTGCTGTAGAGACAGCAGAAGAACCTGCATCATATGTAGTAGTTGTGCAGCTGTGCGTGGAGTCAGAGCTCAGCACAGCCAGGTCAAGGAGGAGATATCATCCCTGTGGTTACAGCTGAGCTGCTACAGCGCCGCTGGAGACATGCTACGTTTGCTGAGCAGGTGCCATGTTTAATGACTCAGCTGTTGTGTTAGTTCTGCTTCCCCCTCTACCCCTGCGGCTGCGACGCCCGAAGCTTAGGTGTGGGTGGGTGGGATTCTTCACCTTCCTTGTATCCGAGGGGAGGGTGAATGTCCTTCCTTGGGCCATTGGCCCCCTCTTTATCCCCCTCGCTCTACCCAGCACGCCCCCTGCTTGGAGGGGGGCTCGCCTTGTGGGCAGGGGGCCAATCCTGGCCCCCGCCCTAGCCGGCATGCAAAGTGGGAGTGGGGGGAGGGCTTCACACCTCTGGACAGCGTTTAACCCGGGCCCCCATCTAGGCTGACCAACCGTCCGTAAATTTCACGGACAGTCCATAATTTTGACCTCACGTCCGTTGTCCGTGAGGAAACCTTTAACAGACGCTTTTTGTCCGTAATTTTGGCCATCACAGGGAGCAGCACTGCTCCCCTGTGAGAGGCCGCACCTTCCTGATGGGGCGCCTCGCGCTCCTCCTTGAGCAAAAGAGCAGCCCCTCCCTGCCCATTGTCATTCTGTATGGGGCTGATGATTGCCACATACAGAATGTCAATGGGGCAGTCTGGGCTGGTAAATCATGTGGCGGCCTCCTCATGCCTCGGTGTACAGCAGGGCGTTCTGTAAAATGAAAGGCAAAACGCTAATGCTGCAACTTTAGCAACGTTAGAAAACAGTTTATATAAAGAAGCCTGTAAAATAAGTTAAAAAGAACGGGTTATCGTTCTTTCACTGTCTCATCATTTTTTAACTGAAGTATTTTCAATATTATCAATCAATTTCAAAGCTTTATTAGACAGCAGTCATAAAAGCGTTTTCACCCTAACACTATACAATAAATACTAGATCTAAAATACTTACATAAAAAACAAGTATTAAACAATTGGTGCTGACGAAGTTGATATATGAATAAAAAACATTCCTTTACAATCCATGAGGTTTTTGATAAAAAAAGAGAAACATGGTTACCATAGATCATTAAGTTGCTTTACCCAATAGCGTGCGTGTGCGGATTAGCCATGCCCAACCAAGAAATTTTGCAACTGCAATTGCAAAATAAGGTGTGCAATCAGTTTCCAATATTCTACGTGCAACTATTTGCCTACGAGTCCCAAGATTCAGACACACTGGTTTTAGCCATTTACGGCGTGGACCTGCATATATAGGGCAAACAAACAACAAATGAGAAACATTCTCGATTTGATCTTTACAATGATAGCAATATTCATCCCTTGATGATGACCAGTGTTTTGTGAATGCATTAACTGGAAGGGTTCCAAATCTAAATTGGAAATACAGTTTTCTGTCTTGTGGCTTTTCAATAATGTCCCAATAGGTTTCACGGAGTGGAACCATTTTGATATCTAAAAAGCGGCGGGTTAGGTTGGAACTGCATCCAGAGCAAAAAGCTGTGGAGTAGACCATCTCCCAATATATTTCTTCAAATTTGCCTTTGTAGGAAAGCATGACAAGGCCAAGTTTCCCCAAAGATGATCTAGTATCAGCTTAACCAGCAACCCCCGTAGTTCTTTTAACCACGAGATTGTGTGAAATCGGTCCGTAGTGATGACATCAGCCAGTGCTGCAGCGTAATGGGCTAGTTCCGGGGTCTGCACTGTAGAGACCTAGTGCACACTAGGTCTGCCCGGGAGCTCACTCTCTGTCCCTAGGGTTTCAAAGTTTCAACTAATTAATCAATAGTAAACACTTATTCAACATAAAATGATACACACAGTTTTGTAACTTGCTTCAGTGATGTTCTATTCGTATATATACACTCAAAATACAAACAATATCATCAACAAAAATACAATTTGACTGTTTTCTTGAAATGAACCAAGTAAACCTTTAGCAAAATATTACTTGAAAAACATAAATGATAACATATCCCAATGCATTTCGGGTCAACTGTGACCCTTCTTCAGGGGAGTACAATTATTAATAACTCATCCAGTTATGATTCTGTTTGAACACAAGATTCGTCACATCAGTTCAGTTTCAGAGCACTGTAAAAAAATGAATGGAATATTCCAATATATTTACATGGTATGTACAAGATTTAAATAATAGAGTTAACATGATAGTCCATAGGTATGAATCCAAGCCATGCGTTAACTGGTAAGAACAAGAAATGTTACATGTCTAGTAGCCAAACATGATGTTTTAAAAGTATCTAAAACACCACCAGATGTGCAGCGAAATCCAATAAAAAAGAGTGAGAGTACATATGAGTACCGTTTAAACCCATAACCAGAAACTAGAGTTAGTCCAGCATAAAAAAGAGACATCTACCTGATGTTAAACTAATGGTGTTGATCTGCGTGTCAAATGACAGTCCTCGAGTAACGTAATGAATCTCTGAGGAGAATGTAATAGATAGGTTCACGTTACTGTGAACTATGGACATATCAGAATAAGACCTGTAAAGAGGATACGTGTGTGCATAGCTTACCCTAAATAAGGAAAGTTTGCGTCTCCGATGTATATGAAGGAGAAGGTGTTAAATCCGGTAGTTATTGCCGCTAAAAAAGTAAAAAAGTGCATATCAGCTATCAATGTTAATGAGGAGCCGATAAATGTTAGCTGAAGTGTCCCTACCAAGGAGGCATGCCTTACCTCACCGCTTACGCGTGTAGTCACAAACGTTCCTATGCGCCAGACGGGCAGAGCTTATAGTGCGGTTGCCGTTGCAGCTGAAATATGAAAAATGTACATAAGCTGCCGATCTTAGACGATCCGTGTAAACCCCCATAAAATGTTTCCAAGCGGTGCTTACCTCGCCGGACTCGCGTATCTCGACCTCTGATCTCACTATTACTTCCGGTAACAACATCCGGGCTACCGGCGTGTCGTTTAAATAACAGGACGTACGCGGTGCAGTGTTAAAACTGTGAGAGTGCTTGGCAACATATTAAAATGTTCCTAATGAGCATCCAGCCATGTGTGTGAACGAAGATTATATAC
This sequence comes from Lissotriton helveticus, assembly GCF_964261635.1. Taxonomy (NCBI): domain Eukaryota; kingdom Metazoa; phylum Chordata; class Amphibia; order Caudata; family Salamandridae; genus Lissotriton; species Lissotriton helveticus. The sequence continues at coordinate 86,421,162 of NC_136063.1, forward strand.
GAAACATTGCCTATGCGTTACTCGGTCTACTAGAATGTCTTACGCTGTTTTTTAAAGTGAAAATGAAAAAAATCCAAAATAAAATATATGACGAAAACAGAAATAATGAGTGTTCACAAATGGGTCTGTGATATGGACTACATGTCAATTCTTTACAAAAAGTGAAATTTACAACAAACATGCACCATGTGCAGAGTATATCAAGCGAAGATCCTCTGGCTGTATACTAATGAATACACTCTGACAAAAGTGAGTATTCAGATATTCACATGAGAGAAAATAATTTCTCAGAGTGACCAGCTATAAAAAACATGCCATTTCATACTGGTCGTTAAGACCACCCGGGGTCAATGTACCCAATTTTTTTATCCAAAAGGTTTCCCTCTGGGATAGTGCTGTATGGTGATCCTTACCCATGTGTTTCTCTACTACTTCCAATACAGTGAATCTCAGTTGTGGAATGGTATGGGGTGCTTGAGACCAATGTGTAGCTATGCTGGATGTGGTGGATCTATTGCGTATAGTGCTCTTATGTTCAATTATGCGAGTCTTGATTTTGCGTGATGTTCTGCCAACATAAGTTAATCCACACGGACAAAGAATCGCATAAATCACCCCTGCGGTGTTACAGTCAGCACTGTGTTTAAGCTGTATGTCTTTACCAGTTTGAGGGTGGGCAAAAACCTTGCTGACCACTGCATTGTTGCATTGGCCACAATTATGACATCTCCGCATGCCTCTGTAGGTGATTATTTGATTGTTCCGTGGGTGTTTCAGTATTTCTCTCAGGTTCTTAGAACGAGTATGTGCCATGATGGGAAAATTCCTAAAGACGTTAGCAAAATCTGGTTCACTAGCAATCATTTCCCAGCGTTTCTTAATGATCTGTTTAATTATTTGCGATTGCGTAGAGTGTTTCATTACGAATACTATTCTTTCATTGGCTGATTTTTCTGTTTTCTTCAATAGATGTGTTCTTTCCATCCTCGAGACCTTCTGTACTGAAGCTTCCAGTATACTTGCAGGATAACCCCTTTCACTGTATCGTGTCACTTGTTCTTGCATCAAGGTTTTACACTCATCCGGGTCAGATGTGATTCTTTTAATTCTAATCAGCTGTGAAGTGGGTAAATGATCCTTGAGATTTTTTGGGTGAGCGCTCGTATAGTGTAGCGCATTATTGACATCCGTTGGTTTGCGGAACACTTTCGTTGAAATGCCTTGTTGTCTTTTACATATTTCTATATCCAAAAATTGTATCCTTTCATTTTGGATATTATGCGTGAATTGAATCCTCGGGTTGCATTCATTAAGTGCTTTAATCCTACTTTCCAATTGACTTTTGGTGCCCTTCCAAATTATAAGAATGTCGTCTATAAAACGTAAGAACAACACAAAGTTGTCTGTCCACTCTGTTTGTGATAAAATGTGTTGTTGCTCGAAATACGCCATGAAAGTATTTGCGTATGCAGGCGCTCCAGAAAAGCCTATTGATGTTCCTGTTCTTTGGAGAAAGAACTGTGATTTCCAGGTGAAATAGCTGTGGTACAGAGCAAAATGTAAGAGCTCTAATAAAAAAACTCCTAATTGTTGGTCAAAGTCAGACTGTAGAAATCTCCATTCTATGGCTTCCAAGCCTTCTGTGTGTGCTATGGACGTGTAGAGTGCCACCACGTCTATGGTGCACAGTAACGTGTTGTCATCAATAAGTTCACTAATTTCTGCAAGCTTGTTTAGACAGTCCGTTGTATCTTTCAGATATGTATCCCAGGCTTGTACCAATGGTTGTAGGTGGTAATCAATGTAGCGTCCAATAGGTTCATGAATAGACCCACATCCTGCCACGATGGGTCTAAAAGGTGGATCACTGGTGCTCTTGTGTATCTTTGGCAACATATATATATGTGGCACTTGTGGTGTGTTCGTCCTTAAATACTTGCTCGTATTGTTGTTGATTATTCCTACATCTTCTGCCTTTTTAACGATTTCATCCAATGTTCTACTGAATTCTTGTGTGGGGTCATGATCCAATAGTATGTATGTGTCCTCATCCAAAACATGTTGGTTGACTTTTAGGTCATAGAGTGTGGTATCCATCATAACTAGGGCTCCACCCTTATCTGCTGGTTGGAATGTAATGGAGGTATCCTGTTGTAGATTGTTCAGTATTCTCCTTTCCTTTTTGGTTAAGTTCGGTTTTTTAGGAAACTCATATTTAATGGCCTCCAGGTCTTTTCTTACAAGAATCTCAAAATTGTCTAGTATTTTATGCGAAATGGGGGACATAAACTTACTTTTAGGCTTGAATCTTTCTGGTTGTCCGTTATTTCCATTAGTGCTGATCGTAGAAAAAAACCACTTTAGTCGCAATTTTCGTAGAAATTTAAAGAGAGCAATCTCTGTTTCAAGACCATTGGAAACATAAGTGGGAACAAAGGAAGTCCCCTTGTTCAGGACTCTTTCCTCTTCGGTGGTCAGTTGTCTTTTGGAAATGTTCACTATTAGGTTGTTTTTTTTGTCACTTGTCGCTGTGGCCGTCCTGTTTCCGTTACTTTTTTTATAACCTTGTCCCCTGCGGGTGCGTCTTGCCGTATTTCTGTTAGCTGGTCTATTGGGTGGATCGCTGTCTGATCTGGTGGATGAGCTGACGACTGTCCCTCCGCTAAAAAAGACGGTTGAGTGCCCTTCGAGGTACTGGCTGTAGTTGTTTCTTGAGTTTCCGCTGATATTATTGTTAGTGCTGGTCTCCTTTGTAATGAAAGGTCCTCATCCTGTACCACGCTTTCTTCTGATGATGTATTCTTTGGGGTTCTACTTGTAAATCTCCTTTGTGCATAGGCTTCCGCCCATGTGTAGACCTCATCTAATTTATAGTTTCAACGAAAGTGTTCCGCAAACCAACGGATGTCAATAATGCGCTACACTATACGAGCGCTCACCCAAAAAATCTCAAGGATCATTTACCCACTTCACAGCTGATTAGAATTAAAAGAATCACATCTGACCCGGATGAGTGTAAAACCTTAATGCAAGAACAAGTGACACGATACAGTGAAAGGGGTTATCCTGCAAGTATACTGGAAGCTTCAGTACAGAAGGTCTCGAGGATGGAAAGAACACATCTATTGAAGAAAACAGAAAAATCAGCCAATGAAAGAATAGTATTCGTAATGAAACACTCTACGCAATCGCAAAGAATTAAACAGATCATTAAGAAAAGCTGGGAAATGATTGCTAGTGAACCAGATTTTGCTAACGTCTTTAGGAATTTTCCCATCATGGCACATACTCGTTCTAAGAACCTGAGAGAAATACTGAAACACCCACGGAACAATCAAATAATCACCTACAGAGGCATGCGGAGATGTCATAATTGTGGCCAATGCAACAATGCAGTGGTCAGCAAGGTTTTTGCCCACCCTCAAACTGGTAAAGACATACAGCTTAAACACAGTGCTGACTGTAACACCGCAGGGGTGATTTATGCGATTCTTTGTCCGTGTGGATTAACTTATGTTGGCAGAACATCACGCAAAATCAAGACTCGCATAATTGAACATAAGAGCACTATACGCAATAGATCCACCACATCCAGCATAGCTACACATTGGTCTCAAATAAGCATGGGCGAATTTTGCGGATCTCGCGTTCGCGAATTTTGCGGATTTGCGGATTCGCAATCCGCAAAATCCGCGAATTCCCGCGAATTTGCGGATTTTTTTTTTTTTTTGTGTTCGCCCGTGTTTCTGCCAGTTCGCGAGGGTTTTTACAATTTCGCAATTTGCGAACTTACCTGTCGGGTCGCAAGTTTTGCGAACTTGTTGTTTCTACATGTCCAGCCTGTTTGGGACACTCTTCTTCATCACTGCCACTCTCTGTCACCACTGCCACTCTCTGACTACTCATGCCACCCTCTGGCCCACCCATGCCACCCTCTGTTTCATCACCACACCCTCTGGTTGTCCAGTGTACATTATTTTCGGCAAAGCAAAGCACACCTTCCCTGCCTCAAGTGACCTGAATTAATTTGGGGCCGATTAATGTGTCACAGAATATTTTTTTAGCTGGCACCTGCTTCCTTAGTGCGCCCTGATTAGTGATCTTTTACACTTGCTAAGTGCTTTCATTGTTGCAAAATTAGTTACAACACCTGCCCTGCCCCAACTGACAATAATGAATTAGGGGCTAATTAATGTGTCACTGAAAGAATTTAAAGTTCCAGCCTGGCACCTGCTTGTCTGCTCCTTTAGCTGTAAATCAGGACCTTTGTGGCATACAGTTAAGGTCAGAGCAGGGTCACACAATAGTTGCAAGCAGGCAACCGAATTCTGGAGGGCCCCCTCAGGAAGCAATACAAAGAATCGTTACAAATCATGAGGTTGACCTTTTGCACCTGCTCATTGCTTTTGCTTTTGCTGAAATCGTTTTGCGGTTTTTTTCGCGCTATTCGCGGGGCGCGGCGTCGTGCGAAACCGACCGCGGAAGCCGCCAATTCGTGCGAATGAGCATTTTATTTTTTTGCGGCTTGTTGTTTCGCGAGTTTTTTTGCAGTATTCGCGAGCCGCTTGCAGCGCAACACGCGAATTTACCCCAAGGTCGAGTACGGGCGCGGCCATTTTGTTTGCGTGACGTATTTCCGTTTCCGCCCGCTATGTATAATCTCGCGCAGTAAGCGCATTGCGAGTAGAGGTTCGCACGAGATCGCGCGGGAAATCTAGAGGTTCGCACGAGATCGCGAGGAAAATCTCGCGCGAACTGACTTTCGCGCTCGGAAACGGGCGCCGGCCATCTTGTTTTTCATTCATTTCCTGTGTCTGGGCATGGTGTTTAATCCTCTTGATATCTTTCCCATCCTTTGCTTGTTTTCAGTTTTTTTTTTACGATTTTGCTTCTTATCTATCCCTCTCTTTTCCTAGCTGTATATTTTTGTCTTTTCTGCTATTTTTCTTTACTTTTAAACTACTTTTGTAAACTCTTTTCTTTTCTTCTTCCCTATCCTATTCTTTCTTAATTTTCTACTTCTTCCTACCTTACCTGCCCAGACCATGGTCAAGCCAGGCGCCGTGAAGCTGCCCAGGCACTTGAGGGCCGCAGCGGCGGCGGGGAGTAGTGCTGGACCCAGTGGCAGGACAGCAGGCGTGAGATCGAGGGGGGAGCAGGTGACGCGCCGGGAGATATTCAGCCCGGAGGAAGTGGGCGCGCTGGTCTACTTCGTCCAGCGCCGCCTGCCCAGGACCATCGCGGGAGGCGGCAGGATCGCGGCCGGCGGCTATAACATGCGGGAGCGCCGGAAGCGGTGGGAGAAGGTGTGCTGGGCCATATCCCACCTCTACGGGGTCCAGCGCACCTACAGCCAGGTCACCCATCGCTGGACGGACCTCCTGGACCGCGAGCGCGACCTGCTGGACCAGCTCGGCTTGGAGATCCCCGGGCTTGGTGAGTAGTAGTAGCCATTGGCATTTAATCACTCACTACTATGATGTTTTCTCCTGCTCTGTGTTGTTGTATTGCAAATATTTGTTTTTTACATGGAGCAAGCCAATAATGCCGCTGATGACGATTACATTGTAGTTAAATTATATTTCAAAATCTTCTGTGCATTTCAGGTGCACTGCTCTCCTTCTCAGTGGGGTTGCTACTATGCTTATTTGTTTTCTATTTCGTGGTCTCATTGGCCTGAGTAACTATTATGTATGAGTGTACTTAACAGAACTGCGTAATGCTAGACACTAGGGGGCAGATTACATTTACAAGCCCCTTGCGCCACGTTTACGTTGCCTTGCGTGACGCAACAGCGGCGTAAACGTGCCGCATCCCTGCAAGTCATTTACAGCATGACGCATCTAGGGAGATGCGTCACGTTATAAAGCCATGGGCCTGCACCACAATGGGTGCGTTCCTAGTACGCAGGGTGGGCGGTCCAGCGGCTGTGCGCCTCGCAAAATTGCCTGCGTGAAATCTACAAGATTTAACGCAGGCACTTCTGCGACGCTGCTACGTCAATTCAATTCCTTATGTCTGCTCGAAGCAGGCGAAAGGACTGACACAGCATGTAAAGTATTGGGTGGCCCTGAGCATTACTGGAGTTGCATTGCGTTGGCGACGTGACTCCAGCGATGCGCCGCTCTTACGTGACGAGATGCGTCACGCAAGTGCCTACCCTTGCGCCAGGGCGCGCCGCATTGTAAATGAGGCACATCTGCCGTGTCGCAAGGGTAGTTTTGCGTGACGCATTTGATCTGGCGCATCTCTGGAGATGCGCCAGAACGCGTAAGTAAGTATGCCCCTAAGGGGCAGAATTGCAATTACCGTCGCATCCCTGCAAAGTAGCAGGGATGCGCCATTAATTGTGCGGCCCGCTACCACCACCAAACATGGTGCGCCGTATTTGCAATGCGGCGCCCCATGGGCCCAAAACGTCACCGAAGCTTTACTGCTGGAGTTGCGTCGCAACGATGGCGCAGCTCCATCAATGCTCTGGGGTACCCTATCTCCCCAATGCTGGGTCAAGCCGTACGTCTGCTTCAAGCAGGTGCAGGGTTTGTGTGACGCATCATTGTCCTAAAGGTGACTGATTGATATTTTGTAGATTTCCCTCAGCCACTATTAGGATGTGTTCCAGCGCAGGAATGCCCTCCCTTGCGCCGGAACGCCCCCTGATGGCGCAGGGCTTTATAACGGGATGCATCTCCCAAATGCGTCACGTTGTTATAATATTATACGCCGCACCATGGCGCCCTTTTTTGTTTAGCTGCTGCGTCACAAAAGTCACGCAAGAACGGCGCAAAAGAGCCGCAAGGGCTTAAATCTGCCCCTTCCTTTGTAACCCTGACAATAAGAAAAATAGTGGCGGTGGATTGATAGTTTGACTATTTAAATGACTGGTAATGTAGCAGGCAACTGTTAGTGTTGTCACTGATCTGACTGAAATCACAATGGAGTTTGTCTGTCACTTTGCGTCTTGCCTGCGGACTGCTGCCTGCCAGTCCTAGGTGAACGTTTCAGTACTTTGTTTAGTGAGTTACGTGACTTTCGAAGTCACAGGTCCGCATATAAATGAAAAGTAACCATAATCAATATAATTTCGCAGAAATATTTTGTTATTGTTCTTTTGAAATGTTTGATTTGGTTGACATTGACAAGCAACAATCATCCATGTTTTCTGTTCTTTCTTTCATGTTGTACGTCAGCTCCCCCCAGGGGCGAGAGGAGGACACAGGAGCAGCAGGCGGCGGATGCTGTTCATCAACAGGGCCAGGATCGGGCAGGCGAGGGCTCCTCTGCTGGCCCCAGTAAGTTTTCATTTTAGACTAGTACCTATTTTTCCTAGCGTTCCTCATTTGACTTTTTTCAAAATTGTCTTTGCTCTTCTTGTAGACTGTATCTAAATTCTTATCCTGCCTCTACTATGACTCCCTGTGGTATTACTAGATTATTCTTATTAGTCTGTCTGTGTAGCTAACTAAGATTGCACGGTTGGCGAAACTCCCATGATTCTAGTCAGCAATAGCTCTATCAACTTAGTGCAGTCCTCTGGGATTGTCCATAATGTCTTTTGAAGTGTTCTATCTGGACTCATGCTTGCAAAAATTGCAAAACCTTTCGCTCAGTCACTCTAGTCTGGACCAAAAAACACAGATTGTATTTAAGTTTAAAAGCTTTATTAAAAGTAAACACATTTATTAAAATGAAGTCATAATAAAACTAAACGTTAATGGAAAAGTGGTTAGTGCTGACGATTAATTGAAGACATTTCTTGTGGTCGAGCCGAGCTCTCACCTGGTTTCAACTTGATCTTGTTGTTAGAAGTCCATCTTCTGTCTGTGTGGAGAAAAATGGTGCGTGTTAAAAAAACAGCCTTCATCAGTTGTGCCAAAAAGAGCAGCAAGACAACCTTCCCTGGAAAAAGGGACATTTTTTTTTAACTTTAACGACAGTCACAAATTACATTGTTTTCACATGTCTTCATTCCTAGACCAAATACTAGTGACTGCTTTATTCTAACATTCTTAAATGTACTTTGTAGGTGGAACATCTGGTGGCGGGGCCAGTGTGGAGGTGGTGGTGCTCGACACCGAGGCGGAGGGCGAATCGGGCGATGCTTCAGGGGAGGAGGCGGCGGCGGCAGCTGTGAGAGTTGAGACGGTGGTGGTGGCGGCCAGAGGTAAGCTCTTATATATTCCTTACTTATTGAGATTGAAGACTAGCTGGGAAGGCAAGAATATGAGATGCATGGCTGGGTGAATGATGAAGCAATGATGGGTGGAAGGACAACAGCCTGGGTGGGTGACACAGAAACTGTATGTGTCCATATACCTGGATCATGCTACTATCTGACTCTTAGATAGCATATGTGTATCTAGAGCAGGGGTACTCCTAGTACGGCCCGCGGGCCGGTGGTGGCCCGGCAAGCCTTCGTTGGCGGTGCGCTGACCTTGCAGACAATCACTGCTCCCCCGGCCCCCACAGAGCAGAGGCTTTTTTGTATTTCACCTGTTAGCGCCCCTGCATCTCCACTCTGACAATCACTGCTCCCCCGGCCCCCACAGAGCAGAGTGGAGATGCAAGGCCACAAAGAGGTGAAATAGAACTAAGCCTCTGCTCTGTGGGGCCGGGCAAGCAGTGATTGTCAGGGTGGAGAAGCAGGGGCGCTAAAACAAACAAAGCCTCAATAATATGTTAATGGTCTTTTAAAGACCTGTTAAGTACTTTGGTGTTGTTGTCTGTGTGTGCGCGTTGAGGAAGCGGTCTCAACCCGGGCTGAAGGCTGACACAGATAGACACACACACAGTGAGATGACAGAGGGGGAGGGAGAGGGAGGGCAGGAGGGAGAGAGAGATGGAGGGAGGGCAGGAGGGAGAGCAGGAGGGAGAGAGATGTATGTAAATGCTGGGTCTGGTGGCTCAGTGGATGAGGGCATCTGCTGCAGGGACCTGTGTGCAACCTCATGGTCACAAGTTATCGTTTTGCTTTAGCCCCGCCCCCTCTGACTCCGCCCCCACCAGTGCGGCCCTCGGCCCCAAACTACACTGTAAATGTAGCCCCTGAGAGAAAGTTTGTGAGTACCCATGATCTAGAGAGAGTAGACGGTCAGTGGATGAACTAAGTGTAACTTTGAAGAGCATGTAACACTGCACCCGCACGTCCGTTCCAGTGTAGGAAAGGCAAGGAAAAGAACTTTTAATTTTGTCCAAATACTACCATAAGTAGTAGCAGTAGTTTGTATTGCAAGCACTGCATAGATCCGGTTATTATGGTGGCCACTCCCTACCTCTCTTAATAAGTTTAGTAGTACTCAGTCATTCATGTGTGGATGTATCACTGCCTGTCACTCAATAAAAAGCAAAGCACCTAAAGTCATCCCATATATAAGCAAAAACATCCCATGTGAAGTGATAGATAATCAGATTATTTATCTTCTTCAATTTTCCATTTCTAGTACTCATTTCCACTGTAGGGTGAAAGTTAAATTAATTAAGCAGTAGCCCTTGAGTTGTAACAGAGTATTCTCAGTGCCACCCGTAATAGAAAAGTAAGAGATTCACCACCTGCATGTACTGGACGGGTACAGTAACGCAACGGCAACGCAAGTCTAGGTCACTCCTCATGGCGTGCGTCTCTTTTTCTCGGGTGCAAGTTTACCGCGCTGGCATTATGCCGGCTTGCAGAAAATAACGTACCAATTTTCCAAAACAAGAGACAAGAAGAAGAATAAGACTGGTGTACTTTCATAGTCGACTCCAATGGAAGTCCACAGTGCTCATAGAATTTGTTCCTTAAACTCCCACTAATGTTAGAGCAAGGATGAAGAAGTGTGAGGTTAGATAGATACTGGCCTCAATAGTTATGTAATGCGCTTGCAAGTTGCTAGTTGTACTGCAGCACACATTTCTGCTGAATGATTGAGTTAATCTTAAAGAGCATTGGTTACAGACTATGTCTTTCTTTCTTCATATAGGTTCTCCTTCCAAACGAACAAGGAGGAAGGAGCTGGCTAGAGCGGCCCGGCAACGGAGAATCGAGGCCACTGTTGCGGAATATCGGCGGCTGGTGGCCCTGGAGGACGTGGAAAGTGTGCGGTCGACAACAACGACAACGTCGTCCTCCGTGGCCTCACCGGCTGCCACCGTGACCCAGCACAGTGGTCCACCGAGACTGAGCCGGGCTGCCAAAGGCAAACGCCACCGCCGAGCAGCAAGGCCAACAGCTGCTTCTCACAGGCCTTGCACCTGCAAGGCAGTGAAGGCACGCCTGCGCCGCACTACCCTGATGGTGTCCCGCCTTCAGCAGGAGCTCGCCTTGCTCCGCGAGGAGCATGATGCCCTGGCCCAAAAAGTTAACAGCATCCACCCATAGTGTCCCTTGCCCCTTTTTTAGAGACTTTTGGGGGGTGGGAATTGGGAGTTGGGTTTTTGGGGACTTTTGAAGGACAATCGTTGGGGTTAGGGAGGGTCTTGCGGGAGATTATTTTGTTAGGGATATAAATATACTTTTTCAAACTTTATCTGAGCATACCTGTTTTTTACTGCTTGCCTGGTGGGTGGGGGTTTAACGTTGACTGTTTTCCTGAAAGTTTAGTTCCATTTTCTTCCTTTAAGTGTAAATGCCCAAATGTTTTCAACACTAAGTGCCTCTCACAGACTAAGTGAAGTGAATCCAAGAGTCCTAGGACTTTAGTAGTACTACCTTCAGGCTCTCGTCTCTCGTACTAATACTCCATTATACCCCCAAACCACCAAACGCTTATCTTACCTGTAATTTGTGTTTGAAAGTAGGGCTAGGCCCAGGGCTGGCTCCACGGGAAACACCGAATAACGTTGGCAATCTTGGTCGGATAAAATTTCCTCATAGCGGTGGTAGTAGTGGTGTGACACAGTGGCAGTTGCATGCCTATGAAAAAAAAGAAAATGAAATCTGGTTTGTCCTCCTGAGCAATTCAACGGTACAACTGAGAATATAGCAGGTGACAGAAGTACAGTAGAGCAGTGCCACATTGTAGCCTAACAAATGGTAAAGTATAACTACTAATTCGGTTGAAGTTCTTTCACATTAGCAATGGTTCTTTGTCAAGCAGAGTAAGAATATATCATCGACAACTGTGGAAAGAAAGAATGCGACAGTACAGGGCCTGTGTGGAATTATTGATAACTATATTCAACATAAGGTCTCTGTAGCCAGATACCCGAGAGCCTTGCTGGTCACTATAAATCCATTCACAACAACACTCAATGGGGTTGGTCTGGAAGGTGTCACGTTTACTCCCCGTGATCCAGTCGATACAAATATGGTTCCACCTCCAAATGTCACCAACACCCAGAAGTGTAAACACAGGGTGTTCGAGGCATTAGGCGAGGGAGAAAAATAACAAACTAAAATAAAAAATGTGGGATGGGTAAAGGTAGGGTCAGCAGGGAAAGGATACCTGTAAGAGAAGACAAGACAGGCATCAGTGAAGTGATGTCCTAACATACAAGGGTACTCTCATATAGTCTCACTAAATAGTCTGCAAGTCTCCCGCCTACTCATGGGAAATGTAGTTTCATAGTACGGTAGGCGCTTAGGGGCTGCGTAACCTGACAGAAGGTATAGTAGATAGAAAAGGAGAAATTGCTTTTTTTCTAGGTGTCCCCTCACTCACCAGGGTTGCCCCTTGGTGACATGCTTCATCATTGGGGCCATCCCAGTCCTCTACGGCCTGGGGCGTGCTGCGACTTGCGAATTACGTAGGAGCACTTACAAATGACTATGTGTGGTGCAGATAGTGGAGTGGACTAAGTGATGTGTTAAGGGATCAATGTAGAAGCCGAGAGAGAGCAAAGAAATGCAGTCACAGTCAGAGAAAAAGGCAAGGGATACTGTATCTATGTGGTTGTAGTGGTCCTGTTGGAAGTGGTAAGTAAGTTGCCCGCAGAAAAAAAATCCTCCTATTAGCGGCACTCCTCCATTGCAGCCGACGCTTCGTCCACCGATGTTGGTCACCAGAAGACACCCTGTCCACTGCCTGCCTGATGCTGAATTGTGGCTCGCTACTGTGAAGCCTGACTCCATCCTTTTTTCCCCATTGCAGAGACTGAAACCCGGCCTGTAATTATTCAACGAAAAACAGGAAGTGATATAATATTACAACACCACTGATAAATAAATATAAGGTATGTAGGCTGTGGAGTGCAAAAAGTCACAATTTGTTTTTCCTAGTAGACAGACAGTACAATGTTTTTGAAAGTGCGTACTCTGAGTCACCTTTTGAAGGATAAGTAAGTATGGGCAAATTAATGTAGCGGATCTTGCCCCTCAAGCTAGGTGTACTGTAAACTGTGTTTTAGAACAAAAATAGATCTTCCTAGCAGTGCTCCCACCCAAAAAACGAGGCCTAGCAGAAAACTGGAGACAAAACTTACTTTGAAAGTAAAAGTAGGCCGAAGTACCCTAATTACCCATTACCCCCCGTGGATTGTATTCAAACCACTTGCAAGCAACCAAGCAAAAGTAGCCATAGCCAGCATCGCTCCAAGACTCGAAATCCCCCCCCACTCAAACACATGCAATAGAAATACTGCTAACCCTAACGAACCCTAAGTTAAGAATAGTGGCAAAGGCTTTCTTTAACTATGCCAAATCCCCCCTTTCCCACCATGGATTTTCTTCAAATGACTTGCAACCAAAATTACACATTCTCACGAGTGCTCTAAGACCCCAGAACTCAGTTTGAAAAATCTAGAACACCCCGATACACATGCAATCCTGCTGCTAGGGCTAACCCTAACGAACCCTAAGTTACAAAAAGTGCCAAAACTAAAGGCTTTTCCGCGCGGATTTTGTCCCAACCACTTCTACCCGGTATTAGACCTTCCCAGGAATGCCCCAAGACCCGGCAACCCACCCGCCAAGAAGCATAACACCCCCAAACAGGCCAAAAGCAAAATCTCATACTTGCAATATTTCTGGGCCTTCGGTCCAAACGCGCTGCGTAGCTAGGCCATAAGTCGGGGTTGGCACGACGGATTTCCTGAAAAGCAAATGCAATCAAGATTAGAGTGTCCCAGCAGTGCTCCCAGACCACGAAACTCACCCACAAACACCAGGAAGCCCCCCAAACAGGCCCCCGAAAACGCTACATAGAGCAAAATGTCAGAAATAGCCCAAAAAAAAAATCGGCCTGGATTTTGTCCCAACCACTTCTACCCGGTATTAGACCTTCCCAGGAATGCCCCAAGACCCGGCAACCCACCCGCCAAGAAGCATAACACCCCCAAACAGGCCAAAAGCAAAATCTCATACTTGCAATATTTCTGGGCCTTCGGTCCAAACGCGCTGCGTAGCTAGGCCATAAGTCGGGGTTGGCACGACGGATTTCCTGAAAAGCAAATGCCATCAAGATTAGAGTGTCCCAGCAGTGCTCCCAGACCACGAAACTCACCCGCAAACAGACGGAACCCCCCCTAAGAGCACCTCAAAGGCAAGCAAGTCATCAAAAACACAAAAAAAATTCCGCCTGGGATTTGGTCCAAAACACTTTTATCCGGTATTAGAGCTTCCCAGCAATGGCCCCAGAGCCGTCAACCCAGGAGAAAACGAGTAGAAGACCCCCAAACAGCCAAAGAGCAAAAGTACAAAAATGGGGACTTAGTCACTTTTTCACAAATTTCCCAAATCACTCCGCGCGCGCTCTGCAGCTAGGCCCTAAGTCCCCTCAGCCACCATGGATTTGCTTCAAACCTCTTGCAAAGTAAAGTATATATAGCCAGCAGTGCTCCCACACCACGAAACTCACCCGCAAACACCAGGAAGCCCCCCAAACAGGCCCCCGAAAACGCTACATAGAGCAAAATGTCAGAAATAGCCCAAAAAAAAATCGGCCTGGATTTTGTCCCAACCACTTCTACCCGGTATTAGACCTTCCCAGGAATGCCCCAAGACCCGGCAACCCACCCGCCAAGAAGCATAACACCCCCAAACAGGCCAAAAGCAAAATCTCATACTTGCAATATTTCTGGGCCTTCGGTCCAAACGCGCTGCGTAGCTAGGCCATAAGTCGGGGTTGGCACGACGGATTTCCTGAAAAGCAAATGCAATCAAGATTAGAGTGTCCCAGCAGTGCTCCCAGACCACGAAACTCACCCGCAAACACCAGCAAGCCCCCCAAACAGGCCCCCGAAAACGCTACATAGAGCAAAATGTCTGAAATAGCCCAAAAAAAAATCGGCCTGGATTTTGTCCCAACCACTTCTACCCGGTATTAGACCTTCCCAGGAATGCCCCAAGACCCGGCAACCCACCCGCCAAGAAGCATAACACCCCCAAACAGGCCAAAAGCAAAATCTCATACTTGCAATATTTCTGGGCCTTCGGTCCAAACGCGCTGCGTAGCTAGGCCATAAGTCGGGGTTGGCACGACGGATTTCCTGAAAAGCAAATGCAATCAAGATTAGAGTGTCCCAGCAGTGCTCCCAGACCACGAAACTCACCCGCAAACACCAGCAAGCCCCCCAAACAGGCCCCCGAAAACGCTACATAGAGCAAAATGTCTGAAATAGCCCAAAAAAAATCGGCCTGGATTTTGTCCCAACCACTTCTACCCGGTATTAGACCTTCCCAGGAATGCCCCAAGACCCGGCAACCCACCCGCCAAGAAGCATAACACCCCCAAACAGGCCAAAAGCAAAATCTCATACTTGCAATATTTCTGGGCCTTCGGTCCAAACGCGCTGCGTAGCTAGGCCATAAGTCGGGGTTGGCACGACGGATTTCCTGAAAAGCAAATGCAATCAAGATTAGAGTGTCCCAGCAGTGCTCCCAGACCACGAAACTCACCCGCAAACACCAGGAAGCCCCCCAAACAGGCCCCCGAAAACGCTACATAGAGCAAAATGTCTGAAATAGCCCAAAAAAAATCGGCCTGGATTTTGTCCCAACCACTTCTACCCGGTATTAGACCTTCCCAGGAATGCCCCAAGACCCGGCAACCCACCCGCCAAGAAGCATAACACCCCCAAACAGGCCAAAAGCAAAATCTCATACTTGCAATATTTCTGGGCCTTCGGTCCAAACGCGCTGCGTAGCTAGGCCATAAGTCGGGGTTGGCACGACGGATTTCCTGAAAAGCAAATGCAATCAAGATTAGAGTGTCCCAGCAATGCTCTCAGACCATGAAACTCACCCACAAACAGACGGAACCCCCCCTAAGAGCACCTCAAAGGCAAGCAAGTCATCAAAAACACAAAAAAATTTCCGCCTCGGATTTGGCACAAACCACTTTTAGTGCTTCCCAGCAATGGCCCCAGACCCGTCAACTCACCTGCAAAGAGGTAGAACAACACCCCCACAAGTGCTGAGTCTTTCTTCATTGGGCGTAAACCAGCCCTCTGCTTTGATGGAAATAGGAGTCTGGAGGAGGAGGATAGAGGAGCATGTTCTTCTGAACTTGTGAACCTGAGGAATGCAGACTGCGGCACCTTCAAATAAATTAGCAAACAAGTGAAGACAGTTCTGCTGATGGGCTTGTCTTTGTGATAATCTGATTAAAGTTTGAATTATATTAACTGTGCACAACAAAGAAAGACAGACACACAGGAATAAAAGTGAATAAGGATGAAAAAGAAAGTTATTGATTCGTTGTCTCATTTTCAGGGCTCGAAGTCGGAATCACGGTCCAGGAATAAGAATAAGGCTTCGTCATCATACTCTGCGAATTCAGCCCGGGTGAGGTCAGTGCCACCTGACAGAGTAGAAATTCCCTCATCTATGGTGCTGGCCACCTCCTCTTCATCCGGCACGCTCTCTCGTACTCTTATATCTGGTGGTATGAGGTGCTGATTCATCTTGATCATTGTTAACCTCTCCACATTTTTGGGCGAGAGGCGGCTCCGTTTGGGAGTTACAATCCCACCAGCCGCACTGAAAACCCGTTCAGAAGACACACTTGCGAGTGGGCAAGACAAGTAGTTTAAAGCCAGGTTGGTGAGCTGTGGCCACAATTCTTTTTTCCCATGCCAATACGCCAATGGGTCAGAATTAACATAGACCTCTGTGGAGTCATTCAGATAGTCCTTCACCATCGACTCAAGGTCCTCCTCCAAGGTTCCTCCACTTTGCGTAGCTCTTGCTGTGCCTCTGGCCTTTTGAGAACCAAACCCACGCAGAGCTAGCCAATCCTCTTCAGCCTCCAATGTTTCTGCTGTCTTTCGTGCAGATGATGCGGTTGCCGGTGTCTTTAACGGCTGAGAGGTCACTTGTGCCACAGCCACAGAAGTGGATTGTTTTGACTGGGGATGGCCTGCTGATGTACTGCCATTTCCTTCAATTTCCAGCCGTTCTGTTTCAAACTTCTTGGCTGACAAGGCTAGCCAACGTTTGTACTTTGTAACATCTTCATCAGCAAAAGAAAAGAATGCTCTGCCTGCCAGCGCCTTTTTGTAGCGTGGATCCAGAATAGTAGCACAAATGTAATGCTGTTCTGAGTGGATCTTTTGAAGACGTTCATCACCTTGTAGGAGCTCTAATAATTGCTCAGCCAGAAGCAAAGAAGAGTCTTTCTTTTTGTCATCTTTTCGAAACACAGAACACACCTCCTTCAGTTGGTCCTCCAGCATGTACAACAATGGGATAGCTTTTCCCAAATTAGAGTCCTCCTTGCTGACTGCACGCGTGAAGACCTCAAAAGGCCGAAGCATGCGTGTTAGGCTTTCAACTATGTTCCATTGCGGCCCACCCATCCTCAGCTCCTCTATACCCTCTTTCAAGAAATATTGATCGAGTTGCGTATACTGCTCATACAGACGCTCAAGCATGTAGAAGGTTGAGTTCCAACGTGTTACCACCTCCTGGATGAGTGCTTTCACTGGCATTTGACATTGATATAGCATGCTCCTCAGCTGCTTGCGGGCCTTAAAAGAATGCCTGAAATGCTTGCAAATTTTTCGGCAGTTCTCCAATACACTGGACGCTGCACTGAGTTTATTACCCAAGAATTTTTGGACAACCAGGTTTATACAGTGCGCCAAACACGGCACTCTGAAATAGTAACCGTCCCTCATGGCCTTAACTATATTGGAGCCATTGTCCGTGGAAACATAACCAACCTTGCGTTTTAGTGGGGACAGACAGTTAAGGACCTTTGTGTTAAAGACATCCAAAATGTTTTCTGCTGTGTGACGTTTCTCCAAACCAAACATGGCTAGTGTTGCATGTTTCCGAGCACCTTTAAAAACAATGTTAGTGTCAACACCTGAGTTTAGCTTTGCTTTAGCCCCTGAAAAAGAGACCCAGTGTGCAGTGATGCACATGTAATCAGCGCCTGCGCCACTGGTCCACATGTCTGTTGTCAGATGTATAGTGTGAACAGCACTCTTCTGCAAAGCTGCCCCAATCGCCTTCAGAACATCTTCATGTAGTGCTGGAACCGCAACTCGGGCAAAATAGAACCGGCTAGGAACCTTCCATTTAGGGCAGAGCGCTGTCACTAATTCTAGAAAACCAACCCCTTCGACAAAAGAAAAAGGGAGAAGGTCCAGAGCTAGCATTTTAGCCAGCTTAGTGTTATACAGACGGGTCATTGGGTGGTTGCGTTCATATTGCGCTTCTGTAAACAACATCTTTTTAATGTTGCCCTGGACCAATGATTTACGGGATGATGATGATCTCTTCGACCCAGTTACGCTCGCTGATGAACTTTTCCGCATTGATGTCTCACTCTCTCCCACACTCTTAGTGTGGCTCCCATGGGGTGTGCTGCTGACATGGGAACTGGGTGTAAGTGAAGTGTTTGGATCGTCTTCTTCTACCTCCTCGTCATCAGCAGATGACAAATCAACGTTTTCATTACGTGCAATTCCGGCTTTCTTGACCGCCTCTAGGTGCGGAAACCATATGACAGGGTGCCTTCTCTCAAGATGACCTCTCTGGCCTCCGGTACCATAGTTAGAACCAAGCTTACCACGACTAAATCGAAGCTTACAAAGGCTACAAATGGCTATGTTTTCCTTATTTGGGCAAACACTAAAGAAGTCCCAAACTGGAGACTTGAAATGTCTTCGGGGGCCGGAGGAGGCGGCGATACTGGTGGTGGTGGTCCTGCTGCTAATGACAGATGAAGTGGAGGATGTGGATTGCCGAACTTCAGTACGTTTTGCACTTTCACCACCACGAATTGAGGTCGAGGACGAGGTGGGTACCTTCTTGCGAAGAAATATGGAAGCGGTAGGTTTTGGTGTACTACTTAACTCCAAATCTAATGATTCCATTTCCATTGCCTCCTCGCCGACATCATCATCACGCTCAGCAGCTTCTCGGGATAGGGTCAAAATGTCTCTTTGCTGCATGCCCGGTGGGGCTGCAGTGACCTTTGTGATGACTGGCTCGTCGTCATCGTGAGAGGCTTCATCACCAGCAGTATCTGTCACTTCTTGTTGAGCCTCATCACACTCCATAGGTTTGAGTTTTTGGACGACCTTCCTTTTACGCTTAGGTACCGGTGGCAGATCATGGTGTGCCTCTGCCTCACTGTCAGACCGCAGTTGTCGTGGTTCCCAAGACAGATCACTTGCACCAGAACGAGGTGGGCTTGAAGAAGATGTAGACACCCCCCTTGATCTTTTCCTTGCTAGGGATGTGGAAGACAATGAATGATCATCAGGAGGAGTGGCTTCCAATGATACCTCAGCTTCATTGTCGATTTCCAAATGTGCCCCTACTTCGGGAGGAACAACTATTGTGGGCACTTGTGAACGTCCATGCACCTTTGCTTGCGCATCTCCTTTTGCTGCCTCTCCTTCCACATGTACTTGGGCGTGTACTTGCACATGGTGTTGTTGTTGCGGCTGTGGTTGTTCAACACTTGTCAGATGAGTTACAACAACCTGTGTTGATTCAGGGACATTGCTGCTACTTTCTTGCGATGAGCCAACATCACTGGTCGATGGTGATTGGAGAAGTACACTGACTGCCTCTGAAGCACTCAAGGGCTTTGACTTAAGTTGGCGTGGTGGTGGAGGCACTGAACCCAATGGAGCAGGGGTGCTGCTCTCAGGTTGGTCCCCAGCAGATCCTGCTGCTGCAGGCGTACTTTTTTTTTTGCTCCCAAAAAAAGTGGCGGGTGACACACCAGCCTCCTTGGTAACTTGCTTCTTCTGCTCCTTACTAGCAACTTTCTTGCTAGAGGAGCTACGGAGAACTTTCTTTGGGGCCATCTTCTTCAGAGCAGGTCAGACAGCAGGCCGCAGTTGCACGAATTGTAGAGTTGTCTGAGGCCAGACGTGACGTCGCGTGACGTTATGCTGCACACACACACCGCTGCAGGACTTCTTCCTGGCACTGGTGGTTCTCTTGAGTCTTGTGCACCTAAAAAAAATGGAAGACAGAGGAACATCAGTTCAGTTATAGAGCACAAAAAAATCGAAAAACACTGCAAAATCAGCACAATCCCAATCCATCCATGCCCTCCATAATGTTTAAATTCAAGACAACCCACAGAAAGACTAGGCCCATGCAAGACTCACTACCCCTGGGCATAAATAAAGGTTGAAAAGTAGGCAAAATGGTTGGAGGCCTAACAACAAAGCCTGCATTCAAAATGGCCACTTGCCTGCCAAGCACATGGCCAGTGCCTGTAGCTGCACTCAAAATGGCCACCAGCCACATGGCATGTCCCTCCCCATGAACACCCCCAAAAATCGAAAAACACTGCAAAATCAGCACAATCCTATTCCATCCATGGCCTCCATGATGTTTAAATTCAAGACAGCCCACAGAAAGACTAGGCCCATGCTAGACTCAAATACCCCTGGTGAAAAGGCCCCAACAACAGGTCAAAAATCGAAAAACACAAAATTGTACAAAAAAAAAAAATCGAAAAACACAGAAAAATCAGCACAATCCCAATTCATCTATGGCCTCCATGATGTTTAAATTCAAGACAACCCACAGAAATACTAGGCCCATGCAAGACTCACTACCCCTGGCATAAATAAAGGTTGAAAAGTAGGCAAAATGGTTGGAGGCCTAACAACAAAGCCTGCATTCAAAATGGCCACTTGCCTGCCAGCACATGGCCAGTGCCTGTAGCTGCACTCAAAATGGCCACCAGCCACATGGCATGTCCCTCCCCATGAACACCCCCAAAAATCGAAAAACACTGCAAAATCAGCACAATCCCATTCCATCCATGATGTTTAAATTCAAGACAGCCCACAGAAAGACTAGGCCCCATGCACCACTCACTACCCCTGGTCAAGGCCCCAACAACAGGTCAAAAATCGAAAAACACAAAATTGTACAAAAAAAAAAAATCGAAAAACACAGAAAAATCAGCACAATCCCAATTCATCTATGGCCTCCATGATGTTTAAATTCAAGACAACCCACAGAAATACTAGGCCCATGCAAGACTCACTACCCCTGGCATAAATAAAGGTTGAAAAGTAGGCAAAATGGTTGGAGGCCTAACAACAAAGCCTGCATTCAAAATGGCCACTTGCCTGCCAGCACATGGCCAGTGCCTGTAGCTGCACTCAAAATGGCCACCAGCCACATGGCATGTCCCTCCCCATGAACACCCCCAAAAATCGAAAAACACTGCAAAATCAGCACAATCCCATTCCATCCATGATGTTTAAATTCAAGACAGCCCACAGAAAGACTAGGCCCCATGCACCACTCACTACCCCTGGTCAAGGCCCCAACAACAGGTCAAAAATCGAAAAACACAAAATTTTACAAAAAAAAAAATCGAAAAACACAGAAAAATCAGCACAATCCCAATTCATCTATGGCCTCCATGATGTTTAAATTCAAGACAACCCACAGAAATACTAGGCCCATGCAAGACTCACTACCCCTGGCATAAATAAAGGTTGAAAAGTAGGCAAAATGGTTGGAGGCCTAACAACAAAGCCTGCATTCAAAATGGCCACTTGCCTGCCAGCACATGGCCAGTGCCTGTAGCTGCACTCAAAATGGCCACCAGCCACATGGCATGTCCCTCCCCATGAACACCCCCAAAAATCGAAAAACACTGCAAAATCAGCACAATCCCATTCCATCCATGATGTTTAAATTCAAGACAGCCCACAGAAAGACTAGGCCCCATGCACCACTCACTACCCCTGGTCAAGGCCCCAACAACAGGTCAAAAATCGAAAAACACAAAATTTTACAAAAAAAAAAATCGAAAAACACAGAAAAATCAGCACAATCCCAATTCATCTATGGCCTCCATGATGTTTAAATTCAAGACAACCCACAGAAATACTAGGCCCATGCAAGACTCACTACCCCTGGCATAAATAAAGGTTGAAAAGTAGGCAAAATGGTTGGAGGCCTAACAACAAAGCCTGCATTCAAAATGGCCACTTGCCTGCCAGCACATGGCCAGTGCCTGTAGCTGCACTCAAAATGGCCACCAGCCACATGGCATGTCCCTCCCCATGAACACCCCCAAAAATCGAAAAACACTGCAAAATCAGCACAATCCCATTCCATCCATGATGTTTAAATTCAAGACAGCCCACAGAAAGACTAGGCCCCATGCACCACTCACTACCCCTGGTCAAGGCCCCAACAACAGGTCAAAAATCGAAAAACACAAAATTTTACAAAAAAAAAAAATCGAAAAACACAGAAAAATCAGCACAATCCCAATTCATCTATGGCCTCCATGATGTTTAAATTCAAGACAACCCACAGAAATACTAGGCCCATGCAAGACTCACTACCCCTGGCATAAATAAAGGTTGAAAAGTAGGCAAAATGGTTGGAGGCCTAACAACAAAGCCTGCATTCAAAATGGCCACTTGCCTGCCAGCACATGGCAAGTGCCTGTAGCTGCACTCAAAATGGCCACCAGCCACATGGCATGTCCCTCCCCATGAACACCCCCAAAAATCGAAAAACACTGCAAAATCAGCACAATCCCATTCCATCCATGGCCTCCATGATGTTTAAATTCAAGACAGCCCACAGAAAGACTAGGCCCATGCTAGACTCAAATACCCCTGGTCAAGGCCCCAACAACAGGTCAAAAATCGAAAAACACAAAATTTTACAACAAAAAAAAATCGAAAAACACAGAAAAATCAGCACAATCCCAATTCATCTATGGCCTCCATGATGTTTAAGTTCAAGACAACCCACAGAAAGAATCAGTCCACCCACCAATGAGTACCCCTGGGAAAAGGCCCCAAAACAGCCCAAAAATCGAAAATCCCAAAATTTTAGTTGCAGCAACTGTAATGCCCCAAACAAACTTACTTGTAAAATTTCTAATCCAACAGTGATCCAAAGAAAGTCAAAAAGGCCTCAAATCCAAAGATCCAGCAGCATCCACAAAAGGTAATCCTTCCAGGTCCACATCCGAATGAAAAGTGACCAGGAGATGGACAAAGCACTGGGAGGAGCCTGCTGAACAGGAACAGGAAGTTGAAGACTATGGGGCACTTCCTTCCTCCCACCCCCCTGCCCCCCTCCCCAAAATGGACTCCTCGCTAAAAAAGTGCAGGCAAATGTCAAACTAAGGAGTTATTCACATAAAAATCATCATTTCTAGAAGGTTTATGCTGCTTGCTGGTGGATTTCTTGTGCAGAATTGCAAATTTATATTTTCGCGCGCCGCATCTCAAATCTCGCAATTGCGAAGTACCGCGAGACGTGATCTCGCCGTACTCGCGTTGACAAACTCTCGCTGGCAAGCCGCGATGACGTAATCGCGCTCGCCAATTCCCGCGGGATCACACAGCAAGATCCAAAATGGCGCAGCACTCGCAAACTATCGAAAAAAACAACTCGGCAAACGATGATAAACGCCGCGCGCCGCAAAAATTGTATCACCAACGCCGCGCGCCGCCAAAAAAATCCGCTGCGTGCGAATTTGCGGATTTTGCGGGAAATCCGCAAATCTCGCGGATTGCGGATTTCCCGAAAATCCGCAAAATCCGCGAGCGGAACGGATTTTCCGCCCATGCTTAGTTGGGGGACAGATGCAACTGCCACAACCCAGTGTAATGCTACATTAAGAGAATTCCGAAAGAACATAGAATGTACATTGAATATAAACAGGTCACTTGCATTTAAAGAGGTATAAACAAGCTAATGATAACAATACAGTAAATTGAGATGTAACACTTTGATGCCCAGCGAGTCCCTGGCCGCAGGTGGACAAGACCTGGCCCTTCAACTCTTCAGTCCAGCTGCCATCCCTGCCTCAGCAAGTCTCTCAAGGAGGGCAAAAAAGAAAATAAAAAAGCTAGCAAAGAGATGTCTATTAAAAAGAGTAACATCAAAACCATCTTTGTGCAACTCCACCAATTTCTATCCAATATTGGGAAAGATCAATCAATCAATCAATCAATCATCGCATTTATATAGCACACTACTTACCCAGAGGGTCTCAAGGCCCTGGGGGAGGGGGATCTGCTACTGCTCGAACAACCAGGTCTTGAGTTGCTTCCTGAAGGCGAGGTGGTCCTGGGTCAGGAGGAGGTGGGTGGGGAGGGAGTTCCATGTCTTGGCGGCGAGGTAGGAGAAGGACCGTTCCCCTGTGGTGGCTCTATGGATGCGAGGGACGGCGGCGAGGGCGTGGCTGGTCGATCGAAGCTGGCGATTGGGAGCGTAGAAGTTGAGGCGGCTGGTTAGGCAAGGTTAGGCTTCAGCAGACATCTTCCATTTCAGCAGACATCTTGGTATTTCCCAGAGGGTCAGGCACCAGTGAAGTAACCACAAGGTTGACCCGTCCACAGAAAGAATTCTATGGACATTGGCTCCTGTCCTTGGCTCCCTGTCTGATATGCAGGGTCAGCGCCAAGATGAATCTCAAGGTGTAAATGATGAAAGTACTCAGCAGTACAGAAGAGCCTGGACCCACAGGGCGCAGATTCACCTGGGAGCTACATTCTAGGGACCACAATTTGGGAAACTCCCACAGAAGCAATTCCCTTGGTACGCCAAAAGCCCGGCCAGTTAGGTTCACATACTAAAATCAACAACTTGGGATTCCCCCATGGGAGCAATGCCATGAAACCCCAAAAGCTGGGCAGTGAGGGAATCCTGTCTGGGGCTTGGAATCTCGTGCCGGCGAGTTCATGTAGCAATCCAGCCTCAACCCCCTTGAACGGCAGACGAACAGGGGTCCACTGCATGACTGCAATACAGCAGCGGAGGGGAGGGAACAGTGGGTTATCCGCAAATTAATCCTGAGCCCTAACAATCTGCCCAACTGGTCGGTCATGGGTGGTTGGCAGAGACCCACCCCCAGCCCCTGAAATGGTCTTTATTCCTCGGCTCTGCCCCAAGGATCCTCAGGACAGGCTCAACCATGGGAACCTGCTGAGACTGTGCAGTCACATGCCTGCTCTTAAGCCCATTACCAAGTAGGATTTGTTAGGGGTGAAATGTGACCCTCCGCTCTTAACTTCACAGGGGAAGTCTTGAGCACAGTATGGAGGAGTGTGGCCCTGAGAGAAGCAGAGTGGGGAGAAGAAAATATTCTTGCAGACTGGGGGATTGACTTGGATAAACCTATTTACCCAAAATAACCGTGTGACCTACTGAACCAGTCCATACGGCAGACAGAACAAAGCATCCTTGATGCACATCAGGTGGAAACAGAAGCTGGGAATCGGAGGACATCAAAGATTCAAGAGCATTCCCATCCCTTGACTGGTTAATCTTCTTGAGTGTCGCCATTGCCCCACTTTCCTCTTGTTTGGTTCCTTCAGGTACGTTATCGTCAGTCATCCTTTTGGATATGCACTGTCTCTTCTTCTGTTTTCTTATTTTCTTCCTTTCTTTTCCCTTCCTTCCCCTTCTTCACATTCATTGGCTCCCAATCTCTATTCTTTGTGTGGATTATTATTCTTTGGTTCTATGTGTTTATTCTTCACTTTTATTCTTTCTCCATCAATTCCCAACTTAGTTACATTTTTTGCCTCCTTTCTTTACTTTATCCTATTCCTCTTTTTGATATTTATATTTATATTCATGTCCTTTTGCTCTTTTTTCTAGTTTTCAGCTGTTTGCTAAGTATACATTTTCTTGCATTTTCTGTTTTTACTAATTTTGTACTTGGCATAAATTCAGAGTTGTTTCCTAGAATGTGAAAGGTTTTATTAATCCCATTAAACGGCAGAGAGTCCTTTCCCATTTAGCATCTTATAACCCTGATTTATTACTTTTACAAGAAACTCACCTTAATGAAATTGAATCTCTTAAATTAAAAAGAAATTGGGTTGGTACAGTTTTATTTTCCCCCTCTAACAACAAAAAGAATGAAGTTTCCATTTTATGTCATAAAAAATTAAAGTGTAAATTTCTTTCACAATAAAATGACAATGATGGTAGATGGATACTAACTAAGTTGCTCATTAATTCTATACCTTTAACTGTTTATAATGTTTATGGTCCTACTCAGCCTGAATGTTCTTTCTGGCCTCTAATTACAAATAAGTGTATTCAACATAAAGATGATCTATTTATTTTAGGTGGAGATTATAACCAGATTGTTGACCCTTTCCTAGATCGCAAATCCTCAGTTTGTTTCATTCTTCACAAAACGCACAAGCAATTTCTTGACACTGTGCTGCAGTCACGTTTTATTGACTCTTGGAGACTCTCTCACCCGGACACTTTGGATTATTCCTTTTTTTCTCCTCCTCATGCATCTTTTTCCCGACTGGACTATATTTTTCTTTCTCCAATCCTATCTCAAAACTTACTTTCTTGTTCTACCAAACCCATAGTTATTTCGGACCACGCTCCCATAGTCACGGATCTTGATTTACTTCCGCCACATCCCAAGCCATCTCGTTGGTGCTTCAATTGCACACTCCTTACTGATTCTCATTTTTCTTCCTCATTCCGTTCCTTCACTAAGGACTTCTTTTTACTTAATTCTGATCCTAATACTCCTCCTCATATCCTCTGGGACTCTTTTAAAACCACTGCAAGGGGATTCATTATTGATTTTGTCTCTAGGAAAAAGAAGCAATTTCTTCAAAAACGCAAATCTCTCTAGCACAAATAAAGTCCATGGAACATAAATGTTATACTTCATCGGATAAATGTATGTCACCAGCTCTTTAAAGAGCAAAATTTGAATTTAACAAATTTACTATGACAAAGCATCTTCAATTCTCCTTCGTAGTAGTGCTCGCTATTTTGGTGGTCGTAACAAATCTGGGAAACTCTTAGCTAACTACCTCAAATCTCGTAAAGAGCATACCCTTATAGAATCTATTTACTCTCCTGATAATACTCTCCTACATAGAGATAAGGAAATATTGGATCAATTTCAACAGTTTTACCAACAGCTCTGTACTCCAGAATCTCCTCCTACTCCTTCTCTTATTCAGAAGTACTTTGAGAATCTTCCTAATTCTTCGTATTCCTCTAATCCTCAACTCAATTTTCTGGCTCTTGAACTCGATCTTTCATTACAGGAACTTTCCGTAGCCTTGACATCCCTTACTAAAGGTAAAACAACTGGTCCTGATGGTTTTCCTGTTTAATTTTATTTACAATTTTCTGATCTTTTACTCCCCAAACTTTTAACACTTTTCCAATCATTCTACTCATCTGGTAAGGCCGAAGGTACCTTTCAGGATGCCACTATTTGTCTTAATCCGAAAGATGGGCGCGACCCCAAATTTTGTAAAAATTACCGTCCTATCTCTTTAGTTAATGTGGACTTTAAATTGTTTGCCAAATTGATTGCATTACGCTTAGATCCCTTTATGCCACATCTTATTGGCAAGGAACATTGTGTGGCTTTTTTAAAGGTAGACTCACCTCCGACAACTCTCGTCTCTTTCTCAATGTCCTGAATAAAGTCCCATCTCTTTCATTTCCTTTGGCCGCTATTTTTGTTGATGCGGAAAAAGCCTTTGACAGGGTTGATTGGTCTTTTTTGTTCGCCTCATTACGCTGGCATGGCTTTGGTCCCAAGTTTATTTCCCTTATATCCCTGTTATATTCTGCACCCAAAGCCTCAGTGCTTGTCAATGGTCAACTTTCTTCATCTTTTTTCTTCAACGAGGAGTTTGTCAAGGCTGCCCATTATCCCCACTTCTTTTTGTTCTAGCTCTTGAGCCATGTCTGTCCTCCATTCGCAACAACACTTCTATTTCTGGTTTTCCTTATGGTGACAACCACTTGAAACTTTCTGCATATGCAGATGCTATCCTTTTATTTATTTCTAATCCAGAAGTGTCCATTCCCCCTTTGCTATCTGAATTCAATTCCTTCTCTCAAGTCGCAGGTTATGAGATTAATTCAGATAAAACTGAAATTCTTCCTTTAGCCAAAACTTGTCTTCCTCATCTGTTCTCCTTGACTCGCTTTGCCTGGAATAGTTCAAAGATTAAGAATTTAAGTATTTTGTTTTCTAACTCAATTTATTCTTCAATTAACTTAAATAGATATATGGGGGCGCTAGAGGGTGCACTGCGGGATGGCTGGCTGAAAAGACAGCTCCGCCGGACGGAAAATAAATCACGCAATTTCTACTATATATAGCAACCGATTTCAACGATGCCAACCGCGATTAACAAGGAGAATATGAACTGCCTCTGATGGATATGATTGGATGCAGGGAAACGGAGGCGAAGTTGAAGTAATTCGGCTCGTAAGCTCGGGACGTGAGCCTGCACAATCCGGGTAAGATGGCGCCCGCAACTTGCTATTTCAATGCGCATCTCGTCTTTAACAATCGGCGGCCCCGAGCGTGATGCACAGTCGTAGACATCGGTGCCTACTGCCATAGCGAGACTCCTCAACAGCGCCTGCACATGAGCCCAGGGTTTCTTAATTACACGGGTGAAAAACTTTATCTCACATAGCCGGTCAAGATTGCGACCCCCTGCAAGGCTAACGGTTCATAACTGTGCTGCCCCAGTGCGTGATACTACACAGGCGGCCGCGCTCTAAAGACAAATCTATAGCCTGTACTAAACAATACATGCCAGGTGGTCCTGTTACGTGAAGGGGAGAAGGAGATGAGGTAAACTGCATTTTCCTAGACGCGCAAACGGCGCGAAAAAGGAAGGCAAGATGGCGGCGCCCATGTAAGGCAACCCGTGTGTCCTGATACTATAGCAGTACTGGCGCTGAGGAGCCACGCGCTTGAGGAGCAATGTGAACATTGTAAAGCAGGCAAGGAAATGCTATCAGACTGGCAGCCCTATAAATGATCATTTGTACAGACTCACGTTACATTAAGATGCCGCAGTGAGGGCTACGCTAATAACACAGATTGGTCAGTGTCACCACTGTTCTCAAACCCCTCACGATCTCCGTCATGCCAGGCAAGGTTGCGCTTGGAGGAAACTGAACCGCCGCCCCGTCGGGACCCCGGGTGACGTGGTAGACGCCTCTGCGGGTCCTACTGTATGGCGTGCGACATATGACTGTGCACGTGGGACAGGGGTATCTTTGGCGGCACATGCTGTATTGCGGATCAACGCTCCAGGCACTGCACAGCAAGAACATACCCCTATACCCACTATTGAGAAACCATCACCGCTGTTGGGGACACTGTGGATGCTGGGCGATCGAGTAAGGAATTACCTCGCCGCAAGCGTTCTGCACTGATCCAGCCTGAGCCTTGAATCTAGCTGACAACGAGGGGTCACGCGCTACCCATCCGAAGAAGCTAGGCAGCGTCGCTGGTGAACACACAGTTCGAGGGCCCATCTGGAGAACTGGTGAACTCGCCTCAGAGCTAACATCCTGACACTATTGCCGTGCTACGCAGTGGGGTATCTAACTGCTGAGCCCCGGCGGAGGCCACCATTCCAGGATGGGGAAACCGGACAAGCAACAGCCAAAGATTAACTTTGAACAACGCAGGACGACGCGAGCGCCTACATCGCATTCGGATACCGAGACAGACGCAGAAGCAGGCGTGAGGAAAGGGATGGAATCTATTCTAAAAGCCATCCAATCCAGTCTCCAGGACATCAACGGAAAGCTGGACCACCTCACATGCCAAGTAGATAATATGGTGGCAAAGATGGACAAGCATGGGGAACGGCTGTGAAGTACCGGGTTTTTAAGAACCCAGCGGTGCCAGGGAACACACCCGAAAACTTCGAGTCCTTCCTGTTTCAGACTACAGAAACACAGAGTCTTCTTGGTGAAGTCAAATATCGTATTTATTGGCTGCAGCCAGTAATAGGTATCCTAGAAGTACAACACAGTGTATATTCTCAGGAGACTGCTCAATCTTTCAAAGCCAGCCTTCTCTTTTTATACAAAATAATATGCTTCAGGAAAACATTCCTTATTTTACAGTTGACCATTCACATATTTTCACTACAAAGAAAAAGCAGAGTCATGATGACAAGCCCACATTTCAATTTGTCCAGCCCACAATCAATTACCCGGCAAGGCCCAGTATTTTCATCAGATATCGACGGACCCCCAATAAAAACGGGCACCTCCTCCTCGTAAAGCAAGTCATAAAGAAAGAAACAGGGACAGGTGTGTGTAAGATTAGGCATGATTTGTGTGCGGTGAAAGGTTTATGCCGAGTTGTGCCTTGATAATAATCTCATTTGGCCACTGGGAAAGGAACTGGCCGAACAGGTTTGGCTCAGGCAGTGGAGTCAGCTTGCCCAGGTCACAGAGGAGCCAGCGAAGGTGTACGTGTCCTTCAGGGTCGTTTTTGGCCTTAGTCATTGGGCCTATGTGAGGGCAATCACAAAATGGCTGCCGTTCACAAAATGGAACCCGAGGGTTCAGGACGGAAACTCCGATTTCAGGGTGATTTCGTCACCCGAACATGATGAAAATGCTCATGCATAGTATTCAAATCATTATCGGTCTGCTGACACCAAAATCGTCATGATACGACGATGCTTATAACACAGGTCCAGAATTTTCAGTACCACAGAACCCCCTCTTTTTGCCCTTACATAGGCAAATAACCTATACTCACGCTAATCTGAGTCCAGGTCTATATCCATAAAGTCATTGAGATGTTGCTGTAGCATCATCCTATTACTTAGCCCATTTCTTGATACAGGTTTCCTTACACACGATGTAGCACAGAGGCCACATATTGCAGGAGCACACTGTACACACAGACAGAACAGGAAAAGAATGGCTAAGATCATCCCAATGACTATAAGAATCTTCCATACCCAGGCGGATATCAGTTCCCAGAACCACCCCATCAACGACCAATCTCCTTTATCCACGTGAATAGATTCAGAGATCTTATGCAGTTTGGAAATGGCCAGGTATACTGTCGGAGCGTTGTCTGGGATGAAAACACAGCAGCTTGATTGGATCACTTTACATACCCCACCTCGGTCTGCAAATATGACGTCTAATGCGACCCTGTTCTGAAGAGTCATCAGGCGATTCGACTGGAGCTCAGCAGTCAAATTACTAAGGGCACCGGCGGTTTCAACTACAGTGGATTCAACCACCCTTGTCAATTGCCTTATGTTCCTGCTGTTAACCATAGGTCTCCAAAACGGCAGAAAACCGTTTACAAAATCTCTAAATTCTTGTCCGGCAGTGTCTTCTTTACTGATGACACCTCTAACTATCCTTGTCTTATGGTAATCTGCTGCGGCAGTGTAGGTGGGAGGCAACAGGAACTAAACAAAACATGTGCCCGAGAAGTCAGGGGGCAACCATGTATAGGCCCTATCATGGTAGATGAAATAGGTACCCTTAGCTGCTAGGAACGAAGGGGAAGTCCGAGACGTAAAAACATATGTTTCAGTGCAGACACTTTTCACTAACTGAGCTCTGGGATTTTTGCCATTACCTTGCAGACATAGGTGACCCTGATGGGGTACAATCTAACCACTGTGGACACGACGACACGATGCCAGCTGTCAGCTCAAATACAATATGTTGGACTTATAAAAATCCAGCGCATCATAGACTCTTTATCATCGAAAGACTACGAAATACATATCAGGAAAGACGGTAATTGAAAACTTACAAGCACAGTAGTGATACAGAAATTTCACCAAATATATTATGGAAGTGACTTATGTATATAATCATTACGAGAAGAAACAGTAAAACCCTTATTCAATCCAGACAGCGATTCATCCGCCCTGAAGATGTCCTTGTTGGACGAAACGCGTAGGCACCGGCTACAGCTTTGTTTTTATGAAGAAAGAATTCATACTTTTGAAACAAATAAAGAATTTATTACTCGTCCACTGAAGACTCATCATTTACCGGGACTTACTGA
The DNA here is from genome assembly GCF_964261635.1 of Lissotriton helveticus. Taxonomy (NCBI): domain Eukaryota; kingdom Metazoa; phylum Chordata; class Amphibia; order Caudata; family Salamandridae; genus Lissotriton; species Lissotriton helveticus. The sequence continues at coordinate 86,452,364 of NC_136063.1, forward strand.
ATGGAACACTGTGATATAACATTGTTTATTATATATTGTTATGATTACATTGCATAGCAACAGATCACTTCTACATTGCTAAAGAGTGCTAGACATTTTTGGAATTATGATTGTTTGAGACTTGTCAGTCTTAGGGAGATCAAGGGGTTTTGGATCTCCTGTCCCTAGTACCTACAATTCGCAGATATAAATTTGATACTAGTGGATAAGTGCAATCTTGTATAGCCTCAAACCCCTGTGCTCAGTGTGTATAAAAAAAAATGCTTTTAACTCATCTCTGGGAATCGTTCTATACGAGTCAATGTTTCTGCTCATATTTGTGATTCCCACTACCAATGCCTTGTTGCTCGAGTTACTTCTCGTGGAACGTGGGGGGTATAGTTCGATGGCATATATGAACATCGTCTGAAACGCCCACAAAGAACCATTGTAACTAAATGGTAAGACCAAGTATGGGATGCCCTTATCTGTCGTATGCGGCATAAGACCACACACCCAACAATTAGTTGTGTTCACTACTAATTGGTGTTGGTGTAAAAGCTGAACGAAAGAGTTATTAATAAACTCTAATCTTCTAGTGGATTCATGTTCAGGCAGGGGGTGAAAAGAATGCAAGGAAACAGTAGAAGGAGGCGTGGGCTGTGTAGTGGGTGTAAATGTCACTTGAAAAGTGAATAAAACATATCCTATTAAAAACGTCATTACACTAAGCAACATGAAAATACATAATATCAAAAATCGTTTCTTTGTCATCAATATACACATTCTGGCTTTAAAGTCCATCTGTTTGGCAGGTCTCTCCATCTCGAAAAACTCCATCCTCTATAATTGCTGCCCGCGGCAATAGGGTGTTCTATGCTAAGGAATGCTTCTGTCAGTCCAGGGCAACTCCCTTAGACCGACCAGAACTGTCAACCTAACGTCTTCAGCTGCATTCCAAAGACTTGGGCAACCGCGACCCTAGCAGCTGAACCCAGATGGTGGTTCGAAAAACAAAAATAAGAAAGTTTCTCAGATGAGAGAGCTGCACTTTCAAAAATAGAGGAAAATAATTTTGTATTTGTCCATAGTTTTCGGCCTCGGATTATAACGGCTTTTTCCAGGTACTGTCTGGTTCTGAAACAAGAGTTCAGGCTCTGTAGTGTTCAATCGAATTGACGGTGGCACAGCTTCTTGCAAAACATTGTCACTTTCTTGTTCAGAAATTGTTCCTTTTACACGTGCATCGCTAAAGGGCAGAAAGCGAGGCACAGTCTCAGTCTCAGAGTCAGCGAACCCCTCCTGGACCCACCGGTCGTACTGCAGAGGCAAAGGGACCCTCTTACAGTGTACGCCGTGGATCCAGTTCTTTTTCCTTTCCACTCGAACAGCTGATCTTGTTGAGAGAAGGACTAGATGGGGGCCGGTCCACCGAGGCTGGTCATTCTTTGTTCGCTGAAAATTCTTAACCAAAACCCAGGATCCAGGATCGATCGGATGTCCTGGAGCTTCAGAGACCTGAGGCAGAGTGTTGTGGACCTGTTGGTGTAAAACACGCAATTTAGCCGTCAATTCATACAAATAATGAAGCAGTACAGGGTGTTCGATCTCACAGAATTTGGTTGGCCTTGGCACTTCCCATATGTTGGCCGGAAGGCCGAACACGATTTCGTAAGGACTAAGTCCCACTCGCGAATGCACAGTCATTCTTGTTGATAGGAGTGCAAAGGGCAGAGCGTCAGGCCATTTAAGACCAGAGCTCGCTTGAATCTTGACCAGTTTCAGTTTTAGTGTGCCATTATAGCACTCTACTTGTCCAGCTGATTGGGGGTGATTTGCAGCATGGAATTTTTGCTGAATGCCTAGCCCTCCACATACTTTCTTCATCACTCGACCCACAAATTCACTCCCATTATCACTCCAGACCATTCTCGGCATTCCAAATCTAGGGAAAGATTCTTTGACAAGAGCTTTAGCTGTGGATAAGGCAGTATTGTCCTTTAAGGGATATGCTTCTACCCATCTTGAAAAGGCACAAACAACAACGAGTACGTATTTCAGATTGTTGCACCTTTCCATGTGTATGAAATCTAGCTGCAAAACCTCGAACGGATACGTTTGAGGCGCAAAATGACCAGCTGGAGTTGGGAATCCCCTACCAGGGTTGTATTTCAGACACACCATACAATTCTTGACCACATTCTCTGCACACTTAGGAATTCCAGCATTCTGCCATACTGGAGCTAACAACTTACAAATCCCTTTCACACTGATATGAGCCATTCCATCGGCCATTGTCACCACTGCAAGCACATACGCATCGGGTAAAAACCATCGCTGATGTTCTGAAAATTCAACCCAACAACCATTTGCATCCAATTTACCCTTACTTTCTCTCCATTCATTCAACTCTTTCTCTGTGGCTTCAGTTTGAATGGATTTCACGCTCTCAATCGTATCTTCACACATTCCAACGTCACCAATCCATCTTGCAGGGCCTGCAACATACATTCGATTCATCACATTCCTTGCAGTTTCTTTCGCAACTTCATCCGCAAACGCATTTCCGCGACCAACATAATCAGTAACCTTTTTGTGTGCACTGCATTTCACAATCGCAACTTGTGATAGCAAGGTCAGTGACTCAAGAAGCTCATTCACCAACTGACCATGTTGTATCCTAGCTCCATGCGAAGTCAGGAACCCACGTTCTTTCCACAATCGTCCAAAACTATGAGCCACACCAAATGCATACTGGCTGTCCGTGCACACAGTCACTTGTTTTCCTTTCGCCAACACACACGCTCTTGTCAATGCAATCAACTCTGCTGCTTGCGCTGAATTATGTGGCATACGTGCAGCTTCAACAATCGTATGCAAAGTCGTGACAGCATATGCCGCAGTCGTATCACCATTCGGAAGCTTGAAGCATGAACCATCCACCCATAAAGTACCATCACACTTCACAAGAGGAGTATCCTTTAGATCTACTCTCCCTTTCATTTCTTCTTCTGTCCTGAGAAAACAATCATGCTTTTCTTCGGCATTCTCTATCTCAGCTGAAATCGGCAATAACGTGGCTGGATTCAACGTATTGCACCTCTTTATGTGCACATGACTCGCTAACAGTGTCAGCTCATAATCTGACAATCGAGCACTAGTTAAGTGCTGTGTCTTGGTCCTGTTTAACAAAGTGTCCACCGCATGTGGAACCATCACAATCAGCATATTATTCATTACTAACCCAGCAGACTGTCGAATAGAAACAGCTGCTGCGGCTGTGGCTCTCAAGCAACTCGGCAACGCCTTAGCTACCGGATCTAAAGTCGACGAAAAATACGTTCATGGACGCTGCTTGTCCCCAAAAGACTGTGGCAGCACTGACAATGCACAACCTTCTTTCTCGTGGACATACAATGTAAAGGGCTTACTGTAGTCGGGGGTACCCTACACAGGAGCCGAACACAATGCATCACGCAATTCGGAAAAACTTTTCTGACACTCTTCAGACCACGGAATGGGATTCGGTGTATCTTTACAAGTTAATGCCACCAAAGGTTTGGCCAATAAGGAAAAATTTGGTATCCATTGTCTGCAATATGATGTAATGCCCAAGAAAGCACGCACTTCTCTCTGTGTTCTTGGCACACTCAATTTTGCAATTGCCTGAATTCTTTCTGGGGTCAGTTTCCTTCCCTGCTTCGATAAGAGATGACCTAAGTAGGTCACTTCTTGTAGACAATATTGCAATTTTGAAAGAGACACTTTGTGATGTAAATCAGACAAATGACGCAACAACGACAAGGTGGCTTCTTTACAAATCTCCTCAGTATCTGCAGCGACTAGCAAATCGTCGACGTACTGAATAAGAGTAGCGCCATCAGGTAAAACAATCGTATCAAGCTGTGTTTTTAAAGCCTGACTGTATATCGATGGACTTTCACAGTAGTCTTGAGGAGCGCATTTGAAGCGGAAGCTTCGGCCTCCTAAACTGAAGCCAAAAATATCCCTGCTCTCCTCGACAATCGGGATGCCGAAGAAAGCATTCTTCAAGTCAATCACCGAGAACCAAGTCGCTGAAGCTGGAATCATAGTCAATAGGGCAGTGATATCAGGGACAACTGGAAACTGTGGCACAACTATTTTATTGACCTCTCTAAGATCAATCACGAACCTGTAGACAGGTGGTTGAGAAGGGTCAGTACGTTTCAAAACAGGCAGAACAGGACTATTACAAACGTTGCCTCTTGTCTTTTCAATAACATCTTTTTCGATCAGATCATGAATGATCGCTAACAACGCCTTTTCACCTTCACTAGAGATCTTGTATTGGGGAATGCGCGGCATTCTAACATTGGCTTTCAATGTCACAACATATGGCGGTATTTCCAAGAGACCCACATCATTAGGACCAGTAGCCCAAAGAATATCCGGAAGAGAAGACAATTCTGTCAGAAGTTTATCCCTTGACAAATACATTGGAGAAACCACTCTCCTGCCCAGTGTAAGTTGTACACCCGAAGGAGAACAATATAACGTCGCATACAATGTTTTCAACAGATCCAATCCTAACAAGTACTCACCACAACCTTTTGTAAGACTAAGGGGCGCTTCAAATTCGCAAGGTCCAACAGAAAGGGACATAGGACTAGAAATCGGGTTTCTAACCGGGGCGCCAGAAAAACCTACTGAAACATTCATTTCGCCAGACAAAGGTGCGCCAGGGAGTTTTGAGTGCATCATAGAACTCTTTGTAGCACCAGTATCCAACAGAAAAGGCTCTGACACACCTGATGTAATCACCTCAACGTAGGGTCCACTCTGATCTACTGGAACTGAAACAACTCCCTCTCTTTGTCCATGGCTGTCCTAGCAATCATTACCATTCATATCCTCTTCTTCTGCATAGTAGTCATCAGCATAGTACTGAGCCGTCCTACCAGACGCGTTATTCTGCTGATCAAAACTATTCATCGAACTCTGAGACGGAAAGGAACGCGCGTTCTGGGGGAAATTTCCACGCCCTCTACCTCTAGGGGCTTGTTGAACACCTCGACCTCTTGTGCCAGAAGCACCATTTGTACGCTGTAACAAAACCGGGCAACTAGTTTTAAAATGGCCCTCTTCTTTGCAATACGCACACTGATTGGGCCCATATGGAAAACGTTGTTGGGAAGACTTGTTTCTTTGTGAGTTTCTCGAATATTGCTGAGGTTGCTGATAATCGTGCTGATTATTAGTACGGGGTGGATAAGCTTGCTGTAGAAGAACTTTAGTCTTCAAATCCTTAGTCTTCTTATCTGCTTTCTCTAACTCATCTTTGCGCCTATTTTCATAGTACTGGGCCGTAGCTAAAATCTGTGCTGACGTGGAAACGGCCCAAGCACTTTCAGAATCCTTCAACTTATTACACAATTCAGGAAGCAAATTATGTACAAATTTGTCAACAAACAATCTCTGACCACCCTCGGTAGCTATATCCTGACCACTATGATCTACAAAGGTTTCTTCGAACCGTGTGAAGAAGTCAGACACAGTCTCATCTTTCTTCTGCTTACATGCAGACAACTTATCCCAATTGACACCCAATTCGGGCATGAAAGTCTTCATATACGTAATAATCTTATGAGGAAGTTCAGTAATCAAATCCTCAGGCTTAGCTCCGCCTACTTGCCTATTGTCGGCATCTCTAAGATTAAACCATGTATCACCCAGTTCCTGTACATGATCCGTGTGACGAATCTTACTCCAAATAGGTTGTGGAACAACATTGCCAAACAACATGTCGATGTCCGCCAAATTCATAATACACGAACTTACAGTCTGAGTCAACACTTTATAGTGCCCTGCTGGATTTTTGCGCGGATCAGGCAAAGACTGCTTAATAGCTAAGACTTCAGCACGTTTCCAAGGAACATGCACCCAGACGCGCTAAAAATGAGCCGGTACAGGAGGTGGAATATTACCTTGACCTGCAGCAACTGCTTCCTTCCACACCGGAGGAACCTCTCTCATTGGATATTGTCGTGTCTTTCTCCTAACTGAAGAATCAGGCTCGAACAATTGTCGGGAAGGAGACTCACTCCTAAATGACAACAACATCGCGACCGCTTTCCCAACATCAGATGGACTTTCGGAACGTATGTGGTACAACTCGTCAGGAGCTTGCTCCACTTCCTCATCCCATTTTTCAACAAGGAAAGCACACATCGTATCGAAAACGTACCGTTGCTTTGGTGCTTCCCATTGAAGGAAAACATGCATAACACCCTCAAGATCATACTGTGTATCGTACATAATCCATTTACGCGCCATGTGATCCAAAATCATACGTTTATCCATATTTGGCAACTGACTACGTGACTGTCTACGCTCAGTGACAGGGGACATACCCAATTGTCCCAACAAAGGAGAAAAGAAATCAGTAACTGCAGCAGTCATTCGTTGTCTAGCAGAAGGAGAAGGTGAAAGAATAAGAGAACACGGAACAGTAGTGGAAGAATCCAAAGTCGGACCAGAAGGAGTATTAGAAACAGGCGTAGGAGTAGCAGACAAAGGAGGAGGCAAAGTTGGCGGCCCCTGAGGAGGCTGCGCCAAAGGAACAGTAGCCAACGGAAGAGGCGCTGGCTGTGGAGGAATCGAGGGTGGCACAACAATCGGAAGTTACACAGCCACAACTGGTGGCGACGGTGCCGTAGCATTTTGTGCATAAGGGGGTGGCGAACTCAAGAGATGCGACATTAAATGATCTTTCTCAAGATCTTCCTTTGCTTCACGTTCTTTACGCTGCAAAACTGGGTAGCACTTATCTACCGCTAACTTCTTCACTCTAAGCATCTGTTCGCTTTCTTGCTCTTCCTCATTATCCCTAAACGCAACAGCAGCTTGTACCATAGACATACCTCGTTCTTGTTTAGTTTTCTTCGCTAGTTTCATTTCTCTCTGTTTGGCTCCTTTGCGCCATATGCGGAAAGAGTCAAACATTGCCGGCCGGGCTTTCTTCTTAAAAAGTTTAACCTCCAGATTATCCAACATCTCTGTGTCAAAACTACCATATTGGGGCCATTTTAAAACACCATCTTTCCTAGTGTACTGGATCCATATTTCATTATACGCGATGGGGCCTACGCCATGTTTCACATAAAGTTCATAGGTTGGAGTTCCAATCGGAGGAACCGGACACGAGTCCTCCAATCGGGAATCCCTATTACAACCAAGACAAAACAAACTTCCAAGTCTGCTAAGACCAGGCATCTTCGCTCTCTAGTCTAGCTTCAAACTTCAAAGGATTATCGAATACGATATTCTCGTGAATACACAAGTCCCTCGGCTTTGGCACTTGCAAGTTCTAAATCAAAGCGATCCCAAGGGGATACAAAAACTAAGAACCAAACTAAGGACTGGGAGACGCTCCACTTATACTTAACTGAGGTATCGATGACTTCACCAGAAGACTTGTCTATCGTTTCGCTCTACCAATCATCAAGGGTCCAAAACAGGGCGATAGTCAGGGCAGCAGTCCTTCGTAGCCGTCGGGAAGCGGGGAACCTCGCAGCAAAGACTTTCGGACCACGTCGACATACAGGGGTCGATGAAGTGGCGGCCTTCCTCCAGAATTTTCACACGAAGCTCCTCACGAACCTCTGGCTTGGACAGAGTCTTCTTGGTGAAGTCAAAGATCGTATTTATTGGCTGCAGCCAGTAACAGGTATCCTAGAAGTACAACACGGGTGTATATTCTCAGGAGACTGCTCAATCTTACAAAGCTAGCCTTCTCTTTTTATACAAAATAATATGCTTTAGGCAAACATTCCTTATTTTACAGTTGACCATTCACATATTTTCACTACAAAGAAAAAGCAGAGTCATGATGACAAGCCCACATTTCAGTTTGTCCAGCCCACAATCAATTACCCGATTCAGAAAAGGGGGTGGTGATGAACAGAGTGTCTGAATTAAGCAGACCACTCTTACCCAGTCCAAAGATCAGGGCTTGATCCATCACCGTTATTTATCTCACTGCACCATCCCAGCTCAGAACCTGGCTATATGCAAATCAGTCTGTCCCTGGCCCAGTGCATCATGGGAACAGGGCAGACTAAACTACCAAGCCAATTCTTCACCAGAAAGGAGACAAGCTACTGGGTACCGGTTTCTGGCATTTCAGCCGTCTTCGGCCCGGCTTGCTTGAATCCTGATGGTGCAGTGAGAAAGGGACTCATGTCTGAGTATACCCTGCCACACCTATAGTGGCCAAAACGATTCAGAAAAGGGAGTGGTGATGAACAGAGTGTCTGAATTAAGCAGACCACTCTTACCCAGTCCAAAGATCAGGGCTTGATCCATCACCGTTATTTATCTCACTGCACCATCCCAGCTCAGAACCTCGCTATATGCAAATCAGTCTGTCCCTGGCCCAGTGCATCATGGGAACAGGGCAGACTAAACTACCAAGCCAATTCTTCACCAGAAAGGAGACAAGCTACTGGGGACCGGTTTCTGGCATTTCAGCCGTCTTCGGCCCGGCTTGCTTGAATCCTGATGGTGCAGTGAGAAAGGGACTCATGTCTGAGTATACCCTGCCACACCTATAGTGGCCAAAATGATTCAGAAAAGGGGGTGGTGATGAACAGAGTGTCTGAATTAAGCAGACCACTCTTACCCAGTCCAAAGATCAGGGCTTGATCCATCACCGTTATTTATCTCACTGCACCATCCCAGCTCAGAACCTGGCTATATGCAAATCAGTCTGTCCCTGGCCCAGTGCATCATGGGAACAGGGCAGACTAAACTACCAAGCCAATTCTTCACCAGAAAGGAGACAAGCTACCGGGGACCGGTTTCTGGCATTTCAGCCGTCTTCGGCCCGGCTTGCTTGAATCCTGATGGCGCAGTGAGAAAGGGACTCATGTCTGAGTATACCCTGCCACACCTATAGTGGCCAAAACGATTCAGAAAAGGGGGTGGTGATGAACAGAGTGTCTGAATTAAGCAGACCACTCTTACCCAGTCCAAAGATCAGGGCTTGATCCATCACCGTTATTTATCTCACTGCACCATCCCAGCTCAGAACCTGGCTATATGCAAATCAGTCTGTCCCTGGCCCAGTGCATCATGGTAACAGGGCAGACTAAACTACCAAGCCAATTCTTCACCAGAAAGGAGACAAGCTACCGGGGACCGGTTTCTGGCATTTCAGCCGTCTTCGGCCCGGCTTGCTTGAATCCTGATGGTGCAGTGAGAAAGGGACTCATGTCTGAGTATACCCTGCCACACCTATAGTGGCCAAAACGATTCAGAAAAGGGGGTGGTGATGAACAGAGTGTCTGAATTAAGCAGACCACTCTTACCCAGTCCAAAGATCAGGGCTTGATCCATCACCGTTATTTATCTCACTGCACCATCCCAGCTCAGAACCTGGCTATATGCAAATCAGTCTGGCCCAGTGCATCATGGGAACAGGGCAGACTAAACTACCAAGCCAATTCTTCACCAGAAAGGAGACAAGCTACCGGGGACCGGTTTCTGGCATTTCAGCCGTCTTCGGCCCGGCTTGCTTGAATCCTGATGGTGCAGTGAGAAAGGGACTCATGTCTGAGTATACCCTGCCACACCTATAGTGGCCAAAACGATTCAGAAAAGGGGGTGGTGATGAACAGAGTGTCTGAATTAAGCAGACCACTCCTACCCAGTCCAAAGATCAGGGCTTGATCCATCACCGTTATTTATCTCACTGCACCATCCCTACTCAGAACCTGGCTATATGCAAATCAGTCTGTCCCTGGCCCAGTGCATCATGGGAACAGGGCAGACTAAACTACCAAGCCAATTCTTCACCAGAAAGGAGACAAGCTACCGGGGACCGATTTCTGGCATTTCAGCCGTCTTCGGCCCGGCTTGCTTGAATCCTGATGGCGCAGTGAGAAAGGGACTCATGTCTGAGTATACCCTGCCACACCTATAGTGGCCAAAACGATTCAGAAAAGGGGGTGGTGATGAACAGAGTGTCTGAATTAAGCAGACCACTCTTACCCAGTCCAAAGATCAGGGCTTGATCCATCACCGTTATTTATCTCACTGCACCATCCCAGCTCAGAACCTGGCTATATGCAAATCAGTCTGTCCCTGGCCCAGTGCATCATGGGAACAGGGCAGACTAAACTACCAAGCCAATTCTTCACCAGAAAGGAGACAAGCTACTGGGGACCGGTTTCTGGCATTTCAGCCGTCTTCGGCCCGGCTTGCTTGAATCCTGATGGTGCAGTGAGAAAGGGACTCATGTGTGAGTATACCCTGCCAAACCTATAGTGGCCAAAACGATTCAGAAAAGGGGGTGGTGATGAACAGAGTGTCTGAATTAAGCAGACCACTCTTACCCAGTCCAAAGATCATGGCTTGATCCATCACCGTTATTTATCTCACTGCACCATCCCAGCTCAGAACCTGGCTATATGCAAATCAGTCTGTCCCTGGCCCAGTGCATCATGGGAACAGGGCAGACTAAACTACCAAGCCAATTCTTCACCAGAAAGAAGACAAGCTACCGGGGACCGGTTTCTGGCATTTCAGCCGTCTTCGGCCCGGCTTGCTTGAATCCTGATGGTGCAGTGAGAAAGGGACTCATGTCTGAGTATACCCTGCCACACCTATAGTGGCCAAAACGATTCAGAAAAGGGGGTGGTGATGAACAGAGTGTCTGAATTAAGCAGACCACTCTTACCCAGTCCAAAGATCAGGGCTTGATCCATCACCGTTATTTATCTCACTGCACCATCCCAGCTCAGAACCTGGCTATATGCAAATCAGTCTGTCCCTGGCCCAGTGCATCATGGGAACAGGGCAGACTAAACTACCAAGCCAATTCTTCACCAGAAAGGAGACAAGCTACCGGGGACCGGTTTCTGGCATTTCAGCCGTCTTCGGCCCGGCTTGCTTGAATCCTGATGGTGCAGTGAGAAAGGGACTCATGTCTGAGTATACCCTGCCACACCTATAGTGGCCAAAACGATTCAGAAAAGGGGGTGGTGATGAACAGAGTGTCTGAATTAAGCAGACCACTCTTACCCAGTCCAAAGATCAGGGCTTGATCCATCACCGTTATTTATCTCACTGCACCATCCCAGCTCAGAACCTGGCTATATGCAAATCAGTCTGTCCCTGGCCCAGTGCATCATGGGAACAGGGCAGACTAAACTACCAAGCCAATTCTTCACCAGAAAGGAGACAAGCTACCGGGGACCGGTTTCTGGCATTTCAGCCGTCTTCGACCCGGCTTGCTTGAATCCTGATGGTGCAGTGAGAAAGGGACTCATGTCTGACTATACCCTGCCACACCTATAGTGGCCAAAACAATTCAGAAAAGGGAGTGGTGATGAACAGAGTGTCTGAATTAGGCAGACCACTCTTACCCAGTCCAAAGATCAGGGCTTGATCCATCACCGTTATTTATCTCACTGCACCATCCCAGCTCAGAACCTGGCTATATGCAAATCAGTCTGTCCCTGGCCCAGTGCATCATGGGAACAGGGCAGACTAAACTACCAAGCAAATTCTTCACCAGAAAGGAGACAAGCTACTGGGGACCGGTTTCTGGCATTTCAGCCGTCTTCGGCCCGGCTTGCTTGAATCCTGATGGTGCAGTGAGAAAGGGACTCATGTCTGAGTATACCCTGCCACACCTATAGTGGCCAAAACGATTCAGAAAAGGGGGTGGTGATGAACAGAGTGTCTGAATTAAGCAGACCACTCTTACCCAGTCCAAAGATCAGGGCTTGATCCATCACTGTTATTTATCTCACTGCACCATCCAAGCTCAGAACCTGGCTATATGCAAATCAGTCTGTCCCTGGCCCAGTGCATCATGGGAACAGGGCAGACTAAACTACCAAGCCAATTCTTCACCAGAAAGGAGACAAGCTACCGGGGACCGGTTTCTGGCATTTCAGCCGTCTTCGGCCCGGCTTGCTTGAATCCTGATGGTGCAGTGAGAAAGGGACTCATGTCTGAGTATACCCTGCCACACCTATAGTGGCCAAAACGATTCAGAAAAGGGGGTGGTGATGAACAGAGTGTCTGAATTAAGCAGACCACTCTTACCCAGTCCAAAGATCAGGGCTTGATCCATCACCGTTATTTATCTCACTGCACCATCCCAGCTCAGAACCTGGCTATATGCAAATCAGTCTGTCCCTGGCCCAGTGCATCATGGGAACAGGGCAGACTAAACTACCAAGCCAATTCTTCACCAGAAAGGAGACAAGCTACCGGGGACCGGTTTCTGGCATTTCAGCCGTCTTCGGCCCAACTTGCTTGAATCCTGATGGTGCAGTGAGAAAGGGACTCATGTCTGAGTATACCCTGCCACACCTATAGTGGCCAAAACGATTCAGAAAAGGGGGTGGTGATGAACAGAGTGTCTGAATTAAGCAGACCACTCTTACCCAGTCCAAAGATCAGGGCTTGATCCATCACCGTTATTTATCTCACTGCACCATCCCAGCTCAGAACCTGGCTATATGCAAATCAGTCTGTCCCTGGCCCAGTGCATCATGGGAACAGGGCAGACTAAACTACCAAGCCAATTCTTCACCAGAAAGGAGACAAGCTACCGGGGACCGGTTTCTGGCATTTCAGCCGTCTTCGGCCCGGCTTGCTTGAATCCTGATGGCGCAGTGAGAAAGGGACTCATGTCTGAGTATACCCTGCCACACCTATAGTGGCCAAAACGATTCAGAAAAGGGGGTGGTGATGAACAGAGTGTCTGAATTAAGCAGACCACTCTTACCCAGTCCAAAGATCAGGGCTTGATCCATCACCGTTATTTATCTCACTGCACCATCCCAGCTCAGAACCTGGCTATATGCAAATCAGTCTGTCCCTGGCCCAGTGCATCATGGTAACAGGGCAGACTAAACTACCAAGCCAATTCTTCACCAGAAAGGAGACAAGCTACCGGGGACCGGTTTCTGGCATTTCAGCCGTCTTCGGCCCGGCTTGCTTGAATCCTGATGGTGCAGTGAGAAAGGGACTCATGTCTGAGTATACCCTGCCACACCTATAGTGGCCAAAACGATTCAGAAAAGGGGGTGGTGATGAACAGAGTGTCTGAATTAAGCAGACCACTCCTACCCAGTCCAAAGATCAGGGCTTGATCCATCACCGTTATTTATCTCACTGCACCATCCCTACTCAGAACCTGGCTATATGCAAATCAGTCTGTCCCTGGCCCAGTGCATCATGGGAACAGGGCAGACTAAACTACCAAGCCAATTCTTCACCAGAAAGGAGACAAGCTACCGGGGACCGGTTTCTGGCATTTCAGCCGTCTTCGGCCCGGCTTGCTTGAATCCTGATGGCGCAGTGAGAAAGGGACTCATGTCTGAGTATACCCTGCCACACCTATAGTGGCCAAAACGATTCAGAAAAGGGGGTGGTGATGAACAGAGTGTCTGAATTAAGCAGACCACTCTTACCCAGTCCAAAGATCAGGGCTTGATCCATCACCGTTATTTATCTCACTGCACCATCCCAGCTCAGAACCTGGCTATATGCAAATCAGTCTGTCCCTGGCCCAGTGCATCATGGGAACAGGGCAGACTAAACTACCAAGCCAATTCTTCACCAGAAAGGAGACAAGCTACTGGGGACCGGTTTCTGGCATTTCAGCCGTCTTCGGCCCGGCTTGCTTGAATCCTGATGGTGCAGTGAGAAAGGGACTCATGTGTGAGTATACCCTGCCAAACCTATAGTGGCCAAAACGATTCAGAAAAGGGGGTGGTGATGAACAGAGTGTCTGAATTAAGCAGACCACTCTTACCCAGTCCAAAGATCATGGCTTGATCCATCACCGTTATTTATCTCACTGCACCATCCCAGCTCAGAACCTGGCTATATGCAAATCAGTCTGTCCCTGGCCCAGTGCATCATGGGAACAGGGCAGACTAAACTACCAAGCCAATTCTTCACCAGAAAGAAGACAAGCTACCGGGGACCGGTTTCTGGCATTTCAGCCGTCTTCGGCCCGGCTTGCTTGAATCCTGATGGTGCAGTGAGAAAGGGACTCATGTCTGAGTATACCCTGCCACACCTATAGTGGCCAAATCGATTCAGAAAAGGGGGTGGTGATGAACAGAGTGTCTGAATTAAGCAGACCACTCTTACCCAGTCCAAAGATCAGGGCTTGATCCATCACCGTTATTTATCTCACTGCACCATCCAAGCTCAGAACCTGGCTATATGCAAATCAGTCTGTCCCTGGCCCAGTGCATCATGGGAACAGGGCAGATTAAACTACCAAGCCAATTCTTCACCAGAAAGGAGACAAGCTACCGGGGACCGGTTTCTGGCATTTCAGCCATCTTCGGCCCGGCTTGCTTGAATCCTGATGGTGCAGTGAGAAAGGGACTCATGTCTGAGTATACCCTGCCACACCTATAGTGGCCAAAACGATTCAGAAAAGGGGGTGGTGATGAACAGAGTGTCTGAATTAAGCAGACCACTCTTACCCAGTCCAAAGATCAGGGCTTGATCCATCACCGTTATTTATCTCACTGCACCATCCCAGCTCAGAACCTGGCTATATGCAAATCAGTCTGTCCCTGGCCCAGTGCATCATGGGAACAGGGCAGACTAAACTACCAAGCCAATTCTTCACCAGAAAGGAGACAAGCTACCGGGGACCGGTTTCTGGCATTTCAGCCGTCTTCGGCCCAACTTGCTTGAATCCGGATGGTGCAGTGAGAAAGGGACTCATGTCTGAGTATACCCTGCCACACCTATAGTGGCCAAAACGATTCAGAAAAGGGGGTGGTGATGAACAGAGTGTCTGAATTAAGCAGACCACTCTTACCCAGTCCAAAGATCAGGGCTTGATCCATCACCGTTATTTATCTCACTGCACCATCCCAGCTCAGAACCTGGCTATATGCAAATCAGTCTGTCCCTGGCCCAGTGCATCATGGGAACAGGGCAGACTAAACTACCAAGCCAATTCTTCACCAGAAAGGAGACAAGCTACCGGGGACCGGTTTCTGGAATTTCAGTCGTCTTCGGCCGGGCTTGCTTGAATCCTGATGGTGCAGTGAGAAAGGGACTCATGTCTGAGTATACCCTGCCACACCTATAGTGTCCAAAACGATTCAGAAAAGGGGGGTGGTGATGAACAGAGTGTCTGAATTAAGCAGACCACTCTTACCCAGTCCAAAGATCAGGGCTTGATCCATCACCGTTATTTATCTCACTGCACCATCCCAGCTCAGAACCTGGCTATATGCAAATCAGTCTGTCCCTGGCCCAGTGCATCATGGGAACAGGGCAGACTAAACTACCAAGCCAATTCTTCACCAGAAAGGAGACAAGCTACTGGGGACCGGTTTCTGGCATTTCAGCCGTCTTCGGCCCGGCTTCCTTGAATCCTGATGGTGCAGTGAGAAAGGGACTCATGTGTGAGTATACCCTGCCAAACCTATAGTGGCCAAAACGATTCAGAAAAGGGGGTGGTGATGAACAGAGTGTCTGAATTAAGCAGACCACTCTTACCCAGTCCAAAGATCATGGCTTGATCCATCACCGTTATTTATCTCACTGCACCATCCCAGCTCAGAACCTGGCTATATGCAAATCAGTCTGTCCCTGGCCCAGTGCATCATGGGAACAGGGCAGACTAAACTACCAAGCAAATTCTTCACCAGAAAGGAGACAAGCTACTGGGGACCGGTTTCTGGCATTTCAGCCGTCTTCGGCCCGGCTTGCTTGAATCCTGATGGTGCAGTGAGAAAGGGACTCATGTCTGAGTATACCCTGCCACACCTATAGTGGCCAAAACGATTCAGAAAAGGGGGTGGTGATGAACAGAGTGTCTGAATTAAGCAGACCACTCTTACCCAGTCCAAAGATCAGGGCTTGATCCATCACCGTTATTTATCTCACTGCACCATCCAAGCTCAGAACCTGGCTATATGCAAATCAGTCTGTCCCTGGCCCAGTGCATCATGGGAACAGGGCAGACTAAACTACCAAGCCAATTCTTCACCAGAAAGGAGACAAGCTACCGGGGACCGGTTTCTGGCATTTCAGCCGTCTTCGGCCCGGCTTGCTTGAATCCTGATGGTGCAGTGAGAAAGGGACTCATGTCTGAGTATACCCTGCCACACCTATAGTGGCCAAAACGATTCAGAAAAGGGGGTGGTGATGAACAGAGTGTCTGAATTAAGCAGACCACTCTTACCCAGTCCAAAGATCAGGGCTTGATCCATCACCGTTATTTATCTCACTGCACCATCCCAGCTCAGAACCTGGCTATATGCAAATCAGTCTGTCCCTGGCCCAATGCATCATGGGAACAGGGCAGACTAAACTACCAAGCCAATTCTTCACCAGAAAGGAGACAAGCTACCGGGGACCGGTTTCTGGCATTTCAGCCGTCTTCGGCCCAACTTGCTTGAATCCGGATGGTGCAGTGAGAAAGGGACTCATGTCTGAGTATACCCTGCCACACCTATAGTGGCCAAAACGATTCAGAAAAGGGGGTGGTGATGAACAGAGTGTCTGAATTAAGCAGACCACTCTTACCCAGTCCAAAGATCAGGGCTTGATCCATCACCGTTATTTATCTCACTGCACCATCCCAGCTCAGAACCTGGCTATATGCAAATCAGTCTGTCCCTGGCCCAGTGCATCATGGGAACAGGGCAGACTAAACTACCAAGCCAATTCTTCACCAGAAAGGAGACAAGCTACCGGGGACCGGTTTCTGGAATTTCAGTCGTCTTCGGCCGGGCTTGCTTGAATCCTGATGGTGCAGTGAGAAAGGGACTCATGTCTGAGTATACCCTGCCACACCTATAGTGGCCAAAACGATTCAGAAAAGGGGGGTGGTGATGAACAGAGTGTCTGAATTAAGCAGACCACTCTTACCCAGTCCAAAGATCAGGGCTTGATCCATCACCGTTATTTATCTCACTGCACCATCCCAGCTCAGAACCTGGCTATATGCAAATCAGTCTGTCCCTGGCCCAGTGCATCATGGGAACAGGGCAGACTAAACTACCAAGCCAATTCTTCACCAGAAAGGAGACAAGCTACTGGGGACCGGTTTCTGGCATTTCAGCCGTCTTCGGCCCGGCTTGCTTGAATCCTGATGGTGCAGTGAGAAAGGGACTCATGTCTGAGTATACCCTGCCACACCTATAGTGGCCAAAACGATTCAGAAAAGGGGGTGGTGATGAACAGAGTGTCTGAATTAAGCAGACCACTCTTACCCAGTCCAAAGATCAGGGCTTGATCCATCACCGTTATTTATCTCACTGCACCATCCCAGCTCAGAACCTGGCTATATGTATACCCTGCCACACCTATAGTGGCTTCTCACTGCACCATCAGGATTCAAGCAAGCCGGGCCGAAGACGGCTGAAATGCCAGAAACCGGTCCCCAGTAGCTTGTCTCCTTTCTGGTGAAGAATTGGCTTGGTAGTTTGGTCTGCCCTGTTCCCATGATGCACTGGGCCAGGGTCAGACTAATTTGCATATAGCCAAGTTCTGAGCTGGGATGGTGCAGTGAGCTAAAAAACGGTGATGGATCAAGCCCTGATCCTTGGACTGGGTAAGAGTGGTCTGCTTAATTCAGACACTCTGTTCATCACCACCCCCTTTTCTGAATCACAATCAATTACCCGGCAAGGCCTAGTATTTTCATCAGATATCGACGGACCCCCAATAAAAACGGGCACCTCCTCCTCGTAAAGCAAGTCATAAAGAAAGAAACAGGGACAGGTGTGTGTAAGATTAGGCATGGTTTGTGTGCGGTGAAAGGTTTATGACATGTTTTTTTTTTTTTTAAATTTTTGAAAACCTTTATTGTGGAGATAGTAGCATACAAATACGGGCCTACAACCAATTAGGCCGGCCACGAAGCAATCTGGAAAGCACGTAAATCAAGAAAAAGGCTTCACGGCAGTCACCCAGTAGATTGCGGACCAGTAGTTCAATCGTAGAGGAGCTGAGTGTGACCACCAGATGCAGGATCAAAGAAGGTTAATTTTATAATAGGAAATTATAACAGGATCAGTTACAGTTTAATCATCCGAGTGTCCACAGCGGGCCACGTATCAAGCAGCGAGACATTAAGGCATCAATAAAAACGGCCATCAGCAATAGTCTACAGCAATCAGAATAGAGATGTCATATTTCCAACCAGTACCTATCGTAGTCCGCCACGTACACACAGACCACCAAATTAACGTACTTATACCTAACTGAGTAACCAGAACGGCAAAAGGAGTTACAGTCATTCTCCATACTGACCCAGAAGATAAAAAAGAGGGGAACAACAAAAAGGGAAGAAAAGAAGGAACGCCGTGCTGCTGTACGCGCCCCCACAGCGATAAGGCCGAGCAAAGTGGCTTGGGACAACGTTATTGGGGGGGTGGGGCGTTCAAGTCAGGATATCTGTGCAATCAATATCGTATGAAGGAAGAGAACCACACCCTCCCCCCCCACAAACAATCACACCTTGGGAAACACGCACAGCCACGGCGTCCTAAGAAAGAGACACAAAAGAGCCATAGAAACTTAAACGGTCGAAAAAAGACCCATACCCACCCACCCCACCCTGCACCCCTGCAGAAGGCTACGGCCTACCCCCCCAGCAGCGTGCCTGTCGCCCTAAAAAGGAACCCGGAATATAGGAGAAGTTAGAGAGAGGGAAAGGAGACAAAAGAGACAAAAAAGGAAATGGAACCAGAGTTAGAGAAGAGCCATCAATCGAATCATTCGGCCCCTACCCCCCGCCATCACCCACATTAATGCAACATCAAAACGAAATCGACATAGTCTCGGGTATCATAAACCTTCGAAGGAATCGTCCATTGTATCATGGTTGAGAGCACTTCTCATCTCCATCCACCCACCATCAGTCCTCCGGGTCCAGAGCCGGCTCACCCCTGTCCTTTCTTAGCCATCGCTACCGCGCGTGGTAGAATAGTGGGCAGCAAACAAATCAAAGTGGTGAGGCCGTATGGTAAAAACAGGACAGACCATGGGAGCAAACCAGAGGACTCCAGCAACCAGCGGCCAAGCAAGAACTTTGTGCGGCAGTCTAGACGTTTCAGCAACGACAACGGGAACAACAAACAGTGTGGGTAAAGTCTCACCGCCCAGGCAAGTAGAGTCGTCCCCGCAGGATAATACCGGGGTCTCGCCGGGGCAGTTCGAATCGGCAATCTACGTTGTTCCCCGAGCAGTCAAGCCGGAACAGGCCCTGACGCGGTGCCCACGCCAGCGCCCGCCACGATCAGGGCGACCCCGGGATCCGGGGCTGCTGGTGTATAGTCTTGTCGATGCACAGTGACAGCACTCCTCACGGCAACAGAGGGGGACGAAATAGCACACACTCAGAGCCGAGCCGCATCCGAAAGGGGTGGCCCGACAGCAATGGCGGCCGTCCTTCTATCCAGCGGAAGGGTGTTGAGGGCCAAGGTCATGCGTAAAGTCTTTAAGGCATCAAGAACATCGCCAAGCGTGGGCTCCCGCTCACACGACCAGACCCTCGCACACTTCAGTGGCACAAATTCACCACCCCGGTGCAGTCCATGACTCAGGGCGCTGGCCGCCATCTTGCAGATCCAGCCACGTCCCCGTGCGCCTCAACTCCTGGAGCGGGCTCTCAAGCAAGGCCACCACGGGAGCACCCTCGAGCCCCCGGAATGGCAATCTGGGTGCAGAAAGGAGAGCCACCAAAAGGGGGACCGCCAGCGCCACCGTCCCGCGGGCGCCACACGCCGACTCCGGGCGCAGGGCTTCAAGATGGCCGGAGAAGGCAACAAAGGGGGGGGGAGCCTCCTACACGGTCTTCCCCCGTCCACGGCATGCTGCACCTCACCACGGGGCCCTCCGGCAGCTGGACCGGGCCCGATCCGTTGCCATCGGCATAACCGCACCACAGCCTTTCCCAGGCGACCTCTCCTCACCACCGGGGGCCGCCGTCGACACCATCTCGCCGGCTGACCTCCACAGGCAAGTCCCCGGTCTCTACGCCACGGAGGCTCCGGACCAAGCAGGGGTGTAACTTCAGATCAGCCGCTCGCAGGAGCCCCCGGGACAGATGGTGAGTACAAGCTTTCCTTTGTCTTTCCGAGTCTTCCCGAGTATGTCGTCTCGGGGCAGGATATGTATCAGGATATATGAGTTAGGCAGGAAGGCTGGCGGAGCCGAGCTACAGTGCGGCCATCACGGTCGCAAGCTTGGCTCCTCCCCCGGTTTATGACATGTTGTGCCTTGATACTAATCTCATTCGGCCACTGGGAAAGGAACTGGCCGAACAGGTTTGACTTCAGGCAGTGGAGTCAGCTTGCCCAGGTCACAGAGGAGCCAGCGAAGGTGTACGTGTCCTTCAGAGTTGTTTTTGGCCTTAGTCATTGGGTCTATGTGAGGGCAATCACAAAATGGCTGCCGTTCACAAAATGGAACCCGAGGGTTCAGGACGAAAACTCCGATTTCAGGGTGATTTCGTCATCCGAACATGACGAAAATGCTCATGCATAGTATTCAAATCATTATCGGTCTGCTGACACCAAAATCGTCATGATACGACGATGCTTATAACACAGGTCCAGAATTTTCAGTACCACAGCTGGATGAGGCTGAAACCAGAATTTCGGCGGTAGAGGATGAAGCACGTCCGAGCACATCTAAATGCACCGGTTTTGAAAAGATACTGGAGGTCATAAGATCCAAGGCGGAGGATTTGGAAGCTAGATCGCGTCGCAATAATGTACGCATCATGGGGGTGCCAGAATCCACAAACACGGGCAAGATGGAATCGTACGTAGAGGAACTCTGCCTGGCGCTCTTTGGCAAGGAGGCGCTATCACCAGTGTTTATTGTAGAAAGAGCTCATCGCACCCTGGCACCGCGTCCCCCACCGGGGACACCACCGAGACCAATAGTAGCGCGCATATTGAACTATCGCGACAGAGACACGAATCTGAGACTAGCACGTGAGCACAAGGATCTTTTCTTTCAGAACAACCGACTGGAGTTTTATCCTGATTACACGATGGCGATACAGCAGACCCGCAGAGAATTTAATTCTGCTAAAGCAAAATTACGCGACCTGAAGGTGGAATACGCCATGTTGTATCCAGCGCGGCTGAAAGTGACTTGGGATGGCAAATCAACGGTGCTCTGAACACCCAAGGCACCGAACGACTTCATCAAAACCTTTGTAACCAACTGGAAGAACAGAGGGGGTCAAGAACAAGAACACGGTGAGGAATGACGAGCCACTACGAATTTGACTCTGGCGTTGGGGCTGACGCTCGCGGATATCCCAGGCCGACATGGTAAGACCTGACTTGGCTGATGTGAACACTAAACTAAACTGAGATAAGCGCCCCATTGGTGGTAAGTCGACGCTTTGAAATACTAATGCTTAAATGGTACATACGACTGTATACACATGCCTGGATACCAACTGTCTTGAGACACCGGGGGTACTGCAATGCCTGTAGGAGGCAAAGATTCAGCACATAACTGTATTATACTCTGTATGGATTAATCCCCCCGGTTACAGACTTTGCTAGAGGGCAGAGCTGGGCTCAGACTGGACACTACGGGAGATGGGAGAGTATAGCTGGCCCTTGCCACTGCCATGCTTAATGAACAATGAGACAGGGATCGGAACCATTGGGCAATTTTAGACCTCAAACCTGTTTACACTTGCTCCCATATCTGCCTTACAGTACGGTGTGAGCAAAACTGGCATCGGATATACCACGCAGCTGCGGCTGAATCTCTGTCAATTTCTGCAGCAGTAATTACGCTGCTACACATATCCATGCCCTAACACTGAGTTGGGGGGAGTGGCGCGAACTGGATGCCGCAATGTGGTTCTGTCGCGGCTATGGTTGCCCCCCTGTCCAAAAGTACATGCACATAAGTCCTCGTTGTATAGCAACTGTGATCTCCAAGGTTTTGTTTGCAGGGTTGAGGCAGACTGACACAGGGTGGAGCAGCGTCCTTGACTTATGAACTGCTTGTCTCTGGATTGCTACACACATTCAAGTGGCGACGCCTGGCCGGCGCTGCTTGTTCTGGTTCCTGTTTTATTTGCTTATGTGTATTATGCCATGACTCACTCCATCGCCAATGTGCCTAACACAGCAGTCGGTATATTTTAGACTAACATTGAATATGCATTATGCCGACATGCTGCGTCATACACGGAGCTCAGAGTTGTTCACTCTACTGACTGCTGGGCTACACCAGATTTATATACAATGCATGGATGTTTGCTGCCCAGCCCTACCAAGATGTTGTATTGAGGTTGCGCTTAGATAACGTAGTCCGTCCACATCCGACAGTTTGGATGGAGATGTGCAGCCTAGGCGGACCCCCCTATGGGAGATCCCCACAAATTGTTTATGCTGTTGATCTGTTTAACTGGGGTATGTCATCAGCAGGATTGGGCTGCTGTTGTGGGTGGGGAGGGGGACTTTGGAATTATTGTTTTAGTTCATGGATCTGACTACTTGAGATGCACTGCCTACACCCAACCGATGCATGATTGTTGTTACTTACAGGGTGCCTGCATACGTTGTATATTCTTTCACATATGGAGGTTGTCTCTAGACCAGACAGATAACGTTCATGATTCACAGTATGAGTCTAGTTGGCTGAGGCTCCACTAGCAGCACAAACTTTGAACTTCCTCACTTGGAATATTAGAGGATACACCAATCCAAAAAATATACGTCAGATATTTACATGCCTGGATAGGTGGCACATTGATATTGTTATGTTTCAGGAGACGCACGAAGCTCCGCACTCACATACCCAGGTAGGAAAGAGGTGGGCAGAATCCATTCACAGTTCTAAATATTCAACATACTCTAGAGGGGTCTCCATCCTGGTAAAAAAAGGTAAAAATGTCAGAATTGACACGGCAGTACTGGACACATATGGCCGCTACATTATTCTCAAAGGTAGGCTACGAGGTCGTCCACTAGCACTGGTTAACACATACGGCCCATACACTGATGCACCTGATTTTTATCATGAGATCTGGCAGCAGCTGTACTCGGAGGATGATCAAACATTACTATGGGGTGGTGATCTCAACATAGCTCTCGATGATGGGTTGGACAGATCAGGTAACACGACGGAGCACCACACACAGGCCCGCGCCAAACTCCTTGATATGCTGTTAGATCTGCGTATCACAGACATACGGAGGGCCCGTAATCCGGGAGTTAAAGAAGCGACACATACATCGGCGGCATTCGGCAGCTGGTCGCGTATAGATTACTGGTTGGGGTCGGATGATCTGCTGTTATGGACTAGAGTAATCACACACATGCCAAAAACTCTCTCAGACCACAACCCCATTACTGTCCCTACAACTTCCTAACTACACACCGCCACCGTACAGTTGGAGGTTCAACGCAGCAGCACTTACCGACTCAATCTATGCAGACACAATTGAAAGGGCGATTAGAGAATACTTTCAATTGAATGATAACTCCACTGATGACGCAGGCTTGCTATGGGAGGCTTTCAAAGCCACAATACGTGGTGTCTGTATAAGCACAACGACAGGGATACTGCCTGACATCAGAACACGACTGACCCGATGCGAATCCAAACTCAAATTGCTAGAACATCAGTATGAAGTAACTCCTCTGCCTGCTACTCTTAGTGAAATATGGACTGCACTAACTGAACACCAATCATTGGCAGAGGACGAGATCAAATATCTAACTAAACGACATATAGCCAGAACATATGGAGAGGGAGGGCGACCCGGGCGTATACTTGCGTCCAAAATTTGTGCTGGCCACGCAACCAATACCGTAATGCAGATTAGAGGGGATGACGGTAGACTGCACACGGATTCCATGAGTATATTGAGCTGCTTTGTCCAAAATTACGGGGACTTATACCAATCGCGACCAGTGGCCACACAACATGAAACGCTCCAGTATCTGGAGGACATTGCCATTGCGTGGCTCTCTGATGCACAGAGGCAATATCTATACCTGCCGATCACAGTAGAGGAGGTGACGGAGGTGATACAATCGCTACCAAATGGCAAAGCTCCTGGCCCTGACGACTTTACCTGCGAATTCTATAAAACATACAAAGATCTGCTAGCACCTCGACTTGTTGCTATGTTTGGGGCCGCACATGAAGCTCAGATACTGCCATCTACACTGCGAGAAGCACTGATTGTAGCGCTTCTTAAACCAGACAAAGACCCTGAAAGATGTAACTCATATCGCCCACTCTCTTTGCTGAATGTGGACTCAAAAATTCTCGCAAAAATCCTCGCTGTGCCACTACAACCACCCCTGACGAATTTGGTGCTTTAAGACCAGTCGGGTTTTATACCCTCTCGTAATACAGCACACAATACTAGGACACTTTTTGCGGTCTGACACTATCTGACTCCGACTACAAAGGCTGTAGCAGTTATGCTGGACGCGGCAAAGGCGTTTGATTCCATTGAATGGTCCTATTTAATTACAATTCTTCATAGGATGGGATTCCCACCAATATTCGTTCAATGGGTACAGTTACTATACACGAGACCTACGGCCAGAGTTCGCATCAATAGCTATGTATCTGAGGCTTTCGATATAGGAAGAGGAACTAGACAGGGATGCCCACTATCCCCTCTACTATTTGCCTCTCCCTAGAGCCTCTGGCCTGCATTGTTAGGCAGAAGAGTCATCATCTGGCACTACAGTTCCCAAGCAGAACCCTGCATATATCCCTCTACGTGGATGATATGCTACTGTATGTTTGCGACTCCGCAAGCAACCTAGATCCTCTCTTACGCACATACATTAAATTCGGAGGGTTTTCGGGACTACAGATAAATTGGGAAAAATCTTCGATCATCCCACTAACTGACACTACACTTCCGCACACAGTGGAATACCCATTGGAATGGCAAACAGACCCCATACGATACTTAGGAATATGGTTTCACAGAGACCCAGAAATAGTCATTAGGACGAATTACGGCACTGTAATTGACACACTGGAGGACAAAATAAAGAGGTGGATTCAGCTTCCATTGTCCCTGGCAGACCGAATGGCGATAGTTAAGATGGTGCTTCTTCCCAAACTCCTTTACCTCTTCAATAATATCCCCATTCAACCGCCGAGAGGAGTTTTCAAGCGCATAACCGCAATGGTTTTGAAGCTGATCTGGGCGGGTAGGCAAGCACGCATCACTCTAGCTGCCCTAACATTGCCGAACTCCAAAGGGGGATGGGGAGTGCGGTATTTCTTATTATATTACTTGTGTGGGCAAGCACAATACGCCACTTTTTGGTACCATAACATTCAATATTTGACTCACGTAGCTGTTGAGGTGGGCTACGCTAACCCTATCCCACTGGACGCTATCATCACACACGATAGGCCGCCACTCCATAGCAGGGACATTAATACCATTGATGCTACGAACACTGCATGGAAAAGGCTGGGTCAACTAGCACACAAACTGCTGCTCTACGCCCCTGCTCTTCCACTCCACCATCATCCCGAACTGTCAGTGACGGCTGAACCGGTGGGTATAGGCCTAATAAGTCAGGTGGGACTAGTCTCAATGGGAGACTTATACAAGGATGGGACTTTCCTCACGGAACTTGATTTAGCTTACATACAAAACCCATCACTGTTGTTTCAGTTCACATTTCACAGACTAAAAGTGACGATCAAACACCACTACTCTACCTTTCCAGAAGAACCGCCTACCCTGGACACATTGCCGCTGATTCTAACATCCCCTAACACAAATCACCTAGTGTCTCGGCTTTATGCATCAGCTCAGAAAGAGATAGGATATAGTGCCTCAAGAGCTCAGGAACGTTGGAACTTGGTGCTGGACGACCCCCTCACAGAAAAGGACTGGGAGGTTGCTTGCACGCTGACTAAACTTCTCACGCCTAATGGTAATTTAAGGATCATTCATTTCAAGTACCTACACCAGGCATATTACACCCCGGTTTCCTTACATAGGTATGGTTTACGGGACGATGCAAAAGATGTAGCTATCACCACGCTGACTTTATCCATTTGGCATGGCACTGTGCGAGGATACAGTCCTACTGGTTGGAAGTTGTAACCATACTATCTGAAATGGTGGGGATCAGCCTCGAGTGTACCATTTGCTGTTGCCTATTGGGGTTATTGGGAAAAGTGAAACCCAGAGCGCGTAAGTTCTGTGCGGTGGCCATACTATTAGCTAAGCTCAGAATCTCAATGTGCTGGGGGAGTAAAAATGTACCAACAATCAAGCAGTGGCTGAGGGATATGTCTTACTGCCAGGACACATTACGTACATATGAAGAACTGTTACCACTTAGGTCTAGACCAAAAGATTATTGGATGTATCTGACTGCCTACCTGAATGCACATGATGATGGTTGAATGTCACTTACCATTGGCACTGGGAAGTACCACATGCACAGACCACAATGTCCACGATACAACGGCCCCATAAATCAATCTATGCTGTAGTGTTGAATGGGTGGGGAGTGCGGTAGTGGAATGATCCAGTTTGGTGTATGTTTGTTCCGCATTGAGTTGAGTAAAAACCCCAAAACCAAAGGTTATTGTTGACACGGCCGGCCCGTAGTGGTTGTAGGCGACTTGCTGTGTAATTATGCCTTAACTCTACAGTTCCCGTAAGTGCCATTTGTGTAATTGATTATAACGCTGCCGGCCTACTAAAGGTTGTAGGCACCAAGCCGTGTTGTCTGTAACATGTACTTTCAATAAAGGTTTTGGAATAAAAAAAAATAATTTAATAAATAAATTAACTTAAATATGTCCGCAGTCTTATCCCGTATTGATAAATTTGTTTTCCTCTTATAACCCTCTTTTTCTCTCCTGGTGGGGTCGATTGGACTCAATTAAAATGATGATAGCCTCTATTCTAATTTATATTTTTTCCATGTTACCTGTTCATACCCTGCCCTTTATTTTAAACGTATTGATTCCTCACTTTCGAAGTTTCTTTGGAAGAATAAAAAATCTAGAATTTCACTTGTTGCCGTTCGTAAATCTAAACTTAATGGTGGGGTTAACTTTCCAGATTTCCGCCTTTACCATAAATCCTTCTCTTTATGCCAGGCATCACAATGGCTTTCTACGGACTTCAACCCTTTTACTCCTCTTTGGCTACTCATTGAACAATCTTCAATATCACTCTTTTTAATTCGATGAAGTGGTACGTTTCTCTTCCAAATCTCCCTGTACTTCTTTTCCTTTATACAAATATACTTCTTCTCTTTTAAAGCCTCTACTTCTCCCGACTAATATCACACGTGAATCGTTTTTGAACACTCCCATTTGGTATAATTCTCTTATTCTTCTAAATAACAGACCCATCTTTTGGTCCTCTTGGAGATTGAAGGGAATCATATGGGTTAACCATCTCTATGATGGTTTATAACCTTGTCCCTTTCCTCAGTTTCAACTTTTATTCAATAGCCCACGATCTTTTTTGCAGAAATTCACTATCCTTATGGCAATAATTCGTGATCGTTATTACTCCCTCCCTTCTTCGACTACACTGTCACCTCAATCTTCTCTTCTTACAATCCTTGCTTCTCTCCCTAAAGCATTTCTTGTTTATAAATTGTTCTCCTCTCCTAATCAAGACTGTGCTACAACCAAAGTGGAGCTTGCTTGGGAAGCAGATTTCAATTCTACGTGGTCTGTTGCTCTTTGGAATAAACTCTGACCAGATCTTTAAAAATGTCTCGTTCTGCTTCCCTCACTCAATCCTTATTTTATATATATCATAGACTCTATATTTCTCCTCTTGCTTTGTCCTGCTTTATACCTTCTTCTGATTCTAAGTGCTGGACCTGTGGTACCTTACATGCTGGTCTTCTTCATCTCCTTTTCTTGGGTCCTGTTGTTTCCTCCTTTTGGGAAAAAGTTTGGTCATACCTTTCTCGAATTTTTACACTTTCTATTCCATACTCAACCACCATTCTCTTTCTGGGTAGTCTCTCTGATTCCTTAGAACGGCCTGCATATTCACATGGCCTTTTTGACCTCATGCTTGCTCTTGCATTCCAACATATTTCTTCTAATTGGAAATCCCCTACAAATATTTCCATACAAGGTTGGTGGAACACTTTATGTCACTTTCACAGGCTGGATGTCGCATTTGCCTCTTCTAGCAAACTAATACGTAACACTGATCTTTACTGGTTACCTCTCAACGTGTACCTGGATCAATTGGCTTTGAAAAAATCTACTTATGTCAACTTGGAAAATGTTAAGCCTCCTTGAAGGACTCTCTCCCTCTTTTATTTTATCATCTACAGATCTCACAGGCTTTGTTACCTTTTTATGCTGTTTATTTTGTATTGCTAAATAGGATATTTGCTTATTTGTCGTAATTATGTATTATATTTATTATATTTATTATAATATTATACTATGCAATGATTTTATCCTTCCCCCTCCCCCTTTCCCCTTTCTCTTTAAAATCCCCTTAAAATGCTTTTGTCATCCAATCCTTGACATTAGCACTTATTGTTCTTTGCTCTGTTTTAAACAATTTTTTACTGTTTTTGCTGATGTCTTTGTTTGCTTATAATATTCTTTAATAAAGCTTTTCAAACATAAAAAAAGAGGAGAGCAGAGCAACAGACCCTACTTCTCATCTTGCTTCAACATGTTTCGGTGCTAGAATATTTCTCCTTTTGGGTCAGGTGTCTTCCCCAGGAATATATATATATCTCATCACATACTGTGAAACATTTCCTGCTGCATACAGAATGTCACCAGTCTCACAAAGGGGGTGTAATGGGGCAAATTGCCATTGGAACCGCTCCTTGAAGAGGCCTCACAAGGTGCTTTTGGTGAAGCTTCTCAGCATATGAATCATGTAATCGTAGCTTGCACTATGACGTAGCCATGTCCATGATGCAAAGCACACTTGCAGCTGAGTGGGTGTGAGAAGGAGGAGTGCAGCGCAGGAGAGGCGGAGGAGAACAGCTCTTAGCTCACCCTTTACACCCGCCTTGGTGCAAGTTTTGCTAAGTGCCACTCTAGTTGTGAACAAAGTGCATTATGAATTGTTTCACTTTAGCAGCTTAGATTATATCCCTGCGCTGAGTAGCTTTTTTTAGAGTTACTGAAGCACACTCTTTCTGCCATTAATATTATTATTATTAAGCCAGTTTTGTATAGCGCATGGTTACCCTGGAGCATCTCAGCGCTTTACCAAACAGAGTAATAGATAAAGAGAAAGAGGAGGCACAGCGGTTTAACAAAAGGGAAAAGTTTTCAGTTGTTTACGAAAACGCAAAAGGCATTCCTCCGAGCGGAGACCTAGGGGGAGTGAGTTCCAAAGGGTAGCGACCGTAACGAAGAATCTCCTCCCACCTGAGCGGGCCATTTTGACCCTGGGGATCATGAGTAAGAGTTGTTGATCTGAACGTAGGGTTCTACTTGCCTTATATGGGGTCACCAGCCTTTGAAGGGCAGGAGGGCCTTTGCCTTGCAAGATTTTATGTGCAAGGCAGAGAGATTTAAATGTCACCCTTTCTTGCACTGGCAGCCAATGCAATGCCCTCAGTGCAGGTTTAGCCGATCGTGACATAGGGATGTTGTAGAGCATTCGTGCCGCCGCTTTCTGAACTTGCTGTAATTTGTTCAGGGTGATCTCAGGGTCACCCAGATAGATTGCATTACTGAAATCTAATCTAGATATAATCAGGCCCTGGATCAGAAGCTTCCGAGATAGAAATGGAAGCAGAGGCAGCACTTTGCGCACCGATCGGAGCAGGCCGAAACAGACACCAGCCAGTTTGGTACCTGGGTCCTGAAAGAAAGATCTTGCTCCAACCAAATACCAAGGCTTTTAATCTCAGCCTTGGGTTTGGGGGGGAATCCCAGGCAACTAGGCCAGGCAGATCGGGGGAGTGAGGGACCTTTCAACCCCATCAGCATTATCTCGGTTTTTGAACCGTTCAGCTTTAGTGCTGATTCCCCCATCCCGGTGTGGACTTTGGATAGGCAGGAATGTAGCACCTGGGGATTTTCCGTGGCCTGGGAGAGGGCAAACACCAGCTGGGTGTCATCGGCATAGCTCACGATTTTGATGTTAAATGGAGCCACCACATCCTCCAAGGGAGCCATATACACATTGAATAATGTGGGGCTCATGGAGGAGCCCTGGGGTACTCCACAATGGAGGTGGGTAAATGCCGATCGTGCGCCCCCTTCCCAGACCTGAAAGGTCAGTTCGCTGAGGAATGACCTGAGCCATTTCAGCGCTGTCCCCCTCACACCGGCATCTGACAGTCGTTGAAGTAACACTCGATGGTTAACAGTGTCGAATGCTGCACTAAGGTCCAGGAGGATCACTGCCACTGATCCTCCTGAATCCAAAATGCAGCGTGCTTCCTCCGTGACTGCCAGTAAGGTGGTGTCAGTGCCTTGACCCGGGCGGAAGCCTATTTGGGAACTTCTCAGTACGCCGTAGGACTCAAGGAAGTTGGATAGCTGGAGGTTGACCAGTTTTTCCGTGATTTTACTGAGTCCCGGAAGTAACGAGATGGGCCTGTAGTTCGCCATGTCAAGGGGGTCTAGGCTGAGTTTTTTAGGAGGGCTTTTACTATTGCACCCTTCCAGTTGGGTGGAACAGCACCGGCACCTAACGAGGCATTGATTACCTCATTAATAGGTTCCACAATGGAAGGGGCAACCAATTTAAGAATCCTCATGGGGACTACGTCCCGGGGCGAGCCACTCTTAACGGACACTAAGACTTTAAGAGCTTCGTCCTCAGTGACTGGTCCAAAAGACTCCAAGGTCTTCAGGGGACTTCCCTCATCCCCAAATCAGCTCCTAGGTTGATTTGGGGCAGGGTAATCAAAAATGTTTCAATTTTAGTGTAGAAGTACTCTGCTAGATTATTGCATTTTTCTTCCAGATTATCCATGGGGGCAGGTGGTGTAGGGACCCTCAGAAGCTCCTTGACCACTTGAAATGTTTCTCTGGAGGAGTTGGAGGCGTTGCTGATTCTCTCCTCCAAGAATTGGGTTCTGGCACACCGGATGGAGAGCTTGTAGTTCCTTATTGCCACTCGGTATTCGGTCTTACAAGCTACTTCCCAGTTCTTCCTCCAGGAGCGTTCTAGTTTTTTACAGGCCCTCCGCATGGCCCTCAGCTCTGGCGTATACCACGGAGCGGAGCACGATCTTTTCTCCCTCCTTCCTGCCGCTCTTATAGGGAGGACGGAGTTGAGTGTGTTAGACATCCATCTGCAGAAATCTGCTTCCGCCAGTACTAGGTCCTTCGCTAGTGAAGGGCGTGAGGCCTCCAGACTGCGTGACAGGTTTTCCACAGACAGCCTGGCCCAGGGTCTTTCAGGCGCACCGACACTAATGGAGGGGGTGCTCTCCGACTCGGTTTGCCAGGCAAAGGGGATCATAAAATGGTCCGTCCACGGGAGAGGGATCGGGGAGGCTGCGTTCATAGCTCCAGGTTTATAAGGTTAACCTCACAGGTTTTCAAGTCACATTGAAGGGCTGTCGCCGACCGGTCTTCCTGGTCGTCGAAATGAAGATTAAAGTCTCCCAAAGTAATGAAGTTTGTCGCAGAAGCGGCAAGAACCATTACCGTCTCCAAAAAAGAGCCTATGAAGTTACCATTACTTCCTGGGGGACGATAAACTAATAACCCAGACATCGCCACGGTGGGTGAGATTTGGAGGGAAAACTTACAGCTCTCACAATCCTCCACCTCACCTTTTTGGGCTCTGCACACCAGCGAGTTCTTATACAGAATGGCAACACCTCACCCTCGACCTACCGGTCGGTCCTGGGTGTGGATTTGGAAACCAGGAGGAAGGGCATTCACTATATCCGCTTCTGAGCCTTGCATGAGCCATGTTTCTGTTAGAAACAGAATGTCTAACTTGTGTTTCTGAATAAGGAGGTTAACTTCAAGTGAGTGCCTCGGAAGAGATCTACAATTCAGAAGGGCCATGATAGTTTAATGACTCATGAGGATTGTCAGTTGTCTTGTTACCCCTATCTTAGCCTTTATTTCAACAGAAGGAGAAACATTATGGTCTATTTAGAGACATTGTTGCACAGTGTGCTCCCTGACTTGAATTAATTAAAGGTGCTCTTAGGTGCGATGATCGTTGGAAATGAGCAAAAGAGAAGAAACATAATTGCCTAGGGTCACACTGTTTGACGCCGGGATTGAAACCAGGTTGCCTAATTAGACATGGTGCAATTATGATCCTCAATCGGTATCACGTGCTCTCTAGGCCTGGGTGGAATTTCAATTACTCTAGTACTCTGAGTATTTCTGCAATTCTACACTCCTCGTTGACACAGAATAACGGATAATAACGCGATTACACACGCTTGCATAATTACGAGTCATATGGAGGCAAAGTCCTACTGCAAGAGCACATTTAGAGGGTTTGAGCAGCTGCTCGCACTGCTGTGTATGTTGTGTTGGATTTAGTACATTATTCTTAGCGCAAAATGCATAATCGCATCCATTTTGGACATGCACTACAAAACTAAAGCTATTAGGAGTGAGTTGTGGGAAAACACTATCCGAGTGCACGTTTAGGAGGCGTGAGCTGCTGCCCGCACTCGCTATTCATGTTCTGTTCCATTTAGCGCTATTAAAGCAAAAGGCATCCATTTTGGAATGAAACGGTCATTTTTGCGCTTAGAAAGATAGCTAAATACAGAATTACTGTTCTCACATAATTCCGTATAATCTTGAAGACTTTTTGGGTAAATCTGCATGATTACACTATGCGGAACTACGCAAGTTACGCCCACCCCAAATTATTTTGCCCTGCAGCACTAAGGACATTTTTTTTTGTGCTCTAGGAGGAGAGTCATTAGTCCAGTGCCACCTCTACAAAGCTTTTATTGTTGTTATTGATGAGGCAACATTATGGTCTATTACACCACAGGCCAGAGAGGTTCTTGTACAGTGCACACCCTGAGCTGAACTATTTCAAGGCGCTAACAAATGCGGTGATCACCATAAAGGAGACAAAGGGAAGAAACGGAATTGCCCAGGGCACACAGTTTGGACAAGCTGGAAAGCTGTGATTAAAACCAGGGTCTGTGCTGGACACCTTATGCAGGTTCCTTTCACCCAAGGAAGAACGCGCTGTGTGAAAGTCCCAATACCCAATGTAATAATCAGCATTCCGTATGGAGGACACCCTATGGGCGCGTGCCTCACAGAGAAGGAAGGAGTTTCAACCTATAGGAAGCACCCAGTAACCTGTGGAAAGCATACAGCATCTATAAGGGCAGTGAGCACCCCGCGCCCTCCTGAAACCTGCAGCCCCCCATGAGGTATTTATGCTATAGACTACCCCCTCATCGAGGAGTTTGATTGACAGCCGGGCTCCAGTTAGTGTCCTGCAGCTCTCCTCGCCCCCAGGGATGCCACCTTCGAAAGAGAGAAATATCGGTGTCAGAGGATGGAAGGGCTTATACATGCATCCTTTCTTACCACTATCCACCCATCATTTGACTTATCCGCCATAATTAAAGACTTTCATCCATCAATTGATTGTTCTTCCCATTTATTAATCCATTCATAGTCCACGCATCCTCTCAGATTTCCACTTACTCTGCCACTCTTCCACCCACCCATCCCTCTATATTCTCAGATTTCCCTTTACTCTGCATCCATCCATCCATCCATCCATCCATCCATCCACTCAAATTCTCATTTATTCAGCCATCCTTTCATCAACCCATCCACCCATCATTTCTCATCTTCTCACCCACTCATCCAGCCATACTTTTACCCATTCATCCAGCTATACTTGCACCCCCGCACCTACCCATCCTCCCACCCACTCACCCATCTGTCCATTCACCCATCCATCTCTTCAAACACCCATCCATTATTTTACCCTCCCATACTTTCACCCATTCATCCATGCATCCATTCTTTCTTCAAATTCTCAAAAATTATGAGATTTTGTCTTCCAAGTTGCTGATAAAAGAGGCCCATGAAGAACCTCACCCATCCCTGCTGTCGCTGCTAGAGTGAGGGCGGAGGTTCAAGACATCCCTGCACAGATTTAAGGAGGTATATCCGCACTCGGTATTCATCTAATGCCCCCTAAAGGTAAGTCAGCATAACTGCACCAGATGTTAACCTATTGGCCCTAGAGGTAAAGCAAAATACCTGCACCAGGTGTTCATCTCCTGCCCCGTATGTTAGAATGCATAACTGCACCAAGGGTTCTTAACCCACCCCTCAGAGGCAAGGAAGTGCAACTTTCACCAGCTGTTCATCTGCTGCCCCCTAGAGGTAAGGCAGCATAACTGCACCACCTGTTCATCTCCTGTTCAACTTCTTCTCCCAGAGGTATGTGTATCTGCATCACATGTTCATCTACTGTTCCCAGAGACAAGGAAGTGTAACTGCACCAGGTGTTCATTTGCTACCCCCAGAGGCACAGAAGTGTAACACCAGGAGTTGATCTACTGACCCTACGCACTCCTGCCACAAAAAAAGTAAAGAAGTGTACTTCCAACACAGGCCGGAAAGCAGGCCAGGGTCAGAATCAGAGTGGATGAGAGACAGACAGAGGGGTCAAGGAGGGTCCAGGAGAGAGGCGGGTCAATAAAGTGCGGGGGTGACAGGGGTGGATCAGCATATAAGGGGGAGCAGTACTTTGAAGGGCCTATGAGAGAAGGAGGGGCTCGCACTGTAACTTCACCAAGATCTATAGAGGTGGCTGGAGGTCATGAGGAGAACTGGGGGGGGGGTGACCCCTGTGAGGGGCTCTGAGGACTCAGGGCCTGAGGTTCACTAAGATATACAGAGGGGGCGGGGCTTCTGCTGAACACTGTGGGGAGAGTGACCAATGGGAAGCGGCGTGAGGACTCAGAACTTCGACTGTACCAAGATATGCTGAAGGAACGGGGCTCCTGCTGGGACCAGGAGAGGCAGGATACATAGGAGGGGGAGAGAGAGGGCTCAGGACTGGGGCAAACAAAATATAGTTTCTGTAGAGCCAGGCGGCAGTTCCAGCTTATGTAGCACAGATTATATATATATTCAACTAAACCTAGCACCAGGTCACGCTTTTTTTATACAGATATTTGTAACATCCTCTTGTAATTACTAGAGACCCTGTGCAAGGACCATACTGATAACAGGGACCAAGGGGGTGGAGAGCCTGGTCGGAGAGACGGATGGGTAAGACACTTTTGCTGGGTCATAGCAGGTGTTTCACCAGACACAGGAGAGAAAGAGAGAAGGAGAGACAAAAAATCTGATCTGGGGGCATATTTATATAAAATTCACACAATACCTGGCAGCAAGATACATTTCTGTGTTGCGTGAATGAGGGTGTGCTAAAATCCACTGTATCTAATAAGAAATGGCCCTCTACAGCTCTCTTCCTGTGCTTGCGCACTAATGGCAGCTGAGCACCGATGCGGACACCTTTTCACCATGGTGCAAAGGAGCCTTAGTTCTGGGCAGCATTCTTTTTGTGTAGGAAGGGCCATCTTCTTTCACAAAAAACACTCTATTAGGCAACCTCTTGTTTGTATGTGTGATGCAGAATATATCACCCATAAACACATAAAAAGAGGAGAATTAAACACTAGAAATTGTAAATAATGGCAGACAAGTACGAGGCAGGGTGACCACAGGACCTCGGAGGCAGCCCAGGACCATGGATGAGCCTTACTCTTCCTTGTGAGTGGATCCTTTGCTCCAGTGCCCACAACCTTTAGTACTAAAAGTATAATGACATTTCACATAGTAATGGACGACAAGCTGCTTTCATTGGCCAAGCTCCGACCAACCACCTGCAACTTCCGTCCTAACACTAGGCTTAAAACTGCTTACATAACTCCGTGACCTCAAAAGAGACTAAAAGGTGCTAAAAAAAACTAACAAAAAATAATGAATGTATTCACTTTTCTTTGAACACCAACTGGGGAGTGGGAAGAGGGCGCGTGCCGTCATGTATGTATAAATGTCAATCCCACACATGTTATAGTGCTGGAGGGGGGTTCATCTCATGAGGTGAGATCTACACTGCTCTGTAGGCCTTGCTTTTCAATTCAGTAACAAATTCTAAATGAAAAACATTTAAAAGAAGAACATTGAGTCCCTTTATATTAAGGACTGCATCATAAAATTTAGTTACTTTCTTACAATCCATTGGTCAGACCCCCAGGATATTGCGGCATAGATTAGCAAATTTTGCAGCACAAAAATGGAAATTTTGCGGCACAATAATTGGAAATTTTTTGGCAGTGTTGCGGCACTTTATTTTACTCATAATTGTTCCTTTTCAACTTTAAATCTATGAAAACTGTTTTAGCAGAGTATTTCAGATTGAAATAGGCATGTTTAAAGTGTCTGAGAGTGTTTGTTTGATATAATCTCCTGTGTGGTAACATTTTGGAACATAGTTTAAGCTAAGCACAATAGCACAGGCTTGCTGTTCATCCTGCTGCCTCTGTGGGAATGAGTCCTAATCCCAAGGGCTGTCCTTGAGGTCTTAGTCGCATTGAGAGGGCAGCAAATTCTAATAAGGAATTATATCAAATTCTGAAGGAATTTTCTACCCCACCTGTTCAGACACAATCCTCTATCTCCCAGGATTGGGTAGACTCCCTCTCAAAATTCTTTGATAAGATCATGGCCAGCCACAATTCTTTCCCCGCACAAGACCTTAATAATGACATGGGAAATCATTCTGGAACTACTCTTGATCCCCCTCACATTTTGGAAGAATTTACTCAATGTGGCTCGGATGAAGTAATTAAAGCATTTACAAAAGTAAAATCTGTTTCTCCCATAGACCCTTTGCCACTGATAATTTTTCCTATTGTAGCTCCAGCTCTGTTGGATAGTCAGTTTAATAAAGTTTTATTGAGCATAAGAGAAATGATACATCATAATATAACAACTTGAGATAACGCAAAGTCAATAGGAGATAATCATGAAAAGATATTTGGAGATATAAAGAAGAAAAAAACGGGGTAGTAAAATCATGTAATTGAAGAAAACCGTAGAGAAAAAGAAAGAAGAAAAAGAAGGAAAGAGAAAAAGAGGAAGAAAGGAAGAGAAATGAAGGAAGGGGGGTTAAGGGGGGGGAGGAGAGGATAAGAAGTTGGAGAAAGGTAGCCAGGTAAGATCAGACTTGATTTTTAAGGTGACAGATGAAGAAGAAGCAATAGCAATGCTATGCTCATCACACACAAAATTCCACCATGTCTGCACAGACAGTTTAGAGTTATCCTTCCAGCAAGACAAGATTACTTTGTATGCAGTTGCAATGAATAGGTCAAACAATTTAGCATTATAAGAATGTAAGTCCAAAACATCAGATAGAGAACCTAGAAAAATATGCAACGGTGAAAATGGTTCAGAGAAATGAAAAATACGCATACAGTATTTCCAAACTGAGTTCCAAAAGGTAAGAACTGATGGACAATCAAATAAGAGGTGTTTAAGTGTGCCTGGGTGAGAGGAACAGGACCAACAAAGGGGTGAGGAGGAAGGGGAGAATTTTGTAATGCTTACAGGGGTAAAAAGAGCTCTATGGTAAAGAAAAAAAAGTGATTGAGTAATACGGGCCGAAACTGAAGTCTTAAACAGTTTGGACCATGACCGATCCCAAATATCAACAGATAACGAGAAAGAGAAATCAGTTTCCCAAGCAACTTCATTAACAGTTTTAGGTCTAAGACCAACATTCTCTAATAATATTTTATAAATCAGAGCAGCTTTGGGTATTTGTTGAGTAAACATAGGGTATAGAGGGGTGGAAGGAGTAAGGGAAGGAAGGATATCAAACGTAGGGAGGGTAGATAGGTGAGACACAATGGCATTGGTAATGATGTCAAATTCATTGCGATACTGTACAGATAAATCAAACTTAGTTTGCATTTCATCAAATGAAATAATGGTTGAATCTTAAAAAAATTGGTAGACAAACATAATATCCTTTTCTTTCCAATACTTGAAGTAGAAAGATTTACCCTTGTACTTAAGATATTTGTTATACCAAATACTGGAGGAAAGAAAAGTTTGTAAGGGCGATGAGTCTTTTGAAAAGATATTGTGTAGCAGTGTATGGGAATATTTCAACACAGGGTAATTTGTCAAGAATGAACAGTTTGATATAAAAAGGGATTGTTGAAAAGTAAAATCCTTTAACAAAGATCGTTCAACTGCAATCCATCTGGGTAAAGGGGTATCAGTAAAATCAAACGCTAATGAAAAGGCTTGTTTTATTAAAAAGGCAGAATGGTACGATTGGAAATCAGGGAAGCGAACCCCCCCTTCAGATTTAGGGCGTATAAGTTTTGGTAGGGAAATTCGGGGTCGCTTATTGTTCCATAAAAATTTAGAGCAGATGGAGTTTAGCCTATTAAAATACAATTTAGGGATTTTTACAGGAAGCATGGAAACAGTGTATAAAATATGTGGAGAAATCATCATTTTGATGGTGTCTAAGCGACCCCACCATGAAAGGAAAAGAGGAGACCATGTCTGAAGGAGTGATTGAATTTTTTGAGTAAGGGAGGTAAAGGTCAGTTTGAGTGTGTCACGCAGGGTGGAGGAGAACCAAATACCCAGGTATTTGATCTTGGAGGGACACCATGCAAAATCGGTTGAAGCAAACATATATTGATAACAGGATGAGTTAAGGGGTAGGACTTCCGTTTTGGAGAGATTAAGTTTATAACCAGATACAGATGAATATAAGTGGACTTCTTCTAAAAATGGGGGAAGGGATGAGACAGGGTTAGCCATGTAGACCAGAACATCATCGGCATAGGCCGAGATTTTTGTCTCAATCGAGGACTGTTTGAATCCCTGAATGAGGGGGTTAGAGCGGATTTTAATAAGGAAGGGCTCAAGGCAAAAAATAAAGAGTAAAGGGGAGAGAGGACAGCCTTGTCTTGTCCCTCTAGATAAGGGGAAAAACTTAGAGAATTGATTATTAACAAAAACACTGGCGCGGGGAGCAGAGTAAAGGAGTCTAACCAAGGAAATGAAATGGGGGCCAAACCCAAACCAATGCAATGCCTTAAACATGAATTTCCAATTAATCCGATCAAACGCTTTCTCTGCGTCTAGTGAAAGGGCAGCTAGAGGGGCCTTGAAACGGTTACTGTGGGAAATAATATTGGCAAAAACACGGGCATTGTCTGCTGCAAGTCTGCCTTTCACGAAGCCAACTTGATCGGTTGTGATTAACAGAGGAATAAGGGATTCGAGGCGGGCTGCTAAAATTTTGGCAAAAATGTTACAGTCGTAATTAATAAGGGATATGGGGCGATAATTTTTGCATAGGGAATGGTCTTTGTCAGGTTTGGGAATTATGATTATGAGGGCGTCCAAAAATGAGCCCGACGCTTTGGCATTTGCAATAAAGGAATTAAAAAGTTGTAAAAGGTGAGGAACAAAAATGGAATGCATGTTGGCATAAAATTCAATAGGGAGACCATCTGGACCAGGGGCTTTCGCTTTCTTAAGGGAGGTAATAGCCTTGAGTATTTCCTGAGGGGTAATGTCAGATTCTAATTGATGGAATTCTGTAGGAAGAGATGGGGGAGGGGGAAGGTCTTCGAAGAAACGGGAGAGATCATCATCACCTGGATGTGTATCATCTGTATATAGGAGTTTATAATAATTATGGAAGACCTGTGCAATATCCTCATCAGAGGAAACCTTTGTATTAGTGTCTTCATTAAGAATAGAGCCAATTGATTTTCGTTCAGATTTAATTTTAAGATAATTTGCTAGCATTTTCCCCGCTTTATTTTGACCCCAATGAAATTTGGATTTTACCTTTAAAAGGGTGTTGCAAGCTTCAACTGTGGCAATTTGATTAAGTTCAGATTTGGCTTTAATAAGTTGGAGGAGAGCATCAGGGTTCTTGGATGAGAAGTAAGAGTGTTCTAGGGTCTTAATGTTGGCGAGTTGGGCGGTGTATTTGTCCCTGTTGAGTCTCTTTTTCCTAGAAACATAAGAGATTGTGAAACCTCGCAATGCAGCTTTAAAAGCATCCCAATTGTTTGAGACTGATGTGTCTTGGGGTAAATTGAGGGAGAAGTACTCAGAGATGAAACTTTTAACTTTAGACATAAAAATCGAATCAGAGAGAAGGAAAGTGTTAAATTTCCAACGATTGAAAGAGGTGGCAGTGTGGGACAGGTCAAAAGTGGCATATACAGGTGCATGGTCCGAAAGGAAAATGGAACCAATTTCAGATTTCTGAATTGCACGGAGAAGAGATTTACTGACTAGAATATAATCAATTCTGGACCTGGTATGGTGTACATTAGAGTAGAATGTGTATTCGAGTGAGTCAGGATTACAGGTTTTCCACACGTCAAAAAGGGGACGGGAGGCAATTGCAGATTGGAATGCTTTATGAGTCTTATCCGGCTGGAATTTGGAGGAGGATAGTCTATCCGAAAATGGGTCCAACCATTGGTTAAGGTCGCCAGCTATGACAACATTAGGGCAGTCAATAGATGAAATGAGGATTTTAATATCATTCCAAAATTTAGGGTCAGGACGGACAGGACCATAGATATTTAGGAGCACCATAGTTTTGCTTTGTATAGACACTTTTGACATAACCCAACGACCCTCAGCATCCGATTGAGAGGATAAAATTTGAACATCCAGACCTTTACGGAATAAAATAGCAACACCCCCTTTTTTATCAATCGCAGGAGAAAACACCACTTGACCCACCCAAGCCCTCTTAAGCTTCAGCGATTCGACATCTGTACAATGTGTTTCTTGGAGAAAAGCAATCTGAGCATTCAACTTGGATAAGTGGGACAATACCTTTTGACGCTTAACTGGGTTGCCGAGACCACGAACATTCCACGTTACGAAGTTACACATGATGGGAGGTAAGGGAGGAGGGTAACAGTTGGGTCCAATACACTGCAGGTAGGAAACTAAAGGGAGAGACAAGGAAGACAAACATGTTAGCAATACAAATCGGGTAAATATAGGAAAACAAAATATGGAGGAGCATCACAATCCATAAAAAGAGTAAGGAGTAACCATGAGGAGCACTAGAGACTACAAGAAGAAAGACAAAAAGGGAAACAAAGAAGATAACGGAACATGAATGAGCAAGGAATATGCAACAATGGCCTGTGAAAAGGAGGAGAAAGAGAAAGGAGGAAAAAAGAAGGAAACAGCTAAGAAACAGATCAAGGCAAAGATGCCAGACCTGAGAAGAAAGAGAAGATCTAAGTAAAGGAAGCATGGAGACGCCAACGCGGGCGCCTATCCAACAGAGCAAGGAAAACGCGGGAATATAGGTATGATATATTCGATAGGAAGTGAAGTTATAGCAAGACATGACAAGAAAGAAACCGGGACAAGGCCACAACAGTCGTCAAGACAGTAGAAAAATGATTGCAAAGAATAGAAGAAAGTTTGTTTCAGTCATTGGTGTCCATCGTGGGTGAAGAGATGGTGAGAAGATACTCTCGAAGCTTCTGCGGATCATCAAAGGTACGGGAACGGCCATTGTGGGTTATTTTGCAGAGACAAGGATGAAGGATTCCATATTGGATGTTGAGTTCCCTCAAGCGAGGACGCAGATTAAGGAATTCCTTGCGACGTGCATTTGTAGCATTCGAGAGGTCCTGGGATATGTAGATGGTGTGGCCCGACCATATGAGGCGACGTTTTGCTCTTGCAGCTTTAAGAACAGTCATCAATTCGGTGAATTCCAGAAACAACAGGATGATACCTCTGGGTTTGGCCGGGTTGGACGTTGGTCGTCCCAGACGGTGTGCACGCTGAATGTTCAGTGGGATAGATTCTGGTTGAAGACCCAAAAGCTCGTATAGGAGTTTGCGGACGAAGGTCACCATATCGCCCTCCCCATGGGACTCCGGTACACCATAAATATGGAGGTTGTTCCGCCTGTTACGGTTTTCAAGGTCCTCAGTGTGAAGTTTCAGCTGCTGTATCTCCTTTTCGAGAAGAGGAATTTTTGTGGATACATCCTGGACGTCACTAATACGTTGTTCTAGTTGCAGGACTTTGTTTTCCATGACAACCCATCTGTCTTCAATCTGCTTGAGCTTCTCATTAGTTGCCACCATGAAAGGTTGTAAGCCACGAACCTCTTCTAAAATAGAGTCCAGCACCGGGTTTTGAGAGGTGCGAATTGGGGACGGAGGGTCATTCTTGAGGCGTTTTGGTTTTGTTCCGGTGACAGACGCTCTCGCATGACCTGCGTCCTGAGACATGTTGCCAACAGAGGGGCAGACTAGGAGGACCGCAGGAATAGAAGCCAATTCAAATAGTAAAAGTTGTGAGACCCTAAAAGTAAATATGTAGAGAGTACTTGTTGAAAGAGGTCCTGGGCGGGGTAACAGGCAGCACTGGAGAAGCACTAACTTCAATCTATACGACAGGCGTCAAGAGGCAGCAAAAAATAGGAATTCACAGCCAAAGAGCCAACCAGGAAGAAAGTGGAGAAGAAAGCAGCATAGCGTCCATGGGGAATGGAAACCATGTGGGTTATTCGATGAGCAGCGGAGGGTTAATGGTGACAGAAATGGAGGTATATAGCAAGTGCGCAGGTATCACCTCAAAATGGCCGCCGAGAGGTAGAGCTAGTAGCAATAGAGAAGCTGAGGAGAACTCTGGCGCCAAGGGTCATAAAAATGCAGAGGAGACATGATGCGCAATAGTTATGACATACCTTGTCTGAATGCGACCTGTGGCGGCAATATACGAGCAGGGACAGTGCTGGAACCGCCAAAAAAACTGGACGCGAGCGCAGCGGCACAAAATGGCGGCCGCTCGCGTCCCTGAACTCGGACCAGAAGCTGCAGCTCGAAAAGACGTCAAAGCGGCAATTTTAAACGCCGCTGCCGCTCGCAAAGCACGGGGACCATGTTCCGCCATGCGAGACCAGCTTTTCCCGGTGTCCGTAGGTGGAATGGAAGCAGAAATCCAGGAATGACTCCCACGTCGTCACGGAACTCAGCCGGGCAGCGCCATCACATGCCGGCGCGTAAGCCACGCCCCTCTCTGTTGGATAGTCTAACGGATTTATTCAACAAATCACTGTCAGTATCAGAATTTCCCAACATATGGAAGACTGCCAGAGTTAGGCCTATACTAAAAAAATCTACTGCAGACCCAAAACTTTTTTCCAGCTATTGTCCTATATCTTTGCTCCCTCATTTCGGTAAGATGCTTGAGTTACTAGTTAACAAACAGCTTGTGTGCATCTTGAGAGCTATGGATTGCTTGACCCTTCCCAATCTGGTTTTAAGGCAGCCCTCAGTACCGAAATAGCTTTGCTGGAGGTATCTGATAACATCAGGCTTGCACTAGACAGGGACAGTCATCTATCCTCGTGCTGCTAGATTTATCTGCAGCATTTGACACCCTCTCCCATAGCATTCTTGAACATCGGCTTTGGGAGATTGGTGTCAGAGGTAAGGCTCTGCGGCGGCTTAAAAACTATCTAACAGATAGAACTACGATAGTACAGGTAGGAAAGACCAGCTCCTGTAGTAGACCAGTCTGGATGGGAGTACCACAGGGCTCTATTCTGGGTATTGTGGAGTGGTGTGGCTCACTGGTTAGAGGCGGCAGACCCGGAAGCAGAGAACGGCCCGGGACCGGGGTTCAATTTCCGACGCGGCAGGGTCGTGGACCTGGGTCAGCGGACTCGATAATTCTCGCCTCGGTGCCTACTCTAACCAGGGATTTACAAAAGGGGGTGGTGATGAACAGAGTGTCTGAATTGAGCAGACCACTCTTACCCAGTCCAAAGATCAGGGCTTGATCCATCACCGTTATTTATCTCAATGCCCCATCCCAGCTCAGAACCTGGCTATATGCAAAT
Source organism: Lissotriton helveticus (assembly GCF_964261635.1). Lineage (NCBI taxonomy): Eukaryota > Metazoa > Chordata > Amphibia > Caudata > Salamandridae > Lissotriton > Lissotriton helveticus. The sequence continues at coordinate 86,496,270 of NC_136063.1, forward strand.
CAGTCTGTCTCTGGCCCAGTGCATCATGGGAACAGGGCAGACTAAACTACCAAGCCAATTCTTTACCAGAAAGGAGACAAGCTACCGGGGACCGGTTTCTGGCATTTCAGCCTCTTCGGCCCGGCTTGCTTGAATCCTGATGGAGCAGTGAGAAAGGGACTCATGTCTGAGTATACCCTGTCACACCTATAGTGGCCAAAATCGATTTACAAAAGGGGGTGGTGATGAACAGAGTGTCTGAATTGAGCAGACCACTCTTACCCAGTCCAAAGATCAGGGCTTGATCCATCACCGTTATTTATCTCAATGCCCCATCCCAGCTCAGAACCTGGCTATATGCAAATCAGTCTGTCCCTGGCCCAGTGCATCATGGGAACAGGGCAGACTAAACTACCAAGCCAATTCTTTACCAGAAAGGAGACAAGCTACCGGGGACCGGTTTCTGGCATTTCAGCCTCTTCGGCCCGGCTTGCTTGAATCCTGATGGAGCAGTGAGAAAGGGACTCTTCCGGCTGACCTTAGGTTTCACCAGTTCCCCAGCAGATTGACACAGAACCATGCATCACAGCACCGCGTGGCTCCTCATTGGCGGCTTCACCGAATTCAACACAGAACCTTGATTTCAGTACACCTCAGCTCCTGATCGGCAACTGCACAGGGCCCAATGCAGAGCAATACAAAGACTTGCCTCAAGGCACTGTGTAGCCCCTAATTGATCAGCGGCTTCAACGGATCGCAGCACCAAAAAAACAGACAAGAATCCAAGGCAGGCATAGTTACAACAAAGAGAGACATGCAAACATCCAAGTTGTGCCATGTGCCCAAATACCTTAAGTGCCTCAAAGAGTAAAAAAGTAAAATAGTGAAAGACCCTGTATCAGGCTGGGATCGCCAAGGATGAAAGGGAGTGAACACTAGTGGCCATCCTAGTGATAGTAGGAGGGCCGTGTGGAGATAGAAACAAATTGAACTAACTAAAGCTCTTATACACAGGAGCAAGTAGCCCAACTATAAAACAGATTACTGATGAAAAAGACACACACACACACACAGCTAGTGCCAGTGGTGTCAAGTGCTGTTACACACACACACACACACGTAAAGGCAGTGTCAGAGGTGTCAGGCGCTGTCACACACACACACACACGCACCCGCACACACACACACACACACACACCCACACACACAACCACACACACACACACAGACCTAGTTCCAGTGGATTAAGGAGCTGTCACATACAAACGTAGAGCAAGTTTTATTTTATTTGTAAAGTTTGATAACAAACGAAAACGAAAACGAGTATCAGAGCACTGTACAGTTCTGGTGATAGCACAAATAAACCAAGTACAATGTTACAAAAGGTGTAGTTGCGTCCACATAGCTACAAGCAAAGGGGGAAACAATCAAGGTCAGGGGTTGGAGAGATGGCCAGCTCTGAACATTATCAAAATTGCCCTAGCGCAAGATACCAATTTAACAGACAAGCACCCAATAAATCGAAACAAAGGTGAAAATAAGGGACACATTAGAAGACAGAGCATGAGAATAAGATGATGATGTCAGTGTTCGCTCAAGAATAGCCATTTGACCTGTTTCTTGAAAGATGCCACGGAAGGATTTGATCTGATCTCAGGAGGTAGCCAGAGGTGTCAGATACTGTCACATCCATACACATAGAGCCAGTGCAAGAGGTGTCAGGGGCTATCACACAGACATAGAGCAAGTGCAGGAGGTGTCAAGTGGGGACACACACACACACACACACACACACACACACACTGTGACAGAGGTTTCAGATGCTGTCACATACACATACCTAAAGCCAGTGCAAGAGGTGTCTGTCATGCACACATAGAGCCAGTGTCCGAGGTGTCAGGAGCTGTCATGCACGCATAGAGCTAGTGCAAAAGGTGTCAGGTGCAGTCACTCACACACGTAAAGCCAGTGCCAAAGGTGTCATGTGCTGCCACACACACTTAGAATCAGTGCCAGAGGTGTCAGGTGCTGTCACACACTCACGTAGAGCCATTGCAATAGTGTCATGGGCCTTTGATCAGCTACATGATGTTGTCTGATGAAAATGCCATTATGTGCAATTCATTGATTCAAGCAATAATTCATAAGTATCCCTGCTCACTTGGGGTAATGTTCATTGTTGTCATTCAGTATTTGGTTTTCAATTGCCAATGCTTGTTGCCGGTGTCATTCAGTATTTGGTTTGCAATTGCCAATGCTTGTTGCTCATGTACTGACTTTGCAATTGCCAATGCTTGTTCATGTAATGACTAAGCATCATGTGAACCTTGTGCCAACAGTTTAAATCGAGACACATGCAGCCAGCCTTTCAACTGTCACAGTTAGAAACATGCAACTCCTCATTAGGGTAATGATCAACATTGCAAACCTTTGCCCCTTCTAATTTAGTTTTATAATTGCTCCTTCTCAACCTGTGGCTCAACTGACAGGGAAACATGTGTACATCTCTCTCTATTTAAAGCTGCACTGTGCTTCTAGTTACTGCTCGGCTTCCTTGTTCCTGTCTTCTACTCACCTGACTCCAGCTAACCTGTCCTTCCTTCTGGATCCCCTGGTCCCCTGCAGACCAGCCTCCACTGCTCTCTTCAGCATTTCTGCATTCCCTCTAGCTCCTGGAAAAGAAGAGCATGACATGAAGGTGTACTCGTTTTTTTATGTCGGGCCTGTACAGCGCTTGCGCTGTTAGGCGATCTGTTGTCTGTACTTTGTGGAGTCTGACTCCTCCCACGCATTGGATTGGCTTTTGCAAGTGGCATGTAAACATCTTAGCCAGCCAAAGCGAATGGTGTGAGCATGTCCCACCTTTCCTCAGAAGTTAACTCCCATGGAGTATTGCCTCAGGAACGAGCAGCGATGCAGGGTGGCTGCCACCTCCTCCCAGCTGGAAAAATATATTGTTGGGCTGCAGTGAGTGCAGGCGCTCTGTCAATGTGTTTTAGCGTGCACTTTCTCCTATGGCATTTTTTATTTACTATATTATTTGGGAAGGCATACATTTCTTAATTTAGGTTTATTTTCCAACGGCTTGTTTTGTTCTCTTGTGCGGCCTCGTGCCTTTCAGCGGCACCACAGCCACTGCACATAATGTTTCCAAAGAATAGAATGGTGCGTCACTTTACTGAACCCTGCACTCCGGTTAAAACCATGACTTTCTGTCTCTGGGAGCCGCTGGGCAATTTTTTCTCACCAATAAACTGAAAGGAACAAAGTCTTGGAGGCTTTTGGGCGGTACAACCTCCCCCCTCTTCTCCGGTTCATGCACACTTTAGTGTGGTCTCCCCTCTCAGTTGCAGTGCTGGCCATAATTCCAGCTCAGTGGTTCGCTCTTAATTCCAGACGGGGTTTAGTGAATCTCTCGTCCCATTATCTCACTCTGAAGAGACTGCTGTTCCGATCAGAGCCTCTGGTCTTGCAGTCAGCTGAGACCTCGCTTCAAGAAGCATTCTGTGGTCTTTGTATGGAGGCTTTACTGTTTGGCTGCTATTGATAACATTTGAATAAAGAATTTAAATACAAAAAAGAGCTCTAAGCAAAAGCGTCGCTGCCGTTGCTCCTCTTGTCAGTGGGTTGGGCCAATATTTTCTTTTTCCCCCTCTCTTCCCTCCACAGACTTGCTTTCACTCAACTACAAATACCCTCTCACTGCAATTACTGGACCTCTGTGTGCTGCCTGGCTCCAGTAAATAAATATAGGTATTGTTGTGGGAGAGAAAAGTACAACCTTGGAAGCGAGGTTGGTTAGCTATGGTTTCAATCTACTCCACTGGTGTGAAATTCGGATGCATGGAAGATGGCGGTCACCGCTCGAGAGAGCTGTGATTCTGTGACACTGATTCAGTAAGAGGGTCTCGACAATCCTGGAACGTGTCCAACATGGCAGCGAAGTTGGTTCGCCTGAGCTGCAGACAAGCCAGTGGAGGGGGGAGGGGGGAGGTGGACATTGTAGTGTAAAGATAAATCTTCCCTCAATGTGCAATGACATCCCATGCTGACCCCTGGTGAGGAGCTTTCTGCACAGGGGGCTAAACCTGTAAAAGAGAAATGTTGGCAATAGACACCACTTCAGCCACGCAGCCAGTGATGGACGAGTGGAAATAATCAGAGACAAGTGCACGGCTTTTTTTACAAGGAATGGTTTGAAAAATAATTTGTAGGTGCCAGTGTGGTGCTTTGGGCGGTCATTAATTGTACTCATATTACAGGCATGTTTTTGTTTATAGGTTTATTTTATACACATCTGCATGGAGCCCTGTCTGAGAGGTTCTACCGTGCAGCATATATATATATACACACATGTTCCATATAATTCAGGGCCTTGACGAGGCCTTATGGTAGCACGAGTGTGCTGTATACTGGTTCTGCAACGCTCGTGCTTTGTAAATGACGGTCCTTTAGAGTAATAGTTGTAGACATGGCAAGTTATTTTCTCCAAAGCTTTCATGTGCGCTGTATTGTACGGAGAACAATGTGGGAAAGTTTGCTACCCACTCTAAGGATGGTGTCTTGAAGGGTGAGTGTACCTGTCTAGTACACAACTCTTGCTAGTCTCACACAGACAACTTGGTAGTATGGTGCAAAGGTGTGTAGATGGCGCTCGGGAGCAAGAAAGTGCATCAGTACAGGGCACGGCATTAGCAGCCCCATATCTTAGTGGGTGTGGCACGGTCCTGCCCTTTCACGTAGCAAAGCAGCTGTGGGCGCTGCGCTGCATGAAAAACAGTAAATCTGGCCCTATGTTTCCAATTACAAACGGGTTTCTTGGTGAATATGTTGTTTTCTTTAGAGCAGCAACACCATCCCTTGACATTCTGCTCCAGAGATCTCATTTAGTGCATTGTCCTCCCATTATCTGTAATTTTAGGACAGTCTTCAGTAGACCTTACTGGACTGGTCAGGGAAGTGCTTCATCGGTTATTTATAGAATACGTTTAAGTTTATCAGGCTGGTGACTGCCTTTAGTGGTTTTTTTATATCTGAATTTAGGGAGCTGCAGACTTGTATGGGATTTTTCACTGATCAATACATTCTGTGGCTCAAGTTCAGCCAGAGCATCTTTTGAGGTTCTGTGACGATCGTAAGTGGTGTTTTTGACTCGCACGAATATGGTCGAGTCTGGTATCTATGAACCGCAAATGACGAGTTTAGTGGGTGTACACGTTTTCGCTGTGCTAGCCTGAACCGTTCGTTTGTTTCGTGGGTTTCTTCTTCCGAGCCCACGGGTTCCATCTTAGATGCGGCATCCATTTTGTCTCTTGCCCTCAAGTAGCCAGCGAACGGACGCTGTCCGCTTCGCGACCCTGGGATTCCCAAAACTCTTGCGGAAGACACGTTTCCTTTGAAAGTGTCTTTATGATGAGGGGGATGGCACTGTAAGGCAGATGGCCCCGCTCGAGGCTCATCTTGCCGTGCCGGTCTATTGTCTTAGTTGTGCATTCATTAAGCACGTCCCCTTTGATGCCTGCAGCTCGTGTTTCCCGATACCACCCCTTTTACACCCTTTCCGATCTCCCCACTGTTTCTGTCTTCCTTTGCACCTGTTTCTGTCCCTTCCTCGATTTGTTTACTGCTGATTGGAATGTACTAATGGTGGGAAGATGGGCTTTTACAGTTGGGAACTACCAAACGTTTCTGTACTTATGTTCCGGGCCTTGAATACATGAAAGCAACCCCTTATGGTCTTTACGATGGGAACCGAGTTGTAAACCTTTGTGTACTTTGATATCTTATGCATGAAAACTGTATAAAAGGAGCGATCCACAGAGGCAAGTCGAATCAGACTCCTCGAACCTACACATGCTGTACTTCCTGTGACTTCTGTGTTCCCTGCAGTAATAAACCTCGAATCTTTGACGCCGGAGGAAGTGTCCCGTGTCTCTGTCATTTGTACGCCGGAACAGGTTACCCACGAAGGTTTCAGGTGTTATCCCTGGCACCGCTGGGTCTTAAGAAAACCCAGTCCTTCAGTTGGCGCCCCACGTGGGGCTGCATCAGTGGTACCGGTCCAAGCCCGACGATCGTGAGGAACTTCGTGTGAAATCTCCGAGGGTAGGTGCACCCCGCTTCATCGATCCTGTTGTCGAAACAAGTGGCCCGACGACTTTTCCCGCGCAGATCCCCGCCTCCTGACGGCTGCGACGGACTGCTGCCCTGACTGTAGACCTGTTTTGGCGCCTGGCGTAGACCTTGGTACAGCGAGACATTTGACGGGCCTTCCTGGTGACGCCATCGATCTTTGAGTTAAGTATTTGTGGGTCGCTCCCATAGTCCTTAGTTGTGGGTGCTTAGTTGTTGCATGGTTCCATTGCATTTGTGGTTCTTAGTACTTGGTTCTTTGTTGTGATATTTGACGTCTGCAGTCGCCAAAAACCGAGGGTTTTTTTGCTCTTTGCAGGGACATTGTTAATCCTATAACCCTTGACGCTTGTGAAACTCGGTTAGTGTGCAAGATGCCTGGCCGTAGTACTTTGTTCAGTTGTTTTAGACGTTGTGGTGCGGATTCCCGACTGGAGGACTCGTGTCCGATAGCTCCGATTGGAACTCCAACTTATGAGCTGTACAGTAAACACGGGTTAGGTCCAATTACATTCAATGAGTGTTGGGTTCGCTATACTAAAAAAAGACGGTGTCCTTAGCTGGCCACCTCATGGTAGTTTTGAGACCCCGATTTTAGACAATCTTGAAGCCAAATTGTTTCAGAGAAAATCAAGGCCGGCCATGTTTGATTCCTTTCGGTTGTGGCGTAAAGAAGCCAAACAGAGAGAAATCAAGCAGATTAAACGTAATAAGAGGGAAGGAGTTGTTACCACGGTAAGAAACGCAGAGCAGTTCCAGCGAGATAAGGAGGAAAAGGAAAAGGAAGTTTTCGACAGATTGCAGCGTATGACTGTAGATAAGTGCTACCCTGCTTTACCGACGGGAACGGATAAGAAGGAGGAATCAGTAGAGGACCCCTTGTTGTCCTATCTTTTGAAGTCACCACCTCCGTACGCACAGGGTACTGTAACTCCTGTGGTTCCTCCTGCTCCTGTTCCACAACCTGTCCCCGTTCTTCAAAAGTTCCTGCTCCTCTACCTGCTTCCGTCCCTACTGCTCCTCCGCCTGTACTTCCTCATACTCCTGTTCCCGCTGCTCCTGCTGTTCTGGTTACTCCTGCTGTTCCTTCTGTTTCTGATACTTCTCTTGTTACCCCGTTGTGTTACTCTTCTTCTCCATCTGTTCGACGTCGTACCCCCTCTGTTGCTGCTAACTTCTTTAATTCTCTTGGACCTATTCTTGAGTCCGCTGGTTTGGACGGTCCTCAAAGACGTAGTCAGCTTCCCGGTAGTCGGGAACGTGACACACTGTATAATATGGCGATGGGTTGGATGAAATACCCCCTTAGAAATCCTCCACGTGTGGTGTTAGATACGTTTTGTCAATTCAACATGCCGACACAGAGGTTTGTGTTCGAAGAAATGTGTAAGGTTCTACGTGACCAAATATCGGCTGATGCATCTGACGAGGTAATGACTGCTTTGACTGATCTTCAGCTTCAGTTTGCGAGCGGAATGTTGGTGGGCACCAATGTTCGACGTGCTGTCGAGCAGTTGCTGTCTTTTCGTCCTTCTATAATGCCTCTAGCATTGTTTTTAGAAGACATTGAGGGACCGCTTGCAGCGCCTGGTCAGTACCCCATGCGCGAAGTTCCACCAGTGTGGATGCCAGGTGATGCTACTCAAAATCCTGCAGTCTTGCCGCACTTTCAGAGAGTGTGGATACATCTTCCATGGAAACGGTCGAAAGTTTTGCAGGTAAAACAATCTTTGCCTGACCCTCGCAAAAATCCTGCAGGGTATTATAAGGAATTATCGCAGCTTGTGGATGCTACGATAATGAATCTTGCCGATATCGATATGCTGTTTGGTAATGTCGTACCGCAACCGGTATGGGCAAAGATTCGTCAGGAAGACCATGCGGGGGAATTAGGCAGTGATTGGAATGCATTAAGGGCTGCTGATGCATTGCAAGGTGGTGGAGCCAAGCCCGATCAGCTAATTACGGCTTTGCCCCAGAGAATTATCACTCTAATGAAAACGCTTATGCCAGCTATGAAGGTGAACTGGGACAAACTGTCCGCTTGCAAACAAAAGAAGGATGAGAGTGTCTCTGATTTCTTTACGAGATTTGAGGAGGCATTCATTGATCATAGTGGTCAGGATATGGGTACTGAGGGAGGTCAGCGATTGTTTGTGGATAAGTTTGTTTCAAATTTGCTGCCTGACTTAAGCAACAAATTACGAAATTCAGAAAGTGCGTGGGCTGTTTCTACTTCTGCTCAAATATTGGCCACGGCCCAATATTATGAGAATAGAGAGAAAGAGGACAATGATCGTGCCGATAAAAAGACTAAAGAGCTCAAAACTAAAGTGTTGTTGCAGCAGGCGTATCCTCCACGTTCGAATCAGAATGATTCGCAACAACGGAATCGATCGCAGTCTCAGTCGAATAGGTCACAAACACGTAATGACTCCTCTTCGCAGAGATCCTCGTTAGGGTACAATCAGTGTGCCTATTGTAGGGGAGAGGGTCATTTGAAATTCGATTGTCCAGTTTTGCGTGATCGTAATAGTGGTAATTCATCTAGAGGAGGTCGTAGTGGTCCACAACAGACATCACGTGGTAGAGGTCGTGGTGCTCAAAATGATCGTTCCAACAATTCTTCTGACTCTAATAATTGTTTCGATCAGCGCGGATCGTCGCAAGGGCGATCTGCTCAGTACAATGTGGACGATTATTACGTCGATCAGGATGCTGACGACGGTAATTACTAGGACAGCCATAGACAAGGAGAGGGAGTAGTATCAGTTCCGGTTGATCAGAGAGGGCCTTACGTCGCAGTTGCCAGCTCGGGCGTCATTGAGCCTTTTCTGTTGGACACTGGTGCAGCGAAAAGCTCCATCATACATTCGAAACTCCCTGGCGCACCTTTGTCTGGCTTAACAAATGTTTCCGTTGGATTCTCTGGCGCCCCTGTTAGCAATCCGGTTTCGTGCCCTTTGCCTCTTACAATTGAGCCTCGTGAACTAAAAGCTCCGTTGATTTTGACTACTGGTTGTGGTGAGAATCTTTTGGGCCTGGATTTGCTGAAACGTCTGTATGCGACTTTGTATTGTTCTCCTGCGGGAGTAAAGCTTACGTTGGGTGAGAGAGTTGTCTCTCCTATGTACTTATCCATCGATAAGCTTCCACCGGAATTGAGTTCTCTTCCTGCATCTTTGTGGGCAACAGGTCCCAATGACGTGGGCCTGCTTGACATCTCCCCTTATGTTGTTCACTTGAAATCTAATGTGCGATTGCCATGTATTCCCCAGTATCGTATCTCCCTTGATGGTGAGCGAGCGTTGTTCGCAATCATCTACGATTTGATTGAGAAATATGTTATCGAGGAGTCTCGGGGAAACGTGTGCAATAGCCCTGTACTTCCTATTCTGAAGCGCACTGATCCATCAAAGCCTCCTGTTTATCGTTTTGTTATCGATTTACGGGAGGTGAATAAAATTGTGATTCCTCAGTTCCCTGTGGTGCCTGACATTACGGCTCTACTGACTCTGACTCCAACCTCTGCATCTTGGTTCTCAGTGATCGATCTGAAGAATGCGTTCTTCAGCATTCCGATTGCCGAGGAAAGTAGAGACCTTTTCGGTTTCTCCCTTGGTGGCCGCAGCTTCAGGTTTAAACGTGCTCCTCAGTGCTACTGTGAGAGTCCATCGATATACAGTCAAGCCTTGATCCAATATGTCGATGACTTATTGGTGGCTGCAGATACTCAGGACATTTGCAAACTTGCAACGGTGTAGTTGTTGCAGCATCTCTGTGACTTACATCACAAGGTGTCACCTTCTAAACTGCAATATTGTTGTCAAGAAGTTACCTATCTAGGTCACTTATTGTCAAAGGAGGGAAGAAGGTTGACCCCAGAGAGAATTGCAGCGATTGCTCGAATGACTGTGCCAACAACTCAGAGAGATGTGCGTGCCTTTTTAGGTATCACGTCATACTGCAGGCAATGGATTCCAAATTTTTCATTGCTAGCGAAACCATTGGTGGCTCTTACATGCAAGGATGTTCCAACTCCTTTACCATGGACGGAAGAATGTCAGAAAAGTTTTTCTGAACTGCGTGATGCGTTGTGTTCGGCTCCTGTGTTAGGGACTCCTGACTACAGTAAGCCGTTTACACTATACGTTCACGAGAGGGAAGGTTGTGCGTTGAGTGTCTTGACGCAACAATTCGGCGGTAAGCAACGTCCATGTGCATATTTTTCCTCGACCTTGGACCCAGTAGCTAGAGCATTGCTGAGTTGTTTGAGAGCAACAGCGGCGGCTGCGGTGTCCATCCGAAAATCTGCAGGATTGGTCATGGATAATATGCTTACGGTGATGGTTCCGCATGCAGTTGACACTCTCTTGAATCATACAAAAACTCAGCACTTGACGAGTGCAAGGTTGTCTGGTTATGAGTTGACGCTTTTGGCAAGTCACATTCAAATAAAACGTTGCAACGTCCTGAACCCGGCGACTTTGTTGCCAATCAGTATGGAATCAGACGAAGTAGCACCTCATGACTGCTACTTACGAACGGAGGAGGAAACAAAAGGTCGTGTGGACCTGAAAAATACTCCATTGGAAGATCCCGATGGGACCTTGTATGTGGATGGGTCGTGTTTTAAGTTGCCGAATGGCGATGTAACGACTGCGTATGCTGTGGTGACATTGAGTACTGTTGTGGAAACTGCGAGATTGAATCAGAATTCTGCTCAGGCGGCAGAACTGATTGCCTTGACTAGAGCGTGTGTGTTGTCGAAAGGGAAACGGGTGAATGTGTTTACCGACAGCCAATATGCTTTTGGCGTCGCACATAGTTTTGGACGTTTGTGGAGAGAGAGAGGTTTTATGACGTCGCATGGCACGAAGATTCAGCACGGACAGCTCGTGAATGATCTTTTGGATGCACTTACATTGCCCAAGCAGGTGGCGATTATTAAATGTAGTGCACACCGTAAGGTGACGGATGATGTTGGTCGTGGCAATGCGTTTGCAGATGAGACTGCTAAGGAGACTGCCTGAAATCTTAGCACTAAAATGTATGTGACGAGTTCGGTTAGGTGGCCTACAGAGACTGGTATGTGTGAGGACACTATCGAGAGTGTGAAAGCAATTCAGAACGAGGCCACTGAGTCTGAAAAGATGAAGTGGAAAGGGAGTACGGGAAAGTTGGATGCGAATGGCTGTTGGATTGATTTGTCGGAGAATAAGAGGTGGATGTTGCCGGATGCGTATGTACTAGCTGTTGTGATGATGGCACACGGCTTAGCACATATTAGTGCGAAAGGTATCTGTAAGTTGTTGTCCCCTGTATGGAATAATGATGGTATTACTAAGTGTGCTGAGAGATTGGTTAAGAATTGTATGATATGTATGATGTACAATCCTGGTAAGCGAACCCCTACACCTCCTGGCCATTTTGCTCCCCCTTCATGTCCCTTTGAAGTAATTCAGCTAGACTTCATCCATATGGAGCGATGCAATAACTTGAAATACGTTTTAGTTGTGGTTTGCGCATTCTCCCGATGGATTGAAGCCTACCCTCTCAAAGATAACACTGCTCTGTCCACTGCAAAAATCCTGCTGAAGGAATACTTTCCTCGGTATGGAATGCCACGAATTGTATGGTCTGATAACGGAAGTGAGTTTGTGGGGAGTGTGATGAAGAGTGTGTGTAAGGGCCTTGGAATTACACAGAAATTCCACAGCGCCAATCATCCCCAGTCAGCAGGTTTGGTTGAAGGGTATAATGGTACCCTTAAATTGAAGTTGGCGAAGATTCAAGCTACGACTGGTCTCTCGTGGCCTGACGCTTTGCCTCTAGCCCTTCTGTCCACTAGGGCGACTGTACACTCCCGAGTAGGGCTTAGTCCCTACGAGATTGTGTTCGGCCGCCCTGCAAAAGTTTGGGGGGTCCCTAGACCGAGTGTGTATTCTGATCTTGAGTACCCAATGTTGATCGATTATCTGCATGATCTGACTGCTAAACTGAGGTTAATTCACCAACAGGTCTTTGAAGCACTGCCGACGCAGACGGAGGGTCCAGGCCACCAGCTCCAGCCTGGAGACTGGGTGGTAACACGAAACTTCGGACGGAAGCGCAACCTTGAGCCCCGCTTCACTGGACCCTATCAAGTGCTTCTTGCCACGAGGACTGCTGTTCGTTTGGAAGGTCGGAAAAACTGGGTGCACGCCACCCATACTAAAAAGGTACCTATACCTTTACCGGCAGACTCGTGGGTGAGGAAGGGCATTGCCTCGTCCGAAACAGAAACTGTGCAGACCTTCGTCCCTTTTAGCGACGCTCAGCCTGTTGGAGAGCCCTCAGTGCAACAGGACGACATTGTTGAACACTTGCCATCGAAAAACTCAAGATCTGAACAATTGACTGATCAGCAGAACTCTGTCCCACCATCGGATCAGTTGTTTGACGAACAGACACGTCCTGGGAGAAGCCGATACTTTCTGCGATCCAATATCAAAGACTAATAAAAGCTTTTGCTTTCTCCCTTGACATCCACGTTACCCCACTCACACCATTCAGTCTGAATACACTCGTATAATTGTGGTTTGTAATATTGTGAGTTTGTTTCCATATATGTGTTTTGCTTCCACAGCTAGGAGATTTTGTATATATTTGTAAATAAAAATACCTTACATCCGGGTGGACCGTAGGGCTGCGCAGGTACTTCCTTCTGGTTAGTAGGTCTTGACACTAGGTTGAAGGCCGTCGGTTCCTGGGAACTCCTGGGGATTGACTACTGCTACACAGAACGAAGTGCGTCAAAAAAGTTGCGGACGGTTTTAGAGGATGCCATTCTCTAAGCTGGTGGATTTGGAAAAAGCTCAGGCCCAAAGATTCAAGTTGCAGCAAATTACTCGTACAAAATGCTTCATGTTTCAGGTGTTCCTTGTGTTCTTAACTGTTTCTTCGCTATTGGTGGGTGGGGTGTATTACCTGATACAGACGTTCTTGCCTTCTGCCTCACCTACCCCTTCTTCTGAACCTAAACCTACATCCACTGTTTCTCTCCATTCTTTTCACATCCTACCCCAACACGAGCAGGTCAGACGTGCGGAATTTATGAATAATTCCTTTGTTCAGCTCCTTCATCAGCATCAGTTGGTGGTTAACACTACCAATTGTTGGGTGTGTGGGTTAATGCCACATACCACCGATAAGGGAATTCCGTACTTGGTCCTTCCTTATAGTTCCCAGGGTTCAGCTCGAGCATTCCAAACAATGTTTCGAAGTGCACTAGATTCCTACCCCAATCGAGAGCCACGTCCTCCACACTTTGGTCCCGGTCCGTACCACAAGCCTTTGGCCATAGCGATTGCTGATTTAGATAGGGATATCTATGAGCCGTCGCTCATCCCAGAGGAGGAGGTGCGAGCCTATAGGGATCTGAGTGAGTCTGAGTATAGTGCGCTCGTGGGTGAAAGACAGCTTAAAAGCTCGTCTCCAATATGGATCGTACCCCACCTTGGTAATTTCTGTTTAAAAGGTCGTGGCCGAAGCCCGAGAGCTCACCTTGGAGAGAGTGCTTGCTCCGAGACGTATGTCTTACCAATGCTCTCTTCCCCTGTGTTTCTGACTGCCAAGGGTACGTACTTTGTCTGTTATGATCGTGCATATACATGGTTGCTCCTTGACTTTGCGGGCACATGTTATATTGCAAACTTGTTGCCGCCGACTTTTACAGTCGCCTCCGATTACCACAAGACCCGAATTGTGAGGGGCGTGATTAGCGAAGAGGACACTGCCGGTCAAGAGGCAGGAGACTTTTTCAAGGGTTTCTTTCCGTTTTGGGGACCTATGGTCAATAGTAGGAACCTGAGACAGTTGACCCGAGTGGTGGAATCAACAGCTAATATCACTGCCAGTGCCCTTGGTAATATTACAGCAGAGCTTCAGGCGGATAGGCTTATGACGCTACAAAACCGCATGGTTTTAGACGTTGTCTTAGCAGATCGAGGTGGAGCATGTAAGGTGATCCATTCGAGCTGTTGTATTTTCATTCCAGATAACGCTCCAACTGTCTATCAAGCCATCTCAAAGTTGCATAAGATCTCTGAGTCCATACACGTGGACGTAGGGGATTGGACGCTACTTGGGTGGTTTTGGGGCCTAATGTCGACTTGGGGTTGGAAAATTCTGATGATCATCGGGGTTGTTGTAGCATTCCTGTTCACGTGTTGCCTTTGCGTGCAGTGTGGTCCTGCCTTATGTGGCCTCTGTGCTACGATGTGTATAAGACAGCCGCCTGTTACCAAAGGAACTCTGATGGATAGAATTATGTTACAGCAGCATCTAGATGGTCTGATGAATATTGAATATGATTCCGACTAGTGCCTGCCTACATGAGGGCAAAAGGAGCGTCTGAGGTTCTGTGATGATCGTAAGTGGTGTTTTTGACTCGCACGAATATGGTCGAGTCTGGTATCTATGAACCGCAAATGACGAGTTTAGTGGGTGTACGCGTTTTTGATGTGCTAGCCTAAACCGTTCGTTTGTTTCGTGGGTTTCTTCTTCCGAGCCCACGGGTTCCATCTTAGATGCGGCATCCATTTTGTCTCTTGCCCTCAAGTAGCCAGCGAACGGACGCTGTCCGCTTCGCGACCCTGGGATTCCCAAAACTCTTGCGGAAGACACGTTTCCTTTGAAAGTGTCTTTATGATGAGGGGGATGGCACTGTAAGGCAGATGGCCCCGCTCGAGGCTCATCTTGCCGTGCCGGTCTATTGTCTTAGTTGTGCATTCATTAAGCACGTCCCCTTTGATGCCTGCAGCTCGTGTTTCCCGATACCACCCCTTTTACACCCTTTCCGATCTCCCCACTGTTTCTGTCTTCCTTTGCACCTGTTTCTGTCCCTTCCTCGATTTGTTTACTGCTGATTGGAATGTACTAATGGTGGGAAGATGGGCTTTTACAGTTGGGAACTACCAAACGTTTCTGTACTTATGTTCCGGACCTTGAATACATGAAAGCAACCCCTTATGGTCTTTACGATGGGAACCGAGCTGTAAACCTTTGTGTACTATGATATCTCATGCATGAAAACTGTATAAAAGGAGCGATCCACAGAGGCAAGTCGAATCAGACTCCTCGAACCTACACATGCTGTACTTCTTGTGACTTCTGTGTTCCCTGCAGTAATAAACCTCGAATCTTTGACGCCGAAGGAAGTGTCCCGTGTCTCTGTCATTTGTACGTCGGAACATGTTACCCACGAAGGTTTCAGGTGTTATCCCTGGCACCGCTGGGTCTTAAGAAAACCCAGTCCTTCACTTTGCTTGAGGTTATCTGAATAGTTCGAGATAGCAATGCTAAGATAGCGCTCATTGCCTGGTGTTACTGTGCATTATTTGTTCTCCTAATCTCAATGTAGCTGTGTATTCTGTCTTGCCTCCTCGTCTGTCTTCCTCTCACATTCCTTATGCAGGAGTTTCTTTTAACCATACAGAAAAAGATTACCAAACTTGAATCAATTTTACCAATCCAATATGCCTTTATCGAGTGGGGAGAGTGAGAGTGTGTGTGTATAATTTCCTGCCCAAGACTTCGTTTTTTCGTTTTTTTCTGCAGCCGATTGATTGTCATATTGGCTACAGGTATGGAGTATATTTTTCTTTATGCTCTCTTGTTTCCCCCCCCCTCATAAAGCTGTTTTCAGCTGTGAATTATGTGTTCTCCAAGGCTCTGCGTTCCCATGAATGATGTATTCTCCATTGGTTGGAGTTTCTGTGCATTATGTACTCTTCTTTGCTTGTTCTTGCTGTGCACTATGCATGCTCCTTTGCTTGATGTCCATGTGTTCTGCATTGCCTGTTGCAGCTTCTCTGTACGTATTGCTTGGTGTTGCTATTCATTTTGTATTCCCCACGAGTTGATGTTTCTGTGGCTTGTGTATTCTTGCCTGCTTGTAGTTTTTACTGTGCATTATGAATCCTCTTTACTTGTTTTGCCTGCATTATGCATTCTGAATTGCTTGCTATGGCTCACTGAAAAGACCTAATTGCTGGTCGATCTCCCTGCCAGCTCCTCTCTGAACCCCCTGTACTTGGACCTTGCCATAGGCAGCTAAAGCATCAGCTGAATTGTAAATTGCTATATGTTTTGGTTCAGGCTTTGGAAAGTGGAAGAGCTGGAGACTTATTGAGTGGCTTTGAAGGGACTCCTGAAATGTTCCCAGGCAACATCAATTAGGTGGTTCATCTCCATACGAGAATTATTGGGGAGGCTGGGGATGGAGACCTTTTGGTCCAATCCAGAAAGTATGGAGCAAACTTCAAGGGTGAAGCAGAAAGAATTGTAATGGGGAAAGACGCTTGCAGTCGATCTGGCAGAATCAGCGACTGGCTTGAGAAAAGACTTTTTGAGCTCTAAATCTGTCCCATTGCTTGGGTCAACTATTGATGAAATCACTCCATCGATGGCACGTAAACTTTTCTTACAGTTCTGCTGCAAGACTTTGCCCACCAGACTATTTTGTCCTAAGTGGTGTTTTAGTGCTTCTCTTGGTGATTTGTGCCCTGCGTGCAAAGCCTGTCCAGAGTCAATTGTTGATTTACTTTACTTCTGCCCTCATTATTCATCATTGACGAAATAATGTATATTTCCATTGTGTAGACTTTTTGGGCCAGGCCATTATCTTGAGGTAATGAGATCATTGTGTACTGACACCCATAGACCAATGGTCTTTCGCCTGTCCAGATTCTGGTACGCACTGTGGATCAAGCGTGGGAAGCTACTTGCATGAAGCACTTTATTTTTCTAGGCATTGCTCAATTTCGCTCTTTGCTCTACTAACTAATGAAATTGTTTTTAACATATTTATTCCCACATCTTCTTATCTCTGTTTTTATACTTGTGCTGTGTACTGTTTTGGATCCTGGTGATTGTGATAAAGTTTTTGATGATGATGATGATAAGACCTAATAAGCAAGCTGGGCATTACCTTAGCCTCAACCTGACAATGAAACATTATAGAAGCGCCTGGTCTGATGCTAGGCCAGGAGTAACACTTCACACATTTGTGAACTATAAAAACAAGATCTACCTTCAAATGCTGTGAGCTCGGGTCCTTAGCCTCTCTTTCAATGTTTTCACAGATTGGACATTTCACTCTGCACTCAGAGAGGACCATAGCTGCAAAGGACACCCACTGCTGGACCCCGGAGGTTTTACAATAGTGAACATTTGAGGGGTTTACGTGCATGTGTGCACTGCAGCTGGCTCCTAGTCTTGCATGGGGGTAATGTTAGCCTACAACTCATTTAGAAGGACATTCCCCCCTTCCTATAGAACATATACGTGGCAGACTTTCCTTAGTGCAAGGCCTTCTGGGGAAGCTTTAGAGTGACCGGATTCTCTGGCAATATCAGCCTAAGTGACTGAGGAATCAAGCATTTGTAATGCAATAAGTCACCTTTACTGAAAGTTTAACCTACTGGAGTTGCATTATTATTTGCAACGCCAATAGCTCGAACTTTTAATGTTGCGAGACCTAGTGCATTACAAATGCTTGTATTTATTTCTGGTTCTTCTGAAATCTGCAAAAAGACTATGGGGGATATGTAGTTAATTCACATTTTGCGAATCTCAAGTAGCGATTTTTAAGGAATTGCTATTTGAGAATCGCAAAATGGAATGTAGGAAATAATTCACAATTTTTCGCGAATCCCTAAAATTCTTTAATTGTGATTAGCAAATTGTGAATCGCAACTAAGGAATGAGTGTCCCATTCATTCCTATGGGCCAAGAGGCCCATAGGAATGTATGGGGATACATTCTCAAATTGCTATTTTCTTTGAGAAAATCGCAATTGGAGAATCGCAATTCCAAGGGTGCCAGAGTGTCCAAAGGACACCTGTTGCACCCCTGGAATGTGCCTGTAAGTACATGTGGTGCACAGACATGCCCTAAGGACATGTCTGTGCGCCACATGGCACTTTGAATTTAAAAAAAAATCATTTTGACAGGACATTATCTATTTGGAGTAGGTGGTATTTTGCGATTCCTTAAGCCAAAATCGCAATTTAAAAGGCACCCCTACATAGCATTTAAGGAATCGCAAAATTGCGATTCCTTAAATGCTTGAGCAAAATAAGGAATCACAATTTTTGCGTTTCCTTATTTTGCTATGTGGCACCTACATACCAAATCACCGTTTGCAATTCGAAAACGCCTGAATTTTCAGAATTCCGGTGTTTGTGAATCGCAAACCCCTTCCTACATATGTCCCAAGGTAAATAGCAATTCTAGGTAACAGCACCACCCTCTGGAAAGACTTTGAAGTTCATGCATATTGATGCTTATAGACAATTGTGTTGAACTACAAACTATTTAAATGGACTCTATGCAGTGCATCATTATTCATAAGAGAAAGACGTATTTCTCTAAAAAATGACTAGAGACTCGCACGGCCAAGAACTGTTCTAGTATGATCTTCACAGGAACAATCTGTGAAGCTATTTTAGCATGTTTATAAGTTGTTGGTTGTTTTTGCACAGTAAGCAGCCGTTACAAGCAGGATAGCAGTTATCCAAAAGTGATCTTAATGTTATTCTTAGGAACAGAAAGCAGTCCAAAGAGAGATAACTTGATATAAGAGCCAACTAAAGGTTTTAGTGTTTGCAATGCTGTTATTGTAATGTTATCGATTCCCCAGCAATGATGACGCTGCAACCTGGTAGTGTTTAACCGTCTTTATTTAAACACGTCTACCCTTGAAGAGCGCCGCGCCTTAACTGCCGATTAACGGTACTGCGCGGCAAACACTTACGCAGCCTGCGTAGCCTTGCGTGGGCGCGGCACGTCACGTGACCTACGTGACGTGCGTACACTAGTGCGCGCTACTACATATCTCCCAACATGGAGACAGTTTCTCATTGTCCACAGTTCAGTTCATAGTCTCTATACTTTGCTGGTTTAACCACCACCCTACCACTGCGGGTCAGTCTTACCGGGGTGTTGGTGTTCTCACATTCGTTACTTCCTTCTGACTCCTGCGCAGCCGCGCCTGCTCCTCCTTCTCTCCGACTTCCTCAGGCCATCCATTCCTGCTCGTGCTCCCTTGTCTCTAGTTCTTGTGCGTCTTCTCCATCCTCTAGTCCAGTGTCCCGTACATTCCGTCTGCGATCGTAATGTTTGGTGTAGGTTGCTTGGGCTTTCTCAAGGTTGGCTCGCACCACAGCGGGCGACCATTCGCTGGTGACTGTTTTCTCCTTCCACACTCGATTGTCCTGTGTGAAAGGTTCTCTGCCTCTGAGTATTTGGAACGGGCTGTATCCTGTATTGGTAGGCGTTATCCTGTAAGCCCAGATCATATGCCAAATTTCTGCTTCCCAGTCCTTGTCCTTGGCTATGGCAGCTTGAATTGACCCCATTATCACCCTGTTGAACCGTTCCACTAAGCCGTTTCCGGCTGGGTGATATATCGCTGTGTGCTTGGCTCCTATGCCATTTCTTTTCATGAATCTGTTCCACTTCTCTGATTTAAACTGGGGCCCGTTGTCGCTAAGCACCGTCTTAGGGATGCCTTCCCTCACGAACATGTCTGCTAGGAACTTGATAATTGCGTCTGTGTCCATGGTCTCTCTTATCATTATCTCTGGCCATTTCGAGAACCTGTCCACCATGACACACACGTACTTTTGCACTCCTTGTATGTCCAGAACAGGGCCCAGGATATCCACGCTCAGTTCTTCCCAAGGGTTCTTTGGTATATCGAACTTGCCCAGCTCAGGTCGGAGGAGTTTTAGGGTCTTATCCGCTCCTTGACACCTGTTGCAGTTCCTGACATGTCTTTCTGCCTTCAAGTCCATTCCCGGCCACCAGTAGTCTTGCCTGGCTCTCAGCCTCAATTTGAAGATCCCCAGGTGTCCCTCGTGGAGTGTGTCCAGTAGCCGGTCGATGAGGTCGGCAGGTGGTATTACTCTCTCGCCCCTGTGTACAAACACTCCCTTGTCGCCTATCAATAGTTCTTCTCTGACTTCATAGTAGGGTCTGAGTTCCCTTACGAGTGCTTTCTTCTCGGGCCACCCTTGCGTCACGAACTTCTTCACCTCCTTTAACACTGCATCCTCATTATATGCCTGTTCCCATCTGTGAGTCTGATGGAAACCTCCTGGTCCTCTGTGAGTGCCACCCACTCCTCTGTTCCTGCCATGTTCTCACCACTGGATTCCATCGCAGCAGCTCTGCTTAGGTAGTCTGCTACACAATTCCTGTTCCCTGGTACATGCTCCACGTCATACCGGAACTCTAGTAGCTTCAACGACATCTTTGATATTCTTGGTGTAGCTTCGGCGTGCCCAATTGACGTCAGCACCTTTAGCAGGGGTTTGTGGTCCGTTCTCAATAGGAACCGCGTGCCCCACAGAAATTGTCTGAACCTCGCAGTGGCCCACACTACTGCCAGCATCTCCTTCTCAATTACACTGTACCTTTACTCAGTGTCCGACAGCGTGCGCGAGGCAAAGCTTATTGTGCCCATCTGTCCTTGCCCTCTGTCCTGCATCAGGACTGCTCCCAGGCCTTTGTCGCTGGCATCCGTGGTCAAGACCATTCTGCCTTGGGGGTCATACCCCTGCAGGGGAATGGCTTCTGTGATCGCTTTCTTGACATCATCGAACTCACTCTGTGTTTCTGCTGACCATCGGAACTCGGTGTTTTCCTTAGTAAGTTTACTCATATGGTGGGTCCTGGAGGCTAAATGTTGCACGAATTTTCCATAGTACTCGGCCATGCCGAGAAATGATCTTACTTCGTCTTTGCTGATTGGAGGGGGTGCCTAGCGGATCGCCTTGACGTTTTCAGCCTTGGGGGTCACTCCCTCCACGCCTATTTCATGTCCCAGATATGTCACTGACAACATTCCGATGCGGCACTTAGACCATTTCGCGGTGAGACCTTTCCCTTCCAAAATACGCAACACCTTTCCCAGTTTTGCGTCATGCTCCAGTTTGTCTCGGCCCATTATCAGGATGTCGTCCTGAAAGTACTGGACGCCCGTGCTATTTTGGAAAAGCTGGTGCATCAATTTTTGGAACACTGCTGCTGCAGACGCCAGCCCGAATGGCATGCGGAGAAATTGTTGCCAGGGGAAATCTTTCTACTACAATGTTCTTGTTTAGCTCCCTGAGGTCCACGCACAGCCGGACCCTCCCGTTGGGCTTTTAACCACCACCAGTGGTGCTAGCCATTCCGCACATGTGATGGGCTGAATGATCCCTTTCTTCTCCAGCTCTTGGAGCTCCTCTCGCACCGCCTCTCGCACTGCGATGGGGATGTTTCTGGCTCGGTGGGCCACGGGTACTGCCTTGTCCTTCAGGATGATCTTATGTGCAAATTTCACAAGTTTCCCCACCGTGCCTCCGAATACCTTGGGGAATGTCTTCCTCCATCTGTCTTGGTCAGACCACAATTCATGTTCAGTTAATAAGATCTGCTCCACACCCCCGGGATCCAACTTGATGCCCAGGTCACCCTGGTCCAGCCACCCCAGCACGGATGGTCCCTTTTCCGATATGTAGAGCTTGCAGCAGGCCGATCGGCCTCGGAATTCGAACTTCAGTGGCCGGAATCCCGCCATTGGTATGCGGTCCCCGTTGTATGTGACTGGGCGGATATCTAACCTCTCCAGTTCCGGGCCTAGTCGTGGTGCGAACTTCTCCTCCCACACGGCCCTCTGGACGATGGTATACGGCGAACCGGTGTCTGCTATTACGCTAATCGCGATTCCTCCTATGGTCATCTCCAACACCGGCTTCATAGATCTTTTCCCATCCACATTCATGACTTGTCCATCCGCTCCCAGTACCTGGTCGTATATGCCCAGCACCCTGGCTACTTCCTCCTCCGGTGTGTCTTCCTGCGTGTCGCTGTCCTGGCTGATGAGTCTCACCGTGTTCTTGGAGGCTTTCTTTCTGCACACCTTCTCGAAGTGTCCGATTATACCACAGTACATGCATTTGGCCCGGAACGCCGGACATTTCTTATCATGCGCCTCGTGCGTCCAGTTTCCGCACCTGTAGCACAGTTTCCGGTTGGTGCCCACGTGCCTTCCTGGAGGTCCACCATTACTGCTCCACTTGGCGCCACTCTTTTCCGTTGTCTTTTTTTGTCGAGTGGTCCTTACGGGTCTCGTCTTCATCAATCTTATTCACCATGGTGCTGGTTGCCGTCTCCTTCTTTGTTGCATCCGCACACCTCCTCGCCAGCTCTGCTCTTTTGACGATGACCATCACATCCTTCAGGGTGCTTTCTCCACTGGCCCACAACTTGTCTTGCACGGAGGTGCACGTGGTGTGCACTATCACTTGTTCCTTTATGAACTCCTCCTCCCAGTTGTCGTACTTGCATGCGGCCGCCAGCCGTTTTAGTGCCGCCACGTACTCCTCTACCGTCTCTCCTGGGCGCTGTTTTCTTTGTTGAAAATTGAACCTGTCCACGGACACACACACCGCCGGTCTAAAGTGCTCGTTCAGGTCCTCGATTGCGTGAGCGTATACATCATCGTCCGTGCTGTTCCTTTGCTTCGGCACCAGGCTTTTATACACTCTCAAACCTTCCGGGCCTAGGTTCAACAGCAGGATGCGTTTTTTCCTTGATGGTTTGAACGTCTCTTCGCTCTTGTCCTCTAGCACGCCAATAAAGTTGTCGATGTACTCTCTCCAATCCTCCCACTTCATCAGCGGCTCTCCTGGCCTGGGCAGGAATTGCACCGGCGCTGTCGCATATCCTGTTTGGATGCTCATCCTTTCGCTCTTGATCGTGGGCTGGTGGCTCGTTTGGCCCTTGGGGCTTCCTGGCGCACTATCTCGCTCTGCTTTGTACGCGTGGTTCTGGGGACCACCTGTATCAGCCCCCTCGCTCTTTATCAAGGTATCCAGCTCGTTCCTTGGCCGGTAGACGCTACCTCGTGGCTCGCTGCTCCACGTGTCTTCCTCAACTTCCCGCCGTTCCGAACTCTGGAGGAGCTTAAGGTTGTTCGGCCCTGCTGCGCTCTTCAGGGTGCTTGGTTGGTTGTCGTCGGTTCACTGCAGGGTAGGGATAGTCAATCCCACTCTCGTCGCCATTGTAATGTTATCGATTCCCCAGCAATGATGACACTGCAACCTGGTAGTGTTTAACCGTCTTTATTTAAACACGTCTACCCTTGAAGAGCGCTGCGCCTCAACTGCCGATTAACGGTACTGCGCGCCAAACACTTACGCAGCCTGCGTAGCCTTGCGTGGGCGCGGCACGTCACGTGACCTATGTGACGTGCGAACACTAGTGCGCGCTACTACAGTTATACATACTGATTGTTCACACATAATTCTTGACATCACAGTAAGTTAATGAGGTATTTTCTTATTGCAGACACTCATGCTGCTTCAAGTGAACTGTCTAATGCTGTCCTGAAATCCTGGTGTTACTTCCTGTTTGGAACCCAGGTGCAATATCCTGTATTGAGTCCAGTACTCCAGACGTCACATCACTGGAAGCCAGTGTTGCAGTCTCTTTCCCCTTGGGAACTTGGGAGGTAGAGCCGTTTCCATTCTTTGCTGCCATGTCAGGTCTCAGCGGCATCTGGGGAATAGCGTTGCCCCATCTAAACATCCTGGAGCTCAGATGAGTCGCTCGCAATACCTTATCAGGGCTGTAAATTAAAATGATATACATAAAGAATATGTGCCATGTAAACATATGCAAGTTATTTTCCACAATTTAACCAATGAACACATATTCAACATTAATACATATCCCATATTTCAAAACAACAAAACCCGACAAGACTCCCAACCTATATACATTTCAAAAGACACACATGGTGATGTCTGGTCCATTCAATATGAGTCATTAAATCCCTGTCCGTCCTATCCACCTAGACTGATTTCGCCTATCTGCTGCCCATACTTCTAACAGACCTGTATGAATTAGATCAAAACGATGTGAAGAATCACTCGTAAAATCAATGTATTAATATCCACGTAGTATACGTAGTTCTCCCATGCCAACTGCCCTTGTAAAGCCAAATCTGAATATTGGGTGGTGGTGTACCCTTTAATATCCTCTAAAATCGAAAAAAGTCACATTGAAATCATAAGCAGTGTATGCATGTGAAAATAAAGAGAAAGACTACTCTATGGTGCTTAAATGACTATTCTTGTTATGACTCAAATATAATACTATGGGCCAGATGTAGGTAAATGAGATTTACCGATTTTTAATTACCGAATTTTACCGATTCGGTAATTAAAAATCGGTAAATCTGAGGGGTGGATATGTAGGAACATCCAGATGTTCCTTTTACCGAATCGGTAAATATCTGTATTTACCGATTCGGTAAATACCGACCGGTAATGCCCCATTCATTCCTATGGGCTTTGAAGCCCATAGGAATGAATGGGGCATTACCGGTCGGTATTTACCGAATCGGTAAATACCGATTCTGACAAGGGTGCAGGGGGTGTCACTTTGACACCCTCTAGCACCCCCAAAAAAGGTTCGGGGGCCATGTGGCAGGCATACCTGCCCTAAGGGCAGGTCTGCCTGTCATATGGCACAGGTGTGCATGCACACATGTGCATGCACACCAGAATCGGTATTTTACCATCAAATAGTATTTGATGGTAAAATACCGATTCTGTAATGCTTGTGGGACTCAGAAGAGTCCCACCTACATATCAATTTTACCGAATCGGAAAAAATACCGATTCGGTATTTTACAGAATCGGTATATTTACCGATCGGTAAATTTACCGATTCTGTAAAATACAGGGCCCTACATCTCAAATTGCATTTACCGGTCGGTAACAGCCGAATTCGGCCGTTACCGACCGGTAAATGCCTACCTACATCTGGCCCTATGTCCTTTATACTTCAATTCTATAGTCATCACGTCAATAGATAAGCCCGCCTACTCCTTCACCTACTAAAGCAAACCCTCATCCAACACCACAACTAACAATCCTGGCCTTTCAGTGGCGTAAGGAAACTTGGAGGGCCCCCTGCAAGGTAGATGGAGGGGCTGCTTCCTGTAGTCGCGGCTGAAAGTGGTGCCCGTAAAATCATTTTTGCAACGCACAGCAGTGAGCGAGCAACTAAGGGTAGTCCGGAGGAGTTCTCCCCCTGAGAATTTTTTTTTAAAAGAGTGAGCAAATGGTGCATTTTCAGGCAAATTTGAGAAAGCAAGAAGGTTAATAAAGCAATTGTGAAAGTGCAGTTATTAGATTAATAAAGAGATATCATATAATAACTTGAACTCCAGCACTTCATAACAGACTTCGAGATACAATGCTGAGTACCTCACAGATTTTTTTTATTTAACAACCAACCAACTAAACAGGCCACAAACTAGGAGCATTCAAAAAGAAATTTTAGGATGAATGTATTGCCTGCCTGGTGATGATGGTGATATGATATTCTACCTGGCAAATCATATGCGGGGGGTGGCGTTAGAATAAGAGAAGATATGCATATTGTGGACTCATTTAGTTCACCATTTAAAAGACCACAGCAGGGCAGGAGTCACACATCCAGACAAGAAATATAAAAGTGTACAAAATTGATGCAATAACTTTAACATCTAAGGATTGAAACCATTCTTGTGGGCTTTTAGAGTCTGGGTATTGTAATGATTGTGACAGCAGAATATACATAGGTTAGCGGGCCATCGGTCTTCACCTTTACTTCAGTTTGAAATATAGAATGTCTTAGCAGCCGCCTTAGCCTACACTACAACTACAGTGTACACACTACACACAGCAGTATAAAACAGAATTGCAGGAGAGAAGGGCTATGGAGAGATAAGGGGCAATGTTGGCGTGTCAGTGTGGTAGTGGGGGGGAATCTGTGGAGAACGTTTTTTGTGCCAACAAACAATATTGCCCCAGGCACCATCAGTGCTAAAGAAGGCACTGTCTCTGATCTTGTCTCATCACTCGTGCCCAATACCCAGTTGATTCATACCAGAAAAATCTAAAATCCCTTTATAAAGCACCAAGCTGGCTTGAAATTGGACAGTAACTTTACAGGTAGAAAAATGTGCATCTAACATTTTGCATTTACCTAATGTTACAATTGGATTCCATAACTTCCGCTTAGCTTGCTTCACATGTGGAATTGTGAAAGCAGCAGTTAAAAATCAACAAGCATTTGCAATACAATATGTCTCGCATTTGCAAGAGTTAGAGCTATTGGCATTGTAAATTACAATGTCTTTTACATATCTGTTTTGGCATGGCGCGTGATG
Source organism: Lissotriton helveticus (assembly GCF_964261635.1). Taxonomy (NCBI): domain Eukaryota; kingdom Metazoa; phylum Chordata; class Amphibia; order Caudata; family Salamandridae; genus Lissotriton; species Lissotriton helveticus. Next base: position 86,522,638 of record NC_136063.1, read on the forward strand.
GGTGCATGTAAGGTTGTGACTAAGTCAGTTACCTATGAAATAGTTTACTTATAAACAACCAGTTAGTGTGAAGCAGCCAGTGTTAAAGGCCATACGTCACTGTGTCTGCAAGAATAGTTAACCATGTGTTAGATGTTAATGGTAGACTGATAGATGATAGGCTTGGTTGGGGGGGATAATCATACATGCAACTGCAGCGTAAGAGCCTTATTTGTGTTAATATACTTAGTGAAAACCCAACGTTGGGAACAGCAGAAATTACACAAATTCATGCATGTGCACTGGGATTAACTGACGCAATTTCATTATTGGTAAATCCAATCAACAAGTACTGTATTTTCCTATAAATGCAAATATGAAACATATGATAAAAATGGAGTTTAAAAAAGGTGGAGGACAAAAAGCAACGAGAGTTGACAGTTCAAGAGTGCTAGTGGCGAGTCGAGGAGGCCATGAGAGATATGAAGACAAAAACATGAAAGAAAAATAGTCGAATAGAGAATGGAAGGAAGATTTAATAAATATATTGGATGCTGGATGGGAAGGAGGACTGGTATTATGAGTGAGCAAAAAAACAGCTATGTGGATGCAGGATCAAAGACAAAACGTTTTGAGAATATTCAGGGAAGACTGTTTTTTAGATTAAACAAAAGGCATGCATGTAGTCAAAAGTTGAGGGCGGCTAGAGAATAAAGTAAATAGAATTCAAAGATGAAAGCGTGTAGGGTGGTTGGCGTGGAGAAGCATGAACAATGGTCAAGGACTGACATGGTTGTTAATGTATTCTTAACAAAGGGGGCATAATAAAAATGCCCACAACGTGCCTTGCCGTTAAAATGTGTGTTTCCAGTTTGGGTCATGTTTGGATGAGACTGCACAGTAGAGGTTTGCGCCAGCTTCACCTCATCCAAATATTTAACTACGCTCTATGAAACAGTGTAGTGCTGTTGCCTGCCATGTACGCAGGTCGTGTCTAGTGTCCTGGTCCTGGCTCTGCCACATGTAGTGGTTGGTTTCATAGCTGTAAAGAAGGCAGACAGCGTGAAGCTTTGGATGCAAACCTCACATTTGCTGCACATGGAGCTCCATGGAGGAGGAGTCCACTCTCATAGACCATTGAGTGATATGTAGCTCTTTATGCCAAATGCTATTGGACTGCAACATTTGTTACCTTTGCACACACAGTACACTCATTTTATCACCCTTAGGAGGATGAAGGTCTAAGTCTGTCCTGGAGGTATTCAGACCATAGCCTGTAGATTTAATGCAGTGTTCTACTGATACTTTAACCCACTAAGTTACAGTACTATCAAAGCAAGGGACACCTGGAGGTCTGGTGACACCTAATTCAAAATGGAGCCAATGTGTCTGTAGTGTTACACAAGCATGCCCCTGGAAGGAAATCATTAAGTGTTACATGACACCATCTAAAACACAAGCACAAGCATCAGAACTAGAACAAATGTGCCATTGCAGGGATTTTCAGCTTTAGTGTGAAATGTTTTTCGGAGCACTGCCTCCCAAATCACTTCAGTCCAGGAGCGATTTTTAACCCAGCGAGTGGTTTGGCAGATGGGAGGATGAGGTTTCCCATGGCAGAGATTGAGGGTGAAAGGCAATGGAAAATGGGACAGGAGGGCTACCTGTGAGGCTGTGACTCCTGAATTTTCATGTCTGAAGTCAAGGCAATTTCTTTCTTAAATGCACAGGTGTGCAAACTGAGCATATGTGCCTGGGTGAGAGTTTGGGAAAGGCCCGAGTATAGCAGCAACATGTATTTAAAAAACTCTGGGCCTTCACGGATTTCTTTTAATTCACAATCTCCACAAAACTATAAGACTTTTAATTGTGATCCTTCGATGTGCCTTACAGTTCCATAGTCGAGCTCCAAAGCCCCATACAGTGCGGAGGCCCTTTCTGAAGCAGGCCCAGAGTTCTAATACTGGCTTCAGCCTGCCACCCTTTCTGCACCCAGGATGTGATGTTACGGCCAGAGCTGCCTATTTAGGAACTGGGGAACCAGGTTTAATTCTTACTTGAATTGTCTGCATTTCTGGGCATATCAGTTAATTTCATGTGTCTATAAAAAATAAATGTGACCTTGTGTAATGTAACTTGTGGTCATAAAGCGCTCTATCACTTTGGGTCGAGTATGCGGTATATAAAACCTGCAAAAAGAGATTGAAAACAAAGCCTTAACATAATGAATTGCAAGTGGATACTCATTTAGTGCCCGATTTGTACAAAGCAAAACCAGAAAGTATTGATAAATCACAGCTACCCCACTTAAATGGTGTGATCTTAGGCAAATATTTTATTTTACCAGAACTCAATTTTCTTCATTATCACGTATGCATGCACTTTTAAATATGTGAGTTCAGAATATCAGTTGTACAAAAGGTGAGGCTAAAAAAGCCAAAATATTATGACAGCGGGGGCGTGGCCAACAGCATGGCCGGTTTGGACGTCCGAACGCGGAGCTCTTGAAGAGCTGCCTCAAGATCCGGCGATATACTGCCCTATACCACGCCAAAGTAGACGACAGTGAGGCTGACGATGTCCTGCGCCGGATAGGGGCCAGAACTCTGAGATTATCCGCGCTATGGCCAAGTAAATTACTCCGGATTCACCCTCCCGGACGCCTGACTGCACCAAGATGGCGGCCGTCAGCTCCCGGTAGGGGGGCCGCTGATCGGCCCCCCTACCGGCGGAGATCAAACACCACATGGGACCTGCACCAAGATGGCGCCCGGGATCGCGCCGGAGCTCGGACGGCGCTGAGAACCATGACCCTGGTCCAGGGAGGAGTGGCGGCTGCGGCGGATCAAGCAGAGCGCTGCTGCAGTCCTGGGTGGCGCTGCCAGTCACCCATCAATCGGCGGCGGAACACCCTGGTGGCAGTAGACTGAACCTACCAAGCACGAACCACTCTGGGCTGCGAGGCGATAGCGCCCCCCCTCTACCCCGCGTTGTCGGGCCGCGGTGTGGGCTCGCCTCCAGCAGACCAACGATATAGGTGAGAGGAAACTGCGGGCGGCGCCCTCCGGTGACCGGACCGCCGAAACGGAGGGAAAGACTGGCCAACATCCGAGACACTCCCAAGAGACTGTTGCTGGAGGGGCTATGGTGATGTGAGAGAAGCGGCCCGGAGATACCGGGGGATAGACACCCGCGGGTGGCTGCGACGGGGCGCCAGAACCAGCGATCCTTTTTCGGCCACTTTAGCAAGTCCTGGGACTGAAACAACTGCCACTGACGGGTGCGATGGCACCGTAACTACAGATATCCAGACGCGCATAAGGCTGCAGTACACCTGAGCATAGCAGGGGGTTGCCGATACACATCAGTGAACAGTGCCAATACAGGGGTGCAGTGAGACAAGTACACGCGAGCAAGGGCTTGTGGTGAACGGTTTTGGAAGAGCCAGGAGTCCGGAACATCCCCTCCCGGGCGGCTTCTACACTGACACCCCCTGTAAAACTCGGAATCAGCGGATCAGCCACCGTCCTGTAAGTAAAGCCCGAGACTGAGAGTGGCTTGCCGTCCTCCTAGGGTGCTGGCCACGCGAATTCAGCGAGTCATGGGGAAGAGAGATTTACCACCGAAAGGACCCAAACAGGGGACCATGGACAACTTTACCGCCCCGTACGGCGGAAGGCCCCCACAACGCACCAAGCACACGTTCGGACACTGAGTTGCTGATGGGGGCCATCCAGGCCTCACGGATGGACATCCAGGAGTCCAGAGCGGCCCTGGAGGTAAAGATAGGAGAAGTGTGCTCGGAGATGACACTCCTGCGCCAAGACTTCCGGAACTTATCCAATAGGGTCACCTCTACGGAGACGCAGATGGGCGAGGCAGAGGACTCAATCACTACCCTTCGCAAAGATATGGCGGAGCTCCAGGCGTCTCATCACCAACTTTTATGGAAGGTCGACGACGCTGAAAATAGAGCGCGATGCAACAACCTCCGTTTTGTTGGTTTTAGAGAGGGTATTAAGAAAGCGGACATGGTCTCCTTCTTACGCACGTTGCTCTTGGAAACTTTCCCAGCAGCGCAATTTTCACCCTGCTTCATTATCGAGAGGGCGCACAGGGCCCTCCTGGCAAAGCCTCCGGAGGGGGCAAGACCGCGGCCAGTCATAGCGCGTTTTCTCAACTTCGCCGACAGAGACCTTATTCTAAGAGAGGCAAGGAAACTGGGTGAGATTCATCTGGAGAATGACCACATCATGGCCTTTCCAGACTACAGTCAGGAGGTTCAGAAACAACGCCGCGCTTTTGACTCTGTGAAGGCGAAACTTAGAGACCTAAGGCTCTCCTACATGCTCCTCTTCCCGGCGAAACTTAAGGTGATATACAAGGAGCAGTCACTCTTCTTCACTCACCCAGAGGACGCTGGGCAATGGCTGGAAGAACATCTGATCCTCAACAGCAGAGAAACCGCTGGCCGAGACTTTCTGGATAAGTCACTACGAAATACGACCCAGTGGGAAATGCCGAAAGCGCAAAGACTAAAATCAAGGAGATCTAGGAGGCAATTCCCATCAACACCCTACCAAGGTCGAGACGCGGGAAATGGACGGAGGGGCCGTTCGGCCTCCCCGAGGATGGATGCTGAGACCGGCTCCCGATTTGCTGCTCTGCGATCCACTGCTCGCTCAGAGGGCGACGAGGAGGAGGGCCTGGATGGCCGCGAGTCCAGAGGAGAAGAAGAGATGGCAGGAAGTACGTCAGTCCACCCACTGGTGGAGGAGATTCGAGTGTTGGAACAAGACTTCTCTGGAAACCAAAATGTGCCCGAATCAGAGACTCAAGACTCTAAATCATGAATCGCAAAGATATGGGTGCCTGAGCAGACACTGTGAGAGGCAGCTGTCCACACGCTGACACGATCTTTGAAAGGCGGTGCACTTGGAAATTGGGAATGGCAGCCTGACAAAGGAGAGCACGCAAGTTGACCCGCTTCTTTGTTTTACAAGTTCTACTATTCTTTGGTTCCTTGAAGGGAGGGATCTGTGGGTGGGCGACAGGCCTACTCTTACGAAAAGTTGTGTCCTGTGCTGGGATGGGAGTGGACGGAGAGGGAGGTGGGGAGGGGGGTGGGAACGGGGGTGTTTCAGTTCAAGTTTATTCACGTGGGGGAAAGGGTGGGAACGGATGGGGAAGGGAGAAGACGGATGTTAAAGTACGGAAAACATAAAGAATAACTGTGGGTCTAGAAATGTAAAATGACTATGTGTGTGGAAATGGCTATGTGTAAGCTTAGAATATAAGCAAACTACTGGACAGATACCTATTGTGAGTAAGTGTCCATCAGTTACTTTTCCTGTACCGCCCAATTCATCATATGGTCTACTTCACAGTAGGTAGTCCGGAACAACCAACTCCAAGATGTTATTGAGAGATGGTTGATATTGGTGAGGTAGTTTATAGCGTGGTAGCTAGATGTTGTTTGTAACTGAAAGCAGTGCAAAAGTGATTAGTGAATGGTGATGAAAAAAAGGTGGTGTTTCTAGTAAAATTGGATAGTGAACGCAATATACCTTTATTCTGGAGCCGTGCACTTCCAACAATAAAAACAAATAGAGTGCAAACAAGTCAGATAGTTTTAACAAATAAATACTGACTGGGTTATCTGGTCGACATGTTTCTGCGGACGTTTAAAGGTCCACATTGGTACCTGACGCTTCCTCAGGACCCATAATTAGTTGCTACTGCTTATGTGACAGATAAAAAATAATCATGAACAAAATGGTAAATGTCAACTGTTCACATCTGGATTCCCTCCTTTAATTCAAGGGGGAAGTGCTTCCACCTCACCTGGCAAGCAGCTCAGGATAATGGAGCCCCGCTCTTTCTGTCGGTACTCCTGGCAGCCTTCTCCCCAAACAGCCCAGAAGGCTGCCAGGAGTACCGACGGAGAGAGCGGGGCTCCATTATCCTGATTCCCCCAACAAACAGCACTCTTGGCAGAAGGGGTAGGCAAGTCCTTGGATCAGCAGGCTTCCTGTCCTTGGTTCAGGTTTCCTTGTCAGAAGTGATCTAAAGTCTTGGTTCAGGGGTCCTTCTCTTATACCCCTTTTTGGCTTTGATCCCTTTGTCCATGCAGGGGAATTTCCCAACATCCTAGGTTTGTTGTGGGTGTAGCCAGGCAGAGGCACCTGGCCTACTCACTGTGCAGGGCTGGGTCCTCAGACGCCCAGCAGGAGGTGGAGCCAGCATTGTCACTGGCAGGAGCAGAGCTATCGGCCTCCTGGCAGGAGGTGGGGCCAGGGTCGTCCATGGCAGGCACAGAGCCATCAGTCGCCTGGCAGGAGGTGGAGCCAGCATTGTATCAGGCAGGGCAGGCTATCAGAAGCTACTCTCCCCCTACTCTCAATGCAAATGTCCCACTCATCCCACACTGACTCAGCAGATCTCTGGAGCCACCCAGCTCCTGTCACACACACACCAAACCAGCAGAAACCAGAAATAGTTAGACAAGAAAATAGCCACTTTCTAAAAGTGCTATTTTCAAACCAGAGTCCAAAAACTATCCACACCAATGGATGCGTAATTAAACCGAGAGTTCAGGGATACCAAAATCGACATTGCACCATGCTCCCCGAGCCAGCTAGGATTATAGCATTAATAATCCTGGCAGCCCATTCTAACTAATGGAGAGCAGGTTACCTAACAATAGTGAAAAACGAATATGGCTGTAATTCACTATTAGGACATGCCAACCTTGTCAGGCTTGTCCTACCTTATGCTTACAATGCACCCTGCCCGTGGGCCTACCATAGGGGTGACTAACATGAAGTTAAGGGAAGGTTTAGGGACTGGCAAGTAGGTGTACTTGCGCAGTCAGTGTGACAGTACCAGACTGCACGTAGGTCTAGCAATGGCAGACCCTCAGACATACTTTTACTAGGCCGCTCTTGTGGGTGGCACAACATGTGCTGAAGGCCCACGAGCAGCATTTGTATTTACAAGCCCTGGCACTCCTGGTGCACTAGACTAGGGACTGATAGTAAACCAAATAAGCCAAACATGGAATTCAATCAATACAGCAATTTAACATAGGAAGCACTTGCACTGTGGCACTGATCAGCAGTGGCACAGTGCCCAAAGCAGTATACCAGCAAAAACATCGTAAACAGTGGAGGCAAACAGAAAAAAATGGAGGAGAGACTCAAGCCAATGATGCCAGGTCTAGCATTTTCCATAGTCTAAAGGGGGATTATAACTGTGTCTAGGTCGTTAAATATTCCCTCGGACCCTCTCTCCAACTCTTTTGTTTATTGTAGGATGTTAAAGTACACCAGCATACATTGAGACAACACGACGCCTATACATGCCAAAGTCTAACCACATACGACCCTCACATCTTCCAATGGCAGGTACCGTAGTAACCCCGCATGTGTGGGATCGGAGACTGAGCGTCCTAACATGGAACGTCAATGGCCTGGGCTCTAAGATAAAGAGGGGCCTAGTAAATGCCTACATTAAAAGACTGGCCCCTGACATTACCTTCTTACAGGAAACACACCTCAAGGGTACCCAGTGTGCCTTCATTGCCAGGGGACGATACAGAGTCCCGGCCCATGCGGGATACACGTCTGACTCAAGAGAGGTGGCAGGGCACTTGGAATAGGCGAGTCTCTACACTACTCTCAGTCTATGCACCACCCAAACTACAGTCTCGTACACTCACAGCTCTTGCCAACATACTTCTGGATACCGCAGACACCATACAGGTGGTGGGTGGGGATTTTAACTATGTCATGAGCACACGGCTCGATAGATCTGGAGAAGTGCTGAGAACTACGCACCAGACCGCTTTGTTCACTCAGATGGCTACTCTTGGACTTACAGATATATGGCGGTGGCTCCACCCGACTCAGCAAACCTACTCCTACTATTCCGGGGCGCACAAGGTGTTCTCGCGTCTCGATTATATTTTCATGTCCCGCCAGTTCTTGAGATCCAATGATGTCGCAGAATATAAGGCCAGGGGCATATCGGACCACTCGCCACTGTATGTGAGGATAGGACATGATCAGGGCGGAGGTGGGGGTTTCTGGTGAGTTACGGCCTGGGATCTTCATAATCCCACCATACTGAAAGGCGTTCGAGCAGACATTAAGGTCTACATCACAGAAAATGAGGGTACGATCGACTCTAGTGTCACCTTGTGGGAAGCCCTAAAGCCAGTCATGCGAGATAGGATAAACTCCAGGCAGGGGGAGGAATGGAAAAGGCTCCAGGCCGAGATATCGGCCCTAGAACAGGATGTCCTGGAACGAGAGAGGGACTATCTGACCCAAAAAAGTGGCGGGACTCTCAGACGATTGCTTGATACCCAGAAACAATATAGAGCATTGGCGACTGACGAAGCGAAGACACAATCCCTTGCCACTCTACATAGGCTATACGATGTAGGGGACAAGTCGGGGAAACTCTTGGCATGGCTCAGTAAAAAGGAGCGGGCAGCGAGATGGATAGACAGTATAGACACCGCAGATGGGGTTACTGTTAGCACTGACGTAGGGATAGCGGAAGCATTTGCCACGTACTATGAAATGTTTTATACGGCTCGTGATCTTGCAACTCAGGGCGAGGCCCTACAATATCTGGACACTACGCTATTGCCGGTCCTACCTCCTGAGACTCTGGAGGCCCTGGAGGCAGACATAACGTCTGACGACATCACAGACGCTATAGCCAGGCTGAGACCAGGCAAAACCCCGGGCCCAAATGGTTTTCCCGCGGAGTTTTTCAAACGTGCGTTGGGCCTTTTGACCAGACATCTTAAAGGCCTCTTCGCCGGAGCCCTCGATGAGGGAGTGCTCCCCCAGATCTTGCCATGGCCATGATCATTCCCATCTATAAGGAAGGCAAACCACGTGAGAATTGTGCCTCGTACCGGCCTATCTCCCTGCTGAATACGGAGGTCAAGCTGTTAGCAACTATATTGGCGACCCGTTTGAGGTCAGTAATCACAAGTTTAGTTCATTTGGACCAGTCAGGCTTTCTACCAGACAGAGCAACCAAATTGAACCTTAGAAGAACCCATAATTGGCTGCAGGAAGTGAAAGGGCGTAGGCGACCCACATTTGTTCCTCTCCCTGGATGCCGAAAAGGCATTTGATGCGGTACACTGGCCCTTCCTGTTCGCAGTGCTCTGTAAGTTTGGTTTTGGGCCCAATTTTATCAGGTGGGTCCAGCTTCTTTATACTGCCCCGAAAGCCAGGGTGAGGGTGAATGGGAGGCTGTTGCGCGAGTTCCCAATTCAGAGAGGCACTCGACAGGGATGCCCCCTGTCTCCCCTCCTCTTTACACTCACCATAGAGGTGCTCGCAGCCAGGATCAGGCAAAACAACGACATTCATGGCTTCAAGAGCGACGACACGGATACGATGTCAGAAAAGATATCGCTGTATGCGGACGATGTCTTGTTGTACATTACTGAGCCGGATACCACCGTCCCGGCGCTCTTCCGAGAACTAGAGGAATATGGTGCAATGGCGGGACACCGCATCAACTGGCATAAATCCATACTCTACAACCCTGGGGGGTGTGACCAGTGGGGGAAGCAGCCAGATAAACTGTTGACTACCATGGAAGGTTTCCAATATCTGGGGATATATATAACCACTAATGCGACCCTCTCCTTCCGCAGAAACATGGAACGGATTATAGCTAATGCGGTGACAGACATGGCCAGGTGGAGACAGCTCCCATTGACACTCCTGGGTAGGGCGGCCATGTATAAAATGGTCACTCTACCGAAATTCCTCTACGCCTTACAAAACGAATACTACCCGATACCAGTGGCGGTCTTCCGCAGGATACATGCGGACCTGCGGTCCTTCCTCTGGCTGGGCAAACATGCCAGGGTGGCTCTGTCCACGCTTCAGAGACACCAGTATAGCGGAGGGATCTTGCTCCCCAACCTAGAGGCCTACTACTGGGCCAAACATCTAACACCGATCAATGATTGGTTCCATGCTCCGGTGGACCACCCGACTTATGCCCTGGAGAGACGAAAAATGTCCTTGAGGAACCTATTGTGCTACCTATATGGAGGCCCTGGTAAAGCACCCCTCCTCCCGGCTACGTCTCTCACAATCAGCGCATGGACTAAGGCCACTAAACGTATGGGTTGGGATAGGAAGCCCACGAGGCAGACACCGCTGTGGCACTGCCAGTGGCTGGCTGAACTCAATAAGTTGCGAGGCTTTCAAAGGTGGGACGTCATTGGCATTTCAACTATCGGAGACATGGTGGCCAAGGGGGAACTAAAATCTTTTCAAGTCCTTCAAACAGAGTTTGGGCTACACAACACACAACACTTCAAATATATCCAACTGCGGCACGCTTGGAGAGCACAAAACATCACACTTTCAGAAATCCCAGAGTACGCACCACTGGAGGGGAGGCTCCTTCAAGAACGACTTCTAGAAAAGGCGATCTCCCTAACGTACAAAACATTGACCAATCATATGTTGGGAGATCTGGCAAACCTCAGGTCCACATGGGAGGCTGAAGTGGGAGAGATGGAGGACCTGGATTGGGAAATAGTGTTGATGCATCCCCCGGAGGTGGCTATCAAGTCGAGGCTCTGCCTTATTCAATTTAACATATTACATAGAACCTACTACGACAGGCTACGCCTCAGCAAAATGGGGAAGATAGAGGACCCAAGCTGCCTTAGGTGCCTGCAGGAAGTGGGGGGCTTCTATCACACATTGTGGGAGTGCAACATTATACAAACATCTAACACCGATCAATGATTGGTTCCATGCTCCGGTGGACCACCCGACTTATGCCCTGGAGAGACGAAAAATGTCCTCGAGGAACCTATTGTGCTACCTATATGGAGGCCCTGGTAAAGCACCCCTCCTCCCGGCTACGTCTCTCACAATCAGCGCATGGACGAAGGCCACTAAACGTATGGGTTGGGATAGGAAGCCCACTAGGCAGACACCGCTGTGGCACTGCCAGTGGCTGGCTGAACTCAATAAGTTGCAAGGCTTTCAAAGGTGGGACGTCATTGGCATTTCAACTATCGGAGACATGGTGGCCAAGGGGGAACTAAAATCTTTTCAAGTCCTTCAAACAGAGTTTGGGCTACACAACACACAACACTTCAAATATATCCAACTGCGGCACGCTTGGAGAGCACAAAACATCACACTTTCAGAAATCCCGGAGTACGCACCACTGGAGGGGAGGCTCCTTCAAGAACGACTTCTAGAAAAGGCGGTCTCCCTAACGTACAAAACATTGACCAATCATATGTTGGGAGATCTGGCAAACCTCAGGTCCACATGGGAGGCTGAAGTGGGAGAGATGGAGGACCTGGATTAGGAAATAGTGTTGATGCATCCCCGGGAGGTGGCTATCAAGTCGAGGCTCTGCCTTATTCAATTTAACATATTACATAGAACCTACTACGACAGGCTACGCCTCAGCAAAATGGGGAAGATAGAGGACCCAAGCTGCCTTAGGTGCCTGCAGGAAGTGGGGGGCTTCTATCACACATTGTGGGAGTGCGACATTATACAAAATTACTGGACACGGGTATTTCAAGAACTTGACGAGGTACTGGAGACTCCGATCCCGAGGGATCCCAGGCTGGCACTGTTAGGCATGACTATTGAGGTAGACCTGACTCGTCCACTCCTCATATTCCTGGTCCTTGCGCTGGTGGTAGCGAAAAGGGACATCGCAAGACACTGGGGGGCGCCGGAACCCCCGGATCTGGAGGAGTGGAGGAGAGGGCTAGATCTATATATGGCAGCCGAGAGGGTAACCTATAAGGCGAGGGGATGTCCGAAAAAATTTAGAAAAGTCTGGTCTAAGTGGAGACGCTACCATGGGCTGGACGGAGGGCTCTGAGGGAAGGTGGCTACTTGGAGTGGACCATGGGTCAGAACTCGTAGACAATCTGTACCACGGTACATGGGTAGGATGAAACACGCCGAACCTGCACGGGACTTGACACTCCTGCCACTTATGGCCTAGAACTGTGGTGGACTACGTTGGCACTAGAGATACTAAGGAAGACTTAGAAATTTACTTATTGCTGTTTTTCATGTATGCAATGTTGGGAGTACGAAACTTCTGTCTATTGTTAACTAGGGGGGCGAGGGGAGGGGTTTTGTCATAGAAAACAGAAAAGCGGACTCCCGGAATGCCCTTTGCATGCCTGTATTTCCATAGGTGTTGGTATCAACAGCGCTCTCTTGATACTTGCCGCCCGACCCCCGGGTTGTGAGTTGAATGGCCGTGTATCCCCTTCCTACGGTGAGATGTGCCACCTGTGCTGAATAACTGGAATATTTGATTGATTGCATATGGCTTCCTGTGAATCTGCAATAAAAATGTAATTAAAAAGAAATATATATATTATGAAAGCATTACCGTCAGGTAGCAACACAAAAAGTAACTTGCAACTTTTTTTTTTTTAAATGATAGTGGCATATGCACTGTAGTACATTATGAAAGTATATTAGTTAATACACTGCCGAGGTCTGTGTGTAACCAGAGAGCCACAGAATTACATCTTAATGCAGTGGAGAATAGTTACTTGTGTATTTCTAGTGCCGTGAGGTCAGCCTGAGACAGAAAGCATTGAGATTATGTAATTCACTTTTTTAGACTTGCAGTACACACAGTAGAAGATATACTGCTACAAAATGCTTAAAAAGAGCAGCCTCTAAGCCCACCTTGGCTGCTCTCCATTGGCTTCCCATAAAAAAGAGGATCCTATTCAAAGCGCTCCTAATATGCTATAGGATAACCTCACAGAAAGCCCCTGAATACCTGAAGGATCTAGCCATCCCCTGCGAGCCCAATAGAGCACCTTGCTCTATGGGAACTGGTCTTCTTAAAGTCCCCCGGATAAAAAAGGCCAGAATGGGAGGCCGCTCCTTTCGCGTGATGGCAGCCAACAACTGGAACTCTCTCCCAATGAACATCAGACTAGCAGAGACTGAAACAATATTTAGGAAACTTCTAAAAACCCACCTGTATACCCTCTAGTTCCTTCACTTTCTCCTGCTGCTCTCTCCACAGCGCGGGGACACGCCGGGATGGCATCACCAGGCGCTTTATAAACCCCTTTATTATTATTATTATTAAAAAGTTGATATAAAATGGTGTTTCCCAAATATATATTTTAATAATACTGAGACTGTACCAATTTTTTTTTTACATTACTATCCCTTCAACACCATGCCAATTAAAAACACTCACTACACAACTAACTTGTTAACTCTTTCCACTACCTCTCAAAAAGAATGTCTTTGCCATCACAAACCTTTGATCAATTAAAGCCAGTACATGTACTAACTCCCAAGCATCCTTTACATTTGCAGAGGTTTCCCTTTACATTTGCAGGTTAACTAGTAGGCCCCAATTGCATTTCTTTCAGGCAGAAGGCAGACTGCCTGCCAGGCTTTGGGGTTACAGCACAGGAGACGTGCTCAATGGCACTTCAGTTAAAGCACTTAATTTAAACTAGTGGAATGAATCATACCCACTACTGCTACTCGAGAGGAAATAGAGGTTAAAGGAGAGAGCGACAGGCCCAGGGCAGTGGGATAAAGGAAGAGAGGAAGGGGTTTAGGGAGGGAAAGTGAGGCAGACACTCTGACACCCAAGGAGGACTAAAGGCACTCACCCATCACTTGTAGTCATGTTGCCAGGTGTCGGTGTCATTAAGGTGTCTCATCAGAACAGTCCTCAGTGCTTCCTTTCAATGAGGCCCAGCTGCAACTCCTGGAACCGCCTCTCAATTACAGCTCTAAACAGAATACATGAGGCACAGAAGCATGCACCGTGTAACTGTTAAGAGCATATGTCAGCTCTGATGTCTGGCCTCTTTCCATTTTGCTAATGGTAATTGTTTTCATAATTACCATCCACATCCATATAGCGCATCATAGCTGCCAAGGTTTCAGATTTCTATGTGTGACAATTTAAGATTGCTATGAGTGACATTTTAATGGAACACAAGGAAGGAGCCAGGCCCTATCGGACAGGTGAGGAGGCTGGGCCTTCTTTGAACAAATACACCAAGAGAATGCCTCTCCACCTAGATTTAAATCCACACTTGAGGAGAGTTGAACACGCAAAATGTCGTAATCAACTGGGTATTTTTATTTATACCAACATTTTATGTCAATTAGTCAAAGTTTGTCAAAAATCATGAATGAGAAGACACACAAAGACAGTTATCAACAATGCATATTTACACCAAAATTGATGGACTGATCGCCATACAAATGTATTTCAAACTAAAAAAGACGTTCAAGCATGAATAACAAGATAATTCAATAACAAACAGGACAATTTAAACATGTGCAGTGTAAGACAGTGAATTTTCACAAATAAGAAAATGAATTTAGTGCCCAAAGGAGTTAAGAAAAAAGGAAAAAATTAACAATGAAACGAATACACTTTGTAACTCTTTTTACAACCAGCAAGAGCTGGTATGAAGGAAAGGATCGCAATAAATCTTTGCTAACTGGCCAAAGCGTTTCGAATCCAGGCAGTGGTTTCCTGGAATCTCATCAGGGCGCAATAATCCTGTCAGTTTAGGGGTTGAAGCAAATTCAAGGAAAAGAGCACGTTGGGGCTGGAAGTGCGGGGTAGACTTGTCGTTATGTAATCCCAATGGGATCGGGGGCCCCCGTCAGCTGGTACACTTTAAGAAAAGCTGGCGGTTGGCGCTATGTTCACATAGTGTTCCATGGCGGAATTCAGAAACACCGTGCAGGGCGGGTACTGCAATGAGCAGTCCCGGTGACGAGTGGCCTCGTGTTAGTCTGTTAATTCTTTTCTTTATCAATTCCGGATTTAGACGGCATCCGCTGTGTCTGCCTCGGTCCTAGTATACGGCGTTCTGCACTGGTTTCGGGATGGGAGTGACATTTCAGCAACTATGAGTGACACTTCCCCATGTGAAAAGTCAAGCAAATAAGGACAAGTGAAACATTATTTAAACCAATCTGAGGAATGAGAAATGTAAATGTACATGTATTTATATAGCGCAAATCACCACTGGTTTCTAAGCACTTGCTTAGGGAACCCGTCCTGGTATTCCCCTGCGAGATAATCCCGGCAGGGTATCCGCAAGGTGAAAGCCAGGCATCCCGCCGCGAGGGGCTGTTGTGGAGATTAAGCAAGCTATTGCCCAGAGTCGCAGAGTGTGAACCCGTGAATCGAGTAGGCACCGGAACGAGAATTGTCGAGTCCATGGACATTTTAGGACTCAAGACCCCGCCGAGCTGGGAATTGAACCCTGGTCCCGGGCTGACCTCTGCTTCCAGGTCTGCCTCCTCTAACCAGTGAGCCACACTTCTCCACAGAAGATTTTTAAAATGCTGCAGAACACCATAAATAGAAGGACACTTAGGAAGCAAAGAGGTGGCAAGGGGCATACTGAGTGGGAAAGAAGCATTCAACCTCCCTGGTGAGAAGACTGAGCAGCATGGATAATTCACGACAGAGTGCCTGCTTCTAAGCACTAACATCGGACAGAAAAACACAGACTAGAGCCTGGGAAGTGTAGGGCGATCAGAAATAGCTGTTTTTAGAGGTATATTTTGAACAAATATATTTATCCAATTGGTGGGACTCGGCTGAGAGGTGTGCAAATGGGCACTCCTCCTCATAGAACATTACGTAAATCAAGGATTTGTGGTAAATCTGCTGCTCTCGTGTTTGAGAATAAATTACAGGCATACTTTTTAAATAGATTTTGTAAAACATCTCAGGTGTGAATACATTAATGGTACACACGTTTGCAGTGACAGATTGGGGTTGGAAACGAAATAGTGCTCAAAATTGAAAATCAGAAGGGAATAAGTAGCACTCTGTAAAATGCAGAGTGCACTTACTTGCTTCAATGTGGGCCCCTGGCATCTCTGCCTAAATCGTCTAACAGTCCTGGATGATGGACAGCGGCGTAGCTAGAGGGGGGCGGGGCGGGAGGGGTTCCGCCCCAGGCGGCTCTATTTTGAGGGAGGCGGCTGCACGGCACTGGCCCGTTGCCGCGGCCTTTATAATTTATTTGGGGACATTGACTTCTGTCAGTCAGGGTCCTCAAATAAATTATAAAGGCCGCCACAACTGGCCAGTGCCGCGCGGCCGCTATTTTGCAAGTGCTGCTCCCAGCATGCTTGAGGGCTTCTGCAACTATCACGCTGTTCCTCTGCGCAGCAGCACCGCACCACACGTGACTTCCTGGTTGCTGCTGCCCCATGCGTCGTCAGCGGGTGTCCTGATAGTGCGCTGGGCCGGCCGGAGTCACTGAACCACACTGTGATGAAGTTGTGAAGCTGTGGGGGCAATCAGCAGGGCCGTTTCTATCATTAGGCAGGACTAGGCAGCCGCCTAGGGCGCCAAAAGGGGAAAGGCGGCAAAAGCATGAGTTGGTACTGACCCTATCCAACATTTCACAAGGCTGGTTCATTTTTGTAACCAACCACACATGTAGCTTGTGCTCGGTAGAAAAAGTTCTTCTGAAAAACATAACGTAGTTGATAACAACTTAAAAAGGGGCGACACCGGGTGCAAGCACCAAAACGCTGCACGGTCGTTTGTGTGCCTTTTACTTGATAGAGTTGTTGTGTTTTTTGTACAGTGTCTGTCAATAAGGAATATATCTAAAGGACAAAACGTATTTAGCTATAGTCAAAAAATAAAGTTTCTCTTTTATATGCAGAAAATAAGAACTGTACTAAAAGTCATGTGCTCATGAGCGAGTAAAGACGCGAGGTTTGATAACTATTGAAAGTCCAATTTAGATGTACTTACTGATTTTCCGGGTAGTATGGTTATGTGTATATACTTGTTGCAGTTTTGTTGTGTACAATGGCAAGTTTTGTCATGATTTAAGAACATTTTGTACAGCGCTTACAGGTGGCGAGGTTTCGTATTCCAAGATATGCCCTTTCTTTCGGAGCACGTAGGCCATCTGTCGCAGCTATGGGCTAGATTTCAGACAAGGTCACAGCGATAGAAGCGTTTCCTTCAAATTTGGGAGTAAAGACAAGTTTTACATTAACCAACAGGCTACTTTGCCTGATGTTACAACGGGAAACGTTGTCAGAAGAACAAACATGCAGAAGTGAAAGATTACGAGACGTTAGTGCACACTAGAAATGTAATGCGTTACACATCAGATAAAAAATAGGCTTTTTTTAATCTGTTTACAGTCTTTGGCGTGGCACAGTAAACTATGGAATTGTGCATACTGACTGCGCAGGAGAGATATATGTATAGGAAACAGGTTTAAGTGAAAGACAAACAGAACTATGTGAGAGGACAACAAGAAATACTAAACCCATAGATAAGATCTGGGGTGGTGTCATGAAGACGTGCGTTTCCCTCAGGGCACTGATGTCTTCCTGTTTATGCGAGGCACTTTCTAAAGCGCATAAAGTAAACTTGGGTTGTTTTCAGGGTTAGAACATGTGCTGCAGAGAGCACCAATTGTTAACAGTGGGAGGTGACTGCCTGTCATTCTTGTTATGCTGATTGCTGCACATCCTCCGAAAAATTCCAAGTTAAGTGTTTTTAATTTTTTTTTTTTTTTTGCAGTTTATATACCTCAAACTGACCGGAAGGTATCAGTGCACTTTACATGAGCACCAGTTGCATTACAGAATTACAGACGGACACATTCATTTTCGTTCTTTTCTAGACACGGGGAGATTAGGTGATTTGCCCAGAATCACAGGTTGATTGAGCCTCCCGCCAGATTCCAACCTTGTCACCCAGCTTAAAAGTCACAATAAATTCACCTAAAGACAAACAAACATCTGTGCCCTGCACAAACACACACCCACATCATAGGATCCTGTATTGGTAGTTCAATGATTGCCCATTCAATAAAATGAAGTGCATTCCAGTTATTGTGGGTGAATTCGGTACACTATATCTGGGCTGCGTCACCTGCTTATCAGCATGCATAGAACCTGAGTGATGTTCCTTGGCCCCCGCGAGCCTCACCTGTCAATTAATTCTTCTAGCCTGGATGACGGAGGAGAGAGTGATGGTAGTCAAAGGGAGGGGGTGGCATTTTTCAATTCTCCTCCGGGGTTGGCAAAACACTTAGAAACCGCCCTGGCAATCAGTGCTGCTCACACCACCATTCGGAAGCGGAAGACAGGTGGGGTGGAAATATTACAACCATTCTATCTGTAGCTTCTCTCTGCTGTGACAGCAAAATCGTGCTGTTTTTGGGGTGTGCCCCCAACACGTCAGAGCAGGAGCCCTCGAGCGCCTCTCCTGACCTCACCTTGACTTGGGCCAGAGTTCCAACGCGCATTGGGTAACTACGGAAGCATGTGTCCTAAAGGATGACAGTGACACAAAAGGCAGTGAGTTTCTTGGGCCTCTCTATATGTATTTCTTTTGGTTTCTGTGGGTGACTAGACATCAGTGGTCTTTTGAACAGAAGTTTGTCATTTCTGTGACTGTGCAAACCATAGTTTCTTCCATGGGCTATTTCTGGAATACTGGCTATGCCCTCGCATGTAGCCTGTTTCACTCATTTTTCCGTAAGAGCTTTGTGTTTTTATGGTGTACAAATCAAACTCTTTTCTCCTGCAAAGGCCTAAGCAGTCGTTCCCCTAGAAACTCAAAGTGTGAGGGGGTTCAAGGAATTTTCCTCTGAGATACATAGAATTTGCGGATTCAAGAAAAGGATATCAAAATCAGCCTTATTGAGGGCACTCTAAGGCTCTGATTTTGTGTGGGCCAGAGTTTTCCAACCACTGTGCACCTCCCTGTTTTGCAGTTTACAGTGTCTGGTAATATACAGAGGCCAATGACTAGCATTTGTGTCTAGTGTAAACAATCTTAAGAAAAATACTATTACATTCACAGAACGATACATTATTTCAGGACTTGGTAGTGATTCCAGAAGACTGGGAATGATAAGGTGGATGGGATTCCATTTTACAGTATAACGAGACTGTGCCGGAGGGGGTGTACAGGAAGCAATTTTGCAGGATTGCCCTTCTATGGACAGTATAGGGAAGATTCTTCTCTCCTCCGACGATGATGGGCAATAATGTACATATAGTGTACCAAATAGCTACTGTTTTAGAATTAAAATGTTTTATTAGGCCTTCTCTGGAATGTAATTCATCAGCGTGGATTGGCGTACTGCCCTATCAACGATGGACGCACCCTTCTAGAATACTATGGTATATGTACGACTGTATTGTATCTCAGTGGTTTATTTTTTGGCATCTTCAGAGTTAAGTTAGCAAATGGTTTACACAGACACTGTGTTTTTTCACACCATAATATATTTTGGATACTGTAAAGTCTCAATCGCTTGTAAGGTGACACTATATATAAAAAATTATAACAGGATGTGGATAAACAACATTAAGGCTGTATAAGATATAAACTGATGCAACATGGTATACCATGGAAAATTAATAACATTTGTTTAAAAAAATTTGTTTAGAGAAGCATTTTATAATCTACTAGCAGCCCGTCCCGACGTTGTCCGGGTATGAATTGCTGCCGGCCAGTAGTATATTGTTTTGTAGGATTTCGTTTTGATAGCTTTTCTTATCTGTGACAGGCCTGTGAAACGCTCCGATTCACAGTGCACTGCTGATGCACTTAAGAGTGCGCGTTCAGTAGTGTGTGAACTCGAGTTTCCCTACTTTATTTTTCCTTGCAATATTATATAGCGCGAACTCGACAACATGGCATGAGCACAATTTACATCACAGAAGAACCCATTCATTTGTGGTAGGCACGGGGAGACAAAGCGATTTGCCTGGAATTCAAGTCAAGTCAAGTCATAAAATTTGTATAGCGCACTACATACCCAGAGGGTTTCAAGGCGCTTAGGAAGGGGGGGAGGATTATTTGTCAAATATCCACGTTTTAAGCTGCTTTCTGAACGCTAGGTGGTTCTGGGTGAGGCGAAGGTAATCGGGGAGTGAGTTCCATGTTTTAGCAGCCAGGTATGAAAAGGATCTGCCTCCCATGGTGGTCTTGTTGATGCGAGGTGCTGAGTTGCGCTATCCCAAGCGTGGGTAGCGACACCGGATGCACACAATGAAAGAAATTTTCAGCGAGGTAGGTAGTGCATTTGAAGTAAATTTATTATGAATCAAATTATTTTAGCTTCATTCAAAATGTTTTGTTCACATGATGAAATAGATACATCAAACTTGATTTCTTAGTTAGTTCAAACACGATTCCCCATGAATTCCCAATGCATTTCGGGCGCTGGGGCCCTTCATCAGGGGATTTAATGGTACGGTATCAGTGCGGAGCACTGGCTACAATATCACTCTCCGTGTGTGGTTGATGCGAGGTACAGTGGCGAAGGCTTGGCTGGAAGAACGTAGTTGGCGGGAGGGGGTGTAGAAGGACAGTCGAGAGTTGAGGCAATCTGGTCCGATGTCGTAGAGTGATTTGTGTGCGTGGGTAAGCAGTCGGAAAGTGATCCTCTTATTGACGGGTAGCCAGTGGAGGTCTTTAAGGTGACCGGAGATGTGTTCGTTGCGTGGGATGTCTAATATGAGCCTGGCTGAGGCGTTTTGGATTCGTTGGAGTTTCTTCTGGAGTTTAGCGGTGGTACCTGCGTAGAGGGTGTTTCCGTAGTCCAGTCGGCTCGTGACCAGAGCGTGGGTGACTGTTTTCCTTGTTTCGGAAGGGATCCAGCGAAATGTTTTTCTGAGCATGCGAAGAATGTTGAAGCAGGAAGAGGATACGGCGTTGACTTGTCTGTTCATTGAGAGTGAAGAATGCAGGATGACGCCAAGGTTCCGTGCGTGGTCTGTCGGGATGGGTGCTTTTCCAAGGGCTTTCGGCCACCAAGAGTCGTCCCAAGCAGAGGGGGAAGTGCCTAAGATGAGGACTTCTGTTTTATCTGAGTTCAGTTTCAGGCGGCTTTGTTTCATCCATTCGGCGACTTCTTTCATTCCTTCGTGTAGGTTAGTTTTGGCGGTGCTGGGGTCCTTGGTGAGAGAAAGGATCAGTTGAGTGTCGTCCGCGTAGGAGATGTTGTTGAGGTTGTGTTGGCGGGCGATGTCCGTGAGGGGGCTCATGTATACGTTGAAGAGGGTGGGGCTGAGTGATGATCCTTGAGGCACGCCGCAGATGACTTCAGAGGCCTCGGACTTGAATGGAGGAAGGCGGACTCTCTGGGTTCTTCCGGTGAGGAACGAGGTGATCTATTCAAGTGCTTTTCCTTGGATTCCGATGTTATTGAGGCATTGTAGAAGGGTGCTGTGGCAGACTGTGTCGAAAGCTGCAGAGAGGTCGAGGAGGATGAGGGCGACTGTGTCTCCATTGTCCAGTAGAGTTCGAATGTCGTCTGTTGCTGCGATGAGGGCGGTTTCAGTGCTGTGTTTTGCTCGGAAGCCAGATTGTGAGGGGTCGAGTGATTTGTTGGCTTCGAGGAAGGCGGCGAGCTGGTTGTTGACGGCTTTCTCGATGACTTTGGCCGGGAATGGAAGAAGCGAGATGGGGCGGTAATTTTTGAGTTCGGTGGGGTCCGCTGTTGGTTTTTTCAGAAGGGCGGTGAGTTGAGCGTGTTTCCAGTCTTCTGGGAAGGTCGCGGATATCAAGGAGCAGTTGATGACGTCTCGGAGGTGCGGTGCTATGACGGAGTCTGCTTTGTTGAAGATGTGGTGAGGGCATGGGTCTGTGGGGGATCCAGAGTGGATGGAATTCATCAGGCGGATGGTTTCCTCAGTGGAGATTGGGTTCCAGGCGTTAAGGGTGTTTACGGGGGGAAGATGGTCAACAGATGGTGGGGTGGGTTGGTTTCCGGGTTGGTTGTCAAAGCTGTTGTGGATGTCTGCAATCTTGTTGTGGAAAAAGGAGGCTAGGGAGTCGCAGAGGGTTTGAGAGGGGGTGATGTCGTTGGAGTTGGCCGAGGGGTTGGAAAATTCCTTGACGATGTTGAAAAGTTCCTTGCTGTTGTGGGCGTTGTTGTCAAGTCGATCCTTGAATGCTGTTTTCTTGGCTTTTCGGATCAGTTGGTGGTGAGTGCGGGTGGCGCTTTTGAAGGCGTCCTTGGTGCTGGAGGATGGGTCTTTTTTCCAGGCTTTTTCAAGGGAGCGGCAGAGTTTCTTGGATTTCTTAAGATCATCGTTGAACCATGAGGCCTTCTTGCTGCCAGGTTTGCTTTGACGTTTTTTCAGTGGTGCTAAGGTGTCAGCGGTGTTGGATAGCCATAGGGTGAGGTTGGCTGCGGCTTCGTTGGCGTTAGAAGAGAGGGCTGGGGAGTTTCGAAGGAGCGATGCCGAGATTTGGTCCGTGGTGATTTTCTTCCAGTTTCTTAGCAGGGTAGGTTGGGGGTGGTTGATGGGTTTCGGCTTGTTGTAGGTGAAGTGAACGCAGCTGTGGTCGGTCCATAGGAGGTCCGTAGTGTGGCTGAAGGAGACATGATTGCTGGAAGTGAAGATGGGGTCGAGTGTGTGACCTGCGATGTGGGTGGGGGAAGTGACCAGTTGTTTAAGTCCAAGGTTGGCGAGGTTGTCCACGAGGGTGGCGGTGTTGTGGCCGTTTATCTTTTCAAGGTGAAAGTTGAGGTTGAGCTGATGCCAAGATTCGAACGTAGCTCCACAGCTCTAAAGTGTGCCATTCTAGAACTTGTGGCGGGAGGTGTGTCTAAAAGTGTATGTCGGTGCAGGCCATCAATGAGAGAGACCTGTGCATCGGTGGTGAAAAATATGAGTATGTTGCTGGAGATGTGGGCCGCCGTGCCACCAATGTACTTACCGGGGGAGGGTAAACACCCATTATTCCGCAACTTTCTTTCCGCATACCATCACTCTGCATACTTTCATTACGAAAGTACCATGACTCCGCAATGCCATTATAACGCATGGCATTACATTTTATATGCTTTTACCACGCATACATTTACAACGAAATTCGTTGTAAATGCATGAATGGTAAAAGCATGTTTTTTTAAAATGTTTTGGATAAGGTAAGCATGGGTATAGGGGTATATGTTTTGGGGTACTGAGGTATATGTTTTGGGGTGTTTGGGTATTTTAAGGGTACAGATATAGTTTTGGGTTATGGGGAACTGGGGTAGTTTTAGGGTTTAGGGATAGGTATGGGTTTGGGGGATACAGAGGTATTTTTAGGGTTCAGGGCTAGGTTTGGGTTTTGGGGTATAGGGGTATTTTTAGGGTTCAGAGGTAGGTTTGGGTTTTGGGGTACAGGGGTATTTTAAGGGTTCAGGGCTAGGTTTGGGTTTTGGGGTACAGGGGTATTTTTAGGGTTCAGGGCTAGGTTTGGGTTTTGGGGTACAGGGGTATTTTAGGGAACAGGGGTAGGTTTGGGTTTTGGGGCACAGGGGTATTTTTATGGTTCAGGGCTAGGTTTGGGTTTTTGGGTACAGGGGTATTTTTAGGGTTCAGGGGTAGGTTTGGGTTTTGGGGTACAGGGGTATTTTAAGGGTTCAGGGCTAGGTTTGGGTTTTGGGGTACAGGGGTATTTTAGGGTTCAGGGGTAGGTTTGGGTTTTGGGGTACAGGGATATTTTTAGGGTTCAGGGCTAGGTTTGGGTTTTGGGGGTACAGGGGTATTTTTAGGGTTCAGGGGTAGGTTTGGGTTTTGAGGTACAGGGGTATTTATAGGGTTCAGGGCTAGGTTTGGGTTTTGGGGTACAGGGGTATTTTTAGGGTTTAGGGATAGGTTTGGGGGTACAGGGTATATGTTTAGGGTTAAGATGGGTTAGTGTTTAAGGATGTTGGGGTATTTTAAGGAGTAAGGGTGGGTTATGATTATGGGGTGCAGGGGCATTTAAAGGGAGCAGGGTGGACACCCGGAGCTGGAATGTACAGAACCTGGGAAGAAAAGAGAATGAAATATTGGGCACAACGCTCGCTTTTTTTTCTCCATAATCCTGCACCCCGCACACGTCCACGCCTCCAGCACATGCCCACTGCACACGATATGAGACATGGCATGAAGGGCGGAATGTACCACACGCCCCCAGCATTTGTCACGTCCCCAGCACACGCCCACAGCACAACGCAGACACGCCCACAAGGGACTACTTTTCTGGCACGGTTCTTTTACCTTTTAAATGTATATGGTGGGCGTCTGCATAGCCTATGTCCTTCTGCTGCAACTGCCCTTTCCAACGCTGTATTGGGTGTTGTGATTGGTGCTGTAGTTCCTGAGATTACCCGCCTCAAAGGTTTGGGCTCTCTCTTTATTATATTAGTATAGATTAATTTGACGGAAGAGCGCTGACACTGCCATGTTAAGTAAAGACAGTATGTTTATTAATCTGACTTTTTATTCTTTTTTTATTCTTTTTGGATTTCAGTTGATCACTTCTATTTTGGTGATTATTTTTTGGATTATTTATACACATTTAAAAAAAGCTGGTGTACACAACACAATTGGATTACTTATCAAAAACACACAACTTGTATTTACAAAAAGGACATTTTGATTCACCATTCAATCCACATTCATTCTCACTCAGGCCAATACAAACAACCACAAAGAAATATATATAAATCACAAAAAGTTGGAATTTCAATATTCACAACAACAAGCCAATATTTGTAAGCACAAATATATATACAGTAATTAGACACTAATTAATTAGAGGAATTCACAAATGTGAGCTTTAAGAACAATACAACCAGGCTTTGATGAGTGCGAGGCAGATATTGGTCCTGATGAGAACTCCCAAACCACAAGAGTTCGAAACACGTAGACCTGTTTAAATTTGACCTGTTTAAATTTTCAAGCCAAACTTAATGATTTGATAACTATGAGATACAATAACTGTATATATATTTGTGCTTAAAAATATTGGCTTGTTGTTGTGAATATTGAAATTCCAACTTTTTGTGATTTATATATATTTCTTTGTGGTTGTTTGTATTGGCCTGAGTGAGAATGAATGTGGGTTGAATGGTGAATCAAAATGTCCTTTTTGTAAATACAAGTTGTGTGTTTTTGATAAGTAATCCAATTGTGTTGTGTACACCAGATTTTTTTAATTTGTATAAATAATCCAAAAAATAATCACCAAAATAGAAGTGATCAACTGAAATCCAAAAAGAATAAAAAAAGAATAAAAAGTCAGATTAATAAACATACTGTCTTGTCCGTATGTTTCAACCAAATAATTGTCTCATGTAGAAATAGCGACAGTGGCATTTTTTCTGTTCATTATTAGCTTGTGGCAAGCTGTGTCGTTGGGAGCCCAGACCCAGTGGTATTTTTTCAAATGTTAAGTAAAGAACATTAAATCCATTGGAAACACCAGCTAAACCTAACCAGTAAGTGATTATTTTTCAAGAGATATTTAGGAGAAAGGGAAACTAGTCTTAAACGTAGAAGCTAAATAGATGACAATAAAGGAATATCGTTCAGCAAGATAGTGTAGACGGACTGTGTCACTGTGCTAAGCGTACCTACACAAAACAAACAAGAATCTTAACATTCCAATGAGATCCTGGTAAAAAAACTATACTGAAAATTGGAAAATATGTTTGAGAAAGATGCAGGAAAAATCAGACAGAACCACGAGGAGAATAAGAGGGCAGTGCTGGGATTTGCATAGAGTAAGGCTGCTAATAGTATAGCCTTGTTGCGCTGTGTCCTTTGTGAGTATTTAAAGCTGAGATGTTGCATGTTTGTTTGTGGCCAGTAGAAGTGGACTTTATCTTATCTTATCCTATCTTATATGGAAAGACTTTGGTCTTGTGTCTGAGGGGAGGCAAAATATACTGCTTATGTCACAGTGGCCTTGAATCACCAACTGTGCTTGCCAGTGCCCCAGGAACAATGTTATATTGCAGACCCTTCTTCACACATTCGTACCTGCTTACCTCAATGAAACTTGTGGTCAGTTACAAGTTGGCAGCTAGGAGAGTTATGCAGAAGTGTGGCCAGGCGAGGATAGGGACCCCTAATGTTCATGGAGATTCTATAGGTCTTCTATTGGTTTTGGGTTTCCTTCTGCTTTTCCTTCATCGGCGCAGCTAGGTGGGGGCGGTCCGCCCAAGGCAGCACTATTTTGGGGATGGGGGTGGTCTAGCCCTGGGCCGTGTCATATATGTGCATGTAACTTGCATGATCGAGGCAACTATTAGCGGCAATACTACGTGTCTCTCGGACCTCTTTCAGGTGCTCGCCGTCCTATTTCCCCAGCACCCCAGGGGGGCCGCAATCTGAAGGATAGCCCCGGGTGCCACAAGCTCTAGCTACGCCCCTGGTGATGGATGCAATGTGAAGGAACTTAGGTTTTTTTAACCGGCAGGTCAATTATTATTAGTGTTTAATTGTTTTCCAGCGCGCGCTGCAGTACTTTCAATCCAGCCAGCTGACTTAGAAAAATACCTAAATGTTCACCCTTTAGAAACAACGATGTGGATAATTCTATGCCTCTTACTGACGCCAGCATTAATTAATCAGAAGCTCTCCAGCGTCGACGCCTGAGCACTGTGCTGAGGCCCCCTCCGCACCGCGGGGGCCTGTGTTACGCCCCTGTGGCCATTACTTAACATATCAAACATTTTTACATTACTGACCCGCATTCTGTACCAAGTCACTCACTCCAGCTCCTTTATCAAGGTTCAACCGACCTGTTCACGACCACCCTTAGTCTGTGTCTCAGCCCCGAATCCGCGGGTAATATTAATTGTACTTTGTTTTCTCTTGTAACCTGCACACTTGTCACTCTTTCCTCCTGTAATGCACGGTTTGCTACCTCATGTATTTTGTTTGCTCACAATTGTCACTTTTACCTCATGTAACCTATCGTCTGCTTTTGTAATTGTTCACTGGTATTTTTCTGTTCCTATTGTGAAGCGCTCTGACACCTTCGGGTAAAGTCTGCGCTATATAAATACGCATACATAAATAAACTACAAATTATTCATTTGCTAGCTCAGCGTTTAAAGCATGATGTCAGCCAATCACGATGGTTCTTCTAAAACATATTGAAATGTGCTTCGTGGCTGTAAATTCACCAATGTGCTCCCGTTTAACAAAAACACCGAGTGCGACCAGCCAATCACTGCTTCTCCCAACCCTGGGAGTGAATACAATAGTGTCTACTCTCCGGTCCGCAATCTGGATACGTTCATAAATAATAAAATCTCAAATCGCATGTCCAATCTTTCCTCAAATCTAATCTTTCCTCATATTTAACTTTGTGTGGTGATTCATGCTGGGAGCTCCCTCTCCGGTACGCTCTATACTAACGCCCATCAGAGATCAGAGGCCTCTTTTTTTTTCTCCGAACACTCTCTCATGCATGTAGTTTTCTATCCAGTCCGCTCATTAGAAGAACCAATCAGAGGCCTTGGTATCCAAAGCTGTTGGCTTCTCAAAGCCAAAATCACTACAAAACGTCAGAAAAATCTTGAGCGATTTGTAAAAATGTAAATGTAAATTGATACTTGTATAGCGCACTACTCACCTGCAAGGGTCTCAAGGCGCTTGTACGAATACCGCTGTGGAACCCGTCCTGGCTTTCCCTGTGAGGCGTCCACTCCTGGGCACCACCAGGGTGAAGGCCAGGCATCCTTAGCGTTGTGGGGGCCATAATGAAGAAGTCAAAACATCCCAAGATAGCGTTTTAATTATGTAGGCGCGTGCAATTAATCAAAGGCGTTTCCAAATAAAGCTGTCAGCCTGAAAAATCACAGAAACGTCATTTCCTCCTAGGAGAACCTCCTCTGGTTCGCCAAGTTACTGCACCAATCAGATGCCTTTAACATCCAATTCAAAGCTCTCAGTCAGTCACGACTACGTCACCTCATACCGGTAGTGTTCTCTCCGGTCCGCTCACTGGAATCAACAATTAGAGGCCAGGATATAAAGATGTCAACGCGTGAAGCCCTATATCACTATAAAACGTAAGCGGTCAGAAAAAAACCCGACCGTAAAGTCATAATGCACAACAAATGAGTAACAAGCATTTGCAATGCAAGAGGGCTCGCATTAGTAAAGTTTGAGGGATTATTATTGTAAATGACAACGTTTTTTTTTTTTTAATTTTAATCTCGTGGAAAATTCTAACTTGTAAATGCTAATAGTGTTAATTAGTGGAAATGTGACACCTATAGCATTTGTAATGCAAAATGTGTTGTCTTTACATTACTTTGATGTATTAATATTAAAAAAAAAGAATTTTCCCCAATATTTAATAGTTAAAGTCATAAATTTGTAATATATAATGGCAATAGCGTAAACTTTTTCAATTTTTTTTGATGTTTAAGTTTATTGTTTTTTATAGTGATGAAAATACAAGAACAGAAGTGAAAGATTAATTTTTTTTAAATTTTTTATGAAAATTATGAAAATTGAGAGAGAGAACATATTTTAATATGTGGTTGTTGAATTGTTGCACATATTGCATGGGTGAGTGGCGTTGTGTGGGTGATTTGCGTTAACTGGCTGGGCGTTGCGTGGGTGAGTGGACTTGCGTGGGTGTGGTTTGCGTTGCGTAGGTGAGAATTGGGCTGCATGGGTGAGAGTTGCGCTGTATGAGTTGCATTGCGTGAGTGAGTGGCGTTTTGTGAATAAGTGGCGTTGCATGGCTGAGTGGCGTTGCGTGGGTGATTGGTGTTGCATGGGTTAGAGTGAAGCTGCATGGGTGAGTAACGCTTCATGGGTGAGTGTGGCGCTGCGTGGGTGAGTAGAGCTGCGTGGGTGAGATTGGCGTTGCATGGATGAGTGGCGTTGCGTGGGTGAGTGGACTTGCGTGGGTGTGATTTGCGCTGCGTAGGTGAGAATTGGGCTGCGTGGGTGAGAGTTGCGCTGTATGAGTTGCGTTGCGTGAGTGAGTGGCGTTTTGTGAATGAGTGGCGTTGCGTGGGTGAGTGGCGTTGCGTGTGTGAGTGGTGCTGCGTGGGTGAGTGGGGTTGCAAATTTGCATGTGTGTGTGATTGTTAAAGAGTATACGGATATGCTGGGGTGCAGCTGGAGGGAGTACACAGACATGCTTGTGGTTAAGAGTGGCACTGCGTGGCTGAGTGGCGTTGCGTGGGTGAGTGGCATTGCGTGGGTGAGAGTGAAGTTGCATGGGTGAGTAGCGCTTCATGGGTGAGTGTGGCGCTGCGTGGGTGAGTAGAGCTGCGTGGGTGAGATTGGCGTTGCATGGCTGAGTGGCGTTTGTTCATATTAGCCGTTTTTGAACAAGAAATACTTTATTTAGGTGCTTGAAGCAAATGGAGGACAAAGAACTAACTGTGACTTTCGAGGTGCATTTCATTAGTGCGTACTGTGGTTACAGCAGAGCCTGGAAGCGAGGCAGGGCCTGCGGCCCTGAATAAGTGATGGGAGTCCAGTAGCATGTGGTTACAGCAGAGCTGGGAAGCAAGGCAATAAAAGGATGCACGGATTAAGCGAGGCAGGGCCTGCGGCCCTGAATAAGTGACGGGAGTCCAGTAGCACGTGGTTACAGCAGAGCCGGGAAGCGAGGCAGGGCCTGCGGCCCTGAATAAGTGACGGCGGGGGGCGGGGCAGCGGAAGCCTTTGATCGTAGCTTCAATTGTGGATGTGGCAGTGAAGCCTTTGATGTGCCAAATGCTGCTGGCAGGGGGAAGGATCGTGCAAGCTCGTCCACGAGGAGCTTGTCACCTGATTCTATTTCTCGTGAACTGTTGGGAATCTGGCTTGAAGAGAGCCAATCAGCTGCCTGAATAGAGCCTTTGGGGAAAGAAGCGTGGGTGACTGGACTTGCATGGGTGTGATTTGTGCTGCGTAGGTGAGAATTGTGCTGCGTGGGTGAGAGTTGCGCTGTATGAGTTGGGTTGTGTGAGTGAGTGGCGTTTTGTGAATGAGTGGCGTTGCGTGGCTGAGTGGGGTTGCGTGGGTGAGAGTGAAGCTGCATGGGTGAGTAGCGCTTCATGGGTGAGTGTGGCGCTGCGTGGGTGAGTAGAGCTGCGTGGGTGAGATTGGCGTTGCATGGCTGAGTGGCGTTTGTTCATATTAGCCGTTTTTGAACAAGAAATACTTTATTTAGGTGCTTGAAGCAAATGGAGGACAAAGAACTAACTGTGACTCTCGAGGTGCATTTCATTACTGCGCACTGTGGTTACAGCAGAGCCGGGAAGCGAGGCAGGGCCTGCGGCTCTGAATAAGTGATGGGAGTCCAGTAGCATGTGGTTACAGCAGAGCCGGGAAGCGAGGCAATAAAAGGGTGCATGGATTAAGCGAGGCAGGGCCTGCGGCCCTGAATAAGTGACGGGAGTCCAGTAGCATGTGGTTACAGCAGAGCCGGGAAGCGAGGCAGGGCCTGAGGCCCTGAATAAGTGATGGCGGGGGGCGGGGCAGCGGAAGCCTTTGATCGTAGCTTCAATTGTGGATGTGGCAGCGAAGCCTTTGATGTGCCAAATGCTGCTGGCAGGGGGAAGGATCGTGCAAGCTCGTCCACGAGGAGCTTGTCACGTGATTCTATTTCTCGTGAACTGTTGGGAATCCGGCTTGAAGAGAGCCAATCAGCTGCCTGAATAGAGCCTTTGGGGAAAGAAGCAGATCAGCGACATGAAAACACATCAAAACATCTCAAAAGAGCATATAACTTATATGGGTGCATAAGATTAGTAAAAACGATGTTACCGAATCCAGCTACCACATGGAAAATATGCCTCTACTTTGTTAGTTCTTCTCTGGTCTGTCGTATTTTAAACCAATCAATAGTGTGCTCACACTCAAACTGCATGCAGACTGCCGTTGCAGGACAAGTGAAATGGTGCAAACCATTGCGAAAACACAACATTGCCCACTCACTGTGTGCAGTGCCAAAGGACACTACGGGGGAGATTAACCAAATCTCAACGCAACACAACGCAGCCCTCCGCCAGGGTGAGCTGCGGTGCGCGACATGGAGGGAGCAGGATAGCGCCACAGCTCTAAACAGAATACACGAGGCACAGAAGCGTGCACCGTGTAACTGTTAAGAGTATATGTCAGCTCTGATGTCTGGCCTCTTTCCATTTTGCTAATGGTAATTGTTTTCATAATTACCATCCACATCCATATATCGCATCATAGCTGCCAAGTTGTCAGATTTCTATGTGTGACATTTTCAGATTGCTATGAGTGACATTTCAGCAACTATGAGTGACACTTTCCCATGTGAAAAGTCAAGAAAATAAGGACTAGTGAAACATTATTTAAACCATTCTGAGCAATGAGAAATTTTAAGAAGATTTTAAAAGTGCTGCAGAACACCATAAATAGAAGGACGCTTAGGAAGCAAAGAGGTGGCAAGGGGCATACTGAGTGGGAAAGAAGCATTCAACCTCCCTGGTGAAAAGACTGAGCAGCATGGATAATTCACGACAGAGTGCCCGCTTCTAAGCACTAACATCGGACAGAAAAACATGAACCAGAGCCTGGGAAGTGTAAGGCGATCGGAAATAGCTGTTTTTAGAGGTATATTTTGAACAAATATATTTATCCAATTGGTGGGACTCGGCTGAGAGGTGTGCAAATGGGCATTCCTCCTCGTAAAACATTATGTAAATCAAGGATTAGTGGTAAATCTGCTGCTCTCGTGTTTGAGAATAAATTACAGGCATACTTTTTAAATAGATTTTGTAAAACATCTCAGGTGTGAATACATTATTGGTACACACGTTTGCAGTGACAGATTGGAGTTGGAAACGAAATAGTGCTCAAAATTGAAAATCAGAAGGGAATAAGTAGCACTTTGTAAAATGCAGAGTGCACTTACTTGCTTCAATGCGGGCCCCTGGCATCTCTGCCTAAATCGTCTAACAGTCCTGGATGATGGACAGCGGCGTAGCTAGAGGGGGGCGGGGCGGTCTGCCCCAGGCGGCACTATTTTGAGGGCAGCGTCTGCGCGGCACTGGCCTGTTGCCGCAGCCTTTATAATTTATTTGTGGACAATGACTTCTGTCAGTCAGTGTCCTCAAATACATTATAAAGGCCGCCGCAATGGGCCAGTGCCGCGCGGCCGCTTTTTTGCAAGCGCTACTCCCAGCATGCTTGCGGGCTTCTGCTGCTCCTCTGCACAGCAGCACCGCACCGCACGTGACTTCCTGGTTACTGCTGCCCCATGCGTCATCAGCGGGTGTCCTGATAGTACGCTGGGCCGGTCGGGGTCACTGAACCACACTGTGATGAAGTTGTAAAGCTGTGGGGGCAATCAGCGCTGCTCGCGCCACCATTTCGAAGCGGAAGGCAGGTGGCGTGGAAATATTACAACCAATCTATCTGTAGCCTCTCTCTGCGGTGACAGCAAAATCGTTCTGTTTTTGGGGTGTGCCCCAACACGTCAGAGCAGGAGCGCTCAAACTGCATGCAGACTGCCCTTGCAGGACATGTGAAATGTTGCAAACCATTGCGAAAACACAACATTGCCCACTCACTGTGTGCAGTGCCAAAGGATACTACAGGGGAGATTTACCAAATCTCAACGCAACACAGAGCAGCGCAGCCCTCCACCAGATGAGCTGTGTTGCGCGACAAGGAGGGAGCAGGATAGCACCATATTTTTAAAGATATGGCTCTTTCCTCCCCTTTCCATTGCGCCGGCGCTGATTACAGCTGCTGTGCGCCACCCACAAGCTTTAGCTCCATAGCGCTAGGGTGTGTGTGTGTGTGAGTCCAGCATAGGTTTTGTACATGAAGGATAGCCATGGGCGCCGCAGAAATTTTTCAAGGGGGGGGGCTAACCTGGCAAATGAAGAGGCGTGGCTAATGTTAATCAATAGGGGCGGGGCTAAAATGGCAGACAATCAGGATCGGGTAATGCTCAGGCCAAGCTGAGAAAAACAAGCATTGGCATAGCCAATAGGTCTTGCCTTTGGGACCTTATAAGTATTTAGTTATGCAGCAGGTCCCAAAGGCGAGACCTATTGGCCATGCCAATGCTTGTTGTTATATCTGGGTATGTTGAGAGGCTAGGGGACAGGGTCTCGATGTCTTGTTGGGAGCAGAACAATGACCTAAACAATTTGAATGCATAGGTAACAAACGGAGGCGTGAAATCAAAGGTTCACTACCAGGAATAACAGGAAGGTCGAAAGTTAGGCTGGTTAGAAAGGTAAAGCGGGGTAGAGGTAGGCATGTTGGTGAGGGGAGAAACAGATGCATGTTAGGAGAGCGCTGTGAGGGAGGTAGGCGAAATGGGAAGAGGCCCTGAAAGGTGGGTTGGGTAAAGACAGTAGTGAGGCAAACAGAAGGGTAGCGAGGGGTGAAGGGTAGACAAAGAAGTGAGGTGTAGAAGAAAAAGATTCAGGAGCAGAGGCAGGTAAATCAAAGATGGAGAGGGGAGAATAACGCAGTAGTAGAACGTGAGAGGGCCAGGTAGAGAGAGGATGGGGAGTGTCAGAGACAGGTAGACACTTTAGAGAAGGTGGCCTCAATAATCTGACATTTGTTTGTGTATCCTGTAGGAGATATTCTATGGTCTGTGGCAGTTCCTCCCTAGGTGAGAAAATCTATCTCTGCCTTCTGCATGGGGAGAAAATAGTACTGTTTTCAATGTGTGTCCTGACCCACAGGTGACATGCCATTCTAGGGATATGAGGCAGTGAAACACAGGGTTGGAGCATCCTGCCAGACATGAGAGGGTGCCTACTGGCAGATAGATATGTTAGGGTGTTGTGGCTACTTCTAAATCCATAAACGACCAAGCTACCACAGCCTTCGTCCTCTTGAATAGTCAAATAAAAACACGTTATTCTTCTCTAGTTTGCAGGATTGACCCTGAAGTCTGTTCTGTTATTTCTTTCCTCTTGGCAATGTGGGAACTCCAAATGAAGGAAAGAACCTAGGAAATATATTAGTTTTCCTATAAGACACTTTAAAGATAAATCCATTAAAAAGAATTAAAATGAAATTGCAGTGCACAACTTGCTTTGGCAACATCTCTGTGAAACTACATTGGTTTTGGAGCTGCTGGTCCCTCACCATTATAACAAACATTGTAGGCCAAGAAATAGTACTTCCAGAAAATATGCAGGTGTATATTTGCTCAATATATAACAATAGTTGTAATCCTTGGCAAATGTACTGCTTCAAAAAGCATTCTAGCACATTCACCTTACAGTACAAGTAAACGTTATATTTCCTGCAACTCTGAAGAACCTAGAAATGAAAACGATTAATATACATACATATTACTTCTTTTAGACACACACATACATATATATATATATATATATATATATATATAAGTATATCAGTTTTTTTGTGTGATCCTGTGATCGGTGATCTAAACGCCTCAATCTCCCGTTACAAACCACAGGAAGTGAATTTCCTGCCTGGCTCAACGCCCAGAATCTGTGGTCGGCCCAAGGGTGCTACTTCCAATGGCAGCCCAAGAGAAAGCCTATTAATTCTTTTGTTACCTTCTAAAAACATGTGCTGTGTTTAATTGTACGCTGTGCTGACCAGAATATTTAATATCACATCAAACACATTCTAGTCTTTTGCTTCTAAGGGCCTACACATGCTAGTGTTTATTCCATTCCATCATTTTATCCCCCCTATTCTCTCTTTCTGTGCATAAGAAATCGGGGGAGAGACTTATCTTTTTTTTTTTTGTTCACCATCCGCTCCGACATCTACGTTGCTCTAAGGCCAGTGGCACCATTCAACTTGAACGAGAGCCATAATTTCAAAACCCCATTTTGTAATTGCGAACATCAACTGTCAGTGCTGTGTTGTGACACCCTCCCGGATCTGTTCTTGCAGTCAGGCCATTGCCTTTGCCTGCTTCAGCTGGTACTGAATTCGGATGCAGGTAGGAGTACATTATTTTATGCTTAGTATCTTGCGGCTGCAGTAATTTTTTGTTTTTGAGGCATCACTTGGTATATAGGTGACTGCTGCTGCTGTTGCATGGGAGCGTGCATCGGCAGGAGCGATTGTTGGACTTGGGTTATAATGGGTGCTTGGTGCTTGTTGGACAGGCCCATAAGTTGCTGGCCTTGGTCTCGAAGTCTAGTGCGGCACTCTCTCTGCATGTGGCCTATTTTGTGGCAATAATAACAAGGACGTTGTCCTGGCTGTGGTTGGAACCTCAGCTGTACCATTCCATTCACTCTTCCCTGTATACCTGAGTTTCTGTTGGCATTCTTTCTGTTATTGATATAATAATGTTGTTGGTTATTACTGTGGGCATGTTGTGCTGTTATGTATTGTATGGCAGGCTGTGTTTGCAGATGTTGAGGGGCAGGCTGGGGAAATGTGGTGACTACCATCATCTGACTGACAGGTGCAGGTAACATGACAACTTATTAGTTTAGAATGACTATTTAAAAGTACAATAGCAATCAGTCAGAAATCCTTAAATGAGAACATTTTAACCATGCACAAATTTACAACTTCAAAGTACATTTAAATGCAATGAAAGGGTGACATTTCATGGCCCTGGGGCACTGAACCAAGGCAGCTTAGTTTGA
This sequence comes from Lissotriton helveticus, assembly GCF_964261635.1. Lineage (NCBI taxonomy): Eukaryota > Metazoa > Chordata > Amphibia > Caudata > Salamandridae > Lissotriton > Lissotriton helveticus. The sequence goes on from NC_136063.1 coordinate 86,558,054, forward strand.
GGGGGTGCTTTTGCAAATTTATGACAAAATTGATGTGCAAATGATAGAGAAAAATAGCTTTCTCATTTATATGGTAGAAGAACCCTTTTTAACATTCAATAATGAGCCTGGGAGTCTTAGCAAAGTCTTGGCATTTAAAGACACATTTCTGGAGTGCAAAACAAACTCATGAAATGCAAACAATATTTTAAATCAATGGAAATGCTTTCAAAATGAAAACTACACTTGACTGCAATGCAAGGAAAGCACATGTCAAGCCAGGAGGAACCACCACCACTGCCTTGTAATTGCAACAATGTTCTAGAACAAGGGCAATGCAGAGGAGAAAGAAAGAGACCCTTTTAAAGTACCAGAAGCAATTAGAGCTGCTTAAATAGAGGGCTGAAGGAGGCCACACAGGCATTGGTGACAATGTGGTAGAAAAGCCTGCTATTTCCTCCTGTTGCATTCCATTTGTCCATGTGTGGCCCTAATGAGGTAGTTCAATGTACAACTGCAAGATAATCTTTTAAATGGGGCGTTTGTTGCGAAACACACTCCGCCAATGCTCTTCTTTCTTATTGGCTGTAGTTGAGATCTGGTATAAGTTCCTCTCCTATACCCTCAATGACACAGAGGTATATACCGTCCTGTAATTCTTGATCCTATGCAGGGGTGCAACCAGGGAAGTGGAGCTGGCAGCCAAAACAGACATAGGCAATCTTAGACCGAAGTGGGTATTTCGGCCAAAAGCTTGATAGAATTATCGGTCCTTCCCAACTTTCAAGTTTTAAGATAAAATATATGTGAAAGCCAGTTGTTGTTTTATATACAGTAGAACTCAGTATCCTATTCATAGGGACGCCAGTATGTATTGTGGTACAATGTAATCCTGTGAGTATGTGTTACTGCAAGAAAGGGCTGGCGCACCCTCTCTATGTTTTACCCCACCTAGTTTCTGGGAAAGTTTGGATATAGATCTTTTATAAGTTTGCCTTGTATGGCATCAAGAATAATAAGGGTAAGTATTGGTCTTAAATCCAATTCCGCAGGTCCCCTGTATATTCCCCCAGGGGAGAAATCAGGGAATTCAAAATGGTGACGAGCAAGGGACATCGCGGATATAGAGGACGTGATGAGGACGTCAAGGGGCTAGGAGGAATACTCGAATACTCGTCCCCACTATTGGCTATTAGTTGCAGAGGCAAATGATAAAAAAATATGAAGTACGGTGAATGGAAATGAGGTACAAGGGGAGTGGCGGCACGGAGAGGGCAAGCTACCTGGCAGGGCTATAATAAAGAAAGGGAAAGGTTAGTCATCATACAACCCAGACAGCAATGAAATGGAATGGCGGTGAGGACTGGGCAGTGGGAGCAGGTGCAGGAGAAGGGCAAAGGGGCGGCAATTGGGAAGGAGGCGCTATGCTAACAGAAGCACAAGGAGGCAACCATGAAGCACAATGTGGCACAGAGCAAAGCAATGGACAGAAGACATGGAACAAAAACAAATATTAACCAAGACAATGCATTTAAAAGTAAATAAAAAAGATATAAAAAAAAGATGCATCCTGAAAATGAAAGAACAGTAAAAAGGACCTAGATATGAAATCCCACTAGACACGGTGGAGCACCATGAAAGAATTTTGAGATCCAAAATGCACCACGAAACACCTTGAGAGGCAAAACCCGGGGTGGGAGGTGTGGTCAAGAAAAGCAGGGGCAAGGGGGGGGAGAGAGGAAAGTGTTATCTGTGTACAGAGAAGGTGAGGAGAGATGTATTGTTAGCGAGAAAGAAGAGAAAGGTAGAAGAGGAACGTAGAAAAGAAGATATTCGTGGTAGCGCAGGGCAGTCAACAGAGCTGTGAGTCACGGAGGGGAGAGTATGGGGGGAGCTGGTCTGCAGTCTCAGTGGGAGAGACCGTGCAGCTGCGCCAGCCGCGCTTGTGAGCGATAGTGGGTGAGAAAGGAGGGGGGACACTGCAAAGACCACAAGTGACTTCCTCTTTCTGTGCTTGCGCAGAACGCAGTTGCAAAGGCCGACAGTGAGAGAGAATGAACAGTCGGATGAAAAAAAGATAAACAATAGTGACACCCAATCTTTGCAGAAAAATGTCATGAGAAAAAGAGATAAAAACAGGGAAAGACCGGAAGTAATGATATTCAAAAGGACAGAGCGGGCACACGGAGGCAGCCTGCACAGAAGAAATAGTGGGGGCGGGCCTGTGGGGGGAGGCACAGGCTGGAAGCAGATGGTAGAAGGAAAAGAAGAAGAACTACCGTGGAAGGGAAAACGATACAAAATGGAATAGGAACAGCGGTAGAAGTGGAGGGGGATCGGTGGGCACGGCGTGCCCCTACTTCTAAAAATAATTTCAGCCCGTTCCCCTACTTCTTTATTTGAAATAAGCATCCCGGGACGGAGAGAATAGTCCTACTAAAAACGATAATTTTTTTTTCAGCTTCCAGGGGCTGCTCGCACTTCTCTGTTGACCTCCAGAGGCTGCAGCAGCCCCTCCCTGACCTCGCACAGACCGAGGGCAGGCCCATTGTCATTCCGATTGAGGCTGATTATCCCCTTTGGAATGACAATGCGCCCGCCCGCTGCCTGCCTTTAGCATATGCCAGCGAGATCTGCATGAGGTGTCTCTGGTATCTGCGTGCAGGCCATGGCTCGTTGTGCAACAAATATACGAGAATGGTCCGGGAGGAGGCGAGGAAAAGCATTACATCCGATCAAGCTATTTTTTATAGACAGTATACTTGTAAAAACACTTGTGGCTGTCAAAGGCGTACCCGAAGGTGCTTGCTTCTTCTAATACGTTTTATGGAATATATATTTTGCTGAGTGCTCTAAGCTGTGTTTTTATAAGTGTGTTTTGCTGCTCGGTACGTGATGTATTAAAGGGGAAATCCGGCGAATATTACATTAGTCTCAACACCCAGCAGACATAATTGAACAAGGGAACATCGTGGGATGCCTATTGTTGGGGATTGTTCGAAATACAGGTCTTGATAAAGAGAACGGGGGTTTCCTTTAAACTACCAGACCCCTTTAACTGGAGAACAACGTGATCTTAAGCCCTCCTCTGCGATCCTGTGGCCTTTAAGGTGTGAGGCTCTGCTCAGAGGAGAAGCCAGAAAATCAAAATGCCCCAAACTTTGAACTACACTTATAATGGCAGGCAGCACGTGATGTGAGTGTGCTTTGCACTCCCTAAAAGAGAGGCCTCCACTGCTCCATCCAACCAAGGGAGTAGTCAGAAAATTAGAATGCCCCCCATTTTGCAGTAAACCTCTGATGCACACCAAGCAAAATAAGTAAATGTGCCCATCTTCCACTCCAAGAAGTGACGGGGACAGGAGAAGTGACGGGACAGGAGAAGGAGAAGTGAAGTGAAGGGACAGGGGAAGGAGAAGTGACGGGGACAGGAGAAGGAGAAGTGACGGGGGCTGGAACAGTGAACGGGGCAGAAGTGAAGGGACAGGAGAAGTGAAGGGACAGGAGAAGTGAAGGGACAGGAGAAGTGAAGGGACAGGAGAAGTGAAGGGATAGGAGAAGTGAAGGGACAGTAAAAGTGAAGGGACAGGAGAAGGAGAAGTGACGGGACAGGAGATGGAGAAGTGACGGGACAGGAGAAGTGACGGGACAGGAGAAGTGACGGGACAGGAGAAGTGACGGGGACAGGAGAAGTGACGGGACAGGAGAAGGAGAAGTGACGGGACAGGAGAAGGAGAAGTGACGGGACAGGAGAAGGAGAAGTGACGGGACAGGAGAAGGAGAAGTGATGGGACAGGAGAAGGAGAAGTGACAGGACAGGAGAAGGAGAAGTGACGGGACAGGAGATGGAGAAGTGACGGGACAGGAGAAGTGACGGGACAAGAGAAGTGACGGGACAGGAGAAGTGACGGGGACAGGAGAAGTGACGGGGACAGGAGAAGTGACGGGACAGGAGAAGTGACGGGACAGGAGAAGGAGAAGTGACGGGACAGGAGAAGGAGAAGTGACGGGACAGGAGAAGTGACGTGACAGGAGAAATGACGGGGCAGGAGAAGTGACGGGGCAGGAGAAGTGACGGGGAAAGGAGAAGTGAAGGGACAGGAGAAGTGAAGGGACCAGGAGAAGTGACGGGCCAGGAAAAGGAGAAGTGACGGGACAGGAGAAGGAGAAGTGAAGGGAGAAGGAGAAGTGAAGGGGACAGGAGAAGTGACGGGGACAGGAGAAGTGACGGGGACAGGAGAAGTGACGGGGGCAGGAGAAGTGACGGGGGCAGGAGAAGTGACGGGGGCAGGAGAAGTGACGGGGGCAGGAGAAGTGACGGGGGCAGGAGCGGTGACGGGGGCAGGAGAAGGGAGGGGGCAGGACTGTTCCCACTGGGCGCAGAATCTAGACTGATTTGCATATGGCTGGGTCCAAACTGGAATGGCATGGTGAGCAAAGAAACAATGGATTTAGGCCCAGATCTCTGTACTGGGGTGAATGTATGATATTGTTCTGCATTCAGTTGTTCTTTTTGCTGTATTATGATTGAGCAGCTAGCTGGCGACATGAATATGAAGGAGCCTTTGTGGGTTTCCGTGAGTCTGGATTCTCCTGAAGAGTCCCTTTTTCTTCTGAGTCCTGCTTAACACATGTGTACAGGAGGAGCCCTGTATTCATGACCTCAATGTTTGAGACAAAAAATAATCATGGATTTCTGAACATTGAGTAAAAGCATTAAGGTAACATGTTGTTCCTGCTTATATTTCACACGCTTTACATAAACCAGTATTCCCTATGACTGTTTGCTTTTTCCTGAATTAAACCTCAAACATGTTTATCCATTGTTTTAATTAAATAACGTTCTAAGCTGTAACTGGTCAGTGAAATGCTAAACGTACTAAAAATTGGTATGTTTTGCTATTTCTAGCCACGCCCCTGACTCCGCCCACTGATTCAATCTTCGGTTATTCCCGCCCCCTGATTCTCCGCCCACAGTTCCCCTACTTTTCTTTCCCCACTTCGACCGCTGAATAGGAATATAAATAATTAGTAAAGGCGAAGGAAAATATGAACGGAGGGCAGTGAAACCCCGAAATACAATGCAATGGAAAAGCACATCAGTCAATGAAATATGAAACCACAATATAATGCAATGGAAGAACACATCATTTAATGTAATGTAATATCAAACTACAACCCACAATAGAAGATCGTAGCCCCTATGCACCATAGGACACACGAGCAATACAATGCGATCTCAGAAGAACCAGAGGGGACTTGAACCCCGTCCGAATGCAATTACCATAGGAGGCGTCCCCCGAACTTGAACCGGAGGGGAACCACAAAGCCTAGAAACATCCCTCAGATTCGAACCGGAGTGGTAAAACCGAGAACAGGAAACCCACATGACCTAGAGCCACAGAAACCAACACTTTCCTGTGACAAAAGGCGAAAAGTTGTGACCACACAAAGAGAAAGAGAGAGAGTGTTAATCGTGACCAGAGAGACTGCTGTAGTGGGTCAGGAAAGCAGCCAGAAAACCCTCAAAAGATCCCGCCTCACTACCAGGTAGCAAAGACCAAGGAAATTCAAGGATGAAAAACAAAAATCCTTGTCTTACCCGTGGTCAGCAATGGGTGGAGACAGGACCCTCGGAGGCACTCTGTGGAAGCGTTCCAGATCCACCGCAGGCAAGAACATTCGTGGTACGACGGACTTGTAGGTCGGCAACTGTTAAAGGGAACTAAATGCCCCATGGGCATGGTCACCTGTGGTCACAAACCACAGAAGCACCTCTTCACTGGGAAATAGGCTTGAAAGATATAAGATGACGAAGAATCAAGTTGAAGTGGCACTTTTATTCGTTACGTCTAAAACATATCAATAAATGCATATCATTTCATTAACTAAGCAAAAAACATTAAGAAACCAGACTTCACTCCGTCAGGGATAAAACACATGATAATTTTCATAATGCTCAAGGGTCTATAAAGCAGGCTGAAATAAGAATCTGTTGAAAAAGGCGCAATTGAAAACAGTTTAGAGAATCAAAGAAACAAAACACACTTTATGAAATTCTAGTGCCTAGAGGCTAACCTTTCTAAAGTAACCTAGCCATGCAAGATTTATCATTTCAAGAGACCTAAATGCAAGGAATTGGGTGTGGATGAAAGATACTTAGAATAATCAGAGAGATTTTAAAAAGGCAAATAGGTTATCTAGATTGGGTGATACCACCTGAGAAATAGGCTTGAAGTCCCAAGTCAGATAAACAGCCGGCCGGAGAACCCACGCTAGTGCCAAGCACTTGCAGGAGAGTTCTGAGTCCTAAGCGGTGTGCTGGGCCTGTTATACCTGTTCAGAGCAAAAATGGTCAGACCGCATTGACGTAGGTAATGGTGCAGGTGTTTGACCGCACGCCTACATCATGATCACACGCCTACAGTGGTGGTGCTGAAGTCCGGACATACCGAAGTGGTAGGCCCATGTGTCAGGTGTTTGGGCGGATGGTCTGTCATTCTTGACCGCAAAATATTAAAAAAGAATATATGTAGTGTGCATATCTCTAAAAATACATATGAGACCGGAACTTAAAGGCAAGCTTGGAACATTGTCTACTAAGAAAATGAAGCAAACAATACTTGTGAAATGTCAAGGGTGTACCAGCTGGGCCCCGTGTGTGTTTGTGAAGCGCCTGTACTTGTAACTATGGAAGGTTTCTGTGGTTCTGCGGTAGCCTAAGCTACATTACCGTGTTGTGCACAAAAGAGATGCATTCTCAAGAGCATCGGGCCTAGTAGATTTTATTATCAAAAAGGTAACTTGAGGCAGTGGGCTTTGGCTTAAGCCTATATGCAGGGTTTCAAGGGGTGTGTGGGCTGTCACTTACTAACTGTGTATGGTGAAAAAATGGTCAGTTTAGCATATTTAACACAGTTAACTGGAAGAAGGTGACTGAACGTATCAAACTGGACTCTCAAATCTTGGCTAAGGCCCCAAAACCAACCGGCGATGCAGTAATTGACTCTCGCAATTTCCACTCCTGGATGGATCAAATTGTTTCAGATCATTCCGACCCTAAAGTCCATCAGGCGAAATGTCATAATAGAAACCCTAACACACCCTGGTTCACCCAGACTTTAACTGATAGCCATCTTCTCTGCCGTAAATTAGAAAGAAAGTGGAGAAAAACTTATGATGAGACTGCAAGAGCACTGTACGTCCAACAGAGGAAGCTATATCATTCCAACATAAAAGCGGCAAAAAAGGAATACTTTGCCAAGGCCATAAATGAAGCCCACCAAAAACAAAAAACTGTCTTTACAATTGTCAAGTCTTTCACCCACCCCAAAGCTCTCATGCCCGAAATTCCACCGTCTGAAACCCTGTGCAATCAAATAGCAGACTTCTTTGTGGATAAAATCGTTAACATCCAGAAAGACTTTCCTCCTCCTCTGACCAACTCTCATGAGGTAATGGATAACTATCCCCCGCTTTGCAGTTTTAAACCTGTTTCCCTCCAACAAACAGGCAAGGCAATTTTGGCATGTAAATCAGGAGCTCCCACTGATTCTTGCCCTCCTGGCATTCTCCATCACCTAATTGAGGCAGTCAATCCTTGTATTAATTCAATCATCAATGAATCCCTCGAGCACGGGATAGTGCCTAACGATTGGAAGAAGGCTATTGTGAAGCCCCTGATGAAGAAGCAGAACAAATCTCCTACTGATCTCACGAACATGCGCCCCATTTCATTACTGCCTGTCCTTAGTAAGATCAGGGAACAGTTAGTATATGAACAGCTAAAAATATTTGTAGAGACTCATAACATCCTGCATCCTCAACAGTCAGGGTTCCGCCCCGGTCATTCCACCGAAACAGCCTTAATAGAACTATCTGATTCCATCAAGTTCTTGCAGGATGAAGGAAGGCAAGCCGTCCTCATCCTGCTTGATTTAACAGCAGCGTTCAACACTATCTCTCATACTATTCTGATTAATAGAATGCGAGAGATTGGGGTGACAGATACAGTCTTGTCATGGGTCAAATCTTTCCTGTCCAACAGGTCACAGACTGTGTCTCTGGGTCCCTGTCTATCCAGCGAAAAACCTATTACATCAGGAGTTCCCCAAGGGTCCATATTAAGCCCCCTTTTCTTTAACATCTATATGGCCCCCCTCCTCGCTGTGATAGAATCCCATGGGATCCTCGTCACGTCATATGCTGACGACACACAACTTGTCGTCACCATTGATAAAAAGTGCTCGGACGCAGACTTGCGTTTCCGGACTTGTCTTTCCGATGTATTTCAATGGTTGAATAAAAACCACTTGAGGTGTAACAGCGCAAAGACTGAAATCATACCGCTAGGTAAAAATCTATCTTTCTGCCCGAAGGACTGATGGCCCATAGGATCAGAGGCCCCACCCAGTGCAGTATCTTCCGCACGGAACCTGGGCGTGCAATTCGATTCTTCCCTTTCCCTTGACGATCACGTCAGGATCACTGCTGGTCGATGCTTCGGACTTATCAAATCCTTAAAGAGATTCTTTGACTTCCTCCCCATTGCAGCTAGAAAATCAGTCGCGGTAGCCTTAATACTCTCCCGACTTGATTACTGCAATGGGTTAATGGCTGGAGTGAAAAAGTCCACCCTGAGGAAGCTTCAGAGTATACAACACGCAGCCGCCAGATTGGTCCTGAAACTTCCTAGAAGGTCATCGGCCTCAGCTGCATTAAATTCCCTACATTGGTTGCCACTCCATAAAAGAATTCTTTTTAAACTCTTACTTACCGTCTTCAAATCCATGAAAGGCACAGGGCCTCATTTCCTTGCAAAACGCTTCACTTGTTACAACCCCACACGATGTTTGAGATCCTCTGGGACAAATCTCATAATGATTCCCAGGTTCAAGTATAAAACTAGGGGTGGGAAAACCTTTACCGTTCTGGCAGCAAGGGCATGGAACAACTTACCCGTCAACCTTAGACTAATTGAAAAAGAGAGTATTTTCTGAAAACTCCTCAAGACTTGGGTGTATGAACAACCTGACACCTCTGTACTGGCAGCCATTTAGTTCCAGACCCTCACCACGTATCATCCATCACATATCTACTTGATGCTTGCACAGCGCCAAGATGCTCCTTCCGGAGCGAAAGTTCGCGCTTTATAAAAACCCACAAATATCAAAAAATATCAAAAATATTTTCAGATTTTCTCTAGCAGGGCCATCAAGGGATCTTTATTCTATTAAGGTCGAACAAAATGCTTTATTGGGCACTGAGATGGTAAAACTTGATGCTGCATCACAGCTTTCAGTCTTTATCTCCAACAGCATTCTCTCGGTGCGACCCAGGCCACGATAGACACAGAACAGGCTGCACAGCTCCAGGTTCAGCTCCAGCCCTAGTACTCTGGCGCCGTAGGGCCATATGCCCCAGTCCGCGAGCTCACAACACCGTTGGTGAGCCCCCCTCCTGGTTCTCACCTCCACTGTAATCCTGCAGCGCCCTCCCTGTCACCGTGCTCCAGCGGGTCCCAGGATCATGGCGCTAGCTCCCATGCACAGGCCTCCAGACTTCGGCACCAAGGGCGTCTGCAGGTGGGGCAAGGAGGGGTGCTCCAGGGTGGGCAAGCGCCCCTCCTTGCCCCCTCTGCGGACGCCCATGATGATATCCTTCCTGTACAAGATACTAAGCCTAGACATGAGGGAAAGCTTCTCCCACTTTGTATGTGTGCTGGACAGGGCAGCGCGCATACAAAGCAGGAAAAGGAAGGAGAAATGAAAGCATTTCTCCTTCCTTGCGCCTAGTTTAAAAGGGCGCAGTTTTCTCACGCTAAACCCAATCTACTGTTTTTAGTAAATTAGGCTTAGCTTGAGAAACCTTGGGTGGTTGCATGGGAACACCCGAGCACCACCCTTGGCACGTCCACTGGCACAAAGTAATGCGAAGCAGCGCAAAGTAATGCGAAGCAGCGCAAAGTAATGTGAAGCAGCGCAATGCGCTGCTTTGCTTTACTTTAATGTTATTTCCAAAGCTAAGCAAGTTTAGCGCTGGAAAGTAAATTAGGAAAAAAGATTTTGCACCGTTTTGCATTGCTTTTGTGACACAAACACAGCGCAAAATCTTAGTAAATCTCCACCTACAGCAGGCCTTTAGAGCCCAAGGGCAGGGTGCATTATAGTACATGTGAGGGCACATCTGCATGAACAGATGTGCCCCTGTGAAGCCTAGTTTCATTGATAGTCATTGCAAGTGATCAGGAAGCCATGTTAAAGGTATGTACTGGGCACTATTCATCACGAGTTGCCCTGCTACATAAAGGCTTCACTGAAAATAAAGTCGTAAACAGATTGTTAATAAATCTGCACTGATGCCAGTACCGAATTTATGAAGACATGCACAAGGAGGGCACCTTAGAAATGCCCCCTGCAACCCTACTAGTCTCCTAGTGTGTTGGCTAACTAGTATCTTCCAGCCTGGCACCACAGATGAGTTTTTGGCCCCTTTCAAGGGAGAGCCCACAATCTAAGTGGTCAGGAACACAGACTGCTCGGCAGACGGGTGCTCTCCTCCTGCAGGATGGATGGAGATTTAGCATATCAAGGCCAGAGGCTTCAAAGCCTCTGCTGCCTTCGATAAGCAACCCTAGCTTTTTCCCTCAGACCTGGGGAATTCCACCCCTTGCCCTGGGGCCCATTTGGCACCAGAGCAGGTGGTAAATTAGATATTCACGAGGCATGTTTCAATCACCGGCTAGTAACACCCCAAGGTGTACTACCTCAAGTGGAAGGCAAATGAAGGGTGTCACAAACTTGTTTTTTGGTGAGATAAAGAGCCCTGGGTCAGGGTTATGGCTACTCGCACAGGAAACAGTCATATAGGGGGTGTAGTCGTCCTAGTGGTAGGTAGCCGATTGGCTACTTCTTAACACTCCCTTAAATTGAGTATTAAGGGGTCCCCCTGTCACCAGACGGACAGATTAGACTGCCTGGGAACTGAAGAAGACAAAACAAGAGCCGACCCCCGCAAGAGCTAAGGATCTGCGCAGAAACTGGCTCCGAACCCCGCCTTGCTGCTTGCTCCTTAACAATCGCAAATACCGGCCTTGCCTGGCAGCTGTTCATCCTCTCCAACACTTGGAGGACTGTCCATCACTTTGACAACCATCTCCCTTGGGGTGGAGGAGCCATCCTCCTGCATCTGCAGTCACCAACCACATCTGCCCGGCACCCTGTGTTGTTGTCCATCGGGTCCACTGAGAGAGCGACACTCCAGGTGTTTTTTTCTGATGATAGAAGGTCAGCCCCATCTCTCTGCCGAGTTTTGAGATGCTAGACCCTCCAAGAGCCCCCTTGCGCCAATACCCTGAATACCAGGACACTTGCACCTGCCAAGGCTTGTTCTTCGTCCAGCCCAGACACCAACACCTTGGAAGACTTCCTGCATGACGAGGGACTTCAGGACCAATGAGAGCCATGACCAGAGAGGCCCTGTGGTCTTTTTTTCCCCCTCCTCTATAGGCGACCGGCAACTGTGAGAGCCTCGACCTCAAGTGGCCAGCCAGCCATGCACCTCTGCACCCGAGCCCCCCACCCCAGGTTCACGACCGATGACTGCATCCCCTTGACCTAGAGGTTTCAACGACCTGAGCCCCCTTTGGGTTCAGCTGGACTTGTCCCCCGGTCCCCCATTTCAGCCTCTTTGTTCCAGGTGGTACAGAGCAGGAATATCGTCGTAAAAATATCGACTAACCTAAATATCGCTGCAAAAATATCTACAGGAAGAAATAATCGATGACAAAAATATCGTCTGACCAGAATATCGACAGACAGGTAAGTAATATCGTTAACATTAATATAGTTGTAATAAATATCGTTTACAAAAACATAGTTTACAATAATATCGTTTTTTAAATAATTATAAGTAATGTAGTGTTTTTAATGATTATTTTTAGTCAAAGTAGTATTTTTAGTAGTATATTATTATTTAATAATGTATTTTCAGTTGAATTTAGTATTAATAGTTCCGTAGCGGGTTGTGGGTTTATAGGGGAGTAGGGTGGGAAGTAATTTAAATATAATGAAATAATACATTAATTAATGTTTTAAATGAATATAAATAGTGTAATAAATAATAGTTAGTTAATTTCAATTAGTTAATTGAATAATATTTATGTAATTAATTATGTTAATTTTTTAATTATTTTTAGGTGTGTGTACAGGATTTTTTTAGTGAAAATGTTTTTGGGTAAAGGGGTATTTTTAGGGTTCAGGGTCAGTTTTCAGTTTTTGGGTAAAGGGGTATTTTTTGGGTTCAGGGTCAGTTTTCAGTTTTTGGGTAAAGGGGTATTTTTTGGGTTCAGGGTCAGTTTTCAGTTTTTGGGTAAAGGGGTATTTTTAGGGTTCAGGGTCAGTTTTCAGTTTTTGGGTAAAGGGGTATTTTTAGGGTTCAGGGTCAGTTTTCAGTTTTTGGGTAAAGGGGTATTTTTAGTGTTCAGGGTCAGTTTTCAGTTTTTGGGTAAAGGGGTATTTTTAGGGTTCAGGGTCAGTTTTCAGTTCTTGGGTAAAGGGGTATTTTTTGGGTTCAGGGTCAGTTTTCAGTTTTTGGGTAAAGGGGTTTTTAAATATAATGAAATAATAGATTAATTAATGTTTTAAATAAATATACATAGTGTAATAAATAATAGTTAATTAATTTTAATTAGTTAATTGAATAATAATTATGTAATTAATTATGTTAATTTTTTAATTAATTTTAGGTGTGTGTACAGGATTTTTTTAGTGAAAATGTTTTTGGGTAAAGGGGTATTTTTAGGGTTCAGGGTCAGTTTTCAGTTTTTGGGTAAAGGGGTATTTTTAGGGTTCAGGGTCAGTTTTGGGTTTTTGGGTAAAGGGGTATTTTAATTATATATATGTATTATTGTTGTTATATAAAGTAATGTGTAAAATCAATTTATATGTCCACATTTATTAAGTTTATAATTAAAAAGTGTAGTAAATTTTTTTGAAATAGTTAAAAAATAAAAGTAATGTAATGTATTTTGTTAATAGTACTTATATTTATTTATTATTTAATGTAATTTTAATTATTTTAAAAAGTCGATATTTTTTACATCTATATTAATTACAACGATATTTTGGAGTCGATATTTATGTACTTACCTGTTTAAGTATAGGGTGTCGATATTTTTGTAAACGATATTTTTGCAACGATATTTATGTCAGCTATATTTTTGTAATCGATATTTTAACACCCTACCGTTCCAGGTCCCCTTGGCTTTGCTGGTGTAGCACTCGAGGCTTCCATCCCCACAGCACCTCTGCACCAGGACACACCAGGTCCCGTAAAGGGAAATTGCTGGCAGGTACTTTGGACCTTTGCTCCTTAGCACCTTAAGTCCCAAAGTCCACCCCTTAACTCTGGCTGCAAGTACCTGTTTGCTATGAGTGTTTTTCCTCCCATAAGATAACATAGTAGCGTTCGAGGCTTATACCTCAAAAGCTGCTATTAGAGTGTTTTACTGTTTTTCCTCTACATTTGATATCTCCCAAAGTACTTAAGTTATTTTAAAGATCTTGGTGTATAAATTCATGTAAAAATGTACTATATTTGTGTAAATTGGTCTTAGATTTCCAATTGAGTGTGTGAACCATTTATTGACTGAGGTTGTACAACAAATGGTTAACACTCCTCTCTGATAAGCCTAAGTTGCTCCACCACACAACCACAAATAGAGCACTTGCGATTATTAAAGTAAGCCGTGTAAACCACAGGAGGGTCATCTGGATTCTTTTTATGGTGTGCCCTTGCATTGGCATCACTCCATAAAAAGCCAGCTTCCTACAATCTCTACCCAGAAATTTTGGAACCTGCAAATCTGGTAAACATCGTCTGCAAACACCAAGTCGCCTCCAGATTTATGTGTGACCCAAGCATGGACTATTTGATACAAAAAGACCTTCACAATATAAGTTTAAATGATTGTATCATAATCAGTGTAGAAGCATGACACACTGCCTCAGATATGAGAAGTAAGAGATGGATTGAAAGCGACCATGACCCTTTAGTTGCCGATCTTCTCCTTCCTCGCCCACAACCAAGCAACAGAAGAGGACATTCGTCCAGAACCAGGGGAATTTAAAACTCAAGCCTAACCAAAGGAAACTCACATGGGAGCCCACCACGATCGTGTCATGAGAGACGGCACCAGAGGAAGAAAACTCCAAACATACGATTCTGAAATACTGTGACCTGCACAACCAGCAGGAAAGAAGGGAGGAACAGGGTCTTGAGCACCTGCTGACCCGGACTCTAAGAGCTGGGAGCAAACTGACCACTGGACCAAGGAGTAGAATTGGCGACTCCAGGTTAGAGCGGTTTAACTAAGAAAGCCTGTCCCCGAAGATGCTACTATTGTCTACACGAAGGCAGAGGCACAGTCTCGGGAAGAGAGACAATTACTTGAAAAATATTAGGAAAAATGCAAGCTGTTAATTAAAACCAAAAAAGGCCCTTTTTAAGAACAACAAAAGGATTTGGAAGTCAGAGAGAAAAATGCAAGAAAATTCAGGGACCTGATTAGACGGGGAAGCGAAGGCCTAAAATATTGGAAACTGTGATCAATTGCATGGCCTATGGGAATCAGTCAAGGCACCCACTGGGGACATGTGGAACACACAAGAAGCACCCAGAACCATATGAAGTGTTCCTGAAACCTGCAGAGAGCGCTCAGCATCCCAGAGGAGACACAGAATGCTCAGGGGAAAGGACCAGTGCATTGTGGGAAGCACTTACTGCCTTACAGGGCTCAGCATCCCAGAGGAGACACAGAATGCTCAGGGGAAAGGACCAGTGCATTGTGGGAAGCACTTACTGCCTTACAGGGCTCAGCATCCCAGAGGAGACACAGAATGCTGAGGAGAAAGGACCAGTGCATTGTGGGAAACACTTACTGCCCCACAGGGCTCAGCATCCCAGGGGAGACACATAGTGCTGAGGGAAAGGACCAGTGCATTGTGGGAAGCACTTACTGCCTTACAGGGCTCAGCATCCCAGAGGAGACACATAGTGCTGAGGGAAAGGACCAGTGCATTGTGGGAAGCACTTACTGCCTTACAGGGCTCAGCATCCCAGAGGAGACACATAGTGCTGAGGGAAAGGACCAGTGCATTGTGGGAAGCACTTACTGCCTTACAGGGCTCAGCATTCGAGAGGAGACACATAGTGCTGAGGGAAAGGACCAGTGCATTGTGGGAAGCACTTACTGCCTTACAGGGCTCAGCATTCGAGAGGAGACACATAGTGCTGAGGGAAAGGACCAGTGCATTGTGGGAAGCACTTACTGGGCAGGGAGCAGTGGTGACGGGCGGGAAGGTGGGGTTACATGGTAGCTGGTTTCAATCCTGCTACAGGTGATTGAGCCGCCCCTCCAGGATTGGGTGCAGCTTGCAGCCGGCGCGAGCTCTTCCTCGTGATCCCTTGCCTGCCCGCTCTGCCTCCTTCCCTGTCTAGTATAAATCCAGTGCTTGGTTCAGCCTCATACTAAAGATTGTCAAGGAATTCCATTTGCCGGTTTGCAGGAGTGCACGGGAGTCCGCAGAGATAGGAGGGAGAGGCCCGGTGCGAGTCGACTATTGGAACAGCGAACGGGTGACCCTGGCCACAAAAGGGTCGATCAGAAACTATGTCTGGGCTACCAGGGTGCCCTCTGAATTGACTTTCAGACTAAGGTGCCCCAGCCTCAGCCTTCGTTGGTTCTGGACCCTCCCGCTCCCCGGAAACCTGCATACACAGCATTAGCCATAATCTATCACTGCAGCCTACACAGCATTAGCCATAATCTATCACCGCAGCCGACAAATCATCAACCATAATCTATCACCGCAGCCTGCACAGCATTAGCCATAATCTATCACCGCAGCAGACAAATCATCGGCCATAATCTATCACCGCATCCTGCACAGCATTAGCCATAATCTATCACTGCAGCCTACACAGCATTAGCCATAATCTATCACCGCAGCCGACAAATCATCAGCCATAATCTATCACCGCAGCCTGCACAGCATTAGCCATAATCTATCACCGCAGCCGACAAATCATCGGCCATAATCTATCACCGCATCCTGCACAGCATTAGCCATAATCTATCACCGCAGCCTGCACAGCAATAGCCGTAATCTATCACCGCAGCCTACCCAGCAATAGCCATAATCTATCAACGCAGCCGACACAGCATCAGCCATAATCTATGGTCTGCAGCCTACACAGCATTAGCCATAATCTATCACCGCAGCCTGCACAGCATTAGCCATAATCTATCACCGCAGCCTGCACAGCAATAGCCGTAATCTATTACCGCAGCCTGCACAGCAATAGCCATAATCTATCAACGCAGCCGACACAGCATCAGCCATAATCTATCGTCTGCAGCCTACACAGCATTAGCCATAATCTATCACCGCAGCCTGCACAGCATTAGCCATAATCTATCACCGCAGCCTGCACAGCATTAGCCGAAATCTATCACCGCAGCAGGCATTGGCAATCGATGCTCGCACTCATATCCAAAGCTAATAAATGAGCAGACTACAGGGGACACATTAAGCCTCCATCAACTGGCGGTGGGCGCTGTGACCACCTTCACCGTCATCAGCCCAACTTTCTATAGAGCCAAAGAGTAGCAAGAAGGCATCAGAATGCCTTCGGCTTCTAATCCTACCAATAATGGGGCAGCAGGCATTGGCAATCGATGCTCGCACTCATATCCAAAGCTAATAAATGAGCAGACTACAGGGGACACATTAAGCCTCCATCAACTGGCGGTGGGCGCTGTGACCACCTTCACCGTCATCAGCCCAACTTTCTATAGAGCCAAAGAGTAGCAAGAAGGCATCAGAATGCCTTCGGCTTCTAATCCTACCAATAATGGGGCAGCAGCCAATTAAAAAAATTTACAGCAAGTAAAACCGTGGTAAAACCGTGGTAGCAGCCTAAGCCCTTCAAAGCAATGATCCAGGGAGCCCTCCTGCCTCACCACTGCTCATAAGCATTAAACCCGCTACAGCAATCAATTCACTGACCAATCCAGCAATAAATTCATCAACACTCAATGGTCAGTGGCCAGATGAGAGAGCATTGTAGGCCAGGATCTGGGCAACCTCTCAAAATCGATTTTTAGCTGCCATTGAGTCCAGGCACCGTTTATTTGTTGCAGCAGCAGATCGAGGGAGTATGCACTTGTGACAGGCACCCTTTATTTGTATCAGCAGCAGGTCGAGGGAGTATGCACTTGTGACAGGCACCCTTTATTTGTATCAGCAGCAGGTCTAGGGAGTATGCACTTGTGACAGGCACCCTTTATTTGTATCAGCAGCAGGTCGAGGGAGTATGCACTTGTGACAGGCACCCTTTATTTGCTTTAGCAGCAGGTTAAGGGAGTATGCACGTGTGCACAGGCACCCTTCATTTGTATCAGCAGCAGGTCGAGGGAGTATGCACTTGTGACAGGCACCCTTCATTTGCTTTAGCAGCAGCTCGAGGGAGTATGCACGTGTGCGCAGGCACCCTTCATTTGTTTCTGCAGCAGGTCGAGGGAGTATGCACTTGTGACAGGCACCCTTCATTTGCTTTAGCTGCAGCTCGAGGGAGTATGCACGTGTGCACAGGCACCCTTCATTTGTTTCTGCAGCAGGTCGAGGGAGTATGCACTTGTGACAGGCACCCTTCATTTGATTCAGCAGCAGGTCGAGAGAGTATGGGTGTGTGCACAGGCACCCTTCATTTGTTTCAGCAGCAGGTCAAGAGAGTATGCGTGTGTGCACAGGCACCCTTCATTTACTTTAGCAGCAGGTCGAGGGAGTATGCACTTGTGACAGGCACCCTTCATTTGTTTCAGCAGCAGGTCGAGAGAGTATGCATGTGTGCACAGACACCCTTCATTTGTTTCAGCAGCAGGTCGAGGGAGTATGCATTTGTGCACAGACACCCTTCATTTGCTTTAGCAGCAGGTCGAGGGAATATGCATTTGTGCACAGGCACCCTTCAATTGCTTTATCAGCAGGTCGAGGGATTATGCATTTGTGCACAGGGACCCTTCATTTGCTTTAGCAGCAGGCCGAGGGCGTATGCACTTGTGACTGGCACCCTTTATTTGTATCAGCAGCAGGTCGAGGGAGTATGCACTTGTGACAGGCACCCTTTATTTGTATCAGCAGCAGGTCTAGGGAGTATGCACTTGTGACAGGCACCCTTTATTTGTATCAGTAGGAGGTCGAGGGAGTATGCACTTGTGACAGGGACCCTTTATTTGCTTTAGCAGCAGGTTAAGGGAGTATGCACGTGTGCACAGGCACCCTTTATTTGTTTCTGCAGCAGGTCGAGGGAGTATGCACTTGTGACAGGCACCCTTCATTTGCTTTAGCAGTAGCTCGAGGGAGTATGCACGTGTGCACAGGCACCCTTCATTTGTTTCTGCAGCAGGTCGAGGGAGTATGCACTTGTGACAGGCACCCTTCATTTGATTCAGCAGCAGGTCGAGGGAGTATGCACTTGTGACTGGCACCCTTCATTTGCTTCAGCAGCAGGTCGAGGGAGTATGCACTTGTGACAGGCACCCTTCATTTGTTTCAGCAGCAGGTCGAGAGAGTATGGGTGTGTGCACAGGCACCCTTCATTTGCTTTAGCAGCAGGTCGAGGGAGTATGCACTTGTGACATGCACCCTTCATTTGTTTCAGCAGCAGGTCGAGAGAGTATGCATGTGTGCACAGACACCCTTCATTTGTTTCAGCAGCAGGTCGAGGGATTATCCATTTGTGCACAGACACCCTTCATTTGCTTTAGCAGCAGGTCGAGGGATTATGCATTTGTGCACAGGCGCCCTTCAATTGCTTTAGCAGCAGGTCGAGGGAATATGCACTTGTGACTGGCACCCTTCATTTGCTTCAGCAGCAGGTCGAGGGAGTATGCACTTGTGACAGGCACCCTTCATTTGCTTTAGCAGCAGGTCGAGGGAGTATGCACTTGTGACAGGCACCCTTCATTTGTTTCAGCAGCAGGTCGAGGGATTATGCATTTGTGCACAGGCACACTTTATTTGCTTTAGCAGCAGGCCCCCTGCGGTGATGGGCAGATGTGCTAAATTTGGAAACATTTTAAAACACCTCTTGCAATTGATTGCTACAGCACCTCACCGGGGACAATCTAAGACTTGAAAGAGATCATTTGCTTTTCCCACTGAGCCCCCCCCCCACCCCAGGGCTGGACTGGTAAGTCCAGGCACTGGACTATGCCCCGGAAGGTTGGAGTGGGTGGGGGCTGGTTTTGTGGTGGGGGCTGGTTTTGTGACAGGGGGCCGGTTCTGTTGCTGGGACCGATTTGGCCGTGTGGAACCGATCCCTGCGTGAGTCAGAGACAGTCATTACATTAAGAACAGCAGCCAGGCATTGCCTTCTCTTTCCTCCTTTCGTTTATTTGCTCCCGTGTGAAATGGATCCAGTAAAGAAAAACACGTTTGCTGGAAACAACTCTTTATCTGACATTTTTCAATTTCTAAGTGTGCAGCCTCGGGGTGCAGAAAAATAAAACATTCAGAATATGGAAAATAACGAACTAACTAACAAACTAAAGCAAGACAGGGTGGTTGCAAGGTGGCCAGATTGATTTATTCACACCTAAACCCATTAGCGCCACTTTACAGTGTATGCCAGTGAAGCGCTGCTTTTGTTTTCTTATCTCTCAACATTGCTTACCCTGGGTGGGAAAATGCACTATTCTGGAGGTACTGAAATACCTGCGTGATGGGTGAATTGGAAAACAAAATATGTACAGCGGTTTTCTGTTCACAAACGTGGTCTTTTTAAACCTTACTGCTCTTTTTTGTAAGTATATAAGCAATGGGCATTGAAACGGGTCCTTTCTACGCCCTGTAGTCATGGCCTTAACTTTTCAGGCAAAAGCATTCACTAATTTCTGAATAATGAGTGTAAAAGAGAAAAAGGTAACCATGTTGTTTCCTGCTTACATTTCACATGCTTTACTTAATCTTATATTCCCTATGAGTGTTTACTTTTTCTTGAATGTTGTTAATTTTTTTTCAGGCAGCATATTGCTCTTCTCTAATGCGAGCTTTGAATTTTGTCACATCCAAGTGTTTATAGCGGGTCAGTGCCGTGCAAGTTTCTCTCAGTGGGGCAGTATGGTGTTCAATGGGGGAGAGGAGGGGGAACCATGGTCAGAACTGCTGAATTTGGAACTGGAGAACCAGGTTCAACCTTCGTGACCAGTCCACCAGACCACTCTCCTGAGGGAGCACATTTCCATGCTAGATCTTAGAAAGGCCCCACAAGACCATAGAAGCCCTGGTGTCTTAGCACCAGCAGGTGGACCCTAGCAGTGGCAAGTGTGGGTTAACCTAGAAGGCCTGTCCGCCACAATTCATTCTGAAGTTCACCTTCAGTTTTGCAGGCAGGCCTATGAAGCAGCACACCCAACTGCGGGGACGAGGACTACATTTCCCAGTGTCCTACCCCGGCCGCAAACCTTACGCCATCACTAAAGCGCCAGGAGGCACCTTAAAATCACTTGAGGGCTCCCGCAGCGCAGGACGCGCGCGGGCATGCACGGACGCTGCCCGGGCGGGCCCATCCGCTCCCGTCATAGCCCGACAGAGACTGGACTGGGCCACCCCACTGTCACTTGGACATTGGTAGCTTAGTGGTAGGCTTGAATCACCATATTGCCTGAACTCCTCATGCACGTTTAAGTGTTTGGTGCAAGTTTTCCCTTTTACCTTATAGAGTAAAGTGGTGCTGATTGTCCTATGACCAAACGCAAGGGCCATCAATCAATCAATCAATCAATCAATCAGTACATTTGTAGAGCTCGCTACTCACCCATGAGGGTCTCAAGGCGCTGAGGAGAAGGGGGGGGTGCTGCTACTGCTTGTATAGCCAGGTCTTGAGGTGTTTCCCGAAGGTGAGATGGTCCTGGGTCAGTCGTAGGTGTGCGGGGAGGGAGTTCCATGTCTTCGCTGCAATGTAGGAGAATGATCTTCCTCCGGTGGTGGCTCTGCAAATCCGTGGGACGGTGGCGAGGGCGAGGCTGGAGGAGCGGAGTTGGCGGGTGGGGGTGTGGAACGAGATGCGGTTGTTGAGGTATTCGGGGCCCACGTTGTGGAGTGCTTTGTGTTCGTGGGTGAGCAGCCTGAACGTGATCCTCTTGCTGACTGGGAGCCAGTGCAGGTTTCACAGGTAGGTGGATATGTGGCTGTGGCGGGGGATGGCGAGGATGAGTCGTGTGGAGGCGTTCTGTATGCGCTGAAGGCGTTTCTGAAGTTTGGCTGTGGTTCCTGCGTATAGGGCGTTCCCGTAGTCCAGTCGGCTGGTGACGAGGGCCTGGGTGACCGTCTTTCTGGTTTCGGTGGGGATCCACCGGAAGATCTTTTGGAGCATGCGCAGGGTGTTGAAACACAAGGACGAGACTGCGTTGACTTGCTTGGTCATCGTGAGAGAGAAGTCGAGGATTAATGCCAGGTTGCGTGCTTGGTCAGTGGGTGTCGGTGGGGTGCCCAGCGACGTGGGCCACCAGGAGTCGTCCCAGGCGGAAGGGGATTGTCCGAGGATGAGGACCTCCGTCTTGTCTGAGTTGAGCTTCAGGCTGCTGTGCCTCATCCATTCTGCGACCTCTTTCATTCCGTCCTGAAAGTTGGCTTTGGCGGGGAGAGGGTCTTTGGTGAGGGAGAGTATGAGTTGGGTGTCGTCGGCGTAGGAGATGATGTTGATGTTGTATTTGCGGGCGAGGGGGCTCATGTAGATATTGAAGAGAGTTGGGCTGAGTGAGGAGCCCTGGGGTACGCCGCAGATGATCTTGGTGGCCTCGGCGCGGAAGGGAGGGAGGCGGACTCTCTGGGTTCTGTCAGAGAGGAACGATGTGATCCAGTCCAGGGCCTTTCCTTGGATCCCAGAGTTGTAGAGGCGGGTTATTAGGGTACGGTAGCAGACGGTGTTGAAGGCTGCTGAGAGGTCCAGAAGGATGAAAGCGGCTGTCTCTCCATTGTCCATCAGGGTCCTAATGTCATCAGTGGCTGCGATGAGGGCGGTCTCGGTGCTGTGGTTGGCTCGAAATCCAGACTGGGATGGGTCGAGCGAGCTGTTTTCTTTGAGGAATGCAGTCAGCTGTTTGTTGACGGTCTTCTCGATTACTTTCGCCGGGAAGGGGAGAAGAGAGATGGGGCTGAAGGTCTTGAGGTCTTTAGGTTCCGCTGTTGGTTTTTTCAGAAGGGCGTTGATTTCTGCGTGTTTCCAGCTTCCCGGGAAGGTGGCTGATGTGAAGGAGCTGTTAATGACGTTCCGTAGGTGGGGTGCGATGATGGTGTCGGCTTTGTTGAAGATATGATGAGGACATGGGTAGGAGGGGGAGCCAGAGTGGATGGTGTTTATGACGCGGGTGGTGTCTTCAGTACTGACGGGGTCCATGCGCTGAGGCTGGTGGTGGGGGTCGTTGGTTTGGTGGTTGGAGGCGGAGTCTGGGGTCCGAAGCTGTCGTGTATATCTGCGATCTTGTGGTGGAAGAATGTGGCGAGGGAGTTGCAGTGGTTCCTTGCTGTTGTAGGCATTGTTGTCCAGCCGCTCTTTGAATGATGTCCTTTTGGTGGTGCGGATCATCTGGTGGTATTCGCGGGTGGCGTTCTTGAGGGCTGTCATGTTTTCTGATATCCGTTTGTGGTGCCAAGCTTTTTTGAGGGTTCGGCATGATTTCTTTGCGATTTTGAGGGTGTCTGTGAACCAGGAGGTTTTTCTGTTGCTCGTCTTGCCTGGGGGCTTCTTCAGAGTAGCGAGGTCATCGGCGCAGTTGGTGATCCACTGTGCGAGATTGTGTGCTGCGTTGTTGGCGTCGGGGGTGTTGACAGGTAGGTTCTGGCTCAGCGATGTGGTCAGCTGGTCTGTGGTGACTTTGCTCCAGCATCTGCGGGGGATCTGTAGCGTCTGTTGGTGGGAGGTGGTCTTCTTGAAGGTGAAGTGGATGCAGCTGTGGTCTGTCCAGTGTGGTCTGGTGGAGTGGCTGAAGGAGACGTGGTTGCTGGCGGAGAAGATGGGGTCGAGTGTGTGGCCGGCGAGGTGGGTGGGCGTGTCCACTAGTTGCTTGAGTCCAAGGTTGGCGAGGTTGTCGAGCAGGGTGGCGGTGTTTTTGTCGTTTTTCTCCAGATGGAAGTTCAGGTCCCCTTGGAGGATGTACTCTGGTGAGGCTAGGGCGTGCGGGCTGATGTAGTCGGCGATGGTTTCGCTGAATTGTGTCCGTGGGCCCAGGGGTCTGTAGATGAGTGTTCCTCTGAGGGTGGTTTGGGGGTCGGTGTGGATCTGGATGTGTAGGTGTTCGGCAGCGGTGAGTGTGTCTTCGGTGTTGGTCGTGACGCTGATGGTGTTCCTGTAGATGATGGCGATTCCTCCTCCAGGATTGTTGACGCGGTCCTTCCGGGTGATTTTGTAGCCGTCCGGGATGGCTATGGCGATGTCAGGGGCCGAGGAGGTGCTCATCCAGGTTTCTGTGAGGAAGGCGACGTCTGGTGCTGTGGTATCATGGAGTTCCCAGAGTTCGACGGCGTGTTTGTGGACGGATCAGCTGTTGAGGAGGATACACTTGAGGTGGTTGTTGTTGTCGTTGCTGTGTTCAGTGGGCGACGTGCAGGTTTGGAGGCAGGTGAATTTGCAGGCCTGGCAGGTGAAGGGTCCGTGGGTGCGCCTCGGGGTGGCTCGGTGGCAGGTGGCAAGTCGTCCGGAGTTGAGTGCGATGAGGGTGGCGGTGTCGTATCTCACTCGGGTGCCCTGGCATCGGCTGGGACCAGGGGTTCTGGCGCTGGGCGCGGTCCAGGCGTGGACGGGCGCAGACGGGCATGCCTTAGGCGCGCCTTCAGCCCAGCCCCTACCCTGGATGCTTTTATTATCAGGGCAGAATCTTTACTAAATCATGAGATCCAATTCCATTTTCCAAGTCAAACCCCGCTTACCTATTTGGTAGGAGGAAATTACCTCACCCCACCTGGCTGCAGCTCAGGTGTGTGGAGCACCGCTCTGGTAAAAAAATCACACAGAACAAAAAGAACAAACTCACATTCAAACATTTACAGGCATGTAGTTATGAAATCGTAGTAAGTGAAGGAACCATCTCTAAAGCTCACATCGCCTAAGGGCGCCTATCTTTTGGTGCAGTCCGTTTATGACAATTATATAGATTTTTCAGATCGTTAATCAAACACCATATACAACATGATGTTAAACTCGACAATATAGACATTATAGACATCAAGTTCAAACGCTCTAATAAAGCTTAATTAGTGCAGAAATGAGGATGAAAAAATGCTGCACGGGCTAGACAATGCTTGCAAGTATTATCGCCCAACTCAGTAACTGCTGCTGAAGTTACCGAGTTGGGCGATATTACTTGCAAGCATTGTGTAGCCCGTGCAGCATTTTTTCATCCTCATTTCTGCACTAATTATGCTTTATTTGAAAAATCTATATAATCCTCATAAACGGACTGCGCCAAACGATAGGCACCCTTAGGTGTGTTAGTGGCACTAAATGTTTGAACAACATATTAATGTTCACACCTTTCTTTCTTTTTTTCTCCTTGTGGTTCTCTGTGTTTTCCTGTTTGGGCTTAAACTGTTTCCTCAGTTTTTTAGAGGAGACTGAGCAAGACCTGAAACTATACAGGTGACAACTTTTATTATTATTGCAGTAGCTGTTAATATTCTGGTCCTGAAGAAGGCAGTGGCGTAATTCCAGCCACATTTGCCGAAACATGTCGACCCTACTTGCAGGCAGATATTTTGTTAAATCTGTCAGTTTCTGATATTTTTTTAATATTGGGAGAACTGAGAGAAATTATTAAAATTGCCTATCTCTACTCTATTCTACACAATTTTATAACACTTCACTCATTTTTCACTTAACACCCATGCACTGCAATTCAGTTACCCTGGTGTATCGATTTGTTTCGGCTCCACCCTTTATCAATAATTTTCCATCTCGCTTTGATTGTCTGTCTAGTGGCAGACCACACTTTCTCCTGGGTTAGGAGGTCCCAGATGATGAATAGGGCGGTACCGAATGGGAACTGATGGACACATTTTCCCCACCTAAGGAATTTAGTGCATTCTGTTGCACATTTGCACTAGTCACTCTTTGGTTTGCCTTGGTTGTGCTACACTTTAGAATACACAGTAAAACCCTATTTTTCCTTTTCTGACCCACAGACATATTTTGTTATGTATACGTAGTATTAGGGCACGTGTCTATTTTGGGTCGTTAATCTAGCCCTTGGACCCTCACCAATTTGTTTGTTTTTAGTATACCATGGCTGCAACATGTATCAAATTGGCTTGGCAAAATAGGGTTATCACACTATTGGGAGGAGCCTTTAGAGCTTTCCATGGCATGTAGCAAGTCAGTAAAGTAATCTTTTTGGGCTTATATCAACAACAATTTGCTACATGATTCTAGTCAATGTCCTTTAACATCATAATTTCTCCTGTTTAAAGATATGGCTCAGTTTGAACCATTTCTAGACGAGGTGTGTCCACAAATCGCAAAATCTTTGTACCTGAAATTTAGATATGGGGGAGTGGTGTGGCTCACTGGTTAGAGGCGGCAGACCCGAGTGCAGAGAACGGCCCGGGACCAGGGTTCGATTCCCGACGCGGCAGGGTCTTGGACCAGGGTCAGCGGACTGATAATTCTCGCATCGGTGCCTACTCCGACCGGGGAGCACACTCGGCAACTCTGGGCATTAGCTTGCCTCATCTCTACAACGGCCTCCCACAGACGCCAGGGATGCCTGGTTTCACCCTGGAGATACCCAGAAAAGGGACCATCTCACAGGGAAAACCAGGACGGGTTCCCCAGCGGTCTACAGCGCCGGGACACTCGGGTAGAGTAACTGTGCGCTATACAAGTATCCCACATTTACATTTACATTTACAAACAAATAATAACAAATCCAAATGGAGAAGTAATTGTGATGATAAGGATTATGATAAGTGTATGTTTTGTACAAATGTGGCTAAGGCCAAGGAAGATGATGTATAATGAGGACAGATACCACGCAATTAGTGGTCTTTTGTGTAACTAGCTTCTTGTTTAATGTGAAGATTTTTAGAGCCAAAATTGGTTTGAAACTGTAATAGTGTATTAAGTAGCTCTAGTAAACTTCGGATATATTCTTGCACTCGCACTTTATAATTGTAAGAAACTAGTGACAAACTCTCTTCAACCTTGAGAATTGAAATTGGAGGAGTTACCAGATATCGAATAATTTGTTAGATTGTAAATATGAGGAGGGCAGGGCCGGTCGCTCCACACGCTGCACGGCTACTCGTGTGCGCCTGTGTTCCGCCCCTCACCGCCGCTGCCACGAGATCGCCGCTGGTGAGCCCTGCGCTGCCGGATCTGTATTTTGACTTGTTCCTCTGTATTTCTTGCATTTCTTGTCCAGCCCATTGTCCCCCTGTGCTTGTAATTTTTCCCCTCGCTTCTGTGCCCCCGAGTCTCAATTCCCACTGCTGCTCCCCTGTGGCCCGCCCCCTTGCTTCCCGCCCATTGGCCGCCCCGCCCCCGCCTCCCAGCTTCACCTCCCTGCCACTTGGCCATTTATGGAGTACACCGCGCGGCGGTGAGCTGTGACCCTTGACCCTGCTCTCAGGTGTGCGCATGTGTTCTGCCCCTCACCGCCGCTGCCTCAAGATCGCTGCTGGTGAGCCCTGCGCTGCCCGATCTGTATTTGTACTTGTTCCTCTGTATTTCTTGCATTTCTTGTCCTGCCCATTGTCCCCCTGTGCTTGTAATTTCTCCCCCAGCTCGTGTGCCCCCCGAGTCTCGCTTCCCGCCGCTTCTCCCCTGCAGCCCCGCCCCCTTGCTTCCCGCTCATTGGCCGCCCCGCTCCTGCCTCGCAGCTGCTCCTCCCTCCCACTTCGCCATTTATGGTGGATACTGCGCAGAAGCGCCCAAAGGCAAGCCCATCTGTGCCAGTCTGTGCCTGGACCACGCCCAGCATCACAACCTTTGGCCCCCGCCCTCTCCAGGGAACCTGACTGAGGTACGACACCGCCACCCTCATCACACTCAACACAGGACGACCTTCCGCCTGCCACGAGCCACCCCGAGGGGCACCCACGGACCCTTCTCCTGCCAAGCATGCAAATTCACCTGCCTCCGAACCTGCACCCTGCCCACCGAACACAGCAACAATAACAACAGCCACCTCAAGTGCATCCTCCTCAACACCAGCTCTGTCCAAAAACACGCCGTCGAACTCTGGGATCTCCTTGATACAGCAGCACCAGACGTCGCCTTCCTCACGGAAACCTGGATGAATGCCTCCTCGGCCCCGGACATTGCCATAGCCACCCCGGACGGTTACAAAATCACCCGGAAGGACCGCGTCAACAAAACCGGAGGAGAAATTGCCATCATCTACAGGAACACTATCAGCATCACGACCAACACAGATGACCCACTCACCGCCGCCGAACACCTACACTTCCAGGACAACACCGACCCCCAGACCACCCTCAGAGGAACGCTCATCTACAGGCCCATGGGCCCACGGACACAATTCAGCGAAACCATTGCTGACTTCATCAGCCCGCACGCCGTAGCCTCACCTGTGTACATACTCCTAGGGGATCTAAACTTCCACCTAGAGAAAAACAACAACAACACCACCACCACCCTGCTCGACAACCTCGGACTCAAGCAGCTGGTGGACACGCCCACCCACCTCGCTGGCCACACGCTCAACCCCATCTACTCCGTCAGTAACCACATCTCCTTCAGGCACTCCACCAGACTACACTGGACCGACCACAGCTGCATCCACTTCACCTTCAAGAATACCACATCCCACCACCACATGCCACAGATCCCCCGCAGATGCTGGAGCAAAGTCACCATAGACCAGCTAACCACATCGCTGAGCCAGAACCCACCTGTCGACCCCCTTGACACCAACGACGCAGCAGACAACCTCGCACAGTGGATCACCAACTGCGCCAACGGCCCCGCCCCACTGAAGAAACCCCCAGGCAAGAGACTGGCAACAGAAAAACCTCATGGTTCACAGACGCCCTCAAGACCGCAAAGAAATCATGCCGAATCCTTGAAAAAGCTTGGCGCCACAAACGGACATCAGAAAACATGACAGCCCTCAAGAGCGCCACCCGCGAATACCACCAGATGATCCGCACCACCAAAAGGACATCGTTCAAAGAGCGGCTGGACAACAACTCCCACAAAAGCAAGGAACTCCTCAGCATCCTCAAAGAGCTCTCCAACCCCAGCGCCAGCGACAACGACATCACACCATCGCAAGACCTCTGCAACTCCCTCGCCACATTCTTCCACCTCAAGATCGCAGATATACATAACAGCTTCGGACCCCAGACTCCGCCCCCGCCCACCAAACCAACGACCACCAGCCTCAGCGCATAGACGCCCATCAGCACTGAAGACACCACCCGCTTCATGAACACCATCCACTCCGGCTCCCCCTCCGACCCATGCCCTCATCATATCTTCAACAAAGCCAACACCATCATCGCAACCCACCTCCGGAACATCATCAACAGCTCCTTCGTGTCAGCCACCTTCCCAGGAAGCTGGAAACACGCAGAAATCAATGTCATTCTGAAGAAACCAACAGCGGACCCCAAAATCCTCAAGAACTTCCGCCCCAAATCTCTTCTCCCCTTCCCTGCTAAAGTCATCGAGAAGACCGTCAATAAACAGCTGACTGCATTCCTCGAAGCAAACAACTCGATCGACCCATCCCAGTCCGGATTTCGAGCCAACCACAGCACCGAGACCGCCCTCATCGCAGCCACCGATGGCATCAGGACCCTGATGGACAACGGAGAGACGGCCGCTCTCATCCTCCTTGACCTCTCGGCAGCCTTTGATAGCGTCTGCCAAGGCACCCTAATAACCCGCCTCTACCACACTGGGATCCAAGGTAAGGCCCTGGACTGGATCAGATCGTTCCTCTTCGACAGAACCCAGAGTGTCCGCCTCCCTCCCTTCCGCTCCCAGGCCACCAAGATCATCTTCGGCGTACCCCAGGGCTCCTCACTCTGCCCAACCCTCTTCAATATCTACATGAGCCCCCTCGCCAGCATTGCTCGCAAACAAAACATCAACATCATCTCCTACGCCGACGACACCCAACTGATACTCTCCCTCACCAAGGACCCTCTCACCGACAAAACCAACTTCCAGGACGGAATGAAAGATATCGCAGAATGGATGAAGCACAGCCATCTGAAGCTCAACTCGGACAAGATGGAGGTCCTCATCCTCGGGCAATCCCCATCCGCCTGGGACAACTCATGGTGGCCACAACGCTGGGCACCTCACCGACACCCACGGACCACGCACGCAACCTGGGATTCATTCTGGACTCCTCCCTCACGATGACAAAGCAAGTCAACGCAGTCTCGTCCTCATGCTTCAACACCCTGCGCATGCTTCGAAAGATCTTCCGGTGGATCCCCACCGAAACCAGAAAGACGTTCACCCAGGCCCTCGTCACCAGCCGTCTGGACTACGGGAACGCCCTGTACGCAGGAACCACAGCCAAACTCCAGAAACGCCTTCAGCGCATACAGAACGCCTCCGCAAGACTCATCCTCGACATCCCTTGCCACAGCCACATATCCACCCACCTGAGAAACCTGCACTGGCTCCCCGTCAGCAAGAGGATCACGTTCAGGCTGCTCACCCACGCACACAAAGCACTCCACAACGTGGGCCCCGAATACCTCAACAACCGCCTCTCGTTCTACACCCCCACCCACCAGCTCCGCTCCACCAGCCTGGCCCTCGCCACCGTCCCACGGATTCGCAGAGCCACCACGGGAGGAAGATCGTTCTCCTATCTGGCAGCCAAGACATGGAACTCCCTACCCGCACACCTACAACTGACCCAGGACCAACTCACCTTCAGGAGACACCTCAAGACCTGGCTATTCGAGCAGTAGCGGCACCCCCCCTCCCCTCAGCCCCTTGATACCCTCACGGGTGAGTAGCACGCTCTACAAATGCATTGATTGATTGATTGATTGATTGATTGATTGATTGATTGATTGATTGAGGGCGACTGAAGGTTTTTAAAAGGTTTTAATTTGTCTAAATTTTAATGTTGTAATATATTCTTTTATAATATTTATTCGGAAACCAGTTTTAATTGTATACCGAGAATGGATCATGAAATTGTGCTTTCTAATACCTAATCCATGTGTTGAAATCAACTGTTGATTAAGTGTATGGTGGGAATATGTTTTTATGTGCTTTTTTGGTCTAAAAGACCGAAAGAAAGTTTAAATTGAATTGAATTGAAATAGTCTAACTGCAACAAATGAAACTGGTTCCAGGATGCTTGTTTCCAGTTCAGGGAGGACCTGGCCCGCCAGTTCGGGCTGGACTGTTCCCATTGGGTACAGGGTCAAGACTGATTTGCATATGGCTGGGTTTAAACTGTAATTTCACGGTGAGCAAAAAAATAATGGATTTAGGCCCAGATCTCTGTACAGGGGTGAATGCATGACATTGTTCTGCATTTTGTTCATCAATTGTTGTTTTTGCATAATGTAAATAGGTCAGTGGGTTCCTGCTTTTGCCAGAGAGGCCCTATTGTTACTTGCAGTTAATAAGTTAAAATCCTAACATAGAACAGTGAGCTATTAACTGTCATGTAAGAGCTGCATGCAAACTGCAAGGTATAAATTGGAATGTTATGTTTTTTCCCCAGTCTTTGAATATCCTAATATTACAAAAAAGGGTTCACTTGGGTAGGAATCAATTCTGATTATTGAAGAGAACCCCCAACCATGGTTTTACTTTTTGAATTCTGAGTTTGTGTTTCTCCAGACCAATCACTATTAAGCTATGCTGTTTACTAGTATGGTTGTCATGCGACTCCTACACCTTGTAGTCCTTTTTCTTTTGTAGCATTTCCTATACAGTGATTTACACATGTATGATTGATTGTCTCTGTGTAATATGTGTGATGTAAAGCGCTCTGACACCCTACAGGGGTAAAAGTGGTGCTCTAAGTTTTATGATACTTTATTATTTGGACATTTTTACACATGCTAACAGCCTCTGCAAAGATTTTTACGTATTAGTACCAGTGGAACATACAACTGCAGCAGTGAGAAAGGTGACCAGTCAATCTTTTCATGCGGCCCTCCACTTCACAGCAGCACAAGTCACATTTCTTAGTAACTTTTGATACGTTTGACGTATTGTTAGATTTGGGGGTCTCTAGTTGGCACAGATAGGTACTTGTGACAAATAGGGAACCTCTCCACTAGTCAGGATAAGGGGGATTACACCCTAAAATAACCCCTGCTCACCCTCAAGGTTGCGTGGCGCGAGCAGTCAAGGCTTATCTCAGAGGTGTGGTAAGTTAAGCAGTTGTGACCCCATACAGTAACCCAGTGACAACACTATAAATGGACACCACACAGGTTTTATATAAAAAATAAGTAGACTTTATATAGAGTTACCACAAGACCATAAACGACAAAAATACACACTATGATTACTTTAGGATGGTAGATTTAAGCTTAGTTCAGTTCAGTTCTTAGATGCGACACTCTGCGTCAATATACCTTAAGTTGCGTTGCGCTTTCACGACAAGCAATGACGCAGCGATGGGAATGCGGCAAAGTTTGGATACAAAGAAATAAAGACGTGAAGATCTTCCAGATGCGGCACGCTTCTGGGGGATGCGGACGGTCTCGGTTTGATGCGTGGACTACAGCTGCGGCATCCAAGATGCGACGGCAGCAGCTCCAGCGGCGACGCTCTTCTCCCACGATGCGTGAAGCTCCCGCACGATGTGACAACTACAGTGGCGACATTCAAGATGCGACGGCAGCAGCTCCGACGGCGGCGCGCTTCTCGGGGATGCAAAGTGCTCTTGTTCGATGCGGTGCAATGCGACAGTTCCAGCGGAGACACCCTCCTTCTTTGGAGTTGCGACTGCAGGCACAGCGACGGCGACACGCTCCGACCTCGTTGCGAGATTCTTCTCCTGATGCGGTGCAGTGCGACAACCACAGCGGCGACACCCTGCTTTTTCGGAGTTGCGACGGCAGCAGCAGCGACGGCAACACGCTTCCTCTTTGTTGCGGCATGCTTCTCTCCGATGTGGTGCAGTGCGTCAGTACCAGCGGCGACACCCTCCTTTCTCCGGAGTGGCGACGGCGACACGCTTCATCTCGTTGAGTCGCGCTTCCAGCTCCTTGCGACACGCAGTTCCTCAGAAGGCCCTAACAGCAGTAGGCCCTTCCACAAGAACTCTGGGGAGCTGGGGGTTGAAGTCTGTTGTCCCTGAGACTTCAGCAGGAGGCAAGCTCTTTTCCAAGCCCTTGGAGATCCTTCACAAGTTGAAAGCAAAGTTACAAAGTTCCTTTCTCCTTCCTTTGGCAGTAAGGCAACCACTGCAGGCCAATCCCCCAAGCAGCACTTCAGTTTGGGAATAGTCTCTCCTCAGTTTCTTTAGGTTCCTCTCCTCAGTAAAGGTTTCTTATTGCTGTTCAGAGTGATCTAATTTCTTGGGAGCAGGGTCCCAATATTTATACCCCAAATCCTTTGTTCTCTGAGGCCAGGGCGGCCTTTGCCTAGTCCAGCCCAGTTCCTGAGCACTCTGTTTAGCAGACTTCTCCTTTCCTTTCACAGTGCAGGGCAGAGACTTCAGACGCCCCCCAGGAGGTGGAGCCATCATTGTGGAAGGCAAGTACAGTCCTGGAGCACTTTGTTGACAGGACTACTTCTCTTCTTTCAGTGTGCAGGGCAGAGACATCAGCCACACCCCAGGGGGTGGAGCCAGCATTGTGGAAGGCAGGCACAGCCCTATTCAGAGTTCAGGTGCACTCCTCCCTCCTGTCAAGATGCAGATCTATCTATTCACCACTGGGTGACTCAGCCTGTCTCCTGGAAGTCCTCAGCCCTGTCACTCACAAAACCAGACAATGGAATACACAACCTAGCAGAGGCAGGTTTGAATGGTTAGACAAGCAAATACCTACTTTCTAAAAGTGGTATTTGCAAACACAGAATATTAAAATAAACTTTACTAAAATATGTATTTTATTATTCTGAGTCCAGGCATACTAAACTCGAATTTCTACCATGTTCTCTGAGCCTGTTAGGTTTAAAAAATGTAACAATTCTAACAGCCCATTCTGGCCTATGGAGAACAGGTAGCCTTGCAATAGTGAAAAACGAAAATGACTGTAATTCACTATTAGGACATGCTACACACATCAGGGCTTGTCCTACCCTATACTTACAATGCACCCTGTCCTTGGGCCTACCATAGGGGTGACTAATGTGAAGAAAAGGGAAAGTTTAGGGACTGGCAAGTGGGTGCACTTACCCAGTCAGCATGACAGTACCAGACTGCACGCAGGCTCTACAATGGCAGACTTTAGACACACTTTACAAGGCTGCTTCTGTGGGTGGCACAACCAGTGCTGCAAGCCCACCAGCAGCATTTGGATTACACGCCCTGGCACACGCAGTGCACTAGACTAGGGTCTGACAGGTAAACAAAATAGCCAAACATGGAACCACTGATCAATACATCAATTTACAATAGGGAGCACTTGCAATGTGGCACTGAATAGCAGTGGCACAGTGCCCAAAGCATCTATACACTAGCAAAAATGCATGTGGCAACAGCAAAAAATGGAAGGGAGACCCACGCCAATGGTGCCAGGTCTAAGACCTATAAACAATTTATTAGTTAAAATTGTCCGATTACGCAGCAGATGATGTATTATGTGGCAAATATCACAGAGCCATAATTATGTGGAAAACATTTGCAAACTAGGATATTTTGCCATTCATGTTTGAACTGCTCTTGTGGAAAATGGAGAAGTGCTGATGGCAGAAACTCCATGGCTGGGAGACAAAAGGCTTGCGATTCCACTTTTAAGGATATTTGGGACATTCAATGAATGGAAACGTATCCCACTTTGTGAATGTATTTTAATGTCAATAACTAATATTAAACCTTAAATAAACATGTGTATCCATTGGTTAAATTAAATAATGTAATAAGCTGTGACTGGTTAGTGAAATGGGAAACAAATACAAAAAATTGGGATATTTTGCTCTTTCTGCCACACCTCTTACTCCACCCACTGACCCAATCCAGGGGTTATTCCCGCCCTCTGATTCTCCACCCACAGTTCCCCTACTTTTTTCCCCCCACTTCGACCACTCGGTGGTGGGTGCTGGGCGGCACTGTATGGGGGCGTTGCGACCGGGCCAGAGAAATGAATTAAAAGCAAAAGGGGCCTAAAGGGGTAAGGGGCAGCAGGGCCAGGCCCGGCCTGGCTCCGCAGCGAAGTGGTTTTGTTTTTTGTGAGCAGGGGCAGAGCATGGTGGTGGCTGGCCTCAGGCTCTAGGCCAGGCAGGGTCTGATTGGTGACTCGGGGAGCGGCTATCCCGGACCCCGTTGCTCCATGTAACTTGACCAGCCATGAGCCATCACCACCCCTCAGAGGTCGAAACATGCTACATGCATCAACCTGGAATCCAGGAGGACCTCGAGGGCATGTGGTGAGCGGGGGGCAGGAGGAGGCACAAAACCTTTGCTATATTTCAGCTAAAGCATCGCTCAGGCCTTTTCTAGAACTCATTAGAGAATGCATACACAGCAAAACTAATTGGCAAAACGACATTGCCCGTGAGGCACTTAGTGTGAAAAAGAGAAAATTAATGGTGATGTTACTCATGGATATTGCCCGTGTCGGCACACTGTGATTCACAGAAGCCAAAGTTACAGGTCAAAGAAGAAGTGCTCTCATCCTGGGTTATGACGGCGCGGGTATGTTTCACGTGGTGTCAAATTAGTGCACTCGCGACTCCCCGTATACTACCTACATTCAGGAATACCGTCAGCTCGTTAGACATCACCATTAATTTTCTCTTTTTCACACTAAGTGCCTCATGGGAGGGTGCACCTTAGTGCGTGCATACCACCGGAGTGCAATTTGTTATGGTCCAGACGAATGCTGAGCGAACCTGCATTTTTTTGCAGCAGAAACATGTTGACCTATTATTTTATCTAAGGACGCAGGTGTCCTAATTCAGAACCTAGTTTTGTCCGCCTATACACGTTTTTAATCCCAATACAGGTTGGCCCTCATTAAAAAGTTTGTATGGGTTTCAATCTTGTATTTTTTAATACTGCACTCATATTTGAAAATCACATTTTGAGTTAAACCACTGTTACACTCATCACCAGCCCGCTCCGCTGTAAATCAGGCGTTGTAGCACTCTTTTAAGATACATCGTGGCTGTTTAGTAAAACATGAGCGATGTATATGCAGCCTCACATATGCTAATACATTTTTATGTTTAAAATTTGAATGTGGGCGGAGTGATCTTTACCATTTATAAGTTCTTTATTACCCTGTCTAGTTAGCCATCTAGTCAGATGTTATTTATTATTTGTGTGAGGATCACTGACCCATAACACGGCCTATAAAGGACCACCCATGTTGTATGTCTCATATTAGGGTGTCCCAGTCCTCCCTGGTATTCAACCCACATTTGATGGTGTTAAACTTTATCATGCTTCACTGTTCTTGTTGCTTTCTTCTTTTCTTGCTGTTACCCATCCTTGTCTGTTCCTTAATTTTTTCTAAGACCACCCATCTTAGGTCTTTTTCACTATGATTTTTCTCTTTCCAGTGACTCACTAGTGGGGCATTTTCTTTATTTATTCTAATTGCAGATTTATGTTCCCCTATCCTCACTCTAAGTTCCCTGCCTGTTTCTCCTATATACCCTTGATCACATGGGCACAGGATCAAATACCCTAAATTCTTGCTCCTGCAGTTATTCAGTGTATTAATGCTATGTTTGACTGAATTCAAACAAATTTCTTTCGTGACCAGACACAGGTCACATATGCTACAAGTACCGCACTCGTGGTTCCCCACCGCTTTTCTCCTGTCAGGGTTCTTTGCGCTTCCACTACGTCATCTCTGTATGTATGTACTAAAGTGGAGCGTACATTTTTGTTTTTTCTATAAGCATACAGTGGTCGAGGCAGATTGGTTTCAGATCCCTCATTTAATATTTTCCAATTATGATTGATCACATTTTTTATCTGATTTGCAATCCCTGAAAATTGACTCACCATGACAATTTTGTCCATGGTCGAGTTCTTATCCTTCTTCTCAAACAGGCTGTCTCTGTTATAGTAGAGTGCCCATTTGAGGGAGTGATTTATAAATGTTTTGGGATAACCCCTCTCTCTAAATTTCTGTTTTGTTTCTTCTGCATGTTTATAGAAGTCATCTAACGAGGTACAGTTCCTTCTTAATCGGAGAAATTCTCTGAAAGGTATACTGTCTTTCTGACTTTTGGGGTGGTAGCTTTTATAGTGAAGTACTGTATTACGGTCAGTTTCTTTTTTGAAAAGTTTAACCATTAGCCGATCGTTTTCATTTTTTATGCTAATGTCTAAAAAATCTACTCTTTTAATGCTATATGTAGCAGTGAATTTTAGATTATCGTCCCCTAGATTTTTCCATGATAGGAATTCATTGAGTAACTCTTCCGTCCCTGACCAGATGAAAAAAATATCATCTATAAATCTTACCCAGTTACGGATATTTTCATAGAAGGGGATGATATCATTGTAGATCTGTTTTTTTTCGAATACACTAACATAAATACAGGCTAAACGCGGTGCGCAAGTTGCGCCCATACTGGTCCCCTTGCGTTGAATGTACAAATCTTTTTTGAAGAGGAAAATGTTGTTCAAGAGTACCATAGATACACACTGAACTATAAACTCCTTGCTAGCCCCCATGATCTCGGTTACTTCCAGAAGAGTCCTTATTACCTCTATGGTGTCTTTTTGGGGTATGTTGGTATAAAGTGACTCTACGTCAAGGGTCACCATGTATTCCCTTTCCCCCTCAAATCGCAGTCCCTCTACTCTTGCTATCATATCTGAGGTGTCCTTTATGTAGGACTTTTGTTGCTGTACTAGGGGCTTCAAAAACCTGTCCGCATATTTGCTGAAAGGCTCTAATAATGACTCTATGGAGGCCACTATCGGCCTTAAAGGTGGGTCCTCCAGGCTTTTGAGGACTTTTGGTAGTCCGTAAAAGGCTGGTATTTTAGGACTATCATTATACAGAAACTTAAACTCTTCCTCACTAATGTCTCTTTTAATTTTAGCAGTTTGTAGGAGTGTTTCCACCTCCCTTTTTAGAGCATTTAAGCTGGTTTGGGATATCTTAGTATAGTGTTGCTTAATAAATAGGAGAGACATGACTCTCTGGTCGTAGTCCGCAGTATCGAGGACCACAACCTCCCCCTCCCCCTTGTCTGCTGGTTTGATAGTTATTAGGGTATCTTGGGCGAGGGATTCTAATGCTTCCCTCTGTTCTTTGGAGATGTTGTGTACTTGATGATGTTTCTTTTCTAATAGTTTCCCAATTTCCATTTTAACTACACATTCAAAGATATCAATGTTCTTATCTACCATCCCTTTACTGGGTGTGAATGTGGATTTAGCCCTCAAGCCTGAATCTGTGGGGGGGATCCCTTTCTGGTCTATTTTCAAAGAACCTGCGGAGCCTGATTTTCCTGAAGAATGATCTTAAATTTTTTTCAAGTTGGAATTTCTTTATGCCCGCCGTGGGGACAAAACTAAATCCCATCTTTAACACCTGTTCCTCTAAACTGGTCAAATTTCTACTAGATAGATTTATTATAGGTGTTGTCCCTATCTCCAGTACACTTTGTTCCTTGTCCTTTTGTATTCCTGAGGGGCCAGGTTGTTCTGATATTCTTGATCCTGCTCTCTCATCATGGGTTTCCTTGTGTAAGAACCCCTTCCCCTGTTTGTGAATCCCCTTTGAGGTCTTTGCGGGCGCTGGTCTAAAAAACTCCTCATATTCTCTGTTGGAATGGGTGTAGGCTGCTTCTTCTCTCTGTGGTGTTTCTTCTTCCCCCGGAATGCTCTCTGATGAGCCTGAAAAATTCATGTGTTTTGGTCTTCTTTGTTGGAACCTTACCCTTGGCCCCCTTTCCCAACTCTGTTCTGGTTTTTCTGTGTAGTAATCCTTCTTGAGGAAAGGATATATCACTTCCTGACTAAACCTATTGATGTCTTTCCTCAGTTTTTGAGTTTTTCTGTTGGTTAGATATTCACAATATCCATTCATGTCCTGATTTATTTCGTCTATCTTTTTTTAGCCTCTTCCAAGGCATTTGTATCAGTCAGAGTTTTTTCTAGTTCTTCTATTTCTCTCTTCTCTAGTAGAATGGTGCTCTGTGCTGTTTCTATTATTAGGAGCATCCAATCTCTGCTGCATCGGTTAGAGATAAATGTCCAAGTCTCTAAGAATTTTGGATTGTTAACGAAGAGCCCGGGCTCGTTTTGTATTTGAAGCCCTATTGGTATGGTTCCAGCCCTCACGAATTGCGTCATGAATTAAGCATGGAGTTCTGTACGGATTATTTTCTTTTTCAGGTTGACCAACTGATTCCATTTTTCACCCCCATTAGGGCTAACTGTTATATTGTTACCATTCCTATTGGAACTCAGAATTTTGTCAAGTTGCTCTTAACTGAAGCCGAAGGTCCTCAGTGCATCCATTTTAAAATTGGATTACAAGCTGTTAGTTTTTTAAGGAAAACTTAACACTAAACCTGTCTCTCCAGCACACTGCTGTACATATAGGTAAAGGGAAGAGAGAAGACCCCACGAGTTCCAGGGAACAGGGTACTACAGACAATCAAGGTAAAAGGAATATCCCTGGACTACCTCAAGGACAGTAATACTCACTCTATTCTGTCTTCACCATATCACATTTACTCAGTATACTAAATTGGTGTACTCATTAAATATTGGTCACAGACTAAAATGTAACGTTTACACTCTTTTATTAAAAAATGAACAATATTCTCCTTTGCAGTAGGAGACAACATTTTTGTTAACATTTCAGAAAAATTGTTTTTCTGAAAACATTTGACGTTGAGACATCTCATACAATATAATCAAATATATTAAAACATCTGATATTACATCAAAATTACACAAGTATGTTAAGAAAAAACACATGTACCATAATCTAATCATCGAATATAATGACACAATACATTTTCAAATAATACGAGAAAGACAAAGAAACCCCCTATATTAAATAGAACGAATGATGTTGCTACAGATTAATCAGATCCAATAGCCTTTACACAAATTATATGTGACTTGCAGTGTCCAAAATTGGGGTATATCTGGAGCCCCCTAGGCTTTACTTGAATTCTATATTACGTAGTAAGTCGACGCGTTTCGGTGTTTAAGGCCATAGATATGGTCACACCTTCTTCAGGACAATTTGAATTCACATAAGGTCATCGTGCTCTTGTTACTGATATCCTTCTGTATATTAGAAAGATATCAATCAGTACACGCTTATGTCTGTGCTTTAATGTCACAGTATTACAATTGGATTGACAATTTCTCTTATTTCTCAGTTACATTCTTAAAGTTGCTATGACAAAAATAGGCCTACTGCCCACAACAGGGTACATTCAGTTAGTGTACTTCTATTCTCTTTATGCATACGTTTTGACTATTAATCATGCTCAATCCGTTACACATTTTCCATCAACCAAAAAGTCTCAATGGCCCTCCGTTACATTTTAGTGGGCAACCTTATGGGGTACATCTTTCATGCAACTCAGTATTTTTAGTTCTATTGCCATACTAACCTCTATTGTTGGTATTAAATGTTAAGGATACCCTGTGGGGAGATGTATTTTCTTTCTTTTCCCACATTTAATATAGCTCCGTCGTAGGCAAATAGTTTGTGATCGGGAGCCTCTCGGTTGAATCTAGGGGGTGGTTTAAAAGACTACCATTGGATTTTCTTTCTATGAATTATACTATTTTTGCTTTCCTCTTACTGATGTTTAGGCTGCTCATTACTTTTTTCGTGTTCTATATGTCGACCTTTTGTTTCCTTATGATTCTGTAGGGAGCTGGTTATCCCTCTGATCTTGAATAGTGGCGGTTATTCTTTTATGATACTAGGTTCTATAGAGATATGATGGAACTATTTATTATGTAGTATTGCAGATATTGTTTTATCCCTTTCTCTAGTGCGCCTCTATGGTACCTCTTACCTTCTATCATTAAGGGTATTTCTTTCACCGAGGTTTAAGATATAGTGCAGACTTTTAGATGAGTCCTTCAGCAGACCTGTGGAACTGGATATGTTCTACGGGAAAAACGACATGCACTAGTTCAGTGGTTTACCTTTAAGTTATATTGTGTCTAGTTTCATGACTCTACTAGGGGTATCTTACTACTTGTGCTCTAATCAATTTCCCTTCCTTTTTTTAAAGAAAGCGCTCTATTTCTTGTTCCGTTATCGTCTAAGTTATATCCCTTTGTAGTTGTCGCCTTATATGCCTTCCTTATTTCTTGGGCGGTTGCCTCTAATTAGGCTTTGTTGTGGGCTTTACCTCAACCTTTACTGGCCATATTATCCCATAGCGCCTTACTCTGTATCACAAGTGTGATTTGCGTCTCACCTAGGTTACTGATATATCACCGTGTTGTCTCTATCCTGCTAGTCCCGGTGATTCCTGGTGTGGAGCGCTATCTATGCCACCCTCTTATTTTGCTCGCTACTACGGCATTCCCTATCGCTGCCATTCTCTTGAACATCGTAAGAGTGCACCACCCTTAACTGTCATCATTCACTATACTGATGTTCCCTGTCCTCTCCGATACACGGGTCTTCCCCGTCTACCCTCCCAACAGATTGGTCACCCTCGGCTAGCATTTCCCTCTGGGGTCTTACCTCTTGGTATGTCACTTCCGTCTTGACCTCGGGTACGTCTCGTCCTCTATCGTTTGAGTCCGAGCGCCCGCCTTCTTTTATTTAGAATGGCTGATTGATGTCAGCTGATGTACCCAGCATACGTTCTCCCATCACGCATGCGCAGTGGGTTTTCCCGTTTATTTTGTCATTCATGGACATCTTAGAACGGCATTGTAGTTTATTCCGCACTGTGTAATTGGTGAAAGTTCTTGAAATCTAAGGCTCATGGCCACTTCTTAATCGATCATGACTGTTTAGTTATGTATAGGCGATGTATACGCAACCGTGATCTAACTAAAAGATGTTTTTATCCCCTCCCCCTATTCAATAAGATTTGTATATCGGTGGAGTATTTTAACTGGCTGGATGCTGTCAGCTATTATACCCAGTCCCCACTATCTGTACACGCATGCGCTATCGGTTTTCCTGTTGTTTTGAGGACCGCGGCCATCTTGGAGCGGCACTGTAGTTTACTTTACACTATACATTTAGTGGGAGATCTTAATGTCTTAGACTCATGGCCTCTTTTAAGATACATCGTGGCTGTTTAGTAAAACATGAGCGATGTATATGCAGCCTCACACATGCTAATAAATGTTTATGTTTAGAATTTGAATGTAGGCGGAGTGATCTTTACCATTTAGAAGTTATTTATTACTCTGTCTAGTTAGCCATCTAGTCAGATGTTATTTATTATTTGTGTGAGGATCACTGACCCATAACACGGCCTATAAAGGACCACCCACGTTGTATGTCTCATATTAGGGTGTCCCAGTCCTCCCTGGTATTCAGCCCACATTTGATGGTGTTAAACTTTATCATGCTTCACTGTTCTTGTTGCTTTCTTCTTTTCTTGCTGTTGCCCATCCTTGTCTGTTCCTTAATTTTTTCTAAGACCACCCATCTTAGGTCTTTTTCACTATAAATTTTGGTGTTCTCTGAAAGAATGTCTATGGGTGCATATGACTGGGTGGGTAACCTGGTGCTCTTTAAGGTCATCATGTACTATTTACTGTGCTTTGAAAGTTGATACAATTGAATAAGTATTGAAACATGTGCTGTAAAATTCACCATTTTCGTATATCTTTTTCCAAAATTTTCTTGGGGGGAGAACCAACGAAATCCCCCTAGAAACTTTCGGACTTGCTTGCTGCGCGAGCTCACTACGGGCCGGACGGGGGCTGGTCTGGAAACATTTGCCAGGGCTGCTTTCAGTTCCTAGTCCGGTCCTGGCTCCTGCGCCAGCCACAGGAGCCCAGTCAACAAACGCCTGGCACAGAGTAATGTAGTTTCAAAGAATCCCTTCCTTGTATTCAGGCGTGGGGCAATGTTATTTAAAAGAAACTGCCTGAACTTCGTTCATTCTCTGATGTATACTGCAGTGTCTCAGTGCCACATCCTGGTATTTTACACCAAACACTGGTAACATCTCGCGCACCACTTGCGATGGTCACCCACAGCAACATTTCCATGAGAGGTGTTAAGCAATAAGTGGACTGTGGCCATAAATTAAATAAACACACGCAGGTGTCTTCGCGCTATTTTACATGCGTTCACCGCATAGCGCTCGAACGTGTCTTTCAAAACACTAGCTCCTTCGAGGAGCTCCATGCTAGTGAACAGTTAGACGTTGCCTCTGTATAACCACAACATTGGAGTAAGAATGCGTACTCTTAATACATTATTATTATTCCAAAGTAGTTTAAAAGTCCATTCATCTAAGTGCGTTTCGAGGTGGCATCAAATTTACAGGTCCCTCTCTCCAGTCACGGGCAGCATGACTCGGGGGGGGGGGGGGGGGGGGGGGGGGATCTATTCTGTTTTTCCAACATTTTTGCCTACAATCCAATACGGGGCACTCTGTTGTGGTGACTGGCTGAGTAACTTGATGGAAAAACATTGACATAAGTACCTCAAATACACTTTTAATCTACCCCATTCCAGATCCGGTGGACGGCTGAGTCAAGAGTTTGACTGAAATGGCTTATGCACTGGACTCTAATATTGTTAAATATTTTTGCAGGGAACTCCCAAGTCCAGCTCTCTGGGCCAAGCTGTAATGAACAGAGAAATCCGCTTGTTTTTGCCTCTAAAGAAATCTTGATAGATTCATCAACTGGCCTGGGATCACCACCATTTGGATAAACCAGAGTTCTCTGAGTCAGTGTTCCTTTAAAGAGAATCTTTACTCCTTTAATAAACTTAAAAAAGAAAAACTTACATATGTTACATATTTTGCCATACTTGATTAGACCTTCGAAACAGAAAATCCACATAAAATACATGACATTTTATTTGTCTTTACTCCTGATAGCCATTCTGGTAGATCCAGAATAAATTCGAATTCTGCTGCTGGAGATTGTGTGGAGCGAAGACAGAATTAATACCGCCTTTACTATAGTCCTGTATGACTAAGCACAAGTAAAAGTCATTTGTGACCCGTATTTTGAAACTTAATATAACACGAGCTCAAACGTGAGTAATTGCCACTAATTTCCACCTGCTGGCCAGCCTAACTAGATTCAAAAACACTTCAATATCTGGACTAGAATCTGCAAAGTCCGAAATACACTCCTACATATGTACAACTTGTACAATTGCAGTCGCGGCCAGCATGACTCGGAGATTCGCGCGCAAGAGGGGGGGGGATTTAATTAAATAAAATAAAAACAAATAAACTTACCAGGATAAGGCATCTCCTCCGCCGGTCCCGCGTTGTATCACGTCTCCGAGTCCAAGTGGAAAAACATAAGACTGGATGCGACTGGGGGCAGCTACTCGGGGGTATCCTGCCATTTGACAGGCCATGGGGCGACTACGTCACCGCCCGAGCAGGATCGTATCTACAGACACCTGCACTACACTAGGCATGCGCATGCCAAATGTAATGTCAATGGAGTAGCCGTGCTGTAATAAAAGGCGCTCTGCTCACAGATGCGCAGTAGGAGTCCATTTCTGGACTGTTTGTTGAATGACTCATGCGCACTTGAGGCTGTGAAGCAGCTGCCAGCACAGGCCGGAAATGTAAACAGACAAATTGCGTCTGCCATCTGCTTACATTTCTTGTTGCCCGTGAACAGTTTGTCTTGTTGATTCTGACTAGAGAGGAGGTGCCCCGGCGCCCCTATGGACCAGCCGCCACTGCCCTCCGTTCCAGAGGAAACGTGAACACTGCATGGGCAGAAAAAGTGCAAAACACCTGCAAGTAGCAGGACACGCAGAACTGAGGACAATAGTGTGTCCAACTCCCCTCCAGCAGGGGGAGCTGTGACATCACAAAGGCCTATAATTAAATCATTGCACTATGGCTCCTGCCTTTCAGCAGGGGAGGGGAGCCGTTCCATCACAAAGGACGGTAAAGAACAAAGATGAAGTGTGACAATGACCTCCAGTAAAGGGGGGGGGGCTGTGACATCACAAAGGACATTAACAAATATTAAAGAACAAAGATAAAGTGTGACATTCTGACCTCCAGAGTGGAAGTGGGGCAGTGACATCAGCGAGACCCTTAAGTTAAAGGACAAGCATTTGCAATGCAATAGGTCTCGCATTTGGAAGGTTTGAGCTATTGGTATAGTAAATGACACATTTTTTATTTATCTTTTATTTTTTAAAATAGCGAAATGAATAGCTTTGTCATTTACATTGCCAATAGTTATAACTTTCGCAAATGTGACACCTATAGCATTTGTAATACAATATGTGTTGGATTTACGTGACTTACATGTATTGATATTACAAATAACAATGTGTAGCATCCTCTCTGATTCACACTGTATGATGTCATGTATTCTATTTGGTTACCATAGCTACTAGAATGTATCTTTACAAGCTGTGGGCTGTTTTACTTTGAGCTTGGATGAGATTTGGATG
This sequence comes from Lissotriton helveticus, assembly GCF_964261635.1. Taxonomy (NCBI): domain Eukaryota; kingdom Metazoa; phylum Chordata; class Amphibia; order Caudata; family Salamandridae; genus Lissotriton; species Lissotriton helveticus. The sequence continues at coordinate 86,602,819 of NC_136063.1, forward strand.
TGTCTCCTTTATCTCCAATAAAACCTGAGCTTCTTCTCAATCCAATCCTGTGTCAGCTGCATCTTTATCAACAACCAGGATCTTACATTGGCGTAGTCGGCAGCTGAAGAAAAGGGAGACTCAACTATCTCAACAAAACTGTTTTCATTATTCTTCAATTTCAAGGTACCATTTTTCTTCTTTTATTCTGTGCTTATGATTGCACCAGCGGCTGTTAATAATAAAAGTGCTTTGATTGCACCAGCGGCTGTACTCTGGATTAATTAATTAACCTTGTTACTGAACTTTATGTCTTTCTTTACATTCTTCAATACCTCAGCGGCTGTTAATATTAATAGTGCTTTGATTGCACCAGCGGCTGCACTCAAGATTAATTTATTAATCTTTTAATTGAATTTCGTATCTCTGCTGCTGCTGCTTTGATTGGCTTTCCAACCGCTCCTACCACTGCTTTAATTGACTTTCAATGCCTTCTACCAAATAAACAGTTGATCTTTATCAGCGCATTGAACAGTGAAATTCCGTTTTCTAAAGTAAACATATATGCAGTTTTGTCAGTGGGGAGATGCTCGTCAATGTCAATTGATGCCAAGTAGAACTGTTACGCTCTGCACTTGAACGCAATTACTTTCAGTGACGTTTGAACTTCATGTGGAAATTTTTATGTTCTACACGTGAGCACAAACAAATCCTTACTTTCGGCGGCGTTTAAACTTTGTGTGCGCAATGCCATTTGATGCCAAGTGAAGCTGTTACGCTCTGACTGTTTGTGATTAATTGAATAATTGAAGCTCGTTGGTTTCACTCACCCGTATTTTGCTGCGCGCACTGGCTGTTTGAAGGTAAACAAACCTCTTCAGTCTTCGCGTGTGTAATGGCTGGATTTTCTGTTTAGATGGGATCAGCCCCCAGGGGCCCCTGTGACCCAGCCAAAACGTACTCACCTTCCCTTCTTAGATCGTATTTACACTGAGTAGATATAACGATGAATATACAGGTCGCACCTAAGAATGGGGAATGACAATATACATATATGGATTTTCTACAATATCTTATTCACATCAGTTGGCCTCGCGGTCGCCTCGACCCAGACCGTTCTACCCCAGGGCAGATCTGACACACAATCCGGCGTGTCTACACACGGGCCTGCAGAACCCAATGCTCTCTTTTCCAGCGTTCGCGATCCTGCGAAACATCCACGGTGATCTCCCTCTCACCGCTCTCACTTAGTCTTTACCACAATCCGGTGGCTTTACACGGCAGTATCCTTCCTGCCGCTCTCATTAACGCCGCATATCAACGACGACCACATTCCTATGAAACATTATTGGGATGATATCTCGACAGTCTACTTAGGATAAAACTACAATAACAACTTTGGATATGGGTCCAGATTGTATAGTGTACTCGTTACTTTTGACATCAGAGGTTCACTCACTCCCTATTTGTGTGATCACCACTTGCCTGATTGGGATTACTCGTCCATTCATGCGCCTAGCTTTCACCTAGGAGTTGCGTTTACCAAGATTGAACATAAGCACCAGGCACACGGTAATTCTATATGAATTAGGGCATTTATTAACCATAAACATAAATCACATTACTATGCAGCATTACATTTGCACAAGAAATAAAAGAGAAAGGTTAGGGTGCACGCACTATAAGGACTGGTTGGACTTCACCTGGTTAACGGGAAATCGGGACTCGGCAGTCATCTAGGCTCCTGTCTCGTCTCTGGGTCCTGGCTCGCCTTGCAGTCACCCTCAGCCGTCACAGGCACACGTCTGCACCGCTAGGCTCAAACTCGTCTGCTCTCCCTCAGGACCTCGGAACCTTGCTGTTAATTAGCTACCGTCTCTCTCTCTCTCTGTATTTAGTGCGCTCCGCGCCACTTCTCGTTCAGTCTATTTTCAGAGAGTTTCGGTCTTAAATCTTTCTCCGACTTCAAAGATGGCGACTTGTCCACCATGAAAATGAATAATGGCAGAGATGCTAACGGCTAGATGCCGCCTACGGACTGACTGACTGAAAAGACTAACACCTTCGCTAATATCAAAGCCCGTTCCTTCATGGAAATTCACGGCCAGTAACCTGCCGCCCACCAAATTCTTGTACCTCCCCGTACCAAGGACACTTTCCCAGCCGGCCGGCCTGAAGTTGTGTCTTCGGAGTGGAGAAAAATACATTCCTTCGATAAGGGTCAGCCTGAACCGGTTCTCTCCAAGCGAACAACAGCTTGAAACTAAAACATTACACTTCACCTAGAAAGCCTTCTCGAGCTACCAGGCAGAAAGCAAAATGGAGTCTGTCTCGCTTAAGGCCTACGGAGCCCATAATATACATAGCTCCATGAGAAACAGATCGGCATGTTAGCAAATGAATAAATCATGACTAATACCCATATATCTAACCCCTAACTTAAATTCATAAGCCTTACTCTAAGGGAAATGGCACGAAAATGCCCTTATATCTATAAGACAGGGTCCCTGTCTATCGGCCTAATCCCTATGCTATGAGGGTGATAGGCTGGAGTCACTCTCCATCATTCTCCTTCTCCAGAGGGCTGGCAGAAAGACAGCCATAACATTACACCCCTTGACTTCAGTCTATCATCCACAAACTAAATGGAACTAACATCAGTAGACGAATAATATGAAACAAAACTAACTGATCTACGACTCTTTGTAACTCTAAAAAATTGTAGCAGGGAAGGGATACACTGAATGAAGCAGCAAATCACTATAAGGACACAGACAACAATAATGACCCCTCCTAAAATTTGTCGTAAAAAATGCATGTCAGGGAGCCAATTAAAAAGCCAGTCAAAGAAACCCTGATCTATGTGTTCCCTAATTTCTGCCGTCAAGTCGTGGAGTTTATTAATATGGGACTGGATATCTTTAGAATGGTCAGACAAATTAAAACAGCATAGACCCTCAAATTCAGAGCACTCATGCCCGTGTTTTAGCAACAAATAATCGATGGCTGCACGATTTTGTAAAATAGCTCTACGTTCACCTTGGGAATCTAATAATAAATCTGATAAAACGGTAGAAGTCTGGTTGATCGATTTAACCATCCAACAGGCCATTTTGCCGATTGTTTTGGCATTATAAACAGCTAATGCAGGAACACCAATAATAGAAAAAGCTAAACCAAGATATTCAGATTTGGAAAAAAGATGAACAGAGGAATCACAGTCTTCATGTAATGACATAGAGTCTCGAACAATACGGGAATATGAAGGAGGATGTGAGGAAAACATTAGCAAACTCAATCTAGTGATGGCACATGGGCCACCAGAAATATTCGCAGGAATATAGGGCCAAGATGAATTCCCGCATGAAAAGAGCCATCCAGCCGGTAACAACATTGGACGATAATGGCTAGTGGCAACAACTAAACTTTTGCAAGTCATATTGTTCTTCACTGAAAAACATGAATTAGGAAGTCTTTTCATACATAACAAACGCTGATGAAATGAAAAAGTAGTAGCGGCTTGGAGTTTCAACCGCAAACATTCAGAGATGGCCTTAGGATTACAGGTCATCATGAAGCAAAGATCACCAGGGGTAATATTAAAAGTAGTTATTCTGGAATTAAGTAGGACATCTTGGTCTGGAAGAAGAGTACATGAGGGACAATATTCATGGGCCAAAAAGTCGCCCAAAATGACATTAGGTCGGGCATTGGATATATTAAATACGTGACGAAGAGTTTCAATAGATGCGGGGACAGCGACCAAACAGGTCGATAATATGTCAGTAACGCTCTTCATGGGGGTAAGGCAAAAATGCGGAGAGTTCGTCACTCGCTTCGCAAGTGTGATCCAGAAGTTGGAGGACTTCTGCCACGCGGATCGCGTGGCTCTTGTTATCCCATCACTCGGCGTCGGTAGATCCTCTCCTCTCCCGGCGTAGCAGGCCAAAAGGAGTCCAGCGCCGACACATCCTGCAGCAGCAGTCCAGAGAATGATCTGAAAGAATACAAACACAGGCCTTAATCATTCTCGTAAATAACATTTGTCAGCTGGGACAGCTTCCCAGCCATCTTTCCCTGGCTTCATCACCAAAACGGTGTTGTCATGACCAGTCGCAATAATATCAGCCTGTTCAGGAGGATTTTTAGGCGATTGCACCCATATTTTAGCTCCAGGAAGATCAGAAGATCCGAAGCCTTTTTGTCCACGCACAGTTAGCAACGTTGGGGCAGAGCCTTTTTTTATCTCACCACTGAAGACAGGCATAATCAATAACTGAGCAACACGGTCAGACTTTTTGATAAACAAATCCATCTCACTGCTATTAAGCAAGAGAACCTTAATCTCTCCCTGATAATCACTATCGATCACACCACCAAGGACTTGAACACCTTTCAGGGCCAGGCCAGATCTAGGGGCAATTAATCCAAAACTACCGGCAGGTATAGAGACACCAATGCCAGTTTCAACAATGATTCGATCTTTTCCTGGGAAGTGTACATCATTTAAAGCATGCAGGTCGAGGCCTGCGGAACCTGGAGTAGCTCTACACGGAGCCAAAGCACCGGGGGTAATTTCCCAATATGTGACCGTAGCAGCAACAGAATTAGGTTTTGCATCAACATGTGGAGGAAACAAACGCATCAAAGGAGATTCAGCATGCAACAAAGGGCGATTATTAAGAATTAATAAAGCTTGAAGTAAGACATCTCTCCACTGGCTGTAACGGTCATCAGTCAACTTGCGCAACTGTTCTTTCAACAAACCATTCATTCTCTCAATCAGTCCTGAAGCTTGTGGATAATATGGAATGTGAAATACCCAGTCGATATTGTTTTCCATACAGAATTCCTGCACCAATCTTCCACGAAAGTGGGATGCATTGTCCGATTGAATTTGGAATGGGACACCATAATATAGAATAATCAGTTCCAGGGTTTTAATTGTATTCACTTGGGTAGCATTCTTGCAAGGGAAAGCGACCAAAAGGCCACTATAAGTATCAACTGCTGTACAAATGTATTGACAATTTCTGCTCATGGGGAGCGGACCAATATAATCAATCTGCCAAATTTGGGCGGGCAATTTACCTCGATGTAAGTGACCTCGAACAATTTGAGGCACCTCTTTCTTTCTAGAATGCTGGCAAATGGGACAATGTAGAATGGCATCTTTAATTAAAGAAAAGGGAATATGAATTCCTCTATCAGCAGCCCACCTGTTAGTGGCTTTCTCTCCAAAATGTCCTGCTTTCTGATGGGCCCATTTCGCCAATCCCGCCAAATCAGAATCTTGCATGTCAACCACTGCCTCAGAAATTTTAGACTGTTCATCTGCAATGTTATGGAAAAATTTGTCAAGGGAATCTATTGGAGTATGAGCATCCACGTGAAAGATTGTTACAGTACTGTGCGGAAGCAGTTCCCAAATTTCTTGCCACAATTCTTTACCCCATAATTCCTTGGAGTGCAATTCCCAATTGTGCGAATGCCATGTAGGCAACCACACCGCTAGTCCATTTGCAGTGGACCAAGAATCAGTGAAAATATGACATGTACCTGGTAACTCCTGTTTCAAAACTTGGTAAATCGCATAAAGTTCAGCATATTGACTACTCTTACCATCTCCAGTGGTGCTCAATAATTTCTTAGTAGTCGGGTTATAGGAGACAGCTTTCCAATGTCTCTTGTCACCAATGAACTTCGCAGAACCATCCGTAAACCACACATGTTTTCTATCCTCCACGGACAGATCATCAAATGATTTACCCCACTGCACGGGAGACTCCTGCACTACGGGAACCGAACGCTCACTCTCAGCTTCATTGGAGGGCGCCTGCGCCACTCGCTCATGTAAAACCGCCACACCTTTCGGACCCACACGTGCCCTGTCCTGAATGTACCATTTCCATTTAATCACACTAGCCTCCTGAGCATGTCCAATTCGATGGGACTTCGGTGAACTCAAAACCCACTGCATGATGGGAATCTCAGGCCTCAAAATCACAGCATGGCCTAAAGTCAATTGCTCGGTGTCCACCAGAGCCCAATAACAAGCAAGCAACTGTTTTTCAAAAGGAGAATAACGCTCACCAGCCTCTGGTAACTTTTTGGTCCAAAAACCTAATGGCACTTTTTGTCTGCCCTGCTTTTGCCACAAACTCCAATTGGCATACAGACCTTCCACGGACACATTCAAATCCACATTACCCTCACTCACGGGCCACAAATCCAAAGCATACTGAATAGCTTCTTTAGCCAAATCAAAAGCAGTCTGTTGAGGTTCACCCCACTCAAACGCATTCTTTTTACGAGTGACTCGATACAGTGGAGCCAAGATTTGACTCAAATGTGGAATATGTTGGCGCCAAAATCCAAACAACCCAATAAAGGATTGCGCCTCTTTCCTATTTCTGGGAACAGCAAAATCAAGTATTTTACGTTTAACTTGTGGGATCACTTCTCTGTGACCTTCATGCCAATTAATTCCTAGAAATTTCACAGCTTGGGATGGAGTTTGTAATTTATCAGGATTAATTTCCCAGCCTTTTGCTCGCAAACAGTCAATGATCTGATCTAAATGAGACTGTACTTGGTCTTGCGTTTCACCTTGAATCAAAATGTCGTCAATATAATGACAAATCTGAACTTGTGGGATCGTAGGCACTTCAGACAAATGTTCCGCCACCAGCCGGTGACAGATTGTAGGGCTATGTACATAGCCTTGAGGAAGACTCCGGAACGTCATTTGACGTCCATTCCATGTAAAACTGAATTGTTCTTGGCATTCGGGGGCAATTGGAATCGAAAAGAATGCATTAGCAATATCGATAGAAGCATACCATGTACCAGGATGCTTTTGAATTCTCTCAATCAATGTAACAATGTCGGGCACTGCCACAGTCAATTTAGGTGTATGTTTGTTCAATTCTCGATAATCAACAGTCATGCGCCAAGAGTTGTCACTTTTGCGCACGGGCCAAACAGGATTATTCCAAGCGGATGTGACCGGAGTAATGACTCCCGCGTCAACCAAATCCTGAATCGTAGCTGTAATTTCTTCATGACCACCTGGGATGCGATATTGTTTCTGAGAAATCACTTTCGTTGCTAAAGGGATCTTAATAGGTGGCATGCGTAAACGACCAACCCGTACGGGTCTGGTCGAAATGTACTGTCTAGCACCAAACTGATAGTAACCATCATCCAAATGCAAAGTCATACCCTTCAAGATGTCAATTCCAATAATGTATTCCAAAAGTGGCACAACCAACACAGAGTATTCTCTACGAGGAATCCTACCAATTTTAATCTCAAGTGCAGTTTGAACCGCGGGCGTTTCTTTACCACCCAGGCCGGTAATTGTAAAAGATTGTCCATGAAATTTTCTCGACTTGCCATGAATTAAAGTGGCCTCCGCCCCAGTATCAACCAACGCTCGGGCCCTTTGGATATTACGATGTTTCCAAAAAATCTCAATATCTACATATGGTCTGTAATCTCTGTGGGCCCACCTGCGTACCGGAGCTTGACCTATTTCCTAGTCATTTTTCCTGCGTTCAGTCAACCAAGACAGATCAGGGTAGATGTTTTCAGTTCTCTTCGGTATCAGAATTTCTTGTTCATATCCGTCTCCAGTACGAAACGGATTAGTATCATGTTCAAAAAATTGTGAATTACGGTCAGAGAGTCTATTACGATCCTCCCTCCTTCGTACATCAGGGGAATAACTCCTTGCATCTCTATGTCTGCTAGAACCACGATCATCTCTTCCCCTTTCACGATCATCCTCTCTCCCCCTCCCATCACTACGACGGGGGGAACCACCACGTTCTTGGCGCCGGTCATCACGGCGATCAGAATTCACACGTCGTCTCTCATCACCACTGTCATCCGAACCACGATCATAATCATTCTTTCGCACACGACGGGCACCTTCCTTCCGATCCAAACCACGCTTACGGAACATATCCCATAGGATATTATTGGGTTCACCATCGATCTCTTCCTTTTTCACACCATCAGCAACGAGAGCAAGAAACATGTCACGTCTAGAGAACTTATAGTCCCCACCAGTACGACCCTCAGGTCGGGATTGTCTTTCAGGTTTAAACCATTCACCCAACTCACCAAGCTGACGAACAGACTCAAGCACAGCAGACAAAGGATTGCCAGTTTGATTAATCAATAAAGTCATCATGACCTGCTTATAAGCAACAGGAGAAGAACGGATAATGCGATTACGCACAGAAGATGTTAAAAGACCATCCAATAATCTGTCAGCAGTACTAAGGAAGATACAGGTTTTCATAACTTCTTCCTTTAAACGTTGCGACGCATCGCGCAGAGTATACCATGGCTTTTCATCAGAGGGCCAATCAGACTCAGTTGGATATTTATGATTACAGCCATCAGACGCAAGCTGGAGCAAGGAAGTTTGAACATTACCATTAAAATTCCGAAAATGGTCCTGAATAGTAGAATCAGAACTCAAAGAGCAAAATCGTAAGCAATCAACGGCATCGAGCATAATACCGGAAGCGCCAAGCTCATAAAGGCGCACCATCCAGGTAAGCAAAGACTCACCAGGTCGTTGTTTAAATCGTTGCAGGATGTCACTGATCTCCTGCTGAGTAAAATCTTCAATACAGTCAAGAGCGATACCACCCGGATTACCAGGGGCTTGTTGTAATTTCCGTCGAAAAATTGGGTGAGCAGAAACTGCGGGAAGAGCTTCCGAAGAAGCCCGCATCTTAGATTTAACATCACAATCAGGGCAAGCTACGTCGTCCGCACGGGAAGAACGAGCACGGTCACAATCGGGAGTTGAATCAATGCATGAAGCAGATTTACAATCACGTCCGGAGCGAGAAGACTCGCGCTTGTCACCCTCCTCTGCCGAGGAGTCAGAAGTATGAGAATCCCAGATATTACCGTCCCACTCATCGGGGTTCCAATCCATTCCAGCTTTTGCTACAACCATACGCACTTTGCGTGAAGACACACGTCCACGACGATGTTTATACTTATATCGTGCAATACGGACCGCAGCCCTTTCGGCAATGGTCTGATATGTTTCAAGTTTATCGGCAAGCAATTTATTTTGGCAACGCAACAAAGTGTGCGCATTTTGCAACTCGACACACTGTCCTTCCGAATCTTTAAACTGTTTCTGTAGTTGCACAACCCTCTCATGCATTATTCTGTATGCATTAAGAACAATCCACCCTCTGCGTCCTAAAATAGGAAGCTCATCACCCTTCACTACTGGCGCTTTCTGTAGGCACGAAATCACATCAGCAGGCTCCGCCTGCTCCAAGAATGAAGACCAATTTTCGCTCAAACCAGTAGAATCAGCCCACTCACGGGCCAAAGCCTCATAAGGCGTAGACTCCCAGCCGGGAATCTGAATCGGTAGTTTGAAAACCGACGATGATTTTTTCACAAACATAATGATACACAAAAAATATATACACAATTATAAACAAAATTTTATACGTACAAGCCGAGCGCAAACCAACGAGATGAAAACAACACAATGCACACAGGCTTCGTAAACAGTTCGTGACGCCAGATGTAATGGCTGGATTTTCTGTTTAGATGGGATCAGCCCCCAGGGGCCCCTGTGACCCAGCCAAAACGTACTCACCTTCCCTTCTTAGATCGTATTTACACTGAGTAGATATAACGATGAATATACAGGTCGCACCTAAGAATGGGGAATGACAATATACATATATGGATTTTCTACAATATCTTATTCACATCAGTTGGCCTCGCGGTCGCCTCGACCCAGACCGTTCTACCCCAGGGCAGATCTGACACACAATCCGGCGTGTCTACACACGGGCCTGCAGAACCCAATGCTCTCTTTTCCAGCGTTCGCGATCCTGCGAAACATCCACGGTGATCTCCCTCTCACCGCTCTCACTTAGTCTTTACCACAATCCGGTGGCTTTACACGGCAGTATCCTTCCTGCCGCTCTCATTAACGCCGCATATCAACGACGACCACATTCCTATGAAACATTATTGGGATGATATCTCGACAGTCTACTTAGGATAAAACTACAATAACAACTTTGGATATGGGTCCAGATTGTATAGTGTACTCGTTACTTTTGACATCAGAGGTTCACTCACTCCCTATTTGTGTGATCACCACTTGCCTGATTGGGATTACTCGTCCATTCATGCGCCTAGCTTTCACCTAGGAGTTGCGTTTACCAAGATTGAACATAAGCACCAGGCACACGGTAATTCTATATGAATTAGGGCATTTATTAACCATAAACATAAATCACATTACTATGCAGCATTACATTTGCACAAGAAATAAAAGAGAAAGGTTAGGGTGCACGCACTATAAGGACTGGTTGGACTTCACCTGGTTAACGGGAAATCGGGACTCGGCAGTCATCTAGGCTCCTGTCTCGTCTCTGGGTCCTGGCTCGCCTTGCAGTCACCCTCAGCCGTCACAGGCACACGTCTGCACCGCTAGGCTCAAACTCGTCTGCTCTCCCTCAGGACCTCGGAACCTTGCTGTTAATTAGCTACCGTCTCTCTCTCTCTCTGTATTTAGTGCGCTCCGCGCCACTTCTCGTTCAGTCTATTTTCAGAGAGTTTCGGTCTTAAATCTTTCTCCGACTTCAAAGATGGCGACTTGTCCACCATGAAAATGAATAATGGCAGAGATGCTAACGGCTAGATGCCGCCTACGGACTGACTGACTGAAAAGACTAACACCTTCGCTAATATCAAAGCCCGTTCCTTCATGGAAATTCACGGCCAGTAACCTGCCGCCCACCAAATTCTTGTACCTCCCCGTACCAAGGACACTTTCCCAGCCGGCCGGCCTGAAGTTGTGTCTTCGGAGTGGAGAAAAATACATTCCTTCGATAAGGGTCAGCCTGAACCGGTTCTCTCCAAGCGAACAACAGCTTGAAACTAAAACATTACACTTCACCTAGAAAGCCTTCTCGAGCTACCAGGCAGAAAGCAAAATGGAGTCTGTCTCGCTTAAGGCCTACGGAGCCCATAATATACATAGCTCCATGAGAAACAGATCGGCATGTTAGCAAATGAATAAATCATGACTAATACCCATATATCTAACCCCTAACTTAAATTCATAAGCCTTACTCTAAGGGAAATGGCACGAAAATGCCCTTATATCTATAAGACAGGGTCCCTGTCTATCGGCCTAATCCCTATGCTATGAGGGTGATAGGCTGGAGTCACTCTCCATCATTCTCCTTCTCCAGAGGGCTGGCAGAAAGACAGCCATAACAGCGTGCGAAAGCCCGTTTCTGTGCGCACTGACTGTTTGAAGATACACAAGGCTCGTGAGTCTTCGCGCATGAAAGCCATCTCTTCGTATCTTCTATTGGAACGGTCGGCTTCTGGTCTCCATGACAGTGTCTTTCTCTTCTTGTGCACAACTATGCAACGTCGCTTCTGATAGGTGACGCTACCAGACACAACGTCTGACATCACTATTCTAACATCACTGGCAGCCATTTTGATGTTCTTTGCATTTTTTTTTTTTTTGCTTTGGTGTTTCCTTCACAACTCGATCTCTCACAAGTTGTTTATTTACTGAGTTGTTTATTTTGCGTGTACAATTCCCTTACCATCTATTTCATCATATATTTACTATTTTTAAAGATACCTTGTGGACAGCCTCCTGGACTACATCATTCTGAAACACTCTGTGGAGCAACCTCCTGAACAACATCTTATCGCAAGTTATTGTATTCTGTACTGCTTTTACATCATTTTTATTTATTATTGGTTATTAATGTACATGTATAACTAGAGTTGTTGCTTTTCTAGGCTACTTTCCTTGTAGTGGTTGTTTTTCCAAGCTATTTTTTCTTTTCTTAGTCTCAAATCACAACCATGCAAAATGTCACTGCAGCCCCATTCTTCCTATCATCTCCTGGGGACCCTCCTATCAAGTGGCAAAAATGGAAAAAAGTATTTGAACGTTACGCTAAAGTTTGTGGGGTTAGTTTGAGCGCCGAACGCAAGACTTCTCTCCTACTTCATTGTCTTGGGTCAGAAGGCCAAGATGTGTTTGACCATTTAGCTGAACTTACTGCTGAGGAGGAAAGAAATCTGAACGAGTTTGAAATTTGCATGAAAAAGTTAGATAATCACTATTTACCCAAGGTTAGTACAATCTTGGAAAGATATCAATTTGCTAAAAGGTTACAAAATGAAGGGGAAACTATTGAGGGGTATGTCACACAGTTAAGAAAATTAGCTTCCTCTTGTAAATTTGATACTTCAATTGAAGAAAGAATTAGAGATCAGTTCATGGTTGGTTGTAATATTGAGAAGGTTCGAGATGAACTTTGGTTAAAAGATGAACCATCTTTAGATGAGGTTTTACAACTAGCCAAAAGAGTTGAACATTCTCTAAAGTGTGTTGACACCTTAAATAAAGACAAACAACCCTCTGTTCACGTTATTAAGAAAACGGTGGCTGACTCACAAAAACCTTCTGGGTCTACCAATCTTTCAAATTCTAAAAAGAAACCCTTTGTACCCAAATGTTTCAGGTGCGACAAAATTGGTCATTATGCGAATGACACGAAATGTCCTGCTTTTAATGCTGTTTGTTCAAAATGCAAAAAAAAGGGTCATTTTTCAATGTTATGCAAAAGTAAAACCCCTTCCACTTCTGTAAAATTCGTTGAAGATGAATGTCTTGAAGAAGATTTTGTCTGTGGACAGGTTATTGTTCAAGTCACATCCACAGCTGATCAAAGAAACTGTCCTATTGACACCATTGAAATTGAGGGTGAGTCAACGGATGTTCTTTTTGACTCTGGTGCCAAAATAACTATTATTTCTAGAAGTTTTTATTTGGGTAAGTTATCCAAAAATACTCAATTAGCTAGAGCTGACATTCGTCCGTTAGCTTATGGAGGTAAACTTATTCCTCTTATGGGATGCTTTACAGGACGTATTGAGTATAAAAGTCGTTATACTTTTGGCAAAATCTATGTTTCTCAGAAGGGTGATAGTATAATCAGTTGGTTCCACCAGGGTGATCTTCACATAATGTTGGATCCCAGTGGTCCCAATCCAATAATACTTAAAGAGCTTGTCAACTCTGTTCAAGTTGATTCTAATGTTGAGTTATTGTCACGCATAAAGATGCAATTTCCTAAAGTGTTTAGAGATGAGTTAGGGTGCCTCAAAGACTTCAAGCTTGAAATTCCATTAAGGCCTGGGTCTCAACCCTATGCTTGCAAGCCTAGGCCTGTTCCCATTTCCCTCAGAGATGAGATGATTAGTGAATTGGATAAATTAAAGTTGGGTGGGATCATTGAGGAAGTTACAGGGACTGATTGGATTGCGCCCGTGGTGGCCGCACGCAAACCCAATGGTTCTTTGCGTCTATGCATTGATTTGAGGCAATTGAATAAGTGTGTTATCAGTGACAGATACCCTCTTCCTAACATCTCTGATCTTTTGACTAAAGTGAACAATGCAAAAGTATTTAGCACCTTAGATTTAGCCTCTGCTTACCACCAGATTGAGTTAGAAGAGTCTTCAAGGAATCTTACATCTTTTATCACTCCCTTTGGGACTTTTAGATTTGTCAGAATGCCCTTTGGCCTTGTTTCAGCGGCGTCTGTATTCCAGCGCATTATGGAGAAAGTTCTCAAAGGTTGTGATAAAGTATGTGTTTACCAGGATGACATTCTTGTATTTGGCAGGAATGATGTTGAGCATGAATCTGTCCTGTTTGATGTACTTAGTAGACTTGAAAGAGCCAACCTCACCATCAAGATTGAGAAGTGTCACTTTGGTGTCTCATCAATTCATTATTTAGGTCACACAATTTCAAAAGATGGTATTGCCCCTAAGGCCAACTTAGTGGATACAATTGTTAAAATGCCCCCCCCTTCCTCCAGAGAAGAATTGATGAAATTCTTTGGTATGGTAGAATATTACAATAAGTTTGTTAAAGATTTTGCCAGTCAGTGTGTAGGCCTGAGAAGTTTGTTAAAAAAGGGCTCTGAATTCATTTGGGATAACACTTGTGAGTCTGAATTTCAGATGTTAAAGAAGGGTCTTGAGAAAGCTCCTAACCTTCGAAGCTTTGACCCTCAAAAGATTTCTATTCTTACTACCGATGCCAGTCTCAAAGGACTTGGTTCTGTTCTTCAACAAGAGAATGACGGAGTCTTAGATACCATTATGTTTGCCTCACGTGGTCTTAAGGACCCTGAAACTCGTTATTCCGTTATTGAACGAGAGGCTCTGGCTGTATATTGGTCTGTCAAAAAATGCAAAAAATTTTTGTGGGGAAGTAAATTCATAATCAAGACTGATCACAAGCCTCTATGCGAGATTTTCTCAAAAAAGGGCATTGATTTAGTGTCCAGTAGAATAACCAGATGGGTTATTGCACTTCAAGAATTTGATTTTACTATAAAATACATACCTGGTGTGCAAAATTGTGTGGCTGATACCTTGTCAAGGTTGGTTGACATTTCAAAGGACGTACCTTTAGATGATGACTGTGAGGAAGATAAATATCAAGTTTGCCCAGTATCTGTTGAAGTCATTGATGAATCTGAGTGGCGTTCTAAATTATCATCTGATCCCGTTCTCTCTGAGGTGATGTCTCTCTTAGAGAAGGGTTGGCATTCCAAGAGACAGGGATGTGCTGAGTGTGCAAAATTCTGGGGGGTGAAAGACGAACTGGCTGTTTGTAATGATTTGTTGGTTCGTGGGACTAGATTGGTTCCTCCCTCTGAATTACGCAAAAACATCATTGATCTGGCTCATGAGTCACACTCTGGCATGACAAAAACTAAGGAAAGAGTTCGCTCATCCTACTGGTGGCCAGGCATGGACTTGCACATTGAACGTATTATCAGGGATTGTGTGGTTTGTAACTTGAGTGATAAATCCAAAGTTGTAAGAGTACAACCCATGATTATTAGAGATCTCCCGTGTGGGCCGTGGAAAGAGGTCTCATTTGATATCCTTGGCCCCATTTACACTGATGGGCAGCAAACTTTCATTTTTGTGTTAATGGATTTATTTTCCAGATGGCCTGAAATACATCTCACTTCAAACATTGAGACTAGCAGTGTTATAAGATTCTTAGAATCTCTCTTTGCCAGGGAAGGATTCCCACATTCGTTACTCACTGATAATGGGGTTCAATTAGTCTCCAGGGAAATGGAGTCTTTCTTACTCAGATGTGGTATAGTCCATAAAAAATGTGCTCTTTACCACCCAGAAACAAATGGTGTCGTGGAGAGATTTAACAAAGTACTCAAAGAAACCATCTCCTGGGCTAAAGGGGTGGGCCTCAATTGGAAAGAACAAGTTCTTAAAAGGGTTGAAAATTATAGATTCACTCCTCACTCTTCAACTGGGAAATCGCCCTTTGTTCTTTTTAGGGGTAGGTCCCCTTGCACTTTGTTAGAACCAACATGGGTAAGAGATTTGAGTGATGAAATCGCTAGTTGTCAAAAAAATGGTGATTCAAGTAATGAACTTAATTGGCGAGAGAAAGAGATTTTGAAATCCTCCAACCGAAAGCTTTATTTCGATTCCAGGCATGCTGTTAAAGCAACGCCTGTGAAGGTTGGTGACATGGTAGTTGTTAAACTTCCTGGTAAAAAAATCAAATTCTCTGAACCAATAAAAGTTATAAAAGTCTTTAAGAATGCAGTGAGGACTTTAGACCATAGAATATGGAACTTAAATAGAATTTGTGTCTTGTCTGGCAATCACGGGTCCTCTGCTCCTGAGCTTAAAATGGATGCTAATGGCTCCCGTCCTGACACCAATCATGAAGTTCCTAAGGTGTGTCGACATTCCTCCAGGACCACCAAGAGACCTTCTCATTTAAAAGACTATGTTTCTTGATGTAAGCTTGATTGTTTACCTTATGTTTTACAATTTTAGGTGTTCATTCTTTTTATTAGCTAATTTTATTTTATTAGGTAATTTTATTTTTATTTTTTTTAAGGGGGGAAGATGTGTAGCATCCTCTCTGATTCACACTGTATGATGTCATGTATTCTATTTGGTTACCATAGCTACTAGAATGTATCTTTACAAGCTGTGGGCTGTTTTACTTTGAGCTTGGATGAGATTTGGATGTGTCTCCTTTATCTCCAATAAAACCTGAGCTTCTTCTCAATCCAATCCTGTGTCAGCTGCATCTTTATCAACAACCAGGATCTTACACAATGGCTTTTAATTTTTTTAAATAATTAATACTAAAATAAAAGTTATTGTAATTTATAATGGCGACAGCTTAAACTTTTGTAAATAACTTTTGTGAAGATTATGTTCAGTGTATTTTATTGTGACGAAAATCCAAGTACAGAAGTGAAATATTAACATCTTTTTGTTACATTTATAATAAAGCTTGGAACATTGAGAGAACATATTTGAACCAGTTGTTGTTGAATGGTTGCACAGATTTATGCTGTGGTGGTGCTGAGTGATGTGGTGGCGAACGAGTGATGCAGTGGCGTTCAGTAATGCTGTGGTAGCATATAGTGAGGCTGTGGTGCCCCTGAGTGATGCTGTGGTGGTGCTGAGTGATGCTGTGTGCTATGCTATGTTTTGTTTTGCTATCCTATGTTTTGTTTGGTTATGCTATGCTATGTTTTGCTATCCTATGTTTTGATTAGTTATGCTATGCTGTGTTTTTTTATGCTATGCTATGTTTTGTTATGCTATGCTATGTTTTGCTATGCTATGCTTTGTTCTGCTATGCTATGTTTTGTTATGCTATGCTATGTTTTGTTGTGTTTTATTATGCTATGCTTTGTTTTGCTATGCTATGCTATGCTATGTTTTGTTATGTATGCTATGTTTTGGTGTGTTTTGTTATGGTATGCTTTGTTGTCTTTTGCTATGTTTTGTTATGCTATGTTTTGTTATGCCATGATTTGTTTTGTTATGCTAATTTTTGTTATGGTATGCTATGTTTTGTTCTGCTTGTTGTGTTTGGTATGCTATGCTATGTTTTGCTATGCTATTATATGTTTTGTTTTGCTATGCTATGTTTTGTTGTGTTTTCTTAAGCTATGCTATGTTTTGTTGTGTTTTCGCTGTTTTGTTATGCTATGTGTTGTTGTGTTTTGTTATGCTATGTTTTGTTATGTTATGCTATGTTTTGTTATGCTATGCTATGTTTAGTTTTGCTATCCTATGCTTTGTTTTGTTATGCTATGCTATGCTTTGTTATGCTATGCTATGTTTTGTTATGCTAGCTATGTTTTGTTGTGTTTTGTTATGCTATGCTATGTTTTGCTATGCTTTGGTATGCTGTGCTGTGTTATGAATGCTATGTTTTGGTGTGTTTTGATATGCTATGCTTTGTTGTGTTTTGCTATGTTTTGTTATGCTATGTTTTGTTATGCTATGCTTTGTTGTTATTTTATGCTATGTTTTGTTATGTTATGCTATGTTTTGTTCTGCTATGTTTTGTTGTGTTTTGTTATGCTATGCCATGTTTTGTTATACTATGCTATGTTTTGTTTTGCTATGCTTTGGTATGTAATGCTATGCTTTGTTTTGTTATGCTATGTTTTGTTATGCTATGCTATGTTTTGTTGTGTTTTGCTATGCCATGTTTTGTTTTGTTATGCTATGCTATGCTATGTTTTGCTATGCTATGCTTTGTTTGTTATGCTTTGCTTTGCTGTGTTTTGTTATGCTATGCTGTTTTGTTATGCTATGCTGGCGAGGGTGTGTGAGGGTGTGTGAGGGTGGGTGAGTGAGGGTGTGTGAGGGTGGGTGAGGGTGTGTGAGGGTGAGGGGGTTGTGAGGTTGAGGGGTTGTGACGGTGAGTGAGGGGGTGTGAGGGTGAGGGGGGTGATTGGGAGGGGGGATGAGGGTTAAGGGTTGTGAGGGTGAGGGTGTGTGAGGGTGATGGGGAGTGAGGGTGAGATGATGAGAGGGTGAGGAGGTGTGAGGGTGAGGGTGTGTGAGGGTGTGGGGGTGTGAGGGTGAGGGTGTGTGAGGGTGGGTGAGGGTGTGTGAGGTTGTGGGGGTGTGAGGGTGTGGGGTTGTGAGGGTGAGGGTGTGGGGTTGTGAGGGTGAGGGGGTGTGAGTTTGAGGGTGTTAGGGTGAGGGGGGATGAGGGGGGATGAGGGTGGGTGAGGGGTTGTAAGTGTGAGGGTGTGTGAGGGTGTGGGGGAGGGTGAGGGTGAGGGGAAAAAAGCACTAAGAAAGAGTGGGGGAAAAATGCACTGAGAAAGAGTGGGAAAGATGGCGGCCGTGGCGTGGACTGTGTGAGCAGCTCAGTCCCTCGTTCCGGGCTGTTGGGAGAGAATTTGGTACCAGTATCGACCCTCGCTAGGTGGAGGAGAGGTGTACGAAGTGTACTAGAAAACTACTGAGGATACTTGCACTAAAGACGTTTTTGGAGACGTGCTTGAAGTGCTCCTGGCTTGAACCGGTCTGAGTTGTCGCCGTAGGAGTAGCACGCAGGGAGCTGGGTGCCGATCGGAGCTGCTGCTTGGGACGCGGACGTTGGAACAACAGAACTGCTGACGGTGACTGCCGCACCTGCTGTGAGAATTTTCGGCGGGCGTGCAGAGTGGAGCGGTAGAAAATTGTGGTGTGTGCCTGCGGACAGTCACAGGAGAGTGAGAACCGCAGCGAGAACCGCAGGCTAGACCGGACGGACCCATAGGACTGAGACCATCAAAGGTGCAAGGCACCAGGACGCACAGCTGAGGCGGCTCAGCTGAAGCGGAAAAACCACTAAGAACCGTTAAGAACCTCGCTGGGGAGTTTTCAGCGGGATGTAGAAGAAGAGAGGTAAAAACCTGAGAATGAGTCTGCATGAAAGCTGATCCTCCTGTTATATTGTTGCATAGCTGTACTGTATGGTCATACTGCATTACGAGGGAGAGACGCTGGTGAAGCAAAGAGTTGCCCCCCCCTTCTTTTCTTTTGTGTGTTTTCTGGGGACACCTTGGACACCTCCTGCCATCTACCTGCTATTATTGACTATCTACCGGCTAATGACTGGGTTTTGAGACTGTATAGACCCAATAGAGGTGGTCTGGAGGATAAAAGACTTAGTTAAAAAGAAAGAAAAAAAAGGGCTCTTTTTCTCTGCTTAAAACGAGCACCTGGATATTTGGGCTGTTTCTCTGGCTCTGCTCATACCTGCATCAAACTCTCTTCGGCTACCACCCCGATGGTTGTAGGTTTCCTCCTTCTTCGGCGAAGAGCTCCATTTTGACGTCTCCCTGCCTTTATGGTAGGGTTATACTGTGGGGTAGTCCGTGGGCACGGAGGAGCTCAAGTCACGACCCGAAGGAAAATGCTGCAGAAAGTCACTACGCGTAGTGGCAAAACGAAGGGCCAGTCAGCAGCGAAGGATGTCAGTGAAAATGCCACAGGGGGAGTGGCAGACAGAGGTGAGAGCGCCATCCAAAATGCTTCTACCCCTAATTTAAACCAGTTTTTTCTGTAGCTTCATATAGCGTGAAGTCGGCCTGAAAGTATTGGAGCGCCGTACATGAGTCAGAGGGACCCTGCGGCCCGCGCCTGCCTACCATAAGGTTCAGACTCTAAGTGACGTCAGGCGGGCGCACGCACTTCCGCGCAGGTGCAGAGTGTTCTTGGCCGCTTCTACGGGTCCGCTTGCTGATGGCGTACAAGAGGCGATGGATGGCACTGGAGCCCCTGGCCGCGTCACCCCCGCCTGCCGTAGCAGCACTGGATCCGCTGGCCGCGTCGCCCCTGCCCACCCGCCCGCCGTAGCAGCACTTGAGCCCCTGGCCGCATCGCCCCCGCCCGCCCGCCCATCCATCCATTGGGAGCCGGGCAGAAGGAGCCCACAAGAAAACAGGGATTTCATCAAGAAAAGAGCCCAGTGAGGTAAGGGGGGGGAGCGTGTGTGTATGCAGTGTGTGTGTATGCGCGTGTGTGTATGCGACGGCGGGGGTGAGTTCTTTGTATGTATGGGTGCGTGCGTGCATGGGAGTTCGTGTGTGTGTCTCTTTGTATGCGCATGCGTGTGTGGTGTTGGAGCTTCCGAGGGGGGGGGCGTGTGTGTATGCAGTGTGTGTGCGTGTGCGCGTGTGTGTATGCGATGGCGGGGGTAGGTTCTCTGTATGTATGGGTGCGTGCGTGCATGGGCGCTCGTGTGTGTGTGTCTGTGTATGCGCATGCGTGTGGTGTTTCCGAGGCAGGAGATGGGCACGGCGCCGTGCGCGCCCACGAGGTCAAATCTGTGCAAATCTGCGCTCGTGCCACTCTCGCGTCCACATTCCAAAAAACGGGTGACAATAGTTGTCGAGCAGACAGCAATCAATGCTTCGCATTGATTGCACATCTAGGCTCGACCTAAAAAAGGAGCTGTGACATATTCAAGGACTGAAAGTTAACTTGTGCACTTCTGGCGGGAGGGGAGCTTTGAGCTCACAAATGTATTTAAAGAAAAGTGTGTCACCCACCTCCTGTCCAACAGGGGGAGCTGTGAAAGCACAAAGGACATCACAGAAAAAGATGAAGTGTCACAGGTTGCCATCGAGATGGGACGGGGGAGCTGTGACATCACAAAGGTCTATAATAAAAAAGATATACTGCAGAAGCCGCCCTTCCAGCTGGAGGTGGGGGCGGGTGGTGGGGGCGAAGCTGTAATATCACAAAGGACATCATTAAGGAAAAGACGAAGTGTGGCAGCCTTCCTTTCAGGGAGGTGGGAGGGGAACTGTGACATCACAAAGGGTTTAAGATGAAGGATGTACGAAACCCCTTACAAAAGATTTCTGATCAATCACAAAGCTCTATAATTAAACAGATGCACTGTGTCAGCCTGCCTCCCACCAGGGAAGGGGAGCTGTGACATCACATAGGTCTATAATTAAACAGATGTGACAGTCTGACCTTCAGAGGGGACGAGAGCTGTGACATCACAAAAGCCCTCAGGTGAAAGGTAAAGTGTGCCAGCCTGGCCGCCAGCAGGGGGCTGTGACATCACAAAGGTCTTTAATGAAACAGATACACTGTGGCTCTGTGACATCAGAAAGGTCTCTAATTGAACAGATGTGACTGTCTGATCTTCAGAGGGGATGGGGGAATGGGGGCTGTGTCATCACAAAAGCCCTAAGATAAAAGGAAAAATGTGTCAGTCAGTCTCCCAGCAGGGGGAGCTGTGACATCCCAGGGGTCCACAATTAAACAGATACACTGTGGTAGACTGCCTTACTACAGTGGGGCGGGACCTGTGACATCATAAATACACTTAGGTTAAAGGTTAAGTGTGTCACCCTGCCTTTCAGCAGGGGAGGGGGAGCTGTGACATCACCAACCTCTATAAATATAGAAACACTGTGGCAGCCTGCCTTACTTCCTTGGAGGAGGAGCTGTGACATCATAAAGACACCTAGGTTAAAGGTGAAGTGTGTCAGCCTGCCTTTCAGCAGGGGGCTGTGACATCACGAAGGTCTTTAATGAAACAGATACACTGTGGCTGCCTCTGCCTTCCAGCAGGGGGAGCTGTGCCGTCACAAAAGACATTAACTTAAAAGAAAGCAGGTGTGGCATAGCCAAGATGGTGGCGAGTGCGGACGCAGACTGATCAGCTCTGCAGCAGGCCCGCCAAACAATCCTGCAAAATACTTGTACGAACCTGCTATACCTAGCACCAAACGCTGCACACCATCTCCAACCATCGTGCCAACCTCCGACAATGGAGACTGACCGCATTGAAGTGTGTTGGTCGCAACTAGTGGAACGACAGACTGAAGCTACGGAGTCTGGTTGGGAGGGTCATGGACTTCCATGCTCACTGAGGAGAGTGTATAACTGCGCATGTCCCCAGTTGTAGACGATCGCCGAGGGAGGAGCTTCGCATCGACCGTTACAGATCTCCAGCGAGTGGGCCGTGCCATCCACCTGATTCTGATTGGCACTGCCGTGACAGGGTCCGGGCTACACTAGGCCCAGTGACGCTTTGGACCCACAGATGCCTCTGATTACAGAAATCTGGGGCTTTGATGCCTGGTGGCCTCATAGTACTTCGTCAAATGATTGATCACGGGGGCTGCTGGGGTCCCCTCCCGCTATAGCCTAACTTTTCAGCAGGATCATTGTGGAGCACGAGTGGGTACGGAGCCCACCCCCCCGGTGCAGTGGTAAGAACAGGAAGTGCTGTGATCACATAGCTGAAGGAACGGAGAGCAGTGAGGCACAGGAATAGGGCACCTACATTGGGGTGCTTTCCTAGATAGCCCTTCCTCCCATAACAACACATTATGGAGCGGACTAACCAGGACTCCTTTGTGGACAGCACCTAGAAATCCAGTGCCGGTTTCCTCAGGACTGGCTCACTGCACACTTGCTAGCCACCCTGGGGAGGCGAAGAGGTGGGTAAGTCCCGGTACCAGGCCTTAATTATAGGATTCGAGGGTGGGTTTGGGGAAAGACAGACACTGGATCCCTGCAGGGAGGCCTTGCTTGGGCAGCTGGCCTGCTGAATTCACCAATCTTACAACCACTACGCATGGCCTCCCCCTCCCCACTCCTTTTCTTCCATTCATCACACTAAAAAAAAGCAGAGGATCTACCACCAACACCGCGCGGCCGGTCCTGATGGGAGAATGCCTAGGGGGCATGACCAGATTCACGAGCGGTCTTGTTGCAACCGGTGCTCGGGCCCTACGACCCTCCACATGTATTACCACTATGGATTGTGCCCTATGAAAATTGATGCTTAATCCTAGCCCTTTATGATTCTGTTAAACGGGACACACGTACTTTGCTAAGGATACCACCCTCATAAGGAACTACACTTACATCGTCAGTGATAAAATATAGGACAGAGTGCCGGGTGATCCAATGGATAGAGCACACCCGAATTCTAAAGATTTATTCTGCCGTCTCAAAGGAATCATACCCCTTCCAACAAGAGCTGGATGACCGGGGCCAGCCTGCGTACTCCCCAATAATGGAACAATGGAGCTTGTTCTCTTGTGGGGGTCATTATTATTACCACCATTATTCGTCCAAACAACGTCACAGCACAAACCACAAAATGGGAAAGCCTAAGCAGAGAAGGTGCATTTTTAGCCGCCCGACGCAACATCTGGCAAAGAAAGCACTGTGCACTCAGTAGCCCCGAAATCTACAAACATACGTATTACTCGCATCAGTTCGACAAACTAATGGCAGCGGTACTGGACATTAAATCCACATTAGGCCACAAATTAAACTCGCTCTGCGTTGATATGGGGTTCTCAAGGGAGGATCACAAAAAATTGAAGGGCAGAGTGGGCAATGGCATCTCTGCGACCCACTGTGTCCACGGCAACAGACCAGATCAAAGCTCTCCAGAAAGAGGTGGAATATCTGAAAAACCAGATGGAGAATCAGGAGGGCTGCTCCAAAAATAATACTGGAACGAATAGAAGGCTTAAGCATGGAGCTATACCTTGAGAACCGGTTCCCCACAGACATCCTGAATGGCAAGTTCTCAAAATTCTTCTCAGTCGAACGAGCACACAGAGTGCCGGGTGACCCCCCTTAACTGGGCAACCACCCCAGGCCTGTGGTTGCGAGGCTGTTTAACTACATTGACAGAGACCACATACTTCAAGAAACCAGGGCCCGTGATCTATGGCACATTGAAAAATCTGCGGTAAACATTTATCCGGATTATATGCTGTCAGTACAATGTAGCAGATCCTCCTATTTGGATGTTAAAAAATGCCTTCGGGATCATGAAATACAATTCTCATTGCAATATACTGCCATTCTGTGCATTCAACATAAGGAAAGTACCATCGAGGAGGCCTGGTCCTGGATAGATCAGATTGGATTCACAAATGCCCCACCTACAATCTCGGAAGACCACAGACAGGCATGGAAAACTGCAGGCATACGCAGAAATCGAGGAAAGGTGCGGGTGCAACGACCGACCAAAGCTCAGGCGGCAAGAGGAAGGGAGCAAGCCATCACACAGGCTGAACACCTTGGTAATCTTACACCCCCTTCAAAATACGAATACGACACAGACACAGCTCTGGACCCAGTACTCCAATTAACAGACTCACAACACGTGGCACTGCTGGAAGGAGGCCCGATAGTCACCCCACAAACCGCAGAGGAGCTTGGGTGACCTCCCATGCAACACTCAAAGGGCCCATGTAGAGTTCTGCTCGCACAACACTAACAAAGGGCGACAACGGCAAGAATGAAGCATGGTTAAAGCAGGCATTGACTGTTATGGCAGCCATCGTTTGGCTGAGTGCGCAGAAGCCGGATGTATTAAACGTCATAAGGTTTATCAATATTTACGCAGTCATAACATCTCAATTGTATTGATACAAGAAACACATCTTACTACACAAACTCTAGCATCACTCCGGAAACGAAGGAGGGGCACAGTGACAGGAACCACATATTCAGGTTCCGCTAGGGGCACCCTGATATGGGTAGCGCCTGGAACCCCCTACAGATACTACATACCAGAGTAGACCCTCAGGACCACTATGCAATTCTTTACGAACTCCTGGACGGCTCCCCAATGATGTTAGTCTCCTTATACGCTCCAAACTCAAGGCAATCCTCATTCTTAAAACAATTACACCATCATTACGTGATCGCATGGCGCCAACACACTGGGGTGGGGATTACAATTGCGTATATGATCTTCTCATGGACCGCTCATGCCCGCCACTCCCGGGAGCGCTATCCATAAGCTTAGCACAACACATGAAAGATTGGGCTGGCAACATGCAAGTAATTGAAGCCTGGCACTGCAAGCCTCCCACAACATGTATTTATTCACACTGTTCTACGATTTACGATTTCCACACGAGGATAGACTCCATATAATGCTCTGAGGCTGCCATATCTAGTGTGTCACATGCGGAGTACTTAGCCCTCACAATATCAGACCACAGCCCACTGCAACTGCAGCTCTCGTGAGGTGCACATAAAGCAAGTATCCTGACCTGGCGCCTTCCCTTGGCGGCACACAAAGATGTAACACTCGGCGAATCTTTAACACATTCCATTAACTCATACTTCCGGATGAACGCTGGCTCTGCTTCGAGTGCAGGCATAGAGTGGGACCCATTTAGATCTGTTCTCCGTGTACAGAAAATAAAAGCAGTTTACAGATCCCACATGATGCTCACGGAAGAACTCCAAAAACATGAAATGGAGCTACAGCGCTGTGAACGACTTACTCCCACAGACCCACACATTATCCACCTATTGGCTAAAGCTCACCTGGCGTATAAGGAACGCCGGACAATCTTTGTCCTTTAGATCACAAATAATACTTGGCCCAGCAGTATACTGAAGGGGAGAAAGCGGGAAAATGCTGGCATGGTTATTAAAAGCTAACTCCTCGCAACCTCCCATAACCGCAATACGCACTTCTGACAGCCACTTGGTAAACACACAGGAAACAATTAACAAATCTTTTCATAGCTAATATACCTCTCTCTACAAAGCCCATGATACTGGCGACCCCTTGCTCCTTCAACAGTTTTTGTCCCACATCAATCTCCCGCAGATAACACAAACTCATCATACACTGCTTGAGGATCCTATAACAGCAGGCGAGATCTCAGAATCCATCAAACAGCAAGCTAAGGGCAGGACCCCAGGGGCGGATGGATGGCCATCGGAATTCTACTCAACGTACGTTGAACAGCTTACTGCCCAATCATCCACCATTTACGGGGATGCATTCAATCGGGGAGCTGCTGTCTTCTCTGCATGAGGCGATACTGGTGGTGCTACCAAAGCTAGGCAAAGACTCACTCCAAATGGGCTCTTACCGTCCATTGTCTCTGCTGAACTCAGACTACGAAATTTTGGGCAAAATATTAGCTAATAGATAAATAGACGCAGCACAAACACTAGTTCATTAAGAGCAGAATGGGTTTATCCCAGGGAGAAACACTGGTCTGAACAGGCGTAGGCTTTTTAAATTACTGAAGGGGGCCTGGGCAGAGGTAGAAATACCATGGATAGCCGCACTAGACATAGAAAAGGCATTCGATACAATAAGATGGCAATGCCTATTAGCCATGCTGGCAAGATTCAGCATGGGTCCGTACTTCCTGTGATGGGTGAGAAGAACAATTGTTACTTACCTGTAAACAGGTGGTTCTCCAGTATTGGTGTCTTTCATAGATTCACATGCTTGAATATTCCCCGTCATCGAAGTCGGAGCCACACAGTAAATAACATAGCAATAAGAAACCAATAATATGTATATACATAAACATATAACAAAAGTTTCAAAACCAGAAATACTTTAAAAGTACCAGGTTAGCATTAACACATAGAAATACACAGGAGAAAAGGAAACACCTTTATAAAATATCCATGTCATTATGTTAGTCCAAACTACAGCCAATCAGGCGCAAGCACCCCTGTACAACCTTCTCCTCAGAGGCTCAGGCCCTCAGATTTTCGAAGCACAGGAGCGACAAAAGAGTCAAGGAGGAGAAGCGATCCTCTGAGGGGAGGTGGGTGGGTCGCATATGAATCTATGAAAGACACCAATACTGGAGAACCACCTGTTTACAGGTAAGTAACAATTGTTCTCCTCCAGTATTAGGGTGTCTTTCATAGATTCACATGCTTGAATAGAATTGTGAGCAGTAACAGCTGGCTGCAAGAGCAACAGTAGCAATGCAGAGGCATGAAATGCAAAATAGCATAATGTAGCCAGGTAGGCACCGATAACAACCACAATATCATCACATAAACCATATAGGTGGAGGGAAGAAACCAGAGGCTCGCCTTAGTTAAAAAGATTGCGAAGCACCGCTTGGCCCACTGCCGTATCATCTTCGTTTATCGTCTCAAGGCAGTAATGTCTCGTGAAAGTGTGCCTGCTGGACCACGTAGCTGCACGGCATATTTGGTGAATCGGCACACCAGCAAACAGGGCAGTAGAGGATGACATCACCCTGGTGGAATGAGCTCACACTGATGAATGAAGAGGCTTGCCGGCTTTCTGATGGCAGAAAGAAATTGCTGAAGAGATCCAACGTGCAATAGTTGGCTTGGTAACAGAACGCCCCTTGCGCGTTCGTTCGTGAGCAACTAACAGCTGATCAGATTTGCGAAAGGGTGGCGTCCTGTTGATGTAAAATGTAGGGCTTTGTTTAACGTCCAGTGAATGCAAACGTTGCTCTGCTGGAGACTGAGGATTGGCAAAGAAAGTCTTTAAGAAAACTGGTTCATTGAGGTGAAAGTCAGTGGGCACCTTAGGCATGAAAGCCGGATTAGTGCGAAGCACCACACAGTCCGATTTGAATTGAAGGAAAGGAGGTTTGATGGTAAAGGCGTGAATATCACTCACGCGACGTGAAGAGGTCAAAGAAAGGAGAAGGGCCACCTTCCAGGTCAGAAATTTTAAATCCGCTTTGTGGATAGGCTCAAATGGTGCCTTCATCAATTGTGCCAAAACAATATTGAGATGCCAGGTAGGAGGAGGACGCCGAATGGGCGGGAACTTCCTGAACAGTCCCTTAAAAAATTGACGAATAACTCTGGAAGAGCAGAGAGAGAAGGAGCCATCCTACCGGAAATGAGAGATTGCCGCCAAGAAAACACTCAAAGTGGAGTGGGAAAGGCCTGATTGCGCCAGTTGCAGGAAGAATGGCAGCAGCTGAGCCGGAGTGGAATGAACGGGATGGATATTGTTAGTTGCGCACCAGTGACAGAATCGTTTCCAATTTAGCTTGCAAGTCTTTACTGTGGACGGAGCTCTGGCATAAGCAAGAATTTCCCTGCATGCTGGCGAAATGTTAAAATGGGTAAATTCAAGGTGCTCAGGTTCCAGGCCGATAATTTGAGAGAGGAGGGGTCCGGATGACAGATCTGACCCCGTCCATCGTGAAGTGATCCGCTCGAGGATGAAGGAGGATGGGTTGGCACTGTAAGAGAAGCAGCAGCTCCAAGAACCACGCTTGACGAGGCCATTTGGGAGCGATCAGGAGAATGTGGCATCGCTGTCTCCGTATCTTCCATAACACTCGAGGAACTAGTGGAATCGGCGGCAAAGGTTAGGCGAATAGATTGCACCAGTCCATCAAAAGGGCATTTCCGGACGATTCTGGATGGGGAAGCCAGCTTGCAAAGGACGGGCATTTCTGGTTCACAGGGCTCGCAAAGAGATCCATGTGTGGATGACCCCACCGCCGAAAGATGAAGTCCAGAGTCAGCTGGCTGATGCAGCTCCCACTCATGAGTCGAGGATGCCGACTTGCTGAGGGAATCCGCCAGGATGTTGGAGATGCCTGGTAGGTGAACTGCTGTCATTGTAATGTGGTGCCGAAGTGCCCAATCCCAAATACTCTGTGCCAGCCGAGACAGGAGAGGAGATTTGGTGCCACACCTGCTTGTTTACATAGTGCATACTGCTGGTATTGTCTGTTTGGATGAGCACCGATTCTCCCTGGATCAGAAGATGGAACGATTTGAGTGCCAGGAAGATGGCCATCAACTTCAGTCTGTTGATGTGCCAGGAGCGTTGAGACAGAGTCCACTTGCCTTTTATGGACAGGCCTTGAAGTTGTGCCCCCCATCCTTCTAAGGAGGCGTCCGTGGTCAGAATGAGGTCTGGAACGGTGGTGAGGAAAGAAGTCCCGGCAGCAACGTTGGACGGTTGCGCCCACCACTGGAGAGCCGACCGCATCCGAGTGGTCACTAGGACTAGATCTTTGAAAGAGCCGGTGACCTGACACCACTGTTTGTCCAGTTCCTCCGGAATGGGGCGACTCATGAGCCTGCAATTTGGGATCAGGGAAATGCAGGAGGATGCCATCCCCAGAAATGACTTCAACAGACGTACTGAAACTGACTCTTTTAAACAAATAAGAGCCATCAAACGTAGAATCCGCAGCTGAAGGTCGTGAGACACAAATGCCTCGGCCAGGGACATATCCAGATTGGCGCCTAGAAAAATCCTGCAGGGAGCTGGGTCGACCTAAGACTTCTCGGTGTTGATGAATAGCGAAATAGTGTCTGGTAGAATCGAGTGTCCCGGGACAGCGGACTGCGAGACTGCGACTTGATGAGACAATCGTCTAGGTAGGGGAAAATTTGAACACCCTGCAGACGCAGGTAAGCCACCACTGGAGCCAGGACCTTCGTGAAGACGCAAGGGGCGGAGCGCAGACCAAAAGGCAGCACCCTGAACTGAAAGTCTCTCCGCCCCACTCGGAAGCGCAAGTACTTCCGGTGTCGAGGAAGAATTGGAACATGGAAGTAAGCTTCCTGGAGGTCGATGGCAGTCATGAAATCGTCCTTGGAGAGAAGACGCAGGATCTCCACCAGTGTGAGCATGCGGAAGGATTGGCACTTTAGATATTTGTTCAGTGCAAATCTAGGATTGGACGCCAGTCGCCTGTCTTTTTGAGGATAAGGAAGAACAAGGAATAGAATCCCATCCCTTTTTGAGACTTGGGAACCACTTCGATGACGCCTTTTTAAATCATGATGCAAACCTGCTGGAAAAGTTCTTTGAGGTGCGCTGGGGGCGGACCATTCGGAGGAGTGTGAGGTGGAAACTTTACAAACTCCAAGGCCTTGCCCTTTGATACAATGTCCAGCACCCAACGATCCGAAGTGATTGAGGACCATTGTGAAAAGAACAGGGAGATTCGACCTCCAACTCTGAGCGGGGAAGTAAAGTCATTGCCTCTTGGAAGCGGAGCCTCTATAGGAAGACTTTCCTCGATAGGATTTGGAAGACTGCTGGCGAGAGGAGTGTTGGGCTTGGGAAGAATATCGTTGATTCCCTTGACCATAAGATCGGTACTGATTTGATCCGCCACGAAAGGCCTGTTTGCGAAACTGCAGAGTGCCTAAAGAACGGGCTGTTTCGGTATCTTTCTTTATTGTCTGCAGTGCTTCATCAACGTGAGTGATTCGCCAGCATAAGGCATGTCCAGGATTTTCACCTGAACATCTTGGCGAAACGAGGTAGAACGAACCCAACCCTGACGTTGTAGGAAAGCTGCGGCTGCGAGCTGATGGAATCCAGTGCAGGCAATATCTACAGAGCAGTCTATGATCTCCTCAGATGCTCTCTCCCTTCCTGAAGAATCTTTAGAGCCTCCGCTCTGCAGGACTCAGGAATGAGGTTAACAAAAGCAGACATGTCAGACCACATTTGACGGTCGTAGCGTCCCAGTATAGCCAGAGAATTTGCTGCCCTGACAGTTGCGGAAGCCATAGTTGAAAATTCCACCCAATAGCATCAAGGCGACGACCCTCATGATCAGGAGGAGCTGTAATTGGGGAAGACAGGTTCCTGGATCGGCGCTGGGTGGCCTGAGTCACCACGGAATCTGGATTAGGCTGCAAAATCAGGCACGCTGGAGAACCATGGGGCGCTTTATACTTTTTCTCCAGACGAGGTAATTGTGCTGGGATGGAATTCGGCGTTTGCATCAACTTGACACCCTCATTCCATATAAAGTCAATGATGGGGACGGTCCGAACCTGTTTGAAAGGTTGACTTTTAAAGTCATAAAGAAAACAGTCTTCGTCTTTTTGTACCATTGGAAGTTTAAAGCGGAGCGCCGCTATATCCATAAGCTTGTGAAAGCTTGTGATGCCCACAGGAGGGGAGTCCACTGGAGTCACAGGAGGCGGGGATGGTGTCTGTATTTGATATGTAGCAAACAAAAGAGGAGTATCACCATAAAGATTCAAAGAATCTGAATGGGATGTATGTTGGAAAAAAGGAAATAATTCTTCCTTTTATAAAAACCCCTCACTCACCAGCCTAGTGGTGACATGCTTCATCATTGGGGTCCACCCTGATGACCGAATGCCATCAGGGTGTGCTACAACACCTGAATTACAGTGGAGCTGGTTTGTGAGTGTTTGAGTGCAGAAAAAAATGTTAAAAATTGTCCTGGTATAAACTCAAGAAATACATGTTATTAGTGAGTAACTGGACAATGTTAAAAACAATGTGGAGATACTTTGAGGGTAATTATGACCAAGAGTATCTCTGCAAGTGGTCTGGTCTACATGTTTCAACCTTATATTGGGAAGTACCAGGTTTTCTTCAGGACCAAAAAAGCAAGAAAATGGACGGTCTACACCCCCTAAAAGGCGTACCCAATCCTAGATTCCTGTGAGAAAAAGCAAAAAATGTTCTGCTTAAAATGTGAGCACCTACCAAAAATCGGTGGGCTAAAGAAAAGAGAGACTCGTATTAGATGTCTTAAGGCATCGGGAGGCAGAGGAGGAAATGTCCTCAACTAGAACATATTAGTTCCGCTTTTGTAAGGATGGCGAAATACCTATGGCCGTGCCCGCTGTAGCGGGGCAGCGGGCACGGCCATAGGTATTTCTAGTTGCTAGTTGAGGACATTTCCTCCTCTGCCCCCGACGCCTTAAGACATCTAGGGCCCGATGTAGGTAGCCAAATACCGGTCGGTAACGGCCGGAATTACCGAATTCCGGCCATTACCGACCGGTAAAAGAGAATCGAGATGTAAGAGTACCGAATCGGTAAATACCAGTCGGTAAAACACCAAATCGGTATTAAACGATTCGGATTATACCGAATTCATGTTTACCGAATCGGAAAATAAGAATCGGTAAATATCCGAATCGGAAAATACCAAATTTATATTTACCGACTCGGTAAATAAGAAGTGGTAAAAAAGGCCTGTTCAGATGTAGGAAATTAAAAAAATACTGAATTTCATGAAAATCGGTATTTAAGAATTGGTATTTACCATGGATTGGGAATAGGTGGAAACCAGGAACAGGATATATAAGAAGGCCCCAAAATGCAACAGTGCTACCACAATGGCTGCATTTTAAGTCATAGCAAGGCGGCTACGGATACAGGCAGCAGGAGAGAGTTTCTGGCTAAGGGAGGAGCAGGTGTATATGCAGAGGATCACCCTCTTTCAACTGACAGAAGCTGAAATCCTGCAAAGGTACAGACTCCACCCCAGAACCATCCTGGACTTGATTGGGGACCTCCACCCATATTTGGAACACCCAACCCCAAGAGCACATGCCATCCCACCACATGTGCAGGTGCTGTGCTGCCTACACCTCCTTGCCTCTGGTAGCTACCAGCACATCATAGCTGCAGTAGGTGGGGTGTCTCAGAGCTGCCTATCAAGGTTTTTCAGAGAATTCCTACACGCCATGATGCAGAGGATGGAACACTACATTGAGTTCCCTGATACACCAGCAGAACTTGCTAGGACAAAAACCGAGTTCTATCAACTCGCCCAGTTTCCGCACATCATAGGCTGCATCGATGGGACGCACATCCCACTATGCTCACCTGCAGCCACGGAACACATATTCAGAAACCGGAAGTCCACACATTCTATCAATGTGCAGGTGATCTGCAACGCTGCCAACATAATAACGGACATTGTGGCCAAATATCCAGGGAGTACCCATGACTCCTACATATTCACCAACAGTGGGATATACAGACGCCTTGTGGCTGGCGAATTTGGTGATGAATACCTGCTCGGTAAGTATGTGAAAGACACCCTGATAGTCCATGCTGAAGGAAACATTGAGAGTATGTGACTAATCAAATTCTCATTTTCCACCCAGGTGACAGTGCATATGCCCTGCGGTCATTTGTACTCACCCCCTACCTGAACCCATCCACCATGAGAGAAAGGCGTTATAACATGGCACACCGAACAACATGTTGCGTGGTGGAACGCACATTTGGACTGCTGAAAAGTAGATTTCGGCGCCTCCATAAGAGTGGCGGTGCTCGCCAATACACACCAATAATCTGTTGCAAGATAATAGCTACCTGCGCCATGCTGCACAATCTTGCCACCAAGGAGGGCACAGAGATTGAACTAACATATCATGAGGACATAGATGATGGGACTGTACAAGCCGATCACACTGCAGCAGGAGCAGCGCCTGCAACAGATGGTAGACTGCGACGCACAGAAATCACCAACAGATACTTTTGATATAGTGAAGACACACAGGCATGTTCATGTCTTGTAACACTCACTTTAATATGCACAACTGCACTATTCAAGATCACCAAAACCAAAATAAATTCACTATGCACACTGGGTTGCCAAAGTTGAAATCACTATGACCTGTCCTGTGCATATATTGTTCCCTTAATGCTTGCACTTGCGCGTGGTGTAGAGTGAGCCACGGGGCTGGGGGTCAACCAGCGCAGTGGGAGCGGTGTCATCTGCATTGAGTCTGCTGCTCCGACGAATGTCCGGAACAGGCGTGCTTGCTTCACTCCTGCTTGTGGACTCCTCTGTGTCCAGTACATACGTTCCCCCACCATTGGCTGTCTGCTGTGTCAGCATCACCTCCATGGCAGAGGTCACCCTCCCCATCCCCCTGGACAAGTCACTGCAGCAGTGAACAATTTCAGTCTGCATGGTCACAGACGGGTGGCATAGCAGTGTGGTAGAAGTTGCCAGATGGTTAATAGACTGGTTCAGCTGCTGTACCTCGCGCCTGTACCTGCGCCTTTCTTGGTGGTCTCTCTCCAGCCTGTCACAGAGGGAGCCCATCCGCACACCCATGTCCTTCACCCCCTCTGCCATGGACTCCATTCCTTTGCCCATTGCCTCCATTCCTTTGCCCATGGCCTCCATTCCTTTTCCCATGGCACCTATCCCCCGATCGATGTCCGACATCCTGCTGTTCAGGATGCGCACCTGTATGTGCACTGCCAGGATCCCCTGGGCCTGAATGCGTTGCACCCTCACCATTGTGGCATCCAGCCCAGGGAATACACCCTGCTCATTCTGCCCCTCATCCTGCTCACGTGCCCTACGGCCACGGTCTCTTGCACGGCCAGTCCCCATTGACCCCTGTTGGCCTGCGTTGCTAGCCAGTGGTGGTGTGCTCGGTCTGGGCGCCTCCACCACTTCCTCATTAGAGCTTTCCATAATATGTAATGGCAGTACGTCCTGCCTCCTTGGCCTCACAAGCACAGGGGACCCCGAGCTCGGTGTTGTGGCACCTGCAGGTGGTGCCGTAGTCTGTGTCTCGAACAGCAGGGGCGACAGTGGCTGGGCATTGGCGTCTTGCTCCGTTGGTGTGGGTGCGTGCGTAGTGGTCGTGTCCTCTGGGACAGTGCTAGGTCCTGCAGTGTCTGTTGTTTTTTCCCTCTGTGCCGTTGTTGGTGCACTTGACTCTCCTCCCTGCGCTGCTCTGCGCGATGACTCTCCTGTGGAGAGACATGGACAATGATCAGATGTGTGTTCGCATCACACATATTCCTGCTACACATTTTATTTTGCCTCAACTGGTTGTGTATGGTGTGTGT
This sequence comes from Lissotriton helveticus, assembly GCF_964261635.1. Lineage (NCBI taxonomy): Eukaryota > Metazoa > Chordata > Amphibia > Caudata > Salamandridae > Lissotriton > Lissotriton helveticus. The sequence continues at coordinate 86,637,110 of NC_136063.1, forward strand.
GGCATGGCATGCTGTGTTCAGTGTTGGCTGCTTTGATGTATGTAGCTATGACTACAACTACCATGATGCATTGCTGATGACTACTGTCATGTGTGCTGGATTGTGAGTGAGTCACCCACATTGGGGAAGGGGACAGGGAATGGGTGGGGTGCATTTACATGCATCTTACCTTTCTTCCTTGCAGCTCTGTCTGAGCTATCAGCATCCCCAATCCCATGTATGCTCTCAGGCTCCATGGCGGATTCCACAAGCTGCTCCAATTCTGTGAGGCTTGATGCACGGTTCTTCCCCCACCTGTAACTGCTGATTCCTTCCTCTGGGTGGCAAGCTTCTTTTTGGTGGTGATCCTCAAATCATACCACCTTTTCTTCATGTCATCAATTTCGCGGTGAGTAACTCCCAGGGCATTGACTTTGCGCTGTATTGCCAGCCAGGTGTTCCTCTTTACAGATTCTGCTACTTGCAGAGACTGTCTCCCAAACAGCTGACTGTAGCGCTGCATGATCTCCTCCACCAGCACCTGGAGCTCTGTTGTGCTAAATTTCACCTTCCTCTTTCTGTCACCTCCATCCTTTTGTGCCTCCTGGGACTCCATGGGTTAGCTATGCTGGGCTCAGTGCAGCCTGCTCCTCTGTCTCACCTCCAGCTCTCTCTGCATTTCTGTTGCTCTGCACCTGCATGGGTGTGGCCACCTCCAGGTACTGGGGTGTGGTACTTTGTTCTGATGGTTGGATTCTCTGAGGCTTTGTTGTTGGGTGTTGTGGGTCTCCCTGATTGGTTCACTGGCTCACATGTCATGTTTTCGAATCTTCGAGATCGGATTTTACCGATTCGGTAAATACCGATTCGGTAAATACCGATTCGGTAATGTCCGACTCGGTAATGTCCGATTCGGTATCTCCCATTCATTCCTATGGGACTGGAGGCCCATAGGGGTGAATGGGTGTTACCGAATCGGAGATTTCCGAATCGGTGATTACCGATTCGGTATTTACCGACTGTGGATACCGAATGGTACCGAATCGGTATTTTTTACCGATTATTTACCTACATTAGGTTTTCCGGTTCATAAATACCGATTCGGTATCAATTGGTATTTACCAACCGGTAACATTTTTTTACCTACATCGGGCCCTTAATATGAGTCTCTCTTTTCTTTAGCCCACCGATTTTTGGTAGGCGCTCACGTTTTAAGCAGAAAATTGTTTGCTTTTTCTCACAGGAATATAGGATTGGGTACGCCTTTTAGGGGGTGTAGACCGTCCATTTTCTTGCTTTTTTGGTCCTGAAGAAAACCTGGTACTTCCCACTATAAGGTTGAAACATGTAGACCAGACCACTTGCAGAGATACTCTTGGTCATAATTACCCCCAAAATATTTCCATATTGTTTTTAACATTGTCCAGTTACTCACTAATAAAATTTATTTCTTGAGTTTATAACAGGACAATTTTTAACATTTTTTTCTGCACTCAAACACTCACAAACCAGCTCCACTGTAATTCAGGTGTTGTAGCACACCCTGATGGCATTCGGTCATCAGGGTGGACCCCAATGATGAAGCATGTCACCACTAGGCTGGTGAGTGAGGGGTTTTTATAAAAGGTAGAATTCTTTCCTTTTTTCCAACATACATCCCATTCAGATTCTTTGAATCTTTATGGTGATACTTGTTTGCTACATACCTACCCAGGGGAACAGGAGTAATCCCCATTCACTTCTGGTAAAAAATTCCCTTACTCTCCCTCTTTGGTTGTTACATGTCTGTATTTGATAATCATCCCAATCTGCCATTGTGCCATCATCATCGTCATCATCTTGAACCTCGCCGTCCTCTCGTTCTGGGCGAGTCTCATCATCATCATCCTGATACACTGTAGTGTGGACCCGAATGGAGGCCGGAGCCGGGGCAGATTGCACTGCTGGTTATGGCAGTGGAGCAGCAGGAGGAGGTGCTCCAGGTGCGGGCGCTGTAGGCAGAGAGGAGCCATGGCGAGATGGTGGAAAACGCCTGTTGAAATCCTCCAGCATATATTGTAGATTGGAGATAAGGGAAAGCGGTAATGTCGCTGTTGGACAAAAGGGGGTGGTGATGGACGGAGCATCTGAACCAATCAAACACTCACACCCAGGCAACAAATCTGCAAGCCGGGCTGAAGAAGTCTGAAATGCCAGAAACCGGTCCTCGGAAGCTTGTTTTCGGTCCAGGGAAGGCATGGCTTGGCAGTTCGGGCTGGACTGTTCCCATGAGGCACAGGGTCAGACTGATTTGCATATGGCCATGTCTGAACTGGGGTGGCAGAGTGGGCTAAAGAACGGTGATGGATTAAACCCAGATCTGTTGACTGGGTGTGAGTGTTTGATTGGTTTAGATGCTCCGACCATCACCACCACCTTTTGTACCGTATTGTCGCTGTTGGAACCTGAGTGGAAGGTTCCTCCTCTTGTATATATGGATACTACTGTTCATCTCCATCGTCTGGACACTTTATGATGAGCTCAGAAGGGCTTCGAGTTGCTCGGTAGTGATCGTCGTTGTCTTCCTCAGAACCAGAGTCCTATTCTGAACCTGTGGCAAACAGGGGTGACGGAGGCTGTGTGTCACTTGTAATCGTAAGCCTGTCCAAAGACACATGGCAACGTTGGTGTAGAGGGTCAACAGTGGAAGAACCAGACGTGGAGGATGTAAGTGGCACCAGAGGCATTGATGCGAAGGAGGAAGTTACCACAGTCGACGAACCTGTCATCGAGCCCACCGACGACAACAGTACAGCCATCGACGGAGCTGCCGTCGACAAAGTCGCCGTCGTAGGAGCCGTCGTCGACTGAGCCACTGTAGACGATGCAGTCGTCGATGAAGGACCCGTCGATGGAGCACCCGTCGACGGAGCCACCGACGTTGAGGAGGTAGTCTTCTTAACCTTCGTCGACATCGACGAGTGACCCTTCTTCGTCGACGAAGCGATGGGAATCGTCGACGAGACAGTTTTAAAACTGAGGCATACCTTTGTCGACGCAGATGACGTCGACGCAGCCATCGTCGACGAGCCAGATGCAGAAGTCGTCATCACTGTTGTCTTCGACGAGCCGGAGACGGCAGATCTCGTCGTCGGGACGATCGTCGACGGTCCCGTCGACGATTTTGCACGTTTCTTGAGAGAAACCTGCTTTGAAGAGGCCGTAGACGCCTGAGAGTCAGATCTCGGGGACATGGGCGTAGCAGGAGGAGTTGGAGACACCGCAGGAGCCTTCAAGAGGGAAAGTTTTTTCTTCTTCAAGAAGGGAGATGGCAATTCCTTGCTACGCTTTGAAGCAGCCGTTGAGGTACCTGCCACAAGGCTGTCTGCATCAGAGAGAGTTGAATCTTTGTCTTTCAACCTCTGTAACCAAAGGAGGAGACGTCCCTCCTTATCCTTAAGGGTTTTTGTGGAGAAAGTCCTGCAAATTTTACATTTGCTTACCTCATGGTCCGGGTAGAGGCAGTATATACACTTCTTGTGTGGGTCCTCAGAATAAAGTCTCAACTTTCCACAAGAAGAACAAGGTCTAAATAAAGACTTCTTACTTGAAGACATTGTAAGTAACCACTGGAAAACCAGAAGACAGAAGAAAACTGAGCAGAGCTCAGGGAGACTCCCTTCACACGACGTGCGGTAGAAAATCTGAGGGCCTGAGCCTCTGAGGAGAAGGTTCTACAGTGGTGCTTGCGCCTGATTGGCTGAAGCTTTTTGACTAACATAATGACATGGATATTTTATAAAGGTGTTTCCTTTTCTCCTGTGTATTTCTATGTGTTAATGCTAACCTGGTACTTTGAAAGTATTTCTGGTTTTGAAACTTTTGTTATATGTTTATGTATATACATATTATTGGTTTCTTATTGCTATGTTATTTACTGTGGGGCTCCCACTTCGACGACAGGGAATATACAAGCATGTGAATCTATGAAAGATACCCTAATACTGGAGAATACTATATACAAAGCCACAGGCCAGAGTCAAGATCGACCATATCATCTCTCTGACTTTTGTGATGGAATGTGGAACGAGACAGAGATGCCCTTTATCGACCATTATTTTGCGTTAGCGATGGAGCCCTTGGCATGTAGAATACGGTCACCACGTCTAAAACTGGGGCATACATGCGTAGAGACACTAGCATATAGATTCTCTATATGCAGAAGATGCGTTAATTTACCTGCGCGGCAAGATTACAGTTCTGCAAGAGCTAATGGAATTACTGGATAAGCATACCCGGGTCTCTGGTCTTTGGGTCAATTGGTCCAAATCAGTAGTATTTTTGATGAAACGCCTGTCAATTGATCCGAGACGCACTTTACCCCGCACTCCACTGACATGGGCCTTTGATACATTCAAATATTTGGGAGTTCAAGTTTATCATTCTCAGGCAGATCTGATAGGTGGTAATTTGGAAGGGCGCTCACCATTTTGAACAAGTCTGCCTATGTCCCCCATGGGTCGTGTTGCCATCTCCAAGATGCTCTTACTTCCTCTAATCTTATATTTTTTCTTTACCTTCCTTATCGGCTACCACAGAGGTTTTTTAAGGACATAGAATCAATCCTCATCTCTCTGGTTTGGGGGGGCTCTAGACTTGGAGTGGCACTCCAAAAATTATTACACCCCCAATCTGAAGGGGGCGCGGAACCATAAACACTAGTACACAGCTGTGCAACCTCATAGGCAGTGGCCTATGAGGTGACTTACGGAAAGCAATCTAACCGAGTTAGACCCCTGGGCGTTAACACAGCTCAGCCAACCATGATGAAATGGCTATCAGGCTCTAAAACATTATTGCAGAAAACACAGTGCAACCTCCTAATGTCGGCGGCAAAACGCAGCTGGTTGAAATATGTTCTGCCCAGTGGTCAGCCCGCACCATATGGCCCCAATTTGTCTCTCGAATTACTCCCGGGGCCAGATATCTGCCACAAACGTCCGGAGCTTGAAGCTTGGCGGGCAGTGGGACTAGATACATTAGGAGACCTAGTTGTAGACTTGAAACTATGTGATTTTGAGAGCCTGATAGATGATTATGTGATACTCCCGGGGACATCCCTGCTTCACACAACATTGTTGTGAGAAGTTGGCCCGATATGCAACGTTCGCTATTCTAGCGACCGCTATGTATCGTTCCAACGACCCTTATGGTGTTTGGTTGTAAGTCAACCTATAGACCAGCTATCCTAGTAGCGTGGATACGAGCAGTCTAAGGCTAAAGACTCGAGAGGGCGCGTTAAGCCAGCTGTTTACCACACATGTACCCCTTGAACACCCAGTGAAAGGACACCACACAAGTGTTATGAAAATAAACAGTATATTTATTAAGAATCACAACAGCCCTGTACTCTTTATGAGGACAGGGTACTAAGCACAAACCAAATCTCTTTAGCAAATACTTCAAGTGCACAGTTTAAAACAAGTGTCCGAGGACACGGAAAGGTTAAGGTCTCGGGCGGACCCGATAAGGCAAGTCGGAAGCGAGGGACTCGGGACCCTAGAGTAAAGAGGCTATGCAGGCACCGAAATGCCGAGTTACCTAGCCACGAGGGCTGCGGCTGCACAAGTCTTACAGGCGTCGGGGTCTTCGCTGACGAGCCAGGAGCCGGAAGAAAGGAGTTGCTGGCCGGCGACCAGTGCTGAATAGTTCGTAGAGATCCAAGCCTGGATCGGAGATTGATGAAACCTGAAAGCAGAGGGGACCAAGTTCGTACTACTAGCCAGTAGTCAGAGGGTACCCGGAGGGCACCGGTTGGCCGTCACCTCGACCAGGTGAGTGGGCGACGCTAGGCTCTGCAGTCTCACGGACCAGGAGGCGTTGTCGGCGACCACGGTGGAGGTGCGAGCTGTCCCACGAAGGATGATGCTGTCGGCGTCGCTGGGCCCAGGATGGGGCAACAAGCCTTGGCAGATCTCAGGGCCACGTGGTGGGCCTAAGATGGCGTCTCGAGTGGACCAGGAGGGTCCGGGGTGCTTCTCGCAAAGATGGAAGCAAGGGCCAGTCTGGAGCAACCAGACCAGCAGTGATGATTCTCGGATGTCGTCACAGAAGGGCACAAGCCAGCGGCTAGTGACCAGACAACGTGCTGAGCAGCGAGCAGAAGGGCCCCACGCAGATCGTGGAGATGCTGGGAGACTGCACTTCGGTGCTAGAGCGGCTCAGGGTCGGGGCTTCTCGGACCCCAGAGCACTCACCAGAGAGTTACCTCGATGGTCGTGCTGGTTTTAAGAGCGTGCAGGTTCTGATGATGGCCGGTCCCTCGAGGTCTCGTCGCACCCACAGATCACAGCTGAGCTGATGACGTGGGTAGAGGTCAGAGGTGCCAGGGAAGCCGGTTCTCGTCGAGCTGGGCCGTCGGATTCCTTGAGGAAGGACTTACAGCAAACCGCAGAGTTCTTAGTTGGTGCCCGCTGATGCAGGGTGACTACTCCTTAGTCACAAGGGAGAAATCTTGAGAAGAGTCTTGAATGTCCTTTCGTAGAAAGTAGTTCTTGAATCAAAGATGATCTAATTTGGAAGGGTCCCCGCTCCGGCCTTTATTCTAAAGAAAGGGGTGGGTACATGACTAGGTCCTGCCCTAAGGGTGGGACCCGGAAGGGGGGTAGTTACACCCCTCTCCCCTGCCGGGCTTTCCCCAGGCCAGGGCTGTCGCCCCTGGAACTGGTTCTAACCGGCAGATGCGTAGTGAGCACCGGGGTGCCACTCCGCAGTCACCTTCTCGCAAAAGCCCTACCTACCCAGAATACACAAACCCTGTCTGGGACGGTGCGAACACCGCCCTTGACAGGAAACCCTTTGTCCAAGCGCTCCTCGCTGGAAGGACTCCCAGCAGCAGGAGGTCAGACTCGTGTCTGTGGTGGCAGCATCCATTTTGTGGAGCTGAGGCTTTAGTTAACTTTAACCGGGGTTCACAGTTACGTACATGTCGTGCCCCTCTAGAAGGGTGGAATGCTAACCTCGTCGCCAGAATTGGTGAGAGGGCAGCACCCCGATTCGTATGACACCTTACTCGACATGTCTTGATAACGCGACACCGAAGTTACCGATGTGGCATGCGTTATCATGGAACAGCCATTGGGTCCTTTATCCGCAAGCTGCAACCGGGCTCGGCTCGGGCCTGAACCTAGCTCACACGAGCCCACGCACTCTGCCTTCAGGATCGTTAAGGCCTGCCATAGGAGTGACTGATAGGAACTCGGGTGTCCATTGTATGGTTAGATATAGAGCTACTATACCTAAAGCGAAGGGTGTTTACACGTCTTCGCCCCAGCTGTCGTGCAGCCAGTTGTGTCAAATTTAGGAGGCCAGCCAGGGGTGGCATAATACATGCTGCAGCCCCTGGCGGCCCTGGGTACACCCACGCCCTGAGTTACAGGGTCTGATAGGGTGGCCCAGTACCAATTGGAAATGTACCTAGGGTACATGGAATCCATTTTAAAGAGAGAGCAGTAGGCCTGGGGTCCTGATTGGCAGGGTCCCAGGTCGACTATGTCCAAAACCAGCTAAAACACAGGGCAAAAAGTTGGGGGCAACCAGAGTCAGGATGTACCTTCCTACACAACCCCCCCCCAAACGAAAGGAGATAAGGCTATCCTTGTCCAGGTAAGCCTCTATTACCTAAGTGGCCATATAAGGAAGGACCAGCTCTGGCTTGGTTTCCCCCTGTGTCATGGTCCACTAGGCAACCCCTCACCCTAAGGGTATCTGAGGGTCTCCACCATAGGGAATCTCTGTCTCTGGTGTGTCTTGGGAAAGAAGAAGGCTGATGCTGGGATGGAGTACTGAAGTGAGGCTCCTCTACCTTTGGGCTCAACTTCCTCCAATCACCATCCATCATGCGTGCCTTCCTTTCTTTAGCTGAGATGCACTGAGCTCTCAGGGTCAGCCTCTGGCTACCTAAAGCTGGAGGCTGAGTCCCTCTGTTTGGCTTACTGGAGGGACAGGTCAGGTCTGGGGTTTTTAGGCCCCATGTTTGGCTGTGCCCAACAGTGTCCAGCTGTGGGAGTTCCCTAACTACTTTTAAGGGGGATCCCTCAGGAGTCTGTTCTATTTTCACTTGGCTAGGTTTACCAGCTTCAGTGATCCTAATCTGCTGATTAAGGGGTTCTTTTGGACAGGGGGCCCTTTTGGGTCCACCACTGGCCTCCCTGTCCTCTTCAGCCCTGGGCTGACTGAGGCAGGGTAGAGAGGTGCAGGTTACCTGCTCCAGACTGGGTCCCACCTGGGAAGGGTCCACTGCCATCAGGGGTTCCGCCAGGCTAGGCCCGGCTACCTCTGGGGCAGTTCCTTCAACAGGGGTAGAGTCAGTTCCCTGAGGAGGCTGGCTCACACCTAGTGTCTGGGAGGGGGAAGACTCCTCTTCCTCCTCAATGCTCTCTGTTTGAGTGGAGTGATCCATTGTTTCAGGCTTCACAACCTCACTATCGGTTTGAGTAGAGGCTGAGACCATTTCAACCTTGCCAACCTTTTCAGGAGGGCACTCAGTTTGTGTTTGGGCTGTGACTGTCACAGCCCTCCTATCCTGTTCTGTAAAGTCTGTCTGAGCCTGGGCAGTGGCTACCACTGCTCTTCCAACCTTTTCAGGGAGGAATGGTGCTTGGACTGGGGCTGTAGCTATTACTGCCCTACTAACCTGTCTGGATAGGCCTATCATTCTGGAATGAGTTTCTTGCTCCACCTCAGCCCATGCTGAGAGTTCCAGGTCATTCCCTAGTAAGCAATCTACAGGTAGGTTATCTGTCACTGCCACTCTCATGGGCCCTGTGACATTACCCCAGCTGAGCTTGACTACTGCCATGGGATGCCTTCTCTTCATTCCATGAATGTCTGTCACCTGATAAGTAAAACCAGGGGTCAGTTGAGCAGAGGGGACCAGATGGTCACTCACCATGGTGAGGCTGGCCCCTGTGTCTCTGAATGCCTCAACTTTCTGACCATTCACTAAAACTTCTTGTCTATACTTGCCCAAAATGTGGGGTCCAGTAGTGAAGTTGGCAAACCCCATGCCAGTCTCACAGACAAGAGTGTGGTCAGGGAACCTGGCTAAGCCATAGTCCTCCTGATTGCCCAAAGTAATGCCCACCACATTCTTGGGGGCACTCCCACCACCTGAGGGATTACCACTAGTGGTAACAGGAGGTCTGGGAGTGTTACTTGGAGGTATGTTTTCCTTATTGCTATTTTTAGTGCACTTGGCATCACTTTTGTAATGGCCCACCTGTTTACAGGTATGGCAATAAGGTTTCTTCTGTTCGGAAGGAGTGTTCTGGGACCCACCACCCTTGTTGGAGTTTTGGGGCCCTTGGGAAGTCTTCTCTGTGGATTTATCCCCACCCTTCTCTTGAGGCTTGGTCGATTCCTTTTTCTGGTCACCACCCTGGTTTTTAGGCCTAACCCTGGTTCTGACCCATTTGTCTTACCCAATTCCTGTGGAGAGGTCAACTCAGAGTCTACCAGGTGCTGATGTAATAGCTGGTTCTGACAATTATTTAAGATTTGCTCCCTCATAATCAGATTATACAATCCTTTAAAATCAGTAACCTTACTACCCAGTAGCCAGCCTTCAAAAGCCTTAGTGGCACAATCGACAAAATCAGACCAATCTTGAGACTGCGTTTTCGGGGTATCCCTGAACAGCACCCTGTACTGCTCAGTGGTTAGGCCGAACCCTTCAACGAGTGTATTTTTCAAGACTTGGTAATCGTTAGCATCCTCCACCCTTGTGGTGAGGAGCTTGTCTCTTCCTTTTCCTTCAAAGGAGAGCCACAAGATAGCTGCCCACTGACTCTGGGGTACACCTTGCACAGTGCAGGCCCTCTCCAAAGCAGTAATCCATTTGTGGATGTCGTCCCCTTGTTTAAAGGGGGGCACTATCTTCCCAAGGTGTTTCGTATCGAAACTCTTTTCCCTATTACTAGGTACATTGCTGCCACCAGTGGGGACTACCCCACTTAACTGTTGCTCTCTAGCAAAGGCAAGCCTTTCTTTGGCCAGGGCAAGTTCTTCCCTTTCAATCCTTAGATTGGCTGCCCTTTCCTTAGCTTCGTACACTCTCCTCTGAGGGGACGTCATCCCTCTCTGAGAAGAGTTGTGAGAGCCATTGGTTTGAAGGGATCTGCCAGAGTCTCTTGACAGAGATCGGGCTCGTCCATTCCCAATGTTAAGCTGACCTGATAGTGGCCCCAGGGGTCCCCTAGTACCGCTATCATGTTTGCTTAAGTTGGACCTGCTTAGTCTGACGACTTCTACCTGTCCCTTATCTGCCTCATCCCCAGAGAGATCCTCATCCTCATCCTCCTCCACATCTTCGTTCTCAGTTGCGAGGTGGATGAGATCAGGATCGTCTCGGGTTCCCTCGAGGGGAGGCATGTCTCCTTCTGGATTAGAAGAGCTGCGAAGTTTCTCAGCCCTTCTGGCATCATAAGTCTCCAAGAGACCAATCAGAAAGGACGTTGTGGGGTTAGACCCCTGCTGAATCTTCCTGGAGTGACACAGTCGTCTTAACTCCTTGAAGCTCAGCACAGTATATCCTGAAGGGATGACCTGTGGAGGGTCAACTGACACAAGGGGAGACCCAGAGTTTCCTCCTTTGTCCGACATACTGTTTCTAGTGTGGTGTAAGTGATGCACCTACCTACACTACGTGTTTACCTACTGTACCCTTGCTAAGAGTTGTAGCCAAGGTGTGCTAAGCCTTGAGGAGCTACAACAGCTGGTTCAGTAGAACTCAGAGTATTCTAAGCTTTTGGTTATATGTACTTAGCAGTACTTGTGCGATCTTTCAACAAGATATTCTTAGGATACGTGTGGTAAACCAACAGCAAGCTCAAATCCCAACCGCTGCTCACCAATGTGAGAAGTTGGCCCGATATGCAACGTTCGCTATTCTAGCGACCGCTATGTATCGTTCCAACGACCCTTATGGTGTTTAGTTGTAAGTCAACCTATAGACCAGCTATCCTAGTAGCGTGGATACGAGCAGTCTAAGGCTAAAGACTCGAGAGGGCGCGTTAAGCCAGCTGTTTACCACACATGTACCCCTTGAACACCCAGTGAAAGGACACCACACAAGTGTTATGAAAATAAACAGTATATTTATTAAGAATCACAACAGCCCTGTACTCTTTATGAGGACAGGGTACTAAGCACAAACCAAATCTCTTTAGCAAATACTTCAAGTGCACAGTTTAAAACAAGTGTCCGAGGACACGGAAAGGTTAAGGTCTCGGGCGGACCCGATAAGGCAAGTCGGAAGCGAGGAACTCGGGACCCTAGAGTAAAGAGGCTATGCAGGCACCGAAATGCCGAGTTACCTAGCCACGAGGGCTGCGGCTGCACAAGTCTTACAGCCGTCGGGGTCTTCGCTGACGAGCCAGGAGCCGGAAGAAAGGAGTTGCTGGCCGGCGACCAGTGCTGAATAGTTCGTAGAGATCCAAGCCTGGATCGGAGATTGATGAAACCTGAAAGCAGAGGGGACCAAGTTCGTACTACTAGCCAGTAGTCAGAGGGTACCCGGAGGGCACCGGTTGGCCGTCACCTCGACCAGGTGAGTGGGCGACGCTAGGCTCTGCAGTCTCACGGACCAGGAGGCGTTGTCGGCGACCACGGTGGAGGTGCGAGCTGTCCCACGAAGGATGATGCTGTCGGCGTCGCTGGGCCCAGGATGGGGCAACAAGCCTTGGCAGATCTCAGGGCCACGTGGTGGGCCTAAGATGGCGTCTCGAGTGGACCAGGAGGGTCCGGGGTGCTTCTCGCAAAGATGGAAGCAAGGGCCAGTCTGGAGCAACCAGACCAGCAGTGATGATTCTCGGATGTCGTCACAGAAGGGCACAAGCCAGCGGCTAGTGACCAGACAACGTGCTGAGCAGCGAGCAGAAGGGCCCCACGCAGATCGTGGAGATGCTGGGAGACTGCACTTCGGTGCTAGAGCGGCTCAGGGTCGGGGCTTCTCGGACCCCAGAGCACTCACCAGAGAGTTACCTCGATGGTCGTGCTGGTTTTAAGAGCGTGCAGGTTCTGATGATGGCCGGTCCCTCGAGGTCTCGTCGCACCCACAGATCACAGCTGAGCTGATGACGTGGGTAGAGGTCAGAGGTGCCAGGGAAGCCGGTTCTCGTCGAGCTGGGCCGTCGGATTCCTTGAGGAAGGACTTACAGCAAACCGCAGAGTTCTTAGTTGGTGCCCGCTGATGCAGGGTGACTACTCCTTAGTCACAAGGGAGAAATCTTGAGAAGAGTCTTGAATGTCCTTTCGTAGAAAGTAGTTCTTGAATCAAAGATGATCTAATTTGGAAGGGTCCCCGCTCCGGCCTTTATTCTAAAGAAAGGGGTGGGTACATGACTAGGTCCTGCCCTAAGGGTGGGACCCGGAAGGGGGGTAGTTACACCCCTCTCCCCTGCCGGGCTTTCCCCAGGCCAGGGCTGTCGCCCCTGGAACTGGTTCTAACCGGCAGATGCGTAGTGAGCACCGGGGTGCCACTCCGCAGTCACCTTCTCGCAAAAGCCCTACCTACCCAGAATACACAAACCCTGTCTGGGACGGTGCGAACACCGCCCTTGACAGGAAACCCTTTGTCCAAGCGCTCCTCGCTGGAAGGACTCCCAGCAGCAGGAGGTCAGACTTGTGTCTGTGGTGGCAGCATCCATTTTGTGGAGCTGAGGCTTTAGTTAACTTTAACCGGGGTTCACAGTTACGTACATGTCGTGCCCCTCTAGAAGGGTGGAATGCTAACCTCGTCGCCAGAATTGGTGAGAGGGCAGCACCCCGATTCGTATGACACCTTACTCGACATGTCTTGATAACGCGACACCGAAGTTACCGATGTGGCATGCGTTATCATGGAACAGCCATTGGGTCCTTTATCCGCAAGCTGCAACCGGGCTCGGCTCGGGCCTGAACCTAGCTCACACGAGCCCACGCACTCTGCCTTCAGGATCGTTAAGGCCTGCCATAGGAGTGACTGATAGGAACTCGGGTGTCCATTGTATGGTTAGATATAGAGCTACTATACCTAAAGCGAAGGGTGTTTACACGTCTTCGCCCCAGCTGTCGTGCAGCCAGTTGTGTCAAATTTAGGAGGCCAGCCAGGGGTGGCATAATACATGCTGCAGCCCCTGGCGGCCCTGGGTACACCCACGCCCTGAGTTACAGGGTCTGATAGGGTGGCCCAGTACCAATTGGAAATGTACCTAGGGTACATGGAATCCATTTTAAAGAGAGAGCAGTAGGCCTGGGGTCCTGATTGGCAGGGTCCCAGGTCGACTATGTCCAAAACCAGCTAAAACACAGGGCAAAAAGTTGGGGGCAACCAGAGTCAGGATGTACCTTCCTACAATTGTCACAGCAATTTCTCCAGATATGGGTTAACACGCGCACGGACCCCACCATCTCTCAGGTCCTACAAACTCTACCACCACACAGACAGGGTAAAAAACCGATCACAATGACTTACAATTCCCTCAGGCCCGACTCGACACGCCTGTTGGAAACACTATGTGAATACTGGGAATCAGTGTTGGAGATCAGCATCACTGACAAGCAATGGACACAATGCATAAACTATACTAAAATTATATCTACAGACGCCAGGCTGAAATACAAGCAATTTAACTACCTCCACCACACATATCTAACACCGCATAGGTTGGCACGCATGCACCCTACCTCTGCTGACATTTGCCCCAGATGCCGAGATATGGACGCAACTTTCTCTCATATGGTCTGGTCGTGCCCTCGACTCAGGACCTTCTGGATCGAGGTACCTGGGACATTAACAGACACCCTAGGCCCCCGATAGTAGCCCAGGCCCCACATTTCCTGCTTGGTATAACGAAGCGCAATGCCCAACGCAAGAACCTCAATAGAATCCTAGACCTGGCACTGGGATTGGTAAAGCGCAAGATAGACATGGCCTGGAAATCACCGGCGGGCCCCAACACACAAACATGGCTTCTAGACCTTCGAAGGGCACTTGTCGCAGAACATGAGACCCAACTGTCCAACGCACCTCAGATGCCCCCACCAACCAACCCTGTACAATGGTGAGACTATCCTGCTACCATAGAATCAAAGTTGAATACAATAAACCCACCGGCAAAGTAACACATCATTACCTTGCACACTCAGTATGGCATGACATAATAACAAAGAACATAATGTGAACCCCTATCGATTGCATATGTAAACCCTGGGTCAGGGTTGTCGACACCACAATCACACAAAGCGCAGAGCTCACCCCACCAGCGCCTGTAGGCATACACCCAGATACTCATACTCGATTACACACGGCTGTATGGACACAAATCTTCAGCTATCCGGCAGGCAAGTACGGATAATTTTGGACAGACATCGGTACTGTTGATGATGTTAGAAAACTTAGGATTTACGGTATAAAATGTTACTATTGTTTTAAGATCATTGTCTCTGTAACGACTTGGCACCCCACCAAAGCTGCTTCTGTGCCCACTTGTGTGATAATATGCATACTATTATTGATAGAATGTATCTGTATAATCTGTTGAAAATCAATAAAGGCTATTAAAAAGAAACTTAAAAGAAAGCGCAGAGAAGGGAGTTGTGACATGATACTCGTCTTTAATTAACCAGATACACTTTGGCAGGTGGCCTTCCTGCAGTGGGGTGGGAGCTGTGACATCACAAAGGTTTTTAATGAAACAGATGCACTGTGAAGATCTTTAATTAAATACACTGTGGCTCCTGGCTTCCAGCAGGGGGATCTGTGATATCACAAAGGTCTCGTATTAAATAGATACACTCTGGCTCCTGGCTTTCAGCAGGGGGATCTGTGATATCACAAAGGTCTCGTATTAAATAGATACACTCTGGCTCCTGGCTTTCAGCAGGGGGATCTGTGATATCACAAAGGTCTCGTATTAAACAGATGTGACAGTCTGACCTTTAGAGGGCTGGGAACTGTGACATCAGAAAAGTCCTTAGGTGAAAGGTAAAGTGTCAGCCTGCCTTCCAGCAGGTGGAGCTGGCACATCACAAATGTCTTTAATGAGACAGGCACACTGTAGCAGCCTGACTTCCAGCAGGGGGTGGGGTGTAGGCGGAGAGCTGTGCGAAGCATATTACCTTAACAGAGAGCAGAGAAGGGAGCTGTGACATGATTCACAACTTTAATTATAGAGATACACTGTGGCGACTGTATTCCCACAATGGGCGTGACCTGTGACATCATGAAGGTCTTTAATTACACAGATACACTGTGGCTTCTGCCTTTTAGAGGGGGGCTGTGACATCACAGGTATCTAATGAAACAGATGTGACAGTCTGACCTTCAGAGGGGGCGGAGCTGTGGCATCACAAAAGTGTGTCAGCTAGCCCTCCAGGAGGGGACTGTGACATTACAAAAGGGTTTAATGAAACAGATACACCGTGGCTCCAGCCTTCCCGCAGTGGGGCAGGAGCTTTGATATCACAAAGGTCTCTAATTAAACAGATGTGACAGTCTGATCTTCAGAGGGGACGGGAGCTGTGACAAGGTAAAGTGTAGCAGCCTGCCTTCCAGCAGGGGGAGCTGTGACGTCACAAAGGTCTATAATGAAACAGATACACTATGGCTCCTGGCTTCCAGCAGGGGGAGCTGTGACATCACAAAGGTCTATAATGAAACAGATACACTGTGGCATTGGAGGAGGAGCTATGACGTCAAAAAGGACATTCATTTAAAATAAAGCAGAGAAGGGAGCTATGACATGATTCATGTCCTTAATTAACCAGATACACTGTGTCAGCCTGCCTTTTCGCAGTGGGGCGGGGGAAGCTGTGACATCACAAAGGTCTATAATTAAACAGATGTGACTTTCTGACCTTCAGGGGGTGGGAGCAGTGACATCATAAAGACAGTTAGGGTAAAGTATGTCAGCCTGCACCTCCAGCGGGAGGGTGGGGGGGCGCTGTGACATCATAAAGACACTTAGTTTAAAGGTAAAGTGTGTCAGCCTCCCTTCCTGCAGTGGGGTGGGAGCTGTGACATCATAAAGAGGTAAACACCCTTTATCACAAATCTTTCTTCCCGCATACCATCACTCCGCATACTATTATTAAGCATCTACCATGAGTCCACAATGCCATTCTAACGCATGGCATTACATTTTATATGCTTTTACCCCGCAAACATTTACAACGAAATTCGTTGTAAATGCATGAATGGTAAAAGCATGTTTTTTTTTATATGTTAGGATAAGGTAAGTATGGGTATAGGGGTATGTGTTTTGGGGTTCTGAGGGATATGTTTTGGGGTGATGGGGTATTTTAAGGGTTCAGGGATAGGTTTGGGTTTTGGGGTGCAGGGTGGATTTTTAGGGTTCAGGAGGGGTTTGTGTTTTGGGGTGCTGAGGTTTATTTAAGGGTTTAGAGGGTATTAAAGTTTTGGGGTACAGGGGTATTTTTAGGGTTCAGGGATAGGTTTGGGTTTTGGGGTACAGGTGAATTTTTAGGGTTCAGGGATAGGTTTGGGTTTTGGGGTGCAGGGTGTATTTTTAGGGTTCAAGATGGGTTAGTGTTTTGGGATTATAAGGTTGATTGAGGGTTTAGAGGGTATTACAGTTTTGGGGTACAAGGGCATTTTTAGAGTTTAGAGTGGGTTTTGGGGTACAGGGGCATTTTTAAGGTTCAGGGATAAGTTTGGGTTTTGGGGTGCAGGGTGTATTTTTAGGATCCAGGATGGGTTTGTGTTTTGGGGTGCTGAGGTTTATTAAGGGTTTAGAGTGCATTCAAGTTTTGGGGTACAGGGGTATTTTTAGAGTTCAGGGATAGGTTTGCGTTTTGGGGTGCAGGGTGTTTTTTTGGGTTCAGGATGGGTTAGTGTTTTGGGGTGATACTGTTTATTGAGGGTTGAGAGGGTATTAATGTTTTGGGGTACAGGGGCAGTTTAGGGTTTAGGGTGGGTTTGGGGGTACAGGGGCATTTTAGGGTTTGGGTTTTGGGGTAAAGGGGCATTTTTAGGGTTTAGGGTGGGTTTGAGTTTTGAGGAGAAGGTGTTTTTTATAGGGTTATGCGTTGGTTTGGATTTTGGGGTACTGGGGTATTTTTAGGGTTTAAGGGTAATTTAGTTTTTGGGGTACAGGGGCATTTATAGGGTTTAGGTTGTGTTTGGGAATAAATGAGGTTTTTTAAAGGTTGTGGGTGGATTTAGATTTTGGGGTACAGGGGCATTTTTAGGGTTCAGGGATAGGTTTGGATTTTGGGGTGCAGGGTGTATTTTTAAGGTTCAGGATGGATTTGTGTTTTGGGGTGCTGAGGTTTTTTAAGGGTTTAGAGGGTAATAAAGTTGTGGGGTTCAGGGGCATTTTTAGGGCTCAGGGATAGTTTTGCGTTTTAGGGTGCAGGGTGTATTTTTAGGGTTCAGGATGGGTTAGTGTTTAATGGTGCTGGGGTATTTTAAGGAGTATGGGTGGGTTAGGATTATGGGGTGCAGGGGTATTTAAATGGACCAGGGTGGGATTAGTTTTTAGGGTGTAAAGTGTAATAAAAAAAAATTATATATTATATATATATATATATATAATATATAATTAATATTAATATATATATATATATAAATAATAAATATTAAAATAAAAAAATGTTATTTAAGAAATAAATATATATGTATACTAGCAGCCCGTCCCGACGTTGTCCGGGAGCAAAAGGCTGCTTCAGGGCCCCCGCCAGCCCCGCAGAAGAGTTGTCTGTGCAAGTCCTGGCCTTGTTCAACTGATTTGGCCCACTTGTGTAATTTTTTTAATTCATATGTATTGTTTTCCGCGTTTTATGTTGTCCGCAAGATGTGAGGAAAGTATTGTGTCACCTGTTTAATGTTTTTTTTTCTTTCAAAGGCTCTTTCCGTGTGTTCGTTTTTGTATCCCTTCAAAGAAGTTTCCCTTTCGTTTTGTCAATTGTGTGGTGAAGTCCTGGCAGTGCTCGAGTGATTATGGGCAGTTGTGTTATTTTCGTTATTCGTATGTCTTATTGTAAGCGTTTTATCTTGTCCGCAAGATGTGAGGAAAGTCTCGTAAATGCGCAGTCGGTTGCGTTTCTCCGTTAAGAAATGTCGGCTTTTTTTGTTTGTGTTTACCCCCCTGTGACGTCGTTGGTCAATGGCCAATGGTTAAAGACTTTGTTTTTGGTAAGCCGAAGTCGTGTGTGTTTCTTTGGTGCGTTGTGATTGGTGTAGTATGCGATTAATCATGCCCCCCGTGTGGCGTCATTTGACACTCCTCGTCAATGGAAGGCCCGCCCAGTTTTTAATGCGAAGACGTCAATGTTGTCTGGGTAACTGCAACGAATGTGTGTATATTTCTTTTAGCGCGCACCTCTGCTGTTTTTGTATATTGGTGTTACCGCGCTGTATGTGTGAATTTAAATTCATTGAAAGCGCATTTCCGCTGTATGTGTTGGGATTTGCAAATGTTTGTTAGAAATTCATTTAAAGCGCATTTCCGCTCTGTCTGCATATTGTGCGTTCTAAATTCAGTGAAAGCGCATTTCCGCTCAGTGTGCATATGTGAGTGTGTTGTGAAGTCGCTTGGCCTATGTTTGTTATTTGCACTTGGCATGGCCCTGTAAACGCCCACATTTGTTGTTTGAGACGCCCACGACCACGCCCCCAAGGGACTACTTTACCACTCTTGGCGTTTTTGCTTTTTTAATGTATATGGTGTACATATCTATAGCCTATGTCCTTCTGCCACATTTCCCCTTTCAAATGGTGTATTGGGTGTAGTGATTGGTGCATTACTTTTGTAGTTTACCTGGCTCAAAGGTTTGTGTTCTCTCTTTATAATAGTAGTATAGATATGTGTGTGTGTATATATATAATTAACCTGACTAACATGGTTGTAACTCCACATGAACTTGAGATTTTATCGTTGGGCCTGACATACTGTAGTAATACGAACTTTGACTATGCACAGACCCACATAGACCTATTTCAATATATTCCAAAATTAAAACTCCAAAAATACTTCTTTAACTCAAGAACCCAAGCACTTGAAGCCACATCACAACAAAATCAAGACCAGGTGCTTAGCGTGGCCAACACGGAGGTATTGCAGGATATGCTCGACCTTGAACAGCAGAATACAGATAACCTGGTCACACCAAGTGGAGCCGCTGCAGAATCCGACATCAACATTTACCAAACTGTAAAAACAGGATGCAGACCCAAATCTGTCTCACTGGTTAGAGGTGGGAGACCCAGAAGCAGAAGACGGCCCGGGACCAGGGTTCAATTCTTGACGCGGCAGGGTCGTGAACCAGGGTCAGCGGACTCGATAATTCTCGCCTCGATGCCTACTCTAACCAGGAATCACACTCGGCAACTCTGGGCATTAGCTTGCCTCATCTCCACAACGGCCCCCCACAAACGCTGGGGATTCCTGGTTTCACCTTGGAGATACCCAGGAGGGAACATCTCACAGGGAAAGCCAGGATGGGTTTCCCAGCGGTCTATAGCGCCAGGACGCCTCCGGGTAGCAGTGCGCTTTACAAGACACACACATTTACATTTACATGCCAGTAATGCCCAAAGACAGCATAGACCTTTATTCGGAGTGTGTAATTAAAGAACTCAAAGAACTGTCAATCAAACGCACAAAAGAATTTATGGCACAAAACCGTGACCACATGATGAAGTACAACAACCTAATGGCAAAAATAAAAGCAAGATCGGATATCGTGGTAAGATGGTCGGACAAGGGGGGAAACATTGTCCTATGGCCACTTGAAATGTACAATCAAGAAGCTCTGTCACAGCTCCAAGACCATGAATGCTATACCAGAACAAGCCCTACTCATATCATAGGAATACAAGTAAAATACCATAATGAACTGTATAAATGGAAAGGAATGGGTTTATTGAGCAAACAAGAATTCGAGTTCTTAAAGAATGATTACCCTGTGACCCCGCAACTATATTTAATCCCCAAGATCCACAAGAATGATAAAAAACCCAGGGAGACCGATAATATCGGCAATCGGGAGCTTGTTTGAGAATACCAGTGTGTTTGTAGACCACTTTCTACAGCCCGAGGTAAAATAACTACCGGCTTACATTAAGGACACTGGGGATTTTTTGCGGAAAGTATACAATGTGGAATGGAAAGAGAACTATGTATTCATGACATTGGATGTACAGTCACTGTACACGAGTATCCGACACAAAGATGGCCGTCACGCAATGAAACACCATCTGGGAAAAAGACCAATAAGTTTGTACAAACACACTGAAATGCTACTTGAAATGACTGAGTGGTGTCTGACCAATAACATTTTGATTTTTGACAGACTCCACTACAAACAAATGCAAGGATCAGCCATGGGAACTTGCTTCTCGCCCAGTTATGCTAATCTGCATATGGGCTGGCGGGAGGAGCAAGTGCTGAATGTAACACAATCTGAGATAATGACCAACAATGTAATTTTGTATAAACGCTTTATCGATGATATTTTTATCCTATGGCAAGGTAGTGTTGAAATTGCTGAACAATTTGCCTGTGAGTTAAATGAAAATGCTTTGAATTTGAAGTTCACATGCAACACTAGCACCACCACTATACAATTCCTAGATGTAGAGTTGTTTGTTGAAAACAGGAAAATACAAACACGTACTTACCGCAAACCAACGGCGGGCAACACCTTATTACATGCAAATAGTTTTCATCCTACATCCCTAAAACAATCCATCCCCTATGCTGAATGTCTTCGGATGACCCGTAACTGCAGTACCGCTAAAGGTCTGGCAGTTTCCAAAGAGAATTTATTCTCTAGACTTAAGCAAAGAGGTTACTCCCAGAGAACTTGTACTAATGCAGACACAAAAAGTTACACAAAAACTAGGAAGGATCTCCTCTTCCGCCCTGCGAGAGTGACAAATACTGAGGGAAATGAGCGTCAACCACCTAGACTGATCACGGGGTTTAACAGGTACCACACCAACCTCACGAAAATCCTTACGAGACACTGGCCTTTGGTATTTAACGATCCTACCATAGGCAAGTCAGTTGGGAAAACACCTTTACTAACCTTTAGGAAAGCCAAATCTATGCCCAGCCAATTAGTGTGCAATGCCCCAATGATCAAAAAACCTAACAACTGGTTGGAGAGCCAAAAAGGGTTAGAAAATGCAGTAAGTGCAAGGCGTGTAACCATGGAATAAACACGACCAGAGTCACTCTACCCTTTAGACAAAAACCTTACTACATCAGAGCACAATACTCGTGTAAAACTGAGTATGCGGTATACGTGTTAATCTGCATGTGCGGCAAAAGGTACTTGGGGAGCACCATCCACCCAGTACATGTCAGAGTCCTACAACACTTGCGGGCTATAGCCAATGACAACCAGGTTTACCCGGTAGCGAGACATATCAATCAGCTACACTCAGGAAATGCCCAAAACCTGTCCTATTTTGTTATAGACAGTGTACCAAAAAACGCCAGGGGAGGTAACCGTAAAGGAGCCTTACGACGGTTAGAGTCCAGATATATAATCCTTCTGAACTCCAAGATCCCATTTGGTCTAAATGCAGATGAAGCTTTAAATGTACATCTATATCACAGCCTGCCTATTCTGTAACCTGAGTACCATTCTTTAACATCTGCATGTTCATCTACTAACTACTTATTTTAAATCACTTGTACATAAGAGCACCACACGTTTAGTTTATCCATTATAGTCAATAATTCACCACCAGTTTAATTTCTTCATGCACATTATACACATAATACACACAGAACTGCGCGCAATTACTCCACTTGGAGACGAGGCTTTCCGCGTAGCGAGTCGGGTCCACATTTCTATATACGAGGGAGGATGTTTTTGATTAACATGATAAAATGCCCTTACATGCATACTTTGACTGAGATGTCAAAAATGACCCAATCATATATGACATCACGTAACACTAACCGATACTCACGGTTACTTACTGTCACAAACAGGGCATTTAATTATAGCGCACGTACAGCTTAAACATTTTAGCATAAATTGTTATATGCACCCAAATCCAGGAAGCTGATCCCCCCGCATTTAGTATCTGCATGTTCATTGTAACAGACCGGGACGGGGAATGAGCGGACCAACATGGCAATTCGCATTATAATGCGGTTTATGTGGTAGATGTTATTTGTTATTTATATTTTGGTTAATTCATCAATTTGTTGCATTTAATTCAATTTATCGCTTGTGTGACATTAACATAAGCGCATGGTGGTTGAATTTATAAACACTGGAAATAATGTTCACGTGCGAGTCGAAAAAACTGAGCAATGACTAATCAAATTGCTAGCTCTGAACTCTTCTATGTCTGTCAGTATGTGTCACAACATTGTAACCATAGCAACCAAGTTTGAGTTGAAACCTGTCAGACCATTAACTATCCAAGTGATTGTGTAAATAAACTCTGTAAAATGTTTGTGCAGATGTAGTGAACAAGGCGGGAGCAAGCCGCCGAAACGCGTCTAAGCAGCGAACCGAGAGAATACATTTTGTATGGATTACAACTCACGGAGTCAGCGCCTCACTTGAATGAATGTGTGGATTGGTTTCAAATATATATATATATGGTTTTGGGGCATTTACCTCATGCTGGGCGGCGAGCATTGTCTGGCTGCCCCCACTGTAAGGATTCCCGAACATACCTGGCTGGAGCAGTATGGGGACCCAAAAAGGTTTTTTTAATTGACTTTCCAGCAGAAACAATCGTCTGCTCTCTGCGCAGTGTCCTGCATCCAACGCTACCATTTGGCATTATTTCCCCCACCCACATCCTACCTGGGAGCATCACAGTGCATCCTGGGCTCTGCAGTCCATGGAAAATCACGGGACCGGCAGCAGGTGAGCTAACATCTTTGTTGGGGGTGGAGCTTATCAGGATTTCCTCATAAGAGGCAGGACTCATATCTGCGCTAAGGACAGCACAGTATCTGCGTGGGCGCTGAAGAAGGCATGAATATGCCGAAATGCATTCGCCACATCTGGTCATTAAACTACCTCCTTGGTGTTCCCCTCACGTGGCCTCTGACTGCTTCTTTTTCTGGGAAGAAGGGTGTGCTATAGAGATATATATATATATATATATATATATATATATATATATATATATATATATATATATATATATATATGTATAGAGTGTCAACCCGGACGGGCAGAGAACTGTTGAGTGCCTCTCAGAAGGCTTCAGTGCAATTTGTGTTTTCCTATTTCTCACGGCAGCCTGGTCGTGTGGGAGGCACCATCGCCTGCTGTTGCAAGGACGAATTGGCCGGCGGGACGAGGCTTGCGTTTCCAACCTTGGGAGCGTGTATAGCACAGGACTCTTCGAAAATAACATGCTGACACCGAACCACTAGCCTACTCAAGGCAAATTAAAGGACTGCAGAATTTGAAATGTAACTCTCGACCTTACTAAAAGGATTAAAGACAGCGCACAACGGACTGCAAATCCCATAAATCAAATGTGTGACGGTGAATACAGCACACGCCCACTGGGGGGTCTGTTCAGAATAAATAAACCGGAAGTGCTAACTAATGGTTTCTATCGAGTGTCATTTCAGCAAGCCCATGAGGAAGGGGTGTCTAACCCCGAAACGCGTCGGGCGCAATTAATGAATATGTGGAGGCAGAAGAAGCATGCCGAGTGTCAACCCGGAGGGGCAGAGAACTGTTGAGTGCCTCTCAGAATGCTTCAGTGCAATTTGTGTTTATATATATATATAAACAGGGGCCCCCGCATCTCAAGTTGGCCTGGGACTTTCTGGTAACCGCTACGGCGCTCTTGTTTCTTCAGGATACTGAAAATTACCAGGCCCACCTTCGGAGTTGGGAGTAAAGAAGTAGAAGTGCTGGAGCATTCATGCTTCACCTTGGGCGAGCTGGATTGCTGGACTTGCCCCCGCCATCATCTTTCCTGTGCTTCGGGGTTGTGCAGTCCAGGGGATTCAAGGGGACACCTTTGCAGAGGCTACGTGCGGGACACTTGTGAGAACGATGGTGACAAGCCCTGCAGTCCGCAACAAGCATCCGATTCCCCCCGCATCACTCACCTTACCAATGAACAGCATTCTGGGACCTGCAGTCCTCACAGCAGCCTCCCATCTACAGGTGAGCCAGATTGACTAACTAGGAGGTGGAGTCAGACACGACACTATCGATGTGCGGCAGGACATTGTTGATAACCACCATTCACCCACACCCTGCTCACAAACTCTAGGCGCGGAGGAAGGCTACATGCCGAAATGCATCCGCCGAGTACGAGTTAAGCCTTAATTAAGTGGTTCCTGACATTCCCTACGTGGCCTCTGCTTCTTTTCTTGTGGAAGGAGTGCTCTGCTATTACTAGTGCGAATGCCAGAATCGTGCAACAGGGGCCCCCGCATCTCAAGTTGGCCTGGGACTTTCTGGTAACCGCTACGGCGCTCTTGTTTCTTCAGGATACTGAAAATTACCAGGCCCACCTTCGGAGTTGGGAGTAAAGAAGTAGCGTTGCTGGAGCATTCATTCTTCACCTTGGGCGAGCTGGATTGCCGGACTTGCCCCCGCCATCATCTTTCCTGTGCTTCTGGGTTGTGTGGTCCAGGGGCATCGAGGGGACACCTTTGCAGAGGCTACGTGCGGGAAACTTGTGAGAACGATGGTGACAAGCCCTGCAGTACGCTACAAGCATCCGATTCCCCCCGCATCACTCACCTTACCAATGAACAGCATTCTGGGACCTGCAGTCCTCACAGCAGCCTCCCATCTACAGGTGAGCCAGATTGACTAACTTGGAGGTGGAGTCAGACGCGACCCTATCGGTGTGCGGCAGGACATTGTTGATAACCACCATTCGCCCACACCCTGCTCACAAACTCTAGGCGCTGAGGAAGGCTACATGCCGAAATGCACCTGCCGAGTACGAGTTAAGCCTTAATTAAGTGGTTCCTCACTTCCTCTACGTGGCCTCTGCTTCTTTTCTTGTGGAAGGAGTACTCTGCTATTACTAGCGCGAATGCCAGAATCGCACAACAGGGGCCCCCGCAACTCAAGTTGGCCTGGGATTTTCTGGTAACCGCTACGGCGCTCTTGTTTCTTCAGGATACTGAAAATTACCAGGCCCACCTTCGGAGTTGGGAGTTAAGAAGTAGCGGTGCTGGAGCATTCATGCTTCACCTTGGGCGAGCTGGATTGCCGGACTTGCCCCTGCTATCATCTTTCCTGTGCTTCGGGGTTGTGCGGTCCAGGGGACTTTGCAGAGGCTACGTGCGGGACACTTGTGAGAACGATGGTGACAAGCCCTGCAGTCCGCAACAAGCATCCGATTCCCCCCGCATCACTCACCTTACCAATGAACAGCATTCTGGGACCTGCAGTCCTCACAGCAGCCTCCCATCTACAGGTAAGCCAGATTGACTAACTAGGAGGTGGAGTCAGATGCGACCCTATCGGTGTGCGGCAGGACATTGTTGATAACCATCATTCGCCCACACCCTGCTCACAAACTCTATGAGCTGAGGGAGGCTACATGCCGAAATGCATCCGCCGAGTACGAGTTGAGCCTTAATTAAGTGGTTCCTGACTTCCCCTACGTGGCCTCTGCTTCTTTTCTTGTGGAAGGAGTACTCTGATTTTATATATATATATATATATATATATTCACTGAAAAAACCATAGGTTTCACACCAGTTATAGTTAGGTGGAAATTTTACTCGCATAAAACCATTGAAATTCCCACGTTATAGTTAGTTGGACTCACTATAACTTGCGCATGCAATGCACTACTGATGACGTCACATATTACATCACTCATGACATGGTCAGTGACATCACTCATGACATGGTTTTTTCAGTGAATTTAAAAGGTTTTTTAAATGCTAATTCCTAACTATAACTGGTGTGAAACCTATGGTTTTTTCAGTGAATATGTATATTACCTACTGGCGGTCGCCAGTAGGTATATATAGTTAGGATTTTTTTGAATAGGGATGATAATTGTGTAGGTCAGGGTGATCTTTGGATGTTTTTTTAGAATAGGGTTGACGTGCGCGGACTTTAGGCAATATGGAATAGCACCTTGCCGTAGTGAGGCATTGACTATCTTAGCCCAAAGTAGGAGTCTGGAGGCTCTGATCTCAGAGAAGAAGTTCAATGGAAAGGGGTCGATAAAGTGGGTAGATGGTTTAAGAGTAGCAAGAGTTTTGCTCTAGTGCTTTCATCCGTCAGTTTGGAATATGCTCCAGGAAGCATAGTTTTTGTGGGGAAAAACCCAAACAGGAGTGGTCACATCAGACCAAGGAGGAAGGAGGGTGTTAGGTGGTGTGATCGATTGTTTTGCCAAGGTTCACCATAGTTCAAATTCGATCTTAGTAGTCTTTTCAAAGAAAAGTCAGCAAATTCTTCATAGTTAGGCTGCAGACCAGGACCCGCTGAGGAAAGGTTAGGCTGACTGTTTAATTGAAGCTTGAAGAGGTCAAACAATTTTTTGGTTAGTTTTTTGCTTGCTGTAGTTGGTTTCTGAAATAGGTATCTTTAGAGCATCTAATACGTTGTTGTAGATATTTCTCAATGATCTCAGCTGGTTGAGATGTTCGAGGGAGGGAGAGGATCTCCACATTCTTTCCGCTATTCTCACATTTCGTCTTTCTGTATTTAGCCTTCCATTGTCCCAAGATTTGGAGACTTTGGAGGACAATCCTTTTAGCTGTAGATGTTCCATTGAGTCTAGAACACTTGTCCTGGAGTGGTTATAGGGGTCTGTAAGGTCATGGACATCCGACATGTCCACAGGAGGGGGCAGGATGTTATCATTAAGGGAAGTCAGATCACACAAGTTGATGTTTCAAATGCTTCCTTTCCAGTGTCTGGGTTTCTTCGGCTGGACTTTATTAACTCTCACAAAATCTGAGATGAGGAAAGTGATGCAACGGTGGTCTGTCCAGTCACACTGGACGGTAGATTCAAGATGAATGGAGTTGAGCTTACCGATAACTAGATCTATGGTAGCTCCTTTAATGTGAGTAGGGCTGTCGCTAATTTAGATTAGGTTCAGGTCTATCAAGAAGGATTTAAGGCTATTGACTGCTGCATCGTTCATGTCGTTCCAGTGGAGGTTGAAATCTCCCAGGAAGATCTGAGTGCCATGAAGATCTGCGTTAGATGAGATGATTTCCATGATCCGTTCTATGAAGGGAAGGTTGTCTCGTGGAGGGTGGTAGAGCTTGTGGAATTTGCATTAATGCCTGCTGCTACAAGCAGCCTCTATGCATAGTTATTCGCATGATGACAAGACAGCAGATTGCGACTGTTTGACTGATAGACTGTTACGATGTATACAGGCGATGCCTCCACCTTGCCGACTAGATCTATCTAACCTAATGATGTCGTAGTTAGGAGGCACTAGTATGTCAAGGATAGGTGCAGATGAGTCATTTAACCAGCTTTTATTCAGCACTACGAGTTCAGGGCAATGCGCAAGGATGAGGGCGGCAATGTCTGCAGCGTGTCTACGGCTGATCTGCAGTTAAGAAGCATGCATTTAAGTTTTGGTTTAGTTCCCACTCTGGTAGAAATTGCAGTGGTGACTCTAGTAAGGTTGTTCTTATTTAACACTCTGGGGTTTACCGTAGGTTCTCTGAAAGGGTCCGTACGGATTGCCTCTACTTGGTACAGATTAACTGTGTTGCCGGAGTGCGTCGGAGGATATGAGAATAGGAGGGAATGGATATCCTTTTCAAAACTTGTTTTGTTGCCAAGGTTCGAGCTCTAAGACATATGTCCTAGCTGCTAATAATCAAGCTCCATCCATTATGACATTAAAGCGCCTCTATGTACACATCCTCAAAGCTGCACAATGCAGTAGTCGGCACTATAACACTTTTAGATCCTGCAGTGCATGGGATGTCACGCTTCCATGATCAACCAATGTGAGATGAGGGTGGTATCCCACCACCACAGGACAAGTCCCACCTTACCCCCCTCGGGTTCACAGTGACATCAGACCCTATAGTCCACGGTGCGCACTGCTGAATGTTGCATGCGTTTTCATGCAATGTTAATTCAATATTTACATGCGACGTGAGATCTCATGTTACTCCAATTTACTCAAAACATTATTTTTATGATTTGAATATATATTTTGTTGTGATGTTGATAGATGTCCTTTGCTCAATGTCGAAGGGAAGAGGTTGACATACTGTCTTGGACGGCGAGTGTCTGAAGACACGCCGACTGAGAGAACGCGATGCTGCTTGCACTGTTCTGTGAACCAAGTGATGGCTTATGTGGAGCTTCAGTGGAGGGCAGTGCTCTGGTGGAATGGTATGTTTGTGATACTGCACCTAGAACCCCATCATATGAATAAAGGCCCTAGCTTCTACACAACATTGCCTCATGGATCAGTCCTGTGAAACCTTCAATCACTACTTTCAACAGCTCTTATAAACACTGACGCTTCCTCGTCCACTCACATTCCTGGTGCAGTTACTCCCAGATTCCAGTGCTCTTGTGCCTTCAGTCTTGTGACGCTACTTTTGTTTCCCTGGAACAGACGGTGGTTTGTACCTGCGCTTTTAAATGGTTTGCTTGCTTTGGGTTCTAAATATCCCCAATTACATTGTTTATTGGGTTCACTAATATTGGTCTTTGTTGTTAAGTGTGAGTTGTGCGTGTCACTCTTCCACAACACCGCATGGTTCTTGGAACGGCACATGCTATGTAAAATAACACTTTAGCATGGGTGTGTTAACACACACATACAACACTGCTTCACTCTGAACAACATTATCTTATCTTCAAACCATGTTTACAGTCACTCTGAGATATGAAGAGTCGAGGGGCCTCATCCGAGTCAGTTGGAGCCGAGCACAGCTCTTCACACCCGCAGTAACCTCAAGTCACTTAGAGGGGGAGAACCACTAGATTTCCAACAGCGATGATGTGTGTATTTCTAGTAATGCTTAAATTATTGGTAGTATGTTGTGATAACAGGTCCTGAAGAAGATGGTTTTAAAATTAAATAATTATATTGAAATATACATCGACCAGTAAGTGTGAGACACCCCAGCTATCAGCACAGCAATCCAGGGTTGACTTTATCACCCGGATTTCCCCATCTGTGCATGCAGTGTTGTTCTGGGGTGTAGAGTGTGAGTGTACTGTTTGTAAGGGCTGTGGTTGTAGAGTAGAGAGAGGTGCGATTGTGTGTTGGGGTGTGTTGAATTATATTATTTAGTCAGCTGTGACCTCACAGGTGTTGAAATCAATTGTGTTATATGTATTGTATTATTTGAATAATGAAGACAGCCATACTTTTGTAAACAAATTGTGATATTAATTGCACAGAGTCGTGTATTCTTTTACATTGTGAAATATCAGATACACAAGTAAAAAAGAAAAAATGAATAAAATCTGTAAGAAAGACTCATTGTTTTGGGTGAATAATAATGCTCTTTATGCCCTACCTTTGAGCTTTGAGGAGCCATTAACTAAAGAAATGTAGGTCTAGAGGGATTATTACCTTTGTAGTTCTGAGAGTATGTTGTGAAGATACAGAGCTGTTTGGGATATTTAAAGTAGTCTCTCTAGTTAATACTTAAGAGTGCTGCATAAAATGTGATAGGAGGATTTCTAATGGTAAGTGCTGCAGATATGTGTTGCTGTTCTCCTGTGAATATCTTTTTATTGTGTTCAGTGCTCCTATGTTTAACGGAGCTTGGAAAAGATACAGTACAAGTCTCGGTACGTACTCGAGATGGTTTACACCAATGCAAGATCCTAGCTGCCTGAAGCATTATGCCTCCGTGACTGCGTCCTTGTACAGCCATAGTTGACTCGGCGAGAGAGCACGAGGTATAAGTGAACTTTTTCAGGCACATTGTATACAAGTGAATGACTGTGCAGGAGTGTGACCATGTACACATTGTTTAGACACTGTGTGCACTTGGGAATGACTGAGTGTCCAAGCTGCAAGGTACGATGACTCAAACCAATTTAGGGAGTGGGCATACTAGTGACCGACAGGGTGTGAGTCTCCTTAGTGCTAGGTATACTCAAACCTATTGAGGGAGTGTGTATACCAGTGAATGACAGGGTGTGAGTCTCAATGGTGCTAGGTGTACTCAAGCCTATTAAGAGAGTGTGTATACTAGTGAATGGCAGGGCGTGAGTCTCCAGGGTGCTAGGTGCACTCGAACCAATTGAGGGGGTGTGCATACTAGTGACTGACAGGGCGTGAGTCTCCATAGTGCTAGGTATACTCAAACCTATTGAGGAAATGTGTATACTAGTGAATGACAGGCGTCCGCATTTTTCCAGGGGGGGGGCAAAATGTTAACGTCATCACCATCCTCCGACATGATGTGTCCCAGGTGGGGCACAAGAAACACTGGGGCGCAGAACTAGGATAGACTCAATTAAATGCCAGGAATCCAGGACATCTGACTGACCCTGCCACAGGCCAACAAACACCACATGTAGGGAAAACGCTAAACTTTCTGACAAGGTGCTTTATCTCTGTCTGCTAGGTATGCAGACTTCCGGGTCCTCGATCCAACACCAATCAAGGCTGTCTTCAGCACAATTCGATTTTTATCAGAATACTTTAAAACAGCCTATGATTAAAGCACCAGATTAAATATAATGTATGCACAGTGTATGTCAGGGATTATTTGTAGCACACATATTTACCAATATTGGCTTCTTGGCGCTAGAATTCATGATAACTTTTATCCAAAGTTAAAGCACAACGTCAAAGTTAGTAATAAATAATGCAGCAATCACACACGCTAGTGATTCGCCAGTGGGTGCTCCCTTTACTAGAATTCCCCGGGCATTGCTAGATTTTACACACATTCAATTAATTTATACAAAATAAAATGTATAGGTCCAAATGTTAGCTATATTTTTAAAAGAAACTTAGAGTCCCTCTACGTGTAGTCAATGTCAAACTGACAACGTGCGCACGTTTAGGGATACAATAATGGCCAGTTCCCATATGCGGAAGCCCGGCACCGTAAATGTGTGGCACATGCGGTGCCCGCAGCTGCACCACATCACAGGTCCGGGGATGCTGAGTCTTACACAGTGGTCGAAGTGGGGGAAAAAAAGTAGGGGAACAGTGGGCGGAGAATCAGAGGGCGGGAATAACCCAAGGATTGGATCTGTGAGTGGAGCCAGAGGTGTGGCTAGAATGCGCAGACATCCCAATTTTTAGTATTTGTTTGGCATTTCACTGCCCAGTTTAATCAACCAATGGATACACATGATTATTTAAGGTTTTTTTTTTGTTTTTTTTTAAACCTTTATTTTAACAATCTCATACATCATATCACATACAGATTGGTTACATATATATAAGGGACATTTCAGTAGACTTCAATAAATGAGATCACATTTCACAGCGGGCATGTCACAGATGAGACTCTGGTACGTCCAGACACAGTATGCAATGCGCAATGTACAGTAGGTCACAATTTACAAAGGGGGAGCAATGCAGCAGATAGGGTCTCAGTGCAGTATCGTTCACAGTGTATGGTACAGGGATATATCGACAGCTCCCATTATTCAGCGACATTTCTGGCAGTGCACTTAGCATTAGAAGTACAAAAGATGACATCACCATTGAGCCCGCCAAGGGTTGGCAGCCAGCACCTGGCTACCAGCACATATGGCGTTCCAGTGCAGTCAGCGCTCAGCGTAATCAGGTACTCTCTTTCACACCATCAGTACGCATCCACCATGGATTGCTTCACTCATACCACGCCATTCGGCTATCACATTCCGAGTCCCCTTGTTGTATGGCCTTAGACAGCCAGTAAGTCTGCAGTGGGCTCCAGAAGTCCTTAGGCCTACATCGTACAGGCATCAAGTCAGCATATACATTATATTGATCCTGACAATATTCCACATCATCTAACCACTCTTTGAATTTTGGAGCTCTGCCTCTTCCCCATCTACAAGCTATCCTTCTTTTCGCCAGTAGTAGTGCGATATCTGCAAACCTGCGGTAAGATCTTGGTACGTCTTTCGTGTATCCTAGCAGCATGACCAGGGGATCCAATGTTATAGCTTCCTCAGTCATGACCTGTAGTGCGTCGTGAACCTGAACCCAGTAATCATGTACTGCACTGCATTCCCACGCCAGGTGAAGAAAGCCAGCCCCCTCCGCTCGACATCGAGCGCACCTGTCATCCTCTGCCAAGTGAAACCTAAACTTCCGAGCTGGTGTGTAATAGATCTCTGAACAAATTTATAGTGTATGATCTTAAGCCTGCAGCTAGATGAGATGTTGACAGTGACGTTACAACAATAGTTCCACTGCTCATCAGTGATGTCAATGCCTAGCTCAAGTCTCCACTGCTCTCATGCATGACTAATGGGAGTCCCTCGCTGCGTTCTAATGGTGTTGTATAACTTCGACACTAGGTGTCGGCCATCGGACACCAGCATAGTATGCCGTGGCAGAACTACCCCTGGTTCATC
Organism: Lissotriton helveticus; assembly: GCF_964261635.1. Taxonomy (NCBI): domain Eukaryota; kingdom Metazoa; phylum Chordata; class Amphibia; order Caudata; family Salamandridae; genus Lissotriton; species Lissotriton helveticus. The sequence goes on from NC_136063.1 coordinate 86,669,594, forward strand.
TGGAAATTGGGGAAGCAAGTCACACAGCCCTTGACGGAGCCTTATGTAATAAAAGATGTCTAAAGGAGAGGGTTGCTGCTCTCGAAATAATTGGTCTTTCGTACGGAGTGTACCCTCGAGAAATAGGTCACCCCACGTGGCCAGCTTGTTTCGTCTGCACATGTTTTGAAACCCTGTTTCTTGCAATAGGGACAATTTGGGATGGTACGTGAGTGGCATCGCCAGTGAGTAAAGCATCGTGGCTTCCAAAACTTTTGCAATTCGAGTCCACGCATCTATCGTGCATGTCACCGTGGTGGCCGGTGTCTCCACATCTCCAACCTTCCCCTGTATCATTCCATTGAGCGGGAGTGGATGCACAATCCATTCCTCAGCAGCTATCTGTGGCATAAAAGGCGTGGGGTGTATCCAATAATATGCATATTGCGCCTGGGCGCTCAAGTAATACACCTCAAAATCCGGGACATGAAACCCCCCTTTTTCCTAAGGCTGTGTTAGGGTGGACCACTTCAATCGTGGTTGTTTGCCCCCCCAGACTAATCTAAGGAGTTCCGACCTCAGTCGTTTGAAAAAGTAGGCGCCGGGGTGGTATGGGACATTCTGAAATAGATACAAGAAGCGGGGGAGCACCACCATCTTCACCAGCGAGGCTCTGCCCGCCATAGAGAGCGGCAGGGACATCCATCGCGTGACATTATCAGCTAGTTTGGAGATGGCCACTCCATAATTGAGTCTAATCGTCTCTTCATAATGAGTTATTTACATTCAAATATATTCACAAAGAGGGATATGCTTCTAATTACAGAATGTACCAAATACGATAAAATGTGGAAACACAAGCCATGTGTCTCCCAGCCATGGAGTTTGTCATCAGCACTTCTCCCTTTTTCCACAACTAGAGTTCAAACACGAATGTTTTCTCAAAAATTATGGCTCTGCCATATTTGCCTCATAATACAAGATCTGCTGCATGATCTGACCATTTAAACTAATAAGTTGTTTGTAGCTCAAACATATCAAAAGTTAATATAAAATGTGACTTGTTTTGCTGCGGAGTGGATGGCCTATTGTAAAGGCTGACTGGTCACCTTTCTTACTGCTGCGTTTGTATGTTACACTGGTACTAATAAGGCAAAATCTTTCCAGAGACTGTTAGTATGTGTACACACGTCAAAATAATAAAATATCTGAAAATATACTGCATTACGCTGCAGCCTTTTTTTTAACGCAATATTTAGTCAACACTACGGCATAATGTTGTCATCCCTTGCTGCATGATTAATTCCAGCGCCCCCACAGCAGGCCGCAAATGTTAAAAGTGCTTGTGAATGAAGCAGGGAGACTGTGAAGTTTACAGACTTAGTTTGGTGTGCGTGCAAATCCTGCATTGACAATCCCTGGTGAGTTGCAGCTACTGCTGCTGAAACAAGGCCAATGGAAGTATAACTATGGGTGAGGCAGACTGGCCTCAAGGGCAGGGCCAGCCATAGCACTGGTGGTGTCCTGTGCATTAATGTTTGTTAGTGCCCCCCAATGACCACCTCTGCCATGGATTCCCTCACTACCACCCTTTAACTGTGCCCCCCAAGTCTCCATAGCCACTCTCTCTCAGATGCATTTAATTTGATTTACAGCACCACTCATACCATTGTAGGGTGTCAGAGCACTTTACATCACACACATTACACAGAGACAATCAATATGTTTGTAAATCACTGTATAGAAAATGTTACATAAGACTAAGGACTACAAGGTGCAGGAGTCATATGACAACAGTACTAGTAGCCCGTAGAGTTTTATAGTGATTGGTCGGGAGAAACACAATACCCGGAATTTAAAACGTAATACCATGGTTGGGGGTTCTCCTTAATAATCAGAATTGATTTCTGTCCAAAAGAACACTTTTTGGGACATTAGGATAATCAAAGAGTGTGGGGGGGGGGGTAGGACACATAACGCTCCAATTTATACCTTGCAGTTTGTATGCAGCTCTTAGATGAAAGTTAATAGCTCACTGTTCTAAGTTAGGATTTTAACTTATAAACTGCAAGTAACAAAAGGATCTCTCTGACAAAAGCAGTAGCCCACTGACCTATTTACATTATGTGCACTTTGTGATCTGCATGGCGCATGTTCTTTGCAGCCGGTATATTAACCCTCTGAGCTACCTTTCCATGAGTCAAAACGCCCACTAGACAAAATTCTGATCACTCTCTAGGAAGAACATTAATCACCAGAGTCATTATGACATTTTTATTGTTGCCGAAAATTGCTGGAGGCCAGGAAGGAGGCAGCAAGCGTTTTTAAAACCATTATATACTTGCAAACATGATGCCTTCACCTAAAGTCAGCACCCGGTGCCGTCACACTGGTTGCACCGCCCTAGAGCTGGGCCTTCTCAAGGGTCCTGTGACCTCATGTTGTTCTAGGGTGTGCTGCTTCAAAGGCCTGCCCGCAAGACTGGAGGTGAACTTCAGTATGGATAGTGGTGGACAAGCCTTGAAGGTTAACCTACACTGGTCATGCTAGGGTCCACCTGCAAAGACACCAGGACTTCTAAGGTGTTGCAAAGCCTTCTAAGGTCTAGCATGTGATTGTGCTCTCGCAGGAGAGTGGTCTGGTGGGCTGGTTATTAGAACTGAACCTGGTTCCCAGTTCCAAATTCAGCAGCTCTGACCATAGTGCCACATCCTCTCCCCCACTGAACACCGTACTGCCCCACTAAGAAAAACTCCCACTGTCTTCAACTACAACCCAATTGTTGCCCGCTATAAACACCTGGATGCGGCTCAATTTAAATTACGCACTAGACAAGAGCAATATGCGGCCTACAAAAAAAAGAGTAACAACATCCTGGAAAAAGCAAACACTTATAGGGAATGCACAATTTAGCAAACCATGGGAAATGTAAGCAGGAACAACATGGTTACCTTAATGCTTTTACACTCACTATTCAGAAATCAGTGTGTGCTTTTGCCTGAAAAGTTAAGGACACGAATACAGGGCCCTGAATGGACCCATTTCAATGGCCATTGCTTATATCCTTACAAAACGTAAGCAGGATGGTAAAAATACCACATCCCTGGACGCAGAGCGGCAGCACACATTTTGTTTTCCAATCCACACATTGCAGTACCTCCAGGATTGGTGCACTAGTTCCAAGTCCAGGGAAAACAAAGACAAGAAAACAAAAATAACGCTTCACTGGCAAACTCTGTAAAAGTGGCGCTAATGTGTTTCAGTGTGAATAAAATCAGTTTTCCCAGTTTGCTACCACTCTGTCTTACTTTATTTAGCTATTTATCTATTTTTCATATTTCTAGCCTTTTATTCCCAATGCTACACTTTGGAATTAAAATGTCAGAAAAATACAACATTTCCAGCAAAAGCATCTTTCTTTTTTGCATCCATTTCACAGGGAAGCAAATAAAAGAAAGGAGAGGAAAGAGAGTGAGAACACCGTCTTGAAGTCGCGGTTTTCATGGGCATCCGCAGGAGGTGCAAGGAGGGTCGCTCCGGGGGGGGGGGGGGGGGGCAAACGACCCAAAAGAGGTAGCTGTACTCACACCTATTGAGGGAGTGTGTATACTAGTTTATGACAGGGTGTGAGTCTCCATGGTGATAGGTGTACTGACACCTATTGAGGGAGTGTGTGTATACTAGTTTATGACAGGGTGTGAGTCTCCTTGGTGATAGGTGTACTCACACCTATTGAGGGAGTGTGTGTATACTAGTTTATGACAGGGTGTGAGTTTTAAAGGAGACAGGTGTGCACAAACCTATTGAGAGAATGTTTATACTAGTGAATTACAGGGTGTGAGCCTCAAGGGAGATAGTTGATCTCTAACCTATTGAGGGTGTGTGTATACAAGTGCATGACAGGATACAAATACAATGTCATTCAGGCTAGCTCTGTATACATCAGTCGATTACTACGTGTGAGACGTCAGAATGTGAGCTATATGTGAGTACATTATGCCTGGTGATGATTATAACAGTGGATAAGTGCCTATGTTGGATACACATGAGTTGAGTTGAACCGGAGTACGTATTTGCCGCCCTTTGCAGAGTACGGACGCCCCAGGACTTTATCAACTGGATCAGGATTTTAGACTCTGGTCCTTGTAGTTCGTATTAGAATAAATAGTATAACATCCACTCCAATAGCAATTTCTTGTAGAACTAGGCGGGGTTGTCCACTGTCGCCTATCTTGTTAACGGTAGCTGTGAGACCCGTTGCCACTAACTCAGGCATTATTTGGACCTTGCGCTCAGTTATACTAGCCGCAGACTGCTAATTTCACTTTATTACGATAATATGAGTTTCAATAGGAGTCACAACCCAATACTGCATAAACTCAGAAAGTTAGGAACTATTTAGGGGATCAACATAAACTGAGGTAAGTCACGGATATTCCCTCTGACAGCTGGCACCAGTAAGTTAGTCTCAGAGTTCCCCTTGGAATGGTGCGAGGGTTCAGTCAAATATCCACAGACATGGGTCAATCAAGACATCAACTCATTTATCCATGGAAATGATGATGTCACTTTCACCTTAGTAGAAGATCTGGTTACTCTGTTATTTACTCTCCATCTCTCCTTTCATTCCAGCCCCAATCACAAGGGCTTTTTTCAATCACTTCGGTCGCTGATAGTCAGATTGCAGCGGGCAGGAAATCAGGCGACTCTGGCATTCCATCAGCGTGGATTCAACGTCCCTGACCTGGAGCGGTACGACTTACGTGCGCAGGTGCACTGTGCGCACTTCTAGTTCCATCTGACACTTTAGAGGCCAGTGTGCTTGTTAAAATACCCCTCACACTCTAAAAAACCAAGTAGAGTCATGCTTCATCATAGGGGTCTTCCCGCCCCTATAACGGGACGGGGCGTGCTACGACCAAATGAAATACGCGGGAGCACTAAGATGTGACAGAGGCTATGTGTGGGTGCATAGGTGTCAGTGAAGGTGTAGGGACCTTTGATGGTCTGAACACCACAGGCCCTTCAAATAAAAACAATGATTGGGATGAGTTGGAGGAGCTAAGGAAGACTCAAATAAAGACAGCCCTCCGTGGATTACTAATGTCTGAATACCTAAAGGTAAATACCGCACCATCCGGCCTTGTTGTTCGTAATGAACCATTTATTTTTCTACATGACAAAACCTTCAAGATAGATTGGTCTAAGATTTCATGGCGTTGCACTAGGGACTGGATAGTCCTTATTATAAAAACAGCGAGCAGATTGGCCAGTGAGCTAAAGGTGGAGATACAGACTATAGAAGTACGCATCAAAAGCTACGAATCTCCGGCTGATATTAAAAAATACTTAGATGAAATGAATAAATCCTTGAATGAGTTTGAAACCACCCTAAAAGACAGCAAATATGACAAACTAAAAAAAGACAACAGCCGATGGACAAAGGAGAGAATCTATCCCTACATCAGGGACGATTATAAAACAACTAATGGCAATGTGACAGATGATGAGACATCTGACTCAGGTTCAAACAGCTCAAGTTCTAGCAGGAATAGAAGCCCGAGATCACGAGGAAACAGGAGGAATTTCCGTAGACCCAATTTCAGGGGTTCGAGAGGATGGAACAACTTCAACCCTCCCATGATGTACCATCAGCAACAACAATATGGACCACCCCCTTCCAGCATCCACAAGGACCATACCCCACCTGGGGTTTCCAACAGCAAGACTATGGATACTTTGATCCCTTGGCTCCTTTTTTAGGGGCGCGCCAAGGACGAACTAAAGGAAGGAACCGGAGAGGATCCACAGTCCACTGGAACACGAGGAAGAAGAAACTCCTCGAGTCTCAAATAGGAGCATGACGGGCGCCACAACGAGCAAGAAATGAGCTTGATTGTCAACCTTTCAGACACTGAACTCACCCCTCCGCAAAGAAGGGTTTTGGAAAAAGGCCTGGGATATGTGCCCACGGCCAATATGGACAAATTCCATCTTTGTCAAGAGGTCCAGGAATTCATGCGAAGCCTAAAACTACAAGTCTTCTTTAAAGACAAAGAAGACACATCAGACCATGGGGATACAAATCTGAGACCCAAATCCAATTTTACACCCATGGATAACACTCTTCCAGTCGAGCTACTTGCCTTTGAAAAGGCAGTAATGATGGATTTGGAGAACATGAAACCAAATGAAAAGCGCGTATTTCAGAACACCACAAGTGAAGAGAGACAGGCTTTACGCGATCTAAGCAACAACAAAAGTCTAATAATAAAACCTGCCGATAAGGGCGGTGCTACGGTCATACAGAACGTAGAAGACTATGACAAGGAGTGCAGAAGGCTGCTACTGGACGAAAGAAATTATGGAGTTCTTCACAATGATCCCACAACCAGTATACAAACAAAGATTGGTACCATGGTAGAGGAGGGATTGTCGCACGATTGGATCACTAAAAAGGAGGGGGATTTCCTGAACCAAAAAAATCCAAGAACCCCCTACCTTTATACCTTACCAAAGATCCACAAAAACCTCCAGAACCCTCCTGGAGACCGATCGTCTCAGGTATTGGGTCAGTTTTGGAACCAGTCTCCAGGTTCGCGGACGCGTTTCTGAGACCAAAGGTCCAAAAAACATCTACGTATCTGAAGGACACAAAGGAAGTGTTAAACCTTCTGGAAGAGGTACGGTTTGATCCTGAAACCCAGCTGTTAATCAGCTGTGATGTTGAAAGCCTATACACTAGCCTGCCCCATCAAGCTACCCTAGACATCATTGAGGATGTTTTGTTTGAGGACTTTTGGGAATACCAAACACCGCGTAATGTGGTAATGAACTATTGCGCACTTGCCTTGAAGGAGAACTTCTTTGAGTACGAAGGCACCCTGTATATACAAAAGCATGGGACCAGCATGGGAAGTACATTTGCCCCTAGTATAGCTGGACTGTACGTACACCATCTAGAGGTAACAAAAATACTGAACCCCACTAACCCATTCAGACCCAAGATAAAACTATGGAAACGATACATCGATGATATCCTTATCATCTGGGATGGAGATGAAAAGGGTTCTGAACAGTTTCTACCCTGGCTCAATCTGCAGGACGAATTCCTAAGGTTTACCAGCACAGTCTCCAGGAACAACTTGGTTTTCCTAGATCTGAACATTTTTCCCAAAGATGGGAGACTGGTGACCACGACCCATTTCAAGAGCACCTCCAAGAATTGCCTTCTTATGTACAACAGCTTTCACCCTAAGCATCTGCGGGACAATCTGCCATATGGTCAGTTCCTGCGCCTACGTAGGAACTGTACAGAGGTTGAGACCTACGAAACTCAGTCAACTGACCTCAAAAAGAAACTAAAGGCACGAATGTACCCTGACCGTGTTATCAACCAGGCCTATACACGAGCAAGAAATAACTGCTGTGAAAGCTTGTTGGAAGAAAAAACAGCCAAAGAGGAAGAGAAACGCCCGATCTGTGTGACAACATACAACACTAGCTCCAACCTAGTGACCAAGATCATTAACAAAAATTGGAGAATTTTGAACAGTGGTGGGTTACAAATATCAAAACCAATGTTTGCACACAAAAGAGCAAAAAGCTTGAGGGATGCCTTGGTCCATACAAGACCGAAATCTAACAACAATACACAAAGAGACCCCAACTTTGTTCAGGGTCACTATCCGTGTGGTGGATGCAGGGTTTGCGGACTAACCAAAAAAAGCAAAGAAATAACTTTCAACAATGGCACCATCTGGGAACAGAGAGCTTTTAGCAACTGCAACAGTGCAAATGTTGTATATCTGATCACCTGCCCATGCCAACTGGAATATGTAGGCATGACAAGCAGGGCAGTTAAAGGGAGGATAGGCGAACATAAGAGCACGATTAAATGCAGGAAAACCAGCACAAAACTGACCAACCATTTCCTTGAAATGAATCACAAACCAGAGGAAATCAGATGGACGGTAATAGAACTGGTAAGCAATGAAAGATTTTTGCTGGAAAAAGAACAGCGATGGGTTTTTCGTATCCAATCACACAAACATGGATTAAATGATGATATACCCTGGAGCCAACTATAGGCATCTAGCCCAGCATCTGATTCTATCACCCCATAACAGCCATTGCTACCACGAGGTCTTACCAGTAAAAACTCTCTCCTAAATACTCCATAATATACTGTACGAACATTAATGCATGTGGAACCATTTTTTGAAATAGTATCCTGCCCAGTATCTGTTTCTAACCCCCAAAAAACAGTCATTGCCATCATGAGGTTTTACCAGCAGGAGAATTTTTCCCTAAATACTTTACAAATATACTGTATAAATGTCAATGTATGCGGAATCATTGTTTAAATAATTGTTGCTTCCCCCAATGCCAGTACAGTTGACACTGAAAAAAGACTTACGCATTTTGCCCTCCCGCCGCGCCAAAAACAGGCGGCCATCTTTGTTGGTTGACGTTCTAGCACTGTGAAATGGGCGGCACCCAGCGTGCAACAAACGCGGAAGTGCAAAGGCTTTTATAAACATCCAGTCACTCGAGCCCGGCTATCCTCGGAGGAGCACGGGGGTAGGAATAATGCTTTCTTTTTCTGGCAGAAATGTAAGTAATAGACTCCGACCTCGAGTCTTTAAAAAACGGGTCGCGGGGGTAGATAAAAGTACAAAAATCTCGCTGTCTCTAAATACCACCTAAAACGAGACTTTGTCTTTTATAGTAAACTGCGCAGAATACCCTTCGCCTGCAAACTCATGGGGCATTGATAACTATTGAGATAAGTATGTTACCGTTACCAACTCAAAAAACATTACTAAGGAGGTCCCCCTCCCCTCTCATTTGCTAGTCTGTTGTAAGTGCATTGAGTCACAAATGTTGTGTGTGTGTGATGCTATGACAGTGGTCCCGACAAAACGGTACCACTGGTGTCTCCCATGATGGGCAGTTGATGTCGAGAGACACATACCTACATGTTGAATTTCATGTAAAAGTCCAACCGTCTCTAGAATTTGAAAATGCGGTTCCCCTCCAACAATATGGAACAATCTGTCTGTTTATTTTTCCATTCAGATAATAATGCCTATTCATGCATTTATATTGGTTTTTCTCTTCTTTTTCCTTTTCAGAGACCACATTAGGTCGATTTTTTTCTGCTTCACCTGGGCCAACTCATGCCCTGAAGCCAAAACAGCCAACTTATTTTTGTTGGTTGTTTTTAGGACAGTAGGCACTACTTGTTAGAACTGAGTAATAATAGTAGGGATCGTTTTTTGGTCCTGATGAGTAAGCAGTAGGGGACTGCTTACGAAACATGTCAACTAGGTAGTAGCTAATGCTCTACCACACAACCCCTTCTTAATGTTCCCAGCTGGAGAAGCTAATAAAATTGTTTTTTTCTACCAAGCCAGGGAATTTTTAACTCTTTTCATTTTTTTCACTTTTTGCACACCCACTAGTGTTAGGCCCCTACACCTTCACTGACACCTATGCACCCACACATAGCCTCTGTCACATCTTAGTGCTCCCACGTATTTTGTTTGGTCGTAGCACGCCCCGTCCCGTTATAGGGGCAGGAAGACCCCTATGATGAAGCATGACTCTACTTGGTTTTTTAGAGTGTGAGGGGTATTTTAACAAGCACATTGTGCTCCCATCTTTCCATGTGTAAGAGAGAGCCTAGCACCCTGCTATAAACAGTTAAAATTATAAAAAATATCACTTATTCACTTTTTTGATAGAATCTCTGTGGTTATAAAAGCTTAGTTTGGAGGGTGATTCTATCAATACCTCTACGCTTCTCCTTTTTTGGTTTGGACTTACTGGCAGCGCACAGCTGCAGGAGCTATTGGACAATCGAATATTTTCTCTGGATCATCACCACTTCATAAGTGATTCTGCACTACACAACTAACTCTTGACAGACAAAGGGGACCCTTTCTAGACCCCACCTCGTACTACAATGGCCGACTTAGGCCTAGCCTTCACGGAAGATGAAATCTCGAATCTGATGGCATCCCTGGGAACCTTTGATGGTCTGAACACCACAGGCCCTTCAAATAAAAACAATGATTGGGATGAGTTGGAGGAGCTAAGGAAGACTCAAATAAAGACAGCCCTCCATGGATTACTAATGTCTGAATACCTAAAGGTAAATACCGCACCATCCGGCCTTGTTGTTCGTAATGAACCATTTATTTTTCTACATGACAAAACCTTCAAGATAGATTGGTCTAAGATTTCATGGCGTTGCACTAGGGACTGGATAGTCCTTATTATAAAAACAGCGAGCAGATTGGCCAGTGAGCTAAAGGTGGAGATACAGACTATAGAAGTACGTATCAAAAGCTACGAATCTCCGGCTGATATTAAAAAATACTTAGATGAAATGAATAAATCCTTGAATGAGTTTGAAACCACCCTAAAAGACAGCAAATTTGACAAACTAAAAAAAGACAACAGCCGATGGACAAAGGAGAGAATCTATCCCTACATCAGGGACGATTATAAAACAACTAATGACAATGTGACAGATGATGAGACATCTGACTCAGGTTCAAACAGCTCAAGTTCTAGCAGGAATAGAAGCCCGAGATCACGAGGAAACAGGAGGAATTTCCGTAGACCCAATTTCAGGGGTTCGAGAGGATGGAACAACTTCAACCCTCCCATGATGTACCATCAGCAACAACAATATGGACCACCCCCCTTCCAGCATCCACAAGGACCATACCCCACCTGGGGTTACCAACAGCAAGACTATGGATACTTTGATCCCTCTGCTCCTTTTTTAGGGGCGCGCCAAGGACGAACGAAAGGAAGGAACCGCAGAGGATCCACAGTCCACTGGAACACCGAGGAAAAAGAAACTCCTCGAGTCTCAACAAGGAGCATGACGGGCGCCACAACGAGCAAGAAATGAGCTTGATTGTCAACCTTTCAGACACTGAACTCACCCCTCCGCAAAGAAGGGTTTTGGAAAAAGGCCTGGGATATGTGCCCACGGCCAATATGGACAAATTCCATCTTTGTCAAGAGGTCCAGGAATTCATGCGAAGCCTAAAACTACAAGTCTTCTTTAAAGACAAAGAAGACACATCAGACCATGGGGATACAAATCTGAGACCCAAATCCAATTTTACACCCATGGATAACACTCTTCCAGTCGAGCTACTTGCCTTTGAAAAGGCAGTAATGATGGATTTGGAGAACATGAAACCAAATGAAAAGCGCGCATTTCAGAACACCACAAGTGAAGAGAGACAGGCTTTACGCGATCTAAGCAACAACAAAAGTCTAATAATAAAACCTGCCGATAAGGGCGGTGCTACGGTCATACAGAACGTAGAAGACTACGACAAGGAGTGCAGAAGGCTGCTACAGGACGAAAGAAATTATGGAGTTCTTCACAATGATCCCACAACCAGTATACAAACAAAGATTGGTACCATGGTAGAGGAGGCATTGTCGCACGATTGGATCACTAAAAAGGAGGGGGATTTCCTGAACCAAAAAAATCCAAGAACCCCCTACCTTTATACCTTACCAAAGATCCACAAAAACCTCCAGAACCCTCCTGGGAGACCGATCGTCTCAGGTATTGGGTCAGTTTTGGAACCAGTCTCCAGGTTCGCGGACGCGTTTCTGAGACCAATGGTCCAAAAAACATCTACGTATCTGAAGGACACAAAGGAAGTGTTAAACCTTCTGGAAGAGGTACGGTTTGATCCTGAAACCCAGCTGTTAATCAGCTGTGATGTTGAAAGCCTATACACTAGCCTGCCCCATCAAGCTACCCTAGACATCATTGAGGATGTTTTGTTTGAGGACTTTTGGGAATACCAAACACCGCGTAATGTGGTAATGAACTATTGCACACTTGCCTTGAAGGAAAACTTCTTTGAGTACGAAGGCACCCTGTATATACAAAAGCATGGGACCAGCATGGGAAGTACATTTGCCCCTAGTATAGCTGGACTGTACGTACACCATCTAGAGGTAACAAAAATACTGAACCCCACTAACCCATTCAGACCCAAGATAAAACTAGGGAAACGATACATCGATGATATCCTTATCATCTGGGATGGAGATGAAAAGGGTTCTGAACAGTTTCTAACCTGGCTCAATCTGCAGGACAAATTCCTAAGGTTTACCAGCACAGTCTCCAGGAACAACTTGGTTTTCCTAGATCTGAACATTTTTCCCAAAGATGGGAGACTGGTGACCACGACCCATTTCAAGAGCACCTCCAAGAATTGCCTTCTTATGTACAACAGCTTTCACCCTAAGCATCTGCGGGACAATCTGCCATATGGTCAGTTCCTGCGCCTACGCAGGAACTGTACAGAGGTTGAGACCTTCAAAACTCAGTCAACTGACCTCAAAAAGAAACAAACGGCACGAATGTACCCTGACAGTGTTATCAACCAGGCCTATACACGAGCAAGAAATAACTGCCGTGAAAGCTTGTTGGAAGAAAAAACAGCCAAAGAGGAAGAGAAACGCCCGATCTGTGTGACAACATACAACACTAGCTCCAACCTAGTGACCAAGATCATTAACAAAAATTGGAGAATTTTGAACAGTGGTGGGTTACAAATATCAAAACCAATGTTTGCACACAAAAGAGCAAAAAGCTTGAGGGATGTCTTGGTCCATACAAGACCGAAATCTAACAACAATACACAAAGAGACCCCAACTTTGTTCAGGGTCACTATCCGTGTGGTGGATGCAGGGTTTGCGGACTAACCAAAAAAAGCAAAGAAATAACTTTCAACAATGGCACCATCTGGGAACAGAGAGCTTTTAGCAACTGCAACAGTGCAAATGTTGTATATCTGATCACCTGCCCATGCCAACTGGAATATGTAGGCATGACAAGCAGGGCAGTTAAAGTGAGGATAGGCGAACATAAGAGCACGATTAAATGCAGGAAAACCAGCACAAAACTGACCAACCATTTCCTTGAAATGAATCACAAACCAGAGGAAATCAGATGGACGGTAATAGAACTGGTAAGCAATGAAAGATTTTTGCTGGAAAAAGAACAGCGATAGGTTTTTCGTATCCAATCACACAAACATGGATTAAATGATGATATACCCTGGAGCCAACTATAGGCATCTAGCCCAGCATCTGATTCTATCACCCCATAACAGCCATTGCTACCACGAGGTCTTACCAGTAAAAACTCTCTCCTAAATACTCCATAATATACTGTACGAACATTAATGCATGTGGAACCATTTTTTGAAATAATATCCTTCCCAGTATCTGTTTCTAACCCCCAAAAAACAGTCATTGCCATCATGAGGTTTTACCAGCAGGAGAATTTTTCCCTAAATACTTTACAAATATACTGTATAAATGTCAATGTATGCGGAATCATTGTTTAAATAATTGTTGCTTCCCCCAATGCCAGTACAGTTGACACTGAAAAAAGACTTACGCATTTTGCCCTCCCGCCGCGCCAAAAACAGGCGGCCATCTTTGTTGGTTGACGTTCTAGCACTGTGGAATGGGCGGCACCCAGCGTGCAACAAACGCGGAAGTGCAAAGGCTTTTATAAACATCCAGTCACTCGAGCCCGGCTATCCTCGGAGGAGCACGGGGGTAGGAATAATGCTTTCTTTTTCTGGCAGAAATGTAAGTAATAGACTCCGACCTCGAGTCTTTAAAAAAAGGGTCGCGGGGGTAGATAAAAGTACAAAAATCTCGCTGTCTCTAAATACCACCTAAAACGAGACTTTGTCTTTTATAGTAAACTGCGCAGAATACCCTTCGCCTGCAAACTCATGGGGCATTGATAACTATTGAGATAAGTATGTTACCGTTACCAACTTAAAAAACATTACTAAGGAGGTCCCCCTCCCCTCTCTTTTGCTAGTCTGTTGTAAGTGCATTGAGTCACGAATGTTGTGTGTGTGTGATGCTATGACAGTGGTCCCGACAAAACGGTACCACTGGTGTCTCCCATGATGGGCAGTTGATGTCGAGAGACACATAACTACATGTTGAATTTCATGTAAAAGTCCAACCGTCTCTAGAATTTGAAAATGCGGTTCCCCTCCAACAATATGGAACAATCTGTCTGTTTATTTTTCCATTCAGATAATAATGCCTATTCATGCATTTATATTGGTTTTTCTCTACTTTTTCCTTTTCAGAGACCACATTAGGTCGATTTTTTCTGCTTCACCTGGGCCAACTCATGCCCTGAAGCCAAAACAGCCAACTTATTTTTGTTGGTTGTTTTTAGGACAGTAGGCACTACTTGTTAGAACTGAGTAATAATAGTAGGGATCGTTTTTTGGTCCTGATGAGTAAGCAGTAGGGGACTGCTTACGAAACATGTCGACTAGGTAGTAGCTAATGCTCTACCACACAACCCCTTCTTAATGTTCCCAGCTGGAGAAGCTAATAAAATTGTTTTTTTCTACCAAGCCAGGGAATTTTTAACTCTTTTCATTTTTTTCACTTTTTGCACACCCACTAGTGTTAGGTCCCTACACCTTCACTGACACCTATGCACCCACACATAGCCTCTGTCACATCTTAGTGCTCCCGCGTATTTCGTTTGGTCGTAGCACGCCCCGTCCCGTTATAGGGGCGGGAAGACCCCTATGATGAAGCATGACTCTACTTGGTTTTTTAGAGTGTGAGGGGTATTTTAACAAGCACATTGTGCTCCCATCTTTCCATGTGTAAGAGAGAGCCTAGCACCCTGCTATAAACAGTTAAAATTATAAAAAATATCACTTATTCACTTTTTTGATAGAATCTCTGTGGTTATAAAAGCTTAGTTTGGAGGGTGATTCTATCAATACCTCTACGTTTCTCCTTTTTCGTTTGGACTTTAGAGGCCATACAGAGAGGTTGAATAAGATAATGAAGCCCCCGTACCTTTGAGTCCCAGGTGGGCCTACGACCCTTCCAACACCTGACGACCACTAACATCATTTCCAGTCCGGCCTGAGCGAGGGATGAGATGAAAGTAAAAGCTGCACTGGACATAATCTACGCTCCACTGTCTGATCGCCCAAGACGGAGTATCACACGTTGAAGGAAGTAGTCGCACAGCTGTGGCTGTAGTGTGGGATTTATACAAACATGACCACTTTATTGGACTTAAATCCATCACAGATACAACAAACCTCACAACTCTAAACGTTTTCCTATGTTGTCAAAACTGCTTATTTAGCCCCGTCCAGCATATTATCAAACCCGATCACTTTCAACGGAGTATGAAATGCAAGATCACTCGACAAACTATCATTCTCTCACACTGAGCACTGTGGGTTATATACGGTCAATGTTTCCTGTAACTTGGCTATTTTTCTTTATGGTGCTGTGAAGTCAAACATTTCATTCCGGAGTGTCTGTGCTTGGAGTTAGCATTGCTCAAGAGTGCCATATTATATTAGAGTCGTGAGTGTTTGTGCACTCCTGTGTTTGTACTCGGCAGTACCTGCACCTGTTAGCAGTGCCTGGATTCAGCAGTGCCTGAACTTGAAATATGTGTTATCTTGAACTGAGTGCGCAATATATACGCTTGGAGAGAGCAGTGTTCGTGTCTTTAATTGGCTGTGCCTGTCCTGGGAGTCACGGTTAGCTGTAATTGAGTCAGGAGTGCCTGTACTTAAGAGTAAGCAGTACCTGTTTTTGAAGTAGGCACTGCCAGTGCTTGGAGTAGCTGAGTAAACAGTGACTCTGACTGGACCCAGCAATGTCTTTGCTTTGAATCAGAAAGTGCCTGTATTTTATGTGGCACTGCCTGTGACTGGATGCAACAATGCCTGCGTTTTTGATTCAGCCGTGCCTGTTTTGAAACAGAAATGCCAGTAACTGGAGCAAGCAGTGACTGTGCTTTCAATCAGCAGTGCCTGTGCATGAGTCAACCTGAGTCAAGCTCATTTGTGTTTGGAATGAGAAGGGCGTATGCCTTTGTGAGGGGTCCCTGTGCTGGAATGAGGAGTCCCTCTGCTGTGGTGAGGAGTGCCTGTGCTCCAGGTAGGAAGTGCCTGTGCTCCAGGTAAGGACTGCCTGTGCTCTGGTGAGGAGTGCCTGTGCTCCGGTGAGGAGTGCCTGTGCTCCAGGTAGGAAGTGCCTGTGCTCCAGGTAAGGACTGCCTGTGCTCTGGTGAGGAGTGCGGATCTATGACAGAATTTCGACAGACAGAATTTCGACCTACACAAATATCGGCGTAATTATATCGATAGCAAAAATATCGACGCCCTATGTACAACATGGTAAGTACCAAAATATCGAAAAAATAATATCGATGTTAAAAATATTGTTTTTAAATATATCGATTTTTTTAAAATTTAAAATAACATAAAAAATACTGTAAATAATACTTATTAATTACTTAAACATATTTAAATATATGTAATAATGGTAAAAAAATTAATAATACATATTTATTTAAAAAATAATAATTAAAAATCATATATAATATATACTTACTTAACAATAATTACTATTCCCACTCCAGTGGGTGCAACAGTAGGAAAAACTGACCCTGAACCCTAAAAATACCCCTTTACCCAAAAACCTAAAACTGACCCTGAACCCTAAAAGTACCCCTTTACCCAAAAACTGAAAACTGACCCTGAACCCAAAAAATACCCCTTTACCCAAAAACTGAAAACTGACCCTGAACCCAAAAAATACCCCTTTACCCAAAAACTGAAAACTGACCCTTAACCCTAAAAATACCCCTTTACCCAAAGACTGAAAACTGACCCTGAACCCTAAAAATACCCCTTTACCCAAAAACTGAAAACTGACCCTGAATCCTAAAAATACCCCTTTATCCTAAAAACCAAAACTGACCCAGAACACTAAAAATACCCCTTTACCCAAAAACCCAAAACTGACCCTGAACACTAAAAATACTCCTTTACCCAAAATTAATTAATATTACAATTAAATTACTTCCCACCCTATTCCCCTATAAACCCACAACCCGCTCCAGTAGTAAAACATATAATTTAGTTAAAAATAAACATAAATTATCAATTAATTATTCTATTAATCGATTAAAATAATGCATTGCCAATTAATATTTAATAGCAAAATAAATAAATCATTAAAAAATAATTATTTAATTACAAATAAATTACTTCCCACCCTATTCCCCTATAAACCCACAACCCGCTCCAGTAGTAAAACATATAATTTAATTAAAAAAATACATAAATTATCAATTAATTAATCAATTAATCAATTAAAATAATTCATTGCCAATTAATATTTAATTGCAAAATAAATTAATCATTAAAAAAGAATTATTTAATTACAAATAAATTACTTCCCACCCTATTCCCCTAAAAACCCACAAATCGCTCTGGCAGTAAAACATATTATTTACTTTTATATATTTTTTATTTATAAAAACATATTAAACACATATTATAACAATTAATTTAAATACTTAACTAAAATTTCTAACACATATTAGTAAATCGAAATTACTTACATCGATATATATGCTATCGATATAAGTAATTTCGATATTACTTACCTTAGGGTCGATATTCTGGCCATCGATATTCTGGACATCGATATTCTGTCCCATCGATATTAGCAACTCGATATAAGTGTAAGTCGAAATTAAAAAATCGATATTTTGACTGTTTACCGAGGAGTGCCTGTGCTCCGGTGAGGAGTGCCTGTGCTGTGGTAAGGAGTGCATGTGCTGTGGTGAGGAGTGGCTGTGCCGTAATAAGGAGTAAATGTGCTGTGGTGAGGAGTGCCCGTGCTCTGGTGAGGAGTGCCTATTCTTGAGAGTCAGCATTTCCTTTATTTGGAGTCAACAGTGCCTGTGGTATTAATCAACAGTGTCTACCAATAATTGAGTTTGAAGTGCCTTTGCTTTGAATCAGCCATGCCTATGTTTTGAATCAAATGTGCATGTGTTAGGAGTGGCTTCGAGTGAGGGATGGCTTGCTTGAAGTCAGCAGTGCATCCGCTTGGATTGAGGATGGCCTCTGATTGGGGTATGCGTTATCTGTGATTGAGTGAGCAGTGCTTGTTTGTGGAATATGAAGACATGCTTAGGGCTCAGTAGAGCATGCACTTCGAGTGAACCTTGGCTGCAATGGAGTCTACAGTGCATGTGCATTGCATCAGCAGTATTTGTGTTTTTCATAAGCAGTGCCTGTGAATAGAATCAGCAGTGCCTGTATTGAATCAGCAGTAATTGTGTTTGGAGCCAGGATTATATGTAAGTGAGTATGCAGTGCCTGTTCAAGGAGGAAAACGTTACTGTTTTACATCAATAGTGCCTGTGCTTGGAGTCAGGTGCCCCTGGTCTTTGAGTCAGCATTATCTGTAATGAGTCAGGAGTTGTGTTTGTAGTCAGCAGTGCCTGCGTTTTGAATTAGATGTGACTTGGCTTGATTAGAGTCAGGATTACCTGTCATTCACTAAGCAGTGCCTGTGCTTGAAGTGAGCATTACGTGTATCGGAGTCAGTCAGGAGTGTCTGCGCTCGGAGTAAGGACAATTTACAATTGAGAGAATAGTGTGTGTGCTCGGAGTCAGCCCTGCATGTATTAAAAGTGCAGTGCTCATGACTTGAGGCAGCCGTTTCAGTGCTTTAAATCAGTCAAGTCAAGTCAAGTCAATAAATTTATGTAGCGCGCTACATACCCAGAGGGTCTCAAGGCGCTTGAAGAGGGGTGAGGAATTACTTCTCGAATATCCAGGTTTTAAGTTGCTTTCTGAATGCTAGGTGGTTTTGAGTGAAGCGAAGGTGCATGGGAAGTGAGTTCCAGGTTTTGGCCGCTAAGTAGGAGAATGATCTTCCTCCCATGGTGGTTTTGTTGACGCGGGGAACAGCAGCGAGGGCTTGGTTGGAAGAGCGCAGCTGGCGGGAGGGGGTGTAGAAGGAGAGACGTGTATTGAGGCATTCGGGTCCAAGTTCGTAAAGAGCTTTGTGTGCGTGGGTGAGGAGGCGGAAAGTTATCCTCTTATTGACGGGGAGCCAGTGGAGGTTTTTCAGGTGACCGGAAATGTGTTCTTTACGCGGGATGTCTAATATGAGTCTGGCTGATGCGTTCTGGATGCGTTGGAGTCTTTTCTGAAGTTTTGCGGTGATACCGGCGTAGAGGGTGTTTCCGTAGTCCAGGTGGCTTGTAACCAGTGCGTGGGTGACCGTTTTTCTAGTTTCGGTGGGGATCCAGCGAAAAGTTTTTTTGAGCATGCGAAGAATGGTGAAGCAAGATGAAGAGACGGCGTTGACTTGTCTGGTCATCGAGAGTGAGGAATCCAGGATGACGCCTAAGTTCCGTGCGTGATTCGTCAGGATGGGTGCTTTTCCGAGGGCCTCTGGCCACCAAGAGTCGTCCCAGGCGGAGGGGGAGGTACCTAAGATAAGGACTTCTGTTTTGTCTGAATTCAGTTTCAGACCGCTATGCTTCATCCATTCGGCTACCTCTTTCATTCCTTCATGTAGGTTGGTTTTGGCGATATTTGGGTCTTTGGTGAGTGAGAGGATTAGTTGAGTGTCATCAGCGTAGGAGATGATGTTGAGGTTGTGTTGGCGTGCGATGGTTGCGAGGGGGCTCATGTATACGTTGAAGAGGGTGGGGCTGAGTGAAGATCCTTGTGGCACGCCGCAGATGACTTCAGTGGCCTCTGACTTGAATGGTGGGAGGCGTACTCTCTGAGTTCTTCCGGCAAGGAATGAGGTGATCCATTCCAGTGCTTTTCCTTGGATTCCGATGTTTCTGAGTCGTTGTAACAGGGTGTTATGGCAGACTGTGTCGAAGGCTGCGGAGAGGTCGAGGAGGATGAGGGCGACTGTGTCTCCATTGTCCAGTAGAGTTCGGATGTCGTCTGTTGCTGCGATGAGTGCGGTCTCAGTACTGTGTTTGGCTCGTAAGCCGGACTGTGAGGAGTCGAGGGATTTGTTGGCTTCGAGGAAGGCGGCGAGCTGGTTGTTGACAGCTTTCTCGATGACTTTGGCCGGGAATGGAAGGAGCGAGATGGGGCGGTAGTTTTTGAGTTCGGTGGGGTCGGCTGTGGGTTTTTTCAGAAGGGCGCTGAGTTCGGCGTGTTTCCAGCTTTCTGGGAAGGTGCCGGAGTTGAGGGAGCAGTTGATGACGTCTCAGAGGTGTGGTGCTACGATGGAGTCTGCTTTGTTGAAGATGTGGTGAGGGCATGGGTCTGTGGGGGATCCTGAATGTATGGAGTTCATCAGGCGGATGGTGTCCTCAGTGGAGATTGGGTTCCAGTCATAAAGAATGTTCAAGGGGGGTGAAGGTACAGTAGAGGGTTGGGTGAGTTGGTCTTCGGGTAGGTTGTCGAAGCTGTTGTGGATGTCTGTGATTTTGTCGTGGAAGAACGAAGCTAGGGAGTCGCAAAGGGTTTGAGAGGGGGTGATGTCGTTGGAGTTGGCAGTGGGGTTGGTAAACTCTTTGACGATGTTGAATAATTCCTTGCTGTTGTGGGCGTTTTGTCTAGTCGGTCTTTGAATGCGGTTTTCTTGGCAGTCCGGATCAATTGGTGGTGTATGCGGGTGGCGTTTTTGAAGGCGTCCCTTGTGCTGGTGTTTGGGTCTTTTTTCCAGGCTTTCTCAAGGGAGCGACAGAGTTTCTTGGATTTCTTAAGATCCTCATTGAACCATGGGGCGTTTTTGCTGCCTAGTTTGATTTGACGTTTTTTCAAAGGTGCTAGGTTGTCGGCGCTGTTGGTTAGCCATTGAGTGAGGTTAATGGCTGCTTGGTTGGGGTTCAATGAGTGGGCAGGGGGGTTTTGAAGAAGCGATGAGGAGATCTGGTCGATGGTGATTTTGTTCCAGTTTCTTCGCAGGGTAGGTTGAGGATGGTTGTGGGTTGTGGTCTTATTGTAAACAAAGTGAACGCAGCTGTGGTCCGTCAATTGGAGAACTGTGGTGTGACTGAAGGAAATGTGTATGCTGGAGGTGAAGATAGGGTCGAGAGTGTGTCCTGCGTGGTGTGTGGGGGTATTAACAAGTTGTTTTAGTCCGAGGTTGGCGAGATTGTCCAGAAGGGTGGTGGTGTTGTTGTCATTGCTTTTTTCCAGGTGAAAATTGAGGTCTCCCAATAGAATGTAGTCCTCGGAGGAGAGGGCGTGTTGGGTGATAAAATCAGTGATGTCTTCAGTGAATTGTGCACGGGGTCCTGGTGGTCTGTAGAGGAGGGTGCCTCTGAGTGTGGTCTTGGGGTCGGTGTGGATCTGGAAGTGAAGGTGTTCGGCGCTAGAGAGGTTGACGTCCGAGCTGGTTGAGATGCGGATGGAGTTCTTATGGACGATGGCGATGCCTCCTCCTGTTTGGTTGGTGCGATCTTTTCGGATGATCTTGTATCCTTCCGGGATGGCTATGTTGATGTCTGGGGCTGAAGAGGCGTTCATCCAAGTTTCTGTTAGGAAGGCGACGTCTGGAGAGATGGTGTCTAGTAGATTCCAAAGGTTGATGGCGTGGCTGTGGACCGATCGGGTGTTCAGTAGGATGCATTTTAGGTGGTTGGCGTCAGATCTGTGTTTGGTGTTAGTGGATGAGGAATTGGTTTTTGTGCCGTCAAACTTGCAGGACTTGCATGTGAAGGGTCCATGGGTGAGTCCAGGTGCGGCTTGGGCGCAGTTGGGGAGTCTGCCGGGGTTTAGTGCAAGGAGGGAGGAGGAATCGTATGTTATGCGGGTGGGCTGGGCAGTGCGGGGACCAGGGTGTCTGGCGCTGGGCGCGGTCCAGGCGCGGACGGGCGTAGACGGGCTTACCTTTGGCGCACCTTCGGCGCGGCCGTAGCGCGTGGACGCTGTGCGTGGGTTCATCTTTCTTAAATGGATAGTGGGGGCGGAGCGTGGGAGGGGCAGCTTGGGAGGCGGTCTCGGGGAGGCGTGTCCAGGCAAAGCACAACAATCAAGATGGTGGAGGAGCCTGAAAACGAAACTCACAACACAATGCTAGCAATCCAAAATGCAGAGCCAGGAGCAGTGCGGTCTATGAGGCACCGGGTGAGAGGCTACCACAATAATATTGCAGCGGTTACCGAGCGCTTTACATAGAGCACAAAGCACAATACACAATTAAATAAATAATGCGGAATGAGTCTATGACAATGCTAGCGCGCAATAGCCAAAGCGGAGTAACGATATCGCTGTAGAGTTAATGCCGGTCGAGAGTGGTGTCAGCTGTTGACAGTGCCTGTCATGAGTCAGCAGTTTCTGTACTTTGACTAAAACATGCTTAGAGTTGGCAGTGTCTGTGCTTAGAGTCAGGAGTGCCGGTGATAGGAGTCTGTAGTACCTGTGCCTGGAGCAAAGGTTGGCTGTAACGGAGTGAGAAGTGCCTGTTGGTGGATTAAACTGGGTCTGTGTTTTCTGTTTGGTGTCAGCAGTGCTTGTGTTTGGAGTCAATGTTAGTTATAATGGAGTCTTCCTTACATGTGTTTTGCATCAGCAGTGTCTGTGTTTGAGGTCAGGAGTGCCTGCAGTGCTCATGCTGGGAGACTGGAGTGTCTGTGACTGGAGTTACCAGTTCCTGCGTTTGGAAAGAGATTATCTGTAATTGAGTGAGCAGTGCCTGCTTGTGAATTAAGCAGTCACAGTATTTCACATCAGTAATGCCCATGTTTAGCAGCTCCTGTATTTGCAGTCAGCATTATTTGTCATGAGTGACTGTGCTCGGAATGAGAAGTGTTTGTTTGGAGACAGCAGTGCCTGTGTTAGGAGTCAATATTAGCTATAATAGAGCCAAAAGTACATGTGTTGAGAATCAGCAGTGCCTGTGTTTGAAGTCAGCAATGCCTGTTGTGCTCATGCTGGGAGACAGGAGTGCCTTTGGCTGGAGTTACCAGAACGTGCGTTTGGAGAGAGATTATCTGTTACTGAGTGAGCAGTGCCTATTTGTGGATTAAGCAGTGACAGTATTTCACATCAGTAGTGCCTGTGTTTAGCAGCGCCTGTGTTTGTAGTCAGCATTATTTGCAATGATTCTTGATTGACTGTGCTTGGAGTGAGCGTTCCTAGTGATTTGAACGAAAAGTGGCTGTACTTGGAGTCAAGTGCCATTGCGTGGAGTCAGTAGTGCCTGTGTTTTGAGTTAGCAGTGCCTGTATTTGGAGTCAGGGTTATCTGTAACTGAGGCAGCAGTGCCTGTGCCTGGGAGTCAGTACTAGGTGCACGGGAGACAGTGGTGTTCTGTGTAAGAAGGATTTATAACAAACTGAGCAGTGCCTGTTCTTAGAATCTGGACAGACTATGACTTGAGGATTATCTGAAATTGAGTCACCAGTGCCTGTGTTTGGAGTCAACAGTACTTGTAATTTGATTCAGCACTGCCTGTGGTTAAGACCAGTAGTGCCTGTATCAGCGGTACCTGTGGTTGAGGCAAGTAGTGCCTGTATCAGTAGTGCCTATTTTGAATGAGTAGTGCCTGTGACTGGAGACAGTAGTTCCTGTTTTGAATCAGATGCACTTGTTTCTTGGATCAGGAATGTATGATTGGAGTCAGCATTAGCGGTATTGTAGTCAGCAGTGCCTGTTCCTGTGGAGTGACTGTGATTGGAGTGTGGTGTGAACAGTGTCAGTTTGTGAAGTACGCATGTGAGAGAGTTCGACATCAGTAGAGCATGTGCTTGGAGTAAGAAGTGCCTAGTTTCTGAATAGGTAGTGCCTGTGACAGTAGTCAGCAGAGTCTGTACTTGCAATCAGAGGTGCCTGTGATAGCAGTAGGAGACATGTGTGAGCAGTGACAGTGTGTTACATCGGTAGTCCACATGTTTGGAGTCAGCAGTGCCAGTTTTTGAAGTCCACGTTAAGTGCAATGGAGTCAGCAGTGCCAGTGACTGGAATCAGCAGTGCCTGTGCATTGAATAAGAGGTATTTTGAATAAGCAGTGCCAGTGACTGGAATCAGCTGTGACCACTTTAATTCAGAAGTATTTTTTTTTAATCCACAGTGCCTGTGCTTGGAACTAGCAGTGCCTGCTGCTGGAGTCGGGTGTATCTGTGCTTGGGTTTACAAGTGCGTGGAGTTAGTGGTGCATATGGTTGGAGTCGTGAGTGCCTGTGACAGGAGTCTGTTATACCTGTGCCCAGAGTTAGGGTTATCTCTATTTGCGTGAGCGGGGCCTAGTTTTGGAGTGTGCAGTGATAGTAGTGCCTGTGTTTCAAGTTAGCAGTGCCTGGATTTGAAGTTAGGGTTATCTGTACCTGAGCCAGGAGTGCCTGTGACTAGACTGAGGAGTGACTTTGACTGTGACTGGAACCGGTAGTGCCTGTATTTGGATTTAGTGTTATTTGAAATGGAGCCATCTGTGTCGGTACCCAGCAGTGCCTGTGGTCGCAGTGCCTGTATTTGGAGTCAGGTATGCCTGTGGAGTCGGTGCTAAATGTTAAATAAATGACAAATTAGGAGCAGAAGGGGTTAATTCTGGCTGGGAGATGGAATGTCATTGCCCCTCCCCCACGAGAGCTGGCCCCACCCCACACTAGGAACCGATCCTCCCCCACATGAGACTCATAGACCCAGTCCCTCAAATATATGAACCACAAACAGGGCCACCCCTCCCCACACAAGAGTGACTGCCCATCCCCCACAGGAGTCCAGCAAGGGGCGCCCCTCCCCAAGGGACCTCTAGGGGAGTGGAGCATGAATGCAATGTTCAGGGAAGGGGGGGTGCAGCTCCTAAACCAGCCTCAAGTCTGTTCCTGGGGGGAAGGGGGGGCTCCTACTCCAGCCTCATCCATTCTCCCCAGAGACAGAAGATTGGGAAGAGCTTTTGTGTGAAGGTGGCCCGGGGGAAAGTGAAGAGAAGCTCCATGGAGTCCGCATTGTAGAGGGACAGCCGCCCCGCCTCGTAATCCAGATAAACACCTAGCTTTCGGGGCTCCTCACAAGGAGACAGAGGGGTCTCAGGGGAGGTGAGAGCACAGTACTCATAATCATCATCATCATCATCATCATCATCATCATCCTCCTCCTCCTCATCATCATCATCATCATCGTCATCATCATCATCAAAATATATCCACCTCTTCACAGCCCAGACTCCCCCCTCAGGTGACCATGTGATCTCTTCCTTCCTCTCCACAGACTCTGCTGCGACCCCCACAGCCCATCCTCCGATCTCCTCCTGCAGCAGCAGCTGCACCTCCCAGTAATGTCTGCCGGAGGTGAACCCCTTGCTCCCCAGCACACAGGGATAGAAGGTGAATCTCTTGGGGGTGTCTGGCAGGGGCTGTGCTGAGCGTGTATATCTCGCATGTCTCCGCGTCTCAGACAGGCGGAGCTTCGGATGCGCGGTGTCTGGATCCAGAGTCACCGTCACTGCAGAGAAGAGATTCAGAATTAGAGATTCAAGCTGCAGCACTGAGGACCAATCACAAAGAACCACACTGCACTTTACACTGCACTAGACAGAACCTACGGGGAAGGAGCGCACTGTACTGGACAATGCACTGACTATACCACACCTACCAGTAAGGAGCACACCTCAGTGTACTGTAAACTGAACTAAACAGCACCAATCTGGAATCACTGCACTGTACACTATACTGCATTGCATTGCACCTACCTGGAAAGAGCACAGTGTACTGAACACTGCACTACACAGGACATATCTGAAAGGAGGCCACTGAACTGCCAATATACCACAATATACAGCACCTACTTGGAAGAAGCACACCGCACTATACCGCACCCACCTTAAAAGAGCACATTGTTCTTTACTCCACTAGACCGCACCTATCTGGACAGAGCATACTTGTGTAATGTACACTGCACTAGAAAGTTCCCATCTGGAAGATGCGTACTGCACTGTACTACACAGGTCACTGCTGGAAGGTGTGCACTGTAAGTACTAGACAGCAGCTATCACAAAGGACCACACTAGGGTTTAAACTGCACTATGCAGCCTCTCCCCGTGAGAGGCCTGTACTGCAGCTTATACACTCTCATGGGTCAGACACACGTTAGTTTCACTGTGTCCCTGACCGAGCTCCCCCCTGAAGGGACTCCTTGGATTATTCGTCATTTTCAAGGCTCCTGTTCTGGGCCCCGACAGAGGATCCGTTCTTGAAAGGGGTCTTACCACAGATCTGGGGGGTGGGAGTGGGGCTCGGGGGGCGGGGGGAAGGATGCGGGCAGAGTGATTGGGACCTGTCAGCTCAAGTCGCTTACCTTTATATTTCTTGATCCTTTCTGGACCCTGAATCTTCACCTCCTCACACCTGAAGGGACACAAATCATGTTAGTGTCACAGACACTCAGAGGCAAAGGGATATGAAAAGAGACAGCACAAACACCCTGATGTTACAAATAAAATACATACATCACAGGAGTGCCTGCAGGACAGCACTTGGAGTGTCTTACGACACACACACAACACCCGCAACTCTAAGGGGCCTCCGAAAGTGTCACACCCTCTGCCTTCCACTCTGACCGCTTCTCTGCTCAGATCCTCGCAGGGATTCGCACCTGATAAATACAAGCTTC
This sequence comes from Lissotriton helveticus, assembly GCF_964261635.1. Taxonomy (NCBI): domain Eukaryota; kingdom Metazoa; phylum Chordata; class Amphibia; order Caudata; family Salamandridae; genus Lissotriton; species Lissotriton helveticus. The sequence continues at coordinate 86,696,048 of NC_136063.1, forward strand.
GGGATCTCGGAGGAAACGGTGAAAAACCCAGCTACCAACACACGACCACTCTCTCCCTCTCTCGGTTTCTGTTTATTTATCTGTTTACCTGTGTCACTCTCTCTTTCTCTGTCAAACCCCTATGTGTTTCTCTCTCTCGCTGCCTCTGTGAGTGTCTCTTCCTAACTCCCTCTCTTTCAGAAAGCTCCAGGAATCTCAAAGGCAACTGTGAACAATCCTTGTTACTGCAAATGCAAACACACACACACACTCTAGAGGCCACACTCTCTACTTGTTTCTCTCTCGCTCTCCTTCCTCGACTTTGTCTCTCTTCTCTGACTCTAACAGTACAAAGGTCATGGTGAACAATTGCTGTTACTATACTCACTCCCTCTATCTCTGTCTAAACATCTGTATCACTCTCTCTGCCCCTCGTAGCTTCAATGTTTATCTGAATAACACTTGTCACCCCACACTGACGCTCGCACACACACACACAAATACACACACTCTTTCTCTCTTTTGCACTAACACTCCCACTTTCTCTCTTTTTCTCACAATTCTGGGGATCTCAAAGGCAGGAGTGAATAATCACACACACACACACACTCTCACTCCCTCTTTCACTCTCTATATATGCCTTCTGATCTTGTACTTACTCTCATGATCTCCTGTCTCCTGTGTCTGTCTGTCCCCTTTCTTTGTCACTATCTCTTTCTTGCTTTCTCCCTCATAAATATGTCCTGCATGTGAGAATCTCAGTAGTGCTGACTATAAGTATCTGTGAAATCTTGGAGTCTCTGAGGACCCGCCCCTTGGAGTCTCTGAAGTCCTGTACCCTCAGGACTTGCACCCTGTATTCTCTGAGGTCCTGCACCTTGGAGTCTCTGAGGTCCTGCACCTTGGAGTCTCTGAGGTCCTGCACCTTGGAGTCTCTGAGGTTTGGAGTCTCTGAGGTCCTGCACCTTGGTGTCTCTCAGGTCCTGCACCTTGGAGTCTCTGAGGTCCTGCACCTTGGAGTCTCTGAGGTCCTGCACCTTGGTGTCTCTGAGGTCCTGCACCTTGGTGTCTCTGAGGTCCTGCACCTTGGTGTCTCTGAGGTCCTGCACCTTGGTGTCTCTGTGGTCCTGCACCTTGGAGTCTCTGAGGTCCTGCACCTTGGAGTCTCTGAGGTCCTGCACCTTGGAGTCTCTGAGGACCCGCCCCTTGGAGTCTCTGAGGTCCTGCACCTTGGTGTCTCTGAGGTCCTGCACCTTGGAGTCTCTGAGTTCCTGCACCTTGGTGTCTCCGGGGTCCCGCCCATTGGTGTCTCTGAGGTCCTGCACCTTGGTGTCTCCGGGGTCCCGCCCATTGGTGTCTCTGAGGTCCTGCACCTTGGTGTCTCCGGGGTCCTGCACCTTGGAGTTTCTGAGGTCCTGCACCTTGGTGTCTCCGAGGTCCTGCACCTTGGAGTCTCTGAGGACCCGCCCCTTGGAGTCTCTGAGGTCCTGCACCTTGGTGTCTCTGAGGTCCTGCACCTTGGAGTCTCTGAGTTCCTGCACCTTGGAGTCTCTGAGGTCCTGCACCTTGGTGTCTCTGAGGTCCTGCACCTTGGTGTCTCTGAGGTCCTGCACCTTGCTGTCTCCGAGGTCCTGCACCTTGGAGTCTTTGAGGTCCTGCACCTTGGAGTCTCTGAGGACCCGCCCCTTGGAGTCTCTGAGGTCCTGCACCTTGGTGTATCTGAGGTCCTGCACCTTGGAGTCTCTGAGTTCCTGCACCTTGGAGTCTCTGAGGTCCTGCACCTTGGTGTCTCTGAGGTCCTGCACCTTGGTGTCTCTGAGGTCCTGCACCTTGGTGTCTCTGAGGTCCTGCACCTTGGTGTCTCTGAGGTCCTGCACCTTGGAGTCTCTGAGGTCCTGCACCTTGGAGTCTCTGAGGTCCTGCACCTTGGAGTCTCTGAGGACCCGCCCCTTGGAGTCTCTGAGGACCCGCCCCTTGGAGTCTCTGAGGTCCTGCACCTTGGTGTCTCTGAGGTCCTGCACCTTGGAGTCTCTGAGTTCCTGCACCTTGGTGTCTGAGTTCCTGCACCTTGGTGTCTCCGGGGTCCCGCCCATTCGTGTCTCTGAGGTCCTGCACCTTGGTGTCCCCCGGGGTCCCGCCCATTGGTGTCTCTGAGGTCCTGCACCTTGGTGTCTCCGAGGTCCTGCACCTTGGAGTCTCTGAGGTCCTGCAACCTTGGAGTCTCTGAGGACCCGCCCCTTGGAGTCTCTGAGGTCCTGCACCTTGGAGTCTCTGAGGTCCTGCACCTTGGAGTCTCTGAGGTCCTGCACCTTGGAGTCTCTGAGGACCCGCCCCTTGGTGTCTCCGGGGTCCTGCCCATTGGTGTCTCTGAGGTCCTGCACCTTGGTGTCTCCGATTCCTGCACCTTGGAGTCTCTGAGGACCCGCCCCTTGGAGTCTCTGAGGTCCTGCACCTTGGAGTCTCTGAGGTCCTGCACCTTGGAGTCTGCACCTTGGAGTCTCTGAGGTCCTGCACCTTGGAGTCTCTGAGGACCCGCCCCTTGGGGTCTCTGAGGTCCTGCACCTTGGTGTCTCTGAGGTCCTGCACCTTGGAGTCTCTGAGGTCCTGCACCTTGGAGTCTCTGAGGACCCGCCCCTTGGTGTCTCTGAGGTCCTGCACCTTAGAGTCTCTGAGTTCCTGCCCCTTGGAGCCTCTGAGGTCCTGCACCTTGGAGTCTCTGAGGAGTCTCTGTGGAGAAGTGTGGCTCAGGGGTTAGAGGCGGCAGACCCGGAAGCTGAGATCGGTCCTGGACCAGGGTTCAATTCCCCGCCTCGGCGGGTCTTGGGCTAAAAATTCCACGGACTCGATAATTCTCGCTCTGGTGCCTTCTCGACTCACGGGTTCACACTCTGCGACTCTGGGCAATAGCTTGCTTAATCTCCACAACCGCCCCTCGCGGCGGGATGCCTGACTTTCACCTTGTGGATACCCGCTGGGGCTATCACACAGAGGAATATCAGGATGGGTTCCCTAAGCAAGCGCCGGGACACCCACTGCGGGTAGCTGTGCGCTATATAAGCTCAACTACATTTACATTTACATTCCTGCACCTTGGAGTCCTTGAGGTCCTGCACCTTGGAGTCTCTGAGGTCCTGCACCTTGGAGTCTCTGAGGTCCTGCACCTTGGAGTCTCAGGTCCTGCACCTTGGAGTCTCTGAGGTCCTGCACCTTGGACCCAGCTTCAAATTATGTTTGTTGACATCTTATTTCAGTCTACAGCCTTTGGTTTGACTGCGTCTTGCTGGCTGCTTCGTACACCTCCCTAAGATGGGTCCTCGTCGACTTTCCTTCTATCGCTTGTTGTTGTGAACTGCTCCCAGGTGTCATTCTGTAAAGTATCAGAGGATTAGCCCCTCTGTTACGACCCAAACTGATTTCAGATTATTCTAAACCACATGTACTGGATATTCACTCCAGGGCAGCCCAGCTCTAAAAGTGGAATGGTGCCACTAGCAAGCAGGGGCTCTTCTCTCCAATTCCTGCCTGTGTCTCTTTCACTCTCCTCTTCTCCACCTCCCTCTGCATGTCTCCTCCCTTCTCACTCCTCTCCTGGTCAATCGCCTGTGTCTCTTCTTCTACCTCTCTTTCTTCTTCCACGTTCTCTCTATTTCTCTCTCCGCTTCTTTGTTGTCTTAAGTGAGGGTTCTGGACTCTTTCAAAGGTTCGAGGATTGATTGATGCTGACCCGAGGATGCTGTAGGCTGAAGGGAAGTCACTGAGGGACAAAACATAGCTTCTTTCCACCAACAGCAGATTTGAGGACAGCGGAACAGCAGAGAAAGCATAACGTGTACCTTTTAGCCAGTGGATTTGTTTATACCTGTATTTTGGACAATGTATGACATTGTGACTCAGACACAGGTAGAAGCCCATTTCCGTCCTGAGTGTTCTAGCACATGCAGGACGTTTTAATTCAACTGCGACTTTCACCCGCCCAGGGCAGTATCTTCGAGTGCCGTTCCTTCATGCGCATTTTTATGACACTGAATGATACTGACATAATCCATGCTTATTTTATGCTGTCTTTTATTTTCAAAAACTGCTGCATTCCAACCACATCTCGTTTTTATAAACGTTTTTCTTTTGAAGCCCACTTTATGTTGTCTCTTTGTTTGAACCACAGTCTAATCCAACCATTTTTTCGTTTTTATAAACTTTTTTCTTTTGATGCCCTTACTGGGGCTGAAACCGATGGATTGATGTGCAGTACACATGCTAGTTGAAAATATCAAGCGCAGAGGCTTGCTTTAAACTTTAATAACTGCTCTAAAGCCTTTCCCCTGTGGAAGCGCTAGTGTTAATCACAAGTGGGTGAGAAGTGTTTGGACGCAGCTTTCTGAAAATAAAGCATCTGTGTGGAATACATCAATATGCATAAACCTCTGAATATAGAATGCAGAGCGACCTCTGACCCTGCTCACAGGCAGGTCACTCCCCACGCTGCTGCATGGCTCTGCCTGCATTGTTTTTGCCTAATCTTGCATCTTGCATTTTATTCCTCTGTGCCTGTACTTGTTTTCTTGCCAAGACTTGTTTTTATTCCTCTGTGCCTGTACTCGCTTTCTTGCCTAAACTTGTTTTTCCTTCCTGTGCCCAGTTCTTCCACGGACCGCCCGTTTTTCCCGACGCTGTGTCCATGCATCCCCGCCCCACTGCAATCCCATTCACCGCCCACTCCCGCCTCCCAGCTGCTCCTCCCTCCCACATCTCCTCATATGGAGGCCGCGCAGCGGACACGCCGCGTAAGCCTGCCTGTGCCCATCCGCACCTGGACCGCGTCCAGCACCAGGACCCCATGACCCCGCAATGCCCGACACCACTACCATGCCAGAACCATCCACGCACTCAACACAGACGATCACACACCTGCTTCCTCGCCTCCCCGAAGCACACCCATGGAGCTTTCACCTACCGGAACTGCAGCTTCACAAGGGTTGCATGATGTTACAACACGATCTTTTAGATCGCGGTACATCACAATGCAGGTTTCACAACGCAAGTCGTTACCACGACTTGCGCTGTAGGGTGCTGGACTTAGGAATAGTTAAATTTACTATTCCAACACCAGCTTACGTACAGTAGGGAAGGTGTTGGAATAGTAAATCTACTATTCTTTAGTCTAGAGCGCCCTCCAGCGCAAGTTGGGGTAACGACTTGCGTTGTAAAAGACACGTGGTAATGGCAGCGCAGTGTTTTGACAGCGTTGTCATGGATGTTCCCCCTTCACAAGCGTCCGCCCCACCATGCTGCCGACCAGGAAAGAACCCAACCACCGCAGATGCATCCTTCTCAACACCCACTCTGCCCGCAAACACGCCGTTGAACTCTGGGACCTACTCGACTCAACCTCCCCAGCCGTCGCCTTCCTGACGGAGACCTGGCTGAACTGCCTCGGAACTCAACATAGCCATAGCTGTCCCGGAAAGCTACAAAATCACCCGCAGGGACCGCACAAACGGAGCAGGAGGAGGAATCACCATTGTCCACAGGAACACTCTCAGAGTCTCGACAAACACCGACGACTCCCTCAGCACTGCCGAACACCTGCACTTCCAGATCCACACCGACCTCAACACCACCCTCAGAGGAACCCTCATCTACCGACCCCCCGGATCCCAACCACAGTTCAGCGATTCAATTGTCCACTTCATCAGCACACACGCCCTCGCCTCCACGGACTACATCCTCCATGTCGCCCGTCGGCACCACCTCAACATCATCTCCTACGCCGATGACACCCAGCTGATCCTCCCCCTCACCAAGGACCCCCACACAGCCAAAACCAACCTTCACGAAGGAAAGAAGGTCGTCGCTGAATGGATGAGGAATAGTCGACTGAAGCTGAACTCGGACAAGACGGAGGTCCTCATCCTCTGACCCACCCCTTCGGCCTGGGAGGACTCCTGGTGGCCGACTGCACTGGGACCTGCCCCAACACCCACCGACCACGCACGCAACCTAGGGGTCATCCTCGACTCCACCCTCTCCTTGACTAAACAGTTCAACGTTGTCTCCTCCTCCTACTTCAACACCCTCTGCATGCTCCGCAGGATCTACAAGTGGATCCTCACTGAAACGAGAAGAATGGTCACCCAGGCCCTCGTCAGCAGCAGATTGGACTACGGAATCGCCCTCTACGCAGGAGCCTCACCTTAACTCCTGAGACGGCTCCAATGCATCCAGAACACCTCTGCACGCCTGATCCTTGACATCCCTCGCCGCAGTCACATCACACCCCAACTGAGAGACCCACACTGGCTCCCGGTCAACAAGAGGATACCCTTCAAGCTGCTCACCCACGCACATAAGGCACTCCACAACACCGGACAAACATTTCAACAGACGACTCAGCTTCTACACCCCCACCCGCCAGCTCCACTCTGCTGACGTCGCCCTCGCCACAGTCCCCCGCTCCCAAAGAGCGACCTCCGGCGGCAGATCGTTCTACCACCTCGCCGCCAAGACCTGGAACATCCTCCCCATCCACCTACGGCAGACACAAAACCTGTTGACCTTCAGAAAACTCCTCAAGACCTGGCTTTTCGAGCAGTAAAGCATTCACCACCCCAGCACCTTGAGACCCCCACGGGTGAGTAGTGCGCTTTACAAATGACATGATTGATTGATTGATTGATTGATTGAAATATTAAGCCTGGATATCAAATGTATTATAATATTGTAACTCAGCAATCACATCACTTTGCCTCAGTTTGAATAACTGTAGTACGCGTCTCTCTACTACACCCTACATTATCTCGGAATTAGTGCTTTCATTTAGCTGCTAATTGCCCAGAAAAACTTTGCTAGTTGTGCCCACTCATTTCTATTGGTAACTTAACTCTGGGTACTGGGGCCACTTGCAGTCAGATAGGCACAAGCAATACGTTATGTATGTCTTTAAACTAGGACATAAAACTAGGGATGTAGCCTTCTTGGCCCTAAACAGACTCCTTACTAAAGGATGAGGCATGTTTAGGAGAAGATGTGGGTTTTAGACATTTTCAATGTTGTTTCAAAGCATTAGAGGGAAATTTGAGGACTGGCAGTGGAGTTGGAAAGTATTGAATGAGGTTTGGAGTTCTCTGTGATTGTGGAAACCTTGAGGCAGTTTCTGTGGACAAAGGGGATTTTCCTGGACACAAGAGAGTTTCCCTGGAGCGAGGGGGTATTTTCATAAGACTAGAAGTCTGTGGAGTCTCAAAGTAATTTTTTGAAAACTCAGTTATTGTTTCTTAGAATGAAAATGAGTTTTTAAAGACTGTGGATGTTTTGAGAACAAGCCAGAGGGCCGCAACACTGTTTGTAAGGTAGGAGAGTAGCTACGAGGTGATCTACTTATGATAATTGTCTGAGGTGGTATTGCTCTCGCATCAGAGTGGATTTCTGTGAGCTCAGTACTGACATTTCCACCCTGCAGCCAGACCTGCTCCTTATACACTGAGAGGACAATAAATCAACCTTACCTCTTCAGGGTGCTTCTAACATCCTGCAAAACAAAAAAAGGACATCAGTTTCCATAACCAATTTTAAATTCTCGCAGACATTTAGGCATTAGTTGTGCAATTCAGGTTAATGCAACGATCTCATCTAAGGAGACACAAGGGTGCCGACCTCACTCTTCAAAACATACAGTTTGTGATATTCTGAATAGGGTCACATGACACAGCACAGTTTGTGATATCCCAAATGGACCCTCAAGACAGCAGAACTTTTAAATTCTGAGTGAGGGCAGATGGAGTAGAGTCTGATATATTCTGAATGCGTCATGCATTATAGTCTAGAGTTCCTGAGATCAGGCGGCATACCTGCTAAAACCCTTGCATCACTAGAAATAATTGGTGAAATACCAGAGAAATAACTAGTATACCACACCAAAATACTTCTAACGCTCTTATAAGGAATTAAATGTACATCTGTAAATAAACAAGGATTCTGGATAAATGACAGGATTAGACCCTAAAGCCTCTTGTTTCGGTTAGAAAACCTCTATCCATACAAGCTGGAAAACTAGAACTGGGTATAACCCGTACTCAGGGAAAAAAACTTCTGTCTCCTATACCAGGGTGTTTTTGTTGGAAACAGGAGGCTCTTAATACTCTGGGAGAATTGGTGACACTTGAACTGAAAGCCTCAGGCATTAAATTATGTTCAATGTAAAAAATTAGACTTTGCTCTGAATTGTTTCAGTTTGAAGAACGAATTATGAAATGACGTAATACAGGTTAGGAAATCTTAAGGGGAGGGCTTGGCATAAGCTTGCAAAATACTCTGGGGGGCATGTCTTTGACTTTTCTACCAGTCCTGATCCTGCTGAAAAGGAAGCCGGGGAGCGCAACGGTGAAGATCGCGTGGGCACGGGACCCAAACTCCAGTCCCAGCAGTACCGGCATAAGTCGGATAGCGCCATCACGCTTCCCATGAAGGAGTGCCCAGGGGCCCAGGACCCCATCTACAGGCCCGAAAGGAAGGAGGAAGACAGGGAGAGTGCCACAACACTCCCCTGCGGCTGCAGGGAGGCGTGGGAGGGCTGTTGAACTCCCCCGAGGTCCAGCCGGACCAGCGCTGGCCTCAGTGTCTGCCCGCAGGAGCGGGCACACCAGAACAGAGGTGCCAGCTCCCACGGCAGCATGCAAAGGTGCTGGCCAGTCGGGGAGCTAGCGGGAGCCACTGGGGGTGGGCTCCCCGAGCGGCTCTCCAACGATGATGAAATGCGGGTGCCCAGATAGGACCTGGCCCCCGAGAGGCACAAAGGAGCGGCAAGGGCAGCCCGGGATGGGCTCCCCGAGCTGCCATCAACTCACCTACTATAAGGGGTCCGGGTGGGACCGGGCCCCCAACAGGACCGGGCAGCAGCGTGAGGCTGCCGAGGATTGGAGTGCGGCTCTCCCATAGCAGCGGGGGGGGCCACTACTATTTATTTCTTTATTTATAAAGTTTTATATAGCACGTACGTGACCCACGAGAGTATCAGAGCGCTTTACAATAAAAGAACATCAGTGGTTGAGGTGGTACACACACATTCAAATGAGTCAATTTGTACAATAGAAATATAAAATATATGCATAATAAACATAGAGGACCATGATTCTACAGGACGTTGTACAATAGACAGTTAATGAACGTTAGGTGATTGTGCTAGCAAACATACATATTATAACTCCAAATGATTCAAAGTAGATATAAAATGTGGATCTATGACAGAATTTCGACAGACAGAATTTCGACCTACACAAATATCGGCGTAATTATATCGATAGCAAAAATATCGACGCCCTATGTACAACATGGTAAGTACCAAAATATCGAAAAAATAATATCGATGTTAAAAATATCGTTGTTAAATATATCGATTTAAATTTTTTTTTGAAATAACATAAAAAAAACTGTAAATAATACTTATTAATTACTTAAACATATTTAAATATATGTAATAATGGTTAAAAATAATAATAATACATATTTAATAAACAAATAAAATGATAAATCATATATAATATATAATTACTTAACAATAATTACTATTCCCACTCCAGTAGGTGCAACAGTAGGGAAAACTGACCCTGAACCCTAAAAATACCCCTTTACCCAAAAACCTAAAACTGACCCTGAACCCTAAAAATACCCCTTTACCCATAAACTGAAAACTGACCCTGAACCCTAAAAATACCCCTTTACCAAAGAACTGAAAACTGACCCTGAACCCTAAAAATACCCCTTTACCAAACAACTGAAAACTGACCCTGAACCCAAAAAATACCCCTTTACCCAAAAACTGAAAACTGACCCTGAACCCTAAAAATACCCCTTTACCCAAAAACTGAAAACTGACCCTGAACCCTAAAAATACCCCTTTACCCAAAAACTGAAAACTGACCCTAAAAATACCCCTTTACCCAAAAACTGAAAACTGACCCTGAACCCTAAAAATACCCCTTTACCAAAGAACTGAAAACTGACCATGAACCCTAAAAATACCCCTTTACCCAAAAACTGAAAACTGACCCTGAACCCTAAAAATACCCCTTTACCCAAAAACTGAAAACTGACCCTGAACCCTAAAAATACCCCTTTACCCAAAAACTGAAAACTGACCCTGAACCCTAAAAATACCCCTTTACCCAAAAACTGAAAACTGACCCTGAACCCTAAGAATACCCCTTTACCCAAAAACTGAAAACTGACCCTGAACTCTAAAAATACCCCTTTACCCAAAAACTGAAAACTGACCCTGAACTCTAAAAATACCCCTTTACCCAAAAACTGAAAACTGACCCTGAACCCTAAAAATACCCCTTTACCCAAAAACTGAAAACTGACCCTGAACCCTAAAAATACCCCTTTACCCAAAATTAATTAATATTACAATTAAATTACTTCCCACCCTATTCCCCTATAAACCCACAACCCGCTCCAGTAGTAAAACATATAATTTAGTTAAAAATATACATAAATTATCAATTAATTATTCTATTAATCAATTAAAATAAATCATTGCTAATTAATATTTCATGGCAAAATAAAGAAATCATTAAAAATAATTTTTTTCATTAGAAATACATTGCTTCCCACCCTATTCCCCTATAAACCCACAACCCGCTCCAGTAGTAAAACATATAATTTAGTTAAAAATATACATAAATTATCAATTAATTAATCAATTAATCAATTAAAATTCATTGCCAATTAATATTTAATTGCAAAATAAATTAATCATTGAAAAATAATTATTTAATTACAAATAAATTACTTCCCACCCTATTCCCCTATAAACCCACAACCCGCTCTGGTAGTAAAACATATTATTTACTTTTATATATTTTTAAATTATAAAACCATATTAAACACATGTTATAACAATTAATTTAAATACTTAACTAATATTTCTAACACATATTAGTAAATCGAAATTACTTACATCGATATACATGCTATCGATATAAGTAATTTCGATATTACTTACCTTAGGTTCGATATTCTGGCCATCGATATTCTGGACATCGATATTCTGTCCCATCGATATTAGCAACTCGATATAAGTGTAGGTCGAAATAAAAAACTCGATATTTTGACTGTTTACCATAAAATGTGTAGATGACCAGGAGGACGCAACTTGTATTTGGGGAGACCACAGAGGGTGGTGCTTCCATAGTCTAATCTTGGTAGCACTAGGGCTTGTAATGCAATTTTTAGATCTGCCTGAGGGAGGAATGGTTTTAGTTTCCTTAAAATACTCATCTTGTGATTAGCTCCCTTGGTGGCAATAGAGATGTGCGACTGCATATTCAAATGTTTGTCTATGGAGATTCCTAGGGATGTTGCTGAGTCAATGATGAGGGGGACACAGTCAAAACAAGTTAGGTGTTTTAACCTGAGGTCTAGCTTTGGTGTGTGGCTCGGTGGCGAGATGAGAATGAATTCCATTTTTTTGGTATTCAGCATCAGGTGGTTGTTAGTGAGCCAACGCTGCGTGCTCAGTAGAGTAGTGTTGAGGGAAATAAAGTCATCTGGCGAGGTGATTCTCAGATACAACTGGGTGTCGTCAGCGTACAGGTGATATAGAATGTTCGTTGATATCAGAGCGTTGCCAAAGGCTCCATTAGGAGGTTGAAAAGAATGGGTGAAAGGGCAGATACCTGAGGCACACCAAGTGTGATCATGGAGGGTTGTGAGAGTGAATTCTTCATCTTGATTCTTTGATATCTGTTATTCAGGAAGGAGGAGAATCATTGCAGCACTGTGCCCGAGAGGCTCATCCTACTTTCCAATAGGGACAGAAGGTTGTCATGCTTGACCGTATCAAAGGCAGAGGATAGATCAAGAAGTATCAATAGGCATGATTTATTGCAAGAGGTGCAATTGCATGAGACGTGCATTTACTAAGGTTATTTCTATTGAGGTCACATGTGTAATATGAGGTCATAAGCAAAGAGTGGGGTTATGATGCTGGACATTCCTGCTTGGGTGTCTGGCTGTATATGCTTAATCCTATTATTTCAACTGTGATGTTTTTTTGGGGCTGTAATTGCAATGCATTATAATGATTACCAGTTATGATAAGGACTGTCATTTTAAGTCATGCTTAAAAATGCATTCTTTAAAAAAAAAATCTTTTATGGACATAATTAAAAGAAAAAGCATCAGGTGACGTACATTACTTTCGCATTAATCGAATATACATTTCCGTATTTGCAAAATGATATTTTACAGGATAACATTTAGGGATCACTGGGACTCCGATGCCACTGCCACTTCTCTAAGATGTGGAGGTGTGCAGATATCCCCTCTGTATCCATTCCAACCGCCCCAAACTTTCCCCCATTTCCCGGGGAAGCCCCTGGTGAAATACACAGACCTCTCCCTGAACATGCACCAGTCCAAATCCTCCATCCACTTCCCAATCTGGTTCACCTGGCCGGCTCCCAACAACTGAGCGAGGTTACGTTTAGCAATCATGCATGCAGGGTCTCCCACAGCTTCCCAAATGAGTTCAGGTCCGTAGGTTCCCAAACATTCAGGACACATCTTGAGGCCTCCAGCGCCAACTCCACCCACTTAACCTCTTGGATCTTATCGTGGATTTTGACCCAATAGTCCTGTATTTCAGGGCAATGCCACAATATATGCAGAAATGTTCCGATCTCCCCGCACTCTCTCCGACACTCCCCGCTATCCGCCAGACCCATCCGCACTAACCGAGGTCCCGTGGTGTAGGATCTGTGGAGGATCTTCAATTTGACCAGCCTAAGTCTCATTTGGACGGCAACTACTTTGGGGAGGAGACTGCCTCCCTCCAGTCCTCATCACCCAATACTAGGCCATCTGTGCCCCACTGCTCCCTGATAGCCGCCAATGGATCCCCCATGTGATTGATTCATTTTTTATATATCAATGAAATGTTTTTTTCTGGGAGGTGGCCATCTAGTACCCGGTCCTCCAAAGGGGAGGCCTCCGGGGATGTGGTGCCCCTGGGAATATTTGCAAGTAGGGCATGTCTGACCTGAAGGTATCGGTAACGCTCACTCTCCTGCAGATAATATTTTTCCTGTAGAGCTTCAAATGTAAGGATCTTATCTTTCCCCCAAACGTCCTTAATCTGTGAGATCCCTATGAGGTCCCATTTATCAAAGCCCTTCGTTTTCCACATGCTACCAAATCTCTCCGAATTCCACAACGGGTTCGCCAGCGTTAGCCTCCCGCCCCACTTAAGGTTTCGGGTAACAGCATGCCACACTTGTGCCGCATGCACCGGTGGCCCGACAAGGGAAAACCGGCCATTCCTAGCATATAAAGCTCTTGTAATATCTCCCCCCGGTATCTGACCGCGATCCATCGCATATCCGGGGTCTGATGGAGACCCATAGACAGCGTGATTAATCGCCGCTAGTTGAGAGGCCAGTAGTATTTCCGGAGGTCTGGCAAACCAATCCCCCAGTCATACCAGGGAAGAGTAAGCTTGGAAAAAGCAATACGGGGCCTGCCCTCACAGAGAAACTGTCTTTGGAGGGACTCTATTTCCTTGAAATATGAGGAGGGTACCGGATCCATCGAATTCTGAAGCGCATATAGGAAGCGGGGAAGGGCCATCATCTTAAACAGCACAGCTCTACCGAGAAGGGAGAGCGGCAACGATCACCATCTCGCCACATCTCTGCGGAACCTGGCCATTGGGGGCCGCAGGTTGTTATCATATCTCAACTTTGGGTCCATGGTCACGTATAAGCCCAGGTATCGAAATCCCACTGCCTCAACTTGCAGTGTGAATGAACCCTGAATGACTGGGGGATCTCCGCTGAGGACGAAAAACAATGACTTCGCCCAATTAACGGCGAATCCAGAGTACTTACCGAATATTGTCAGGATGTCCAGAAAATTGATCAAAGAATCCCTGGGGGTAGAGAGATAAAGCAGAATGTCATCTGCGTATAGCGAGAGCTTATCTTCCCACTGGGGCGTCCAACGCAGCCCTCCAATCGATCGGTCCCAACGGACCCACGCCTCCAGCGGCTCGAGTGCCAGTGCAAATAATAGTGGGGACAGCAGGCACCCCTGTCGTTTGCCGCTGTCCAGAGCAAAGTCAGCGGATTTGTGGTTATTCACCACTACCCTGGCAAGGGGACCCGTATATAAGAGACCCATCCTATGAACTCGTGGCCAATATCCATCTTTCCCAAGACAGCGAATAAATGGGGCCAGTCGACTCTATCAAAGGCCATGGAGGCATCTAACGACAACAGGGCCACCAATTTGTGAATCTTTGATGCGCCTCCCAAAATCCCATGCAGCCTCCGTAGGTTTAGAGCCAAATTTCGGTGCGGCATAAAGCCCGACTGATCCGGGTGGATCCGAGTGGTAATGACCTTGGCTAGCATGGTCGCCAGCAGTTTTGCCAGCACCTTAGGTACAGCGTTTAGTAGCAAGATTGGCCGGTAAGAAGTGCATAGTGTCCTGGGCTTACCTTCTTTGTGAATGGCAATAATATTTGCCACTTGTTGGTTGTACGGGAGTTGGCCCTTCCCCTTGCTCTCCATAAACATGGCACGGAGAAACGGTGCTAATTTATTCGTGTTGAGTTTATACAGCTCTATGGGGGTTCCGTTAGGGCCAGAGGCCCTCCCGGAATGGACTCTCCTAATGGCCGGCGCCACTTCGTCATTCGTGAGGAAGGAGCCAAGGTACTTCCCGTCCTCTTCCGACAGCGCGGGCATTGGGATGTTGTGTACCATAGCCGCATTTCCGGCCTCCGTATAGTTGCTTGCAGACGTATACACCGATCTATAATAAGCAGTGAACTCTTCTACTATCACCTGCGGATCCGTCACCCTGCCTGACTCTCCTGTCTGCAACTCTGGCACCAACCTCGACGCCCACTCCCCTTTCTCCAACCACGCAATCAGTTTCCCTGCTTTGTCGCCGTGTTCATATATCCTACTCTGGGTGTTCGCGTGCTGCACTTTGGAACTGTCTCTAGCCAGGCTCTTATATTCATCTTGGAGGAGTCGCAAACAGTGCATTCCCTCGGGGGTAGCATCTCTTGACACCTCCCCCTCCACAGTTATCAATTCTGCATCCATCCTGTCCACCTCTGCCCTTCCTCCCCCTCCCCAAAACCAGTGATAAGACCTCCCCTCTAATGACTATCTTGTATGCCTCCCACAGAGACTGTGCCGACTCGACTGTTCCCACATTTTCTTGGAAATACCTTTACGTGACTTGTACCACCTCCTTTTTGGTGTCAGGATCCCTCAGGTGCCATGCATTAATGGGGGCAGTCCTCCCCGCATCTCTCTGCTCCACCTCCACCCTGAGCCAGACTGGAGAGTGATCTGAAAACCCCCTGCCCATATTGCGCACCTCACGGAGCCATGCTGCCTGCGACGCTGGTACTAGGACATAGTCTATTCTCGATAAGGAGTGGTGAGCAGCAGAGGCGTGTGTGTAGTGCACTCCGTCTGGGTTCCTCAGTCTCCACCCATCTGTAAGCCCAGTTGTTGCTACGAAGTCTGGCAACCACCTCTGAGATGGCGTCAGAGTTCAAGCTGGGTGCCTATCCACTTCACCATCCATCACAGCATTAAAATCTCCACCCACAATCAGTATCCCCAAAGGCAAAGTTAAGAAAATTGCGCAAAGATCTCGGAAGGTGTCCGTCTGAAGACCCGGCAGAACATATACTGACAAAAAAGTGACAATTCTCCCCTCCCACAGCCCAGAGATGCCAATGAATCTACCTCGATTGTCAGCCCATGTGGCCTGGATAGTCAGTAGAAAGGAGTTTCTCATTAGGATGCCCGCCTCCTAGATCCTGTGGTGAATCCAGCATGCGCCACCAATTTATAACCTCCCTTGTGTGGTGCCATACAGCGATTACCAACCAGATGCGTCTCTTGTAGCAACACCAAATCCGGGGAGTGTCTCCTGATCAACTGACTCACCATTCCCCTTTTTATCTTGTCCCCTAGGCCATTCACATTCCAACTGAGCGTGGATATCCCCAGTTCCTGTCTACCAGAAGACATTATAATGATAGATCCTGTCTAGGTCACCTGATGCTGTAACAAAAGAAAAACAAATCGCCAATAATTTTGCACCCAATCGAAGTTTAAATATGAAAAAACCCTCAACTCTCAGCCCCCCTCCCCCACCCTGCACCCCTGCATGTAGCTTATGCTCATCCCCAACTAGCAGTGTGCCTGTTGCCCCAACACTAATCTACAACTAACTAAAAGTAGAAAATAGAGGGAGGGCCTGGACAATCCCGCCAACCCCCGCTACCCCCGCTCCGCCATCACTACCCCTGTTCTGGTCAGTCAACAACAATATCTTTCTGACACGGCAAGTCAGGGGAGACATTACATGAACCCCCCCCCCCCCCCCCCCCCTTCACGGCATGTTACGGATTAAACCCAACGGTCACCAGTTAACAATAGTTTATTGTTCGTCCGCTTCGTCTCGATCTCTGCTCTGCGCCTCAGTCGCGTGTGCACTTTCCAACCAATCCGCCGCTATCTCTGCATTATCGAAGAACCAGGCCTTCCCTTTGAGTTCCACTCGGAGGAGGGTCGGAAACATCATGGCATATTTTAGCCACTTGTCTCTCAATTTCTTCTTCACCGACAAGAAGCCCTGACGCTGCTTTTGTACCTTTTGGGTAAAGTCTGGGAAGAAGGAGAGAGTTGCATTTTCATATCTCAAATGGGCCCCAGCACAAGCCGCCTGTAAGATTGCATCCCTGTCGCCAAAATTCAGGACCCTTGCGATCATAGGACGGGGGGGGTGCCCCTGGTCTGGGCCTGCCCCTCAGGACTCTGTGTGCCCGCTCCACAGTGAAAAAATTACTAAGGCCTTTAGGTTTGAGGTGATAGAGAACTATATTTTCGACAAACAAATCCAGAGTTTGGCATTCTGATTTCTCGGGCACCCCTAGAATGCGGACGTTATTACGCCTGGCCCTGCCCTCGTACTTGTCCAGCTTGCGATCTGTGGGAACTCTTGAGGCCTTGAGGTCCCTCACCTCTTGTTGCAACAGGTTCACGTCATCAATCAGGCTGGCCGTTTTGAGCTCCAGTGTCTTCACCTTCTCATTTGCCTTTGTGAGATCCGCCCATATCAGCCCCACCTCAATTGTAACAGTGTCTAGTTTATTGTCTAGGGCCTCCATCTTCTGGCCCAGGGATGCCTGCACTCTGTTGATGGCCGCCATGAGATCCTTCAATGGGGGCTTAGATGGTGGCAAATGTGACCCCTCCCCACTCCCCCCCCAGATGGGATTTTCCTCAATTCCACCGGGGACACCTTTGGTAAGGTGTAGTGATACAACCTGTTTGATTGGATATTTCTGGACCCCTTGAAAGAAGAAGCAGGCAGGGACCTATCCAAGTCAGTTTTTGTCGCCATCCTACTTCGTTGGACCATGATGCCAGACACGGCCGATCTCCACACTTGAAGTCAGAGTCTCAGAGCGTCCGCCCTCTCCTGATACTCACCGACAGGCCGCACACAATCACACCCCCTCCGGGCTTTCACTATGCCATGCCCAGCCCCTCAGTCAAGAGCGCACCCTGCCAGCTCCACAGCTCACCTAACAGAGCCAATGCTTGGCGCACCCCTCAGGAGCTCCCCTGTGTTGTGGCCTATCTTGCAAGTGTTCTCCGTAGTGTCCCCTTGTCAATCTGGAAGTCACTCCACAGCTACTCACTGCGCGCCACTTCTTTGTTGCCCCCTATTCCTCTCCGGTGCAGCGCAGCTAGAGGGCTCTCTGCAGCCAACCCTGGCACCCAACTCCAACTGCCGGCTGCTCGGGACGGCCGAATGGGGTACCCCGCAAGTCAGTCCAGGCTGTTCTCTCTTTGTTGCCACCCATGCACCATCCGTCACTTGCGGGCCTCCTAGAGGTGGGGAAGCCTCCACTGCTCCCCCGGCACCGCCACCGCTGGGATCCCCGAGGCCGGGCCATCGTGGTGTTCTGTGCCCGACCTCCTCCTGCCCACTGTCACCTCTTCCCCGTAGACAACAGGCTCTCAAATTGCCTCGGGTGCGCTTTCATGCAATTTTCAGGCAGACCGATGTTGGCCAGTCCGCGTCCCCGTTTTGCGACTCTCTGGTCGACTGTGGTTGTGCACGGCCCTCAAGCTGAGCAGTCGTGTCTCATAGCTCCCATGCCCCCACGACTTAGCTCCGCTAATTGGTGATATCAGGCTCACCAATTGCCCCGGGGTGTTTTCACACTTTTCAGGCCAGGCCGGTACCGGCCGGTCTGCGGCCCCGCTGTTTACTCACTCCGGGCGGTCTCACCTTCACGGGAGGCCCTGGCTTTCACGCCGGACAAGGCCCCAATCTTCCGGCCGTGTTTCTCCGTCTCCAGACCACGGAGATGGCTCGGAGCGTCACCGAAGGGCGTCGCTTCTGTTCCAAAGTTCGGGAGTGGGGCTCGGGCCCAGGATCTATAGCAGGATGCGGCAGCAGGGAAGGGAGGTCGGCGGAGCCGATTCCCTACGCAGCCATCTTGGTCGCCGGCTTGGCTCCTCCCTTAAACATGTATTCTTGCTGCTGTGTTTGGTGAAGAACAACCCAGACTGTTTGCCCCTACGATGTAGAGGTGTATACCAGTCGCGGCTGGTGACATTTGAAATAGGCGGGGCGTAAAATTGGCGGTGGAGAAAAGTCCATACAGGAACAGCTCAAAGGGCCTACTCGCAGTCAGAGTGTTCCGATTTTATAATGAAAATTATGCTCCATTAGTCATCACTGAACCTTTCCAACGTGGCTGCGAGCCTTCCAGGAGTGTTCAATTGCTAGGAACTGTAATCCCTGATCTCAGCACACCTTACTGCACCAGCGTGAAGGAGGCCCTCTGGAGCCGCGTTACACCAAACAGCGATAATCCCTTGTTGTGCTTCATCTGAGAGAACTGTAAAATCCTGAATTCCGAAAGTAGTTGAAAAAAAGAAGCAGCAGTCTGCCGCACCTCATTGGCAAGGGACGCTGCTTCTAACTGGACAATAATACAAGACTTGGACTGACTGCCTCATAATAATAAAAATAAATGTAAAAAAAACTTACCTTGGCTTGGCTTCCCGCTCTGGCTCTCGACTCGAGTCCTGTCCCGCGGGCCGAGACTGCAGACTCCCGCGCGCCATCCTGGATTTTTTTGAATGCCTCGTCACCAGAGTCGTCACTGAAGGCTGCAGGCAGCCTCCCTCCCCTCCATGGCAGCCGGCGCTGATTGGTTCGGCCGGCTGCCCTAAACACGTCATTCCTCTTAGTCTGCATGCAGCAGAACGGAGAGTGGGAGGAGGATTGGGGGAGCGGCTTGCCCACTGTTGCTAATACTGTCTGTTTGGACAGCCTCTCAGGCTGTCCAAACAGTCCGTATTCACAACAGTGGGCAAGCCACTCCGCCAAGCCACTCCCCCCTGCCCTGAGGCTCGAGGAAGTTTGCTGACTGCTTTCTCGCCGTGCGAGAAGGGCAGGCAGAAACAAATGGTAGTTATAAATAAATAACTACCATTTGTTTCTGCCTTCTTCTCGCACGGCGAGAATACAGGGGGGGCGGCGCCCAAA
Organism: Lissotriton helveticus; assembly: GCF_964261635.1. Lineage (NCBI taxonomy): Eukaryota > Metazoa > Chordata > Amphibia > Caudata > Salamandridae > Lissotriton > Lissotriton helveticus. The sequence goes on from NC_136063.1 coordinate 86,715,626, forward strand.
CGCCCCCATGGTAAAACCGCCACTGGTGTATACGTATTCTGTATGGTAGGTATGAGATGTTCAGTCAGGGTTATGTGTCACCAAGGCAGGTGTGCCCATTTTAAATGCTTGTTGAGATAATGGGGTGGGTCATCACTGGGATGGTGCCAGTGAGCAAGGTCCTCGCTCAAGGTTATGTTCAACCCACTGCATTAAGGTTCAAGATGGTGTGCATACCTGGGAGTGGTGGTACTAGACCCCCCTCCGAGGGAGGGGTGGAAATGTTATGCAATGTCACAAAGTAATTCCAACAGCTTATGTATATTTGTAAATGGTGCATAGTATTGAGTAGTGTGTGTGTTTAATAAATGTACTCTTCCTTTTATAAAGCAAAGTACAGACTGGACAATTAATTATTGAGTGCTATTTCTGCGTACTTGTAAATGCCGATTACTAGCCCACACCACCTCCCTTGAGTAAGCCTTGGACTGCTCTGCGACGCTACCCTCTGAGAGTCAAGCGCTACAATGGGGTGTTTGGTTCCCAGTGAAGGACAAATCTAGTCATATTATTTGTTTAGGTCTCACAGATGCTGCCTCGTTTACCAACACCTGTCCTACCTGATCAGGCTAAAGCAATATTTGTGTGAAGTGTCATACTCAGTAGAGTAGACAACTACAATGCTCTCCTATCAGGAGCCGCTGACGACTCGATCAAGAGACTGTATAGAGTTCAGGTGGCTGCAGCAAACCCGGTGTTGAACAGGAAACAGAGATCCGCGGCTTCCAAGGCTCTGAGGGAGCTTTTATTGGCTCCCTGTGGAGCAGAGGGTTTCCTACAAAGCAATGTGCATTGTGTTTCAGGCCCTTCAGAATAAGGGCCCCCCACCGCTGCAGCGTAGACTGAAAAGATATGCTCCGGGGAGGGCGCTACGGTCTGCAACCGCTAAGCGTATAAAGGAACTCGAGTTCCCGAGGTTCGACAAGGGGGTCGCGCCTTTCCAGTGAAGGCTGCCTGGATTTGGAATATGATACAATCTAAATAGAGAGCCTTCACCGATGTGCTGAAATTCAGGAAAGCCTTGAAGACCTGGCTGTTTCCTAAATAATGGATGTCTGTAACACTGCACGGCCTTGGTTCTTTTTTCTCCCCGTGTTTTCAATTGCTGCTACAGTCCAGGCTACCAGTCTGGTCAAAGTGCGCTCAATAAATAATATGCAAAAATCAATTTAACACCTCGAGCACCAGGGCTTAATTACAGTTTGTATAAATAGCACTGATTCTGATAAAAAAGAATGAAACCTGTAGTGGATACAGCTGAACCATTGTGTGGAGCCATATTTCACAATTCGACCGTTCCACCAGAAGCTTCTTTCTCCATCTACACACACATGGTTTGTGGTTAAATGTAAATAAGGGGTGATGGGACGGTGCTAGCAGGACTGACCAAAACTGCACACACTGCAGTAATTATATGTAGAGTCTCAACCAGTCAATGAGCGAAGCCAGTGCTCTCTCTATTTATTTAAATTCTATTGATAACAGTATTCTTAGAAATGTATCAAATGTGTTATCATGACATATTGGTTTAAGAATAAAAATAAAATGTATTTATATTTTACACTGTTTAAAGGATGTTCATTGTTGACCTCCATAGGGGATTTTTATGAATAATTTTACCAGATTCTGAATGAGGTGACGCGACACAGCACAGCGTGATAATCTGAATGGGTTAATTTGACACAGAACACTGTGATATTCTGAATGTAGTCACGTGACACAGCGCAGTGTGATATTCCGAATGTAGTCATGTGACACAGCGCAGTATGATATTCCGAATGTAGTCACGTGACACAGCGCAGTGTGATATTCTGAATGGGATCGTTTGACGTAGTACAGCTCTTCTTTATACTGTGTTGTGCTGTCAGTTTACAAGTAGGTTCCTCTGTACTGAATCAGTCCGTACATTGCGTTGGTCTGTCAGAGCAGAAGGATTTGCCGTTAGTTTAACTTGTCTGTATATTTTGTTGGGTTGTCAGAATACAGGAGGTCAGTGTGAATTAACCCTCTCTGTTGATCATGCATGTTCTTCACTTACATTCAACGCCTCACACACCATATGAATGTAGCTCTTCTGTGTTGTCTTGTATTTACCAAGCAGTGTCTTACCTTCAGGAGGTCCAACGCTGGCTCCTTGCATTTCTTCTCTAGATCTGTTATCAGGGCATTGAGAGAAGTGATTTGATTGGACAGTTTTGAGATTTTTGCATTTTCTGCCCTGGTACTCCTCTTCTCCATCTCCTCCAGTCCCTGGTTCAGTGTCTCCTCTTTATCTCTCGGGAGCTGGCGCAGCTCTTCAATCACAGCCGCAATTTTCTGCTTCTCCACTCTCACCTTGTTCTGTCAGCATCAAAGAAATGATGGTTAGATTCTGGGATGATTTCAATGAGCACCAGCATATGTAGTGTGCAGGCTGGGGGTGAGGAGACACAAGGCGTTCTGAGAGAAGCCAACAAAACTAGGGCTGGAGCCATATTCAGGGGTGCAGGCGGTTCTAAGCTAAAGCCAAGCTATAAAAAGGTGTTTTTGCAGCTGCGCACTCTTGCTGCCTTCCCTTCTACTGTCTTAGTTCTCCGGTCCCTCCAACACTGACCCTCTCACTGGGCTGTGCACTGTCCACCCACCTCCCCCCTGAGCTCTGCACTGACCACCAACACAGACCCTCCCCCCCCATTGGGCTGTGCACTGTCCACCCACCTCCCACACTGAACTGTGTACTGGCCACCAAAAGACACCCCCCTTCCAACTGAGCTGTGCACTGCCCACCAACCTCCCCCACTGAGCGGTGAACTGTCCACCAGCACAGACCTCACAGCCCCTACTGATCTGTATAATAGCCAAGAACACAGACCCCCACTGAGGTGTGAACTACCGACCCACTTAGCCCTCCACTGAGCTGGGCACTGCCCACACACGCAGCCCTCCACTGAGCTGGGCAATGCCCACAGACACAGTCTTCCACTGTTATGTGCACTGCACACCTACATTCCCAAAGAGCAGTACATGACCCACCCACACAGAACCTCTCAAGGCTGCGCATTGCCCACACAGCACCTGCTGCATAGAGTTGCTCATTGCCCACACACAACTCCCACACCCACACCACATCTTCAACAAAGCCAGCACATCTATTGCACCCCATCTCCGGAAAGGTATCAACACCTCCTTCGAGACAGCAACCTTCCCGGAGAGCTGGAAGCACGCCCAAATCAACGCCTTATTCAAGAAACCCAAGTCGGACCCCAAGGACCTCAAGAACTTCTGGCCCATCTCCCTGCTCCCATTCCGGCAAAGGTCATCGAGAAGACCGTCAATGAACGACTGACCCGCTACCTCGAGGAGAACAACATCCTGGACCATTCCCAGTCCGGGTTCCGCAGCAACCACAGCACCGAGACTACCCTGTTTGCCACTACCAATGACATCAAGTCCCTGCTGGACAACGCAGAAATGACAGCCACCAAACACTACGAACAGGCCTCCACAACGCAGGGTTCCAAGAGTAGGCCCTGGATTGGACTCCCTCCTTCCTCTCTGGCAGAACATAGAGTGTCCGGCCACCCCCCTTCTGCTCCAAAGCCACTGAGATCATGTGCGGCGTACCGCAGGGCTCATCCCTCAGCCCAACTCTGTTTAACATCTACATGGCACCGCTTGCCCACGTCGCCTGTCGGCACGACCTCAACATCATCTCCTACGTCGATGACACTCAGCTGATCCTCTCCCTCACCAAGGACCCCAACACCGCCAAAACCAACCTTCACAAAGGAATGAAGGCCGTCACTGAAAGGATGAGGAACAGCCGACTGAAGCTGAACTCGGACAAGATGGAGGTCCTCATCCTCAGATCCACCCCATTGGCCTGGTATGACTCCTGGTGGCCCACCACACCGACCACGCACGCAACCTAGGGGTCATCCTTGACTCCACCCTCTCCATGACTAAACAGGTCAACGCCGTCTCCTCCTCCCGCATCAACACCCTCCGCATGCTCCGCAGGATCTACAAGTGGATCCCCACTGAAACGATAAGAACGTCACCCAGGCCCTCGTCCTCAGCAGGTTGGACTACGGAAACGCCCTCTATGCAGGAGCCTCGGTGGTATCATTGTGATCCATTATATTGTATATGTATGTTCTATGTGCACAGACACATTGTTGATCATTGCAGTAGCATATCAGTAGTAGGTCATGAAGAAAGCACGGTTAGATTTAGTTAACCATATGTGCTGAAACATGTTGACCATGTTAAGATTCTAGATAGTTATTTGTTAACACTATCTTTGCACTCTTTTTAGTTTGAACTATGAGACACATCAATAAAATTAGGTTTTTCATATATCAATTTTAATATTTTTTACTTTTCTCACCTGTGCACTGCACAACAAAATCTCATTGATTACTATCTGTCTCATCTGGTAAGAACTTATATTGAAGTAGAGATCACATCCTAGGGCGCATCTTGGTCTTTGATTAGGTTTGCAGCCCTTATATACTTGTGAGTGATGTGAATGAGGAAACCCAGATGATGAAACAGATCATCAAGTTTGGTGACTGATGGGTATCCAAGAAAGAAAAAAGTATTTTTGATTCTTAGTGGGTTGTCTAATTTTTTGTGATAGGTCAGACAATGCTCTCCCAGACCAGTGGATACTCTTTTTGTTGACTCAGCTTCTACACCACTATCTGCCAGCTCTGCTCCGCCGACCTCGCCACAGTCCCCCGCCTTCCAAAGAGCGACCTCCGGTGGCAGACCGTTCTCCCACCTCACCGCAAAGACCTGGAACACCCACCCCATCCACCTACGGCAGACCCATGACCTACAGACCTTCAGAAAACTCTTCAAGACCTGGATTTTCGAGCAGTAGCAGCATTCCCCACTCCAGTGCCTTGAGACCATCACGGGTGAGTAGTGTGCTTTACAAATTATATGACTGCTTGCTTGATTGAACTCCCTGCTTAGTTCTGTACTATTCACCCACAACACCTCCCCCACTGAGCTATGCGATTCTCATCCATACAGCCCCCACTGAGCTGTGCGCTGCTCAAGCCCTCAGTTCCTCAGTCAATCTGCTCACTGAAGTGTGCACTGCTCACCCACACAGACCAAGTCTGAGCTGCGTACAGTCCATCCACAAAGTACCCCACTGAGCGACACACTGCCCACCCAAACCTCCCTCTCACCGAGTACACTGGAACTGATTGATCATATTTGTGATGGTGCAAAGGAACTACATAAAATTAATGACTGTTTTACCTTTGCTGGATGGAGCATCTAGTTTTGGATGAAAAGCGAATCGAATGAGGAAGATATTGGAAATAGTTCTGTCGATCCTCCTGCCTTAACTATTTCTAGACAGGAGGACAGCCTTGTCCTTTTATTACTTTATATCTCTAACAAAATCTGCATAACTTCTATCAACTGTTTCACCCAAGATAGAGAGCTCGCCCCTTTCATGCAAGATATTCAAGAAAGGTGATGAATCAAATAAGAAATCTGATTATGGATCGCTTGAATCTGATGATAATGACACATGTAAGATATATAATAGAAGTGATTAGAGTAACGATAATTGATTTGCAATCTCAGTATTAGGCTGTACTTGAAGACCCGATCTTCTACCTTTCTCACCTACTTAAAGACTGAGAGCGGAACTGCAAAGGCTCATTAAATGTCTGGCAATGAAACTCATCCACATATAATGGAGACATCTTAAACCCAAATACAAGACCATTTGAGATTCAAACCCATCGTAGTAACGTAGGGAGCCTCCGTAATGTACGGTGTGAGAACAGTCACCTCTGCTTTGCTCAGTACGTCTTCTTCATTAGTTCTGTCCCTCAGTCCAAGAACACACCTGCTGACGCGCTGTCACTAAGATATCCAATCTCCTTTCCTCAAGCAATCATTCAACCCCATCACATAACTGGTGCTGTACAAACATTTGTACAAGTGCGTCTCGCTCATTCTCAGTTAAATCCTAAGGTTCTTAAAGACTTAATCGAATCACTGACTGTCCAAGGAGACATGTATTTTCAACAACAGCCTCTAATCCTTCCTGCTAAGGAACTTCGGAAGAGGTTTTGTGAATGTGTAAGGACACTGCCACAGCCTGCCAAAGAGGACCTACAGCCACTCTCTTGTTAGTACTGAGATCCTCTTGGTGGTATACGTATATAAGGATGTCAAGCAGTATTTTCGGGCTTGTCGAACTTTGCACTCAAGATGCATTATATCTAAGCCTGTCGCTCCTGGACCACGGCATAAGGTGCCACCTGCTTTTATCCTTATACCGCTTCCTGCAGGAGGATATCTATTTATTGTGGTCATCATTGAGTCCTCATTTTTCTCCTCATAAAACCATACTATCCGCTCCCACCGCGGCTAAACACTTTGTAACAGATTTGGATTGATTACATGGGCTTTAGGACAAAGACTATGTCAAAATCTGTCTGAAAAATTGAAAATGTTGAGACTGCTCAGAACTAGTCTCAGAACTAAGCTGCAGGAATACTCAATGTCTCTGCAATTTGGAAAACTAACTTCCTGTGACGAGCTTTCAAAACAAGAAGCCAGGAGCAACACACTAGCAACGACTAGGAGATTCTTTAGAACACCATAGTTAGAGTAGCTACTGCCAAATCCCCTCGCATGGGAAAGATTCAACCAGCCTGCCAGGACGGGTGATCTTGATCCTGCTTCGAAGGAGGGACCTGACTGATTACAGTGTAGACACACTGGAAATATCCTTGCATTGGAAAGAGACAGCTCAGAAGAAGAGGGATGCAAAGGATGCCAGACAACTTTAAACCCGCACTAACACAAGACAAGGTCATTACCACTGTACTACAGGTGAGGTCCTGGATATGTCTCCCCAGTGAAGACCGCTGCACTGACACTGAGGCCCAGAGAGTTGTGGAACTCACACTGCTGCCAGCTCTGCTGTGCCGTCTAACACCAAGGAGCCTAAGAATAACTAAAGAAGTTTCGGATACCATCGGTAGTGGGGAAGGAAGAAGTGACATGCGCTGGAAGAAGTCTGGCACCATTAGAAGACTTCTGCACCTGCACGGAGTGCTCATCCCTGGGACACAGACTGAGGGTAGCTGCTTGCAGGTTTGAGATTGGACCCAAGAAGAATGCAAGCTTGTGGTCAGGATCTCCTTGACAACGGACAGCACAATTATGTCATAACCTCCTCTTGAATGGTGTTGGCACTGCCACAGCTTACTTAAGGTTGTGACCATCACCACCCTTATCATGAATTGTAACCTCCCTATCGATTGAGAAGGGCAAAGATTGCAGCATAACTGCCCAGTGAACTATGCATGGCGTACAGCATCCGGAATGAGACAGAACCCGCTGAATAGAGACGCCAGCCGTCGCTGCTTGCACAAAAGAACCTCACATACTTTTCTACCAAGGACAGAGATATACTGCAAAATTCCAGGATAGGAAAGATGCATGACTAGCTGGGGACTGAATCAGAATATTCAAAGTGAGCTCCACTAATTGAATGGTCCCAATAGAACCACCTCGGATGCTTGATTCCGTTCTGGGAAGGACATGGCTTTTGTAGTTCGGACTGGACTGTTCCCATGGGGCACAGGGTCAGAGCTGATTTGCATATCGCCATTGTCTAACCCAGGGTGGTGTGGAGTGTAAAAAAACGATGGATTTGGGCCAAGATCTTTGGACTGGGATGAATGTGTGACATTGATCCACATTCGGTCCATCACCTGTTTTGTTTGCAATTGCCGCCATAAGTGCGCTGGGGATGCTCAGACGTGGGTCCCAGGCACTCCACACCACTGGAGTCAAGCTAGCCGGGCTGATGAGAGGTGTTACCTCGAAACCGGTCCGGTCCTCGGATGCTTGATTCCGTTCTGGGAAGGACATGGCTTTTGTAGTTCGGACTGGACTGTTCCCATGGGGCACAGGGTCAGAGCTGATTTGCATATCGCCATTGTCTAACCCAGGGTGGTGTGGAGTGCAAAAAAACGATGGATTTGGGCCCAGATCTTTGGACTGGGATGAATGTGTGACATTGATCCACATTCGGTCCATCACCTGTTTTGTTTGCAATTGCCGCCATAAGTGCGCTGGGGATGCTCAGACGTGGGTCCCAGGCACCCCACACCACTGGAGTCAAGCTAGCCGGGCTGATGAGAGGTGTTACCTCGAAACCGGTCCGGTCCTCGGATGCTTGATTCCGTTCTGGGAAGGACATGGCTTTTGTAGTTCGGACTGGACTGTTCCCATGGGGCACAGGGTCAGAGCTGATTTGCATATCGCCATTGTCTAACCCAGGGTGGTGTGGAGTGCAAAAAAACAATGGATTTGGGCCCAGATCTTTGGACTGGGATGAATGTGTGACATTGATCCACATTCGGTCCATCACCTGTTTTGTTTGCAACTGAGAACCCCATGGCAGAGCCAGGGGTCAATGTGATTTACGGCTTGTCAGACCCTGTTGGGGAAGCCATGGGGAAAGCAGAGGGTAGAGGGCCTCAAACATAGGTCGCTGCAGGGTGGGTCAAGTACAACCCCCAGCCAGCCATGGTCCATGCAGGTAACAGCGGTGTGGGCAGGTAATGGATGATTTTGAGGGACGATGCCAAGGGAAAATAAAAAAAAATTATGAATTTTCCCTCGGCATCGTCCCTCGAAATCCCCCCATTACACCAACTCACCGCTGTTACCTGCATGGGCTGGGGCTGACAACCCCTTCACACTTGTATGAGAAAGTTCCCTGTTTCTACATGGTATGCCCCTACTTTTTGCTGAATTTCTGATGTTCTTTGACTGAGTGTGCCCTGGGCTCCTGCTAACCAGGTACCCAGGCCCTATGTTCCTTCCCTAAAATTGCAGTGAAGCATAAACCCAATTGGCATCTCTGGGCAAAGGTCAGCTGCTGGTAAATGGTACCACAGGGACCCAGGGCACTGTGACCAGAAAAGGCCTCTAAGGGTTGAAGCAGTTATTGTGCCACTATTAGAGGTCCTGTCCACTACAATCACACACTGCCTTTGCAGGCTGCGTGTTTTGGTACCATGTGATGAGTCAACATGGCACACATTCCTGTGTGCCATGCCTACAACCCACTGGGCTGGCCCAGATCAGCCACATCTCCAGCTGGGTGCACTATGCCAGAGGTGCGGGTACAGGTGCATGAGCCCTATACCCCTACAGTGCTCAAGTTCATTCTTGGACATGGTAAGTGCAGTGCTGCCAGAGGAGTATATGGTGCTGGGAGTTTGTCATTACGAACTCCACAATACCATAATGGCTACACTGAAAACTGGGAAGTTTGGTATCAAACTTCTCAGCACCTTAAACCCACACTGATGCCAGTGTGGGATTTAATGTAAAATGCACGACAGAGGGCATCTTAGAGATGCCCCCCTGAAAATCGACCAACTTCTAGTTACCCGACTGAGTGGCTGCTTAGGCTGCCACCAACAGACATGTTTATGGACCCCTGGGTCAAGAGCCTGCTGCTCTCGGAGGCCTGAAATAATGCACATCCTGAGACAAGGTGCCAAGCCTCCTCCCCCAGGATGGGCAGGGTTCACAAAGGAGAAGTTTCAAAGGCATGTTGCCTTTGTGAGCTTCCCCAGACCACTTGCTGCTTTCAGCAACTGGTACCCACTGGTTCTCCCCCCCCCACTTTGGGTGGGAGAACCGGCAGGAAAAACAAGTGAGGGAGAGAGGTGTGCCCACCTCTGCCAACTCCACCCCTCAGGTGGGGGAGGCGAGGTGAAGCACAACTCCAAGTCCCCACCATCTTGAGGATGGGGGGACCCAACCAACCAGGGACAGGATCCTGCCCCCCCCCCACTGGAAGGTGGCACAATAGGGGGTATACCCACCCCAGGGAAGGGACCCATTTGTCCCTGCCCTGTACCTACCTGTATCACCCCGAATCTAGATTTTAGGGGACACCCTTAACCTTGCTTCCTCATATCCAAAAACAACAAGAAAGAAGGTAAGTAGGACAGAAGAGCTGTGCAGAGCTAACAGGAGGACGACGCCCACTGACTTGGCCCCAGCCCCAGAGGCCTGTCTCCCCACGAACATGGTCCTGCAAAATCCTGGTGTGTCCTGCAGCCAGCAACCTCAAAAACCCCAGAGGACCTGCCTGCCATCCCCTGCAAAGTCTGCTTCTCTCGTGAACGTCGGATTTGTTCAACAGCAAACTCTGGCAGCAGCCGAAAACAGTGAATCCGCCCCACTCTGCAACCGCCATTCACGACCCGAGATCGAGTGGGCTAACACCACGAGAAGGTCACCCCGGCGATCCTGAACCGAGATCTGACGACCCCTGACCTGCCTCAAGCCTCCAACCGATGCCTGCAGTCTAAATCCAGAAGGCCCCCTAACCGCAACCAGGAGCTGGTAAGAAGATCCGACTCCAAAAGGCACTCCTGCACCCGACACCCCACGGATTTGTGTGCCCAAACCAACGGTGCCCAACCAACCCCTAACTTCCTAACTTACCTCTCAAAGTGGTGGCCGCACCCAGAAGTCTTTTGTATTCCTGCCTACAGTGCTTTTGAGAAACCGGAGGTTCTCCATTGGAAACAACAGGGCGACCGATGTAGAAACAGCACTCTACACCCGGCCGCCTCAGTGCCGCTGAGGGTGCACCTTTTGTGCTCCTTTGTTTCCCCATTTGCCATGACCTAAACCCTAGGAGCTTTGTTCCCACAGCCCAGTGGCCTGCTCCTTAGCAGCGACCAACCCGAGGTCCCCATTCACCCATTGAATAACATTGGGCCTCAACACTCTGCACCTGGCCACCCTAGTTCCGCTGAGGGTGTAACAAGAGTGCATCACTGACCCTGGGAGACCCCTGAGTCTTACCCCTGAGTCTTACCCCAGAACCTTAACTCCCACAGTCGATAACTTACCTTTGAACCAATGACCTGTTTTTCCTCCATAGGATAACATTGACTATTTTCACCCCAAAAAAGTGTGGAGTTTTGAAATCTAAAAATATAATTTAAAAATCATACAAATAACCAAAACGCATTTACTTTTTACTGTTTGCAGGAAATGTCCCAGTGTTGAATCTAGGTATCCAGCACTGTGCTAGAAAAGTAACGTGAAAAGTAACTTACTTGTAATTACCTGAAAAAGCTCATTAATTTCAATGTACTGTATTTGCTAAGTGTTGACACTTGCTGCATCCCCTGTAAATAAAACAAAGTACAATTCCTATTTCATGTTCAAACTGTTCTACACTCAGCAACTTATTACTGTAAAGTATTTAATGCTTACCAGTGCCAGGCTCGCTTGGTTCTAAAAATAAAACAGTATATTTTTTATACAAAAACAATTAGTCTAGAGTCCAGTCCAGTTTTGAGCCTTACTGCTCGACCACTCTACCACAAATAAAGAGTAAGGTTCTTTTTTTTTAAGATCAAAATATTTTACTGAACATTTTTCATATTAAACAATAAGAAAAGACATAAAAAAGAATAATAATTCAAAAAATCGAGAACAATATATATAACAATATTTTCTTATTCAATTCAGTAGATATGAGGTTAGACGTATTCATAGATAAACTAAAAAGGGGGGAGGAATGGGAGGGAACCATTAAATAGAAAAGTAGTATTAATTTATAAACAGAGCTACTATGCATGATCAATTAATACAATAAAAGAACAATAAAAGGGGAACAAGCAATAAACATACCATTAATTTGATAAATAAACATCAACAGGACTCCAGAATGAATGATAAGAAATAGAATTATGAGAAACCCCAGACAAAGATAACTGTGCACCTCTTCTTGTAAAAATAACCCATGACCACCAGGCATGAACTGATAACTTTGAAACATCTTTCCAACTGAAGGTAATGGATTTTATCGGAGCTGAGATTAATAAATTAAATAGTTTAAATTCAAGATCATTTAAATCCTTTGATAATGTAACAGATTTGCATATTAACATTTTATATGATATGTCTTCATGAATATTTAGAATCTTTTTAATAATATCCGAAACTTCTGTCCACAAATGTGTAGATTAAAAGTCAAGTAAAGAGCATATGTTGTAGTGTGCCAGGGGGTAAATTACAATTCCAACATGTAACAGATTGAAGAAGTTTAGCTTGAAATAAACGTTTTGGAGACCATAAGCAATTAAGTAAAATATAAGAATGAGTTTCAAAAAGTGATACAGGTAGCCATCCAGATATATTACTAAGTCATATATTGTGCCATATATCAGTAGACAAGGAAAGCGATAATTAATCAAAATCGAATTACTTAAATATTCATATTTTATAACTTCAGAATTAGCTAAACCAAACTTTGTTTTTAAATTCTCAAATGGTATAAAATTGTTATTAGAATATTAGAATTTCTATTCAATGTAATAACATTGCTATACCATAAAGATAATTCATCAATACTACACATGGGATATTGAAAAATTGAATCTATATCATTGAAGATCATTTTAGTAGATTTGAGGATAATAGATTTATGGGAAAAATGAAGAATTGTTAGACATTGTTAACAGAGTGGGTAGTGGAAAAGGTTTCACGATGGATTTTTCAATGTGGAGCCAAGTGGTGGATTATGTAAAAAGGATTGATTAAACCATATGGCACTTTGTTTTAAAATAAAAGCTTTATGATAAAGAAGAAAATCTGCTATATCAAAACCAGCATTACATTTAGACATTTTCAATTTATTATAACTAATACGGTGTGCTTTGTTATTCCAATTACATTTGGAATGAAGTTTATCAGCATCTTTATAACATTTTAATGGAAATTGAGTGGGAATCATGGCAAGGGTGTAAAAGATTTTAGGAGTAACATTCATTTTAATAGATTCCATTTTACCCCACCATGAAAGATGTAATGAAGACCATTTAAACGGTTTATCTTTAATATAATTTAAAACAAAATTACTGTATAAAATTAATGTTGATTTTATAGAAGAAGAGAATAAAATACCCAGATATTGTAATTTATTCTTTGCCAAATAATTTCATTCATGGGAATCATATCAGGAGTACAGTAGACATTTAAAGGAAAAAATTCAGTTTTGTTAGTATTTAATTTGTATCCAGACACCATACAATATTTTGTTATTATTTCTATTAATGAAGGAAATGAGGATGATGGGTCACTGATAAATAAAAGTACATCATCGGCATATGCTAAGGTTTTAATAATAGCATCCTTAACATTGATTCCTTTAATAGTATCACATTTTCTTATAGAGGCAAGAAAGGGCTAAATACTGATTAAAAACAAAAATGGGGAAAGGGGACACCCCTGACGTGTACCTCGAAAAAGGGAGAATTGATTCGAAACTTGGCCATTAAATAAATAAAGGAGCAGTAGGAGCAAAATATAAAGCTGAAATCATGCGGATAAAAGTGTAACCAAAATTAAAAGACGATAAAGTATGGAATAAAAATTGCCAATGAAGTTTATCAAAGGCTTTTTCAGCATCTAAAGCCATACCACCTGAAGGACTTATCAACATATGACCTTTTTCAATGACATGTAACAAAGTTCTGGTATTATTAGCTGAATATCTATTTTTCATCAACCCAGATTGATCTGGATGTATGATAGAGTCTAATACAGGGGATAAAATTGTGGCCAATATTTTAATTTACAATTTTGATTTATTAAAGAAATAGGGTGATAATTAGAAACAAGAGTGGGGTCTTTGTCAGGTTTAGGAAGAACAATAATTAAAGCCTCAGTAAAAGAACCAGACATAATTCCTGATGAGCTGTTAGAATTGGGGGTCTCTGGTTGGCGCACGTATTCACTTGTGACAAGCAGGAACCCTCTCCTCTAAGTCAGGGCGAAGGATGACCCCTTAGAATTACCCTTGCTCACCCTCTAGGTGCAAGGCGTGAGCAGCCAAGGCTATTCTTCAGGCGTTATGGAGTTAAGCATTTGTAATAACACACACAGTAAAATGCACCAATCCTGCCACAAATGGACACCCGTCTGTGAATATATAAAAATATGTTCCTGTATGTAAAAATATATATATATATATATATATATATATATATATATATCAGATTAGACTTATCACAAGACCAATAACATTTTTGTTGGGCCACAGGTTGTAAATAGGCAAGCTTTTCTTCTGTTTATAGTTAAAAAAAGGGTTTCTTTTCAATTCACCTCCAAAACAGTTCTCTCAGTTCCAGTTATGCAATAATGGGGCCTCTTGCCCTGTTCCTGGAAGGTATGGCGCTCCCAAGCGCCTCTGTGGGCTTCGCAGCTCTCCTCTGTGCTCCACACAGAAGAAAAGCCCGGGCCCTACCAATGCTCACGCATCACGCGGTGCACTTTGAATGGAGACCAGAGAGGGGCCTGATAAACTCTGTGCCTTTTCTGGAGGTGGGGGCTGAGCTGTGGAGCAGCAAGCAGGTGATGAGAGGAGCCTCGGAACCCTGGGCCTTTTCTAGAGGTGGGGGCTCCTGGCTGCAGTGAGGAGCAGGGAGAGGAGCCTCTTGGGCCAAGGCACAGGGAAGGCTGATGGGGAAATAAAACGTTGTGGCCCCTAGCCCGATGTCGTCTTCAGGAATGCTTCTTTCTTTCAGGAATTTGAGCCGAGTCGGGCACGAGCAGCGCGACTCGGTTCGATCAGTGCAGAGGGGTCCCTTCTCAAAGCGGAGGATCTCCGGGAGGCAAGGCACAGCACGGGAGCCCTCAGTACCGACAGTACAGAGGGGGGCTCCCTTCACAGTGCAGCGCAGCCTCTCCTGGGGGGGGGGCAGAGCAAGGCGGGGCGGCCAGGTGCAATCAAATGCACGGGCAGCCGTCCAGGCTGCAGACTGCTCGCATCCCCGGGATTCCGGCGGGAGGGGCTGAAGTCTCACTCAAGCGCTCCGTGAGGCAGGCGGAGGTAGAGGAGCGGCCGGCCTTAGCCCTGGGGCAGAGAGCGACTCCGACGGACCAAGGCTCTCAAGGGCAAGAGGGCAGGCTGCCTCCCGGGTACCACGGCCCTAGGAGGGGGCGAGAGGGGGCAGACTTCACCTCCGGCGGGAGGAAATACTCGGCCTCAGGCAGGGGACGAGCCAAAGCACACGAGAACCCACTGGTCCTGGGGTTCAGTTCAGGGGGCAAGCTCAATCAAGCCCTTGGAGAATGTTTCTAGCACAAGTCAGCAAAGTCTTTTCAAAAGTCTTCTCCTCTCCTTTCTCAGCAAGGCAAGCAGCAGGCCAGTCTTCTTCTAGTCGGGCAGAGGTTCTTTGTGGGAAACAGGATTCCTACTTTTATACAGCATTTCTTTTGCCTTCTCGGGCCAGGGGTGCCTTTGCATAACTGTTTTCAGTCTCTGAGTACTTGTTGGGTGTACTTCTGGCTTCTGCCTTCAGTGTGAGGGGCAGGCACATCAGACGCTCCACAGGAGGTGGAGCCAGCATTGTGTGGACAGAGGCAGCCAGGAGTATCTTGATGACAGTGCTTCGCCCTTCCTGGGCCAGGTGCCGGCTGAGTCATCAGTCGCTCCCCAGGGGGCGGAGCATTGTGGTGGCGGAGCACAGCCTGATTAAGAGTCCAGGGGCACTCCTACCTCCCACTAAGGTGTAATCCTTGCATTCACCACCTGTCATCCCCCAGCCCTGTCACTCACACATCCCAGACAGTCAGATACACATCCAAGCAGAGGCGGGCTGAAATGGTTAGGCAAGCAAATGCTAACTTTCTAAAAGTAGCATTTGCAAACACAGGATATTAAAATAAACTTTACTAAAAGATGTATTTTATTATTCTGAGTTCAGGCATACTAAACATGACTCTCTGCCATGTTCCCTGAGCCTGCTGGGATTATAGAGTGCAATAATTCCAGCAGCCCATCTGGCCTAAAGGGAGCAGGTAGCCTTACAATAGTGAAAAACGAATTTGACTGTAATTCACTATTAGGACATGCCACACACATCAGGGCTTGTCCTACCTTACACTTACAATGCACCTTGCCCTAGGGCCTACCATTGGGGTGACTAATATGAAGCAAAGGGAAGGTTTAGAGGCTGGCAAGTGTGTGCACTTGCCCAGCCAGGATGACAGTACCAGACTGCACGCAGGTTCTGCAATAGCAGACCCTAGACACATTTTTAAAAGGCTGCTTCTGTGGGTGGCGCAACCAGCGCTGCAGGCCTACTAGCAGTATTGGATGTACAAGCCCTGGCACTCCTGGTGCACTTTACTGGGGACTGACAGTAAATCCAATGAACCAATCAGGAACATCAATCACAGGTACATTTTACATAGGGAGCACTTGCACAGCGGCACGGATTGGCCGTGGCGCAGTGCCCTGAGCGGCGGACACCAGCAAAACAGCAAAAACATCTGAGGCACATCAGCAAAAAGTGGAAGGGAAACTCACGCCAAGGTGCCAGGTCTAACATGAGCCAAACGATTTAAAAAGTTGAAGTGATAAAGGTGAAAGTTGGAATTGAAATTCATTATAAAACTCTGCAGGTAAACCATCAGGACTCGAAGATTTATTTAGTTTGAGAGATTTTATAGCCGACAAAATTTCATCTTTAGTAATGGGTAATTCCAGTCCAAGTTTGTCTTATTGAGAAATCTTAGGTAGATTACATGAAGATAGGAAATAATCTAACAAAGATTCATCATTAAAATCAGGTTTATTATATAATTTACAGTAAAAATCCCAAAATTCTCATTAACAATATCCTTATGAGATAAAGCAATTTTACCATTGGGGCCATGAATAGAAGTGATTTGAGTTTTATCTTTTTTAATACAGGGATAATTTGCTAAGAGTTTTCCAGATTTGTTTGCATTGAAACTAAATTTGGCTTTGGCCTTAGAAATCTGAATGCCAGCTCTTTTACTAAAAATGTTATTAAATTCATAACAGAGCTTTTGTAACGTATCCCTGTATTATGGATCATTAGATGTACTAAAGAGTTGTTCAAATTTTGCTATTTGTTTTTCTAAGCATTTAATATTTTCATTAAAAGTGTTACTTTCATGGGTCATAATAGAAATAGTAGCTCCTCTAATATACGCATTGAAAGCATCCCATCTATTAACCATAAAAGTAGAACCTTCAGGATTAAGTTGGAAATAATCATTAATGGTGGATAAAAGTTTAAGCTTATTATGATCATTGAGAGCTATGCCAGAATTCATTCTCCATCTAGACTGTTTAGTAAAGGTTGAACTTAGGTTTAAAATACAAGAAATCATAGCGTGATCAGAGATATCAATATTTCCAATCATAGGTGTTTTGATAGAATTAATAAGTTGTCTTGTGAGTAATACATAATCAATTCTAGAATGGGACTTGTGTGGATTTGAAAAGAAAGTAAAAAGAAATTCTGTATGCAATTGGAGATGCTAAATATCAACTAACTTAGTAGTTTAAAGAAATGTTTTAAAAGCAAGATAAACCTTAGGCGAATGGAATTTCATACTAGATAATCTATCTAATAGAGGATCAGGGATAACATTAAAATCACCAGAAACAATTAAAGGGGCATTCCCAATTTTTTACACCTCCATTGCAAGATTATTCTAAAAAGCAGGATAATCCGCAGTGGGTCCATAAACGTTTAATAAAAATATAATAGAGTCATGAACTTTAACAATTAAATATCTCACAAGGTATCAGTAAATTTAATCAGAATTTGGCAATGAGATTTCTTTGCAAATAATATAGCTAAACCAGTTTTCTTACCATTAGCAGGAGAAGAAACAATATTGTCAACCCATTTTCTTTTCATATAATCTAAGATTTTATCATCAACATGAGTTTCTTGTAAAAAACAAAAATCGGCTTTGGAGCTGCCTAAATAATATAACATTTTAGTACGCTTAACTGGATGGTGCAAACCTTTTACATTTACATTTAATTAAATTACTTTAATATTAGCCATAATGGAAGAAGAAGAGACAAAAAGGTAAGAAGGGGATAGCAAGAATAAGCACATATGATAAGAAGTGAGTAGCTCCAGAAAATATAAAAGGTAGAGAAGGTAAAACATAGAAAAAAAGACAAACAAAATATATAAATATGAACCGTGAAACACACACACACATGTTTTACAAGCATGGACAGAATCATTGGAGCCCAAAAATTTATGAAATACTTATAAATTTGTCAGCAAAAATCATGCTGGGGAAGAGTCAAGTAGTAGGGTAATGAGTCTCCATTAAATGTTGTACTTGTTGATCAAGAAAATGTAACAATTCTTCCGGTCGAGGAAAGGATTTGGAGAAGTTATCTTTCCATATGCACATTGTAGATGGATCAAAAAGGTCGTATTTGAACCCAAGACTTGTTAACTGTGGGCGAAGGTCAGTAAATTCCTTACGTATTGCAACAGTTTAGCAAAGTCTTGATGAATGAAGATTTTTTGCCATTGACCATCAGTTAGGGAATTTCTCTTGCTGCTTTTCTAATCAGAACCAAATGATGATGACGAAAAACTTTAAATATCATTTGTCTAGGTTTGGTATGTTGAGGGTTGCGATGAGAAGGGATTCTGTGAGCTTTGTCATCTTCAAATTTTTCTGGAATTTTGTTCTTTAAAAGACCAGGAATCAGATTTTCCAAATATAATCGACAATTAGATACCTCAACTTCATCTGGCAAATTAAATATGCGAAGGTTGTACTACCTATTACGATTTTCCGTATTCTAAAGATGTGAACACATAGGAGGTATTTTCGCCACTATTGGGGTAAAAGCTTCCACTTTAGCTTTATTATCTTGAATCTTGATGGAATTATCAGAGATTTTCACAGTCAAAAATGCCACTTCTTTCAGCACATTTTTAACTTCTGTCAATTTTTATTTTCCATTTTTTGAGGAGAAAAAGTAAAAAATGAACTGAATTTGAAGTCAAATGAGCAATATCAGAGTAAATAAAAGAAAAGTTGATAAGTAATCCTCAAAAGTACTGGTGCAGCAGCTAAACAGGAGTGTTGGTGTGGCTAGGCCCAGGCCAGACCCTTTCCTGATGAACACTTCTCCCCCCTGACAGACAGATCAGGCAGTACCTTGCTGTAAGGCTGGGAGCAGGATCCAGGGGGCTTGAAAGTGCACTTCCGGCTTCCACAGGACCTCCAAAACTCCTCACAATGTAGGTGTCCTCTTTAGTATAGTAGCGACCTAATTTGCGCCGATATGCTGACACAAAATTGTTGTTTTAAATGAAAACGGGATGTATACGCGACAGAGCTCAGAGGGCGGAGACCATGTTGGATTGCACGCTCACGCGTCTCCTTAGATAGTAAGGTTCTAAGTAACTTTAACCCCTGCCTACCTCTGAGGTCACCTGGACTTTATACACACTATAGCTCATTGTGGTGTAGTATATATAGAGCCAGTTTCCTACAACTTGACACTCAGGGCAGTGAGGGCGAGCAGTCACAGGCCTCTCAGGACAGTAGTGTGGAGGTTCTCAAGGTCTGCACTCAACAATCAAATAAAAGATACATCAATCTTAAAGTACAGCCCAGTGGTTTTCTTTATGAGTAAGAAAGTACTTCAGTCACACAGTTGTACTAAATGTTACACATTTCAATGAGCATACAGCATAGTGTTCCTGTGTGTGATCCCTCGAAGGCTCTGCTATCGCCCCTCTCCCTCTATACTGCTCCCCAGTGATCCCCTGGATTGGGTTCCCCTTCCCTTCTGGTGAGTCATGAGTAGTGTGAACAAAGCTCAGGTGCAGTTTATTTGTGCCCACAGTTTAAATGCTCTCAGTCGTTCCTTTTCTTACCCTATCTCGAGAGAGGTGATACTGTTTCATTACTTCTGGTGTATCTTGTAGAGGTGGTGGCCCTACTGAGTAGCCAGCAGGAGATGCAGAGAAACCACTAGTCTTCTGATGGGCGTCAGATCCAGATGCAGGCCATGTCTGGCAGTGCACTCACACGGCCCCTGTTGGATAAGTCACAGCACCGGTGTCGTGTTCATATCTAGGACCCTAATTCGATATTCCCGATTTATGCCCTTGTGAGGTTATAATCAATAATATCCTGATAAAGGCATAAGAATCAGATTCATATTCAGTAGTAGCCCATGCAATCCAAAGCACAGCCCCCCTGCTTTTGTTTTGATTTGAACAAGAACTCCTTAAGTTCAGCAAGAACTGTTAGTTCTTGGTGACGTCTTATGTCCAACCTGAAGTACTGGGTTTTTAAGAACCCGGCGGTGCCAGGGAACACACCCTAAGACTTCGAGTCCTTCCTGTTTCAGACTACAGAAACACAGAGTCTTCTTGGTGAAGTCAAAGATCGTATTTATTGGATGCAGCCAGTAACAGGTATCCTAGAAGTACAACACAGTGTATATTCTCAGGAGACTGCTCAATCTTACAAAGCCAGCCTTCTCTTTTTATACAAAATAATATGCTTTAGGCAAACATTCCTTATTTTACAGTTGACCATTCACATATTTTCACTACAAAGAAAAAGCAGAGTCATGATGACAAGCCCATATTTTAGTTTGTCCAGCCCACAATCAATTACCCGGCAAGGCCCAGTATTTTCATCAGATATTGACGGACGCCCAATAAAAATGGGCACCTCCTCCTCGTAAAGCAAGTCATAAAGAAAGAAACAGGGACAGGTGTGTGTAAGATTAGGCATGGTTTGTGTGCGATGAAAGGTTTATGATATGTTGTGCTTTGATACTAATCTCATTCGGCGTCTGGGAAAGGAACTGGCGGAACAGGTTTGGCTTCAGGCAGTGGAGTCAGCTTGCCCAGGTCACAGAGGAGTCAGCAAAGGTGTACGTGTCCTTCAGACTCGTTTTTGGTCTTAGTCATTTGGCCTATGTGAGGGCAATCACAAAATGGCTGTCGTTCACAAAATGGAACCCAAGGGTTCAAGACGGAAATTCTGATTTCAGGGTGATTTCGTCACCCGATTATGACGAAAATGCTTGTGCATAGTATTCTAATCATTCTCGGTCTGATGATACCAAAATCGTCATGATACGACGATGTTTATAACATGGGCCTAGAATTTTCAGTACCACAGACCCTCCTTTTGCCCTTACATAGGCAATAACCTATACTCACGCTAATCTGAGTCCAGGTCTATATTCATAAAGTCATTGAGATGTTGCTGTAGCATCATCCTATTATTACTTAGCTTGTTTCTTGATACAAGCTTCCTTACACACGATGTAGCACAGAGGCCACATATTGCAGGAGCACACTGTACACACAGACAGAACAGGAAAAGAATGTCTAAGATCATCCCAATGACTATCGGAATCTTCCATCCCCAAGCGGATATCAGTTCCCAGAACCACCCCATCAATGACTAATCTCCTTTATCCACGTGAATAGATTCAGAGATCTTATGCAGTTTGGAGATGGCCTGGTAGACTGTCGGAGCGTTATCTGGGATGAAAACACAGCAACTTGATTGGATCACTTTACATACCCCACCTCGGTCTGCAAGTATGACGTCTAATGCGACCCTGTTCTGAAGAGTCATAAGGCGATCCGACTGGAGCTCAGCCGTCAAATTACTAAGGGCACCGGCGGTTTCAACTACAGTGGATTCAACCACCCTTGTCAATTGCCTTATGTTCCTCCTGTTAACCATAGGTCCCCAAAACGGCAGAAAACCCTTTACGAAATCTCCAAATTCTTGTCCTGTAGTGTCTTCTTTACTGATGACACCTCTAACTATCCTGGAGTGGAGAAGTGTGGCTCAGTGGTTAGAGGCGGCAGACCCGGAAGCTGAGATTGGCCGTGGACCAGGGTTCGATTCCCCGCCTCGGGTGGTCTTGGGCTCAAAATTCCACGGACTCGACAATTCTCGCTCCGGTGCCTACTCGAATCACGGGGTCACACTCTGCGACTCTGGGCAATAGCTTGTTTAATATCCACTATGGCCCCTCGCGGCGGGATGCCTGGCTTTCACCTTGTGGATACCCTGCCAGGGTTATCTCACAGGGGAATACCAGGACGGGTTCCCTAAGCAAGCGCTTAGATACCGAGTCGGTGATTTGCGCTATATAAATACATGTACATTTACATTTACATCCTTGTCTTATGGTAATCTGCCGCGGCCGTGTAGGTGGGAGGCAACAGGAACGAAACAAAACATGTGCCCGAGAAGTCAGGGGGCAACCATGTATAGGCTCTATCATGGCAGAGGAAATAGGAACCCTTAGCTGCTAGGAACGAAGGGGAAATCTGAGACGCAAAAACATAAGTTTCAGTGCAGATACTTTTCCCTAACTGAGCTCTGGGATTCTTGCCATTACCTTGCTGACATAGGTGACCCTGATGAGGTACAATCCAAATCGGGGATGATCTCTTTGCTCGCTGGTTCTCACTCAGAGTAACTCCATATCCTGTTATATTCCATCTAGCGTAAGCTTGTAACTCATCTCTGGGAATCGTTCTATACGAGTCAATGTTTCTGCTCATATTGGTGATTCCCATTACCAATGCCTTGTTGCTCGAGTTACTTCTCGTGGAACGTGGGGGATATAGTTCGATGGCATATATGAACATTGTCTGAAATTCCCACAAAGAACCATTGTAACCAAATGGTAAGACCACGTATGGGATACCCTTATCTGTTGTATGTGGCATAAGACCACACACCCAACAATTTGTTGTGTTCACTACTAATTGGTGTTGGTGTAAAAGCTGAATGAAGGAGTTATTGATAAACTCTAATCTTCTAGTGGACTCATGCTCTGGCAGAGGGTGAAAAGAATGCGAGGAGACAGTAGAAGGAGGTATGGGTTGTATAGTGGGTGCAAAGGTCACTTGAAAAGAGAATAAAACATATCCTATTAAAAACGTCATTACACTAAGCAACATGAAAATACATGATATCGAAAATCGTTTCTTTGTCATCAATATACACATTCTGGCTTTAAAGTTCATCTGTTTGGCAGGTCTCTCCATCTCGAAAAACTCCATCCTCTCTAATTGCTGCCCGTGGCGGTAGGGTGTTCTATGCTAAGGAATGCTTCTGTCAGTCCAGGGCAACTCCCTTAGACCGACCAGAACTGTCGACCTAACGTCTTCAGCTGCACTCCAAAGACTTGGGCAATCACGACCCTAGCAGCTGAACCTGGTTGGCGGTTCGAAAAAAAAAATAAGAAAGTTTCTCAGATGAGAGAGCTGCACTTTCGAAAATAGAAAAAAAGAATTTTTATTTGTCCATAGTTCTCGGCGTCAAATTATAACAGCTTTTTCCAGGTACTGTCTGGTTCTGGAACAAGAGTTCAGGCTCTGTAGTGTTCAATCGAAGTGACGGTGGCACGGCTTCTTGCAAAAGATTGTCACTTTCTCGTTCAGAAATTGTTCCTTTTACACGTGCATCGCTAAAAGGCAAAAAGCGAGGCACCGTCTCAGTCTCAGAGTCAGCGATCCCCACCTGGACCCACTGGCCGTACGGTAGAGGCAAAGGGACCCTCTTGCAGTGTACGCCGTGGATCTAGTTCTTTTTCCCTTCCACTCGAACAGCTGATCTTGTTGAGAGAAGGACGAGGTGAGGGCCGGTCCAACGGGGATGGTCATTCTTTGTCCGTTGGAAGTTCTTGATCAGCACCCATGATCCAGGATCGATAGGATGTCCTGGAGCTTCAGAAACCTGAGGCAGAGTATCGTGAACCTGTTGGTGTAAAACACGCAATTTAGCCGTCAATTCATACAAGTAATCAAGCAGTACAGGGTGTTCGATCTTACTGAATTTTGTCGGCCTTGGCACTCCCCATATGTTGGCCGGGCGGCCAAACACAATTTCATAGGGACTAAGCCCCACTCGCGAATGCACAGTCATTGATGTTGATAGGAGTGCTAAATGCAGAGCGTCAGGCCATTTAAGACCAGAACTCGCTTGGATCTTGGCCAATTTCAGTTTTAGTCTGCCATTATAGCACTCTACTAGTCCAGCTGATTGGGGGTAATTTGCAGCATGGAATTTTTGTTGGATGCCTAGCCCTTCACATACTTTCTTCATCACTCGACCCACAAATTCACTCCCATTATTACTCCAGACCATTCTCGGCATTCCAAACCTAGGGAAGAATTCTTTGACAAGGGTTTTAGCTGTGGATATGGCAGTGTTGTCTTTTAAGGGATATGCTTCTACCCATCTCAAAAAGGCACAAACAACAACGAGTATGTATTTCAAATTGTTGCACCTTTCCATGTGGATGAAATTGCGATTCTCCTATTATCATGCCTAGAGAATCTAGATTTCATTAAAGACACGGAGGCTCACATTATGCAATGACTTTTAATTGCAGATCCAAGCCAGTCGCATCACAATATAAAGGTTCCAATAAGAACACTGAGATAAAGTAAGACATTACACATAGCAATCATCAGCCTCTTTTAAATTCGGCGAAAGTAGATCCAGTAGATTCCAGAAGATTCGAAGTGAATGGAAGCAAAATTGAAGAAGAAGACAGTCAATCGACCTCCTGATGATGACACGTCAAAAGTAGATTAAGTAGAAGGGTTATCTGAAAGAAAGAGGACAATAAAATTGTATCCTAAAAACAAAGGAATCCAACTCATATCCAGATGAACAATTGAACAATAAATAATAATCATTTTGAAATACATAACATCAAGATGATAAATAACATCATGTTAAGTTATACCCAATACCATGGGAAGGGTTGGGTGGGATAATGTGAGCCTCCGTGTCTTTAATGAAATCTAGATTCTCTAGGCATGATAATAGGAGAATCGCAATTTCATTACAAGAACGGAGGCTACATTATGCATGTTGGTAGCCCTGTAAAACTACATTAGACATGTGTTCAATTGGTTTACAATAATGTCTTGCGAAGGTACTTGCATTAGACCAGTCAGCAGCTTTAAGGATATCATCCAACTTACCTCCGGACCAAAGAGACTTACTTGCCATGGCACCTCTAAGAGAATGAGCTTGAAATTTGGAAATACCAATACCAGCTAAAGACATAGCAGACTTAACTCATCTGGCAATAGAAGTGGAGGAAATAGCCTTACGAGGCTTAACAAAGGAAATGAGAAGTTGATTCTCATTAAGCGGTCGAAGATTAGACATTGTCATATCTTACGCTTTCATACATTTGACTACACAAAGTTTCGGAGAAGGATCGAAACGAGGATAGAAGAATGAATCAGACATGGTCTTGGTTCTTCTATAGACCTCAAATTTAACTCCAAATAAATTATATGACCTATTGGAAATCTCCAGAGCTTTAACATCAGAAACTCTACGACAGGAGATAAGGCAAAGAAGAGTTGCGAGTTTAAAAGAAAGAAACTTTCTGCTTAAAAATGAATTATCTGGCCAGGAAGTGAAGAGATCTAGAATCAAATTCACATCCCAGAGAGTATCATATTTCGGCCTTGGGGGTCTCTTTAGACGAATGCTCTTCATTACCCTACAAACAATCACATTTTGACCAGCAGAGATCGCCAATCTATAACAGTTGATTGATCTATAACTCAATCCCTTGTCGAAGAGTTCAGCGAGGAAATTCACTATATCAACAATAGGTGCTTGAGTGGGATCCAAATCCCTCTCCATGCACCAACGAAGCCAGCATTTCCAGATATTGTTGTATCTGTAGTGAATTCCTGGTGCCCATGACTCTCTAAGGAGAGTAGAAGCTGATGACGAAAGTCCTGAGACTTCGTTAGATCGCCTGACACTTTCCAGGCAAGAAGGTTCAAACTCCCTGATAGGGTCATTAGGTGAGGATCTCCGTTTACATCCGTAAGGAGATCTTTCAGGGAAGGAATGAGGAATGGAATTTCGAAGGTCAGTTCCAGAACAGTGGGGAACCACGCCTGTGATGGCCAGAAGGGAGTTATTAGGACTAGAGAGCATCGGTCCTGCCTCACTTTCTGCAAGACTCTCTGGATCATTGCGAATGGGGGAAAGGCATAAGCATTGATCCCTCACCAGGGTTGGAGAAATGCGTTCACTGCCTGTGCGCCGGGATCCGGCATCCAGCTGAAGTAACACTCTAGTTGAGAGGTGAGACGGGTCGCAAATAGGTCTATTTCGAATAGACCCCAATAAGAATTTAGTGAGTCGAAGACAGCAACGTTCAGTTTCCAATCTCTGTAGTCCGAAAGGAATCTGGAATTCCAATCCGCAGAAACGTTCGACTTCCCGGGTAGTATTCCGCTCTGAGGGCAATTTTGTGTTCTAAACAGAACATCCAGAGTTTCCTAGCTAGGTTTGAAAGGTCAGAAGACTTCGTACCTCCTAACCGATTGATGTAGGCCACTGCCGAAACATTGTCCATTTTCAGAACAACCGATCTCCCTTGAATGGAGTGTTTGAAACTCATAAGGGCAGCAGTAAGTTCTAGGAAATTGATGTGGTGAGATGACTCCTCCTGAGACCAAACACCACCTGTATTCTGGTCTAGGAAACAAGCACGCTAACCAGGAAGGGAAGCGTCTGATTCCAGCACAAAGTTAGTTCTGTTTTGGCCTCCAAATCTAGGGTGATTCGATCTTCATACCAAAGACCAGACCTCAACGCCCTTCCTTTTATCCTTTGTACGGCCGGGTAATTCAGAGGGCCTGGGAAGTTCACCTGAATGGAAGAAGATAAGAGGCCTAGAAGTCTTGCCAGTTCCCTTAAAGGGATGTCTTCCTGTCTTAAAACATGACGAATCTCTTTCTTGATCTTCGAGATTTTTGAAGGAGGTAAAAGGAGAAGACACTTGGAAGTGTTTAGAGTGAAACCCAAAAACTCCAGAGATTTGGAGGGGGTTAGAATAGACTTCTCTTTGTTGACTATGAAGCTTCTCTAAGGAAGGAAGCTACTGCTCTCGTTACCTTGGTAAAACACCAAGGGGCAGACGAAAGCCCGAAGGGGAGAGCAATTGTTGGTAAGGTTGATGTATTTCCGCCATCGGGATAGTGAAGTAGGCGTCTTTCAAATCTAGTTTGACTAACCAGTCTTCTTTTTGAAGAAGGTCTCTTAGGAGATGTATTCCTTCCATTTTGAAATGCCTGTAAACGAGAAATTCCTTTTTTCTCGACAAGAAACAAAGAGCTTACAAAGGTTAGGGAATCCAGGGGAACTTCTAATATCGCTCCTTTTTTGAGCATAGAGGATATCTTTTCCTCTACTATTTTCTCCTTCTCTACTGAGATGGGAATATCCCTTGGGAATGAGGTTTGAAACGGAGTTTGAACAAAATCTATCATAAAGCCTATTACTGTGGACAGAGTAATTACTCTGGTATGAGCCTCTTCCGAAGGGGCGTGATCTCTGGTAGGGCCTTTGGTTATACCGGCGGGAAGAAAGGCCCCCTCTTTCGGCCCTTCCAAAAACATTATTGCTGAATATTCTCTTTATATTCTTTTGGTCCTTATCAAGAGCAGTAAAAGTTGAGACGTACTTTCCCAAAGATCTTATAAGCTCTTCACCAAAGAGCAGGCCTTGTGGATTCGAGGAAGGCTCCTTCTCAGCCATATCTGTGAGTTTAGGGTGTAGTTTAAAAAGGATGAGCCTACGCCTTTCAGCGTTAATGCTAGTATTAGCATTACCTAGGAGAATGAGGGCTCTTTGACTCCAACCTCTTATTAGATCTGTATCAAGCTGGGCACCTTTAAGGTAACATTCCTCAGCGGAGTCAAGAATTCTGCTCAATGGACCAAGCACGTTCGGTAGGCGATCTTGGCACCCTTTAAAGGCTTTTTCAAGACCTTTCCTGAGGGTCGCGCCCAAGTCTAAAAAAGGTACTTAATAAATTTGGGGTCCATATTAGGGCCAAAACAAGCTTTCTCATCGATTGAGGGTCTTGAACACTCAGCCCTTAGAATATTCCTTGTCCCTCTTTCAAGAGGGAAATAAATCCATTTTTTAATAAATTTAGAGACATGCTCCTGGGGAGACCATTGTGAGGAACGGGGATGTTTTAGATTTAGCGGGGAGAACATCTCCTCTCCCAGGGGGTTTAGAATACTATCTTTGGAAGTAGAAGGGGGTTTCATCCTCCTCTTCAAAAATGCCTATGTCCTCATCATCTAAATCCAGAACGTATTCGTCTGGGTCTATATCCTCGTCCTCATCTGAACCCTCATGGTAATCCTGAGCACTTTGAAGCAATGAGCCGCTAGGGGCATCCAAGGTATTTGGGCCGTAAGGGGCACCCGAATGAAGTGTGTCATAAAAGACATCTCTATTATTTGAGGTGCTTAAGACCATCCAAAAATGTGTGGTGCTAAGACCACCAATAATATCAGAGGTGCTAGGACCTCCCGTGCTCACATGCGTCTCGGTAGCAGTGTTTTTCCTGGTATGTTTAGCTCCAACTTTATCATGAATAAAAACAGCAGACACATCTTCTTGAGAAGGAAGTGGTCTTTTATAAGGAGCAAACTGAGCAAAGGTCTCCCTAAAACAGAGTTTCATTTCTTTCTGGATCATAATGCGAAAATCCTCCTTATTAAAATTAGGAAGTGTAGCATTGTTTATATCTGAATCTGAGTCAGAATTTTTTTTTTTTTTTTTCATATTGCCCTTTTTTTTTTTTTTTTTTTTTAGGTAACAGAAATGGTAAAAAGCTATTCGCCCTATGTATTCTCTCACTTTAAAAATATGTTAATATAAGTGATAGTTTTCCCCTCAAGGGCAAATTATAAGGGGCTGAATATAATATGCCTCGGGTTAAGGGGCCCTTTTGCTATTTGCCAAAACCAGATTTTAGAATTAATTGTACATTAATTTGGTAATTCTTATAATTAATGTATATAGTGCCCGCTCGCTAAATTATAGTGTATGCAGTGCTCGTTCGAAAAATCCTCACAAACGTAGTCAAACAACTGATGTTCAACTGTCAGAGAGTGAGGAAACCTCCTAGTCGAGATGTGCATGAAGCGTGGCTCTCGCCAAGGAACTTTCCTCTAATGCGTGACATATCATTTCCTTGAGGACAGGGCCTGCGGGCCAAATGGGGGAGAGGTTCAAGTAACTCAGAACAACGCTTGTCTTTTGAATGCTTGTTCAAAGATGGAAGGTGAGCGTGGGATCACTCGGTGGGAGCGCGAGAAGGGTAGTGCTTGTCCTAAGCACGCAAAAGCGTTACAAAACCGATAGATTAAGAGCGGAGTTTCAGGCTGAAACAGGGTGAGTAGACCAACGCTGGTTTAATCTACATAAACGCCAGTTCGTTGTGAGAGCTGACGGTATGAGGAATACAGCGTTTGATATCTATACATTATTCAAACAAGGTTTTGGACAGAAAAAAAGGCAAACAACAGCGGGATGTACAATAAAATAAGGAAAGTAAAGTAAACTACCTGGGCTAAGGCATACTGAACGAAATCACTGAGCAAATGCACATTATTAAACAACAACCTGGTAAATAGAGGTTATCCAAACAGAGGGAGGGGATGATCTCCATAAATTGCAGATCATGAAGGAGGGGGGGGAGGGAGGGGATAAAGCCATCCTTCACATAAACCCCAATATAAATCCAAATTGTTACCAAAAACACAATATTAGAGAAAGTAGGTTTAGAGAAGATAATGAGCTACTTATCTGCTTGGAGCCGCATTTAAAAGAGGCTGATGATTGCTATGTGTAATGTCTTACTTTATCTCAGTGTTCTTATTGGAACCTTTATATTGTGATGCGACTGGCTTGGATCTGCAATTAAAAGTCATTGCATAATGTAGCCTCCGTTCTTGTAATGAAATCTAGCTGCAAAACCTCGAACGGATACGTTGGAGGCGCAAAATGACCAGCTGGAGTTGGGGTTCCCCTACCAGGATTGTATTTCAGACACACCATGCAATTCTTGACCACATTCTCTGCACACTTAGGAATTCCAGCATTTTGCCTTACTGGAGCTAACAACTTACAAATCCCTTTCACACTGATGTGAGCAATTCCATGGGCCATTGTCACCACTGCAAGCACATATGCATCGGGTAACAACCATCGCTGATGTTCTGACAATTCAACCCAACAACCATTTGCATCCAATTTACCCGTACTCTCTCTCCACATACTCAACTCTTTCTCTGAAGCTTCAGCTTGAATAGACTTCACACTCTCTATCGTATCTTCACACATTCCAACGTCACCAACCCATCTTGCAGGGCCTGCAACATGCATTCGATTCATTACATCTTTTGCTGTTTCTTTTGCGATTTCGTCAGCAAATGCATTTCCATGACCAACATCATCAGTAACTTTTTTGTGTGCACTGCATTTCACAATCGCAACTTGTAACGGCAAGGTCAGTGACTCAAGAAGCTTATTCACCAACTGACCATGTTGTATCTTAGCTCCATGCGAAGTCAGGAACCCACGTTCATTCCACAATCGTCCAAAACTATGAGCCACACCAAAGACATACTGGCTGTCAGTATATATGGTCACTCTCATTCCTTTCGACAACACACACGCTCAGGTAAGTGCACTCAATTCTGCTGCTTGAGCTGAATTATGTGGGATACGTGCAGTTTCAACAATCGTATACAAGGTCGTGACAGCATATGCCGCAGTCGTATCACCATTCGGAAGCTTGAAGCATGAACCATCCACCCATAAGGTTCCGTCACACTTCACAAGAGTATCTTTTAGATCTACTCTCCCTTTCGTTTCTTCTTCTGTCCTGAGAAAACAATCGTGGTGTTCGACATCATCTGTCTCTACTGAAATCGGCAATAACGTGGCTGGATTCAACGTATTGCACCTCTTTATGTGCACATGACTCGCTAACCGTGTCAACTCGTAACCTGACAAACGAGCACAAGTTAAGTGCTGTGTCTTGGTCCTGTTTAACAAAGTGTCCACCGCATGTGGAACCATCACAATCAACATATTATTCATCACTAATCCAGCAGACTGTCGAATAGAAACAGCTGCTGCGGCCCTCAAGCAACATGGCAACGCCTTAGCTACCGGATCCAAAGTCGACGAAAAATACACGCATGGACGCTGTTTGTCTCCAAAAGACTGTGTCAGCCCTGACAATGCACAACCTTCTTTCTCATGGACATACAGTGTAATGGGCTTACTGTAGTCGGGGGTACCCAACACAGGAGCCGAACACAATGCATCACGCAATTCGGAAAAACTTTTCTGACAATCTTCAGACCACGGAATGGGATTCGGTGTATCTTTACAAGTTAATGCCACCAAAGGTTTGGCCAACAAAGAAAAATTTGGTATCCACTGTCTGCAATATGATGTAATGCCCAAGAAAGCACGTACTTCTCTCTGTGTCCTTGGCACACTCAATTTTGCAATTGCCTAAATTCTTTCTGGGGTCAGTTTCCTTCCCTCCTTCGATAAGAGGTGACCTAAGTAGGTTACTTCTTGTCGACAATATTGTAATTTTGAAAGAGACACTTTGTTATGCAAATCATACAAATAATGCAACAACGACAAGGTGGCTTGTCTACAAATCTCCTCAGTATCTGCAGTGACTAGCAAATCGTCGACGTACTGAATAAGGGTAGCGCCATCAGGAAAAACAATTGTATCAAGCTGTGTTTTTAAAGCCTGACTGTATATCGATGGACTTTCACAGTAGCCTTGAGGAGCGCGTTTGAAGCGGAAGCTTCGGCCTCCTAAACTGAAGCCAAAAATATCCCTGCTCTCCTCGGCAATCGGGATCCTGAAGAAAGCATTCTTCAAGTCAATCACCGAGAACCAAGTGGCTGAAGCTGGAATCATAGTCAATAGGGCAGTGATATCAGGGACAACGAGAAACTGTGGCACAACTTTTTTATTTACCTCTCTAAGATCAATCATAAACCTGTAAACAGGTGGCTGGGAAGGGTCAGTCCGCTTCAAAACAGGCAGAACAGGACTATTACAAACGTTGCCTCTTGTCTCTTCAATTACATCTTTTTCGATCAGATCATAAATGAACGCTAACAACGCCTTTTCACCTTTGCTAGAGATCTTGTATTGGGGAATGCGCGGCATTCTAACATTGGCTTTCAATGTTACAATATATGGCGGTATTTCCAAAAGACCCACGTCGTTAGGACCAGTAGCCCAAAGGGCATCCGAGAGAGAAGACAATTCTGTCGGAAGTGTATCCTTCGACAAATACATCGGGGAGACCACTCTCTTGCCCAGTGTAAGTTGTACTCCCGAAGGAGAACAATACAACGTCGCATATAGTCTTTTCAACAGATCCAATCCTAGAACGTTCTCCCCACAACCTGTCGTCAGAATAAGGGGTGCTTCAAATTCATAAGGTCCAACAGAAAGAGACATAGGACTAGAAATCGGGTTCCTAACCGGGGCACCAGAAAAACCTACTGAAACATTCATTTCACCAGACAAAGGTGCGCCAGGGAGTTTTGAGTGCATAATAGAACTCTTTGTAGCACCAGTATCCAACAGAAAAGGCTCTGACACACCTGATGTAATCACCTCAACATAAGGTCCACTCTGATCTACTGGAACTGAAACAACTCCCTCTCTTTGTCCACGGCTGTCCTAACAATCATTACCATTCATTTCCTCACCTTCATAATAGTAATCGTCCGTATAGTACTGAGCTTTTTTACCAGATGAACCTCGCTGTTGATCAAAACTATTCATCGAGTTCTGTGGAGGCAAAGAAAGTACATTCTGTCCTCTACCTCTAGGCGCTTGTTGAGCACCTCTACCTCTTACACCAGAAACACCATTCGTACGCTGCAGCAAAACCAGACAACTGTTTTTGTAATGACCCTCTTCTTTGCAATACGCACACTGATTAGGACCATACGGAAAACGCTGTTGAGAAGACTTGTTTCTTTGCAAGTTTCTTGAATTCTGCTGATTCTGCTGATAATCACGTTGATTATTAGTATGGGGTGGATAAGCTTGCTGTAGAAGAACTTTAGTTTTCAATTCCTTAGTCTTCTTATCCGCTTTCTCTAGCTCATCTTTGTGCCTATTTTCATAGTACTGGGTAGTAGCCAAAATTTGTGCTGACGTGGAAACAGCCCAAGCACTTTCAGAATCCTTCAACTTATTGCACAATTCAGGAAGCAAATTACGTACAAATTTGTCAACAAACAATCTCTGACCACCCTCTGTAGCCATATCCTGACCACTATGGTCGACGAAGGTCTCTTTGAACCTCGTGAAAAAGTCAGACATTGTTTCGTCTTTCTTCTGCTTACATGCAGACAACTTGTCCCAATTGACAGGCAATTCGGGCATTAAAGTCTTCATATACGTGATAATCCTATCAGGAAGTTCAGTAATCAAATCCTCAGGCTTAGCACCGCCTACTTGCCTATTGTCGGCATCTCTAAGATTAACCCATGTATCACCCAATTCAACCGCATGATCCGTATGACAAATCTTACTCCAAATAGGTTGTGGAACAACATTGCCAAACAACATGTCGATGTCCGCCAAATTCATAATACACGAACCCACAGTCTGAGTCAACTCTTTATAGTACCCTGCTGGATTTTTGCGTGGATCAGGCAAAGACTGCTTAATAGCTAAAACTTCAGCACATTTCCATGGAACATTCACCCAGACACGCTGAAAATGAGCCGGTACAGCTGGCGGATTATTATTTGCACCAGCAACCACTGCTTCTTTCCACACCGGAGGAACCTCTCTCATTGGATATTGTTGTGCCTTTCTCCCAACTGAAGAATCAGGCCCGAACAATTGTCGAGAAGGAGACTCACTCCTAAATGACAACAACATTGCGACCGCTTTCCCAACATCAGATGGACTTACAATAGTTCATTTCGCAAATTCGGAACGTATGCTGTACAACTTGTCAGGAGCTTGCCCTACTTCCTCATCCCATGTTTCAACAAGAAAAGCACACATCATATCGAAAACGTACCGTTGCTTCGGTGCTTCCCATTAAAGGAAAACATGCATAACACCGTCAAGATCATACTGTGTATCGTACATAATCCATTTACGAGCCATGTTGTCCAAAATCGTACGCTCATCCATATTCGGCAACTGACTACGTGACTGTCTACGCTCAGTAACAGGGGACATACCCAATTGTCCCAACAAAGGAGAAAAGAAACCAATAACTGCAGTAGTCATTCGTTGTCTAGCAGAAGGAGAAGGTGAAAGAATAAGAAAAGACGGAACAATAGCAGAAGAATTCAAAGTCGGAATGGAGGGAGCATTAAGAACAGGTGTAGGAGTAGCAGACAAAGAAGGAGGAGGCAAAGGTGGCGGCCCCTGAGAAGGCTGCGCCAAAGGAATAGTAGCCAACGGAAAGGGAGCTGGCTGTGGTGGAATCACAGGTGGCACAACAACTGGGTGTTGTGCAACCACAGCTGGTGGCGGTGGTGCCGTAGCATTTTGTGCATAAGGGAATGGCAAACTCAAAAGATGCGACATTAAAGGATCTTTCTCAAGATCTTTCTTTTCTTCCTGTTCTTTACGCGGCAAAACTGGGTAGCATCTATCTACCGCTAACTTCTTTACCCTAAGCATCTGTTCGCTTTCTTGCTCTTCCTCATTATCCCTAAACGCAACAGCAGCTTGTACCATTGACATACCTCGTTCTCGTTTATTTTTCTTCGCTAATTTAATTTCTCTCTGTTTGGCTTCTCTGCGCCATATGCGAAATGAGTCAAACATTGCCCGGCCGGGCTTTCTTCTTAAAAAGTTTAACCTCCAGATTATCCAAAATCTCCGTGTCAAAACTACCATATTGGGGCCATTTTAAAACACCATCTTTCCTGGTGTATCGGATCCATACTTCATTATACGCGATGGGGCCTACGCCATGTTTCACATAAAGTTCATAGGTTGGAGTTCCAATCGGAGGAACCGGTCACAAGTCCTCCAATCGGGAATCCCTATTACAACCAAAACAAAACAGATTTCCAAGTCTGCTAAGACCAGGCATCTTGGCTCTCTAGTCTAGCTTCAAACTTCAAAGGATTATCAAATACGATAGTCTCGTGAATAGACGAGTCCCTCGCTTTGGTACTTGCAAGTTCCAAATTAAAGCGATCCCAAGGGGATACCCAAAAACTAAGAACCAAACTAAGGACTGGGAGACGCTCCACTCATACTTAACTGAGGTATCGTTGACGTCACCAGAAGACTCGTCTAATGTTTCGCTCTACCAATCATCAAGGGTCCAAAACAGGGCGCTAGTCAGGGCAGCACCCCTTCGTAGCACATCGGGAAGCGGGGAACCTGGCAGCAAAGACTTTCGGACCACGTCGACATACAGGGATCGATGAAGTGGCGGCCTTCCTCCAGTATTTTCACACAAAGCTCCTCACGAACCTCTGGCTTGGACCGGTACCGCTGAAATCGCCCCACGTAGGGCGCCAACTGAAGTACTGGGTTTTTAAAAACTCAACAATGCCAGGGAACACACCCTAAGACTTCGACTCCTTCCTGTTTCAGACTACAGAAACACAGAGTCTTCTTGGTGAAGTCAAAGATCGTGTTTATTGGCTGCAGCCAGTAACAGGTATCCTAGAAGTACAACACGGTGTATATTCTCAGGAGACTGCTCAATCTTACAAAGCCAGCCTTCTCTTTTTATACAAAATATTATGCTTTAGGCCAGGGGTCTCCAAACCGGTCCTGGAGGGCCGGATCCATGCCAGATTTTTAAAATAACTACATGTATCTCAGTGGGGATATCCCAAAAATCTGGAATGGATCCGGCCCTCCAGGACCGGTTTGGAGACCCCTGCTTTAGGCAAACATTCCTTATTTTACAGTTGACCATTCACATATTTTCACTACAAAGAAAAAGCAGAGTCATGATGACAAGCCCATATTTTAGTTTGTCCAGCCCACAATCAATTACCCGGCAAGGCCCAGTATTTTCATCAGATATCGACGGACCCCCAATAAAAACGGGCACCTCCTCCTCGTAAAGCAAGTCATAAAGAAAGAAACAGGGACAGGTGTGTGTAAGATTAGGCATGGTTTGTGTGCGATGAAAGGTTTATGATATGTTGTGCTTTGATACTAATCTCATTTGGCCACTGGGAAAGGAACTGGCCGAACAGATTTGGCTTCAGGCAGTGGAGTCAGCTTGCCCAGGTCACATAGGAGTCAGCAAAGGTGTACGTGTCCTTCAGACTCGTTTTTGGCCTTAGTCATTTGGCCTATGTGAGGGCAATCACAAAATGGCTGTCGTTCACAAAATGGAACCCGAGGGTTCAGGACGGAAATTCTGATTTCAGGGTGATTTCGTCACCCGAATATGACGAAAATGCTTGTGCATAGTATTCTAATCATTCTCGGTCTGATGATACCAAAATCGTCATGATACGACGATGTTTATAACAGAGTCCAGAATTTTCAGTACCAGAAACCTTACGTCAAACCCGGCACCTTTCAGGTATAAAATATCAACAGTTGCCTTAAGCAAACACACAGTGGTTTGGAGCAGAGCGGCCATCTACTTGCCCGAGAGCCCAGCTGATGCGAGTGCCCACGGAAGCCGCCCCTCCTGTTTGACGCACTGAGAGAGACGCTGTCTTTTTCTCCAGCCGAGAAAATCCAGCTCCGGTGTTTCCAGCCTACCATTGCGGGTTGCTGGGAAATCGAGTCCTGAGGAAAGAGATACCAGACCTCCCACATTCTATTACCAAGGTACAGAGCTGAATAAACCCTTAAGAGAATTCTTGATGCAGATTCTTGGCAAAATTATCTTAACCAACTTAAACTAAAACTGCTACTTACTCATCCCTTCCCAAGTATTAGGCTTAGGTCAGGTACACCGGGGTAGGCTTAGTTAGAAGCACCAGTTGAGTACTTTAGTCAATGTATTAATGTATGTATATATTTTATCAATTTTAAAGTATCATATGACTAAGAAACCGTATAAATGCTTTTACAGTATTACTTCATAATACTACTTTTACTGTACGCACTTTACTTTACTTTAAGTATTGCCTTTGTGGCAATTCATTTCTCTTGCATGAGAAAGAAGACTGCTCAATAAATAACACCTTTTTATTGAAAACGCCCGTCTCTCTATTTCTCTGCATTCTGGTGAAACTAAGAATGCACTGCTGACTGAGTGAAATAGCTGTCTATTGTTTTCACACGACTCTAGAGATATACTCTTATTCTGAGGGAGCAAAGTTGTCATGTTTATGTGGGTGTCGGAAACTGAATCCCTTCTTGTCTGAGCCAGCCTCCCTATTTCATTCAAGAAAGTTTCCAGTGACCTCTGAGCTAGCTGGCGCAAACCTAAATTAAGTTTAACATAGTCAGTAGAGACCTAGATGACCTCAGTCCTACGTCTACACTGCTGTTTATGTTATTCCAATGCGCAGGGCCTATTGGGAAAATAGGAACTACACTACACCGGGTTATGCAGAAGCAGAAGTGGGTCTGCCTGCAGCTGTCCTAATCAGATAGAGCTCAGTCAAAAAAGTTACAGTCCCTGAATCAACAGTCTTGAGGTTGCGGTCCCAGATGGACCTAAGCAAGGTGCAGCTCTGGCTAGGCCAACAGCAATTCCTCAGTGGCAGCCTACATCAAGGACTCTGCAATCAGGCAGTTGCTGCTCTTATCTGGCCCTACAGAAATCTTGCAGTTGCAGTCCTCGGATGTCACTATGGCAATCACTCAGTTGCAACCATAACTGGACCGTTGAGGACCACAGACCAATCATTCTCACCAGGAACTGAGATGAGAGACTCGGGCGCACCAGGCTTCCTGTGAGATCGCTCGAGTAGTCTCCTTCATCCTAGACACGCTGGACCTCTCTCTTCCTGGAGAGTGTCATCACCTGCAGGGTCAGGGAAACAACTTACCACTCTCAGCAGACAGCCAGGCTTCAAGGCACTTCAGGCAGGTCCACAGCATCTCCAGTAGACAGGCCGGACTTCATTTTATGCCCCTTCACCTTTTGAAGAACGGCTGGTGGAAAACACTATTCCTGGCTGCACAGCAGTCTTTTGAGTAATATGTGAAATATTACTTTTCATGGTCATAATGTAACTAGAACAAAATGGATGGTCCCAATTTTATATACAACTTCTAGAAAGCGTATATGAATTCACTACGCCAAACTACAGAACCGGTTTGGGGTGACTTTCCTTTCAATATAACATAACATTTGTATTTGTAAGGCACACAATTAATCTTGGGTTTCTTGGCACGGAAATAACAGAAGCTGATTGTTGCTAATTCAATGTCACTCCTTTTATGGACCTCAGAAGGATGAAAGGCTGAGTGGACCCACCGGGATTCAACCTGTGACCATGAGATGAACCCTCATTCCTGCAGTGGGTGTTCTAGTCCACCTGACCCACCAGACCCAGCGAGTGCTTTCCTCAGGCTGTTTCAAGAGGACCCATCAGGCTGCTCTCCTGACACAACCTTTGTGTAGATTAATGGTTTTCAACAGAGTCATAAAGAGGAGTGAGGTCTCTGCACCTAGATGCCATCAGCCCAACTGAAGAACTTGCTCACCTTTCACAACAGATTCTTCTATACCACCTGTTACCCCATCCTCCACCAAATGGCGGCGCTCTATAACACTAATCAGCAGCTTATTCAATACAAACCAAAAGCCTCATGGTATTTCAAAAGGCACCCCGGTCGCCACTCCCCTCACTTCAGTGTCTGGTTCTTCCCGCTTCATCTACAGAAATGCAGGCGACACAGGTCCACTGTCTGACAGTGCAGTCATCACCTCCACTTTGTTCTATGCCTGTCTAGGGGTATCCACAATGGATCCCACTGTCCTCCATTACTCTCACATAGCAAAAAAGTGTTGCACTCACAAACATGTGTGAAATGTATTCAGGTTGTCAGTACAAAGGACAGAGCATGTTATGTCAATTTGTAGACCGTGCTAATCACCCGTGAGGGTATCCCAGCACTGGAGCAGGAGTAAAGGTGAGAGGTCCCCGCAACATTATATTCGAATAGATGGGTCTTCAGTTTCTTGAGGGACTAAAGTGAAGAGGAGGCTCTAATGTGCTGAGGGATTTTTTTCCAGGAATTTTGGTGGGATGTAGGAGAGCGCGCGCCTCCAGCTGTGCTTTAGCAAATGCAGGGGGCATGTACGAGTGAGAGCGAGGCTGTGCACAGGTGTCTAGCTGACAGGCGGACGTGTGTTTGGCTGTTCAGATATTCTGGTCCGGTGTTGTGCAAGGCTTTGTTTGTGGTATGAGGAGTTTGAAATCACTGTGCTTGTGAGTGGGGAGAATGTTGATGTCTCGAAAGTGAGGTGGGATGTGGGTGCGGCGTGGGAGGTTAAGGACAAGTTTTGTAGAAGCATTCTGGGTAGCCTCGAGTCTGTGTGTGAGCTGCGTGAACATTCACAAGTAGAGTGCATTGCCGTAGTAGAGTCTGCTCATGATAAGTGCCTGCGTGACGGCTCGACTGGTGCTCTGTGGCAGCCATTTGAATATCTTTTGGAGCAATCATAGGATGTGGAATAGGCAGTGCTCACTGCATTTACTTGTGTTGTAATGTTGATGTTGTTATTCAGGGTGATCCCAAGGTTTCTGGTGTGGTTCGGGTGGTGTTGATGTTGGTCCTAGCTCAGTTAGCATACAGGTGGCATGCCATAGGGAGGTCTTGTTTCTGGAGCCTTCAGGCAGTTGGTCCTCATCCAGTCTGCTACCATGGTCATGCAGTCGGTGAAGTTGGTTCTGTTGGTGTTCGTATTGTCGGTCAGGAGCATGAGCTCCATCTCATTGGCATAGGAGATGATGTTGAAGTCTAGGGACCTGATGGTGTTAGTGGTGTCATGTAGACATTAAAAAAATTAGGGCTGAGGGGCAATCCTTGGGGGACTCTGGGGATCAGGTTCCTGGATTCCGATGTGAAGGGTGGCAGTCTTTTTTTTTAGATTGTTCCTGTGAGGAAGGAGCAGATCCATTTGAGTGTGGGTCCTTGGATGTCGATCTTTTGGAGTCTTTTGAGGAGTATGTTGTGGGAGACAAAGTCAAATGCCACAGAGAGGTCAAGCAGGATGAGGACCGCTGTCCCCCAGCAGTCTAGGATGGTTCGGATGTTGTTGAAGGCTGCGATAAGGGTGATTTTGGTGCTGTGGTTCTTTTCTGCATTGAGTGTTGTCCAGCAGGTGGTGTAATTTGAGATGAGTTGCTGGTTGATGGTGACACAAGTGATATGCAGTTCCTTGAAGGAGTGGGCTGGAAGGGTGTTAAAAAGGGGGACGGGGTGGGGAGGGAGGGGGTCGGGCCGGCGGGTGTGCTGGAAAACTCCAGGTAAGGGAAAAGAGATAGGAGTGGGATAGCTCCTATAAGGTGCAAGGCCCTTACACACCCCAAGTAATATGTTTAAAACCGCGATCTAATGACTCAGCAGCTAGCGCTAGGTAGACGATCTTTCTGCAACAACCGTCCCACTACATTAGTCGCGTCCGCTGCGCGCTCTGCCTTCTGGGACCATTTGTAGTAGTCCCCGCAGCTACACTAAAGCGCCGACCACCCGGAAACAAGCCCTTCCCTCCACTCAAACAGGATAGAAACCCGCGGTGGACCGGGGAGGAAGACCGGGGATGGGTCTAGCGAGCAAGTGGCAAGTGAACAGGTAACATCAAAGAAAGTTTAGGGTTTAAAATGACTGGCGCAAAAATGAAAGTAATATTTTTAAAACAGCGATCTAATGAGTCAGCAGTTAGCGCTAGGTAGACAATCTTTCAGCAACAACCGTCCCACTACCTTAGTCGCGTCCGCTGTGCACTGTGCCTTCTGGGACCATTTTTAGAGGTCCCCGCAGCAACACTTGAGTGCGGACCACCCGGAAACAAGCCCTTCCCTCCACTCAAACAGGATAGAAGCCCGCGGTGGACCGGGGAAGAAGACCGGGGGAGGGGTCTAGCAAACAAGTGGCAAGTGAACAGGTGACATCAAAGAAAGGTTAAGGTTTAAAATGACTGGCGCAAAAATGAATGTAATATTTTTAAAACAGTGATCTAATGAGTCAGCAGCTAGCGCTAGGTAGACGATCTTTCAGCAAAAACTGTTCCACTACCTTAGTCGCGTCCGCTACGTGCTCCGCCTTCTGGGACTATTTGTAGAAGTCCCCGCAGCAACACTAGAGCGCCAACCACCCGGAAAAAAGCCCTTCCCTCTACTCAAATGGGATAGAAGCCCACGGTGGACCAGGCAAGAAAACCGGGGGAGGGGTCTAGCAAACAAGTGGCAAGTGAACAGGTAACAGCAAAGAAAGTTTAAGGTTTAAAATGACTGGTGCAAAAATGAAAGTAATATTTTTAAAACAGCGATCTAATGAGTCAGCAGCTAGCGCTAGGTAGACGATCTTTCAGTAAAAACCGTTCCACTACCTTAGTCGCGTCCGCTGTGTGCTCCGCCTTCTGGGACCATTTGTAGAAGTTCCCGCAGCAACACTAGAGCGCCGACCACCCGGACACAAGCCCTTCCCTCCACTCAAACGGGATAGAAGCCCGCGGTGGACCGGGGAAGAAGACCGGGGGAGCAGTCTAGCAAGCAAGTGGTAAGTGAACAGGTAACATCAAAGAAAGTTTAAGGTTTAAAATGACAGGCGCAAAAATGAAAGTAATATTTTTAAAACAGCGATCTTATGAGTCAGCAGCTAGCACTAGGTAGACGATCTTTCAGCTACAACCGTCCCACTACCTTAGTCGTGTCTGCTGCGCGCTCTGCCTTCTGGGGACCATTTGTAGAAGTCCCCGCAGCAACACTAGAGCGCCGACCACCCGGAAACAAGCCCTTCTCTCCACTCAAACAGGATAGAAGCCCGCGGTGGACCGGGGAAGAAGACCGGGGGAGGAGTCTAGTGAACAAGTAGCAAGTGAACAGGTAACATCAAAGAAAGTTTAAGGCTTAAAATGACAGGCGCAAAAATGAAAGTAATGTTTTTAAAACAGCGATCTAATGAGTCAGCAGCTAGCGCTAGGTTACCGATCTTTAAGCAACAACCGTTCCACTGCCTTAGTCGCGTCCGCAGCGCGCTCCGCCTTTTGGGACCATTTGTTGAAGTCCCCACAGCAACACTAGAGCGCCGACCACCCAAAAACAAGCCCTTCCTTCCACTCAAATGATATAGGAGCCAGCGGTGGACCGAGGAAGAAGACCAGGGGAGGGGTCTAGCGAGCAAGTGGCAAGTGGACAGGAAACATCATTTAAGGTTTAAAATGACTGGAGCAAAAATTAAAAAAATATTTTTAAAACAGCGATCTAATCAGTCAGCAGCTAGCGCTAGGTAGACGATCTTTCAGCAACATCTGTCCCAC
This sequence comes from Lissotriton helveticus, assembly GCF_964261635.1. NCBI lineage: Eukaryota > Metazoa > Chordata > Amphibia > Caudata > Salamandridae > Lissotriton > Lissotriton helveticus. Next base: position 86,757,849 of record NC_136063.1, read on the forward strand.
TACCTTAGTCACGTCCGCTGTGCGCTCTGCCTTCTGGGACCATTTGTAGAAGTCCCAGCAGCAACACTAAAGCGCCGACCACCCGGAAACAAGCCCTTCCCTCCACTCAAACAGGATAGAAGCCCGCGGTGGACCGGGGAAGAAGACCGGGGATGGGTCTAGCGAGCAAGTGGCAAGTGAACAGGTAACAATAAAGAAAGTTTAGGGTTTAAAATGACAGGCGCAAAAATGAAAGTAATATTTTTAAAACAGCGATCTAATGAGTCAGCAGTTAGCGCTAGGTAGACGATCTTTCAGCAACAACCGTCCCATTACCTTAGTCGCGTCCGCTGCGCACTGCACCTTCTGGGACCATTTGTAGAAGTCCCCGCAGCAACACTAGAGTACGGACCACCCGGAAACAAGCCCTTCCCTTCACTCAAACGGGATAGAAGCCCGCGGTGGACCGGGGAAGAAGACCGGGGAGGGGTCTAGCGAGCAAGTGGCAAATGAACAGGTGACATCAAAGAAAGGTTAAGGTTTAAAATGACAGGCACAAAAATGAAAGTAATATTTTTAAAACAGCGATCTAATGAGTCAGCAGCTAGCGCTAGGTAGACGATCTTTCAGCAAAAACCATTCCACTACCTTAGTCGCGTCCCCTGCATGCTCCGCATTCTGGGACTATTTGTAGAAGTCCCCGCAGCAACACTAGTGCGCCAACCACCCGGAAAAAAGCCCTTCCCTCTACTCAAACGGGATAGAAGCCCGCGGTGGACCAGGGAAGAAGACCGGGGGAGGGGTCTAGCGAGCAAGTGGCAAGTGAACAGGTAACATCAAAGAAAGTTTAAGGTTTAAAATGACTGGCGCAAAAATTAAAGTAATATTTTGAAAACAGCGATCTAATGAGTCAGCAGCTGGCGCTAGGTAGACGATCTTTCATCAACAACCGTCCCACTACCTTAGTCGTGTCCGCTGCACGCTCTGCCTTCTGGCACCATTTGTAGAAGTCCCCGCAGCAACACTAGAGCGCCGACCACCCGGAAACAAGCCCTTCCCTCCACTCAAACAGGATAGAAGCCCGCGGTGGACCGGGGAAGAAGACCGGGGGAGGAGTTCAGCAAGCAAGTGGTAAGTGAACAGGTAACATCAAAGAAAATTTAAGGTTTAAAATGACAGGCGCAAAAATGAAAGTAATATTTTTAAAACAGCGATCTAATGAGTCAGCAGCTAGCGCTAGGTAGACGATCTTTCAGCAACAACCGTACCACTACCTTAGTCGTGTCCGCTGCACGCTCTGCCTTCTGGGACCATTTGTAGAAGTCCCCGCAGCAACATTAGAGCGCCGACCACCCGGAAACAAGCCCTTCCCTCCACTCAAACAGGATAGAAGTCCGCCGTGGACCGGGGAAGAAGACCGGGGGAAGAGTCTAGTGAACAAGTGGCAAGTGAACAGGTAACATCAAAGAAAGTTTAAGGTTTAAAATGACAGACGCAAAAATGAAAGTAATATTTTTAAAACAGCGATCTAATGAGTCAGCAGCTAGCGCTAGGTAGACGATCTTTAAGCAACAACCGTTCCACTACCTTAGTCGCGTCCGCAGCGCGCTCCGCCTTCTGGGACCATTTGTAGAAGTCCCCACAGCAATACTAGAGCGCCGACCACCCAAAAATAAGCTCTTCCCTCCACTCAAATGAGATAGAAGCCAGCGGTGGACCAGGGAAGAAGACCAGAGGAGGGGTCTAGCGAGCAAGTGGCAAGTGGACAGGTAACATCAACGGAAGTTTAAGTTTTAAAATGACTGGAGCAAAAATGAAAGTAATATTTTTAAAACAGTGATCTAATGAGTCAGCAGCTAGCGCTAGGTAGACGATCTTTCAGCAACAACCGTCCCACTACCTTAGTCGCGTCCGCAGCGCGCTCCGCCTTCTGGGACCATTTGTAGAAGTCCCCAAAGCAACACTAGAGCGCCGACCACCCAAAAATAAGCTCTTCCCTCCACTCAAATGAGATAGAAGCCAGCGGTGGACCAGGGAAGAAGACCAGGGGAGGGGTCTAGCGAGCAAGTGGCAAGTGGACAGGTAACATCAACGGAAGTTTAAGTTTTAAAATGACTGGAGCAAAAATGAAAGTAATATTTTTAAAACAGTGATCTAAAGAGTCAGCAGCTAGCGCTAGGTAGACGATCTTTCAGCAACAACCGTCCCACTACCTTAGTCGCGTCCGCTGCGCGCTCCGCCTTCTGGGACCATTTGTAGAAGTCCCCACAGCAACACTAGAGTGCCGACCACCCAAAAACAAGCCCTTCCTTCCACTCAAATGATATAGGAGCCAGCGGTGGACCGGGGAAGAAGACCAGGGGAGGGGTCTAGCGAGCAAGTGGCAAGTGGACAGGAAACATCATTTAAGGTTTAAAATGACTGGAGCAAAAATTAAAAAAATATTTTTAAAACAGCGATCTAATGAGTCAGCAGCTAGCGCTAGGTAGACGATCTTTCAGCAACATCTGTCCCACTACCTTAGTCACGTCCGCTGTGCGCTCTGCCTTCTGGGACCATTTGTAGAAGTCCCAGCAGCAACACTAAAGCGCCGACCACCCGGAAACAAGCCCTTCCCTCCACTCAAACAGGATAGAAGCCCGCGGTGGACCGGGGAAGAAGACCGGGGATGGGTCTAGCGAGCAAGTGGCAAGTGAACAGGTAACATCAAAGAAAGTTTAGGGTTTAAAATGACAGGCGCAAAAATGAAAGTAATATTTTTAAAACAGCGATCTAATGAGTCAGCAGTTAGCGCTAGGTAGACGATCTTTCAGCAACAACCGTCCCATTACCTTAGTCGCGTCCGCTGCGCACTGCGCCTTCTGGGACCATTTGTAGAAGTCCCCGCAGCAACACTAGAGTACTGACCACCCGGAAACAAGCCCTTCCCTTCACTCAAACGGGATAGAAGCCCGCGGTGGACCGGGGAAGAAGACCGGGGGAGGGGTCTAGCGAGCAAGTGGCAAGTGAACAGGTGACATCAAAGAAAGGTTAAGGTTTAAAATGACAGGCGCAAAAATGAAAGTAATATTTTTAAAACAGCGATCTAATGAGTCAGCAGCTAGCGCTAGGTAGATGATCTTTCAGCAAAAACCGTTCCACTACCTTAGTCGCGTCCCCTGCATGCTCCGCATTCTAGGACTATTTGTAGAAGTCCCCGCAGCAACACTAGTGCGCCAACCACCCGGAAAAAAGCCCTTCCCTCTACTCAAACGGGATAGAAGCCCGCGGTGGACCAGGGAAGAAGACCGGGGGAGGGGTCTAGCGAGCAAGTGGCAAGTGAACAGGTAACATCAAAGAAAGTTTAAGGTTTAAAATGACTGGCGCAAAAATGAAAGTAATATTTTTAAAACAGCGATCTAATGAGTCAGCAGCTAGCGCTAGGTAGACGATCTTTCAGCAACAACCGTCCCACTACCTTAGTCGTGTCCGCTGCACGCTCTGCCTTCTGGCACCATTTGTAGAAGTCCCCGCAGCAACACTAGAGCGCCGACCACCCGGAAACAAGCCCTTCCCTCCACTCAAACAGGATAGAAGCCCGCGGTGGACCGGGGAAGAAGACCGGGGGAGGAGTTCAGCAAGCAAGTGGTAAGTGAACAGGTAACATCAAAGAAAATTTATGGTTTAAAATGACAGGCGCAAAAATGAAAGTAATATTTTTAAAACAGCGATCTAATGAGTCAGCAGCTAGAGCTAGGTAGACGATCTTTAAGCAACAACCGTTCCACTACCTTAGTCGCGTCCGCAGCGCGCTCTGCCTTCTGGGACCATTTGTAGAAGTCCCCGCAGCAACATTAGAGCGCCGACCACCCGTAAACAAGCCCTTCCCTCCACTCAAACAGGATAGAAGTCCGCAGTGGACCGGGGAAGAAGACCGGGGGAAGAGTCTAGTGAACAAGTGGCAAGTGAACAGGTAACATCAAAGAAAGTTTAAGGTTTAAAATGACAGACGCAAAAATGAAAGTCATATTTTTAAAACAGTGATCTAATGAGTCAGCAGCTAGCGCTAGGTTGACGATCTTTAAGCAACAACCTTTCCACTACCTTAGTCGCGTCCGCAGCGCGCTCCGCCTTCTGGGACCATTTGTAGAAGTCCCCACAGCAACACTAGAGCGCCGACCACCCAAAAATAAGCTCTTCCCTCCACTCAAATGAGATAGAAGCCAGCGGTGGACCAGGGAAGAAGACCAGAGGAGGGGTCTAGTGAGCAAGTGGCAAGTGGACAGGTAACATCAACGGAAGTTTAAGTTTTAAAATGACTGGAGCAAAAATGAAAGTAATATTTTTAAAACAGTGATCTAATGAGTCAGCAGCTAGCGCTAGGTAGACGATCTTTCAGCAACAACCGTCCCACTACCTTAGTCGCGTCCGCAGCACGCTCCGCCTTCTGGGACCATTTGTAGAAGTCCCCACAGCAACACTAGAGCGCCGACCACCCAAAAATAAGCTCTTCCCTCCAATCAAATGAGATAGAAGCCAGCGGTGGACCAGGGAAGAAGACCAGGGGAGGGGTCTAGCGAGCAAGTGGCAAGTGGACAGGTAACATCAACGGAAGTTTAAGTTTTAAAATGACTGGAGCAAAAATGAAAGTAATATTTTTAAAACAGTGATCTAATGAGTCAGCAGCTAGCGCTAGGTAGACGATCTTTCAGCAACAACCGTCCCACTACCTTAGTCGCGTCCGCTGCGCGCTCCGCCTTCTCGGACCATTTGTAGAAGTCCCCACAGCAACACTAGAGCGCCGACCACCCAAAAACAAGCCCTTCCTTCCACTCAAATGATATAGGAGCCAGCGGTGGACCGGGGAAGAAGACCAGGGGAGGGGTCTAGCGAGCAAGTGGCAAGTGGACAGGAAACATCATTTAAGGTTTAAAATGACTGGAGCAAAAATTAAAAAAATATTTTTAAAACAGCGATCTAATGAGTCAGCAGCTAGCGCTAGGTAGACGATCTTTCAGCAACATCTGTCCCACTACCTTAGTCACGTCCGCTGTGCGCTCTGCCTTCTGGGACCATTTGTAGAAGTCCCAGCAGCAACACTAAAGCGCCGACCACCCGGAAACAAGCCCTTCCCTCCACTCAAACAGGATAGAAGCCCGCGGTGGACCGGGGAAGAAGACCGGGGATGGGTCTAGCGAGCAAGTGGCAAGTGAACAGGTAACATCAAAGAAAGTTTAGGGTTTAAAATGACAGGCGCAAAAATGAAAGTAATATTTTGAAAACAGCGATCTAATGAGTCAGCAGTTAGCGCTAGGTAGACGATCTTTCAGCAACAACCGTCCCATTACCTTAGTCGCGTCCGCTGCGCACTGCGCCTTCTGGGACCATTTGTAGAAGTCCCCGCAGCAACACTAGAGTACTGACCACCCGGAAACAAGCCCTTCCCTTCACTCAAACGGGATAGAAGCCCGCGGTGGACCAGGGAAGAAGACCGGGGGAGGGGTCTAGCGAGCAAGTGGCAAGTGAACAGGTAACATCAAAGAAAGTTTAAGGTTTAAAATGACTGGCGCAAAAATGAAAGTAATATTTTGAAAACAGCGATCTAATGAGTCAGCAGCTGGCGCTAGGTAGACGATCTTTCAGCAACAACCGTCCCACTACCTTAGTCGCGTCCCCTGCATGCTCCGCATTCTAGGACTATTTGTAGAAGTCCCCGCAGCAACACTAGTGCGCCAACCACCCGGAAAAAAGCCCTTCCCTCTACTCAAACGGGATAGAAGCCCGCGGTGGACCAGGGAAGAAGACCGGGGGAGGGGTCTAGCGAGCAAGTGGCAAGTGAACAGGTAACATCAAAGAAAGTTTAAGGTTTAAAATGACTGGCGCAAAAATGAAAGTAATATTTTTAAAACAGCGATCTAATGAGTCAGCAGCTAGCGCTAGGTAGACGATCTTTCAGCAACAACCGTCCCACTACCTTAGTCGTGTCCGCTGCACGCTCTGCCTTCTGGCACCATTTGTAGAAGTCCCCGCAGCAACACTAGAGCGCCGACCACCCGGAAACAAGCCCTTCCCTCCACTCAAACAGGATAGAAGCCCGCGGTGGACCGGGGAAGAAGACCGGGGGAGGAGTTCAGCAAGCAAGTGGTAAGTGAACAGGTAACATCAAAGAAAATTTATGGTTTAAAATGACAGGCGCAAAAATGAAAGTAATATTTTTAAAACAGCGATCTAATGAGTCAGCAGCTAGCGCTAGGTAGACGATCTTTCAGCAACAACCGTACCACTACCTTAGTCGTGTCCGCTGCACGCTCTGCCTTCTGGGACCATTTGTAGAAGTCCCCGCAGCAACATTAGAGCGCCGACCACCCGTAAACAAGCCCTTCCCTCCACTCAAACAGGATAGAAGTCCGCAGTGGACCGGGGAAGAAGACCGGGGGAAGAGTCTAGTGAACAAGTGACAAGTGAACAGGTAACATCAAAGAAAGTTTAAGGTTTAAAATGACAGACGCAAAAATGAAAGTAATATTTTTAAAACAGCGATCTAATGAGTCAGCAGCTAGAGCTAGGTAGACGATCTTTAAGCAACAACCGTTCCACTACCTTAGTCGCGTCCGCAGCGCGCTCTGCCTTCTGGGACCATTTGTAGAAGTCCCCGCAGCAACATTAGAGCGCCGACCACCCGTAAACAAGCCCTTCCCTCCACTCAAACAGGATAGAAGTCCGCAGTGGACCGGGGAAGAAGACCGGGGGAAGAGTCTAGTGAACAAGTGGCAAGTGAACAGGTAACATCAAAGAAAGTTTAAGGTTTAAAATGACAGACGCAAAAATGAAAGTCATATTTTTAAAACAGTGATCTAATGAGTCAGCAGCTAGCGCTAGGTAGACGATCTTTAAGCAACAACCTTTCCACTACCTTAGTCGCGTCCGCAGCGCGCTCCGCCTTCTGGGACCATTTGTAGAAGTCCCCACAGCAACACTAGAGCGCCGACCACCCAAAAATAAGCTCTTCCCTCCACTCAAATGAGATAGAAGCCAGCGGTGGACCAGGGAAGAAGACCAGAGGAGGGGTCTAGTGAGCAAGTGGCAAGTGGACAGGTAACATCAACGGAAGTTTAAGTTTTAAAATGACTGGAGCAAAAATGAAAGTAATATTTTTAAAACAGTGATCTAATGAGTCAGCAGCTAGCGCTAGGTAGACGATCTTTCAGCAACAACCGTCCCACTACCTTAGTCGCGTCCGCAGCACGCTCCGCCTTCTGGGACCATTTGTAGAAGTCCCCACAGCAACACTAGAGCGCCGACCACCCAAAAATAAGCTCTTCCCTCCAATCAAATGAGATAGAAGCCAGCGGTGGACCAGGGAAGAAGACCAGGGGAGGGGTCTAGCGAGCAAGTGGCAAGTGGACAGGTAACATCAACGGAAGTTTAAGTTTTAAAATGACTGGAGCAAAAATGAAAGTAATATTTTTAAAACAGTGATCTAATGAGTCAGCAGCTAGCGCTAGGTAGACGATCTTTCAGCAACAACCGTCCCACTACCTTAGTCGCGTCCGCTGCGCGCTCCGCCTTCTCGGACCATTTGTAGAAGTCCCCACAGCAACACTAGAGCGCCGACCACCCAAAAACAAGCCCTTCCTTCCACTCAAATGATATAGGAGCCAGCGGTGGACCGGGGAAGAAGACCAGGGGAGGGGTCTAGCGAGCAAGTGGCAAGTGGACAGGAAACATCATTTAAGGTTTAAAATGACTGGAGCAAAAATTAAAAAAATATTTTTAAAACAGCGATCTAATGAGTCAGCAGCTAGCGCTAGGTAGACGATCTTTCAGCAACATCTGTCCCACTACCTTAGTCACGTCCGCTGTGCGCTCTGCCTTCTGGGACCATTTGTAGAAGTCCCAGCAGCAACACTAAAGCGCCGACCACCCGGAAACAAGCCCTTCCCTCCACTCAAACAGGATAGAAGCCCGCGGTGGACCGGGGAAGAAGACCGGGGATGGGTCTAGCGAGCAAGTGGCAAGTGAACAGGTAACATCAAAGAAAGTTTAGGGTTTAAAATGACAGGCGCAAAAATGAAAGTAATATTTTGAAAACAGCGATCTAATGAGTCAGCAGTTAGCGCTAGGTAGACGATCTTTCAACAACAACCGTCCCATTACCTTAGTCGCGTCCGCTGCGCACTGCGCCTTCTGGGACCATTTGTAGAAGTCCCCGCAGCAACACTAGAGTACTGACCACCCGGAAACAAGCCCTTCCCTTCACTCAAACGGGATAGAAGCCCGCGGTGGACCAGGGAAGAAGACCGGGGGAGGGGTCTAGCGAGCAAGTGGCAAGTGAACAGGTAACATCAAAGAAAGTTTAAGGTTTAAAATGACTGGCGCAAAAATGAAAGTAATATTTTGAAAACAGCGATCTAATGAGTCAGCAGCTGGCGCTAGGTAGACGATCTTTCAGCAACAACCGTCCCACTACCTTAGTCGTGTCCGCTGCACGCTCTGCCTTCTGGCACCATTTGTAGAAGTCCCCGCAGCAACACTAGAGCGCCGACCACCCGGAAACAAGCCCTTCCCTCCACTCAAACAGGATAGAAGCCCGCGGTGGACCGGGGAAGAAGACCGGGGGAGGAGTTCAGCAAGCAAGTGGTAAGTGAACAGGTAACATCAAAGAAAATTTATGGTTTAAAATGACAGGCGCAAAAATGAAAGTAATATTTTTAAAACAGCGATCTAATGAGTCAGCAGCTAGCGCTAGGTAGACGATCTTTCAGCAACAACCGTACCACTACCTTAGTCGTGTCCGCTGCACGCTCTGCCTTCTGGGACCATTTGTAGAAGTCCCCGCAGCAACATTAGAGCGCCGACCACCCGTAAACAAACCCTTCCCTCCACTCAAACAGGATAGAAGTCCGCAGTGGACCGGGGAAGAAGACCGGGGGAAGAGTCTAGTGAACAAGTGGCAAGTGAACAGGTAACATCAAAGAAAGTTTAAGGTTTAAAATGACAGACGCAAAAATGAAAGTAATATTTTTAAAACAGCGATCTAATGAGTCATCATCTAGAGCTAGGTAGACGATCTTTAAGCAACAACCGTTCCACTACCTTAGTCGCGTCCGCAGCGCGCTCTGCCTTCTGGGACCATTTGTAGAAGTCCCCGCAGCAACATTAGAGCGCCGACCACCCGTAAACAAGCCCTTCCCTCCACTCAAACAGGATAGAAGTCCGCAGTGGACCGGGGAAGAAGACCGGGGGAAGAGTCTAGTGAACAAGTGGCAAGTGAACAGGTAACATCAAAGAAAGTTTAAGGTTTAAAATGACAGACGCAAAAATGAAAGTAATATTTTTAAAACAGTGATCTAATGAGTCAGCAGCTAGCACTAGGTAGACGATCTTTAAGCAACATCCTTTCCACTACCTTAGTCGCGTCCGCAGCGCGCTCCGCCTTCTGGGACCATTTGTAGAAGTCCCCACAGCAACACTAGAGCGCCGACCACCCAAAAATAAGCTCTTCCCTCCACTCAAATGAGATAGAAGCCAGAGGTGGACCAGGGAAGAAGACCAGGGGAGGGGTCTAGCGAGCAAGTGGCAAGTGGACAGGTAACATCAACGGAAGTTTAAGTTTTAAAATGACTGGAGCAAAAATTAAAGTAATATTTTTAAAACACCGATCTAATGAGTCAGCAGCTAGCGCTAGGTAGACGATCTTTCAGCAACAACCGTCCCACTACCTTAGTCGCGTCCGCTGCGCGGTCCGCCTTCTGGGACCATTTGTAGAAGTCCCTACAGCAACACTAGAGCGCCGACCACCTGGAAACAAGCCCTTCCCTCCACTCAAACAGGATAGAAGCCCGCGGTGGACCGGGGAAGAAGACCGTGGGAGGGGTCTAGCGAGCAAGTGACAAGTGAACAGGTAAAATCAAAGAAAGTTTAAGGTTTAAAATGACTGATGCAAAAATGAAAGTAATATTTTTAAAACAGCGATCTAATGAGTCAGCAGCTAGCGCTAGGTAGACGATCTTTCAGCAACAACTGTCCCACTACCTTAGTCACGCCCGCTGCGCGCTCTGCCTTCTGGGACCATTTGTAGAAGTCCCCGCAGTAAGACTAGAGCGCCGACCACCCAGAAACAAGCCCTTCCCTCCACTCAAACAGGATAGAAGTCCATGGTGGACCGGGGGAGGAGTCTAGAGAGCAAGTGGCAAGTGAACAGGTAACATCAAAGAAAGTTTAAGGTTTAAAATGACTGGAGCAAAAATTAAAATAATATTTGTAAAACAGCAATCTAATGAGTCAGCAGCTAGCGCTAGGTAGACGATCTTTCAGCAACAACCCTCCCACTAACTTAGTCGCGTCCGCTGCGCGCTCCGCTTTCTTTGCACCATTTGTAGAAGTCCCTGCAGCAACACTAGAGCGCCGACCACCCGGAAACAAGCACTTCCCTCCACTCAAACAGGATAGAAGCCCTCGGTGGACCGGGGAAGAAGACCGTGGAGCGGTCTAGCGAGCAAGTGGGAAGTGAACAGGTAACATCAAAGAAAGTTTAAGGTTTAAAATGACTGGCGCAAAAATGAAAGTAATATTTTTAAAACAGTGATCTAATGAGTCAGCAGCTAGCGCTAGGTAGACGATCTTTCACTAACAACCGTCCCACTACCTTAGTTGCGTCCGCTGCGCGCTCCGCCTTCTGGGACCATTTGCAGATGTCCCCGCAGCAAAACTAGAGCACCGACCACCCGTAAACAAGGCCTTCCCTCCACTTAAACGAGATAGAAGCCCGCGGTGGACCGGGAAAGAAGACGGGGGGAGGGGTCTAGCGAGCAAGTGACAAGTGAACAGGTAACATCATAGAAAGTTTAAGGTTTAAAATGACTGGCGCAAAAATGAAAGTAATATTTTTAAAACAGCGATCTAATGAGTCAGCAGCTAACGCTAGCGCAAATAACTGAATAACATGTCTACTACTCAAATTACGTCATATTTATACTATACTAATTTTAAACACAAGTCCTTTATGGGTTCTGGAGTGGCGTGCTACTCACCAGAAAAGCGTTTCAACACCCATCATGGGTAACAAATGCTATCATGAATGCTAATCTTTCTTCCCTTTTTATCCCTCCACTATCCTTCTCACTCCAAGTAACAAACTAATATCCACCACTGAAATTACCTCATATTTCACCATAATAATTCACCATAAATCCTTTATAGGATTCCGGAATAGCGTGCGTCAACAAGTGATAAATAGATACAAACCTTTGTCCTCCTCTATCCTTCTGCTATCATTCCAAATCCAAATAACTGACTAACCTATCCACCACTTAAAATGTACTTGCAAGTTTCACTATACTAATTCAACACTAATCCTCTATGGGTCCTGGAGTAGTGTGCTACCCACCAAAAAAAGCGCTTCGACACCTTGTCAGGGGTAGTAAGCGCGATATAAATGCAATTAAAATAGAATATAATACAATATAATATAATATGGCAGCTCCTCATTGGGCTGGCGCTGCAATGCCCCACAGAGGGGCTCTTTGCCGGAGGTCTTCGCCGTTTGTTGCCATGGAGCCCTAGAAGGTGGGGCGTATGTGAGATCAGTAGAGGTGGGGAAAAAAGTGCGTCTAAAAAAAGCTATGAGTGTCCAAAAATAACTTTATTACAATAATATAATAATAATATTATCCAGGGTGACCCCTGACCCTGCTTAAGGGCCGGGTCGCTCCCCTGCCGCCGAACAGCACCACCTGTGTGCGGCCACCCCGCTGCTCACGCTCTTAGAGTGGGTTTGATCCTCCTGTTCCCAGGATCACCGTTCTGACTGTGGTTTGATTTTCTGTTTTTTCTCCCTCCTGCCTGTTTGTATTTTGTTTTCAGTCTGCTCCTGTATTTTACCGTTTGTAGCACACCTGCCCACCCCACTCCCCCTTTTTGCTCTGTGACCCGTTGTTTCCCGCCGCTGTCCCCCGCGGCCACGCCCCCACGCTGCCCTGCTCCCGCCTCCCAGCTGCTCCTCCCTCCCTCCAAGCCTTATATCTGGAGAAGCGTGGCTCAATGGTTAGAGTGGCAGATCCTGATGCAGAGGTCTGGCCCAGGACCAGGGTTCAATTCCTGCCTCGGCGGCTCTTGGACTCAATCTCCCCGGCCCTGATAATTCTCGCCTCAGTGCCTAGTCTAATTATGGGTCCCACTCTGTGATTCTGGGCAATAGCTTGCTTAATCTCCACAACGGCCCCAGCAGCGCTTGGATGCCTGGCTTCACCTTGGGGGTGCCCAGGAGTAGGCATCTCACAGGAAAGCCAGGAAGGGTTCCACAGCGGTATGAATACAGCGCTACGAGACCTCTGGGTAGAAGGCGCTAAATAAATACAACCACATTTACTTCTATATTTTACATATGGCGGCGGCTGCCTGGACGCGCGCAGCGGGTGCGCCGATAGCGTGCCGAAGGCACGCCAAAGGCAAGCCCAACTGCGCCCGTCCGCGCCGGGACCGCGCCAGCGCCAGAACCCCTGGACCCCGGACACGCCACAACGCCAGAATCCGATACGATGCCAACACTCTCCATGCTCTCAAAGCCGGTCGAGACCACCGCTGATTCCAGGACGCCCCAAAACGCACCCACGGATCCTACTCCTGCCACACCTGCAACTTCACTTTCGACAGAACCACCAAAACCCCAAGGAATGGAACTAACCACCTTTGTTGCATACTCCTCGACACCCGTTCCGCACGAAAGCATGCAGTCGAGCTCTGGGACCTGCTCAACACCACCACCCTATACGTTGCCTTCCTGACCGAGACCTGGTGGAATGACTCCTCGGCACCTGACATTGCCATAGCCATCCCGGACGGCTAAAAGATCCCCCGCAGAGACAGCACCACGGGTTGGGAGGAGGAATAGCCATCATCCACAAGTCCACCCTCCAGGTCCACACCCTTGCAGACGACTCCCTCAACTCCACCGAACACTTTCACTTCCGGATCTACACCGACCCCAACACCACCCTCAGAGGAACACTCATCTAAAGAACCCCCGGGACCCTGGGCTCAGTTCATCGAGTCCACCGCCAACCTCCCCAGCACCCACGCACTCGCCTCCACAGACTACATCCTCCTCGGGGACCTGAACTTCCACCTCGAGAGCAACAACAATGCCAACTCCACCGCCTTGATTGACAACCTCGCCAACCTCAGCCTCCGACAACTTGTCACCGAACCCACCCATGCCGCCGGCCACACGCTCGGCCCCGTCTTCTCCACCAGCACCCACATCACTTTCAACCACACCACCGAACTCCACTGGACTGGCCCCTGATGCATCCACTTCACCTTCAAGAAACCAACCACGCACCACAGCACCCAACAGCTGCCTCGCCACTGCTGGAGCAAAGTTACTGAAGACCAGCTGACCTCCACCCTCACCCAGAACCCACCCACCGACACAGATGCCGCCGCCCGAAACTTCAGCCAGTTTATCAATGACTGCGCCAACACCCTTGCCCCAACCATCAACCACCCCAGCAAGAAAGCCACCTGGTTCACCGAAGAACTCCAGATCTCCTAACGAACATGCCGGATGCTGGAGAAGAAATGGCTCCACAAACGCGCACCAGACAGCCACGCAGCCCACAAGGACTCCATCTGCAGACATCACCACCTCATCAGAACAACCAAGATATCATCCTTCAAAGTCCGACTGGATAACAACGCACACGACAGCAAAGAACTTTTAAAAATAGGGAAGGAACTCTCCAACCCCAGCGCCAACACCAACGACATCCCGCCCTCGCAGGATCTGTGCGACTCACTGGCCACCTTCTTTCACCGCAAGATCGCCGACATTCGTGACAGCTTCAACTCCTCATCTGCCCCGACCGCAACAGACCACACCCCAAATGCCACCTGCACCAACCAGCTGACCTCCTGGTCCCACGTCAATGACGAAGAGACATGCAAGGTCATGAACTCAATTCCCTCAGGATCTCCATCAGACCCCTGCCCACACCACGTTTTCAACAAAGCTGATGCAACCATCGCAACCCATCTGCGAAAAATCATCAACATCTCTTTTGACACAGAGTCATTCCCGGAAAGCTGGAAGCATGCCAAAATCAACGCCCTCCTCAAGAAACCCAATGCGGACCCCATAGACCTCAAAAACTTCCGGCCCATCCCCTGCTCCCCTTCCCGGTGAAGGTCATTGAGAAAATCGCCAACATGCAGCTGACCCACCACCTCGAGCATCCTAGACCCATCCCAGTCTGGATTCAGACGCAACCACTGCACTGAGACTGACCTTATCGCCACCACTGATGACATCAGGTGCCAGCTAGACAACGGCGAAACCTCAGCCCTCATCCTCCTGGACCTGTCAGCCGCTTTCAACGCGGTCTGCCACTGCACACTAAGAACACTCCTTTAAGAAGCCGGAATCCAGAAGAAGGCCCTGGACCACGTCCTTCTGATCCAAAGCCACCGACATCATCTGCGGGGTACCCCAGGGCTCATCCCTCAGCCTGACCCTATTCAATGTCTAAATGGCACCCCTCGCACAAATGGCCCACCAGCACAACCTGAACATCATCTCCTACGCTGACGACACCCAGCTCATCCTCTCCCTCACCAAGGACCCACACACCACCAAAACCAACCTCCACAAGGGAATGAAGGCCGTCGCCGAGTGGATGAGGAACAGCCGTCTGAAACTGTACTCAGAAAAGTCGGAGGTCCTCATCCTAAGTTCCACCCCCTCTGCTTGGGACGACTCCTGGTGGCCAAAGGCACTGGGTGCAGCTCCAACACCCACGAACCACGAACACAACCTAGGATTCATCCTCGACTCCTCCCTCTCCATGTCGAAGCAGGTCAATGCCATCTCCTCCTCCTGCTACAACACCCTCCGCATGTTTCGCAGGATTTACAAGTGGATCCCGACCGAAACAAAAAGAACAGTGACCCAAGCCCTCGTCAGCAGCAGGCTAGACTACGGCAACGCACTCTAGTCAGGAATCCCGGCCAAACACCTGCAACGACTACAACGCATTCAGAACACCTCAGCCCGACTGATCCTCAACGTCCCCCACCACAGCCACATCTCCCCCCACCTCAGAGACCTGCACTGGCTCCCCATCAACAAGAGGATCTCCTTCAAACTCCTCACCCATGCACACAAAGCACTCCACAACACCGGACCAGCATACCTGAACAACTGACTCAACTTCTACACCCCCACCTGCCTGCTCCGCTCCGCCAGCCTATCCCTTGCCGCCGTCCCGGACATCCAACGAACGACCTCCGGCGGCAGATCCTTCCTTGCTGAAAAAACCTGGAACACCCTCCCCACCAATCTACGGCGCAGACACAGCACCTGCTCACCTTCAGAAGGCTCCTCAAGACCTGGCTCTTCGAGCAGTAGCAGCACCCCCCCTCAGCGCATTGAGACCCTCACAAGTAAGTAGCACACTTTACAATTTCACTGATTGATTGATTGGATACTGATGCCATGGTTAAAAAAACAACCAACCATACACCTGCTGCAGCTCAAAGTGATTTGTGAATAGTGGAAAAGGTCAAATGGTCAACATGTTTCATGCCCAAGTTCTCAAGTAGAATTAATGGGATTTCATCAGGAATGGGAGGATCCTCATCTACTCTAAAAGGTAAGGTCGATAGGTATTTTAGGAGATTCCATCCCTAAGATCAGGATTTGTGTCATAATCCAGGGTTCAGGTGAAAGTGAGTGTAAAGAACACTGTCTACCTTCTGGCAAAAACCTAGAAGGGGATGTGGTGAGACCCCAGCCTTGACCTCCAAGACACTCGCATACTGGCGAGGGTGAACAATTCAGTCTGAGGAGTTCCAGCTTGTGGGACCAACCCACGTCTGGACATCGAGGGGGGTTGCTTGTTGATGGCCTTCCCTATCACTTTGGCTGGGTAGGGGTGCGGTTTCTTGAGAAAGGCGTTGACAGCAGCCTGCTTCCAGTCTACAGGGAATGTTGAGGATGTGATGGGAGTGTTGATATGGGGAAATGTGGCGCTAAAAGTTACTGCTCCCAGGTTCTAGATGCGGTGTGGGCAGGATCTGTGGGGGATGGACTTCATGACTGCGTTTTCCCTGGTGAGAGAATTCAATTCGGTTAAGTGGTCGTCTTGGTTGGTGATGGGCAGGCTGGCGTTGATTTTGTTGATGCTTGCAATTTTGCTGTGAAAAATGTTTTATAGGTTGTTTTTGGGAGTAGGTGACGCTATTGAGACTCTACTGAGCTGTGCACTGCCCATCTCTACAGCCCCCACTGAACTGTACAATGTCCCCTGCACACATGCCCTATTGACCTATGCACGGCCCACCCACACAGTTTAATAAAACAAAACTAAAGCCCATGTGGTATTTAATATATAAACAAAAAATGACCATACAAAATAAAGCACAAAATCACAAAATAGCTACCAAAATAAACCACATGTTACAACAAAATCACAAAATTATGAAATGAACAAAGAATCAGAAACATAAAACAATTGAACAAGGTGCACGACCGCTGAGCCTGGTTCAGGTGAGGTCGCCCCCACACCACTGCTACTGCCCGCTGCCTGCCTGCCAGCACCTGCACCCTGCGGCTGCCTTCCTCTGCCCGCAGCCAGCCGTCCGCCTGCCGTCGCTGCTCTGTGTCCTTCTCCCCCACTGCTCCGCCGTTAGTGTGCCCCCCTCCCCCAGCCGCCGGACAACCCAGCCACCGCTGAGCCGCCCTCGGCCCTTTCCCGACACTGCCCATTCTCGTCACCGCCCTCCCCCCCACTGCCCATTGGCCCCGATCCCGCCACCCAGCTGACCCGCCGCCCGGCTCCTCATTTATGACGCCCCCGGAGCAACCACGTAGCGGACTCGCGCAGCGGGAGCACCGAATGAGCGCCGAAGGTGCGCCAAAGGTAAGCCCGTCCGCGCCCGTCCGCGCCTGGACCGCGCCCAGCGCCAGGACCCCTGGCCCCCGCAGACCCAGGCCCACTCGCCGGACGTATGACGCCGCCACCCTCAATGCACTCAACACCGGCCGAATCCCGGGATGCTACCGAGCAACCCCGAGACGCACCCACGGACCCTTCAGCTGCCACGCCTGCAAGTTCACCTGCATCTGGACCTGCACTACACCAGCACCCGCCAAGCCGAACACCAGCAGCAACCACCTCAAGTGCATCCTGCTCAACACCCGCTCCATCCACAGACACGCCATTCAACTCTGGAACCTCCTCGACACCACAGCTCCTGACGTTGCCTTCCTGACGGAAACCTGGATGAACGATTCCTCAGCGCCCGACATCGCCATCGCCATCCCAGAGGGCTACAAGATCACCCGAAGAGACCGAGACAAACAGACGGGAGGAGGCATCGCCATCATCCACAGAGACACCATCCGCATCACGACCAACACCGACGACACCCTGACAACCGCCGAACACCTGCACTTCCAGATACACACCAACCCCAAGACCACCCTCAGAGGCACCCTGATCTACCGACCCCCGGGACCACGCACTCAATTCAGCGAAGACATCGCCGACTTCATCAGCCCGCACGCCCTCCCCTCTGCCGACTACATCCTCCTCGGGGACTTCAACTTCCACCTGGAGAACAACAACTACCGCAACACCACCTCCCTGCTTGACAACCTCGCCAACCTCGGACTCAAGCAGCTGGTGACCTCCCCCACCCACCTCGCCGGACACACACTCGACGCCGTCTTCTCATCCAGCAAGGACATCGTCTTCAGCCACGCCACCGGACTCCACTGGACGGACCACAGCTTCGTCCAATTCAGCTTCAGAAGGACCACAATCCACCACCACCAGCATCAGGTTGCATGAAGAAGCTGGAACAAGATCACGGCCGACCAACTCGCCACATCCCTGAGCCAGCACCCTCCCGCCAGCTCAGCGAACCCCAGCGAGGCCGCCGACAACCTCACGAAGTGGATCAACAGCTGCGCAGACGACCTCGCCCCACTGAGGAACCCACCCAGCAGACCCGGCAGCAAGAAGGCCCCATGGTTCACCGACGAACTCAAGAGCTCCAAGAAGAACTGCCGAGCCCTCGAGAAAGCCTGGAGAAAAGACCCAACACCGGACAACATGACCACCCTCAAGCTCGCCACCCGAAAGCACCATCAACTGATTCACGCCACCAAGAAAACAGCATTCAAGGAACGACTGGACAACAACGCACACAACAGCAAGGAACTCTTCAACATCGTGAAAGAGCTCTCCAACCCCAACGCCGGAAACAACTACATCACCCCTTCGCAAGACCTCTGCAACTCCCTCGCCTCCTACTTCCACAACAAGATCGCTGACATACACAACAGCTTCAGCACTCAACCGACGAACACCACGACCGAACCACCGCCCCCCACCACCACCCTCCGCGCCTGGACTCCGATCAGCACCGAAGACACCGTCCTCACGATGAACTCCATCCACTCCGGATCGCCGACCGACCCCTGCCCTCACCACGTCTTCAACAAGGCCAACGCTATCATCGCACCCCACCTGCGGGACATCATCAACACCTCCTTCGACACCGCTACCTTCCCGGAGAGCTGGAAGCACGCCGAACTCAGAGCTCTACTAAAGAAGCCATCAGCCGACCCCACCGACCTCAAGAACTACCGCCCCATCTCGCTGCTCCCGTTTCCTGCAAAAGTCATCGAGAAGACCGTCAACATGCAGCTGGCCGCCTTCCTCGAGACGAACGGATCCCTCGACCCCTCGCAGTCTGGCTTCCGGGCCAACCACAGCACCGAGACCGCCCTTATCGCAGTCACAGATGACATCCGAGCGCTGCTCGACAATGGAGAAATAGCAGCCCTCATCCTCCTGGACGTCTCCGCGGCCTTAGACACTGTCTGCCATCGTACCCTAGTACAACGCCTCAGCAACGTCGGAGTCCAGGAGAAGGCACTGGAGTGGATCATCTCCTTCCTCGCCGGAAGGACACAGAGAGTCCGCCTCCCTCCGTTCAGATCTGAAGCCACCGAAGTCATCTGCGGCGTCCCTCAAGGCTCCTCGCTCAGTCCAACCCTCTTCAACATCTACATGAGCCCCCTCGCAGACATCGCACGCCAGCACAACCTCAACATCATCTCCTACGCCAACGACACCCAGCTGATCCTCTCCCTTACCAACGACCCCGCCACCGCCAGAGCCAACCTTCATGAAGGGATGAAAGAGGTAGCCGAATGGATGAAGAACAGCCGCCTGAAACTGAACTCAGATAAGACGGAAGTCCTCATCCTGGGATCCTCACCCGCCGCTTGGGACGACTCCTGGTGGCCCCCCGCCCTAGGCAGCGCACCCAAACCAACAGACCACGCACGCAACCTGGGCTTCATCCTGGACTCCTCCCTCTCCATGACCAGACAAGTCAACGCTGTCTCCTCGTCGTGCTTCAACATCCTGCGCATGCTACGTAAGATCTTCCGGTGGATCCCCACCGAGACCAGGAAGACGGTCACCCAGGCCCTCGTCACCAGCCGACTGGACTACGGCAACACCCTCTATGCCGGAACCACCGCCAAACTCCAGAAGAGACTCCAGCGGATCCAGAACGCCTCAGCACGACTCATCCTGGACATCCCCTGTCGCAGCCACATCTCCGGGCACCTGAGAGATCTGCATTGGCTTCCGGTCAACAAGAGAATCACCTTCCGTCTACTCACCCACGCACACAAAGCCCTACACAGCCAAGGCCCAGGATACCTCAACAGCCGCCTCAACTTCTACGCTCCCAAACGCCAGCTTCGATCGACCAGCCACGCCCTCGCCGCCATCCCCCGCATCCGTAGAGCCACCACAGGGGGACGGTCCTTCTCCTACCTCGCCGCCAAGACATGGAACTCCCTCCCCACCCACCTCCGCCTGACCCAGGACCACCTCGCCTTCAGGAAGCAACTCAAGACCTGGTTGTTCGAGCAGTAGCAGATCCCCCTCCCCCAGCGCCTTGAGACCCTCTGGGTAAGTAGTGCGCTATATAAATGCGATGATTGATTGATTGATTGCACGGTGTCCCTAAGCGAGGAGGCACATAAACTTGAAGAACATGATTTTGCAGGGAATATTTTCAATGTATATTTACAGTACCAGTATTACAAATTGAACAGAAAAGGCACTACATTGTGTGCCAGAGGTGTCGAAAACGTTTCAACCCCTGTTGCAATACGGGGTTCTCTTCAGACAAAAAGATAGGGCACACCTGTAGAGGGACATTTTCCCGGGTATGTGAGATGTCAACCTGTTCAGGAGGTGTATTAGTAAAATTAATTTAACTACCCTGAGTGATAAAACAGGGGTTACTTACTCAGCAGGAAAGATGCTGAGTAATAAAGAGAATTAAATAAATCCTCAGTTTCCTGAACCCAGCCGGCCAGAGCTGGAGAACCGAATGATCCTGGTAATTTTTTTGTTTATATATTAAATAATCCAAATGGGCTTTAGTGTTGTTTTATTACATTGGTTGTGTGCCAAAACGGTTTTTGGCCAAATGAGTATGTGTGTGATGATCAACACAGGTGGAGCGACTTGCCACTCCTACTGCATTCACAGCCTCAATCCTTAAAGAAAAGGTAACTACGTTTTTCTGTAAATTCATTTCTTTTTATGTCCAATTTATCCATAGATCAGTTTTTCACAATCACACGTGTGGCAGTAAATGTATTTGGAACACTTCAAATACTGCAGATTGCCCATCCAGGCCTTCCTACTGCAACAGGATAAATACATTTAAAAACATCCTTGGTAATTTATCCAATGCATTTCGGGCATAATCTTCGCCCTTCATCAGGGATTCAGGACAAATTTTAAAAAAGACACAGTGTTAACTCAAAACCCAGAACTTCGGTTATAACGCTCATTACAATATACATCCCAGTTTTTATGCATGCCCTGTTTTGTAATCGCTCATATTTAACGTGTTCCCTCTAATTACTTGACTCTGCAACAAATCCTAATCCACACCAAACTTTTCCCAACCCACAAACTCTTCCCCGTCCGATATCACTGTGAATTTCTACCCATCTTGTCCTCCTGAACCTTCCCCATTCCCCTTCCTTCGTCTGAGTTTATTACTACTAGTTTATTGGCGACTATTCCTGCTGCACAGCTCTACAAAGAGCTCAGGTGCACACCTCCATCTATACTACATGATCCTGTAACTAACATTTGTATCCTGCTTTAAATGTTTCTCTCTTCAACCAGTAAAACGCAGCACAACCGGTAAGACTTTATTATTAAAATAAAAACAGAGCGGCTTCATCTTCCCGTTTCTCAACAAATAGAGAATGTTTAAAGTTCTTATGAACCGGGCAATATTTCTTTAAGCCTACCGGTCTCTCTAGCTCAATGTTTTCCCTACGGAGCTGATCTGGTGATCCGCTTTGCTCTCTCTGCCGAGCTGATCTCTAGCTACGGTTGCGCCGCCTTCCTGCGCAGATCGGAGTGAGGCCTTCAGCTCAGCGGTGACCTATCCTCTCAGTTCTGGGCACGCAGCCGGGTGTTGCCTCTCCCTAGCGTCATCGTCATCGTCCAACCACTGAGGAGCGTGTTGTGTTGCCTAGCAGCAGCGTTATCCTCTTTGTGATGTGAGCCCCTTGAAGCTCAGGAGACTAGTTGCCAAGGGCGTCCAGCAACCTCACGGTGTCTTTGTTTTACTGGCGATCTGTTTTACACGCTGACACAACCAGGGACACGAGGTGTGTTGCGAAGGGCGGCTAGTGCTGGGAAATTCAGAACGAAAGAAAGGTTTTTTTTAACACAAGGAGTCACGTTTTATTACATAAAACAATACAACGGGGAGCCTACATTCTTCTGCACACTCTTGTTTTTATTCAAGTTGACGTGGAGCACATCAGTGATTAGCACACTAAAAAGACTTGAAGTCCATCCTGAAGGCTGATTTTTTTTTCTACTGCAAATCTTTGTTTTAACTCAGGCTTAAGCGGAGCACATCTGTGATTTGCACACAAAAAAAACTATAAAGTTGTTTATCGAGTATTTAAATTCACAGTGATCACTTTTTTTGTTGTTTGCCTTTGGGGGTGCGACAGACTGTAACGTGTATTCTATCTTGTTTTAAAATGTGATCTTCCTTCACTTGTTTCGGTTTTAAAATTCAATCCTTACTTTCTTGAGTCTGCTGGTGAACCTCCTGGGAGATGGGAGATATGGTTTGATGCATTTCAAACCTATCTAGGAGCCATGGGTGCTTCCAGGTTTAGTAATGACCAAAAGAAATTCTTGCTTCTTCACTCTTTAGGATTCGGAGATCCATCTACAAACATCTAACTGAAATCGTTCATCTGCCTGGTGATGATATCGATGTGTACCAAGACACTATTACTAAATTGCTAACAAGGTTTCAGAAGCAGCCCAGTTTGGGGGTTTTGCCTCACAAATTTTTCAAGAGATAGCAAAACGAAAATGAGTATGATGATACCTACAGTTCTGCTCTCCGCAAATTAGCGTATGACTGTCAATTTTAGGCCTTTAATGATCAATTTAACAGGGACCAGTTTTTTTGTCACTTCAGTGACATACAAATACGTCAGAAACTTTTATCTCTTTCTAATCCTGATCGAGATGAAACTCTAAAAATTGCTAAAAGCATTGAGACCTCATAGGTATCATTGAAAGAACTAGAGGAGAAAAAGTAGAATCTGTTGGTGTTGTCTCTACTTCTTCCAAGCAGAGTGATCTTCGGAAGCTCTCGAACAAGAATTCTACATTTAGAAATCCAGGGAATGGGGGGGGAGCTGACAATCATTCTATGAGATAAATTTGCAATAGATAATAATATTCCACATTTGAAAAGCTCGAACAATCACCCGTAAGGGTCTCTAGGCGCTGGGGGCCGTCAGGAAGAATAAGTAAGCTATTTGGGTAGAGTGGATTGGGAACAGGGTAAAAAATTGAAGGGGGATTGTGTTGTGCTCAACTTTTCCGACCGTGAGGTTTTGCCAAACATCTTGCCTAATATCTTCCCTCCACAGCGAAGATCCACTTCTATTGTTCCACTGACTTTGGACTTTGGACTTTTTCTATCCTCGGAAAGGCAGAGGCCCGAATTCAAGTACGTTAAGAACAAAATGGTATGTTGTGACCAAAACGGGCAGTAAGAATGTTGGTTTCACTGAGTGGGGTCTAGGTTTGGAAAACAGATTTTCTGCCCTCTCAAACTTAGATGCATGTGATTGACAACCATTTAACCCCATGCCTCTGTTGCAAATTCCTTTCGTTGCATGTACAAATGGGGAGTCCAGACATTTAATAGGTGCTCAAAACGAGACACACAACCCTGATGTCATAGCAGGACCAATTATTGTAAATATAAATGATAATGGTTACTGTAAGAAAATAGGACACTTTGAAAGTATGTTTCAAAAGAAAATTCAATGAGCAGAAAAGGTCTGTTGCGTGTGTTCTAGAGTCAGATTATGAATCCGATTCAGAAATACAATCTGTTGTAACTGAGATGTCTGACCATGTTTCCAATGTCAAAGAGCTCATCAAATGTGTAGAACCCATTGCTGAAATTTTTATAGGGGGAAAACCTCTCAATCTACTGGTAGATTTAAGGGCAAGAAATACTATGTTGACCAAAGAATTGTTTTTTGAGACATGGGACAACAGGCCTTTACATCCTCCCGACCGTGCTCCTGTCTCCTATGAAGGGCGCAAAATAGACCTTTTAGGATTTTTCAAAGATGATCTCATTTTTGCAGATAGGAACATTTCTGGGAAAATCTATGTTGCTGAGAAGGGTTTCAATATCTTGGGGTGGTACCATCAGGGTTTATTTCGCATGATTCTCAAACCTGGTCGCACTGAACAGATATTGATTATTGCTGATAGTGAAGATCGAATCAATTGGGAAGATCTTTTCCCATCAGTCTTTTCAGGTAACCTTGGGACCATCCGTGGATTAAAGCATAGAATTATTGTAAAAGAGGGTTGTTCTCCTGTCAAGCACAAATTAAGGGGTTTTCCTTTCAGTGTTCGTGAGGATCTTGAAAGAGAATTGAAGTCCTTATGCGACCAAGGGATAATTTAGCCTACAGAATCCTTCTTGTGGCTCTTGCCCTTAGTCGTCGCAAGCAAAAAGTGTGGGAAGTTGCATGTCTGTGTGGACTTAAGGTCCATCAACAAAGATATCTGGATAGATTCTCATCCACTCCCAAAAATGTGTGACTTGTTTTCTAGTGTCAGGGATTCTCATTATTTTTCTAAGCTGGATTTAGCCAGCGCATATCATCAGATTGAGCTGGAACCAGAAATCCGTCATCTCACTGAATTCATTTCTCCTTTGGGAACTTTTCAATACAAGCGGATGCCGTTTGGGCTTGCTTCAGCGGCTTCCGTTTTCCAACGTGTAATACAGGGTGCACAGACAAAATATCGACTCCAAAATATCGACTGGACATAATATCGAGTTTTAAATATAGACTGGACAAAATATCGACTGGACATAATATCGACTACAAAAATATCGTTTTTCAGGTAAGTGAAGTAATATTGACTGTATAAAATATAGATAGCAAAAATATCGAATTTTTAATAATATATAATATTTTATAGTGTATTTTTATGTAATAATATGTGTGAAAAGTGTGTATTAATGTTATAAAATATTTTATTAAATGAATTTTGTTTTTTTAATAATTGCGTAATGTAATTCTGTAGCGGGTTGTGGGTTTATAGGGGAATAGGGTGGGAAGTAATTTAATAATAATTAATTAATTAATATATGTTTGTAAATATTTATAATTAATAAATAATTGATAATTAATTAATAATAATTAGTTAATTAATTAATATAATTTTGTACATATTTTGTATTAGTAATTAATTGGTAATTAATTAATTGTAATTAGTTAATTACATTAATTAGAGTACATTTTAACATATATAATTTTGTGTTATTGTTAAGTAATTGGGAAAAAAGAATATTAATTATTAAAATAATTACAGCTAATGTGCTAATATATTTACTTTATTGTTATTGTTAATTAATAATTATTTGGTAATTAAATAATATTGATAAATTTTGGGTAAAGGAGTATTTTTAGGGTTCAGGGTCAGTTTTCAGTTTTTGGGTAAAGGGGCATTTTTAGGGTTCAGGGTCAGTTTTTAGTTTTTGGGTAAAGGGGCATTTTTAGGGTTCAGGGTCAGTTTTCAGTTTTTGGGTAAAGGGGCATTTTTAGGGTTCAGGGTCAGTTTTTAGTTTTTGGGTAAAGGGGCATTTTTAGGGTTCAGGGTCAGTTTTCAGTTTTTGGGTAAAGGGGCATTTTTAGGGTTCAAGGTCAGTTTTCAGTTTTTGGGTAAAGGGGCATTTTTAGGGTTCAGGGTCAGTTTTTAGTTTTTGGGTAAAGGGGCATTTTTAGGGTTCAGGGTCAGTTTTCAGTTTTTGGGTAAAGGGGCATTTTTAGGGTTCAGGGTCAGTTTTTAGTTTTTGGGTAAAGGGGCGTTTTTAGGGTTCAGGGTCAGTTTTCAGTTTTTGGGTAAAGGGGCATTTTTAGGTTTCAGGGTCAGTTTTCAGTTTTTGGGTAAAGGGGCATTTTTAGGGTTCAGGGTCAGTTTTTAGTTTTTGGGTAAAGGGGTATTTTTAGGGTTCAGGGTCAGTTTTGGGTTTTTGGGTAAAGGGGTATATTTTAGGGTTCAGGGTCAACAAATAAGATTGTAAAAAATTATTTTTATTATTTTCATTTATTATTTAATTATTATACTTTAATTTAAGTATTTTTAAGTATATTTTAGTAATTAAAATTTAAAATTAATTTAATTTAACACTGTTTTTAATAAAGTCGATATTTTTTACATCTATATTATTGTTAACGATATTTTGTACTCGATATTTTTGTACTTACCTGTTTGTAGATACAAACTCGATATTTTGACTGTCGATATTTTTTGTCTACGATATTTTGGCAAGTCGATATTTTGTCCCTCGATATTATTTCAGTGATCCGTAATGCAGAGCATGTTAGGTGGTATTGATGGTGTTCTTGTTTTTCAAGACAATGATCTTGTCCACAGTAAAGACGTTTCTTCCCACATTGTGCTTTGGAGAAAGGTTTTAGAAATTTTCTAAGACCGTGGTGTGGTTGCAAAACCGGAAAAATTTACATTTCTGTGTGATGAGATCCAATATTTTGGACACCATTGGCCCGATGTAGGAGTCCATTTACCGACCGGTAACGGCCGATTTCGCCCGTTACCGACCGGTAAATGGTCATGTGAGATGTAGGGGCCCTTTTTTTACCGATTCGGTAAATTTACCGAATCAGTAGATTTACCGAATCGGTAAAATACCCTTCTGAGTCCCACAGGCCTCACAGATTCGGTATTTTACCACCCAATCCAATTGGGTGGTAAAATACCGAATACAGGTGTGCATGCACATGTGTGCATGCACACCTGTGCCATGTGACAGACAGACATGCCCTTAGGGCATGTCTGTGTGCCACATGTCACACGTGCCTGAAATCGGGGTGCTAGAGGGTGTCAAAGTGGCACCCCCTGCACCCTTGCAAAATTCGGTATTTACCGAATTGGTAAATACCAATTCGGTAATGCCCATTGATTCCTATGGGCTTCAATGCCCATAGGAATCAATGGGCATTACCGATTCGGTATTTACAGAATCGGTAAATACCGAATCAGTCCGATTCGGTATTTACCGAATCTGAAATACCTACATCACCCCCCCTCCATTTTACCACTTCTTAAATACCGAATCAGTATGATTCGGTATTTATGAAGTGGTAAAATGAATTTACCTACATCAGGCCCCATTTCTCTGGAGAGGGAATTAGACCTAGTCTAGGTCTGTTAGATGCCATTGTCACTGCTCCTGCTCCAGTAGATACAACTGGTGTAAAGTCTTTGCTAGGACTACTAGAATATTACTCCAAGTTTATTCAGAACTATGCATCTATTGTGCATCCCACTAGTGCGCTGCTCAGGAAGGGTGTGGTCAGGAGGTTGTGAAGCAGCTTTGAGCTTGGTTAAAGATCTTCTTATCAAAAGTGATGCCCTCAAACCTTTTGATCCTTCTTTGCCAGTCTGCATTATTTTCCTCTTCAAATGTGATTGATTTTCTAAAAGAAGTTTTCATGCAGGAGGGTTTTCCTGAAACTTTAGTAACAGATAATGGCACACAATTCTGTAGCACAGTGTTTGAGTCTTTCTTACAGTCTTGCAACATTAAGCACACAAAAAGTTCACTTTACCATCCACAATCCAATGTGCTTGTGGAACGTATGAACAGGGTCATGGGGGAATGCATTAGGTGGGCTAGATCTTGTAAGTCTGACATTATTAATGCTGTAAATAGCTTGATCTGGTTTAACAGAACCACTCCACACTCCACGACTAAAATATCTCCTTTTGAATTGTAGAGAGGGAGAAAAGCTAACTCTATTTTCAAACCAGCGTGGATGAACAAGTGCTTAAGGTCTGTTTCTGATGACAGCAGTCTCATGGAAATTGTGAAGGAGAATGTTTTGGTTTCTCAATTGAAACGGAAAAAGCTGGTTTGATTGAACACATCTGCTAATATTGTGCATGTGTATGTGGGGTATTATGTTTGTGTGAAATCTTCAATTCATGTTAGGAAGGGTGATAGTAAGTTTGGTCCTCAAATTCTGGTTACGTGGGTGGGGAAAAATGCTGTACAAGTTGAGGGTGGCAACTGGTGGAATGTTGGAAAAGTTGTTAAGGTAAAGAAGACTAATCTGCGTCCTTCTGATGCGGCTTCGTCATCTAAGATTGACAAAGTTCTTAAAGTTAAAAATGCTAATTCTTCTGAAATTCCTTTGTCATCCAAAATTGCCGATCTTCAGGTTCCCCTTAGGAGGAGCAGTAGATCTAAAGTGGTTCCTAAAAGACTTCTTTTGAGAACTTTTATTGTTATCTTGTTTTTTATTTTCTTTTTTTTATTGTTTGTTAATAGAGAAGAGAGGATATGTTATATTCTCTACATACTGTATTATTGTTAATGTCATCTTACTGTGTAGTCGTTTATGATTTCAGCATTCTAGGCTCTGTCATTTAGAGTGTCCATTGGTTACCTAGTTGCACTGTCATGACATTCTATGTTTTGAATGTGGGACAGGGCTGTTGGGATTCAGCTCCTCTGGTCCGCTTGGCTATCTCTGCCGCTATGTAGTTGTACTACATTAATCTCACCACAGCTTACCTTCCTTCGTCTGAGTTTATTACTACACAGCAGTGCACACACAATATTTACTGTTGGTCACTGAGGGTCTTAAGTGAGATGCTATGTTTCAGGGTAACATAGAAAACATTAGCCTAGATCTGCATGTGTGTATGTAGTATATGTGCAGGGCACACCCAACTGAAAGACAAGGATACAGTCAACAAGGGATTAGATGCATATCAGGGTTTCAGAGAGTGGAAATTGACTTAGACTACCTTGTATTATTCTTTATGGAGGAGTGTCGTAACCTCTAATCTAATATAGAGTAAGGTTGGAGACTTTGCTATTGGATATGGCGACGTTGTTCTAAATCCTGGTGCACAGATGGGAAAGTTTTGTTGCCATGTTTTTCAAGTCTTGCCCATCAGACAGTGCAAGTTGACTGGTTGGAAAAGACCTATTGAGGGTTTTCCAAGAACTTAAGTGGGCTTACAGCCCACCCATAGCTTACCATTTGTTGGCCTTATTGTCACACTACCTTGCTTCCTACTCATGTTCTGCCTACCTTGTCCATCTTGGTTTGTCCCTCCACTGGAGCCTATCCTTCTTACCCTTGTTTAGCTTCGCCAACTGAATCCCTCCACTGCTCACTTTTACGGAAGTTCTTTTTCTGATTTGCTTATTGCGCTCCATAGGAGTGCATGTGTTTTCTATCTCTCTCTCTCTCTCTCGTGTTATTCTCACCCTCAAATATCCACCACCTCAGCTGCACCTTGCTATCTCCATTGTGTGCTGCAACACCCCTACCCCTTGCTCCATGTTGTTTTCCCTCTTGTGTACGTCTCCTCCAATCTCTGTTGCTGCTACTCCCACTTTGCCATTACCTCCACCACCTATGTGGTCCTTTTTATAACTGTTTTACTTTTGGAATGACGAGACAGCAAATTGCTGCTGGCCTCTTAGCCTAAAAAAAAGCTCTCACACTATTTTTATTTAATGTTTGTTTATTTACCACTCCATCTAGGGCCCATAAATTTTAAAAGTATAAAAGAACCCCTGTCATTTGGTTGGAGTGTGTGTGACTTTCTTTATTCTTTTTACCATACTCCAAAACATCCTGATGCTACTGAACAGCATCTCCCAAAAGCAGAAAGTAAAACTAATCAGTTCCAGATGCGAGATTTGTTTTTGCAATTTTTCTTGTCAAGTTTAATGGTATTCTTGCTGATTATGTGCCAGGGACAACAAAGATGGAGGGGTTTTCAGCCTAATTGTCTTAGGTGCTGGTTGTGATGGTGGTTTAGATGATGCAGCTGGTTTTTGAGACCTCTGCAGGCCGAGAATGGGAGCAAGTACATTCATTTAGGGTAGTAATATTCCTTCAGTCTCTCGCTGAGGCTTCTGCAGCTTGTAGGCTGCTCTTAAGGGAGCGCACTTCATTTCATGTTGGTACCCTAATATAGGTCCAGGGAACATTGTACACTTTCCCTACATCGTCTCCCCCTTCATTTTGTATGAACGAGCCTTATAAGGACATATCTCCAAATAAGGACAGAATGCCTTATACGGACATACCACCTTATAAGGACTGTTGCCTTTTATGGACTAAACCTTTCACCTACTTCCATCCTGATGGTGAGTTTTCCCCAATCGATATTGCTAAGACGTCATCCTTTGCACATATGAAAAATTTATGAGTACACTCTTCAGGAGGTATACTTCATCTCTCCCATTGACGCACAGGTTTACTCCTCAACGTCATCCTCATACTAAACAGTGGGTAACATAGGCACATGGACTGTATAAATACAACACCTCTTGCTATCAGTAGGCAGGAGGGAACCGAGACTTCAAGGCCAACACACTGACCAGAGACGCTGCGGCTCCGGCATGCCATCGCTTCAGCTGAAAGTGGTCTGACTATCCCTTGCGGAGTGCCATGCTCAAGTCCAGGATGAAGTCCCACACTCTCACTATTCCGGTATGGGGGCTCGACTAAATCCTAGTGGGATTCTTGGCTCTTCGACTTAGGCTCTTAGGCTTAGGCTCTTTTGTACCTACTCACATGCTAGGTACACTTAGGTACATCTAGACAGGCATTCTAGGAGTACGCACTTTATTTTATAAATGCATTTTATATTCATGTATGTGTTCATGACTATTGTAAAATGGTAGTACAATACTATTCCTTTTTATTCACTGTACTGCTGGTTCTTTATCTCTGCTGCTGTGTTACAGTTTTAGCACACACTTATTTAACATGAGAAGAACAACAGTACAATACATTCTTATTGTAAACATTCTCAACTGTTTCTTCTGTGTATATCTCTCTAAGAGCAAAACAAACCAGCACTAGTGACTGGGTGAAAAGTAGTATATTGTTTCTACAAGTCTGAGGTTATTATGTTCTGAGGTTGCCAAAAACGAATTTCTCTGATAACAAGATATTCTAGTGGCACTGCGAACTAGCTAACGCAAAAACATGGGCTGACATATTAAGTGATGGTTTACAGAGTCAGTTTGCCACCAAACCCACACAGTACATGTTATCCGTAAACAGCGTAGGTCCTGCACGAAGGATACTATCGAAACCACACTAAACTGGAGTCACAGGACCATGGACCTGGACGTTGACACAATTCAGATGTGAGATGAAGGCTTGAAAAGCAGCTCTGAAGTCTCTTTGTGGAAGAACAGTTTCACTTTCTTCAGTAGAGAGAGCTGGCACCCTGCCTCTTGTTCTTGGCAACAAGCAGGAATTCTGTCTTGGTGGGGCTGAGCTGAAGGTAAGTGCCGGATATCCAGGTCTGGGTGAGTTGCAGACAAAGGCACTGGATGTCAGAAGCTGAATAGACTTTCAAGTAGAGTTTTGTGCCATCAGTGCATTGGTGAATTTTGATGGTGTTATCACTGATTAGAGTTTCATGAGGTTCCATATTGTGTTGCGTCTCTTGAGTAGGGAGGAGGAGAACAGAGAATAATGCCGTCAGTGAATCCCACACAAGAGTTCAGGGTTGGTTGGAGGTGAGGTAGTCAATCAATCAATAAATCTTTTTTCGTTAGATAAAATCACCATAAAAGAATGCAGATCCATAATAATAAAATCTGTTTTATAAATAACAGCAGAAAACAAACAATAAAGTTGCTTATGAAATTAAGGAACACATAAAACAGTTAATCAGGTCTCGTTTCCCTCGATGCCCAGACAACTCGTGAAAAGGATAAATCAGTAAAATTCACCCGCACAGTGGGTAGCATCTGTAAATACAACAAGGCAGGCCTAACTTGTTTAAAATGCAATGATTTCGGCAAAGGGATCGAAAAACACTTCCTCGGCCAACTGAAGTAAGAGGCGACCATCATAAAATGGAGCAGGGAGCCCCTTACACAGGCCCAATCCAATTATGAGGGGAAGGCTAGAGATGATGTATTGATCTAAACCTTTCCAGTAAAAACAAGTCATGCCGTCTGTGAACCGAGCCAAGGTATGGCTCCAACCCCTGTACAGTTTTTAGAAGCAAGGGACCCCTAACTGTTGGCTTCTGAAGTTCTAAGCTTTCTCTCACCAAGCGGGAGTGTTCCAGGAACAATCTTTTAACACTCCCCAATTTTTGGGCAGAAAGAGCAAATGAATTCATGGAAATATTAGGCCTACCTAAAGAGAAAAAGGATGCCTTAACATGAGCAATCCATGGTATACTAATTACCCGGTCCAGAGACAGACAGTCCTTAAGAACCAGCTGACTTAACTTCAGCTCCTCCCTGCTCCAAATCTTAATCCAGCACAGGAGCGGGCTTAGGGCGATTAGGCCCGAAACATAATCAAGCCCCAATTCCATGTGCACAGAAAACACCAGGGTGGACTGGGGGACCTCAACCAACTTGTGCAGAAAGTTGTTCTCCATAGTCTGATTCCGATCCACCTTAATGTACCCCCAAACCTTGCTGCCATAATGCAGCTGTGCAATACACTTTGCTTGATAGATTTTTAAGAGGTCCCTTGGTGCCCTGGACCAAACTAAAAACCAACCCTATAGATTTTGCGGACTCTGATCTTTTGGCCTCCACCAGGGGTTTCCAATATTTTTTTCACGCCAAATAAAAATCCAAGATAAGGGAAGGCCTTGACTTTGGGCAAAGTAAAAATGGATACCTTGAAGGTCTTACTCCTTGTAAATTTGTGGCCCAATACCATTATATGGGACTTTGAGAGATTAACAGAGAGATCCAAGAGTCCCATAAAAGACAGATACTTGGCCAGCAGCAAGTCCAACCCCTGTGTGGCCGAGCCATTCGTCCGCATATAGCAGAACAAGGAGAAATCTGTTGCTAATCTTAGGGCAGTTGGCCTACATCGATAGAAGCGCAGACTCTAACCTGTTCACATACATAAAAAACAAAAAAGTGCAAGTATGCACCCCTGGCGAACCCCACAGCATGTTGAAAATGATCGAGTACATGCTGCTCCTTGAGAAAAATGCACAGAGGAGGAGGTTGATAAATGCAGATCAGATAATAATGCGACAATGCTAGGAACGCTCCACAACTCACTGAGCGAGGCCCACAGTTTTGCGCTGTTCACCCTGTCAAAAGCGGACGTCAAGTCCATAAATGCGAGAAGTAAGGATTCAGGCCGAGCCACCGTATATTTGTTTATAATTAAATGGAGAATGAGGCATTGGTCTCCAGACGACCTCCCCACACTAAATCCATAGTGGATGTCGCTCAATTATTCTCTTCTGCCCAGTCAGATAGCCTATTTAGAATTGCCATTCCAGAACCTTAACCGTAGCATGCAAAACTGAGATTGGGCAATAGCATCGTGGATTCTCTTTGTCCCCCTTCTTGAATATGGGGACAATCACGGCAGTAGACCAGGAGGGTAGTGACCCTTCCTGTGTGGCCACATTCAAGACTTGGGTTAATAGAAGGGCCCAAAGCTCAATATTAGCTTTAAACAGATCTGGCCTCATACTTTCTGGGTCGGGGGCTTGTTTATGGACAAGACAAGAATTCCTTGTTGAAATTCATCCAATCGGTTACCAGTTTTAGCAGGTGCCCTGGGGGTTTTACCACCCACCTCACCCCCATGGTTATAAATACCTCGAAATGAGCCACGCACTGTTGCTTCAGGATATGATGACATAAAAGCAAGCCAGACCCTTCAGAAAAACAAGGCCTTTTGCAACACTCCAAAAAAGCAACTATCCCCCGTTTCACAGCTTGACAGAGCTCCTCCCAGGCTGACTCCTGTAAATTATGTCTATACTCACTTTGAGCCAACTTGCCACCTGCAATTTCTGGCCATTTGTCCATCCCCCTGGGCGGCTTCAGGGCTGCCGTCAAATGGCGCAAAGTTCTTGAACAGTCCCTTTAAAACCATTTTGGGATATGAGACTCCTGAGTGCTAGAAGTTGAACTGTCAAAAATTTGCAACCCCTCCCCCCCCCCGAACTATGCCGTCATAAGCTTCCAATAACTATCACTGTCCAGACAAATATTACAACCATGCAGGCAGGAAGAACAAAGGGAAATTTGAAGATGCTGAGGGCCTAATTCAGCCTTCTCTCCTTCTCCACAACAGACAAGCTCATGAGGGCACCCTTTGACTGTCGGCCTAAGGCAACGTCCAGGGCTGGAGATAATGGATTGTGATCACTGAAAGGGCTGAACATTATGTTAAAATGAGAAATGAGCAAATATAGTGGTGCTGAGACAAATATAAAATCAATAAGTGAATCACTGCCTCTCCCTTTATAAGATGGACAAATTGCTGGATTCAAGAAATTCGCAAATGTTTCCATAGTAAAGACCAGGTTGTGAGCATCTTAGAGGTAGTCCGTGGTGTCAAAGACTGTTGAGAGCTCCAGCCGTGTCAGAAGACGGGGATCATCTTTATCTATGGGGAGGAGGGCATTGTCTACACTGTGTAGGTAGCTGTCTTTGTGCTACAGTACAATATAAAGACAGATTGGTAGTTGTTTAGGAGATGATTCACAGGTTTTTTTTTTATCTGAAAGGTTCGTCGTGTGCGTTTTAATTGGAGTGCGAATGTTTACAAAGTACACCAGGAATGTGTGGAAGTCAATTGGAAGGGTGTGGATGTTGATGGAGGTGGCAGGGTGAGAGAGGAGGTCAAGGTTTAAGTTTTTCGATTAAGCATTTGAAACAAATAAAGCTATTTTGGGGTTGGTCTGTTCTCAAAGATCTTGAAAAAAGAGCTGATTGCACAGTTCACTTAGGGCATGGCGCTAGTTGCTGACACAAAGGGAAAACCTCTCTTGTCCTAAAGTATTTTGTGGACCTCATATT
Organism: Lissotriton helveticus; assembly: GCF_964261635.1. NCBI lineage: Eukaryota > Metazoa > Chordata > Amphibia > Caudata > Salamandridae > Lissotriton > Lissotriton helveticus. Next base: position 86,792,313 of record NC_136063.1, read on the forward strand.
GCTACATTCAAAGGGGCTAGAGAAAATTACAAGGTCAGAGCTCGGAAGAGAATCTGGAGGAAAACTAAGCAGGATATAGCAAGGAACCAATATAAAGACTCACTCCATCTGTATAAAAAACTTATCTCACAAGCTAAGGCGGAGTACTATGAGTCTCGCCTACAGAAGGCCAGGAATACCCAGAAGGAGACCTTCCAAATCCTGTCGGAGTTGAGTAAAAAACAGGAGAATTCTGAGTCTCCCATAAACTGTAACACCTTCCAGGGGTACTTCTTAGAAAAAGTAAAGACTATCATCTTGGAAATTAAGAATAGTATGGTGAACCGTGATACTATACATTCTGAGGCCCACAATCCTGCTCACTGCTCTATAGTACAGTTCCCTGAGTTGGATGAGCTGAGCCTAGAGCAGCTAATGGGTAAAACCAAATCTGGCTCCCCAGCGGACCCATGTCCCCCGAGTATCTTCCGTGTGGCACGGCCGCGATTGGAAGCTCGGATCATCTCCCTCCTTAATAGGTCCCTAGAAACAGGGCACTTACCTGGTGACCTCAAGGAGGCGCGGGTTAGACCCCTATTAAAGAAACCAGGCGCAGATCCGGCTGTCCTGAAGAACTATAGGCCGATTTCCCAGTTGCCTTTCCTTGCAAAGGTCCTAGAGCAACACGTGCTGAAGTCCCTGTCACTGTACCTCGAATCCCATGGCTTACCGCATGAGCGACAGGCAGGGTTTCGAGCGCATCATAGCACCGAGCTAGTAATGCTCTCGGTGTTAGACAAACTGAGAGGCATGGCTGACGGCAAAAAACCGAGCGCCCTGATTTTACTAGACCTGTCAGCGGCGTTCGATACCGTCAGCCATGACCTGCTTATGGGAAGACTGGAGGCCTTTGGGATCAAAGGCCTGGCCTTCAAGTGGCTGCAATCCTTCCTTTCGGGAAGGACTCAGAGGATACAACTAGGGGAGTCAACATCTGAAGTGGGGTTCTTAGAGTGCGGAGTACCACAGGGCTCCGCACTGTCCCCACTTCTGTTCAATCTTTACCTGCAGCCTCTGATTGCATCCCTGGCCGAGAAGGGTTGTAGAGTCTTCAATTATGCTGACGACACTCAGCTAGTACTGAGTATCGATAACACAGGGACAGCACAAATCCAAGCTCAAAACATCTTGAGGTACACCGTAGGATGGATGACGGAAAACCTACTAAAGATCAACCCGGACAAGACCGAGGTATTGGTAATTCCATCTACCACCTCACCGTGGAGTGATCTGTACTGGCCGGCAGAGCTTGGATCAGCCCCAATACCTAGTGCCAACATAAAGAGCCTGGGGATTAAAATAGATTGTGATCTGTCAATGTGCAGCCAAATTTCCACTGTTGTTGGTACCTGCACAAACATCATCAGACAACTGAGAAAGCTAGCTCCCTTCCTCTCTCATTCCATGATGCGCTCAATTGTAGCAGCAACCGTCATTTCAAAGATCGATTACGGGAATGCCCTGTATCTTGGCCTCCCAAAAATATTGACAAATAGACTTCAGGTCATAATGAATGACGCCGCACGACTAATCTTTGGTTTGCCCAGACAAACAAAGGCCTCCCCTCTACTCCAAAACCTTCATTGGCTCCCTGTTAAAGAGAGGGTTGAGTTTAAGAGCCTCTGTATAGCGCACAAGGCGATCTACGGCCATGCTCCGGCCTACATCAAAGCTCGCCTGGAAGTATACAACCCAAAGAGAATTCTTAGATCATCGGATTCTCAGTTATTGGTCTGCCCCCGCTACAAATTAGTGACTAAGGGAGGGAGAGCCTTCTCTGTTCTGGCCCCCCAGCTATGGAACAAGCTACCTGAAGGGCTACGCAGGGAGGTGAACCTCCTACGGTTCAGGAAATCACTGAAAACACTGCTGTTTGGAAGAGCCCTGATCGCAATGTAGTCCTTTGCTGCGTCTCTCTGAGGTGTGAGCCAAGTTGTTGTAATGACATCGATTTCCAAGCGCTTAGAGACCTGCAGGTGATTGGGCGCGCTATAAATCTAAAATAACAATAACAATAACAATAACAATAACAAGGTCACAGTGAGACCAGAAGGAACGATAGGAAGCAGAGAGTGAGATATTACCAGCAGAAATAAGAGATTTTGTTACCACTCTATATAATACCCACTCCTAGTAAAACATCAAATGGGTTCAGTTTTGTATAAAGATCTGTATTGTGTTGTTGTTTGCCTTATTCTCAGGTCTGTAAACCTCATCTAGAGGATTGGATCCATACCTAAAGTCAATATCTGGTGAGCTGTGTCCAGTACTGGAGGTCATAGGTTAGATCTTGTTTTGGGGCATAGTGCATGCAGGGGCTTCAGGTCCACGGTTGTGCAGCTTGGGCTTGTTTGCCTCTGATGTCCAGGGGCCATCCTACTGTGGCTGTGCAAACTAGGCCATGTACAACCCCTTAACTGCTTTTCCCACAGTGGTAGTGATGGCAGCAGTCACAGGCTTCTCAGCGAGGTTAGTGTGAGGGGACAGCAAGCTCAGGACTCAACAGACACCCAACATCATAATAACCTGACTGTCGAGCCCAGCTCTTACCTTTATTAAAGAGAAGCACTTTAATGGACTTTAAAACATAATACTACACACTACAAAAGTACAGGTACTCGGAATCTCTTGCACTGGGCCACTGTTATAGAGGTGAGGAAGTCCCCCCTGCTCCCCTCCACCTCCTCTCACTCTCTGTCAATGTAGGGGTATCCCTGGGTGTGGGTCTCAGACACAGGTTCAATGCTTCCCCGTGCTCCTGAGGCTGTGTCGTGCGCCCCATCACTGTCTTCAGTTTCTCACCAAATACAAGCCCGTTGTAGCCCTCAGTTTGGCTTCTTTGTACTTCATTCAATGTCCTCTCAGTGAATGAAAGATCCGCCGGCCTCTCTGTGCACGGTCCCTCTGCTTCAATGTCTGGATCATTGAAATCTGGAGGCGGCGGCCGGCAGGAGTGCATCCATCTTCAGGAAGGCCCCATATTCCGGGCTCCTATAAAATAGGCCAGAGCTTGCAGCCCACGGGTCTTGACTGAGTCGGCAGCTTAGTGGAGTACACTTCCCATGGGTTAAAACAGAGATGCAGTCCATTTTCAGTCTTAGGTCCATGTGGCTACATTTGAGCAGCTTCTAGGTGCTTCACAGGTCACTGGCTTAGTTCAAACAGGTACACATCTAGTCAGCACTAGAGCTGGGCGTAGTTTGCATAGCGCCACTATGCACACTACGCATAATTTTGGAAACAAAATTGTGGAAAATGGGGGCACGTCCTGAGAGTCCGTGTGCCCGGGCCAGGGGTCCCTCTTGCCCGGGCAGACTCCCTGATCTCCCCGGCCTGGTTGGAGCCCGGGAGCCCCGGATCCCTGCAGCCCCCGGATCCCTGCAGCCCCCGAGCCCTGCAGCCCCCGGAGCCCTGCAGCCCCGAGCCCTGCAGCCCCCGAGCCCTGGAGTCCCGGAAACCTGCAGCCCCGGAGCCCTGCAGCCCCGCAGCGCCAGAGCCCTGGAGTCTCGGAGCCCTGCAGCCCCGGAGCCCTGCAGCCCCGGAGCCCTGGAGCCCCGGAGCACTGGAGCCCCGGAGCCCTGCGGCCATCTGGTCGCACCTCTCCACTCGGCCTTCTGGTCGCACCCAATGCTTTCCGATTGGGCGACCAGATGACCTGGAAGTCCCGATGAGGTGCCAATCGCCTCCCGGATCCCAGCCAGGGCTCCGGGAGGTCGGGCGCCTCCGCAACCTGAGTCCCCTCCGTCACTCGGCACGCACGGGTTCCCAGAAAGAGGGGTAGCCTTCCAGCAGGGGACTACACTACTCCTGCTCGAGAATCGTTTGCGCACAGCCCCTGGATGTGAGATGTTTTGGAGTGCCCAGGCTTGGGGTTGCACACTGAAGAAGGGATGCAGAAAATACGCTCCTTGCAGATACAGATTCGGTATGTAGTTGCAAATCCTAATTGTGATTCAGAAATGTGGTTCCAAATAGAAATTTGGGTTTCATATGTACAAAAAGGCCTTTTTGCGATCTAATCAAACCTTATGCGATTGCCAAAATCTTTATACATCTGGCCCAAGACTCTTAAACACGACAACATCTGAAATAAGCTGGATGCCAGACACGAGTTGGGCAAAGATAAACGAAAGTAAATAAGAATGACAGACCCAGTAAAAGTATGTGATTATCGTACCTACATCACCAACGAGCATAAAGACAGAGATACAGCCAGAAATTTCTTGCATTGATAGCTAATCATATGAGAAAGGCTCCTCAGTGCTAAAGATGTGAAATGATGAGGGGAACTAGTTACAGGGAGAAATAAATGCAACCTTCATGGCCTACTATACAGAGCTATTTGCTGTGAGGGATGCTCCTGATACTGAAGCATTGCGTGACTCTGTATCGGTTGCTAAGACACACAGACTCACCAGCGAGGAAGCAGCATTCTTGGGTGGGGGCATTTCACTTCGGGGAAGTGCGGGTGCTATTTAATCTGAGCCAGAGTAAACATGCCTGGATCCGATGCCTGCCCTCTGAATCTTATGGAGCCTGCCTAGATGAATTGGCTCACATATTTACAGAGATGTATAATGAATCTAAAATAGCAAGTTGGGAAAGTACCAGCGCATGTGTTTTGAGCACGGGTTCAGCCAGGTGAGGGTCACCTTGAGAGGGGCATGATCAGACAGGCATATCGGGTGGAAATGTGTTTGTATTACTGAGAAAAGCATGGATTGACTCGCAAATATGTAGTCGATGTGGGAGTATGTCCTGTGGGAGTGGGAGAAGAAGGTATAGTCGCGAGCGGTGGGATGTTGGTCCCACCACATGTCAACCAGGCCCAGTAGTTGGAGTTGCGATCTTAGAGCCTGACCAAACGACCCTCTTGCCGCCCTGTGTGGATGGGTTGTGTCCAGCCCTTTGTCCCAAATGAGGTTGAACTCTCCCATTAAAAGTATGTACCCTTGCGCAAAGTTTTCCACGGCCATAAGGAAAGAAAGTATGAAATACTGTTGTCCCGTGTTTGGTGCAGATCGAACTGCAAACGTGCATTGCCTGCCCCGTAACTCCCCCCTGACCATAATGTATGCCCCTGCTTTGTCCGCTTCGGTGTCTTGGGATTGAAACGGAACCCCTGCGTGGAAAAGTAGCGCCACCCCATTCTGTTTGGAGGCATGGGAGGATCTAAATCTGAGAGGGTACCTTTTACGTTTCAAACAATGCTCCTCTGATTTTTTTAGGTGAGTTTCTTGGAGTGCCGTCATTTGGATATTATGATCAAGTTAATATTTCCAAAGGTGCTGTCGCTTGTTAGGAGAGTTTAGGCCACGGACATTCCATGTTGTAATCCGGACTGCCATAGCTATCTGGATAAGGTTGCGCTTCTACCCTTAAGCTGATGGTGTACCCAAGCCTCCCTCTCCTCCCTCACCCTGCAAAAGAAAAATTATAGAAATGCACCATGACATCGAACTAAAGTCACAAAACAACATAAACAGTAAAACTGAGTGTAGAAAGTCCCCATCATAGAGGGGAACCTCCATTCCTTAACTGACTCAAGGAACGTTACCATTCCTGTGCCTCCAGCCCCTATTTTGTCATCATTAAGGCCTAAGCATAGAGAAATTGTATTACTCCCCCCGTGGTTGTCACTTTTCTGAGCACCTTCATGTTAGCTACTCAAGTCTGTTAGTTCCATCAGCTCTACTAGTGTTCCCAAGGTGGCTGGCATTACCCTCCGATCCCCCACCTATTGGAGTCTCCTTACCACATTATTACAGACAGCCAAGGACTTCTCAAACAACTTGCAATGCTTGTTCATGTGGTCTATTGGCCACATGCATCAGATTCCAGGCTGCCGAACTAGTTCCGGGACACCTGATCCTCCTTGACTGACGCAATGAAAGTCCTCTGCTCCATTCAGCTCTACCATTGTCTCCTCTAGCTGCCCCAAGGAGGGGGAGGTAGAGTACCATGTCATTTGAAAAATAGTTTGGTCGTGAGGCCTTATGGCCGCAAACTATCAAAGTCAAGGTAGGTGCAAGTCCTTCGCTCCATTCACCCTCTTAGTGTCGACCTAGCGCTCCAGGGATTCTCTGCCCCCCAAGGAACACATGCTATGTGTCTGCAGGATTCACCAGTCATTGGCTTCAATCTGTGGTTTTCTTAGTCCCTGTTTCCATTGTCCGCCATGGGCCTCCACCTTGTCGCCTACGTCGCTGCTCACCCTTGTTATCCTGTTGAAAATGTCTTGTCGTGCGAGGACGAGATCTCAATTCCCAGCAGGTTCGTTGCTTCTTTCAGCTCCGTGCAGTGGAGATATTTGTTGTCCCATTGGAAAGCTATTAAAAAAGGGATAGGTCTATCGATATCTGGTTCTCCTCTCTCTGAGGAAATCGGTGACTGGGCGTAACTGCTGGCGTTGTAGAAGCGTGGCCTGTGCCACATCTTGGTAGAGTGCGCACGTGGTATTTTGGAAGGTGATCTCGTCGATAGATCTCTCTTTTTGGAGGACCAATTCCTTGATCTTGAATGAACTGAACTTTGCCAGCACATCGCAAGGCTTTTGATTCTCACCCGGGAGACGCGGACCTACTCTATGGACTCTCTCTAGCCAGAACTCTGGACCGTCCTCCCCCGGGACCGGAGAGAACAGACCCACCATGAACGCCTCCAGGTCTGGGCCCGCGCAGTCCTCCTCCAGCCCTCTTGCTCGAATGTTGTCACATTGAGAACAATTTTCGAAATCCTCACACTTAAGGAAGGTGGCTCGCAAGTGGCCACTTAGATCTACCGAATCTTCTTCCAAGAGTGTGAGACGATTGGCAACCTCCTGCTTTTTCGCCTCAAGGTCTAGCGTTCGGGTACCCACCGAGTCCACAACTGCTGCACGGACACCATTTATTTTTTCCCTCATCTCTGCAACAAATGACTCAAAAGAGACATCCATACTAGCCTTGATGTCTGCACGGAGTTTCTTTTTGAATTCTGGCGTGCTATCCACACTATTTGTTCCGTCTTGGATAGGATCAGCGCAGCCTTTATCATTTTGCTTCCCCTTGTTCCTATGGTGTGTCCTATGGTGTGTCTCGGTGACCGCCGTGTCCCACTGGGCAGACTACCTGTGCTGTATCTCTTCGCTATGCCGCAGGTTCCCCAACTACTCCCTCAGTTTGGCGGGGACACTTCACACGCACCCTACAGCACTATGATGGAGCTGCGTGACATGTAATTGTAACCCACTCCAGCAGTCAGGGTCTTATGTAGTGAGAGGCACGTTATGTACACATCCTCATCAGGTCCCCTGTAAATCCCACTTCTCAGAGGTGTTAGTGTATGGCAGTTTAACCTCTGTGGCCCTGAAAGGTCTGGCTATGGGGTCCAGTCACATACTGTGCCCCTACCAATTCAGATAGTCCACATGCGCATGCTTGTCTAATTGCTGGCTACTGGTTGTCTCGCCCAGCCTACCACGCACTGCCGTGCCTGTGTTCTTCACTTTCCTGCAATTGGGGCACTCTCTTAGTTTCGCCGTTGATTATTGTCTGTACAGGCTCCACTTCCAGCCTCACTTCTAGTCCGAGTTCCCCAGGTGCATCCTCCCATACGTGTTGCCTTGAGGCACTATCCGTGACAGAGCACCTTAAGCCCACAATGGCTCATCTATAGGGGGAGGCAGCACACGCTGTAGTGCTTGCCATTGTCATGAAACCGTCTTCCCAAGCTTTATATAAGCCTGGAATATTCTTCCTTTTAGGAAACCCACCCCTATCCCGTGCAACCAGCACTCCTTGTACCTAGAAAGATAAAAAGGGATTAGTTTATGTAGAGTAATGGTTCGTGAAGGTTTTGGTCATGTCTGTATATTGTGCTTCGCTGAATTAGTCACTTTTAGGTCATTGACTAGGAGGCCTTTAACTGTTATGCGATTGTACTTGGTTCTGTAATTGTAATTCAAGGTATACGATGTTTGCAGTTGCAAGGAAAAAAGACGCGCGTTTAAAAAACGACACGCATCGTTTTGGTGCGCATGGAAAGACTGATTCATTGCTCCGTTCTCGGAGCGTTCGGCGGCTCTGGGCGTGGCACGCACCTGTTCCTCAACGTCCCGGGGTGTGGCTGGGCTATAAAAGCCATACCCAGGGTTCCAGAAGGCGCTTAGTCTTCGGAGCATCTCAGAGCCAACAGCAGCACCGGAGAACTCACGGATCATCGTCAAAGGTGTGAACTGTGCCAGCCATCCTCTGTACTTCATCGGACAACCGGATAAAGAAGAGCTAAGTACTTCTTTCTTCAAGGCGCCCAACGCTAGCTTTTTGGGGACATTTTTGGACTAATTGCTAAGTTCTAATTCACGAAAGTATCGAGATTATTTCTTTGGTGTTCTGAGTCTTAGGCAATTTAGAACATGAGTTAATATAATGATTCTAATGCAGGTTGTGAATGTTAAAGTTGTTGTATAGAGTATATTCTCACAAGACTCAAGAATTTTCAGCAACTATAGCAAGAGGTTTTGTAGTGAATGAAACTATAGAATCTTCACGGAGAAGTCGCGTCTAGAGCTACAAGACAAGGGAAAAGAAGTGAGTAAGATTAACTCAATGTTATTTTGCAGGGAAGAGTGAAGGTTAAAGAAAAGTGCAAATAAGTGTTGTTTAATTCTTTAGAACCCTGTAACCAAATTTTGAGGCGGACAAACCAACCACCTTCAACAGACAAGACACACCCTTATCACATCAAGACAACGACATCCAGGACGCGAAGACCAGACAAGTAGTTCGCAGGTAGGAGACTGTTCTGGAATGGCAAGGAAGGTGTGAGAGGAGTTAGAATTGGAAGTCAGAGAAGATTAAGAGCATTTACTAAGGAGCATTCTTGTATATTTTCAGGTCGACTACAAGAAAATAAGTAGCGTCAGATCCGGCCTCTCTCCCTGACTGCTAACCATCACCCTAGTGTAATATAAGGATCACAGGCTGTAAGGTAGGGTTCTGGGGGATTGGTCCATAGCGTCTCTGCAAAACCGATCAAGCACCTTACAGGTAAGGTTGGTGTTCAACTCAGGTAAGAGTGCTTGATCATATCTGACAGAAGACTAAGCCCACGACAAAAAGCTTTGCCCAGGCGCTATGGAAGAATCTCAGCAGATCACTTTGCAAGACTTAGCTGCAGTGTTACTAGAAATGAGGGCAGAAAATGCAGACTTAAGAAAGGATTTAACCGCAATCCAGCTTAGGTTACAAGCACCTAGTCCCCAAACCTGGACCTTTAGTTCTGATAAAAAATCTTATTTAAAGCCACAGTGTTTCAACCAACTATGCACACTTTATATAGTGGTGACACAGCTTCAAATACCTCAGCTAATACTCAAATTCAGGTGGTTACTCCTGTAACTGTACCTTTAGCACCTCCCGAGAGATTTTATGGGGATTGTAATAAGTTCACCATTTTTCTAAACCAGTGTCAATTACATTTTGTGGCAAAACCTACTGCATTTCCCGATGACTCGTCTAAGGTAGCATTTATCTTATCCTATTTGGGCAGAGACGCTGCCTTATGGTCAGTACCTTATGTGGAAAGAAATGATCCCATGTTAACTGATTTTAGACGATTTAAAAGAGCAATGAAGAAACTATTTGCTAAACATGTGTTCGTGCAATCTGCAGATCACGAATTGCTAAATTTACGGCAAGGGTCTTCTGATCTCCTGCATTATATCTCAATCTTTAATAGGTTGGTAATTGAAGCAGAGTGGCCAGAGGAGAAACGCGTGTCACTATTTTATCGTGGTTTACGCGATGATTTGAAAGACATGGTAACTCAGATTTTAGATCCACCTACAGATTGTGAGGAGTTCATAGACCTAGTAGTGAAACTAAACCACAGAATTTCTGAAAGAAAAGGAGAGAGAGGTAAATCAGACTTTAAAATGATGGTTTTTAAGGAAAGAGGGAATTTAAGACCAGAATCATCTCCTACTAAACTTGACCCTGTAGAGCCCATGCAAATAGGCACAGTTAGAGGACCACTCACTAAAGATGAGAGAGAAAAGCGTCGAAAACTGAACCAGTGTATGTACTGCAGAAAAAACGGACATTTTATAAAAGATTGTCCAACACGTCCTGTTAGGCCTAAGATCAAGACTACCGATGTGGCAATTATGCAACAGTCGGAAAACTAGCTCTCTCGGTAGATAAAGAGGTCGATCTATCGAGTTCACCTATCACTTCGGCCTCCTTAGCTCCAACTGCCTCTCATTGTCACCACAGTATGCGTATTCTTATTCAGTCTCAAGTGAATAAGGAACGGTCCTGGTCCATTGACGCTTTAATTGATTCTGGGGCTACTGGGAATTTTATTGACACTAAATTGTTTCAAAAATTAGGTTTACAACAAATAGTCAAGGACTCCCCAGAAGTAGTCAGAGCAGTGGACGGAAAAGAACTCACTTCTGGTCTCATACAGTATCATACAGAAATCTTAAAAATGACTTGTGCAGAAAGACATGTGGAAAATATAACATTTGACATTATTGATGCTCCTCAATTCGGTTTGATTTTGGGGATCCCTTGGTTAGTTTTACACAATCCCTACATTGATTGGACTAACAGGAGTATTTTATTTAAATCTGATTATTGTCACGCTAAATGTTTCCAACAATTCCCAGTTTCTGAGTTGTTAATTCAAGGATATGACTTCCCAAAAGATTCCAAGAGTGTTCTAGTTGTTACAGGGGTACCCGAGGAGTATCAGGATTTGGTAGATGTTTTTGACAAAAAAAAGGCAGAGACCTTACCCCCTCACAGAGATTTTGATTGCCAAATAGATTTGGTTCCCGGGGCATCACTGCCTTGTAGCCGAATTTACGCTTTAACTGAGAAAGAAAATGAACATCTACGTAATTATCTGGACGAATATTTAGCCAATGGGTTTATTCGGCATTCCAAGTCTCCAGTCTCTTCTCCTCTCTTGTTCATCCCGAAGAAGGGAGGAGAATTGCGCCCTTGCATCGACTATCGTGCAATTAATAATGTAACAGTCAAGAACCGATATCCCTTACCTTTAATCCCGACCTTACTTGATCAAATCAAAGATGCCACCATTTATACAAAACTAGATCTGCGAGGGGCATATCATTTGGTGCGAGTCCGAGAGGGCGACGAATGGAAAACAGCCTTTAGGACTAAATTTGGACTATATGAATATCAAGTAATGCCCTTCGGACTTTGCAATGCACCAGCAGCATTTCAGTTTTTTATAAATGAGGTGTTAAGGGATTTTTTGGATATTTGCTGTATAGTATACATTGATGATATCCTCATCTATTCAAAGAACAAATCAGAGCATGTAAAGCAAGTACGAGCCATTCTTCAACAGCTTTTACAAAATTCTCTGTTCGTAAAACTTGAAAAAAGCTTGTTCCATGTAACCACAGTGGACTTTCTTGGGTATATCCTTAGTCCGGCTGGAATAGAAATGGATCCAAAGAAAGTTAAGGCAATATTTGAATGGCCCAGTCCCTCTTCTGTGAAGCAAATTCAGAGTTTTCTGGGATTTGCTAATTTCTATAGGCGTTTTATTAAAGACTTTTCACAAAAGGTTACGCCTATCACAAAATTGTTACGCAAAAATACAAAGTTTGAATGGACCTCAGAAACTGAACTAGCCTTTCAGGGCCTAAAAAACCAATTTGTGACAGCTCCAGTACTAAAACATCCTGATCCTTCCCAGCCTTTTATAGTAGAAGCTGATGCCTCACAATTTGCCATTGGGGGAATCTTATCTCAGAGAAGTACAAGTACAGGACAATTGCACCCCATTGCATTCTATTCCAGGAAATTAACCCCTCCAGAACAGAATTATGCAATTGCAGATCGTGAACTATTGTATTGGCCATAAAAGCTGTGTTCAAAGAATGGCGACACTACTTGCTAGGGGCTCGACATCCGGTAACTATATATACGGATCATAGGAATTTGCAGACACTTAGATCCGCTAAAGCTTTGACTCCTCGCCAACTGCGTTGGACTTTGTTTTTCAATGATTATGATTTCATCATAACTTATCGGCCAGGGAAAGAAAACAACAAAGCCGATGCCTTGTCCAGAATAGGTTTGAGTGATGACTTGAATTTAAGAAAGGAAAAGCTAAATCCTATAATTTCCGAGGAACGGTTTCAGATTGGTGTTGTTAACTCAGATGTTTTAATTGATATAGAGAAAGCCTTACAAGAACATACAAGAGAAGAATGGAATAAACTGTATCCCTTGTTGCAATGGAAAGACAATATGATGTTCATGAATGACCAAGTTTTTGTTCCCAATGAAAAGTTGCAAGAAATAGTGATACAAAATTACCATGATTCCATGCTGTCAATCCATCCAGGGGTTACCAAAATGTATCAGCTCATTAAAAGACGCTTTTGGTGGCAGAACATGTTAGCTGACATCCAAAGATACGTACAAACATGCACGGTTTGTAGCAGAAACAAAGCAGTTCATAAATCCCCATCTGGATTGCTTATGCCTTTGCCGGTTCCTCCTCAGCCTTGGCATACGGTGTCTTTAGATTTCATTGTAGAGTTGCCTCGTACCACTTCAGGCTTCACCACCATTCTCACAGTTGTGGATCACTTTTCCAGATATGCTCATTTCATTCCTCTAAAAAAACTTCCTACGGCTTTGGAGTTAGCACACATTTTTGTCACACATATTGTGAAGCTACATGGCATTCCTTCGGTTGTTTTATCAGATAGGGGTTCACAATTTGTGTCACATTTTTGGCAAGGTTTAGGGAAATCCTTGAAAATGGAAGTGCGAATGTCATCCAGTTACCATCCACAAACCGATGGGCTGACAGAACGCACAAATCAGACAGTTGAACAATTTCTACGATGTTTATTAACCACCCATGAGCATGAATGGTCAGACATTTTGTGGGCTGTTGAATTCGCTTATAATAATACAAATCATTCTTCAACTGGAATGTCACCTTTTTTCTGTGTTCATGGTTTCCATCCAAAAGATATGTTGGGCATAGATAAAAAGGTGTCAGATACACCAGCAGTCACTGATTTTGTAGACAATCTGTTCTCTATCCAACAAGAGGCTCAACAGCAGTTAATTCATGCAAAAGAAGTTCAGAAGAGATTTGCTGACAGACATCGGTCTAAACAGCCCAGCTATTCGGTGGGTGACGAGGTTTGGTTAGCCACAAAAAATTTGAGATTGAAGAGTCACAAAGCTTTTCGTCCCCGATTCATAGGACCTTTCCCAATTGAAAAAATTGTTAATCCAGTCAGTATGAAGCTAAAACTACCTAATGAGTATCGAATCCACCCAGTTTTTCATGTTTCGCTACTGAAGCCTTGTGATCCTGACACTCGGAAAGTTATTCATCCTCCTGAAATTGAGATAGAAGGTGATGTGGAATATGAAGTAAAGGCAGTTCTAGATTCCAAAAGGAAGAAAGGCAAGTTATATTACCTAGTGGATTGGAAAGGTTATGGTCCGGAAGACCGTTCTTGGGAACCCCTTGAAAACTTTAAAAACTCTCCTAAGGTCTTGAGAACTTTTCATAATCGATTTCCAGAAAAACCAAAGCCAATTCCAACAGTATTAGGGGGGATTCTACGGGGAGGGTACTGTCATGAAACCGTCTTCCCAAGCTTTATATAAGCCTGGAATATTCTTCCTTTTAGGAAACCCACCCCTATCCCGTGCAACCAGCACTCCTTGTACCTAGAAAGATAAAAAGGGATTAGTTTATGTAGAGTAATGGTTCGTGAAGGTTTTGATCATGTCTGTATATTGTGCTTCGCTAACTTAGTCACTTTTAGGTCATTGACTAGGAGGCCTTTAACTGTTATGCGATTGTACTTGGTTCTGTAATTGTAATTCAAGGTATACGATGTTTGCAGTTGCAAGGAAAAAAGACGCGCGTTTAAAAAACGACACGCATCGTTTTGGTGCGCATGGAAAGACTGATTCATTGCTCCGTTCTCGGAGCGTTCGGCGGCTCTGGGCGTGGCACGCACCTGTTCCTCAACGTCCCGGGGTGTGGCTGGGCTATAAAAGCCACACCGAGGGTTCCAGAAGGCGCTTAGTCTTCGGAGCATCTCAGAGCCAACAGCAGCACCGGAGAACTCACGGATCATCGTCAAAGGTGTGAACTGTGCCAGCCATCCTCTGTACTTCATCGGACAACCGGATAAAGAAGAGCTAAGTACTTCTTTCTTCAAGGCGCCCAACGCTAGCTTTTTGGGGACATTTTTGGACTAATTGCTAAGTTCTAATTCACGAAAGTATCGAGATTATTTCTTTGGTGTTCTGAGTCTTAGGCAATTTAGAACATGAGTTAATATAATGATTCTAATGCAGGTTGTGAATGTTAAAGTTGTTGTATAGAGTATATTCTCACAAGACTCAAGAATTTTCAGCAACTATAGCAAGAGGTTTTGTAGTGAATGAAACTATAGAATCTTCACGGAGAAGTCGCGTCTAGAGCTACAAGACAAGGGAAAAGAAGTGAGTAAGATTAACTCAATGTTATTTTGCAGGGAAGAGTGAAGGTTAAAGAAAAGTGCAAATAAGTGTTGTTTAATTCTTTAGAACCCTGTAACCAAATTTTGAGGCGGACAAACCAACCACCTTCAACAGACAAGACACACCCTTATCACATCAAGACGACGACATCCAGGACGCGAAGACCAGACAAGTAGTTCGCAGGTAGGAGACTGTTCTGGAATGGCAAGGAAGGTGTGAGAGGAGTTAGAATTGGAAGTCAGAGAAGATTAAGAGCATTTACTAAGGAGCATTCTTGTATATTTTCAGGTCGACTACAAGAAAACAAGTAGCGTCAGATCCGGCCTCTCTCCCTGACTGCTACCCATCACCCTAGTGTAATATAAGGATCACAGGCTGTAAGGTAGGGTTCTGGGGGATTGGTCCATAGCGTCTCTGCAAAACCGATCAAGCACCTTACAGGTAAGGTTGGTGTTCAACTCAGGTAAGAGTGCTTGATCATATCTGACAGCCATTTGTAGCAAATAAAGTTCTTGAATCCAGTAAGTATAAGTAGGTATGATTTATTGTAGGTTAATCCAAGTTAAGTTAACAATTAAATGATCAATAGATGTAATAATAAAAACCCCACCAGGAGCAGTTCTTCTCTCGCTCAGCCTGCCTGCCATCAACTGCCTCTACTCAGAGCAGTCAGGTACCAAACATTCTAAGATGTCATCATACATTCTACCAGATGCAGTGGCTAAGCAAGGGGAAAATCTATGCAATGAAATGCAATAAATAAGCAAGATGTAACACCATCACCACTCACAATCACTTGCCATGTCCTACCCCCGGGGGGAGGGTGGGAGGCAGTGTGTTTGCAGGGACAGCGCGTCGCTTCTGCCAGGAAGGAATACACCGCCACAGGGGGGGTCCGTGCCCCTCACCGCCTCAGAATGAATTGCAGTAGCAGCCGCAGTCGCACAGGGAACACCGAAGGTGGCGCCGACCACACCGTCCAGTGCCCCGACTACTCATACCTTCCAGGGATCTTCCTCCTCCGGTAAAGCTCCCGCATCGGTTTCAACAAAAAGGAAGGGCACCCAGCATCCACCGATATCAATCTGGGCTTCCGCCCTCGCCGACACACTGCGTTTACTCCGGAGGGGGAGGGGGCCCGGGGCGCAGGCCGGCGCACCGCCCCGATCTCACTGGTGAACCGCGGCCTCCGGTCCAACCCCCCTCGGGCAGTCCGCGGGTCCGTCAGTTCTCATGTACATGGGTCCCAGCACCGGCAGCGCTTACCTCACCAGTCCGCAGCCACCTGTATCTTCCTCAGCGCACCGGGAGACTACGGCGTTCTCCCACAAGATTCCGCAGCACGGTTCCAAGATGGCGCCCCTCTCTGTTTCCACAGCATAGAATTCGCGCTGAAGAGCACAAATCCACTGCCTACGGGTACCACAATGTTACCGCCCTACTGCGCCTTCCCTCCGGTAGTAGTCATGCAATTATTGACCCTCCACTTGCAAGTATTGCTTATTTGTTACAGGATTACGGTGGCCCAGGTCCGGAGCTCGGCTGCAAGACGACCGCCATGCTCGGCGTCCCGCCATGCCCCCCCAGGTAAGTGAATGTTATCAGTAATTTTATAATTTATTTGTTTATTTATTTGTGTGTAAGTATAATAGGTAGCAAAATTGTTTCTATGTAATATCATTTCATAATTTGTTTATATGTATCAAAATAGTTTTAGTAAATGATTAGGACTTGTATTCTTTATATGTAATTAAATCAAAGTTCATCTCTTTACCTACAGTGCCGTAGATTGGAGTGGGACAAGTAAATCTCACCCCTAAGAAGTCATTGTTGTCCGTACGTTGGTGATATATATATATATATATATATATATATATATATATATATATATATATATATATATATATATATATATATATATATATATGAAGATTGCAATCTTCAGAAACACCACACGTCTGCTGTGGAAACGAAGACACGGACCCAGTGGCTGCAGTAAAGGAGATTTTATTAGAAACCTCTCTGGTTACGCGTTTCGAGCAACAAGCGCCCTTGGTCACACACCGCGCACCAGGTCAGCTACAAATTTAAACCATTTTTTGGAGTGATGCTCCACCCATATTCGTGAGTCACAAGGTGTAGACATAGAAAAAACACGTATTGTATTATAAAACACGTGTACACCTATATTTACAATTTTAACAACAGTGAAGTTGACACTGAGAAGAGATACTATCTGCATGAATGCATATATCCTGATATGATACATAATGTACATGTACAAAAATATATATCTGTAAATAAGTCTTATATGAAAATTATTATGCTATATCGGTCAAATATAATAAATATACTCATAGAAAAAGACACTATCTATATACAATATCAAAAACCAATATGAAAAAATATATATATATACATTATAAATATATATATATCTTTTTCTTTGTTCACATAAATAATATTTCCATTTCTATATACAAATTTACATACATTTTATATACACTGTTGACCTTCCAAATAACTTTCATAATCTTAAGGACCTATCCCAGAACTTAGTTCATGATCGTATGAATAATTTGTGACTGGGATAATGTACATATACATTGAGGTTTATTGACGATATCTTTATGATTTGGAATGGTTCAGAGGCATCAGCCAGACAGTTTGTGCGCCAGCTCAATAACAACATGGTGAACATACAGCTCACAGCGGAAATACACACGTCCAAAATTGAGTTTTTGGATGTGTCAATAGAGATACAGGGAACTAAGATGATCACAAGTCTATTCAGGAAAAGCACAGCAGGCAATAGCCTGTTGAATGCGAGGAGTGCGCACCCTAGACAATTAGTGGACAGTATCCCCTATGGGGAACTGTTGCGTGCTAAACGCAACTGCAGTACTAGTGAGCAATTTGAGATGGAAAAAACAAGGATGATAACTCGTTTTAAAGAAAGGGGTTACAAAAACAAAACCATACAGGGAGCTGTGGCGAAAGCTGAGACTAGATTAAGGAGGGACCTCCTTAACACTAACGCAGACACAGAAACTGAATCGAAGATCAGGTTTATAACCACCTTCTCAAGCCAGTCTAGTGAAGTGAGTAAGATCCTGAACAGACACTGGCATGTTCTATTGACAGACCAACATCTTAAGTCACATCTGAAAGAGCACCCCCAGGTCACCTTCAAAAAGAGCAAATCATTGAGGGATGAATTAAGTCCTAATGCAGTGATGGGAGCAAACAAAACTAAAGACATACCGGGATTTAGATGCTGTAGATCTTGTAAAGCATGTCGTAACAGTGAGAACCGCAAGGAAGTCCTGGTACCTAGCACGGGCAAAACCTTCACAATACGCAAAACCCTAACCTGCAACACCATGTATTGTGTGTATTTGCTAATCTGTCCCTGCAACAAGTGGTATGTGGGGAGCACGACTCTGAAGGCAAAGGAGAGAGTGCTCCAACACATGAGGGCCATAAGAAATCACAATGAGCAGTACCCAGTTGCAAGGCATTTCTTTGAACAACACTATCAGAACGAGAATCTACTGAAAATGGTGGTGTTGGACAAAGTAGACCTAGGACCGCGGGGGGGAGACAGAACAACGTGCCTGCGAAAATTAGAATCAAGAATGATTATTGATTTTGAATGTACTCACCCACAGGGGTTGAATAACCATGAGGAACTGTCTGTTCACCTAGAAAAGTAACTATCTGACACCTAGAATGTAATGCTGTAAGTATTGTAGCATAAAATGCCCTAAAGAATTGTGCATGTATACCATCAGCATGTCCGCAAAATGCCGCAAAGAATGTACGCCCAAATTGTAAATACCACCTTGTTTTTAATTAATTCACAGATTCTATGCACTTTGGGACTAGTGGAGTTGAAATTCCTGGATAGGATCCATTAATTAATGAGGAAAGGTCGCTGTGATGCATTGTCAAAGATCAAGCACGTGATGCTGTTGAACCAATGTCCTGCATATAACTGCCATCTAAACTGAACCAACATTGCAATGGGATGTTACTTAACCTAAAACCATGTTTTTTATTTACATTTGTAAATATGACAAGAGTACTTCATGCCCACTGGGGCGGTATGTAAAGACAAGCAGTCATATTTCATGTTTATGATCTGGTAAATAATAGCCCACTTGGGCAACATTCGTTACATATCTGACGATGGGGACAGGAGATGATTTATCCGTAAACATGGTGTTTCCCTTTAAATTATGAAACTGATTAATATGTTGGGGTTTCAAGTTGACTTAATGACGGAATTAAGTGAATATTTACAACTTTGGTTCTTTGGAATTTTATTTACAATCTTGTTGCATCGTGACCATAGAATGTACCACTCCAACATGTCCGCTCTTTATTATGCACTGGGGGGTGTTTTGGCAAGTCCTTTTTCTATGTTGAGATTGTGTTAATGGTAAAAGGACTAAGATTGTGTATCCTAAACAAACGTGATCAAGCCTGTTTGGTGAAACGCGTAGTTTGTTTTGCTGCCGAATAAATTCTTAAGCACAGCAACTTCTGGAGTGTTGTCGTATCGTTTCCTTGTACATGGGAAATCTCTCTTTGGATATTTGGGCCGCCGGGACCCTAACGACGACCCGCTCGTGAGCAGGTACTGGCCAGATACCGGAATTGTGGTTTGCAATATATATATACATATACATATATATATATATATATATATATATATATATATATATATATATGAAGATTGCAATCTTCAGAAACACCACACGTCTGCTGTGGAAACGAAGACACGGACCCAGTGGCTGCAGTAAAGGAGATTTTATTAGAAACCTCTCTGGTTACGCGTTTCGAGCAACAAGTGCCCTTGGTCACACACCGCGCACCAGGTCAGCTACAAATTTAAACCATTTTTTGGAGTGATGCTCCACCCATATTCGTGAGTCACAAGGTGTAGACATAGAAAAAACACGTATTGTATTATAAAACACGTGTACACCTATATTTACAATTTTAACAACAGTGAAGTTGACACTGAGAAGAGATACTATCTGCATGAATGCATATATCCTGATATGATACATAATGTACATGTACAAAAATATATATCTGTAAATAAGTCTTATATGAAAATTATTATGCTATATCGGTCAAATATAATAAATATACTCATAGAAAAAGACACTATCTATATACAATATCAAAAACCAATATGAAAAAATATATATATATACATTATAAATATATATATATCTTTTTCTTTGTTCACATAAATAATATTTCCATTTCTATATACAAATTTACATACATTTTATATACACTGTTGACCTTCCAAATAACTTTCATAATCTTAAGGACCTATCCCAGAACTTAGTTCATGATCGTATGAATAATTTGTGACTGGGATAATGTACATATACATTTAGCGTGCCAACAACCAAATTGAAAAACCCACTAGTGATTTGTCCCACTACAACCTAACGTGAAAGTGAAAATGAAAAAATGTGAGCTAAAAACAGTTTTTTTGGTTGATCTAAAATTCATTAATCACCAATTTTTACTTTAAGTGGAAAGAAAGATAATTATTTACATGAGGCAAAATGTGTATCAGGATCTGTTAGATAAAAGAATCCTGGTTGGACTTCCAAGCGGTGCCTTGTCGGCTGAAATTACCTACTGGCGTGTCGCCAGTAGGTATATATAGTTAGGATTTTTTCCCTATGGGATTTTTGAAAATTCTATGTCTAATCACTTTGGCGTTTGTGGACGGAATCGGCTGAAATTTTCAGGAAAATGGCACATTTTGTTTCTGAGCAGCCCCTGAAAATTTGGTGGGGTTTCGTCAAGGGGGGGCTGAGAAAAAAGGGGGGTCCCAAAACGCGTTTTTCCCATTCATTTTTCCATAGGGCGGTTGGACTCACTTTTAGCTCGAACGGCTGAATGGATTTGCACGAAACTTGGCAAAATTGTAGGGACTGTTAGCCCGATGTGCCTTTGCTAGGTCTCAATATATGTGCTCCAGTAGTTTTTGAGAAATTAACGTTCAAAACAAGATATATATCTGTAACAGCGCTCCGGGCAGCGATCCGGTCCGCTTACTTTTCGCGAAACGGAACTTTGCGCGCAGAAAGCTGATTGGCTCTCCGGTGTCTGTCAACATTCTAAACAGTCCGGAGCGGCCGCCATCTTATCTCTCGGTAGGATCGAGAGAGAAGAAGAGGTGAAAAACGAAGGGGGAATTTATTGAAAGGGGGCAAGGTATACCCCTCTTGACCCCCTAGGAATGTTGTTGGGGTTATTAAAGGGTCCCGTGGGGAAAATAAAAAAAAAATGATTTTTCACGGTAGAAGCGCTTCACGGGCCGCGAACTGGGCCGCAAACTGGTAGCGAAACGGGAATTCGCCATTTTGTGCTTCGTTTTAATTGTTTAGAGACAAAAATTATCGCCGCACATCGGCCACAATGCATGAATATCGCTGAAAAGTCAGCGATATTCATGCATTATCCAGCAAATGCTCTTAGCCATGTTATCCACCTTCCATTGGATAACATGGCTAAAAACTGCTCTGTGCGTGAGCTTTTTTTTTTTTTTTTGCTGCGTGACGTTTGTTAACGTTCGATTCGATGGAAATCAGGAAGTGTTGACCACCATTTTGTCACTGCGAGTAAATATTTTGTTATAAATGAATCCTTATTGATAAACATTGTCTGCGCCATCTTGCGTTTTTGTCCAATGCCACAATTTTGTCGTGCACGGCAGCCATTTTAGATGCCTTGACCAGGGCCACTCTCTGCACGCTGCCGATCCTCAGCATGGCTCCCCACCCTCGCAAGCATCTCCCCCACGCACTGGTCACCCCCGCTCTTTCTCTCATGCATGGGCCATATACTTCCCCCCATCTGCGCTGCTCTTCTCTGAGAATCACACCCTGTGCCCGCCCGACACCTCCCTTTCACCCTATTCACTACCGCACCCTCTGACACTCCTCTTCCTCTGTGTCCGATTGTCCAGGCCGGACCTAGGCTATCACCTAGCCCTGCGGATGTAGTTTATGGCCCCAGCTGTAGAGTATCCAGACATGCCAACACTCCCGATTCAGGCGTGAGACTACTGATTTCAGTGCTAGTCTTTCGCTTCCCGATTCCTGCAAGGAAAAACCCGGGGGCATATTACCAACAACTAGCGATAATTTTTGTCTCTAACTTGTTTAGAGACAAAAATTATCACCGCACATCGGCGAATTTTATCGCACATAAACCTTGCTATTAGCAAGGTTTATCGCAAATGCGATAAAAAACGGCCGCAATGCATGAATATCGTTGAAAAGTCAGCGATATTCATGCATTATCCAGCAAATGCTCTTAGCCATGTTATCCACTTCCCATTGGATAACATGGCTAAAACTGCTCAGGGCAGGTGTTAGGTTTTGGAGATATTCGCGCTTAGCGCGAATATCTCCAAAAGTTGGTAATAGGAGATAGCGATGGTTAGGGACTGTTTCCAGTCGCTAAAATCTTGGCACGCCCACTTTGCATGTCATTAGTGATAAATATCACTGATATGCAAAGCGGGGCCCAAGATGGTCGCTATCTCCTTTTAGCTGTCACTAACTGGTGTTAGCGACAGCTTGGTAATAGGGAGATAATTTTATCTATTTTTTTTTTGGCTTTTAAAGCCAAAAAAGCAGAAATAAACCCCCTTGATAATATGCCCCATGATTTCTCGGGGGTTTCAGCTGACAGGGCTTGGTATTGTGTTACGTGCTAATTCTTCCAGGAAACGTCAGAGGGTCGATGCAGGGGTTCTAGAAGGGGTGATAAACCATTTAAGCCTCATGAACAAGCGCATGGTCTTTTAAAGATTTGTGAAGTACTCGGGGCGGCGGTGTGTGTGTGTCCTCTTTCAGGAGCGGGCGGGGGGGGGGGGGCACTGCCAGCAACTTGCCAGGCCAGGCAGTGTTCAACACTTGCATCACCCTTTCTCTGCCTGCTATTGCGCTCCATGCTTCGGAAAGGTAAGAAAAAGAACGTGCATTTGAGTTTGAAATGTCCGATCTTGTAGCAGTACACTTGCAAAGCCCACACATGACAATAACCCGATTCAAGGCCCCATTCACCCGATTTTTTAAACATATATAGCACTCCAACAAAGTTAGATTTTAAAACTTTATTAACTTTTAACTATAATGAACGGAACAAAAACTGTAAAAACATTTAAACATTTTTCACCCAAAAAAGCAACAATGGTCAGAAGCTGTCTTTTGTGTGAATAGTCCCAAGGCAGCACAACGTGCAGAGTTCTGGACGGCACCCAGGTGATGTCGCCTGGGTGCCGCACTGGTTTTGGGATCCTACAATGCTGCTCCGAAAATTGGCGTGGGGCGTCCCGGGTGGTGCGGGGGGGAGGCCTCGTCAGTAGCGGTCTGTTGTGCGAATAGTCCGAAGGCAGCAGAACGCGCTGAGCTGTTGATGGCACCCAGGTGATGTCCAGTAAACTGCCGCACTGGTTTTGGTATCCTACAATGCTGCTCCGAAAATTGGCGTGGGCGGCCCGGGGGGGGGGGCGTGGGGGAGGCGGCGTGAACGGGCCTCCCCAGGTGGCGGCCATCCAGCTGAGTTGCGCCCGCTCTTGCGGCTACAGCGTCTCGCTCACCATGTTGTTGAGTTGCTCCCACTCTTGCAGTGCAGCGATAGGCGGCTGCCACATGACTCTTAAAATGGCGGACGGCTCTTCGGTTTTGGGCCTGGTCCACTGAAATGGCCCTGGGACACCTTGGAACTCGGACGCTTGCCTGCTAGGGCTTGGGCTCCATTCTCGAAAAGTGTCCCCTCAGCCGTGAAGATTCTACAAAAGTCTTGGGGGCCCCCGACTCCCGCAGGCTTCTGGTGGGGAGCGGCTGCCATGTCTGCTCGTGGAATGGCCACGACGGAGCTACGAGATGGAAGTGCTCTCATGCTGACGCCAGCTTTAGTCTGAAACATCCAGAAACACTGTAGACTACCAATTCGATCAGTTCCGGTAGCGCCCCAACATGACCCGGAAGAGAAGAACTTGCCCTCCCCTCTTTGACTGATGGTTCTTGTTGCCTGTCCCCTCTGTTGTCATTTAACAGAACTTTTTGGACTGCTGAAAGGGGTTGTATTCCGAACGCTGGTTGGTGACAGTCCTAGACAGTCATGCAAAGAATCAAACCCACCTCCAATTCCTCAACTATACAGTTATACACACCTTACTTATTGAAACATATTCTAACACATATTTACTCTCTTATACAATCCTTGATACATGTTCACAATGATCCATACAGCCACTCACACATTCACTGGCTCTTATGCACAGTTATTTATATATGTTAACTCTCACATGTACTGTGTTTTACATATGTACTTACTTTGACATGTAGCACTGAGATATCCATTCACTCACCAATACACTCATGCACACAGTCAACCGCCCATATAGCTGTTTCCACATGCACTCTTGAACTCATACACCTAGTGAATCAACTGCTTACACATCTATGCACAGAGTCACACACCTCCCAGCCACCCACACACATACTCAGTCTCCCATACAAATACTTGAGCAACCAATCAATAACCCATATAGTTATTCATATAGCTACTGATCAACACATGCAGCAGTTTACAGAACAACAGATATAATGATGCACAAATTAATACAGTTTAATCACTAACCCATGCACTCAGTGAAACACATTTAATCACTCCCTCATACAATCAGTCATGCACCTACTAAATCCTTCATCCAGACACTTATACATCCACTCATTCTTCAATATGTAAGACATATTTTAACTTTACAGAAACATACAGTCACTGGGTGTTGTCATCAGTGATGTCATCAGTGATGTCACTGACCATGTCATGAATGATGTAATATGTGACATCATCAGCAGTGGATTGCGGGTGCGCGATATATAGTTAGCGCATCTAACTATATATGGAATTTCAATGGTTTTATGCGAGTAAAATAAGGTTTTGTAAATGCAAATCCCTAACTATATATGGCCTAAAACCAATGGTTTTTTCATTGAATTTTCAAGGTTTTGTAAATGCAAATTCCTAACTATATATCCACTATAACCTATGTTTTTTTTCTGTAATATATATATATATATATATATATATATATATATATATATATATATATATATATATATATATATATATATATATATATATCCTTCTCACTTCGCTCGATACCGCTCTCACAGTATCAACAGTCACATTCAGACTGTCAGGTAAAACGAAAAAGGCAGACCCAAGGAAATTTCCAGTGCAGTGATTTAATCCAGTTTAAAGTTTGAAGTTACATCCCAGCAAGCCCGCATGACGCGTTTCGCCTCCAGCCGGAGGCTTGATCACATGATACATTGCTAATAATGGAAGAGGGTACTTAAGGAGTAGGGAATACACAGTGGGCGGTGCCACACAGGTAAGAGCCGCCCTTACCATTAACCCCATGTTACACATCACAAATTTATATACATTTCACAATTTGGATCCGTATTTACAACACCATAAGGATTCATGGAAAAAATTCAGGGCCAGCGCCCTAGTCAAAAACCAGTCATAAACATGGTCTAATATCTGTAGATTATATGTGCAACATCCCGCAATTTACAAAACTATACAATATACAATCTAGACCAAATAATGGTAAGTAGAAAAATATATATAAGTATGTACATCTCTCATCTGTATATATAAATAAATAAATACACATTGAACAATCCATATTCGTTGTCATTTGTACACTATTTACAATAAAAAGACCTACTGTTGAATATTCAAGATCTACAACAATCTAACAGACTTATTTTCACCTATGGAGACTAGTTTTTAACTTTGCTTGTCCTTTTACTACTTAACTGTAGTTGCAGATCCATCTACATTTCCCATCCACCACATTAAAAGATATGGAAATGGTTGTGGTGTGTATCACTTATCAAATACATATCAAGGGGCCTAAATTCGTCATAGTAAATATCCTCTCCAGTTTCGTACATTATATACCTCTTCCAAGAGTTCCCCTAATAACCTAGTGCAAATAAATGTGCAAAATAATCTAAGCAAAAAATGTGCAAAATTTCTTGTACGTGGTTTTAAAAACAATTTCATGGGAAAATCAGAGGGATTATAGGGTCGAAAAGCATATGGTTCCTTGTCATCTTTAAATCTATTGTATACTCTTAACTCCCTTCACATATAGAGAACCAAATCCAGAAAAATGGAAAAACCAACATAGGAAAAGGAAAACAGCAATTGTATGGAGTGTAATGACCACTGAGTGCACCCTGTAACCAAATCTAAAGACAGGTATACAAATCCTCACTCGCGTTCAAGCCCCGTGGGGCCTTACTATCGAGCTCTATTATATACCTTGTCTCCAATAGGCGGAGTTGGGCATCTCGATCTCCTCCCCTTTTAAGTGGCATTACACAATCAATAGCATAGTACAGTAAAGAAGAAGGATCACTGTTGTGTGTGCTTTCAAAATGGCGAGCCACAGGGTACGCCTGATCTTTGCCCACAATGGCCCTAATGTGTTGCAGTACACGCTTGTGTACTGGCAAACGTGTGCTCCCCACATAGCGGAGATCACACGGGCATTGAAGAATGTATACTGCAAAGTCAGTTTTGCAAGCCATACGTTTCTTGATTTTCACGGGCTTGATTTTAAAAGGCACCATATATTCTGTCTTATTGCATCCATTTTTGCATGCCTTGCAGACACTACACTTTTTGAATCCTCCTCCAATAGCACCCCAGGTGTCAGAGACTCGTTTTTCAAGGAAGTTGCTCATTAATTTATCTCCCATTGAGATAGACTTCCTAAATGTAATGTCAGGTCTGCTCATTACAAATTTCCCTATCACAGGATCCCCTGTGATGAGGTCCCAGTTCTTATAAAATATGCGTCGTAACTCCTTATGCTGTCTGCTGTAAGTTATGATTACTCTCGGTTTAATCTGCTTATCCTCAGTTGTTTGTACAGTCAACTTTCCTTTTACTGCTAATGCTTCTTGTCTGGTTATCGAAGCTGCTCTCTTAATTGCTCTCTGGATAGTATTTTGGGAATAGCCTCTCAACAGAAACCGTGCCTTACTCTCATTCTGAGACTTAGTGCACTCCTCATCATTGCTACTTATACGCTTGATGCGCAGCATCTCCCCAAAGGGAATGCTGCTAATCAAATGATAAGGGTGCCCACTGGACGCATGGAATATAGTATTGCCTGCGGTAGGCTTCCTGTGTAACCTGGTGGCTATCCCTGTATCTCTTATATATACTTCCATGTCCAAGAACACTAGTGATGTCGCATCTATGTTGGCAGTGAAACTCAAATTTAAATCATTGTTGTTTAGTTCCTTAACAAAATCCTGCGCCTGCTCATGTGTACCTTTCCAGACCATGAACAGGTCATCAATGTATCTTAAATAAAGTAACATATGATTTTGGGTAATGTGTTTAAGGATGTTGCCTAGGACCCGCTCCTCCCACAGCCCCATGTGAAGACATGCTAGACTAGGGGAGAAGCAGGCCCCCATTGCAACACCCCCAACCTGTTGATAAATTTGATTATTAGACAGGAAATAATTGTTCTCTAAACACAACTGAATCATAGCTAGCAACATTTTGTTATGAGCCGAAAAGTTCATTGGTCTTTTGTTCAAATAGAATTCAACTGCCCATACCCCATCAGAATGTTTGATAGATGTATATAAAGATGTGACATCTAGTGTCATAAGCAAATAGTCAGTTTTCCAAACCATACCATCAATTTTTCTGATAAAGTCTGCAGTGTCCTGTACATAAGATGGTAACCCTTTTACCCATTCTTGGAGGAAAAAGTCGATATAGCGAGAGATATTTTCTGTTGCGCTATTGATCGCCGAAATAATCGGTCTTCCAGGTGGCACATGTATATTCTTGTGGACTTTCGGTATCAAATAAAAAGTTGGTATAACCGGATGTTCTTTCTTCATAAAATTATATTCATCATTGGATAGTAGTTTAGCACTTCGCCATGCCATTAATTTCAAATTCTGATCTTGCCAAGCAGCTTTGATTGTTATTAAGTTGCTTTTTTTGTAACAAGAAGAGTCACAAAGCTGACTTTCTGCCTCTGCCACATACATCTCCCTTGGCCATAGAACAATGTTCCCGCCTTTGTCCGCTTGGCGGACTATTATGTCTTGGTCCTGTTCCAGTTTTTTAATTAGGTTATAGTAGCATTGGTTTTTCTTGTCAAAAGTTCTTTGTTGTTTATTTGTATTGGCATAGATTTGTTTTAAATCCTTGATGATTAGGTCATGGTATACCTCCAAATTGTCATGAGTCAGAATAGGTTGAAACTTTGACTTTGGTTTGAATGGAGTTTGATTAACTGCTTGGTCTTCGCTCGAAACTATTAATGGTAGATCGCTTGTTGCTGCTCCTTCTCCTTGTAGACTCCAGATTTCATCAAAATCCATACGATCTTCTGCTACCAATGTAGAAGTTTTTTGTGATGTTTCAATCGTTTTTTTCTTCTTTGGTTGCAAAAGAAAGAATTTATTCAATTTTAGCTTTCTTATGAAGCGATAAGTGTCCATTCTAGTATCGACATAGTTGAAGTTTGAGGGTGCACAGTATGATAATCCTAAGCCTAGGATCATTTCATCATTGGCAGAAAGGGTAACTTTGGTTAGATTTATAATCGATTGTTTATTCAATTGGGGAGCTTCTTCCGATTTGATTTCCAGCGTCCCCTTGCTG
This sequence comes from Lissotriton helveticus, assembly GCF_964261635.1. Taxonomy (NCBI): domain Eukaryota; kingdom Metazoa; phylum Chordata; class Amphibia; order Caudata; family Salamandridae; genus Lissotriton; species Lissotriton helveticus. The sequence continues at coordinate 86,820,662 of NC_136063.1, forward strand.
CTTGATTCGCGTTTGGTTGTTTTACGCCTGCTACATTTTCTCCTGGCCCGCCGCTTTTGGTTGGCCCTGTAGCATTTGTCTGTTGACCTCCTTTGGCACGAGATCTGAGTGTCTCTCGTCGATCTTGGCATAGACAGCCTACTTCCTGTGCCGGTGTTAGCTTTTCTGACCCTACCGTGGAGGGTCCCGCAGCCTCGTTTTCCGTCTCGCTTCCTGAAGTTACACTGATGTCTGTTGATGAGACTGACACCGTTTTATTATTTGCATTCAGTTGTTTGGTTTTCCTTACGCGTGCTTTGACATTATTGTATTTTTTAGCATACGTGAATATCTGTCCGTGTAAATAATCGAGACGGTCTCGCTCGAACTTGAACGCTTTGCGTTTTTTGATTATTTCTTCTTCCTTTTTTACCCTCTGCATCATTTCATTTCTGAATTTTGCCGCCTCCTCACTGGGTCCCAAACCTTGTATGACAGTTTCAAGTTCTTCAATCTCAGCTTGTATTTTCAAACGGTCGCTCTCCGCATAGCGCACCAAAATTGCCATCAGCTTAGCAGAGCACTTCAAATTTGTACCTGCCCACTCAGTTAGCATAGCGGGGTCCGGTGTCTCATAACTTGGAGCCAGGGATATTCTTAGCCCCCTCGGGACTCTGCCAACCTCTTTGTAACGTGAAAGTGATTTATTCTCCCACCACTTGGAGGTTTCCTTTTTAATCAGCTTCTCCAACCTTCTGAAATGGTCTCTTAGCGTGGGATTTGTATTGTCCTTAATGTTTGTTGCCGCCATGCTTGACGGGTTCGTCTCCCCAGCCGGGGATTTATCGAACATGCTTTCCGCCGCTTCCTCCCTCTCGCGCAACGTATCCGCGGACATTATGCTTGCAACCTTAAGTTTGAGTTTTACGGGTAATTAGTTTATTGATTTAATTCACTGCCACAGCTGCAGCCGTTGCTTCTCGTGCTCCGAGCTAGCATATGCTCACAAACAGTCTGTGCAACTCCCCACTGATATATATATATATATATATATCTTTAAGCAAACTGACATTGGTCCAACTTCAATGTTTAAGCTACGTTTTAAAGAACTAACGAACCCACCCTCAATGCTGTGCATATGATTAAGAGGTGTGTTACCTCGAAACGCGTAATGCATTTCTGCCGAAATAAATGGATTTTAAGTACGCTGGTGTGGTCGGTTTCACGCTGCTGAGGTCTGCGCGTGGGTTTGGATGGATTTATGAGGTGCTTGACACACCTGGTACCGGCCCCAACTTGCATGGAAGGGTGCTTTAATTGTCAATACTTTTGGAACTTTTGTGAGAAACAAACTTGAGCGCCCGCCGGCTAAAACAATTATCACTGAAAGGTTTTGAATGGATGAGGCTTTGTTATGAAGCCCGCTTCACCCTGGAATTGAACTTTTGAATTTGCCAGAGTTTGCAGAGGGTTTTCCCTGAAGCACAGCGCACGGATGAACTTCACTGAGGCAAATAAGAACCAGCTGAAAACGGGATGGTTGCAATCTTTTCCACAGTATCTCTGACCATCACATATAGCCGCAAAATGGTACTTTACCTAAGAAAGGCTTGTGAAGGTGTTGGAGAAGCGCAGTGAAAGTCTGCCAAAATCTACATTGGAGTAAGCTGTAAAATCGGAGTACCGAAAAGAGGCATTGTGGGACTTGAAGTCCAAATACCGAATAATGAAGGCGTACAGCGAGTTAAGGTGAACCTGGAAGCAATTACAGTGAGACTCAAGTATTATACAGCTAAAAGAATAATACAAGTACTATCAGACTTAAACCTACACTGTATTTGAAAATGTTTAAAACAGACTGCCTCTTTAAGCAAACTGACATTGGTCCTACTTCAATGTTTAAGCTACGTTTTAAAGAACTAACGAACCCACCCTCAATGCTTTGCATATGATTAAGAGGTGTGTTACCTCGAAACGCGTAATGCATTTCTGCCGAAATAAATGGATTTCAAGTACGCTGGTGTGGTCGGTTTCACGCTGCTGAGGTCTGCGCGTGGGTTTGGATGGATTTATGAGGTGCTTGACACACCTGGTACCGGCCCCAACTCGCATGGAAGGGCGCTTTAATTGTCAAGACTTTTGGAACTTTTGTGAGAAACAAACTTGAGCGCCCGCCGGCTAAAACAATTATCACTGAAAGGTTTTGAATGGATGAGGCTTTGTTATGAAGCCCGCTTCACCCTGGAATTGAACTTTTGAATTTACCAGAGTTTGCAGAGGGTTTTCCCTGAAGCACAGCGCACGGATGAACTTCACTGAGGCAAATAAGAACCAGCCGAAAACGGGATGGTTGCAATCTTTTCCACAGTATCTCTGACCATCACATATAGCCGCAAAATGGTACTTTACCTAAGAAAGGCTTGTGAAGGTGTTGGAGAAGCGCTGTGAAAGTCTGCCAAAATCTACATTGGAGTAAGCTGTAAAATCGGAGTACCGAAAAGAGGCATTGTGGGACATGAAGTCCAAATACCGAATAATGAAGGCGTACAGCGAGTTAAGGTGAACCTGGAAGCAATTACAGTGAGACTCAAGTATTATACAGCTAAAAGAATAATACAAGTACTATCAAACTTAACCCTACACTGTATTTGAAAATGTTTAAAACAGACTGCCTCTTTAAGCAAACTGACATTGGTCCTACTTCAATGTTTAAGCTACGTTTTAAAGAACTAACGAACCCACCCTCAATGCTGTGCATATGATTAAGAGGTGTGTTACCTCGAAACGCGTAATGCATTTCTGCCGAAATAAATGGATTTCAAGTACGCTGGTGTGGTCGGTTTCACGCTGCTGAGGTCTGCGCGTGGGTTTGGATGGATATATATATATATATATATTTCATACAAAGTGTGTTGTACATATCGTAATAGAGAAATAAGCAGGGAGACCTGTAAATATATGAATTGGGTGGAGGATGATGTTTATTCCCACTTAATGATTTTACTGTATTCATACAGATATAACATCGGACAAAATGAATTTTGTTTTAAAATATTTAAATATGTATTTATTTATATATTTTATGAATTGGTCGAATGTACACCGAACTTTGCATTGTGATTTTACACTTTGATATAACACATGTAATAAGAGTATTTTTTCCATGTTGTTTACCCAATTTGAAAAAATGGCGCGCGCACTGGCACTTTAAATCTCGGCATTTGCTCTCAACAACTCGCCATGTGATCAAGCTTTGTAAGAGGCGAAACGCGTAATGGCGGCGGCAGGCTTGCTGGACAAGAATACATACCTCAATTGAGCACGAAATCTGGGTCTGTTCCTTCGTCATTGATATTCGAGAGCTGAGGCGGCTGCCCCAGCTAATGTGACGAATGTACATGCATTTGTTTTACCGAGCAAGCTTCCACGGTACGAACAGAACCCCTCCTTAATCCTTGGGCTACGCGGCAGGAAGCGACACCTCGACTGGTTTCCGGAAAAGGACCTACGAACTCCGGGAGGAGTATGCTGCAATCGCCCCCGAGCACCGTCGATGAATAATCTGTTGGGAAGCAGACATCTGAAACAAATAACGCCGGCTGGTGTGTAGATGATCGAGCAACAGCAGATTTGAACGGACTGCCCGGTAAGGAGTGTGCGAGTGTCTGGGACGGAGTGATTGAAAACCGACCGGACACTACATTGAGGTGGAGCGAGTTTTAGCTCCCAGCCCAAAGTGCCATAATGTCCGCAAACAAGTTGCGCGAATGTGAGGAAGCGGCAGAAACTATGTTTCTAGACTCCCCGGTGGGGGGGTCTGGTTCTATACCACATACTGCACAAACGACAACAGGGAATCCCACCACTCGGGACCTTTTCAAGAAATTAGAAAAACTGATGCGCTCCGAGCAGTCAAAGTGGTGGGAACATAGGTCCCTCACCTGGTATTTGGAAGTCAACAGAGTACCGAGGGGGCTCAGAATAACTTTAGCCCCCAGCTATGAGAATCCCGACCCTGCAATGCTTAAAGAATGGGCGGAATCCAACTTAGAGTCACCTACAAAACTGATTAAAATCTTGGTAAAATATGCATCAAGCGACCGCATGAAACTATAGGGCGAAATAGACAAACTGGAGGAAGAAATTAGTGCTCTGGGTATGAATGAACAAATCAAAAAATTGCGTGAAGACATGTTGGTCCGTTTAAACAAGGAGGAGGAGGTAATCAAGAAAAGGAAAACTTACAAATTTGAAAGAGACAGACTTGATTATCTTAACGGACAAATGTTCACCTTTGCTAGAAAATACAATGCTGTGAAAGCAAGGGTACACAAAATAAAAATTTTGGAAGACGTGAGAACTCAATTTCAGGATCTGACCTCAGTTCCAACATAGAAAGCGAAGCAGAGGGTGAAAATATTTCGGAGCCGACCTTGGGGTTTACCAAACTTTCAATGGCGGAAGAGGTCGATTGCCTCTGCCTAGACCGGAGGGACACGTTGCGCTCACGAGCCAAACCAGCACCAGGCGCAACTACAGGCGGAGCCAACGCCGGAAAAGACACCGGAGCCGTCAGAGGCAAAACAAGGGGAGCCCCAAGGGGGAAATGGAATCGGTTCCAAAAACGCAACACAGCACAAGTGGGACCATCAACTCAGTTATAAACCTAACTGGAACAATTTTACCCAAACAGGAGGAAGCTGTATGGTCCCTAGGTTTATCATAATGCCCACCATGTGACTTCAATTATGCGGATGCACGAATGGACACCTACAGATTTGTTTGCAAGCTTAAACTGAATACGTTTCACAGCCTACAGTCTAAGAAACAACAGCCCTTTGCAAGTAGAAGTCCGACCTTACTAACTGTGGGGGACCAGGAAGGAATAAATGAAATATGGTCCCTACAAAAAGAAACTATTGGCAGTCAGGAGGGGGAATCAAATTTGAGCAATGCCAATGCAGCTGCTGGTTTAACATCCTTTAAACCTAGGTCCACGTTCCAACCAATAATGCTCCATGATAATATCGACGTATACCATGACTTGGTGGTGAAAGAATTGAAACAACTTTATATTGCCACGAATAGTCGACGTCATAATATGACAAAAGAAAATTGGAGCTACACACAATTGGTTAAAAAACTGAACGCAGATGAAAATATCTTGGTCCGACAGGCAGATAAGGGGGGAAATGTTGTGCTCTGGCCCGCAAGTTATATCTAGAGGGGGTGGAGAAACAATTGAATGACATAACATGTTACAGAAAGAGCAATTGGCCTACTATGTTATGTTATGTTATTGGGATTTGTATAGCGCTCGGCTGCCCCAGCAAAGGGGCGTCCCGGCGCTGCGAGCAAAGCTAAAGGCAGAAAAAGAAGAGAGCACCAGAGGAGAAGAGGTGCATCATGAGGGCATCATGGGGAGATCAAACAGCAAAACTACAGGCATGGAGAAGTTGAGGTATCATAACCGAGGATGAATTTCGATTTATGAGAAAAGAACATCCAGTGGTACTGACTTCTTATCTGATCCCCAAGGTCCACAAGGACCACAACACGCCACCGGGTCGCCCCATAATCTCCGCCATTAACAGTTCCCTTGAGAATGTCTCGAGGTATATAGACTTCTTTCTACAGGACTGGGTAAAAGGACTAGGATCATATGTTAAAGACTCAACAGATTTCATTCGGAAAACAGAGAAGTTGGAGTGGGGCCCAGACTTTTTGCTAATGACCCTTGATGTATCGTCATTATATACCTCCATAGGACACCGAGATGGTCTAAAGGCGATTAAACATTTTCTGAATAAAAGTCCTATATATTATGGGGTACACAATAGGATGTTGTTATCCATGATTCAAATGTGTTTAGAGCAGAATTTCTTTTTATTTAATAACCAAATTTACCAGCAAATAAGGGGTGTCGCCATGGGGGCCTGTTTCTCTCCCAGCTACGCATGTCTGCACATGGGGCTGTGGGAGGAACAGGTCCTGCCGGGGGATCTGCGAACAATCATGGAACAACATGAGGTCACCTACCTTAGATATATAGATGATTTATTTTTCATTTGGAAAGGGACGGAGGAGACAGCTTCACAGTTTATCAACAGCTTGAATGGTAACAGCCTAAATTTGCAATTTGCATCATGCATCAGCGCAATTTCTGTTAGTTTTTTAGACATGGAAGTCTACATTGAAAATAACCGCATGCAAACTAAACTATTCAGAAAGCCCACGGCAGGCAATACCATCCTGCATGCAACAAGCCACCATCCACGCCACCTGATACGGAGTATCCCCTATGGGGAGATGCTACGTATCAGGCGGATTTGCAGCAGTGATGAAGAATACGAGTTAGCGCAGGAAGCCAGCATAAGTAGATTTCTGGCTAAGGGGTACTCTAGGAGCTTACTTGAAGTGGCTCAGAAAAGAACAAAACTCATATCCCGAGAAAATGCGCTGACACCTAAGATAAAAGAAGTAGATACATCCCCGGCTGGGGAGATAATCAAACCTCGCATGATTGTTACATATAGCCGACAACATTCTGCCATAAGTAAAATATTCAGTCAGAACTGGAACCTTATATTAGGTGATCCAGTCATTGGCAATAAAGTGTTAAATAAACCACTCCTCACATTCAGGAAATCAGTATCTATGGTCAGATATCTGGTCCAAAATACTTTAGAACCCCAGATGTCGACTACTTGGCAGGCCTTAGGTAGAGGTTTCAAGAAATGCTCGCAATGTAAGGCATGTAGACATGGGATTAACAGGACCAAATATACTGTCCCATTCTCAGAAACCCCTAGAGAGATCACTAAATGCCTTAACTGCAAAACAGATTATGCAGTCTATGTGCTGGAGTGCACTTGTGGACTCCGGTATGTTGGCAGTACCCGCCTGCCGGTCCACAAACGTGTGCTCCAGCACATCAGAGCAATAAATAATAAAGATCAGGCCTACCCGGTGGCTAGGCATTTCGAGCAAGAACATGGTTCCAATCCTGTTCATTTGTCCTATTATGCGATAGACTCTGTCTGGCCTATGAAGAGAGGGGGGAATCGAGATACGAGGTTTCGTCTTCTCGAAACAAGATACATCTTGGAATTAAACAGTAAGCAACCATATGGGTTGAACGCAACGGAGGATCTGTATACTTGTTTATAATACACCTTAACACTCGTTGGTCCCCGTTACACACACAACTAGGTGGAGGGTGGTGTCTGTAAAAAGTATTATCGTACGAGGATATATTAATAACCTGGATATGTACAGATATCAACAATCCACTAGCGGATTTCCCTCTATGGTGGCCAATATCAAATTACTGTTAGCAGAGAGTAGGGATTTGTAGTTGCTTTATGTGTATTCTTTTTTGTGGTATTTTGACTTGATGAATTATGTGATCAATATTTATGTGCCGTACTTTTCTCTCAACATGTATATTTTGAGAGCTTCACCAGTTTAATGAGGGCAACCCTAGATGGCTTTCTAGGGGATTTACCATCAGCTCCATCATGAGTTATTGATTGTTTTTAATAAGCACTTGCACTAGCACTTAAGCAGTAATGAAAAAAGAATTTTTGCACTCACTATCTGTGTGCCGAGAATATGACAAACAGCTAGAATGGTGACATTTTTTCGTGGGGTTTCAGCCCACTGGGGCTTTATTTCATACAAAGTGTGTTGTACATATCGTAATAGAGAAATAAGCAGGGAGACCTGTAAATATATGAATTGGGTGGAGGATGATGTTTATTCCCACTTAATGATTTTACTGTATTCATACAGATATAACATCGGACAAAATGAATTTTGTTTTAAAATATTTAAATACGTATTTATTTATATATTTTATGAATTGGTCGAATGTACACCAAACTTTGCATTGTGATTTTACACTTTGATATAACACATGTAATAAGAGTATTTTTTCCATGTTGTTTACCCAATTTGAAAAAATGGCGCGCGCACTGGCACTTTAAATCTCGGCATTTGCTCTCAGCAACTCGCCATGTGATCAAGCTTTGTAGGAGGCGAAATGCGTAATGGCGGCGGCAGGCTTGCTGGACAAGAATAAACACTTCAATTGAGCACGAAATCTGGGTCTGTTCCTTCGTCATTGATATTCGAGAGCTGAGGCGGCTGCCCCAGCTAATGTGACGAATTTACATACATATATATATATATATATATATATATATATATATATATATATTCACTGAAAAAACCATAGGTTAGAGACCATATATAGTTAGCTGGACATTTTATTGACATAAAACCAATGAAATTCCATATATAGTTAGTTGCACTAACTATATATCGCGCACCCGCAATCCACTGCTGATGATGTCACATATTACATCATTCATGACATGGTCAGTGACATCACTGATGACATCACTGATGACATCTCAAATGACATCACTGATGACATCACTGATGACATCTCAAATGACATCACTGATGACATCATCTAGTGTCTGTGTGTTTTTGTAAAGTTCAAATATGTTTTACATATTGAAGAATGAGTGGATGTATGGAAGACTGAGTGTGTGTGTGGCTGGCTGGGAGGTGTGTGACTCTGTGCATATCAATGTGTACTTGTATCAGTGATTGTATAAGAGAGTAAGTATGTGTTAGTATATGTGTGAAAAGTATGGTGTTCTGTGTTTAACTGTATAGATGAGGAAATCGAAGTGTGATTGATTCTTCACAGGACTGACTAGGTGTATGAGTGCATATGATAGTGTTGTAATAATGAGTGACTGTATGTATGAGTGATTGTATGGGTGAATGAGTGAATGTGTGTGTAGACGTAGGAATCAGTGAGTGCGTATGTAGTAACTGGTATTGGTGTGTCATGATGTCATCAGTGATGTCATTTGAGATGTCATCAGTGATGTCATTTGAGATGTCATCAGTGATGTCATCAGTGATGTCACTGAAGTATGTTGTTCTGCGTTTAACTGTATAGATGAGGAAATGGAAGTGTGATTGATTCTTTACAGGACTGACTAGGTGTGTGAGTAACTCCATGGATGAGTGGCAGTGTGTGGGTGTCTGCATAGGTGTATGAGTGCATATGATAGTGTTGTAATAATGAGTGACTGTATGTATGAGTGATTGTATGGGTGAAAGAGTGAATGTGTGTGTAGACGTAGGAATCAGTGAGTGCGTATGTAGTAACTGGTATTGGTGTGTCATGATGTCATCAGTGATGTCATTTGAGATGTCATCAGTGATGTCATCAGTGATGTCATTTGAGATGTCATCAGTGATGTCACTGACCATGTCATGAATGATGTAATATGTGACATCATCAGCAGTGGATTGCGGGTGCGCGATATATAGTTAGTGCAACTAACTATATATGGAATTTCATTGGTTTTATGTCAATAAAATGTCCAGCTAACTATATATGGTCTCTAACCTATGGTTTTTTCAGTGAATTTTCATGGTTTTGTAAATGCAAATTCCTAACTATATATGGTCTATAACCTATGGTTTTTTCAGTGAATTTCTTTGGTTTTTCAAAAAGCTAATATCTATAGCTGTAAAATATATTCTTTATTACGTGACGTATCACGTAGCCACGTGAGACGCCTCATGACGCGTCGCATAACCGTGACGTATCGGCTCTGCAGCGCAAACAAAACCCGTAACGTAAGCGTGCCGGAGCACGCTTACAGATATATATATTTTTTTTAACCTTAATTAGACAAAATCCACACGTGCACATATCTTGAGGCCTTGCAAAGGCACATCAAACAAACAGTCCCTACAATTTTGCCAAGTTTGCTGGAAATCTATTCCCTTAATTTTTTTTTACTGTTTCTCTTAGTTTTCCCCTTGTTACGCTTACGGGGACGCTACCCGGTACGCGAACCGGATGCTCCAAAAACACAAGATGGCGGACTCCCGTTACGCTGCCGGTTAGCTGCCCGGTTCGCGTACCGGGAAGCGCCTCTACCGCGAAAAATCGCGGGGGACTTTAATATCCCCCTCATCAATCCTAGGGGGTCAGGAGGGTTTTACCTTGCCCCCTTCCCTTCATTTCCCCCTTCTTTTTTCACCACATCTTGTCTCTCGAACCTACCGAGAGACAAGATGGCGGCCGCTCCGGACTGTTTACAATGTTGACAGCTACGCTGCCGGTTAGCTGCCCGGTTAGCTGCCCGGTGAGCTGCCCGGTGAGCTGCCTGGTTCGCGTACCGGGACGTGACTCTACGGCGTAAAATCACAAACATTTTTTTTTTATTTTTTGCCCCGCGGGGCACTTTAATATCCCCCTCATCAATCCTAGGGGGTCAGGAGTGGTCTACCTTGCCCCCTTTCCTTCATTTCCCCCTTCGTTTTTCACCACATCTTGTCTCTCGATCGTACCGAGAGACAAGATGGCGGCCGCTCCGGACTGTTTAGAATGTTGACAGACACCGGAGAGCCAATCAGCTTCGCTTCGCGAAGTTCCGTTACGCGTCAGGTACGCGAACCGGGGCGCTAACCGGAGCGCTGTCACAGATATATATATTTTTTTAAACGTTAATTTCTCAAAATCCACTGGAGCACATATATTGAGACATAGCAAAGGCACGTCGGGCAAACCATATCTACAATTTTGCCAAGTTTCATGTAAATCTATTCAGCCGTTCGAGCTAAAAGTGAGTCCAACCGCCCTATGGAAAAATGAATGGGAAAAACGCGTTTTGGGACCCCCTTTTTTCTCGGCCCCCCCTTGACGAAACCCCCCCAAATTTTCAGGGGCTGCTCAGAAACAAAATGTGCCATTTTCCTGAAAATTTCAGCCAATTCCGTCCACAAACGCCAAAGTTATTAGACATAGAATTTTCAGAAATCCCATAGAGAAAAAATCCTAACTATATATACCCACTGGCTATCGCCAGTAGGTAATATACATATATAAACATATGTAATCTGCATATCTATATAAATATAAATGCATGCATACATATACATATATGCATACATATGCATGTTATTTACATGAAAGTTTTAAAAACACTAACAAAAGAAAAGCTAAAAAGCCACCTCATTACAAACAGAATGGCTTTAACTTAAACGAGGGCGAGATCTATTGCATTTTCAATGCTTGTTTACTTTGGTTCTATCAAGAAGGCATTCAGATGTGTCACATATTTGCCATAAATTCTGAATGTTAGCACTCTAGTTGCTCATTAGATCACTTTAGTAAAGCTAGTGCTCACCAGGGAAGTCTGCTGCTAATCATGGTTTGCAGCCATTTTCCCGCATTTTTTATCCCGCAGACTTTCAGTCCGCATACCATTATCCCGAAAGGTCATTGACCTCGCATACCATTATCCCGCATTTTTTCAAAACGCATGTGCATTTATCACGCATGCCTTTACAAAGAATTACGTTTTAAAGGCATGTATGGTAAATGCATTTGCGTTGTGAAAACCACGATGACGAGAGAGGTAAGTGGGTTTGTGTTAATTTTTTCGTGGGTTAGTGATTGTGTAGTGTAGTGTAGTGTTGTGTAGTGTAGTGTTGTGTTAGTGTAGTGTAGAGTTGTGGTGGTTGTTTAGTGTAGGGTCATGCTGGGGGTAGTGTTTTAGGGTTTAGGGTTGTGTTGTAGTGTTTGCGTAGTGTAGGGTCATGCTGGGGGTAGTGTTTTAGGGTTTAGGTAGTGTTGTAGTGTTTGCGTAGTGTAGGGTCATGCTGGGGGTAGTGTTTTAGGGTTTAGGGTTGTGTTGTAGTGTTTGCGTAGTGTAGGGTCATGCTGGGGCTAGTGTTTTAGGGTTTAGGGTAGTGTTGTAGTGTTTGCGTAGTGTAGGGTCATGCTGGGCGTAGTGTTTTAGGGTTTAGGATAGTGTTGTAGTGTTTGCGTAGTGTAGGGTCATGCTGGGGGTAGTGTTTTAGGGTTTTGGGTAGTGTTGTAGTGTTTGCGTAGTGTAGGGTCATGCTGGGGCTAGTGTTTTACGGTTTAGGGTAGTGTTGTGGTGTTTGCGTAGTGTAGGGTCATGCTGGGGGTAGTGTTTTAGGGTTTAGGGTAGTGTTGTAGTGTTTGCGTAGTGTAGGGTCATGCTGGGGGTAGTGTTTTAGGGTTTAGGGTTGTGTTGTAGTGTTTGCGTAGTGTAGGGTCTTGCTGGGGGTAGTGTTTTAGGGTTTAGGGTAGTGTTGTAGTGTTTGCGTAGTATAGGGTCATGCTGGGGGTAGTGTTTTAGGGTTTAGGGTTGTGTTGTAGTGTTTGCGTAGTGTAGGGTCATGCTGGGGCTAGTGTTTTAGGGTTTAGGGTAGTGTTGTAGTGTTTGCGTAGTGTAGGGTCATGCTGGGCGTAGTGTTTTAGGGTTTAGGATAGTGTTGTAGTGTTTGCATAGTGTAGGGTCATGCTGGGGGTAGTGTTTTAGGGTTTTGGGTAGTGTTGTAGTGTTTGCGTAGTGTAGGGTCATGCTGGGGTGTAGTATTTTAGGGTTTAGGGTAGTGTTGTAGTGTTTGCGTAGTGTAGGGTCATGCTGGGGGTAGTGTTTTAGGGTTTTGGGTAGTGTTGTAGTGTTTGCGTAGTGTAGGGTCATGCTGGGGGTAGTGTTTTAGGGTTTTGGGTAGTGTTGTATTGTTTGCGTAGTGTAGGGTCATGCTGGGGCATAGTGTTTTAGGGTTTTGGGTAGTGTTGTAGTGTTTGCGTAGTGTAGGGTCATGCTGGGGCATAGTGTTTTAGGGTTTTGGGTAGTGTTGTAGTGTTTGCGTAGTGTAGGGTCATGCTGGAGGTAGTGTTTTAGGGTTTTGGGTAGTGTTGTAGTGTTTGCGTAGTGTAGGGTCATGCTGGGGGTAGTGTTTTAGGGTTTAGGGTAGTGTTGTAGTGTTTGCGTAGTGTAGGGTCATGCTGGGGGTAGTGTTTTAGGGTTTAGGGTAGTGTTGCAGTGTTTGCGTAGTGTAGGGTCATGCTGGGGGTAGTGTTTTAGGGTTTAGGGTAGTGTTGTAGTGTTTGCGTAGTGTAGGGTCATGCTGGGGGTAGTGTTTTAGGGTTTAGGGTAGTGTTGTAGTGTTTGCGTAGTGTAGGGTCATGCTGGGGTGTAGTGTTTTAGGGTTTTGGGTAGTGTTGTAGTGTTTGCGTAGTGTAGGGTCATGCTGGGGGTAGTGTTTTAGGGTTTAGGGTAGTGTTGTAGTGTTTGCGTAGTGTAGGGTCATGCTGGGGTGTAGTGTTTTAGGGTTTTGGGTAGTGTTGTAGTGTTTGCGTAGTGTAGGGTCATGCTGGGGGTAGTGTTTTAGGGTTTAGGGTAGTGTTGTAGTGTTTGCGTAGTGTAGGGTCATGCTGGGGGTAGTGTTTTAGGGTTTAGGGTTGTGTTGTAGTGTTTGCATAGTGTAGGCTCATGCTGGGGGTAGTGTTTTAGGGTTTAGGGTTGTGTTGTAGTGTTTGTGTAGTGTAGGGTCATGCTGGGGGTAGTGTTTTAGGGTTTAGGGTAGTGTTGTAGTGTTTGCGTAGTGTAGGGTCATGCTGGGGTGTAGTGTTTTAGGGTTTAGGGTTGTGTTGTAGTGTTTGCGGATTGTAGGGTCATGCTGGGGGTAGTGTTTTAGGGTTTAGGGTAGTGTTGTAGTGTGTGTGTAGTGTAGGGTCATGCTGGGGGTAGTGTTTTAGGGTTTAGGGTAGTGTTGTACTGTTTGTGTAGTGTAGGGTCATGCTGGGGGTAGTGTTTTAGGGTTTAGGGTAGTTTAGTTGTTTAGTGTATGCTAAAGGCATATTCGTTCTAAAAGTTTTCGTTATTTTAATTTGCGGCCTAATAGTACATGCGGGATTTTTTTGCCGACTGATGGTATGCGGGATTTCGTCATATATTCGCTAATCATACTTTCTATGGTAAAATGAACCCCCTCATTTTGTTCCTTTTTAAATTAAATGTTTTAAGAGTTACCACTTTATTCCAATCAAGATGGCTTCAGGTGTGCCATACCTTTGTAATAAGTAGGACTGTTAGCACTCTAGTTGTTCTTAAGAACACTCTGGGACATTCTGTCATTGGGCTACAGTTGGGCTACATCTGGCTGATATTTGGGCTACATTTGTTTTTTTTTGTCTCTGGTGGCCATCTTTGGGCTACATTGGGCTACATTGGGCTACATTGGGCTACATTTGGGCTCCAACATATATATAGCCCAATGTAGCCCAATATATATTTTTCAAAGTTAATTTTCGTAAAAACCACTGGAGCCTATATCTTGAGACATAGCAAAGGCACATCGGGCTACCAGTCCCTACAATTTTGCCAAGTTTGGTGTAAATCCATTCAGCCGTTCAGGCTAAAAGTGAGGCCAACCGCCCTATGGAAAATTGCATGGGAAAAACACGTTTTGGGACCCCCTTTTTTCTCGGCCCCCCCCTTGACGAAACCCCCCCAAATTTTCAGGGGCTGCTCAGAAACAAAATGTTCCATTTTCCTGAAAATTGCAGCCAATTCTGTCCTCAAACGCCAAAGTTATTCGACATAGAATTTTCAAAAATCCCATAGGAAAAAAATCCTAACTATATATACCTACTGGCTATCGCCAGTAGGTAATATATATATATATATATATATATATATATATGCACCAACGATTTCCCCTCCTTCAAGAAATCAGAGGGACCACGCAGGAATACCAGGAAGAGGTGGTTTTATTGAAAGCAGGGTCGGCATGACGCGTTTCGGCGGATTGCCTTAATCATATGCCATAGTCACCAGCATTCTGCATCGGTTCGCCTTTTCAACTTAATAATCTCGCTCCTGATTGGTAGGAGCCCAGCTGTGCCAAATTCGGTGAAACGTCATGGCAGCCCGCATTGGCGGACTGCAGGTCCCAGAAAGCACCATCTCGGCTGTCGGGGTGGCGTCTTCACTGGACACATGTAAACTCATGGTGAGTGCTGGTACAGTTCAAAAGCGTAAATGTGTGCAGTTTAAAATGTTCAGGTTCACACTTAGCTTCAATAAGCTCCTCTCCCAAGCCTGCTGAAAGCCAAACCTCAACATGTAGGACCTACGTAGCTAGGGATATATATATATATATATGTATATATATATAGAAATATATAAAAAGCTTATATTCGTTTTAGTAAACTGTGTTTGTTTTTTGGGATTTTAGTACTTCACAATTTAATATATTGGTGAAAATGATTATACATTTCTGTAACAGAACTGTTTATAATGTTTTTTGCTGCTTATATCATTTATGTAGTTTTTTAAATTGGTATTATATATATATATATATATATATATATATATATATATATATATATATATATATATATATATATATATATATTCACGCACAACAAAGCTCCTACTGCAACCCTTCGCCTTCGTGGGTGTGGCTCGAACCGGCGGAGCAGCCGGAGATCAATATTCAAAAGTAACGGCGTTCCTCACGAGCACTCGGGTGAAGGACAACACAACAAACCACAGGATTTCCAAGACGATAGATTTATTCCTTCATAAATCTCGTGACGCGTTTCGCACTCCAGAGAGTGCTTGATCACACAAGTTGCACAAAGTCATACACATTATTTATGTTAGTTACACTGAACAAAACATCAAAGAAGGACTAATGGTATCAGTGGGTCCTGCAAGTATGAAACACTTAGGTAGCCATATTGGAATGGTATAAATCCCACATGTTTAAGTATTAATACATTGCTGGTTAGATTATTTCCACTCCCCTGGTGAATCACTGTTGTTAATAATCACAACAGTGTTTCTATGCGAATTGTATTGCACTAATTTTGTGTTCAAAATTATGTATCGAACAATTTATTAAGAGGCATGGAGACTAGTTACCAGCAAAGCGGGTCATGGCAAATGGTGAGGTCCTAGAGTAACGAGTATCCAAATGAGTTGGAGTGCATTAAAGGGATCACCGATTGGGGTCCTGTGTCGAGACTCCTCCCAGTAGCGCGTCATGCTTGGACAGTAGTCATGGCTACGCGAGGTTAAACAAGATCTGCTCGCGCCGAGTGTTCGAGATTGCGTCCACTCTGGTCACGATTAGCGAGATTACTGGTTATTTATCCCTCTGGTTAGTGAGATCGGGAGATAGGGAGTTCTCTTATGAGGTGCACAACTGTATCTATAGACAGCTGCTACAATGTCTAGTTGTCCATCCTGGTTAGTGGAACCAGGATTTGCTTTGCTGGTAACTAGTCTCCATGCCTCTTAATAAATTGTTCGATACATAATTTTGAACACAAAATTAGTGCAATACAATTCGCATAGAAACACTGTTGTGATTATTAACAACAGTGATTCACCAGGGGAGTGGAAATAATCTAACCAGCAATGTATTAATACTTAAACATGTGGGATTTATACCATTCCAATATGGCTACCTAAGTGTTTCATACTTGCAGGACCCACTGATACCATTAGTCCTTCTTTGATGTTTTGTTCAGTGTAACTAACATAAATAATGTGTATGACTTTGTGCAACTTGTGTGATCAAGCACTCTCTGGAGTGCGAAACGCGTCACGAGATTTATGAAGGAATAAATCTATCGTCTTGGAAATCCTGTGGTTTGTTGTGTTGTCCTTCACCCGAGTGCTCGTGAGGAACGCCATTACTTTTGAATATATATATATATATATATATATATATATATATATATATATTCCAAATCCTGTATTTAGAACCCTCGTTCACTCCACGCTGAATCCAAACAGGACACGGACCCAATTTCTTTCAGTGCTTCAAATGTTTATTGCAGCCAGATGTCTGAGACGCGTTTCGCGGCGCAAACGCCGCTTGTTCACTCGACAATTACATTTGAGCGCGAAGGCTTTTTAAAGTGACAGTGCTGTTGTGGTTCAATGACCACGTGATTTACTAGAGTCATAGACATGGAAGAAATACATATCTTTCTGATACAATCCTCGTAAAATACATTTCATACGATATGGGTTAGAACCTTGTCAAACTTAATATATGTAAAAAACATTTTTGTTTAACGATTTTGTCATAAATTAAGATTCATCAATTAGTAAAATACTGTTTGTAGGACTTTGTTAAATTTATGTAAAATACAATAATCCATTAACCTATTGCATCATGACTGTTTTCATGTCAAATATAATTTCTTTCTCCATGGCAATTGACAAAAAGATTTTTTTGAATTTTAAATGTTTTAAAGTGCTGTGTAGTGTTGGTGCTTCCACCTGATTAAAAAAGATTTTCATATCTTACTCGTTATTTTTACTTTGCTTGTATTCATCCACTTTCCAGTTATGATTTAATGTACCATTTCATGTGTATTTACATTTTTGTTACCAGTATATACGTCCCATTGAAGATGTTATCTCTCTCAATCTTTTTTTGTATATCATTCATGATTGTTTACTCAGCTTCGTCTGTCATGTTACCCTGCTTTTACCATCATTTGTATTAGTTATGTGTTTGTCCTCCTATTCCAACCTCGACAACTTGGTGTGGTAACCCCTTGATTTCTATGCTAAAAAACATTTCATTAAAATATTTATAAAATATTTACAGCATCCTACGCAATTCATATATATACACACTATTTACAACATACTGATATTAGTATTGATCGGGGGTGTTGTATGTGCATTGATATACATATCGTTGGTCTTGTTGGAGCAGTAAATCGAAACCTTTTTCTTTCTCTCTTTTTTTGGAACATACACATATTAATTTGTATACATGTTTTTTCTAGGATAAGCACGTGTACATATCCTCCGTAAGATTCAATCCATTGGGGTGTTTTGAATCCAACAGAAGAATATACCGCGTTTCTAGTTTTCGTAACTTATTTTCACGGTCCCCACCCCTCCTGTTAGGCGATATCGCATCAATAAGGTAGAATTTTAGCCCTTTGTTGTTAGAAGCATGATGCTTTTTAAAGTGGCGAGCCACTGGATACGTATTGTCCATATTGGTTATGGCTCGTAGATGTTGCAGTATACGTACATGAGCCTGTAGTTTACTCGACCCCACGTAGTTCAACCCACATGGGCATGTTAATACGTATACTATGTACTCGCTTTTACAGTTTAGCATTTTGTTGATCACATAGGGTTTTGTTCTGAAGGGGCTTAGATAAGTTTTTGTATTTACACCATGTGTGCAGGCTTTGCAGGTAGGACATCGTTTGAAACCCTTGAGGTTCTGATACCAGTTGGGTTTGGCAATTATTTCTGGATCCGACACCACTAGTGCATCCCTCATCGAGGGACCTCTACTGTAAGTAATGGACACCCTCTGCGGTAGCAGGGGTCCTAATACTGGATCACTTAGGACTGTGGGCCATGCATCTTGAATAATTTTTTGGATAGTTTTATGTTGTCTGCTGTATCCGACAACTAAACGAAAATTATTCACTTCCAGATCCCCTTGGCTTGCCTGTGAACCTTTATTTGTGTGATCAGAATTTTTAACAGTTTTACCAGCCAATAATGTCTCTCTCTCAGTTAGGTTAGTTTTTGCTGTAGCCTGATTTATAGTCTTATTAGAGTAACCCCTGACTAGGAATCTCTCCTTACTTTCTTGCTGGGCTAGTTCTAATTCTTCCTGGGTACTGCATATCCTCTTAATCCTTAACATTTCCCCATAGGGGATGCTGTTCACTAAATGGTGGGGATGTGAACTCGAGGCATGCAATAGGGAGTGCCCTGCCGTTTTCTTCCTATGGAGTTTAGTTTGTAAGGTGTTATTCATTACAAACACCTCTGTGTCTAGGAAACTCACCCTTGTTTCACTGATCTCAGCCGTGAATTTTAAATTTAGATGATTATTATTTATTTCATCCAAGAAGATTTCTGCCGCTCCCTTTGTTCCGTGCCAGATTACAAATAAATCATCTATAAACCTTAGCCATATTTTGACTTTTGTTCTTACAGTGTCAGCATATACTCCTCCCAGGACCAGTTCCTCCCATTTGCCCATGTGCAGGCATGAATAGCTTGGGGAGAAACTGGCCCCCATGGCTACGCCTTGTATTTGGCAGTACAATAGATGATTAAACATAAATATATTGTTGTGTAAACAAAATCTAATCATTGCTACCAGCATTTCATTGTGTTGGTGAAACATGGGGGCCCTATTACTCAAATAGTGTTCTACTGCTTGCAGACCGTCTTCATGTTTTATACTAGTATATAATGATGTTACATCTATTGCCATCATAATGTATTCGCCATTCCACTGAAAGTCTTTTATCTTGTTTAAAAAGTCACTAGTGTCCCTAACATACGACTTTAGTGATTTGACATATTCTTGAAGGAAGAAATCCACGTAGACTGATGTTTTTTCCAGTAAGCTATTTCTTGCACTGATAATAGGATGACCCGGTGGTTTGTTGCAGTCCTTATGTACTTTAGGTATAAAGTATATTGTTGGCACTGTGGGATTTTCATTTTTTAGATATTTATATTCATTGTCACTGATGAGATTTTTATTTCGCCAACTCGATAGTTTCTTATAATATGTTTGGTACATCTTTTTCAGTTTGCCAACATCAGTTCTGGAATAACATTGTCTATCATTTAACTGTTGCATGGCCTCTTTCATGTATCCCTCATAAGGCCATAATACTATATTTCCTCCTTTGTCGCTGTTGCGGATTATAACCTCTTTGTTTGTGGATAGTTTTTTTATTAGTTGGAAATACCTGTGATCTTGGTTCCGATGTCTTTGCATGACAGTACTTGTACCAATTTTTTTGTTCAGTTTTTTTATTTTTTGGGATGCAACTTCATGAAACGTATCTGTGGCGTTATGTAACATTATTGGGCAATATTTTGATTTAGGTTTGAATTGTGTTAAACCTGCTCCTTTACTGAGTGGTGTCACTCCTCTTTGTTGTGATAAACTGGCTTGACCGCTCTCTTCATTCCATAGATCCTCCAATTCCTGTTCCATGTCTAATTCTTGAGATGGTGTCATGGGTAGGTGAGTTTCCTCCATTTCTTGTGAGGATTGCTTCATGGCATATAACTTTTTTAACTTTAACTTTCTCACTCCTTTGTACACATCCATCCGGGTGTTAGGATAGTCAAAGTTATTTGGAGGACAATATGATAAGCCCAGACTCAAGGTGTTCTCCTCTTTTTGTGTTAATTTCAATTTTGACAAGTTGATTATTGTTCGTTTTGTTTCCTTTTCCAGTAATTCCTTTTCCTTCGGGGTTGATTTGGTTGTTTGCCTGTGTTTTGCTGCATTCCGCCTTTGCTTGCGTTTGTAGTTTGCCCGCTTCCGTGTGTTTGAGAGCGGGTCATTGGTCTCAAAGTTCTCATTCTTTGAGCGGCTAAAATCTCCATCTTTTCCCCCGGCGATGGTGTCGTGTCTGTTGATGTTGTAGGCGCACTTCTCAATTCTGAGTCATCTTCGCTATTGGATGTATATTGGTCATTGGATATGATTCCAGCTTCTTCCTCTCTTGATTTTGACTGAGCACTGGCTGTAGGACCTTTGCCTCGCCCCATTTTCTGCTGTTGTTGATTTTTTCGAATGTTGTCGAATTTTCAGGCAAAGGTAAAAATCTGTCCTACTTCATAGTCAACCTTGTCACGTTGAAATTTGTGTGTTTTTCTATCTTTTATTTTCTCTTCCTCCTTTTTAAGTCTGGTCGCTATTTCTTTTCTAAGGCGAGCTATTTCGTCTTCTTGACCCATATTTGCTAGCTCACCATTGATAGCGTCAATTTCAGTTAAAAGGCGCGCCCTGTCAATGTCCGCATATTTGATTAGCAGTAATGTGAGTCTCCTTGAGGAGTCAAGATTTACTTCCGCCCATTCTCGCATCAACCCAGGGTTAGGTTCTTCGTAGGTGGGTGCTGTTAAAATGCGGAGCCCTCTAGGGATTCTTCCCACCTCGATGTAACTCTGGAGGGTTCTTGACTCCCACCACTTAGACATTTCGAGTCTCATTTTCTTTTCAAGCTGTTTCATTTTGACTGCCACAGAATCTGGTAAATTGGGTGTGTT
Organism: Lissotriton helveticus; assembly: GCF_964261635.1. NCBI lineage: Eukaryota > Metazoa > Chordata > Amphibia > Caudata > Salamandridae > Lissotriton > Lissotriton helveticus. Next base: position 86,841,589 of record NC_136063.1, read on the forward strand.
CCTTTCTTTTGATTTGGTACCGCTGCTAGTTGCAGGGACGTCTTTAAACATTCCCACAGCAGCCGCCTCCCTCTCTTTTACTGTGTTGCTCGACATCTTGGCTTACTCTTACTGTTTATTAATACGACCTTTATATTTTACAAACGCGGGTCCGCTTCATGTGTTAATAACGCGTTTGCTTACGGTCGACTTGCACACACTCCTCCTCCTCGCAATGCCTCCTATGAACTGTACCTTCAACGGTCACGACCTCGGGGCTCCTTGCTTTTTGCGAGCGCTGAAACACCCTTGCATCCGGCCGGTGTCCTCGCGCCGTTCTCCGTTTTCCAGGTACGTTGTTCTCGTTCTCGGTGCAGGGGGGGCCGCAGTATTTCCTTCCCAGGATAGTTATCATCCGCCGGGAACAACCCGGAAGAAAGTTCCGTTTTTTCACCGCTAGCCCGCTTACGTAGGAGGGGTCCCGTGTTGAACTGGTGCTCGGAACACCCAGTTAATATATTCCAAATCCTGTATTTAGAACCCTCGTTCACTCCACGCTGAATCCAAACAGGACACGGACCCAATTTCTTTCAGTGCTTCAAATGTTTATTGCAGCCAGATGTCTGAGACGCGTTTCGCGGCGCAAACGCCGCTTGTTCACTCGACAATTACATTTGAGCGCGAAGGCTTTTTAAAGTGACAGTGCTGTTGTGGTTCAATGACCACGTGATTTACTAGAGTCATAGACATGGAAGAAATACATATCTTTCTGATACAATCCTCGTAAAATACATTTCATACGACATGGGTTAGAACCTTGTCAAACTTAATATATGTAAAATACATTACGATTTTGTCATAAATTAAGATTCATCAATTAGTAAAATACTGTTTGTAGGGCGCGCGCACTGGCACTTTAAATCTCGGCATTTGCTCTCAGCAACTCGCCATGTGATCAAGCTTTGTAAGAGGCGAAATGCGTAATGGCGGCGGCAGGCTTGCTGGACAAGAATAAACACTTCAATTGAGCACGAAATCTGGGTCTGTTCCTTCGTCATTGATATTCGAGAGCTGAGGCGGCTGCCCCAGCTAATGTGACGAATTTACATACATACATATATATATATATATATATATATATATATATATATATATATATATATATATGCACCAACGATTTCCCCTCCTTCAAGAAATCAGAGGGACCACGCAGGAATACCAGGAAGAGGTAGTTTTATTGAAAGCAGGGTCGGCATGACGCGTTTCGGCGGATTGCCTTAATCATATGCCATAGTCACCAGCATTCTGCATCGGTTCGCCTTTTCAACTTAATAATCTCGCTCCTGATTGGTAGGAGCCCAGCTGTGCCAAATTCGGTGAAACGTCATGGCAGCCCGCATTGGCGGACTGCAGGTCCCAGAAAGCACCATCTCGGCTGTCGGGGTGGCGTCTTCACTGGACACATGTAAACTCATGGTGAGTGCTGGTACAGTTCAAAAGCGTAAATGTGTGCAGTTTAAAATGTTCAGGTTCACACTTAGCTTCAATAAGCTCCTCTCCCAAGCCTGCTGAAAGCCAAACCGCAACATGTAGGACCTACGTAGCTAGGGATATATATATATATATATATATATATATATATATATATATATATATATATATATATATATATATATATATATATATATATATATATATATATATATATATATATATATATATATATATATATATATATATATAAATATATAAAAAGCTTATATTCGTTTTAGTAAACTGTGTTTGTTTTTTGGGATTTTAGTACTTCACAATTTAATATATTGGTGAAAATGATTATACATTTCTGTAACAGAACTGTTTATAATGTTTTTTGCTGCTTATATCATTTATGTAGTTTTTTAATTGGTATTATATATATATATATATATATATATATATATATATATATATATATGTTATATATTTTTAATTTGTATAGTCAATTTTAACTTTTAAATAATGTAATGTTTTATATGTGTAGGTAAATATTTACTTTAGACAATATGTTTGTTTTTCAATTAAATTATGTTGGTTAAATATTAGTAACATCTACTTATTTACATTATAATACATTTCTAAATTTCTTTATGTTTAATAAGCTTTAATGACAAATTAATTATCATAAAACATAGGGCAAACGTGTAATAATATTTGAGAATAACCAAAAAGTGAAATAAAAGTATGCTATAAAACATAGCAGAAATCTGTTTACATTTTAGGGTTTACAAGGGAAAAAAAAGGGAGGGAAAGAAGGGGGGAGAGATTAAATATACTTTGTAACTTAGGCGGTCGTTATGATTGTAAGGCTGACGGTGATGGTATTTCCGCCGTCACCAAGCATATTACCTACCGCCAAATTAGGATGGCGGTCGGTACTGCTTTGGACGTTCTTTCCATCTGCCTCTTCACCGACTAAGGCAATCATACCGATTGTCTGGCGGATGGTGCAGGGCCCCTAAACTGGTGGTGCCGCCTAGCAGGCACTGTTCACCAAATTAGGATGTGGGCATAGTAAAGAGGGAAGGGGTGTCGCTGCACTGGAGGGTACCCCTGGTACCACCCCTGCATTTCCATGCACCAAGTGGCAGGCACCGTGTTGAGCCTGCCACTTAGTGCGGGGAAATGCGGTGCACGCACGTTTGACATTGCGTACGGTGCCACCCGCAATGCTAAAAGCCCTGGATGAGCCCGCCAGTATGGCAGGCGCATCCTAATCGCAGTGGTGGGACCGCCGCATGTCTGGCGATCCCAAGCACCACTACGATGGTGGCATATTCATCCACTAAGTATCAAATTGCAATAAATACTCATTAGAACAAAAAAAGGATATAGTTAACATATTTTCAGATACATTTTACAATACTAAAAGCTACTAAAGAGAGAAAAGGCAAAGAAGTAGAAAATCATGGAGGATGGAAGTTGTCAGAACTATTTCAGGAGAGCTGAGTAATTGAGATCTTATCTAAATAAATAGTTAGCGGTAACTAACGTAGGTCTCTGTTCACATGTGGATTACAATAGGAGGCAAAAGCAATATCCAACCTATGATATTGGCATACAGAGTTTCCCCAAGACTTGACTGAGAGTTTTTTTGAGCATTTCCGATTGAGTGTAATCTGTTGAAAAGCTAAAGCTAACATGAGGTCAAACAACCCTCTCTCATGTGACACCAACCCAAGGAATATGTAAATAGAAAATATTTGAGATTCGAGATGATACTTGAAACAAAAAAAAAGCTGCATGGTAGAATGAAAACAGGAGGTGGCACAGGTCAGCGAAAGGGTAGTCGCAGGAACAGCAGGTCTTATTATTAGAGTGTGTGAAATTAGCAATGGAAAGGGGGGTAAAAAATAGTCTGTGACATAGAAAACTAGAGATTTTTAACGCTCTAGTCCATATTCTGCTGCAAACATCAGTGCTCCATTCACAACCCAAATCCGTTTCCCATGCGAGTTCCAACTTAGTTTTAAGCCGCTCCAGATCAGCAGAATTAAAGAAATTATAATTCAGGGAGGCTTTTGGGGATACTAACAAAATTCTGAGAAGCGGATCATGTGTAGACAAGGAATACTCAGGGGGAAGGGAGTAATAAACTTCCAAAATGACTTCCAAGAGTAGCGAGAATTTATGTAAAAAATTAGCGAGGACATTTAAAAGTAGCTTGGAATTGGGGAAAAGAACAAGGAGAAATGCCATCAAACATGTCCTGCACCCAGATAATACCTTTAGTTCTCCAAGAGCACCAATGCAAAGGTCTATTGTTAATGACAAGAAGGCAGTTATGCCAAAGAGGAGAACGCAAAAATGTGTTTCTGGAGATTATCTTTGGTTGACAGAGAGGTCTTAACAGTGAGCAAGTATGTTTAAATAGCGGAAGAGAAGTGAAATTGGTTTTAGCCATAAAGGCTGAATCTCCGGGATAGAGAAAGGGGAAAATAAGCAGCGTTCAATGCAAACCCAATAAGGGGTGAAAGAGGAAACCCCTGTGTTAAGGCAGTAAGAAGCTTGTTTAAGACAAAAAGCTTTATGATACAACCTAAAGTTTGAAAAGTTCACACCTCCAGTAGTTTTTGTTTTTAGTTTTCTAAGATGAGATAAAGAGATTCTAGATTTTTAATTATTCTACAGAAATTTGGAAAGGAGGGAGTCAAGTTTTTTTAAATACAAGGAAGGAATGTGAACTGGGATCATTGAAATAATTTATAACATAATAAGAGTGACCATAATCTTATAGACTCAAGGTGTCCCCACCAAGATAGAAAAAGAGGATTCCAGGAGGAGAGTAGGTTGTAAACACGATCAAGACTTTGACATGTTAAATTTTAACCGAATCCAAAATGGAGTTAGTAAACCATAAACCTAGGTATTTAATTATAGAGCTATTCCAATTAAATCCAGTTGGTTCAAAGGTATGCTTAAGGCAAAATTTAGTTATAGGAAGAATTTCTGTTTTGTCCGAGTTGATCTTGTAGCCAGATACCACTGTAAAATCTGAAAATTCTTGAAAAAGCGGGGGAATAGAAATCTGTGGGTTTGATATAAAGAGTAGAATGTCATCTGCATATGAAGAAAGTTTCAAGTGATGATCTCCACATACAAATCCAGAAATAGAAGAGTTACTATGAATGTGCGTCAGAAAGAGTTTGAAAGATAAAATTAAAAGAATAGGAGATAAGGGGCAACCTTGTCGGACAACGCAATGAAGTGAAAAATGTTTTTAAAAAACCATTAACAATAATAGAAGCATGCTTAGGAGCATGTCTGTTTACCAGTCAACTAGTTCATTATAGCACCTAGGACAAGCCAGGGAGAATTGGCCACCTTCCATAGATGCTCAGCAGTGTATCACATTCTATATAAGTGGCATCATTGTCTGAGTTTAAGGTAAATACCTATCACCCTAGAGGCACAAAGAGGGCTCATCCAATCTGCCTTGTTCTATCGACCTATATCTGTCTCCCAATATGCTTGATGAAGGAACAATACACCTTTGAACTACCACCCTATCAATCTTCCCCATAAGCAGCTATTCCTCCAATGGGCTGTCCTCTGGTATTATCAGCCCCTAAGGAGGCTGACATCAACGGTGTGACCTCGTTGGAGGTATTTAAAAAAGTGAGCGTTAGCTATTGTAAATTAAGATTGTAGGTGAGGAACAATTTCATTTAAGAATCTTGCCATATATTACCTGTATGCCAATACAGTCCCGTGCTCAAAGGTCTTCTAACTTCTTATCATGCCTCATAAATGTTCTCTGCCAGAAGGGTGTCTGTGATGCAAGTTTACCCTCCCATTTAGTCTATCAACTAGCTTTCCGCCACCATTTAAGAACCACTATAATGTGTAAGAGGAGAATCAAAGGGACCTCTGAGGTTCCGTGACGATTTGAACCCGTGTTTTCAATGTTGTCGGAAATACATAATATTGGTATCAGCGAACCGCAAATGATCCATTTAGCATATCCTGGTGTTTTCGCTATGCTACGAGCAAGAGTACTCCTGTTATGAACACATTTCTGATCTACCCACGGCATCCATCTTAGATCATGGCAGCCATTTTGTGTTTCTTGCCCTCACATACGCAATAACCTCTGATCACTTCATTTCGATTAAGGACACGTAGCCTTAGCCGGAGATTCACCTCTTTCATGACACGTGCACCTTAAACCAGATCACGCTGTAGCTGCATGACTCGACAAAGGCTGCCTCCTCTGCCCGAGGCCAGCCCAACTGAACTGGTTCTCGTGTCCATTGTCCCGATCATGATTAGGCGGCCGAAGCCGGTAGCCTTGCCCATTTACAACCCACAAACATCCCTTATCCCACTTTTCTATCTTCCACACCTGGCTCCGTTCCTTTCTTTCTGAATCTTTATTAGGGGGAGGCAACGAAATTTACAATGAGGCGGTCCGGCTCTTGAATGCAATATTGACAAGGGATTGTGATGAACTAGTGGGAACCCCTCTTCGTAATGTTTGGCATCAGATATTATCGATGGTTCCTGTGTAACGCCAAATATTTATTGTTTTAGACACAAAGGTTTTGAGAATGTATTACATGTAAAGAATTCGCCCCCAGCTAAAAATTTAGTATATAAGGAGCAACCCTCTTTGTACAAATTGAACAGGCTCCTAGAATCTGCCCATGTGTGGTTTCTGTGACTTCTGTGTCCCTGCAGTAATAAACCTTTGGTCTTTGACGCCACCACCGAGAAGCCCGTGTTTCTGTTCATCTGCGCACCAAGACAGGTGGAACTCCGGGGTCTTTGGGTGTTGTTCCCTGACACCTCTGGACGGAACCAAAAAGTCCAGAACTCCACCTCGGGGCTGAATAACAAATTTAGCATTCGCCATTCCTTCAGAAGGGTTCATTCGATGTGAAAATCTGTCAGATCATATTGTGGAAGAGTACAAGAGTGTGAGCGAAAGGTATGTCTTGTAACTGCTATTATTGAGTCAGGAGTGTTGTGTTCTGGGGTGTCTTCCCACTTGTTCCTCTGTGAGTGAGTAAGGTTGCAAGTGAGACACTATAGCTCCTCGGTCCCGGGTTCATGGGCACTGAGGTGGTTGGGTAGCTCAGTCCCTGCATAATAAGGTCCCATAATCCATGCATAGTTCTGTGATTGTGCAGAATCCCTGCAACAAAAAGGTGTAGAAGACTTCTGACAGGTCGAGGAGGATCAGGGGTGGAATGTCTCCTCTGTCAAGGAGAGTACTGATGTCGTCAGTGGCAGCAACCCACACAGTCTTGATGCTGTGATTGGCGTGTGAGCCGGTCTGGAATGTGTCCAGCATGTTTTTGTTTGGTGTTTGGTAAGTTTACGATTGATTGTCCTTCTCGAGGTCTTTGGCAGTGAAGGGGACCAGAGAGATGGGGCACTAGTTTTTGAGGTTTCTGAGGTCGGTGGAGAGTTTCCTGAGGAAAGGTCTGACTTCTGCGTGTTTCCATTGATTGACTAAAGTAGCCAAGGTGATGGACACATTGAGAATGCTGGTGAGTTCACTGCTAATCCTTTTTCTCCTGAGGTTGAAGAAGTGGTAGGGTAAAGGGTCTGTGGGTGCTCCGAGTGAATAGAGTTCATGATGGATGTGTTGTACAGGGTGGTGAGCTGTTCCCAGGCAGTGAGCAGAGGTTTGTGTGTGATGGTGTTAGGGGTGAGGAGATCATCGAGATCAGAGATTTGGTGGATATCTTGTTGTGGAAGTAGTCCACTAGGGTGTTGGAGAAATCCTGAGATGGAAGGATTGTGTTCTTAGTGGCTGCCAAACAGGCAAATTCTCTGACGATATTGAAGAATTCTTTGCTGAGGTATGAGCTGACTTCGATGCTGGCCCCATGGGCTCAATATCATATTAGAAGCAGATGACACGCAGCTCATACTGTGCTTCTCAGAAGACCCCTCCCCCACTCGAAACAACTTCCACTACTGCATGACAAGCATTGCCAAATGAATGAAGACCAACTGCCTGTAGCTAAACACAGACAAGACAGAAGTGCTGATCTTCAGAAATAACACCTACCTGTGGAAGGACACCTGTTGGTACCCTGAATTTGGCCCCATAACCACACCGTCAGGCCAAACCCGCAACCTTGATTTCATCCTAGACAGCAAACTCACCATGAATTGCCAGATCAATGCATTCACCTCCGCCTGTTTCCTCACCATGCTCATGCTTCGAAAGGTCTTCAGATGGCTCCCAGTCCACACCAGGAAAACTGTCATACAAGCCCTATTCACCAGCTGGATCGACCACTGCAACGCGCTCTACTCAGGAATCACCACCCAAAACCTGAAGAGACTTCAGACGATGCAGAACTCAGCTGCCACACTACTACTCAACCTCATCAAACAAACCCACATCACCCCCCACCTCTGTAGCCTCCACTAGCTCCATGTCCAGAAAAGATGACAATTCAAAATGATGACACACGCCAATAAGGACCTGAATGACCTAGGTCCAGCTTGTATTAACCACCACATCAACTTCTACCAACCCTCTAGACACCTGCGTTCCACTTGCCTTGCCTACACTCACGGCATCTGTCGAAGCCTCAGCGGAGGTTGCTCCTTCTCCTACCTCGCCGCCAAGTCACGGAACAACCACATACCTCTTTACAGCACCTTCGCTCATGGAATTCAAAAAGGGACTCAAGCACTGGCTCTTTGAGTGATGGCAGCAGGATCCCAGCACCAGGATTCCTCATCAGATGATTAGCTGCTCTTTATACATCCTGATTGATTGATTGCTTGATTGATTAATTGTCATACCAGTCCCCATAATATGTGGTATAAGTGAGCATAGTGATTGAGTTGGACAACTGCAAGGGGGGTAAAGAGGGGTTCTCCCCCCAGAACGTTTTGAAAAAATGGGGATAAATTATCAGAATTGTATGCAAATGTTTAAAAAAATAGTACTTCAAGATAAATAAATCTGGAATTTACCCCTGTGAGCGATCTCAAAATAATTGTTGGTGCTTTTGAAAGAGACACATGGAACCCAAGTAAACTATTTGGTGGCAGTGTGGATGTTTAGGGGCCGGGCTTGTAGTGAACAGGCTGGTTTGGTAGTTCCTAGACAGTCAAGGGAGGGTTATGGAATGGACCATTAGCAGAATCAGTGAAGGGGATTTTGAAGTAAGTACGTGTGTTGCCGGTGTGACTGGACACATGGGGTTTGAGCAGAAAACTCAAGAGGAATAATGTTGTTCCTTTTTAGGTCTCGGCTTAGAGCTGCGTGAAGCGCGTTCTCGGCAGAGAACTATAGCAATCGTTTCAGCCGACAAAGGGAGACAAGAGCTGGGCAGGCGCCCAGCATTCTGAATGTGAGAGGGAGCGACAAGAGCTGGCCACGCGCTGATTTGGTCGTGCGCACGCTCACGGCGCCAGCGTCTCCGCCGCGCGCCGATGACTGCTCTCTTCCTGGCCGGCTTCACGGAAGGCAGCATGCTTGTCTCTTGTTTGGCTTCGGCAGCCCCCGAGGATGTCTCCATGATGCCTGAGGTGTGGTCCCTCCCGCAGTGCCCGAACGCCATGAGCCTCGGTGTCCACCAGCACCTCCCATGTTCCGCTCCCCCCTCCGGCGCCCCCGTCCATGCCGCTGAGCCCAGCCGGTGCAGCCGACATGGACAGCAGCATCATCAGCAAAGCCTAGCCCAGGGCCGGCTCGAAACGAAACCCAAGAGCGGTGAGTAGATACTTGGGCGTGTGTGTGTGGCTGGGTTGGGTGCTGGAGAATTCCTCTGGGCTGTGGGATTAGTGCATAAACATTGACGTGGGACACTCGCAGGGCCTGGGTACTGGTGGGTGTGTTTGGACCTGGATACTGGTGGGTGCGTTTGGATCGCAGATAATATGGGTTGTGGGTCAGTGGATCGCAGATAATAGGTCTGTGGGTCAGTGGATCGCAGATAATAGGTCTGTGGGTCAGTGGATCGCAGATAATAGGTCTGAGGGTCAGTGGATCGCAGATAATAGGGGGCGCTTGCCTTTCAACTTCTCGATTATGTAACACAGCTGTTGTTCCTTGAGCATTTGTTTTCATTTAGCAACAAAAGTGTTGTGGGAAATCTAATTTTGCATATATATTGACAATTATATTTTTAAAATACGATTTGATGAGATATTATGAAGTTATTGCTGTTTTAGCAATTAAATGCATTATTGTATATTTATTTGTTAAATCGAAAATAAACATTTTATAATAAAAATTATTTGCAGTATTCCGACATATCCTAGGCTGACTTTACTTTACACCCATCTCCACTCACCAAATGCCAACACCACTTGAGCACACAACCTTCACACTTCACATTCCACAGCATTATCCTCACATACACTTTAACACACGGCAGTTGAATTTAACATGTTTCATTCAATTTGAAACCAGCATCTGCCATGTAATAGGTCTCGCATTTACGTGAGTTTGAGCTCTTGGCATTCTAAATGACAATGACTTTTATTTATATTCTGGTTTTTAAAACATAAATAAGACAGCCATTTACAATGCCAATAGCTTAAACTTAAGGTAAACTAAAGGTTAGACTTTGACCCTTCTATGACGTTTACCAATCACTTCAGAGATCAGTCCTCACTGCACTTTTAATCACATGAAATAATTTACAAAGTGTCTCTAAACCAAAACGCCAGTACTCCCCTGTAGAAGTACAACTTAAACCAAGAACACAGAAAAGTGTCACACCCACCTTCTAGTTCTTTCAGAGTCCTATGACTTAAACACACTATTTAAAATACTCTGCAGTTTTTATACAGAATACCGAGTAAACAATCGTGATTATTGCATACAAGCTCATGCATGAGTCTAAACAATTAAGTGTGGAACAACGCACTTGCATAGTAGGCTGCTCTTTGCACTGCCACCCAACTGAATACAAATAAACTATGTACCGTTAAACTGAAACAAACTGTATAGTAGCAGAGTTGTGACGTACTTGACGCACTTGCATAGTAGGCTGCTCTTTACGCTGCCACCCAACTGAATACAAAGAAACTATGTACCGTTAAACTGAAACAAACTGTATAGTAGAAGAGTTGTAACGTACTTGACGCTGCAAAGCCCTCCTTTACCATTCATGGATTCCCAGCCGGGACACTTTAGTATCCCTCAAAGTCCTAAACGTGACTGCTCGTAGTCCTATGCTTTAGCTAGGCCTTTCTTTCTTACCAAGGACAGTGTCCTTCACAGGGCACACCAAAGGACATCTAGGCATTCACCAGTCCCACCACAGCACACCCGTCTTAGCAAGTGCTGGCTGCAGTGCGTTCCCGGCTTCAGCTATCCACTGCCAGCATCGGCCTGGAACATAACCTCAAAATCCACAGTATCACTTTTCACACGGACAGCTGTTGAACACTCCCTAAACCTACGACGTAAACACTGTAACATGATCCCATCTGTCACTAAACGTACACACCAGGAGGATCAGCCCAGGCATAACCTGGCCCTCTCCACACACTGAAAATACACACTAGGCGCGTGCACACAAAGGGCCCATTTTGGAAACCAGTCTTCCTTGTTTCCCTTTAGAAAGATCTCAATTTATATTCACTGAAACTACGACCCTCCCCCAGCCCCTTACTAGCAGGATTCTTAAAGGTAACACCCCATCATCCGTGCTATTTAACCCCGCGCATGACATCTCTGTGAGCTTTCACCTCACTGTTACCTCTCACTGTGTTGTAGTTCACTTTTGTGTGGATTACACCCATCTGGTATTGATTGCCACTTTGCAGTCCTGCCTCACAAGAATACACCAGTGGATTCCTTCTGCTTTACAGAAACTAGAATTCCCTCACTTAAACCGTGGCTCATTCGTGCTTCTTCACTAGGCAGTGCGCCACTTGCAAGCGCCCCAGGCCACTCTAAATCTCAGCCTCCGTGTCCAGAGCGACAGAATAAAGGTGCATTCAAGATTAATGTATTCATACCACAGAATAGGTTTTGTTTGCCATGTCATGCATGCATTAGTACTTTCAGACATTAGTGGGGACAGTACTACCATCTAATTATTTCACCTCTTATTTTGCTAAAAGGGGATCGCACTTCATTATCATTAGGGTAAAGGAAATCTGACAGCGTTATTCTTTCGCTGGCCACATGCTTATCCCATGGCTACCAACATTGACGCGCAGCGGGCGCGCCGATTGTGCGAAGAAGGCACGCCAAAGGCAAGCCTGTCTGCGCCCGTCCACGCCTGGACCGTGCCCAGCGCCAGGACCCCTGGTCCCCACCGCCGATGCAAGACTACACAACAGACCTACGACACCGCCACTCTCTACGCACTCAATGCTGGCCGGAACCCTGCCTGTTACCGAGCCACCCCGAGGCGCACCCACGGACCCTTCGCCTGCAGAGCCTGCTGATTCACCTGCTACCGGACCTGCACCACCCCCACCGAGTCCAACACCAACAGCAACCACCTGAAGTGCATCCTGCTCAACACCCGCTCCGTCCACAGGCATGCCTGGGAACTCTGGGACCTGCTCGACGCGACAGCACCAGACGTCGCCTTCCTCACCGAAACCTGGATGAACGCCTCCTCAGGGCCCAACATCGCCATCGCCATCCCGGACAGATACAAGATCACCCAGAAGGATCGCGTCAACCAGATGGGAGGAGGCGTCGCCATCGTACACAAGAACACCATCCGCATCTCGACTAACTCCGACGAAACCTTCACCGCCGCCGAACACCTGCACTTCCAGATACACACTGACCCCAAGACCACCCTCCAAGGCACCCTCATCTGCAGACCACCAGGACCACGCACACAATTCAGCGAAGACATCGCAAACTTCATCAGCCCGCACGCCCTTCCCTCCGCCGACTACATCCTCCTAGGGGACCTCTACTTCCACCTGGAGAACAACAACGACAGAAACACCACTGCCCTGCTGGACAACCTCGCCAACCTCGGACTCAAGCAACTGGTGAACACCCCCACCCACTACTCCGGCCACACGCTTTACCCCGTCTTCTCATCCAGCAAGCACATCTCCTTCAGCCACGCCACCGGACTCCACTGGACCGACCACAGCTGCGTCCACTTCAGCTTCAGTAGAACTACGACCCACCACCACCCACAACAGGTCCCCTGCCGCAGCTGGAGCAAGATCACCGCCGAGCAGCTCACCGCCTCCGTCAGCCAGAACACTCCCACCAGCACAACGGACCCCAACGAAGCAGCCAGCAACCTCACCAAGTGGCTGACCGCCTGCACCGATGACCTCGCACCACTAAAGAACCCTCCCAGCAGACCCGGCAGCAAGAAAACCCCCTGGTTCACTGACGAACTCAAGGAATCCAAGAAGAACTGCTGCACCCTCGAGAAAACCTGGCGACTCGACCAGACCACAGACAACAGGACTTCCCACAAGCACGCCACCCCAAACACCATCAGCTGATCCTCGCCACCAAGAAGACGGCACTCAAAGAACGACTGGACAACAACGCCCACGACAGCAAGGAACTCTTCAACATCGTCAAAGAGTTCTCCAACCCCAGCGCCGGAAACGACATCACTCCCTCGCAAGACCTCTGCGACTCACTCGCCTCGTTCTTCCACCGCAAGATCGCCGACATACACAACAGCTTCGACGCACAGACCACGCACACTACCACCCAACCAACGCCCGCCATCACTACCCTCTGCAACTGGACCCCGATCAGCACCAAGACACCACCCGCACGATGAATTCCATCCACTCAGGATCACCAACCGACCCGTGCCCACACCATGTCTTCAACAAAGCCGACGCCATCATCGCACCCCATCTCCGAGACACCATCAACTCCTCATTCCACACCGCCACCTTCCCGGAGAGCTGGAAGCACACCGAGCTGACCGCCCTCCTGAAGAAACCAACGGCGGACCCCACCGACCTCAAGAACTACCGTCCCATCTCGCTCCTTCCTTTTCCGGCCAAAGTCATCGAGAAGACCGTCAACAAAAAGCTTGCCGCCTTCCTCGAGACCAACGGATCTCTCGACCCCTCGCAGTCCGGATTTCGGGCCAACCACAGCACCAAGAGCGCCCAAATCGCTGCCACCGACGACATCAGAACCCTGATCGACAACAGGGAAACAGCGGCCCTCATCCTCCTGGACCTCTCTGCGGCGTTCGACACTGTCTGCCACCGCACCCTAGTGAAGCGCCTCAGCAACATCGGAATCCGAGAGAAAGCGCTGGAGTGGATCATCTCATTCCTCACCGGAAGAACACAGAGAGTCCGCCTCCCTCCGCTCAGATCTGAGGCCACCGAAGTCATCTGTGGCGTACCACAAGGATCTTCACTCAGTCCAACCCTCTTCAACGTCTACATGAGCCCCCTCGCAGCCATCGCATGCCAACACAACCTCAACATCATCTCCTATGCCGATGACACCCAGCTCATCCTCTCCCTCACCAACGACCCCACCACTGCCAGAGCCAACCTACACGAAAGGATGAAAGACGTCGCTGACTGGATGAGGAACAGCCACCTCAAAATGAACTCAGACAAGACGGAAGTCCTCATCCTGGGATCATCACTCTCCACCTGGGACAACTCCTGGACTCCGCTCCCAAACCAACGGACCACGTACGAAACCTGGGCTTCATCCTGGACTCCTCCCTGTCAATGACCAGACAAGTCAACACCGTCTCATCCTCGTGCTTTAACACCCTGCGCATGCTCTGCAAGATCTTCAGATGGATCCCCACTGAAACCAGGAAGACCGTCACCCAGGCCCTCGTCACCAGCCAACTGGACTACAGAACACCGTCTACGCCGGAACCACAGCCAAACTTCAAAAAAGACTCCAACGTATCCAGAACGCCTCCGCATGACTCATCCTGGACATCCCCCGACACAGCCACATCACCGGACACCTGAGAGACCTGCACTGGCTCCCCGTCAGCAAGAGAATCACGTTCAAACTCCTCACCCACGCACACAAGGCTCTCCACGACCTGGGCCCCAAGTACCTCAACGACCGCATGACCTTCTACATGCCCACCCACCAGCTACGATCGCCCAGCCACGCACTCGCCACCATACCACGCATCCGCAGAGCCACCGCCGGAGGAAGATCCTTTTCCTACCTGGCAGCCAAGACTGGGAACTCCCTCCCCACCCACCTTCGGCGAACCCAAGACCATCTCTCCTTCAGGAAGCAGCTCAAGACCTGGCTGTTCGAGCAGTAACATCCCCCCCTCCCAGCGCCTTGAGACCCTCCCGGGTGAGTAGCGCGCTTTACAAATGCTGTGATTGATTGATTGATTGATTGAATGTACTACCTATGCTGCACCACATTCAAACGACTCATATGCATATAAGAACATCTTAAAATAGCCCCTGGGTCCGCATTTAACCAAAGCAAATATGCTACCAGTGAAAATGAAATGAAAAAAAAAGCAAGACCAATTTTTCACTCGATGCCTAGAACTTTTACTTACATTTAAGTGTGGGGTGGGGCACTCTTTACGGATATGTATTGGCTAGGTTAAAACAGCGCATTTCTCTTCCCCCCCTCACCCTCACACTCACCCCGTCACCCTAACACTCCCTCACCCTCACACACGCTCACTCGTCCTTACAGCCTCACGCCCCTCACCCTCACAACCCTCTCGCCCTCACACCCTCACCCACACACACCACATCATTCAGGAACACCACCGCATCACTCAGGGTCACCACCACATCACTCACAGACACCACTCAGGGGTACCACCACGTCACTCAGGGACACCACCACATCACTGGGGGACACCACCACGTCACTCGGGGACACCACCACATCACTCAGGGACACCACCACTCATCACTCGGGGACACCACCACTCATCACTCGGGGACACCACCACATCACTCGGGGACACCACCACATCACTCAGAGACACCACTCAGGGGTAACACCACGTCACTCAGGGACACCACCACATCACTCGGGGACACCACCACATTACTTGGGGACACCACCACATCACTCAGGGACACCACCACTCATCACTCGGGGACACCACCACATCACTCGGGGACACCACCACATCACTCGGGGACACCACCACATCACTCGGGGACACCACCACATCACTCGGGGACACCACTACTCATCAGTCGGGGACACTACCACATCACTCAGAGACACCACTCAGGGGTACCACCACGTCACTAAGGGACACCACCTCATCACTCAGGGACACCACCACATCACTCGGGACACCACTAAGCATGGGCGAATTTTGCGAATTCGCGATCCGCGAATTTGCGGATTTGCGAATTCGCGATCTGCAAAATTCGCGAATTTGTGCGAATTTGCGGATTTTTGTTTTTTTGCGTGTTCGCGGGGTTTTTTGCGTGTTCGCAGGGTTTTTTGCGTGTTCGCGGGTATTTTTGCATCTTCGCGAGCCGCTTGCATAGCGAAGTTACCCATGCAGTGGTTTATGGGGGAGGGAGAGAGAGAGAGATAGATAGATAGATAGATAGATAGATAGATAGATAGATAGATAGAAAGAGAGAGAAAGAGAGGGAAAGAGAGATGGAGAGAGAGAACGAGAGAAAGAAAGAGAGGCCGGATCTCTGAAGGGCCAGATTCCTGAGTTGCCCCTACAGAAAATACAGCTTTTTAATTTTAGCAAAATGCATATGAAAATTGTGCTGTAAAGGTCTCTTTTAGTTTAACCCCTCCTGACAACTCAAAATGGGTGTATTTGCCATCCTCTCCCTTCTTCCTGTTTTTTATATCTGTAAATGCTTCCTGACAGGACAGGTGCCTCGTTGCCTACTTGTAACTATTCTCTGACCCTGCTTCAAGGGTCAGAGCAGGGTCAGAGAATAGTTGCAAGTAGGCAACGAGGCGCCAGGAAGCAATTAGCAGCAGGTGTCCAAGTTGAAATTAATTTGTTTGTAACCCTTTTGTAAAAGGTTACAAAGAAATTAGGTTCAACTTTTGCACCTGCTGCTGTAACCCTTGCTTGGCTGAAAATTCGTCCCCGCTGATTCGCGGATTTTACCGCGATTTCGCGAGATTCGCGGATCGCGAAATCGCGGAAAATCCGCAAATTCGCCCGCTAAACGGATTTTACGCCCACCCTTACACACCACCACATCACTCGGGGACACCACCACATCACTCAGAGACACCACTCAGGGGTACCACCACGTCACTCAAGGACACCACCACATCACTCGGGGAAACCACCACTCATCACTCGGGGACACCACCACATCACTCGGGGACACCACCACATCAGCTAACCATTCACAAACAATGTTTATATACCAATTGCAAATTTAAAAAAAAAATGAATGCAAGGCATTGTCATTTACAATGCCAGTAACACAAACTTTAATGCTGCGAGACCTATTGGATTGTAAATGCTTGTTCTCTCTTGTGTTTACCGTCTCGACTTCCATTTCTCTCTATTCTCAATCTCTTCTCATGTTTATTCTTCTTTTCTGTTTTCTTGCTCGTCTCTTAACCGTCACTCTCACATTCTTTATTCATACTTGCCTCTTTTCTATTCTTTCCTCTCCTCTTCCATGCTATTCTCTTACATCTTTTCTGTCTAACATTTCCTTTTTCTTCGCTCTCCCAACTATTTCTTGTCTTACTCCCTCCTACCCCTTACTTTAATCTTCCTCTTCACCTCCTAGAACCACTGCAAGGATTTTTACCACCCTGGAAAATGGCCCAGTTTTCTCTACCACTCTTACGGCCCCCAAGCGAAGGAGCCGGATTTTCTCCTCATACTGGTAATACGAAATCCTCCGCTGGCGGCAGCCGAGGCTTTCATTTAGTATTCCTTCTGCAAAACTTGCTAAATCCTCTCCTCTCCACTCCACATCCTTTCTCCTTTCTCTTCTTGATTTATAATACAATTGTTATTGAAATTTCTCAGGCATGCAAAACATTCACATCAATTGACGCCCGCCACCTGCCTTTCATACAGAATAGTAATAGGTACATCGTTAAAATATGAGTGACCAGCTCACCACAGGGTCAGCACATGGGTTACATAACAGCTTCCTCAAACAGGAATATCCTGCACCCCAGATTCTGTCCAACCCCATCACCACCACAACAATTCTTCTATAATCTCACAAATCTGTCCAAATCTTAGCATGTTTATTCAGGCAGCCTGTAGATTCCTGCCTTCCTTGTCTTAATCACACGCTTCTCCCACCTTCCTCTTTCTCATCCTTCTCTTCAGTTTCTCTTTCTCGCATACCCTCCTCTCTCACACTTTTTCATATGCATGGCCCATCTCTCTCCATCCCAACTCCCTGCTCTCTCTACCTTCTCCAGTCACTTTCTTGTAACTCACCTCACATTCACACATCCTACTCTCTTCCAGACCATCACCTTACCATCCTCTCTTACAACTTCCTTTCACATATATTCTTGTCTCAAAATATTTGTTTCATGAGATTGTTGATGATTTGTGATAACTATAAACAAATTAAAGACATTAACTGAGGAATAACAAATATAACACTAATGAGAATGTATGCAATCCAGACAACTGCACAATGTATAAATATAATCTAATCTGAACACATATAATGTGTAGCTACTTTGTGCTGCTTGGTGTTCTGAGATACTCGCGCAGTAGGTTACATTGTAACCAGGAAACTAGGTGCAAGTAGTTACACTGTGACCCCAAATGTTTCTGTGTTTGGTGGGGCATTCACACCCATATAAAAGGCTTATAATGGTGGTGACATCTCCAATGTTTGGTGATATCACTTTTAGCTAAAAGTATGCATAGCTCCATCAATTTACTGTCTCCTCTCAAACCGCCCTCCATCTCCAAGCTTCCTGCTAAACTCACTTCGAGAGAAGAGTTGACCGGCCTTTCAAGTACCTCGGATAACGCTCTCATGATTCTTACTCAGAAGGATTTCGTTTTTGCTGAGGAGCAGGTCACGAGTACTACGTCATCTACTTAATTACAGCATGTAGTACAGGCCGGGGAGAATTTACCCACCTTCCATAGATCTTCAGCAGTGTAGCACATTCTATATAAGTGACAAAGTTGTACAAGTCGAAGTTTTTAGAAAATGGCTATCACCCTTGGGGCAAAAAGAGGGCTCATCCAATCTGCCTTGTCCTATCGACCTATATCTGTTTTCCAATGATGAGGGAATGATACACCTTTGATCTACCAATCAATCTTGCCCGTGAGCAGGTGTGTGACCAATGGGCTGTGCTCCAGTACTATCAATCCCTAAGTACGCTGACATCAAGGGTGTGACCTCGTTGGAGATATTTTTTAAAAATGAGCGTTAGCTATTGTAAAGTAACATTTATTTAAGACTCTTTCCATACATTGCCTAATTGATCGATGCCAACAGTGTCCTGTGCTCTGAAATTGTCTAACTTCGTATCATTCCTTATAAATGTTCTCTGCCTGGAGGGTGTCTGTGAAGCAAGTTTACCATCCACCCTCACTTAGTCCATCGACTAACTTTCCACCACCATTTAAGAACACTATAATGTGGAGGAGGATCAAAGGGACCTTGGGGCTGAACAGCAAATGTAGCATTCGCCATTCCATCAGAAGGGTTCATTCGGTGTGTAAGTCTGGGTAGTCCCTTTACCCAAATGTTTGCACAAATGAAGCTGATGTCATAGGATCAAAACTTCTCAAGCTCGTGTTTGGGCGTTTCATAGAGATAGGTCTGGAAAATGTACAAAGAAGTTTAGGAAGGAGGATCATCTTAAAGTCTAATCTTCCCAAGTATTTTGAGGGGTAGTTTGATCACATAATGGTCGTCACTTATGATTTTTTCTCTCAGGAGGGCGAGGTTTAATTCCTAGCATGCAGGATTCATCGCCAAGTGTATCCCAAGATACTTAAATTCTTATGCCGTAGCAATGCACGTGACCCCACTGGTGTGTAGCTGGGTCCCCCCCTACAGTGGGACCAGGGTGGGTTAATCCGAGTTCACGTGGAGTCCCGATCACTGCTCATATAAATTTAATATTTGCACAAGACTCCGACATATCCACCTGGGATATCGCAAAATAGGAGTAGGTGATCCGGTTACAAATGTGTTCTTCATAATCCCGCTGCAATTATTGTACCAACCCATCATCCCATTCCAGGTTGCCAAAGATTTGAAGGTTAGGAAGAATAAAAAGGAAAAAAAGAGGTCATCCTGGTCTTGTTCTCCTCTTAATATCATATGAGGAGGACAAAACGTCATTGATTCTAACTCTGGGCACCTGATAATCATATAAGAAATTTATGTATGAAAGAAAATACAGCCCGAAGTCCAATTGAGTAAGAACGTGCTGCATAGGACCACTCCAGAGAATCAAGGGCCTTTGTAAAATTATTAAGCCTTAGTGCACAGGCAACAGAGAAGTCCTGCATTCCTGTGAGTGCAGTCTGACTTCTTCGGATGCAATCTCTAGTGTCCTGTTTGGCATAAAGCCATTTTGGTCTCTTCATATGAAGGAGCCAATTAGCCTCATCAACCTGTTTGCCAATGCCTTGGCAAGGACCTTATGTTAATGAATGAGATTTGCCAATACAATTGACAACTGCCGCGCAGTTGCCCGGTTTCAGTAGAACTGTTATTGTAGCTGATTGGAGATCTTCAGGCAAAGATATGTTCAACCTGACTTTGCCCAACATACAGCAGGTGAGACGACGTTTTCAATGCAATCTGCAGAAAGAATTCCATAGGGAATCCATTTGGACCCGCGTCTCACCGCTTTGCATCCCAGCAAAGGCACCGGCGAGCTCATCTTCAAAGAGTGGAGGTTCAAGTCTGTTCCAGAGATCAGTGGCTATACCTTGAAGGGGAAGGTCACCTATCAGGGGCGACCGATACTCAATCTTGGGAATGGGCCTGGAGTGATACAAGGAGCGATATTAGTCTGAGAACACTTCGGCTATGTCAAGAGTGTCTTTTTCAATATTCTGGAAGAGTCTCGGATACAGGGGGCTAGTCTAGAAATGGTCTCTCTGTACCAACTAGTACATCAGTTTACCCAATATGTTCCCCTCATATACTCTCCATAGAAATGCAATCCATGTTAATCTAGCTGTGTCTAATGTCATTTGTAGAAGAGATTCTTTAGCGAGCTCTAATTTACATAGCAGTGAGGACTCCATAGTGGATTTTGAGTATGTTTGTTTTAAGACTGCTAACTTCTGTGTCTTTTAATCAATTTTTATGTATTTTAATTTCTCCCTAATTACCGTTTTAAGGCTTTCTATATCTAGCTGCAGCCCAACTCATGAAGCAATCACTGACAGTGGATCTCAGCTGTTTTACACAATCACTGACGTTGCATCTCAGATCTTCTAAGCCCATCAAGAACATGAACTAATCACTAACGCAGGACCACAGCTGGCCCAACATTTCTCCAAAACCCATCAATACCTTTAATTATTCTTGATTAGAAATGATTTGAGAAGTACAGCTATCACCGAAGAAGATTCAAATTGACACAGCTTAGAAATACCTAAAACTGACCCGACACCTTCACAACGCTTTAGGACATAATCTCAACTCCACAAAGGTCAACAAACACAAATCTCAACAGCAAAAGGCCACCAATTCAATTCTGAGTACAATAGCAGATTCCCCTCATCACATTCAGTACACCACTTATCTACTGGCATGTAAAAAAGACAATATTCTGTGGCTAGTGGCAAGTCGACAGTAAGCACACATCGCCAATATTGTAGTCACTATTCTGGAATAAATGTTCTAGTAGACATTTTTGATTTCAGATTATGGAAGCCAAACAACAGTGTAAAGACACACACACAAATCCATACACACATTCATACTTAGTGACATATATGCATGTCCAGACTTACTGACAGATCATTACAGACACATTCATACACATACCTAGTGACACACACAGATGCACAAATTGACTCAGCGACGCACATACTCACAAACTCTTCCACACTCAAACATACACAAAGCTATAGACAGATATGTATACACAGACAGAGGTAAATGCATGCTCACAAATAGATTTACCTGATGGAGGCCTAACCCAGGCTGGAGGTGAACCTTTGGCCTCCCTACATTTCTTACCTACACAGGTTCATGCACAGACCTGAATATACACAATGACAGGTCTGTAACTTAGCAGGGCTCAAGGCTGCCACTCACCCTCATGGTGTGATACTGTTCCACTTCCCTGAGTTTAGACTTCAGAATGTATCTCATCTCATTCCTCATTCGTCGCAGCCAGTCCTGGAGCTTCGCCTGCAGAGAGGAAAGAGCACAAGTGACAACTGTAGCTCTGTAAAGTGAAGTCTATCATTTCATAATAAACACTAAATAATGATCCACACATATGGAGATTGTATGTACCAGCCACATATTCACATTTTAATTACCATTCGCACATATCTTAGTAAGTAAGTAAGTAATATATTTATTTGTATATGATTAATTAAAATCTTTACAAAAATATAAAACGCCATATAGCAGTACAAATTATTTAAAATGCCATATAACAGTACAAATTATTTAAAATACAGCAGTTACTATTGTCAATTCACGGTTGTTATTAAGTCCCAATGAGTCTTTCAAGTGTGCTTGAATCTTTCCTGCATTAAATCAAAGAACTTCACAACCTGACAATTCAGTTTAATATCGCTGGAGGAAAAACAAAGTTTAACTGCCTGCCTACAGGTCCGAACGGCATGTGATCTAAAAAACGGTAGCAACAGCTTGAGCCTCAGGTCCATTAGTCTCGGGCAAATACATATCACATGGATGATGTCCTCCTTGCCAGATTTACACAGGCGGCATAGGGCCGAGGCGTGAGTTCTCTCCCATGGCGGCAGGTGCGGTAATATCGGGATAGCTCCAAGGCGCAATTTCAGGAACTTTTCTTTGATTTTTATTTTCATCCCGATATTAAGATATGCTTGTGCCCGTATTTTGCCGTAATCTCCCACCGTTATCCATCCATGCGCCCTGTTGGCTAGGTCTTTCTTATCTTCTATTGCCGAGATTATTCGGGCAGATTTTTTTGCCAACTTTTTGAAGGACCGGTGGTCTATGGCAGTTTCCCAAATGTCGGATAAGCCTAGCACATCAAGAGATCCAAATAGGTAGTCCCTAGGCAGTGAAGTGCGACATCTGAGTAGCTCTTCCCAGACGCTGGCATTTAAGGAGTCAGGGTCTGCGTCGCGGATCTTGCGCCAGTTAGTTACATATGCACTCCGTCTTTCTAGTGTTTGTTTGACAACCCCAAATTCTAAACGAATTTGGGCCGGAGACGCGTATTTGGGAAGATTGAAGATGGCCCTGTAACAATTGGCTATGACTGTGTCTAACAATGCAGCGTCCTTCCCATGCAGCGATTCGCTCCCATAGGTGAGCGTTGGTTGAAGTTTCGCTCGGAGGATTTCAAGGAAGGGTTTAAGGGTGAGGTCAGGGAGTTTAGTCTTTAGTGATTTCAGTGCGAGGTGGGTCATTATTGCCTTCCCTCGGATGGACTGGAGCTGAGGCCTAGACGTGTTCTTAGAATCCAGCACGACGCCGAGGTATTTGTATGTGGCTACCCGTTCGAGCTTTACTCCGTTCAGGTACCAACAAGGGATCCTTTTCTTCCTGTAGTTTACCGTCATGACCTTAGATTTATTGAGGTTTATTTCTAGGGCATTCTTTACCGAGAAGGCATGGGTACAATTCAAAAGATGCTGAAGGCCTATTGGCGACCGGCTTAGCAGCACTAAATCGTCCGCATATAACAAACTAGGGAGGGTGGCTTTTCCTAGCTTGGGCGCATGATTACGGCATTTGTTTACCATTCGCACATATCTTGATCTGTAAGTTTTAACCCCAGTTTTCCAAGTAAGAAGCATCAGCCACGCTTTACCGAGATGTAAGTACCAAGTGACATATGTACAGATGTTAAGTTTGTTTGAATTATGAAATCATTTATGACCCAAATGTAATAGATTTGCTCTGTATTGTTTAGCTTCTGTAAGGTCTGTTTCTTTCCTATATTTGATGTGATTTGCTTTATGCATTTTGCCTCAATAAGCTGGCACATGTTTTAAATGTATATTGTATTCATCCTATGTTTTCATAGCATAAAACACATGTTTTTGACAATTGAAACCCTGATAAAGCTTTTGATAGAACAGCGAAACGTGCTAGTTGTCTTGTTGAGTCTTATGCTGTTTACTGGAAAAAGAATAAAGAATTCATCTATAAAAGAAGCCTGGACTTCCTTGGTTATATGGAGACAAAAGTCTGTTATATTTTGGTTGCTGTTGCCTCTGTTTGTGTATGAATTTAGAAGTTTGGATTTGGGGCGGCTGATCCAGGGGGGTGGGCAACACTATTTAAATAGAAACCAGCCTGTGGGTGAGGAGAGGTGCCTTTAGCTGTCTACATTTGTGAAAAATTTACTAAGAGGGGAAATGTACTAAGAAAGGTGAGTAGAAAGAGAGGAGTAAAGCCTTCAGTAGGCAAATGCTGAGAGGGGCCAAAGAAAGATGCAAGGAGGAAGAGGAGTACAGTGAACATTAGGCGTTAGACCTGGCATCCTTGGCATGGTTTCCCCCTAACCTTTTTGCCTTCAACCCTCCTGTTTGCTGAATTCGTATTGCTGGTTTTAGGACTCTGCACATCTTACCACTGCTAAACAGTGCTAAAGTGCCTGTGCTCTCTCCTTAAAACATGGGAAGATTGTCTTATAGCCAATCGGCATTATAATTTACTTGTAAGTCCCTAGTAAATAAGCACTACCTGTGCCCGGGGTCTGTAAATGAAATGCTGCAAGTGGTCCTGATCTGTTTTAGAAAGACAAGGGAGCCCAATTTGGATACAAATTATTTCCAAAAACAGCAGTCCCTTACACACAAAATTACTGATGTAATTCACATAGAAATACAATGATGTCTATGTTTTGACTGTCCAACTGGTTGTAATCATTTAATGTGACCATTTGTAAGGACAAAATATATAGCTGGACATTTATCAACAGAAAAGAAAAGGACTCAGGCATTGAAGTAGTGAGGCCTATAACACAATTCAATTGTTAGGCCAACGAACAGACATTACAGCACCATAGCACACGTTAACAAGTAAGATTGTGTCAAGGTGCGAGGAGTCGAAGACGTTTCGATCCTATTCTCCAGATGCCGGGATCATCTTCAGGACATCAGGTATGATGCCTTAGACAGATGCCTATTACAATTCAAGCAAAGTAGGGTTGCTGGCCAGAACTAGACTGTAAAGGCAGACGAGCGAACTAAGGATGTGAGCTCTGGGTGGTTCCTGAAGCAATGTTGGAGCAACCAAGGTGGTTCTGGTCAATTAGTGAGGCACAGTCCAGTCACATGTGCGCTTAGACTCATGGGCAATGGATCACTTACCTGGTTGTTTAGCGAAATTGTTTGAGTACGCATAGGTACTTTCAGCCAGTAGCACGTGCACTCACGTGTAACAATCCCTAAGCATACTCACAGGAAGGGTTCTCTGCAGTTCCTCTGGAATGTTGTGAATAAGCCCTGTTGTCAAAATATATTAATTGTGGGCATTATATTATTTTCTTTTCAATGTGGCATATCAGGAATTTACTAGACTGAAGTTAAATAACAAGAGAGAGCCACCAATGATAAAGGCGGATCATAGGCCTCCCAACAAAATAAGACACCATGATGTGAGCACCCACGGAAAGAGCTGTAAGGCAACACTGACCAGCAGGCCCCCTCACCTCAAGTCAGGCCCTACCCCACATCAAAGTGAATTTAGATAAATTTCAATTTGGCAGCCGGTGCCTTAAACTTGTGCATAATCTGTGTTTAATAGCATTTTTGGCAAAACTAAAATCTTCTGCTATGAAGTATCTTAGGGATGGGTGGGTGGGGATTTGGTGCTTCGCTTCAAACGCGAACAGAGACAAAGAGGGGTGAGCGAGGCTCATCTGTGTCTATAAACCTCCCGTCCCTTCCTGCTAAAGACCAGCCCCCTGGTTGTGCACAGGTGGTCCAGGCCACTCCTCCCTCGTTCCGAAGAGTCCCTTTATATCGAACAATCGACAGTCAATCCAACTCGAAGAAGAAAGTAGACTATGGAGGGAACATGGCCCAGCAAGGGAAAACCTCTCAGCCAATCTCCTCCTGGGTGCAATGAAAACTATGGGCCAGTGGGTTCAAACCCTCGGTGCGCTAAGGCCCTCACCTTGCAAAGCGCTGATACAGGAAACACTCCTGGTAGGGTTATCTGTGGCTGCTCTAGAGTGTTGTGAATAATCCCTGCTCTTCTACACCCTAGTGTAGGGGCTAAAGTGTGCAACCTGTAATGTTAGGACAGAAGCAGATGAAACATGTGCTCCTATGCAGACCCTTCTCAGGAGCTCACTTGTACAAGTGTGATTTGAAGACTGTGACAAACACACCATGTGCTCTTCTGCAGCAAACTCTGTGGGATTGGGACTGTCTGTTTGTGTCAAGTGATCCCTGGGCTGCAACAGCCATACCTTGTGCTTTTCTGCACAGGGGGGATTACGGTTTGAGATCTGTGATGCAGCAGCCAGACTTCTTTTGGGCATTTCTGTCAGGAACAGAGTGTAACATCACCTGCGATCGTTGCATTGGCTGCCCATGGTGGAACGGTTGAAGTTCAATGCACTGGTTTAGGCCCACCGAGCTCTGCACGGCCTCAGCCCATCCTACCTCAAAAATGGTTCTCTTTTTATGTACCCTCTAGACTGTTCTGCTCTTCATCACTTCGCCTTGTTCAGGTCCCCCGATTCAAATACCAGAGGCGAGGAGGCAGTTCGTTGGCAAGGAAGGCCGCTATTGCCTGGAATGCACTGCCCCTTGCCCTCCGTAACATTCAAGACCCAGCAGTATTGAAGAAAAACTTTAAAACACATCTTTTCGCTTAAACAAACACCCTCACTTTTTTAGGTCTAGCTGAAATCATCCAGTTAGGGATGCCTTAGCTAGATTAAAGTAAGGGCTTTCAAAAGTGCACCCAAACACGGATTGCCTACAGTGCATGTGAGCCGGGTGCGTGCAAATCGCAGACCATTTGTCAGCTTGTGAGCCTTGGCAATAGACTTCAAAGGATCTGCTCCACCTCCCCCTGCCCCGCATTGCCAAGAGCTTGTTAGTCTCGCTTTAGTTTCCTGCTCTCTCTCCAGTCTTTCTGCCTCTCTACCCTTACCGCTAACCAATAATGTTTCTGTCACTCCCAAAACATCTGCTTAGCACAACTATACATACTGCTCCCCCTTGTCTTATTTTTCTCAGTATCTGAATAAAAGAGCTTCTTTGACGTCTCTCTCTTCCTCCACTTTTCTTTCTGCCTTATATCTTTTTCATCTGTTGTCAGATGGTGTTCGTCCCGGCCTCGCGCAGTCAGTCACAGCTGCATCTTGTGTCATCAGACAAGATGGAACTTCCTTGTTATCATTAACTGGCAAGTGACGAGTTTCTACATTTGCAAAGATCAGCCAATCGCTGGTCGAGCGCTGAGGTTAAAAAAAAAAACAATAAAAAAACGACAAGCATTGATTGATTCAGCGCATCCAAGCTGTTTTTTACGTTCTCTGTTCTCACCTAAAGATAAGCCTTGCTGCCCTCTCGGATGACAGCAAACTTGATTTGTGACTGTACCTTCCCAGGAGCTCTGCCAACTGCTGCTTGTAGCATTGAGAGCTAACTCGACAACTACACCCCGCACCCACTCCATGGATGGCAGCTGTGTTATACACTTTCTTCCGCTGGGTGAAGGAGTGCGTGCAGGAAAGCCAGGAAGAAGCAGTACTGTACTTCATGGCAGGACCGGTGTAGTGTAGTTCCTATATTCCCAATAGTCTCTGTGCATTGGAATAGTATATCCTGTAGTTTAGACATAGGTCGACTAGGTCTCTACCGAATACACTTAAATTAATTGTGTGTGCCAGCCAGCTCAGAGGTCACTAGAAACGTTCTCGAATTCACAAGAAGGGATTAGTCTCTGACAACCGCATAAACATGACAACTTTGTTTCCCCAAGATAAAACTCATCTTCAGAGTCGTGGAACCATTAGATAGATATTTCACTCAGTCAATCATGCATGCTTCGTTTCGCCAGAGGTGCAGAGAAAGTAGAAAGACGGGCGTTGTCAGTAAAAGGATTTATTGAACAGTCTTCTTTCTCAAGCATAAGAATTGAACTGCTACAATCGTAACACTGGTTGTAAAATATAATGCATACAGTATAAATAGTAGAATAAAATAATACTGTAAGAGCATCGCATTGGACCAAAACCATAGATAAATACATACATAAATAAAAGAGGCTAAAAGTACTCAACTGGTGCTTCTTAAATATGCCTACCCCGGTGTACCTAACCTAAGCTTAGTACGAGGGAAGAAGTAAGTTAGGTGTAGCATAAATGTACTATTCTTTTTGCCAAGAATCTGTCCAAGATTTCTCTAAGGGTCTAATCAGCTCCGTACCTTAGTTTAGAATGAAGAAGGCTGGTCTTGGGACTCGATTTCCCAGCAACCCGCTAGGGAAGCTTGGAAACACTGGAGCTTGATTTCTCGGCAGGAGAAAAGACAGCGTCTCTCTCAGTGCGTCTGCTGGAGGGTCGGCTTCCTTCGGCACTTGCTGACGCAGTCTGCGTCGGGCAAGTAGATAGTCGAACTGCTCTAAACCACTGTGTGTTTGCTTGTGCAAATGTGGGCATATTTATACCTGGAAGGTATGGTTGGACATGATAACGTCATCAAAGAGTCTCAGTTCTTTGAAAACTCCATGAGTTCTTGGATAAATCAGTATTCAAGCAAGGGGAAGTCCCTGACTGCTGTAGGCGGGTTTTTCCAAGAAATCGCTGTGGATTTTCAGAACTAGGGGAAGTAGCCCTGCCGTATTTGGAATTTACTAAGAGGGGAAATGTACTAAGAAAGGTGAGTAGAAAGAGAGGAGTAAAGCCTTCAGTAGGCAAATGCTGAGAGGGGCCAAAGAAAGATGCAAGGAGGAAGAGGAGTACAGTGAACATTAGGCGTTAGACCTGGCATCCTTGGCATGGTTTCCCCCTAACCTTTTTGCCTTCAACCCTCCTGTTTGCTGAATTCGTATTGCTGGTTTTAGGACTCTGCACATCTTACCACTGCTAAACAGTGCTAAAGTGCCTGTGCTCTCTCCTTAAAACATGGGAAGATTGTCTTATAGCCAATCGGCATTATAATTTACTTGTAAGTCCCTAGTAAATAAGCACTACCTGTGCCCGGGGTCTGTAAATGAAATGCTGCAAGTGGTCCTGATCTGTTTTAGAAAGACAAGGGAGCCCAATTTGGATACAAATTATTTCCAAAAACAGCAGTCCCTTACACACAAAATTACTGATGTAATTCACATAGAAATACAATGATGTCTATGTTTTGACTGTCCAACTGGTTGTAATCATTTAATGTGACCATTTGTAAGGACAAAATATATAGCTGGACATTTATCAACAGAAAAGAAAAGGACTCAGGCATTGAAGTAGTGAGGCCTATAACACAATTCAATTGTTAGGCCAACGAACAGACATTACAGCACCATAGCACACGTTAACAAGTAAGATTGTGTCAAGGTGCGAGGAGTCGAAGACGTTTCGATCCTATTCTCCAGATGCCGGGATCATCTTCAGGACATCAGGTATGATGCCTTAGACAGATGCCTATTACAATTCAAGCAAAGTAGGGTTGCTGGCCAGAACTAGACTGTAAAGGCAGACGAGCGAACTAAGGATGTGAGCTCTGGGTGGTTCCTGAAGCAATGTTGGAGCAACCAAGGTGGTTCTGGTCAATTAGTGAGGCACAGTCCAGTCACATGTGCGCTTAGACTCATGGGCAATGGATCACTTACCTGGTTGTTTAGCGAAATTGTTTGAGTACGCATAGGTACTTTCAGCCAGTAGCACGTGCACTCACGTGTAACAATCCCTAAGCATACTCACAGGAAGGGTTCTCTGCAGTTCCTCTGGAATGTTGTGAATAAGCCCTGTTGTCAAAATATATTAATTGTGGGCATTATATTATTTTCTTTTCAATGTGGCATATCAGGAATTTACTAGACTGAAGTTAAATAACAAGAGAGAGCCACCAATGATAAAGGCGGATCATAGGCCTCCCAACAAAATAAGACACCATGATGTGAGCACCCACGGAAAGAGCTGTAAGGCAACACTGACCAGCAGGCCCCCTCACCTCAAGTCAGGCCCTACCCCACATCAAAGTGAATTTAGATAAATTTCAATTTGGCAGCCGGTGCCTTAAACTTGTGCATAATCTGTGTTTAATAGCATTTTTGGCAAAACTAAAATCTTCTGCTATGAAGTATCTTAGGGATGGGTGGGTGGGGATTTGGTGCTTCGCTTCAAACGCGAACAGAGACAAAGAGGGGTGAGCGAGGCTCATCTGTGTCTATAAACCTCCCGTCCCTTCCTGCTAAAGACCAGCCCCCTGGTTGTGCACAGGTGGTCCAGGCCACTCCTCCCTCGTTCCGAAGAGTCCCTTTATATCGAACAATCGACAGTCAATCCAACTCGAAGAAGAAAGTAGACTATGGAGGGAACATGGCCCAGCAAGGGAAAACCTCTCAGCCAATCTCCTCCTGGGTGCAATGAAAACTATGGGCCAGTGGGTTCAAACCCTCGGTGCGCTAAGGCCCTCACCTTGCAAAGCGCTGATACAGGAAACACTCCTGGTAGGGTTATCTGTGGCTGCTCTAGAGTGTTGTGAATAATCCCTGCTCTTCTACACCCTAGTGTAGGGGCTAAAGTGTGCAACCTGTAATGTTAGGACAGAAGCAGATGAAACATGTGCTCCTATGCAGACCCTTCTCAGGAGCTCACTTGTACAAGTGTGATTTGAAGACTGTGACAAACACACCATGTGCTCTTCTGCAGCAAACTCTGTGGGATTGGGACTGTCTGTTTGTGTCAAGTGATCCCTGGGCTGCAACAGCCATACCTTGTGCTTTTCTGCACAGGGGGGATTACGGTTTGAGATCTGTGATGCAGCAGCCAGACTTCTTTTGGGCATTTCTGTCAGGAACAGAGTGTAACATCACCTGCGATCGTTGCATTGGCTGCCCATGGTGGAACGGTTGAAGTTCAATGCACTGGTTTAGGCCCACCGAGCTCTGCACGGCCTCAGCCCATCCTACCTCAAAAATGGTTCTCTTTTTATGTACCCTCTAGACTGTTCTGCTCTTCATCACTTCGCCTTGTTCAGGTCCCCCGATTCAAATACCAGAGGCGAGGAGGCAGTTCGTTGGCAAGGAAGGCCGCTATTGCCTGGAATGCACTGCCCCTTGCCCTCCGTAACATTCAAGACCCAGCAGTATTGAAGAAAAACTTTAAAACACATCTTTTCGCTTAAACAAACACCCTCACTTTTTTAGGTCTAGCTGAAATCATCCAGTTAGGGATGCCTTAGCTAGATTAAAGTAAGGGCTTTCAAAAGTGCACCCAAACACGGATTGCCTACAGTGCATGTGAGCCGGGTGCGTGCAAATCGCAGACCATTTGTCAGCTTGTGAGCCTTGGCAATAGACTTCAAAGGATCTGCTCCACCTCCCCCTGCCCCGCATTGCCAAGAGCTTGTTAGTCTCGCTTTAGTTTCCTGCTCTCTCTCCAGTCTTTCTGCCTCTCTACCCTTACCGCTAACCAATAATGTTTCTGTCACTCCCAAAACATCTGCTTAGCACAACTATACATACTGCTCCCCCTTGTCTTATTTTTCTCAGTATCTGAATAAAAGAGCTTCTTTGACGTCTCTCTCTTCCTCCACTTTTCTTTCTGCCTTATATCTTTTTCATCTGTTGTCAGATGGTGTTCGTCCCGGCCTCGCGCAGTCAGTCACAGCTGCATCTTGTGTCATCAGACAAGATGGAACTTCCTTGTTATCATTAACTGGCAAGTGACGAGTTTCTACATTTGCAAAGATCAGCCAATCGCTGGTCGAGCGCTGAGGTTAAAAAAAAAAACAATAAAAAAACGACAAGCATTGATTGATTCAGCGCATCCAAGCTGTTTTTTACGTTCTCTGTTCTCACCTAAAGATAAGCCTTGCTGCCCTCTCGGATGACAGCAAACTTGATTTGTGACTGTACCTTCCCAGGAGCTCTGCCAACTGCTGCTTGTAGCATTGAGAGCTAACTCGACAACTACACCCCGCACCCACTCCATGGATGGCAGCTGTGTTATACACTTTCTTCCGCTGGGTGAAGGAGTGCGTGCAGGAAAGCCAGGAAGAAGCAGTACTGTACTTCATGGCAGGACCGGTGTAGTGTAGTTCCTATATTCCCAATAGTCTCTGTGCATTGGAATAGTATATCCTGTAGTTTAGACATAGGTCGACTAGGTCTCTACCGAATACACTTAAATTAATTGTGTGTGCCAGCCAGCTCAGAGGTCACTAGAAACGTTCTCGAATTCACAAGAAGGGATTAGTCTCTGACAACCGCATAAACATGACAACTTTGTTTCCCCAAGATAAAACTCATCTTCAGAGTCGTGGAACCATTAGATAGATATTTCACTCAGTCAATCATGCATGCTTCGTTTCGCCAGAGGTGCAGAGAAAGTAGAAAGACGGGCGTTGTCAGTAAAAGGATTTATTGAACAGTCTTCTTTCTCAAGCATAAGAATTGAACTGCTACAATCGTAACACTGGTTGTAAAATATAATGCATACAGTATAAATAGTAGAATAAAATAATACTGTAAGAGCATCGCATTGGACCAAAACCATAGATAAATACATACATAAATAAAAGAGGCTAAAAGTACTCAACTGGTGCTTCTTAAATATGCCTACCCCGGTGTACCTAACCTAAGCTTAGTACGAGGGAAGAAGTAAGTTAGGTGTAGCATAAATGTACTATTCTTTTTGCCAAGAATCTGTCCAAGATTTCTCTAAGGGTCTAATCAGCTCCGTACCTTAGTTTAGAATGAAGAAGGCTGGTCTTGGGACTCGATTTCCCAGCAACCCGCTAGGGAAGCTTGGAAACACTGGAGCTTGATTTCTCGGCAGGAGAAAAGACAGCGTCTCTCTCAGTGCGTCTGCTGGAGGGTCGGCTTCCTTCGGCACTTGCTGACGCAGTCTGCGTCGGGCAAGTAGATAGTCGAACTGCTCTAAACCACTGTGTGTTTGCTTGTGCAAATGTGGGCATATTTATACCTGGAAGGTATGGTTGGACATGATAACGTCATCAAAGAGTCTCAGTTCTTTGAAAACTCCATGAGTTCTTGGATAAATCAGTATTCAAGCAAGGGGAAGTCCCTGACTGCTGTAGGCGGGTTTTTCCAAGAAATCGCTGTGGATTTTCAGAACTAGGGGAAGTAGCCCTGCCGTATTTGGACTGCATGAGCTATGCCTAAATATGGTTATGATTTTTATGCCTATATAGGGATATGGTGATTTATACCTATATAAGGGCATGAATCAGGAAACTTACAATAGGAAATATTACATAGCACCCACTCCACGATATTATGTTCATCTAAGTTCAAGCACTAAAACATACAAACTAGAGCATGTGTTTACAACCCCCCAAAAATCTTATAAAATACATTTAAAGTCGGCCTTAAATAAGGAAACATTAGCACTTGGCACTTCTATTAGGGAAATTTACGAGGGTAAATTCCCTAGTTGGAATATCGCGATGCTAAAGAACAAGTCAGATGATGTTAGGTGGAGGGATTTTCTAATTGAGTCTGACATTATTGGGTTACAGGAAACTTGGGACACCAATAATCTGTTCTGTCTGGCTGGCTATATCACTTATTCGATACCAGCGATAGCCTCCACTATGGGGAGGGCGTAGGGTGGGTTATTGACCCTGATTTCCTTGAAAATTGCAAGCACTTACACTAAACTGGAGACATGCTCTCCTTATTGTTTGACAGTACAAGCTGTACTTACCAATGCCCGAACTCTTCTTATTGTAAATTTTACAATTCCCTTGATAGAGATTTTATAAATGAATACTTGGTCAGTCTACAGTATTTTCTTGAATTATATAGTCAGAAAAATACAAATTCTTATTCGGTTATTGTTTTAGGTGATTTTAATGTACATTGTTGTAATGAAAACTGTTATGTTTGGGATAGCTTAGGCCCAGTAGATCAAGAAGAAACTCAATTTAAACACTCAACACAGGGAGTCCTTGTGGAGGAATTGGTGGCCGAAAATGGTCTGATTTATCTGAACTCATCCAATGG
Organism: Lissotriton helveticus; assembly: GCF_964261635.1. Lineage (NCBI taxonomy): Eukaryota > Metazoa > Chordata > Amphibia > Caudata > Salamandridae > Lissotriton > Lissotriton helveticus. The sequence goes on from NC_136063.1 coordinate 86,875,321, forward strand.
GGGCATAGCTGTTCCAACTTTTAAGGGCAAGGTTATTGGTTCAACTATTGATTATTTTTTTATCAGTGCAGCGCTGATCAATAGGGTCAGTGGCTACACTGTAACCTGGTCTACGTTTAGTGACCATAATGCAGTCATTCTGACCTTGGTGGATGACTTTAAGAAACCAGAGAAAACCAATAGAACGGTGGGTAAATTAGATATACGGCCTACAGACCAAGCCCACAGAAATAAATGGTGCCGGGTGGTGCCACAGGATTTCCATGCCAATCTACTGATTAAGGCAGGCTGTGAGATGTCTATCTATATGAATGAAAGTGCTGGGGATGAGGATGTTCTTGTGGCTTACACTAAAATTTGTGCACAGATCGCCTCAGATCTCAAACGGCCATGTAGAGGGCAGGATACAGTAGGGGAGAGATGGCTTGACCACAATTGCTCAGTAGCCAATCGGAAGCTGTTGGCTGCTTTAAAATCAAATCCATCAGATAAGCCCACTATAACAGCATTAAGGAAAACTTACAAAGTAGCTCTAACAAACCGGAAAAAGGAGATCATTATTAACAAGCATTTACAATGCAACGGTCTCGCCTTTGAAAAAATCAGCTATTGGCATTGTAAATGACAACATTTTTATTTGTGTTGGTTTTGAAAATAGATAAATAAATGGCACTGTCATTTACAATGCCAATAGCTTAATCTCTCGCAAATGCCACACACAAACACACAGAACCACACAGAGTCCCACACACATACATAACTACAGAGCCACACGGAGAGCCACACACACACACAGAGCCGCACACTTCCAGTAGTCGGTGGGCAGCGTGGAGCAGACCAGCACCCAGCCTGACAGGGCCAGCAGGAAGGCCACGATCTCCCCCGCCATGCTGGCCATGGTCACCGGCGAGGGTCACAGGGCACAGGTGTCAGAGCTGAGGGCACGAGTGAGAGCTGAGGGCAGAGGGGTGAGAGCTGAGGACAGAGGGGTGAGAGCTGAGGGCACACGGGTAAGAGCTGAGGGCACAGGGGTAAGAGCTGAGGGCACAGGGGTAAGAGGTGAGGGCACAGGGGTAAGAGCTGAGGGCACAGGGGTAAGAGCTGAGGGCACAGATAAGAGCTGAGGGCACAGGTAAGAGCTGAGGGCACAGGGGTAAGAGCTGAGGGCACACGGGTAAGAGCTGAGGGCACACGGGTAAGAGCTGAGGGCACAGGGGTAAGAGCTGAGGGCACAGGGGTAAGAGCTGAGGGCACACGGGTAAGAGCTGAGGGCACAGGAGTCAGTGAGGGCACAGGTGAGGGCAGCGTGGTGAGGGCTGGAGGCCTGGGTTGAGGTCAGAGGGCACAGGTGCCAGAAGTGAGGGCCTAGGAAGAGCTGAGGGCAGAGGGGTAAGAGCTGAGAGTACAGGGGTAAGAAGTGAGTGAGGGCCCGGGGTGAGATCAAATGGCAAAGCAGCAACTTTGGCCTCTGCATTGTCTGAAATAATAGTAAAAATGTCTCCCTAGTGCTCGTTTAGTGCCTTTGGTACTTTAATCCAGCAACTCCTACAGGTAATGAGCCAAGGAACCCACCCTTGCCTCTATGAAACGATCAATCTGTTGCTGTCCCACCACTAGTTGCATGTGCTACTTCTGTGTGGGTGCTCTGTTTGACACAAAGTCACTTTCTACAGCCTTGTGTGGGTTTGAGGCATGTCAGGTGCCTGCATGGCATAAATGTTCCCTTTACAAAAACTCGTGAGCACTTCCCAAGACTGTGTTGTGGTCCGCAATTGAAAATATGTGCTAATCATTAATATGCGATAGTTATTATAGGCGATATTACACGTATTTGTCCTATTGGTCACGCTTACAGTGACCAGTTCCTGAACGCAGATTCTACAGGATGTTCGGAACAGGCAACTTAGTTAACAAATAAGACATAAGCAAAATATAAATCATTTCTGCATACATATATATTGACATGATGCTTGGTAAAATTACGTTCGATTGATTAAAACCCTCTATATGAAACCCCATATGTATATTTAAGTGTCAATATTTATATGGTCTACTGTCCACATCCTCGGTCATATTTTCCTCATTGCTTCACCCTCTGATTCTTGTTCACCATCGCTTTACACCTGTTAACAGCATCCCACAGCTCAGCTGCCATCCATTTCCCGTCTTTCCCTCCACTGTTGATTTATCTTCCCGGCTTATTTCGACTCCCCTTTTCAACAGACCCACAATTGCCAACTTCTATGCTTCCCGCTTTCATAGAGTAATTTCTATTGCCATAAGCGCTCTTTCGCCAATGCTTAATTGTGTTTCTTTATCCCCCACCACTTTCTACTGCGCACTCTTAAAACCCTGTTTCGCTCCCACCACTTTACTCAGACTACATGTGAATCTCGCTCTCGGTCTCCTCTTCGATTCTATCTTCACTTCAGTCTCCTGACTGGCCTCACTTCTTGTCCCATTCACTTTCTGATGGTCCCCTCACTCTTGGATACCACTTTCTCCCCCCTACCATCCAGGTATCCTCCTCGTTTGTATCTGTAATGTGTAAGTATGTAAATTTACTCATGTACTTGGTTCTATCCTGAAGCGCTCCGACACCTTTGGGTAAAGTCCGCGCAATATAAAATTACATAAATAAATAAATACAATTTCCCCCGTTGCTTTTCATTCTACTCGCTGAGCCTTTCCTTCTGTACTCACCCATTCGCTCGCTGTGTGGCTGAAAGTGTAGAGCGCTACTTGGCTGGCTATGTCCAGAATTCCCTGAATATAGGGATCATGTCTACGCAGAGCAGCCAAGCTAATGTCCAAGCCCTTCTCCAGGAGCAGTCCGCTCACCGCTACCCCAGAGGTAGCCATCTTACCCTCAGCAGGCACCGGCGCCATGGACACAGAGAGCGGACTAGCGTAGCACTGTTCAAACCTGTACACAATAGCCAAAACTACCATTTTAGGAAGGGAGATAATGGGCCCTGGGTGAAGAGATTTGAAGCGAGGAAAATAGAGGCAAGTACAACAAACCTTAAAAGCGAAGAGTTTTACACTACCTGTTGAAAATATAACACTTAAACATTATTAAAAACAATTCGTAATACTCGATACTTAAAAATCTTGCCACACCTGTCAAATCCAGCAAGCTAATATTCCATAACTAAAGGAAAATGTAATTTCTGACCTGCTTATTTAAGTATTTTACACTATCTACTTGTTGGATAATTGACAAAATGTGGACAGATTTCGCCATTTCAACATGGCCGCTGAGTTTACACATTAAGAGAAGCCTCTCGAACTGTGATTCTTTAAGTATCATTGCCACACGCCCACCACCGCGATGACGATCAGAAAAGGGTGGAGAGGGAAGAAATCGCGGGAACGCCCACGAATCTGGTCTGGCCACGACGGACAGATCTCTGTTCCAATGGCTAGCCTCCATTTATGGAGCTAGCCAATGGAACAGAGGGCGGATTCCCAACCACATAGTATTCTCATTAGGTTTTCGCCTGCGCAAAAAGCTGCGCAGTGCGCAGCTTTCACTTAGGCGAAACCTAAAAACAGCATCAAATTCTGGGAAGTGGTTAATAAGCCTTTTTCCAAGACTCCTTTAATAACCAGCTTGACTGTGGTATCCAGGAGCAGGCCTGGTGTAATCATTTTAAACTAGTGTATGAAGGTGAAGACATCTATGCTAATACCACATTCAAGACTGAGGCGTATATTTTATCCTTTTCAGTGCTAGAAGTATCAGAGGCCATAAGTTAGATGACGAGCAATAAGGCCCCGGGACCGGACGGCGTGCCAGCCGATCTCTTTAAATCTGATGTTAAGACATGGTCTAAATTTTTGTAAACATTTTTTTAATAAGGCCTGTAAATCAGGATTACCTAACACGTGGTCTGAGTCAGTAATAGTACCTATTTTCAAAAAGGGAAATGAAGGGGATCCCAGTTGTTATCGACCGATTTAGTCAACTCATGGGGTGGCTAGCTGAAACAAAAACCCTCTCAGACCTGCAATATGTATTCAGGAAAGGCAAGGGGACAACTGATCAATGCCTCAATTTACACCTTCTATTTGGGAAGTATACAGTTGCCAAGAAGGGTGCACTCTTTCTGGCATTTATGGACCTTTCCTCTGCCTTTGACCGAGTGAATAGGTCCAAATAATGGGTTATGCTTCTGAAATTAGGCGTTGATAAAAATATAGTGCACTTCCTTGCAGACCTGCATAGGGACTTATCTGCCACCGTGAGATATGACCAGATGGGCAATTGTACTGGAGGAATACCTATTGCCAATGGTGCTAGGCAGGGGTGCATCTTGGCCCCTTTACTTTTCACCCTTTATGTTAATAATTTGGACTCAGTTTTATATGAAGCGTGTAAAGATATTCCGCATGTAGGATAACGCCTGATTCCGGCACTCCTCTATGCGGATGATGCCACCATTTTAGCACAAACTGCGTTGGGGTTACAACTTCTTTTAAATTCTTTTGCAGCCATTATGAAATCTTTAGACCTCAGTGTCAATTTTTCTAAATCCCACATAATGATAATTGACTGTAAAGCTAAAAGGGTTAAAACCTTTCATTGCGAGGGGAATGAGTTGTCTAGGGTCAGCTGTCTTGGGCTTTGCACGCAATTTGGGGGCTAGACCAATGAAAAACCTTTTGAAAATATACAGAGCAAAATGCATCCCACTCGCAATGTACGGTGCGGACATCTGGGGAATTATGAACGTGAAGGCAATTCAGGTTGTTGAAAATACGTTTTTCAGAAATATTTTATCTGTCCTACAATCCACAGCTGGCTATATTGTCCATCAGGAGTGTGGAGCTGGTTTTGTGGAGGATTTAATAGCCGTTGCACCTGTTTTAAAATGGATTTTGACATGGCTGAACCGTGAATTAGAGCTCAACCAGGAAATCCTAAAAGATTGTTTAGCTCTTGATCATGGGAATCGTATCCCCTGGCTAAGTTATGTCTATAAACTGACAGTGAAATTAGGCCAACCTGAGATATATAACTCGCCTGAAAAGCTGTTAAAAGGAAACGTAAAATGGATAAAGGATTCATACTTGTCAATAGCCTCAATGGCTAGAGAAGAAAGGGAGTTGGCAAAGCTGTCCGTAAAAACTCACCAATTGCTATAAACTACCTGTGCAATTGAACCATACCTGAACATCGTCACAAATCCTAATCGCCGTTTTCTACTGGTTAGATTCAGGTTGAATCAATTTCATTTCCTCCTCGCAGAATCTCTGGGTTGGAAAAGGGTGGAAGATTTGGGGGTATGCTCTTGTGACGATTTTTCGGTACAGGACACAACAAAGGCTTCTTGCAAATTAAACCAGCCCTCCTTTATCTGCAGTTACTATCAAATGTGTGGGAAATTTTTAATGTAGCTAGGTTCCTTACCGCAGCCATCAGATTAAAGAGAAAAAATATGGTATGTATAACTCAGCCTAATACACTAGTCTGAATTAATTACATTTATGGACGCCTCAAGCTTGAAATGTGGCTTTTGAGAAATTACCGACAATGAATTGATTATTTGTATTGAATGCACCTACATTTTTTTATATTTTTGATGTGATTTATGGTTTTTATAACTTACTCGTATGAAATGGTGAGTATGCTTTTATGGTTTTAATTTAAATTGAATAAAGTACTTTTGACTGACTGGCATTTAAAGTGGTTGTACACGAAAAAATTTAGCATTTTTGTATTGTACATATTTAAAGAAAATGACTTCATTGTAAGCATATGATATGTGTTAGACTCGGCGGTCTCTAGTTGGCAGATGTATACACTTCTGACAAATCGGGACTCACCTCCTCTAGTCAGGGCAAGGGGATCACACACTCAGATAACCCCTGCTCACCCCCTCGGTAGCTTGGCAAAGCAGATAGGCTTATCTCAGAGGCAGTGCATTAAGCATTTACGACCATGTACAGTAATAAAGTGAAGACACTACAAATGGACACGACACAGTAGTATTATAAAAATACGAATGTTTATATAAGGCTTAGCAGAAGACCAAATAACGACAAAAATATACCACAATCTTAATAAATACTCTTGGAAGGAAAAATAATAGTTCAAGCGTAGTTTCTTCTTAGCACAAAGTCTTTAGCAACAAAAGCAACTCTTCTTCTTTAGATCACAGTTCTTGGCAACAATGTAACCCACACGGGAGTCACACAACGTCGAGGCAAGTTTAATCCAAAGGTTCATCATCGACCGAAGGCAGCGCTACGTTGAGCCCGGAGTCACACGGACCCCCAACACACAGTACCTTGGAAAAGCGAAGCACACGATGATCTGAGGCGTCGAGCAATCCGGCGTCGCGTCTTCGGTGTCGATCAGGCCTCAGTAGTCGTCGATGTCGATGATGATGTTGCAAGAGTGAGCAGCGCTCACGGCGTCGAAGGGCTCGAAGTCGATGCGATCAGTGGCGGTGCAGACACGGGGTCACTTGGAGCTGGAGCCGAACTCACTACTCACTGGCGTCGCTACTGGCGTCGATCGGGCCCGGCGGCCGGCGTCGAGGAAGCGGGACACTGGAGCCGTTACTCACGATGTCGAGCCGGATTCGGCGACGTCCGTCGGCATCAAGATTGCTGGATTCTTTCAGAGGTGCTGGACTTTCAGGTTCCAGCAACAAGCACTTTTAGCAAATGGTGAAGTCATTTAGCCCTGTGACTTCAACAGGAGGCTGGCACTCTTCCAGCCCTTGGAGATTTCCTTGGCAAAGTTCGAGAGTACACACTCAGTTCCTCTCTCCCGGTTCCTTGGCAAAAATAAAGAAGCAACTGCAGGATTCCCCCCATCAAACAGCACACTGGCAGAAGGGGTAGGCAAGTCCTTGGATCAGCAGGCTTCTTGTCCTTGGTTCAGGGTTCCTTGTCAGAATTGATCTAAAGTCTTGGTTCAGGGGTCCATCTCTTATACCCCTTTTCGGCTTTGATCCCTTTGTCCATGCAGCGGAACTCCCCCTCATTCCGGGTCTGTAGTGGGTGTAGCCAGGTGGTAACACCTGGCCGATTCACGGTGCAGGGCTGGGTCCTCAGACGCCCAGCAGGAGGTGGAGCCAGTATTGTCACTGGCAGGAGCAGAGCTATCCGTCGCTCGGCAGGAGGTGGAGCCAGCATGGTATCGGGCAGGGCCGGCTATCAAGAGCTACTCTTCCCCTACTCTCAAGGCAAATGCACCACTCACCCCACACTGACTCATTCAGAACTCTGGAGCCACCCAGCCCCTGTCACACACACACCAAACCAGCAGAAACCAGAAATAGTTAGACAAGAAAATAGTCACTTTCTAAAAGTGCTATTTTCAAACCCAGAGTCCAAAAACCATTCACCCAAATGGATGCGTTATCAAACTCTGAGTTCAGGGATACCAAACTCGACATTGCACCATGCTCCCCGAGCCAGCTAGGATCATACCATTAATAATCCCGGTGGCCCATTCTAACTAATGGAGAGCAAGCGACCTTACGATAGTGAAGTACAAACATAGCGGTAGTTCACTATTAGGACATGCCAACCTCGTCAGGCTTGTCCTACCTTATACTTACAATGCACCCTGCCCTCTGGCCTACCATAGGGGTGACTAATATGAAGTTAAGGGAAGGTTTGGAGGACTGGCAAGTAGGCGTACTTGCGCAGCCCGAGTGACAGTACGAGACTGCACGTAGGTCTCGCAATGACAGACCTGTAGACATACTTTTACTAGGCCGCTCGTGTGGGTGGCACAACACGTGCTGCAAGCCCACTAGCGGCATTTGTATTTACAAGCCCCGGCACTCCGCGTGCACTAGACTAGGGACTGACAGTAAACCAAATAAGCCAAACATGGAATTCAATCAATACAGTAATTTAACATAGGGAGTACTTGCACCGCGGCACTGATCAGCAGTGGCACAGTGCCCAGAGCGATATACCAGCAAAAACATCGTAACCAGAGGAGGCAAACAGAAAAAATGGAGGAGAGACTCAAGCCAATGATGTCAGGTCTAACATGTGTTCCCTCCAGCTGAAATGTGGGGAGAACTACACTTAAACGAGGGAGTCCACATCACTAAGGCGGAAAAATCTGGACAGACCATCAGCATTGGCGAGATCTGTACCAGGGCGGTGTTCCACCGTAAAGTCCATCCCCTGTAGGGAAATGGACCACCTCAACAGTTTCGGATTCTCACCCCTCATCTGCATCAACCATCTGGGGGGCCTGTGGTCTGTCTGAACCCAGAAGTGAGTCCCAAACAGATAGGGTCTTAGCTTCTTCAGTGCCCAGACCACAGCAAATGCTTCTCGCTCTATCGCACTCCACCTCTGATCCCTGGGAAGTAACCTCCTACTGATGAAGGCTATGGGTAAGTCTCGGCCCTCTTCATTCTCCTGAGCTAGAACAGCCCCCACGCCATGCTCTGAAGCGTCCGTCTGGACAACAAAGTCGGGTGCCTGGAGTATGGGTGCCGTACACATTGCAGTTTTCAGGGTGTCAAAGGCTGTTTGACAGGCATCAGTCCAAATCACATTTCGCGGCTGCTTCCTGGAAGTCAGCGACGTCAAGGGGTGCACAATCTTACCGTAATCCTTGACGAACCTCCTGTAGTAACCTGTGAGACCTAAGAAGGCTCTCACCTGCGTTTGGGTTTTGGGCGGTGCCCAAGCCAGGATGGTATCGATCTTGGGTTGCAGGGGGGCCACCTTGCTGCTCCCTACTTGGTGCCCCAAGTACACCACGGAACCCTGCCCAATCTGGCACTTACTGGCTTTGATTGTGAGGCCTGCTCTGCGCAGGGCCAACAACACTTCCTGGAGGTGGCGCATGTGTTCATCCCAACTGGCGCTGAACACTGCGATGTCGTCCAGGTAGGCGGCACTGAAATCCTCCAGTCCAGCCAAGACCTGGTTGACCAACCTCTGGAAGGTGGCAGGGGCATTCTTCATCCCAAAGGGCATAACCCGGAACTGGTAGAGCCCATCTGGTGTAGAGAATGCGGACCTCTCCTTTGCCCCATCAGTCAAGGCGATCTGCCAGTACCCAGACGTCAGATCGAACGTACTAAGGTACCGGGCAGCCCCCAACCGATCTACGAGCTCCTCAGCTCTGGGGATGGGGTGCGCGTCAGTCTTCGTGACTGAATTGAGTCCTCGGTAATCCACGCAGAACCGTAGTTCGGGTGAAGCACCAGGCGCTGCAGCCTACGGGACCAAGACCACTGGGCTAGCCCAAGGACTGCTAGAGGACTCAACCACCCCTAAGGCAAACATTTTGGAGACCTCCTCCTTAATGTATGCTCTGACCTTGTCAGTCACCCTGTAAGCCTTGTGCTTCACAGGAGGGCTGTCCCCGGTGTCGACGTCATGGACACACCAGTGAGTGACACCAGGAATCAAGGAGAACAGATCAGGGAATTGTCCCAATAATTGGCGACAATCCTGCTGCTGTTCAAGGGTCAGTGTGTCAGAGAGGACCACACCATCCACTGACCCGTCTTGCTCCTTTGCGTACAGGAGGTCAGGAAGAGGCTCGCTCTCCTCTTCCATTCCGGCATCTGTAGCGAGGAGCATGCCCACTTCGGACCTCTCTAAGTGGGGCTTTAACCGGTTGACATGCAGGACCCTCAAGGGGTTCCTGGGAGATTTCAAGTCCACCAAGTAGGTGACATGGCTCTTCTTCTCCACAACCTTAAACGGTCCAGTCCACCTGTCCTTGAGCGCACAAGGTTCCACAGGGGACATGACCCAAACTTCTTGACCAGGCTGAAGTTCAACCAGAGTGGCATTCCGGTCGTACCACCGCTTCATCTCTTCCTGGCTGGCCTCCAGATTTGCCTGAGCAAGATCTCTGAAGCGCCGAGTCTGTTTCCTAAAGGCCAGCATGTAACTGTATACATCCTGGGGAGGTTTCCTGGGAGATTGCTTCCAGCCTTCTTTGACCAGACTCAAAGGTCCTCTTACCGGGTGCCCGTACAAAAGCTCAAAGGGGCCGAACCCTAGAGACTTCCGCGGCACCTCTCGGTAAGCAAACAGCAGGCATTGCAAGAGGACATCCCATTTACGCCTCATTGGTTCTTCAAGACCCACGATCATGTCTTTAAGGGTCCGATTGAATCTCTCAACCAGCCCATTACCTTGAGGGTGGTAAGGTGTGGTGAACTTGTAGGTTACCCCACACTCCTTCCACAGAGACTTCATATAATTGGAAATTAAGTTGGTGCCCCGGTCTGACACCACCTCTCTGGGGAACCTCATGCGGCAGAAATCACCCATCAGTGCCCGTCCCACCGTGGGGGCCGTCACTGTTCGGAGAGGGATGGCTTCCGGGTACCGTGTGGCATGGTCCACCAAGACCAGGATGAACCTGTTGCTCAGGGCTGTCTTGGGGTCCAGGGGCCCAACAATGTCAATCCCCACCCGGTCAAAGGGGGTACTGACAACTGGAAAAGGTTGGAGGGGAGCCTTCTGCTTCCTTCCGCTTTTCCCACTTGCCTGGCAAGTGTGACAGGTTTTACAATGGATATCTACATCCCTTCTCATCTGAGGCCAATAAAAATGGGTGACAAGCCTGTCATAGGTCTTGTCCTGCCCCAGATGTCCAGCTAACGGAACGTCATGAGCCAAACCCAGTAGGAAGGCTCTGAAGCGCTGGGGTACCACCAGCACACGGGCTGACCCAGGCTCAGCAGCCTTAGGCTCGCTATACAGGAGGTCGTTCTCCCAGTAGACAAAATGCGATCCTGACTGATCACCTGTGGTCTGGGCTGAGGCCTGCTGCCTCATACCCACAAGAGAAGGGAACACTTTCTGTTCTGCATAAAATTCTTCCCTGGAGGGACCACCATCCTGCTGCCAATGGTTCAGCTCGGGCAGGTCTCCCAGTTCAGCAACTTGTTCCCCTGTGGGCTCCAGGGCATCCCCCTCGGGGTCGACCTCCATCTGGACCACGGGAACGGTGGGGGCCGGTTTCCCGCGCCTCCTGCCTCTTCTCTTTACAGCTGAGTCCTGGGCCGTCGTTTCAGGCTCTGGGACCCCATCAACATCCTTACTCGCTGTCATCGATCGAGTGGTCGCACACACCCACTCTGGCACACCCAACATTTTCAAATGTGATGCTCGCTCCACCTTAGCCCAAGGGGAGTCTTCCAAATCATTTCCCAGGAGACAATCAACAGGCATGGCGGGCCTCACAGCAACCTGAAGAGTACCTGAAACTCCCCCCCATTCAAAGGAAACTTGAGCTACCTCACACTCTTTCTGGGAGTTGTCGGCAGCTATAATGGGGTAGAATGCGTGGGGAACCACCTGCTCTCTGGACACCAAGTGACACTTGACAGCTGTCACACTTGCTGCGGTGTCTCGGAGAGCCTCCACTCTATGGCCATTAATGGTCACCCACTGCCTATATTTATTAGTGCTACTAGGCAGAGGGGGTGGCGGGACCATTTCTATATTTCCTAGCGAGACCAGGGACATCTCTGCGGGACCCCTCCCACCATGGGCAACCATCTCCTCCCCTCCCAGGGCTACACTCGCCAACTGACAGGGGGTGCACGTGGTGGTGCTTTCGAGTCCCTCATGGGACACTGGGGATCATAAAAACGATGTCCCACCTGCTTACAAACATAGCAGGTCATGGGGCCCCTATGAACAGGTTTACCTGTCAGGGCTCCGGGTTTCTTCACAGGGGGAGGCTGGGAACCCTTCCCTTGGTTCCCTTGGGGATTACTTTGGGGCCATTTCTGAGACTCCTTCTGTTTACCCTTGTCCCCCCCACTCTTCTGCTGGGGACCCTGCCCACCTTTGGCTGAGTCTCCCACTGGACCCTTGTGGACCCTGGTACTGACCCAGCGGTCCGCCTCCTCAGCAAGTTTTCTAGGGTTAGATATCTTGCTATCAATAAGGTGCTGGCGCAACTCTGGAAAACAGTTATTCGACAAGTGCTCCCAAGCAAACAAATCATAAAGAGCTTCGTAACTTTCCACTTTACTGCCCTTTACCCAACCATCCATGGCTCTGCAAAAATATGACACATACTCAACCCACGTCGTACCAGGCAATTTCCTACATTCTCTAAAAGCTTGTCTCTACTTCTCCGGGGTCAGGCCATACCTCTACATTAAAGCATCTTTCATATGAGTATACGACATCCTATCCTCCATAGGAATATCTAACAGGGTATCTCTCCCCTCATTCACAAAGCGATCCCACAACCCCGCTCCCCAATCCTTCTCAGGGACCCGGTGGGCCAACAATGCTAACTTATACGCTTTAAGCCATTGGCCAATATCTTCATTCTTATGATACTCTTTGATCACATCTTTGGGAAAATAAAACCTACTTTCTGCAGGCACAGATGGGATGCTGCCACCAGAGGGATTCGCTTCTAAACTCTGAGCTTGGAGCTCTATCTCCCTCAACCTTGTGTCATGCTCCAAAGCTAACTTTTCTCTTTCAAACTCCAACCTTTTGATCTCCAGATCAGCTTCTCTCCTACCTCTTACATTTTCTAACTCCAACTGCCCATTTATCTTAAGCTTTGCCATTTCCATGTTGTATGCTCGTTCCTTCGCCCTTTCTTCTCTTTCTTCTGGAGAAAGACCTTTGGAGGAAACACTGCTCCCGGGAGGAGACACAGGACCATTCACTGGCACCTCCTCCTCCCCTTCCACTGGCGGTACCACCACCGGATCAGTGGGATCTCTGGCCGTTAACCCGGCCTCCAATGCTTTCAGATATTCCCCTTTCTTGGAGATGCCTGGGGTAGGAACTTTAAACTGCTTGCAAAATGATTTCAGTTCATGTAACCTGTATTTGTTTATCTTTGCTCTATCAACTTCCTCCACAGCAACAACAGGGGTAGTGACTCCGGCATCACTCATGGTCAAAACTGAAAGTGTTCAAAAAAATCAAGTTTCAGTAAAGCTGAGAACAAAAATAGAATCCTACCAAAATAGATTGTGGCTGCGCTATGGTCTGCTTTCACTATGTAGCGTACACTAATCACTGCACATAAGTCGTAAATGCAAAGTTCAAATCCTCACCGCTGACCCACCAATGTTAGACTCAGCGGTCTCTAGTTGGCAGAGGTATACACTTCTGACAAATCGGGACTCACCTCCTCTAGTCAGGGCAAGGGGATCACACACTTAGATAACCCCTGCTCACCCCCTCGGTAGCTTGGCAAAGCAGATAGGCTTATCTCAGAGGCAGTGCGTTAAGCATTTACGACCATATACAGTAATAAAGTGAAGACACTACAAATGGACACGACACAGTAGTATTATAAAAATACAAATGTTTATATAAGGCTTAGCACAAGACCAAATAACGACAAAAATATACCACAATCTTAATAAATACTCTTGGAAGGAAAAATAAAAGTTCAAGCGTAGTTTCTTATTCGCACAAAGTCTTTAGCAACAAAAGCAACTCTTCTTCTTTAGATCACAGTTTTTGGCAACAATGTAACCCACACGGGAGTCACACAACGTCGAGGCAAGGTTAATCCAAAAGTTCGGCTACGACCGCGGGGAGCGCTACGTCGAGCCCGGAGTCACACGGACCCCCAACACACAGTACCTTGGAAAAGCGAAGCATACGATGATCAGCGGCGTTGAGCAATCCGGTGTCGCGTCTTTGGTGTCGATCAGGCCTCAGTAGTCGTCGATGTCGATGATGATGTTGCAAGAGTGAGCAGCGCTCAAGGCGTCGAGAGGGCTCGAAGTCGATGCGATCAGCGGCGGTGCAGACACGGGGTCACTTGGAGCTGGAGCCGAACTCACTACTCACTGGCGTCGCTACTGGCGTCGATCGGGCCCGGCGGCTGGCATCGAGGAAGCGGGACCCTGGAGCCGTTGCTCACGATGTCGAGCTGGATTTGGCGACGTCCGTCGGCGTCGAGATTGCTGGATTCTTTCAGAGGTGCTGGACTTTCAGGTTCCAGCAACAAGCACTTTTAGCAAACGGTGAAGTCCTTTAGCCCTGTGACTTCAACAGGAGGCTGGCACTCTTCCAACCCTTGGAGATTTCCTTGGCAAAGTTCACACTCAGTTCCTCTATCCCGGTTCCTTGGCAAAAATAAAGAAGCAACTGCAGGATTCCCCCCAGCAAACAGCACACTGGCAGAAGGGGTAGGCAAGTCCTTGGATCAGCAGGCTTCTTGAGTGTACAAAAAGAGGGTATCCTCGACTAGAGTTACTAATTCGGGATAAGTCAAACAATTGGAAATACGAGAAAATTAGGAACAGGTTAAGATAATGGACTGCGACTGACCCATTTGGGTTACTGTAACCCATAGCCATTTTTTAATATGTACTACAATGTACTTGAAAAATCCACAGTACTTAATACATGTAGAAAGTTCTTCACATGTAAATTTTCTCTTTTAAAAACTTCTATGATTTAATAAAGAACAAATATTTTTGTACTCAAACTTTGGTTCAGACATAATGCTTGCTGTCTAATGTCAGTCGCAGTCCATTATCTTAACCTGTTCCTAATTTTCTCGTATTTCAGCAGGCTTCTTGTCCTTGGTTCAGGGTTCCTTGTCAGAATTGATCTAAAGTCTTGGTTCAGGAGTCCTTCTCTTATACCCCTTTTCGGCTTTGATCCCTTTGTCCATGCAGGGGAACTCCCCCTCATTCCGGGTCTGTGGTGGGTGTAGCCAGGTGGTGACACCTGGCCGATTCACGGTGCAGGGCTGTGCCATCAGACGCCCCGCAGGAGGTGGAGCCTGTATTGTCACTGGTAGGAGTAGAGCTATCCATCCCTCGGCAGGAGGTGGAGCCAGCATTGTATCGGGCAGGGCCGGCTATCAAAAGCTACTCTTCCCCTACTCTCAAGGCAAATGCACCACTCACCCCACACTGACTCATTCAGAACTCTGGAGCCACCCAGCCCCTGTCACACACACACCAAACCAGCAGAAACCAGAAATAGTTAGACAAGAATATAGTCACTTTCTAAAAGTGCTATTTTCAAACCCAGAGTCCAAAAACCATCCACCCAAACGTTATCAAACTCCGAGTTCAGGGATGCCAAACTCGACATTGCACCATGTTCCCCGAGCCAGCTAGGATCATACCATTAATAATACCGGCGGCCCATTCTAACTAATGGAGAGCATGCGGCCTTACGATAGTGAAGTACGAACATGGCGGTAGTTCACTATTAGGACATGCCAACCTCGTCAGGCTTGTCCTACCTTATGCTTAAAAATGCGCCCTGCCCTCGGGCCTACCATAGGGGTGACTAATATGAAGTTAAGGGAAGGTTTGGAGGACTGGCAAGTAGGCGTACTTGCGCAGCCCGCGTGACAGTACGAGACTGCACGTAGGTCTCGCAATGACAGACCTGTAGACATACTTTTACTAGGCCGCTCGTGTGGGTGGCACAACACGTGCTGCAAGCCCACTAGCGGCATTTGTATTTACAAGCCCCGGAACTCCGCGTGCACTAGACTAGGGACTGACAGTAAACCAAATAAGCCAAACATGGAATTCAATCAATACAGTAATTTAACATAGGGAGCACTTGCACCGTGGCTCTGATCAGCAGTGGCACAGTGCCCAGAGCGATATACCAGCAAAAACATCGTAACCAGAGGAGTCAAACAGAAAAAATGGAGGAGAGACTCAAGCCAATGATGTCAGGTCTAACAATATGATATTAGTAATGCTAACTGAATGAATCACGAAAATTACATTCTTGAAATGGCTCTTACAGAAGAAAAAAAGGTCGAGACCATCCCATAGCAGAATATACAAACTGTTTTGGTTTAGATTAGGCTAATATTGCTTCTTCTAGGAAGTGTTCAAGGAATTCTTGTTCTCTAAGAATAGTTCTACTTTAAGCAGATTACTTTTGTGCCAAAGTTCAAATTTTTTTTGCGGGGGAAAAATGTCAAATCAAATCTGTCAAAAAAATAGAGTACCAAACTTGGTAGCTTTTGTTTTGAAAAACATGAAGGTCGAATTTCAGAGTTCGAAAGAACGCTGTGTGTTAATTTCAAAAGTCATTCTCGTTGTTAGGAGAGAACATTAAGTCATCAAGGCGGGCAAATAAATAGTCTACCACAGTAGATGAAAGTTCAACCACTTCATTCAGAAGGTCAATTTTGAAACATGTGTAAAGCATCGCCGTCAGCGTCAGTTGCCGCATTAGCAATGTAAATAGCAGATGGCACCTGTGTGCCTGTTGATCCACGTATCTCACCTCCAGTTGGATTAGCCGGTGAGACCTCAATGAATGCCATCATCAGGATTGGTAGCCGTTGGGGAAAGCACAAAACATGAGCCGTTACAGGTCCCAGTAATGCGTCATCATCCGTTGACGCAACCGATGGTAGTGTTAGACAGACATCTAACACGCATTCCTCTCCACAAAGCAGGCATTGTAGAACAGGTAAGATGCAATATTGCAAGATTGGTCTGAACGACAGAAACCATGTGGTATTCAGATCTCTCAAACGAGCCAAGCCAAGGATCTATGTTATTCTATCACGGTACCTCATCGCTTGTAGTGCATTTTCCATGCTGGCTTGGGTATCGCTGGTGGCCGGATTTGCCATAACGGAGCAAGAGGAATAAAAATAAGATCCCTGCTACGAGTCCCAAAATGAGAGGCAGGCCGCCGGACACAGAGTGGACGAAGTTAGGAAAGATGTCCAGGACTGCTTCTAAGGGTGCTAACAGTCCTGAAAAATTTGTCTTAAATACATGTGCAATACCGCTGGTATCAGACATGTTAAAGATACTACCTAACATTTCTGCGAAAGGTACTGGGCAGTTTGTTGATAATAATGCATGTATCTCTGCAGAGGACTTTGCAACTTGCAGATCATACGTCTCTCTGGACGAGGTCAGTGGCACAGTTTTTTGCAAAAGAATGGCTTTCATTCTGCTTAAAGTATCAATTTGTATAAAAGAGATGTTCAGTGAAAGGGATAGCGGCGTCTCCCCGTCTGTCTTACTTTTGACCTTGGCTGACACAGTACTGATATAGCTTAATCCTGGCACCATGCCACAACAGCTGTGATCATTATGCATAACGTAGCTGCCATTGGAAAGCTGCCTGAAAATTGGATCTATCACTGCTCTGAGCGAACCCTGCATGTGGAAAGAAAGGCTATTAGAAGAACATTCGCAGGCTCCATGTAGATTAATACCCTGACACAATAGTGTACCGCTTAGTGAGTTTTCACAATTTTTACCAATAAGAAATACTTCCTTTCCCCCACTCCAACATTTGTGTGTGTATGGTAAATCCCAGGTCGACTTAATGTATTCTTTACCCAACCTTTCATACAGGCCTGCTGGTATATGTTTTAAGCAATACTGAAACTGGAAAATCGTCACTGGTATTGTGATGGAGCCATGTATTATCCATTCAACTGATGGTTTCTCAGAAACGGTCAATGGTAATCTCTCCAGTTTTTTAATGCTCAGCACCGTATAGTCTGCTCCCCTCTGTTCCAATGAGATTTGTTTATCTGTAAGGTTAAAAACAGTAAACAATGAGGTAGCGTTGATTAGACGCCAAGGCACATAGCCAGAACGAAGGTTTTGCAACGTCAGGCCTAACAGCATTATAGAACGTAATTGAGATTGGCCATGTTGTAACATTAGCAAGTTCTGTTCCATTATGTCTATGGCAGAGGATAAAATGCTATCAAAGAATATATTCTGGACGACAGAGTTGTTAACCAATTGTCAACTACAGAGAGTGATTTCTCCAATAATAAGATCAATTTCTTGTATTCTTTCAGCTGTTTCCCTTTGCCTGACTTTCCAAGCTTCATTGTAAGAAGCGTATATACCGACGTATATGAAACGTTTATGAAGTGGATTACGAGGTCCCAGTAAGAATTCAAATCAATGCCATCTTTAAGCAAAGATAAGTGTTGTTTTATTTCCGGAAGTGTGGATTTCTGTAGCAACTCAAGGCATAGTTTTCCTACACTATAAGTTGTTATTATCCCTGGATGTTGTCTTTGGATATATCTTGGTTCTGGCTGAGTTACTGTGAACCTTGTGTCTTATTCAGGAATCTATCTTGACAGTTATTCATGTCTTTGGGCCAGATTAACCATTTTTTCCATTCAGGATTTGTTCTGTTCTGTTGTAAAATATAATTTACGTCTACCTCCTCAACTGAAGTTAAGTTACTATCAAGTGTGGGTTTTGGTATTGACGGTTTGTTTAAATCTTTTATCTTAGCTAGGCCAAGACAAGACGTCTGTTGAACAGTGCCATTTAGGAACATCATTTGTTCTCATCCAACCACGCCCTCGCCGCCGTCCCCCGCATCCGAAGAGCGACTACAGGAGGAAGGTCCTTCTCCTACCTGGCCGCCAAGACCTGGAACTCCCTCCCGACCGACCTGCGCCTGACCCAAGACCACCTCTCCTTCAGGAAGAAGCTGAAGACCTGGCTGTTCGAGCAGTAGCGGCCCCCCCCCCCTCCCCAGCGCCTTGAGACCCTACGGGTATGTAGCGCGCTTTATAAGTGTCACTGATTGATTGATTGATCGGATGATGCAGGCTCTAAACAATGCTTCTAAACCTTGTACCTGCCAGTCTTTTGTGCCCCAAACAGTTTTTGTTTCAATGTTGTCTTTCCAAAAGTCAAAGCCTAAGGTGGACAATTGAGAATAAAAGGCAGCAGAATAAATGTGTTTAGTATTTGTCAACATACTTTTTATGCCTGTCTTATTCACATTTTTAAAGTAAAAACTTTCTGGATTTGTAACATTAAAACCTTTAAAATATGGAGAATTTTTAAGAAACGTTTTAGAACTACCTTTTGGAGGTGTCAGACAATGTTCCCATTGATTATAACTTAAAACATTTCTAGGGTTTGCAGATGTATGCAAGTAATGATGGCCCAAATGATTAAAACAATACATTTCTTCATAATTTGATAAACCTTCTAAGTGTTCATGTTTTGTAAATGACTGACATTTCTAAGTCTGCCATTATGTTATTAACAGTCTCAAACTCCCAATCATCAGAAAATGTGCTAGGTGAGATGAAATCTCTCAAGGAAACCTTAAATTGATGAAGAATCTTTAGCAGCTCAACAGGGCCATAAATGTCGTATTCCAGCAGGTAGTGGGACTGCTGTGATGATCACTGATGACAGGTCTCGTTGTTCACGATGAGATGATTTGTGTGGCTTCAGGAGCAAGTTGATGTTCTTACTTGCTGTGTCCATTTTAATGTGCTTTCCATCTACCAGCTTTCCCAAACTTAAAACAAAAACGAGCCATAGCAGGAGATAAAGTACACCTAACACAATCCAAAGTTCAACACATGGTGAAACCAGATATGTATTTGTAAGCTCTTGACCAAGTTCCTTTACTTTTTCCTTGAAAGATTTGTTTGCTGGCATTGTTTCCGGTTCACTGGGATCCTCAGAAAAGTTATCAAAGTTGATAAAGTAGCCAGAGGCAGTTCTGTCAATTGTTGGTATCGCAGCCGGATTATTAGAAATCGCTGGAGCAGCTTGTTCCCTTGACATGTTTGTATAGTCAGATGCTACATCATTGTAGACGGGAGTTTCTTGCCGAACTGTTATTTGGGTTTCAAGAGGCACAAGTTCCATGGCTTTGTTGCATAGTCCTTCTTTTCTCACTTTAGAATCTTCAAAGGTCTTTCAGTTTGAACCTCTTGGATAGTAGTAAGATTTGGCTGTCTGTTACATCTTGGGAGTCCACTGGGCCTACTACTTATTATCGGCCAAATGATGTGGTTTTACCAGGTCAATGACACAGACCAGCTCTCCTTTTTACCAGCAAGGGGCGGCAGTAACACTGTTCTTGATCCGAGGATTGCTAGAACTGGTACTGGTTTTCTGTAAGAAGGCCCAAATTCCTTCTTGTCTGCTACTTTTTTCCTGCCCAGATCCCCAATCTTTGGAATCCAGACAGGTCTTGCTGGACAGGTGGTTTTTCTTCAGTGGTCGTTTGTTTTTCGCTGGCATTGCTTAGAACTCTTCTTTTTTCATTTAAGTCCTTAAAACAGCCAAACGATCTTTGATATCAAAGGGTTTTTGTTCCACTACTGAATGTGATGGTCGAGATATTCAACCAACATTCTAGTACCAAAAAGTATTTCATATGGAGTGATTCCACCCAGAGAACTTCTTGGCAGGTTATTAAGACTATGTTGGACATTTATTAGATGTGTGACACCCATCACCCGAACCTAATACCCTAGCTGTTATTGATTGCTTTATGTCACGTTTTTTTCTCTCCACAACCAAATTTCCCTCAGGATGAAATTGACTCGAAAATCGCAATGCAAGGCCCAAGCTTGCCATGGCCTCCTTGTAAGACCTAGAGCTAAACGCAGGACCCTGGTCAGAATGTAGCGTGCCGATTGCGTATGTGCCGATAACGACTCGCAAATCTTTTATAACAGTTCGAGCGTCAGCTGAGCACTGGGGCCACATCCAAATAAATCTTGAGCATGAATCCACTGCGACCATGATATATTTATAGTTGCCATCCCTTTGTAGGGGACCACAGTGGTCCAGGTAAACGCACGCTAGTGGTTTATCTGAAATCAGAAGGGGCGTCTGCGCCGGGCATTTCACTGTAAGAAACTTTCATTTTCTGGCATATTTCACATTCCAAAACATAGTTTCTGGTTTGTTTCCTCATACGCGGCCACCAGTATCGCTGTTTTAATAATGAAACTGTGGCAGAATCACCTGCGTGTGCAGAGGCAAGTCCATCATGTGCTGCTAGGATTAGTCCTCACCTGTGTTCCATGTTTGAGATTACTCCCCCTCCAGGGATTAGAGCAAAAGGAACATTATTTGCATCAATTATATATGAGTATTTGAGTGGAAAGCCCCTCGGTAGTGTTTTACCGCTGTCCTTTATTGAAGCAGTGATTGCTTGCATTATTTTGCTGTCTATTTTTGTTTTTATATCGAGGCCTCATCCGCACTGCTGTAAGCAGTGGGCGGAGCTGAAGATTTTATGTTTTCTACAGTGGGGGCTTGAACCCGCCCCTCTTCTCCATTGGCTGGCCTCGTAAATGCTGGTCAGCCATTGGAGGAGAGGGGCGTCATTCGGTTCTAGCCCCGGCTTGAGCGGATTTGTGGGCGTTTCTTTCTCATTTTTTAAGCCCCGTCTCTTTTTCAGAGGTGGGCCTTTGTGGGTGTTTCCTTTTTTTTTTTTTTACAGGGCTGTTTTTCCGCAGTTGGTAACGTCTCTGTTGCCGGGATGGACATAGCGATTTGCAAGCAGGTAAGCATTTTGTCTCTTTTTGTTCCTCCGCTGTTCCTCGTTGTGCTCGTGCCCCCCACCCCGCTGTTCCTTGTTGTGCTCGTGCCCCCCACTTCGCTGTTCCTCGTTGTGATTGTGCCCCCCACCCCGTTGTTCCTCGTTGTGCTTGTGCCCCCCCCACCCCTTGTTGCACTCGTTTTTCTTGCCCCACCTCACCATGGACCCGTCAGGAGTCAGGACAGAAGGCCCTCGGCACACAGTGATGAGGCAGCCCCCCGCCCCCCCTTGCCCCAGCAGCACTCGGCCCTCCAGAGCACCAGCCAATGGGTGCATCTCGGCCGCTGCTGGATCCCCCCTCTCTTCTCGGACTCAGCTCTCCCTGGACATCTCTTCTGCCGAGTACATTTCTTCCAGGAGGCATGGCTGCCAGGGGCATCGACCCGAGGCCCTCCTGGTGGTGTGGACAGAAGGGCAGCCGGGCTCCCATGGCGGGTATTTACCAACTGTTGGCAAGAGTCGATGACCCCCGACCTCTCCTCCACAGGCAGCCAGCCCGAGACCTCATCTCCACTAGAGTCCCGAGGAGACAGGGCTGTGCGAGGCGCACTCGGCTCCCTGCTCCGAGTGGACTTTTGTGGTTCCTACCATCGGGATATCAAAGTTTTAAAACACAATCAGTTAAACACATGCTTCCATGCACACATGAAAAGAAGCCCAGCTTCAGCCCCTTCCCATGCCCGTCCTCAGAGGCTTGTAATCGGCTATGAATCTCTGCCCTCCCCCGATGGCTAATGCCCCTGTGCCTGCAATCCCAGGCTCCGGGCCCCTTTTCCCCGGTCCACTCTCGCGCTCCGAGGCCAGGAGCGGCGGCCCGGGGGTGGGAGGGGCCTCCTGCAGGGAGTGGGCCCTGTGGCATGGCAATGGGGGTCCGGGGGCCGCGGGGAGCGCGTTCTGGAACGGGCCAAAGTAACACAGGGCTCCGCCAGCCGAGCGCCGGGAGTGGAGACAATGCCAGGGAGCCCTGGCCCAGGGGCCGTCACTGCGCGCCTGCACCCTCGGCTGTGTTACCCACGACTCGGGGCAGCCGGGGGACTTTTACCAGCAGCGGGGCACGGTCCAGGCTAAAACCCCACATGCATCACCAGGGGGCTGCGCGTGGATATCTTCACATGCAGGCAGAGGGCATTCACTGCCAAGCGCCGAGCGAGAGGAGAAGGGCACAGACTAAACATAATAACCACACAGTGACATGGTGAAGGCAGGCAGCCGAGTTCAAGAATACAACATGCTCACTTTTTCAGACACCACAGCACACTGAAATGGGTGTATCGAGGGCCTGGGGCGTTATAGCAGCCAAGAAAGCATCTGACAAGCGGAGCTCTGTGTAAGCACTGTGGCAGGTTCACTTTTCTTTGACACGATTGATGTTTTGTGAATTTACCATAAAATGGCGTCCCATTTGTGCCAGATTTGACATTTACTTTTTCCATAAAGTAGTCTTTGTATAGTGCTGAACCCGTGTGTTTGTGATCCATAATTTAACTGCGAAAAATAAATCATTTTTGCTGTGGTTGGTAATACTGGTAGACAAGTAGTAGACAAACGGCTGTCTTTCTGGTTCGTAACAAACATACACAGACATATCCATATTACGAGCAGACGCCTCTTTTCCCAATCGTCATAATTGGGTGGTAAACTATATATCTCTTGCAAAGCGGAATGGGGGCGTTGTGGTTCTGAAGGAGGGCCCTGTTCATATCTTCCCTGAAACGAGCTGCGCTAGGTGTTTTTAAAGAGAAGTGCGGGCATTGACAAGTGGCAAACCTCAAAGAGTATAAAATCCTTCTCTGACCAGGGTTGCAACAGAAAATCAAAATTTTAACATACCACGTACCCATCCTTCATTAGGACAGATATATATTTATTAGCCAAATATGCTGATATGTAAATATATTGTTGTGCTTTATTTGGGGTTGGTCTTCTAATCCAATGGAAGCCATGTGCTAGTGTAAATTTAACAAAATTTGTTTATGAAAACCTAAAATATCTTTAATTTCTTATCAGGGATTAAGAGGTGCTCGAAAATGAGGTAATTTATTCATTTGAGACCAAATCCATACTCAGCAGAGAGTGGGAGTAATAATGAGCATTAATCTACCAAAATGCTCTTTGACTTAACTTCTCTTTGGCCTTTTTGTTTTCTTATTAAAGATCCAGCAACCTTTTGCAGACAGGTGCATCTCGGACACTTCCTAGTTGTAGCATGTGACATAAAAGTTGCAGACCCCCATTTGTCCAGTCTAGGTACTATGACGCTGCTTTGCTATGTTAACATATTGGGATATAATGACCCAGTGCATCAATTAAATGCATATTTAAAGGATAGCACGTTGTTCGTAAGATGTCCTAAACTTGAGTGATAAGTCATGTGTTGGAGATGAGAAATCTAGAGAAGTTTAGCACAGGGAAGACCTATTAGATTTATATGACACTCAAAAGGAATTAAAGTGTTAGATTCTTGTAAGTGACCTCACCAGTGCTGAAGGAGTAGAATGTTATGGTGCATTGAATTGATTTAACATTCAGGTAATATTAACATTGTATGATCCCACAATCTTTGAAGAGAGACCCGTGTGCCCCATGACACTGCAGGAGGTAAGGCTGAATTGGCCCTGGTCTCCCTTAATTTTGTAAAGACATTTGAAACAATAGAGTGGGGATATTTAATGGCCGGGCTACGAGGCATGAGGTTCAGGCCCAATTTTTGTGCTTGGATACAACTTTGTATACTGGACTCTTGGAGGGGGAGTGGTGACCTCTCTGACCTGTGGATGGTCAGTAGAGGAACCAGTCGGAGGGGTCTTCTTTTGCCCCTTCTTTTGTACTAGCAAGCAAGCCTTTTTCTCTATTGTTGCATAGAGAAATAAAGCCTTGGGTGATGTGGGTGGGTGGTTCCACTCATTTTTTCCTCGTGCTTGCTCCCCTGCCCCCTGGTTGCGCGTGCTTGCTCCCCTGCCCTCTGGTTGCGCCTGCTTGCTCCCCTGCCCCCTGGTTGCACCTGCTTGCTCCCCTGCCCCCTGGTTGCGCCTGCTTGCTACCCTGCCCCCTGGTTGCACCTGCTTGCCTAAGGAAAATAGATCCCCTTGATCTAACTAGACCTTATGGTACAAATATATACTAATCATAAGATAACAATGACATATTAAAAATAAATATCAGTTTTATTTCATACACAAAAGTCAATTCAATACCAGATAAAAACATAAAATATAAAATATACACAATATATTAAAACAATTAAGTGACATAGTACAAGGGCAGTGCAGTAAAATCAAGCTCATATAACACAGATTATGACCCGCATAATACTAGGACAGGATAGAAACGAGTAAGACATACAGTTTGTACAATACAATTGGTACACTCAATAACCTATTTTTCCACTTAGTAGTACACAATGCTTGAATCTGTGATTATAATCTTGAGTTGTACAAGAAGGGTGCGTCAACGCTTTTCGATGGAATATCGTGATTATACCATCTTTTTCAAGACTACTGTTTTTTCTGTCATATAAGCAGGGTCTTATTTAATTTTTCGCCCCTTGCTAACAGATGGTGCGAAGGAAATAACCAGACGCTCTCAGATCTGTATTCTTTTTATTCTAATTCCTTTGGCGCGAAATAGTCCAATACACCAGGTACTCAAAATCTCAGTCGCTAACTGTAATGCACAGGTATATTGATATTTTCAAATCTTCTAATGGCCAACTATTCTCCTTTATAGGGAGTCAGATCTCATCAGTATTCATCAAGTGTCACGATACGATTTTCTTGGCCAACCGTCTCAGTAGCGTATCACCACGATCAAGTGTTCTGTTTAAAATATCACAGGTCCAAAGGCTTCTTAGCTCAAATGGAATCGGTGTCTCGTCTGGGGTTCCGTGTAGAATCACCTGCCCCCTGGTTGAGCCTGCTTGCTCCACTGCCCCCTGGTTGGGCCTGCTTGCTCCCCTGCCCCTTGGTTGCGCCTGCTCGCTCCCCTGCTCCCTGGTTGCGCCTGCTCGCTCCCCTACCCCCTGGTTGCGCCTGCTCTCTGTCCTGTTGCCCCCTTGTTGCGCATGCTCGCTGTCCTGCTGCCCCCTCGTTGTGCGTGTTTGCTGTCCTGCTGCTCCCTCGTGGCGCATGCTTGCTGTCCCGCTGCCCCCTCGTTGCGTGTGCTTGCTGTCCTGCCCCCCTCGTTGCTTCTGCTTGCTGTCCTTCCCCCCTCGTTGCTTGTGCTTGCTGTCCTGCCCCCCCCCTCGTTAGTTTGTGCTTGCTCTCCTGCCTTGATATTGGCATTGTAAATGACAATGCCATTTATTTATGGTTGAAAACAAAAACATAAATAAAAATAATGTCATGAGCAATGCCAATAGCTCTAATTTTAAAAATGCTGAGACCATTGCATTGTAAATGCTTGTTGAATGAGTAATAGCAGCTACGGAAGCAGTTTGCACAGCTGCCTTCGCGGCTGCATCAGCCAATGAATTCCCTTCAACGGGAACGCCATCATGCCGATGATTCAGTGTATGAATCACGTGAGTCTTTTGTAGTTCTTTCTGCAAAAGAACTACTTGTCCCCAAAGCTTTTTATGCTTGATTGTGCCACCTTTTGTATTTTTAAAACCATTTTGAACCCAGGTCTGCAGATATTCATTGTATGAGTGTGGGGAATTCGCAATCGGTATTTTCAAGCGCCATCTTGAAAGCCTGTAGTTCAGCTCGCTGAGCTGTACAGTCTCCGAGAGATTGAGTTTTTGTTACCATAGATCTGAATTTACCATTGTGCCAGGGACCTTTAACAATCGTGCACGCAGCACTTGTTTAGCCCCAATCGCAGGTTGTGCTGATCCATCTGTATATATTATACAGCCATAATGTTCTAGAGGTAGAATTTCATTCAGCAGAGGACATTCTTGTTCGTATTGGAAAAATTCTTGTGTCTTCAAGTAAGGGTCAAAAACGTATTCAACATCTGTTGCAGCAAGAGAATTAACCCATTGTATCCATCTAGGATGTAGAGCTTTTGCATTTGGAATGCTTGCCTTTGTCATTGCCTCTAAGGCAGTTACAGGTGTAACGATTTTAATGTCTTTACCCTGTGCGAGGGCTCTCTCCCTTGCAACAGCAGTCTGAACCGCTGTCAGAATTTTTTCTGTTGAAGTGAATTTCATTTCAGCTTGTGTGTACAAGTGTGACTTGTAAGCTATTGGTACCTTTTCACCTTCGTTAAAGGTTAGGTATGTGAATCTACATCTCCCTGGGATGATTCGAATCACAAGGTCGCGTACATTGTCGCGAGTTTGTAAGTGTTTTGTTGCTCACACGTCTGTTTGCACTGAATACAAAATTTCTGTGTGTTTTTGAGTCCAATTGGTTGGTTTGAAATCAGGTTGGATTACTTCGTAGAGAAGTTTAACCCTTTCTGCGTAATTCAGAATGTAAGTTCTTCCAAAGTTTAGGAATCGTAAAATCGACTGTAGGTTTTTCAGTGTTTTTGGAGTTTGGAGAAGTGCACATTTTTCTTAAAAGTTTGATGCCAGGCTTTTGCCTTCACGCGAAAGTTCCTACCCTAAGAATAGGACTTTGAGGTGGGCAATCTTGATTTCTTAAAATTGAATTTATACCCCTCAGAGGCGAATCCAAGTATTATGGTGTTCACCCTGGTCAAGAGCTTGTCTAAACCATCATCTGTAAGATAGATGTCATCAACATAAGATAGTGCCTCATCATCAAACATTTGCAGTAACTCTGTTACTCTGGCTGAAAATAATCCTGGACTTTTCTTGGATCCATGGGGGAGACGACAGAAGTGTTGTTGTGTACCCATTATTGAGAAGGCGGGCAAGTGCCTGCTTTCTGGTGCAATGTTTTGACAGAAGAAACCGTTTGAAATATCTAAGGTAGTTTTTTTTTTCCAAATGATATTTTTCATTATTGCTGCACTGTGTGAATTTTGTACTGCAAATGTTTTGCAACAAGAGTTTAAATGTCTGTAATCCAAAACTAGATGTTATGTATTGTCTGGTTTGGAGACAGGAAACAAAGGATTGTTCATTGACGAGGTGCATGTTTCAATCACCCCTTGGTATTCAAGTTGATATAAGATCTCCCTGACTTGCTTTTTAGCTCCTTGCTTTACTGGATACTGCCTCTGAGCAGTAGGTTGATTTTTTTAACTGGATGTTGTGGAGAGGAGAATCCTTGTCCCATCCCACATGATTTTTATATAATGCTGGAGCATAAGTATATTTTTTATGAATAGGAATATTATTAAAGAAGGCTGACATAATGTTTTCTTCGCCATGTGGGCACTCCCTGACAAATTCAGGCGGCCAGTCTTTTTCAGCTAGAAGGATGTCATAACCCTTAGATAGTTTTTCCCAAAAGAGTGCTTTTATTTTTCTAGTTTTTTTCCCCCTCTATTCGGAGTGTTACTTCATATAACTTGTGGTGTACACTAACCCTGGTGTCGACAGTTTCAACCTGAATGCATTCATTCAGATCCACTGTCTCCAGATAATCCTTCAGGATCCTGCGAGCTATGGTGACCTCTGCTGCGCTGTCCAGCATTATCTGGGCCCACTCCCCGTTCTTGAGTTGTATCCTCAAGCTCCTCAGCATGTCTGATTTTAATACTTGCTACCTTCTTTTTGGAGAATTGAGTTTTCTTATTTTTTGGATTGTGTTGATCGTCTGTGTTGATCACACGTTCTTCTTTTTGTTCTGACCGTCCTCTTCTTTCTGATTTCTACTAGGAAGTCTGAAAGGTACGAGAGGAAGAGGAACGTGTATCAGTATCTTGATATCTATCAGGTTTCTTATATTATCCCTATTTCTAAGGTTATATCTCTACTCAGAGTGCTCCTTTTGAGGAGATCTACCTCTGGACGGAGAACGCTTCTTTTTAGGAAGTGTTTGTTTAGGGTATTCCCATTTCTTTTTAGGAGTAGTTAGATTGCTTTTGATAAAAACTTTTTCAGGATTTTCTGTTAGTTTAGGTTTAACTGGTTTCCCTCCCAAACTATCTCTTCCTAGTTCTTCATAGGATTTGTCAATAATTCTTGCAAGCTTATACGGTTGCTCAGTAAAATCTGTTTCTTTTAGCTTTTGGCGGATTGTCACAGATGCTGCTTCGCCTTTAATGTTGGCTAATAGTATAGCCGAGACCTGTTTGAAATCTTTCAGTAATTTCATACCAAGATTTAAGGCTGGTTCTGGACCGTATTCATTTTGAATCTTTCTCAGAACTTCTGGTATTACCGCCATAGACGGTACACCATGTGTTTTTGTGTAGATTGAAGCAAAGACTGTACCCCAAGTGTCACAGTCCTCTACGTGTGGTGCAATCCACATTGGTAAACAGATTGTTAGAATCCTATGTTTCTCATGAGGTGTACTATTGGGAAATACTGCCTCTATTTGAGTAATTTTCTGGGCTAACCAGAATGGAATTTGTTCCCATTTTGCGGGAAATTTACCAATGACTGACTGTATTGTCTGTGGTGTGATTTTGTTTGTGTTCCCCTGATGAGGGGTGTGCTGTGGAATTCTTACAGCTGGTTGGACTGTTAAGGTCCGCATGACATATTGTACCAATTGTCTATGTATTTTATTAATTATTTTAGCTGAGCTAACAGTTCTACATCAGTCATTCTTTCGATGTTAGGATGTGGTTTATAGCTGGCTAGTACCGGCCATGTAGCTCCTGGTCTACCTAGTGGACCAAGCCTGGTAATGTGATTTTGATGTTGTAAGGCGCCATTAAACCAGAGCTGATGCTCTTGGTAAGTTAGTGGAATTTCAACGTCCTCGAAAGGAATTTATTCCGCTGGAGGTTCCTCCATTTTATAGTAGTGGAACTCATGTGTTACTGGATTTGCTTGTGGAAAGTCAATCCATGAATAGAATACCTCTGTCTGCCGATATTCATGGGCCTCTATCACAAATATTACTTTACCACCTATCGATGATACTCCATTATTTATGAGTTTTCATTTTCTGGGATGATTATAGCATCCGGGTCATTTTGTTGAAACCCTGTAATGTGAAAATTTGGTTGGGCTGCAGTTCTTGCAGCTCTACTTTCTCCGGGATTATTTTCTTCAGACATTTTGTTAAGAAGCTTTGCAGAGCAAGTTTCAAGGAAATAAAGATAAGGTGCACAATATTTTGGAACACTGTATCCTTCAACGTTGAACAAACCAAAAACTAATACATAGGATTTTTCGTCCTACTCAGTTTAAGGCAGATATTTTATCCTTATACCCACTCCAGACATCTATTGGAGTATTTTCGGGAAAAAAAGGTCTCTGTGAAAAGCACGAATGAGTTACTCCAGTGTCTAGCGTTAAATGAGTGCCTTACCAAAAGTTGGGTGCTATGTAGTGTAGTTCCTATATTCCCAATAGGCTCTGCGCATTGGAATAGTATATCCTGTAGTTTAGACGTAGGACTGAGGTTGACTAGGTCTCTACCGAATATTCTAAACTTAATTGTGTGTGCCAGCTAGCTCAGAGGTCACTAGAAACTTTCTCGAATTCACAAGAAGGGATTAGTTTCTGACAACCGCATAAACATGACAACTTTGATTCCCCAAGATAAAACTGATCTTCAGAGTCGTGGAAACAATAGATCGATATTTCACTCAGTCAATCGTGCATGCTTCGTTTCACCAGAGGTGCAGAGAAAGTAGAAAGACAGGCGTTTTCAATTGAAGGATTTATTGAACCGTCTTCTTTCTCAAGCATAAGAAATGAACTGCTACAATTGTAACACTGGTTGTAAAATATAATGCATACAGTATAAATAGTAGAATAAAATAATACTGTAAGAGCATTGTATGGTTCCCAAACCATAGATAAATACATACACAAATAAAAGGGGCCAAAAGTACTCAACTGGTGCATCTAAAATACGCCTACCCCAGTGTATCTAACCTTAGTACGAGGGAAGAAGTAAGTGAGGTGTAGCATAAATGTAGTATTCTTTTTGCCAAGAACCTGTCCAAGATTTCTCCAAGGGTCTAATCAGCTCCGTACCTTAGTTTAGAATGAAGAAGGGTGGTCTTGGGACTCAATTTCCCAGCAACCCGCATGGGCAGCTTGGAAACACTGGAGCTCGATTTCTCGGCAGGAGAAAAGACAGTGTCTCTCTCAGTGCGTCTGCTGGAGGGTCGGCTTCCTTCGGCACTTGCTGCAGCAGGCTGCGTCGAGCAAGTAGATAGTCGAACTGATCCAAACTACTGTGTGTTTGCTTAGGCAAATGTGGGCCTATTTATACCTGGAAGGTGCCGGGTTTGACGTATATGGTTGGACATAATAACGTCATCAAAGAGTCTCAGTTCTTTGAAAACTTGGATAAATCAGTCCCTGACTGCTGAAGGCGGGTTTTTCTAAGAAATCGGTGTGGATTTTCGGAACTAGGAGAAGTAGCCCTGCCGTCTTTAGACTGCATGAGCTATGCCTAAATATGGTTATGATTTCTTTGCCTATATAAGGATATGGTGATTTATACCTATATAATATATAATAGGGAAACTTACAATAGGGTCCTAAATAATACATAACACCGGGAGACAGTACTTCGGTTACTGTGAAAAACCCCAGACAAGTAAAATATATCTGAAACGCAATCTCTTTTCCAAGACACCCGAGCATACAAATTCTCAGTTTACATCACACGTTACAGACACGGACTACAGTACAGCCATTCTACATGCTACATATTACTAAATTCACCCACATTTTCACAGCAATTTCAAGAGAGAATGCTGAGAGCGTGTACGTTTCCTTTGATTTTCTCTGCAAAGGCCCTCATACGAGTTGTTCGCAATTGGAGGGCATAACAATCAACACCGAGTTGCTCAGTATTTTATCCAGTTCAATAATTATCGCCTATCACAAGCTCTTGAGGAGTAACATTAAAATGTTGGTTCTTACTGCACATAAGCCGTATTTTCCCCCAGAAATATTGGCAGGTTGGACATGGAGATAACACCACTTGTAATGAGGGCCATGGCCGGTCTGCACTGAAGAGGTGCACAGAAGAATCTTATAGGTACAAGTTATTCAACGCACGAGGAGTCCATTTTCCTCGGGTCAGTCAGAAGGGCAATGGAAAGTATAATCCCAGTACGTTCGGTTATTTCCTTCACCGGCACCTCTGTTTGCTTAATCAGGTTGCAGCTGGGGAGCATGTTGATGCAGTCTAAATAATTAGGCAACCCCATTCTTGGCACAACAGGGGGGGGTAACGGACACTGGTGCAGCAGGTGCAGTGGCACCAGAGCCCAGAGGCCTGAGAGGCCCACTGAACCCTGATTATTGCTGCATTTTATAACTCAAAGAGCAGCCTGGGGGGTTTCTTCCTTGCACCAGCACCCATGACACACTGGCTATGCCGCTGAAGCGCAATTCCCCCAAAACTTGGAGGGGGAGTAATTAACATATGCAGTTTACAATGACATCACACTCAGTGATGTCATAAAAGTGACATCATAAGGAGTGATTTCACATCAATATAATATTCCCCATGTAAAAGCGAACATTGCTTTTATTAGAGTCAAAGTTGAGATACAGTCTTTGCTATCTAAATATATGTATGCGACATATTCATTCATATCTAAATGACATATACACTATCTACTTGCCTGTGAACGCAAACCAGTGGATGTTAAGCAGATCTACATTTTACGTGGAATCCATGCATTTATAAACAGTTGATTCATTTACACAGTATGACATAATTGGCAAATGTGATATATCTTATTTGCAAATACATATACAATTGATGAATGCTAATATTAAGAAGCTATGCACAGCTATCATTCGCACTCCAAATACCACTCAGTGCCACATAATTACACGCCACATAATTACACTGCACTCAATGCAACATGCACTCCAAATACCACTCAGTGCCACATTACACACCACATAATTACACTGCACTCAATGCAACATACTCTCCAAATACCACTCAGTGCCACATAATTACACGCCACATAATTACACTGCACTCAATGCAACATACACTCCAAATAACACTCAGTGCCACATAATTACATGCCACATAATTACACTGCACTCAATGCAACATACACTCCAAATACCACTCTGTGTCACATAATTATACGCTACATATTTACACTGCGCTCAACGCAACATACACTCCAAATACTACTCAGTGCCACATAATTACACGCCACATAATTACACTATCTATCTATCTAGCTATCTATCGATCTGTCTATCTATCTGTCTATCTATCTATCTATCTATCTATCTATCTATCTATCTATCTATCTATCGCCCTCACTTTGTCTATCTATCTATCGCCCTCACTCTATCTATCAATCTATTGCCCTCTACCGCCCTCACTCTATCTATCACCCTCCCCCTATCTATCGCCCCTAAATCTATCAATCTATCTATCATCCTCACTCTATGTATCGCCCTCACTCTATCTATCCCCCTCCCTCTAG
Source organism: Lissotriton helveticus (assembly GCF_964261635.1). Lineage (NCBI taxonomy): Eukaryota > Metazoa > Chordata > Amphibia > Caudata > Salamandridae > Lissotriton > Lissotriton helveticus. The sequence goes on from NC_136063.1 coordinate 86,908,093, forward strand.
CTATCTATCGCCCTCCCTCTAGCTATCTATCGCCCTCACTCTAGTGCATCACCACAGCATCACTCAGCACCACCACAGCATCACTCAGCGCCACCACAGCATCAATCTGTGCAACCATTCAACAACAACTGGTTCAAGTATGTTCTCTCAATGTTTCAAGCTTTATTACAAATGTCACAAAAAGATGTTAATATTTCACTTCTGTTCTTGGATATTCGTCACAATAAAATACACTGAACATAATCTTCACAAAAGGTATTTACAAAAGTTTAAGCTATTGCTATTCTAAGTTACAATAACTTTTAAGTATTAATTATTTAAAAAAATTAAAAGCCATTGTTATTTGTAATATCAATACATCTAAGTCACGTAAATACAACACATATTGCATTACAAATGCTATAGGTGTCACATTTTCGAAAGTTATAACTATTGGCAATGCTATTGATTTCGCTATTTTCAAAACCAACACACAAATAACAAATTTGTCATTTACAATACCAATGGCTCAAACCATCCTAATGCAAGACCTATTGCATTGCAAATGCTTGTTTTCTTTATTAAGGCTTTGCGCCGGGGACACTTGTGGGTATCTGTGCGCGGTACAAATTAAAATAACATAACAGATGTAAGTTGTACTCCTGGCACTCTCACTGGATAGAGCCACAGAACTCTCCGAGATCCCGGAACAGATCTAGAGCAAGATTTAGAGGTTGGCAGACAGGTTACTCCGTCGCATACGTGACGGATATCCTGTGCGCCGTATTACGAATCCCATAGGATATCATGGGACGCGATACCCGTCTCATTTATGATGGAGTAACCCCATCAGCCAAACTCTAAATCAGGCCCTGTGAGTACTCTTGGGTCTCTTTCGCTATAGAGCCCACAGAGCTCGAGATGCTTGAACACTCCCAGACATACTGTGCACATCTGCATCCCGTGTACTACAGAGACCACAGCACCCCTCAAGGCCCCTGAACACACGCAGACACACAATGTACTCTTGGGGCATCCTTCGCTATAGAACCAATAATGCTTGAGATCCCTGAACACTCACAGACACACTGTGCACATCTGCATTCCCTGCACTACAGAGCCCGCAGCACCCCTCGAGGTGATATCCCTGCACACCCGCAGACATACTGCGTACTCTCGGGCCTCCTTCTCTATGGAGCACAGAGCACCGCTTGAGGTAGACATATTGTGTACTCTCAGGCCTCCATCTCTACGGAGCACAGAACACCGCTTGAGGTAGACATATTGTGCTGTCTCAGGCCTCCTTCTCTATAGAGCAGGCAGAACCGCGTTAAACCTCTAAGCACTCACAGTGCTTGAAATCCTGGGACATGCACACAAACCATACAGGCTTGGATCACCTTCTTAATACATCCCAGAGCAGTGCTCGAGACACCAAAGCCTTCAGAGACACGAGTCTTGGGCCTTCTTCTCAATCCACTCTGGATCCCGGGACACCCACAGACATTCTGTGTACTCTTGGGCATCCTGCAGATGTGCCTCTGAGACTTGAGGTGTGGGATGTGTGATTCCAGGTCTATGACAATCATACCTTGCGCTCTTCTGCAGCCTCTTCTATGGAACTCGGGGTGTGGGCCTCGTGACCCCAAGGCTGTGACACATGTGCTTTTCTGCCCTTGGGCGACCTTTCTCTGTAGTCTTAAGAATGCAATGAGTGGTCCCTGAACCCCTGCAGACACACCTTATGCTCTTCTGCAGCCTCCTGTATGAACTCACAAAGTGTCTCTTCATTTATGAATCCTGAACACCCACACACAAACCTTGTGATCTATGTCACCCCTCTCCATGGAATCTTAGGATTGCCATGTATTTCTAGTCATCTCAGCACAAAACTTGTCATTCTTTGCAGCCTTCTTTGTGGGACTCACCGAGTGACCTCACTGGTAAACACTGTACACCCACAGACGCACTTTGTACACTTCTGCAGCATCTTCTGTGAGGCTCAAGGTGATAGACATGTGACAGACATACCATCACTTGTTATCTTGTTAAGCCTATCCTATGGGGTTAACACAGTGTGCAGAGTTCTCTATGGTACCTTGCAGTATAGCGAGTTGTTTCTGTATTCCTCCAGACCAGTGATACTTAAAGAACGGCTGTGTGCCACCTGCGGCCCTCCTGACCTGTACATAAGGCCCAATGGGCACCAGCCCTGGGATGCTGTTTACTCGACTCAGCACTAACATGAAAAAAAAATATATATATATATATGTATACACACACACTCACACACACACACACAACAAGCACTTATTTAAAGGTTATTTACAATCAGGAAAAGAAAATAACTTGCCCTTAACTTTAGGAACATCTTAATTTTTAAAGATAGCAAACTTGTAAAAAATACAATAGTGTTTTTAAAATTCGAAAAGTGTATTCCATTGTCCTGTGAAACCATTTCACCTTAGTAAATCAAATTATAACAGTGCATTCAGAAGTATTTATTTTTTAAGTGATGGCTTTCAAACATGAATTTAGAAAGGTTCAAGCCCCCCACCCCACTCTGCCATTAGTGATTAGAACTCGCAAATTATGCAAAGGGGCTCAAAGATGTAATGGATGCAGATCGCTTCCATAAGGTTAAATGCTTGAGAGAGATTAGGTCGTTGTTGGTGAATTTAGGCCTGAGAGATCTATAGGACGACCCCCGCAACGCTCCTTTTCCGTCAAAGAAGATTTTGAAGGAGATGTACTGGGATGTGGTAATGGTAACAGTATGTTCTAGTGGTTCAGTAAAGCACTTGTTAGGCCGGTTCCTAGAATTTAAGATAAGGCCTGCTTTAGAACAGTATTGGGACATCATTGAGAAACCCCTTGATAGGAAGTTGTACTTTCAGCTGAGGGTGGGTCCCTACCTGTTAGGACATTCACCAGCAAATGGACAGGGACTACTGAGAATGTATGTCCACGGTGCCAAGATAGAGAAGAAACGGTCAGTCACCTGTTGTTCTTTTGCCCACTAATAAAGAAACCTCGTGCTATGTGGGTCATACCTATCTGCAAGCGATTAGGCTTTAGAAGGCACGAAGAGGCGTTGAGAGTCCCTACTACGGTTCCAACGCCACCAATAGCAATTGCAATGTTCACGTTCGTAGGTTGGGCCTGGTCTATCCGATCCAGGGTGTTTTCCTAGGTCCATTCAATTGATTCTTAGTTTTAATGTTACCCTGTACTACAAGTTATGAATAGGAAGCATGAAATGCTTGGGGCTTAATGTGATTGTATGAAATAGTTTTTTAAAAATTATAATAATAATTTTTTTAGATTCACTTTATTCGGCAGTTTTTCAATGTTTAATATCTTCTTAAAACGTTTTTAGGTTCAGAATATTTATACATTTTAAACTGTATGTTGTAATGTATATGTTGTGCTTTTATGACATATTTGTCGAATAAAGCTATTTGAATGTGATTGCACGCAAGCACAGCAGATGGTTTTGTACAGCATGCATCCTGAAGTCATGTATTTCGACCTCCTCTTCCATGTCATAACGAAGAAAAAAGAGGAAAATTGAAATAAAACAATTGCCCAGGGTCATACAATGTGGTCACGTGGAGAAGCCAGGATTCACCCCATGTTTTCTGGTTTCACATTGCATAATTGAGTTCAGCCACTAGATATACATGCTTTGCTGCCTCTACACCCACTTTACACCACCCGCCGGCACCAGAGCGGCCTTCGGTCACACCATAGACCGAGCTTTGCAGCCTCTACGGGGTTCAATGTGTGGGACTTGTGATCCCAGGACTGTGACAAACCTTTCTACTCTTGGACAGCCTTATCAGTGTAGTCTTACACAATTGGTGACCATTTGGGATAAAACAACAACCCTGGATTTCCAGGTCAGAATGGCCTTGGGGGGCGGGGGGGGCACTTCCTTGGGTAGGCCTGGCCCACCTGGCCCAACCTCTAGAGCCGGGTCTGCTCCCCTAAATTACTCAAGGACTGGCTCCATCTGTGATCCCATAACAGCCTCACACATACCCTGTACTCCTCTGCAGCTTCTGAGTCTCAAGGAGTGACGTCACTTGTGATCCCATAACAACCTCACACACACCTTGTACTCCTAAGCAGCCTTCCCTTTGAGTCTCAAAGAATGACGTCACTTGTGATCCCATAACACCCGCACACGTACCTTGTTCTCCTCTGCAGCTTCTGAGTCTCAAGGAGTGACGTCACTTGTGATCCCATAACAACCTCACACACACCTTGTACTCCTCTGCAGCCTTCTCTTTGAGTCTCAAAGAATGACGTCACTTGTGATCCCATATCCTGCACACATACCTTGTACTCTTGGGCAGCTTCCTCTATGGGAGTCACTGAGTGAGCCCTGTGCTCCTCGGATCTGTCGCACACAACACAGATGAGCGTCTGATCCTCGCCACAGAACAACCTCAGTTTCTCCTCGTGTTTCTCGCACAGATTCTCCCGTGGGGACTCCACGTGGGGCAGGTGAAGCTGTTTTACCATTTCCACAATGTTTCCGAGTTGCCTGTTGGGTCGGAGGCTTCTCCCTGTTGATATTTCTCTGCACTGCGGACAGGGAAAGTTGACATCTCTTCCCTCCCGGCTCTGAGTGATGCAGGAACGGCAGAAGGTGTGTCCACAGTTTGTGAACACTGGATCAGTGAAATATTTAAAACAGATGGAACAAGTGGCCTCATCTATGAGATTCGTGAGCTGAGCTGCTGCAGCCATGATCCCAGAAATGCAGAAAGGTAAAGTTAAGTTTCGTTTCTCTGTTTGTAAAGTGGGAGCGTCTGTGTGTCTCCTCCTCCTGTGTGTGTGCTGGGACTTCCTGGTTCAATGTTCTGTGTAAAGTGGGGGCGTCTGTGTGTCTACTACTGTGTATGCTGGCTCTTCCTCGTACTCTGTGTAAACTGGGGTGTCTGTGTGTCCCCTCCTCCTCCTGTGTGTGATGGCTCTTTCTGGTTCTCTCTAAAGTGCGAAGTCTGTGTGTCTCCTTCCTTGTGCTGGAACTTTCTAGTTCAGGTCGCACGGAGTTTTTTGTCCTAATGATTGCACTCTGGTCGCTGGTGAAAGGGCGAACAGCATCAAACACGGCTGTCGCTTTCCTCTGGGTCCACTAAATAAGGCCTCTCAAATTGTTTTGTATTTGCATGGATATAGCGCCTACGAGACATCGCAGCGCTAAATGTGCAAGTTCAGCTCTGAGTGCAGCAGCCCGGACTCGGAGAGGCTGGTAAATCACCCCAGACTGGGCCACGGGTGTTTTATTTCTGGGCAGAAGAGGGCGGCAGAGGGATGGGAGAAATACAGGAAATTAAAAGTGAAACCCAGACTTTCCCTCTGAGAAAACAGGGAAAGCAGCAGAGGGAAAACACACAGGGCCCGATGTAGGTAAATCTGATTTACCGACTCTAGAATACCGAATTTTACCGATTCGGTATTCTAGATTCGGTAAATCAGATGTAGGTAAAAAATCGGTAATTTTTACCGAATCTGTATGATTCGGTAATTACCAAATTGGTATTTACCGATTCGGTAATTGCCATTGATTCCTATGGGCCTTGAGGCCCATAGGAATACCGATTCGGTAAAATTACTGATTTTGCAAGGGGGACAGGCTGTCACTTTGACCCCTGATTCAGGCTTGTGTACCATGTGACACACAGACATGCCCTTAGTGCATGTCTGTGTGCCACATGGCACAGGAGTACATACACAGATGTGCATGTACACAGGTATTCGTTATTTACCACCAAATAGTATTTGGTGGTAAATAACGAATCGGTAAGGGCCTTTGGCACTGTTTAAAGTGCCACCTACATCTGTATTTACTGAATCGGTAAATTTATCGATTCAGTATTTTACAGAATTGGTAAGTTTACCGAATCGGTAAGTATACCGATTCTGTAACTATAAGGCCCCCTACATGTCAAACAGCAAATACCGGTCGGTAACAGCCGAAATCGTCCGTTACCGACCGGTATTTGCCGTCCTACATCTGGCCCACATTGTTTTACACGGGGGTAAAACAATGTGTGAGAGAATCAAAGGGGAAGAGAAGGAAACAAGGACATAAAGGCAGAGAGAAGGGAGAAAAGGCAGCAACGAGAGGTGGAGAAACGAAAAGGACGAAGGAATAGAAGACGCTTCAGCTTTTTTGTAATTGAAAGTTTCACCAAGCTTCCTTGACTGACCAAAAATAGATACAGCAGGGTGTAGTAAATAACAAACTCAGTAGTAAGAAGGCAGGTTCTTTATTCAGTAAAATATCACTAAAGAATTCCGTCAGCTGTCAACTCTTGAGCCGCGCTGCTATGTCAACATTCCATAGCGAGCGCCGGCTGTCACATGGGCAGTACCAAGTACTGCAGAATGGGAGGGGTGAACATGGGGCGAGGGAAGTACCACAGTGTAAGTTACAACACATCATCCTCCCTATGGGAACTGATAGCAGAGGAGGGGGGAAATGAAACTGGGAAAGATAACAACCCTCTCAAAGGGGATGAAAGATGGGGGGTCACCTCCCTGTACCTGCTGTGGGGCTACCTCGGGGAACCTGCTAGACCGACAGGGCTCTCCTACCCGAAGCTATCTCATTTGGTAATGTTTGTGCCACTGGGGTGCGTTCCTAGGCCTGTCACTCCTCCTGTCAGGTCTGGTATCCCTACTGATGTCTCCAAACTCAGATCTGGTCGTGTGAGACCTGGATTCTTCCCCTCCAGCAGGCACTACCCTGTCATGACTCCACAGTCTACCATCCTCCATGACTACTGAATTCTTGTTTCGTATCTTGATTGTTGTAGGGGCATAATACTTGTCACCCCCTATTCTCAGTCTCTCAGGTTTCTTTACATAGACTCTTTGTCCTTGCTGGAATTCTCTCTCCTTAACTCCCCACTTCTTGTCGTACCATTCCTTGTATTTGCGTTGATTTGCTTCAATCCTCCTCTTGATCTCCTGGGGGTTGGCCTCCTCTTCTAGTCTTCTTCCCATCCAACTCGGTGTGAGTTTGGTGCCGGCTTTTCTCCCCCTCAGTAGCTCGAAAGGCGTGCAACCGGTGGTAGACTTTGGCGTGGTATGGTATGCCCACAACATGTCTCTTATCGCTTCTTCGACGTTCTGTCCCGCTTGCTTGGCTAACTGTATGCACTCTTTCACCATACGGTTTACTCTCTCCACTTTGCCATTAGCTTTGGGGCAGTACAGAGGCGTGCGAACATGTACAATAGAACAGTCCTTGAGGAATTCCTTCATTTCTTCTGAGATTAGCTGTACGCCATTATCTGTCACCAGTGTCGCAGGCACCCCCTCTCTTGAGAACACCTCTTTCATGAACTCAATGATAGCTCTGGTGTTCACATTGTGGACAATCTTGTATGTCACCCAGCTTGAGAAGTAGTCCACCATGACTAGTAGATACCAGTCTTGAGGCCCTTTGCCATGGATCGGTCCAGCTATGTCAAAGCCCAACTTGCTCCACGGGGCATCAGGTACCTCCACTGGTGACAATGGTGCCCTTCTCGTGGTCTTAGACTTGTCACTTAAACTGCACGCGTAGCAATCACGTACTTTGTCCTCCATTTCCCTGTCCATCGTTGGGAACCAGTAATCTGTGCGAAGTCTAGCCTTGCTCAGACTTCTACCCAAGTGTCCTTCGTGTGCTAGATCCAATATTTGGTTCCTTATAGCTTCTGGGGGAACCAGTTTTCCGGATTTCAGTATAAAGTCTCCTTCTACCGATAAATCTTCCCTCACATTCCAGTACGGCTGGATCTCCGTTTCCATTTCCTTACACTTCTTCGGCCACCCCGTGAGTATATGTCTTTTCACCTTTTTCAGCGTTTCGTCTCTCTCCATCTGAGTTTCCCAAGCATTTTTCTCTACTGCTGCTAAGCGCAACTCCAGGATAGAATCACCTCCGCTTCTTCCTCTGTCGGCGCTCTCGACAGGAAATCAGCTACCCTGTTTTGTTGTCCAGGTATGTAGGATACTCTGAAGTTGTAAGCTTGCAGCCCCACTGCCCATTTAGCTATACGGGGTGTCATGCTTTCCATGTCTTTCTTTGTGAACAGTGAGACCAAAGGTTTATGATCAGTCTGCACCTCAAAAGGAATTCCCCTGATGAAAAATTTATTGTGGCAGACTGCCCAATAGACAGCTAGGGCTTCTTTCTCTATGGTAGAGTAATTTTTTTCTGAAGAGGTGAGGGTCCTTGATGCGAAGGCCACCACGTTGGTTTTGCTCCCCTCTCTTTGCGCCAGGGTGGCACCGATACCTCTATTGCTGGCATCCGTCGAGATGATGGTCACGCCATTCGGGTCAAATTTTCAGATAAATGGGGCCTCGATGATAGCCTTCTTTATACCCATCATGGCCTCCTCTTGCTCTTTGCCCCAATTGAAGGCACTGTCTTTCTTGATCAAGTCTCTTAATGGCTGTGACACCATAGCAAAATCCTTAATAAACTTGGCCATGTATTCTTCAAGCCCCAGAAACGATAGTATGTCCTCTTTACACATGGGAGTAGGGGCGTCCCTCACAGCTCTGACTAAGTCGTGTTTAGGCTTGATGCCCTCTTCAGATAGAGTATGTCCTAGGTAGTCTACAGAGCATACTCCTAGCTTGCATTTTGAAGGTTTTGTGGTGAATCCTACCTCTCACAATTTTTTCAACACCTCCTTTGCCATCTCATTGTGTTCCACTTCACAACCTCCGTAGATCAGTATATCATCTTGGAAACATAGGGTGTTCTTACAGTCCTTTAAAACATGTTGCATGACTCTTTGGAAGGCCGCGGCCGCTGACGCCAACCCAAATGGCATACGCAGGAACTTAAAATTACCTAACGGGGTTGTGAATGCAGTGAGTATCTGAGAATCCGGGTGAAGTTTGATTTGGTAATAGGCGGAGGACAAGTCCAGCACACTGAAGTACTTTGCCCCCTTGATTGTGCTCAGCATTTCGCCTATCCTGGGAAGCGGAAATCTGTCCACCAGAATGTTCGCATTGAGGCCTCTCAGGTCCTCGCAGAGTCTTATACTGTTCCCTCCATCGTTTGCCGTGATTACAATCGGGGCCAACCAGGCTGAACTTTCAATCTCCCTGATGACTCCCTGACTGACCAGTCTCTGAAGTTCCTGCTGGAGGGGTTCTCTCATGCGCAATGGTATGGATCTAGTTTTGTGCACTACAGGTTCAGCCCCCTCCTTGAGAACGATCTTGTGCATATAGTTCTTGAAGACCCCCAAATTGTCACTGAACACCTCCTTGAACTCTTCAGTGAGACTGCCAGCTATGCCCATGGGGTCAATTAGCAACACCTGTTCTTTGTTATTTGGATCTAGAGTGATACCTAACTGCTTCTGGTGTTTCCAGCCCAGTAGGGTTGAGCCACTAGAGGATACATACACCTTTCCTACCGTATGTCTATCCTTAAAGGAGATTCTCATAGTCAACATGCCTTCTAGTGGGATTTTTCCCTTGTTGTACCCCTTGGGACAGATGTCAGGTTGCATCAATTTCACAGGATGATTTGCGAATTTTTCCTCAAAAACATTCTTATCCACCAGGGTGTAAGGGGAGCATGAGCCGGCATACACACTAAACATCACACCATCCAGAAAAACATCACATTTAGGATACATGTCCCCTTCATCTTCCTCCTCTTCGCCTACTTGGAAGATATAGGATCTTTCCCCTTCTTCCCCTTGTGTGGATTCCTCAACGACATGTACAGCTTTACCTGGAGTTTTACACACTTTAGAATAGTGTCCCCACCTGCTGCACTTTCTACACTGCACGTTCCTAGCAGGACACTTCCAGTTACTTGCCAAATGGTTGGGACTGCCACATTTAAAACACACCATTGGACCTGCCTTACTGCGAACCACCTCTTTGTTCTTGTCCCCTACTTTACATACAGTTTCTCCCTCGGTGCTAGACTTGGTTTCTGACCTCTCCTTGATTGTCCCCTCAGGTGACTTCATTTCCCCAATGCACATTGCGGTATGTTCTAGACCCTTAGCTATGTTAATGGCCTCATCTAAATTGGGGTTCTTGGTGAGCAATTCCTCTTGGGTTTTGGTGTCATTGGTGCACCTCACCAGTTGGTCCCTGATCAATGAGTCGGTGAGTTGCCCAAATTCGCATGTGGCTGACAAACCTCTCAGAACCGCTATGTAATTGCTCACTTTCTCTTCCCTCTTCTGCACCCTCTGAAAAAACTTATGCCTCTCCATCACCACATTTATTTTCTCCTTGAAGTGAGCCCCTAGTTCTCTAAGCGTGCTTTCATATACATTAACGCCTTCCTCCACTTCCTCTTGGTCATCCTCCACTAGCCTCCCAGTTATATCTTCATATATCTTCCTCCCATGTGTACCTAAATTGTGGAGAAGTATATGCTGTTTGCGAATATTGGTGTAATTGCTACCTCCTATGGCAATTAAGTAAGATTTGAAAATACCTTCCCACCTCCTCCAAGGAATGACAGGTTCTCCTAACTCATTAAGGAAGGGTGGAGGCTGGCTCATACCAGCTCCCGCCATTGCCATACAGTAGATTTACTTTACTAAAAGACTATTTCACAACTATTTGACACACAAGAAGATGATGAAACTGCAGTGAAGAATAGTTATTTAAGAATGCTGAAAATTATACCAACAGTGAAATGACCACTTCAGCTCACTCTCAAAACGTTCAGACTATAAGGTGAAAACAGCAAAACAAAGGGGTTTTTGCAAGTCCCCTTTTTACTTCCACAGGTTTTGAATGCAGCACCAATGAGACCGCTAATCTCCACCCACAGGCGGGAACATCCTGTGGAAACAACTTCCCCTCACACTGTTACTTCCAGTCAGGTCGGAATAACTGGAGGGAAATACACGGTTAAGCTTAGTTGGCTGAAACTCTTCCACACCGTTTGTACAGTTTATTTCAAGGACAGGACCGAAAATGAACAGGAGTTCAGTCAGAGGCTCTTGATTCCTGAAGTGAAGAGACTAGCCGGGGAACACGCAGCCGCACACCAAAATACCTTCCGGATTTTTATTTTCCTCCTTGAACACACTTCACAGTGATGCACAGAGCGCAGTGCGTCTTAAAATGCGTCGATGATTCCGCCGCCTGCCTAAAACGATTGAAAAGTGTAACAGATCCCCACTCCTCCGTTGTTGTCGCCTTCGCCCTCTTCGCCTCTGCGCCCCCTGTGCCCGGAATGACACACGACCGAGACCTGACACTCACCGATCCCTAGAGCCAGGACGAAACTCCCCTCAAAGCTCACAGCCGTGGGCTGACTAGTAGGTGAGGTGCCCAACGCGACACCCGAAATCACTTGAGCACCACCCTGTGAAATCTTCCCTAGAGCCACAGCGCTAGCCTTGACAACGTGTCACGCAACGTCTATGCGCTCTTACTTGAGCTCCTCGTAACTCCGACTGTCCAATAGACCCGTTTCTTTATTCTTCTCTTTCATCACATCATAGGCTCCGTTTAGATTTTTTTTTTTCTTCAATTTTCCTCGACAGCAATAAATTCATCGCAGGGAGACGACATCCACTGTCCCTGGCACAGTTCTCCTACTCCTCGTCGCCAAGAATGTAGTAAATAACAAACTCAGTAGTAAGAAGGCAGGTTCTTTATTCAGTAAAATATCACTTAAAGAATGCCGTCAGCTGTCAACTCTTGAGCCGCGCTGCTATGTCAACATTCCATAGCGAGCGCCGGCTGTCACATGGGCAGTACCAAGTACTGCAGAATGGGAGGGGTGAACATGGGGCGAGGGAAGTACCACAGTGTAAGTTACAACACAGGGGTTGCAACAATGCAAGCTTCCTTTAATGCACAAAACGGGCTCGCCTATACCTGCTCTTTTTTTAATGGTTAGTGCATTCTGGGACTTGTAGTTCGTATTTTTTCCATTGTCTCAAAACTCATGGCAAGCGAGAGCTGTGAGATAAAATGCCATGCTGCTCAGAGGTGTCAAAAGAAGGTGATGCAGGAATGCTTCCATCTATCTAACGCAATCCTTTGTTCCTTTGCTCTCCACCCACCTCAGTGTGGACCCAGCCATATGGAAATCAGCCTGGACCCTACTCCAATAGGAAGAGTCCATATGCAAATCAGCCTTGATCCTGCTCCAATAGGAAGAGTTCATATGCAAATCAGCCTTGACCCGGCTCCGCTAGGAAGAGTCCAGCCCAATCTGCCCGGCCAGGTCCTCCATGAACCCAAACACAAGTAATCCAGCGCCGGTTTCACATTGATGGGAGCTCTTCAGCTTAGTCCAGCTTGGCTCCAGTGACACAGCAAGCGAAAGAAGGATGGGTTGGGGCTGCGACCCGAGCGATTGCCAGTGGTAAAACAAGTTACAGGCTTTCCCCCGACTCATTGTGTCTACTTGGAAGTGTCAAACATGGCACGGACCCCTGTCAGGTACGGGTGCGGTATAGACATCAAATGTAAATGTCCAGTATTTGTAAAGCGCAAACAATTATCCGAAGGTGTCAAGGCGCTGAGGCCGTTGGGAAGATTAAGCCCCTTATTCCCCAAAGTCACATGGTGCTGACTGATCTGCCACCGGCACCGGGGATCGAACCTTGAGCCCCTGGGTTCCGGAGTCAATCACCCTGGCCACTGCACCCCACCTCTTCCAAATCAGCTATGCAAGGTTCCCTCACTCACACCCGTGGGTACAGCACAGACAGTAACAGCTCTGTGGCCAGCTGTCACAGGACAGGATCGAGCGGAGTAGGCTGCTAGACCAGCCATGGTAGGCCCAGGGAGCCGTGTCCGACAGCTGCGGTGAATACCGGGAGTCAGGTTGCAGTTGCACCAGATTTGGAGAGGAACAGCAACTTTAGCAGCAGTGCAGCTGGGATCGTGGTGTGCGCAGTGAACAGCGGAGGTGACCAGGGGCATTGTCAGCATTGGGGGCCCTACTTGTAGACCTTCCGCCAGGAATTTTAATATTAGGGGGGACATGAACTTCACCATGGGCCTGGAGAGAGATAGAGAAACTAAGGCTAACAGGGGGAGGGGAATGGAGCCACTTCGTGCATTTGTAAAGGCCATGGGCCTGACAGATCTATGGCGTCCGCATAATCCTCGCGAGCGACAATTTACCTTCTACCCAGCAGTGCCTGGCAGTTACTCTAGCCTAGCAAAAACAAGGAGATGATGGACGGAGCGCTGAAACTTTTCAGACACCCACCCCCAGTCACAGATTTGAGTTGAATCCCTCATCGTTCTTTAGCTCACTTTACCACCCCAGTTCAGACACAGCTATATGCAAATCAGTCTTGACCCTGTGCCTCATGGGAAAAGTCCAGCCCATATCTTCCCTGGACTGGAAACAAGCGTCCAGGGACAGTTTCAGGCTAACAGCCGTCATCAGCCAGGCTAGCTGGCAAAGTGAGCAAGGGACCCACGTCTGGGCATACCCTGACAACTAACGGCAAACAAAGCAAACACAAGGTGATGATGGACGGAGCACTGACACTTTTCACTCACCCCCAGTCACAGATCTGGGTGCTCTCCATGCCACTGGAAGTCAAGCTATCCTGGCTGATGAGGGTTGAAAACCCGAAACCGGTCATAGGATGCACAATTCTATTTTCAAGAAAATGAGGGATTGTGGACTCAGCACGCACCCTATGGGAAGCATTTAAGTCAGTGAAGAGAGGACATATCCAGGCTCACCTTGGGGGATGTAAAAAAGAAAAAAGATTCAGTGGGACTGTGGTGAAGAACGATACAATAAGAGGCAGAAGATGTGAGTTCGTCTTGTCCAGTGTTTATTAGCCACAGCCTAAGCATTCCATAGGCAACTGACAAACCTGGAATGCTGTACAACCAATACCCATAGCAACAATCTACATTCCAGAGATGCAATTCTTGAAAGCAGGGGAAATGAGATTACAACAATAACACATTAGAAGAAGTAGCTATGCTGTAGGCCAGAATATTATCTGGGGAAAAGGCTGACCTACCACTCATACATCGTCTTGGCATTAAAAGGTAGGAAATAAGCGACCTTGTGGACAACACCACAAGGTCAGTTGCCTTAGCAACACAAAGAAGGCTTTATGACCTAGGTGATAAGGCCAACGAAATGATCACATGGTTGGAAAAGAGGGACAGGGAACAAAATTGGTACCCAAGGGGCAATGCACACTACTGATGAAGGAATAGTGATGGCCCTCGTGGATTATTATGAGGGGGTATATCCCTCCAACCCTATCAGAACAGAAACAGACTGTTGAGAACTATTGGTTGATGTTCGGCTCCCCACATTGTCCAATGAGAATAGAGAGGACATGGAGAAAGATATAACAGCCAAAGAGATAGTGCGAGCCATACAAGATCTGAAGGCAGGCAGGCAAGGCCCCGGGGCCTGAATGACGTACCAGCTGAGTTATTCAAGGGCACAGCGAGTGTACTGGTGCTGTATCTTCTGAAAATGTTTGATGAGGCCAGAGAAATAGGTTGCCTACCACTAGACCAACGAACAGCCGCCATTGTGGTAATACCCAAGGCGGGTAAGCCACTGGACCAATGCTGCTCCTACAGGCCTCTATATCACAGAGAGACTCATGAACACCCAGCTAACCACCTTCATCAAAGAAAACTCCATCCTAGACCCCTCCCAGTCTGGATTCCACAGCAACCACAGCACAAGACCGTCCTCCTCGCCGCCACTGACGACATCCGCATGCTACTCGACCAGGGGCACCCTGTGGCCCTCATCCTTCTTGACCTCTCCGCAGCCTTCGACACTGTCTCTCACCGAACTCTCGCAGCCAGACTACATGAAACAAGGATACAAGGAGCCACCCTCAACTGGATCCCATCCTTCCTCTCCGGCAGAGCCCAGAGGATCAGACTCCTTCCCTTCATCTCCAAACCCACCAATATCAACTGTGGATTACCCCAAGGATCCTCGCTCAGCCCCACACTCTTCAACATTTACATGGCCCCCCTTGCTGCCATCGTGAGACAGCATGGGCTCAGCATTATATCCTATGCCGATGACACCCAGCTCATCTGCTCACTCACAAAGACTCTGTTTCCAGGAAGGAATGAAGAACGTGGTAGCCTGGATGAAAGACAGCTGTTTGAAGCTCAACTCAGAGAAGACCGAGGTACTCATCCTCGGACGCTGCACCTCTGCCTGGGACATCACCTGGTGGCCCCCGCCCTCGGGAATCCACCCATTCCTACAAACCACACATGAAACCTCTGCATCATCCTCGACTCCTCCCTCTCCATGAACTGCCAGATCAACTCTGTACCTTCCACCAGCTTCAACTGCCTGCGCATCCTTCGCAAGACCTTCAAATGGATCCCCTCTCCTGCAGAAGAACCATCACTCACACACTCATAACCAGCAGACTGGACTACGGCAGCGCCCTATACGCCGGAATAAACAGAGCTCTACTACTCAGACTCCAGCCAATCCAGAACGCCGCTGCTAGAATCGTCCTGGGGGCTTCGCTTCACGAACACATGACCCAACACCTGCGAGACCTCCACTGGCTCCCTGTAGAGAGGAGGGTCACCTTCAAACTCCTCACCCACGCCTACAAATCCCTCAACAACATCCAACCAAATACCTCAACAAGAGAGTATCCTTCCACGTACCCAAGAGGAATCTCTGCTCCTCTGACCTCGCCCTGGCAGAGGTCCCCCACATCCGCAGAAACAGAACAGGCAGGGGAGCCTTCTCCTACATGGCACCCAAACCCTGCACACCTTCAGGAAAGGACCTTAAGACCTGGCTCTTGGACTGATCCAGAGCTGCTCCCACCCGCCCCAGCACCTGGTGACCCTCAATAGGCGAGTAGCGTGCTTTATTCCCCCCTGATTGATTGATATATAAACATGGAAGTTAAAATCCTGGCTAAAGGTCTGGTGAACCGCCTTCTGGGGTCGATCACAACACTGATACACCCCGACCAGTCCGGATTCATGCCTCATCAGAGTACCAGGCTAAACCTTAGATGCGTGTATGGCGTAATGCATTTGACTAACAGGTACATGCATCAATATTGCATTTTGCGATTCCTTAATTGCGAAAAATAAGGAATCGCAATTAAGAAATTGCAAAATGCAATGCATCGAGAAATCGCTAAATAAATTGCGATTTCTTAATATTCCTTAATTGCGACTCGCAAATTGCGAGTCGCACTTAAGGAATACCTTCCCATTCATTCCTATGGGCCTAGAGGCCCATAGGAATGAATGGGAAGACATTCTCAATTTGCGATTAGCAATTAGCGAATCGCAAATTGAGAATGCGATTTCAAGGGTGCAGGGGTGTCCAAAGGACACCCTGTTGCACCCCTGAAATCAATCTGTGCACATATGTTGTGCACACACATGCCCTAAGGGCATGTATGTGCACAACATGAAACTTTGAAAAATGCACGAAAGTGCAATTTTCATCGTTTTCGCAAATTACCATGAGGTTCAACCTCATAGTAATTTGCTCCCCCTAATTGTGAAATCGCAATTTTTAAAAGTTTCATGCATTGCCTTTAAGGAATCGCAAAATGCGATTCCTTAAATGCAATCGCAATTTGAGAATTCGCAAATATTTGAGAATTCTCAAATTGCGAGGGCCTTTACCCTTCATGCATTCCAAAAGCAGATTTTGCAATCGCAAACAGACGATTTTTGCGATTCGCACCGTTTGCGATCGCAAAATCATTTGATGCATGTACCTGTAAATCCCACCCAAGGGATGAAGCGGTGCTGCTGTCATTGGACGCATGCATGGCGATGGACATCATTGAATGTCACTACTTATTCACAGTTCTGGAGAGGTTAGGGTTTGGCCCTTAATTCCAATCTTGGATCAGGTTGTTTTCGTATGCAGACATAATATCGATGTCTAAATATCGATATACCATTATATCGATGTTTAAATATCGATATGGCAGAATAACCACCATGAAGAATATCGACATGCAGGTAAGAAATATCGTTTTAATAATAACGATGTTAGTAGTATTGTTAGTCAAAATATCATTGTTAATAATATCAATATTTTTTTAGTGTTTTGTATGTTAGTATATGTGTTAAAAGTATAGTTTATTTTTGTAATGTATGTTTGAATTTTTTTACAAGTAATTAATTTTATGTTAAAGGATTTTTGCGTATTTTAGTTTTGTAGCGGTTTGTGGGGTTATAGGGGAATAGGGTGGGAAGTAATTTAATTTAAATTAATTAATTAATAATTTTAATAATTCATATTTTTGTATTTATTAATTTATATTGTTAATTGTGTTAATTAAATTGTTATTAATTAATTATTAATTGGTTAATAATAAATATTTGCTATATATGTTAATTTTGTAATTTTTTGAGCAGCAGTTTGTTGTTTTATAGGGGAGTAGGGTGGGAAGCAATTTAATTATAATTAACTTTAACTACTGGAATATTTCCAGAAGAACTCAAAAAGTCATACATACGCCCTTTACTGAAGAAGACAAACTTGGAACCGATGAACCCTGACAACTACAGACCCATTACAAATGGACCTTTCCTGGGCAAACTGATAGAAAGAGCAGTGTTCACCCAGATGTCACAATTCATTGAAGAGAATGACATACTTTCAGACTTCCAAACAGGATTCCGTCCGGGAAGAGGCGCTGAATCTGCCCTCCTTGCCATCATAAAAAATACAGTTGTCCGCAACGGTGTTGCTGCACTGCTCCTCTTGGACCTCTCAGCTACCTTTGACACGGTTGACCATGACACTCTGAAACAAAGACTTTATGAAGCCCGTATAGAGGGAACTGCTCTAGATTGGATTGCGCCCTACCTTCGAAACAGAACTAATGTCATCCATACTACACCTTTCTCGTCCAAACCGTACTCCACAAAAGCAGGGGTCCCTCAAGGTTCTATTATCTCGCCCATGCCTTTTCAACATCTACATGAAGTCATTACCAGTACTGATCAATAAATTTCACCTCACGTGCTATAACTATGCAGATGACACACAAAATACTCCTTCAACTAGAATGCCCCAAAGACATTGGAAAAACACCAATTTTCTGCTGTCTCAGAGCCGTGGATCAGTGGATGACTTGGAGCCATCTCAAATTGAATGCTTCAAAAACTGAAATACTCACGTGTGGTGATTGGAAACATTACAACCCACTTGCCGCATGGCCTGATGAACTGGGATCACTGCCTAAAGTATCGAAGGAATTAAGAAACCTCGGAATGACCATAGACTCCAAGCTGTCGATGAATGCCCAAGTGGATAAACTAGCAGGATCAAGCTTTGCTACTATAAAAACATTGCAACTAATTTTCCCTGATTTGGGATTTCCACACAAGGTCCAAGCTACCATATCCCTTGTTCTGTCCAAACTCAATTACGCCAATAGCCTCTACCACGGGTCACCTTTAATGACCATGAAAAAACTGATTCAGAACTCGGCTGCCATACAACTCTGGCATATTAAACCACGAGACCACATCTCTCCTGGCTGGAAAGCCCTGCATTGGTTACCTGTTGCCAGAAGATCCACATTCAAGCTGCTTGTATCACCCTCAAAGCAATACATGGAATAGGACCACTCTTCATCAGGAATAAAATCACCAAACACATTCAACAAAGGAACCGCACCTCTTGTTCTTGTGCCTTTTGAAATACAGGTTGTGTTCCTTGGAACTCCACCCGCCTGACGACATTTCGAGTTTAATCTTCCAATAAACTCGGTGAGTTTGGACAGAGGGTGATGTGGAGTGAGGATACCATTTTCAAAGACAGATGTTGTATTTAGAATATGAAATCAGAATATGTATATCATGTAAGCTAGCAACTACTCACATCAGCATTACCCATGCATATAATTCGCTTGTAGCAGTGATGAATTTAAGGACACACATCTATGTTTTAACCTTTTGGAACCGTAATGTGGAAATGGGGCATACTGACCATTTAAGCGGATGCCTATGGGGACATGAAAATATTGTTCTTCATGCAACGACACTACATAATACTGGAGGGTAAATTGCTTCGAACACTGTGATACAGGTATGACATTTGTTTAGATCACAATTCTAGAATTATGTTTATCTCTCCACAGTATTTATATTCAGTGTTGGCGGAATTCCCTCCACATGGTCAAGAACGAATAGATCAACTATTGCCTCCTTAGCAACTGACTACGGTAAGAGTTTTTTTCATGGGACTGGGGCGGTTAGACGTCCTGAAAAAGACCGATGTGACCTATTAATCAGGTCGAAACATGTTGACTCTAGCAGCTTAGGAGGGGTGTTATAGGATCCTGATTTCCTTTCTTAAAAACACCATCCTTCATTCATTTTTAATCCTGACCTTGGAACCTACAAATAAAGGTATAACAGGTATCCATGAGGCAGTTTTAACTTTATCACTTTGACTGCACTTTTTCTCTATCACTGTACCCAGTTTTGGACTGACACGTTCTGTTGTGAACACTGCTTGTCACTTCTGAATTTGTTTATTTCTTTGTGTTTTATGTTCCCCCTCCCTATGCTCCACCCTGTGCATGGCTACGCCAGGGCGTTGTAGCAGACCCGATGATGAAGCATGTCACACACATTTGTGTGTGAGTGAGGGCAGTTTTTTCTAACATACAATTGTGCCACTGCTTGTTTTCTTCTTTATCTGTGGTCTTTCCTCTCCATCTCTTCATGTGTGTATTATGTTGACTCTAGGGGGTTCGGGTGATAGAGTAGATGTTTGACCCTCTCCCCTTCCTTGTGTGAGAATAGTAAATTATTCCCACCCGCTATCCAACACTTTCCCTACTGTTGCACTCGCTGGAGTGGGAATATTAATTTTTACATACCTGCTATCCAACACTTTCCCTATTGTTTTACTCACTGGAGTGGGAATAGTAATGTTTTATCCACCCACTGTCCAACGCTTTCCTTACTGTTGCACTCACCGGGGTGGGAATAGTAATTTTGTCATACCTGCTATCCAATCCTTTCTCTACTGTTGCACTCACTGGAGTGGGAATAGTAATTTTTACATACCTACTATCCATCACTTTCCCTATTGTTGCACTCTCTGGAGTGGGAATAGTAATTTTTATCTACCCGCTATTCAACACTTTACCTTTTGTTGCACTCCCTGGAGTTGGTGTAGTAATTTTTACCCACCAGCTATCTAAAACTTTCTCTACGGTTACACTCGTTGGAGTGAGAATAGTAATTTTTACCCACCCGCTATCCAACACTTTACCTATTGTTGCACTCCCTGGATTTGGTATAGTAATTTTTTCCCTCCAGCTATCTAAAACTTTCTCTACGGTTACACTCGTTGGAGTGAGAATAGTAATTTTTACCCACCTGCTATCCAATACTTTCCCTACTGTTGTTCTCACTGGAGTGGGAATTGCAAATTTAACACCCGCTATCCAACACTTTCCTGACTGTTAAACTCGTTGGAGTGGCAATAGAAATTTGTACCCACCAGCTATCCAATATATAATAAATATAATTTATGTAGTTTCAACATTTTCTTCTAAATACATATTTGTTTTTAATAGTTTAATTAAATATGTATATATATATATGTTCATTCTTCCTGTGTAACATAGAGGAGTTTTTGAGCGTCAATATATATATATATATATATATATATATATATATATATATATATATATATATATATATATATATATATATATATGTATATATATGTATATATATATATATATCAGCAGAAAAAGGCCAAGTCTGATTCACCAACGTTCTCAGCTCACAGAAAGACCAACGAATCCCAAGATACTGGCAAATGGTAGTTTATTCCGATAAAGTTAACAGCAGCGTGGCAGACGACGCGTTTCGGGCAGTTTCCCTTGTTCACATCATAAATATTTCCCATAATGCCCTCCTTTTAACTTAATCCATGTGCACCATGTGATCAAAAATGAAAATAGACAAAATACTGCAAGGTTAAAGTCACACAAAATTCGTCCGGGGCGTCTTGTCTTTTCCTGCTCAATCTTAAATACATTATTTTCATTTCATGATTGACAACAGTCGTTTGATAATTTATGTAGTTTCAACATTTTCTTTTAAATAAATATTTATTTTTAATAGTTTAATTAATTTATTTTATATATATATATAAAATTAATAAAACTATTAAAAATAAATATTTATTTAAAAGAAAATGTTGAAACTACATAAATTATATTTATTATATGTAGGATAGCGTAGGGGATAAAATTACTATTTCCACTACAGAAAGTGCAACAGTAGAGAAAGTATGGCATAGCTGAGGGGAAAAATGCACTATTCCCACTACAGTAAATGCAACAGTAGGGAAAGTGTGTATATATCTATATATATATATATATATCACTGTATAGATCTCCGACTGGACTTCACATACCAGCATGCTTCTGCTCTGGAGAGGCGGAGCGCGTGGACAATACACCTTTAAATGAAGGAGGGGTGTTATAACTTTACCAGGGACGGCTTCCACCTCACCTGTACCCTGTTGGACATCCTGGAAGAGCAAGCAGCCCATGTAATCTGGCACTGATGAAAGCCTAAGGAGGCTGAAACGCGTCTGCCATCAAGTGGATGTGTGAGTGGTGACGTTCAGAACACTATCACACTCTAAGGAAGTGAGTGGTTTTCCTCGAGTGGTGGTGCTTAGGGTGTGAAGTTGATGGTATTTCAGTGAACAATTGTGGCAAGCGTTCACGTGCACACGGTGGT
Organism: Lissotriton helveticus; assembly: GCF_964261635.1. NCBI lineage: Eukaryota > Metazoa > Chordata > Amphibia > Caudata > Salamandridae > Lissotriton > Lissotriton helveticus. The sequence goes on from NC_136063.1 coordinate 86,929,843, forward strand.
CCTGCCTGTCTAGGGTTACAGTGTAGTGAGATGAGTTTGTGAGGGCAAGCAAAAGTAAAGTGTGAGTTCCGTCGGTGACAAGTTCAGGCTGGAAAGTGGGAAAGTCATTTGTGATTAAACCAGACTGTGGGGTGTTTAAAACCGATATCTATAGTGATGAATTGAGAAACATGCTCTCTCTATCAGGTTTAGTCTTTTACCTTAGACTCAACTCCTGGATGTGGGTTGAGTGTGGTCTGGAAGTTATGGCAATATTCCACGTTGGTGGATTAGAGAGAGACTACAGAAACGAAAGGAGAAGAGAAAACATCGTCAGGAAGGCATAAAAACGAGGACTGTGTGAGAGCCTTTTGGGGTCGGTACATCGACAATTGTTTTTTGCTTTGGTCAGGCTCTGAAGAACTTCTCCATTCCTTTTTTGAACACCTAAACAACAATACATGGGAAATGAGCTTCACCATGAAACACAGCCTCACCAGTATGGAGTTCTTAGACTTGGACTTCTACATTAAAGATAACAAGATACACTCCAAACTTTTCAGAAAACCTACATCCTGCAACTCTATACTCCATGCCTCCAGCTTTCACCCTGAACACCAGTTACGCTCCATCCCATATGGTGAATTTCTAAGAGCTAGGCGTAACTGTAGTGAATCCAATGAGTTTGAACAATGCATCTCAAATATGAGGGACAGATTCCTAAGGCGAGGGTACCCTAAATCATCCCTCAAAATTGCGGAACAAAAAACCAGAACCATCCCTAGACCAGACTGTCTAAAAACACGCACGGAGACAGAGTCCTCCGGACAACAAATCAGACTGATAACTGAATACAACGCTCTCAACTACACCACCAAAAAGAGCTTCAACAAACACTGGAAACTGCTAAAAGAGGATCCATTACTTAGGGAGTTCCTTCCAGACAGACCGGCCATTACTTACAAGAAGGGTTTCACTTTGAAAAACAAACTGAGCCCCACGGTACCCCCTAACACTGGAACGCGAGATTGGCTATCCACAAGAGGTTTGGGTTTCTACAGATGTGGTTCATGTTCCATGTGTATTTGGGGGAAACATGGCACCACTACTTTCAAGGGTCCGGAAGAGTCCACGTACAAAATCAAACAAAATATCACTTGTCTGACCAAATTTGTTGTCTACCTAATTGAATGTAAATGTGGCAAAACATATGTTGGTAGCACCATCAGGGCACTCAGAGATAGAATTGCTGAACACATGAGGGCAATACAGAAAAGGGACCCACGCTACCCAGTAGCCCTACACGTAGCAGAGTGCCAACCTCTAGAGGATGATTTCAAAGTGCGTGTTTTTGGCATTGATATGATTCCCCTCAATATCCGAGGGGGTAATAGGGAACTGATGCTCAGACGTAGAGAGGCCACATGGATCATGCGCCTACAGAGCGTCGAACATGGGCTGAACTACGACCCTGAGCTTCAGTACTTTCTAGGCAACTAAAAAGTTGCCTGAGGGGTTTCAATCCTTTCGGAAACCAATGATATCCACCTCTGGACACTGACACAACTTACAGAAAACAACTACAGACGTTTTATTGTACAATATCCACATCATCTGGAACAAGATTATAACTGAATATTGTACAAATCACGATCTGGACAAACGCTTTTATAATGTTAACTTGCAACCACACTTGTCATCTTTGGACAAACTCTTTTATAATGTTAACTTGCAACCACACTTGTCATCTTTGAATATTCTATAACCAACTACAGGTGCGAAAAAAGGCTACTATTTTGTGACCCATCAGAAACACTGTGGTTGATAAACAAAAAGGTGCAATTTGCATTTATGTATTCTATGTCAATGTATTTTATGAAGTCACCTTCTCTTGATAAATTTTAACGCACCTTCGCTTGTCAGATTATTACCCTGTAATGTGACCAGTGTATCATGATTGACATGCATGACCAGTGAATATGGGCAAACAACGATTTATTTTTGTTCTTGGCGAACTATATGAATGTGATCTAGGAAGTCACCTTCTCACAACGATGCGAATGCACCCTCACTTGGTGGCGTGTCACCCTTTTGAATCACTTTCTACGGTTTAATATGATTTCTAGTACCTACTTAAGAACAGGGCGATACTAACTTTCCCCCATGTGAGGACTTCTAATTGAGACTGACCTATCTCTATAAACACATAATGTCGACATTTGAACACCGTGATTACCACTAACTACGAGTATCCTGACAATTATGAACAGAGTTTGCCCTATGGCATCATTTTCTCTGCTCCAACATACATCGCGAACATATACACTACTTGATTCACATGCTGATGACCAACACGGGACACTCGGCATCATTAATTCCCCATTCCAAGATGGCGGCCATTTTTCGTACCTCCTAACCTACCGGCATCTTCGATTTCTAGTTTTTCCAGTTTCTCTACTTAGCGTCATTTCCTCCTCCGGCCCGGGGTCCGCTCATGACAGACGGCCACCGGGAACCAACGGAGGAGGGATACTGACCATTAGGTGAGTCGCCGCTCGCTTTCCATAGATATACTGGATTCCAAACCTTCTTATGCACATATTTTAACGGGAACTGGCGACGGCATTTTATTTACAAGTGCACGCTATTTTCTGATTCTTTCAGCTTACCGCTAACCAGGAAACGCACCCGTTTCAAGGTTTTCAATTGTATGGATCCCCTCCCGGTCTACATCTATAACACAGCAATACTCAGGTACAAAACGTATCTTCAGTATTTTAAGTTTTTCCTTGCTGCAGTATTGTAGAACTTTTTGAGATATACACTATGTATGTTACCTTAGGTCCACTGATCTGGCTGATCAACTTTATCTCTTTATTAGAGCGTCTTTAACAAGAAGTCTCTGACACAGAGGGGTGGGGTCGCACACTACTCACACACCGGCGGAAGTTGCCCCTGAGGACTCTAGTCATTGTAGTAGAGTGTTCGCGATGCATCATCTTTCGATCTTGCTATCTTCGCTGTCTTCGCCATCCCTGGACACGTGTTTCGGGTTATCAACCCTCGTCAGCAGGGATAGGCAGTGTTCTGGGGTCGCCGATGGCTTCCAATATCTGCCAGGTATAGTACCACTCCGGCGCGTAGGTGCGGGATCCCAGGCTCGTCAGCCCGCTGCTCAAGGGAGCTTTAAGTTACAAAGAGGGGTGGGGTCGCACACTACTCACACACCGGCGGAAGTTGCCCCTGAGGACTCTGGTCATTGTAGTAGAGTGTTCGCGATGCATCATCTTTCGATCTTGCTATCTTCGCTGTCTTCGCCATCCCTGGACACGTGTTTCGGGTTATCAACCCTCGTCAGCAGGGATAGGCAGTGTTCTGGGGTCGCCGATGGCTGCCAATATCTGCCAGGTATAGTACCACTCCGGCGCGTAGGTGCGGGATCCCAGGCTCGTCAGCCCGCTGCTCAAGGGAGCTTTAAGTTACAAAGAGGGGTGGGGTCGCACACTACTCACACACCGGCGGAAGTTGCCCCTGAGGACTCTGGTCATTGTAGTAGAGTGTTCGCGATGCATCATCTTTCGATCTTGCTATCTTTGCTGTCTTCGCCATCCCTGGACACGTGTTTCGGGTTATCAACCCTCGTCAGCAGGGATAGGCAGTGTTCTGGGGTCGCCGATGGCTGCCAATATCTGCCAGGTATAGTACCACTCTGGCGCGTAGGTGCGGGATCCCAGGCTCGTCAGCCCGCTGCTCAAGGGAGCTTTAAGTTACAAAGATGGGTGGGGTCGCACACTACTCACACACCGGCGGAAGTTGCCCCTGAGGACTCTGGTCATTGTAGTAGAGTGTTCGCGATGCATCATCTTTCGATCTTGCTATCTTCGCTGTCTTCGCCATCCCTGGACACGTGTTTCGGGTTATCAACCCTCGTCAGCAGGGATAGGCAGTGTTCTGGGGTCGCCGATGGCTGCCAATATCTGCCAGGTATAGTAGGTCGCGTAGGTGCGGGATCCCGAAACACGTGTCCAGGGATGGCGAAGAAGGATACATCGCGGAATACTAAACTACACTGACCATAGTCCTTAGGGGTGATCCCGCTGGTGAGTGAGTGGTGTGCGACCCCACCCCCTTTCGAAATGTTTAAAGCTCCCTCGAGCTGTCGGGCTGACGAGCCTGGGACCCCGCACCTGCGCGCCTGTGTGGTACTAGACCTGGCAATATTTGGCAGCCACCGGCAACCCCAGAAGATAAGAAGATGGCCTATTCCCTGCTGATGAGGGGTAAATACCCCGAAACACGTGTCCAGGGATGGCGAAGAAGGATACATCGCGGAATACTAAACTACACTGACCATAGTCCTTAGGGGTGATCCCGCTGGTGAGTGAGTGGTGTGCGACCCCACCCCCTTTCGAAAAGTCTCTGACACACCCAGTAACTAGACGAAACAAAGCTAACAGAACGCGATTTTACGAATTGATCCACGGGATAGTCCACCACTATCTACTAAGATATCTGAATATCAATAATCCCAGTGGTAAGGATACTTTTATTATAGTGTCCTGGTTATTTTGGTTTACCATCAATTTAACCTTCCATTGACAGGCTCTCACACAGTCCTCGTTTTTATGCCTTCCTGACGATGTTTTCTCTTCTCCTTTCGTTTCTGTAGTCTCTCTCTAATCCACCAACGTGGAATATTGCCATAACTTCCAGACCACACTCAACCCACATCCAGGAGTTGAGTCTAAGGTAAAAGACTAAACCTGATAGAGAGAGCATGTTTCTCAATTCATCACTATAGATATCGGTTTTAAACACCCCACAGTCTGGTTTAATCACAAATGACTTTCCCACTTTCCAGCCTGAACTTGTCACCGACGGAACTCACACTTTACTTTTGCTTGCCCTCACAAACTCATCTCACTACACTGTAACCCTAGACAGGCAGGACCACCGTGTGCACGTGAACGCTTGCCACAATTGTTCACTGAAATACCATCAACTTCACACCCTAAGCACCACCACTCGAGGAAAACCACTCACTTCCTTAGAGTGTGATACTCTTAGTGTTCTGAACGTCACCACTCACACATCCACTCCCTGTGCGATTGGATACGCACACCATTACTGCATGCGTGATGCACCTCAAGTCACGTCACCATATGCAGTATAACTCTGTGAGTTGACGTACCAGTAAATCTGTATACTTTGTGCTTTGTACCATCAGCCCTGAAGAGTCGTGTTGACTCAACGGCACACAACGAAATACGTGTCGGCTTACTGTTATTCCTCAAGTCTGGATCTAATAAATCTCCACCCCGCTGGGACAAGCAACACACCAAAGGATCTGCTTCCATGTTATTTTGTCTTTTGTTACTTATCAATTACACTGAATTGTAGAACATTTGTTTGTAGTTGCGAGAGCTTAGCTGTTCAATTGTGCATGGTCTCTGACTTTTTAGACGGTTAAGGGTGATTTTCCGTCTGCTCTTTACGCACTACACAGTCACCTATTTTAAAACACACACGTGAACGTTAAATTTGAGGCAGTGCGCCCTTGACATCTGAACTCTGAAAATACCCTCGAGTAGTTTACCTTGCGTCTGCCATCAAGGTTTATGGACTGCCAGCACTGCGCACAAACCATCATTAAAGCCCTTTCAAAGATCCCGGAGGTGTGTCGCGCCTTTTTCTTAAAAATGGGAGCAGGCGCTGTTTCTATATATTGTCAGCAATCTGGGCGCTGACTGACGACACCCCCTCTCGTTCAGGAGCACCGTGTGTAAAACCAGAACTCTTCGGTAACCGGCATTTCCTGCAAAACACGGAGCCCTCCCAGCAGCTAAATCCACCACACTGGCCGTAATCGCTGCAAGGGGAGAGAGGAGGCAATAAGTATTGCCTGTCATAAGGAATCCACAAAAGACTTTTTTTCACTCTTCGGGGCACTGGAGCTGGCGTGTGGCCCGTATCCATATTTTGGAGCATCACTGGGTGTTCGCATCGTATCTATCACTGTATAGATCTCCGACTGGACTTCACATACCAGCATGCTTCTACTCTAGAGAGGCAGAGCGCGTGGACAATACACCTTTAAATGAAGGAGGGGTGTTATAACTTTACCAGGGACGGCTTCCACCTCACCTGTACCCTGTTGGACATCCTGGAAGAGCGAGCAGCCCGTGTAATCTGGCACTGATGAAAGCCTAAGGAGGCTGAAAAGAGTCTGCCATCAAGGTTTATGGACTGCCAGCACTGCGCACAAACCATCATTAAAGCCCTTTCAAAGAACCCGGAGGTGTGTCGTGCCTTTTTCTTAAAAATGGGAGCAGGCGCTGAATATATATATATATATATATATATATATATATATATATATATATATATATATATATATATATATATATACTATATATGGAATTTCAATGGTTTTATGCGAGTAAAATAAGGTTTTGTAAATGCAAATTCCTAACTATATATGTTCTATAACCAATGGTTTTTTCAATGAATTTTTCATTGAATATATATATATATATATATCTATATATATATATATATTCAATGAAAAAACCATTGGTTATAGAACATATATAGTTAGGAATTTGCATTTACAAAACTTTATTTTACTCGCATAAAACCATTGAAATTCCATATATAGTTAGATGCGCTAACTATATATCGCGCACCCGCAATCCACTGCTGATGATGTCACATATTACATCATTCATGACATGGTCAGTGACATCACTGATGACATCACTGATGACATCTCAAATTACATCACTGATGACATCACTGATGACATATCAAATGACATCACTGATGACATCACTGATGACATCTCAAATGACATCACTGGTGACATCACTCATGATATCATTCATGTGATAATACAATGAACCTCTTCAGACTCTAATATAACCTTAGATACAATCAGTGTAAACAGACACTCACAGACTGTCACTCATCCATGGAGTTACTCACACAACTAGTCAGTCATGCAAACAATCAATCACACCTCCATTTCCTCAACTATACAGTTATACAAACTTTACTTATTCAAATATATACTAACACATATTTTCTCTCTTATACAATCCCTGATACAAGTTCACAATGATCCATACAGCCACTCACACATTCACTGGCTCTTATGCACAGTTATTTATATATGTCAACTCTCACATGAACTGTCTTTTACATATGTACTTACTTTGACATGTAGTACTGAGATATCCATTCACTCACCAATACACTCATGCACACAGTCAACCACCCATACAGCTGTTTCCACATGCAGTTTTGAACCCATACATCTAGTGAATCAGCTGTTCACACATCTATGCACAGAGTCACACACCTCCCAGCCACTCACACACATACTCAGTCTCCCATACAAATACTTGGGCAACCAATCAATAACCCATATAGTTACTCATATAGCTACTGATCAACACATGCAGCAGTTTACAGAACAACAGATATAATGATGCACAAATTAATACAGTTTAATCACTAACCCATGCACGCAGTGAGACACATTTAATCACTCACTCATACAGTCAGTCATGCACCTACTAAATCCTTCATCCAGACAGTTATACATCCACTCATTCTTCAATATGTAAGATATATTTTAACTTTACAGAAACATACAGTCACTGGATGTTGTCATCAGTGATGTCATCAGTGATGTCACTGACCATGTCATGAATGATGTAATATGTGACATCATCAGCAGTGGATTGCGGGTGCGCGATATATAGTTAGCGCATCTAACTTTATATGGAATTTCAATGGTTTTATGCGAGTAAAATAAGGTTTTGTAAATGCAAATTCCTAACTATATATGTTCTATAACCAATGGTTTTTTCATTGAATTTTCAAGGTTTTGTAAATGCAAATTCCTAACTATATATGGACTATAACCTATGGTTTTTTCATTGAATTTCAATGGTTTTTTGAAAGCTAATATCTGTATCTGTAAAATGTATTCTTCTTTAAATCTTAAAATATATTGTACATGTTTTTTATACATTTTTTTTTTAAAAAAATTTTTGTTCCGCTCCTAGTCCGCGAACCGGTCAGCTTCCTGTTAGCTCAATGTAAAGCCGCAACTTGGTGCGCGAAACGGTAATCGTTCCTTTAGCGTAACTGTTACGTTATCATGACGTTTTGCGTTGTCGCGTAATACGTTATCTGACGCGCCAAGTTAGCGGACCCGGAAGCGGATCGGATAGCGGCGCAAAGCGCGAAACGTAAAGACAGCAGGTCATGTGACTCGGTAATAACACTTTTCATTAGTTCATTTCACTTTTGGTTTCCTAATGATGTAATACTAGGTCATGTGATCTAAAATTAACACTTTTCATTGGTTTAGAACTTTTGCTTTTCGCAAATGATGAAAACCCCTCCTTCTTTCCTCACTCTGACTTTCATCTTGGTGAGAGAAAGACCCTTTTACATTCTAGAGAAATGGCTTCAGTTGTTGCTTCTGGTAGTGTTCCACCACCACCACCTCCACCTCCTCATGGAAAAAAAGGACCACCTACTCAACCAATCTTTGAAGAAGAGGAAGATCAGGAAGAGGAGGAAGGGCCTGAATGTTTGCCTGAGGAGCCCAGGAGGTACAACAGAACGGAAAATTTCATCTGGCAATTTTTTAAATTTCCACCAGGGCAAAAGAAAGTCAATGCAAGATATGTCTTTTGCCGTATCTGTGATGATCGCCTTTCAAGGGGGACGGACAAAAAATATAGTTTTGGAAATTTTACAATGCACAGGCACATGAGTAGGTGGCACCCAAATAATTATAGTGCTGCTCAGCTTCGCAACGAACAACAAAATCCCCCGGCAATAGCAAGAAGATCTGTCGTGCCAGAAGTATCGGGACCAGAGGCAAGGGAGTTGATCCCGAATATTCAAATGGACATGGGGGAAGTGAAACAAATGTGCGTGTGGTGCAATCAAATATTATGCTACCGAGAAAGTAGCATTACTCTTATAATAAGAGCAATCAAAAATCATGTATGTCCAAAACGACCCAAAAAATAAATTCTTCTTTTTTTTGTTGCTCCTGTTGAGCCCTCTTCAATGAATCATTTTTGTTTCCCCCCTCCCCCCAAAAAATAAAAAAAGTACAAAATGTTCAGAAAAAAACAAAAAAATATAAAAAATGTTCAGAAAAATAATAAAAAAAATTTAAAACAACAAAAACAAAAAAAAAGTTCTTTTCAGAACTACCTCCCCATTATAAAAAAAATTTGTAGAATTTTTGGAACTCTGCCAAGCTCTATTTCTTTTAGTTCGCTCCCAGTTCGCACTCTGGTACGCGAACCAGGAGCGAACCAAAACATTTTTTTTTAAAAAAGAACAGTAAGTATAAGGAAAGGAAACAGACAGTTATGTTACAAGAAAGACAGCTATAGGGAGTAAAGAAAAGATACTATTACCCGCAATTCACTTCTGATCATGCCATATATTACATAATTTTTGACATGTTCAGTGACATCATCAGCAGTGGATTGCGAGTAACAGTATCTTTTGTTTACTTCCTATAGCTGTCTTTTTTGTAACATAAATGTCTGTTTCCTATCCTTATACTTACTGTATATCAAATTTATGCTTGTTGAAGAATACAGAGGAGATAATAGATGTGAAGACCTACCATTGTAGTAAAACATGCCCACTTATTACATCATTCATAACATAGTCAGTGACATCATCAGCAGTGGAATGCGGGTTAAAAAAGTAGAAAACATTTACCTTATAATTCTTGTTAACTTTTAAAGAAAATTTTTCATACTTTCAATCTGTAAAAGAGAGAACAAACATTTCCAAAAATATTAAAACATGTATTTAAAAATTAGAAAAAAGAAGGGAAAAGGTTCAAGAAGAAACACTTTTTAAACAACTTTGACACTTACAGAAGCCTCTGCTTCTCTACGACCCGTACACAACCCTAAAGATATATATTTTAAACAAACAGTATCTTCATGCTGATGAACTGAGACCTATTTTGGAACATGGTACTTCTTTTGCACTGCTGATGTCTCACAATAGTGATGCAATAGCAGCGCAAAAAAGATGTAAAGCCATCATAAAATTGTGTCTAATATTTTAAATGATTGTTTCAGGATGCAAATAAGATGTGTGCTTTCAAGAGCTTTCTTTGAGGTGAGGCCTATTCCTTTTTTTAAAAAAAACAGTACCCAGAAGTACAGCACTGTAAGCATTAAAATTGACACTTACAGACGACTCAGTTTCTCCATATCTACCTCACATTTCTAAATGTATATCATAAGTACAAAAAGCAGAACATTAATTATACATGTTAAATGGTTTATTTTTGCTGTTCTCAGAATGTATCAAATTTCACTTAAATCAGTGACTTGAAGGTGTTCATCATGTAACAGCGGGGAAAAAAAACACAATCAAAATGATTGTGTTTAAAAAACCCATACAACCTAAGAAATCTGAATTCAAAACTCCTTAAAATTAACTTACTTTCAATGACGTCAAAGGATCTCCTATGAACAGCTTCCACTCTGTTGTGCTATAAATATTTTCAGCCCGCCACTTTCTGAAAGAAAACCTCCATCGATTCGAAAAATATGTTACATACAAGAAAAGACTTCTCTCATTCTATCACATGTTTCCACTAGGCCAAATCATGTTGCCGCGATTCGCAACTCTTGTAATTCTTCCAATCAAATCCCGACATTTTCTATTTTCGCAACTTTCAAAAATAATACATTTAATATTATTTTCACAATCCTGGACTACTAATATCTTACCCTTCTTTGTCACTCATGTTCTCCTTTTCCTATGACACTGATACTGCTTACTATGAAGCAGACTTACTTGCATCAGGTTTATATAGTTGGATTTTTAAATTGACATTATAATTAAAAGTTTTGGACCAATAATCTAGACAGCATTGCAGACTTACATTCCCTCTACTTCATGAACCTTTTACAATTCTTCACAGGAAATCCCGAGATTCTTTCATTAAAATTTTGGTTTTAAAAACACCAGGTAAGAATTTTTAAGGTCAAACGGCAATTTTTTTTTGAAAGTTACAACGGAATCATTGCAGAATGACCAGCCGTTTCGAGACTTTAAATAAGCTGTATAATGTCCTGATGTTGTTGAAGGACCATCGTGATAGATAATTGCTACAGTTACAAAAGTCCTTCCTGATATTGAAAGCTGAGAAGCCACAACATTTTTTATTAAAGTTGACAATTTTGATCCATCAGGCCTACATCGTTGGATCATTAAAATGACATACTGTCCATATCTACGTATAAATAATGTTGACATCATTTCAGATTTACATTGGCTACACTCCATGTTGTGATCCGCTGCATTTACTAGCTTATTAAAGGAGACTGATTTACTGTCTGGCAAAGTTAAATATATAAATCTTTCTGAGTCTACACTAGTAGTACTTGATACCATACAGTTCTCGCAGTCATGCTGCCATTGATAAGAAAGCCCAAACAGGTGATCTACATCTACACCCTCATCTTGCAATACATCAAGCATATACATTAAAAACTCCTGACAATCTTGCTGATTATTTTCAGAGAAGTCTGTTTGACCTGAACATTCATCTAACAGATAGCGAACTTCAGACACACTTTCTACTTTTGTTCGATCAGTGCTACATTTCTCGTAAACAGAATTCAACAAACAGCATAAAATTTGTTCTGAATTCAACAGAATCTGTTCTTTTAAACTCTCTAGTGAAAAGAGAACATTAACCACTACATTTGCATAGCAGTTGACACCAGAACTGTTTTCAAATTGTAAACCGACAACATCTTCAACAGAATCCACTTTCTTTCTGCTAACAATTTTCGGTTCATCGACTTTTGGTCTTTTTGCTACAACCTCCCTACTATTACTGATATTTCTACGTTTCCGGCCTACCACACGTTTCTCAAACAAAGGATATTGAGGCAAATGTGGCGCATACTCTCTTCTTAACCTATTGTATTCCTTAACACAATCTAGATCCGCACAAATGTTTGTGACATCACAGTCAATCAAGTACAATCCCGATAAAGTTCTAACTCGTGACAATGCCACATATGCCATACCCTCCTTGAACACAGAACTGCCAATATTCACCAATGCACTGTCTACACTTAAACCTTGCGATTTATGGATTGTCACCGCATATGCCAAGCAAACAGGAAACTGTTTACGGCGAACATATAAGTCTTTAACAAGCAAAAACCTAGCAGAACAACGACCAATTAGCTGTACTTCCTCAATGCCATCAAATTTAATTTTTAAAAATTCTATTCCATCTCTATTTCTGTATTTCTCAAAATCAACAACATTACCCATTGATCCATTTACCAGACCTCTTTCAACATGTAAATTCCTTCTCAAAATGATTCGGCAATTTAAACACACATTCAAAGTCTTTTCAAAACCCGCTGTTTTAGATATAGTCTTCTCTAATGAATCCAATTTTGATTTCAAATTCTCTGACAAAATAATTGTTGATCCCATATGCTCTATTTTGTCAATAGCTTCAAGTTTCACAATCTCTTGCTTTTCTAAATTCAACATTTTGTTGTTGAAGATGGCACATTCTGCAAGAGTTGGCATCAAACATATTCCGGATTTCTTCTCAGTAATTTTCTGAAAAATATTCTCAGCCACAATCTCTTGTTCGGGATATAAATTTGAAAGTAATCGTGCATTTAAAGCTTCTTTTCCATGCTCGGTCACTTTTCCAATTCTAATATCTTGTAGAATATTCTTGTAATCTTCATCTTTTGCCTGACGCATATTTTCATGCAGTTCAGCATAATTGAAGTTTAACCATATATTGACGTTGCCAATGCTCCCTAGGCACTTCCTGGTATCTTCATGCGTGAGTATTTTGAACACAGGTTGTCCTTTTACTGGTGTCAGCTGCAGAAGATCTCCGAAAACAATGATGTGTTTGCCACCAAATAACACATCATATTCCGTTTTAAGTACTTCTTGCATTCTCAAATGCACAAAGGCAAGCATGACATTGGAAACCATGCTTACTTCGTCAATGATAAGTAGTTTCATTTTCCTCAAGACTCTTGAAACTTCACAGCAAGCATCCCCAGATAACTTGTGGTATTGTAATTTGTTGTCATGCTCCACCGGCAGCATCAGTAGACGATGCAAAGTAATACCTTTAATGTTATGTGCTGCAAGTCCAGTAGGAGCGGTGACAACACAAGACAGCGATGACTCAGTCCTTTCCTGCAGATAGCATGAAATTGCTTTAATGAGGAAACTTTTTCCAGTTCCCGCTTCTCCACTCACATACAGTCGGACAGGCTTCAACGATGTACATGAGCACTCTTTCTTCTCATGACTTAATCCATGCTCAATTTGCTTGGTAACTTCATCATATATTTTCCTCTGCTCAACGTTGAGTTGTTTTTCCAAGTCTTCTAAGTTAACTGAATCCTCCTGAGCATGTGCCATGGCTCTTTCCACTTCATTCATAGCAGTGGCAGCTTAATTTTCGATAATAGGTCCTCCAAGTGGATCTTGACTCAATGGAACAGAACTCTGACTGTCCAGAGAACTGTCTCTGGCAATCTCGGCTGCAATCGTTGCTTTCTGCTCAATTTCCAAAGTTAGCATTTCTTGATATTTGGGAAAAGCAGGACATTCTATGGTCTCCTTAGCAGCAGTGAAAGAGTCTTTGTAACAGAGGAAATCTCCAAGCAGTTCCTCTTCTGCACGCCGAGGCTTGAAAAGTTGCAAAAGTGCTAAATAGAAAAACTCCTTTTTTTCTGGAGATTCGCCACTCAATTTTCGATGGTTTACTAATTGGCATTTTCTTTGCTTGACCAGGCATCCCTCACTTCCAATTACAGCATACACTCCTTTCTCAATATCTTCTTTGATGTTCCTCTTGAATATATAATTTTGTAGAACCTCATATAGACAAACATTCTCAAGGTGACTGCTTCGATTTGGATAATATGTATCCAACATGTTGGTCTTCAAAATGTCGGTACTGTTTGTTTCCTTTTCTGCCAAATATTCAATTTCCCGGACAGGTTTTAGAACCCGATTTCGCGTTGCAGCAAGACCAAGACTCGCCCAAACAATACTCCTGGATTTGGCATAGAGACTTGCTGAAGACAATCGATCTGAACATTCGTAAGTTCCGATTTCTCGATGCGACAACATCTTCAGACTGAAACTGTACAACTTCTTGCTAAGGCTCTTTTCATGGGAAATGTCCTCCCACATATCCTTCAGTTCTGTCTTTTCTTTTTTGGTGATGTAAGATGTCACATACAGAGCCACAGCCATACAGTTGTCACCCACAAACTGTATATCCATGTTAGCATTCCACATGGACAAAATCACTGGGTTGTAGTCGTTGATGTACTTGGACTCTTCGTTCCTTTTCAAATTGTATGTATTTTTGGGTGATTTCCTCGTCACATTATGTCGTAGTGAAGACATCAAACTGTTCACTTTTCCTTTAGAAATCACCGGTCGTGGAAAGTTGAAACGACATTTGGTGTAGAACTTGTCCTTGTTTCTGAATTTACGACGACAGTACTTTCCACAACGATGGCTTTGGAAACGTAGAACTTGTTCTCTTAGGCTTTTCTTCTCCGTTGCGTTTGGAACAGCACACGTAGAATACTGTTCTATGAAATTCATCACTAAGTCATCCGGATCTGTTCCAAATTTAGGTGCATCCTTGATCCACAACAACATATGTATATGAGGAGCACCTCTTGCTTGGTACTCCTTTCTCCAGAAGAAATCCAACACCTCTCCAAGAGGTGGATTCTTCTTATTTGAGATGAAAGACATCATAGCTTCAAATCTATGATTGAAGTACCTGCATACATTCACAGGATCCAAAGAAACCAGTTCTCCAGGTGTCTTGAATTCAATGTTTTCAATATTTCCATTTGCCTCTCGTAGAAATTCAAGTAAGTCTTCCCAGCCATACTCGGCACAGCTCAGAGTGAGGAACCATGTCGGAGTTCCTAAGTTCCTCAGCATACATTTTAAATCACCATGATGACGGTACCAGTACTCATTAGTACCACGCTGACACGCCATGAGATTAATTAAGTGAGAATCCAAAATACTGTCTTGGACATTGACTTTATGCATAAAGTCCCTTGCCGAGATATTTGCATCTGTATACCACTCTTTAAGATGTGGTTCACTGCATATGACAGTCCAGACAGATCGCTTTCAAGCAGGAGATGAAACAAATAGGGAATGCATTGACGAAACCTAGGATCTTCTGCATACAATCGTAAAGTCCGGTATTCAGACGCAGGAATTTGATGAGATCGCTCATCATATCTTCCTCCTCGACCTGTGGGAAATAGCTGTGGGAAACACCGAGCTTCCAAACTTTCCTCCCAAACACTAATGGGACTCCCTTTGGCTTGTTTCATTTGAAACAACTCAATAGCATTCCCCATGACTTCCTTGGAATGCAAAGGATGAACACTATAATGTTCATATATTTCTTCACTTTTAGAGGCCTCTACTTTCTCAATTTGGCCAGCACACAAATCGCTATCCTCTTCATCACTTACTTCCTCTTCTGCAACATATACATTCTTATAGTACTTATTATTTTTCTTCAAATACACTGTTGCCTTTTTGACTTTCCTAACATCCACTAAATCTTGCCATATTTTCTTATTCTTTGTCGGAACCCCATTAACCAAGATAACCAGAGGTTCCTCTTCCACTTTTTCTACTCCAATTGTGTTAATGTTTTTGTTCAAATCTAGAGGCAAATAAACAACTCTTCCCTTTAATCCTCTCTGTAAATCTGCTGGAGGCAACTTCCCTGTCTTTGGCTCCATTCTTACAATAGCCTGAAAGGGATGGATACTTTGAATCAAAATAGATTCATAAGTATTTAAATCCTTCAATTCAGAAGGAATCTCAACCAATTCCAGATTATTATGAACTGCCCTAGCAGGCATCTGGTTTTGGTTTAATTTATTACAACAATAAGTACACACACGTTGATCCGATCCCAAATCAAAATAATTTTCTACCATCAAGTATGTGGCAAAATCCTTCCATTCACTATTATTTTCCCTTTCACTTTTTGCATATAAATCCACTACCTTAGTCTGATTCTTATAATAAGTGCGTCGACAACATACACAAGTGAAATTAGGCCTCTCACTTGATTTCATCTGAAACGTGGCAATTTCCTTCTGAAAATTATCTGTACTGGAAACCTGTACATTATCTTCAACATTACCCTCTACTTCAGGGTCAATTTGAACATTCTCATCTTTACTACTAAAGTAACAAAACTCAATTTCTTCACAAATATTCTTCACATATATTTCAGAACCATGCAAAAGAGCAGCACATAATTGTTTAAGCATAATTGCTGGACTCTTTGCATAATACAACATTCTCACTAATTTTCTCACTTTATTATGATGCACTGCTAGCATCCTGAAATGATGAAAAACACTCTGGCATACTCTCCTGGAAAGACAAGCCAGTGAATGACCACGCAAACCTGTCATTTGTCTCACTCTGCAAGGATCTAAATCTTGCAACAACTTCATTTTCTGCTTCAAACTTTTCTTATTAAATGTCCGTATAAAATCACAAAGCAAATTGATGGAAACCTGTCGCACACTGCAAATAGAACTACACTTCCAAATGTACACAGGACCCTTAGGACGTCTTCCTAAAACCTCATCACTTAGCGCCTCTTCTGTCTCTGTTGTCACAAGTTTTTCTTTTTCAACTGGACAACCATCCTTCACTTCATAAGCTCGACCACTGGTGTCAACTGCAAACACCAAATCATTATCCTGAAAATAACTCTCCTCATTAAAAAATGCCTCAGAACTTGAACTATGCATCCATTCTCCGGAAAAAACTTCACAAAAGTTGCTACGATTTACTACTCTCTTCCATCTACTGTTTGTTTTGAAATCAGAAATTACCTTGCTTAGTTCCCTAATTCTATTGATTACCAAAATAAACAACTTTCGCTTAATTTCAAAAGCATGATCAATAATTTTCTCTACATTTTTCTTCTTCTTATAAAATGCCACTTTCTGTTTGCATTTCTTAATATTTTTTATTAAATTAACTATTATCCTATTACGGAACATTCATTTTCGAATGTCCCTAAACTGTTCTTTCCTTCTACTATCATGCACAGAGTTATCTCTTCCTCTACCAGTAACATTTTTGATGGGTCTTTCCTTTCCATTTAAATTACTCTTCTTTTTCTGAACTGAAACATTTTTGCGATAAATACTTTTTTTACTAAAAATATTTTTTAAGAATGATTTTGTGCTCTTACCCGGAGCTTTCTTGGTGTTTTGATAAGTATTTGGGGAAGAGGACTGCTGCAATAAAACATCATCCTGCTGTCTTTGAAGTTTTCTAGCCTTTCTAATTCTATTTTTTGTAGGCATTTTTCAAACTATGAAAAAATCTGCAGTTGAATCTGTGGAAAAATATAATAAAAAATGTTAATAACCACTATTACCAAACAGTAAATGAATACCAGTCATCAAAAACTTAATGCCCTACTTATTATTTAACATAGCAAATCTTTTGCACCAGCACTGCATCACAAAAATGACACACAGTGCTACAAAACAGGCATACAACAATCATAAATCTCTCCCTAATATTTTAAATGATTAATTCAGAATAACGATAAGGTGTGGCCTATCTACAGGTTTGTTTAGGCCCAGATCTTTGGACTGGGGTGAAAGTGTGTCATTGATCCTCATTCAGTCCATCGCCTGTTTTGTTTATTTGAGGTAAGGCCAACACATGGTTGCAGATAAGATTTTCACTTAAGAAAACAAAGGAAATAATACATGTGAAGGCCTACCAATGAAGTAAGTCATTATTTGAAATCAATTACATTTCTGGATATGTACTGCTAAAGCTTCTTAGGTTGTTTTGGGTCATATTTATAAGGCATATGAGTGTGTATGATGTTATTTTTCCTTTTTAAATGGAAAGCGTTCTTCATGGTGCAAGTTTCTTGTAAATACGCTCCCACCTGCGAAACGGAACTTTGCGATGCGAAGCTGATTGGCTCCCCGGTGTCTGTCAACATTCTAAACAGTCCGGAGCGGCCGCCATCTTATCTCTCGGTAGGATCGAGAGAGAAGAAGAGGTGAAAAACGAAGGGGGAATTTAATGAAAGGGGGCAAGGTATACCCCTCTTGACCCCCTAGGAATGTTGTTGGGGTTTTTAAAGGGTCCCGTGGGGAAAATAAAAAAAATATATTTTTCACGGTAGAAGCGCGTCCCAAACACCGAACTGGGCCGCAAACTGCTGGCGAAACGGGAATTCGCCATTTTGTGCTTCGTTTTAATTAAATTACTAGGTATAAGGGGGTGCGGGAGACCATTTTGTGCTTCGTTTTAATTAAATTACTAGGTATAAGGGGGTGCGGGAGACGTATCCTAATCCCTTATATTTTCTGAGGGTGGCTGAGGAGGCTCATATATGTTGATACATGTGTTCCAGCGGCTGTGCGTGAGCTTTTTTTTTTTTTTTGCTGCGTGACGTCTGTTAACGTTCGATTCGAAGGAAATCAGGAAGTGTTGACCACCAATTTGTCAGTGCGATAAAATATTTTGTTATAAATGAATCCTTATTGATAAACAATGTCTGCGCCATCTTGCCTTTTTTACAATGCCACAATTTTGTCGTGCACGGCAGCCATTTTACATGCCAGGCCGGTCCCAGGCTATCACCTAGCCCTGCGGATGTAGTTTATGGCCCTAGCTGTAGAGAATCCAGACATGCCAACCCTCCCGATTCAGGCGTCAGACTACTGATTTCAGTGCTACTCTCCCGCCTCCCGATTCCTGCAAACAAAAACCCGGGGGCATATTACCAACAACTAGCGATAACTTGTTTAGAGACAAAAATTATCGCCGCACATCGGCGATTTTTATCGCAGATAAACCTTGCTATTAGCAAGGTTTATCGCAAATGCGATAAAAAACGGCTGCAATGCATGAATATCGCTGAAAAGTCAGCGATATTCATGCATTATCCAGCAAATGCTCTTAACCATGTTATCCACCTCCCATTGGATAACATGGCTAAGAACTGCTCAGGGCCCCATGAGGAACGCTTTCCATTTAAAAAGGAAAAAACACATCATAGAAAAGAATCGTTTTTAAACACAGCATATAAATCAATTGTATACCTGCATTCAAGAGGAAATGTCCTTGAGACACATGAAAGCGTTTTCTGGAATGCCCTAGCACCATTTTTTGGACATTATTAACATGGCTATGTAACTCCCATAATCAAAATCTAAATTTGCCAAGCGCAGGTGGGAGCGTATTTACAAGACACTTGCCCCATGAGGAATGCTTTCCATTTAAAAAGGAAAAAATAACATCAAAGACACTCAAATGCCTTATAAATATGACCCAAAACAACCTATGAAGCTCTAGCAGTACATATCCAGAAATGTAATTGATTTCAAAAATGGTTTTTAAAAACAACATATCTGTTTCAGCTTACATAAGAGACCATGGAATGGGCTTCATATACAACAATAACTTGTGTTACTGCATGCCAGAATGCTACACCGAATATGCAATTACAATTTCTCAAAGTAACAAAATCTATTTCTATATCACTACAGACAAAGCCACAGTTTTAAAACACAGCTTTCTTCATCATTTTCTCCTTAAATCATACTATTCTCTATCTAAAATAAATAAATCTTTTCTCACCTTAGCAAATACTTTTTGAGTTTTGAAAACAGTCTCAGAAATACACCAAATTGTCTTCAGCAGAAGAAAAAGGATGCACTCCAGAGGCTGCAGCTATTGAAAGCACAGAAATACAGATATTCATTTCACATATCTCTCATATTAGCCAATCATAACTCTTCCCTCACTTTTTTCAAATCAAAACCCTTCCCCCCTCTGCCCTCTCTGCCTTTTTTCCATAGCAACGACCTCCTGGAAGACCTCTCATGTTTGCAAATTCACACAACAATGTTTCAATTGAACTCTGAACTCTCAGTGCACCTGCGTATCCAGTGCAATCTTTCATTAAAAGTTTCTTCCTTGACCATTCAAATTACATCTTTCAAATAACACATCCATGCACCCTAACTTTCTGTTTTCAGAAATGGAAATTCACCAATCACTGCTAATGAATCATTAGCATTGGAAATCCACAGTTTTTTTTCTTTACAAACTCCTACTGTTTCAACTGCCCTTTCATTACCACACTTCATCTGACTGCAGCCCAACCTTCTCCCACCATGTTTAAGGTCTGGATTGTTGGACATAGTTACATCCACTGGGCTCAAAGGTATGCTGACAACAGAAATTTACACAACCTCAATTTACAAGATGTGGAAATTAAGTGGTTGGGCCAAAGAGGATTAAAATGTCACCAATTGATACCATTGGTGAAAACCTTTATGCATTTGCCAAAACCTGACCTGTTAATAGTGCACTGTGGAGGTAATGATTTGGGCACTTTGACAGGGGTAGGTCTGGAAATGCTTTTAAAGGACACCTTTGAGCAATTAATGGCACTTTTTCCTCAAACTGCCTTGGTATATTCCAATATATGCCAAAGACAGAAATGGAGGTGGTCCAACCAATTTTGTCCACAAATTGAAAAAGCGAGGAAGCATGTAAACAAATCTGTTTCAGCTTACATGAGAGACCATGGAATGGGCTCCTTGTACAACAATAACTTGCGTTACTACATGCAAGATATCTACAGAGGAGATGGAGTTCACTTCTCAGATGAGGGCAACAGAATTTTCATTCTGAATTTAAGACTGTGCATTGGTACCTACTTATAAGTACCTAAATGTACCATAAACCCAAAAGCTCTTCTCAGAGCTACCCTTCATCTGATCACTCACAATTAATACTTTTCTCTAACTTATTTCTGTAATTTTCAACAAACTACGCTCAAAGAGCGCTACCCGGTACGCGAACTGGAAGCTAACCGCGCAAAATTTTAAAAAAAATGTTTTTTCTCCGCACATATGGTCCTCCTCAGCCACCCTCAGAAAACCTGGGGGGTCAAAATACTTGTACCGTGTCCCCTTCTACCCTTTCTGAACATTATTTACCCTCCATTTTATCTCTTAATTCGACCGAAACACAAAATGGTGGACTCCCGTTACGCTCCTAGTTCGCGGACCAAACCGCTTCCTGGGAAGCGGTCCAAAAAAAAGGTGGGAAAGTAATTCACAGAAAAACGACTGGAGACACTCTCACCAAATATAGATTAGCTTATAGTACATAACAATCCCTTTCATTTTCACAAATTTGATTGAAATTCCATTTAGCCATTAAGCCTGTAGACCTCTCTAAATACCTTGAGGTAAATTACTTCACAAAACACATCTGAAGTGTTGGAATTGACAACCAATGAAAATGTTACTTTCATTTTCTACTTTTATTACCTGATATTTGATTGGTTATATACCTGAATATATATAAAGGAAGAGAAGAAAACACAGCCATTTTGACTACTACTTCTTGTTGTACATCACATTTCAAAAGTTACCTAACACTTCAACTTGTTTCTGAAGGTAAGTTGTTATTTTTAAAACTGAAGTATATTGTGCACTATAACTTGATATGGTAGACTTTTTCTGATAGATATACACTATCCCTCTATAGTAGTTATGGATTTAGATAGACTTCTCTGTTAGAGTTATGAATGGAGTTAG
The DNA here is from genome assembly GCF_964261635.1 of Lissotriton helveticus. NCBI lineage: Eukaryota > Metazoa > Chordata > Amphibia > Caudata > Salamandridae > Lissotriton > Lissotriton helveticus. The sequence continues at coordinate 86,951,571 of NC_136063.1, forward strand.
GCTTCTCTTCGTTAAATTACATACACTTTTTTATAGTCCTATTTCCACTCTGATACTATACACTGCCAAAAGAAAAATTCACTGATAAAAACTGCCTATCTAAAATTAATCCCAACAGTGCCCTATCTCTACTAATATATATTTTTTTATTCAAAATTTCAGGCAAAATGGAAGGCGAGCAACAAGTTACATTTTCAATTGAACTGAAGGAGAGCAGCCAAGACAAAATTGATGATTTTATGGATCAAAGTAGAGACCACGAACTTCTACAATGTGTTGAAGCAGTGGATAACCTGCTTCAAAATGAGAAAATGTTACACCCTATATTCAATTTTGACATTTCTGACACTGAAATGTTACAAAGTTTAATGAAGTATGAAACATAATCAAAATAAAAAAAAAATTTAAAAATAAAGAAAACAAAAAAAAAACAACAAAAACAACAAACAATTAACATACAGTATTAGAAAAGTCTATCATTCTTTTATCCTTATAGTACGCTGCCCAGAACGCTTCCCGGTTCGCGTACTAGGCGCTCACCACGCAAAAATATATATATATATTTTTTTTTTTTTGCCCTGCTGGGACCTTTTACAACCTCCACATAAAACCTAGGGGGTCAGGGAGGATCTACTATGCCCCCTTATGGTAATTTCCCCCTTTGTTTTGGCCTCCTCTTGTCTCTCGATCCTACCGAGAGACAAGATGCCGGCCGCTCCGGACTGTTTAGAATGTTGACAGACACCGAAAAGCCAATCAGCTTTCCGTGCGCAAAGTTCCGAAACGCGAAAAGTACGCGAACCGGATCGCTGCCCGGAGCGCTGTTACAGATATATATCTTCATTTAAACGTTAATTTCTCAAAATCCACTGAAGCACATATATTGAGACATAGCAAAGGCACATCGGGCTAACAGTCCCAACAATTTTGCCAAGTTTCGTGGAAATCCATTCAGCCGTTCGGGCTAAAAGTGAGTCCAACCGCCCTATGGAAATGAACATGGGAAAAACGCGTTTTGGGACCCCCCTTTTTTCTCGGCCCCCCCCTTGACGAACCCCCCCCAAATTTCCAGGAGCTGCTCAGAAACAAAATGTGCCATTTTCCTGTTATTAGACATAGAATTTTCAGAAATCCCATAGGGAAAAAATCCGAACTATATATACCTACTGGCGACCGCCAGTAGGTAATATATATATATCTATATATATATATATCTATATATATATATATCTATATATATATCTATATATATATCTATATATATATATATATATATATATATATATATATATATATATATATAAAACCAGTCCAAACAAGCTGGTTTCTTGACAGGTTTCAACTCGATTTGGTTGCCATGGTGATGCAGTCATGGCACTCTTAACAGACATAGAAGAGTTATTGGCATGCTTAAATCATGAGTCATGGCTAAGTCTTTTTACTTGTTGCTAATAACGATTAAAGTGCTCTACAATTATACGCATTGCTTCTATTTACAAAATATGTGCACAGGATATAATTGAAATGAAAATATATACACTAAAAATGGCAGTTTTGGATTTAAAAATAATAAGGGTACAATTATTGACATTGTTGGTGAGATGGAACGCAATGTCAGAATCCTGCCTTACACAGATAACATGGGCACTCGTGATGGAATGTTACTGAGGGACATTGTTGTGTAGTCCCAAAACTTCCCACATGAAGAGAACCTACACGGAAACACTCACACCGGCAAGCCTAATAAAATATGTCGGACACCTATCAGTGTGTGTCAGTGATGTTTAGCGCAATAGATACTAATTTACCCATAAGGTACGGGAATGGTAACCTTTGATTTACTGGTGTCTACTTGTTCATATTAATGTAAGAACCCTCATCTCCCAGTGGAAAAAGGAAGAGCAAGCTGTGCTCAAAGTGTTGGTTTTTGTATTGGTGTACCCATTCAGTGACTGCATGTCTCAAGCGTCTCTGTGTGGTCTGACTCTGCGTTCTAAATATAAACCAAAAGCCAGGGATAGGTTTGTGTTTGTGTGAGTGTATTATAGCAACTTAAACAGCTTAGCCATATTGCATTTGAATATAGTCATTGCAAAAAACAACAGGGTGTGTTGTGCTCATATGTACAAGTGATGTGAATTCATTACGCTGGTGAACTACAGATGATACTAGGAATGGTACTTGGGTTTGGGACATTACAGACTGGACTACAGGTGTACATTAAGCGCTTCATCCGCGTTCAACCCATTAGGTATCTTGGAGTCAAGTAAAATTATGTATCTTGACTCTAACCGTCGCAAAGCCAATAGACGGTTCCCTCCCCTGGTATTCTTGGGTACATTGTCAACCACGAAGTAGGACAGATCTAGAGTGTTTCCTGCATGTAACTGGTTTATGTGTCTTGCTACAGGGTAATCAAAAAAGTTTTAAGGAGAAACCCTTTTATGAAAAGGGAGGGGTTAGGTACTATAAAACAAATATAAGGGTTCCCTTTTCATATGTTTTTCGTAAGGAGACTGAGATCTCTAGGGGATCCAAACCAGGGATAGGTGGTGAGACATATTTTGTATCTGAGGTTGTGTGGGGATTGACAAATTTACAATTTCAACAAGTTAAATCTGTTTCCAGGGTTTAAATCATGCATCAAGTAAAACTAATGAGAATGTGCAGACCAAAAGATTTTTCAAATATATCTCCAAAATGTATTATCTATTCATACAAATGTTGATTAAAAACATTACATTTAAACATAAAAAACATTTAAAAACAATGTACATCTGAACAAAGAAAATATGTTGACGCGGCGTTTCGGTGATATGAATTGTCACCTTCTTCAGGACAATATTTCATTTAAAATCACTCTAAATTTAAAACAAAAATATACAATTACTTGGTATAAAAACGCTTCATGGATGATATTTACAAAAATCAACATTTCATAGTCTGACCACACTTTGATCTCCACATTGTATCTATGCCCCACATTGTGTTTTCAAACATTCCCATGCTCATTGTTTTTTAGCTCATGAACAGTTTTTTTTATCAAAAAAGGGAGAGAAGAGCATTTCTTAGCTTAACGAGTTTTATCATACAGGCCTATAACATATTTGTTAATCCGACAACATCATTATGGTCACACCCATCTCTGGCGTCCCCAGGAAGGTTGTTATGTTGGTCGGGGTTGAATAACCTGTTTATCAACTCCCTATAGGTTTCTACCATTACGTTATTGGTTGATCTAGCTCGGTTCTTATTTCATTCGAGCACTTGGGTGGGTTGGTCTGCCCTCTTAACTCAAGTTTTATTCGGTTGGTTTTACCACTCTTAATCAACACTCATAGTCGATCCAAGTGTGACGCATACATACCTGAATAAGCTGCTGGAAAGTCGCTTTTATCAATGGGCGATTCCAAGCTATTCCCACATTTACATCAATTCTACAAATTACAAGAAAAACGTAGTCAGTTTGCGAACAATATATATTGTTAGTCTGTTGATTCGCTAAATTCACAGCGATTTACCTTATTCTTATAACTGTTACTCTTAGTAGAAAGAATTTTTATTTTCCTCTTCTCTAACAGGCCCTCTGGGTGAACTGTCAATATTCCCTGTTGGACAAAGTGAATCATTTAATTACACCTATTCGGATTCTACACACATTCTTCAATTTTGTGTTTTCAACCCTTAGCGTATTTCTTAAACTAAATATTCTTTTTAGATTGTATTTCCAAAGAATACAAGATTAGCAGATCGTTTCCACCGATATTGACTCGCATTCACCAGTCTCAGAGCTATCAAACACGGTGCTCATAACTGTTAGATGTTTACTTTCACGGGGTCCTGACTGCCCTCTGATCTATTTTTAAATGCCTGTCTATTTAGGTTCTTCTTTTTTTTAATTTATTAATACAGTTGACACAAAAGTGAATGCAATCGGGTACCTGGATTTCTTTTATTTAGATCCTGAGAAGGACGGTCGTTACTTTATTTGCCAAACACGGTTCAAGAATTTCTATCCTATAAGTAAAAATGAGTCTGTGTTAGCTGCTGTCTCTTTAAGCTCATGCTTCGAGTCTAATTTAGTATTTGTTCTATGCCGATCTTACCTTGCAAATCTATCTGTGGGATGCAAGCTTTAAGTTGTTTTGTCAATGGTGCAGCAGCGTTTTTTGTTTGTAGTAGTAGTTTCTAACAAAGGGAAACGGTACAAGTGATCTACTATTTATCGTTTGCATCGAGAATATGGGTCTCTTATACTCAGGGTTGGCTAAGGGTCGGGTTACCACTTACTTTCAGAATTTCTTCTCTGCTTCCAAAAAGGCGACTTCACAGACCGTCCTTCAGGGCTGTAGTGGCCTTGCTTTCCCCTGTTGGGGCTTTTATCCCTCTCTAAATTACATTATTGATTATCCGAAGTTTTTCACCTGATGTTTAAGCCTGACTCCGCCCTCCCATCTACGTTAGTGTGGCAGCCATCTTGTACTTTCTAAATGGGGCTTTCGTTTCTATTGCGAAATCGAAGTCGGTATACATCAATCTTTATTTTTAACTCTATCATCCCACTGAATGTTCAGGGGTTTGTGCTTACTGATCATACTTAGTCCCTTTGGGGATACAAATCTACTTGCAGTCTTGGTGTTATAATTCATCCGTAAAAACGGGAATCGAATCTCGCGTGTTTTAGAAAAGTGCGGTGGCCATCTTGTTCAGGGAGAACATCGATCTTAGATAGCGTTAGAGGGGTGGCCATCATGTAGTGGCTGATGCTACTTTATGTCTGATCTGCATCTCCTGTTTACTTTATTCGTTGCAGACCCCTCATGATGTTTACATTTTGTTATCCATTCCTATTTGCATATGGCCATGGATGTTTAAGTTCGCCTGGTTTATTTTATTAATTTTGAGCAAGAAAAGATCCCGAGTCACCACATAACATTTATTCAGAATTACAGCGGCCATCTTGAAGTGTCAAAATTCGCTGTTTTTTTTATTGTTTGTATCTAGTGTCTATGCGATATTGATGTATTCCCTACGGAGGATTACTTTGACTCTATGATTTATTTAGGTCAATATTATAACTTGTACTGAAGCTCATATTCAGACAGACTTTTTATTATTCTTACAACACTCCAGACTTAATCATGTTGATTTTCTCATGGATTAAACTATTTTTTCTCTGATTGATTGCTTTGGCTCTGTAGTTTATTTGGGGCAGTGTTATAACTTATGCAAATGCTCATGTCCTAAAAGACTTTTTTATAAAGTGTAATACAGATCAAGGTGAGTCAACTCTTCTATGGCTTAGAGTATTCTATCCCACTCTTCTCGACTGGTCAATCCGCTCCTGAAGGAATCAAATTTAGACATACAGTATTGCTCTCTCTTTTTACGTTTCGCATCCAGATCTCCCCCTCTATTGTTCAATTTTACCACTTCGATGATCCACCATTTTAACTCATCAACGGTGTGTTTTATTGATTCCCAATGTTCTACTAGGGGTGCATTAGTGCGTTTCGTCCGGATTGCGGATTTATGCTCATTGAGCCTCAGTCTCATTTCTCTAGATGTTTCCCCTATGTAGGCTTTTTGACAGGGACATTGTATCATGTAAATTACATTCTGGGTTCTGAAATTTACTAGATCCTTTTCATAATGGGTGGCTCCAGTATAAGTAATTTTAGAACCCTTAACAATCGAACTACAATTTTTACAGGAACCACATGTAAACTCTACACGTTAAGGTTTCATCCAGCCACATGTAATTGCAATGTTCATTTCTTGACGTTTATACAGAAATATTCCCAAAACTTCACTTTTCACGTTATTACAGTACAAGTTCTACTAACCCAATGTTACCACGATAAAGGACTATATGCGGGCGCGAACTATCAATGAAAGGGCAAATCAGTGCTCTACCACTGTTGTTTACAAATCAGTTTTTTCACGTTTTAATCTGTTGCAAAACCACCTCTGTGATAAGTACTGAAGTCAAATCTATCTGCTGTATTCAGTATTACGCGTCAGCAAGGACTGTGTAAAGTAACCTTTGTCTCTTTATAGCAGCGGGCACAGCTTCTGTAACCAAACCATGGGGGTAAAACGAAGCCGTCACCACCAGCAACGAAAAGAGTTTTAATCCCTTTCATACTGTGTGATAGATTGCACAATTAGAAGATGTATGTCTTACTATGTACCCGACTTTGGTTCTGGTTGTAAGTTGGACTGTTCGGTGAGTTTACATAATTAATAGTAATATCTACATGGAAAGGGGATGTCGTCATTAGTGATTAAGTAGGAGTAAGTATCCAGTTGCTAAGAACTTCTAGAAGATGTTTTTTTCTGACTTCCAACACTTACATCAGATCAGTCATTGGAAACACAAAAAGTTACTGACAACCTCTAGATCATGGGAGATGTTCTGAATTTCCGCTCTGATCCGAAGACAATCAATCTGGGCGGGACTTAGAAGTTAAATGTCCCTCAGCTGAGGCCAGTGGCCTTTTCATTTAACTGAGCAACTCACTCCGTTTAGGGGCTTCCAACGGATTTAAACACAGTCTTTGAATTGTGGGGTCCCAGCTATACTAAAAGAGAAACAGAATAAGGATGGAGGGAGCTGCTTTCGGCTGAATTCCCATCTTCCTTCCATTACTCCCGTCACAGCGTGAGGTGACTCGTTTATAACCTTCTCTTAGTCTCATAACCTGGAAGTCCAGCGGCGGCTCCTCCATTATGGTGGAGGAGCATCGCCCCGCCTCCTGGGAATGCAGCCGGCACAAACAGTAAATACAAATTTTATTAATGTGTGCCAGGCTCACGCTGTTACTGCATGATGGGTACAATTGATATGGCAGATTTGTTCCAGACTCTTCCATCTGTCAATATCACAACACAGTCTTTTACAGCAGTCACTCCTATAGGAGATGAGAACCGAGACTCCCCCTTGTGAAAAAAACAGTCTTTTGATTCTCACCCAATCTCCCACCTTTACATTCAAAGGGTGAAACACAACAGACCTAGTATCATACTTGGACTGAACAGCAGTTCTAACATCAGTAACTGAAGATAGTTTCTTAGCATCAACCATTCTTCGGGACATCCACTCATTATTAAGTCTGGAACCCGCCACCCTTCCCCGAAGCAAAGTAAATGGGGTAACTTTCAGTACTGATATGAGGAGTAGTTCTCACCGCCCACAACATATCGCACACAGTCTTGCGCCAAAACAACCCATTCACCAAGCAAGTTGCATGTGTTCTTTGACAACCCTGTTGAAACGTTCAACCAGACCGTTGCTACGGGAGTGGTAAAGGGACGTAAGAATATGTTTGATGCCAGCCTCCTTGAGAAAATTTTGCATTTCAACTGAAGTTAATTGAGTACCGTTCTCTGATACCAACTCTTCTGGAAAACCCTCTCTAAGGAAAACGTCCTGAAAAAAACTGATGACAGAAGAGGAGTTGGCATTGTCAACAAATCTCACTTCAGGCCATTTAGACATGTAATCGATCAAGACTAGAGCATATTTGGGGGAACACCCAATGAGTCCAAAATGGACCAGCAATATCAAAAGCTAGCTTGGTCCATGGAGTATTTTTTACAACAAATGGTTCAACTGGAGAAGGTCGAGTCACTTGGGACTTGTCACTTGTGACACACGAACAACAGTCCCTTACAAAATGTTCAATATCCTTATCTAGGGCTGGCCACTAAAAATCCTGTCTAATTCGGCGCTTCATGGCACGAATGCCAGGATGCCCTTTGTGAGCCAAGTTTAAAATTCAGCAACGTGACTCTTAACCTCAGCCACATCCTCAAGTCGATAACTGAATTCCTGCAACCTGAATTGCCATTTCGGAATACGTGGCGTGGCCCTACCACCACCCTTAGTTATGAATAAGTCAACCTAAGGTTTGTGATCAGTCCTCAGGATGAATTTGTTCCCCCAGAGAACATTTTTAAAATGTTGTACACCCCACCACAAACCAAGGGCTTCCTTCTCTGTAGTTGAGTAGGTACTTTCAGCACCTCTCAAGGTTCCCTAAGCGAAAGCTATGGTTTCTTCTCGACCATCACTCCTCTTCTGGAGAAGAACAACCCCCAAACCAACATTACTTACATCAGTAGAAACGATACATAAGTCATTGATATTAAAAAGTTTAAGAGGCTGGGCTTGAACAATTTCTTGTTTGATGGAATCAAAATTGTTGCAACAGTCATCATCTCACACAAATTTGTCATTTTTCTTGAGAAGATTGTGCATAGAAGCGGTTTTAGTGGAGAAGTTGCTAATAAACTTTGCATAATATTCCACCAAACCTATATAGGAATGGAGTTGATCTTTGTTCGTAGGTGTGGGTGCATTTTGAATGGCCTCTATGATTTTAAGTTTTGGCTCTATGCGGTTCTGGGAAATATGATGACCCAAGTAGTCAACGCCATCTTGAAAAAAAGTGCATTTGTCAGCTCTTAGAGTTAAATCACTTGCTTGTATAATACCTAAAACATGTTTAACTCTATCATCATGCTCCAACTCAGACTTGCCATGATTAAGAATGTCATCTTGGAAAAAAACGACACCAGGAATGTCCTTGAATAAATTGTTCATCAGCCTCTGAAACACTGCTGACGCAGAGGCGAATCCGAAAGGCATACAGATGTACAGGTTGAGCATGGGCGTTAAGTCCGTTCCGCTCGCGGAATATGCGGATTTTTGGCAAATTCGCAATCCGCGAACTCTTGCGAATTTGCAATTTCGCACAAGAAAACCACCAGCAGGCAGCATAAACCTTCTGAAAATGATGATTTTTATCAGAATAACTTCTCAGGTTGACATTTGCCTGCACTTTTTTTTGCGAGGAGTCCATTTGGGGGGGGGGGGAAGGAAGTGCCCCACAGTCTCCAACTTCCTGTTCCTGTCCAGCAGGCTCCTCCCAGTGCTTTCTTCATGTGCTGGTCACTTTCATTTGAATCTTGACCTGGAAGGATTACTTTTTGTGGATGCTGCTGGATATTTGGATTTGAGGCCTTTTTGACTTTCTTTGGATCACTTTTGGATTAGAAATTTCACAAGTAAGTTTGTTGGGGGCATTACAGTTGCTGCAACTACAATTTTGGAACTTTTTCAGAACATTAAATAAAATATATTGTGGGTAGCCACAGTATCCAGTAGGACCAGGGTTAGTTATGGGTGCATGATACAACTGTTTTGTTGAATTTAAACATGATTTAGGGCATGGATGGCATTGGATTGTGCTGATTTTTGTGTGTTTTTTGATTTGTTTGGCTGCTGTTGGGGCCTTATGCCCAGGGGTACTCAGTGGTGCATGGACTGAGTCTTTCTGTGGGGTCTCTTTAATGTAAACATCATGGAGGGCATGAATGGCATTGGATTGTGGTGCTTTTTGTGTGTTTTTTTGATTTTTTGGGGTGTTGATGGGGCCTGTCTATGTGGGTGGGGGCCATTTTGAGGACTGGTACAGGCAGAGCCTGGCCATGTGGTGGGGGTCTTGGGGCCATTTTGAAGCCAGGCAGTGTGCTTTGTTGTGCCATAGGCCTGCACCCAGTCTGCCATGCTTTCATCCATTATGCCCAGGGGTACTCAGGGGTGCATGGGCCTAGTATTTCTGTGGGGAGTCTTGAATTTGAACATGATTGAGGGCATGGATGGCATTGGATTATAGTGATTGTTGTGTGTTTTTCGATTTTTGGGCTGTTGTCGGGGCCTTTTGCCCAGGGGTTCCCAGTGGTGCATGGACTGAGTCTTTCTGTGGGGTCTCTTTAATGTAAACATCATGGAGGGCATGGATGGCATTGGATTGTGGTGATTTCTGTGTGTTCTTTTGATTTTTTGGGGTGTTTATGGGGCCTGTCCATGTGGGTGGGGGCCATTTTGAGGACTGGTACAGGCAGGGCCTGGCCATGTGGTGGGGGTCTAGGGACTATTTTGAAGCCAGGCAGTGTGCTTTGTTGTGCCATAGGCCTGCACCCAGTCTGCCATGCTTTCATCCATTATGACCAGGGGTACTCAGGGGTGCATGGACCTAGTCTTTCTGTGGGGTTTCTTGAATTTGAACATGATTGAGGGCATGAATGGCATTGGATTGTGGTGATTTATGTGTGTTTTTCGATTTTTGGGTTGTGTGGACTGAGTCTTTCTGTGGGGTCTCTTTAATGTAAACATCATGGAGGGCATGGATGGCATTGGATTGTGGTGATTTTTGTGTGTTTTTTCAATTTTTTGGGGTGTTGATGGGGCCTGTCCATGTGGTGGGGGTCGAGGGGCCACTTTGAAGCCAGGCAGTGTGCTTTGTTGTGCCAAAGGCCTGCACCTAGTCTGGTATGCTTTCATCCATTATGCCCAGGGGTACTCTGTCAGTGGCGCATTTTATTGGTCTTTCCATTTTGCGGGGTGGGTATAATAAAAATGCTTACTTGCAAACGATTATTTGAAGCGATACATATGCAACATTTATTTAACTGATGTTCCTCTGGCTTTGTTTGCTTTTAGGTGCAGAAAGACGAATCATCAGCCTCATCGTTCCTCATCATCAGTGCCAGGAACAAGTCCTGCTGTGGTGTGTGCAGCACAACGTCACGTGTGGCCACAGACAACTCTGCAACTTGTGCAACTGCGGCCTGCTGTTCTGACATCTGAAGAAGATGGCCCCAAAAAAAGTTCCCTGTAGCTCCTCTAGCAAGAAAGTTGCCAATAAGGAGCAGAAGAAGCAAGTGGCGCCACTTACCAAGGAGGCTGGTGTGCCGACCGCCACATTTTTTGGGAAAAAAAGTACCCCTGCAGCAGCGGGGTCTGCTGTCGACCAAGCCTGGAGCAGCACCCCCGTTCCATTGGGCTCAGTGCCACCACCACCATGCCAACTTAAGTCAAATTCAAATTCAAAAGAGAGACTTTATTTCGGTTTGATTCAACCATAAAAGTACACATTTCATACTGTACATACATAAAACATTAATGAAATATAATTACAAAAATACATAAATATCCCTATTCCACAGAACTGTAATTCATTAGTATGTTAACATTCAATGATCCAGACAGATTCTCATTCTAAGAGACAATTTTAAAAATTCAATTATTTGGAGGATACTATCACTGTGCAGCAATTGTAAGTATAAAAAGGCTGGTTGTATCTGATTAAATTTAAGTTTCTTTAAAAGATCAAATAAATAGCGTTTACGTGGATAATCATAAAATCTACATAAAAACAAAAAATGCAGCATATCCTGTGGAGACTTTCCGTCGCAGCCACAGGATACAGGAAGTTTACTATAAGCATCTTTTTTTGGTCTTATAAGCAGATGATGGAACAAGTTCATTCTAAATCTTGTTAACAGGAACTTTTCATGGGTGCTAAATGTGGCGAGTAGGTAAGGCTCCATTGTCATACAAGTTTTAACCATGATATATTTCCTTACACTTGTTTTCTGTAACTCAGCACCCTCCCTCACGGCCTTCCGTCTCTGGAGAAAAGACTGCTTAGTTGCCTCAACATCCCCTTTTACAATTTCAGTCGGGCGGTCAAATAATTCAGGGCGACCCAGCTCACAGAAACTGTTTTTTAAGTACGTCAGCCATGGGGTACCTAGTGCCTTATCATGAGAGATAAAATCACTTACAATTAGGTGTGTTAGGGGGATGTCTCGACTTAGCCATAATTTCAGCCAGCAAGTTAATGGGCGTATGGAGAGAATATCGCTCAAATATTCTACTCCCAGCTCCTCATGGACTGCAAAGGTAGAAGTGGCGGCCGGGACACACAGAAGGCGTTTTAAAAATGCGTTTTCTGCAATCTGTAATTGTTCACAAGCCATGTAACCCCAAAGTTCACTGCCATAAGATGCAGTTGCTACTGATTTAGCATCATATAATTTCATCATTGCGAGCGTTGGCTTTTTCCCTAATTTTGAGGCAAAATTAAAAATGGAAGCATTAACCCTTACCACATCACCTTTTTTCTTGACAAGTTGTGGACCCCATGACAATTTAGAGTCAAAAAGGACTCCTAGATAAGAGAATGTATTAGAAAATGGAATTACTTCATTATCTAGTTTAAATGTATAATGTCTTCTTGGTCGATTACCAACTTGCATAATAAATGATTTGGAGTTATTAACCAGCAAATCTCTTTCTTCCATAAACTGTTTAAAAGCATTGAGTAACAATTAAAGGCCTTTTTCAGTTCTAGATATTAAAACCGCATCATCTGCATATAAAAGAACGGGGATACTCCTTCTCCCCACCCTCGGACAGTCAGCTTTCACCTCCTGCAAAACGCTATCAAGATCATTTATATAAAAGTTAAAAAGGAAAGGGGCTAATATGCAACCTTGGCGCACACCCTTCCCAGTTCTAAAATTCTCAGTTATGCTCAGCTCTTGGGAGTACCTGACAATCGCATTTGTATTACTATGTAGGTCTACTAGAAAATTGACAATCCCACCGTCCACTCCCTTCTCCCTCATGGACCCCCAGAGCCTTTCCCTGTTCACACAGTCGAAGGCTGAGGATAGGTCCATAAAGGCTAGGTGGACAGTGCCTTTTTGGGCAATACAGTATTTGCTAAGTATTGAGAAAAGGTTTATACATTGTGTTATGGTTGATCGGCCACTGCAGAAGCCAAACTGGGAGATAGACATGATGTTATTGTCCATCACCCAGTCAGAAAGTCTCTGCAGTACAATTCTCCCCACTATTTTGACCATGGAGTTAATTAGGGAGATAGGCCTGTAGCAGAGTGGGCTCTACCTGTCCCCTTTTCAAAAAATTGGGACAATGGTGGAAACCCCCCAGGAAGATGGGCACCTGACTCTGGCGGCTGCATTGATAACAGCCTCAACAATCGGTGCCCAGAACTTGGGATCAGACTTAAAAAGATCTGGGGGTAACCCATCCGGTCCTGGTGCTTTGCCAGCTGTAAGCCCCTCTATCCCTACCATTACCTCACCTCTATTTACTCTAAATGATGTTGTCCCATTATCGAGGTCAATATGCGTAATATTGTCCACCGATCCGCCATATAATTGCTTAAAGTGTTCACCCACTCCTCCTTGGTTATGACACTTTCTAATCCATCTCCTGGGTCTTGCACCAGAAATGGTTTCTTAACTACCGCCCAGAATCTAGAGCTGTTTTTCAGGGTTTGTGGACCTAAAATCTCATTCCACACCTCGTTCCTCAACGATTCTTTGCGAAAGGCAGTAGCTAGTTTGAACTCTTTGCGACACCCTTTGACTGTCTCCTTGTTTCGTGGGTTTGCTGCCAGGGCAGAGTTGCGTGCAGCTTTAGAGCATTCCTGATTAAACCAACGCGGTCCCTCTTTCCCAGACTTCTTTGCTGGCTCTGTCAATAAAATAGAAACTTTGTCTGTTAGACATTGAAATGCAGACAGTACCTGCATAGGGTTAGAGTCAACCTGAGTGCAGCTGTTAACTTCATCACTACAGGTGTCTTTGATATTTTTATATATAAGGTCAGGAGTGCACATGGCCCATTTTAGGCGGCATCTTCCATCTGTTGTCTTTACCCTGCCCATGGACTGACTGCAACTTGTGTTAACCACCCAAGGACCCCTAAGGTTGATAGTCAAAGGGTTATGATCGCTAAATTCATTATTTTCAATAGTAAATGAATCTGCAAAAACCTGCATGGGCAAAGTAACTAACATATAATCTATAAATGTCCCTTTCCCGTGTCCTATAAAAGTCGGGGTGTCAAAGCGCTTCATGGAGTCGCACAGTGCCATAGTTAATGTAAGATCATGGTCATTTAGTGAGTCATTAAAAGAATCCCCCTCCAGTGTATGTTCCAAATGCAGGCCCTCATTTCTAGCACAATGCATTTCCTGAAGAGTTTTCATTAGAGGGTCCCTACAGGGGTGAACATTAAAATCACCCATGATCATTAGGTTATGTAAGCAGTCCTTCATAGAAGAGCTTACATAGTCATTTAAGGTTTTTAGATTGTTTGAAGCTTTGCATATATTGGTTGAATTATGAAAGTTAATCAACCCAACCATATAATTGTCTTTTGCTGTCATACCTACAGAAATAAACGTGACCACCCCCCCCATTGGCCTACCCCTGCTTACTGCTCTAGCAGGTACAAAGTATGCCTTGTATCCTTCAATAAAAAGGTCACACTCTACTTACCAAGTCTCTTGTAAACATATAATCTGGAAACATTTAATATATTTGACCCAATTCTCATCTTGCAATTTAGTGGCCAAACCAGCAATATTCCAACAAATGACATTATTTTTGTGTATTGTGAGCTGTTTTGCCTCTGTTGGCTGATCTACAGGGTTTCGTGCTGTACTTTGACCCTCATGCTCCTCAAGTCAATCACAAGCATCCAGGCCCGAAAACAACTCAAATCTATTCTGTGTGGCCACATTAAACCCTCTCCAACTCTGATTGGCAGCATTATTATTCTGTACAGGCAGCTGCCAACTATTTACCCCATGGCTAGCAGTATTATACATGTATGGTGCTGCCGATATGGGTGGTTGAGTTTGAGACATTAGCCTGAAACTTCGAAAGTCTTTGGGCGTAGTTGGCCCAGGCGCATAGAAATATCCCAGTGGACGCACACAGACGCTGTTTGGGCTATATACTAATGAAGATGCACGCAGTAATACTGTAGCAACATGTTGTGGATGTTTAAAATTAATAACCACACAATCCCCAGTTGTTGATTTCCTCGAGGGGCCAACCCAGTTGACCCTTTCTGTTGAAATAATTTGGTCATAAAAGTGAGTTGGAAAACCGCAATTTTTGTTTAACCAGGCCACTGTTCTATTTTTCAGTGAATCTTGAGACTCCCCAAGTGGCGAAGCAGAATGTTCTTCAAACAGTGGGACATTTGTCAACACCACCACATAGGGCACACAGTCAGGTGGGAGATTTACGTTCCTAGGTCTTATTCTCTGGGTTGAAACTGGTCCACTATTCACAATAGCTGGCGCTTGTTTTTGTGGTTGGGTTACTGGTGGCAAATTGTTAACGGCCCTGGTTTCTACCGGGCCTTGGGGACACCGCTGCTGCGCACTCTGTGTCCTATCTGTCTTTCCCTTCTCAGCTCTGTTGGAATTAGTATTTGGTACATTCGCTTTCGGGCAGTGGGAGGAGCCAGGTGTGCCACCAGCAGTCCTCCCAGCCTTTCTACCTCAGAGGTTACAGCATCTAATCTAGTTAATAAAGGAATAACCAGTTCGATGATTTTCTCCTCCATCTTACTTAATAGTGTGCTGATCAGGTTCTCATAGTGGTTAGAAGTTAAACTAAACCCTCCTTCACTGTTACCCTCCAAGTTACCAACACCTGTTGCGGGGTGATCAGCCGTATTAGTTTTAGGACGGGAACTTGCAGCTCTTTTTTTTGTAATTTTTCCCCCTCGTTTTACCGGAATCTTTCTACACTGTCTAATTGGTCTTGGTGTTAGAATGGTCGAGTCTAGTTCTTCACTAGAGGAATTGTGCAGGTCTAAATGCGCCTCTGCATGTACCTGTACCTGTACCACGGTGCTAGGGGCCCCTTCACTACTTAGATTAGGGTTCCCTTCTGTAAATCCCTCTGTCCCTTCTATCACTAGAGTGTGCATATTTGCTGATAATACAGGAGGGTTGCTACGTCCTAAAGAAGCCCTGCGCTCATTATTCATTTGGTTAACCTTTTTGACCAAAAAGTTATCCATAGTGTTCAGGCCAGCAACTGGCCTGTCTTTGTTGAGTCAAGACATAGTACTAACACTAACAGCTATACTCTTGCGTTTAAGTTAGTAGATCAGGCCACCAATGATAACAGACAATTTTTACCGGTAAAACAAAAATTATTAAAACACAGATTAAACCTATTTATAAGTCCAAAGTCACACGTGAATGATGTAGTTCATAAAGTAGATCCAGGGTCTGTGGCCCGTCCCGGCCTCCTCCGGCCTCTGAGGGCCACAGAGGGCCCGCCCTTTGCCCGGGCTTTGCCCGGGCTTTGCCCGGCGCGTCCCACGGGACGAGGGACTGGCGTTGCCTTTATGCGCCTCCTGGCGCTGTTGTGGGTGTCACTGGTGGTGGGAGGGGCCTGGCGGAGCCAAGCCCGGCTGGCAGACAGGCGGAGCAAGGCCCGGCCCTTTGCGGTTGGTGCGGCGCTGCGGCGGAGCAATGGCCGGCCGTGAAGTTTCCACAAACAAGGACCCCCGCTGGACTTAGCACTGGTGCTGCCTTTATGCGCCTCCTGGCGCTGTTGTGGGCGTTATTGGTGTTGGGAGGGGCCCGGCGGAGCCAAGCCCGGCCGGGAGACAGGCGTAGCAAGGCCCGGCCCTTTGCGGCTGGTGCGGCGCTGCGGCGGAGCAATGCTTGGCCGCGAGTTTCCACAAACAAGGACCCCCAACTTAAGTCCAAGCCCTTGAGTGCTTTAGAGGCAGCCAGTATAGTTGTTCAATCACCATCGATCAGTGATGTTGGCTCATCGCAAGAAAGTAGCAGCATCCCTCAATCAACACAGGTTGTTGTAACTCATCTGACGAGTGTTCAACAACCACAGCCGCAACAACAACCACATGTGCAAGTACAAGCCCAAGTACATGTGGAAGGAGAGGCAGCGCAAGGAGATGCGCAACAGAGATGCATGGAGCGGCACAAGTGCCCACAATAGTTGTTCCTCCCGAAGTAGGGGCACATCAGGAAATCGACATTCAAGCCGAGGTATCATTTGAGGAAGCCACTCCTTCTGATCATTCATTGTCTTCCAGATTCCTAGCAAGGAAAAGATAAAGGATGGTGTCTACATCTTCTTCAAGCCCCCTTCCTTCTGATGATATGGATCCAAATTGGGAACCACCACTGCCGTCTGAGAGTGAGGCACACCATGATCTGACAAAGGTAGCTAAGCGTAAACTCTTGTACTTATGGAGTGTGATGATGACGCTGAACAAGAAGTGGCGTATAGTACTGCTGATGAAGACTCTCACGACGACGACGCAGTCATCATAAACGTCACTGTAGCCCCAGCGGGCATGCAGCAGACGGATATTTTTACCCTAGCCCGAAAAGCTGCTGAGCGTGATGTTGTCGACGAGGCAATGGGACCACCACCAATGCAGTTAACTAGTACACCACCACCTACCGCTTCCATATTTTCTCGCCAGAAGGGACCTCCATCTACCTCGACCTCCATTTCTTCAGTTAGTGGTGCTGCAAGTGCACAACGTAGTAAAGTTTGGCAACACACATCCTCCACTTCATCTGGCATTAGCATTACCAGTATCGCCTCCTCCGCCCCCCACAGACATTTGAAGTCCGCAGTTTGGGACTTCTTTAATGTTAGCCCAACAAGGGAAAACATAGCCATTTGCAAGCTTGGAGTTAGTCGTGGTAAGCTTGGTACCAACTATGGTACCGGAGGCCAGAGAGGTTATCTTGAGAGACAGCACACTGTCAAATGGCATGCGCACCTAAAGGAGATCAAGGAAGCCCGAATTGCAAGTAAACAAACTGTATCCGTTGATGTTTCATCTGATGATGACGAGGAGGAAGAAGCGTCAAACATTTCTTCACTTACACCCAGTACCCCTGTCAGCAGCACACCCCCTGCAAGATATATGAGCCACACTAAGAGTGTGGGAGAGAGTGAGACACCAATGCGAAAAAGTTCATCATCACCGAGCGTAACTGGGTCGAAGAAGTCTTCATCATCATCATCCCGTAAAATGGTCCAGCCCACCATTAGAAGCATGTTGTTTTCAGATGCGCCATTTGAAAGCAACCACCCAATGACGCGTCTGTATAACACTAAGCTGGCTAAAATGCTAACGCTGGACCTTCTCCCTTTTTCTTTTGTGGAAGGGGTTGGTTTTCTTGAATTAGTGGCAACGCTCTGCCCTAAATGGAAGGTTCCTAGCCGGTTCTATTTTGCCAGAGTTGCGGTTCCAGCACTACATGAAGATCTGCTGGAGGTGATTGGGGCAGCTTTGCAGAAGAGTGCTGTTCACACTATACATCTGACAACAGACATGTGGACCAGTTGCCAAGCCGTTGATTACATGTGCATCACTGCACACTGGGTTTCTTTTTCAGGGGGTACAGCAAAGCTAAGGGCAAGTGTTGACCCGGACAACGTTTTTAAAGCTGCTCGGAAACATGCAACACTAGCCATGTTTGGCATGGAGAAAAGTCATACAGGAGAAAACATTTAGGATGCGTTTAAGACGAAGGTGTTACAATGGCTGTCCCCAAGAAAATGCATGATTGGTTATGTTTCCACGGATAATTGCGCCAATGTAGTTAAGGCCATGGATAAGGGTAACTATTTCAGAGTGCCGTGTTTGGCGCACTGTATAAACCTGGTTGTTAAAAAATTCTTGAGTGAAGAAAGTCCAGTGTGCGAGTTGTTGACCACCTGCCGAAGAATGTGCACACATTTCAACCATTCTTTACAGGCCCAGAAGCAGCTGAGGTGCCTGCAACATGAACGTAAACTGCCAGTGAAAGCACTCATCCAGGAGGTGGCAACACGTTGGAACTCAACCTTCTACATGCTTGAGCGTCTGTTTGAGCAGTGTGCCATAGTCGATCAGTATTTCTTTACACAGGGTGCAGCCTCTCAGCCGTTAAAGACACCAGCAACCGGATCATCTGCACCAGACACAACAGTAACATTGTGTGAAGAAGAGGATTGGCTAACTCAGCTTGGGTTTGCTTCTCAAAAGGTCCCAGCAAAAAGTAAGCAAAGTGGAGGACCCCTGGAGAACCTTGAGTCGATGGTGCAGGACTATCTGAATGACTCAACAGAGGTCTATGTTCATGATGACCCATTGGCGTATTGGCATGGGAAAAGAGAATTGTGGCCAGAGATCACCAACCTGGCTATAAATTACTTGTCTTGCCCACTCATAAGTGTGTCTTCTGAACGTGTTTTCAGTGCTTCTGGTGGCATTGTAACTTGCAAAAGGACCCGCCTCTCGCCCAAAAATGTGGAGAGGTTAACAATGATCAAGATGAATCAGCACCTCATACCACCAGATTACAAAATACGAGAATGCACCAAAGAAGAAGACGAGGAGGACACCAACTTAGATGAGGGAAGTTCTTCTCTGTTAGGTGACCTACTCCGCCTGAATTCGCAGAGTATGAGGACAAGCTCTTCTTCCCTGACACCGAGCCCTGAAAATTAGTCAATGAATCACTAACTTTCTTTTTCGTCCTTATTCACTTTTATTCCTGTGTGTTTGTCTTTCTTTGTTTTGCAAAATCTATATAAAAAAACTTTAAATCACCTAATCACAAAAACAAGCCCATCAGCAGAACTGTCTTCACTTATTTGCTTATTGATTTGAAGGTGCCGCAGTCTGCATTCCTCAGGTTCACAAGTTCACAAGAACATGCTCCTCTATCCTCCTCCTCCAGACTCCTATTTCCCTCAAAGCAGATGGCTGGATTACGCCCAATGAAGAAAGACTCTGCACTTGTGGGGGTGTTCTACTTCTTTGCGGGTGAGTTGAGGGGTCTGGGGCCATTGCTGGGAAGGTCTAATACCGGATAAAAGTGGTTTTGAGAAAATCAGAGCAGAAAAAGATTTTGCGCTTTTGATCACTTGCCTGTCATTGGGGTGCTGTTTGCCGGGCTTTTAGGTTGTTGTGGGTGGGTTTTGGGGTCTGGGAGCACTGCTGGCACAGTCTAATGTTTTTCAGGAAATCCATGGTGGAAAAGGGGAGTTAGGGCCTAGCTGCACAGCGTATTTGGACTGAATTCCAGGTAGTAGGCCCATTTTTGCTTTTTGCCAGTTTGAGGGTGTTCTGCTTTTTTGCGGGTGGCTGCAGGGGTCTGGGGCCATTGCTGGGAATGTCTAATACTGGATCAAAGTGGTTTGGACAAAATCGGAGGCAATTTTTTTTTTGCGTTTTTGCTGACTTGCTTGTCTTTGAGGTGCTGTTTGGGGGGTTCCTGGTGTTCGTGGGTGGGTTTTGGGGTCTGGGTGCACTGCTGGGTATGGATACTTTTGATTGCAAGAGGTTTGAAGCAAATCCATGGTGGCAAAGGGGAGTTAGGGCCTAGCTGCAGAGCACGCACGGAGTGATTTTGGAAATTTGCCTGAAAATGTCAAAGTCCCCATTTTTGTAGTTTTGCTTTTCGGCTGTTTGGGGGCCTTCTGCTTGTTTCCGCCTCGGTTGACGGGTCTGGGGCCATTGCTGGGAAGGTCTAATACCGGATAAAAGTGGTTTGGAGAAAATGGGAGCAGAAAAAGATTTTGCGCTTTTGATCACTTGCCTGTCTTTGGGGTGCTGTTTGGCGGGCTTTTAGGTTGTTGTGGGTGGGCTTTGGGGTCTGGGAGCACTGCTGGCACAGTCTAATGTTGATTGCATTTGTTTTTCAGGAAATCCATGGTGGAAAAGGGGAGTTAGGGCCTAGCTGCCCAGCGTATTTGGACTGAATTCCAGGTAGTAGGCCCATTTTTGCTTTTTGTCAGTTTGGGGGTGTTCTGCTTTTTGCAGGTGGCTGCAGGGGTCTGGGGCCATTGCTGGGAATGTCTAATACCGGATCAAAGTGGTTTGGAGAAAATCCATGCTGAAAAGCGTTTTGGCACATTAACTTAGGGCTCGTTAGGGTTAACACTAGCAGCAGGATTGCATGTGTTTTGGGGTGTTCTAAATTTTTGCAACTGAGTTCTGGGGTCTTAGAGCACTCGTGGAAATGTGTAATTTTGGTTGCAAGTGGTTTGAAGAAAATCCATGGTGGGAAAGGAGGGATTTGACCTAGTTAAAGAAAGCGTTTGCCACTATTCTTAACTTAGGGCTCGTAAGGGTTAGCAATATTGTATTGCATGTGTTTGGGTGGGGGGCAGTTTGTGGGGGGGTTTGCGAGTCTTGGAGCGATGCTGGGTATGGATACTTTTGCTTGCTTGCAAGTGGTTTCAATACAATCCATGGTGGGTAAGGGGGGATTTGGGCCTACTTTACTTTCAAAGTACGTTTTGTCACCATTTTCTACTAGGCCTCGTTTTGGGAGATCTGATTGGGGGTTTTCTACATTTTTGCGACTGGGTTTAGTAAGGGTCTGGGAACACTGCTGGGAAGGTCTAATTTTGTTCTAAAACACAGTTTACAGTACACCTAGCTTGAGGGGAAAGATCCGCTAAATTAATTTGCCCATACTTATTTATCCTTCAAAAGGAGACTCAGACAGAGTACGCAATTTCAAAAATATTGTACTGTCTATTAGGAAACTCAAGTGTGACTTTTTGCACTACACAGCGTACATACCTTATATTTATTTGTCAGTGGTATTCTAATATCACTTCCTGTTTTCCCATCAATAATTACAGGCCGGGTTTCAGCCTGTGCAATGGGAAAAAAAGGATGAAGTCAGGCTTCACATTAGCGAGCCGCAATTCAGCATCCGCCAGGCAGGCAGAGGACATGGTGTCTTCTGGTCACCATCATTGATGGACGGAGCGTCAGATGGAATGGAGGAGTCCCGCTAATAAGAGGAATGGTTGGATGCATGCAACTTACCAAATTCAACAGGACAACTACAACAACATACAGATGCAGTATCCGTTCTTTTCTAATTATCTTTTAAGTCTATGAGTGTGACTCTGCATTTCTTTGATCTCTGCTTCTAAATTCATCCCTTCAGCCATTCTATAGGTTTTACTTCTGCTATGTTTTAAACCTAATTTAATGTGAGAAGTGTTTCTTTGAGTGCAGAGATAGGCAAGTGAAAACGCATAATTATTACTGCAGCCCTGTACTGTCGCATTCTTTCATTCACGGTTGTCAAAAGTAGTACTTACTTTTCAGTAACCATGCATGCAGTAGTGCAAGCACTTCCTTTATGCCACTTAAAAGATTTATGGTTAGCTTTGTACCCAAAGATTTGTTTATCTTCAATTATTGTTTGTCCATGCTGTGCTTTTTTTTAAAACTTTCCCAAAAACCCCCATTCCCATCCATTTTCCAAACCCTAACCCTCTTCCCCTGGGCTGTGTGGTTTTGATTGATGTGTGACTAAATGACAGCAATAATTCCACACACTTGCTGGGGAGGATAAGGTCATAGCAACAGGCTGGTGAAGGAATCCGAGGATATATTCTTACTCAGCTTGACACTGAGTCACTATTGGCAAATGAAAGCAGATTTTCATGTGCGCCATCAACTAGATTGGTCATTAAGAACATCCTCCTCCTAGACGTGGCAAATTATTACGCTGCTGTGTCCTTTACCTTCAGTACTATTTCTTGTAGTAGTAGCCAATGTCAAAGAAATTCAACGCAAGTACTAGTTATACTTTCAATACTTTACCATTTGTTAGGCTACATTGTGGCACTGTTCTAGTGTACTGTCACCTGCTATATTCTCTATCGTACCGTTCTAATGCTACGGTAAGGACAAACAAGGTTTCATTTTCTTTTTTTTCAGATGCTGCAACTGCCACTGTGTAACACCACAAGTACCACCGCAATGATGACATTTCATCCGCCCAGGATTGTCAACCTTAATCGCCATTTCCCGTGCAGCCAGCCCTGTGCCTAGCCCTATTTCCAAACACAAATTACAGGTAAGATAAGTGTTTGGGGGGAGGTAGTATAATGGAGCATTAGAAGAGACGAGAGACTGACGGTCCTAGGACTGTTAAATTCACTTACTCTGTGGCAGGCACTTAGTTTTGAAAACATTTGGGCCATTAGTACTTACACAACTTGAATCAAGATGCCACTTAAGTTTCAGGACTGTTAAACCCCCACCCACCAGCCTCAAAAGCAGTAAAAAACACGTATGCTAAGATAAAGTTTAAAGTATATTTATATATCCCTAACATAAATAATCTCCCGCAAGACCCAACCCACCCCCCCTCCGGAACCCCAACGAATGTCCGTGAAAACTAAGTCCAAAAAAGTAGAAAACCCAACTCCCACCCCCCAAAAGTCTTTAAAAAAGGGGCAAGGGACAGTCTCCTCCTACTGCTGGCTGCTGTTGACTTTTCTGACCAGCTCCTTGTGGAGGGTCTCGAGCAGGGTTTTGGTGTTGGGGAGCTCCTGCTCGAGGTAGGACACCCTGAGGGAAAGGCGGTGCATCTTTTTTTGCAACTGCTGTGGGGGGCAGCTGATTTCTTTGCTGCTCGGCGGTGGCGGGTGGCTGCGGTACCCCGGCTCCGTACTGCTGGAGACCTGCTGCGCTGACTGGCTGACCCAGGGAGTGCGGAGGAGGATGCACGTGTCGCCGTGGATGTTGTCGACGTACTCTGTGTCCTCCTCCTCCTGGGCCACCAGCCGCCGATATTAGGCGACACTGTCCTCCAGCCTCCGTTGCCGGGCCCTTTTAGCCAGCTCCTTCCGTGTTGGTTTGGAAGGAGCATCTATATGAAGAAAGAAAGACATAGTCTGTAACCAATGCTCTTTAAGATTAACACAAAATGATTCAGCAGAAAGTTGTGTCACAGTAGAACTAGCAACTTGCAAGCGCAGTACATAACTATTGTGGCCAGTATCTATCTAACCGCCCACTTCTTCATCCTTGCTCTAACATTAGTGGGAGTTTAAGGAATCAATTCTACGAGCACTATGGACTCACTCCATTAGAGTCGACTATGACAGTACACCAGTCTTATTCTTCTTCTTCTCTCTTGTTTAGCAAAATAGGTATGTTAACTTCTGCAAGCCGGCATAATGCCTGCGCAGTCAACTTGCACCCGAGAAAACAGAAGCCCGCCATTATGAGTGAGACAGACTTGCGTTACCGTACCAGTCCAGTACATGCAAGTGGTGATGCTCTTACTTTTCTATTACGGGTGGCACTGAGAATACTCTGTTACAAGGGCTACTGCTTAATTAATTTAACTTTCACCCTACAGTGCCAATGAATACTAGAAAAGGCAAATGAAGAAGATAAATAATCTGATTATCTATCACTGCACATGGTATGTATTTGCTTACATATGGGATGACTTTAGGTGCTTTGCTTTTTATTGAGTGATCAGTGATACATCCACACATGAATGACCGAGTTCTACTAAACTTATTAACAGAGGTAGTGAGTGGCCATCGTAATAGCCGGATATATGCTGTGCTTGCAATACAAACTACTGCTACTATTCATGGTAGTATTCGGACAAAATTACAACTTCTTTTCCTTGCCTTTCCTACACTGGGACGGACGTGCGGGTGCGGTGTTACATGCTCTTCAAAGTAACACTTAGTTCATCCAGTGACTATCTACTCTCTCTAGATACACATACGCTATCTAAGAGTACCATGATCAAGGCATCCATCCATTCAAACTATATGTCAATCATTCTTCTTTATGTCTCTCATCTGGACAAACCTTACGTTTTCTCAGGGGGAGCACACTATGCAGTCTGCAATCTCAATAAGTAAGGAATATAAGAGCTTACCACTGCCCGCCACTACCGTGGCAACACGCACAGCAGTTTCATCCGGCACTTCAGTCTGGACTAAAGGCGGTGGCTAGCTGGCTGACAGGCAATTGCCTTCAGCTAAATGCCACAAAAACAGAGGTGATGGTCGTCGGTAAGGGAGTGGAGCTGTGGGGTGACCACTGGTGGCCCTCAGAGTTGGGACCTACTCCGATCCCGGTATCGGAGGTGAAAAATCTGGGGGTATGGCTGGATGCGGGCCTCTCCTTTGTAGGGCATACTAAAAGAACCGCGGCCTGCTGCTTTGGTCTCCTGAGGGGCTTGAGACCTGTTCTCAAGTTCTTTGATGCCCCAACCAGGCAGCTGGTGATCCAGGCCACTATCATCTCCCGCCTGGATTACGCCAGCTCTCTCCTGGCTGGGGCTAACCAGGCCGAGCTAACCCGCTTGCAACGGGTTCAGAATGCTGCGGCGAGGGCGATTGTTGGCCTGCCCAGATTCTGCTCGGTGACTGGTGTCCTTCGCTCCCTACACTGGCTTCCGGTTAGGAAGCGCATCCTCTTCAAGGTTTTGTGCCTTGCCTTTAAAATCTTGAGAGGTATTGGCCCGGAAATCCTGTCGAGTTGTCTGTCCTTCTATGTCCCCACCCGTAGCCTCCGCTCTCAGGGTCTGGCCCTTGCGGTGGTTCCCAGATTCAGGCTTAGTCGCATGGGAGGCCGCTCGTTTAGGGTAATGGCTGCGTCAGCATGGAACTCCCTGCCTGTTGAAATTCGTTTGCTGGAGGACCTTCTGACCTTTCGGAGGGCTATAAAAACCTTCTTGTTTTAGCTGTTTCCTAGTTTCTGTTTTTACCCTCCCGTTGTGTTACGTGCTACCTTGTCTCTGCGCCAGGACGCTCCTTGGCTGGAGTATCTGTGCGCACAATAAATAATCGTAACATAACATAACATAACTTGCACCGCCTCCTCCCCAGAAGTCTCCTCCTCCACCTCCGCGCTGGGCGCAGCACCAGATGTTCCACCTACAAAGTACATTTAAGAATGTTAGATGTCATAGACATACACCACTCACTAGTATTTTGTCTAGGAATGAAGAAATGTGAATACAGAAACCAATCTAATAATTTGTGACTGTCTACTCTAAAGTAAAAATGTCCCTTTTTCCAGGGAAGGGTGTTGTCTTGCTGCACTTTTCACACAGCCGATGAATGCTTGCTTTTTAACACGCACCATTTTTCTCATAGCAGACAGAAGCTTCACTTCTAAGAACAAATCATCATCACCAGGACGGAGTGACCAACTTTTCAGCACCAAAAAGGAAAATTAAAGTTCAAACCAGGTGAGGGCTCAGCTTGCCCACAATAAATGTGTTAAATAAATCACTAAGCACTTTTCCATTTTTAATCAACCGTTTATGTTTTATGACAAGCTTGATTTTAATAAATATTTTTACTTTTAATAAAGCTTTAAAACTTAAATAGACTCTGTGGTTTTTGGTCAAGAGTGAATGAGAAAAAGGTTTTGCAATTTGCAAGCATGAGTCCATGCCTCTGACACTTCTGGACTCTGACTCCGTACTCTTGTCCTGCGTTGGATAATCATCATTGGGGATCAATCATCGATGAATTCGGGAGCTAAATGACTCTGCCACACTATCTAGTCAGTAAGGAGATTCGGGGTTCTTCAAAGTCTGATATCAGTGAGGTATGTGGAAAGTCTACCTGCGCCTATTATAATTGATAAACAGTTCACTATTTAGTGTCCATAGTTCTGTTTGTGCAGATTTTTCCCTGCAACAGTAGTAGTATGGATTGTCCTCCTATCCAAACCAAAAGTAAATAGTATCTTATTCTTTCTTGGTGGTCATTAACCTTTTTATTGTTGGTAATTGTCAAAGCATAAACATTTAGAAGACTTGAAAAGACATTATGGACAATCCCAGAGGACTGCACTCAGTGCATAGAGCTATTGCTGACTAGAATGGGAGTTTAGTTTAACACCTTTTGCCAAATGTTCAATCTTAGTTAGCTACACCGTAGACTAATAAGCATAATCTAGCAATACCACAGGGAGTCATAGTAGAGGCAGGATAAGAATTTAGATACAGTCTACAAGAAGGTCAAAGACGATTTAGAAAAAATCGAATGAGGAACGCTAGGAAAATATAGGCACTCTATATTAAAATTAAAACTTACCGGGGCCAGCAAAGGAGCCCTTGCCTGACCGATCCTGGCCTTGAACAGCGGCAGCAGCCGATAACCCCTCCTCCTCTGTCCTCTTGCCCCTGGGGGGAGCTGATGTACAACATGAAAGAAAGAAAGACCCGAAAACATGGATGATTGTTGTCAACCAAATCAAACATTTCAAAAGAACAATAACAAAATATTTTGGCGAAATAGCAAATAGACAACTATTCCACGGGATATATTGGTCTATCTCATGTGGTCTACTATGATATTAGTATTGCTTGATTTGCGGACCGTCGACTTGGAAAGTTATGTAACTCACTAAACAAACCACTAAAATGTTCGCCTAGGACTGGCAGGCAGCAGTCCGCAGCATGCGAAGTGACAGACAAACTCCATCGTGATTGTAGATCAGCGACAACACTAAAAAGTTTCCCACTACATTAACCAGTCATTAAAATACTCAAACTATCAATCCACCACCACTATTTCTTCTTATTGCCAGGTGTACAAAGGAAGGACTGGACTTGAGTCTGTAGGGGCAGATTTACAAGCCCCTTGCGGCTCTTTTGCTCCATTGTTGCGTGACTTTTGTGACGCAGCGGCAGAACAAAAGAGGCACCATGGTGCGGCGTATATTAACAACGTGACGCATATGGGAGATGCATCACGTTGTAAAGCCCTGTGCCATCAGGGGGGCGTTCCGGCGCAAGGGAGGGTGTTCCTGTGCAGGAACGCATCCTAAAAGTGGCTGAGGGAAATCTACAAGATTTCAATCAGTCACTTTTAGGACAATGATGCGCGACTCAAACCCTGCGCCTGCTTGAAGCAGACGTACGGCTTGATGCAGCATTGGGGAGATAAGGCACCCCAGAGCATTGCTGGAGCTGCGCCATCGTTGCGACGCAACTCCAGCAATGCGCCGCCTTTACGGCACAGATGCTTAACGCTTCGGTGACATTTTGGGCCCATGGTGCGCCGCATTGTAAATACGGCGCCACATGGGTGGAGGCGGCGTGGAGCACAATTACTGGCGCATCCCTGCTACTTTGCATGGATGCGCCAGTAATTGAAAATCTGACCCTTAGTGTCTAGCATTACGCAGTTCTTTAAGCTACACTCATACATAATTTCTCAGACCAATGAAATGAACACAAAATCGAAAACAAATAAGCATAGTAGCAGCGCTACTGATAAGGAGAGCAGTGCACCTGAAATGCCCAGAAGATTTTGAAATACAATTAAATTTACCTACAATGTAATCGGCAGCATTATTGCTCTTGGTAAAAAACAAAAATTTGCAATATAATAACACATAGAGCAGGAGAAAACAGAGTAGTGATGAAATAGCTACTACTACTCACCAAGCCCGGGGATCTCGAGGCCGAGCAGGTCGACCAAGTCGCGTTCCCGGTCCAGGAGATCCGTGCAACGGTGGGTGGCCTGGTTGTAGGTGCGCCGGACCCGAGAGTGTTGATACATGGCCTGGCACACCTTCTCCCACCGCTT
The DNA here is from genome assembly GCF_964261635.1 of Lissotriton helveticus. NCBI lineage: Eukaryota > Metazoa > Chordata > Amphibia > Caudata > Salamandridae > Lissotriton > Lissotriton helveticus. Next base: position 86,979,645 of record NC_136063.1, read on the forward strand.
CCGGTGCTCCCGGATCCCGTAGCCGCTAGCGATCTTGCCGCCTGCCATGATGGTCCTGGGAAGGCGGCGCTGGACATAAAACACTAGTGCGGCCACCTTCTCCGCGCTAAAGATCTCCCGGGCTGTGACTTGCTCCCCCCTCAAAAGCCTGCAAGGGAGCCGGGCACGGGGTGCGGGACCCTTCCCCTTCTCAGGCTGCTTCCCGGCTCCCTTTACCATGGTCTGGGCAGAAAGGAAGGTAAATAATAAATAGAATAGGGAAGAAGAAAAGAAAAGAGTTTAAAAAAGTAGTTTAAAATTAACCAAAAGTAGCAGAAAACACAAAAATATAGAACTAGAAAAATAGAGGGATGTATAATAAGTAAAATAGATTAAAAAAAACTTCAAACAAACAAAGGATGGCAGAGATTGACAGAGGATACAGAAAGCATGCCCAGAACCAAAGCAATGAATGAGAAACAAGATGGCTGCGCCCGTTCACAACCTCGTGGGTAAGTTCGCGCGAGATTTCCCTCGCGATCACAGGCGAACTTGTACTAGCGAGCCGCACACTTTGCGAGATTACACATAGCGCCCGGAAACAGAAATAGTTCACGCAAACAAGATGGCCGCGCCCGTGTACGACCGTGAGGGTAACTTCGCACCGTTGCGCTACAAGCGGCTCGCTAAAACGCACAAAACCTTGAGAACTAACACGCCGCAAAAAAACAAATCACATATTCGCACAAATTCGCGGCTTCCGAATTTGATCTCGCGCAAATTCGCGCCCCGCTAATCCAGCAAAATTGCAGAAAAACGATTTTTGCCAAACTGAAAGCACTCAGCAGGTGCAAAAGTTCAAACTCATCATTAGTAACCATTCCCCGTAGTGCTTCCTGAGGGGCCCCTCCAGATTCAGTTGCCTACTTGCAACTATTCTATGACCCTGCTCTGACCCTCACAACAGGCTCAGAGAATAGCTGCAAGTATGCCACAAAGGTCCTGTTAAAAAAAATTAGATGGCAACAGAAGGCAAAACAGATAAGGAAGCAGGTGCCAGACTGGAAGTTTAAATTCAATGACACATTAATCAACCCCTAATTCATTCATGTCAGTGCAGGGCAGGTGTGCTTTTCCCCCCATAATCTACAGTGATGAACCAGAGAGTGGCAGTGATGTACTAGAGGGTGGCTTGGGTGAGACAGAGGGTGGCAGTGGTGAAACAGAGGGTGCTGTGATGAACCAGACGTAGAAACAACATGGTGGCGACCTTTGCGACCCGACAAGTAAGTTCGCGTTTGCGAACTGGTAAAAAACACTCGCGAACTGGCAAAAATCCTTGCGAACACAAAAAAAATCCGCAAATTCGCGAAAGTTCGCGGATTTTGCAGATTGCGAATTCGTGAATACGCAAATTCGCAAAATGCGAAATTGCAGAATTCGGCCATGCTTAGTACAGGTATGCACCTTCCAGAGTAACAAAAGATGTTAAATTCCTGGACTCTTTGCATAACTCAATTTGGTGGTACGCAGAGAAGATGTCAAGCATTGTGAAAAATTTGGCACCTTCAAGAGTGCTTAACAGTTCATTGATGTTGGTAAGTGGTTGACGATCAACCCAGATGTTGGACTTGCTCCACAGCGGTTGCTCCCCTGACCCTCTGCCTGCCCTAGCGACGCTTGCTGACCACACCGCCTGCCCTGATTGAACTCCTGGCCACCCGGACACCGGCTGCATCACAGAGCGCTTCGACCACTCCCAAGCGCGTGGTATCATTCGCATTGCACTCACTGCTGCTCATTGGCCCTGCATAGCGGTGACTTATTTACAGGCTGATTATTGTTTGTTGTGTGTAACTGTACCTTTGCTCTCCCTCCGGCTGTGCCCCTGCTTCGTTCACGCGACCATAACGCCATTTTGTTGTTGTGTTTACCTGCGGCCCCTGTCTCCTCCCCGCTCCCGCCTCCCGGCAGCCCCTCCCACACACTGGTATAACTATCTAGCCCCGTCCTTCGTCCCACCGTGACCGTCTGGACTTGCTCCACAGCGGTTGCTCCCCTGACCCTCTGCCTGCCCTAGCGACGCTTGCTGACCACACCGCCTGCCCTGATTGAACTCCTGGCCACCCGGACACCGGCTGCATCACAGAGCGCTTCGACCACTCCCAAGCGCGTGGTATCGTTCGCATTGCACTCACTGCTGCTCATTGGCCCTGCATAGCGGTGACTTATTTACAGGCTGATTATTGTTTGTTGTGTGTAACTGTACCTTTTCTCTCCCTCCGGCTGTGCCCCTGCTTCGTTCACGCGACCATAAAACCATTTTGTTGTTGTGTTTACCTGCGGCCCCTGTCTCCTCCCCGCTCCCGCCTCCCGGCAGCCCCTCCCACACACTGGTATAACTATCTAGCCCCGTCCTCCGTCCCACCGTGACCGTCTGGACTTGCTCCACAGCAGTTGCTCCCCTGACCCTCTGCCTGCCCTAGCGACGCTTGCTGACCACACCGCCTGCCCTGATTGAACTCCTGGCCACCCGGACACCGGCTGCATCACAGAGCGCTTCGACCACTCCCAAGCGCGTGGTATCGTTCGCATTGCACTCACTGCTGCTCATTGGCCCTGCATAGCGGTGACTTATTTACAGGCTGATTATTGTTTGTTGTGTGTAACTGTACCTTTGCTCTCCCTCCGGCTGTGCCCCTGCTTCGTTCACGCGACCATAACGCCATTTTGTTGTTGTGTTTACCTGCGGCCCCTGTCTCCTCCCCGCTCCCGCCTCCCGGCAGCCCCTCCCACACACTGGTATAACTATCTAGCCCCGTCCTTCGTCCCACCGTGACCGTCTGGACTTGCTCCACAGCGGTTGCTCCCCTGACCCTCTGCCTGCCCTAGCGACGCTTGCTGACCACACCGCCTGCCCTGATTGAACTCCTGGCCACCCGGACACCGGCTGCATCACAGAGCGCTTCGACCACTCCCAAGCGCGTGGTATCGTTCGCATTGCACTCACTGCTGCTCATTGGCCCTGCATAGCGGTGACTTATTTACAGGCTGATTATTGTTTGTTGTGTGTAACTGTACCTTTTCTCTCCCTCCGGCTGTGCCCCTGCTTCGTTCACGCGACCATAAAACCATTTTGTTGTTGTGTTTACCTGCGGCCCCTGTCTCCTCCCCGCTCCCGCCTCCCGGCAGCCCCTCCCACACACTGGTATAACTATCTAGCCCCGTCCTCCGTCCCACCGTGACCGTCTGGACTTGCTCCACAGCAGTTGCTCCCCTGACCCTCTGCCTGCCCTAGCGACGCTTGCTGACCACACCGCCTGCCCTGATTGAACTCCTGGCCACCCGGACACCGGCTGCATCACAGAGCGCTTCGACCACTCCCAAGCGCGTGGTATCGTTCGCATTGCACTCACTGCTGCTCATTGGCCCTGCATAGCGGTGACTTATTTACAGGCTGATTATTGTTTGTTGTGTGTAACTGTACCTTTGCTCTCCCTCCGGCTGTGCCCCTGCTTCGTTCACGCGACCATAACGCCATTTTGTTGTTGTGTTTACCTGCGGCCCCTGTCTCCTCCCCGCTCCCGCCTCCCGGCAGCCCCTCCCACGCTCCGCCCCCTCCACCATCCATTTATGGCCAATGCCTCCACGCGCAGCGTCCACGCGCTTCGGACACGCCGAAGGTGCGCCAAAGGTAAGCCCGTCTACGCCCGTCCGCGCCTGGACCGCGCCCAGCGCCAGACCCCCTGCCCCTTGCGCTGCCCAGCCCCCCCGCGTTACCTACGATGCCGCCACCCTCCTAGCCCTTAACCCCGGTCGCGCCCCCAACTGCGTCCAAGCCGCTCCTGGACGCACCCATGGACCGTTCTCCTGCTTCTCCTGCAAATTTAGCGGCACCGACAACATCTCCGCTACGACCACACCACAGATTCCCGACCCCAACCACCTACAATGCATCTTGCTCAACACCCGATCAGTCCACAGGCACGCCATTGACCTTTGGAACCTACTAGACACCATCTCTCCTGACGTCGCCTTCCTAACGGAAACATGGATGAACGCTTCCTCCGCCCCTGACATCGCCATCGCTATCCCTGATGACTATAAGATCACACGCAAGGACCGCACCGACCATACAGGAGGTGGAATCTCTATCGTCCATAAGAAAACAATCCGCATCTCAACCAGCTCTGATGCCAACCTCGCCAACTCCGAACACCTTCACTTCCAGATCCACATCGACCCCAAGACCACACTCAGAGGCACCCTCCTCTACAGACCACCAGGACCACGCGCAATATTCAGTGAAGACATCACGGACTTCATCACCCCACACGCGCTCCCCTCCAAAGACTACATCCTTCTGGGAGACCTCAACTTCCACCTTGAAAAGATCAACGACCGCAACACCGCCACCCTCTTAGACAACCTCGCCAACCTCGGACTTAAACAACTGGTCACTTCCCCCACCCACATCGCAGGTCACACTCTCGACCCCATCTTCACCTCCAGCAACCATGTCTCCTTCAGCCACACTACAGATCTCCTCTGGACTGACCACAGCTGCGTTCACTTCACCTACAACAAGCTGAAACCCATCATCCACCTCCAACCAACTCTACAAAGAAACTGGAACAAAATCACCACAGAGCAGATCTCCACATCACTCCTTCAAACCTCCCCAGCCCTCTCTTCTAACGCCAACGAAGCCGCCTCCAACCTCACCCTTTGGTTATCCAACACCGCCGACACCTTAGCACCACTGAAAAAACGTCAACACAAACTGGGCATCAAGAAGGCCTCATGGTTCAACGACGACCTCAAGAAATCCAAGAAACTGTGCCGCTCCCTTGAAAAGGCCTGGAAAAAAGACCCATCCACCAGCAACAAGGACGCCTTCAAAAGCGCCATCCGTACTCACCACCAACTGATCCGAAAAGCCAAGAAAACAGCATTCAAAGATCGACTTGACAACAACGCCCACAACAGCAAGGAACTTTTCAACATCGTCAAGGAATTTTCCGACCCCTCGACCAACTCCAACGACATCACCCCCTCTCAAACCCTCTGCGATTCCCTAGCCTCTTTTTTCCACAACAAGATTGCTGACATCCACAACAGCTTTGACAACCAACCCGGAAGCCAACCCACCCTACCATCAGCTGACCATCTTCCCCCCGTTAACACCCTTAACGCCTGGAACCCAATCTCCACTGAGGACACCATCCTCCTGATGAATTCCATCCACTCTGGATCCCCCACAGACCCATGCCCCCACCACATCTTCAACAAAGCAGACTCCGTCATAGCTCCGCACCTCCGAGACGTCATCAACTGCTCCTTCAACTCCGCTACCTTCCCAGAAGATTGGAAACACGCTGAACTCACCGCCCTTCTGAAAAAACCAACAGCAGACCCCACCGAACTCAAAAACTACCGCCCCATCTCGCTTCTCCCATTCCCGGCCAAAGTCATCGAGAAAGCTGTCAACAACCAGCTCGCCGCCTTCCTCGAAGCCAACAAATCACTCGACCCCTCACAATCTGGCTTCCGAGCCAAACACAGCACTGAGACCGCCCTCATCGCAGCAACAGACGACATTCGAACTCTACTGGACAATGGAGACACAGTCGCCCTCATCCTCCTCGACCTCTCTGCAGCCTTCGACACAGTCTGCCACAGCACCCTTTTACAACGCCTCAGAAACATCGGAATCCAAGGAAAAGCACTGGAATGGATCACCTCGTTCCTCACCGGAAGAACCCGGAGAGTCCGCCTCCCACCATTCAAGTCTGAGGCCTCTGAAATCATCTGCGGCGTACCACAAGGATCCTCACTCAGTCCCACCCTCTTCAACGTATACATGAGCCCCCTAGCGGCCATCGCCCGCCAACACAACCTCAACATCATCTCTTACGCGGATGACACTCAACTGATCCTATCTCTCACCAAGGACCCCAGCACCGCTAAAACTAACCTACACGAAGGAATGAAAGAAGTCGCCGAATGGATGAAACAAAGCCGTCTGAAACTGAACTCAGACAAAACAGAAGTCCTCATCTTAGGTAAATCCCCCTCTGCATGGGACGACTCCTGGTGGCCGGAAGCCCTCGGAAATGCACCCATCCCGACAGACCACGCACGGAACCTTGGCGTCATCCTGGATTCTTCACTCTCAATGAACAGACAAGTCAGCGCCGTATCCTCTTCCTGCTTTAACATTCTTCGCATGCTCAGAAAAACATTTCGCTGGATCCCCTCCGAAATAAGGAAAACAGTCACCCACGCTCTAGTCACGAGCCGACTGGACTACGGAAACACCCTCTACGCAGGTACCACCGCTAAACTCCAGAAGAAACTACAACGAATCCAAAACGCCTCAGCCAGGCTCATATTAGACATCCCACGCAACGAACACATCTCTGGTCACCTTAAAGACCTCCACTGGCTACCCGTCAATAAGAGGATCACTTTCCGACTGCTTACCCACGCACACAAATCACTCTACGACATCGGACCAGATTGCCTCAACTCTCGACTTTCCTTCTACACCCCCTCCCGCCAACTTCGCTCTTCCAGCCAAGCCTTCGCCACTGTACCTCGCATCAACAAGACCACCATGGGAGGCAGATCCTTCTCATACCTGGCTGCCAAAACATGGAACTCACTCCCCGCTTACCTTCGCCTCACCCAGAATCACCTTGCGTTCAGAAAGCAGCTTAAAACGTGGATATTTGACAAATAATCCACCTCCCCTTCCTAAGCGCCTTGAAACCCCTTAAGCTTTCCAAGTTTGATTTCGAAGACATCAGGAAACGTGTTCCCAATTGACGTTGGATAATTGAGTAACAGTGCAAGCTGAGGACGCGTTGGCAGCAGATCTGTAAAACTCAGAGTGCAGTGCGGGAAATTACCATGTTAGGATGGTTCGGATCCAGGATGATATTCAACGCTCCTTGTTCATCCCAACCTAAGGGGTTTGCACCATCCTTGACTACAAATACAGTACCAGTGGCGTGATCAGTACTGAAAACGAGATTAGCTGTGAATTTTCCTAACACGTCGACTCTCTTACCACCATAAGCAAAAATATTGATCTTGGATTGTTCTAGTTGAACGCCGTTAATTTTACCAAAATCTGCAACATTGATTAGGGTAAATGGGGAACCAGAGTCAGCTAGAAAGTTCAGACACGTGCTATTCACAATAATTTTGCAAGCAGGAGATTTCCTCCTATGGGTACCACCCAAAGAAGATAATTCAACTACACCTTCCATTTGAGATGATGAAGGAGACAACATCAGCAAGTCATAACACTCCTCATCAGATTCATCAGCGATGGCTTTCACCATTTGGGTTGCGTTTTTCTTGACAGATACGGCTTTACACCTTCTAGAATAGTGGCCCTTCTTTCCACAATTATAACAAGTTTGATTGAGAGCAATGAAAAATTTGGCATTGCTCATATGAGACTTGCTACCACAACGGAAGCACATTACGTCAATTTGTTCAGGTTTACTTTTGGACGGAATCGAAGATGGACGAGGAAAACTGATTGGTGACGGTTTAGAAATGTTGGTAGATGATGATTTTACCAGATTAGAAACAGATTTTGTGTTTAACTATTTGATTTCAGATGTAGAAGAAGTGCTACGCATTTCTTTAACACAAAATTAGGAATGTTCAATACTTCTGGCCAACGTAAGAGCAGTTTCTAAATCAGGATCGTCAGAGGCAAGCAACTTTTGTTGAATTTTTTTATTAGAACTTTTTTCAACCAGCTGATCATGTATGATCTCATCTCTTCCCACTTAACAGTGGAATACCTGCATTTTGAAAATACGGTGGAGGTGCTAAGATACGATCCATATTTAAGCGTGGGTGAGTTGCTGCCACACAAATATGAATTAAACACAAAAATATACCACAAAGGAATGATGCAAAAATAGAGAAAGGAACTCAGCGCTTGGAAGTGATAGCTGAGTGCATCAGTGGTACACACTACAAAATGAAATGATGCACGTTGGTGAAAGTATGCTGTGCGCATCAGCGGGAAAATAGGCAATGATGCAGGTTATACTGTGCGCATGGTAGAGGCCGTAATGGTGCTTGATGCAGGAAATACACTGTAGAAATGATGCACATTGCTAAAAACATGCTGTGCGTATCAGCGGAGGAAGCAGGCACAGAAAACAACACTGAGCGCAATGTAATGACAGCTGAGCGCATCAGCGAAGTGCAGAACACAGAGTTATTTGAGAAACCTGAGGAATAAATGAGCGCTTCGCTTCGTAATGACAGCTGGGTGCATCAGCAATGTGCGCAGAGTTGCCAAGGAAACTTCAACAATGAGCCAAGTTTAGCTTTCTGAAACAGCTGATTGTATCAGCGATGTGCGCGGCCCAGCGTTGCTGATGCGGAAAGTAATACTGAAAGCTGTGCGCATCAGCGATAATAACTCTGTGGCTGAGCGCATGTAATTATCGGAAGCTGTGCGCGTCAGCGAAAGATTAGGTCCGGTTGCTATGGTGAAGGGAAGCTTAAAATGGCAGCACACGTCAGTACGTTGCGTGCACGTCACAAAGGAAGTCAGGCAAAGTTGCACGCAGCGCGTGATGCAGCGTTGACGTGAGAGCAGGACAGCAGCTCGATCGCACGCAGAACAACAAATTGGAAAAGTACCTCAAATAAATCTTCATTGAAAAGGATCCCGTAGACGACCAGCAGGCATAGAAGCTTACCACAATGACGGGAAGTCAATAACGTGGTTGGAACAAACGCAGGGGCTGGTAGTGCTTGACGGGGCAGCAGAAAGCAGGAATAGCGGTTACAGGATCACCGTCTGTGGGGAGACGGAAAAACTGGAAACGATCGTTGCCAGTGTAGAGAAGTAGGCTCCAAACAACGGATGTGGTAAGAGCTTGTTTATTCAAGTCCAGTCATAGCGACTCCCCGGCAGCAACTGCCATGACTAGAACATATTTTGTTTCACACAGGGAATGTTCCTGAAGAGAATGCATTGAACCAGATCCCAACAGGACACCTTGGGCTCGATTCCAATCCGGTAAAAAAATCCGCCGTACGATTCGTATTTGTAGCCGAATTCGTACGAATGGGAAACTACCGTCCGACCTGCGTAGTACGATCCATTTCCGCCGATTGCCGGACGAATATCAGCGAACCGTACAAACCACAGTGAAAGACACGTACGAATTAGCATCGGAAATCCAACCATACGATTTGTAAACATGCCGTACAACCACACTAGTACGATCCGGTTTGGAAAGCCTGCACGCGATTCGTACGGGCCAAAGTAGTCGCGCATGAAGAATGATTTGTATGGAATTTTTCGCCTCACAGCAAGCGGCATCAACACATACCACCCGTGTACCCCTCGATGAAGTGTACACGAACCCCCCCCACCCGCCAACGGCCCGTACAAGTCACCCGCATGCACAAATGCGACACGCACACCCCCCTCAAGCGACTGTGAACCCCCACCCGCCAACGGCCCGTACAAGTCACCCGCACACACAAATACGACACGCACACCCCCTCAAACGACCGTGAACCCCCCCACCCACCAACAGCCCGTACAAGTCACCCGCAAGCACAAATACCACACGCACACCCCTCTCAAGCGACCGCGAACCCCCCCACCCGCCAACGGCCCGTACTAGGCACACGCACGCACAAGTAGACACGCACACACCCCGATCAAGCCTACACGAACCCCCCACACCCCCAATGGCCTGTACAAGTCACCTGCATGCACAAATACGACACACACACCCCCCACAAGCAACCGCGACCCCACCCACCAACGGCCCATACAAGTCACACGCACACACAAGTACGACACGCACACACCCCGATCAAGCCTACGCGAACCCCCCCACACCTCCAACGGCCCGTACAAGTCACCTGCATGCACAAATACGACACGCACACCGCCCCTCAAGCAACCGTCAACCCCCCACCCGCCAACAGCCCGTACAAGTCACCCGCACGCACAAATACGACATGCACACCCCCCCTCAAGCGATCCCGAACTCCCCCACCCACCAACGGCGCTTACAAGTCACCCGCACGCACAAATACAACACGCACACCCCCTCAAGTGACCGCAAACCCCCCCACCCGCCAACAGCCTGTAAAGGTCACACGCACGCACAAGTACAACACGCACACACCCCGATCAAGCCTACGCAAACCCTCCACACCTCCAACGGCCCGTACAAGTCACCTGCACGCACAAATACAACACGTACACCCCCCCCTCAAGCATCCGCGAACCCCCCACCCACCAACGGCCCTTACAAGTCACCCGCACGCACAAATACAACATGTACACCCCCCCCCCCCAGCGACTGCGAACCCCCCACCCGCCAACGGCCCGTACAAGTCACCTGCACGCACAAATACAACACGTACACCCCCCCTCAAGCGACAACGAACCCCCCACTCGCCAACGGCCCTTACAAGTCACACTCACGCACAAGTACGACACACACACACATAACGCGAACACCTAAACCAGCACAAGGACATTGCTAACGAATCGCACAACAACACTAAGCATGTCTCCTGTGTACATACCATTGAGAAACAATGTCCTGGCCACATCCAAACAGGCAAACGGAGGTCAACACTAACACCCACCCCATATAACAGACACACCACCAATTCAAAATAAGCCACACCCACAAATTGACCAATAAAAGGGTCCACACATACAATCCAACATCCTTTGCAAAATACCTATTTGCTAAAAGAAGAGCCTGCCAGCACATCACCAACTGCACCCATTAACCTTCACACATACACCCTATCTCATCTACACCCACACCACCCCTTCACAATCAGACCCACACACCCTCATCCATACATACCATCACCCCGTCAATCACATACACCCCACACCATGACCACACCCAAGAATCCAAAGTTCACTAACCCGGAGAATGAGATCCTTACAGATGAAGTCATCAGAGTCGAGCCACAGCTGTTTGGCGCATTGGTCAGACAGACCAGCATAGCTGAAAAAACACGCATGTGGGAGAGGATCGTTGACAAGGTCAATGCTGTTGCACCCATCAAGCATACCAGGCAGGAATGCCAGTCCAGGTGGTATGATCTGCGGAGGATGGTCAAGAAGAAGATGGACCAGGACTATGCCTGTGCACACCACACTGGAGGTGGTGGTCCCCGCAGACCTCCAGTATACCAGCCCTGGGAGTGTAGTATTGTGTGCAGCAGTCTAGTGTTTGGGATAGACTCATGGGAGGAGCAGGAAAGGGAGGAGCAGGAAACCGGGAATGGGAAGTTAGTTATGAGCAGGCATGGCTGAATAAAGGATGTGTTGTAACCTGCTCCTGGCTCCTGTGTTGATTGGGGAAGGCAACAATGGCGACGAGGATGGGATAAGTACTGAAGCCGACATTGCCTAAGACCCCTGCCGTCCGTGAACGGCCAAAGAACAGAGAGCCTGCAGCCTGTGTCGGCGCAGCGTGTGAAGAGCGCGAAAAGGAATGCTCCACACGCCGCACCTGAATGCTGCCCCAGGATCCAAGAGACTTAGACCAGCTGTGTGTGAGCCAACTCCACGATCAGGCGATCGTGCGAAGCCCTGACTAGCAAGCGCTGTTGAACGCTGGAGCCGCCTGAAGCCAAGCACTGTTTGGCGCCCAAAATCGGGAGCTAACCCCCGATGCGTGCAAATCGGCACGCACTACATGAGGAGAGGTCGGGAGCCCACCCCGACTCTGCCTACCGCTCCGGTGACTAAGGAGCGTCTCTGATGCTGCCTGGGGCCCAAGAAGGGTCCTACTGACCAGCGCTGTCGTGCGCCAAAGAAGACTGACTTCGAGCGCCACTCGGCGCCGACATCGGGATCTCACCCCCGATGCGTGAGACTTGGTAGGCGGTCGCCGAGTGAGCGCGTGACCAAGAGAAGCAAGGCGGGAGCCCACCCCGACCTCACCTGATTGCTGCGGCGCTGTAAAAAAAGGTGTGGGGACCTGGAGAAGAGTTGCTGCCTCTGAGACCGGCTGTCGGTGAGTCCTGTTTGAATCGGCACTGGTTGGAATGAATGAAGAGGAATTCTCGTGTGAACCGAGACTTCAGTGACGGTGGCCATTTTGGAGTCAGGCAGCTATGACGACAGATTCCATGTGGAAATTATAAGCGGCCATTTTGAAGTCAGACAGCATTGGAAATTGTAGAACAAGCACTAAAAAAAATTGCAAACAAGCATTGGTCACTGCAAGCGAGCACTGAGGATTGCACACAGCGAGCAAACAAGCACTGGCAAGTGCATGAATTACAGAGCAACTAGCCATCAGGCAAATACAGAAAACGAGTGAAGACTACGCTGAATACATAGAAGCACAAGTACAAACAACAAGTGATGAAAGGAATAAAAGTGACCAGACATACAACAGGCACAAGCCAATGCAAGAGGCTGAACAAGTAAACAAACACATGCCAAGAAAAGGGTGACAACACTTGCAAACACCAGAGCCAACGCAAGCAATCACGAGTAAATGCAAGAAGAACAATATGCAAACAAGCACAAGTAATGCACAAAGACGACCTGAGCACAATCAATAACTGATATGAGCAACAAGAAGTGTGACGAATCGAAGTGACTTCAGCAACAAGCGCAAGTCAAGGCAACGATAAACACAGCAAGCACAAGCCAATACAAACCTTGAATGCAACAAACACAAGCAAATGTAGATCCCGAACGGAGCAAGCACGAGCAAAGGCAAGTACCAAAGTAAACTTCAGGACCACGTGAAGACAAATAATTAAAAGTAGAAGAAGCGAAAGCGGGAACTCGCAGAGCCACGAGTCACGCATGGTGCAGCTGAAGGGTGACCAGGAGATCCAAGCCTAACTCACTGAAGCATACCGAGACAGTCGCACCAGGGGCAGACAACACATAATAGTCACCCGAGCGCAGCGAATCTTACCAAAGCCAAAGGAATCGACCACACCAAAACCAAAGGAAAACGACCACACAAAGACTATCGGCCGAGGGGGGGGTCAGCAAAAGAAGGCAGGAAGAAAAGGGAACAGTCCTGTGACATTGTTATACATTTCACCATCATGTCGGTGAGAGAAGAAACACATACATCCAAACCCCGCATTGAAATACCACCCCCAGTGAAGCAGATCAACAATCAGAGTTTGGGTCACCAATGGAACAGGTGGCTGGAATCACTCGATGACTTTCTTGAACCAACCAGTAAGCGAAGGGACGGAAAACGTCTACTATTGCTACGCCAGCTTGTAGGTCACGAAGGCAGACGCTTAATCAGAACATTTTCAGCAAAAGACACAGAGACATATGGAAAACTCAAAGAGACGCTACGCGCTCATTTCGACACAAAGGACGATGTGGATCATGAACGCATCGCCTTCAACGCTGCAAGACACGAACCCGGAGAATCATTACCAAACTTCATAACAAGGCTACAAAGTCTAGTGCACCACTACCATTTCAACACATTTACAGATGAGGAAGCAGTTCGTCTCCGGGTAATTGATGGTTGCTCAAAACCTGAAACAAAACGCAAGATCCTTCAAGGGCAGTTCTCGCTACAAGAAATCATCAGGAGGGCTGACGTTGGAGAGCGATTTAAAGCAAGACAAGCAGCAAAAGAACTGCACCCGAATGCAAGTCACAAAGATAAAGGAATGGGGCGTCTCTCATGTCTGTGGAAAAAGCCCAAGTAACAAACAAAACCAGAAAGAGGGAGGGCGAAGGTAGAATAGAGACAAGACAGCGGAAGAAACCAAGTGACGTGAAACACCCTGAGTTAACAATACAAAAGGCAGTGAAGGATGATTACGACAGCCTCACTGATACGTCTTCACTAGATCATTCAACAGACATCACAAACTATTCAGATGAAGCATCAAGTGAGACAGACCACACACAGGAGTCAGATGACAGTCTGCTCAATGGATATGTGGAAAGGACCAAATACAGACGAGTGGACAAGTCACGCCAACTCTGGACACCAGTATACGAACACACTCGAGCAACCCACTGCCCATCAAATATTGTAGACATTTCTGAAGAAGCACCAAGCAGGAAGACACATTACACAAGTGTCACTGCTGTTAGTGCACCCAACAAACGAGAAGAAGAAACAAATCACATGAGGCGTGGTAAGTCACTCAGGCACCCGAAAGAGTTAGGCATGTGCACTAAAGACATCCACGACAATGAGAAAACTAGGGAGAGACAGTGAGTTAATGTCATGTGAGAGAGACAGTGACCAAATGCTCCACGACCAGACCAAAGAAATAAATGCATGGCTAGCAAATAACCCATTCACAGCAATAACACAAAAGACACCTCAAAAGCTACACTCACAAGAATGTCTTACAGATGACTCCGACTCCAGGAGCATGTCATCACAGACTACCAGCTCAAGAAATGTATCAGTCAAAACGCTCTCAAAGAAACGTTCTCAGAGGAAATCAGCAAAAGGCTCCTCCAATTCAGAAAATATGTCTGTACGGTCACTCCGATCAACCGAGTCAAGGTCCTTACAATGCTCATGGCACCAATCACCAAAATGCACAATTGAATCAGAGAACATTCTCCCTGCCCAGAGCAGCATATCTCACGTCAATGACTCAAAATATTTGATCACTCCACAATACAACACTTCATGTCAGTCACGGTTATCTGAAGACATAAAGAATATACCGGTACCCCTGAAGGGGGTCGCAAGGCTGACTCAACGCGCTCGCAGAAGGAAACCAGAGATACGGGACAGCACCCACCGGGTGAGAAAGGACTACCCTGCCACTCAGCAAGGAAGGCAAAATGGGTGGATAAGGAAGAAACATACACATGCCCGGATGATCAAAGAGTTTACCAGTCCCAAATGCGAGTGGGAGTGGGTGAGAAAATCAGGGTCAACAAATGAGTCCCGAGACCAAACCGGGCCACAAATGTCAGATAGTGCCTTACTGACTGGTATGCATGACTCGGAACAAGAGGACATTGCTGCCCCGACCGGAAGAGACAGAAGGAAGTAAAATCTCATGCAGATGTTCAGAAGAGAACCAGAACACTGTCCACTCTTGAAGGAGATCGAGCGTCAGTCGAACAAGAGCTACCAAGAAAGACAGATTGCCGCTATCGAGCTGAGCCATCAACTGTCACTTCACAAAAGGCAACCACGATCGTGTCAGAATCTGTAAATGAGTGGATAACTCGGAAGATTATTGGAAACCGCAACAAATCTGAGAACCATAGGATCACACATAATGTCTCGTACTCTCAAAGGCGCACTCCCGCAGTCAAGGATACTCTTATCAAGGCAGCCGACAGCTCGAACAATGCAGTGTCCCCAACAGACTATACCTTGCCAACGCCTGAGGAGCTGACTGAGTCTAAGCCTGGAACGGCAACGTGTCTATGACCCATGCGGACAATCCGTAGACCTGTGCGGCCAGTCAAGAAACTATAAACATGTTTGAAGATAACTATTTTGTTAAGAAAGGGGGAGATGTAGTATCGTGTGCAGCAGTCTAGTGTTTGGGATAGACTCCTGGGAGGAGCAGGAAAGGGAGGAGCAGGAAACCGGGAATGGGAAGTTAGTTATGAGCAGGCATGGCTGAATAAAGGATGTGTTGTAACCCGCTCCTGGCTCCTGTGTTGATTGGGGAAGGCGACAGGGAGGAGAAAGTCATGACCCTGCTGCCACCGGTGGGAGTACACAGAATTGAAGGAGCCGTTGAGCCTGGTGAGTGTACAAAAACACATGTTATATGGGTGGACTTACAACAGTGCCCAGCAGTATGGGGGTGGGGGTCCATGAGTCCCAGCAGTGCCCAACAGTATGGGTGTGGGTGGCCATGAGTCCCAGCAGTACACAACAGAATGGGGGTAGTTGCAAGGGGGAGGCTCAAAGGGTGGAAGGTGTAGGGTAGGAGGCTGCTCTCATCCCATATGTCCCAGGTACACACCCAAGCACCATGCCCAACACACAGGGATAGTGAAATTTAACACAAGATAGTAGACCACAGCTTTCAAAACCTTTCATGTTGTTGACACACTTTTCAGAGATGCATCATTTTGTGACACAGTAAGGTAGTGTAGCAAGCGATCGAGCACAAACAACCTCTCTCCATCCCTCTGTTGCCCTCCTCCCTCTGTCTGTCTCCCTCCCTCTGACTGTCTCCCTCTGTCTGTCACCCTCTGTCTCACTCCCTCTGTCTCCCTCCCTCTGTCTCCCTTCCTCCTTCTGAATCCCTCCATCCCTGTCGCCCTCTCTCTCTGTCTCCCTCTCCCTATGTCTCCCTCTCCCTATGTCTCCCTCTCTCTGTCTCCCTACCTCGGTAGCTCTCCCTCTGTCTGTCTCCCTCTGTCTGTCTCCCTCTCCTTCCCTCTGTCTCCCCCTGACTCCCTCCCTCTCTCTCACTTTGCCTCCCTCACTCTGTCTCCGTCTCTGTCTGTCTCATCCTGCTCCCTCCCTCTGTCTCCCACTCTCTTCCTCTCCATCTCTATGCCTCTCTGTCTCTCTGCCTGTCTCAGTCTCTGCCTCTATCTGTCTGTCTGTCCCTGTCTCCCTCACTCTCTCTCCCTCTGTCTCCCTCCCTCTATCTCCCTCTGTCTCCCTCCCTCTTGTCTGTCTCCCTCTTGGCTGTCTCCCTCTTATCTGTCTGGCTCTTGTCTGCCTCCCTCCCTCTGTCTAACTCCCTCTGTCTCCCTCTATCTGTCTCCCACCTTGGTCTGTTGCCCTCCCTCTGTCTCCGTTTCTCTGTCTCTGTTTCTCTGTCTCCGTCCCTCTGTCTCCCTCCCTCTGTCACCCTCCTCCCTCTGTATCCCTCCCTCAGTTTTCCTCCCTCTGTCACCTCACCCCAACTTCCTGGGCACACACACAGTTGCACCCGAGCACTGCACAGGTCTTATAAAGACCATAGAGCAGAGTGTCTAGGGATGTCTCCAATTTACCAGCAGTCATGTACTAAGTGCCTGCGACACACCCACCATTTGCAGGCGACACAGTACGGTGTCAGGACACACAGTTTGGAAAGCTCTGTAGTAAACAATGGGCCCTGGTGTAGGCAGCACAAGTCCCTCCTGTGATCATTGCAAACACAAACACCAGGACAAGGTCAGACATCCTGTGCAGGAACCCATAACCACGATCATGGCAGCATGCTTCATGAGGGCACAGCCAAATCACGAAGGATGGACGCTTGCAAATCACACTCAAACTACTAGCATGGCCTGTCACATACACCCCTTACAGAAACTTATCCCCTGGGGACAGGCAATGGAGTGCAACACTGTCACAATTGTCATGTACCACAACTAAACACTCACTCATATGAATACGAATACAACTTTAACATGCACAGTGCAGATGCTCCAGTCCATTGTGCCTCTCATACAATGCACTTGCCCCATCTTATGAACATCGTGGATGCACTTAAGTACCAACATGGACATGGGTATTCACAAGGTGATGCGTCTTGGAGAAGTGCCACGTTCTAAAGCCATGATCTAGAAGTGGGTGTACAGGTCCAGGGGTGTTGGCATTGGTTGGCCATCACGGAACAGCAACACCTATCCAAAGTAGATGAATTTATCCTTCAAAATTCTGCTCTGTCTCTTACATGAACATGCTGCATCTAAACTCTTTGCATGCTTGACGCAGGCATAAGGATTGACACTGTATCCTGAATGTTGAGTGAAACAGAGCACTGCTGTACATGTGTTGTGCCGGCAAGACAAGACACAGCAATGGCTGTGTCAGTCATTGTCAAGAGAATGGAAGAAGGAAAATACCCCTGAGTACATGTCAATTTGCTACCACTACATACACAACTGAACAATGACAACAATGTAAAGCTGGTGGAACTGTGATGCTGATAATGGATAACAAATTAAGATGTTACTTGATAGTGCATTAACAGTTTCTGTCTCTCACACACACAGGGCAATGTGTGGAAACCACCCCCAACCAGGGGGAGAAGGATCCAAGTCCCAGGCTCAGCAGGACCCTGACCCCACCGACAGCGACACCACTCAACGCACTGTGGATGACCCCAACCAACCTGCCCCTCTGGATCCCAAACCCCTGCAGCAACTGTATCAGATACATCTGAGCCAACCACCGGACCCATTCCCACCACATCCTAGCAGACAGGTCAGAGCCCTGCCCATGATCCACCAGAGAGCCAGTCTGAAAATGAGGAACACCCTTTGGCGGGCACCCTTGAGCTGGCAGACAACATCCACCCTGCCAGCACTCGGGGGTCCCGTCGATCAGATGTGCCCACAAGCGCAGGCCGTGCTCGTGTGGGTCAGGGTGGTGGGAGTGGCGCAAGGCGGAGGCAAAATTCAGACCAGTCAGCTGCAGGGCCCGGTATGACTGAACTGAGTACCATCCTGGAGGCATACCGGCGGGACACCAGGGAGGTAAGCCAGGTAGTGGAGGCCCTCAACGAGGTGAAACAACAGCAGGCTGAGCAACATGCCAGGCAAGAACAACATTATGGACGGGTGGAGGCAACACTGGCTGAGCTCTTGATGGTGCATCGGGATATGAGCCAATCGCTACGTCAGATTGCTGGCAACATGCAGCACCCTCCTTGTGTCACCAAGCCAGAAACATGAAGGCAAAGTGCAACACCAGCCACAGAGAGCGAGGAGGAGGAGGAGGAACTGTCTGACGTAGCGTCCGATGCATCGTCCATGCCTGCACGTGAGGGTCCCCCAAGGAAGTAGGGTCGTCCACGGCTAAGACGTTGAGAGGCAGTAGGGCATGCACAACTCCCAGGACACCTGACCAGGCATATTGCCCTTGGGTGCAACAGCATCACCTATTAGACTCTCCCACATGGACTTGCTGGTCACAGTCTGCCCAATGATGCCAAGCACTGTGGCCTGTACTCTGTTGACTCATACTGTAAGGCATCTCATCTCCAGCAGTGAACTTTGGATTCCCCCACTTTCTGTACAGCACCTACTCATGTTTCCTGCACAAGATCACCTAATAAATATAAGAAACATCATACGCATTTGTGTAGTCATCTTGTACCCACAGTATAAAAAATATGTGTGTGCAAATGTATGAAATGCAAGAGTATTCAACAAACTGCAGCCATCCACACACTTGGATCTGAGTCCGGGTGAGGACACACATAGGTCACAATATTTTAACAACTAGATACATGGATGGAAATACACACCTGTGATGGTTACTAAATGCTGGAGGGGGGTTTGGCTCACAAAACTGCAATTACAGACAGGCACAGGAGAGTCACTTGGAGGTGTATAGATCAGGGTTAAAAAGCTAGGTGTCCACGTAGGGAGTACCTACATCTGTGTCCTCAGGTATGTGAACTATCATCAGCATGCTGCTGTACTGTGGATGTGATGAATGGCGCATAGGCCAAGGGTGGCAGGACAGACTGTGGGCAATGGGCTGTAGCACTCTACACAAGCTCACCTGATTACGTGACCTCCCCCTATGGAGCTACAAGTACAAAACTCCTGTGATGGGTGCAACGCATCCAGAACACCTAGCCATGTCTGACAATTATCTTCACCAGAACGGCCACATCACACCCCACCCAAGAGACGTGGCTATGGTGTGTGTCCCCAGTGGCTACTTGACTGACTGTGACGGCTATATTGAAGTGGTGTGACAAGGTTGTGTACTGCCATGTTACTGTAAGGAAGGCGAGGTGTGCTGCTGTGGTGTTGACAAGGTAACACTGTACAATATTGTGCTTATGGAAGGTGTGTGTGTTCTGTACGAGGCACATGACCTGGTGGTATGTAGATACACTGTCATGTGGCTCAGCATAGTCTTGCCAGTATGTGTTGCACACACAGGCATGGAAGCTGTTATGGGTGAGTTTGAGGGATCGTGATACCAGGTGGATGATTGTCTGGTGTTCTCTGTGTGTAGGGTGGCTGGAGCATGCTCTACAAATGGATGGAAGGAGGGGTATCCTGTAGGCGTGTGTGGTCCTGGATCTGGCTAGTCTGCGCTGCATTGTGGCTGTGTATGCAGCAGCAGGAATGAGTGAAGACATGACGGCAGAAGGGGTGTGACAACTTGCAAAACAAGCACATACCACATGGGCATTGGCAAGCCACAAACTGACATGTGTATGTGAATGCAGTAGTGTCTGCTTCACTCACGGTCACTGCAAGCAAAATGGCACAGTGACACCAAAGATCACAGTCACAGGATCAGGCCCCTTAGGGACAAGTGGGGCACAGGACACACAGCGTCAGCAGGGGTAGTCTACAGGTAGTGTGTTCCAAGCTAAACAGCAGCTACACAGCCATCTACCTCACACACAATATAGTACTTTAGCCTTAACCAACACCATGCATGTTGTCACTGTACATGTAAACACCTGTCAACAATGACCTTACTTTATGCCATAAAGTATACATGCACATTAGAAGGACATGTGCGTTGACATCAAGGAGGCACAATATTCTGTGGAAATCACACGTCATGCACAACATGATGATTTACCTTGGGAGGCCATGGAGCATTATCAAGCATACATGGTAAGTGGCATTGGACAGAAGACAAAAAAGTCAATGAATGATGTCACCTGTAATGCAGCAGAAACATTCGCCACAAGACTGCCAGGGACTGGCCGTACCTTTCTACATCAGAGTGGTGTGATGCTCAAAGGGTTCCACCTCCAAATAGCCCCTTGGTCTGAGTACAAATGACAGACACAAAAGGGTGATCAGGCGAGGGAAGGAGAGGATGGGAACTGCAGGGAGGGAGACCTGAAACAGAGGCAAACAAGCATTAGGAGCACTTTCTCATGTCACTGACACTACAAATACCTCATGAGATACACTGTACCAGTTACACCTGTGAAGTGTAATGACTGTAGCCAATTTGAGATCACTCAATATGCTATCACATAAGATCAGATGCTGTAACACGGACACATAAAACCTAGGACAGTCTGTTACCTATTTGAGTCTTGTGTAACGCACACAAGTCTGCTACTATGGAATGAGATCTATGTGGACAAAAACTAATTCACAGTGTATGATGATGTGTACCCTACAAACAAATGAAAATATATGGAAGTGCTACTTACGCAAAGTGTAATATCTGTATTTGTTTATGTGTACCCGTAAGGGCCATGAAGGCAAACTTGACATCACCCACAACAGCTGTAAGCATCACATATGATGAGGAAGCTAATTACCTAAATGCAATGAAGGCACTCTGTAGCCAGTCTTTTGCTCTAGCAACTTTGCCTCACTATGCTAAACATGACATGCAGGTTGAAAATAAGTCAACAGCAAGTAATGAGGAGCCAAGCCACATAAAGAACCCTACCGTCGCACAGAAATGCTGCACGGGACAAGAGAATCATGTGAATGACCGCACTCCACTGGTGCAACAGAATAATTTACATATGCATCATCCCACCATTGTGATGTCTTCAGCAAAACATACATGGCATCATGTGAATGAAAACAGAACTGCTACTCACTGTGAAGGCTGGCGTAGCAGTATTCTTAACCTGCACTGAGGTAACGACATGACAGTGACATGACATACTGCAACAAGGGGCAATGCATCCATGCGAACAGAATCACAGGACAGTTGTCTTAACATGTGGAACATACACTGGGGCACACCTACACGACATGGTCTTTTGGTAAAAAAACTGGACTGGCCCACAAGGTTGAGGTGATGATCCAGACACATTCTAATGCACATAGTGAGGCTGCAATACCCCAGAGTCCGTGGTTGTGACCATCCAACACAATGTCAAACCATAGTATATGCAATGTGTCACTGTCAATGTCTACACACATTGATGCATTCACCAGAGTCTAAAACTACAACAGATGACTGTCAGATGGGGTGACTATCCTGTCATGGGAGTGGGCCTACATGTAATAAGAAACATGATGTTGTTGTATGTATGCATGGTCTAACAACATGCGCATGAACATGTACCACGCAATTGAAACCATACCAACACTAAACAGCCTCATATGAGTCCTTACCCAAATTGACGTTTCCACATGTCCATGCATGCTCCGTTGATTCGGCTGATGTTGCAATCATAATGAGCAATAGCAGGCTGACCAAGATGACACCAACGGACAACAGGCAGGGCGAGCTGGGGATGAGAGGCACACAAGGGGTCAAGTTCCGTATAATGTCATTCTGACATTGTCATGTTGAATAGCCTGATGTTGTAGTACACTTGTACATTCCAAGTACACACATAGCACGTATGTGTGTTGCATTACATCTGCACCTGTGTGACACTGCACAACAAACATCCAAGTGACATTGCATACAGTCAGTTGCATACAAAGCATGCTACCCATGCAACTCTATAGTACATGTTTGACCAAAATGCACCTGTGACTCACCATTAGGAAAAGAAGTTGCGGATGAGGTGACTACGGATATCATCTTCAACCTTCTCGTCACTGGCATCCTGGGCAAGGCCTTCATCCTCAACGGGCGGATGTTCCAGCTCATCAGAATCAAGGATGAGTGGCACGGCCTCCTCCACTGCCATGTTGTGTAGCATGCAGCACACCATGAAGATGTTACACACCTTGAGTGGGGTGTATTGGAGGGCTCCGCCTGTCTTGTCCAGGCACCTGAACCAGCTCTTCAGGAGTCAAAATGTTCGCTCGATCACCCGCCTGGTCTTCCCATGAGCATTGTTGTACCACTGGTCTGCAGCTGTCCTGGAGTTGCGTAGCGGAGTCATTAGCCACGGCATGTTTGGATATCCTGCGTCTTGACATCATGGAAATGAGTGTGTAATATGATGCAGTTCATAAAGTAATGACATACTGACATACATGGCTAACAGAGTTTACCCACCAACAAGACATGCCCGATGGTTGTGCGGCTGCAGCATCATCTGTGGTACCCTGCTACGCCTCATGATGAATGCATCGTGGCACGATCCTGGAAAACGTGCACAAACATGTGAGATAAGCATGTTGGCAAGACACACCACCAGGGCATTTATCGAGTGGTAATGTTTCCTGTTGCGGTACGCTTGCTCCAGAGCCTGTGGTGCCACCAGAGTAACATGTGTACCATCAATTGCACCAATTACATGTGGCATGCGTCCCAGGGCATAGAATTCCCCCTTGACATCTGTCAACTGTTCTGGAGTAGGGAATGTAATGAATTCATCAATGTGCAGCAACATAGCAGCCAATACATCACTTAATACCCGGCTAAACATGGTTTGTGACATCCCTCCCACATCAGCTATAGTAAATTGGAGCGTACCTGTGGCAAAGAAATGTAGGGCTGCCATCACCTTTACCTTGGGTGTCAGCGCAGTTGGATACCTGTGTCATGGTTGCAGATGTTGTTCCAGCCTGTTCGTCAGGCCCTGAATCAACTGTCTGGTGAAGCGGTAACGCCGTATGCAATCACGTTCACTCATGGCATCCAAGTCTGGCAACGGCCTTGGCAGATGGGGTGCCCTGCAAAACATATTTAGGAGAAAATGTGTACAACTGTCAGACAATTACAATGTACATGGCACAAGCAACACTGCTTCAACAAATCTAGACAATTTTGAGTGTGGCGTGGGCTACACATTAAGGAAACATGTGCCAGCTGGCAGCCACTCCTCCATGAAAAGTAAAAGACCTGTGGTCTGTGTAATGGATATGACATGCATACAAATGATCTGATGGGAAGGTCTGAGTGAGCAGGACAATGTATCACGTCAGTGACACACGTCACGTGAATTGCATTAGGAGGTTGTCTGCACATCCAGACAGCTGACAGCAATACACTCACCCACATCACATGTGCCATCATTTGCACAGATCTGACATATTCCTATTGCGGTGTGATATTTCCAAAACTAATACATGGACATCATCAGACAGCAGAAATGTTTGATTTGTGACAAATGGTCTATGATGCCATCACACATATGAGCTGTCATTTGCACAAGTGGCATGGTGTGCGTACATGTGAAACCCTGTCATCACGGCAAGGACCCATCATAGATGCTCCTACAGCAGATATACTCAACAGTATGAACAAGTTACTTACCTTTTGTAACGAAATATCTGTAAGAAACAGTAGTTAGTCGCATATTCCTACCTTGGAATACATATCCCAGCAAGACCAAGCCCTGTGGTGGGTCTTCAAACCAATAATCACACCAGAAAGTCCTGGAGGACAGAACGGCCAAAGAAGACATCCCTCCGGACTTGGCCTTCCAGGCAGTAGTGTCTTGCAAACGTGTGCATCGAGGCCCACGTAGCTGCCTGACAAATGTCCTGCAAGGGGACTACCCAACCCAGGGCAGTAGTAGCCACCGTGGCCCGAGTCGAATGGGCCCTCAGGCCAACAGGAGGCTCCTTCTTTGGCAAGGGTTACCAAGCCTTCATACACAAGACAAACCCACAGAGAGATGGTCTGCTTGTGTACCGGCCTTCCCTTTTCAGCGCCCACGTAACCAACTAAAAGTTGTTCATCCACCTGGAACTGGCGTGTGCGATCCAGATAGTCTGAGAGCGCACGTTTTGGGTACAGACGGTATAGCTGCTCTACCTCCTTTGAGGGATGCGTAGGCGGAAATAATGTGAACAAGGTGAAAGATTGCCCGATGTGGAAGTCCGTGTCAAACTTGTGCCGGAAATAGGGTATTGTCCGTAACGCAAACTTGTCCGGATGGACTGAAAGGTCAGGAGGTTATGGAAAAAGAGCCTGGAGACCACTCACTCTCGTGGCAGAGGTGATGGCAAACAGGAAAGCAGTCTTCTGAGTAAGAAGGCGGAGAGGAAAATTGTGAAGTCGCTCAAAGGGAGCACACATCAGATATGTAAGAACCAGGTCCAAGTCCCACGGAGGCATCACATACGGAACATGTGGAAACGTGTGTCTGATGCCTTTCAGAAAATGAGTCACAATAGGGGACTAGAACAAAGAAGGTTGATCAGGCAGCCTTAGTAAGGCTGAAAAGGCAGGAACGTAGCCCTTGATAGTGCCCAGAGAAGAGCACTGCTGGGCATGAGAAAGAAGGAAGAGATGAAATTCGTGAAGAGGTGCAGAAAGAGGGTCCACAGCCTTCTGTGTGCACCATGCCACAAATCGGGTCCACCTGCAGGCGTATACCGACTTTGTGGAGGGACGCCTGGCAGCATGGATGATATTACAGACTTCAGGATGAAAGGCAAATGATCTCTACTGTCGCCGCTCAATCTCCAAGCATGGAGGTGGAGACTGTACAGGTACGGGTGGAGGACCGTCCCCTGCTGCTGTGACATAAGGCCCTCCAGAAGAGGCAGACAAACCTGGGGATCAACTGACATAATGATGAACTCGGGATACCAGTACCTACGTGAACATCCGTGGTAAGGCCGAAGGGGAGCAGGGTAAAGTGAAAGTGCTTGTGGCCTAACGTGAACCGCAGGTAGCGCCGGTGGGCCGGCAGGACGGGGATGTGAAAATTACCAAACTGCAAGTCCAACGCTACCATCCAGTCTCCTTGGTCCAGGGCAGGTAGGACCTGAGCCACTGTCGGCATTTTGAGCTTCTCCTTCCGGAGGAAGCCATTGACGTTCCTTGTGTCCAAGATAGGGCGTAGGCCTCCATTGGCCTTCTTGGGTAGCAGTAAGTAGTGGGAGTAGCAACCACACCCTATTTCTGGCCCAGGAAAAGGGCACGATGGCCCCCTTGGCCAAGAGGGCTGTAACTTCTGCATGCTGAAGTTGCAAATGATTCCCGATACACGTTGGTATTGTGGTGGCATGGTTTGAGGGGTCGCCTCAAGGGTGAGGGAATAGCCCCTTGGGACGATTTGCAGCACCCACCTGTCGAATGTGACAGTGCGCCACTGGTGGAGGTGATGGCGAACCCTGCCCCCCACTGGCGTCACATGGCCCTGAAAAGCACAGACTAGGAGGGTTTGTAGGCAGATGTTGCGGGGGAAGGTGTGGACTGACCTCGCCGTTGTCCCCGACCGCCGCCACGGCAGTTACCACCGCCGCCACCACCGCCGCCACCGCGTTGGATGTTAGTCAGCATTGCGTGGCTGGCAGCACATGTGTGTGTGCCACTTCCTTGGTCACGAAATGAGCAAAAGGTACCACTTTGCTGGTGCTGGGCCGACAGGCCCATGGACCTGGCCGTAGCCCTGGAGTCCTTAATGTGCTCAAGCGCATGGTCTGCCTTGCTGCCAAAAAGGCAACGGACATCAAAGGGCATGTCCATGAGTGTATTCTGGACATCGGCAAAAAATTGGGCAGACTTCAACCAGGCTTTGCAACAAATCGCCTCCGTGGTTGCCATCGCTCTGCCCAGTGAGTCGGTGCTATCCAGCCCACACCGTGCCGCAGCTCGGCATTGTACAAGGGCTTGGCCAAGTTTTGCCCGTACGTACAACGGGCACTCTGGCAGCAGTTCCGCAACCGTGTCCCACAGAGAGTGTGTGTAGCAGACAAAGAGGCATGTGATGTTGGAAGACCGCAGTCCCAGACTCATGGAGGATGATACCATCTTTCCGTACTGCTCATACCTCTTGGATACCCTGTCCGGCGGAGCAAACGGGAATGCGGTCTGTGAATTGGAGGCCTGGATGCCCAGGCTCTCTGGGGTGGGGCGGGAGGACAGGAAACATGGGTCGTTCGGGGACGGGTGGGGGCGTCTGGCCACGTGCCTATCTACAGCCAAACCTGCAGCGGGCCTGGACCTAGTGGCCAAAATAGCGTCAGTCAATGCCTCATGAAATGGCTGCAGAGGCTCAGCCGAGCTTGACTGCAGTTTAAGGACCTCAGTGAGGAGGTTGGTCCTCACGGCCGCGACGGGGAGATGAAGGGGCAAGGCTTTGGCTGCCCAGGTCAACACCACACTGTAGGTTGTCCCCTCCTTCGAAAACACGTTTGGATTTGAGACATAACCAGTGTCCAGACCACTCACATCCCCCAGTCCACCTGTCCAGTTGTCTTGGGACTGACAGTCACGTGTCAGAGGGTCTCAGACCCCTCCCAATACTCCTTATCACCCATTCCCTGATAATCAGGGTTGTCAAAAGATGTGCCCGGCTCGTTGAAGTTAAACTCCCCATGCGGCATCAAAAGCGGTGTTCAGCCGCGCCGTTCCCACGCCGGAGACGTATATCGGGGACGGCACCACCCGAGGACGGAGCCGAGGGTGACACCTGGGGGACTGTTGCCGGTGAGGTCGTGAGGTCAACCAGCGAGGACCAGGATCAAGAATTTGATCCAGTGTGGCCCAGCGGCGCCGGGACGAAGGCGCCACCTGCGTCTGACCCGAAGCACCAGACGGCGTCGGGCCGAAGCACCAGACCCGCTAATGCCCCCAGACGGGTCCGCTAGGCCCAAAGCCGCGGCGTAGCCCGTCGGAGGAGTGAGGGACATCAAGGTCATGAGGAAGCGCTCTGACTCCTCCTGCGTCACATGCTGCCCAGGGATCGGAGGTCGTGGGGCAGGCTACGACGCCCACGACTCTGACGGAGCCGCGTGGGTGGTGTCACCCAAATCCCCTGCCGCATTTCATGTGCATCGTGGGGAGTTTGAAGAGCGATGACGTCTCTTTGACTTCTTGTGGTTACCTGACGACTTTGCCCCAGAGGAGTGATGTCAAATCCCGGAGCTCTGATGGCTCAAACCCCACGCCCAGTCCCTCGACCTCCATCCAGACCATGAGCTCTTGCGGTGCAGGGCCAACTGCTGGAGTCCGAGCCGCTTGCGGGACCACTCCCGCCCAGCTTCCAAAGTCAGGGCCCGGCAGTCAGAGCAGCTCTTGTTGTCGTGGTTGACGTCGAGACAGTGGAGACACCGAAGGTGAGGGTCAGTCACCGACATCAGTCGGTCGCAATCCTCACAGGCTTGAAAATGGCCATGCCTATTGGCACCGTCCAGATTTGAAAACTCAAGTTAAATGATCAAAAGGGATCGTACAAAGTTTTGAAACAAAATGACTAAGGTAACACTTATACGGGAACTGCGCTGCTGGCGTGAAAAAGAGGACCTGACGTCAGCACGCGGAGGCGGCATCTAAGTACTCAGACAACGTCATCACGGCGCACACAATGCCGACGACACACGCGAAGCCGCAGACGATGTCTACCGACGCACAAGGGTACTGCTTAGTACAAATTGGCAGATCCAGTCTGACGCTTGGGGATATTCTAAGGTGAGGAATATAATACTGACCTGTTTCTTTCATATGCAAACAGCATGCACAATGTCGCACATGGCACACACATGACGTGGTCACACAGGGTCATGCTGTGCGTCAATTAGACATCTGTGACAGTGGGCATGTTGCTGTCATCATGTGACAGTTCCCTGTACTGAATGGTGTGCCATTCCAGTGTTGATGTGCATCACAATATGTTGAAGACGTTACTCAGGTGAGAAGTGTTGAATGTATGTGAAACACATGTGCACCATGATTAATGACATGTCTCAACAGCTCTTCACACATCAACTATGAAAGGATTTGAAAGAAAGGTCAAGGTGCACCACTTAAACGTTCTTGAAAAACTGTTATCTCTAATAAGGTAAACAGTAATGATCACATCAAATTTTTCTTTTGTTCTTGAAAGTTCTTTATTCAATTCAGTTGGTAAAAACTATACACAGGATCTACAGCCGACGCGTTTCGTCCTCAAGGGACTTCTTCAGGGCTGTTACAAAAAAGACAATGTACAAGACATACAGTTAAAAGATTAAAATAAATAAGTTTTTAAAAAGCATTTACGCTAGTACATAACCTGCCAGGCTTCATCAACAGTACATCACAAAATTGAAATTAGTCCAGATCCTATATTTCTAATGCCAACAAATTAGGGTGTATCATTAATAAAAAGGTGACTGGGTAACGTGAGATAAGCCACATGTGAACACATACAAGAGGTCAATAGTGAATCTATTGGCTTAAGTCAAGTTGAAAAACTTTTAACCTACCACGTCTTTCAGACACCTGTACGTTTAGGGTTCTGTCTCAACAGATCAAATATTGTTGATAGGTGATAGATGTCTATTCAAATTCAACTACAATCGATTTACACCCGTAATATGAGGCGTTTCCATATTATATGTTCAAGCCTCCTATAAAATGAAAAAAAGTATGAAAATTCCCCTAGTGACAAATTAAACAGCGCTAGTGTGTTCTGGATTTGCAAGATGGATTGCTGGATATAACACTTTAAGAGAAAGGCAGTGTCATTACACTTACATCAAAGATGGATAGTAAACCAATAGCAATGGAACCAGAGTAGAAGGGTATATGGGACCTCCGTTTATCGTCTATGGAAAGCAAGGAAATGGATAATATAAACATTAAAAGTTCCTAAAGGTCAAGGTCAAGGAACTAAAACACATCGCTTGGTCACCCATATGTAACATGCCAGGATGTAGAAAACCAACTGTAGTATATCACTACGTCTCAGTTGATATTACCAAACAACATACATGTCTTACCTACTAATATCTTCTTATTGTTGGCGGAATATGTGGTAGTTCTATTAACAAGAAACTCTAAGAAAAAATGAGAGGAAGAGAGAAAAGAATGAAAAATTAAAAAAGTAAGGGAAGAATCCTTAAAGAGTTTCCTGATTGAGTATGACCTCCCATCAGAGATATTCCTTTATCTAAATAAATTGAGAGATAAAGGGGCAAGGATAAGTCTACATTGTATGGATTTAATGAGACTACCCAACAACAGTTGTAATAGGAAATAGCCCCTCAGTTTGTACCAAGCAAGATAGCAATATTAAGGTTTTCCCAAAGCTATTTGTGGGGCTCAAGGTCTGAGATTCCCATGCCTAGTCTGTGAAAGTCTCCCCATTACCTTGATAAGGTTCGCCACAGCATCCCCTGGTTCCTGCGTGGCTTGTTAAGACAGCGTGAAAAACGGCGTCCTCCTCCGTCAAATACCGGCAGAATACTAACATATTCTGCTCGGTTTATATACTTGGATAAACTATCCCTAATTGCCTACACATGGTTTCCATCCGCCAATAAAATCGGCAATGACCGCAGTGGCCATATTGTGTAAGTGTTTTAGTTTGATGTTAAACCATACAACGAAGTTAAGCGGCCGCCATATTGTGTCGGAACGCGAGTTTTGTTTTGGGACGAAAGTAAGCTAGTTCGTCCTACCTTCAATCAAAAAAAGGTGTACAAATAGGAGCCCTATAAACAACACACTTATTATCATTTGGTTGAAACAAGACGAGGAGAGAAAAAAACGTTTGTGGCGATGATACTCGGTAAAGCATCTATTCGCAGTGGCCATTTTAGTTTGGGCAAATGTTTGTAAAACAAAAAGAGAAAGAATTCGCTTCCTAAAATCGCTATCATTTGCATGTAGGAATAAAGCAAGAGAGCCCTATTTAATAAATTGATTTAAATCTATAAAAAGGAGAAACACGTGCTTATGGTTGATCCTCAAAATTTGTCTCCAATCGCGACGGCCATTTTGGTTTGGGCAAATGTCTCTATAGAAACAAAGCGGCGATAAGTCCCTGCTAGGAGCTAATATGCCATTTCCAACTCTATAAGGTGAAAGGCATACTATTAATAATGGTAAATTGTTATTTGTACCATATATGAATTTTATAACATCTTTGTGTCTCATTTGAGTATCAGAATTATTTTTTCAATAAAATAAATGCAAGAACAGTATAATTATAGGAATCCCTGCCTCTGTAAATATTTCCTAGTAAGCTGCGGCAATATTATAGGAGATATGGC
This sequence comes from Lissotriton helveticus, assembly GCF_964261635.1. NCBI lineage: Eukaryota > Metazoa > Chordata > Amphibia > Caudata > Salamandridae > Lissotriton > Lissotriton helveticus. The sequence continues at coordinate 87,010,396 of NC_136063.1, forward strand.
TTGCCATAGGTCATATTAAGCCAATGCTTAAGACATAGCGTGAAGGCCATATGAAACAAGCTTTTTAATTATGGCTCTAGTTTTGTATGATGTATAACTTAAAAATACAAACGGACTAAGGGAGAGAGGAGGAAGAAAAGTTACACATGGGTTTCCCCCAAAAGGAAATCACCCTTACAGGTCTATAGTATGGCAACCTGTTGTGTACTGTCCCCATATGGTTACTAAGATGGCAATACAAATATGTGAGAACAGTATGCTACAGATGGATCTTAACACATATGTCTCAGATACGTTCTTTACAAATACATGAATAACAGAAGACTTAAAAAAGAGAAAATCTATCTACATAATATATTGGTTTCTCCAAAAGAATTCTTACTTAAGATCCATCCCGGACATCCTATTATATGAAGTCCCCGTGTAGTGGAGGAGATGGCAATACAAAAGTGTCAAAACAATATGCTACAGATAGATCCTAACACATATGTCTCTAATACATTTTAACAAAATATACAACTAACAGGTGATGTTTGAAAGAAAAAGATCTATTTGCACGACATATTGGTTTCATTCTCAGGTTGATTTCATTCTCAGGTGTAAATGGCCATTAGAAAGGGACACATACGTTTGGTCTTAGAATTGACTTACTACAATTAGAGTTTCAGAGGAGCACTACTATTGACACAATAGGTTCAATTACAAATAAAGAATTGAAGTTACTAACTTGATCTCATTGCGAGACCTATGACATAAGATAGTGCATTTCGTCGTCATAATTGTGTCCTAGTTCAACACTCCTCATTCTACATATCCACTCTGCTTCACGTTTTCTTAGAGCTAAAGTTCGGTCACCACCCCGGGGGTTCTGGGGGACATGATCTATCCCCATGAACCATAGTGTGTCCTCGGGATTATGTTTGTCCTGCATGTGAAATGTCATCGCATATTTGTGATCATTATTGCGATGAGCCCTGACATGTTCCTGGATCCTCTGCTTAAGGGGTCGTTTCGTACTGCCCACATAGATTTTTTCACATGGGCAGCCTACGATATACACTACATGACTTGTGTTTCAGTTTATGAGGTGCTTGATTTTATGTGTTTTATTTGTATTAAAACAGAAGGTTTTCGTTTTGTCCCTTCCCAAACTATATACACTGCAACTTCTACACGTGAAGAACCCCACAGTTTTAGGTGGGAGCCAACACGGTTTCTGTTTTTCAGTGGTCACTAAACTGGGACATAACATATTCCTCAAGTTGTGACCTCGCCTATAGATGATTTTAGGTTTGGGTAGAAGCTCGTTTTTGATACTTGGGATCTCTGTCAAAAGGTGCCAGTGTTTCCTTAGGGTGTTATAAACCCTACTGTTTTCATCAGTAAATTTCGTAGAGAAAGCAAAGGGAAATTTGTTGTTTTCTCTTGGGGCCCTGTTTTCCAATGTACTTTCCCTAGTTACTTTAGCTACTCTTTCCTTTGCCCTGTTGAGGATTTTCTGAGGGTAACCTCTTTGATGGAAGCGTTCCTCGATCTCTCTGATATTTGTTTGGAAACTAATGATCTCTCGTTGATCATTCTCAGATGCCACGTGTCCCATAATATAACTACACGGTTATATTAACGCATCCCTTTACAACGGGAGAAGATCCAGGGACATCATCGCTAGTGACCAACTTGGTATGTTTGTTTTTTCGTGCTAAACACACGTTTGTTAGTGTCTTTCCCCATTTCCCTCTCTTTTCAGACTTCGGGGCCTTCATTGCTGAGACCTCTATGGGGAACAACGAGCTCAATGGTATAGGGGAAACCAATTATGTGGAGAATATTATGCTAAAACAAGTATCATGTTATTATGCAAAATAGTACTGTCTCTTCTTATGTAAATGGTAAAAGACGTTAATGTTGCAAATAAGTTTCATAAATGAAATACGGTGTTATCTTTAAACTAGGTTAAAAAGTTTAACAAATGATGTTCATGTTTTCGGTCCTAAAGTGTGTTGATAAATTCTCTGTCCAAGAAAATGAAGTCAGTTCTAGATACACCCTAATTTGTTGGCATTAGAAATATAGGATCTGGACTAATTTCAATTTTGTGATGTACTGTTGATGAAGCCTGGCAGGTTATGTACTAGCGTAAATGCTTTTTAAAAACTTATTTATTTTAATCTTTTAACTGTATGTCTTGTACATTGTCTTTTTTGTAACAGCCCTGAAGAAGTCCCTGGAGGACGAAACGTGTCGGCTGTAGATCCTGTGTATAGTTTTTACCAACTGAATTGAATAAAGAACTTTCAAGAACAAAAGAAAAATTTGATGTGATCATTACTGTTTACCTTATTAGAGATAACAGTTTTTCAAGAACGTTTAAGTGGTGCACCTTGACCTTTCTTTCAAATCCTTTCATAGTTCATGTATTGAACCTACATTGTAACAGTGGGTGTTTTTGAAGTGTGCACACAGACTGCCCCATGTACTAGAGGGTGGGTTCAAAAGAAAGATCTTTCTTGGAGAATCTTTGACTAGGTGCTGTTCTCTTGGGAATCTTCCACTGTTGACTTTCCTCTAAACAAAGCTCTTCACACATCAACTGAGCCACAAGATAACAGTTCCTGTGCTTCTTCACTGTCTGCCACACCTGGGGCCTGCTTTTGTAAGGATGCCATGCTGATGTATGCATCCACATCGTCCACGTGAGTCTAGACTACATCCCTGCCATGTGATTTCCTGGGGTCACTCTCCCAATGGTGACATGAAGGAGGTCAAGAACGCAGCCTACACAAGCATTCCCTTGAGCATGTCTAACGCACTGTATCCCAAGTGAACGTGCGTGTGTACGGGACGTTTCCCTATTGCATTGTAGCCATATGCGAGCACAGCGTACCTCAATGGTACGTGCGTGTGTACGGGTCGTTTCACTATTGCATTGTAGACATACGCCAGCAGAGCGTACCCCAATGGTACGTGCGTGTGTATGCCTCATTTCCCTATTGCATTGTAGCCATACTCGAGCACAGCGTAACCCAATGGTACGTGTGTGTGTACGCCTCGATTCCCTATTGCATTGTAGCCATACGCGAGCACAGCGTACCCCAATGGTACGTCCGTGTGTACGGGTCGTTTCACTATTGCATTGTAGACGTACGCCAGCAGAGTGTACCCCAATGGTACGTGCGTGTGTACGCCTTGTTTCCCTATTGCATTGTAGCCATATGCGAGCACAACGTACTCCAATGGTACGTGCATGTGTATGCCTCATTTCCCTATTGCATTGTAGCCTTCGTGAGCACAGCGTACCCCAATGGCACGTGCGTGCGTTCGCCTCGTTTCCCTATTGCATTGTAGCCATACGCGAGCACAGCATACCCCAATGGTATGTGCGTGTGTACGTGTCGTTTCCCTATTGCATTGTAGCCATACGCGAGCACAGCATACCCCAATGGTACGTGCGTGTGTACAGGTCGTTTCACCTTTGAATGAGTTGCATTTGCGACGGCAATCGCACCGTACTTGTGTGGGTATTCAAAAAAATACATAGGGAACATCTAGGGGAACAGTGGAATGATTAGAATGCAGCCAGGTTGTCATGGATACAGAGATTTTTGAGTCTCCTACAGGTGTTCTGGAAAATTCAGTTGGGCAAAAGTATACAATGTTGCAAAAGTTGTTGTTGAGCTCTGGCTCAGTTTTCAAACCATGCATATGTGTGTCATGGCCTTATATGTGATGGGATTGGATGAAACATAGGATGCAAACTATTGTGGCCTATCGCACACTACTCCTTGGACTCACAGACCCTTCTGCAGCACAGATATAAGGCAGCATGTGGCTATGGGAGGGCACTTGCCTGCACAACATTGGAGTGGAAAACACAACTGCTGTCTCTGTATCCTCTGGACCCTGATTAGCTGAGCATGGAGAGGGTACCTGCATTCAGTGATGGTGAGAACAAGGCCCTGCTGGATGCCCTCCTGCCTAACTACAGCAAGCTGCATGGGAGACCAGAGGAGCAGGTGAGTGATGTGTGCACTACCTTGGAGTGTGCACCTGTTGTGTGTGTGACACTACAGCCACTGTGTATGTATAGTGGAGAGGTGCTATGTTGTTGGGAGTGAGTGCGAGTGTGTACAGTGTTGTCTGAAGAGGGTTATTTGTTGTAGTGGGGTGTGGGACAGCATGTCACGTGCTGCAGTGCACCCTGATGTAGCATACATTGCTCAGTGAGTGGCATGCTCAAAGAGTGGTTTGCACCCCTTATGTCATCTGTAGCCTTTCAATGGCATGTAGTGCATTTCTGTTTGCTCACAGGCCACACTCCTGGACAATGATGCAAGTGTGTTGAGCATCCTATGCCCTGCTGTCCTAAAGTATTTTGTGCAAATGTGTGTCTTTGGGACATGGACCAGGTGTACTGATGTTCTTTAACTTTACATCCGTGACAGGTATCTGCCTATGAGAAGGCTGACATCTGGCTGGACATCGCCAGGGCTGTCAGGAGTGAGGGGGGCCTCGCAGGAGGCTCAGAAACATCAAGAAGAGGTGGCAGGACATCCGGTGCTGGACCCGCCACATCGCCAGGGAACAGCTGAAGCTGGAAGCTCCACGCTGGCATGGCGGCACCCGCCACCTCAACCCCCACATGCTCCGGGTCCTGGAAGTGGATTCCCAGACCTCCATAGGCAGTTGCAGGGGAGACAGCAGCAAGAAGAGGGTAGGTACATGTCTGTTTGTTGTCATGTGTGTCACATGCTACCAGCAGTTCTCCGAGGCATGCTGACACTCCCACAGTTAGAGTGGTGTTGTCGGACAGGCACTTAATGCATTGGCATGAGAATGCCCAAGTTTCAGCAGATGCTTGTTTACATGCCTTGCCCTACTCAACATTTCCCCAGCGCTTTGCCAACACATTTTGTTTCACAGGTGCTCCTAAGGTGCAATGTCTTAGTATGCATATTCCTTAGCACATCATCATGTTGGAGGGAGGTCTGTGACACCTGTTGGTACCTTACATGTAGCCAAAGACAACAAAGTAAATAAGGGTCTCAGGGGAATTGATGAATGACTGAAAACACCTCTGCTCCCCAATCACAGTCAAAACAACTAATAGAAGGTGGTCAGTCGGTATTTAAGGAACAGAGAAGTGCTGAATGCTACTAAGGTGCAGGGACCCAATTCAAATAGTTTGCCCACCACCTGGCTAGAATACAGAGTCCATCGGTCCACCCTTATTGGCGGAGATTCGTCATCTGGAGCTCAAGGAGAACTAGATCTAGGACCACAGTGCTGAGCCAACTTGCTCTACTGGGTACCTGTTCTCATGCTCCCAAAGGCTTTTGCCAAGGTGGATGTATCAAACCATGTGAACTTAAGTAAAGTGCAGTGCTCAAGTGTGTGAAAAAAGTTAAAAATGGCTATTTGGACAAAAAATATGTTTATTGGAGATTGTCCAAATGTCATGTATGATAGTATAAGAAATATTCACTAACTCCTGGCTATGGCTAATGCGGTCGATATGTTTCAGCCGTACTGGTCACCTGACCCGGCTTTCTTCAGGACCTAGATATTTAAATAATATAAGCTACTGCAGGAAAAACACACAACTAGTGCTTAGAAAACTATGTGAATTACAAAGGAGATCAAACATCTTGTTGAAGAAGGTGAGGCAGAAGGGTGGATCACATCAAATGAGGCTAAATTCCTGGTGACCGATAAACCAGTGATGCCATACTTCTATTGCCTGCCGAAAATCCATAAGAGCCAACGACCACCTCCGGGCCGACCCATCATATCCGGGATTGGTTCGTTGCTCTAGCCATTATTCAAGTTTGTGGATTTCTTTTTGCGACCTCTAGTCATTGCAATGCCTACATATCTCAAAAACACTGCTGATATCTTACGCATCTTGCCAGAGGTTGAGTTTAACACCACCACCGACATTTTGGCGAGCTTTGATGTAGAGTCACTTTACACGTGTATTCCGCAACAAGAAACACTAGACTCCATCAGGGCTCTCCTAGAAGCCCGAGAGGTGGACAGTACCACTCCAGTCTCCTTCATCATGGAGTGCGCCAGAATGGCCATGATGGAGAATTTTTTCAGGTTTGCAGACCAGATCTTTCTCCAGGTCTCTGGGACTTCAATGGGTAGTGTCTTTGCGCCCAGCCTTGCCAACCTCTATGTTCATCTTTTCGAACAAAACTATGTACTGAACCACAGCAACCCATATCGTCAACAACTGGTGCTGTGGGAGAGGTACATAGATGATGTGCTAGTGGTTTGGCGAGGGTCTACTGAAGAAATCAAGGCATTTCACAACTGGCTTAACCAACAAAATGCCTTTTTAAAATTTACCATCGAATTCAGTCAACTACGACTACCTTTTCTTGACATATCGATTTTCCCTCATGACGACAGGTTACAGTGTGAACTATTTAAAAAACCAATGTCAAGAAACTCTCTGCTGTCTTTCGATAGTCATCATCCAAGAGCCCTCAAAGAAAACCTCCCAGTGGGCCAGTTCTTACGTGTTCGTAGGAACTGCTCAACCAGAGACCTCTTTGATAAACATGCCAGCGAATTGGCTATTCAGCTTCAGGCACGTGACTACCCTAAACGGCTTGTACGTCAGGCCTGGAAAAGGGCATCGAACAATAATCGGGTGCTCTACTTGAGGGTGGAACTCCCAAACTTCCTAACAATAGGCCAACATTCGTAACGACTTTCTGCACGTTATCGAATCAAGTACAGAAGACAGTACGCAAGCACTGGCGGATCCTCAATGTGGCTGCCGCAAGCATTCCATCCCCCTTTTTGCATTCAAAAAGGGCCCAAGTCTGCGAGACAGCCTCATTCACACACGGCCACGGACACAGCCAACTAATGATACAAACACCTTATGGTCGCTTCCTCCTGTACGAGGCCATTACCCATGTGGTTCATGTACTGTATGCCCACAGACCACCAAAACGATCTCGGTGGACATAGGTACGAGTCGCCCTTGGATACTCCAGAATCACACTAACTGTAATTCGGACTGCGTGATCTACATGATTACATGCCCCTGCTCCTTGAAATACATTGGCCATACTACACGGAAAGTGAAGTTGCGCATCAGGGAGCACAAGAGCACTATACGGTGTAGAAAACAATCCACCCGACTAACTGATCATTTTCTTTCCAAACAACACAAGGCGGACGATTTGAGATGGTGCATTTTGGAACGACCGTTTATCCCTCAACATATTTCGGATATTTCACGGTTTCTGTTCACAAAGGAACAGAGGTGGATTTTCAGATTGAAAACGGATATTGAAGGACTCAACGACCATATACCATGGGTCTCTATCTGAATATACACCTTTTCCATATTATTTCACTGTAAAACATACTATAGAGGCACTGTTTAAACTTAAGCTCTCTGCATGTATGTACCTCTCTGTTTGAGAAAACTCCGTAGTTGCAACTAACCTGTGGTAGCATCCTTTATTATTTAATATACAACTCTTTGTATGGCAATAATTTGCATGCATTTTGAGTATATACCACTAATTGGGACTCATATCTATGATTTTTGTATTTAGGAGATGCAACCAACTAGTTACACATACTCCACGTAGGGACACAGTATAAACTTTTGAGATATACTACATCCCCATTACAGTGTAACACATTCCCGAGTTACAGCACACTAGCATCATCTCTATACCACTAGTTATCAGTGAATTGACCATATTAATTATGACTGATGATATAGGGTTTTTACCCTATAGGCATATGATAGCCATCATTCCACCATACGATATGTGCAGAGTATATACAGTGGCGAGAGGCATTTTACCTAACTAAAATAACAAACTGCAACTTCATTTAGTGCATTCTACGAACCGCGACTTGTGCTGTCTCTGCCCCTCAGAAGGAGATTGAAACCGCTCCTTCTGAGATCAGGTCCGTGCGATCGCCCTGCGCATGTGCAGTGTATAGCTTCACCCACACAAGGATGTCTCGTGTTAAGCGTCTGGAAAGGACTAAGTGACAAGGCGCATGCGCGTAGTATATCATTCCGGGAGTGAGCATGCGCATATGGCTCAATAGGAAACCGGGACGCGTTGATGCTCAGCTGCAAACAATTAGCTGAGTCGAAGCAATTAACACGAGTATATAAACTGCCCTCCCGTGTCCTGTCGTCACCTCCCAGATTGCTCGCAGTCTGGTTTGGAGCACCGACGGACAGGTAAGGAGGAGAAGGGCTGTGGTCTCAATTTTAAAATGTTTAATAATGCTCCTTCCCTTCGTTTTTCCTAGCATTTCGGTGGTCAAATGACCGTGTAGAAAGAAGGGGCATCAACCTTATAGTCCTAATGACTTAGACTTTCCCTAGATATCTTTTGCTTATTTTTTTCACACACTTTTGAGCAAACCACTAGGGCAGACATAAACCAAGGTTCCTTCTAGATTTAATAGAACTGTCCCACTCTAGAGGTTCCTTAAACTGAGAATGTGACAAAGATGCTGGCAGACCTCCTTCATTTCATGCTGTCAGGAGCTGAGTGTCCCTGGGTTTTTGATTTTAGGTTATAGTTTTTTATGTTGATGTAGAGTACTTTCACAGAGTGGTATCGACATGCAACCTCTTTGTTTTACTTTACATAAAAACAGTGCGAGGCTTCCTTCTCCGAGCAGTCAGCCGGATGAGGTGAGGTTTTTCTCCCACATAAATCTGGGTAAGTGAAGGATTTTCTCTTCTAATAAATAATGACATTTGCATTCTTATGAAACCACGATTTGGGTTCCAAAATGAGTAGTGCATGAACTTCACTACTGAACGATTAGTGCTGATGCTGCATTGTGTATTAATCCCTTTGATAGTTTGACTCTAATTTTTCACTTTCAGGAAAGAAGAGGTAGCTCTTACCTGCAAGCACGTACTATGCGTGTCCGGTAGGGTGGCAAATGCCACAGTTTCACCTTTTCTTTGTAATTCACATGGTTTTCTAAGCACTAGTTGTGTGTTTTTCCTGCAGTAGCTTATATTATTTAAATATCTAGATCCTGAAGAAAGCCGGGTCAGGTGACCAGTATGGCTGAAACATGTCGACCGCATTAGCCATAGCCAGGAGATAGTGAATATTTCTTATACGATCAGGTTATTTTAAACATGACATTTGGACAATCTCCAATAAACATATTTTTTGTCCAAATAGCCATTTTTAACTTTTTTCACACACTTGAGCACTGCACTTTACTTAAGTTCACGTGGTTTGATACATCCACCTTGGCAAGAGCCTTTGGGAGCATGAGAACAGGTACCCAGTAGAGCAAGTTGGCTCAGCACTGTGGTCCTAGATCTAGTTCTCCTTGAGCTCCAGATGACGAATCTCCGCCAATAAGGGTGGGCCGATGGACTCTGTATTCTAGCCAGGTGGTGGGCAAACTATTTGAATTGGGTCCCTGCACCTTAGTAGCAGTCAGCACTTCTCTGTTCCTTAAATACCGACTGACCACCTCCTATTAGTTGTTTTGACCTTACATGTAGCACCACATGTGCACTGTGTCTGCCCTTCTTCATATTTTTGCACTGATCAGGAGTCTCAGCATGTGTTTTCTGTACGAGTCAGCCTCAATGGCCTTTGTCCATGGTGTACTTTCTAATTGTCATGTGTTACCTACAGGTGCACACTGTACATGTGAACTAATTTTGGCTTGTGCATAGTCACACTGTGCAGTGTGTGTGTGCATATACTCAAAATATGTTGCATGTTGTTTAAAAATTCTGATTGATGGTGAGCCACACAATGTGACTTTGGGTGTAGACAGCTGTAATGCCAGTGTGAGGTCACGGTACACTTGGTCCAGGTCCCAAGATGGCATCACATAACAGTTCATGAAGGACTTTTCCATGTGGCACAGGGTCACAGCAATTCAAACATGACCAGGTCTGGTTTTGTGTGGCAGGGTGGGCAAATGAACAGTGACTCATCATCAGCTATCCAGTTGTCGCCAGTGGCTCATCAATGTGTCTCTCATACAAGTTGTTGCCTTGCCTGTTACTTCTATCCTACTATACATTGAACGGAGTTTCTCTTCAAATTGCCCAAGACTAGGCTTAGCATTGTGCAGAGTTCAGTGACTTGTGACTCATGATGCATGCCGTGTTTATAAATGTGGCCAAATGATTTCTAGCTGATATGTCAGATTTGTACAGGTGACTGATATGTTTTTCTTATTCTCCTTGCCAACAGCATCATCACCACAATCTGGAGGAGACACAGGCGCGGACCAGACAGAGGGACCCATCAACAGTGCCACCAGCTTTGAGGAGTCAGAGGGAGGCAGTGGCACGGAGGGTGAGGAGAGTCAGACGGCCAGACCTCATGAGCATGACAACTCCTACCATGCGGACAGCTCGGAATCAGACTCTCCGGAGGAGGGGGAACATGCAACAATGGCCTCTTCTTTATCTTTGGCTGGCCTCTCCTCCTCCAGTACCATCTCCACCCTCCCAGTTGTTAGGGTCCCTAGGGTCCGTGCTAGCCCCCGTGTCTCCTTTGTTCCAGGCACCGCAGCACCTGCCCCAGTGTCCCCTGCTGCCCTCAGTGCTGAGTCTGTGGACCTACTCCGGCAGATTGTAGTGGGTCAGACATCCATGTTGACTGTCCTCCATGGACATACACAAATCATAACCCAGTTGTTGTCATTCATGGAGGTCATGTCATCTGGCATGTCTGATCTACGTCGGAGTGTGGCTGCCATAGACTCTACACTGACGGCAGATCTGTCCACCCAGCAGCATCTGCACCCCCCATCCTTCAGACCCATCCACCTCAGCCTCTCCCATACCTTCCCAACGTACACGCAGACGCCACAGGTCAGACACAACAACGGACACACCCAGCACACCCACACGCAAGACAAAGCGCAAACCACCACGCACCCAATCTCAAGGGGATGTAGGCACACCCACAGGGAGAGGGGACAGACATCACACACGCATCCACAGACCCACACCAACAGACTCACAGCCCTCTACCTCCACCCCCAATGTGTCCCCGGGTTCAGGTGGTAGTTTTTCAGAACTGGCTGAAGTGTGCAGCCAAGTCTATCTTGCAACATACTGCGATGCACCGGCCAGTGTGGAGGAATCCACACCACCTGCACCCACTACACCTGTCCTTCCCTCTCCTGTCCCTGCGGTGCCGGAGGATTCCCCAGATGATGCCCCCACTGTTTCCACAGACGGGTGAACTCTATGTGCAGGCAAGTTTGGGTGTGACAACATCCAAGAAGGCACAACCTATTTTGTCACTCTTTTGGACTGGCCATTGGCCTTCTGTGAGCATGGACTCATATTTACATTTTCCATTTGGATGCAGCTGAATAAAGCTTATTTTTTTTGTTTCTGTACTTTAGTTTTTCTGATAGTGGCTTTGACTGCTGTGTGCCTGGGAGCTGGTGTGATGTTCAGATTTTGGTATTGTAACATGTGTCTTTTTTCCTGATGGTAATGAGGTTAACAATGGTATGTTTCTGCTTTTACTGCTGGGACTCATATCCACACACACCCTATGCTGCTGGGCACTGCTGGGCACTGTGGGGGTCTTAGCCACACACACACACTCCAATGCTGGGCACTGCTGGGCACTGCTGGGGGTCTTAGCCACACACACACTCCAATGCTGGGCAATGCTGGGCACTGCTGAGGGTCTTAGCCACACACACCCTATGCTGCTGGGCACTGATGGTCATTGCTGGGGGTCGTAGCCACACACACACACTCCAATGCTGGGCACTGCTGGGTACTGCTGAGGGTCTTAGCCACACACACCCTATGCTGCTGGGCACTGCTGGGGGTCTTAGCCACACACACACTCCAATGCTGGGCACTGTTGGGGGTCTTAGCCACACACACACTCCAATGCAGGGCACTGCTGAGGGTCTTAGCCACACACACCCTATGCTGCTGGGCACTGCCGGGCACTGCTGGGGGTCTTAGCCACACACACACTCCAATGCTGGGCACTGCTGAGGGTCCTAGCCACACACACACACTCTAATGCTGGGCACTGGTGGGGTCTTAGCCACACACACCCTCCAATGCTGGGTACTGCTGGGGGTCTTAGCCACACACACACTCCAATGCTGGGCACTGCTGGGGGTCTTAGCCACACACACCCTATGCTGCTGGGCACTGATGGTCATTGCTGGGGGTCTTATCCACACACACCCTCCAATGCTGGGCACTGCTGGGCACTGCTGGGGGTCTTAGCCACACACACCCTATGCTGCTGGGCACTGATGGTCATTGCTGGGGGTCTTATCCACACACACCCTCCAATGCTGGGCACTGCTGGGCACTGCTGGGGGTCTTAGCCACACACACCCTATGCTGCTGGGCACTGATGGTCATTGCTGGGGGTCTTAGCCACACACACACTCCAATGCTGGGCACTGCTGGGGGTCCTAGCCACACACATACTCCAATGCTGGGCACTGCTGGGCACTGCTGGGGGTCTTAGCCACACACACCCTATGCTGCTGGGCACTGCTGGGGGTCTTAGCCACACACACACTCCAATGCTGGGCAATGCTGGGCACTGCTGAGGGTCTTAGCCACACACACCCTATGCTGCTGGGCACTGATGGTCATTGCTGGGGGTCGTAGCCACACACACACACCAATGCTGGGCACTGCTGGGCACTGCTGTGCACTGCTGGGGGTCTTAGCCACACACACACTCTAATGCTGGGCACTGCTGGGCACTGCTGGGGGTGTTAGCCACACACACACTCCAATGCTGGGCACTGCTGGGGGTCTTAGCCACACACACCCTATGCTGCTGGGCACTGATGGTCATTGCTGGGGGTCTTATCCACACACACCCTCCAATGCTGGGCACTGCTGGGCACTGCTGGGGGTCTTAGCCACACACACCCTATGCTGCTGGGCACTGATGGTCATTGCTGGGGGTCTTAGCCACACACACACTCCAATGCTGGGCACTGCTGGGCACTGCTGGGGGTCTTAGCCACACACACCCTATGCTGCTGGGCACTGCTGGGGGTCTTAGCCACACACACACTCCAATGCTGGGCACTGCTGGGCCATGCTGGGGGTCTTTGCCACACACACCCTTTGCTGCTGGGCACTGCTGGGCACTGCTGAGGGTCTTAGCCACACACACCCTATGCTGCTGGGCACTGATGGTCATTGATGAGGGTCTTAGCCACACACACACTCCAATGCTGGGCACTGCTGTTCACTGCTGGGGGTCTTAGCCACACACACACTCCAATGCTGGGAACTGCTGGGCACTGCTGGGCACTGCTGGGGGTCTTAGTCACACACACACTCCAATGCTGGGAACTGCCGGGGGACTAAGTCACACACACCCTATGCTGCTGGGCAGTGCTGGGGGTCTTAGCCACACACACACTCCAATGCTGGGCACTGCTGGGGGTCTTAGCCAGACACACCCTATGCTGCTGGGCACTGCTGAGTGTCTTAGCAACACACACCCTATGCTGCTGGGCACTGATGGTCATTGCTGGGGGTCTTAGCCACACACACACTCCAATGCTGGGCACTGCTGGGGGTCTTAGCCACACACACACTCCAATGCTGGGCACTGCTGGGCACTGGTGGGGGTCTTAGCCACACACACACACTCCAATGCTGGGCACTGCTGGGCACTGCTGTGCACTGCTGGGGGACTTAGCCACACACACACTCTAATGCTGGGCACTGCTGGGCACTGCTGGGCACTGCTGGGGGTCTTAGCCACACACACCCTATGCTGCTGGGCACTGCTGGGGGCCTTAGCCACACAACTCCTCTACTGCTGGGCACTGCTGGGTGTGTTTTCCACACATCACTTAGACTTACACAGACATTACAGACATGTGTCCTACACGTCTCACTATTACACTGGTGATATGCGGTACCGTACCGTACCCCGAGATGGATGACGTATGTGATCAACGTCTCGCTTTTACACTGGTGATATGCGGTACCGTACCGTACCCCGAGGTCGATGACGTAGGTGCGGCACGTCTCACTGTACACAGGTGATATGCGGTACCGTATTGTACCCCGAGGTGGATGACGTATGTGCGGCATGTCTCACTATTACACTGGTGATATGCAGTACCGTACCGTACCCTGAGGTGGATGACGTAGGTGCGGCACGTCTCACTGTTACACAGGTGATAGGTGGTACCGTACTGTACCCCGAGGTGGATGACGTATGTGCGGCACGTCTCGCTATTACACTGGTGATATGCGGTACCGTATCGTACCCCGAGGTCGATGACGTAGATGCGGCACGTCTCACTATTGCACTGGTGATATGCGGTACCGTACCGTACCCCGAGGTCGATGACGTAGGCGCGGCACGTCTGACTATTACACTGGTGATATGCGGTAGCGTACCGTACCCCGAGGTCGATGACGTAGGTGCGGCACGTCTCACTATTACACCGGTGATATGCGGTAGCATGTGGCGCAATGTACCCCGACATTACAGGCGTGCAATGGTGATGTGCGTGTGTGGCACCACGTACAGGTATGTTGTACTTCGTTGTACTCACCGTCTGTGCCGTCGTCAGTTTCTATGTACGAGGTGGTGGGCGTACAGGACTGGGATGACACGGACGATGGGGTTCATGTCTTGTTTGTCGCGTACCGGGGAGCGGTTCGGGCCGGACTCTGCTTTTACGGCAGTATTGGACTCTCGTAGCAAAAGAGCCGTACGGAGTGTCTTCAACACGGATCGTACTTCCTGGTACGGATGACGCAGTCTATTTACGTTCGGACATGGCGTGAAGCGTCAGCCGAATGCAATTCGTATGGACTTGTGATTTGTACGGAGTTTGTTACGAGTCGTACGGAGTGGCGCTTTGGGTTGGGATCGTACTTGCAGAATCGTACAGAGACCTTTACGGGTACGAATCGTATGGGGAAAAACGCTCCGTACGGAGATTTGGAGCGCTTTTTACCGATTGGAATCGACCCCTTAGTCCCATTACACTGAATCTAAGGCTTTCGTGGCATCTAAAAAGACCGCCACTAGTGCCAGCTGAGGGTCAACATTGTGCATAACGTTCATTGCTAGATGTTTCTTCATTTGTTTTTGTGCAGAAAGGTAGATATTGTTGGCCACAGAGCTGTTACTGTCTATGCTGTATCCACCGGTTTGAGTGAGGGAACCTTGCATGGCTGATGTGGAAGAGGTTTGGCGTAGAGGCCAGGGCGATTGACTCCGGAACCCAGAGGCTCAAGCTTCGATGCATGGTGCCGGTGGCAGATCTGTCCAGCACCATGTGACTCTAGGCAATACCTCACTTAATCTTCCTGACGGCCCCATCGCCTTGACACCTTTAGGTAATTGTTTGCGCTTTACAAATACTGGACACTTACATTTGCATTTGATCTCTATACTGCACCCGTACATGCCAGGGGTCCGTGCCATGTGTGGCACTTCCAAGCAGACACAAGGAGATGGAAGGAATGCTTGTAACTTGTTTTACCAGTGGCAATCGCTCGGGTTGCAGCCCCAACCCATCCTTCTTTCGCTCGATGTGTCACTGGAGCCAAGCTGGACTCCGACTGAAGAGCACCCATCAGTGTGAAACCGGCGCTGGATTACTTGTGTTCGGGTTCATGGAGGACCTGGCTGGTGCAGTTCAGGCTGGACTCTGTGGCTGCCCGAGGCCACCGTAGGGGGCCACTCAAGAGGGCGGTCCTCTAGTGACATTGGGCTTCCATCGCTCCCCTCCCCCTCCTTCTTGTCCTCAAAGGGGGGGGGGGGGTGGCGAGAGGAGGAGTCTCTTGCGGGTCGTGGGGCGCTATATCACGTCCTGTGCACCAGGCAGGGCGAGGGGTACTTAAGTCCCCTTCGCCCTTTTACCTGCCTCTTTGATGCACCGGACCCGCCGTGGATGCCTCAGGAGGGGACACACAATCTCCCACCCTACCGCTTACCCAGTGTGTCGGCCTAGGGGATATGGCCAGAACATTTGAATGTTTTATTTTTTCATTGCAGGGCGGAGTTACAGGGCGATCTGGAAGCAGATGGGTACAGAAGGGTACCTCAGTGTGGCACATAGGGGTGCCAGAGTCTAACACCAGGGGCCTCATGGGATGTTCCTGGAACCTGTGTCGGTGCCTCATTAGTCCTTTGGGCGGTTGTGGGCCTGAGCAACCGGGGGCTTGCCTAGCTCCGCTCCGCCGCGAAAGGGGCATGAGTACAAGGGACCATTGGTCAGGTGATCCTGGATGGTATTACCAGAAGGGCAGCACATAGGTGGTTCGCCACGGTGCTGCTTGGCTCATCAGGCGGACAGATGGCGAGAATGCTGCCTGCCCTTGGATCGCCCGTAAGCTAACCCACAATGATTACATAACGTTGTATGTAATAAACATGCAGCAGCTTTTCCCAAGTTAACACCTGTGTGGAGTGTTTTATTTGCGGGATTCATGCTAAGAGGGGTGGGGCCTGTTGCCAGGATGTTATTATTCCTATTGGAGCAGGGCCAAGGCTACTTTGCATATGGATGGGTCCACACTGACGTGGCGCTGAGGACAAAGGAACAAAGGATTGGGTTAGACAGATTAACACATACCTGCCCTCACCTACTGGGTGTTTGACACATCCAAGCAGTCCTGGCATTTTAGCTCACAGCTCTCGCTTGCCGTGAGTTTCGAGATAATACTCACAATGTAAAATATAAACTACAAGCCCCAGAATGCACTAAACGCTAAACAAACAGCAGGTACAGGCGGGCCCGTTCTGTGCATTAAAGGAAGCTTGCATTGTTGCAACCCCTGCTGTATCTGTTTATGGTCAGTTAATGAAGCTTCGTGAAACTTTCAATTATGAAAAAGCTGAAGCGTCTTCTATTCCCTCGTCCTTTCCGTTTCTCCACCTCTTGTTGCTGCTTTTCCTCTTCAGACATTCTTTTTCCTCCCCTCTCTCTACCTTCTTCTCCTTTTCCCCTTTGATTCTTTCACACATTGTTTTACCCTCGTGTGTGAGGACTCAAAGGCCGGGCTAGGCCTTCAGCGCTGCGCCGCTTATGATGCGCATTAACAGGACACACACACTGTTGCTGCTCTGGTGTGGACCGGAAGTGCCGTGCCACTTCGGTCCCTTTATTTAAAGCTTTCTGGCCACGCCTGGCCAAAAAGTGATACATTGTGCGGAGTGCTTCCGGGGGCTCAACCTGAGACCCTCGGAGCACTAGAGCGCTACATCCCTTCCCAACTTGGATTTTTCAAAATAACTATAACAGTCAGTTCAACATGCGAAATCTGCCAGTCTGTGATTGGGCCGTGGATTGGATCTAGGATTATATTGCCACTTGCCTCTCGGAGGGATCTGGTCTCGAGGAGGTCCCGGTGATGGCAGAGATGGGTGTTCTGCAGTGTCCGGGGGCAGGCACGAAGTATCGTTCGTGGCTGTACTCTCTCCTTCTTCCCTCGCTACAGGTATGCCACCATTTGAGCTCTGTCCTTTCGGAGTGGGTATCTGCTTGAACCACGATACGTTGCGGGTCACCTCTTCTCCGTCTCGGCTGACTGTGACTGCTGTTCCGTTGGTTTCCTTGATGACCCAGGGTTCCGGTTCGAATGGAGTCTTGAATTTTCCTCCTGGCCTCCTTGTTCGGATCAGCACAGTCTCTCCTGGATTCAGGGTCTTTGTTTGGGCCCTCCTCTTGCAACTTGCCTTCTCGTTTGTTCTTCTTCTCCTTTCTTGGGTGTCTGCTGGTGAGTACGGTGCGGGAGCCCAATTGTCAGCCATGGGTAGTAAGTCTCTCCGAGGTCCGGCCAGCATCAACGCCCATGGTGACTGCATGGTGGTGCTGTGTGGTGTGCTGCGATACTCCCTTAAGAACGCTTGCAGTGCTTCTTCCGGGTCACTCCCTTCTGCGGAAGATATCCGCAGTACTTTGTTTATTGTCCTCATAAAGCATTCTACCTCACCGTTGGCTTGTGGCCATTGCGGGGTGATTCGGTGATGTTTGATTCCAAGGTTGTTCAGAAACTCTTTAAACTCGCTCCCCTGGAATGGGGGCCCATTGTCCGTCTTGATGACCATCGGGATTCCGAACAGGGCAAAAGTTTTGCTGAGGATGGGGCGAATGTTCGCGAAGCTGGTCGATGCTGCCGTTTCTACTATGGGGTATTTAGTGTAGTTGTCTATTGGTACTATGGTGACTCTCCCATCTGGGAAGCTGCCGAAGTCTAGGCTTAGCCATGCCCATGGCGATGGGGCGTGGTCCTCCGTGATTATTGGGGCTGGTACTTCGGGGCTGCTGGTGATTTGGCATGCTCGACACTCTCGCACGCAGGCTTCGATGTCCTCCTCCATGTTGGGGAACCATATCTTCTCCTGCATCCTCGCTTTCATTCTGCGGGTGCCTTGGTGTCCTTCGTGTGCCAGGGTGGTTGCTCTCTCTTGCAGCGCTTTGGGGATGACCACGCGAGTTCCTCTCAGTAGGAGGCCATTGTCAGCGCAGCTGAGGTCATCGTGAACCTTCCAGAATTGTTGTAAGCGTGTCCTGTCTGCTTCGTTCCACCCATTGGTATCCTTCAGGAAGTTTACCCACGTTCCAGATTGTATTGCTTCTTTTACCTTCTTGACGACTGCATCGCTGTCATAATGGGGGATGATGACGTTGGCGGTCAGTGCGCAGGGGCATGCGCCTGTCGCTAGCATGTTGATGAACTCTTCAGTCTGGACTTCCGGATCTGCATTGCGGGATTCTTCCGCGGGGGGTGGCGAGACAGGAAGTCCGCCGGGTTTTTCGCCCCGGGTCGGTACACTAGGTCCATTTGGTATTGTTGTACTTGGATCGCCCAGCGTTCAATCCTTGGCGGTGGGTGTGGAGCGGTGCCACGGAATAGGGGAATTAGCGGTTGGTGGTCTGTCACCATTCTGAACGGGTGACCAGATATGTAGAGGTGAAAATGGGCGCATGCCCATTTTACTGCCAGCGCCTCCCTCTCAATTTGCGAGTACCGTGACTCTGTCGCTGTTAGGGCCTTGCTTGCGAACGCCAACGGGGCCCACACCCCTGGTTCAGATTCTTGCGACAGGAGAGCTCCTAGGCCCACTGGGCTGGCATCCACTAGTACTTCGGTGGGTCTCGCAGTGTTGAAGTAGGCCATTGTTGTGCTGTCCAATAGTGCTTCTTTGATTTGGTGGAATGCTTTGTCCTCTGTTGCCGTCCATTTCCATGAGCTGTCTTTCTTCGTCAGGTTTCTCAGAGGCTCTGCGATGGTGGCCAGATTGGGTATGAATCTGGCACAGTACTGTGCCATTCCTAAGAAGCTCCTTACTTCGGATGCGGTTGACGGTGCTGGAGCGTTCTTGATGGCATGTGATTTGCGGGGGTCCACCTTTACTCCGTCTGAGTCAAATACGTATCCGAAGAACTCTATTGATTTCCTGAAGAACTGGCATTTGTCTTTGTGTAAAGTGACGCCATACTGTGCGAGTCTCTGTAGGGTGGCCTTCAGTCTTCGGTGGTGTTCTTCACTTGTTTTGGCGTGAATTAAGATATCGTCGCTGACATTCAGCACTCCGTCAAGTCCTGTTAGGATTTCCTTAATTGTATTTTGGAAGATTTCGGCTGCGGATGAGATGCCGAAATTTAGTCGCTTGTATCGTCTCAGCCCCAGGTGTGTTGAGAAAGTTGTGATGTAGCGGCTCTCCTCCGCTAGTCTGAGCTGATGATATCCTGCGTTAAGGTCCAACTTAGAGAACCATTGGGCCCCATTCAGGTCCGTCAGGATGTCATCTACTGTTGGGGTGAGGTGCCGCTCCCGTCGAATGGCTTTGTTGGGGACCCTCATGTCTATGCAGATGCGGATTTTGCCTGGCTGGCGCGGCTTCTCGGCTATCACCATTGGGGATACCCACGGCGTCTGCCCCGATACTTTCTCAATCACACCTTGTTCTTCAAGTTGGTTGAGTTCCTTTTCCACGGCTGCGCGCAAGTGGAATGGTATCCTTCTGTGCCTCAGGGCTATTGGCTGGATGGCGGGGTCGATGTGTAATTTGATCGGCGGTCGCTTGATTGTGCCGAGGCCCTCGAATAGTGTGGGGAACATTTCCAGGATGTCTTCTGTTTGTAGCGCTTTGACGGCGTTTGCAAACGCAATGAGGCGGAGGTCTTCCGCTGTGTTGCTGCCTACAAGCAGGTCTGCTTCCTTGTCTATAACATGGAACGTTGTCGTCACCTCATTGTCTTCTGCCTTTACTTGGACCGTCATCTTCCCTCGCAGTGGGAGAGGTTCCTGGCTGCCGTATGTTAGTATTCGCGCCTTCGAGGGGACTAGCTTGGGTCTTGGCTTCAGTGCTTTATAGTGTTGGATTCCCATGACGTTCACGGTGGCTCCCGTATCGATGACGCCAGTCGCTGGGGATCCGTCGATGTGTATTTGGCATTTTGGCTGTGGTCTCCGCCGCTTCTTTAGTTCACTTACGAATGACACGTAGTAGCATTCATCTTCATCCTCTGTGGAGGATTCGTCGAATTGGGATTGCCTCGGCGATCTGTGTGATCGAGACGAAGTTGCGTCGTCTAGCGATAGCTGTTTCACCGCTCCCGTGATTGGTTTTCTTCCGGACGCCCCTCTTCCTCGGGAGCCACCCCTGCACACGCTTGCGAAATGGTTGGGTATTCCGCATTTAGAGCATGTCTTGCCACGTGCCGGGCAGCCATCTTGGTTGTGTTCGTCTCGGCCACAGTATCCGCATGACGCTCGGCATGGCGTCCCGGTCGGCCATCTTCCTCTGCTTCCCCGACTGGTGTTGCGGACTGCATCCACCCTTTCTGTCTTCACCACGATTCCTGCTTCTGCCCGCGGGTTCAGGGCTGCTTCCATTGCTGTTGCGCGTGCATCCGATAGTTCGTGGGATCTGGCCAGGATCAATATTTCTTCAAGTGTGATGCGCGGTTGCCTTAGAATGAGTGTTCTTAGGTGTTTGTTGCAGCAACCTTGAATGAGCTGTGCGGTCACTTCATTCTTTGCGTCATCATCCGTGCACGTGCTTATGAGATCCCTCAATCGTGCATGGAACGCGTCCATGGTTTCTCCTTCCCTTTGTCTGGATTGGCAGAACTTGAATCGCTCATAGTGCGGGTTCAGCTGGGGGTCGAAATGTGCGTTCAGCGCGTTGACTGCTGCGTCATAGTCATCGTCATCTCCTGTGTCCGGGAGATGTTTGAATAGCTTGTACAGTTCTGTGCCCCCAAAATGTAACAGCAGGGACCTCTTTACTTCGTTATCTTTCTCCCTGGTGGCAGTGAAGTAGTTGTTGAGTTGCCCTAATGTAATGGCTGGATTTTCTGTTTAGATGGGATCAGCCCCCAGGGGCCCCTGTGACCCAGCCAAAACGTACTCACCTTCCCTTCTTAGATCGTATTTACACTGAGTAGATATAACGATGAATATACAGGTCGCACCTAAGAACGGGGAATGACAATATACATATATGGATTTTCTACAATATCTTATTCACATCAGTTGGCCTCGCGGTCGCCTCGACCCAGACCGTTCTACCCCAGGGCAGATCTGACACACAATCCGGCGTGTCTACACACGGGCCTGCAGAACCCAATGCTCCCTTTTCCAGCGTTCGCGATCCTGCGAAACATAGACGTCAGTGTCCCCCCTGACGCTCTCACTTAGTCTTATACCACAATCCGGTGGCTTTACACGGCAGTATCCCTCCTGCCGTTCTCATTAACGCCGCATATCAACGACGACCACATTCCTATGAAACATTATTGGGATGATATCTCGACAGTCTACTTAGGATAAAACTACAATAATAACTTTGGATATGGGTCCAGATTGTATAGTGTACTCGTTGCTTTTGACATCAGAGGTTCACTCACTCCCTATTTGTGTGATCACCACTTGCCTGATTGGGATTACTCGTCCATTCATGCGCCTAACTTTCACCTAGGAGTTGCGTTTACCAAGATTGAACATAAGCACCAGGCACACGGTAATTCTATATGAATTAGGGCATTTATTAACCATAAACATAAATCACATTACTATGCAGCATTACATTTGCACAAGAAATAAAAGAGAAAGATTAGGGTGCACGCACTATAAAGACTGGTTGGACTTCACCTGGTTAACGGGAAATCGGGACTCGGCAGTCATCTAGGCTCCTGTCTCGTCTCTGGGTCCTGGCTCGCCTTGCAGTCACCCTCAGCCGTCACAGGTACACGTCTGCACTGATAGGCTCAAACTCGTCTGCTCTCCCTCAGGACCTCGGAACCTTGCTGTTAATTAGCTACCGTCTCTCTCTCTCTCTGCATTAGTGCGCTCCGCGCCACTTCTCGTTCAGTCTATTTTCAGAGAGTTTCGGTCTTAAATCTTTCTCCGACTTCAAAGATGGCGACTTGTCCACCATGAAAATGAATAATGGTAGAGATGCTAACGGCTAGATGCCGCCTACGGACTGACTGACTGAAAGACTAACACCTTCGCTAATATCAAAGCCCGTTCCTTCATGGAAATTCACGGCCAGTAACCTGCCGCCCACCAAATTCTTGTACCTCCCCGTACCAAGGACACTTTCCCAGCCGGCCGGCCTGAAGTTGTGTCTTCGGAGTGGAGAAAAATACATTCCTTCGATAAGGGTCAGCCTGAACCGGTTCTCTCCAAGCGAACAACAGCTTGAAACTAAAACATTACACTTCACCTAGAAAGCCTTCTCGAGCTACCAGGCAGAAAGCAAAATGGAGTCTGTCTCGCTTAAGGCCTACGGAGCCCATAATATACATAGCTCCATGAGAGACAGATCGGCATGTTAGCAAATGAGTAAATCATGACTAATACCCATATATCTAACCCCTAACTTAAATTCATAAGCCTTACTCTAAGGAAAATGGCACGAAAATGCCCTTATATCTATAAGACAGGATCCCTGTCTATCGGCCTAATCCCTATGCTATGAGGGTGATAGGCTGGAGTCACTCTCCATCATTCTCCTTCTCCAGAGGGCTGGCAGAAAGACAGCCATAACATTACACCCCTTGACTCCAGTCTATTTACCAATAACTAAATGGAACTAACGTCAGTAGACGAATAATATGAAACAAAACTAACTGATCTACGACTCTTTGTAACTCTAAAAAATTGTAGCAGGGAAGGGATACACTGAATGAAGCAGCAAATCACTATAAGGACACAGACAACAATAATGACCCCTCCCAAAATTTGTCGTAAAAAATGCATGTCAGGGAGCCAACTAAAAAGCCAGTCAAAGAAACCCTGATCTATGTGTTCCCTAATTTCTGCAGTCAAGTCGTGGAGTTTATTAATGTGGGATTGGATATCCTTGGAATGGTCAGATAAATTAAAACAGCACAGACCTTCAAATTCAGAGCATTCATGCCCGTGTTTTAACAGTAAATAATCGATGGCCGCACGATTTTGTAAAATAGCTCTACGTTCACCTTGGGAATCTAATAATAAATCTGATAAAACAGTAGAAGTCTGGTTGATCGATTTAACCATCCAGCAGGCCATTTTGCCGATTGTTTTGGCATTATAAACGGCCAATGCAGGAACACCAATAATAGAAAAAGCTAAACCAAGATATTCAGATTTGGAAAAAAGATGAACAGAGGAATCACAGTCTTCATGCAATGACATAGAGTCTCGAACAATACGGGAATGTGAAGGAGGATGTGAAGAAAACATTAGCAAACTTAATCTAGTGATGGCACATGGGCCACCAGAAATATTCGCAGGAATATAGGGCCAAGATGAATTCCCGCATGAAAAGAGCCATCCAGCTGGTAACAACATTGAACGATAATGGCTAGTGGCAACAATTAAACTTTTGCAAGTCATATTGTTCTTCACTGAAAAACATGAATTAGGAAGTCTTTTCATACATAACAAACGCTGGTGAAATGAAAAAGTAGTAGCGGCTTGGAGTTTCAACCGCAAACATTCAGAGATGGCTTTAGGATTACAGGTCATCATGAAGCAAAGGTCACCAGGGGTAATATTAAAAGTAGTGATTTTGGAATTAAGTAGGACATCTTGGTCCGGAAGAAGAGTACATGAGGGACAATATTCATGGGCCAAAAAGTCGCCCAAAATGACATTAGGTCGGGCACTAGATATATTAAATACATGACGAAGGGTTTCAGTAGATGCGGGGACAGCGACCAAACAGGTCGATAATATGTCAGTAACGCTCTTCATGGGGGTAAGGCAAAAATGCGGAGAGTTCGTCACTCGCTTCGCGAGTGTGATCCAGAAGTTGGAGGACTTCTGCCACGCGGATCGCGTAGCTCTTGTTATCCCATCACTCGGCGTCGGTAGATCCTCTCCTCTCCCGGCGTAGCAGGCCAAAAGGAGTCCAGCGCCGACACATCCTGCAGCAGCAGTCCAGAGAATGATCTGAAAGAATACAAACACAGGCCTTAATCATTCTCGTAAATAACATTTGTCAGCTGGGACAGCTTCCCAGCCATCTTTCCCTGGCTTCATCACCAGAACGGTGTTGTCATGACCGGTCGCAATAATATCAGCCTGTTCAGGAGGATTTTTAGGCGATTGCACCCATATTTTAGCTCCAGGAAGATCAGATGATCCGAAGCCTTTTTGTCCACGCACAGTTAGCAACGTTGGGGCAGAGCCTTTTTTGATCTCACCACTGAAGACAGGCATAATCAATAACTGAGCAACACGGTCAGACTTTTTGATAAACAAATCCATCTCACTGCTATTAAGCAAGAGAACCTTAATCTCTCCCTGATAATCACTGTCGATCACACCACCAAGGACTTGAACACCTTTCAGGGCCAGGCCAGATCTAGGGGCAATTAATCCAAAACTACCGGCAGGTATAGAGACACCAATGCCAGTTTCAACAATGATTCGATCTTTTCCTGGGAAGTGTACATCATTTAAAGCATGCAGGTCGAGGCCTGCGGAACCTGGAGTAGCTCTACACGGAGCCAAAGCACCGGGGGTAATTTCCCAATATGTGACCGTAGCAGCAACAGAATTAGGTTTTGCATCAACATGTGGAGGAAACAAACGCATCAAAGGAGATTCAGCATGCAACAAAGGACGATTATTAAGTATTAACAAAGCTTGAAGTAAGACATCTCTCCACTGGGTGTAACGGTCATCAGTCAACTTGCGCAACTGTTCTTTCAACAAACCATTCATTCTCTCAATCAGTCCTGAAGCTTGTGGATAATATGGAATGTGAAATACCCAGTCGATATTGTTTTCCATACAGAATTCCTGCACCAATCTTCCACGAAAGTGGGATGCGTTGTCTGATTGAATTTGGAATGGGACACCATAATATAGGATAATCAGTTCCAGGGTTTTAATTGTGTTCACTTGGGTAGCATTCTTGCAAGGGAAAGCGACCAAAAGGCCACTGTAGGTATCAACCACTGTACAAATGTATTGACAATTTCTGCTCATAGGGAGCGGACCAATATAATCAATCTGCCAAATTTGAGCGGGCAATTTACCTCGATGTAAGTGACCTCGAATAATTTGAGGCACCTCTTTCTTTCTAGAATGCTGGCAAATGGGACAATGTAGAATGGCATCTTTAATTAAAGAAAAGGGAATATGAATTCCCCTATCAGCAGCCCACCTGTTAGTGGCTTTCTCTCCAAAATGTCCTGCTTTCTGATGGGCCCATTTCGCCAATCCCGCCAAATCAGAATCTTGCATGTCAACCACTGCCTCAGAAATTTTAGACTGTTCATCTGCAATGTTATGGAAAAATTTGTCAAGGGAGTCGATTGGAGTATGAGCATCCACGTGAAAAATTGTTACAGTACTCTGCGGAAGCAGTTCCCAAATTTCTTGCCACAATTCTTTACCCCACAACTCCTTAGAATGCAATTCCCAATTGTGCGAGTGCCATGTAGGCAACCACACCGCTAGTCCATTTGCAGTGGACCAAGAATCAGTGAAAATATGACATGTACCTGGTAACTCTTGTTTCAAAACTTGGTAAATCGCATAGAGTTCAGCATATTGACTACTCTTACCGTCTCCAGTAGTGCTCAACAATTTCTTAGTAGTCGGGTTATAGGAGACAGCTTTCCAATGTCTCTTGTCACCAATGAACTTCGCAGAACCATCCGTAAACCACACATGTTTTCTATCCTCCACGGACAGATCATCAAATGATTTACCCCACTGCACGGGAGACTCCTGCACTACGGGAACCGAACGCTCACTCTCAGCTTCATTGGAGGGCGCCTGCGCCACTCGCT
The DNA here is from genome assembly GCF_964261635.1 of Lissotriton helveticus. NCBI lineage: Eukaryota > Metazoa > Chordata > Amphibia > Caudata > Salamandridae > Lissotriton > Lissotriton helveticus. Next base: position 87,036,688 of record NC_136063.1, read on the forward strand.
CATGTAAAACCGCCACACCTTTCGGACCCACACGTGCCCTGTCCTGAATGTACCATTTCCATTTAATCACACTAGCCTCCTGAGCATGTCCAATTCGATGGGACTTCGGTGAACTCAAAACCCACTGCATGATGGGAATCTCAGGCCTCAAAATCACAGCATGGCCTAAAGTCAATTGCTCGGTGTCCACCAGAGCCCAATAACAAGCAAGCAACTGTTTTTCAAAAGGAGAATAACGCTCACCAGCCTCTGGTAGCTTTTTGGTCCAAAAACCTAATGGCACTTTTTGTCTGCCCTGCTTTTGCCACAAACTCCAATTGGCATACAGACCTTCCACGGACACATTCAAATCCACCTTACCCTCACTCACGGGCCACAAATCCAAAGCATACTGAATAGCTTCTTTAGCCAAATCAAAAGCAGTCTGTTGAGGTTCACCCCACTCAAACGCATTCTTTTTACGAGTGACTCGATATAGTGGAGCCAAGATTTGACTCAAATGTGGAATATGTTGGCGCCAAAATCCAAACAACCCAATAAAGGATTGCGCCTCTTTCCTATTTCTGGGAACAGCAAAATCAAGTATTTTACGTTTAACTTGTGGGATCACTTCTCTGTGACCTTCATGCCAATTAATTCCTAGAAATTTCACAGCTTGGGATGGAGTTTGTAATTTATCAGGATTAATTTCCCAGCCTTTTGCTCGCAAACAGTCAATGATCTGATCTAAATGAGACTGTACTTGGTCTTGCGTTTCACCTTGAATCAAAATGTCGTCAATATAATGACAAATCTGAACTTGCGGAATCGTAGGCACTTCAGACAAATGTTCCGCCACCAGCCGGTGACAGATTGTAGGGCTATGTACATAGCCTTGAGGAAGACTCCGGAACGTCATTTGACGTCCATTCCATGTAAAACTGAATTGTTCTTGGCATTCGGGGGCAATTGGAATCGAAAAGAATGCATTAGCAATATCGATAGAAGCATACCATGTACCAGGATGCTTTTGAATTCTCTCAATCAATGTAACAATGTCGGGCACTGCCACAGTCAATTTAGGTGTATGTTTGTTCAATTCTCGATAATCAACAGTCATGCGCCAAGAGTTGTCACTTTTGCGCACGGGCCAAACAGGATTATTCCAAGCGGATGTGACCGGAGTAATGACTCCCGCGTCAACCAAATCCTGAATCGTAGCTGTAATTTCTTCATGACCACCTGGGATGCGATATTGTTTCTGAGAAATCACTTTCGTTGCTAAAGGGATCTTAATAGGTGGCATGCGTAAACGGCCAACCCGTACGGGTCTGGTCGAAATGTACTGTCTAGTACCAAACTGATAGTAACCATCATCCAAATGCAAAGTCATACCTTTCAAGATGTCAATTCCAATAATGTATTCCAAAAGTGGCACAACCAACACAGAGTATTCTCTACGAGGAATCCTACCAATTTTAATCTCAAGTGCAGTTTGAACTGCGGGCGTTTCTTTACCACCCAGGCCGGTAATTGTGAAAGATTGTCCATGAAATTTTCTCGACTTGCCATGAATTAAAGTGGCCTCCGCCCCAGTATCAACCAACGCTCGGGCCCTTTGGATATTACGATGTTTCCAAAAAATTTCAATATCTACATATGGTCTGTAATCTCTGTGGGCCCACCTGCGTACCGGAGCTTGACCTATTTCCTAGTCATTTTTCCTGCGTTCAGTCAACCAAGACAGATCAGGGTAGATGTTTTCAGTTTTCTTCGGTATCAGAATTTCTTGTTCATATCCGTCTCCAGTACGAAACGGATTAGTATCATGTTCAAAAAATTGTGAATTACGGTCAGAGAGTCTATTACGATCCTCCCTCCTTCGTATATCAGGGGAATAACTCCTTGCCTCTCTATGTCTGCTAGAACCACGATCATCTCTTCCCCTTTCACGATCATCCTCTCTCCCCCTCCCATCACTACGACGGGGGGAACCACCACGTTCTTGGCGCCGGTCATCACGGCGATCAGAATTCACACGTCGTCTCTCATCACCACTGTCATCCGAACCACGATCATAATCATTCTTTCGCACACGACGGGCACCTTCCTTCCGATCCAAACCACGCTTACGGAACATATCCCATAGGATATTATTGGGTTCACCATCGATCTCTTCCCTTTTCACACCATCAGCAACGAGAGCAAGAAACATGTCACGTCTAGAGAACTTATAGTCCCCACCAGTACGACCCTCAGGTCGGGATTGTCTTTCAGGTTTAAACCATTCACCCAACTCACCAAGCTGACGAACAGACTCAAGCACAGCAGACAAAGGATTGCCAGTTTGATTAATCAATAAAGTCATCATGACCTGCTTGTAAGCAACAGGAGAAGAACGGATAATGCGATTACGCACAGAAGATGTTAAAAGACCATCCAATAATCTGTCAGCAGTACTAAGGAAGATACAGGTTTTCATGACTTCTTCCTTTAAACGTTGCGACGCATCGCGCAGAGTATACCACGGCTTTTCATCAGAGGGCCAATCAGACTCAGTTGGATATTTATGATTACAGCCATCAGACGCAAGCTGGAGCAAAGAAGTTTGAACATTACCATTAAAATTCCGAAAATGGTCCTGAATAGTAGAATCAGAACTCAAAGAGCAAAATCGTAAGCAATCAACGGCATCGAGCATAATACCGGAAGCGCCAAGCTCATAAAGGCGCACCATCCAGGTAAGCAAGGTCTCACCAGGTCGTTGTTTAAATCGTTGCAGGATGTCACTGATCTCCTGCTGAGTAAAGTCCTCAATACAGTCAAGAGCAATACCACCCGGATTACCAGGGGCTTGTTGTAACTTCCGTCGAAAAATCGGGTGAGCAGAAACTGCGGGAAGAGCTTCCGAGGAAGCCCGCATCTTAGATTTAACATCACAATCAGGGCAAGCTACGTCGTCCGCACGGGAAGAACGAGCACGGTCACAATCGGGAGTTGAATCAATGCACGAAGCAGATTTACAATCACGTCCGGAGCGAGAAGACTCGCGCTTGTCACCCTCCTCTGCCGAGGAGTCAGAAGTATGAGAATCCCAGATATTACCGTCCCACTCATCGGGGTTCCAATCCATTCCAGCTTTTGCTACAACCATACGCACTTTGCGTGAAGACACACGTCCACGACGATGTTTATACTTATATCGTGCAATACGGACCGCAGCCCTTTCGGCAATGGTCTGATATGTTTCAAGTTTATCGGCAAGCAATTTATTTTGACAACGCAACAAAGTGTGCGCATTTTGCAACTCGACACACTGTCCTTCCGAATCTTTAAACTGTTTCTGTAGTTGCACAACCCTCTCATGCATTATTCTGTATGCATTAAGAACAATCCACCCTCTGCGTCCTAAAATAGGAAGCTCATCACCCTTCACTACTGGCGCTTTCTGCAGGCACGAAATCACATCAGCAGGCTCCGCCTGCTCCAAGAATGAAGACCAATTTTCGCTCAAACCAGTAGAATCAGCCCACTCACGGGCCAAAGCCTCATAAGGCGTAGACTCCCAGCCGGGAATCTGAATCGGTAATTTGAAAACCGACGATGATTTTTTCACAAACATAATGATACACAAATAATATATACACAATTATAAACAAAATTTTATACGTACAAGCCGAGCGCAAACCAACGAGATGAAAACAACACAATGCACACAGGCTTCGTAAACAGTTCGTGACGCCAGATGTAATGGCTGGATTTTCTGTTTAGATGGGATCAGCCCCCAGGGGCCCCTGTGACCCAGCCAAAACGTACTCACCTTCCCTTCTTAGATCGTATTTACACTGAGTAGATATAACGATGAATATACAGGTCGCACCTAAGAACGGGGAATGACAATATACATATATGGATTTTCTACAATATCTTATTCACATCAGTTGGCCTCGCGGTCGCCTCGACCCAGACCGTTCTACCCCAGGGCAGATCTGACACACAATCCGGCGTGTCTACACACGGGCCTGCAGAACCCAATGCTCCCTTTTCCAGCGTTCGCGATCCTGCGAAACATAGACGTCAGTGTCCCCCCTGACGCTCTCACTTAGTCTTATACCACAATCCGGTGGCTTTACACGGCAGTATCCCTCCTGCCGTTCTCATTAACGCCGCATATCAACGACGACCACATTCCTATGAAACATTATTGGGATGATATCTCGACAGTCTACTTAGGATAAAACTACAATAATAACTTTGGATATGGGTCCAGATTGTATAGTGTACTCGTTGCTTTTGACATCAGAGGTTCACTCACTCCCTATTTGTGTGATCACCACTTGCCTGATTGGGATTACTCGTCCATTCATGCGCCTAACTTTCACCTAGGAGTTGCGTTTACCAAGATTGAACATAAGCACCAGGCACACGGTAATTCTATATGAATTAGGGCATTTATTAACCATAAACATAAATCACATTACTATGCAGCATTACATTTGCACAAGAAATAAAAGAGAAAGATTAGGGTGCACGCACTATAAAGACTGGTTGGACTTCACCTGGTTAACGGGAAATCGGGACTCGGCAGTCATCTAGGCTCCTGTCTCGTCTCTGGGTCCTGGCTCGCCTTGCAGTCACCCTCAGCCGTCACAGGTACACGTCTGCACTGATAGGCTCAAACTCGTCTGCTCTCCCTCAGGACCTCGGAACCTTGCTGTTAATTAGCTACCGTCTCTCTCTCTCTCTGCATTAGTGCGCTCCGCGCCACTTCTCGTTCAGTCTATTTTCAGAGAGTTTCGGTCTTAAATCTTTCTCCGACTTCAAAGATGGCGACTTGTCCACCATGAAAATGAATAATGGTAGAGATGCTAACGGCTAGATGCCGCCTACGGACTGACTGACTGAAAGACTAACACCTTCGCTAATATCAAAGCCCGTTCCTTCATGGAAATTCACGGCCAGTAACCTGCCGCCCACCAAATTCTTGTACCTCCCCGTACCAAGGACACTTTCCCAGCCGGCCGGCCTGAAGTTGTGTCTTCGGAGTGGAGAAAAATACATTCCTTCGATAAGGGTCAGCCTGAACCGGTTCTCTCCAAGCGAACAACAGCTTGAAACTAAAACATTACACTTCACCTAGAAAGCCTTCTCGAGCTACCAGGCAGAAAGCAAAATGGAGTCTGTCTCGCTTAAGGCCTACGGAGCCCATAATATACATAGCTCCATGAGAGACAGATCGGCATGTTAGCAAATGAGTAAATCATGACTAATACCCATATATCTAACCCCTAACTTAAATTCATAAGCCTTACTCTAAGGAAAATGGCACGAAAATGCCCTTATATCTATAAGACAGGATCCCTGTCTATCGGCCTAATCCCTATGCTATGAGGGTGATAGGCTGGAGTCACTCTCCATCATTCTCCTTCTCCAGAGGGCTGGCAGAAAGACAGCCATAACACCTAACCACACAGCCCATCTGGGGGTTGCTGTCCCTGGGTCTATCAGTTCGCTGAAAGGTGGTAGTGCCTGGATTTGTGAGTGGGCTGACGGCATTGGTGGCTGTGTTCCGAAATTTACTGCTGGCGCTGGTGGTGCTGCTTGCTGAGCTTGGCCGGCTCCCCCAGATGTTCCTCCTGGGTTTGTGGTCATTTTGGTGCTGGGAGGTGGCTGGGCGCTTGTCTTTTGGGCGTCTTTCTATTGTATCCCTGGTTGCCCTTGCTCGTGTTTGTTGGTGCCTGTTTGAGCCACTGTTTGTCAGGTTGTTGGTTGCACTTGCTTGTGCTTGTTTGCGTTTGTTTAATCTGGTGTGCAACAGATAGTTGATTGTCCTTGCTCGTGCTTGCTTGGTGACTCGCCTTGGCCAATGCTCGATGGGGCGCTGTCTGCACTCGCTTGGGCTTGACTGCGTCGTCTCGTGGTGTGGTTGGCCTCGCTGGGTCTCTCTCTCGTGCTTGCTGGGCCTCGCGCTCGATTCGTTCAAAGCGCTTCTCCGGCCTCGCGCTCTCCCAGGGTTTCTCTCCCTGGTGACCACGCCTCGCTCTCTGCGCATGTGCGCACTGCTGGGCCTGCCGCCGGGTCGCTTCCTTCGGCGCGCGTCTCTGCCTTGGGCCTTCCTGCCGTTGCTACCGCCGGTGCCACACGCAGCTCCTTGCTCACGCTGCTTACCGGTGAGTGTAGCTTTTGCTTCCGGCGGTGGCCGCCGTCGTAGGTGCTCTTCTCCGGTGCTGCAGCTGGGGTGATCGGGTCGGCTGGTGTCAGGCAGGTAATGCCGCCGGCTGGCGCCGTTTAGTTTACAGGCATCCCACCCTCGTCGCCAGTGTGAGGACTCAAAGGCCGGGCTAGGCCTTCAGCGCTGCGCCGCTTATGATGCGCATTAACAGGACACACACACTGTTGCTGCTTTGGTGTGGACCGGAAGTGCCGTGCCACTTCGGTCCCTTTATTTAAAGCTTTCTGGCCACGCCTGGCCAGAAAGTGATACATTGTGCGGAGTGCTTCCGGGGGCTCAACCTGAGACCCTCGGAGCACTAGAGTGCTACATCGTGCATTCCTTCTTCCACCCGCTGCTTTCCCTTGTTTTCTCAGACTGAAAGTCTTGGTTTCACTTTTAATTTCCTGTATTTCTCTCATCCCTCTGGCTCTGCCCAGAAATAAAACACCCGTCGCCCTGTTTCGGGTGATTTACCAGCCTCTCCGAGACCCGGGCTGCTGCAGTCAGAGCTGTACTTGCACATTTAGTGCTGCGATGTCTCGTTGGGGGCAGTAAGCGCTATATATCCATGCAAGTACAATACAGTTAAAAAGGCCTTATTTAGTGGAACCAGAGGAAAACGACAGCGTGTTTGAAGCTGTTCGCCCATTCAGCAGCGGCCAGAACGCAATATAGGACAAACAAACTCAGTGAAACCTGAACTAGGGAGTCCGGGACACACAAGAGAAGACACACAGACACGCCTACTTTACACAAACTTTGAATCAGGAAGTCCCAGCGCACAGAGGAGGAGGGCACACACAGACACGCCCACTTAACACAATCAGAGAAACGAAACTTAACTTTTCTTTCACGCACTTCTGGGATCATGGCTGCAGCAGCTCAGCTCAGGAATCTCAAAGATGAGGCCACGTGTTCCATCTGTCTGGAATATTTTACGGATCCGGTGTCCACAGACTGTGGACACAACTTCTGCCGCTCCTGCATCACTCAGAGCTGGGAGGGGAGAGATGGAAACTTCCGCTGTCCGCAGTGCAGAGAAATGTCTCCTGGGAGAAGCCTCCGACCCAACAGGCAACTCGGAAACATGGTGGAAATGGTAAAACAGCTTCACCTGCCCCCCGTGGAGCCCCCACAGGAGAATCTGTGCGAGAAACACGAGGAGAAACTGAGGCTGTTCTGTGACGAGGATCAGAGGGTGATATGTGTGGTCTGCCGGGAGTCCAAGGCCCATAAATCTCACTCAGTGAGTCCTATTGAGGAGGCTGCCGAGGAGTACAAGGTATGTGTGCGGGTGTATGGGATCAGAAGTGAAGTCACACTTAGAGGAGTATAGTGAAGGCTGCAAAGGATTGCAGGGTTTGTGTGGCATTGTTATGGGATCACAGGAGTCAGTCCTTGAGTAATATAGGGGAGCAGGCCCGGCACTGGAGGTTGGGCCAGGTGGGCCAGGCCCACCCAGGGAAGGGCCCTGGCCCACCCGGGGCCGTTCAGATCTGGAAATCCAGGGATTGTTGTTTTATCCCTAATGGTCATCAATTGCGAACTTAAAACTAGATTGAGAGGGCTGTCCAGGAGTAGAAAGGTTTGTCACAGCCCTGGGCTCACAGTTCCACACTGAGCCCCGTAGAGGGGGCGGCACATACACAAGGTGTGTCTGTATCAGTCCAGCCACAACTAACTACTTACTAAGGGCTCCACGGAGAATTCTGCCCAGGGGCACAGAGCTGGTCTGGGGGAACTCAGGGATCACTCATTGCACTGCACGGTCTCCATAGACAATTCTGCACAAGAGCACAAGGTGTGAACCCCATGGAAGGGGCTTGACAAGATAACAAGGATGGTATGTCTGTCCCAGCCCTGTGGTCACATCTCTCACACCCTGATCCCCACAGAAGGTGCTGCAGAAGTGCACAAAGTGTGTCTGTGGGTGTTCAGTGTTTACCAGTGACATCACTTCCTGAGTCCCACAAAGAAGGCTGCAAAGGATGACCAGTTTTGTGCTTAGATGACGGGAAATACGAGGCACTCCTAAGATTCCATTGAGAGGGGTGTCACAGATCACAAGGTTTGTGTGTGGGTGTTCTGGGTTCATACATGAAGAGACACTTTGGGAGTTCATACAGGAGGCTGCAGAAGAGCATAAGGTGTGTCTGCAGGGGTTCAGGGATCACTCATTGCATTCTTAGGACTACAGAAAAAGGCAGCTCAAGGGCAGAAAGGCACGTGTGTCACAGCCTTGGGGTCACGAGGCCCGCACCCCGAGTCCATAGAAGATGCGACAGAAGAGCGCAAGGTATGATTGTCATAGACCTGGAATCACACATCCCACACCTCAAGCCTCAGAGGCACGTCTGCAGGATGCCCAAGAGTACACAGAACTACTGTGAGTGTCCCGGGATCCAGAGTGGATTGAGAAGACGGCCCAAGGCTTGTGCCTCTGAAGGCTTTGGTGTCTCCAGCACTGCTCTCGGATGTATTAAGGAGGTGGCCCAAGCGTGTATGTATGGTTTGTGTGTGTGTGAAAGGATTTTGTTGCTCGGGTTCAAATTCATATTAAAACAGGAGACAAGAGGCGTTTGGCAAAACAGAAACAATTTTTTTAAATTAAACAACTCAGCCCGGAGAACAGTTACAGGCACAAGGTCAAAATGCCTCAATGTACATTGTGGTGGTTTTATTCTTTTATAAAAATATTTACATCAAGCCATAACGCAACCAGAATCCAATATTCTAGTTAGTTGGCGCCTTAGAGTCATAAATTAAGGGTCAAACATTACTCCAGGTGGGTCTCGACCTTGCATGGACACAGTGTGGCCAGTGGTAAATGTGTCTAGATGTCCGGCCTGGGGAGCGCGTGATCACTACTTGTGCTAGATCCTGATTGGCTCTATGTTGCTAACTCATTTGGCATCTGACTTTATTGTGTTTTCGAACCGCACGTACCAACTTGGAGCATGTGTGCTTTTTTTTTATTTCAAAAGATTTTATTAGAATAGTTTTGTAAGTACAGTACAGATATGTTGAAGGCAATATTGTACGCCGGTGAGGTTACAATTGGCGTCGCGCTATCGGGCTTGTACCCGCACTCATCTGATAGACATTGTCATGGGCTAGGCGTGTTAGGGCTCGGCCATGTTATACATTGCCCTCATAGGGAGGAAGAGAAGAGAGAGAGAAGAAGAGTCAGGAGAGATAGACAGAGTAGCGGACAGGGTGGCAGGCGCTTCTCGCTGGGGGCCATCCTGCTGGAGTTCGCCGTGTGTGAGGGGGTGCAAGAGCGTTCCGATCTGTGTAATTTGCTTATGGTGGTTTATGTGAGCTCAGATAGTTGGCTAGGGTGAGCCACATCTCGCCCTTAGTGGTAGAGTTGGGTGAGTGTTTTGATGTTATGTTATCTGCCCCTCTTAGGAAGGTGATCCAGTTGAACCAGCTTTTGAAGGAAGCTTTCCCTGTGTTCTTCCAGTTTGCCAGGATAGTTTTAACTGCTGCTGTGAGTAGGACGTCTATTAGCTCGCTGTCGTTCTTAGATTGGATCTCAGGAGTCATGAAGGCCGCGACTGTCCCTAGAAAGTCTGTCTGCAGTGAGAACCTTATTATGCTATTTATGAAGTCTCTTACTTTGTTCCAGAATGTTTTAACTTTAGGGCAGTGAAAGATTAGGTGGGCTTGGTCACCTTTTAGTTTGTGGCAGTTCCAGCATAGATCGTTGTCTCGGAGCCCTACGGCCGCTAGTCTGGCCGGGGTCCAGTAGGCTTTGTGGAGGAGCCAGTATTTCGTTTTTGCCAGGATTGGGGTGACTTTGTTTGTGCTTGCTGAGTTCCACAGGCGAATTTTTTCCCTCTCGCTAAAACACCTATTATGTTGACCATCCCAGTATTCTAGTGTTTTGGCATTTAGTTTTGATGAAACTGGGCTTAGCAATTTGTATAGGTGTGACGTTTGGTGGCCAACTTTGTTTAGATAGGCCGAGTATTGCAGGATTGATGGGACTTCTTTGCTAAGATCTGCCTTGGTGAGTGCTGCCTTTATCTTTAGAAAGCTGTAGAATTCTATGTCTGGTAGATTGTGAAGGTGTTTTAGGGTGTCGAATGTGAGTGGAGTGCTAAGTTTTTCTAGTTGGATGGGGGTGGAGATGCCTCGTTTGTACCACGATCATGTTAAGTGTCTTGTCTTTGCATTTTATTTTGGTGTTGTACCAAATGGATTCCCATCTTGTGTTTTTTATGCTAATCTCCATTCTTTTGTCTACTTTAAGAATGGTGTTCTTGGTGTTTTTGAGTATGATACTGTTAGCTTCGGGGTGTCTATTGGCTGTGATTAGGGCTAAGGGGTCGAGACCTCTTATGATTGCTCTTTCTAGCGTTAGCCATGTCGGTGTGTATTCATGTCGTGGCAAAAGCCAGTGTAACCCTTGTTTGGCTAGGCATGCCGTCTGGAATGTTTTGAAGTTGGTCAGGTTGAGACCTCCTAGGCTTTTGCTCAGCTTTAGTTTCTGTAAGCTTATTCTGGGTTTCTTGTCCTTCCATAGGAATTTATTTATCAGGGTACCTAGATTTTTGTGGAAGTCTTCTGTAGTTATTAGCGGGAGCATGCTTAGCAGGTAGTTAACCATGGGTGCTATCATCATTTTTATTGTTTCAATTCTGCCCCACCAGCTGACAAACTTTGGTGACCACGCTCCAAGTTTCTCTTTTACTTTGTTTAGAATTGTCTTTTCATTGTGGTCAAGTGTTGTCTTGAGATCTCTCTCAAAGTGTAGCCCGAGATATTTCAGAGCTCCTTTCTGCCACGCCAACCCTGAGTTCCCTAGTACTGCCTTAGCAGTGTGTACGTTTAGAGGTTTGCGTTCCGATTTGTCTCTATTGAGTTTATAGCCCGAGACCTTGCGTATTCCTCAATGGTGGCCAGTCGGGCTGCTATTGAGGGCCTGGGTTCTCTGTTGTGATGAGTATGTCATCCGCGTAAGCAGTTAACTTGACTGTGTTCCCTCTGATATGGATTCCTTTTATTTCTGGGTTGGCCCTAATCATGCTCAGCAGTGGTTCTATAGAGAGTAGGAAGAGTGCTGGGGATAATGGGCACCCTTGTCTCGTGCCTCTTTCTAAGAGTAGCGTCTCTGAAGTGCACCCATTGACTACTACCCGGGCTTTTGGTTCGTTATATAGTGCCACCACCATTCTTCTATAGTTCCCCCCCTAGTCCGAACTTGTGCATACATTGGTCAAGGAAGGACCACGACCCTCTGTCAAACGCTTTCTCGGCATCTAGAGCTATCATAACTGCTTGTGCGCTTTTGGCGGAGGCGTAATTTATTAAGTGACATAAAAGCCTTGTGTTGTCTTGGGACATCCTGTTTTTGAGATAGTCCACCTGAGAGTTATGGATTAGGGTTGGAAGTAGCGCGTTTAGCCTCGCTGCTAAGACCTTGGCATAGATCTTGCAGTCCACATTAATTAGAGATATGGGGCAGTAATTTTGTAGGTGCTGTGGGTCTTTGCCGTCTTTTGGGATAACTATTATGTTGGCCTCTGTCACTGAGCTAGTCATTTTCCCTTTGTGGAAGCAGTGTGTGAACACCTCTTCCATTGTGGGTTTAATTAGGCGGAGGAATTGTTTGTAGAAACCTGCTGTGTAGCCATCTGGCCTGGGAGCCTTGTTGTCTTTGAGGTCTGCTACTGCTCTCTCTATCTCTGTCCCCGTAATGTCTTGTTCTAATGTCGTACTCTGTGTCTCCGTTAGACTGGGTAGGTTTAGACTGTCTAGGAGGCTGGCTCCCTTGTCTGCTTTGAGGTTTTGTCTTCTCTGTACAGGCCCTCAGAGAAGTCTTTAAAGACCTTAAGGATCTCTTTGTTTGACGTTTGAGATGTCTTGTTGCTGTCAGTTATTGCTACAATCGTGTGTTGTCTCTGTTTGCTCTTGAGGTATGAGGCTAATGCTTTCCCTGCTCTGTTTGCTTTACATAGGTTTATAGCTTTATATTTATTTATCCACATGCCTGCTCTTTCGCTTAGGATCTTGTTGAGCTCATATTTATTCCCTGTTAATTCTGACAGGGTGTTTTTATCCCTTAAGTTCGTGCTGTGGCCCCTTTCTAGGTCTTTAATCTGAGCTTCGAGCTCTATTAGTTTTTTGTTCCTTTCTCTATTCATTCTTGACTTGATGCTAGTATTTTGCCCCTGACTGTGGCTTTCAGTGCGTCCCAAAGGGTGCCTCTGTCCATGCTTGGGCTATCAGTGAACTCTAGGTATTCTTTTATGGTATCTTCTTTTTCGGCAACGTTATTCGAGTTTTTGAGAATATCACTATTGAATCTCCACCTGCGGCTAGCTTGTTCATTGTGTCTTCCGCTGAGTGTTAGACTGATGAGTGAGTGGTCTGATATTGTTCTTGGAGCTATTTCTGTGTGGTCTATGAGATGTGTGTGGGGGGCTGAGGTGAGGATGTAGTCAATTCTGCTATATGAGTTGTGTGGGTGAGAGTAGAAGGAGTAATCTCTTTCGTCTGGGTGTTGTATTCACCAAGGATCTTTTAGGTTGAGCTTGGCGTACAGGTTCCCTAGAGTGTTTTGTCCTGATGAGCAGTGGCTCGCTCTTTGTGGGTGTCTGTCAAATTAGTTGAGGTCCCCGGCTGCTATTAGGAGGTCTTTTCGTGGAGGCTTACTTAGTCTGTTCTCAACCTTACTCCAGAATTTGCTGTCTTCAGAGTTGGGTCTATATATGTTGGCAATGTGTATTGTGTCCTCCCCCCTCTTGAGACTGGTTATTAGGATTCTTCCGTCCTCGTCGGCGTAGCTATCTTGTACTATTAGCCTAGATTTTTTGTTTATAAGTGTAATCACTCCCCTTTTTTTGTGGACCGCTGGCGAGCATAGCGACTGACCTATCCAGTTAGCTTTCAGGCGTAGTGCGTCTTCTGCTGACAATTTAGTTTCCTGGAGCACGTACACGTCGCTTTTTGTTTTGCTCAGGTATTCTATAGCCTTCCTTCTCTTGACCGGGTAATTGAGCCCTTTGACATTAAAGGAGACTACCTTAATCGTTGTAGGTGCTAGGTTATGCGTGGCTGGTGTAATTCCTTAACTTGGGAATCGCTTCATGTTGTGGTTTTGTAATGTGCTCTTGTTCGCCCTGGATGGTGCCCTCGACTCCCTTTGGCTGTAGCTCCCATGTGATGTACACTTTGTCTAGTGTGATGGCTTGGTCAAAGCTTGTGTATGTCCGCGACTAGGATAGAGAGGATAGAGAAAGAGAAGGAAAGAAGGAAGAAGAAAAGCATGGAAAGCAGAGATATCTGTACTCGGAGGACCCCCATCCCCGCCATATCCCCGTCCTGTCCCAACTCCACCCCCCATTGCTTGTATTATGAGCGTGCAACAGCAAAGTTCCTCCCCTCCTTCCCCCGAGGCTTGTATTGAGCTAAGTCCAAGCTTCCTATGGGCTTACGACAGTACTTGATCGTTTCGACCGGATTGCTAAGGTAAGCTTAAAGGATATATGAGAGTTCCTGTTGTGCTGCTGCTCCCTCTAGTCGGCCCGGTGCGCCTTGGGTGCTGTCGTTGAGGTAGTAGCTGTGTGTGAGGTAGTACACTTGCAAATAGTGTTACTCTTTCCCCTGTGTGGTGGTTCCTTGTATATAACCAGTTGTGTTCAGTCCGAGGCAGCGTTAGTTTCCTTTGGTGCCATCCGCCTCGATGTTTCCTGTTGATGCCCTCCTTTTCCCTACACCTGTGTTCTGGGCTTCCATATCTTCTGATGGAGGGCCTTGGAGATATCTTCTCAGCCCGTTGGGGTCATCGAAGACCTGCATTCGCCACTTGTCTGTGACTCTTAGTTTGGCTGGACCTGCAAAGCTAAAGGTGACATTATCCTTCCGCATTCTTTCTCTTAGCCCTAGGAATCCTTTTCTGGTTTCTACTGTTTGCCTTGAGAAGTCTTGCGTGATTATTATTTTGTGACCGTTCCATCTTAGATTTGGGGTTTTCCTTGCAAATGCAAAGATCGCCTCTGTTTGGTTTGATCTCAGGGGCTTACAGATGATTGGTCGTGGGCCTCGGCCTTGAGGTAGTTTGGTTGCAGGCACTCTGTATGCTTTGTCAATTTCGAATTGTCTATCAAATGTGATGCCTGTTAGTAGAGGTATCAACTCTTCTATTAGGTTTGTGCATGATCCGGGCTTGTCCTCTTCTCCTTCGGGTATCCCTAGCAGTCTTATGTTCCCCCTTCTGGTGCGGTCATCTTGTTCTGCTAGCTGCTTCTGGAGAGCAGTTGAGGCCTTTGCAATGGAGTGTAGGCATTTATTAGCTTGTGCATTGTCATCCTCTATGCTGCTAATGCGCTTCTCCGTAGCATCGATTCTGCAGTTTGTTTTATGCTGATCCGCCCTTATGACTGCTAGCTCCAGTTGCATATTGTCTATTGTCTGCTTTGTTGATTTACCCAACTCGTTGCCTTCATTGATTTTTTTGAGTATCAGATCCAGGGTTATCTCGCTTTTTTGCTTTTGTGGCGAATAGGGAATGTCTTTTCTGTATTTTTTTATTTCGTTAGTTAATTTGCTGTCATGACCTGCCATCGCTGCAAAGCCTCTTCTGATCTGATAGCTCCCTAGTCTTCCGTCTTTTTGTTGGGTGCTTAGGGTTTTTTTTAGGATTGGCTTTCCTGTGTCTCTGTCCTGACGGTTCAGCCTGAACCTGCTTGGTTCCCGGATGGTTCTTGTCCTGGTCTTTGCTCCTACCAGTTCTCCTCTGTGATACTAGCCTTTCCTTTTGGCCAGTCCCTTGCTTTCTAATTGAGCAGGCGCTCTGTATGGGTTTCCTCCAGTTATTGGCACTCTTTGTTTGTTGATGTGAGTGTGTGATCAGCTCCACCATGGCTTGTTGTAGGTTGTGTTCTCGTTTATTTTGGTTGCTGCACAGTCTTGAGCAGCGCAGGGCTTGCTGACACTTCTTGCACTTATTGCAGTTGGTTGTTCTCGCTGGTTTCCTCTGCTTCCCCTACTTTCGTAAAGCGGACTTCGGGCGGGGCGCAAAAAGGCGGCTCCCACTCGTGTGCTTCCGGTTTCAGTTTCGGTTTTGACCCTTAATTAATGTAGTCGCGTTCTGCTGGCTTGGTAATACTGGTGCAGAATTGTTGTTATTTCCCTTCTTATTATTTCCACTCCAGCGTGTCTGGTTGCTTGTTCAGACGCTTGTTAAAGCCCACAGCCTTTTGTGCGCAACTCGCGGTGTGTGGGATGAGGTCTAGGTTCAAAATGGCGGCCCCCAGACGTGCTTTCGCTTTCTTCTTGTTTATGTTAGGGGGTTTCGAGTATCGCTTTACTGTTTGCCTCACCCCCTCTGGCGCATTTGTGGCACTTACTTGGCTGCTTTATTGGAGCTTTGCGGTTGTTGCTGCTATATGTTGTGGCTCTTCCAGGGCGTCGGGCGAGGATGCGACATGGAGGCCCCCAGTAAAGCGCTTCTAAGTTGTGGGTTCGTATACAGCTTCCCTTTGTGGTTCTGCACCCTTGCTGTGCCCGGCAGCAGTGCCGGGTATCTCTTCCAGCTTGTCCTTCAAACGTAGTGCCAGGCTGCCTCCATTCCCATCACCGCTCGCTGCTCACCGCTGCTAAGTTGTTAAGATGGTGGCCCCCAGTTGTACTTTCGCTTTCTCTCTCGTTCTGCTTCGCGTAGCGCTCTCTCTGCCGCAACAGCTCTCTGTGGATCTTTTGTTGCACTTACTCAGCCTTGGTTGAGGCAGCCGGGGTATTGGGGCTCGCCGTGCGTGCTTCGTAGTTCAAGCAAGGGTCCTACACAACATCGATTCTTTTCCACTCCGACTCTGTTCCGCTCGCTAGTTGTTTAGGGCGCCATCTTGGCGATGCCTCGCCCGATTGGGGTAGTATACTGGCCAAAACTTCTGCGTTTTGCTGCTGACGGCCGCTCTTTTGTGCTCTTCTTGTGCCCCCGGTGTTCTGACGTCTTTTGCTGGTCTTCTGTTACAGGACCGAGCTAATTTCGCTGAAAGATTCGCTGTTGTACGCCTCAGGATTGTGGAGGTAACGGACCT
The DNA here is from genome assembly GCF_964261635.1 of Lissotriton helveticus. NCBI lineage: Eukaryota > Metazoa > Chordata > Amphibia > Caudata > Salamandridae > Lissotriton > Lissotriton helveticus. The sequence goes on from NC_136063.1 coordinate 87,052,930, forward strand.
AGGCGCCCGTCCTCATTGACGTCCAAGCCACGTCCCCTGGCTATTGTAATGTCGCTGCGCCTATCTCTGGGATCGATCAAGAGTTTCCCGCCCACTTGTTTGCCTGCCAGCTACGCCTCCTGTGACCCATCATTCAGTGATCCCGTACCTCGGTTGCAGGACCTGTCTGACTACATACTTGCGTGTTGAGGTACATGTGGAGTTTGGGACGGGGGATTCTTTTAATTTGGACAATAGTTGATTTATGTCGACAAACGCATCAGCATTTAGAGGTTTAAAGCGGTTCTGCCTGCTCTATAGAGAAAGAGGCCTGAGAGAACACATGTCTACCTCAAGCGGTGCTCTGTGCTCCGTAGAGGAGGCCCAAGAGTACACAGTATGTCTGGGAGTGTTAAGGGATCTCAAGCACTGTGGGCTCTATAGCGAAAGAGACCCAAGGGAACACATCATCTGTTCTGGGATCTCGGGTGAGTTCCGTGGCTCTATCCAGAGAGGGCGCCAGGAGTAAGACTTACGTCTGTGTCTGTGCCAGGATGACAGATCTCATACCGTGACCCCCCTGTGCAGAAAAGCACAAGCTATGGTCGTTGCAGCCCAGGGATCACTAGTCACAAACTGAGAGTCCCAGTCCCAAGGAAGAGGCTGCATCAGAAGCGCCTGCCTAGGCTCCATCAGCAAACAATGGTCCTAGACCTTTTACTTAATATAGCAGAAGCAATCAGTACATAGTTACTAAATGAAATTATTTAAGAACCTCCTCCTAGGATCAACTCAAGGTAATTAATACACCTGTCAAAGGAAAATGCAACAGACCAGATTCAAGGAACAGAAGCAATTTTAATTCATTGCATCTAGATTTCTGAGTATAATACACATTAGTAATTCATGAACGTGAAGGTTGCCCCAAGGAAGGGACGTGCAGATGAGAAAAGGGGGGGTAGGGTGGTTTGGAATGTGTTTAGTGGTTGGGTGATAGAGGAAAAGTCATGGGATAGTGACACACAAAATATTTACAACATTTACATATAGAGGAACGGTTTAGAAAATCACCGTACTCATTAACCTGGCCAGTTAAAAGGTCTAGGACCATTGTTTTCTATACCTCAATACACCCAGGTCCACGACCGTTGGGTTAACCCATTTTGATAATGGTTAGGCTCCATCAGCAGCGCCTCCCTGGGCTCCATCAGCAGCGCCTCCCTGGGCTCCATCGGCAGCGCCTCCCTGGGCTCTATTAGCAGCACCTCCCTAGGCTCCATCAGCAGCCCTTCCTGGGCTCCAATGGCAGCACCTCCCTGGGCTCCACCAGCAGCACCTCCCTGGGCTCCATCAGAGACACCTCCCTGGCCTCCACCAGAAGCACCTCCCTGGGCTCCACCAGCAGCACCTCCCTGGGCTCCATCAGAGACACCTCCCTGGCCTCCACCAGCAGCACCTCCCTGGGCTCCATCAGCAGCACCTCCCTGGGCTCCACCAGCAGCACCTCCCTGGGCTCCACCAGCAGCACTTCCCCGGGCTCCACCAGCAGCACCTCCCCGGGCTCCACCAGCAGCACCTCCCCGGGCTCCACCAGTAGCACTTCCCCGGGCTCCACCAGCAGCACCTCCCCGGGCTCCACCAGCAGCACCTCCCCGGGCTCCACCAGCAGCACCTCCCCGGGCTCCACTAGTAGCACTTCCCAGGGCTCCACCAGCAGCACCTCCCCGGGCTCCACCAGCAGCACCTCCCCAGGCTCCACCAGCAGCCCCACCCTGGCCTCCATCAGCAGGGCCTCCCTGGGCTCTGTCAGCATCGCCTCCCTGGGCTCTGTCAGCAGCACCTCCCTGGGCTCCACCAGCAGCACCTCTAAAGGCCCATCTGCTGCTGGTCCTCGGTCACTCTACGAAAGATGGAAGTTGTTCTGGGTCCAGTTCTCCTGACTGGACTCGTCTGATGCAGAGAGTCTTGGATATACGCGGTGTTTAAATCCCAGTTAAAATTCGAGGACGTCATTTTAAATCTGCCCAGAACCCACGATTGAGAGTGTGGACCTGTCTTCAGTTAGTGTCAGATTCAGGAGATTCATGGTGCAACACTGGTCCTGAGGATGGTCTCGTTTAGTTATGAAGTCTGAGACCGAAACGTCGACGCACTGACACTTTTTTGCTAATATCATCTGACTATGTATTGTAAATAAATATATATAGTTGGTAACTGATGCATATATGGCATAAATTGTATATATTGTCCATATAAATACGCAAAGGTGTCTATCATCACTGCTCATAGAAAAATTTAAATAGCAGTTTTGTGTTCTGGTTGCCATTTCATGAATTGTCATGTTGATTTTGCCTATGCTGATGGAATAATTTATTTACTGATGATATAAACTCAATGACTATATAAATACAATCTCCGGTTGTTTATTGAATAATGTTCATTTGTTATGACATTCTTATAAATTGTTAAATGATAAGAAATAATTCCTTCAGGAACTTTTGTTCTGTTGTTATTGGACTCCCTGGGAGCGCCAGGTTGTCTCACACAGGAAAACAAAACCATTAACCCCCTCGACCTGAGAGAACATTCTCAGTTACTTTTCTTTTTTGTTTTTCGATAATAAAATTTGGGGTTTTAAAAAAAAACAAAAAACTTTACTGCGCTGACTCAATAAATATGGCGCCTGCTCTGCAGACCTGCCACGCCTTCAGCGGCACTGAAGGCGCTCAGCTGTAACCATAGTGATCAGCCTGGCGGATCAAGTCAAGTAAGGTGTAGGACTTGGCATTTATTGGCTAAAGTCCATAAACGTTTTTGCTTTACCCCTAGACCTCTTTTAATGTCTCGGCTAGCGAAGGCTGCGCATGCGCAGCCTCGCTAGCGAGATCTTATGTCCCTTAGTAGCGAGGTTAACCCTGCCCCTCTTCTCAATTGGCTGGCCTCCTAAACGCTGGCCAGCCATTGGAGAAGAGGTCCCATTGAAGATGTAAGCCCCGTCTTTTTCGGATTGAGGGGCATGTTTTTTCAGTTCTTTCTCTCAGTCCAAAACAGGCCCCCTCCCCAGTCTGAAAAGGACGGGGCTTGCAGAGTCTAATGTTACCGCATCGCACCACGCGTATATCCGCAGCTGCTGCCACCATTTTGCTTGTTCCCACGTCTAGAATGTGATGTGTGTACCTAAAAAAGGAGCCCAATAGTACATGACTTCCCGTAACCGCGAAAAGGACAAACAAAAGAAAGTAGCTCGACTTCAGTGCGGCAGCCATTATAGAACAGGGTTCTTCCTCGTCTCAGTAAATAGCCGGAACGGCCGAAGAACTGGACAACTTATTGTTTCTAGGTTTTCTAACGTTTCTTTACAAAACGATTGTCTCTGTAGCATTTGCTGTGTAGTTACTCACGATATCAAAGTCACCAAAAACCGATATACCCCGTTTTTCAACATTTGGGCGGTCTAGTGAGTTTTTAGTCTTTCGTCTATTTCCTGTAACAGAATTGACTGTCCTTTTTCGCTGTCTGTAGCTGGACGGCCTTTGGCAATGGGCTACGAGGGAAGGGCGCTGCTGACGCATTAGAGCCACGCCTCCTTAGCGCTTTCTGGCCTTGCTAGGGCTGTCTTTCTTCCTCCTCCTCCGAGCTCACGGAGGGATCGGCGCCGGAGCTTCATTCTCGGAGAAGGCGCTGTGTCACCCTCATATATCTGAACCGAGAACTACACGTTGCCCGCCATGGACGAGAAGTCGCTTTGTAAAGAGATGGACCAATGGATAGAGCAGCTCAATGAGTGCAAGCAGCTGTCCGAAGGCCAAGTGAAGACCCTATGCGAGAAGGTGTGAGGGAGGGGTGGGTTAGGGGCAGGGAGAAATAGCGCTTGGCAGGCGAGGGAGGGCCTAAGGAATGAATACACTCTCGGAGTAGTAAGGTTAAGAAGGGGAGGAACCCACTGTGAGAATAGGGTGGAATGTTTGCGCCAGCTTATCGAGTGCCTTATTAAGGGGAGTGAGCCTCCGATGGAGCTGGGTGGGGGAAATCACAGCGCCGAGGGGGCGGGCTAGTGCCTCACTGCTGTAACTTTATGCACGGGTGGCAGGGGGGTGGTGGTACCCATGTTTCAGCGCCCAGTTATCTCCCCCCTCACTAGTGTCGGGGGCTGGCAGCCCGCTCCCCCGGTGACGCTGTGCTGCTGGAAGCCATGACTCTGGCTCTGGCTTTAGCTGCCGCTCCTCCCTCTCTCCAGAGCTGCAGCAAAGTCTGGACACCCTCTGTACCCGCCTGGGTCCACCCCTCACAGCCTTAGAACCCACAGCCCCCGCAGCTGCAGACAAGCAAAGTTTTTCACATGTAATTTTAGGGTTACTGCTTCCTTTATTGTCCTGTGTATGTAGCTAGAACTGTTAGTTTCATTGAAAAATCAGGTACCTATGCCGAGGGGGCGGGCTAGTGCCTCACTGCTGTAACTTTATGCGCGGATTGCAGGGGGGTGGTGGTACCCGTCTTTCGGCACCCAGTTGTCTCCCCCCCTCTCTCTCTCGCGTCGGGGGCTGGCAGCCCGTTCCCCCGGTGACGCTGTTCTGCTAGAAGCCATGACGCTGACTGTTGCTTTACTAACATCAAAATATACTAGGGTTGAACGAGCATCGAATGAAGCAATATTTATTTGTTTATTAATGAGCACTAGCATTTGTACAAGAAATGCTGTACACAGTAAGCCCTCCATTGTCACACAGTGACGCTCCACACAAGCCCTGCCACAGAATCTAACCAGAACTTCCTTTCTGGAAAAAATAAATAAACGCGGCTAGATTACTGTTTGAGAGGGTCCTTCAACCAGAAAATTAGAGTGCAACAGTCACCGTCAAAGAAAGGTGGTGGCTTGGTGTTGTGTGTGTTTGTGTCTGGCTCTCTGTGTGTTTGTGTGTGTGTGTGTGTGTGTGTGGCTCTGTGTGTGTGTGTGGGGGGCTCTGTGTGTGTGTGTGACTCACTCTGTGTGTGTAGGGGGCTCTCTGTGTGTGGGGGGCTGTGTGTGTGTGTGGGGGGGGGTCTCTGTGTGTGTGAGTGTGTGTTTGTGTGGGGCTCTCTGTGTGTGTGAGTCTGTGGCATGCCAGTGCAAGTCTCTCATACTTCGGTGTGTCTGGATGTGGCTTGCTGTGCCTGGAGTGTGAGGGACACCATTGTGTGTAAGAAAGACAGCAGTGTGTGTGTGAGAAACAGCAGTGTGTGTGAGAGAGACAGCAGTGGGAGAGACACCAGTGTGTGTGTTCTAGGGAGAGACAGCAGTGTGAGAGAGACAGCAGTGGGAGAGAGACAGCAGTGTGAGAGAGACAGCAGTGTGACAGACTTTTTATTTATGTCAATCTCTACTAACTATTAATCACTGCTAATACTCTCTACTACTCTCTAATGCTTACCTATTGCCATTGTAAATGACAATACCATATATTTATCGGTTTAAAAAAAAACAATAAATGAAAAAAATGACATTTGCAATGCCAATAGCTCTAACTTTAACAAAGACAGGACCATTGCATTGTAAATGCTTGTTTCTGACATGGTGTTGCCAACTTAGATGCTTTGGACACTTTGCCATTGCTAAACAGTGTCAAAGTGCAAGTGCTCCCTGTGTAAAGTGTAATGGTAATTGGTGATTGGTTGGTTTTCTTTACTAGTAAAGTCTTTAGTAAATTGCACTATGTGTGCCAGGGCTGGTAATGCAACTGCTACTAGTGGACCACTATTTGTGCCCCCCATACAAGTAGCCTTAAAGAGAGAACTCAGGCTGCGCGCAGTTTGTTAAATTGCCATGTTGTTCTGACATGTGCACTCACTTGCCAGACCTTACCCTTCCCTTTCTATGCACATCAGACACCCCTTTGGTAGGTCTAGGGTACCCTCTTGGTAGGGTGCAGTCCAAGTCCTGACAGTGAAATAATCTCCATTTCATTTTTCACTGTTGAAAGGCCATCTTGCCCATAGGACAGAATGGGGAGGCTGTGTACTATGTTTCCCAGCCTATCTTCCCAAAGGCTTAAGATGGAAAGGTGACGTTTAGTATGCCTGAACTCACAATGTAATAACACATCTTTTTATGAAGGTGTTTTCTGCATTGTGTATTTAGAAGCCATTCTTTTAGAAGTGACTGGGTGTTTGTGCTCTTACATTTCTGTGTGTCTCTGCCTGGCTGTGGATTGATTTTCTGGATTTGAAAGCAATAGGATCTGGGGAATGTCTTGAACCTGGGGAGGAGGAGAGACAGCAACAGGCTGACCTGCATCTGGAGTGTAGGGGGAGGAGAAGCCCCTAGAGGTGAAGAGGCCTGGGTTGCTGCTATAAAACAAATGGCTCATCTCCTGCTGAGTGATTGAGAATCCAGACCCCCACTAATCAAAGGAAGAAAGGTGTCACTGGCAGGGAGGCACAGAGAACTGGTTTGAACAATGATCAGTGCCCCCTGAAACACAAAGACGTCAAAGCCATTGAGGGGTATAACTATGAGAGCTGAAGCCCCTGAACTTTGGAGAATGGCTTGATCAAGTGTGAGCAAGACTGGAGCTACTTCGTGGTCAAGAGGACTTTTGTCAAGGACAAAACAACTGAATAGACTGAAGGAGAGGACTCACCCTTGCTGTGTGTTCTGGGGATGGCCTGCAGTTTGCTGTTTTAACCAAGGAAAGTCTAAAGGGACTTTGCTGTGTGCCGTGTCTCCCTGCTTGAAAAGGCTTTGCTGTGTGCTGTGTCCTGAAGTAACTTATCCTCAAGGGCCCGAGGTCTGCTGGGTCCCTGTTGCGGAAACACAGGAACACAAAAGTTTCTAGGAGAGTCTCACCGGCGCTGTGTGTGCGTGCTTGTTGAAGCCGGAGACCCTCGTAAGGTGTGCCCTGTGATCGTGGGCACCTGGAGTCCAAGCAAGGATCAGCGACGTGATGTGCGTTTGCCTTGTGCAGCCTGAACCCCTTTGTGAGGATTGTCCAGTTATTGTGTGCACCGTAATCCAAGTGAGTCTCATCGATGCTGTGTGCATTGTGCACCGTGAGACCTTTGTGAGAATTTGCCTTGTTAGCGTGGGCACCGGAATCCAAGTGAGTCTTATCGACGCTGTGTGCGTGCACGTTGTGCACCTTGAGACCTTCGTGTGGAGTGCCTGGTGATCATGCACCCGAAGCTCAAGGAGGTCTCAGCGACGCTGAGTGCGTGTGCCCTGTGGCAGCCTGAAATCTTCGTAGCAGTAGCGGCCCAGACCAGCAGCCCCGGAGGAGCTGAGCCGCCGGCCCGGCCCGCCGTTGCCAAGTCCTAAAGATTGCATCGGAGGCCGAAACTGCTGGACGAGGAGAAGAGAGTGAGTTCATGCCATCCAGGTAACGTGTTTCTAGTTCGCGCCTCCCAGGTAACGTGTTTCAACTCCTGGGGAGCGAGCTCGGAGGGAGATGCTCTCAGCCTCTCTCTCACTTCAGCAGCACAAGCCTCTGCTTTTGCTCGTATGGCGGCTCGTATTGCCAAGGGAGTGGTAGTACCGGGGCCGGAGCGCCGAGCTCCACTTTTTGTGTTATACCATACCCGTGTTGGGGGCAACTGTTGTCAGAGGCTACCTGCCAGTAAGCACGAGTGGCGGAGAGACCGCCTGAGGCACCGTGGTCGGTGCCGAAGTGTAGTACGGATTACTCTATTTCTGAATAACGGAGTACCTGATTGTTGTATTACACATTGCATCTTTCTTGCATAACGAACTACCTGATTAGTGTATGACGCATGGCATTGTTTCTGCATAACGAACTGCCTGATTAGTGTATGATCTCTAATAAAAGAGAGAGGGACCCCAAGACCAAAGGGATAGGGTTCCACAGTTGACGCAAGTCAAAAAATAATTCCCTTTGGGCGAATTAACGTTAATACATAAGTACTTACAGACAAATAATAAACTTACCAAAAACAATTAACAGAGAAGCAATGACAATAAGTGATAAATTCAAAACACGTTTATTTTTTGACTTGTGATTAGTGTATGACGCATGGCATTGTTTCTGCATAACGAACTACCTGAATGTCGTATGACGCATTGCATTGTTTCTGCATAACAAAATACCTGATTAGTGTATTACGCATTGCCTTACATCTGTATAAAAACGTACCTGGTGGTTGTATTACGCATTGCATTATTTTTACATCGCAAAGTGCCTGATTGTTGCATACGCATTGCATTATTTTTACATTGCAAAAGTGCCTGATTCTAGCATTACGATCTGCATAATATGGTGTTAGGATTACTGTAGAATGTTTAAAAGTGCTCATTAATATCGCAAGAACTTATAAGGGCTAGCTGGCTGTGAGAAGTTGGCCTGGTATATGATGATCCCTATTCGAGTGAGCACCGTGCACCAGTCCAAACGACCCTTATGGTGATTGGTTGTAAGTCAACCTTATAGACCAGCTATCCTAGGGGTAGCATGGACAAAAGCAGTCTTAGGCTAAACTCAAGAGGGCATGTGAAGCCAGCTGTTTTACCATATGCAATCCCTTTAAATACCAAACGAAAGGACACCACACAAGTTATATATTACAAAATATATGTATTTATTTCTAGAATAATCCCCTATACTCTTTATGAGCACAGAAGCACAAGCGTTAAACAAAGAACACAGTATAACATACAATAAGCTGCACAATTATGGATAGGCCGGGTGGCCACTCAAACCATATATTAAGAAAGTGGTATAAGTACCACGTCACGAACAATGAACAGGCCTAGGCCTTGGGAATCGCTGGGCCTACACTGGACTAACGAAGGTTAGGACATAGGAGGCCCACAGGATGCGGGTGCAGTGTCTATAGGCAACCGCGTTTACCATACAAGTCAATGGTGCGTGAAAATCAGAAAGTGTTAGGTTTCGGAGACTTCCGTCTGGACTAGAACTTAGCCACTTAAAACTAGAACACTAGAGGTGTAAACCACTATAGGAGCACCGGAGTTATATCGTTACCTCACCCACAGGAAGCGGGTGCATAGGTGCCAAAGTGTGTCGGGTTTCGTCATGAAGTTCTATGGAGCCTGGAGGAAAAGATGCTGCAGGCTGCCAGGAGAGAAGAGTCAAGTTGGATCCAAGGGTGGATCGAAGATGAAGAGTACCTGAAAGCAGAGGGGACAGAGTCTAGGTCACTAGCCAGTGACCAGGATGGAACCAGGACGGAACCAGGCAATGTCGGGTTGCGATCAGGTGCTGTCGAGTAGTTTGTCTCCGCTGCCACGTGGACCAGAAAGGATTGAGGAGGACCAGCTGGTGAACACGAGCTGTCCCACGAAGGCTCTCGCTGTCGGCGGTGTCGGTACTCGATTCGGAGTCACCAAGCCTTGGCAAAGGCAACCCACGCAGGACTCGAAGATATCTTCTTGATCGGACCGGGAAGGTCAGATTGATGGCTCCTTTTCAGGGGAGCTGGGGCCAGTCTGGAGCAACCAGACCAGCAGTGTAGTTTCGATGGTTCGTCGTCACAGAGCCCACTAGCCAACGGGCAAGCGACCGGACAACACGTCGAGCAGGAAAAGTGCAAAAGGGCCCCACGCAGCACTCGGAGAGTGTGGAGAGGTGATCTTTGGAGCACAGGCAGCTCGGCGCTGGGGCTTCTCAAACCCCAAAGCACAGCGTCGAGGGAGCCTCCGGAGCTGCACAGGAAGTACTTCGTCGACTTTTCAAGATGGCTGGTCCCACGTCTCACGTCGCCTCCACGGGTCTAAGCTTTGATAGAACTGTGGATCGGGCTGTTGGAAGTCTGGGAGTCCAGGTCTTGTTGGTCTCTGTCGTTCGAGCTCCGGCGGGAGCAACGGCAAAGGAAGTCTTGATGCGCTGATGGTGCCTGCTTGCACAGGGTGGCCACTCCTTGACCGCAAGGGAGATTCTTCAGTCTTCTACGTTGAGTAGGATGTCGAAGGGTCCAGAGTTTTGTTTCAAAGTTTCAGTCAGGATGATCTAAATTGCATTGGCACAGCTCCTACCTTTATTCCAAATCTAGGGGCTGGATCACCTGCTAGGTCCCTCCTATGGGTGGGACCCAGGAAGGGGGTGGTTACACCCCTTTCCCTTTGTCCAGTTTCGCACCAGAGCTGGGGCTGGAGTGCCCCTGCACCGGTTTGAACTGGACTATGCATGGGACGCCTTGTGCGCCCCAGGCAGTGTCTAGTTTCGTTCAGCCCTCCCTGCCCCAATCCACTATCTCCTGTCTGGGGTGGTGTAACACCTCTCTGTGACAGGATACCATTTGTCCAGGCCTCCTCTGCCGGAGTTTCGGTCAGCAGCAGGAGGCCTGACTTGTGTCGGTGGCAGCAGCATCCATTTTGTGATGCTGAGGCTCTGGTTAGATTTAACCACGTTTAAGCAAAGTAACATGTCTCCTCCCTCTAGAAGGGTGGAATGCTACCCCCGTCGCCAGAACTGGCGAGGGGGTAGTATTCCAAAGCGTATGACACCTTACACAACATGTTTTGATAAAGCCAAACCAAAGTTAGCAAGTAACCGCGAGGATTATAATGCACTTAAGAGTATATGGTATGTCAATATCCCAGAACAGCTAAGGGATTTGGTCCCGAAAGCTGCAGACAGGCTCAGCTCCTGCTAGAGCACCATCTCACATAAAACCAAGCACTCTGCCTCCACGATTGTTAAGGCCTGCCATAGGAGTGACTTATAGGTGTATATGTGTCAAGATATAGGTTTAGATATAGGTATACTATATCTAAGCAAGGGGTGATTACACCACATTGCCCCAGCTGAGTGATCAACCAGTTGTGTCAGATTGGATAGCCAGCCAGGGGTGGCAAAAGATATGCTGCAACCCCTGGTAGGCCTTGGATGCACCTATGCCCTGTGTACCTATAGTACACTGTACAGGGGCTGATAAGGTTATCCAATACCCAATTGGTTATGTACCTAAAGTACATGGTTGTGAATTTAGGGAGCGAACAGCAGGCTGTGGGCCTGATTAGCAGGCCCACAGCCACATTAAGTCGAAAACCAGTGAAGCAAAAAGCAAAAAATGGGGTAACCATAGGAAAGCAGACCCTACTCTCCTACACTGGCCTAACAACCGGCCCAGAGAAATATTACAAATACGCATATGTTGGAGTTATATCGTGTGGTCTCATCGTATATCTTTTTATATAAAGTTTATACTCTTTTTTTTTTTTTTTTTTATAAAACTCATTGAGAGTTTATTTGTGGTGTCATCATTGGGTTGCTCTGAGCGTGGTTCACATTTGCCTTGAAGATTAGCCTGGCTGCTCGTGCCAAGCTACCAACGGGGTGAGCAGAGCTATCTCAAAAGGTGACCTTCCTTTCCCTGATGTTGAAACGCATTTCCCTATTTGGCCTAAGGTACTTACCTCAGCCAAACAGGGATCCTGGGTCTAACTGGAGGATACCTTGCCTCTGACCTGGCTGCGCTGAGCGCTGGCTCCACAGCTGCCCACCTACTGCATATGATGACTGCTCTACTGCTGTCTCTACAGCGCTGCACTACCTCACGAAGTGGATCAGCAACTGCGCAGACGACCTCGCCCCACTGAGGACCCCGCCTAGCAGACCCGGCAGCAAGAAGGCCCCATGGTTCACCGACGAGCTCCAAGAAGAACTGCTGAGCCCTCAAAAGAGCCTGGCGAAGAGACCCAACACCGGACAACATGATCACCCTCAAGCTCGCCACCCGAAAGCACCATCAACTGATCCACGCCACCAAGAAAACAGCATTCAAGGAACGGCTGGACAACAACGCACACAACAGCAAGGAACTCTGCAACATCGTGAAAGAGCTCTCCAACCCCAACGCCGGAAACAATGACATCACCCCATCGCAAGACCTCTGCAACTCCCTCGCCTCCTACTTCCACAACAAGATCGCGGACATACACAACAGTTTCAGCACACAACCAACGCTCCCCACGACCGCACCAACGCCCCCCACCACCACCCTCAGCGCCTGGACCCCGATCAGCACCGAAGACACCATCCGCACGATGAACTCCATCCACTCTGGATCTCCTACCGACCCCTGCCCTCACCACGTCTTCAACAAGGCCGACGCTGTCATCGCACCCCATCTGCGGGACATCATCAACACCTCCTTCGACACCGTCACCTTCCCGGAGAGCTGGAAGCACGCCGAACTCAGCGCTCTACTAAAGAAACCAACAGCGGACCCCACCGAACTCAAAAACTACCGCCCCATCTCGCTCCTCTCGTTCCCAGCCAAAGTCATCGAGAAGACCGTCAACAAGCAACTGACCGCCTTCCTCAAGACGAATGGATCCCTCGACCTCTCACAGTCGGGCTTCAGGGCCAACCACAGCACCGAGACCGCCCTCATCGCTGCCACCGATGACATCCGAGCCCTGCTCGACAATGGAGAAACAGCGGCCCTCATCCTCCTAGACCTCTCCGCAGCATTCGACACTGTCTGCCACCGCACCCTAGTGCAGCGCCTCAGCAACGTCTGAATCCAGGAGAAGGCACTGGAGTGGATCATCTCCTTCCTCGCTGGAAGGACACATAGAGTCCGCCTACCCCCGTTCAGGTCAGAGGCCACCGGAGTCATCTGCGGCGTTCCTCAGGGCTCCTCGATCAGCCTCACCCTCTTCAATGTCTACATGAGCCCCCTTGCGGCCATTGCACGCCAACACAACCTCAACATCATCTCCTACGCCGACGACACACAGCTGATCCTCTCCCTCACCAACGACCCTGCCACCGCCAGAACCAACATTCACGAAGGGATGAAAGACGTAGCCGAGTGGATGATGACCAGCCGCCTGAAACTGAACTCAGACAAGACGGAAGTTCTCATCCTGGGCTCCTCGCCCTCTGCCTGGGATGACTCCTGGTGGCCCCCCGCCCAAACCGACAGACCACACACGCAACCTGGGCTTCATCCTGGACTCCTCCCTCTCCATGACCAGACAAGTCAACGCCGTCTCCTCGTCCTGCTTCAATATCCTGTGCATGCTACGTAGGATCTTCCGGTGGATCCCTACCGAGACCAGGAAGACGATCACCCAGGCCCTCGTCACGAGCCGACTGGACTGCGGCAACACCCTCTACGCCGGAACCACCGCCAAGCTCCAGAAGAGACTCCAGCGAATCCAGAACGCCTCAGCCAGACTCATCCTCGACATCCCCCGACACAGCCACATCTCCGGACACCTGAGAGATCTGCACTGGCTCCCGGTCAACAAGAGAATCACCTTTCGTCTCCTCACCCACGCACACAAAGCCCTACACAACCAAGGCCCGAGATACCTCAACAGCCGCATCAACTTCTACACTCCCACACGCCAGCTCCGATCAACCAGCCACGCCCTCGCCGCCGTCCCCCGCATCCGAAGAGCCACAACAGGAGGAAGGTCCTTCTCCTACCTGGCCGCCAAGACCTGGAACTCCCTCCTGACCCACCTCCGCCTGACCCGGGACCACCTCGCCTTCAGGAAGCAGCTCAAGACCTGGCTGTTCGAGCAGTAGCAGACCCCCCCTCCCCAAGCGCCCTGAGACCCTCCGGGTGAGTAGTGCGCTATATAAATGTCATGATTGATTGATTGATATCTACTGTAATCAGTGGACGTAGGCCAATAAAAAGTAAGGGTCTGATGTAGAGCTTGGCAGAGTACTTTAATCCCACCATACCAAAGAAACTGTGGCTGCCAAAATTTAGAGTTATCTACCAGCCTTACGGACAACTCTAAACTTTGCAGTAACTGGTGTTACAAGCAAGAGAGCCACCTGTCAAACAACATTTTACTTCCTCCAAAAACAAGTGGGTTTTTGATTTTGGAAAAAGTCAAACTAATCTCTCCCCTACCACATGCGAGTTGCCACCCATGATGTGTGGGCCATTTTTAGGGCGAGCAGACCTAAAAAGCAGGCGGAGCCTGCTTTGTCTGCGAAGACAACTGTTGCTGGCGTGTTCCGATGAATGTGAGACCGGGGATGTGCACGAGCTTCCCATCGGCGATTTCACCTCGTGGGCGCGCACGCCCAGCCGGCGCAGTGCACATCCCCTGTTCTCAACATTCACCGCAAGTCAGCTTCTGGCCATCGCGCGCGTACACATACAGGCAAAGTCAGCTTGCGCACACACATTCTCCCCCCCCCCGCACACACACGCACCCCCCTCCCCCACCACTCACGGGGCTCACGCGCACATACACACAAATCCCCCCCTCCACTCACCGTGCTCTTTTGTCCCGTCCCCTCGCTGAGCTCCTTTTCTCCGGCGCAACGAGCAACACCAGCCTCTTCCGGCACGTCACAGGCCCCGCCCATGTCACGGGCAAGGATGCCTGACTTCCTGGGTTCGCTCCCTTTCTTCAGTCCAGCTCGCGCCGTGAGCTCGCCTCGCATCATCTACGCTTGCCGCTAAAAGCACTGCATTTGCCAATCTGTACAGCTAGTTTCTATGGCCTCTCTCTTTGTCATCCTTTCCATGATATGGGCCACACACTTGCCTTTTAACTTCGGACAGAATAATTAAGAGCGTGCGTGTCTGGGAAAGTTTTACAGTTCTTGTATTATTCTTTCCTTTCATTTACACATTTTGGTTCGGGAAAGGCTTTTCGCTTTCAGGACGTTTTGCTTCCCCTCCTCAGTTTCCATTTTATTCGCCGTTCCAAAACTGGGACTTTAGCGGTCTAGTCTCTTTTCTCTTTCCCCACGTCACCTATAAGGAGGCCCCTGGGGATTTTGCTCTTTCCGTATCCGGTTACAGCAAAACACGAACCACTCCATGCTGCATTTCAGGTAGGCGCCCGCTCTTTCTATTATATTTTTTACTTTGCAGAAACTGGCAATAGCTATAGGGTTTGTGTTACTTACTGGTTAACGCATCCCGCTTTGTTTTTGCCCACAGCTTTTGACCATTATCACCATGACGGCATAACCTGCTTGTCATTTCTAGATTTCATTATCTCATGGGATTGCACAAAATACTCTTGGCTGATCCTGCCATTGCGCAACTTTACACCCCAATTTGGACCGGGTTGGAAATATCACCGGTCCCCCGGTATGTGGTTTTGACCTTGTGTTAGTTTTCCCTGATTGTTAGCAGACTTGCTGTAGTGCCTATAAGGTTTTTCCCTCTGACGTTTATTAGTATTTCGTTTTACCTCCTTTCATAGAAACCGCTCCATAGAGACTTTTTTCAGGTATTTCTCTCATTGATACACGTTTCACCTACCCTCGCTGTGCTCTTATCTTTCCCTTTTTTTCAGCTTTACTACTTATTTTCTTCGAATGTCTCTCGAGTTTGCTACTAGCTACAACGTGTGCAATAACAAGTTATTTTGGGCGCAACAACTCGAATTCCATATTATACTTTTTCTCAAATCAACTGAATAACATACCGATGTCTCATTTAATTAGCTATGGAAGTTAAGACGTTTTATTTTAGCTGAAAGTGGAAGCGTACTCTCTGTGTCTCTCAGTTTTGTCTCCCACTTTATTTTTTCAGGTCTGAAACTTGGACATAAAATGAGTTATTATTGTTTACATACAATGAGGTATTATTGCTTATCTTTTTCGTGACAAAATTGTTATTATTAGCATGTTCTTCACTAACATAACATAACATGTGTATTTGTAAAGCGCACGTTCACCCAGCGGTTTCTTGGCGCTGAATAACAGATGTTTATTGTTACCCAACTCAATGGTACTCATTTTATCGACCGCAGATGGATGAAAGGCTGAGTGGACCCGCCGGGATTTGAACCTGTGACCATGAGGTCGAACACAGGCCCCTGCAGTGGACGCATTAGTCCACTGAGCCACCAGACCCGGCTTTGTCACTAAACACTTCAATGTTTTATTTTCCCTTGTTCCTTTCCTGGTTAGCATCACCCACCTTCACGTCAATCACTTTGATCTGCCGATTTTAGGAATTAATGTCCAGGAATTTTCCCTTAGGAATGGCAGGACATGTTGTATATACTTTCTCATTTGTTCTAAATGACAGTTTCTTCCTCCTTTTTTCTTTCCTCCCCTATTATCTTTGCCTTGGTTTTACCAAAAATGTTGTAAATTAATGTTCTGCCAGACAGCTGGCCATTGATGATGTATACACACACTGTGGTTTCTATCTAGCTAATAATTTTGTGTCACTTTTGTTGCTCCTTGCACTTACCTTTTTTATGGTTTCCACTCACATGGAGGTGTTTTTTTCCTACCACGTTTTTTTCCTACCACATTTTCAACACGTTTGGAGTTACCATTTCCCTTTTCTTCTTTACCATATTTTGTACCTTTTCCTTTTGTTTCACCCCCAGCCCTGAAGAGTCAAGGGAAAGGCAAGTCTTTGTATCTCCTATTGAAGGAGGACCACAGCCACTTATAAAACCTTAAGCTTGAAACATTGCTTGTCGTTCTTGTTTTCTTACTCGTGTTCTTGCAATTGAAGGGACTTTGTTACTCACACAGTATATGTGCTACAATTACTATAATTACGTGTGCTCTAGACCTTGTATTTGCAACTTAAGTGGTGTCTGATTTGAAGTTCCACCGAGGCACCTACCACACAGCTCCACCGATGCACCCACCACACAGCTCCACCAAGGCACCCACCACACAGATTCACAGATGCACCCATCACACAGCTCCACAGATGCACCCACCACACAGCTCCACAGATGCACCCACCACACAGCTCCACAGAGGCACCCACCACACAGCTCCACAGATGCACCCACCACACAGCTCCACAGATGCACCCAACACACAGCTCCACAGATGCACCCACCACACAGCTCCACAGATGCACCCACCACACAGCTCTGCCGATGCACCCACCACACAGCTCCGCCGATGCACCCACCACACAGCTCCGCCGATGCACCCACCACACAGCTCCGCCGATGCACCCACCACACAGCTCCGCCGATGCACCCACCACACAGCTCCGCCGATGCACCCACCACACAGCTCCGCCGATGCACCCACCACACAGCTCCGCCGATGCACCCACCACACAGCTCCGCCGATGCACCCACCACACAGCTCCGCCGATGCACCCACCACACAGCTCCGCCGATGCACCCACCACACAGTTCCGCCTAGGCACCCACCACACAGCTCCACCGATGCACCCACCACACAGCTCCACTGATGCTCCAACTAAGCTCCACCAATGCACCCACCACACAGCTCCACCAATGCACCCACTAAGCTCCACCGATGCACACACCACTCAGCGCCACCACAGCATCACTCAGCGCAACCACAGCATCACTCAGCGCAACCACAGCATCACTCAGCGCAACCACAGCATCACTGGTTCAAATATGTTCTTTCAATGTTTCAAGCTGTTTTCAAGCTTTCACGCCTTATTACAAATCACAAAAAGTTGTTAATAATTCACTTCTGTTCTTGGATTTTCGTCACAATAAAAAACACTGAACATAATCTTCACAAAAGTTATTTACAAAAGTTTAAGCTATTGCCATTACAAATTAAATAAATTATTTAAGTATTAATTATTTAAAAAAATTAAAAGCCATTGTTATTTGTAATATCAATACTTCTAAGTCACGTAAATACAAAACATGTTGCATTGCAAATGCTATAGGTGTCACATTTGCGAAAGTTATAACTATTGGCATTGTAATTGACAAAGTTATTAATTTAGCTATTTTAAAAAATAACACATAAATACAAAAAATTCATTTATAAGACCAATAGCTCAAACTTTTCTAATGCGAGCCCTATTGCATTTCCAATGCTTGTTTTTATTGCTGTCCCTCTGGCTGTGATGAACAGTAAAACAAAATACATAACACCGTAAACTCTAGCCAGTGTGGTTTGAGGAGGGGTTAGCTGAGATAAAACAGGAATAGAATGTGATGAACACATCTGGAGATATACTCAAGACCAACAAAAAACTCAAGAGTACAAAGTTGACCTCCTCAAATACGAATCCCCCATTAGAGAGGCTTTGTTAACAGCAAACAAGTTAAGTTTTTTAATTAACAATGCATTATCTTCGTCTGTTTCTGCGTGGTATACTTTTGTCCCCGTAATATTTTGTGCAGCTTGCGTTTATTTCACTAAAAGCATCTCCGTCAGAGCAAAGGTTGCTGTGGAATTTGGTCTAATTTCCTCTTCTGCCCTCACAGCAGCGAATGCTGCTTTATGGACTGGCTTACATTGTATAGACTTTGATATTTCGTGTTATTGGACCTCTACCGCGGGTAATCCATTGGACCTGATTCCAGTGAGGTACCTCCCACTGATAATATTTAGATGAATACTCCCACAGACATCTTGAACTCTGTCTGCAGTCAGCATCTCCGCTCTTTCTAAGGCTGGTGCAGACCTCCATCTCCTGCAGAAACCTCCAGTGGATCCCGTCAATACTCTCAAGTACCGCCCCACCTTCCTCGCCCTCCTGAAGAAGAGACCTGTGGAGTACAGGCCCACCTCCCTCGACCTCCCCCCTCCTGAAGAAGAGACCTGTGGAGTACAGGCCCACCCCCTCACCCTCCTCCTCCTGAAAAAGAGACCTGTGGAGTACAGGCCCACCCCTCCTCACCCTCCCCCCCCTGAAGAAGAGACCTGTGGAGTACAGGCCCACCCCCCACCCCTTCCTGAAGAAGAGACCTGTGGAGTAGCGCCCCACCCCCCTCGCCCTCCCCCTCCTTAAGAAGAGACCTGTGGAGTACCGCCTCCCCTCCCTTGACCCCTCCCTCCCCCCCACCTGAAGAAGAGACCTGTGGAGTACAGGCCCACCCCTCCCTCTCCCCCTCCTGAAGAAGAGACATGTGGAGTACAGGCCCACCCCCCTCACCCTCCCCCCTGAAGAAGAGACCTGTGGAGTACAGGCCCACCCCCCTCGACCTCCCCCTCCTGAAGAAGAGACCTGTGGAGTACAGGCCCATCCCCCTCACCCTCCTGAAGATGAGACCTGTGGAGTACCGCCCCACCCCCCTCGAACTCCCTCTCCTGTGAATTCCTCTAATACTCTTAAGGATGGCCCCACTTTCCTCGACCTCCATCTCCTATGAAGGGGTCTGAGGCCTGCTGACCCGACCCCAGGGCCTGTGACCTGACCCCTAAAGTATATGTGTAATTGTCTAACACTTGATCGATATTGTTTACTTATCTAAAGTCCCTAATATATGGTTCTCTGTATATCAAAGGCCTGTACATTAAATGCCACTATTGGACAGCAGCACTGATTGTGCAAGCACTAAAGTGACAAAGTGAAAACATGACTCTAGGCCTGTCACCCCAGACTTGCTGGCAGCTTTCAACTGTCGGGTTGGCAAAGTAACCCTTTTGCCAAACCAAAACCTTCCTTACTAATATTTTCACTGAATGAACCAAAATATTATACTAATGGACTATACTCACCAAAAGCCCATATACCTTACTCATGAATATTAAATCAGTCGGCAATGGAGAAGGTTCAATCATTTATTCTGCAAATACAAGCCCTGACAGGGGAGCCTCCGTCTACACGACCCTCGGAGGTGCGCAGAGTGAGGTTCCGTGACAATTATAAGTGGTGTTTTCGACTCGTTCGAATATGGACGAGTTTGGTATCTATGAACCGCAAATGACGAGTTTAGTGGGTGTACGCGTTTTCGCTATGCTGACCTGAACCGTTCGTCTTATTCGTGGGTTTCTTCATCTGAACCCATGGGTTCCATTTTAGATACGGCATCCATTTTTGTCTCTTGCCCTCAAGTAGCCAGCGAACGGACACTGTCCGCTTCGTGACCCTGGGATTCCCAAACTCTTGCGGAAGACATGTGTTCCTTTGAGGGTGTCTTTATGATGAGGGGGATGATACTGTAAAGGCAGATGGCCCCGCTCAAGGCTCATCTTGCCGTGCCGGTCTATTGTTTTAGCCGTGCATTCATTAGGCATGTCTCCTTTGATCCTGCAATCGTGTTTCCGATATCGCCCCCCTACACTCTTTTCAATCTGTTGTCTATGTTTGTCTTCCTTTTCACCTGTTTCTGACTCTTCCTTAACTCGTTTACAGCCGGAATGGAATGTACTAATGGTGAGATGATGTACTTTTACAGTTGGGAACCGGCGATGCTACTGTAATTATGTTCCGGGACCCTGAATACATGAAAGCGACCCTTTTGAAGTTTACTGTGGGAACTGAGTTGTAACCATTGGTTCGCCATGTTGTGCTATGACAGAAATATGTATAAAAGGAGCGATCCACAGTTGCAATTTGAAGCAGTCTCCTAGAACCTACATGCGTTGTACTTCTTGTGACTTCTGTGTTCCCTGCAGTAAATAAACCTCGATCTTTGACACTGAAGGAAGTGTCCCGTGTCTCTGTCATTTGTACGCCAGAACAGGTAACCCACGAAGGTTTCAGGTGTTGTCCCCTGGCACCGCTGGGCCTTAGAATAGCCCAGTCCTTCAGTTGGCGCCCAACGTAGGGCGACATTAGCGGTACCGGTCCAAAGCCCGACGATCGCGAGGAACTTCGTGTGAAATCTCCGAGGGAAGGTGCACCCCGCTTCATCGATCCTGTTGTCGAAACAAGTGGCCCGAAGACTTTTCCCGCGAAGATCCCCGCCTCCTGACAGCTGCGACGGACTGATGCCCTGACTGTCGACCTGTTTTGGCGCCTGGCGTAGTCCTTTGTACAGCGAGACGATTGACGGGCCTTCCTGGTGACGCCATTGCTCTCTCAGTTAAGTATTTGTGAGTCGCTCCCAGAGTCCTTGGTTGTTGTTGGTGCTTGGTTGTTTGCATGGTTCCATTGCATTTGTGGTTCTTAGTTATTGGTTCTTAGTTGTTGGGTTTTATTTGATGATTGCAATTGCCAAAAACCGAGGGTTTTGCATATTTGCGAGGACATCGTAATCCAATAACCCTTGAAGTTTGTGAAACTCGGTCAGTGTGCATGATGCCTGGCCGTAGTACTTTGTTTAGTTGCTTTAAAAGTTGCGGTGCGGATTCCCGATTGGAGGACTCATGTCCGATACCTCCAGTTGGAACTCCGGTCTATGAGTTATATAGTCGACATGGAGTGGGTCCTATTGCATATAATGATTGCTGGGTCCGCTACACTAAAGATGACGGCGTCCTTAGTTGGCTACCTCATGGTAGTTTCGAAACAGCAATTTTGGATAATCTAGAAGCAGAATTGTTCAAAAAGAAGTCTAGGCCGGCCATGTTTGATTCCTTCCGGTTATGGCGTAAAGAGGACAAGCAGAAAGAAATCAAACAGCTTAAAAGAAATAAGAGGGAAGGTATTGTTACGACGATGAGAAATGCAGAGCAGTTTCAGCGAGACAAAGAAGAGAAGGAAAAGGAAGTTTTTGATAGATTACAACGTATGGGGGTGGATAAGTGTTATCCCGTTTTACCGTCGAGTGCTGATAAGAAGGGAGAGGAATCAGTAGAGGACCCTTTGTTGTCCTATCTACTGAAGTCGCCACCTCCATATGCACAGGATACTACAGCTCCTGTGGTTCCTCCTGTTCCTCAACCTGTCGTTCCGGCAGCTGCCCCTCAGCCTGTCGCTGGTCCTGTTCTTGCGACTCCTTTTGTCCCTATTCCTTTACCTGCTCCTGTTCCTACTGCTCCACTGCCTATACCTTCTCAGTCTGCTGTTCCTGCTAATTCTGCTCTTTTGGCTACTCCTACTGCTCCTGCTGCTCCTGTATTTGGTTCTCATGTTGTTGCCCCTTTACTTCTCTCCTCTTCTCCGTCTGTTCGAAGACGTATTCCTAATGTTGTTGCAAATTTCTACTCTCCTTTTGGACGGATTCTTGGGTCCGATGTTTCTGATGTTCCCCAACGACGAAGTCAACTTCCTGGTGGTAGGGAGAGTGATACGCTAATTAAAATGGCGCGTAATTGGATTAGGTATCCTGTTAAAAACACCCCGCGCATAATTTTCGAGACCTTCTCTCAATTCAATGAGCCCACACAGAGATTTGTGTTTGAGGAAATGTGTAAATGTTTACGTGAAGTAATAGAAAATGATGAGGTAAACAGTGTACCGTCTGACTTAACTGAACTTCAGCATCAGTTGTCGAGTGGTATGATTGTGGGTAGTAATGTTCGACGTGCTGTAGAATATCTTCTATCTTTTCGGCCTACTGTAATACCTCGAGCATTGTTTAAAGATGAAACTGAGGAGTGGATGGCAACGCCTGGTCAGTATCCCATGAGAGAAGTTCCTCCAGTGTACATGCCAGGTAACCCTGGTGCTGCCCCTTCGGTCCTGCCACACTTCCAGAGAGTTTGGATACACCTCCCATGGAAGCGATCGGAAGTCTTGCAGGTGAAACAATCTTTGCCTGACCTCCGCAAAAATCCTGCAGGATACTATAAAGAGTTGTCTCAACTAGTAGATGCTACTATCATGAATCTTGCCGGCATCGACATGTTGTTCGGCAACGTAGTACCTCAACCGGTTTGGGCGAAAATTCGTCAAGAAGATCACGCAGCTGAGTTAGGTGGTGATTGGGCTTCACTTACAGCGGCTGATGCATTGCAGGTTGGTGGGGCTAAGCCTGAGCAGTTAATTGCGGCTTTGCCTCTAAGAATTATTACACTAATGAAGACACCTATGCCAGCAATGAAAGTTAATTGGGATAAACTGTCTGCGTGCAAGCAAAAGAAGGATGAGAGTGTCTCCGATTTCTTTACGAGATTTGAGGAGGCATTCATCGATCACAGTGGTCAGGATATGAGCACTGAGGGAGGTCAGCGATTATTTGTAGATAAATTTGTATCGAATTTGTTGCCTGAACTCAGCAATAAGCTGAAGAACTCTGAAAGTTCGTGGGCTGTTTCTACCTCTGCTCAGATATTAGCCACGGCTCAATATTACGAAAATAGAGAAAAGGAGGAAAATGATCGTGCGGATAAGAAAACAAAGGATCTCAAAACGAAAGTTTTGTTGCAGCAAGCGTATCCTCCACGCTCGAATCAGAATGACTCTCGGCAGCAGAATAGATCGCAATCGCAGTCTTCTAGGTCGCAGTCGCGTAATGACTCTTCCACGCCGAGATCTATGCTCGGATATAATCAATGTGCATACTGTAGAGGTGAGGGTCATTTGAAGTTTGATTGTCCGGTCTTGCGCGACCGCAATAGTGGTGGTTCGTCTCGAGGAGGTCGTAGTGGTCCTCAACAGGCTTCACGTGGTAGAGGTCGTGGTGTCACTCAAAATCAAAATGAGCGTTCTAATAATTCGTCTGATTCCAATAATTGCTTTGATCAGCGTGGTTCATCGTCAGGTAGATCTGCACAGTATCATGTGGATGACTGTTATGTTGAGCATGATATTGATGACGGTAATTACTAGGACAGCCACAGACAAAGAGAGGGAGTAGTATCAGTTCCGGTTGATCAGAGAGGGCCTTACGTCGCAGTTGCCACATCGGGCATAGTTGAGTCTTTTCTGTTGGACACTGGTGCAGCGAAAAGTTCCATCATGCATTCGAAACTCCCTGGCGCACCTTTGTCTGGCTTAACGAATGTTTCCGTTGGATTCTCTGGCGCCCCCGTTAGCAATCCAGTTTCTTGCCCTTTGCCCCTAACAATTGGGCCTCGTGAGCTGAAAGCTCCTTTGATTTTGACTACTGGTTGTGGTGAGAATCTTTTGGGCCTGGATTTGCTGAAACGGTTATATGCGACTCTGTACTGTTCTCCTGCGGGAGTGGAGCTTACCTTGGGTCAGAGAGTGATCTCTCCTATGTACTTATCAACTGATAAGCTCCCACCGGAATTGAGTTCTCTTCCTAAGTCTTTGTGGGCTACAGGTCCCAATGACGTGGGCCTGCTGGACATCTCACCTTATGTTGTTCAATTGAAATCGAATGTGCGAATGCCACGCATTCCCCAGTATCGTATCTCTCTCGATGGTGAACGAGCGTTGTTAGCGATCATCTATGATTTGATCAAGAAAGATGTTATCGAGGAAACTCGGGGAAATGTGTGTAATAGTCCTGTGTTACCTATTTTGAAACAAACTGATCCGTCTAAGCCTCCTGTGTATCGTTTTGTCATTGATCTTCGGGAGGTGAACAAAATTGTGATTCCACAATTTCCTGTGGTGCCTGACATTACGGCTTTACTGACTCTGATTCCAGCCTCTGCTTCTTGGTTCTCAGTGATCGATCTGAAAAATGCTTTCTTTAGCATTCCGATTGCTGAGGAAAGCAGAGATCTATTCGGTTTCTCATTAGGTGGTTGCAGCTTCAGGTTTAAACGCGCTCCTCAGGGCTATTGTGAAAGTCCGTCGATATACAGCCAAGCCTTGAAGAGTCAACTTGATGCGTTTGTGTTACCGGCTGGTGCTGCTTTGATCCAGTATGTTGATGACCTGTTAGTGGCTGCCGATACCAAAGAGATTTGCAAAACTGCTACAGCATCGCTGTTACAACATCTCTGTGACTTACATCATAAGGTGTCACCTTCTAAACTGCAATATTGTTGTCAAGAAGTAACCTATCTAGGTCACTTATTGTCAAAGGAGGGAAGAAGGTTGACCCCAGAGAGAATTGCAGCGATCGCTCGAATGACTGTGCCAACAACTCAAAGAGATGTGCGTGCCTTTCTAGGTGGTAGGGTGTTAAAATATCGATTACAAAAATATAGCTGACATAAATATCGTTGTAAAAATATCGTTTACAAAAATATCAACACCCTATACTTAAACAGGTAAGTACATAAATATTGACTCCAAAATATCGTTGTAATTAATATAGATGTAAAAAATATCGACTTTTTAAAATAATTAAAATTAAATAAAATAATAAATAAATATAAGTACTATTAACAAAATACATGACATTACTTTTATTTTTTAACTATTTCAAAAAAATTTACTACACTTTTTAATTATAAACTTAATAAATGTGGACATATAAATTGATTTTACACATTACTTTATATAACAACAATAATTATTATTATTATTAGGGGCATTTGTAAAGCGCCTGGTGTACGCCTACAGGCGTGTCCCCGCGCTATAAAAGTGGGGTAAGCAGTAACAGCTAGCGCAGCCGGCTACCGTCTGAATAGGTAGGTCTTAAGTTTAGTTCTGAACAGAGGTTCTGATGACTCCAGGCGTATCTCAGACGGAAGGTCATTCCAGTGCTTCGGTGCCAGAAATCTGAACGACCTTCCCCCCCATACGCGCTTTCCTAATTCTAGGAATTTTCAGGAGGCCTGTACAGGAGGAGCGCAGAGTCCTTGTGGGCTCATACCTGGTCACCAGGCTCTGTAGCGGGGCAGGGGCTTTGCCACCCAGAATCCGGTGACACATGGCAAGGGCTTTGAATTCCACCCTGCTTCCCACAGGCAGCCAGTGCAGAGCCTGGAGTGCTGCCCTAGAGGACGATCTTCTCGGAAGCCTCAAGATACATATAATTAAAATATACAATATATTACTAATTAAAACATTTGATAGCGTAGGAGTAAAAATTAATATTCCCACTCCAGAGGGTGCAACAGTAGGGAAAACTGACCCTGAACCCAAAAAATATCCCTTTAGCCAAGAACTGAAAACTGACCCTGAACCCTAAAAATACCCCTTTACCCAAAAACCCAAAACTGACCCTGAACCCTAAAAATACCCCTTTACCCAAAACCTGAAAACTGACCCTGAACCCTAAAAATACCCCTTTACCCAAAAACTGAAAACTGACCCTGAACCCTAAAAATACCCCTTTACCCAAAAACATTTTCACTAAAAGAATCCTGTACACACACCTAAAATTATTAAAAAAATTAACATAATTAATTACATAATTATTATTCAATTAACTAATTGAAATTAATTAAATAATATTTATTACACTATTTATATTCATTTAAAACATTAATTAATCTATTATTTCATTATATTTAAATTACTTCCCACCCTACTCCCCTATAAACCCACAACCCGCTACGGAACTATTAATACTAAATTCAACTTAAAATACATTATTAAATAATAATATACTACTAAAAATACTACTTTGACTACAAATATTCATTAAAAACACTACATTACTTATAATTATTTAAAAAACGATATTATTGTAAACTATGTTTTTGTAAACGATATTTATTACAACTATATTAATGGTTTTTTTTTGTTTTTTTGTCCTCATCTCACCTTTGGTACTTGCAAAAAAAAAGACACCAGCAACCCTTTCTTCTCTCTTGTGCACCCAGGGTCAGGGCCCTTGCTGCACCTGAGCCAACCTGGCTACCCCTTTATCCCGGGGTCCGGTGTAATCATTGGACAATCTCGGAATCGGATACCAACCTCAACTCGAGTGCCCATTCCCAAAGTGGGAGCCAAACTGTGGTATTTCTATTGTATATAGCCCCCAACTCAAGACATGCAGTTTTTAGGACAGACTCTAGCCATTTATCATATAGTGGGGGGGCTGGGTCTTTCCATAACATGCAAATTTCTCTGCGAGCGATAATAATTAGAGTAAAAAATAAAGCAATCTGTTCCTCACTGAGCTCGTTAATAATTTCCAAGTCCAACCCGAATATTACCCTCACCCCATTCAGACCAATATTTACTTTAAAACCACTGTCCAGTGTCTCTCCTACTTTTGTCCAAAAGGGACCAATCACCGGGCAATCATAGAACATGTGAATATCGTCCGCCTCTGCTGAATCACACTTTGGACATAAAGTGGAGGGACAAACAATCTTTGCTATTTTTTTTGGCGTGAAATACAACCTATTTAATACAAAATAGTGGTTCTTTTTTACTGAGGCCGACTTAACATACCTATATAAGAATTTAAAAGATCTTTCATAGAGCTCGTCGGCAGAGGCCTCAAAGACAGATGCACTCCAAACCTGGTTTAGGGGCGTGGCTGTGGACTCTTCCGAATTCAGCAATTCTCTATACCAAAGGGCTACCTCTTTCTTCCTAACACCATCAGAATGGAGTGCTACCTCAATTTCCCATTTTCCCCCTATATTGTCTTTCTCTGTAACAAACCAAGAGCGAAGTTGAATGTATTTAAAACGGGAAAAAGAATCCCCTATCTTAGCCCGCAAAACTTCCCAGGGAAGACCACCCTCCACCGTGACAAGATCTGACCAGGTAGCTACTCCTGCACTCCTGATAGCCTGAGAAAGACTGTCCTTTAAGCATATTGGCGTGCCAGGTGAGTCCCAGATGGGGGCCAGATCTGAATAGTATTTTATACCCCAACATCGCTTCAGTCTGCACCACAACGTCAAGGCAGATCTTAGAACCTTCAGACGGACTTTTTTGAAGAATCTTGGGGACACATATTTATACAAAAAACCAGGGCCTCCCCCTTCTAGATCTTTCATCACCTTTAATATCCGACCCCAATGAGATTCGTCTGGGGTGGTTAAAAGAGTGCGGATGTTTTTTAATTGGAAAGAGAAAGAGTACCATAGAACATCCGGAAGCGCCATTCCACCCTTTAACAGACTCCTTTTTAGTTTTTTCCATGAGAACCGGGCATTCTTGTTTGCCCAGATGAAGCTACCTATCTTCCCCTGGATATTCCCTAAAACTTTATTTTGGAAAGTTAAGGGTATCGTATTGAATATATATGTTAGTTTGGGCAGAATAACCATTTTAACCAGGTTAACCCTGCCATAAATCGTCAAGGGGATATTCTGCCATTTCAAAAACAACAAACTAATATCCTTCATAACCTTCATCAGGTTGACCTTTGCAACATTATTAAGATCAGAGGTAATTAGGACTCCTAGATATCTGAACTGGTTGCTTAGCGGGCCGTCCCAATTATCGACTCCCCAGCACATTATTTCAGTTTTAGTGTTGTTTATTAAATAACCAGAATGCTGTCCATAGTTCATCATGATCTCCTCTACTCTGGGGAAGACCTCCACCGGGTTACTGGTGTAAATGATTAAATCATCCGCATAAAGGGCCAATTGGGAGGAATAATCGTTTATCCTAAATGGGGTAACTCTGTTATCCAATCTAAGAGCCTGTGCCAGGGGCTCAATGTATAGATTGAACAAAAGGGGTGAGATAGGGCACCCCTGTCTAGTCCCTCTCCCCACAATCAATCGAGGAGACAACAGGCCGTTCAGCAGTATTGCTGCCCAGGCTCCCTCATAGCAACTCCTCAGAGTATCAATGAAGATCCCCCCGCACCTCATAGTTTTAAGCACATCCCACAGAAATCCCCAATTGACGCGGTCAAACGCCTTAGCAGCGTCGTATGCAGCCACCGCCAATGGCTCCGACCGCGTCACCGCCAGATCAATACAGCCAATGAGTTGGAGGGTCAGCTCATGGATGTGCCTCCCCGGAATAAAACCTTTTTGGTCTGGATTAATCAGGGACGGGGCCAGCCTGGCCAATCTCCCGGCCAACACACCAGTAAAGATCTTATAATCGGCGTTTAGCAGGGAGATTGGCCTATAGGACTCCGCCCTGAGAGGGTCTTTACCTGGTTTTAATAGAAAGACAATAGTGGACTCTTTCCAGGAGGGTGGAATTTTGCCATGCGGACTATAGATAAAGTTAAACAATTCACACAGTCTAGGTGCGAATAGATCTACAAAAATTTTGTAGACCTCGCCCGGTAAAGCATCAGTCCCAGCAGCTTTATTTTTTTGTATTTTATTAATTTGTATTTTAATCTCATCTTCTGTGAATTGACTATCCAGCATGGTACGACCCTCCTCCGATAACTCTGGTAGTTCCTTATCCTCCAACCAGCGCATAGCGTTTACTGGGCTACTGGAAGACTCCTCTTTATATAGCTCCGAGAAGTGAGAGAAAAAACATTTTTCCATCTCTACCTGTAAACATGATACTGTGCCCTGTTCATCTATAATCAACCTATTAATATTGTTCTTGACTCGGTCTGCTCTTATTTTCCTTGCCAACACTGCACCTGCTCTTTCTCCATATTCATAATTCTCCATGGAGTATGAAGCCCATTGGGCCTTAACTTTCTGATCTAGAAGCCCCCGATATTCCTGGCGGAGAAGTTCTATTTCGGATGAAATTCGGGAAGCATCTTCCACATTTAGGTTCAATCTCAGTGTTTCGAAAGAGGAAATCTTGTCCTCTATTGTTTTAAACTTAGCAGCCTCTTTTCTATTACTGGAGCTTATTGCTCTAAGAAATTGACCGCGGACAAACGCTTTGTAGGCGTCCCATACAAATTCAAGGGATGTCGAGCCTATATTGTCAGAAAAGAAACTGACAGAGGAAGTATCTATTATAGAAACAACTTCCTGATCATATAAGGCTCCTCGCTTGAGAGTCCATCTAGGGTTTACTTTCGACCTGTCTTCTCCAAAATTAAATGTAGCCAGAATAGGTGCATGATCGGATAGCACACTGGGTAAAATGGCCATGTCCTTCATTGACTCCAAGCCTTCTCGGTCCAATAAAATATAATCCAATCTCGAAGCATGGCCATGTTTTTTACTAAAGTAAGTATGACCTGGAATCAGGCCATTTTTTGCTCTCCAAGCATCTATTAATCCCAGGTCTAGGATCATATTCTTCATTGCATGTCGTGACTTTGGAGCCACAACCACCTGACGGTGGTTGGAGCGATCTAGCCTGGGGTCGAGAAGGATATTGAAGTCTCCGCCTATAAGTAGCGTTGAGCGGACTCCTGACAGGTTGTCCCGCACCTTATGTATATATGCCGGATCGTCTATGTTGGGGCCGTAGAATGAAACCGCAGTTAGATCCCTCCCCCTGATATTAATCAGAGCTTGAACCCATCTGCCTGAATGGTCAGTTAAGAGTGATTTTATTGAGCCGCCACAGCCATCTTTAACTAATATCGCTACACCTTTATTAGTGGCGGATTGATCTGAATAGCAAAAGGCATTGATCCATCTAACTCTCCCAAAGGCCTCTTTAGCTTCTACAGATGTCAGATGGGTTTCTTGGAGCAAGATCACTTTGGCTTCTGTATGCTCTAGATATTTAAATATCAATCTTCTGCGTCGGACACATCTAAGCCCGTTAACATTCCAAGATAAAAAACCTATATCACCCTGTGTCATATTTTGTAAGCTCCTTTCCCCCACTTTCTCCAACACCTGACTGGACTACACAATAATGGGATGTTGCTTGGTGAATGTATTTCTTGTTCTGTACTTAGAGATAAGGACACATTTTTTTTTCTTTTTTTCCCACACTGCACCCCCCCCCCGTGGCCCAACGCCCCTCCCCATCCCACCCTGGGGAACCCTCTTTTCTTCTTGAGCAAATATGCTCTGCGACGGGCCTCCCCCCCCCACCCCCCCCTACACGGTGTTAAAAGTAATCAATACAAAAAGAGAAGAAATCAGCAAAAAAAAAAAAAGGAAAAAGAACGTTACTACATTATTACATAGAGCATCTAACTTTATCAATAAGTGTATTAAACTGATCTAATTACTACCATTATACTTCATAATAGACCCTTCAGGGAAAAAATCGGTGTTGTCGCTCACCCTGACCCAGACCCAGCTGCCCCGGGTAGCATCGACCCCTGCACACCATCTCCACTCTCCCCTTTACTCCCAGCTTTGATTTTTTCTATCAGGCAATCTGCCTCCTCCACCTGGCGAAAATTATACATGTGGTTATTCCACATAACCCTCAAGGAAGCAGGGAATTTCATTTGCGCGCGAGCCCCCAGAGAGTTAAAAGTTGCCAGTCTCTTGCCCATCTCCCATTGCTTAGATGCCGTAATGTGGGAAATATCTGATCGAATAGTGAAAGTAAAGGGAGTGGAAAAAGAGGCAGATTTAATCTGGCCAGCTTTCAATCCCAGTGATAAAATCCTCTCCTTAATAGAATAAGTGAGAAAGTTGGCCAAGATCTTCCTAGGTTTTTCTTTCTTAGGATTCCTCTGGAAAGGGTCACGATGGACTCTTTGAATATCCACCAGTAATTCCTGGGCCGTTTCGGGAGAGTCTTTCAACACTGTAGTCTTAAGCAAGGCCGCAATAAATGCTTTGATGTCGTTGCCCTCAAGATCTTCCGGGATATTTAGAAATTTGATGTTATTTTTCCATGAGTGGTTTTCCAACCTCTCTATATCTTCTCTCATTTCCCGATTCTGCTTGACCAGATTGTCAATGCTAATTGCAGATGTTCCTAGCGCTTCCTGGATCTTGGGCAGTTCTGCTTCCAGGGCATCCGTTCTTAATGAAAGGTCTTCGACCTTACGAGCTAGCATCTCACATGAGGCCTGAATAGCTTGTTGATTAGCCTCCGAGGTAGCAAAACGCCTCCCCAGATCTTCTCTCAAACCCATAAGGATATCTGCTAAAGTTGCAGGGCTTCCTGGGGCTGTTGTAATCACAGAGGATACTGTAGATACAGGAATATGCTGAATGTCCGATACAGGCGGAGAGGCATCCACATTACCCGCCTCATCTAGTCCAGCTTGCTCATCTTGAATTTCCAATGCTGAAAAGCTATTTGAGAGTTCCACCTCTGGGTGTACTAGCTCGAGCGAATTGACTGTAGGAGACATTGTTGGTGTTAAAGAAGGAGGGCCGGAAATACCCGATTGAGTAGGTGAAGGGGTAGATATAAGCTTATCGCTCTCAGTCATCTCGGTCTGAGTGGCTTCCTTCGGGGTTTCCATAGCTGGTGATGACATAGTTCTTATTGGATCTCTAATTTTACTTGAGGTACTTGATGTACTAGTGGAGAGAACCTTGTAAAACGATTTTAGTGATGGTGTCATTTTGGAGAAAGCAAGGATCTTTCCCTTCACCTTTTTCCTGCCCTTTCCTTTTCCTGGTGTAGTTTCAGAATCACCACCAATGTCACCAATGTCGTGGTTACCTCTGTACCCTTTCACCTTAGCCCCTTTCTTCTGGGTTAGAGCCTTAACGTGAGTCACTGGGAGGGGGGCAGGTGCAATAGTATGAACATGGGGCAGGTTGGCCACCCGACTGCGGAGGGTATATCTATTAGCCACGGAAAGCGGATCAGGAGCAGCTGGTGCAGGCTTACCCGAATTGAGTGAGGGGGGGCTGACCTGCAGATTAGCTATGTCGGGACTACCTGTCTCCATACAAAAGTCTTTGACACGGCTGCTCTTAGGAGATATATACAACGGTTCACTAGAGAGGCTCAGGGATGAATAGGATATTCTACTGTCTACTCTTTTCAACTCTGGATCTCTAAGCAGTGTTATCAAGGCTGGCTGCCCCCGTAGCTACTTATTTCAAGAATTTCGCTCCCGTTCCTCTCGCTTTGTACATACACCGGTGTGATATTGCCTCTCCACTGTGTTAAGCTCTGAACTCGTCTTCCAGTGTTAACCCTCCAGAATCTTATAGCACCATACTCGCGAAACCAAGCCGGTTCGTGGGGTGCAAAGGCTCCTCTATTAACCATCCGGGACTTTCCCTACTGCCTCCCCCGTAGTACCTGGAGAATTAGTAAATTAAACAATCTATCTTTGGCCTAAGGTCCTGGACAGGGGAAAGAGAATAGGAAAGGGAAAAGGTCTGAAATGTAATAAAAACATAGTCCCAGGAAGACTGTTAGATGGTAATAGTCAAAAAGTCAATAGTCAGAGAGACACTCTAAAGGCACTTATTAAGCCCTGGGCACCTCACGCCTTCCCCTACGCTCTCTCCCGATACGAATGATTTGAGAAGGGTGTGTAGCTTTAAGACCAACAGAAGCTATGGTCACTAGGGCCGATACCGCTCACCACTCTCGCTGTCTGTTCCAATTTGTAAGAGGAAGCCTCGCATCCCGCGCCTGCTTCTTTGCCTCTTTGATGGGTAGCTGATAGATGCCCCTCGCACGATTACCGCCGCAATCCGGGGGTCAAAATATCACACTCTCAGGGCCTCTGGGTGGAAACGCTCCATTGCCCATACGTTTGTTGCCGTTACTGCCACTGCTGATTCTCCCCTCGCGCCTGCGTAGTGCACCGCATAGGATAGAGGTGGAGCTCCGTCACGGCCGTTAACCGATGGCCGTCATGCT
The DNA here is from genome assembly GCF_964261635.1 of Lissotriton helveticus. Taxonomy (NCBI): domain Eukaryota; kingdom Metazoa; phylum Chordata; class Amphibia; order Caudata; family Salamandridae; genus Lissotriton; species Lissotriton helveticus. The sequence goes on from NC_136063.1 coordinate 87,085,858, forward strand.
CCCCCAGCAGCCCTGATCCTCAACTATATTAATGTTAACGATATTACTTACCTGTCTGTCGATATTCTGGTCAGACGATATTTTTGTCATCGATATTTCTTCCTGTAGATATTTTTGCAGCGATATTTAGGTTAGTCGATATTTTTACGACGATATTCCTGCTCTGTACCTTTCTAGGTATCACGTCATACTGCAGGCAATGGATTCCAAATTTTTCATTGCTAGCGAAACCATTGGTAGCCCTCACGTGCAAGGATGTTCCAACTCCTTTGCCATGGACTGAAGAGTGTCAGAAAAGTTTTTCCGAATTGCGTGATGCGTTGTGTTTGGCTCCTGTGTTAGGTACTCCTGACTACAGCAAGCCGTTTACACTATACGTTCACGAGAGAGAGGGTTGTGCGTTGAGTGTCTTGACGCAGCAATTTGGTGGTAAGCAACGTCCATGCGCATATTTTTCCTCGACCTTGGACCCAGTAGCCAAAGCATTGCCGAGTTGTTTAAGAGCGACAGCGGCGGCTGCGGTGTCCATCCGACAGTCCGCAGGATTGGTCATGGATAATATGCTTACGGTGATGGTTCCGCATGCAGTTGACACTCTTTTAAATCGTACAAAAACCCAACACTTGACGAGCGCAAGGTTGTCCGGTTATGAGTTGACGCTTTTGGCAAGTCACATACAAATAAAGCGCTGCAATGTACTAAACCCGGCGACGTTGTTGCCGACTAATATGGAATCAGATGATGTACCACCACATGATTGTTATTTGCGAACTGAGGAAGAAACGAAGGGTCGTGTTGACCTAAAAAACACTCCATTGGCAGATCCCGATGGTACTCTGTATGTTGATGGTTCGTGTTTTAAGTTGCGGAATGGCGATGTGACGACCGCGTATGCTGTGGTGACGTTGAGTACGGTTGTGGAAACTGTGAGATTGAGTCAGAATTCGGCACAGGCGGCAGAGTTGATTGCGTTGACGAGAGCGTGTGTTTTATCAAAGGGAAAGCGAGTGAATGTGTTTACCGATAGTCAATATGCTTTTGGCGTTTCACATAGCTTTGGTCGTCTGTGGAGAGAAAGAGGATTTATGACATCGCATGGCAAGAAGATCCAACACGGACAGCTCGTGAACGATCTTTTGGATGCACTTACATTGCCTAAGCAGGTGGCGATTATTGAATGTAGCGCGCACCGAAAGGTGACGGATGATGTTGGTTGTGGTAATGCGTTTGCAGATGAGATTGCTAAAGAGACAGCTAAAGACCTTGCAACCCGAATGTACGTTGCGAGTTCAGTAAGGTGGCCTGCAGAGACTGGTATGTGTGAGGACACTGTTGAGAGCGTGAAAGCGATTCAGAATGAGGCCACCGAAACTGAAAAGACTAAGTGGAAAGAAAGCACGGGAAAGTTAGATGCGCACGGATGTTGGATTGATTTGTCGGAAAATCAGAGATGGATGTTGCCGGATGCATATGTGCTAGCCGTTGTGACTATGGCTCACGGCTTGTCACATATTAGCGCGAAAGGTATCTGCAAGTTGCTGTCCCCTGTATGGAAGAATGATGGTATCGCTAAGTGTGCTGAGAGAGTGGTTAAGAATTGTATGGTATGTATGATGTACAATCCTGGCAAGGGCACTCCTACCCCACCTGACCATTTTGCTCCTCCTACATGTCCCTTTGAGGTTATCCAACTGGACTTCATCCATATGGAGAGATGTAATAATCTGAAGTACGTTTTAGTTGTGGTTTGCGCATTCTCCAGATGGATCAAGGCTTATCCTCTTAAAGATAATACTGCCTTGTCCACAGCGAAGGTCCTACTGAAGGAATACTTTCCTCGGTATGGAATGCCACGGATTGTATGGTCGGATAACGGAAGTGAGTTTGTGGGGAGTGTAATGCAGAGTGTGTGTGTAAGGGCCATGGAATTAGACAAAAATTCCACACCGCCAACCATCCCCAATCAGCAGGTTTAGTTGAAGGGTACAATGGTACTCTGAAACTGAAACTTGCTAAGATCCAAGCTACGACTGGTTTGTCATGGCCTGATGCCTTGCCTCTGGCTCTCTTGTTTACCAGGGCGACTGTACACTCTTGAGTAGGGCTCAGCCCATATGAGATTGTGTTTGGCCGCCCGGCGAACATTTGGGGGGTCCCTAGGCCTAAGTCCTTCGATAGCCTTGAGTACCCAATGTTAATTGATTATCTACATGATCTGACTGCTAAACTGAGGTTAATTCATCCACAGGTCTTTGAAGCACTGCCGGCACAGACAGAGGGTCCTGGACATCGGCTCCAACCGGGTGACTGGGTAGTTACCCGCAATTTCGGCAGGAAGCGCAATTTGGAGCCGAGATTCATCGGACCGTTTCAGGTCCTCCTTGCCACAAGAACTGCAGTTCGTCTGGAAGGCCGGAAAAATTGGGTGCATGCCACCCACACCAAAAAAGTGCCTATCCCTTTAGCAGCAGATTCTTGGCTGAGGACAGGAATCGCCGCAACGGAGACCGAGACCCCAACAAAATTTGTGCCGTTCACTGATGCTCAACTCGTAGGAGATACTTCATTGCAGTCAGACATATTTGTTGAACCTTCGCCATTGGAGAACTCGAGATTTGAACTATCATCTGATCGACAGGACTCTGTTCCGCAACCTGAACAATTATTTGAAGAGCAGACTCGTCCTGGAAGAAGCAGATATTTTCTTCGTTCTCACAACAAAGACTAATAAAACACTTTTTGTTTTTTTTCCCTTTTTGAATTCATATTACCCCTTATTGTCATTTTGAACATTATGAACAATTGCATCTTCCATTAATTCTTGAGTTCTTTTTCACATATGTTTCTTTTTGCACAGCTAAGAGATTTGCACTAAAATTGAATGTTTGATTAAAGAAAACCCTACATCCGGGTTGACCGTAGGGCCGTGCGGGTACTTCCTTCTGTTTAGCAGATTCCTGACACTAGGTCGGTACTTTTGTCGATTCCTGGGAACTCCTGGGAATTGATAATCGCTACTCAGAACGAAGTGCGTCAAGAACGTTGCAGAGGGTTTTTAGAGGATGGAATTATCAAAGTTGTCGGAAGTAGAGAAGATGTTAGTTCAAAGATCGACGTTACATAGGGTTGCACGAATAAAATGCTTTCTGTTTCAGGTGTTCCTGCTGTTCTTAACTGTTTCCATGCTACTGGCGGGTGGAGTGTATTTTGGACTACAGTCGTTACTGCCTTCTGATTTACCTACTTCTCCTTCTGAACCAAAATCTACTCCCACTGTTTCTCCACATTCCTTTCATCCTCTACCCCAACACGAACAGATTAGACGTGCGGAATTCATGAACAACTCCTTTGTCCAGCTTCTTCATCAACATCAGTTGGTGGTGAACACTACTAACTGTTGGGTGTGTGGTTTAATGCCACATACCATGGATAGGGGAATTCCGTATTTGGTCCTTCCTTATAGTTCCCAGGGGTCAGCTCGAGCATTCCAAACTATGTTTCGTAGCGCACTAGATTCCTACCCCCATCGAGAGCCACGCACTGCAGATCATGGTCCTGGCCCGTACCACAAGCCTTTGGCGAGAGCGATCGCTGATTTAGATAGAGATATTTTTGACGCATCGCTTATCCCAGAGGAGGAGGTACGAGCATACAGGGATCTGAGTGAGGCTGAGTATAGCATGTCAGTGGGTGATGGACAGCTTAAAAGCTCGTCTCGGATCTGGATCGTACCCCATCTCAGTAATTTCTGCTTGAAAGGTCTTGGCCGAAGTCCGCGAGCTCAGCTCGGGAGGAGTGCTTGCACTGAAACGTATGTTGTACCAATGCTCTCTTCCCCTGTTCTTTTGACTGCCAAGGGTACATACTTTGTATGTTACGACCGCGCATATACATGGTTGCCTCGTGACTTCTCGGGCACCTGTTATATTGCGAATCTGTTGCCGCCGACCTTCACAGTTGGGTCGGACTATCACAAGACTAGAGTTGTGAGAGGCGTTATTAGCGAAGAAGACACTGCCGGTCAAGAAGCAGGAGAATTCTTTAAGGTTTTCTTGCCGTTTTGGGGACCTATGATCAATAGTAGGAACCTGAGACAATTGACTCGAGTGGTGGAATCGACTGCTAATATTACCGCAAGTGCTCTTGGTAATCTGACAGCAGAGCTTCAGGCGGACAGGCTTATGACGTTACAAAACCGTATGATTTTAGACGTTGTTCTTGCAGATAGAGGTGGTGTATGTAAGGTGATCCATTCGAGTTGCTGTATTTTCATCCCTGATAACGCTGCAACTGTCTATCAAGCCATCTCGAAGTTGCATAAGATCTCCGAGTCCATACATGTGGACGTAGGTGATTGGACGCTACTAGGACGGTTTTGGGGCCTAATGTCGACGTGGGGTTGGAAGATTCTGATGATCATTGGGGTTGTTGTAGCATTTCTGTTCACGTGTTGTCTTTGCGTACAGTGTGGTCCTGCCTAATGTGGCCTCTGTGCTACGACGTGTATAAGACGGCCATCTGTTACCAAGGAAGCATTGATGGATAGAATAATGTTGCAGCAACATCTGAATGATTTGATGAATATCGAGATCGATTCTGATATCGACTAGTGCTTGCCTACATGAGGGCAAAAGGAGCGTCTGAGGTTCCGTGACAATTATAAGTGGTGTTTTCGACTCGTTCGAATATGGACGAGTTTGGTATCTATGAACCGCAAATGACAAGTTTAGTGGGTGTACACGTTTTCGCTATGCTGACCTGAACCGTTCGTCTTATTCGTGGGTTTCTTCATCTGAACCCACGGGTTCCATTTTAGATACGGCATCCATTTTTGTCTCTTGCCCTCAAGTAGCCAGCGAACGGACACTGTCCGCTTCGTGACCCTGGGATTCCCAAACTCTTGCGGAAGACATGTGTTCCTTTGAGGGTGTCTTTATGATGAGGGGGATGATACTGTAAAGGCAGATGGCCCCGCTCAAGGCTCATCTTGCCGTGCCGGTCTATTGTTTCAGCCGTGCATTCATTAGGCATGTCTCCTTTGATCCTGCAATCGTGTTTCCGATATCGCCCCCCTACACTCTTTTCAATCTGTTGTCTATCTTTGTCTTCCTTTTCACCTGTTTCTGACTCTTCCTTAACTCGTTTACAGCCGGAATGGAATGTACTAATGGTGAGATGATGTACTTTTACAGTTGGGAACCGGCGATGCTACTGTAATTATGTTCCGGGACCCTGAATACATGAAAGCGACCCTTTTGAAGTTTACTGTGGGAACTGAGTTGTAACCATTTGTTCGCCATGTTGTGCTATGACAGAAATATGTATAAAAGGAGCGATCCACAGTTGCAATTTGAAGCAGTCTCCTAGAACCTACATGCGTTGTACTTCTTGTGACTTCTGTGTTCCCTGCAGTAAATAAACCTCAATCTTTGACGCCGAAGGAAGTGTCCCGTGTCTCTGTCATTTGTACGCCGGAACAGGTAACCCACGAAGGTTTCAGGTGTTGTCCCCTGGCATCGCTGAGCCTTAGAATAGCCCAGTCCTTCAAGAGGAGACTGACTACATACAAGTGGGGCAAAGCATATATACGTTTCACACATAGCACTATGTCACCTTACTAGGAAAGATACAACTTGTCAGTGAGCCAGCAGAAACACCCATATTTGGCACAATTGATTGCTAGTAGCTAGGCCTAAGCTATTCCGGAGGCAGGTCAGTAAGGTGCCTCCCTTTCTATCTATAGCTCGGGGAGTGCAGGAACGGGATCTGCTAGAATGTGCGCATCCCACAAGAAGGGCAGGTGTGACCTTGGGTTTCCCTGAGCTACAAACTAGCGAGTGGAGCAGACAGCTAAGTCTGGCATCGTGGTTTCGTGCAGAAAGATAATCACGTGATTTCAGGGAAACAGTACTTGAGACAGAGAAACGAAACAAGATGGCTCCGGTCACACCAGTAGGTTTAAGCAGCACTAAAGTGAATCGCTCCTAACTTCAATAATACAATGAGAATAATGCAATGCTAACGTGCGGTTATAAGGTTATATTGTATATATTAGGCCAATAACCTGTATTTATCGCATTTATATCCCATCAACACGTCATCCATAAAGTGAATCTTAACCTCCCATAATGGAGGGTGCATGATATTAAAATGAACAACATGTTGATTTTATGTTTTACATGCTCTGCCAATGCACAGTCACAATTGTTCACTGTAACAAGGCAGGTTTTTCTCATTGGAAAGCATTGGGTTAGATTATCTACCTTACAATGGCTACCTGCAGTTTGAGAATAGCTAGAACAATGGTTCGAATTCTCAAATTAATAGGAATGTTAAATCCAACCCAATGATGCAGTCTGATTTTAATGACCATTTTGAAAATGTCCCTTTTAGAATGTTGGGATTTTCCTGCCCAAAGTTACAAGTTGCCGTTTCTGATTAAACCCTGCTACTGTCACCGTATGAAGCCTGTTGCACAGCTACCAGGAGGTGTTAATTCCTCCCATAAGGAGAACAAAGGTCCTGTTGGTGGGAGGAGGTGCGACCTCCTCCTGACAGGATGACCAGGGGAGATTATGCCTGCAGATGTCAAGCTTCAAACAGATGCACGCGCCTGTCACAAGCAAATGCGAGTCACAAGTTAACCTGCCCTCTCCTTAATGAGAAAGTGTAATTATGCACTGCTTTTGCCACAATGCTTCTGGGTAAATTGTGTGCTGGTTCGCCAGGCAGTGTGCTCCCTCACCTCTTGTTGTGATTGGCTCCTTGCTGAATTTGTCTGATGAGATCTGAGATGCACCTGTGCTCTGGATGTGATAATCGACCCTGAGAAAATTGTGGGCAGCATTCCCATTACCCCCCAAATTTAACTTTGCACTCTCGACTGAAGAAGGGCAAATATCTTGAAACGTGTCTAGAGAATCACAGCATTGGCTGCACCATCACTGTTGAACACTAAAAAATGGCAATTAAAGTGAGTGTTGTTATGCAATGCATTTACCACCATGCAACTGGATGTGTGAATGTGACAGTATAAGAGGCAGTGTGCTCCCTCACCCTTTATGTGATTGGGTACTCTCAGTACACGTCTACTCATAACCATACTCTTCTTCCTCTGCTCACCCCTCATCCCCCCAAGTATGTACCTACTCATCACCCTACTCTTTCTCTATACACCTCTCATCAACTCCTCTGAGTAGATGCCTACTCATCGCCCTACTCTGTTCCCTCTACTCACCTCTCATGGCTCCATCAGTAGATGCCTACTCATCACCCTACTCTGTTCCCTCTACTCACCTCTCATGGCTCCATCAGAAGATGCCTACTCAGCACCCTACTCTGTTCCCTCTACTCACCTCTCATCACCTCCTCTGAGTAGGTGTCTACTCATCGCCCTAGTCTGTTCCCTCTACTCACCTCTCATCACCTCCTTTGAGTAGATGGATGTCATACGATTCTCTCTTCTCTGTAAGACTGTTCTTTTTGGCAGCATAAGCTTTACAACTTTATGGCACTGTCTCCACATATACTATTAGAATATGTTGCCCTATATATATACCTGACAAGCTCACGGTGCGCCGTCCAGACCTTTCACTTTACAAGATACTGGATGGTGTCTGCAACTTTAGAGCTCGGCAACCGTAATTACCCAAGGAAATGGTGGGAACAAATCTTACCCTTTCGCTTGTAACTCAAGGGTGCCCAGAGAGGAACAAAAAGACACAGATTGGCACTTCAATACCTCTATTGAGGCAATTGTATTTTTGCGTAAAATATGTGCATTACATTGAATAATAAAATGAGACAGAATGAAGCCATCAGCATAATTATGGCGGTGAACAGAATGAAGAGTTGAACCATTGAACATGTAGCAGATGATTGATTATATGAATAGATGTGAGTGCACTGCTGCCTACCTCAGCCTATCCTAATCAAGCGTAGGTGTGTGCATCTGCCAAGATACCATGAGTGGTCTATCCCCGGTTACCTGTGCATGTGCGTGTGTGTGTGTGTGTGTGTGTGTGTGTGTTTCATCCGGGGCTGATGTAGAGCAGGCAGCCTTTCTTCTCAAGATAGGGATGGAATTCAGCTGGGCTAGAAATCAGGCGTAGAGTGACCGCAACAATCCTGTCAAAATGCTCCTGTGTATAAACAATGGCCCGCATATGTTCTGATGCATGAGCTCTTTGTCCCGCGTGTTTGTTCATTCTACCCATCTGAGGTGTTGCCAAACAGACACTATAAATAGCAATAATGAAAGCAGTGCACCGCACCCTTTTACAGAATGTCCTAGGAAATGATAAGGTGTCTACGAGAAGTGGATATGTAAGCAAATACATTCTCCGTACCTTATCAAGTGCTGGCACAATGGCAAATGTATGTGTAAAAGATGTCAATTCTAAACGCGAGCCTGTAACATGGACGTGTATGTGCCCAGGGCCTAGCACCCACAGGACAAACCTCGGGTAGCTTTGCATCGAGCAGTCAGGCCTAACATTGAGAAAAGGTGTAAAGTATTTATGCAACACTTGAAAAAGTAATAAGTGAAAACACATTCTCAGAAATGATCCCACACGAAGTTAGAGAAATATAACTTTCATTAATAGATAAATAAAACAATGGCAAAGATTCAAACAGAAGAACTGAAGATATTCAGGCTTAACATTTTTTGTGAAAATTGCGCCGAAAATCACAAAGCGCCAGCCGTGGATATCTGGTTGTGCCAGACCAGGACAGTCACAAGTTCAGGCAGACGGGGATGGAGCGCGGGCCTGAAACAGCTGAACAGAGTACCTTATATCTTTGTTTGCGGAGTGTTGCAAGGATCTGCGTCGAAGATGCATCATACAACCGAAGCGATACATCGGTTCTGAGATGTGGCGATGCTGTAATGCGGGGGCCTGTGCCGTCATCGAGGATCCAATCAATGGGGCTTGCCTTGCGAAGTCTGGCGTCCAGTATTCGGCTGTCAGCCGGGGGGATGCATCAGTTCCAAAGAGTTACGAGGGTGTGATGCAGAATCTGGCATTAAGGCAGCTGTAAACAGGGGATGTGAGGTCGTGCGCATTGGATGTGTTGCACAATGGCGTTTCTAATGGGGTTGCGCTGGTGATGATCTTTATGATGGATCCAATCCACACAGCAGCTGTGATGGGTTGTTTCTACTTAGGTGTGCATCTTGCATCAGAAGAGATGCCTCAGTTCTGCAATGTCCACAGAGGCTGGCAGAGCACCCACCATAAGTCCACTTCTAAGGGTACAGGACTGAGGTGGCACCACTTAGCAGGGTAGACTCTCAGATGGCAGAGTCCAGGTGCAGGGTCAAGTTTGTTGGAACCCTGTTGTGTCCATTAGGCTTCAGAAAGGAGGCCAGGCCTCTAGCCCTTTAAGACACTCTGGGGTTCCGGGTTCAAGAGATGCAGGTCCAGTCCTTCTCACCCAGGCAAGAGGGCAGCAGGCAGCCAGTCAGTATAGCAGGGCAGCAGTCCTTCAGATCAGCTCCCACAGACGAGAAGTGAAATGAAGTGGTGTTGTCTGAGGTCCAGTATACATACCCAGTTGAGCTTATGAATTAGCGAGGAACTTCTAGAGGTAGGCCTTTGACGTGCACAGATGCCCTGCCTTTGCTCCAGACTAACTTCAGGTGAATGAAGCACTTTGTGTGGAGACAGGACACAGTCTATTTAAGTGTAAGTGGGACTGAGTCCAGCTCGTCCCTCCCATCCTGCTATTGATAGCCGAACCAGACACACCTAATCACCTAATCTCCCTATTGTGTGTGGCTGTCTAGGAGGAATACACAACACTCAACTGTCATCCACATCTAGTTATGGGAACCAGAGATAGGCTGCAGGCACCAAATAACTAAGGCAGAAAAATAGTAACTTTCCAAAAGTGACGTTTTCAAAATTGTAATTTTAAATCTGATTTTATCATAAGTTAGGATTCTTCATTACAATTCTAATGACACCAAACATGAACTGATTACTTGTTATCATTTAGAAGTTACACTTATAAAATGTAATAAGGTAGCTCCAAAGTTTTAGAGGTTGTCTGTGTAGTAGTTAAACCTGACTCTAGGAGTTTTACACTACCAGTACATTTAAAACTTAAAAGTACATGTCCAACCTTTTAAATACACTACACTCTGCCCTTTCGGCTGTCCAGTGCCTACCCTAGAGGCGACTTATATGTATTAAAAAGGAAGGGTTGGGCCTATCAAACGCTTTATTTGACCAGTTTAAAATGACAGTTTATAACTGTACACAGAGGCTTCAATGTCAGATCTTAGGCATATTTAAAGTGCTACTTATGTGGATTAAACACAGATCTGTGACTGGGGGTGCGCAGTTGAAATTTTTCAGCACTCCGTCCATCATCTTGTTGTGTTTGCTATGTTTGCCCTAAGTGACGAAGGGTATGCCCTCATGTGGGTCCCTTGCTCGCTGTGCCCATGGATTCAAGCTAGCCTGACTGATGAGGGGTGAAACCCCAAAACCTGTCCTAGGATGCTTGTTTCCGGCCCAGGGAGGACCTGGCCTGGCAATTCGGGCTGGACTGTTCGAATGAGGAGCAGGGTCAAGACTGATTTGCAGAAGGCTGGGTCCAAATTGAGGTGGCATATTGAGCAAAAAAACAATAGATTTAACCCAGATCTTTGACTCTGGGTGAGTGGTTGAAAAGTTTCAGCTCACCGTCCTTCATCTTGTTGTGTTTGCTTCTTATGTGGGTGGCTAAATCATTGCTGCAAGTAGTGCTACTTTACTAGGGACTTGCAAGTAAATTAAGTGTGCCAATTGTGTATAAGCCAATCGTACCATGTTTTAAGTAGAGAGCATTAGCATTTTAGCACTGGTTAGCAGTGATAAAGGGTGCAGGGTCTTAAACCAGCATATGCCTACTAAAGGCCCTACTCCTCTCCTTCTACTAACCTCTCATCCGCCCCTCTCGGTACATGTTACAAAAATGTGGACTGATAAAGGCACCTCTCGGACCCACAGGGTGGTTCCTGTAAACCTTCTATTTCAAAAAAGGCAATAGTGTTGCCCACCTCACTGGATCAGCCGCCCCACATCTAAATTTCTAAATTCATACACAAACGGAGAGGCAACAACAATGAAAATATAAGAGTCTATGACTCCAAATAACCAAAGATGTCCAGAATTCTATTGTAGATGATTTTTTTCTATTTTTTTTCAAGTAAATAGCATAAGGCTCAGCAAGAAAGCCAGTACGTATCGTTGTTGTATTCCAAGCTTCATCAGGGCGGCAATTATCTCAAATGTTTTTTTATAAATTATTAAAAGCGTAGGATTTATACAATATACTCTAAAAACAAGTGCCAAACTTGTTGAGGCAAAATGTATCAAACAAATCACATCAAATATTGGAAAGGAACAGACCTTACAGAAGCTAAGCCATACAGGGCAAATCTATTACATTTGGTCAACAGTTCAAACTTAAAATATGTCCTTGTGTGGCGTGGTACTTGCATCTCGGGTAAGTGCAGCTGATGCTTCTTACATGGAAAACTGTAGTTAAAATTTAAGAATCAAGATATGTGTGACTGGTAATTAAAATGTGCATATGTGGCTGGAAAACCAATCTGCATATGTGTGGATCACTATGTATTGTTTAGGATCTAATGATTGACTTCACTTTACAGATGATCGACAGTTGTCACTTGTGCTCTTTCCTCTCTGCAGGTGAAGCTCCAGGATTGGCTGCGACAAATGAGGAATGAGATGGGATACATCCTGGAGTCAAAAGTCAGGGAAAAGGAACAGTATCGCACCCTGAGGGTGAGTGGCAGCCGTGAGCCCTCTGCCGTTAAAGATCTATTATTGTGTATGTGCAGCTCTGTACATGTGTCTGTCTAGGCTACAGATTCAGAGAGACTTATTGTTCGCCCTCCAGCCTGGTTCGTGCCTCCACCAGGTACATTTACTGGCTGGAGAGACAGGGTCCGGGGGTTGGAGCCCACATCTTTCCAAGGGTCTTCCTGAAAGAAGCATAAACAAGAATTACTCTCCCAACCTTTAAGTAGTAATCGCATGGTTATGTGGCCTGTGCCAGAGTAAGTGTGCATGATTCGTAGGCATCTGGTTGTAAGTGTGTCCATGCAGACATGTGTCTGCATGTGTGCACTTGTGTGCATGTGTCTGTTGGTTTGTTTGTATGTGCATGGTAACAGTCATTTGTGGGAGTTCATGCATCTGTGTGTTTGTGTGTGTGTATGTGTTTGTATGAGTTGTTAGTCATCCCTTTGTGATCGTGCATTTACCTGTGGCTGTTTGTACATGTCTGTTTATGGGTTTGTGTATGTTTGAGTGTGGAGGAATTTGAGTATGTGCATCACGGGGTCTATTCGTGCATCTGTGTTACTATCACTGAGTTTGTGCTTGAATGTGTCTGGAATTATCTGTCAGTAAGTTTGGACAGCAACTGAGTATGAATGTGTGTTTGCATTTGTCTGTGTGTCTTTAGTTGTTTTGCTGTCATAATATGAATTCCAAAATGTCTACTAAAATATTTCTTGATTCCAGACTCTGTTACTTTGCAATATTACTTTCCTTGAGTAGGATAAAGAGTTCGTTCGAGCATATGTTCATAGGGTAGCAAAGTAACAGCGGAACGGAGCCTACTCAAGGTCTTGAATATACTCACCACTGCCAGGACTCCAATTACCAGCATGCTGCTGGTCGTCTAGCAAATGTGCCACGCCCACTGTAGGCGGTCTTTTCATCAATAAAAGGTTGAAAACGAAGTTTTGGTGAGTTTTTTTCTTTTTTCTTTCCGCTGTGCAAGGTCCGTGATTAAAGGGCGGAACAGCCTTGAAACGCTTCGGACATGGAGAATATCAAATGAGAGCTTGGAATGCGAGCGGCAGCAAGGCTACGACACCGGATGGTGGGGGAGAGAGCCATGTGCCTTGTCAGAGCTCAAGGGCTCATCGCTTAAACAATTAAATTGCACGGCTACCCTTGGCCGTGGGCAGGAGCACCACTTTCATGATTCAACTGGACGAAGTAGAATTCTGGAAGGGCTTGTGAATATTTCTTGATTCCAGACTGTTACTTTGCAATATTACATTCCTTGAGTAGGATAAAGAGTTTGTTCGAGCATATGTTCATAGGGTAGCAAAGTAACAGCGGAACAGAGCCTACTCAAGTTCTTGAAATACTCACCACTGCCAGGACTCCAATTACCAGCATGCTGCTGGTCGTCTAGCAAATGTGCCACGCCCACTTTAGGCGGTCTTTTCATCAATAAAAGGTTGAAAACGAAGTTTTGGTGAGCTTTTTCTTTCCGCTGTGCAAGGTCCATAATTAAGGGGCGGAACAGCCTTGAAACGCGTCGGACATGGAGAATAACAAATGAGAGCTTGGAATGCGAGCGGCAGCAAGGCAACGACACCGGATGGTGGGGGAGAGAGCCGTGTGCCTTGTCAGAGCTCAAGGGCTCATTGCTTGAACAATATAAATATATATATATATATATATATATATATAAAACACTCCTATATGTATCTTAATTAAATATTTTTTCAAAGACTTGTAATTTAAAATATTTAACCAAAATAATTTTATTTGAAAAAACAAAAGGAAATATTTACATAGGCATATAAAACGATACACCCACTTCCGGTTCCGGGAGGAGGGGCCATCATCAGGGCAGCAGGCCTGGGATTTCTGCCATGGCAGCTATTGATCCAGATGGAAAAGCGCGCGCAGCGGACGCGCCAAATGTGCGCCAAAGGCAAGCCTGTCTGCGCATGGCCGGGGCCCAGGGCCAGCCATTATGTCCATTCTATTAGCTATAAATCATGGGAATTACTCTCATTGGCACCGAAGGCTGATAAGGGGATTGCGCCTATTCTCAAACATAAACTTGAACGATATGAAGTATTAAACCCTGAGTCGGTTGTACCTCTGTCGCCCTTAACGACATCTGAAACCCTGCATCCTACTCAACTCAGGCAGGCTGCTACTAAAATAATGACCCCTGACCTCGAAGAACTTAAGGCAGTCTATTTAAATACACACTCTATGGTCAAGCATCAGCTGGAGATTTTTAACCTTTTAGATACTGTGGCTTCCGACATACTTTTGATTACACAAGCATGGCTGACCATAGAACACACGCCCGACATCCTAGCAGCCCCCCCCAGGTACTTACTACTTGATGCAGGCCAATAGATCTGCGGGGAAAAGAGGAGGAGGGGTGGCCGCTGTTATTAAGAAAGAACTGTTAGCCACTTCTATAGCGTCCTTTGAAATGAGCTCAGTAGATAGTCTTACATTAAAACTCACTTTTCCCAAACTTACCTTAGTGTGCATACTGATATATAGACCCCCTATTGCTATGGGAGGGTTTGTCACCGAATTAGCTAATTATGTTACTCCACTCACTATAGACTTTGCCAGAATATTGCTAATCGGTGACTTGAATTTCTGGCCTTCTGAGGAAGGGGAGAGTCAGGGCTCTAAAGAGCTCACCGACCTACTAAACAACTTGAATTTAGAAGGACATATAACACAGCCTACCCATATCAAAGGTCATGCATTAGACCAATTATGGACCGCTAATCTCTCGGTCCTCGACCTACTGGTACAGCCATGTACTTGGTCAGATCATCTTCTCATCTATTTCTCAATAAAGGGTCTATCCACAGAAAAACCTCGGAGCGACATGAAACCAATGACCAGAATTTGGAACCGGTCTTCCGCCTATTACGAACAATGTTAATGAGATGGCGGGAGCCACCTCTAACTGGCGATTTCAAGCATGTGAGGTGCATGCCCCCCGATTGAGGAAAGAAAGGTCCCTGAGGCAGCAGGAAACCTCCAGTTGGCTTACAGAGGAGTTAAAAATTGTAAAACTCAAAAAAGAAAGGAAGAGGTTTGATAAAGCACTCCCTGAATACAAAGCTGCTATAGTGGAGGCAAAAAAGGCCTATTATTCTACCTGGGTGCTCGGCTCTAGCAACAAATCCAGAGATATTTTTAAAATTGTCAGAGAGCCTCCTGGTCCTGACCGAATGACCACTCACCTGCTAGGATACAAAAAGAACTGCTCTCTCATTTCCCAGCTACCTTTCTCTCCCTTCTAAATACCTCCCTGGAGCAAGGGAGAGTCCCACCCGCCTTTAAAGAGGCAGTGTTCGTGCCATTACAAAAGAAAGCGGGAGTAGATTCTAGCACTCTGAGCAACTGTTGGTCTATCGCTCTCCTTCCATACCTAGCCAAACTGCTGGAGGCACGTGTGGCTAAACTCCTATGTGCCTTCATCGAAGATTCTAACTTTCTGGATTCCCATCAGGCAGGTTTCAGACCATTGCACTCACAGAATCAGTTATTTTAAGTGTTATGGATGAGCTGAAGGAAGAGCAGACAGGGGGTGTACACAGGCCTTGGTACTATTAGATCTGTCTGCTGCCTTCGATACCGTGGACCACTCCATCCTAGCAGATAGATTAGATTGGCAGCGGCAGGTCTGGGGGCACAGCCCTGGACTGGATGCTTTCATTCTTAAGGGAACACTCCCGTTGGGGTACCTCAAGGGTCTTTCCTTTCGCCTCATCTGTTTAATGTATACATCTGTCCTCTGATTCATGCTCTTCAAGAAAGAGGAGTGAAGGTATATAATTATGCCGATGACATGTAGCTGAACTTCCCGCTGGATGATACAAATGACTACAAGGGCTTATTTCAACATACTATGCTTTTCATCAAGGAGTGGATGACTCATAATTACCTCAAGCTACGCTCTGATAAAACGGAGATAATTATCTCTAACGACAGAATAGAACAGTGGACACCAGCACACTGGCCTGCTGCATTGGGTACCCCCCCCCCATACCCACAAATTCAGTGAAAAGTGTAGGAATCAAGATAAACGCTAATCTTTCCATGCAGGAAAAGATTAGCCTGGTTTCATCCACTTGCATGCATCAATTAAGGACTTTTAAGAAAATCAGCACATTTTTCTCCAGGGAGGCAAGTATAGCTATTCTGCTTGCACTAATAATGTCCCGGTTGGATTACGCCAATTCCATTTATCTAAGACTCCCTTCTAACCAAACTCATAGGTTACAGCTCATTCAAAATCAAGCAGCTAGGCTGGTCTTTCAGCAACCGAGACACTGCCCCACTAAATTGTTGATGAAGCAGCTTCATTGGCTTCCTGTGTTGAAGACCGGTTGTTTGATCTTTAACGCACTTCACGAAACAGGTCCTAAGATCATATCCACCAAGATCTCAAGATACTTGCCTATACGGAATCTTAGATCAGCTACAATGAATATGTTGACTACTCCAAGAATTAAAAGAAAGAGAATGGGGCGTTCGCGTTTCTCGGTATTAGGCCCCACACTTTGGAATTTCCTTCCTATTGAAATCAGACTAACCTCAGACTATACCAGCTTTAGGAAAAAACTTAAAACATGGTTATTCACCCAAGCTTACTGTTGGAGTCCGTTGGACAGCTCCCCTCTACTCACAGCGCCATGAGACAGTTGGTATACGAGCACTTTACAAATTCAATAAGTATAAACATTATGTTTTTTTAACAGTAAAAATTGAATATACAAATTAAAAATAAATAACATGTATACGCTTATGCAATTGGGTTTGACTACCTTGTGTTTACCGACGGACTATTTGCATTTCAAGAAGTTTGCGCCCTCGTTTGAGCCCGCCACCATTTGAGGCAGAGAGACACGCAAACTGGGCTGGTTGTATATATATATCTATCTATATATATATATATATATCAAACCTCCTTCCCCAAAGGGAAACAGCGGAGGCCAGAAGGGGGTCCTTTGAAGGCTCTTTATTTCATGACTGCACAGGTTAGTGGCAGCGAATGCATTTCGGCGTAAATGTTGCCTTCCTCAGCGCCCTGCGCCAACAAGAGTCCTGCAATAAATCCAACAGCTCTGCTTTGCTTAATGTAGTGCTGACGACACTGAGCTCCTCCCTAAGTAAAGTCTGCTCACCTGTTGAAGATCGTGAAACATTAAGCGAACTCCAACTCCCAGCATGCAACATGTTCATGCATCTGGGTCGGTGGTGTGGTTGGCAAAGCCTTGATGATACTGTCTCCAGTGTCTATTACAGGCTTGGATGGCGTGACTCCTTCTCTCACACCCAGGAACCAAAGCACCTCCTTGGGTCCCCTTGGACTGCTACAGCCGTACAATTTAGGATACCAATGTGCGGGGCAGCCATGCAGCACACAACGCCCTAACGGAGGTGAAATACCTCACACCGCACATGTCTCCCAATCGTTGCGGCAGACACCGGATCTCCCGATCCCTCGAGCCTTTCAAACACTGCCAAGCAGCGTGGTGCCAGTTTCGTCCGGGTCACTTCAATAGCAGGGCCATCCGTGTATATATATATATATATATATATATATATATATATATATATATATATATATATATATATATATATATATATATATATATAAAACACAATTTAAAAAACTTCATAAATAATATACGTAGCATGAAAAAGTATTTGTACACAGTTCTATTACAAAATGTAATAATTATTTTGGCCACTATATTAAATGGTAAAGTAATAAAATCCCAAAACAACAAACACATTTTACTAAAACTGATATAAGCTTTATAATACAAATATAAGCAATATTAAAATTAAACATATGAATAATAATATCAATCCAGTTTCACCAACATAGGTTGGACTTCATAGGGGTTAAATTGACTTTTCCCACTTCAATCTACATTTATATATATATATGTGATCAAGGCCGTTTTGTGACGGCCGAAACGCGTCATGCCGATGGCGAGGAAAAATAAAGCCACTTCTTAAATCTTATCTTGGAGTTTTGGTGATCTGTTCCACGGTGGTGCGAGGAGACGCATTGCAGGACCCTGTGTTTTGATATATATATATATATAAAAAACACAATTTAAAAAACTTCATAAATAATATACGTAGCATGAAAAAGTATTTGTACACAGTTCTATTACAACATGTAATAATTATTTTGGCCACTATATTAAATGGTAAAGTAATAAAATCCCAAAACAAAAAACACATTTTACTAAAACTGATATAAGCTTTATAATACAAATATAAGCAATATTAAAATTAAACATATGAATAATAATATCAATCCAGTTTCACCAACATAGGTTGGACTTCATAGGGGTTAAATTTACTTTTCCCACTTCAATCTACAGAATGGTACGGAAAGAGATTGACTTTAAATGAATTACATATAAAGAATACAAATCCTAATAATTTACTAAATACATTTTGATACATAAAAACAAATTAACAAATGATATTACAAAAAAATTGTCACTTATTCAAATTACAAAACTCAAAAAAATAATTAATAAAATTACTTCTAACATTCACTTACCAAACTACAAAAAAACACATTATTGAAATAAGTACCACATTATTAATTTACCTTGATACTTTACAGATCATTCACAAGTAAACTTTCAAAAACACTAATCTTTAATATAAGTAAGACTCTAAATAAAACAAATAATTCCCTTAAGTACAAAAGCATAAAGTCATGCATATTTAATTATCAACTAAACAAATACTGGTGGCCTTAACCAGCGCCCTGTATTGAGCCTCCTCCTTCCAGTTTTCTGGTCCAGGCCTAACCCCCTAGCTTCCTATTGTCTCCCTCCTCCCCCCTTCCCTCCTCCTTCATCCCACGGGCTCTACGTTCTCCCTACCTCTCTGCTCTCATCTGCTCCCTCTCCGAGTCCTTTCCATGCCCCTGCCCTAACAAATTTCACCCTCCCCCATCTGCCTCCCACCCCCTTCTACACATCTAACTTCCTTCTACGTGCTACCCTCACGCCCATCACCATCCTATACCATTATACAAAACCTAATCTCCCATCTCCATGCTAAATATGTTTATAGCTCTTGCTCTATCTATCTGTTTATTCGATATATATACACATTTATACTGTTTCTCTTCTGTTAACTTGTTTGTATTCCAAGCTGTCGAATTATTGTTTTACACCGTTACCATCTTCATACTCATGTGAAGCGCTCTGATAGCTCTGGGTCTAGCCAGTGCTATATAAAACCGTAAACCAATACCATCACTTTTTTTAAAAAAAAGTTGTTTTTATTGACATTTTGAAAATATAAAACCACAGATAGCGACAATCCCGCTTAACTTCCCTCGCAGGGGGGTACGGTATCGGGTATACAGACGTTAATGAACTCGGCTGATTAGTAAACCCGGGCCCAAGGTCCGCAAGCTGCGCATCGAGCATAGGAACATAGTTCAGATCAGAACCAAGGGCCCAAGGCCTGCAGCGGGCTTCAGTTCAGGGCGGCGTACCGCTAGCTCGCCAAGTAGATAGCCTGGCAGTCATAGTCTGCATCCCCTACCCTTCCGCCAATTTATCGTGCGGTCGTCGCCAAAACTCCCCCCCCCCCCAACAACCCTGCCCACCCCCGAGCCGTTCAAAACCCCGCTCACCAGTGGTGGTAACACAAAGTCATTCACAGAATCAGACAGTCAGAGCAACTCAGGTCTGGAATAGATGAAGGCCTCGCAAGGAGGGAGGACAAACCGCAGAAGGCAAGCCGCTGGATAGGAAGCGGACCAAAGGACCCCAGCGGAAGGAAAGGTTCTTGAAATCGCCCGACAAATGTCCGCCATCCGTTCCATACTTAAATACCATCACTTTACATATAATCCCACCAAGTGGTTTACGGTTTCTTTTCTATTATCAGAGCGGGTATCTCACCAGTAATGCTCAGCCCTGCCTATATGTCTAACATCCCAGTTATAGCCCCAGATATGTTTGCAACTGCACCCAGGTCTTCCACCATTTCTTTGGATAACCTCTGTTATGATAAATAGTTTGTTATGCTAACCAGCACCAGTCTATATCCATCTGCCAGTCCTCAACCTTAGGTAAGGTTCGGGCTCCCAACACCTGGTTAGGTTGCGTTTGGCCACCCCCACAGCCACCTCCAGCCAGATCCCAGTGTATCTTGGTCATGCCACTTTCCCAGGGATCACCAACAGGAACCACTTCGGTTTTAGGGGAACCTTAGCCCACGCCACTTGTGCCATAATTCTTCCAATTTTACCCCAGTATGTCTGTGGGCATTCCCATATAAGGTGGCACTGTGACTTCTCCGCCCTGCCCATACAATATAACACCGACTGATTGCGACTGCAACCAATCTTATGGGCATTACACTGAAACTTCTAAGAATCCAAACTACTCTTCTTTGAAAAGAACCTGACTAATGTTCTCAACCTCATACATACGCCCTGAGGAAGCCCCAGGCCAGACGACCATGTAAAGGGGGGAAACACGTGCTGGCTGTTCTTCTTCTACTCACTATCACGATTATAGGGACCTCATTATAAAAACTACAAAATGAACGAATGTGTGATTGGAATTCTTCAATAAACAACTATAGGAAGCAAACCTTGCCCTGACATTTCTTCTCAAACCATACAATATAACTGCCTTCTGGAGCAGTATATGCAGTGGAAGACCTTTAATTGAATAAGAAGGAAACCGGAGCTCATTGCTATCTCTCTCAGTCCCTGTAGGGCCTCCTTCCAATCCTCGTTCTCTATCAGGCCAAAATCTCCCACCTATGCAGCTCTCAATGATCCCTGGTGGTCTGGTGCATTGTTCACCAGGTTTTTGTACACTAATGATATCGCCTTCCACTCCAAGAGGTCTGTTAAACGTATATTCCCTTAGGGAAGGGCTCAGCCATCATGTGTTCCCTAATGGCATGGTCCAGCTTCAGGTATCTTAACCACTCCCACAGTCCTAGTTCGTAGTCTTGTTGGAGAGTCTCAAACTTCATGAATGCGTTATTCCTCCAAACATTGCCTAGTTTTCAAGCCCCAACAATTACTATTTCTCAAAGCCGTTCAGTCTGCCCACTATCTCTAGTTGTGTGCTTCCCACAGAGGGGTCATCTCTGTCATATTTCCCACCCAACCTAAGTGTTTTGACGTTTGTGTATGTATTGGTAGCTCCTTGTTTGCTTTTTTGCCATAAAGTAATTGTACACAACCCATTGTACCCATATACGCTCTGTCCACTCTACAGGCTTGTTCAGTCCTTTCTCTGAGTATCCAGTCATTCACCGTTATTAGCTGGGTGGTCCAGTAATAGTACCTTACGTTGGTACTGTCTATCCTCCGTCGTAGACGCTCCTTTCTAATTTATGTAAGGCTATCCTTGACGCACCTTCCGTCCATAGAAGGGAGCGCAGTTCCACCTCCACCGCTCTGAAGAACGATTACCGGAATCAAATATGGAGAGTTTTACATAATGTAGAGAAAACAGGAAAGCATCATCATTTCAAATTGGGAAGCTCGGCCCATTAGCGTTAAGGGTCGTGTCTTCCATCTCCTGGCTCACTTTTAAATCTGTCCAGTTGGGGTAGCAGGTTTCTCTCTTAGAACTTCTTGGGTCCCTCGTAATATGGATCCCTATATATCTAAACCCATCCAATTCCAAAGGAACCTCACACCTCGATGTCAGGTTAGGAATCCCCCGCTAATGGAAACAGTAATGATTCATCTCAATTGATGCAATACCCTGAGTAGTCCCCGAATATATAAAATATTTGCAGGATTATTTCAATGGATTGCCTCGGACACTGCACATATAGGAAAATGTCATTGGCATACAGGGAGATCCATTTATCCAGCTCATCCCCAATTGGAATTCCCCTTTTTTTTTTTTTTTTTTTAAAATATATTTTTATTGCAGGAATTAGCCAAAGTTACATGTCAGATCAGCAACACATTTGCAGGAAGAAAAAGGTAGAAACATCCGATCCCCCATGAGAAAACATCTGGAATACACAGCCTTTCAGCCCACAACCCGAGGGTCGGGCGGCGCCTTCTTATAAAGAACATAGGTGGGGATCCGGTATAACGACGAAGCTGATCCGGAGAATCCAACGGCCTTCATCTGCTTTTCTAGATCAACCTAACAGAAAAAACTCCCCGCCCAACAGTCTCGAGGTTCTACTCCCTCCCCCCACCCATCCCCGCCATCAGTGTGTAGTGGTACGTGTAGGAAGAGCCTGTGGGAAGACATCCCAGGTGACTGTATAGAGATCAGTGTTGTGGATGCCTAACGGGACTCAAGTTGTGCTGCTGCATCATCATCCTCGGAATCGCTGGAAGCGCAGTAATCTCTAAGGGCCTGCACTAAAGTCTCCCATTCCAAAGCTGTTTCTAGTGCCCTCTCGTTTTGTTGCCGTCTCGCCAATTGGTATCGCAGAGTGCTCTCCCCTGTGGCCCACTTCAAAAGTTTGTTGTGCCATTTAGCTCCTGTCGGACGAACTCTTGCCTTCCATTTCCTAGTTATCTCCCGTTTCGCTAGAACGAGCCCCAGGTCAATAAATTTGCTCGAAATTTTATTCTAAGGGGTATGCGGGAACCAATGTAGAAGCCCCACCGCCGCGTCGACCGACAAGGATCTCCCGGTAACCCTATTAAGAGTGTCCTCGATCAAAAGCCAGTACCAGGACAGCACCGGGCAGGACCACAGCATGTGAAAGAGGTCAGCCTCCGGTGCTTGGCATCTGGGGCAATCCGCTGTGTCCGTGGCGAAGTATTGCTGAATTTTCGCCGGGGTCAAATAGGCCCTGTGGAGTATGTAAAAATGGACTAGTTGAAACCGCGCATGACGTGCTCCCTTCCAGGCTCGGCGCATGAGTTGTAACCATGTCGTCTCCGGTATTTCTTTCCCTATGTCAGCCTCCCAACGGTTCCGCAGTGTGATGAGCGGGGGCAAGCCCTCGTTGATCAATCTATTGTATAGGCACTTGACTGCCTTGACCGTCCCTGCGGACATCATAACGTACTGGCACACCGGAGACGTGGGCGGTTCTTCTAGACCACATTTCCAGTGCGTTTGAACCAGAGCCGTGTGCAGGAGGAAGTCGCCTCGAGGAACGTCGAAGCGGTCCAGGATCTCCTGGAAGGGCAGTAACGCCCCGTCTTCGTAGAGGTCCCCCACCAGTTGTAATCCTGCATCTTCCCACTGCCCTAGGCGCGACCAGTCTCCCCCGTGAGGCAGGGCCGTTAGCATCCCCAGTGGTATTTCGGGCGCATATGGGAGTCGCAGCTCCCCCCGGGCGTGGGCGCGGTTCCAGCATAGCCTAACAGTCTTTTCCTCGAGCGTCAGGTCCTGTAGGGCCTGACGCTGGCGTAGTGCGATGAAGGAGATAACATGTCTGGGCATTCCCCTACCTCTATCTTCTTCCGGGCCACGAAACTCCCTCGCAATTTCCTGTGTGAAGGTCTGCAATTGAGCTGCCAGGTAAAATTTCTCAAAATCTGGCACCGCAAGGCCTCCTCCCGACTTTGGTCTCATCAGAGTCTTGAGAGCCACTCTTCGGCGGCCCGAGCCCCAAAGGAACCCCACCACCATGGACCTCAAGAGCCGAAAGGTGGCCGGCGGAATCCAAATCGGAAGCGCTCTAAAGTAGTATATCAACCGGGGAAGTGCCACCATTTTCAACAGTGCAATCCGCCCGCCACTGAAAGCGGCAGGGTAGCCAAAAACTCCATGTTACCTCGCAACGCGCGAGTACAGCGGGCTATATTGCCGTCCAGAAGGTCGGAGGGGTCATGGTAAATGTATACCCCCAGGTACTTGAGGCAGCTAGGTTCCCACCTAATCTCTCTGCTAATGTCGGGTCTGGGAGCTCCCTTACGTACCGGGAACAGACAGGTCTTGGCCCAATTCACCCTAAGGCCCGAGACCTCCCCGAAGGATGTGAGAGCCTCTGCAGCCCCATCCAAGGCAGTATCCGAATCTTCAAGGAAGAGCAGCAGGTCATCAGCATACAGTGAGATATAGTGCTGGCCAGATAAGGTCCGCAATCCGCCGAAAGAAGCTCCGGACCGGACTGACAGCGCCAGTGGCTCCACCGCTAACGCGAAGAGCAATGGGGATAATGAGCATCCCTGCCTCGTGCCTCGTTCTACTGGGTACTGTTGGGAAATCAACGGGCCTGCCCTCACCCTGGCCGATGCCGAGGCATAAAGCACCGTGGTCCACCTGACAAAGCCCTCTCCCAGACCGAAGCGCAGCAGCACTCTGCGCAGGTAATCCCATTCTAGACTATCGAAGGCCTTTTCTAGATCGACCGACAGGACCAACGGGCACCGGGCCTCCGCATGCGGTTCCTCTAGCAAGCGAAACAACCTGCGGATATTCATAGTCTTGTTACGTTTGGGTATGAAGCCTGCCTGGTCCTCGTGTATCAAGGAGCGCATGTGTCCTAGCAGCCTCGATGCCAATATGCTGCTTAGGATCTTATAATCGACTGTTAACATTGATAATGGTCGGTAAGACGCCGGGTCAGCCGACTCCCTACCAGGCTTGAGATGGGGAACTACTAAGGCTTCACACATCGAGCCGGGGAGCCGTCCCAAGCGATTCGCCTCTTTATAGACTATCAGCAGTCGGGGCGCCAACAGGTCTACATAGGCGGAGTAAAACTCGACCGGGAGCCCGTCAAGGCCCGGGGTCTTATTTCTCGCCATCCCTTTAATGGCGCTATGGATTTCCCCCAGTTCAATATCGGAGCCCAGGGCCTTCGCCACGTCGGGCTCCAGCGCAGGAATCTCTAAGGGCTGCAGGTAATCATCAATTAGGGTGGGGTCTCGGGCCGGGTTACTGCGGTACAGCCGTTCGTAGTATCGTTGGTAGCAACCTAATATCTCTGGTTGGGTGAACACCTCGGACCCCTCCGCGGTGCGCATGGCCGTCGTCAGGGAGGTCCGGCGCGTGGGATTGGCCAACCAAGCCAAAAGCGCACCCAACTTATCCCCCTCTGTAAGCAACCTGGTGGTGTAGGCCTTATAATCGAAGCAGCGCAGTCTTTCGACCTCCGCTGCCACCGCCTCCCTCGCCGCGGCAGTACGCTCCTGAAGTTCAGGATGGCCGGGACGGCGAAGTTCCATCTCGTGGAGTTTCCGGTCAGCCGTGGTCAAGTCATCAAGGATGACACGTCGCATTCCCACTTTCTTAGAGATACAATAGCCCCTGATCACTACCTTAAACGCATCCCACTCTGACGCTCTCGATCCAGCAGTGCCCCCGTTGGTCGCAAAATAATCAGAAATTTTTTCTTCCAGGTCCGCCTTGAAGACTATATCTTCTAATATCTCTGGGCGCAATTTCCAAGTAGGGGCACAAGGGGTCCCGGGGAACCAACGGAAGTCCGCTAGAAGGGGATTGTGATCAGAGATGGTCCTAGTCAAATATTCAGAGCGCAGCGCCGCTGACACCAACTCCGCCGACCCCAGAAATCCGTCTAGTCGCACATGTAATTCGTGTAGGCCAGAAAAAAAAAGAGTAGTCTCTAGAGTCGGGGTGCTGCGCCCGCCAGATATCCGTAAACCCCCAGTGCGTCTGCCATTCCTTCCTACCCTTAGCCACCCGCCGGACTGGAGAGTCCGGGAGGGGGGGTGTGAGCGGTCGGCGTCCACATCCACCACCGAGTTAAAATCACCACCTAGCGAGAGGGTTCCCAAAAGAAAAAAGGCCAAGGAGCCCGACAACCCGGAGAGGAAGGCAAGCTGGTCCACATTAGGTGCGTAAACACAACAAATATTCAGGTCCCTACCCCCCAACGTACCAGAGATAGCTACATAGCGACCCCCCGGATCCACCACCGATTTCGAAACCTGCAGGAGAACCCCAGCTCTTATCCATATAAGCGCCCCCCTCGCATAAGCTGAGTATGAAGTGCAATAGACCTGCCCTCTCCACCTACGTTGCAGCGCCGCCCCCTCCGCCTTGGTGAGATGTGTCTCCTGTAGCAGCGCTATTTGCACCCCTCTACGCACTAGATAAGCGTGAACCTTGTGACGTCTGGACATAGTGTGGAGCCCCCGTACAGTCCAAGTGATGCATTTTATATTATTGATCTCAGCCATTGTCCCACATCGTCGTACCCGGGTTCTCCCAACAACGCTCAAACAAAAAACAAGCTGCAGTCAAATTAACACTGATGGCGGCCATTTTCCCCAAGAACAACCCAACACCCGCCTGAAACGAACCCCTCCCCACCCACCCCAGAACAGGACCCAAATAGCACCATCTAGTTCCCATCCAAACCGTGACCCCAGAAACCCCCCGTACCCCTACTAATCCTGCGGTCGCCACCGCAGGAGAGCCTTAAGGGCTCGGTGCGGGCCGGGCGCCAGTAATGGGCCATCGAGTCTCGGTCTACCGAGACTAAGTCGAGCCTCAAGTCAAAGGTGTCAGTCAGATCAGGGCCCCCCAACCCCATCAATGGGTCATGGTAGTAACCGCATCCTCTGCCTCCCCCCCGGCAAACACCCGCCCAAATGAAAGTAGCTCACCCAATCATCCCTGCCCGTCCAACATGCCCTCAGCCGAGTCCGGAGTAACCACTGGCAAGTGAACACTATCAGTCTCCGATTCCTCTGTGTCCGTATGAGCCCCCTCGCCGCCCGGTTCTGATTCTTCAACAATGGGTCCGCCTTGTGAACCAGACAGGTTAGAGACCATTTCCAGCACTCCTCGTCGCTCCGCCATTGTCTCTACAGTCGAGGGTTTGCCCGGTTTGCCGCGGCGGCTCCGAAGTCTCTTGGAACGTCGTTGTTGTCCGGGCTCCGTTGTTGACTGGGACGAAGAGCCGAAGCCATCTTTGCCAGCCCTATATAGCTCGAGCCAAGTACAGACGTCCTCAGGGGTATCAAAGAATTGAGTCTTATCATCAAGGATAATGCGGAGCCTCGCAGGAAAGCGGAGCGAGTATTGAATACCCTCGCTCCGAAGTTCACGCTTGACCGCCAGGAAAGAGGTCCGCTTCCGTTGGGTCTCATAAGTATAGTCTGGAAAAATGTTCACCTGGCTATTCTCCACCTGATAGGGGCCATTGCGCCTGGCAGCGTTGAGGAGTAATTCCCTGTCCCTAAAATGCAATAAACGTGCCACCACCGGGCGAGGGGAGCGACCTTGTTGCGGTGGCCTCGCCGGCACCCTGTGTGCCCGTTTCAGGGTATAGAAAGAGGACAGACCTTCCGGGGCCACCGTGTTCCGGAGCCAATCTTCGAGATAGGCCACCATGTCGCCATCTTCGATCTTTTCCGGTAGGCCCACCACACGAATATTGTTCCGTCTGTTACGTCCTTCAGCGTCCTCCGCCCGTCTCTCCAAGGCATCGATCCGGGACAGGGCATCCCTCATCGTTGCAGCTAGAGTCTTCTGTGCTGGCTCCAGGACCTTCACTGAGCTCTCCACCTCCTTGACTCTGTCCGAGAGCTTACCGTGGTCCGCCCTGAGGAGGCACAAACTCGTCGCAACCTGGGCGATGTCTTGCTGTAGGGCAGATCGCGTGTTTGTGATCGCCTCCAGGACCCGGTCGAATTGCTGCTGCAGGTGGGGACCACCAGAGTACTCCGGGTCAACTCGGTCATCCTTGTCTGGCGCCTCCGTGTCCGAGGCGGCTGGGGTGGTTCCTTTAGGTCCCCTTGGTTTCCCCATGGCAGATGTGCCTCGCGGGAGAAAGTTCGGCAGGCACTCTACCAAGTGCGGGCTTCGGCTGTAGTCCCCTTGGTCTGTGGTCGTATTGAAGAGGGCCTTCGATCGTCCTCGTTAAGTCCTACCACTTCCCCGATCTTCCGGGATGCACCACCGCTGTGTCCCCGGAGGCCACCAAGGGGGAGGCAGGGTCGATCGGCGCCAATTTGGGTAGGCCCGTCGGGTCGAGGAAGACCCCGATTTAGAATCACCAGTGCGGCCGGGATCCCTATGGCGCCCAGTCGCCGTGCCGCCCATAAAGTTCTCAGGGCTCCGTCGAGGTCCGGCGCGCGGCAGGAGGCAGCCGCTCGTTTTGAGTGGTATTGTAGTTCCGCTCAGGGCCTCTGGCCGTACGCGACCAGCATGCGCCGAGAAAGGCGACTAACAATCAGTCCAGGGATGACCACGGTGCCCAGACACTCCCAAACCGTCAGCCGGATGGTCGCTTCTCGGGAAGATGAGACGTGGAGAAGAATCATGCAGATCTGATAGACTTCTCCGGGTCCGGGGTCTCGGCGAGGCTATCGAGAGGGTCCGGGCACCATCTTGGGCTCCGCTCCGTTTCCTCCGCAATTTTGCTTTTTCGCCAGAACAACCCGTTGTCGGGTGTCTCCAGGTGCCACACCAGGTCGGCCTCAACCCGATCTTCGATTTGTGGGGGTCGGGGCGCCCCAAAATCCTCGATGAACAGGATAAAAGCGGGCTCAGTACCGGAGCCGAGCGCTCAGGCGACCATCGCCATCGGCGTCCAAGCCACGCCCCTCCCAATTGGTATTCCCCTTATCAACAGGTCTTGACAAACCCACGCTGCCAATGGCTAAAGTGCCAGGGCGAACAATATCTGGGAGAGCGGACAACCCTGTCTTGTTCCAATCTGCCAGATGAGTTTGTGGTATACCTTGGCACTGCCTCTCACCCTTGCCAATGGCTCCTCATACAGCAGCTTTAGCCAACCAATATATGTCAGTCCATTCCCCATACGCACCAGGACTGCCCAAGGCTGGTTCCAGTGTACGCTATCAAACGACATCCTGGCATTTATGGACAGGAGCACTGAAGGCGGTGAGGGATCCTGCTCAGTGACATGCAGGACTCCAAACAACCTACGCAGATTGAGTCTGGTATTTCTGTGTGGAATGAAGCCCGATTGGTCCAGGTGCACCAGTGACCTAATTACCATCCGTAGGCACGTGGCGAGTATCTTTGCCAGAACCTTGACCTCCAAGTTCAAGAGGTATATGGGCCTATACGATCCACATTTCGACAGGGGTTTGCCCTCTTTAGGTATCACTGTTATCAGTGCCAATCGCTGATCTTTGGGCAAATCCCTGGTCTGATGCGCTTCTCGAAACAGTGAGAAAAGGTGTGGGGCCACTTTCTCCAGTAAACATTTGAATATGTCCGGTGGGAGACTGTTAAGTCCCACCGCCTTCCCAGACTGCATAGCCCGGGCCATCATGCCAATCTCATCTACTGTCAAGTCGCCTTTCAGCTCATCTCTTTCCTCAGTCGTCAATCCTGGCAGGTTGATATTTTTGAAGAATTCCATGCAGTCTAGTTTCGTATACCCGGATGTAGTTGTGTAGAGTTTTGCGTAGTGGGAAGTGAATGCCTCCGAAATCTCCTGTTCCGTCACATGTCTAGATCCTGAGCTCATCTAATACCTCGGGACCCATCTCCTTAAGTTCTCCCAATTATCCAGCCATGCCAAAAGTCTGCTAGCTATGTCCCCAATTTCATATATTCTGTGTCTAATTGCACTTGCTACCGCTTTGGCACCGTCCTCCAAAAGCTCTTTGAGCTCACATGTTGTAGTCAAAGTCGATTACATGTCTCTCTCAATATCCCACTTTTACTCTCGACCTGGGTTTCTAGCCCTAGAATCTAATTCTCCAGTGCTGTGCATTTCAATGCTTTCTCTTTTCTGGTGGCCCCTACCAAGGCCTTGCCCTGAGTACTATCTTGTAAGCCACCCAGAGTATCTACCTTTAGTCCACTGCCCCTATATTTTCTGTGATCCGTGCAATCTTGGATGCTGGACCTGAATTTTGGGTCTTTAAGGTATCATTGATCCATCGTCGGGGCTAAACATGTTCCTGTTCTGGCCCCTCCGAGCTAGCCTCCACTGTAGAGTGATCGAACACAATAAACACAGAAAGGTAGGAGGAGGGCCTAATGGATTTTAAAGACCAAGACACATTCCCTAGCTACATGTGAAAAAACAAAAGTGTCAGAGGGTCTAGTTAATCCTATGTGTGGGTCATTAAACTAATAGAACCGTGTCAGATCATCTAACCAAAACCAAAAAGGCGAATTGTTGGATACCAGTGATCACCTACAGGTTATCCATCAGTCACCACACGGAACCGCCCTTCATCATTTGGCATTCCTGTTGTCCACAATCATTGGTACGTCACTGGCTCAGACTGGGGGAGGTCAGATGGTATAACCTCCAGAGAGCCAAGTGGCGACCAAATAGTGGTAGAGTGTCACAAACTACCCATCAATTCGTTTGGTGGGTGACTGATTTGCAGTGCTGTGAAAACGGGTGTGTGAAAGGGGTGAGTGAATATATAAAATTGGGTGAGTGAGCAAAAATAAGAAAACTTTATTAGGTCATATGCTCGCTCCGCCAACATTAAAAAGCAGCATAGGTAGTTTTAGCAAATATCTACCCTGGTATTAAATTGGTCGACATGTTTCAGCAAATTTCTAGGGACTAACGAGTCCATTGCTTTCATCAGGACCGGAAATTATATAGATGCTACTGCAAAAGGTGAGGTGAAGTGAAAAAAATAAAATTAAACGTGACTTGATACTGAGATTTCTTACAACATGAAAAAAGATCACCTGATGTATGAGGTGTATCCTTTGGTTTGTAGAAAGTATTGTCGTCACTGTGAGCGAAAGATAAAAGGACACAGACTCAACATAGACAATGACCACTTACATAGGAATCAAGCATCATGGTATATTACACATTGAGCTAATGAGCACGTGTGAGAATCACCCATTGATCTCATCGATATTATAATTAGTGACATACGAGTATATCGTTCTGTAGCTCCTTCTTACCATGATAGTAGGAGTAGAAGGCTCCACCCCGCCTGGCAACAGCTCAGGGAACGAGTGAAGCACCGCACTGAATATAGGAGGCAAAAAACAAACATACTAGTCTGTTAGTGCCTATCGGTCTTACGTGAATATATGAACATATGGCAGGTATCCTAAAGAAATGAAGGAGGTTTCTTTATAGCATAGTATCGATTGACCATCTTAGCCAGTAGAGGAGAGCTAAACAGGTCAAAGGTATGTTAGTAGAGAGCGGCATTACTCTCGAAAGGAAAAGCAACGTCTATGATGTTACATGGCGCTTTAGACTACATAGGAACAAGTATAAGTCTATTGAGTGTAATCCTGAGTGCTAGCGTGTGGCATTCGCTTTCAGAAAAAGAGCGCCAGCATTCAACTAGAAGAACTGAGTTCTTAAAAGAGGAGAGGCACCTAGACCCTGGTGTGCAGCTTACCTCTCCGTCGGTACTTCGTTACCTCCGTCTGAGTCAATTGGGGAGGTACCGGAGCCGGCGTGAGAGACATCTTTGAAGTGTCTACCGATTGGGCGATCGCGGTCACCTGATTGTTTTGGCCAATGGGAGCGCCGTTAAGATTTGACGGCTGCGTCAGCGTAAAAGACCGCTGTATCAATGGGAGATCGCGGTCACCTGATTGTTATGGCCAATGGGAGCGCCATTGAGATCAGATGGCTGCTTCAGCGTAAAAAACCGCTGTCGTGATTGGCGGATTATTCATCACGTGTTTTGTGATGTTCAGTTCTCATTGTTGCTATTGTTGCTAAGCAACGGAGCAAGCTCAATTTCTGGTTCTGCCCGTAAATATTCCGTATTTGTAGCAGCAATTCAAATAGAGTCATATTACTTCCAACCAGTGAATGGCCCAGGAGAGACCCTTAAATCTACAAACATATAGACCATTGCGCTCTCTCAGAACATAATTGGAATGAGATGTCAAGTAATGTAATAAAGCCGCCTTAGTCAGCGCGTGATTAGTGCTCATAATCCCTTAATGGGCCAGCATTCTGTTGATATTTACTGCTGAGCACTGGGATCTAGAGGTAGACATTGCGTCTCGAGTCGAGTCTATTTGTATGAACTCTATTGAGATTGCGCGCATGCCGTCAAAATACAACTGGTGTACATTAAGTTCTAACCGAGAGTATGTGTAGAGACACTATGTGAAGTCTCCCAAACAGCCTTTTCTTGATGCCTCAGGATGATTAAGATGTCCTAACTAGGAGAGTGACATAAATGTCCTTGTCCTCTGTACATAATACGGAGAGGTAGATGATTAATCAGTTATAAGTTACAGGAGTGGTAGGTGTGTGAAGTTCATAGACTAGACCATGGAATGTCGTCATTCAAACCATTCTTGTTAGTCTTCAGTTTGAACACCCACTTCTGTTCTTTACGGAGCAGAAAATTCGTGAAATCTGTAACATGGGGAGGAATGTAAGGTTGCTCAAGCACTGTCCAAGTGAAAGCAGTAGGGTCATGTTTTTTGTCCAGAAAATGTGTAGTTAATTTTGTTGCCTGTCTCTTGCACCGGATTGTACTCTTGTGCTCTGAGATGCGTACTTTGATTTTGCGAGTTGTCATACCTACGTATTGTAGGCCGCATGGGCAGGTGATCAGATAAACCAATTTCTCACTATTGCAGTTGGTGAATCTGACCTGTCTCCACGGTCTGTCTGTACCTATGTCAATCTCAGTTGATCTTGTATTTTGTGGGCAGGCTTGGCAGGATCCGCATGGATGATGTCCTACAACTGGTGGAAGATCCCAGATGGTACCTAGAGCCCTAGGCATCCTCATCTGGGGTCTGGTGTGGACGATGCAGTCTCTTACGTTTTTCCCACGTTTGAAAGAGAACAGTGGTGGCTCGATTTCTCTCTGTCCAGTGTTTAATATGGACCAGTGTTTTCTCACAATTTTTTGTATTGTATTTGATAGTGTACCAAAAGTTGTTACGCGGGTCAGTCTGTCGGATGCAGCTTTAGGTAGTGGCAGTTCTAACAGGGCTTGTCTGTTATTATTGCTTGCCCGTTTCATCGATTGTTTTACCAATTTAGGAGGGTATTTCCTATCATGCAATTGGTGTTGTAAAGTTTTCGCATGTTTTACATAGCATTCTTTGGTAGAATAATTTCTCTGCACCCTCAGAAATTGCCCATATGGTAGGTTTTGTCTGAGAGATTTAGGATGGTGGCTATCGTAGCAACGCAAGGAG
This sequence comes from Lissotriton helveticus, assembly GCF_964261635.1. Taxonomy (NCBI): domain Eukaryota; kingdom Metazoa; phylum Chordata; class Amphibia; order Caudata; family Salamandridae; genus Lissotriton; species Lissotriton helveticus. Next base: position 87,118,742 of record NC_136063.1, read on the forward strand.
TTCTTTGCCATTGGCTTTCTGTACAGTTCTGATTGTAAGCCATCTGGTGTTACAAAGATCCTTAGCTCTAGAAAAGCAATCTCTGTTTTACTGGCCTCTATTGTGAAGCGAAGAAAGTTGTTTCTGTTGTTAAGCCAGTCAAGAAAAGACATAAGAGTTTCGTGAGTTCCTCGCCACACAACTAGTATATCATCGATATACCGTTTCCATAACCTTATACAGGTAACAAATGGATTGGTGGCAGTAAGGACATGCTCTTGTTCAAAGTTGTGTACATACAAATTAGCCAAGCTGGGAGCAAAAACGCTTCCCATGCTTGTTCCGGAAGTCTGTAAATAGATGGTCTCTTCGAATTTAAAAAAATTCTTCTTCATGGCCAAGGTGGCACAGGCCATGATGAAGCTCACAGGAGTGATGCTATCTAGATCACGAGCCAACAAGAGAGCAAGGATGACATCCAGAGTCTCATCTTGTGGTATGGATGTATAGAGTGATTCTACATCGAGAGATACTAGATGGTCACTGATTGTATCAAATTCTATGTCCGGAAGAATGCGTAACACATCTGTTGTGTCCTTAAGATATGTTGGCATTTCCTGCACCATAGGGCACAGGAAATGATCGACAAAGGTGGAAAGAGGTTCTAATATGGAACCAATGCCCGAAATTATTGGGCGACCGGGTGGTGGCCTTTGTGTCTTGTGTACCTTGGGAAGGCAATAAAAATAAGGCATGACTGGATGCTCTGCAATCAGAAAGGCTGCTTCTTGCCGAGTGACCCACCCTTCAGTGAGTGCTTCTTCCACCATCGCAGTGATTGTATTCTGCATGTCACTTGTCGGATCTTCTCTTAGAAGGCAATATGCCGTTCTATTATTGAGCTGTCTCAGACATTCATTACGATAGTCACTGGTATCCATAAGGACAATGGCTCCCCCCTTGTCCGCTGGTTTGATGGTAAGATCTGTATTCGCAGACAAGGATTTCAATGCATTTTGTTCTGCTTTTGAAATATTGAAAAAACTATCTTCTTCAGTGGAGAATAACATCTCAATGTCCTTTTCCACAGCCTGTTCAAATGTCTGTACTTGTACTGGTACCATGTGTGGACCAGGATTAAACGTGGATTTTTTCTTTAATCCTGTGTTCTTAACTTCTGAGTCTTGTTCTTTCTTATCTTGGTTTTGGAAGAAGAATTTTAAACGGACTTTGCGGAAAAATTTGGCCATTTCCACATTGGTGTCAAATTGGTAATTTCTGACAGTGGGCACGAAGCCCAACCCTCTGTTGAGGACTTTGTCTTCTAATGGAGTGGTTCTATATGAGCTCAGATTGATGACGAGCTCGCCTCCACATTCACTTGGCCCGTCTTGTTCTTCGAACTGTTGCTCCTCAGGTTCCTCGTCTCTGGTGGAGGGCTGAAGTGTACCCGGGGCTGTTGACCTCTTCTGCGTCCTCGGGGTCTTCCCCGGCCAAACCCTAAAAAAGGAGGCTGTCCACTATAGTTGCCTCCAAATTGTGGTGGTGGAAATGGACCCATCGGTTGTTGAAATGGGCCCATAGGTTGGGGGAACATAGGATTGCCAAATTGCCATGGGCCTGGTTGCCACCATGAATGGTTTTGATTATGGTTACCTCTCCAATTCTTCTGGTACCTCTTACCTTTACTACCTCTTTGGGGGTTACTTTGATTAGAGGAATCAGAGTCTGTCGAGTTGTCACCAGAAGACAAAGTCCTCAACAGAGGGTTGGGCTTCGTGCCCACTGTCAGAAATGACCAATTTGACACCAATGTGGAAATGGCCAAATTTTTCCGCAAAGTCCGTTTAAAATTCTTCTTCCAAAACCAAGATAAGAAAGAACAAGACTCAGAAGTTAAGAACACAGGATTAAAGAAAAAATCCACGTTTAATCCTGGTCCACACATGGTACCAGTACAAGTACAGACATTTGAACAGGCTGTGGAAAAGGACATTGAGATGTTATTCTCCACTGAAGAAGATAGTTTTTTCAATTTTTCAAAAGCAGAACAAAATGCATTGAAATCCTTGTCTGCGAATACAGATCTTACCATCAAACCAGCGGACAAGGGGGGAGCCATTGTCCTTATGGATACCAGTGACTATCGTAATGAATGTCTGAGACAGCTCAATAATAGAACGGCATATTGCCCTCTAAGAGAAGATCCGACAAGTGACATGCAGAATACAATCACTGCGATGGTGGAAGAAGCACTCACTGAAGGGTGGGTCACTCGGCAAGAAGCAGCCTTTCTGATTGCAGAGCATCCAGTCATGCCTTATTTTTATTGCCTTCCCAAGGTACACAAGACACAAAGGCCACCACCCGGTCGCCCAATAATTTCGGGCATTGGTTCCATATTAGAACCTCTTTCCACCTTTGTCGATCATTTCCTGCGCCCTATGGTGCAGGAAATGCCAACATATCTTAAGGACACAACAGATGTGTTACGCATTCTTCCGGACATAGAATTTGATACAATCAGTGACCATCTAGTATCTCTCGATGTAGAATCCCTCTATACATCCATACCACAAGATGAGACTCTGGATGTCATCCTTGCTCTCTTGTCGGCTCGTGATCTAGATAGCATCACTCCTGTGAGCTTCATCATGGCCTGTGCCACCTTGGCCATGAAGAAGAATTTTTTTAAATTCGAAGAGACCATCTATTTACAGACTTCCGGAACAAGCATGGGAAGCGTTTTTGCTCCCAGCTTGGCTAATTTGTATGTACACAACTTTGAACAAGAGCATGTCCTTACTGAAACCAATCCATTTGTTACCTGTATAAGGTTATGGAAACGGTATATCGATGATATACTAGTTGTGTGGCGAGGAACTCACAAAACTCTTATGTCTTTTCTTGACTGGCTTAACAACAGAAACAACTTTCTTCGCTTCACAATAGAGGCCAGTAAAACAGAGATTGCTTTTCTAAAGCTAAGGATCTTTGTAACACCAGATGGCTTACAATCAGAACTGTACAGAAAGCCAATGGCAAAGAACTCCTTGCTATGCTACGATAGCCACCATCCTAAATCTCTCAGACAAAATCTACCATATGGGCAATTTCTGAGGGTGCAGAGAAATTGTTCTACCAAAGAATGCTATGTAAAACATGCGAAAACTTTACAACACCAATTGCATGATAGGAAATACCCTCCTAAATTGGTAAAACAATCGATGAAACGGGCAAGCAATAATAACAGACAAGCCCTGTTAGAACTGCCACTACCTAAAGCTGCATCCGACAGACTGACCTGCGTAACAACTTTTGGTACACTATCAAATAAAATACAAAAAATTGTGAGAAAACACTGGTACATATTAAACACTGGACAGAGAGAAATCGAGCCACCACTGTTCTCTTTCAAACGTGGGACAAACTTAAGAGACTGCATCGTCCACACCAGACCCCAGATGAGGATGCCTAGGGCTCTAGGTACCATCTGGGATCTTCCACCAGTTGTAGGACATCATCCATGCGGATCCTGCCAAGCCTGCCCACAAACTACAAGATCAACTGAGATTGGCATAGGTACAGACAGACCGTGGAGACAGGTCAGATTCACCAACTGCAATAGTGAGAAATTGGTTTATCTGATCACCTGCCCATGCGGCCTACAATACGTAGGTATGACAACTCGCAAAATCAAAGTACGCATCTCAGAGCACAAGAGTACAATCCGGTGCAAGAGACAGGCAACAAAATTAACTACACATTTTCTGGACAAAAAACATGACCCTACTGCTTTCACTTGGACAGTGCTTGAGCAACCTTACATTCCTCCCCATGTTACAGATTTCACGAATTTTCTGCTCCGTAAAGAACAGAAGTGGGTGTTCAAACTGAAGACTAACAAGAATGGTTTGAATGACGACATTCCATGGTCTAGTCTATGAACTTCACACACCTACCACTCCTGTAACTTATAACTGATTAATCATCTACCTCTCCGTATTATGTACAGAGGACAAGGACATTTATGTCACTCTCCTAGTTAGGACATCTTAATCATCATGAGGCATCAAGAAAAGGCTGTTTGGGAGACTTCACATAGTGTCTCTACACATACTCTCGGTTAGAACTTAATGTACACCAGTTGTATTTTGACGGCATGCGCGCAATCTCAAAAGAGTTCATACAAATAGACTCGACTCGAGACGCAATGTCTACCTCTAGATCCCAGTGCTCAGCAGTAAATATCAACAGAATGCTGGCCCATTAAGGGATTATCAGCACTAATCACGCGCTGACTAAGGCGGCTTTATTACATTACTTGACATCTCATTCCAATTATGTTCTGAGAGAGCGCAATGGTCTATATGTTTGTAGATTTAAGGGTCTCTCCTGGGCCATTCACTGGTTGGAAGTAATATGACTCTATTTGAATTGCTGCTACAAATACGGAATATTTACGGGCAGAACCAGAAATTGAGCTTGCTCCGTTGCTTAGCAACAATAGCAACAATGAGAACTGAACATCACAAAACACGTGATGAATAATCCGCCAATCACGACAGCGGTTTTTTACGCTGACGCAGCCATCTGATCTCAATGGCGCTCCCATTGGCCATAACAATCAGGTGACCGCGATCTCCCATTGATACAGCGGTCTTTTACGCTGACACAGCCGTCTAATCTTAACGGCGCTCTCATTGGCCAAAACAATCAGGTGACCGCGATCGCCCAATCGGTAGACACTTCAAAGACGTCTCTCACGCCGGCTCCGGTACCTCCCCAATTGACTCAGACGGAGGTAACGAAGTACCAACGGAGAGGTAAGCTGCACACGAGGGTCTAGGTGCCTCTCCTCTTTTAAGAACTCAGTTCTTCTAGTTGAATGCTGGCGCTCTTTTTCTGAAAGCGTATGCCACACGCTAGCACTCAGGATTACACTCGATAGACTTATACTTGTTCCTATGTAGTCTAAAGCGCCATGTAACATCATAGACGTTGCTTTTCCTTTCGAGAGTAATGCCGCTCTCTACTAACATACCTTTGACCTGTTTAGCTCTCCTCTACTGGCTAAGATGGTCAATCGATACTATGCTATAAAGAAACCTCCTTCATTACTTTAGGATACCTGCCATATGTTCATATATTCACGTAAGACCGATAGGCACTAACAGACTAGTATGTTTGTTTTTTGCCTCCTATATTCAGTGCGGTGCTTCACTCGTTCCCTGAGCTGTTGCCAGGCGGGGTGGAGCCTTCTACTCCTACTATCATGGTAAGAAGGAGCTACAGAACGATATACTCGTATGTCACTAATTATAATATCGATGAGATCAATGGGTGATTCTCACACGTGCTCATTAGCTCAATGTGTAATATACCATGATGCTTGATTCCTATGTAAGTGGTCATTGTCTATGTTGAGTCTGTGTCCTTTTATCTTTCCCTCACAGTGATGACAATACTTTCTACAAACCAAAGGATACACCTCATACATCAGGTGATTTTTTTTCATGTTGTAAGAAATCTCAGTATCAAGTCACGTTTAATTTTATTTTTTTCACTTCACCTCACCTTTTGCAGTAGCATCTATATAATTTCCGGTCCTGATGAAAGCAATGGACTCGTTAGTCCCTAGAAATTTGCTGAAACATGTCGACCAATTTAATACCAGGGTAGATATTTGCTAAAACTACCTATGCTGCTTTTTAATGTTGGCGGAGCGAGCATATGACCTAATAAAGTTTTCTTATTTTTGCTCACTCACCCAATTTTATATATTCACTCACCCCTTTCACACACCCGTTTTCACAGCACTGCAAATCAGTCACCCACCAAACGAATTGATGGGTAGTTTGTGACACTCTACCACTATTTGGTCGCCACTTGGCTCTCTGGAGGTTATACCATCTGACCTCCCCCAGTCTGAGCCAGTGACGTACCAATGATTGTGGACAACAGGAATGCCAAATGATGAAGGGCGGTTCCGTGTGGTGACTGATGGATAACCTGTAGGTGATCACTGGTATCCAACAATTCGCCTTTTTGGTTTTGGTTAGATGATCTGACACGGTTCTATTAGTTTAATGACCCACACATAGGATTAACTAGACCCTCTGACACTTTTGTTTTTTCACTCTCGAGTGATCGAACACTCCACGGGCCATGTGTCTGACCTCCCTAAACTGTCCCACAAACTGAGAATGCGTAATCAAATAATCTAGGCGTGTGCAGCTCCATAGTGCCGCGGACAAGTGAGTATATTGCCTGATACTTGGTGTGTGGCTCTGCCAAATATCACCTATCTCCATGGAGGAGGAAAATCACCTAGGCCGCCGGCTATCCTTCCCAATGCTCCTCCCCCCCAAGACGTCACAGTCCACTGAGAGTACATCATTCATGTCGCCCCTTTATTATTCGCCGTCCTTGCGGTAGTTTCAGTAACAGTCAGCCTAGTTCATCCATTGTGGGTGTCTGCAATCTAGGCGTGGCATAAACCAAACAGAGGTTGACAACCATTCCTTCCCATTGCCCACTTAGGGCCACATGTCTACCCAATGGGTCTGACCATGATTTCCCGGGAATAAAAGGAAATTCATTCTGCCTAAAACCCCACCTCCTCTGGAGCCTGTAATATATATACCTTGCACGCGCAAGCAAGGCATGTCCATACCTATCTAAGGCCTTACAGTGGTACCCCAGGAGGTGGGTTTCTTGTAGTAGGACAATGTCCGGTGCGTGCCTTTTAATGAATTGCATGGCTATTGCCGGTTTCATCTTTCCATTAAGGCCATTTAAATTCCATGAGCACACTTTTATTGATTGTGTTTGGTGACTAGATTTGGTGCTGTGCAAGTATGCCTCCCTTATGCGGATCCAAGGGTCTGTGTTGAGATGTTCCCTCGCTCTCTCGTTCCTTCCTAGTATTCTGATGAGCCTCCCCCCACCCACTACGGTGTTTTCCTGATGTCTGCGTCTACCTGATAGCAAACTTCCACCCATGTTCCCAACTAGGCCCCCAACTTCCCCCCCACTGCTTACATACAGGAATGATATAATGAATGAATCAAATGTTACATATAATGATTAGCCGAGATTAGCATGAGTCAGAACCCCCCTAAAATCATCTTCAAGATCCTCAAGGATCTTAGCGCCAGATTTAGAAGGGTGGAAACAAGGGGGGGGGGGGGCAAGGGGTGGTGGGTGACCCAAGCAGAATGTGTGCTGAGGATTCAGAAGAGTGATGGGAGGCGATGGGTTGCAGTTGCCCCCAAAGCTCTTAAATGTGTGCCGTGGAAACAGACGCTGAGTGTTCCCATGGCAGGAATGTTAAGAAATCAGAAGAAGTGGGGTTCAAACCATTACCACGCGGCAGGTGATGGGAGGGAGATACCCCAGAGCTCTAAAATATCTCAGGCCCGTGTTCAAGTATCTTAACAGAGATAGCTTTTCTTTGCATTCTACCACCTATGGTCCTGTTCATTGCATTACTCATCGATACTTCCAGATCTAGAATTCAAAGAAAAATATTTTCAGTCCAATAGCAGGAAAAGAAACAAGAGGGTGAGGGAGAAGAGCATTACAATGAGGAGGAAGACCAGGATGGTCATGACCTGGTGGACAAGGATGAGGGCAGCCAGCAGAAGGACAAACAGGATGATTACCAAGAATAGGAGCACGGACCATAAGGAGACGGGCCTGGACCAGCACCAGGAGGACCGGAGGAGGAGCAGGGTCAGGAGATTTCACTGAGGGGCTGTGAGGCTCGCTGGACCAGTCAGGAGGTCCAACTGGGAGACTCTGATGTCCGACAGAGGGCAGAGGTTTAGCTGGTGGATGCTGAGATGTGACTGGTGGGCCCTGGTGGGCCCTGATGTTGGGTTCAGGGATCCTGAGTTCCTACTGGTGTGGGCTGAGGTCCAGCTGCTGAGAGCAGAGAGTATGCTGGTGGGTGCGGAGGTCCATCTTGAGGGATGCAGGATCTGGTTGGTGGTTCTCAAAGTCTGGCTGTTGGGCTTAGTCATCCTGCTAGTGAGTGTCACGCTCCAGCTGGTTACTTCTGATGTCCGGATGGTGAGCCTGATGCCTAGACTGGCCAGTCCTGAGTACTAGATCAGAGTCAGACCTCGCTCAGGTGGCCACAAGGCAGGCCGGGGCTACTGAGCCACATCTGTGGGGGTTATGGCCTTTTACCACTGTTGTCCTGTGTCCATCCTACAGCGGCTTTCAAACTGAGCCATGTACAACCCTTTCACATTTGACTCGCAGAAGTAGCGAGGGCGAGCAGTCACAGGCTTCTGAGGGAGGGTGGTGTGGGGGTGACTCTGGCTCAGGAATCAATACCCGCCCCACCCCCACCACAGCAGTGCAATAATATCAATGTCCAGGACAGCGCTTCTGTGCTAGAAAAGACAAATACTTTACTACGCAGAATTCAACTACAGATTCATTAATGCATGAATACCTGATTGATGGGTGCACGTCTTTGGGCTTTCAGGGGCCTCTACCCCTCTTCCAGTTACTTCGCTGCCTGTCCTTCATGGGTGCACCCTCACATCTGTGGGTTGCCCCATATTTGGAGTTTGAGGTAAGGTCTGAGTGTGCATCTTGTGCTCCCCCTCTTTAGCCCTCAGGCCCTCAAGCTAAGGCCCTTTCACTCTCTGTCCCAGTTCGTAGGTGCAGCGCTGGGCTGCTTTCAGCCATCCTACAGCAGCAGAAGCTCACCAGTAGCATTTTTCAAGGGAACTGTGCCAAGGCAGCAAGTCGCTCTAGGGTCCCGGTAGGAGCAGCGGTTTCTGTCTGTGGCCATCTTTTGTGCGGCTGGCTGAAGGTCAAGTCTCACTCTGACACTCCAGCGAGAGCTTGACTCATGGCTCTGCTCGCTCCAACCCTCCTGAGGGTATTTGACTCATGGCACAGCTCGCTCCAACGCTCCTGAGCGTATTTTACTCATGGCTCTGCTCGCTCCAACGCTCCTGAGGGTATTTGACTCATGGCTCTGCTCGCTCCAATGCTCCTGAGGGTATTTGACTCATGGCACTGCTCGCTCCAACGCTCCTGAGGGTATTTGACTCATGGCTCTGCTCGTTCCAACGCTCCAGAGGGTATTTGGCTCTGCTCGCTCCAACGCTCCTTAGGGAATTTGACTCATGGCACTGCTCGCTCCAACATTCCTGAGCATATTTGACTCATGGCTCTGCTCGCTCCAACGCTCCAGAGGGTATTTGACTCATTGTTCTGCTCGCTCCAACGCTCCTGAGGGTATTTGACTCATGGCTCTGCTCACTCCAACGCTCCTGAGGGTATTTGACTCATGGCACTGCTCGCTCCAACGCTCCTGAGGGTATTTGACTCATGACACTGCTCGCTCCAACTCTCCTGAGGGTATTTGACTCATGGCACTGCTCGCTCCAACGCTCCTGAGGGTTTTTGACTCATGGCACTGCTCGCTCCAACGCTCCTGAGGGTATTTGACTTATGGCTCAGCTTGCTCCAACGTTCCTGAGGGTATTTGACTCATGGCTCTGCTCGCTCCAACGCTCCTGAGGGAATTTGACTCATGGCTCTGCTCGCTCCAATGCTCCTGAGGGTATTTGACTCATGGCACTGCTCGCTCCAACGCTCCTGAGGGTATTTGACTCATGGCACTGCTCGCTCCAACTCTCCTGAGGGTATTTGACTCATGGCACTGCTCGCTTCAACGCTCCTGAGGGTATTTGACTCATGGCTCTGCTCGCTCCAATGCTCCTGAGGGTATTTGACTCATGGCACTGCTCGCTCCAACGCTCCTGAGGGTATTTGACTCATGGCTCTGCTCGTTCCAACGCTCCAGAGGGTATTTGACTCATGGCTCTGCTCGCTCCAACGCTCCTTAGGGAATTTGACTCATGGCACTGCTCGCTCCAACACTCCTGAGCATATTTGACTCATGGCTCTGCTCGCTCCAACGCTCCAGATGGTATTTGACTCATTGTTCTGCTCGCTACAACGCTTCTGAGGGTATTTGACTCATGGCACTGCTCGCTCCAACGCTCCTGAGGGTATTTGACTCATGGCTCTGCTCGCTCCAACGCTCCTGAGGGTATTTGACTCATGGCTCTGCTCGCACCAACGCTCCTGAGGGTATTTGACTCATGGCACTGCTTGCTCCAACGCTCCTGAGGGTATTTGACTCATGGCACTGCTCGCTCCAACTCTCCTGAGGGTATTTGACTCATGGCACTGCTCGCTCCAACGCTCCTGAGGGTTTTTGACTCATGGCACTGCTCGCTCCAACGTTCCTGAGGGTATTTGACTCATGGCTCAGCTTGCTCCAACGTTCCTGAGGGTATTTGACTCATGGCACTGCTCGCTCCAACGCTCCTGAGGGTATCTGACTCATGGCACTGCTCGCTCCAACTCTCCTGAGGGTATTTGACTCATGGCACTGCTCGCTTCAACGCTCCTGAGGGTATTTGACTCATGGCTCAGCTCGCTCCAACGTTCCTGAGGGTATTTGACTCATGGCTCTGCTCGCTCCAACGCTCCTGACGGTATTTGACTCATGGCACTGCTCGCTCCAATGCTCCTGAAGGTATTTGACTTATGGTGCCTCTCACTCTTGACACTTTGGTGAGTACTTTGCTCTTCTTCTTGAACTTGAAGGCCCCAACTCCCGCAGGTGATGATTCTTTGACATGGCAGATTTCAGACTGACCCCCAAACCCCACAGTGCTCTGTCCCGATGTGGGTATGGCTCGTGCCCCTCCCTGTTCAGAATAAGGCCCAGAACTGATCATTATCACAGACCAGACCCTGGTCACCACATGTATACGGGGTCAGTGTGTGGCTTGACCAGCAATCTAAAACCAGGATCACAGGTATGTGCAGTTCTGGCATGCAGGGCAAGGGGCACAACTGTATGTTACGCAGGTGACATTCCCATCCCAGCAATGATGCAAAGAAAGAGTGAAAAACAAGATCAAAATATAAAGTGGCTCGCACCTGAAAAATGGAGTCCATGTGATATCACATTTATTGAACAACACACAAAATGGCAATGGAGGAGGGCACGCACAGTTCAATCACTAGAAACACACAGGTATGGGGAATCATCAACCGGACCTCCAATGCACGAAGGTTGACACCATGACCATCAAACCAGGCATTTTGGGGGAAAAAAAAGCTGAACCTTTAAGCATCAAACTCTGTGTTGCAAACATACTGAGGAGGACCAGTAAACGGACAACACTCAAGGACTGCAGAGGAAATGTGCACAAAGAGATACTGACACACAAAGATTATCATGTAAAACCTCCACCTCATCACACAAACAATGACACAAAACAAAAAAATCTCATACATGAAGCAATAAGAAATAGAGCATCAGCGCCCTAGGGCCCTGAGAGCACCAGAACCGGCCATATATGTCTGTGTTGCCCTTGAAAGCACCCGAAGAGTAATAGCAGCCAGTGCTGCCTGTGGGGGGAGCAGCCAGTGCTGCCTGTGGGGGGAGCAGCCTGTGCTGCCTGTGGGGGGAGCAGCCAGTGCTGCCTATGGGGGGGTAGCAGCCAGTGCTGCCTGTGGGGGGGGGGAGCAGCCAGTGCTGCCTGTGTGGATAACAGCCAGTGTTGCCCCTAGCAGCCAGTGCTGCCTGTGGGGGTAGCAGCCAGTCAAGTGCTACCTGGGGGGGGTAGCAGCCAGTGCTGCCTGTGGGGGTAGCAGCCAGTGCTGCCTGTGGGGGTAGCAGCCAGCCCTCCCTGTGGGGGTAGCAGCCAGTGCTGCCTATGGGGGGGGGGGGTAGCAGCCAGCGCTCCCTGTGGGGGTAGCAGCCAGTGCTGCCTGTGGGGGTAGCAGCCAGTGCTGCCTGTGTGGGTAGCAGCCAGCGCTCCCTGTGGGGGTAGCAGCCAGTGCTGCCTGTGGGGGTAGCAGCCAGCGCTCCCTGTGGGGGTAGCAGCCAGCGCTCCCTGTGGGGGTAGCAGCCAGTGCTGCCTGTGGGGGGAGCAGCCAGTAGCATTATCATAGTCCACTCCCCTGGAGGCCGCTATAAACAAACATTACAGTGAGTGCAGCCCTGGGGTGTGCAGGGTGGATCCTAAATATCTAATACAAAAATATCTATGTACCAAAAGTCAATGTCAAAACATCTACTATTAAAATAATGAGTTTTTAAACTTAATATTACAATGACTAAAACATTGTGTGTAAATAACAGAGAAACTATAAAAATATCTGCTACCCAAATATCTTCTACTCTAATGTTATAGAATTTTAAAGTAACAGTAGAATTAACAAATTAAATCTACTGAAAAAATATAGTTTCAAAGTATTGGTAATGTAATTAGGTAATTTACATATATGTTTTGTTAATAATGATTAAAGTCCATTAAAATGTTAAATATTTTTTACAAATATAGATCATAGCTGATTTTCTAAACAAATCTATACGTAAACATATTCTAGAAATTGTCCATGGAATAACATTTTGCATCAGTTTACATTTTACAAAGCCCTATTGTTGCTTATCCGCCGCCTATTACAGGTTTTGAATACATTGTGTCACTATTCATAACATATTTTGTTATCAGAAAACACGATGGGGCCAATTTTGAAGTCAGGTGGAATTGCTTTTGCCCTACTCCGACTCGGTCCTGGGACTGACCGACTGCCTAATTAGGATGGGACCGAACACTGTTTGGTCACATTCCTACATGAGAGCATACATTACGGCCGTAAACCAGCCGTAATGCATTCTCACATAGGAAGATGGGAGGTGTGGTTCATCCCTGCACCCCATAGCAGGCACCTTGAGGTGCCTGCCATGGGGTGCAGTGATCAACAGGTGGGCACAATAGGTGCCTGCTCGGCCCCCAATTGGAGGTCGCACACACAAGGGGGCCTTGCTTATGGCCCCCAAACACGCTTTCCGACATGGTTACAGCTATCGTAATCACAAGGGCTGAAAGGCCCGCCCTTTGGTACTACTAGTCAGTCTCCGACTGATCAACCGGTTCCTTGGGCCTAGGAAGCCAGCATGAATAACCGGACAGTTTTAATTCCGACTGGCTGCATCTTTATCAACCGGTTGAAATTGAAACCGACAATGGCGGTTAGAAAGCTTCAGAACAAAGGTCAGAGGCTTTCCGACTACAATAGTTTTAGGCTCCAATATGTCTGTTAAAAACATTTGCCTACTTAACTCTGAAAATACAACAACAAAAAAATGGAGATACAATACAGTCATACATATACCATAGAATTCTAGAAGGTTGTGTTTATCTTCGACAGGCCGGGCACTCGTCTGCGCTGATGAATTACATTCTAGTGAAGGCTTTTTAAAATACCCTTATTCTCAAACAGTGGCTATTTGGTACGTTATAGGTACATTATTGATAGCAAAATTAATGGGAATATAGTGCATAAATGCACTATATACATACCTGCCTGGTCGCAAGAAACTGGGGAACATATGCTAAGCCTCCGATTGCGTATTGTTATAACACGAGAATGTCAATAATGTTTATAAAACACTGAGAATAAATGGTAACAAAATTACTAGCACCAAAAGGTAGATGACCAGGGAACCACAGATACTTCCAATTGGTATCCCAAAAGATGTGCTTTTCACATTCCATAGTGACACTTTCATAGCTCAATATCCTTTTCATAGAGTGTCAACAAATATAATCAGTATCCCATTGCCGATCTATACAAATAATGGGGATATCCTCCCCATTTTCGTATATCATAGAATCTATCCCTTTAGTGCGCAGGTATTACGGGCAAAGATTCCAGGATCAATATTTATACAGAAGGAGACATATAAGTGAAGGTAGTCATTTAGTCACTGTTAGAAATGGGATCCCCGGCTGGCCAGGGCTTGCGCCAAAGTCAGTCAGAGACCACCACTCCTAAGTCAGAGCAAGGGAGTTACACGTCAAGATAACCCCTGCTAACCCTCTAGGTAACGTGGCGCGAGCAGCAAGGCTAAACTTGGAGGCGATATGAGTTAAGTATTTGCGCACGCACCCCAGCAACAACACCCAAGGCCCACCACAAAGGAAACTCCACACAAGGTTATATATAAAAATAGCCTTTGTATTACAGCAAAACACATTAGATAAAACACACACTTTACAATGTGCCAACAGGCACAGGCAGAATTTACAGGGGATATGTACAAGACAGGGCCACATGGACCACTGTCAGGAATCGGCACTTTTAGAACTTAGCACTTGGTAGAATTAGCACTTAGAACATGGAATATAAATCACTGTAGCAAGAATTTAGAACATAAGTTACACAACCAGTAACTACTGGTAACCAGGACCTCACTAGCACCACCTGCACTAGGAGAAAAACAACCACCTAAGTATCACAATACCTTTAGGGGTGTAAGCACATAACACATGATGCATAACATACATTCAGCGGTGTAAGAACAAGGCACATGACGCATAAAAACACATTCAGAGGTGCAGGGGAGGAAAACACATGATGCCTAAAAACATTCAGAGGTGTAGCAATAACAATTGTGCAGTAATCACATTGGCACATAAATCATAAATGCGCCAGAACTCACATCAGTCACCACCTGTGACTGTCCCTAGGCCAACTGGCCTTGTTGGGGCTAGGACGCCATGTGTCCCAGAGTCAGGGGCCTAAACGTGGCAGTTCCCCACAAAGTGCTGGGCAACTGGTGAAGAGGGTGGGGAGAACGTTGGAGCCTTCCAGGCCCTGAACAAATAAAATGTCCCCCTGAGCCTCTCAGGGCTCTACACCAATGACTGGCCCTCCTGAGCTTCTCAGGGCTTGCCAAACAGAGAAATGCCACCTGGAGCCCTCGTGGCTCTGAGAACATCTGTGGTAGGGGGGCGGCCCACTGGTGGAGCCTTGCAGTGCTCCAAACCACAAATGCCGCCACAAGCCTCTCTGGGCCCGTCACTATCGTTGGAGTCCCTCCCGGGGGACTCGAAATAAAAACAATGGGGCCCCTGAGCCTCTCTGGGCTCCTTCAAAAAACAAATGCTGCCTCTTTGATGGAGCCCCCCTCCTGGGGACTCGAAGCAGCTATGGCCCCCACAAGCATATGGGCTCGAACAGAATGCAGCCTGAGCCTCGCAGGCTTCTCACGAATGTGGCCTTGCTGGAGCCTCTCCGGCTCTGACGTAGTGCTCCTGCCATCGGAGTCCTTCCCTGGGACTCGGAAAGGAAATTCCCCCTGAGCCTCCCCCTGCCCGTGCACACTCTCCGGGCTCTCAGGCGGAGGCTCCTCTGTCCTCCTCCTCCCCCGGTCCTGCTCCTGGGGGCCGGGTGCTGGCAATGGCGGCGGGCGGAGCTCTCTTCCTCAGGGGAGCCCTGCGGGGGAACCAACACGCTCTCTTTCCCTCTCCAGGCGAGGGCACCGGGCGCAGGGTAGGCTCCTGCTTGCTCCGGTGCTTAAACCGGCCGCAAGTCTTCGGTGGGAGGCGGGGTAGGCTCCCGCCCTTCTACTTCCGGTTCCGGTTGTCCTGCCCCGGCCTGCCTGACTTCCTGGTCGCAGGCCGGCGGTGATGAGGAAAATCTCGCCGGGTGGGCACCGGCTTCCAAAAATAAAGCGCACTGAGCGCTTTCAGCAAAATAAAGCTCACAGAGCGCTAGGGGTGAAAGGAAAAGCACTCTGCAGTGCTGGGGAGCACACACAGAGGTGCGAGTGAAACTAAAGCGCTCCCAGCGCTAGTGGGGACAAAATACAGCGCTCCCAGCGCTAGGTCAAAAGAAAGCGCTCCCAGGCGCTAGGGGCCAACAAGCCCAGCAAAAGTCCTTCTAGGCAGGCAGGGGGGGGGCAAGGCTAGGCCCAGAGCCAGCTCACTGGGTCTCCAGACGGGGAGACAGTCCAAGTGTCGGTCCTCTGGCCCAGCAACAGCAGCAGCCCCCTCAGGCAGGATCTTGGAAGTGAACAACATCTGTGGGGACACAGCCCCATTTTTATATACCACATTCCTTTGTCTAAGGGTGCAGGGTGGGGGAGAAATCAGTCGCAGCTGAGGTTCCGTGACGATTTGAACCCGTGTTTTCAACATTGTCGTAAATACATAATTTTGGTATCAGTGAACCGCAAATGATCCATTTAGCATATCCTGGTGTTTTCGCTATGCTACGAGCAAGAGCACTCCTGTTACGAACACATTTCTGATCTACCCATGGCATCCATCTTAGATCACGGTAGCCATTTTGTGTTTCTTGCCCTCACATAGATAATGGACACGCAGTGACCTCTTTCACTTAAGGACACGTAAGCTTTAGCCGGAGATTCACCTTGCTAGTGACACGTGCACCTTAGAACAGAACACGCCATGGCTGCATGACTCGACAGAAACTGCCTCCTCTGCCCGAGGCCAGTCCTGCTATACTGGTTCTCGTGTTCGTTGGCCTGATCATGATTAGGCGGCCGAAGCTGGTAGCCTTGCCCATTTACGACCCACAAACATCTCTTATCCTGCTTTTCTATCTTCTGCACCTGGCTCTGCTCCTTTCCTTCTGGGCCTTTATTAGGGGGAGGTAACGAAATTTACGATGAGGCGGTCCGGGTCTTGAATGAAAAGTTGACATGGGATTATGATGGAACAGTGGGAACCCCTCGTTCGTAATGTTTTGACATCAGATATTGTTGACGATTCCTGTGCAACGCCAAATATTTATTGTTTAGGACACAAAGGTTTTGGAATGTACTAACATGTAAAGAATTTGCCCGAAGCCCAATATTCAGTATATAAGGAGCAACCTATTTTGTACAAATCGAACAGGGTCCTAGAATCTGCCCGTGTGTAGTTTGTAGTTTCTGTGACTTCTGTGTCCCTGCAGTAATAAACCTTTGGTCTTTGACGCCACCATCGAGAAGCCCGTGTTTCTGTTTATTTGTGCACCAAGACAGGTAGAACTCCGGGGTCTTCGGGTGTTATCCCTGACACCTCTGGACGGAACCAAAAAGTCCAGAACTCCAATTGGCGCCCACCGTGGGGCCACGTCATTCGGTACCGGTCCAAAAGCCTGAAGAGTTCGAGAAGCTTCGTGTGAAGATTCCTGAGGGAGGTGCCCCACTTCATCGATCCCGGCATATCGCAAAAGTGGCCCGACGATCTCTTCCACGAGGGTTCCCGTTCGGACGGCTGCAGTGGTCCGTTGCCTTGACCGTCGCCCTGTCTTGGACCCGAGGTGCAGTCCTTAGTACGGCGAGACAAGACGGGTTTCTCCTTGGTGACGTCTTCAGTGCCTCAGTTAAGTATTAAGTGGTCGCTAGTTGGTTATCTTGTAAGGGTTGTTCCTGTTAGGATAAAATCCTTTTAGTTCTTGGTTTGGTTTGGTTTTGTAAGATTATCACTGGTTGTTCTAGTTACGATAATAATTTGGTTTAGTTTTGGGTATCGATACATTTGTTCGCTTTGGTAGGCCTAAGTTCTTGGTTCGAGTGCGCACCACCTTTGTTCGTGTTTTTGTCTGTTCTGTGTTCCGGATTATAAAATGGTAAGTCGGAAAAATTGTATGTTGTCGTGTTTTGGTTGCAACAGTGATTCCCGGTTGGAGGATTCATGTCTGGTTCCTCCGATTGGAACTCCTCTTTATGATCTATATTGTAAGTTTGGAGTGGGTCCTATATCTTATAATGAGGTGTGGGTCCGATATACGGAGAAAGACGGTGTCCTTAGTTGGCCACTGCATGGTAGTTTTGAACCCCAAGTTATTGATAATTTAGAAACGAAATTGTTCAAGAAGAAAGCCCGGCCGGCAATGTTTGATTCTCTTCGTTATTGGCTAAAAGAATCTAAACAGAGAGAAATTAAAAAGTTGAAGAAAGAACAGAAAGAGCAAGAGTTGACTTTAGAGCAGTCTGCTAAGCAGCTGCAACTCAACGAGTCTGAGAAAGCAATGGAGGTGGCCAATAGAGAGCGTAATTTAGCGATAGACAAGTGCTATCCTGCCTTGCCATCGAGTACAGCTAAGATAGTAGAGGACCCCAAAAATGATCCTCTGTTGTCTTACTTGTTACGGTCACCCCCACCGTATGCACAGGGTGCTACGGCTCCACCTTTACCGGTTGCTGGACAGCCTGGTATTCCTGCTCTGAATCAAGCTCCTGTACCTCCTGTGGTCAATGTTAATGTTCCTTCGGCACCCCCTCTTCCAGGGTTGCCGGCTTCTTTACCTATACCTGTATCGCTTACACCTGCTAGTTCACAGGCTACTCTGCCTGCTACTCCTACTGTTCCTGTTCTATCTGTCCCAACTGCTACTTTATTTTCTGCTTCTGCTAGTGTTATGACTCCACTTTCTGTTCGTCGGAGAATCACTGATTCTGTCTCTAATATTCTATCTCCCTTCTATAAAACTCTAATTAAGACTCCTACCTCTGACTCTGTGCAGAGACGTAGTCAGCTTCCCAGTACTGAAGAACGGGGAATATTAGATTCCACAGCTCTTAGATGGATTTCAAAAAGTGGAAGATATAGTACTAGAGATGTATTAGATACATTTATGCAGTGGAAGGAACCGACACAAAGATATGTGTTCGAAATGTGCTCTCTTTTGCGTGAGGAATTGGAAGAGGATGATTCTGAATCAAATTTAGAAGAATTAATTAATGTTCAGAAAGAATTTGCTGCAGGTATGATAGTTGGTCAAAATATAAAGGAAGCGATGGAACTAATTTTAAGCTATAGGAATGATCCATCCCTTCGTTCACCGAGAGAGTTAGAAAAACGTAGTACAAAGCAGAATTGCCAATATCCAATGAGGGAGGTTCCTCCAATTTGGCGCGAAGCTGTACAAGCTGACGTACCGAATGGTATTGCTGCCGCTCCGGCCCAATTCCAGAGAGTGTGGATACACATTCCGTGGAAGCGAGCCGAAGTGTTAGCAGTGAAACAGGCCTTGCCTGATCCACGTAAGAATCCAGCCGGATATTACAAGGAGTTAGCGCAGACAGTTGAAGCTTGTGTGACGAATTTAGCGGACATTGACATGTTATTTGGAAATGTAGTTCCGCAACCAATTTGGGCTAAAATTCGTAAAGAGAATCATCCAGTTGCCCTAGGTGGTGATTGGGCAGCTATAATTGCAGCGGATGGTCAACAAATAGGTGGTTCCAAACCCGAACCCTTAATTGCTAATTTACCCGGTAGAATAATTGACTTAATGAAGACTCTGATGCCAGCATTGCGAGTAAACTGGGACAAGTTGTCCGCATGCAGGCAAAAGAAGGACGAAAGTGTCTCCGATTTTTTCACAAGGTTTGAAGAGACTTTCGTGGATCACAGTGGTCAGGATATGAGTACGGAAGGGGGACAGAGACTATTCGTTGATAAATTTGTACACAATTTGTTGCCAGAGCTTAGTAATAAATTGAAAGATTCCGAGAGTGCGTGGGCTGTCTCTATGACTGCGCAAATACTTGCGACTGCCCAGTACTATGAAAATAGGGATGAAGAGGAGAAAGAAAAATCAGAGAAGAAGACGAAAGATTTAAAAACTAAAGTTCTTTTACAGCAAGCGTATCCGCCTCGTACGAATCAGACTAATACACAGCAAGGGTCATATCAAAGGACAGATTATAATTCTCAGAGACCGCAATACCAGTGGAATCAGTGTGCATATTGTAAGAAAGAAGGTCATTATAAAAATGAGTGTCCAGTTTTAGCGCAAAATAATGCTGCAGCAGCTCAGAGAGGTCGTGGTGGTTATATGCAAAATTCTAGGGGTCGAGGACGAGGTGCTATGCCTCCACAAACGAACGATCGCCCTTCTAATCATTTTGATCAGCGAAATGGACAGTCTGCTCAACAAAATAGATCTCAGCAGTATCATGTTGAAGACTATTGTGAAACTGGCGAAGGATTTCAGCAAAGTGAGTACTAGGACAGCCATGGACAAAGAGAGGGAGTAGTATCAGTTCCAGTAGATCAGAGTGGGCCTTATGTCGCAGTAGCAACATCAGGTGTAGTCGAACCGTTTCTGTTGGATACTGGTGCAGCAAAAAGTTCTATCATACATGAGAAACTCCCTGGCGCACCTTTGTCTGGCTTAACGAATGTTTCTGTAGGTTTTTCAGGCGCCCCTGTTTACAACCCCGTATCTGGTCCTTTGTCTATTTCTGTTGGACCCCGTCAATTAAAAGCACCCTTGATTTTAACGACAGGTTGTAATGAAAATCTGCTTGGTTTAGACTTGTTAAAACGCCTATATGCGACATTGTACTGTTCTCCGGAAGGAGTACAGCTTACGTTGGGTAAAAGAATCACCTCTCCGATGTACTTGTCGAGGGATGCACTCCCACCAGAGCTGCGTTCTCTCCCTGATACTCTTTGGGCGACTGGTCCTAACGATGTAGGTCTTTTAGAAATTCCACCATATGTAGTCACTTTGAAAGCAAATGTAAAATTTCCACGAATTCCACAATACAGAATCTCTAGTGAAGGTGAACGCGCAATTTTATTAATTGTGCAAGATTTGATCGAGAAAGGTGTAGTAGAAGAAACTAGAGGAAATGTCTGTAACAGTCCTGTCTTGCCAATTCTGAAACGTACAGATCCTTCAAAGCCTCCAGTCTATAGGTTTGTAATCGATCTTAGGGAGGTTAACAAGATTGTGATTCCACAGTTTCCTGTGGTTCCAGACATAACTGCATTGTTAACGTTGGTTCCTGCAACAGCCACATGGTTTTCAGTTATCGACTTGAAGAATGCCTTCTTCAGCATTCCGATAGCTGAGGAAAGCAGAGATATTTTCGGCTTCTCTCTAGGAGGTCGAAGCTTCAGGTTTAAACGTGCTCCACAAGGGTATTGTGAAAGTCCGTCCATTTGCAGTCAGGCATTAAAAAGTCAGTTAGATTCCTTTGTACTTCCTCCTGGTTCTGCTTTAGTGCAGTATGTAGATGATCTTCTAGTGGCTGCCGATGACAAGGAAACTTGCAAAGCAGCTACAATTTCATTATTGCATCATTTGTCTAATTTGAATCACAAGGTGTCACCTTTGAAAATGCAATACTGTTGCCAAGAAGTGACCTACCTAGGTCATCTCTTGTCAAAGGAGGGAAGAAAGTTGACCCCAGAGAGAATAAAAGCAATTACGCAGATGAATGTTCCTAGCACACAGAGAGAAGTACGTGCCTTTTTAGGTATTACCTCATACTGTAGGCAGTGGATCCCAAATTTTTCTCTTTTGGCAAAACCGTTGGTAGCTTTGACTGGGAAAAATGTTCCGAGTCCAGTGCCATGGTCTGCCGAATGTCAGCAAAGTTTTTCTGAGTTACGAAATGCACTATGTTCAGCTCCTGTATTGGGTACACCCGATTACAGTAAGCCATTCACGCTCTATGTTCACGAAAGAGAAGGTTGTGCGTTGAGTGTTCTGACACAGAGATTTGGTGATAAACAACGCCCTTGTGCGTATTTTTCATCAACATTAGATCCGGTAGCTAGAGCGTTGCCTAGTTGTTTGAGAGCTACAGCGGCAGCTGCGGCTTCCATTCGACAATCTGCTGGTTTGGTGATGAACAACATGCTAGTGGTCATGGTTCCTCATGCTGTGGACACACTCATGAATCGAACCAAGACGCAACATCTTACCAGTGCTAGATTATCAGGCTACGAGCTGACACTGCTAGCGAGTCATATTCAGATCAAAAGATGCAATGTATTAAATCCAGCAACATTGTTGCCGACTAGTCAAGAGTCGAGCGATTCCGAACCTCATGACTGTTGCTTCAGAACCGAGGAAGAGACAAAAGGACGAATTGATCTTAAAGACACCCCGTTGTCAGATCCAGATGGCACGTTATATGTTGATGGGTCTTGCTTTAAATTGGAGAATGGTGATGTGACTGCTGCCTATGCAGTAACGACTTTGAGTACGATTGTGGAGACTGCAAGAGTGAGTCAGAATTCTGCCCAAGCTGCGGAATTGATCGCGTTAACGAGAGCGTGTGTTTTAGCTAAGGGAAAGAGAGTGAATGTGTTCACAGATAGTCAGTACGCGTTCGGCGTGGCCCATAGTTTTGGCCGTTTGTGGAAAGAGAGAGGTTTCATTACGTCCCATGGGACTAAGATTCAACATGGTCAGCTAGTTAATGACTTGTTGGAATCTCTAACCTTGCCGACTGAAGTTGCGATTGTGAAGTGCAGCGCTCATAAAGCAATCACGGATGATGTTGGTCGTGGGAATGCTTTTGCTGATGAGACCGCTAAACAGACAGCTAGAAATATGATGAGTAGAATGTATGTTGCTACGTCTGCAAGATGGATTTCTGAGTCTGGAATGTGTGAGGACACAGTGGAAAGTGTGAAAGAAATTCAGAAGGAGGCGACTGAGGAGGAAAAGCTTGCATGGAAAGAGAGTACGGGTAAATTGGACTCGAGTGGGTGTTGGATTGATTTGTCGGAACAACAGCGTTGGATGTTGCCTGATGCGTATGTGCTTGCAGTAGTAACGATGGCACATGGAGCAGCGTATATCAGTTCTAAAGGGATTTGTAAGATGTTGGCTCCAGTCTGGAAGAATGATCGGATTAGTAAATGTGCAGAGAGAGTGGTGAGAAATTGCATGGTATGCCTGATGCATAATCCTGGCAAGGGAATCCCCACACCCGCTGGTCACTTCGCTCCTCCTTCCTGTCCCTTTGAAGTGATTCAGTTAGACTTCATCCATATGGATCGTTGCAACAATCTAAAGTACGTCCTAGTGGTAGTTTGTGCTTTCTCCAGATGGATCGAAGCATATCCACTGAAGGACAATACTGCCTTGTCCACTGCCAAAATCCTTCTCAAAGAATACTTCCCTAGATATGGCATGCCACGGATTGTATTGTCAGATAACGGAAGTGAGTTCGTAGGGAAAGTTATGCAGAGTGTGTGTGCCGGTGTAGGGATTAAACAAAAGTTCCACAGTGCAAACCATCCCCAGTCTGCTGGTTTAGTTGAGGGTTACAATGGCAGCCTCAAGCTGAAACTTGCTAAAATACAGGCATCCACGGGTTTGTCCTGGCCAGATGCACTACCCTTGGCTTTGTTATCAACGAGAGCGACTGTACATTCTAGAGTAGGGCTTAGTCCATACGAAATAGTTTTTGGTCGTCCCGCCAATGTTTGGGGGGTGCCTAGGCCAAAGGAATTTAGACAGCTGGAATAGCCAATGTTGATTGATTACCTTTTCGACTTGACTGCTAAATTGAGTCTTATTCACCAACAGGTTTTCGATGCATTGCCAAAGCCACCGGAGAGTCCAGGTCATCAGCTGAAACCTGGAGATCAAGTCGTCATTCGTAATTTTGCAAGGACGAAAAATCTTCAACCCAGATTCGTCGGCCCATACCAGGTGCTGCTAGCAACGAGAACTGCTATTCGTGTGGCTGGACGAAAGAACTGGATACACACGACACACGTCAAACGTGTGCCCCTGCCACTTCCTTACGATAACTGGGTGAAGAAAGGAATCGGTGCCTCCGAAACAGAACAAATACCCAGGTTTATCCCTTTCAGCGATGCAGAACTAATCACTGACACATCGAACTCTGACTCTCCTTCTGAAACTGCTCTTTTGAACTCTGAACATTCGCCATCTGCAACAAAAGAACATTTGCCATCTGCGAACCTGAACATTGCAACGTCTGCTGAAAATACACTGTTTCCAGATCAAACAGCTCCTGCTAAACTGAGATACAATTTACGATCTCGCAATATGGACAAATAAAGCAGGAAACTGCCTATTTTACACATTTGAATTTTGACACTTTGCCTCCAGCCAGGAAGTTTGCTATTGTTTTGTTGTTTTAAAATTGCCTTGCCGTCTGGGTAGCCGTAGGGTCTTGGCTGTGTGCCTAGTTGAATCTGCGGGGGTCAGACACAAGGTCGATCTTTCTGTTAGTTCTGGGAACTCCCAGGGCTGATAGAGGCATTTTCATCTACGTACACATCATCAGTGGTCGCGAGCGGATTGTAGAAGATGGAGCTTCCTGAGCTGCAACGAGAGAATGTAATTTATGTTCGCAGAAATAGACTATACAGAATTCTTCACAGCACATGCTTTCTAATGCAATGTGCAGTTACGCATCCACCACGTTCCACTAAATACAACTCAGCCAACAAAGCTTTAGTCCAGGGAATTATTGACATGATTAAAGACGTCAATAATACTCCATCTTACCCTAGAGATGAATAACGGGTATATTTGAGTTGGAACTCTACAGAGTATCGCCTTAGTTTGGGAGAAAGCAAGCGTAAAAGCTCAACTCCAGTCTGGGTCGTGCCTCACCGAGGTCAGGTCTGTTTGCAAGGAAATGGGAGAAATCCGAGAGCTCAGCTAGGGAGGAGTGAGTGCGTTGAGACTTACGTGTTTCCGTCTAACTCTTCCCCTGCCTTCCTTACTGCTAGGGGTACCTACTTCATCTGTCAAGACAGAGCGTATACATGGCTGCCTGCTGACTTCTCAGGTTCATGTTATATTGCTCGATTGTTGCCTCCGACATACACTGCTTCTTCAGATTAACACAAGACCAGAGTAGCAAGAGGTGTTTTCAGCAAGGAAGATACCGCTGGTCAGGAAGCTGGAGACTTCTTCAAAGGTTTCCTTCCGTTTTGGGGGCCTATGGCCAATAGTAGAAATCTACGTCAGCTAACACGGGTAGTTGAATCTACTATTACAGAAACTGCTGGTGCCCTTAGTAACTTAACAGCTGAGCTTCAGGCGGATCGACTCATGACGTTGCAGAACCGTATGGTTCTAGACGTAATACTTGCAGATCGAGGTGGGGTATGCAGAATGATCCAATCGAGCTGCTGTGTTTTTATTCCCAATAATGCTCCGACTGTCTATGAGGCGATCTCTAAGCTACACAAGATTTCCGACTCTATACATGTAGACAAAGGAAACTGGTCCTTCATGGAGTGGTTTTGGACTCTGATATCAGCGTGGGGATAAAAGGTTCTGATGGTCATTGGTGTCATCCTAGTATTTCTATTCTCATGCTGCCTGATTATCCAGTGTGGTCCCGCTTTGTGTAGTCTTTGTGCTGCAACATGTTTCAGAAAACCACCTGCGTTTGGAGAAAAGGCGCGAGAAAGAATGATGATTCAACAACATGTCACTGACCTGATGAGCATAGAGATAGACTCGGACATAGAGTAATTGCCTATGTAAGGGCAAAAGGAGGGTCTGAGGTTCCGTGACGATTTGAACCCGTGTTTTCAACATTGTCGTAAATACATAATTTTGGTATCAGTGAACCGCAAATGATTCATTTAGCATATCCTGGTGTTTTCGCTATGCTACGAGCAAGAGCACTCCTGTTACGAACACATTTCTGATCTACCCATGGCATCCATCTTAGATCACGGAAGCCATTTTGTGTTTCTTGCCCTCACATAGACAATGGACACGTAGTGACCTCTTTCTCTTAAGGACACGTAAGCTTTAGCCGGAGATTCACCTTGCTAGTGACACGTGCACCTTAGAACAGAACACGCCATGGCTGCATGACTCAACAGAAACTGCCTCCTCTGCCCGAGGCCAGTCCTGCTATACTGGTTCTCGTGTTCGTTGGCCTGATCATGATTAGGCGGCCGAAGCTGGTAGCCTTGCCCATTTACGACCCACAAACATCTCTTATCCTGCTTTTCTATCTTCTGCACCTGGCTCTGCTCCTTTCCTTCTGGGCCTTTATTAGGGGGAGGTAATGAAATTTACGATGAGGCGGTCCGGGTCTTGAATGAAAAGTTGACATGGGATTATGATGGAACAGTGGGAACCCCTCGTTCGTAATGTTTTGACATCAGATATTGTTGACGATTCCTGTGCAACGCCAAATATTTATTGTTTAGGACACAAAGGTTTTGGAATGTACTAACATGTAAAGAATTTGCCCGAAGCCCAATATTCAGTATATAAGGAGCAACCCTTTTTGTACAAATTGAACAGGCTCCTAGAATCTGCCCGTGTGTAGTTTCTGTGACTTCTGTGTCCCTGCAGTAATAAACCTTTGGTCTTTGACGCCACCATCGAGAAGCCCGTGTTTCTGTTTATTTGTGCACCAAGACAGGTAGAACTCCGGGGTCTTCGGGTGTTATCCCTTACACCTCTGGACGGAACCAAAAAGTCCAGAACTCCACAGCTGGTTTTGGAGCACCCTTGATGTGCTCATCACTTCACTCTATTCACTGGCAGGGCTAGGGTCATCAGTCGCACCACAGGGGGCGGAGCCAGCATTGTCTGGGGAAAACCCAGCCTCATTCAGGACACAGGTACACTCCTCATCAGCCATCAGCATGCTTATCTCCCACTCACCACCGGGCAAACCCGTTCAGCCTTCCTGGAGCCAGGCTCACCAGCCAGCTCCAGCCAATCACACGCCAGGCATATTTTACACTAATATGCCAACTACTAGAAGTGGCATTTGTACACAAGACACACTCATGCCACATACATCATTGCGAAGCATTCATTCTCACGAGTTCGCACATATCAATTTCGAACCTGTACACCCCACGCATCAGGAACTACCAGGGACACATACATTCCCCATGCATTCCTATGGGAGGGCAGGCCTATCTCATCACATGCACTCAGAGTGCGCACGCACTTTCCACTGGGACACAGTGAAAGTGCGCAGAAACCAAAAAATCACTACCTCCAATCCATACTCACAAAGCAAAAAGTTTAGGGGTGAACCTGCCAGAAGGGCCAAGTCCAACAGTCACGTACCAAGCAATCTCCTCATTTAGACCTTTACGGACACAATTGAGATGGAACACCCAAAAGGTCTCCCGTTTCTTACGTGTTATCTCACTTGGTTGACCCATCCTGACTTGTACCTTTTCTAATATGGACCATTTCGATTCTGTTTCACTGTGATTCAAATCTAGAAAATGTTGTACTAAGGGGGCCACTATTCTCTTGGTTCTAATTGCTGATTTGTGTTCACTGAAACGCAAACGGAATTTGCGGCCTGTTTCCCCCACATACGCAAGACCACAAGGGCAGAAAAGAATGTACACGTTGTTACTACAGCGACAGTTGGTAAGATGTCGTAGTCTAATTTCCATGTTGTTGTAGTTAACTACATCCGATACTAAGGCTGCCTCACAGGCGTGACATGAGCCACATCTATGGTTGCCCAAAATAATAGGCAAACCAGTAACTGACCTCGGTATGCCCATATCTAGCCTTTTAATATTACGTGTATGAACCAACAGATCCCTGAGGTTCTTGTTTCTGCGATAGGCCACTAGAGGAAGTGGTATGGGAGATATGTTTTCATCTGTATTAGGTATCCTCCAATTTTTGTTAATCACGTTCTTAATTTTAAAATTAAGAGTTGAATGATTAATCACGCAAGTAATCCGATTTTGTGGTGCGCGTTTGGAGCCTAATAGTAATGCCTCCCTATTGTAATATTTAGCTCTCTTATATGCGTGGCGTACGAGTCGATGTGGGTAGCCTCTACTAAGTAATCTTTCTTTTAGGGCATCCCTATGTACGTGGAAGGATGCCATGTCTGTACAGTTACGCCAAATGCGTAAGAATTCCCCAAAAGGGATTGACTCTCGTTGGCAATTCGGGTGGTAGCTACCAAATTGTAGAATGGTGTTCTTAGCTGTAGGTTTTCTGTATAGACTCACTTTAAGATGGCCACTAGTACCATCAATGGTGATGTCCAAAAATTCCACTCTTGAATGATCACAGTTGGCGGTAAACTTAAGATTGGCATTACTGGCGTTCAACCAAAGAATGAATTCATGTAAAATCTCTGTCGGCCCTCTCCAAATAAAAAAAAATCATCAATAAAGCGTCTCCCAAGAGACACATTTTCAAAAAACAGAGCTGCTTCATTGTAGATGTTCTGTAGCTCCCACTCCCCCATAAAAGTATTGGCTACACTGGGGGCACAAGATGCACCCATCAATGTCCCTTTTATTTATTTATAAAGGGAGCCATTAAATTCAAAAAAGTTATTCAGAGGACAACCTCAAGGCATTGTAGGTACATTATTGCCCATCATTGTCAGCAGAGAGATGAATCCGACCTTTACTGTCCATAGAAGGGCAATCTTGCAGTATGTCTTCCCACATGCACAGTCCTCTTTCCTCAATCCCCACTTTATTTCCCCTTTCAGAGCTGCACCCTCATAATCCACCCTTTTAATCATCTCTTTTTTCGACCCCCATAGACCAGCTCCATCTGAAGCTTTCCACCTCATTGATATCCGGCGGCGAGCTAATATTAATGCTGCATCTAAGAATCTACATATAACAGCCTTTGATTTGGCCATAGGGAACAGTCCTAGAAGACAGGTCGACAGGGTTCTAGTAATATTCCTATCCGTGGATATGTTAACAAATTCACTATTGTTTCCAAATATGTTGTCACCGTCGAACCCCTCACACAACGTAGTAAAAATCTGCTCCCTCTGTGTTACATCTTGGGAGGCTGCATGTGTACTTGAGAACATGAAATGAATCCTTTAGGTAAGATTCTCCCTAGGCCGGCAGTAACGCTGAAGTAATGTAAACCTGGAGTTCCTGGAAACTGAGGGGGGAGGCAGGAGTTTTAGATTTGGCCTCAACCCCATCGTTAAATGGTGTCAAATGGCGTTCCCCTGTTAAAGCTCCATTGTTCCCACAGACCAATCAGCTCTCCCTTGGATTGTGCAAGTTGCACCTGATATAATAGTCAATATCTCTCTGCCTCCTATTGGTTGTGCTCAGGTCCTTAAAACAACAATGCTCTGGGGCTCTACTATCCCTTCCTGCCATCAGCTCTGCATTGTAGCCTCTAGTGCCCCATATAAAAGAAAATCCTGAGGTTGGATCGCCTATTCGCTTATTATGTCCTAAAACTCAACCGGTCTTCCGTTCTCAAACAACTGCACCGGAGTGTCCAATACTTTCCTCCCCCAAATATATCGTCTCCTCAAGCTACTCCTTTGTGACAAGAATAATAAAGATTGTAACACCAACTCTCACTCATACAGTATTTGTGTTTTTATCCTCTGGAGGGCCCTAGCCCGCATCTATCGCAACTTTCTGCCCAGAATCCCCTCCCTGTGAAACTGCACCCCTCGAGATGGAATGAGAAATAGACTCAGATGAGTGCCCTGAGAGGGTACATCCAGCTCTCCATTTTCCAAAGCACCCCAACAAACACGAGATACTACACTTCTAGATCAGGGACTGCCATCCCCTCCATCTGTCAGAAGTATAAGTTCGGCTAATACAATTCTCCACCTCTGCGATGCTCTCATTTCGCCAAACACAACTCTGGGTGTCTGTATTGGTAAAGCGGCGAATAAGTACAGAAGGCGTGGAAGTAGCATCCTCTTTCAGAGGACTATTGTACCCATTGCAGAGAGGGGAAGTGTATGCTAGAATGGTATAGATTGTCGTAGTGAGGTCAGGGCTGCAATTTCAGGACTTTTACCCCTCCCCAACAGGGGAATGCGGTGGATAATCATTAAACTTGCTCCAATTCACAATTTGCTGAAGTGCTCCAAGGCCTCAAAAGTGTTCGCTGCATCTGATCGCTTTCCACATAGTATTACAACATTTTGTCTGCATATAGAGAGATATACAATGAGGCTCCACTAACCAAACAGTCTTTGTAGCAATTTCCCCGTTGGATCACCAGAGCTAGTCTCTCCATCGATGAGTGGGCAACGCTGCCTCGTGACCCTACCAACTATACATTTGTCCGAAATAGCCCATCAAGCCTTTATACGGACCATGAGCCCTTGTTAGGAAGCAGCTTCACAAACCCAGGGTCACCTGAACTGTGAAGATAAATTCCCATTGCAGAGAATTAAAGGCTTTTTTGATATCTATGGAGAGTGCTCATGTCTTAGGCTAGTCTCCAAGGAGAATTTAATACCCGTACTGTCGGCCTTATATTTGGTACCGTGCTTCTTGTCTGGACAAACCCTGAGTGATCAGGGTGGATCAGCACCCCTACCTAATGCAATCTGTTTGCTGAGTACCTTATAATCCACATTAAGTATGAACAGTGGCCTACAGGAGGTCACCTGTTCCTCATCCTTGTCCTTTTTATACAGTGTCACAATCAGCGCCTCACACGTTGTTGGAGAGCGGTAGCTCACTATTTTAGATTCATTATACATCTCTGTCAATATGGGAGCCAATCCATCTATACAGGCTGCATAAAATTCAGGGCAGGCATCGGACCCAGGCACGTTTCCTCTGGCTCAGATGTATTAGCACCCACACTTCCTGAAGTGAAAAAGTCCCCACCCAAGAAGGTGGCTTCCTCACTTGTCAGTCTGTGTGTCTTAGCCACCGAGACATAGTCATGCAATGCTTGAGTATCAGGCGCAACCCGCACAGCAAATAGCTGTGTATAGTTGGTCATAAAAGTTGCATTTATTTCTCCCTGTAACAAGTTGCCCCTCATCAGGTCATGTCCTTATCCTCGCAAAACCAAAGGGAATGATGGAATGAGTGTTGAACATTGCAAGCACTCACCCGCAGTCAACTGATCTGGGTTTAATCCATCATTATTGTTTAGCTCACTCCGCCACCTCAGTTCAGACATGGCTATATGCAAATCAGTCTGACCCTGTGCCTCATGGGAACAGTCCAGCCCGAACTGCCAAGCCATGTCTTCCCTGGACCAGAAACCAGTATCTTGGGATCGGTTTCTGGCTAATCAGCCGTCATCAGCCAGGCTAGCTTGAATCCAGTGGCAAAGTGAGCAAGGGACCCACGTCTGGGCATACCCTGCCAACTTAGGGCGAACAAAGCAACACCAAAGGGGATGATGGACGGAGTGTTGAACATTGCAAGCACTCACTCCCAGTCAACTGATCTGGGTTAAATCCATCATCATTCTTTAGCTCACTCTGCCACCCCAGTGCAGACATGGCCATATGCAAATCAGCCGTCATCAGCCAGTCTAGCTTGATTCCAGTGGCACAGTGAGCCCAGAACCCATGTATGGGCATACCTGGCGCACTTAGGGCGAGAAAGCAAAATACACACATTTGATGGACGGAATGCAGAACAAATCAAAACATTCACCCCCAGCCAAGCGATCTGGGTTAAATCCATCATTCTTTTGCTCACCATGCCATCCCAGGTTAGACCCAGCCATATGCAAATCAGTCTTGACCCTGTGCCTCATGGGAACAGTCCACCCCGAACTGTCAAGGACCGGAAACAAGCATCCTAGGACCGGTGTGGTGCCTTGAAGCCTGGCTGTCTGCTGGGAGTGGTAAGTTGTTTGCCTGACCCTGCAGGTGATGACACTCTCCAGGAAGAGAGGGGTCCAGTTTGTCTAGGATGAATCAGACTACTCAAGCGATCTCATGGGAACCCTGGTGCGTCCGAGCCTCTCCTCTCAGTTCCTGGTGAGAATGAATGTTCTGTGGTCCTCGACGGTCCAGTTATGGTTGTAACTAAGTGATTGCCACAGTGACAGCCGAGGGCTGCAACTGCAAGACGATGCCAAGGGAAAATTCATTATTTATTTAATTTTCCCTCAGTATCGTCCCTTGAAATCCCCCCTTCCTGGCTCCACTGCTGTTACCTGCACGGAGCGCGGCTGGGGGTTGTACTTGACCCACTTTGCGGAGACCTCCGTTGAGGCACTCTACCTCTGCCTTCCCCATGGCTCCCCGAACAGTGTCTCTCAAGCCGTAAGTCACATTGACCCCTGGCTCTGCCATGGGGGTTCTCCTTGGTTCTATTGGGGCCATTCAACTAGTGGAGCTCACTTTGAATAATCTGGTTCAGTCCCCCGCTAGTCATGCATCTTTCCTGTCCTGGAATGTTGCGGTACATCTCTGTCCTTGGGTGAAAAGTATGTGAAGTTCTTTCGTGCCGGCAGCGACGGCTGACAGCTCTATTCAGCGGGTTCTGTTTCATTCCTGATGCTGAACGCCAGGCACAACTCACTGGGCAGTAACGCTGAAATCTTTGCCCTTCTCAGTCGATGGGAGGTTACAATTCATGATAAGGGTGGTGATGCGCACAACCTTAAGCAATCTGTGGCAGTGCCAACATCATTCAAGAGGAGATTGTGATGGGATTGTGGTGCTCGTGGTCCAGGAGATCCTGACCATAACATTACATTCTTCTTGGGTCCAATCTCAACCCCGCACCCAAGCAAGCAGCTCCCCTCAGTCTGCGTCCCAGGGGTGAGCGCTCCGGGCAGATGCAGTTACCTTCTGATGGTGCCAATCTTCTTCCAGCTCATGTCACTTCTGCCTTCCCTACTACCGATGATATCTAAAACTTCTTTAGTTCTTCATATGCTGTTTGGTGTTAGATGGCTCAGCGGAACGGGCAGCGTGTTGAGTTCCAAGACACTCTGGGCCTCAGGTGTCAGCACAGCCGTCATCACTGGGGAGACATATCCAGGACCTCACCTGTAGTGCAGCCGTAATGACCTTGTCTTGTGTTGCAGTGTGGGTTTAAAGTTGTCTGGCATCCTTTGCATCCTCTTTCCTTCTGAGCTGTCTCTTTCCAATGCAAGGACATCTCCAGTGTGTCTCCAAGTAATCCGTCAGGTCACTCCTTCCAAGGAGGGTTAAGGCCACCTGTTCTGGCAGACTGGTTGAATCTTCACCATTCAAGGGGATTTGGCAGTAGGTACTCTAACTAAGGTGTTCTAAAGAATCTCCCAGTCGTTGCTTGTGTGTTGCCTCAGCTCCTTGTCAAGAAAGCTCATCACAGGCAGTTCGTTTTCCAAATTGCAGACATTGTGTATTCCTGAAAAGTGTTTAGCCGCGGTGGAAGCGGATAGTATGGTTTTATGAGGAGAAAATTGAGGACTCAATGATGACCATAATAAAAAGATATCCTCCTGCAGGAAGTGACGTAAGGATAAAAGCAGGTGGCATCCTGTGCCGTGGTCCAGGAGGGACAGGCTTAGCTATAAATGGTTTGGAATGCATTCATTTTCTTTGAGTGCAAAATTCATCAAGCCAGAAAACACTGCTCGTCATCCTTATTCACAGACTGCCACCAGCAGCATCTCGGTACTAACAGGAGAGTGGCTGTAGGTCCTCTTTGGCAGGCTGTGGCTGTGTCGTTACACAATCACAAAACCCCTCCCTGAGGTTCCTTGGTACGAAGGATTAGAGGCTGTTGTTGAAAATACATATCTTTTTGGGCGTTCAGTGATTTGGTTAAGTCTTTAAGAACCTTAGGATCTAACTGAGAATGAGCGAGACGCACTTGCACAAATGTTTGTGCAGCACCAGTTATTGGATGGGGTTGAATGATTGCTTGAGCAAAGGTGATTGGATATCTTAGCGACAGCGCGTCAGCAAGTGTGTTCTTGGACCGAGGGACAGAACTAATGAAGAAGACGCACTGAGCAAAGCAGTGGGTTCTGTTCTCACACTGTAAATTACAGAGGCTCTCTGCGTTTCTATGATGGGTTTGAATCTCAAATGGTCTTGTATTCGGATTTTAAGGTGTCTCCATTATGTGTGGATGAGTTTCAATGTAAGACGTTTTATGAGCCTTTGCAGCTCCGCTCACAGTCTTTAAGTAGGTGAGAAAGGCAGAAGATCGGGTCCTCAAGTCCGGCCTCATCCTGAGATTGCAAATCAATTATCATTAGTCTAATCACTTCTATTATCTTCCTTAAACGTGTCATTATCATCAGATTCAAGGGACCCATAATCAGATTTCTTATTTGAATCCTCACCTTTCTTGAATATCTTGCGTTGGAAGGGGGGGGGCGGAGGCGGGCTCTCTATCTTGGGTGAAACGGTTGATAGCAGATGAGCAGATTTTATTAAGGATATAAAGAAATAAAAGGACAAGGCCGCACTCCTGCTTGGAAATACTTAAGGCAGGAGGACCCCCTGAACTATTTCCAGGACCTCCCTCCCTCCCCAAAATATGCTTTTCATCCAAGACTAGATGCTCCATCCATCAAAGATAAAACTGTCATTAATTTTATGTAGTTCCTTTGCACTCTCACAGATATGATCAATCAGTTCCAGTGCTCTGGATGAGAGGGAGGTTCGGGTGCTCTGCGGATGGACAGTGTGCATCTCGGACCTGGTCTGTGTGGGTGAGCAGCGCACACCTCAGTGGAAAGATTGACTGAGGGCTTGAGCAGCACACAGCTCAGTGGGGGGTGTATGGATGACCATCACACAGATCAGCGGGGCGAGCTGTGGGTGAATAGAAGAGAGCTAAGTAGGGGGTTGTGAGTGGGCAATGAACAACTCTAAGCCGCAGGTGCTGTGTGGGCAATGCGCAGCCTAGAGAGGTTCTGTGTGGGTGGTTCATGTACTGCACAGCTCCGTGGAGGGCTGCCTGGGTGGATGGTGCAAAGCTCAGTTGGGCTCTTGTTGGGTGGGCAGTGCGCAGCTCGCTGTGGGGTTTGTGTGTGGCATTTGGTGGGTGAGCAGTGTTCAGCTCAGTGGGTGAGGTTGTTGGAAAGTGCTCATCTCAGTGGGGGCTGTCTAGGTGACAATGTGCAGCTTGGTCAGGGTTATGTGGGTGGTTAGTACAAAGCTCAGTGGAGGGCTGTGTGGTGACCAGTGCACAGCTCCATAAAGTTCTTTGCGAATGGATAGTGCACGGCTCACTGGTTAATGTACAGCTCAGTACGTAGGCTGTGTGCAGCACATAACTCTGGGGTTCAATGTAGTGTGCAGTGCACAGTGCAGGGGAAGCTATGGGAGCAGTGCACAGCTCAGTAGGGGTATGTGTGGGTGTGCAGTGCACAGCTTAGTGAAGGGCAGTGTGCAGTGCACAGCTCATTTGAGGTCTCCAGGGATTTTGCGGGTGGGCAGTGTACAGCTCGGGGGGTCTGTGTGCTTGGGTATTATACAGCTCAGTAGGGGGCTACGGGGTCTGTGCTGGTGGACAGTTCACCACTCAGTGGGGGAGGTGGTTGGGCAATGCACAGCCCAATGGGGGGCGGGGGGGGAGGTCTGTGTTGGTGGGCAGTGCACAGCCCAGTGAGGGGCTGTGTTGTTGGGAGCGGAAAACTAAGACAGTAGAAGGGAAGGAAGCAAGAGTGTACAGCTGCAAGAAACACAGTTTTCTTGCTTAGCTTTAGCTTCGCACCGCCTGGGCCCCTAAATATGGCACCAGTCCTAGTTTTGTTGGTTTCTCTCAGAACTACTTGTGCCCCCCCCCCCCAGCCTACACACTACATATGGCGGTGCTCATTTAAATCTTCCCAGAATCTAACCATTTTTTCTTTGATGCTGACAGAACAAGGTGAGAGCGGAGAAGAAGAAAATTGCGTCTGAGATTGAAGAGCTGCGCCAGCTCCTGAGGGATAAAGAGCAGACACTGAACCAGAGACTGGAGGAGATGGAGAAGACAATCACCATGGAAGAAAATGGAAATATATCCAGACTGTCCAATCAAATCACTTCTCTCAATGCCCTGATAACAGATCTAGAGAAGAAATGCAAGGAATCAGCGTTGGACCTCCTGAAGGTGAGACTCTGCTTGGTAAATACAAGACAATACAGAAGAGCTACATTCATCTGGTGTGTGAGGCGTTGAATGTATGTGAAGCACCTGTATGATCAACAGACCGGGTTAATTTACACTGAGCTCCTGTATTCTGACAACCCAACAAAATATACAAGCAAGTTTAACGGCAAATCCTTCTGCACTGACAGCACAACACAATGTACAGACTGATTCAGTGTAGAGGAACCTACTTGTATACTGACGGCCCAACACGGTATCAAGAACAGATGTACGTAAAACTATCCCATTCAGAACGCCACACTGCGCTGTGTCGCGTGACCTCATTCAGAATGTGGTTATGGATTATTGCTAAAAATCTCCTATAGAGGTCAACAATGAACATCCTTAAAACAGTGTAAAATATAAACACAAATTAATTTTATTCCTAAACTAAAATATCATTACGCATTTGATAAATTTTGAATAATGCTATTATTGATAGAATATAAATAGTGAGCACTGGTTTCGTAAATTTACTGGTTGAGACTCTACATATAATTACTACAGTGTGTGCAGTTTTGGTCAATCCCGCTAGCACCATCCCACCTCCCCTTATTTATGTTTAACGACAAACCTTGTGTGCGCAGATGAAGAAAGAAGGTTCTCATAGAACAGTCACATCCTGAAATATGGCTGCATACTTTGGTTTCATGCTTTTTATTCAGGTTCAGGGCGTTTATCCAAACTGTAATTAAGCTCCGGTGCTCGAAGTCTTAAATTGATTTATTTATAATATTTATAGAGCGCACTGGGACTAGACTGGTAGTCTGAGGCTGTACCAGCAATTGTATACACGGGGAGAAAAAGTAACCAAGACAGTGCAGTGTTACAGACATCCATCATTTAGGAAACAGCCAGGTCTTGAAGGCTTTCCTGAATTTCAGCAAATCTGCCAAGGCCTCAATTCAGACGGTATCCTATTCCAACTCTAGGCAGCCTTCACTGGGAAGACACGACCCCCTTGTCGAACCTCGGGAACTCGTGTTCCTTAATACGATTAGCGGTTGCAGACCGTAGCGCCCTTCCCGGAGCAAATCTTTTCAGTCTTCGCTGCAGCGATGTGGAGCTCTTATCCCGAAGGGCCGTAAACACAACACATCGCCTTGAAGAAAACCCTCTGCTCCACGGGGAGCCAATACATTTCCCTTAGAGCCTTGGAAGCCGAGGATCTCTGTGGCCTGTTTAATAGCAGGTTTGCTGCAGCCACCTGAACTCTGTACAGTCTCTTGATCGAGTAGTCAGCGGCTCCTAATAGGAGAGAATTACAGTCGTCTAATCTACTGAGTGTGACACTTCCCAAAATTATTGCTTTAGCCGGGTCAGGTAGGACCAGGAACATTTGTTTTAGTCCTTGAAGCAGAACAAAACAAACACCAGGCACTTTTGTTCACATACTTTTCCAAGTAAAGACAATCATCAAAAGTGTCTCCAGGATTGTGTACTGCTTCTCAGAAGCATAACTGGGTCTCTCTAGGGAGTGGCGAGAAATTAATGGGTAGTGGCATCGAAATTTTGTTCGCGGGGCAGCATAACAATTCTGTCTTATTCCTGTTTAGTTTGAGGGAGTTTGCACTCATCCTAGGTACAACATCCACTAAACGGGCCTGGAAAGATTTTACAGCATCTGTCTGATATTATTATTAAAAGACAGAATTAGCTGCGTATCGTCTGCATAATTAACCACAGAAATGTGATGCGTCTTTATCGGAGAAATTAGAATCTGCATTTAAATGTTAAACAGCACCGGGCTCAGTGCTAAACCTTGAGGCACCCTATTAGACCTGACATCATTGGCTTGAGTCTCTCCTCCATTTTTTCTGTTTGCCTCTACTGTTTTACGATGTTTTGCTGGTATATGCTTTGGGCGCCGTGTCACTGCTGATCAGTGCCATAGCGCAAGTGCTCCCTATGTTAAATTGATGTATCTATTGTATCCATGTTTGGCTTATTTGGTTTACTGTCAGTCCCTAGTCTAGTGCACCAGGAGTGCTGGGGCTGGTAAATACAAATGCCGCTCGTGGGCTTGCAGCACGTGTTGTGCCACCCACAGGAGCGGCCTCGTAAAAGAATGTCTACGGGTCGGTCATTGCGAGACCCACGTGCAGTCTTGTACTGTCACGCCGGCTGCGCAGGTATACCTACTTGCCAGCCCCTCCAACCTTCCCTTAACTTCATGTTAGTCACCCCTATTGTAGGCCCGTGGGCAGGGTGCATTGTAAGTGTAAGGTAGGACACGCCTGACCAAGTTGGCATGTCCTGATAGTGAAGTGCCGCCATCTTCGTGCTTCACTATTGCGAGGTAGCCTGCTCTCCATTGCTTAGAATGGGCCGCCGGGATTATTAATGCTATGATCCTAGCTGGCTCGGAGAGTACGGTGCAATGTCGAGTTTGGTATCCCTGAACTCGGGGTTTAATTACGCATCCGGTGGTGTGGATGGTTTTTGGACTCTGGGTTCGAAAATAGTACTTTTAGAAAGTGTCTATTTTCTTGTCTAACCATATCTGGTCTCTGCTGGTCTTGCGTGTGTGTGACAGGAGCTGGGTGGCTCCAAGAGGTCTGGATGAGTCAGTGTGGGATGAGTGGGACATTTACGTTGAGAGTAGGGGGAGAGTAGTTGTTGATAGCCTGCCTTGCCTGATACAATGCTGGCTCCACCTCCTGCCAAGCGACTGATGGCTCTGTGCCTGCCATGGACGATCCTAGCCCCACCTCCTGCCAGGAGGGCGATAGCTCTGCTCCTGCCAGTATCAATGCTGGCTCCACCTCCTGCGGGGCGTCTGAGGACCCGGCCCGGCTCAATGAATAGGCCAGGTGCTACTGCCTAGCTCCACCCACCGCAGACCCAGGATGTTGGGAAACCCCCGGCATAGACAAAGGGATCAAAGACGAAAAGGGGTATAAGAGAAGGACCCCTGAACTAGGAAATCAGATCACTTCTGACAAGGAACCCTGTAACCAAGGACAAGAGCCCTGCTGATCTAAAGGACTGCCTACCCCTTCTGCCAGTGTGCTGTTGTTGGGGGGAATCCTGCAGCGCTTCTTTATTTTTGCCAAGGAACCAGGAGAGAGGAACTGTGTGTGTACTCTCAAGCTTGCTAAGAAAATCTCCAAGGACTGGAAGGATGCCAGTCTCCTGCTGAAGTCACAGGGCTAAAGGACTTCATCTGCTAAAAGTGCTATTTGCTGGAAGTGTGAATCCAGCACCTCTGAAAGGACCAGCCATCACGATGACCGGACGCTGGGCCCGACCGACGCCAGCAGCAACGCCAGTGAGTGGGAGTACGGCTCTAACTCCAGAGGACCTCGTGTCTGCCCCGCTGCTGATCGCATCAACCGTGTGCCCTTCGACGCCGTGAGCGCTGCTCACTCTGTGCAACCGCATCATCGACGACGCCTGCTGAGGCCTGATCGACACCGAAGACGCGACGCCGGATTGCCCGACGCCGCCGATCATCGTGTGCTTCATTTTCCTAAGGTACTGTGTTGTTGGGGGTCCATGTGACTCCAGGCCCGACGTAGCGCTCCTCGCGGTCGACGCCACACCTGTGGATTATCTTTGCCTCGACGTTGTGTAGCTCCCGTGTGAGTTACCCTGTTGCTAAGAACTGTGTTTCCAAGAAGAAGATTTGCTTGATACTAAAAGACTTTTGTGCTAAAGAAGAAACTACCTTTGAACTATCCTTTTTCCTTCCCGAACGTATTTATTCCGATTGTGTACAGTTTTGCCGTTATTTGGTCTTGTGCTAAGCCTTATATAAAAATACTTATTTTTATAATACTACGGTGTCGTGTCCATTTGTAGCGTGTTCACTGTGTTACTGTATGTGGTCATAATTGCTTAACGCACAGCCTCTGAGATAAGCCTGTTCTGCTCTGCCAAGCTACCGAGGGGGTGAGCAGGGGTTATCAAAGGGTGTGATCCCCTTGCCCTGACTAGAAAAGGAGTGTCCCTATTTGTCAGAAGTGCATACCTCTGCCAACTAGAGACAGCCGGTTCTAACATTGGTGGGTCAGCGGTGAGGATTCAGACTTTGCATTTATGACCCATGTACAGTGATTAGTGTGCGCTACATAGTGAAAGCAGACCATAGCGCAGTCACAATCTGATTCGGAAGGATCCTATTTTTGTTCTCCGCTTTTCTGAAACTTGATTTTCTGAACACTGCCAGTTTTTAACCATGAGTGACAACGGAGTCACTGCCCCTGCTATCGTTGTTGTGGAGGAGTTCGAGAGGAGTAAGCTAAAGAGATACAAGAAAGATGAGCTGAAACACTTTTGCGTCCAGTTTGAAGTTCCTACCACCGGCCTCTCGAGAAAAGATGATTTTTATAAAGCATTGCAGGCCTGGTGGGAGTCCAGAAATCCCTCTGATGTGGTGGTGGTACCCACAGAGGAAGGGGATGAGGAGGTGCCAGTGAATGGACCTGTGCCCTCTCCCGGAAGCAGTGTTTCCTCCAAAGGTCTTTCCCCTGAAGAAAGAGAAGAAAGGGCGAAAGAGCGAGTTTACAACATGGAGATGGCAAGGCTAAAAATAAATGGGCAGTTGGAGTTAGAAAATGCAAGAGGTAGAAGGGAAGCTGATTTAGAGATCAAAAAGTTGGAGTTTGAACGAGAGAAGTTAGCTTTGGAGCGTGAAGCCAGGTTGAGGGAGCTGGATATCCAAGCTAAAAAGTTAGAGTTGAATCCCTCTGGTGGCAGCATTCCATCCGAGCCTGCAGAAAGTAAGTTTTACTTCCCGAAAGAAGTGATCAAGGATTACAATAAGAATGAAGATATTGGTCAATGGTTTAAAGCATATGAGTTAGCATTGTTAGCCCACCAGGTCCCTGAGAGGAATTGGGGAGCGGGGTTGTGGGGTCGCTTTGTGAATGAGGGAAGAGATACCCTGT
Organism: Lissotriton helveticus; assembly: GCF_964261635.1. NCBI lineage: Eukaryota > Metazoa > Chordata > Amphibia > Caudata > Salamandridae > Lissotriton > Lissotriton helveticus. Next base: position 87,159,081 of record NC_136063.1, read on the forward strand.
TAGACATGCCTGTTGCGGATAGGATGTCGTATACTCATATGAAAGATGCTTTAATGTTGCGATATGGTTTAACCCCCGAGCAGTACAGACAAGCTTTTAGAGAATGTAAGAAATTGCCTGGTACGACGTGGGTTGAATATGTGTCTTATTTTTGCAGAGCCATGGATGGTTGGGTAAAGGGCAGCAAGGTGGAAAGTTATGAAGCTCTTTATGATTTGTTTGCTTGGGAGCACTTGTCTAATAACTGTTTTCCAGAGCTGTGCCAGCACCTGATTGATAGCAAGATATCTAACCCTAGAAAACTTGCTGAGGAGGCGGACCGCTGGGTCAGTACCAGGGTCCACAAGGGTCCAGTGGGAGACTCAGCCAAAGGTGGGCAGGGTCCCCAGCAGAAGAGTGGGGGGGACAAGGGTAAACAGAAGGAGTCCCAGAAAGGGCCCCAAAGTAATCCCCAAGAGAACCAAGAGAAAGGTTCCCAGCCTCCCCCTGAGAAGAAGCCAGGGGCCCCGACGGGTAAACCTGTTCGTAGGGGCCCCCTAACCTGCTACACTTGTGGGCAGGTGGGACACCGGTATTACGATCCCCAGTGTCCCATGAAGAAATCGAATGCACCGTCGAGTGCACCCCCCCGTCAGTTGGCGAGTGTAGCCTTGGGAGGGGAGGAGATGGTTGTCCATGGTGGGAGGGGTCCCGCAGAGATGTCCCTGGTCTCGCTAGGAGACATGCAAATGGTCCCTCCGCCCCCTCTGCCTAGTAACACTAGTAAATATAGGCAGTGGGTGACCATTAATGGCCATAGAGTGGAAGCTCTCAGAGACACCGGAGCGAGTGTGACAGCTGTCAAGTGTCACTTGGTGTCCAGAGAGCAGGTGGTTCCCCACGCATTCTACCCCGTGATAGCTGCCGATAACTCCCAGAAAGAGTGTGAGGTGGCTCAGGTTTCCTTTGAATGGGGGGGGAGTTTCAGGTACTCTTCAGGTTGCTGTGAGGCCCGCCATGCCTGTCGATTGTCTCCTGGGCAATGATTTAGAAGACTCCCCTTGGGCTAAGGTGGAGAGAGAGGCGCACTTGAAAATGTTGGGTGTGCCAGAGTGGGTGTGTGCAACCACTCGATCCATGACAGCGAGTAAGGGTGTTGATGGGGTCCCGGAGCCTGAAAGTACGGCCCAGGACCCAGCTGTGAAGAGAAGAGGCAGGAGGCGCGGGAAACCGGCCCCCGTAGTTCCCGTGGTCCAGGAGGAGGTAGACCCTGAGGGGGATGCCCTGGAGCCCACAGGGGAACAAATTGCCGAACTGGGAGATCTGCCCGAGCTGACCCACTGGCAGCAGGATGGTGGTCCCTCCAGGGAGGAATTCTGTGCGGAACAGAAGGTGTGCCCTTCTCTTGTGGGCATGAGGCACCAGGCCTCAGCCCAATCCTCAGGTGATCAGGCAGGATCACATTTTGTGTACTGGGAGAACGACCTCCTGTATAGCGAGCCTAAGGCTGCTGAGCCTGGGTCAGCCCGTGTGCTGGTGGTACCCCAGCGCTTCAGAGCCTTCCTACTGGGTTTGGCTCATGACGTACCGTTAGCTGGACATCTGGGGCAGGACAAGACCTATGACAGGCTTGTCACCCATTTTTATTGGCCTCAGATGCGTAGGGATGTAGACATCCATTGCAAGACTTGTCGCACTTGCCAGGCAAGTGGGAAAAGCGGAAGGAAGCAGAAGGCTCCCCTCCAACCTTTTCCAGTGGTCAGCACCCCCTTTGACCGGGTGGGTATTGACATTGTTGGGCCCCTGGACCCCAAGACAGCCCTGGGCAACAGGTTCATCCTGGTCTTGGTGGACCATGCCACGAGGTACCCGGAGGCCATCCCTCTCCGAACAGTGACGGCCCCCGTGGTGGGACGAGCACTGATGGGTGTTTTCTCCCGGATGGGGTTCCCCAGAGAGGTGGTGTCCGACCAAGGCACCAACTTCATTTCGAACTATATGAAGTCTCTGTGGAAGGAGTGTGGGGTAACCTACAAGTTCACCACTCCTTACCACCCTCAAAGAAATGGGCTGGTTGAGAGATTCAACCGGACCCTGAAAGGCATGATTATGGGTCTTGAAGAACCAATGAGGCGGAAATGGGACGTCCTCTTGCCATGCCTGTTGTTTGCTTACCGTGAGGTGCCGCAGAAGTCTCTAGGGTTCAGCCCCTTTGAGCTCTTATACGGTCACCCGGTAAGAGGACCTCTGAGTCTGGTCAAGGAAGGCTGGGAGCAATCTCCCAGGAAACCTCCCCAGGATGTATACAGCTACATGCTGGCCTTTCGGAACCAGACTCGGCGCTTCAGAGAACTTGCTCAGGCAAATCTGGAGGCCAGCCAGGAGGAGATGAAGCGATGGTACGACCGGAATGCCACTCTGGTAGAGCTTCAGCCTGGTCAGGAAGTGTGGGTCATGTCCCCTGTGGAACCTTGTGCGCTCAAGGACAGGTGGACTGGACCGTTTAAGGTTGTGGAGAAGAAGAGCGATGTCACCTACTTGGTGGACTTGAAATCTCCCAGGAACCCCTTGCGGGTCCTGCATGTCAACCGTTTGAAGCCCCACTTAGAAAGGTCCGAAGTGGGCATGCTCCTAGCTACAGATGATGGAATGGAGGAGGAGAGTGAGCCTCTTCCTGACCTCCTGTGTGCTAAAGAGCAAGACGGGTCGGTGGATGGTGTGGTCCTCTGACACACTGACCCTGGAGCAGAAACAGGATTGTCACCAACTGTTGGGGCAATTCCCGGATCTGTTTTCCTTGGTTCCGGGTGTCACGCATTGGTGTGTCCATGACGTTGACACCGGAGACAGCCCTCCTGTGAAGCACAAGGCTTACAGGGTGACTGACAAGGTCCGAGCGTACATTAAGGAGGAGGTCTCCAAAATGTTCGCGTTAGGGGTGATTGAGTCCTCTAGCAGTCCTTGGGCCAGCCCAGTGGTCTTGGTCCCGAAGGCTGCAGCGCCTGGTGCTTCACCGGAACTCCGGTTCTGCGTGGACTACCGAGGACTCAATTCGGTCACGAAGACTGACGCGCACCCCATCCCCAGAGCCGATGAGCTCATCGATCGGTTGGGGGCTGCCCGGTACCTTAGTACGTTCGATTTAACGTCTGGGTACTGGCAGATCGCCTTGACTGAGGGGGCAAAGGAGAGGTCAGCATTCTCCACACCAGATGGGCTATACCAGTTCCGGGTAATGCCCTTTGGGATGAAGAATGCCCCTGCCACCTTCCAGAGGTTGGTCAACCAGGTCTTGGCTGGACTGGAGGAATTCAGTGCCGCCTACCTGGACGACATCGTAGTGTTCAGCGCCAGCTGGGAGGAACACTTGCGCCACCTCCAGGAAGTGTTGTTGGCCCTGCGCGGAGCAGGCCTCACAATCAAAGCCAGTAAGTGCCAGATTGGGCAGGGTTCTGTGGTGTACTTGGGGCACCAAGTAGGGAGCGGTAAGGTGGCCCCCCTGCAACCCAAGATTGATACCATCCTGGCTTGGGCACCGCCCAAAACCCAAACGCAGGTGAGAGCCTTCTTAGGACTCACGGGTTATTACAGGAGGTTTGTCAAGGATTACAGCAACATTGTGCACCCCTTGACTTCGCTGACTTCCAGGAAGCAGCCACGAAACGTGATCTGGACTGATGCCTGTCAAACGACCTTTGACACCCTGAAAACTGCAATGTGCACAGCACCTATACTCCAAGCACCCGACTTTTCGAAAGAATTCATTGTTCAGACGGACGCTTCAGAGCATGGCGTGGGGGCTGTTCTAGCTCAGGTGGATGAAGAGGGCCGAGACTTACCTGTAGCCTTCATCAGTAGGAGGTTACTTCCCAGGGAAACGAGGTGGAGTGCGATAGAGAGAGAAGCATTTGCTGTGGTCTGGAGGCTGAAGAAGCTAAGACCCTACCTGTTTGGGACTCACTTCCGGGTTCAGACAGACCACAGGCCCCTCAGATGGTTGATGCAGATGAGGGGTGAGAATCCGAAACTGTTGAGGTGGTCCATTTCTCTACAGGGGATGGACTTTACGGTGGAACACCGCCCTGGTACAGATCACGCCAATGCTGATGGTCTGTCCAGATTTTTCCGCCTTAGTGATGAGGACTCCCTAGGTCAAGGGTAGTTCTCCCCACATTTCAGCTGGAGGGGACACGTGTTAGACCTGACATCATTGGCTTGAGTCTCTCCTCCATTTTTTCTGTTTGCCTCTACTGTTTTACGATGTTTTGCTGGTATATGCTTTGGGCGCCGTGTCACTGCTGATCAGTGCCATAGCGCAAGTGCTCCCTATGTTAAATTGATGTATCTATTGTATCCATGTTTGGCTTATTTGGTTTACTGTCAGTCCCTAGTCTAGTGCACCAGGAGTGCCGGGGCTGGTAAATACAAATGCCGCTCGTGGGCTTGCAGCACGTGTTGTGCCACCCACAGGAGCGGCCTCGTAAAAGAATGTCTACGGGTCGGTCATTGCGAGACCCACGTGCAGTCTTGTACTGTCACGCCGGCTGCGCAGGTATACCTACTTGCCAGCCCCTCCAACCTTCCCTTAACTTCATGTTAGTCACCCCTATGGTAGGCCCGTGGGCAGGGTGCATTGTAAGTGTAAGGTAGGACACGCCTGACCAAGTTGGCATGTCCTGATAGTGAAGTGCTGCCATCTTCGTGCTTCACTATTGCGAGGTAGCCTGCTCTCCATTGCTTAGAATGGGCCGCCGGGATTATTAATGCTATGATCCTAGCTGGCTCGGAGAGTACGGTGCAATGTCGAGTTTGGTATCCCTGAACTCGGGGTTTAATTACGCATCCGGTGGTGTGGATGGTTTTTGGACTCTGGGTTCGAAAATAGTACTTTTAGAAAGTGTCTATTTTCTTGTCTAACCATATCTGGTCTCTGCTGGTCTTGCGTGTGTGTGACAGGAGCTGGGTGGCTCCAAGAGGTCTGGATGAGTCAGTGTGGGATGAGTGGGACATTTACGTTGAGAGTAGGGGGAGAGTAGTTGTTGATAGCCTGCCTTGCCAATGCTGGCTCCACCTCCTGCCAAGCGACTGATGGCTCTGTGCCTGCCATGGACGATCCTAGCCCCACCTCCTGCCAGGAGGGCGATAGCTCTGCTCCTGCCAGTATCAATGCTGGCTCCACCTCCTGCGGGGCGTCTGAGGACCCGGCCCGGCTCAATGAATAGGCCAGGTGCTACTGCCTCGCTCCACCCACCGCAGACCCAGGATGTTGGGAAACCCCCGGCATAGACAAAGGGATCAAAGACGAAAAGGGGTATAAGAGAAGGACCCCTGAACTAGGAAATCAGATCACTTCTGACAAGGAACCCTGTAACCAAGGACAAGAGGCCTGCTGATCTAAAGGACTGCCTACCCCTTCTGCCAGTGTGCTGTTGTTGGGGGGAATCCTGCAGCGCTTCTTTATTTTTGCCAAGGAACCAGGAGAGAGGAACTGTGTGTGTACTCTCACGCTTGCTAAGAAAATCTCCAAGGACTGGAAGAGTGCCAGTCTCCTGCTGAAGTCACAGGGCTAAAGGACTTCATCTGCTAAAAGTGCTATTTGCTGGAAGTGTGAATCCAGCACCTCTGAAAGGACCAGCCATCCCGACGACCGGACGCTGGGCCCGACCGACGCCAGCAGCAACGCCAGTGAGTGGGAGTACGGCTCTAACTCCAGAGGACCTTGTGTCTGCCCCGCTGCTGATCGCATCAACCGTGTGCCCTTCGACGCCGTGAGCGCTGCTCACTCTGTGCAACCGCATCATCGACGACGCCTGCTGAGGCCTGATCGACACCGAAGACGCGACGCCGGATTGCCCGACGCCGCCGATCATCGTGTGCTTCATTTTCCTAAGGTACTGTGTTGTTGGGGGTCCGTGTGACTCCAGGCCCGACGTAGCGCTCCTCGCGGTCGACGCCACACCTGTGGATTATCTTTGCCTCGACGTTGTGTAGCTCCCGTGTGAGTTACCCTGTTGCTAAGAACTGTGTTTCCAAGAAGAAGATTTGCTTGATACTAAAAGACTTTTGTGCTAAAGAAGAAACTACCTTTGAACTATCCTTTTTCCTTCCCGAACGTATTTATTCCGATTGTGTACAGTTTTGCCGTTATTTGGTCTTGTGCTAAGCCTTATATAAAAATACTTATTTTTATAATACTACGGTGTCGTGTCCATTTGTAGCGTGTTCACTGTGTTACTGTATGTGGTCATAATTGCTTAACGCACAGCCTCCGAGATAAGCCTGTTCTGCTCTGCCAAGCTACCGAGGGGGTGAGCAGGGGTTATCAAAGGGTGTGATCCCCTTGCCCTGACTAGAAAAGGAGTGTCCCTATTTGTCAGAAGTGCATACCTCTGCCAACTAGAGACAGCCGGTTCTAACACACCCCCTGTTTAATATGTTTAAAAAGTGATTGATAAGGGGGAAGCGCCACCACCTGACAGCAATCTTGCAAATAGGGATTTATCCACTTCCATACGGTGCCACCAACACCCAAGTCCGCCAGCCTTGTCAGCAGGGTGTGGTGGTTGACCGTATCGAAAGCGAGCGACAAATCCAACAGGACAAGGACTGTAGACTGACCACTATCTGCTCTCATACGGATCTCATACAGTGCAGTCTCTGTATCATGGCCCATCTAAAGCCAAACTGTTTCTCCTCAAGCAAGAAGAAATACTCTAAGAAGGAACTTAAGATCTTACTAACATGACGCTCCAGAAATTTCACCAGGAAACGAAGGAGAGAAATTGGCCTATAATTACTCAAAACCGCTGGGTTTGCTGATGGCTTCTTCATCAGAGGCAGGACCACAGCCTTCTTCCAGCTGGGAGGTACTAGTCTTTCAGTGAATGATTACAGAGTAATGTCATGTTTGGCACCAATGAAATGGGTATTTGGAGGGGCACTGCAGGTTAGTATCGGTTTCTTGAAGAAGATAAAGGAAATTAACACGTATTTGTGTGCACTCGTGGGTCGTGTTTCCGTCAAAACACGATTCTCATGTGGTTAGCAGTGTATGCATCGTGATGCGAATACATCCCCAGGTGAGGCACTCCGGTAAAGTTCAATCAATGATTCAAAACGTTGTGTCAAGTTGTGGATATTTATTCACAGTTCATGGTAATCAGTTCATTGATATTGTTGTCATATCAATCATGTTGATGTAATGAGTTCAAATAACAAAAATGAAAGGGGAACACCTCCGATGCATTTCGGGCGGGTAGCCCTTTGTCAAGGAGCGCTGAAAGGGAGACAAGATGCCGTGAGGATGAGGGTAATGGGTCAAGGGTGTTAATGATAATTTTTAAGTGCCGATCAATGGTGAAAACAAGAAGACGCTGGGAATTAGTGAAGGAGAGTGGGGGGTGAACAGGACGGGGTAGCGTCAGCGCGTGACGAGGTTAAAAGGAAGTGCAGGTGTGGGTTCGGAGTGCCGCCAGCGCGTGCAACACTTGCTCTAACTTACTTCTGAATGCGGGTAGTGAGACTCACTACTCCGGAACTGGATAAGCTGTGCGCCTAAGCGGTTTGTGGTCGTGGGAGAACTAAAAAGCTAACGGGTAGACATGGGGGTGGAAACCGTACTAGGTGAAGGGAAAACAAAGGTATTACATGGGGGCCATCTTGGAACGGTACAGCAAAAGGTAAACGGAAAGTATAGGGGGAAGCGGGAAAGAACAATGCATGTCAGATGAAATACAATAAAGTGCATTAAATATAAATGATTCAAAGGTAACAACTATACTCAATGCGATCATTGAGACCATAAGGTTTTAGTGTCTGGAGACGATATATCCATTCAAGTTCCCTTTTGAGTAGAAATTTGCGGATGTTAATGCCTTCTTTCTTGACTACTGTTTCTAGGACAATGTATTGGAGTTGTGCAATGGTATGACGAGCTTCAACAAAGTGCATAGCAACATTGGATTTCTCATATTTCAAACGTATGTTAGACTTATGCTCATTTAAGCGTGTTTTGATTTTCTGTTCTGTCTTGCCGACATAATTTACCACATGGGCATTTTAAGGCATAAATCAAGTTCGAGGTGTCACATGAGGCGTTAACTTGAAGCTTGATGGCGTTGCCTTTCATAGGATGTCTGACAATGTTCCCTTTGATGATACTATTGCAGTGACTGCAATTCAAACATGGTTGAGTACCTTTGTATTGAACGAGAATGGATGTAGGTTTGGAAAGCATTTCTTGAATGTTCTTGCTCCTCTATTTGCATACTCACGCTTAAATGAGCATAAGTCTAACATACGTTTGAAATATGAGAAATCCAATGTTGCTATGCACTTTGTTGAAGCTCGTCATACCATTGCACAACTCCAATACATTGTCCTAGAAACAGTAGTCAAGAAAGAAGGCATCGACATCCGCAAATTTCTCCTCAAAAGGGAACTTGAATGGATATATCGTCTCCAGACACTAAAACCTTATGGTCTCAATGATCGCATTGAGTATAGTTGTTACCTTTGAATCATTTATATTTAATGCACTTTATTGTATTTCATCTGACATGCATTGTTCTTTCCCGCTTCCCCCTATACTTTCCGTTTACCTTTTGCTGTACCGTTCCAAGATGGCCCCCATGTAATACCTTTGTTTTCCCTTCACCTAGTCCGTTTTCCACCCCCATGTCTACCCGTTAGCTTTTTAGTTCTCCCACGACCACAAACCGCTTAAGCGCACAGCTTATCCAGTTCCGGAGTAGTGAGTGTCACTACCCGCATTCAGAAGTAAGTTAGAGGAAGCGTTGCACGCGCTGGCGGCACCCCGAACCCACACCTGCACTTCCTTTTAACCTCGTCACGCGCTGACGCTACCCCGTCCTGTTCACCCCCCACTCTCCTTCACTAATTCCCAGCGTCTTCTTGTTTTCACCATTGATCGGCACTTAAAAATTATCATTAACACCCTTGACCCATTACCCTCATCCTCACGGCATCTTGTCTCCCTTTCAGCGCTCCTTGACAAAGGGCTACCCGCCCGAAATGCATCGGAGGTGTTCCCCTTTCATTTTTGTTATTTGAACTCATTACATCAACGTCAACATGATTGATATGACAACAATATCAATGAACTGATTACCATGAACTGTGAATAAATATCCACAACTTGACACAACGTTTTGAATGATTGATTGAACTTCACCGGAGTGCCTCACCTGGGGATGTATTCGCATCACGATGCATACACTGCTAACCACATGTTTGGCACCAACTCATCCATCCATTTTTTCAGCTGTTTAGGCGGAAGAGGTTCTAATGGGGATTTCAGACGTTGTGGACAAAGCGATTGTTAACAAGATTTCCTCTGTAATTGGCTCAAAGGATTCAATCCTACAGTGGGTGCTCTCACCACTCCCAAGCCTCGACATTTCCAAAGCATCTCCATTAGACAAAGAAGCAGCAGTCATGGTGGTACCTGGAAGGTGAACCTTCCACCTCAGAGAAGAATTGCCAATGTCCTCTAAGGTCTTGCTGACTTTCTTTTCAAAGAAGACCGCAAGATCATCACACGACTGCTGCATGGGAATAATATTATGTTTTAAGCACTGCGGATTAGATAAGCCCCCGAAGACCTCAAAGGCCTTCTTTGCGCTATTAGCGGCCGTTAAAATAGAATCTGTGTAAAAGCCGCTTCTGCTGTGTGTATCTCCTGTTTATGCTTCTTCAATGTTGTTTGTCTTCTTCCATGTAAGACCAATATCATTTCCTTTCTAATTGTCTGCACTTTAGTTTTGTTGCTTTTAGTGGCTCATTATACCATGGGGTAGATAGATGGTTACAGGGTGTTATCTTAATAATGGAACTATTTTATCCAAGGTCTCTGTAATCTCTTCATTAAACTTTCTACAACTAGTTTCAATTGAATCGTTGGGATCAAGACTGTTAGAAAAGTCAAAGACATGCCCCCCAGAGTACTTTGTGAGATTATTCCTAGCCCTCCCCTAAAGATGTCCTACCTGAATTATGTCAGCCCATTCATTTCATAATTTATTCTTCAAACTGAGACAATTCAAAGCAAAGCCCAATTTTATTTTACATAGAACCTAATTTAAAGACTGAGGCTGTTCCAGTTCAAGTGTCACCAATTCTCCCAGAGTATTAAGAGCCTCCTGTTGTGAACGAAAACACCCTGGTATAGGAGACAGTAGTGCATTTTTTTGAGTACGTGTTCTACTCAGTTCTAGTTTTGCAGCTTGTATGGATAAACGTTTTCTAACAGAAACAAGAGACTTAAAGGTCTTATCCTGTGCTTTATACGAGATACTTGTTTATTTACAGGTGTACATTTAATTCCAAAAGTATTTTGGCGTGGTATACTTTGAGTATGGATACTAGTTGTTTCTCTGGTATATCACCAAATATTTCTAGGAATGCAGGAGTTTTAGCAGGTATGCCGCCTGATCTCAGGAACGAGAGGCTATAATGCATGACGCATTCAGATTATATCAGTCTGTACTCCATCTGCCCTCACTCAGAATTTAAAAGTTCTGCTGTCTTGAGGGCCCTTTTGGGATATGCCACTAACAATCTCCTGAGGCGGAAAGCCGGGAGCGCTGCTAATTTTGCCTATTTTTAAAATTTTACTGTGTTATTTTGTGTGTTCACTCACCGACATCTTACTAGGATCCTTGCCTGTCTTGAGACCCCCAGAGAGCCGATTTGGACGCTGTCTCGGGGAATCTTCCCTCGCTGCCGCCATCTACAGCGAGCGAGTTAGCTCCGCCCTCTTTACCGGCCACGCCCCCTTCCACCTGGTTAAAAGGGCGCGCTGATCACTAGCGCGTCCCACTAACAATCTCCTGAGGCGGAAAGCCGGGAGCGCTGCTAATTTTGCCTATTTTTAAAATTTTACTGTGTTATTTTGTGTGTTCACTCACCGGCATCTTACTAGGATCCTTGCCTGTCTTGAGACCCCCAGACAGCCGATTTGGACGCTGTCTCGGGGAATCCTCCCTCGCTGCCGCCATCTACAGCGAGCGAGTTAGCTCCGCCCACTTTACCGGCCACGCCCCCTTCCTTTTCCCCTCCTCCCTCTGATCACCATATAAAAGTATGTGCATGGGCCGGAGGCGCAGCGGACGGGCGCAGCGGGCGCGCCGAAGGCGCGCCTAAGGCAAGCCTGTCTGCGCCCGTCCGCGACTGTCCGGAGCTAGGGGCGCGTCATTCTGCCCAACCTACCATCTACTCCCCCGCTCAACTACGCTGCCTCCGGGGACCATGGTCCTTACCAGCCTCCACCTGTTCTCGCATTTCGTCTCTTGGTCTGTCTCCGGCTGCTCCCCTTGACATCCCCCCTCCCCTAGTCGCCCCCCTCCACTCTTCTAATGTTCTCCCTGCTACCTCCAAAACCCTCTCGGCATACTACCTAAACACCCGGTCTGCAGTAGCCCATGCGCACAAACTCTCGGTACTGCTAGACCTTTATGCCCCTGATCTTCTCTTTTTAACGGAAACTTGGTTCTGTGATGACTCCCTCCCTGCTCTACTGGCCACTTTACCAGCCCCATATTACGCCCTTCGCGCAGATCGCCTAACTGGCAGAGCTGGGGGCGGCGTGGCGGTCATCGCCCGTACCCACCTTCCCTTCCAAACTCTGTCTCTGCCAGACATCGCCACCACCGAGTATCTGGCTATCCGCACCACTTCCATCACGCCCCCTCTTACCTGCATACTTACCTATCGTACCCCTCAATCCCCTTTATTGTTTCTCCCTGACTTTTTGGAAGTTCTGGCCACGATCACCGTTAACAACTCCTCCATTTTACTCCTGGGTGATTTCAATTTCTGGCCCTCCGACCCAGCAGAATGTCCATCTTCAAAAGAATTTTCAGAGACTCTTCAATCTCTCAACTTTACATCTCATATCCACTCTCCTACCCATATCAAAGGTCACATCCTAGACGAGATCTGGTCCCTGAACTGTCCCGTAGAGTCCCTTTCCATCTAGCCTTGCACATGGTCTGACCACCACCTGATCTCATTTGCCCTTCCCATTCACCCTCCGGTCAAGCCCCCTCTCCCCAAAAACATCTGGGTCCGCGCTTGGGGACGAGTTGATCCGGAAAATCTTTCCTCCCTACTCACCTCTTCCCTCCCCTCCTTACAAGGTCTATCCACCCTTTCCCAGGTCAAGGCCATTGAACAGTGGCTCTCCTCAGGCTGCGACTCCATTGCCCCTCTAAAACGGGTCACCTCTAAGCGTGAGAAGGACGCCAATCAGTGGTTTAACGAAGATCTCAAGGCCACCAAACTAGCGGTACGTCGTGCGGAGCGGGCCTGGAGGAGAAACTATTGCCCCTCACTGCGATTGGAGTTCATTAACATCCTGACCCAATACAAAAAGGATATCTTGGAGGCCAAAACTAACTATTTCTCCTCCAAAATCCTCGCAGCAGAGAACCAGTCAAAGGAAATTTTTTCGATCGTGCATAATCTGGCGTTTTCGGACAGAACATCTTTAAAGCCCGCCCCTTCCAAAGAACTCTGTCACTCCCTCAATAACTATTTCATTCAGAAAATAGCTACCATCAAGGCCAATATCCCTCCCCCCAACTTTTGTTGATCCCCAGTGTCCCCCTCCCAAGGGACAACTCACCACCCTCCCCCCTCTGACTAAGGAATCTTTGACTTCTATAATACCCCTTGTCAAATCCGGCTCCCCATTAGATCCCTGCCCTGCTCATATTCTTTGTCATATCTTCACCACCTGTCCAGACCCCCCCCCCCTTCACCTTCTCAATAGCTCTCTTTCCCAAGGTGTGGTACCTAATCCACTCAAATCAGCGGTAATTGTACCCATCTTGAAAAAGCCGGGCGCGGACCCCTCAATCCCCGCCAATTTTCGCCCCATCTCCCTCCTGCCATTTCTGGCAAAGGTGCTCGAGCGCCATGTCACCTGCGCTCTGAGCTCTTTTGTGGAGAAGCACGGAGCTCTTGCCCCCCGCCAGGCCGGGTTCCGCCCGCACACTCTACGGAGTCCGTAGTCCTCTCGGTCCTTGACAACCTCAGGGAGGGAATGGATACCAACCAGCCCCAGGCCTTGGTCCTCCTCGATCTCTCAGCCGCTTTTGACACGGTGTATCATACCATCTTGCTTTCCCGTGTCAAGGCGGCGGGGATCGGGGGCACCGCACTGGTCTGGTTATCCTCCTTCCTGAGGGACCGCACCCATGCAGTCCGCCTGGGTGATTTCACGGCGGACGTTCGGAAAGTTCAGTGCGGGGTCCCCCAAGGCTCTTCCCTTTCCCCTCTTTTGTTTAATCTTTATATCGCCCCTCTTATTTTCTCACTGCAAAGAATGGAGGTCGCCGTGTTTAATTATGCGGATGACCTCCAGCTTGTCTTCAATCTGTCTTCTTCCCCCTCTTCTGTTCTTAACTTCCAATCTATTATGATCCATATCCGGGACTGGATGAACCACAACCATCTGAAACTCAACCCAGACAAGACCGAGCTGGTGTTGACGGGTGGTTCATCCAGCCCCTGGTCTTCTTTATTTTGGCCCCACTCTCTCGGCCCCCCACCTATCCCCTCTACCTCAGTCAAAACATTAGGCATTAAACTTAATTCTCAACTCACCCTTCACTCCCAGGTTAGCTCTGTGGTTTCTTCGTCCTTCCTTTCACTGCGCACTATACGCAGAGTGTCCCGTTTTTTTTCCTTTACTGCCCTCAAACTGATCACCTTGGCCATGGTCGTCTCCCGCCTGGATTACGGCAACGCCCTATATGCAGGTATACCTGCATATAGCTTACGGCGTCTGCAACAGATCCAAAACCAGGCGGCGCGCCTGGTGTTCAAACTCCCGAAGTCCCACCACACCACTCCCCTTCTAAAGTCTCTACATTGGCTCCCTGTTCGTGCCCGTGTCCAGTTTAAGCTTGCCTCCATCACCTTTCAAGCACGACTGGGCACGGCACCGGCTTTCATCTCATCCGAGATCACCCCCTACGTTCCCACCAGGGAACTACGTTCATCTACCCAGTCCCTTCTTACAATCCCACGGTTCCGGAGAAAGAAATGGGGAGGTTCAAAATTTGCGACCCTTGCCCCTCTCCTCTGGAACTCCCTGCCCCTTGAGCTCAGAGCCTTAACCCTGTATCCGCAATTCAGGAAGCAGCTCAAGGCTCACCTGTTCACGAAGTCCTTCAATTAACCCACTAGCAGTTTGTTTTTTCCTTTATCCAGCTCTGGCCCTTTTGCTCAGATCTTTGTTAGTTGTAGCGCCAAGAAGCCGCTGGTGTATGTGCGCTTTATAAATAATTTTAAATTCAAATTTAAATTCATACAAGCTGTGCTGTGTCATGTAACCCTATTCAGAATATCACAGACTGTCTGTTATGAGGTGTGAGGTCGGCCCCCTTGTGTCTCCTTAGATGAGATCCTTGCATTAACCTGAATTGCACAACTAATACCTAAACGTCTGCGAGAATTTAAAAACTGGTTGAGGAAACTCATGTCCTTCTTTTGTTTTGCAGGATGTAAGAAGCACCTTGGACAGGTAAGGTTGGTTTATTGTCCTCCTCTCAGTGTGTAAGGAGCAGGTCTGGCTGCAGGGTGGAAATGTCAGTACTGAGCTCACACAGATCCACTCTGATGCCAGAGCAATACCACCGCATACAATTATTATATGCAGATCACGTCATAACTACTCTCCTACCTTACAAACAGTGTTGAGGCCCCCTGGGTTGTTCTCAAAACATCCGCAGTCTTTAAAAACTCCTTTTCATTTTAAGAATCATTAATTGAGTTTTCAAAAAATGACTTTGAAACTCCACAAACGCCCAGTCTTATGAAAATACCCCCTCACTCCAGGGAAACTCTTGTGTCCAGGAAAAGCCCCTTTGTCCACAGAAACGACCTCAAGTTTACCACAATCACAGAGAACTCAAAACCTCCTTCAGTACTTTCCGGCGCCACTGCCAATCCTCAAATGTCCCTCTAGTGCTTTGAAACATCATTGGAAATGTCTAAAACCCACACCCTCCCCTAACCCTGCCTCATCCTTTATTAGAACATTGGAATGTGGGGCGCTCCATTGAAAACAATGGAGTGCTCCGGGCTTATAATGGCTGGTATAAGCCTGGAGCTCCAACATTCCAATGTTTCTTTGTTCACAGCTCTGGCTGTGAACAAAGGCTTCAGGGAGCCTGAGGGGATTCCAATGGCAGAATGTTCTAATAGCCTTATAGCCCTTCGTAGCTGGGCTATACCGGCTATTAAAGTCCATCTCCCTTTAACGCTGGAGAGGGCCTTTAATAGCCGGTATAGCCCTCTACGGCAGGCTATACGGCTATAGTAAGGAGCTTGGGTACAGCCGTAGATGGCTACATCCCTAGTTTCATACCCTAGTTTAAGGAACATACATAACGTATGACTGGTGTCTATCTGACTGCAAGTTGCCGCAGTACCCAAAGTTAAATTACCAATAGAAATAAGTGGGCACAATTGGCAAAGTTTTTCAATGTAATTAGCAGCTATATGAAAGCAACTAATACCGAGATAATGACCGGTATAGTAGAGAGACGCAAACTACAGTGTTTCAAACTGAGGCAAAGTGATGTGGTTGCTGAGTTACAATATTATAGCACATTTATTATTCAGGCTCAATATTCCACATTGAGAGGTTTATGCATAATGATACATACCACAGAGATGCTTTATATTTAGAAGGCTGTGCCAAAAACACCTTTCATCCAATTGTTATTAACACTGGCACTTCCACAAGGGAAAGGTTTTAGAGCAGTTATTAAAATTTAAAGCGAACCTCTAATCTTGATATTTTCACCTAACATGTAACGCACGGCACATCAATCCATCGGTTTTAGCCCCAAAAGAAAAACGTTTATAAAAACAAGAAGTGGTTGGAGTGCAGCAGTTGTTTAAAAAAAGAGACAACACAAAATAGCCATGGATTATGACCGTATCATTCAGTGTCATAAAGAGGCACATGAAGAAATTGCACTGGGAGATTTTGCCCTCGGCTAGTGAAAGTCACAGTTGATTTAAGATGCCCTGCAGGCACTAAAACACTAAGCACCGAAAGGGGCTTGTACCTGTGTCTGAGTCACAATGGCATGTATTGTCCGAAATCCAGGTATAAACAAATCCATTGGTCATTCTATTAAAAAGTACACTTTATGATTTCTCTACTGCTCCACTTGTTAGATTAGGATCCTTTAATCTGGATATTAATTCATCTGAATGCTTTTTCAATCTGTGCCTACTTTAATTTTTACTCATTCTTTAGTAATATCGCTCCAGTCTTCAAAGGGTTCCTCCGGTCCTCATGAGCCCAACCCTGTTCCTTAAATCTGCTTTTGGTGGAAAGAAATCTTTTTGTCCCTCAGTGACTTCCCTTTAGCCTACAGCATCCTCGGGTCAGCATCAAACCAATCCTCGAACCTTTGAAAGTGTTCCAGTCAACAAAGACGCAGAGAGAGAAATAGAGAAAAGGGGAAAGAAGAAAGAGAGGAGGAAGAAGAGACAAAGGCGATTGACCAGGAAGGGAGTGAAGGGGGGAGAAATGCAGAGGGAGGTGGAGAAGAGGAGAGTGAAAGAGACACAGACAGGAATTGGAGACAAGAGCCCCTGTTTGCTGGTGGCACCATTTCACTTTTGGAGCTGCCCTGCGTGAATCCCCAGTGCACGTGGTTTAGGATAATCTGAACGCAGTTTGGGTCGTAACAGAGGGGCTAATCCTCGGATCCTATACAGACCGACACCTGGGAGAAGCTCACAACAACAAGTAAAAGAAGAAAAGTCGAGGACCCATCTTAGGGAGGTGTTTGAAGCAGCCAGCAAGACATAGTCAACCCAAAGACTGTAGACTGAAAAGAGATGCCAACAAACAGAATTTGCAGCAGGGTCCCAGGTGCAGGATCTCAGAGACTCCAAGGTGCAGGACCTCAAGGACTCCAAGGTGCAGGACCTCAGAGACTCCAAGGTGCAGGACCTCAGAGACTCCAAGGTGCAGGACCGCCGAGAATACAAGGTGCAGGACCTCAAGGACTCCAAGGTGCAGGACCTCAGAGACTCCAAGGTGCAGGACCTCAGAGACTCCAAGGTGCAGGACCTCAGAGACTCCAAGGTGCAGGACCTCAGAGACTCCAAGGTGCAGGACCTCAGAGACTCCAAGGTGCAGGACCTCAGAGACTCCAAGGTGCAGGACCTCAGAGACTCCAAGGTGCAGGACCTCAGAGACTCCAAGGTGCAGGACCTCAGAGACACCAAGGTGCAGGACCTCAGAGACACCAAGGTGCAGGACCTCAAGGACTCCAAGCTGCAGGACCTCAGACACAGCAATACATTTTGTATGCTCCTTAAACTAGGGCAGAAAACTAGGGTTGTAGCTCCTTACTAAAGGACGAGACAGATTTCGGAGAGGATGTGGGTTTTAGATATTTCCCATCCTGTTTCAAAGCACTAAAGGGACATTTGAGGATTGGCAGTGGTGCCGTAAAGTACTGATACGTGCCCTGCTCACATCCACACAGCCCCCACTGATACGGGCACTGCTCACATCCACACAGCCCCCACTGATACGGGCACTGTTCACATCCACACAGCCCCCACTGATATGTGCACTGCCCACCCACATCATTCTTGCCTGCTTTACAGACATGATTCAGACCGGAGACTCCTTAGTTTTAAAGCCAAAATGGCTTTATATTTGCTGTCTCCTGCCTAAAATGATCATTTTAAATGTTAATTAAAGAAGAAATTAAACTCCTCAGATTTTTGTCCACTATCTTACTCTTCCCTGCTTTCAAATACTGACATATATGCACATATAAGTTATAACCACCTGTCACACAATATACTAGAGAGAACACTGCATAGAGCACACGGTTCTAAAGCAGCCGCTGTCCTAGGGGGCAGACTACACTAGACAGCAAAATATACTACAGAGCACACTGCAGAGAGGACACAGCTCTACAACACCCATTGTCCTAGAGGGCAGACTACTCTAGACAGTTGTACTACAGAGCACACCACAGACAGTGCACTGTGCTAGAGTACCCCCCACTGCCCTAGGCAAAACACTGTCCTAGAGAGACCACTGTACTACACACTGTGATAGATACTCACAGTACTAAACTGCACACTGCTCTAGGCCACTCTTTGCACTCGATGATACTCAGTAATACACGGTACAAGGTAATATACAGTGTAATGCACACTGCACTAGACAGCACACTCTATTACATGGTGCACAGCTCTAGAAAGCACTTCACAAAAGACCTCTGTACTTGATGTTATGCTTCACAATATGAAATGAAATGAAATGAAATTGTAATTTTTAAAGCTCAAGGGTGTCTAGTCGCTAAGATTCTCAGTAGGTGAAAGGACAAGTGAGTTAGCCAGACGTCAAGTGTGACTGTAAAGAAAAAAAGATTTGGATGCTATACTAATTAGTGTGTGTATAAATCTTTATTCGGTAAATTGATCACCATAAAAGACAACAATATACATTTTAAAATACATTTCATCAAATTATACTAGCAACAACAAGGGTTGACCATACTTAAAATACGACTGAGCACTGACATAATTAATAAAA
Organism: Lissotriton helveticus; assembly: GCF_964261635.1. Lineage (NCBI taxonomy): Eukaryota > Metazoa > Chordata > Amphibia > Caudata > Salamandridae > Lissotriton > Lissotriton helveticus. The sequence goes on from NC_136063.1 coordinate 87,177,673, forward strand.
CCACAGACAAAAAAAATACTCCAGGCACTCAGAATTAGTAGCTTCAAACAACTCCACTCTAGGTAGGTAGAGGCCTTGCAATCATTCCCAGAGATCTTGATCTAATAATCCAGGCACTACCTAAAAACTTTGCCACCCCGCATATCAATGGGGTAGATGATAGATCCGATGTAATCACTCGTAAGGCCGAGCGATGGCACCTCAACCCCAAACCTTTACATACTGGTTTCAACCAGTTTTTCCGCGCCACTTTGTACGCGGGGCAGGCAAAAAGAAGATGGGCCACGGACTCTTTAGGGGCCGCACAGCCAGGACAAGATCGCAAGGGGCTGCCCTGGTTGGACCATTTTGAAGTAAATTCGCGTACCGGGAGGGTACCGTACCTTAATTTTAAAAAGAGGGCCCTGTCTAGAGGCTTAGTTATCAAGTCAAGGAAGGGTTCAAGTTTCCTTACACTCTTACACTCCAGAAAAGACTCTGTAAGTGAACCCCCTGTTATACCACGTGATGCTTCAGCCTGAACCCAATCCCAATATAATTTCTTGATCACCATTTTGGGCGGGGGCGCTTGAGACTCCCAAATATCTCTCAAACCCAATTGGGAGACCAATAGCCTCAAATTTTTCAACCAGCCAATTTTACACCCAGAGTCGAGTAAAATTAGCTCGTCCAGTACTTCAGCATATTTGGCCAACTCCTTAGTCCTTCTCAGGCGGACCCAAAAAAGCAATGGTCGCAGCCTCACTATATCCTTTAGGGCACGTCTTCCAAGGTCTAACCGCAAGGGGATAAGCGGGGTGGAAACAGGGAGTGCCACCACATCTCTCAAAAACTTATTTTCTGCTAAGGTTAGCTCATTTACATTGTCGAACCCCCATAATTCGGAGCCGTACAATGCAGCCGGGAGTATCTGGCCATCGTAGATGGCCAGTACCGGGGACACTGGTTTGCTGATTGATGCCCGGTACTCTCGTAAGATCACCCCCGACACTCTTTTGTGGCCCAATAGCATTTTCGCTAAGTGATCCTTCCAGGACATTCGGCTATTTAGCCGGACCCCTAAATAGTCGAATGCCTCGACCAACTCCAAGGGAGTCCCGTTAAGCAGAAAGTTGTTTTTAAAATTTTTGGCGGGTGAAAAGGCCATCAATTTGGTTTTAGTGGTGTTGATGGTTAGGCCTCTCTCTGTACAAAAGGAGGAGAAACGCTGCAGGAGTTTGTGCAGGCCTATCGGGGATTTAGCTATCAGTAAGGTATCATCAGCAAAGAGCAGGGTCTGGATCTTTTCCCCCGCCAGGGTTGGGGCATCCGTCTCTTCTCCTCTCAGATGGTCCACCACTCCATTCACAAACAAGGAGAAGAGAGTCGGAGCCATGACACACCCTTGACGGACTCCACTCCTCACAGGTACCCTATCTGTCAGTTGGCCCTGTGTACCCCATCTGATCCTAGCGTATGTCCCCTCGTGGAGTCTTACAATTAATCTTAAGAGTGAGCCAGGAAAGCCCAAACTTTCCAGAATCTCCCACAGTTTAGCACGGGGGACCAGGTCGAAGGCCGTCTTGAGATCTATGAAGGCCATATATAGGCTCCCCTTCTTGATGGTAACTGCCTTCCAATAGATCCCAAACAGCCGAAAGACCTGGTCCATCGTGCCCACCCTTTGGCGAAATCCGGCCTGCAGATGAGAGAGAATGCCTTCCTCCTCCATCCAGTCGCCCACCCTGGCGATAATGACCCTGCCAACCACTTTCTGGATTATGTCTATCAGACTAATCGGTCTGTAGTTGGCAGGGTCATCTCTTGCCCCCTTCTTGTACACTGTGACCACCTCGGCACCCTTCCATGAATCTGGCACGGGGTGTCCCTTTACTAACAAATTCATTATGGTGGCTATTAAATTTGCCCAGGCTAGGGGTTCAGCAATCAAGAGGTCCCCAGGGATCCCATCCGGCCCAGCTGCCTTTTTGGGCGTCAAATGTTTAATTGCTGCCACTACTTCGGAGGCCATAAATAAGCACTCTGTCTCCCCGTCAGGATCCCTTCCCTCCCCACAAGCAACCAAAGGGCCAGATGTATCTTCACTGCCGCCATACAGAGATGAAAAGTGATTGAACCATTGCAGGCTGGTTATATGGGTTGCTAAAGGCTGGGATTTACCCTGCCTAGCTCTATTGATTAAATCCCAGAATAACGTCGAGTCCCTCCTGCTGACGGCGTCTGTTATTTCCCTCCAGTACTCCTCCTCCCACTCGCGCTTTGCCAGAGCAATTGCTCTCAAGTACTCCCTCCTGGCCGCTCTAACCAAAGTAGGATTCCTTGAGAGCAAGGCAACTGACAGACTTTTCCTCTTCCCCCTGCAGTCCGATGAATACCATGGGTTGCTGGATATGGGGGGAGTCCTATTTGATCTGGGGGATTTTCCTTTAGAGGTGAAATAAAGTCTCACTTGATCTATCGTGCCTTTACATGCAGAATCTAGTTGTAAAGAAAGGCACGGAGGGCTAGCAACCACCCGATCCATTACTTCCAAGTCCCTGTACAGGGCTTCGATGGTAAATTTAATGGTCTCTAGTTGGTCTGCGTTTAACTGAGCCTTGTCCCACTTCAATCTACGATTGTTTTCATAGGGGATGATCTCTTTGGTTAGTTTCAACGGTGCACTCATCCCTTTCTCTTTAATTTTGCCCCATTTAAACTTGCAGCAAAGCAGATTATGGTCACTATCCTGGGTGGGTACCACCTCCATATCAATAAGGTCCATCCACATACTAACACTCATTAAAATATAATCAATTCTGGACGGGGCCGATAGCCTGTTAAAAGTCATTGCACCTAATATATCAGACCGGGTCCTGCCATTAAGGGCTCTTAATTTGTGCTCCCTAGTGAGGGCGTTCAGTTGGATTGCCCTAGCAGACCATTTCTGGATGGGGGGTACCGTCAAGGGGGGGATAGACCACCTGGAGTTGTCCTCCTCAGTACCTAGTGGATCATCACCAAGAAGAGGTTCGAACGTGCAATTAAAATCGCCACCCACCATAATTCTGGCTGAGGGAGGGCAATTAGCTAGAGCAGAATCAAGGCTCAATATGGTTGCCGAAGTATTATCCCCCGCAGCCCCTCTAGCGTACACATTAAAAAGTTCAAGCCTAATCCCCTCGATATGACCCCTGGAAGAAAGGTGCATTAAATCATTACACTGTGTGTCATTAGAGGCCATGTCCCAATCTAGGTCAGTTCTTATCCAGACTAAAAGACCTCCTGCTGGTCTACCTTTCCCTCTACTTATCGCTGGGGAAAAGAAGGTAGTGTAGCCAGATTTATCAATTGGTATCAAGCACCAAGTTTCTTGAAACAGGCAGACATCGAACTTCTCGATGAATTCATGCCATTCAGGAATGTCTAACTTCCTTTTTAGCCCGGCTACATTCCAGGAAATCAGGTTTATTACCCTAGAACCCTTGTGCACTAGAGAGTGCCCAGCCGTAATCACCCCCCCCCCGGCTCCATTCCTACACCTCTAGATTGGTGGCTGTTACTCACACAACAAAATTGCCTGTCGGGTTCAGAACAATCAACAACAATAGACATATCCGGGGCATCAAAATGAGGCATATTCGAGTGGATGACATTAGAGTCATCTATGGTTACCTCCTGGGAATTGTCACAAATAATTCCTCCTTGCTGGTGATTCACTCCATGTCTACCGCCTCCCTCCTCCATAGGCTGTAAGCATCAATCGCAGTTCTCCATGCCACTAAGCTGTGAAAACCTATTGAAAGTATCTAAGGGGGTGAAGGGTCTAAGATGCTCCATTGCACCATTGTGGCTTGGGTGATGTCTCTGTGGAACCGTAAACCAACCAGACTGACCATTAGGGTAAAGCTGATGCTGGCCAAATACCTGATGAGTACTATTGTAACCAAACTGCTTGGGCCATAGGACATAAGGCTCTTCCCTATGTTTGGGGGGGGTAAGGAACCGGCCTCGGGTAAAAGTAGGTTAAGGGCCTAGGTGTAATAGAGTTTCCTCCTCCTGCATATGGCCAGTTTAAAATGTAGTCCACTGCACGGGGGTCTCTAAAATTGACCACCACTAGATCCCGGTCAATATCTTTCCTAGTGTTACCCAACCACGAGATCCTTCTAACATGTACAATATCTCCATCCACATTTGGGGCTATAGGCCTGAATGTCCTCAACCAGTGAATTATTTTATTTTTCAATTGGCCATAACCTTCCTTCTTATTGTCTGCTAATGGAGGAACCCCGGTCATGACTACTACATAGGGCACCGCCTGAGGTGGAATTTCCACTTGGGGTACCCTAGTAAAAGGACCTCTGGTGCGTCCCCCTTCCCCCTGTCTCTCGCTACTGTTTACTGGGGGAGCCTTTGTCATTGGCCTTTGGGGGCCACCTTCTGTCCCAGCTACAGAAATGATCGGGTTCATTGTAGGATTTTCTTTATGTATAGCAGGCGCCGCCTTTCCCTGCTGCTGAAACGACTGTTTAGACGGCTGGAGTAGAGCAGAGGGGGTAGCTATTGGGGGTTTTACAGTCTCGCTAGACGAGACCCCAGTACAAGGTGTTGGTTGTGTTCCCCCACTCCCCTGAGCCCTAGACACCGTGGCCATACTATTTAAGGCAGCCTCTACTAAGGTCAATCTATTTTCGACTTTCCTAAGACTCTCAATCACAGGTAGCAACAGAGACCTCAGTAAAAGTTCGAAATCCCCTACAGGTGGAGGAGGAGTCGATGAGTTTGTAAATAAGGGCCCCTGACTGTTAACTAAAACTGCTATATTGGGGACCTCAACAAGCGGAGTAGCCACCATTGGTGATGCCTCGGGGTTTACAGTAGTTGCAACTTCCATGGTAGCCCTTACATGCGGTGAAGATAATTTAGGGCCTTTGCCAAAGTCTAAATGGGAAATTTTAACTTTGCCTTGTCTCGCCCTTAATTTCCTCCTTTTTTATTTGGTGGTGGTCCATGTATCTGTGCAACCACTAGTTGCTTGGATTTCAATGATTTAAGCTTCAGGGGAGCAGCAGGGTGGCATGAGATCTGGGTTGGGGGGTCAATCACAATAGGATCAAGGGACATACCAGGCGAAGATGTGCAGTCACGCAGTAAAAGTGGGAAGCCTTCTTGACTAACGGTTTCCCTCCCAAGGTCAATTAAGTCCCCCTCAGTGAACAAGGATACAGACGCAGAGTCAATAAAGGATCTGTTTTTCAAGCTTTCGATTGAACGCCTCCGCTCAGCCCTGCGTTCAGCCATGATCAATTCCTTCTCCCCCTCGGACAGTACCTTGGGAAAGTAATTGACTAGTGACCCATTGCGAAGTTTGGCATTCTTCCCAGGTGACCCCCCATCAGGTAGGGTAGCCATTAACTAACCTGTAACACAAGCCTACGGAGTGGGTTTTAGAGAGTGGGCCCAGCCCGGCCTGCTCTGGCCTACGAGGGCCTCAGAGGGCCCGCCCTTTGCCCGGGCTTCGCCCCGGGCGCTCCCGCGCAGCGGGTTACAAAGGTTTATATGGGCCTAAGGCTGTAATAAGCTGGGCGGGGCGGTCAGGGAGAGCGGGCCAGATGATAGGCCGGAGGATTGCCGGGACTCCTGGGAGAGCGAGTCCCGGTTCCTTCGCTCGCAGCCCTGTCGCACGCTCTCTCACCCAGCTGGCTCCTGTGACTCCTGGGCTCCGGTGGCGGCAACAGCGCAGCGGGACCCGCGAAGCGGGTTCCGCAAGTAGTGAAATTGGTCTCCCAACGGCAGCAGGAACACACACAGCAAACGACCCCAATGTCAATAGGAGGCGGGGATTTTTAAGGGTGAGCTGGGCGGGGCGGTCAGGGAGAGCGGGCCAGATGATAGGCCGGAGGATTGCCGGGACTCCTGGGAGAGCGAGTCCCGGTTCCTTCGCTCGCAGCCCTGTCGCACGCTCTCTCACCCAGCTGGCTCCTGTGACTCCTGGGCTCCGGTGGCGGCAACAGCGCAGCGGGACCCGCGAAGCGTGTTCCGCAAGTAGTGAAATTGGTCTCCCAACGGCAGCAGGAACACACACAGCAAACGACCCCAATGTCAATAGGAGGCGGGGATTTTTAAGGGTGAGCTGGGCGGGGCGGTCAGGGAGAGCGGGCCAGATGATAGGCCGGAGGATTGCCGGGACTCCTGGGAGAGCGAGTCCCGGTTCCTTCGCTCGCAGCCCTGTCGCACGCTCTCTCACCCAGCTGGCTCCTGTGACTCCTGGGCTCCGGTGGCGGCAACAGCGCAGCGGGACCCGCGAAGCGGGTTCCGCAAGTAGTGAAATTGGTCTCCCAACGGCAGCAGGAACACACACAGCAAACGACCCCAATGTCAATAGGAGGCGGGGATTTTTAAGGGTGAGCTGGGCGGGGCGGTCAGGGAGAGCGGGCCAGATGATAGGCCGGAGGATTGCCGGGACTCCTGGGAGAGCGAGTCCCGGTTCCTTCGCTCGCAGCCCTGTCGCACGCTCTCTCACCCAGCTGGCTCCTGTGACTCCTGGGCTCCGGTGGCGGCAACAGCGCAGCGGGACCCGCGAAGCGGGTTCCGCAAGAGGTTCGAAATTGGTCTCCCAACGGCAGCAGGAACACACACAGCAGCAAATGAAATGAAATTAAATTGTAATTTTTAAAGCTCAAGGGTGTCTAGTCGCTAAGATTCTCAGTAGGTGAAAGGACAAGTGAGTTAGCCAGACGTCAAGTGTGACTGTAAAGAAAAAAAGATTTGGATGCTATACTAATTAATAAACAATCATATTTTAAGAGCCTCTCAAAAGGTAAGCGGGTTGTTTATGGATTTTAGTTTGAGGGGCATCAAGTTCCAAAGTTTGGCAAAACTCTTGCCTGCCCAGGTGACTATCTTGATTTTAGATATGACCGGGGTGTACCATTGAGAGAGCTGTCTGATGGATTCTGGGCCATCAAGATGAAGGGCCTTAAAAGCTATGCACAGAGACTTAAACATTACCCCCTTTCTCACCGGACACCAGTGGTGTAAAGGGAGAGATTGGAAGACCGACTGATGTTTTGGTATCCCAAGAAGCAATCTAGCCTTTCTTGTGTGCGGTCAAAAAAAGCCCATTACAGTACTCTATTTTTGAAAAGACAAGTGCAGGGATCACTGCCTTGCATAACTCCAGAGGAATATTGGGGAAAACCTCCCTAAGTGATTTAAACAGAAAGAAACACAATTAGGTGATGGCACTTGAGTGTCCCACAAAGGAAATCTTTTCGTCAAATTGGACTGCCAGATTTTTCACTTTGGGAGCAGGAATTGGGGGAGCTTACATTTTCTGAGGCCACCATTTGAGAGACCAGAACGATGGGCGAATGCCAAAGAGAAGTACCTCTGTTTTGTCAGAGTTTAGTTTCAGACAGTTGTTAGACATCCAGCTCCCGATCTGTTGCTTACAGTCGTAGAAGCCTTCTGGAGTCCTATCTAGATCTTCTGTGACCAAAACGTTTAATCAATGAAGGTAGTAACGTATAGATTAAAAAGAGTTGGACTTGATGCCGATTCTTGCGGTACACCATGGGGCAGTGTAAAAGATGTTGAACTGTGGCCATTGCATTCCACAAACTGTGAGAAAGGATCTTAGGAGATTAAGGGCCTAACTCAAACAGACGATGGTTGAGAAGTCCATGGTTAACGGTGTTGAACGCTGCAGAAAGATCTAACAAAATAAAGGCAGCGTTCCCTCCCTTGTCTGAAGTTGTTCTGACAAACTCAGAAGCAGTGATCAGTCCTGACTGTGCTATGTGGTTGTCTAAAGCCAAACAAAGCTGAGAAATTGGCCTATAATTGCTGTGGTTATCTGCGTCCAGGTTTGGCTTTTTTAGGAGAGGGAGAATCAATGCTATTTTCAATTTTGGGGAAAGTGCCCTAAAAGGAACATTTGATGAAAAATCTATAGTAGGGGACCAGGGACAATCGCTGTTGTACTCTGGGTGGATGTAGGAAGGTGGCTACCTGACTATGGTTACCCCAGATTTATTGCCTTGTGTTTAGCTGGTTTTCGACTTAGCCTGGGGCCCTGATTAGCAGGGAACCAGGCCAACTATCTGCTCTCTCTATAAAATGGATTCCATGTACCCTAGGTGCATAACTAGATTGGCCTGGGTCACCTTATCAGCCCCTGTACAGAGCACTATAGGTGCCCAGGGCATAGGTGCATCCAAGGCCTACCAGGGGCTGCAGCATATCTTTTGCCACCCCTGGCTGGCTGTCTAAAATTGACACAACTGGCTGATCACTCAGCTGAGGCAAGGTGGTGTAATCACCCCTTGCTTAGATATAGTATACCTATATCTAAACCTATATCTGGACACATATAAACCTGTGAGCCACTCCTATGGAAGGCCTTATCAATCCAAGAGGCAGAGTGCGTGGTTTAATGTGAGATGGAGCTCTGGCATGAGCTGAGCCTGTCTGCAGCTGTCGGGAACCACTCCCTAAGCTGATCCGGGTTAATGCCATACCATATACTATTAAGTGCCTTATAATCCTCGCGGTTATATAGCAACTTTGGTTTGGCTTTATCAAAACATGTCGAGTAAGGTGTCATACAAATTGGAATACTACCCCCTCGCCAGTTCTGGCGAGGGGGTAGCATTCCACCCTTCTAGAGGGAGAAGACATGTTACTTTACTGAAACGCGGTTGATTTTAAAAGAGCCTCAGATCCACAAAATGGATGCCTCTGCCACAGACACGGGTCTGGCCTCCTGCTGCTGACGGAAACTCAGCAGATGGTGTCCTGGACAAAGGGTTTCCTGTCGCAGGGCGGTGTTACACCACCCCAGACAGGAGATAGTGGATTGTAGCAGGGAGGTTTCAAAGAAACCAGACACTGCCTGGGGAGCACAAGGCTGCCCCTTGCATAATCCGGCCAAACCCGTTCTGAGGCCTTCCAGCCCCAGTCCCAGCGCGGCCTGGATCAAAGGAAAGGGGTGTATCCACCCACTTCCTGGGTCCCACCCATAGGAGGGGACCTAGCAGGTAATCCAGCCCACCAGATTCGAATAAGAGTGGAAGCAGTGCCAATGCAACTCAGATTATCCTGAAGAAACATAAGAAACAAAACTCTGGACCCTTGGACATCCTACTCAACGTAGAAGAGTGAAGAATCTCCCTTGTGGTCAAGGAGTGACCACCCTATGCAAACAGGCACCATCCAGCACCTCGACCCTTGCTTTGTTGCAGTTCCCGCCGGAACTCGAGCGACAGAGATCGACAAGATCAAGCTTGCCTGCCTTCCTCCAGCCCGATCCACAGTCCCTGCAGAGCTGAGACCCGTGGAGGCGACTGGAAGCGTGGGGCACGCCATCTTGAAAAGGCCACGAGACGCTGACCGTGCAGCCCACGAGTGACCCTCGAAGCTGTGCACCGGGGTTTGAGAAGCCCCAACCCTGAGCTGCTCTTGCACTGAAGCTACCCCCTCCACACTCGACGAGTGCTGCGTGGGGCCCTTCTGCTTGTGTTGGCTCGACGCGTTGGCCCGGTCACTTGCCAGCTGGCTTGTGGCCCCTGTGCCGACGAAAACCTTAAACCGACTTGCTTTTCTGGTTGCTCCAGATTTGCACCAGCTCCTGTGAAAAGGAGCCCCCGCTCTGACCCTCCTGGTCTGAGTGAGAAGCAATCTCCCGGTTCCGCGTGGATTGCTTTTGCCAAGTGCTGTTTGCTCCAATCTTGAAGCTGACGGCGAGAGCCTGCATGGGACAGATCGTGACCTGCTCCTGGACGTCGCAGATGCCCCAGAGCCCACGTGACAGCAGAGAGAAGCTCCTCGACAACCATCTGATTGCGCCCGACATTGCCTGGTTCCGTCCTGGTTCCACCCTGGTCACTGCTGAGTGACCCAGACTCTGTCCCCTCTGCTTTCAGATACTTCTCGACTTTGATCCACCCTTGGATCACACCGGACACTTCTGCTTCCCATCGCCTGCAGCATCTTCAGCTCCAAGCACCAAGAGCCTGCGTGTCAAAACCTGACGCCACTTCGACCCTGTGCACCCGCTTCCTGTGGGTGAGGTAACATTGCAACGCCAGTGTTCCCACACTGGTACACACCTCTAGGGTCTGTGTCTTAAGTTTTGTTCCTCTAGGTTCAGCGGATGTATCTTTAAACTCACTTTGTGTAACTTTTACGCACCATTGACATTGCATTGGTGCAAGCCGCACTTTATGTGCTGCACCCGAATCCCGCAGGCTTTTCCTGACTTCACTATTGCTAGTCCTGACCACTCCCAGCGATTCCCTAGGCCTAACCACTGTTCGATTGGTATCTCTTATACCACTTTCTTAATATATGGTTTGAGTGGCCACCCGCCCTCATCCATAATTGTGCAACTTTGTATGTTATACTGTGCTTTTGATTTAACGCTTGTGCCCCTCTGCTCAAAAAGAGTACTGGGGATTATTTTAGAAATAAACACATATATTTTTATAATATATACTTGTGTGGTGTCCTTTCGTTTGGTATTACAGGATTGTATGTGGTAAAACAGCTCGCTTAACATGACCTCTTAAGTTAAGCCTTTAAGGCTGCTTAGTCAATGCTACCCCTAGGATAGCTTGTCTAACAAGGTTGACTTACAACCTGACACCATAAGGGATTGTTTGGACTTATACAAGGTGGTTCCAGAATTGGAAACATCATATATCAGGCCAACTTCTCACAGTGGGCAAGGATCAAAAGGCGACCCTGATTTGATTGAACAGGTCTGTTACTTGACCAGTTGTGAGGGGGGAGAAGGCAGAAAAAATAGCGTCCGAACAGTGATATGGCTCTTACGATTCTGCGTCCACGCTGGCTGCTTCCCTGGTGTTGGTCCCTATTTGGGAGCCATCGGATATCACCGGCTGTGGGTTGTTGGTCACGCAAGCCTCCTCAGAGCTTTGGTTTGCAGCGAAGACATTAAATATAACCTCTACTTTTTCTTTAAAGAAAGTTGCGAATTTGTTAAAGAAAGAGGCGTCTGCATTGGGGTTTTCAGTCAGCGAAGGGATTGCTCAGTTTGCCCACTGTAGAAACAAGCTCTTTGGGTATTAATCACTGAATTAATTTTGTTTATGAAGAAGTTGGCTTTAATCAAGAGCTTTTTATATAATAGCAGCGCTGCTTTATAAATGGCTTTGTCCTCCGTGCTATAGTTAGACCTCCATTTTCTCTCTAACCTTCTACAAGATTGTTTAGTAAGTCTGAACTCTTCATCGAACCAGGGTTCAGGTGGTGTAGGTCGATTTTTGTTTCCGCATTTCGCTAGAGCCTGTCTGACCAATAGAAATGAATGGACACAAGACACAATGTGGGAGTGTTAGTGAGAAAGAGAAAGAGTGTGTGTATGTGTGTGTGTGTATAAGTGGTGTGTGGTGACAAGTGCCACTCACTCTGCTGTGCTGAAGTGTGTTGCTTGTCCTAGGCAGTAACGAGAAGAACTCCTGTGCAATCTCACAAACCTGACCTTCTGCGTGCCGCCTCCCCTCTACGAGGACTCGCTGGTGTGAGCGAGCTCTGCAATCGGCAGAGCCAGCATTCCGCTCCCAGTTTGAGGCCCCCGGGTAGAGGCTTGGGCAAATACCAACAGCGAGCCGGGGGACTGCGAGGACTAGCAATCTCTACGCTGCTCAGCTGGTTCCTCTTCCCCCGGCGGACACGCCCATGGACACGCCCACCGCACACTGGCTTATAACCTTTCGTGACACCCGCTTCGCGGGTGCCACTCACTCTGCTGTGCTGAAGTGTGCTGCTTGTCCTAGGCAGTAACGAGAAGAACTCCTGTGCAATCTCACAAACCTGACCTTCTGCGTGCCGCCTCCCCTCTACGAGGACTCGCTGGTGTGAGCGAGCTCTGCAATCGGCAGAGCCAGCATTCCGCTCCCAGCTTGAGGCCCCCGGGTAGAGGCTTGGGCAAATACCAACAGCGAGCCGGGGTACTGCGAGGACGTGCAATCTCTACGCTGCTCAGCTGGTTCCTCTTCCCCCGGCGGACACGCCCACGGACACGCCCACCGCCCACTGGATTGTAACCTTTCGTGACACCCGCTTCGCGGGTGCAACTCACTCTGCTGTGCTGAAGTGTGCTGCTTGTCCTAGGCAGTAACGAGAAGAACTCCTGTGCAATCTCACAAACCTGACCTTCTGCGTGCCGCCTCCCCTCTACGAGGACTCGCTGGTGTGAGCGAGCTCTGCAATTGGCAGAGCCAGCATTCCGCTCCCAGCTTGAGGCCCCCGGGTAGAGGCTTGGGCAAATACCAACAGCGAGCCGGGGGACTGCGAGGACCAGCAATCTCTACGCTGCTCAGCTGGTTCCTCTTCCCCCGGCGGACACGCCCACGGATACGCCCACCGCCCACTGGCTTATAACCTTTCGTGACACCCGCTTCGCGGGTGCCACTCACTCTGCTGTGCTGAAGTGTGCTGCTTGTCCTAGGCAGTAACGAGAAGAACTCCTGTGCAATCTCACAAACCTGACCTTCTGCGTGCCGCCTCCCCTCTACGAGGACTCGCTGGTGTGAGCGAGCTCTGCAATCGGCAGAGCCAGCATTCCGCTCCCAGCTTGAGGCCCCCGGGTAGAGGCTTGGGCAAATACCAACAGCGAGCCGGGGGACTGCGAGGACCAGCAATCTCTACGCTGCTCAGCTGGTTCCTCTTCCCCCGGTGGACACGCCCACGGACACGCCCACCGCCTACAAGTACTTAACTGTCAGCACTCCACCCGCGTCGCGGGACGCGCGCGGGGCGGAGCACGGGCGAAGACCGGGCAAAGAGTGGGCCGTTTGAGGCCGTTCGAGAACGTGAGAGTCCGGTCCGGGCCCCTGCTCTAAGCCTTACATCTTTGGACATCTAACTACAGGCATTTTACCATCTCCCTGAATATAGCGACGACAACACGAGAGCTAGTAAGCAAAAAAAACTCAAAAAAAACGGGCTAGGAGAAAAACTGTTAGGACCAATGGACGACTTTATTTCTAAAGCAAACACTTTCATTGACCAAAGTATAAGCCTGATTGAGGGTAGAGTATCAACTGAACTCGCAATCGCAAGGCGATCCTCAATGGGACTGCTAGCAACTGCAAGAACTCCAGATACACAGTCTGCCCCAACACAAACAACAGTGGCCACAAACAGATTTAGTCTCCCAAATAATGTAGATCTTTCTGCCACCCAACTTTCTGTAACATTCTCAGAAAGCGAGTTAGAAAAAACTCCCGAACTTTTCCCTGACCACACCCCGGAGGAAGTAAGGCAAGCTAGAGGGAGGAGGGAGGGAGCCATAAAGAAAAAGAAGGATAGGGAAAAGCTAGCCAACACCCTCAATACCAAAGCGGTTGATCACACAGATCTGATCGATATCACAAATCCGGCTGCATTATCCCAACAGATCGCTGATCCAAGTAATAATGTGATAACGATCCATCATCCACCACAGAACCTCCAAGATATCACCATCTTAGAATCCCCACCTCCACTAATAACGGGCAAGGAAAGAAGAGCATCAAGGCTAATAAAAGAGATAGCTTCCCTCCTAGATTCCTTTATTCGCCCAATAGAGATTAGACTATGTAACATCGAGGCTCAACTGACTAAAATCTCTAGTTGCACCAAGGCAACACCTTTACAGGGACCGCAAAAAGCGGGTACAAACACCTCGGCTACATTGCCTATACATAAGAAACCCACAACTTTAGCTGCCCCGCCGCCTAAACAGCAACCCACAGCAAAGGCCCCTACAGCACCAAAGGCTCCCCCCGTACAGAAACCCACGCCCAAGGTCCTTACAATTCCCCCGCAGACCAACACCATACTAAATACATCTAAAGTAAACACGCCAACCACAAACACACAGGCCCCCAAAACTCCTGCCACCAAAAAGACAAATCTTGCAAATAATAAAGGAACATTGAGAGGGAACACTGATAACAGGCACTCCCTAAATATGCCACCAGAGGCATGTCCATATGTGGTAGTGATGACGGGGGTTCCCGAATTAACGGGAGAGGGGGCGGAACCTAATTGGTCGCTGAAAAACAAAGTACAGTATTGGCTGAACACAAATCGACCTGTTCCGCCAACCTGGAAAAGCAGAATAACATCAGTTTGTAGGACCCCCTGGGTGGGGCACAGGAAAAAAAGCATTCGGGGAGACTGTATAGTGATCACTTTCGAGGATCCTAGCATAGTTGAGTATATCTGCTCCTGGGACTATAATAACTCAACCGGAGGGATCGCTACAAGATCCCTTTCCTACTTCTATCCAAAAAGATATTATAATAACTATGCGAATGAATCCGATAACATCTGGCGAAAAGCTATCCCACAACCATGGGAACTAGACGTTGCTGGGCCAAAGATATTCCAGCGTCATAGTGATCCTGACAATTCTTGGTGGTCAACCAACCAGAATTATCAACAACAAGAGGGCCCGTGGCAGACTGTGGGACCACAAAACAGACTCAAACTGGGAACAGTGGGATAGACCGCCCTATCGACCATACAGACCCAATTTTAGCGACGCCACATATGGGCAAGATTGGTCAGGCATACCGACCATGAACCGGTTCGGTAGCCTGGAAATGGTCGACTGACCACGAGTCGAATCCCCGAAGCCCCAACATGCAACCCCGGACCAAACCAATGATCCCCTAGACCTACCAGAACCTAAAATGGCAGATACAGAAAAGCAAACTCTACAGCTCCCGGTGATCTTTTGGAATATTGCAGGTCTCCGACCAAAAATTGAGGATGGCTCGGCCGCCCGATTTTTGGAGGATGCTAAAATTATATGCCTACAGGAGACTTGGGCCACAATGCCATTACACTTTGTAGGATATAAGACATATTCATCCCCCGCCCTTCCAAGCAGCTCAGGCAGACCTAGGGGGAGGCTGGCAACCTACATAGCGAACACAATAACTGACCTGAAGGTATTAGAGGCAGATCCATCTCCAAACTTTCAGTTGCTCACTCTCACAATAGGGGAAAAACATATTATTATGTTAATTAATTTATACAATAATCTAGATGATGGCAATTTCTTAAACACCCTCCTTTTGATTCAAGAAAAAATTACTCATCATCGGCACCTTTACGAGAGAAAGGGTAACGTTCATATAATCTGGGGAGGAGACTTTAATTTACACCCCTGTCCGAACAATCAGACCTGTGGAATGGTGGACGAATACGAGAACCCACTCGTCCACTTCTCCCACTCACGAACGGGGCTAGCTTTGAACAAGATCCTCTCAGACTTGGAACTTCTAATAATAAACCCTATTCTTCCGCCAGATAATAAACTAGAACCTACCTATCGAGGAAGGGGGCACGAGGCCACAGTTGATTACATAATTATAACAGAAGGTTTAAGAGAGCTAACTAGTAACTTTACAATTTTGGAAAATATTCTAAGCGACCACTCTGCTCTAAGCTTGACCTTACAGATGAATCAACCAAGATCTCCTATGGCAACAATAGCTAACACCCTATCACAAAACAGACTTGAACTGGGCAAAAACAACGGATACACTATAAAATGGGACAGCAAGAGTGAGATATGGGACAAAAGGAGAACTAACTGCACCGTTTAGGGTAGAGCGAGTGTAGGAGAGTAGGGTCTGCTATCCTATGGTCACCCCAATTTTTGCCTTTTGCTTCACTGGTTTTCGACTTACTGAGGCTGTGGGCCTGCTAATCAGACCCCCAGCCTGCTGTTCTCTCTCTAAATGTATAATACATGTGCTATAGGTACATACCACAATTGGAAATGGACTCCTTGTCAGCCCCTGTACCATGCACTATAGGTGCTCAGGGCATAGGTGCCACCAAGGCCTACCAGGGGCTGAAGCATAGCTTTTGCCACCCCTGGCTGGTTCTTAAATTGACACAACTGGCTGATCACTCAGCTGGGGCAAGTGGGTGTAATCACCCCTTGCTTAGATATAGTATACCTATATCTAAACCTATATCTGGACACATATATAGCCTGTAAGCCACTCCTATGGAAGGCCTCATCAATCCTGGAGGCAGAGTGCGTGGTTTTATGTGAGATGGTGCTCTGGCATGAGCTGAGCCTGTCTGCAGCTGTCGGGAACAACTCCCTAAGCTGATCCGGGATAAGGCCATACCATATACTCTTAAGCGCCTTATAATCCTCGCGGTTATATAGCAACTTTGGTTTGGCTTTATCAAAACATGTCGTGTAAGGTGTCATACGAATTGGAATACTACCCCCTCGCCAGTTCTGGCGACGGGGGTAGCATTCCACCCTTCTAGAGGGAGAAGACATGTTACTTTACTGAAACGCGGTTGATTTAAAATGAGCCTCAGATCCACAAAATGGATGCCCCTGCCACAGACACGGGTCTGGCCTCCTGCTGCTGACCGAAACCCGGCAGAGGAGGCCTGGACAAAGAGTTTCCTGTCACAGGGCGGTGTCAAACCACCCCAGACAGGAGATAGTGGATTGGAGTAGGGAGGTTTCAAAGAAACCAGACACTGCCTGGGGAGCACAAGGCTGCCCCTTGCATAATCCGGCCAAACCGGTTCTGGGGCCTCCCAGCCCCTGTCCCAGCGCGGCCAGGAACAAAGGAGAGGGGTGTAACCACCCCCTTCCTGGGTCCCACCCATAGGAGGGGACCTAGCAGGATGTCCAACCCCCCAGATTCGAATAAGAGGGGGAGCAGTCCCAATGCAACTCAGATCATCCTGAAGAAACATAAGAAACGAATTCTGGACCCTTCGACTTTCTACACGACGTGAGAAGACTGAAGAATCTCCCTTGTGGTCAAGGAGTGACCACCCTGTGCAAACAGGCACCATCCAGCCCTCGACCCTTGCTTTGTTGCAGTTCCCGCCGGAACTCGAGCGACAGAGATCGACGAGATCAAGCTTGCCTGCCTTCTACCTGCCCGATCCACAGTCCCTGCAGAGCTGAGACCCGTGGAGGCGACCGGAAGCGTGGGGCACGCCATCTTGAAAAGGCCACGAGACGCTGACCGTGCAGCCCACGAGTGACCCTCGAAGCTGTGCACCGGGGTTTGAGAAGCCCCAGCCCCGAGCTCCACTTGCACCAAAGCTCACCCCTCCACACTCGACGAGTGCTGCGTGGGGCCCTTCTGCCTGTGTGTGCTCGACGCGTTGGCCCGGTCACTTGCCAGCTGGCTTGTGGCCCCTGTGCCGACGAAACTTGAAATACGACTTGCTTTTCTGGTTGCTCCAGATCTGCACCAGCTCCTGTGAAAAGGAGCCCCCACTCTGACCCTCCTGGTTCGAGTGATAAGCAATCTCCCGGTTCCGCGTGGATTGCTTTTGCCAAGTGCTGTTTGCTGCAATCTTGAACCCGACGGTGCTGACGGCGAGAGCCTGCGTGGGACAGATCGTGACCTGCTCCTGGACGTCGCAGATGCCCCAGAGCCCACGTGATAGCGGAGAGAAGCCTATCGACAACCGCCTGATTGCGCCCGACATTGCCTGGTTCCATCCTGGTTCCACCCTGGTCACTGCTGAGTGACCCAGACTCTGTCCCCTCTGCTTTCAGGTACTTTTCTACTTCGATCCACCCTTGGATCGCACCGGACACTTCTGCTTCACAGCGCCTGCAGCTGCAACAGCTTCAAGCACCAAGAACCTGCGTGACAGAACCCGACGCCACTTCGACCCTGTGCACCCACGGCCTGTGGGTGAGGTAACTTTGCAACGCCGGTGTCCTTACACTGGTACACACCTCTAGGGTCTGTGTCTAAAGTTTTGTGTTCCTAGGTTCAGCGGAAGTATCTTTTAATTCACTTTATCCAACTTTTACGCACCATTGACTTTGCATTGGTGCGAGCCGCACTTTCCGTGCTGCACCCGTCTCCTGTGGGCTACTCCCGACTTCAGCATTGCTAGTCCTGACTGCTCCCAGCGAATCTCTAGGCCCTAGGCCTAACCATTGTTCGATAAGTGTTCCTTATACCACTTTTTTAGTATATGGTTTGAGTGGCCACCCGCCCTCATCCATAATTGTGCAACTTTATATGTTTTATTGTGCTTTTAATTTAACGCTTGTGCCCCTTTCCTCATAAAGAGTACTGGGGAGTAATTTAGAAATAAATACATATATTTTTACAATATATACTTGTGTGGTGTCCTTTCATTTGATTACAGGATTGTATGTGGTAAAACAGCTCGCTTAACACGACCTCTTAAGTTAAGCCTTTAAGGCTGCTTAGTCCATGCTACCACTAGGATAGCTTGTCTAACAAGGTTGACTTACAACCTGACATCTTTGGGGTTTGTTTGGACTGATACCAAGTGGTTCCAGAATTGGAAACACTACATATCAGGCCAACTTCTCACAGCGAGGAGTAAGGCAAGGATGCGTCCTAGCCCCCTTCCTCTTCTCTCTGTACACCAACGGTCTAGAGGAGACTATGTTGAGGGGGGGGCAGGATCTCCCTAGACTGAAACATCCCCTGATCCCCGCTTTGCTCTACGCGGATGACGCAGTCATTTTAGCACGTACTCCTATCGAGCTTCAAAAATCTTTATCCAAGTATGCTGACTTTATGGGTGCTCTGGATTTACATATTAATGTAAAAAAAAACATTTGTCATGGTAGCGGGTGGACAACGAAAAGCCACTAAATCCATTTATCTAAAAGATCAGAAAATTGAAAAGACCTCACAATACCCATACTCAGGCATCATGATTGATGACAGCTTAAATTGGAAAGCAGCTGTTGAGGCCAGGAGACATCTTTTCAAACGAGCTATTCTTGCACTGATGAATTTCTCAAAAAAACTTGGAAAAAGACCATCAGTAGAATTACTACAGATCTATGCTGCAAAATGCCAAGCAATCGCCCTATATGGGGCAGGGATTTGGGGACACACAGCCACTGGACCACTACAAAAAGAAGAAAACATCTTCATGAGATTCCTTTTATCAACACCAAAAGGCTCTTCCATCTACGCCTCACATATGGAATTGGGAATCCCATATATCGAAGTCCTAATAAAGATTCAGCCACTCTTACTTTGGAGGCGTGTTTGGCTGTCAGAAAATAACCGGCTGACCAAAAACATCCTACAGGATTCCATGGAATTGGATCATGCACATAAGATAGCATGGCTCTCCTATATCAGACATTTCTTTTCTGATCTAGGACTACAAAAGTATTATTTCAACCCAGAAAAATTAAATGAAATATCCAAGAAAGAGCTGAAACAAATTGCGCTGAGCCATCTAGAGTCCTTGAGATTGACTTTGCTGACGACCAAAAAATCTGTGATACATGCTAATATGATTCAGCAATCCCCGAAAATCCAGCTCTATTTGACCCTGGAATGTACAGCATATGACAAAATGCTCCTAACAAGATTCAGACTGAATCTCTTTTACAGACTAGTGACTTTTCCTGAAAAGAACAATTGGAACTCTAACTTGGCACTTTGTCCATGTGATGATTTGTCCCAACAGTCTACCATTCATACAATCTTGTTTTGCAAATTTTTTCACACCCATCGAAAAATCTGGATAATCCCTTTATTAAAAAGATGGGGTTATAGACAATGTCGCCCAGCTATGTTAGCACTACAGATGTTGGACTCTGAATGTACCTGCTATCATGTACTTAACTTTCTAAAATGTATTATGAGGCATAGGAATAACCTTTGAAATAGAAGGAAAAACTCAGAAGGCTATAATTCCCCTACTCAATTTGCACAGTATCTGGCCATATGCTTTTATTTTTGAAAAAATTTTGCGTATAATAATTGTTGCTGTTTTCTTTTTTTTTTTTTTTAATACTCGTGTACTCTTGTATGTTGTGATAACTTTTATGGTTTTGCACTGCTAAAAAAACAAATAAAGTTTATTATTATTATTATTATTCAGTTAAACATTGAAGCAAAGAGGGGCAGATAGAGTGATACAGATGTAGAGACAGAGATAGAGGGAGTGAGTGTAGTAACAGCAATTGTTCACAATGATCTTTGTGCTGTTCGAGTCAGAGAGAGACAAAGTTGAGGAAAGAGAGAATGAATCAAAGTAAAGAGTGTGTCATATAGAGTGAGTGTGAGTGTTTGCATTTGCAGTAACAAGGAATGTTTACAGTTACCTTTGAGATCCCTGGAGTTTTCTGAAAGAGAGGGAGTTAGGCAGGAACACTCATAGAGGGTGCGAGAGAAACACAAAGGGGTGAGACAGAGGGAGAGAGAGTGACACAAGTAATCAGATAAATAGAAACAGAGATGAAGAGAGTGGACGTGTGTATTGGTGGCTGAGTTTTTCACTCTTTCCTCCGAGATCCCGAAGTTTGTATTATCGGGCACTAATCCCTGCAAGGATCTGAGCAGAGGGTCTTCCGAGTGGAAAGCAGAGTGTGTGACACTTTCGGATGCCCCTTAGAGCTGTGGGGAGGGGGGTAGGGTGCGTGTGTGTGTAGTAAGACACACCAAGTGCTGTCCTGCAGCGCTCCTGTGATGTCAGTATTATATTATATATATTTTTAATACTAGGGTGTTTGTGCTGTTTCTTTTCACATCCCTTTGCCTCTGAGTGTCTGTGACACTAACATGTTTTGTGTCCCTTCAGGTGTGAGGAGGTGAAGTTTCAGGGTCCAGAAAAGATCAAGAAATATAAAGGTAACTGGACTTGAGCTGACCGGTCCCATTCACCCCCACAGATCTGTGATGAGACCCCTTCTAAGTCCTGAACCTCGGGTCGTGGCCCGAACAGGAGCCATGAAAATGACGAACAATTCAAAGGGGCCCCTTCAGGGCGGAGCTCCATCATGACCACAGTGAAACTAACGTGTGTCTCTCCCTGGGGCCTGTATAACCTGCAGTACAGGCCTCTCACGGCGAGAGGTTGCATAGTGTGAACTTTTAATCAGAAGCAGTTCTTCTCTACTCTGTGTACTGTAGTTTGCAGTGTAATCTCTAGTGCAGTGTTTAGTGCAGTGTGATGTCTGATGTTCTTTCTAGTACAGTGGGTGGTTTACACTATGTTCACGGTATGCAGTCTGGTGCAGTGTTCTATCTAGGACAGCCTACTACTGTGTTTGCCGTTTTGCAGAGTGTGCTGTTTAATGTTTTGTTTGAAAACTTTATTGCGGTCATAGACCATAAAAGCACAGATAAAATATGTACATACACGGAATAGAATACATAAATAATTTAAAAAAATGCATGGTTAAAAGATTATTAAACAGTAAGTTATCAAAATAATGGTATCAAACATCGCAATTGATCACAGTTTATCTTAATTCATTAGAGTGAGCCTTCTGCGCCACATACCATATAAAAAACGGGATACCGCAAACACAATAGTAGGGGAGGTACCATATATTAAAATTTTAGCAGCTTGTACACATTGCCTTAAACCAAGACTTCTGCATAATGGTGCCAACCAGCATCTCCTTATTGTACTATAAGCTGGGCAGAGGAATAAAACGTGAACAATATCCTCTTTAGTGTTGGCCAAGAGCTCCATTCTCTTCACTCCCGGGCAGCTCACCTCCGGGGTCTCGCATAATTGGGCATACCAATTTGATGTGCAAGGGCTTTGATATGGGCTAACCAAGGGATATTCTTGATCTTTAACTGCCCCCAAACTGCAATGAATTCAGCTCTATATTCCTCGAGCTCAGGTACTGTCCAAAGCCTTCTCCAATACAGGAGAGGTCGAGCAGCTAGCAGTTCTGAGATGGACTCTAGGCCTAGATCTAGCCTCAGGGGTGTGAGCGGGGTGCTCTGGGGAGGCCTATCAGGTTCCTCATAAAGGCCTGCTCCACCTTAAGAAGGCTTGGTGTACTCTTATGGCCCCAGAGTTCTGCACCATACATCACAGCTGGTCTAGCTTGTACCCCATAGATCTCAAGGGCTGGGGCAACGGGCTTAAACAGGGTTGTTCTCTGAAACTTGCCAATGCCCCCTGCGCCAACCTCAAAGCAGATTTGGATACCTGTGGGCCCCAGCTGAAATCTTCAGTCAGGGTGACCCCCAAGTATACAAAGGTTCTCACCCTTTCCAACGGGACACCATTTAATACAGGGTTAGGGCGGATGCGCTTTGGGGGGATGAAAGATCTTAAACTTCGTCTTTGCTAGGTTTATCTCCAATCCCCTCAGAGCGTGGAAAGATACAAAACCGTCCAGGACCCTCTGGATACCTGATGATATTCGAGACAACAACAAGGTGTCGTCTGCGAACATCAGAGCAGGTACCCGGCCAGTAGCCAACCATGGAGCGTCACTGTACCTGACCTTGTCCAGTTCACCCACCAGGCCATTTATATAAAGACTAAAGAGCATGGGAGCCAGAGCACAGCCCTGGCGTACGCCTCTGGTCACGGGGAAGCGGGCTGATAATTCCCCGGTCTTCCCGCATCTCACCTTGACGTAGTTCCCTGCATGGAAGCGCTTCAGGACGTCTAGCAGATAGGGCGGGAGGTCTAGTTCTTTCAGTACTCTCCATTGGCTCTCCCTGGGGACAAGGTAGAAAGAAGCCCGCAGGTCTACGAAGACAAGGTAGAGGCTGCCACCCTCTACTCTTGCTGTCTTCCAAAAAAGGACCTGCAACCTAAAGATTTGGTCCAGGGTCGAGATTCCAGCTCTAAAGCCGGCCTGTAGGGTAGTCAATAATTTTTGCTCCTCCATCCACCCCAGCAATCTGTCCAGGAGGACTCGGCCCATTGGCTTCTGGAAGTATCCAGGACACTAATCGGCCGGTAATTTGATGGCACTAGGGGGCAGCCCATCTTGAAGATTGGGACAATCTCGGCTCCTGCTCAGGTGTCCGGTAACTTGGTTCCCCAAAGGACAGCATTAAATAGAACAGCTAAGTACGGCGCACAGATTTTTGGCTGGGAGCGGAAAAGGTCTCCTGGTAGTCTGTCGAGGCCTGGGGCTTTGTTAGGTAGCTGCCGGATGATCGCCGATTCCACCTCCTTAACTGAGATACTCTCGGTGTCTCCAGGGCCCACCCTCGCCCTGGCGTCCCACTGGCCTATCGGATAGCCCAAGTCCGAGGCCCCCCGCAGTCGATACTCATGCTGGGGGTCTGGGGCTCGGGACATCCGGAGGGCATCATCTGGCACCAGTGTCTCTGCCCCATTTGAATGTTCACTAGTGCTGGTCTCAGGGCTAGTATAAAGCGCAGCAAAGTGCGCCTCCCAAACTGACGGAGCAATGTTTGGTTGAAGAGCCTCCCCTACCTCTTTTGCACCACAGTTAACTATTGCCCAGAATAATTTGGCGTCTTTTGCTAGTAGGGCACCTCTTAGCTCTTCCCACCTGGCTTCTTCCCACTCCCTCTTGCCCCTAGCGAGCTCCTTTTTATATAGCAGTCTGGTTGCCCTAATGTTCACTTTATCCTTAGATTTGATTGCCGCAAGTAGCTCCTTTTTTAGTTTTTTGCATGCATCATCAAACCAGGGGTGAGATTTCGGGGCTGGCCTTTTAGTTCCACTTACAGGGTAGAACACGTCCCCCAATACCGTAACTAGCTGCCTATGTGTCTCCAATGCCTGATACCTGCAAGATGGATCACCCATCTGGGTAATAAGTGGGATTGCAAGTTGGTAGATTTTTGCTAGCCGGGATGGTGAATCTGCTAGGTGAGGCCATTTAACCCTTCTTCTATTATTGGCCAACATGAGGGGAGGCATCATTGCCGCGGGTTTGGGTTCAGGATTAGTTAAACCAAAGGACCCCGGCTTAAGAGTTAAAACCAGGGCATTGTGGTCGCTATCATGTCTTTGTACGACCCTAAATTCCTTCAGCTTGTCCCAATTTTTGGCATCTACCATAAGATAGTCAATGATGGACGTTTGACCTACTCGGTTAAACGTAGCTATAGCTGGGCAATCAGGATCCAATCTCCCATTAAACGCCCGCAAGGATGTTTCAAGGGAGAAGGATTTTATTTGAAGAGCTAAAGGAGTCCATGCCCTAACCGGAGTAATATTGGGCTCAGGAATATGCCAAAGTGCGTCAACCTCGTCTTGCTCACCCAGCTCCAGACTACCCAGTGGCTCGAATTGACAATTAAAGTCTCCCCCAAGAATTATTGACATAGAGGGGTCTAACCCCTGGATAAAAGAATTCAGGGCTTTAATTGTTTCCAACTCTTGTCCATTTCTGGATGGTCTGGAGTAAATGTTTATTATTGCTACTTTGGGTTTTCTTGCGGGTTTTAATAAGACACACTGTATGTCCAAGGAGTTTGTTTGTATTTGGGTCGCCTGGATACGCAGGTGGGTGCCTATCCAAATTGATAGCCCACCCGATGGACGGCCTCTGCCTGTAGACACTGCCAAGATGTCAAATGTTGCGAAAGACGAGCTACTGCTCTCTTCCAGTGCCCAGGTCTCTTGCATAAGGCATATGTCATGTGTTGCCATAAAGGCCGCCCACTCTGGGGTTAGTAGCTTATTTTTTAACCCGGCTATATTCCATGAGATCAACTTTAAACATCTTTCTTGTGGGTTTTCGGAGCCCTCCCCTTCCCCATTCCCACTGCCGCTAGTCCCCAGCCTCTCTGGAGAGTCACTCGTTAAATCCTCCCTGTCAGTAGATAGTAAAACATTTTCCTCTGTTACCCCAGCCCTTCTAGGAATTTCAACAGTAGCTTGTAGGGGAGGATTTCCCATTAAACTGAGTCAATCCACCTCTTCCAGTACACTAAACCTATTCCAGTGTGGTGCAGTGGGAATAGGGGACCATATGGAGACATACCCTCCCTCAATACCCCTCCATATGGTGTTCTCTGCGGTGGAGGATTACATCCCCTGTTGTAATGTACCCCTCTATGACGTGAGGGCTCCAGACTAGGGGTGGGGTAAAAGTATGAGAGATGCAGTGGGCATATCTGTGTATTTAGACTGGGGAATGGGGCATTGGAGATATACTCTACAGCTGAGGCATCCCTGAAGTTCAGGATTATAACGTCCCCTGCAATAGTTTTTGGGCCCCTCCCAATCCATGCTACTCTTCTGGCCGACATGATTTCACCTGAAATATTCAATGGCAAGGGTCTATTAATTGTAAGCCATTGGATACATTTGTTTTTTAATTCTGTCTCCCTTTCTCTCTTCCCTTCACTTAGGGGTGGTACTCCTGTAAGTGTGACCACATATGGTTGGGCTTCGATGGTAGCTGATTTGGGATAGTTCTTTGTGTTGCATTTCTATCTAGTGTTTCACTAATTTTGCTCCCCGTTTCGCCCTTTTTTGTTTTTGCTGTGGCTTTATCTCTGTCGTTTACCGAATTTCCTGCTATTTGATGGGTTTGGCTCTGAGAGTTGGAACTAGTCCTAGCCTGTGGTGTAACGTGTGTCACCTTATGAGCGGTTGGTTTGGCTCCTGCAGTGGAGGTCTGTGCTGAAGGGTTTTTGTTTTCGGATACTCTAGCACTATGATTGTTTTGTATAGTGCAGTTTGTTTCTTCCAGTAGGTGCTGTATAGTGTGGTATATTGACAGTTCACTCCTTTCATATATGTGCTGAGTAGTGCAGTGCGAAATACATTGTGGTTCTTTGTGATAGGTCCTGTGTCGTGCAGTGTACAGTACACTGTGCTCTTTCCAGGTAGGTGCTCTGTAATGCCGTATATTGTATGGCGCAGTGATTCCAGATAGATGCTGTCTAGTTCAGTTTACAGTACACTAAAGTGGGCTCCGTCCAGATTGGTGCTGTCTAGTGCACTACAATACAGTGCACTCCTTCCAGGTGATGTCTCGTAAAGTGTACTGAATAGTGCGGTGTACACTGCATAAAAGTTTGCTTCTTCCAGATAGGTGCTGTATAGTGCAGTATATTGCACAGTGCAGTACAGTGGGCCCCTATAGGATAGGATAGGTACTGTCTACTGAATTACAGTACAGTGTGCTCCTTCTGCGTTGGTGCTGTCTAGTGCAGTGTAAGGTGCAGTGTGCTTCTTCGTGATTGGTCCTCTGTGCTGCAGCTTGAATCTCTAATTCTGATTCTCTTCTCTGCAGTGACGGTGACTCTGGATCCAGACACAGCGGATCCTTGGCTCCTCCTGTCTGAGGGGGGAAGACGAGTGAGAGAGACAGACACACGACAGCGCCTGCAGGACACCCCCAAGAGATTCACCTCCTCTCCCTGTGTGCTGGGGAGCGAGGGGTTCTCCTCAGGCAGACTTTACTGGGAGGTGCAGCTGCTGCGGGAGATCGGAGGAGGATGGGCTGTGGGGGTCGCAGCAGAGTCTGTGGACAGGAAGGGACGGATCACATGGTCCCCTGAAGGGGGAGTCTGGGCTGTGAGGAGGAGGATAATTTGGGATGATGATGCTGGTGATGATGGTGGTGATGATGGTGATGATGGTGGTGATGAGGATGAGGATGATGAGGATGTGGCTGATGGTCCGTACTTTGCTCTCACCTCCCCTATGACCCTTCTGTCCCCTCGTGAGGAGCCCCTGAAGCTGGGGGTGTATCTGGACTACGAGGGGGGGCAGGTGTCCCTGTACAATGCGGACTCCATGGAGCATTTATACACTTTCCCCCGGGCCACCTTCACTCAAAGACTCTTCCCCTTCTTCTATCTCAACTGTGGAGCAGAGCTGAGGCTGGTGTAGGAGCTGCAGCCCCCCTTCCCCTGAACTTTGCATTCATGCTCCCCTCCCCCACCCCTAGAGCTCCCTGGGGGGGGCACCCCTTGGTTGAGTCCTGTGGGGGAGGGGCTGTTCCTTGTGTGGGGGAGGGGATGTTCCTTGTGTGGGGGAGTGGTGCATTCCTTGTGTGGGGGAGTGGTACCAGGTCACCCTGGGGGATGGGCAGTGACATTCCATCTCCTAGGTCAGATTTAACCCCTTCTGCTCCGGATTTGTCATTTAATTAACATTCAACACTGACTCCACGGGCACACCAGACTCCAAATACAGGCACCGCTGACTCCAGTCACAGGCACTACTGACTCCAGCCACAGGCACTACCGTCTCCAGCCACAGGCACTACTGACTCCAGGCACAGGCACTACTGACTCCAGGCACAGGCACTACCGACTCCAGGCACAGGCACTACCGACTCCAGCCACAGGCACTACCGACTCCAGCCACAGGCACTACCGACTCCAGCCACAATCACTACCGACTCCAGCCACAGGCACTACCGACTCCAGCCACAGGCACTACCGACTCCAGCCACAGGCACTACCGACTCCAGCCACAGGCACTACCGACTCCAGCCACAGGCACTACCGACTCCAGCCATAGGCACTACCGACTCCAGCCATAGGCACTACCGACTCCAGCCATAGGCACTACCGACTCCAGCCATAGGCACTACTGACTCCAGGCACTACTGACTCCAGGCACAGGCACTACTGACTCCAGCCACAGGCACTACTGACTCCAGGCACAGGCACTACTGACTCCAGCCACAGGCACTACTGACTCCAGCCACAGGCACTACTGACTCCAGCCACAGGCACTACTGACTCCAGCCACAGGCACTCCTCAGTCTCATTAACAATAATGAGAACTCCACATACAACTCGAGGCTCAGGCACTGCTGGCTCAGTTACAGATAACCCTAACTTCAAATCCAGGCACTGCTAACTAACCCTGGGCACTGCTGTCACTACATACTCCAAAAACTGGCACTGCTCATTCAAATACAGATAACTCTAACTCTGCACACAAGTATAGCAGACTCCTCTCACGGGCACTCACGACTCCAACCACATGCACTGCTAACTCTACGCACTTCTGAACCCAAGCACAGGCACTGCTAACTCCATGCACAGTGTTAGATCTGGGGGTCTGTAGTTGGCAGAGGTAAGTACCTTAGACCAAGTAGCGACCCTTGCTTCTAGTCAGGGTGAAGGAATACACACAGTAGATAACCTCCGCTCTCCCTCTAGGTAGCTTGGCGCGAGCAGGCAGGCTTATCCCCAAGGCAAGGTGTAGAATAATTGCACTCAACACAACAATAATCCCCAATCCACCACAAACTGAGACCACACAGGTAAGTATATTTTTATAAAAATATATAACGTTATCTAGTTTCAGCAATGTAAATAAGGCAGTTGCACGATAATCACTTTGTCATAAAAAAATGTTGCTCTTAATTCTTAATAGTTGCACTTGTTGTCATCAGGAAGCTTCTTTATCAAAAACAAAGAATATAGTCTCTAGTCTCTCTAATCAGTGATTAGATAATGCCACTGATCGTTACTGAAGTTGCTCTCAAACGAGCAATGAACATAATGCCCATGTACGTTTTTATATGGAGCCTTCAGCGCTGCCCACGTATGTTTTTATATGGAGCCTTCAGCGCTGCCCACGTACGTTTTTATATGGAGCCTTCAGCGCTGCCCACGCGCTTTACCGCAGGGTCCAGGGACTCTTTCTTTTCCCTCGTGCTCTAGAGAGCCTACGGCGCACCGCGCCAAGCAGATCTCGCTCGCCCCCGCCCCGGCCGGTCCCCTTTCCTCTCCCGCCCGCTCTCGACAATCCAACGAGCGGCGGGGGAGGCGGTGCTGCTCACCTTGGAGGGACGGCCGGTCAGGGGTGCGGGGCGCTGTTAAACTCCCTCAGCGAGGTCGGCTCTGCTCACAGGCTCAAACGCAGTGCTTCTCCTCTCGTCCAATCGGTGCGCGGCTCACTCGGCGAGCCCCCTGCGTGACGTAGAGACTCCTCGAGGGGGTGACCACTCACAGCGCGGCTCCACCGGCGAGCCCTCCTATGACGACGCGACTCCTTCCTCCTTTCCGCCAATGACAGCTCAAACCAGGCGATGACGCTGCCGCTAGGGAGCCAATCCCAGCGCGGCGTTTGGTGAGGGGGCTCAGCACTCCGGGCCAATCAGGGCTCTGCTCCTTCGGTTCTCACCCTCGGCGGCCCCGGCCAGATGCCGATTTTTGCGGGGATGATTCTGGCCACGGGCAGCGGCGGTTCACAGGCGGCCAGTAGATTGTATGCGGCCAGGAGCGGGCAGAGTGTTTGAGAAGCCCCCACTCTTGCTAGGGGGATAGCTCACGGAGGGGACACAACCAACCTCCGGTTCTCTACCACAACGTGCCGATGAGCACGACGATCTTCCTCCTTGGCCTCAGCTACTAGTCACGCTTTCAGTAGGATTAAAGCACGATCTTCTTGGCGCAGTTTAGTTACAAGGGAACCTTTTGACCCTGAGTTCCCAGACAGGAGGCCAGCTCTTCTCAGGCCCTTGGAGATTCAGTTGCAAGACACAGCACACAGCAAAGTCTTCTTAGTTCAAGCAGGCAGGGTAACAGCACACAGCAAAGTCCCTTTCTTCTCCTCTCCTTCAGTTGGACAGCAGGATAGGTTAGCCCTTAAAGCACACAGCAAGGCAATCTTCCATCAGCTCCTTCAGCAGTCCGTCTTCTGGCTGAGGTTCCTCTTGATGGTAGAATCTGAAAATCTGTAGTCAGGGGTCCTTCTCTTATACCCCAAAAAGGCTTTGAAGTTCTTTGAAGTCTTTTGAAGTCTTTGTGCAAAGGGGGCCCTGAGCCCGGTCCAAACCAGTTCTGGGGGTCTGGGGTGTTTCTGGTTTCCTTCTTCCTCCCTGTCCCAGGGACAGAGGTGACAGTCGCCCAGCAGGAGGTGGAGCCAGCTTTGAGGTTAGGCAGGCACAGCCCTTCACTATCAGGTGCTATCTCCTCCCACTTCCCTGGCAGCAGATGCTGCCTTTCATCCACGGGGCTGGCTCAGATAACCCCCTGGGGCTCTGCAGACCCTGTCATCCTCAACCCAGACAGTCAATCCACAAACAGTCCCAGGCACACAGAAAGTTTTAGACAAGAGAACAGCCACTTTCTAAAAGTGCCATTCTCAAACACAGAATTTAAAAACAACCTTTACTAAAAGATGTGTTATTAAATTCTGAGTTCAGGGATATCTTTCACTTATGTCCCATCTTGTTCCTATGGGAAGATAGGCTGGGATCCAATGGGACCAGCCTCCCCCATGTTACTCTATGGAGCAAGATAGCCTTACAGCAGTGAGCACACAAAATGGCTGCTGCTCACTACCAGAGCATGTTACCTGCACTAGTACATGCTCTACCTTATCCATGCACTGCACCCTGCCCAGGGGGGTACCTTGAGCCTTCCATAGGGGTGACTGGTGTGCACAGACAGGGAAGGGTTAGGCCCAGCCAGTGGGGACACTGGCCAGGCGGACATGGCAGTCCACTGACTGCACACAGGCCCTGCGTTGGCAGGCCTGAGACATCATTTTAGGGCTACTCATGTGGGTGGCGCAATCTGCGCTGCAGGCCCACTAGTAGCATCTGTCATCACCAGCCCTGGCACACACAGTGCACTTTACTAGGGACTTCATGGTGACACAAATATGCCAATCAGGTATACTCAATCAATATGACAATTTACAGAGGGAGCACTTACCCTCTGACACTGATCAGCAGTGGCAGAGTGTCCAAAGCATCTAAACCAGCAAAAACGAATCCAGCACAGCATCAAAAATACAGGAGGCAGAGGCAAAAAGATGGGGGAAAAACCACGCCAAGGATGTCAGGTCTAACAGACTGAAAATATTTTTCTTTGAATTCTAGATCTGGAAGTATCGATGAGTAATGCAATGAACAGGACCATAGGTTGTGGAATGCAAAGAAAAGCTCTCTCTGTTAAGATACTTGAACACTGACCTGAGATATTTTATAGCTCTGCGGTATCTCCCTCCCATCACCAGCCGCGTGGTAATGGTTCGAACCCCACTTCTTCTGATTTCTTAACATTCCTGCCATGGACACACTCAGCGTCTGTTTCCACGGTACACATTTAAGAGCTTTGGGGACATCTGCAACCCATCGCCACCCACCACTCTTCTGGATCCTCAGCACACATTCAGCATGGGTCACCCACCACCACTTGCCCCCCCCCTTGTTCTCCACCAGCCCTTGCTGTAATGTAATGTAATGTAAATCGATACTTGTATAGCGCACTACTCACCCACAAGGGTCTCAAGGCGCTTGTACGAATACCACTGTGGAACCCATCCTGGCTTTTCCTGTGAGACGTCCACTCCTGGGCAGCCCCAAGGTGGAGGCCAGGCATCCTTAGCGTTGTGGGGGCCGTTGTGGAGATTAAGCAAGCTATTGCCCAGAGTTGCAGAGTGGGACCCATGATTGGAATAGGCACCGAGGCGAGAATTATCAGGTCCGTGGAATTTTGAGCCCAAGACCCGCCGAGGCGGGGAATTGAACCCTGGTCCCGGGCTAGACCTCTGCATCAGGGTCTGCCGCTCTAACCATTGAGCCACACTTCTCCACCAGACCTTGCTCTCCACCAGCCCTTGCTCTCCACCAGCCCTTGCTCTCCACCACCACCCTTGCTCTCCACCACCACCCTTGCTCTCCACCACCCCTTGCTCTCCACCATCCTTGCTCTCCACCGCTCTGCTGGATCCTCCGTAGATGCCCTCCAAACACTCAGACACTCCAGATTAATCTGTGAAACTCCTGATTTTAGAAGCCAATAAGTTAAATTTCCCAATATTTATTATAAATCTCCCTCTCATGTTTTTCCAAACGTTGGCATTAATGACTATTATTATCCTGTCTACTCTACACTTGAAGGGTTAAAAAAGTATGTTTTTTTAAAGTTAAAATTCTAACAGCATTATTTACACGGCTTAAACTATACAACTCGAAGTGTGCAAACACATTCTTCTCATCATTGTACGTAACATTTGATTCAGTCATTATATCATTCCTGTAAGTAAGCAGTGAGGGGGAAGATGGGGGCCTAGTTGGGAATATGGGTGGAAGTTTGCCATCAGGTAGACGCAGACATCAGGAGAACACCGTACTGGGTGGGGGGAGGCTCATCAGAATACAAAGAAGGAACGAGAGAGAGAGGAAGCATCTCAACACAGACCCTGGGATCCGCATATGGGAGGCAGACCCTTGGATCCGCATAAGGGAGGCAGACCCTTGGATCCGCATATGGGAGGCAGACCCTTGGATCCGCATAAGGGAGGCATACTTACACAGCACAAAGTCTAGTCACCAAACACAATCAATGAAAGTGTGGCCATGGAATGTAAATGGCCTTAATGGTAAGATGAAACCGCAATAGCCTTGCAATTCATTAAAACGCGTGCACCTGACATTGTCCTACTACAAGTAACCCACCTCCTGGGGCACCACTGTAAGGCCTCAGATAGGTATGGATATGCCCTGCTTGCGCGTGCAAGGTATATATTACAGACTCCAGAGGAGCTGGGGTTTTAGGCAGAATGCATTTCATTTTATTCCCAGGAAATCTTGGTCAGACCCCTTGGGTAGACATGTGGCCCTAAGTGGGCAATGGGAAGGAATGGCTGTCAACCTCTATTCGGTTTATGCCACGCCTAGACTGCAGACACTCACGATGGATGAACTAGGCCCACTGTTACTGGAACTACTGCCAAGGACGGCAAATAATGGAGGGGCGACAATGATGTACTCTCAGTGGACTGTGACGTCTTTGGGGGGGGGAGGGAGGCATTGGGAAGGACAATAGGTGATTTTCTCTCCTCCATGGAGATAGGCGATATTTGGCAGAGCCACAAACCAAGTACCAGGCAATATACTCACTTGTCGGTGGCACTATGGAGCTGCACACACTTAGATTATTTGATTACGCATTCTCAGTTTGTGGGACAGTTTAGGGAGGTCAGACACATGGCCCGTGGAGTGTTCGATCATTCTACAGTGGAGGCTAGCTTGGAGGGGCCAGAACAGGAACATGTTTAGCCCCCTACGATAGATCCATGATACCTTAAAGACCCAAAATTCAGGTCCAGCATCCTAGATTGCACGGATCGCAGAAAATATAGGGGCAGTGTACTCAGGGTAGATACTCTGGGTGGCTTACAAGACAGTACTCAGGGCAAGGCCTTGGTAGGGGCCACCAGAAAAGAGCAAGCATTGAAATGCACAGCACTGGAGAATTAGATTCTAGGGCTAGAAACCCAGGTAGAGAGTAAAAGTGGGATATCGAGCGAGACACGTAATCGACTTTGACTAAGACATGTGAGCTCAAACAGCTTTTGGAGGACGGGGCCAAAGCGGAAGCAAGTGCAATTTGACACAGAATATATGAAATTGGGGACAAAGCAAGCAGACTTTTGGCATGGCTGGATAAGTGGGAGACCTTAAGGAGATGGGTCCCAGAGATATTATATGAGCTCAGGATCTAGACATGTGACGGAACAGGAGATTGCGGAGGCATTTGCATCCCACTACGAAAAACTCTACACAACTTCTGGTATAGGAAACTAGACTGCATGGAATTCCTCAAAAATATCACCCTGCCAGGATTGACGACTGAGGAAAGAGATGAGCTGGAAGGAGACTTGACAGTAGATGAGATTGGCATGGCTGCCCTGGCCATGCAGTCTGGGAAGGTGGTGGGGCTTAACAGTCTCCCACCGGACGTATTCAAATGTTTACTGGACTAAGTGGCCCCACATCTTCTCTCACGGTTTCAAGAAGCGCATCAGACCAGGGATTTACCCAAAGATCAGCGATTGGCGCTGATAACAGTGATACCTAAAGAGGGCAAACCCCTGTCGAAATGTGGATCATATAGGCCCATATAATTCTTGAACTTTGAGGTCAAGGTTCTGGCAAAGATACTCGCCACGTGCCTACGGATGGTAATTAGTTCACTGGTGCACCGGGACCAATCGGGCTTCATCCCACACAGAAATACCAGACTCAATCTGCGTAGGTTGTTTGGAACCCTGCATGTCACTGGGCAGGATCCCTCACAGTCTTCGGTGCTCCTGTCGTTAGTTGCCAGCATGTCGTTTGATAGTATACACTGGAACCAGCTTTTGGCAGTCCTGGTGCGTTTGGGGAATGGACTGACATTTATTGGTTGGCTAAAGCTGCTGTATGAGCAGCCATTGGCAAGGGTGAGAGTCTGTAGTGGAACATTTTAGGACCCTATTGTAATTTTCCCGATTCATGCTCTTATATGGGTATAATTCACTGTTTCCTTATATAGGCATAAGAATCATAACCATATTTAGACATAGCTCATGCAGTCCAAATACGGCAGGGCTACTTCCACTAGTTCTGAAAATCTACAACGATTTCTTGGAAAACTCTGCTTGAGCAGCTTGGGAATTCTCCTTGCTCGAATATGGACTGGTCCAAGAAATCCTGGAGTTTTCAAAGAACTGAGAGTCTTTAATGACGTTATTATGTCCACCTTCACGTCAATCCTGGCACCTTCAAGGTATAAATATGCCCACACTTGCCATAACAAACACACAGTGGTTTGGAGCAGTTAGACTATCTACTTGCCTGACGCGCCCTGCTACTGCAAGTGCCAAAGGAAGCCGACCCTCCAGCAGACGCCCTGAGAGAGAAACTGTCTTTTCTCCTGCCGAGAAATCCATCTCCAGTGTTTCCAAGATACCCTTGCGGGTTGTTGGGAAATTGAGTCCTAAGCCTGACCTTCTTTCAAATCAAGGTACGGAGCTGATTAGACCCTAAGAGAAATCTAGGACAGATTCTTGGCAAAAGAATACTACAATTATGCTACACCTCACTTACTTCTTCCCTCGTACTAAGCTTAGGTTAGATACATTGGGGTAGGTGTATTTTAGAAGCACCAGTTGAGTACTTTTAGCCTCTATTTATTTATGGCTTAGGAACCATACAATGCTGTTACAGTATAATTTTATTCCACACTTTTTACTGTATGCCTTCTATTTTGCAACCAGTTTTACGATTGTAGCAGTTCATTTCTTAGCCTTGAGAAAGAAGACTGTTCAATAAAACCTTTTATTGAAAACGCCCATCTTTCTATTTTCTCTGCACCTCTGGTGAAACGAAGCATGCACGATTGACTGAGTGAAATATCTATCTATTGTTTCCACGGCTCTGAAGATACGTTTTATCTTGGGGAAACAAAGTGGTCATGTTCATGCGGTTGTCAGAGACTAATCCCTTCTTGTTAATTCGAGAAAGTTTCTAGTGACCTTTGAGCTAGCTGGCACTCACAATTAAGTCGAATATATTCAATAGAGACCTAGTAGACAAGTCCTAAGTCACATCTATAGGATATATTATTCCAATGCGCAGAGCCTATTGGGAATATAGGAACTACACTACAAACCTATGCCAAGTTATCCCGTGAACTCATCATGCAGAAGGGAACAAGACAGGGTTGCCCACTCTCCCAGATATTGTTCGCCCTGGCACTGAAGCCATTGGCAGCGTGGGTTCGTCAAGACCTGTTTATATGGGGAATCCCAAATGGGGATGAGCTGGATAAATGGATCTCCCTGTATGCCAATGACATTTTCCTATATGTCCAGTGTCCGAGGCAATCCATTGACAGAATCCTGCAAATCTTTTGTATATTCGAGGACTACTCAGGGTATTGCATCAATTGAGATGAATCATTACTGTTTCCATTAGCGGGGGGATTCCTAACCAGACATCGAGGTGTGAGGTCACTTTGGAATTGGATGGGTTTAGATATATAGGGATCAATATTACGAGGGACCCACAAAGTTCTAAGAGAGAAACCTGCTACCCCAACTGGACAGATTTAAAAGTGAGCCAGGAAATGGAAGACACTACCCTTAACGCTAATGGGCCAGGCTTCCCATTTTGAAATGATGATGCTTGCCCGTTTACTCTACAATATGTAAAACTCTCCATATCTGATTCCGCCATCATTCTTCAGAGCGGTGGAGGCGGAACTGCGCTCCCTTCTATGGACGGGAGGTGCAGCAAGTAGCCTTACATAAATTAGAAAGGAGCGTCTACGGCAGAGGATAGGCAGTACCAGACGTTAGGTACTATTACTGCTAATAACGGTGAATGACTGGATGTTCAGAGAAAGGACTGAACCAGACTGTAGAGTGGACAAAGCGTATATGGGTACAAGGGGTTGTGTACAATTACTTTATGGCAAAAAAGCAAATAAGGAGCTTACAATACATACACAAACGTCAAAACACTTAGGCTGGGTGGGAAAACTGACAGCGATGACCCATCTATGTGCAAGCACACAACTAGAGATAGTGGGCAAACTGAAGGGCTTTGGAAAATAGGACTTGTTGGGGCTTGAAAAACTAGGCAATGTTTGGAGAAATAACGCATTCAAGAAGTTTGAGACTCTCCAACAAGACTACAAAATAGGACCGGGGAGTGGTAAAGATACCTGCAGCTGGACCGTGCCATTAGGCAACACATCAGCGATGTTGAAGGACTGGCTGAGCCCTCCCCTAAGGGAATAGATTTTTTACAGACCCCTTGGAGGGGAAGGCGATGTCATTAGTGTACAAAAACCTGGTGAACAATGCACCAGACCACCTGGGATCATTGAGAGCCGCATAGATGGGAGATTTTGGCCTGATATAGAACGAAGATTGGAGGGAGGCCCTACAGGGACCAAGAGAGATAGCAATTAGCTCCGGTTTCCTTCTTATTTAATTTAAGGTCTTCCACCGCATATACTGGTCCAGAAGGCTGTTATATTGTATGGTTTGAGAAGAAATGTCAGGGCAAGGTTTGTTTCCTATAGTTGTTTATGGAAGAATTCCAATCACACATTGGTTCATTTTGTAGTTTTTATAATGATGTCACTATAACAGCGATAGTGAGTAGAAGAAGAACAGCCAACACGTGTTTCACCCCTTTACATGGCAGTCTGGCTTGGGGCTTCCTCAGGGCGAATGTATGAGGTTGAGAACATTAGTCAGGTTGTCCTTTTCAAAGAAGAGTAGTTTGGATTCTTAGAAGTTTTGGCGTAATGCCCGTAAGAGTAGTCGCAATCAATCAGTGTTATATTGTATGGGCAGGGCGGAGAAATCACAGGGCCACCTTATACGGGAATGCCCACAGACATACTGGGTTAAATTGGAAGAATTATGGCACAAGTGGCAGGGGCTAAGGTTCCCCTGAAACTAAAGTGGTTCCTGTGTATGATCCCTGGGGAAGTGGCATGACCAAGATACACTGGGATCTGGCTGGAGGTGGCTGTGGGGGTGGCCAAACGCAACCTAACGAGGTGTTGGGAGCCCGAGCCTTACCTAAGGTTGAGGACTGGCAGACCGATCTAGACTGGTGCTGGTTAGCAGAACAAACTATTTATTATAACAGAGGTTATCCAAAGAAATGGTGGAAGACCTGGGGCAGTGGCAAACCTATCTGGGGCTATAACCGGAAGGTTAGACATTTAGGCAGGGCTGTGCATTGCTGATGAGATACCCGCTCTGATAATAGAAAAGAAACCGTAAACCACTTGGTCGGATTATATGTAAAGTGATGGTATTTGTGAAGGTTATATACAGCACTGGCTAGACCCAGAGGTATCGGAGTGCTTTACATGAGTATGAAGATGGTAACGGTGTAAAACAATAATTCAACAGCTTGGAATACAAACAAGTTGACAGAAGAGAAACAGTAATTATATATATAAATAAATAAATAAATAATTGAATAAACCGATAGATAGGGCAAGAGCTATAAACATGTATAGCATGGAGATGGGAGATTAGGTTTTGTATAATGGTATAGGATGGTGATGGGCGTGAGGGTAGCACGTAGAAGGAAGCTAGACGTGTAGAAGGGGGTGAGGCGCATATGGGGGAGGGTGAAATTTGTTAGGGGAGGGGCATGGAATGGACTTGGAGAGGGAGAAGATGAGAGCAGAGAGGTAGGGAGAACGTAGAGCCCGTGGGATGTAGGGGGAGGGAAGAGGGGAGGAGGGAGACAACAGGAAGGTAGGGGGTTAGGCCTGGACCAGAAAACTGGAAGGGGGAGGCTCAATACAGGGCGCTAGTTAAGGCCACCAGTATTTGTTTAGTTGATAATTAAATTTGGATGACTTTTGCTTTTGTACTTAAGGGAATTATTTGTTTTATTTTGAGTCTTAATTAAATAAATGTTTTTGAAAGTTTGCTTGTGAATGATCTGTAAATTATTTCTTCAAGTATCAAGTTAAATTAATAATGTGGTACTTATTTCAATAATGTGTTGGGGTTTTTTGGTAAGTGAATGTTGGAAGTCATTTTATTATTTATTTGAGTTCTGTAATTTTATGAAGTGACAATTTTTTTGTAATATCATTTGATAATTGTTCATATGTATCAAAATATATTTAGTAAATGATTAGGATTTGTATTCTTTATATGTAATTCATTCAAAGTCAATCTCTTTCCCTACCATTCTGTAGATTGGAGTGGGAAAAGTAAATCTAACCCCTATGAAGTCCAACACTTTCCCTATGTTGGTGAAACCGGATTGATATTATTCATTCATGTGTTTAATTTTAATATTGCTTATATTTGTATTATAAATCTTATATCAGTTTTATTAAAATGTGTTTGTTGTTTTGGGATTTTATTACTTTTCCATTTAATATAGTGGCCAAAATAATAATTACATTTTTTAATAGAACTGTGTACAAATACTTTTTGATGCTACGTATATTTATGAAGTTTTTAAAATTGTGTAATCTATATATAAAAAAAAAAAAATAATCTCTACAACCAGCACAGTTTGCGTGTCTCTCTGCCTCAAATGGCGGCGGGCTCAAACGATGGCGCAAACCTCTTGAAATGCAAATAGTCTGTCAGTAAACAAAAGGTAGTCAAACCCAATTCCGTAAGCATATAAATGTTATTTATTTTGAATTTGTATATTACATTTTTACTGTTAAATAACGTAAAGTTTATGTTTATGGAATTTGTAAAGTGCTCGTATACCAACTGTCTCATGGCGCTGTGGGGGAGGGGAGCTGTCCTACGGGCTCCAACAGTAAGCTTGGGTGAATAACCATGTTTTAATTTTTTTCCTAAAGCTGGTATAGTCTGAGGTTAGTCTGATTTCAATAGGAAGGGAATTCCAAAGTGTGGGGCCTAATACCGAGAAACGCGAACGACCCATTCTCTTTCTTTTAAATCTTGGAGTAGTCAACATATTCATTGTAGCTGATCTAAGATTCCGTATAGGCAAGTATCTTGAGATCTTGGTGGATATGATCTTAGGACCTGTTTCATGAAGTGCTTTAAAGATCAAATAACCGGTCTTCAACATAAACCGCTGTATCACAGGAAGCCTATGAAGCTGCTTCATCAACAATTTAGTGGGGCAGTGTCTCGGTTCCTGAAAGACCAGCCTAGCCGCTTGATTTTGAATGATCTGTGACCTATGAGTTTGGTTGGAAGGGAGTCCTAGATAAATGGAATTTGCACAATCCAACTGGGACATTATTAGTGCAAGAAGAATAGCTATACTTTATACTTTATTTTCAGGTTTTCTCAATGAGAAAAACAGGTAAGGTGCAGTTACGTACACACAACACAGCTCATAGTCATCAATTCGTACATGTAGCCGAGCACATCAACATGTCAAGAAAACATATCAATATAATCTCACAATCAGCACAAAAGACCTTCCCCCTTAGGCTTCGGACTGTTATATGTGAATGCAGCAAGGCAACAAATCTAAGCAGCAACACCAATGTTCAGTTTAGTCCATTATAGAATTAAGTATTCACACATGCTTAAATAGGCCCTAGGTAAAAAACGAGTGATCCCATCAGTCCGAGTCCTTCAGGCCAATCCATCTTAGCTTGTAGTATATCATCGAGCAGCCACTCCCCAATCCTGTACCCAGTTTCTAACTTCATTGACGTGTTGCGAACTATTACATGGAGGAATTATGATCGTGATTCGTGTGGAGTCTCTGCGTTACCAGGGTCATCTCCCTTTAGTAGATCGCACTGCAGAGGAGCCCAGATATCAGCCGGTCTTGAAGAAACCGGCAATAGTTCAGCATAGGTAGTAATCTGTTCCTGACAATATGTAAGATCTTGTAGCCAAGTCTAAATTTGGGGGCTCTACCTCTTCCCCACCTACATCTTTTAGCCACAAGGAATGCCAGTGCAATGAATTTACGGTGTGCTGCCTGTATCGGTTCAACATATCCCAACAGGGCAAGGACTGGGGAGGGCTCCACTACTGTATTTACCATCTTGGATATCGCTCCAAACACCTGGCGCCAAAAGGTCTGCACACCCTCACACTCCCACGCAAATGCAAAAAGTCGCCCCTGGATCGTGACATCGGTCACAAGTGTCATTGTCACACAGGTGAAACCTGGGCAAGTGTAATATAGCCTGTGTATACATTTGTAATGTATTATTCTAAATTTGCTGCTCGACGAGACGCGTTCAGTTTGTTGTAAGCAGAATTCCCATTGCTTATCTGTGAGCTCAGCACCCAATTTGTGTTCCCACTTTGCCTTAGCCGCAAGTGGCTGTCTGTCTTTCAACATGTGTACTGTTCGGTAAATTGTCTAAACTAGTTTTTTAGGAGTTTCATTCTGAAGTATACGGTGTAGTGGTGCAAAGACTTCAGGTTCATTAGGAAAATCGGGTGTAATTGATTTCAGTCCTTGACGCAGTCGAATGTAAAGGAAGGTGTCGAGAGGAGTCAGGCGTGCGCCAGAGCATAAATGGTCGAACGCATGGAATGTCCCTGCATGATATAAGTCCCCCCATGTTGCGATATGGAAGCATTCAGCGAGTTTGTGGAAGATAGTCTCCTGTAGCAGGGGCATGTTCAGGTGATAGGTGAGCGGTAATAATGGTGAATATATCATAGCCACGTCCAGCATGGCTCCCAATCGAGCCCACGCATTGACAGTGCTCATCACTGTCGACGGCGTCCGATCTCTCCCTTGGGAAGGGGTGTACAATGCTATTGGGATTGGATGAGAAAGCCTATGTTCTGCTGCCGCTTGTGGCATATATCGGGGCTGGTATATCCAGAAATAGGCATAGTGTGCTTGAGCAGAATAATAATACAGTTCAAAATCGGGAATACCAAATCCGCCTTGATTGTACGGTCGAATGAGGGTATCCCACTTTAAGCGAGCCGTCTTTCCTCCCCACACCAATCGAGTGAGTTCTGATCGAAGCGGTTGGAAGAAGTACCGTCCAGGATAAAACGGTACATTCAGGAAAAGGTAAAGCAATTGTGGTAAAATCACCATTTGTATTAAAGATGCTCTGCCAGCCATCGACAGCGGTAGTGTGATCCACCTTGTGATATTATCAGTTATACAGGACATGGTCGTGCCATAGTTTATCCAAAGTAATTCATCTCTGTCCCTTGCCACGCAAATACCCAAGTATTTAAAATCCTCCTCTCACCAGGCAATGGGTAATCCAAAGCAAATTTCAACGTGGATGTTGTCAGGGGAAACAGACACGACTCACTCCAGTTAATTTGGATGCCAGAGAGCTTGCCAAATCGAACAAACTCTGCGGATTGGGTTCAAGTTGTGGCTGGGATCGCAAATATATAAGGTGATATCATCCGGGTACATTGATATCAAAAATCGGTCGCTGGTTACATTGTAACGCTTTATCCTTATGATGCGGACGCAGTTTCGCAGCCAA
This sequence comes from Lissotriton helveticus, assembly GCF_964261635.1. Lineage (NCBI taxonomy): Eukaryota > Metazoa > Chordata > Amphibia > Caudata > Salamandridae > Lissotriton > Lissotriton helveticus. The sequence continues at coordinate 87,219,105 of NC_136063.1, forward strand.
GGGCTCAGTGGCAATTGCAAATAGCAGGGGCGACAAGGGGAAGCCCTGACTCGTGCCTCTTGTGATGGGAAATTCTGGGGATAGTCTCCCATTAACAGTTACTTTAGCTACTGGTGACGTATAGAGCAGTTTAATCCAAGACAAGAATAGGATCGGGAAGCCCATGCGTTCCATTACTTTGAACACATAGTCCCATTCTAGGGAATTGAAGGCTTTGGTGGCGTCTAAGAATATAGCAGCCATGGGTAAGTCTTTGTGGACATTATTCATAATCGTAAACAAAGTACGTATATTATGAGATGTTGCTCTGCCAGGGACAAAACCCGATTGGTCAGATAAAATCAGATTAGGGAGAAGCAGGTTGATGGAGAAGGGCACACCTTCATAAGACAGATGTTGGTTGGTGCGTGCTGCTCTTAGTGCCACATCTCGGTCCCGGTAGTTGAGAAGCCTTGCAATGATGTGCCTCAGCGGGGCCCCAGGTTTGGGCCGTGGTCCAAGAGAGCGATGCGCCCTTTCCACTATAAATTGCTTGGAGAAAACTTCAGACCCAATCACAGAAAGGAGTAGTTTTTCGACATAATCTTCCATGCGCCCCGTGTTTGTGGATTCTGGCATGCCCGTGACGCGGATATTGTTACGCCTGCTGCGGGCCTCCAAATCCTCGGTCCTTGCAGCAATGACTCGAAGAATATTGTCCATACGTGCAAGTTGTGTGGTATGAGAGGCAGTGGTGTCATCATTGTCAGAGATCTGTCGCTCGGCTTCCTTAATTGTCTCGTCATGTAGATCCAATTTATGCACAATCGCATCCATTCTGGAGGACATACGATCCACATTGTCCAAACAGTAGCAAAACCCTGTCTCATCTCCTGCACTAACTGTTGTATGTCCAGATTGGAAGAGCTGGGTCCTGTCCCTGCTACCTGCGTACTACCGGATCCTCCAGCTTCAGACACCGGCTTCAGCCCCTTTTTCGTAGATGAGGCTTCAAAAGTCAGCTTTGACTGACGATTGTCCGGTGTGCCTATAGTTGGGTTGGTACTAGAGCCCTCGGCGTTCAGCTTTGTACGGGTGGTATACTTTCTCAGGGTAGGGCTGGAGCCTTGTGACATAGGCGCTGTGTTGTCAGTCCGCCACTTCCTTCAGCCAGGCATTCGTGACTCTGAAACGTAAGTGATGATGCAGTCAGCCGGACTCGAGAGATCCGCAGTATGCTGGGGTAAGCTGCAGTCTCGGTAAAGATTGGGCCAGAGCGTACGGGCCCTTGCACCAGTGCCGCCTTCTTTATGGCTCCGCTTTGTGCTGCAGATCAGCACTTAAGGTAGAACTACTCTCCGAAGTTTTGCTGATCGGTTTCTTCAATGTTATCGGTACCCCAGTGGCGGTGTAGGTATCGCTAGCAGTGTACAGCTCCGGACTTCATGTCTGATGTAGCGTGCCAGACAATGGGCTCTCCTGCATACTTGTGCCCGAGAGAGCTGTGGGCTCCTGTCATGATTCGATGCCTCTTCCCTGCGCAGTTTTTCAGTCAAAAGCGATGGCAGGTATGGCCCGGCCTCATATTGTTACGAGGTGTTGCTATCAGTTCCAGCAAAGGAGTAGCACTCTATATTGTTGTTCGCTCTTCTCAGTTGTGCATATATTGTGCAGGGTCCGTCACAGTGCTGTCCGCTCTTAAGTCGGTTTCGCGTCCCACCATCTCACAACTCCCCCTGTGTGGTTGTTGTCGCTTTCTCCAGAGGGGTATCAGCAGGATTCGGCGCAGGCCCTTAGGGATGCCTAGGACGTGTAGGCCAGTCGGTCATTTGATGCCGGCTTATGCCCGTAGCCGTGTGTTGTCGCTACTCCAGGCGGGACCGTCTCTGGCCCGTTGCTTGTGTGCTGTGTTGCCGCCTGTCGTACCACTAATGCCCGCAGGGCACTCCGCCTCAGGGTCCGGTAGCACCGACAGTGTACCTTTAACCAGGGTAGCGGAGGGTAGTGGATTTGTCCCAGGAGACTCTTTCAAGGCTGCTCCGTTCCCAATATCTCCCACATCCAGGCGACACTATACCAGCCGGCGACCTGCCTACCAACACGCCGTGTAACCAGCAGTTGAGCTCCCGCGGGGGCCCCCTCAATCACCAGCCAGTTTCGGGGGGTGGCGTGGGATACCTCACCTCATGCTTGCACTGCGACCAATGTTCTCAGCTGTGATCAGTGTCCTGCCTTCCTCTGTGATCGCTTCATCAGTCGGACCAGGCAGTGTCTCCGCAGCGGTTGGCGTCGGATCTTGCTATTGCCAACCTGGAATCTGGAGTGCTGGTGCTCCACTGCAGGTAGCACAATCTCTTCGGGGATGTCCACGACAGAAGGCTGTTACTTCCTAACTCGCCTCAGCAGCACAGGAGCCCCAGCGCCACGATCGGGTGGCAGCGAAGGGTTGCGAGAGGCAGTCTCCGCCCCGAGGCCTGTGCGCCTCATTGGAAGCCTCGGGCAGGCGTAGTCTCCTTCTCCCAGGCCATTGTTATTACGGGCCCCAGGTCATCCACGGTTAACTCTTTGTCGGCCTCTCACGTCGTCCCGCCTGGTCGGAGAGCCTCCAAATTTTCATCGAGTGTGGGATACAAGGTCTTCTTCACTCCTGCATATTTAGTTAGAGTTTGGCATTGACTTTACAGGATAATTAAAGGATTAATGGTCCAGGCTTGCAGGAGCCTAACTCACGTGCGGCCATCTGCAGGCGCGCCCTCTAGTGCCCCTCAGAATAGCTATACTTGCCTCCCTGGAGAAAAATTTCCTGATTTTCTTAAAAGTCCTCAATTGATGCATGCAAGTGGATGAAACCAGGCTAATCTGTTCCTGCATGGAAACATTAGCGTTTATCTTGATTCCCAGACTTTACACTGAATTTTTGGGTATGGGTGGGGGGGGGGGGTAGGGGGAGTACCCAATGCAGCAGGCCAGTGTGCTGGTGTCCACTATTCTATTCTGTTGTTAGAGATAATTATCTCTGTTTTATCAGAGTTTAGCTTGAGATCATTAGGAGTCATCCACTCCTTGATGAAAAGCATAGTATGTTGAAATAAGCCCTTGTAGTCATTTGTATCATCCAGCGGGAAGATCAGCTGCAGGTCATCTCATCATTATATACCTTCACTTGAAGAGCATGAATCAGAGGAGAGATGTATACATTAAACAGATGAGGCGAAAGGAAAGACCCTTGAGGTACCCCACATGTGGTATTAACCCGGGAGGAGTTGAAGGGTGCAGTCTAACAGACTGGGAGCGTTCCCTTAAGAATGAAAGCATCCAGTCCAGGGCTGTGCCCCCAGACCTGCCGCTGCCAATCTATCTGCTAGGGTGGAGTGGTCCACGATATCGAAGGCAGCGGACAGATCTAATAGTACTAAGGCCTGTGTACACCCCCTGTCTGCTCCTTCCTTCAGGTCATCCATAACACTTAAATAACTGATTCTGTAGAGTGTAATGGTCTGAAACCTACCTGATGGGAATCCAGAAAGTTAGAATCTTCGATGAAGGCACATAGAAGTTTAGCCACATGCGCCTCCAGCAGTTTGGCTAGGTATGTAAGGAGCGAGATAGGCCTGTAGTTGCTCAAAATGCTAGGATCTACTCCTGCTTTATTTTGTAACGGCACGAACACTGCCTCTTTAAAGGCGGGTGGGACTCCCCCTAGCTCCAGGGAGGTATTTAGAAGGGAGAGAAAGGTAGCTGGGAAATGAGAGAGAAATTCTTTTTGTATCCTTGCAGGTGAGTGGTCATTGGGGGTACCTGACTGAACCTTGTTTCGGAGTTCTTCCAGTCGATCAGGAGTGATCTTTTGGAAGTTAGTCATCGTTATTGGATTTTTATAGGACTTCTGAGATTTCCATTCCAAATGGCTGGTGGAAATAGAGTTCTGGATGGCCTTGATTTTTTCCACAAAGAATGTGTTCAACTCATCGCACAGGGCCTGAGAGGGAGTGATGGCAATTTGGTCAGGACTAGAAAGCTCTCTGACAATTTTAAAAATATCTCTGGATTTGTTGCTAGAGCTGAGCACCCAGGTTGAATAATAGGTCTTTTTGCCTCCACTATAGCAGCTTTGTATTCAGTGAGTGCTTTATCATACCTCTTCCTTTCCGTCGGAGTGTAACTTTTCTGCCACTTACGTTCTGCCTGGCACGTTTTGAGTTTTACAATTTTTAACTCCTCTGTAAACCAACTGGAGGTTTCATGCTGCCTCAGGGACCTTTCTTTCCTCTGTAGGGGGGCATGCACCTCACATGCCTGAAATAGCCAGTTAGAGGTGTCTCTCTCCATCTCATTAACATTGGTCGTTAATAGGCGGAAGAGTGGAATGCAACGTATTAAAAAACTCGGGTAGGCGAGACTGGTTCCAAATTCTGGTCATTGGTTTCATGTCGCTCCGAGGTTTAATTGTGGATAGACCATTTATTGAGAAATAGATAAGATGATGATCTGACCAAGTACATGGCTGTACCAGTAGGTCGAGGACCGAGAGATTAGCGGTCCATAATTGTTCTAATGCTTGACCTTTGATATGGGTAGGCTGTGTTATATGTCCTTCTAAATTCAAGTTGGTTAGTAGGTCGGTGAGCTCTTTAGAGCCCTGACTCTCCCCTTCCTCAGAAGGCCAGCAATTCAAGTCACCGATTAGCAATATTTTGGCAAAGTCTATAGGGAGTGGAGTAACATAATGAGCTAATTCGGTGACAAACCCTCCCATAGCAGTAGGGGGTCTATATATCAGTATGCACACTAAGGTAAGTTTGGGAAAAGTGAGTTTTAATGTAAGACTATCTACTGAGCTAATTTCGAAGGAGGCTATAAAAGCGGCTGACAGTTCTTTCTAAATAACAGCCCTGTACATCTAAGATCAAATTCCAATCTGCTATCCTTCCGCAACCAGCTTAAAACCTTCCTCTTCACTAACTGAACTCTTCTCCAAGCTGTTGCTTCTTGAGGCACTATCCTTCTTTCTTAGCGCTTGGACGCCTAAGGGCAGCATTCGCGCTCAACAAAACCCCTTTTCATTTCATTTCTTTTCACAGAGGCCACCCCTCTCCTCCTCTTTCCTCTCTCCAGGTCTATTGGCCTGCATCAAGTAGTAAGTACCTGGGGGGGCTGCTAGGATGTCTAGCATGGATTCCATGGTCAGCCATGCTTCTGTAATCAAACGTATGTTGAGAGCCACAGTATCTAAAAGGTTAAAAATCTCCAGCTGATGCTAGACCATGGAGCGTGTATTTAAATAGACTACCTTAAGTTCTTCGTGGTCAGGGGTGATAATTTTAGTGGCAGCCTGCCTGAGTTGAGTAGGATGCAGGGTTTCAGATGTCGTTAAGGGCGGCAAAGGTACAACCGGCTCAGGGTTTAATCCTCCATATCGTTCAAGTTTATGTTTGAGAATAGGCTCAATCCCCTTATCAGCCTTAGGTGCCAATGAGCGTAATTCCCATGATGTATAGCTAATAGAATGGGCATAATGGCGGGCTCTGGGCCCCGGCCAGGCGCAGACGGGCTTGCCTTTGGCACGCCTTCAGCACATCCGCTGCACAACGGCTTTTCCATCTGGTTAAATAGTGACTGTGGCGGTAATCCCTGGCCTGCTGCCCCGATGATGGCCCTTCCTCCCGGAAGTGGGTGTTTAGTTTTATATGCCTATGTAAATATTTCCTTTCGTTTTTAACCCCTTGCATGCTCGTGACGGAACCATTCTGTCAGGAGCCACGGTGGTGCTGTGCTGGTGACAGAATGGATCAGTCAACGGCCCGGCCGCCTGCCTGCGCGGCGTTGATTTCATGCGCGGCGCATTCTATTGAGCGGGTGGGGCAGTGCAGGACCATTCCGTCACAAGCACAGCGCCACCGTGGCTCATGACGGAGTGGTTCCGTCACGAGCATGGCGGCCACGCGCCCCCCCTAGCGCTGCAGCGGAATTACCGCCGCGGCCAAGGGGTTAAATCAATTATTTTGGTTAAATATTTCAGTTTTTGAAAAAAATATTTAAGATACAAATATATGCGGCCAGACATGCGGCATTGTATATATATATATATATATATATATATATATATATATATATATATATATATATATATATATATATATATATATATATATATATATGATCAATGCCGCATGTCTGGCGGACGAGACGCATCATTTGGACATTTGATGCACTAAATAAACATCATTAAGCAACAAGCCTTGCCTGCGGAGTCTGTTTCCCGGTACTGCGCCGCTCCCAGTGAAGGTTGCATCGCTGGAATCCTGATGTGACATATCATGAAATAATCAGTAAAATCTATTTATTTTACATTATATTAATTTTCTATATTTTTTTGTTTAAAATATGTTACTTTAAAGTGTTTATGTATAGGAACACAATATTGTGGTAAACAATTGTCAACAATATTTTTTACCACAATATTGAGCCAGTGAACCCAAAACGGCATTACAATCTTTCCTCAGTCACTCAGTGGATACTGAGAATTACAAGCTTTCCTTCCTCACACAACAGGTACTGCTGAAAGCAGCCCTAGCCAATGTTGTCATGCAGGTGCCAGTACCAGCTACCCCCTCAATGTCATTGCTGTTCTACAGCTTTTGCTCGCTTGCCCTCTTTTCCCCATGTTACCTTAGTTCTGGTCCTTTGTCTTGCCTCTGCATTGCCTACTAGGTCTGCTTTTTTGTACTTTTGCCCACTGTTTTTGATTATCTGCCTTGGTCTGCTTTTTGGCTCTCTTCCTGTGCCAAATAAGGTTTGCTTTTATTTTCTCTTGGTGACTGTTGGTTTGCTTTTTGTTGCTTGTGTACTGCGGCGCCGACCGCTCACTTCCCACCCTTCTATTATCCTCTTTCCCTCTGTTCACGTTTCCAAGCACCTCTCTCTCTTCCCAAGACCTATCTAATGAAGGCCGCAACACGGGTGCGCCACCGACGCACCCAAGGAATGCCAAAGTGAAGCCCATCTGCGCTATTGCGCACCTGGACAGTTTCCAGATCACACCGAGCACCAGAAATCATGGTCCCCCGCCAACCCACTGACACTCCGCTGCAGCCTTCCGGGCCCTGGACTTCGGATGCCGCAACAACAACTGCTGCCTCGTATCTCCTTGAGCAACGGTACGATCTTTCACCTGCCACCTCTGCCTCTTTGCCTGCAACCCAGCACCTCCCAACCTCAAGTATCCCTCAACCACACTCACCTCATCTCACACCACCATAATAATACCACTTCATTGACTCAAGCTCAATTCTCAATCCCTCTGCAAATGCATAATCGAAATCTGGGACACCATCACTTCCCTCACCACGACGTTATCTTCATACCTGGACATAGCTCAACCTCTACCATCCCAGAAATTTCCACTTCAATGCCAAAAGAATATAAGATGATACACCGTGACCAAACCAATAATCTCAACATCACCATCATCCAAAGGGACACCATCTGTTGCACCACTACAGAAGACGACATCAGACCTAACATGGAACATTAGAACTTAAAAACTCCAAATCAACAGTAGAACCACCAATAGAGGAACCCTCACATACAAACCACCTGACGCACACCTCAGATTCTGCAATGCAAGACTTCATCGCCCCACTCACCATAGACTCGGAATACTATACCTTCCTCAGTGAACTCAACATCCACCTCAATGAACCCAAGGACGCCAACACCGCCAGCTTCCTGGAAAGCATGAACAATATCAGCCTCACCCAACTGGTCATCAACCCCACATACTGGACAAGACACACGCTCGATCCTATCTTCACCACCTGCAACAGTCAAGTACAGTCATGCGACCATATTCACTTGGAGTGACCACTCCATTGTCCACTTCACCATCACTGTAGATCAACTTAGCTCTACCAAGACCCCCAGCTCTGCCCGCCGCAGCTGGAACAAAGTGACTGAGGCCCAGTGGATGGATGCCCTCAACAACACCCTTCCCTACCCCGCTACCAACCTCAATAAGGCCATTGAGAACCTCTCCACCTGGATCACCACACGTGCCGACAAAGTTGCACCCATCAAACCCTCCAAGAATTGCAGATCCACCAAACAAGCCAGCTGGTACACACTAGAATTCAGAACCATGAAATGCACTCAGCAAATGGCCAAAGAGACGACAGAGGGCCAGCAAAAATACCACGTACCGAGTCACCTTCTAGTCAGCCCTCAACAACTACCACTAATGCATTAAAGACACTAAAAAACATGCCTTTTACGACAAAGCCAGTCCAACCACTACAAACAGGTCTTCAATATAGTCAGGGAATTCACCTGTCCATCAGCCAGTGAGAAAACAATCCCCCCCATCCCAGGAACTCTCCAACACCCTAGTGGAATACTTCCATATCAAGATATTCACCAACTACAGAAACTTCAAACCCGAACCTTCAGATGTTCATTGCCTCCTCATGCCACCATTCTCCAAGCGTTCATCACCTCTGCTACTTTCTCTTATCATTGGAAATAAGCAGAAGTCAGAACTTTCCTCAGGAAACCCTCCGCTGACCTCAGCAACCTCAAAAACGAGTGCTTCATCTCTTTGCTACCCTTCCCCGCCAAAGCCCTCGAGAAGGCCATTAACCATCAATTTACCGAACACCAACCTGCTAGACACAATCCAGACCAGCTTAATAATCATGCCACAATTACTGTACCAGCCCATCATCTTAGTCCAAATTGTCAAACATTTGAAGGCTAGGAAGAATAAAAAGGAAAAAAGGGGGTCATCTCGGTCTTGTTCCTTTCTTGAAATCAAATGAGGAGGACAAAACTTTATTGATTTTAACTCTGGCCTCTGGATGATCATATAAAACATTTATGTATGAAAACAATTCCAGCCCGAAGTTCAATTGAATAAGAACATGCTGCATGGGGGCCAGTCCAGAGAATCAAAGGCCTTTCCAAAATCAATGAGCCTTAGTGCACAGGAGAAGAGAGGTCCTACATTCCTGTGAGTGCAGTCTGACCTCTTCGGATGCAATGACTAGTGTCCTGTTTGACATAAAGCCATTTTGGTCTCTTCATATGAAGGAGCCAATTACCCTCATCAACCTGTTTGCCAATGCTTTGGCAAGGACCTTAACTTAATAAAGGAGATTGGCAGATACAATTGACAAACGCCGGGCGGTTTGCAGGGTTTAAGAAGAATTGTTATTGTAGATGAATGGAGATCTCCAGACAGAGATATGTTCAACCTACCTTCATCCAACATACAGCAGGTGAGACGACGCATTCAATGCAATCTGCTGAAAGAACGCCATGGGGAATCCATTTGGACTTGCGTCTTACCGGTTTGCTCCAAAGATCATTGGATAGAACTTGAAGGGGAAGGTCACCTATCAGGGGAGGCAGATGCTCTATCTTGGGAGTGGAGCTATATAAAGAGCGATATTAGTCTGTGAATACTTCGGCTATCTCAAAGGTGTCTGTCTTCAATATTCTGGAAGTGTCTTGGATACAGGGGGCTAGTCTAGAGGTGGTCTCTCTGTGTCAACTAGTACAACAGTTTACCGGATTTATCCGCATCTCATATGCTCTCCATAGAGATGCTATCCATGTTAATCTAGCTGGGTCTAATGTCATTTGTAGGAGAGATTCTTTGGAGATCTCTAATTTGTGTAGCAGTGAGGACTCCACAGTGGATTTTGAGTGTGTTTGTTTTACGATTACTAACGTCTGTCTTGTAATACATTTTATGGGCTAGATAGGATTTGGCTTTCTCCCTGATTACCATTTAAAGGGATTTCTATATCGTGCTACAGCCCAACCCATGAAATAATCACTGCCAGTGGATCTCAGCTGATCCTGTATTAATTGAGACACATCAAGAACAGGAAGTAATCCCTGACAGTGGATCTCAGTTGTTTTACACAAGACCCATCAAGGAGAGGAAGCAATCACGGGCGTTGCATCTCAGTTCTAAAATCAATCAAGAACATGATCTAATCACTGACACAGGACCTAAGCCGGTCCAATATTTCTCCAAAACCCATCAATAACTTATTAATCTTGATTAGAAATAGTTTGAGAAGTACAGCTATTACCCAATGAGACAATTGACATCATTTACAAAATCCTAAAACTGACCCGGTACCTTCACAATGCTTTAGGACATAATCTCAACCCCACAAAGGTCAACAAGCACAAATCTCAACAACAAATGGCCAAAAACACAATACTAACTACAATAACACATTCCCCTTGTCATGCTCAGTACACCGCTTATCCAATGGCATGTTAAAAAGACAATATTCTGTGGCTAGTGACTAGCCGATAGTAAGCACCCTCTGTCAATAATGTAGTCCAGAGTCTGGATTCAATAAATATTTAGTAGACATTTTGGAATTCATATTATGACAGCAAAACAACTAAAGACACACAGACAAATGCAAATACACATTCATACTCAGTTGATGTCCACACTTACTGACAGATAATTCCAGGTACATTCATACACAAACTCAGTGATACACACAGATGCATGAATAGACCCAGTGATGCACATACTTAAATTCCTCCACACCCAAAACATACACAAACCCATGAACAGACATGTACAAACAGCCAGAGGTAAATGCACCCTCACAAAGGGGTGACTAACAACTCATACACACACATGCAAACACACACACAAACACACAGATGCATGAACTCCCAGAAATGACTGTTACCATGCACACACAGACATACTAAGTATGGGCAAATCTTGCGGATTTGCGGTCCGGGAAATCTCAAAAAAACTCAGCGAGTTCGCGAAAAAATTCGCGAACTCGCGGATTTGCACGAATAGACTGAGTTTATGGCCAATCAGTAAGTGCTAGCTCGTTGGGTAAATGTATAGTGCTTTTCCCACACTTTAGCTGCGTAAAGTGCCAGAAGAGTGGTCTCCAGGTGCCATGTGTGTGTAACTTTGCCATCGCGCCGAAGGGCACCGGGGTCCCTTGAGTGAGCTGTCCATCATAGAGGGTAAAGGGCGGGAAGACAGTGCGCTCCACTAGCGTGTGATGCGGGGCAAAACGGGCGGGGCTTCTAGGCGCGTTCACATGCCTCTTCTGCTTATAAAAAGGTCAGAGAGCAGCAGATGAGGAGAAAGTAGCTGCTGCTCACGCAAACTGCACGTGATTGCGCGTGTGAAAGCCAAGGATGCAAAGGCCTCCATCAAGCATCACAGCTAATTTTCGACGGTAGTAGATATGGGGAGCAAGCACACCTGCCCAGCCTCGACGAAGCTCACGATATTTTGGGCCGATTAATGTGTTACTGAATTTGAGCTACAACTCGGGCACCTGCTTCATTTATATCTGTAAGTGCTTCCTGTTGAGGTTTAATTTTTGTGACAGGAGCATCGTGCCAGAATAAATCCTGCCCTGCATAGTTATCCACGAAGAGGCCACCGATTTGTGCGATACTGCTACTTAACTGGAGTACTTTCTACTGGCTAATCAGTAAGTGCTACCTCGTTGGGTAAATGTATAGTGCTTTTCCTACACTGCAGCTGGTCCCTTGATTGAGCTGGCCATTAAAAAAAAAAAAAAAAATGTAAAAAAAATCTGCCCGCGAGCGAATTTGCGAATTTTTCGGCAATTTCGCGAGATTTGCTGATCGTGAAATTGCCGCAAATTTCGCGAGCGGAAAGAATTTTTGGCCCGTGCTTAAAACACACGAGCAGACAAATGCACACAAATAAATAGATAAATGTCTGCATGGACACACTTACAACCAGATGCCTACAAACCATGCATACTTACTCAGACACAGGCCACATAACCATGTGATTGCTACTTAAAGGTTGGGAGAGTAATTCTTGTTTATGCTTCTTTCAGGAAGACCCTTGGAAAGATGTGGGCTCCAACCCCCGGACCTTGTCTCTCCAGCCAGTAAATGTACCTGGTGGAGGCACTAACCAGGCTGGAGGGCGAACAATAGGTCTCTCTGAATCTCTAGCCTAGACAGACACATGTACAGAGCTGCACATACACAATGATGGATCTTTAACGGCAGAGGGCTCACGGCTGCCACTCACCTTCATGGTGGTATACTGTTCCTCTTCCCTGACTTTTGACTCCAGAATGTATCTCATCTCATTCCTCATTCGTCGCAGCCAGTCCTGGAGCTTCACCTGCAGAGAGGAAAGCGAACAAGTGACAACTGTAGATCTGTAAAGTGAAGTCATTCATTTGATAATAAACAGTACATACTGATCCACACTTATGCAGATTGGTAATTAAAATGTGAATATGTGGCTGGTAAACCAATCACACATCTTGATTTGTAGATGTTAACCACAGTTTTCCAAGTAAGAAGCATCAGCTGCACTTACCCGAGATGTAAGTACCACGCCACACAATGGCAGATTTTGAGTTTGTTTGTATTATAATAGAACTGTTGACAAAATGAATAGATTTCCCATGTATTGCTTACCTTCTGTAAGGTCTGTTCCTTTCCAATATTTGATGTGGTTTGTTTGATACATTTTGCCTCAACAAGTTTGGCACTTGGTTTTAGAGTGTAATATAGAAATCATATGCTTTTAATAATATACAAAACACATTTGAGATAATTGCGGCCCGATGAAGCTTGGGATACATCAACGATACGTGATGGCTGTCTTGCTGAGTCTTATGCTATTTACTTGAAAAAAATCATCTTTGGTTATTTGGAGTCACAGACTCTTCTATTTTGTTTGTTGTTGCCTCTCCGTTTGTGTATGAATTTAGAAATGTGGATGTGGGGTGGCTCAACCAGGGAGGTGGGCAACACTATTGCCTTTTTAAATAGAAGGTTTACAGGAACCAGCCTGTGGGTCCGAGAGGTGCGTTTATCAGTCCACATTTTTGCAAAATGTACTGAGAGGGGCTGATGAGAGGTTAGTAGAAGGAGAGGAGTAGGCCTTTGGTAGGCATATGCTGATTTTGTATTGCTGGTTTTAAGACCCTGCACACTTTACCACTGCTGGCCAGTGCTAAAATACTAATGCGCTCTACTTAAAACATGGTACGATTGGCTTATACCCAATTGGCACACTTAATTTACTTGCGAGCCCCTAGTAAAGTAGCACTACTTGCAGCAATGATTGAGCCACCCACATAAGAAGCAAAAACAACAAGATGATGGACGGTGTGCCGAAACTTTTCAACCACTCACCCCCAGTCCAAGATCTGGGTTAAATCCATGTTTTTTTGCTGAACAGGGACCCAGCCTTATGCAAATCAGTCTTGACCCTGCTCCTCATTCGAACAGTCCAGCCCGAACTGCCAGGCCAGGTCCGGTTTTAGGGTTTCACCCCTCATCAGCCAGGCTAGCTTGAATCCAAGGGCACAGTGAGCAAGGGACCACATAAGGGCATACCCTTCGTCACTTAGGGCGAACATAGCACACACAACAAGATGATGGAGAGAGTGCTAAAACATTTCAACCGCGCACCCCCAGTCACAGATCTGGGTTAAATCCACATAAGTAGCACTTTGAATATGCCCAAGATCCGACATTGAAGCCTCTGTGTAGTTATAAACTGTCATTTTAAACTGGTAAAATAAAGCTTTTGATAGGCACAACCCTTCCTTTTTAATACATATAAGTCTCCTCTAGGGTAGGCACTGGACAGCCAAAAGGGCAGAGTGTAGTGTATTTAAAAAGTTGGACGTGTACTTTTAAGTTTTAAATGTACTGGTAATGAAAAACTCCTAGAGTCAGGTTTCACTACTACACAGCCTACCTCTAAAACTTTGGAGCTACCTTATTACATTTTATAAGTGTAACTTCCAAATCGTGACAAGTAATCAGTTCATGTTAGGTGTCATTAGAATTGTAATGAAAACTCCTAAATTACAATAAAGTCAGATTGAAATTACAATTTTGAAAATGTCACTTTTGGAAAGCTACTATTTTTCTGCCTTAGCCATTTTGTGCCTGCAGCCTCTCTCTGGTTCACATAACTGGGTGTGGATGACAGTTGGGTGTTGTGTATTCCTCCTAGACAGCCACACACAATAGGGAGATTAGGTGTGTCTGGTTGGGCCATTAATAGCAGGGTGGGAGGGACGAGCTGGATTCAGTCCGGCTTACACTTGAATAGACTGTGTCCTGTCTCCACACAAAGGGCTTCATTCTACCTGAAGTTAGTCTGGAGCTAAGGCAGGGCATCTGTGCATGCCAAAGGCCTACCTTTAGAAGTTTCTCCCTAATTCATAAGCTTAACTGGGTATGTATACTGGACCTCAGACAGGGCCATTCATTTCACTTCTGGTTTGTGGGAGCTGATCAGAAGGACTGCTGCCCTGCTATACTGACTGGCTGCCTGCTGCCCTCTTGCCTGGGTGAGAAGGACTGGACCTGCATCTCTTGAACCTGGAACTCCAGAGTGACTTAAAGGGATGGATGCCTGGCCTCCTGCCTGAAGCCTCAGGGACACAACAGGGTTCCAACAAACTTGACCCTGCACCTGAACTCTGCCATCTGAGAGTCTACCCTGCTAAGTGGTGCCACCTCAGTCCTGTACCCTTAGAAGTGGACTTAAGGTGCTCTGCCAGCCTCTGTGGACATTGCAGAACTGAGGCATCTCTTCTGATGCAAGATGAAAACCTAAGCAGAAACAACCCATTGCAGCTGCTGTGTGGATTGGATCCATCATAAAGATCCCCAGCGCAACCTCATTAGAAACGCGCAACCTCATTAGAAAGGCCACTGTGCAACACATCCTATGCGTAGGACCTCACATCCCCAGTTTACAGCCGCCTCAATGCCGGATTCTGCATCACACCCTCATAACTCTTCAGAACTGATGCATCTCCCTGGCTGAGAGCCGAATACTGGACGCCAGACTTTGCAACGCAAGCCCCATCGATTGGATCCTCAATGACGACACAGGCCCCCGCATCACAGCATTGCCACATCTCAGAACCGATGCATCGCTTCGGTTGCATGATGCATCTTCGACGCAGATCCTTGCAACACTCCGCAAACAAAGATTTAAGGTACTCTGTTCAGCTGTTTTAACTGGGTCCCAGTTTCAGGCCCGCGCTCCTTCGCGGTCTGCCTAAACTTGCGACTTTGTCCTGGTCAGGGACAACCAGATATCCACAGCTGGCGCTTTGTGATTTTTGGCGCTATTTTCACAAAAAATGTTAAACCTGAATATCTTCAGATCTACCGTTTCAATCTTTGCCATTTTGGTATGGTTTAATTTATTAAAGAAAGTTATATTTCTCTAACTTAGTGTGGGATCATTTCTGGGTACGTGTTTTCACTTTCTTACTTTTCAAGTGTTGCATAAATACTTTACACCTTTCCTCAGTGTTAGGCCTGACTGCTCGGTGCAAAGCTACCGAGGTTTGTCCTGTGGTTAGGCCCCGGGCAAATACACTTCCATGTTACAGGCTTGCGATTAGAATTGACATCTTTTACACATACATTTGCCATTGCACCAGCACATAAGGTACGGAGAATGTTTTTGCTTACATATCCATTTCTTGTAGACACCTGATCATTTCCTAGGACATTCTGTAAAAGGGCGGGGTGCACTGCGTTAATTATTGCTCTTTATATTGTCTGTTTGGCAACACCTCAGATGGGTAGAATGAACAAACACGCCGGACAAAGAAATCAGGCATCAGAACATATGCGGGCCATTGTTTATACACAGGAGCATTTTGACAGGATTGTCGCGGTCACTCTACGCCTGATTTCTAGCCCAGCTGAATTTCATCCCTATCTTGAGAAGGAAGGCTGCCTGCTCTAGATCAGCCCCGGATGAAACACCCACACACACACACCCACACACACACACACACACAGGTAACCGGGGATAGAGCACTCATGGTATCTTGGCAGATGCACACACCTACGCTTGGTTAGGATAGGCTGAGGTAGGCAGCAGTACACTCGCATCTATTCATATAATCATCTGCTACCTGTACAATGGTTCAACTCTTCATTCTGTTCACCGTCATAATTATGCTGATGACTTTATTCTGTCTCATTTTATTATTCATTGCAATGCACATATTTTACGCAAAAATACAATTGCCTCAATAGAGGCATTGAAGTGCCAATCTGTGTCTTTTTTGTGCCTCTCTGGGCACCCCTGAGTTACAAGCGAAAGGGTAAGATTTGTTTCCACCATTTCCTTGGGTAATTACGGTTGCCGAGCTCTAAAGTTGCAGACACCATCCAGTATCTTGTAGGGGTCTGGACGGCGCACCGTGAGCTAGTCAGGTATATATATATAGGTCAACATATTCTAATGGTATATGTGGAGACAGTGCCATAAAGCTGTAAAGCTTATGCTGCCAAAAAGCACAGTCTTACTGAGAAGTGAGAACCGTATGACATCTACTCAGAGGAGGTGATGAGGTGAGTAGAAGGAACAGAGTAGGGTGATGAGTAGACATCTACTCAGGGGAGGTGATGAGAGGTGAATACCTCCAGCTATCTGGAATGGCTATGGGAAACTGCGCTGCTCCCACATATGCTAACATCTACATGGAAAATTTTGAAAATCTCCACATATACATGAACCCTACCTTTCACGACAAAATCAAAATGTACGTCAGATACATAGACGACTTGTTCTTAATATGGACGGACACCAAAGATTCTCTCAGCCGTGCATTGAATGAATTGAATACCAAGGATGAACGCATCAAACTCACCTGGCAAATAAGTGGCACAGAAATAAAATTTTTAGATGTCAACATCAAAATCACCCAGAATGGACTAACCACCGACCTTCACAGAAAAAGCACCGACCGAAATAACACCTTACATTACACTAGTTTTCACCAGGGCTCACTAAAAAACATTTGTCGTTCTCCCAAATGATGCGAGTCAAACGCATAATTTCAGATGAACAGACTTTGGACACCCGTATCAAGGAAATACAACCGCTTCCTTGATAGAGGCTACCCTGAACACATTCTTAAGGAGGCTCAAACTCGAGTGGCTAAGATCACCAGACAGGAAAGCCTGTCTAAAACAACCAAAAAAGTGAAACAACGCATGGTTTTAGTTTCCAAATTTTCATCGGCAAGCACTATCTACAAAAGAATCATACTTAAACATTGGCCGATCCTTCAAATGGAACCCGGTTTTCGGGACATTTTTCAGAGTCCCCCTCTATTTGCCTACACCAGAAGTAAGAACATCAAAGAAATTCTCTCTAAACCCACGCCTACATCCAAACATCATAGAGGAACCCAGCCATGCTTAAACTGCAACCACTGTAATTGCATCATCAAGGGCAACATCATCAGACACCCCATGAAAGGCAATGCCATTAAACTCCAAGTAGACGCCACGTGTGACTCCATGAACCTGATCTATGCTTTGAAATGCCCCTGTGGCAAACTATATGTCGGTAAGACGGAGCGCAAAATAAAGACACGCATGAACTAACATAAATCTAACATACGTTTGAAATATGAGAAATCTAACATTGCCATGCATTTCTTGGAATCTCGCCACACCATCGCACAACTTCAATTCATAGTCTTGGAAACCATCACCAAAACTGAAGGAACTTACAACCGCAAGCTACTTCTCAAAAGAGAACTCAAATGGATGTACCGCTTACAGACTTTTAAACCACATGGTCTTAACGATCGGACTGAATACAGTTATTTGTAAATAGTTGCCTTATTAATGGTCTGGGTTGCTCTTTACCGCGTATTTTTCTATTTGTATCTTTTATTTTGCATTTTTTATTTCACATCCTTCATGCCAATGTTCTCCTTTTGCCTTTTTCCCTACACCTATTGTCCCCGCTGTCTGTTTACCTTCTCATTTATCATTCCAACATGGCCCCTCAGTCCCTTTTTAGTCCCTTTTTAGTTTCTTAGCCCTCGCAGCAAACCAGTCCGCCTTTCACTTCTACCGCTACCTTTAATTATTCACTTCTCCAAACGCGCCGGCACCGCAGCAGCGTAGAGTATCTTCCCTGCACCTTTGGAGTAGCGGACCCCGCTACGTTTGACATGAAGTAAGTTTCCGCTTAGCAACGGCTAGCCTCTTGCGCTGTACGCACGTTAGAATTTAAACTGCTTAGTTTTGTTTTTCCTCACGCGACTTAAGTCCCACACACGTCCCAATCGTCTTCCCAGACCCCCGCATCCCCCACCATTCCCCAAGCTCACACCTCGGATCACCTCCCGTCCGTCATCATTAAGCACATAGACATCAGGCACCACTATTGATCGGCACTTAAATGGTTATTTATCCGCGTTTCTTGTTACCCTCATTCTGACCCCGACCCGTCTTCCCTTCAGCACTCCGTGACAAAGGGCCCCAGCCCGAAATGCATAGGAGGAGTTTGCATTCATTTTTCTACCCTAAAGGAATCAATATTATCCGTCGGATTGATATGCTGTTAATATCACTGAAAAAATTACCATGAATACTACTGAGCAATAAATAATATTTGGACAACAACTTTTTGAATCATTTCATGATCACCTACGTAGTGCCTCACCTGGGGATGTATTGGCATTCTTATGCGTACACTACCATTTCCTATGATTTATTGGTGTTTTGACGGAAACACCACCCACGAGTGCACCCAAATGCGAATAAACTCTTATGAACTTTGTTCACACCTGCAGTGCACCACCTACTTCTTCTTCTAATATGTGGAGACAGTGCAATAAAGCTGTAAAGCTTATGCTGCCAAAAAGCACAGTCTTACTGAGAAGTGAGAACCGTATGACATCTACTCAGAGGAGGTGATGAGAGGTGAGTAGAAGGAACAGAGTAGGGTGATAAGTAGGCATCTTCTGATGGAGCCATGAGAGGTGAGTAGAGGGAACAGACTAGGGTGATGAGTAGACATCTACTCAGAGGAGGTGATGAGAGGTGAATAGAGGAAGAGTAGGGTGATGAGTAGGTATGTACTGGGGGGGTGAGCAGAGGAAGAAGAGTATGGTTATGAGTAGACATTGATTGAGCAGGGTGAAGAGCAAAATTTTGCTCTAACATGCGAAGTTAATTTCCCATAATAAATAATGTTTATTAATAAAGTGTGCAGTGAAATCACTAATCAACCTAGATTAAATTTGCATTCATTTGGGAATACACGCGGGACTAATATGCTTTATGTTGCAAATGCGCATGAAAAATAATAAACTAATATTGTCCAATGTCTTTGTCAGAATTAAACGCGGCTGTTTTTCATAATAATGGCATGTGCTTATTTTTATGTGTGCTTGTTGTAATGTCTTTTGTGAATAAAAGCTTGGGGTGTTCCAGATTTCGAAATGGATTGGTAATATAAAGCTGCCTTTTTGTGCTCGCTGGGTGACATAATTAACACTGTTAATTAGCAAAGGGGAGGGTAACAGTCTGGGTCTCAATTCTTTAATTAATTGATTTCTTATGTTTGTTTAAATACTAGTTTTGGAAGAAAGGCCTAAAGTTGTCCAAAAGATGGCTGAATGAGAGTGGCAGATGAAATCGTGTCTGAAACAAAACTTGGCACAAAAAGAATAGCAGACGTTTCTTTGACTGTGCTGAGCGAGCTCACAGAAAGAATACAAGGACACTGATACGTGTAAGTCTGCCAAGGCTAGGAAATGCAATTTGTGACTCGAGGAAAAGTAACATCTCGAGGAAACAGAAGATTACGGAAGCAGAAAAACAATGGGCCTTATATTGAAGGCTTGTTCTTGGTGAAACTTTTGTCAGATGACTTCACTTCGAGTGGAGTGACTTTGGACAACGAATCAGAAAGTCTGAACTCAAGCAAAGAATGCGAAAGTAGATAGTTTTAGCTAGTGAAAAGGTATAAAACTTGACATAATGGGCAGGGCTTAACACTCTTGCTTCCTGATGGCGTGTTATGCTGTTGGACTTCTCGAACACGTAAGGACAGCTGATACCTAATGAACTTTTCCTTTCCAGAAGGAAATAGAGTCAGATAGGGAATTAGATTTAGGGAAAGAAAAACATCTTTGCTATTAATTCATATTTCTAAAATGCTTTGAATAATGACAGTTTCATAACTCATTTGATTAATAAAAATGCTGCTTTCTATTTGCTTTCAAAATAAATATTAAGTAAAAATTGCTTTTCCTTTATGAGAATAAAATTAACAAATAGATTTTGAACCGACAAGCTGGTCTTGTTTATTCATGGTCTAGTTACCGTCAGTTGATTCATTTGCCTCAGTGCCTTAATTAAATGATTAAAATTATGGTGAGAAATGATAAAACTGCAGTTGTATATAATTTTGAAAATAGTTCTTATTAATTAGGTCACATGATTCAGTCACTCCGAAAATTGTCTCATTTGTTTATGGGCCTTGGTAGCGATTCATGATTAATGGCGAGTATTGTGGAGGTATGTGACGTTTGTGAGACAGTTTTTCATTAGGAGCGCTGGATCAATTACTTGGTAGCAGAGTTACGGTTACTATGGTAACTGACATGTTACATGGTAATTACATAGGATTACATGTCTAAAACCTGTTAAGTTAGTTTAGTTATATGTAGTCTAAAGGTTTTTTCCAGCAGTGTGAAAAATCCTAGTTGTACCGGTACAGAGTAGCGCGACAGGTGAAGTTACACAGTGCATTTGATCTGTTTCAAAAATAGTGGTATTGTCATATATCACTAGTGTTGTGGCCGTACAACACAAGTTTAGGGAAATTAGGTGTGTAAGGTAGAATGTTATAGTAAGGATTGTCTATGAAATCGTAGCTTTGAGTATAGGAACTTGGTTTCTGTTTTAAAACTCACTGTGAAAAGAGTAGTAGAATTTATCTGAGCTTGAGTGAAGGGTAAAGTAGCGTTGTCTATCTTACTAGCGAATGTGGTTGTTTTCTATTGATCGGTTAAAGTCCTACTAAAAGATTAGCGTATACATGGTTAGGGATTTCTGTATTAAAGTGCGTAAAAGAGTTTGTAATACTCGATCGAGTGAAACTCTGAATTGTCTCGAAGGAGGTGTAAAAATCTCTATGTGCATTTAGAGGGAAACAAGTTTGTTATTACTTGTTAGAGGGGTAGAGTAAGTAACTTACTTTAAATCGACGAACGTATATATTCTGTGAAAATAGTGTCGTCTTTCACGCGAAAAGAATATCTGTATGTTTGAGAAAAACTATCACTTTATTTAGCGAAACAGTCAAATGGTTTGTTATTTGTGAAGGTATTAACTGAATATCATCGAAAGTTTCCTAAATATGGCGCTGTGAAAGTTTTTGTAAAGGAGGGGCTAGTTTAAGGAGCGAGAACAGGAGCAGCTTCTCTGCAGCGGCAGCATACGTCACTAGTGTCACGCTGTGATTGGCTGTTATACGTCACAGTGTTCGCGCAACGATTGGTTCACGTGACAAAATCAGCTGTAAGTTGATTGGCTTATTCTGAAAAGCGGCAAATCTATTGGTTCAGCAGGGTGGTGACATAGCTTAACCTGATTATCTTGTTAGTGACTTTCGCGCACGGATTGGCTAGTGTAGCGGAACAACACGGAAATATTTTCGATCTTTCCGAAGTTGAGGAAATTGTTTTAAAACATGGATTATTATTTTCGTAAGGAGAAAAAGAAACTTACATGGTTTCAGAAATTGAAAAATAAATTCAAATCTGACAAGAAAATTGAAACGCGAGTCGGAAGATTAATTCACAAGTACAAAACAACTGCAGCTTACATGCTTGGTGAATATGGTTACCATACTGGTCTCTGGATTGAGAACTGGATGAAATACACTGAGAATGATGGTGTATTGGCATGGCCAGAAGATGGGTCATTTAACGTAGCGGTTTTGAAAGATTTAAGAGAAAAGATGACAGATCTTGTACCAAGAGCTAGACCTACACAATTTGAGGCTTTAGTTGAATGGGAAGATGAGATGCATGAAATGGAGCGAGACAAAAGAGGTTTTCCGAAGGGAATAGCTGGGGAAACACATCATGATAGAATGCATCGTTGGAGAAGTGCAGACATGCGTGATGGTATGTACACAATAAGACTAATTAATGAGACTTCTGGGAAAAAGGCTTCCCAAAAGAAAAATAATACTAGAGAAGAGATTGATTCAGAAGATGCAGTTTTAGAAGAAATGTTTAATAAAAAAAATTGTCAAACCCTTCGCCTTATCAGCCAGTTTGTTCATGGACTACTCCACCGATTCCAAGTGCCCCACCTAGAGATATTATTGATGAAACATCCCCTGAAACAATTTTGACTAATTGTAAAACTCCAGAAAGAGTAGGAACAGGACTTAATTCAAGTATATCACCAGTTATTAGTAATCTCACTGTAACTCCTGAACAAAGAAAGGATTCTCAAGTAAATGGAATCAGACCAGACAGTTATAAAGAATTACCATTACCAGATACTTCAGAATATATTCGTTCAACGAATTAATTAATACAGCACTTAACGAAAAACATGGAAGCAGTAACAGTACCTGTAACTATTGGACCTGTTCTTCCAGTATTTGATCAAAAAGAAATTAGACAGACAGCCTTAAATGTTCCATTGAATTCAGAAATTCAAAAAGGTAACTGAAAAATGTTATTCAGATTTAACTGAAATTCATCGAGAAAGAATGAGGATGCCTGAATTAACTCTTAATCAAAGCTTAACATGTAAAACCCCAATTGGTGCAGATTCTGATTCTGAATCCCCAGAAAGGTTTATTAATAAAATAAATTTAACCCCGGAAGGTAAATTACTTGATGTTGGCAAATTGAAAGCAGATATAGAGGAAATGATAATTGGAACAATTGGAACTGACAATTTAAAAGCATATCAGGAAGATGAATTATTATTCATTTGCAAAAGTGTTACATGGAAAACGAAAAACAGGTACGACCAATTAGATGATTTAGCTGCCGAGTTTGAAGTTGATTTGAATAAACAGAAAAACATGCAGAAAAATTACAGAATGGATTTCTCTGAAAAAGACATTGAAAGCTTGAATACTGCAGGGAGAATTTCTCATATAAAAGAATTAATTGGAGTTTTAAGAAAATTGGGTGACTTCTGTAAATGGAGAGCAAAATGGAAGAGAAAGGAAGACAAAGTAAGTTTAAATGTAATAAAGGATAAAGAAAAGATAGCAAATGAATTTCCAATGAGAGAAATAGCAGGAGGAGGGTTTGTGCATGTTCCGTGGACAAGACAGGACATTTTACTGTTCACAAATGATTTTCCCCGTTTGAGAGAAAAACCTGTGGAATGGTATCGACAAGTAGAAAGATTTGTGAAAGTCTGTAAAGTTTTGTGGGTTGATCTTGATGGATTATTTGACATAATTGTCCCATCAGATATTTGGACAGAATGTAAAATCTCTATTGATTGGCCTAGAGAAGAACCAGTTCGAGATAAGCTAACAGGTACTCCTTCACCAGATGTAATGAAATTATATGATAACGTGATGGTGTTCCTGAAAAACAAGATTCCTCCAAAGGAAATCGATTGGGTTAAAATAGACAGAACAATTCAAGAAACCAAAGAATCAGTGCATTCATTTTATTAAAGATTACTGCTGGTATTTAAACAATACAGTGGTTATGAGCACCTGAGTTAGAAGGACATGAGCCATTTTATATACAGATTTGTATATGGCTTTAGACCTGAGATTAGTGAAATGATAAGAAATGGAATAGTTGGTTGGCAATCGCATACCGTTGATGATATTTTAAGAAAAGCAAAATACTGTAGCGATGAAATAGAAGCAAAACAAAAGAAGCTGAAGGAAAAAGCAATGTGGGTACAAGTGAAAGTGGCTGAGCAGCAGATAACTATGGGAAATAAAAATCCTGATCAAAGTCAAGGTAAATTTAAGGGGAATTATAATAAGCTAAAGTTGATGGAAAATATTGAAGAGTTAAAACAAACTCCCATGTATTAATTGCGGCAAAATTGGACACTGGAAGCGTGAGTGTAAGAATCCGCCCAGAAATTGTTAAAAATCAATTATTAAATCCACAGATGCAGAATGAGATAAATCAGCAGCAACAGCTATAGCGACAGATAAATGAAATTAATCAGCAGCAACAGCTACAGCGACAGGTAGTGAATCAGCAAAGTCAGTTGTCACAACAGTTACCACAACCGCCACTTCCAAATTGTTGTAATTTGCAGAGGTACAATACTGAATCTGGTGAACAGGTAAACAGATCACAAAGAGTGAATGTGTTGAATGCACAACAATTCTGGTTGAGAGCTGATGGGGGAAGTGAATCTGATGATTACTTAGGACGGTGCCTGAGGGAGTAGGAAGAGTGTGTTATTGGAGCCACTCTTGAGGTAGATCAGTCTGGTCCATTTGTAAATGGAAAGGTAAATGATGTAGATATCACTTTCCTAGTGGATACAGGTGCTACCCGTTCTACTGTTAGATCAGTGGAAATAGAAAACCTCTCTCTCTCTGGTGAGAGTATCCAAATAGTAGGTGTAGCTAATCAACATATGAAAACAGATTTAACTGAACCAGTTGAAGTTAAAATAGGTACATTTAAAGATATGCATAGATTCATTGTTTGTGACAGCAGTCCTGTTAATCTGTTAGCTAGGGATATACTGTGCAAGATGAATTGTGCGATATATTGCTCACCAGATGGTATAGAACTACAAACTCCAGAGGAAGATGGTCTTTACAGGTTAACAATGTCAATGGTTGAGGTAGAAGAAAACAAATTATTCCCTGTGTTTGACAAAAACAATTAACCTGAAGACTTAAAAGAAACAGTGAATGTTAAAATTTGGGATTTCACAGGAGATAAAATGGGCTTAATGAGAAGTGTAGATTCAGTCCAAATTACAGTAAAGCAAGGAGCAGATTATCCAAATATTCCACAGTATAAAATGAAAGCAGAAACAATAGAAGGAGTTATTCCTGTCATTGAAAAATTCATTAAACAAGGTGTTCTAAAAGAAATTGAACGCAGCCCATGCAATATGGCTGAGATACCCGCCACCCCCTCTCAACACAATCCCCAAAAGGAGGGAAACCGGAAACAGTTCTTGAAGTTTTTGGAAGTGGGAGGGAGTGACCCTCCCGGCCGTATTTATTAAAACAAAAAATTAAAACATTAAACAGTTCATATTATGTACAATTTCATTACCACATTGCGATGTTTGGCTAACCTTAACAGATTCTCTAATACAGAGGTTCTCCTAGCCGAACTAACATCCTACAAAACATTTTCTTGAAATATTGAAATTGTACATCCTAACGTTTAAGGGCCAACGGCAAGGTCGTAACCGGTGTCAAGATCCCTAACCAGACATACCCCCCCCACTTGGGAGGGGCGACAGCACGGAGGCGTACCTCAAGTGCAACTACTACCAATTTCCCTTGACTTGACGGGGGCACCTATAAACTCGACGCCAGTTAAAGGTCGTTCGAAGACTCGTGTGAGGTACCTAGAAGGTATCGTAGACCTCCCCCCAACCCCACACAACTTACCACATCTGCCGTCGCAGACGTCACTGGCCCCGGGAAATTCCCCAGGAGGGGGCTGTAACCCCTCCTACAAAGGAAGGGGCCTTGACCGCCTTTCCTTTACTTTCGGCGACCCGTCCTTAGAAGGGACCGCCTCCCCATTGAGGGGCCAAAGGCCACCTCTCCCGAGCGCTCCCATCCGTGTTGGGTGACGCCCACTCATAGGGATCTTCTAATTAGTGCTCACCGATCATGACCTTACCGCCCGCCAAAATAAATACGACAATGCTAACTAAACCTAAGAATACATTGGCCACTATGACCGAAAGAGCATGCTTAAAATTCGACACTATATCCGCATTTCTTTAATCACAAAACTTACATAAAATAGACCATTCTTTATTACACTCAACATCAACACGATACTATCACAACCTGTAAACGAAAAAGAATTAATGATCAACTTTATTACAAACAACTGGCTGTCTTCAGGGGCTGGTGGGTGGGTCAAAATTGGCTCTTCGTTCCGTCTCGAGCTCACGTGCAGCGAGGAGGTGCAGCTTCAGAGCACAGGAACAAGAGGATGTCTTCTGGTCTTGCGTCCCTTTTTATCCGTCTTCAGGGCGGGCGTAAACCCGCCCCTGCCTGCCCCGAGGGCGTGGCCGGCCGCGTCAGTGTCTAGGCCAGCCCACTCTAGGGCGGGAAAAAGCGCGCCCCGGCTACGCCGCTTCGGGCATACCAGCCGAGACGGGCCTCCCGCCCAAAAATGGCTTCCCGGGGGGATCGAGGCACTCCGCCATACGTTCGGGGGGACCGAGTGGTCGCCCCTTTCCATATGGCTGAGATACCCGCCACCCCCTCTCAACACAATCCCCAAAAGGAGGGAAACCGGAAACAGTTCTTGAAGTTTTTGGAAGTGGGAGGGAGTGACCCTCCCGGCCGTATTTATTAAAACAAAAAATTAAAACATTAAACAGTTCATATTATGTACAATTTCATTACCACATTGCGATGTTTGGCTAACCTTAACAGATTCTCTAATACAGAGGTTCTCCTAGCCGAACTAACATCCTACAAAACATTTTCTTGAAATATTGAAATTGTACATCCTAACGTTTAAGGGCCAACGGCAAGGTCGTAACCGGTGTCAAGATCCCTAACCAGACATACCCCCCCCACTTGGGAGGGGCGACAGCACGGAGGCGTACCTCAAGTGCAACTACTACCAATTTCCCTTGACTTGACGGGGGCACCTATAAACTCGACGCCAGTTAAAGGTCGTTCGAAGACTCGTGTGAGGTACCTAGAAGGTATCGTAGACCTCCCCCCAACCCCACACAACTTACCACATCTGCCGTCGCAGACGTCACTGGCCCCGGGAAATTCCCCAGGAGGGGGCTGTAACCCCTCCTACAAAGGAAGGGGCCTTGACCGCCTTTCCTTTAC
Organism: Lissotriton helveticus; assembly: GCF_964261635.1. Taxonomy (NCBI): domain Eukaryota; kingdom Metazoa; phylum Chordata; class Amphibia; order Caudata; family Salamandridae; genus Lissotriton; species Lissotriton helveticus. The sequence continues at coordinate 87,245,968 of NC_136063.1, forward strand.
TTTCGGCGACCCGTCCTTAGAAGGGACCGCCTCCCCATTGAGGGGCCAAAGGCCACCTCTCCCGAGCGCTCCCATCCGTGTTGGGTGACGCCCACTCATAGGGATCTTCTAATTAGTGCTCACCGATCATGACCTTACCGCCACAGGCCGGATAGTTGACCGGCTATCCGGACCCCCCAAAAAACTCCTACCTAAAGGTCATGTTTCAACGTTTTTAACCATGCTAAGAAGTCTCCTATGAGTAACTCATTTCCCACCCGAGACAAATGCACACCATCCCCCAAATACATACTGTCATCATTAATACAACCATGCGGGATCGAATGCAATGTCCTGGAACGGAACAACCTACTCACTTTGTTATTAAGTTTTCTAACAGAATGGTTCAAAGCAGGAATCGAAATAGCCCCCCGCCACACCTTTCGTGGGATCATATGGGACCACGCAATTGTGCACCCCGGAACTCTCCTCGCCAACCAACTTACAGTGGAAAGCATTGCCTCCAGGAGAAGTCGTCTACCGGTGGTGACCAAATCATTGCCCCCTAAATGCACTATAACTATAGCAGGCGGTGACCTCGTCCGCCCTAACAAACCCTCAAAAAATGTTTGAAACTGGTCAATACAGAGACCGCCTCTTCCGTAGAAGGACACCCTGTACCCGTATTCCCCAGCTACGTGAATCATGTCACCTGCTTTGAATACGTCTGCGGCACGCCTCACGTATGAGTGGCCCACGACCCACACCTCCTTTCTCACAGCCGGTGATGTCTGACCGCTGGCCCGGTGTTGGGTCGACTGCATAGTCCGCCCCGCCTCGTAGGCTTGCGCAACTGAAAACCAAACAAAAGACAAGAAGCGTGAGTATATTATTACAGCTTCACAACATGTGCAACCGCACATATCTCTTATAACAATTGGAGGACCAACGCCCCACTCGTTTCACTTGTTCAACATTAAGACCCCTGGCTGTAGCTTCTGTGGCAGCCCCTATACGAAAGGAATGGGTCCCAAACTCGCCCGGGTTCAAGCCCGCTGCGGCAATTGACATCGCAAGCACCCGCTGAAACTGAAATTTCGTCAGTGGGGTGGCGTCCGCGTGTCTCAACAATGTCCCTCCCCATGATGCCACCCTTCGTGCTAGGTAGTCTTCTAAACACTTTACCGGACACATGGAGGACCCGGGAATCCTGCGTATGATTATGCAGTCACCCATCCCATCCTGATCGGTCTTGGACCTGACAAAGGAGACAGTCATCGTCTCTCCCCTGATCTGAACGTGTTCCTGGCACAAACCCCCCACCACATCCAGTTTGTTCCTCGCCACCAGCTCACTTATCCTCATCGCCCCGTGAAATGCAAGCGTAAAAGCGGCTCGGAACAATACCGTCTCAAACTGAGACGAGCATGTGGCAGGGAGTGTGGCCAACAACTGGGACAACCTATCCAGACCTATCGGGCGCCTCTCGTCTACTCTGCGACCCTCAAGGCGTTGCCACCCACGCAGCGCTTTCTGTACCACGAAAGACGCTGTCGGGTCCTGGATATTATGAGCCCTGGCAACAAAGGAAATGGCAGCACGATGCCTCTGGGCCGTAGCCACCGACTTCCCAGCCCTACGCAAGGACATCAGAAAATGCACTACCCATTCCTCATGGCCCCAAAGCCCCTCTCTGTCAGTCCCCAAAAAGGCTAAATAGGCCCGAAACGCCCCTTCATATGCCTTCCTCGTCCTTGGTGCTAGACTCTCTCCCACGAGGTGACGAAGTTCGGGGCACCGAGAGACCAGAGAGCTTCGGGAAAGGGTGCCGGCTCTGGGTCCGCTGAGGGAAGGAAACCCGAGAAAGCCTGCATTTGAAAACGAGACAGTGCGTCAGCCGCCTGATTCATAACCCCTGGGACATGTTTTGCTCTGAATATCACGTTCAGTTGCATACACAGTAAGACAATTTCTTTGAGCAGTCTTAAAATCAGTTTACAATGTGCTGCCTGACTATTGATGCATTCTACCACGGTCATATTGTCAGACCAAAATATGACAGAATGATCTTTGAACCCTTCGGGCCAGGTTCTGAGGGCCACCAAAATGGGAAACAGTTCCAGGAAAGCAATATTACTTGTCAGACCATCATCATGCCACCATGTCGGCCACCTTTGTGCCGACCATTTTGTGCCGAAGATGGCGCCAAAGCCCATGCTTCCTGCTGAATCTGTCCATAGACCCAGCTCTTCAGAGGACACGGCTGGTTTGTTCCAGACGACTCGACCATTGAAGTCCGCCAAAAATGCTAACCAAATACGCATGTCCTGGCGGACCTCAGCCGATAGTCTCGTGCGATGATGACCCTCCTTTAGGCCAACCATCGCTTGGGCAATTGAACGGGAAAAGGGGCGGGCCATTGGTATCACCCTCAGGGCAAAATTCAACTTCCCCACCAATTGCTGCAATTGATGCAGCGTAACTTTAGATGCATTTATACACACTTGCAGGGCTGCCCTGAATTTCAACACTTTGGCAGCTGGCAAACGAAAACAACCCTCACTGGAGTCCAACTCGATCCCCAGAAACTCGAGGCAAGTCGTAGGACCCACTGTTTTACCCGGTGCCAATGGCACACCAAACTGATTCATTAACACACAAAATTCGGCCAAGGCCCGGCCACATTCGTGATCCCCGGCTGCCCCAAGAAACAGAAAATCATCAAGGTAATGCATTACATTTTGGAAACCCGTCTTCTTTGTGAAGACCCATTGTAGAAAACTACTGAATTTCTCGAAATATGCACAGGATATAGAGCACCCCATCGGCATACACCTATCCATGTAATAATAACCTTGAAACATGAATCCTAGAAGACGCTGGTCGTCTGGGTGTACCGGGAGCAATCGGAACGCTGACTCGATATCTGATTTCGCCATCAGCGTCCCGGGCCCCAGGCGATTCAAAATGGCTACGGCTTCATCGAATGATGCGTACCGCACCGAACACACTTCTGGATCAATTGCATCGTTTACAGAAAGACCATGTGGAGCTGACAAATTATGAATCAGTCGAAACTCACCTGGGTCCTTCTTGGGGACCACCCCTAAAGGAGAACAGACAAAATTCTGCACCGGGGGTACACTAAACGGGCCGGCGACCCGACCTCGGATAACCTCTTTCCGGATCTTATCCTGTACTACGATCGTATGCTGCAGGACGGAAAGTTGATTTTTGCACGTCCCGACACCCTGAAAGTCCCCTACCGGGATGCGGAAACCATACGAAAATCCGTTCCGCAGCACCCCAGCAGAAGTACGATCCGGGTATTCACTGAGCCAGGGAATCATCGCCAAGGTATCAATCGGGGTTGGTAAAGGCGCCCCTCGGACTACATTAGACCTGTTTGGCGCCTCCTCTACCCCCATTCTCACCCGTTCTGGCTCTGCACGTGGACTCAGGATGGGACGACCCGCAACCACTACATTCGTGTTTGAATTTACACGATCCCTGGGGCCTCGTACATTTACCTCTGTTGAAATTGAAGCAGAAACCCCTTTTCCCTGTATTGCCGGCAGGTCTCGAGTAATCGTCGGTACCCGTACCTGACCGAAAGGGCGTCCCCGCATATTGGCGGGAGGACTCACCAACATTGCTCCCCACCAACGGCATTTTCAACATTCCTGACTCCTTCATTTTATCCCATGTCAAAGAATCATAACAGTCCCAGGTTAAACTTTTGTTATGCTCCTTCGCCTTTCTGAAGAGATTATCATAACAGAACCAATGGTTACCTTGGTGCGATGTCGAGTACCCCATGATTCGTGACTGATAGATTGGAAACTCGGGAAGCAACTCAGGCCTACGTTCCCCTAAGATTGACGTAAAAATTCCCCATGCATTGCCCCAATTGCCAATATTCTCATTCACTTTAAAGGCGGCCATTTTTGCGCGCCAAACACTCGGATGCATGAGATCCTTCTGACCCTTAACATGCTCCACCTCATAATGATCGACAAGCAAGGAGAAAATGTTCACATATTCCCCCGCCCAAATCTTTTCCTTAATTGCCAAAGGAACATGTTGCCCCAACTTTTCTCTACGAGAGGGTGCTGACTCATCCCTCGCGATCGGCAATGGCCGCTTACCTGCACCGGACGCTGCCTCTGCGGTCGCAACCGTCCCTTGTGGCTTGTCTATCACTGCAGCCGGCGCGGACACCTTGGCTGCATCTCGTTTCTCGCGCAACTGTTTCATCAGCGCCTGTGCCTCGGCAGCCGTGGCGCCCTCGCTACTGTCGCCCAACCACGCTGCAAGCTGTGCTGCCAGCTCGGGGGGCATATCCTCATTGGACATCGGGGTGACCACCACGGGAATCGGATTCCCCTCCGCCGGTACTGGGGTTGGCGCCTCGAGCGGGGTACAGGGAACCGGGACGTCTCCCCCGGCTGGTCCCCTCCTTGGCCTCTTGGCTTTCCCTCCTGGAGCCGCTCCAGCCGATGGACGCCCCGATCCCCCCTCCCCGTCTCGCTCCGCCACCCGCTTCTTCAGCTCGGACATCTCCTTCATGAGGACCCGAACCATCTGTTCAGTCGTCATTCTCTTCGCGCCTTTCCTGGGCATCTCTCCGACAAAGTATCTGGAAGACAAAAAGAAAGATCACAACGCTCAAAATTGGCTCTTCGTTCCGTCTCGAGCTCACGTGCAGCGAGGAGGTGCAGCTTCAGAGCACAGGAACAAGAGGATGTCTTCTGGTCTTGCGTCCCTTTTTATCCGTCTTCAGGGCGGGCGTAAACCCGCCCCTGCCTGCCCCGAGGGCGTGGCCGGCCGCGTCAGTGTCTAGGCCAGCCCACTCTAGGGCGGGAAAAAGCGCGCCCCGGCTACGCCGCTTCGGGCATACCAGCCGAGACGCGCCTCCCGCCCAAAAATGGCTTCCCGGGGGGATCGAGGCACTCCGCCATACGTTCGGGGGGACCGAGTGGTCGCCCCTTTCCATTCTCCGATTATGGGAACTAAAAAGCCGAATGGAACTTACAGAATAGTTCAGGACCTGAGAAAAGTTAAAATTGTTGTCCCATGTTGCCCAGCTGTGCCAAACCCAGCGGTAATTTTATATCAGATTCCGCATGATGCAGAATGGTATACAGTTATAGACTTATGTAATGCATTCTTTACTGTTCCATTGCATCCAGAAAGCCAACAAATGTTTGCGTTCAGATTCCAAGATCGTATCCTAGCATGGTGTAGAATCCCTCAAGGGTACACCGAAAGTCCATCCATTTTTTATCAATTGCTAAAGAAATCCTTGGAGAATCTAGATTTGCCTTTAAAATCTACATTAGTGCAATATATTGATGATCTCCTCATTGCTGGGAAAACCAGAGATAATTGTGTAACAGATACCATTACGCTCTTAAATCATCTGGCAGATGAGGGACACAAAGTTTCTCCTGCAAAGTTACAGTTTTGCAAACAAGAAGTAAAATATCTTGGTCACAGAATTTCAAAAGGTACCAGACTAGTAACGACTGAAAGAATAAAAATGATTCAGGCAATGCAACCCCCAAAGACACAAAGACAGGTCAGGATATTTCTAGGCATGGTTGGCTATTGTCGCCAATGGATTAGTGGTTTTTCAGTAATCGCAAAACCTTTACAGAGATTGACAAAAGCAGACATAAAAGACCCGATTGTGCTAACAAAAACAGAAATGGAAGCTTTTGAGCAGTTAAAAAGAAGTCTGTGTGAAGCTCCAGCATTGGGAATGCCAGACTACGAGAAAGAGTTTGAGTTGTATTGCAGTGGAAGAGAAGGTTGTGCATTATCAGATCCGATTCAAAGGCATGGAAGATTGAGAAAACCGATAGCCTATTTCTCAGCAGTTCTTGACCCTGTTGCAAAAGCATTACCAGGTTGCTTAAAAGCAGTGGCTGCAATAAGTGTGAGTCTGGAACAAAGTGAAAGAATAATAATGGGGTTCCCAGTTAAAGTACACGTACCTCATTCTGTTGAAATTTTGCTTACAAGAAGCAAGACACAACACCTGACAAGTAATAGACTGACCAAATATGAAAAGATTATTATGGGATCAGATAATGTGTCGATTGCTAGATGTGTTAATCTAAATCCTTCTACATTGTTACCTGACCCATCTGAGACTGAAATTAGAGATGAGAGTTTTGACCATGAATGTCTGGATGTTCTTGAGTACTGTACAAAACCAAGGTAGGACATTAAAGATGTTCCATTGCCCGAATCTGATTATGTTCTGTTTGTTGATGGATCATGTTTGAGATCAGACGAAGGAGTGTTGTATTCAGCGTACTCTGTTTGTACAGTGTCAAATGTGATTGAAGCCTCCAGTCTCAGAGGAATTCGTTCAGCTCAAGTAGCAGAATTAATTGCCCTGATTCGAGCATGTGAATGGGGAAAAGGAAAAAAGATCACCATAGTGGCTGATAGTCAGTATGGTTATGGTGTAGTTCATGACTATGGCCAGCTGTGGTCTCAAAGAGGTTATTTAACTTCTGCGGGATCAACAATAAGAAATGCAAATTTGATTAAAATGTTAATTGATGGCATTCAATTACCAGAACAAACTGCTGTAGTAAAATGTACAGCACATAAGAAGGGGAACGATTACGTAACAAGAGGAAATGCATATGCAGATGAAATAGCAAAGTTTTGTGCAAAGCACAATGCAGGAGTCAATCGGGAGAAAGACAATGAACATGTTTTGAACTCACTTATGCTAATATCTGTAGTTGAAACTTGGCAGGGAGTAAAACAATTACAAGATGAGGCAAGTGAGGAAGAAAAAGATATATGGTTAAAAGCAGGATGTAGACAAAGAGAAGAGGATGAAATCTGGGTTTACAAAGAAGACAGACCAGTAATGCCGGATAGCATGATTTCGGACATGGCACGTATGTATCATGGTCCAGGTCACATAGGCAGGGATTCCATGATAAGGCTGTTCAGACAAACATGGTACAATCCAAAGTTCAGACTAATTGCAGAATTATTTTGTCAGATGCCTGATCAGTCAGCAAATCAATCCAAACAGAAAAACCTATGTAAGCATGGGAACTATAGGACGGGAGGGCGGTCATTTTACCAGATTACAGATTGATTTCATTGACATGCCAGGTCACAATGGACTGAGATATGTCTTAGTCATCATCTGTTGGTTTTCAAGATGGGTTGAAGCATTTCCAACCCGTCACAATGATTCAATCACTGTGGCAAAACTGCTATTAAGAGAATTCATACCAAGGTACGGTTTTCCAGTGACTGTGGAAACTGATCGTGGTACACATTTTGAAAACAGATTGATGAAATTGGTTTGTGAAGCATTAGGCATTAAACAAAAATTGCATTGTGCTTACAGACCAGAAGCGTCTGGTGTTGTTGAGCAAGTTAATGGTACAATCAAAAACAGAATTGGAAAGATGTGCCTAGTAACTGGAATGAAGTGGACAGATGCACTACCACTTGTTTTGATGTCTTTGAAAACCATACCAGATAGAAAAACAGGTTTGAGTCCTCATGAAATAATTATGGGCAGAGTCATGAGGCAAGCATTTATACCAGTTGGAAAACTTAAGCATTAATGATAGTGTCATTATGGAATACTGTAAAAATCTTTCTGACGTGGTGACTTCTGTGTTCCATCATGTAGGAACTGAAGTGCTCACGAATGAGAAAGAACAGGCTCATGATTTGTTACCTGGAGATTTGGTCAGGACAAAAGTTCATCGAAGAAGAAATTGTCTAGTACCAAGGTGGCAAAAGGCAAGACAGGTGATCTTGGTTACTACAAATGCAGTTAAATGTATGGGACTGAAAAGGTGGATACATGCGAGTCATACCATAAGAGTTCCACCACCTGAAAATCCTGACTAAAAAGGTGATACAACAGCTGATTCAGACTCAGAAGAAGAAGAGCCTGAAAGAAATCCAGATCCTGAAGATTGACAAGATAGTCGACATCTGGAAGATTCAGATGCAAATGAAGCATTGAATGAGGAAAATGATGGTACTGTGATACAAGTCTCTGACGAAGAAAGTGATGAAGATCAGTTAAATAAAGAAGCAGAAAAAGAGACTGATCAAGTGGTGATTCAAAATCAAAATCAGGAGAGTATTGAAAAGCAGTCTGGAAACTTTGAAAGAAGGAACTAGAATTCTGAATCTGGTGAATTGGAGGTACTCCAAGAAGAAGAGGAGGAAAATCCAAGTACCAGCTATAAAGAGGCTGTTCCTAACAGAGTGAAGCTGCCGAGTAAAGAAGTAATACCTGAATCTGATGAAGAATCGGAGACAGAAAAACTGATTATTGATGAATTAGCAACTGAAACAGATGACAGTGATGATTAATCAAATCTGAAGAAAACAAGAAAAAGAGCTTGGAGAGTGGAATGCAATTTGAAACAGCTGAAAAGAAAATTTGCAAGAAAAGGGGTAATTGGCCAAAAGAAATTGGAAGTGTTAAATTTCAAATAAATAAAGCAAAAGAGCAGGTGAATGAGATCACTAGTCAAAAAGAGGAAAATTCGAGTAAGAAAAATCAGTCAGAAAATAAAATAGAAGTGATCAGTAGTAGAGCAAAGAGAACAATTAAGCCAAACCAGAAATACAAGTCTCCAGAGTGGTCCTACTTAATTATTCCACCAATAGTAGAAGTTAATAGTTCACAAGAAATTTTTGATCATGAAAGTGACAACGATTGAATTCTTTGATTAATTTGACACAAGGTCGAAGAAATTGTGTTAGCTGAAACACACATTTGATATGCCATAAGGTCGAAGAAAAGCTGTTAGAAAAAGGATCAGTTAAACTAAAAAAATAAAAAATAAAAAAAAAAAGATAAAAAGGGGGGTATATTAGTCATTTTCAATTTTTTTATTTTTAGCTGCTAAGCTTCTATTTTGAAAGTAGAAATGGCTCATGCTTATACTAGTAAAAACTCGAGATGTTCAATTCTCATGAGATGTTGTAAAATGTCTTCAATATGTGTGGTGTTGATTATTTTAGTTTGGTTAATTTTAGTTGTCATTTTTCCTTTGGGTATAGATAAAGAAATGTATAAGGCTAACATTACAAGTAAAGTTGTGGTTAAATCTGAGAAAACTGATGAAAGTAGAGCCATTGATCATAATCCAGAAACTCATCAGGATAGATCTATTGGAGATTTTTCTAGTAACACTTTTTCTAGACTTTTAACTGAATATGTAAAGGTGATGGACGCAAAAGACTGTTATGTCTGCGTGAAGTTGCCTACTTCAGTTTCTGAGGGCATCACTTATAATATGCTTCCTCTTACTTATGGTTTAACATGTAGTGTAATAGCTAGTTTATTTTACCATGTAGTGTAATAGCTAGTTTATTTTACCAAACTTGTCGTTTAGAGTTTTACTACTCCGACTAGGATGACATTTTTGCAAACTTAAAGGTTGTAAATAGGTCGAATAGGGTGAAACCTGCTAAGCAGATGAGGGAAATTTTCTTAGTAACTGATGAACTCACATGAGTATGCCTTTAGAAATAATTTAACATGCAAATTGAGAGCTGAGGAAAAGTATTTCCTAAGTATGGTGGAAGAGAGAAGGGCAATTTACAGAAGAAATGAAATGTCGAAACACACTAAATCCAAGTTTTAACAAGCTGAAGATGAAAAGCTCAATGGTAGAAATATTCATGTTGCTATACACATAGATAAACCTGTTAGTGGTAAATTCTGTGTATTAGAAGAGATAACACGTTATATGATAACTACTTTGTTGGCGCAAGTCAATGTGAAGATACTTACTGTATTATAGGGTGTTGGGGATTTAAAGGAGACAAATATCCAATTTTCCCTGAAATTTATTTTGTTTGTGGAAATAAATCATATTACAACCTCCCAGACCATTGGTATGGGACCTGTTACGTTGGTTTAGTTTTTCCTAAAATTTTTCATGTAGATAGAAATGCTGATGGTTCATTTGAAATTAGCAAGCGTGTAAATAGATATAGAAGAGAAAGTTTCTCAGAAATCCTGGGAGATATTTTTGGTGCTTTGATACCTATGGTGGGAATTACCTTGAATGCAGGGAAAATCAGAAAATTGTCCACAATTGTTGACAGACTCATCTGACACTGCAAGTGGTTTTCAATTAGCAAATACTGAACTTGTCGCCATGAGAACGATGATATTGCAGGATCGTCTTGCATTAGACATTCTGCTAGCTAAAGAGGGAGGAGTTCGCGGTATTTTACATGTCCAGCATTGCTGTATGTATATCCCTGATAAAAGCAAGAATATAGAAATGTACATAAAAAACATCGCTGAATTACATCAAGAAGTAGAGCCTATAGAAGATGAGTTTTTCAGAACGACTGAGCAAAAGATTCTTAGCAATTAAAAACTGGTTTAAAGAGATAGGTAGTTCAATAATAGGGAAACTTGTTTTTCCTTTGATAATAATAGTTTCAGTGATACTTTTGTTAAAAATAAGCTGTATGCTACACAAGAGAAGAAAGCATGTCATTGTAAAGAAGAGAATCTATAAGCTAAGGGAGGAGAAAGAAAAAGATATAGAATTAGAAGAGTTTCATAGAGCTCAATATGATAGTTGCAGAAAAATAGCTGACAAGTGTTTAGTAATACTAATACTGAGTAAGTGCAAAACATGTTTCAAATGAAAAATTTATAGAATCATAAAATTTGGGTATAGTTTGGTGATTTAGAAATCACCAGATGAGGGAGTTGATGGAGCAGGGTGAAGAGCAAAATTTTGTTCTAACCTGCGAAGTTAATTTCCCATAATAAATAATGTTTATTAATAAAGTGTGCAGTGAAATCACTAATCAACCTAGATTAAAGTTGAATTAATTTGGGAATACACGCGGGACTAATATGCTTTATGTTGCAAATGCGCATGAAAAAGAATAAACTAATATTGTCCAATGTCTTTGTCAGAATTAAACGCGGCTGTTTTTTTTCATTATAATGGCATGTGCTTATGTTTATGTGTGCTTGTTGTAATGTCTATTGAGAATAAAAGCTTGGGGTGTTCCAGATTTCGAAATGGATTGGTAATATAAAGCTGCCTTTTTGTGCTCGCTGGGTGACATAATTAACACGGTTAATTAGCAAAGGGGAGGGTAACAGTCTGGGTCTCAATTCTTTAATTAATTGATTTCTTGTGTTTGTTTAAATGCTAGTTTTCGGAAAAAGGCCTAAAGTTGTCCAAAAGATGGCTGAATGAGAGTGGCAGATGAAATCGTGTCTGAAGCAAAACTTGGCACAAAAAGAATAGCAGCGGTGTTTCTTGCTGCATGAAATTATTAAAGAGACGTTTCTTTGACTGTGCTGAGCGAGCTCACGGAAAGAATACAAGTACACTGAAATGTGTAGTCTGCCAAGGCTAGGAAATGCAATTTGTGACTCGAGGAAACAGAAGATTACGGAAGCAGAAAAACAATGGGCCTTATATTGAAGGCTTGTTCTTGGTGAAACTTTTGTCAGATGACTTCACTTCGAGTGGAGTGACTTTGGACAACGAATCAGAAAGTCTGAACTCAAGCAAAGAATGCGAAAGTAGATAGTTTTAGCTAGAGAAAAGGTATAAAACTGGACATAATGGGCAGGGCTTAACGCTCTTGCTTCCTGATCCCTGAAGGCGTGTTATGCTATTGGACTTCTCGAACACGTAAGGACAGCTGATACCTAATGAACTTTTTCTTTCCAGATGGAAATAGAGTCAGGCAGGGAATTCGATTTAGGGAAAGAAAACCATCTTTGCTATTAATTCATATTTCTAAAATGCTTTGAATAATGACAGTTTCATAACTCATTTGATTAATAAAAATGCTGCTTTCTATTTGCTTTCAAAATAAAGATTCTTAAGTAAAAATTGCTTTTCCTTTATGAGAATAAAATTAATAAATAGATTTTGAACCGACAAGCTGGTCTTGTTTATTCATGGTCTAGTTACCGTCAGTTGATTCATTTGCCTCAGTGACTTAATTAAATGATCATTAAAATTATGGTGAGAAATGATAAAACTGCAGTTGTATATAATTTTGTAAATAGTTTGTGAATAGTTCTGATTAATTAGGTCACATGATTCAGTCGCTCAGAAAATTGTTTCATTTGTTTATGGGCCTTGGTAGTGATTCGTGATTAATGGGGAGTATTGTGGAGTTAGGTGACGTTTGTGAGACAGTTTTTCATTAGGAGTGCTGGATCAACATGTAATGAGAGTACCCAATCACATAAAGGGTGAGGGAGCACACTGCCTCTTATACTGTCACATTCACACATCCAGTTGCATGGTGGCAAATGAAGTGCATAACTGCACTCCCTTTAATTGACACGTTTTAGTGTTCACCAGTGTTGGTGCAGACAATGCTGTGATTCTCTAGACAAATGTTTCAAGATATTTGCCCTTCTTCAGTCAATAGTGCAACGTTAAATTTGGGGGGTAATGGCAATGCTGCCCACAATTTTTCAGGGGCGATTACCACTTCCAGAGCACAAGTGCATCTCAGATCTCATCAGACAAATTCAGCAAGGAGACAATCACAACAAGAGGGGAGGGAGCACACTGACTGGCAAACCAGCACACAATTTACCCAGAAGGATTGTGGCAAAAGCAGTGCATAATTACACTCTCTCAACAAGGAGTGGGCAGGTTAACTTGTGGCTGTTTAAAGCTTGACATCTGCAGGCATAATCTCCCCTGGTCATCCTGTCAGGAGGTCGTCGCACCTCCTCCTACCAACAGGCCCTTTGTTCTCCTTGTGGGAGGAATGAACACCTCCTGGTAGCTGTGCAACAGGCTGCATAAAGTGATAGTAGCCGGGTTTAATCAGAAACTGCAACTAGTAACTTTGGGCAGGAAAATTCCAACATTCTAAAAGGGACATTTTCAAAATGGTCATTAAAATCAGACTTCACCATCGGGTTGGATTTAACATTCCTATTAATTTGCTAATTTGAACCATTGTTCTAGCTATTCACAAACTTCATTTCGGCATTATAAGGTGGAATAATCTAACCCAGTGCTTTCCAATGGAAAAGCCTGCCTTGTTACAGTGAACAATTGCGACTTTGCACTGGCAGGGCATGTAAAACATAAAATCAACATGTTCTTTTTAATATCATGCACCCTGCCTTATGGGAGGTTAAGGCCTACTTTAGGGATGACTTGTAAAAATTAGAAAGGAAGGTTTTGGCTTGGCTGAAGGGTTACTGTGCCAACCAGACTTTGCAGTTGAAAGCTGCAGCAAGTCTACTGTGGCAGGCCTAGAGTGATGTTTTCACTTTGTCACTTTAGTGCTTGCACAATCAGTGCTGCTGTCCAATAGTGGCATTTAATGTACAGGCCTTTGATACACATAGAACCATATACTAGGGACGTATTGATAAGTTAACAATATTGATCAACTGTTAGACAATTACACATATACTTTAGGGGTCAGGTCACGGGCCCTGGGGTCGGGTCAGCAGGGCTCAGACCCCTTCATAGGAGAGGGAGGTTGAGGGAGGTGGGGCCATACTTAAGAGTATTATAGGAATCCACAGGAGAGGGAGGTCGAGGGGGGTGGGTCGGTACTGGAGAGTATTGACGGGATCCACTGGAGGTTTCTGCAGGAGATGGAGGTCTGCAGCCTTAGAAAGAGCTGAGATGCTGACTGCAGAAAGAGTTCAAGATGTCTGTAGGAGGAATCATCTAAATATTTTTTATAAGTGGGAGGAACCTCACTGGAATCAAGTCCAATGGATTACCCGCGGTAGAGGTCCAATGACACGAAATATCAAAGTCTATACAATGAAAGCCAGTCCATAAAGCAGCAGGCGCTGCTGTGAGGGCAGAAGAGGAAATTAGACCAAATTCCACGGCAACCTTTGCTCTGATGGAGATGCTTTTAGTGAAATAAACGCAAGCTACACAAAATATTTAGGAGACAAAAGTATACCACGCAGAAACAGAAGAGAACACATTGTTAATTTAAAAACTCAACTTGTTTGTTGTTAACAAAGCCTCTCTAATCTTATTTGAAGAGGTCAACTTTGTACTCTTGAGTTTTTTGTTGGAGTTTTGAGTGCATCTCCAGATGTGTTCATCACATTCTATTTCCTGTTTTATCTCAGCTGACCCCTCCTTAAACCACAGTGGCCAGAGTTGACGGTGTTCTGTATTTTGTTTTGCTGTTCATCACAGCCAGAGGGACAGGGAAAAAAATAATTGGGTGGCAACTCGCATGTGGTCGGGGAGTGATTAGTTTTACTTTTTCCAAAACCCAAAGCCCACTTGTTTTTGGATAAAGTAAAATGTTGTTGGGCAGGTGGCTCTCTTGCTTGTAACACCGGTTCCTGCCATGTTTAGAGTAGTCCGTAAGGCTGGTAGATAACTCTAAATTTTGGCATCCACAGTTTCTGTGGTATGGTGGGATTAAAGTACTCTGCCAAGCTCTACATCAGACCCTTACTTTTTATTCGCCTACGTCCACTGATTACAGTAGATAACAAGTGCAGCGCTGTAGAGACAGCAGCAAAGGAGTCATCATATGCAGTAGGTGGGCAGCTGTGGAGTTCAGCGCAGCCAGGTCAGAGGCGAGGTATCCTCCTGTTACACCCAGGATCCCTGGTTGGCTGAGGTAGGTATCTTAGGCCAAATAGGAACACGCATGTCAACGTCATGGAAAGGAAGGTCACCTTCTTAGATAGCCCCGGTAGGAGAGTAGGGTCTGCTTCCTATGGTCACCCCCACTTTTTGAAGTGATTCTCTGTTTTTTTTACTTTAGAGTGGCTGTGGGCCTGCTAATAAGACCCACAGCCCAGATGTTCTCTCTCTAAATTGATACCATGTACTTTAGGTGCATACCAGATTGGTTACTGGGTCACCCTTGTGAGCCCCTGTATATTGTACCATAGGTACACAGGGCATAGGTGCACCCTGGGCCTACCAGGGGCTGCAGCATGTATTGTGCCACCCCTGGTTTGCCTTCCAAACTGACACCACAGGTCTGTTCACACAGCCTGGGTAAGGTGGTGTTATCACCCCTTACTTCAATATAGTATACCTATATCTACCTTTACATATAAACACACATACACCTACAAGCCACCCCTTGTCAATTCTGGAGGCAGAGTGCTTGGTTTTATGTGCAAGGGTGCCCTAGCATGAGCTGAGTCCCTCTGCAGCTTTTGGAACCATCTCCTTATAGCTGTTCTATGATATAGCCATACCATTTACTCTTAAGTGCATTACAATCTGCGCGGTTAATGGTAACTTTGGTTTGGCTTTATCAAAACATGTCGTGTAAGGTGTCAAACACTTTGGAATACTATCCCCCCGCCAGTCCTGGTGGCGGAGGTCGCATTCCACCCTTCTAGAGGGAGAAAACATGTAGTTACTGGTTTACCCGGATAAAGTTGAACAGAGCCTCAGCATCACAAGAAAGATGCTGCTGCCACAGACATGAGTCTGACATTCTGTTGCTGGACGAAACTCCGGCAGGGGAGGCCTGGACAATAGGTTTCCTGTCCAGGGAGGTGCTGGCACCTCCCCAGACAGGGGTTTTGTGTATTGGGGCAGGGAGGGCTGCATTCAGTGAAGGCTTCTAGACACTGCCTGGGGCACACAAGGTTCTCCATGCATAGCCCAGTTTGAACCGGTTGCTGGGGCATGCAGCCCCAGCTCTGGCACGAAACTGGACAAAGGGAAAGGGGTGTAACCACCCCTTCTCAGGTCCACCCATAGGAGGGACCAAGCCAGGTAGTCCAGTCCCCATCCTTAGTATAAGTATAGGAGCTGTGTCCCTAGGACTTTAGATTATCCTGGACGAATCTTTGAAAGATATCTTCGACCTTCGACATTCCATTCTGACTGGAAGAGGAAGACATCTCCTTTGCAACACAAGAACTGGACTTCCAGACTTCTCTGACCCCAACCCACCTCCACAGCAAAGCTGAGACACGTGGCGGACACGAGAAACGTGGGACCGGACATCTTGGACATCCTGCATTTTGCTACCTGCACTCCTTTCCTGAAGCCTCAGTAAGTTGAGCATTGGGGTATGAGAAGCCCCAGCCCGAGCACCATTTGCACCGAAGCACAGGCCCCCACACTCCGCAAGTGTCCCATGGGCCCCACCTTTGCATTTGAGCTCAATGCATCGCCCAGGTTCCTTGCCCATTGGCTTGGGAGCCCCCTGAAGACCTTCCTTTGAATATAACTTGCTTTCCTGGTTGCTCCAGGCTTGCTCCAGCTTTTCTGAAAAGGAGAAGAACCACATAGCTTGCTGGTCAGCAACAGAGCCAATCTCAACATCATGCGTGGGTTGTGGTTGCCAAGGCTTGTTGGGTCCAAACCGGATACTGACACCACAGTCATCTAGATCCATCGTGGGATAGCTCGAATCCAGTGCCTGGTCATAGTTGATGCCTCCTGGCTTGAAGAGACAAGTTTGGCTACTTCACCTGATATCACCCAACATCGCCTGGTTCCTTCCTGGTGCTTTCCTGGTCACTGGCTAGTGACCCAGACTCTGTCCCTTCTGCTTTCAGGTTCTTCACATCTCCGATCCACCCGGACATTTTTCCTCTGGTCGCCTGCAGCATTTCTTTGCAGCTCTCCATTGAAAAAGACGAAACCCGACACGAAAAGACACCTATGCACCCGGCTTCCCTGGGTGAGGTAACACAAGTACTCCGGTGCTCCCATGGGTCTTGACCCTTGAAGTGTCCAAGTTTAGGTTTGAATCTTTTTATTGAAAGACCGTGCAACAAGGTACATTGTTCAAAATTACCATACATGTCTGGGAAAAAGCAGCAATATGCAACATCATATTTAGTATCTACCCAAAGGAAACTCCCCCCCCCCTCAAACTCCACCCCCCTCCCTCCGTGAACCCCTCCCCCACCCCCACCCAGCCCCCGTCCAGTGCTCATGTCCTGTCCCGGCAGGCTAAGTTCCCAAGCCGGTGAAGTCCTGCCAGTGGCGAGTGTCTTAAGGGTCTGCGGCCGTTGGCTCAGTAAGAAGCAATAATCAAAGGTAACGGTGACATGTGATTTTTGTGAATTCCGTAAGCAGCAGGGATCAAAATGGCTGCCAAAGTTTTTCAAATTGAACTCTATCCCCTGCCAAGGTGAGGACAAATTTTCCATACCCAGCACGTGCCACATCCTGTGAAGCCAACCTGTGGTGGAGGGAATTGTGGTGGTGCGCCAGTGTGTGAGGATGTTTTGCAGTGCTGACCCTAATGCAATGGCTATTTGACGTCCCCACGAGAACGCAATGGATATGTCAATGCGTTGGGGAGACCCAGCAGAACGTATGCGGGGGAAGCATGGTATGCCAGTTTTGAAATGGTTATCTACTTCGTCAAGTATGTGCGTCCAATATGATTGGAGGTGAAGGCATTCCCATAAGTGTACCAGGTTGCCCACTTGGCCGCAACCTCTCCAACAGAGCCTATCCTTGGTGTGATCCATCTCGTGCAACCGCTCCGGAGTGTAATACCAGTACGTGGTGATTTTCATGAATGTCTCAGTGAGCCCCGTATGATACGCAGAATGACATGCTCTGTAAGAAATCCCTCCCCATTCTTTGTGGCTGAGGGCCCTGCCAGCTCCTTTTCCCAACGTTCTCGGCCTGGATTGTGGGTGTGTAGGTGGTGTCTGGATCATATTATAGATATCCGTTCATATGGTGTGAGACGTCTCACCGCGGTCTCCCGGACTTACGGTTGTAGTGCCCAGTGCCTCACCTGGAGGTATCGCATGCATCCCGACTTGGGGAAGCTGTATTCCTGTTTGAAGAGTGGAAAAGGGAGCACCCCGTCTGGGTCGTAGACATGATACAAGAACCGGCAGCCCGCTGAGCACCAGTGCGCAAAGGTTCCTTTCTCCATACCCGGGGTACAGTCCGGGTTGTCCACCAGTGGCGTTAGCGGGGAGGGAAACATGGTCAGTTCATAAGTGCTATTGGTAGCATCCCAGACCTCCAGGGTGACCCGGGTAACATGGGAAGCGTAGAGGTTTGCCAGCCTGTGTGTCTTCGGAAGGAAGGGGAACTCCTGTAGTGGACGTCCTGTCACCGCCTGGTTCTGAAAGAGCCAGTGCTTTTCAGATTCCCACCTGTTTCACTCTACTAAATAATGTAGCTGCGCCGCCTGGTAATATTTATGCAGATCAGGGATGCCCAGCCCTCCGTCCTCCGGGGCCAGCATGGCAATCGTCCTCTTCAATCTGGGCCTCCGGCCTTGCCAGATAAACTGGGCTAGGTCCGCCTGTGTTTGCCGAATCCATCCAGTGGGAGGTCGCAGCGGCAGGGCCCGGAAAAGGTAGAGGATTTGTTGCAGGATGGTCATTTTGACCGCAGCTATTCTTCCCAGCCAGGAGAGAGGAAGATGTCTCCAACAGTTCAGTTCCTCTTGGATCCGCTTGCGGAGGGTAGTGTAGTTGAGAGCTGAATCCCCAAATATGGAACAGTATCAGTCGCCCACAGAATGGGGAGGAGCTTCTGCAGGAAAGCCCTGGTGGAAGAGGAGAGGAACAAGTCCAATGCAGTGGACTTATCTGTGTTCATTTTAAACCCAGCCACCCCAGCAATGGCGTCAAGCTTGGCAATGCAAGCCGGAAGAGCAGAGCGTGGGTGATCTAGGGAGATCAGTAGGTCATCAGCATAGAGACTGATGGTATGTGTGTCGCTGCCGAACTTTATTCCGGTTGCGTCCGGGTTTTGACGTATCCTTTGGAGCGAGTGGTTCCATGTATAGGGCGAATAGAAGGGGCGACAGAGGGCATCCCTGCCTCGTCCCTCTCTCAATCGCCAAGCCAGTCGAGCTGTAACCATTAACCTGCACCACTGCGGTGGGGGGTATCTGTAACAATTAAATATAAGAGTACAGAACTTCTCCCGAATCCAAACCTTGGCCAGAACCAGTTCTAGATAGGGCCAGTGTACTCGGTCGAACGCTTTCTCGGCGTCGACTGCCAGCATCATACGCTCCCCCGGTATGCGTGAGGCTTTTTCGATCAGGTGGACCACCCGCTTGGTGTTATCCACTGTCTGTCGTTCGGGGATAAAGCCCGCCTGATCTGGGTCAATGAGGCCTGGTAGATAGGGGGCTAGACGTGCCGCTAGAATGCCGGTATATAGTTTGAGGTCGACGTTAAGGAGCGAGATCGGCCTGTAGGCTCCGCATTTAGTCCTGTCCTTCCCAGGTTTCGGATTAACCGAGAGGGATGCACGGAGCAGATCAGGCAGGATGGCACCGGGTTCGGTGAAGGTATTAAAAAGGCGGGTGAGGAGTGGGGCCAGAGTGGTGCAGGTGGTCTTATAAAAAAATAGTGGAAAAACCGTCCGGCCCTGGTGCTTTCCCTACTTTGAGCCAGGCAAAAGCGGCAACCACCTCCTCAATGCGGATAGCCCTCTCTAGATACTTCGTCTGTACCGGGATGAGGGAAGGGAGCGTGACAGAGTCTAAGTAATGCGCCGCTGGCAGCACATTCGGGGGGCCGCCGGAGTATAGCTTGGCATAAAAATTGCAGAATGTCTCCACAATCTGCGCATCGTCCGATACTTTGGACCCATCTGGCCGGGATATCTCCTTGACTTTGTTGTTGTCGCGCCACCCGCAACCGGTTGGCCAGCAAGCGGCCGCATCTATCTCCACCGGTATAATAGGCGTGTTTGAGTCTAAGCGCAGCATATTCTGCACGGTCCATATCCAGAGCTGCTAGAAGTTGCCGTGCCACCTTAAGTTGTTTCCAGAATCTGGGGGCCCCAGTCCGTTGGTGCATTTGTTCTAATTCATGCACCCTTTGAGTAAGCTCGTCCTGCTTGTCTTGCCTAGCTCGGTTTTCCGCGGAGGAGAGAGCAATAAATTCCCTGCGGAGCACTGCCTTCAAGGCAGCCCATTGAGTTGCGAGAGTGGTGTCTGAGTTGGCATTGTGGGTCAGGTAATCTTGTATAGCGGTCTGAATAGGTTTTACTACATCTTTCCTGTGTAGTAGTGTATCGCGGAGTCGCCACACTCTGAGGGGGTATGATGCAGGTGGTAGGGCAAGTGTTGTGATGACTGGTGCGTGGTCCGACAGCGAAATGACACCTATGTCTGTAGATGTAGCAAGAGTGCACACCGGTCCTGTAGCTAAAAATTGATCTGTATATGTTTGGTGTGCGTTGGAATAGTAGGAGTACTACCTCTCGTGTGGATGGCTTAGGCGCCACAGATCGTGAAAGTCGAGGTCTTTCAGTCTCTCTGTGCAAGTGGAGGATTGTGTCCCTGACTGGTGAGTGCGTTGGCCTGACCTGTCAAGGACCGTGTCAAAGACCATATTCAAGTCTCCTCCCAGGATGATATGCCTATCTGATGTGGCTGTGACGTCGGTGAGGGCTGAGTGAGGGCTATGTAGGACAGACGACACAAAAGTAAAATCACGCATATTGCAACATATGAGCAGGATTCGTTGGAAAGTACAGGGCGCACCTATGGTAGATCACTTCCTCACTAGTAACCATGACCCTACAAGCTTGCGCTGGCGCATCTTAGAAAAAAACCAATGTGAATCCGAGAGGTTGTTCTTTGTCCACCACACTGAGTAGAAAAGAATGTAAATGGATCTACATTTTGAATTCTGTGAGCCAGGGACTGAATGAACATGAGGAAATCTCAAAACAGATGGCGCTACTTTAATCTGTAAATCTCAAATTAGCCCCATTTGTTGTCACACTTCTGTTTTCCATGAGACAACACACAAATGTCGATGTTTGTTATACATTTACCTAGAATATGCAATTTATATGTATAAAACTGTGTACTCTGTGTTGTTTTGAACGGAATGGCTCAATTAACTGTTCTTTAATAGCCTGGGATATTGCCATCAGCCATCCCGCCAATTACCCTTTCACGAGAGACCACGCCCCCTCCATGACTATGCGTAGGCCGGCTCGGCATTCGTTTGTAAACGTTGCCTAGCAACCGACGCACAGTGCGTCCTCGAGGAGACAGGCTTCACGTCGTCTCAGGCTACGCCTCCATCCCGATTGGCTAAGCTGACTCTAGTCAAACTTCCGGTTTTGGTTTGCCTGGATACGAGTATACTTAACGTTCCAGTTCAAGCCCCTCAGTACGAGCGTTTCTCACGGACAGCTCGTTTGGCGTTCACATCTAGATCGCCTTTTGCTACATCGCGGAGTTTCATCGCTGATGTTACTGCATCAAGGGTAAGCCGATGTACTGAACTCGGATGTATACCGAGTTAAATCCATAATCCCATTTTGTAGGACTCCGCCTGCAATCTCCTTGTTCGGAATTGCACCGGTTTTTAAGAATCACTTAGGCACTCCCATGGATAGGTTAAAACACTTTGTCACCTAGGCACCGTAATGACATAAATGTGGTTGTCTGAATCCTACAGCACTTGGTCCTAAAAATCCTTTTTAAATCTTTTTGATTTAGGTTGACCAACGGGCTACCCTCTGGAATAAATCACCTCTTGACCGATCCCCTTGTAAGTAACCTTGAGCGACTCTCGTCATTATTGACGTATTGTACAAGCATCTCTCTGATACCTATTCCTTTCCTTCCAGCCCCCCCCTGTCTTGATAAAGACCCGCCGCGACCACCAACTGGGGCGCAACCAGGGTCGAAATGTCGACGCTCTTACATTTGGCCAAGCTAACTCCAGGAATATGGACACTAACCACTTGTCTTCCTTGGAACATTTACTCGTATAAAACTGGCCACAAAACGATTGAAATCACATCGTTCTAACTTCCCCCGGTCCCTTTTCTGTGATTTTATTGTAAACAAATGTTTTTGTAAATAAGTGTCACTATATACATTGCACTTGTCACTTGAATCACCACAGTCACTACTCAGGTATTTGATAAGTAATCGTCAGTAATGTAGTGGAATGAAGTAATTCCAATATATTGTCTCTTTTTTCCTGTTTTTAATATAAAAAAACTTTGCCTATCAGAGAGTTTTGCTTGTTTGTGCGTTTTGGAGCTGTCCTCAGCCCACCCGAAAGAGATTGTCAATACCCAACAGAACCACTTGTTTGTGAATCACATATACCCAGGTTCTGAGGGACACAGGGTCACCCCATTTTGTTAAAACAAGGTTGTATAAGGGGCAGAACTGTGGGGGATGGCGAACGTAGACACACTGCAAAAACAGGAAAATAAATACTTGAGGAGGCTTCTTAAAGTTCCTCAGGGCACATCAGCCTATATAGCACAGGAGGAACTAGGCTGTAAGTACCTGGAAGACAGAGTAAAACTGAGGCCTGCTTTAGCATGGTTAAAACTATGGGATAGCCAGGAAGCCACCTTGACCCAACGAATAATCTTAGATCGTCTTTGCATGGAGAAAGGTAGTTCCATTCCCTGGCTAAAATATGTGAAAGGGGTCTTCGAGAGAATTGGCTGTGGAAATCTGTTTTCAAACCCACAGAGTATCACGAAACAGACTCAAGCAATAGTAATTGGAAATCTTCTTAAATTTAAAACGACAACACAGGAAACATTAGTAAATAATATGCAGACTGTCCAGGCATATGTGCAGTTGAAATCTTGCAGTGAACTTGAGCCTTATCTCACCCTCATATACAATCCACATGATAGGTTCTTATTAACGCGTTTTAGGCTCAATTTATTTCACCACTTATTAGCTGACCCCGTGGGGTTCACTGATTTACTTGAGTCAAAGGGTCCCTGCGGCTGCGATCAATGATCTCCACAGGATACCCTTCATTTTGTACTGTTATGCCCATTTTAAGAGATCTTTTAAAGAAAGCTAATTTTAGATCAGCGAGAGACGCCCTTGTCTTTTTAAAAGCATTTAGAGATCCCCTGATTTTATTCTGAGTGACACATTTTTTAAGAACCGCTGTCAGGTTAAGGTCCACTTTTGAATTATGGTGATTGTTAATGTACTGAAAGGACAACAAAACTGTCTTCTAGCTTCTTTCTGCTAGTTTGAACTGATGGATTTTGTGTGTTGCTGATTTGTATACTTATCTTTTATCTTTGTCTGTTTAATGAAATGTCAGAATATTTTTAAAATTGCACTTTTATGGTGTTATTTAAATGCCGAATAAGGTTTGCTGACTGACTGACTGGTACCACCTCTTCTGCTTGGTACATGACCTGGTGGCCGACCACCCTCGGAACCCCACCTAACCCCTCAGACCATGCCAAGAACCTCGGCATCGTACTCTACTCATCACTCATCAGGTAAACGCCGTCGCCTCCAGCTGCTTTAACACCATTTACTTCCTCCGCAAGACCTTCAAGTGGATCCCCCCTGAGTCAAGGAAGACAGTCACCCACGCACTCATCACCATGAGACTGGATTATGGAAACACACTCTACGCTGGCATCAACAAGTCCCTACTACGCAAACTCCAGACAATACAGAACATCGCCGCCAGACTCGTCCCTTCATCCCCCGACATGAACACATCAGTCATCACCTACGAAGTCTCCAATGGCTCCCCGTGGAGAAAAGAGTCACTTTCAAAATCCTCACTCACGCCTACAAATGCCTACACAACGGACCCAAATACCTCAATGACAAAATCAACTTCCATGTACCCAAAAGAAACCTCCGATCTTCCAACCTCACACTGGCCAAAACCCCACGCATCCATAGAGCCAGGGCAGGCGGAAGATGATTCTCTCTCATTGCATCCAAGACCTTGAACAAGCTACCAGCAGACTCAGGCGCGCCCCCTCCCTAAACACTTTGAGGAAGACCCTCAAGACCTGACTCTTCGCTTAAACAGATGTGCGGATCCCCCCTTCAGCGCTCTGAGACCCTCACAGGTGAGTAGCGCGCTTACAATTCCCTGATTGATTGACTGATGGATTGCTTGCTGGGGTGATGAATTGACCAATGTGGAAGCATATCTAATGAGGAATAGTTGCCAATTCAACAAGCACTGGCATTGCCAATAGGTCTCGCAGTAGGAAAGTTGGAGCTATTGGTTTTGTAAATGACAAAGCCCTTTATGTTTTTAAAATGAAAAAAAAATAAATGGCATTGTTATTTGCAATTGTAATGGTTCCAACTTTCCTACTGCGAGACCTATTGGCAACGTGAGTGGTGTTGCATGTGTGAGTGGCGTTGCGTGTGTGAGTGGCGTTGCGTGTGTGATTGGCGTTGCGTGTGTGAGTGGCGTTGCGTGTGTGAGTGAGTGGCGTTGCGTGTGTGAGTGGCGTTGCATGTGTGAGTGGCGTTGCATGTGTGAGTGGCATTGCATGTGTGAGTGGTGTTGCATGTGTGAGTGGCGTTGCGTGTGTGAGTGGCGTTGCGTGTGTGATTGGCGTTGTGTGTGTGAGTGGCGTTGCGTGTGTGAGTGGCGATGCGTGTGTGAGTGGCGTTGCGTGTGTGAGTGGCGTTGCGTGTGTGAGTGGCATTGCATGTGTGAGTGGCGTTGCATGTGTGAGTGGCGTTGCATGTGTGAGTGGCGTTGCATGTGTGAGTGGCGTTGCATGTGTGAGTGGCGTTGCGTGGGTGAGTGGCGTTGCGTGTGTGAGTGGTGTTGCATGGGTGAGTGGCGTTGCATGTGTGAGTGGCGTTGCGTGGATGAGTGGGGTTGCGTGGATGAGTGGCGTTGCGTGGATGAGTGGGGTTGCGTGGATGAGTGGGGTTGCGTGGATGAGTGGGGTTGCTTGGGTGAGTGGCGTTGCGTGGGTGAGTGTGGTGTTGCGTGGGTGATAGTGGGCTTGCGTGGGTGATTTCCCTTTTAATGAATATTTTTTTTTTTAATCATGGTGAGCTGGCCACAGACATGTAGCCCCTAAGCACCGACCATACCCTTGTATATAACACCCAGCAATTAAGGTTGTTGCAGGGTTAGAAACAACTCATGCAGCATAAACACAGGCAGGGCAAAACAGTGGTTTCACAGCAGAATCGGCAGTCTGAAAACCGTAGCAAGGCACAGGGTTTGGGGGACGGGCAAGCAATGAAGAGACAGGAAACAAATTAAATGGGGGACGGGGGGGCAGGAAGGATTGGAAAGCTCGCAGAGGAGGAGAGATAAAAGCTGCAAATGCAGTAATAGAGTGATAGATAGCAAATACAACTTTGCTCAGGGTACTTTATCAATAAAATAAATATTCATCTAAAAAAGTTTGATTGCAAAGCGTCCTGTCCAGCTTAATGAGTGCGTGTTGCAAGCTGGTCAATGATGCCACAGAAAGGGCTTAAAAGTTTCCCCTCTTCTAGGTAAGGACATGGATGGCTGCGCACTCTATGCACGGGGAAGGGTGGGTTGAGGGAAACGTTGCATTCGTGCTCGGAGGGTGGGGGAGGGCTCAACACCAATCCGGATGGTGAGAGCGTTCACTTTGAAGCTCTGTGGGCTCCTGTGGTGACCTCAAACAAAACAAGGAGGGAAAAAAAATGGTGTGCCTGCAGAAATGTTGTGTGGGGAAAACAAATGTAAGCCTGGGGCCACGAATTACTTCTTAAATCCACTTGGGAACGTAACTGTCAATGGCAAACGGCTATCTGCGCCACAATAGCAAACGAGACAATTATGTAAAAGAAAATTAGTTTTTGCAGCTTAGTGGATATTGGGAACAGGTTTAGACGCTTTAACCAACTGTTCTTAAAATCGAGCTTTATTTTCCGCAGCACTGTAAGCATGAACACTCCAAGCAGACAGCCTACAGATGTGCATCAACAGACACACCAGTCACACAAGTCACTTAAGAAATATGCAGTGCACAACTGAGGCAGATCACAACAAGGTAGAAAACTATTCTTCACTGTAGGATTTAGCATCTTTATCTCCAGTGAGGTATAAAAGCTGGATGATTAAATAAAAAAAATCACTCTTAAATAATAATAATGATGATGCCCAGGCCAACGGGTCTGGCTTGCACTGGAGTCCTGACTAAAATATTTAATGGTATCACAGTGAGATAGCATCGCAGAAGACTTTCACAGCTGATCATGAAAAGCATTGCACAAATGAATGCGAGTATCTTTCTATTATAAGTTATTTTAATGGATCAGCAGAACAACAATTATGATGTACATTATGATTTAGACTTGGTATGTTTTCGCTGGAATATAGACATTTGTCCGGAAAAACAGTAATGCAAATAGATTCATGCATTTCTTAGGGCGTACCTGAGTGCCAGGGCTGTGGCCGGAGGGAAGCCGGATGGGGGCAGGAGAGCCTGGTGGGGGGCGGGAATGCGAGCGAGGGGAGGAGAATGGAGGGGGAGGCAAGACAGAGGCAAGGAGTGTGGCAAATGGCCGGAGGGAAGCCGGATGGGGCAGGAGAGCCTACGAATGGCGCTTTCACTCCTGTACACCAGTGTTGTGCTCTTTGTAAGCATATTAGAGGCCTTGACGTACAGTGATCTATGACTAATGGACTTGGCTTGAAACTGGAATTATTTCTTAGGCGCAGTGTACAGGAGCGGGGTACAGATCTTTATTTTAAGTAGTGAAAATGAGTGGTAATCGGTGCCGTTCACCGAAGAAAAAAGTAAAGTGTACAGGTTTTATTTTCCATGGTGGGAGAGCCTGGGGCGGGAATGCGAGCGAGGGGAGGCAGGCAGATTACGAGGGAAGCCGAATGGGGGCGGGAGAGCCTGGTGGGGGGGCGTGAATGCGCGAGGGGAGGCAGGCGGATTGGGAGGGAAGCCTGATGGGGGCGGGAGAGCCTGATGGGTGGGCGTGAATGCGAGAGAGGGGAGGTGCTGGTGTGGGAGGGGGGAGTTGCTGGTGTGGGAGGAGTGCTGCTAGGGGAGGAGAAGCCTGATGGCGTGAATGCGAGAGAGGGGAGGTGCTGGTGTGGGAGGGGGGAGTTGCTGGTGTGGGAGGAGTGCTGCTAGGGGAGGACTGGGCTGGGTTTGCATGCGATGCGCGTGCATGTACACGGGAACTGCATGAAAACCGCGGGGCTGAAAGCCCTTTGGTTTCAGGATGTTTTCACCACGTGAATTCTCGCTCCGCTCGATGCGCTTGCGCACATCGATAGGTCGCGAGACCTAAAAAGAGCCAAACCTGGTTTTGTAATACACGGAGAGTTTATCTGGGCTGTATTTTTGTACACCTCGTTTATCATAGCTCCCTGATACAAGGGCCTCTGGCTTTCAGCTCTTGAAAGTCCGACGGTCCTGTTCAAAGAATTCTTTATTGAGTGATTTGTTTGCAGCAAGTTGAAAATGCAAGTGAGGGAGGCTGTGGCTCCAAAGTATCCAAAAGGGCCCTCTTGAAGGGGTTTTGGGTTGGTCGCTGAATAAACTTCTAGTCATATTAAAGTACCTTTGTTTCCCGCACGTACTGAGTGCAGATATTTAAGACGACTGGCTTTCTGTGCTAAAAGTTAATTACATACCATGAATTTCAATCTGATTTGGGCTGCAAAGGTGTGATGAGGGAGTTTGAATATTGATCTAAAAAAAAAGAACTCTGGAGCGTGTTTAAAAGGAGCCCAGTTTTCCTAGAGAGCTTCAAGGCTGTAACCTAGAGTGGGAATTGGTTTGGCTTTTACCATCTTCAGTAAGGGCTCCAAGAAGGGCTGTTTTATTTGATTGAAGATGGTGTGGAAGGCAAATCTGAGTGATGAAGCTTTGGGTTTTAGTGAGTTTAAGTGTGTTAAGTGTCCACCCTTATCCAGCCGGCATCCCAGGTATTTGTAATTTGGTGATACAGTCAGGCGGGTATTATTTAGATGCCATGTTCTTTCGTCTTTTCTTAGTTCACATCATACCGTTGATGCTGCCGTGCTTCTGTAAGGAGTCGATCAGTCTTTGCAGTCCTTTCACAGTTTGGCTAAGGAGGACAACGTCATTGGCGTAGCACAGGGAGGTGATGGGTTGGTTTGCTAATTTTGGGGCATCACTGAATATAGTGTCCTGTGCGGGTGCATGATCACACATTAGCAGGTTGAATACGGCTGTGGCTAGAGCGCACCTCTGCTTGACACCTTGTTCCATAGTTATGGTGTTGGAAACTGTGCAGTTGTTTCCCCGTTTTACTCCAGCCCAAGTGTCGGAATAGAGCAATCAAATACCCCGGAGAATGGGGTCTGGGTCCTCCCAGGTTTTGAGCTTTAACCGGAGTAGTTGGCGATTAAAGAGGTCAAAGGCCTTGCTTTAATGCACAAAGCAGCCATAGAGGAGTGTTATTTTCTTTATCTGCTTTGCCTCCAGCATACCGATGGTCGCTAGATTGTCAGTGGTGCCCAGCGGGGGCCTGAAGCCTTTTTGGTTGAAGGGAATCCTTTTTTAGGTTTCGCCTGCGTAGGCTGCGCATTCTCAGTCTTGCTGGCGAGATCTTATGACTTTGAGGAGCTTTCACTAGCAAGCTTTAAGCCCCGCCCCTCTTTCCCATTGGCCGGTGTCACCGTTTATTCTAAATAGTGGTCAGCCATTGGGAAAAAGCACTTCGTGACGTACAGTTTTCTCTGTTTGAGCCGTCCCACTTGGACGGGCTCACTTAACTTACTGCCATTGCAAAAGGATTCTTATCTTTATGGGGCCATGTGTTTCAAACAAATAGCCCCATAAAGATAAGCTTCGGAGCGATCTCGCCCTCCCCTTCTTTGCCTCTTCCACGCACTCCACGCACTCCTCCATCCTCTCTTTTCCAGCATCGTATTGTTGTGTTGTGGCACTTGATCGGGCGCCAGGACGCCCCTTTGCTGGGGCAGCTGTGCGCCTGATAAAAGTTATTAACATAACATAACATAACATCCCGTCCCCTCTCCCCCCAGCCCCCACAGCCTCCTCCTCCCCTCCTCCCCACCATGGGCACGTCCACACTGCCCTTCCTCTTGGCATGCCCCATAGCCACAACAATGCCGACATGCACGGTGTCCCCCCTCTCCCTGCTCCAACAATTTCCTGCCAAAAGCACGTAGTACCTGCTGTGGCAGTGCAGCGGGTTAATGTGCCACCACCGAGATGCATGCTTGGCTGTTGGTTCACAAGTGCAAGATCGGAGTGGTATTAGCCTTCAATTGCACGCTGCCTGGCCCGCTCGGGAACCGCTGGTGTGGTGCTTCCTAAAGAGGGGGGTCGGTTGGGAGATTGGGAGGGCTGGAGAGAGGGTGGTTTTTGGCGTGGGCCCTATACTGCCAGTCAGGCATGTAGCAATGAGGATCTGGCCGGTAGTTAGCGAGTCTCCCCGCAGGCTGGGGGGTCATGGGCATAATCAGGGGCATGAAGGCCAGAGTGCAGTGGCGCTTGGGCACAGAGATCGGGCATGTTGGCAAGCGGTGTAAGGTTGGCTCCGAGAGTGAGGCAGGGGCCATAAAATCTAGGCATGTGCCTCAGGGCGCTGGTATGCCCCTATCCGGCGTAAGGGGTCCAGACCTTGCCTGGGTTTCAAGCTTGGAAATACAACATCGTCTCCATCAAGGCCGCTGTTGGGGCCCATGGAAAGTATTTGCGAGACTGGACACCCTCCCCTTACTTATAGGACTACCGGTTCGGGGGCCACGGCTCTCCGTGAGTGGGGGTTGCGCATGGGTGGAGGGCGCGGGAGCCGTGTAGTACGGTCACTCGGCATGGATGCAGTGTGGGAGGCAGCTGTCCACAGATCGGACGGCGTGGCGGCCTGGGCCAGTGGGTGGACACATGGTTTGTTCTGCATTCCGGTAGCTGGATGATAAAGGCGACGCCGGCACCGACCACAATTCCAGCCTCTTTCAGACCCACGTTAGCATTGCAGCCTGCGTGTAGTTTTATGACCCGGAGTGGTATCTGGGTGCGGGGCGGGTGCTGCCGAAGCTCTCTCTTCAGGGAGCTATTTACAGCAGGGGTCACACTGTCCAATATTGACTGCAGGAGACGCTTTCTAATCTGCATCTCGACCCAGGAACTGCACGCGATGAGTGTGTGCCGTGCTTGCCTCCCCCTTGCGTCGGATTGTAGAGCCAGTCTCGTATGAGGACCCTCGGCCTGGATGTGCACAGGCTCAACTTGTTAGTGCAATGCCAGGGTGGGCTGCAGTGGGGCTGCCGGGGCCCCATAAGTCAACGTCCTCGGGATTGCCCTCTCCCCTTTTTACACATGAGAAGCAGCAACAATGTCAACTGGAGCTTTAAGTGGAAGCTTCTCTATTTATACACAAGCCATAGTTACTGCTTTTTTAGCTTCTGCAATGTACAGCCATTTACAAGCCAATAGTGCTGACTTGTTTAAGGTATGATGTTACGTGTATCATATATCTGGATCCCTCCCTCCGCTCCCCACCATGCTGTGGAGCCCCCCTGCATCTCTTTACTGGGCCGGGTTTGCGGAGGCGGATAG
The DNA here is from genome assembly GCF_964261635.1 of Lissotriton helveticus. NCBI lineage: Eukaryota > Metazoa > Chordata > Amphibia > Caudata > Salamandridae > Lissotriton > Lissotriton helveticus. The sequence goes on from NC_136063.1 coordinate 87,276,240, forward strand.
CGAGTCTTGCCTGGAACCCTCCCTCTGCTCCCCACCATGCTGTGGAGCCCCCTGCATCTCTTTACGGGGCTGGCTATGCGGGGGCAGGTAGTGCCTTGCCTGGATCCCTTCCTCCACTCCCCACCATGCCGTGGCGCCACCCCCGCATCTCTTTATGGGGCCGGGTGTGCGGGGGGCGGGTAGGGAGTCTTGCCTGAATCTCTCCCTCCCTCCGCTCTCCGCCATGCCGTCAGTGCCTGCCACAAGGCATATCTCACCAGGAGGGCTGCCACCAGTGGGTGACTGTTCTTATTGCAGCTGAAGCACAGCTGTCCTGTTAGTCCGCATACTGATGATTCTGGGGAGGGGGGCCAAAGGCTCTGTGTGTGTGTGTGTGTGGCTCTGTGTGTGTGGCTCTGTCTGTGTGGCTCTGTGTGTGTGGCTCTTTGTGTGTGGCTCTGTGTGTGTGTATGGCTCTGTGTGTGGCTCTGTGTGCGTGGCTCTGTGTGTGTGGCTCTTTGTGTGTGGCACTGTGTGTGGCTTTGTATGTGTGTGGCTCTGTGTGTGTGTGTGGCTCTGTGTGTGTGTGGCTCTGTGAGTGTGTGGCTCTGAGTGTGTGGTTCTGTGTGTGTGGCTCTGTGTGTGGCTCGATGTGTGTGTGGCTGTGTGTGTGTGTGTATGGCTCTGTGTGTGTATGTGGCTCTGTGTGTGTATGTGGCTCTGTGTGTGTGTGTGTCTCTGTGTGTGTGGCTCTGCCTGTGTGTGTGGATCTGTGTGTGTGTGTGTTTGTGTGACTCTGTGTGTGTGTGTGGGTGGCTCTGTGTGTGTGTGGCTCTGTGTGTGTGTGTGGCTCTGTGTGTGTGGCTGTGTGTGTGGCTCTGTGTGTGTGTGTGGCTCAGTTTGCGTGGGCAATTATTTTTTTTTCTTAGCCGTAGTATGCAAATGTGAATCAGGTGCAAAATCTCAGTTTTTGCATGATCCATTTTCTGCCTGCAGCGGACTAGAAAATGAATGAATTGTATGCTGCATTTTGCAGTGATCCATTGACTGCCACAAAATTACTGCCCAGGCATGCCAACTTGCAGATACATTTCACAATGGGGTAGGGGGTTTGGGGGGAGGATCTTATAGGGGATATGTCTATGAAGGGACAAAATCATAAGCCAATTGCGTTTACAAGGCATGAGGGCACAAGGTCATGAAGAGGGGTCAGGGCTTTGGGCTGAGATCTGACCCCCAACATTCCTCCCCCAAAACAAAAGCTTCTGAAGCTACCACTAATGCCCTGGGGAATATGTAAAAAAACTAGCCATGAAACGCAGCAGCGCCCACCCTCCAGACATGAGCTGGAAACCCACATCCCACAACCCACACCTGCAGTGTGAGAAGCAGCAGTGTGTATGAGAGACAGCAGTGTGAGAGACAGCATTGTGTGTAAGAAAGACAGCAGTGTGGGAGAGACAGCAGTGTGAGAGAGACAGCAGTGTGAGAGATAGCAGTGTGTGTAAGAGAGACAGCAGTGTGTGAGAGACAGCACAGTGAGAGACCTTTTATTTATGTTTTGGTTTTTGAAACATAAATAAAACGCATTGTTATTTGCAATGTCAATAGCTCAAACTCGCGTAAATACAAGACCTAGTGCATTGCAAATGCAATAGGTCTCGCATTTGCGAGAGATTAAGCTATTGGCATTGTTAATGACAATGCAATTTATTTATCTGTTTTCAAAACCAACACATAAATAAAAAGTTTGTCATTTACAATGCCAATAGCTCTAACTTTTGCGAAGACGAGACCTATTGCATTGTAAATGCTTGTTTCGAGTTGGCCCCTGCATCCAAGTCCTCAAGGGAGGCAAAGTATTTGGCTTCAACATCCTAAGTGCATGAATTAATGTTGTTTACTGATCAAAAACAGTACCATCAATTTCTTTTTTTAAGTTCAGAAATTAGTTTATTAATGCCAATAAAATAAAAGCATGTACAATAATTCACTAATACGAATAGGAAAAGCATACAGCAAAACAGTTTAAAATATCATTAAAATATGTAATTAAAAGGATTAGAATTATATGCAAGAATAGTCGAGAAATTATAAGTATAAAATAGTTGAGCAGATGAGGAACATTTGCAGAAAATAAAAATGAACAATAATAAGGTTAAAAAAGATAAGAGATGACTAAAAAAAGGAAGTCATGGAGGTTTAGCAGCTTCTTGTTGAGAAGGGGTTTGAGACAAAGATCATTTAGCACTCGTACTAAGAAATGTTGTAACTGGATCCCATAATTCTTTCTGTTTTGAAGCTAAGTGTGATGGGTAAACAAACGTGGCGTCTAATCTATGGTTATAGCAAACAGCGTACCACCAAGTCTGAAAAGATAGTTTCGAGAAGTCTTTCCAATGTGTAGTGATCTGCTGAAATGCGACTGCCAATAGCCAATCAATCAATCTGACGCTAAAAGTACAATGATCCCAAATAGGTGAGATGCTACCTAAAAAGATATGAAGGAAAGAAAAAGAGTGAGCAGTTGAGAAGATAAGGTTAACCTGAGACCACACTTTAATCCAAAAGTTATGAACTTGGGTGCAACCAAAAAGCATATGATATAGATCTGCATGTGGTGAGGAGCAAGTCCAACATGTATCAGGTGTATTAGGGTATCTTTCATGAAGGATGAATGGGGTCAGTAAGAGGCGATTATATATGAAGAAGAGTGTCTGAGTTGTCTTTGCTGCTCTGGATGATTTACGAAATTTAGTCCATATTCTATCCCATTTTTCAAAAGGGCCAGGAAACTTCGAGGGCAGTTTCCCAAGCAAGATATATCTTAGTTTTAATCCATGGTTTAGAATTAGTATGTAAGATTGCATACATTTTTTAAGCTTTGACGCCATGAATTAACAAGGGTCGTAAGGAAGAAGCGATATGAGGTTTGAGGCATAGATTAGGAAGGGAATTCGTATGTTGAGTATAGGCAAGTTGAAGTGCGTGTGTCAATATGGAGTATTTATGTCGAAAAGTAGAAGGAAGGTGAAAAAAAGCAGCTGCCAGTGACTAAGGAATTATCTGGCCTAGGTCAAATAGTTGCCGAACCCATATAAGGCCACGTGTTCTCCAGGATTTCCAGAAATACAGGTTGTTATTAATCAGAATAGCGGTATTGTGCCAGATCGGCTGATCAAAAAAGGAAGATAGAGGAGGAGAAGGAAGAAGTTTAGAAGTGTGTTTGAGAATAGGTGTAGATAAAGACTGTGGTTTTCGAGAAAAATAAAGATGTTCTTTAAAGGAGAAAGGAGAAATAAAAGACTGTTCAATAGTATTCCAAAGAGGGAGAAGCATAGAAGAGTCAGATAACCATCTTGAAGCTTGGTTTAATAAAAAGGATTTGTGATACAGGGGGAAGTCTGGGTATTTCACTCCACCTTCTGATTTTGGGCGTATCAATATTGAGATAGACATTCATGACTTTTTGCAGCCCCATACAAAAGTAGATAAGATGGAATTACGTTTTTTTAAATGTTTTAAAGGGATAGATAACGGAATATTTGAAATGGTATAAAGAACTATAGGGGAAAGCATCATTTTGATGTTATATAGTCTGCCCCACCAAGATAAATAAAGAGGGTGCCATTTCGTGGTTAGAGTAGTTATTTTCTTTATACAATCTTCCATGCAACGAGTAACCGTGCCCGCTAGGGAGGGTGTAAAATGGAGACCTAAATATTTATTAGAATTAGGATTCCAGGTAAAACCAGAGTCCGAAAAGTGGGTCTGAAAGGTGAATTTAGTGAGTGGTAGAATTTCACATTTGTCTTTGTTTAACTTATAGCCTGAAATTTGTGCAAAGGATTGGACTTCATGTAAAAAGGCAGGAATGGATGATTTAGGTTGAGATACAAACAGTAAAACATTGTCTGCATATACTGCCATTTTGACGGTCGTTTGTTGGAAATTAAAACCATGAATGATATAATTTTGACGAATCCATAGTAGAAAAGGTTCTAAGGCAAGGTTGAATAAAAATGGGGACAATGGACATCCCTGCCGAACCCCACGGCCGAGTGAAAAGTATGGGGAAATACCACCGTTTGCTGAAACCGCCGCTCTTGGATGAGAGTACAAAAGCGAGATCAAGGTAGAAATTCTTGGACCGAATCCAAACCATTTCAATGTGTGGAAAAGATATGGCCATTCAACTCTATCGAATGCCTTTTCTGCATCTAAGGCTATGGCTGCGATAGATTGAGAAGAATGGGAAGTCTTAGAAAGAATATCAAAAAATAATCGGGTATTATCGGTTAGTAATCTGCCTTTACCGAAACTGGACTGTTCCCGTCCCAATAAATCAGGTAGATGGGATTCCAAACGTAAGGCTAACGCTTTTGAAAACATTGTGTAATCAATATTTACTAAAGAGATGGGTCAGTACTTTTTGCCAAATTGCGGGTCTTTACCGTCTTTCGGAATAATACAAATAAGGGCATCAGAGAAGGATCCGGAGGAGGTACCAGAAGTTAAGAAAGTAGATAATAGTGTGTGGAGTTTGGGTATAAGTAATTATGAAAAATGAGTAAAGAATTCCACTGTAAAACCATCAGGGCCCGGGGTTTTTTCTTTCTTAAGCGTTTTCATAGCATGGAGGTGTTCCTTTTCTGTAAAATCCGTTTCCAATGAGGAGAGATCGGGAGGAGTATCAAAAGGATGTTGTATTGAGGATAAAAATTGAGAAATGGATTGCTCAGAGGAAGTAGTTTCAGAAGTATATAATGATTTATAAAATTGGAGAAATTCGTTAAGGATTTCGTCATCAGTACGTTTCAGTAAACTATCATAACCGAAAACGGAATCTATGTTAATTTTATTACATTTTACTTTTAAATTATTGGCCAATAATTTTCCAGCTTTGTTCTGACCACCATAGAATTTAGCGCAAGAGCGTAGTAAGAAGTTTGAGGCGTTATTCGTATTGTCTTTGTTAAATTGAAACTTGGTATCAATAAGTTCAGTTAAACATTCCTTTGATTTTGAAGTGTAATATGAATGTTCTAGTCTTTTTATTTTGGCTAGGAGGTCACTAGTTATTTGTTGTGCTTGTTTCCGTTTACGTGAGAGAGACAAAAACAAGAATAAAATCTCTAGCAGATGCCTTGAATGCATGCCAAACTACAGGAAAGGAGATATCGTTAGTTTGCTTAAACAAGAAGTATTCATGAAAAAAGGTAGTAAAGGAAGAGTTGAAGGTTGGGTCCAGAAGAAGGGAGCTGTTGAAGCGCCATTTCCTGGATAGAGTGGGTTTCTGCAATACGTCTAAATGAATAGTGACAGGCGCATGATCTGATATCAAAATGGATCCTATGTCTGCTGCTATAAGAGACTGAGAAAGGTGATGAGAAATAAAGAAATGATCTAATTGTGGTGAGATGAAGAGTAAAAGGAATATTCTCTCAAGGTGGGATTACAGAGCCTCCAAGCATCAATAAGTTTATATTGACTAATAAGTTGTGTAAAATATTTATGTGATTTGTGGGGAACATATACACTAGTAGAGCATCTATCTATAAAAGGGTCAAAAACGTCATTACAATCACCTGCTAGAATGAAGTTATCATCGTAGTGCTGTGTGATATGTGGGGCTAGGGAGGTCCAGAAGGAGGTGTCACCAGTCGTGGGAGAATATAGGTTTAAAAGAGAAATGGGTACTTTATCAACTGTGAAATTTACTAAACCCATCGTCCTGATTGATCCGTGCAATTTAATAATATTTTGGTGGTGAGGGATTTCTGAAATAAAATAAGAACTCCATTGCTTTTACCATCACCCGGGGAGAAGAAAACCTCCCCCACCCAACCTCTTCTCAGCTTGGCAGATTCCTCAGCAGATAAATGGGATTCCTGTAGACAAGCAATATCTGTTCCAAGTTTAGCTAGATGAGATAAAACTCTTTGTCTCTTAATGGGAAAATTCAAACCTCGAACATTCCAAGATACAATTTTTAAAGGCATGTAAAAACTTTAAACAAAATAGCAAAAACCAGCTATGACATTTTAACAAGAATTGAAAACCATGTTTTGCATTGCAACAACTGTATTTAATTTGGCAGAACTGAAGATAAAGAAAGAAGATTAAGAAAAAGAGGAAAGCAAGATGAGGAGAAAAAGATAAGAGTAGAATAGGAGAATTAAATATAGCATTAATTAGTAGTGAGAGAAAAAGAGAAACTATGAGAAAAGAGAAGCAAGAATGAAAAAGAGAAACAAAAGAAGCAAGAAAGACCAAGAAAGTTATAACAAGAAGAAGTAACTTACATAACATCCAAAACATAGAGAGGGTGGGAGGGTGGAAGCCACATAGAACAATGACGGTTCCAAGACTCAAAGGGGAGGGCAGGAGGGAAGAACGGTTTCCACGGACTCCAAGAACACAAGGGAAAGGAGGTGGCGCGCAGGATGGATATCTGTGTAGGCAAAAAAGACAAAAAGGTAAAACAGGATGGTTGGACATAAAGATGAAACATGTATAAATCAAATCATAATACCAATGAACATCTAGTAAGAAATATAACTGTTAAGTTCAAATCTGAAAAAACTAGAAAGTGTTACAGGAAAAACAAACTACTTAGAACTTGATGTAGAGGCAATGTCCATTTTGTCGACATTGTGAGAATACAGAAAACTTTTCAGTCTCGTTTTTTTTTTGTTTTTTTTTTTGTTGTATTCCTCATATACCAGATTGGGTATTCTAGCTAGGGCATCTCCTCCTCCCTACATTGCGACATACGGACCTTGAGGATTATATCCTTTGTAGGGGAGGAGGGCGAAAACCCCGCTCTAGACTTGACTGTTTACTATGTCCGCTCCATACCGTTTCGACCTTGGAAACCCTTTCTTCGGCAGGAGAACAAGCACTAACAGTACCCAGGTGAAATCATAGGAACACTTTCATCGGTTCCGCCAAGCCACAAGGGCCGCCCAAATCTTATCTTGGCTAGAGCTGTCACACGCCATATCGGACTCACTAACATACACAATATACTTCAGGCAATCCGTGAATGTAGGGGCATTCTCTGACTTCCAGGCCTTACAAATTTCACGCCTTGATAGAATAATTACATAAAAGATGAATTTAGTCATCATATCCTGAAGCTGGTATTCTGCCCCTAACCCAAAGAAAATTGTCCTAGAAGAGATCTCAATATGTATACCTAGGACATCAGATATGAACTCTCCAATTTTAGTCCAATAGGGTACCAATCTTGGGCATTCTGCAAACATGTGTATATCGTCTACCGCTGGGGCCTTACACCGTGGGCAGCTATATTCAAGATTTGTAATTCTAACCAGTTTTTTTGGAGTTATATAAACTCTGTTTAAGGTGACCAGATGATTGCGCTTTAAAGGGGCAGATTTCACCACTATGTTTAACAATTTGAAGGAATCTCCCCATAATGCTAACAAGTTATCACATTGCAGATCATCTATTTCTCCCCAGAGCTTGTTGAGTTCACCCTCTGTGATTTTATCCTTCTCATTTAGTGCCTCATACCAAAAGGAAATCTCCTTTTTCCATCTACCTTTTCTCATCACAGATTCAAATTGTGGGTTGGTTGTAAGCTCCCATGGAATAGTAGACCACCAACTGGATAGCTGATAGTATTTGAACCTGGTGAGAGTTCCATTTGTCAGCCTGGAGAGTGAGTCCCACCCCAGTAGCTGGGAATTATCCATAAGATCCTGCCATTGCATGATACCAGCTGTTTGAAGAGGAGTTGATAATTGGTCTCTGAGACATTCTGGCGTCCCAGGCGAATCCCATATAGGGGCCTGGGGTGTGTAATAGGGAATACCTAATTTCTTCCTCACAAACACCCAGTTCCTCAGGGCAGTCCCTAACACCTTTAATCTGACCTTCTTATAGAATCTTGGATCCCCAAATTTGAACAAAAAGAATTCTTGCCCTAAAGGGGTACCATGTAATAACGCCTGGAATAGCAGTCCTAAAGAAGATGTGTCAGCTTTGTCTGCCATACACCTGAAGTTTTTAAAGTGAAAAGAATGACAATAATACAGAATATCTGGCATGGCAAGTCCTCCTGCTTTCAATTTCCATCGCAATTTTTTTAAAGAGATTCTGGGCGATTTACAGTTCCAGATGAAAGATCCAATTTTCCCTGTAGTTTGGCAATATCTTTAGGATTAAATGACAGGGGTTTTGAATTAAAAAGAAAAGTGACCTTTGGCAAAATAACCATCTTAATTAAATTAACCCTTCCAAAGATGTTTAGTGGTAGTCCAGACCAAGAAAACTTTTCAGTCTCATCGGGTACTCTTAAGTAGTCGTTTTTTTGTTGAGACTTACTTTGAAAAGTCAGGGGTGGAAATGCCCAAAGCGTGCTCCCATAGAACGTAGTTGTGGACGAAGAGACTAAAATTCCTTGCAGCGGTCCGCTATGGGCTTGGCGTAATCCTGTGAAAAATAAAGAGGATTCCCCGACCAAGTGATTTGATTCATGGCTCTTGCAGGAGATAGGACCCGCAATAAGTCAGTGTATTCACGAAAATAAAGGATGATGCCTCTTGGTTTCCTTGCAGCCGAAGAAGATAGTCCACCAGAAAGTGAGCCCGAACGATATGCCCTTTGCAATAGGGTGAGACCCTTCTGAGTTTTCCACTAAGCCATACATGCGAAGATTGTTTCTTCTGTTCCTATTTTCTAAGTTTTCAATCTGCTTGTGTGTGACTGATATTTGTGCACATAATGCATCTACTTTGGATACAGAAGATTCAAGTGAAGCCACATTTTGTTCCAAGGCGGTAACCAGTTCATCTACATTTGACACCTTATCGGAGAGCATTTGGAGGGTGGATTTGGTGTCTTTAATAAAAGGTTGCAAGGCCCTTATCTCGTCTAGCAGTAGGTCCATCGTGGTTGAAGTGGGCTGCTTTGGGGGAGAAGGAGGATCTTTTTTTAGTCTCTTAATGGAGCCCTTGCTGGTATTAGACGTTGATGGAGTAGAATATGTTGACGAGGCCATAGATGACAGTGTGTTCGGCGTGTCCTCCATTGATAAACACTGATAGTGAGAGCTAGTATGTACCAGAAATTTCCGTGCAGTGGGGGAAGGTTTATGCAGGACCTTAGAGAGTCTTCCCATATAGATGGTAGGTATCACAAGAAAGAAAAAGACTCAAGAAGCAAAAGGAAACAAGACTCTTAGGGTTTAAAACAGTATTAATACCTTTTGTTAAATAGGAAACAGGTATGCAAAATAATAGAAAGAACTAGAAAATTACTTGCAATAATGTAGAGCAACACGTCAGAGCAAAAGAAGAAATGGAAATGGATCCACAAAGTATGAGAACAACATGGAAAGCAAATGCAAGGACTATAGAAAAAAATACTTGCAAATCCCCATAAGATAACACATCTTATAGGATACTTAACACAAATAAATATGGTAGGTCTTACGAAAAAACATGCCTAGATTAAACCTAATATCACTGATGAGACCATTGAAAAAGGAAAAATCTCAATAATACAGTATAACAATGCATATCAGTTCAGTAAATCTTTATTTCGACAGTAAAAAACCATCATAAAAGTACAATTTATACACTCAATAGATTAAAAAAAGCAATTAAAAATTCATTAAATTACATTACTGAACATTATATCTTGTAAAAATGAAAGGACGGAACAAATAAATAATACATTTCATGTAGGGGGGTAATATTCCTGTACAAATGTTTGCTAGTCCCTCGTGTTCCTCAATCTTACTGCCACTTTTAAAAAACTAGTGATACAACATAGAGTGTGCTTGTCGCTAGCTTTCTGCAAGAAAAGTAATGCAGCTTTAGCCTGGCGGAATTTCTGTTTCCTAAGGATCTCAACCAAAAATCTACGCCTTGGATTCCGATAGAAAGAACATAAAAGTACAAAATGAAGGGTGTCCTGCGGAGACCTATTGTCGCAGCCGCAGGCACCCTTCTGCTCAATCGTTACAGTAAAACCTGAGGGATACGCTAAAATGTTAGGTAACAGATTGAGCCTAAAACGACATAATAAAAATCTATCATGTTGGTTGTACATCAGGAACAGATCGGCTTCCATACCCTCCCCATTGCTAACTCGAGAATGAGATGCAATCGATCCTTTCAACATATCAGCATCACGTCTAACAGTTTTAAATTTCTCTTTAAGCAGCATTTTGACACCTGCTTTACATCTAGTAGAGTTCGATACAGGGTCATTAAAGAGGGGGTGCTCATCTATACTTTCTAGAGTGTTCTTAACATATTTAAGCCACGGGATTTTTAGTCCATTTTCTCTGTGCAAGCAGTCCAAAATGATCTCCCTAGTCAGTGCTGCCTCTGGGTTGGACCATATTCTTATCCAAGCCATAATAGGCCTCATCTTGACATGATCTGAGATGTATTGAATCCCTAGTTCCGTGTGCACTATTTCCGCAGGGATGGAGTGTGGGACTTTCAATACTCTGCGAAAGAATTTGTCTTCTGCTACTTGTAGTTTTTTAGGGTCCTTGAAACCCCACACTTCTGCTCCATATAGGACTTTTGCTACACTAATTGAGGAATATAGGGACATAATTTGTTCAGGGCACCATCGTCCTAGCCTACTTGCAAAACTTAAAATTGCACCACTCGAGGAAGCTAGCTTTGTACAATGCTCAGTCACTAAAGGATTAAATTCAAGTTTACCATCCATCAAAAGGCCCAGATACGAAAAGGTGTCCACTGACTCCAACGTGTGTGTCCCTATTTTGTATACAAACTTTTTTGAGGGATTTTTCCCGGCTATCATGACGAATGATTTCTTCAGATTTACGCACAGATCTAGACTGCCCATAAACTGAACAAATCCGTCTACCAGTTTTTGTAAGCTCATTGGTGTCCGGGCGAGCAGGACCGCGTCGTCCGCGTACAGTAGTACAGGGATTTGGCGCGATCCTATTCTTGGACAATCTACAGCTAGGGCAGTTAGTGCACTTTCTAGGGCATTAATATAAAGTGAAAACAAAAAGGGGGCAAGAATACATCCTTGCCTTACCCCTTTTGTACATGGAAATTGTTCTGTACATCCCCCCTCCTGGTTGTAACGGACCGCGGCCGTCGTATTCCAATGTAACTCCTTTAAAATATTTATTAGCCCCACCTCAATGCCCATATTAAACATCATCCTCCACAATTTTGATCTGTTTACATTGTCGAAGGCCGCTGCTAGATCCATAAAACCCATGTAGATCGTACCATTGCTAGCTTTAGTGTACTTAGCAGTTAACAGGTATAGGTTTAGGCACTGATCACTGGTCGACTTACCAGCTCTAAACCCGTACTGAACATCCACCAGGGTACGATGCTCTTCTGTCCAATCCATCAGCCGATTCAAAATTACGCGGCCCAGTATTTTAGCAGACACGTCAATTAATGAAATCGGTCTGTAGCATTTTGGATCGTCCTTGCTCCCTTTTTTAAATATCGGGACGATCAATGCGGTGGACCAAGAGCGTGGAAGACCAGAACTAATAGCTGCATTTAGAACCCTTGTTAGAATCGGGGCCCAGAAATCTGTATTACTCCTATATAGATCTGGTGGAGTACCATCAGGCCCTGGTGCTTTATTTGGTCTCAGCCCATTAATTGCTGATACTATCTCTTCTAATAAAAGGTATGATTCAGAATTCCGGGTACCCTCCCAGGCCCCTTCGTTTGTTTCAGGATTGGGGTCACTATAGAGGCCCTTAAAATGAGCAACCCATTGTTCCGGGAGGATGTTAGTGCTAATCACCGGAGCAGTATGATCTTGAAAGCATGGTCTATTTACTATCCTCCAGAACTCAGTGAAATCCCTATTTTCACCTGCCTCTCGCAGATCTGCCCAAACTTCTGTTTGTAGGGTGATCTTTCTTGCTTTCACCTTCAATTTATAGGCTTGCCTACATTTGGCCACTTCAGCCTTGTCCCTCGGTTTAGTTTTTAGAGACAATTTAAGGTTCCTCAGTGCTTTTGAACAACTAGCATCAAACCATCTTGGTTGAACATTTCCTTTTCCTGACCCCCTAGTTTTCAATAGTTTGTCGGTCAATTCTGTCAGGGTCTTGAACGCTGCCACTAAAGCCGGTCCTTCAACTTGGAGGTCCAGACACTCCTCAACTTGTTTACTACCCTTTTGGATTAAGGTCTTATAAAATTCCTGGGGATTTATTTTTGCCCATCTGAGTCTTCTCCCCTGATCTGATGGCTGCAGGCTAGTGTCCCCTCGGTTAGCTTTACCACCCCCCGTATTACATGATATTTCCATGGTTAGGGGGTTATGGTCACTAAAGGTGCTCCATTCCGTGCTCACCTTAGTGATCCTTGCTTTGGCGAAGGAAGATATCATAATTTAATCTATAATGGTGGAACAACCTCTCCCCTTAAATGTTGGGACGTACGCACCCTCCAACCCTTGGACAATCAGATCAATAGTATGAGCCAATAGGTGGGTTTCTGTTAGTGCAGTTAGTAATGAGCCCTCACTGCTATGCTCAAAGTGCGGACCATTTTTTAAAGGGCAGGAGTCCCATCCTGTGCCGGCAGGTGGCAAGGTTTGGCACAGGTGACAATTAAAGTCTCCCATTAGTATTACTATTGGTCCTCCCCCTCCTATCTTTTGTTCTGATTCTTGAATCAGTCTTTCGTCTATCTCCCGCAGGACAACATTCTCTCCTTCTGCAGGTCTTGAGTTATAGACGTTAAGCACAAATAACCTCAACCCTCTACCTTGGAACCTTACTGCCTGTAGTGTATGTGACGTCCATGCTGGTGCTGACCATCTACCTTCTAAGGTTAGGCTGACATAGAGGGCTAGCCCCCCTTTTGCTCTTCCCATTCTGCTTTCCTTAGCTGGCACAAAAAAACCTTTGTAGCCTTCTATTTGATACTGTGAGGGATCAACTGCCCATGTCTCCTGCAGGGCTATTATATTGAACCCTTCTAACTGGTTCCGCCAATCTATGTTTTCAAATTTGCCTGCTATGCCCGCTATATTCCAGGACACGATGTTCAATTTTCCTCCCGAGCCCATCACTCTTTTCACATCCGGCTCGGTTAGCCTGGGGTTAGCCCTATTTATTTGCCCATCCCTGTCATTTCTCACCTTCCCAATTGGAGTATATTTTAATACTACATTTACTTGTTCCCCCACAGGTACTTCCATTCCACCTTCAACAGTTGCCCCCCTCCGATCATTTCCCTCGCTTTGTACCCTCCCTTGTAGTCAGTCATTCTCATTCAGATATTGTAGGGGACTATATCTATTTAGCCACTGAGGGCCACCCTGATTTAATAGTGGTTGGGCATTTTTGTCCCTACGGGTTGCCCAGTGCTCCTCTATTGGTCTTCCCCTTCCCACCTGTCTAAATGGTGGCTGCTGTAAAACTGGTTTTCTGGGATAGAAGTACCATAGTGGCATTGTCCTTATTGTGCTGGTTTTGTTTCTATTGTAATTATCTACAATGTACTCCACTAGTTTGGGGTTTCTGAAGTTTGCAATAATGCAATTACCTTCTATGTCTTTTCTTCTGGAGCCAACCCAGCTTGCCCTCCGTAAGTGTAGAATTTCTCCTGGTCCCCCCCCCCTGTAATGGTCTATGTATGTTTAACCAGGTGGTAACTTTACTTTTAAGTTCTATGTAAGTTTCCCTCTGCCCCTTTCTAAGTTCTGGTACCCCCGTGAAGATAACAACATAAGGGCTTGCTTCTGGTGGTAAATTTACACAGGGTAAGGGATCCTGTAATATATCACTCAACTCCCCATTCGGATGCGAGGTATATATTTGATTACTTGTGGGAGTTATATGTGGTTGCTTTTGTGTTATTGGTCCCTGGGCTATATTCCCACCTACATTTTCATTATCTTGTACCCTACCCTCCCCCATCTCTATAGCTGTTCTAGGCTCTGCATGCACCTGCACAGAAATGCTATGCTCATTGCTAACACAGTTGTTGGTTACTGGGGTTGGTGCGGTTGTTACTGGCATCACTTTAGCAAGTATAGTATCGGTGGCCTTACCCTGTTTGTTGAGTTCACTGCTAATTTTATCTAGCTTGCTTACTAAAGGTTTAATTTGATTGGTTATGAATCCCTCCAGGTGTTTTTGCAAGTCTAGAATTACGGCATCAAGCCATGCTGGCGGGTTCGAAGGGAATCTAGGTTCTATTATCAGTTCTTCATCCTCCACCGATCTACACTCATTACCTCTATTACCTCTTTTACTCTTGTTTGCTCGTGTACTCTTACTCCCACCTTTCCTTCCTCTCTTCCTGGAAGTTTCATTTCCCCCATTTCTTCGCTGATCATTTTTCCCTACTTCTAACTGAGCACAGGGTATTGTTTCAATTGACTTTTCTAGGTGACCAATGTCTGGGGTCTCACTAAGATTTAAATCTCCGATTTGAATAGGAGTCAAAGGCAAATTTATTAACGTAGTTGAGATACGCTTCTCTGTTCGTTCTATCTCCCCTGCTACTTTCCGTAACATTAAATCAAGGACATTCGGGGTATTTTTATGTATCACAACATTGCTTATCTCAGGACCATCCTGTTTTGCTGACAAAGGGGTTCTTGGATTGCCTTTGTTGGAGCGAGTTTACGGTTTGGTGGCCATATCCGTCCCTCCCCTGTGGTTTATGGGGTGTGTTTCTAAACAAGCCAAGACTGTAGGCCCCCAATCAGGGTCGCTTCACTACCAATACAAACAATACCTCAATCAGAATGTCTTTTCGTGCAACAGGTACTACGACAGTCTCAGGAAGCAAAACCAAGGGGGGTGGCCCGTCCCGTCCCTGGTCGTCCCCGGACGGCCACAGACGGCCCGCCCTCTGCCCGGGCTCCGCCCGGCGTCCCGCGAGACGGGAGTGACGCAGGATTTATGCGCCTCCTGGCGCAGAAATGTGTGGCTGGGTGCCGCTAGGGCTGCTGGGGGCTGTAGTCCTCGTGCCCCTCCACCGCTCCGCTCGGCAGCCTGACTCTGCAGTTGTTGAAGGGAGTGAGGCAGCGGGAGGCGGACAGGCAGAGCCCCGGACGCTCTTCTTCCCCTGGGCAGCGGCGGGTGAGTTTGCACAGTGGAGCAGAGCAGGATTCCCCCGCTTGACCGGCGTGACGCAGGATTTATGCGCCTCCTGGCGCAGAAATGTGTGGCTGGGTGCCGCTAGGGCTGCTGGGGGCTGTAGTCCTCGTGCCCCTCCACCGCTCCGCTCGGCAGCCTGACTCTGCAGTTGTTGAAGGGAGTGAGGCAGCGGGAGGCGGACAGGCAGAGCCCCGGACGCTCTTCTTCCCCTGGGCAGCGGCGGGTGAGTTTGCACAGTGGAGCAGAGCAGGATTCCCCCGCTTGACCGGCGTGACGCAGGATTTATGCGCCTCCTGGCGCAGAAATGTGTGGCTGGGTGCCGCTAGGGCTGCTGGGGGCTGTAGTCCTCATGCCCCTCCACCGCTCCGCTCGGCAGCCTGACTCTGCAGTTGTTGAAGGGAGTGAGGCAGCGGGAGGCGGACAGGCAGAGCCCCGGACGCTCTTCTTCCCCTGGGCAGCGGCGGGTGAGTTTGCACAGTGGAGCAGAGCAGGATTCCCCCGCTTGACCGGCGTGACACAGGATTTATGCGCCTCCTGGCGCAGAAATGTGTGGCTGGGTGCCGCTAGGGCTGCTGGGGGCTGTAGTCCTCGTGCCCCTCCACCGCTCCGCTCGGCAGCCTGACTCTGCAGTTGTTGAAGGGAGTGAGGCAGCGGGAGGCGGACAGGCAGAGCCCCGGACGCTCTTCTTCCCCTGGGCAGCGGCGGGTGAGTTTGCACAGTGGAGCAGAGCAGGATTCCCACCATTAAATATGAAAGCATGTAGGTAATCAGTCATGCAGTGAGGGAAGAGCTAACAGTAGGCTGAAGGCACGTGGTGCTGAAGAAACGCTGAAAACATGTTGTAGGTCAAAGATAGAGGTGTTTGGTAGTATATAGCCGTTACTGAAGAAAAGCAAGCAAATAGTGTCTCAAAAGTAAGTTAAAAACGTTAAAAACTCATATCAGTCACCAAAAATATCCATACACATACTGCGCTGGCAAAATATGTAAAGTGTGTTTCAGCGCTGCAAAATTGGAAGGGACTTCAATGACACCCTGATCAAAATGGCGGCAGTCCATGAGTGAGAGAAACTTCAGCAAATAAAAAAGGACACAGAAGGCTGCCCAGGTTTATCAGCGCTTCACAAAAGAAGAACGCTACAACAAAGGAGGCATGTGCAGCAAGTTAGGAGCAGCTGCGTGTGCTAATTAAGAAACCGCTAGGAGCAGCTCTCCGTCAGCGGTAGCACAAAATGGCGGTCATTACCGCGGCAGCTACGTGAGACACTCACATGGCATTAAAAAGTCCCGAACTTGTCCGCGAAGCCTCCAAACCAGGTTATCAGACGCAGAAGACCCTCCTATGACATCACCTCCAGGTGAGAAGCCGTGTTGCGGGAAAAAGGAGTCGCGTCGGCCCGGTCTCCGCTCCGCCTCCCGGGAGACTCAAGGAAAAGCCGCCATCTTCCGCGGGCATAAGCCACGCCCCCCAGTACCATCAATTTTGATTAAAACATTTAAGCTATTTTAATATTAAATAAGCAATGTAGGAATCAAAACTCCTGTCTCAGGAGCTTCAGGATATAGCGCATAAATATTCTGTGCTGCAGTCTAGGAGTATTTGCCTGTCTGCAAAGAATAATGAGTGTGGTTTTAAAACAGGTTACATAAAGGATTTATTCACTCATGAACATATGTGTTTTTTAATGTACATGATCTTCATGTTGATGATTTTTGTGAGCTCGGCTCATTTTGGGCTTCTTGTAAAAAGCCTTCCACTAGCTTTATGCTTCTTTCTAAGGAGGATCCAGACCTGGCGAGGCATCAGCAGTCGACAAGCAACAGCAACCAGGGACGATGGGGAGACAGGCAGTGTCTGGTCCACAGAGGGAGCAGGCCTGGTGAGACAGCAGCAGTCAACAAGCAGTAGCAACCAGGGACTGTGGAGAGACAGGCAGTGTCTGGACCACAGAGGGAGCAGCCCTGCCAAGTACCACACATCAGGGGTTAGGAGTTGCCAGAAAATAACCCCCCACCCCACACTCACTTGAATCTCAGCCAACATCAATGTAGTAGAGAGGAGTGAGCGAGCTCGACTCTGTCTAAGCAGGTTTGGGGTGGATGGGTAGGAGGATCTCCCACCAACATGTTTTTTTTTAAGCTGGACAAGTTGGTGCATTTTACAGCACAATCTTCAACAAATGTGGACAAACTACATGTTTTCCAAGCATTTCATGAAGGGCCATTGGTAAATGACCCAAAAATAAGGTCCCATTTACTGATCTTCACCATGGATTTTGGGAGGTTTCATACCAGACAAAAAGGGGGCAAACAGTGTTTTACAGTATAATTTTATACGACGCTGGTTAAGCGACATTGGTTGCAATTTGATAGTTCCTGCCATATCTTTCAATGATCAAAGAGTTTCCATTCACTATTACCTGTCACATTCTTTTCCTATTCGCAAATAGTCCTGCTGGGCTATGGTTAAGTGGGGGTTTCCTAATAGGGAGTGATTCAGACCTGGTCATCGCGATTCCCACATGTTTTTCAGTGGCCAGGAAACACAGGGAGGGTAAGGAGATCGGGCATAACCATAGCTTATCATGATTCTCTGAGTGCGACATTCCTGGATCTTCCATCCAAGCTCGAATGTGAAGCGCTCTCCTTCAAAGTTGCCCTCACCCACAACTATACTTTTAATGAACTTCTTACTTATCATCCCCCGGGTCCCAGAGCGAGTTTTATTAAAGCCTTTAGTCAATTGCTAGAAACAACCCCCTCTTGCCACGATTACACCAAATTAGGTGATATCAAGTTTCCCTTGAATAATGAGTCTGATAAGGATATGACTGACCTCACTGACTTAATGTCTAATTTAGGTCTGAAGCAGATTATGAAAGGCCTCACCCATGTGGTAGGGCACCCGCTTGATGGCATTTTCACAAATAATTCATTCTTAATAACAACCAGCTCACTCCAACTTTCCTGGTCGGATCATTCTGCTGTTGTGTTCGATCTGATTCTTTTGAAAGGACTGGGTAAGGTTAATACCCTAGCAAAAAACAAGAGCAATACCTATAGCACACCATAGATGCTACTCAATTTAAGACTTTGCTAACAAATAGTAGGCCTATGATCAGAAACGGCTCAAAAGCCATCACCGCAGAGTATCATACCTGGATTGGCTCGGTAGTAAACTCTGTAGCACCCTTAAACGTAGAAAGAAATTGTTGAGCCTTGCCAACTGAGCATTGGTGTCATATGCAGACACCAATTAAAAGGGCAACAAGGAGCACAACCCAGGCACAGAGCTCCACCCACCAAGGACCTACACGATGCCCTTCAAAATGGATCAATTATGCAATTTTTTCAAAAAGAGGAAATCCGAGTATGACTCTGGGCTGCCAAAAGGACAGCATACAGGACGGGGAATCTGCCGGGTCTGGCACCTTTCTTCCTCTGTTACCCAGCAACTCAAGCACGATTAGCGTGGTATCTCAGTGCTCACCTATTCCCAAAAGGAAAATGCTGTCAAGTTCTGAGAACTGGGGAGAAGTGCAAGTTGACACCTCCCCCGTCATCCCAGGGAGGCACATCAGTGACATCATCTCTATCTCAAAAGGAAAGTCGCCTGACTCTCCAACCAAAGGGAATAATAAGACAGTGCAGCTTAATGTGGAACTAACCCAAGAGACAGTGGCACAAATTCATTGGATCGAAGGTCGTGGCCAATAAGATCAGAAATCCGAGACTCCACCACCAGTCTCAAGCCCCTTCTCATCCATAGATGTCATGACATCAGATTCTCCAATGGTAGGTGACCTTACTGCCTCCTTTCTTCAAAACCTGGGGCAAAATATTGAAAGAACCTTGGAGCTAACCCCAAAATTACTGGGACAGTTAGAGGTAGCACGGGACATACAGCAAGAAGGCCAAATATCGAATGTCAGCGAGGACTCACAACCAAGGCCCACAATTGAATTATACAACTCTGTAAACAGAGCCCTACTATGGCAGTCGACAAAGATGGACGTACAAATAGACCTCTTACAATCAATAGCACTCCGTCTAGTCAACCTAAGTAGCAGGGTGGAGGCACTGGAAGATAAGCTTGTAAGGAACTTGGACCCCAAACCTTGCTCATGCTCTTGCGCAACAATCATTGACAAGTGGGCTTCCCTCCCGATGATATTAGGGGATATAGTAGAGATAACCAGAGGGAGAAGGGATATGCTGGCACCCAGCAAAACTGACAGTCTGGCAGCTTCAAGCAACTATCATATGGCTCCAAGCGAGGAGGAAGTAAGCTAACCCAGTCCTAAAATAAATGATGGACCAGAAAACTACCTTGCACAAAGGCTTGGGAAACCCACGCAAGGGCTCAAGGTCACTTTGGACCAAGCGAGGGCCAACAACAGTGAAAGGGAGGTGCCCAAAAGGAAGAGCCAAGTTTCAGGAGCCCCAAATTCACCAGCCATGTTAGACGCTCCCCTATCAAGGAGAGCAAACAAAAAGCTGAGAAAACTTAAAAAGTCCAAATCAAAATGAAGACAACCAAAGTCACTGATTATAAATCAACCCCCTCACAATCCGAATCTAAAGACAGACAGTTTTATCCAATACACACAATCAAACAGGGGGTCTAGATGGGTGTTCCGCCGGGCTCATCAGTGGGAGAAAATCAAGAACAGGCAACTCCAACAAGTCTTAACTACGTACAGGATTCCCTGTCCCTTGCCGACCAAGCATTATTCTAGGTCTCAAAACAACAACAGCAGCGCGTCCCACAAAGGTGGACATCAGCACCCAGGTAATGGCAGGCATTTTACTGATGAATACTAAGGTACCATCTCATCCTCACCCAGAAACGGAGAAGAAGACAAGAGTGAAAAGTATACTGGGAAGGAAAACCACCATCCAACAAGGCAACATCTGGAACCACTCATCGAGCTTAAGCTCCATGTTAAGCTCAGGAGATCAGGATCGAGGAACAGAGGAAGCACCAACCTCGGAGGTAATCACAAACATTTATGAGGTGCTACTCATTCCTATATATCACATCACAGGACAGCACGATATCCTGAATAGGAGTAACATCCTCCGTCTAGTTACGCATGTAGCCTCACTGGAACTAATCCAATCAGAAGACCCAGAATGAGTCTTATTTACAAAACTTCAAGGGGACCCTCATAGTGATTTATCCTTGGTGGAATTGAGGCAAAAGAATCTTCAATCAGCAGTATTGGGTGAATCACAAAGAGCTTGCTGAGTGGGGTATAGGTGCTCAGCCCCTACAATCGAAATATCCGCATGTCCTCGCTGAGAACAAAGGGGACAAGGGGGCTTGGTCCGTCCTGCATGGGACTAACAACTACACAGCCCATTGCAGGAGTCAGACAGGCCTTAACGCCCCTGTTAGCATCAGGGTTATATGCCCCAACAATCAACGTGCCGTACATTCAAGTCATGCTGCCCTAGACCAATCAGGTGCAGAAAGCATTCAGCAGTACTATTCCTAACAATGGAAGTTGGCCCCGCTAGATGAAGGCATTCCAGCTGATTCGATTCAATAAGCTTTATTCGGTTAAGACAAAGCAACCATACAAGCACAATACATAATCAAAATACATCAGCAAAAGTTAATAAAAAGATCAGCAACCATTAAAATTATCTAGTTTCATTAAAACATCTTCCAAATCTCATTAGGGCAAACTAAAATAAAGGGCACCACATAGATTCTCCTAATGTTAACAATAGACTCATAGCAGAATTTCATAGGCAGTTGTGTGGCATAAACAGTTCCTAGTGGCGAGATCAAATAAGCATAGGTTTAGAAAGTGCAAAATGCTTAGTTCGTGTGACCAACCCCAATCTTGGGGGGATTGGTTGATTTCATTAGAACATCATGCTTTTCCTAACATTGATTGAACTTAAAATAAATGTTGTAGCGTAAAAACAAATCTCCGGATCTCTTAGCATAAACAGTAGTTTCGTAGCAGCATTAGTTGTTTTAACATCATAATTTTTAAACAGTGGTTTAAGATAAGCAAATCTAAAAGACAAATACAAATCACATAAAAGTAGAAAGTGCAAGGTGCTCTGCTTAGTATGTCCGTCACAAGGTCATGGGGATACAGGGCGCGGTTTCATTGTAGGGAACAATACTAAATTGTGCGCAAGGTCTAACCTCATTCTTGTTAAAACATAGCGGTGGGAGGGTCTCGTTACAAGTGATAGGTAAGTTTTGAAGCCATCGATATCTCGATGCAGACGGTAAAGCTGATACGTGGCTTGCTTCCCTACTGTTTCCAGCCTGCATTCGTTCTTGTGGCGCAGGAAGGTGCTCTTTATCTCCTGTTTTGACAATCCTTGATACTTCACTTGGGCTTTCCAGGATTGTTAGATTGAACCAGACTCCAAAGGTATTAGCAAAATAATTGAGCCAGGGGATCTTAAAACAGTTATCCAATCGCAGGCAGTCGTTAATGATAGACTTAGTAAAAATAGTCTCCTCCTTTAACCATATGGATCTCCATAACAGAAGGGGTCTCAATGAAATTAAATCTGTCAAATAATTAAGATCCACTTCACAGTGAATAAGTTCAGAAGAGGCCGAAGCCGGCAAACATAAAAGCTTTTTTAAAAATGAATTTTCTTCCGTTTGCAAGTCATAACTTGGGTGGTGTCCCCATACCCCAGCCCTATAAAGTGCAACAGAGGTACATCTTGCTTTATAAATATTGACCATGTCTTTAATGCGGCAATCCCCCAATTTAGATGCAAATTTAAAGACACCATACGCACTTTTGGTCATTTTGGCCTG
Organism: Lissotriton helveticus; assembly: GCF_964261635.1. Taxonomy (NCBI): domain Eukaryota; kingdom Metazoa; phylum Chordata; class Amphibia; order Caudata; family Salamandridae; genus Lissotriton; species Lissotriton helveticus. The sequence goes on from NC_136063.1 coordinate 87,298,148, forward strand.
AACATTAGACAGTTCGCGGTTCCATTTCCCATCAGAGGAAAATGATAACCCTTTATAGCAAAAATTATCCATGTTTTGCACTTTTTTGCCATCAATAAAAAAGGGTTTCATACTCTTGAGTTTCGGACCACATACCATTGTGAATGTTTTGCTCTTATTAATCATCAGCTTCCTCTTACTAATAAAAACCACAAACCCATTGATTAACCTCTGGAGGCCTACCGGCGTCCTAGAAAAAGCACAACATCGTCCGCGTAAAGCAGGACTGGGACTTCCTTGCCCTCCACTTGTGGGGAATCCGCCTGTATCATTTTAAGTGCTGCGTCCACTTCATTAATAAATAAGGTAAAAAGCAATAGTGTTAGGGCGCAGCCTTGGCGGATACCACGTTTTACATTGAAATTAGGGGTGCATTCGCCCATTTGGCCATACAGTTCTTTGGTCGATAACTTCTCGTACAGCCTTGCTAAGAAATAGATAATGGGATGCAGAGCACCTAGATTAAGTAAAACTGACCAAAGAATTGCATAATCCACTAAATAAAAAGTGCTGCTAAGATCAAAAAAACATAAAAAAGAGCTGTCCCTGTTTAGCACATGTGTATTTACCAACTAAAAGCTCTAGATTAATACACTGTTCTAATGTGCCTACCCCCTTTCTAAAACCATATTGTGCTTGAGCCAAAATACTAAGCATGGGCTGAAAATCCGTTTCGCTCGCGGATTTTGCGGATTTTTGGTAAATTCGCAATCCGCGAGATTCGCGAATCTCCCGCAAAATCCGCAAATCCGCGAGCAGCGGATTTTGCTCGCACTGCTCGCACTGTTCGCGTGAGTTCGCGGCTTCCCAGTACAAATTCGCGCCCCGCGAATAAGTGCAAAATTGCAGAAATACGTTCTTAGCAAAACTGAAACTACTTACCAGGTTCAAAAGTTCAGGCTCATCATTAGTAGCCATTTCCTGTAGTGCTTCCTGAGGGGCCCCTCCAGAGTTCAGTTGCCAGTTGCAACTATTATGTGACCCTGCTCTGAACCTCAGAATAGTTACACATATGCCACAAAGGTCCTGAATTACAGCTAAGGGAGACAAGCAGGAGCCAGGCTGGAAGTTCAAATCCATTAATCAGCCCCTAATTCATTATTGTCAGTTAGGGCAGGGCAGGTGTTGTAACTAATTTTGCAACAATGAAAGCACTTAGCAAGTGCAAAAGATCACTAATCAGGAAGCACTAAGGAAGCAGGTGCCAGCTAAAAAAATATTCTGTGACACATTAATCAGCCCCAAATTAATTCAGGTCACTTGAGGCAGGGAAGGTGTGCTTGCGTTGCCACAATAATGTACACTGACTGGACAACCAGAGGGTGCTGTGATGAAACAGAGGGTGGCATGGGTGGGCCAGAGGGTGGCATGAGTAGTCAGAGAGTGGCAGTGGTGACAGAGAGTGGCAGTGATGAAGAAGAGTGTCCCAAACAGGCTGGACACGTAGAAACAACAAGTTCGCGAAACTTGCGACCCGACAGGTAAGTTCGCAATTTGCGAAAGTGTACAAAACCCTCGCGAACTGGCAGAAACCCGCGCAAACACAAAAAAAAATCCGCAAATTCGCGAGAATTCGCGGATTTTGCGGATTGCGAGTTCGCAAATCCGCAAAATTCGCGAACGCGAGATTCGCAAAATTCGCCCATGCTTACAAAATACCATGCGCCACGACCCACTCCTCTAATCTTATTAATAAAACCCTACTCATGATTTTTACTGAAGAGTCAAGTAGGGCAATGGGCCGAAAGTTTTTGGTCTCAGGTTAGTTGCCCTTTTTGTAGATAGGGCTAATAACAGACTCCCCCCAGGTAGATGGGGGGCCCTCCGTTACTGCAGCATTAAAAACTCTTGTTAATATCGGGCCCCATAGTTTCAGCACAGTTTTGTATACATCAAAGGGGACACCATCCGGACCTGGTGCGTTCCCCCCTTTGCTGCTTCTTATACCTATCTCTACCTCATCATGGGTAATGTTTAAGGGAATAATGGGCCATTTATGCAGATTGACAGGGTCCTTAGTATCTAAATTCATTGTGTTAAAAAATACTGGTAAAATGGACCACCCATTCCTCACAGCTGACGTGACACAGACGTTCTGGGAAGGAATCATGTTTAAGGAATTTAGAGTTCACAGTGTCCCAGAACAACTTATTATTAGATGTATCTGCCGCTAGTGCGAGGTTATCCCATGCCTCTTCATTTTAATTTTCTTTTTTTTTTTATCTTTATTTATCATTTTCAAAAATAGAAAACAAGGCGTCAGGAGACAATAGAGAAGAATATTGGGTTCAGTAAAGTACATTCAAATTTTTTTTTAAAACATGAGTCAGAAAAGAAACAACAAAAACGAAAGATATACATCAGGTTAAATAAACAAGTCAATGGGTATCATGGAGAGAAAAAAAAAGATTAAATACAAAAGAATAATTTTTAGTGAGAAAGCCAGTTCTCAAAAGTGGCCCAGTTCTTAGAGGCAAGTAAACGCCTTCTCCTCCCTCTCATCAACTGGACCGATGACTCTAATTTATGCCATGCAAGCATCCTAGCTTTCCAGTGGTAAAAAGTAGGAGCCTCTGGATTTAACCATTGGGATGTTATACATAATCTGATCATAGCCATTGCAATAAACAAAAACGCTTGAGTGTGTCTCGTTCTTTCAGAAGCCATTGAATATACATACCCAGTTCTTATTAACTCTGCTGAAATCTTAACCGGAGTTTAAATTAACTGATTAATAAAAACTTCAATTTCATTTAGAAAAGAACATAAATTGGGACATGCATAAAACATGTGGATAGTATCAGCAGAAAACAATTTACATCTAGAACAAGAAGCCCCTTTAGTTCCTCTGGCAGCTCCCCAACTGGCTATCTTGGCAGGAGTATGGTACAAATTGAACATTGACATATAGCTTTGAGTACGAAGCGTGCCAGAAACTAAAACAGATCTAGCTAGTTCAAGCAGAAATTTCAAATCTATAATTGGAACCCCAAATTTGCCAGCCCACTTGCTATTCTGAACAACTAGATCATCCGGAAGTTCGGACAAAAGACATTGATAAAGGGCACTTATTCTGGATTTTGTCCTTATTAATTCAACAATAGTGATCTTATCAAACATGTAAGGATTTCTAGGTAGATTTTTATCAAGAAAGCTTCTGACCTGTAAATATTTAAAAAAGTGATTAGATTGTAAATAAATAAAACTTATCCTTCAGGTGAGAAAAAGGAGCCATCTGACCTAACTGAGCTAAATCCCTAATTCCCTTCAGGCCAATAGAACTCCATTTGATAATCATACCATCCTGAAATATTGGGGGCAGCAGGCCTGAAGCATTAAATGGGGTATAATAATTAAGCTTTAAGATAAGAAGGCGAAGGCAGATTTTTTGTCAAACCGAAAATAAGGCCCAACAAATCTTAAACTTTTTTTTTTAAAGTAGCTTGGTTCTAGGACTCGCGTTAATACTCCCTTGGCAACATTGCCAAGCACTATTTTGTAGATGGATGGGGACATGTACAAAGGAATATCCACTGAGTCACCCAGCAGGGGTATGCCAAAATGTTGTATCGTAGCTGCCCAATAGTAATATAGCAGGTTCGGAACTGTCCAACCACCACGCTCTCGAGGAAGATAAGTCTACTTTGCCGGCCTGCGATAGCCCCATAGAAACCGTTGACATATTCTTTCAGCTCTTATTAATGTTACCTTGGGAATTAGGAGAGGGATGGACCTGAAAAGATATAACAATTTTGGGAGGACAAACATTTTTAGGATGTGACAGCGTCCGAAAAGAGAAAGGTGTAGGTGGTTCAGTCTCTCTAACTTAGTATGAAGTGAATCAATTATAGGAGAATAATTTACGTCTGGGATCTGATCCACCTCAGGAGAGATTTGCAACCCTAAATACATAGCCTCTTTAACTACAGGATCCTGTGAGGAGGGCATGGCTGTTGACTGGATAATTTGAGTCTTTGCAATGTTTAGCTTATAACCGGATATGGCACCGAATTGACCCGCAAGGGTCTCCAAGGCCATGAAAGAAGGACTGACAATGTCCGTTAGTACGACGATATCATCGGCGTATGCCAATGCCTTGTAATCCCCCCCCCCTGGACACTTACTGGCGAAATACCCTGAGACATTTCAATCATACTCAGGAAGGGGTCGATAAACAGGGCAAATAGCAGGGGGGGAACAGGGACAGCCCTGTCTAGCCCCCCTGCTGATGGAAAAATACTTGGATTCTTTCCCTGAAATACAGATTGCAGCAGTTGGAGCCAAGTAAAGCGCTTGGAGGGCCTGAATAAATTCAGCAGCAAATCCTTTCCAGCGAATTACAGCCCACAGGAATCCCCAGGAGACTCTGTCGAACGCATTCTCGGCGTCCAACAGGATCACCCCGAGAGAAGAGCCCGTGGCCTGAGCCCAATCAAGCAGGGCAATGACACGCCGGATATGATCAGTTGTGTCCCTGCCGGGAATACACCTATGTTGGCGGATTGAGACCAAGGGAACTATTGTTTGAGCTAATCTAAAAGCTAAGATTCTCGAATAGTTTATGCTATCAGTGTTAATGAGTGCTATTGGTCGGTAGGAAGAGGGATTCAGCTCATCCTTGCCTTTCTTCCTAAACAAGACGATTGTACCCCGTCGCCAGGAGTCAGGAATAACCCCGGCTTGAGCAGACCTTTAAACGGCAAACATTTCTTGCCTAAATATTGACGAAAAGGTCTTATAAAACTCTAAATGGATAAGATCAGGGCCAGCAGCCTTGCCATTGGAAAGAGATTTAATTGCATTTTCAACCTCCTCCCAACTCATAGGTGTCGAAAGAACTTCATTTTGTTCTGTTGTTACCCTCAGAGTGTCTAAATGGTGAAAAAACTCATCCAAGCTAACTTGATTTTGGATAATGCTGGGGTCTTCTGTATATAAGCTGGAATAGAAGTTCACAAAGACATCCATGACGCCGCTGGGGGTTTCCTGCACACTACCCTGCTGATCCATAACTCGGACAATCCAATTAGCCATAGCCCTCTGTTGTAGTCTCTTTGCGAGGACCTTTCCTGAATTTTCCCCGAATTCGTACATTACAGTTCGAAATTGGATGTATTTAGCTGCAAGATCTTTATAAAGTAGGTCGAGCAAATTGGACTTTGCTATTGCGACCGCTTTCTGACTGCTGGACACCTCTTGGCCCAAACGGATATTAATGCTCAGTTCGAGTTCTGTTCTGCTTGTTGTAGCACGTCTAGCCCATGCTTGATCTGCTGCTGCGCTTGTTTCCACCGGTGGGAAGCAAATCTTTTAGTTTCTCCGCACAGAGCAGCGTTGAATGTGTCCCAGACAACACAGTCAGAAGCGGTCCCCCTATTGATGTCCATAAATTCTGGAATCCACGCAGCCATATGTTCCTGGTATTGCTTATCTAAAAGCAGCTTCCTCTCGAAAGTCCATGATCTAACCTGTTTAGTAGGGGGATCCCATAAGAGATCAATAGTTATAGAGTTATGATCAGATATGGTCATAGGAGCAACTTCAATTCTAGCAGACCCAGCAGTTTGCTCAGACAGAAAAACATAATCAAGACGAACCATTTTATGTTATGTTATGTTATGTTATATGTGTCTTTTATAGCGCACGGCTACTCCGAGGAGTGTCCCGGCGCTTTATTGTAAACCTGTAGCAGAAAACACAACAAGGAAAATAAGAGGCCCAGACATAAAAAAAGAGCGTATCTAAAGAGCAAACAGCCAAGTTTTAAGGCCCTTCCTAAAAGCCAACAGATTGGAGGCACTACGCAGTGCCACGGGCAGAGTGTTCCAGAGCTGTGGCGCCAACAGCCTGAAAGACCGGTCCCCAATGCATGCCCTTTTTACTCGCGGGACCACGGCAAGGAACAGAGACTCAGATCTCAGGGATCGGGCAGGACAGTAGAAGGCTAGCCTCTTTTGGAGATATTTCGCTCCAGAAGCGTGAAGAGCCTTGTGGGCTAGAGTCAAGGCCTTAAAAACTATCCGCTTCCGGATAGGCAGCCAATGAAGTGACTGCAGGAGGCCGGAGGTTCTGGCTCGCCCGTAAAGGCCAAAAATGGCTGGAATAAAATGTGTAGCCATCCTTGTTTTGATGATGATAATGCCACACATCAGTCAGACCATGTTCCAGAAGAAGAGTCTGGAGAGCCTTAAATACTTGAGGCTTCCGACCCACATACCCACGATGTGTTAATACATTAATTTGACTGGATATATTAATATTGAAGTCGCCACAAAATAACATTGGATGGGACCACCCCACTAATTCCAAATTTCAATTCCTAAAGACTTGAGGGTCATCCAGGTTAGGAGCGTAGATCGAACAAATCGAGAGAGGACTATTTACCAACAATTCAAGGATAACCCACCTTCCAAAGTTGTCTTCTTTCACTCTTTTGACAGACCCAACCCCTGTTTTTAGCAAAATAGCAACACCCCTGATAGTAGATGTTTGGCGGGAGCAGGCAACTAGCTCGTACCCAGGGGATCTTAAACACCCTCGACTACTCCATGGGATATGAGTCTCCTGTAGGCAAATTAAGTCTATCTGCATAATTTAGAGGATTTTGTGGAAGATCCTACGTTTTTTGGCATAATTCAACCCACAGATTTTCTAAGTCGCACAACGGAACCTATCCCCCCCATTCAGAAATAAGAAAAAAACAACAGCCTCCAAGACCCAATTTACTAGTACAACAAATATTCAATTTTCTGAACCTGAATTTGCACAATATTTCAATAGATATGATATAGAACATACTTCCCAAACTTAACCATGATTCTGAAAACAAAGACAGTCTCCTGACCCCCGCCCACCACCAGAAAATCCCCCCTCCCCCAACCCACCACAAAGCCAACTGATTGGGAGGTGGATTTCGCGGTACCTGATACACGCCGTTTTTCACTCGCCCCCGCAGAATCTTTGCTCTCCATTTCTATGGTGTTTCGTGTGGAGCCACCGGTCTTTGAAGCAGCCGTGGCTCCCTTTGCTATCAGCTTCAGAGGCATGTTGTCCGCTGAGGCAGGGGTGTCGCGGACCGCGAGGCAGCTACTCCACTGAATCCGCTGAGTCGATCGAGATGCCGGCACAGGTGAGTGTGGACACGGTTAGAGGGAAGCACGCCAGATCCAGAGCAGTTTGGCAGTGAGTCCCACTCTCACGGAATCTAGTCGGGAAACTAGCGCCATACAGGTAAAGATGAAATATACATTTGACACTAATAAATCACTGTGAGGTAATATGAATTTTTATGGTCAATTGTGTCCCCTATCGTAGACCCCAACGGCTCCATGTACGTGCTTCAAGTACATGTATGTTCCCTCCACTTCCAGCTATGAAGACGCAAATACATTTGCCTCCAACGTTAACATGTCCTCTTTCAGATCCACCATGAATGGGTCGGATATTCAGTTCCTAAGTGTGCCTTGCCAACGTCTTTACATGGTGCACTTTCATGTTTCACAAGCTCTGGTGAGTTAGGCCCTGATTCCTGCCATCGAACCCTTTCTGCCTTCTGTCTCTGAAAGCTGCAGTCTGCTGCTTCCTGACCCTTGACTTACTCCCTGCGCGGCGAGCGGTGCCTGGCTCGACCTGCTTGCCTGCCAAGACTGTATTCAGCCTTCAAGTTATCTGCTCCGCTCCTCGAAAATACATTCCTGTCTAGTTGTTTAGGAAAACATCCTTCCCAGCTGCAGAGCAAAGGGCCCGGCCTCTCTGTCTCCGTGCAAGTAATTCCCTGCTCCTGTTACCATGGTAGGCCCATGGCCCCCTTGCTTTACACGTAGACACGTAGTCACATATGCACGCACTAGCAGTCAGTATAGAATAGCCTCTGCCCGAGAGACCTTTCCTTCTAGATAATACAGTTCCTCAAACACAAGATATTAGATATGATTTGGGATTAGGTTGTTCTGACACCCCAGACTTCTGTCTCCTCATGTAGGGCTAAATGTCAAGTCCCCTTCACCCTCCAGTTTCACGTCAATTACACGTCATGCTGCTGCGCGCGCAACCATGCCATGTATTTCTGCTGACACTGCAGGATTCCCCTATGGATCCACCCACTTGTGACACCTCTATGTGACGTGTCTAGCACACACCTCCGTGTACGCCCTCATGCACGCCTTCTGTTACGTACATGTGTTCTTATCTCGTTTCTCTCAGCTGTTACGCCTTCTGCATCTATCACTATTGTAATGCATTGACTATATATATGATGTTCTGTTAATAAAGCATTGTACATGTCCATGTCCATTCCCTTCCTGAACCCTTGTGGTGATGGAGCATGATACCTGGTTCGAACCAATTCCTTTTTAAGGAATAAAACCTTCATAAAACTCAGATGCCACGGACTCTGCCTCTTATTTTTTGACTGAGTTATTCTTATTGAACTTTACCGCATAAATTAAGTATAGGTAATTTAAATTTACCACATAATTGGCGCCCGAACAGGGACCCCTCCCCCACCTTACGCGCCGGCGGTGCATTGCAGGCCTAGCCCCCTGCCACAGCCGGATGGACAACTACGCGTACCCGCAGGATTTCCTGTATTTTCCCTCAGGCCAACGGAGGGGACTGAGGCTGCGATCGACACCCAGACGAGGCGGTGAGGAGTGCGGAGGATCCCGACCAGAGCCTAGCTGAGAGAGCAAAGTCCGAGGTATTCAGAGGCCCACCAGTTCCGAAGTTCCGAAGTGCCTACGTCACGAGTCGAGTCGAGTCCAGTAGCCTGGGATAGGAGCGAGAACGCTAGCCAGGGGGGTGGTCACGGACCAGAGGAACTCAGCACCAGCCTACTCGGCCGAGATCTCGGCCGCCATGTTGCTCACTTTCTTCATTTTAAATTAGATTTATATTCTAATCTCAGGCCATGTATTAATGCTGTATAACTGGGTCTGTTGAAAAGTGCCCGTTTCAGCTGATTCAAGGAGGTGGTGCAAGAATGATTAAACCATCCCCTGACCTGTATCTGTTTCCTACAGGGTTGCGCTGTAAATAATTTCGCGATTGAATTATTAATTGTACTAAAATTAGTCAAGATCTTTTCTGGTTCAGTCTCCACCACTAGACTGTCTTCAATCTCTTTACCCAAACTTGAACAATGTTTTTTGTTATTTCACCTGAGTTAATACCCTTCCATCTAATTCTGGTGCCGCTTGGGCGGCAGAGGGCAATATTATCAATGACCATACATTGCTCTACTGTTTTGTTTCCCCATACAAACAGTGGCATAATAATACAATTGTGGTCACTCAAGGACAAATCAACAATTACATGGTCAATAGTGCTATTTGCTGTTCTTCCGGTAAACATAGGAATCTCCTTCCCACACCCATCCCTTGCACATTGCATGATATCAAGATCAAGTTCAGCCAGAACAGCATTTAGGGTATCACCATAGGTGGTAAGTCAATCAATCAATCAATCAGGGGTTTGTTAAAGCGCGACTACTCTCCCGTAAGGGTGTCAAGGCTAGGGGTGGGGTGGGTGGGGGGGTGCAGGTTCCATTCCATCAAGGAAGAGCCAGGTTTTGAGCTTTCTTGCGAAGATGGGGAGCGATGTTGTCTGTCTGAGGTGGAGCGGAAGTGCGTTCCATGCTTTGGCCGCGAGGAAGGAGAAGGAGCGGCCTCCCGATCTGGTCTTTCTAGTGCGGGGGACCACGGCGTAGGAAAGCTGGGCTGATCGTATGGTCCTTTGGGGTGCGTGGAATTTGAGTTGGCTGTTCAGGTATGCTGGTCCGGTGCCGTGGAGGGCCTTGTGTGCGTGGGTGGGCATCTTAAAGGTGATTCTCGCCTCGACAGGGAGCCAGTGGAGTGTGCGCAGGTGCTGGGAGATGTGGCATTGTTTGGGCAGGTTGAGGACCAGTCTTGCGGCGGCGTTCTGGATGTTCTGTAGCTTGTGGATGAGGTTTTTGTTTATTCCGGCGTAGAGTGCATTGCCGTAGTCGAGTCTGCTGGTGAACAGGGCGTGAGTGACTGTCTTTCGGTGTTCGAGGGGGATCCATTTGAAGGTCTTACGAAGGAGGCGGAGGGTGTGGAAGCAGGAAGATGAGACAGAGTTGATCTGGTGGTCCATTTTGAGCTCGGAGTCCAGGATGATTCCCAGGTTGGGTGCGTGGTCTGTGGGGGTTGGCAGGTTTCCGAGGGCGGTGGGCCACCAGGTGTCACTCCAGGCATCGGGGTTTGGGCCCATGATGAGTACTTCTGTTTTGTTGGTGTTTAGTTGTAGGCAGCTGTTTTTCATCCATTTGGCGACGGCTTCCATGCCTTCTCGAAAGTTGCGTCTGGCGGTGTTGGGCTTGTTGGATAGGGAGAGGATGAGCTGGGTGTTGTCTGCATATGACACGATGTTGAGTCCGTAGGTTCTGACGATGGGGGCAAGTGGAGCCATGTAGACGTTGAAGAGCGTCGAGCTGAGGGAGGAGCCCTGTGGGACTCCGCAGGTGGTAGGTGTGGGGTCCAAGAGGAAAGGGGCGAGTCTGACCTGCTGCGTTCTGCCGGAGAGGAAGGAGCAGATCCTGTCGAGGGCCTTGTCCTGGATTCCTGCATTGTAGAGTCTGCGTATTAGGTGCGGTATGTGGGAAGTGTATACAGTCATTCCCTTCATCGTTTTGAAACCCGCAAGCTTTTTGTAATGAACAAACGGCAGGTTGGAATATTTAAAATCTCCGAACCATACAATCTCCAAATTAGTATTATCCACAATAGCCTAGTTATCAAGTTCCAGCTTCAATTCGGTAACTACATTATGGCGGGTAGAGTCAAATATATTGTTATAAAAATTGATCAGTAGGACATCCCTGTGGTTTAGCCAAAGTAGCTGAGAATGATGCCCTATATTGATAGTTCTTTTGACTCTCAGGGGCAAACTATGAACAACCCTCCTTTGCTCTACCAGATGACGAGGGGGTTGCTGGTAAATCATAAGAAGTGAACCCTTCAAATTAAACTGTATCAGTACTCCAGGTTTCCTGTAAGCAAATTATATCATGTAAATTAATAAACTCCTTCCAGCCTAACATATCCTTCTTACTTGCTATTCCGGCTATGTTCCAGCTGACAATAGTATGGCCACAGGCTGGGGGGATTCCTGGGCAATCAAAATGAAAATCACTAGTGCCACTACCTATACTGCTACTAGCGCTGAGATTAACCTCACTAGAATCTCGATGCAATATAGTGGAAATTGGATTTGCTGCCGTTCTCCGTCCTGTGTTAACGTCTATATCAACACCTACATTTGCAGCTTGATGTTTTCCTGGATGGTTAGGCAAATTTTTTGTCACATGATGGATGTTTAGGCAAGGTAAAAACATCCATGGCCTTATTATACATACTTCCAGCAAGATATCCTGTGCCCGTCGGCCTAGTAACACCCTGCTCCCCCTGAGGCAGACAAGCTGTGGCCTGTCAATCGTTAATATCTAATGTACTATGTGTTGAGAATATATTGACTGCTGGTTTAGATCTAAATAACTCTTGATCCCCGCCTACAGTGGATGAAGGTCTTAGATGTCTGTAAAAGAAACCGAGGGGCAGGAGAGAAGCAATATGATATTTATATGGGTAGGTAGCTGCTCTTTCAAGGAAAGTTTGGGCCCAATTAGGATACTTAAAATTGTGGGTGTGGCTTGCGCGTCAGCCAAGATGGCGGCGTAGCGTCGGAGCTCCGACATCGGCCTCCGCCAGACAAAACCGAACTAGTCCTTACAGGTGGTTGCTCCAGTCCCTGGAATCCCTCATTTTGGCCTTCTTCCCTGGGTCCCCCTCCCTCCCCTTCTTCCTCAGTAAAAACCCTAGGAATACAATTGAATGACCAGCTTACCTTGCACTCACAGATTAGTTCTGTTGTTTCCTCCTGTTTTTTGATCCTCCGCACCATCCGAAAAAGCTCACGCTTTTTCTCTCTCTCTGCCCTCAAACTTATTCTTCTAGCCATGGTCATCTCCTGCGTCAACTACGGCAACGCTTTATACTCTAGTGTTCCTGCCTATGACCTACGGCGACTTCAGCTGGTCCAAAACCAGGCCGCCCGACTTGCCTATAATCTCCCCAAATCTCACCACGTTACCCCGTTACTCAAAGCCTTACATTGGCTTCCCGTTCGGGAACGTTCCCTCGTTAAGATGGGCTGTATCACATTTCAGGCCCGAGCAGGGAATATATCCCTGACCTTTGGATGATTTTTCCTGTAGTTTTTTCTTATTTTTTGAGCTTTCCTCCTCTGCCTCTTTGGATTTCATGGACTTATTACTTTTTCTTCAACGAACTTCCTGTCATAATTGGTTTCCCGCCATTTTGTCCATGTATCTTCAGTCTCATTTCTCAATCCTTCTCATGTATATCTAACTTTGATTACCCTGCATAACCATTGGTGGCAAACACTTTAATCTCAATTAATTTATTGGGCTCTTTCATGGGGAAACTTCGCAACCTGAAGCTCTCTACAACTACTAAGGTACCTGCTTGTTCAGATTCAGACTCTCCTCTTCAGGATATGGAAGAAAGCACAATGTCAAAACCTAACTCGACGCCTGGCGCTATTCCCAAATCCCATATTGGTAGCAAATTACCATCAACTTCAGCCTCTACTAAGCGCCTCAAAAAAGATCCTCCTTCTCCAGGGAATGCCTCATCTTCTTCATCCATGGATCCTATTTTGGAGGAACTGCGAGCTCTCAAACCCTTTATGGAAGCAACCACTAAGACTCTACAGACTTGGATTCACGTGTTCTAATCTTGGAACAACCAATGGAGTCTCTTCACTCCCCCTGCTCGCATATACCCTCAATGGAGGCTGAAATACTACAGCTCAAACAGCAGATTGAGGATTTGGAAAAAAGGAATCATAGGAATAACCTTCGCCTCTACGGACTTCCTGAACTTTTGGAAGGGTCTAACCTTACTACTTTTTTCCAATCTTTCCTTCCGAAAATCTTGGAAGCACCAGCCCTATCTTCCATCAATATACAGAGAGGTCACCGCCTTGGCTCTAAAGTTTCTACTAAACCTAGAGGAGTCATCATGCTGTTTCTACAATACACAGATCTCCTACAGGTTCTTTCAGCCGCTAAACTCAAGAAACAAATTACATGGGATGGTCATCGTCTTTTCCTGTCACAAGTTTCAAGTTTCAAGTTTAAAATTTGTATAGCGCACTACTCACCCAGAGGGTCTCAAGGCGCTTGAGGGAGGGGGGTGCTTTACTTATCGAAAATACACATTTTTAGTTGTTTTCTGAAGGAGAGGTGGTTCTGTGTAAGGCAGAGGTAGGTGGGGAGAGAATTCCAGGTCTTGGCCCCTAAGTAGGAGAATGATCTTCCCCCCCATGGTGGATTTTTGGATGCGTGGGATTGCGGCGAGGGCTTGATTGGACGATCGTAGTTGGTGGGTGGGGGTGTAAAAGGACAGGCGCGTGTTGAGGAATTCGGGTCCTAGGTCGTAGAGGGCTTTGTGTGCGTGGATGAGGAGACGGAACGTTATTCTCTTGTTGACGGGGAGCCAGTGGAGGTCTTTCAGGTGACCGGAAATGTGGTCTTGGCGAGGGATGTCTGGGATGAGTCTGTCTGAGGCGTTTTGGATGCGTTGGAGTTTTTTCTGTAGTTTGGCTGTGGTTCCGGCGTAAAGGGTGTTTCCGTAGTCCAGCCGGCTTGTGACCAGTGCATGAGTGACCGTCTTTCTTGTTTCGGTGGGGATCCAACTGAAGATTTTTTTGAGCATACGTAGGATGTTGAAGCATGATGATGAGACGGCGTTGACTTGTCTGGTCATCGAGAGGGAGGAGTCCAGGATGAAGCCCAGGTTACGTGCGTGGTCCGTTGGTATGGGTGCGTTTCCCAGGGTCGGTGGCCACCATGAGTCGTCCCAGGCGGAGGGGGATGATCCTAAGATGAGGACTTCCGTTTTGTCCGAGTTCAGCTTTAAACGGCTGTTCTTCATCCACTCGACTACTTCTTTCATCCCTTCGTGTAGGTTGGTTTTGGCCGTGTTTGGGTCTTTGGTGAGGGAGAGGATCAACTGGGTGTCATCTGCGTAGGAGATGATGTTGAGGTTGTGTTGGCACGCGATGGATGCGAGGGGACTCATGTATACGTTGAAGAGGGTGGGACTGAGTGACGATCCCTGTGGTACGCCGCAGATGACTTCGGTGGCCTCTGATCTAAAAGGGGGGAGGCGGACTCTCTGGGTTCTTCGGGCGAGCAATGAGACGATCCAGGTCAATGCTTTTCCTTGTATTCCGACGTCGCTGAGGCGTTGTATAAGGGTGCTATGACAGACTGTGTCGAAGGCTGCGGAGAGGTCAAGTAGGATGAGGGCGACTGTTTCTCCGTTGTCCAGTAGGGTTCGAATGTCGTCTGTTGCTGCGATGAGGGCGGTCTCGGTGCTGTGTTTGGCTCGTAAGCGGGACTGTGAAAGGTCGAGGGATTTGTTGTTTTGAGGAAGGCGGCGAGCTGACTGTTGACGGCTTTCTCAATGACTTTGGCAGGGAATGGGAGGAGCGAAATGAGGCGGTAGTTTTTAAGTTCGGTGGGGTCTGCTGTGGGTTTTTTCAGGCAGCTGAGAGCTCTTAACGCTAGATATGGTCTACTTCATCCGTGTCTTTTCAAGGTTACTTACGAAGATAAAACTACCACAAGCCTGCAGCTCTACAAGAATTCCTTCGTCATCATGGAGCAGACGCTATGGACACCTCCAGACATGTTTAATTGGACCTGATGATACTTTGATTGTGCTGATTCTGTTCTCATCTCGTTGTCCCACTTTTTAATGTTGTCTTACCCTTTTATATTTATCCTCTGTTTAGAGTTATCCTGACTTCATGTCTCCCTCTTTTTCACAATCATCATTTTATTTCTCTCCTCTTTACAGATGTTTCCTCTTTCTTACTACCCCGATGTGTCACATTGTTTCTGTATGTTGCCTTTTCGATTTCTGGAAGCAGAGGCCTGATGCCCGCTCTTGATGTTGTCGCCGTTGTCTTTTGATGCCATCACCCTCGTTCTCGTTTTGCGTTTTGTGTTCGTAAGTATGTTCTTCAGTCGTCTGTTTCGGACATGTACTGTCTTCTTGATTTTGAACTATTTCTATTCTTTCTCTTTCTCCTCACAGACTCTTTCCCCTCTTTCTCTTTTCTCCTTCCTCTCTTTTTCTTCTGTCTTTCTTTCTCCTTTCCTTTCTTTCATTCTCATCGCTTCTTCTTCTCTTTCATTACTGACTTTGCAATGTTCTTTACCCTTTTCTCTCTTTGAACTTAGTGAGCATATTATTACTAGTTACCTTTTCTTGGTTTTATCTTCCGTGTTACTACTTGGAATGTTAAAGGATTGAATAATCCAATTAAAAAGCAACGGGTGTTGTCCCATCTCGCTAGACTTAAAACTGATGTTGCCCTTCCACAGGAATCCCACCTCTCAGAGATAGAGGCTTTGAAGCTTAAACGTTGCTGGGTGGGTCATGTATTCTTTTCTCCTACTGTGGATAAGAAAAATGGAGTTTTGGTTTTGTTCCATAAAAAGTTAAATGTTTCTTCAGTTTCTCATGAATGTGATACTAATGGTCGTTGGGTACTTGTTAAATTACTTATAGATAATATCCCTCTTGTGATTTTCAATGTTTATGCTCCCACTGGTATTGATAAATCCTTATGGCCCTCTATTTCTGATAAGTTAGCGTAGCTTACTGATGATTATATCATTTTTGGTGGTGATTGCAACCAAATTTCTGACCCTTTCCTTGACCGACTCTCGAAGGTAAAGTTCTTACTGTCTAAAATGCACTCCCAGTTTACCAAAGCAGTTCAGAACAATGCATTAGTAGATATCTGGAGGTTATATAATCCTGACCTCAGAGAATATAGTTTTTACTTTCCATCTCACCATTGACAATCCCACATTGATTACATCTTCCTTAGTAAATCACTGACTCAACATGCCATCCGCTCTGACATCGGTTCCATTTTAATTTCAGACCATGCTCCCGTCCTGGTTGATATAGATCTCCTTCCCTTTTCCTCTCATTCTGGCAGATGGAGATTTAACAATACTTTACTTCTCGATCCCACTTTTTGAACTGAATTTACCACGTTTGCCACTGAATTTTTTCTACTTAATCAGACTCCCGACTCCCCTTTTGTTATGGTTTGGGACTCTTTTAAAGCAGCCTCTAGGGGTTTTATCGTGAATTTTGTGTCGCGGGGATGAAGCTTAGAGAAACCAAATCTATTCAGCTACTTGCTGATGTCAAACAACTTGAACTTGCTTACTACTCCTCTAACTCTGAATCCTCCGTTAAAGAACTTATAGAAGCCAAAATTTCTTTTAATAAATTTACCACAGAGGCTGCCTCCAATCTTCTATTGAAATGTAACTCTCAATATTACGGTGGTCAAAATAAAATGGGGAAGCTACTTGCTAATTATTTGAAAGTTAGGAAGGAACGTACCAAAATTGAATCAATTAAGACTTCCTCTGGTGAATCTCGGTTTAAAGATAAGGACATTCTCACTGAATTTGTCAATTTTTACAAGAATCTCTATACCACGGAACATGTCCCTACCCTGGCGGATCTCCTTTCCTATTTCCAATCTATTCCTTCCCCTACTTTGTCTCATGTAGATTTTGGTCCTTTGGATCTTGATATCTCGCTCACTGAGATTTCTCGTGCTGTCTCGAAACTACGTCATGGTAAAGCCCCTGGCCCAGACGGGTTTACTATCGAATTCTACAGTCACTTTGCCTCTCTTCTTCTACCAAAACCTTTACTTTTATTTC
This sequence comes from Lissotriton helveticus, assembly GCF_964261635.1. Lineage (NCBI taxonomy): Eukaryota > Metazoa > Chordata > Amphibia > Caudata > Salamandridae > Lissotriton > Lissotriton helveticus. Next base: position 87,314,994 of record NC_136063.1, read on the forward strand.
AATCCTTTCTTGATGCTGGTCTATCAAGTGGCTCTTTTCAACTTGCTTTAATATGCTTAATCCCTAAAGACGATAAAGATCACTCCTTATGTAAGAACTACCGACCCATCTCTTTGGTCAATACGGATGACAAAATACTGGCCAAGATTTTAGCTCTGAGGATGGACCCTTTGTTACCTGAATTAATCGTGTCTGAGCAATCGGGCTTTGTAAAAGGCCACCTATCCTCCGATAATTCTCGAGTCTTTTTTAACATTCTTAGTATAGCATCCTCTCTAGATCTTCCTATAGCTGCTATTTCCCTGGATCCTGAAAAAGCCTTCGACAGGATCAGTTGGGATTTCATGTTTCAAGCTCTCACCTGGGCAGGTTTCCCTCCCAAATTCATTTCTATTATCTCCTTACTCTATTGCAGCCCCCAGGCATCCATCTTTGTTAACAGTATGGTTTCGGACTATTTTGCTCTTCAAAGGGGTGTTCAACAAGGTTGCCTATTATCTCCTTTATTGTTTGTTTTAGCTTTGGAACCTTTTCTCACTAAAATTCATCAGGATGATACCATTTCTGGCTTCCACTTTGGTTCTCAACTGGCTAAAACTTTCGGTATACGCTGATGATATCCTTTTCTACTGCTTTGGCCCTCTCTCTTCACTTCCTTCCTTTCTTCTACAAGTTTCCTCTTTTTCCGCGGTGTTTGGTTACCGTCTTAATGCTGACAAATGTGAAATTCTCCCTTTAAATTCTCTATGCCAAAAACATCTTTTCGTCCATTCTGGTTTCTCATGGCAACCTACTAAAATAAAATACTTAGGCGTTTGGTTTGCTCCTCTCTTATCCGATACTCTTAAAATACATTTTGAATATATTTCTAAGAAACTGGATGCGGCCATCACCCATTGGAATCAACTCTTTTTGTCTTGGTGGGGCCGTTTGAGCTCTATAAAAATGATGCTTTCACCTCTCCTATTATATACTATCTCTATAATTCCAATTCGCATTCCGGATTATTATTTTAAAAAGGTTGACTCCATTTTATTGACATTTTTATGGAATGGTAAGCGCTCTCTTATCGCTATTGCCTCCCTACGGAAAGGTTCAGGCTGGTGTTCGCTTCCCTGACTTTAAGGTTTATCACTGTGCTTTCTCTCTGAAACAATCATCTCGCTGGCTCTCAACTGATCTCCCTCTCCATCCTCCTCTTTGGCTAAAAATAGAGTCTTCTTTTATTTCTCCTTTTGAATTTCGTGAAATCTTATCTTTTACGTCCAACTTGACTCGTCTTCATAATCCTATCATCTCTCATTCTCATTAGCTTCTTCTTCCCTTTTTATGTTCCTCTTACCCTTCACTTTCTTCGACACATGAACATCCTATCTGGTATAACAAATGGCTTAAAATTTGTGATCGTACCTTTTTCTGGAAGACCTGGCACTCACATGGTCTACGCTGGATTTCTCAACTTCTCTCTCATAACACTCCCCTTTCCTTTTTGGACCTTCAATCCCAATTCTCTCTACCCTCCAGCTCTCGCTCACAGTATAACTTGTACCCTATTCTTATTCAATATCTTCAATCATTACCACTTTCCAATGATATTCCTACAGCTCACAGATCCATATCCTCGGTAATTGATTCCTCCCCCTCTGCATCCTTTCTTTATAATTCTTTTCATTTCCTTGCAGATAGATCCAAAACTAAAATTGAGCTTGCCTGGGAGTCTGACTTATCTCAAGATTGGCCGATTCCCTTCTGGGATAAGATTTGGTCTAAAATTCATAGGAACTCCAGAGCTGCTAATGCAACCCAAACTCTCTATTTTATTTATAACAGAATTTTATTTACTCCACAAGCTTTATCAACTTTCTCCTCGGACACTCCCTCTACCTGCTGGTCATGTCCTTGTCCTTCTGCAGATTTAAAACATATGATATTTGATTGTCCTCCCATATTTCAGTTTTGGAAACTAGTCTGGCTTCAAATCCAAATGTTATTTCACTTTCAAGTCCCCTTTTCTCCTGCTCACATTTTTCTAGGTTCCCTGTCTCCTGACTTTCCCAATCCCAATAACATTATTTACTCCTTGACCTTTTAATAGCTGTGGCCTTTCATCTTACTACCTCTAATTGGAAATAAGCCACCAATGTCTCCTTTCGTGGAATGCAGTATGTTTTCACCATCATTTAGACACTAATAATGTTTCCCCCATTTCCCTGGCAATTAAAAGAGACCTAATGTGGCTTCCTTTGGTAAATTACCTCTCCTCATCTGCACCTTCAGTCCCTACCCCTGATCCTTGTTCTGTTGAAGTACGAAAACCTCCTTAATTCTCCCATTGCCTTTTTTCTTAATATTTATTACTGAATGTTACTTATTGTGTATCTCATATATTACTTAATTGATTCATTTTTGTAAATTATTATGCTTGCTTTGTTTTCTTCTATAAGATTTTGAATGCCTTTTATTTATCTATTTGTATTTTATGACTACAACATTTCTTTTATTATTGTGTTACCTAATGGCTTATAATTTTGTCTGTTTCTTCACCTTCCGTTTCTGATCTTTTATTTCTTCAATATACTCAAACTTTAAAAAAAAGGATTCTTAAAATTGATGATTATGCAATCCCCATGCAATGTTTTTCTCGAGGGCCCAATCCAGTTCACTCTCCTGGTCAAGAGTCTGATCAGCACGGCCCACAGGAAAATCAAAGTTTTGATTTAACCAATGTACACCTTTGTTGTTTAAGGTGTCACACTTTTCTTTTTGGCCCGTCTCTAGTGGTGGTACATTAAACAATACTGCCACATACGGACAGTATTCTGGTGGTAAGTTAACTGGCAGGTCAGTTTGCCCCACTTGCTCCTCCCCATCCTTGGGTTTATTGGGGGCCTGTATTAACTCTTGGCTTACAGTCCTGTCCCCTATGCTAAGGCATGGATGTCTGCTCTGTGACCCTTTCTGTCTGTCACCTGTTGGGATCGTATTAGCAGCTATTGTATATGCTGGTTTGATAATACCTCCGCTTTCACCAGTCCTGCTAAGGCTATCTGGATTACTAATAATCCTAGCTGTTATATTTGCTATAGCATTATTATTTTTTAGGCATGGGTCGGGACACTCATTATGTCCACTGTGTAATTCATTTGCCTTCTCCCTTGTATATCCATTGACATGTTTTAATGTATTACTGAGTTTAGTGACTTCTCCATTAATTTTATCTATTTTATCAAACAATGGCTTAATGGTTAGTCCCATTTTTTGTGTTAAGAGAGCTACAATGTGGTTAACTTGTTCCTCAGACAAAAGGTTTGAGTCAGGGATTTACTCAGATACCTTACTAGTAGGGTTCGAGTGGGGACCTATTTTAGTTTTACTATTAGTCCCAGGTTTAGCTTGGACTTTCCTGCAGTTCCTTTTCCTTTTTGGGGTTGGTGGGCCACTAAGTGATGGCGATCGCGGGGTCACCATTTGCAATGGTAGGTCCTGGTCAGGAGCAGGGGTCACCGGGTTCACAAGAGGATTCTTGGACATTATTCATGGTGGCCTCTATATCCAAGGCATGTATGTCTTCTATCCCAGCGCCCACTCCTAATGATAGGCGACGCTCCGCCCTGTCAATTTCAACGTTGATAGCGCTAACGGCCATAACTAAATAAGCATCAATAGTCGAACATGGTGAATCAGCTGCATTTTTGGGGTTTTTTAGTAGTTTATGCTTCGGCATCCTTATACTGGATGTATGACGTTACACTGCATGCTTTTACAACTAATGCCTTTATAACGTGGTTTTTACAACGCATGCCTTTACAACGCATAGTGCTTTGGGGCGCTAGATAGTGAATAGTTTAATTTACTATTACAACTCCAGTCCCCGTGGATAGTAGGGAAGGTGTTGGATAGTACATTAAACCTATTCCCTATCCTAGAGCGCCCCCCCAGCGCAATGCGTTGTAATGGTTTGCGTTGGAAAAGTTGCGTCGTAATGGTAGTGCGTTGTAAATGTTTTGTTGTAAAGGTTGTTTACCTCTTATACTGTATGTGTAATATATATTACTGGAATATATCACCAAATCCAGATATAAGCACAACAAGGGGGACTTGAAGGTCTTCTGCGGTCGGTATATTGCCAGGAGATACAACCGCTGAGAACTAAATTACAGCTAAGTTAAAAAACAAAGTACATACATAAGTAACCCAGGCCCTAATCACTAGGTTAATACCATATATTACCATTAGATACTAGGTGCCAATAATACAAAATACGTAAAGTGCCAAGTGCTGAGGATATTAATACTGTAAAAGGGAGGCCAAAACCACAAATAATGTAACACAGCCTGTAAAAGGTAATACACACACAAAAAAGGAGCGTATTACTGCTTTGAAAGTCTCACCGCTAACAGTCCTTTGCGAAAGTTCTACCTGTTCTGGCAAAGATCGGTTTCCGTTCACCCTGTGATGCTTGTCAGGCTGTTATCAGTGCACGAGCTCCAAACGACAAAAGGTATGGCCCTGCCACGATCTGGCACGGACGGGTGCAGACGGGCCTGCTCTTGGCCCGCGCGCTTCCCGCGCCGCGGACACCCCGTCCGGTATGTGTGGCGCTGGGTGGCTGACGCGCTGTGGGCTTGGCGGCTGTGCGATGGCGCTCCGAACCACTAGGGACGCTGGGAGTTGTAGTTGTTCGTGCTCCCGGTCCCGTTCTGCTTCATCCTCCGGTTACAGACTCCCCAGCAGGGCCTGTGGCTGCAGAGTCAAAAACAGTTTCAGGGCTTCCCGCACCACTGGAGCCCCGTCCGGTATTTGTGGCGCTGGGTGGCTGATGCGCTGTGGGCATTGGCGGCTGAACGACTACGCTCTGAACCGCTAGGGTCGCTGGGAGTTGTAGTTGTTCGTGCTCCCGGTCCCGTTCTGCTTCCTCCTCCGTTTACATCCTCCCCAACAGGGCCGGTGGCTGCAGTGTCAATAACAGTTTCAGGGCTTCCTGCACCACTGGAGCCCCGTCCGGTATTTGTGGCGCTGGGTGGCTGATGCGCTGTGGGCGTTGGTGGCTGCGCGACGGCGCTCCGAACCGCTAGGTACGCTGGGAGTTGTAGTTGTTCGTGCTCCCGGTCCCGGTCTGCTTCCTCCTCCGGTTACAGCCTCCCCAGCAGTTTCGGTGGCTGCAGAGTCAATGACAGTGTCAGGGCTTCCCGCACCGTGGGAGCCCCGTCCGGTATTCGTGGCGCTGGGTGGCTGACGCCCTGTGGGTGTTGGCAACTGCACGACGGCACTCCGAACCGCTAGGGACGCTGGGAGTTGTAGTTGTTTGTACTCCCGGTCTGCTTCCTCCAATGGTTAAAGCCTCCCCAGCAGGGCCGGTGGCTGCAGTCAATGACAGTTTCAGGGCTTCCCCCAAACTACTAAAGGCAATAACATCACTATACGAAGACACCTGGTTTCGGGTCAAAACAAGCGCCAACACAGTGACCTCTAAAATCCATACAACAATGGGCTCAAACAGGGCTGTGTGTTGGCACCCCTCCTGTTTAACCTTTACATCGCAGACCAGGGCCCCCCCTGAAAGGTGCCAGTCTAGTATCACTAAGGCTGGGCAGGGCGAGGCTGAGAGTATTACAATACACAGACGACAAAGGGATAATGGACATCAAACAGTGGGCCTTCAGAGAGCCCTGCATGCTCTGGACCACTTCAACCAGGACAAAAACCAACTAGTTAATCAGGGGAAGACTATGGTAATGGTGTTCAGGAAACATCAACACAAAAGGCTAGCCCACTGGCTCCTGGGTGAGCTGCAAATTGGCACAGTAACAGCCTACAATTACCTTAGGGTCTGAGTCTCAGTAAGGGCCAACCCAAACATCAGCGCAAACATCTTAACTTTAAGGCCAACAACATTATTTTTTTATTAAGACAACTTAGCCACCACCTGCTAAGTCCATCAGCCGAGCCGATACTGACCGTCTTAAAAGCAAAATTGCACCTGACATCAGTTACGGTCATCTGGCCTTCCCTGGAGCGCTGGACAAGATCTTCAATACAATCCAAGTAAAAGCATGTATATCAGTGTTGCTTATCCCGCGGTCAGCAAGAAAATCTAGGCTACGACTGAAGCTTGGCCTCGGGAGACCACACTTGACATGCCAGGGGGACCTGATAAAGCTATACCTCAGGACCTTGAGGGCACCAGCAGAATCACTCAGATATCAGCTGAGGTCTGTTTTTGAGGAGACAAGTTCAGCCTGGCATGCCAGCCAGGGCCCGGCCATATCCACCCTGAGGATTGAGGCAGCAAGCTTACAACTACCTGAAATTCCCCTTTTCCCCTGGAAGAAAGCGGTGAACAAGAAGGTCCTGAAAACATTGTTTGCTCAAGATGTAGAAACCCTCTGCCCTAGATCGACTCCAGAGACATTGGATAAATCATACATTTCGGGAAAGGCTCAACCCTATCTATGAGAGGCGTTGACGTTACAAGTCCGCAGGAAAATTCTTTACATGAGACTCATCCCGTTACCCATCACTGATTTCAACCCATCATGGGCACGTAAGGGGAAAACACTGAGCGTAGGCAAAGTTCCTTTTACAGAGAATCTTTGCTGCGCCTCCTGTGCTATTGCCCCAAACTGAATCTTCGCCCGATACTCATCGCACATGGGGTAAGGACCTGCTGAGAGGCTTTGGCCCTGTGCTTCACTGAATCAACAACAAGAAACCTAGCTAGACTGGGGAAATTCACGCACTTAATAAGGCTCGCCCTAAAAGAGACGTTACAAGGTGATGCTAATCCTTTGACAGCCTAATGACCACTTCTTGTGTTGGCACGCTACATTTTATAATACGTTGAAGGCTGTAGGGTGGTCCCGCCACGCTCAAAGGGGATCCATCCTTCAAAAGGCCAACTCATCAAACCAGATTTTTAAGTTTTTGATTTTATTTGTTTCATCTAACATGCAATTACAAGTAACTATGAATTTGCACAAATGAGTGAAGAGCCAAAGGCTGATCATAAGGACAAAGACATCAAAGGGGAGGGGGAAGCGGGTAGCGGGGCACCGTTTTAACAATTTTGTTTCCTTTTACAGTAATGATTTTAATGAATTGAACAGTTAAAAAATTCATTCATTAATTCAAGTAGTAGTTTTGTTCTTTCAACATCAAAACTATGGAACACCGTACCCACCCACCTCAGGATCTCTTCAGAAGTGCTACCTTTCAGGAAGTCCCTTAAGACCTGGCTTTTCACTCTGTAGTCAGTTTTCATAAGCGGTTCTCTTCATTATTCTTGTTTCTTTCAGTGTATTTCAGGCTGTAGCACCTAGACGCCTTCGGGCATTGGTCCACGCTTTCTAAAAATCAAATCTCATGGAGTTTCTCTTTTGTATTCTTCTTCTGCTCTCAGGGGCCTGCCTCCACTTTCTGTACTGGGATAGTAGCTTTACCTCCTCTCATAGGGAGCCTGTTTTCATGGTCACACCCCTCCCTCTCAGGGTCTCAGTTTGGTTCCATCAGATATTTTCTATTTCGGAGGGCGCAGAGGGCTTTCTTTTTTACTGGGACTTATTATCACTGTCCTGGCGGTGAGGTGGGACTTGTTACCCCTTATCGTAGTCCCCTCCGAGGGGCTGTGTGTCCCCTCGAGCTCTTTGTCTCCTCTATATGGTGCTCTGGTCTCTCTCGCTGCCTCTGCACTGAGGGCTGATTCTGCTGATGCAAGAGCCGGAGACTTGGGCCCTGATTAAGAGATTAGATGCTATTTATTGCACCTGAAAAATACTGATACTACCGGATACATTATATATTAGGTGCAATAAAAACCACCTATTATGAGTTTGTGGGGAATATCATGCAGATTTTGGTGTTTTCCTCCATTAAATTTGGACAGGTTTGCCCTGCTGAAATTTAGTAACGGTTGAGTTATTTAATGCGCACGGCAGCTAGAGCAAGCAACGTGTGAAAACAGCTAGGATGGGTGGACGGGCGTTCTCCCACCTGGCGCCAAACAACTGGAATAAGCTGCCGTTGGAACTCAGACTAACAGACTGTTATTTGTCCTTTAGGAAACAATTAAAAGAATTTCTTTTCCCTAAATCTGAATAATATAATCTTGACTCTGTTATCTGTCAACCACTCACTACTGTCAGGATAGCGCCGTGATATCCTATTTGGGATGATTGTTTGCGCTTTATAAATACCATTGACATTCAGGGCAGCATCACTTGTTGCTATAGTAACATGGAGCCTAAGGCACAGAACTACTGGCGGCTCCTCCACTAAGGCAGAGGAGTGTTGCCCCACTGACTTGAAGCAATAAAAAACGGAAAAAATAAATTGATAGTAATGTAATGTTTGGTTGCAGCTTTGTGTGACGCTGCGGGACGGGGCTGCAGAGCAGGGGAGGAGTGGTAGAACCCTCCTAAGTGCGTAATGACTGTTTGGTTGGCCCTCTCGGGCCGCCCCTAACAGTCATGCGCCTTTCCTTGTTCTCCATGCAGGCTGCATTACAGCTTGTATGGAGAACATACTCAGGCCCCCAGTCCCCGGCTGAGCGCCGAACCACGGCGCTTAGACTAATCACAAGGCTGCCTTACACCATTGTGATTGGTCAGAGGAGCGTGGCTGTGCTTCCTGGAGTCCGAGACAGAGGAGAGCAGGAGCAGAGACGAGGGACCCGGCGGCAAGGTGAGAGTAGTTTTTTTCCTATTTTACATTGTGCCTCGTGCGCCCCCTCCCCCGCTGCCCACCCTCAGCTCACTCCGCCACCCGCAAGCCGTGCCGGCCGCCACTGCATAGACCCTTCCTTACAGCTGGAGCGACATCAAAGGTAGAATCGTGAGGGCCTCAACCACATGTGCCAACATTTTGAAATATTCAGATGGGAAATATAAGGAAGATTAAGCCATTTTGTAAGCTCTTGAGCATAGGGAAATGGAGCCAAAAAGATAACAATAAAAAGGAAAAAAATACTCTCCCACTAATAGGTAGAGGTATTATATACGCTGCAGCTTAAACGGGGCCCGCAGCACGTGGGAGGTTGTGGGCCCGGCAGACCTCAAGAGTTTTCGGCTCTGAACCTCAACTATTGGCTCCGCTGCGCTGCATAAAAGCTGCAGCTTCTCAGAATACACAACCTGCAGCACCTCAGAGGAACATGTTCTGCAGCATCACAGATCCTGGGGTCCTGCAGCCCTCCCCCGCCCCCCAAAGCCTGAGTCCTGTGTAGCACGTCTGAGCTGTTTCTATGAGATTCTGCAGGTGCAGGAACCACTGGCTTAGAGCTGCGGCAGAGAACTGCGGCACTGATGAGCCGTATTACTGGAACAGTAGGGGGTCTCCGTTCATTTTTGGAAACCTCAAAAGAGGTGTGTGCGTCTGGATGGAGGAATATTTCAGTTTCCAGGGTCAAGGCTTCTCCGGGGAATGCATCCGAGCCCCTCGCACCACGAGCTTGTTCATGCTAGGGTGGTGCACGTCTCTGTACTCTGTTGGCCGGATCAGACATGAGCAGAGCCCACAACCTCACAGACAATGAACGGATAACATCCTCACTAGATATTCCCGAAGGTCTCCATTAACAAGGTATAGATTACATCTGCGAGGTTTACATTTCACTGGTGAGATTGAACCGATGTATTAGTTTTTTTGTGGTTTTGCAGAAATATTCCAGACTATGCCCAAGAAATCTCCAGAATGAGTAGATTGGCAGGATCCTGGCTGAGTGAGTCCCCAGACCCTACAAGTGCGCAGTGTCAGTATTAAGGCTTTGTGACCGATGTGTAGTGTGTTGTGCCTTTCCCACCCCTTTTCTACTAACTCCGCAAACGTGCATGGTCCTGTTGGTTCCTTGTTTACACTCTAGTCCATGCCCCTTAAGTAACTGAAGCCGGGTCTGGTGGCTTAGTGGATTAATATATCCACTGTGGGGGCCTATGTTCTTGTGGTCACAGGTTCAAATCCCAGCAGGCCTTTTATCCTTCGGAGGTTGATAAAATGAGTTCCATTGAGTTGGGTAACGATAAACATCTGTTGTTCAGCGCAAAGATACAATTGGGTGAATGTGTGCTTTTCAAATACACTTTGTTGCCTGCACATTCAAGTTTAGACACGCCACTGGAAAAGTATGGATGCCACACTCATAACTCCAGCCCTTCCGTTGGCACCTGCTAGCCCTCCGCGGAGGAGCTTTTGTACGCCTTAAGCAGTCAACTTAGGACCACAGAAAACCCACCCACGCAGCTCTGGCTGCACCTTTGTGTGTTGTGCCCCGATGCTGAGACCCGCTTGAGTCTACGAGCTGAGTGTGCAAAAAGTGGCACCCGCGGGGTGCATGTGTCCAAGTGGTATATGAACAATAATAGCATCATCAACTCTCTACATTTAAAGATACAGAGAGCTGAGCTGAGCAGCCGTTCCTGTTCCTGTTGCTGACGGGCGAGGTGCGGTTTTCTGCCGCGGACTGCCGTTCCAAGGAGCCATTCCGGAAAGCCATTCCGTAAGCCGTGAGCCCGAGCCCGAGAATTTGGTGGTAAGGAGTCGCTGGGCAGGAAGGTGAGAAAGGCGAGCGGGCGGGCGGGCGGTGTGAGCGCTGTGTCAGCCGGTGCTGTGAAAACAACACCGCCGCCGCCGCCGCCATCACTGCCTCCTTCACCGGCACTAGAGGAAAAGCAGCTTTGCGGAGGAGCACATGCGAGGCAGGCGAACAAGTGAGGGGGCGGAGGGGCGGTGTGAGCGCTGTGCGAGCGCTGCAACAACAACACCGCTCCCACCACCAGTACAACTACAACCACCGACAAGGAGGGGGGAGAGCCCTCCAAGTACCGAGGGGCAGGTAGGGCCTGGATAACGTCAACGTTAGAATAGCGTCGGGTTGTAACAATCCCCGTTATAGCACAGACGCAGCACATACCCCCGCTACAGCTACAGCTACAGCTCAGACGCAGCATCTAAGAGCATCTAAGAGCTCACCTAAGAGCTCACTAGTAGACATCGCCAATACCAACAAGGAGGAGGAGAAGAGCCCCTCTAAGCACTAGAGCCTGTGCTGGGAGTACGCCGCGGGACGCACACAAGGATTTGAGTGCAGGCACTAGTCACGAACGGACGTGTGGGCAGGTGTGAGCGCTGTGAGAGCGCTGTGATAACAACACCGCCGCCGCATTAGCCATCACCGCCATCACAGCTGACAAGGAGGGGGAGGGCCCCCAGCACCAAGTACCAAGCCCTGCAACAGTTGGTCCGGTCAGGACTGCGACAGCCAGGACCGCGACAGCCACACTCAACACTCAACACCCGCAGACACGGTCAGAAGCCAGCGGGCAGCTCCCGGAGCCCACGAGCCGTGAGTACCAACCCTACTCACATACTTCTCTTCAGCGGGCACAACCAAAACGCTTCTTATGTAGCACCTAAGTCAATAAGCTCGTCACTAGGGCGGCCGGAGGTATATATAAAGCAAGATTCTCCTGACAATTAGACAAATAGTCCAAAAAAAAGAAACAATACCCAGAATGAGATCCGGCACTAAAAGGCAAATCACTCTCAGCAAAAAGAAAAAAAACAACAATCTAAAATCAATCCCTAAAGTTCGCTATCAGATGGAGAGTTCGAGGGATCAAGGGATAGGCAAGATACGGGAAAGTTGGTGGCAATACCGGAGAATCCCGGTTCAGCGACACGTAAACATGGGCAACAAAAAATTAACACATTTTTCTTTCTAAAAGACCCGGTTTCAGCGATTTTCTCCGCAACAGCAGAGTCGCAAAATCTCCTGAGCCCAATACTCCCAGAGACATCCAAATCGTTACCTGCATCAAGGGCTTCAATCAAGGAAACAAAGCAAAATAACCGATGTACACAGGAAAACCTACAAGGCAATTCTGGTTATACAGGGAAAACCAACACCACGAAAAAACAGACAGAAACAGTCCAGGCCCAAGTACACAACACATTTAGTCCCTCTGAGAAAATGGACTTCAATCAAGAAGTGGACAGCAAACCCGCAACTCACTCAAGTATTCAAGAAATAAAGGTCAGGAATAACCCAAAATCTTATCTGTCATCAACACAAGGCCTAGACTCGCTTGAAAATCTCTTCGCTAAATCAAGTTTACAAAACACAAGTCATAAAGAGAATACTAACAACAAGAAACCAGCAGAAGAAGTGGACTTGGGAGGTTCATTAAGCCAGAAACTCGACGGGGAGACAGAGACTGAATAGCCCGTCTCAATCACAAACACCCCAATGCAGATTATAACAACTAAGAAAAAAACAAAAAGAGCATTAGATTTTGAGCAATCCACAACCGAATCTCCCTCCACAAAGGGGTGCACCCACGAGCAGAAGGCCTCAACACCGCGAAACTCAAAGGATCATGACAGTAGTCAAAGAATCTTGATTGACGACAACAGTAGTGTCAGTAACGAGGCAATAAACCAAGCCCAGTCGGACCCCATTCTAATTTCATCGACAAGCAGGATTGAACAGTCCAGAGCAATCTTAGGAAATGGAGTCGGTCCTCAACACAACCCAAATTGGGGAAAATCCCTAATTAGTACATTGGATCAAGCAATAAAAGCATTAACTTCCAATCGGACAAAATGGAAGTGCAAATAGACCTAATAAACATCATAGCTGAGCACATTTCCAAAATAAGCTCTAAAGTCGACACAATATTAACCTCACTACCCAAGAAGGAAAACGAGGTTAATAACACAAATAAAATTAGAGACCGCACAAATTCCGGAAACAGACCCCAAACAAAAAAGTATGCAAAATATAGTCGCTGCAACTGTGGCAGTATAATTGAAAAACTGGCCACCCTTCCAGAGATTCTAACTGACATCCTGGATGTAGTCAAATCCACCGGTGAACAAAACAGAAAACGGGAACACAGGGACACCACCTAAAAGGAAGGAATTCCAAACGGTCAATCTGGAAGCCAACTCCAGGACCGACCACCTAAAGGGGCCGAGAAGAAAACATCTAAAGGTCAAGACGCAAGGGCGCTGGAAAGCCAAGAAGAGCAAATCCACGAAGGTTCGCCTACCCTTCCGACCGAGCAACAGGACAAATTAACAAAACTTCAACGAAAAAGAGCAAGGAAGGCACGGCCTAAACAAAATAAAAAACTCATTGGTGTCCCAGAACACATTTTTCCAATCTTTACAAAGAAACTAAGCTAAGACCCCGATGTAAAAAAGGACAGGCTTAAAACTGCAGATAGTAGTCAGGACCAACAAAACCTGGAAAGGGTAGCTTTTCTTTTGAGAACTCCGTAAAGGCGGAAGCAACACAAAAACTAGAAACAAAAACCCTTAATGGGCCAACGGGACTCAAACAACCAACCGAAGACACAATTAAACCTAGACGTAATATAAAGGAAACTCCTCGAATAAGAACTTATGCAGACAACGACCCAAATGACCGTGACAAAGACATGGACATCTACATTGACGCTGGCAGCACACAGCCCAATTTGTCCACATCGCAAAGAAAAAAAGAAGAGGAAATATGCAAACCTGATAAAAAGCACCAGACCAAAAATGTAAGTACGGCCGTAAGGGAACAAAAAACCTCTCAACGCGAACAAGATCAGAGAGCTTTAAAGATTACGACTAACGCAACAGGTAGGAGTGTCATAACAAAAAGAGATCTCCCCGAACACGAGCAACCAGCTCAATGTACAGGAATTAGATTTATGAAGCAAACAGAAACCAGTAGGGAGACACCATCAGCCCACGAAAAAGAAAACAATTCTACAATAGGGCCTTTAAGAACAAAAAATAATGCAATACCGCAGCTGGACAACTTAACACTAACACCAGACGAAATTGAACCAGTCGTAACTTTTATTCTAGAATTTGAAACAAAAGGAAAGCATGATATCCTCAATAGAGGAAACATCTTAAAACTGTTTAAGGAACTTCCGGACCTTAAAGGAATAGTTTCCCTAGACATGGAAGCAGTAGAGCTCCAGCTAAATAGAGCAAGGCCAGGAACAGAAAATTCAGTCACTACTTGGAAATCAAAAGAGCTTGCAGCACAAATCTATGCACATAAAGAAACATTCGAGAACAGGGCAATCAAAATATTACAACATAAGCAACCGAAATACCCTCACCCCCTCCACAACAGCCTGGATTACCACAAGGACAAGGAGCCCCAAAGGCCCCAAACAAAATCATGTTTACACACAGCCCGAGCAACCTCTCCAGAGAAAGGAACAGAAACAAAAACCATCTTAAAAAATCAGACAATTACATACCGGCTGCACTGCAGTAACCAAGACTGGTCATGGATCCCAACAGTACTTAGCGAAAAGGGCTCCTAGAACTGACAAAACAACCATAACCAGAAAACGATTAATCGGCAGGCAGAAGGAAAAAACAACTGCAGATCTAATCAACTTATGCTCTTGGAACGTGCACAGTTTTAGCTCCATGGAGAAGGATCACGAAACTCAATTTTTTTTTTACAATTTGGACATTATACTCTTACAAGAAACCTGGAATCTGACACAACTAGGATTTCCAGGCTTCACAGCCCATCACATACTTGCAGAAAAGCACCCAAAATATGGTCATCCCCGGGGTGGTCTAACAATCCTTGTCTCTCAGAAATATAACTGGATCCAGGAAATATTGGATGTTGGACTAAACTGGGTTCAAGCAATAAAAATCACAATACAGCCCCTGCAACAACTGCTAATCTTAAACATTTATATACATCCAGATCACAAAACAAAAAAGGAAAAATTGGAAACACTGTTAACTCTTATCAAAACCTTACAAAAAACCAATAAACAATGCTCCATGATAATCTCAGGAGACTTTAATCATAATTTACTTAGCACTAAAAGGAAAAAAGGGTAGCAGCTGCGTCCACTCTAATTGAACGGGGGAAGATAGCAACAATGGGCCTAATAATATTAAAAAGTTAAAAAAAAGAAGGCCTGACTCAACCGTGAGCGGCAATGTCAAATCGCCTCTAGATTACACACTTGTATCAACGAGCCTGATAAACTCAATCGTGGAATACTTAATAGTCCAGCGCCTGGAAAGCGATCATTACCCACAAATCCTTAGGTTGGACATCGCCGCACCTAGAGCAGAGAGAACGAGTTCACTAAATCAAGAAACAGAAAAATGTAACCTGCGAAAAATAAAATGGAGGGGCGGGGATGCACAAAAAATCATGACTACGGCCACCAACTTTATGTTGAAACATGGGAGCCTTGACAACGGAGACCCAATAAACAACTGGGAAAACTTGTTGGAGGTAATAAGGAACAACCGCTCAGCTCAGTCGAGATTAATTAGAGACCCATTAAGAAAACCAGCGCCCTGGTTTAACGCGGATCTAAAACAAGAAAAAAGAAAATTAGCCAGGGCTCAACGAACGGCTGCAAAGGCCCAACGTACAAATACTGCAGACCTCAGAAATATGAGAAAGGCATACCGAAAAAACTATGGGAAGCAAAAGGCCAATACAAAGAACGGGTATGGACAAAGCTACTGATTTCCATCAAAAAAGCATCTTCTAGAGAGTTCTGGGTAATCATTAACGAACTAAATCTGGGTCAGGCACTGTAACAGGATCCCGGGATCAGCAACACGGAATAGGAAACATACGTGAAGAACCTTTACTTAACAAAGGATCCCCAAAGAATTGAAAAAAAACAACAAGGGAGACCAACGGAGAGCAAGGCCTTCAGTTTAAAATCACACAACAGTGTTATTGCAGAACCAAACTTCAAATATGAAGAATTATTGATCACACAGGCCCAAATAAAAAGGCTAATTCAAAAATTAAAATCAGAAGGGGCCCCGGGGCCGAACGGCATTCCAACTGCAGTCTATAAAACAGACATGGACTTCTGGGCTGATATTTTATCTACACTCTTCAATTACATCTTAATAAAAGGAACTCTTCTGGAAACATGGAGAGGAAACATCATCCACCCAATTTACAAGAAAGGGGACCGGAAAGAGCCAGGAAATTATCGCTTAATTTCCTTAATAGAAGTTGAAGCTAAGATGTACGCCTCGTGCCTGTTGAAAGAGCTGCAGGACTGGGAAACATCAACAAAAATAATCCCCAGGTTTCAAATCGGTTTCAGACTGGGGATGGGGACTACTACCAACCTGGCCACCCTGGGCTTGCTAACTGACAACGCCAAAAAAAGAAAACACCAACTATATGCTTGTTTCGTCGACATTAAATCAGCTTTCGACCACGTAAGCAGGCCCAGGCTGTGGAGCAAACTAAGAGAGTGGGGGATGCCGGAATAACAATATTAACAATGAAGGTCAAACAAGGGAAGGGTAGCAGCCTTACTCACAAAATCGAGAGACAGGATGGATTAAAACAAGGCTGCGTCCTTGCCCCCAGTCTTTTTAACTTATATCTTGCTGACATCGGACGAAAAATAGACGCAACTGAAAGTCATGCACCGAAACTTGGTAACGTTCCCGTGCCCATAATGCAGTACGCTGACGATATAGTCTTACTAAATAAAACACCCGTCGGACTGCAACGCTTAGTGAATACGTTAGTTTCGTATTTAGCAGAGGAAAACCTGGAGTTGAACAAAAACAAAACCAAAGTGCTCCGAATCTCGGAGTGTAAAAAACTGAAATACACATGGTCAATCAATAAATCTCTCCTCGAAGAGCAGGACTCGTACTAATATCTGGGGATGACCATCGAGCGGGGTAATACAAAAAAAAAAAGCACATTCAGGTACTAAGAGGGAAGGCGCAATCACTAATATATGCATATAGGCAATTGCAAAAGACAGTGGGAGGTCTAAACTACACGAATCTACTCAAAGTCATGGCTGCCCAAATTATTCCAACCTTGTCTTATGGACTAATCGGATGGCTCGGAAGCGAATCAGCAATCTTAAACAACCTACAAAACAAAATATACAAAGTGGTGTTTGGGTTGCCAAATGCAGCATCGCCAGCCCAAGTTCGATTAGAATTCGGCTTACAAAACCAAGACATTAGGTCAAAGTCCACATTTGTAAAATTCTGCCATAAGATCCGAACTGCACCTAGAGAGTCTTTGGACAACTTATGCTGGGAGGAAATAAACTTTTTGGTAGGCAGGCAGAACACCACTCAATGGGGAGAATTTCTCAATCAGAGTTTGACAACACTTGGCCTCCACGAAGTGTGGAAAAAAAATATCGATCACAAGCAGTTCAGCAAAATAGCAAACGGTTCGGCACAAAAGATTTCCTTGCTCAAAGACAAAAGAACTCTAAGTAAACGGAGACACGCTTGGACAGTAGTTAACTCTTACACCACCCAAAAAACGCAAGTTTTTCTAGCCCAACACTACTGTCAACATCTAAAAAAAACGCTAATAGCCTACCGTCTGGGCATGCATTTTCCAAAAGATCTAATGCCTTCCTGGAAACAACAATCGGAAAGTGCTAACTGCAGACTATGCGGATACAAGAACGAAACAGTGTCACACATATTATGTGTATGTCCTGCGCTGCAGGTCTTAAGAAGAAGATACCTTCGGGCAATCTTCAACATATTGAAAATCTGCACCTGCAGGCAGGCGGTCATACGGTGGCTAAGTGGCGTCTCACCCATCCTTTCATGTCGGGGAATCAAATTCATGGCTAAGGCAACAAAACAGTTACTAGAAAAGGAACAGATATAAGGAATTTTCCCGTTCAGAACAAAAAAAATAAAATAAAAAGAAGTACAGGGACAGAATCCAAATGACAAAATTGAAACAAACGGACTTAGGACCCTTTTTACCAAGTAATTTGATAACTGAAATCATTTTTGATAACAATAATCAGACTCCATGTCAACTTTTATTTGCATTTTTAATTTGTTGTTGCACTGTATTTATTGTTTGTAAATATTGTAAATATTTTATTTAATCACACAATAAAATGATGATGATGATGATAAAGGTATCTGAAACTGGCAAGAGATTTAACTAGTAACACTACTGACAGGCAGCGGATCGCGCGGTGCGCACTGCAGCTTACACTAGAAAGCGTGCGCACCAACCATTTAATAAATGAAGAGGCCGTGGCATGCGTGCACCATTTAATTTTATGGGTAGGCCGTGGCACCATTTTATTTATGAAGATTTGAAGAGGCTTGCTTGCTCCGCTGAGTGTGGGTGCCCCTGGAGCAAGGCCCCCACCACAACAAGGGAGCTGCGAGCCTGTTTTACGCCCCTGGGTGAGAGTCTGAGACCTGAATGACTGCACTGTGCAAGGCCTGCGGACTGATCGCGGTAGTGAGGTTTGGCTCCTGGGACCCTTGGATCCATTTGGGTCATATTTTCAAACATGTCAACAAGTTGATTATATAATGCTATGCTATATAATATCATTATGCTATTTGTATCTTCTTTGCGCTGACTTCCCACCAATACTTTGAGCTCACTTCCCGCCAATATTGGCAGATTATATTTATGCTGTTAGTTTAAATTGCCCATATTTTGTACACACTATTGTAACATTTTATTTTTGTGTTTAGACATGTATCTGTTTCATATCGTATATGTAATTCATGTGCTCAGAAGTCCCTTCAGGGTGGTGGCAGCACCTTGCTATCTCGTTTTCAAAGGCGAGCAGATTGCGAGGGTCTCTCCTCTGCTCTAACTTGTACCCCGCTGTTTTTTGGAGTTACCTTTTAAATTACAAACAATTGATTTTAATAATTGTGTTGTATGCTTCTGATATTGATTGTACCTTTTTTATCCTCCTGAGCACTGTTACCCGGTCTCCCTGTGCCCCGTTCCACCGCGGCTTCCTGGTGCCGATTGTTGTGGAGGGCTAGGTCGGGCGCCATCTTGTGTGAGGCCCGGACCCCTGCGGGACCCGAGTTAGCGGTCCAGCTGAGGGAGGGGCTTGGGTCATAAATAGCGATGCACTTTAAAACGTGCAGCGGCCACGCGCAGCGGGCGCGCCGTCTACGCGCCGAAGGAGCGCCAAAGGAGGGCCCGTCTGTGCCCGTCCGTGCTCCGGATGTGCTCAGTGCCAGTCCCCCTGCCTGTTTCCATAGGAAGCCTCATTCTACCACTCCACGGTATTCTCACGATGATCTGACTGCACTGAATGTCATGAATTGTGGGAGAGATAACCCTTGGGGGGTGGCTGATAGTTTATCTCGGGAGTGCTCTGTTTGTAACTTCCATTTCCATCCCACATTAAGCTGCCATGTTCGAGTAAACACAGACCCCTTACTGATCAGAGCGGGCTTAATTAACGCCAGGTCACTGGTCAAGCACGCTGCCGATATTTTTGAACTTTTGGCAGAGAAGCAGTTCGACCTCTTTTTTATTACTGAAACCTGGTTAAATGACACGTGTGCCCCGGTGGTGGAGTTAGCTATTCCACGGGGCTTTAAAATCACTTTGGTGGACCGCCCGCTTGGAAGAGGGGGCGGTGTCGCCGCGATCCATAGGGACAGGTGGGTCTTCTCCTGCGAGCCCTAGGACGAGCTGGCGGACGCGGAGGTGCTCCATTTCACCCTCGTGCTTAACTCACACTTCACCGTAGGAGGTACACTGGTGTACCAGCCGCCGGGATATGTTGGGAACTTTGTGGGGGCACTGGAAGAGGTTATAATTCTGCGTGCTTTAAGATATTCAAGGTATCTCCTTCTGGGGGACTTTAACATCCATGTTGATATCTTAGACTCCATTGAGGCCACTCGCCTAGGTGAAGCCCTCTCTATGGCCCACCTCAAACAATGGGTTGACACTCCAACCCATGTGGGGGGCCACCTCTTCGACTTGGTCTGCTCTAATTTCGACATTGTCATGGCCTGTCCTGAGAGCGTGACATGGTCGAATCATAAGCGGATCAGTTCTCCTTGTCTTTGGATGCTGCCACGGAGAGTGGCCCTCCACTTGCCCACTCACAGAGGATCAATTTAGACACCTTGACTGAATCTTTGTCTCAAACCCGTCCAATACTGACCTCGGAGGTGGAAGTGGCGGTCAGTACCTTTAACGCCTGGCTGGAACATGGGTCTGCTACCTCCATCAATAAAGGCTGTATCCGCAGGCTGCAGTCTACCCCCTCCAAACCATGGTTTTCCCACACCCTACGGGAATTGAAACTGGGATGTAAGAAACTCGAACGGGTGTGGAGACAAGCCTACCTGCCCGAGGCAAAGAGAGATCTGCAGGCGGCACAAGAAAACTACTATGCTGCCATCAGATCTGCCAAGAGCAGCTACTATGCAGGGCAAATCGATAAAGCAAATAATAATAGCAAGGAAATATTTTCAATTGTTGAAAGCTTTTTATAACCATGTGCCACGCAACTTCTGTTGCCTTCATCTGAGCAGTGGTGCGAAGAGCTTTCCTCGTTCTTCGTAGACAAAATTGCCAAAATCCAAGAGGACTTGCACGCCGTTTGTGACGGCTTTTTGTCCCCCCCCCTGCATTCCCCCCTTCCACCCTGCCGAAGCCAGTTGAGCAGTTTGCTAGCTTCTCTCCGCCTACTGAGTCCGACATTACTGCAGTCCTTGCGGCCTTGAAGTCGGGGTCTCCCTCTGACCCTTGCCCTGCTAGGGTCCTTGGGGGGGGGGGGGGGTAGCTGAAACAGTAGGCAAAGAGGTCACCCAGATTGTTAATCTTTCCTTTTCCTCCGCAACTGTCCCGCTTTGTTGGAAGCAAGCTAAATTGTTGCCGCTTCTGAAAAAGACTGGGCTGGATCCAGCTGTGCCTTCCAACTATCGGCCCATATCATTACTGCCAACCTTAGCAAAAGTTTGCGAGAAGATCGCTTTCAAACAGTTGGACAATTTCGTTGAATCATCTCAGGCACTGCATCCAGCTCAGTCTGGATTTCGGGCTGCTTACAGCACCGAAACGGCGCTAGTCGAAATGTCGGAGGCTATCCGGGAGTGCCTGGATGGAGGTGGCAGAGCGGTTCTGATTTTATTAGACCTCTCTGCCGCTTCGATACGGTGCCCCATACTCTTCTCCTCACTAGACTATCTGCCGTTGGCATCACCGGCCTTGCACTCGACTGGTTGACTTCTTTTCTGGACAATAGGACGCAACAGGTCTGGATGCCTCCATACGCCTCCTCACCTAAGAAACTCTCCACAGGAGTTCCTCAGGGGTCTACTCTGAGTCCCTTGCTTTTTAATGTTTATTTAACCCCTTTGATTTATCTAGCGGAACAGCTGGGGGCCAAAATTATGGCCTACACCGACGATACCCAACTTTTGTTCACCTGGCCAAAGGACAATCTGGATACGTCGGCGGTCCAACTTTGCCTTTCATCGGTCTTCCGCTGGTTAGCACTTGCCCAGCTCAAGTGTAATGAAGACAAGTCTGAGGTTCTCTTTTATGGCTCCTTTCCCGATAAATTCAGTGATCTTTTATGGCCCCGTGATCTGCCTTGCACAAAATCAATTGGTGGCCCAGCAAAAAACCTTGGAGTATGGTTTGGAAACGACCTTAAGTTTGAGGACCACATAAAAAAACTCACTGGGGTCTGTTTTGCCACTCTCAAAGCCCTACGTAGGTTTTTTCCCCTCCTCCTGAGAGCGGCAAAAGAGACGGTTTCGCGTGCTCTAATACTTTCCAGGCTGGACTACGCGAACGGTCTGTTCTGCGGTTTACCTGCCTATCTGATTCAACGTCTCCAGGTCATCCAAAACGTGGCCGCAAGGCTCTTGTTTAAACTACCCAAGAGATCTACGGTCTGTCCCTGCCTCTGCAGCCTCCACTGGCTCCCGGTTGTCCACTGGATTATGTTTAAAACTCTTGTCCTCTCTTTCCGCGCGGTCCATCAGACTGGTCCTGTCTACCTGAGGAAAAGGTTTGCCTTGTATATCCCTAATCGATGCCTCCGGTCGGCTAACCAGTGCCAAATGATTGTCCCTAGATTTAAATACTCCCGACTAGGTGGCCAATCCATTTCGGTCAGGGCCTCTAGGGCCTGGAATGCTCTCCCTTTCCATCTCAGGACTGCTCCGACCATTACGGCCTTTAAGAAGGGGCTAAAAACTCATTTGTTTAGTATCACTCTTTAAACTGTTATCTCCTGCGTGCCTTCTGAATCTGTCTCACCTTCCGCGCCAGGATACTATCTTAGTAACAGAGCGCGCTACAAAAGCCTTTATATCATATCATATATCATATGTAATGTAACTGGTTCTATTGTAGAGCACTCGGACACCTTCGGGTAAAGTACGCGCTATATAAAAACGCATAACTAAATAAATAAACTGACAAAGGGCACCAATAGTAGAACATTGCATTTGGATACTGATATGGGACACTGACAGATGTACATTGTGACTGACACCTGCATTGGTAGACAGCCACTGCGACACCGATACTGGGACATGGGGATACAGAGACACAGGTCACAGACACTACAGTGAAACTTACATAAATCCACTGGCACTGGAAAAAGAGGACACAGTAACACTAATGCATGAACAGAAAGACTAGGTGAGGGACACAGAGCGAGAGACCATAAACACTCAGAGCATGGACTTAACAACAAGCACGCCTGTGGTCACAACTAAAAAACAATGTGTTTTGAGCACTCCTCAGCACCAAGAAGGGAATAATGTTGGCAAATGCTGGACATCAGCAATACTCCATAATCTTTAGTCTTAAAATAATAAGGCAGCCTAGCAGCAACCATACACTATGACCCCACAGCCCCGCCCCAATAATCCCAACCATGTATTAGCCGATGTGGATTCCTATAATGCATCTTTACAGATTTCAGGACTGGGAGAAGGCCACATGTGTTCTGCTGTCACAGTGAAGAAAGGAGGTACTGACCACCCCCTAAAGTGCAGGGGGGGGTGATCTCCCTCCAACACTGGGCTTGCGTGGTAGCTGAGAGCTCCTGACTGGTTCCGGAGCGTGTGGGGGACCCTCTATGTAGTTTGCAGAGGGGCGGGGGTGGGGGGCGCACAAGTTTCGTTATGCCAACTGGTCAGGCCTTCTGCATGTAGAGGAGAGGCCCATTCAATTTGGAACCAGTGTGCAGGCTGCCAGAGAGTGAGAAGGAGAGCAGTGCAAAGTGAGAGTCCAGGACCAAATTGCATCCCCACCAGTCACTGACAGTTTCTTGGTGCAGTCAGTGCTTGATTTGTAAGAAACGTAAGTGCAGGCTCCAAAATGTTTCTTAGAAAGAAGCTGCTGGCACACCTGAATTCCAAAACTGACTAGTTTTGGTTCCACCTCATGTCTCTATCTTCCTCTGCCCTGCACTTTCTGTGTATTTGCCTCATCTTTCTGGCCCTTTTTCATTCCCGTTTTCCCTCTTTGTCATGGTTTCCCTATCACTTCCTCCTCCTTTCCCAGTTTCAGTCGATGGGCCAAAATAAGATGAAAACTAAGCCCGGGTACCTACAAATGATTGGTGGTGACCACCATCTGCAACCACATGCAGAAACTAAGCACAGAGCTCAAGGCTGAAGAACAATGCATGCCAGGTGCTTGGTTAGCTCGAATGTTTGTGCATAATGACTTGGGCCCATTGCCACACACACTGATCTGTGCCACACCTCCCTCGAGACTTTATGGCTACTTTGCCTATCTGTCCCAGTCACTGTCCCATCGAGGGCTGTCCTGCAAGACCAGGTACATTCAATTCAGTTATGTTATGTTATGTTAATTATTATTTGTACAGCGCACGTACGCCCATGGGCTTCATGGCGCTATTGGAAAGATGAGATAAATAACATAACTAGGGGAAAGTGTTACCAACAATCTATACAGCGAAAGCCTGTGTGAAGAGCAAGGTTTTAAATGCCCGTCTGAAGGTAAGGAGATCCTTACTCTGTCTAAGAGTCAGAGGCAAGGAGTTCCATAAGGAGGCTGCCAAGAAGTGTAAACAGCTGCCTCCTTGTCGCTTCTTCTTAGACCGGGGCACCACCAATAGATCTTTATGGGCTGAGCGCAGACTACGCGAGGGGGTGTATCTCCCTATCAGCTGTCTTATAAACAGGGGGCCCTTGCCTTGTTAGGCCTTGAAAATAATGCACCCGGCTTTAAATGCGGCTCTCTGGGCCACAGGTAGCCAGTGTAGTCTCTCTAGTCCTAGTTTGATGGATTCCCACTTGGGTAACTTGCAAATCAGCCTGGCTGCTTGATTTTGAAGATATTGCAGTCTTTTAAGTTGACCTGCAGGCAGGCCCAAATTATAGACTGTTGGAAAAATCAATGCAGGACAGAACTAAGGCGATAACTGCTTGGATCAGGGCAGAATGGGTAAGAGGGTGAGCAATTTTCTTGATTTTTCTCAGTTGGAAGAACCCCGAGGAGACTACTGTTCCAATCTGTGCTTTCAGAGAGAGATCCTCGCTGATGGTCACTCCCAAGCTTTTTACTGAGTGAGATTTTTTAGGAGGAAGGCCCATATCCAGGGGCCAGAAATGGGGGCCCCAGCTGATCTCACTCTTCCCGGGCAAGATCAATTCGGTCTTGCCCGGGTTCAGCTTGAGATGGTTCAAGGTCATCCACCTCTGGATATGGGTCATAGTAGCCTGGAAGTCACCAGCAGCATCGGAGGAGTTCAGGGTGAAAACGAGCTGTAAGTCATCAGCATAATTATATGCGGGACTTTATAATCTCTCAAGGAAAACAATGGGGGCCGCATATACAAATTAAATAATAATGGGGACAAAGAGGAGCCTTGAGGGACTCCGCAGAAAGAATTAATTTTGGGGGCTGTAAAAGACCCTAGCCGGACAGACTGGGTGCTCTCCGATATGAAAGATTGCAGCCAGCCCAAAGCAGAATCTCTAAGGCCGGCCTGTTCGACACGGTTGACCAGGATGGAATAGTCAACCGGCGACTAACAGGCCCACCGTGTCTTTGTACTCACCAGATCTGTGTTCTTTAGTTTTGTTCAAAATTGTCTTTAAACCTTTTAATTAATATCATTAGTTGTTAGAATCTTGTGACTAGAAATAACAATCTACCCAACATTTCCCCAAAGGTGCTCTATGTAAAAAACATCCCTTGATATAATTGCACTTCTGTTGTATTCAAATTTTCTTAATTTTACTGCCAGGGAGGACTTTCAAAACACCGTTTGATACTCATTTCCTAAACATTTTCAAATGTTAATGGTTCACTGCTCTTTAAAATGCACCTTCCCTTCTTTAAAATACACCTTCCCTTCTTTAAAATGCACCTACCCTACTAACAAGCACAAACGTACGGCTATAACGGCAGAGGATACTATTACTTTGAAGATACTACAAAGCATGTTGCTTCTTCAAACCTCACCATATTATGCCCTTTTTGAAAAGAGATTGTGTTGGGGCCCACATCTGTTTAACCCTTAGACAGTGTTTGTTCCTTGGTGCCTGCCATGTCATCATCTACCTCTGGCTACAGTCTTTCAGTCTGCACTAGTAGATATCCACTAGATGGCAGTCTTGTGACGCGGTGGGACGCTGCAGGAGCAGCATGGATTATGCAGCCAAATGAAAGACTGCCCCGTGTTGCGCGTTTTAAACCACTACCTTGGGGGTTTGTTGCTGAAAAGATTGCGTACAGTGCGGCTGACACACTGAATCATGCACTGCCAGGGCTGGGTCATGCTCCCGCTCTCTGGCCAGCCAGTGCACAGTGCTAGAGGGGGCCCCCTCCCGCTCAGCCACCCCTCACCCCCCCCCCCCCCGGGGCTGCGGGGGTTATTGTTACACCCCTGAGCAAAGCCAGACTCCTCTGACCAATCACAATGGTGTAATGCAGCCTTGTGATTAGTCTAAGCGCCGTGGTTCGGCGCTCAGCCGGGGACTGGGGGCCTGGGCATGTTCTCCAGGCGCATGACTGTTAGGGGCGGCCGAGAGGGCCAACCAAGCAGTCATTGCTAACTTAGGAGGGTTCTACCATTCTTCCCCTGCTCTGCAGCCTCGTCCCGCAGCGTCACACAAAGCTGCAACCAAACATTACATTACAATCAATTTATGTTTTTCAGTTTTTTACTGCTTCAAGGCAGTGGGCAACGCTCCTCTGCCTTAGTGGAGGAGCCGCCACCTGTTCTGTGCCTTAGGCTCCCTGTTACTATAGCAACAAGTGACACTGCCCTGAACACATGGAGGGTCTGATTACGAGTTGGTTGGTGGATTCTGACCCATGTGTAAACCCCTGTTTATGCACGGGTCAAGATTGCAAGTTTGCAGGTATTTAATGCATCCAATAATTATCAGATGCATTAAAGGGCAAACCTGTCCAAATTTAATGGAGGAAAACACTAAAATCTGCATGATATTCCCCACAAACTCATAACAAGTGGTATATATTGCACCTAATATACAATGTTTCAGGTAGTATCAGTATTTAACAGATAAATAGCATCTACGCTCGTAATCCGGGCCCAAGTCTCCGGCTCTTGCATCAGCAGAATCAGCCCTCAGAGCAGAGGCTGCGAGAGAGACCAGTGCACCATACAGAGGAGACAAAGAGCTCGAGAGGACACAGAGCCCCTCGGAGGGGACTAAGAGAAGGGGTAACAAGTCCCACCTCACCGCCAGGACAGAGATAACAAGTCCCAGTAGAAAAGAACGCCCTCTGCGCCCTCTGGAAGCACACTGAGACCCTGAGAGGGAGGGAGTGTGACCATGAAAACAGGCTCCCTAGGAGAGGAGGTAAAGCTCCTATCCCAGTACAGAAAGTGGAGGCAGGCCCCTGAGAGCAGAAGAAGAAGAATACAAAAGAGAAACTCCATGAGATTTGATTTTTAGAAAGTGTGGACTAATGCCCGAAGACGTCTAGGCGCTACAGCCAGATATTCACTGAAAGAAACAAGAATAATGAAGAGAACCGCTGATAAAAGGACCGTTATAAAAACTGACTACAGGGCGTGGCTTGAGCGCCGCACAAGATGGCGGCTTGACGGCGAGGCTCCGCTGACGAAGCTCGAGCACCGGCAATTATCTCAACGTACACCGAGGCTTCTCCGAACCACTGCACATAATCGACAATCGGAATGTGAGGTGAGCAGGACGCTATATTCCCTGTCTCTCAATTCTACCGGAATGTGCTCTTTTTCCAAGTGACGCGGTTCGCTATTCTGGCGGCCGCCATTTTCCTTTACCGCAATCCTTTCAATAGCGGTTTTCACTCATGTGAACCTCATCGTACGAACTGTTCTGTGACTCCTCCGCCTCACTCAGCCACATGCTCTTGCAACATGCTCATAAAGCTGCAATTTTTCACCTTCTGTGTTTTTGAGGCTCCACGTTGTTTTCACTAGCTTACCTCCTCAACTAAATGACCTCTCAACGTGGTTGGCGCCTTTTCTTCACGGCTTTCATGCTTCTGGCGCACTCTACTCTATTTTACTTCTTTTGAAGTGGATTTTCATACAAAAAAGGATTTCTACACATAATCTACTTTTTTGGGGTTCTGTAGCAGCACTGCTGTACTTTTCTCTTGCCTTATATGGGGAAATTGCGCAACCTCAAGTTTACTGCTCCCAAGGTCACTTCTCGTCAATCCTCAGACTCTGACTCTACGACGCATACCATGGATGATCAAGCTCCTCATAAACCAGAGGCTACACAGGGAGCAATTCCTAAAACTAATATTTCCAGTAAGCTTCTGCAACCTGGTTCTACTAAGCGTCTGAAGAAAGACCCTCCCTCTCCAGGTTCCTCGTCGCACTCAGCGTCCATGGATCTTATCCTTGAAGAACTGCGTGCGCTTAAACCAT
The DNA here is from genome assembly GCF_964261635.1 of Lissotriton helveticus. Lineage (NCBI taxonomy): Eukaryota > Metazoa > Chordata > Amphibia > Caudata > Salamandridae > Lissotriton > Lissotriton helveticus. Next base: position 87,342,692 of record NC_136063.1, read on the forward strand.
TCATGGCTGAAACCACCAAAACTTTGCAATTTCTCCATGATAAATGGTCTACACTTGAATCAAGGGTTCTTTTGGTGGAACAATCTACGGAATCTCTTCAGGCTTCTTGCGCACGAATTTCGATGTTGGAGAAGGATGTTTCTCTCTTAAGAAGGCAGACGGAAGAGTTGGAAAATAGAAATCGTAGAAATAACCTACGCCTTTATAATCTTCCGGAACACACAGAAGGGTCAAATCCAACCGAATTCTTCCAAACCTTCTTACAGAAAATTCTAGATCTTCCTCCTTCTTCTTCCCTCAACATTCAACGCGCACACAGACTTGGTCCGAAAGTATCCACCAAACCCCGCGGAGTCATCATGTTGTTCTTGCAATATACTGATCTCCTTCAAGTACTTTCTGCAGCAAAAGCGAAAAAACAAATTATGTGGGAAGGTCATCGTTTATATCTTTCTCAAGATGTAGCTAAACCAACAGCTGACCGTCGGAAGCAGTTCCTTGACTTACGACCACGACTTCGGGATCTTGGTGCCAGGTTTGGCTTACTTCACCCGTGCCTCTTCAAGGTGACCTACAAAGAAAAGACCACGACTTTTGAAGAACCACACGCCCTTGAAGAGTTTCTTCGTTTTCATGAAGCCGAAAACATGGACACTGCAAGACCAGTTTAATTTATCATGTGTCTTCCCTGTTTAACAACAGTATTTATCTCTTTCGTATCCTAATGTATCTAATTGTTTTCTACATCCCAGTGTTCATACTTAATCCTCATTTATCGTATCTATTATTGTGTATTTATATATTTGGTTCTCATATGTCTCCTTAACTTCCCCTTTTCAATTTTTGTCTTCCTACAGATCCCCTCCTCATGTACCTCACCCTGGTGTATTTTCGCTCCTCAATTGCTCCTATGCTGGTTCCTCGAGTGTTCGGTCGCGTGAGTTTCAGTTGTCGATGTCGTCCTCTTTTGGCGTCGTCACCCCTCTTCTTCTGTTGTATTTGTTAGTATGTTTCCTCTTCTCCTCTTACCTTTTCTTATTTTTTCTATGCTACCTATTCTACTATTACTCCTCTTACTATTTTCTTTCTTTACTCATTTCTTTATCTCTCACTTCTCTTATTCTCAACTTTTTCTCTCTCTCTTTTTCTCTCATAAATTCGTTCTTGCATTCTTACTACTCTTCTCAGCCTTTCTCAACGTCTTTTTTACTACATCTTCTCTTTTATATCATTCTCCTGATAATTTACATTCCGAGTAGTCACCTGGAATGTTAAGGGGTTAAATAACCCCATCAAACGTCAAAGAGTTTTAACACATTTAACCAGACTTAAAACAGATGTAGCCCTCCTTCAAGAATCCCACCTTACAGAATTGGAGGCTACCAAACTTAAGCGTTGTTGGGTGGGTCACGTTTTTTATTCTCCTGCTATAGGTAAGAAAAATGGTACAGTTATACTTTGTCATAAAAAGTTAAATGTTTCAATTGTATCTCAAGAATGCGACGCTAATGGTCGTTGGGTTATCGTTAATCTTCTTATAGATAAAATACCTATAGTTATTTTCAATATTTATGCTCCTACAGGTGTTGATAAACTGTTTTGGCCTGCTATTTCTGATAAACTTGTTACCCTTAATGACCAATATGTTATTCTTGGCGGTGACTGCAACCAAGTATTTGACCCCTTCATAGATAGAAATTCAAAAGTTAAATTTGTTCCTTCCAAAATGCATTCCCAGTTCGTCTCCTCTATACAGAATAATGCTTTGGTTGACATTTGGAGGCTTTGTAACCCAGATCTCAGAGAATACACTTTCTATTCCCCCACTCATCACTCCCAATCACGTATTGATTACCTCTTCCTCAGCAAACCATTAGCACAAGTCGCCATTCATTCAGACATAGGCTCCATTCTAATTTCAGACCACGCTCCCGTCTTTGTGGACATTGACCTTCTCCCCTACTCCCCACACTCAGGCCGCTGGAGATTTAATAATTCCCTACTCCTTGATTCTAATTTTTGCACCCAATTTACAAATTTTTCTACTGAATTTTTTACACTTAACCATCTTCCAGAATCTTCCTTTGTCATGATATGGGACTCGTTTAAAGCAGCTGCACGAGGATTCATCATTAATTTCGTTTCACAAAAGAAAAAACAATCAATCTCTAAATCAACTCAACTCTTAGATAAAATTAAAAAAATAGAATATGCTTATTATAATTCAAATTCTGAATCTTCTCTTCGTGAACTAATTTCTGCCAAATTTGATTTTAATAAATATACCACCAACGCCGCCTCAAATTCTCTTCTAAAGTGCAATTCCCGCTATTACGGTGGACAGAATAAGATGGGCAAACTTCTGGCCAACTATCTCAAGATACGAAAAGAAAGAACAAAAATGGAATCCTTACAAGGCCCAGCTGGTGTATCTTTCTTTAAAGATAAGGACATATTAGCTCAATTCGTTTCCTTCTACCAAACTCTCTACACTCCCGAATCTATTCCCGACCCTAATGACCTTCTTACATTCTTTCAAGATATCCCTCCTCCAGAATCCTCTCATCTTGACTTCCATTCATTAGATTTGGACATTACCTCTTCGGAAATCTCTCATGCAATCTCTATCCTTCGTCGAGGTAAAGCACCAGGGCCCGATGGTTTCACCATTGAGTTCTACAATCACTTTTCCTCCCTTCTTCTCCCAAAATTACATTTGCTATTCCAATCCTTTGCGGCTTCCGGCTCTTCCCAAGGTACTTTCCAAGAAGCATTAATTTGTTTAATACCTAAACCAGATAAAGATCATACCCTTTGTAAAAATTATCGCCCTATATCACTAGTAAACACTGATTACAAAATCTTCGCCAAAATTATAGCTCTCCGATTAGATCCCTTACTACCAGACCTTATAGGCCCTGAACAGTCTGGATTCGTTAAAGGTCGCCTATCATCAGACAACTCTCGTGTCTTCTTTAATATTTTGAGTAAAGCTCCCTCCCTTTCTGCCCCCCTCGCTGCTATTTCCCTAGATGCTGAAAAAGCATTCGATAGAATAGGATGGGATTTTATGTTTCAAGCACTTCGATGGTTTGGTTTTCCCCCTAAATTCATATCTCTAATATCCTTACTCTATTCTAGCCCCCACGCTTCAATCTTTGCAAATGGTATGATTTCCGATTACTTTCCTCTTCAAAGAGGGGTACGTCAGGGATGCCCCCTATCCCCTCTTCTGTTTATTATAGCCTTAGAACCCTTTTTAACTAAAATCAGACTCGATGATACAATTACTGGTTTTCAATATGGTCCTCAAAAACAAGCTAAATTATCGGTTTACGCTGATGATATCTTATTTTATTGTTCAAACCCTCAAAGAACTCTCCCTTCCTTCCTCCAACAAGTTTCTTCTTTTTCCACTGTTTCAGGTTATCGCCTCAACACCGACAAATGCGAAATTCTACCCTTAAACCCCTTATGTCAAAAATATCTCTTTGATTCCTCTGGCTTTTCCTGGCAACCCACGAAGATTAAGTATCTAGGTATCTGGTTTGCTCCCCGTATTCCGGACACTCTTAAATTTAATTTCGAATCTCTCTCTACTAAAATCACTACTTCGATAAATCGTTGGAACCCTCTCTTCCTTTCTTGGTGGGGTCGATTGGACTCCATCAAAATGATGCTAGCGCCCTTAGTTCTCTATTCTGTTTCCATGATTCCCATCCGTATCCCAGATCATTATTTCAAGTCGATAGACTCCCTTCTATTAAAATTTTTGTGGAAAGGCAAAAAATATCGAATAGCTCTTTCTTCCTTGAAAAAAGATAAATCCCTCGGTGGCGTCAAATTCCCTCACTTTAAATCATATCACAATGCATTTTCTTTAAAACAAGCCATGAGATGGATTTCTTCTGATCTTCCTCTCATTCCGCCCCTATGGCTCACATTAGAATCTTCTTTACTTCATCCTTATGAATTCGACGAAGTTCTATCCTTTTCCTCTAAGGTATCATCCCAATGTTCCCCTATCATCTCTCACTCTTGCTCTCTTCTTCGTCCATATTTATTATCCACATATCCATCTGCCTCCTCCACTCACACCCAACCTATCTGGCATAATAAACTCCTCAAAATTCGTAACCAATCCTTATATTGGAAAACTTGGCATTCCCTTGGTCTAAAATGGATCTCACAACTTCTCTCAGACAACCAACCTCTTCCTTTTCATGATCTCCAAACACAATTCTCGCTACCTTCCTCATCCCGCAAACAGTATTTATCACTGCTTCCGTCCCTTACCCAATATCTTTCTTCGCTCCCATCCTCCAACTCTATTCCTATCACACATCTTTCGATTTCTAATGCTATCGACCAATCTCTCTCTGCTTCATTTATTTATAAATCTCTGCAGTCCTCTACTGATCGTACAAAATCTAAAGTTGAGTTGGCTTGGGAAAAAGATTTATCTCATACATGGTCCCTCATTTTATGGGAAAAAATTTGGTCTAAGATTCACAGTACATCCAGAGCTGCAAATACTACACAAACCTTATTCTTCATTTATAATCGTACACTATTCACTCCATTAACTCTGTCATCCTTCTCCCCAGACACTCCATCTACTTGTTGGTCCTGCCCATCCCCTCTGGCTGATCTGAAACACATGCTATTCGAATGTCCTCATATTTTACGTTTCTGGCACTTAGTTTGGTCTCAATTGCAAAAGATTTTCAATTTTACAGTTTCTTTTTCCATTACACACATTTTCTTAGGTTCCCTCTCTCCTGTTTTTGCAGAATCCCATCACAAACAAAACTTACTTGACCTCTTTATAGCCATTGCTTTTCACCATATTACATCACACTGGAAACAAGCTAATGATGTTTCTTTTACTGCTTGGTGGAACGCAGTTTGCTTTAATCACAGACTTGACACCAATTTTGTCTCTCCCGTTTCCTTAGCAATCAAACGTGATCTTTTATGGCTCCCCCTCACTGAATATTTATCCAAAGTTGCTAGGCCTCCTCCCTCATCTCCGATACGTACTGTTGAAGTTTGTAAACCACCATAAATGCATTTTTCTATTTGATTGTTATGTTCTCCATTACATCTACTGTTTTAACATATTATTTATATACCTTTATAATTTAAGATGTTTCCTCATCCCCCTATGTTCCTCACATTCATTGCTTATTTTATTTTTTATACATAAGTTAACCTCCACTAATTTCGCCAATATGTAAGAATGATTTCATGTTTCTCATAACTCTTGATTGTTTCTTCATTTTCTGTCTTTGCTTCTTTTTATTCCAATAAACTTCAAACTTAAAAAAAAAAAAAAAAAAAACTGACTACAGAGTGAAAAGCCAGGTCTAAAGGGACTTCCTGCAAGGTAGCACTTCTGAAGAGATCCTCAGGGGGTGAGTAGGATGTTCCATAGTTTTGATGTTGAAAGAACACAACTACTACTTGAATTAATGAATGAATTTATTAACTGTTCACTTCATTAAAATAATTACTGTAAAAGGAAGCAAAATTGTTAAAACGGTTCCCTGCTACCCTCTTCCCCCTCCCCTTTGATGTCTTTGTCCTTATGATCAGCCTTTGGCTCTTAACTCATTTGTGCAAATTCATAGAGTTACTTGTAATTGCATGTTAGATGAAACCAATAAAATCAAAAACTTTAAAATCTGGTTTGATGAATAGGCCATTTGAATATGAAGGATGGATCCGCCTAGTGTCTAGCGGGGACCACCCTACAGCTTTCAATGTATGGTGCAGTGTCCAAGATGGCGGCCGGGCCGGGCGAGGGAGCCGGTAGTGGTTCGGCCCCATGATACAGAGATGTCCGGGGGCAGAAGTCCCGTAGGAGACGGGGTGCGGGTTGCTTCTGTGGGTAACACCTGGAGGGCCGGGGCTCGGGCCCTGTCATGCGGGGAGGGAGCAAGCCCTTCATGTGGCCTGTCCAACACGTGCCAACACAAGAAGTTGTCTTTAGGCTGTCAAAGGATTAGCATCACCTTGTAACGTCTCTTTCATGGCGAGCCTTATTAAGTGTGTGAATTTCCCCAGTCTAGCTAGGTTTCTTGTCATTGATTCAGTGAAGCACAGGGACGAAGCCTCTCTGCAGGTCCCTACCCTATTGCGATGAGTATCGGGCGAAGAAGGCTCCCACGCTCATTATTTAGCTTGGGGCAACAGCATAGGAGGTGCAGCAAGGATTCTCTGTAAAAGAAACATTGCCTACACTCTGTGTTTTCCCCTTACGTGCCCATGCTGGGTTGAAATCTGTGATGGGTAACAAGATGAGTCTCAGAATTTTCCTGCGGACTTGTAACGTCAACGTCTTTCATAGATAGGGTTGGGCTTTTCCCGAAATGTATGATTTATCCAATGTCTCTGAAGTCGATCTAGGGCAGAGGGTTTCTACATCTTGAGCGAACGATGTTTCCAGAACTTGCTTGTTCACCGCTTTTTTCCAGGAGAAAAGGGGAATTTCAGGTAGTTGTAAGCTTGCTGCCTCAATCCTCATGGTGGTTATGGCCTGGTCCAGACTGGCATGCCAGGCTGAACTTGTCGCCTCAAAAACAGACCTCTGCTAATATCAGAGTCATTCTGCGGGTGCCCTCAAGGTCCTGAGGTATAGCAGTGGGTATGATGGTGCCCTCTGCGGTGCCTTCAGGACACGGAGTTGGCAGCGGCGTTGTAGACATCGTCGAGTTGCTTTTCTCTGTTTACTGCACAAAACACACAGTCCCCAGTGCTGCGGGCAGAAGAGCTTGAAGTCCTTGTTGTTCCTGAAACTTCGTGAACAGAGGGCAAGCTCTACCTCAAGCCCTTGGAGAGACTCACAAATTGGATTGCAGGAAGTCCAGTCAAGGCCATTCACTGCCCAAGACAGAAGCAGCCACTGCAGGTCAGCCCAGCAAAGCACCTAGCAAAGCAGTCGTTCCTTTTCACAGCTGCTCCGGCTCTCCTTCTTGGCAGTCTTCTTGTTCCAGATGAGTTTTAAAGTTCAGGGCCAAAACCAGTTGGGCCTTCTCTGGTGTGAATTCCTGGCAGGAGGGGGAGACAGCATTTGTCAGAGGCAGACCAAGCCCTTAGAGGTGCAAGTAAATCTCCTCCCCCTTCCCCCATTGTAGCCCAAGTCTATTCAGCCCTTTCCTGACCTACCTAGACTATCTGGAGCCCCTCTGGCCCCTCAGCCTTCTATCATCCAAAACCCAGACAGGCAATCCACATTCCAGCAGAGGTACACAGGATGGCCGAGCAAGAAAATACTCACTTTCTAAAAGTGGTATTTTAAAACGCAGAATGTAAAAATCACCTTCACTAAAAGATGCATCTTTAGATTCTGAGTTCAGGCATACTAAATGTCATTGTCTTATCGAATTCCATGGGCCAGTTATGTTTATAAGATGTTATAAACAACCTTCCCATTCTATCCTATGGGGAACTGGTAGCCTTGCACTAGGGAAAAACGAAATTGGCTACAATTCACTATTAGGACATGCCACACACACCAGGGCATGTCCTACCTTGCACATACATTGCACCCTGCCCACAGGGGTACCTTGGGCATCCCTGGGGGATGTCTGACATGTAAGAAAAGGACAGGTTAGGGACCGGCCATTGTGTGCACTGGCCTTGTCGACATGGCAGTGACAAACTGCGCGCAGACTCTGCAATGGGAGGTCTGAGTTACCGTTTTCAGGGCTACTCACGGGGGTGGCACAACCAGTGCTGCAGGCCCCCGGGCAGCCTTTGATTCACCGGCCCTGGCACACGCAGTGCACTTTACTAGGGGTTAACAGGTAAATCAAATATCCAATCATGGAAACACCAATACATAACACAATTGACACAGAGAACGCCTGCACTTTTCTCACTGATCAGCAGTGCGAAAAGTGCACAGAAACATTACACCAGCAAAGACAGGTCAACACCAGGAGGTCAGAAAGCAAAAACTCAGGGGAAACACGCCAAAAGATGCTAAGTCTAACATCAACGTCATTGATGACTTCCTCAAGTCACTTGATTCGGACCAATGCTGCCTACTCATTCTCCGAGACCTATCGGCAGCCTTCGACACAGTCAACCACAATCTTCTCATTGAGCAGGTTTAGATGAGGTGGTCCTACACAGGTTCTCCTCCTTCCTTCACAACCGCACCCAAAGAATAAAAATCAAAAACATCGGGGGTCATTAGGATGACGGGCGGACTTAGTACACCCACCATCCTATCGGATTAAAGGACCGCCCGCATAATGGCGGGGGTCCCGTGGGGGGTATTAGGATGCACCCACCACAGTGGCGGGCGCATCCTGCATTTTTAACATTGTGGCGGGCGGTGCTCTCAACAACGCCCGCCACAATGCAGAAAATGCATGTAATGCATTTGCATACACAAAGCGGCAGGCGCCGCGCGGTGCCTGCCGCATTGTGTATGCAAATGCAGGGGGGTATACCACAGGTACCCCCTATGTGCACCCCCCACCTCGCCTTCACCATGGGGGCCCGCAGGGGGCCCCCAAAGTGAAGACCGCCTGCCTTTCCGTGGCGGCAAGGCATCTCCCAAAGCCCATACTAATATGGATAGCGGTGTCTGATAGACACCATCAGACATCGCCACCATATTAAACCTTTTGTCAGCAGGGGTGTCCCAGGAGGGTCAGTGCTCTCCCTGCAACTTTTCAACATCTACACATAACCCCTCACTTCCCTACTCAAAAAATTCAACATCCCCTTCCATCTTTATGCAGACACGCAGATCTATCTGGAAACCTCCTCCATTGATGACATTCAGAGACTCAACAACACACTAAGAGAAGTCCAACACTGGCTCTCAAGTAACCACCTAAAACTCAATCAAGAAAAAACTGAAATACTCCTCATTTCCACAAAGAAGAGAACCCCCAAATTGCAGAATGGCTAAAAGCTATTGATGCGCTCAACGGTAACCTCATACTGGCGGACTCTGTAAAATCACTAGGTATCACCTTAGACCCCAAACTGAACTTGACCAAACACATTAATAACTTCGCAAAGAGCGCCTTCCTCAACTTGAAGCTACTTAACATAATAACACCCGTCATCCTGCCCAAGGACCTCAAACAAGCTACTCCACATTGGTGTTGTCTAGACTAAACTACGGGAATGCAGTCCTCTCTGGTACAGCAAAATCACACCCTGCTCCCCTCGAAACAACTCTCATTGCAGCAGCCAGAATGGTCACTGGAGTTAAGAAATTCAATCACATTTCATCCGCACTCAGAGAACTAAAATTGCTACCAATTGAAATACGTGCCAGCTTTCAAACAGGCTGCCTCACGCACAAAGCCCTTCACACAAGCAAACCAGAATACCTGGCTTCCAAACTCGAAAAAGCTGGTCAGACCAGGAACCCCAGGAGCTCCAACACTCTACTACTCATTCCGCTGAAAACACGCAAACAAAAAGCCGTGGCCCGGTCCTTCGCTGGTAATGCACCCAAAATCTGGAACTCTATTCCTCCCCACATCAATACTATCCCCTCCTTGCAAAATTCAAAAGACTGCTCAAAGACCTTTTCCTCGATCGTTCCCTAGCGAACCGATAGGAGCCGCCGAAGTGCTCAAGCCAGCACATGGCAGCACTTTGACTCTGTGTCCTCAGGCCCTCTACCTCCTCCACCTCCCGGACCCCTACTTTGTTCCCTCCTCCCCGAAAAAGAAGCTCTGCCTAAGACTCTACAGGACTTCAGTGCCTTAAGGTTACACAACCTGCTTGGACTTTCTTTCCATGTTCTATTCTATTACTGTTTTCTGTGACTTTCGCAGTTCGACTGTTGTAAAGCGCTCTGGGCCCACTCTGGTGTGGTCCATTATCCATTTGTCGTCTGCGTAATGTAATACCAAAAGCATCACCCACCCAGCCTTGGTGATACTAGACTGGTGCCTTGCAGAGCGGCCCCCCAAGTCTGCGGTGTAAAGGTTAAACAGGAGGGGGGGCCAACACACAGCCTTGTTTAAGCCTGTCGTTTGTAAGAATTTTAGAGGTCACTGTGTTGGCGCTTGTTTTGACCCGAACCCAGGTGCCTTTTTATAGCGATGTTATTGCTTTTAGTAGTGTAGGTGGAATTCCACACCTGCTTGGTTTCCACAATAGCCTCCTGCAGTCTACTTTATTGAAATCTGTGCTGTAATCGATGAAGCCACAGTGGGAGGCTCTTTTGCTTCACCGCCTGGCTGCTAAGTGGGCTAACACTATGATGTTATCCATAGTTGAAGAGTATGGCCTGAAGTCTGATTGATAGAAGGTAATGATGCCTTTTTCTACAGCCCATGACTCCAGATCTTTCAGGAGAAGCTGAGTGTGGGCCTTCGCTTCAAGGTCAAGAAGGGCGACAAGCCTATAGTTTGACAGCTTATAACGGTCCCCTTTCTTGAAGATAGGGAAAAGCATGGATCCTCTCCTTTGCTGTTGAAAAGATATTGTTAAAGAGCGGAGTTAAAATTGCTGCCCAGAAATCGGGCTCTGTTATGAATATTGGTGCTGGAAACCCATTTGGCCCTGGTACTCATCGTTCCTCATTTTCATGAGGGTCCTTATAACCGCGTCAGCTGTTATTGGTGTACCTGGGGACCTGCCGTACCCTTCTTCCAAGCTGACTGATTCTGCATGAACTTTGTCAAGAGGGACGCTCAAGTGCTGTTGTTTTGCATCAGTTTATCCGCAATGCTCTGCACCCTGATTCGATTCAGAAAAGGGGGTGGTGATGAACAGAGTGTCTGAATTGAGCAGACCACTCTTACCCAGTCCAAAGATCAGGGCTTGATCCATCACCGTTATTTATCTCACTGCCCCATCCCAGCTCAGAACCTGGCTATATGCAAATCAGTCTGTCCCTGGCCCAGTGCATCATGGGAACAGGGCAGACTAAACTACCAAGCCAATTCTTCACCAGAAAGGAAACAAGCTACCGGGGACCGGTTTCTGGCATTTCAGCCGTCTTCGGCCCGGCTTGCTTGAATCCTGATGGAGCAGTGAGAAAGGGACTCATGTCTGAGTATACCCTGCCACACCTATAGTGGCCAAAATCGATTCATCGCCTCTGTGGGGCTTTGTCAGAAGACACATTTGAGAACAGATGTGTTACGTGGTTTGACCACTCAAGCTCCGCCACCCCATTCTCTCGACACTCCTCGATTGATCAGCTGAATAATGTGCCTCCACAGCTCGGAGTGGTCCTTTTCTTTTTAGCAGGGAGAACACTTTGAGCCATTCCTTATCCTTGTGTTCCCTTTTGTGCTCCCAAACTTTTGTTTTGTAAGCTGACCTTAAAGCTGTGATGGAAAGGCCCTCAGTTAGTGTGCTGTGAGAAAGTGGCTCTATATATACTGGACCAAAGTAAGGTACAGGGTTATAGAGTCCACAATCCCCAGAGGTATAACAGAGGTTAAAGTCAGGTCTGACCTTACTCGCTAAAGTGGTAACTTGGTTGAGCAGTAAGGCAGTACCAGAGGACAGTGTAAAGCATTTGTTGTACACACTCAGTCAGCAAAAGGTTTCACACACTCAAGAACTGAACTCTAGGCCAATTGTTGTTATATCAAAAGATATAGTTGTTTTATTTTAGAACCAACAGGTATCAAAATATACTTTTCTCAATGTGAGTGACTTCAGGTAATTACTAAAGGCAATAGGCTTGGTTAGTACAATAGTTACAGTGGTTGCAATGGGCAACACAATTCTAGACACAATTTAACATTGAGCTCAATGGGTTTTTCTACATAAATTCAGGTGTTTACTTTTTAGATTACTTTTGTAATTCCAGGAATGGATCCTAGATTCAGTCCTGGGGTCTAAGCTGAAAACAGTTTAGTAAAACCGATTTAGTTATTGCAATGATTTTTAAAGAATATGAAGGTATTTTAAAAGTTAAACCAAAGAATATGATGGACGGAGCGTTGACAATACAAGCACTCACCCCCAGTCAACTGATCTGGGTTTAATCCATCACCGTTCTTTAGCCCACTCTGCCACCCCAGTTCAGACATGGCCATATGCAAATCAGTCTGACCCTGTGCCTCATGGGAACAGTCCAGCCCGAACTGCCAAGCCATGCCTTCCCTGGACCGGAAACAAGCTACCGAGGACCGGTTTCTGGCATTTCAGCCGTCATCAGCCCGGCTTGCTTGAATCCAGTGGCAAAGTGAGCAAGGGACTCACGTCTGAGCATACCCTGCCAACTTGTGGGGAACAAAGAAAAACCAAAGAAAATGATGGACGGAGCTTTGACAATACAAGCACTCACCCCCAGTCAACTGATCTGGGTTTAATCCATCACCGTTCTTTAGCCCACTCTGCCACCCCAGTTCAGACATGGCCATATGCAAATCAGTCTGACCCTGTGCCTTATGGGAACTGTCCAGCCGAACTGCCAAGCCATGCCTTCCCTGGACCGGAAACAAGCTACCGAGGACCGGTTTCTGGCATTTCAGCCGTCTTCAGCCCGGCTTGCTTGAATCCAATTTAATAGTTGACAGACACTTTTCAATGAAAAACTAGCAATGTTATCCAATGGAAGGAAATTCAAGTCACAGGTAAAGTAGGTTCTCGTTACTTTTGTAATCCAGGACTGGACTCCTATGTTCAGGACTGGGGTCTCTACCTAAGACAGGTAAGTAATTTCGTTTCAGTAGTTCGTAAAATTTTTAAAGAATATTTGTAATTTTCAAAAGTAGACAAGAAATTTCAGAGAAAAACAGTCAATGGTTTTCTATGGGAGAAAATTCAGGTTATGGGTAACATGGTTAAAATTACATTTGCGGTTCAGTACTGGGCTGAAAGGTACAGTACTGGCTCCTCTCCTGATTCCAGGTGAGTAATTCGGAATTCGTTACTCGGCTGATTTTATAGGAATATTTTAGAGTTTCAAAACTTCACTCTTAGAAGATTTTTCGAGCAAAACCAATCAATGTTATCCAGTGGAAGGAAAGTGAGTTATCGGTTTTCAGGTGAGTACTCGACTGGTGAAGTTAAGGTTCTGGGCATAGACTCAGGGGCCCCCCAGGGTCAGGTAGGTACAGTAGGTACACCCTCAGAGGCACAGGAGCAGCCGGGTGCAGAGGTAGTTAGGCCCAATGTTATCCAAAGAGAGGCAGGGGGCCTTCGGTTGGTGGCTTCTGGTTAGCAGGCCACGCGGCTGTGAGAGCTGAACTCCTGGTCACTTACTCAGGGTAAGTGGGGAAGTAGAGGGTGGTAGTAGGTGCACTTCCAGCGGCACTCGGGCGGCTGGGTGCAGGGTGCTTTTGAGCCATCGGGCGCTCAATGTTATTCAATGGGAAAGGTAAAAAAGGAACAAAGACTGCAGACTCGGGGCCGGAGATTCTTCAGTTGCGACCACCACTTCGAGAGGTAAGTTGGGATCTTAGAGAAGGGGTAGGTACCCCAAAGGAAGGCACAGGGAGCCGCAGGGCGCCAGGTGCATGGGTGTCTTTGGGTGTCGGGGAAGCTTACCCTCAGCTGGTCGCGGTTGGAGGGGTCCCTGGTTCTGAGGCTCCAGGCCTCATCTGGTTCATCGAGGAGGGTCTTTGGGCACTGGACTTTGGGTCTCAGTCATCGGGGGGACGTCCTCGTAGTCTTGGTTCACTCGGGCCGGGCTCGGCGGGTGCAGAGTGGGTTGGTCTTGTGGTTCCTGACTGGCACATGGGGTGTTGCTGTTGAAGCAGAGCCTCTGCTTATTGGAGTCCCAGTCTTTCAGAGGGTCAAGGCAGGCAGGTTTCCGGGTGTCCCAAGGTTGCTGTCGGCAGGAGTCGCCGGGATTAACCTGGAGCAGGTTCCAGGATCGACAGGCTGGTAGGGCTGGGGCCAAGTCAGTTGGTGTCGTCCTGTTGTTAGCAGCTGCATGGCGGGTCTTCTGCTTGATCTTCTTTCTTCTTTTCTTATCGGGAACTGAGGAAGGAAAGTTCAGGGTGCCCCTAAAACTAATGTTAGGGGTGTTACCGGTAGGGCAAGGGCAGGGACCAATAGGTCCCTGTCCTGGGGTGGGTACACCCCCTAGCCTGCTCCTCTCCTGTGGGAAGAGGGCAGGAGCCTAGGTCTGATTGGGCAGGGCTCCCCATCTTCAAGATGGCCGGAGCCCGGGGTCTTGCTTCACCTCGCCTCTCCCACCTGAGGGGTGGGCTTGGCACAGGCTGGCACCCCCCTTTCTGACGTAGGGTTTTCCTGCCAGTCTTCCTGCCAGAGGGGGGGTTAGAATTGGTGGGGGCCAGTTGCTGAGTACAGCAAGTGGTCTGGAGAAGGTGGCAGGCCTTTAAAGCTTCCCCCTGCTTATCCTGGGGGAGGAGACCTAGCACCTCGCACAGGATGTGCATTGTTGCAGGCCCAGGAGAGCGGGGGGCTCTCCACCCAGGGGTCCAGCAACATGTCTGCTGTGTGGCAGCCTAGGCAGCCACTCAGACCAGACTTGGACTGTAGGTTAGGTTTTCAGGGGGCATGCATTTTATATTAAATCCTACACTGTCATCAGTGCGGGTTAAATATGCTGAGAAGTTTGGTATCAAACTTGTCAGTCTTCAGTGTATCCATTATGGTGCTGTGGAGTTCGTAATGACAACCTCCCAGCACCATATACTCTTAATGCATCACTGCACTTACAGTGCCCAGGAATGGCCCTGGGCATTGTAGGGGCACAGGGCTCAGGCACCTGTGCCTGCACCACTGGCATAGGGCACCCAGCTAGAGGGGTGACTGAGGTATGCCAGGGCAGTGGGTCTTGTGGGCATGGCACACAGGGATGTGTGCCATGTCGACTCTTTGTTTAGGTCTGTGCTTAGACACTCAACCTGCAAAGGCAGTGTGTGGGTGTCAGGGTACAGGGCCCCTAAGAGTGGCACAATAAGTGCTGCAGACCTTAGGGGTCTTCTCTGGTCACCATGCCCTGGGTACCTAGGATACCATTTACTTGGGTTTTAGTTTCAACACAGTTTTAGGGAAGGAACACAGGACCTGGGTACCTGGTTAGCAGGAGCCCAGGGCACACTCAGTCAAAGCACATCAGCAGTTCAGAAAAAAGTGGGGGCATACCAATGCAAGAAAGATGGCACTTTCTCACATGTGCCCCCTCTTCTCTTAGCTTCCTGGGCCTTGCGTAAGGCACGTTTGCATTGGAGTATGTCCTTTGAAGGGCGTGCAGTTACGGAGGTCGGCGGGGGTTTAAAACTCAAGAGCTGATGTCTTGCATTTCCCAGGTTTAACTGGAGATCCTCAAACTCAAGCGCTGATGTCTTGCATTTCCCAGGTTTAATTGGAGATCCCCAATCGTATTCCCCCAGTCTTTATTGATGATGCTTTGATTGGTGGGGATGCACCTTTCTGCTTCCCTTCCAGCCATGCTCGCAACTTGTCTCCAATTTTTGCGGACCCTTTTATCCTTTGGAGCACCGTATACATTTCTTCTCCTCTTGTTTCTCCTATTGGATGAAAGGTGATTGCTGTCGGAACTCCCAGTTGAATCATGACCCTCAAGGGTCTGTGATCGCTTTTGGACCCGTCTTTGACTTTGAAGTCTGGCAGTCTTGCTGCTATGGTGTCACTTACTAAAATGTAGTCGATTGTCGAGACATCCTGAAAAGTTGGTTTGGGCACCAGGATGTGGCGCGTGCTTCTTTTAGTATGTAAGTTAAGCATAACTTGTGATTGCGGAAAAGATTAAGAAGGGGTTCTGCCCGACTCCTGCACCTAGGAGTAGTTTTTAGTTTATCTAAGTCCCTCAGATTAAAATCCCCCGCTACGATTTCCTGATGGGATTTATATTTGGTTAGGACATCATCTAATGAGCGTGTCATGACATCTATTGAATTGTTCATGATAGTCTGTGCTGGATTGATGTAGCAATTTATTAGCAGAAGGCGGAGTGGTTGAGCACTTAAATTCAGGCCTTTGATCAACAGGACTTAAATATCTGGAGTTTTTGATTGAATTTCTGTGGCGACTAATCTATAGGCATGTTTTAGAAAAATGGAGAGTCCGCCCAATGGGCGACCAAAGATGTTCCGTTTAGTAGCAGCTATGTGGTGCTCATAATACCCTGCAAGGGGGGGTGATGGACAAGGCCGATGTCTCCTGGAAGCATAGTATGTCACTCTTGTCTAGGATATCCTGCATATGCTTGTCCTTGACGATTTTGCTGATCCCTGTAATGTTCCAAGAGATTATGGTGAGTAGTTGCCGGGGCGGGTTTGCATCCCTTTCCTCCATCCAGCCCAGCCGACTTCCATTGTTAGGAATAGTTCTGCTCAGTTCTCTCTGCTCCTGTTTGGTCTAGGGCACCCTCACTTGAATGTACGGCACATTGATTGTTGCGGCATATAACCCTGATGCTAATAGGGACATTAAGGCCTGTCTGACTGCTACGGGCTGTGTAGTTGTTAGTCCCATGCAGGACAGACTGAGCCCCATTGTCCCCTTTGTTCTCAGCGAGGACATGCAGATATTTCAATTGTCGGGGGCTGAGCACCTATACCCCACTTGGCGACCTCTTTGTGACTTTTCCAGTAAAGCTGGTTAAAGGCTCTTTTGCCGCAATCCTACCACGGATGAATCACCATGAGGGTCCCCCTGAAGTTTCATAAACCTGACCCATTCTAGGTCTTCTGATTGGATTTGTTCTAGTGCGGCTACATACTTAAATAGACTGAGGATGTTACTCCTTTTCAGGATATCGCGCTGTCCTGTGATGTGATATCTAGAAGTGAGTACCACCTCATAAATGTTTTTATTGCCTCTGAGGTTGGTGCTTCCCCTGTTCTTTGATCCTGATCTTCTGAGCTTAAAACGGAGCTTAAGCTCGATGAGTGATTCCAGATGTTGCCTTGCCGGATGCAGGTTTTCCTTCCCAGTATACTCATAACGTTTGTCTTCTTCTCCGTTCCTGAGTGAGGTTGAGATGGTACCTCAGTATTCATCGCTAAAATGTCATTACCTGGGTACTGATGTCCACATTTGCAGGACATGTTCCTGTCGTTGTTTTGGGACCTCGAATAATGCTTCGTCTGGCAAAGGACAGGGAATCATGTACGTAGTTAAGACTTGTTGGAGTTGCCAGCTCTTGATTTTGTCCCTCTGATGACCCCCCAATTGATTGTGAATATTGGATCAAACTGTCCTTCTTTAGATTCGGATTGAGGGGTTGATTTACAACCAGTGACTGTGGTTGTCTCCTTTTTGCTTTGGACTTTTTACGTTTTCTCAGATTTTTCTTTGCTCTCCTTGATAGTCGAGTGTCTAACATGGCTGGTGAACTTGGGGCTCCGGAAACTTGGCTATTTATTTTGGGCACCTCCCTTTCACTGTTGTTGGCCCTCGCTTGGCCAGAAGTGACCTCGAGCCCTTGCGTAGTGCCCCCAAGCCTTTGTGAAAGGTTGTTTTCTGGTCCATCGTTTATATTAGGACTGGGTTGGTTTACTTCCTTCTCGCTTGGAGCCAGATGATAGTTGCTTGATGCTGCCAGACTATCAGTTTTGCTGGGTGTCCGCATATCCCTGGCCTTGACATGTTTTTGTTCTTGGCGGACTCCAGATGGTGTGGAGGTGTCATTGTGGCATCGTTCCTTGTTGGTGAGCTGTTCACCCAGCTGTTCACCAAGCGGCGAGTAGGGCCACCGAGCGTTTCCGCAGGCCGCACCCGGTACTAACAGGGCCGCCACCGAGGAACGCTCTAGGCACACTCTTGGGGGCCATCGACTGCCGGCAGCCACCATCGCGTGCTCGCTCACTCAGAGCTGGGACTTGTCTTGGCCTAGGCTGTGGAAGAGAGTGGAACAGTGGGAGCAGCGGGAGCCACTGTACCCCCACAGCAGCTGACCACAGGGATTCAGGGGCCCGAGGCCGGGTGTCTGTAGATGAGAACGTCCATCTTCGCCGTCCTGCTCTTCACCTTCCTGGTCATTCGCGTTGCAGACAAGGATCTGACGTGACCTGCTTCTGTAGAGTAACACCTCCTCTGACAGCTAGTCAGGAGGAGTACAGAAAGTGGAGGCAGACCCTTGAGAGAGGAAGAATAGTCCAAAGGAGAAATCCCATGAGATCTTATTTTATTTTTAGAAAGTGTGGACTAATGCCCAAGGGCTTCTTGGCGCTACAACCTGAAATACACTGAAAGGAAAGAGTAATGTAGAGAGCAGCTGATAAATCGACCATTATAAAAACTGACTACAGAGTGAAAAGACAGGTCTAAGGCGCTTCATGAAAGGTAGCAGTTCTGAAGAGTTCTTCAGGTGGGTGGGTAGAGTGTTCTTTAGTTTTGATGTTGAAAAAACAAAACTGCTACTCCCCTATCTGGATAGCCGAAATCTCAGGATTTCAACCAGATTTGCTTTGGCAGATGGAAGACTTCTTTGTGGGGTGTACCAGCGAAACTTATGTCTTAGATTCACTGGTCCAGATTTGTGTAATACCCTAAAGGAAGTAGAGAGGGCTT
Organism: Lissotriton helveticus; assembly: GCF_964261635.1. Classification (NCBI taxonomy): domain Eukaryota; kingdom Metazoa; phylum Chordata; class Amphibia; order Caudata; family Salamandridae; genus Lissotriton; species Lissotriton helveticus. Next base: position 87,361,151 of record NC_136063.1, read on the forward strand.
TGAAATCCATAAGGTTTTTCATGGGTAGCCAGAGCAGAGCAATAAGTGCTTGCTTAGTCGACTGGTATCTGGGAGTTCCTGTCAGTAGTTGGGCTGCTGTGTTCTGAAGAACTTGTAACTTCCTAAGCGACCCTTTCTGTAAGTTAATCAAGAGGGCTTTACAGTAGCCTAACCTGGAAAGGATTAGAGCGGAGACAACAGTTATTTGGAGTTCCTGAGGTATATAGGGAAGTATTTTCCTGACCCTTTTTAGTGTGTAAAAGGTGGAGGAGGTAATAGTATTGATCTGAGGTTTAAAGTTAGGGCTGTGCCAAAAATGTTCTTTCGTTGCTGGGGTAGGTAGATTCCAGAGTTCCCGAGGCTACCCGTTGGGAGGCCAGAGGCATGTGATTTTTATCACATGGTATGGCTCTGTCCCGCTATTATGCGCTACTGGGAACTAGTGACGGCTGAACTTACTGAGGTCCTGGGCTGGGAGGTCCTGCTGAACCCGCTGACCATACTTTTAGGTGTTACTGATGGTTTGGATGGGAACAGGGCCGAGGAGCTCTGTCTCACCACGGCACTGATGGTAGCTAAACGAGATATTGCAGCCCTTTGGCTGGGCTCGTCGGCCCCTTCCATGACACGGTGACGCAGGGGGGTGGATTGGTTTGCAGCGCAGGAATGATCGATGTATGCAGCCCGCGGTTGTCCCAAAAAGTTTCGTAGGGTGCGGGGTAAATGGGTCGAGTGGTGGAAGGCGGAAATTTCCTGAGGCTTCCATATGGACATGCTTGTGGACATTGTTACCTGTTATTCCTAGCTGGATTCATGTATGTGGGAGTATGTTTTCCCTATTTTGGTCACAGTTTTGTACGGATCAATGTGTGAAAAGCTGGCTTTGTTTTCTTGCTGCAAATGTGTTAATTTCAAAATCAATAAAAATGATTATCCCAAAAAAATATGCTGGTAAGATGTTGTGCAACTATCTCTGGGGTCGAGTGTATGATTTAGGCTGGACAGGGATCAGCTGGTGAGCCAGACATGGCCGTACTGAGGAGTTTGAGTACCTGCTCATAGTTAGCGTATGGGAAGGCAGATAATGCGATTGAATGATTGTCAGCCCGGTTTGCCAGAGGGGACTGGCTACCCCTAACACCAGTGTCACGAATAGGCAGGGTACTGCCATGGTCATCGATAGGCAGGCTACCACTATTAGAATGTTGATGCATAGAGAAAGCATTATATATGTTACTAATTTTTTGTTGGAAGAAGGTCGCTATGGTTTTGCATAAGGTTTGATCGATGGTTGAATTTTTTTTAACAGGCAATTTGGTTGGTTTCTGAACCATGGTAAATAATTCTCTAGGGTAATTGTTTGTTGATTTTATTTTATCTGCATAGTAGTTGGTTTTAGCTTTAATGATAATCTCTTTGCAATTAGTGATAATTTTCCTATAGGTTATTTTGTCAGCATTAGCATAGTTCTGTCTTCAACAACTTTCGTAATGGTGACAGCATCTTTTTTCATGTCTGAGTTACTCGGAGAACCAAGACTCACATGTCAAGGCTCTACGATCTCTTTCTACGTTTTAGGGTGCTAAAGAGTTTACTACTGAGCCAATCCAGGTGTGATACCCTGCGGCGATGGATTTTGAGTTGTTTGTGATCATAGGCCTACTATCTGTTAGCGAAGTCTTACATTCTGTAGCCTCTATGGTATGCTATAGGTGTCGCTTTTGTGTTTTGCTGAGGTATTACCCTTACCCAGTCCTTTCAGGAGAATGAGACAGCAGAATGATCCGACCAGGAAAGTTGGAGTGAGCTGGTTGTTATTAAGAATAGGTTATTCATGAAAATGCCTTCAAGCAGGTGCCCTACCACTTGGGTGAGGCCTTTTATAATCTGCTTCAGACCTAAAGTGGACATTAAGTCAGTGAGGTCAGTCGTATCCTTATCAGACTCTTCATTCAAGTGAAAATTGATATCACCTAATATGGTGTAATTGTGGCAAGAGGGGGTTGTTTCTAGCAATTGGCTAAAGGCTTTCATGAAACTCTCTCTGGGACCCGGGGGATGACAAGTTACAAGTTCATTAAACGTATAGTTCTGAGTGAATGCAGTTTTGAAGGAGTGCGCTTCACATTCAAGCTTGGATGGAAGATCCAGGAATGTTGCCCTCAGAGAATCATGATAAACTATGGCTATGCCTCTGACCTCCTTACCCTCCCCGTCTTTCCTGGCCACAGAAAAACATGTTGGAGTTGCAGTGACCAGGTCTGGACCTGATGTGGCGTCAGTGAAGGTCTCTGTAAGGCAAGCTATGTCTACAGCGCAAGCTTCTAAAAAATCCGCAAATTATTATATATGTTTTATGTGTGAGTGGGCATTAATAAGAGCACAGACCCAGGTCTGTTTGATATCTGGTGCCTCAACAGTATGGGGCCTAAAAGGCTCATTTTGAAGTACCTTGTCGCTTGTCATGTAAGATTGCATTTGGAACAAATCTGGGAGATTTTGTCGTTTGTACAGCTGAAAGCTGGACCGGTACAGGGTCTACTTGGGAGGTTCAATGTGAGAAGTTTGTTTCTCGAGTACCAAATTTTAGTCTCCGGATGAGGTGTAAAACCGGCAGCCTGGACGCGCCATTGCCCTCCTTAAGTACCTTTCCCTAAGGGGCGCGTCTGGAGTCCAGTGCTGAGGCACTAGTGAAACAGCTTGGGCAAATTAAAAATGCCTTTTAACCGGGGTCCAGCAACCCCTTCAGCGCTCGCAGGCTCCACTGCAAGATGCTGATTACTGGTAACCCAAAACAAATGAAAGAAAAAAGGATAAACAGCAACGGATATCCACAATTTAAAAAGGGAAATATTCCCTTCATAGATGGCGTCCACAGATACGGGAGCCAGGGACCTCCCTACACGAATACAAGGAAAGTAAATGGGCTATACGATACAGTGCGATTCAAGATGTAATGCTCGGGAGAAGCTGCACGGACGCGCCATTGCCCTCCTTCAGTATCCTCCCCCAAGGGGCGTGTCTCGAGTCCAGTGCTGAGGAACTAATGAAACAGCTTGGGCAAGTTAAAAATGTCTTTTATCCGGGGTCCAGCAACCCCTTCAGCACTTGCGTGTTCCCCTGCTCCCCTGCGAGATGCTGATTACTGGTAACAAGAAAGGAGATTGGACCCTGAAAGATGACATACCCTCTGGGAGAAGAGAGAGAGGCATGCAGGATATAGCGTCCCCGCCCCCACACCTCGGTCTCCGTCCCCGTCCTGCCCACTGCAGGCTGAGGATGAGTGAAAAGGACCCTCTAAAGGAAATAGAGACACATAAGTCACAACGGACGCGGAGCATCAAGGACGTACTTGCTAATTTGAGATACTCTCTCTCGCCAGTGGCACAACAGTCTGTTCCCACATCACTGCTAGTATCATCCCTACTTTGGACTAAAGGCACAATACACAGATATTTCCTTTCTCATATATTTGGATTGATGAAACCTACGTAAACCTCTGCTGTAATTTTTTCTGCTAATATTCATAAGAGACTTTGGATATAAGCACTTATATTAGTGCCACATGTATTTGTGGTGGACTATGGCCACAGTAAAATAGACACGACTGTCCCAAGCTCTATATATATCTGTGTATCCTCATCGTGTTTGGATTTAATTAGTACCCCAATTTTCAAAAGTTTGTGTGAAAACCCATGCCATTTGGGAAAAGTCCTGAAGAAGGTGGCTCACATCGTGTTTCAACCCACCGAAACGCTTGTCGACCTCATCTGCCCAGACCTTGCTGAATTTGGTCATCTAAGTTTGTTTTGAAGACTTTTGACATTTGTGTTTGTCTCTTTACACCCAGAAGTGTTTATGTGTTTTGTGAATGACTGTGAAATGTTTGTGTTGTATGAATGAGTGTGGTTGTCAATGGTATAAAGTTGTTGATTTCGTAGGGGGTCAGTATCTTTATAAGTATTTTTTTGTACTATCTGTTAAAGAAATATAAGGATATTGTTTGTATAAAAAGAAAAAAAGTATTTTTAAAAAATGTTGTAAGATGTTTCTAATGATATATTGATTATGGCAAAGTCATTATAAGTAATAAGTCAAAGACAAATATTAAAATAAAGAATCAGATGTGTATCTCATAATTGTGTAGTTATGTTTATGTGATTTTCTATATACCCATACCTGATACATTCTGTTTTGTAAAGCAATATAGGTCAAAGGGGAGCTTTTTCTGCTTGGAGACACATAAGTCCTACCAGAACTGCACAATGTCCACAATGTCCTTCTTTAGGTCGAGCCTAGACGAAAGCAAAAGCGAAGCTTTTGCTGTCTAGCGCTCGACAACTTATGTTATCACTCTGGGAGGAATGTGGACAGCAGACTGACACGCGCTTTTCCTGCCGGAGATTTTACCTCGTGGGCGTGCACGGCGCCGTGCCCCTCTCGTGCCTCATATTCCCGTGCGCAAACACTCACACAGCCACACTCACGCAGGCGCACATACACAGCCACACGCATACACAGACACACACACACACTGCATACACACACGCACCCCCCCTTAAACAGACCCACGCGCACACAGACAGACACACGCACAGACACACGCGCGTACACTACCCCCCACCCCTCCCCACCCCCCCACCACTCACCGGGCTCTTTCGGCGTGTTCGGTGTCTCCTCCGCAGCGCTGGTCTTCACCTGGGCCCCCTCCTGGGACCCGGGACTTCAGATGCCGCACTCCGCTTTGGCGCCGGGGCTCGGAGCGCGCATGCGCGGGCAGCCCCCGCCCTCTCACTCAGCCCGGGCTGCTTTCTGTTTCTGTTCTGTGTTGCTGGTAGTCTCTCGTCCGCTTTCCTTATGCTTACGCGCTGCAAATACTCTTTGCACCTTTATTTTATTGACATAGCCAATACGCTCGGTTTTTCAGTCAGGTGCACACTTTATTTTGCTAGAGATGGCGGCACGTCTCAAAGCAGAGCGTCGGTCTGACGTATTAGGCTCTCACCCAATTGTCACTCTGGGTTTGTTGCCTACGTCATTCCCGGCATGCCTTGCTCGTTTCTGACTGAAACTACGATGTCGCCTGTACGGTATTCCTCTCAAGATTTAATTGTACTTTTCACTTACTTTTCCTTCGCTTTTCCTTTTGAAAACATCGCTTTGCCGTATCCGTTATTTCTTTGTTTTTAGACCGTTCATTAATTGTTATTTCCTTGAGTGCCTTCCACACGGGAACACCACAACTATCCTCACTTGGGATGCACCTGCAGTTCTTTCCCTTAACAGCTCAAATTAACCTTATGAGGTTTATTTCAAACTGGTTCCCGTTCAACTTGTAAATAGTGAGTTACAGAACACCTCTGTTTTGTTCCGAAAAAAGATTCGCTCGAGCAAGTTAGAGATCTGTCAGCTGTCAGTGATTAGGTTTCTCTCCATATATGTTCTTTCAATTTTGAAACCTAATATGTGCAATGGGCTCATTATTCACCGTTCCTTATGACCTCAGTAATGTCACTTTTAATCCTGTCAAGAAATCAGTACCAACTTTGTTTGCATAGGGACTGGTGCTTTAGTGTTGCCATTTCTGGCAAAGAACAGGATTCTCTGTCACCCTATTCCGGCGGTGCACATTTTAATAAACATAGATGGGTGAAATACTGCATCTTTCCTGTGTTTCGAACCTGTGACCTGCAAATTACAAGCCTTAGCCATACACACTCAATCAGTGAGGTGACTGTACGGCATAACAAAGTGACTGATTCTGTTCAACACTGACAATAGGAGCTGAGCTGGCTTTGCAGGACATTGGGTAAAACAGTGATTTTGAAAGTATGGAATAAAAGCCATTGTTATTTGTAATATCAATACATCAAAGTCACGTAAATACAACACATATTGCATTACAAATGCTATAGGTGTCACATTTGCAAAAGTTAAAACTATTGGCATTGTAAATGACAAAGCTATTAATTTTGCTATTTTCAAAACCAACACATAAATAAAAAAATTGTCATTTACAATACCAATAGCTCTAACTTTCCTAATGCGAGACCTATCGCATTGCAAATGCTTGTTTAACCGGCATTTCTTCCTCTGCGGAAGAGCTTAACTCCCTCTGCACGGTGCCCTTCCTTTCACTGCAGATCGTTCTGGCCCAGCTGATTTTCCACTCGCTGCCATTTTCTCCCCCTCTTTACGCCCATTTTATGCCTTCTTCTTAGCCCCTGAAATAGAAGATGCACTCTTCATGCCTCTTACTGCGACCATGAAAATAAAGATGCAGTCTCCATCTTGTTATTAGGTTATGCTTTTGTCACTAGAAAGAGAAATAGAAGACGCACTTATTTTTCTAGACTCTTGCTCTCTAGCTCTGGGGCCTATCCCATTTACGGGAAGGGACCTTGCGATGGAAGTGACCAGGAGGTCTGAGAGTCCTAGAGATGTTCATTGTCTCTGAGCTCCCCGCGAGCCTTGTCTCTACCCTCCTGCCGATCACCACCTGTTCCTCCACTCTACCAGACCGCCTCCTTGTTCCTCCATCCTACCATACAGTCACCACATTCTCGACATGCCTGGGCATGACCTAGAAGGCTCTCGTGGCACATATAGCCCTGCCCTCATTTTTCACCTGACCCCACGACCCCAGCGCAGGTGACCTTATCCTCTTCACAAATAGACGGGCTAAATGGAAACTGGCATTCTACTCAATGCTCAAAATTGTCACCTCCAACAAGACCCCTCATGGGCTCAGACTTTCAGTGGCCCCCTCTCCCTCCTATAAAATAGAAGCCACCATCTCCCTTTACAACAATGGGACCATCCTGATACAATCATCTGACCACAACCTGGGCATCTTTAACAACATCTTCCCCATCATCAAGAACACTTTATCTAAGTACAATCCTTAATCCTCCCAAGATCCTCCTTCACCCAATGGCAACTGCGAATCTAGGCTGGATGCTATATCACTTACCCTCCAACAACTCAAGGCAGCTGTACATAGCCTCTTTCTCCTCACATCCACAGGCATCCCTCGACTTTTGGGGCTAGATTGTCTGTATATCTCACACCAAATTTGACCTCACCTCTAGGGGCTCCTAATCTCCAAAGTTGGGAAACACTATCCTTCCCTAAGGACCCCTCTCGGCCCTGCAGATCTAAAGTCCCACTCCAAGACTCGGATATTAGAACCCTTCTTCTCTCTGATAACACATCATCTGGTTTGAACACTTATATGGTGTGCCAAATTGAAACAATCCACTCTAACCTGGCTAGAGAACCCACGGCTAACACTAGATCGTTAAATAATAACAACCTCACCGTAGTCCCCACCAACTCTCTTTCCTCTGATGATTCCAAACCTCAGTTTAAATGCAGGCTTATCAACTGCAGATTGTCAGTTTGCCGCTCTGCAGACATGGTCGACCTCATCCTGGCAAATGATCCTGGCATTTTAGTGCTGACGGAAACTTGGCTTAACGAATCTGCTGGACCGATAATCAATATTTTAGTGCCCCAACTATAACATCATCAGGCTTGATAGACTGCGTGAGCTAGGTGGCGGCATTGCTTGCATTGATTGTATTAATCTATCAGTTAGACAACTTCACTCTGATTCCCTGGCATTGTGCGACTATATGTGCTTCGAGGTCTCATGCAACAACAAGCAGGCCTGCAAATTCCATGCGCTCTACCACCTTCAAAGAGACAAACCCCCATTTATAGAACAGGTCACGGAACTCATTTCAATTAATGTAGACTGTCCCGGCACCCAGATCTTTCTGGGCGACTTTAACCTGCATTGGAATGACCTAAATGACTTGTCAGTCAATAGCCTTAAATCCTTCATATCAGACCTCAACCTCACTAGCCCTACGCACAAAGCAAACACAGGGAGATGATGGACTGAGCGCTGAAACATTTCAGACACTCACCTGGGTTGAATTCATCATCATTCTTTAGCTCACTTCACCACCTCAGTTCAGACCCAGCCATATGCAAATCAGTCTTGATCCTGTGCCTCATGGGAACAGTCCAGCCCGAACTGCCAAGCCAGGTCTTACCGTAACCGGAAACAAGCATCCTGGGACCGGTTTCTGGGTAACACCCTTCATCAGCCAGGCTAGCTTGAATCCAGTGGCAAAGTGAGCAAGGGACTCAGGTCTGGGCATACCCATCCAACTTAGGGCGAACAAAGCAAACACAAGGAGATGATGGACGGAGCGCTGAAACTTTTCAGACATTCACCCCCAGTCACAAATCTGGGTTGAATCATCATCATTCTTAAGCTCACAGATCTGGGTTGAATTCATCATCATTCTTTAGATCACTTTGCCACATCAGTTCAGACCCAGCCATATGCAAATCAGTCTTGACCCTGTGCCTCATGGGAACAGTCCAGCCGAACTGCGGAGCCAAGTCTTTCCTGAAAAGGACAAAAGCATCCTGGGACCGGTTTCTGGGTAACACCATTCATCAGCCAGGCTAGCTTGAATCTGTTGTCAAAATGAGCAAGGGACCCACTTCTGGGCATACCCTGCCAATTTAGGGCGAACAAAGCAAACACAAGGAGATGATGGACTGAGCGCTGAAACTTTTTAGACACTCACCCCCAGTCACAGATCTGGCTTGAATCCATCATCATTCTTTAGCTCTCTTCGCCACTTCAGTTCAAACCCAGCCATATGCAAATAAGTCTTGACCCTGTGCCTCATGAGAACAGTCAGGCCCGAAACTGCCCAGCCAGGTCTTCCCTGAACCGGAAATAAGCATCCTGGGACCGGTTTCTGGGTAACACCCTTTATCAGCCAGGCTAGCTTGAATCCAGTGGCAAAGTGAGCAAGGGACCCACGTCTCAGCATACCCTTAAAACTTAGGGCAAACAAAGCAAACACAAGGATATGATGGACAAAGCACTGAAACTTTTCAGACACTCACCCCCAGTCACATAGCCCTATGCACAACAAGGGAGCCAACTTACATCTGGCAATTGGCAAGAGCAGCTCCACTCAACTTGAATCTATAGTCCCATGTGACTGGACGGACCACCACTGCATCTCCTTCCTTGTTTCAGAACCGGCGACAACCATTAAATCTAAGATGAAGAAACCTAGAATCTGGCAAAGTAATATCAGAAATATTAACCTATATGATCTGTCCTCCCGCACTGACAGCATCTTGCCTCCTCCCCCAGACATGTTTTTGCAGCCGATGACCTCACAGATCACTACAATCATTCGATGTCCAACATACTAGACACTATGGCACCACGACAACTGAAAAGAATACCCTTCAAAATCTCCAAACCTTGGAACCACGGGAACCTAAATAGTGAGAGAAGAAATCTAAGACAAGCATAACGTATCTGGAGATCCTAGCCCTTTGTGTACCATCTTGCTCAGCTGAGATCATATAAGGAACGCATCAGAAGCTCAGAAGCTCTAAAACTAGCTACTTCAGAGAACAACTCGACCAGGCAAGAAATCGTCCCAAAACTCATGTAGCTTCAATCTGACAACCCACCTATTCCGCCCTCCACAGGACTTGTCAGCAGCCAAACTGTGAGGAGTGTGCTTCCTTCTTCCGTGATAAATCAACAAAGATTGAACAGGAACTACGGGCAGCCTGTGAGAATCTACCTGCCACCTTTGTATTCTCTGAGCTGGTTATGCCCCCTCAACGTCTGGTTCTCCCACCTAAAAACAATGCCTCTTGGAGCCTACTCAATACCTTTGATGAAAGCATCATTCGAAAAACTGTGGCTACTCTGAAACCCTCCAACCCTTTCAGTGACCCTTTACCTACGGACCTCTTCAAGGAGATTGGATCATCCATACTCCCTCTCTGCATGAAGATAGTTATCGCCTCTCTGCTTCAAGGGTCAATCCCGGACTGCCTAAAGACAGGGCAGGTCATCCCCATCCTAAAAAAAACAACGGCTGACCAGACTAATCTTCACAATTTTCGTTCAATCTCCACAATTCCTACACTGGCAAAACTCCTTGAGAAATGTGTTCTCACCCAACTATGTAGACATATTGATCAATTCCAACTTCTTGGCAAATTCCAATCCGGTCATAGCACGGAATGTGCTTTATTCACATAGAGGATTATGCACGACGTATGCTGGACACAAATGAGTCAAGCCTTTCGATCCTACTTGACCTTTCATCTGCGTTTGACACAGTCAAACATGACACCCTCATCGGTCTACTGGAGCACAGGATGGAGTTATCAGGGACAGTTCTTAACTGGTTTTCATCTTTTCTACACAATAGACCCCAAAGGCTGAACTTTAATCAGTCCCTGTCCAACCCCTCACCGCTCACTCTGGGAGTATCAAGGGGATACACTCTCTTCAACCTGTTCATGGAACCTCTAACAGAAATCCTGAAAGTGTTCAACATCCAACATCACATGTATGCAGACGACACACAACTGTACCTGAAAATCTCCTTCCCAGAGGATATCAGATCTCTCAACTCACTTCTGCAGGAAACGCAAAGTTGGCTGACACTCAATCATCTGAAATTGAATGCTCTCAAAACTGAATTCCTCATCGCCCCTGACAAACAGTACCCAGTCATTGCAAAATGGGTGCACCAACTGACAGCCCTCAACTGCACTCCAAACATCATTGACTCTATGAGCTCACTGGAAATAATACTTGACAGACATCTGACCATGCAGAATCACATCAGTGGTCTCACCAACGGAGCAAACGTCTGTGAGCGCGCAAATATCACATATAGTTTTAAGCATTATTTGAGACAAAATATGCTTTGAGCTTCAGATAAAACTGCATTTAAAAAGTGGCACACAGATATTTAATGCTTGAGAAGGGGAAACATGCCTTAGCTGACACACTACTCAGATGCTTTCAGTCTAATTAATTATTTAAAAAGAGGCACAAATTAATTCATTGTTGTTTTAAATGTGTTTTAGTTTAGATTTGACCTCACTATAGAATGCAAACAAAACAGGTGATGATCCATCACTTGTTTTGTTTGCAATTGCCGCCATAAGTGCGCTGGGGATGCTCAGACGTGGGTCCCAGGCACTCCACACCACTGGAGTCAAGCTAGCCGGGCTGATGAGAGGTGTTACCTCGAAACCGGTCCGGTCCTCGGATGCTTGATTCCGTTCTGGGAAGGACATGGCTTTTGTAGTTCGGACTGGACTGTTCCCATGGGGCAACAGGGTCAGAGCTGATTTGCATATCGCCATTGTCTAACCCAGGGTGGTGTGGAGTGCAAAAAAACGGTGGATTTGGGCCCAGATCTTTGGACTGGGGTGAATGTGTGACATTGATCCACATTCTGTCCATCACTTGTTTTGTTTGCAATTCTCACTATAGAATGGACATTTATTTTGGAAAATGTGTTTTGAACTTAGTGGCATATATATTTGTGCTGAATTAACACCCATTTTACAGTGTAGAAAAGCGGAAATACACAGCTCGTGATTTAGTTTGCTTTGGAAATTTCACTGTCCGTCCTTGAGATCAGAATGAAATGTAGTCTTATTCATTTCATAACATAGAGTGAAACTGCAAAGCACACATTTTTTCCTATTATAATAAATTGTAATCACTGTTTCCGCATAATTGATACTTTTTTGTTGGAGAAAATGTAATTGTCTCCTTAGCAGGATATTAGGAGATGAAGTCAATTAGCTCAAGATTCAAATGTGTTACAGGAACTGGCCTCGACGTGAGCAGTCAGCCCATGGGTGTTGATGTTTTTTGAAACCGGACAAAGTACAAAGACTTTCAGCCTAATTCATGAAGCTTAAATCGGCTCGCAAAGGGCCAGATTCTGAGAATCTGGCCCTTTGCGAGTGCGATTTTTGCATTTGGGATTCAACATCCCAAATGCAAAAATCGCTATTTGCTAATTCGCATATTTGCGAGGAATTACATTTAAGGAATCTCAATTTGAGATTCCTTAAATGTAATTCATCATCCATTTTCCAATTGCGAAATCGCAATTTCGGCCCGCAATTTACCGCGAGGTCAAACCTCGTGGTAAATTGCGAAAACTCAGAAAAATGCATTTAAATGCATTTTTCTGAGTTGCATGTTACACACACACATGTCCTTTGGACATGTGTGTGTGCAACACATGTGTTAATTTCCATTGCAGGGGTGCTACAGGGTGTCCTTTGGACCCCCTTGGCACCCTTGTACTCGCAATCTCATTTGCGATTAGCTAATTGCTAATCGCAAATGAGGAATGACTCCCCATGCATTCCTATGGGCCTTTTGGCCCATAGGAATGCATGGGGAGTCATTCCTTATTTGCGATTAGCAATTAGCTAATCGCAAATAAGGAATCAGTGGGAATCGCAATTAATATTGCGATCCCTACATGAATACCGTTTTGCGAGTCTCAAATAGCGATTCCTTATGATTCGCTATTTGAGCCTCGCAAAACGGACCGTTCATGAATCAGGCTGCAAGTCACATGTTCTGTTGGAATATATACTGGTTCCTGGTTGAGAGGTGTGGGGGTTTTGCTTCTTTTTCATTACCAGGATGCTTGCAGAATCACACAGGTTTTTTTTAGTTCTGCCGAAAGGAGAAGGGGCTCATTGGGCCGCTCCTGCTCGGAGACACAGAGAGGCTGACAGAGATGGTCAGCGCGAAGACAGGGAATCAGCTGAGGGAACGAGGGCAGATTTAGATGCTAAAACCCTGAGGTTTATGCTTTGACCAGCTGGCTTTGTAAAGACGTTTGTTTTTTGCTTATTTCTCTTTATGGGAGATTTTTGCCATTATTAATTATTGGTTTAGCTCCATGCAAAACTCACTCTTGTATTATTTTCTTCAATTCTTATGAGTTCTGACTGACATGTATGCCTCATTTTCCATAAAAATAGCGATTCCTTACTTTACTGTATTCACTCTATTTTTTCCTTTTTTCAATTCTGTAACCTGATTGATATCTGACTAATGAATAAAGAGTCAGAGAACCTTAAATTTTGATTGGGAAAAAAATCCTTTTTAAAACTACTCACAACTCTCATTATTGGCTTAAATATTTATTTGCATTTGATTTTCTCATGTTTATACGAAGTCACCTTTTGGTCATCACACAGTGGTAAAGGTCTACCACCTTAAGCGGAAAACAAGGGGTAATGATGTTTTGCATTAAGAAATTACTGTGAAATTTCCGCTCCTTCACTTCCATTTAAGCATCTTAAGGAAAATTAAACCCTCGTTCCTTCTCCACACCAACATTTAAACCGCAGTACAAGCATTAGTGACCTCTAAGCGAGGATGGCTCCACTCAAGGCCTCTCTCAATACCGCCGCAAGGCTCATCACAGGCTCCAAACGTTATCATCACATCTCACCTGAGCTGAAAGCTCCTAACTGGCTCCCTTATGAAGCAAGGCTATATCTTAGAATTACATGCATGACCCGCAAGGGTTTGCATTTCAACACCCCACTATATATTTCACAAAAGCTTGAGCTCTCTGGAGACTCCAGATCCCCTAGGGCACAGTTCTTCAAACTGTGGGGCGCGCCCCCCTGGGGGCCGTGGATGGGTTCCCAGGGGGGCGCAAAGGCCTCTGCCAGCACATGTAAATGAAGACGCCTGAAAGTGCAGATGTTTATTTGCTGCATTTCCAGGCTGTCTTCATTTACCCGGAAAGGCCTCAGAGTGCCGTGGGGCCAGAGGTCAGTGGGTGTGCTGCTGGGGGCTCGGCTGGGCAGTGTCTAGAGTCTTAAGACTCCAGCACAGCCGAGTTTTTCACAGGTTTTTAAAGACCATTTGCATACATTTGGATACTGGTCACCTAAGCTTAGTATTTTTTTTCTTTTTCCAGTACCCCCTTGGCCATGACTCTGCCTATTCCTTACATTTGCATTTTAAACTTACTGTTGTAGTGTGAAAATGCATTTCATGAAAAGGAATACAAAAAAGGGTTGCCAATAGAACAAAATGCCAGCCATGTATGTTTAAAGAGCCTGCAAAGACCTTGCTTTGACACTAAATAGGGTCTTAAATAAAAAAGTATGTATACATTTGTAATGTGACTTTCTGTCTGTTCCTTTTATTTTCAGTCATGAATCATTCAGGCAGCTCTAGAACACATTTAATAGTACTTTATATTTGCTTTTCAAGTACGCACAGATAAGTGCTGAAAATAGGGCTTTAGGTGACTGTTTATTTTTGTGCCGTCTGCAACATCAAAATAATGAGCTGGCAACCCTAATCAGAAGACTGGAAGTTTGTTGCAGGATCAGCACATTATTTATTTCCTTCACCCTCAATTCCCTGATTAATTCCATAATAGCAATAGTTTAACTTATATCTGAAACCCTGCGTCCCGCCAATAACATGCTGATTAACTTCAAGTGTCTGGGAATTCACCCTGCATTCAGACAACTCATTCCTCATTCTCACCCTTCACTTTCACGCTCACCCTGCACTCACTGCGCATAGTTATGGTTTTCCCGCATTTGCCACATAATCCACCGTCTGCTGCATAATTTGCAGATAAAAAAATGCAGCAGCACATGTTACCTCACAGTGGAAGGCCCTTTCTAAAGGTTGACTGGTCACCTTTCTGTTGCTTATTGCTGTATGTGGGTGTTAATGTGGAACTTATGAGATGCAATAAAGGCCAGGACAATGTTAACAAGTGTAAAAGTAGCAAAATAGTGCAGTAATGCTATCACAAAATATGCAGCATAATTCGCCTTTGCTTGCTGCAGAATTTAGTCAACCTTGCTGCATAATTTGGCTTTCTCCTGCCGCATAATTCCAATGGCCCTGTTTATAGTGCTATGAAGTCCCAGCCTGTGGCAGAAAGCACTGTGAATATGTAAGTCGTTATTTTAAAACAGTATTTACATACTAGACTGCTGCAAAATGATGCAGTGATTGAGATAAAACAAGTTCTTACAAAATATACTTTTTAGTAATAAGTAATCAAACTGCATCTAATGCAGACATTTTTGTAAGTGTCTCCACTATTCCAGATCCCAGCTGATAACTCTGTTACAATATTTCCTAAAAAGAATAGATCTTTGCCACCATAAAGCTTTAAGCAGATCCACTGGAATTATTCAGCAGAAAATAACAAAATTTGCAGCATTTTTGACTAAATTATCCAGCAAGAAAAGGTAAATTATGCGGCACAATGCGCCACATTTTGTAGTTAGCATTACTTCATTATTTTGTCATTTTAACTCACGGTAACGCTGTCAGGGGAAATATTTCAACTCATTAGTACCAGTTTAACACCCAAATACAGCAGTAAGAAACTACAAGATTACCAGTCTTTGCTTTAAGTAACTTTTGTTCCGTTTGAGCTAGAATCAAGTTTTTTGTCATTGAAATCTGGAGATTATGTAGCAAATGCAGTAAACTGATAATTATGTGGAAATCGCTGCTGCTGCAGAAACTCATAATTCCAGTGGCCCTGGCTTTAAGTGACTCAATCAATTAATGGCTGGTAAGAAGGCCGGTTTCTTAACTTTCTGCACTACCACCACGCACTTCGATTTCAGGGGAAGTTTTTTGTGTGAAAGCTGAGACCATGGGGTGGCTGGTAGAAGGCCAGCAGGGTTGCATTCAGATGCAGAGCCCTAATCCTCTCGATCCTTGGGGCCTCACAGAAATGGTCTAGGAGACAGAGGAAAGGATCGAGATTCATAGATATTGTCAAAGAGGAGGCCCAAAATAGTGAGCCCTCTATGCAAACTCATTTTTAGGTTTACAAATGGACAGAGACCGCTTCTTTAGAGATCTACCCCAAAGAAGGGGACAATATAAGTTTTTTTTTTTAAAGGGACATTAGTGAAGCTGGTACTGCTGCCAAGTGTGTAAGTGGCCACTGCTGGTTATCTTAAAGGAGTAGATGCAGATACAGAAGGACTTGGGCCCAGGAATTTGGGGGGCCCACTGCATCACAATTATGACTGACTACCTTTAAAAAAAGGGGCATCCAAGCGTATCGTCCTTTCAAGCTTTAGGACAGAGGTGATGATCCATCATGGTGGGGAAGAGGTAAAAGAGGCAGAGGAGATAGCCTGCTACTCAGGACTGCAGTTATCATTAGTGCAGCAAGTATAGTTGCATTGGGGTCAAAGATTGTGAGGGGCTAACAACGCCCCAATTATGGGGAGCAGTTTGTTTGGGATATCTGTTTTTGTTTGATGTATTTGCTGTTTTATAAGTTTCATATTTGGTGCGGTTCATAAGCTATAGAAAAAGAATTCCTGAAATCATCTCATGAGCCCCGCTCCCTGCACGCAGCCATGTCCCTCCCGATCCCCCAATCCTAGCCATAAAGTTTTGGAGGGGGGCCCGACCTCAAAACATTTTGCTTAGGGGAGGCTCAGAGTAAAAAAGTTTGAAGACCTCTGCTCTAGCGGCTCCAGCACCTTACTACTTAAACCACAGAAATTCCATGAAAAGGAAACGTACAATCGAGCATTCTCTGGTATTGCATCTAGAATTTGGAACTCCTTACCACCGGAATTAAGACTGAATAATTCCACAGCTTCCTTCAAAAGGGAGATTTTGATGAAGAAATGTCTGGGCGAGTCCCCCAGCCCACTTGAGAATGCGCTACCTTACCATTGTCTCGAGTGGCCTGCAATGATTGTTATTGTCATTTAGTTTTGTCCTGTCCTGTTCGGCTGCGATATTAACGTTTGCTTCTGTGGTAAATGACTTCTATGTCTCTTCCCTCTCTACCACTTCATCAGAATGTCCTGTGCCATCATAGAATGTTTGAGTGCCTTTCTGTGGCTAGATTGTCAGTTAGTTATCTCAGGCTGAGCAGCTGGTAGCTCGCTCCTGGTGGGGTTTCCCTTTTGTATATTCTTACCTTCTAACTTGCCACCTATCACCTATCTACCTGCTAATAAAGAGAGATCTACTATTACATCTGGACTACGGATCATCATTTATGTACCACAGTTTGGCGACGTTTCTTGGACTAACCTACGCTGCAAGGAAAGAGGATTGAAACTCAACTTTAAGGAAACCAAGGACTGTATTGGGTCTCAGTAAAAACCAAGACTGGAGAAAGCTAATCACCTGGAGATCAGAGAAACGCCCAGTAAGCCCCACCAGTGTCCTTTTCAGTTTGGACAGCCTGCACCCTGGGCGTTTTGTGTGAGAGGCAACTGCCATTTCGCTGTCATCTGGAGACTGTCTGTCTCCAGCTACAGGAGCCACTGACTCAACGGGCCTGATCACCCTGCTGCGTTTTCCGGCTGCCTTTTGCGCCTTGACAGCTCGCCCTCAATCACTGTGGAACTGGTGTCTTTTCCCACAGTGTGGGCATTTCTCCTCCTCTGAGCGCTTGTCGTGTCTGCTCTTCTGGAGGTGCCCTGACGCTAACAGTACTCTCTCCATCACGGGAGCCACCCATCATCTGTTTTGTCAAGCTCTGTTGTGGCCTTTGTGTATTGGGTGTGTACTCCCACAGTGTGGTGTTTCCTCTGCCTTCCTGTGACTGTTCACAACTTGAAGACATTCAGCGTGACCTGACTCTCGTCCTTGTTGAAGCCCAGTTGTATTTTAGCTGTGAGTGGGGGACATTTTTGAGGTGTTTTTCTGTGCTTTCACCATGCGATCTACTTTGTGGCGGTTGAGCCTCTACATTTTGAACAAGCCATCTGCCATGGTGAAGTAGTGTGGCTCACTGGTTAGAGGCGGCAGACCCGAGAGCAGAGGACGGCCCGGGACCAGGGTTCGATTCCCGGCGCGGCAGGTTTCTGGACCAGGGTCAGCAGACTCGATAATTCTCTCGCCTCGGTGCCCACTCTGATCAGCGATCACACTCGGCAACTCTGGGCACTAGCTTGCCTCATCTTCACTAACGGCCCCACCAGACTGCCGGGGATGCCTGGTCTCACCCTGGAGATACCCATTAAGGGACCATCTCTCAGGGAAGCCAGGAAGGGTTTCGCAGCGGTCGAAGCGCCTTGGGACCCTCCGGGTAAGTAGTGCGCTATATAAATGCCTATACATTTACATTTACATGGCGCGCACACAATCTTACCCGTCTCGTGGAGCCTGCATCATGCCCTTAGTGACGTCTGCCTCTCTGCCACTGCCTTCTCCTTTGCGAGTCCGGACAGCACATCTTCGCCGTGAGCCTTCCGGCGCCGACGTGACGACGTGCCTCCATTTTGATTGCTTTCACTGCGCAAGTCTGCGTAGTGTGTACGGGTCCGTCTGTTGCTGCCACTGGTCTAAGAGCTTTACTGTTTGTCTCCTGGTCCGCTCCAGCTAGCCTTGCGGTGCCAGTCCCATAACTGTTCCAGCGAAAAGTAGAACATGAGGAGTGTATGTCTATGGAGTTCTGCGGAGAATAGTTCTCATTTCGTGACTTTTTTGACGTTATTCAGCATTTCCATTCGGATGGTTTCAAGCTTTCTCTGCATTGCTCGGTGCATTTGAGACTTGCCACTTCCAGGAGAAGTTGCTTGCAGGAACCCGGGTGAGAGATCGCTCACCGGAGCTATCGTCTTTTGTTAATTTATTTGTTTATACTTGAATTTCTTAGCATCACTGTGCATGTTGTGTGTGGATCAATTCTGCGTTACATTAACCTACAGCTTTAGTTTTACCGAACTCTCTCTAATGTGTCTTGTATTTTATGCTGTATTGATTTCCTAAGGCAACACGTTAACCCTACGGTGTACCCTTACTTAGGGGAGGTTGTGGTGCCAGTCAATGCCAAATTTTGGTTCCTAGGGTCATGTTACCTCATGGTGTACCCTTTATATTTATAGGGGATGTTGTTGTTATGGTTTTACAGGGTGTGTTTTCTGTGTTTAATCCTCCTTAGTGAGCTAAGGTGTTTGTGTTTAATCGATGCCCTATTCATGTACTAAGGGTTATTACCCTACGTTGTACCCTTACTTAGGGGGGTTGTGGTGCCAGTCAGTGCCAAAGTTTTGTTTCCTAGGGTCATGTTGTTACCCTTTGAAGAAGTTACGTCACACACTGTTAATGTGGTGTACCCTTTCATTAGGGAAGGTTGTCTGCATGTGACTACTATGTTCAGAAGTTTCAATGATTAGTATCCTTTGGTGTACCCTTTTTTTTGGGGAGGTGGTGTGCGTTGTCAACGCCACCATTAGGTGATGTTGCGTTGAACAATTTTTACATTGTTCCATGTTATACCCTTTCATTAGGGGAGCTAGTCAGTTTGTTCCAGACGTGTTATTATCCTCTGGTATTCCCATTTTTGGGGAGGTGGTGTGCGTTGTCAGCGCCACCATTAGGTGATGTTGCGTTGAACAATTTTTACATTGTTCCAAGGTGTACACTTTGTTAGGGGAGGTTGTCAGTGATTGTCAGAAAGTTGCATCATTTTATTTTCGTGTTGTTCCATCATTAGGTGGAGTTGCATTGAACAATTTTACATTGTTCCATTGTGTACCCTTTTATTAGGGGAGGTTGTCGTGATGCACTAGTCTGTTTTGCAAAGCATTTGTTTTTTTCTATGTAGGTTGCTACATTTATTGCACCGTTGCCCAAGTACTTACTTATTGTACTTATATATGCACCCTCTTTCTTGAAGGGTGTTTGTCCATCTTGTTTTTTTTTTGCTACAAGTTGTACCTTTCCTTTAGGGACGTGGTTGTAGCCTCGTTGCTCATAGCTACTTTTCCCTTGGACATCTGGACCTGGCGTATATCTTATTGTGCTTACTTCCATCTGCACACATTTTGTCATTTGGTTGTTACACCCTATTTGCCTTACCAGGGTCGCTACCTTGTTTTATTAAGGAGGGTGGATGGGCATGTAATGTAATTTGCATTCTTGTGTTTTGACCAACCATGACCATTTGTGCATTTTATGAATATCTTTCTACATGCCTCTTCTAATTTTCTTTGTTTCTGCTTCCACGCTTAAGTTTCCTGCTTTTCAAGTTATTTCATTGCCTTGCTCTTGTGTCTACAGTTTCCTCTGAATTCTTGTGTTTGGTTTTAACTTCTTTCTTCCTGTTGTTCTATAACGAAGGATGATGTGTGGTAAATGACTTCTATGTCTCTTCCCTCTCTACCACTTCATCAGAATGTCCTGTGACATCATAGAATGTTTGAGTGCCTTTCTGTGGCTAGATTGTCAGTTAGTTATCTCAGGCTGAGCAGCTGGTAGCTCGCTCCTGGTGGGGTTTCCCCTTTGTATCTTCTTACCTTCTAACTTGCCACCTATCTACCTGCTAATAAAGAGAGATCTACTACTACATCTGGACTACGGATCATCATTTATGTACCACAGCTTCCTTATCAATAAAGTCAAAGGGTTCTGCTGAAAGAATCTTTTGTCAGTCCTTCAGTCTCACCCTAGGGTTCACTCAATTACTATTCCCTCCTTTTGATATGTTTAACTGTTGTGACTGTAGTTGTCCTTCCTGTGCTAATGTCGTTTATATTTCATGTACCCTTGTAACTACCTCTCTGTAAAGCGCTCTGATACCCCCTGTGGTCTTGTCCACGCTATTTAAAATTCATAAGAAAAAAATGTGGGACCCGCGCACATACGTTTGTGAAGCGACGCGACCAGTGCATCCGTGGACGCATCTCTGAATTTGATTTGAAAATGATTTTGTCTATTGGCTTTGTCACTATTAATTGCGGCTGTTTTAAATAATGGCATGTGCTTATTATATGTGCTTTCGTTATGTCTTTTTGTGATAAAAGCTCAAAGAGTTTCAGCTTTTCGAAAAGGAAAGGTAATTATAAGGCTGCCTTCTTGTGCTCGCTAGGTAACATAATTAACTCTGTTAATTAGCAAAGGGGGAGGGTAACAGAATGGGTCTAAATTCTTTAATTAATTGAGGTTTTGTGTTTGTTTAATAATAGTTTCCGGAGTAAGGCCTAAGAATTGATGCGAAAATATGGCTGACAGAGCTGCAGACACAAAAAACTTGTCCAGAGTGACATTTCGCACATGCGCAGCTGTGAAGGATTTGCTACCATATTGTGGTAAATAAATTAATTACCCTGTCAGAATTTCTATACATTAATAAGGATTATTCAGAAGGGCTTTAATTCAGTGACTCGAGTTACTGGAGAATCAGGTTCCATCACCACTAGGGATCAGGAAGGATCGTCATCTGAATCTTTATTCACAGAACACATATATATAGTTAAAACATACATTAACCTGGATAGAGAAGGCGGAGCGCTCCAGGCGGAGCAAGTGAAAGAGAGATAAGAGCACATGGGTGTGAAAGAGGGCGTGTATGAAGGCGTACATGTGGGTGTTCACTTGATGAGTCATAGGCGTGTCATAGGTGGGTGGATACATTGAGGGGGTCTGCATGGTCAGCAGGAACCTTTACCCTACTTGTGCACGCAAAATTGGTCATGACGTGGAATTGACGTGTAACTGGGGAAAGCTGGGGGGGCTGACTTTAGCGCTAGTAGAAGAGTCTGGGATGTCAGAGCGACCTGCACCTCTGACATTATCTGATATCTTGTGTTTGGAGGATGCATTGTCTGACTTAAAGGTCGCTGGAGAAAAGGCTGCTCATTACTAAATGCTAGTGTGTGCCTATATGTCTTCGAGCATTGCGTGGGGCCATGGGCTTTCTATGGATGCAGGTTCAGTAAACCACTTGAATGGAGACAGAAAGGCTAGGCCCTATCTTCTGCAGGCGTAATATGTTTACCCCTTACGTTAGACAGGAATGTGTTTCTGTGGAACGGAGCAGATAACTGTAGGCAAAATACTGTCTTTGGCAGACCAGGCTGGGCACCTTTCGGCTGAGCAGGAAGTAAGTGAGAGGTCAGGGATGCATAACTATTCTGCAGTTTTCAGAGTCAGAGGAGGCTTGGAGCCTGAATTCGGGTCCTGGCTCGGCTGAGCCGCAAAACGAGTTCATCTCGACTTTTAAACGTGTACCATGTAAATGCATTGGCAACATAGGCCTCAGTGCAGAATTAACGTTTCATTCATGGAGGGCCTGATAACTGACATGCTAACATTGGACAGAAATGCAGAAGCATTATTATTACAGGCATGATAAGGGAATTGCATGATGACATGGACATACACGGGGTATATGTACATACATAGGGTGCATGTAGGGGATACACTGGCCACGTAAAATTTCTATTTCCTCATTCCCTCCTTGTCCCCTACTGTGCCCTTCAGGACACATCTATATTCATGATACCATATATCTGATCATATAGCATCATTTGCTCGTCTTTTTTCTTTTGTACACGTGGACGTGGACGGGGAATACAAGCAGTGGCCCACAAGCCGCAAATCGCTGGGCCACATTGCAGACAGGGACAGCAACTGAATATCACGAGCAGTATCAGTCCTAGGAAGGACAACACTGTCCAACCCCATCCTGATATTACACTCCAGAGCCAACCGGACCAAGACCATGGGTCTTGATGCATTTCATGAGCTATCTTGTGGAGCCTGGTTATTGCTGAGTATACGGATGGTGCGTTATTAGGAATAAACACACAACAACTGGAGCCGATCACTCTATAAGCCCCGCCCCTATCTGCCAGGATGACGTCAAGAACAAGGCGGTTCTGAAGAACAACAAGTCTCATAGCAGACTGCTCCTCGGTCAAGTTACCTAAAGCAGAAGTAGTCTCATTCACTACTGCTTCCAAAGTTCTTGTTAACCTACGTATGAGTTTACTGTTTTGGACGGGACCTACGAACCAGAAATATCCCTTAATGAAATCCTTATATTGTTCCCAAGCTGTCTCAGTCTGATCAACTACTGGGGAATCGGTCTCCCTCTTGTGTCTAACATGTACTAATCGTGAATCTCAATGATAATGGGATGGGGCTAGAAAAACAGGTGGCAGTAGGAACGCTATATAACACGTCCCACCCCAGTCTAAGGGCAGACGTACATAGGCTGTCTGACCACAAATGAAATAGGAATGGCGGGAAGCTTTGAAAGTAGACTTTCCATTATCACTGAACTCGACCACAGTATTACAATCACTGTGTCCTAAGTGCACTGAACCTTTCTTTCTAACGCATAATTCTCCTTTAACTGGTAAGACTGTTATGAACGGTGAACCTATATTTGTCTCAGACTGGACATTCAGAATCATGAGGTTAAGGGAAACATTTCCTTGTTCATACACCTCATTTTCTAGATCAGTTCCTGTCCTTTGGGGAAAACCATCTTTGTCTGGGAAACATGCCTTATTCATTACTATATTCAAATCTCCCCAAATCCATTCACTCTGGGAATCTGTGAACTTTCTGTCTTGTGATGATATTAAAGCAAACCATGCTCCGCACGAACCATTGTGCGAGAATGGAAAAGGAAAGAGGGGCAGAACTCCCTTCATTTTCTGATAAGGTGGGAGTCGGCCACATACCCAACAATTCGTTACATTGCTGGTCTGATGAGAATGGTGCAACATGCTAATAAAAGTATTGTTGCTCAGTGCTAGTCGATATGACAATTCATGAGGTGGCAGATCACTGAATGTGTGCTCTACAGTGTTGTTAAAGGAAGAATGTATATGTGAACCAAGAGGAGGAAAGAAAACATGTAGCGTCAAGCTTATACATATAACCAATATACTTAAAAAAAACATAATGATCAGAGTTACTACGCATCTGCTGCGTAAGTTTTTGCAGTATTTCTCTTTCCTATCTCTCTGTCTATTATTCGGGTCTACGATCTTATACATGTCAGGAACCTGTCTAACCGATTCACCACAGGGTGGACTTAAACAATTAAACGCTGTCTGACTTACTAGACCGTAGCTTTAATTTGTACTCCTGTTGCGGAGTTTTTTCTAGGAAAGGGAGTTTAGAATCACTGATTTCTGGGCAGTCCTTAGTTTCGATTACAGTTCCGTGTCCATGGAATCTTTTAACGTGTTGGGCATGGATCCAGCCCTTCCTTCCCTCGACCTTGACGGCGGTCCTCGTCGTCAGCAGTACTAACTTCGGTGCTCGCCAGCGGGGCTCGAGAGGACTTGAACGATCAAAGTTCCGTATTAATACAGTATCACCGGGAACGATGCCATGTTCTTTAACTTCGGTGTTGTCAGGGAAGGCGGCGACAACCTGTGAACGACAAGAGAGGAGTGCAGACATCAAGGAAGCCAGGTAATCTGTCAGCATATTACTGTCAACATCGGTTATCCTCTTTGGCATAGGCGTACCCCACATGTTCGGTGGTCTACCAAAAACCACCTCGTAAGGGGACAACCCTGTTCTGGAATGAGCTACCATACGCATGTAAAAGAGGGCAACCGGCAAGGCTACCATCCAATCCACGCCTTTTTCCGCACAGACTTTCGCTAATTTTGTCTTAAGTGTTTGGTTGTGTCTCTCAACGAGTCCGGCTGCCTCTGGGTGTCGTACACAATGGAACTTCCACTGGTACCCTACCGGAAGAGATACCTGTTTCATTAATTCAGAGGAGAATGGCTGACCGTTATCTGAGTACACGACACGGGGCAAGCCGTACCGCGGAAAGAATTCTCGAACCAACTGCCTGGCAGTGGTCACGGCAGTGTAATCTGGGACTGGGAACGCTTCTGTCCATCTAGATAGTGCACATACAACTACGAGGACATATTTGTATCCTCAACATCTGTCCATCTGAATATAATCCATCTGGAGGACTTCAAAAGGGTGGTCAGGAGGATGAAATCCACCTTGTTCCACTGGAATGCCTTTGCCTGGATTGAACTGGCAACAGATCATGCAGGTACGCACTTTCTGTTTTGCTGCTGCACGCAGGTGCTTGTTGAACCAAATATTCTGTAAACTGTCTAGCATAGCCTTCTCTCCTAAGTGTGCAGGACAATGTGCTGTATTTATGATGACTTGTACCATGGAGTCAGGAAGAAACCATGTAGCTTTGCCTTTTGTCATCCAACCCTGGTCAGTCTGGACCCCTCCTTGTTCAGTCCATTTCTTTATTTCGTCTGGAGTGGCATGTGTCTGTATGTCGAGTACATCTTGTGAGGGATCCCTGACTGTCATGCAATTTGTCAGTGATGGTACTTTTGTCTTTGTCGTGTCTGTTGGAGTGTCTGTTGGAGTCTGGGCTGTAAGTTTAGCTGTTCGATCTGCCAGGTCGTTACCCTGGGAAATGATGTCAGTGACTTTAGTATGTGCTTTGCACTTCATGATGGCTATGGCTGTAGGCAAGTGTATTGCATCTAACAGGGCCTGGATAAGGGGACCATGCTGAATTTTGGCCCCATGAGAGGTCAGGAAACCTCTCTCTTGCCATAAAACTCCGAAGTCGTGAACGACCCCGAAGGCATACTGTGAATCTGTGTATATGTTTACTTTCAAGTTCTTGGCTCTTATGCAGGCTTGCGTCAGAGCGATGAGCTCTGCTGCTTGGGCTGACAGTGTGTCAATTTGATGTGTCTCTATAACTTCAGTATCAGTGGTCACTGCATATGCGGCCACTAACTCTCCTGTGCTTGTTCTCATGCATGAACCATCCACATAAAGTGTCAGGTCTGGGTCTGGTAGTGCAATGTCTGTCAAGTCTTGTCTTGGCTTTGTCACTGTACTAATTACTTCCACACAGTCATGTGGTGCAGCGCCTGCTGTGCTCGAGGGCAAAAGTGTAGCAGGGTTCAGAGTATTACATTGTCTGATCTCTATGTGTGGCTGGAACAATGTCAGTTCATATCCTGTCAGTCTCGCTACAGTCAGATATTGTGTCTGAGTCCTGTTCAAGAGAACTTCCACTGAGTGTGGAACCTGTACTGTCAGGGGGTGTCCTAACACTATAGAGTCACTCTGTCTTATTGGTAGGGCTGTTGCTGCAACTGATTTCAGGCACGCAGGCAGAGCCTGGGCCACTGGATCCAATGTACTCGAAAAATAAGCACAAGGCTTGTGTTTACCTGCTTGATCTTGTGTAAGAACAGACAATGCTGTACCTTCTCGTTCAGTGACAAAAAGTGTAAAAGGCTTGCTGTAACAAGGAGTCGCTAAAACTGGTGCTTGACATAGAGCTTTTTTCAGTTCTTCAATTGCAAGTGTATGTTCTTGTGTCCAAGGGAGGACAGTCGAAGACGCTGCCTCCTGTGTTGTTAACTGTATGAGTGGCTTGGCCAGATATGCATACTGGGGAATCCATTGTCTGCAGTAAGAAGTGAGGCCAATGAAGGCCCGTACTTCCTTTTGTGTCTTGGGCTGTGAAAGATTTGCAATTAACTGAATGCGGTCTTGTGTCAGCTGTCTACCCCTCTTGGACAGCAAGTGTCCAAGGTACACCACTTGCTGTGCACAGAATTGCAACTTTGAAGGGGACACTTTGTGCCCCTTGTCTGCCAGAAAATATAAGACTATCAGTGATGCATGTTCGCAGTCCTTTTCTGTTCGTGCTGTGATCAGGATATCGTCCACGTATTGGAGCAGTGCAGTGTTGGCAGGCATGTAAATACTGTCTAGTTGTCTTTTCAATGCTTGACTGTAAATACTAGGACTTTCTGTGAATCCTTGAGGAGCCCTCATAAATTTAAAGCTGCGTCCATTGAAACAGAATCCGAAGAGGTATTGGCTCTCCGGATGTATTGGGACACTAAAGAAGGCGTTCTTTAAATCGATTACAGTAAAGAACGTCGCTTCGGAATCAATTGCAGTCAATAATGAAGAAATGTCTGGAACCACTGGGTACTGGGGTATTATGCATTTGTTCAGTTCTCGAAGGTCAATAACTAGTCTGTAGACTGGTGGTGCATTTGGGTCAGTTCGTTTAAGAATAGGAATGATAGGTGAATTACATACATTTGAGTCAGTTTCTACTACCACTCCTTGTGCAATGAGTTTGTCAACAATTTTCAGTAATGCCACTACGGCATCAGGTGGTAACTTGTATTGTCGGATTCGTGGCAGTACTAATCAGTTGGACCTTGCGCCCATAAATGCTGTGGTACATTCTGGAGTCTGGGATCAAAATCTCTCAGCACATAATGTCCTTTGAAATCACGTAAAAACAATCGCACTCCTTCCGGAGAACAACAAATAACTGCTCCTAGTTCTTTCAATGTCTTTATACCAAGCAAATTTTCTGGGCATGACTTAGTAAGTAACAAGTCTGTGGTACGAGACAATGGACCGACTCCTAAGGAAACTGGCTTTGACACTTCGTTAACAATAGGCTTTCCTGAAAATCCCAGGGAAATATTCTGTGAGCCTGAGAGGGGTGCCCCTGGAACCTCGTCATGACTGATGGTAGTTCTGCTCGCCCCTGTGTCAATCAGAATTTTTCTGTCTTTTCCCAATACGCGACTATGTACATAGGGACCCTCTTGATCTACAGGAACCTCAATAAGGGGCAAGCCAACCTCCCTCTCTAGGCTGTTTCATGAGTACTGTTGATATTCTGGATAGTCTGACTGTGCGTACTGGTACATTTGTTGCATGACTTGTTGTGTAGCAGCTATTGGTTGCGGTGTAGCTACTGACTGTTGCGTGTTCTGTGGCGTTTGCGTGTTCTGTGGGGTGCTATTCTGTCTGGAAGGAGGCGGTCTTTCTTTTGTCTTGCCTGTGGCTATATTGTGTTTCAGGACAGCACATTCATTTACATAGTGACCTGGTTGCTTGCAATAATTACAGTTCCCTTTAACAGGTGCCATGCCCTTTTTATTCCCATTAGCTGGTACTGACTGTGCAACTAGTACTTTCATTTTCGTATCTTTCATGCGTCCCTTCTCATGTTCCTGTTCCTCTCTAATTCTGTTCTGGTGGTATTGTAACATTTGCAACATTTGGGAAGGGCTATTTGCTTGACAGGTACTCTCAACCTTCAGTACTCTATTTTTGATCGGGGGTAAGGAATTCTCTACTAATTTGCTCACAAAAAGATGCGGGTACGATTCACTACTTGGTTTAAGGCCACTATTAATAGTAAAACATTTCTCGAATCTAGAATAAAAATCACTGGTGTCTTCGTCTTGTTTCTGTTTACAGGCTGAAATAGCATCCCAATCTTCCTTTTTAGTAACCAATAATCTCGGCAGGACCTGTATCAATAGTTCAGGTAGTGCTTTAGCTTTGTCCCCAAGACCAACACCAGGGCCTCAGAGTTTATCCTCATCTTCCAATTCTGTCCAATTTATCTTTTTCTCTCCCACCTCCCAGTCTTTCTCTTTAAGCTTTTCATAAATGCCAGCTGGCAACAGTACCTTTAATAATTTAATGATGTCAGCGTATGTGTAATCCCCTATACGTAGAATGTCTTTTAATTCACGGTGGAATCCCCCTGGGTCTTTATCATGGCAGGGCAGCATCTTTTTCATTTCCAGTATTTCTATTTTCGTCAAGGGTGTGTAAACATATACTCGTTGAAGCTCATTTGTTGCATTTCTAACGGGATGCACCTCTCGTAGGGGGTTCTGTCTGTCTATGTGTAAGATCTTTCTGTCGTGGTGTGGGGCAGCAATCAGGTGCGTGGTCAGAAAAGTCAAGTACTTATGTCGTTGGTCTAGAATGACATTAATTAATTTGTTACCTAGGCCTATCCATCTCTCTAGGAGTATATCGTCCAGTAATTTATATAAAGGACCGGGATCAGCACGTTGATTCTCGTACAACGTGATTAGATGTTGAACCATGTAAATACCAGCCAAACGCTGTTCTTCCGGGGGAAGGCTCAAAAAGGTCTGAGCCACTACGTCACTGTTATATATGTTAGAATTAGACGCCCATTGAACGGCTGACCGGGCTAGTTCCTTTTCGTGTATGGTGTGTGGTCTATCGCACTCTACTCGTCTTTTCAGTGCGTTCTCAGTAGCTTGGAACAGATGTTCAAGAGAACATCTTTCTGGTATGGGAGGTCCATTTTTGCTGTAATCGAGGCCCTTGGGCCTGTCAAACTGTCTTCCCCTGCCTACATAATTCATTTTATCCACCTCCTCTGGTTCAGACTCGGCCTTATCTAATGCCAAGTCATCCTCTTTCTCGTCTGGCTCTTTCCTGTGTAAATTTAGAATTTCTTTACGTATTTTCCTGCACATGCATTCTATCTTTGACATTGTATCATGTTTACAGGCAGCTATATTGTCGCTCCACTCTGTCATACCTCTAGTTACTCCTTTATTTGGTTGGTCTTGTTCCCTGATCAGACAATTAACTACAAAACGTAAAAGTGCGCGTTGGGCCTCCACTTTTCTTTGTGCCATGGCCTCAGGTATACTCTCGGGTCCCTCCCCCGTTCTAATGAAGTGGTATATTCTGTCTAAATTGTCCTTCATGCCTGGTAGTGTGATCAGATAGTCTGCAACGCGTCTTAATCGTAGTGAGAACATGAGCATCGGGCCCACACCTGGTACCGGATCGTATATACAATGTGAAATCGTTACATTTTGTTTATGAGGTGATGCTGTCATTTTTGGCGTTCGTTGTAATGCTAATTCCTGTAGTGCTCGTGATGGTGGCGGTGTTTGCGGTATGTTTGTGGCCCCCCCTCCCACTGCCCCTTGTCCTGAATCGTCTTTCACTGTCAGTGTCACTGCGGGTGTGTGTTGGTCCTGTGATGCGGGCGGAGGGTGAAAAGGATTGTTAGGATTGTTGCCAGGAGGAGGAGGAGGAGGAAAACCTGCATTAACATAATCCGGAGCTGCCTCCTCTAAATAAGAGGAAAGAAAAGCCTCAGCTTCTGTCTGTTTATGCCTACGTACGGAATCAGTGGTGGCGGCAAATTACTGGGTACTTCCGGGGTCACTTTAGCTAGTCCTTCAGCGAGGACGGGATACATGCCTTGGATAAGGGCATTTCTTTTTCTATCTGCTTGTTCTGCCTTGACCCGTTCCCCTTCTTCCTTTAGTTCTTTTTCTCTGGCTTTTTCTGCTGCTTCTTTACTTCTCTCTGCTTTGTGGAATTCTTTCTCTGCTCTCCTATGCGCTTCTTTACGCCATAGCTCAATGGCATCTTTCTGGGACTGTCTAACTTTCTTTTTCCATAGTGCTTCCTCTACTCTCATGATGCAATCAGCATCCCATGTTCCTGAGGCAGGCCATCTATATTTCTCTTCCAAATCCTTCGTGTAATCTACCCATAAGTCCAAAAACAGTATGGCATCTAGCCCGTGCTTCTGGTACATAAAATGACCAGGTGTGTCTCTGGGCGGGACGGGGACTGCCTCTTCGAGTATCCCTTTCCTGGTCCCTATCTGACGTAATTTCGAAAACAGTGGCATGTTGAAACGAACTTGAACGAAAACACAATATACACAGAAATAGACTGGAAACAACCATTCACGCTACAACATTAAAACATTAAAACAGATACATCCTAACTAGTACATGGAAATAAAAACATGATCCTGAGAAACTGTTTACTTTATGCACTGAAAAACAGTACAGCCATAACGGTCTCATAAAGATACACGTCTTTACCGTATCCACCGAAATGGACACGTCTTTACCGGGTCTGTGTACCCTGACCCGTCTCTACCGGGCTCAAATAAATGAACCCGTCTCTATGTGTTCCCAATAACGGTACTCACCGGGAAGCAGAACTGAAGGCCTCGGGCACTCGATACTGCGTGACTGCTACTGCTGCGGCTGCTGCGCATGCGCCTTGGAACAGGTGGGCCTCGGGATACCTTGGACCTTGCTCTCTCACGGCTTGGGCTCTGGTTGGGATGGCCCGCAATCCTCACCGCCTCGTGTGGATGCCTGGTTGCAGTCTCCGTCTCCTCCGTGGGCCTGAGGGAGTAGGCAGGAAGTCCCGCTGTCGTGTACACTTGAAGTCCGTCACGGCTGTAGAAGGGGTCAGGGGCTGGACCTACATCGCCGGCGCGTGGGGAAGGGGACTGGTCCCTATTCGGGCGCCAGATTAATGTGGTAAATTAATTAATTACCCTGTCAGAATTTCTATACATTAATAAGGATTATTCATATAATGAGAGGCAGAGTCCGTGGTGTCCGATTCAGAAGGGCTTTAATTCAGTGACTCGAGTTACTGGAGAATCAGGTTCCATCACCACTAGGGATCAGGAAGGATCGTCATCTGAATCTTTATTCACAGAACACATATATATAGTTAAAACATACATTAACCTGCATAGAGAAGGCGGAGCGCTCCAGGCGGAGCAAGTGAAAGAGAGATAAGAGCACATGGGTGTGAAAGAGGGCGTGTATGAAGGCGTACACGTGGGTGTTCACTTGATGAGTCATAGGCGTGTCATAGGTGGGTGGATACATAGAGGGGGTCTGCATGGTCAGCAGGAACCTTTACTCTACTTGTGCACGCAAAATTGGTCATGACGTGGAATTGACGTGTAACTGGGGAAAGCTGGGGGGGCTGACTTTAGCGCTAGTAGAAGAGTCTGGGATGTCAGAGCGACCTGCACCTCTGACATTATCTGATATCTTGTGTTTGGAGGATGTATTGTCTGACTTAAAGGTCGCTGGAGAAAAGGCTGCTCATTACTAAATGCTAGTGTGTGCCTATATGTCTTTGTGCATTGCGTGGGGCCATGGGCTTTCTATGGATGCAGGTTCAGTAAACCACTTGAATGGAGACAGAAAGGCTAGGCCCTATCTTCAGCAGGCGGAATATGTTTACCCCTTACGTTAGACAGGAATGTGTTTCTGTGGAACGGAGCAGATAACTGTAGGCAAAATACTGTCTTTGGCAGACCAGGCTGGGCACCTTTCGGCTGAGCAGGAAGTAAGTGAGAGATCAGGGATGCATAACTATTCTGCAGTTTTCAGAGTCACAGGAGGCTTGGAGCCTGAATTCGGGTCCTGGCTCGGCTGAGCCACAAAACGAGTTCATCTCGACTTTTAAACGTGTACCATGTAAATGCATTGGCAACATAGGCCTCAGTGCAGAATTAACGTTTCATTCATGGAGGGCCTGATAACTGACATGCTAACATTGGACAGAAATGCAGAAGCATTATTATTACAGGCATGAGAAGGGAATTGCATGATGACATGGACATACACGGGGTATATGTACATACATAGGGTGCATGTAGGGGATACACTGGCCACGTAAAGTTTCTATTTCCTCAATATCAACGTGTCTGAAAGAGTATTTCCTTTTGACCTGGTGAACCTGTTCACGGAGGCCAGCCAAGGACAATAACGTGAAATGTTGCCAAGGCTAGGAAGCGAGTGTCCTAAGCTCAAGTAAAAGTAACGTTTTAAGGAAATAGAGAAACCCGAATATTGAGAGACAATGGGCCTTGTATGTAGCCCGGACTTGGTCAAGAACTAAGTGACCTAATGGTGGACTGACACGAAGCAGCCAATGAGGAGCTTGAATTTCTAAAAGAATGTGAAATGTAGAGAGATTAGCTAGAGAGAAAGGTATAAATTATGACACCATGAGTTGGGAAAAACTCTTACTTTCCGATTCCTGAATGGTGCCGTTATGCTGTTGGGCTTTTGGCGCATGTAAGGACAGCTGACTCTATGATTTATTTCTTTTAGGTACAGAGAGATTTAGTCAGGGATATAGGTTCAGGAAAATTTTTATTTTACTAATTCATTATGCTTCTGAGCTCACTTTGAAATGTCAGTTCTAATTTTAATTTCCTTAATCAATGCTGCTTTCCTATTTGCTTATGAATAAAGATTTCTTAACCATAAAATGCTCTTTTCCTTATGAAAATAAAATTAATAAAATTAGATTTTAAGTGACAAGCTGGTCTTGTTTATTTATGGTCTAGTTTCCATTAGTTGATCCATCAACCATAGTGGTTTGATTTAGCTTAAAATAGTTTTTATATCATGAAACTGAAAATATACTCCAGTTGTACATATTAGTGTAAATATTATGTGAATAGAATTTAAATCAAATCACATGATTCAGCAGCTCAATGATTGTCTCAATGGGCCTTGTAGATGTGTTTTAGAAATAATGGTGAGTATTGAGGTTTTGGGTAGCGTTTGTGAGACAGTTTTTCTATAGGAGCGCTGGATCAATTTCTTGGTAGCAGAGTTCGGTTACTATGGTAACTGACATGTTACATGGTATTTACATAGGATTTCATGTCTAAAACATGTTAAGTTAGTTTTGTTGTTATATGTAGTCGAAAGGTTCTTTCCAGCAGTGTGAAAATTCCTAGTGTGCCGGCATGAACACAGTGCATTTGGTCTGTTTCAAAATAGTGGTATTGTCGTATATCACTAGTGTTGTGGCCGTACAAAACAAGTTTAGGGAATTTAGGTGTGAAAGGTAGAATGTATAGTGAGGATTGTCTATGAAATTGTAGCTTTTGATTATAGGGACTACTTTTGTTCCGTTCTAAAACTCACTCTGAAGAGAGGAATAGAATTTTCCCGAGTTTGAGTGAAGGGTAAGGAAGTGTTGTTTACCTTCCTGGTGAGTGAGGATTTCTATTGGTGGGTTAGAGTCCTAATAAAGATTCATATATGAATGGTTAGGGATTCTGTATGAAAGTGCGTAAATGAGTTTGTAATACTTGATCGAGTAAAACTCCAATTGTCTCTAAGGAGGTGTAAAAATCTCTGTATGTGCATTTGGAGAGAAACAAGTTCGTTATTACTTGTTAGTGGGGTAAGGCTACTTACTTTATCGGCAAAACTGAATATTCTGTGAAAATAGCGTCGTCTATTTTACGCGAAAAGAATACTTGAGTGTTTGATAAAACTCTCATTTTATTTTAGTGAAACAGTCAAATGGTTTGTTATTTGTGAAGTTATTAACTGAATATCATCGAAAGTTTTCTAAATATGGCGCTGTGAAAAATTTTGTAAAGGAGGGGTCAGTTTAAGGACCGGAGCGAGGGACAGAGCAGTCGCTGCAGCAGCAGCATACGTCACTAGTGTCGCGCTGTGATTGGCTAACATACGTCACAGAGTTCGCGCAACGATTGGTTCACATGACAAGACAAGCTTACAGCTGATTGGCTCATTCTGAATAGCAGCAATTCTATTGGTCGAGCAAGTAGTGACGTAGCTTTACCTGATTTCGAGCACGGATTGGTTGGTTATTACGATCTTTTCCGAAGTTGAGGAAATCATTTAAAAACATGGATTATTATTTTCGAAAAGAGAAAAAGAAACTTACATGGTTTCAGATATGGAAAAATTTTAAACTGACAAGAAAATTGAAACGCGATGCGTAAAATTAATTCATAAGTACAAAACGCCTGCAGCTTATATGCTAGGTGAATATGGTTATCATACTTGTCTCTGGATGGAGAATTGGATGAAATACACTGAGAATGATGGTGTGTTAGCATGGCCAGAAGACGGATCATTTAATGTAGCGGTTTTGAAAAACTTAAGAGAAAGAATGACAGATCTTGTACCATGACCTAGACCTACACAATTTAAGGCTTTAGTTTATTGGGAAGATGAGATGCATGAAATGGAGCGAGAAAGCAGAGGAATTTCTAAAAGAATAGTTACTATTACCTTCATCTAGTTGCTCGCACTGACGGCGGATTATAGAGGCACCAGCGAGTCACAGCAGCGTTTGAAGCAACATCTCGCCGCACCCGCTTCGCGGGTGCCGCTTCGTGGGTGCCGCTTCACGGGTGCCGCTTCGCTGTGTGTGGCGGGACTTAAAAGAACGTGGAGAGGAGCCCGGCTTCACGAAGGCAGTCACGCGGTTTGGGCGTGTGTAACTAGCGGGGCTGCGAGCGTGCGGGGACTTCAATACCCAGAAGTCTCTGCAAGACCGTTCCGGTCCGCTCTCCCTGCTGGCCCGCCCACCGCCCCCCTGAGAACTGAAAAGGGCGTTGCAGCGGCCAAGCGAGTGGGTCACCATTACCTTCATCTAGTTGCTCGCACTGACGGCGGATTATAGAGGCACCAGCGAGTCACAGCAGCGTTTGAAGCAACATCTCGCCGCACCCGCTTCGCGGGTGCCACTTCGCTGTGTGTGGCGGGACTTAAAAGAACGTGGAGAGGAGCCCGGCTTCACGAAGGCAGTCAGGCGGTTTGGGCGTGTGTAACTAGCGGGGCTGCGAGCGTGCGGGGACTTCAATACCCAGAAGTCCCTGCAAGACCGTTCCGGTCCGCTCTCCCTGCTGGCCCGCCCACCGCCCCCCTGAGACCTGAAAAGGGCGTTGCAGCGGCCAAGCGAGTGGGTCACCATTACCTTCATCTAGTTGCTCGCACCGACGGCGGATTATAGAGGCACCAGCGAGTCACAGCAGCGTTTGAAGCAACATCTCGCCGCACCCGCTTCGCGGGTGCCGCTTCGCTGTGTGTGGCGGGACTTAAAAGAACGTGGAGAGGAGCCCGGCTTCACGAAGGCAGTCAGGCGGTTTGGGCGTGTGTAACTAGCGGGGCTGTGAGCGTGCGGGGACTTCAATACCCAGAAGTCCCTGCAAGACCGTTCCGGTCCGCTCTCCCTGCTGGCCCGCCCACCGCCCCCCTGAGACCTGAAAAGGGCGTTGCAGCGGCCAAGCGAGTGGGTCACCATTACCTTCATCTAGTTGCTCGCACTGACGGCGGATTATAGAGACACCAGCGAGTCACAGCAGCGTTTGAAGCAACATCTCGCCGCACCCGCTTCGCGGGTGCCGCTTCGCGGGTGCCGCTTCGCTGTGTGTGGCGGGACTTAAAAGAACGTGGAGAGGAGCCCGGCTTCACGAAGGCAGTCAGGCGGTTTGGGCGTGTGTAACTAGCGGGGCTGCGAGCGTGCGGGGACTTCAATACCCAGAAGTCCCTGCAAGACCGTTCCGGTCCGCTCTCCCTGCTGGCCCGCCCACTGCCCTCCACGCCCCTATTTAAGTTCACTAAACTCCCGCAGCGCGGGACGCAGCGTGGGCGAAGACGGGGCAAAGACAGGGCCGTTTCAGGCCGTTACAGACCGAATAAGACCGGACCGGGCCATCCCCCTTGGTTGTGGTTCATCAAAAACGTAGTAAAATCTGTCTATATTTTAATTTATTAAGGGCTACACTCCCATCCTTCAATATGTCTGTTCGAGCCACACGAAGCAAAACCACAAAAAACGGCAAAAAGGTTACTGGGACACTTGATGACTTTATCACACGGACTAGCCTGTCTATTGATAACGAGATTACTAAGCTCCAGCACAGAGTTTCTTTAGAGCTGGAGTCTGCTAGGAAATTGTCAATAGAACTGGCACTGAAAAAGAAATCTTCCTTGGGTCATATTGCAACCTCCAAAACGCCGGAGCGCGCTACTGGCCCTGTCCCCATAATCGCCTTGGCTGAAATACACTCTATTAATGAGGGGGCAGCTTCCGCTGATATTATAGAAGTATGCAGTAAAGATTTATCTTATAGCATAGTTCCAGAAAACACCTTACCCCCTGAACCCTCTATTGAGTCCAACCAGGGGGTCAAAGTACTGGGGGGAATTGGCCCAAATGTTACTTGTGACAATGTTAAACCACCACCCAAACGCAAACGCAAAAACCTTTCTGTCTATGCTAGAAAGAAGGCCAAGGTAGCATCAAACCAAACTTTTTCGGGGGGTCTTGAACAGCCAACCATTAGCACAACTACAGGGACTGATCCTACTCCCCCTATTAACCAATGTAGCACGGCTGTCCAACCCGGTACAAAGCATGGATACACTAATAGAAGAGGGCGAGAATATCTCCACATCTAGGTACTCTACACAAGGGGACAGGGAAGAATTTTTGAAAATAGTGTGGGAAACGCTTAAAGTTTTGTTGAGGCCATTAGAAGTCAGGTTAGCTGGTATTGAAAATCAATTACTCGAAGTAGAGAAGAGGGTTATTACATTAGCAAGTATAAGCCTTAATGGCAATGATGGGCCCATACATGCTCAAACTTTGCCATTGGCTGTTACCCCAAATACCAACCCATTTAGCGTCCTAAAACAAAAAGAAGGGGTAGCCAAAAATAAAAATTCTAACTTGAAAGTTACCACCCAAACAGCACCTACTTCCACAGTCTTGAATGGGCCACCGGCAAACACAACTGCATCTCAGCCTTCTGGGACTGCTCAAAGTAAAAAACCACAGCCAGCAAATGCCTCCATAACTAATCCTCTGGCCACTAAATCTTCTGTCTCCCAGAAGCCAGTGGAGACAACCAGACCCCACCAGGGCTCTAACAAACCCATGCACGATAGGTCCCAAGCGCATAGAACTGACTCATATAACCACCAGGCAGCTTATCCCAAAAATAACTTCAGGGGAGGATATATCGATTTGCCACCAGATGCTAGCCCATTTGTTATAGTCCTCACTGGTGTCCCCGAATTACAAAATCACAACGAAGAGAACTTTGCTTCATTAAAAAACAAAGTGATTTATTGGTTAAATTCAAACAAACCGATTCCAAATCACATGAGAAGCAAAATTCTGATGGTACGCAGGGTGCCATGGGTTGGGCAAATGACTAAGTCAGTTCCGGGCGACTGTATAGTTGTCTCGTTTGAGGAACCGCATAGTGCGGAACAAATCTGTGCATGGAAATCGTATGGAGACACATTCCCTATTACAGCTAGACCCCTCTCTTTTTTTTACCCTCCTCCTAGAATTCCAAAGCATGGCCCTGGTTGGAACACTCCTAATCTGTTTCATGGCTACGCACCAAATACAGCCAGACAAGCTGAGCTTAATGCGTGGTCTGGGGTCCCAACATTCAATAGGTTTAGCTGTTTGGACGCAGTGGACTGACTGAAAACTACGCCTAACTGTATTCCTATATATATTTACAAAAAGGGGTGGTGAGGGACAGAGTCTCTGAATTAAGCAGAAAGCTCTCACCCAGTCAAAAGATCAGGGCTAGATCCAACACCGTTTTTTAGCTCACTGCACCATCCCAGTTTCAGAACCTGACTGTATGCAAATTAGTCTGTTCCTGTCCGAGTGCATGATGGGAACAGGACAAACCATACTACAGAAGCCAATTCTTACACTGGGAAGGAAACAAGCTCCCGGGGACCGGTTTCTGGCATTACAGCCGTCTTCGGCCCGGTTTGCTTGAAACCTGATGGTGCAATGAGCAAGGGTCTCACATCTGAGAATACCCTTCCACGCTTAGGGTGGACAAAAATATTTACAAAAAGGGGTGGTGAGGGACAGAGTCTCTGAATTAAGCAGAAAGCTCTCACCCAGTCAAAAGATCAGGGCTAGATCCAACACCGTTTTTTAGCTCACTGCACCATCCCAGTTTCAGAACCTGACTGTATGCAAATTAGTCTGTTCCTGTCCCAGTGCATGATGGGAACAGGACAAACCAAACTACAGAAGCCAATTCTTACACTGGGAAGGAAACAAGCTCCCGGGGACCGGTTTCTGGCATTACAGCCGTCTTCGGCCCGGTTTGCTTGAAACCTGATGGTGCAATGAGCAAGGGTCTCACATCTGAGAATACCCTTCCACGCTTAGGGTGGACAAAAATATTTACAAAAAGGGGTGGTGAGGGACAGAGTCTCTGAATTAAGCAGAAAGCTCTCACCCAGTCAAAAGATCAGGGCTAGATCCAACACCGTTTTTTAGCTCACTGCACCATCCCAGTTTCAGAACCTGACTGTATGCAAATTAGTCTGTTCCTGTCCCAGTGCATGATGGGAACAGGACAAACCAAACTACAGAAGCCAATTCTTACACTGGGAAGGAAACAAGCTCCCGGGGACCGGTTTCTGGCATTACAGCCGTCTTCGGCCCGGTTTGCTTGAAACCTGATGGTGCAATGAGCAAGGGTCTCACATCTGAGAATACCCTTCCACGCTTAGGGTGGACAAAAATATTTACAAAAAGGGGTGGTGAGGGACAGAGTCTCTGAATTAAGCAGAAAGCTCTCACCCAGTCAAAAGATCAGGGCTAGATCCAACACCGTTTTTTAGCTCACTGCACCATCCCAGTTTCAGAACCTGACTGTATGCAAATTAGTCTGTTCCTGTCCCAGTGCATGATGGGAACAGGACAAACCAAACTACAGAAGCCAATTCTTACACTGGGAAGGAAACAAGCTCCCGGGGACCGGTTTCTGGCATTACAGCCGTCTTCGGCCCGGTTTGCTTGAAACCTGATGGTGCAATGAGCAAGGGTCTCACATCTGAGAATACCCTTCCACGCTTAGGGTGGACAAAATATTTACAAAAAGGGGTGGTGAGGGACAGAGTCTCTGAATTAAGCAGAAAGCTCTCACCCAGTCAAAAGATCAGGGCTAGATCCAACACCGTTTTTTAGCTCACTGCACCATCCCAGTTTCAGAACCTGACTGTATGCAAATTAGTCTGTTCCTGTCCCAGTGCATGATGGGAACAGGACAAACCAAACTACAGAAGCCAATTCTTACACTGGGAAGGAAACAAGCTCCCGGGGACCGGTTTCTGGCATTACAGCCGTCTTCGGCCCGGTTTGCTTGAAACCTGATGGTGCAATGAGCAAGGGTCTCACATCTGAGAATACCCTTCCACGCTTAGGGTGGACAAAAATATTTACAAAAAGGGGTGGTGAGGGACAGAGTCTCTGAATTAAGCAGAAAGCTCTCACCCAGTCAAAAGATCAGGGCTAGATCCAACACCGTTTTTTAGCTCACTGCACCATCCCAGTTTCAGAACCTGACTGTATGCAAATTAGTCTGTTCCTGTCCCAGTGCATGATGGGAACAGGACAAACCAAACTACAGAAGCCAATTCTTACACTGGGAAGGAAACAAGCTCCCGGGGACCGGTTTCTGGCATTACAGCCGTCTTCGGCCCGGTTTGCTTGAAACCTGATGGTGCAATGAGCAAGGGTCTCACATCTGAGAATACCCTTCCACGCTTAGGGTGGACAAAAATATTTACAAAAAGGGGTGGTGAGGGACAGAGTCTCTGAATTAAGCAGAAAGCTCTCACCCAGTCAAAAGATCAGGGCTAGATCCAACACCGTTTTTTAGCTCACTGCACCATCCCAGTTTCAGAACCTGACTGTATGCAAATTAGTCTGTTCCTGTCCCAGTGCATGATGGGAACAGGACAAACCAAACTACAGAAGCCAATTCTTACACTGGGAAGGAAACAAGCTCCCGGGGACCGGTTTCTGGCATTACAGCCGTCTTCGGCCCGGTTTGCTTGAAACCTGATGGTGCAATGAGCAAGGGTCTCACATCTGAGAATACCCTTCCACGCTTAGGGTGGACAAAAATATTTACAAAAAGGGGTGGTGAGGGACAGAGTCTCTGAATTAAGCAGAAAGCTCTCACCCAGTCAAAAGATCAGGGCTAGATCCAACACCGTTTTTTAGCTCACTGCACCATCCCAGTTTCAGAACCTGACTGTATGCAAATTAGTCTGTTCCTGTCCCAGTGCATGATGGGAACAGGACAAACCAAACTACAGAAGCCAATTCTTACACTGGGAAGGAAACAAGCTCCCGGGGACCGGTTTCTGGCATTACAGCCGTCTTCGGCCCGGTTTGCTTGAAACCTGATGGTGCAATGAGCAAGGGTCTCACATCTGAGAATACCCTTCCACGCTTAGGGTGGACAAAAATATTTACAAAAAGGGGTGGTGAGGGACAGAGTCTCTGAATTAAGCAGAAAGCTCTCACCCAGTCAAAAGATCAGGGCTAGATCCAACACCGTTTTTTAGCTCACTGCACCATCCCAGTTTCAGAACCTGACTGTATGCAAATTAGTCTGTTCCTGTCCCAGTGCATGATGGGAACAGGACAAACCAAACTACAGAAGCCAATTCTTACACTGGGAAGGAAACAAGCTCCCGGGGACCGGTTTCTGGCATTACAGCCGTCTTCGGCCCGGTTTGCTTGAAACCTGATGGTGCAATGAGCAAGGGTCTCACATCTGAGAATACCCTTCCACGCTTAGGGTGGACAAAAATATTTACAAAAAGGGGTGGTGAGGGACAGAGTCTCTGAATT
The DNA here is from genome assembly GCF_964261635.1 of Lissotriton helveticus. Lineage (NCBI taxonomy): Eukaryota > Metazoa > Chordata > Amphibia > Caudata > Salamandridae > Lissotriton > Lissotriton helveticus. The sequence continues at coordinate 87,401,925 of NC_136063.1, forward strand.
AAGCAGAAAGCTCTCACCCAGTCAAAAGATCAGGGCTAGATCCAACACCGTTTTTTAGCTCACTGCACCATCCCAGTTTCAGAACCTGACTGTATGCAAATTAGTCTGTTCCTGTCCCAGTGCATGATGGGAACAGGACAAACCAAACTACAGAAGCCAATTCTTACACTGGGAAGGAAACAAGCTCCCGGGGACCGGTTTCTGGCATTACAGCCGTCTTCGGCCCGGTTTGCTTGAAACCTGATGGTGCAATGAGCAAGGGTCTCACATCTGAGAATACCCTTCCACGCTTAGGGTGGACAAAAATATTTACAAAAAGGGGTGGTGAGGGACAGAGTCTCTGAATTAAGCAGAAAGCTCTCACCCAGTCAAAAGATCAGGGCTAGATCCAACACCGTTTTTTAGCTCACTGCACCATCCCAGTTTCAGAACCTGACTGTATGCAAATTAGTCTGTTCCTGTCCCAGTGCATGATGGGAACAGGACAAACCAAACTACAGAAGCCAATTCTTACACTGGGAAGGAAACAAGCTCCCGGGGACCGGTTTCTGGCATTACAGCCGTCTTCGGCCCGGTTTGCTTGAAACCTGATGGTGCAATGAGCAAGGGTCTCACATCTGAGAATACCCTTCCACGCTTAGGGTGGACAAAAATATTTACAAAAAGGGGTGGTGAGGGACAGAGTCTCTGAATTAAGCAGAAAGCTCTCACCCAGTCAAAAGATCAGGGCTAGATCCAACACCGTTTTTTAGCTCACTGCACCATCCCAGTTTCAGAACCTGACTGTATGCAAATTAGTCTGTTCCTGTCCCAGTGCATGATGGGAACAGGACAAACCAAACTACAGAAGCCAATTCTTACACTGGGAAGGAAACAAGCTCCCGGGGACCGGTTTCTGGCATTACAGCCGTCTTCGGCCCGGTTTGCTTGAAACCTGATGGTGCAATGAGCAAGGGTCTCACATCTGAGAATACCCTTCCAAGCTTAGGGTGGACAAAAATATTTACAAAAAGGGGTGGTGAGGGACAGAGTCTCTGAATTAAGCAGAAAGCTCTCACCCAGTCAAAAGATCAGGGCTAGATCCAACACCGTTTTTTAGCTCACTGCACCATCCCAGTTTCAGAACCTGACTGTATGCAAATTAGTCTGTTCCTGTCCCAGTGCATGATGGGAACAGGACAAACCAAACTACAGAAGCCAATTCTTACACTGGGAAGGAAACAAGCTCCCGGGGACCGGTTTCTGGCATTACAGCCGTCTTCGGCCCTGTTTGCTTGAAACCTGATGGTGCAATGAGCAAGGGTCTCACATCTGAGAATACCCTTCCACGCTTAGGGTGGACAAAAATATTTACAAAAAGGGGTGGTGAGGGACAGAGTCTCTGAATTAAGCAGAAAGCTCTCACCCAGTCAAAAGATCAGGGCTAGATCCAACACCGTTTTTTAGCTCACTGCACCATCCCAGTTTCAGAGCCTGACTGTATGCAAATTAGTCTGTTCCTGTCCCAGTGCATGATGGGAACAGGACAAACCAAACTACAGAAGCCAATTCTTACACTGGGAAGGAAACAAGCTCCCGGGGACCGGTTTCTGGCATTACAGCCGTCTTCGGCCCGGTTTGCTTGAAACCTGATGGTGCAATGAGCAAGGGTCTCACATCTGAGAATACCCTTCCACGCTTAGGGTGGACAAAAATATTTACAAAAAGGGGTGGTGAGGGACAGAGTCTCTGAATTAAGCAGAAAGCTCTCACCCAGTCAAAAGATCAGGGCTAGATCCAACACCGTTTTTTAGCTCACTGCACCATCCCAGTTTCAGAACCTGACTGTATGCAAATTAGTCTGTTCCTGTCCCAGTGCATGATGGGAACAGGACAAACCAAACTACAGAAGCCAATTCTTACACTGGGAAGGAAACAAGCTCCCGGGGACCGGTTTCTGGCATTACAGCCGTCTTCGGCCCGGTTTGCTTGAAACCTGATGGTGCAATGAGCAAGGGTCTCACATCTGAGAATACCCTTCCACGCTTAGGGTGGACAAAAATATTTACAAAAAGGGGTGGTGAGGGACAGAGTCTCTGAATTAAGCAGAAAGCTCTCACCCAGTCAAAAGATCAGGGCTAGATCCAACACCGTTTTTTAGCTCACTGCACCATCCCAGTTTCAGAACCTGACTGTATGCAAATTAGTCTGTTCCTGTCCCAGTGCATGATGGGAACAGGACAAACCAAACTACAGAAGCCAATTCTTACACTGGGAAGGAAACAAGCTCCCGGGGACCGGTTTCTGGCATTACAGCCGTCTTCGGCCCGGTTTGCTTGAAACCTGATGGTGCAATGAGCAAGGGTCTCACATCTGAGAATACCCTTCCACGCTTAGGGTGGACAAAAATATTTACAAAAAGGGGTGGTGAGGGACAGAGTCTCTGAATTAAGCAGAAAGCTCTCACCCAGTCAAAAGATCAGGGCTAGATCCAACACCGTTTTTTAGCTCACTGCACCATCCCAGTTTCAGAACCTGACTGTATGCAAATTAGTCTGTTCCTGTCCCAGTGCATGATGGGAACAGGACAAACCAAACTACAGAAGCCAATTCTTACACTGGGAAGGAAACAAGCTCCCGGGGACCGGTTTCTGGCATTACAGCCGTCTTCGGCCCGGTTTGCTTGAAACCTGATGGTGCAATGAGCAAGGGTCTCACATCTGAGAATACCCTTCCACGCTTAGGGTGGACAAAAATATTTACAAAAAGGGGTGGTGAGGGACAGAGTCTCTGAATTAAGCAGAAAGCTCTCACCCAGTCAAAAGATCAGGGCTAGATCCAACACCGTTTTTTAGCTCACTGCACCATCCCAGTTTCAGAACCTGACTGTATGCAAATTAGTCTGTTCCTGTCCCAGTGCATGATGGGAACAGGACAAACCAAACTACAGAAGCCAATTCTTACACTGGGAAGGAAACAAGCTCCCGGGGACCGGTTTCTGGCATTACAGCCGTCTTCGGCCCGGTTTGCTTGAAACCTGATGGTGCAATGAGCAAGGGTCTCACATCTGAGAATACCCTTCCACGCTTAGGGTGGACAAAAATATTTACAAAAAGGGGTGGTGAGGGACAGAGTCTCTGAATTAAGCAGAAAGCTCTCACCCAGTCAAAAGATCAGGGCTAGATCCAACACCGTTTTTTAGCTCACTGCACCATCCCAGTTTCAGAACCTGACTGTATGCAAATTAGTCTGTTCCTGTCCCAGTGCATGATGGGAACAGGACAAACCAAACTACAGAAGCCAATTCTTACACTGGGAAGGAAACAAGCTCCCGGGGACCGGTTTCTGGCATTACAGCCGTCTTCGGCCCGGTTTGCTTGAAACCTGATGGTGCAATGAGCAAGGGTCTCACATCTGAGAATACCCTTCCACGCTTAGGGTGGACAAAAATATTTACAAAAAGGGGTGGTGAGGGACAGAGTCTCTGAATTAAGCAGAAAGCTCTCACCCAGTCAAAAGATCAGGGCTAGATCCAACACCGTTTTTTAGCTCACTGCACCATCCCAGTTTCAGAACCTGACTGTATGCAAATTAGTCTGTTCCTGTCCCAGTGCATGATGGGAACAGGACAAACCAAACTACAGAAGCCAATTCTTACACTGGGAAGGAAACAAGCTCCCGGGGACCGGTTTCTGGCATTACAGCCGTCTTCGGCCCGGTTTGCTTGAAACCTGATGGTGCAATGAGCAAGGGTCTCACATCTGAGAATACCCTTCCACGCTTAGGGTGGACAAAAATATTTACAAAAAGGGGTGGTGAGGGACAGAGTCTCTGAATTAAGCAGAAAGCTCTCACCCAGTCAAAAGATCAGGGCTAGATCCAACACCGTTTTTTAGCTCACTGCACCATCCCAGTTTCAGAACCTGACTGTATGCAAATTAGTCTGTTCCTGTCCCAGTGCATGATGGGAACAGGACAAACCAAACTACAGAAGCCAATTCTTACACTGGGAAGGAAACAAGCTCCCGGGGACCGGTTTCTGGCATTACAGCCGTCTTCGGCCCGGTTTGCTTGAAACCTGATGGTGCAATGAGCAAGGGTCTCACATCTGAGAATACCCTTCCACGCTTAGGGTGGACAAAAATATTTACAAAAAGGGGTGGTGAGGGACAGAGTCTCTGAATTAAGCAGAAAGCTCTCACCCAGTCAAAAGATCAGGGCTAGATCCAACACCGTTTTTTAGCTCACTGCACCATCCCAGTTTCAGAACCTGACTGTATGCAAATTAGTCTGTTCCTGTCCCAGTGCATGATGGGAACAGGACAAACCAAACTACAGAAGCCAATTCTTACACTGGGAAGGAAACAAGCTCCCGGGGACCGGTTTCTGGCATTACAGCCGTCTTCGGCCCGGTTTGCTTGAAACCTGATGGTGCAATGAGCAAGGGTCTCACATCTGAGAATACCCTTCCACGCTTAGGGTGGACAAAAATATTTACAAAAAGGGGTGGTGAGGGACAGAGTCTCTGAATTAAGCAGAAAGCTCTCACCCAGTCAAAAGATCAGGGCTAGATCCAACACCGTTTTTTAGCTCACTGCACCATCCCAGTTTCAGAACCTGACTGTATGCAAATTAGTCTGTTCCTGTCCCAGTGCATGATGGGAACAGGACAAACCAAACTACAGAAGCCAATTCTTACACTGGGAAGGAAACAAGCTCCCGGGGACCGGTTTCTGGCATTACAGCCGTCTTCGGCCCGGTTTGCTTGAAACCTGATGGTGCAATGAGCAAGGGTCTCACATCTGAGAATACCCTTCCACGCTTAGGGTGGACAAAAATATTTACAAAAAGGGGTGGTGAGGGACAGAGTCTCTGAATTAAGCAGAAAGCTCTCACCCAGTCAAAAGATCAGGGCTAGATCCAACACCGTTTTTTAGCTCACTGCACCATCCCAGTTTCAGAACCTGACTGTATGCAAATTAGTCTGTTCCTGTCCCAGTGCATGATGGGAACAGGACAAACCAAACTACAGAAGCCAATTCTTACACTGGGAAGGAAACAAGCTCCCGGGGACCGGTTTCTGGCATTACAGCCGTCTTCGGCCCGGTTTGCTTGAAACCTGATGGTGCAATGAGCAAGGGTCTCACATCTGAGAATACCCTTCCACGCTTAGGGTGGACAAAAATATTTACAAAAAGGGGTGGTGAGGGACAGAGTCTCTGAATTAAGCAGAAAGCTCTCACCCAGTCAAAAGATCAGGGCTAGATCCAACACCGTTTTTTAGCTCACTGCACCATCCCAGTTTCAGAACCTGACTGTATGCAAATTAGTCTGTTCCTGTCCCAGTGCATGATGGGAACAGGACAAACCAAACTACAGAAGCCAATTCTTACACTGGGAAGGAAACAAGCTCCCGGGGACCGGTTTCTGGCATTACAGCCGTCTTCGGCCCGGTTTCCTTGAAACCTGATGGTGCAATGAGCAAGGGTCTCACATCTGAGAATACCCTTCCACGCTTAGGGTGGACAAAAATATTTACAAAAAGGGGTGGTGAGGGACAGAGTCTCTGAATTAAGCAGAAAGCTCTCACCCAGTCAAAAGATCAGGGCTAGATCCAACACCGTTTTTTAGCTCACTGCACCATCCCAGTTTCAGAACCTGACTGTATGCAAATTAGTCTGTTCCTGTCCCAGTGCATGATGGGAACAGGACAAACCAAACTACAGAAGCCAATTCTTACACTGGGAAGGAAACAAGCTCCCGGGGACCGGTTTCTGGCATTACAGCCGTCTTCGGCCCGGTTTGCTTGAAACCTGATGGTGCAATGAGCAAGGGTCTCACATCTGAGAATACCCTTCCACGCTTAGGGTGGACAAAAATATTTACAAAAAGGGGTGGTGAGGGACAGAGTCTCTGAATTAAGCAGAAAGCTCTCACCCAGTCAAAAGATCAGGGCTAGATCCAACACCGTTTTTTAGCTCACTGCACCATCCCAGTTTCAGAACCTGACTGTATGCAAATTAGTCTGTTCCTGTCCCAGTGCATGATGGGAACAGGACAAACCAAACTACAGAAGCCAATTCTTACACTGGGAAGGAAACAAGCTCCCGGGGACCGGTTTCTGGCATTACAGCCGTCTTCGGCCCGGTTTGCTTGAAACCTGATGGTGCAATGAGCAAGGGTCCCACATCTGAGAATACCCTTCCACGCTTAGGGTGGACAAAAATATTTACAAAAAGGGGGTGGTGAGGGACAGAGTCTCTGAATTAAGCAGAAAGCTCTCACCCAGTCAAAGGATCAGGGCTAGATCCAACACCGTTTTTTAGCTCACTGCACCATCCCAGTTTCAGAACCTGACTGTATGCAAATTAGTCTGTTCCTGTCCCAGTGCATGATGGGAACAGGACAAACCAAACTACAGAAGCCAATTCTTACACTGGGAAGGAAACAAGCTCCCGGGGACCGGTTTCTGGCATTACAGCCGTCTTCGGCCCGGTTTGCTTGAAACCTGATGGTGCAATGAGCAAGGGTCTCACATCTGAGAATACCCTTCCACGCTTAGGGTGGACAAAAATATTTACAAAAAGGGGTGGTGAGGGACAGAGTCTCTGAATTAAGCAGAAAGCTCTCACCCAGTCAAAGGATCAGGGCTAGATCCAACACCGTTTTTTAGCTCACTGCACCATCCCAGTTTCAGAACCTGACTGTATGCAAATTAGTCTGTTCCTGTCCCAGTGCATGATGGGAACAGGACAAACCAAACTACAGAAGCCAATTCTTACACTGGGAAGGAAACAAGCTCCCGGGGACCGGTTTCTGGCATTACAGCCGTCTTCGGCCCGGTTTGCTTGAAACCTGATGGTGCAATGAGCAAGGGTCTCACATCTGAGAATACCCTTCCACGCTTAGGGTGGACAAAAATATTTACAAAAAGGGGTGGTGAGGGACAGAGTCTCTGAATTAAGCAGAAAGCTCTCACCCAGTCAAAAGATCAGGGCTAGATCCAACACCGTTTTTTAGCTCACTGCACCATCCCAGTTTCAGAACCTGACTGTATGCAAATTAGTCTGTTCCTGTCCCAGTGCATGATGGGAACAGGACAAACCAAACTACAGAAGCCAATTCTTACACTGGGAAGGAAACAAGCTCCCGGGGACCGGTTTCTGGCATTACAGCCGTCTTCGGCCCGGTTTGCTTGAAACCTGATGGTGCAATGAGCAAGGGTCTCACATCTGAGAATACCCTTCCACGCTTAGGGTGGACAAAAATATTTACAAAAAGGGGTGGTGAGGGACAGAGTCTCTGAATTAAGCAGAAAGCTCTCACCCAGTCAAAAGATCAGGGCTAGATCCAACACCGTTTTTTAGCTCACTGCACCATCCCAGTTTCAGAACCTGACTGTATGCAAATTAGTCTGTTCCTGTCCCAGTGCATGATGGGAACAGGACAAACCAAACTACAGAAGCCAATTCTTACACTGGGAAGGAAACAAGCTCCCGGGGACCGGTTTCTGGCATTACAGCCGTCTTCGGCCCGGTTTGCTTGAAACCTGATGGTGCAATGAGCAAGGGTCTCACATCTGAGAATACCCTTCCACGCTTAGGGTGGACAAAAATATTTACAAAAAGGGGTGGTGAGGGACAGAGTCTCTGAATTAAGCAGAAAGCTCTCACCCAGTCAAAAGATCAGGGCTAGATCCAACACCGTTTTTTAGCTCACTGCACCATCCCAGTTTCAGAACCTGACTGTATGCAAATTAGTCTGTTCCTGTCCCAGTGCATGATGGGAACAGGACAAACCAAACTACAGAAGCCAATTCTTACACTGGGAAGGAAACAAGCTCCCGGGGACCGGTTTCTGGCATTACAGCCGTCTTCGGCCCGGTTTGCTTGAAACCTGATGGTGCAATGAGCAAGGGTCTCACATCTGAGAATACCCTTCCACGCTTAGGGTGGACAAAAATATTTACAAAAAGGGGTGGTGAGGGACAGAGTCTCTGAATTAAGCAGAAAGCTCTCACCCAGTCAAAAGATCAGGGCTAGATCCAACACCGTTTTTTAGCTCACTGCACCATCCCAGTTTCAGAACCTGACTGTATGCAAATTAGTCTGTTCCTGTCCCAGTGCATGATGGGAACAGGACAAACCAAACTACAGAAGCCAATTCTTACACTGGGAAGGAAACAAGCTCCCGGGGACCGGTTTCTGGCATTACAGCCGTCTTCGGCCCGGTTTGCTTGAAACCTGATGGTGCAATGAGCTAGGGTCTCACATCTGAGAATACCCTTCCACGCTTAGGGTGGACAAAAATATTTACAAAAAGGGGTGGTGAGGGACAGAGTCTCTGAATTAAGCAGAAAGCTCTCACCCAGTCAAAAGATCAGGGCTAGATCCAACACCGTTTTTTAGCTCACTGCACCATCCCAGTTTCAGAACCTGACTGTATGCAAATTAGTCTGTTCCTGTCCCAGTGCATGATGGGAACAGGACAAACCAAACTACAGAAGCCAATTCTTACACTGGGAAGGAAACAAGCTCCCGGGGACCGGTTTCTGGCATTACAGCCGTCTTCGGCCCGGTTTGCTTGAAACCTGATGGTGCAATGAGCAAGGGTCTCACATCTGAGAATACCCTTCCACGCTTAGGGTGGACAAAAATATTTACAAAAAGGGGTGGTGAGGGACAGAGTCTCTGAATTAAGCAGAAAGCTCTCACCCAGTCAAAAGATCAGGGCTAGATCCAACACCGTTTTTTAGCTCACTGCACCATCCCAGTTTCAGAACCTGACTGTATGCAAATTAGTCTGTTCCTGTCCCAGTGCATGATGGGAACAGGACAAACCAAACTACAGAAGCCAATTCTTACACTGGGAAGGAAACAAGCTCCCGGGGACCGGTTTCTGGCATTACAGCCGTCTTCGGCCCGGTTTGCTTGAAACCTGATGGTGCAATGAGCAAGGGTCTCACATCTGAGAATACCCTTCCACGCTTAGGGTGGACAAAAATATTTACAAAAAGGGGTGGTGAGGGACAGAGTCTCTGAATTAAGCAGAAAGCTCTCACCCAGTCAAAAGATCAGGGCTAGATCCAACACCGTTTTTTAGCTCACTGCACCATCCCAGTTTCAGAACCTGACTGTATGCAAATTAGTCTGTTCCTGTCCCAGTGCATGATGGGAACAGGACAAACCAAACTACAGAAGCCAATTCTTACACTGGGAAGGAAACAAGCTCCCGGGGACCGGTTTCTGGCATTACAGCCGTCTTCGGCCCGGTTTGCTTGAAACCTGATGGTGCAATGAGCAAGGGTCTCACATCTGAGAATACCCTTCCACGCTTAGGGTGGACAAAAATATTTACAAAAAGGGGTGGTGAGGGACAGAGTCTCTGAATTAAGCAGAAAGCTCTCACCCAGTCAAAAGATCAGGGCTAGATCCAACACCGTTTTTTAGCTCACTGCACCATCCCAGTTTCAGAACCTGACTGTATGCAAATTAGTCTGTTCCTGTCCCAGTGCATGATGGGAACAGGACAAACCAAACTACAGAAGCCAATTCTTACACTGGGAAGGAAACAAGCTCCCGGGGACCGGTTTCTGGCATTACAGCCGTCTTCGGCCCGGTTTGCTTGAAACCTGATGGTGCAATGAGCAAGGGTCTCACATCTGAGAATACCCTTCCACGCTTAGGGTGGACAAAAATATTTACAAAAAGGGGTGGTGAGGGACAGAGTCTCTGAATTAAGCAGAAAGCTCTCACCCAGTCAAAAGATCAGGGCTAGATCCAACACCGTTTTTTAGCTCACTGCACCATCCCAGTTTCAGAACCTGACTGTATGCAAATTAGTCTGTTCCTGTCCCAGTGCATGATGGGAACAGGACAAACCAAACTACAGAAGCCAATTCTTACACTGGGAAGGAAACAAGCTCCCGGGGACCGGTTTCTGGCATTACAGCCGTCTTCGGCCCGGTTTGCTTGAAACCTGATGGTGCAATGAGCAAGGGTCTCACATCTGAGAATACCCTTCCACGCTTAGGGTGGACAAAAATATTTACAAAAAGGGGTGGTGAGGGACAGAGTCTCTGAATTAAGCAGAAAGCTCTCACCCAGTCAAAAGATCAGGGCTAGATCCAACACCGTTTTTTAGCTCACTGCACCATCCCAGTTTCAGAACCTGACTGTATGCAAATTAGTCTGTTCCTGTCCCAGTGCATGATGGGAACAGGACAAACCAAACTACAGAAGCCAATTCTTACACTGGGAAGGAAACAAGCTCCCGGGGACCGGTTTCTGGCATTACAGCCGTCTTCGGCCCGGTTTGCTTGAAACCTGATGGTGCAATGAGCAAGGGTCTCACATCTGAGAATACCCTTCCACGCTTAGGGTGGACAAAAATATTTACAAAAAGGGGTGGTGAGGGACAGAGTCTCTGAATTAAGCAGAAAGCTCTCACCCAGTCAAAAGATCAGGGCTAGATCCAACACCGTTTTTTAGCTCACTGCACCATCCCAGTTTCAGAACCTGACTGTATGCAAATTAGTCTGTTCCTGTCCCAGTGCATGATGGGAACAGGACAAACCAAACTACAGAAGCCAATTCTTACACTGGGAAGGAAACAAGCTCCCGGGGACCGGTTTCTGGCATTACAGCCGTCTTCGGCCCGGTTTGCTTGAAACCTGATGGTGCAATGAGCAAGGGTCTCACATCTGAGAATACCCTTCCACGCTTAGGGTGGACAAAAATATTTACAAAAAGGGGTGGTGAGGGACAGAGTCTCTGAATTAGGCAGAAAGCTCTCACCCAGTCAAAAGATCAGGGCTAGATCCAACACCGTTTTTTAGCTCACTGCACCATCCCAGTTTCAGAACCTGACTGTATGCAAATTAGTCTGTTCCTGTCCCAGTGCATGATGGGAACAGGACAAACCAAACTACAGAAGCCAATTCTTACACTGGGAAGGAAACAAGCTCCCGGGGACCGGTTTCTGGCATTACAGCCGTCTTCGGCCCTGTTTGCTTGAAACCTGATGGTGCAATGAGCAAGGGTCTCACATCTGAGAATACCCTTCCACGCTTAGGGTGGACAAAAATATTTACAAAAAGGGGTGGTGAGGGACAGAGTCTCTGAATTAAGCAGAAAGCTCTCACCCAGTCAAAAGATCAGGGCTAGATCCAACACCGTTTTTTAGCTCACTGCACCATCCCAGTTTCAGAGCCTGACTGTATGCAAATTAGTCTGTTCCTGTCCCAGTGCATGATGGGAACAGGACAAACCAAACTACAGAAGCCAATTCTTACACTGGGAAGGAAACAAGCTCCCGGGGACCGGTTTCTGGCATTACAGCCGTCTTCGGCCCGGTTTGCTTGAAACCTGATGGTGCAATGAGCAAGGGTCTCACATCTGAGAATACCCTTCCACGCTTAGGGTGGACAAAAATATTTACAAAAAGGGGTGGTGAGGGACAGAGTCTCTGAATTAAGCAGAAAGCTCTCACCCAGTCAAAAGATCAGGGCTAGATCCAACACCGTTTTTTAGCTCACTGCACCATCCCAGTTTCAGAACCTGACTGTATGCAAATTAGTCTGTTCCTGTCCCAGTGCATGATGGGAACAGGACAAACCAAACTACAGAAGCCAATTCTTACACTGGGAAGGAAACAAGCTCCCGGGGACCGGTTTCTGGCATTACAGCCGTCTTCGGCCCGGTTTGCTTGAAACCTGATGGTGCAATGAGCAAGGGTCTCACATCTGAGAATACCCTTCCACGCTTAGGGTGGACAAAAATATTTACAAAAAGGGGTGGTGAGGGACAGAGTCTCTGAATTAAGCAGAAAGCTCTCACCCAGTCAAAAGATCAGGGCTAGATCCAACACCGTTTTTTAGCTCACTGCACCATCCCAGTTTCAGAACCTGACTGTATGCAAATTAGTCTGTTCCTGTCCCAGTGCATGATGGGAACAGGACAAACCAAACTACAGAAGCCAATTCTTACACTGGGAAGGAAACAAGCTCCCGGGGACCGGTTTCTGGCATTACAGCCGTCTTCGGCCCGGTTTGCTTGAAACCTGATGGTGCAATGAGCAAGGGTCTCACATCTGAGAATACCCTTCCACGCTTAGGGTGGACAAAAATATTTACAAAAAGGGGTGGTGAGGGACAGAGTCTCTGAATTAAGCAGAAAGCTCTCACCCAGTCAAAAGATCAAGGCTAGATCCAACACCGTTTTTTAGCTCACTGCACCATCCCAGTTTCAGAACCTGACTGTATGCAAATTAGTCTGTTCCTGTCCCAGTGCATGATGGGAACAGGACAAACCAAACTACAGAAGCCAATTCTTACACTGGGAAGGAAACAAGCTCCCGGGGACCGGTTTCTGGCATTACAGCCGTCTTCGGCCCGGTTTGCTTGAAACCTGATGGTGCAATGAGCAAGGGTCTCACATCTGAGAATACCCTTCCACGCTTAGGGTGGACAAAAATATTTACAAAAAGGGGTGGTGAGGGACAGAGTCTCTGAATTAAGCAGAAAGCTCTCACCCAGTCAAAAGATCAGGGCTAGATCCAACACCGTTTTTTAGCTCACTGCACCATCCCAGTTTCAGAACCTGACTGTATGCAAATTAGTCTGTTCCTGTCCCAGTGCATGATGGGAACAGGACAAACCAAACTACAGAAGCCAATTCTTACACTGGGAAGGAAACAAGCTCCCGGGGACCGGTTTCTGGCATTACAGCCGTCTTCGGCCCGGTTTGCTTGAAACCTGATGGTGCAATGAGCAAGGGTCTCACATCTGAGAATACCCTTCCACGCTTAGGGTGGACAAAAATTTTTACAAAAAGGGGTGGTGAGGGACAGAGTCTCTGAATTAAGCAGAAAGCTCTCACCCAGTCAAAAGATCAGGGCTAGATCCAACACCGTTTTTTAGCTCACTGCACCATCCCAGTTTCAGAACCTGACTGTATGCAAATTAGTCTGTTCCTGTCCCAGTGCATGATGGGAACAGGACAAACCAAACTACAGAAGCCAATTCTTACACTGGGAAGGAAACAAGCTCCCGGGGACCGGTTTCTGGCATTACAGCCGTCTTCGGCCCGGTTTGCTTGAAACCTGATGGTGCAATGAGCAAGGGTCTCACATCTGAGAATACCCTTCCACGCTTAGGGTGGACAAAAATATTTACAAAAAGGGGTGGTGAGGGACAGAGTCTCTGAATTAAGCAGAAAGCTCTCACCCAGTCAAAAGATCAGGGCTAGATCCAACACCGTTTTTTAGCTCACTGCACCATCCCAGTTTCAGAACCTGACTGTATGCAAATTAGTCTGTTCCTGTCCCAGTGCATGATGGGAACAGGACAAACCAAACTACAGAAGCCAATTCTTACACTGGGAAGGAAACAAGCTCCCGGGGACCGGTTTCTGGCATTACAGCCGTCTTCGGCCCGGTTTCCTTGAAACCTGATGGTGCAATGAGCAAGGGTCTCACATCTGAGAATACCCTTCCACGCTTAGGGTGGACAAAAATATTTACAAAAAGGGGTGGTGAGGGACAGAGTCTCTGAATTAAGCAGAAAGCTCTCACCCAGTCAAAAGATCAGGGCTAGATCCAACACCGTTTTTTAGCTCACTGCACCATCCCAGTTTCAGAACCTGACTGTATGCAAATTAGTCTGTTCCTGTCCCAGTGCATGATGGGAACAGGACAAACCAAACTACAGAAGCCAATTCTTACACTGGGAAGGAAACAAGCTCCCGGGGACCGGTTTCTGGCATTACAGCCGTCTTCGGCCCGGTTTGCTTGAAACCTGATGGTGCAATGAGCAAGGGTCTCACATCTGAGAATACCCTTCCACGCTTAGGGTGGACAAAAATATTTACAAAAAGGGGTGGTGAGGGACAGAGTCTCTGAATTAAGCAGAAAGCTCTCACCCAGTCAAAAGATCAGGGCTAGATCCAACACCGTTTTTTAGCTCACTGCACCATCCCAGTTTCAGAACCTGACTGTATGCAAATTAGTCTGTTCCTGTCCCAGTGCATGATGGGAACAGGACAAACCAAACTACAGAAGCCAATTCTTACACTGGGAAGGAAACAAGCTCCCGGGGACCGGTTTCTGGCATTACAGCCGTCTTCGGCCCGGTTTGCTTGAAACCTGATGGTGCAATGAGCAAGGGTCCCACATCTGAGAATACCCTTCCACGCTTAGGGTGGACAAAAATATTTACAAAAAGGGGGTGGTGAGGGACAGAGTCTCTGAATTAAGCAGAAAGCTCTCACCCAGTCAAAGGATCAGGGCTAGATCCAACACCGTTTTTTAGCTCACTGCACCATCCCAGTTTCAGAACCTGACTGTATGCAAATTAGTCTGTTCCTGTCCCAGTGCATGATGGGAACAGGACAAACCAAACTACAGAAGCCAATTCTTACACTGGGAAGGAAACAAGCTCCCGGGGACCGGTTTCTGGCATTACAGCCGTCTTCGGCCCGGTTTGCTTGAAACCTGATGGTGCAATGAGCAAGGGTCTCACATCTGAGAATACCCTTCCACGCTTAGGGTGGACAAAAATATTTACAAAAAGGGGTGGTGAGGGACAGAGTCTCTGAATTAAGCAGAAAGCTCTCACCCAGTCAAAGGATCAGGGCTAGATCCAACACCGTTTTTTAGCTCACTGCACCATCCCAGTTTCAGAACCTGACTGTATGCAAATTAGTCTGTTCCTGTCCCAGTGCATGATGGGAACAGGACAAACCAAACTACAGAAGCCAATTCTTACACTGGGAAGGAAACAAGCTCCCGGGGACCGGTTTCTGGCATTACAGCCGTCTTCGGCCCGGTTTGCTTGAAACCTGAAGGTGCAATGAGCAAGGGTCTCACATCTGAGAATACCCTTCCACGCTTAGGGTGGACAAAAATATTTACAAAAAGGGGTGGTGAGGGACAGAGTCTCTGAATTAAGCAGAAAGCTCTCACCCAGTCAAAAGATCAGGGCTAGATCCAACACCGTTTTTTAGCTCACTGCACCATCCCAGTTTCAGAACCTGACTGTATGCAAATTAGTCTGTTCCTGTCCCAGTGCATGATGGGAACAGGACAAACCAAACTACAGAAGCCAATTCTTACACTGGGAAGGAAACAAGCTCCCGGGGACCGGTTTCTGGCATTACAGCCGTCTTCGGCCCGGTTTGCTTGAAACCTGATGGTGCAATGAGCAAGGGTCTCACATCTGAGAATACCCTTCCACGCTTAGGGTGGACAAAAATATTTACAAAAAGGGGTGGTGAGGGACAGAGTCTCTGAATTAAGCAGAAAGCTCTCACCCAGTCAAAAGATCAGGGCTAGATCCAACACCGTTTTTTAGCTCACTGCACCATCCCCGTTTCAGAACCTGACTGTATGCAAATTAGTCTGTTCCTGTCCCAGTGCATGATGGGAACAGGACAAACCAAACTACAGAAGCCAATTCTTACACTGGGAAGGAAACAAGCTCCCGGGGACCGGTTTCTGGCATTACAGCCGTCTTCGGCCCGGTTTGCTTGAAACCTGATGGTGCAATGAGCAAGGGTCTCACATCTGAGAATACCCTTCCACGCTTAGGGTGGACAAAAATATTTACAAAAAGGGGTGGTGATGGACAGAGTCTCTGAATTAAGCAGAAAGCTCTCACCCAGTCAAAAGATCAGGGCTAGATCCAACACCGTTTTTTAGCTCACTGCACCATCCCAGTTTCAGAACCTGACTGTATGCAAATTAGTCTGTTCCTGTCCCAGTGCATGATGGGAACAGGACAAACCAAACTACAGAAGCCAATTCTTACACTGGGAAGGAAACAAGCTCCCGGGGACCGGTTTCTGGCATTACAGCCGTCTTCGGCCCGGTTTGCTTGAAACCTGATGGTGCAATGAGCAAGGGTCTCACATCTGAGAATACCCTTCCACGCTTAGGGTGGACAAAAATATTTACAAAAAGGGGTGGTGAGGGACAGAGTCTCTGAATTAAGCAGAAAGCTCTCACCCAGTCAAAAGATCAGGGCTAGATCCAACACCGTTTTTTAGCTCACTGCACCATCCCAGTTTCAGAACCTGACTGTATGCAAATTAGTCTGTTCCTGTCCCAGTGCATGATGGGAACAGGACAAACCAAACTACAGAAGCCAATTCTTACACTGGGAAGGAAACAAGCTCCCGGGGACCGGTTTCTGGCATTACAGCCGTCTTCGGCCCGGTTTGCTTGAAACCTGATGGTGCAATGAGCAAGGGTCTCACATCTGAGAATACCCTTCCACGCTTAGGGTGGACAAAAATATTTACAAAAAGGGGTGGTGAGGGACAGAGTCTCTGAATTAAGCAGAAAGCTCTCACCCAGTCAAAAGATCAGGGCTAGATCCAACACCGTTTTTTAGCTCACTGCACCATCCCAGTTTCAGAACCTGACTGTATGCAAATTAGTCTGTTCCTGTCCCAGTGCATGATGGGAACAGGACAAACCAAACTACAGAAGCCAATTCTTACACTGGGAAGGAAACAAGCTCCCGGGGACCGGTTTCTGGCATTACAGCCGTCTTCGGCCCGGTTTGCTTGAAACCTGATGGTGCAATGAGCAAGGGTCTCACATCTGAGAATACCCTTCCACGCTTAGGGTGGACAAAAATATTTACAAAAAGGGGGTGGTGAGGGACAGAGTCTCTGAATTAAGCAGAAAGCTCTCACCCAGTCAAAGGATCAAGGCTAGATCCAACACCGTTTTTTAGCTCACTGCACCATCCCAGTTTCAGAACCTGACTGTATGCAAATTAGTCTGTTCCTGTCCCAGTGCATGATGGGAACAGGACAAACCAAACTACAGAAGCCAATTCTTACACTGGGAAGGAAACAAGCTCCCGGGGACCGGTTTCTGGCATTACAGCCGTCTTCGGCCCGGTTTGCTTGAAACCTGATGGTGCAATGAGCAAGGGTCTCACATCTGAGAATACCCTTCCACGCTTAGGGTGGACAAAAATATTTACAAAAAGGGGTGGTGAGGGACAGAGTCTCTGAATTAAGCAGAAAGCTCTCACCCAGTCAAAGGATCAGGGCTAGATCCAACACCGTTTTTTAGCTCACTGCACCATCCCAGTTTCAGAACCTGACTGTATGCAAATTAGTCTGTTCCTGTCCCAGTGCATGATGGGAACAGGACAAACCAAACTACAGAAGCCAATTCTTACACTGGGAAGGAAACAAGCTCCCGGGGACCGGTTTCTGGCATTACAGCCGTCTTCGGCCCGGTTTGCTTGAAACCTGATGGTGCAATGAGCAAGGGTCTCACATCTGAGAATACCCTTCCACGCTTAGGGTGGACAAAAATATTTACAAAAAGGGGTGGTGAGGGACAGAGTCTCTGAATTAAGCAGAAAGCTCTCACCCAGTCAAAAGATCAGGGCTAGATCCAACACCGTTTTTTAGCTCACTGCACCATCCCAGTTTCAGAACCTGACTGTATGCAAATTAGTCTGTTCCTGTCCCAGTGCATGATGGGAACAGGACAAACCAAACTACAGAAGCCAATTCTTACACTGGGAAGGAAACAAGCTCCCGGGGACCGGTTTCTGGCATTACAGCCGTCTTCGGCCCGGTTTGCTTGAAACCTGATGGTGCAATGAGCAAGGGTCTCACATCTGAGAATACCCTTCCACGCTTAGGGTGGACAAAAATATTAACAAAAAGGGGTGGTGAGGGACAGAGTCTCTGAATTAAGCAGAAAGCTCTCACCCAGTCAAAAGATCAGGGCTAGATCCAACACCGTTTTTTAGCTCACTGCACCATCCCAGTTTCAGAACCTGACTGTATGCAAATTAGTCTGTTCCTGTCCCAGTGCATGATGGGAACAGGACAAACCAAACTACAGAAGCCAATTCTTACACTGGGAAGGAAACAAGCTCCCGGGGACCGGTTTCTGGCATTACAGCCGTCTTCGGCCCGGTTTGCTTGAAACCTGATGGTGCAATGAGCAAGGGTCTCACATCTGAGAATACCCTTCCACGCTTAGGGTGGACAAAAATATTTACAAAAAGGGGTGGTGAGGGACAGAGTCTCTGAATTAAGCAGAAAGCTCTCACCCAGTCAAAAGATCAGGGCTAGATCCAACACCGTTTTTTAGCTCACTGCACCATCCCAGTTTCAGAACCTGACTGTATGCAAATTAGTCTGTTCCTGTCCCAGTGCATGATGGGAACAGGACAAACCAAACTACAGAAGCCAATTCTTACACTGGGAAGGAAACAAGCTCCCGGGGACCGGTTTCTGGCATTACAGCCGTCTTCGGCCCGGTTTGCTTGAAACCTGATGGTGCAATGAGCAAGGGTCTCACATCTGAGAATACCCTTCCACGCTTAGGGTGGACAAAAATATTTACAAAAAGGGGTGGTGAGGGACAGAGTCTCTGAATTAAGCAGAAAGCTCTCACCCAGTCAAAAGATCAGGGCTAGATCCAACACCGTTTTTTAGCTCACTGCACCATCCCAGTTTCAGAACCTGACTGTATGCAAATTAGTCTGTTCCTGTCCCAGTGCATGATGGGAACAGGACAAACCAAACTACAGAAGCCAATTCTTACACTGGGAAGGAAACAAGCTCCCGGGGACCGGTTTCTGGCATTACAGCCGTCTTCGGCCCGGTTTGCTTGAAACCTGATGGTGCAATGAGCAAGGGTCTCACATCTGAGAATACCCTTCCACGCTTAGGGTGGACAAAAATATTTACAAAAAGGGGTGGTGAGGGACAGAGTCTCTGAATTAAGCAGAAAGCTCTCACCCAGTCAAAAGATCAGGGCTAGATCCAACACCGTTTTTTAGCTCACTGCACCATCCCAGTTTCAGAACCTGACTGTATGCAAATTAGTCTGTTCCTGTCCCAGTGCATGATGGGAACAGGACAAACCAAACTACAGAAGCCAATTCTTACACTGGGAAGGAAACAAGCTCCCGGGGACCAGTTTCTGGCATTACAGCCGTCTTCGGCCCGGTTTGCTTGAAACCTGATGGTGCAATGAGCAAGGGTCTCACATCTGAGAATACCCTTCCACGCTTAGGGTGGACAAAAATATTTACAAAAAGGGGTGGTGAGGGACAGAGTCTCTGAATTAAGCAGAAAGCTCTCACCCAGTCAACTTATTCCTATGCTTTATGATCTGTACTGTACACTGGGAGTGGGGCAGGATCTCCATAGATCAGGAATAACTATTCCACATAACCAAATCAGTTCTGAAGGCAATTCAGTATGTACCAGCATGCCGACAGAACGTCATGGTGAAATTCCTACTTGTACAATAGGGGCAGTGGCATCCAATATTGAGAACAAAATAAATAATACACATTTAATTACTATTGCTCCTAAACCATCCCTAGTAGTGCCTACTGTTAATTGTGACCCTTCTGATAAACCACTAATTCCTAAACTGAAATTTTTATCTTGGAATATTGCTGGGGTTGGAAAAAACTTGAAGGACCCTGATTGGGCGGATTATATTGACTCTGGTGAAATCTGCCTCTTGCAGGAAACATGGGCCATGGAAACCCCACATAGGATGGGTTTTAAAACTTTTGATAAAGTGGCAACTCAATCAGAGAGGGGAAGACCAGCTGGGGGTCTAATTATTTGGATTAAAATTACACTAACTATAAAGGCTGAAAGCATAGACATAGGAACTCCGGATATCCTAGCCTTAAAGATCACTACTGCAATGGGGTATCAATATTATATTATTAATATTTACAATAGACCTATAGGTCACTTTAGAGTTTCACCCACGCTGGAAATATTGGATTCTTTCCTAAAAACAGTAGTCGTGATGTCCCAGTAATTTTGGGGGGTGACTTGAATTGTAATTTTGAACCGATTCTTGGCATTACTGAAGCCCTCGAGGATGAAGATCATGCCTATAACATCCCCCAGCTTGAGACTGCTATACACGTTAAGTGCACTACGTTAGCAGTCCAACTCCTAAGGCTAACAGTTGAACACGGTTTGCGAGCTTGCAATGGTCGCCTTCCTTCTGACCTATCCAAACAACCAACCTTTGTAAAGTCTGAAAGTAGGCTCGACTTTATTCTTGTATCATTAAGCATTTGGCACTTTATGATGGACTTTAGAGTATCTAACAGGGTTGAAAGTGATCATTTTCCCCTGGAACTCCATATTGAAGCACATATGTTCAGTGACTCTATGCCCAATGAAGTTGCAGATGCACCATGTGAAACTGTACACATTAATAATAATAGACGTGCTCTAAAATGGCCGCATCTGCTATCAGATGGCACAACCCTTGCAGCTGTTTATTCTCTCTTTGATTCAACCTTTGGCCCCATAGCTGGCTTTCCTCTCCTATCTGAGAACTATGCACATTTTGTTGAATTGCACAAAACTTTCTTTGACAAGCTCAAGACTCACATGTCTAAAATGCCAAAGAAGAATCAGCAAAATATAAGGATGGGTTGCCATGGGAAGCTTTGGTTTAATCGCTCGTGTAAGATGGCCAAAAGGAGCCTTCTAACTGCAATCAAAGAGGGCTCTAAATTGGATGTCAAACTCGCAAGGGAAGAATACAAGCACGTCATAAAGGATTCCAAAAAAGCCTGGGAAGAGCTTCTCTGGGCAGACATGCTGGCTGCTGCCAAAACAAACGACAATGTTGGCTTTTGGAGGTTGGTTGCTAATGGGGGGCATGCAGGAAGAGCAGTTAAGGACACTTTCTTGGATGAACTAACATGGGTAAACCACTTTACATCCCTGTATAAACAATATGACAGTGCTGCTGTTGAGGACACATGGTTACCCCCACCTCCTGAATGCCTTGATTTTACCTTGGAAGAAACAACGAAGGCAATTAACGAACTAAAAAGCAGTAAAGCCCCCGGTCCGGATAAAATACCTGGCGACCTTTACAAACATGCAATCGAAGTTTGGGCTCCTTATATCAATTGTTTATTTAATGTTTTGTCTATTGATTGTTCGTTTCCTGAAAGCTGGCGTGCAGCAGAAGTTGTACTAATTTTTAAAAAGGGTAGCAAATCTGATCCCTCTAATTATAGACCCATTAGCTTAATGGACACCCTGCAGAAACTCTATGCCAAGCATTTGTTATTTAGAATGAACGACTGGCTGGAGGAGTCAAAAATATTTACTAAATTTCAGGCAGGCTTTAGGTCTAAGACCAGTACACTAGACCAGGTCTTCAGATTCTGTTGTATTTACTGGAAGTACGTACATATTAGGAAGGGTCATTTGAATGTAGCGTTTGTTGACCTTAGAGCTGCATTTGATCTTGTTCCTAGAAATCTGCTCTGGAGCTCCTTAAACAAAGCTGGGATGCCAGGGTGTCTGTTAAGCCAGATAATTGAGTTACATGCTAGAAACCATGGCAACATTAGATGGGGACCAAATGGCGAACTGTCTCGCGATATTCCAATCGAGCGCGGCGTTCGTCAGGGTTGTGTCCTGGCCCCCACTCTATTTTCCATATTTGTTAATGATGTTCCTGAACATTTAAATGCCTGTAACAACGATTCACCTCAGCTAAATGGAGAGAGAGTACCTGCGCTGCTCTTCGCGGATGATACCATCCTCATCTCCCAGACTAAGAGGGGCCTCCAGATACTCTTAAACTCATTTAGTGGTTACTGTGAAAAAAAAGGCCTGGAAATAAACACTAACAAAACTAAATGTATGGCATTAAACCCTAGCAGACCAGATAGAGGGATTTTGACTCTAAATGGACAAACTCTTGGGGTTGTTGATAACTTTTCTTACTTGGGGGTGGTAATTGACTCAAAGTTAACATGGAAGGCCCAACTTGAGAAGAGTAGGGTGGTATATGCTCAAAATGTCAAACCTATAATGAGTAAATTGAATGCTAGTATAAGTAAGAGTGCAACACCTGCTCTTGAACTCTTCAAATTTAAAATCCAATCTGCCACTCTATACGGGGCTGAAATATGGGGTCCCTGGGCCAGAGAGTGCTTCCAAGGATTGGATAACAAATTTATGAGATCTATCGTAAGGGTTCCTACTAGCACCCCCCTAATCCCCCTCCAATTTGACCTAAATTTTAAACGAACTGATCATTTTACAATTCTAAGACCCTTGATGTTCTGGATTAGAGTTTGGTCCACCCCAGAATTGTTGGACTATAGGAACTGTCTTCAAGAGGTACTAAACCTCAACACTTTTAATTCCATCCCATGGTATGGGCATATACAAAAATGGTTTAGATTGTTGGGGTTGTATTCTTTATGGGAACACCCTGAGAACCTGCTACCATCTGCAAAAACCATGGTGAAGAGAGCTTTTTGGTCCTATATGTATAACAAGGTTGTACACGAGAGTAGAACTGGCACTTTAACTAAAGAATTCCTATTGTTTAAAGTTGAACCTTGTTTTGAAACATTTCTGGACGAAATTGAGCCTCCCGTGGCCAAGACCCTCTAACTGAAATTCAGATACGGGACTCTTATGTTAACTTCTAACCTTGAACGATGGTCAAAGAAAAATGTGGAATGTACAACTGACAATAACAGAATATGTCCTATGTGCTCTGCCTCCTGTTTGGAGAATGAAATTCACATGCTCTTTGTATGCAATGCTTACACAAAAGCACGGAAAAAATGGTTAAAACCTATGTGTGCTCTCCTAGGAACTAGAAGCTGTCATACTGCATATAGGATTGTTAAAACGAATACTGACCAGTTCATTGTGTACAGTATTAGCAGATTTTTAACTTCAGTTTTCTTTATTCGAAAAAAATTGGGTCAAATGTTTTGAGAAATTGTGTCAGACTCTCCAAAGAGGTATACTCTGTAGTGCACTTCTGTTGCTAAACTGAATCATGTCAAATGAACTATTTTTGATTGGTGACCTTTTTTAAGGAAAATGCTTATGCATGTTCTCTTATGAATTGTTAATTGGAATTCAAATTCTTTTGTTTTATGTATGTATATTCATGTGTCTTTTATGGCTATTTTGCCGAAATAAAGATTTTAAATAAAAAAAATAAAAGAATAGTTAGGGAAACACATCAGGATAGAATGCGTCGACGGAGAAGTGCAGATATGTGTGATGGCTTATACCCAGTGAGACTAATTAATGAGACTTCTGAAAAAAGCGTTCCCGAAAGAGAAATAATACTGGAGAAGAAAGTGATTCAGAAGATGCGGTTCTAGAGGAAATGTATACTAAGAAACTGTCACCTTTCCAACCAGTTTGTACATGGACTATTCCAAGTGCCCCACCTAGATAAATTATTGATGAAACATCTGCTGAAACGATTTTGAACAATAATAAGACTCCAGAAAGAGCAGAAACAGGATTTAATTCAAATATATCACCAGTAAATAGTAACTTCACTGAAACTCCAGATCAAAGAAATGAAACTCCAAGAAATGAAAACAGAGCAGATAGGTATAAAGTATTACCAATACCAGATACCTCAGATTATATTCGCTCAGCAAATGAATTAATACAGCAGTTAACTAAAAGCATGGAAGCAGGTTCAGTGCCTGTAACGATTGGAACTGTTCTTCCAGTATTTGATCAAAAAGAAATTTGACATTCAGCCTTAACTGTTCCATTACATTCAGAAATTCAGAAAGTAACTGAACAATTTTATTCAGATTTGACTGAAATACATCGAGAGAGAATGAGGATGCCTGACTTGACTCTTAATCAAAGCTTAACATGTAAAACCCCAATTGGTGCAGAATCTGATTCTGAATCGCCAGAAAAGAGTATGAATAAAATAAATTTAACGTAAACCCCAGAGGGTAAATTACTTGATGTTAGTAAACTGAAGGCAGATATAGAGGAGTTGATTATTGGAACAATTGGAACTGACAGTTTAAAGGCATATCAGGATGTTGAATTATTGTTTATTTGCAAAAGCATAACATGGAAAAGGAAAAACAGATATGATCAATTGGAAGAAATAGCTGCTGAGTTTGAAGTTGATTTGAGTAAACAGAAAAACTTGCAGAAAAATGACAGAGTGGATTTCTCTGAAAAAGACATTGAAAACATGAAGGCTTCAGAGAGAGTTACACATATAAAAGATTTAATTACAGTTTTGAGAAAATGGGGTGAATTAAGTAAATGGAGAGCAAAACGGTCAAAGAAAAGAAATGAAGACAGAGTAAGTTTAAATTATTTTGTAAAAGAGAAAGAAAAGATAATAACTGAATTTCCAATGAGAGAAATAGCAGGTGGAGGGTTTGTGCATGTCCCATGGACAAGACAAGACATTTTACTGTTCACAAATGATTTTCCCCGACTGAGAGAAAAACCTGTGGAATGGTATCGACAGGTAAAAAGATTTGTGAAAGTTTCAAAGGTTTTGTGGGTTGATCTTGATGGATTATTTGACATAATTGTCCCATCGGATATTTGGACAGAATGTAAAATTTCTATAGATTGGCCCAAAGAAGAACCAGCTAGAGATAAGGTAACAGGTGCTCCTTCACCAGCTGTAATGAAAATGTATGATAAAGTAATTGTATTCCTGAAAAACAAGTTTCTTCCAAAAGAAATAGATTGGGTTAAAATTGATAGAACAATCCAAGAAACAAAAGAAGCAGTGCATTCATTCTATGAGAGATTACTGCTGGTATTTAAACAATACAGTGGTTATGAGCATCTGAGTGAGAAGGACATGAGCCATTTTATATACAGATTTGTATATGGCTTGAGACCTGAAATTAGTGAAATGATAAGAACTGGAATAGTTGGTTGGCAATCGCATACAGTTGATGACATTTTAAGAAAAGCAAAATACTGTAGTGATGACATAGAAGCTAAACAAAAGAAGTTGAAAGAAAAAGCAATGTGGGCACAGGTGAAAGTGGCTGAACAGCAGACAGCAACATTAGGAAATTAAAATCCTGATCAGAATCAAGGTAAATTTAAAGGTAATTATAATAAGCCAAAGTTAATGGGAAATATAGAAGAGTTGAAACAGAAACTCCCATGTTTTAATTGCGGCTAAATTGGACACTGGAAGCACGAATGTAAGAATCCGCCCAGAAATGTTATTAAAAATCAATCATTAAATCCACAGATGCAGAATGAAATAAATCAGCAGCAACAGTTACAGCGACAGGTAGTGATTCAGCAAAGTCAGTTACCACAACAGTTACCACAACCGCCACTTCCAAATTGTGTAAATTTGCAGAGATACAATACAGAATCAGGATTCAGCGGAGGTGAACAGGTAAACAGATCACAAAGAGTGTATGTGTTGAATGTTTCTCAACAATTCTGGTTGAAAGAGGATGGAGGGAGCAAATCTGATGATTACTTATGACGGTGCCTGAGAGAGGAGGAAGAATGGGTAATTGGAGCCACTCTTGAGGTAGATCAATCTGGTCCATTTGTTAATGGTAAAGTAAATGATGTAGAAATTACTTTCCTAGTGGATACAGGTGCTACCCGTTCTACTGTTAGATCAGTGGAAATAGAAAACCTACCTCTCTCTGGTGAAAAGATCCAAGTAGTTGGTGTAGCTAATCAACAGATTAAAACAGATTTAACTGAACCAGTTGAAGTTAAAATAGGTAAATTTAAAGACATGCATAGATTTATAGTTTGTGACAGAAGTCCTGTTAATCTGTTAGGAAGGGATATTCTTTGTAAATGAACTGCGCAATATATTGCTCACCGGATGGGATAGAGCTTCAAACTCCAGAAGAAGATAGTCTTTACAAATTAACAATGTCAATGGTCGAGGCAGAAGAAAACAGATTATTTCCCGTGTTTGACAAAAACAATTTACCTGAAGAATTGAAAGACACGGTGAATGTAAAAATTTGGGATTTTACAGGAGATTAAATGGGCTTGATGAAAAGTGTAGATCCAGTTCAAATTACAGTAAAACAAGGAGCAGATTATCCAAATATTCCACAGTATAAAATAAAAGCAGTAGTGATTGAAGGAGTTACTCCTGTAATTGAAACATTTATCAAACAAGGTGTTCTAAAAGAGATTGAAAGCAGCCCATGCAATCCGCCGATTATGGGAATCAAAAAGCCAAATGGAACTTTCAGAATAGTTCAAGACCTGAGAAAAGTTAACAAAATTGTTGTTCCATGTTATCCAGTTGTACCAAACCCAGCGGTAATTTTATATCAGATTCCACATGATGCAGAATGGTACACGGTTATTGATTTATGCAATGCATTCTTTACTGTTCCATTGCATCCAGAAAGCCAACACATTTTTGCGTTCAGATTTCAAGACCGTATTCTAGCATGGTGTAGAATCCCTCAAGGGTACACTGAAAGTCCATCTATTTTTAATCAGTTGCTTAAAAAATCATTAGAAAATCTAGATTTACCTGGAAAATCTACGTTAGTGCAGTATATTGATGATCTCCTCGTTGCTGCAAAGACAAGAGATAATTGTGTAACAGATACCATTACTCTTTTAAATCATCTGGCAGATGAGGGACACAAAGTATCTCCTGCGAAATTAGTTTTGAAAACAGGAAGTAAAATATCTTGGTCACAGAATTGCAAAAGGTACCAGACAAGTGACAACAGAAAGAATAAAAATGATTCAAGCAATGCAACCTCCAAAGACACAAAGACAGGTTAGAATGTTTCTAGGAATGGTAGGTTATTGTCGCCAATGGATAAGTGGTTTTTCAGTACTTGCAAAACCTTTGCAGAGACTGACAAAAGCAGACATAAAAGACCCAATTGTGCTAACAAAAACTGAAATGGAGGCTTTTGAGCAGCTAAAGAAAGGTTTGTGTGAAGCTCCAGCATTGGGAATGCCTGATTATGAAAAAGAGTTTGAGCTGTATTGCAGTGAAAGAGAGGGTTGTGCATTATCAGTTCTGATTCAGAGACATGGAAGAATGAGAAAGCCAATAGCATATTTCTCAGCAGTACTTGATCCCGTTGCGAAAGCATTACCAGGTTGCTTAAAAGCAGTGGCTGCAACAAATGTGAGTTTGGAACAAAGTGAAGGAATAATAATGGGATTTCCTGTTAAAGTATATGTACCTCATTCAGTTGAAATTCTGCTTAAAAGAAGCAACGGCCTGCTCGCAGGGGCCAAAAAGAGCATAATTTTGAAACTGCAAAGCGTACTACATACAGCTGCGCGTTTAGTTCTTGGACTGCCCCGCAGATCTTCCATCACTACAGTGCTTCGATCCCTCCACTGGTTACCCCTTCACAAACGCATCCTCTTCAAAATTCTGATCATAGCTTTTCGTGCATACAATAATACAGGCCCTAAATACCTCACCAGGCGTTTTTCCCACTATACCCCCAGTCGACACCTCCGCTCAACTCATGACAATCTCATCCGTCCCTCTAAATACAACTTGAAAACAAAGGGTGGTAAAACCCTCAGTTTCCTTGCTATGAAAGCTTGGAATAAACTGCCTAAAACCCTCAGACAACTGACCCAGGAAAAACCTTTTAGAAGGCTTCTTAAGACCTGGATCTTTACTCTCCCTGACGACTACTCCAAAGCCTCCATCTAATCCTCTTGGACTGGTTTTTTTCAGGATCTTCAGCGCCAAGATGCTCCCTCCCGAGCGAACGCCGCGCTCTAGAAATACTCCACAAATATCAAATATCAAAATATCAAAACACAGCATTTAACAAGTAATAGGTTAACAAAATATGAAAAGGTGATTCTTGGATCAGACAATGTCTCGATTGCGAGATGTGTAAATCTGAATCCTTCTACATTGTTACCTGACGCTTCTGAAACAGAAATCAGGGATGAAATTGTTGATCATGAATGTCTGGATGTACTAGAATACTGCACAAAACCAAGGCAGGACATTAAAGATGTCCCTTTACCGGAATCGGACTATGTTTTGTTTGTTGATGGTTCTTGTTTGAGATCAGATGAGGGTGTGCTGCATTCAGCATATTCTGTTTGCACAGTTGCAGATGTGATTGAAGTTTCAAGTCTCAAAGGAATTCGTTCAGCTCAAGTAGCAGAATTAATTGCTTTGATTTGAGCATGTGAATTGGGAAAAGGACAAAAGATTACCATAGTGACTGATAGTCAGTATGGATATGGTGTAGTCCATGACTATGGCCAGCTCTGGTCTCAAAGAGGTTATTTAACTTCTGCGGGATCACCGATCAGGAATGCTAAATTGATTAAAAGACTGATCGATGGAATTCAATTACCAGAACAAATTGCAGTGGTGAAATGTACAGCCCACAAGAGAGGAATAGACTACATAACAAAAGGAAATTCATATGCTGATGAAATTGCGAAATTCTGTGCAAGACATAATGCAGCAGTCAATCGGGAAAAAGAAAATGAACATGTTCTGAACTCACTTATGCTAATATCTGTAGTTGAAACCTGGCAAGGAGGACAGGAATTGCAGGATGAGGCAAGTGAAGAGGAAAAAGACACATGGTTAAAAGCAGGTTGTAGGCAAAGAGAAGGGGATGAGATTTGGGTCTACAAAGATGACAGAGCAGTAATGCCAGATAGCATGATTTCAGACATGGCACGTATGTACCAAGGTCCAGGACACATATGCAGAGATTCCATGATCAGGTTGTTTAGGCAGACATGGTACAATCCAAAATTCAGAATAATTGCAGAATCCTTTTGTCAGAGATGTTTAATCTGTCAGCAGATTAACCCGAACAGAAAAACATATGTAAGCATGGGAACCATAGGACGGGAGGGAGGTCCATTTACCAGAATACAGCTTGACTTCATTGACATGCCACGTCACAATGGACTTAGATATGTTTTGGTGATTGTCTGTTTGTTTTCAAGATGGGTGGAAGCATTTCCAACTCGCCATAATGATTCAATCACAGTTGCAAAATTGCTTCTGAGAGAGATCATACCAAGGTATGGTTTCCCAGTGTCGGTCGAGACAGATCGCAGCACACATTTTGAAAACAGATTGTTGAAACTGATTTGTGAAGCATTGGGCATAAAGCAAAAATTACACTGTGCATACAGACCAGAAGCTTCAGGTGTAGTCAAACAAGTGAATGGAACAATTAAAAACAGAATAAGTTAAATGTGTTTAACAACAGGAATGAAGTGGACAGATGCACTACCACTTGTTTTTGATGACTCTGAGAAGTGACTTCTGTGTTCCATCATGTAGGAAAAAGAAAAAGAACAAGCTCATGATCTATTACCAGGAGATTGGGTAAGGACAAAAGTGCATCCAAGAAGAAATTGCCTAGTACCAAGGTGGCAAAAAGCAAGACAGGTGATTTTGGTCACAAAAAATTTAGTTAAATGTAAGGGATTGAAAAAGTGGATTCATGCGAGTCAAACCATATGTGTGCCAGAACCTGAGAATCCTGACGAAGAAGGTGATACAACAGCTGATTCAGATTCAGAAGAAGAGCCTGAAAGAAATCCAGATCCTGAAGATCGACAAGATAGTCGACATCTGGAAGATTCAAATGCGAATGAAGCATTGAATGAAGAAAATGATGAAATTGTAATACAAGACCCAGAAGAAGAAAATTACAAAGATCTGTTAGATCAAGGAGCAGAAACAGATACTGATCAAGAAGTGATTCAAGATCAAGATCAGGGGAGTTTTGGAAAGCAGAATAAAAACTTTGGAAGAAGGAACGAAAATTCTGAAACTGGTGAATTGGAAGTAATTGAAGAAGAAGAAGAAGAAATTCCAAGTACCAGCTATAAGGATGCTGTTCCTTACAAAGTGAAGCTGCCGAGTAAAGAAGTACCTGAATCAGATGAAGAATCAGAATCAGAAAAACGGATCATTGATGAATCAGCTGAAAATACAGCGAGTGAAACAGATGACAGTGAGGATGAATCAAATCTGAAGAAAACAAGAAAAAGAGCTTGGAGAGTGGAATATAATTTGAGACAACCAAAAAGGAAGCTAACAAGAAAAGGAGATAATTGGCCAAAAGAAATTAGAAGTATTAAATTTAAATTAGTGAATAAAGCAAAAGAGCAGGTGAATGAGATCACACGTCAGAAAGAGGAAGATTTGAATAAGAAAAATCAGGCAGAAAAGAAAATAGAACTGATTAGCAGTAGAGCAAAGAGAACAATTAGACCAAACCAGAAATATAAATCACCGGAGTGGGCCTACATCATAATCCCACCAGTAGTAGAAGTTAATAGTAGCCAAGACATTTTTGATGTTGAAAGTGACAATGATTAAACTTATTGATTAAATGACACAAGGTTGAAGAAACTGTGTTAGGAGACACAAGGTCGAAGAAATTGTGTTAGCTGAGAAACACATTTGTTGTATGACATAAGGTCGAAGAAAAGCTGTTAGAAAATAAGATTATTTTTTAGGTGAAAAAAAAGAAAAAGAGAGGAGTATATTTAGTAATTTTTCAAATTTTTCAATGTTTTCTTTTTATTTTAGCTGTTATTCTGAGAAGTCGAGATGGCTTATTCTTATACTAGTAAAAATTCGAGATATTCAATTCTCAAAAGATGTTGTAAAATGTCTTCAATATGTGTAGTTTTGATTATTTTAGTCTGGTTAATTTTAGCTGTTATTTTTCCTTTAGGTGTAGATAAAGAGGGTAGACAGTCAAAATATCGAGTTGTAAATATCGACTTACCATAATATCGAGTCTGTAATATCGAAGGAGCATAATATCGAAGGCAAGAATATCGTAGGACAGAATATCGACCCAAGGTAAGTAATATCGAAATACTTAATATCGATGTAAGTAATATCGAAGTTAGTAATATCGATAGCATATATATCGATGTTAATAATTTCGATGACACTAATATCGATATTTGTATTATTTTATAGTTTTTTATTATGTATGTGTTATATGTTTAATTTAAGTATTTAAAATAATTACTATTATATGTGTATACATTTTCTATAATAATATAGAAATTTATAAGTAAATTTGATGTTTTAGTACCGGTGCGGGTTGTGGGTTTATAGGGGAATAGGGTGGGAAGTAATTTAATTATGGTAAGTTGATTAATAATTAGTAGGATTAATTAATTAATTATAATTATTTGCTAATTAATATTGATTAATTGGGAAATAATTAATTGATTAATTGATATATATTTTCTGTAGCGGGATGTGGGTTTATAGGGGAATAGGGTGGGGAGTAATTTAATAATAATTAATTAATTAATATATGTTTTTAAATATTTATAACTAATTAATTGGCAAATAATTAATATTAATTAGTTAATTAATGAATATAATTTGGTACATATTTTAAATTAGTAATTAATTGGTAATTAAATAATATTAGTTAGTTAATTACATTATTAGAGTAATTTATTTATATATAATTTTTAGTTACTGTTAATTAATTAATTGGGGAAAAATGATAATAATTATTAAATTATATTAATTACAGCTTATGTGCTAATATATTTACTTTATTGTTATTGTTAATTAATTATTAATTGCTAATTAAAAAATATTATTTAACTTTGGGTTAAGGAGTATTTTTAGGGTTCAGGGTCATTTTTGGGTTTTTGGGTAAAGGGGTATTTTGAGTGTTTAGGGGCAGTTTTCAGTTTTTGGGTAAAGGGGTGTTTTTAGGGTTCAGGGTCAGTTTTCAGTTTTTGGGTAAAGGGGTATTTTTAGGGTTCAGGGTCAGTTTTCAGTTCATGGGTAAAGGGGTATTTTTAGTGTTCAGGGTCAGTTTTCAGTTCATGGGTAAAGGGGTATTTTTAGGGTTCAGGGTCAGTTTTCAGTTTTTGGGTAAAGGGGTGTTTTTTAGGGTTCAGGGTCAGTTTTCAGTTCATGGGTAAAGGGGTATTTTTAGTGTTCAGGGTCAGTTTTCAGTTTTTGGGTAAAGGGGTATTTTTAGGGTTCAGGGTCAGTTTTCAGTTCATGGGTAAAGGGGTATTTTTAGTGTTCAGGGTCAGTTTTCAGTTCATGGGTAAAGGGGTATTTTTAGGGTTCAGGGTCAGTTTTCAGTTTTTGGGTAAAGGGGTGTTTTTTTAGGGTTCAGGGTCAGTTTTCAGTTCATGGGTAAAGGGGTATTTTTAGGGTTCAGGGTCAGTTTTCAGTTCTTGGGTAAAGGGGTATTTTTAGGGTTCAGGGTCAGTTTTCAGTTTTTGGGTAAAGGGGTATTTTTAGTAAATTAATTATTAATACTTATTGTTTAGTACATATATATTATATCTTTAATGTATATATTTTTATTTATTAATTTTAAACATTATTAGATACTTTTAAATATGTTTATTTTATTTATTAGTGTTATATACTTACTTTTACATTTATATATATTAAAAAAACATCGATATTTTTAACATCGATATTTTTTACAACGATATTATTTTTTCGATATTTTTGTACTTACCATGTTGTAGATAGGATGTCGATATTTTTGCCCTCGATATTGTTGACTCGATATTCTTGTAGGTCGATATTTTTGTAGTCGATATTCTGTCATAGATCCGATAAAGAGATGTATAAAGCTAGCATGACAAGTAAAATTGTGGTTAAATCTGAGAAAACTGATACAAATAGAATTATTGTACATAAACCAGAGATTCATCAAGATAGATCTATTGGAGATTTTTCTAGTAATACTTTTTCTAGACTTT
The DNA here is from genome assembly GCF_964261635.1 of Lissotriton helveticus. Taxonomy (NCBI): domain Eukaryota; kingdom Metazoa; phylum Chordata; class Amphibia; order Caudata; family Salamandridae; genus Lissotriton; species Lissotriton helveticus. Next base: position 87,434,465 of record NC_136063.1, read on the forward strand.
TATCTGAATATGTTAAGGTGATGGACGCAAAGGATTGTTACGTTTGCGTAAAATTACCTGCTTCAGTTTCTGAGGGAATTACGTATAATATGCTTCCTCTTACTTATGGTATAACATGTAGAGTAATAGCTAGTTTGTTTTATCAAACTGGTCGTTTAGAATGCTGTTAGTCGGACTTTGATGACATTTTTGCAAATTTAAAGGTTGTAAATAACTTGAATAAGGTGAAACCTGCTAAACAGATGAGGGAATGTTTCTTAGCAACTAGTGAACTCACATATGAGTGTGCTTATAGAAATAATTTAACATGCAAATTGAGAGCAGATGAGAAATCCTTTTTGGGCATGGTGGAAGAGAGAAGAGCAATTTATAAGAGAAATGAAATGTCGAAACAAACTAAATCTAAACTTTGGCAAGTTGAAGATGAAAAGCTCAATGGTAGAAATGTAAATGTTGCAATTCATATAGATAAACCTGTTAGTGGAAAATGTTGTATAAAAAATGTAAATTGATACTTGTATAGCGCACTACTCACCCGCAAGGGTCTCAAGGCGCTTGTACAAGTTCCGCTGTGGTACCCATCCTGGCTTTCCCTGTGAGGCGTCCACTCCTGAGCACCCCCAAGGTGGAGGCCAGGCATCCTTAGCGTTGTAGGGGCAGTTGTGGAGATTAAGCAAGCTATTGCCCAGAGTTGCAGAGTGGGACTCCATGATTGGAATAGGCACCGAGGCGAGAATTATCAGGTCCGTGGAATCTTTGAGCCCAAGACCCGCCGAGGCGGGGAATTGAAACCTGGTCCCGGGCTAGACCTCTGCATCAGGGTCTGCCGCTCTAACCATTGAGCCACACTTCTCCATAAGAAGAGACAATACACTTTATGATAATTATTTTGTTGGTGCAAGTCAATGTGAAGATACTTACAGTATTATAGGGGGTTGGGGATTCAAAGGAGGCAAAGATCAATTTTTTCCTGGAATTTATTTTGTTTGTGGGAATAAAGCGTATTATAGCCTCTCGGACCACTGGTACAGGACATGTGATGTAGGTTTAGTTTTCCCTAAAATTTTTCATGTAGATAGAAATGCTGAAGGTTTATTTGAGATTAGCAAACACGTGAACAGATTTAGAAGAGAAAGTTTTTCAGAAATTTTGGGATGATAGAATTCACTTTTCGATGCCTCACCCATCCCTATTTTCATATGTGAGTTAGCACCATGTGACTAACTGATGAAGTGCGTATATATACACGTGTTTGCATTATTCTTGCTAGTTACCTGATTATTCAATTATATGTGTGACGATATTAGTTCCTTAGCTTAGCCTGTGTGCCTCCATTTTGTATATCTCTCTGAGCCTGCGAGTCGCACTCGCTCATCTGCCCCTCCCGTAGGAATAGAGAATTTCACTAAGACAGCAGTTTTCGTTTCTCAGCTAACTGTGGCCGAAACTAACAAGTCTCTTTATCAGTAATGTTCTCATGCCCCAGAGACGCTGAAGCCTAGCTCCGCGGCCTTGAGCAAAGATAGCGATGTATCCCTTGCAGGTGCAGATGCCTACTGTGTGAGGACATTGTTCCTCTGTCTGGGTTTCAGTGATTTTCCAGAAGGGGCGTACCCTAATGAACTGTGTTGCATTATAATGTACTGCGGTGATGAAGAGAGTCAGTCCTCTCGACGCACTCTTTGGGGTGATGGTCGGACAGGGCCCTCTCATATGGGAGTTTGTGGCCTAATAAAGTAACTTGTTTATTCTTCTCCACTGTCCGGCTGACTTCTTACAGAGTTACTATAGGTGAGTGTGGTAAGTCACTCGGGTGGATTTGAGCCACGCTTATCAGGGAGACATATTTGGTGCATTGATACCTATGGTGGGAATTACCCTAAATGCAGGTAAAATTAGAAAAATGTCTACAATTGTAGACAGATTGTCAACTGACACTGCAAGTGGTTTTCAATTAGTAAATACTGAACTTGTTGCCATGAAAACCATGGTATTGCAGGATCGTCTTGCATTAGATATTCTGCTAGCAAAAGAGGGAGGAGTTTGTGGAATCTTACATGTTCAACACTGCTGCACGTACATACCTGATAAAAGCCAGAATATAGAGATGTATATCAAAAACATTACAGAATTACATTCAGAAGTAGAGCCCTTAGAAGATGAGAGATTTTCAGAACGTCTGAGTAAAAGATTTTCAGCAATTAAACATTGGTTTCAAGAAATTGGTAGTTCAATTGTAGGTAAAATAGTTTTCCCTTTGATAATAATAGCTTTAGTGATATTTTTGTTAAAAATTAGTTGTATGTTACATAAGAGAAGAAAACATGTCTTGGAAAAGAAGAGAATTTATAAGCCAAGAAAGGAGAGAGAAAAAGAAATAGAATTAGAAGAGTTTCGTAGAGTTCAATATGATAGTTGCAGAAAAACAGCTGAATCTAAAGTTTAGAAATACTAATATTAAGAAAGTGCAAAACATGATCAAGGGTTAAAAATTTATAAATTCATAAATTTGGGGTATTGTTTGGTGATTTACATCATCACCAGATGAGGGAGTTGAAGGAGCAAGATGAAGAACAAAATGTTGTTCTGACTTGTGAAGTTAACTTCTCTTAATATATGTAACAAGTTTAACGAGTTTGTGTTGAAATCATTAATCAACCTAGCTTAAAGATACATTCATTATGGGTTTAGACGCTGGATTAATATGCTTTATGTTGCATTTGCAAAGAAAAATAATAAACTGATTTTGTCTATTGTCTTTGTCAGTATTAACTGCGGCTGTTTTAAATAATGGCATGTGCTTATTATATGTGCTTTCGTTATGTCTTTTTCTGATAAAAGCTCAAAGAGTTCCAGCTTTTCGAAAAGGAAAGGTAATTATAAGGCTGCCTTCTTGTGCTCGCTAGGTAACATAATTAACTCTGTTAATTAGGAAAGGGGGAGGGTAACAGAATGGGTCTCAATTCTTTAATTAATTGAGGTTTTGTGTTTGTTTAATAATAGTTTCCGGAGTAAGGCCTAAGAATTGATGCGAAAATATGGCTGACAGAGCTGCAGACATGAAAAACTTGTCCAGAGTGACATTTCGCACATGCGCAGCTGTGAAGGATTTGCTACCATATCAATGTGTTTGAAAGTGTATTTCCTTTTGACGTGGTGAACATGTTCACGGAGGCCAGCCAAGAACAATACCGTGAAATGTTGCCAAGGCTAGGAAGCGAGTGTCCTAAGCTCAAGTAAAAGTAACGTTTTAAGGAAATAGAGAAACGCGAATATTGAGAGTTGTATGTAGCCCGGACTTGGTCAAGAACTAGGTGACCTAATTGTGGACTGACATGAAACAGCCAATGAGGAGCTTGAATTTCTAAAAGAATGTGAAATGTAGAGAGATTAGCTAGAGAGAAAGGTATAAATTATGACACCATGAGTTGGGAAAAACTCTCACTTTCCGATTCCTGAATGGTGCTGTTATGCTGTTGGACTTTTGTCGCATGTAAGGACAGCTGACTCTATGATTTATTTCTTTTAGGTACAGAGAGATTTAGTCAGGGATATAGGTTCAGGAAAAATGTTATTTTACTAATTCATTATGCTTCTGAGCTCACATTGAAATGTCAAGTCTAATTTTAATTTCCTTAATCAATGCTGCTTTCCTATTTGCTTATGAATAAAGATTTCTTAAATATAAAATGCTCTTTTCCTTATGAAAATAAAATTAATAAAATTAGATTTTAAGTGACAAGCTGGTCTTGTTTATTTATGGTCTAGTTTCCATTTGTTGATCCATCAAACATAGTGGTTTGATTTAGCTTAAAATTGTTTTTATATCATGAAAATGAAAATATACTGCAGTTGTACATATTAGTGTAAATATTATGTGAATAGAATTTAAATCAAATCACAAGATTCAGCAGCTCAATGATTGTCTCAATGGTGTTATGGGCCTTGTAGATGTGTTTTATAAATAAAGGTGAGTATTGAGGTTTTGGGTATCGTTTGTGAGACAGTTTTTCTATAGGAGCGCTGGATCAAGAGAAAGAAAAAAAGAGAAAAAAAGGAAACCTGACATAAAAAGGAAAAACAACATAACCGTGATGTCATGGTGCATGTGATATTGGAGTGGTCAGGGGAGGAGGGCTTCCGGCCCCGTGGAGAGGAACCTTCCGAGTCTTTGCTTGCTTTAATTAATTCTTCGTTAGTATAGTTTAGCAGACCCTCTCCTGGCTTCGCTGAGAGGACTATTTCTCTCCTCTGCTGATTCCCTCTCCCAGAGAGTCGAGCTTCATGCTCGAGATCTCACGCCTTCTCCCCTGAACCTTAATCTTGCTTCATCTGATGCTGACACCTTCTTCCTCATAGAAATCCCTTTGCCACTTTCAATGCTTTATTTAGACCAGGAAAACCCTTTAGAGAACACTTATTTTAGATATTTTGTCTCTCTATGGTGATTATATTTCTCATCTTTTTCCTCCTAACATAAACATGTTGATTGCTTGATTACTTTAATATGTATGCTCTGATGATATAATTAGTGAACGTTAACTAATTGATTAGCATTGTGATTTAACAAAACTGCTACTAAACTCTTTGTGGTTTGGACTCCATCCTCTCTGTCGTTTCCATGGAGACCCATTGGTCTCACTGTCATTGAATGAGTTGCTGATGTCGGCTCCTTTCTTACACTTTAAGTCAACAATAAAAGGTCCAAATGAACAGTGAGGGAGACTTTCTGATGACTTTACCAAGAGATTGAGATAGAAGCATCCCCGCTCTATCGAGTGGCCGCAAATAGAGGATGGTTTGTCACTGAAGTATCATCAGCTACAATAGTTTAGAAAAGATCTACAGCTTGTCAAGCCCAGTCCAAGCGCCTAAAGTCCATGGGCCAATTTGGAAGATCAGTGGTGTTTTAGCGATTCTGAAGGCGTTCGCTGTGGCTCGGGAGTGAGTGTAAGTAGGGTTGCGTGGGACATATTTCTATGTAAAGAGTGCAAAGTTGTGATGATGTTGTGTGTTCTGTTTTGTGGTGATGCCTGGAGTATAACTGTGTAAATGCATATGTACTTAATGTTGAGCAGTGGAAGTTGTTATCAGACTGGTTTCAGTCCAAGATCCCAGGATAGATAAGAAGTAAACTGCAGATTAATTTATCTGCTAAGGTTTGTGGTGTAGATTCATAAGGTACCATCGACTGCTCAAATAAGATAGGGGTCGGTTGTTGTGCGTGTACTAATAGTGATAGGTGTTGTGCAGAGGAGAAACCTCGTAAATTAAGGTGATTTTCCATTGGTCGAGATTTCACCTGCGTGTGCGTATCAATGATAAAAAGCATTCCTTCCCATTATCTCCTTGAATGAGTGCTTACTTTAAACTTTTTCAGTGGAGAAGACAAGTGTGTTTTGTGCTTGCTTTGGCATTTTTACAAAAGTTGCTTTGTAACGGAGGGAGCGCAGCTGTGAGGTGCTGTAATCCACGTCATCAGGTGCTGCGCTAGTACTGAGCGGTTGGTGTAGGTGCTGCACTGAAATTGGTTGTTATATCATCAGGTGCTACGCTGTGATAGGTCCGCATAGAGGGTGCCGCACTGAGATTGGATAATTGTCCTGATACGTACTACATTGTGATTCGCTGCTTGTTTTCATTCAGACTGTTTCTTCCTGATTGTTGAAATCACCACAAAATGAAATGTTTCAGAGCATTTAAAGGTTGGGTGAGGGCTGATGTCAGAGTTCCAGTCCGAGAGTTTGAGGAGCTTCACAAGAAAGTACGCCAGGTCATTATACTGCCATCAGTGCTGGGCTGCACACATTTATGTGGCTTATTAACCAATCAATGAGAAAGTAGGGCCATAGCAGTTTCCTCAATATGGTACATTAAATCTGAGAATAATTGAGCATTTTAGACAAATACTTTATGAAGCCCCTCCTAGGCCAGCACAATACGAGGCTTTGATGCTTGGGAGTGCGCTGCTCATGCTAAGTAGAAGAATTAGAATTTAGCTAAAAAATCAGTTCTCAGTTATCTGCTTTCTAGATCGTTGCCGAGCAGCAGGTGTGGAAGAGAGAAGTAGTTGAGGGAGCTCTATTGTATCCCGCAAATGAAGAGCTTAAGAAGAGAAAAGCACAAGGAGAGTAAGATGCCGTTGCAGCAGAGAAGTGTACCTCTGATAGTGATTCTAGTGATGACTTTCAAGATGTCTTACTGACCTCCCGACCACCTCCCAATAATGTTGCCCAATGTTTCTGCATTTGTCAGCCCACTGGGAACATGTTGTCATAGGTAATGGTTTTGCTGCTACTTCCTCTGTTGGCCAAGATGCGACTCAGACAGAAGGGCCACCTCCGATTACCCGCATTGTGCCTGTTCCATATCCACTGGCTGCCACTGTGACTGTCCTCCTTACTACTGCCCTAGTCATGCCTGCTCCAGAACCAATGATACTGTAACTGCCCCAGTAGCCATTGCTCTCATACCTGTAGGTCCCATAGCAGCTGCTGGAATGCTGACTGGCGTTATTGCCCCCCACATAATTCACAAGTGGCTGCAGGATGAAATGAAAGTAAATTTTGTGGAGCTGTTTAATACCCACAGGTGTCTAGGCGCTAATGTTCAGAATACGAACTGCCCTTGGTGTATGGACAAAGATAACTGGCAGAATACCTAGAGATTAAAAAGCCAAGTCTTCAAGACTTTCCTAATGGCCAGTAAGACAGCCTTTAGCTTCAAATTCAGTGGCAAAGAATTCCACTGCTTGGAAGTGTTGGTAACTAAGCTCCTGTCACCCCATTTGGATCTCTTGAATTTTGGGATGACTAGTTTGGAGGCAGAAGATTAGCGCAGCAGTCTAGAAAGAGAATAACTCTGAAAGCGCTGTCTAAGGAATTCAGGTCTGGATCCTTGCACTGCTTTAAAGGAAATGCAAAGAGCTTTAAAATCGACGTGCTTCTTGACCAGGAGCCAGTGAAGGTGGACCAAAGCCTATGCCGCCGACTTATGTTTGGGGATACCTAAAAGCAGGCAAGCCCATGCTTTTTGCACAACTTGCAATTTGTTTAGGAATCTTTTTTGCATATTAGTGACTAGCACATTGCACAAGCCCATTTTTTAGATGATGAGGTCAGCGACCACCAATGAAGCATTCCGACCACGGAATGCTTCATCGTAGCGGAAAAAGAGGATGTGATGGTATTGATGTGGCTTCAAAAAACAGCTTGCTAACAAATAGAACCCCAAAACTTTTCACCTTCGAGTGCCGGGTTTGGGGGGGGGGGTTGCCAAGTTTATGAGGTCACCATGACAGAGACCGGACTGAAGTATTTCTGACAAATAGAAACTCCTCAACTGTCATTCATCCACCTCTCGATTTGAGACAAAGAATTCTGGAATCTGGCCACAGTGGTTTCTGGGTTACTGGCTACTGACAACACTATTTTGGTGTCATCAGCGTTTTTTCTCCCTCAGAACCATCAGGAAGATCTCTCGGTTTTTTTCACTCCCCGCCCTAAAGATCATAGTGCTGGCGATGGTGTTGTCGCGCCTTGATTACGGCAACATCATTTATAATGGTGCGCCTGCCTACGCTATTCATCGGCTGCAATTAGTGCAGAACCAGGCGGCCCGACTTATCTATGGCCTGCCCAAATATCATCGGGTCACCCCTTTACTGCAGGCACTGCACTGGCTGCCGGTGAAAGAGCGGGCCCTGTTCAAGCTTGGGTGCCTCACCTTTCAGGCTAGAATGGGCACTGCACCAGAGTTCATTTGTTCGGCTATTAAGCCCTACACTCCTGGAAGAGAGCTTCGCTCCTCTCACCTGGCCCTCTTAACTGTCCCCCGATTCAAAAAGAAAAAGGCTGGTGGCACCAAGTTTTCTGTTTTGGCCCCTGTATTTTGGAACTCCCTGCCCGCCGCACTCCGCACAACACCCTCCTATACTGAATTTAGGAAAAATCTTAAAACTTTCCTTTTTTCCCGTGCTTTTGCTGCCTAATTTCTCCCTGTTTGCCATCCCCTCGCAATCTGAAGCGCCATGAAACCGCACGGTATAAGCGCGCTATATAAATGTTTTTAAATTCAAAAAAAAATTCAAAAATGAGATCAATGAGAAGCCAAACAATGTTATCAGTCTAGGCAAGGGAATAACATGATTTAAAAAGTGTTGGACTTAAAGATGAGACTCGTGGAACCCCACATGGTAGTGAAAAAGAAGGAGAAATTAAATTGTCTATGGCAATGAATTGATCAGTGTCAATTAGAAAATATCTTGGCAAAAACAAGGCCCTGTCCTTGATACCTTTTATGAAAAGGCAGTCAATGAGTATGGCATGGTTAACCGTGTCAAATGCTGCTGTGAGCATTTCTGCCGTCCTCAAGGGTCTGTCTTAGTTTCGCTGATGCTGTGATCAGGGCTAATTCTGCGCTATGTTGACTTCTTAAGCCAAATCTAGTCAGGTCTAGAAGATGGGTGTCATTAATAAGAGTATGCTATTTCCAAATGAATGGTTTTCTCAACAATTTTGGTCGGAAAGGAAAGACACGAGATTGGTCAATATTAGTTGGACTCTGTATTGTCCACGTTTGTGTTTTTTTAAGAGAGGAAAAATTTAGGCTTTTTTCATTTCTTTTAGGAAGTATCCAATAGTGAACATTCTATTAAAGATGTCCATAAGATGCATGGCTGTAATTTCCGATACTGCGTGCATGATCTTGGGCGGGCAGGCGTCTGTGGAGGAAGCCAACTTTTTTTTGCTAAGTAAATCCTGAGGTTGTGCCAGGGATAGTGGTGAAAACATGGATAAAGTAATGAGGTTCGCCATGGATGGAGAAGCCGTCCTATTGTTGGGATAGATATCAACCCTAACGTCCAGACGTATATCTCCAACAGTAGAAATGTTCGATGATTCCTCTGCCACAGAATTACCTGTCAAGGTGTTCTCAGCTGTGGAAAGAAAAGGCTCAATGTGAGAAGTTGGCCTGGTATATGGTGTTCACTATTCTAGTGAGCACCTTGCACCAGTCCAAACGACCCTTATGGTGATTGGTTGTAAGTCAACCTTATAGACCAGCTATCCTAATGGTAGCGTGGAAAAAGCAGTCTTAGGCTAAACTCAAGAGGGCATGTGAAGCCAGCTGTTTTACCATATGCAATCCCTTTTAATACCAAATGAATGGACACCACACAAGTTATATATTACAAAATATATGTATTTATTTCTAGAATAATCCCCTTAACTCTTTATCAGCACAGGAGCACAAGCGTTAAATAAAGAACACAGTATAACATACAATAAATTGCACAATTATGGATAGGCCGGGTGGCCACTCAAACCATATATTAAGAAAGTGGTATAAGTACCACGTCACAAACAATGAACAAGCCTAGGGCCTAGGGAATCCCTGGGCCTACACTGGACTAATGAAGGTTAGGTCAGGAGAGGCCCACATGATACGGGTGCAGAGTCTATAGGCAACCGCGTTTACCATACAAGTCAATGGTGCGTAAAAATCAGAAAGTTATAGGTTTCGGAGACTTCCGACTGGACTAGAACTTAGCCACTTAAAACTAGGACACTAGAGGTGTAATCCACTATAGGAGCACCAGAGTTAGATCGTTACCTCACCCACAGGAAGCGGGTGCATAGGTGCCAAAGTGTGTTGGGTTTCGTCGTGAAGTTCTATGGAGCCTGGAGATGAAGATGCTGCAGGCGGCCAGGAGAGAAGAGTCCGGTTGGATCCAAGGGTGGATCGAAGATGTAGAGTACCTGAAAGCAGAGGCGACAGAGTTCAGGTCACTAGCCAGTGACCAGCGAGGAACCAGGAAGACACCAGGTGATGTCGGGTTGCAATCAGGTGATGTTGAGATGATTGTATCCGCTGCCACGTGGACCAGGAAGAATCAAGGATGACCAGCTGGTGAACACGAGCTGTCCCACAAAGGCTCTTGCTGTCGGCAGTGTCGGTACTCGATTCGGAGTCACCAAGCCTTGGCAAAGGCAACCCATGCAGGATTCAAAGATGTCTTCTTGATCAGACCGGGAAGGTCAGATCGATGGCTCCTTTTCAGGGGAGCTGGGGCCAGTATGGAGCAACCAGACCAGCAGTGTAGTTTCGATGTTTCGTCATCACAGAGGCCACTAGCCAACGGGCAAGCGACCGGACAACGCGTCGAGCAGGAAAAGTGCAAAAGGGCCCCACGCAGCACTCGGAGAGTGTGGAGAGGTGATCTTTGGAGCACAGGCTGCTCGGGGCTGGGGCTTCTCAAACCCCAAAGCACAGCATTGAGGGTGCCTCGGGAGCTGCACAGGAAGCCCTTCGTCGACTTTTCAAGATGGCCGGTCCCACGTCTCTCGTCGCCTCCACGGGTCTAAGCTTTGCTAGGACTGTGGATCGGGCTGTTGGAAGTCTGGGAGTTCAGGTCTTGTTGGTCTTGTCGGTCTCTGTCGTTCGAGCTCCGGCGGGAGCAACGGCAAAGAAAGTATTGTCGCGCTGATGGTGCCTGCTTGCACAGGGTGGCCACTCCTTGACCACAAGGGAGATTCTTCAGTCTTCTACGTTGAGTAGGATGTCGAAGGGTCCAGAGTTTTGTTTCAAAGTTTCAGTCAGGATGATCTAAATTGTATTGGCACAGCTCCTACCTTTATTCCAAATCAAGGGGCTGGATCACCTGCTAGGTCCCTCCTATGGGTGGGACCCAGGAAGGGGGTGGTTACACCCCTTTGCCTTTGTCCAGTTTCGCGCCAGAACTGGGGCTGGATTGCCCCAGCACCGGTTTGAACTGGGCTATGCGTGGGACGCCTTGTGCGCCCCAGGCAGTGTCTAGTTTCATTCAACCCTCCCTGCTACAATCCACTATCTCCTGTCTGGGGTGGTGTAACACCTCCCTGTGACAGGATACCATTTGTCCAGGCCTCCCCTGCCGGAGTTTCGGTCAGCAGCAGGAGGCCAGACTTGTGTCTGTGGCAGCAGCATCCATTTTGTGATGTTGGGGCTCTGGTTAGATTTAACCGCGTTTAAGCAAAGTAACATGTCTTCTCCCTCTAGAAGGGTGGAATGCTACCCCCGTCGCCAGAACTGGTGAGGGGGTAGTATTCCAAAACGTATGACACCTTACACGACATGTTTTGATAAAGCCAAACCAAAGTTAGCAAGTAACCGCGAGGATTATAATGCACTTAAGAGTATATGGTATGGCAATATCCCAGAACAGCTAAGGGAGTTGCTCCCGAAAGCTGCAGACAGGCTCAGCTCATGCTAGAGCACCATCTCACATAAAACCAAGCACTCTGCCTCCAGGATTGATAAGGCCTGCCATAGGAGTGACTTATAGGTGTATATGTCTCCAGCTATAGGTTTAGATATAGGTATACTATATCTAAGCAGGGGGTGATTACACGACCATGCCCCAGCTGAGTGATCAGCCAGTTGGGTCAGTTTGGATAGCCAGCCAGGGGTGGCAAAAGATATGCTGCAGCCCCTGGTAGGCCTTGGATGCACCTATGCCCTGGGTACCTATAGTACACTGTACAGGGGCTAGCAAGGTGACCCAATGTCCAATTGGTTATGTACCTAAAGTACATGGATGTGAATTTAGAGAGAGAACAGCAGGCTGTGGGTCTGATTAGCAGGCCCACAGCCACATTAAGTCAAAAACCAGTGAAGCAAAAAGTAAAAAATTGGGGTGACCAAAGGAAAGCAGACCCTACTCTCCTACATAACCCCCCCTCCCCCAAACGCAGGAACATTAAATTTAACCTTGACCAGATAAGTCTTCATGTTCTAAGTGGAAATACCTGGAGAGACCATCTGCATTACCATGGTCAGTCCCTGGTCTGTGTTCCACTGTAAAGTCCATCCCCTGTAGGGAAATGGACCACCTGAGCAGTTTGGGGTTTTCACCCTTCATCTGATTTAGCCACAAGAGGGGCTTATGGTCTGTCTGAATTCGGAAGTGAGTGCCAAACAAGTATGGCCTCAACTTCTTCAGGGCCCAAACCACAGCAAAGGCCTACTCTCGGGACACTTCATACATGCTCTCACCAGATAGGAAGATGGCGGCCGGCTAGGAGGTTCGGCTGTGAGCTCCGCGCTCGCCGTACACAAAAATATGGAGAACTAACCAAGAAACTTTCACCTACCGTGGTTGATCACCCACAACGCAGAAAGGAACTGTGGTGCTTCTCTGGGGTCAATTGTTTCCGACTCGTTAACTCTGGGGATGGGATTACGAGATCTGCGGGCGGATGCAGTGACTGGAGTTTCCCGCACAGCGTACAGCGGGCTGTGGGCAGCGGCTTCAGACGCCAGCAAAGGCTGAAAGAGCGCGATCGCTAAACTCTCCTTCTTCTTCCGGGGCATAAGCGGCAGTGGCGGCGTGGATGAAGCGATCTCCTCAGCATTTCAGCAAGCACGCTTCTGGGTGAAAAGTGGAAGCGCTGCTGAGCTGAAACTGACGAAGACGGAGGCAGAGACCACACGCTGCATAGAGGAGTGCAGGCTAAAGATCCTCGTAGAGGGGAAGGTCGTGAGGAGCCCGTCCACCAGGATTTGGATACAGCAGGAACTGGAACCCATGAGCAAGGTACAGGGGGGAGTTGGAGTTGAGGGTGTGACTGCATTGGATTTACTTGTTGGTTGTGGACAAAAGAAGCAAAGAAGGGGTAACACTGGAAAAAAAGAGGGAGAGAGGGAGAAAGAAAGAGACCCTGAGGTGGGAGTTGATACAAATACTCCAGGTGCATCTGCTCCTGTAATAGAAATAAAGTCACCCAAAGCAGATTTAGGAGCTAGGGGTAGAGGAAACCCTCTAGAAGGAATAGAAGACGGAGCAGGGAGCAAGCGAAGGTCCAGCTACTGCCTGAGGAATAGGCAATTCTCCAAACAAGTCCTCCCAACTAAACAATCTGTTATACCAAAGAATACAAAAAGAAAGCAAACCCCCAAACTTCAGCAGAAAAAGGACAAAAGTGTAAAAGCAAAAGACCAGACAGAGCAGAAAATAAAAGTAACTCCCTCTCTCAGATCCTTTTTTTAAATACAGCAGCAAACCCAAGTAGGGGGTAAGCACCCTAATCTTCTTAATCACCCAAATCCACAGGACAAAGTCAACCCCCCAGACACAAACACAGGCCTAAACAAAACCACCACACCCCCTGTAACCCCCGAAACAACCAACGGAACAAAAGGGGGTAAAGAATCTCAGGAAAAGACCCAAGAAACAATAATCCTCACACACCCGCAAATTGAGGCATCGGGAGGCACTAGCATGCCGCACCCAGAAAACATATTAGCAACAGAGTCCCCCTCCGTGGTAGAACAAACAGAGAAGCTTTTGGAAAAATTCATGGACAAAGTGTTAGGGGAAATGAGAGAGAAAGTCTCAGTCTCAGAGGCTAATCAAAGCAAGATACAAGAGGTGTGTGAGACTTTGGACCAAAAATTGAACACTCTTGGAGAAAGAGTGACTGTAGTCGAATCAGATGTGGAAGATCTCAGTAAGAAAATTGACATAAACCAGAAAGAAATAAGGAAGCTCAGAGAAAATGAAAGAAGCATGAGTGAGAAGCTAGAAACGCTAGAAAACCAGGCGAGAAGAAATAACCTAAGGGTCTTAAATGTTCCGGAGAACTTGGAGGGTACGGACATTAAAAAATGTATCGTTTCTCTTTTTGAAGAACATTTCTCATGGGCCAAAGAAGCCAATCTTACTGACGACATACAGAGGGTACACCGAGACCCTTTCAGGAAAAACAAAGATAGGAAGACACTGAGGAAAATCCTGATACATTTTAAATCATATACACTGAAAGAAAGACTACTAAGTGAAGGTTTAAAATGTGGCACCTTGAAACAGGACAATTGGTCCTTCAGGGTTCGCTCAGACATGTCCAAAGCAACCCAAGACAGACAGTGGGAGCTAGGGCAACATATGCAAGAACTAAAATCTCTTGGCGCCACTGTCCAGATGAAATTCCCCGCCGCACTGAGGATCATGTGGAGAAATAAAATGCACAACATCAGAGATCCCAGAGAAGTAGAAACTTTCATAGAGCAAATGTGGGGAGCACAATGGGGAAAAAAACTGAAAAAATGTCCTCAGTAATTACAGTAAAAGGAACTATCGGGACCCATAAAACACAAAAAAAGCAAGATACTCCTAATAGGAATGGCGACAACCTTTAAACAATTCAGAGTACTCTCTTGGAATGTTAATGGACTAGGAACACCCAGCAGAAGGAAAAGGATTCTTGAATACCTGAAGGAAGTAGATAGTGAAATAATCATATTACAAGAGACGCACCTCCTAAGTGCAGAATGGGACCAAATAATGAAAAATCTTAAATGGGTTGATACCTATGTCTGCACAAACCAGGATTGCAATATCAAAGGCATAATAATAATTCTCAAAAAACACTTAAAGCCAAAATCGAGCACAAAGTAGTTAACAACAAAGGAATATGGGCCTTAATCAAAGTAAGAATACATGACAACTCATTCACTTTAGCAGGATATTACGGTCCTAATGTAGACGACCCAACTCCCCTGCAAAAACTCTATACAGAATTGTTATCAACAACCACACCGATAATATTAGGGGGCGATTATAATATTTTGATAGATCCAAGCCAAGACAGATATCCCCCAGGAAAAGAATCATACCTACCTAAAATGAGGGAATGGATATGTAATTATAAAAATGACCTGGGTTTGCTAGACATATGGAGAGAAAAAGGAGAGAAAAAATATCCTTATACCTTCCATGATAAAAAACTTAGCCACAGATCAAGAATTGACTACTTCCTAATAAATGGAAGTCTACAAGATAATGTCAAGAGTATAGAACATATACCAGAACATCTATCCGACCATTCGGCAGTCCAACTAACCATACAAATAACGAAAAACAATCTACAACCGAGATGGACGATTGACCGCACACTACTACTAGACCCCCAGGCAGCAGAAGAATTAGAGTCAACAACAGTCAATTTCTTTGAGGAAAATCAAATTGGCACATCAAAACAAAACACCTGGGACACATATAAAGCGGTCATTAGGGGAAAGCTATTAAGCATGTGATCTTATAGAGCCAGATGTGCAAAATTAGAAATTGGAGGTATGACAAATGATATTAAAGTGCTTGATCTTCAGATAATGGCGGAGAATACTCCAGATATGAAAGAATCTTTAGAGAAAGAAAGGATACAACTAAAGGAGAGACTAGTGGATCTTCTGGAAAATAAAGTAAGGACAAGATGGGAAGCCAGCAAATGATATAACCATGAATATGGAGAAGGATGCGGAAAACTGCTGGCTTGGAAAACGAAGAAAGAACAAACTAGAAACCAAATAATCTGCATTCAACAAAACAATCGAAATGAAACTGAGGATTCCATAATAATGCAGGAATTCATGAAATTTTTCTCCAATTTATATAAGGAGGATATAAATCCCACAGAGGAACAGATCCAGAAGTATCTAGACCACATACCACTTCCTCAACTAACGGAATTGGAAAAAGAAGAACTAAACGCTGATATCACAATTGAAGAGGTAAGAACTATTATAAAAGACCTGAAAAAAGGAAAAGCAGCTGGCCCAGATACCTTACCAAACGAGCTCTATTTAATTCTGAGAGTTTCCTTGGTTTCGCCGTTACCAGAGCTGCTAAATCTAATCTACAAAAAACGTGATAAAATTCCAGACTCCTGGAACGACGCAACAATCAGCATAATCTTAAAATCAGGAAAAAACCCAGCATTATGTGATTCATATAGACCCATCTCACTACTCAATTGCGATTATAAAATATATATGCAGGTCATGGCAAAGAGACTAGCCTTGAAAATGACAAAATTGATAAATCCTGACCAAAAAGGCTTCGTAAAAGGAAGACAAATACAAGAAATAACACATGAACTCTTTGCTGCAATAGATATAGCCATCTCAGAAAAAGTCCCACTAACCATAATCACCTTCGATGCTGCCAAAGCTTTTGACAGGGTCAACTGGACATTCCTAAACAAAGTCATTAGTAAATATAATCTAGGAGAGAATTTTGGCCACATGGTGGCAGAGATATATAAAAAACCAAGGGCTAAGATACCAGTCAACGGGAACCTTACAAGCAATATTGATATACAAAGAGGGACAAGGCAAGGGTGCCCGTTGTCACCCCTACTATTCAATCTATATATTGAAGCCCTTGCAGCCTCTCTGAGAAATCACACCACAATAACCCCCTTCCAACAACAGGATTGGTCTAAAAAGGTGGCACTATATGCTGACGATCTGATGATTTTTACAAATGACTATAAGAGCTCTTCTGCTGCAATAGAGTCAACAATAGCCAAATTTGGAAGAGTATCAGGATATCTGACAAATCAAGAAAAAACCGAGGCTATGAGCTGGAACACGCCTGTCAACAATCCATACTCTAAAGATAAAATAAAATACTTAGGTATTATACTGGTGAAAGACATAGAAAAATACCCCAGATAAACCTGAATAGAATCGCCATTGAAACTAGGAAACTACTCAAAGTATGGGATGGGCTTCCTCTTAGTTTCCTGGGAAGATCAAATATAATAAAAATGTCCATTGTGCCCAAATTCACCTACCTTTTTAATACTATTCCATTGGAATTCAAGAGAGACGCCTTGAAGAAGATCCAAGGAGAAATCACAAGCTTCATATGGTCATCCAAAGGAACAAGAATAGCACGGAAAAAATTAAGGAGAGGAAAACATGAAGGGGGAATCGCAAGTCCTGATCTTATCGAATATTGTAAGGCATTCCAATTTAAAAATATGAGACCACTTCTTAAGAATTTCCAGTTTTACCCTGATTATCTGCAAAATATGACGGGCAGACTTGACCACTTCCTATATAAATTTGGACACCCAAAATTGTTTTTAAAGATAAAACTAAAGATATTAATCAATGCAGTAAAATTATGGTATCAAGTTAGAAGCACTCTAAACATACCATATTATAGTTCACAGGCCCCCATCTGGGATTCCCCAGGCACTCCAGAATGTTTAAAAGACTCTTTGGCCCTACCTCTGTAGGAAAATGGTATCGTAAAATGGGGCCAACTGATGACAGGAAACTATATAATCCCCTGGAACCAACTAGTTGCAAATACAAACGCATCAGTGTCCAAATTTAAATACTATCAAATGACAAGTTGGGCGAAATCGCTTACAGAGAAGAAAGAGGGAAATGAAAACATAGAGAAAGAAATGCTGAAAACCTCCCCAATAAAAAAGGAAATATCTAGGTGGTATTTGGCTTTAATCACAGCAGGAGAAGAAGATGTACTGATCCCAGAGGCAGTATGGAGGAAAGACATACCAGACTTAGATCTACAAAACATTTGGATAAAAATCATTGGAAAAGTGCTGGTCTTACATAAAACCAGCTGCGCTGAAGAGAAATCATCTTTTTACAATACATAGGGCATATTGGACCCCGAAGAAATTATCAAAATTCAAAGGAGCCAGCATAAAGACCTGCCCAAAATGCGGACTGGAAAGGGCAAATGACCTACATATGTTCATAGAATGCCCATTATCTACACTTTCTGGAAAGAAGTTGGTAAGATGATAACACTAGTTCTGGGAAAATAAGTAGATGTAAGTATAATTCTTATTATCTTTGAGATTGACATTAATATTGACCGGGGTAAGTTAACAAAAAACCAGGAAAACCTACTGTTTGTACTGATACTTCTAGCTAGACGTCAAATATGCATAAATTGGATTAAACCAACACCACCACAGCATGCAGACTGGCTAAAACTCAGTAATAAAAACCAACAGAAATGATAGACAAGGGAAACCAAGTAAAAAGTTTAAATTTTGGGAAATCTGGGAAAGCTTTTATAAAATGGAAAACAGCATGGAAACTGACTAAACTCAGTAATAACAAGCATTTACAATGCAACGGTTTCGCCTTTGGAAAAGTTAGAGCTATTGGCATTGTAAATGACAAAATATAAATATAAAATGTCATTTACAAAACCAATAGCTCCAACTTTCCAAATGCGAAACCTATTGGCAACGCCAGTGCTTGTCTTGTTTTGGGAGGAGGGTGGCTTGGGGGCGGGGTGGGGTGGGGTTCAAAAGTGCTTGTAGGTACTTCTCGGCAAGAGACCCCCGCCCGTCTTCACACTGTGAGCTAGTCTTTAAAGCTGGCAGGTATGATATCGAGTGAGGTGCAGCTTACGAGTGAGGCTAAGATACATGCCGGCGTCAGGGGGGTGTCGGTGAGCGCTAGCTTCAAACGGATACAGTATAATATAGTGCATATGACCTACCTTTTCCCCAAATGACTGCACGTTATATAGGCATCTAGGGATCTGCGCTGCCCTCCACGTGAGGCCACAGAGATAGATTTCTTACATTTGATTTGGCACTGTCCGGTCATAGCCTCCTACTGGCTTGAGATTCTAGCCCAGCTTAAAGTGTGCATCAGAGTGGGATGTCCCAAGTACACTTAATTAGTGTCTGCTGGGGTTCCTTCCAGAGAACCCGAAACGGCGATTGAGGAGACACTTTACTATTCTGGACTTCATCCTGGCAAAGCGGTGCACAGCAATACACTGAATAGACCTACGACACTGGAAGCTTGGGAGAAAGATCTGCGAGAATTGGCATGAGTGAAGAGGCCCATATGAGGAGGGCCAAAAGAGATAATAAGTATTACATAACAAAGGAGCCCCAATTTTTTTAACCTGGGGTATTAGATAGTTTTGTGAAAAAAACAGTAGAGATGAGAAGGCACAGGATGGCCTGCTTGCCTGGAGTGCAATGACACAGGCACTGTATAAGCCCACAGGCCAAATTCAACTTATACCTGAGAAGTTGAATGGAGTGGCTAATGGGACGTAGGTGCGGGATCGGATAACACGACAACTTGGACCTTACAGATGACATGTAGGGGGTCTCATACTAAAAGGGTTCAGTATTGTGATGGGAAGTTCCTGCAAGATGTGCAATATCAACTACATGGAAGCTAAAGGGGGGTGTGGGAGTATCAAGTGTTATACCAGAACCATTATCTGGTGGCTGTGTATGTTATATAGATAAATTGTGCATTTTTTGTTATTTTCTTGCTGTAACCAGAATCCAGCATTATGTTGTACTGCTGACTAATGGGACACTTGACCATTAGACTGTGTCGTTATTGAGGCTTCTACTCCTGTGCAGCGTCTCATAGGTAACAACACATTGTGATACGACTGCCAGATCCCATCCTGTGCCTACCTAACAAATGGCAATAAAGAAATATATATATATATATATATATATATATATATATATATATATATATATATAGCTGAAGTTACCCCAGGGGGCAATGAAAACGCACTCTCTCGCCTCAGATTAAGTGATAGCGGTTTATTTAGTAACCAGTACCCAACGCGTTTCGCTTCTTACAAAGCTTGCTCACGGGATGTTGAGCCAGTTTCTAAGTCCTCCTTTTAAACACCAGGTCATGTGACTTCCTCTGTTGTTAGTATGTGCATGCTGGTTAATGTAGTTCATTTGCATTATTGTCACCAGTGTACACTTTTCTGTTGTAGTTCACAGTTTGTAGCAACAGGGAAGAGGGGAAGGGGTGAGTGCATTTCTTAGTTTGCAGACAATGTTTTTTAAACTCATTAGTGAGTGTTTATCATATCCATTGGGTTTATTCCAATACGCCTATTGGATTTCAGTTTCCGTAGTGCTCCTTCTCACACCCAGATTGATCAGTTCTGTTAATTTTTTCAGATCTGTATTTGTTGCCCTCTAGTGGGCGTTATTATTATTGTTCGGGGACAGTTGTATGTAAGTATACACCAATGCATTAGAGATGAACGTGAAGTTCCTCAGTCAAGTTCAAGCCTGTCGGTTCCAAGGTTCTGAAGTTGATTATGTGCTTGGATTCCTTACGTCTTAAGGTTTTGAGTCGGTCACCTCCTCTCTCCGATGGTTGAACTTGTTCTATTGCACAGAATTTCAGGAGTTGCCAGTTGTTGCTGTGTGCTTGCTCCATATGCTTTGCCACTGCGTAGCTGCGATCCTTATTTGTTGTTGCTCTGGTGTGTTCCAGGATTCGCTTCTTGCATTCAAAGGTAGTGAGGTTCCGTGACAATTGTAAGTGGTGCTTTCGACTCGCACGAATATAGTCGAGTCTGGTATCTATGAACCGCAAATGACGAGTTTAGTGGGTGTACGCAGTTTCGCTGTGCTAACCTAAACCGTTCGTCTGTTACGTGGGTATTTCTATCTGTACCCACGGGTTCCATCTTAGATACGGCATCCATTTTGTCTCTTGCCCTCAAGTAGCCAGCGAACGGACGTTGTCCGCTTCGCGACCCTGGGACTCCCAAGATATTTGCGGAAGACACATGTCCTTTGTAAGTGTCTTTATGATGAGGGGGATGCTACTGTAAAGCAGATGGCACCGCTCGAGGCTCATCTTGCCGCACAGACTTATTGTCTCAGCCGTACATCTCATTAGGCACGTCCCTTTGATGCCTGTATCTCGTGTTTCCCGATACCTCCCCTTTTACACCCTTTCCGATCTCCCCACTGTTTCCCTCTTCCTCTGCACCTGTCCCTGTTCCTATTTCGATCTGTTTTACTACTGATTGGAATGCGCTAATGGTGGGAAGATGGGTTTTTACAGTTGGGAACCGCCAAATGTTTCCGCACTTATGTCCCGGACCTTGTGCGTTTCAAAGTGACCAAAACGACCCCTCTGGGGGATGATTGTGGGAACCGGGTCATAAACTTTTGTGTTCAATGTAACTCTATGGGAAAATTGTGTACAAAAGGAGCGATCCACAGAACCAATTTGAAGCAGTCTCCCCAAGTTGCACGAGTTGTACTTGTCGTGATTTCTGTGTTCCCTGCAGCAAATAAACCTTGAATCTTTGACGTCGAAGGAAGTGTCCCGTGTCTCTGTGATTCGTACGCCGGAACAGGTTACCCACGAAGGTTTCAGGTGTTGTGCCCTGGCACCGCTGGGTTCTAAATAACCCAGTCCTTCAGTTGGCGCCCAACGTGGGGCTGCATCAGTGGTACCGGTCCAAGCCCGATGATCGTGAGGAACTTCGTGTGAAATCTCCGAGGGAAGGTGCACCCCGCTTCATCGATCCTGTTGTCGAAATAAGTGACTTTTCCCGCGAAGATTCCCGCCTCCTGACGGCTGCGACGGACTGCTGCCCTGACTGTAGACCTGTTTTGGTGCCTGGCGTAGACCTTGGTAGAGCGAGACGATTGACGGGCCTTCCTGGTGACGCCATCGATCTTTGAGTTAAGTATTTGTGGGTCGCTCCCAGAGTTCTTGGTTGTGGTTACTTAGTGGTTGCATGGTTCCATTGCATTTGTAGTTCTTGGTACTTTGTTGTGTTGTTTGACGACTGCAGCCGCCAAAAACCGAGGGTTTTGTTCTTTGCTGGGACTTGGTAAATCCCGTAACCCTTGAAGTTTGTGAAACTCGGCTAGTGTGCAAGATGCCTGGTCGCAGTACTTTGTTTAGTTGTTTCAGACCCTGTGGTACGGATTCCCGACTGGAGGACTCGTGTCCGATACCTCCGGTTGGAACTCCCACTTATGAGCTCTACAGTAAGCATGGGCTAGGCCCAATTACCTTTAATGATTACTGGATCAAATACACGAAGAAGGACGGTGACCTTCGTTGGCCACCTCATGGTAGCTTCGAGGGCCCGATCTTAGATAATCTAGAGATTAAATTGTTCGAAAGAAAGTCAAGGCCGGCCATGTTTGATGCCTTTCGGTTGTGGCGTAAAGAAGCCCGACAGAAAGAAATCAGACAGACTAAACGAAATCAGCGAGATAATGTTGCTACCATAGTGAAGAAAGCAGAGCAATTTCAGCGTGATAAGGAGGTTAAGGATAAGGAAGTGTTTGACAGACTACAGCGTATGACCGTAGATAAATGTTATCCTGCTTTGCCTACGGAGTCGGAAAAGAAGGAAGAGGCAGTTGAGGATCCTTTAATGTCTTATCTTATGAAGTCGCCACCTCCGTACGTACAGGGTACCGCAGCTCCTGTGGTTCCTGCCGTACCTATTCTTCCGCCTATTCTTCCTCCGCCTGTTCCTCAACCTGCACCCGCTCTTCCGACTATTCCTGCTCCTTTGCCCGTTGCTATCCCTACTGCTCCTCCGCTTCCACATACTCCTGCTCCCGCTGCTGCTCCTGTTTTGTTAACTCCTGCTGTCACTACTGTTTCTACTCCTTCACTTGTTAGTCCTGTGTCCTATACTTCTCCCTCTACTCGTTCTCGTACTACCCCTCTTGCGTCTAGCTTCTTTCATTCGCTCGGACCTGTTCATGGGTCCGCTGGTTCCGATGGTCCTCAGAGACGCAGTCAGCTTCCTGGTAACAGAGAACGCGTTGCGCTATATAATATGGCGATGGGTTGGATGGTAAATCCTCTTAGAAGTCCACCCCGTGTTGTACTTGAAACATTTTGTCAATTCAATATACCAACACAGAGATATGTGTTCGATGAAATGTGTAAGTTCCTTCGCGATCAGATATCGGCCGATGCACCTGACGAGGTGCTGACCGCCCTGTCTGATCTTCAGCTTCAGTTCTCGAATGGACTGATAGTGGATACCAACGTTCGACGTGCTGTTGAGCGGTTGCTATCTTTTCGTCCCACTCCGATACCTCATGCATTGTTTGTTGAGGATATTGAAAAACAGCCAGACGAGTCTGGTCAATTTCCCATGCGAGAAGTTCCACCGGTTTGGATACCACCTAATCCTAATGCCGCTCCTCCGACGACAGTGGGGCATTTCCAGAGAATATGGATACATCTCCCATGGAAACGCTCGGAAGTGTTACAGGTGAAGCAATCTTTGCCTGACCCACGCAAAAATCCTACAGGGTATTACAAAGAATTATCGCAGCTCCTAGATGCTACGGTAATGAATCTTGCCGATATCGACATGTTGTTCGGCAATGTCGTACCGCAACCGGTATGGGCTAAGATTCGTCATGAAAACCATCCGAATGAATTAGGTGGTGCTTGGGCTGCCATTGTAGCGGCAGATGCCGGACAAACGGCTGCTGCTAAACCCGACCAGCTGATTGTTGATCTTCCTCAAAGAATAATAACGTTAATGAAAACTCTTATGCCAGCCATGAGGGTGAACTGGGACAAATTGTCAGCTTGTAAGCAAAAGAAGGACGAGAGTGTTTCCGACTTCTTCACGAGGTTCGAGGAAGCATTCATTGACCATAGTGGACAGGATATGGGTACCGAGGGTGGTCAGCGATTGTTTGTGGATAAATTTGTTTCGAACTTACTGCCCGATTTGAGCAATAAATTGAAGAATTCGGAAAGTGCATGGGCCGTTTCTACCTCAGCTCAGATATTGGCTACAGCACAATATTATGAGAATAGAGAGAAAGAGGAGAATGACCGTGCTGATAAAAAGACGAAAGAACTAAAAACTAAAGTGTTGTTGCAACAAGCGTATCCTCCGCGTTCAAACCAGAATGCATCCAAACAGAATAGATCGCAGTCGCAATCGAATCGATCGCAGCCGCATAATGATTCCTCCTCCCAAAGATCATCGTTAGGGTACAATCAATGTGCTTATTGTAGACAGGAGGGACACATTAAATTTAATTGCCCTGTTCTGAATGATCGCAATAGTGGTAATTCGTCCAAAGGAGGTCGTGGTGGTTCGCAGCAGACATCACGTGGTAGGGGTCGTGGTGCTCAGAATGATCGTTCCGACAACTCCTCTAATTCTAATAATTGTTTCGATCAACGTGGATCATCGCAAGGACGATCTGCGCAGTACAATGTAGACGATTATTACGTCGATCAGGGAACTGACGACAGTAATTACTAGGACAGCCAAAGACAAGGAGAGGGAGTGGTATCAGTTCCGGTTGATCAGAGAGGGCCTTACGTCGCAGTTGCTACATCGGGCGTCGTTGAGCCTTTTCTGTTGGACACTGGTGCAGCGAAAAGTTCTATCATGCATTCGAAACTCCCTGGCGCACCTTTGTCTGGCTTAACAAATGTTTCCGTTGGATTCTCTGGCGCCCCCGTTAGCAATCCAGTTTCGCGCCCTTTGCCCCTTACAATTGGGCCACGTGAGCTTCAAGCTCCGTTGATTTTGACTACTGGTTGTGGTGAAAACCTTTTGGGCCTGGATTTGCTTAAACGTTTGTATGCAACTTTGTATTGTTCTCCTGCGGGTGTAAAGCTTACGTTAGGAGAGAGGGTTGTCTCTCCTATGTATTTGTCTCTCGATAAGCTTCCACCGGAATTGAGTTCTCTTCCTGCGTCTTTGTGGGCAACGGGTCCAAATGACGTGGGCCTGCTTGACATCTCCCCTTATGTTGTTCAGTTGAAATCTAATGTGCGATTGCCACGTATTCCCCAGTATCGTATCTCTCTTGATGGTGAACGAGCACTGTTAGCGATCATCTATGATCTGATCGAGAAAGACGTTATTGAAGAGACTCGGGGAAATGTGTGCAACAGCCCTGTACTGCCCATTCTTAAACGTACTGATCCTTCGAAACCGCCTGTTTATCGCTTTGTTATCGATTTACGGGGGGTGAATAAAATTGTGGTTCCTCAATTCCCTGTTGTGCCTGACATCACGGCGCTACTGACTCTGATTCCAGCCTCTGCATCGTGGTTTTCGGTGATTGACTTGAAAAATGCGTTTTTCAGCATCCCGATTGCCGAGGAGAGCAGAGACCTTTTCGGTTTCTCTCTCGGTGGACGCAGCTTCCGGTTTAAATGCGCTCCTCAGGGCTACTGTGAAAGTCCATCGATTTACAGTCAAGCCTTGAAGGGTCAACTGGATGCGTTTAGGTTGCCGGTCGGTGCGGCCTTAATCCAATACGTCGACGACTTATTGGTGGCTGCTGATACTCAGGACATTTGCAAAATTGCTACGGTGTCGTTGCTGCAACATCTCTGTGAGTTGAATCATAAGGTGTCCCCTTCTAAACTCCAATATTGTTGTCAAGAAGTAACCTATCTAGGTCACTTATTGTCAAAGGAGGGAAGGAGGTTGACCCCAGAGAGGATTGCAGCGATTGCGCGAATGGCTGTGCCACAAACCCAAAGAGATGTGCGTGCCTTCCTAGGTATCACGTCGTACTGCAGGCAATGGATTCCTAATTTTTCATTGCTAGCGAAACCATTAGTGGCTTTTACGTGCAAGGATGTTTCAACTCCTTTACCATGGACGGAAGAATGTCAGAAAAGTTTTTCTGAATTGCGTGATTCATTGTGTTCGGCCCCTGTGTTGGGTACTCCCGACTACAGTAAGCCGTTTACATTATATGTTCACGAGAGGGAAGGTTGTGCTTTGAGTGTCTTAACGCAACCTTTTGGTGGTAAACAGCGTCCAAGTGCATATTTTTCCTCGACCTTGGACCCAGTAGCTAGAGCATTGCCGAGTTGTTTGAGAGCAACTGCGGCAGCTGCGGTCTCCATCCGACAATCAGCAGGATTGGTCATGGATAATATGCTTACGGTGATGGTTCCGCATGCAGTCGATACTCTTTTGAATCGTACGAAAACTCAGCACTTGACGAGTGCGAGGTTGTCTGGGTACGAGCTGACGTTGCTGGCAAGTCATATTCAGATAAAACGTTGTAATGTTCTGAATCCGGCAACTTTGTTACCAATTAGCTCAGAGTCAGATGAAGTAGCAGAACATGATTGTTACTTGAGGACAGAAGAAGAAACAAAAGGTCGAGTGGACCTTAAAAACACCCCATTGGAAGACCCGGACGGTACACTGTATGTGGATGGGTCATGTTTTAAGTTGCCGAATGGCGATGTGACTACTGCTTATGCTGTTGTAACGTTGAATACTGTTGTTGAGACTGCAAGGTTGAATCAGAATTCTGCCCAAGCTGCAGAGTTGATCGCTCTCACTAGAGCGTGTGTGTTAGCAAAAGGGAAACGTGTGAATGTGTTTACCGACAGCCAATATGCATTTGGCGTCGCACATAGTTTTGGACGATTGTGGAGAGAGAGAGGTTTCTTGACGTCGCATGGTACGAAGATTCAGCATGGACAGCTTGTGAATGATCTTTTAGATGCACTGACGTTGCCTAAACAAGTAGCGATTGTTAAATGTAGTGCGCATCGTAAGGTGACGGATGATGTTGGTCGTGGTAATGCGTTTGCGGATGAGATTGCTAAGGAGACTGCCCGGAACCTTAGCACTCGAATGTATGTGGCGAGTTCGGTTAGGTGGCCTACAGAATCGAGCATGTGTGAAGACACTATTGAAAGTGTGAAAGAAATTCAGAACGAGGCCACCGAGACTGAAAAGGCGAAGTGGAAAGAAAGCACGGGAAAGTTGGATGCGAATGGTTGTTGGATTGATTTGTCGGATCAGAAAAGATGGTTGTTGCCCGATGCGTATGTGCTGGCCGTTGTGACAATGGCGCATGGGTTAGCACATATTAGCGCGAAAGGTATTTGTAAGTTGTTGTCTCCTGTATGGAAGAATGATGGTATCACGAAATGTGCTGAACGTCTGGTGAAGAATTGTATGGTGTGCATGATGTACAATCCTGGCAAAGGAACCCCAACTCCTCCTGGCAGTTTTGCTCCCCCTTCATGTCCCTTTGAGGTGATCCAATTGGACTTCATCCATATGGAGCGATGCAATAACCTGAAATACGTTTTAGTTGTGGTTTGCGCATTCTCCCGATGGATTGAGGCCTATCCTCTCAAAGACAATACTGCTTTGTCTACTGCGAAAATCCTACTGAAGGAATATTTTCCTCGGTATGGAATGCCTAGAGTCGTGTGGTCAGATAACGGAAGTGAGTTTGTGGGTAGTGTGATGAAGAGTGTGTGTAAGGGCCTTGGAATTAATCAGAAATTCCACAGTGCCAATCATCCCCAGTCAGCTGGATTGGTTGAGGGGTATAACGGTACCCTTAAACTGAAACTAGCAAAGATTCAGGCTACGACTGGTCTTTCGTGGCCTGATGCTTTACCTTTAGCATTACTGTCAACTAGGGCGACTGTACACTCCCGAGTAGGGCTTAGTCCCTATGAAATAGTGTTCGGCCGTCCTGCGAATGTGTGGGGGGTTCCTAGGCCAGGAATGTTCTGCGATCTTGAGTATCCAATGTTGATCGATTACCTTCATGACTTGACTGCTAAACTGAGGTTAATTCACCAACAGGTTTACGACGCACTGCCGACGCAGACGGAGGGTCCAGGCCACCAGCTCCAGCCCGGAGATTGGGTGGTGACGCAGAACTTTTCGCGCAAGAACAACTTGGACCCGAGGTTTACTGGACCCTACCAGGTTCTCCTTGCCACGAGGACTGCTGTTCGTCTCGAGGGACGGAAGAATTGGGTGCACGCCACCCATACCAAAAAGGTCCCTATCCCTTTGCCGGCAGACCCGTGGGTGAGGAGAGGCATTGCATCAACTGAAACCGAAGGATTGCCGGCGTTTGTACCTTTCAGCGATGCACAGCCTGTTGGAGAATCCTCAGCGCAGCAGAAAGACACTGTTGAACAATTGTCATCAAAAGACTCAAGACCAGAACACTCAACTGATCAGCAGGACGTTGTCTCTT
This sequence comes from Lissotriton helveticus, assembly GCF_964261635.1. Taxonomy (NCBI): domain Eukaryota; kingdom Metazoa; phylum Chordata; class Amphibia; order Caudata; family Salamandridae; genus Lissotriton; species Lissotriton helveticus. The sequence goes on from NC_136063.1 coordinate 87,462,082, forward strand.
CAACGGATCCTTTGTTCGACGAACAGACACGTCCTGGGAAAACCCGATACTTTCTACGATCTAGCACTAAAGACTAATAAAAGATCCTGCTTTGCTGTATTGACAACTGCATTATCCTGTTTTCCGTGATCAGTTTTGAACATTCATATTATTGTGATTATTCCTGTATATATACATTGAGCTTCATTCCTTATACTTTTTGCTTCCACAGCCGAGAGACTTTGTTTTTGCATATATATATATATTGTGCATTAAAGGCCGTAGGGCCGCGCGCGTACTTCCTTCTGGATAGTAGGTCTTGACTCTAGGTTAAAGACCGTCGGTTCCTGGGAACTCCTAGGGATTGACTATTGCTACACAGAACGAAGTGCGTCAAGAAACGTTGCGGACGGTCGTAGGGAATGGCATTTTCGAAGCTGATGGACCTGGAGGAAGCTCAGCTACAAAGATTCAAGCTGCAACAACTTAGTCGTACGAAATGTTTCATATTTCAAGTGTTTATGTTATTTTTGACTGTTTCTGCATTCTTGGCGGGTGGGGTGTATTATATGATGTTTGGTTTTCTATCTCCTGTGTTACCTACTCCTACACCTGATCCTAAACTCACTACTGTTTCTTCTCCCCATTCTTTCCATATCTTACCCGAACACGAGCAGGCTAGACGTGCAGAATTCCGCAATAATTCCTTTATTCAGCTCCTTCACCAGCATCAGTTAGTGGTTAACACTACTAATTGTTGGGTGTGTGGGTTGATGCCACATACTACGGATAAGGGAATTCCATATCTGGTTCCAGCGGAACAGTCTAAAGGCCAACTCCAGTAAGTCGGAGGTATTATTCTTCGGCTGTGTCACCGATCCCGAGTGGCGGCAGTGGTGGCCGGCCGCCATGTGTCCTCCGGCACAATCTTCCTTGGTGGCCAAAAATCTTGGCGTTAAGCTTGATAACAAGCTTTCTCTCAGATCTCATGTTCTTGGCCTGGTTGGCACCTGTTTCGGCATTCTGAAAATGCTCCGCAAGTTTCTTCCACTTCTTTCTGCGGAGCATAGACGGATTACGGTGCAGGCGCTTATCGGATCCAGGCTAGACTATGCCAATGCTCTTTTCCTGGGTCTTCCAGAGTACTTGGTCCAGCGTCTGCAGGTGACACAGAACTCGGCAGCGCGCGCAATCTTTGGTCTGCATAGACGCGCACGGGCATCTGGCCTTCTGCGGACGCTGCATTGGCTCCCGATCCGTAAGCGGATTATGTTCAAATCTTTGACGCTGGTGCATAAAGCTCTGTTTGGCTCAGGCGCAGGATATCTTCAGAAGAGATTGGCTTTCTATCGCCCTGCTCGCTCACTGCGCTCGGAATCCCTTTTCACGGCTGTGGTTCCTCGCGTGAGGAAGGCCCGGATTGGGGGGCGCTCCTTTAGCCTCAAGGCCTCCCAGCTGTGGAACTCGCTTCCACTTGAACTTCGCAGCACTCCCACCCTGCTTCAATTCAGAAGGAATTTGAAGACTTGGCTTTTTAACCTTTCTGTCTAGGTGGATTTTCTTCTTTGTTCTCTTCTGGGCTTTTGTTCTTCTTGTTATGTTGTTATACACTGTAGCTTTATGTGGAAAGCGCCGGGACACTCTTTTAGAGTAGCCGAGCGCTATATAAACATATTTTAACATAACATAACCGTATAGTTCCCAAGGGTCAGCTCGAGCATTTCAAACAATGTTTCGAAGCGCACTAGGTTTCCACCCCATTCGAGAACCACGTTCCCCCTACTCTGGTCCTACCTCGTATCAAAAACCTTTGTCGATAGCAATAGAGGACTTAGACAGCGATATCTATGATCCCTCGCTTATTCCCGAAGAAGAGGTACAAGCTTACAGGGTCCTGAGTAGAGGCGAGTATAGTGTGTTCACGAGTGAAAACCAGCTTAAAAGCTCACCTCTGATATGGGTCGTACCCCACATTGGTAATTTTTGTCTGATGGGTCGTGGCCGAAGATCGAAAGCCCGACTTGGAGAGAGTGCTTGCACTGAAAATTACATGCTGCCGATGGTCTCGTCCCCTGTGTTTCTGGCTGCCAAGGGTACATACTTTATCTGCCATGATCGTGCATACGCATGGTTGCCCGCTGACTTCATGGGCTCATGCTTCATTGCAAATCTGTTGCCTCCGACGTTCACTGTAGATGCCGATTATCATAAGACTAGAGTTGTGCGAGGCGTAATTAGCGAAGAGGACACTGCCGGTCAAGAGGCAGGAGACTTTTTCAAGGGTTTCCTCCCGTTTTGGGGACCTATGGTTAATAGTAGGAACCTGAGACAGTTGACTTGAGTGGTAGAATCGACAGCTAATATTACTGCCAGTGCCCTTGGTAATATCACCACAGAACTTCAGGCGGATAGACTTATGACGTTACAAAACCGTATGGTTTTAGATGTCATCTTAGCAGATCGAGGTGGGGTATGTAAGGTGATCCATTCGAGCTGCTGCATTTTCATTCCAGATAATGCTCCGACCGTCTATCAAGCCATCTCTAAGTTGCATAAGATCTCTGAATCCATACACGTGGATGTAGGGGATTGGACGCTACTTGGGTGGTTTTGGGGCCTAATGTCGACTTGGGGTTGGAAAATTCTGATGATTATCGGAGTTGTCGTGGCGTTCCTGTTCACGTGTTGCCTTTGCGTGCAGTGCGGTCCTGCCTTATGTGGCCTCTGTGCTACAACGTGTATGAGACAGCCGCCTGTTACCAATGGGACTCGGTTGGACAGAGCTATGCTACAGCAACATCTAGATGGCCTGATGAATATCGAGTATGATTCAGATTAGTGCTTGCCTACATGAGGGCAAAAGGAGCGTCTGAGGTTCCGTGACAATTGTAAGTGGTGCTTTCGACTCGCACGAATATAGTCGAGTCTGGTATCTATGAACCGCAAATGACGAGTTTAGTGGGTGTACGCAGTTTCGCTGTGCTAACCTAAACCGTTCGTCTGTTACGTGGGTATTTCTATCTGTACCCACGGGTTCCATCTTAGATACGGCATCCATTTTGTCTCTTGCCCTCAAGTAGCCAGCGAACGGACGTTGTCCGCTTCGCGACCCTGGGACTCCCAAGATATTTGCGGAAGACACATGTCCTTTGTAAGTGTCTTTATGATGAGGGGGATGCTACTGTAAAGCAGATGGCAACGCTCGAGGCTCATCTTGCCGCACAGACTTATTGTCTCAGCCGTACATCTCATTAGGCACGTCCCTTTGATGCCTGTATCTCGTGTTTCCCGATACCTCTCCTTTTACACCCTTTCCGATCTCCCCACTGTTTCCCTCTTCCTCTGCACCTGTCCCTGTTCCTATTTCGATCTGTTTTACTACTGATTGGAATGCGCTAATGGTGGGAAGATGGGTTTTTACAGTTGGGAACCGCCAAATGTTTCCGCACTTATGTCCCGGACCTTGTGCGTTTCAAAGTGACCAAAACGACCCCTCTGGGGGATGATTGTGGGAACCGGGTCATAAACTTTTGTGTTCAATGTAACTCTATGGGAAAATTGTGTACAAAAGGAGCGATCCACAGAACCAATTTGAAGCAGTCTCCCCAAGTTGCACGAGTTGTACTTGTCGTGATTTCTGTGTTCCCTGCAGCAAATAAACCTTGAATCTTTGACGTCGAAGGAAGTGTCCCGTGTCTCTGTGATTCGTACGCCGGAACAGGTTACCCACGAAGGTTTCAGGTGTTGTGCCCTGGCACCGCTGGGTTCTAAATAACCCAGTCCTTCAGTAGTGCTCCCTATATATTTTTTGTTGCAGGGGCACTCGATTAGGTATACCACATAGGTACTTTTACATGTCAGATGTTGTGGTATTGTCCATCTCGTACCTTTTCTGATGACAATTTCCTTAGTTGCTTTAGCGATCTTACACACCTTGCAGTGTCTGCATGGGAAGAAGCCCTTTCGTTGTAACCAATCAATTTTTGGCACTTCCCTGTAGTGGCTATTTACCAGCTGGTCTCCCAAGTTTCTTGTGCGTCTATACGTTATGTTTGGGTGATCGCCTAAAATTTGTGTTAGAGTCGGATCAGTTTTTAAAATTGGCCAATGTTTTTGAATGATCTTTGCCAGTTTGTTATTTTCCGCACTGTGGGTGGTGATCAGTCGGATCACTTCCTCTTGCACTGGGGTTTTTTCCGGTTTCTTTAAGATTTCATTGCGATCTTGTGCCTGTGTTCTTATGAGGCTCTGTTCCAAGACTTTCTTGAGGTAACCTCTCTTCGCGAATCTGGCAATCGCGTTGGCACTATGGCGCTTGAATTCTTCATCCTCTGAGCAGTTGCGTCTGAAGCGTAGGAACTCTCCATAAGGGATGCTCCATTTCAGTTTCTTATTGTGGAAGCTCTCCCCATGGAGAATCGCGTTGGTGGCTGTCTGTTTTTCGATGCAACGTGGTATGTATTGTGCCATTCTTTATGTAGATTTCTGTGTCCAGGAATACCACTTTTTCAGTGCTCATTTCCACAGTGAATTTCAAGTTGGTTGCGGTGCTGTTTAGTTTGTCAAAGTATCTGAGAAAGTCCTCCTTGCTGTCATCCCAAATGATGAGCAGATCATCAATAAATCTGAGCCATAGGTTGATCTTCGTACTCTATTGATAGTTGTTTGTATGCCACGCTAAATGCTGTTCAAACCATCCCATGGTTAGATTTGCGTAATTTGGCGAAAAGGAAAAGCCCATGGCACATCCCTTTGTCTGTTTATATAGCTTTTTATTAAACAGAAAGATGTTTTGGTTCAAACACAGATGAATCATTTCATTCAACATCTTATTGTGGTCCCTGTATTGGATGTTCCTTTTTGCGAGGAAGAACTTGCATGCCTTTGTCCCTATGTGGTGTTCAATGTTGGTGTACAATGACACCACGTCCATTGTGATCAGTATATACTTCTCTGACCAGGTAATTGTTTTGAGTTTTTGTAGCAAGTCCGTCGTGTCTTTAAGGTATGCTGGTAGTTGTTTGACCAAGGGTGCCAGAAATGTATCAATGTAGTTAGAAATAGGTTCCATCAGAGAGTTTTTAGCTGACACTATCGGTCTTCCCGGGGGTTTATGTTTATCCTTATGGACCTTCGGAAGATGGTAGAAGGTAGGTGTTACCGGATTCTTGTTGTCCAGGTATTTATGTTCATAGTCATCGATTAGTCCTTGAGCCTGCCATTCTGATAATTTCTTTTGTAAGTTGAGCTGTAATTCTTTAGTTGGATCTTTCTCCAATTCTACATAGCATTCTGTGTCTTCCAATTGGCGTTGGGCCTCTGCCACATATTCCGTTTTGTCCATGATGACGATGTTGCTGCCCTTGTCTGCGGGTTTGATCTCTATTCGTGGGTCCATTTCTAGTTGTTTTAGTTGGATCATCTCATTTTTGGTTAAATTATTCTGGATCCTGGTGGGCTGTAGTTTGTATAGGTCTTCTACAACTAGTTCTTGAAAAAGGTCAATTTTATTCCCTGGTGGCAACTGTGGATTGAATTTCGATTTATTCCTCAGGCCACTCTCACTGGCTCCTTGGATCGGTAACACCTCCTCCAGAGATATTGTTGCTTCTTCTTCTTGTGAGGGGGTAGTTGCTCCCATTGTTGCTAATGTGTTTAAACCCTCAAGGTCTTCCACTGGTAGTTGTTCTGTTTGTATGCCCATTGTATTTTTTGTTTCTCTCTTTGATTTTTCAGCATATATCTTGGCCAATTTAAGTTTTCTTGTATATTTGTATATGTCAATCCTGACTTCTGTGGTATTAATGTGGGAAGTAGGACAGAAGTTGAGGCCCCTAGTTAGAATGTTGTTTTCCATTGGTGTGAGTTCCCTACTTGAGAGGTTAATGATGTTTAGTGCTTGTGGAGAATCATCCATTGTCCTCACTTCCGTGGCTGTCTCAGACGAGTTTTCGACCATATATCTTCTTTCGGGGTTGCGTTGGCCCCTCCGGCCTCTTCTTGTTTGTCTCCTCTTCCCCGTCCTCGGGCTCCTCTGCCTCTTCCCCGCTTCGGTGGATCGCTTCTCTTTTGGCGGTTTTCCACTGCCTCTCTCATCTCGATTAAAAAATTGGGGTTTTTTCCCCCTATTTCTGTTGGTGCGATTGTTTCTTCCGTTTCATTTTCTTCCAGACTTGAAAGGGAGTCGAAGCTAGATGTTTCATCGCCTTGTGTTGTCTGGCGTTGAGTTGATTTCTTTTCTCTGTCTGTTTTCTTCGCGAAGGTGAAAATTCGTCCCTCCTCGAAGTCTGCCTTGTCACGTAGGAATTTATATTGTTTCCTCATCTTCACTCTGCCTTCATGTCTTTCCAGATTTTTGATGATCCCTGCTTTTAGTTTCAGCAGTTCCTCATCTAGCGTCAAAGATTCCACCTCATCCTCCAGTGTTTTCAGTTCGCTTTTAATTTGTTTTACTGTTCTCTCAAGATGTTTAATTAGTATAGTCATAAGGCTCATTGAGGAATTCAATAAGTGTTCCCCCCATTCCTGAAGGAGTTCAGAACATGTGTCTTGGTGACTGGGCATTAAAGTAAGTCGAAGTCCTCTCGGTATTCTTCTTGCTTCGATGTATTTTTTGAGAGTGAGAAGCTCCCACCATTTATTGATCTCTCTTTTGGAAAGGCGTTCCCAAAGTCTCAATTTCTCTCTATTGGTATTTGGTGGTGTTGCTATTTGCCCCCTTTCTCTGCGTGTCGTTGAAGGAGTAACACCGGAAAATAGTTCTTCTATATCTGCTATTCTCTGCGCATCTCTTTGCTCCATGGTTACTGTATTTATCAGGTTTTTATGTGTTAAACCGCTATCTATTGAGGCGAGCCCATTCACTTTATCCTCTGTGCGTGTTTGTGGCTGTTTCTTGTTACCCCACGCAACTTGTCTGCCACATTTGCCGACCAGCAATTTTATTGTGGAAGACTGGACGTGATTGCTAGAGATAATCTGTAATTGTGTCTCTAGAGGGCGCTAGTTCCGCATCTAATGGCGTTTTCTGTTATCGTGTGGAAAATCAGTCATTTGCTAACCCGTAATTACAGTCGGGAAGGGAAGGAAGGAATCAAAAGTTCTTACCGATCGTGTTTTTTTCTGTTTTCTGTTTTCTCCTCCGTTACAGTGCGTTCGTTAAATCCACTCTGTTAGAGGCTCCGATCGGTTTATTTGTGCAGTTATGGATGTCCGGGGCTTCGTGCATGTTAATTCTGCTCCGCTCCGCTCTGTTCCATTGCGCACTTTTAGCCGGTCAGCTGTTCTTCTTTTGACAGAGATGTTGTTACCGATTCTCCGGTAAGCCGCCCTTTCCTTCTCTTGGAATGATTGATGTCCACTGTTTATCGCGCTGTCATTATTTGTTCGCATGAAATGATTCATCTGTGTTTGAACCAAAACATCTTTCTGTTTAATAAAAAGCTATATAAACAGACAAAGGGATGTGCCATGGGCTTTTCCTTTTCGCCAAATTACGCAAATCTAACCATGGGATGGTTTGAACAGCATTTAGCGTGGCATACAAACAACTATCAATAGAGTACGAAGATCATCCTATGGCTCAGATTTATTGATGATCTGCTCATCATTTGGGATGGCAGCAAGGAGGACTTTCTCAGATACTTTGACAAACTAAACAGCACCGCAACCAACTTGAAATTCACTGTGGAAATGAGCACTGAAAAAGTGGTATTCCTGGACACAGAAATCTACATAAAGAATGGCACAATACATACCACGTTGCATCGAAAAAAGACAGCCACCAACGTGATTCTCCATGGGGAGAGCTTCCACAATAAGAAACTGAAATGGAGCATCCCTTATGGAGAGTTCCTACGCTTCAGACGCAACTGCTCAGAGGATGAAGAATTCAAGCGCCATAGTGCCAACGCGATTGCCAGATTCGCGAAGAGAGGTTACCCCAAGAAAGTCTTGGAACAGAGCCTCATAAGAACACAGGCACAAGATCGCAATGAAATCTTAAAGAAACCGGAAAAAACCCCAGTGCAAGAGGAAGTGATCCGACTGATCACCACCCACAGTGCGGAAAATAACAAACTGGCAAAGATCATTCAAAAACATTGGCCAATTTTAAAAACTGATCCGACTCTAACACAAATTTTAGGCGATCACCCAAACATAACGTATAGACGCACAAGAAACTTGGGAGACCAGCTGGTAAATAGCCACTACAGGGAAGTGCCAAAAATTGATTGGTTACAACGAAAGGGCTTCTTCCCATGCAGACACTGCAAGGTGTGTAAGATCGCTAAAGCAACTAAGGAAATTGTCATCAGAAAAGGTACGAGATGGACAATACCACAACATCTGACATGTAAAAGTACCTATGTGGTATACCTAATCGAGTGCCCCTGCAACAAAAAATATATAGGGAGCACTACCTTTGAATGCAAGAAGCGAATCCTGGAACACACCAGAGCAACAACAAATAAGGATCGCAGCTACGCAGTGGCAAAGCATATGGAGCAAGCACACAGCAACAACTGGGAACTCCTGAAATTCCGTGCAATAGAACAAGTTCAACCATCGGAGAGAGGAGGTGACCGACTCAAAACCTTAAGACGTAAGGAATCCAAGCACATAATCAACTTCAGAACCTTGGAACCGACAGGCTTGAACTTGACTGAGGAACTTCACGTTCATCTCTAATGCATTGGTGTATAATTACATACAACTGTCCCCGAACAATAATAATAACGCCCACTAGAGGGCAACAAATACAGATCTGAAAAAATGAACAGAACTGATCAATCTGGGTGCGAGAAGGAGCACTACGGAAACTGAAATCCAATAGGCGTATTGGAATAAACCCAATGGATATGATAAACACTCACTAATGAGTTTAAAAAACATTGTCTGCAAACTAAGAAATGCACTCACCCCTTCCCCTCTTCCCTGTTGCTACAAACTGTGAACTACAACAGAAAAGTGTACACTGGTGACAATAATGCAAATGAACTACATTAACCAGCATGCACATACTAACAACAGAGGAAGTCACATGACCTGGTGTTTAAAAGGAGGACTTAGAAACTGGCTCAACATCCCGTGAGCAAGCTTTGTAAGAAGCGAAACGCGTTGGGTACTGGTTACTAAATAAACCGCTATCACTTAATCTGAGGCGAGAGAGTGCGTTTTCATTGCCCCCTGGGGTAACTTCAGCTATATTCAAACGACTGGCCCAGCCGTAGAAAACTGCACCACGCTGCAAATAGAGCGCCGACACCACTCTGGGCTACAACTGCTCCTCATATATATATATTTTTTTTTAAAGGTTGGTCACTCCTCAAAGACTTCCAGTCCAATCTCAGAGACTAATTGGAAACTGGAGTACAAGAAATCCCTTACGAAACAGCCTAATCTGGCACCTGATTGATCATTGAAAGATAGTGGTAATGTTCGATATAATAAGTGGCTTCTGAAATGTTATGTAGAGTATTGTGTGGTATGTGACTGAGCCAAAGCCTTTTTCTCTTTTTTTAAGACTAAGCACTGGTTGGACACTGAGTTAATAGTTTGCTAGTTGGGTAATGGAAATCCTGAGTCTCTAAACCGACACCACATAACTGAGAAAGTCTTGGACTATTCAGCCTCACTACTCTGACGATCATATCTAAAAAGGTATGCATGGTGCTCTATTTTTATCTCAATTGGAGTGTTTTGCCCCAGTACATGAGTGATAAATGACTGACACAATGTCATGATCGACACAACGTGAGTCCAGTAATTCCTGTTTGCCCTAGGACTCCCAAAGAAAGGCCCATCGTCAATCTTGTGCCACTGGCAGATAAGGCATTCACAAAACTCAGATTCTAGTATTACTCGGACTACTCACACATACATGCTACATTGGGTCCTTCAAAATCATTCCTAAAAGTATCTGGTAAAGAGGCTACACCTGGATGAGATACAGTCATTGTTAATGATGATAAAAAGGATGCAGTCCTGATAGCGAGTAAAAGTAACTGATGGCACTGCCCACCTTAACCCCTTCGTCTCGGGGCTAATTCCCCCGTGGCGCTGGGGGGACGCGCACAGCGCCATGGTGCTTGTGACGAGCTCGGCTCGTCAAGCTGCACGGTGGCGCTGTGCTCATGACGAGCTCAGCTCGTCATGACCACGACAGTTTTTCAGAACGCTCGCCACAGCGGGGGAATTAGCCCCGCGTGTGAGCGCCGCGCATGTCATTTTTAACCGTTCAGAACTACTCAAGCTCATTGGGAAGTAGCGATTTTCACAATTTGGCAGCTAGGGGGTGCTGGACTTAAGTGTTCCCTTGTACTCATTGGGCAAAATGAAACATTTTCTTAGTTGTATTATTACACTCATATTCAGAATAAAGTTTTTAAAGGTACTGATGTTAACATCATTCTAACTTTGGTCACACAACTTGAATCATGGAAAAAGGACCGCTGGCACCCATCCAAGTGAATAAAAAAAGAACGGAGTACATATAATAAACTACAAACATTATGTAAATAGGCCTAAAATTAGATTAACATTTTTTTCTTGCAACAAACACAACTGCTGTAATGAGAATGACCATAAGGATTCATAAAACTCTAAAATGGGGGTAACAGAACTTTCGGCGCCCGTTTACCACCAGCCTACTAATCAGTGCGGCCATGCACTCTATTCAATCTATTTTCCTTTCTAAATGTTCTATGCATGTCACACCGTAGACCTTTGCTGCTTAGGAGTGCAGCAAAAAAGAGGAGGCAAAATATCAAAGCAGTTTAACACTGAATGGGATATATCGGGCCTGATTTTGATTGAAAAAAAAAATATCATGGGTCTTTCCAAGCTGTAGAAACATATTTCCGGGGTTATTTTAGCTGCCTCATCTTGGTACGGGTCTTCATAAAATGACTCAATTAATTTACCCAGAGGGAAGAAAACATGGCCTCTGCTTTAGAAAATTATAATCCAGGAATGGGTCTTCGGCGCACTGCGCCTCCCGCTATTAATATCTACTCGATCACACAACACAGAGTGGCGTGAACGCGCTGGCAGCCAGATGTTATCGGCCCAGGCCCTCGTTGTAAAGTCCCAGCTGAAACCCGAGTGGTTGATGAGACTAGCTAAGCAGTTGTACCTTTGACCCGCTTGCATTAAACTTGCCCAATCAATTTAAGCTTAGTATAAACACTGTTTTCCCCAGTCCCTCATGACTTTAGCGGTGAGAAGAAGCTGAATAAGCCTAAACATTTTTTTTTTTTTTTTTTTTTTTTTACAAAACCTTTATTGCACTTTGCATAGCACACAGCGGAATGCCTACAACCCCGAGGGCCGGCCGCTATCTGAGGATCAGTGTACACAGAAATTTCCAGCAAAAAAGGATAATCGTACCATGGTGTTAATACAAGTCTTGGTGTAAAGAGCTGAAACAGTAAAAGTGCCAGTTGAGCAACTATTCAATGCAGTAGTTTGAGGTTTTGATGGAGTTTTTTTCGTTTTTTTTTTTTTTTTTTTTTTTGAAAAACAACAAACACAGAACATCAACAGTTAGGAAAGGTAGTGAGGTCTGACACGAATCAGTGCATTACAAGTCTCTAGTGTCCCTCGGGAGTTTGGGATCCTGACAGCCCTCCCACTGCGCACATGTCTCTACTCTCCCCACCCGCCCCTACCCCCTCGGACTCATTCGTTTATGCACTAAGAGGCGACCCTTTACAGCCGCCCACGCCCCCTCCCCACTCCCTCCTCCCGCCCAGGTTTAGCCCTCCTCGCCCTCATTGTCGGAATCATCCCACTCATCCTCACGCAAAGGTTCGCAGATGTCCCCCCTGTACTCATTCCACTTCAGCCAAATCTTATTCCATTTCCCGGGGCAGGCTCGGTTGATATACACTGCTCGCTCGGTCAACATTACGCGATCCATGTTCAAGCACCACTGGGATTTGGTAGGGAGTTCTGCTGCCCCCCAGCGCTGTGCTATGTCACGTTTCGCTACCATTAGCCCCGCCGTGACCCAGAGTTGCTCATACCGGGACAAGTCAGTGGGTTCCCAGATATTTAGTAAGCACCTCCTTGGGTCTGGTAGTATGGAGTGATCTAGTGCCTGTGAAAGCGTGCGGAGTACTTGTTTCCAGTATTCCTGGATCTTGGGGCAGTCCCATATAGTATGGATGAACGTGCCTTCCTCCCCACACCCACGCAGACAATAGGGATGGGACGCTCTATGTATGCGATGCAACATTGTCCTTGTATAGTAAACCCTGTGTAGGATCTTAAATTGCACCAGCCGCATGCGTGCCGAGATGCCTATTTCTTTAGGCGACCCAAGAGCTGCGTTCCATTCGTATTCATCCATGTCGCCCACCTCCCCCTCCCACTTCTCTTTCAGGTGTAATGTGGGGTCAGGGCTATTATTGAGGAGCTTACGGTAAGTGAGGGATGTAGCCCGTTCTAGCATGTAATCTGTTAGTAGGCGATCTTCCAAGGGTGAGGACTCAGGGAGTTGTGTGTCTGCCGGAATGGCTGCAAGTAGTGCGTGGCGGACCTGAATGTACCTGTAGAGTTCCCTGTCGTTGAGCTCGTAGAGTTCTTTTAGTCGGGCAAAGGGGAGCACTGCATTCCTCTCCCACAGGTCACCCACCACGGAGATGCCTATCGTGTCCCACTGTGCGAACCCCTTGGTGTTCCTCAGGTTGCCTAATGCGCGAGAGTCCCATAAGGGGGTCATCCTTGTGATTTTCCCCTTCCAGCCCAGAGCTGCTGTAGCTGCATGCCATATCTGCACTGTTAACTTGGTGGGGCCGATCAGAGTACGCACCTTGCGGTGATCATATAGTGGACCCAGCAGACTGTCAGCGCCCAACTGCTCCCTGTCCGAGTGAAATGCTGGCTCGGTATGCGGTGCGTGTATCCATTGATTAATGGGCCTCAATTGTGCAGCCCAATAATACAGTTTCAGATTCGGTAGCGCAATGCCCCCGTCATACCAGTCCCTGTGTAGCTTAGGTTGCGCCACTCGCGCCGGGAGGTTGCCCCACAGCAGGCTGGAAACTAGAGCCGCTACTTTCTGGAAGAATTTGGGTGGCACCGGGTAGGGAGAATTGTCGAGGACGTACAAGAAGCGCGGCAACGCCATCATCTTGTAAAGCGCCGCCCTGCCGAGGAGTGTTAACGGCAGGCCGGACCAGAATTCAACATCCCGCTTGAGTCTATCCAGGGGCGGCTTCAGATTTTTGTCTACGAATTCAGCCGGGTCCTTAGTGACGTGTATGCCCAGATATTTAAAGGATGATCCTGCCAAGCGCAGCGGGCAAGTATCGTCGAGGTCCGGAGCCGGACCCCGTAGGACATACAGCTCAGATTTGGACCAATTTAGCGTGTAGCCTGAGATCCTGCCGTACGTGTCACAAATATGGAGCAAGGCCGGAATTCCTTCCCCGGGGTCCGTTAGATACAGCAGCATGTCGTCTGCGTAGAGGGACAGACGGTCTTCCCAACCCCCGTTCCCTGGTATACCCTTGAGGAGGGGGGAGGCTCGTATGAGAGTTGCAAGTGGTTCCAGGGAGATGGCAAACAACAGGGGCGACAAAGGGCACCCCTGGCGCGTGCCCCGACCCAGCGGGAAAGTGCGGGAAATGTGGCCGTTCGCCACCACATGAGCCATCGGGGCCGTGTACAGCAGTTTTACCCATGCTAGAAAGCGAGGCCCGAACCCCATATGCGTCAGCGTTTCTGAAAGGTACTCCCACTCCACCAGGTCAAATGCCATTTTGGCATCAAGTGCTAGGATTACTGCCGGTGTGGTGATGGTGTCAGCTCTGGTCAGGATACCATGCAGTCGCCGCAAATTCAGCGCTGTGTTCCTGTGCGGCATAAACCCGGACTGATCCGGGTGTATTATGGAGGACAGATGGGGCAGGATCCGCTGCGCCAGAAGCTTGGCCAAGATTTTCACTTCCGCGTTTAACAAGGAAATTGGCCGATAGGAGGAGCAGTCCTCCGGGGGTTTACCCGGCTTGGGGATTGGTATTATAGTAGCCGCCCGCTGGTCTGGTGGAAGGGAACCCCTCTCCAGGCAGTCCTTGAACATCTCCAGCAGGTGCGTGCTGAGGGTGTCCGGCATCATTTGGTACCACTCTATGGGTATCCCATTCGGTCCCAGTGCCTTGCCCGGGTTTAGCGCCTTAATGGCCAGTTGGATCTCGTCGGCTGTGATGTCGGCCTCCAGCTCGCACGACGCCTCCGGCGAGAGGGTCTGAACCACAATTGGTGCTAAGAGCGCCCTGGCGCTCTCAGGCGTTATTGTACGAGCCGGGGTGTACACTCGCTCAAAATGGGACGCGAGTAGTTCTGTTATGTGCCTTGGATCCGTGTGTGTCTCTCCTTGTTCATCTTTAAGACATTGGACCCCCCTGGAGCGACCCTCACGTTTATCGAGCCACGCCAGCATTTTCCCTGCCTTGTCCCCCACTTCGTAGATCTTATTCTGAGTGTCGGTTAAGTGCCCCTTGACCATCCCCCGCAGGTGATCATTGTAGAGCTGCTGTTGGAGAGTGAGTGCGTGTAGGGCAGTGGGAGAAGGGTGGGACTCGTGCATCGCGGTCCGCTCCCTCAACGTAATCTCTAGGTCGGCCAGTTCCTGAGATTGTTGTTTCTTGTGTCCGGTGATAGCGTTAATGGCCTGCCCCCGCAGAACCGTTTTATAGGCCTCCCATAATGTTGCCGGGGAGCGCACCGAGTGGGTATTTTCAAGAAAGTAGTTGTTTGTGGCTTGTTTGAGTGCTTTGCGAACTTGTGGGATTTTAAAATATGCTGCGTGCATGGGGTAAATGCGCTTACGTGCCCTCGTCTGTAGAGAGAGTGTCAGCGTGAGCGGTGAGTGGTCTGAAATACCACGAGGGTGAATCACCAGGGTATCTACAAGACAAAGGGCCTCCCCCAGTGACAGGAAATAATCGATGCGAGACAGGCTGCCATGCACCGCGGAGTGGAATGTGTACTGTTTCGTGCCTGGGTGTAAGTGTCTCCAGATATCTGTCATGCCCATGGCTGAGGTGAATCTTCGGAAGTATGTTTCCGCCCCTGTCTGGTTGGGGGAGGGGTGCTTGTCCAGTTGTGGGTCTACGACCGCATTAAAGTCTCCCCCTAGTATGGTCTCACCCTCGGGGAGAGTTAAAAGGAAGTCCCCTAGTCTTGGGAGGTGGACCGAATGCAGAGCCGGAGGCACATACACTGATACCAAGTTAAAGAGTTTCCCCTCCCACTGTCCCTGCACAGCCGCGAAGCAGCCCTGATCATCCGTTTTAATTGTTAGGGGCATGAAACGTGAGTTCTTCTGTATCAGAATGCCGGACCCCCTGGAGCCGGACGTGAAAGCAGAATGGGCCCACATTTTGTAGCCACGCCTATCCAAGGCCTTCGTAGCCCCCCCCACCAGGTGTGTTTCTTGCAACAGGGCCACAGTAGGTCGCAGGCGCTTAATTGCCGTCAACACCAATCCCCGCTTAACTTTGTCCCCCAAACCTCTCACATTCCAGGACATCAAGGTTAGGGGTGGGCATTGTGTGTCAGAGTGATTCCCCCCCTCTGCCGGTGCGGGATTGTTACCCATCAGGTGGTGTTAGGTATATGCTGCAGTGCCCCAGGGACGTAACCAGTGTATCGGCTGCGTCGTCGCGCAGCAAAGTGTTCAGAGGCCTCATGGGGGCATAGTGTCACTGTCCGTTCCCATCAACATGGTCTGATTCCCATAGGTATTGAAACATTGTCTACGACCCATTATGCACTTTCCTAACATAAACAGTTCAAAACAAACCCCCCTCCCTGCCCCCCTGCTCAACGGACCTCCAACTGCCCGCCACCCCAACTTAGCAGAGTGCTTTACCCATCCCAAAACCAGAGTACTTGCTTGTAGGGGGGGAGAGCGTCTCCCCAGGCAGGCGGCTTCCCTGAAGGCTTTTGGGGCAGCCATGCCGGCGTCTACGTGCAGCTGTGGAAAGTATATGTCAGTTCGGCGTTTGGCGACTGTTTAGTGGTCTGAGTCCAATGTCGGGTTCATTCTTCCTCGCCTCCACCCTCGAACCCATGGGCCGGTGAGCGTCCCGCTCCCTCCACTCGTCCCGATGTTTGCGAGCCCGTTCTGCTGTCTCCTCCACGGTCTCGATCCGGTCTGTGTGTTTTGCGCTGTCGTCCAACGGTGTGCCAACCCTCCAGCCAGTCCCGGGCTGTTTCAGGGGAGTCGAAGATCCACACTTTCTTGTCCGCCACCACCCGCAGCTTAGCCGGGAATAGCATTGAGTACGGCAGCTCTCTGTCCCTCAAGGTCTTTTTTACTTCCAGGAACGTTTTCCGTCTCCGAGCCACCTCAGCCGTGTAGTCCGGGAAGAAAGCAATCTTTGAGTTCTGGATTTGGATGGCCGGTGCTACTCTAGCGGCCTGCAGAATGGCATCTCGATCTCGGAAATTGAACAACCTAGCCAGTATCGGTCGCGGTGTGGCCCCGGGCTTGGGCTTCCCTCCCGGAACTCGATGCGCCCTTTCGACGGAGAAGAAGTTCGAGAGTCCCTTGGGCTTGAGCCGATTTTTGACCAAGTCCTCCACATAGAGGTCCATCGCCCCCGTGTCTTCAGATTCTGGCACGCCTAAAATTCGGACATTATTGCGCCGGGAGCGCCCTTCCTGGTCGTCCAGCTTTTCCCTAAGCAGCTTGTTGTCCATTTGCAGCCGTTCCACCGCAGTTTGCAGTTCGGATACATCTTCTACCAGTGACTTAGTGACCACCTCGACCTGTTTGACCCTTTCGTTCATTTTTTGGAGATCCGCTCTTATCAGGGTGACTTCCGTTGCCGTGGCCCCCACCGTCGTTTGCACTTGGGCCAGTGCTGCCAGGACATCGTCAAGCGTGGCCTTTTTCGCCCCCTCCGTCTCAGGCGCTTTTCCGGCGGTCCTGCGTTGGTCTTGGGGCGGCGATTGTCTCTCATATGCGAACTTGTCCAATTTGGCCTGGGTTGAGGTGTTCCTGGGGCCCCTGTTGGACATGGTGCTGCCGTGAATTGAACTGCCTGGTGGGTAGAGTACTCGCGCGCGGGATGTGTAGGGCTGTTTCTTTGCGCTCCGGCAGCAGGCTGCGTCGAGGTATGCGGTCACTGCAGTGGGGGGTGGTGTCTCCCCGCCGTTATGTAGCTATGTGACGCTCTCTTAAGGAGTGCGTAGAGGCCAGGCGTCAAGTCTCCCCCCGGCAACAGACTCAAGGGGGGGGAGGTCGGCGGTGCGCTGTCAGGTGCGTCTCACACCGGCCGGGCCGTCGCGGTACGCCTCTCCGCAATGTCCCCTTGATGTGGGTGTTGCCCAGGCCCGTGCCTCACTGGCTGCGCCGCGTGTGTAAGGTCCCCGGTGCTTCCGCTGGAGAGCCTGTGATTTCTGCACCCCACGCCTGCTGTGGCCGCCGCGTACCTTTGCCGGCCGTTGAGTGGCTCTGCCGGCCGCTGCCAGGGTCTGGCGTCTTCCGACGTTATGGCCGGGTAATGGCGGCGCTTGGTTGGGTCAGTGCAGCTCCCGTCGCGCTGCTGGTGGATGCAGGTGAGTCCGGGGCGTGTTGGCGGGCCCCCGTGGTGTGAGCCCCTGTGCCCGGGCGGGCGGGAGGGAAGCTTTGCGGTGCTGTCGGGGTGACGCGCTCGGGGAGCCGGCGCTTCCTGCCACTCACCCCCGCTTGCGTGACACTTCCGGCCGGGGTCCAAGGCACCGGTGGTCCGCGGCCTCTCGGCTGCCGGCAGGCCCAGCTCCTCCTCCGCCTCTCGAGCGCGAGATTTCGCCCGTTCTGGTCGCCGCCGCTCGCAAAAACTGCAACGCTGCTCGCTGCTCGGACACCGGGTCCGGTCCGCCCCTTTCCGCCGATCAAGATCAGGATTTTAATGCGGATTTATCGCGGCAAGCCGCCTCTGCCCAGGAGCCTCCCTAAGCTGCGGCCGCCATCGTTGGCTGCTAGCCACGCCCCCCCAAGCCTAAACATTTTTAACAGCAATCTTGTCTTACAACACCAAGGGGATTTGCCTTGTATTGGGGGCTTTATGAAACCATATGGACATGCTGAAAGAATTAAAAGCCTTCGAGAAAGGAAAATTGATGGTGACAGTCTGATGTGAAAGTCAGGCATTTTCGGTGTCGACGCGGCAAGTACCCTTGAAAATTCGACTAGCACTGCGGAAGTTATATGCAAAACCTGTATTTGTGTCACGATGAAAAATAATCGGTTATGTTGACTGGCACATGCCTCCCCGATGCCCGCTCCAATATTTCACTACACCCCTCCGCCAACTCCGAATATCATCTTTCATATAGAGAATGTCTCGGTTATAGGCATTTTAGAACACTCCTCTTGAACACATGCGCACACCTGATTAAGTCAAAGAAAAGGGGTGTTAAAAGTAAAAGAACCCACCCGTTCCGAACAATAGCAAACAGAAGTAAGAAACATGTTCGTGTACACGGGCACTGGTGACGTAGATAGACAGACCACAGACGCAAACAGGGAGACAAATATCGTGTACTGACAAGTGCCACTGGGGAGCGATGATCATGGTGTACACAACAACCCTGTTGCCAGCAAGTTATTTAGAAGGTTTTAACAATAATAAACAACATTAAGTAATGCGATGTATCTCAAAAGCAAAACGCGGGAGTCTAATATTAAAACGTAAAGTTTATATACATGCATGTCATGTCTCCTTTGTGCAAAAGCAACGGACCCAGCAGAATTGACTTTTCCACGCTTTACCTGCCACTTTCGTTGACGTCACATCCGG
This sequence comes from Lissotriton helveticus, assembly GCF_964261635.1. Taxonomy (NCBI): domain Eukaryota; kingdom Metazoa; phylum Chordata; class Amphibia; order Caudata; family Salamandridae; genus Lissotriton; species Lissotriton helveticus. The sequence continues at coordinate 87,480,861 of NC_136063.1, forward strand.
ATGCTTGGGCGGGTATTTCTGAGAAACCAGAGTGGCGCACCAGGCAGGCGGAAAGGCTGGGAGCGAGGTGGAATCTGAGCGCGGGAGCGCCCGAGAGTGCATGGACGCGACAGTGCCAAGCATGTGTGTATGGGAGAGAGATAAAAATCTAGTATCCGATTTCAATGCCTTACTCAACGATGAGCTGAAACACCGCCCAGTGTTCTGCGTCTGCGGTGCAAGCAGAGTACACGCGCCCTTCGGGATCACTTCAAAATGCAGCTCGGAACGGCTGTCAAAAACACCCCCCACCCCCACCCAAAACTAGGACGGGGGGGGTTGAGGAAGAACTAAAGGGTTCAACACAGGGGGTGAGGGGAAATGTTTTGTGGGGGGGAATAAACACATGAGGGAGATCAACGTGGAGGGTAGGTATAGTGGCCGCTTGGTGGAGAAAAACATACGAGGGAGAGAACTGGAAAACATGCACTGTCATGAAGTGATTAACCAAAAATAAACAAGCACTTGATTCTGCCCCACAACGGCAAAGGCACGGACAACGGGAGGGAGGGCGGGGGATAAAGAAAGCACAACAACAACTCCTTGTGGGCGTGTTTTTCGCCCTCTCCCCTTCCCATTGGCTGGAAGGTAAAATTCCAGCCAATGGGAAGGGGAGAGGGCGGGACTTAAAAAAACACACGGAAACGCCCCCGAATCGCGTTTTCACGGGGAGAAAGTGATTGACGCTGATGTCTTCCAATGGCTAGCCTCCATTTATGGAGCTAGCCAATGGAAGAAGGGGAGTTTTCAAGTCCCCTTTAGTGTAAACAAAAGCTTTCGCCTTGGGCGTAGCACCTGCGGTGCTACGACCAGGTCGAAACCTAAAAATCAACAGAAATGATAAACAAGGGAAAACAAGTAAAATTATTTGGGAAATTATCTTTTTAAAATAGATAACTTAACGTGAGAATGTGGTCTTGAGATACAAAGTCCAATGATTAAAGCGGAGACAATAATTCAGACAGGAATAATTCCCGTCGAGTAGCCAGGAAGGCTAGCTCACCCCACAAAAACAGAATCATTGATTATGATAAAGGTCACAGGAGACCCCAAACCCCAAAAAAACGGTAACGGGAAACTCCCCTCCTCAGATTGACCAATAAGGGGCTGTGAAGGCACAAACGTTTTGATGGAATGGGCTCTCGAGTAAACCTTATACATATAAATCGCAAAATGAGGACAAAAAGTAAAAAAAATAAAAAAAAAATAAACAGTCATCCCTCTCAATGGCTGACCAACATTTCTCTCTAGGGGTCAGCCTTCTGCTAATGAAAGCAATGGGCTGGTCTTGACCATCTACATTAATTTGTGAAAGCACAGCTCCCACCCCCAACTCAGAAGCATCTGTTTGGACAATGAACTCTTTGGATTAGTCAGGACTCTTTAGGATAGGTGCAGAGCACAAGGCCTTCTTCAGGTCATCAAATGCTTTTTGACAGCTAACTGTCCACTGAACCTTCTTTGGCATCTTCTTGGATGTCAGATCATTTAATGGTGTCACAATGGACCCATGGTTCTTTACAAATTTCCTGTAATACCCAGTCAGGCCCAAGAAGGCTCTGACTTGTGTCTGGGTAGTTGGAGGAGCCCAGTCCTGTATGGTCTGGATCTTACTCTCCAGTGGTTGAACCTGACCCCCACCTACCAGGTGGCCCAGGTACACAACCTTGCTCTGCCCTATCTGGCACTTGGTAGCCTTGATAGTCAGGCCTGCCTTTTGCAGGGCCTCCAGAACTTTCTTCAGCTAGATCAGGTGATCCTCCCAGGTGGAGCTGAAGACATCAATATCATCTAGATATGCTGCACAAAAGTCATCCAACCCAGTAAGGACTTGATTCACCAACCTTTGGAAAGTGGCAGGTGCATTCTTCAAACCAAAGGGCATTACCACAAACTGATAATGTCCCCTGGGGGTTGAGAATGCTGTTTTGGCCTTTGACTCCTCAGCTAACCTGATTTGCCAATAGCCAGCTGTCAGATCAAATGTGCTCAGAAATTTGGCAGAAGCCAATTTATCTATGAGCTCATCTGCCCTTGGAATAGGATGAGCATCTGTCCTAGTGACAGCATTGAGACCTCTGTAGTCCACACAGAACCTCATTTCTCTCTTTCCGTCTTTGGTATGAGGTTTTGACACAAGGACTACTGGGCTGGCCCAGTGGCTCTCTGATGGCTCATTTACTCCAAGTTCAAGCATTTTCTGCACCTCAGCCTTTATACAATCCCTGACATGGTCAGGTTGCCTGTAGATTTTACTCTTCACAGGCAGACTGTCACCAGTGTCCACCTCATGGGTGCACCAGTTAGTTTGACTGGGTGTTAGTGAAAACATGTGTCTGAAAGACTATAGAACCTGTCTGCAGTCTTGGTGCTGCTGGTCAGTGAGGCTGCCATCTAAGGCCACACGATCAACTGAACCATCATCAGGGTTATGGGATAACAAGTCTGGGAGAGGCTCACTCTCTTCCTCTTGCTCCCCATCTGTAGCCATGAGCAATCCCATGTCTGCCCTGTCAACAAATGCTTTCAATATGTTTACATGGAGCACCCTGTGGGGGCTCCTAGGGGTGCCAAGGTCCACCAAGTAGGTGACCTCTCCCTTTTTCTCAATGATGGTGTGGGGTACAGACTATTTGTCTTGGAGAGCTGCTAGGGCCACTGGCCCAAAACACCCACACCTTCTGCCCTGGCTGGTACTCAGTCAGCACAGCCTTTTGGTCATGCCAAGTTTTTTGGAGTTCTTGGCTAGCCTCAAGGTTTTTGGATGCTTTCTCCATGTATTCAGCCATCCTGGAGCGGAGACCAAGTACATAGTCCACTATGTCAAGTTTAGGCTTTTTGAGAGGTAACTCCCATCCTTCCTTCACAAGACACAAGGGACCCCTTACAAAATGCCCAAACAAAAGTTCAAAAGAGCTGTAGCCAACCCCCTTTTGTGGGACCTCTCTGTAAGCGAAGAGAAGGCAGGGTAAAAGGATGTCCCATCTTCGCCTAAGCTTTTCAGGTAACCCTATTATCATCCCTTTTAGGGTCTTGTTGAATCTTTCAACAAGCCCATTGCACTGTGGATGGTAGGGTGTAGTGAATTTGTAGTTAACACCACACTCCTTTGGAAAGCCCACTCTGGAGAAAACTCCAAGTAGTGCCCTTGCCACAACAGGAGCTGTTGTGGTCCTCAGGGGAATTGCCTCTGGATACCTGGTGGCATGATCCACTACCACCAGTATAAATCTGTGCCCAGATGCTGTTTGGGGGTCCATTGGTCCAACAATGTCTATCCCCACTCTTTCAAAGGGTACCCTCACCACAGGTAGTGGTATGAGGGGGGCCTTTGTGGTGCCACCTAATTTGCCACTGGCTTGGCAGGTGACACAGGAGCGACAAAACTCCTTGGTATCTTCTGACATGTGAGGCCAGTGAAAGTGAGGGACAAGCCTGTCCCAGGTTTTGTTCTGGCCTAAGTGTCCTGCTAAAGGAATATCATGGGCCAAGGTTAGAAGGAAGCTCCTAAATTGCAGAGGTATGACCAACCTCCTGGCAGCACCAGGCTTGGGGTCTCTAGCCTCTGAATAAAGGAGCCCATCATCCCAATACACTCTATGGGTACCTTGAGCATTCTCAGCAGCCTCATCAGCAGCCTGCTGTCTGAGGGGTTCAAGAGAAGGGCAAGTTAATTGAGCTGCCCCAGATTTGCCCTTGAGGGTCCCCCTGTCCCCAGAAACTCAACCTGATCAGGTTCAAGCTCTTCAGGGACAGTCTCCTCTTGGATCACAGAATCAGCCTCCTGTGAGGTCTGATCCTCAACCTGGGGCAAGTGGGAAGGCACTGCCTTAACCCTCTTGCTCTTTCTCTTGGGTTGTGCTTGGTCTATTGTTCCAAGATCCAGCACGGGTTCAGGTAAGCACTTTTTGGCCTGTGACCTGGTCACAGCAAGGACATGTGCTGAAATACCTAGCATCTCTGCATGAGTCCTGTACTCCACTTCTGACCACAGTGAATCCTCTAGATCATTGCCCAAAAGACAGTCAACTGGGAAGTCTGCACTTGCCACAACTCTCTTGAGGCCATTTACCCCTCCCCAGGAGAAGTTAACAACTGCCACACTATGGGGAGTAGTGACATTGCTAGCATTGGTCACCAGGTAATTATCACCCAGTATAAATTGTCCAGGGTCCACAAAGTTAGGTGTCACCATTGTGACACTGGCACATGTGTCCCTGTAGGCCTGAGCCACTTTACCATTAATCAAAGGCATCTGCCTATACTTGCCCAGAGTACTGGGACTCATAGCAAAGGACATGTCCATGTCCCCCTCACAGATCAAGACTGCCTGAGTAGGAACTCTGACTAGGCCAGGCTCCATCTCAGTACCCATGGTTAAACCCACTATAGCTTTAGTTTGGGGACCACCACTGCTGACTGTACTAGGAGGTGCAGTTGCTTAGGGGCTGCAGTGGCAGGGGCTCCACCTTTCTAAGTGCACTCAATAAACCAGTGAGAAACTGACTTACAGTAATTACACCAAGGTTTCTTTGGGCCATCATTCTTCTTCTTCTTTCCATTTTGAGACCCCCCCTCTTTATTACTATTTTGGGGGCCTGAAGAAGACTTCTGGTCTTTTTGTTTCTGATCTCCACCCTTCTGGTCTGCCTTCTTCTGATCACCACCTTGGTTCTGGGGTTTCTGCTTAACCCTGGTTCTGACCCATTTGTCTGCCTTCTTTCCCAATTCTTGGGGAGAGGTCAGATCTGAGTCAATCAGGTGCTGATGCAACAACTGGTTCTGGCAATTATTAAGGATCTGTTCTCTCATTATTAGATTGTACAATCCTGTATAGTCTGTAACTTTACTTCCCAGCAACCAACCTTCCAAAGCCTTAGTGGCACAATCAACAATGTCAGTCCAGTCCTGAGTCTGAGCTTTTTGGGTATCTCTGAACAACAACCTGTATTGCTCAGTGGTTAGGCCAAACCCTTCAATCAGAGCACTCTTCAGGACAGAGTAGTTTTTAGCATCCTCGGGTCTAACAGTGAGGAGCTTATCTCTCCCTTTTTCTGAAAAGGAGAGCCCCAAGACTGCTGCCCACTGATCCTGAGGAACCTGCTGTACCATGCAGGCTCTCTAAAGAGCAGTTATCCACTTGTGGATGTCATCCACATCTCTGTAGGGGGGCACCATCTTACTCATGTTTCTATGATCATAGGACCTGTCTTTATCCTTGGGGATAATGCTGCCACCAGTGGAATCTAATTCACTTAATTTTTGCTCCCTTGCTAAAGCAAGTTTAGCTTGGGCCAGGGCTACCTCTTCCTTTTCAATCTGGAGTTGGACCGCTCTCATCCTAGCCTCATGTTCTTTTCTCTGGGGGGAAGTCATTCCCCTTTGAGATCCCCTAGAGGCATTAGACTGGTTAGATTCCCTGGAAGGAGATCTAACCCTTCTATTGCCAGGGTTAAGTCTACTATTGGGCCTGGAAAGGTGGACACCTTCTCTATTCCCATGTAGGCTTAAGTTGGCCTGGTTCAATATTCTAACATGAACTGGTCATCCTCCCCTTGATCCTCTGACTCATTTCCATCCTCATCCTCGTCTACCTCTTTAAGGTCAACTTCTGGGATATCAGTATTATCAGGTGGGTTTCCCTCTCCTATCTTTCCTGAAGGACCTGCTGCAGCTTCCTTCTCAAGATCAGCTTTCTCTAAGATTGCTATGAGGCTAGGGATGGTGGGGTTGTGACCCCTTTTCAGCCCCCTTGCAGTGCACAGGGCACTCAAGTCCTTGTGGCTGAGTTTTTCATAACTGGATGGTGCTTTGTGAGAGTCACCCACAGGTAGAGAACTGGAGGGTTCCCCTGTGCCAGGCATGACTAGTGAGGTGCAAGTGGTGCACTTACCTACACTATTTGTTTTCCTACTGGAACCTCTCTAGAGGTTGTAGTCAGGGTGTGCTAAGCCCTTTGGTCTACAACCACTAAGTTCAGTAGAACTTAAGTATGCTAAGCTTTGTTTATATGTACCTAGGTACTTGATGTGATCTTTCAAATTATATTGTCAAAGATTACAATTGATTTGGCCTGGTATATGGTGTTCACTATTCTAGTGAGCACCTTGCACCAGTCCAAACGACCCTTATGGTGATTGGTTGTAAGTCAACCTTATAGACCAGCTATCCTAATGGTAGCGTGGACAAAGCAGTCTTAGGCTAAATTCAAGAGGGCATGTGAAGCTAGCTGTTTTACCATATGCAATCCATTTTAATACCAAATGAAAGGACATCACACAAGTTATATATAACAAAATATATGTATTTATTTCTAGAATAATCCCCTTAACTCTTTATGAGCACAGGAGCACAAGCGTTAAACAAAGAACACAGTATAACATACAATAAGCTGCACAATTATGGATAGGCCGGGTGGCCACTCAAACCATATATTAAGAAAGTGGTATAAGTACCACGTCACAAAAAATGAACAGGCCTAGGACCTAGGGAATCGCTGGGCCTACACTGGTCTAATGAAGGTTAGGTCGGGAGAGGCCCACAGGATACGGGTGCAGAGTCTATAGGCAACCGCGTTTACCATATAAGTCAATGGTGCGTAAAAATCAGAAAGTTATAGGTTTCGGAGACTTCCGACTGGACTAGAACTTAGCCACTTAAAACTAGGACACTAGAGGTGTAATCCACTATAGGAGCACCGGAGTTAGATCATTACCTCACCCACAGGAAGCGGGTGCGTAGGTGCCAAAGTGTGTCGGGTTTCGTCGTGAAGTTCTATGGAGCCTGGAGATGAAGATGCTGCAGGCGGCCAGGAGAGAAGAGTCCGGTTGGATCCAAGGGTGGATCAAAGATGTAGAGTACCTGAAAGCAGAGGGGACAGAGTTCAGGTCACTAGCCAGTGACCAGCGAGGAACCAGGAAGGAACCAGGCGATGTCGGGTTGCAATCAGGTGATGTCGAGGTGTTTGTCTCCGCTGCCACGTGGACCAGGAAGGATCGAGGATGACCAGCTGGTAAACATGAGCTGTCACATGAAGGCTCTTGCTGTCGGCGGTGTCGGTACTCGATTCGGAGTCACCAAGCCTTGGCAAAGGCAACCCACGCAGGATTCGAAGATGTCTTCTTGATCGGACCGGGAAGGTCAGATCGATGGCTCCTTTTCAGGGGAGCTGGGGCCAGTCTGGAGCAACCAGACCAGCAGTGTAGTTTTGATGTTTCGTCATCACAGAGGCCACTAGCCAACGGCCAAGCGACCGGACAACACGTCGAGCAGGAAAAGTGCAAAAGGGCCCCACGCAGCACTCGGAGAGTGAGGAGAGGTGATCTTTGGAGCACAGGCTGCTCGGGGCTGGGGCTTCTCAACACCCAAAGCACAGCATCGAGGGTGCCTCGGGAGCTGCACAGGAAGCACTTTGTCGACTTTTCAAGATGGCCGGTCCCACGTCTCTCGTCGCCTCCACGGTTCTAAGCTTTGCTAGGACTGTGGATCAAGCTGTTGCAAGTCTGGGAGTCCAGGTCTTGTCTCTGTCGTTCGAGCTCCGGCGGGAGCAACGGCAAAGATCGTCTCGTCGCGCTGATGGTGCCTGCTTGCACAGGGTGGCCACTCCTTGACCACAAGGGAGATTCTTCAGTCTTCTACGTTGAGTAGGATGTCGAAGGGTCCAGAGTTTCATTTCAAAGTTTCAGTCAGGATGATCTAAATTGTATTGGCACAGCTTCTACCTTTATTCCAAATCAAGGGGCTGGATCACCTGCTAGGTCCCTCCTATGGGTTGGACCCAGGAAGGGGATGGTTACTCCCCTTTCCCTTTGTCCAGTTTTGTGCCAGTGCTGGGGCTGGAGTGCCCCAGCACCGGTTTGAACTGGGCTATGCGTGGGACGCCTTGTGCGCCCCAGGCAGTGTCTAGTTTCATTCAACCCTCCCGGCTACAATCCACTATCTCCTGTCTGGGGTGGTGTAACACCTCCCTGTGCCAGGATACCATTTGTCCAGGCCTCCCCTGCCGGAGTTTCGGTCAGCAGCAGGAGGCCAGACTTGTGTCTGTGGCAGCAGCATCCATTTTGTGATGCTGGAGCTCTGGTTAGATTTAACCGCGTTTAAGCAAAGTAACATGTCTTCTCCCACTAAAAAGGGTGGAATGCTACCCCCGTCACCAGAACTGGTGAGGGGGTAGTATTCCAAAGCATATGACACCTTACACGACATGTTTTGATAAAGCCAAACCAAAGTTAGCAAGTAACCGCGAGGATTATAATGCACTTAAGAGTATATGGTATGGCAATATCCCAGAACAGCTAAGGGAGTTGGTCCCGAAAGCTGCAGACAGGCTCAGCTCATGCTATAGCACCATCTCACATGAAACCAAGCACTCTGCCTCCAGGATTGATGAGGCCTGCCATAGGAGTGACTTATAAGTGCATATGTGTCCACATATAGGTTTAGATATAGGTATACTATATCTAAGCAGGGGTGATTACACGACCTTGCCCCAGCTGAGTGATCAGCCAGTTGTGTCAGTTTGGATAGCCAGCCAGGGTTGGCAAAAGATATGCTGCAGCCCCTGGTAGGCCTTGGATGCACCTATGCCCTGGGTACCTATTGTACACTGTACAGGGGCTGACAAGGTGACCCAATGTCCGATTGGTTATGTACCTAAAGTACATGGATGTGAATTTAGAGAGAGAACAGCAGGCTGTTGGTCTGATTAGCAGGCCCACAGCCACAAGTCGAAAACTAGTGAAGCAAAAATAAAAAATTGGGGTGACCATAGGAAAGCAGACCCTACTCTCCTACACTCAATGTTGGCAGAGAACATGTTGTACACTGCTTTGACCAAATAGTTTTTAGTCTCAGGTAGTTTTGAGAGTTTCTTTACAGTAGTGTTCCTTGGGAGAATTCTTTGAGGATTCAATTTTAGCCGTAACGTAACAGACACTTTCTTTATTAACCATTTCTTTGTAAAGTTGAATATTATGAGGCCCATTAGAATGTCAGGCGGATCGCCACCGCCCGCATGGCGGTGGCATTCCGCCCGACATTCTCTCCCGCCCGCACCCCCCGGCAGACGGATAGACTGTCTGCCGGTTTTCCTCCCAGTCGATGAGTCGACCGGGCAGAAAAGCTTTTAATATGGTGGTGGTGTCTGTTAGACACCTCCATCGATATCGGGATGCATGCGGTGATTTGCCTTTCCGTGGCGGCAATGCCGCCACGGTAAGGCATGGGTCTTTTACATTCGGGGCCTGTATTGGGCCCCCAGATAATTCCCTGGGGGGTGGGAGTACACAAGGGGGGTACCTATGGTACCCCTCTGCATTGTCCTAGACATGGTGGCAGGCACCTCGCGGTGCCTGTCACCTTGTGCATGACAATGCACGCTGTGCCTTTTGTCCGCCCGCCATCCAAATGGCCCCCTATATTTGTAAATGTCTCTTTCCTTAGGATCAAGGTTCGTTCTTTACTTTCTTTCCTATCTACGGCACCGCTGTTTTTGAATCCTCAGCTGTTCCGTATACCAGGTTTCAGAAGGAGCTACTCTATGGTATGCTTTAATAGACACCAATTGGTTGAGGTTGAAGTGTAGCCAGAGACGGTAGTTACTGACAGCTGAGTCCAAATCATTGGACACTCTTGGCAGGGTCTGGGCTAGAGAGGGGTTTATCAGGTCTGCACTAAGCTATGTCAAAGATGTCAGGTTTTACTACCTTGAGGCCTATTGATGATTGAATCTTTTGACAGCTAGGTAAGCTCAAAGATGACCGCTAAGTGTTCTGACCAACCAAGCAGAATGAAAACTATGTTTGGAGATGGGGTTTTCCGAAAAAATACCATTGATAAGATGGCCGGCTGCATGAGTAGGTTCTGTGACCAATTAAGCTAACCCCATGCTGGCCATTAGATCAATAATGTGAGCTGAGTCCTAGTCTTCAGGGTTTTATAGATGGAAATTAAAATCCCCAAGGCCCATATCAAAGGGAAACCTAGTGTATACGACCCAAATTCCTCAAGGTGCAGCAGGACTTTTGGATGTTGGAGCGATAGCCAGATGGTTTGGGAAGTAGCCAGAGAGTGGGATAACAGACTAGGCCAAAGCTGAACCAGTAGTTTAGTGAAATTCAAGACCCATGGAAATTTACAGACTGAGGGTACAGTTGGAGGAACTAATCAGGAAGAACCTAGATCTCACACACATAGAGCAGTATTAGGAGAATTATCCGATATTCCTGAGAAAACACGTTACCCGATGTGTATTAGCACATGACATATTTGCAGAATTGTTAGGGAAATTGAGAAGCTGGATTTTACAGAAGAGGTTTCAAGCTTAATTAGATGGTGAATCAATTACAAGAATGAGGACCTTTGTAATGAAGATGTATGTTTAGGAATTGGTCACTTGTAAACATAAATTGGGTAATCTTAGGGGGGTTAATGAGACACATGGGCTAGGAAAGAGGAAAAGAAGAAGAAAAAGTAAGATACTGGGGGCCAAAAGGTAAGTCAGCTCCATCAAAGTATCTGGAGTCTTTGAAATTGCAATGAAACTCATTCCCTGTGCAGTATATTGACGATCTGCTGATAGTGTCGGTGTACCAAGAAGTGTGCAAACAAGACACCATCGCCTTGTTAAATCACTTTGTTGAGAACTGACATAATGTGTCCCCGAGTAAAATGCAGGACTGTCAGAAAGAGGTCCTGTATCTGAAACATAACATTGAGAAGGAGGCAAGGAAGACGTTGCAAGAGAGAATCTCTGCCATTTTGAAAATGATTCTTCCCACTACACAGAGAGAAGTCAGGCTGTTTCTGGGAATGACAGGCTAATGTTGTCAGTGGATTTTCCTCCTTTGCCTAGTGACCAAACCTCTGCAGAGGTTAACACGCAAGGATTTGCCTGATCCGATACCTTGGGAAAACAACAACATGAATGCTTTCCCAGAGTTGAGAGAACATCTCTGTCCAGGCCCGGCTCTGGGAACGCCAGATCACAGTAAAGAACGTATGTTATTTTGCAGTAAGAATGAGAGCTGACCTGGCTCAGTGCTTACCAAAATCCGCAGTGATTCCTGAAGACCAGTAGCATATTTTTCGGTCAAATTTGACCCTGTATCCACAAGACTGACCGGCTGCCTTCAAACGGTCGCAGCGGTGGGTGTCAGCATCGACAAAAGTGAGAAAGTCACGGGCTGTCCTCTTACAAAGACAGTTCTTCATGTGGAAATATTGCCTTCTCGTGCTATGACCCAACATTTAACAAATAGCCGCTCACATGTTATAAGAAGTTCATACCTGCTGCCGAACAAACACAAAACCTGCCAATCTTGGAGCTGTGATTGGCTGGAGCAGGCTAACCCAGCGCTCATTTTGAGGATGGGGACCTGCCGTTGCAATCCCTCGGCTGTTTCTCAGTCTTGAAATTGCAGTCTCTGAGGTGCCCAGATCAGATTGGCCGGCTGAAGTCAGCTGGCCAATTCGACCTGCGCACTGGCCGAGGGCTGCATTGAAGAACCGGGATTTAAACCCAGCGGCGCCAGGGGCACGCCCAAAGTCTTCGGGTTCACCTGTCTTAGAATACAGAGACACAGGATACTTCTTGGTGGCGTCAAAGATCAAATTTATTAGCTGCAGCCAGTAACAGAGGTCCTAGAAGTACAACACGGTGTATGTTCTCAGGAGACTGCTCAACTTTACAAAGCCAGCCATCCCTTTTTATGCAAAAAATTGTGCTTCAGGCAAACATTCCTTATTTACAGTTTGACCACTCACATGTTTCCACGACAAAAAGCATTGCATGATGACAAACCCATTTTTCAGTTTGTCCAGCCCATAATTAATCATCAAACAAACCCAAGATAAACATTCTTCTTTAGACAAGCCGGACAAACCCATAATAAAAAGGCCCTCAGCCCACATCATAAATAGACCATAAAGAAGGAAACAGAAACAGATAGAAGTAGGATAAGGCATGTTTGTGTGTGGTAAAACTTTACGATGTCCTGTGCTCTGATCCTTAATCTTGATCAGCTAAAGGGCAAGAACTGGTTTGGCAAGGTCAGCTTCAGGCAACAGGGTCAGTTCACTCAGGTCAAACAGAAGTCAGCACAAACTCAAGCTAAGGTGTATGTGTCCTAAAGACTGTTTGGCCACAGTCATCAGCCTTTGTGAGGGTAATCACAAAATGGCTGCCATGCACAAAATGGAACCCGAGGGTACAGAAAGAAATCTTCAAATACACAGGGAATCCATCGGTGTAACATGACGAAAACACTCATACTTGCTGAACTCAATATTCACGGTTCGCTGTTACCAAAATCGTAACAGAACCATGACCTTTATGACCCAGGTTCAGAATTTACAGAACCTCAGGCCCTCCTTTTGCCCTTACATAGGCAATCACTCAGTCTATATCTGAATCGATGTCAATATTCATCAGGTCATCAAGGTGTTGTTGGAGCATCATCCTATCTCTCTGTACTTCTCTTGAGACAGGCGGTCTCCTTACACACGTAGTAGCACAAAGTCCACATATGGCAGGACCACACTGTACACAAAGACAACACGAGAAAAGAATCACTAAAGCCACACCAATGACCGTCAGAATCTTCCTTCCCCGAAACCATCCAACTAACTACCAATCTCCTTCGCCCACATGTATAGACTCGGAGATCTTATGTAACCTGGAAATAGCCTGGTATACTGTCGGAGCATTATCTGGAATGAAAACGCAGCAACTTGATTGGATCACTTTACATACTCCACCTCGATCCGCAAGTATGACATCTAAAACCATACGATTCTGTAATGTCATAAGGCGATCCGCTTGAATCTCAGCTGTCAAATTACTAAGGGCACCGGCAGATTCGTTCACGGTGGACTCAACCACTCTCGTCAATTGCCGCAAGTTTCTACTGTTAACCATAGGCCCCCAAAACGGTAGGAAACCCTTAAAGAAATCTCCCACTTCTTGTCCAGCGGTATCTTCCTGATCGAAGACACCTTTAACAACTCTCGTCTTGTGGTAATCTGCAGCAGCAGTATACGTAGGAGGCAACAGATATCTAACATAACATGTTCCCAAAAAATCAGGGGGCAACCATGTATATGCTCTGTTGTAGCATATAAAAATACGTACCCTTAGCTGCCAAAAAGGGCGGGGAAGACTGAGACGCAAAAATTTACAAACACTCTTCCCTAACTGAGCTTTTGGATTCTTGCCATTACCTTGCAGACAAAAACGACCTCGGTGGGGTACGATCCAAATTGGAGGTGACCTCTTCCGTCTCTGCTTCTCACTCAGACTAATACTATATCCGGTCGCGTTCCAACCAACTCATCCTTGGGAATGGTCCTATACGTATTAAATCTCTACTCATATTCGTAATTCCCTCCACCAAGGCTTTATTACTTCAGTTATCTCTCGTGGAACGCAGGGTATAGAATTCGATAGCATAAATGAACATAGTCTGGAAAGCCCATAAAGACCCATTCTGACTGAACGGCAGAACCAGATAGGGAATACCTCTATCCGTAGTATGTGGCATAAGACCACACACCCAACAATTAGTGGTGTTCACTACCAACTGGTGTTGATGCAGGAGCTGTACAAAAGAATTGTTTACGAATTCTGATCTTCTAACCTGCTCATGTTCAGGAAAAGTGTGAAAAGAATGCAAAGAAGCAGTAGTAGGAAAATACATAGTTTGGGAAGTGGGTGCAGAAGTCATCTGGGTAGAAAAAACAATCCCACCCACCAAAGCTAACGTCATACTAAGGCACATCAGAATACATGTGATCAGGAAACATTTGCTATGCATTATACTACGCATTTTCATTTCCAAGTTCATATTCTCAACAGGTCTCTCAAACTCAAAAAACTCCATCCTCTAACCGTGCTGTTCACGGCGGTTGGGTCATCCGTGCTAAGGAATGCGTCTGTCAGTCCAGGGAATGCCCTAAGACCAACCAGAACCTTGACCTTGTGTCTTCGGTTTGCACTCCCAAGTCTTTACACCGCGACCCTACAGCTGAACCCGGATGGCGGTTCGAAAAAGAAAAATCGGTCAAAACAGTTTCTCAGATGGGAGAGCTTAGCTTCAAAAATAGCAAAGAAAACTTTATTAGTCCCACGACTCTTGGTCGCAAATTATAACGGCCTTTACCAGGCAATGTCTGATCACAAAACAAAAGTTCAGGTTCAGTAGTGTCCAGTCGAACTGACGGTGGCACAGCTTCTTGCAGAAGATCGTCGCTTTCACACTCAGAACTTGTCCCAATTAAATGTGCATCGCTAAAAGGCAGAAAACGAGGCACGGTGTCAGTTTCTGAATCAGGAATACCCTCCTGGACCCACTGGTCGTACGGCAGAGGCAAAGGAGCTCTCTTACAATGTACGCCGTGGATCCAGTTCTTTTTCCCGTGCACTCGCACTGCAGATCGCGTAGACAATAGCACCAAGTAGGGTCCGGTCCAGCGGGGCTGATCGTTCTTTGTCCGCTGAAAATTGCGCGTTAACACCCAGTCACCTGGATTGATGGTGTGACCTGGGTCCGCAGACGCGGGTGGGAGGCTATCATGAACCTGCTGATGTAAGACACGCAATTTAGCTGTCAAATCATACAGATAGTCAAGCAACACAGGGTGTTCAATCTCACTGAATTTGGTCGGGCTCGGCACTCCCCATATGTTTGCCGGGCGACCAAAATCTCACATGGACTAAGTCCCACTCGAGAATGTACAGTCATCTTAGTTGACAAAAGTGCTAATGGCAAAGTATCGGGCCATTGGAGACCAGAGCTCGCCTGTATCTTGGCCAATTTCAATTTAAGGGTGCCATTATAGCACTCAACTAAACCTGCAGATTGGGGGTGATTTGCAGCATGAAACTTTTGTCGGATACCTAAACCATCACACACTCTCTTCATCACTTTACCCACAAATTCACTCCCATTGTCACTCCAGACCATTCTCGGCAAACCATACCTAGGGAAAAACTCCTTAACAAGGGCTTTAGCTGTGGACAAGGCAGTATTATCTTTCAGGGGATATGCTTCTACCCATCTCGAAAAGGCACAAACAACCACGAGTACGTATTTCAGGTTATTGCATCTCTCCATGTGGATAAAATCTAATTGCGAAACCTCAAACGGATACGTCGGAGGCGCAAAATGACCAGCTGAAGTTGGAGTTCCCTTACCAGGATTGTACATCAGACAAACCATACAATTCTTGACCACGCTCTCTGCACACTTAGGAATTCCAGAATTTTGCCATATTGGAGCCAACAACTTACAAATCCCTTTCGCACTGATATGAGCCATTCCATGCGCCATCGTAACCACTGCAAGCACGTACGCATCGGGTAACAACAATCGCTGATGCTCTGACAACTCAACCCAACAACCATTCGAATCCAATTTACCCATACTCTCTCTCCATACGCTCAACTCTTTCTCTGTAGCTTCAGCTTGAATTGACTTCACACTTTCTATCGTATCTTCACACATACTTCTATCTGGAACCCATCTCGCCGGACCTGCAACATACATTCGACTCATCACATCCCTCGCCACATCTTTCGCAACTTCATCCGCAAACGCATTACCACGACCAACGTCATCGGTAACCTTCTTATGTGCACTGCATTTCACAATCGCAACTTGCAACGGCAAGGTAAGTGACTCAAGAAGTTAATTCACCAACTGACCATGCTGAATCTTCGTTCCATGAGACGTGAGGAACCCACGTTCCTTCCACAAGCGACCAAAACTATGAGCCACACCAAACGCATACTGGCTGTCGGTATATACAGTCACTCGTTTCCCTTTCGACAACACACACGCTCTTGTTAATGCAATCAACTCTGCTGCTTGAGCTGAATTATGTGGGATACATGCAGCTTCAACAATCGTGTGCAAAGTCGTAACAGCATATGTCGCAGTCGTATCACCATTCGGAAGCTTGAAGCACGAACCATCCACCCATAAGGTACCATCACACTTCGCAAGAGGAGTGTCCCTAAGGTCTATTCTCCCTTTCGTTTCCTCCTCTGTCCTAAGAAAACAATCATGCTGTTCAGAAACATCTGTCTTTACTGAAATCGGCAACAACGTAGCTGGATTCAACGTATTGCATCTCTTTATGTGCACATGACTCGCTAAGAGTGTCAACTCATAACCTGACAATCGAGCACTAGTTAAGTGCTGTGTCTTGGTCCTATTCAACAAGGTATCCACTGCATGTGGAACCATCACAATCAACGTATTATCCATCACCAAACCAGCAGACTGTCGGATAGAAACAGCTTCTGCCGCTGTAGCTCTCAAACATGGCAACGCTCTAGCTACCGGATCCAAAGTTGACGAGAAATACGCACATGGACGTTGCTTATCGCCGAACTGCTGTGTCAAGACTGACAATGCACATCCCTCTCTCTCGTGGACATAGAGTGTAAAAGGCTTACTGTAATCGGGGGTACCCAACACAGGAGCCGAACACAACGCATCGAGCAATTCAGAAAAACTTTTCTGACAATCGTCAGACCAAGGAAGAGGATTCGGTGTATCCTTACAAGTCAATGACAACAAAGGCTTCGCCAACAAAGAAAAATTCGGGATCCATTGTCTACAGTACGATGTGATACCTAAGAAAGCACGCACTTCTCTCTGTGTGCTTGGCACAGTCATTTGAGCAATCGCTCGAATTCGTTCTGGGGTCAACCTTCTTCCCTCCTTCGACAAGAGATGACCTAAGTAGGTCACTTCTTGGCGACAATACTGCAACTTCGAAGGTGACACTTTATGATGCAAGTCAGACAAATGTTGCAACAAAGAAAGGGTAGCTTCTTTACAAGTTTCCTCATCATCAGCAGCCACTAACAAGTCGTCAACATACTGATTAAGAGCAGCACCAGCAGGTAACACAAGAGTATCAAGTTGAGTTTTCAAAGCCTGACTATAGATAGAGGGACTTTCGCAGCACCCTTGAGGAGCGCGCTTAAACCGGAAACTTCGGCCTCCTAAAGAGAAGCCAAAAATATCTCTACTCTCCTCGGCAATCGGGATGCTGAAGAAAGCATTCTTCAAATCAATCACCGAAAAGCAGGTGGCTGAAGCTGGAATCATGGTCAGTAAAGCAGTGATATCTGGAACAACAGGAAATTGCGGAACTACAATCTTATTCACCTCGCGAAGATCGATCACGAACCTATATACAGGGGGTTGCGAAGAATCAGTACGTTTCAGAACCGGCAAAACCGGACTATTGCACACATTACCTCTTGTTTCTTCAATCACACCTTTCTCAATAAGATCATAGATGATCGCTAGCAACGCTCTTTCACCATCACTAGAGATCCTATATTGGGAATACGTGGCAATTTAACATTCGATTTGAGCGTCACAACATATGGTGGAATCTCCAAAAGACCCACGTCATTAGGACCAGTAGCCCAAAGAGTATCAGGGAGAGAACGCAATTCCAGTGGAAGCCGATCTTTAGACAGATACATCGGAGAGATCACTTTCTTACCCAAAGTAAGATGTACTCCCGAAGGCGAACAATACAATGTCGCATGCAATCTCTTTAACAAATCCAGACCCAACAAATTCTCACCACAACCTGTCGTCAGAATGAGGGGTGCTTCCAATTCACAAGATCCAATAGAAAGAGACAAGGGACTAGAAACTGGATTACGAACTGGGGCGCCAGAGAATCCTACTGAAACATTTGTTAAGCCAATCAGAGGTGCGCCAGGGAGTTTAGAGTGCATGATAGAACTCTTCGCTGCACCAGTATCCAAAAGAAAAGGCTCTACCACACCCGATGTAACTACTGCAACATAAGGTCCATTCTGATCTACCGGAACTGACACTACTCCCTCTCTTTGTCTATGGCTGTCCTAACAATCATTACCGTCCATATTCTCGTCTTCGACATAGTAGTCGTCAGCATTGTACTGAGTCGTCCTACCAGACGCACCATTCTGCTGATCAAAACAATTCATCGAATTTTGTGGAGGAAAAGGACGCGCATTCTGGGGGAACACACCACGTCCCCTACCACTAGAAGCTTGCTGAACACCTCAACCTCTCACACCAGAAACACCATTCGCGCGCTGTAACAGAACCGGGCAACTATTTTTAAAATGACCCTCTTCTTTACAATATGCACACTGATTAGGGCCTACAGGAAAACGCGGTTGAGAAGACTCGAACCTTTGCGAGTTTCTCTGAAACTGCTGAGGTTTCTGATAATCACGTTGGTTATTACGAGGCGGATACGCTTGCTGCAAAAGAACCTTCGTCTTCAAATCTTTAGTCTTCTTGTCTGCTCTATCCTTCTCATCCTTATCCCTATTTTCGTAGTACTGTGCAGTAGCCAATATCTGTGCCGATGATGAAACAGCCCAAGAACTTTCTGAATCCTTCAACTTAGTACACAACTCGGGAAGCAAATTAGGCACAAACTTATCAACAAACAACCGTTGACCACCTTCCGTACTCATGTCTTGACCACTATGGTCAATAAACGTCTCTTCAAACCTAGTGAAGAAATCAGACACACTTTCATCTTTCTTCTGCTTACACGCAGACAATTTGTCCCAGTTCACTCGCATAGCAGGCATTAAAGTCTTCATGTAAGTAATGATCCTACCAGGAAGTTCTGCAACTAAAGGCTCAGGTTTAGCACCACCATCTTGTCAACCATCCGCAGCACCTAACTCTTGCGCATGATCCATATGACGAATCAATCCCCATAAAGGCTGTGGAACCACATTTCCAAACAACATGTCTATATCAGTTAGAGTCATAACACATGAGTCTGCAGTCTGTGATAATTCCTCATAATACCCTGCAGGATTTTTACGGGAGTCAGGCAAAGCCTGCTTAAGAGCCAAGACTTCAGCTCGCTTCCACGGAACATGTACCCAAACACGCTGAAATGAGCCGGCGCAGCTACAATACCAGCCTGAGCATTGGCCTGAACGGCCTCTTTCCACACCGGAGGAACTTCTCTCATCGGATATTGTCTCACTTTCCTCCTAACTGCAGGATCAGGCTCAAACAAGCGCTGAGAAGGAGAATCGCTCCTAAACGCAAGCACCATCCTAACTGCTTTCTCAACTCCGGAACCCACTATCGTCCCTTTCGCAAACTCGGACTGTACATTTAGCAACTCCACTGGGTCTGAACCCAAATCATTATCCTCCCATTCCTCACGGAGGAAAGTACACATTTCATCAAACACATATCTTTGCTTGGGTGCTTCCCACTGCTGGAAAACATCCATAACTGACTCTAAATTATACCTCGAAACATTCTAAACCCATCTGCGAGCCAAGAGATCCAACACTGCCCGCTCTTCGGACTAGGTTACTGGCTACACAGTTGTTTACGTGCAGAAACAGGGGTCATACTCAATGACCCAAAGAAAGGAGACAAAAAACCAGTAACAGTTTCAGTCATTCGCTGTCGAGCAGAAGGAGAAGCTGTCATAAGGACAGGAGACAAAGTATTTTGAGGCAAAGTAGCAGAAGTCAAAGGTAAAGGAGAGTGAGGCAAAGAAGGTCCAGGCAAAACTGATAGCAAAGTTGGCGGCCCCAGAGGAGGCTGCGCCGTAGGAGGAAGAACCGGCTGAAGAGGAGCCAGTGGTTGAACAAGACCAGGAGGTGGAACAACTGGAGGTTGAGGAGGTGCCGTAGCACTCTGTGCATAAGGGGGTGGTAATCTCAACAAATGTGACAATAAAGGATCCTTCTCAAGGTCCTTCGTTGCATTCTCAAGAAGAGATGGCAAAGCTGGATAACATTTATCAATAGCCATATTATGTTGCCTATCTGACACCTGAATTGCTTTATCTTCTTCGTTTTCTTTAAACTGCCTGGAAGCTTACATTATTGACATAGCCTTTTCTCTTTTATCTCTTTTAGCTTGTTTAATTTCTCGTTGTCTGGCTTCTTTACGCCAAAGGCGAAAGGAGTCAAACATTGGCGGCCGGGTTTTCTTCTTAAATAGTTTAACTTCCAAATTATCTAGAATCTCTGTGTCATAACTACCATGATGTGGCCATTTTAAAACACTGTCTTTCCTAGTGTATCGGACCCATACTTCATTAAACGTAATAGGGCCCACACCATGTTTAGAATAGAGCTCATAAGTTGGAGTTCCAACTGGAGGTATCGGGCACGAGTCCTCCAACCGGGAATCCCTGTTGCAACCATAACAAAACCAAGTACCAAATTTGCTGCGACTAGGCATCTTCGCTCACTAATCGAGCTTCAAACTTCAAGGGGCTATCTCTATCGATACACTCGTAAATATACAAGACCTTCGGTTTTTGAAAATTGCAATCTTCAAATAAAAACTAAGGACCAAACAAACTAAAAACCAATCAAACTAAGAACCAAAGACTCAAAGAACAAAGGACTGGGAGCGACCCACTTATACTTAACTGAATTGTCTTTCATGTCACCAGAAGACCCGTCTATCGGCTCGCCTTACAAAACTTCACAAAGGGGGGTCCAAGACAGGGCGACAGTCAGGGCAGCTGTCCTTTCGTAGCCGTCTGGAAAGCGGGAAACCTCGTGGAAAAGACCTTCAGTCCACGTTTTTGACATGCAGAGTTCGCTGAAGTGGGGGCCCTCCTCCAGAGTTTCCTCACGAAGCTCCTCACGATCCTCGGGCTTGGACCTGTACCGCTGAAGTCGCCCCACGTTGGAAGCGCCAACTGAAGAACCGGGATTTAAACCCAGCGGCGCCAGGGGCACACCCAAAGTCTTCGGGTTCACCTGTCTTAGAATACAGAGACACAGGATACTTCTTGGTGGCATCAAAGATCAAATTTATTAGCTGCAGCCAGTAACAGAGGTCTTAGAAGTACAACACTGTGTATGTTCTCAGGAGACTGCTCAACTTTACAAAGCCAGCCATCCCTTTTTATACAAAAAATTGTGCTTCAGGCAAACATTCCTTATTTACAGTTTGACCACTCACATGTTTCCACGACAAAAAGCATTGCATGATGACAAACCCATTTTTCAGTTTGTCCAGCCCATAATTAATCATCAAACAAACCCAAGATAAACATTCTTCTTTAGACAAGCCGGACAAACCCATAATAAAAAGGCCCGCAGCCCACATCATAAATAGACCATAAAGAAGGAAACAGAAACAGATAGAAGTAGGATAAGGCATGTTTGTGTGTGGTAAAACTTTACGATGTCCTGTGCTCTGATCCTTAATCTTGATCAGCTAAAGGGCAAGAACTGGTTTGCAAGGTTAGCTTCAGGCAACAGGGTCAGTTCACTCAGGTCAAACAGAAGTCAGCACAAACTCAAGCTAAGGTGTATGTGTCCTAAAGACTGTTTGGCCACAGTCATCAGCCTATGTGAGGGCAATCACAAAATGGCTGCCATGCACAAAATGGAACCCGAGGGTACAGAACGAAATCTTCAAATACACAGGGAATCCATCGGTGTAACATGACGAAAACACTCATACTTGCTGAACTCACTATTTACGGTTCGCTGTTACCAAAATCGTAACAGAACCACGACCTTTATGACCCAGGTTCAGAATTTACAGAACCTCAGCATTACGAGTGTAATCACTAAGTGTGAGCGGGAAATCCGTTACGCTCGCGGAGTTTGCGGATTTTTTGGAAATCCGCAATCCGCGAATTTTGCGGATTTCCCGCAAAATCCGCAAAAAAAATCAGCGAACGTAACGGGTTCAAAAGTTGAACCCCCACTCATGCAACTATTTTACAATGGCGCCAGCAAGCTGCCAGCGCTGTTGTAAAATAGTTACAAAGTTAGCTTGCACAGGAACCACTAGATAAAACGAAGCAGGTGCTGCTTTATTTTATCTAAGTGCTTCCTGTGCAAGCTAACTTTGTAACTATTTTACAACGGCGCTGGCAGCTTGCTGGCGCCATTGTAAAATAGTTGCATGGCTGGGCACAGGTCTGCAGCTCACTCAAGGGACCCCTGCGCCCTTCGGGGCGATTGCATAGTAACACACACATGGTCGCTCGAACTAGTTGATGCTCAAATTCAGTGACTCATTCATTAGCCCAAAAACAATCGTGAGCGTCGTCGAGGCTGGACAGGTGTGCCTTCTTCCCAAATCTACAGTGGAAAATCAGCTGTGATGCTGGATAGGCTTTGCATCCTTGACTTTCACGAGCGCAATACCCGTGCTGTTCCTGTGACCGGCACAGGTCTGCAGCTCACTCAAGGGACCCCTGCGCCCTTCGGGGCGATTGCACAGTAACACACACATGGTCGCTCGAACTAGTTGATGCTCAAATTCAGTGACTCCTTCATTAACCCAAAAACAATCGTGATCGTCGTCGAGGCTGGACAGGTGTGCCTTCTTCCCAAATCTACCATGGAAAATCAGCTGTGATGCTGGATAGGCTTTGCATCCTTGACTTTCACGAGCGCAATACCCGTGCTGTTCCTGTGACCAGGAGCTTCTTTCTCTTCATCTGCTGAACTTATCTTTCTCTGACCTTTTATTCACACAAGACGAGGCACATACCCTACTGGGCACATTGTGTTCGCACGGGTTTCTGCAAGTTCGCACGCGTTTTGTACAATTTCGCAATTTGCGAAATTGTACAAAACCCTCGCGAACTTGCAGAAACCCGTGCGAACATAAAAAAAAATCCGCAAATTCGCGGGAATTCGCGGATTTTGCGGATTGCGAGTTCGCAAATCCGCAAAATTCGCGAACGCGAGATTCGCAAAATTCGCCCATACCTAGTAATCACACTGATCAGCTGCCCCCTGCCATTGTGCAGTAACAGCATGAGCCGGGCACACATTAATAAAACTGTATTTAAGGCGCCTGATAGGTTTCAGGTTCCTGATCAACGCTCTCCTCGTTCTTTACAAGATACATCGGCCTCATCGTCCGGTGGTGGAAACGGCGGCAGAGGTCGGGGTGGCCAGCAGAGTCGCGACCAGCCCCGCCCAAAAGATGAAAATGGCAAGCAGGACGATTCTTCGCAGAAAAGACCACAGTTTCAGAAAAAGAAAGTTGCCCCTTTAACGGCGAGATATGCCACTGATAGTGAGAACGTAGCTTTGGAATCAGACATGGGCGCTGACGCTGTTGGACAGCACTGTGGAGATTAACATAGTGCGAGAGGCCCCACTACTGAAGGTGACAGCGACTGACCAATATGTTGTTGTGGAGACAGCTGATACCAGAGTAGCTCCCCTTGATAGACTTTATGACATTGTTTTTTTAATTGAAGGTGACATACAACGTACCATAAAAGTGGTATTTTGGGAAAATCTTACAACTACCTATGACATTTTGTTGGTGGAGGCTGACTGGCCCCCACCTTTTGTTCTTGCGGCTCCAAGGGGTGAGGAAGTGATCCTCCCAAGTTTCGCGCACACAGTCTCGAAGGAGCATGCGATGAATTTTGCAGAGTGGGCTAAGGCTCTTGCGCCGGCGTTGTACCGTACGCACTGTGGTTGGGATAAATTTTCCCCACACCACGAGATTCCCTTACGGTCTATGCCACAGCCTCAACCTCAATATCACATACGGCATGAAGATTAAGAAATTTTTGACCAATTGGAATATCAGGGAGTACTTGAAACTTGTGTGTCACCGATGAATAACCCGCTTTTTACTGTGACCAAGCCTGACGGTTTGTACCGTTTGGTATTGCATTACCGGCATTTGAACTTGCATTGCCGTACTTGTGCGGTACAGAATACCCACGGCTCTGCTTTGGTGGATGGTCTTGTGCCTAAATGGTTTAACCATGCTTGACATATCCAAAGTTTTTTTTGCCCACAATTTGTCTGAACTGAGTTCTCAATGGACCAGTTTTACCAGTGGCGGCAAACAAAGCCAATTTAGACGCTTGACTATGGGCTATAAAATTGTCCGGGTGTGTTTGCTGTATAGTCTCTCTCTTAGAGAGGGTTGACCCGGAAGCGTGTTCGTATGTGGATGACATATATCTCACGGACGACGAGATTTGGGCGCATCTGTGTCGTGTTGACCGCTTTATTTGTAACTTTGAGGACTTCGTATACAAATTCAACTTTGCAAAATCACACATTGCAGAATACACAGTGTTGTTTCTGGGTTACGAGCTCAACAATGAAGGAAGAGGATTGGCTCCTCACTTCTTGGAGAAATGCGCACAGCTGCACGCTCCAAACTCACTGAAAAAAATACAGTCCTTGAAGGGATTTTTGAATTTCAGGCGTACGTACATTCCCGAATATGCCCAGCGAATCAAGCCTTTGTATTCTTTGATTCAACCAACTTTTACCAAATCATGCTGGCTGCCTAAACATTCGGCCCTTTGCATTCTTTGCAGGTTGACCTTCTAGAATTTAAACACTTACTGACTTGTGACAACCACACCAACCTGGTGATAAGAATCATCCCTGGGACGGTGGGTTTCACTTACCTTACTTTTAACGAATGTGACACAGTACCTATTGCTTACAAGTCACACTTGTACACTTTGGCTGAAATGCGATTTTCCACTGTGGAAAAAGTTTTGACGGCGGTGCAAATGGCGATTCTAAAGTAACATGCACTGTCGCAGGGAAAACGCATAATGGTTGTTACCCTGTATCCTGCACTAGAGGCAGTAATGAAAGCCAGTGTACCAAATTCTAAAACTTTGAACCCTCGGTGGATTCAATGGGCAGCATCTCTGACATCCCCGGATGTCACCTTTATTTTTATTCCTCCTTACAGTCACAAGAGTTTCTGCAGTATGAATTTGTTCATCCTGCGCCATTGACTATGCGGCCTTTGGAGGATTTCCATTGTATCATTTACACTGATGGTTGAGCGCAAGTCGCGCATGGGTCTAAGCACGCTTACGTTTTAGCTTGCGCCATTGTGGTAGTTACCATGGAGAATGATGAATTCAAGTCCAAAGTCGTGCACACACAGACTCTAGGGGACTGTACCGCACAATTGGTAGAACTTCGTGCTCTGATGCTTGCATTGGAGTACGCTGATCCTAGTGTGACAACTCTTAATTTGAGTGATTCTTACTACTGTGTCCAGTCTTACAATGAGAACCTTTTCTTTTGGATTCAAAATGATTTTCGTGATTCCAAAGGTAGCACGATAAAAAACAAAATGATCTGGATTCGAGTGGCTGAGCTTAAAGAGCAGTTGCCGCTCGTGTATATAATTCACACTCTCGGTCATCAGCGTGTGGGAGTTCACTCTGTTGTCAATTCTTTGGCCGATGAGGCCGCAAAATCAGCAGTATCGACATGTTTAGTTGCAGCAGTTACACATTCTAAAAATAAGATTGATGATGACATCTTGGTGGCTGTAGCCGCACTGAGAAGGGAAGTAAATATCCTAAGGGGTTCCATTCGAGGTATTCTTATCACTTAAGTCCTGATAAAGTTCCCTTTGAGAAAATACCGGATGTTGGCGAAAGATTAATTCCCAACGTGGACCACAGATCCACGCTGATTACAGCTGCCCATGAAGGTGTTGCGTCCGCGCATGCGGGATTCCGGCTACTGTTGCTCAATTACAGCAACGCTTCTGGTGGCGGGGACTGTACAGACGCGTGACTATGTCCTTCAATGTGACATTTGCCAGCAGATTAAACCTTCAACTGCTGCGCGTCAGCCCCAGACCCAGTTGTATATATCTAATAAAACACTTGGTTGTGTTTACTTAGATCACTGCGGTCCTTTTTCCTTCGATACTGCGTATAAGTACATCTTAGTAGCAGTTGATTCATGCACACGCTTTGTGTAGGTGTGGCCACACTGCAGCGCTGATTCACCAACTGTCATAAGAGACTTGCGTGTCTTTGTAGGGATTTTTGCCTGTGGTACCTTCCATTCGGATCAGGGTCCTTTCTTTTGCCTCTAAGGCGTATAAGGATGCCATGGCTTCCTTGGGGGTCCAAGTCAAGTTTTTCTCTCCATACAGACCTGAGGGTAATAGTGTTGTGGAACGAATGAACCGAGATTTAAAGCAGTCCTTGACAGGTAGGGTTATAGGCACTGGCAGGAAATGGCTGGCCCACCTAAATAGCGTGCAGTGTGCGCTTAATCTCCCTAGAAGGTCTCTGGGTGGGCGGACCCCATACGAAATGCTCTTTGGTATCAAAATGTTTATCCCGGACCTTGACGGTCTAGACTCGGCGGCATTCGCTGCCTCCTTTGACATAGATGAACATTGCAATGTTTTACAGGATCTACAAAAGACGAGAGACAGTCTTGCAAAGGAACACTTGCCCTCCACATCTGTCAATCAATCAATCAAAGACATTTGTAGAGCGCACTACTTACCCGGAGGGTCTCAAGGCGCTTGGGGGGGGGGTGCTGCTACTGCTCGAACAGCCAGGTCTTGAGCTTCTTCCTGAAGGAGAGGTGGTCTTTGGTCAGGCGCAGGTCGGTCGGGAGGGAGTTCCAGGTCTTGGCGGCCAGGTAGGAGAAGGACCTTCCTCCTGTTGTCGTTCTTCGGATGCGGGGGACGGCGGCGAGGGCGTGACTGGCTGATCGGAGATGGCGTTTGGGAGCGTAGAAGTTGATGCGGTTGTTGAGGTAGCTCGGGCCTTGATCGTGTAGGGCTTTGTGTGCGTGGGTGAGGAGACGGAAGGTGATTCTTTTGTTGACGGGGAGCCAGTGCAGGTCTCTCAGATGTCCGGAGATGTGGCTGTGTCGTGGGATGTCGAGGATGAGTCTGGCTGAGGTGTTCTGGATCCGCTGGAGTCTCTTCCGGAGCTTGGCGGTGGTTCCGGCATAGAGGGCGTTGCCGTAGTCCAGTCGGCTGGTGACGAGGGCCTGGGTGACCGTCTTCCTGGTCTCGGTGGGGATCCACCGGAAGATCTTCCGTAGCATGCGCAGGATGTTGAAGCACGACGAGGCTGCGTTGCAGATTCCGGTAGTTGGCTGGCTATCACAGGTTGGAGAACTGGTTCGAGAGAAGATCGAAAATAAAAAAGAATTTGGTCCCTCTTATCGAGCTTCGGTTCCAGTGCTTGGCATGAAGGGCACAAGAACAGTCATTTTACCACAACATCCAGGTCGTAAAGAAAAAAGATATATCTCCATTGACAATGTCAATTTACACAGAGTGGCCGATTCTTCTTAGTATGACTCCGGCAGTCTCATGTCCATCGTTTTTGAGACATTCTGTTTTGACCCCAGCTCCTGACTCCAGACCTGATGTTGCCCTCGAGATGCCTGCTGTTTTAAATCCTTTTTTTGAGTTCTCCACCTGATGTTTACCTTGATGAGACTGAATATACTTACCCCAGTGACTTATCAATGCCCAATTTGCAAACTTGTTTGGCTGCAGAATCCAGATTTTCGTTTGACACTGATTCTCACACATCGGAGACCCCTTCCAAAATTTCTGTTTTTGCAACGTGGTTTAAAAAACATGTTTTGATTCCTCCTTGGACCTACATTTGGTTGGTGCTTTTTTCGATTTACTTGTTCATGTCAATTGGATTTGTGGTGTATTTTTTCCGCCTTGTCAAAGGACACTATGTTGAAGAGAGAACATGCATTCCACATATCAATGGAACTTTGGCTCCCCATTCCTCATCACACAGATTGAAGAGGGACCTGGCTTTTGTTAACATCACTGCTTGGCCTGTCTTAGATGGGATTGTGTGGGATGCTATTAGATTTCAAATCCATGGGCCCACAGAGGTTATCAATGTCCCAAATGTCCTAAGAGTTTCTATGGGGGATGTAATTAAACAAAATATACGTTCTGATGATTGGGATGTTCAGGCCATAGAAGCTTTGTTTTCTGATTCGAAATATTATGCTGCCTTTGATGCTGAAGATTTGTATTTAGATTCCGCAAATTAAGGCGATTCGTTTTGTTATCAACATTTTGGGAATCACTACCTGCATAAAGCTAATACCAGGAGGAATACTGTTAATTATACCCAATCGGAACATTGTCCCGCTCCTGTACAAGGCAGTTCCACTTCTTTTTTAAAGAGGCTCACTTATTTTACTGATTTTATTCAGACAAATCCCTATTCATTTTAATTTAAATTGACTGAGCAGTCCACTTCCAAGATTGGACTTACCCACACAAAATTATTGTATTCAAAGTCCTTTTTAGATCAATTGGGTGTAGGGGGCTACAAACTGTGGAAAGATACTATTGATCTTAAATCTGTTTGGGGTTCTAGAAGTTGGCAAGTGCAAGGCACAGAGGCTTTGCTTCGTGCATGCCTCATCCCAAAGCACATGTTGTTTTTAAATTCAAAGATTTCACAGACAACTTGCTTTGGATTGGCTACTGCTAAAGCATTGAATACTCCTTCTTTTCCTGACTTAGAAGAATATTCCGGTTGGAATAACGGTACCAAATTTTGCATACAAGAATTACCGACTCTGTTATTGAACTCTTCCGTTAACATATCTAGTTTGGATCCTAAGGGTTGGTTACTGTGGCACACAAATGCTGATTCTTGCCAGCATAATTTTCTGGATTTAGCTCCAGGCTATACACAGGTCAGGGTGGATCCCCGTTTTGAAAGTGGCCATTCTGTGACTACATATTCTGTAGGTAAATGGTGTCAGAGTTGGCTAAAAAATTCCACTTTGGCGTCAGTTAAGGTGCATTTATCTAAATTGACTAATGATGTTGATCTGAATGATTTTGTAAAAGGCCCGGCTTCTGGCAGATCTAAAATATGGATATATGCTATTTACAATGAAGTCTGGAAACTGTCCCAGATTGAGGCGGCATCCCGCATTAGAGCAATAGATCAAGCAAATTTAGAAAAAGTGCTGGCAGTTGTGGATAACAGCATTAACATGCTTTCTTCCTGAATGTACACGTTAGATAATATTGTTTCATCTGTTGTTGATATTGTGCAAGATGAAGTATTTGTTTTGTACCATGGTAAAAATCAATTACGTTCAATTATGCAGTTTGCATGGACTTTGCAAACCTTGAAAGCTGGAAAAGTGCCATGGGACTACATGAACACGTCTTCATTATTTGCCCCGTTTAATTTAACTGATAAACAACGTTTTATGTCAATGAGCGATGCAAACTTTTCCATGTTACACATTGAAAAGTAAGAACCGTTGCCTTTTTAAGTGGCTGAGACCAATTCGGCAACCTGGCTAATCCACGGGTTAATACCTCTCCTGTTTCCCCTTTTCAAGTTCGAGGCCTGTATGAAGTACTATGCAATTGGCAGATATGAACCACTAGGCACCGCTTAGCTTCATGAAGCTTGGTCGCTGTCGTTTACCTATAGGTGCCTTATGGAAGGGAGGGAGGTTTACTTGAATGGTGAGAATTGCACTAAAACACCAGATCACTCATTAATGTGTAGGAATATCCAATTACATGGCTCTTGTAACCAGGACGAGACAAATTTAGCTTGTGTTTTGAAAGGTACACCAGCACCTGCTATAATACCAACATTCACATTACTGGCAAACAGGAGTTATTTACTTTTAAATAATGAGGATTGTTGTGGGATGGTTGCAGGGATTCCTTACGTGGTTTCCGTCAGTGAGCGTGTGGTTTGCTGTAAAAATGTAATGATCCCTCCTCCGCATGGGAAGCTTGATGTTTCCATCTGGCCAACGATTCTGACCTTGAAAGCAGAGTTCAACAAGATGAGTCGCATAAGAGCTCTAATGTCCCAGAAAGATGTTGTCCTCACATCTGCTCGTGTCCTTCACGTAGCGAACACCCGCACGGAGGTGCATGCTTTATAAAATACTAATTTGCCCTTGCATTTTGGTGAGTTAATTCACACTATATGTAATGAATCCTACACCACAGGGCTGGCTCACTTTTTTAAAGTTATAAGCAGTGGCCTTGGGACTTCTTTTCAAACTATATTTGGTGTGTTCCCGGCATTTTTCCATTCAATTTTTTCCAGCCTGTTTGGTGGATTTCCCTTGATGCTAGCTCTGGCTGCGGGCATAATTCTGCTGTTTTGTTTATTTCAAAATGGATACACGTCCTGTGTTGCGAGAAGATCGATTACGGCTGTTGCTGCTCCGCAACCGAATGCTTGAATATTATGGAGCGCTGCCTCTTGCTACATTGAGTGCAGTTTATGGTTTATCGTTTAGATTTTCCTATTTTACAAGCGTCCAGCCTGTCTTTCATTGCCTGAGTTGCGATTTCGACTGGGCCCTGGATTTGTGTCTCTGCAATACAGGGTCTCCCAATGCGGATTATGATCAGTTTATGAGCCCCTTAGTTGCTCATGAATTGTTTTGTTCCGGTGGAGGGATTATGGCCTTTGCATAAATGCATGGAGTCCCGGGACGTTGGAATGTTTTCGCAGCAGCGCAAGATTTCTTGGCACGCAGCTTCATTGAAGACACACCTAGTTGCCCTCTGATGGTGCTAGAGGCTCCGGTAATTGAGGAACATGTATGTTCTTTCCCTTTGTTGCATTAGATGGCTGACATGTTTTCAAGAGGGGAGAAGAGCGACTTCCTTTTAGAGGCTGTTGCTACATGTTTTGCATATTCATTGTTGGATTGACATGTGTCCTCGCCTCTCTCTCCTCACTAACGGAAGCCACGATTTTGATATTTTTATACATTTTTTCCACTTTCCTTCAATTTTTTTCTCTACAGAGGCTTATTGGCTTCGCTGTGTCCGTATATCACCTCTTTGGATTTGGTACACATACAAAGTATGGAGTTTTTTGTTCTCTATTCTTTTTCCTGTGGCACTATGAACTTCGTTCTGACTGTCGATCTTGAACTCTGCTTCCTAAATTTTCCCTTTGTCTTATCTGTGCTCGGATCAAGGGAGGGTGTCATGGTGATGGGTCTTGACATTACACTGTGTTACGTTAGCATGAGCTTATTAGAAGTTTAAAAGCCATTTTTCCTTGCTGCTGCATTTGCACATGGCACACATTATTATAGATGTTTAGTGTCTAGCAGAATGTTTAGCTTCACAGGAGAATATTATGTTTTTCTATAATAGCAGCTTTGCTTGGTAAGATTTGTCTGAACAGTGAGTACCGAGGCCTTCAAGGTTATTTCAACACAGTGGTTGTTGTTCGGTCTGATCAGCGCACGTTCTAGACATAACACATATGCAGCTGTGGCCACCTCTGATTTTGGCGCGTTTTGATAATGCACTGCACAGGCATGCAAAAACACTTGGAGAACATTCGCATGCAGAGAGCTGGTTCAGAAAATTATGTGATCCATTTCTGCTAGGACCAGAGGTATGGGGCCGCCCTTGTAATACCAAGAGACCTTCTGTAGATATAAATATAAACTACTAGCAAGGGAGGATGAGATCTAGGTGTAATCTAGCCCTTGTCCATTTAGCATTTTAACATGCTTTCTTCCTTTGTATTTTATGGAATAGTTACTATGCTGATAATCTTGTTGCTTATAAGATGTCTGCTTGTATTAGCTAAGATACTGCACCTGAGAACGAGGCATTAGAAATAAATATTTCAAACTTGCACGTGTCTCTATTTACTCCCTGTTTTGGACTGGTATGAGAGTATAACGAAAGAGTGTTTGTGTGTTCCACGTTGCCTGAGGTATTCTAAGTTCCATGTTCTAGGTTGTCTAATCATTGGGGTTATGGAAGAACCAATGAGACACTGATTGCTAGTCTGGTAGGGGATTTTGGCTACTGAGGTGAGTTTTGGCACATCCTAATTCACTGAGGTTCCAAGTCTCTATGCACAGTTCTGTGTATGAGCAGAATCCCTGCGACAAGATTAGATTCTACTGTGCCTTTCAAGTCTGTAATCGCTGCAATTATTGGACTCAATGAGGGTTCCACAGTCTCCTCCAGCCGCTGTACCTGGGCACCTGCTATTGGCTTCCGGGCCGCGTACTTGTCCATTTTATTGGTCTGCATCCTGTGTTGTCCCTTGGGCCTCATCCGGGGACCCAGCACTGCAATTGATGTCTCTATCAGCGTTCCCCTTTGGTTTGATCCCCCGTGGCGCCTTGCACAGCAGTTCCAATCTGTCCTATCAAGGTTCAGTGTTGCCGCCCAAGGCTGTTTCCCTGAGTTTGCATGGCCTGTGCCTGGGACCGCAGACTTCACCAGTTGGACGGGTGGTCCTGGTTTGCTTCCCTTAGTTGCAGCTCCTCACGTTGGAGCTATAGCCACGGCCGTACAGTCCCCGTGGCATCCCCCTGGTTCTGGGTATAGCGTTTGCCCGCCCACATGGTAGAGAGCGATGCGTATTAGGGCTCCAACACTTCTCGCCCCTCTGTTGCGCACAGCGCGTGCACTTCTTCACCCCTGGTCACCTCCGCTGTTCACTGCGGCACACCTCAATTCCAGCTGCACTGCTGCCGAAGTTGCCATTCCTCTCCGAATCTAGTGCGACCGCAACCTGACCCCCGGGATTCACTGTGGCTGTCGGACTCCGCACCCTGTGCCTGCCATGGCTGGTCTAGCAGCCTACTCCGCTCAATCCTGTCCTGTGACAGTTGGCCACAGAGCTGTTACTGTCTGTGCTATACCTACCGGTGTGAGTGAGGGAACCTTGCATGGCTGATGTGGAAGAGGTGTGGCGCATCAGCTAGGGTGATTGACTCTGGAACCCAGGGGCTCAAGGTTCGGTCCCCGGTGCCGGTGGCAGATCAGTCCAGCACCATGTGACTCTGAGCAATACCTCGCTTAATCTTCCAGACGGCCCCAGCGCCTTGACACCTTCGGGTAATTGTTTGCGCTTTACAAATGCTGGACATTTACATTTGATGTCTATACCGCACCCGTACCTGCCAGGGGTCTGTGCCATGTGTGACACTTCCAAGCAGACACAAGGAGACGAGAGGAACGCCTGTAACTTGTCTCACCACTGGCAATCGCTCGGGTCGCAGCCCCAACCCATCCTTCTTCCGCTTGCTGTGTCACTGGAGCCAAGCTGGACCCGGCTGAAGAGCCCCCGTCAGTGTGAAACCGGCGCTGGGTTACTTCTGTTTGGGATCATGGAGGACCTGGCCAGTCAGTTCAGGCTGGACTCTTCCTATTGGAGGAGGGTCAAGGCTGATTTGCATATGGACTCTTTCTATTGGAGCTGGATCAAGGCTGATTTGCTTATGGACTCTTCCTATTGGAGCATTGTCAAGGCTGATTTCCATATGGCTGGGTCCACACTGAGGTGGCGCAGAGAGCAAAGGAAGGATGGATTGGGTTAGACAGATGGAAGCATTCCTGCATCAACTTCTGTGTGTTTGATACCTCGAGCAGTCCTAGCATTATAACAAACAGCTCTTACTTGCCATGAGTTTTGAGATAATACTCATACTGTAAAACGACAAACTACAAGTCCCAGAATGCACTAAACGCTAAACAAACAGCAGGTACAGGCGTGCCCGTTCTGTGCATTAAAGGAAGCTTGCACTGTTGCAACCCCTGCTGTATCTGTTTATGGTCAGTTGATGAAGCTTGGTGAAACTTTCAATTATAAAAAGCTGAAGCGTCTTCTATTCCCTCGTCCTTTCCGTTTCTCTACCTCTTGTTGCTCTTTCCTCTGCAGACATTCTTTTTCCTCCCCTCTCTCTGCCTTTATGTCCTTCTTTTCCCCTTTGGTTCTTTCACACATTGTTTTAACCCCGTGTATTTCTTATTCCACCCGCTGCTTTCCCTGTTTTCTCAGTGAAAGTCTTGGTTTCACTTTTAATTTCCTGTATTTCTCTCATCCCTCTGCCGCCCTCTGCTGCCCAGAAATAAAACACCCGTGGCCAGTCTGGGGTGATTTACAAGCCTCCGAGGCCCGGGTTGCTGCAGTCAGAGCTGAACTTGCACATTTAGCGCTGCGATGTCTCGTAGGCGCTATATCCATGCAATTACAATACAATTAGAGAGGCCTTATTTAGTGGACCAAGAGGAAAGTGACAAGCGTGTTTGACGCTGTTCACCCTTTCAGCAGCGACCAGAGTGCAATGTATTTTTTATTTATTTATTTATGCATTTTTATATAGCGCGGACTTTACCCGAAGGCGTCAGAGCGCTTCACATTCGGAACAGAAATGAAACATAATGAGAAACATTACAAAAGAGCAGATTACTAAAACATACGTTACTTACATAAGGTAGTAGTGACAATTGTGAGCAAAAAAAAAAAAAAAAACATGAGGTAGTAAAAATTGTGAGCAACCAAAAATACATGAGGTAGTAAGGGTAATAATGACAATTGTGAGCAAACAAAATACTTGAGGTAGTAAAAATTGTGAGCAACCAAAAATACATGAGGTAGTAAAGTTAATAGTGACAATTGTGAGCAAACAAAATACTTGAGGTAGTAAAAAATGATGAACAACCAAAAATACATGAGGTAGTCAAAAGTGCACAAGAGGAAAAGTGACAAGTGTGCAGTTAAAAGAGAAAACAGAGTATAATTTGAGGTATAATACTGCAATAAGTGCTCGGCACAAGAACAGGCGTTACGTAGGCAAGGTGGCACTTGTGCAAGTATCAGAGGTAAAAACATGTGAGAGGTAGCAACCGTGTGTTACAAGGGCAAAGTGTTGTGTGCATGTTACAAAAGGGCACCGAACACAAGTACATGGAGAATACTGCAAAAAGGCAGACACTCCCATCACAGGAGAACACTGGGAAGGCACTCCCAAGGTCATGGAAAGTAGTAAATATCAGTAGTGGGAAGCCTTCCTCCAAATAGCAAGAGGACGTGAATTACTATTGGAGGTGTCTCTGGAGGAGGAGAACTTTGAGGTCCCTTTTGAAGGCCTGGGAGGAGGTGGTGGTCCGGAGCTCAGGCGGAAACGAGTTCCAGATTCTCACTGCGTTGCCTGAAAAGGATTGGGCCATTGTTCTTTCCTTCTTGAAAGTGGGAGGTTCAAGCAGTAGATTCTCGGCATTGCGTGAAGGTCTAGAGCCTCCAGAGAGTTTCAGTTTATTCGCCAGGTAGCGGGGAGAGGAGGAGTGCAAGGCTTTGTGAGTGATACAAGCGGTCTTGTAGATAGCTCTAGCCTCGAAGGGAAGCCAGCGGAGGGTGGATAACATCGGTGTGATGTGATCGCTTCTTTTGGCCCCATAGATGAAACGAGCTGCTGAATGGAAGACAGACTTAAGTGGGGACAGGTGAGATTTGGGGAGGCCAGTAAGAAGAGAATTGCAGTAGTCTAGTCTGGAGAGGACCAGCGCTTGCACCAGGGTTATAAGGTCCTGCTCCGGGAAGAAGCGACGGATTCCCCAAAGAAGGCGCAGTTGGTAGCGAGCAGATTTTGCAATAGACTTGATGTGGGGAGTTAGATTGAGTTTTTTGTCTAGAATGACACCAAGAGATTTTGCGCTGTCGACAATGATGGGTTTGTTGTTTAGTAGATTCATCTGATCCATCCATGATTGAACCGGGGGAGGAGAGAGTGAGGAGGAGAAGAGGAGGAATTCAGTTTTGGAGGGATTCAGAATCAATTGATGAGATGACATCCAGTTTTGAATGGAGTCAAGAGTAGATCTTAGGATGGAGAGATCATGAGTGGAGGCAACCTTGAGGTAGAGTTGAGTGTCATCTGCATAGAGATGATAGTGAATCCCGGATTTGCTTAGGAGGTTTCCCAGTGGTTCTAAGTAGAGATTGAACAGTGTGGGTGCAAGTATAGAGCCTTGGGGAACACCTTGACCCACCGCCACAGGAGAAGAAAGACTGTTCGCTATTTTGATCATTTGAGATCTGTCAGAGAGGAAGGATGCAAACCATTTAAGCACAGTGCCCTCCATGCCCATTCTCTGTTGAAGAATATTGAGGAGGGTGTTGTGATTAACAGTGTCGAAGGCTGCGGAGAGGTCAAGGAGAATTAGCAGACAGGATGTAGGACAAACAACTCCGTACAACCTGAATTATAAAGTTCAAGCACAAGGGAGGAGACACACAGACGTTCGCACTTAAGAGAGAACTAGAAAGAGCCAACACACGCAGGAGGAGGGGACACAAAGATACCCCCACTTTACATAGAACATTGAACCAGGAAGTCCCAGCCGCACAGGAGGAGGAGACACACAGACGCTCCCACTTAACAAACAGAGAAACGAAACTTAACTTTACCTTCTTGCTTTTCTGGGATCATGGCCGCAGCAGCTCAACTCAGGAATCTCAAGGAGGAGGCCACTTGTTCCATCTGTCTGGAATATTTTACGGATCCTGTGTCCACAGACTGCGGACACAACTTCTGCCGCCCCTGCATCACTCGGAGCTGGGAGGGAAGAGATGGAAACTCCCCCTGTCCGCAGTGCAGAAAAATATACAATGGGAGAAGCCTCCGACCCAACACGCAACTCAGAAACATGGTGGAAATGGTAATACAGCTTCACCTGCCCCCCGTGGAGCCCCCACGGGAGAATCTGTGCGAGAAACACGAGGAGACACTGAGGCTGTTCTGTGACGAGGATCAGACACTCATCTGTGTTGTGTGCGACAGATCCAAGGAGCACATGGCTCACTCGGTCACTCCCATAGAGGAAGCTGCCCAAGAGTACAAGGTATGTGTGCGGGTGTTATGGGATCACAAGTGACGTCATTCTTTGAGACTCAAAGGGAAGGCTGCAGAGGAGTACAAGGTATGTGTGAGGCTGTTATGGGATCACAGATGGAGCCAGTCCTTGAGTAATATAGTGGAGCGGCCCTGCTCTAGAGCTTGGGCAGGGGCGGCTGGTGACATTTGAAAGTGGTGGGCATTATCTAATTTGCATATTGCACCGCAGCGATCGAGCCCGAACCACCTTGCATCCATCCATACATCATTCATGCATCCACCCATCCATCCATCCACACATCATTCATCCACCCACCCTGCATCCATACATCATTCATTCATGCATCCACCCATCATGCATCCACCCATCATGCATGCATCCACCCATCCATGAAATGAAATGAAATGAAACTTATATAGCGCACGACTTACCCTGGGGCATCTCAGCGCTTGCTTAGGGAACCCTTCCTGGTATTCCCCTGTGAGATAACCCTGGCAGGGTATCCACAAGGTGAAAGCCAGGCATCCCACCGCGAGGGGCCGTTGTGGAGATTAAGCAAGCTATTGCCCAGAGTCGCAGAGTGTGAACCCGTGAGTCGAGGAGGCACCGGAGCGAGATTTAACGAGTCCATGGAATTTTGAGCCCAAGACCCGCCGAGGCGGGGAATTGAACCCTGGTCCCGGGCCGAACTCAGGCTCCAGGTCTGCCGCCTCTAACCCCTGAGCCACACTTCTCCACATCCATCCATCATGCATCCACCCATCATGCATGCATCCATCCATACATCATTCATGCATCCATCCATACATCATTCATGCATCCACCCATCCATCCACCCAACCATCCTGCATCCATACATCATTCATTCATGCACCCACCCATCCATCCATCCACCCATCCATCCATCATGCATCCACCCATCATGCATGCATCCATCCATACATCATTCATGCATCCACCCACCCATCCTGCATCCATACATCATTCATTCATGCACCCATCCATCCATCCACCCATCCACCCATCCATCCATCCATCATGCATCCACCCATCATGCATGCATCCATGCATCCATCCATACATCATGTGGAGTGGTGTGGCTCACTGGTTAGAGGCGGCAGACCCGTAAGCAGAGGACGGCCCGGGACCAGGGTTCGATTCCCGACGCGGCAGGGTCGTGGACCATGGTCAGCGGGCTCGATAATTCTCGCCTCGGTGCCTACTCCAGTCAGGGACCACACTCGGCAACTCTGGGCATTAGCTTGCCTCATCTTCACAACGGCCCCCCCAGACCGGCGGGGATGCTTGGTCGCACCTTAGGGATACCCATTAGGGATCATCTCTCAGGGTGAGCCAGGACGGGTTCCCCAGCGGTCGAAGCGTGGAGATACTCCTCCGGGAGTCCATTCCTAGCGCTATATAAACCCACAATTAAATTCATGCATCCATCCATCCACCCATCCACCCATCATGCATGCATCCACCCATCCATCCACCCATCCTGCATCCATACATCATGCATCCACCCACCCATCCATCATTCATGCATCCATCCACCCATCATGCATGCATCCATGCACCCATCCACCCACCCATCCACCGAACAATCATTAATGCACCCACCCTGCAGCCATCCATCATTCATGTATTTTTATGACCATATAAAAAGTAAATTATGGACTCTTACAAGCCTTTAGGATCGATGTTGAAGGATGTGCCAGTTTACATATTACATCACCCCTACCTTTTTATGCTGGAAACCTTCTACCGCCCATGTATTTGCCATCCTGTAAGCCCTAGGTATGTACTATAAAAATTCACATACAAACATACACCAACATGCATGCAATAATAAATGCATATATCATGCTATTCCGCCTCTACCGTTTGTTAACATTTTGAAATTTTATAACCTTAGTTCAAAGAGTACATTATATTTGTGGTGACAGTTGTTAACTCATTTTCTGGAAAATGTTTGTAAAATGAAATCTGTTGAAGGCTGTTGTTGCAACTATCAAAAAAGAAATTCTGAGAATTTTTACATTTCCAAAACCCCATGCCGTGAAATAAACGGGTGACCTGGAATAGACCCACACATTTCTGCAGCAGATGCTTTAACACACTGAACTATCTCAAGTCATTTGTGCAAGCTAGTTTACTGGAACACCGAAAAACACACACTCTTACCTTGCTGCCGGTCCCGCACACGTCACAGGCTCACAGCGCCCCTGGCCAATCCTGGCGCCAGGGGCACAGGTACCCTCTCGCCCGCAGCACGCCCATTAGGGCTCCTGATGGGCAAGCGCAACGCCGCCAAAACATAAGTGCGCATGCGTGGGCACGGGTAAAAATTCACCCTCCGTCCCCACGCATGCGTACTTGTGTTGCCGTCTGTACAATCATGTCAATGAATCAACATGACGCCCGCCCGGCGGTCTGACGTCATGTTGACTCATTGACATGATTGTCATGAGGGAGCTGCGGGCGGCGTCGGGCAGGGGGGGCTACGCCCCCACGCCCCAATGGACGAACCGCGCCTGAGCTTGGGCCATGTGGGCCAGGCCCACCCAGGGAAGTGCCCTGGTCCGCCCGAGGCCAGAGCTGGAAAGCCATGGTTGTTGTTTTATTCCTAATGGTCACCAATTGTGTAAGATTACACTGAGAAGGCTGTCTAAGAGTAGAGAGGTTTGTCACAGCCCTGGGATCACAAGTCCTCCACATTGAACCCCGTAGAAGCTGCAAAGCTCAGTCTATGGTGTGACCGAGGGCCGCTCTGGTGCCAGCGGGTGGTGTAAAGTGGCTGTAGAGGCAGCAAAGCATGTATATCTGGTGACTGACCTCAATTGCGCAATGTGAAACGAGAAAACCTGGGATGAATCCCGGCTTCTCCACCTGACCATATTGTGTGACCCTGGGCAATTGTTTTATTACAATTTCTCTCCTTTTTCTTCATTATCACATAGAAGAGGAACTCGAAATACATGACTTCAGGATGCATGCTGTACAAAACCATCGCCTGTGCTTGGCTGTAATCACTAATGGCATTGTTGTCAGGATAGGGGGGGCATGGACGTTTCTAAATTATGTTTAAAAGCCATCACTTAAAAAATACTGCTATAATTTGATTTACTAAGGTGAAATGGTTCTACTGGTCAATGAAATACACTTTTTGAATTTTGAAAACACTATTGTATTTTTACAAGTTTGCTGTCTTTAAAAATGAAGGTGTTCCTAAAGTTAAGGGCTAGTTACTTTCTTTTCCTGATTGCAAATAACCTTTAAATAAGTGTTTGTTGTGTGTATATTGTGTGTGTGTATATATATATATATATATATATATATATATATATATAAAATCTATTTTGTATTTTAGCGCGCCGCCATACGCGCAGGGGTGGTCCTTTCTTAAAGTGTCATGGGCTATGGTGACTGCCCAGACCGCCTCGCACCCTGTTATCAGTGATATTCTACGAACTCGTGGAAGAGACATCACTACTTTAATGATGTCCCAGACTTGACTCACGGGGACCGTGGGGT
The DNA here is from genome assembly GCF_964261635.1 of Lissotriton helveticus. Classification (NCBI taxonomy): domain Eukaryota; kingdom Metazoa; phylum Chordata; class Amphibia; order Caudata; family Salamandridae; genus Lissotriton; species Lissotriton helveticus. Next base: position 87,520,898 of record NC_136063.1, read on the forward strand.
AGGAAGTGCCGGTTTTAAGAGGAGTCTCTCGCCCAGAAAATACACTGCTATCACCAACCTGTGCATGTTCATCGCCAGCCCTCCAATTGGATGTTCCACAAGCAGCTGGGGAACGGAATCACTCACCGCGACATCGCAACATGTAAAAACTACATTCTGATACTTGCAGTCCTTCCACTCAAAAACTACAACAGTGGTTCCGGTTGAACGAGGCACAGGTGCGCTACTAATCTACTTAAGACGAGCCAACACAATAAAGACATTTTGGATTTGTGAGAAGTTGGCCTGATATATGATGTTTCCAATTCTGGAACCACCTTGTATCAGTCCAAACAATCCCTTATGGTGTCAGGTTGTAAGTCAACCTTGTTAGACAAGCTATCCTAGGGGTAGCATGGACTAAGCAGCCTTAAAGGCTTAACTTAAGAGGTCGTGTTAAGCGAGCTGTTTTACCACATACAATCCTGTAATATCAAATGAAAGGACACCACACAAGTATATATTATAAAAATATATGTGTTTATTTCTAAAATAATCCCCAGTACTCTTTATGAGCAAAGGGGCACAAGCGTTAAATCAAAAGCACAGTATAACATACAAAGTTGCACAATTATGGATGAGGGCGGGTGGCCACTCAAACCATATATTAAGAAAGTGGTATAAGAGATACCAATCGACCAGTGGTTAGGCTTAGGGCCTAGGGAATCACTGGGAGCAGTCTGGACTAGCAATGCTGAAGTCGGGAAAAGCCCGCGGGATTCGGGTGCAGCACGTAAAGTGCGGCTTGCACCAATGCAATGTCAATAGTGCATAAAAGTTACACAAGTAGAGTTTAAAGATACTTCCGCTGAACCTAGAGGAACAAAACTTAAGACACAGACCCTAGAGGTGTTTACCAGTGTGGAAACACCGGCGTTGCAATGTTACCTCACCCACAGGAAGTGGGTGCACAGGGTCGAAGTGGCGTCGGGTTTTGACACGCAGGCTCTTGGTGCTTGGAGCTGAAGATGCTGCAGGCGATGGGAAGCAGAAGTGTCCGGTGTGATCCAAGGGTGGATCGAAGTCGAAAAGTATCTGAAAGCAGAGGGGACAGAGTCTGGGTCACTCAGCAGTGACCAGGGTGGAACCAGGACGGAACCAGGCAATGTCGGGCGCAATCAGATGGTTGTCGAGGAGCTTCTCTCCGCTGTCACGTGGGCTCTGGGGCATCTGCGACGTCCAGGAGCAGGTCACGATCTGTCCCACGCAGGCTCTCGCTGTCGGCGCAGTCGGCTTCAAGATTGGAGCAAACAGCACTTGGCAAAAGCAATCCACGCGGAACTGGGAGATTGCTTCTCACTCGGACCAGGAGGGTCAGAGCGGGTGCTCCTTTTCACAGGAGCTGGTGCAAATCAGAAAAGCAGGTCGATTTAAGGTTTTCGTTGGCACAGGGGCCACAAGCCAGCTGGCAAGTGACCGGGCCAACGCGTCGAGCCAACACAAGCAGAAGGGCCCCACGCAGCACTCGTCGAGTGTGGAGGGGTGAGCTTCGGTGCAAGAGTAGCTCAGGGTTGGGGCTTCTCAGACCCCGGTGTACAGCTTAGAGGATCACTCGTGGGCTGCACAGTCAGCGTCTCGTGGCCTTTTCAAGATGGCGTGCCCCACACTTCCGGTCGCCTCCACAGGTCTCAGCTCTGCAGGGACTGTGGATCGGGCTGGAGGAAGGCAGGCAAGCTTGATCTCGTTGATCTCTGTCGCTCGAGTTCCGGCGGGAACTGCAACAAAGCATGGGTCGAGGTGCTGGATGGTGCCTGTTTGCACAGGGTGGTCACTCCTTGACCACAAGGGAGATTCTTCAGTCTTCTACATTGAGTAGGATGTCGAAGGGTCCAGATTTTCGTTTCTTATGTTTCGTCAGGATAATCTGAGTTGCATTGGCACTGCTCCCACTCTTATTCCAATCTGGTGGGCTGGATTACCACCTAGGTCCCCTCCTATGGGTGGGACCCAGGAAGGGGGTGGATACACCCCTTTCCTTTGATCCAGGCCGCGCTGGGACTGGGGCTTGTGTGCCCCAGAACCGGTTTGGCCGGATTATGCAAGGGGCAGCCTTGTGCTCCCCAGGCAGTGTCTGGTTTCTTTCAAACCTCCCTGCTACAATCCACTATCTCCTGTCTGGGGTGGTGTAACACCGCCCTGCGACAGGAAACCCTTTGTCCAAGCCACCATCTGCTGAGTTTTGGTCAGCAGCAGGAGGTCAGACCCGTGTCTGTGGCAGTGGCATCCATTTTGTGGATCTAAGGCTCTGTTAGAAATCAACCGCGTTTAAGTAAAGTAACATGTCTTCTCCCTCTAGAGGGGTGGAATGCTAACCCCGTCGCCAGAACTGGCGAGGGGGTAGTATTCCAATTCGTATGACACCTTACACGACATGTTTTGATAAAGCCAAACCAGAGTTGCTATATAACCGCAAGGATTATAAGGCACCTAATAGTATATGGTATGGCATTATCCCAGACCAGCTTAGGGAGTTGTTCCCGACAACTGCAGACAGGCTCAGCTCATGCCAGAGCTCCATCTCACATTAAACCACGCACTCTGCCTCCAGGATTGATAAGGCCTTCCATAGGAGTGACTCACAGGTTTATATGTGTCCAGATATAGATTTAGATATAGGTATACTATATCTAAGCAAGGGGTGATTACACCCACTTGCCCCAGCTGAGTGATCAGCCAGTTGTGTCAATTTAAGAACCAGCCAGGGGTGGCAAAAGCTATGCTTCAGCCCCTGGTAGGCCTTGGTGGCACCTATGCCCTGAGCACCTATAGTGCATGGTACAGGGTGTTGACAAGGAGTCCATTTCCAATTGTGGTATGTACCTATAGCACATGTATCACAAATTTAGAGAGAGAACAGCAGGCTGGGGGTCTGATTAGCAGGCCCACAGCCTCAGTAAGTCGAAAACCAGTGAAGCAAAAAGCAAAAAATGGGGTGACCATAGGATAGCAGACCCTACTCTCCTACACAACCCCCCCCCCCCCAACGCAGGGACATTAAACTTAACCTTGACCAGATAAGTCTTCATGTTCTAAGTGGAAGTACCCGGAGAGACCATCTGCATTACCATGGTCAGTCCCTGGGCGGTGCTCCACTGTAAAGTCCATCCCCTGTAGGGAAATGGACCACCTGAGCAGTTTGGGATTTTCACCCTTCATCTGAATTAGCCACAAGAGGGGCTTATGGTCTGTCTGAATTAGGAAGTGAGTACCAAACAAGTATGGCCTCAACTTCTTCAGGGCCCAAACCACAGCAAAGGCCTCCCTCTCAATAGCTGACCAACGTTTCTCCCTGGGGGTCAGCCTTCTGCTAATAAAAGCAATGGGCTGGTCTTGACCATCTTGATTAAGTTGTGAAAGCACAGCTCCCACCCCCAACTCAGAAGCATCTGTCTGTACAATGAACTGTTTGGAGTAGTCAGGACTCTTCAGGATAGGTGCAGAGCACATGGCCTTCTTCAGGTCATCAAATGCCTTTTGACAGCTAACTGTCCACTGAACCTTTTTGGGCATCTTCTTGGATGTCAAGTCATTCAATGGTGTCACAATGGACCCATAGTTCTTTACAAATTTTCTGTAATACCCAGTCAGGCCCAAGAAGGCTCTGACTTGTGTCTGGGTAGTTGGAGGAGGAGCCCAGTCCTGTATGGTCTGGATCTTGCTCTCCAGTGGTTGAACTTGACCCCCACCTACTAGGTGGCCCAAGTACACAACCTTGCTCTGCCCTATCTGGCATTTGGTAGCCTTGATAATCAGGCCTGCCTTTTGCAGGGCCTCCAGAACCTTCTTCGGGTGGATCAGGTGATCCTCCCAGGTGGAGCTAAAGACAGCAATATCATCTAGATATGCTGCGCAAAAGTCATCCAACCCAGAAAGGACTTGATTCACCAACCTTTGGAAGGTGGCAGGTGCATTCTTCAAGCCAAAGGGCATTACCACAAACTGATAATGTCCACTAGGGGTAGAGAATGCTGTTTTGGCTTTTGACTCTTCAGCTAACCTGATCTGCCAGTAGCCAGCTGTCAAATCAAATGTGCTCAGAAACTTGGCTGAAGCCAATTTATCAATGAGCTCATCTGCTCTTGAAATGGGATGAGCATCTGTCCTAGTGACAGCATTGAGACCTCTGTAGTCCACACAAAACCTCATTTCTCTCTTTCCATCTTTGGTATGAGGTTTTAGCACAAGGACCACTGGGCTAGCCCATGGGCTCTCTGATGGCTCAATCACTCCAATCTCCAACATTTTTTGCACCTCAGCCTTTATACAATCCCTGACATGGTCAGGTTGCCTGTAGATTTTATTCTTGACAGGCAGACTGTCACCAGTGTCCACCTCATGGGTGCACCAATTAGTCTGACTGGGTGTGAGTGAAAACATATGCCTGTGGACCTGCAACACCTGTCTGCAGTCCACCTGTTGCTGCTCAGTGAGGCTGCCTGCCAAGGCTACTCCATCAACTGAACCATCATCAGGGTTCTGGGAAAGCAGGTCTGGGAGAGGGTCACTCTCTTCCTCCTGTTCCCCATCTGTGGCCATGAGGAGACTCATGTCCTCCCTGTCAACAAATGCTTTCAAACGATTTACATGGAGCACCCTGTGGGGGCTCCTAGGGGTTCCAAAGTCAACCACATAGGTGACTTCTCCCTTTTTCTCAATGATAGGGTAGGGTCCAGTCCATTTGTCCTGGAGTGCTGCTGGGCCAACTGGGTCCAACACCCACACCTTCTGCCCTGGCTGGTACTCAACCAGAACAGCCTTTTGGTTATGCCAAGCTTTCTGTAATTCTTGGCTGGCCTCCAGGTTTTTGGATGCTCTCTCCATGTACTCAGCCATCCTGGAGCGGAGACCAAGTACATAGTCCACAACATCTAGCTTAGGCTTTTTGAGAGGTAACTCCCCTCCTTCCTTCACCAAACATAGTGGACCCCTTACAGGGTGGCCAAACAAAAGTTCAAAAGGGCTGTAGCCAACCCCCTTCTGTGGGACCTCTCTGTAAGCAAAGAGCAAGCAGGGTAAAAGGGTGTCCCATTTCCACCTAAGCTTCTCTGGTAATCCTGTTATCATTCCCTTGAGGGTCTTGTTGAATCTCTCCACAAGCCCATTGCACTGTGGGTGATAGGGTGTGGTAAACTTGTAGTTTACTCCACACTCCTTCCACATTGCTTTTAAGTATCCAGACATAAAGTTAGTACCTCTGTCTGAAAGAACCTCCTTTGGAAAGCCGACTCTTGAGAAAACTGCAATGAGGGCTTTTGCCACCACAGGTGCTGTGGTGGTCCTCAGGGGAATTGCCTCTGGGTACCTGGTGGCATGATCCACTACCACCAGTATAAATCTGTGCCCAGATGCTGTTTGAGGATCCATGGGACCCACAATGTCTATTCCAACTCTTTCAAAGGGTACCCCCACCACAGGTAGTGGTATGAGGGCGGCCTTTGTTGTGCCACCTGACTTACCACTGGCTTGGCAAGTGACACAGGAGCGACAAAACTCCTTGACATGTTCTGACATGTGAGGCCAGTGAAAGTGAGGAACAATTATGTCCCAAGTCTTGTTCTGGCCTAAGTGTCCTGCAAGGGGAATATCATGGGCCAAGGTGAGAAGTGGCTGGCACTTGTTTTACCATCATTAAATGGCTGCGGAAGATCATCTGGATGCTTCCTGTGGATACCCAGAAGACCGTAGTCAACGCGCTAATAACATCTAGGCTTGACTACGGTAACATTCTCTATCTGGGCTCCAATTTAGCCGTAGTCAGACGACTACAATTGGTCCAGAACTCCGCAGCCAGGCTGTTATGTAAGATCCCTAGGACAGCAAGGATTTCGAAGCACCTTAGAGACCTACACTGGTTGAAAGTTGAAAACCGGGTCCGGTTTAAGGCCTTGACCATTATGTTCAAGATCAGGGCAGGAACCGCACCACGGTACCTGCAGAATTTGGTCAGGCCCCATGTTCCTGTACGGAATCTTCGTTCCTTAAATGGAGCAACTTTCGTGGTTCCCAGATTCAAACTGGCCCGAATGGGAGGTAAATCTTTCTCCCACCTGGGACCAGCTCTTTGGAACTCTCTCCCTTTAGCTTTGCGCAAAGAGGGAAATTTTGCCAGTTTCAAGAAAAAAGTCAAAACCTGGCTGTTTAATAAATAATTGTGTTTACAAATGGTTTGTTTATCTGTGACAGTATTTTGCCTTTCAGTATCTTTTTCTCGTAGCCATGGCGCCGGGAAACCCTTTGTGGGTATCTGCGCGCATTATAAGTGTAAGAAATAAATAAATAAATAAATAAATAAGAAGGACACCCCTAAACTTCAAAGGTATAACCAACCTCCTGGTTGTTCCAGGCTTGGGGTCTCTAGCCTCTGAGTAAAGGAGTCCATCATCCCAATAAACTTTATGGGCACCTTGAGCATTCCCTGCAGCCTCAGCAGCAGCTTGCTGTCTGAGGGGTTCAAGTGAAGGACAATCTAATTGGGCCTGCCCCAGGTCTGCCCTTGAGGGTCCCCCTGTCCCCAGAAACTCAACCTGATCAGGCTCCAGTTCCTCTGAGACAGTCTCCTCTTGGACTGCAGAATCAGCTTCCTGTGAAGGCTGATCCTCAACCTGGGGCAAGTGGGAAGGCACAGCCTTAACCCTCTTGCTCCTTCTCTTGGGTTGTGGTTGGTCAATTGTTTCCAGATCCACCACTGGTTCAGGTAGGCACTTCTTAGCCTGAGACCTTGTCACTGCAAGGACATGAGCTGAAATCCCTAGCATTTCTGCATGAGTCCTGTACTCCACTTCTGACCAAACTGAGCTTTCCAGATCATTGCCTAACAGACAGTCTACTGGGAGGTCTGCACTCACAACAACTTTCTTTAGGCCATTTACCCCTCCCCAGGAGAAGTTCACAACAGCCACACTATGTGAAGTAGTGGAGTTGCTTGCATTGGTCACTAGGTAACTTTCACCTAGTACAATCTGACCAGGGTCCACAAAGTCAGGTGTCACCATAGTGACACTGGCACAAGTGTCCCTGTAGGCCTGAGCCAGTTTCACATTGATTAAGGGAGTCTGCCTATATTTGCCCAGGTTACTGGGACTCACTGCAGTGGTCAAAGATAAGTCCACATCATATAGGAGAACTGCCTGTGTGGGGATTCTGACTAGGCCAGATTCCACCTCAGTACCCAAGGTTAACCCTACTATCCCCTTAGGTTGTGCACTACCACTGCTGACTGTACTAGGGGGTGCAGTTGCTTTAGGAGCTGCAGTTGTAGGAACTGGATTTTTCTTAGTACATTCACTGCCCCAGTGTGAAACTGATTTGCAGGTATTGCACCAAGGTTTCTTTGGGCCATCATTCTTCTTTTTCTTTTTGTCATTTTGGGAACCACCCTCCTTATTACTAGTTTGGGGGCCTGAAGACTTCTGGTCCTTTTCTTTATCTTTCTGATTCCCACCCTTCTGGTCTGTTTTCTTCTGGTCACCACCATGGTTCTGGGGTTTCTGCTTAATTCTTGTTCTGACCCATTTGTCTGCCTTCTTTCCCAATTCTTGGGGAGAGGTCAGATCAGAGTCAATAAGGTATTGATGCAACAGCTGGTTTTGACAGTTATTAAGGATCTGCTCTCTCATGATAAGATTGTACAATCCTGTATAGTCTGAGACTTTACTTCCCTGCAACCAACCCTCCAGAGCCTTAGTGGCACAATCTACAAAATCAGTCCAGTCCTGAGTCTGTGCTTTTTGGGTGTCTCTGAACAACAACCTGTATTGCTCAGTGGTTAGGCCAAACCCTTCAATAAGAGCACTCTTCAGGACAGAGTAGTTTTTGGCATCCTCAGGTCTAACTGTGAGGAGCCTATCCCTCCCTTTCCCAGAAAAGGAGTACCATAAAATTGCAGCCCACTGATCCTGAGGAACCTGCTGTACCATGCAGGCCCTCTCAAGAGCAGTCATACATTTGTGGATGTCATCCCCTTCCTTGTAGGGGGCACAATTTTTGTCAGGTTTCTATTGTCATAGCCCCTGTCTTTCTCTTTAGGAATATTGCTGCCACCAGTGGAATCACATCCACACAATTTTCTTTCTCTTGCTAAAGCAAGTTTAGCTTGAGCCAAGGCTATCTCTTCCCTCTCTATCTGGAGTTGGACAGCCCTCATCCTGGCCCTATGCTCTTTCCTCTGGGGGGAAGTCATTCCCCTTTGAGATTCTCTTGAGGCACTAGAAATATGAGAGTCTCCTGAATGGGATCTCATCCTTCTGTTGCCTGGGAGAATTAGGCTATGGGATCTGGGGAGGTGCTGGCCCTCTCCAATCCCATGTAGGTTCAAGTTGGTCTGGTTAAGCCTGCCAACATGTACCTGGTTACCCTGTTGATCCAGATTCTCAGGCTCCTCTATCTCTGAGCCCTCTTCCTCCTCTTCCTCCTCCTCTTCATCGTCTGGAGTGATCTTATCTTCAGGGCGGGTTATTCCATCTCCTACATCTAAGGAAGCTGCCTTAGCTGTCTCTAAGTCATCCTTTTCCAGGATGGCTATCAGGGAAGGAATGGTAGGGGCTCTGCCCCTTTTTAGCCCCCTTGAAGTGCACAAGGCACTCAAGTCTTTGTGGCTAAGGTTGTCATAGCTGGGAGTTGCCTTGACGGGGTCAACTATCACAGGGGCAGAGCCTGAAGCTCTTCCTGTGTCAGACATGACTGCTAGTGAGGTGTAAGTGATGCACTTACCTACACTAAGTGTTTTCCTACTGTACCTTGCTAGTGAGTTGTAGTCAGGGTGTGCTAATCCCTTTAATCTACAACTACTAAGTTCAGTAGAACTTAATATGCTAAGCTTTTGATTTATATGTACCTAAGGTACTTGATGTGATCTTTCAATTTGATAAAAGATTGCAATGGTAAAACAACAGCAAGCTCAAATCCGCACCGCTGCGCACCAATGTGAGAAGTTGGCCTGGTATATGATGTTTCCAATTCTGGAACCACCTTGTATCAGTCCAAACAATCCCTTATGGTGTCAGGTTGTAAGTCAACCTTGTTAGACAAGCTATCCTAGGGGTAGCATGGACTAAGCAGCCTTAAAGGCTTAACTTAAGAGGTTGTGTTAAGCGAGCTGTTTTACCAAATACAATCCTGTAATATCAAATGAAAGGACACCACACAAGTATATATTATAAAAATATATGTGTTTATTTCTAAAATAATCCCCAGTACTCTTTATGAGCAAAGGGGCACAAGCGTTAAATCAAAAGCACAGTATAACATACAAAGTTGCACAATTATGGATGAGGGCGGGTGGCCACTCAAACCATATATTAAGAAAGTGGTATAAGAGATACCAATCGACCAGTGGTTAGGCTTAGGGCCTAGGGAATCGCTGGGAGCAGTCTGGACTAGCAATGCTGAAGTCGGGAAAAGCCCGCGGGATTCGGGTGAAGCACATAAAGTGCGGCTTGCACCAATGCAATGTCAATGGTGCGTAAAAGTTACACAAGTAGAGTTTAAAGATACTTCCGCTGAACCTAGAGGAACAAAACTTAAGACACAGACCCTAGAGGTGTGTACCAGTGTAGGAACACCGGCGTTGCAATGTTACCTCACCCACAGGAAGTGGGTGCACAGGGTCGAAGTGGCGTCGGGTTTTGACACGCAGGCTCTTGGTGCTTGGAGCTGAAGATGCTGCAGACGATGGGAAGCAGAAGTGTCCGGTGTGATCCAAGGGTGGATCGAAGTCGAAAAGTATCTGAAAGCAGAGGGGACAGAGTCTGGGTCACTCAGCAGTGACCAGGGTGGAACCAGGACGGAACCAGGCAATGTCGGGCGCAATCAGATGGTTGTCGAGGAGCTTCTCTCAGCTGTCACGTGGGCTCTGGGGCATCTGCGATGTCCAGGAGCAGGTCACGATCTGTCCCACGCAGGCTCTCGCCGTCGGCGCTGTCGGCTTCAAGATTGGAGCAAACAGCACTTGGCAAAAGCAATCCACGCGGAACTGGGAGATTGCTTCTCACTCGGACCAGGAGGGTCAGAGCGGGTGCTCTTTTTCACAGGAGCTGGTGCAAATCTGGAGCAACCAGAAAAGCAGGTCGATTTAAGGTTTTCGTCGGCACAGGGGCCACAAGCCAGCTGGCAAGTGACCGGGCCAACGCGTCGAGCCAACACAAGCAGAAGGGCCCCACGCAGCACTCGTCGAGTGTGGAGGGATGAGCTTCGGTGCAAGAGTAGCTCAGGGTTGGCCCTTAGTTTTCATTGCACCCAGGAGGAGATTGCTGAGAGAGAGGTTTTCCCTTGCTGGGTCATGTTCCCTCCAGAGTCCACTTTCTTCTTCGAGTTGGATTGACTGTAGATTGTTCGATATAAAGGGACTCTTCGGAAGGAGGGAGGAGTGGCCTGGACCACCTGTGCACAACCGGGGACTCGTCTTTAGCAGGAAGGGACGGGTGGTTTATAGACACAGATGAGCCTCACTTACCCCTCTTTGTCTCTGTTCTCATTTAAGCTGAAGCAGCAAATCCCCGCCCACCCATCCCTAAGATACTTCATAGCATACTTCATAGCCTCTGCTTTGGTTGGATCACTTCCTGATCCCTTTTGCCATTACTCTACCATCTTGCTCTCAGGCCACTGGTAGACGCTCCTTTGTGCTCAGGCAATGGAAAAATCTTCGACCTGACACTATTGGCGCGGCCCTGACAGTCTACCCTCCAGTGCTAACTACAGATCCAAATGCAGATGCAGTGGCAATGAATGGATGGATAGGCGACATGATGGAGACCATCGCTCCAGCCAAACTCGCCCTATCTCGCAGGGAATCCCCTTCTGCCCCATGGTTCTCTACAGAGCTAAGGGCAGAGAAGGGTGCATGCAAGAGACTGGAGCGCCTTTGGCGGGTGAACTATTGTGAATCAGCTAAGGCTCGCTATAGAACAGCCCTCCGCAAGTTGCATAAATCTATAAAAAAGCAAAAAGGCGTCATATTGCCACCTCTATCCGTCAGGCGGAACAATCCAGTAAAGAAGTTTTTAATATAGTGCAGTCCTTTTTCAAGCCGAGAATTATTGAAACAGAAGTCACCCCATCCGAGTCTCTTTGTGAAGGTATCTCGGATTATTTTGATGACAAAATTAAGAAAGTGTATGGTACCTTCTCTGACTCTCGTCCCACCATAATGGCTGATAGTGTTGATAATAGCCCATCTACCTCGATCTTAGGTCAATTTCATTCTATCTCATTTAAGAAGGCATTGCAGGAAATAAAGAGGTGCAAATCGGGGGCTCCTGATGATCCTTGCCCACCGAAGCTCTGGAGCATGATGGCGGAGTCAATTGTGACCACCCACCTGCACATTTGGAACACGTCCATTATATCTGGGGTGTTTCCGGACTGTTGGAAACATGCCACACTCCTCCCTCTGAAAAAAACAACAAATGGAGATCCGGAGGATTTGAGCAATCTCCAACCGATTTCCCTATTGGCTGCCCCAGGTAAAATGATGGAAAAACTGATTCAGCGCCAATTGAATAGTTTCATTGAAGAGAATAAGATCTTGCATGAAACTCAATCGGGTTTTAGGACGGGCTTCAGCACTGAGACCGCCCTGATTGAGGTAGCTGAGTCGGTTAGGTGGTCTCTAGATTCAGGAGCATCTGCTATGCTGGTGCTCCTGGATCCATCGGCCGCATTTGATACGGTTGACCACGACAGACTTCTGCAGCGCCTAGAGGACATTGGCCTTCAGGATAAAGCACTTGGGTAGCTTCAATCCTATTTGACCAACTGGTCACAGAAGGTGGCGTTGGGCTCTTTTTCCTCCAAACCTAAGCGACTGGGGTTTGGGGTCCCTCAGGGATTGGCACTTAGTCCGCTACTCTTTAATATTTATCTGGCACCACTTTTTACTATGATTGCCAAATGGGGGGTCACGGCAATCTATCTCATACGCAGACGATACCCAGCTCGTCTTCCCCTACTCAGAAGTGTCCGAGGCAGCCTTCGGTAAATTTAAGGGGTGCCTCCGCGATGTAGCCAGCTGGATGAACATCAATAAATTAAAGTTGAATGCTGGCAAGACGGAGGTGATCTTTTTTGGGAAAGGCCTTCGCCCTTCCCCGGATCTGTGGTGGCCATCTGAGATGGGCCCTGCTCCTTCCCCCAGCACAAAGGCTAAAAACTTGGGGGTAATGTGGGATGAGAGCTTGGCCTTCTCTGCCCACATTCAGCAAGTGACAACAGGGTGCTTAAGCAAGCTGAGGAATTTGCGCAAGTTCCTTGTGCTGCTTCCAGAAGACTGCCGAAAAATGGTAGTCCATGCGATGGTCACCTCGAAGCTGGACTATGCAAATGGCTTGTATTTGGGCCTACCCAAATATTTGATTCAACGTCTGCAGACCGTGCAGAATGCGGCTGCGAGGCTGATAAAACATATTCCTTTTAAACAGCACTGCACTGGCTTCCGGTGGCAAGCAGAATTAAATGTAAGGCGCTAACACTGGCTTTTAGAGCTTTCCATGGCACCTGTCCTAGCTATCTTAAAGCAAGACTCCCTAGATATGAACAGGCGAGACTCTTACGGTCAAACTCCCTACTCCAGCTACACGTCCCACGAGTCAGAAAGGCGCGTCTGGGAGGCAGGACCTTTTCAGCAAGCACGGTGAAGCTGTGGAACGCCCTACCGCCTGCCATTCAGTCGGCAACATCAGAGATTGGTTTCAGGAAACATTTAAAAACTTGGCTTTTTAATCAAAAGATCTGATCCACCGGCTTTACTTATTGTTTACTCCAGCTGCTCACATAGCGCCGGGACACCTCCTTGCGAGGTAGCTGTTCGCGCTTTAGAAATTTCTGTATTATTATTATTATTAAGATTTTAGTTTTGCCAAAAATGCTTTTAAACACAGATTATGGACAAGTTTAAGGCACTTGCTGCCAAATTGAAATTGATCTAAGTTCACTTTGATGTGGGTAGGGGCTGGCTTGAGGTGAGGGGGCCTGTTGGTCAGTGTTGCCTTACAGCTCTTCCCGGGGGTGCTCACATCGTGGTGTCTTCTTTTGTTGGGAGGCCTATGATCCGCCTTTATCATTGCTGTCTCTCTCTCCCTGGTTATTTGACTTCAGTCTTGTAAATTCCTGAAATGCCACATTGAAAACAAAACAATATAATGCCCACAATGAATATATTTTGACAACAATGTTAGAAAAAGGATGCAGGGAGTAGAAGAGCAGGGATTATTCACAACATTCCAGCGGAGTCGCAGAAAACCCTGCCTGTGAGTAGGTGTAGGGACTGTTACACGTGAGTACACATACTACTGGCTGAAAGTGTCTATGCCTTCTCGAACAATTCCGCTCAACAACCAGGTAACGGATCCATTGCCGATGAGTCTAAGCGCACATGTGACCAGACCGTGACTCACCAATTGACCAGAACCACCTTGGTTGCTCCAACATTGCTTCAGGAACCACCCGGAGCTCCCATCCTTGGTTCACTCCTCCGCCTTTACGGTCTTGGTCTGGCCGGCAACCCTACTATCCTTGAATTGTAATAGGCATCTGTCTCTGGCATCATCCCTGATGTCCTGAAGATGATTCCAACATCTGGAGAAAGGTATCGAAACGTCGTCGACTCCTTGCACCTTGACACAATCTTACTTGTTATCAACGTGTGCTATGGTGCTGTAATCAATGTTCCCGCTAATTTTGTTCCTCTGTGTGAAGAAGGATGTTTGTGCACCACAGGTAAGGCTACCTGAGCAGACATACAAAAAATCCCTATGCAAGCAAATGCTGTCTATAAGCTAACAAGTGCTTAATGTGTGTTTTGATTTAATTCAATCACCCTCTCAGTCGTCATAGGGAGACAAACCTATTCAAATTCATTTGTAGGCTGGTCTGTCACCTCAAGCTGTCTCTGGACTTAAACAATGGAATATTTAAGAACCACCAGTGTGGAATCCATTGAAGAAATTAAGTAACTCCACTACTTGTTCAATTTCATAGGATCTCAAGCCCTGGTCAGCCCTCCTGGAATGAGTAAGGATAATCAACAATTGTCAAGATCCCCAAAAAGCAAAGAGCTAACTGTTCCCTAGCAAACGATCCATCAGGTGCAGGTGACAGGATGTAACAGGAGGTGGAGGCAACCCAATGTGGAGAAGTGTGGCTCAATGGTTAGAGCGGCAGACCCTGATGCAGAGGTCTGTCCCGGGACCAGGGTTCAATACCCACCTCGGCAGCTCTTGTACTCAATCTCCCCGGACCTGATAATTCTCTCCTCGGGGCCTAGTCTAATCATGGGTCCCACTCTGTGACTCTGGGCAATAGCTTGATTAATCTCCTCAATGGCCCCAGCAGTGCTTGGATGCCTGGCTTTACCTTGGGGTGCCCAGGAGTGGACATCTCACAGGAAAGCCAGGAGTGGTATGAATACAGCGCTACGAGACCTCTGGGTAGAAGGCGCTATATAAATACAAACACGTTTACATTTACATTCCTCACTCGCATTCACTTCCATGCATAAATGCTCCTACAGACTCACTGTATCTTAATTGGAGCTCACCTTACTTATGACACAAAACATAATACATTTAGGTCAGTGCAACAAACACTCTGCCAGTTATGCCGCACTATAACAACATTTCTTACTCAAACATCCAGAAAACTCTTCGGGGTCTGCTGAGGGTTATCGTTTGCTGGACAAATGCTACAGTACAATAATATATGATAAAACACTTGTGTATCAATACAACCAATTAAATGAGATCACTTGAAAATGAAGGTGCATTTCCGTGGAAGAAATTGGGGTTCGGGAATTAAGCATCCATGAGGGCTTAGAATAATTAAGAAGACACAGATTTAGGCTATAAATAGGGGTGCAAAACCTAACTGGGAGACAGTGCCTGGCTCTACAGGCTGAGACACGGTCCAGCTTCATCAAGTCCTTGGCTGATGTTCTGTCCCACATGAAGGCAAAGCTGTACAAAACATATGGGAACACCCATGTAACAGCCCGTTAACGCAAAGTATTGCAAACAGCATTTAGCACTGCTTTGTGTTACTTTTCCACACAAACCAATGCAAATATTATTTTGCTTTGGTTTTTAAATCCCAAAACGGGCTTTGTGTCGGGTTAGCATTGAAAAAGTAACGCTAACCTGACGCTAAACCTTTGAGAATCTGGGCCGTAGCATATTATTTATTGTTAAACAGACACACTGCAACTCTCATATCCGGTATAATGTCCAAACAAATGACCATTAAATTGTTATTTCTATTGCTTTATAATACACCATCAACATTGCAAACAGGCATCCAGCTGGCACACAGCTATCAATGACATTACCAATTGGCTCACACAGCCTGTGTAGAGATTTGAACACAATAATGTATTACTACAGAAGCAAAGGCTGATCTTGCATTTTGCAATAAAATAGACATTGAACTACCTGCATTTATAAGAGCAACTAGGGTTGGACTAGCTGATTCAGCAGTCAGGAAGCGCCCAATGGGCTGCGTTTAAGCCAATCAGCTGGCTGTTTTGGCGCATGTTTTATGGTGTGGTGGGCCAGTTTTTACTATTGATTTCCCTGATATTAAAAACCATCGCCTGCAGCAAGCTCAAATCCATACAGTCTTCCATAACTTGCAAACCACTGTTAGAGTGTGCCCTTACAAGTTAAAAACGGCCTCCATTCGTAACCATATATTCTTTCCCAGTCCAATCCAGAGAGGAACCACCCTTGGTAAAGGAAAAAGAAATGGTTTTACTTTGAACCTCAAACCACTGCTACTTGAAGCACAAATGCCATGTCTCTGCTTCTACAACTGCCACAAAAATCTCAGAAAGTTCAAACCTCCTTGCTCCCATACTGCTCTCGTGCTCTCGATTGTTTTGGTAATAAAATACCTTTGGCTGTCTTGCATTTAGTCCCTCATCCCAGAAATATAATGATACTTATAAAACAAATGACTGTTTTCTTTCCCAAAAGTTAACAATATACAGATAAAAAAGAGAGCGAGTGTGGTTGTAATGGCTACAAAGATGCCTGCATTCAGAGGAGTGATTGCGATGGGAGGCAGTGAGGCAAGTGAAGACAAGTGAGGGTTGACAGTGCCTAATTTCAGAAGTCACCTGTCTTAAATTAGAATCATCATCAGCTGCTAAGAGGGCAACCTGCATAGCCTACTCTGTGTACTGGGTGCTGCTCACTGACCTCTAAGTCAAGGGCAGGGCCACTGGAATGATGTTATTGTGCTATGGCAGCTTTTTTCGCATACTTATGAATTTGCTGCATTTGTCACAATCCATCATCTGCAAATTTTGACGTAAAAAATGTGTTTCTAGCTCAAACACTTCAAAAGATACTAAAAATGCAACAGCATGTGTTAAAAGCAGTGGAAGGCCCTTTGCAAAGGCTGAATAGTCACCTTTCTGTTGCTTTGTTTTCCAATAAACTTTATTGATTTTGGGTAAAGCTACATAATCAGTTTAATGCAGGAGCCTCAGTCTAATACATAACATTGCATTCCACTGCTGAAGCTCTGCAAACATGAAACATAAACTGGAATTTCAAATGCAACACAGATAAATGCTTGTTATTTGTTTTGGGGTCGACATGCTGGAAATACTCAAACAAGAAACATGTTTTGCTGGCTCTAATTGAACACAAATAAGTAAGCAGGATCTCAGGATGACATCAATAATAGTAACAACTGAGGATTAATGGTTATGTGAGGCAAACAGTTGTCCACATAACAACGCTAAAATCACAACCTAAAAAAAAAAAAAAAACGGACTAACCCGCCCTTGCTCCCCTCGCTGTTGTGCATAGTCCCAAAGCCATAATGGGAGACGTAACCCTCCGTCATCTAGGGAACGTTCTGTTGCTTATTGCTAAATGTGAGTGTTAAACCGCTACTAATCAGGTGAAACTTATGTACAGACAGTGTTAACAGTTGTAAAAGGGACAAAACAATGAGCTAATACTTTCACTAAATGTGCAGTAGTATGCCGCAAAATGCGCCTTTTCATGATACATAATTTACATGTGATGTACTTTCTTCATGCCGGATGCATAATGGACTGCAGCAAGGGTAGCCACTGGTATTCTAATGTCCGGTCGATAAAAAATAAGCAGAATCACCTAAAGCTATTATTTTTAGCCCTTATCGGTACAACTTGAAACAGGAAATGTGAATAGGTGTTCCTGAGTGGAGTTAGCAATGCCTTAAAAATATCTAAGGTCAATAGAGGCAGAACATTCATGTTACTAAGGAGTACATTCGATTTTGTTTACAGTCCTATTTAGTATCATGCCAGTGCAGACTCTTGAACTTGGCTGGTATTTTTCCCCTTGAAAGGTGAACCTAACTGCAGCTCTTTCTTGAGAACAGCCCTGTGAATAACCGCTGTCCTGCTAAAATGACCTCTTTGTAGACAACCTTAAAAGTGACAGAGCTGGGAAGTACAGCTCTGTCACTTTTAAAGTTTTCTAAAAACAGGAAAATTCTTGCTCTATACCAGGCAGATGTGGCAGAAGAAAGACCGGCAAAAGCCCCTCTGTGCAGCTCACACCGCAAGGCTAATAGTAAACAAGCATTGGCATAGCCAATAGGTCTCGCTTTTGGGACCTTATAAGTATTTAGTTATGCAGCACAATATCCTTTGTGCAACAACATCAACTGTTGCATGGCTAAACACTTATAAGGTCCCAAAAGCGACCCCCTACCAATAATACATTCACAAAGGGAAAGTAGTGTGAATTGGAGCATTTCAGAGCCTTGTCAGCTGTATGTTGCCATATACTACTGCAGTATAATATGATAAAGGCCCCTGAAATTCTGCAATTCTGCAGCCCTAGTGTTTCTGTATAATTATGGGTTTTCCATGTAATTCATCGTCTGCTCCATACTCTGCAGATTTGAACACAAAAAATAGTTTCTATCTCAAACGAATCAAAGGCTACTAAAACCTGGGGTCATGTGTTCTCGCGTGGCCCTTCACAAAGGTTGACCGGTGATCATTCAAACCCTTACTTCTGCATTTGATTGTTCAACTGGTACTAATGAAGCCAAATATTTGCCTAGACAGTGATACCATGTGTACAAATAACAAAATATTGAAGTAATACCGAAAATAAATGATCCTAATTATGCCGCTTAGTTTGGCTTTTGTTGCCCATAATTTGTTCCTTCCCTGACACATTATTTGGTCCTCCTCTGTCACATAGTTCCAGTCGCCCTATATATGATACATCCCATATAAAGAGAAAAGTGAGGTAAGGGGATAGAGTGACTAAGATGTGTGAGACTGTAGGGGAAGTAAGAAAAAGCAGAGTCCAAAAATGAAAGGCTGTAAGAAAAGACACAGCGGAATGCGAAGTAAGAGAGGATGAACCGAAAGAGATCGAGGAGGTGACTTTTGAGAGACAGCAAGAAAAAGCTATTGTACTACAGAATATTACTTCTGAATACTATGGCAGACCTTGCAGCACTGGAGTTAGCCACTAGTTCACTTTAAGAACTCTGTGTAAAATCTGTAGCTTTTAGTGGCAATATTTGAGAGAATGTGCAGTACTATGCACATTTTTTGTCTATGTTTTGCCCCCGTTTTCTTGGTGAGAAAAGTGTGGGGACTGTTTTTTGTAGGTGGGGCTGGTATTAAGTTTTAGCCAAATAACTTTTTTTGATCCCAGTCCAGAAAGTCATCAAGAATGGGATTGTGTGAGGGAGTGATCGAAGAGTGGCTAGAAATAAAATACAGGGTAGACATTGGCAGTCAAAAGATTGTAAGAGCCAGAGAAGAGTTCACAGAGCAGGGCTAGTGCCACATTAAAGCCAGTGACAGCGCATGTCTTCTGGAGCAATCTCAAAAGGCCAAAAGAAAGTACCAGAATGGAACGAATTAATGGTCGAAAAAAGGCCTTGCTGCAAGGGAGCGTCCAAAAGACAAAATGTCATTTTGCCTGAGGTTCTGACATCATTGCATGATATGGAATGCAAGACACAAAGATGAAATAATCAACAGATAACCTTGGCCAACATTCCAGTTTACCACTTAAACCCATAAATCCATATGGTAGCAGAGGTATCTAGGCTGAGTAGAGGGTGTGATTCAAGACGGGCATTTCTGTTCAAGTGAATGCAGGAGGCACAGGCCGTGAGATGGAGAGCCCGGCGGCTTGCGTGGCCCTGCGGTGATGCGACAGATGGGGAACGTACCATAGAATCGGTAAAAGAGGATTAACTAACCAAATGCGGAAGCAAAGAAAGCATCCGTGCGGTGTGGATGAAATTTTCCTCACCCCTGCCACGCAGCAGCGCTCTCCTTCTGCGGGCGGTACTGTTGGGAAGAGACCAGAAAACAGAGGCGCACAAAAGGGCGGCCTGTGGAGCCGGGTCAGACCTGCGCCCACATCAAAGGCTTTAGCCGAGAGTCTGGGATAAGAACATGCAGGCAGAGCAAAGAGTTGGGAACGGCAATAAGAGTGAGGAGAGAATAAATAGCAGGGAAGGGGAGAGAAGAAGGCTGTGCAGCTTTTAGCCGAGTGTTTAGTTATTAATTGCATTTTTAAGGCTTCACATAGCTTCGAGAGGGTGGCGGGCAGTTCTCAATAAAGAGCGTAAGGCGAAGTCCACAAATACGACTTTCCAAAAGAATTCGTGCAATTAGGATAGGGTGACCAGGGTTCCTGGATTTGCCAGGACAGTCCCGGTTTAGGGGAGAAGCGTGAGTGGTGCACACGCGCGGCGGCAAAAGCGAAAGCCGCTGCGTGTGTAAGGGTTGAGAGCATGAAACGCGTTCTAAAAACAAGCATTGGTCGCGATATGTGGTGGGGGAAAGGGAGAAGCGCGAGTGGTGCGCGTGCACGCGCGGCGGCAAAAGTGAAAGCCGCTGCACGTGTAAGGGTTGAAAGCCAGATGGTGCTGTAATGACCGCGCCCTCGCACATGCACTCAAGCTCTAGGCTCATGGCAGCATTTTCTGAAGCCCCCTTACTAAAAGTCTCGAGAGTAGCGCATGCGCGCTGGCTCAGCGAGACCTAAAAAATCAGCAGGAGCAGGCCCTGTAAGGTAATAAAAATGCCTGCTCGGTCCTTCTGTAGCTCCCTCCCCTACACTCCCTTGTGTGCTCTGCACGCCAGGATGTTGAGCAGCATTCTACCACCTCAGGGGTCCGACACCTTCGAGCCCCTTCCCAGCAGGTTTGCTTTCTCTTTCTTAGCAACACTGCCTTTCACACTGATCGTCCTTCCAAAAGACGATCTGCTAACAACAAGTGATCTGCGTGCTTTCAGATTAGTTCTGAGCGCTTGGTGAAGGCAGTGTGCTCACGTGCCCATTTACGCAGCTTGGAGAGAACAAAGCAGGCTGTAACGTATGTTCATTGGCCTAACTATTGAATTGCGTTACAGGCCTAACTACTTCAATGCCAGATAACTTTCCTTTTCTGTTGATAAATGTCCCACTTATAATTTTCACATTAAATGATTACATCCAGATGGACAGTTAAGACATAGACATCATTGTATTTCTATGTGAATTACAGAAGCAATTTTGTGTGTAGGAGACCACAATTTTGGGAAATAATTTGTATCCAAATTGGGCTCCCTTGTCTTACTAAAACACAGCAGGACCACTTGTAGCATTTCATTTACAGACCCAGGGCACAGGTAGTGCATATTTACTGGGGACTTACAAGTAAATTATTGTGCCAATTGGTGATAAGCAAATCTTCCCATGTTTCAAGGAGAGAGCACAGGCACTTTAGCACTGTTTAGCAGTGGTAAGGTGTGCAGAGTCCTGAAACCAGCAATACGAATTCAGCAAACAGGAGAGTTGAAGGCAAAAAGTTAAGGGGAAACCATGCCAAGGATGCCAGGTCTAACGCCTAATTTTCACTATACTCCTCTTCCTCTTTGCACCTTTCTTGGGTCCCTCTCAGCATACTCCTACTGAAGGCTTTACTCCTCTCCTTCTACTCACCTTTCTCCAGCCCCTCTTAGTACATTTTTCACAAATGTGGACTGGTAAAGACACCTCTCCGACCCACAGGCTGGTTCTATAAACCTTCCATTTAAACAGTGTTGCCCACCCCCCTGGATCAGCTGCCCAAGGTCCAAACTTCTAAATTCAAACACAAACCGAGGCAAAAGCAACCAAAATATAACAGTCTTTTGTCTCCATATAACCAAGGAAGTCCAGACTTCTTTTATAGATGAATTCTTTATTCTTTTTCTAGTAAACAGCATAAGACTCAGCAAGACAACTAGCACCTTTCTCTGTTCTATCAAAAGCTTCATCAGGGCTCCAATTGTCAAAAATATTTTTTATATACTATTAGAAACATAGAATGTATAGAACATACATTAAAAACAAGTACCAGCTTATTGAGGCAAAATTTATAAATTAAATCACATCAAATATAGGAAAGGAACAGACCTTACAGAAGCTAAACAATACAGAGCATATCTATTAAGTTTGGGTCAACAATTCTTTTATAATACGAACAAACTTAAAATCTGTACATGTGTGGCGTGGTACTTACATCTCGTGTAAGTGTGGCTAATGCTTGAAATTTGGAAAACTGGGGTTAAAACGAACAAATCAAGATATGTGTGACTGGTAATTAAAATGTGACTATGTGGCTGGTACTTATAATCTGCATATGTGTGGATCATTATAGTGTTTATTATCAAATGATAGACTTCACTTTACAGATCTACATTTGTCGTCTGTGTGGTTTCCTCTCTGCAGGTGAAGCTCCAGGACTGGCTGCGACCTCTGAGGAATGAGACAAGATACATTCTGGAGTCTAAACTCAGAGAAGAGGAACAGTGTAACACCATGAGGGTGAGTGGCAGCCGTGAGCCCTGCGCAGTTAAAGATCTGTCATTGTGTGTGTGAAGATCTGTGCATGAACCTGTGTAGGTAAGAGATGCAGAGAGGCCAGTGGTTCACATATCTGTCTATAGGTTTGTGTATGTTTGAGTGTGGAATAGTTTGTGAGTATGTGCATCACTGAGTCAATTTGAGCATCTGTGTGTGCCACTAGGTATGTGTATAGATGTGTCTGTAACAGCGACGGCTCGTGGAGGGAGTTACGGTGGGGCAGGAGGGTGGGGAGGGGGAGGGGCAGGGTGGAGGTTGCTAAAAACCGGCATATGGATAATTGCAGGTAAGTAAACAATTGAATTAATAAAACGAATTTCGTAGTGCGCCTTGCATCGCAAAATGCAATGCAGTGCGAGCTACGAAATTCGTTTTATTAATTAAATTGTTTACTTACCTGCAATTATCCATATGCCGGTTTTTAGCAACCTCCACCCTGCCCCTCCCCCTCCCCACCCTCCTGCCCCACCGTAACTCCCTCCACGAGCCGTCGCTGGTCTGTAATGATCTGTCAGTAAGTTTTGACATGCATATATGTAACTGAGTATGAATGTGTGTATGGATTTGTGTGGTATACACTCAAAATATCGAGTTTTTAATATCGATTAGCATTAATATCGAATTAAAAATATAGAATGGACACAATATCGAATGGACAGAATATTGACTACAAAAATATCGAATGGAATAGCAGTAATATCGAATTCAAAATATAGAATGGTCAAAATATCGAATGGACAGAATATAGACAACAAAAATATAGAATGGACATAATATAGACAACAAAAATATAGAATGGACAGAATGTAGACAACAAAAATATCGAATTTGAGGTAAGTAAGTTAATTTCAATTTTTTAATAATATCCAATTTGGTAAAGTGATTTTTTATGTTAGTATATATGTGAAAAGTGTATATTTATTTTATAATTTATTTTAATTAACTAATTTTATGGTATTTAATTTTTGCATAATATGATTCTGTAGCGGGTTGTGGGTTTCTAGGGGAATAGGGTGGGAAGTAATTTAATTATAATTAATTACATTTTTTTATTTATTTATTGGTATTTATTTTGAATTAATTGTTAATTAATTTTTAATTGGTAATTAATTGAAATATAATTGGTGATTAATTTTAATTGATTAATTGATAATTATGTTAGTTTTATTAATTTATTTTCTGTAGCGGGTTGTGGGTTTATAGGGGAATAGGGTGGGAAGTAATTTAATTATAAATAATTTAAAAAAATTATTTATTTATTGGTATTTATTTTGAATTAATTGTTATTTACATTTTTAATCGGTAATTAATTAAAATATAATTGGTAATTAATTGTAATTAATTGATTAATTGATAATTATGTTAATTTTATTAATTTATTTTCTGTTGTGGGTTGTGTGTTTATAGGGGAATAGGGTGGGAAGTAATTTAATTGTAATTAATTAAATATTTTAATTTATTTATTGTTTTTTTTGTTCTAAAAAGCTCAAACTCGACCTCAGGCGGTCGGAACGCCACTGGAGACGGAATTACTGTACCTCTTTGGGCGCCAAATATAAACTACTTCTCACCGAATATAAAAAAGCGATCCTAGTGGCTAAAACCGCATATTTCACTGAGAGAGTAGCTCTCTCTGCTAATAAATCTCGTGAAATCTTCTCCCTGGTCCACAATCTTGCTACCTCTGATCGCTCCACCCCTAGTCTGGTCCCCTCACAGTCCCTCTGTTCCTCACTTAATGATTTCTTCATCGACAAGATTGTGAAGATTAAAGCCAACATCCCCACTGTGCCTCAACCCCGTCTCACTTGTCTTCTTCCTCCTCCCCCCTATCTCCCCTGATTTATTTCTAAAACTTCTGATCAAAGTTAAATCTGGCTCTCCCGCAGACTGTGCGCCGGCACGCATTCTTAAAACTCTCTTCACCAACTTTCCCGCCCCCCCTCTTGCTCTTCTCAATTCCTCTCTGGCTCTTGGCTCCGTCCCCTCTTCTTTTAAATCCGCTATAGTCCTCCCTATCCTAAAAAAACCGGTCTGGATCCTTCTCTCCCTTCTAATTTTCGACCCATCTCCCTTCTTCCCTATCTTGGCAAGATCCTTGAAGCCCATGTCACCTCCTGCCTCTCTACTTACATCGAGGAGAACGGCCTCTTAGCATCCCATCAGGCGGGTTTCCGCCCGGGCCACTCCACGGAGGCGGTGGTCCTTGCAGTCTTGGACGAACTCAAGGGGAAGGCCGACTCTAACCTCCCCCAAGCCCTGGTCCTTCTCGACCTGTCCGCTGCGTTTGACACGGTTGACCACTCCATCCTTCTCGACCGTGTCAGCGCAGCGGGCATTCGGGGCGCGGCCTTTTCTTGGCTCGCGTCATTCCTTCAGAACAGGTTCCAGGCGGTTCACCTCTCCGGCTTCTCTGCCCCTCCCCGCCCGGTTACTTGCGGCGTTCGCCAAGGCTCCTCTCTTTCCCCCCCTTCTCTTCAATCTTTATATCCATCCCCTCATCACTTCCCTTCTTGAGCTGGGGGTCTCGGTGTACAATTACGCAGATGACCTCCAGCTCGTTTTCGACCTTTCTTCTACCCCTGATTCTCTCCCTAAGTTTTGTTCTACCTTAGTTTTTATTTCTGAGTGGATGAGCGCTAACCACCTGAAGCTCAATCCTGACAAGACGGAACTTGTCCTCCCTGGTGGTCCCTCGAACCATTGGTCTCCTGCACACTGGCCCCTCTCTTTTGGTCCGCCCCCTCTGCCCACTTCCTCTGTCCGTACCCTAGGTATCAAAGTCAGCCATGACTTATCCATGCATAGTCAGATCAGCTCCGTCGTGTCTTCATGTTTTCTCTCCCTCCGTCTTATCCGGAAAATCTTGCGGTTTTTCTCCATCGACACACTCAAAACCATAGTCATGGCCCTTGTCACCTCCCGCCTCGACTATGGGAATGGCCTGTACGTGGGAATACCCGCCTACGAAACCCGCCGACTCCAGGCCATTCAAAACCAAGCTGCCCGCCTCATCCTCTCCCTCCCTAAATCCTCTCATATCACCCCTGTTCTCAAGTCCCTTCATTGGCTGCCTGTCCGTTTCAGATCTTTCTTTAAACTGGCCTGTCTAGCCTTTCGGGCCCATTCCCGCTCTGCTCCCCTGTTCATCACCTCTCTCATCTCCTCTCATGCCCCCTGCCGCACTCTTCGTTCCTCTTCCCTTTCTCTTTTGCATATCCCCCGTTTCCGCAAATCCAGAACAGGGGGCACCCGGTTCTCAGTCCTGGCCCCCCAGTTCTGGAATAGTCTTCCACTCTTCATTCGCTCTATCACCATCTACACTCACTTCCGCAAAGCCCTCAAAACCTTTCTTTTCTCTCAGGCATTCCCCTCTTAGTCTCCCTGGGTTCCCTCTGTGAGCTTTGATCAGGTCCCCAGCGCCAGGAAGCCGCTCGGCCGCAGTGCGCTTTACTAAATATTTTTTTAATTTCATTTTTCATTTTCATTTCATTTCATTTCAATTCTTTTTTAATTGTTAATTAATTAATTGTTAATTGGTAAATAATTTGTATTAATAGGTAATACATTTTAATAATTAATTTTTATTTGTATTTTTAATTGATTAATTATTATATTATATCAAATTGTTAATTACTTTTAATTAATTTTTAATTGGTATTAATATGTAATTTCTTTTTATTTATATATGAAGTATTTACTTTCCCTACTGTTGCACTCTCTGGAATGGGAATAGTAAGTTTTACCCCTACGGTATCCAGCGCTTTCCCTACTGTTGCACTCTCTGGAGTTGGAATAGTAATTTTTACCCCTACGCTATCCAATGCTTTCCCTACTGTTGCACTCTCTGGAGTTGGAATAGTAATTTTTACCCTCCCGCTATCCAACGCTTTCCCTACTGTTGCACTCTCTGGAGTGGTAATACCCCTACGCTATCCAACGCTTTCCCTACTCTTGCACTCTCTGGAGTGGGAATAGTAATTTTTACACCTATGCTATCCAACGCTTTCCCTACTGTTGCAGTTTCTGGAGTTGGAATAGTAATTTTTACTCCTACGCTATCCAACGTTTTCCCTACTGTTGCACTCTCTGGAGTGGGAATAGTAATTTTTACCCCTACGCTATCCAACGCTTTCCCTACTGTTGCACTCTCTGGAGTGGGAATAGTAGTTTTTACACCTACGCTATCCAACGCTTTCCCTACTGTTGCACTCTCTGGAGTGGGAATAGTAAATTTTACCCTGTCGCTATCCAACGTTTTCCCTACTGTTGCACTCTCTGGAGTTGGAATAGTAATATGTACCCCTACGCTATCCAACGCTTTCCCTACTGTTGCACTCTCTGGAGTGGGAATAGTAATTTTTACTCCTACGCTATCTAACGCTTTCCCTACTGTTAAACTCTTTGGATTGGGAATAGTAAATTTTACCCTGCCGCTATCCAACGTTTTCCCTACTGTTGCACTCTCTGGAGTTGGAATAGTAATTTTTACCCCTACGCTATCCAACGTTTTCCCTACTGTTGCACTCTGTGGAGTGGAAACACTTTCCCTAATGTTGCACTCTCTGGAGTGTGAATAGTAATTTTTACCCCTACGCTATCCAACGCTTTCCCTACTGTTGCACTCTCTGGAGTGGGGATAGTAATTTTTACCCCTACGCTATCCAACTCTTTCCCTACTGTTGCATTCTCTGGAGTGGGAATAGTAATTTTCACCCCTACACTATCCAACGCTTTCCCTACTGTTGCACTCTCTGGAGTGGGAATAGTAATTTTTACCCCTATGCTATCCAACGCTTTCCCTACTGTTACACTCTCTGGAGTGGGAATAGTAATTTTTACCCCTACGCTATCCAACGCTTTCCCTACTGTTGCACTCTCTGGAGTGGGAATAGTAATTTTTACCCCTACACTATCCAACGCTTTCCCTACTGTTGCACTCACTGGAGTGGTAATAGTAAATTTTACCCTTTCCGCTATCCTACGGTAAAAATATTGTAATTATTTTATTAATATTACGTTTATATATATATATATATATATATATATATATATATATATAGGTCAAGGAAACAAAGCAGGGTCCTGCTGGGATCCTCCCTCCCATGTCAGGTGGCGCAAGCAATCCGGCGGACCGCAAAGGCCGAATCAAATTATGAATCCAAAGTTGCCTCAAGGCAAAAATATGCGCACTCAGGAATCCGTTTCAAAAGGTGGTTTATTATTCACAGTTCACAGCGTGTGAACTGTGAATAATAAACCACCTTTTGAAACGGGTTCCTGAGTGCGCATATTTTTGCCTTGAGGCAACTTTGGATTCATATATATATAGGTATTAACAAATCAATTTGTATCTTTTTTTACTTACATTAATTATTTATTATTTTTAAGGTTATTTAAGTATTTTAAGTATGTTTAAGTTAATTATATTTATTATTTCATTATTTTTTTATTAATTTAAAGCATTTTAAAAAGTTTGATATTTTGACTAACAATATTTTTTACATCAATATTTTTGATTTGATATTTTTGTACTTGCCTGTTTGGAGATAGGATGTCGATATTTTGGTATTCTATATTTTTTCCTCGATATTTTTGTAATTCGATATTCTTGACATCGATATTGTTTCAGTGATCCGATTTGTGTGTGTGTCTTTGCACTGCTGTTTTGCTTCTATATTCTGACTTCCAAAATGTCTACTAGAACATTTATTCCAGAATCGTGACAACATTATTGGCGATGTGTTCTTACTATCAACTTGCCACCAGCCACAGATTATTGTCTTTTTTACATGCCAGTGGATAAGTGGTGTATTGAGCGTAATGAGGGGAATGTGCTGTTGTAGTCGGAATTGAATTGGTGGCCTTTTGTTGTTGAGATTTGTGCTTGTTGACCTTTGTGGAGTTTAGATTATGTCTTAAAGCGTTGTGAAGGTGCCGGGTCAATTTAGGATTGCTAAGGGATGTCAATTTTATATTCTTCGGTAATAGCTGTACTTCTCAAATCATTTCTAATCAAAATAAAGGAAAGTTATTGATGGGTTTTGGAGAAACATTGGATCAGCTTTGGTCTTGTGTCAGTAATTAGATCATGTGCTTGATGGATTTAGAAGAACTGAGATGCAACGTCAGTGATTGTTTCCTCTTGTTGATGGGTCTTGTGTAAAACAGCTGAGATCCACAGTCAGTGATTACTTCCTGCTCTTGATGTGTCTCAATTAATGCTTGGATCAGCTGAGATCCACTGTTAGTGATTGCTTCATGAGTTGGGCTGTAGCACAATATAGAAAGCCCTTAAAACGGTAATTCAGGAGAAAGCCATATCCTATCTAGCCCATAAAAATGTATTAAAAGGCACAAGTTAGCAATCTTAAAACAAACACACTCAAAATCCAGTTTGGAGTCCTCACTGCTATGCAAATTAGAGATCTCCAAAGAATCTCTCCTTCAAATGACATTAGACACAGCTAGATTAACATGGATAGCATCTCTATGGACAGTTTATGAGATTTGGGACAAATTGTGTACACTGTTGTACTAGTTGACACAGAGGGACCACTTCTAGACTAGCCCCCTGTATCCGAGACACTTCCAGAATATTGAAAAAAGACACCCTTGACATAGTTGAAGTATTTACAGACTAATATCACTCCTTGTATCACTCCAGGCCCATTCCCAAGAGAGAGCATCTGCCTCCCCTGATTGGTGACCTTCCCCTTCAAGGCCTATCCAATGATCTTTGGAACAAACTTGAATCTCTACTCGCTGAAGATGAGCTCGCCTGTGCCTTGGTTGGGATGCGAACTGGAAAGACACAGGTCCAAATGGATTCCCTAGGAAGTTCTTTCTGCAGCTTGCATCGAGTACGTCATCTCACCTGCTGTATGTTGGACGAAGTCAGGTTGAACATATCTTTGCCTGGAGCTCTGCAATCAGCTACAGTAACAGTTCTCCTTAAGCCTGGCACACTGCCTGACACCTGTCAATTGTATTGGCCTATCTCATTCATTAAGTTAGAAGCCAAGGTCCTTGCCAAGGCATTGCCCGGCAGGTTGATGAGGGAAATTGGCTCCTTCATATCAGGAGACCAAAATGGCTTCATGCCAAACAGCACACTAGCTATTGCATCCGAAGAGGTCAGGCTGCACTCAATGGAATGCAGGACTTCTCTGTCCCCTGTGCACTGAGGCTCATTGAGTTTACATAGGTCTTTGATTCTCTGGACTGGCCCCCATGCATTATGTTCTGGCTCGATTGAACTTCGGGCTGTATTTTCTTTCATCCATAAATTTAATATGTGATCAACAGGTTCCCACAGTTAGAATCAATGGTGTTTGGTCCTCATTTCATATTAAGAGGGGAACAAGACAGGGATGACCCTTCTTTTCCTTTTTATTCTTTCTAGCTTTCAAATCTTTGGCAACATGGAATGGGATGATGGGCTGGTGTGATTGCAGCAGGATTATAAAGACCACATTTCTCTGTACGTGGTTCTCCTACTCCTTTTTTGCGATCAAGGTGAGATTAGCAGGAAGTTTGGAGAAGGTGGGCGGGTTGAGAGGAGAGAGTACATTGGTGGGGCTTTGCATACTTTTAGTTAAGAGGAACATCATTAAACATCAGAGAATGGAGAAGTCACCACCATTATATGACCAGCTGAGATGAGTAGATCGAGGGAGAGTCCATTTATATGGCGTGTGAATGCCCCACCAAACACTGAAACATTTGTGGTCACGGTGAAACTACTTGCACCTGGTTACCTGGTTACCGTGTAACCTACTGCATGGGTATCTCAGAACACCAATTGGCCACAAAGTATCTACACATTATATATGTTCAGATTCGATGATATTTATACATTGTGTAGTTGTCTGGATGACATACATTCTCGGTAATGTTTTTCTTTGTTATTCCTCAGTGAATGTCTTCAATTTGTTTATAGTTATCACAAATCCTCAAAAAGTCTCTTAAACAAATATGGTGAGACAAGAATATATGTGAAAGGAAGTTGTGAGAGAGGATGGTATGGTGATGTTCTGGAAGAGAGCAGGGTGTTGGGATGGAGAGAGATGAGGCATGCATATGAAAAAGTGTGAGAGAGGAGGGTATGTGAGAAAGAGAAAGGGAAGTGATGGATGAAAAAGAGGAAGATGGGAGAAGCTTGGGATTAAAAAGAGGAAGGCGGAAATCTACAGGCGGCCTAAATAAACACGCTAAGATCTGGACAGATTGGTGAGATTATAGAGGAATTGTTGTGGGTGTGATGGGGTTAGCGGGAATCTAGGGATGCAGGATATTCGTGTTTGAGGAAACTGTTATGTGACCCATGTGCTGACCCTGTGGTGACCTGGTCACTCATATTTTAACTATGTTGGTGGGAGGCAGGTGTCAATTTAGGGACATGTTTGGCATGTCTGAGAAATGTCAATAAAAATGATATTATAAAACAAAAAGAGAAAGAGAAAGGATGCGGAGTGGAGAGGAGAGGATTTAGCAAGTTTTGCAGAAGGAATACTAAATGAATGTCTCAGCTGCCGCCAGCGGAGGATTTCATATTACCAGTATGAGGAGAAAATCTGGCTCCTTCGCTTGGGGGCCATAAGAGTGGTAGAGAAAACTGGGCCTTTTTCCAGGGTGGTAAAAATCCTTGCAGTGGTTCTAGGCGGTGAAGAGGAAGGTTAAAGTAAGGGATAGGTGGGAGAAAGGGAGGAAATAGGTGGGATAGCGAAGAAAAAGGAAGGGTGAGACAGAAAAGATGTAAGAGAATAGGATGGGAGAGGAGAGAATAGAAAAGAGGCAAGTATGAATAGAGAATGTGAGAGTGACGGTTAGGAGAAGAGCAAAAAAACAAACAAGAAGAATAAACATGAGCAGAGATTGAGAAAAGAGAGAAATGGAAGCAGAGGAGGTAAACACAAGAGAGAAAAAAGGAACAAAATGGCTCCTCTTGAGTTTTCTGCTCAAACCCCATGTGTCCAATCACACTGGCAACACACGTACTTACTCCAAACCCCCCTTCGCTCATTCTGCTAATGGTCCATTCCGTAATCCTCCCACAACTGTCTAGGAAGTACCAAACTAGCCTGTTCACTACAAGCCCAGCCACTAGACGTCCACGCTGCCACCAGACAGTTTACTTGGGTTCCATGTGTCTCTTTCAAAAGCACCAATTATTTTGAGATCACTCGGGGGTTAATTCCAGATTGATTTACCTTGGGGTACTAGTTTTTTTAAACGTTTGCATAAAATTCAGATAATTTATCCCCATTTTTAAAAAACTTTCTGGGGGCAGAACCCCTCTTTATCCACCTTGCAGTGGTCGAGCTCAATCACTAGGCTCACTTATACCACATAATATGGGGACTGTTATGACAATTAATCAATCAGTCAATCAATCAGGATATATAAAGAGCAGCTAATCATCTGATGTGGAATCCTGGTGCTGGGATCCTGCTGCCATCACTCAAAGAGCCAGGGCTTGAGTCCCTTTTTGTATTCCATGAGCAAAGGTGCTGTACAGAGGTGGGAGGTTGTTCCATGACTTTGTGGTGAGGTAGGAGAAGGAGCAACCTCCGCCGAGGCTTCGACAGATGCGGGGAGTGTAGGCGAGGGAAGTGGAACGCAGGTGTCTGGAGGGTTGGTAGAAGTTGACGCGGCGGTTGATGCAAGCTGGTCCTAGGTCATGGAGGTCCTTGTAGGCGTGTGTCATCATTTTGAACTGGCATCTTTTCTGGACATGGAGCTAGTGGAGTCTCCAGAGGTGTGGGGTGATGTGGGTTTGTTTGGGGAGGTTGAGTAGGAGCCTGGCAGCTGATTTCTTGAGGAGTTGGGTGATGGCTCCAGAGTAGAGCTTGTTGCAGTGGTCGAGCCAGCCGATGACTAGGGCTAGTATGACGGTTTTCCTGGTGTGGACTTAGATGATCCAAGTTGGATTATCCATGTCTACTTTTTTAACATTGGAAAAGCGGGTAGCGACAGAATAAAGTCACGTTCAGCACCCTCCTATCCAATTTTACTTCACACACTCTTTTCTTACTTTTTCACCATTTTTGCACTACGACATCAGTCCCCTTCTCTTAAACATCCTCTCCGTTGAGAAGTAAGACCACGTTAATCTCATTGTCCATGAGAGGGCGGTTATAATCTTAGCTCTCCATGAGCAACATAGGAGATAACACCATCAGTGGTCTTAGAAGGAACCCAAATGATGAAGGGCGGTTCCGTGTGGTGACTGATGGGCATCCTCATATGACCATCTGTTGGGGTTAATGTTAGGGTGACCCTATTTTTTTTTTTACTATTTTTTTCACTATTTGGTTATTAAATCTTCTGGAGAGGCACAGTTAGTCTTCTTATTCATGTTACC
Organism: Lissotriton helveticus; assembly: GCF_964261635.1. Classification (NCBI taxonomy): domain Eukaryota; kingdom Metazoa; phylum Chordata; class Amphibia; order Caudata; family Salamandridae; genus Lissotriton; species Lissotriton helveticus. The sequence continues at coordinate 87,553,166 of NC_136063.1, forward strand.
TCAGACCCTCTGACACTTTGTGTTTTACAAGTTCTGTTGGGGCCGTATCAGAGTGTGGTCTCTAAAAATCCCTTTTGACCCTCTTCCAATATATGTTGTTGTTGTGGACTGGGAGCCATCTGAAGACCTTTAGGAGCATGCGCAGGGTGAGGAAACAGGCAGAGGTGAACGTTTTGATCCGGCAATTCATGGTGAGTTTGCTGTCTAGGATGAATCCAAGTTTGCGGGTATCGTCTGACGGTGTGTGCATGGAGCCGAGATCAGGAGACCACCAGTTATCGTTCCACAGGAAGGTGTTATTTCCGTAGATCAGCACTTCTGTTTAGTCCATGTTGAGCTTATGGAACTTTGTCTTTATGTATTTGGCAATGCTGGCCATGCAGTTGTGGAAGTTGTTTCGAGTGGTGGAGGGGTCTTCCGAGAGGGAGAGTTGGAGCTGTGTGTCATCTGCGTAGAATATTATGTTGAGTCCATGGGTCTTGACGATGCCAATCAAGGGCATCACGTAGATGTTTAACAGGGTGAGGCTGAGGGAAGAACCTTGCGTGATGCGGCAGAGACGGTCTTGTGTTCTGACGCGAAGGGTGGTAGGCCGATTCTCTGGGTTCTTACTGTGAAGAAGGGAGTGATCCATTTAAGTGCGTCTCTCTGGATCTCGATGTGAAGGAGTCTCTTGATGAGGGTGTGGTGGAAAAGTGTCATATGGCCAATGGGGACATTGTCGTCTTCCTTATGTTAGACTGAGCACACTGCAGACTGTCCGCAGCTTTGCACACATTACTACACAAATTTAATTTACAAGTGCCATTCTCAAACTTTCTTTTTTGTAAAATCCTTTTATTGATAAAAATGATGCAGCGTTTATATTTTTCAATAAATGGAATAGAGTCTGGTTTAGCACATATTATTCATACAGAGATCGATTACATCTTTCAATACTTGGTGATCCTTTGTTACATTAATTATGGTGTATTAGGAGTGGAGAGAGAGGGGACAATTGGTGAGACACCGAAACTGCCACTATCGTCATTCCACTTGCCCCAAATTTCCCACAATTTTTTCGGGCAGCCTCATGCAATATAAACTCTTTTTCCCCTCATCATGCACCATTCCATGTCAGCTTTCCAGTCCTCCAGTGTAGGCGCTGCACTTGCTCCCCACAATCTGGCCATGTTTCTTATAGCTACTATTAGGCCCAGTATCACCCATATTTTATCCTTGCTACTCTTTTCTGTAGGTTCCCAGATATTTGAGAGCATCTTTTGGCATCAATTTCTAATCGCACCTCGAGGACATCCCTAAAGCAATGGTGGGCTCAGCCCAGAATTTCTAAACGTGTACGCACTCCCATAATGTATGCATGAATGTACCCTCCTGGCCGCAGTGTCTCCTACACCCCAAGTCATCTGTCTTACCCATCCTAGCTAGAGTCAGTCCTGTGACGTATATTCTATGGAGGATCTTTCATTGGACCAGCCGCAATCGAACGGAGATCGCAACTTCCCGGGGTAGGCCAATGCCTCCTGCCACTCATCTTTGTCCAGTTCTGAAACATCCCTCTCCCAGTGTCCACAAACCATTCCGAGGGGTCCGGGACATTATTAATCAGTTTTTTAAGTGTTAGAGATACCCCTTTTGCTTGCAGGTACCCGTCCAGAAGTCTATCCTCAAGTGGTGCGGCCTTTGACAAAGACTCTGTGATGTTTGTGCGTGTCTCACTTGTAGGTAGCGAAAATATTCGGTGTCAGTCATCTCATATTCTTGTTGTACGGTAGCAAATGGTATGATCCCTCCCCCTTTCCATAGGTCACCTACCCTTGTGATCCCGATCATGTCCCGACTCCCTTTGTTTTCCTCAGGGTGCCCAGCTGCTCCAAATCCCACAGGGGAGTGGTCTGCGCAATTCTCTGTACCGAACTCATACCTCTATTGACAGCATGCCACATTTGTACTTAATGCCTGGTTGGCCCGGTCAGAGGAAATTTTGTGAGCTTAGGGTAAAGAGCCATGTTAAAGTTACCACCTGGTAAAAGCCATTTGTCCATCATGTAGCCCGGGTCATCTCAATGACTGTATGTACAGTGATCGATAGCAACCAGGTGGGCCGCCCAATAGTATTTTTTAATGTCAGGGAGTCCGATACCCCATCATACCAGCGACGCACCAGTTTCAGGAATGATATACGGGGTTGTCCATGCCAGAGCAGTTCTCTCTGGATACTTTCCACCTCTTTGAAGTATTTAGCTGGAACTTGGTTTGAGAAGTCCTGGAGGGCATACAGGAAATGTGGTAATGACATCATTTTAAATAACGCAGCTCTTCCCAATAATGATATTGGGAGATTTTTCCAGTTTCCCACGTCTCGTTTCAGTCGCTGCAGCGGGGGGGAGTAGACTTTGCTCATAACTAGCCCCATGGTCTGTTGTTAAGTAGATTCCAAGGTATTGAAATCCGTCTTTCGCCACCTGCACAGGGAAATCTCTGGGCAAGGAAGGAGACACTCCACTAATGACATAAATCAGGGGTTTACTCCAGTTGATTGTATATCCGGAATATTTGCCAAAATCTGTGAATATATTAAGAACTCTATGTAGTGATGCTTTGGGGGGTGCCAAATACAGCAAATGTCATCTGGTAAAGGAAGATGCGGTTCTACCAATTATCAGCCAATTTCAGGCCCCGAATATTGGGGTCTTTATGAATCCACGCTGCCAGGAGCTTCTGGGTCAGCACAAAGGGGACAGTGGACACCCCTGTCTAGTCCCACGACCAAGTGCGAACACCTCAGATTTTTTTATTATTGAAGACTACTTGGGCCAGGGGTTCCGAATATAACAGACATACCCATTTAACAAAGTTTGACCCGAATCCCATCGTACTCAACACTGCAAAGAGGTAGGGCCATTCAATGGTGTCGAAGACCAATGCGACATCCAATTATACCACTACTGCATCCTCTCTGATAAAACCCTGACATCCCAACACTCCATGGAGCCTCCACAAGTTGAGTGCTGTGTTTCTGTGTGGCATGAAGCCTGATTGGTCTGGGTGTACTAGTTTGTTGATTACACGGGCCAAACGACTGACCAGTAGCTTTGCCAATATCTTGAGCTCTGCAGTCAGGAGCGAGATAGGTCTGTATGAAGAACACCTGTTTCTGGGTTTACTCGCTTTATGTATAGCAACCAGTGTGGCCACTCTCTGAACCCGAGCGAGCACACCCAAGTTACGGCTTTCCTCGAACATGTCCCTCAGATATGGCGCGATTTTGTCGGGCTTCAACTTATATAGCTCAAATGGCAGCCCGTTGGGGTCCATGGCCTTTTCAGATTGAAGGCTTCGTAATGCCTGTGCCACCTCATCGTTAGTGAAAGCACTGTCGAGTAGTTCCATATCTTCAGTTGTCAAAGTGAGGAGTGTTATGTCCAAGAGCAGGGCCTCAGAGACCCTTTCTTGAAAGGAGGTATGTGTTTGGTAAATGGCACGATAGTAATTGGCGAATTCATTGGCTATCACTTCCGGGTCTGCTAAAGTTATTCCTCAACCAATCAATCAATCAATCAATCAATCAATCAATTAGGGGTTTATAAAGCGCGCTACTCACCTGTGAGGGTCTCAAGGTGCTAGGGGAGAGACGGAGGCTCTGGGTCAGTCAAAGAGCCATGTCTTGAAGTCCTTCCTGAACGTGTGCAGGTGTGGGGGAGCGTCTGATGTCCACAGGGAGCTCGTGCTAGGTTTTTGCTGCGATGTAGGAGAAATCTCTCCCGCCGGTTCTCTTTCTGCAGATGCGGGTAACCTCTGCCAGGGCGAGGCCGGCGGAGCGGAGGTTCCTCTTGGGTAAGTGGAAGGATAGTCTCTCGTTTAGGAAATTGGGTCCGATGTTGTTGAGGGATTTGTAGGCGTGGGTGAGGAGTTTGAAAGTGACCCTCTTCTCGATGGGAGCTAGTGGAGGCCACATAGGTGTTGGGTCATGTGCTCATGGCGGGGTGTCCTGAGGACGAGTCTGGCTGCGGCGTTCTGGATGGCTTGTTGTTTGCTTATAAGATTTGCATTGATTCTGGCGTAGAGGGCGTTGCTGTAGTCCAGTCTTCTGGTTATGAGTGCATGGATGACGGTCCTTCTGCAGTCAGGGGGGAACCATTTGAAGGTCTTGCGGAGGATGCGAAGGCAGTTGAAACTGATGGAGGCGACGGCGTAGATCTGGCGGTTCATGGAGAGGGAGGAGTCGAGGATGATGCCTAGGTTCAGAGCGTGGTCTGTAGGGGTGGGTGGGATCCCGAGGGCGGCCGGCCACCAGGTGTTGTCCCAGGCAGTGGTGCAGGGTCCGAGGATGAGGATCTCGGTTTTCTTTGAGTTTAGCTTTAGGTAACTCTCCTTCATCCAGGCTGCCACATTCTTCAATCCTTCCTGGAAGCAGAGTCTGGTGTCTTCGGGATTCTTTGTGAGTGAGAGGATGGGTTGGGTGTCGTCAGCGTAGGATACGATGTTGAGCCCGTGCTATCTGACGATGGCGGTGAGTGGGGCCATGTAGATGTTGAAGAACGTGGGGCTGAGAGATGATCCTTGGGGTACTCCGCAGCTGATTTCCGTGGGTTTGGAGAGGAAGGCCGGGAGTCGGATTCTCTGGGTCCTGTCGGAGAGGAAGGATCGTATCCAGTCGAGAGCGGCTCCCTGTATTCTGGCGTTGTAAAGTCTGGCAGCGAGTGAGCGATGTGAGACGATGTCGAAAGCTTTGGAGAGGTCTGGAAGGATGAGGGCCACGGTGTGTCCCTGATCCAGTAGCATGCGGATGTCATCAGTGGCTGCGAGGAGTGTGGTCTTGGTGCTGTGGTTGCTGCAGAATCCAGGCTGGGAGGCGTCCAGGATGGCGTTCTCTTCAATGAAGGCGTTCAGCTGGGTGTTTACGATTCTCTCAGTGACTTTGGCCATGAAGGGGAGGAGCGAGATTGGACGGTAGTTTTTCAGGTCCATAGGGTTGGTCGTAGGTTTTTTGAGGAGGGGTTTTGCTTCTGCCCGTTTCCAGTAGTCTGGGCAGCTGCCTGACCTGAGGGAGGCGTTGATGGTTCGTCCTAGTTCGGGTGCGATGGCGGCGGAGGCTCTGTGGAATATGTGCAGTGGGCAAGGATCCGTTGGGGGTCCTGAGTGGGCTCCCAGGATTTGATGGTGGGTTTGTCGCGGTGGGAGGTAGAGGGGGGTGTTGGTCGTTGGTTCGCTGAAGTTGTCATAGAGGGTCTTGATCTTCAGATAGAAGTAGGAGCTGAGCTTGTCGCAGAGTTCCTGGGAGGGTGTTATGTCTGTGGATTTGCTGGTCAGTTTGGCAAACAGCTGATTTGATTTGATTTGATTTATGAATATATAGAGCGCGCGATTTCCCATGGGCGTCTTGGCACTGGGTAGATTCAGAGAGACCCGGGATCTGTCAAGACTAAGATCTAACCAGAAGTAAATAACCAAGTTTTTACCTCTTTCCTGAAGGGAAGCAGTGATGGGCTATTTTTGATAGAGATTAGGAAGGAGGTTCCAGGCCTTAGCTGCATGCAGCAGAAAGCTTCTCCCCCCCACCACCACCTGACCTGTTTGTGTTTTGGAACCTGAATCAGTTTCGCTTGGCTAGATCGTAGATTCCTGGACGGCTCATACAGTTTTAGATGAGTTTTTAGAAACTGGGAACCAGACCCATGAAGGGTTTTATAGGCCAGACACACAGACTTGAATTTTATTCTTTTCTCCATTGGAAGTCAATGGAGGATTCTTAGTCTGTGTGCAATCGGCTCAGACTTGGGAATGTCGAACACCAGTCTCGCTGCTGCGTTTTGCAGGAGCTGCAGTTTTGCTAGGTGCTGGACCTGTACTCCAGCATACAGAGCGTTCCCATAATCTAGCCTTGATAAGGCCAGAGCTGTGTCCACCATTTTACAGGAATCAAGGGGGATAAATGGCAGGAGCTTCCTTATCATTTTCAGGATGTCCCAAACTGTGGATGCCATTTTGTTTGACTAGGCGTCAAATGATAGTTTGTTGTCCAGTATCATACCCAGATTTTTCACTTTGTTGACTGGGGATGGGCAGTCACCTAAACTATCTGGCCACCACTCCGGTGACCAGATTTCCGGATCTGCCCCTAGCAACATGACTTCCCTTTTGTCTCCGTTTAACTTTAAGCAGTTACACTGCATCCATTGATTGAATTGCGTCATGCAGTGTTTGAATTTATCTGCCGTCTCTTTAGCATTGTTTGTGATAGATACCACTATTTAGGTGTTGTCAGCATAAGAAACTGGTAGAAATCCATAATTCCTTATAATTGCTGCTAAAGGTGCTACATACAAGTTAAAAAGGGTGGGAGTTAAAGAGGATCCCTGGGGTACACCACACGGGGAGTTAAATGGTTTTGGTTTTGCCTCCCCCAGTTCAACTGTGAACGTTCTGTTAGACAGATTGGATTCTAGAAGCGTTCATGCAGATGTCTGAAGTCCGGCTTCAGCCAGTCGGATCAGGAGTGTATCATGGTTTACCGTATCGAAGGCCGCCGAAACATCCAAAAGGATCAAGGCGGCCTTTCCTCCGGTATCCAGTACACTCCTGAGTTCCTCTATTGCCATGAGCAGAGCTGTTTCCATTCCATGTCCCTCCCGGAAACCAAATTGCGAATGGTCTAAGGCATTTCCATCCGAGAGCAATTGGTCCAGCTGTTTATTCAATAGTTTCTCCAGAACTTTTGCGGCAAGAGGAATTCTTGCAATAGGTCTATAATTTCCGGGATCTTGTGGGTCTAGATTTAGTTTTTTTAATAGTGGCAGCACTGAGGTAGTTTTCCATGCATCTGGGAAGTGGCCTGATTTCACTATTTGTAAAAATAGGTTTTCTAATTGCTCGCTCAGCAGTTTAGGAAATAAATGCATCACCTTCGGTGGACAAGTGTCCATTAGACCACCGTACTTGGTGGTCTTAACCACCTGCAGAATCTGTTCCACTGAAGATTGTGAGAAGTGAAACCAGGAATTCTGCTTTAGCGGCAATGGTACCTCTTTAAGTTCTATGTTTGGCAGTGCGGGAAGATACTTGTAAGTCCTTTTAAATGACTCGTAGACTGAGGTCACTTTATTGACGAAGAATTGTCCCAGATTATTGCAAAATTCGGAGCTAATTACTGCCAGATTATTGCTATCGATTTTTGTTAGTTTTTTTACGGTGGTGAAAAGTTCTTTACTAGAATTCTTTACTTCATCAATTTTTCGAGTGAAATATTTACTTTTTTCTACTAATATCAATTTTTTGTAAATGGCCAGGGAGGTTTTATATTCGTCTTTCAGCCCCTGGTCATAGTTGGTCCTCCATCTCTTTTCAGCTTTTCTACAGTTTTGCTTTTGCGCCTTAAGTGAGTCAGTGAACCACGGTTGGGAGGGGGTTTTCCTCCTAAAGGTAACTTTTTTTAGAGGGACTACAACTCTAACCGCTGAGTTTATGCATCTCGAAAGTTGATTTTAGGCAATGTTACTGTCTGTTTCTACTCAGGAATTGATAGTGACAGGTGCTCTTTTAGTTTCGGGGAGTCTATCCTAGACCGATCAAGGTATGTGGCGCGCCTGGGTTGCGGGGCGGGTGCAATCGCCTCCTTTTTCACATTTATGGAGAATGTTATTACCTTATGGTCTGACCAGGGAACTGGCAGGGTTTCTAATATCTCAATGTCACTATTGGAGGTAAAAATCCCATCGAGAGTGTGCCCTGCTGTGTGGCTGTCCTGTTTGACAATCTGTTCCAAGGCTAAGTTGGCCAGTGCATTATTCAATGTAGTCGCGCCTATGTCTGAACTTTTCTCTAGATGCAAGTTGAAGTCATCCAGAACGGTAAAATCTGAGCCCTTCTGACTGGATACTAGAAATGGCTAAGCAGTTGTGTGAGAGGTGTTTTGGCCCTAGGTGGTCTATATATCGAAAGGCCTTTAAACGTATAATTGCTCGTGATGTTAATCTGAAAGGATAAGGTCTCGCAATCTGGGTTACTTCCCTGGTCTGAGCCCTTAGCCCTCAGTTCGTTTCTGCAGATAATGCCCAGGCCTCCCCCTCGTTTCCCTTTTCTGTCCACCCTGATGATAGAGAAACCCTTTGGAATAGCTAATGCTAGATCTACATATGAGGCGTCATCAGCCCAGGTCTCGATAATAAAGATGAGTTCAAGGTTTTGGGTTTCTATTAGTTCTGCCATTTTTGTATTGTGCTTGATTACTGACCGAGAGTTGATTAGCCCAGCCTTATTGATCTTGTTATTTAGCCTGATAAGGTGTGTCTGAGTTGTATTCAGCCTTTTAATAGGTGAAAATTCAAAAGAACGCTGGCAGATCGGACATTGGTTAGTTTACATCAGCATCACCAATGTAGGACAAAAGGGCCTAGGCCTGAGTGTAAGCAGCTCGTGGCTAGAGTAGCTTATCCTCTCTGGGCCTGCCTCCATTTTTGTAGGGGTTATGGCCCTGGGCCCGGTTCAGGCACAGACGGGCGCAGATGGGCTTGCCTTTGGCACGCCCGCTGCGCGCGTCCGCTGAGCGTCCGTCCTGGCATTGGGTTTAAGTAAGTATGGGACGGCGAGCGACTAGAGCGCTGAGCACCGGAAATGCCACCAGCCCGGAAGTGTGTTCCGCTCTAGCCCCCTCGGCACCCTCCGTTCAACCGGCACTTGCCGTGACGGACTGAGGTGCCTGGGGCAGAGCTTCCACCAAGGAGCGGGTGCAACTGTGCAAATGAGCAGTGAGTAAAACAATACTTCCTTAATTAAAATTGGTTAAAATTATCACCGTAGCTAAAATCCGCTGAGACCTGGCCGAGCCGAGTAGTCTCTTTCATCTGACTCGCGTCTGCTCTAAACCAGGACTCTTAACAATAAGGGACAGCGAGCGACTAGAGCGCTGAGCGCCGGAAATGCCACCAGCCCAGAAGTGTCACTTGCAGTGACAGACCAGGGTGCCTTGGGCAGAGCTTCCACCAAGGAGTGGGTGCAACTGTGCAAATGAGCAGTGAGTAAAACAATACTTCCTTAATTAAAATTTGTTAAAATTATCACCGTAGTTAAAATCAGCTTAGACCTGGCCGAGCCGCATGGTCTCTTTCATCTGACCAACATCTGCTCTAAACCAGGACTCTTAACAGTAAGGGGCGGCGAGCGACTAGAGCGATGAGCGCCGGAAATGCCACCAGCCCGGAAGTGTGTTCCGCTCTAACCCCCTCAGCACCCTCCGTTCAATTGGCACTTGCCGTGATGGACCGGGGTGCCTGGGGCAGACCTTCCACCAAGGAGCGGGTGCAACTGTGCAAATGAGCAGTGAGTAAAACAATACTTCCTTAATTAAAATTGGTTAAAATTATCACCGTAGTTAAAATCAGCTTAGACCTGGCCGTGCCGTGTAGTCTCTTTCATCTGACTGTATGATGTTGAACAGTTCCTTGGCATTGGATACGTTGGTCTGGACTTTGTCTCTTATGAAAGCCCGTTTGGTGTCTCTTATGGGTTGGTGGTAATCCGTCAGGTCGCCCTTGTAGTTGTTACGTGATTCTGAGGTTCTCCGGTTTTGTCAGGCTTTCTCTAAGCATCTGCAGGAGCGTCTGGCTTCTTGAAGTTCTGCGGTGAACCAGGCGGATTTTAGAGGGCGTTGTTTGGTGGGGACAGAGGGGTGCAAGCTTGTCGGCGCCGTCAGGGATCCAGCTGTGAAATTGCCTGGCTGCGGAGTTGGTGTCGTTTGTGGTGATGGGGGGGCTTTGACGGAGGGTGGTGCTGAGGTTTTCCTCTGTGACCTTGCTCCAGTTCCGTCGTGGCAGGCGCGGGGCCAGTTTGGGTGCGGTGGTGGTGTTGAAGGTGAAGTGAATGCAGTGGTGGTTGGTCAAGGGGGGTTGGGTAGTGTGGCTGAAGTGAATGTTAGTGTCTCCTGTGAAGATGGGGTCTATGGTGTGACCCGCTCTGTGGTTGGGCGTGTTGACGATCTGCTTCAGTCCCAGGTTGACAAGATTGTCGAGGAGAGTGGTCGAGTCGGTGTCGTTGCTGTTGTCAAGGTGGAAATTCAGGCCCCCGAGTAGAATGTAGTCTGTGGAGGTGATGGCATGGGGTGCGGCGAGTTCGGTGATGGTGGTTACATGGTGAGTGCGAGATCCAGGCGGTCGGTAGATGAGGGTGCCACGTAGCATGATCCTGGGGCAAGTCCGGATCAGGAAGTGGAGGTGTTCTGTGTTTGCGTGTGGGTCAGTCATGCTGGATGTGTAGAGACGGAGGGGGGCCTTGTGTACGATAGCGAGTCTACCTCCTGGGTGGTGCGGCCAGTCTTTTCTCTGGATCCTGCAGATGTCAGAGATGGCAGTGGCGATGTCTGGTCCGGAGGTGGCATTTGTCCATGTTTCCGTGAAGAACGTGAGGTCGGGTGAGAGGGTGTCTATTAGGTCCCAGATCTCTATGGCGTGTTGGTGCAGGTAGCGCACGTTGAGAAGGATGCAGGTCAGGGTTGGGGTAGTGAGTGCATCGAGCGTGCTCTCGGCGGTCATGGGAGCTATGTCGATGGTAAAGGATCTGCGGCAGGGTCTACACGAGAACTGCCCGTGGGTGGTGGTCGGTGAGGAACTTGCACAGGTGGCGTGTCTGCCGGGATTGAGTGCGTGGAGGGTGATTGAATCGTAGCGGTTTGGTCTGGGAGGACCAGGGGTTCTGGTGCTGACCAGGGGGGAGTGACGTGCAGCTGGGAGGCGGGAGCGGGGTGGTAGGGGAACGAGTCAAGAGTCCGCGGCGGGAAAAAAAACCAAAAGGGGGGATGACAAACAAGAGTAACTAACAGCGGCAGGCACAATAAGGTAAAATAAACACACGGAGTAGGGAAGGCACGCTAATAATAATTAAGCACCCAAAAGAGGCACAAATGATCACAGTGTGAGAACCTGAGTAAGGCTGTACTCGAACCCTGAAAATGAAGTATCAGGCTTCAGAGGCGTGACAGTGCACAGCGGAGCTGCCTGGGACAGTGCGCTCCAAGGACAGAGGTCTGTTGAGGTTCCGTGACAATTGTAAGTGGTGTTTTTAACTCGCACGAATATGGTCGAGTCTGGTATCTATGAACCGCAAATGACGAGTTTAGTAAGTGTGCGCAGTTTCGCTGTGCTAACTTAAACCGTTCGTTTGTTATGTGGGTTTTTCATCTGTACCCACGGGTTCCATCTTAGATACGGCATCCATTTTGTCTCTTGCCCTCAAGTAGCCAGCGAACGGACGATGTCCGCTTCGCGACCCTGGGACTCCCAAGATATTTGCGGAAGACACATGTCTTTTGTAAGTGTCTTTATGATGAGGGGGATGATACTGTAAGGCAGATGGCCCCGCTCGAGGCTCATCTTGCCGTGCCGGTTTATTGTCTCAGCCGTGCATCTCATTAGGCACGTCCCTTTGTTGCCTGTATCTCGTGTTTCCCGATACCTCCCCTTTTACACCCTTTCCGATCTCCCCACTGTCTCCGTCTTCCTCTGCACCTGTCTTTGTTCCTATTTCGATCTGTTTTACTGCCGATTGGAATGCACTAATGTTGGGAAGATGGGTTTTTACAGTTGGGAACCGCCAAACGTTTCCGCACTTATGTTCCGGACCTTATGTGTATCAAAGTGACCAAAGCGACCCCTCTGGGGGATAATTGTGGGAACCGGGTCATAAACTTTTGTGTCCAATGTAACTCTATGGGAAAATCGTGTATAAAAGGAGCGATCCGCAGAACCAATTTGAAGCAGTTACTCTGAACTACACTGGTTGTACTTCCGTGATTTCTGTGTTTCCCTGCAGCAAATAAACCTTGAATCTTTGACGCCGAAGGAAGTGTCCCGTGTCTCTGTGATTCGTACGCCGGAGCAGGTTACCCACGAAGGTTTCAGGTGTTGTGCCCTGGCACCGCTGGGTTCTAAATAGCCCAGTCCTTCAGTTAGCGCCCAACGTGGGGCTGCATCAGTGGTACCGGTCCAAGCCCGACGATCGTGAGGAACTTCGTGTGAAATCTCCGAGGCAGTACAATGTAGACGATTATTACGTCGATCAGGGAACTGACGATAGTCATTACTAGGACAGCCATAGACAAGGAGAGGGAGTGGTATCAGTTCCGGTTGATCAGAGAGGGCCTTACGTCGCAGTTGCTACATCGGGCGTCGTTGAGCCTTTTCTGTTGGACACTGGTGCAGCGAAAAGTTCCATTAAGCATTCGAAACTCCCTGGCGCACCTTTGTCTGGCTTAACAAATGTTTCCGTTGGATTTTCTGGCGCCCCCGTTAGCAATCCAGTTTCACGCCCTTTGCCCCTTACAATTGGGCCTCGTGAGCTAGAAGCTCCGTTGATTTTAACCACGGGTTGTGGTGAAAATCTTTTGGGCCTGGATCTGCTTAAACGTTTGTATGCGACTTTGTATTGTTCTCCTGCGGGTGTAAAGCTTACGTTGGGAGAGAGGGTTGTCTCTCCCATGTACTTGTCTCTCGATAAGCTTCCACCGGAATTGAGTTCTCTTCCTGCGTCTTTGTGGGCAACAGGTCCCAACGATGTGGGCCTACTGGATATCTCACCTTATGTTGTTCAGTTGAAATCCAACGTGCGATTGCCACGTATTCCCCAATATCGTATCTCCCTTGATGGTGAACGAGCATTGTTAGCGATCATCTATGATTTGATCGAGAAAGATGTTATTGAGGAAACACGGGGAAACGTGTGCAACAGCCCCGTGCTGCCCATTCTAAAACGTACTGATCCTTCGAAACCACCTGTTTATCGTTTTGTTATCAATTTACGGGAGGTGAATAAAATTGTGATTCGTCAGTTCCCCGTTGTGCCTGACATCACGGCGCTACTGACTCTGATTCCAGCTTCTGCATCGTGGTTTTCGGTGATTGACTTGAAGAATGCGTTCTTCAGCATCCCGATTGCAGAGGAGAGCAGAGACCTTTTCGGTTTCTCTCTCGGTGGACGCAGCTTCCGGTTTAAACGCGCTCCTCAGGGCTACTGTGAAAGTCCATCGATTTACAGCCAAGCCTTGAAGGGTCAACTGGATGCGTTTAGGTTGCCGGCTGGTGCGGCCTTAATCCAATACGTCGATGACCTATTGGTAGCTGCAGATACTCAGGACATTTGCAAAATTGCTACGGTATCGTTGCTGCAACATCTCTGCGAGTTAAATCACAAGGTGTCACCTTCTAAACTCCAATATTGTTGTCAAGAAGTAACCTATCTAGGTCACTTATTGTCAAAGGAGGGAAGGCGGTTGACCCCAGAGAGGATTGCAGCAATTGCGCGAATGGCTGTGCCAACAACCCAAAGAGATGTGCGTGCCTTTCTAGGTATCACGTCGTACTGCAGGCAATGGATTCCTAATTTTTCATTGCTAGCGAAGCCATTGGTGGCTCTTACGTGCAAGGATGTTTCGACTCCTTTACCATGGACGGAAGAATGTCAGAAAAGTTTTTCTGAACTACGTGATTCATTGTGTTCGGCTCCTGTGTTAGGTACTCCTGACTATAGCAAGCCGTTTACATTATATGTTCACGAGAGAGAAGGTTGTGCGTTGAGTGTCTTAACGCAACCTTTTGGTGATAAGCAACGTCCATGTGCATATTTTTCCTCGACCTTGGACCCGGTAGCTAGAGCATTGCCGAGTTGTTTGAGAGCAACAGCCGCAGCCGCGGTCTCCATCCGACAATCAGCAGGATTGGTCATGGATAATATGCTTACGGTGATGGTTCCGCATGCAGTCGATACTCTTTTGAATCGTACGAAAACTCAGCACTTGACGAGTGCGAGGTTGTCTGGGTACGAGTTGACGCTGTTGGCAAGCCACATTCAAATAAAACGTTGTAATGTCCTGAACCCGGCAACTTTGTTACCAATTAGCTCAGAGTCAGATGAAATAACAGAACACGATTGTTATTTGAGGACAGAGGAGGAAACGAAAGGTCGAGTGGACCTTAAAAACACCCCATTGGAAGACCCAGATGGTACACTGTATGTGGATGGTTCATGTTTCAAGTTGCCGAATGGTAATGTGACTACTGCTTATGCTGTTGTAACGTTGAGTACTGTTGTTGAGACTGCAAGATTAAATCAGAATTCTGCCCAAGCTGCAGAGCTGATCGCTCTCACTAGAGCGTGTGTGTTAGCGAAAGGGAAACGTGTGAATGTTTTTACCGACAGCCAATATGCATTTGGCGTCGCCCATAGTTTTGGACGTTTGTGGAGAGAGAGAGGTTTTCTAACATCGCATGGTACGAAGATTCAGCATGGTCAGCTTGTGAATGATCTTTTGGATGCACTTACGTTGCCTAAGCAAGTGGCGATTGTTAAATGTAGTGCGCATCGTAAAGTGACGGACGATGTTGGTCGAGGTAATGCGTTTGCGGATGAGACTGCTAAGGAGACTGCCCGGAACCTTAGCACTCGAATGTATGTGACGAGTTCGGTTAGGTGGCCTACAGAGTCGAGCATGTGTGAAGATACTATTGAAAGTGTGAAAGAAATTCAGAATGAGGCCACCGAGACTGAAAAGATGAAGTGGAAAGAAAGTACGGGAAAGTTGGATGCGAATGGTTGTTGGATTGATTTGTCGGAACAGAAAAGATGGATGTTACCGGATGAGTATGTGCTGGCCGTTGTGACAATGGCGCATGGGTTAGCACATATTAGCGCGAAAGGTATTTGTAAGTTGCTGTCCCCTGTGTGGAAGAATGATGGTATTACGAAATGTGCTGAACGCCTGGTTAAGAACTGTATGGTGTGTATGATGTACAATCCTGGCAAGGGAACCCCAACTCCTCCTGGCAGTTTTGCTCCCCCTTCATGTCCCTTTGAGGTGATTCAATTGGACTTCATCCATATGGAGCGATGCAATAACCTGAAATACGTTTTAGTTGTGGTTTGCGCATTCTCCCGATGGATCGAGGCCTATCCCCTCAAAGACAATACTGCTTTGTCTACTGCGAAAATCCTACTGAAGGAATATTTTCCTCGGTATGGAATGCCTAGAGTCGTGTGGTCAGATAACGGAAGTGAGTTTGTGGGAAGTGTGATGAAGAGTGTATGCAAGGGCCTTGGAATTAATCAGAAATTCCATAGCGCCAACCATCCCCAGTCAGCTGGTTTGGTTGAAGGGTATAACGGCACCCTTAAACTAAAGTTAGCGAAGATTCAGGCTACGACTGGTCTTTCGTGGCCTGACGCTTTACCCTTAGCATTACTGTCAACTAGGGCGACTGTACACTCCTGAGTAGGGCTTAGTCCCTATGAAATAGTGTTCGGTCGCCCTGCGAATGTTTGGGGGGTTCCTAGGCCAGGTACTTTCTGTGATCTTGAGTATCCAATGTTGATCGATTATCTTCATGACTTGACTGCTAAACTGAGGTTAATTCACCAACAGGTTCACGAAGCATTGCCGACGCAGACGGAGGGTCCAGGCCACCACCTCCAGCCCGGAGATTAGGTGGTGACGCGGAACTTTTCGCGCAAGAACAACTTGGACCCGAGGTTCACTGGACCCTACCAGGTCCTCCTTGCCACGAGAACTGCAGTTCGTCTAGAGGGTCGGAAAAATTGGGTGCATGCCACCCATACCAAGAAAGTCCCTATCCCGTTGCCAGCAGACTCGTGGGTGAGGAGAGGCATTGCATCAACTGAAACCGAAGGATTGCCGGCGTTTGTACCTTTTAGCGACGCACAACCTGTCGGAGAATCCTCAGTGCAGCAGAGAGACACTGTTGAACATTTGTCAGCAAAAGACTCAAGACCAGAACATTCAGCTGATCAACAGGACGTTGTCCCTTCAACGGATCCTTTGTTTGACGAACAGACACGTCCTGGGAAAACCCGATACTTTTTGCGATCCAGCACTAAAGACTAATAAAAGATCCTGTTCTGTCCTTTGATAATTGCATTATCCCGTTTTCCACGATCAGTTTGAACACTCGTATCATTGTAATTATTTTGTACATATTCATTGAGCTTCGTTCCTTACACTTTTTGCTTCCACAGCTGAGAAACATTGTTTTCGCATATATACACTTGTGAAATAAAGGCCGTAGGGCCGTGCGCGTACTTCCTTCTGGTTAGTAGGTCTTGACGCTAGGTTAAAGACCGTCGGTTCCTGGGAACTCCTAGGGATTGACTATTGCTACACAGAACGAAGTGCGTCAAGAAACGTTGCGGACGGTCATAGGGAATGGCATTTTCGAAGCTGATGGATTTGGAAGGAGCTCAGGCTCATAGATTCAAGCTGCAGCAACTCAGTCGTACCAAATGTTTTATATTCCAAATATTCGTATTGTTTTTGACTGTTTCTGCATTATTGGCGGGTGGGGTGTATTACACGATGTTTTACTTCTTACCTTCTGCTATACCTACTCCTACCCCTGACCCTAAACTTACCTCCACTGCTTCTCCTCATTCTTTTCATATCTTACCTGAACACGAGCAGGCTAGACGTGCAGAATTCCGCAACAATTCCTTTATTCAGCTCCTCCATCAGCATCAGTTAGTGGTTAACACTACTAATTGTTGGGTGTGTGGGTTGATGCCACATACTACGGATAAGGGAATTCCATATCTGGTGTTACCGTATAGTTCCCAAGGGTCTGCTCGAGCATTTCAGACAATGTTTCGAAGCGCACTCGGTTTCCACCCCATTCGAGAACCACGTTCCCCCTACTCTGGTCCTACCTCGTATCAAAAACCTTTGTCGATAGCAATAGAGGATTTAGATAGCGATATCTATGATCCCTCGCTTATTCCCGAAGAAGAGGTACAAGCCTATAGGGTCCTAAGTAGAGGCGAATATAGTGTGTTCACTAGTGAAAAACAGCTTAAAAGCTCGCCTCCGATATGGGTCGTACCCCACATTGGTAATTTTTGTCTAATAGGTCGCGGCCGAAGATCGAAAGCCCGACTTGGAGAGAGTGCTTGCACTGAAAATTACATTCTGCCGATGGTCTCGTCCCCTGTGTTCCTGGCTGCCAAGGGTACCTACTTTATCTGTCATGATCGTGCATATGCATGGTTGCCCTCTGACTTCATGGGCTCATGCTTCATCGCAAACTTGTTGCCTCCGACGTTCACTGTAGATGCAGATTATCACAAGACTAGAGTTGTGAGAGGCGTAATTAGCGAAGAGGATACTGCCGGTCAAGAGGCAGGAGACTTTTTCAAGGGTTTCCTCCCGTTTTGGGGACCTATGGTTAATAGTAGGAACATGAGACAGTTGACTCGAGTGGTAGAATCGACCGCTAATATTACTGCCAGTGCCCTTGGTAATATCACCACTGAACTTCAGGCGGATAGGCTTATGACGTTACAAAACCGTATGGTTTTAGACGTGATCTTAGCAGATCGAGGTGGGGTATGTAAGGTGATCCATTCGAGCTGCTGTATTTTCATTCCTGATAATGCTCCGACTGTCTATCAAGCCATCTCGAAGTTGCATAAGATCTCCGAATCCATACACGTGGATGTAGGGGATTGGACGCTACTTGGGTGGTTTTGGGGCCTGATGTCGACTTGGGGTTGGAAGATTCTGATGATCATCGGAGTCATTGTGGTGTTCCTGTTCACGTGTTGCCTTTGTGTGCAGTGCGGTCCTGCCTTATGTGGCCTTTGTGCTACAACGTGTATGAGACAGCCACCTGTTACCAAGGGGACTCGGTTGGACAGAGCTATGCTACAGCAACATCTCGATGGTCTGATGAATATCGAATATGATTCCGACTAGTGCTTGCCTACATGAGGGCAAAAGGAGCGTCTGAGGTTCCGTGACAATTGTAAGTGGTGTTTTTAACTCGCACGAATATGGTCGAGTCTGGTATCTATGAACCGCAAATGACGAGTTTAGTAAGTGTGCGCAGTTTCGCTGTGCTAACTTAAACCGTTCGTTTGTTATGTGGGTTTTTCATCTGTACCCACGGGTTCCATCTTAGATACGGCATCCATTTTGTCTCTTGCCCTCAAGTAGCCAGCGAACGGACGATGTCCGCTTCGCGACCCTGGGACTCCCAAGATATTTGCGGAAGACACATGTCTTTTGTAAGTGTCTTTATGATGAGGGGGATGATACTGTAAGGCAGATGGCCCCGCTCGAGGCTCATCTTGCCGTGCCGGTTTATTGTCTCAGCCGTGCATCTCATTAGGCACGTCCCTTTGATGCCTGTATCTCGTGTTTCCCGATACCTCCCCTTTTACACCCTTTCCGATCTCCCCACTGTCTCCGTCTTCCTCTGCACCTGTCTTTGTTCCTATTTCGATCTGTTTTACTGCCGATTGGAATGCACTAATGTTGGGAAGATGGGTTTTTACAGTTGGGAACCGCCAAACGTTTCCGCACTTATGTTCCGGACCTTATGTGTATCAAAGTGACCAAAGCGACCCCTCTGGGGGATAATTGTGGGAACCGGGTTGTAAACCTTTGTGTACCATGTTGTCCTATGGGTAAAAACTGTATAAAAGGAGCGATCCACAGAACCAATTTGAAGCAGTCTCCCCAAGTGCACGTGTTGTACTTGTCGTGACTTCTGTGTTCCCTGCAGTAAATAAACCTTGAATCTTTGACGCCGAAGGAAGTGTCCCGTGTCTCTGTCATTCGTACGCCGGAGCAGGTTACCCACGAAGGTTTCAGGTGTTGTGCCCTGGCACCGCTGGGCCTTAAAGAGCCCAGTCCTTCACTGTGGACTCACCTTCGTCGTTAGTTCAGTTACCAACCGGTTTGCTAATTCTTTTTTGTCTAGCCAGCCGAACAATTTCCCAGCCTTGTCCCCCAACTCATACAGTCTACCTGCCTTGTCCCTTCTCAGTGTTTTGGCCATGTCAGTAGCAATAGTTTTATATTCATCTCTTTTGAGATGTAGTATGTGGAGCAAATCCTTTTGCAATGGTCTTTATGCTTTCTCTTCGATGAGGAGAAATTTGTCTTCTAGCCTGACTAATTCTTTGTCCTTTTCTTTACGCACCCCGGTAATCAGGGAAATTGCCTGCCCCCTTACCACTGTTTTGGCCTCCCAAAGCATTTGAGTTGACTTTACAGACTCTTCGTTCTCCAGAAAATCATGCTAGACGGCTGCGGACAGTTTCCCTTAACCACTGGATTCTGAAGGTACCAGGGGTTAATCAGTACTATTCTGCCTACCCGCATTTCCCCCAGGGTCACCTTGGCTCATTTTGGTGAGTAGTCTGATATGCCTAATGCAAGGTGTCTGATTTCCTGTTTATTCCCTATCTGAGCCGCCAGAGTGAGAATGTAATCTATACGGGATAAGCTGTTATGTGCCCCTGAGTGAAAGGTATGTTGAACACACCCAGAGTGATATACCCTCCATGCGTCGGACAGTCCCATTGGGTCTAGAAAGTCGGGAAGCCATCTTTTTGAGGGACTTATGTCATGTGGAGGACACCAGTCAAGTGTCCCGGACGCGACAGAAAAAAAGTCTCCACCCACTATAAGACAGCCCTCTGAGAAGGACAGCATAATGTTACCTAAATCTCTAAGTGTTTGTCCCTGCAGCCCTGGGGGGGCGTATACCGCTACTTCTGTGAGTGGTTTACCCCCCCCACTGCCCTGACAGAGCCACACACCTGCCCATCACTTTTGACATCGGGAAAGAGTTCTTAATCATGATCCCTACCCCCTTGAAACATTTAGTGAAACCCATGTGAACCACCAGTCGGTATCCCCATCTGCCAAAGCATTACATGTATTGCCAATAAGGTGCATTTCCTGGAGCCGCACTGCATCCGGGGCCTGTCTCTTGATATACTGCAGTACGATGCCACGTTTTAATTTGTCCCCCAGACCATTAACATTCCAAGATAGGAGAGTAAGACTTTTGTCCCACTGCAATCCCGCTCCCATGGTCATGTCCAATTGATTTCCTCACAATCTCTGCATCACCCAGGGTCGCACTATCTAAGAAAATGTGAAACAACCCAATCCCAACCCAACTGCCCCCCTTCCTGCACCCCTGCACTCTGGGCTTCAAACTGCTCATAATCCAACAATGCAGAGTGCCTGTTGCCCATAACTGTAGACTAAAATAGGAGTATATAGTGGTGGGAGGATCTCCACCAACCCGAACCGAATGTATGACGTTACTACGCCATCTATTACCCCGCAGTAGGTTACAACGCAGTCGTTACAACGACCGTGTTGTTAACACGCATGGCTTCACAGCGCAAGTCGTTTCTACGACTTGCTCTAGATCGCGCGCTGGATTTAGGAATAGTATAAATTACTATTCCTACTCCAGTTAGCGCAACAGCAGGGAATGTGTTGAATTTGAAATCTAACACATTCCCTGGTGTTGCACGCCACCTAATGCAAGTCGTAGAAATGACTTGCGTTGTAAAGCCACATGTGGTAACAACGTGGTCATTGTAACGACCGCGTTGTTACCTACCTGCGTGGTAACAACAGTGTTGTAAACATTGTTTCCCCCCGACCCTTACCCCTTAATAAACACACATTTTGTCACAGAGAGACAAGCCTAAAAGTCATTATGAATAGTAAGACACTTAGCGTAATCTTCCAGAGCATCGTACACCAACTAGTCATTTGCCACCACTCAGGCTCAGACGGCAACCACGTTCAATTATTCCTGTTTAACAGTTGGTGGTTTAATCATTCCGCCTGCAGCGATCGTCCCCCTTGGCCCGGCTTTTAATCCCTGCGAGCATTGTGTTATTTCGCTGGTCACCAACCCTCGAACTAGTCTGCAGCTGCTTCTGGCGTATCAGAAAACCAGGCTCTACCTTCAGCTTCGATTCAGAGCTTTGTAGGGAACATCATTACATATTTGAGTCCTCTTTCCCTGAGCCGCTTCTTGATGTCAAGAAAGGATCTACGTTGCCTTTGGACTTTCAAAGTGAAGTATGGAAAGAAAGAGATCTCTCAAATTTCATACTTCAGGGGAGGAGCCATTCGGGCAGTATTTAGTATATTGTTTCTGTCCCTAAAGTTCAGGAGCTTAGCCAGCATTGGACGGGCGTGCTCCGGGTTTCGGTCTTCCTCCGGGAACTATATGTGCCCTTTCAACAACAAAGAACTTGGAAAGTCCCTTGGGTTGCAGGTGATTGAGAATTAGATCTTTAACAAAAAGGTCGGCCGCCGGACCCTCCGCTCTTTCAGGTAGTCCAATTATTCATATGTTATTTCTCCTAGTACGACCTTCATAATCGTCCAGCTTTTCTTCTGCCAGCTTCCGAAAAGCTTGCAAGTCCTTGATGTCCTGGTGTATTTGTTTTGAGTCCCCTAGAAGGTCTCTAGTGACTGTTTCCATGTGGCTAACTTTCTCCCCCATTTTCTGTAGCTCTGCTCTTATCAGCAGAACCTCAGTCATGATGGAATTCATTCTGTGCTCTAGGGAAGTACGTACACCTGAGATAGCATCCATGATGTACTTCAATGTTTGGTTTTGGTCTTCATGTTCTGGTCAGTCGCTGTTTTGCCTTTGACGGTATGTTCAGGGTCGGCAGATTTCGGCAATGCAAATTTGTCTAGTTTCGGCAATGCAAATTTGTCTAGTTTTGTCTGTTGCGATCCTTTGAGACCCTTAGCGCCCAACATTTCGACCTTCCCAGGTCTCTGCACCCAGTCTTTGCCTCTTGATTCTTTATTCTTTCCTGTCTTTGGTGTTACAATGCGTTAAGGTACTTCACCCTGCACCCCACGTATGTTGCAGATGCCGGTCCTCTTCAGCTATACATGCGGGAACTGTGTACGAGGGTCTGCTTGTCGCTCCTTAGCGCCTTCGTGCTATCCAATGTCGGTCTAAAATGTATAATTACCTGCGCTGCGGTGTTACCATGCAATGCTTCGAGGCCGGCCATGCCCTGAGTAATTGGGATTGTATGGGCCCAACCCACCAAACACCAACAGGCCTCGAATGTCCAGGGCTGCTGCATGTACTCCTCTCCCCAGGACAGACAAATAGCGCAGGTATTAAAATGCGCCCCTAAGACTGTACCCGTCTAGCACAGAGGTTACACTTACTCAGGCTGTAAAATCTCGAGATTGCAGTGTAATCAGGCCTTCAAAATAATCACGGATATTCCTCCATGTTCCACCACCTCTCCTCCACCTAGTGGTATGTCCCGCTTCTCTGGTATCTGTTCTGCCATTGCGGTGTCGATATTAACTGGTCCGGTCAGTTCTGCGACGCTGCATGATTTTACTCTGGGGGCTGGAAGTACCCACGGATGTTCAATACCAAGCTCTACTGTTTTCGGGCTTCCTTCATTAGCTGCTCTGCTCTTGCCAGGGTCGGGGCTGGTGCCACGCCTGTACCCTCCAGCTCTCATCAGTTCTTCTCTCAATCCACCAGGTCCCACCTCCAAGCCACAGCTATTTGCATCGTGATGGATTATGCAGAAGGCCGGCCACAGTCCCCGCCCTCGCGTTACCAGGGAGATGGTCCCACAACGTCAACACGCCCAGCCTGCTAGTTGCACAAGGTCTCGGTTCCCATTCTCTGAGAGGCAGCAAGTTGCACCGTTGTGTATCTTTTGAATCACTGGGTATTGCAGCTCTGTTTTTACTGTGCTGGTGCCCGTGATGTTTTTGTTGGTCCCGCTGTCGATTTAATTTCTGATTTGTGTGGCAGATTACAGGGTACGGCCGGGGCACTCTGGAGCTATTCTATCCGGCAATCATTTCTTTCGGCGGTGAAGTCACGCCCCCATTCTGAAACTATCACATAGAACCTACAGTTATCATGCTTTGCAGTTTCCTGGGATTTAGTCTGAACATTGTGAACAAGGTCAAACAACAATACCCCCTGTTATTGTGTTCTGGTCAGGCCCTAGCACCTAGACAAAACATACAGATGCAGCTGTTGTTGGGAATGCGTACTTTGGTCATATTGGAATACACTGAGAGGTAGCACAGACTTGGAGAGGGACATTTCCAGGGAGAAGAGCAGGACAGCGCCTATGATTTAGATCTACCCTCTATAGACTGAGTTACGGGGTCTGCTGATAATGCCCAGAGATCTTCTAATATATAATCATCTTGCTTCTATACAAGGGGAAGGAGGTGGGGTGAGGTTACGCTGTCATTCATCAAGAAGGCTCCTTTTATGATTTACGGACAACTTGCTATGCTAATGGCATTTGTTTTATGCATTTTCCTGCTGATTGTGGCATGTAGACTGCATACTAGAGCACATTAGATAAAATACAATATTTAAACTTGTACGTGTTTCTGTCAGATCATATTGTGGAAGAGTTCAAGAGTGTGGGTGAAAAGGTATGTTGTGTATCCGCATTTCCTGTGAGAGTCAGGAGTGTTGTGTTCTTGGGTGTCTTATCACTTGTTCCTCTGTGAGTGAGTAGGAGGGCAAGTGAGACACTATAGCTCCTTGTTCCCGGGCTCATAGGTACTAAGGTGGTAGGATAACTCAGTCCCTACAAACTAAGGTCCCATAATCCCATGCATAGTTCTGTGTTTGTGTGGAATCCCTGCAACAAAAAGGTGTAGAAGACTGCTGACAGGTCGAGGAGGAACAGGGCTGCTGTGTCTCCTTTGTCAAGGAGGGTACTGATGTCATCAGTGGCAGCAATCAGCACAGTCTTGGTGCTGTGATTGGCGCATGAGCCGGTCTGGAATATGTCCAGCAGGTATTTTTTTTGCGTTTGGTAAGTTTACAATTGATGTCAAGGACTTTGGCAGGGAAGGGGAGCAGAGAGATGGGGCACTAATGTTTGAGGTTTCTGATGTCGTGGGGGGTTTCCTGAGGAAAGGTCTGACTGCGTGTTTCCATTGATCAGCTAAAGTAGCCAAGGTGATGGACACATTGAGAATGCTGGTGAGTTCGCTGCTAATTCTTTTGCTCCGTGTCTGTGGGGGTTGCAGCCAGTGCTGACTGTGGGGGTAGCAGCCAGTGCTGTCTTTGGGGGTAACAGCCAGTGCTGCTGTGGGGGTACAGCCAGTGCTGCCTGTGGGGGTAGCAGCCAGTGCTGCCTGTGGGGGTAGCAGCCGATGCTGCCCGTGGGGGGATCAGCCAGTGCTGCCTGTGGGGTAGCAGCCAGAGCTGCCTGTGGGGGTAGCAGCCAGTGCTGCCTGTGGGGGTAGCAGCCAGTGCTGTCTGTGGGGATAGCAGCCAGTGCTGTCTGTGGGGGTAGCAGCCAGTGCTGCCTGTGGAGGTAGCAGTCAGTGCTGCCTGTGGGGAGCAGCCATCGCTGCCTGTGGGGGTAGCAGCCAGTGCTTCCTGTGGGGGTAGCAGCCAGTGCCGCCTGTGGGGGTAGCAGTCAGTGCTGTCTGTAGGGGTAGCAGTCAGTGCTGCCTGTAGGGAGCAGCCAGTGCTGCCTGCGGGGGTATCAGCCAGTGCTGCCTGTGGGGGTAGCAGCCAGTGCTGTCTGTGGGGTTAGCAGCCAGTGCTGCCTGTGGGGGCATCAGCCAGTGCTGTCAGTGGGGGTAGCAGCCAGTTCTGTCAGTGGGGGTAGCAGCCAGTGCTGTCAGTGGGGGTAACAGCCAGTGCTGTCAGTGGAGGTAACAGCCAGTGCTGCTGTGGATGTAGCAGCCAGTGCTGTCTGTGGGGGTTGCAGCCAGTTCTGCCTGTGAGGGTAGCAGCTAGCAGCATTGTCATGGTCTGCTCCCCTGTGGACAACCGTAACCAGGCAATACAGTGAGTGCAGCCCTGGGATGAGCAGGTCTTAGTCCTAAATATCTATTACAAAAATATTTATGTACCAAATATCATTGTAATCAAAAAGAGGACTAGCCTATTTGTGAGTGATACAAGTCTCAGGACTGTATGGGGAAGGGAGAAACTATTAAGTTTATTTATGAAGCCCTCACCCACCAACCGAGTTGGTGGCATGCTTCATCATCGGGCCCACCCAGTGACACAGAATGTGTCCCGGATGTGCTACTACGCCTTTGTTACAGCGGAGCTGGTGCTTTGCTGAGTGTGCAGTGTTGGTGGCATGAAAGTGAAAATGTAAAAGCTATACAGTGGTCCCAGTTCCCGAGGGGGTTAATTTTAATGTCTGGGCCTCTGTTACTGTTAAAAACAAGGCAATGGATGTTAGTGGAGTGAATATTAGGAACTCCAGCAGCCGATGTGTGGTCTACATGTTTCAGCCAGGTCTTTCTTTAAAACTGGCTTTCCTCAGGACCGAAAGTTATGTGAAGGTGCGAGCTACACTTTAAGTGAGTGTGTAATCAGAAATGTGTCGCACATGCTAAGGTGCTATACGTGTGGGAGGGGGATTCCCTCTCCAAGCAATACTGGACATACAACATGTATGACAAACAAACATACAGAGGAGAGTCTTTGAATGGTTGCATAAATCACAAAAGTACAAGTTTGCTGGTAGTAATATGCATAATTAGCGGGAAAAATGCGGCAAAAAATGGAACCATACTGGTGGTGCGGTTTGGGTGAGTTACCGAAATATGCGCTGGTACGTGTGGTGGGAAAATACGCTCAAAGGTTATCCTTAAGCTAGCGTTTTGCTGCAAATGCCCCTGTAGAGATATCCGGCAGAGATGTTGACCCTGTAATAAGAAGGGGAGTGGCCCGTGGGCCATTAGGAACATGTAAAGTATAGAAAAGGCTTACCCGGTCAAGGTTGAGTTTAGTGCTCTACTCACCACTGTGTTGGTCAAGACCCTTTAGAAACCTGTTGTGCTGTCGCGGATCTCCGAGGGTAATGATTCCGGAGGCGCTGGTGCTTAAGTATCCTGTCCGGGGTGCTCAGGTGTGGCTGGTTTCCTCGGTATGTGGGTATCTCCCTAGACAATCTAAACAATACATGGATGTGTCATGCAGAAGCCTAGCAAGTAAATTGTCAAACAAACAAAGCTAAATGCAAAAATTCTTGATTTATTGTATATTTAAAAAAAATATATAAATTTATATTAAAAACGAACAAGATTAAAAATCTTTGTATCTCTAAATGCAGTATATGAAGTGTTCGATCAAAATATACAGTATGCATTAAATGGATATAAAAAAATCATCATTAAAAAATACATTATTCAGACAGTGCATCATATTGTATGGTCAAGGGTGTGGTGAGATTAGAATTAGTTCCGATGCGCGTTTCGGCGCTATACCAGCGCCTTCTTCTGGGGAATTGAGCCACAGATTCCTGAGTCTATAGAGGCTGATGAGAAATGAGCGATATAAAACTCTTCTTGTCTTTACAATGAGGACGCAGTGATTGTTCTGTGTGGGGATAACGGTACTTCCTCCAATTATGCTGTATATGGCGATATTCTTAGCAAGCGTAGATAGAGGATGTTTTTCTACTTCGTAATGAGATGGGGAGGTAATGCCTTTATCCAGAGAGATGAGCTTGATATCAGCAGATTCTGATGGCGATTGATCGCCCGTAAAAATATGAATTTGTGGTGGGCAGGGTTGCTGTTCAGAAATCAACAGAAGATAAAACTCAGGATAATTTTTCCGTGAATCCGTCTTTTGATAGCATAGACCGCTGCCCAGGCCGTAATGGTATATTCAGAAGGCTGGCTGGTTTCCTCACAATTAGAGTAGCTTCTATGTTCCCCCCTGGAAAGCTGGAACATAGAATAGAGACTACGCACGCATGGTGGGCGTCATGCGCGTTGTCAAGGGAACAGAGCAATGCTAATGCACTGTGTGACGCGGGTAGGAGGACTGTACACGCTCAAAAGGCGTCTTGCACATAGTCAAGGAAACGGAGCTTAGTGTGACACGGGAAAAATAAACATGTTTGAAGGCTGCACGCGCGCAATGGGTGTCGTGCACGGAACCAGAGCGCCGATGGTACACTGTGGGACCTACGAAACTGAGCGTATTTGAATAATAAAAATAAAATTAAAATAGGGGGCCAAAGCGCAGTGCTCTGATGGCGCTAACAGACTAAATGTTGATGTGATCTTGACATGAGTGACATCAATCGTAGATGTCTGACAGAGAGCGCAAGTCAAAGAAATGGGGTTATATTATCATAGAGTGTGTGAGGCCCATGGGCAGATCCCGTTCTCTGAAGGTCAGAGACAGGTGTTAGGCTTTCAGCGAGCACCATGGAATGGAGTCATTCAATCCCTGATGTTGAGTGGATAAACAATAGATCCAATGTTTTTCTTTAGTGAGAAGGGTTTTTTCATTGTCACGTTGGTTGTGATCATATTGTGCAATTACTGTCCACATCATGTCAATGACAGTGTTGTAAATAGTGGTCAGTGAGTCTGTTGATGTTCTTTTTGCATCTTATGGTGCTGCGATACTCGACCACTCTGGTTTTGACATTTTGTCTCGCCATCCCCATGTAGCGAAGGCCACATAGTGAAGGCCACATGGGCATGTGATGAGGTAGACAACGTTAGTTGAATTACAATTAGTATGGTGTGACTGTGTCCAGACTTTGCCTGGTTCCAGATCGAGTGTCTGAGAGTGTTCAGTTATTGCAGGGGTAGTGTCCCCAAATATCATTGTCACAATATCTACTACTAAAAAAATTAATTTTTAAACTTAATATTAAAATGACCAAAACATTGTGTGTAAATAATAGAGAAATTATAAAAGCATCTACTACCAAAATATCGCTGTCGCTGTGCCTGCTGTCACAACTCCGAAGGAGGGTGTCGCTGCTGTAGTTGTCACACTGCACCACATCAGAAGAATCTCGCAACGAGGTCAGAGCGTGTCGCTGTCGCTGTGCCTGCCGTCGCAACTCCGAAGGAGGGTGTCGCCTCTGGAACTGTCGCACTGCACCCATCGACCAAGAGCACCTCGCATCCCTGAGAAACGCGGCACCTCCGCAGCTGCTGCCGTCGCATCTTGGATGTCGCTGCTGTAGTTGTCACATCGAGCGGAAGCTTCACGCATCGTGGAAGAAGAGTGTTACCTCTGGAGCTGTTGTCGTCGCATCGTAAGGGTGCCGCCGCTGCAGTCCACGCATCAAATCGAGGACTTCTCGCATCCCCGAGAAGCGTGCCGCATCTAGAAGATCTTCACGTCTTTATTTCTTTGTATCTGAACCTTGCCGCATCTCCCATCGCTGCGACATTGCTTGTCGTGGAAGCGCAACGCAACCTAAGGTACATTGGCGCAGAGTGTCGCATCTAAGAACTGAACTGAGCTTATATCTACCATCTTAAAGTACTCCTAGTGTGTATTTTTGTGTATAGAGACTCCTTTGGTCTGCCTGTACCATTTCTGGTTGTAGATAAAGTAATTATTCTTGAGTATGATGTCCATCATGGATATGAGCATGCCGGTTTGTGTCCAAAAACTCGCTGGTCTATGTTGTAGAAGTTGTGTCATGGTGCATAGTCCCAGGTCTGGCTTGATGGAAGTGTATAGTTACACCACGTAGAGTGTGGCTATGATGGTGTTGGGTTGCCATTGGAGGTCAGAAAGGATACTCAGTATATGCTTGGTGTCCTAGATATATGATGGTAGGTTCTTGACCATAGGATTAAAAAATAAATCGACGTATTGAGACAGTCTTTCCGTGGGTCCCCCTATCCCTGAGATGATGGGTCTACCAGGAGGGAAGGGTGCCTGCTTGTGTATTTTAGGTAGTACGTATAGGCAAGGGGAGGTGGGTCTCACGACCTTCATGTACAATGTCTCATCTTCATCCAAAAGACATTTAGTATGCCAATCTTGGAGATTCTTGTTGATAAGGATGGTCAGAGGACCCATAGGGTTGCTGCTAACCGGTTCATAGCAGAGGATGTCGTTAAGTTGTCTTGTGATTTCTCCGTGGTAATCTGTTCGGTTCATAACAATAACGTTCCCCCCTTTGTCAGCCTCTTTGATAATGAAGTTTTCATTTTTACCTCTGAGCATTGAGTGCAAGCCTTTCGCCTCTGGTGAGGTTGTCTTTGGTGTGTCTCACTTTGCTGAGTGCTTTATGCTCATATTTATCCAGGTCATTGAGTACCAAGTTGTGAAAGAAGTCAATGAAATTGCCACCTGACTATCTGGATCGTGCCCACTACATAGTACCTGTGATTCACATGTCATGCTAGATGTTTTCCACTCCTCATTACCCTCCAGTCTATATTGGCTATCGATTATACGTCGTTTTGTTACTAATGTATATGACATTAACAGTCGACCTCTCATGAGGCACCCTTGTTAGGCACCTTTTGATCACGTTAATACACTTCACCTTTGGTGAATGCGGGGTCATGCGGCTACAGCAATCTGTCAATTCTGAGTCTTCCCATTCTCAGACTATTATACTTTACCAGTCCATGAATTTAAACACAACCTCGTGCACTTCACTTATATATTGGGACGCAATGTTTCTTGATGCCATTTCACATTATGTCTCTGCGCACCAGAGGGTCTCCACTTCCACTTAGCATTTCTCTCACTTTCACACGCAGTCACCCAATCAATTGATGATGAAACATTTCATTTACCCCCCATTTTCATTTTAATTTCTTCTCTTTATTGTCTTGCTTTGTGTCCTTCCTAGCCCTGATGAGTCAAATCTCCTTCACGGTGTGACGAAACACGTGTCGGCTGGCTATTATTTTCTGTACTGACCAACAATTGACTCATAAACATTTTCACTTACATGAACCTTTGTGCTTGACGTTTATTTGAACTTTCACGTATATTTCATTTTTCAAGTATTTCGAGTCCTGACAACAGGACCACCTACCTCAGTAGCGTGTGCACAGAATCTTTTCTTCTTCTATTTTGGTTTAGGTCTTCCTACACCAGTGCAGGGGTTGTTTTCCTATTGGGTTTGTGTTCCCCTGTCCTGCTTTGCAGCGCGTGCTCACTGCACGAACAGTTCAGCCCAGTGATCACATTGCTTAGAGCGCCACTGCTTCCTGTTCTCTCAACTCAAACCCATTCCTTTTAAAAATGTGGGTCCCTGAGAGAGATTGGGGAGCGGGGTTGTGGGAAAAGTTCCTTAGTGAGGGGCGGGACACACTGTTAGACTTGCCTTCTGAAGTCCACAATTCATACAGCCACATGAAAGATGCATTGATGTCTAGATCTGGTTTGACACCTGAGCTCTATAGGCAGAGGTTCAGGAAATGCAAAAAGTTAGAAAACAGTACTTGGGTTGAATATGTCACTTTCTTTTGCAGAGCATTGGTTGGTTGGGTAAAGGGCAGCAAAGTTAATGATTTTCAAGGTCTCTTTTATTTGATTGCATGGGAGCACTTGTCTGATAATTGTTTTCCAGAGCTGCGCCAGCATCTGATAGATAGCAAGCTGACTAACCCTCGGAAGCTTGCTGAGGAGGCGGACCACTGGGTGAGCACCCGGGTCCACAAGGGTCATGTGGGATACTCAGCCAAAGGTGGTCAGGGTACCCAGCAGAAGAGTGGGGGGACAAGGGTAAACAGAAGAAGTTCCGCAAAGGGCCCCAAAGTAGTCGCCAAGGGAACCCTGTGAAAGGTTCCCAGCCTCCCCCTGAGAGAAAGCAAGGGGCCCGACAGGTAGTCCTGTTCCCCAGGGGCACTTGAAGTGTTACAAGTGTGGGGACCTGGGTCATAAGGCGAATGTGACCAGGTGCCGCCTGTCTGGTAAACAAGCACCCACTGGTGCTCCGCCCTGGCAGATGGCTAGTGTAGCCTTGGGGGAGGAGATTGATGTCCAAGGTGGGTGGGGTCCCGCACAGATGACCCTAGTCTCTTTAGGAGACTATGAGATGGTCTCAGAAGCTCAGCTTCCCTGGAACACTAAGAAATATGGGCAGCGAGTGACTGTCAATGGGCAAAAGGTGGAGGCTCTTAGAGATACAGGGGCCAGTGTGACAGCTGTCAAGTGTCACCTGGTGTCTCAAGAGCAGATTGGTCCTCGTGTATTTTGCCGAGAACAACACAGAGAGTCATTGTCCTATGGCTTAGGTTCCCTTTGAGTAGGGGGGGGGTCTCTGGTACTCTTCAGGTAGCTGTGAGGCCCGCCATGCCTGTTGACTGTTTGTTGGGAAATGATTTGGAGTGCTCCCTTTGGGAAAAGGTGGAGAAAACAACTCCCTTGAAGATGGTTGGACTGCCTGACTGGGCATGCGTGACCACTCGGTCAATGTCAGCCAGTAGGGGTTCTCAAGAGGACCTGGAGCCTGAGAGGGAGGCCCAGGAACCTGCCGAAGAGAGAAGTGGCAAGGGGTGCTGGAAACCGTCCCCAAATTTCCCACGGCCCAGGAGGAGGTAGACCCTGAGGGGGGTGCCCTAGAGCCTACCGGGGAGCAAGTAGCTGACCTGGGGGACCTGTCTGAGCTGACTCATTGGCAGCAAGAAGAAGGCCCCTCCATGGAGGAATTTTGCAAGGAGCAGAGAGAGTGCCCTTCTCTTGTGGGCTTGCGGCAGCAGGCTGCAAGCCAGGCAGCAGGAGATCAGTCAGGGTCACACTTGATTTACTGGGAGAATGGTCTCCTGTATAGTGAGCCTAAGGTTGCTGAACCTGGGTCATCCCGTGTGCTGGTGGTACCCCAGAAGTTCAGAGCCTTCCTACTGGGGCTGGCTCATGATGCGCCGTTAGCAGGACATTTGGGGCTGGACAAGACCTTTGAGAGGCTTTCCACCCACTTTCATTGGCCCCAAATGTGCAAGAGTTCTGATACTCATTGCAGAACTTGTCAGACTTGCCAGGCAAGTGGAAAGAGTGGCATCAGGAGAAGAATCTTGCAAGTAGGTCGGATCGTGGCACCAGGAGAAGAGTCACTGGGTTACTGTATGTGGTCACAACTGCTTAACTTACAACACCTCTGAATTAAAGCCCTTCTGCTCGTGCCAAGCTACCAGGGGGTGAGCAGGGGTTATTTTAGGAGTGTAATCCCCTTATCCTGACTAAAGGAGAGGGTCCCTATTTGTCACACGTACCTACCTCTGCCAACTAGAGACCCCCCAAATCTAACAATTCCTCTTGTTCTCCCCGTGACCTTGTCATTTTCTTTACCCTCTTTGAATGCATCAATAGAGGACCACAAGATGCTTTAGGACAAGAGAAGTTTGTACTGTGTGTCAGGAGCTGGTGTCGTGCCCTACATGAACTGTGCAATCAGCATCTCTTCTCATGAACTCCGATGATAGACCTACCCGAAAACAGCTTTATATGTCTCAAATACTTAATCGACAACCTTAAACTTTGAACTCCTCTCTCGCCCTGCCACCTCCATCAGCATCAACCCCCTTCCAAATGACTACAACACCTTTGTGGAAAACCCTGTAAACATTCACACTCCAATTAAAACATGAACGTCGAACCTTTCAGACTTCATACAAGACCCTGCCATTCACCTCCTAAACAACTACCAATGTGGCTTAAAAGCGTACTGTGGCACAGAGACAGCTACCTACACATTGTAGGCAATGCCCTCCTCACCACAGATAAAGATGATCCCTCTCTTCTGACATGGCGGGCGCTCTCGGCAGTCTTTGACACCAGTGACTCCCTCACCCTCATCCAGACCCCGAGGTCGTGAGCGGGATTCATTGAAGGCACAATTCTCTGTTCTCCTCCTCCGTATTCAAGAGACAAAACATGAATCCTCACAGGACTCTAATCACAGATAACCGCGTCAAAATTCACCAATGCAGCGATGACACAAAACTCTACTTGAAAGTCTCCCCGTTACTGACATCCAGTGCCTCTGTCTGCACCTCACCACTGATGTCCAGCACTTACCTTCAGCTCAGCCCGCCAAGACAGAATTCCTGCTCATCGCAAAGAGCAAGACGCATGGGACCAGCTCTCTCTACTGATGAAAGTGAAATGGTTCTACCACAAACGGACTTCGGAGCTGCTTTTCAAGCCTTCATGGTCTCACATCTGAATCGTGACAACGTCCAGGTCCATGGCCCCCGTGACTCCAGAGTGCGCTTCCTCAAGAGCATCCAACAAGCTGCAGAAGCCTCATCGAGAGCCTGAAGGAATATTACTACCCTAAAAGAACCATACTGGCTCCCATTCTTGGCCTGCAGTGTTCTCAAAAACCAACTGAATCATCTAAACCACCATCACAACCAGCACCTAAGACAATTTGGTTGAAAACCCCACCATCTCTTTTTTCCCTGGGTCATCCACAGCAAGAATACCATTGGACTGGACAAGAAAAATTGCACAAAAAAATCACCCCTCTGGAACCTATTAGTTTTACTTTTGCTTTTGGGCAATGTTGTACAGCATCATCAGGATGTTGTGGAGCATGGTCAAAAGAATAAAA
Source organism: Lissotriton helveticus (assembly GCF_964261635.1). Classification (NCBI taxonomy): domain Eukaryota; kingdom Metazoa; phylum Chordata; class Amphibia; order Caudata; family Salamandridae; genus Lissotriton; species Lissotriton helveticus. Next base: position 87,586,319 of record NC_136063.1, read on the forward strand.
AAGTCACACACACACCTACGAAATGACGTGGGTGCTTTTTGTCTTGTTCATTTACCCTAGATGGTAGTGGTAAATAAAGGAACACTAAATAAAAATAGTGTGAAAGCGCATTTTTTAGGCTAAGAGTCCTGCATCAATTTCTTGCCTCATCATTCCAAGAGTAAAACAGTTACAAAAAGAACATATGGGTGGTGAGGGCTGATGGCAAAGTGGGAGTGGCAGCACCAGAAATTGGAGAAGTACATGTCTAGAAAATAGAAACCTTCTCAGGGGTCTCACTGATACACCTCCAACAAAGAAGAGATTGGCACAGAAGCTGTAATATCAAAAAACATATTTTATTGACATCAGATGAGGGAGACTACGTCACACAGTACCCTCAGGAAACTGTATGAGGCAGTCTGAGGAGTACAGAACAGGAGCCTTATATATGCATAGGTTTATATAGTCAGCATAAAACCAAGGAGAGGTCCTGGCACATATAAGTATGCAAAATGACTAATATGGGCATGCACGATTTGCTTGCTCAACAAAGTGGGAGGAGAGTCATTCTCCTTACATCAGCAAGAATAGCCTGACAGTTATAACATAAGAGCAGGTGCATTCTACTAACTAGGCCCCTCTGAGCATGTGCAAGACTCTGGCAGAGGGAAACAGCGCATGGCGAGCACATGGCTACCTAAAATGGCTGCCTAGTACAAAATGGCTTTCAGCTCATGCTAACAGATCCCTGCAATCATCAACAGATAGTCCTTTTAGCATGAGCTAAAGACATTCCTATGATCCAGTAGGAACACAGAAAACATTTTGCACATTTATTTTTATAAATTTATCAATATCCTAATTCATTGCTGAGTGGGCATTTTTCATTCCAAACATTTCATGGAGCGGGTACATATAAGGTATAAGCAGGAGTACAAAGGGAACGGAGCATTGGGTCATAATTAACATACAAATAGCAGGAGAGAGTAATCACTATTATCACAAACAGAATTATCATTTTTCACAACCCTAAGCGAAAAGCAAATCCTAGAACCATCTAGTAAAAACATTTTCTGGGCTTCTATGCATTTCAGTGTCCATCCACGTCACTTGCAGAATAGCCAACAGCACATATCTAATAAAAACATTTTCAATATTCTTTTCTTGTGTTTCCTTTATGAGGGCTAGAACATCAATTTAATACATTCAAGGAAAGGGCAAAGTCACATTGCTAACAAAAAGAAGTCCTTGGGGATATTGAAGCCGCTGTACAACCAGCCAGAGGGGAGTCTTCTCCCTGTGTCCGTTTGAGCCTCACAGGCAGGCTCTTGTTGTTTCCACGGTAGAGCTGCACAACTCGCAACTCAAGAATCACAGCCCAGTTTCAAAGGAAAAGTTTCTTCTTTCAGGATAGGGCAATCACCCCCCCCCCCCCGAGCAAATGCCCTCAGCGATCCTGTCCAGTGTCTCAGGCAGTGCACCAGTTTCCTTCACTTCAATCTAACAGGCACCAGAGAACAGCAACTGTGCCCTAAACTCAAGTCCTTCCCTAACTCCTGTATTGCTCTGCTGGTGCACTGCTTCTTTTGTTGGGGCCACACAATGCATCCAGTGTGCCCAGGCACCTCTTGATCAACAAAGGAGCAAACCTGCATTCACTTTGGGACCAGAATTCAGAGGCCTGGTGCTAGGATCTCTGAAGCAACCCTTGTTTCAAAAGGGGTCACCTCAAGCAAAGCCTCCTCGTCGTTCTGGTCGGTCTGTGACTCTCAGCTGGGCATCAAAAACTTGATGCACGATTTCTCCTTTCTGATTTGTGACCCTGTCTTTCGCCAAAGACAGTGGCAGGGGTACAGCATTAACATCCCAGGGCTTCCGCCTTCACTGAGGTCCTAGTAGCCAGCAATGCCTGTGCTGGTTACCTTCACCTTGGCTTCAAGCTGGACTGGTGCTGACTCCCCAAGCTGAATCTGATGTCCTGGCCCCTCTGGCAATGGTTATATGGCAGTAAATATCTATTGGTGGATAGAACAAAAGGTCTTTAAAAAAAAAAACAACAGCTTGGACCTATTGGCAAGTATAAAAGAAACTCTTTGGTGAACTGACAAGTGTAATAAGTCACCCAATCCCAAGCAGCCAAAGAAGTCTGTGTTCATTAACTAAATTCTGAGAAAAAGAGAAAAACAATACAGACATACTCCAAATCCTTAAATCTGTATATTCCTAATCTGAAGACCCTCAAGAAAAAGGAAATGTTCAACACTTATTATTATAGATTTTATATTACTTGTAGAGAACTGCAGACAATTCTAAGATGATTTATCTTAATAAAAGCACCTAATTGTATGCTTGGGACCATGCTCTCATGTTATAGGAGCAGCAGGAAAATCAAAAACTTCTAATTTAACAGGGATTCTTATTACAAAAAGAATGTAAAACTTCAACATAGTGGGTACATTCTCTCCAGCAGAACATGATGTGACAAACAAACTCCTAAAAAACTATATTTTCTTCAGAAATGTTTGCTAAGGATCACATGGGCGTCTTTCCTGCATTCTACTTTTCACAATCCAATCTATGCAACATCAGCTCTAATAAGGACTGTCAGCTCATTTACACAGACTAGCTAATAATAATGATGTTATCACCTGAGAATTTTAGAACAAAAACTACCCACATCTAGTTCCCTTTAAAGATCAAATAAGGGAACAGCAATATAGACTACTCATCTTTTCATAAAAACATCAGATAGGATGGGCAGTAACATAGCATATATATTTGTATTCATTTTTTTAATGCTAACAATGTTTAAAACAGTATTACTGAATAGCCAATTAAATAGCTCATGGCTATTTCATAGACAGCTTAGACAGGCTAAAAAAAAGTAGGAAAAAGAGAGAGAAAACATACATTTGCCTACCCTTAATATATAGAGGAGCTAGCCTCCTTCCCCCATTTTGACAGTAGGAAACCTGAAACAGGTTTCACTTCTGTCAACACTATCAACCCCTATTTGTAGCAACTGGGCATAAACAAACTCTGAGGAGGTAAAAACACATTGAGCTGCCTAAAAAACATGAATAACCAACCACCAATCCCTTTATCAAGTATACTAGTTGTAACATGAGGGCACATGAAGTCAAAATAAATCCCATTGCCTCAGCCCTTGTACAGTAATCGTCAAACTAAAAGCATTAGTGCTGTATATATGGCAAAGCTATCTGTTAATCAAAGTTCACATATACCATTATATTGCTTTTTGATAGAAGTGCATAAAGAGCTTGCTTTTGCCAAAAAAAGGTAAGCAAAACTTCTCCTTCTCTCCTTATGCTGCCATCTCGTCTTTCAAAAAGTTTCAGAGGTCGAAGTGTCAAAGAAAAACTTGCTCTAGGCCCTGCTAGGCTTCTAAATGTAGAACTTTGACATTTAACCCTTTACCAGCTGTCCTATTTTGTGTGTAAGAGTTTCCATATGGCTTTTCCAATTCAAAGCGACTATGAAGATCACAGCTGAAAGACAGTCCTGTTATTTCTGTTTTCCAGTAATTTAGAGGTAAGAGAATAACTTCTGCTGTTTTTTTAGATTAATTTTCCATTGTAAGCAGTGTGAGGTATACTTGGGGTATCAGAAATATATAATGTATATTCTTATAAAAATGAGTTTTGCACGCCTGGGTAAAGTGACAGTTCGCATGTAAGTTCTCCCCCCCCCATTGTGATAAAGCGTTGCTTAAATTAAACTTTGATGCTTGGAATTCACAGTAAGATGATTAGGCTTTATAAAGATAAAAAAAAGAATTTAATGCACTTATTTTTAATAATATTTTTTATATATAATCAAAATATTTATTTTTAATAAAACCAATCATTTTGATATTTCCACATATGAAAAGCAAGCTTCATCCATTGCCTATCATATTTAGACACATTCATTTATAACCCTAAGCACAGAAGCCTAACTTGAAACATGAAAAATCTACGCTACTTTTACAAGGACAGTTATTATTTAACATCAGAACCAAGGATGTGCTTATGTAAAAAGGCATTAAGAAAGGAAATCCCTACGTTACATTTTTCCCTGTTATCCAAAATAATGAAGCTGATTTTTTGTAACTTTATTTAAAAGCATGCAAGCCTCAATACCAAGTTGGCACTAAGTCAGCATTTTCCTTCTACGGCTATCAGTCAGAAACAGCCATATGCTATTTACACAGCTGTTTTAAAGAAATTGTGTCTAACTGTGCAATGTAAGCAGGTCACAGTCTATTTAAAAGTCAGACATTTCAAGGCAGTCAAAATCAATTGTTCCATAATGTGTGTTTAGTTCAGCAACAACCAAATTCACTCAGATGATGTGATTGCCTGTTAATATCTAATACAATGTATCTAAGGAAAATGCTGTAACATTTTATATGTTAGTCAGAATTATTACAAAGTACAGAATTTCGTTTTTGAGGCCTATTTTATTCCTATTGAATGTGAATTCTATTTGTATCTTTAGCATTGTGGCAATTGGCACACATGTATAGTGTCTTACTCTGTCAATTTAATAGTAACATGTAGCATATGTCATATAGTTCATTTCTGGATTTTTAATATTTGTATTTAATATTAATCAAGTGACATTTTGCATAACAGAATGACGACAACATAAGATAAACAAACACATTGAGCTCATTCCAGACACTTACAGAAGGGGGTCATACACTCATAACACTCAATACAGCGCGCTTAAGGCTAGTCATTCTTACACAAAAAGCGCAATCATTATTTACTCACACAAGTACCACCAATGTCAGATCACAAACCACATATACATTGAAACACACAATTAACCCACAAATTAACAAGGACATAAACAAAAGACAGCCCACAGACTGTACTGAAACCAAACAGTTTGTAAATACGAGTTATAAGTCATATTTACAAGAAATGCTTCTCAATAGTAGCCCAAAAAGACTGCACAAAATTAGCCCAACAGACTGTTCCATTTTCAAGAAGCCAAAATCCACCAAATTCACTAGATTTGGCTGGCAGAACACCAAAAATCGCTCTGCATATCTCCACTTATAAAAGTGCGCAGAATAGGATCCTTTTTTTTGTTTATGTACATATTTTAATTCCATGGGGTACTTTGTCACCGAGGAATAAATATGTTTTTTTATACCCAAGCCTATTTAGGTATCCCCTCTAGGGGAGCCGGCTGAGTCAATTCACATCCCATTTTGGTACCTCCAAAAAGCAACACATTCTTCGATGTGCGCTTGAAACAGGCATGCCAAAAATATTGCAAAATATACAATATTATACAGCAGTGGCAATTAACACAGAATGTGCCGTTACATATAATTCACAAATTAGAAAAAAATCTCCACATTACCTGCCTGTATGAATTGCAATTCATATATATACTCCTAATATTCCCATACATCACTTTGTATCCTGTATCACGTTATATTGCTCTATATCACTTTTTATGTCTCACTTTATATCTCACGTTATATTACTTTATATCCCACTTTTTTATATCCCTTTATATCTCACTTCGTATCACTTTATATCTCATTTTGTATCACTTTAGATCTCACTTTATATTTCACTTTATATCTCACTGTATATCTCACTTTATATCTCACTGTATATCTCACTTTATATTACTTCCGTTTTTAATATATTTCACTTTATCTCACTTAATCTCTCTTACTATCTCACAAATGACTTTACTGAGAGTAGGTCTCCAGATTCTAACTGCCAAGTTCTGAATGACCTAACAATCATTTTTAGAATACTCACGCCAAAAATGTTCTCAGTCAGGAGCGGTAAACATTTGAAGGATCAAATCAGAAAGACCAGAAATAAATTGGGCTGCAGAGACAGAGAATCCCCAGAATCTCAGTGCACAGGGTACCTCCTTAGTAGAATCCTGTCCAGTCCTCTTCAGTAGATTCCTGTCTCCTGTCAAGACCACTCCCTTGGATAGCCGCTTCTCTGATGAGGGCCACGTTGAGGCTCCATTTGTAGAAAATAGAAACCTTCTCAGAGGTCTCACTGATACATCTCCAACAAAGAAGAGATTGGCACAGAAGCTGTAATATCATAAAACATATTTTATTAACCTCAGATGAGGGAGAATACATCACACAGTACCCTCAGGAAACTGTATGAGGCAGTCTGAGGAGTACAGAGAACAGGAGCCTTATATATGCATAGGTTTACATAGTCAGCATAAAACCAAGGGGAGGTCCTGGCACATGTAAGCATGCAAAATGACTAATATGGTCATGCAAGATTTGCTTGCTCAACAAAGTGGGAGGAAAGTCATTCTCCTTACATCAGCAAGAATAGCCTGACAGTTATAACATAAGAGCAGGTGCATTCTACTAGCTAGGCCCCTCTGAGCATGTGCAAGGCTCTGGAAGAGGGACACAGCACATGGCGAGCACATGGCTAATTAAAATAGCTGCCAAGTGCAAAATGACTTTCAGCTCATGCTAACAGATCCCTGCAATCTTCAACACGTTAGAGGGAAAACAGCACAGAGCAAGGGGCAGGGGTGTTGGTGGAGCAGAGATGTACACAATAGAGAGCTTGCAGCACACAAAAGAGATAGCAAGGTATAGCTCAGGTGGTGGAAATTTGAAGATGAGAATAACATGAGAAAGAGTTGGAAAGCGCATGCACTTCTATGGAATGCTTAAGCAAAAGGGAAAAAGTAGTTCCGTAAAAGCGTGCAGTGGAGGGATTCAGTTGGCGAAGCTAAACAATAGTAAAGAAGCTATGCTCCAGGGGAGGGACAAACCAAGATGGACAAGGAAGCCATGAAATGAGAAGCAAGCAAGTGTGAGTGTGACAGTAAGGCTAACAAATGGTAAGCGATGGGTGGGCTGTAAGCCCACTTAAGTGCTTGGAAAACCTTCAATGGGTCTTTTCCAAACAGTCAACTTGCGCTGTCTGATGGACAAGACTTGAAAAACATGGCAACAAACCTTTCCCATCTGTGCACCAGGATTTGGAACAATGTCCCCATATCCAACAGCAATACCCCCAACCTCACTCTAAATTAGATTAGAGGTGAGGACAAACCTCCCTAAACAATAATACAGTGTAGTAAAAGTAAATATCCACTTTCCGAACCCAGATATGCATCCAATCCCTCGTTGACTGTATCCTTGTCTTTGACCTTATAGAGTGATCCACTTCCTTTCAATTGGGTGTGCACTGTACATATACCACTTACACACATGCAGATCTAGGTTTTCTTATTTTACCCTGAATATTGTCATCTCACTTAAGAATCTCAGTGTTTGCTTTGTTGGCCATCACTGGCACCACCAACAGTAAATATTCCGTGTGTGGTGATGTTGCACTGCTGCTGAGAGTTTTGTTCTTGTTCTCAGTGATTGAGAGAAACGTTCATTCGCTGAAGTCCATTTTCCATTTATACCTGGCAAGCGGCTCCGTGCACATGTCACCTCAATCCAGCCTCTGCATTTTACCAGACAGCATTATGTTTATTGTGAATTTGAGCCCATACTTTGAATGTTAAATGCAAACTACAAGACCCAGAATGCAAGTTGCCGTACGTTTCCTTTCCCCACTCCTTACCCTTCGTTTACTTTTTGTCGCTGTTTTTTCATTTCTGGTTTTCTTTTTTTCTCCTTATTTCTTTTTAATAGTATTTTTATCTTTCATTTTCATCACTTTTGTTTACTCTATTTAATTCATATATTATTCTTTCCAATAACTCTCCTCTCTGCACCTTTTATTTCGGTAAAAATGATTTACCAACATCAAGCCCTTAGTGTTTCTCTTTTTAGTTTAGTTTACTGTTTATTTACATAATATTCTTTTCAACCATGTATTTGTATTTCCTTTTTCAATCTCCCTTTGTTCAAGGTCACCGTTCATTTTCCTTGTTTGTTTCATGTTTTGTTTTCTGTATTTCTCCAACGTCCCTTCTTGCCACGATTTAAACACATTTAATAAAGCTGAATGAGGTTATGTACGAGCCCGTGAGGCCTGTAGTGCACGTGCTCTGAGTGACTCAGTTCAGCACATCACAGACGCCTCAGCCTCAGTGGTTTCTGTGTGGATGTGAGTAGTGCACAGTTAAGTGAGGTTTGTGGGTGGGAAGCGCACAGCTCTGAAGTTTGTGTGGGCGTGTTCATCAAGGTCTTTGTGGGTTTAGCAGCGCACGTCTCAGTGAGGTCTGTGTGTGAGTGAGTAGGGAACATAGGGCCCGATTCACAGAACTAACTTAAGACAAAATCCTAAACTTACTACTTTTGCTATTCACAGAAGTTAGGATTTTGTCTTAAGTTTGTCTTAAGACTGACTTAAGACAGACTTAAGACAAAATCCTAACTTAAGTCTGTCTTAAGTCTGTCTTAAGACAAACTTAAGACAAACTTAAGACAAAATCCTAACTTCTGTGAATACCAAAAGTAGTAAGTTTAGGGATTTAGGGCCCGATGTAGGTAAACGCGATTTTCCGATTTCAAAATACCGAGGCGGGCCGAATCGGTATTCTGAAATCGGAAAACGAGATGTAGGGAAAAAAAAACCGAATGAATACCGATTCGGTCGGCATCGGTAATGAGAATCGGTACGTTCCGAATCGGCTCGGTCCGAATCGGAAAGGACCGAATCGTCTAACAACGAATCGGAAATTACCGAATCGGCTACCACCGAATCGGATATTCCCGAATCGGCGAATACCGATTCGGTACAAGCCGATTCGGTAAAATCCGATTCGGCAATCATAGATTCGTAGCCATGAAAACACACCCATGGCGAAAAAGCCCATAGGAATGCATTGAAGGAACCGAATCGGCTTTTACCGATTCGGATAATACCGATTCGGATTTTTCCGAATCGGATTTTACCGATTCGGTAAAAGCCGATTCGGCAAAAGCCGATTCAGCCAACGAGGTGGCTCCCCCTCCCCCACCCAAACAGGGAGTGGCAACACTGGCAGGTGCAGCTAATTAAGAAGTTTCTGGAGAGCCAGCCTGAGCTCAACACTCACAGTTTGCAGCAGTGGGAGTAGGAGGTTGCCAACTGAACTGGAGAACATGGCAGAGCAGTCAGAAAGCCAGAAGTCCTCCCAGAAGAGGAAGCCCAAGTTCACCACCACCGAACTTCAGGTGCTGGTGGAGGAGGTGGTGAGGGTGCACCGCCAGCTGTTTGGCAAGCTGTCCCTGAACGTGCCAGACAGCACCAAGAGGAGAATCTGGGCCGACATCGCCCAGAAGGTGAATGCTGCGGGTGTCACCCCCAGGTCTGTCGAAGAACTTAAAAAAAGGTTCTATGACATCCGCAGCCTCACTAAGAGGAAGATGGGCGAGATACAGAGGCAGGCTGGAGGCACAGGAGGAGGCAGGAACCCGGCGCCACCCCTCACCGAGCTGGAGGAACTGGTCTCCAGCACCATTGAGAGGGAGAGTGTCGTTGGAATCGGGACCCTGGACAGCTCTGCGAGAGCCACAGCTACAGGTAAGAAGCATGCGCATCATGACACACCCTACCAGACACCTCCCCATTAGACACAATGCATAGGCAAACCCCAGCACAGTACTGTCACCAACATACAAGAGACAAGCATCATGGTACATGTAGTCAGCAGAAGTTAGCTAACTATGGCAGTGCAGATTCACAAGACAGGAAACAGTGTGACACAGTGTAAGGAGATGCAAGGACATGTGGAATGCTATAATTGTACTGACTGTAATACATCGGCACTCAGTTTACAAATGCTTCTTTGTACCTAGGGGCCCCATCAGGCGGAACAGTGACAGCAGAGGGAGCAGCACCGTCCGACACTGCAGTCGCAGGGCCCAGCACCAGCCAGGCTGGCCAGGAGGAGGAGGAGGAAGGAGACACCACAGGGCTAGGTATGGAGGGAGTCCTGGTCATTGACTTCCATGCAGTGCACTCCCCAGTACTGCCCAGCACACCCCCCTTGCAATTCTCACCAGAGAACTCCCCTACAAGGGACACCATACCGCCTACACCAGCTCCTGCCACAACCGTGGCCTTGCCACCTGTTCAACCTGTCCTGGGAGCAGGGGCTCAGGGACCGGCCAGCTTCACACCCCCACCAGTGGCACCCCAGCCCACTCAGCAGGCTGGAAGCAGCAGTGCCCGGCGCCGTAACATCACCACCACTGCTGCGCCAGCACGGGAGGGCAGTGTATTCCTGGGCCTGGAGGGACAAATGGTGAAAATTCAGAGGCAACAAGCCAGATCCACTATGGCCTGCCAACGCCAGCTCCTGCAGCACAACATGCAGATGGGAGAGTTGGTGAAGGGATTCCAGGCCGTGGTGGAATCCAACAAGGAGGTGGCAGCAGGGTTAGGCAGGCTAACCACTGCCATCACCCACTCAGCAAGCAGACAGGAGGAGCATGAGCAGGTGTGCAGGCGGGATGCCCGGGTTCTGAACCGCGCCATGGGCCGCCTTGCAGCGGCGACGGCACAACTGTGCCATCGCAGCGCCAACCAGGAATCCGTCCTTAGTCAGCATACGGCTGAGCTTACTAGGGGGATGGCCAGGATCACCACTGCCATGGAGGCCATGATAATTTCAAACACCGCCTCCAATCCGGCCCTGGACCTGGGTGATGCTGGGGACAGCAGCAGCCGCAGCAGCCCGGCCAGCGCTGCGTCTGAGCCACGGAGGAGCACCAGGCGCTCCGCTGATGCTGCTGGGCATTCAGAGGGGGCTGAGGGACACCCCAGTGGGTCTGGCAAGCGGGCAAAAAAATAGCCTGGCAAGGGCGGGTGAGGCAACCAGTACCTTGGACTTTATTTTTTTTACCATAATCCATTTTTTGTTGCACATCAGTGCTGTAACTGTGGTGCTACACTATTAAAATATTTTTTTCAAAGCAACATTTAGCTGTCTTTGCATCTGTACTCAGTCAGAAATAGTTCTCAGTGATCTCCTCACGTCTGTATCTGCCATCACTTGGCGTACACACCCCAGCTGGCTGTGTCAGTGGCACAGCTTCGTCGTCGTCATGGTCCTCGTAGTCAGACAACTCCACCTCAGTGCCCTTCTTGACAGCAAGGTTGTGTAACATTGCACATACAGCTATGATCTTGCAGCAGGTGATGGGGGTATACTGCCTTGCACCTCCACTCTTGTGCAGACATCTGAATCTACTTTTCCAGATGCCAAAGGTCCGTTCGACAACATTCCTTGTGCGTATGTGGGCCCGGTTATACCTCCTTTGGCTGGGTGTGGAGGGGTTGAGGTAGGGGGTGAGTATGAATGAGCGGAGGGCATATGCACTGTCGCCTGGAAGAGAAAGGGGTCACATTAGACACATGCATACATGTATTCCACCTACCTACTATGTGTTATGGGGGTCTGATGAAGTGTCTCACCTAGGAGGTATCCTTCTCCAAATTCGCCAGCCATCAGCCGTGCATATATGCCGCTCTGTTGGAAAATATAGGAGTCATGGGTACTCCCTGGAAATTTTGCTACCAGGTCTGTGATGGTGCACTTTGCATTGCAGATCACCTGCACGTTAATGGTGTGTGTAGACTTGCGATTGCGGTATATGTATTCGGTGTCCGTTGGTGGGCAAATCGGAATGTGCGTGCCATCTATGCAACCGATGATTTGGGGAAATTGTGCCATCTGGTAGAAGTCAGCTTTGGTTTGTAGCAGTTCTGCGTGGGTTGCAGGGAAAGAGATGTATTGGTCCATCCTGTGTATCATGGCGTCAAGGAATGTGTGGAAGAACCTTGACAGGCTGCTCTGGCTCACCCCTCCTGCTGCTGCTACACCACTTTGATAGCTGCCAGACGCTAGCAGGTGTAGGCTGCATAGCACCTGGATGTGCGCAGGGATGGCGTGTGCCCTTGGGGTGTGGTGGTCCAAGAATGGCTTGAGATCCCTGATGAGCTCAAGTATGGTGTCAGAGTCCAGCCTGTATCTCTGTAGTATCTCTGCCTCTGTGAGCATGAACAGGGTTATCCTCTGTCTGTAGACCTGTTCATTTCTTAGCCATTCCCTCTGTCCTTCCTGCTGTAGCCGTAGCCGCCTCGCAATGACATAGAAAGCTGCCATCCTGCAAGTTGCAAAGCATTTTGGGACTGTTTATATGGGTTGGAGTTGGTTACCACCTGATTGCAATCCATGGTAAATACCGAGTGAATTCTACCGATTTTGAGCCGATTTCGGTGTTTCTGTGCCTCCCTACATCTCCCCAACTGTCGGAGTCGGGGAATTTCCCGATCGGCGAATCCTACGAATCGGCATGTTTTCCGATTCGGCTCATGTCCGAATCGGTCTTTCTACCGAATCGGTAGATGGACCGAATCGGTGATTTACCGATTCGGTGTCACTAACGAATCGGTCAATGGACCGATTCGGTGATATTCCGATTCGGTGTGACTAACGAATCGGTCAATGGACCGATTCGGTGATTTTCCGATTCGGTGTCACGAACGATTCGGTACATGGACCGATTCGGTCTTTGCATCCGAATCAGTGTTTTTCCGATTCGTTACATGTCCGATTTTCGGTATGTACGTATCGGATTCTTTCCCATTCGGTGCTCATTCCGAATCGGTTTTCACTCCGATTCTTTATGTTTTTCGTTCCCTACATCTCGATGGCTGTTTACCGATCGGTAAGGGCCAAAAATCGGTATTTTCTGCCGTTACCGATCGGTAAAGGGCTACCTACATCTGGCCCTTTGTCTTAAGTTAGTTCTGGGAATCGGGCCCCATAGTGAGGGCTGTTCATGAGAGTAGTGTATGTAGTGACCTGATGACAGGGCACTAGGACCCTGCAGGTCACGGTGTGGACACAGAATGAACCGGACCCCTCATCCGGTCAGGGGTGTGGGGAAGGGCATTCAAACCTGGACGATCGTAGAGGGCAGATGTGTGTGGGCATGGGTTCAATCCATCTGTAATAAATAAAGCAATAGAAATCCTTACCTGTCTCCTGTCTATCACTGAAGTGAGGACACGACAACTGGCGAAAGAAGGTGGTATTCTGCATGCAGAAGTGTCCCGGAAAAGAAGAGCGGCGGAGCCCGGAGCCCACCCTGGTCCACCAACAAACTCAAGAAACGCCTGTGTGAAGTGCTAAGTGGCGTAAAAAAGAAAGAAAGCGGGGTCAGGAGCCCACCCTGGTCCGAGCACCAGCCAGAAACAACGCGATGAGGGAGCCCACCCCGTTCGTCGACATTGGTAAGAGCGCTGTGAAGGCTGAGTACCAGAAAATAATAAAGAGCATTCGAGGGAGAGTGGATTGGCAAATATTGCCTGCAAGCAATGAAGCGCGTAGCGAGATAAAGCTTGAAACGAGAAAGGCGCACGTTAGTTCAAAGGAACTATCGCGAGATTGCGGCGGCTATCTTAGAGTCAGGCAGACCGGGCCAATCAGAAACCAGGAAAACGCTGCGGCCATTTTGAAGTCAGGCAAACCGAGAGAGAGAAGGAAACCTCGTGAGAAGATGGCAGCCATTTTGAAGTCAGGCGCCTGAACCAATCAGAAGCAAGGAACACGAGGCGGCCATTTTGAAGTCAGGCGGCCATTGGAAAACATAGGAGAAATAGAAAAATTGTGTGGAAAAGGCCAAAAGGGCACAAGAAGTGGAAATAAAGCACAATAAAGTTAAAACTAAAGGAAATAAAAGTAATAAGAAGAGAAAGAAGAGCTAAAATGTGACAAGGAAGGAAAATGAGCGACAACGAGGATTAGCAAAGCACGAAAGCCATATTCCGCAGGCCGTTACCGTTCAGCCTATCGGAGCCGCAAGCAGGCATCAGGTGGGAAAGATGGGTCAGGAAGTTTGAGCGTTACATGATCGCCACAGACGTCCTGGACAACAAGCAACTGCACATTCTGCTAAATCTCGCCGGAGATGAAATAGAAGACCTCTTACTAACGTTGCCAGACGACCAGACCGCGGATTGCAAGGGAGTGATGCAGTGCCTCGCACAAAAATTTGACCCACAATGCAACGTCGATTTTTAAAAGGTACACATTCAACACGGTGTGTAAGCAAGGAGAAGAAAGCCTGGACGACTTTGCAACGAGACTAAGGAAGCTAGGCGCCTACTGTGAGTTTGACAAGTTCGACAATGAGCAAGCGATAAGACTGCGCATCATTGGAAGTTGTAAGTCAGTGGAGTTCTCAGCACGTGTTCTGAAAGAACCAACAATGCTGGAAAAGATATTGACGATGGCTCGCACAGAAGCACGAGCTACGGAACAAGCAAAGCAAATGGAGATGGGAAAAGAGAAGAAAGTGGAAGTAGCGCATCGCGTCGCTGGGAACGTCAGGAAGAAAGAATCGCAAGGACCGGTCCTACCAAGGAAAGGCGACCAAACATGCTATCGATGTGGCCTCGAATTCCCGCACGTCGGTGCCTGCCCCACAATGGGTCAAAAGTGCAGGAAGTGTAACAGAGACAATCACTTCTCAAGCACGTGTATGACCAGACAATTCAGAAATAAAAGAGGCAGAACGATGAAACCACGGATGACTAGCAACAGGTACGCGCGACACAAAGAGACTGCAAATCGCAGCTCCTCAGATAAGTCAGAGGAGACAACAGCACCTGTGAGGGAGGAGAGACTGTATCTGGTGTCAGACGCACAAAGAGAAGACACAGAGATAGAGCACGTTCACCTTGTGGAAAAGAGACAAATAAAGAAAACACCCACTGTAGACATTAGAGTAGGAAACCACCAAGCAAAGTTTGTGCTTGACAGTGGAGCAACATGCAACATCATGTGCATATCAGAATACCAAAAAATGAGAGTGAAATCATCGCTATCACCGCCGACCGTGGATGTGTTCATGTGGGTCTCACGACGGCCGGTAGAAAACATGGGGAAGTTCAAGGAAACTCTCACACACAAAGGAAAGTATATCAAAAAGAAATACATGTGCTCAAGAGTGGCATCCCAGCACCATGCCTGCTCAGCAACGTGACCGCCCAGGTAATGGGGCTACTGGCCATGACATATCACATGTGGGAAACTGAAAACATCCTACACGAGTACCCAGCAATATTGAAGGGTCTTGGGAAGCTAAAAGGAAAACAAATAACTTTACACATAAATGCCCAGTCAAACCAGTGGCCCAGCATCATAGAAGAGTACCAATTCACCTACAGTCACAAGTTGAAGAAGAAATTACAAATCTGCTAGCACAGGACATATTTGAACCTGCGGAAAGACCAACGTCGTGGGTGTCTCCAGTCGTGGCAGTACCTAAAAAGAACACCTCAAAGATCCGCATTTGTGTGGACATGAGGATCCCAAATACCGCAATCGCAAGGGAACGACACCCAGGACCCCATTGAAACGACATGATCAGATGCCTTAGTGGGGCCTGCCAGTTCTCAAAGCTGGACCTATGCAAAGGATATCATCAACTTGAGCTGGACCACCAATCGAGGTACATCACAACGTTTTCCACGCATCTGGGCCTGTTCAGGTACAAGCGTTTGAGCTTTGGAATCTCTTTAGCAGCGGAGATATTCCAAGAGACAATAAGGCAAGTGATAAGACCAATACAAACAGCCTCAACTACAGGGATGACATTCTAGTGTTTGGAAAGACAGACAAAAAACATGATGCAGCTCTACGTCAAGTGTGCGGACAACTGGAGCGAACAGGCCTATCACTAAACGAAGGGAAATGTGAGCTGGGAAGAGGGGAACTGGTGTTTTTCGGTCATATTTTCTACAAGCAAGGGATGAGGCCAGACCCCAGCAAAGTTGAAACACTGAAGAATGCAAATGCACCGACAGACATTGCAGAAATACTATCATTTCTAGGCCTCGCCAGCTATTGTGCGCGATACATACAAGACTTTGCCACAGTGAGCATACCACTAAGAGAACTAACAAAACAAGGACAAAAGTTCATCTGGTCTCAGGAATGCAACAAGGCATTCGAAGAAATAAGAAAAGCAGTGGTGACTGTGGAGCATCTAGCATACTATGACCCCCTACTATGCACTCAACTGACTGTTGATGCAAGCCCGGTAGGGCTGGGAGCCATACTAGCGCAGCACCTGCCAGGAAGAGACTCACAAAGGAAGATTGTTGCATACGCGAGTAAAAGCTTAACAGACATTGAAAGGGCATATTCACAACCAGAAAAGGAGAGCCTAGCGGTGGTAGGGGTGTGTGAGCACTACCACATGTTTGTATATGGGAAGCCTTTCACCATCATAACTGACCACCAGGCGCTAGTGACAATCTATGGCAGCCCGTCAGCCAAAATGCCACCCAGGATTGAACGCTGGGGTATAAGGCTGATGGATTATGACTTCACGATTGTGCACAAGCCAGGAAAGGAACCCAACCCGGCAGACTACATGTCGAGACACCCACTACCGCTGGCACCGGAGACGACATCAATGGCAGAAGAATACCTCAATTTCGTATTGAAACAAAACACTCCGGCGCCAATAAAGCAACCAGAGCTAGCAAGAGAGACCAAGAGAGACGCCACAATGCAAGCGGCTCTGGAGATAATGAGAAAGCAGAGATGGAGGCATGTCAACAATAATTGCACCTGGGGAACACGAGTATGCAAGGAAGAAATGCTAGTTCTCAAGAAGAACCAACAGTTGATGGACAGACTGCAGAACAATGTCATACATTCACCCTAGTACAGAGATATCGGCCTAAATCCATCATTTTTTTGCACTCCACACCACCCCAGTTCAGACATGGCCATATGCAAATCAGCCTTGACCCTGTGCCTCATGGGAACAGTCCAGCCCTAACTGCCAAGCCATGTCTTTCCTGGACCGGAATTAAGCATCCTAGGACCGGTTTCTGGCTATCAGCCATCTTCAGCCAGGATAGCTTGACTCCAGTGGTGTGGAGAACATGGGACTCACGTCTGAGCATACCCATCCCACTGGGGTGAATGTATGACATTGTTCTGCATTCTGTCCATCAACTGTTGTTTTGCATTTGTCACCCCGAGTGGGATGGGTATGCTCAGACGTGAGTCCCATACTATTTTGTTTATAACCCTATCATTGTCAAGACGAGGCCTTTGCAGGCTCTTTAAACAACAAATTGCTGGCATTTTTCTTTTTGCAACCCTACTTTATATTCTTTTTCATGAAATGCATTCTCACAATTCCATATTAAACTATACTAATATACTACCCAAATAACTGAACAACATATCCACTACTCAAATGACTTCATATTTTTTTACTATACTAAATTTCAACAGTAATCCTTTATGGGTTCCGGATGGCGTGCTACTCGCCAGAAAAGTGCTTCAACACCCATCAGGGGTAACAAGTGCTATATGAATGCAAATCTTTCTTCCCCTTTTATCCCTCCGTTATCCTTCTCACTCCAAGTAACTGACTAATATCCACCACTGAAATTACTTCATATTTCACCATATTAATTCACCACTAATCCTTTGTAGGCTTCCTGAATAGCGTGCGCCAACAAGCGCTATAAATACAAACCTTTGTCCTCCTCTATCCTTCTGCTATCATTCCAAATCCAATTAACTAACTAACCTATCCACCACTTAAAATGTACTTTCATGTTTCACTATACTAATTCAACACTAATCCTCTATGGGTCCCGGAGTAGCGTGCTACTCGCTGAAAAAACTTTTCCACACCTCGTCAGGGGTAGTGAGCGCTATATAAATGCAATTACAATAGAATACAATACTATGGCAGTAGACGTTATACGCAAATGTAATGAATAGGCAGAGTGGGGGCCCAGGGGTACTGTAACTAGAAAAAAATCTAAGCCTTGTTAACCAGTGTACAAAAATATGTAAATATGCAAATGGTCTTTCAAGACCCGTGAAAAACTCAGGCGTGCCGGGGATAAGACTCGAGACACTGCACAGCCAAGCCCACACCAGCTCGAGCTGAGGGGGGCTGGGGGGCTGAGACACACGACGGGGGCGGGCTGAATCCCTTTTAGCCCTATGGGTGTTGCACGCCTGGTGGGTGCAGTGCATACAACAAGAGCTTCCATTACACCAGCAGAACCTATATGTACTATGCAACATATGACAATGGTTCAACCATGTTTCACTTATACACACATACTCGTTTGGCCAAAAAGCTTTTTGGCAGACAACCATTGTAATAACACAGCACTAAAGCCCATATAGATTATTTTAAATATAGACAAAAAATAACCATACAAAATAAGTGCTCAAAATCACAATCTAATTACCAAAATAAACCATGAAGTGATCACTTATGTCAGTGATGGTGTGCTACTGTTTGTCAGACCTCTGCGGCTAACTCTTATCAGGATCATTTGGTTCTCCAACTCTGGTCGGATCACTCCATTACTCAGCATTTTTTAGGTCTCGCCTGGCGAACGCAGCGCATGCGCTGCATCACCTTGGCGAGACTATTGTTGTCGGTTTGGTACGCGAAGGGAGACAAACCATGTGCGCGCCCGGACATGACAATGACTGGTGACCTTTTACCCAGTAGTTTGTTCCCTGTCTCTTCGAGACCAGGCTCTTCTATTTTACATACTGCTTCTTGGTATTATCATAATAACTGTACTTTACGTACATAAACAAGCCCTCGGGCACTGCATAGCTATTCTGTACCAAGGTCACCACTTTTTCATCACTCTGGACAAAAGGCCTCCTCTACATGTTCGCATTTGTTTTGAAAACCATTCACAATTATTTTCAAAACACATCGATCCTTGTAAAAACTCTGGAGTGACCACTGCAGTATATAAAACCCTTATTCCCCCTACAAATCAGAGGAGAATTCCTTCCAAGCTGACACGAGGTCATGCATGCCGAATCTTTGACATGCAGTTGTCTGAGATCCCTCGTGGGGTGTCATCCTCGGAGCTGAGACGGGGTCCATCGTTCTTTACCATCAGGTGTGGGGTACTTTCCTAGTCATTGCTCCTCGGCTGGACGGCTTTTTCTCTCCCCCCCCTAGGTCCCTGTCTCGCCTATAACCTATCTCATCTCCCTCCCCTCTCGCTCTCTACCCCCTTGGATATCTTTTTTTCTCTGTTCCCTCTGTTGAAAAGTAACATATAATCATTTTTACCCTAACCGTTGTGATAATTGAACCCTGAGTAAATGTTCTATTTTGTATAGTTACAACTCTAACCACTAGTATATGTAGTAGTTCTTTGTACTTGACATCACCACTTTGTGATTCTGACCTTTCTGTGTTTGCATTTATCTCCTGAGTGACTCTACAACGTATTTCATTTCCTTTTCTGCTATCTGTATCTCTTCCGTGTGGGACTCTTCTACTCGCTGACTCCCTCCCTTTGTCCTCCCTGACCCTTGCCTCTTGTGGATCCTGTCTTTGTCTGGATCGCTAAATTATCCGGGTATTGTAGGTGTTCTGTTACTGTAATTAATGCGATTTTCTTTTGCCGTTTGTCCCCCCTCTGTTGACCTGCCAGTTCCGACCCTCCTCCTAGCCCCCTGTCCCTTTTTTGCCCTTTAACGTAGCACTCCCTCTCTCCTTGTTGGGGAAGGATCCAGTAGGTAGATCTTGGAGTCTTAGAGACCCCCCTGAGAGAGTCAACTGCGTAAAACACCCTCCCCCCTGTTTTCATGCTCTCTCCCACCAGCCCCTACCGCTTTCCCTCTTTCATTCTTTTGTCTACTTCCCCTGCTCCGAAACCCTCCCCTCTAATTCTCTCCGCTTGCCTGCTACTCCCCCTAGCCCACTGTCCCTCCTGCCCTTTAACTAAGCACTCCTTCTCCCCTTGTTGGGGAAAGATCCAACTACTTACACTCTGGAGTCTCAGTGATCCCTCTGCGAGAGTCCACAGTGCTAAGGGAGCCCCTCACAGTTGAGGCATGGTATGACGCCCCTTGCCAAAGCACTCCCTCTCCCCTTTTTGGGGAAGGATCCAGTAAGTAGGCCTTGGAGTCTCAGAGACCCCTCTGAGAGAGTCCATTGTGTTAAGGGAGCCTCTCGCATCTGAGTTGGGGGAAGGATACCACTTCCCCTGGGATCACATCTTACTGGACTTTGGACGCAGCATTTACTCGTCTACCGGTTTGTGCCTTCTTCACCCTCCCCCTCTTCTTCCATGCGGTGTCTCTCACCTTCGCCCTCCTCTCTCCCGCCTTCATTCACTGTCTACCTCCCCTGCTCCTACACCCTCCCCCTGAATCGCTCCCCTTGCCTGCTTTTTCCCTTACGCATTTGCCCTTATTGTTTGTCTCAACTGAACATGTAACTATGTAGCTATGCTCTAATAACTTGTGTAACCTTTGTAACAATGTAACCTGCAACTATGGTCTGATACTCATGTAAAGCGCTCTGATAGCTCCGGGTCTAGCCAGCGCTATATAAAACCTTTCAAATAAATAAATAAATAAAATCAGGTGAGGGGTTGGTACTTTCCTAGGCGATTCTTGGGTACACCCAGCACACATATATACACATACACATGCTTCACCGATATATCAAGGTTAGGTACATTTAGACAAAGTAGGTAGGCTGCGCATTGTAGGAGTACGCAAATGCTACTGTCTTATATGAACTGCCCATGTTTATTCTTTTAGCGCTATTGTAGAACTGTATCTACTGTTTACCATATTGGTGCTTGCAATCACTTTCTGGTGCTTCTGTCTTCTGATTGTCGCTGAAAATATGTTTTACACAAGACTGATGCTTGACCAATAAATATTTATTGAAAAGGTCCCAATCGTCAGTCTGTATTTTTTGACAATAAGGAAGCACTAGCGATTGAGCAAAAAGTACTGTACTGTTTTCCACGATCCCTGAGTAGTCAGTGTTGTAATGTTCAGTGGTTGCCAGAAACTACCTACACCATTGTAGGTTACAAGGGAATGGTAGTGGCACTGTAGAGCTAGTTTGACTAACGGCTGACTTATCCTGTGGGGGTGTCTGGAGTTGGTTTGGACACCAAGCCCTCAGTTTTGTTCAAAACGCGCAGGTCCTGGGGATTCCTAGGAACTACATAACAGTTCCTGTGGGCTATGTGTAAAACATTTGATAATTATAAAAAACTCAATGGCATATACTCATGGGAGAATCAAAATTATACACACCATCTGTTTCAGGGTTTTTTACTTAATTCTACACTTTGTCTGGTAAAGTCTAACAAACAATGTGCTCAGTGTCCCAAGTGAACTAGAACCTAACAAAAGTGCCAGATTTGTGACGTACAATAGGTTCAGTTTGTACAAAACGACCACAGGAATGTATAAACAAGGGATATATGACGGTACCACGCGTACTTTTACAACGCGTACCGTTACAACGCTACTTTTACCACGCAAGTCGTTACAACAACTTGCGTGGAGGGGCGCTGGATAGTAAATTTTTTAATTTACTATTCCAACTCCAGTCCCGTGGACTCTAGGGAAGGAGTTGGATAGTAAATTAAACTATTTACTATCCTGGAGCGCCCTCCAGAGCAAGTCGTTGTAACGACTTGCGTGGTAAATGTAGCGTGGTAACAGCACTGTGTTGTAAAAAATGTGTGCTAACCGCTGTATACTATAAACAAGATATTGACAGCCTCCTAACACAATAGTATGGACTGAACAAGTGGTTCGTTTGAAATACGTGTTGATGGCGATTTGACCCCAAGGGCAAATAAGGGTTCTCATCAGGTCCTAACAATGCGGAACACCTGAGATAAGAAAAATTATAATTTCCTGTCAGTGTGAAAAGTGCACACCAGTAAAAATGTGGCTCCAGACAAAGTGTAGTAGTTAAATGTGTACTCAAAAGGGGCTCAGCTTGGCGCCCAATGTGAGAGGTAAAGGGACAGACATTCCTTTAACGAATCCAGATTAGTTAAGGATTATCCTCTGGGAGTACCATCCACTGGGGAGAGAAGTAATTTCATGTTTCCAAATCCAAACGGGCGCCATAGACAGAGGGGATCCAAAATACCAATCCTTGATTGGTAATTAGTCACAAATGTAATTACCATAAAATACGGGCTCATCGACTCCTTCCGATCAATGTCGGAATGCGACTGCAGGGGTCAGCCCGTAGACGCGGAGAGAGAAGGAGACAATTCACCCTTCTCTCTCGAGGCCGTCAAGTGGCAGGACTTGTGGGTTCTCTGCATCTCCTGCTGGGTACTCAGTGGGGCAACCATCTCTACAAGTTACACTAGAAGGATACACACAGTATCGCCTCTCTCAAGAAAGGGTAAGAAAAGGAACGACTGAGAGCATGTAAGGTGTGGGCACTTATCAACTGCACGTGAGCTTTGTTCACACTATTCATGACTCAGTGGAAGGGAAGGGGAACCTAATCCAGGGGATCATTGGGGAGCAGTATAGAGGGAGAGGGGCAATGATAGAGCCTACGAGGGATTACACCTAGGAACCCCATCTTGTGTCCTCATTGAAATGTGTATAATTTATTACAACTGTGTGATTGAAGTATTTGCTTACTCATAAGAAAACCACAGGGCTGTACTTTAAGATTGATGTGTCTTTGAATTTGATTGTTGAGCGCTGAGCTTGAGAACCCCCCACACTACAGTCCTGAGAGGCCTGTGACTGCTCACCCTCGCTACCCGGAGTGTCAAGTGTAAAGGGGTTGTACTTGACCCAGTTTGCAAAGACCTATGGTTGAGGCCCTCTACCCTCTGCCTTCCCCGTGGCTCCCCCAAGAAGAGTCTGACAAGCCGTAAGTCACATTGACCCCAGGCTCTGCCATGGAGGTTCTCCGTGGTACTATTGGGGCCATTAAATTAGTGGCACTCACTTTGAATATTCTGATTCAGTCCCCCGCTAGTCAAGCACTCTTTCCTGTCCTGAAATGTTGCCGTACATCTCTGTCCTTGGTGGAAAAGTATGTGAAGTTCTTTCATGCAGACAGCGACAGCGGACGGCTCTATTCTGCAAGTTCAGTCGATTGGGAGGTTACAATTCATGATAAGGGTGGTGATGCTCACAATCTTCAGTAAGCTGCGGCAGTGCCAACACCATTCAAGAGGAGGTTGTGACGGGATTGTGCTGCTTGTGGTCAAGGAGAGCCTGACCACAAGCTTGAATTCTTCTTGGGTCCAATCTCAAACCCAGCACCCAAACAAGCAGCTGCCCACGGTCTGTGTCCCAGGGGTGAGCGCTCCGGGCAGGTGCAGTTGCCTTCTGATGATGCCAAACTTCTTCCAGCACATGTCACTTCTTCCTACCCTACTACTGATGGTATCCAAAACTTCTTTACTTATTCAGATGCTTCTTGTTGTTAGACGGCACAGAAGCACGGGCAGCATGTTGAGTTCCAAGAGACTCTGGGCCTCAGGTGTCAGCACAGCCGCCGTCACTGGGGAGTCATTTTCGGACACTCTGTAGTACAGCTGTAATAACCTTGTCTTGTATTACAGTGTGGGTTTAAAGTTGTCTGGCATCCTTTGCATCCCTGCTTCTTCCGAGCTGTCTCTTTCCAATGCAAGGTGACCTCCAATACCTCTTCTGAGCAGTCTGTTTCTTGGCTGGTGCCGATAACAACTCTGTGACCTTTTCTGTAATAGTCTGGAAGGCCACTAACACCTTGGTAGATTGGGCCCCCCCTGCGTGCAAAAGGCTATTTCATCTGCACATGCAACTTTTATATTATTAAAGATCAGTTCTGGCGTTACTTGCGACCATCTTAATCTACGTTTTCCATCAGAAGGGCGCAATACACCAGATTTAGAGTTTTCCCCTATTTTAACTACCCAGGGGCCAGTTAGATGTAGTGATAAAAGATTGTGATTGCTAAATTCGCTCTCAACAATTAGAAAGAGGTGTACATATGATTGCATTAGGGATGAAATTAAAAACAAAATCAATGAAAGTCCCTTTCCCATGGCCCTTGAATGTGGGCACCGTAAATCGGGTATACCGATCCGACATGGCCATGGTAGATGTCAGATCTAAATCGTTAATCATGTCATTTAGCCGATCCCCTTCAGCCGAGTGCTCAAAGTGAAATCCATGCATACACGGACAACTCAACTCGGAGATACAAGACAATAAGGGGTTACCACATGAATGAATATTGAAATCACCTACAACCATAAGATTATGTAGGCTATGACTCATGGAGTTATTAATAAAATCATTCAGAGCAGATATATTACTTCGATCAGGACAAGTAGAGAATGAGTTATAAAAGTTTACCAAACCTAATATGCAGGTCCCACTACGTAATGTTAATGCAAGGATACCTGAGTGAGAGGAGGGTACTACACATATTTTACATGTCACAGCTACGGAGATATAGATGACCATTCCATCCCCTTGGTCTCCCCCTAATAGATACAGTGGCTGGAACAAAATAAGCCTTGTAACCTTCCAAGAAAAGGTCACATTCTGCCGACCAAGTTTCCTGTAAGCAGATTATCAGAAATTGCTTAACATAAGTTGTCCATCTAGGATACCCTAACTTGGCAGCCAACCCTGCTATATTCCAAGAGATAAAATTATTCAGACTCTCCCATTGTTGCTTGGCCTCTTCGACTCCTGAGGTGGCCTTCCCCCCTCCTATGATACCAGTTTCCCTAAGTCAATCACAAGCCTCCAAGTCAGACAAAATTTCATATCTGTTGTGCACTGGTAGTCTGTACCCGGTATTATTTTGTCTATTTGATGGTATCTGTGGTGGCATAGGAAGAGCAGGATGATATAAAGGTCTCAACCAAGACCAACCGTCCCCCTGCGGCTCTTCCTCCAGGCCGAGTCTCACCGGTTCTCTCCGTGGTAGTGGCCTGTAGAAGAACCCCAGAGGTAATAATTGAATTACGGTACCCATTGTTGGCTGTAGACTTAGACCCCTTGAGAGTAAACGACCTGCAGTATGGGGATTGTCAAAGTTAATAATAATGCAGTCACCCGTCCCTTGTTTACTAGATCTGCCAATCCAGTTAACCCTGCGTGCCATGATTATATGGTTGATTAAATTGGCTCCGTCTAGGGTATTCTGGGAGAACCAATGCACTATTTTATTCAGCAGTTTCCCATAGTGTTCAATGTTTCCTGGTGGGAGGGCGGGAACTTGCCCCAATATAACTACATATGGGGTGGCTTCTGGCGGGAGGTCAATAACTGAAGATCTCCGGGGCACACAAGGCCCCTCCTCTAACCTCTGATTTAACTCCGGTAGGGGAGAGGTCCTTCTAATGTTGGAGGGTTGTGTTAAGTCCGTTTTATCTCTCGCGTCCACCCTGAGATTACTTTGCCCGCCTACATCGTGGGGCCTTATATTAACCAAAACTGGATCATCCTCCTTGCCTCTCTTCCTGCCTACTCTGTCGTTCATGGTAGATGCTTGAGTTTTAGACTTATGGGGGTCCGCTATAACTGTGACTTTTGAGAGATTAACCAGCGAAGATTCTAAGTTCAGTAGCCTTGATTCTACCCCACATAGTTTTTGAACAATAGGATCAAGCAGGGTTTTTACCATAAATTCTAATTGCCCCAAAAATCCCCATCAACGTCGCCAGCAGTAGGTATCCCTCCATCACTCTGGGCATTATTAATTGGATCTTTCTGAGTCACATTTCCCATGTCATGTAATTCTACCACTGTCACCCCTTTATTCCCTGGTGCTGTGTGTCCTGGGTGTCTGGTTCCCCGGGTTTTCTTAGGGATAGCACTAGTTTTCTTAGGGCGGGTAGTTACTACTTTTTGTTTCTGCGCCCTTCCCCGTAATTTATAGTTAACGGGGTAAGTATCGGTTCCGGAGTCCCAGAGAGCCTATTTCCATTTAGTGTTGATATAACAGCCTCCGTCTGGGGAATCCTTTGTTGAGGCGAGGTGGTAATATTAATGGTATTCTGAGTGTCTGGTAGGGCAGGAGTAGCAGAGAGCCTACCAAATAGGGGGTCCAGGGATAGCCTACACTCAGTCATTATGATTTCATTGTTGAGGACTGACTATGCCCTGGTCAGGTAGGCATCTAGAGTTCCAACCACTCCTAAGCCCACGCCTACTCTCCGTTTGCTCATTTTAAGGTACAGTCAATTCAGAAAAACCCAGGCGAAATACTTAGGAAAATAAGTACCCCAATACAAATGATAATCAAGGGCTAAAAGAATTAATTAGCCAAGGTGGGCGATGGAACCTGGCTGGCTCAATGCAGAACCACAATACTAAACTTTTGTGAAGAACACAAAGGGTATTATACCATACTACTACGTATATGCCGTAACAGTACTATAAGATAAAATAAACTTAGGAGTAAATACTGAGTTTCCACGATAATATCTATAAGAAAGAAGAGTGATAAAATAACAAAAAAATAAAATCTGAAACAGTGGTCCGCTAATAATCCGTTTCAGTATTTATAGAATGTCCATAATTGTCAATTATGCACAGAACATGTAATGCGAGTCCGTATACAGTTTCAAAAGTTCAGAATGCCCATAGGCCTACTCACATAACCATATGAACTGATCAGGAGGAAATGTTTAGAGGGGTGGCCCAGCCCGGCCGCAGTCGACCTCTGACGGCCGCAGACGGCCCCGCCCTTGTTTTGGACTTCTCCCGGCGCCGCCCGCGTGCGTCCTGCGTTGGGTGGCGGAAGACGGCGCTTTAAGCGCGATGGCAGCGCCTTCCCCAGCAGCAGCTGAGATCAATTGGGCAGCAAGGGCAGTGCGGTGCACCCTGGGACCACGAGTCCCACCCGGATGTCAGGCGAGTGTGAACGGGCGTCCTCTCACTTGTAGCTCGGCAGCAGGTCCGCGTTAGAAATCCCCAGGTCACCAGAAAGAATTCAGAAAGCCCTGCGTTGCGTGGGGGAAGGTGGCGCTTTACGCGCAATGACAGCGCCTCCCCCAGCAGCAGCAGCTGAGATCAATTGGGCAGCAAGGGCAGTGCGGTGCACCCTGGGACCACGAGTCCCACCAGGATGTCAGGCGAGTGTGAACGGGCATCCCCTCACTTGTAGCTCGGCAGCAGGTCCGCGTTAGAAATCCCCAGGTCGCCAGAAAGAATTCAGAAAGCAGTCATCAAGGTCACTCCTTCGAAGCAGGGTCAAGGTCACCCATCCTGGCAGACTGGTCGCATCTTTACCATTCAAGGGGATTTGGCAGTAGCTGCTCCAGCTATGGTGTTCTAAAGAGTCTCCCAGTCATTGCTTGTGTGTTGGCCCACAGCTTCTAGTCAGGAAAGCTTGGCACAGTCACTGGAAGTTAGTTTTCCGAACTGAAGAGAGCCATTGTGCATTCCAGGAACTTAGTTCTGTTTTCAGTTCCACCATTTTCCATTTCCAGACAGATTTTGGCAAACCATAGTATTTATCCTAAAGCCCATGTAATCAATCCAAATCTGTTAGAACGTGTTTAGCCGCGGTGGAAGCGGATAGTATGGTTTTATGAGGAGAAAAATGAGGACTCAACAATAACCATATTAAATAGAATTCCTCCTGCAGGAAGTGACATAAGGATAAAAGCAGGTGACATCCTGTGCCGTGGTCCAGGAGGGACAGGCTTAGATATAAATGGTCTGGAATGCATTCATTTTCCTTGAATGCAAAATTCAGCAATCCAGAAAATACTGCTCGCCATCCTTCGTTACGGATGGCCACCAGGAGGATCTCAGTACTAACAGGAGAGCGGCTGTGGGTCCTCTCTGGCGGGCTGTGCAGTGTCGTTACCATTCACAAAACCTCTCCCTGAAGTTCCTTGGTCCTAAGGGTTAGAGGCCGTTGTTGAAAATGCATCTCTCCTTAGACAGTTAGTGTTTCGGTTAAATCTTTAAGAACCTTTGGATCTAATTAAGAATGAGCGAGACGCACTTGTACACATGTTTGGAAAGCACCAGTTATTTGATAAATTGAATGATTGCCTGAGCAAAGGTGATTGGATAACTGAGTGACAGCGCATCAGCAGGTGTGTTCTTGGACTGTGCAAAGCAGTGGGTTCTGTTCTCACTCTGTACATTACGGAGGCTCTCCACGTTTCTATGATGGGTTTGAATCTCAAATGGTCTTGTATTCGGATTTTAGGGTGTCTGCATCATGTGTGGATGAGTTTCATTGCCAGACGTTTTATGAGCCTTTGCAGTTCCTCTCACAGTCTTTAAATAGGTGGGAAAGGTAGAAGATCGGGTCTTCAAGTCCGGCCTCATCCTGATATTGCAAATCAATTATCTTTAGTCTAATAACTTCTATTATCTTCCTTGCTCGTGTCATTATCATCAGATTCAAGCGATCCATAATCAGATTTCTTATTTGATTCATCTCCTTTCTTGAATATCTTGCTTGGGACGGAGGGGGCGGGCTCTCTTATCTTGGGGGAAACGTCTGGTAAAAGATGCGCAGATGTATTTAAGGATAGAAAGTAATAAAAGGTCGAGGCCGTCCACCTGCCTGGAGATACTTTAGGCAGGAGGACCCCCAGAACTATTTCCAGCACCCCTCCCCCCCCCCGTCCTCCCCAAAATGTGCTTTTCAACGAAGACTAGATCCATCCGTCAAAGTTAAAAAGTCATTCATTTTCTGTGGTTCCTTCGCACTATCACAGATATGATCGATCAGTTCCAGTGTACTGGGTGAGAGGGAGGGTTAGGTGGGCAGTGGGCAGTATTCAGTGGGGTGCTTTGTGGTTGGACAGTGCCCAGCTCCGTGGGGGCTGTCTAGGTGACAATGTGCAGCTTATTCAGGGGCTATGTGGGTGGTTAGTTCTCTGTGAATGGATAGTGCACAGCTCAGTTCGGGTACAGCTCAGTAAGGGGGCTGTGTGCAGCTCACAGCTCTGGGGTTTAATGTGAGTGTGCAGTGCAGGGGGTGCCATGGGAGCTGTGCACAGCTTTGTGAAGGGCTGTGCGCAGTGCACAACTAGGATTTTTAGGGTGGGCAGTGTGCACCTCAGTGGGGGATCTGCGTGTTTAAGTATTATACAGCTCTGTAGGGGGCTGTGGGGGTCTGTGCTGGTGGACAACTCACAGCTCAGTGAGGAAGGGGTCTGTGTTGGACTGCTCGGGGCGAGGTGGGTGGATAGTGCACCGCTCATTGGGGGTGGAGGGTCTGTGTTGGTGGACAGTGCAGACCTCAGAGGGGGAGGTGGGTGGACAAAGCACAGCCCAATGGGGGGAGGGGGTGGAGGTCTGTGTTGGTGGGCAGTGCAGAGCCCAGTGAGGGCCTGTGTTGGTGGGAGTGGAGAACTAAGACACCAGAAGGGAAGGCAGCAAGAGTGTGCAGCTGCAAGAAACACAGTTTTCTTGCTTAGCTTTAGCTTTGCACCGCCTGCGCCCCTAAATATGGCACCAGCCCTTGTTTTGTTGGTTTATGGTAAAACACCTTGTGCCCTCCCACCCCCTCAGCCCACACACTGCATATGACATTGGTCATTAGAATCTTCCCAGAATCTAACCATCATTTCTTTGATCCTGACAGAACAAGGTGAGAGCCGAGAAGAAGAAAATTGAGTCTGAGATTGAAGAGCTGCGCCAGCTCCTGAGAGACAAAGAGCAGACGCTGCACCAGAGACTGGAGGAGATGGAGAAGAGGATTACCAGGGCAGAAAATGCAAATATATCCAGACTGTCCAATCAAATCACTTCTCTTAATGCCCTGATAACAGATCTACAGAAGAAATGCAAGGAGCCAGCATTGGACCTCCTGAAGGTGAGACACCGCTTGGTAAATACAAGACAACACAGAAGAGCTACATTCATATGGTGTGTGAGGCGTTGAATGTAAGTGGAGAACATGCATGATCAACAGACTGGGTAAATTTACAGACACCTCTTGTATTCTGACAATCCAGCAAAATATACAGACGAGTTAAACTAACGCAAATCCTTCTATTCTGAAACCCCATCACTTCCAACGTGTTGTCCTGTCTCAGGTCTTACTCACAAGTTGCACATAAGATCTTTTTTCCCAGGTGCTTCACACCCTGTTCAATCTGGCCTCTGTTCCACGTGTCAGGAGAGTCAAAGCAGGGGGCCGTTCTTTACGCGCTAAGGCCCCAGTGCTTTGGAATGGGCTTCCTCTGTCCATTAGTGCTGCCCAGAACCACTGGAGTTTCAGAAAAATCTTGAAGACCTGGTTATTCTCTGCTTAGCTGCTCCCTGCGGCTCTTTGTGATAGGTCGCTTTTGTTATGGCGCTCTTTTAGGACTAGCGTTTCGATGCCCTGTTACTGAGGCAGATACGCGCTGTACAAATCTTTTAACATAACATAGCACTGTACAGACTGATTTAGTACAGAGTTATGAGTGCTGAGTATACAGACAGCCCAACACGGTATAAAGAACACCTGTACTACGTCAAATGTTCCCATTCAGAAAATGCTGTGGCTCATGACCCTATTCAAAATATCACACTCTGCTGTGTCATTGGACCTCATTCAGATATAGTTAGATTGTGGTTATATATTATTTTTATATTTCTAAAAATCTACAATGGAGGTCAACAATGAACATCCTTAAAGCAGCGTAAAATATAAATACATTTCAATTTCATTCCTAAGCTGAAATATCATTATATTAACACATTTGATACATTTCTAATTAATGCTATTATTGATAGGACTGAAATAAATAGAGTGAGCAGTGGTTACATTAATTAACTAGTTGAGACTCTGAATATAATTACTACAGTGTGTGCAGTTTTAGTCAATCCCACAACATCTGCTCACCCTGCCTTATTTACATTTAACGACAAAACGTGTGTGCGCAGATGAAGAATGACATTGCTCGTAGAAAAGTCACATTGTGAAATATGGTTGCATAATTTGGTACAGCTGTATTAACAATAGGTTTCATGCTTTTCAATAAGGTTCAGTGCTGTTTATCCAAACTGTAATTAAGCTCTGGTCCTCGAGGTCCTAAAGATTTCCTAACCTGAATTATGTCCGTCCATTCATTTCATAAACATGAACATGAAACAGTTCAGAGTGTAGTCCATTTTTATACATAGAACATAATGTAATATTTGAGATTGTTCCAGTTCAAGTGTCACCAATTCTTAGAGAGTATTAAGAGCCTCCTGTTGTGAACAAAAACGCCCTGAAATAGGAGACCGCTGTGCTTTTTCCTGAGTACTGGTTACACCCAGTTCAAGTGTTGCTGCTTGTATGGAGAGATGATTTCTAACATAAACAAGAGACTTAAGGGTCTATTGCCATGCTTTAGACAAAATCCGGGTTTATTTACAGGCGTATATTTAATTCCATATAAGAGCATTGAAGGAAGTGACCCAATTAGGGTCACCCGGGTCACTCGTGACCCCCTCCCAGCCTTCCATACAAATGAAGTCAGTCAGACAGTAGAGAATACAATCCAAAGTTCGAGTCCAGTCCAGTCAGACCAGCCTCCTTAGAATTCTGTAGAGGGACTTCCCCTGTCAACATGGTAAAGCAAGATATACATTTCCAACACCTCTAAAGATCCTTCAAGTCTGGGAACTGATGAACAAAGGAGGTACAGATGGACGAGCTAACATCCTAGAACGGGTACATGCTATCTTGGTTTCAAGGTTACTCTGCCCGTGCCCGTCTCTCTGAGAGTGGGAGCAGGGCTACCTACTGGGAAAGGCATGCAAAGACATAACGATTTATCCATTAGTGCAGTGAAGCTCAACCTTGAATGATAAAGAGAAACAATTGAGTCGACTTTCTACCGAGGCAGACAATATGGGACAGAAGCTTAATTTTCGTTCATAGTACAAGATGGCGGCTGGATACAAAATGGTGCAGCAAATGCTAACGTAACTTGCACAATGCTAGAAGGAGTCGGCTAGACGTATTCTCAGTCCAACAGCGTTAGAAGTATTTTGACAGGGTATACTTTGAGCAGGGATACTAATTGTTTCACTGGTATATCACCAATTATTTCTAGTGATGCAGGAGCTTTAGAAGCTTTAGAAGGATATGCTGCTTGATCTCAGGAATTGAAGACTATGATACATGACATATTCAGAATATATTAGACTGTGCTGTCATCTGCCGTCATTTAGAATATTTTTAAAGTTCTGCTGTCTTGAGGGCTCATTTGGGATTTCACAAACTGTGCTGTGTCATGTGACACTATTCAGAATATTACTGTCTGTGTGTGTTGAGGTGTGAGATCGCCACCCCAGTGTCTCCTTGGATGAGATACTTGCATGTGTGGTTACATTAACCTGAATTGCACAACTAATACCTAAACGTCTGTGTGAATTTAAAACCCGTTGTAGAAACTCATGTCCTTCTTTTTGTTCCTCTGTTTTTCAGGATGTCAGAAGCACCCTGGACAGGTAAGGTTGGTTTATTGTCCTCCTCTCAGTGTGTAAGGAGCAGGTCTGGCTGCAGTGTCAGTCCTGAGCTCACAGAAATCCACGCTGGTGCCACAGTAAAACTACTGCATACAATTATTATATGTAGATCACCTCATAACTACTCTCCCGTCTTTCAAACAGCGTTGAGCCCTCTTGCTTGTTCTCAAAACATCCAGTCTTTAAAAACTCTTTTTCCTTTAGACAAAATATTATGTGAGGTTTCAAAATTTGTCTTTGAGTCTCCTCAAACTTCTAGTCTTCTGAAAAGCACTTGTGTCCACAGAAACTACCTCAAGATTTCCGCAAACACAGAGTACTCAAACTCTCCTTCAAAACTTTCCAACGCCACTGCCAATCCTCAAATGTCCCTCCAATGCTTTGAAACATCATTGAAATTGTCTAAAACCCACATCCTCTCCTAAACCTGTCTCATCCCTTTACAAACAACCGCAAAGGTGCACCACATAAGTTGTTACAGTTGTAATGGAAATGATATATCTTGGAGATGTAGTTGTTCTTCTTCAAATTCTTTATTTTCAAAAACATTCAGTCAAACATAAACAGCCGACGCGTTTCGTCCCAACCTGGGACTTCTTCAGGGCTGTCGGTAAAAAACATATATACATACGATCAGTATTGTGAGTACTGAAATACATATACAATTTTAAAAAACATTTTACACACTAGTTAAAAACGCGGTGAATACAACAGACGCGAAGCCTATGCATATACCTGATGTTTAAGCCAAAAACTAACTGTCCATCTGACAGCCAAGTGGTCATAGATGGAAAAACAGGCTGTGTACACATTTATATACAGTATTTACATCATTTACATGTTAAGTACTTATCTCTGAGCTCACTGTCCTTCTGACAGCCAAGTAGTCATAGATGGAGGTTAAGGCTGTATACACATTTATATACAGTATTTACGTCCTTTACATGTTAAGTACTTGTCTCTAAAAGAGCATAAGATTGGGTGGCACTCATGTGACATATATTATCAGGGGATAGGGTCTATATTTCCACAGTTCAATTGTACGAGGTTCGCAGAGAAGCACACTTTTGTCCTACCATCTCAAGAAATGGAACACTGAAGCTTGTTTGGCCTTGGCACTAAGGTGAAGCTCTCAGGACTGGTACCATGTATTTAAATAAAGAATTGTTTTGTTTTTGTGAGTCTGACTATACCACATGTTAAACGGAGAAAGAAAGGGAGAAGATGTCAATGCTATCTCAGTTGGCACCGAAAAATTCATCTGCTGTGTTACCTTTAAGTTGTTCGGACGTCGCATGCGTGGGAGAAGTGCCGTGGCGTGGTCTTGGGCTCTCCTTGCCAGCTATAGTAAGTCTTATTGTGACGGTACTTCCCGCTGTTAGTGATTTTATCTGGGGCATAAAGGAAAGAAGGGATCAATGTGACTATATCAACTTTTAGTAGGTGTGTATTAATGACACAGTAAGAAACCGCCCCGAGTGGTGGAACGTGTTCACCAATATATGGAGCTTCTCTAGTAGTTAAACTCAAAGTAGATCTGGGGCGCAGACTACTTACTCTCAGAATACTGGCGAGAAACAACAAGGCCGATATCTTAGTAAATTCTTCCAATAAATCCTGGATGGATACCAGCTTGCTATATGGATTGATTCAGTACGTATGCTAGAAGGAGTAAACAAAACAAAATAACGGGACTAAATGCCCTGTGTGTCAATAAATTGGAAAAATATATGAATGGCACATTGTAAGTAGCCAAACTGTCTGTCCCATGATGTTTTACCTGTATTGCGTGTATCAACGGTGTTGGACTGGAGGTTCTGAAATTCCTATGGAGTGGGGTCGTGGGCACTGTATCCCAGCAGGCCTGTGGAAAATAATGATAACCAAAGACCTATAAAATCCATTGGGGAAGCTAGTAACACTTTTGGACACAGAGGTCTGCCCTGCTTCAATACGACAGTACCCTGTATCAAAAAGGCTGTTGGTTTAAGAAATAAAAGTGCGTGTGTGTCAAAACACACTAAGCAAGTTCCATTGGTAAAGTATATAGTCCTCTATGTCATGTGGCATATTATATCAGAACACCCTTAATACAGTAAAGGGTAAACTAAATAGAAAGGAGGAGGTAACCTTAGAGAAACCCATCCCAAAAGATTACTTAGAAAGGTAGTCCCCAAGGTCTAAGGGACAAAGTTACCTCTTCACTAAGGAGGGTACTATAGGCCTAGCCTAAGTGCATAGATGGGCCAGGGGTATCAAGCACCAGAGCCACTTACCGTTGCAATCAAAGACGGCCGGCGCCCATCCACAACCCTCTTCCTGACCTCCACCTGCAGCGACGTCGTGTGCTGAGGGTGTGTGTCCATCTTGCTCCCTTTATAGTAGTGGAGATTAGGCTGAATGAAATCACCTGGCCCCATTTCCCGCCTTCGTGCGAGGGAAAGGACCCATCACGATGGCCGATCGTCGTAAAAGCGGCGGCCATCTTGTAGTGTTTGAAATGGTATGTGTTTATGTGCCCCTAAACAGGAAAAGCATGTATATAAGTCGGCAGTACAGACCACATTGCTTTTTTAATTATTATACAAAATTTTCTCTTTTAATATCGCCGTAAAGTTGCAAGTATCGGTTAAAAAACACGCGCCCCTGTAAAGTAAACAAGAGACGATCCCGAACCTGAGAAGATGAAGTAGGGGAAAGGCGGGCCCTTATGTCCATAGCTGGTGCAGCAAAAGGTGTAAGAAGTTGCTGCTTTAATGATCAGGCGGCTAACTCACTCGGATCGTCAGTCCGAGTAAGCCTGACAATGGCGGCCATCTTGGAGTGTCCAGGTCGAGAACGATTTACCAACACGGTAGCTAGGAATACAGCCCGCCTAAATATTTGGGACATTGGAAGGGAGAGAGAAGAGCGTAATCTGATCGTTAGTGAATTACGGGAAAATATAAATCGGAAACCAAATGTGAAGTCGGAAACTTTGAGCCGAAATATCGTATATAATCCGAGATGAGGACTAAACCACTAGGATGTTAAAGGGTGATATTTGGTGCTAATGCGGAGAAGGGTAACCGCAGGTGCAGCCTCGCTAATAGGGAAATTAAGTCTCTTGAATTCAAGGTCCCACCGAGCCTAACACAGCGGCCATGATGGAACATCTAAGTTGGAGCACAAGTCCCAGTGAGCTGGTTATGGTTGCAGCTAGTTCGAAAGTAAGGACCTAGGAGAGGAAGAAGATTCCGGGTTCAAGTAAAACTACCCCAAAAAAATGTAATCAGAGTATATTAGTTGGACTCTAGTAATGAATTGCGAGGTCGGATATAAGGTCTTTAATTGTAATTAAAGAATCTATTGTGCGATCGGTATACATGATATAGATGATGGGGTGTGTGTGACAGAAGTGGGTGTGTCTGGGGCGCCCGACCTGGAGTAAAGATACATTCCAGGCAAGCAATAGTGGGCGCCATTTTTCGACAGACCTCCTGCTCATGCAGGTTTAGTGGGAGGTACTGTCAGACAGGTTCAGAACGTGAGTGTGCAAGAACCTATTGTTGTTAACAAGTCTTGTTGTAGGGCATAAGAGGAAATAAATTACACGTTTTCATCTATGTGCAGGTGGAATGCCAAATGTGTGGTGCCTGGTGGCTCAATCATAGTGCGTGTGTTGTCATAGGGAAGGGAGGTGGTAAAAATTGTAGGGCAAAGTGTGCAAACAGACAATAAACCTGGAATGGAGAGTGACAATGGCATGAAATACAGATACATGAGCCCTCTCCAGCAAGAAAAGAGGATTGTACATCAAAAGTTACAGTGTGTAATAGAGCAGACAAACCTCGGAGGTTAGAGGTCAGCAACAGTATCGTGTCTATATTACATTTCGTTCCTAAGGGACAATATATCAATTATGACTTCGGTGTTTAGAAATCCAAAGTTATCGTCATAATCTTAACCTCATTCTCCACGACAGCGCAGAACATTTTAAGGGCCACACATGCGGGTTACTCAAGGAAATAATGCAGTTCATCTTCGGTGTTAAACCCAAATTCAGTGCAACGAAGTCTACAGATCCAACCCGCCTCCCGTTGTCTCAATGCCAGTTCCCGGTTTCCACCCCTTGGGTGTGGGGGTTGGTGATCTATGCCTATGAACCACATGTTATCTGTTTCTTTGTGGTGTTCCTGCATGTGGAAGGTTAGGGGATATCTTAGGTCTCCATTGCGTCTTGCTCTTACATGTTCCTGTATGCGGATTTTTAAGGTTCTCTTAGTGCTGCCTACGTAAATCTTGTCACAGCCGCAACCCAAGGCATAAACCACATATTTTGTGTTACAATTGATCATGTGGTCAATTGTGTGGGTTTTGTTTGTGTTGAAGTTAAATGTCTTAGTTCTATTTCTACCAAGCGGACACATATTGCACTCGCTACATGTGTAGAAACCTATGGTGGGAGTTGTGAGCCAGTTGGTTCGCTTTTTCGTTTCCAGGTAGCTGGGACACAAGATGTCACGGAGGTTTCTGCCTCTTCTGTAGCAGACCTTGGGCGTTCTGGTAATCGAATCTTGAAGGCTCGGTATGTCCGCAATGAGATGCCAGTTCTTTCTAAGGATATTGTAGATCGTGCTGCTCTGATCTGAGTATTGTGTGGTGAACGAAAGGGGTCTGCTGTTATCTGCTGGTCTTTGCTTGGGGGCCAGAGTGTTTGTTCTGGACATATTCTGAACCTTTCTGTTGGCTTTTGCCAGTGTCTTCCTTGGGTAGCCCCTTTCTAGGAAGCGCGTTTCTGTCTCCTGTATATTTTGTTGGAAAGCCTCCTCCGTGCTGCAGTTGCGGCGCATCCGTATCATCTCCCCGTAGGGGATGTTCTCAACGATATGTCGGGGATGTGCACTTTCGTAATGTAGTATGCTGTTACAAGCTGTTGTTTTACGATGAGTGCGGCTCTGGATTTTATTGTTCTCCACAAAAAGGTTTACATCCAGAAAATCGATTGTTTTCGGGTCATTTGTCATGGTGAAACGGACATTAAACGGGTTGTCATTAAGGTAATCAAAGTATTTTTGGAGGTCTGGGGTAGGTCCATCCCAGATCATGATCACATCATCGATGTACCTACCCCAGAAAATGATGTTGTTCATCCAGGTCGCCGCATGTCGGCCCCAAGCATGCTCCCGCTCGAACCAGCCCATAAACAGACCGGCGTAAGCGGGAGCAAACTTGGATCCCATCGCGGTCCCTTGTATCTGGTGGAACCAAGCTGAGTCATGTAGAAAGTAATTTTTTGACAGTATGATGTCCGTCATCTCAAGGAGGACACCATTGTGAGACAAGTGGTCTGCTGTGCGTTTGTCTAAAAAAGTTTCCAACGCCCTTAGACCGAATTCTTTTTTAATGCAAGTGTAGAGTCCAACTACGTCTAGGGTGACCAATTGTAAGGAATCTGACCAGACAAATCCTTCCAATTTTCCTAATATGTCCTTGGTGTCCCTCAGGTAGGCAGGGAGATTTTGTACCATAGGCTGGATAAAGGTGTCCACATACTCCGAGAGCCTTTCCGTAGGCGAACTGACTCCAGAGATTATGGGGCGGCCAGGTGGAAAGGGGCCCCCTTTGTGAATTTTGGGGAGTATGTATATGCAGGGATAAGACGGGGTTGTTACTGTCAGATAATGGCATTCTTCTGTGCTTAGTAAGCCTATCTCTCGCCACTCTGTGAGTTTCATGTTTATATAAGAGGTCAGTGCTTCAATGGGGTTGTGGTCCAATTTGGTATAGCAGGTGGGGTCCGAAAGTTGTCTGGAGATTTCGTTCATATAGTCAATCCTATTCATGATGACCACATTCCCCCCTTTATCTGCCTCACGGATAACTATTTTTTCATCAGATTGTAAACCTCTCAAGGCTTCTGATTCTGTCCGGGTAAGGTTATATTTTGGCAGGTGAGTTCGTTTGGGGTTGTCAAGCATCTGGTGGAAGGCGTGGCTGACTTTCTCTCTGAAGGTGTCTATGTTAGGATGAGTGCCTGTGGGGGTGAATTTTGATTTTGGTTTTAGACCACTGTTAACATAAACATCTTCAACGACATTCAATTCCTGTCTTACATTTTCGATCTCAACAGAAGTATCAAGCTCAACAGACATCATTGCTTGCAATGTATTTATTTCATTGACAGTGTATTCAGTAACATTTTTGACATTCTGATCAATGACATGCACGACATGGTTGGATGGGTTACGTTCAAAATGGTCTTTTAGTTTGACTAGACGAACAAATTTCATTAGATCCACAAATATATCAACATCCCCACCCTTTTGATTGGGGCAGAAGCCTAGACCCTTGCTAAGGACAGAGATTTCATCCTGCTCTAATGTTCTCTCTGAGAGGTTGACCACAATAGATTGGGATTTGTTATCGTTTTTAGATTCGACTATTGTGGCTAGTTCCCCTTCTTTTTGGACCTGGTTACTCTCTCCACTGTTTCCAGATTTGGTTTTTTTGTGTTTCTGCTTACGTTTCTGCCAGATCCTCCCTCCCCTTCTTGTCTTTGAGGTTCTTTGTGAGCTGGACGTGCCCCTAGTCTCCACCTCTCCATCTCCAATAAAAAATTATTGGATCTTGTGTCAGTAGTGTTGGAGTTTGATGGTTCAGTCGTGGAAGCAGAGCTAGCCGCAGACGAGAGCGATGTAATACTACTCGCTGAGCTTAATTCTGGGGTTTCCGCTCTCTGCCTCTTGCCATCCCCCGGTATTTTCACCTTATCATATTTCTTCGAAAAGGTGTATACCCTCCCATCGCTGTAATCCTTGTCATCCCTTTTGATTTTCCTCAGTTTCTTATCTCTAAGGTAGATTTGGTGTTTTTCTAATACCCCATCCAGTATGGCGTAATTTTTCTTTATGACATCCTTTAGTTCTGATTGCGCTATTTCCCTTTCAAGTTCGTCTATCTCTTGCTGAGCCTTGGCTCCCTTTTTTTCCGCATTTTTAATAAGGATCCGCATCATGGTACATGACGCGTTCCGAAGGTTATTTTCCCAATCTTCTAGTTGCTCAGTATCTAGATCTTCGAAAGTGGGGAAAATTAATATTCTCAACCCACGTGGTATTTTTTCATTCTCTAGGTATTTCCCCAAGGTGGTGCCATCCCACCACCGGGACATCTCATTCATTTTTAACTTTTCCAATCTCTTAAACTTGGCTCAGCTCAGCAAGAGATAGACGAACATGAAAGGGAAATAGCGCAATCAGAACTAAAGGATGTCATAAAGAAAAATTACGCCATACTGGATGGGGTATTAGAAAAACACCAAATCTACCTTAGAGATAAGAAACTGAGGAAAATCAAAAGGGATGACAAGGATTACAGCGATGGGAGGGTATACACCTTTTCGAAGAAATATGATAAGGTGAAAATACCGGGGGATGGCAAGAGGCAGAGAGCGGAAACCCCAGAATTAAGCTCAGCGAGTAGTATTACATCGCTCTCGTCTGCGGCTAGCTCTGCTTCCACGACTGAACCATCAAACTCCAACACTACTGACACAAGATCCAATAATTTTTTATTGGAGATGGAGAGGTGGAGACTAGGGGCACGTCCAGCTCACAAAGAACCTCAAAGACAAGAAGGGGAGGGAGGATCTGGCAGAAACGTAAGCAGAAACACAAAAAAACCAAATCTGGAAACAGTGGAGAGAGTAACCAGGTCCAAAAAGAAGGGGAACTAGCCACAATAGTCGAATCTAAAAACGATAACAAATCCCAATCTATTGTGGTCAACCTCTCAGAGAGAACATTAGAGCAGGATGAAATCTCTGTCCTTAGCAAGGGTCTAGGCTTCTGCCCCAATCAAAAGGGTGGGGATGTTGATATATTTGTGGATCTAATGAAATTTGTTCGTCTAGTCAAACTAAAAGACCATTTTGAACGTAACCCATCCAACCATGTCGTGCATGTCATTGATCAGAATGTCAAAAATGTTACTGAATACACTGTCAATGAAATAAATACATTGCAAGCAATGATGTCTGTTGAGCTTGATACTTCTGTTGAGATCGAAAATGTAAGACAGGAATTGAATGTCGTTGAAGATGTTTATGTTAACAGTGGTCTAAAACCAAAATCAAAATTCACCCCCACAGGCACTCATCCTAACATAGACACCTTCAGAGAGAAAGTCAGCCACGCCTTCCACCAGATGCTTGACAACCCCAAACGAACTCACCTGCCAAAATATAACCTTACCCGGACAGAATCAGAAGCCTTGAGAGGTTTACAATCTGATGAAAAAATAGTTATCCGTGAGGCAGATAAAGGGGGGAATGTGGTCATCATGAATAGGATTGACTATATGAACGAAATCTCCAGACAACTTTCGGACCCCACCTGCTATACCAAATTGGACCACAACCCCATTGAAGCACTGACCTCTTATATAAACATGAAACTCACAGAGTGGCGAGAGATAGGCTTACTAAGCACAGAAGAATGCCAGTATCTGACAGTAACAACCCCGTCTTATCCCTGCATATACATACTCCCCAAAATTCACAAAGGGGGCCCCTTTCCACCTGGCCGCCCCATAATCTCTGGAGTCAGTTCGCCTACGGAAAGGCTCTCGGAGTATGTGGACACCTTTATCCAGCCTATGGTACAAAATCTCCCTGCCTACCTGAGGGACACCAAGGACATATTAGGAAAATTGGAAGGATTTGTCTGGTCAGATTCCTTACAATTGGTCACCCTAGACGTAGTTGGACTCTACACTTGCATTAAAAAAGAATTCGGTCTAAGGGCGTTGGAAACTTTTTTAGACAAACGCACAGCAGACCACTTGTCTCACAATGGTGTCCTCCTTGAGATGACGGACATCATACTGTCAAAAAATTACTTTCTACATGACTCAGCTTGGTTCCACCAGATACAAGGGACCGCGATGGGATCCAAGTTTGCTCCCGCTTACGCCGGTCTGTTTATGGGCTGGTTCGAGCGGGAGCATGCTTGGGGCCGACATGCGGCGACCTGGATGAACAACATCATTTTCTGGGGTAGGTACATCGATGATGTGATCATGATCTGGGATGGACCTACCCCAGACCTCCAAAAATACTTTGATTACCTTAATGACAACCCGTTTAATGTCCGTTTCACCATGACAAATGACCCGAAAACAATCGATTTTCTGGATGTAAACCTTTTTGTGGAGAACAATAAAATCCAGAGCCGCACTCATCGTAAAACAACAGCTTGTAACAGCATACTACATTACGAAAGTGCACATCCCCGACATATCGTTGAGAACATCCCCTACGGGGAGATGATACGGATGCGCCGCAACTGCAGCACGGAGGAGGCTTTCCAACAAAATATACAGGAGACAGAAACGCGCTTCCTAGAAAGGGGCTACCCAAGGAAGACACTGGCAAAAGCCAACAGAAAGGTTCAGAATATGTCCAGAACAAACACTCTGGCCCCCAAGCAAAGACCAGCAGATAACAGCAGACCCCTTTCGTTCACCACACAATACTCAGATCAGAGCAGCACGATCTACAATATCCTTAGAAAGAACTGGCATCTCATTGCGGACATACCGAGCCTTC
This sequence comes from Lissotriton helveticus, assembly GCF_964261635.1. Lineage (NCBI taxonomy): Eukaryota > Metazoa > Chordata > Amphibia > Caudata > Salamandridae > Lissotriton > Lissotriton helveticus. Next base: position 87,628,119 of record NC_136063.1, read on the forward strand.
AAGATTCGATTACCAGAACGCCCAAGGTCTGCTACAGAAGAGGCAGAAACCTCCGTGACATCTTGTGTCCCAGCTACCTGGAAACGAAAAAGCGAACCAACTGGCTCACAACTCCCACCATAGGTTTCTACACATGTAGCGAGTGCAATATGTGTCCGCTTGGTAGAAATAGAACTAAGACATTTAACTTCAACACAAACAAAACCCACACAATTGACCACATGATCAATTGTAACACAAAATATGTGGTTTATGCCTTGGGTTGCGGCTGTGACAAGATTTACGTAGGCAGCACTAAGAGAACCTTAAAAATCCGCATACAGGAACATGTAAGAGCAAGACGCAATGGAGACCTAAGATATCCCCTAACCTTCCACATGCAGGAACACCACAAAGAAACAGATAACATGTGGTTCATAGGCATAGATCACCAACCCCCACACCCAAGGGGTGGAAACCGGGAACTGGCATTGAGACAACGGGAGGCGGGTTGGATCTGTAGACTTCGTTGCACTGAATTTGGGTTTAACACCGAAGATGAACTGCATTATTTCCTTGAGTAACCCGCATGTGTGGCCCTTAAAATGTTCTGCGCTGTCGTGGAGAATGAGGTTAAGATTATGACGATAACTTTGGATTTCTAAACACCGAAGTCATAATTGATATATTGTCCCTTAGGAACGAAATGTAATATAGACACGATACTGTTGCTGACCTCTAACCTCCGAGGTTTGTCTGCTCTATTACACACTGTAACTTTTGATGTACAATCCTCTTTTCTTGCTGGAGAGGGCTCATGTATCTGTATTTCATGCCATTGTCACTCTCCATTCCAGGTTTATTGTCTGTTTGCACACTTTGCCCTACAATTTTTACCACCTCCCTTCCCTATGACAACACACGCACTATGATTGAGCCACCAGGCACCACACATTTGGCATTCCACCTGCACATAGATGAAAACGTGTAATTTATTTCCTCTTATGCCCTACAACAAGACTTGTTAACAACAATAGGTTCTTGCACACTCACGTTCTGAACCTGTCTGACAGTACCTCCCACTAAACCTGCATGAGCAGGAGGTCTGTCGAAAAATGGCGCCCACTATTGCTTGCCTGGAATGTATCTTTACTCCAGGTCGGGCGCCCCAGACACACCCACTTCTGTCACACACACCCCATCATCTATATCATGTATACCGATCGCACAATAGATTCTTTAATTACAATTAAAGACCTTATATCCGACCTCGCAATTCATTACTAGAGTCCAACTAATATACTCTGATTACATTTTTTTGGGGTAGTTTTACTTGAACCCGGAATCTTCTTCCTCTCCTAGGTCCTTACTTTCGAACTAGCTGCAACCATAACCAGCTCACTGGGACTTGTGCTCCAACTTAGATGTTCCATCATGGCCGCTGTGTTAGGCTCGGTGGGACCTTGAATTCAAGAGACTTAATTTCCCTATTAGCGAGGCTGCACCTGCGGTTACCCTTCTCCGCATTAGCACCAAATATCACCCTTTAACATCCTAGTGGTTTAGTCCTCATCTCGGATTATATACGATATTTCGGCTCAAAGTTTCCGACTTCACATTTGGTTTCCGATTTATATTTTCCCGTAATTCACTAACGATCAGATTACGCTCTTCTCTCTCCCTTCCAATGTCCCAAATATTTAGGCGGGCTGTATTCCTAGCTACCGTGTTGGTAAATCGTTCTCGACCTGGACACTCCAAGATGGCCGCCATTGTCAGGCTTACTCGGACTGACGATCCGAGTGAGTTAGCCGCCTGATCATTAAAGCAGCAACTTCTTACACCTTTTGCTGCACCAGCTATGGACATAAGGGCCCGCCTTTCCCCTACTTCATCTTCTTAGGTTCGGGATCGTCTCTTGTTTACTTTACAGGGGCGCGTGTTTTTTAACCGATACTTGCAACTTTACGGCGATATTAAAAGAGGAAATTTTGTATAATAATTAAAAAAGCAATGTGGTCTGTACTGCCGACTTATATACATGCTTTTCCTGTTTAGGGGCACATAAACACATACCATTTCAAACACTACAAGATGGCCGCCGCTTTTACGACGATCGGCCATCGTGATGGGTCCTTTCCCTCGCACGAAGGCGGGAAATGGGGCCAGGTGATTTCATTCAGCCTAATCTCCACTACTATAAAGGGAGCAAGATGGACACACACCCTCAGCACACGACGTCGCTGCAGGTGGAGGTCAGGAAGAGGGTTGTGGATGGGCGCCGGCCGTCTTTGATTGCAACGGTAAGTGGCTCTGGTGCTTGATACCCCTGGCCCATCTATGCACTTAGGCTAGGCCTATAGTACCCTCCTTAGTGAAGAGGTAACTTTGTCCCTTAGACCTTGGGGACTACCTTTCTAAGTAATCTTTTGGGATGGGTTTCTCTAAGGTTACCTCCTCCTTTCTATTTAGTTTACCCTTTACTGTATTAAGGGTGTTCTGATATAATATGCCACATGACATAGAGGACTATATACTTTACCAATGGAACTTGCTTAGTGTGTTTTGACACACACGCACTTTTATTTCTTAAACCAACAGCCTTTTTGATACAGGGTACTGTCGTATTGAAGCAGGGCAGACCTCTGTGTCCAAAAGTGTTACTAGCTTCCCCAATGGATTTTATAGGTCTTTGGTTATCATTATTTTCCACAGGCCTGCTGGGATACAGTGCCCACGACCCCACTCCATAGGAATTTCAGAACCTCCAGTCCAACACCGTTGATACACGCAATACAGGTAAAACATCATGGGACAGACAGTTTGGCTACTTACAATGTGCCATTCATATATTTTTCCAATTTATTGACACACAGGGCATTTAGTCCCGTTATTTTGTTTTGTTTACTCCTTCTAGCATACGTACTGAATCAATCCATATAGCAAGCTGGTATCCATCCAGGATTTATTGGAAGAATTTACTAAGATATCGGCCTTGTTGTTTCTCGCCAGTATTCTGAGAGTAAGTAGTCTGCGCCCCAGATCTACTTTGAGTTTAACTACTAGAGAAGCTCCATATATTGGTGAACACGTTCCACCACTCGGGGCGGTTTCTTACTGTGTCATTAATACACACCTACTAAAAGTTGATATAGTCACATTGATCCCTTCTTTCCTTTATGCCCCAGATAAAATCACTAACAGCGGGAAGTACCGTCACAATAAGACTTACTATAGCTGGCAAGGAGAGCCCAAGACCACGCCACGGCACTTCTCCCACGCATGCGACGTCCGAACAACTTAAAGGTAACACAGCAGATGAATTTTTCGGTGCCAACTGAGATAGCATTGACATCTTCTCCCTTTCTTTCTCCGTTTAACATGTGGTATAGTCAGACTCACAAAAACAAAACAATTCTTTATTTAAATACATGGTACCAGTCCTGAGAGCTTCACCTTAGTGCCAAGGCCAAACAAGCTTCAGTGTTCCATTTCTTGAGATGGTAGGACAAAAGTGTGCTTCTCTGCGAACCTCGTACAATTGAACTGTGGAAATATAGACCCTATCCCCTGATAATATATGTCACATGAGTGCCACCCAATCGTATGCTCTTTTAGAGACAAGTACTTAACATGTAAAGGACGTAAATACTGTATATAAATGTGTATACAGCCTTAACCTCCATCTATGACTACTTGGCTGTCAGAAGGACAGTGAGCTCAGAGATAAGTACTTAACATGTAAATGATGTAAATACTGTATATAAATGTGTACACAGCCTGTTTTTCCATCTATGACCACTTGGCTGTCAGATGGACAGTTAGTTTTTGGCTTAAACATCAGGTATATGCATAGGCTTCGCGTCTGTTGTATTCACCGCGTTTTTAACTAGTGTGTAAAATGTTTTTTAAAATTGTATATGTATTTCAGTACTCACAATACTGATCGTATGTATATATGTTTTTTACCGACAGCCCTGAAGAAGTCCCAGGTTGGGACGAAACGCGTCGGCTGTTTATGTTTGACTGAATGTTTTTGAAAATAAAGAATTTGAAGAAGAACAACTACATCTCCAAGATATATCATTTCCATTACAACTGTAACAACTTATGTGGTGCACCTTTGCGGTTGTTTGTACTGTAAAAAATTCCCTAGGGAAAAGGCACAGTGTTGATGGGTGCCATGCAGTGTGCACACAGTCCCCTTGCTTGAACTGAGGGGTGTACATACCGTTTAGGGGATAGTTAGTCAGGTGCTTAGCCTAGTAAGGGTCCATCATCTTTTCAGTTCTTTTTGACTGTCTCATCCCTTTGTAAGGATCCTATCTAGGACCATAGAGGGCTACAACCCTAGTTGTATGCCTTATTTTAAGGAACATACATAAAGAATCGCTGGTGCCTGTCTGACTGCAAGTGGCCCCAGTACCTAGCGTTAAATTACTAATAAAAGTTAAGGTGTGCTAAATTTTCAAAGGTTCCCTGGCAATTAGCAGCTATATAAAAGCAAATAAATCTAAGATAATGATGGATATATTACAGAGACTTGTACTACAGTTGTTCACACTGATGCAAAGTTATGTGGTTGCTGAGTTACAATATTATCATACATTTGTTATTCAGGTTTTATATGTCACATTCAGAGGTTTATTCTTTTTGGTACATTCCACACGGATGCTTTGTTTTCAGAAGGCTGTGCCGAAACACCTTTTACTCACTTGTAATGAACACTAGGGCTTTCACAAGGGAAAAGCTTTAGAACAGTGAAAGTAGAAATGAAAGCAAATCTCTTCTCTTATGGTGACATGTTCACCTAACACACGTGTAATGTCTTGCACCCCAAGCCATTAGGTTCAGCCCCTGTGAGGGCATCAAAAGAAAAAGGTTTATAAAAACGAGAAGTGTGTGCAGTACAACACTTGGTGAAAAAAGAGACAACATAAAATGGACATGGATAATGTCTGTATCATTCAGTGTCGAAAAGCTGCACATGAAGTAATGGCACCTGAGGGTACTGCTCTGGGCTAGTGACTGTAGCATTCAGCACAGAAAAGGACTCATATCTGTCTGAGTTGCAATGTCATGTATTTGGCCAAATTACAAACAAAAATAAGTCCAATGACCATTTTAAAAATAAATACATTTGATAGTTTCTGCACTGTTCCACTGATTGTCTGATTTAGTTCCTTTAATGTGGACATTAACTCCTCTGAATACCTTTTTAATTTGTGCTTACTTTTATTTGGACTCATTCTCAACTAATATCGCTACAGTCCTCAAAGGGCTCCCTCAGTCCTCATAAACCTCACTCTGTCCCTCAGATCTGCTCCTTGTCCTAAGAAACATTCCTTCAGCCCTCAATGACCCCTTCAGTCCACAGCATCAAATCAATCTTCAAACCTCTAAAAGTGTTCCAGAAGCCTCACTTAAGGCATAATAGAGAGGGAGAGATGGAGACTAAAATATTCAGATAGAAAGTAGGTGAAAAGAGAAAGTGATGTAGACAAAGAGAAAAGGCAGTTGAACCAGAAGGGGAGAAGCAGGCGGGAGAAATGCAGAGAGCAGTGGAGTAGAGTCAAGTGAAAGAGACACAGCCAGGAACAAAATCACTTTTGGGGATGCCCTAGAGTGAATATCCCGTGCGTGTGGTTTACAGTAATCTTGAAGCAATTTGGGTCCTAACGGAGGGGCTAATCCTGTGATACTTCAGAGAATGCTAACGACATGGAAAGAGCTCAGCACACCAAACACTGCTGCCTTAATAAACCCCATCCACTCTGGAGCACCCTCTTTCCCATACCCCCATTGTCTCTTCAACCTCGGAAGCAGTGAAATTAACAACCTGCACTACTGCCCCAACTCTGCTATTCCTGTTTCCTGGAGAAGTCCTTCCCGCTAATGCTGAGTGATTTATGCACACAAACTAAAAAGGCCTCACAACGTGTACAGACACAACCAATCTCCATATGATCAACCCTTAAATGGAAACCAAGAAGCTATGGCAAGTCAATTGACTTCAACTGCTAAGGAAGAATACCCCTCTATTAAGATAAAACCAAAACATAACAACATAAGCAACAAGAGTAGTAAAAAAGCAATAATACCAAGCCAACTGTCTGATCCTCTAGTATAAGATAAAGGGGAATACAAAATGAATGCAAGACAAAGACACGCACAAAAACGAAAAGGTCAGAATCAAAAATTGAGTACTAATCAGGATGGATTCTTGCGCCTCTTTGGACATACGTCATTGCAAAAAGAAATAAATCAAAACAATTTACTCAAACTAGGAGGAATAAACAACAAGCAATGGCATAGCCAATCGGTCTCGCCTTTGGGACCTTGTAAGTATTTAATTATGCAGCACAATATGCTTGATGCAACATCAACTGTTTCATGGCTAAACACTTATAATGTCCCAAAGGCGATACCTATTGGCTATGCCAATACTTTTTTTGAATGTGGCAATCAGCCAGCACACAGAATGACAAGGGACAGTTGTCTCTTATTCCTGCAATAGGGGTCCCATTTTGCATTCTTCTCGATTTGGCCGGGGTGCTCTCTATCCATTAGCACACCGGAACATGTTTTACCCCTGCCCTTTATAGTAGTTTTACTCATGTTTTTGGGGTGGAGAGCGCCAGGCAAAACTTTGGTGGGTGTTTTATTAATGTTTAATTGCCACCTTCATACCCGAAAACACACGCATGCGCTGACTTTCCATTTTACTCAGCTCAGAGCTTAAGAACGCTGCCCATTTTTGATAGTACGGAGTTGCAGCTGAGGGTGTAAGTCCCTGATAAGCCAGAGGCATACAGTCAGGATTTTGGAATATATAAATACAGATGTCTTTTTAGCGCTCCCACATCCAAATCAGTGAGGAGATAAAGTCTGGGGTGGGGTGCCTAATAAATCAGTGTACTTCCTACAGGTGCCGATATAGATTCACAGTATGCTCAATGTTAGCAGAAATACGGCGTCACACCCCCTCAGCGTCGGCTCAGGAGCACCCCAGCAAGACCAGAGCTGGATCACTAGAGAACATTAGTAGCGCCCCAACAGCTCCAGAGTAACTCTGCATCGCCAACAGAGCACCCCACGTAGACCAGAAAACCAGAGCACCCACTCATCATTAAACAACTTCAAGTATACAAGAACACCCTATCAGCATCAGAGCACCCCAGCAACACAACAACACCGGAGTACCCCTCTTGAAAACTACAGCATCTTAAGAGCACCAGAGCAGCACATCTAGAATAGAGCACCCCAACAACACTAAAGCACCTACAGAGCACCGGAGTACCGCTCCAGAAAACTAAAGCATCTTAAGAGCACCACAGCAGCACCAAAGCATCCATTTGGAGCATATCCAGCACCAAGGAAGTATCACCAGCCCGCTTTACATCAGTACAGCACAACACCACACCGCTGAACTGTACTTACTAAACAGCCACTGCCGTCTATACGCAGGAAAACAGTAAATAAGTTCGCCCTCTGAAGAAACGCCCCTCCAACAGGAGCAGACATATTTTCTCCTTAAAATACTAATAAATATGCAGGCTGAATTTCTTTGCCAGCCAGCTGCTTGGAAGATTTTGCTATGACAGCAAAGGCCCACAGTTTACAGGCCCTTTGTGATCAGTTTCTGGCCGCGTTGCCCCTGGGGGTCACGCTTCAGTTACCGTAGCTGGGCCCCGTAGGCGCTATGTCCGCTCGAAGGCGGTGCTGCCCGTTCCCACGAGAACGGCCCATGGCGTCCAGGGTCCGCTTTAACTTCTCTGAAGACGAGCTGTGGGGGTCGGGATCCTCTTCCTTTTTTACAATTGTCCCCTTCACACCCTAAATTTTTTTTTAAGTGAACACCCGCAGTTTAATATAAAACAAATACATAGAAATAGAAAAAAGAGCGCAATAGTGCTTCAGGTGAAAAATACTGAAGCCTCACCATGTCCAGGGCGGATCGCTTCGAAGGAGAGGAGAAGGGCCAGCAGCAGCCTGGAAAGACACAATGATACCAACAATCAGGCCCCACTTAAGAACCAGGGAGGGGGCTTGCGCGATTCCCATGCGGTAGCGTGAAACCATATGGCGCCACCGTATGGCACCGCGCGCTCCCGCAAGAAAATCGCCAGACGTGCACGCGTTGCCTTTGAAGGCAATGGAACGCGTGCATGTGTTTGACTGAAAAGCCAAAGCGATCACAAAAGGACTTGTTGCCTTTTGCAGCGCATGTGAGCTGCGTCGGCGAGACCTAAAAAGGCATAGAAACTATGAAAGGATCAAGTCAAACTTCCCCAAGCGGAATGCAAGGAACAAATATGACTGAGTCAGCTGGGGAGGTTGTGGACACAGCCCCAATCAAAAGGAAATACCACTAACTCTTGAAAGAATAAAAAGGATGTAGCAGCAGGAACAACAACAAGAATCCAACTGCCTGATTTGAATCAGGATTATTTGCTTTTTAGTAATCCTTTAACATCCCTACAAACTATCATGCCTCCAAGGGCAATCAGGAAAACATGGGAAATCTGGTAAATAAAAAATCGAATGTATAGACAATAGGGAATCCGAAGATACAAGGATCAGCCAAATTTATCATAGGAGCTCGATTGATACACAAACAATCTCCTTCATAAAACCAGAGGTCGAAGGGAGACAGGAAATTCAGGCGTCCCCAAAACAAAACCGAATCAGCATGGGACCACTCCAGCAAGGAAGTATAGGACAACTGCCAGAATTAGTACAAAATATACTGTTGAAACATGTAGAAGGAAATATGGAGAATCCCATTCACCTGCCAGTATCAGGACTATTATGTAATGGGGCCGTCTTTCAGTCCCCGAGAAATCGAAAAACTGGACATGGGACAATAGGGAGGGATACAAGCGTCCTATGGTTTACACCAGAATATAGATCTAAAGGAAGGCATGACATCATGAATCGAGGTAACATATTGCATCTGCTATCTCACATCACATCCATTTCAGAGGTGAAGAAGTCAGACTTGGATTCAATAGAATTTATTAAATGCAAGGACTCCTTGGAAGGAGAAAAAACAAAAACAACATGGACATCAACAACAACTGCACAAAAAATAATTTTAGAAAGTAATACCTTTAAGAACTGGGGGATAAACATTACTTCATACATCAAGCCAGGATACCCTTATTTGCTAAAACCAGAAAATAGAAGGGTAGACAAAGCAACTGCAAACAGACTAGTTACATTGGTGCTGAAAGGAGCTGTGGGGGACTGTGAAATGAATAGGGAACCTCCACTAGTAAAACCTAAAAACCACTTGGATCCTACAACGATACAGAACTGGGAAAAGGATCTATGATGAATGTTGAGAACAATAAATAAACCTGTCTGTCGCTAAGGACCAGCACAAAAGTGTTTTTGCGAATATGCTCATGGAATGTGAACGGATTAGCTAACAAACTGACAGTCCTAGACTTTGTCACCTGCATAAGGGCATTGGACATCGTGGCATTACAAGAGACTTGCAAATTGACCCTCCGCAACTGCAGGGATTTCTGCGTTTTTTTCACCGGTGCACTTAAAGGGGCAAAATATGGACACCTGCCAGGAGGACTGGTAATGTATGTCTTGAACACAAGCATATCCACAGCCCGTGAAATTGGACCAACATCTCCAGCAACTTTGGCAGTAAACCTACTTACTCCCTCATCACTATCAAATGCAAGGGATACCGAGATCATGATAATTAATGCTTATATTCAACTAAAATGGAAAACTAAGGCAGCAAAGAAACTGTGCAACTTTTTAGAAACATGTTTAGGGGAAGGGCCCACAACTGCCCTTGTTCTTACTGGGGACCTAAATCTCAACCTAATGGGTTCCTCCTTGAGCAAAGAAGTGATACTTCAAAATATAATGTGGAACATCCCACCGCAAGGGAAACCACAAACAAACTGAGGCAGGACAGTTGGTGCTGGAGGAACTGAAACATCTTAACCTCAGAGCAATAAATGGAAGATCTGCTGGGGACAATCCTCCTGTAACAACACACAGCTTAATAAAAAAGAATAAAATACTGGACTACACCATCATCTCCCTAGACTTGTTTCATCAAATTTCTTCATTCCAGCTGGGCAACAAAGCTGATAGTGACCACCCGCCTCAAGAAATTGTGCTTAGAACAATCATCCCTATTTCAAAAGGTCGCAAAGGTGCACCACTTAGCAAAAAGACAAAACAGACACATAACAAATTATCAGGTCCGTGCCCATAGTATTTTTCTTTAAATATCTTCTTTTATTCAAAATATATTAAAAACCACTCATGATTGAGAAGAACAGCCTACACCAAAAGACCCTGCATCATTCTTGACAGCAAATTCTCCATGAAAGAACAGGTCAATGACGTCTCCTCAGCTTACTTCTACACCCTCCGCATGCTCTGCAGAATCTTTAAATGGCTCACCATCAGCAACAGAAAAACAGTGACACAGGCCCTTATCACCAGCTGTTTGGACTACGGCAATGCACTCTATGCAGGCACTACCAGTGAACTCATGAGAATTTTTCAGACAATACAGAATGCAGAAGCCAGTCTGATCCTCAACCTTTCCAAAAGGACCCACATCACCCAGCACCTGAGAGACCTCCACTGGCTACCCATCCAGGAAAGATGCCTTTTCAAAGTCCTGACCCACGCCTACAAACCCCTTCACGACCAAGGACCTGCATACATGAACCACTACCTGAACTTCCCCCAACCTTTCCTAAACCTTTGCTCCACCCACTTCGTTCTCGCACAGACACCATGCATTCGCCACTGCCACACCGGAGGTCGCTCCTTCTCCCACCTCGCTGCCTAGTCCTGGAACACCCTCCCCCTACACCTCTGAACATTACCCTCATTGGCAGACTTCAGGAGAATGCTCAAAACATGTCTCTTCCATTCAAACCCGCAGCCCAGCGCCTGGATACCCTCCCCAGTGGCAAGTCACGCTTCACAAGTTTATACAATATAATATATAGATGGATCATGGGAGCAGTTAACAACAAATAGAAGAAAAGTTGAGGATCCATCTTAGGGAGGTGTTACAAGCAACCATTTAGAATTAGTTAACCCACAGGTCCTAGCCTTGAAGTGAGATATCCGCAAACAGAATTTGTGTCATGGTCCAAAGTGCAGGGTGCAGGACTTCAGAGAATCCAAGGTGAAAAACCACAGAGTACCAGAGGTACAGGACCTCAATGTCTCCAATGTGCAGGAACTCTGATTTCCCAAGGTTCAGGGCATCAGCATCTCCAAGATGCAGGACCTTATAGTCCTCAGGGTACTGGACATCAAAGTCTCATGGTGCAGGTGCTCAGAGACTCCAAGGTGCCGTAGTTCAAAGCCTCCAAGCTGCAGGAACCCAGAGTCTCCATGGTACAATAGGTCAAAGCCTCCAAGGTGCAGGGCTTGATAAATTCCAAGGTGCAGAACTTCAGCGAGTCAACTGTGCAGGGTCCCAGTGATTCAAATATACAGAGAGCCAGAGAATCAATGTCCTGAATCCCAGATTCTCTAAAATGCAGGACCTAAGTGAGTCCAACGGTTAGCTGTTTAGATATCTCAAGGTACAGGCCTTCAGTTATTCTAAAGTATGGGAATCCAGAGATTCCAAGTTACATGAATACAGAAATTCCTAGATACAGGGATACAGACATTCCAAGGTGCAGAACTGCAGAGATTTCAAAGATCATGGCTCTAGAAATTTCACATTTTAGGATTTCAGGGATCACTAGGATCAGGGATCACAAGGTGGAGGAGCTCAATTGATTGGACATGTAGTAATTCCAGGCCGAGGCTTTCACTGACATGGCGCTGTATGCAGGATTTCACAGACACTAATACTCAGCACTACTGAGATTTTATAGGAGGTGTAAAGGGAGAGGGAGAAAGCAAAGTGGAGAGAAAGAGAAACAGAAAGAGAGACTGACCGACACAGGAGATTGTGAGAGTGGGTAGTAAGTTGGGAGGTATATATACACATACATACATACATACATACATACAGATAGGGAATGAGAAAGATTGTGTGTGAGAATATTCACATCTGCCTTTGAAATCCTAAAAATGTTATGAGAAAGAGACAAGCAAACCAAAAGCGTTGGCAAGAGAGCGAAAGAAAAAGTTTGAGTATGTGGTAGGGGGTAAGTATTATTCAGTTACAGAGAAGCAAAGAGGGACTCGGAGATACAGATGCTGAGACAGAGATAGAAACAGTGAGTGAGGGTAATAACAGCAACTGTTCACAATTATGTTTGTGATGTTAGGGTAAAATAGAGAGGAAAAGTGGGAGAAAAGGGGAGAATTAAATAAAGTTAAGATAGCGTGGTACAAAGAGTTAGTGTTTGTGAGTGTTTGCAATAACAGGCAATGTTCACAGTTACCTTTCAAATCTCTGGAGCTTTCTGAAAAAGAGGGCCAGAGAGAGCGAGAAAACACGAAGGGGTATGAGAGAAGAAGAAAGAGTTATACAGGTAATCAGATAAATAGAAAGAGATGAAGAGAGAGAGAGAGCAGCCATGTGTGTTGGTAGCTGAGGTTTTCACTGTTTCCTTTAAGATCTTTAAGCTTGTATTATCTTGTGCTAATCTCTGCAAGGTTCAGAGGGGTGTTCAGAGTGGAAGGGCTAATGCATGACACTTTCAGATGACCACTAAAGCGGCTGGGGTTGTGTTTGTGTGTGTGTGTTTGTGTGTGTATAGTAAGACATACCAAGTGCTGTCCTGCAAGAGCTCCTGTAATTGCAGTATTTTATTTCCAATAACAGTGTTCTGTAACACTACAATGATTTGTGTGTCCTTCCAGGTGTAAGGAGGTGAAGTTTCAGGGTCCAGAGCAGGAGATGAAGAAAAGAAAGGAAAACGAAGTTCTACAAATTCAGAAACCTGAAGAGGAGATGAAGAAATATAAAGGTAAATAGAGCTGAGCTGAATGCAATTATGTTTGGTGTCCACACTGAGACCTTCTACGGGCCTGCACAGTCTAAAACTATCTCTTTTACTGTGAAAAGACTTAGTCGCCCAATTGGCAAGTTCAGGGTTACATGTTGTCCCCCTGCTTTGATAACTCCTGAATGGTGCTGGTGGTCCCTCAGCAGTACTGGGAGTTCCTCTTTAACCTGGCTTATGATATTCCCTTGACTGGGCATCTGGGCTGACCAAGACCTGGGAGAGGCTGGTAAATCGCTTCTACTGGTTCCACACAGCGAGAATGCTGAGAGGTCTTCCAAGGTCAGGCCCTTTTCTCCACCACTCTGCAAACGCACCTCCTGGAGCACTTCTGGCTGGGGGATGAAGTCCGCTTGGCTCCATAGGGTCCTCGGGGGCCAACTCCCCCTCCTGTTACCTCCAGTAAGTCCCACACAATGGGATTGCTGAGAAGTCTTCAGAGGCCGCACTCCCATTTTCCGCCACTCTGCAAACGTGCCTCCTGACGCACTACTGGTTGGAGGATGAAGTCCACTTTACTCCTGAGGGTTCCTGGGGGTCAACTACTGATCCTGTTACCTCCAGTAAGTCCCACACAGCTCGATTGCTAAGAGGTTGTTGGAGGCAGGCCCTCTTTCTCCACCACTTTGCAAAAGAACCCCCTGGCGCACTTCTGGTTGGGGGAAGAAATCCACTTTAGTCCTGAGGCCGTCAGGAGTGAAGTGGAATTCATTCCCCAACTAGTAGTGCACCAGGAGGCTCATTTGCAGAATGGTGGCAAACAGGAGTGTGGCCTCCGTCCATCACCACCCCCTTTTTTACCGCTTTTGGCCGCCATAAGTTGGCAGGGTATGCTCAGACATGAGTCCCTTGCTCACTTTGCCACTGGATTCAAGCAAGCCGGGCTGAAGACGGCTGGAATGCCAGAAACCGGTCCTCAGAAGCTTGTTTCCGGTCCAGGGAAGACATGGCTTGGCAGTTCGGGCTGGACTGTTCCCAAGAGGCACAGGGTCAGGCTGATTTGCATATGGCCATGTCTGAACTGGGGTGGCAGAGTGGGCTAAAGAACGGTGATGGATTAAACCCAAATCTTTTGGCTGGGTGTGAGTGTTTGATTGATTCAGATGCTCCGTCCATCACCACCCCCTTTTGTACCGCTTTTGGCCGCCATAAGTGTGGCATGGTATGCTCAGACGTGAGTCTCTTGCTCACTTTGCCACTGGATTCAAGCAAGCTGGGCTGAAGACAGCTGGAATGCAAGAAACCGGTCCTCGGAAGCTTGTTTCCGTCCAGGGAAGACATGGCTTGGCAGTTCGGGCTGGACTGTTCCCATGAGGCACAGGGTCAGACTGATTTGCATATGGCCATGTCTGAACTGGGGTGGCAGAGTGGGCTAAAGAACGGTGATGGATTAAACCCAGATCTTTTGACTGGGTGTGAGTGTTTGATTGATTCAGATGCTCCGTCCATCACCACCCCCTTTTGTACCGCTTCAACCACCTCTCAGCAATCCCGCTGTGTGGGACTTACTGTAGGTAACAGGAGATCTTGTTTGCCCTCAGGGACCCCCCGCAGTCAAGAGGACTTCATCTGTTAGTCAGCTGGGCGCCAAGAGGTGCGATTGCAGAGTGGTGCACTGGTGCCGTGCCGGTAGCTTTTTGTTTTTGTTTGTTCAGCTCCATCTGTCCAAAAGCAATTCTGCTCCGCTTCGCGCAAGCAAGAGCATTTTACATGCTCACGCTTGTACGAAGTGGAGCAGTGTTTGCTAATGCTTGGCTGGAGCAGTGCTCCCATCAAGCCCTAGCAAACTGCTATTTCCTGGAGGTGGGCATCCTGGGGCATTGCAGGAGCTTTCCCAGAGGAATGGTGGTCCCCAGGGTCATCTAGGGCCCCAGGAGTGGGGTGGGGCATGCAGCCCTCCTCCTTTAATTCTAATTAGCCCCGTGGAAGGTCGCCACCTTGTTCTAAATAAACCTTTCATTATACGGTTTACATTTAACACATCTTGAAAATTAAGTAAGTAAAATGAGATACATTTATTAAAGACTTACCATTTAAAAATGCTGTAGTACGATTATAAATCTTGGGTGTAAAACATGGGGCAAAGCAGATAGGACACTTGACAGATACTCAGGATCACACTAAATTTCGTAAATACATTTTATTTAGATTCCTGATTTACAGATATCGTTTTATGAGTTGGTGTGACTAAATACTCATGACTTACTAATGAATTTATATGAATAAATCACACATTGTCTTGAAAAAGGAGAATAAATATGGCTCATTGTATGTAAAAGTGACCTATATGGATAAACTGGCATGGATCAGACATGCATTGGACACTCTTGGTCTAAGGGTGTTTGAAGGCTTTCCATTTGCACCTTTAAATTTAGCTCTCATGTTCCAAGTCGAGTTCATGAGTACCTGATCTAGTCCAGTGTTTTCCCTTAATATTTTGGGTATTGTAGTTATGCTGCTAGCATTACAAAATCAGAACTACAAGCCCCAGAATGCAAAGGAAAAACCTGGGCTGAGCGAGTTACTTACCCACGGACTTGGGAACTAGGAGACCTCTGTATTGTTACCTTTTTTTTTTTTAATTAAAATTTTATTGAAAGAAAAACAGAAATTAGAGCACAATCAGCGATACATTAGCTTGGAAACATAAGTTGGGTCACAAAACACCAAAGAGCAAAAGATTCACAGCCACTAAGGACTCAGTGACAGGTCCCATCCGAAAATCAAATCACAATCAACACTACATAACACAATGACATGAAAAAGCATAATACACACGGGAATGACAACCAAATATGTTCAGTGGGTGTTTTGGGGCCGAGTCTTCGACCTTTCCATTGCTACGTCCACAGTAGGTGAACTACAAATCTCATCCCTATATGTATTCCATTTTTCCCATTTTTTATCCCACTTTTTAGGGCGTCCTCTAAGTTTGTAAACTGTTTTTTCAGCGACCATAGCTCTATCCATCTCCGCCGTCCATTCCACCACCAACGGACGATCTGGTGTCCCCCATTTCATGGCTATCAAACGTTTTAGTAGGAGACATCCCAGGGCCAGCCATTGGTGTTCTAATTCCGTCAGGTCAGTCTCCCCCAGATATTGAGGAGACCTCCCTAGGTGTCATTGGAATCTATTTACCCAGCGCTTCAGCCATTTTGCCTGTCGCCCTAGTCTATAGGACTTGAATAATGGGGCAGTCCCATAGGGTGTGGTAGAAGATCCCAATCTGGCCACAGCCCCTCAAACACAGGTCGGTCGGGCGTCTACCAAGTTTGGCTAATAGGGGACCTGACATGTACGTCCTTGTAGTGAGGAAGAAATCACGCTCACGGAATTCAGGATAACAAGTGGTGTTTATTCACACAAAAAGAGCTTGAGGGAAGGGAACAGGTGACCGACAGGGAAAATAGCAATAACTGTCAGTGCCGACTGTGGCGCTGACGTCACTTTAATAGTGTCAACAATATTCAGCTGTGCGAGCCCTGTGGCCAATAACATGAGGGCAATATTAAAAAGACTAGACCTACAACATCTCCCTTTCTAAAGGAAGTTTTAACTCACATCATACTCTTTGTAAGTACTGGGCAGTTTTGCAATCCTGCCATACCTGGTACATGTTCCCTGCCAACCTCCATGCATGCGGACTTCAACAGAAGGTCCTGCTGCAACAGAGGGAGAGTCATCATTGGCAGCATTGTCACTGACACAAAGCTGCTCGATATCTCCTTTGTCAATTACTGGTTCACTGTAAGGATTACACATATTGTAACTATAAGCAATTCCACTTTCACTTCCCCGCTGGCAGTCATCATTGTTACTTGCATTGTCTGGTATACATGCTTCATTACCATTAAACGTATTTAACCAAGAGTATTCATCATTGCAGCCTCTTTCATTAACCTGACTGCTATGCCACACTTCAGCTTGCTGTTTGTTAATTCTGACAACATCACTTCTATTGCGCCACCCAGAGTACCTGAGGCAAACCGCTCTTTCTGAGACCTCCACCACTTCTTCAGGGGCAAAGTATCTAGACTCGCCCTTGACTACATGACCAGGCTTGGTGGCTAATGCCCAATCTCCCTTGAGAAACTCTTTGTTGATAGCCCTATGCACCTTGTCATGATATTGTTTACTTTTCAATTGACACTCAATTGACACTCAGTTATCCTTTTCTTAACATGCAATTGTTCATCATCTATAATGACGGATGGGGTAATTCGTTCTCTGACAACATAAACTTGGGGGTACTTGGGGGTAATGTCGTGGTCGCATCTCCTTCCCCTCAACAAAAAGAACGGGGAAAAACCTGTGACAGAGTTGTGTGTTATGTTATAAGTAAACACCCTTTCTCCTATAAAGTCGTTCACTGGTAGGTTTGATGCCTTGAGGAACCTGTTGATTTGTTCAATTTGTCCATTGGATTTGGGAGAATACAATGGAGTTTTCTCCTGGGTAATTCCATGTGATTTGAAAAAATCTGTAATTTTGTTTGACGTAAGTTGTTTACCATTGTCTGAAACAATAATACGTGGACTACCTTCTATGTCAAAACACATACGTAGAAAATCAATGAGTGTGTCAGAATCTATAGTGTCGACAAATTTGTGGTAAATCCACTTCAAATAGTAGTCACTGACTGCAATTATGAATTTAGCGTCCTGTCCAAGACGTTGAAACGGTCCTGCCATATCAATTGCAATTTTAAACCACGCTGAATTTGGGACGGAAACTAATTGCATTTCATGAGTTCTTAATTTCCAATGTTTGTCCGCTTTTGTGCAGGCAGCACACATTTCCACAAATAAGTTCACATCAAGGTCCATGCCCGGCCACCAGTAATGTTCTTTGAGGCGTCTTTTAGTCATGGTGGCTCCCAAATGCGTTTTATGCGCCATGTCTATGATCCTGTTCCTAAAACTGGTGGGGGGGAACAAGCAAATCAAATCTTCTGATACACCCTTTCACAATATTCAATTCATTGGCCACTTGCACAAATGTTCTAAGATCAGATGAAAGATTACGTATGGGAGGCCATGAAGTAGACATATATTTCTTAACCTAAAACATAACCGCATCCTTACCCATGGCCTCTGCCCACTCTTCGTTCGAAATGGTCAAATTGCACTGTTGTATAACATCTACATTAGACACTACACACTCTGTTTCTTCAATTGTTTGATTATCTTGACATTCTGTAGGCAAACGGGAAAGAAAATCCGCTCTGATGTTGCACCTGCCCGAAATATGTTTAATAGAAAAATTATATTCCTGTAGTCTGGCCAACAATCTCACCAACCTAGAAGATGCTCTCCCATTACCCCTACCGTATCCATCGAACAAATATATGAGGGGCTTGTGGTCTGTGATTAACTCGAATTCCTTGCCCCAAATATACATTTTTAGCTTCTCAACAGCCCAAACACAGGCAAGTGCCTCTCTTTCTATGGTACTGTAATTCTTCTCGGTGTCATTCAATCTTCGAGAAATGAAAGCAACTGTGTGGGTATACTTACTTACTTTTTGGGTGAATACTGCACCAATTCCCACTGAACTTGCGTCAACTGTAATGACATTATAACCATGTGAATCAAAAGGTTTCAATGTGGGCGCTTTAACAATCGCTTCTTTTACCTCCTTGAAAGCCACATCATGCTGCTCCTCCCAATTAAAACTCTGCCCCTTGCGCAACAGTGCTCTTAACGGTTCCACCATTCTAGCATAACTCTCGATGAACCTAGAGTAGTACTCGCTAAGACCTAAGAACGACCTGAGTGCGTCCTTGCTATCAGGATTGGGTGCATCGGTTATTGCTTGTACAAGATTCAGTTTTGGTTTGATGCCATCGGCACTGAGTACATGACCTAAATACTCAATCTCAGTCTTCAAAAATTTACATTTATCTCTCGAGACTGTCATACCTCTCTCTTGTAACCTGTTTAATACTGTATCCAAGATCTTATTGTGCTTGCTTTATGAATCTGCGTGAACCAATATATCGTCCTGGAACTTCTGTACTCCATCGATCCACCGAACATGTTCTCCATTAGCTTCTGAAAAACACTGGCAGATGATGCCAATCCAAAAGGTAGACGAACATATCTAAACGCTCCCAGGGGAGTGATGAAAGTGGTTAACATCTTGGATTTTTCATCCAACTTTACCTGGTGGTATGCCGATTTAAGATCTATCAAGGAAAAATATTTGGATCCAGAGATGTTGGCTAATATCTCTTGAATCCTGGGTAATGGGAAACAATCTACCAAAATGTTCTTATTTAACGATCTTAAATCGGCACACAAACGGTACTCACCATTTTTCTTCATTATCAAAACTATTCCCAAAATCCACTCTGCTGAATCTGCAGGTTCAATTACTTTTTCTTTAACCAGTTTTTCTAACAGCAAACGTAACTCCTCCTTAACTGATAAAGGTAACGGTCTCACTTTGTGTTTTACAGGGGAAGCATCTTTTTTAAGTACTATACTGTGCATGAATCCCTTCACACAACCTATGCGTTCTTCAAACAACCTTTTGTACTTACTCAAAATTGTAGATAAATCACCTTCTGACTCTGAGGAATCATTGCTTTTGGACTCTGTGGGAACAGTAATGAGAGATACAAAGCCGTCATCTAACACAATGGGATCCTCAGCTCCCGGTTTGAGGATTATTTTCAGTTTTGCCAGATCCCTCCATCCCACAATATCTCTGCCACGTTCCACTACATATATTTTAGTTTCAATGCATCTGCCTTTTATGTTCAACACGTCATTAAAATACCCAAACATGTTAATGTCATGTTCTCCAAACGCCTTGGGATTGACGTCTGAAGATAACAGATCAGAATTGGGCCAGTACTTCAGATATTTTTTATCTGACACAATGGTGATAGGCGACCCTGAATCTGCCATTATACTGAGCTCTACTTCGCCCACGTGAGCAGTACCTATCGGACCTTTTATGCAATTGCCGCTGTCATCTAGTGCCAAAATAATATTCGAGCACATATCTTCATCAAATTCTTCTACTACATTCACTTTTGCTCTTTCTACTCTTTCATGACCAAAATTTCTGCACACGCTAGCGAAATGCCCTACCTTCTGGCATCTTGTACATCTTTTTCCCATAGCTGGACAGTTCAAGGAATCTGCTTTGTGGTTGTGTGAACCACATCTATAACACACAAAATTTGAAGAATTAACCGCTGAATTAGACTTGACAAAACGGCCAACATTATTTTCTTTTTTTCTTCTGTCATTGACATATAAAATGCTAGCATTGGCTGAAACACTTGACCTGGCCAATTCTCTTCTCCCCTCTAATGAACGTTCAATTCCCTTTGCAATGTCTATAACTTCGGACAAAGAGGGGTTTTTACATGCTAACAAACGTTCTTGAATCTTAATCTCATGACAATGGAACACAAATTGGTCACGTGATTATTCATCAACCCTGTCACCAAACCCACATTTGGCAGCCAATACTCTTAAACTGCCGATATATTCCTCTACATTCTCAGACTCCGATTGCTTTCTCATAGCAAATCAATGCCTGCCCACCATTATGTTTTCCTCCTCGTCAAACTGTCCTTCCAGTCTCTTTACAGCTTCTTGGAACTCGTCAAGTGGAATGAATTGTCCAGGTGCGGGTTCATATTCCGGTAAGCTATAAAACATTTCTTGTCCAGCAACGCCTAGTTACCCATATAGAATAGCTTTTTTGTGTTCTGGTTCAAATCTTTTGCCATTTATAGCTACCAGATAATTATTAAATGCCCTGTACCAGTTTTTCCATGACATAACTGGTTTACCAGGTGATTCCAGGAAATGTGCTGGGGCACAGAAATTACTTTTGTTTGCCATCTGAGCTTTATCCTCCTCAAAGGTCTCTTTTTTAATGAACCACGCTATTGTGCTGACGAAATGAAACTTTTATAAGAAGAAATCACTTTTAAATTGTATTTGTCACAATCAGCGTTGACTATTGGTATTTATAAATCAACAATTAAGTTTGTACCTACTTTTTGATGTTTACTTCACCTTACGGTGATTCTTCTGTGCTGAGAAAACACGGAGCAAATCTGAGTGAAAATTCTGCCCAAAATGGCGGCACGCACTCGATGCTGGGCGATGACGCGCTTACGCTGCCTCCAGCGTTTGACCGCTGCGGTGAAGTAACCAGCTGTTAGCTGACGTATTGACGTCAGCTTGCCGATGACAGTTGGTTCTGTCACTTTTTCCTCACCGATTTAGAAAAGGGGGTGGTGATGAACAGAGTGTCTGAATTAAGCAGACCACTCTTACCCAGTCCAAAGATCAGGGCTTGATCCTTCACCATTATTTATCTCACTGCCCCATCCCAGCTCAGAACCTGGCTATATGCAAATCAGTCTGTCCCTGGCCCAGTGCATCATGGGAACAGGGCAGACTAAACTACCAAGCCAATTCTTCACCAGAAAGGAGACAAGCTACCGGGGACCGGTTTCTGGCATTTCAGCCGTCTTCGGCCCGGCTTGCTTGAATCCTGATGGAGCAGTGAGAAAGGGACTCATGTCTGAGTATACCCTGCCACACCTATAGTGGCCAAAAACGATTTAGAAAAGGGGGTGGTGATGAACAGAGTGTCTGAATTAAGCAGACCACTCTTACCCAGTCCAAAGATCAGGGCTTGATCCATCACCATTATTTATCTCACTGCCCCATCCCAGCTCAGGACCTGGCTATATGCAAATCAGTCTGTCCCTGGCCCAGTGCATCATGGGAACAGGGCAGACTAAACTACCAAGCCAATTCTTCACCAGAAAGGAGACAAGCTACCGGGGACCGGTTTCTGGCATTTCAGCCGTCTTCGGCCCGGCTTGCTTGAATCCTGATGGAGCAGTGAGAAAGGGACTCATGTCTGAGTATACCCTGCCACACCTATAGTGGCCAAAAACGATTTAGAAAAGGGGGTGGTGATGAACAGAGTGTCTGAATTAAGCAGACCACTCTTACCCAGTCCAAAGATCAGGGCTTGATCCATCACCATTATTTATCTCACTGCCCCATCCCAGCTCAGAACCTGGCTATATGCAAATCAGTCTGTCCCTGGCCCAGTGCATCATGGGAACAGGGCAGACTAAACTACCAAGCCAATTCTGCACCAGAAAGGAGACAAGCTACCGGGGACCGGTTTCTGGCATTTCAGCCGTCTTCGGCCCGGCTTGCTTGAATCCTGATGGAGCAGTGAGAAAGGGACTCATGTCTGAGTATACCCTGCCACACCTATAGTGGCCAAAAACGATTTAGAAAAGGGGGTGGTGATGAACAGAGTGTCTGAATTAAGCAGACCACTCTTACCCAGTCCAAAGATCAGGGCTTGATCCATCACCATTATTTATCTCACTGCCCCATCCCAGCTCAGAACCTGGCTATATGTAAATCAGTCTGTCCCTGGCCCAGTGCATCATGGGAACAGGGCAGACTAAACTACCAAGCCAATTCTTCACCAGAAAGGAGACAAGCTACCGGGGACCGGTTTCTGGCACTATACTCAGATGTGAGACCCTTGCTCATTGCACCATCAGGATTCAAGCAAGCTGGGCCGAAGACGGCTGAAATGCCAGAAACCGGTCCCCGGTAGCTTGTTTCCTTCCCAGTATAAGAAGTGGCTTGGTAGTTTGGTCTGCCCTGTTCCCATGATGCACTGGGCCAGGGTCAGACTAATTTGCATATAGCCAAGTTCTGAGCTGGGATGGTGCAGTGAGCTAAAAAACGGTGATGGATCAAGCCCTGATCTTTGGACTGGGTAAGAGTGGTCTGCTTAATTCAGACACTCTGTTCATCACCACCCCCTTTTGTAAATCATTTTTGTCCACCATAAGCGTGGAAGGGTATTCTCAGATGTGAGACCCTTGCTCATTGCACCATCAGGATTCAAGCAAGCCGGGCCGAAGACGGCTGAAATGCCAGAAACCGGTCCCCGGTAGCTTGTTTCCTTCCCAGTATAAGAAGTGGCTTGGTAGTTTGGTCTGCCCTGTTCCCATGATGCACTGGGCCAGGGTCAGACTAATTTGCATATAGCCAAGTTCTGAGCTGGGATGGTGCAGTGAGCTAAAAAACGGTGATGGATCAAGCCCTGATCTTTGGACTGGGTAAGAGTGGTCTGCTTAATTCAGACACTCTGTTCATCACCACCCCCTTTTGTAAATCACTTTTTCCTCACCGGCAGCAACTCTGTTTTCCCAGACTCTGAAATGCACGAAAATCTGCTTTAGAAGAAGTTAAACACCACAGCCACGTATAACATTCGCACTTGCCTGAATATTTGCTTCCGACGGCTGCTCCCACTTCTAAAATACACTCCACCTCCTTTATTCGTCGCGTCCCGAACACTTCTGCTCAGCGAGCCGACGTTCTTACGATCCTCTCGACGGCACTCTCTGAAATAATGAGAGAAGAAATAAGAACTCTGACTACTCTTTGTGAAATCAAGAGTATCAATAACGAGGGGAGGAGCTTCGCTGCCAACCAAGATGGCCGCGTGAGCTCGGAGCTCCGAAGACCTCCCGACCTCCCGCAATAATCCTGCTGTCTATCCTGCCCCACGATGGTGGGAATCGGTTGCTGAGCCGGGCCCGATGCGGCACCCGCAATCGGATTGAAAATCGGACACTCCTAACTCGAGTTGTGTCGACGTTCCCGGAGGCGCCTCAGCGTAGTTGATGCCAGGGTGGCTTGCAGCGGTGTCCCCACGGAGTTCCTCCCGGTCAGCGGTCCCTACGCCCGAGAGACGCTCCTGAGTGCCGTCCGCCCTGCTGGCAGCTTTCGAACCTGGACACTGCACTCTGTCTTGTGTGCATCGGGAGAACTTCGCTGGATTCCTTCGCCCCTGGTGTCCCACCCCCCCCTGTCCCGTGGTTGCCAACATGGCGGGTAAGGGTGGCTCGGATGTGGGCAAGACACAACGGCTCAATCGGAGGCCGACCCAATCCCAGTCTACTATTCCCGAGCGCTTTTCCCAGTCTAAGGGGTCGCCGGTGCAGGTGGTACACTCAAAAGACTCGAGACGGGACGTATCACCGGATGATTCCGACATAACGCTCAGGGACGTCATGGGTGCGATATCGGGGGTGAAGATGGAGATGCACTCCCTTCGTGAGGAGCTGTCCAGCAAGGTCGATTCCCTGAAAATCGACCTGAACCTTATCAGGACGGACCTTGGGAAGACAAACGACCGGGTAAAATCCCTGGACCTCAAAACTTCCAGCCTGGTCACGGATGTCTCGGACATACAGACGGAGGTGCGCGCCTTAAAACAGGCTAATGGCGTACTGGCGCGACGGCTGGACGAATTCGAAGGCCGCGCGCGTCGCCAGAATGTCCGTATCACCGGAGTGCCGGAAAAGGCCGAGGAGGACTCTGCTGAACTTTTTGTGGAAGATTTGGTGGTCAAGAACTTGCAACCGGGAGGCCTGAGTAAGTTCTTCTCGGTGGAGAGGGCCCACAGGATTCCCGGTGGGCCGCCCAAGTCGGGAGCGACCCCGCGCCCCATCATTGCGCGACTGTTTAACTATAGAGACAGGGATGCTATCCTACAGGCATCGAGAACGATGGGCCCACTCCACTTCCAGAACTCAGAAGTGAACTTTTTCCCGGACTTTACTCAGGCCGTTCAGAAACAGCGGCAGAGCTTCGCAGGAGTGAAACGGAGACTCAGGGAACTGGACTTGCGGTACTCTATGCTGTACCCTGCTAAGCTTCGCGTGGAGCGCGACCACCGGACTTTCTTTTTTGAATTCCCTGACGATGCGGGACACTGGCTCGACACCCTGCCCCAGGAACGACCTGAATCTACCGACCGGACGGAGGACGCCACCGGAGATGCTGCTGCACAGGAGTGACTCTCTGCTCATTTGTCTCCCGCCGTGAGGTGCTTCGACTTTCGACAAATGTTGTACATATTGACTCATTCTGCTATTGATATGGGGGGTGACGGGAGGGGATGGGATGCCTCCTTTCTCCTTCGTGGACTTTTTGTAGGTTAGTTTTGGGGGCGACAGGCACACTGCTAGTTGGGGTGGAACTTAGTTTGATGCAGGGGTGCAGGGTGGGGGGTAGTTGGGATGTGTGGTTTTGTATTTTCTTCACTTTCCTTTCTTGGCTGAGGTACTCCTACTCTGTAGTATTGTTGTATTGGGCACTGAAACGGGGGGTTGGGGGAGGGTCGCGAATGGTCCTTGACGATGGGGGGTAAACTGCTTCATTTGCTTAGCTGGAATGTTAACGGGTTGGGGGATCGTATCAAGAGAGGTGTAGTGTTGCAAATGCTTAAACGGTGTTCTCCTGATGTGGTACTACTGCAAGAGACCCACTTGGTGGGTCACGCATGTAAGGCCCTGGATAGACGGGGTTACAAAATGGTGGCTCACGCAGGTTTCTCCTCGGGCTCCAGAGGGGTGGGCATCATGGTGCATGCGTCCCTCCCGTTGGAGGTGGAGTCTGTGCTGACTGATGATAGAGGCAGATACGTGGCATTAGTGGGAAGGTGGGAGGGCCGCACGCTGGTTTTGGTTTCGGTTTACGTCCCCCCGGGGTTGCAGGAGACTACGTTCAGAGATTTGGGAGGCGCCATCTTAGGACTCCCCGAAGGCTTGGTGCTGGTGGGTGGGGACTTCAACTCTGTTGTCTCAGGGGAACTGGACCGCTTTCCTCCCAGAGATCTTCGCCCCTCCCAATCCTGGATGCCTGATTTTGTATGCTCCATGGGGATGATTGATTGTTGGCGTCTGCTCCACCCTACACAGCGACAGTACTCCTTTCTCTCGGGTGCACATGGCAGCTTCTCCAGGTTGGACTACGTCCTGGCGCCGGCGGCCCAGGCGCAGTCCGTTTCCTCCGCACGCCTCCTGGCCCGGGGTATTTCAGATCACTCTCCGGTCTGGATCTCTTTCGACTTCCAGATCCCGGCATCCTCGCGGGTCGCCCCTATTAACCCGTGGTATTTTCGCGATCCGAAAACCCGTTCTCTCCTGGTCAAGGCTATGGATCGGTATTTCGTGGAGAACACTGGGTCTGTGACTTCTGCCGTCTCCTTGTGGGAGGCCTTTAAAACCGTGCTTCGAGGTGAGGCTTTCTCGCTGATTGCTGAAGCGCGCCGCCGCCGCGATGAAAACGTGGTACGATTGGAATCGGAGCTTGCGGACCTTGGTGCCCAGCTGGAACTCGGCTCGTCGCCTGAGTTGGTCCATGCCCTCTCTCTTAAGCAGTCTGAACTTCGGGCCGCCGCTACTGATGCAGCGAGGGCCTTGAGCAGGGAACAGCAGGGACGGATTTATGATGCCGGCGATAAAGCTGGTAAGCTCTTGGCCTGGCTCGATAAGCGGGCATTGGCGTCCCGGGTAGTCCCGGAATTAGTGGGTGCGGACGGCATAACCTTGACGGACCCGGCGGCTATAGCCGAGTCCTTCGCTGACCATTTTGAACAGGTGTATGCCTCCGCAACCTCTCTCCCGACGTCCGCGTCAGTCGCCTACTTGGACGATATTGACCTTCCTTGTTTATCCGACCCTGAACGGGAGGATATGGACCGAGATCTGTCGGACGATGAGATTGCCCTGGCGATTCGCTCGCTGCGATCGGGTAAAGCACCGGGCCCGAATGGAATCCCGGTGGAACTGTATAAGCTCAGGGCTGACGCGCTGGCTGCGCCGTTGCGTAAGATGTTTCTTGAGGCCCGTGTGCAGGGAGAACTTCCACCCGATCAGAGGCTAGCCACCATAGTGGTAATCCACAAGGAAGGGAAGCCGCGGGACCTGCCCCGATCGTACAGACCCATTTCACTGTTAAACGCTGAACCCAAGATCCTGGCTAAATTGTTGGCCAACCGGCTGGTGGGCGTGATCTCGGACCTGGTGCACCCGGACCAGTCCGGGTTCATCCCGCACCGGAACACGGCGCTCAATCTGAGGAGACTCCACGCAGCTCTGGCGTGTGCCCATTTGCTTCGCGATCCGGCGGTGGTGGCTTCCCTGGACGCTACTATGGCCTTTGACTCCCTCGAATGGGATTACTTGTGGGCAGTCCTAGCTAAGCTGGGCTTCGGGCCCTCATACATTGGGTGGGTTCGATTGCTGTACTCTGCTCCGCTGGCCAATGTGGCCGTCAACGGCAGGCTTTCGGCATCTTTCGCGCTGCGCAGAGGTACCAGACAAGGCTGCCCGCTCTCTCCACTTCTGTTTGCGCTGGCACTGGAACCCCTGGCGGCTAAGATTAGAACGCACCCAGATGTTTCCGGTATTGTGTGGTCGCCTGGCTTTGAGGATCGAGTGTCGCTGTATGCGGACGACATCCTCCTTTACCTTACCTCTCCTTGTCGATCGCTCATTGTGGTTTTTGACCTGCTGGGAGTCTTCGGGTCGTTTTCGGGGTTGGTCATCAACTGGTCCAAATCCTCCCTGTACACGATATGTGGGGACACCCCGCGCCTCCCCCGTGGGTGCTCAATCCAGGTGGCCGAGCAGGGCTTCCGGTACTTGGGCATCTACGTGTCGCTTGACCCCCGGGCCCGATATGCGCGCAATCTCCTGCCTCCGCTGGAGCGCCTACGGAGAGATGTTGCACTGTGGAAGAAACTGCCCATCTCTTTGATGGGTAGGGCGGCCCTGTTTAAGATGATGGCGCTACCCCGCTTCCTGTACGCCCTGCAGAATTCACAGGACCCGATCCCTGCTAAGTACTTCGGCGAGATTGAATCCTTGCAGCGAGCATTGCTGTGGGACGGTCGGCCAAGAATATCGCTGTCCAAATTGACCATCCCCAGCTACGACGGTGGCATTGCGCTGCCGGATATGCGGAGGTATTACTGGGCGTCCCAGCTCGCGGCGGTTAACCACGGCTTCTACGGTCCAGCGGTTAGTCCGGGCTATGCTATGGACCGATGGTTAGTAGGCGACGGCAACTATTATAGGGCTCTTTACTCCAAGTCACTGGATCGTCGATTGACGGGCACCACCAAGAATATGGTGCATGTGTGGCGTACGGTGACGGACACTCTCGGATGGAAGGATAGGGTCACACTGGCCACTCCCCTGTACGATTCCGACGTGCTGGGGAAGCTGTGGAAGACCAAAGGCTTCGATCGGTGGGATACCATCGGTATATCTAAAGTCGGTGACATGGTTGTGCGGGGCGGCATTAAAACATTCGCTTCGCTGCAACATGAGTATCAGCTGGCGCCGACGGAATTTTTCCGGCACGCCCAGCTAAGCCATGCCCTCTCCCCTCACGTCGTAGACGGCGAAGCCATCCCCGAGTCTTCGCCCCTGGAGGATCGGGTGCTGGACGGCCATATGCCAGACGGCGCCATTTCTCTGACCTATAAGAAGCTGATCAACGTGAGGGTGGATTTGCTTGAGCGATTGCGGACACACTGGGTGAATGATGGTATAGAGATGGATGATGAAGAATGGCAGTCGGCGGCTTCGTCCCCCAGGGAGGTGGCAATATCGGCGCGGTTACGCTTGGTCCAGCTGAAAATTCTCCACAGGGTGTATGTTACCGGCCCCAGGCTCATCCATATGGGGCTTTCTACAGATGGCCTGTGTCGGCGGGGTTGCGGTTCACTCGCCACCTTCCTACACATCATCTGGGAGTGTCCCGGTGTGGCTCGGTTCTGGATGCGTGTGCATGAGGTGATGGAGGAGGTGACGGGCGTGGCCCTGCCAGCTGAGGCGCGACGTTGCCTCCTCAATGTGTGGTGCCCGAATGACTACAGTGTGGCCCAAACCCGGTGGGTGACCTTGGGGAATATGGTGGCCAAGAGGGACATTGCCCAGAAGTGGGGCGCGCCTGCTCCCCCGTCCCTTAGTTGTTGGATGGAAAGTATGGACTGGTGCATGATGAGAGAGAAGACGGTGTATGTGGCCAGAGGCAAGCCGAAAATGTGGCGGGCTGTGTGGGGAGCCTGGAATTCCTATCGGGGTGACTTGTGTGAACCCCCGCTTGAGCCTGAGGTGGACGCCTTACCCTCCCCTTAGAGAACTACCCTTCCCGTGCTTCCGGGTGTGACATCCTGTACCGTTTACCCCCCCCCAGCTTATCGTTTTACATCCTGTGCTGATTTGGATATGCAGCCCCTGACCCCCTCCCAATGTGCCCTTACGTTAGGTTTGTACTGTCCTCAGCCAGTTCTTTCTTTCTTTCACTGTTCTTTATCTACTGGTGCTTCGGCGCCTAGCTTTTTAGTGGCCTCTTGGGGCCCTATTTCTCTACGTTCATATAGTAGTTCCTTATTATAAAACTAAACCTGATTAATCCTGTGTGCTGTTTTGTACATGACTTATTTGCCACTTCAATGCTGCCTGGCCTCTGGGATGTATGGCTGAATAGCGGTGTACTTTTTTCGATCAATAAAGGTTTTTCAAAAAAAAAAAAAAAAAAAAAAAAAAGAGTATCAATAACTTGCCTCGAGTAAATTAGAAATCCTCCGAAAATTCTCCTCCTCAAGCTCCTAAAATCATCGATCCCGTCCTCGTCACCAATTTGTAGTGAGGAAGAAATCACGCTCACGGAACTCAGGATAACAAGTGGTGTTTATTCACACGAAAAGAGCTTGAGGGAAGGGAACAGGTGACCGACAGGGAGAATAGCAATAACTGTCAGTGCCGACTCTGGCGCTGACGTCACTTTAATAGTGTCAACAATATTCAGCTGCGCGAGCCCTGTGGCCAATAACATGAGGGCAATATAAAAAAGACTAGACCTACAACAGTCCTATGTAGGATTTTGAGTTGTATCAAACGGAAGCAGTGACTAATCGCCGATTCCCTTGGGGACATCAGTGCTGTTTGCCAATCGTCATACTCCAGGTGGTCCACCTCCCTCTCCCACTTGTCGCGCAGGGTTTGGAAGGAGTCAGGCTGGGCAAATTATTGCAGAGTTTGCGATCGGTGCAGGAGATGGCCTTTTTAGGGAGCGGTTCGGAGAGCAACCTATCCTCCAGGGGCGAGGCCTCGGGGAGAGAGGAAAGGTCATGTATGTTTGTTAGGATAGCATGTTTAATCTGGAGGTAACGGAAGGCTTCCCCTTGTGAGAGTGAATGTTTCTGTTGTAAGTCAGAGAAGGACAACAGTGTCTCCCTATGCACCAAGTCTCCCAGCACTGATATACCGATGGTGTCCCATTTGTCTAATCCCAGGTGAAAACAAAGGGAGCCAAGGGCCTGAGAGGACCAGAGAGGAGTGGCTTTGATGAATCTGTTGGGCCAGCCCAGGCTCTTAGTGACCCGATGCCAAATGGCCGTTGTGTGGCGCATTGGACCCACATATCGATTATGAGTGGGACGACTATAAAGTGCCCCCAGATACCCCTCGGGCCCAGTCTGGTATCTCTTCAAGTGGAAGGCCGGGTTAGTAGGTGGCCCATGGATCCAGGAATTCGTGGCAACTAGCTGGGAGGCCCAATAATACAAACGCATGTCGGGCAGAGCAATGCCGCCATCGTACCACCCCTTGGTGAGTTTGCGGAGAGCAATACCTGGGGCCTTTCTGTCCCACAGCAATAGGCGCAGTTCCCCCTCCAGTGTATTGAAGAAGGACTCCGCAATAGGGAAGGGGCAGTTTTGGAAGGCATATAGGAAGCATGGGAGTGCTAACATTTTGAAGAGGGCGGTTCTACCAGAGAGGGATAGAGGTAATGACCTCCAGTGAGAAATATCCTCATGCAGTCGCTGCAATGGGCACTTTAGATTACGGTCGAAAAAGATTTTTGGGTCCGGAGTGACGAAAATACCAAGGTACCTAAAGTTGTCCTGTGCCAGGGGAATAGAATAGCCCCGAGGTAGAACCGGTGGGGGGCCATGCAGCATGAATAGGGCCGACTTCGACCAATTGATAGCATAGCCGTAATACTTCCCAAAATTCGTGACGACATGAAAGAGGTTATTGATTGAAGATGCTGGGGAGGCCATTTAGACCAAGATGTCGTCTGCATAAAGGGAAATTTTATCAGTTATATCGTCACTCCATTTAAGGCCCCTAATGGAGGCATCCTCCCGGACCCAATGTGCCAACGGTTCCAAAGTGAGAGCGAACAACAACGGCGACTGGGGGCAGCCCTGTCTGGTCCCCCTATGCAGCGGAAATTGCCGGGAGGTGTGGCCAATAGATCGGTGTATAAAAGAGACAAACCCATTGAATGAATTTAGGGCCAAAGCCGTATCGCGTGAGGACAGCAAAAAGGTACGTCCATTCAATGGAATCGAAAGCCATCTTGGCGTCTAGTGAAAGGATTGCGGCTCCTTCTTGGATATATGGCATCCTACCGAGTACGTTGTTGGCCCTACGGAGATTCAGGGCCGAGTTGCGATCCGGGAGGAACCCGGACTGGTCAGCATGAATCAATGTGGGTAATACCGTGAGGAGCTGTGTTGCCAAGAGCTTGGCTAGCACCTTGGCCTCTGAGCTAATTACCTAGATCGGTATGTATGAGCTACACTCTGTGGGTGGTTTACTCGGTTTAGGGAGGACCACTATAGAGGCAAGCCTCTGGTCGAGCGGTAGAGTGCCCTTCTCGCAACTCTCTTCGAACATGTTTTTCAGGTGGGGAGTTATACCCAAAGCCGTTGCCTTTAGGAATTCAATAGGGAGTCTGCTGCGACCCATGGCCTTTCCGCATTTAAGCGCGAAGATGGCACTGTGAACCTCCTCCACTTTGAGTGCTGCGTCCAACGCATCTCTCTCAGCCTCTGATATGGTGGGTAGGTGCATTTCCTCAAGTAATTGCCGAGATTCATCAGCGGTATAGTGTGCTCTGGCTGTATAGACCTGCTCAAGGTGGTCGGCGAAAGCCTCAGCCACCTCCCAAGGGTCAGTAACCCTAGAGTCATCAGAGCGGATAAGCAAGGGAACTCATCTCGATCCCTGCTCGCGACGTTCTAACCACGCCAGCACGATCACCTAGCTCATATATTCTGTGGCGGGTGTGGAGGAGCTGGGTCCGCGACACCTCCGAAGTCAAAGTTCTGTATTCCAACTGTTTTGTTTGGAGCCGACGTGCTGTAGCATCGGAGGGATTGGCATTGTGGTCAGATTCAAGGCAGAGCAGATCAGCTTCAGCCTGGAGCACTTGCTCGTTATGTTTACGCACATATCCCACCTTGAGGGCGAGCACCCTACCTTTGATTACTGCCTTGTAGGCCTCCCATACCATAACCGCTGACTGCACGGAGCCTACATTCTCAGAAAAATAGAAGTCTGACTGTTCAATCAAATCTTCCTTAATATCGGGAATTTTTAAGATCCAAGGGCTAATAATGATCAGACCACAAGTGAACTGTCGATGATAAGTGAGCTCAACACTGAGAGGGGAATGGTCGGAGAAACCCCTAGGGAGGCCCCGCATATTTTGAAGATAACCCACATCGGCTAGGGGACAGCAGATGTCATCAATGCGAGACATGCTAAGGTGAGCATTGGAATAATATGTATAATGGGGAGTGTCAGGGTGTAGTGAGTGCCAGACGTCTGTGAATCCCATTGCCTGAGTAAAGTCCGCCAGTTCCGACCCAGATCTGTGGGAGCTCCGCTGGGATGTCTATCCAGTTGGTCGTTCATCGTAAAATTAAAGTCCCCACCCATCACTAGTGTACCTTGAGGGAGATCTATCATTATCTTGCCCAGAGCTCGTAGCGCCTCACCCCCCAGTGCCTGTGGTAGGTATGCAGAGATTACATTCAAGTGTCGGCCCTACCAGGTCGCCTCAAGGACCACAAATCTCCCCTCATCATCTGCCCAAGAGTTAGTAGGTATCAGCGCCAGGGTTTTTTTTTACAAGGATACCTGTCCTTTGAGAACCAGAGGTGAACCCTGCGTGAACTAGCAGTTTATACCCCCCACGTTGAAGTGCGCGGCAGCAGTTGCCAACCAGGTGTGTCTCCTGCAAGAGTACTAAATCAGGAGCATGACGTCTGACAAATTGAAGGACCACCCCTCTTGTAATTTTGTTACCCAACCCGTTAACATTCCATGTCATGAGTGTAAGTTTTCTATCAAGGAGGTCTGTCATGGTGAAGATTGTGAAAAAAGAAAGTGAGACAGGCGGGGCCAAGGACCTATCTGCCTCCAATGAAGGTCCGGATTAAGACACAGCGAAATCCCAGGGGGACCTTGGATGCCGAGCCCCGTGGCCAACAAATCACAACATTATAACATGCTCTAAAAACAAAAACTAAAAAAAACAATCAAACTAAACCACATCCCAGCTCTCCCCCCCTCTCCCTCCACCCCCCCCACCCTGCTTCCCTGCCCGCGGATTCAGAACTATCCACACCCCAACTAGGCGGAGTGCCTGTCGCCCTCCCTACCATACACAGGGCGCTTAATAGACCACCGCGCCACTCGCCAATGCAGAGCTAATAGTGTAAATCAATAATATTCAAAAGACATACCAGTCCAGGTGCTGCGACACCCCCAGGAGGAACTTTCAAATGACTACCACATACCACCCACAGGTCCAAAGAGAACTAGGGCGGAGATCTTGCTCCATGAATGCGGACCTCGCCCTACAGACACAAAAGAGGAGGCGGGCAAATAACACATCCAGGGGAATTGTGTATGATGACGTCCAAGCCAAGAGGAAGAATGTCCCCATAATTACACCGTTAGTCTCCACGGTCCACCCCGCTGCTCCGGTCAGCTCGCTCCGATGAATGATCATGGCGCCTCTCGGCCCCAGGTGATCCATGCTCGTCTGAGGTCCGTTCCTAAGTGCGCCATCCTTCTAGCCACTCCCACGCCTCCTCTGGAGTGAAGAAAAACCATATCTTACCATCCGACTCCACCCGTAGCTTGGCCGGGAACAACATCGAATATTTGAGGCCTTTGTCCGTCATCGCCTTCTTCACCTCGAGAAAGTTACGTCGACGAGCCTGCACCTTCACGGTAAAGTCCGGAAAAAACGTTATGTTGGCATTGTCAAGCTGCAAGGGTGCATTCGTCCTGGCTGTCTGAAGTATGACATCTCTGTCCCGAAAGTTGAACACCCGGGCCAGAATCAGGCGCGTGGGGTCCCAGGTTTCGGCCGGCCTCCAGGGACCCTGTGAGCCCGCTCGATAGAAAAGAAGTTGGAAAGGCGTTTGGGCATAAAGTGTTGCAACACCAGCTTCTCCACAAAGAGGTCGGCCGCAGGTTCCTCCATGCGTTCCGGAACGCGCATGATTCGAATGTTGTTGCGTCTCGCCCGTCCTTCGTAATCATCCAGCTGTTCACACATCTGTAGTTGCTGTTTCTGAAGATGGGCAACCTGTTACTGGAGTGTCGAGGTGTCATCCACGAGAGCTGCAGTCTTGATCTCCACGTCCCTAACCTTGGAGTCTATCTTCCAAAGGTCTGCGCGTAGGTGGGTGACCTCAATATTAACTGAGTCAATACGCGTCTCGAGGGAAGTATGTACACCCGCTATAGCTTCCACAACGTCCTCTAGAGTCAGAGATTTCGTGGCAGGCGACGCAGGTATCACCTTCGGGTCTCCGTCCGGTGCCTGTTCCTTAGCGTCCCCCCTGGCATTCCAGGAGAACTTTATAATCGATTTCTGTTGCGCCAACCTATTTCCTCTATTGGACGCCATTGAGGCAACTGGCAAGTCACTGCACCGCAAAGGGGAGACAGGCCCAGCGGTTTCTCTAGCGTAAGAGCAGGCAGGCCGTGATAGGTGGCCTGTCTCCCAGGTAATCCCAGTGGGTCCCAGAGAAGAGGGCTCTGCGTGCCCAATCTGCCACGAAGCCACAGAGAGAATTCCCACCAATGCAGTAAGAGTCCAGGGGTCGCCACCGCACCTTCACCCCACCGCAGACCTACTACACCACGGAGGCTCCGCAGGTGATGCCACCAGGCAGCAGATGGGCAGCACAGCTCCAGCGTAGGCCCAGGACCGCAGGTGTAAAGGATCAGTAGGGACCAACACGCAGACCGCAGCACGGCAGACCAGGGGCCCCACAGGGAAGCACAGCGTATGGATCGTGAGCGAGTCCAGAATAAGAAGGCCAGCCGTCATTCAAGCCGCGGGATTGGCTCGGGCCTCGAGGGTGGAAGCAGGCCCAACAGCAACACTGGAGAAGTGTAAAACTCCCCCCGACTCCCACACCAACAATGGGGGGGGGGGGGGGAGGGCTGAGGGCCGTTGACAGGGCCCGCTGTGGTGCTGCAGCGTCAGGGGGGCAGCCAAGGCCCCACTTGTTCACGGTGCTGTCCGAGGTACCCAAGTCAAAAAGGAAGATCATCCTGGAGTGATTCTGAAGTCATTTGATGACTTCAGCCAGGCTATCTCTGCAATTAACTGGGGATGTCATCCGAAGCCATCCTGAAGTCTGCCCACAGGGTTATTTATTTAAATGGGATGACTTTATCTAGAGTCATCAGAGAAACTACTCCAGGATTAGGGGCTGATTACTTCAGTGGAAAAGATGTGATGAGCTTGAACTACTGCCGGATGATCCCATGCTGATTACAGGATTACGGTGGATTACTCCAGGATGGGTCCCTGATTACTTCAGTTGAAAACACGTGATGACCTTGTACTACTCCAGAATGATCCCATGATGATTTCAGATTAGGCTGGATTACGTCAGGATGATCCTTTGAGTATTTCAGGGTGGGGCTGTATTATTACAGAATCATTTTGTGATGACTTCAAAATGAGGCTGCATTACTCATGGATGATCCAAGGATAACTTTAGTGTGTGACTGTAACCGTACTAGTTGATTAATTAATAATGGGGATGTATTACCACAGGATGGGTTCTGTCTGTATTACTGTATGGCCGTGTCAATATGCAGAAGTATTGTTCTAGGATGACCTCCAGTAGTAATGCTTGTTTGCCGTTCACAAGATGTTAAGAAATACAGTTTTATTACTTTGTTAGCAGAGCAGATAATGGTTACAAAAACAAGCATTGGCAAAGCCAATAGGTTTTTTCCTTTTTGACCATGTGACTTGCCAATGTCTTTTGTCAATGGTCTGTAGTATTGGTTAAAATGAAAAAGAATTGGCAAAGCCAAATGGTCTGGCCTTTGCAAGAGCTATTGTATTTGCCAATATGTTTTAGCCATATTGTACACGAGCGTGGCTGTTCAGCACGGCTAAAAGTTAGTGAGGTAAAGAAGAGTTGCATGTTGAAAAGTGGCGTTAAGTGTTGCGTAGACTAGATTGTTGTGGAGTGGCATAAAGTGGAGTCGTGTAGGAGAGTGGAGTAAAGTGTTGTAGAATCGAGTGTCTGAGTGGTGTAGCATGGAGTAGAATGTTTTAGAATAGGGTGGACTAAAGTGGCATGGAGGGGGTTAGGTAGAGCGTTGTTGAGTAGTGTTGATGAGTGTTATAGCACGTAGTAGTGTTGTAGAGTGGAGTGGCAAAGAGTCGAGAAGAGCATCACCGAGTGGAATATCAAAGCTTATAGTGTGTTAAAGTGCAGTAGCCTAGATTGAAGCAGTGTAAAAAACAGTGGTGCAGAGTAGACTGGCGTAGAGTGCACTGGTTGAGTAGAGTGGTGTAGAGTGCATTGGCGCAGAGTAGAGCGATGTAGAGTGCAAAGTAGATTGCAGTGGTGTAAAGTAGATTGTTTCAGAGAAGAGTGGCATGGAGTGGTGTAGAGCAGAGTGGAGCAGATTGCAGTGACAGAGTAGTGTAGAGTGCAATGGTACAGAATAGATTAGAGTGGCGTAGAGCAATGCAGATTGCAGTGACTTAGACTGCAGTCGTGCAGAGTAGCGTGGCATTCAGTTTCATAGAATGCAGTCTTGTAGAGCTGAGAATCAAGAGCGCAGGAGAGCAGAGTAAAATAGTGGTGCAGCTTAGATTGCAGTAGCGTAGAGTTCAGTGGCAGAGTGCAGTGTGGCAGAGTAGACTGTCAGAGTGAAGTGGTATATGGTAGATTGGTGTAAAATACATTGGCAAGAAGTCCAGGGGCCTAAAGAGGCATTGGGAGTAGTGGTAGCAGAGTGGTGAAGTCAAGTGGTGACACAAAGTGGTATTATAGAGTATAGTGGCAAAATGTAGAGTGTTGTGGAGGGGCAGAGAGTAGAGTGAGGTGCAGTGGCATAGAGTTGTAGAGAACTTAGTTTACCATCCTTCTGAGACTGGTAAATGGAGAAATAGGAAAGCGTGTAATAGCAACAACTGTAAGATATAGCGCTTAAAAGATGGAGGTATAGTATAAAAAATGAATCATAGTTTGGTGATAGTAGACCTTTAATGTAGGAAAAATCACCATATGGTACCCTAACTTCACTGTAGAATCATTTGCAATGAGAACAGCACCCTTGACACCAATAGGACTCCTTGTCTCAAAATGTGACTTCAATACAAGGCAAGGAGCCTACCTGACTCATAGCTTTATTTTAAGTCTGGTCTGTATAGATCACATACATACATACATATATATATACATATATATACATATATATATATATATATACACACACACACACACACACACATGACTTCATGATGGGGATGTATTACCTTAGGATTGGCATTGGTAAACGCATTAGGTTTCACCTATGTGATCAATAATAGGCTGGTATTTTGTTGTGAGTTGTAGGTTGCTGAGTAGTTGTTCAATATGAGTTACAGAAACTGTTAAAGTGTTATGACTCATTTATGTACAAAAAGGCAAAATACTGTACTGTTACTAGTGGTTTAGTGCTGGTAAGCAATAGCAAACTTTTCAAAGAGGGAAATAACAGAATGAATTGATGTAATAGCAATATTATGTGTTTAGTAAAGTTCTGACAACTTTTGGCCCGGTGCCACTGCACTGCTGCACCATTCAAATCATGCCCCTAATGCCTGCAAGGTAACATCACTTGTGACTGCTTCTTTAGTAGTTAAACATAGCAATATTTGATGTTAGAGGAGTTCTGACAACTTTTAGGCCCGGTGCCACTGGACCTGCTGCACCATTGAAATGATGACCCTGTTGCCTGCAAGCTAACTGCACTTGTGGTTGCCCATTTAGGAATAACATATAGCAATACTTGGTGTTTAGTAGGGTGCCTGGAGCTTTTGGTCCTGATGACAATGCACCTGCTGCACTATTGAAATCGTGGCCCTAGTGCTTGCTAGATAACTGGTCGTGTGACTGCCTGTTTAGTAATAAAATATAGCAATATTTGGTGTTTAGTGGAGAGTAGCGTGGCATTGAGTTCATTGGAGTAGAGTGCAGTCTTGCAGAGCGCCTGAGTACAGTGGAGTGCAGCAGCACAGAGCAGAATAGTGGTGCAGAAAAGAGTGGTGAGTCTTACGGCCACATGCATCAACCTATTTAGGAAGTGCAAACGGTGCGAATCGGTAAATTCGGCCGTTTGCGATTCCTAAATAAGTTTTTGGGATACATCATGCATTTTTGTGAAATTCGCTATTTTTAGCGATTTCCAAAAATGCGATTGCTTTTAAGGAATCGCAAATCTGCGATTCCTTAAAAGCAATGCATGATTGTTTTCTAAATTGCGAATTCGCAATTAGGGGGTGCAAATTGCCACGAGGGTGAACCTCGTGGTAATTTGCGAAAAAGTATTAATATGCTCAAAATAGCATTTTAAACACTGTCATGTTACAGGCACACATGTCCTTAGGACATGTGTGTGTGAAACATGCACTTTAAAATACATTTCAGGGTGCAGGGGGGGGGGGGGGGGGTCCTTTGGACCCCCCCTGCACCCATGGAATGCATTAACATTTTGCGAATCGCTAATTGAAAGTCACAAAATGTCCATGACTTCCCATTGATTCCTATGGGCCTTTTGGCCCATAGGAATCAATGGGAATTGCGAAATTGCAATTTAGAATTCGCATAATATTTGCGATTCGGTAAAAATTTCGATTTTTACCGAATCGCAAATATTATGCGATTAAAATCATGCATTTCATTTTGCGATTCCTTATTTGCAATTCCCTAAAAATCGCAAATAAGGAATCGCAAAACCTTACAATGATGCATGTGGCCGCAAGAGTGCAGTATCGTAGAGTTCAGTGGCAGAAAGTGCAGAGTAGACTGTTGTAGACTGCAGTGTTATATAGTAGAGTGGCGTAGAATACATTGACATGAAATGCAGTGGTCTTAAGTTGTGAGTAGAGGGGCATTGAGAACAGTGGTAGCAGAGTGTTGGTGTCAGAGTGGAAGAGTAGAGTGGTGTTATCGAATAGAATGGCGAAGCGTAGAGTGATGTGGATTGGCATTGAGTTTTAGAGCAAACTCAGTCAACCATCCTTCTGAGATTGGAACATTGAGAAAGATAAAAGAGTGTAATAGTAACAACTGCAAGACATTGCTCTTAAAAGAAGGAAGTATAGTATAAAAAATGTATACTTGGGTGATAGACATTAAATGTAAGAAATCCCCA
The DNA here is from genome assembly GCF_964261635.1 of Lissotriton helveticus. Classification (NCBI taxonomy): domain Eukaryota; kingdom Metazoa; phylum Chordata; class Amphibia; order Caudata; family Salamandridae; genus Lissotriton; species Lissotriton helveticus. The sequence continues at coordinate 87,667,446 of NC_136063.1, forward strand.
TATGGTACCCTACAGCAGAATTATTTGCATTTTGAATGGCACCCTTGACACTAACAGGACTCCCTGCCACCAAATGTGATTTCAATACAAGGCAAGGAGCCTACCTGAATCAGTTATATTCTATTGCGGGCATTAACCAAGACCAGGGTTCTTCAAAGTCTGTACTAGAAGGCAAGATCCATGCTATATTTTTTTGCATCCCCCCCATTTAGATACATGTAGTTATATTACAAATCTGGCATTGTTCCAGCCCTCCACGACTGATTTTGAAGAACCCTGGACAAGACATTTAGAATTTATTAAAATTACATATGTGACCAAGACCCCCGAGAGAGGTCAAAACTTATATTTTGTTGTGCCATTAAAACCGAGAACCTGCACCCTTACAACCAGAGTGGCTCGCTTATTCTCACCGATGAAGTGAAGATCCTGTGTGTGTGTGTGTGTGTGTGTGTATATATATATATATATATATATATATATATATACATACATACATACATACACACATATACACTTCGCTACAGAGCCTTTCAGCCAACCCTTTTCATCTATTGGTCTATTATTGTGTAATTCACATTTTCATCCATCCACTGCAGCATACAGCTTGGGACAGGACAGTGGGCCAGTCCACTACAGCCATTATCTAACTTTACTGCAAGTGGTGGCATTCTTAAGAGTCGGTGACAATATGGAAAGCTTTACCTGTTTGGTGGCAAAAAAGAGGAAATGTAGGAGCTAAGATTCAGATGTGTGTTAAAAAAAAAGAGAAAGAGTTAGAACTATTGGCGTTGTAAATCTTTCCTGCCTATGTGTTATGGATTAAAGTGGATGTATGTTTTGTGTAGTGGAATTGTGTTGTGGTGGAATAATGTTTTTTTTGTTGTAATTATCAAGTGTGGAATGGATGTGAGTGGAGTTGAATAGTGTGATATAGTGAAATTAAGCTGAGTGCAATTATGTGGAGTGTTTTATGCGGATTGTTATGTGGTATAGAGTGGATTTATGTGGTAATGAGAAGTGTGAAATTAGGTGGAGTTGAATTATGTGGTGTTGAATGGTATTATGTGGATTGTAATTATGTTGCGTGGTGTGGCTGTATGGATTGGCGTTGTATTGAGTGGGGCTGTATGGCTCAGAGTGGAGTAAATTGGAGTGCAGTTGTGAAGCATTGTGTGGAGTGCAGTTGGTTGAATTAGTGTTGCATAGAGCGGAGGCGTATTGTGTGGAGTAGTGGGTTGCGTGGGTGGCGCTGCGTTGTTTGGTGCTGGATGAAGTTGTGTAGAGTGGGATGACATTGTGCCGAATGCAGTTGGGTGGAGTTGAGTAGAGTAAAGCAGAGTGACTGGTGTAAAGCAGAGTGGTAGTAAGCTACAAGCACTGGTCTCGAGTGTTCTAGCTTAAAGGAACAAATAGTGCCACAAACTGTCTAAGTAACATTACATGTAATAAGGAAAGTCCTTAAAAATAGGTGTAGTTCAAAGCCAATATTCTGAATACAAGATTTCTCGCAGAGACAGCGCACGCGTTGCCTCTGCAAGATATAAAAACATAAATGGGAGCGGTAGGAAGGAGAAGATATCAGAGCGGTAGCCAAAGACAGGGTACAGAAGGAATGAGAAGATTGAAGAGAACTGGTAACAGCAGAAATTGCAGTGCGAGAAGGGAGGATGAAGATAATTAAAAGTGGAAAGGGAATGAAAGGGAAACAGCAGACCCCAAGAGGAAACGTGAAAAGGGAGAAAAAGGAAAGTGGGCAAGAAAGGTGAAAAGTAGTTTCAGAGGGGAGAGTTGAAAGAAAGAGCACATAGAACAGAGCACTAAAGACTGGAACATTGGAAAGGAGCATGGTGAAATGGGAAGGAAGAATAAAAAATAGCGTGGAGATGGAGAAAGGACGTATGCCTCCGTTTTATAATATGTATGTGTAGAAATAAAATAAAATTCAGGGAGGACAGGCCTATATCATTACTAGGCTTCACCTAATGCATCACTCTGTTGCCAGACACACAATCGAGATTCATTCCCTGTGACAGGGTTCTCTGCCATGAATAATATGTTTTACATTATTAGTTAACTGTCTCAGGGAAAAAATATAAAAACGTCACCAGGAAAGGAAAAATAGGAAGAGAGAATTATGACGTTTTCATATTTTTTCCCTGAGCAAATTAACTAATAAGGTAAAATACATAAAATGACAGACAAACGGCTGTGGAATGACGACGTTAAAGGTGGATTAATGCTCTTTAAAATACTTTGCAGGGGGTTATTTGGGGCGCCATATTCTCCCAAAAGCCTGGAAATCCCCTTTGAGAAGACTCGTCAGAAGCGGTCTTCTTCGTGTTATGAGCCAGCCAATCGTCAGGTTTTAATGGGCAACTAAAACAGCTCATCCGATCTTAGCAACTTTTATGCAGAAGTACCTCAAGCACAACTTGGTTCGCAACTATTAAGTTATTTGCCCAGAATCACAGGAGCCGACGCTAGGACTCCATGTCGGGCCCTCGGTTTGAAAGTCAGCAGATGTGACCATTAGACCATACCAAAATGCCACATCCATTCTCTACCACTCATGCTTTTGTAAATAGAGTACAAAATGTATCTGTACCGATGTTGCGAAGAGGGCTCAGAAACACTGCCAATATTAAATTCCCACATTTAATGTCCAGCAGCATCCCAAAAGCCCACAAATTACGGGATCCTATTCTCATATCTCAGCAAAGACACCACACTCCGTTAAGTTCCCTGAGAGGCGGAATCCTACCTCCAGCTCTCTCACATAAAGCACTAAATTACAGTGATGCACAATAAAGAAAGGCGCGGGCTCCCGCCTTTTAAATAAAAGCGCGGCACTTACAGATCACTCAAAAGTGGAGGCGGCGGGAAATCACACCCACCTTACTTCCAGTTCCCTTGTCTCTCTCGCATCCCCAACCCCACCCAAAAAATACCACCTAAATGCAGCAATGGTTTCTCTTTCCCTCTGAGCCCGATCCATTCTAAACACACTGCGATGCAGAAACACGTTACTCTTCTCTCTCCACGGCCACGGACTGTACAACTTAACTTCCGCTTCCGGTCCAGCCAGGGACTGCCGCGGTATGGTTGCCAGAATCCTACCAAAACGAGCCCAAATGTAGCGCTGTGTGCTGCTCTGAGGCTGGAGGGGCTGGGGCATTTGCAGCCAAGAACTCGGGCCTGAGCTCCGAAATTCAGTGGTAATTAGTATTAATATTAGTAACTGTTTATAGTAAAATACACACTTTAACGATGTATGATTGCTGCTATATGCTTATGACGATATGCTCAATAACTTGTTATAAACTTTTACAGCGCTCAGACGCTTGAAATGGCCCGGTCAGCGCTAGGGAAAACGGAAAATTAATGCATTTTTAGGCACGGTGGTATATGACTTGTTCTCTCCCTCAAAGGGCAACTCAACATTGTTCTCTCCTCAGACCGTACCCCCCTGTTTTTCCCGAGGGCGAGGCTGTACACGTTCACACACCCACCGCCCCCCTCCTATCCCCCTCCCCCCCCCCCCCCCCCCCCCCGTCGCAGCATCACACACAGACTCATCCCTTCACTCCTTAAAAATTATCGCATTTCTGCCTCGGGAAGAGAAGTGAGCGATTCACATAAAAAGAAAAGAAGAAAAAAAAGAAACAAAAGGAGAACGAAGAACGGAGAAAAAAAAGAGACTCTTCTCCCCATCAGCTTAATTTTTTCGCCTGTTTCTGTATACATTCAAATTGACAACCTTGCTAATTGGATAAATGCAGTTCCCGTCATCATTGCTCCCCACTGTGCTGAGATAAGTTATACCACCCGTTTGAAGGTTAGGAAGTGCTATAAATTGTCTGTTTCGTGCACCTGCCCCGATTTTTAAACAAGCATCGGCAATGCAACAGGTCTCGCATTTATATGAGTTTGAGCTATTGACATTGCAAACGACAATGCCTTTTATTTTTGTTTTTAAAACATAAAAAAAAGGCATTATCATTTACAAAGTCAATAGCTCTAACTCGCATAAATGCGAGACCTATTGTATTGAAAATGCTTGTTCTCTCTTTTGCTGAGGGTGAAACTCTGCGGATGAGGAAAATATGCACTGGGACCCCAAAGGGCCACTGGCGCCAGAGAGGGGTCGGGGCAGAGAGCAGGGAGGAAAGGAAGCAGAAACCTAGGGCAGCGTGAAGGTGAATGTGACAGAAAGTGCAGGCGGCAGAGAGCATGTGAGGGACAGGACAGTGCACAATGAACCCTGAGGGTATAAAGGGTAGAGGCAGATATGAGAGATGTTTATAAAGGGTAGAGGCAGAGAACAGTGGGGCATAGAGGAGAGGTGAAAGAGACCCCAGGGGTAGAACAGGCGCAGAGAACAGGGGGAGGGTAGACAGGACAGGGACGGTGAGCAGAGGCAGAGAGCACGTGATGGGACAATGTACAGTGAACCCAGAGGGTATGAATGGTGAAGGCTGAGAGCCAAGGGGCAGAAGGGAGAGGTGGGACCGACCCCGAGTGTAGAACTGGCACAGAGGACAGGGGCAGGGCAGACAGGACAGGGACAGTAATTAGAGGCAGAGAGCACGTGAAGGGACAGTGCACAGTGAACCCTGAGGGAATAAAGGGTGGAGGCAGAGAGGAGAGATGGAAGAGACCCCAAGGGTAAAACAGGCATGGAGGACAGGGGGAGGGCAGACAGGACAGGCACAGTGAGCAGAGAGAGAAGATGCAAGAGAGTCCGAGGGCAGAATAAACAAGGAGGAACAGGGAGGAGGGGGCAGTGAGCAGAGGTCAGAGATTGAAGGAGACAGATGGGGTAAGAGTGAATGTGACAAGTAACAGAGGGCGCACAAAGGATAGAGGGCAGGGAGCACAAGGGCAGTGAGCAGGAGAGTACTGTCAGAAGTGAGGATAGAGCAGAGAGCACAAGAGTACTGCAAGACGTCAGGATAGGGCAGAGAGCACGAGAGTACAGTCCGAAGTTAGGATAGGGCAGAGAGCACAAGAATACTGTCAGAAGTTAGGATAGGGCTGAGAGCACGAGGGTACAGTCAGAAGTTAGAATACGGCAGAGAGCACCAGAGTACTGTGAGAAGTCAGGATAGGGCAGAGAGTACGAGAGTACTGTGAGAAGTCAGGATAGGGCAGAGAGCACAGAAAAGTGAGAGGTAGAAGTGAACGTGGGTGGAGAGGGAGAGGACAAAGGACAGAACTTGAAGACTGTGGGTAGACAGTATCGGAACACAGGATGGACAGAGACGAGTGAGGGCAGAGGCGACAACAGTAGGGGGCACAATAATTGGGGCAGAGAGCCCCTCATTGCTCACCCGCTCCTGCCCCGGGGTATCTACAGCCCCTCACTACTTACCAGATCCTGCCCTGGTGTATGTACCACACCTCGCTGCTCACCAGCTCCTGTTCCAGCGTATCTACAGCGCCTCACTGCTCATCAGCTCCTGCCTCCTGGGCTTCGCGGCGTTTGATGGCTGAAGGGCAAACCCAAGGCGGGCAGAGGGAGGAGAGAAGGTCTATGTGTAATAATGATAGCTATGTATTCAGGTGGCTTTACAATTTGAGCTAGCATATATAAAAATCAACTGTTTGCAAATAAACTGAATTTGTGTTTTGTTATCTGTATAGCACCCAGGCGTTCGAGCACCGAAGTCTCTGCTAATGCGTGCACTGTAGGACTATTTGCTGAGTTGAAAATGCAGTAATGTGTAAATGGTGCTCATTATGCAGTAAAAAGGAGATTCTGAAATATTCGATAGGGTTGGACGTCTCTAAAAATAAATAAACTAAAATGTTAAACATGTTCCTGAAGCAATCAACAAATCGTCTGCAAATTATCATGAACAAGTCTTTTTAATTAGAAAACTATGGGGCTAGTCAAGTAATCAGACAGACAGTTTCAAACAATCCTAAAATCACCATTAGCAATGTATCTTGTGAAGTAATCAGGTACTCGGTTTCAAGTCATCCTCAAATCACCAGGAACAGCCACACCTTGTGGAGTCATTAGATAATCATTTGAACGTCATCCTGAAATCGTCAGGGTTAATCACATCTTGTGAAGTCATCAGATACTCATTTTAAGTCATCTTCAAATCATCAGGCTCAGGTTTCTAAACTCTGCTGATGACTTTAAGAGCTTGATGATGTCTGAGGATGTGAAAATGACTTTTAGAGTAGTTGGATGATCATCCAATAACTCTGGGATGGCTTCTAAAGTAATCCTGTTTGACCTGGGTAGGCCCCGGAGCCGGGGGACTTGCGTAGATGCGTCCCTGGCCCGGTGCACCTTACCTCCGGTCCGCCGTCCGCGCGTCCAGCCACAGAGAGGGTGCAGCGCACGTCCAAGGAACTGCCCCACAGCCGTCGTCGGCCGCCACCAATGGCCGCTAGCATCGTTCACTTGCCTCGGGCGGCCCAGCAGGAGCCATCCACCTTATCGCGTCAGAGCAGGGGAAAGAGCTCCGACGCCAGACGCCATCTTGGCCGCAGGTCGGCCTCCTCCACGGATTGAATTCGATGCCGCTGGAGCGCCCGGAGCCCCCCAGGGGCGAGCCACATCACCCGGAAGGGTTAATGCGGTCCTCCGACACAGCGGGGGACCAAACAGTGCAAAGAGCGGATCAATGGAACGGATTAATGCGGCGAAGGCTCAGGAGCCGCTCTAGGCAGCGACCATCCCGTTCGACTGCTAGCCACGCCCCTCTGTATTGTTGCCTTTAAACCATATCACATATAGCAAAAATGCTTCACAAACCTTTATTGGTAACTTCCCATGCAATTTCAAAGAGCAGCAGCTCTTCCACAGGGATGTTGTCGTCTTCCTATTGTGTAAGCCCATTCAGAGAGGGCACGGAGGGCGGACACACAAGAGATATTTTGCTTACTTCCTAGCACATGTGGACGAGAACAGGCACTGCTCTCATCAACCAGCTCAGCTATCGAGTATAGTGCTTGCTCTTTCCCCCTCTCCCTCACACATTTGAAGAGCAGAGAGAGATGAGAAACCTCTGTAGTAAAACGCAAAGCTAATTAGACTTAACCGTCTGACACCGAGCTCTAAAGTGGCTTAACAAAATCCGAAGGAGCTTGCTAGGTTCAGAGATATAGAACAGATCAGTTGTTCTGCTGGTTTGGCACCTGGTTTGTGTGTCTTTCGCATTTGTGTGTTGCCCTCGCATAGAGAGCTGGGTCTTGGCCCTCTGAGCCAACAACCAGCAGGCCTTTGGGACCTAAAAACGTATCTGCTACAACATAGCAGAAGAAAAATAAAGCTAGGGTTAAGTGAAAACAACAGCCTGCTGATTTCCGAGCATTCATCTCAAATACTATATCTAATTCAGGGTTTAATAGTCACACAAAAACAATGTACAGTTCCAAGCCTAAAAGTAGAGTTGGCAAACCCAATAGTTTTGTTTTTGTTAGCTTTAACCTACACAGCGCTTGTGCTTTGCGTGTGAAATCTATTGTTTTTAATATATTTAAAAAGGGGGTTTTCTTATCAGTATCCCAAGGCGGAAGTACTCATTCCAATCCGCGTTAGTGGGTGGAACTTTTTGTCTTACGTTAAAGCTGCAAAGCGTATACTATTTACCGATACCTATCTTCCCCTGGCTGCACACATTTACAATACTTATCTTCTACTAAATCTGTTCACACTGTTTAAGTCCCATTCCCTGACAAGACTTCGGGGATTGTTAAACAATGAGATAAGATCTCTTCCCACAAAAAAAAGCTTACAGCTTCTAACAGTATGCCGGAATGCTTGATTTTTATTACTTCATTGTGTAAAGCAGATGCCCTAGCCTTTGAACGTTTGTGGTAATTCCTATTCATGCCTCAGTACCTTTCTTTGCACTTTGTAGGCATTATCGAATTGATTTTGAAAACGTAATATATTTGGTCATTGTGATCAAATTCTAAATGTTGTAATAAACATTGCACGTTAAAAATAAGGTTAATATACATAAACCTGAACAAAGTGATTGCTGTGCTTTACATGAGCATGGTTTATGGTGCTCTGAAGGGATGTTTTAACCTCCTTTATCTTTTAGGACAGTTTCCGTATAATATTACAGCACCATCAACTGCTGCAGAGTCTTGGATTGTAAACACGGTTATGTGGCTGTTATAAAAGTATTCCTAGAGTTTTTTGACTGGAGCCTGTTCCTTCACTAGGGACGTGATTTCAATAGTGCAGCAAGTCCAGTGGCACTGGGACCAAAAGCTATAGACACCCCACTAAACACCGATTGTTGCTATATTTTACTACTAAACAGGCAGTCAAAAATGAAGTTATCTTGCAACATTAGAGTCATGATGTCAATGGTGCAACAGGTGCAGTGGCACTGGTCCGAAAAGTTGTCAGAACTCCTATAAACACCTAATATTGCTATATTTTAGTACTATGCAGGCAGTCATAATTGCAGTTACCTTACAGTTAGAAAGGGCTTCATTTGAATGATGCAGCAGGAGCAGTGGCACCAGGCCCAAATGTCCTGGGGATCCCACTAAAGACAGGATATTGCTAAATGTTACTACTGAACAGGCAGTCACAAGTGCAGTTATGTTGCCGGCTCTAGGGTCTTGATTTCAGTGATGCTGCAGGTGCAGTGGCGCAGGAACAAAAGTTGTCAGAACTCCGGTAAACACCAAATATTGCAATATTTTGCTACTAAACAGGCAGTCACAAATACAGTTACCTTGCAGGCACTAGGGGCATGATTTGAATGGTGCAGCAGGTGCAGTGGCATCGACCCAAAAGTTGTCAGAACTCCTCTAAACACATAATATTGCTATTGCATCAATTCATTCTATTATTTCTCTCATTTCATTTTTCAAAAATGTTGCTATTATTTACCCACAATATACCATTAGTATCAGCATAATATATTGCATTTTTGTACACAAACGAGTCATAACACTTTATCAGACTTTTGTAACTTATATTATACAGCTACTCAGCAAACTGTAACTTACAACAAAAAACAACGTATTATTAATCAACTAGGTGAAACCTACTGCATTTACCAATGCTTGTTGGTTCAGCTGCTATGTTGAAAGTTTGAAAGTTTCAGGGTGATCTGTTAAGCGGGGCCCAGAAAAAGGGGGGGGGGCAATACTCGTTTTCTTCATGTTTAGTCTTTGTAGATTTTCATTTTTTGAACACGACTAAAGCCCAAACTGCTGAACAGAATTACACCACATTTGGAAGAAAGCTAGAAGGTGGTCCAGAAAGCATGCTTTTTTGATTTGGAGTAAATCTGTTAGGAAATGGTTTAGATATCTATCTTTAAAAAACATAGATGTCTGGTGACGCAAGTCCTTGCAGTGGACTCTCAGATCCTACTAAAATTGTATTGGCTGTCAACACTTCAACCAGGAAGTGTTGGCTTTTTTTTTCAAGCCCCGGGGACTGCCACCTCCTCGGGGCACTGAATACTATATATGCCAGGGGGCCGCTAGAACTCCCCTGCTGACCCGGATACCACCATGTCCATGTGGCACATATCTTAATTAAATGTACAATGCAATGCAGGGGAGGCCCTAGTCCTCCTTCTCAACCCCAGAGAGGCCCTCCATCACAGCCCTGGGGCCCACCACCTTCCCCGGGGCTCATCAAGACAAATGCGGGGTTCACACGCCCCCGTTGCAGCCCCCAGGACTGCCACCTCGCCGGGGCTAATTAAATTACAATGCGTGGAGGGGCTCTGGCCACCACACGTAGACCCGGACATCGCCACCTCCCCTTGGCTATGTATTCTTCAAACATAAATGCTGGAGAGGCAACCTCCCCTGAGCCCCCACCCTTTCAATTAATAAAATTAATTAAAAAAAGGTCTTGCCCCGGGAGATGGGGTCCCTGTGGCCCTGAATGGTCCAGCAATGCGGAGGCTATGCAACCCCCCTTCCTAAAAAGAAAAAAAAAGATTTCAACTCGCTGAGTCCCCACCCCCTTTCCCTACTACTCTGCAAACACACCTCCTGGCACACTTCTGGTTGGGGGGTGAAGTCTCCTTTGCTGCTGAGGGTCCTTAAGGGTGAACAATGCCCCCCCTGTTACCTCCAGTAAGCCCCACACAGTGAGATTGTTGAGAGGTATTAAGAGCCCTCGACCTCTTTCTCCACCACTCTACAAACGTGCATCTCAGCGCACTCTGCAAACGCGCCTTTTAATGCCCTGCTGGTGGGGGGATGAGGTTCCCTTGCCTCTTGAGGGCATCAGTGCTAAAGTGGATTGCTTCCCCCAACCAGTAGTGCACCAGGAGGCGCGTTTGCACAGTAGGTGAGAAAGGGTGTGTGCCTCTGTTGACCTCTCAGCAACCTACCTGTGTGGGTCTTACTGGAGGTAAAATGAGGGCTAGTTGGCGCCCAAGGACCCTCAATAGCTAAGAGGACTTCACCCCCTACTAATAGTGCTCCAGGAGGCGCGTTTGCAGAGTCGTGGAGAATGGGGACGAGCCCTCCTATTAGCTCCAGGCAATCCTGCCGTGTGGGACTTACTGGAGGTAATAGTAGGTGTAGTTTGCCCCCAAGGATGTGCTTCGGGGCCAACTACCACTCCTGTTATTTCCAGTATGCCCCACATGAATTTTTACTAGTGAATAGCATGTAAATAGGCAGGAGGAAACGCACAGACTACTGCTGTTTTGGATCTATATTCTTTCTTTCTATATTCACATTGTTTTATTGTATTTCTTTATTTACACGCAATCGCATATGTAACCATAAAATATCGTTCATGTAGGAGCATTTAAATAATGCATAAAAAGCACAACTTTCACCATTCAATAATGGCGGCGAAACCAGCTCAAACTAATACGAACCCCTTGTTTGTTGCTACGCGTCATGCAGCAACATACTAACAATAAAGAAAGGACTATTGTTTGTTCTGAGATAGCTCCGGTCGACAGGCTTGGCGCAGGACGCTTTCTGAAAGCAAACAACTCGCGTAAACGGTAAGCTTACCTCCGAGTAAGTGTTTCACGTGTAAAATATCGATCCTTACATTAAAGCGAGTTCCTTAATGGGCCTATCCTTTTATGTTTACAGTGAACCGCGATTCAAGCAATAGCGAGACTAATGTTACTTTCACGAGCCTCGCAGGTAAAACTTTTCTTTTAACCTTTGAAAACCCGTAAATTCTATTTTTAAAAAGCACAATATATACTCATGGGAACTTGTAATTCTTGTCCCATCCAGGGTCTTTCACGTATGCGCATTTAAGAATACTTACAGGTGAGCATATGTATGCGTGTATACTGATACCAAACATTTTGTTTGATTTACTTTTAAGTAATCCCGAGTAATATTTATCTTACAGATATTACAATATACAAAAAGATTCAGGTAATCCTATTCATCGACAAAACCCTGTAGTTGCCGTTTATTAAAATAAACCCCATCTTACATCACACAAAACTTATTTTCTCTTTAGATGCGTTACTGTCAAAAGACTAAAACAAATCAGTAAAGGACTGGTTGTGTTTATCCACTTCCGTGGTAAGAACCATTAAATTCTCAAATAGTAGAAACTAGTAATCCTCTGAAAGCTCCAAAAGTAACAAAGTTTCCTTGTTCTTTTCTTTTAAAACAGACCCCCGACGAAGGGGCTAAAGCCCCGAAATGAATTGGGTTTTTATTTTCTTTGGAAATGTAAATTTATTTGTAATGAAGATGTTACAATGTTGAAAAAATTGTTGACTTTACAAACAATCATGTATGCAAACAAAAAGTAATTGTGATGTTTCACTTTCTGAAATGCTGATAAAAAATTGATTTGAACGAAGTATAGGAGAATTTGTATTTTTAGTAGTGCGTGTTAGAGTCCTGGTGACTTTTGTAACCAGGCCACATATACTTTATTAGAGTGGGCAGGCACTAATCTAACACAGCACACATACCGAACTAACATTCAAGAAACATTGTTTAAACCGAGTCTAGGACCCTTCCTCATTCATTCCACATGGTGGGATTGCCAAGAGGTCTTCGGGGGCCAGTCTCCCTTTCTCCACCACTCTGCAAACACGACTTCTGGTGCACTACTGGTTGGGGGGTGACGTCTGCTTTACTCCAGTGGGACCTTGGGGGCCAAGAAGCCCTCCTGGTACCTCCTGTTAGTCCTACACTGCAGGATTTCAGAGAGCTGGTCAGAGGCCCAGCACCCTACCTCCACCACACTGCAAACATTGCTCTTGGTGCACTACTGGTTGGAGGATGAAGTCCACTTTACTCCTGAGGGACCTTGGGGGCCAAGAAGCCCGCCTGGTACCTCCTGTAAGTCCTACACAGCAGGATTACTGAGAGCTGGTTGGAGGGCCAGACCCCTTTCTCTACCTCTCTGCAAACCAGGCGTGGCCCGTGCAGGAAAGAGTGGTGGGGCAGGGGAGCATACAACCTACAGGGACGTTATAGTTAGGCTCAGATTTACTCATGCAAAACCATAGAAATTCAGAAGTTATAGGTACCTGAGCTAACTTAAGCCCCCGCAATTCACTGCTTATGACCTCACATATTACCTCACTCATGACATGCTCAGTGACATCACTGATGACATCTCAAATGACATCACTCATGACAACATCCACAGAACCCCTCACACACCCACTCACACCCCCATACAACCTCTCATACGCACACTTGCACACACACGTCACAAACCCATTCACAGACCAATACAAGTACTCATACATCCACTTACTCATCCATAGAGCCACTCACACACCCATTCACTCTATCATACAATCACTCACACAACCACTCACTCACCCATACAGGTACTCATACAACAAGTCAGTTATCTTTACAACCACTCACACAGCCTCACACTCTTACATATAGCTACTACACACCCACTTATTCACTTTATCACACACCCACCCACTCACTCACCCATACAGCCTCTCAACACACCCACATACTCACACACCTACACAACCACTTACGTACCCATTCACACATCTGTAAAAGTACTCACACATCTGCTCACTCACCCATATAGGAAGATGTTCAACATGAGTCCACAGCTCTTCTGATACACAAGGAATCCCATAAAGACGTAATAACGCTGGATCAGACTGGAAGAGCCATGAAATAAAAGCTCCTCCTCCAGGCTAGATGTTTTGCCTCTCCAGCCCTTTAAATGAAATAAATCATTCAAACCAGATCACAACCCTTCCAGGTGTGTTTTTAATTACCCACGTGATTCCAGAGCCTCAGACTAATTGTTGAAGGCATGCAGAGAATCCACAGGTTGGATTCAATCCTTCTCCTGTACCTCTTAAAGGTGGCTGTACTCCCCTCTGATCAAAAAAAGCCTTAAGGCCTCCCTATCATTTCGACCGTTGAAAGTCTGTTTCAAAACACCTCAAAATATGTGGACTATTTACTACAAGATTATGTAAGAAGTTTACCATCTTACATTCAGGATTTAGGTAACTTTTTAAAGCAAGTTTATGACATTCCATGGGAGTAGGGATATATTTTGATCTATATAGATGTAAAAACACTCTATACACCAGTATCGGCCAACAAGATGGTCTTCATGTGATGCAGTAGTTTCTTAGTGCAAGACACTTGGCATTGATGAGGCACACACATATGTTGATGCAATTGGCCCAGTGGTGCCTTGAGAATATTTATTTTTTGTTCAGTGATGAGGTATACAGGCAATTGAGGGGCACTGCTATGGGCACCTGCTTCACTCCCAGTTTGCAAATCTGCATATGGGCTGGTGGGAGAAACAGGTACTTCAGTATGAACACAGTGATGAGTGGAACAATATAATACCATGGACCAGGGTTTTAAATAACCTGTTTGTCTTTTGTAGGGGTTCAGAAGAGAGTGAAAAGATGTTTACATCAGCCATTAATAACAACAATCTGAACCTCCATTTTAGAAAGCACTATCCTCGGCACTGAAATGGTTTTCCTGGATTTGATAATCTATGTAAAACGTCGGCAACTGGAAAGTAAAATCTATAGGAACCCAATACAGTGTTGCACGCAAGCAGCTTTCATCCCAATAAGTTAAAAAGCTAGCATCTCATATGGGGTGGCACTTCACATGCATAGGAACTGTAGCGAGCATGGTGAATTTGATCTAGCTGTATAAGATCTGGAAATGAGATTTAAAGAGCGACACTACACAGAAGAAGTCATCCAAAAATCCACAGCAAAGTCCAGTACTGTAAAACGGGAAGATATCATGTTCAAAATACATAAGGAAAGACAACAGAACCAAACCCTGTTCAGATTCATTACTAGTTATTGTACAGAACAAGGCACTATCAGAAAAATCCTAAATAAACACTGCCACTTGGTTCGAAATGACCCAGTCATAGGCTCTTCACTTCCCCAAAGACTAGGATGCGCCTTTAAGAGCGGAAGGTCAATGAGGGATGCACTCATCACACCTAATCCAGAGATAACAAGGACAATGGCTTAAGAGGAGTCTGGGTTTCAGTAGATGTAGTAGCTCCAGGGCCTATAAATATAGTGAGAGTAAGACACAGTTCAAAACACCATTCAAAAGAACTCCACAGTAGGTGGGCCTACGCCTGGAAGACTGACTATGCTGTGTATGTGTTGGAGTGGCCGGGTAGACTCCAATATATCAGCATCACTAAAAAAACAGGTACACAAGCGGTAACTACAGCACATCGGTGCCATTAAGCACTGAGAATAATCCTACCTAGAGGCCCAACACTTTTCAGACTGCCATGACAATAAAGACCACAAGATTAAATATTTCATCATTGATGCAGTCCCATCAACCATCAGATGGGTCAATAGGGAAAGGGATTTAAGAAAACTTAAATATAGTTATATTCTTAAAGTAGACAATAAGAGTCCGGTAGGACTCAATATAGATGAAGAATTGCACACCCATCTATAAGTTTCTTCATGGCTCATTGAACAGTATTCAGCTTATTTGTTTCATCACAGATTCTAAATTGTGTTCTCCAGTATCCAATTCTGTGTCTTTTTAGGGAGGATCTCTGTGCTTAATAGTACCTTTAGTGTCTAATTCAGTCATTTTCTTTACAGTATTCATGGAATGTTTTCTTTTTAATAGAGCAGTATCTATGCAACAAGATCACACTTGCCGACTTAGGCCTGAATGTTTTTGGCTAGGATGAAAAATTGTGTTATTGAATTTTGTTTAACTTGATATTTTCCACAAATAGGACTTGCTATAGGTAACCATTAAGGGCGTATGGCTGCCATAGTAACTTCAGAACATCAGGGTATTTTACCATGTTAATCGATGTGAAGCACAATAGTTGATTGCACTTTATGGTTTAACTTAATAGCATTATGAATTAATATTTTTTTGCTGAAATACACATTCCTACAAATGCCATCCAGTGTACCTACGGGCGTGCACATTTATCTCACTGGTTCTTGATAGATTATCTGATAAATGGAAATTAACTCAATTCGATTGATATGTGTTTATTTAATATGTATTTTTATGTTGATCAAAATGCACATACATTTAGAGATTTTTATTCTTTATTCTTTCGCACAAATTATATTTTCATGAATGTTGTCATTTTAAATTATGAAAGTAGAGCGAAACATTGACAAGTGTTGTCAAAACTGTGAAACAAAAAGCTTATTTCATGCCTGCTGATAGTATGATGACTGTCTATCATAGTGTTGTAGCACGCAGGCACATAAAACATGTGATTTTCACAGCGTTTACCCCAATGTAAACAAGGCCCTTCCAGGCTAGAAAGGGTTATTGGCAGATTGACTAATGAATTAAATTTGTAGACTGATGAAGTGCTGGCATCTGGTTCTTTATGAGGAGTGCCCAGAGGTTTCATATATGTTTTCACGGGCAGCCGACCTGTCAGCCATCACCCCCTTGTGCAGAATGACCTCTGCGTTTTCAGTTTTTGTTATACATATGTATATATATACTAAACGAACACTTACTTTTCCAATTTAAAAGTGCACAAATAATGGTAGGAGGAAAATGCGACCCGGGGGCGTGGCTTGGACGGCAACGAAGATGTTTGCCTGAATCAGCCGCTCCGTCAAAACCTGGGAGCAACAGCGAGATTCCGAACCCCCACGCTGACCAAACTGACACATACATGATACCCTCGTGTGTCGGAAGGGCTGGGGAAGAAGAAATTACATAATTCAGATGTCTATCACTGGGAATAAACGTGTTTTTGCCAATTTTTCAACGATCCAGGGCGAGGCACAAGATGGCGCCCCGAAACTACCACCACTGAACGACAAAGGATTGATCGACCAAGGGCCACAAAGAGCGACGGAGCCCCAACACCCTTGAAGAAACTAAGGTCAGAGAAGTTAATCCCCCACCACTACACCGCAGCTGCAACCCCGTAGCGAACCTGCATAACCCGCCGAAAACGCAAAAGGACGCTTCCCATACTAATGGGCTAGCGGGAGCACATACGAGATCCACGGAAACACGGTGGTGGAGGCGGCGCATAAAGGATGAAAACTGAGTAAATAAAAACGGAACAAAGAACCAATATCAAAACAACAACGGGGCACACAAAACGAAACTTAAGCCGGAAAGCATACCTCAGCTGCTGCCATCTTAGGGGCGTAGTCTCGTATTGCGGTCCGCCAGCGCTAACCATGGAACAAACAGTGAAGAAGGGCCGGCAAAGAAGGGCAGGCAGGAAACAACACCGCAGAGCTCAAGACCGTGAGCCCAAAGCCCTAACAAAGGACACACAAGCGACGTTTGCCATACCAACATGCTGGTGAGGCACTCAAAACTAAACTACCACAGCGGCAGCCATAGCAGCGCGTACCTCCAGGGGCGCCAGAGCAGAGAAGAGCAGAGGAACGCCCATCAACGGTGAAGCCCAGGGAACAAAGAAAAGGCAGGAAGTGGCGCCGCAGCACCTCCGCACCTCCGCACCTCCACAGCACTCCAGACCGTGAGCTCAATTAGCACTAACAGAGCGCATAGCGCACTGCCATAGGGAGATCGGAAACTAGCGGGCGGAACAATGAGGCATATGAAACCAGCAATATAAATGAAGAGAACGTAAGAGTCAAAACCGCCCAAAAAACTAACCGAAACCTAGCCGCCATCTTAGGGAAGGCGCCTACGGTGTGCAAAGCAATATCCTCCGCAATAGCAAGCACGAGACACTGGCTAAAAGGGAGAAAACGAAGCAGCACTCTCTAGAAGAGGGGGAAGGGGACCCACACACAAGAGCTGTCCGACTGCGACAACACAACAGAGGACTAAGGGAACCAAGACGTGTTCACCCAGCGGGGATGAATACTCGAAACTGAAACCCCCGGTAGACCTAAAAAAAACAGCCATCGTAGGAGGAGGGAGTGCCACATTTCCAACAACGGCCCATGGCCACATCCAAGAGTGTGAACAGCGAGTGAGTGAGAACAAACAGAATATCAGCAAATAGTCTACAAAGAAGGAGCACATAGATGGTACGGGCTGTGAGGGGGTAAAGAGTTAAACTACCCCTGGGAAGTAAGAGTGGGAGGAAAAGTACTAGGGTCCCACACAGACAGAAATCGATCCAGCGCTGCTCGCAGGTGCGGAAGACTACAATAGCAAAGCAAAACCACAACCTTACCAGAGTGACAGTTCCATCCTCGCTGGTACCACCAAAAGGGGGAGTGGCGGCAGCACAAGTACCTCAACTCCGCACCAAACAAGGGCCAACCCTGCCTCACCCTGGAGACAACCAGCAAAGCGGCCCCACAGAGCGCAACCTCCGCTATCCCCGCATGAGAATGCACAAAGCTGGCCCAGAGGTGACACCCAAGCAGACCCAACGGCCACACCGAAGCCCCCCACAGGGACAAGAAGGACAACCCGCAGCCCAAAGAAGGGAGGGAAGATTTGAGCTCCACCAGGCGAAGAGAGGGCTAGCAGGCGTGGCGGGCGCGAGGGAAAAATTCAACAGCAGATGAAAAAGAACAGGGCAGACACACTAACAGACTCTCCAATCAAACAAAAACCTGATACCAACAGTACACTGGACATGATTCTTAAAAAGCTGGCCGAGGTCCACGATCTAGCCAAAACTACAAAACAAACTACGGGCGCAATCCAACTGGAACTGGCAGCAGTATGAGTGGACATACATGCGGCAAACAACAGATTGACAGTGGCTGAGCAGAAAATAAGTGACATTGAGGACGCGGACCAACAAATAAGCAAAGACCTTAAGGCCCTAACGGAGTCCACAGCAGCGCTCCAGAAACAGACGCTGGACCTGGAAGACCGTAATAGAAGAGGGAACATAAGAATCATAGGGGTGCCAGAAGGCGAGGAAGATAAGGCAGGCTCCTGCCTGGCCTTCAGCGAGGAAATGATACCAAAAATCACAAGCCTCAAATTTGATCACCATTTCGAGCTGGACAGAGCCTACAGAGTTCCAACCTTCAAAGCATCTACAAGGACGGGTCCCCACCCAATAATATGCAAGCCGCTAAGATTGCATCACACAGAAGCCATATTTGGTGCTGCAAGGTAAAACCAAAACATGACGTGGAATGGACAGAGGATAATCCTAACAGGATTACTCCAAACCCACAGTGGATATCAGAAAAGGCTTCCTGGCCCTGAGAGCCAAGATGAGGAAGAAAAACATCATATTCTCATTCACGGGCCCTTCAAGATTCCAGATCAACAACAAAGGGAAAACACTTGTCTTCGAAGACCCGAGAGAGCTAAACAGATATTAGCGGAACCAACGCTACAAGATATGGAAACATCGCAAACAGGGACAGCCAAGAGAAGAGCTTCACCAGACCTAACAGTGTAGGGCGCATGTGCTGAAACTCGAAGGTAAACAATGAGCAAGATGGAACACTCAGGAATTACAACCCTAACTACCTCAGACATTGAATAGAAACGACCTCACAACACCAAAGCAAGCCCTGGGGAAACAGAATTTCTACCTCAAGAGCATTATTACTATGGGCTATATATCAGCTGCCTCAAGCTGCTTCGGAGCAGGAGCAAATGCCAATTACAAACCCATCAGTGGAACTCTAAGGAGCGGAGACCAAGAGAAACGACAGCCCGCATCTACCAGAGACGGACTATATATCCTTTCATATGGAAACTGTCGTGGGGGCATGATGCAGGGTGGGTACAGAGGGGACTGAAACAGACTTTGGCCGGCATACACAAATGGACAACAGAAATGCACATAGATTAGCCTTAGGGGCCAGGCCGTCAATCGGGGGGACAGAAAAGTAACATTCTATTTAATAGCTCCCAGGGAGACGGAACGGCGATGTTGTCGTCGCACGATCAGAATATACGTTTTTTTGTAAAAGGGGGGTGGGGGAGGGGAGGGGGAGGGAACAATTGTCTTTTCTACAGGACCTTAAGCTATCCACTGTCTTCTATACTTTCTATACTCTTCTATCTATACAACTCGATACAGGAAGGAACACTAGAGCCAGGGCTAACCCGGGGTACAGCAGATCCAACACAGGGGAACAAAGGTCTCAATCATCACTTCAGGAAACCATATGGGAGGGGAAGACGCACACTGTACGTATAAAGGGGCAGGACATGGTGGTAACAACGCCCACACAAGATAATCAATGACACAAACCAACAATCTTACCCTAACGGCTAACCTAAAAATAGTCTCCCTCAATGTAAAGGGCCTCAACCAACCAGTCAAGAGGAAAAAGATACTTGACTACCTAGCTAAGAGCAAGGGAGATGTGATCCTCCTACAGGAGACCGAACTACCTCTGGAAGACTCAGAGCGAATGAAGGCCAGATGGATAGCCCAGGTAGCTTGTTGCCTGCATTAGGAAAGAACCGCAGAGTGATTACCCAGATAAGTAGGAACTCCAAGTTAACATTAGAGGTACACCACTATGATGAAGAAGGGAGAGTCCTGCTAACACACCTGAAGAGGGGGGAGGAGAACATTCATGTTGCGAACATATACAGCCCTAACACAGACGACCCAGCATTTTGGGAAAGGGTCTCACAAAAGATAGAACACATCCCCCAGAACGACCTTACAGTGGTGGCAGGAGACTTTAACATTGCCCTTGACCACATACTAGACAGACAATCACAATGCCAACCCCACCCGTCAAGAGCCCACAACACGCCAGAGAACATGTGCACCAGATTCAATCTCAAAGACCCATGGCGACTCCAAAAACCCGGACACCAGAGACTACACCTTCTACTCCAACCCGCACAACTCATACAGCAGGATAGACTACATACTAATAACAGGTATACAAACACACCTAATAGAGCACACCGACATTGCACCTAGATTACTCTTAGACCACTCGTGCATCAGCTTACAGCTGAGCGGACATCATAACAAAGACATTCCCCGTAGGTGGGGGTTCAACAGCGACATCCTGACAGACCAAGGAAATAAAACCAAAATAGATGAGGCCATAAAGGAATACCTTACGCATAATGACACACATGACACTGACCCCAAGGCCTTGTGGGATGCACTTAAGGCAACAGTCAGAGGCACAATAATAGGGATTAAGGCCAAAATCAACAAAAACGCTAACCAACAACTGACCTAACTAGAACACTAGCACCCTAACATGACTAACTAAAATGAAATACAAATACAACAAAATTTTAAGTGAGAGTGCCGGGCTGTAGATGAACAAATACAAGGCCATTAATCTCTGCGAGGATAATAGAGCTGGGAATCTTCTAGCCTCCTACTTAAAGCACAAGCAAAGGCAATTCACCATCTCATAAATCACCGACGCACACAACAACACTCACACTAGGCATAAAGAAATACTAAAGAAATTCCAAGACTTCTATCAAGAACTTTACAAAATAGTCCAGGCCTTAGACCAAGAAGGGTGTGAAAAATACCTAGACAGATTAAATCTCCCAAAGATAACGGATGAGGAGGCCCAGAAACTAGGACAGGAAATAAGCTTGGCAGAGATAAAGATAGCGGTCAAGTCTCTAAAAGATAACAAAGCACCAGGTCCAGATGGATACACGGCTGCTTTCTACAAAACCTTTTTAACGCACCTGAAACCCACCATGAAAAAGGTGTTCAACTACTGTGCAGAGGAGGGGATGGTCTCCCAATCCATGTTGGAGGTGAATATAATTGTAATCCCAAAGGAGGGCAAGGATGTACTACTACACAAAAACTACAGACCTGTTGGACCCGTCCCTTTTGGCAGGTTCACCCCGAAACTTTTTGCTTTTGCCTAGCCTGTTTCTGTAACCTGGTGTTGGTGCTTTTAGGTCTCTGCGCACTTTTTCACTGTGGTCCAGTGTAAAGTGTGTGCGGTCTGTGTGTGTGTGGTGAGAGTGACCTGCCCTCCCATAGGAATGCATGGGGAATATGTGTGACCATGGTAGTTCCTGATGTGTGGGGAGTGCAGGGTCGAGTTTGGTATGTGCAAACTCGTGAGATTGAATGCTGTGCAATGATGTATGCGGCATGGATGTGTCTAGTGTGGAAGCGCCACTTCTAGACATGGGTGTGCGTGCTGGCACTTGATTGGCTGGAGCTGGCTGGTGATCCTGGCTCCAAGAGTCTGGATGGGTCTGCCCGGTGGTGAGTGGAGAGATTAGCATGTTGATGTGAGGGGAGGGGTGCACCTGGGACCTGAATATTGCTGGGTTTTCCCTCCACAATGCTGGCTCCACCCCCTATGGTGCGTCTAATGACCCTAGCCTGCCTACTGAATAGAAAGGGTGGCTGAGCACATCAAGAGTGCTCAAGAACCAGCTGCGACTGGTTTTCCCCCCACCTTGCACCTAAAAGACAAAGGTTTTTACTGTATAAAAAGGGGCAGTGTCCCCTTAAAAAATGTTCTTGTTTCTGACTTGAATCCTGCCAGGGGCGTGCTGCTGCTTGGGCCCAGGGGACGGCTTGCCTCCCTGGGCCCTGCCCAGCCCCTGGATATCTGATGAACTTTTTGTGGACCCTTCTTCCTGACCCTGGAAGCCTTGTCCTGTGATGTCCTGTTTGTGCTGGGACCCTCCTTGCTATGGTCATTTCTGGGGCCTTTTATGATTTCTATGCCCCCAGCGCCTTGAGATCGCTTTATTCTGCTTGTCTGGGCAGAGCGCTGTCGATTTCCCTTGGAGGGAAGCGCTCCTGCCCTTTTGTATGCCCACATTTGTATTTTTATGCACGGGTGCCCACCCTGTTTATGGGTGCCTTTGTGAGTGCCCACCTCGCTGCTACGTTTATTTTGACAACCGAGGGTGCCCACCCCTCTTTACGCCCCTCTGTTTCAACGCCGCAGCCCAGGAGTGTGCACAGACCACGCCGGGCCGCCGTGCTGCCTGCGATGACCCGGAAGTGGTTGGCCGGCTGGCCAATTGCAGCGCGTCCTGTCCGGAAGTCCCGCCTCCGCAGTCAGCACGAGGAGAGGAGGGCGAACGAAGGTGCAGGGGGGGCTCCTTTGTGGAAGAGGAGCCCCGCCCTGCGCACAGAAGAAGCCTACCGAGGCTGTCTGGTCCCCCGCGAGGTTCTCGCAAGTGAGAGAGCCCCGCCCGCCGCCTGTGAGAGGACCCGGCCCCAGGAGCAGGACCGGGTGAGAAAGGAGACGGGGACCGGACGAGGAGTCCTGCAAGTCGGTGAGTGGGGCTCCGTTTGGCAGTGCTGGGGGACTCCAACATCAGGGGGACATTCTATTTGTTTTAGGGCCACATAGCTCCAATGTTTTGGGGGCATTGATGGATGTGAGGAGCCCGAGTGCTCCAAGGGCCATGTATGTATTATAGAGCCTGTGTAGGCTCCAGCCTGCGCATATGTTCTTCAGAGCCTGTGTGGCTCCAACCCCTGCGGCGCAGTTTGTCCCAAGGGCCAGTGAGAGCCCATGCCGCAGTTTTCCTTCCAGCTGCCCAGCACTTAGTGGGCAGCTGCACCGTTTAGGCCCTTGTGATTGTTCTCAGCTGCCCAGCAAGTAGTGGGCACCTGCAACGTTTAGGTTTGCGCCGGTGGCGCAAACCTGACTGACGCTGCGTTGGCAGCACGCCCTGACATTCTGGACACAGAGCTTTTGAGCCCCCTTCTTGAGATGGCCAGTTGGCCAGGGGAGCTGGTATGTGATTTTTGCACAATGTGGTTTTATTATGTTTATGATGGTAATGGCCTAATGTGATTTTTGCGCAATGTGATATTACTGATTATGAAGTTATTTTACCTATGTAGGTTTATGTTAGTGAGAGGTTACTTCACTGTGAGTTACGCCCCTAAATGTGATTTATTCTTAGGAGGCAGAGTCTAATGTGTTTAGACTAGTGAGGAGATTGCCTACTGTATTTTTACTGGTTAGGCCTAAATGTCATTGCTGCGTAATGTGCTTTGCCATTATGCCTGTGATACTTCTAAAGGTGTTCATGCTTAGAAGTTAGGTTTGCCTAGTATGTTATACTAGAGAGGTTATGTGTCCATGCGTGATCTATGCCTATGGTTATTAGTATTGCGTAGTGTCTACCTACCTGTTACCAGTGGTTACTGGTTGTGACCTATAATTGTTATTTTGTACTACACTTATTCTAAGTTCTAGAAGTGCTATTTCTGCTAAATGTTGATTCTGACAGTGGCCCATGTGGCCCTGTCCTGCTGTAAATAATCCTGTGTGAATATTGCCCGTGCCAGTTGGCACAATGTATATTGTGTGATTGCTATCTGATGTGTTTTTGACAATACAAAAGTTATTTTTATATAACCTTGTGTGGAGTTCCTTTTGTGGTGTGCCTAGGATGTTGTTGCTGTTGTGTGCTTGCGCAAATGCTTGACACATTGCCTCCGGGATAAGCCTGTCTGCTCGTGCTAAGCTACCAAGGGGGTGAGCAGGGGTTATCTTGGCGTGTGACTTCCTTGCCCTGACTAGAATGCTGGTTTCTGCCTGGCTTTGGCGTAAGCCTTAGCCAACCAGAAATTCCCATTTCTAACAAGACCCATATCACGAATCAATGTGGACTACGCTAAAATCCTGGCCTCAAGACTAAACCCCATTCTACCAGGTCTAATAAGTCACTCACAGGTTGGATTCCTAAAGACCCGTATGTCACATGATAACACCAGACTCCTTTGCCACATTATTATTATTATTATTATTATTATTATTAATAGGGTTTTGTTGAGCGCATTCTACCCGGAGGCCTCGTAGCGCTATATTGTTTGAGTCAGGAAGATCACAGAGCCAGATTAGGTGAAGAGGAGCGTTTTCAGTTCCTTACGGAACTTCAGTAAATTAGGCTCGCCCCGGAGAGTGTCAGGCAGGGAGTTCCAGGCCTTAGCGGCATTCCAAGAGAAGGAGCGTCCTCCCCATCTTGCCCGATTAATTCTATTAACGGTAGCCAGGAAGGCTGAGCTGGATCTCAAGCTACGTTTAGGGAGGTAAGGGTTTGCAAAGGAGCAAACCATGGCTGGGCCAGTTTTCCACATAGCTTTGTGCATAATGCACATAGATTTAAACACGACTCTGGCTTTGATGGGCAGCCAATGCAGTTTCCTGAGTGCGGCTGTGCCTGAGTCTCGCCGGCCCAGGTTGAGAAGAAGGCGAGCCGCTGCATTCTGGGTAATCTGCAGTCTTCTGGTAGTGGAACTAGGGGCTCCTAGGTACAATGAGTTTCCATAGTCCAGACGGGACAGGATAATGGCCTGCACCATAATCCTTCGTGCCTGGAAGGGAAGAAGAGGCAACACCTTCCTGAGCATACGCATTAGGCCAAAACAGATGGCAGATAGAGTGGTGGCTTGTTGCTTAAAATCCAACTTTGTGTCCAACCACATACCTAAGCTCTTTATTTGGGTTTTGGGTTGGGGTGGGGTCCCCATATTAGGGGGCCACTCTAGCGAGGAGCTCGGGGTTGGTGAGTTACCCAGAAACATAAGCTCCGTCTTCTCACCGTTGAGCTTTAGGTGTGAGAGGGTCATCCAGTGACTTATTGCTGCCAGACAATTCATAAGATTAGGGGGAGAGGTGTTTAGCTGGTTCATGGATACCACAAGTTGTGTGTCGTCGGCATAGGTTACTATATCTAGGCCGAACGAACGCACGATGTCCGCCAGAGGTTGAAGGTATACATTAAATAGGGTAGGGCTCAGAGACGAGCCCTGTGGTACACCTTGCTCAAGGGGCCAAGTTTTTGAGCGGGCGTCGTTCTCGACTACCTCGAAGGAACGTTCCTCCAAAAAAGATTGAAGCCATATTATGGCCTTCCCTGAAATTCCTATATGACGCAAGCGGTCAAGGAGGATGCTAGTATTGACGGTATCGAAGGCGGCACTGAGATCTAGCAACATAATTGCTACAGTGCCGCCTTGATCCATCTGTTTCCTAGCCAGCTCCGTCACAGTCAGCAGGGCCGTTTCTGTGCCTAATTTAGGGCGGAAGCCTGCTTGGGAGTCGTGGAGCAGGAGGTTATGTTCCAGGTATTGGGTAACAGAGGCATTAATATGTTTTTCCAGCAATTTGCTGATCCAGGGGAGGAGCGAGATAGGGCGATAATTGGCCAAGTTATTGGGGTCCAAGGTGGGTTTTTTTAAGAGTGCTTTGACTTGGGCACGTTTCCATGCTGTTGGGACTGTGCTTGTGGCAATGGAGGAGTTTAAGATTTTAAGGATTATAGGACTGATGGTCTCCTTGATTTTAAGTAGGTGAAAAGGGGGTGCCGGGTCAATGGGTGAGCCAGATTTAACTTTTTGCATGAGAGTGTCTAATAGCTCCTCGTTGAGTAGAGGGAACTCATTCAACGTGCAAGACACCAGCTGTGTTGAAGTAAGGTTTTTGGCTGGTTCAAATGTGGCAATGATATTCTGGATTTTATTATAAAAGTATTCTGCCTGACTATCACAGCGTAGTTGGATTTTGCTGGGGTCAGGAGAAGTAGTGGGGGTGTCTATGAGGGATTTAGCAATTTTAAAAATTTCCCTGGATGAATTTGAGGCGCTAGCAATTAAACTTTCAAAATACACGGCTTTTGAATTGCTTATTTCTGTTTTATATTTTTTAATTGCTTCTTGGTAGCTAAGTTTGTCCAAATTATTATGGGAAACTCGCCATATGCGTTCCAGTTTCCTACAGCCTCTTTTCAGCTCTTTAAGTTGAGGGGTGTACCATGGGGAGTTCTTTGATTTGGTTTTTCCTTTGAGGATTTTCAAAGGTGCCACCGAGTCAAGAGCTGTGCACAGCCAGTTAGTGTAGGTATCATAAAGTAGTGTGGGATCGGTTCCCATTTGGGAGGGAGCTGGAGATAAAGATTCGATCCACTGGTCTACCGATATTTTTGACCATTCTCTCCCTTTCTGAGTAGAGCGCGTAAGGGCTAGTGCTGGGGCAGCTACTGTCCATTGTATTGGGACCAGGAGGTGGTCAGTCCAGGCTAGGGGCAGTGGTGTCCCTACCTCTAGCCTATGGTCATTACTGAATACCCAGTCTAAGAGATGGCCTTTCTCATGGGTAGGCTGGAAGCCCTTCTGAGTAATTTGAAGGGCTGCCAGATTGTCTACTATGGACCTAGCCGTCGTATTACTGGGGTCATCCAAATGAATATTAACATCTCCCAAAATCGAGAAATTAGGACAGGTGATCACTGATTCAGCGATGTTTGAGTGGAGCGAGTCTAGGAAATCTCCTATATGATGAGGGGGGCGGTAGATCAAGATTCCTGAGAAAGTTGAGGTCGGATTAAAATCTAATGCGAAATGCATGCTCTCACAGTTAGAAATTAAAGACGGGCTGATCCTGCATTGATAGGGGTTTTTTACGAGAATAGCTAGTCCCCCTCCTCTCCCCTGTGGCCTATCCACTCTGTGGAGGGCATATCCCAGTTGCATAAGGGCAGTAATATCGGGGTCTGGCGTGTCCTTAAGCCACGTTTCTGTTAGAAATATAGCATCAGGGCTAGTTTCTTCTAGGAGTAGCGCCATTTGTACTGCGTGTTTAACTAAGGAGCGACAGTTCACGAGATACATTTTGTAGTTTTTGATGCTATGAGCACTAGCACAAAGGCTAGTAAATGTATAGCTACAATGGGAACATCTACCTGTGGCCATGGTCGGGTGAATTGAATGCAGACAGGGAGTAAGGGGGGGTGACATTAGATTTTTTAGGGTGTAAGAGTCATACCGTATAGGCCGGGTAGTTGCCTCACTGGTTTGTGCAGGGGGGGTGGCCCCTGGTCCCGTCCGGTCGCGGACGGGCGCAGACGGGCTTGCCTTTGGCGCGCCTTCGGCGCGCCGCCGGCGCGCCCGCTGCGCCCGCCCGCTGCGCGGACGGGCAGTGCGGGTGCTTTTATCCATGGATAGAGGGAGGAGGGTGGGAGGGACGATCGACTAGACCGTCTCCCTTCCCTTCCCAAGATGGCCGATCCGGTGGGTGGGGGTGAGCGCCCAGCGCCAACCACGAGCGGAGATGAGTAACCGATCGTGGCTCTGCCTGCAGCGAAGTGATCTCGCCTCAGGTAGGGGTCTGGATAAAAAATGGCATTAAAATATGTACAGTTTTTAAAATATTCTCCAGATCTCAAAAGGTTGTAGAGTAATTTGTAATCAAGTACTCTAATTTCAAAGAAGCGCAAGAGAGCGCTGAGAACCCCGGCTTTCCGCCTCAGGGTGTGAACAACAACAGCAAACAATGCGGGCGTCCGATTTGTATGGCCTTAAGTAGTCTGGGAGGGCGGGAGGGACGATCGACTAGACCGTCTCCCTTCCCTTCCCAAGATGGCCGATCCGGTGGGTGGGGGTGAGCGCCCAGCGCCAACCACGAGCGGAGATGAGTAACCGATCGTGGCTCTGCCTGCAGCGAAGTGATCTCGCCTCAGGTAGGGGTCTGGATAAAAAATGGCATTAAAATATGTACAGTTTTTAAAATATTCTCCAGATCTCAAAAGGTTGTAGAGTAATTTGTAATCAAGTACTCTAATTTCAAAGAAGCGCAAGAGAGCGCTGAGAACCCCGGCTTTCCGCCTCAGGGTGTGAACAACAACAGCAAACAATGCGGGCGTCCGATTTGTATGGCCTTAAGTAGTCTGGGAGGGCGGGAGGGACGATCGACTAGACCGTCTCCCTTCCCTTCCCAAGATGGCCGATCCGGTGGGTGGGGGTGAGCGCCCAGCGCCAACCACGAGCGGAGATGAGTAACCGATCGTGGCTCTGCCTGCAGCGAAGTGATCTCGCCTCAGGTAGGGGTCTGGATAAAAAATGGCATTAAAATATGTACAGTTTTTAAAATATTCTCCAGATCTCAAAAGGTTGTAGAGTAATTTGTAATCAAGTACTCTAATTTCAAAGAAGCGCAAGAGAGCGCTGAGAACCCCGGCTTTCCGCCTCAGGGTGTGAACAACAACAGCAAACAATGCGGGCGTCCGATTTGTATGGCCTTAAGTAGTCTGGGAGGGCGGGAGGGACGATCGACTAGACCGTCTCCCTTCCCTTCCCAAGATGGCCGATCCGGTGGGTGGGGGTGAGCGCCCAGCGCCAACCACGAGCGGAGATGAGTAACCGATCGTGGCTCTGCCTGCAGCGAAGTGATCTCGCCTCAGGTAGGGGTCTGGATAAAAAATGGCATTAAAATATGTACAGGTACATTCTTGAACGTACCTCCAAACCAGATGAACCAGCGGTGGCTATCACACTAGATGCAGAGAAAGCATTCAACAGGGTTTCTTGGGGCTTCCTAGAGCAGTGCATGCAAGCATTTAACCTTGGGGACACATACACATGGAAGGTAATGGCATTGTACAGGAACCCCAGAGCATGCATTGTAGTTAATGGGTCGGTCTCCGACACATTTGACCTACGGCGTGGAACGAGACAGGGCTGCCCCTTATCCCCCTCGCTATTCCTGCTGGCCTTGGAACCCCTGATCAGGGACCTCATAGAAATTATAGGAACGTACTCCAGCCACTCAGGGTACAAACTCAACAAGGACAAGTCTGAATGTAAACCACTCAACATCCACACTACTAAAGAAATGATGGGAGGATCAGGCCTGGCGTGGCAAACGGGATTTATCAAATACCTAGGGCTGCACTTCGGCAATTACCTTAAATCCAAGCTAGATAAAAATGATAAAACACTACTAGAGAAAATAAAGTGACTTCTAGAATCCTGGGCCCAGATGTAGGTAATAGCAAATTACCGAATGGTAAATACCGAATTTTACTGATTCGGTATTTACTATTTGGTAATTGCTATGTAGGTAAAATATTCGGTAAAAATACCGAATCGGTAAGATTCGGTAATTACTGATTCGGTAATTACCGAATCTGTATTTGCCATTGATTCCTATGGGCCTTGAAGCCCATA
The DNA here is from genome assembly GCF_964261635.1 of Lissotriton helveticus. NCBI lineage: Eukaryota > Metazoa > Chordata > Amphibia > Caudata > Salamandridae > Lissotriton > Lissotriton helveticus. The sequence goes on from NC_136063.1 coordinate 87,696,754, forward strand.
GGATTCCATAGCAAATTCCGATTCGGTATTTACCGAATCGGTAAATTTACCAATTTTACAAGGGGCACAGGTGTCACTTTGACATCCTGTTTCACCCCTGTTTCTGGCTTGTGTGCCCTGTGACACACATACATGCCCTTAGGGCATGTCTGTGTGCCACATGGCACAGGTGTACATGCACAGATGTGCATGTACACTGGAATTCGTTATTTACCATGGAATAGTATTCCATGGTAAATAACGATTCGGTAAGGGCCTGTGGCACTGATTACAGTGCCACCTACATATGGATTTACAGAATCGGTATATTTACCGATTCGGTATTTTACCGATTCTGTAAATTTACAGAATCGGCCGTTACCGACCGGTATTTGGCGACCTACATCTGGCCCTCAGTCCTCCAAATTTATAACATGGTGGGGTAGAATAGAAACAGTCAAGATAATGATCACCCTGATGGTTAATTATCTACTGAGCATGCTACCACTCCTACTCACTGAAGACTGCCACCGCAAGTTAGACAAGATGATTAATACATTTCTATGGAAGGACAAGAAAGCAAGAATAAGCATAAAAAACTAAGACTAGACAAAAAACTGGGTGGACTAAACCTAGGAGACTACAGAACCGTCCACATTCCTGGCAAAACAAGGAGCCTACTGGCTGTCACCCCTCCAGGGGTACACGCCGGTATGGCTAATAGTCGAGCGCACCATCATAAACAACCTGGAACCACTGGTACTCCTAACAGCCAATAAACACACACACACACCTCCAATCCAATACTCAGAAACACAAAAATAGCCCTGCTCAAAATAGTTGGGGAAATGGAGCACAGTAGAAAGAACTCGAAGTGGGAATACCTATGGGTAAACATCAAGATTAAATACAGGGGGAAATCCCTATCCATAGAGACATGAAAGTCAATAGGTATCTCCTACCCGGCTCAGTTAGAAGAGGGAGGTGGCCAAGTCGCATTCTCCTCGCTGAAAGAGAAATATAACTTACCAGACATCGAACTATACAACTTCCTAAAGATCAGAACAGCATTGACCAAAGCAAAGTTAGATATACACAACCTATCAATAATACAATACATGACGAAACTCAACAGAGTAGGGCACCAAGTATCACACATATACAAGCTACTACACCCTAGCACCACCAAAATTAATGACAAACTAGCTGAATACTGGGCAAAACAACTCAGCACTGCACTTAAAGAGCTTGAGCTCAACCTCCTCTGGGCCTCGCCCGCAAGAAACAAAATCTCCCCAGTGCTAGCTCAGACAAAAGTCTGACTACTATACAAGACTCACCGGACCCCGGCTCGCCTTGCAGCAATGGGCCTCCGGGATAACGACCTGTGCTGGAACTGCAACAAAAAAAAGGGGGACTTAGCACACCTCATTTTTTACTGTCCCAAAATGAAAAAGTTCTGGGAGAAAACATTCACGTTCATAAAAAAAGCGCTGGGTTGCACACTAAAGCCAGATTTCTCTACCCTTACCACCGCGTTTATGACCACGGAGCTAGACTCACAACACAACAGGGACCTATTAGATCTCCTTCTGACAGCGGCAGTGAAAGTAATATTGTCCAAATGGAAGGATACAGCCTAGGCGACGTTCAAAGGATGGCTTAACTGGGTGACGTACCTCAGAGGCGCAGACAGTACAGCCCTGTGGAACTCACTCTGGAAGCCAGCAACCAGAGGAATGTGGGCATCACTGGACGAGTTCCTGGATCCCTACGAACCCCCATGAGCTCAACCGGAACAGAACGTTTTACCACAAGCATACCCCCATATCCCTAGAACAGACCCACGACTGAAATCATCCTCTTGTATACTAACTCTTCCTCTCTCCCTTTTATTTCCTATCTTTCCCTTTCACTTTCACTCTTATTCTCATAGCAAGACAGTGGGGAAGGGGACAGCCAAATATGTATAATACTTACCTCACCCTGACAAACACAGCCAGTTTGGGCTGTTATCCAGTAACGATAAAGCGATGACAATTGCTTGTATAAAAAAACTTTTAATAAAATACTTTGAAATTAAAAAAAAAAAGAAAATCGGACCCGAAATAGTGGCTTTGTACGGTTACAGGGCTCCCTGCATTAATAGTGCTCAAGTAAACTGCATCACCTAGAACAATGTGACCAATCGTGTGCATTGTACTGCCTTGTACACTGTGCCCTATAGTGCAGTGATCCACACAATACAGTGTTCTTGCTAGTGCTATCGTGTGCACTGTACTGTCTTGTACAATGTGCCCTCTAGTGCAGTGTTCCATACATTGCAGTGTTTTACTAGTGCTGTCTTTTGCACTGTACTCGCTTTGTAGTGTATGCTCTCTACCGCAGTGTCCCATACAGTGCAGACTTTATGCTAATGTAGTATTGTGCATTGTACCCTCTTGTACAGTGTGCTCTTTAGTGCATGTTCTATATGTTGCAGTGTTCATGCTAGTGCTGTCTTGTTCATTGTACTGTTTTGTTCAGTGCACACTTTTATGCAAAGCTCTATGTGTGCAGTGTTCATGCTAGTGCTGTCTTGTACATTCTAAAGCCTTTTGAGGCGAGCTCTCTAATGCAGTGCTCCATACGGTTCAGTATTCTTGTTTGTGCTGTCTATTACATTGTACTGTCTTGTAGAGTTAGCTCTCTAGTGCAGTGTTCCATACGATGGAGCATTTTCTGCTTGTGCTGTGTTCTGCAATGTGCTTTTGTGTACAGTGTGCTCTCTAGTGTAGTGTTCCATAAGTAGTGTTCTTATTAGTGCTACCTTGGACCCTATGCTGGCTTGTACGGTATGCCGGCTAGTGCAGTGGTCCATACAGTTCAGTGATCTTGCTAGTGCTATCTTGGGCACTGTACTGTCTTGTCCCGTGTTCCATGAAGTACAGTGGTCTTGCCTGTTGCACTGTACTGTACTGTCTTGTACAGTGTGCTGTCTAGTGCAGAGTTCCATATGGTACAGTGTTCTTACTAATGCTGTCTTGTGTACTGTACTGTTGTGTACATTGTACTGTATGAAACGTTGCACTACAGAGCACATTGTACTTGTTAGTTGTACTGTCTTGTACAGTGTGCTCTCTAGTGAAATGTGCTGTCTACTGCAGTGTATCTTTGAATGGAGTGACACCTTGTACAGTGCACTGCCGAGTACAGTTTTCTGTTTAATACAATGTATCCACTAATGCTGTGAGCTGTCTAGTGCAGAGAGCTGTCTAATGCAGTGTGCTTTCTAGTATAGTATACCATCTATTACAGTGTGTCATCTAGTGTGGTGAGCTCCCTAGCACTGTGTACTCTTTAGTGCAATGTGGTGCCTGATGCCTTGGCTGAGACCATTAGTAAAAGCGCAGTCAGCTACTTTAGAAAGAAGCAACCGCACTCGTGAGGTAGCCAACTGAGATTCAATCCCTGGAATCCAAGAAATGGGAAAGACAACAAAAGTGGAGAGCTCAAATTAAAGCTGTGCAGGAACAGATAAGTCCTGAGCTGTTTTCTAAAGATAAAAAGATGTGGCTGGGAATGGAGACGTGCGGCAATTCTACTATTTACTACAGTGTGCTGTCTTGTGCAGCACTGTGGACAGTGTAGTATAGTGTAATGTGTAGTGCAGTGTACTCTGTAGTGCAATAAGTCATCTAGAAAAGTGTGACATGTAGTATAATATGCTTTCTGAGGCAGCATTTTGTGAAATAGCTTATTGTCTATTGTGTTGTGCTCTTTAGTGCTGTATGCCGCCTGGAGCTATGTGCTGTATAGTATAGTGTATTTTCTAGTGCAATGTCCTATCTAATATAGAGTTATTTCATTGTAGTTTATTGTGTAACACTTTAAGCCAGGGCGGGACTAGTAGTAGCGGGCACCCAGCATTTCCCCAGAGGGGTGGGGGCCGGTTTTGTCACTGGGTGCTGCTTTGTAACAAAGCAGGAGTAGTGCTTACTGTGTTCTCTCTACTGCACTGCAATGTGTAAATAGTTTTATACCATCTAGTGCAGTGTGCTGCCTATCATTGTATGTTGTCTAGAGCAGAGTGCAGCTTTGCACAGTTTTCCCTCCACTAAATTACACAATGATATACTGTGTGTCATTTCAATAGTGTACTTTGTGATATATCGTGCAGCTCAACATCACGTACAATGATCTTTTGTGATGTTCTGTCTAGAGCTGTGCACCATCTAATAGTGTGTAGCATAGTGCAATGTGCATTGATACGTATACTGTGGTGCACTGTGTATTACTGAGTACCATCAAGTGCAAACAATGGCCTAGTGCACTGTGCAGTTTAGCACCAGGAGTTTTGTAATGCAGTCTGACATCTAGTAGAGAGCAGTGTCCTGCTCCCAGGACACCCCCGCTCCGCACGGCCACCAGCTGCTGCGTGTGCCCTCCTCCCGCTGCTGCACTCAGCCTCGCTGAGCCTGCCGCCACGCCCCCCGCTGCCCTAGCGGGATCGCATCCTCTGCCTGACTGTGGTCATGTAATTCTGTTGTTTTTTGTTTTTACCTCCAGTTTTTACCTCCAGTGTCCTCAGTGAATTTTCGTGCTTGTAATTTGTATTGTGTACCTTTTTCCCCTGTTGTTGTTCTCCCTGCGCCCCTGTGCCCCCCGCCCCGCTCCTCGCTTCCTGCCGCCGTACTCGCGGCCACGCCCCCTTTTCTTTCTGTACCCTCCCCGCTCCCGCCTCCCAGCTCCTCCCTCCCTCCCACTTGGCCATAAATGGCGACCGGGCGTACGCGCAGCGTGCACGCGCAGCGGGCGCGCCGATTGTGCACCGAAGGCGCGCCAAAGGTAAGCCCGTCTGCGCCCGTCCGCGCCTGGACTGCGCCCAGTGCCAGGACCGCTGGCCCCCGCAGCCGCCAGCCCACCCGTCGGACCTACAGCTCTACCGAACTCAACGCACTCAACGCCGGCCGATTCCCGGGTTGCTACCGAGCCACCCCGAGACACACCCACAGACCCTTCTGCTGCAACTCCTGCAAGTTCACCTGCATCCGATCCTGCACCACTCCAGCAGGGCCCAAGACCACGACGAGCAACAGCAGCAGCTACCTGAAGTGCATCCTACTCAACACCCACTCCGTCCACAGACACGCCGTCGAGCTCTGGAACCTGCTCGACAACACAGCGCCAGACGTTGCCTTCATCACGGAAACCTGGATGAACGCCTCCTCAGCGCCCGACATCGCCATCGCCATCCCGGACGGCTACAAGATCATCCGAAGGGACCGCATCAACCAGACAGGAGGAGGCATCGCCGGACACACACTCGACCCCGTCTTCTCATCCAGCAAGGACATCGCCACGCCACCGGACTCCACTGGACGGACCACAGCTGCGTCCACTTTAGCTTCAACAGGACCACGTTCCACCACCAACAGCAACAGGTTCCACGCAGAAGCTGGAACAAGATCACAGCCGACCAGCTCACCCGAAAACACCACCAACTGATCCGCACCACCAAGGAAACTGCATTCAAGGAACGACTGGACAACAATGCACACAACAGCAAGGAACTCTTCAACATCGTTAAAGAGCTCTCCAACCCCAACGCCGGAAACAATGACATCACCCCTTCGCAAGACCTCTGCGACTCCCTCGCCTCCTACTTCCACAACAAGATTGCGGACATACACAACAGCTTCAACACTCAACCGACGCACGCCACGACGGAACCACCGCCCCCCACCACCACCCTCCGCGCCTGGACCCCGATCAGCACCGAAGACACCATCCGGACGATGAACTCCATCCACTCTGGATCTCCGACCGACCCTTGCCCTCACCACATCTTCAACAAGGCCGACGCTGTCATCGCACCCCACCTGCGGGACATCATCAACACCTCCTTCAACACCGCTACCTTCCCGGAGAGCTGGAAGCACGCCAAACTCAGCGCCCTACTAAAGAAACCATCAGCCGACCCCACCAACCTCAAGAACTACCGACCCATCTCGCTGCTCCCGTTCCCCGCAAAAGTCATCGAGAAGACAGTCAACAAGCAGCTGGCCGCCTTCCTCGAGACAAATGGATCCCTCGACCTCTCGCAATCTGGCTTCCGGGCCAACCATAGCACCGAGACCGCCCTGATCGCAGCAACCGATGACATCCGAGCCCTGCTCGACAACGGAGACCTAGACCTCTCCGCGGCCTTCGACACTGTCTGCCACCGTACCCTAGTACAGCGCCTCAGCAACGTCGGAATCCAGGAGAAGGCACTGGAGTGGATCACCTCCTTCCTCGCCGGAAGGACACAGAGAGTCCGCCTTCCCCGTTCAGATCAGAAGCCACCGAAGTCATCTGCGGGGTTCCTCAAGGCTCCTCGCTCAGCCCAACCCTCTTCAACGTTTACATGAGTCCCCTCGCAGCCATCGCACGCCAGCACAACCTCAACATCATCTCCTACGCCGACGACACCCAGCTGATCCTCTCCCTCACCAACGCCCCCGCCACCGCCAGAGCCAACCTACACGAAGGGATGAAAGAGGTAGCCAAATGGATGAAGAACAGCCGCCTGAAACTGAACTCGGACAAGACGGAAGTCCTCATCCTGGGATCCTCACCCTCCGCCTGGGACGACTCCTGGTGGCCCCCCGCCCTACGCAGCGCACCCATACCAACAGACCACGCACGCAACCTGGGTTTCATCCTGGACTCCTCCCTCTCCATGACCAGACAAGTCAACGCCGTGTCCTCGTCGTGCTTCAACATCCTACGCATGCTACGCAAGATCTTCCGGTGGATCCCCACCGAGACCAGGAAGACGGTCACCCAGGCCCTCGTCACCAGCCGACTGGACTACGGCAACTCCCGCTACGCCGGAACCACCGCCAAACTCCAGAAGAGACTCCAGCGGATCCAGAACGCCTTAGCATGACTCATACTGGAAATCCCTCGTCGCAACCACATCTCCGGACACCTGAGAGACCTGCACTGGCTCCCGGTCAACAAGAGAATCACCATCCGTCTCCTCACCCACGCACACAAAGCCCTGCACAACCTAGGCCCAGGATACCTCAACAGCCGCCTCAACTTCTACGCTCCCAAACGCCAGCTTCGATCGACCGGTCACGCCCTCGCCGCCGTCCCCTGCATCCGAAGAGCCACCACAGTGGGAAGGTCCTTCTCCTACCTCGCCGCCAAGACTTGGAACTCCCTCCCGACCCACCTTCGCCTGACCCAGGACCACCTCGCCTTCAGGAAGCAGCTCAAGACCTGGCTGTTCGAGCAGTAGCGGACCCCCCCTCCCCTAAGCACCCTGAGACCCTCCGGGTGAGTAGTGCGCTATACAAATGCTTTGATTGATTGATTGATTGATTGAGTGTCTAGTATATTACCGGTCCATCTTCCTCCTGCCCTCCCAGGTGAAGATCATGAACAAACGTCTAGTCGCCCTCCTCATTATCAAAAGCCCACTCCGCACCGCTCAACCTGACTTCAAACCCAATCACAACACTGAAAGTTCCTTCATCGATACCACAGACGACATCTCACTGATCATAGACAGAGGAAACTCCACTGCCCTCCTCTTTCTGGACCACGTCACCAGCTTTGATACCATCTCCCGCCTGATCCTGATTTAACACCACATGATGCCGTCATTCAAGGACCAGCTCTCTGCTGGATCTGCTCTTTCATCATATTCCGCATCCAGTTGGTCAGCCTGACTCCTTTCACTTCGGCCTTTTCCAAACTCCTGTGCCGAGTTCCACAAGAGTACTCACTCAGACCCACGCTGTTCAGCGTCTACGTGACCCCACTCACCAACATCATTTGCACCCATGGAATCAATGTTATATCCTGCGCAAATGACACCAAGCTCATCCTCTCTTACAAAACAGACACCTGAACCACCTCCACCTGCATGGTTGATGAAAAACTACCTCGTGCTCAATGCAGACAAACAGAGGAAGTCATCTTCAGTAAACACATCTCGCTAAGGGGCTCTACCTGGTGGTCTCGGACCCACACCCAACCCAACCACCCATGCAAAGAACCTCAGTCGAAAATCAGAGCGCTATAAAAGGACAAGTGAGCGCAGTCTCTGCCTTCTATTTCCTCACACTGGGGATTCTCGAGAAGATTTTCAAGTGGCTTCCCTATAACACCCCCACAACTGTCTCCCAGGTGCTCATCACCAGCAAGTTGGACTAAGGCAACCCTCTTTACACAAGAATCAAAGCACAGCTGAGCAGAAGACTAAAAGAATAAAACTCATCTACCAAACTCACACTCAGGCTCTCCTACCCCGTTTCCACATAGCCCCACCACAAAAACCTTCACTGACTCCCCATCCACAAATAGCACTCTTCAAACTTCTGAACGCAGCGCCTTAGACCGCTCGGCCATCCTGACACCTACTCTTCAAACTTCTAATGCACACGTACAAAGCCTTGCACAACTTCACCCCACCTACTATCAACAATCGCATTAACTTCCACATACCTGCCTGACACCTCTGCTCCGCCAGACTCCTATTTGCACAAATCCCCTACTTACGCAGAACTAGCAGTTGTGCCTCCGGCTGCCTCACTCCCGAAGCCTACGACAACCTGCCTCTGTTCATCAGAGCCATCGCCTCAGTCCTTGAATTTCGCAAGAAACCTAATACATAGCTCTTCGCCTAGTCTAGGCCCACGTGGCTCCGGTGATACGGTACCCTCTAGAGTGAGTCGTGTTCTCTTCAAATACTTATAACATAGTAGGTGAGCTTGTGCAGTGTAACGTCTAGAACAGTGTACTGCAAGTACAGTGACTGCTCTATCAGTGTTAAGTACAGCTAGCCCTCTAGCACAGTGGTCTGGCTAGTACAGTGGGGGTACTCTAGCACAGTATACTGTCTGCTGCGTGCTTTTTAGTTGTCGCACCCCTCAATAAATGAGACTCGGGAGTCAGAGCGTTATGGTAGTGCTTCTTTATTGCCCTGCTACCATCTTACTGCTAACCCGTTTCCCCTTGTATAATACTGCTTCCTTTTCCGGTTCCCCTGCCCCTTCCTACCTGCCTGCCCTGTCCCTAGACAGAGGTCAGGCATAACGATACGACACCTCCCCCTTTTGTACAAAGTCTTACTGTCTCTTATATTTCTTCGATGAGTCGTGCTGGCCTTCTAACTTGTCGTCTCGGGCGGTTCAGTTGCTCTGGTGTCTTGGCGTAATAATCCGTGGCATTATCAGATCTCACTGGACTGTAGTGACCTCGGTCGCTGTTCTCACTTTGACTCATTGAGTCAGTGGAGGTTTCACGTGACTGGGCCTCATGATGACGGTTGAGATTGCACTTCTTGAAGTGTGATATGTTTCTGGTGATCCGTTTGTGGTCAGCTTCTGCTGTGATCATAGTTCCTTTTCGTCTGCTCACCAGGAGGGGGTGAGCGAGATAACGACTGTCTGCTTTTGTCCTCCGGTCACTCCGGACCATTACCTAGTCTCCTTCTTGGATGTCGGTGTCTCTGGCTCGTCTGCGCCGATCTGCGTACTCCTTCATTTTCAGCTTCTTTTCGTGGTCTATTTTGACTAATGTGTCATGGTCAATATTTACAGTCCGTGGCTGAAGTGTGCTGTTCATTATGGGCAGGCGAGTGCGGGGAGTTCTTCCTAGCATCACAGTGGACGGACACTGATTGGTGGTGCTATGCGGCGTGGTGCGGTATGCCCGCAGTACTTCATTCAGGGTTTGCTGGATGTCTCGGTGAGTTAACTCCGCTTGCTGAATTGCCTTTTTCAGAATCCCCATAAAGCGTTCCACCATGCCATTGGATTGAGGCCATAACGGTTTGATTTTCTGGTGCTTGAAGTTGAGGTGTTCTGCAAACTCTGTAAATTCATGGCCGTTAAACGGGGGCCCGTTGTCAGATTTGACTTGCAGCGGGATGCCCCATGCTGCGAAGATTTCGTCGAGTACTGGAATCACTGTGGTTGCTCTGGTGGATGACACTAGATGTGCAAATGGAAATCGAGAGTACTCGTCCATGACAACAATGATATATTGACCTGATTCTAATGGACCGAAGAAGTCGATGGCGACTTGTTGCCATACTCCTTCTGGCAGTTCTGACATTTGGAGGAGAGCGGGTGGTTCTTCACGGCTCACCAGTTGACATGGTATGCAGTCTTTGAGGGTTGTCTCCACCATCTGGTCCAGTGTGGGGAACCAGACATGTTCCCTCAGTGCCTTCTTTGTGGCACTTGTGCCTCTGTGACCTTCATGGGCGAGATTGATCACCCCTTGACGTAGCCTTTGTGGGATTCAATCCTCCCCCCTCTCAGGAGTAGACCGTCGTCACTGATGGACAGTTCGTCTTTTACATGTTTGAATGCTATCAGGTACTGGATGTGCTGACTGGATTCTTGAGATGTGTCCTTGACATGGCGCCAGGAATTGTTGCGTATACGGTCCATGACATCTTGCAGGATTGGATCTTGTGCTGATGCTTCCCGGATGGCTTCCAGTGGGACTGTAGGTGGGCAGGCGGTGCCTACGACAAAATGGATATATTCTTCTGCCAGAGAGTGTGCGACACCAGTGATTGGTTGGGGGTGTCGGGACATATAGTCAGCTGGGTTTTCTGCTTTCCCTGGCTTGTGGACAATGGTATAGATGTAGTCCTGGAGACGTAGTCCCCAGCGTTAGATGCGTGGTGGCATCTTGGCGTTGGGGTTGCCAAAGATGGTGACGAGTGCTTGGTGGTCTGTGATGATGGTGAAATGCTTCCCATATACAAATAGATGGAAATGTTCGCACGCCCACACTACTGCCAGGCTTTCATTCTCCGGTTGGGAGTAAGCTTTTTCAGTGTCTGTGGAGCTGCGGCTGGCATACGCAATGATGTGGCGCTGATCTGAGTCCTCTCGATATTGTGCCAGGATGGCACCTAGACCTACCGGGCTGGCATCAACTGTGATTTCTGTTCTTTTCTTGGTGTCAAAATAGGCAAGATTAATAGATGAGCTTACAGCCTGTTTGATCTCGACAAATGCCTGTTCACACGTAGTAGACCTCGCGAAATATTGACCCTGATGTGTGAGCTCTCTTAGCGGGTAGCTGATGGTAGCGTAGTCTCTGATGTAGCGTGAGCAGTAGCTTGCCATTCCAAGGAAGGAACAGAGGTCGCTAACATCTCGGGGTGTCGGGGTGTCAGCCAGTGCAGATACTTTCTCCGGGTCTGGTTTCATTCCGTCTCTAGAAAAGATGTGGCCGTAGAATTTCAGAGTGTTCTTGTGAAATTCGCATTTGTTGGCGTTTAGAGTCAGGTTTGCGTTCAGCAATGCATGGCATACTTTATCCAGAGCAGTGTCATGTTCGGTTTGGTCTTTCCCAAAGACGAGCAGGTCGTCGCTGTAATTGAAAGCGTTAGGAATCCCTTGTATGACTCGCCGGATGGCCTCTTGGAAAATTTCGGCGGCTGAAGAGATGCCAAAATGTAATCGCTTGTAGCGAAAAAGTCCCTGATGCATTGTGAACGTCGGGATGTACCTCGACTTGTCATGGAGCTCCAGCTGGTGATAACCTTTGTTAAGGTCAAGCTTAGAGAATACTGTAGCTCCATTGAGGCGCGTGATCATATCACTTATGTGTGGCCCCGGATGGCGTTCCCGCCCGATGGCAGTGTTGGGCGCGCGCATGTCCACACATAGTCGTACTTTGTTGTCTTGTCCTTTCTTGGGGACCACTATGACCGCTGACACCCATGGGGTAGGTCCTGACGTACGCTCGATGATGTCTGTTTTTAGAAGGTCTTGAAGTTCGTCATCTACAGCTTGCTGTGGGTGGAAGGGTACCTTTCTATGATGTTGAGCGACGGGTGTCACGTGTTTGTCGATGTGCAGTTTCACTTTGAAGTGGTTGAGTTGCCCTAGACCTTAGAAGAGATTTGGGAATTTCGCAACAATGTCGGGAGCATCTTCGGTCATGTAGAGGAGTTCTACTAGTTTTAGTCTTTCGGCTGTCGGCAGGCTGAGCAAACAGTCGGCTAAATCTGGTCCTTCCACGACATGGATGTAGGCTGGGATCTTCCGGTCTTTGAATGACAGCGTTGTGTGGAAATGACCTAAGCATGGAAGTGGTTTCCTTGACATCCACGTGAGTATGCGGAGGGCTGCTGGCTCTAGCTTGGGTCGTGGTTTCATGTTTTGATACTCAAGCGCGCAGATATAGTTTAGTGATGCCCCTGAGTCTAAGGACAAATTTGGCCGGGTGATCTCCAATCTTGATGTCCAGTTTCGGGTATCTTTTCAGGCGGTCAGGGTCCGACACCATACAGATGTATTCGTCACTGTCTTGTGACATAGGTGTGTGTGATAATGATTCGCTGGACGTTGATCTCTGTGATCGATATGAGTTTGTAGACCGACTTTGAGGGTGATATGGGCTTGCTGATCGGCCTTGTGATCGGTATGAGCTTGTTGACCGGGCACTTGACCTCGACGAGCTGGAGGAGCGTCCTTCCCTCCCCTTTACTGCGCGAACATGATGTCGCGTGGCATGCCGGGAATTTTAAGGCCTTCGCCTTGACCGTTGGGCCTGACAAACTGTCTCAAAATGATTTTCCCTCCCACAGCGATGGCATCGCTGGCCAATGGCTGGGCATTGTCCTGAGTGAGGGTAGTCCAGTCCGCACCGGTAGCACGCTGACGCTGGTTTGCTGGACTTGGTGGGTCGTGACTCCTGTCGGGATGATGTCCTCCTGGAGGTCATAAAATGAGTGGGTTTGCTTGATCTGTGGGAGTCTGTTTTGTGTCTTGTGTCCTTATGCGCTTGCATTCGGAAAGCTTGTTCTTTTCTCTCAGTCTTGTGGCTCTCCATTCTCTTCGCGTGATCTTCTGCCTGGTCATTAATCCTCGTTAGTTCCTCGATCTCATCAAGGGTGTAGTGTTTCTTTAGGAGTCGCCGGCGTAGCGACTCTGATTGGCAGCCTTCAATTATGCAGAGTCGCAGTGCGTCCTCAGTGTTGAAGTCGTCAAACTCGCAGTGACGCGCTAGTCTTCTGATGCGCACGATGAAATCACACATGCGCTCCTCTTTCTCTTGGGTGGCTAGATTGAACATGTAACGTTCGTAATCCAGGTTTCGCTTATGCAGAAATCTTCTGTTAAGGGCTTCCTTCACGTCATCATAAGGGGCAGTGGCTGCATTCGGCAACTCTTTAATGATCTGCGCGACGTCTTTACCTATTAGGTTTCGTAAGGTTATGAGCTTTTGTTTGGGTCCTGTACTTGTGACCCAGTCATGTAATCTTCAAAGTCTTCAATCCAACTCTTCCATTTGGGTCCCATGCTATTGCCGGGTGTTAATTCCAGGGGTTCTGGTGGCCGCAGATAAGGTACACCCATTTGGGCCTGGGGTGCCGGAACGGGTTGCCTGGGGCAGCTGGGCCTGGTGGGTTGGTCGGAGCCGCCGCTCCTCCGGAGGTACTTGTGGAGCTAGGAACAGACATTTTAATTTATCCTTGTCACTTCGTGAGCTCCTGTGGCTTGATATCTAGTGGTTATGGGTTTTCCCGCTCCTTTTTGTGGCTCAGGGGCTGAAAATATGATGGCGCCTGACCTCAAAATGGCCGCCATGTCAAAGTCATGGGGCGTATATAGCCAGCGCCTGACCTCAAAATGGCCGCCTCTCGGGACGCTGTACTGTTGGCCTTGCTTCCCACCTTTGCTCTATTCCAGCTTTGCTTCACTGCAAATGTCTTTAAATGGTCTTGCTTTTCAATTTTTCAATGCGAGACTCACCCCAGTGTTCTCTGCACCTTTGCGTTCACTCGCTGGGCTGGGCTCGTTTTTTTTATTTTTGGGCGTCTGTGACCTCTTCGCGCCGTTTCTGGTGCCTGAAATCCTCCTCGCTCACACCTGGTGGGGGACGCTGAAGCTGCCTGTCTCCCCTGCAGATCTCGTGTTTAAGGCACTTTCCTCACTGGTTTGCACGCTCTCGGCAGCTCCCGACGCCGATCTTCACTTTTCGCGCTCTTTCGCGCTGTCAGGTGACGGGCTGCAGACTCGCCCACCAGGGCCGTGCACGGACGGCTGGGGCTGCGTTTTGTTTCGGTGGGTGTGTAGGGATCCCACCCTCGTCGCCTGTGTCGCACCCCTCAATAAATGAGACTCGGGAGTCGGAGCGTTATGGTAGTGCTTCTTTATTGCCCTGCTACCATCTTACTACTAACCTGTTTCCCCTTGTATGTTTCTGCTTCCTTTTCCGGTTCCCCCGCCCCTTCCTACCTGCCTGCCCTGTCCCTAGACAGAGGTCAGGCATAACGATATGACAGTAGTACCGAGAGCTCTCTAGTACAGTCTGTCATTTAGTAGCGTACTGTTTACTGGAGTGGGTGCTCTAGCACAGCGTACTGTTTGGTGCAGGAATATTCTGTCTAGTACACGGGGGACTCTTCCAAACTGCACTTTCTGCCTTGTGCAGTCTACCTTGCAGTACAGTGAACTGTGCTGTTCGTTACAGTAGGCTTGCTAGTACAGTGTACTATCTAGTACAGTGGTTATTGTAGCACAATGCACTGTCTCGTATTGTTGACTGTCTAGTATAGTGTACAATATGCTGTACGTTTCTTGTACAGTGGCTTGTTTAGTGTAGTTTGCAGTTTACCATCTGCTACAGTGGTTAGAGACCATTCTAACATGGTGTACTGTCTAGTATAATTGGCACTCTAGCATGGTGCACTGTCGGCAGTGTGCTCTGCAGTACAGCGAGATGTCTAGTGCAGTCTACCGTCTAGAAGAGCGGGTGCTTTAGAATTGTGTACCCTCTACAGTGTGCTCTGTAATAAATTGTGCTTTCTATAGCAGTTTCTCATCCAGAACAGTGGGTACTTTACAGCCATGTACTCTGCAGTGTGTTCTGCATTATAGTATGCTGTCTAGTGCATTCTCCCATGTAGGACAGTGGGTAACTTAGAGCTGTGTACTCTCTGCAGCGTTGTCTGTAGTATATTGTGCTGTCTAGTGTATTGCACCATCCAGTACAGTGTACTGTTCAGCACAATGAGCTCTCAAGCACACTGCACTCTGCATTGTACTCTGTACTGTACTCTGTACTGCAGTGTACTGATGAACTCCTGTATTGGCTTGACACATCCACATCATGTTCCATATGTAGCGCCTCTTTTTTGATACTCCTTCCACAATACAACTGTGTATAAAGCAGATCTCTGCTCCTCCATGTAGGTTCTGTCTACTGCAGTGTATAGTGCACTCCTTCCAGATAGATGATGTCTAGTGCAGTGTGCGGTACAGTGCGCACCTTTATTTATTTATTTATTTATTTATTGTGACTTGTATAGCGCACTATAACCCAGGGGTCTCTAAGCGCTTTGTTAGGGTCAGCTAGACAATAAAAGATGCATCAGATTACATTTAGCGGCCACCCCACGCTTGCTGGAAAAGCACAGTTTTTAGTTGTTTGCGGAAAGGCATTAGTTTCTTTTCATTGCGGAGTTTCAGCGGTAATTTATTCCACATAGCTGGCAAAGTATGTGAAAAAGCGCGTCCACCCACAGTAGTCAGTCTACAGCGTGGCTGAACCAGGTAAATGGAGTCAGCAGATCTAAGCGCCCTCCCTGGTTTGTAAAGGGACAGACGAGATTTCAAATAGGTGGGTGCTCTGCCATGAAGCGCCTTGTGTACAATGCAGAGCCCCTTGAACATTAATCTCTGCCTCACTGGCAACCAATGGAGTTCCCGCAGGAGGGGGGATGCCTGGGTACTCCTTGGTTTCTTAAAAATGAGCCTAGCAGCATCATTCATGACCGTCTGCATTCTATTTAAAAGGCCCTGTGGGAGTCCTATATACAATGAATTGCCATAATCCAGCCTGGCCAAAATCATTGCAGAAACCGCGCTCCTTAAGGTGGAAAAAGAGAGCAGCGGGGAAACTTTCCTGAGTTGGCGAAGGAGGCCGACGCAACAGCCCACCACAGCTGAGACTTGCTTTTTCATGGACAGCTTACTGTCCACCTTGATGCCCAGACTCTTAACCACCTCCGCCGGTTCTGGAGGCGTGCCCAACTCCCCAGGCCAGAAACGATCACACCAAGGGTTGCCAGCGATGGTAATCGGCAACACCTCGGTTTTGTCCGGGTTGATTTTTAGGGAGTTGCCGGACATCCAGTTAGCTGTGCTTCTCAGAATGTTTTGCAGTCTGGTAAAGGCATTCTGGCTATCCTCCAGCTGGATGATGATCTGGGTGTCGTCTGCGTAGTTATATACCTGACAGTCCATTTGATTAAGCATTCGAATCAAAGGCTGTAGGTATATATTGAATAATAGGGGTGACAGAGCAGACCCTTGTGGGACTCCGCAAGTGATCGAGGTTGCGGTAGAAAGCATGTCACCTAATTGCACTTTCTGCGTCCTCCCTTGAAGGAAGGATGTGAACCATGCCAGTGCTATGCCCTGAATGCCGATATCCCTCATCCGCGACAGTAGTTGTTCATGACACACGGTATCAAATGCCGCGGAGAGGTCCAACAGCACCAGGGCCCCCGGGATTTTCTTGTCTGCTCTGTTCCTAAGTTCATCTACGATTGACAACATAACCAGCTCCGTGCTGTGGTTCGTACGGAAGCCTGCTTGATTCGGCTCTAGCAGCATGTTACTTTCAAAATGTTCAGAGAGGGTGATAAGGACATGCTGCTCCAGAACCTTCGCCAAGAATGGTAGCTGGGAAATTGGTCTGAAGTTCTTCAGACATTTTGCGTCTGCCCCTGGTTTTTTTAGCAAGGGGATCAGACGAGCTTCCTTGAAGGCAGATGGCACTTGGCCAGTTTGTAAAGAGAGGTTCAGGAGACTCAGCACGTCATCCTCAATGCCCGGGAGTGCGAGTTTAAACACTTCAGGTGGGCATGGATCCGATCTAGAGCCGGACTTAACCCGTCCCGTGAGGGAGACTAAACTATCCTTAGTGATCAAGGGTAGATTAGAAAGCGGGATTGTAATTGGCAGTATGGCTGGGACATCCACCGGTGGACAGTCAATTTGCGAGGTTGCCGCAATTTCAGTAACCAAATCAATGACTTTGTTGGTGAAAAAATCCTGGAACTTCTGACAATCCTCCTGACTAAAGTCCGGGGACTGTTCCTTGTTCTTCCTGAGCTCCGTAAGGACTCGGAAGACTTCTTTCTGAGGGTTCGTAGCTGAAGAAATCCTCTCCTCGTAGAACTCGGACTTCCTGGCTATAATCGATTGCTTATAACCAGCGAGAGCCCGTAAATAGTTGCTACGAGAGTCAGGACTGTAGTTTTTCCGCCAGGATCTTTCCAGTTTACGTAGCCCCGTTTCTGAGCTCTGAGTGACTCATTGTACCACGGGGCCCCTCGTTTCCTATCCGAACGGTTCACCCTACAGATTGGTGCAACTTTGTCTGTGGCAATCTGAAGTTTGTCCATGAGTGCCCCACAGAGGGCCTCTGGGTTAAGGGGGCGATCGTTAGCAAGGGGGTTGGTGCGAAGTAAGTTTATCATTTTTTCCCCATCGATCTTATTCCACTTCCTAACTGCCTTCCATCCTCCTTTAGTTGTTGTTTTCTGTCTGTTCGCCAAAACCTTGCCTCTCACCAAGTAGTGGTCAGACCATACGCATGGCTGAGCCGCAACCATGTCCTGAACAGGAACTGTCGTCCACACCAAGTCTAGGGTGTGTCCCTTGGCATGTGTTGGGCCTCTTACTTGTTGAACCAGGTCTAATGAGGTTAGCGCCTCATCGATCTGTAACGCCTGACCATCTTTTGGGACCTTCTCCCAATGGTAGTTAAAATCCCCCATTATCATGACCTTGTCATATCTTGAGCGAATGTCCTGTGCCAGTCTTATGAACAAGTCAGGGAAGTCAGGCGTGGTCCACGGAGGACGATAGACTATCATAATCAGCAGACAATCCGTTCCTGATTGCAGCTTAACACCCATCACTTCCGCACCTGCTAAATTTTCCATCAGGACCCTTTCGACCAATAGGCGTGAGTTGTACAGGAGGGCAACACCTCCCCCCCTCTTGGCTCCTGACAAATCATTTTTAGTACACACAACACAAAAGGTTGCTGTGCTGTTTAGTGCAGTGCAGTGTGGTCCTTCCATGTAGTTTCTGTTTAGTGCAGTCTATTATACAGTGCAGTACAGTGTGCCCCTATAGGATAGGTACTGTTTAGTGCATTACAGCATGCTTCCAGGTAGGTGCTGTCCAGATAGTTTTGCCTTGTGTCAATAACCTTAATATAAAATATAACCAACAGTAATATACGTTCTTTGTGCTCATTAAATCTCTAATTCTGAATCTCTTCTTTGCAGTGATGGTGACGCTGGATCCAGACACAGCACATTCTCGGCTCCTCCTATCTGAAGGGGGGAGACATGTGGTAGGGACAGACGAACCACAGCCAGTGCTGGACACCCCCAAGAGGTTCACCTCCTGGGCCTGTGTGCTGGGTAGCGAGAGTTTCACCTCTGGAAGACATTTCTGGGAGGTGCAGCTGCTGCATGAGGGGCTGGGATGGACTGTGGGGGTCGCAGCAGAGTCTGTGAACAGGAAGGGACGGATCACATGGTCACCTGAGGGGAGAGTGTGGGCTGTGAGGAGGTGGAATGGTCAGTATTGTGCTCTCACCTCTCCTGAGACCCCTCTGTCTCCTTGTGAGGAGCCCCGAAAGCTAGGTGTTTATCTGGACTACGAGGGGGGGCGGCTGTCCCTGTACAATGCAGAATCCATGGAGCTTCTTTACACTTTCCCTCGGGCCCACTTCACGCACAGGCTCTTCCCGATCTTCTATCTCTGGGGAGCAGAGCTGAGGCTGGTGTAGGAGCTGCAGCCTCCCCCCCTCCACCCCCAAGGAGCAGAGCTGGGAATGGTGTAGGAGCTGCAGCCCGCCAGGAGCAGAGCTGAGGCTGGTGTAGGAGCTGAATCCCTCACCCCCCAAGGAGCTGCCAGTGTACTGTATCACATTATGAATCTGGGAAGAGCATTGTCTGCAGTTAAGATAATATTTGTATCAGTATGTTAATGCTGTTAGAACTTTTATTTATGGTACAATGATGAAAAACCTTTATTATTAGGGTGATCGCAATAAAGAAACGTTGTAAGCTCGGACTGCAGGCTGACAGTGGTACAAGTATAAAAACAAGCATTGGTAATTCATCAGTTTCACCTATGTGATGATTATTATGTTTTTATCAATCCCCCGAAAGAGCTCCCTTACAATGTATTTATTTATTTATTTATTTTAAAGGTTTTATATAGCGCTGACTGGACCCAGGAGTATCAGAGTGCTTTACAGTATTAAATTACAGAATCAGATTGAAATAAAGCATAGGTACAAATGAGGCAATAAGATAAACACTTTGCACATGTGGCACATAAATAAAAGGAACAGAGCATATAATATCAAGGAAAATAAACAATTGATCATAGAAAATAGAGTGGTAGAGGGAGGGTGGGATGTAGCTGCAATAGGCAGAGTGATCATTGACCAGGTACTTAAGAGTTCCAGTATTTGTTAAGAAGAAGCAGCTTGAGATCTTTTTTGAAGGAGGTGTAAGAGGGATTGCAGCATAGTTCTTTAGGGAGAACATCCCAGACAGAGGGAGCACTTCCCGAGTAAGATCGAGATTGTGTAGTTTTCTTTTTTAGTAGAGGAGGGACAAGGGTAAGAGCGTTGGTGCTCCTCAGTGTTCTGATACAGCCCGCTTTGTGGAGTGTTTCAGTGAGGTAAGAAGGGGTATTTTGATGGAGGGCTTTGTGGGTGATGCATGCTATTTTGTAGGTGGATCTGCCTTCAATCGGGAGCCATTTGAGGTCCTTGAGGATGGGGAGATGCAGTTGAATCATTTGCAGCCAGTGATCAACCTGGCAGAAAGGTAGAGAACAGCTTTGATAGGGGCAAGGTGGACTTTGGGGGTACCTGAGAGGGTGGTATTACCGTAGTCAATTCTAGATAGGACCAGTGATTGCACAACACATATCGTGAAAGTGGAGAAGAAGTGGTGCAGTGGCCTGAGCTGCTGACTCGAAAGCGGGGGATCCCGGTTAGAGTCTCGGCCACTCAACATCCTGTGATTTTGGGCAAATCACTTAATTTCTCCGGCTGATAAAGTGCACTATATAAATCTGCTGCAAGACAAAAAAGTGGAAAGAGGCAAAACTTTATGAAAGAAATAGCTCTACCAAAGCGGATGTTAACAGTATTTCGGCTACGGGAAACTGATAAGAGAAGCAGATGAGGAGCAAGCATTAGTAAATGCAGGAAAATATGCTACAGCCAATAGAAATGGAGGAAAAGTGGAAAGCTCAAGAACTAACGAAAAGCCAGGAAATAGAGGGGGCGGGATGTAAGCCCCTTTCAAGTTTATATTAAAAACAATAGATTTCACTATCACCGGGCAAGCACTGTGCAGGCGAGACATGGCTGATGATTCTTTGCTTTCAAAATAAAATGTTCACAAAAAAATGTATATAGAAATAAATGTGCCAAATTACTGTGAAATAATAGGTATTATTTCTTTGAAGCATCATTTAGTAAAATGTATTGATGCATGCTAGTATTTCCCCAAAAATATTCATTATAAGTTCAAGTTCAGGGATTTATATAGCGCACTACTCACCCAGAGGGTCTCAAGGCGCTTGGGGAAGGGGGGTTCAATATTTGTCGAATAGCCAGGTTTTAAGTTCTTTTCTGAAGGAGTTCTGGTTTTGAGTAAGGCGGAGGTGAGTGGGGAGTGAGTTCCAGGTCTTGGCCGCCAGGAAGGAGAAGGATCTGCCACCCATGGTGGATTTTCGGATGCGCGGGACTGCGGCGAGGGCTTGATTGGACGATCTAAGTTGGCGGGTGGGTGTGTAGAAGGACAGTCGAGTGTTGAGGCATTCGGGTCCTAGTTTGTAGAGGGCCTTGTGTGCGTGGGTGAGAAGACGGAATGTAGTTCTCTTGTTGACGGGAAGCCAGTGGAGGTCTTTTAGGTGTCCGGTGATGTGATCTTGGCGAGGGATGCCCAATATGAGTCTTGCTGATGCATTTTGGATGCGTTGGAGTTTTTTCTGTAATTTTGCTGTGATTCCGGCGTATAGTGTGTTGCCATAATCCAGACGACTCGTGACCAGTGCGTGGGTGACAATCTTTCTTGTTTCGAGGGGGATCCAGCGGAAGATCTTTTTGAGAATACGAAGTACGTTGAAGCAGGAGGATGAGACTGTGTTGACTTGTCTGGACATCGAGAGAGAGGAGTCTAGGATGAAGCCCAGGTTGCGTGCGTGGTTTGTGGGTGTGGGTGCTGTGCCCAGAGCGGAAGGCCACCAAGAGTCGTCCCAGGCAGAGGGGGAGGATCCTAGGATGAGCACCTCCGTTTTGTCTGAGTTGAGTTTTAGGCGGCTATGTTTCATCCATTCGGCTACTTCTTTCATGCCTTCGTGAAGATTGGTTTTGGCGGTGATAGAGTCTTTGGTGAGAGAAAGGATTAACTGGGTGTCGTCGGCATAAGAGATGATGTTAAGGTTGTGTTGACGCGCGATGGAGGCGAGTGGACTCATGTAAACGTTGAAGAGGGTGGGACTGAGTGATGATCCTTGTGGTACTCCACAGATGACTTCAGTGGCCTATGAGTTGAATGGGGGAAGTCGGACTCTTTGAGTTCTCCCGGCGAGGAATGAGATGATCCAGTCCAAGGCTTTTTCTTGTATGCCGATGTTGCTGAGGCGTTGTATAAGGGTGCTGTGGTAGACTGTGTCGAAGGCGGCGGAGAGGTCGAGAAGGATGAGGGCCACTGTTTTTCCATTGTCCAGTAGCGTTCGGATGTCGTCTGTAGCTGCGATGAGGGCGGTTTCGGTGCTGTGTTTGGCTCGGAAGCCGGACTGTGTGGGGTCGAGGGAGTTGTTGGATTCAAGGAAGGCGGCGAGCTGGCTGTTGACGGCTTTCTCAATGACTTTGGCGGGGAAGGGGAGGAGGGATATGGGTCGGTAGTTTTTAAGTTCAGAGGAGTCTGCTGTGGGTTTCTTCAAGAGGGCGCTGAGTACGGCGTGTTTCCAGCTTTCTGGGAAGGTGGCAGAGTTGAATGAGCAGTTGATGACGTCACGGAGATGGGGTGCGATGATGGAGTCAGCTTTGTTGAAGATGTGGTGGGGGCAGGGGTCGGTTGGCAAGCCAGAGTGGATTGAGTTCATTAGGCGGATGGTGTCTTCGGTGGTGATTGGGTTCCAGGCGCTGAGGTTGTTAGTAGGCGGTGTAGGATCTGAGGGGGGTGGGGAGGGTTGTTCGCAGGGAGTGTTCTCGAAGCTGTTGTGAATGTCAGCAATTTTGTTGTAGAAGAAGGAGGATAACGCATCGCAGAGGTCTTGAGAGGCAGTGATGTCGTTAGATGCTGCGGCGGGGTTGGTGAATTCTTTGACGATGTTGAAAAGTTCCTTGCTGTTGTGGGCGTTGTTGTCGAGACGATCCTTGAAAGCTGATTTCTTGGTGGATCGAATCAGTTGGTGGTGTTTGCGGGTGGCCGCCTTAAGGTTGGCCATGTTGTCGGTGGTTGGGTTTTTTCTCCATGTTTTCTCTAGGGTGCGGCATAGCTTCTTGGATTTTGTAAGGTCTTCATTGAACCAGGGGGCCTTTTTGCTGCCTGAATTGATCTGGTGCTTTTTCAGGGGTGCTAATTCGTCAGCGCTGTGGGTGATCCATTGCTTGAGGTTGGTGGCCGCTTGGTTTGGGTCCAATGAGAGGGTGGGAGGGTTTTGGTTGAGTGATGTGAGGAGTTGGTCGGAGGTGATTTTGTTCCAGTTTCTTCGAGGAATAGGTTGTGGGCGGTTGTGGGTCAAGGTGGTTTTGTAGCTGAAGTGAACACAGCTGTGGTCCGTCCAATGGAGAGCTGTGGTGCGGTCGAAGGAAATGTGCTTGCTGGAGGTGAAGATAGGGTCGAGCGTGTGCCCGGCTACATGGGTGGGGGTGTCCACAAGTCCGAGATTGGCCAGGTTGTCCAGAAGGGAGTTGGTGTTGCTGTCGTGTTTGTTTTCAAGGTGGAAGTTGAGGTTTCCTAATAGAATGTAGTTCTCGGAGGCGAGGGCATGTGGGCTGACGAAGTCAGTGATGTCATCGCTGAATTGAGTGCGGGTTCCTGGAGGCCTGTAGATGAGGGTGCCTCTAAGTGTGGTCCTAGGGTCAGTGTGGATCTGGAAGTGGAGATGTTCGGCGGTTGCAAGATTGTCGTCGAAGCTGGTCGTGATTTTGATGGTGTTCCTATGGATGATGGCTATGCCTCCTCCTGTTTGGACGGTGCGGTCTTTTCGGATGATCTTGTAAGCATCCGGTATGGCTATGGCGATGTCGGGTGCTGATGATGTGTTCATCCATGTTTCTGTAAGGAAGGCGATGTCCGGTGACGCAGTGTCGAGTAGGTCCCAGAGTTCAGTGGCGTGTCTGTGGATCGAGCGGGTGTTTAGCAGGATGCACTTCAGGTGGTTGGAGTCGGAGCTATGTTTGGAGGAAGTGGATTTGGAGAGGGTCCTGAAGCAGGTGAACTTGCAGGTGTGACAGGCGAATGGGCCGTGGGTACGTCCTGGGGTGGCTTCGCAGCATTGTGGTGTCCGTCCGGGGTTGAGGGCGAGGAGAGTTGCGGCATCTTATGTGAATCTAGTGGGCTGGGTACGGCGGGGGCCAGGGGGTCTGGCGCTGGGCGCGGTCCAGGCGCGGACTGGCGTAGACGGGCTTACCTTTGGCACACCTTTGGCGCGCGACCGCTGCACGTGAACGCTGCGCATAAATGCATCTGTCATAAGTGGAGAAGTGGAGGGGGGCGGAGCGTGGGAGGGGGAGCTGGGAGGCGGGAGCGTAGGGGGAGGGACGGGCTGCAGGCACAACAAAATGGTCGAAATAACAACAAAAGGAGCAACAGGACGCTATGGGCGCAATCAGGCAGCAATTGTGCTCAGGAGGCAATGCGGGTAATGCGAGCTAGCGGTGGAGCACACAGGCACAATTTAAATAAAATAAACAATCAAAGCAATGCGGAGCGCTACACCACAGACCGGGTGCAAATTCAATTAAATTAAAGGTATGGCAGTGGGGAGAAGCAGCGACCATTAACAAAAGTCGTATTGTAGGAAAGGGATGTGCAAGTTGTTCTTGGGCTCAAAAAGTAACTGTTGTGGTTAGGGGTGGAGCTGGCCCGGCCACAAGATGGCCATCTGTTGAAGGAGCTCTGCGGGCCGGATTGCCTATCTGAAAATTAACTGCACATTGGAAAGACATCGGGGGAGCAGAGGCAGGATCTAAGCCCCTCCGACACCCTGCTGCACCAGCCGATATCGACAGTGAGGAGATCAGGGGAGACAAGCCTCTCCCCATACCCCGAGCTGCGCATACCCCATAAGGTTATCAGGTTGGACCATAGAACTTGGGTTCCCAATGGCCTGCTGCAAGACAGCATTGGGGTACTGAACAATTCAACAAGTTGATATGCTGTTCACCCCCTGCCTTCCTATCCTCCCCATCCAGCCACCCAACGCTTTTCATGGTGGAAGAAAACAAAGCAACCTTTCATACCCCTTAGGGATGAGTCTCCTTTGGGTTTTCTTGGTTCGCTTTTGGAACTTGGGGGAGGATGGTCCTGATAGGCCATTGGGGGGTACAGTGGGTGGTGGGATATGGATTGTTGCACTGTTTATGTTGAACATTCTTCACTTCTTATGTGAACTGTCTGGCCACTCAGCCTTGTTGTCCTTAATATCTACACTTCACACACCTGGCCGATTATTGTCACCTCTTATGCCCCTGATGAACATCTATGGCGGCAGTTACATACTTAACCGGGAACGTCAGGGGTATGAACGACAGACACGTATTTGCTTATTTATAGTGACATAATATCGACATCTGCCTACTGCAGGAACTGCACCTGACCGACGCAACACTCATACGCTTGAAGGAGCACTGGTGGGTAAAAGGCACATTGCCTGCTATTCAAGCTATGTGTGGGGAGTTGCGTGGGGTTTCGTTGAGGACTGCACTGGTGCACGTGCCCTGTACTTTGCGACCCACAGGGGCAGTACGCTATCTGTGCAGGCATTCTACGGGGTTCCCAATAATACTGGCATCCATACATGGCCCTAATCCTGTTGACCCCCTTTTTATCTCAGAGGTCTGGTGATTGGTGGGGACAATGGGTCCGGGGCCTGTGCTGTAGGGAGGTGACCTCAATGTAGTGCTGGACGCCTACGCTGACAGAACTATCAAGACAAGACACCCCCACCCACATGCTGCTGCGCAACTTCACACTATTATCACTGACAACAGACTCACAGAACTTTAGCACACCCACCGTCCACACAGCACTGAGGGCACCTGTGTAACATACGCTTACAATTCTTGGTCTAGAATAGACCTCCGACTGGCCACTAGCAGCATCGCCTTGTTGACCACTGGTGTTCAGCATTACCAGAGAATCCAATCCGATCATGCCCCAGTTCTTCATGTACTTCGCCTGATTGACACTGCCTTGTGGAGGTTTTCTTGGCGGCTCACTCCGGCAAGCTGTGGGACCAGGTGTTCCTGTATGAACTTCAGGAGGCCATTATAGACTACATTGAGCGCAATTTATCGCCTGTAGAATCCACATCCACCCTGTTGGAGGCTTTCAAGGTAGTCATCCCCGTAGCCTGTATCGCCAAACAGACAAGGATGCTCAGGACACTTCAGGCTGACCTCTCCCGCCTAGAGGCGAAAATTCGTGCTCTAGAAATCCAGCACTTTGAGACTGGTTAGTGGTATCTGCTTGCTTCCATATGGATCAAACTCATGGTATATAAAGAGGAGGCGTGCCATGAGATACATTATCTGAGGAGGGAGACACGCACCTAGAAATAAGGGGAGGGTGAAAGAGCCGGCAAAACTGTAGCCGGGCTGTTGTGCAAACCATGGCCAAGTGACTATGTGGTCGAACTTCTGGATGACACCTAAATATACTGGCAGGCTACGACGATGTATAGCGCATGATAGTGCAATTTTATGCTAACCTGTACTCCTCCACCTACTCCTCACACCCCAGAACTTGAATCCCTATCTGGCCTCCGTACAGGTCTAGTGGCGGGAGGAGGAATATCACCTTTTCCTCAATACACCCTTCACAGTAGAAGAAATTGTTCAAGTAATTGCGGGATTGACAGGTAACAAAGCCTGTGGCCTCGGTGGCCTCTTTGCCTCCTTTTCCAAGGAATGTGTGGCTTTGCCTGCTTCACACCTCCTTGATATGTACTAGGGGTCTGTGCGGACCGGTGTGCATCTGCCTTCCCTGCGCAAGGTGCTAATCGTAACCATTCTGACACCAGCAAAGGACCCTAGGCGATATGATTCCTATAGGCCTCTCTGCAATCAATATTGCTAATAAAATTCTGGCTAAACGGATCGACTCGCGGATACTTACCCTCTTGCCACATGTGGTTAGCCCGGACCAGTCTGGCTTTGTGCCAAGCAGGGTGACAGCCCATAATCTGGGTACATTTGTTGCACTCCAGCACATAATACACCCAAATTTAAGTGTTGCAGCTACTTTACTGGATGGAACTAAGGCCTTTGATTCGCTAGAATGGTCCTACCGCGTTCATCTCCTAAAACGCCTTGGGTTCGGTAATAAATGTATTTACCTGATTCGTCTGCTGTACACCCAGCCGTTCACCTTCCTGCGGATCAAAGATACAGCCCCCTATGCGATTACTGCTGGCACACAGCAAAGATACCTGCTATTGCCTACATCATCCGCCATTGTGATGAAGCCACTCGCGACCCGACTGGGGCAGAATCATTCTCGTCGTGAATTCCCATTCCATCCCGGACAGATACTTGTCTCAATGTATGTGGATGGTGTTACACTATATGTCAGAAATCCATCGGCCAACCTGGACCTTCTCTTTACGGAATTCATTTGCTGTGGCGGCATGGTGGGCATTTCAATTAACTGAGTGAAATCTATCTTGTTCGCTCTTAAGAAGGTTAAACAAACCTTCACTTCCGATTTCCCCCTGACGTGAGCCCCTGACCCCATTAATTATTTGGGAGTAAGGCTCAGACGGGATGTTGAGGAACTATGGCAGGTTAATTATGGCAAACTCATGATGTGGCTTAAGGACCGCCTGCCTGTCTGAAACTGCCTCTGTCTCTAACTGGGAGACTGGCCATAGCAAAAAATGGTTCTACTCCTCAAATTCTTATACCTCTTCATCAACTTGCCACTCCTTCTACCAGCCTGCTTTTGTCATTCTGGCATACACCCCATTCCCTTTTGATCTCTCTGGCATGGGCCGGCAGACAGCCCTTGGTGGTGTGGGAGGTATTGATGCTCCCCTTCGAGCAGGGGGGTTTGGGGGCGCTGGATATGGAATTGTATTTCCTTAGTGCTCAGGTGCGCTTTGCATACTACTGGCTACACCCTATCCAGTACCAGCCACATGCTGCGCCTGCTCCAGACGGCATTGTATGGGCACGTTCCGCAGGTGCGGCACCAGGTGGATGCCATGGCATGCACAATATGGACATGAAATGAGCTGCTGTAAATAGCTCTCCTTGACCATCCATTTTCTCGATCTTTTCCTCTCTTTGAACACCTGTTACTCCTGATGACTGATGCTGCAGGAACACAGGCACACTTATGGTGAATTAAGAGGGCCCCATGATGATTTCCTGGCCGCACCCCATGCTCATAGTCCTGGAAGTACTGCTTCCCAACCCCTCTTCCCAAAAGCGCATCTATGCTAGCATTCAGAGATCTGCGCCGATCCGCGAGTCATCAGTCCACCAGTCTGGTCGGATGACTTTAGTCTGGTCATAATCGATAAGCAATGGACTTACTGCTGCTCCTAGTCCAAGGTCGTGCTCTCTGAATTATAGGCTGGGCCTGATCCATTTTGAACTCGTGCATAGAATCTATCACACACCTAGATGTCTGCTGCGCATGGGCCTCATGTACTATGCACGGCGCATGCGTTGTGCTGTGCCAGGCGCCACCTACCTGCACTTGGTGTTATTGCTACTGGCTAAGCGTAATGTGGTGATTCACTGGGGCAGAAGGCAGGGACCCAGAAGGAACAAGCGGCTGTGGGATGCCACCACATGCCAAGAGAGTTATTATTATTATTAAGGGAGTACTGGGAATTGAAGCCTGTTCGCTCACGTCTGAAGGATGTCTTGTGAACTAGCTTAGACTTACCGCAGACACTACTGAGGACTCGATATCCCCCCAGTGGACACCCGCCAATGACTGAGGTGCAGGTGCCTGTCTATTCCCCTTCATGTGACGCCTTACTTGGCTGCTTTGCCAATGTGGAGTGAACTCTTATCCTGTCAGGTGTGTTGCTATCAGATACTATTCACTAGGAGGAGTAAGGATCTCTCTAAGTGGCTAGCTAATTTTCCCTGTCTGCTTTCTTCTCACCCTGTACCTCTACATCAATCGTCCCTTCCCTACTGCCCCTACTCCTCTCCCTCCCTCCCCAGCCCCTCATTGCATTCAAGTGTTTTGGAATTCTTACATACCATATTGCATTTGCAACTGTAGTTTACGTTGCTCTGCAGCACTGTTGGGTTTTAGTTTTGCCAAAAATCAATAAACAAAATACAATTTAAAAAAAAAGAGTAACTGAAGTGATGAAACCTGCTGCCAGAGTTAAAGATGATTGTGTCTGGCTTGTCATATGTCTGGGATTTTCCTACAGTCTTAGTGTGTCGCGGAGAGGAATTGGTATCTTATTACCACAGAGGAAGTGGTGAGCAGGATGTGTTTCTCTTATTGATGACCAGGAGTTAGATTAGATGAAGGAAACTTAGGTGACTGTCAATGGTGGTGCTCCTGTGAATGGCTTACAAAATGCATTAAAATAATTTGGTTGGTGTAAAAAGGAATGTATTCCTCTTGTGCTTTATTGTTTAGCTGTTGAGGCGGAAGATGTTTGGAATGCTGGCATGTAAAATGGGCCTGTGTATGTAGAGTACAGAGTGTAGTGTTGTGTGTGTTAGATTTGGAATATGTAACCTTGATGGTGAGTGTATGTGTCAGTGAAATTTCAGGTAGAAGGGGAGGAGAGGTGGCTGTTCAGGCTGTGTTACCTGTTGCTGTGTTGCTTGGAAGAAATGAAGATTACTTACCAGTACCCGGTAGAAGAAGGTATTTTTGTTGTCACACCTCAGGACATCTTAGCCAGAACACTCAGATCAGAACTTAAGCACATCTGGCAGGCCTCTGACCCCACCAGCTAGCTCTCTGGGCACACCAGTCATTTCTCTCAACCCATCATCCAGGCCTCTGGACACAGCAACCATACCTTTGATCTTGGCTCTTGGATTTCTGAACCCACCAGACTGACCTCACAAGCCAGATTTTAGTTCTCACCAGCTGGGCCTGAGTCAGCACGAGTTGAAAATCATGATTCACCAGCCAAATCTAATCTTTGACAAGCTAGAACTTAAGCTCGGCCGCCTGGAACTCTTCTACCAAAAGCCAGAATTCAGACCCAACAGTCAAATCTCGCGACTCAACATAGACACCTCGCAACCCAACAGACAGACCTAGTGACCCTGCAGACAGACATCATAACCTTGAAGCCAGAATCTGTCAATGGTGGAGACCTGTGGGGTCTCTAGTTGGCAGAGGTGGGTACCTATGACCAAATAGGGACCCTTGCGTCTAGTCAGGGTAAGGGGGTACACTCTTAAAACAACCCCTGCTCACCCCCTTGGTAGCTTGGCACAAGCAGGCAGGCTTATCTTAGAGGCAGTGTGTAAAGCATTTGTGACACATGCATTAATACAGTGACAATTCTACAGATGGACACCACACAGGTTTTATATCAAAAATAAGTATTTTTATATAGACTTAAGACAAGACCACAAACGACAAAAATCCACAATACTGTACTTTAGAATGGTAGAAATAGCTTAGTTCTTTTTAGATGGAATCTGCGTCACTTTACGTTCAATGTTCCTTTGGATGCGTAACGCTATTCAAACAAAAGAGTTGCAGGGAAGGTGATGCGTCCGTTCCTTACACGCAAGAACAGGGATGCGTTGGTTCCTTACTCCGGGCAAGGTGATGCGTCGGTTCCCTACTGCTGCGTAGGGGACGGGGATGCGTCGGTTCCTTACCGGAGGGGAGGTGAGGCATCGGTTCTTCTCCGCGTGGGGAGGTGATGCGTCGGTTTCTTACTACGCTTCTGTGGCGATGCGACCAGCAATGCCGCGATGTGATGCCGATCCAATGCAATGAAACAAAATGGCGTCTTCTTCTTGATGTGACAATGATGAGGAGATGCGTGCATGCCTGAATTCAGGGGAGCTTGTTAGTAAAGTCTGTTATCCCTGAGACTTCAGCAGGAGTCAAGCTCAATATTCAAGCCCTTGGAGATCCTTCACAAGATGATGTAAGTAGCACAAAGTTCCTTTCTCCTTCCTTTGGCAGTCAGGCAACCACTGCAGGCCATTCGCCCAAACAGCCCTCAGCTTAGTCTCCTCCTTCAGGTTCTCTCTGGTCCCTCTCCTCAGCAAAGGTTCTTCTTGTTTCCCAAAAGTGATGTAATGTTCTGGGGTCTGGGTCCCCCCTTTTATACACCTATCCTTTTTGTTCTCTTAAGGCAGAGAGTGTCTGTACCTTGTCCAAACCAGTTCTGGTCAGTCCTGGAGCACTTTGTTGACAAGACTCCTTCTTTCCTTTGACAGGGTTGGCCAGGGACATCAGACGCACCACAGGAGGTGTAGCCAGCATTGTTGAAGGCAGGCACGGCCCTATTCAGGTCCAAGTGCAACTCTATTGCCACCACTCTACATGCAGATAGCTCTATTCAGCCCTGTGCTGACTCACCCTGTCTCCTGGAATCCCCCAGCCCCTGTCACTCATACTCCAGACAAGGAATACACAACCTAGCAGTGGTAGGCTTGGATAGTTAGGCAAGAAAATACCTACTTTCTAAAAGTGGTATTTTCAAACACAGAATGTGAAAACCAACTTCACTAAAAGATGTATTTTATCATTCTGAGTTCAGGCGTACTAAACGCAAATTTCTACCTAGTTCCATGAGTCAGTTAGGATTATAAGATGTTAACCCTGGTAGTCACGTAGTACTGCGTAGCTTAGCTGATAGCACTGTGTATT
Source organism: Lissotriton helveticus (assembly GCF_964261635.1). NCBI lineage: Eukaryota > Metazoa > Chordata > Amphibia > Caudata > Salamandridae > Lissotriton > Lissotriton helveticus. The sequence continues at coordinate 87,727,862 of NC_136063.1, forward strand.
TGTCTGCACTGTGAAATAATTTCAAATAACATCTTGCACAGTGGGTGCCAGTAATGATAACATAAGTATCTCTATCTTTATATGCTAAAAAAGCATATAATACTTTCACAAAAGTGAAACTGAAAAATTAGCAAGCAGTGAGAGAGGTGATGATTTTGGGATCCTCCCTAACCTAAGGAGAGAACCAAGCAGATGCCTTGAAAACAAAAGGCACATCTTGTTGTACAATTTGGTGGGGGTCCCATCCTCTTAGGACCAACCAACCCAAGCACAGTTATTATCGGCAAAAAAACAATCCGAACCAAAAGCCCTGCAAAGCATTATGGGATGAGATTAGCAGTGAGCAGTGAATATTATAGTATCCAATATCAAAATAATTCTACAAAGAGCTGCAGTTCAACTGGTGGTTACTAGTTGTCCCTCACGAGTCAAATGCAAATGCTTGATGAAAGGGTTTCAATGATTTTGCATTTGACTCGTGAGGGACATCTAGTAACGACTAGTGGAACTGCAGCTTGATGTAAGAATAATTTCAATGCATTTTCATTTGACTCGTCAGGGACATCTGGTAACGACCAGTTGAACTGCAGCTCTTTGTAGAATTATTTTGATATTGGATACTATAATATTCACTGCCCACTGATAATCTTGTCCCATAATGCTGTGCAGGGCATTTGGTTGGGATTGTTTTTTTGCCATTAACTGTCCCTGGGGTGGTCCTAAGAGGATGAGACCACCACCGAAGTTCAACAAGATGTGCGTTTTGTTTATGCTCTTTGTCAAGGCATCTCCTTGGTCCTCCCCCTAGGTTTGGGGAGACCCGAAAATCAACACCTCTCTCATTGCCTAGTGTTTTCATTCAAAAATTTCACTTTAGTGGATTGGTTATATGCTTTTTAGCATGTAAATTTCCTTAATCAAAGCATCTGAGGGTGTTGTCGATTTAACTGCTACGTTACGTGAGCGCCGTTAGCGTAGCGTAGTACTACGCCCAGGGTTAGTCATATTCAAACTGCCCATTCTGGCCTATGGAGAACAGGTAGCCTTGCAATAGTGAAAAATGAAAATGGCTGTAATTCACTATCAGGACATGTCACACACATCAGGGCATGGCATTCCTTTTACCTACAATGCACCCTGCCCGTAGGCATACCATAGGGGTGACTAATATGCATAAAAGGGAAGGTTTAGGGACTGAAGTGGGTGTACTTGCTAGTCAACATGGCAGCACCAGACTGCACACTGGCTCTGCAATGGCAGCCTGAGACACACTTTACAAGCTGCTTCTGTGGGTGGCACAACCAGTGCTGCAAGCCCACCAGCAGCATTTGATTTACAAGCTCTGGGCACACGCAGTGCACTGTACTAGGGTCTGACAAGTAAACCAAATAAGCCAATCATGGATTCACTAATCCATACATTAATTTATAATAGGGAGAGCATATGCACTTTAGCACTGATCAGCAGTGGTTAAGTACCCAGAGTCATAAAACTAACAAAAACAGGTCATACAAAATACAGGAGGAAGGCAAAAAGTTCAGGGATGACCCTACAAAAAGGGCCAAGTCCAACACAACCCCCTTCTAGCCAAAACGCAGGGTAGACCAATCACTACTGTGATGGGCTTCCCTGCTTTAGGCGATAGAACAGGGACCCTAGCCCGCAACAGCAGGGGCATATTCCAGTTCTACGCCAATCTGATCCCTGTTGGATCCCTCTGTCCATACTCTCAGGACCAACTAGGCTACCCCACTGGTACTCCCTAGTTGTACACAGCCAGAACCAGGCCCTGTGCCATCCAGGGACTTCCGGTCCTTGCCAATCCACAGAGTGGGGTGCAGTAACCCCGGGCACAGAAGAGCCATTCTCCACCCTTCCTTTCAGTGTAGTTCCCAACTGCCATTGATCCTTCCACCTGGGGTTCTGCACTCTCCTCCTATGAGAGGCATCCTCAGAACACAACTCTCCCACCAGTACGGGACCTCTCTCCAGCAACTGGTCTACCAACCTGGGATCTAAACCCTCAGGCTGCACCGGGGTCAGAGGCAAAGACTCCCTCCCTTTGCACCCCCTTCTAGAGCACTGCACCCTTCCAACTGGAGTGGTACCCTAGAAGCTACATTGGTCAGGACACTGATTTCAGTTGCTCCTCCCTCCAGCTCAGACAACACCTGAACCTGGCTTCCCATCCCAGGGACCAACCCCTGCAGTTGAACACTTGCCCGGCTCACCAGGTCTTCGTTGGGAACACATATGCCCCACCCGAGGGTGACACATAACTCATGTGTCATGTGACAGTCTGCCTGGCGCAGATCTCCTGACCCCTGTCCATCTGACAGCTCGTGAAGATCCCCCAGGACAGAAGTGGGGTCCCCATGGTCATCCACCGGTGACTCAGCCCTTCTGGCTGGCCCCTGACCCACTGGTTCGTCCCCTGGGGAACTGATGGAAGCCTGCTTACAGACACTCCCAGTTCACCAGACACTTGGGAATCTCGCTCAACGGGTGGCCCATCAGGACAGCCTAGGCTCCCCACCTGGTGTTCCCTTAAAAAAAACATCCAGGCTCTGAGACTGGGTTTCGGGCACCTTGGGACAGGCAGCCCCACACTCACGCCATCTCCACTGAGATAGGATGTGACCCCCTACACCCCTCCCACTACACCAGGACCTAGCTGGGGTACTCTGAACCTCTTCCCTCACATAGGTCTGAAAGATACCTGAGCCACTCCTATTAGGATCACTCTAAAATGCCTCTTCAGACCCTCTCGCACGCAGCCAGAGGTCTGCCTCCTGTGCAAGCTCCCTGGGATCAGAGACCTCACACTCCAACCGGTTTTGGCATAGCTCTGGGAAACAGGGACTTAGAATATGCTCTCCCACAATTAGATCACACAGCCTCCTACAAGGGTTAACCAAATTATCCTTCACCTCTCCATCCAGTGCCTCGTACACGTACTCCACACCACTCTCTTGAGATTGGCAAGACAGTATCTGACTGTCTCTGTCACTCAACCCATACTCTTCTGGACGGTCTTCACACTCACATACCAGGACTTCAACATTGGGGGAACCCCTCCCCCTGCACACCTCTCATCTAGAGTCAGTAGAGTGTTCCTGCCACCACTAGGACCATGAAGACCTCGTCAGTTTTCCCATTTCCATCAGAGACACTGCACACTACTGGAGCTACGTCATGTCCTTGAACCTCCTGGTGTATGTTAACCTCCTCCTTCAAGTCAGGCGCCAAATCTCTGGGTGTGTGTACTACTCCCACAGCACTTGAAAATTCAATTTTGCTGCCACCATCTGAGCTTGACTCCACCTCCAACTCAGCAGAGCTAATTTCCTGAGCTACCCAGATTTCTTCTTCTTGGGCTAAGGCCCTTTTGGCCTCATCAAGCTTTCTCAGCTCCTCATCAATCTCTGTCCGCTTCTGGTCACAAGCCAGAAACCAGTCATCTTCTTCTGTTTCTTCCTTATTTTTAGAGAACTCCCCCCTCCTTAGCTCAACTGGTAGTGTTGCCTTCCAGTTGTGTAACTCATACTGAAATAGGGATGCTCTAAATCCTCCCTGGACCTTCTCTTCAAAGGCAGCAACTCTTTCCTTGCAAAACACACGTAGCTCCTTGATTGTGTAGAGAAACATGTGCCAGAAGTCGTGTTCCATTTTGCAACAACTAACCAGAGTCATAGTATCAAAAATACTTCCAGGAGGACACCAGAAAACAGAAAAACAGTATGTGGTTGTGGTCTGCGCTCACTAGTGGTGTACACCCATCACTGTATATGAGTCACAAATGCAAGTCCAGAATCCTACTGCTGCTACCAATGTCAGATTTGGGGGGTCTCTAGTTGGCAGAGGTTGTTACATTTGACCAAATAGGGACCCTTGCGTCCAGTCAGGGTAAGGGACTACACTCCTAAATAACCCCTGCTCACCTCCTTGGTAGCTTGGCATGAGCAGACAGGCTTATCTCAGAGGCAATGTGTAAAGCATTTGTGAGCACATACAGTAATACACTGACAACACTACAGATGGACACCACACACGTTGTATTATAAAAAGAGTATTTTTATATAGGCTTAATAAAAGACCACAAATGACAATAATCCACAATACTGTACTTTAAAATGGCAGAAATACCTTAGTTCTCTTTAGATGGTAAATGCAACACTTTATGTTCAATGTACCTTTGGATGTGTAGCGCTATACGAAAGCGTTGCAAGGGAGGTGATGCGTCAGTTCCTTACACGCAGGAACAGTGATGCATCGGTTCCTTACTGCGCTTCCGTGGAGATGCGACCAGCAGCGCTGTGATGGGATGACGATCCAATGCAATGAAACAAAATGGTGTCTTCTTCTTGATGCGAAAATGAAGAGACGGCCGTGCAGCGACTCGGTGAATCTTCTGAGCGGTGCCAGGCTTCTTCTGTTATGTGCCGGTGTCTGCTGCTACGGCAACACTCTTCTCTGGTAATGCGAGGCGCTTCGTGATGCAATGCAACAGCGGCAGCAGCAGCAGCAGCGGCACCCTTACACAGTGATGCGACGGCTGCGGCGGCAACACCCTTCTCCGATGATGCAACAGCATCTGCTGCAATTACGACACTCTTCTCCGGTGATGCGAGGTGCTTCGGTGATGCGATGCGACAGAGGCAGCGGTGGCACCCTTACTCAGTGTTGGGACTACAGCGGCTGTGCCAGCGTCATGCTTCTTCTCTGTTAGTCACGCTTCCAGCTCCCAGCGACACACAGTCTCTCAGAAGGTCCAGTACAATAGTAGGCACTTCAAATTCCCAGCAAGGGAATGCAGGGGAGCTGGTTGGTGAAGTCTGTTATCTCTGAGACTTCAGCAGGAGGCAAGCTCAATCTTCAAGCCCTTGGAGATCCTTTACAAGTTGATGAAAGTAGCACAAAGTTCCCTTCTCCTTTCTTTGGCAGTCAGGCAACCACTGCAGTCCAATCCCTCAAACAGCTCTCAGCTTAGGGATAGTCTCCTCCTTCAGTTTCTCTCTGGTTTCTCTCCTCAGCAAAGGCTCTTCTTGCTTCCCAAAAGTGATCTTAAGTGCTGGGGCCTGGGCCACAATATTTATACTATTATTCTCTTTGTTCTCTGAAGGCAGAGAGTGTCTGTGCCTAGTCCAAACCAGTTCTGGTCAGTCCTGGAGCACTTTGTTTACAGGACTCCTTCCTTCATTTGACAGTGTGGGCCAGGGACATCAGACGCACCACAGGAGGTCGAGCCAGCAGAGTGGAAGGCAGGCACCACCCTATTGAGACCCAGGTGCCACTCCTTCCCTCATTCTCTATGCAGATAGCCTGTGGCGGCTGGTCCATAGGGGCGCCGGGGCGCTGGAAACTGCTCATTGCAGTTCCGGCAAAAGGAATGTAAGCAGACAAATTGACAGCTTTCACAGTTTGTCTGTTTACATTTCCGGGCCGGCCTGTGCTTCATTGGAGAAAGTGCGCATGTCAACGCACAGCACACGCAGGCTAGAGGCGAGAGGTGAGTAGGGGTCCAGAAGATAGTCTGTCTGACTGCGCATGTGAGTGATGAGCATTGCTCCTCACTCACATTCACGAACCATTAGGTATGCTGCACATGCCTAATGTACTGCAGGCGTCTAAAGATAGGCTCCTGCTCGGGTGGTGATGTGTTTTTCGTAAAGTCGCCCCATGTCCTGTCAAATGCCAGCCGCCCGGCCCCCCATCGCATCCAGTCTCCTGATTTGGCAGTTCGTTTCTTGTAGTGTGGCAAAAGAGCAGGGAGAAGTTAGTTCCAGTCCACCACGTTGCAGAGGAGACGTGATGCGACGCGGGACCGGAGGAGATGCCTGGTAAGTTTTATTCATTAAATTAAGTTTAACCCCCACAACCCCTCCCTGCCCGTACCCCCCCCCCCCCCCGGAGTCATGCCGGCTGAGACGGGTCGGGGGGTAATTTGCATATGCTTAGGGTGTGAAACGCTTGTGGGTGCACACAGGGTACGATATGTGGTGAGTCGACATACAGTAATACTCCAAGACTAAACGTAAGTGCTGCCACCTTTTCTCGACTGCTGCATCCTAAACGCCACATTTTCACTGTAACAGTGATGAGGTTTTATGGGTGACCAGAGAGTTTTCAGAGGATCGGTTTCACATTGGTTTCCAGGTTATTTAACCGAGTTAATATATCTTATAATGGGGCCATGGCTTACGCGCCGAAGGAAGATGGTGGCACCCTGCTAGGCCATTCCATCACGGAGCTTAATTAAAGATTACCGGCCTCTCCTGATGTTCCCCTGAGGCTCTTCTTCGTGCACTCATCCCCCGCACTTCCTGGCGTCGATGTGAGGTGTTGTTGTGCCTTTCTGCGCTGTTTTCGCTACCCTACTTTCAACATGTCAATTCCTGTCAGACCTGCATCTCCGCCATTTTGCGGTTGTGGTGTCTTAATTAAATGAAATGATTCTATCTCCCATGGCGGATTCATATGGGTGAGCTGATTGTATCCTCACTGATGTTGTGTGTAAGAAAGAGCCTGTTTTCTGTAAGCTGTTTTTGAAAAACTTTGGATTATGCACCTCGTCAACTTGAAAGTCAGCTTGAAAGCCTTTTGTTGAGCTCCGGTTTCCTCTATACTTCGTGACCGGCTGCTGATCTTTCCAAGCCATTAACTCCGAGCTCTTAGCACTAGACTGGATATACATTATTACCTCTGTCACCCTTTACAACTTATTGCTGAGCTACCTTTTGACTGAACTTTTGCAAACACTGCAGTAACTCTCTCTGGATAGCACTAAGCTGCTTTATTTGTTTCAGAATAAGCACCCGCTATATATGTGGCGCTTTCAATGTTTCCTCTTCAATTTGTGGCAAGATATTTTCATCAGTTTTCTCTAACAAAAATCTTTTTTTATTTTTTTATTTAAATTTTATTTATTTTTTATTATGTCATAAACTATGTGGTGGCTCATGCATTTTGTAATGTATTACTGCTCTACTGCTACGCACTGAATGCGTTTTGTCTCCTTGCTTGCCTCGTTGATATCCTGCATGGCTTTTTTCGCAGGCGTTGTTGAGATGACTTCTCCTTGAATTCACATAATATTTGGAACAGACTTTCCATATTTCTTCTTTTATAATTGTTGTTCCTTCTGCACCTCCGGCATTTCAATCCTTTCTCCCCATTTTTGGATGGTTACTGTTCCTGGCCACTTTTTCTCTGTTATATAGGCCGGATTCGTCCATTTTTACCCTCTACTCGTTGTTCTATTCAACAATTTAAGATGGCCAGTGACCCACATGTCTCCTCTAAACCATTATCTTCAGGTGCAAAGCCAAAAAAGGCATAACAATTATCTGCCTTCTCCCATTCTCTCCTCCCAAAATCCTGTTTTGGACTCTATTCTGGAGGAGGTTCGCAGTCTTCAACCTTTCATGTCCGGCACTAATGAAAAGTTACGACAAATAGAAGACCGCTGGATCGTCATGGAAGGGAAAGTATTGGAGCTTGAGCATCGTGTGGAAGATCTTCAAGATATATCTACAAAAATTCCCCTGTTAGAACAAGAGATTCACAAACTCAAACTCCATACCGAGGACCTTGAAAACCGAAATCGTAGGATCCGACATGCTATCCATCCTGAAGAAATTTTTACCAGAGCTCTTAGACCTTCCATTCTCCCCACCTCTCAATATACAACGTGCACATCGTTTGGGCCGTCTTCATCCAAACTCGAATAAACCACATGGTATCATAATCCTTTTTCTGGAATTTACTGAACTTATGCATGTTCTCATCGCTGTTAAACTTAAACGACGTCTCATTTGGTCAGGACATATTATTTACATTTCACAGGATGTCTACAATTTTACGAATGCCTGTCGTAAGGAATTTTTGGCTCTTCGTCCTCACATGAACATCCAGTATGGCATTCTTCATCCCTGTCTTTGCAGGATTACCCATGAAGGATCCTCACTTTCTTTTGAAGACCCTGATAAACTGAAACTCTTTCTGCATAATATTTCTTCTCGTAATATGGAGTCTAATGCTTAGACTTTCTTTTTCCAGTTACCCATTTATTGTTCTTCTTAAACCACTTACATATCTGTTTTCTATTACTTAAAACAGCATTTCCTCTCACAATACGAGTACTAATGTTAAACTTCTTTGTAGTTCACTGGTTGCTACTGTTCACCTAAATATACTCAGTTTCATGCTATATATTTCTTGAATTATATCTATCTTCTCATTCTTACTTTTTGTTTTCTGCTATATACTCATTTCTCTATTCTTACGAGGCTACTTCTTACCTTTTTACTTTTTCTTCACTTATTGTCTTCGCAATGTTACTGTTCTCCTAAGTATACTCCCTTTCTTGCTTTGTACTCCTTGACTTATCTTTATTTTCTCATCTTTCTTTTATACTTTCTGTCTTCTGATATGTGCTCACTTTCTTTGTTATTTCTGTATCCTTTAGGAGGCCTTTTCTTACCTATTCTCTTCTTCCGCCGTTTCTGGTCTTTGGCATCATCATGCTACTCTCATTCCTAATTGCTTTTTTCTTTTCAGATCTGGACTCTTTTCCTTGATCTGCTTACTCTTTCTGTCTATATTTCTCTTGTTTCCTCTTTCTTACCTTTTCTTTTTATTCTCTGCTTACTCCTTCCCACATTTTCTTCTCACTTCATCTTTTTTACTCTTCTGAGTGTATTGTTGTTATCATATTGTAAATGTTTTACATTGGTCTTACAGCCTATTAGTCCTGTTTCCATATGTTCCTCCCTTCCCACCAACATGTTTAATATTGTCTCGTGGAATGTGCGAGGGTTAGGTCAACCTGTCAAGCGTCAAAAGGTATTGTCTCACCTATCCAAACTTAGTACCCATGTTGCCTTTTTACAAGAAACTCACTGTACTGATGTGGAATTGCTTAAACTTAAACATCAATGAGTTAATCAAATTGTTTTCTCTCCTGCTCTTGATCGTCATGGTGGTGTTGCTATTTTATTTCATAAGTCGATTAATGCACAAATTGTATCAACAGAATGTGATGCTAATGGACGATGGGTTCTGTAGTAGGGGATCTCTGTGTATAGTCATAATCTAGTGAATAGTCCCGCCCATGTGCGTGGACCCCGGCAATCAAAAATAATCTCTTAAGGTGTCAAATGATGCAGAAACTGCAAAGACACTTAAGAGAGAATTTAAAGACAAATAATGCAGCCTATATCCACAGGCTACACTGTCCAGTACTTCAACTAGAAATTCCACCAACAAAAACCACACACAACACAGCCTGCCCAGTTTCTTCCCTAGAGAAACTTGCCTCTACCAGTAAAATACTCTGGAATGATAGAGAGGAACTAAACAAATAAAGAGAGTTCCCTTGAGTTCCTAGTTTCTTAATTCGGACTGGACAGTCCACTATAGAGATAGTAATCGTATATGTGACCCGCAAGCATTCAATTACTTCATACTTCTATGGAACCATCAAAAAGAGCACTTACAATCTAAAATCATATGTACTACGTAGCCGGTAAGTTGTATGTTTAAGCAAATTAATTTTTATTATTATTTATAAAAACAGAACCAAATATAAAAAAAGCCTTTCAGTTAAAAACATGCACATATATATATTCCTTATGATAGTTGTTATTATTTGCATCAGTGTACTGTTGGTTTTAAACCACTCTGTCAATTCAAAGGTACATTACTTCATGGCAGGAATTTTAGTAAACAATACATTCAAACAAATTTATTTTAAAATGATTTTTTTTTAAAACCAAGTCGACGCGTTTCGGTGGATCTCTGCTGGGCGCACCACCTTCTTCAGGACAATATTTAAACAGTTCTGTAAAAATAGTTATTAAAAACAATATCAAACTTTATCCTCGGCATACGTTTACAAAGAAAAATAATAGTAACAATCTGACCATACATGCTATCAATTTATATACCGGTTATCCAAAGATCATTGACCGTTGTTGGCTACTTATATACAAAGATAGATTATAGGTACAGGACTACTTATTGTCTGTATTGTACATTCCTGTAAATCCTATTACTAGGTTCCATATTGGTTGCTAAGCATTACAGTTGAACCTTTCCCTGTGCTAATTTTGTGATCCCAATGTCTTACATACATCCCCACATGTTGTTGTCTGTTCTAGCACTACATATAGTCTATGCTAGATTTTTACTACGGTGGGCCACATGCATACAATGGTTAAGCACCCACCTTTTAGATTGTCTTTTTTCAGCTTAAATCATAAACCTCCTAATCAATTGAGGCGCTGATTCCAGATGGTTATATAATTCCTGTATCAATAATAGACAGAAGTATTATAGTCACGAACACTTGTTGCCCTTCGGGTCATTATGTTTCTATACATAATACTTACTGATAGGGATAATGATTAACGTGAATTCTTGTTATTTATTAGAAACTTCACGTCCTCGTGGTAGGTGAATAAGTTCTTTAACGTACAAGAGGGCACCTAATAATAAAAACATGTTTCAGGTGCTATTCTGACAATAGAGTCTCTATATTCGACTATGTTTAATAATAATGGAATTAGTCTTACCAATGTTAAAAGTGTTTAGCTGATATGTGTAAGGTTGTTTCTTTCCTTACATCTGGGGTCTTGCTGGGGATTCCTTCAGTCTTCTCCCTTACAGCATGCAGCTCTATCAGATAAATTGTTTTAATTAGGAGCACGCTGCTTAACTCTTAGATCAACTCGGTTGTTTATCTTTAGTGACTAGGCATAATTTGTGATGCTGTTCTCCATATATTTAAAAAATATATATATCACACACTAGGATTCAGGGTTAGTGTTCATCAACCCGACCTCCTGGCTCTATAATCACTATTATAACCCCGTGTTATTGAAGATTTTATAAGGGTTGTTGGATCTAACATTTCTGCTAGTATCATGCAAAGCGCTAGTTAAATATCACGCTGGTTGTGTATAAACATTATTAATTGTGGGCGTGTTTTCTTCCTTTTGAGCTACCCCGTTGTTGTGTGTATAAAGCGAATTATATATTCTCAAGAAAACAGGCTAAATCTACCTCTTTACGTACGAGCACAGGCTCTTTACAGTGGGGGAGTGACATATCTTTCCCGGTGCCTGTCTACGTGTATCTACAACTCTGCAGAGCGTGGTCATCAACTTTATGTGTGCCACGTGGTATCCTACCCTAGTTCTTTAAAGAGAGCCCCTCATTATAGGAACTTAAAAATAAACCTCAGTATGAACACCTCTTACCTGGTGCCTCTCTGTGTCACGTCTCTCATGAATTCTGGTAGGTTATACGGCACAGTCACTTCCTGTTTTTTAAGCGTTCACGTCCGATCACGTGGTTGCACTTAATGCGCCCACATCTATTGTTATTTAGAGAACCTTTCGGCCATCTTAGAATGGTGTTTTTTCTCGCATTATGTATAGTGATGCATCCATCTACTATGACGTTTAAAAGTATAGTTTAAGTTTGTAGGAGCCTTATGTGCGTAGAGAACCGATATATTTAAGCCTTATACTACAGGTTTCTTTCGCATGTGTGTAATTATTTTAACTCAAAAACCTCTCTCGGGCGTACTCTCCTCTCAGGAGCCCTTTAATCGGGGTGTTTGTTGTTCTGCCTAGTCCCATTGCTTGTAGCATAATGTTACAAGTTATTTAATAATAATGGACATTCTCAATGAAATTCACAAATAATCTCTGGGAGTAATTCGGCTTGCTCTTTCTTACGCATATCAGTTACTAGTCAGGCTTAGCCTAACCATCCTCTGGTGCTGGTTCCCTTGGTGGTGATAGGGAATGGTCATCATTAGAGATACTAGTGGCCTAGATCTTACAGTTTACTTATACATTCTTTCCCACTCTTCACGTTTATTTAATCCATGTGTAAATGTTTTAAATTTACACATGTAGAATTGCTTTCTTATTTTTCTTTTATTTTCAATGTTGCCTCCTCGTTTGGATAGTTCTATTTTTTCAATGACACACAATCTGAGATCTTCTATTTTGTGTTTATTCTCAAACCAATGTTCAGTGAGGGGGGCATTGCATTTATTGTTTTTCAGTGCTGATCTATGTTCATTAAGTTGTGTCCTGACTTCTCTGCCTGTCTCCCCTATATATCCTAAGCCACTAGGGCATTGGATCAGATAAATGACATTTTTTGTTCTACAGTTGAACATTTCCTTAGCTGTGTGTTCAATTCTGTTTATTGTTATTTTTTGTCCTGTAATGATTGATTTACAGTTAACACAACCATTGCATTGGTATGTTCCTATTACTTTTTTGTCGGTGTCTATGCTTTTTTGGTAACCAGTCTTTTTATCTTTATACGTTTTTACCAGTCTATTTCTGATGTTCCGGTTCCTTCTAAAGGAAAACAGGGGGTTTTCCAGAGCTGCCATGTTTTTATCTTGTAACAAACTCCAATTTCTATTAATAATATTTTTAATTTTGTTACTGAGTAAGGAGTAGTTTGTAACAAAGTTGATTCTGTTCAGTTCAGTTTTGTGGCTCTTTTCACTATCAAACAATAAATCACGATTGTAATATTTAGCTCTTTTGTATGCCTGCTTGATGATTCCTTTGGGATAACCTCTGCTGGATAGTTTCCTTTTAAGATTGCCTGCATGTTTTTCAAAGTCTCGTTTATCTGAGCAGTTTCTGCGTAGACGCAGAAACTGCCCAAACGGTATGTTGTCTTTTTGACATCTGGGGTGTTCACTGTCATAATGCAGCATGGTGTTCCTATCTGTTGGTTTTACATATAAATCCACGCTGAGTATGTTATCCTTATTTAGTATTTTAATGTCTAAGAAGTCACAGTATTCTTGACTGATATTATGTGTGAATCTCAGGTTGGGGTCACCGCAATTCAACCAATCAATAAATTCTAATAGTGTTGATTCATCACCTGTCCAGATAAAGAAAATGTCATCGATGAAACGTGACCACTGGGTCACGTTTTCAAAAAAAGGGGCAGCCTCATTGTGTATGTGTTTATTCTCAAAGGCACCAACATAGAGACACGCCAGGCTCGGTGCACAGGTGGCCCCCATGCTGGTGCCCTTCGTTTGGCAGAATAGATCATCCTCAAAGATAAAAATATTATTCATGAGGATTAGTTCAACCAGCTCCACTATAAAATAAGAGTGTTCTGATGGATCTCCATTTATGTCCAATAGGACTTCCTTAACTGTATTCACTGTTGCTTTCTGCGGGATGTTCGTGTATAACGCCTCAATATCGAGGCTTACCATCCATTGGTTGTTGCTATTGAATTTAAGGCCTTCGACCTTTTTTATCATTTCGGTGGTATCTTTTATATAAGATTTTTGTAATGCTACCAGTGGTCGCAGAAATTTATCTACGTAAATGCTCAATGGTTCAGTGGCTGAATTTAAACTAGAAACTATCGGTCTCATAGGGGGGTCTGTTATGCTTTTATGGACTTTAGGTAGTCCATAAATAGCTGGAAGGGTTGGGTCTTTATTGTATAAAAAATCATACTCTTCAATACAAATAATTTGGTCTTCTTTTGCAAAGTCGAGGACTCTTTTTATATTAACTTGTAAATGTTTCCATTCCTCTCTAGTTGATTTCCTGTAGTGTTCATTTACATCTAGCAGGGACCTCATTCTTCTATTATAGTCATCCGTGTCTAATAACACGATACTCCCACCTTTGTCTCCAGGTTTTATTGTGAGCTGGTCACATTTTTCTAGATTTAATAAAGCATCTCTACACTCCTTGGACAAATTATTGTTGTAAATTTTAAGGTCTAAATCCAACAGATCTTCAATGTCTTTTTCCACAGCTCTTTCGAATAATTCCACATTTTTGTGTACCATGGTGCGAGCTGGTGTCCACGTAGAGGCCGGCTTTAGACCTGAGCGGTTTATTTTATCATTTGGCTCTTTATTGAGGAAAAAATATTTTAGCCTAATTTTTCTAAATAAACTTTTTATGTCTTTCTCGATGTCATAACTGTTGGGTTTAGACGTGGGAGCAAAGCCTAAGCCTAAATTTAGTACTACCTCCTCTGATTTGTTTAAAACTTTTTTGGATAAATTAATGATTGGAGCTTTGTCATAGGGTGTTAGTCCCATTGTTTCTGGCTTCACGTTCTGATATAGGGGGGTCTGTATGTTTGTGCTGGTCGTCGGTAGTTCCCAAGGCCCCTCCCTCTGTTTACTTGGTTCGGTCTGGTTTGTTGTTGTCCTAAAAAGGTCTTTGTTCCCTGTGTTGTCCTTGATTGTTCTCATTTCTATTCTTGTCACTAAGTTGACCTTCATCCTCTGATTCAGTGCTTGCATATGAGGTATCGGAAAAACGTACGTTTTTCTTCATACCTTTAGGGCGATATGGGTACCAAGTTTTTTTCTGATAGGTAGTATCCTGTGCTGGGGTATCATAGTAGTCTTTTTTAGTGTAGGGATAAATTAATTCTCTACTGAATCTAGACACATCTTTGATTAGTTTATTCGTTTTTTTATTTATCAAATACTCTTTATACCCTTCAACATCAGTTTCTATTTCTTTGAGTTTACGTTTTGCCTCCTCTAGTGCGTTACTCATACTGGCTTTTAGTTCTTCTTCTAGTTTATCTAGCTCTCTTTTTTCTATTAGGATAAATTCTTGTGCAGTTTCAATAATTAACAGCATCCAGTCCCTGCTGCATCTGTTTGCTATCAGGGTCCAGTGCTCTATGAACTTATCATTTTTTACAAAGAGGCCAGGTTCATTCTTAACCTGTAATCCAATAGGAATAATACCCTTTTTACAGTATTCAATTAGGAACTCAGCGTGTGGTTCAGTCCGTGTCACCTTCTTTTTAAGGTTCCAAAAGTTATTCCACTTTTCTGCATTGCTACCCGTCAAAGCAGAGGTGTTAATATTTTTGGAACTACCAATAATTTTCAAAAATTGGTCTTCAGTCAAACCAAAGAATTTTTATTGAGTCCATTGTGGGTTACACAATGTTGTGACTACCTCTCCAGCTATCCAGCCGTACAATAACAATGTAAATCAAAGGAGAGTAACCCTTATATGTCATGGGAACAGGGTCTGTAAAACTAAACAAATAAAGAGAGTTCCCTTGAGTTCCTAGTTTCTTAATTCGGACTGGACAGTCCACTATAGAGATAGTAATCGTATATGTGACCCGCAAGCATTCAATTACTTCATACTTCCATGGAACCATCAAAAAGAGCACTTACAATCTAAAATCATATGTACTACGTAGCCGGTAAGTTGTATGTTATAAGCAAATTAATTTTTATTATTATTTATAAAAACAGAACCAAATATAAAAAAAGCCTTTCAGTTAAAAACATGCACATATATATATATTCCTTATGATAGTTGTTATTATTTGCATCAGTGTACTGTTGGTTTTAAAGCACTCTGTCAATTCAAAGGTACATTACTTCATGGCAGGAATTTTAGTAAACAATACATTCAAACAATTTTTTTTTAAAATGATTTTTTTTTAAAACCAAGTCGACGCGTTTCGGTGGATCTCTGCTGTACGCACCACCTTCTTCAGGACAATATTTAAACAGTTCTGTAAAAATAATTATTAAAAACAATATCAAACTTTATCCTCGGCATACGTTTGCAAAGAAATATAATAGTAACAATCTGACCATACATGCTATTAATTTATATACCGGTTATCCAAAGATCATTGACCGTTGTTGGCTACTTATATACAAAGATAGATTATAGGTACAGGACTACTTATTGTCTGTATTGTACATTCCTGTAAATCCTATTACTAGGTTCCATATTGGTTGCTAAGCATTACAGTTGAACCTTTCCCTGTTCTAATTTTGTGATCCCACTGTCTTACATACATCCCCATATTCTTACATGTTGTTGTCTGTTCTAGCACTACATATAGTCTATGCTAGATTTTTACTACGGTGGGCCACATGCATACAATGGTTAAGCACCCACCTTTTAGATTGTCTTTTTTCAGCTTGAATCATAAACCTCCTAATCAATTGAGGCGCTGATTCCAGATGGTTATATAATTCCTGCATCAATAATAGACAGAAGTATTATAGTCACGAACCCTTGTTGCCCTTCGGGTCATTATGTTTCTATACATAATACTTACTGATAGGGATAATGATTAACGTGAATTCTTGTGTTTTATTAGAAACTTCACGTCCTCGTGGTAGGTGAATATGTTCTTTAACGTACAAGAGGGCACCTAATAATAAAAACATGTTTCAGGTGCTATTCTGACAATAGAGTCTCTATATTCGACTATGTTTAATAATAATGGAATTAGTCTTACCAATATTAAAAGTGATTAGCTGATATGTGTAAGGTTGTTTCTTTCCTTACATCTGGGGTCTTGCTGGGGATTCCTTCAGTCTTCTCCCTTACAGCATGCAGCTCTATCAGATAAATTGTTTTAATTAGGAGCATGCTGCTTAACTCTTAGACCAACTTGGTTGTTTATCTCTAGTGACTAGGCATAATTCGTGATGCTGTTCTCCATATATTTAAAAAAGATATATATCACACACTAGGATTCAGGGTTAGCGCTCATCAACCCGACCTCCTGGCTCTGTAATCACTATTAATTTTTAATTTAAAGGAGCTTGTAGAGCACCTGGTGACGCCTCCCGGCGTGTCCCCGCGCTGTGGAGAGAGTGTAAGAAGGAGTAGAGGAAAACCCATCACCAAGTAAAGAGGCAGGTTTTTAGTTTCTTCCTAAACAGGATTTCGTTATTCTCCATCCTGATATCCGAGGAAGAAGGTTCCATTTCCTGGCCGCCAAAGTCCGGAAGGATTTGCCTCCCATTCTGGCCTTTTTGGGGCGTGTGGTTCTGAGCAGACCCATACCTTTAGATCTAAGCGACCTGCTCGGTTCATAGACAGTCGCCAAATCCGACATGTAGGCCGGTGCTCTGTGATGAATTATTTTATGGCACCACAGCATAGCTTTAAAATCAATCCTCTTCCTGATGGGCAGCCAATGGAGGGCTACAAGAGAGGGGCGAGATGGAGCTCGCCGAGGGAGCCTCAAGACCAGGCGAGCTGCCGAATTTTGTAACCCCGTGTTATTGAAGATTTTATAAGGGTTGTTGGATCTATCATTTCTGCTAGTATCATGCAAAGCGCTAGTTAAATATCACGCTGGTTGTGTATAAACATTATTAATTGAGGGCGTGTTTTCTTCCTTTTGAGCTACCCCGTTGTTGTGTGTATAAAGCGAATTATATATTCTCAAGAAAACAGGCTAAATCTACCTCTTAACGTACGAGCACAGGCTCTTTACAGTGGGGGAGTGACATATCTTTCCCGGTGCCTGTCTACGTGTATCTACAACTCTGCAGAGCGTGGTCATCCACTATACCTGTGCCACGTGGTATGTTATGTTATGTTATGTTGATTTATTATGCGCACAGATACTCCAGCCAAGGAGCGTCCTGGCGCAGTATCCTACCCTGGTTCTTTAAAGAGAGCCCCTCATTATAGGAACTTCAAAAAAAAACTCAGTATGAACACCTCTTACCTGGTGCCTCTCTGTGTCACGTCTCTCATGGATTCTGGTAGGTTATACGGCTCAGTCACTTCCTGTTTTTTAAGCGTTCACGTCCGATCACGTGGTTGCACTTAATGCGCCCACATCTATTGCTATTTAGAGAACCTTTCGGCCATCTTAGAATGGTGTTTTTTCTCGCATTATGTATAGTGATGCATCCATCTACTATGACGTTTAAAAGTATAGTTTAAGTTTGTAGGAGCCTTATGTGCGTAGAGAACCGATATATTTATGCCTTATACTACAGGTTTCTTCCGCATGTGTGTAATTATTTTAACTCAAAAACCTCTCTCGGGCGTACTCTCCTCTCAGGAGCCCTTTAATCGGGGTGTTTGTTGTTCTGCCTAGTCCCATTGCTTGTAGCATAATGTTACAAGTTATTTAATATTAATGGATATTCTCGATGAAATTCACAAATAATCTCTGGGAGTAATTCGGCTTGCTCTTTCTTAAGCATATCAGTTACTAGTCAGGCTTAGCCTAACCATCCTCCGGTGCTGGTTCCCTTGGTGGTGATAGGGAATGGTCATCATTAGAGATACTAGTGGCCTAGATCTTACAGTTTACTTATACATTCTTTCCCACTCTTCACGTTTATTTAATCCATGTGTAAATGTTTTAAATTTACACATGTAGAATTGCTCTCTTATTTTTCTTTTATTTTCAATGTTGCCTCCTCGTTTGGAAAGTTCTATTTTTTCAATGACACACCATCTGAGATCTTCTATTTTGTGTTTATTCTCAAACCAGTGTTCAGTGAGGGGGGCATTGCATTTATTGTTTTTCAGTGCTGATCCATGTTCATTAAGTCGTGTCCTGACTTCTCTGCCTGTCTCCCCTATATATCCTAAGCCACAAGGGCATTGGATCAGATAAATGACATTTTTTGTTCTACAGTTGAACATTTCCTTAGCTGTGTGTTCAATTCTGTTTATTGTTATTTTTTGTCCTGCAATGATTGATTTACAGTTAACACAACCAGTGCATGAGTATGTTCCTATTACTTTTTTGTCGGTGTCTATGCTTTTTTGGTAACCAGTCTTTTTATCTTTATACGTTTTTACCAGTCTATTTCTGATGTGCCGGTTCCTTCTAAAGGAAAACAGGGGGTTTTCCAGAGCTGCCATGTTTTTATCTTGTAACAAACTCCAATTTCTATTAATAATATTTTTAATTTTGTTACTGAGTAAGGAGTAGTTTGTAACAAAGGTGATTCTGTTCAGTTCAGTTTTGTGGCTCTTTTCACTATCAAACAATAAATCACAATTGTAATATTTAGCTCTTTTATATGCCTGCTTGATGATTCCTTTGGGATAACCTCTGCTGGATAGTTTCCTTTTTAGATTGCCTGCATGTTTTTCAAAGTCTCGTTTATCTGAGCAGTTTCTGCGTAGACGCAGAAACTGCCCAAACGGGATGTTGTCTTTTTGACATCTGGGGTGTTCACTGTCATAATGCAGCATGGTGTTCCTATCTGTTGGTTTTACATATAAATCCACGCTGAGTATGTTATCCTTATTTTGTATTTTAATGTCTAAGAAGTAACAGTATTCTTGACTGATATTATGTGTGAATCTCAGGTTGGGGTCACCATAATTCAACCAATCAATAAATTCTAATAGGGTTGCTTCATCACCTGTCCAAATAAAGAAAATGTCATCGATGAAACGTGACCACTGGGTCACGTTTTCAAAGAAAGGGGCCGCCTCATTGTGTATGTGTTTATTCTCAAAGGCACCAACATAGAGACACGCCAGGCTCGGCGCACAGGTGGCCCCCATGCTGGTGCCCTTCGTTTGGCAGAATAGATCATCCTCAAAGATAAAAATATTATTCATGAGGATTATTTCAACCAGCTCCACTATAAAATAAGAGTGTTCTGATAGATCTCCATTTATGTCCATTAGGACTTCCTTAACTGTATTCACTGTTGCTTTCTGCGGGATGTTCGTGTATAACGCCTCAATATCGAGGCTTACCATCCATTGGTTGTTGCTATTGAATTTAAGGCCTCGAATTTTTTTATCATTTCGGTGGTAACTTTTATATAAGATTTTTGTAATGCTACCAATGGTCGCAGAAATTTATCTACGTAAATGCTCAATGGTTCAGTGGCTGAATTTAAACTAGAAACTATCAGTCTCATAGGGGGGGTCTGTTATGCTTTTATGGACTTTAGGTAGTCCATAAATAGCTGGAAGGGTTTAGTCTTTATTGTATAAAAAACCATACTCTTCAATACATATAATTTGGTCTTCTTTTGCAAAGTCGAGGACTCTTTTTATATTAACTTGTAAATTTTTCCATTCCTCTCTAGTTGATTTCCTGTAGTGTTCATTTACATATAGCAGGGACCTCATTCTTCTATTATAGTCATCCGTGTCTAATAACACGATACTCCCACCTTTGTCTCCAGGTTTTATTGTGAGCTGGTCACATTTTTCTAGATTTAATAAAGCATCTCTACACTCCTTGGACAAATTATTGTTGTAAATTTTAAGGTCTAAATCCAACAGATCTTCAATGTCTTTTTCCACAGCTCTTTCGAATAATTCCACATTTTTGTGTACCATGGTGCGAGCTGGTGTCCACGTAGAGGCCGGCTTTAGACCTGAGCGGTTTATTTTATCATTTGGCTCTTTATTGAGGAAAAAATATTTTAGCCTAATTCTTCAAAATAAACTTTTTATGTCTTTCTGGATGTCATAACTTTTGGGTTTAGACGTGGGAGCAAAGCCTAAGCCTAAATTTAGTACTACCTCCTCTGATTTGTTTAAAACTTTTTTGGATAAATTAATGATTGGAGCTTTGTCATAGGGTGTTAGTCCCATTGTTTCTGGCTTCTCGTTCTCATATAGGGGGGTCTGTATGTTTGTGCTGGTCGTCGGTAGTTCCCACGGCCCCTCCCTCTGTTTACTTGGTTCGGTCTGGTTTGTTGTTGTCCTAAAAAAGGTCTTTGTTCCCTGTGTTGTCCTTGATTGTTCTCATTTCTATTCTTGTCACTAAGTTGACCTTCATCCTCTGATTCAGTGCTTGCATATGGGGTATCGGAAAAACTTAAGTTTTTCTTCATACCTCTAGGGCAATATGGGTACCAAGTTTTTTTCTGATAGGTAGTATCCTGTGCTGGGGTATCATAGTAGTCTTTTTTAGTGTAGGGATAAATTAAATCTCTACTGAATCTATACACATCTTTGATTAGTTTATTAGTTTTTTTATTTATCAAATACTCTTTATACCCTTCAACATCAGTTTCTATTTCTTTGAGTTTATGTTTTGCCTCCTCTAGTGCGTTACTCATACTGACTTTTAGTTCTTTTAGTTTATCTAGCTCTCTTTTTTCTATTATTTACAAGTTAATATAAAAAGAGTCCTAGACTTTGCAAAAGAAGACCAAATTATATGTATTAAAGAGTATGATTTTTTATACAATAAAGACCCAACCCTTCCAGCTATTTATGGACTCCCTAAAGTCCATAAAAGCATAACAGACCCCCCTATGAGACCGATAGTTTCTAGTTTAAATTCAGCCACTGAACCATTGAGCATTTACGTAGATAAATTTCTGCGACCATTGGTAGCATTACAAAAATCTTATATAAAAGATACCACCGAAATGATAATAAAGGTCGAAGGCCTTAAATTCAATAGCAACAACCAATGGATGGTAAGCCTCGATATTGAGGCGTTATACACGAACATCCCGCACAAAGCAACAGTGAATACAGTTAAGGAAGTCCTAATGGACATAAATGGAGATCTATCAGAACACTCTTATTTTATAGTGGAGCTGGTTGAACTAATCCTCATGAATAATATTTTTATCTTTGAGGATGATCTATTCTGCCAAACGAAGGGCACCAGCATGGGGGCCACCTGTGCGCCGAGCCTGGCGTGTCTCCATGTTGGTGCCTTTGAGAATAAACACATACACAATGAGGCGGCCCCTTTCTTTAAAAACGTGACCCAGTGGTCACGTTTCCTCAATGACATTTTCTTTATTTGGACAGGTGATGAAGCAACCCTATTAGAATTTATTGATTGGTTGAATTGCGGTGACCCCAACCTGAGATTCACACATAATATCAATGAAGAATACTGTGACTTCTTAGACATTAAAATACAAAATAAGGATAACATACTCAGCGTGGATTTATATGTAAAACCAACAGATAGGAAGACCATGCTAAATTATGACAGTGAACACCCCAGATATCAAAAAGACAACATCCCGTTTGGGCAGTTTCTGCGTCTACGCAGAAACTGCTCAGATAAACAAGACTTTAAAAAACATGCAGGCAATCTAAAAAGAAAACTATCCAGCAGAGGTTATTCCAAAGGAATCATCAAGCAGGCATATAAAAGAGCTAAATATTACAATTGTGATTTATTGTTTGATAGTGAAAAGAGCCACAAAACTGAACTGAACAGAATCACCTTTGTTACAAACTACTCCTTACTCAGTAACAATATTAAAAATATTATTAATACAAATTAGAGTTTGTTACAAGGTAAAA
Source organism: Lissotriton helveticus (assembly GCF_964261635.1). Lineage (NCBI taxonomy): Eukaryota > Metazoa > Chordata > Amphibia > Caudata > Salamandridae > Lissotriton > Lissotriton helveticus. The sequence continues at coordinate 87,749,956 of NC_136063.1, forward strand.
ACATGGCAGCTCTGGAAAAACCCCTGTTTTCCTTTAGAAGGAACTGGAACATCAGAAATAGACTGGTAAAAACATATAAAGATAAAAAGACTGGTTACCAAAAAAGCATAGACACCGACAAAAAAGTAATAGGAACATACCCATGCAATGGTTGTGTTAACTGTAAATCAATCATTACAGGACCAAAAAATAACAATAAACAGAATTGATCACACAGCTAAGGAAATGTTCAACTGTAGAACAAAAAATGTCATTTATCTGATCCAATGCCCTTGTGGCTTAGGATATATAGGGGAGACTGGCAGAGAAGTCAGGACACGACTTAATGAACATAGATCAGCACTGAAAAACAATAAATGCAATGCCCCCCTCACTGAACACTGGTTTGAGAATAAACACAAAATAGAAGATCTCAGATGGTGTGTCATTGAAAAAATAGAACTATCCAAACGAGGAGGCAACATTGAAAATAAAAGAAAAATAAGAGAGCAATTCTACATGTGTAAATTTAAAACATTTACACATGGATTAAATAATCGTGAAGAGTGGGAAAGAATGTATAAGTAAACTGTAAGATCTAGGCCACTAGTATCTCTAATGATGACCATTCCCTATCACCACCAAGGGAACCAGCACCAGAGGATGGTTAGGCTAAGCCTGACTAGTAACTGATATGCGTAAGAAAGAGCAAGCCGAATTACTCCCAGAGATTATTTGTGAATTTCATCGAGAATGTCCATTAATATTAAATAACTTGTAACATTATGCTACAAGCAATGGGACTAGGCAGAACAACAAACACCCCGATTAAAGGGCTCCTGAGAGGAGAGTACGCCCGAGAGAGGTTTTTGAGGTAAAATAATTGCACACATGTGGAAGAAACCTGTAGTATAAGGCTTAAATATATCGGTTCTCTACGCACGTAAGGCTCCTACAAACTTAAACTATACTTTTAAACGTCATAGTAGATGGATGCATCACTATACATAATGCGAGAAAAAACACCATTCTAAGACGGCCGAAAGGTTCTTGAAATAGCAATAGATGTGGGTGCATTAAGTGCAACCACGTGATCGGACGTGAACGCTTAAAAAACAGGAAGTGACTGAGCCGTATAACCTACCAGAATCCATGAGAGACGTGACACAGAGAGGCACCAGGTAAGAGGTGTTCATACCGACGTTTTTTTTGATGTTCCTATAATGAGGGGCTCTCTTTAGAGAACTAGGGTAGGATACCACGTGGCACACATAAAGTGGATGACCACGCTCTGCAGAGTTGTAGATACATGTAGACAGGCACCGGGAAAGATATGTCACTCCCCCACTGTAAAGAGCCTGTGATCGTACGTAAAGAGGTAGATTTAGCCTGTTTTCTTGAGAATATATAATTCGCTTTATACACACAACAACGGGGTAGCTCAAAAGGAAGAAAACACGCCCACAATTAATAATGTTTATACACAACCAGCGTGATATTTAACTAGCGCTTTGCATGATACTAGCAGAAATGTTAGATCCAACAACCCTTATAAAATCTTCAATAACACGGGGTTATAATAGTGATTATAGAGCCAGGAGGTCGGGTTGATGAACGCTAACCCTGAATCCTAGTGTGTGATATATATATTTTTTAAATATATGGAGAACAGCATCACAAATTATGCCTAGTCACTAGAGATAAACAACCGAGTTGATCTAAGAGTTAAGCAGCATGCTCCTAATTAAAACAATTTATCTGATAGAGCTGCATGCTGTAAGGGAGAAGACTGAAGGAATCCCCAGCAAGACCCCAGATGTAAGGAAAGAAACAACCTTACACATATCAGCTAATCACTTTTAACATTGGTAAGACTAATTCCATTATTATTAAACATAGTCGAATATAGAGACTCTATTGTCAGAATAGCACCTGAAACATGTTTTTATTATTAGGTGCCCTCTTGTACGTTAAAGAACTTATTCACCTACCACGAGGATGTGAAGTTTCTAATAAATAACAAGAATTCACGTTAATCATTATCCCTATCATTAAGTATTATGTATAGAAACATAATGACCCGAAGGGCAACAAGGGTTCGTGACTATAATACTTCTGTCTATTATTGAGACAGTAATTATATAACCATCTGGAATCAGCGCCTCAATTAATTAGGAGGTTTATGATTTAAGCTGAAAAAAGACAATCTAAAAGGTGGGTGCTTAACCATTGTATGCATGTGGCCCACCGTAGTAAAAATCTAGCATAGACTATATGTAGTGCTAGAACAGACAACAACATGTATGAATGTGGGGATGTATGTAAGACATTGGGATCACAAAATTAGCACAGGGAAAGGTTCAACTGTAATGCTTAGCAACCAATATGGAACCTAGTAATAGGATTTACAGGAATGTACAATACAGACAATAAGTAGTCCTGTACCTATAATCTATCTTTGTATATAAGTAGCCAACAACGGTCAATGATCTTTGGATAACCGGTATATAAATTGATAGCATGTATGGTCAGATTGTTACTATTATTTTTCTTTGTAAACGTATGCCGAGGATAAAGTTTGATATTGTTTTTAATAATTATTTTTACAGAACTGTTTAAATATTGTCCTGAAGAAGGTGGTGCGCACAGCAGAGATCCACCGAAACGCGTCGACTTGGTTTTTAAAAAAAATCATTTTAAAATAAATTTGTTTGAATGTATTGTTTACTAAAATTCCTGCCATGAAGTAATGTACCTTTGAATTGACAGAGTGCTTTAAAACCAACAGTACACTGATGCAAATAATAACAACTATCATAAGGAATATATATATGTGCATGTTTTTAACTGAAAGGCTTTTTTTATATTTGGTTCTGTTTTTATAATTAATAATAAAAATTAGTTTGCTTATAACGTACAACTTACCGGCTACGTAGTACATATGATTTTAGACTGTAAGTGCTCTTTTTGATGGCTCCATGGAAGTATGAAGTAATTGAATGCTTGCTGGTCACATATACGATTACTATCTCTATAGTGGACTGTCCAGTCCGAATTAAGAAACTAGGAACTCAAGGGAACTCTCTTTATTTGTTTAGTTTTACATACCCTGTTCCCTTGACATATAAGGGTTACTCTCCTTTGATTTACATTACAATGATAGAGAGGAAGGCATGGACAGACAAGCCCCATAGGCTGCTATTATGTGGCTTAAATAGGATACTGTGCCTTTAAGAGAACTCTCCAGAACTTTCTCCCAGTATCCCAGAATGCACATCAGGTCCCTTTTACTTTCAGTTCTTTTTTCTGGCTCCTGCTAACAGGACCCTGGCATTGAGCTCTCCCTTTTTCAAGGGTGTATATTGGATTTAAGTTCACTTTTCTTGATAAAAGTGTTTGCAGTTATACTCTTGGTGTTTCCCTTCTCTCCTGTGTGTGTTTGTAAGGCTTTTAAGGCTCTAAAATGCCTGCTCTTTTCGACAAATGCCCATCATGTGGAAGGAAGAAGGCCAAGACTGATCCACACGACTCCTGCATTATTTGTCTCCCTGAAGCATGTCCCTGAAGACTGTGACATCTGCCAGAACCTCTCAGCAAGGACCCTGAGGGACAGGCTGAAGATTAGGCTTCAAGGCCTGGAAGAGAGACGACTGCAGGCTGCAGGTGGGTCTGGGCAGACTAGTAAGGTTCCATCTGCCTCTGCTGAGGCCTCTGGGGGGCTCCCCAGAGGCAGGAAGATCAGCAAGCGGTCCCGGTCTCCGTCAGCGTTGATTGCATCGACGACGACGTCGAGAGGGATGACGACGGTGTGTTCCCCGGCGCTCCGAGACGAGGCGGCGTGAAGATTTGACGTCGAAGAGCCTGGTTAGGCCTCTGTCGAAACAACTGTCTACGGCGTCTTCGTCGTCATCGTCGAAGGAGAAGCCACAGGCATCGGCGCTCGTCATCGAGGCGATACCGCCGGTCGCCGTCGAGGAGACGGTCGGCGTCGAAGGGATCCTCGGCATCGAGGACCTCGAGGAAGAGGACGACGTCAAGGAGGAGTCAACGATCGTCGTCGAGAAAGGAGCCGTCGACGTCGCGGAGGCGGCGTTCGGCGTCAAGAAAGGAACGGTCAACGTCGCGGAGGTGAAGTTCGGCGTCAAGGAAGGAGAGGTCGACATCGCGGAGGCGACGGTCGACAACTGAGTCGCGGAGGCGACATTCGACACCGGAGGAACGACGTTCGGAGTCGAGGAGAAAGAGGTCAGCGTCGCGGAGTCGTTCTCACTCCCCGAAGCGGTGCAGAAGGAGTTCTGGCGCCAGAAGTCACGCTGAGTCTGTTGGAGGGCGCCGGAGACGGCGATCACATACTGGAGGGGCTGGTTCGCAGTCCCCTCCTCTGAAGAAGTCACCAGCCTCGGTGTACTCGGCGGTATATACACCACCTCGGCCGAAGGCACCTCCTCCGCCTTTACCTAAGGAGAACCCTCCCGTCAACCCTCCGCTTCTATCACTTCCTCCCTCGGGACAGCCACCACCTCCGCTCCCGCCACGTGGTCCCGCCCCTCGGCCAGAGATACCTCCTGTTCCTCCGCCAAAATCGGTGTCACTACCTCTGCTGCCTACACCACCTAAGGGGACTCCAAAACCAAGACCCCAGGATAGGCCATGGAAACCTGCGGAGCGCCCACGAACCGGGAGGTCACGCTCTCGCTCCAGGAGGAGGGAGCGATTGCGCCAAAGGTCGTCCACGCGGTTGAGACACCGCTATTGGAGGCACAGATCTCGCTCTCACACAAGGTCCTCAGGGACCAGGGACTACTCTCCGACTTTGTCGGGATCACCGGACACAAGGGTGTCTCCGGTTGATGACCTGGTGGCGTTTCATGATGTCCTTTAGAGAGGCGCAGCCAAACTGGGCATATCCTTGACGGTGCCCACGCCCAAGACGTCGGTCATTTTCGAGACACTGCACCAGAAACACCTGTCTCGTCCACTACTACCTCTGGTTCTGGGCCTGGAGGAACCGGCCATGGACCTTTTCCTCACCCCTGCAGTGACTAAGGCGGCACCATCGAGATTGCAGAAAAAATACCGGGCTCCCGATTCGGACCATGCTTTTCTAAGGGTGGAACCTCTTCCGGATTCTGTGATTGTGATGGCGGCCCGCAAACAGCATGCAGCCCCCCCGTCATCCACTGCCCCCCCAGACAAAGAGTCTAGATGGATAGATTCAGTTGGAAGGAAAGTGTGTGGAACATCAGCGACCTCTATGAAGGCTGCGAGTGCCACGGCTGTGTTGGGACGCTACGACCGTGCCCTCTGGGACTCCCTCCAGCAGTTTGCGGAACACTTGCCTCGCGAGAAGTGGGAAGATTTCCAGGAAGTGCTAAACAAAGGGATGCTGGTAGCGAATCAAATTATCAGCGCTGCAGCAGATTCATCCTTCTTGGCGGCACATGGCTTTTGCCATGGGATTAACCAGCGACGACACGCCTGGCTCCGCCTTACATCACTAAAACCAGACGCACAGCAAAGGGTGGCCAATCTTCCATTCTCTGGCGAAACCCTATTTGCGAAACATGCGGATGACGAAATGGCCCGCATGAAGGCGGAGGCCGAAACACTCATGGCTGTGGGTCTAGAGAAGCCTAAAGAAGCGAAGAAATCGTACCGCCCTTTCCAGCGGCGGTTCGGTGGGCAGGGCAGAGGACATGGCCAAGCTTCGGGACAGTCGCAGCAACAACAACAGTTCCGTAAGCCGTTCCAGAAACGCCCGAAGGGCAGAGGAGGCCAGCAGTCGGCACCAGTGACCAAAGACCCGGCTGGGTCTAGGCCCTGAGCGCTTACTTCTCCCGGATCTGTTACCCACTCCGGTAGGGGGAAGCATTCAATTTTTTCTGGCAGAGTGGAGAAAAATTACTCCGGACAAGTGGGTGCTGAATATTGTTTGCAATGGATACAGTCTTCGGTTCACCAGCCCGCCTCCTGCAATTCCACCGGTCAGCTCGCAGTTTCAACTGCGCGAGCTCCAGGCGGAGGAAGATATTCTGTTAAGGAAAAGGGCGATAGAAGACGTACCTCTGTCTCAGAGAGGAAGAGGTCTGTACTCCCGGTTCTTCCTGGTTCGCAAGAAGGACAAGAACGAGTTCAGGCCCATTCTGGACTTGCGACAGGCAAACAGATTAATTCGCAGGGAAAAGTTTTGCATGCTGTCGTTGCATCAGATTTATCCTCAGTTGCAACAGGGAGACTGGCTATGTGCTATAGACCTACAGGATGCGTACTTCCATGTGCCCATTGCACACAAACACAGGAAGTTCCTGCGGTTCCAAGTCAGCGCCAATCATTATCAATACACAGTACTCCCATTCGGAATAAAGTCTGCGCCGAGAACATTCTCGAAGTGCATGGCGGTGGTAGCAGCACACCTGAGGAAGAACAAGGTGTTCGTCTACCCGTACCTGGACGATTGGTTGATCAAGGCATCCTCCTTCTCGGAAGCTCGAGCACACTTCCAGAAGACGTGCGTTCTCTTGAACAAACTGGGGTTGTACATCAACATGTCCACGTCTGTCCCGACTCCGGTCCAATACATACAGTACTTGGGAGCCTCCATCAATACGCTGTCAGCAAGTGTGTCTCCTTCGGAAGAGCGATGATTATCACTCCTTCGGAAGGCTCAGGCTCTTATGACCACTCCATCTACAACAGTGAGGACGGTGTCTTCTTTACTGGGATCGATGGCCTCCTGTATCTTCCTGACGCCACACGCACAGCTGCACATGAGACCTGCAGGAGTGCGTGGAGGACCAGTGGGATCAGAGGAAAGGATCTTGAGACGACAAGATACGGCTGTCTCTGTATGCTCTTCAGTCTCTGAAGTGGTGGTGTTCAGCGGAGAATCTCCTCAGGGGGGTTCCCTTCCACAAGGACATTCCCACGCAGACTGTTGTGATGGATGCTTCTCTACAAAGGTGGGGAGCGCACTCCAGAAACCTACAGATTCAAGGAACGTGGTCCCCGATGGAGGCCACGTATCCCATCAATTTCCTGGAACTCAGGGCTGTTCACTTGGCGCTGAAGGCCTTTCTTCCGTCCTTTCAGACCAACTCTCTTCTTGTACAGACGGACAATACCACCACAATGTATTACCTCAACAAGCAGGGGGGCTCGAGATCACGCACTCTGTCGCAGGAGGCGCAGGCGATCTGGCACTGGCTTCTGGCCAGAGGACTGACGATAACGGCTACCCATCTGCCAGGTGTGCAGAATGTTCAGGCAGATGCGCTGAGCAGACTGATTCAGGAAAACCACGAATGGGTCATGAACGACGAAGTACTAGGAGAAGTCTTCGCAAGGTGGGGGACTCCAGACGTAGATCTGTTCGCCACCGCCGAAAACAGCAAATGCAGAGACTTCGCCTCTTCGGTACCACCAGCAGGGGACGCTGGGGAATGCGTTATGGATCAACTGGTCGAACAGCTTTCTGTATGCTTTTCCACCCATTCCCCTGATTCCGGCGATACTCCTCAAACTGGCCCGCTCCAGGGCTTGGATGATACTCATTGCCCCGGAATGGCCCAGACAGTGGTGGTTCACGGACCTGCTTCACCGGTCTATCCTTCCTCGCATTCGGCTGCCGTGCAGGCCGGACCTTCTCGCAAAGTTCGGGGGACAGATGTTGCACCCCAACCTCTCGTCTTTGAGTTTGGCAGCATGGCTCCTGAGATAGTACAATATGGCCATCTAAATCTGTCCGAAGATTGCATAGACATACTGAAGAAATCTAAGAGACCTTCCACTCGGACTACCTATGCTTACAAGTGGAAGAGGTTCTGTATCTGGTGTCAGTCCAAGAACTATGACCCGACGACGTGCAAGGAAGACGTCATCCTTCCTTACCTTCTACACTTGGCGCAGTCTGGCCTTAATGTTCATTCCATTAAGGTTCATCTTGCTGCATTGACTGCCTACAGGAAATGCCCTTCACAGACTTCCTTCTTCCAGATCCCTGTGATCAAATATTTTTTGGAAGGCTTGAAGAAAGTGTTCCCTCCTGTCAGGCTTCCTTCGCCTTCATGGGAATTGAATGTGGTGCTGTCCAGATGAAGGAGCCTTTTGAACCTATTCATAAGGCTTCATTGCAGCACCTATCCTGGAAGGCGGCGTTCCCCGTGGCCATTACATCGGGCCGCAGGGTGAGTGAAATTCAGGCGTTGTGTTGCCAAGAACCTTATACTGTATTTCATGCTGCTAAAGTTGTTATGCGTACTCACCCTAAATTTCTTCCCAAGGTTATTTCTGATTTTCATGTCAACCAGACTATAACTTTGCCTACGTTTTTTCAGAATCCTTCATCTCCTGCGGAAAGGTCTCTACATTCCCTGGATGTTAGGAGGGTGTTGAAATTTTATCTGGATAAAACCAAAGATATTCGTAGGTCAGACCAATAATTTGTCAATTATGGATCGGTCAGGACGGGTCTTGCTACCTCTAAGCAGTCCATCTCTAGGTGGATTGTGTCCTGCATACAGTTGTGTTACCAAAAAGCTAATAAGACCTTAGGGGGTAAACCTAAGGCTCATTCCACCAGGGGAAAAGCTGCCACGACAGCTTTACTCCGTAATGTTACGATTGCAGAGATCTGAAAGGCGGCCATTTGGAAGTCGGTTCATACCTTTTGTAATATTTAACACTGCAGCTTTAATAGAATTTTATAGATGTCATTAGTTATGTCATCTTATGTTGACATGGGTATGTTCTAATTTCTGTCAGTTGATGTCTGCTGGCATTGTATGTGGATGGGATATTTTGTTCCTGGATTAAACTTCATTTTATGAACCATATTTTATCCTGGATTTATTGGAAAATACTTCACTGGCGTAGTTGGCTTGGAGCAAAGGAAAAAGATCCCAACATAAGTCTTTGTGAGGAGAGGAGAAGAATCAACTTTATTCTTTCTGGGCAAGAAGATAAGCCAAACCCTTCACTTAACTGCCTAACATTGGCATCAATCAACTATTGACAGCAATCAAAAGCAATCAACTTGTGAGTAATCTCTCTTTGACAAGAACACTTGCTAAAGATGTCTTCACTATTTTATTCAAGTTAGTCTTGCTCTTCGCTCATGTGCAAACATTATTTAACCTCTTCATGTTAATCAGCTGCGTATTTTATAGACTATCCTCGTATGCTGGAGCGTAAAGAATATATTTGTCTTTAACTGAATCCATCTGGCAACTTGTTTCGTACGTTTTTGCAATTTATGTTTGGTTGTGGAATAGAAAAAGTTCGAGATGAGTTATGGCTAAAAGATGAGCCTTCACTTGATGAGGTATTATCTATTGCTAAGCGTATTGAACATTCACTTAAATGTGTGGCTATAATCAAAAAAAGTGCTGAAAAAGAGAATAAGGTCCAGATGGTAAAGACTAAAAATGATAAATATGTTAAGGATGCCACTAGGCCAGAGTCTAAAAGGTCTGGATCCGAACTTAATTGTTTCAGATGTGGCAAACCAGGTCATCTTGCTAATGACAAAAAAAATTGTGCTCTCAAACAAACCTGTTCTAAATGTAAGTTGAAAGGTCATGTCACTTCTTTGTGTAAAACAAAAATTAGATCTAAGGTAAAACAGGTAGAAATTTTTGAGAGAACTTCTTCAGGATCTGATTGTGATATTGAAGTGGTTTAAGCTATTGGTGATGGTGGGGTAATCCCGCGTAAAAGACCTGATCCCATTGATGAAATATTATTTGAGGGCGAAAAAGCCAAAGTATTGTTTGATTCTGGTGCCAAAATTACTATCATTTCTGATGAATTTTTCACTAGGAAATTGAAAGGTAAGGTATCTCTTATAAAACCTGACATCATTCCATTAGGATATGATAAGAAACCTATAAAACTACATGGTTATTTTATAGGTCTTATAGAGTACAAGTCTAGGTTTGTGTCTGGCAAAGTGAATGAATGAATGAATGAATGAAATTATTTGTAGAGCGCACGATGGCCAAAACGGCTTCCTGGCGCTGAGAGCTCTAAGGAACAGAACAGACAGGGCCAGGAGGTTTAGCGGGGGTAGGCCAGGGCAAACAGAAAAGTTTTAAGCGCTTTACGGAAGTGTGAAAAAATGGGGATAGAACGCAAAGAGAGAGGAAGGGAGTTCCAGAACCGGGGAGCAAGAACAGAAAATCTAGTTCCACCAGTGCGAGATTTGTAGAAACGGGGAACAGTGAGGAGGGCAGAAGAGGATGAACGGAGAGTGCGGGCAGGGGTGTGACGGGAGATCAGAGAATTGATGAAAGCCGGTGCAGAGTGATCAAGGGCCCGATAAACAAGGCACCCTAGCTTGAACAAAGATCTCTGCAGGATGGGTAACCAGTGGAGGGATTTGAGGACAGGAGTGATGTGATGGGTTTTGGGTAAGTAAAAGATGAGACGGGCAGCCTGATTTTGGATAGCTTGAAGGCGGCGGGTTTCGTAGGCAGGAATGCCTGCGAACAAGCTATTGCCATAATCAAGGCGGGAAGTGATGAGGGCAGAGATAATGATTTTGAGAGAGTCAAGAGAAAAGAAGCGGGAGATTTTCCGGATCATCCGGAGGGAGAGGAAGCAAGAGGACACCACGGCACTGACTTGGCCGTGCATGGACAGGTCCTGACTGACCTTGATGCCCAATGTTTTGACGGAGGGAACCAGGGTGGGAGGGGGACCAAGAATAGGGGGCCAGAAGGCAGGGGACCAAGGGCTGGATGAGCCGCCAGTCAAGACAAGCTCAGTCTTATCTGGATTGAGCTTGAGGTGGTTGGTGCTCATCCACCCAGAAATAAAGACCAAAGTGGAATGGAAGAACGAAAGGGAGTGAGAAGAAGAAGAAAGATCAAAGACGAGCTGGAGGTCATCTGCGTAGTTATACACAGAGACCCCCAGCTCAAGGAGGGAAGAGATAAGTGGATGGATGTAAAGATTGAAAAGAAGGGGAGAAAGGGAGGAACCTTGGGGAACCCCACAGGGCACCAGGAGGGGGGGAGCGGAAAAGCCGGGGAGGTGAAGAGCTTGAGAACGTCCTGTCAAAAAGGACGTGATCCAAGAAAGGGCAAGGCCTTGTATGCCCGCTGCGCTGACACGGTCCAAAAGAATGTTATGGTCGACCGTGTCAAACGCAGCGGACAGGTCAAGGAGAATGAAAGCTTGGGGAGAGTTGACGTCGGCCTTGGCTTTAAGCTCGTCAAGGATGGCTAGCACCACGGTTTCGGTCGAATGACCCGAGCGAAAACCTGCTTGGTGAGAAGCAAGGAGTTGGTTCTGTTCGACATAAGCAGAGAGACAAGAGGTGACGTAAGATTCCAGAATTTTAGCAACATAGGGAAGAAGAGAGATAGGTCTGAAGTTAGAAGGGAGAGAAGAATCAAGACCAGGTTTTTTAAGAATGGGGGAAACAATAGCAGATTTAAATAAAGAAGGGACCAATCCGGTGGAAAGAGAGGCGTTGAAGAGAGAAAGAGGGGTAGCAGGACAAGAAGAGAAGAGAGTTTTAAGAATGCGGGCAGGGGCACAATCGGTGGGAGAACCAGACTTGGTTTTAGTGAGCAGAGCTAAGAAAGAGTCCAAGGAGAGGGGCGGGAAAGAGGAAAAGGAAGATTTAGGCGCAGAGAGAACAGAGTGAGTAGGAGTAAAAGGAGTAACAGAAATGTTAGATTTAATTTTAACAATCTTCTCGATAAAGAAGTTGTTTAACGAAGAGCAGAGGGCCTGGGAGGGAGTGAAGTGAGGGCAAGCACGATCAGAGGTGGCTAAATTGTTGACCGAGGAGAAGATTTCTTTGGATTTGTTGGCTGAAAGAGATACGTGTTCGGAGAAATACTTGATCTTTGTGGCCAAAATGGCCTTCTTGTACTCTTTAAGGAGAGATTTGTATTTGGCCTTGAGGTCGAGGCAGTAGCTACGGCGCCAAAGGCGCTCCGAGCATCTGAGTTCCAATTTGAGGATCTTGAGTTCCGAGTTAAACCAACGGTGGGCCTCATGAGGGCGAATGGACTTGACTAACTTAAGGGGGGCTACTAAATCGCATGCGGAAGATAGCCAGTTGCCAACTGCAGCGGCCTGTGAGTCAAGGGAAATGCCAGTAAGGTCGGGAAGAGAAGAAGCAAGGGAATGAGAGAGGGAAGACAAGTCAGCACGATTCCAGCTACGAGAGAAAACATTCTTGGGACGAGGGGGTTTGTAAGGGGAACCAATGTTGATAGTAAAGGAAATAAGAGAATGGTCGGACCAGATACAAGGGAGGATGCTGGGGGGGGAAACTATGTCCAGGGATGACCAGACTTGGTCCAGAATGTGTCCAAGATTGTGGGTAGGGACCACTACATGGGATTTAAGGTTGAGGCATAAAAGAGTGGCCGTGAAGTCCTTGGACGCTGAATCCTCCCTGGGGTCGCCAGGCCAGTAATTAAAGTCCCCTAGCAGGAGGACAGAGGAGTTATTGACTACAAGCATAGCGAGGAGTTCCTGCAGGGAGGCCACAAACAGGGGCATGCTCAGGGGAGGGCGATAGACAAGGACGACAGTGAGAGGTGCGGGAAGATTAGAGGAGCGGGCGACCAGAAAGTCCACCCCAGCTATAGATGATTGGGAGAGAAGCTGGAATTGAATTGTGGATCGAACAATCATAGCGACACCCCCCCGATCTTGCCCACGGGGCGGTCAGCCCGGAGGGCGTAGTAAGAATCGGGGAGGATGGGAAGAATGTCAGGGAGAGAAGCCTCTGAAAACCACGTTTCCGTTAAGAACAGAATATCTGGGGAGTCTGTGGTTAGAAGGTTAAACAGTTCAAGTTGGTGCTTGCCTGCCGAGCGAGTGTTGAGGAGATAGGCAGAAGCAGTGTGACGGGGTGATGAGGGTCCAATGGGGGAAGATCCGGTGTCCTGCGCAGGCAAGGGAGGAGTGGGGCGTGGAGACACAACACAGTGTGAATGGGAAACATAGATATCTAGAGCAACAAGATGCTGCATGAGGGTGGGGGGGAGAGGCACATCAGCGGTGCAGGAGAGGAGTTGTGCAGGCGAGTATGACAACAAGGAGGCAGGGGGTGTGGCCCCTGGTCCCGGCCCGTCGCGGACGGGCGCAGACGGGCTTAACTTAGGTGCAACTTCGGCGCGCCTTCGTCGCGCCCGCTGCGCGGCCGGGATAGGAGTGCCATAAGTAGGGGACCGGAAGTAGCGGGGCGTGGCAGGGGGTGGAGGGACAGAGGAGCTGCCCCGCCAACCAGAGAGCAGCCCAAGATGGTCGCCACGCCCATCCCCGCCCTCGTGGCCTGCCCGTCAGAGGGGGAGGGAACGCTCAGCGTGGGGCGCTCTGGCGGCGGCAGAGAAGGGAATCCCAAAAGGATAAGGGGTGCGCAATGACCTCAGCGCAGCCCCTGAAGCAATGAGGCAAGTGATTTAAAAGTGTCCAGGCACTGTTTTAAAAGTAAAGTTGCGCCGCGCCTCGGCAGCGTTGTTGCTCCCGGCGAAGCCTCGGGAGGTCTAGCAGTTCGATAGAGCTAAGGCGGGACTCGCCCGACAGGAAGAAATTGCCAGGGGGGGAGGGACAGAGGAGCTGCCCCGCCAACCAGAGAGCAGCCCAAGATGGTCGCCACGCCCGTCCCCGCCCTCGTGGCCTGCCTGTCAGAGGGGGAGGGAACGCTCAGCGTGGGGCGCTCTGGCGGCGGCAGAGAAGGGAATCCCAAAAGGATAAGGGGTGCGCAATGACCTCAGCGCAGCCCCTGAAGCAATGAGGCAAGTGATTTAAAAGTATCCAGGCACTGTTTTAAAAGTAAAGTTGCGCCGCGCCTCGGCAGCGTTGTTGCTCCCGGCGAAGCCTCGGTAGGTCTGGCAGTTCGATAGAGCTAAGGCGGGACTCGCCCGACAGGAAGAAATTGCCAGGGAGGGGGGAGGGACAGAGGAGCTGCCCCGCCAACCAGAGAGCAGCCCAAGATGGTCGCCACGCCCGTCCCCGCCCTCGTGGCCTGCCCGTCAGAGGGGGAGGGAACGCTCAGCGTGGGGCGCTCTGGCGGCGGCAGAGAAGGGAATCCCAAAAGGATAAGGGGTGCGCGATGACCTCAGCGCAGCCCCTGAAGCAATGAGGCAAGTGATTTAAAAGTGTCCAGGCACTGTTTTAAAAGTAAAGTTGCGCCGCGCCTCGGCAGCATTGTTGCTCCCGGCGAAGCCTCGGGAGGTCTGGCAGTTCGATAGAGCTAAGGCGGGACTCGCCCGACAGGAAGAAATTGCCAGGGGGGGAGGGACAGAGGAGCTGCCCCGCCAACCAGAGAGCAGCCCAAGATGGTCGCCACGCCCGTCCCCGCCCTCGTGGCCTGCCCGTCAGAGGGGGAGGGAACGCTCAGCGTGGGGCGCTCTGGCGGCGGCAGAGAAGGGAATCCCAAAAGGATAAGGGGTGCGCGATGACCTCAGCGCAGCCCCTGAAGCAATGAGGCAAGTGATTTAAAAGTGTCCAGGCACTGTTTTAAAAGTAAAGTTGCGCCGCGCCTCGGCAGCGTTGTTGCTCCCGGCGAAGCCTCGGGAGGTCTGGCAGTTCGATAGAGCAGGGAGTGTCAAAGAAGGGAGACAGCATTATCAGCTGGATACATCAAGGTGATTTAGGTGTATATTTAGACCCTAATGCCACTCCTTGCATACAATTGAGAGATAAAATTCTTAGTGTTGAAAGTGAGGAAGAAAAATTAATTGAAGGGAAGTCAATGGAAGACAAATTCACATGTGAATTAAAAAAGAAATTTCCTAATGTCTTTAAGGAGACTCTAGGTTGCCTTAAAGGTTATCAACATAAGATACGGGTAAAGAATGATTCTATTCCTGTGAGTTGTAAGGTTCGGAGTGTACCTTTAGCAGTAAAAGAAGATATGAAAAGAGAAATTGGAAAACTCATTGAAAATGGCATAATTGAAGAAATAGAGGGTTGCGAATGGGTGGCTCCGGTCGTCGCAGCGCGAAAACCTAATGGCGATTTGCGCTTATGCATTGATCTCAGGCAACTGAATAAATGTGTAATTGTTGACAGATATCCTTTACCTAATATTGCAGAGTTGTTGGTATTGTTAGGGAATGCTAAAGTCTTTAGTACAATAGATCTTACCTCTGCGTATCACCAGATTGAATTAGAGGAGTCTTGCAGAGATCTTACGTCCTTTATTACACCTTTTGGCACGTATAGATTCAAGAGGATGCCATTTGGGTTAGTATCTGCTTCCTCTGTGTTTCAGCGGGTAATGGAGAAAGTCTTAAAAGATGTTCCTGGTGTTTGTATATATCAAGATGACGTATTAATCTTTGCAGATAATGTGTCTGATCATGATATAACATTGAATATGGTATTGGAAAGATTCAGCAAACACAATCTCACTGTAAAAGCAAGCAAATGTAGATTCAGATCTGATTCTATAAATTACTTCGGTCATAATATTTCAGGTGATGGTGTGAAACCTAAATCCAAATTGGTGGACACTATAAACAAAATGGTGGCACCGGAAAATAAAACTGAACTCATAAAGCTTTTAGGTATGATAGAATATTATGCAAAATTTGTCAAAGGCTTTGCCGAATTAGCAGTAAACATGAGGTGTTTGTTGAGGAAAGGTGTGGAATTTCAGTGGTCTGATCAATGTGAGAATAAGTTTGTTGAAATTAAACAAAGGTTAAACAGTGCTCCTGCGTTAAAAAGCTTCAACCCCAAGATCAAGTCTATTCTAGTCACTGATGCAAGTGAGAAAGGGTTAGGTGCTGTATTAAAGCAAAATGGTCCAGAAGGCATGCAAACCATAATGTTTCTGTCTAGAAGTTTGAGAGATGTTGAAACTCGTTATTCTGTCGTAGAGAGGGAAGCTTTGGTAGTGTTTTGGGCGGTGAGAAAGCTAAAGAAATTTCTTTGGGGTCTGGTCTTTGATGTCCATACTGATCATAAACCCTTAGTGGAAATTTTTAGTAAGAAAGGTTTGGATCTGGTATCTGGGAGGATATCAAAGTGGGTTATTGGCCTACAAGAATATAGCTTTGGTATTCAATACATTCCGGGTGTTGATAATGGTATAGCGGATGTTCTCTAACGTTTAGTTTCTAATAGAGATTTGGAAGATGATCTTTTGGAGTTAGATGATGAATTGGTTTGTGCTGTGGATTATGAATTTCTATCTGAGAAGAAATGGTCTGAAGAATTGGGAAAGGATGATACTTTATGTGGTTATGTCTTTGATGAAAAATGGTTGGGTCCATTGCAAAGAAGGTTCTGCTTTGACTAAGCCTTTTTGGACGGTACGCAGTGAATTATCTGTTGATAATGATTTATTGTTTCGTGGGACAAGGTTGATTCCTCCATCTAGTCTCAGGAAAGATTTGATAGATTTGGTTCATGTTGCTCATTCAGGTTTATCCAAAAGTAAGGAGAGGCTTCGCATGTCATATTGGTGGCCGGGCATGGATAAAATGGTTGAAAGAATAATTAGAGATTGTATACACTGTAATGTTAGCGACAAGTCGTATAGTACACACACGCAACCTATGTTTTTAAGAAGAAGACCTAATGGTCCTTGGCAGGACATAGCTCTGGATTTAGTGGGTCCCATACAACATAGAGATTCTCAGGTTTTCATACTGGTGGTCATTGACATGTACTCAAGATGGCCAGAGGTATTTTTTTTGTCAGGAATTGATTCAGGTAAGATTATCCAATGTTAGGGTGAATTCTTTTCTAAAGAAGGTTTTCCTGCAACCATTTTATCAGATAATGGTGTTCCATTTGTCTCCAAGGAAATGGAACATTATCTATCTTCTAATGGTATTTCTTATAAGACTTGTTCTCTTTACCACCCGGAGGCCAATGGTATAGTGAGAGGTTTAATAAGGTGATCAAGGATACCATTAGTTTAGCTAAAAACTTGTCATCTGATTGGAAAAAATGTGTTTTGGCACAAATAGAAGAATACCGATTTACTCCTCATGCTACAACTGGAAAGACTCCATTTTTATTGTTTCGTGGGAGAATTCCTAACACGCATGTTGAACCTTTTTGGGTTAATAAGTATGAAGTGTTGAAGGGTAAAGAATGTGTGTGCAACAAAGATGAAGTTATTAAAAATGAGAAGGATAAAGCTGAGCGTAGAAAAGCGTACTTTGATGTTAAAAAAAGCGTCAAAAAAACTGTTGTCTGTGTTGGCGATATGGTCATGGTCAGACGACCTGGTATGGTGGGTTGTTCGGTAACAAAGTTCATGAAGCCTATCAAAGTGATCAAAATTTTCAAGAATGCAGTACAAACTCAAGATCATCGCATTTGGAATTTAAATAGAGTTGTCGTCGTTAGAAGGAAATTGCAAGGAGGTGAACATTTTGATTCCAAGGAAAAGGATTCGGAAAATTGTAAAGCAATTGATTCTGGAAATATTAGGTCTTCTACACGTGTGTCCAGAAGACCTAGTCATCTTACTGATTTTGTATAGTTTGAGTATCTTGATAATTTTGTGTAAGTTGTGTATCTTTATTTTTTGTTTTTTGGAGGGAAGGAGATGTGTAATATTTAACACTGCAGCTTTAATAGAATTTTATAGATGTCATTAGTTATGTCATCTTATGTTGACGTGGGTATGTTCTCATTTCTGTCAGTTGATGTCTGCTGGCATTGTATGTGGATGGGATCTTTTGTTCCTGGATTAAACTTCATTTTATGAACCATATTTTATCCTGGATTTATTGGAAAATACTTCACCTTTGCTAAGCATTACTGTCTGGACACTGATGCCAGGGCAGATGCTCAGGTTGGGCAGGCTTCGCTGCGGAATTTGTTCGCACAATAGTGGTGTTATTTTCATTTCTCCACCGCCTCTTTGGTGTGGGGATGGGCTTGCCATTCTATTCACTAGATTATGACTATACACAGAGATCCCCTACTACAGAAGGAGTAGTTTCTGTCCTGTAACCCCAGTTCTGTAGTAGGGGTATCTCTGTTATAGTCATAAGCGCCCGCCCTCCTCCCCGGTGGAGATAAATATTCATGTAGGAATGCTACAGGTCTGGCGTGCTACGCCTTCAAAAAGAACTGAAAGTAAAAGGGACCTGCTGTGCATTCTGGGATACTGGGAGAAAGTTCTGGAGAGTTCTCTTAAAGGCACAGTATCCTATTAATAGCAGCCTATGGGGCTTGTCTGTCCATGCCTTCCTCTCTATTATTCCAGAGTCTTTTACTGGTAGAGGCAAGTTTCTCTAGGGAAGAAACTGGGCAGGCTGTGTTGTGTGTGGTTTTTGTTAGTGGAATTTCTAGTTGAAGTACTGGACAGTGTAGCCTGTGGATATAGGCTGCATTATTTCTCTTTAAATTCTCTCTTAAGTGTCTTTGCAGTTTCTGCATGATTTGACACCTTAAGAGATTATTTTTGATTGCCGGGGTCCACGCACATGGGCGGGACTATTCACTAGATTATGACTATAGCAGAGATACCCCTACTACAGAATTGGAGTTACAGGACAGAAACTACTCCTTATGGTTGATGCTAGAATTTGTAAAATGCAAATTACCTTCTTTAATATTTATGGTCCCGTTAAACCCTACCCCGAATTTTGGAACTGTATTACATTGAAATTCTCTTCCATCTCTAATCCTAATATAATTTTTGGTGGTGACTTCAATATTTGTCTTGATCCCTTTTCTGATAGGAAATCAAATTGTAAATTTAAGCCTGACAAAACTCATAAAGCATTTCAATTGGCCATCACCTCTCGTCCTTTTTATGATGTATGGAAAACATGTAATCCTGATACCTCTGAATTTACCTCCTATTCTCCTGTTTACCATACTATGTCACGTATTGATTACATTTTGGTCTCTAAATCACTACTTCCTTGTATCCATACCTCCATAATTGGTTCTATTTATATCTCTGATCACGACCCAATTTTTGCCTCTTTTGATTTATCCCATACCACTTGCAAATAAGGCCGTTGGTGTTTTAACAACCACCTACTCTCAGATCCAATTTTTATGTCAGGAGCGACATCTTTTATTAATTAATTTTTTCATTTCAATAAACCTTCAGATACCTCGGTTCATAACAATTGGGTTGCCTTTAAAGTCGTATTTAGAGCATTTACCATTGCTTGATCTGAAAAGAAAAAAAATCACTTCAAACTACTTATCAGGAACCTCATTTAAAAATTAAAACCCTGGAACACAGTTACTTTTCCGTGAAGTCTTCCTCTGATCTACAAGAACCCATTAAAGCCAAATGTACATTAAATAAAATTGCCACTGTTGATGCTTCTTAAGATGACATCTAAATTTCATGGTGACCAAAATAAAGCAGGAAAAATGTTAGCAAACTATTTAAAAATTAAGTCAGAATGCAAGAATATTGGTCCTATTCACTCGGAAAAAAACAACAAACTTCTTTATTCTGATTCTGACATTATTGATACATTCCAATCCTACTATGAACTTCTATATACAGAGGATACTAATCCTTCTGAAAAAGGCCTTGAAACATTCTTTCAAGATATCCTTAAACCTCATTCTCCCCCGAAACTTTTGTGTCCCTTGAGAATGATCTTTCCATTCAAGAAATAACCAATGCACTTAAATCCTTAAAAAAAGCCAAAGCACCGGGGCCCGATGGTTTTTTAATTGAGCTATTCTTATCTTTCTCCTCAATTTTTATACCAATATTATTAAACCTCTTTAACTCATTCCTCTTAAACTCTAAAGCATGTGGTTACTTTTTAGAAGCCCTTATTATTCTCATTCCCAAACCAGCCAAGGATTCTTCCTTTTGTAAAAAGTTTCGACCCATTTCGCTCATTAATTACTGGTTTCAATTTGAATTCCCACCATATTAAATTATCTGCTTATGCAGATGATATTCTTATTTATATGTCCAATCCCTGCAAATCTCTCCCTCCTTTTTTACAAGAGATTGCTTCATTTTCTAACGTCTCTGGATATAAACTAACATTTTCAAAAACTGACATTTTACCTTTAAATTCAACATGTTATCAATATATGTTTGATACCACCAATTTTACTTGGTGTCCCCATAAGATTAACTATTTAGGAACATGGTTTTCCCCCAATATTTCTGTTACTTTAACTCATAATTTCTCAACATTAAAATCCAAGATTACTAATTGGATTTCTTCCTGGTCCCCATTATTTTTATATTGGTGGGGTCGCTCAAATACGATTAAAATGATGATTGTTCCCCAAATACATTTTTAACTCTCAATGTTACCTTTTAAAATTCCTAATTATTATTTCTCTCAGATTAACTCTATTTGTACCAATTTTTTTTGTGAAACAATCAACGAGCTTGTATTGCTCTTTCTAAATTAATTTGTCCTAAATCAGAGGGTGGTGTTCGATTTCCGATTTTAAAATGTATCACAATGCTTTTTTAATTTGTCAGTTTTATGCTATGTCCAAAGATTATCTTGATTTGCTGATACCAACCTGGGTGGTTGTTGAACGTTTATTGTTACAGGATTTTTCTTTTCAAGATATTATGTTTATGTCCAATTGTACTTTCATCTCCAAGTATCCCATTTTAAAACACTCTCACCACCTAATACACGCATTATTTTTCAAAGATTTTGACCCTTATCAATCTTTTCTTTCCTCGTCCATATGGTTTAATAAACACATTATATTTCGTTACAAATCTTTTTACTACAAACATTGGAATAAAAAGGGCATTTATTATGTACATCAATTGCTATTTAATAACTCGATCATGCCTTTCCTCCAACTCCAAAAGACATTCAATCTTCCTGACTCTTGTATTCAACAATACAATAAATGATCTCCTATTATTCAAACCGGTTTCCAAGGATTTACCTCTAAAACTATTCATATTTCATTTACCCCTATTACACCAGTATTCCATGTACCTCATGATCCAATTCCCAGTGCTTCCTTTATATATAAAACCCTATCCTCACACACTACTATCCGTAGAAAATCCTATATTGAATTGTCCTGGGAACTAGACCTATCTCAATCAATGTCTATTCATCAATGGGATCGTTTTTGGCAAAAGATTTTCAAAACATCTAAAGCTGCTAACATTACACAATCATTATATTTTATTTTTAATAGGGTTGTAATTACTCCCCTTTTTCTACATAAAATTGACCATTCTATTTCACCATTATGTTGGTCATGTCTTTCTTCTGAGGGCTCATTGATGCACTTGCTTTATTATTGTTCTAAGGTCCTTAACTTTTGGAAAACTATTTGGTCGAAGTGTTGCTTAATTTTCTCCTGTGATGTTCCTTTTGCTATTCATAATATCTTTTTATGTACTATGTCTCCCGATTTTGACCAAAACCCATCAAAAACTATATTATTTGACCTTTTTATTGCTGTTGCATTTAAAGTCATATTAACATCTTGGAAAGACAACTCTAAAATATCTTTTATGCTTTGGTGGAATTTAATTTGTGATGAACACAGAATTGCATCAGTCTCCCACTGTTCCGTTTACCAAAAGATTAAGCTAGATTTATTATGGTTATATTTTACATCATTCCTATCCTCACACTCATCTATCTCATAATTTTTGGTCTTCCTCCCTTTTCATGTTTTCTCCTTCTCTAATTCTTCCCCTCCCTTCTCTTCTTTCTTCTCGTCTCTTCTTTTTCTTTTCTTTCCTCCTCTCTATCACAAAATTATAATGCCTCTATAATTTTTATCTTTTGGAACACACTTTTTCATTAAGTTGTTATAAGGTTATACTACTCTTATTCCTCCTCTTATGTAATTATATTCTTTTTTTTAAATAGTTACAATGATCATTATACTATTCATTCATTCTTAATGGACTTTAACAATGTAAGCATAGTTTTGTCCTAATTATGTACTGTCTATTTGATGTGTTCATTCTTTCAATAAAAAGTATTTAACGAAAAAAAATATATATCTTGTAATGTCAAAAGTCGGCGCAGCGGCACTCATTCACTTTGTTTACTTACTCACGATAACCTTCACAGCAAAAACGGTTTAGGAACTTATACTGGGGCTCTGCAAAAATCCGGTGACCTTACATTTTAGGAGCCTGTCTGTTGTTTATGTGTGTATCAGATTGGCTCGATAAAATATGAAATATAATCTTCCGCTTGTATTAATAATATGCTATTTTAGGGGTAAAAAATAACGAGGTTGTGAGGCCCACTGAGTTATCACCAACATAGAGAATGAGACAGACGGGGCACCAGACAGATACTCAGAAAGAAAGTGAAATCGACAGAATGACCGAAAGTGACAGACAGAGTAAGACATAAACAGGCTTACAGTGAAAGACACAGAGACAGAGATAGAAAAGCAGGCACACGTAGAGTAAAATACAAGCTATCAGTAAGACACAGGCAGGCATACGTAGTGGCATGAAAAAAGACAAACCAAGACAGACAAGTACCATCGGCAGAATGACGATTAGAGAAAGAAAAATGGAAACAGTGACAGGCAGGACATGTTAGAACAGATAGAACAGTTAAGCAGAATTACAGAAATGAAGGACAATAGAGAGAGAGAGACGGGCTGACGGGAGACACGCACAGAGTAACAAACAGATAAATAGAACTTGAGACATAATATTATGAGGACTGCCTAGAAATAAAATAACAGAACGACAAAATGACAGCTAGACACAGGGAGTCACAGAAAATGAATGACAGAGAGACTGTAAGACAAGTTGACAAACATAGACATAGAAACCAACAGACATATCGACAGAGAAATAGTCAGGGAAACTGTGTGACTTAGGACATGAGCTCACAGTGTGCAAGATTTGACAACACGTATGAGCCTGCCTGGCTCATTCCGCTTGAGTGTTTCCTCTGTCAGTCGGTCTGTCAACACAGTGAAACCCTCAACTTTGAATGCGCAACCATGTTCCATTTACCTTGCATTTTGAAAGGATCGGGAAAGATAACTTCTTGTACAGCTGGAAGCCACCTCTCACCTTGCAGAACATTCAAATGCTGGAAAAAATACACAAGTTTCAGATCAATGCCACACTTAAGGTGAGTGAACAAGATTTAGATCTTGCGTTGAATTGCTTTGAGTGTCTTTATCTGGCAGAGTACTGGCATTTATAACACCATTATGCACTGGCATAAAACGCCAGGCCCTCCATCTCCGTAACCAGGAAAAGGGTGGGCGTAAATACTGGTCTTTTTGTAGGACCAGATGTTAAACTATAGGTTGTTGTGTTTGGAGAGCTTTCGCCGCCACTGACTTTAGTGGGATCGGAACCTAGCGTGCTAAGGACTCGGTTGCAAGTCTGGTGGTGAAGCACTAGCCCCAGCAGGGTACTGCCTCAAACAAATTCTAAGGACCCATTTATTCTGCTTCAATTTACCAACTGCTTGCAGCCGGTGGTAAATTGCAAAGAAAAAGTCCCCAACATCAGGGATAACCAGCGCTTAATTTGAGCTGGTGGTTGTGAGTGTTTGTGTGCGTGAGGTTGTTTGCCATTTCTCAGTGGGAAAGAGTAGCGGACTGTGGAGGTGGGTGACAGACGGGGAACAGGGAGGGCCATTACGGGCCTTTGTAATGTTTGGCATTCAGTGAAATGATGAAGTCTGAGGAATGGTGCACTTGCCGGCGGCTGGTGTCAGGAGTTGTGATTGGCCCTCGCTGCACATTGCTCGCTCCTTTAGAAGTGGAGCTGCAGCATTTTCTCCCTTGTGAAATGGATCCAGATATCCGAGTCAGGCCCAAAGCGAGAGATATGTGCTTACTGTGTAACATGTGCTTACAGTGGGCAGTCCTCTGATGTATGACATTAAAACTGGCCCTGTGTACATACTCCTAAGTTAACACTGATGCCAAAAGCATGGATTGACTTGCAAGCAATGATATTAAAACGTCGAGGGAATGCATTTCAGTGATTTATTTATTTCTTATTTTACATGTATACTTGATCTTGCATTCCCCACGAGTTTGCTATTTTATAATGTAGTTGTTTATCTGTATTTAGTCTGTGCATACTTTGAGGCTTGAGCCATGCCAGGTGTTTGAGGGGCTTTGATTGAGCATGCAGGCACGAAGGCTAAAGCCAAACAATGTGCCTGTCAGCGGGTTGGCCTCTCTGCAGAGCGCACAGAACAATATTTGTGTATTCCATTTTCAACTGAAACTCTATGGAAATGTGTGTGAAGGGGGTACACTGATGTTAAAATATTTTCAAGGCAAAAGTAAGAGAAATTAAAGTGTTTATATTTGAGGGAGTGCAGTGCATGTTGGAGGCGGTGAAGTGACAGAGATGTGAAGAAGGGCATTCAGGGAAGAGTGAAAATAGGATGCTGAAGAGGAAAGAGAGGGGGTTGAAGATGTGCAGATGGCCAAGATATGCAGAGAAAAAGAGGATACATATCTAACTTAAAGCACACATAATTGAAGGCCAAAAGTCCTTCCACAGGCATCAATGCTATTTAATTCACAGACTCACTATTTCAGAATTTAAAAATTTTCAATGTTAATTATTTATAAGATATCATTGTTGTTACTCATTTATCTTAAACAGCTAACACCCACTGACAAAGCCAATCATACTGACAGGCTTTAGGCATATGTCAGATGCTGTGCCATTTATCTGGATAAAATTACATCTCAGCGAGAAACCAAAATACTGGTCTGATGGCACACTATTGGAATCACAGAAATGTATTTGGCATGTTCCTTTATAGGGAGCACCCATTTTTTTCATCTCACTTAAAGTCCTGTCTGCACATATTTCTATATGACTGGTTACAGCCAGCAGCCGTGGGTACTTCCCGAAGTCTGGTTAGAGCATATTTTTCCAAAGTTAATGCTTCATGCTGTGCAAGACAGTGGGCAAGCATACATTTTAAAGGGCTAAAGTTGTCATGCAGAACACTTTACATATTACAGTAACTGTTGAACAAATTAATGCAAGAAGATACGGGGCAGTTTTTAATGTGTTTAATATTTCAAGACTATACGTTCCCACTGCTTAATAAGCCTTGCTTTATCGCTGCATTCATTTGCTTAAAATGCACCATTTGCCAATCTTTTTTACATTTCTTTCTCAGGAGAGGAAGTCTCCATAGACCCCAGGTTTGTCCATTGAACGTGTTCACATCGCTAAGTAGTGGTTTCTATTGGAAAGGGTAGAGCTAAAGCAGTCTTGCTTAGTACCCTAGCCCTCTTCAGAAGCCAGACTTGCTTGGCAACCCAGAAATTCTCTGAAATAATGTATGAGTTTTAAATTATGAATGCCTAGAAGAACAGAATTTTTAGTCCATGTATCATACAAATAGTGCTAAAAATCGCTCCAAAAACAATTTATTCGCGGGGGAAGAACACCCCCGCACCCCACTGATTGCCGTCGGACTCGCTTGCTCGCATACTTTGATTCCTTCTGCATATGCATCACCAAGGTGGTTTCAAATTCCACCAGCCGCCACTGCAGATAGCTCCATTCAGCTCTGCGCTGACTCACCCTGTCTCCTGGAATCCCCCATCCCCTGTCACTCAAACTCCAGACATAAAATACACAACCTAGCAGAGGCAGGCTTGGATAATTAGGCAATGAAATACCTACTATCTAAAAGTGGGTATTTTCAAACACTAAGGGGCCAATTCCTAAAAGTGGGTATTTTCAAACACTAAGGGGCCAATTCCGATGTCGGACGGACCTAAGTCCGTCCGACATCGGGCAGGAGCTGTAACCAACCGACCTGCTGTCATCGGTTACAGCTCTGCTAGTATGATGCGACCAAATAGGGTTCGGTCGCATTCGTATACCTTACAATGCAAGCATGCTTTCCAACCAGAAAGCATGCGTGCAATGTAGAAAGCAGGGGTGCAGTTCATCCCTGCACCCTGTGGCCGGCACCCCAAAGTGCCTGCCTCCGGGTGCAGGGATCAACGGAGGGGCACCGTAGGTGCCCCCAGGCCACCATCCAGCAGCCTCACACCTATGGGGGCCCTGCTGGGGGCCCCCAGAGACAGCTTCCGACTGCCTTTTCGTGCCAGACAGACCGGCACAAAAAGCAGTGAAAAGCTGCAATCGTACTCCCTTGGTCGCACAGAGGCGACCGGGGGAGTACTGGAGGATTTCCGGATTGCGGACAGGCTCTCCGAGCCCATCGTCTGTAATCCGGAAATCCGAGTCGGATTCCTTCCCGACCGAGCCCATCGGAATGGCTTGTTCGGGAAGGAATCCGTCCGGCACTGACCGATTCGGTCGGAAGGGATCCGAACATGGTTCGAAATCGGAATCGGCCCCAGAATGTTAAAACCAACTTCACTAAAAGATGTATTTTATCATTCTGAGTTCAGGTGTACTATACACAAATTTCTACCTAGTTCCCTGAGTCAGTTAGGATTATAAGATGTTATATTCAAACTGCTCATTCTGGCCTATGGAGAACAGGTAGTCGGGCAATAGTGAAAATGAAAATGGCTGTAATTCACTATCAGGACATGCCACACACATCAGGGCATGTCCTACCTTTTACTGACAATGCACCCTGCCCTTGGGCCTACCATAGGGGTGACTAACATGCAGAAAAGGGAAGGTTCAGGGGCTGGCAAGTGGGTACACTTGCCAGTCAACAAGGAAATACCAGACTGTACACAGGCTCTGCAATGGCAGGCCTGAGACACACTTTACAAGCTGCTTCTTTGGGTGGCACACCCCGTACTGCAAGCCCACCAGCAGCATTTAATTTACAAGCCCTGGGCGCATGCAGTGCACTGTACTAGGGTCTGACAAGCAAACCAAATAAGCCAATCATTCAGTCACTAATTCATACATTCATTTATAATAGGGAGAGCATATGCACTTTAGCACTGATCACTAGTGGTAAAGTGCCCAGAGTCAAAAAACCAACAAAAACAGGTCAGACAAAATACAGGAGGAAGGCAAAAAGTTCTGGGATGACCCTGCAAAATGATCCAAGTCCAACAATATGGTGTTCGGAAAACAATGCATATCGTCCATCACCAGTTCTTTTTATATATGTTTGAAATCAGGAATGCCTCTAGGGCTCATGCTGGTAGACTGGAGTACCTGTCACTGGAGTGACCATTACCTGCATTTGGAAAGAGATTATCTGTATTTGAGTGAGCAGTGCCTGTTTGTAGATTAAGCAGTGACAGTATTTCACATCAGTAGTGCCCATGTTAAGCAGTGCCTGTATTTGCAGTCAGCCTTATTTGTCATGGGTTTTGAGTGACTGTGCTTGGAGTGAGCAGTGCCTGTGATTTGAAAGAGAAGTGGCTGGGCTTGGAGTCAAGTGCCATTGAGTGGAGTCAGTAGTGCCTGTGTTTGAGTTAGCAGTACCTGTATTTGGAATCAGGGTTATCTGTAACTGAGGCAGCAATGCCTGTGCGTCAGTATTAGATGCACTGTAGACAGTGGTGTTTCAGGCAGCTTTGCCTGTGCTTGTGCCAGGAATCCCAGTGCTTGAAGTGAGCATTAAGTGTATCAGAATCAGTCAGGAGTGTCTGTGCTTCGAGTACAAATTAGAGAATAGTGCTCGGAGACAGCCTTGCCTGTTTTGAATGAGCAGTGCACATGTTTGAGGCAGCCGTTTCTGTGTTTGAATCAGCAGTGTCAATGCTTGCAGTCAGCAGTGCCTATCTTGAGTCAACCGTTTCTGTACTTTGACTAAAAAGTGCTTAGAGTCAAGAGTGTCTGTATTTAGAGTCAGGAGTGCCCATGCGAGGAGTCTGTAGCACCTGTGCCTGGAGCAAAGGTCAGCTGTAACTGCGTGAGCAGTGCCTTTTCATGGAGTAAACTGGGACTGTGTTTTCATCAATAGGGATCGTGCCCCTGGGCTTGGAAGTCAACACTATATGTAATGAATCAGGAAAGGTTGTGCCTGGAGTCTGCACTGCCTGTGTTTTGAAAGACAAGTGGCTGGGCTTGCACTCAAGTGCCACTGAATGGAGTCAGTAGTGATGTGTTTTGAGTTAGCAGTGCCTGTATTTGTAATCAAGGTTATCTGAAGCTGATTCAGCAGTGCCTGTGCTTGTGTTGCAGGGATTCTGCACATACACAGAACTATGTGCAGGAAAACACGACCTCAGTGTATAGGGGTGTACCAACCTCCCACATTAGTACCCAAAATCCCCACACCGACTAGCTATAGTATCTCTTTCGTTCTCCTCCAAATATCACAAAGCTACACATGATTAGACAACCCAGAACACAACACTCCCGACTCTCTCGGGAATCGCGGGAGCAAGACATACTCTTTCGCACACTCACTTGTACTCGTCCACAATAAGAATAGGTAGAGTCACTGAAATAGTTCAAAAAGTTTATATTAACAATCGTGCTCTACAATACAGTATATGAGCCACTACCAGCAGCAAACTCAACACAGTTAGCATTGTTACAATTCTAAAGAGTACAAAGGGGGAAGTCATTATATAAAGTCATTATATAAAGACTGGGAAAAGGACAATAAGGCCTAACCACCCTCCCCTTGACTAGAATAAGTTTATTTATATAAAGGAAGATCTCTGGGCTTTGTCAGCAGACCCCATACCTTAAAACTTAGACTTAGGGTTTACATAAGAGGAACAGGGGAGCTCTTCTCCATGGAACAGCTTTCTCCAAGTGCATTAAAACAACATGCAGCCCCGTAATATCAAAGCACGGGTCGTCAGTACTGCAGCTGTGTGTAGCATGTTATGTCTAGGTGCTAGGGACTGACCAGAACGGAATAAAAAGGGGCATTGTTTATCGACCTTGCACATCCTGTTCAGACTAAACTCCAGGAAAGGCAGAGAACGCGAAAAGCAGCCCATTCTCATGTGAAAGGCACAAACAGAGTCTTGTAAAAACAAAGTCTTGTAGTAACATGCGCAAAAGAAGCATCATGGCAGCCAAGCTCCTGCTAATTTAGCAATGTCGAGAATGTCCCTAAGGGCCATATAACACTTGGGAGTCAGTATTTGATGCACTGGAGACAGTGGTGTTTTGTGCTTGGTGTAAGAATGATCTATAACTGAGTGAGCAGTGCCTATTATTTGAATCTGGACAGACTATGACTTGAGGGTTATCTAAAAATGCCTGTATTTGAAGTCAACAGTACTTGTAATTTGATTCAGCAGTACCTGTGGTTGAGGTCAGTAGCGTCTGTATCAGCAGTATTAGTGTTTTTGCATCAGCAGTGCCTGGTTGGAGCCAGTGTTAGCAGTACTGTAGTCAGCAGAGACTGTCGAGTAACTGTGATTGGAGTCAGCAGTGCCTGTGCTTGGAGATTGGGTTACCTGTAATTAAGTGAACAATGTCTGATTGTGGAGTAACCTGTGACAGTATTTGACATCAGTGGAGCATGTGCTTGGAGTCAGTAGTGACTAATCACGGTATAGGCAGTGCATGTGACAGTATTCAGCAGTGCCTGTATTTGCATTCAGAAGTGCCTGTGATTGCAGTCAGAGTTATGTGCTAGCAGTGCTTGTTCGTGGAGTAAGTTGTGACAGTATTTTACATCAGTAGTCCATGTGCTGGGAGTCATCAGTGCCTGTTCTTGAAGCCCAAGATAGCTGTAATGGAGTCAGCAGTGCCTGCGTCTTGAATAAGCAGTGCCAGTGACTGGAATCAATGGTGCCGCTTTGAATCAGCAGTAATTGAGTTTTGAATCAGCAGTGCCTGTGCTTAGAGCTAGCAGTGCCTGTGGTCAGGTGTATCTGTGCTTGGATTCAGAGTTAGTGGTGCATATGGTTGGAGTTGTGAGTGCCTGTGACAGGAGTCTGTAATACCTGGGCCCGGAGTTAGGGTTATCTGTATTTGATTGAGCGGTGTCTGTTTTTGGAGTATGCAGGGACAGTGTTTCACATTAGTGATGCGTATGTTTAGTTTACAGTGGCTGTATTTGAACTTACGGTTATCTGCAACTGAGCCAGCAGTGCCTGTTCCTTGAGTCGGGAGTGAGGGGTGTCTGGAGTAATCATTATCGTTAATGAGACAGGAGTGCCTGTGACTAGACTAAGGAGTACCTGTGTCTGGAACTGACAGTGCCTGTGCCTCGAGTCTGTAGTGCCTGTTTTTGGGTTCAGTGTTATTTGAAATGGAGCCCCCTGTGTTGGTAACTGGCAGTGCCGGTGGTTGCAGTGCTTGTATTTGGAATCAGCTGTGCTTGTGAAGTCAGTGCTGAATGTTAATTAAATAACAAATCAGGAGCAGAAGGGGTTAGATCTGAGCTGGGAGATGGAACATCACTGCCCCCCCACACAAGGCACAGATCCTACCCCACTTGAGCTGGCACCCCTCCCCACACAAGACACAAATCCTACCCCACATGAGGCTCATAAACACAACCCCTCCAGTAAGAACAACTAAAGGGTCACCCCTCCCCCACTGGAGCCACACCTCCTCTCCCAAATGAGTCATAGCCCCTCCCCTACATGAAGAGAGTCAGACACAGTGCTTCCCATCTGAACCACAAGCAGGGTCACCCGCTCCCCTCACTGGAGGCACAGCCCCTCCTCCACACACACAGGAATCACTGCCCCCCATAGAAGAGTCATTGCCCATCCCACATAGAGGAGTCATTGCCCCTCTCTCACAATGGCTCAGCCCCTCCCACACACTCCGGGGGGTGCTCCTGCACCAGCCTCAGCTCTGCTCCTGGGGGCTGCAGCTCCTACACCGGGCTCAGCTCTGCTCCTGGGGGGCAGCTCCTACACCAGCCTCAGCTCTGCTCCTGGGGGGGGGGGGATGCAGCTCCTACACCAGCCTCAGCTCTGCTCCTGGGGGGGGGGGGGGGGGGGGGGGTGGGGCTGCAGCTCCTACACCAGCCTCAGCTCTGCTCCTGGGGGGCTGCAGCTCCTACACCGGGCTCAGCTCTGCTCCTGGGGGGGGGGGGGGGGGGGCTGCAGCTCCTACACCAGCCTCAGCTCTGCTCCTGGGGGGCTGCAGCTCCTACACCAGCCTCAGCTCTGCTCCTGGGGGCAGCTCCTACACCAGCCTCAGCTCTGCTCCTGGGGGTGGGGGGGTACAGCTCCTACACCAGCCACAGCTCTGCTCCTGGGGGGGGGCTGCAGCTCCTACACCAGCCTCAGCTCTGCTCCTGGGGGCTGCAGCTCCTACACCGGGCTCCACTTTGCACCTGGGGGGGAGGCTGCAGCTCCTACACCAGCCTCAGCTCTGCTCCTGGGGGCAGCTCCTACACCAGCCTCAGCTCTGCTCCTGGGGGGGGGCTGCAGCTCCTACACCAGCCTCAGCTCTGCTCCTGGGGGCCTGCAGCTCCTACACCAGCCACAGCTCTGCTCCTGGGGGGCTGCAGCTCCTACACCAGCCACAGCTCTGCTCCTGGGGGGGGGGGCTGCAGCTCCTACGCCAGCCTCAGCTCTGCTCCTGGGGGCTGCAGCTCCTACACCGGGCTCCACTTTGCACCTGGGGGGGGAGGCTGCAGCTCCTACACCAGCCTCAGCTCTGCTCCTGGGGGGGATGCAGCTCCTACACCAGCCTCAGCTCTGCTCCTGGGGGGGGGGTGCAGCTCCTACACCAGCCTCAGCTCTGCTCCTGGGGGGGGGGGGTGCAGCTCCTACACCAGCCTCAGCTCTGCTCCTGGCAGGGGGGCTGCAGCTCCTGCACCAGCCTCAGCTCTGCTCCTGGGGGGGGGGGGGATGCAGCTCCTACACCAGCCTCAGCTCTGCTCCTGGGGGGGGGGTGCAGCTCCTACACCAGCCTCAGCTCTGCTCCTGGGGGGGTGCAGCTCCTACACCAGCCTCAGCTCTGCTCCTGGGGGGGGGGTGCAGCTCCTACACCAGCCTCAGCTCTGCTCCTGGCAGGGGGGCTGCAGCTCCTGCACCAGCCTCAGCTCTGCTCCTGGGGGGGGGGGGGGGGGTGCAGCTCCTACACCAGCCTCAGCTCTGCTCCTGGGGGGGGGGGGGGTGCAGCTCCTACACCAGCCTCAGCTCTGCTCCTGGGGGGGGGTCTGCAGCTCCTGCACCAGCCTCAGCTCTGCTCCTGGGGGGGGGGGGGGGTGCAGCTCCTACACCAGCCTCAGCTCTGCTCCTGGGGGGGCGGTGCAGCTCCTACACCAGCCTCAGCTCTGCTCCTGGGGGGGGGGGCTGCAGCTCCTACACCAGCCTCAGCTCTGCTCCTATATATAGATAGAATGCCGGGAAGAGCCTGCGTGTGAAGGGAGCCCGGGGGAAATTGTAGAGACGCTCCATGGAGTTCGCATTGTACAGGGACACTCGCCCCCCATCGTAGTCCAAATACACCCCCAGCTTGAGGGGCTTTTCTCGGGGGTACAGAGGGGCCGGAGGGGAGGTGAGAGCCCAGTACTGACCATTCCATCTCCTCTCCACAGCCCAGACTCCACCCTCAGGTGACCATGTGATCAGCCCCTTCCTGTCAACAGACTCTGCTGCGACCCCCACAGTCCATCCTCCCCCCTCCTGCAGCAGCTGCACCTCCCAGTAATGTCTGCCTGAGGTGAACCCCTCGCTCCCCAGCACACAGGGCCAGGAGGTGAATCTCTTGGGGGTGTCCGGCAGGGGCTGCCATGGTTCTGTCTCTCTCACACGTCTCCCCCCCTCGGACAGGAGGAGATCAGGATGCGCTGTGTCTGGATCCAGAGTCACCATCACTGCAGAGAA
Organism: Lissotriton helveticus; assembly: GCF_964261635.1. Lineage (NCBI taxonomy): Eukaryota > Metazoa > Chordata > Amphibia > Caudata > Salamandridae > Lissotriton > Lissotriton helveticus. The sequence continues at coordinate 87,782,545 of NC_136063.1, forward strand.
GAGAATCAGAATTAGAGATCTAAGCAGCAGTGCAGAGGACCAATCACAAAGAACCACACCGTACTTTTACACTGCACTAGACAGCACATACGCAGAAGGATCACACTGTACCCTACAATATACTGCACTATAACAGCACCTACCTGGAAGGAGCACTAGACAGCGCCTATCTGGACAGACATACTTTTCTAATGTACACTGCACTCGAAAGTTCCCGTCTGGAAGGAGCACACTGTGCTATCAATATACCATACTATACAGCAGGTACTTGGAAGAGGCTCATTGCACAATGCAATACACTGCACGATACCACATCTACCTCGAAGGAGCACATTAGTAGTTAATGCACTAGACAGCACCTATCTGGACAGAGCATACTTTTGTAAAGCATACTGCCTAGACAGTTCCTACCTGGAAGGTGCATACGGTACTTTACAATACACTGCACTACACCACACCTACCTGGAAGGAGCGCACTGTACTGCACTAGACAGAACCTATCCTACAGGGGCCCACTGTACTGCACTGTACAGTAGACATCACAATATATTACAGAGCACACTGCAGAGTGCACAGTTCTAAAGTACCCACTGTCCTAGATGGGAGACTGAACCAGACAGCACAATATACTACAGAGCACACTGCAGAGAGTAGACAGCTCTAAAGCGCCCATTGTCCTAGATGGGAGACTGCACTAGACACACAATACACTACAGGGTGCACTGCAGAGAGTACACTGTGCTAGAGTACCCCTGTCAGTCCTAGACAGAACAATGTGCTTGACAGCACACTGTACTAAACGCTGGAATAGATACTAAAGCACTAAACTGCACACTGCCCTAAGCCACTCTTTGCACTAGATGGTACTCAGTAATACACGCTATACCATAGTATACAGTTCAATGCACACTGCACTAGACAGCACACTCCATTAGATGGTGAACAGCTCTAGATAGCACATTCAAACGACCACTGTACTAAATGTTAAGCTGTACAATACACACAGAGCACATCATTGTATAATGTAGTAGAGGGAACACTGTGCAAAGCTGCACTCTGCTCTAGACAACACAATGATAGGCAGCACACTGGTATGCTGAACTTGACATACAAGTGCAGTAGAGAGCACCCAGTCCTAGATGTGCACTGCACTATTAAGCATACTATATTAGACCACACACTCCATCCAACTGAACCCTAAAATAGTGCAATTTACCACAGTACACTGCACCAATTAGCACACTGTATAAAAGTGCCCACTGCCATAGGCAGCCAAAGGGCTACACAGTACACTGCACTAGAACGATCACTATATTAGACAGCACATTGGGCTACAAAATACACTGTATTGGACAGCACATAGTTCTAGGCATCATACAGCACTAGAGAGCAGAACACAATAGACAATACTCTATTTGACAAAACGCTGCACCAGGCAGCACACTGTACTATGTGTCACACAGTGCTAGATGACTTACTGCACAAGAGAGCTTTCTGCATTACGGCGTACACTATACTAGTGTCCACCGTGCTGCCCTGGACAGTACACTGGAGTAAATGGTAGATTTTCCGCACCATCTCCATTCTCAACCAAATCTTTTTAGCTTTAGAAAACAGCTCAAGACTTTTCTGTTCATGCACAACTTTAATTTTGGCTAGTCTCCACTTTTGTTTTCCTTCCCATTTCCTCGATTTCAGGGTTAGAGATGGAGATGTGATATTGGTTAGTTACCCAAGAGCCCAGGCAATGCTTTCTGAAGTAGCTGATTGTGCTTTTCAATCAATGCACCAGGCGTCACATTGCACTAGAGAGTACGGAGTGCTAGGGAGCTCACTGCACCACATGACACACAGTAATAGACTGTATACTATATTAGAAAGCACACTGCATTAAACCAAACACTGCACTAGTGGTACACTGTATTAAACAGCAATCTGCACTTTGCAGAAAAGTCTACAAGGTGTCACACTGTTCAAAGATACGGTGCAGTAGACAGCACATTGCCCTAGAGGGCACACTGTACAAGACAGTACAACTATCAAGAGCACTGTGCTGTGTAGAACACAATACAAGACAGTACAGTGTAGAAGACAACATTAACAAGAACATTGCACTGTATGGCACACTTCCATAGAGGGTGCACGGTACATGACAGTGCAGGGAGCATGAGAGTGCTAGCAAAACACTGAACTGTAAGGAACACTGCTCTAGAGAGAGCGCCGTACAAGACAGTGCAGTATTACCTACTGGCGGTCACCACTAGGTAGTTATAGTTAGGACCTAGTTTCTGTCGGAAAAGAGTTTTTTCTTTTGCCAATATCTTTGGCTCAGTTTGACGAATCTTTACAGAATTGTCAAAACTAATGGCCCACTCACTTCAGCTGCTGTCTTGAAAGTTTTGGGGTGATTTGTCAAGTGGGGCAGAGAAAAAGGGGGGCCCCAAAAGGCATTTTCTCCATGTTAATTTCCATTGGAAAATTTAGACACAGCTACGGCCCGAACTGCTGAATGGAATTACACCAGATTTGAAAAAAAGTTAGGTCTTGATTCAGAAAGCACTCTTTTTGTTAAATGGTGTAAATCTGTTCAGTGGTTCCTGAGAAATGTGAATATTTCTCAGATATACAACTAGTGACGCAGAGGATCCGCGAACCCTCCCGATCTTGTGCATGCAATCTGATTGGCTGCCAACACTTTAAACCAGGAAGTGTTGGCAGCAACCTTGTGACTCAATAACCGAGTCACAAGGAAAAAGGTAAAAAACGATGAAAAACAAGAAAAAGGGGCGGGGTAGAAACACCTTGACCCCCTAGGCCTGCTCAGGGGGTCCCGCAGGGACCCCCAGATCCCAAAAAATAATTTTTTATTTTCGGCGGGATCCGCACTTCGTTTTCTTTAAGCCCCGGGTGGGCCAGGTCCCGGGGGCACTGAAAAAATTAGATGCGGAGACTGCCACCTCCACTGGGCTTATAGAATGTATGCAGGCGGCTATGTGGCTCCCCTCAGCCCCTGGCACCGCCACCTCCCAGGGGGTCTATTTGTGAAATAGGGGGATAAGTGGCCCCTGCAGGCTGGTGTAAGATCTGCAGCCCCCCTCCTATGGTGCACAGGGTCAGACTGATTTGCATATGGCTGGGTCCATACTGGGGTGGCGTAGTGGGCAAAAGAACAATGGATTTATCCCACATCTTTCGACTGGGGGAGAAGGTTTGCATTGTCAGCATTCCGTCCATCATTTGTTTGCTGTAATATTACTTGAGTGCATGTCGACCTGACAGCCAGATATCCAGCAGAGCGCAAGTTTCCCTTTATACTATTAAACAAAAAAAACTATTCTGAGAATATTTGCATTGTCAGCATTCCGCCCATCATTTGTTTGCTGTAACACTTTTTGCCCTAAGTGGGATGGGTATGCCCAGACATGGATCCCTTGCTCACTGTGCATCTGGATTCAAGCTAGCCTGGCTGACGAAGGGCGACATACCCTAAAACCGGTCCCAGGATGCCTGTTTCCGGTCCAGGGAGGACCTGGACTGGCAGTTCGGTCTGGACTGCTTTCTCTGGGGCACATGGTCAAGACTGATTTGCATATGGCTGGGTCCAAACTGGGGTGGTGTAGTGCACAAAAGAACAATGGATTTAACCCAGATCTTTTGACTGGGGGAATGTTTGCATTGTCACAATTCTATCCATCATTTGTTTGCTGTAACACTTTTTGCCTTAAGTGGGATGGGTACGCCCAGACGTGGGTTCCTTGCTCACTGTGCTGCTGGATTCAAGCTAGCTTGGCTGAAGAAGGGTGACAGACCCTGAAACCGGTCCCAGGATGCTTGTTTCCGGTCCAGGGTGGACCATGACTGGCAGTTCGGTCTGGACTGTTCCTATGGGGCACAGGGTCAAGACTGATTTGCATATGGCTGGGTCCAAACTGGGGTGGTGTAGTGCGCAAAAGAACAATGGATTTAACCCAGATCTTTTGACTGCAGGGGAATGTTTACATTGTCAGCATTCCGTCCATCATTTGTTTGCTGTACCACTTTTCACCCTAAGTGGGATGGGTATGCCCAGACGTGGGTCTCTTGCTCGCTGTGCCACTGGATTCAAGCTAGCCTGGATAAAGAAGGGTGACATACCCTGAAACTGGTCACAGAATCCTTGTGTCCGGTCTAGGGAGGACTTGGACTGGCAGTTAAGTCTGGACAGTTCCTATGGACACAGGTCAAGACTGATTTTCTTAAGGCTGGGTCAAACCTGGTGTGGCGTAGTGGGCAAAAGAACAATGGAATTAACCCAGATCTTTTGAATGGGGAGAATGTTTGCATTGTCAGCATTCCGTCTATCATTTGTTTGCTGTAACACTTTTCACCCTAAGTGGAATGGGCATGCCCAGACGTGGGTCATTGCTCACTGTGCCACTGGATTCAAGCTAGTGTGGTTGAAGAAGTGTGACAGATGGTCCCAGTATGCTTGTTTCTGGTCAAGGGAGGACCTGGACTGGCAGTTCAGTCTGGACTGTTCCTATGGGGCACAGGGTCAAGACTGATTTGCATATGGCTGGGCTCAAACTGGGGTGGCGTAGTGGGCAATAGAACAATGGATTTAACCCAGATCTTTTAAATGGGGGGAGAATATTTACATCGTCAGCATTCCGTTCATCATTTGTTTGCTGTAACACCCCCTCCAGGGACCAGCACCTCCCCAGGGCTCTTTACATAATAAGGCGTGGGGGGCTCCTGCCCCTTCAAGGCAGCCCCGGGGATCACCACTTCCCCGGTGCAAAATAATATATGGTTGGGGCCTAAGCCCCCCACACTACCCTGTCAACCACCACCTCCCCTGGCTTCTTTGAAATGTATAGGAGGTTTCGCAAGGCCCTCCTCATGGAGCCATAAATGGCCCTGGGGACCGACGCCCCCCAGGGCCAGCTCTAGCAATGTCCTGGGGTGCCCACCCCCCAACATTGCAGTCTGCTATGGCTCAGCTGTAGAACTGCTCCTGCGAAACTATAACAAACTCTGCTTTGCTTCATGGAAGCAAGAGCAGGAAACATGCTCTACCTTCCATGAAGGGAAGCAGCATTGCTTTTGGCCAGAGGGAGCTGCTGAGTGTTAGCAACTCACTCTGCCCAAAAACAATACCGGCTCCTGCAGGAGGCAGGGAGCCGCTCCCCCTGCGCTCCCCAAGGACGTGGCCATGCCCCAGGGGATGTGATCCCTGGGCCGCAAATGGCCCGGGTAGGGCCCCATACCCATTTTTTTAAACAAGAAAGGAGGCAGGGGGATGTCATCCCCCAACCAAGAGCATGCCAGGAGGTGCGTTTACAAAGTGGTGGAGAAAGGGGGCATGGCCTGTGACCACCTCTCAGCGAGCCCGCTGTGTGGGGCTTACTGAAGGTAACAGGTAAGCTAGTTGACCCCTAAGAACCCCCAGCAATGAAGGGGACTTCATTCCCCTACTAAGAGCGCGCCAGGCGGTGTGCTTTGCAGACTGGTAGAGAAAGGGGGCATGGCCTGTGACCACCTCTCAGCGAGCCAGCTGTGTGGGGCTTACTGAAGGTAACAGGTAAGCTAGTTGACCCCTAAGAACCCCCAGCAATGAAGGGGACTTCATTCCCCTACTAAGAGCGCGCCAGGAGGTGCGCTTTGCAGACTGGTAGAGAAAGGGGTGTGGCCTGCTAAAAGAACTCAGCAATCCTGCTGTGTGGGACTTACTGGAGGTAGCTGAAGGTGTAGGTGGCCCACAAGGACATCCTTTGTGCCAACTACCCCTCTTGTTACCTCCAGTAAGTCCCACACAGCGCGATTCCTAAGAAGTCTTCGAATGCCATACCCCCCTTTCTCCAGCTCTCTGCAAACACGACTCCTGGTGCACTACTGGTTGGGGGATGAAGTCCACTTTACCTCTGAGGGACCTTGGGGGCCAAGAAGCCCTCCTGGTATCTCCTGTAAGTCCTATGCAACGGAATTCCTGAGAGCTGGTTGTAGACCCTTTCTCCACACCTCTTCAAATGTGACTACGACTTAAAAAAACTAAGAAATTCACAGCGAAAAAACAGAGATTACAGGGCCGTTATAGTTAGGAATTAGGATTTAAAAAACTTAGAAATTCACTGAAAGAACACACAGGTTTCAGGGACGTGATAGTTAGGCTGACATTTCACTCATACACAACCAGAGAAATTCACTTGTTATAGTTAGCTGAGCTATGTATACAGTTGCTCCTGTTAGATTGGGTGCATATTGAAGGGAAGGGCGGGCACACCGTGCTCTCACACCATCTAAAACAATAGATAATAAACTGTAGTTTAGCATCTCATGTTATAATGAATCATTAGATAAATGAAGAAAGAATTATTTTACTAACCTCTGGTGTCATGTGCTCAGAGTGATCTGGTAGTTGCAAAAAATATTGGAGCAGTCTGCTTCCTACGTAAAACCAAGTTTGTTTCTATTCAGTGATTCTCATCTATAATAGCACGTTAAAACAATCACTCTTGATGAAAATCTAATAAATTACAACGTTGCATACATGGTGATTCTTCTTAGTTTAGGAGTAGTAAAGTTAGGACTCCTAAATGCCTTCTGTGAACACAGAAAGTCTTAAAGTTAGAATTTTTCCCAGTGTAGGAGTAGTAAAGTTAGGACTCCTAACTTTAGGCCTCCTAAATGCCTTCTGTGAATACCGAAAGTCTGGAAGTTAAGATTGTTCTCAGTTTAGGAGTACTAAAGTTAGGTGTCCTAACTTCACTACTCCTAAACTGAGAAAAATCCTAACTTTAAGACTTTGGGTATTCACAGAAGGCATTTAGGAGTCCTAAAGTTTGGACTCCTAACTTCTGTGAATACCGAAATGAGTAAGTGCCTTCTGTGAATACCAAAATGAGATAGTGCCTTCTGTGAATACCAAAATGGTAGTAAGTTTAGGATTTTGTCTTAAGTTAGTTCTGTGAATCGACCCATAGTGTCAGCCAAAAGAGGACATTTGATGCTCAACAGGTTTAAGGGTTAGAGTGATGTTTTTAACTTGCAAGGACTTACATAGCGCCCAATTTTTTCCATTTGCCAAGCTTGCAAAGTTTTCCATTGAAATCCCACAAAGTTTGTCTCTGCATAGTGTGATCATTTCTACTGCATAGCAATATATTTTTTCCCTTTCAACAAAGATAGCCAGGATGAAAAATGTGTCTGCGAGTTTACCTGTTGCAGAGTTTTTCTATGTGTAATGACATTGCAGAGGGAAAGATACAGGCCACAATCTCCAAAGGTTTTTGCTTACTTTTGTAGCACTCCTGGTTTTTGCTTGAATTCTGTGAGGAAGGCAGGAGTAAGTTAGGAACAGTCTACCTTATGTCTACAATTCATGAGCAAGATAGGAGTACTATATGTGTAAGTCTCACCTACTCCCAGCAAATCTTTTGTAAATTGGCTCATGGAGCTCAATTCACACACAGTCTGATTCACAAAAGGTTTTGTTATGAGTTGGTATGACGTATTTGTGCATTATTCCTGGCTTACTTCAAAATTTCATTAATAAAACAGGAAAACTCTTGGCTTACTTCTGGAATTCAGTCCCAAGAATACACGCCATTCTCTGGTCCCCTCCTACAACATCAGAACCCATTGCCTCTAATACCCCCTGAAGCCCTACCCACCCTACAAAGGCTCACCTGGTTCTGCACCTATTTATTACTTCCTAATAGCTGATGGTGAATCGAAGCAGATTTGTCCACAGAATGGAGGCTCCAGATGCTGTTTTTGACCAGGTAATTCCCAGTTCACATGTTAATTCATATTCTGGAGACCAGTACTCAGAACAGCAGGATTCAGGTCTGGATATACCATCTGGAATCGCTCTTTCTGGCTGGATAGTATCCTGAAATCTCAATCCAGACCACCTGTAATTGGGGGCTTAATGTTTCCTTTCATTTAAACCCATTCATTTTCTCTGCACCCGTTTTGGGGACGCCTTGAATTGGCTTAACCTGAGTGCCTACCTGACGACCCATGACTGCTGCATGTTCTACTTTTATAACCATAATGAGAAATACCACTTTAGCTTTCAAAAGAGATTGCTGACTATTTTAATCTTGAAGAGAAATATTAGTGCTCTCCTACTGTGGCTCAATTTTAGCAGGAACTCAAAATAGACAAAGTTAGAGGGGATGAAGTGTTACCGCAATTTATGGTACCATGGCCCTCTTCGGGCATGGAGAGAAGAGTAACTAGCTATTTGCCTATACTATTATGGTTTCAGAGAGAGGTTTTCGAAACCTACAATCATGATTTTGATCCTGGCTTGAAATGCCTTCATAATTGCATAAAAATGACCTGTCCCCCCTTAAAGAATCTATCTATCTATCTATCTATCTATCTATCTATCTATCTATCTATCTATCTATCTATCTATCTATCTATCTATCTATCTATCTATCTATCTATCTATCTATCTATCTATCTATCTATCTATCAAGTCCTCTGTATGCCTAAAGATGTGTACTCCTGCCCTGATGGCTCGGCTGTACTGTTGTCTGGATCCCTAAGGCTGATTTTTTTCTCATAGGTGATCACATATCTTGCGGGTACGCTATGACACAGGTCTACTTCACGGTATGCGGTCTTGTTGGACCAGGAGGGGCACCTAATGTGCTATCCTTATAGTGGTGGAAGGCTACAGCCTTCGCCAGGTGTTAAGAAGCACAAGCACAGTGGTGGCAGCATACTGTGTAGTGATCAGTAGTAGTGAACAGGTCCTTTTTACCCTGTCACCGGAGTGAGGCCTACAGGCACACTCACTTTAAAGTTCCACTGCTGTGTGCTTGACTCACCCAGGGTCTACTTCAGGTAGATGTGCAGTGCTGCGCAGGAGCAGTGACTCTGCACTAGATGTGTGTGTGCCTGGGAAGGGTACAGTACAGGGATTTTTAGGTCTCGGCCTGATCCAGCGCATGCGCTGGTCTGGCCGAGACATTTAGTAGCGGCTTTTAAAAGTGCTTCTTTGCCGGCCACTAGCTTGCTAGAACGCGCACAAGAGCGCGAGGGCATGCGCGTAATAGCAAGCTGGTGGCCGGCAATTGACTCTGCCCTTCTAGACTCTACCACCTTTCTCCCTCCTAGATTTGTGGGTTCACCGGGTATATATTTTTCATTTCCATCACTGAACAGTAACTTGAAGATTTAATTAAACAATTAAAATCTGAATGTAAATATTCTTTTGTGTCGCTGTTTATGTCGGAGGCTGGCGAAAGACTGCAAATTGCACCACTGTTTTGGATCTGTGTGCAAACTAAGACTCCTTTATTGACGTTTTTGGAGAAGAATTCCCTCTCCACGTATAAACAAATTAGATTTTATGAATTGTGTATGATTTGAAAGGTTTGGCGTAACTTTGCATTTATAACTATCCCTCCAAAGCAACCAACTTTACCTGTCCCCAACAAATGCAACACCGGAGCTTATCCAACTTTGCCTGCCCCCAACAAATGCGACACCAGAGCTTACCTGACTTTGCCTGTCCTCAACAAATGCGACACCAGAGCTTTTCTGACCTTGCCTGTCCCCAACAAATGCGACACCGGAGCTTTCCCGACTTTGTATGACCCCAACAAATGCGACACCGGAGCTTTACCGACTACGACTGTCCCCAACAAATGCGATACCGGAGCTTTCCCGACTTTGCATGTCCCCAACAAATGCGACACCGGTGCTTTACCGACTACGACTGTCCCCAACAAAAGGGACACCGGAGCTTTCCCGACTTTGCTCTGCATGTCCCGATTTGTACAACCTCGTTGCACGGGTTCGTGGGCCGGGACTTTGCTCAACCTCAGAGGCAATTAATGTGCATCAGCTGCAAAACCGTTCAGAGACCGTGCAACTCGAAAGAAATGAAAGACGGAAGTTTCAGTTAGTCCTATGTAATGGAAGAGGGCGCTGTCCGCATTCTGACCAGTAAATGTCTACTCTTTTATGTATAGGTCATGTAAAACTTTGGAGATATATATATATATATATATCCTTTTTAAAAGAAGAAAATGAATAAAGAATAATCTTGCAACTGAGATACTGGCGTCAGATATAGTGATTTACGATATGTCGGACTCTCAATAAACTGATGTATTGATAATAGAATTGTGAATGCTGGATCACCAGTGAAACAAGCATTGGCATAGCAAATAGGTCACGCCTTTGGAACCTTATAAGTATTTAGTAATGCAGCACAATATACATGGTGCAACAACATTAACTGTTGCATGGCTAAACACTTAGAAGGTCCCAAAGGCAAGACCTATTGGCTATGCCAATGCTTGTTATATGCTGCTGCCTGCTGTACTTATTATTGTTTTAACAGTGACTTTCAAATATCTGCACCATCATGCACAAACCAAAGGGGCATTGGTTGACTAAGCTGGTTTGATTTTTTTATGCTGCTGCCGCCTGCTGTGCAGGAAGGTAGGATCTGCTTACTATGGTTACCCCCACTTTTTGCTTGTGTTTCACTGTTTTTCGACTTTAGTCTGGCTGGGGCCCTGCTATCCATGACCCCAGCCTAGCTGCTAAATGGATTTCATGTACTATAGATACACTCCAGTTTGGTTACTGGGATACCCTTGAAAGTCCCTAGAATATGGTACACTAGGTACTAAGGGCATGGGTACCCCAGCGGCCTACCAGTGGCTGCAGCATGTATTATGCCACCCCTGAGAAGCCTTCCAAAATGACACCACAGGACTGCTACTGCAGCCTGGGTAAGGTGGTGCATGCACCCTTTACTAAGATATAGGTTACCTATATCTACCTTAAATCACTGCACATAGAAACCTATCAGTCACCCCTATGGCAGGCCTTATCAATCCTGAAGGCAGGGTGCTTGGGTTCGTGTGAGAGGGTGCCCATGCATGAGCTGAGCCCCTCTGCAGCCTTCGAAATCTATTCCCTGGGGCTGTTCTGTGATGCAGCCAGACCATATACTCTGAAGTGCATTATATCCTCGCGGTAAATGCTAACTTTGGAATGGCTGCATGGCAACATGTTGTGTTTGGTGTCAAACACTTTAAAATCCTACCCCCCGTCCCCCCGCCAGTCCTGGCGGCAGGGGTAGAATTCCATCCTTCTAGAGGGAGAGACATGTACACACGTACACCCAGTACCAGTTTACAAGAGCCCCCGGATCACAAAATGGATGCTGCAAGCACAGACACGAGTCTGGCCTCCTGCTGCTGATTGAAACTCCAGCAGGGGAGGCCTGGACAATAGGTTTCCTGTCACAGGGAGGTGTAACCACCTCCCAGACAGGCTTTAGTGAATTGGGGCTGGGTGGGTGCACTATGAGAGTGCTTTAAAGTCTGCACTGGGGGCACATTTGGTGTCCCTGTGCATAGTCCAGTTCAAACCGGTTGCAGGGGCTACCAGCCCCTGCTCTGGCGCGAAACTGGACAAAGGAAATGGGTGTGGCCACCACTCTTTCCAGACCCTCCCATAGGTGGGTCCCCATAGTATGTCCAACCCCTTTCTTCAGCATAAGTAAGGAACCCCTGGCAACAGGACTTGAGATTACACCTGGACGAAACTCTGAAACTGACTCCTGGAACTTCGATGCTCTACTAAAGACTAGAGGACGGAAGAATCTCCCTTGGGGTCAAGGAGTGACTCCCCTGCTTGGCAAGCACCAACGAAGCAATTGCTAGTATGCATCTCCGAAGCTCCCAATGGACTCCGAAGTACCTGCAACCCAGGAAGAGGATTTCCGGACTTCGCAGAGGCTGACCCGAGTCCCCAGAAAAGCTGAGACCCGCAGCCTTCGTGAGTGATGTGGAACCAGAACTCCTGGACACTGTGCTCATTTGCTAGTGCATTAACTTGTCAACGTCTCTTGAAGTTGTGCTTTGGGTTACTTTTAGCCCAAGCCCTGAGCACCATCTGCACCGAAGATTGTGGGCCTACACTCCACGAGTGTCCAGTGAGCCCGCTTCTTGCATTTCAGCTTGAGGATCCTTCGCAATCCCTGGTGAGTCAACTGGTGGGTCCCTGTGAAGGCAACTCTGATTTTCCTTGGGCTTCCTTGATTGCTCCAGACGTGCCCTGACTCCCTACCAAGTGGTGAGTCCCTCGGACCTTGCTGGTCCGCACCAAAGCATTTCTCTGCTTTCTGTGTGGGTTGCTGTTGCCAAGGCTTGTTGGGTCCAATCCGGGCACCGATACCGCAGCCCTTGACATCCTTTGTGGAACAGCTTGGTTCCAGATCCTGGTTGTCGTCGACACCTCCTGGTCCTCGTGGCTGAAGAGTCAAGCTTCACCTTCACCTGAAATCACCCAACATCAGTGAGCAACCGCCTATTGTGCTCCTGGTCACTGGCTAGTGACCCAGACTCTATCCCCTTAGCTTTCAGGTTCTTCTCATCTTCGATCCAGGGTTGGATCATCCCGGACACTTTCCACTTCGACGGCAGCAGCACTTTGAAGCAGATCGCCATTGGAAACAACAACGATTCCCGACACCAAAAGACACCTATGCACCCGGCTTCCCTGGGTGAGGTAACTCAAGTACTCCAGTGCTCCCGTGGGTGTTGGCTCTAGAACCCCTGAAGTCTAAAGGGGTTTTCTCAAAGTCCTCTTCTAAGTGTCCCTTTTCTTTAAATTTCCAACCAGACTTTCCCCATAGAAGTTAACGGCAACCCGCGGCTGTGTTTAGACACTGCAAGCGTCCCCTGTGGGTCGCCTGTGTCACTACCTTGGGTGGTTCCTTGTGGTCCCAGCACTTCTACAGGATCTAGGCCTTGTATATAGGCAAGTCGTGGTTCTTATACCACTTTCTAAATATATGGTTTGGTACCCCCCAAGGGCTCAACGTATATTGTGCTAATTTTCTGTGTGCTAATAAGTTTACTGTGTGTAGTTTTGCCTCTAGCCTCAGACTAGAGGGATGTGTTTAAGCAAAACGTCTCTCAACAGATGGATGCCCTCCATCTTGAAGTGGTTGTACACGACCCAGCCATTGAACTCCCTGAGGTTGATGACTGGCCGTCTGCCCCAGTCCACCTTTTCCACAAGAAAAATATTGCTCAGGAAACCCCTGGGGTGACGCGTTGTTCGACAAATAGCCCCTTTGCGCAGCAGCGCCGAGACTTCTTCGTCGATCAACAGCACGTCTGGCTGAGAAAAGGTTATGGGCCGAGGAGGCTGTAACTGGCACGGTTGGTCGTAAAACTCTATGCGGAACCCCCGCACGGTCTGAAGGACCCATGCGTCCGTCGTAATAGCCGCCCATGCCTGGGGGAAACATGCCAACCCCCCCCAATAACAACTTGATCCGCAGGGATTACACTCACCGTGTGAATTGTTGCCGCCGGAGTCGTTCCGGAAGTTTCCGCGTCCTCTGAAACGCTGACCTCTGGTGGGGTAAAAGTTGTTGTAGTTCGCAGAGGAGTTGTAGCCTCCTCTGCCGGAGCCATGCCCTTTCCCGGGCTGTTGCTGACCACCATGGCCGGTCGTGAGGCCCCTACCACGACCAGCCCCTCGGGAAAAACGCTGGTGGAAGACCCGCTTGATGGTTGACTGGGCTTTGTCCAGGGAAGTGAAGGTGGAAACAAACTTTCCCAGCTCCTTTATGAACGGCTCCCCAAAGAGACCTCCTTGGGCAACAGCGCCAGCTTCCGATGAAGCCAAATCACCCAATTTGGGGTCCAGTTTAATCAGCAGCAACCGACGCCGTTCGGTCGAAAGGGCGCAGTTAGCGTTCCCCAGGAATATAACGACCCGCTGCGCCCAGTTGGACAACACCTCCGGGCATATAGCGCTGCCCGACACCTTGGCTTCCTCGGCCATATCCAGGATCTTGGTGAGGGGGCCAATGGTGTCCAATAGCTTGTCCTGACAGGAGCGCCAAGAACGGTCGATCCCCTTACGGGGGTCCTTCACGAACTTCGCCATGAAGGTGGCCATCTTTCCATCTAGTTCCAGCGTCATAGCCACCTTCCCATCCAAAGTCGGGCGGGGGCATTCGCCCCTCAAACAACTGCGCGCCTCCTTCTCCAAGGGCTTGCGGAGGCGGCCCGCCACAAATTGCGCCACCTTGTCCCCAGGCGCCCAAGCAGCCGACCGTGGATGCATGATTTCATCCGGGTCGAGCATGCCCGAAGTGTCCTTGGGCAACTCCGTCGAGTTAGATGCCGGTCGCCATGACCGTACGGAGTCTTCGTCGTCGTCTTCGTCAGTATCCGCGGGGGAAACACCCCCCGGGGAGGCCGGGACAGCATCCGCTGGCGTCGAAGGAGTCTGAGGCGGGGGCGCCTCGTAGGCCGACCCGGTCGCCTTAGCCAGGAAAGCGTCTCGTAGGCGCTCGAAGGCGTCCTTGTCCACGCCTTGCGCACCACTGGGACCTGCGTCCACACGTGGCTTCTTGGCCGCCGGTGGTTGGTTAGGATCGTTGGCGGGCATCCCCGCGTGGCCCGGCGCCAACTTGGCACACTCCTCAACAATGTGGGCTGATAGCCTGTCCTCTATAGGCCCAACGATTTCCTGCACGCAACGGTAAATCGACTGATCCACAGCTGCATAGAATTCGTCGTCTTGGAGGTATTGGTGTGACTCCTCCTCCTCGACGTAGTACCCCTCAGCCATGGCGTCCACCACGCAGTAAAGAAGAATCAGGTATCTGAGGGTTCCGATGGCGTAGACAAACAGCCACGTGTGGGCCAACCGGAGGTTAGCAAGGTTTGTAGGCCGGCGGAACCAGGCAGTCACGAAGGTAGCACCAGCCTTCACAGCGCGCCGACCCTCTCTCCAGAGACCGGGTCGCACCGCCTCCCAGCGCGCTTGAGCGGGTAACACCGCAACGGAAGCTGATACAGGAAAAAGTGCTGAAAATCGCCCGCAGGCGTCAACGTGGTCACAACCACCAGTACAGACCCCAACGGGGCGTTCAAGCACAGGACAGTACAACCCAAGAGGGCGTCAGGGTTAGGCGGCAGCAGGGCTCCTGCGAAGTCGACTCCCCAGCGCGGCTCCAATCAGCGAGACGGAAGCCGCGCGCGGGCAGGCGAGACGCTACTGCGCCCTCTAGCGGCAAAATCAACACCGCGGAACACACGGGGACATCGCGTAAAGGGCGAAGGCGTCCCCGCGATGGAAGGGGCTCTGGAAGGGAAAAAACCCCACAGACCCCCCCAAAGCAAGAGCAAGAGTCTATGCAAATAGAATATCAAATATGCAAGAAAAAACACACGACCTCAGCAGACACAAAATGTGAAAGAGAGGGAGAATACTTAACTGGCTGCGAAGCAGCGAAGAAAGAGGAGGAGTTCACAGGATGGACGCCTTATATTGGGATTTATGGGCACTAAGAAAGGACTGCCTAATGTTGATCTCATGGGACTTGTAGTTATTAAAAATGTTATTACGATGTTTTCTGATATTCCTGTGTTTGGAATACAATTTATTTTTCAAGTTTTGATGCTTTTCTGGCTGCTGTGTGGTGTTATGTGAATAAACAGCGAAGAGAGAAAAGCATAATCCGAAGCCTCCGTGTCCTTAATAGAATTGAAACTTACCGTTACTACGCTAGGCAAATTTCGATTCAGACCCTATGTAGTTGTTCTTCAGCGAAAGGCAGTTCCTCAAACAATATGACCGCTCCTTGGCATTGCTCTGATTCCTGTCTCAGTTAAATAATCTGCTCTTGACAATAATGTTGCAAATGGCGTAGCTTATATGTTAAGAGTGTTTCTTACTTTCTTATTCAAACTTTGAGTATGCAATGTAGAGGCATTTCATTAAATGTTAGAGGTTTCAATTCAAAATATACCAGATTTTTTGGTGGTGGGCGGTGGGTGGGGGGCCCCCCTCCATGTAGTTTGCAGGGGGACCCGTTAGGTTTTGTTATGCCACTGAGCAACACTTATAACTATGCGAGCGCCTACAAATAAGGGGCAGAAATTCCCTTCTAATTGAAATGGAACATACTTTCAAAATTGCTTGCACGGAGCGTAACAGCACTTCTTCTCTTTATGGGAGACCGCTGATTGTGAAGCAAATATAAAGCATACGTGAGGCGCGACGTCAACGTCCTCGCCGGCAGTTAGTAACGTAGGAATGTGAATTCCTATGCGTCCCTTGTGAATTTGGCAGTTGCCTGGGTCTTGCAACAATTCTTCAATACGCACCTAGACCAACAGGAGCAACTCATAACCTATAGGAGGAATCAATATTAGCCCTCCTATTTACTATTGGATTCCCAATGGGACCATAAGGGGAGCTAAGTTGGTGATCTCACCCGATTTAATAAGCTACAGGTCTAAACACTTGAATTCTAAAATATTTATTTTTTCTATACAGGCTATACACATGTCTCATTTATCTTGTCCTGAAGAAGACCCTAATTTGATGCTTTTCATCCTACACATGATATAAGGGTCAATACGCAGATGCCCATTTATACACGCTAGTCCATTTTGACCATTATAAATACCCCGGAAATATACCCTTCGGTCATTCTGAGACATATTATGTTTTCACGCTATGCCTTTATGTAATTGTTTGTCATGTAAATAATGTATGTAATCTTTGTATTGTACTGTGGTAGATGTACAATTCACTTCCCTTATTTCTGTGTATTTGCTCTGTTTTTTTAATAGACTTATGACGTGTCCTGTTATTGAATGATATTTTTCAATATATAAATTCCTGCAATATAATAAATTTGTATTTTAGTTTTTGAATATGTGTTTAGACCTTCTCTCTTGTAAACATTTAGTGTAATCCCACGGTTTAAGGGGATCAAAGGCCAATTGTGTAAAGTGTGTTGTGGCAGAACCACTGTTTGTTTACTGAGACAGGCCCCAGGTTCTGAATGTTACTGGTAATCCCCATTGTTTAATACTGAAAAATCACTACAGAGCACAAAGTATTACTATGTATTAAACATCACACTGTACTAGACAGCAAACCGTACTAGACTGTCATACATAGCACAATGAACCAGTCTGAATACCGTGCACACAGTGTAAAACACCCACTGTACTAGAAAGAGCCTCAGACATCACACTGAACTAAACACTGCACTGCACTAAAGATTACACTGCAAACTATCGTACACGGAGTAGAGAAGAACTGCTTTTGAATATGAGTTCACCCTATGCAGCCTCTCCCCGTGAGAGGATTATACTGCAGCTTATACACCCTCACGGATCAGACACGTTAGTTTCATTGTGTCCCTGATCGAGCTCCGCCCTGAAGGGACCCCTCTGGATTGTTAGTCATTTTCATGGCTCCTGTTCGGGGCCACGGACAGAGGTTCTATGCTTAGAAGGGGTCTTATCACAGATCTGTTAGGTGGGGGTGTGGGGTAGGGGTAGTTGGGATCTGTCAGTTCAAGTCCACTTACCTTTATATACCTTGATCGGCACTGGACCCTGAATCTTCACCTCCTTACACCTGAAGGGACACACAAATAATGTTAGTGTTACAGAACACTAGGAGGCTACATAAGCAGATACACATAAGCAGGTCTGGGGTATTACAAATGTCACAAACTATCCCTTCAACTATGAATGCCCCTCTGCTCAGAACATTGCAAGGATTCGCACCTGATAAAGCAAACTTCAGGATCTAGGAGGAAACAGTGAAAAACTCAGCAAGCAACACACACAACCACCCTTCCTCTCCTTCTCGGTCTATTTATCTGATTACCTGTGTCACTCTCTCTCCCTCTGTCACACCCCTTTGCGTTTCTCTCTCTCGCTGCCTCTTTGAGTGTCTCATCCTAACTCCATCTCTTTGAGGAAGCTCCAGGGATCTCAAAGGTAACTGTGAACATTGCTTGTTACTACAAATGGAATCAAACACTCACTCTATTTGCCACTCTCTCTACTTTGTTTCACTCTCTCTCTCCTTTCCCCGCTTTCTGTCTCTCTCGGCGACTCTAACAGCACAAAGATCATTGTGAACAATTGCTGTCTCTGCACTCACACACTCTTTCTATCTCAACATCTCTCTATCCCTCGTTGCTTTTCTGTCACTGAATAACACTAGTCACTACATACACACATATACGCACGCATGCACAAACACACATACACGGACACACTCTTTCTCTCTCTCTCTAACACTCCTGCTTTGTTTGTCTCTTTCTCTCACAGTTCTTGGGATCTTATTTATTTATTTATTTAAAGTATTTGTATAGCGCGGCTAACACCTTGCAGGTTTCTTGGCGCTGGAGAATACTCTTTAAACTGAGGAAAACGAAGTGAGTAGCAGGCGAATAGAGTTAGGGAAATAGCCAGGTCTTGATACGTTTCCGAAAGGGGAGGAGTTGTGATATTTGGCGGATGTCGGAGGGCAGACTGTTCCATAGTTTAGCTGCTGCGACTCTGAAGGATCTGCCCCCAGTTCTAGCTTTGTTGTATCTAGGAACTGTTACCAGACAGGCTGAGGCAGAGCGAAGGGTTCTGTTGGGGGTGTACCAGGAGAACAAGGCTTGCAGAGGTCTAGGCCTGACTCCATGCAGAGCCTTAAAGACAAGGCAAAGGGCCTTGAATGCCACACGCTGCTTCAGAGGGAGCCAATGTAGCTCGGCTAAGGCCGCTGTGGCAGAGGATCTCCTGGTCCAGCCGAGAGCTAGCTTGGCAGCGGCCGACTGAATTCTTTGGAGTCAATCCAGCAGCACAGCTGGAGACGTAAGTAACAAAGCGTTACAATAGTCAAGGAGACTGAGAATAGTGCACCTGACTATCAACGCCCGAGCTTGTGCGGGAAGGAGAGGCATGATTTTGCGCAAGGATCGCAGAAGGGCGGAGCAGGTCCCTACTGTTTTTGCAACCTGGGTTTCCATACTCAGCTTGTTATTAAGCATGGCCCCCAGGTTGCGGACCGAGGTGATTGGCTGTGGTTTTTCCGGTGTTTCCGGAGGCCAGAAATCGCTCGGGAACGGGCGTGGTATTCGGTTACCAGCACAATACAGAACCTCAGTTTTGGAGGAGTTAAATTGCAGGAAGTTTTTGTGCAACCACCCAGCCGTCTCTCTTAGGCAATCGTGAAATGATGTTAAGAGGGTAGAGTCTTCTCCCTCCCATGAGAGAATAAGCTGGGTGTCGTCCGCGTAATTGATAGTTTTTAACCTGTAGGTCTTTATTAACGTGATCAAGGGTTTAAGATACACGTTAAAAAGAATGGGGCTGATGGAGGAGCCCTGGGGCACTCCCTGGGGCACAGATGCGAATGCGGATTGGAAAGGGGGAAGGGACACTGCCTGTCTCCTGTCCCGCAGGTAGGAATGGAACCATAGCAAAGCCGTGCCATCCACCCCAGCCTCACCGAGTCTCTCCAACAGAATCCTATGGTTAACTGTATCGAATGCGGCAGACAGGTCCAGCAGTATCAAAGCTACTGCCTGGCCCCTGTCTGCACGCATACGAAGATCCTCCATGGCTGTCAGGACAGCTGTTTCGGTGCCATGGGCTGGACGAAAGCCAAATTGGAAGTCGTCCAGAATGTGGTTCTGCTCCAGGTGAGTCGAGAGACAAGAGCTGACCCATCCTTCGGCAACTTTTGCTGGGAATGGCAGGAGGGAGATAGGCGGATAGTTCGATAAACATTCAGGACTTAGAGAGGGCTTTTTCAGCAGCGGGGTGACAAGAGCTTGCTTCCATGGAGTTGGGACATATCCGCAGTGCAAGGATTGGTTGCAGATTCTGCGCAGACTGCCGAAGAGTTCAGTTCTCAAAGGCAGATGTGAATAATCACACTCACTCTATCTCTCTCACTCCCTCTTTCTCTCCCCACAGATGCCTTCTCATCTTCTACTCACTCTCAGGATCTCCTTCATCTGTCTGTCTTGCTTTCTCTTCCTGTGTCTCTCTTTTTAGCTTTCTCAATCTCCCTCCTAGTTGTACTGCACATGAACATCTCAATAGTGCTGACTAAAAGCGTCTGTGAAATGCTGCATCCTGCGCCCGGTCTGTGAAAGCCTTCAATCTGGAATTACTAAATCACCCACATCTTCCAATCACCGAGCTCTTCCACCTTGGCATCCTTGAAATCCAACACCGTGGAATCTCTAGTCATGATCCTTGGAATCTTTGCAGCTCTGCACCTTGGAATTTCTGGACCCTTGCATCTTGGAATCTCTGGATTGCTTTACATTGGAATCTCTCAATTCCTGTACATTGGAATCACTGGATTCATGTACCTTGGAATCTCTGGATTCCTGTACCTTGGAATCTCTGGATCCCCGTAACTTGGACTCACTGAAGGCCTGTGCCGTGAATTCTCTAAATTGCTAAACACTGGACTCATTTAAGTCCTGCAGTTTAGAGGCCTTGGGATTCTGCATATTGATTCTCTGGATCCCTGTACCTTTAAATCACTGGATCCCTGCACACTGAAGTCACTGAAGTTCTGCACCTTGGAATTTATCAGGCTGTGCACCTTTGAGTCTATAAGCTCCTAACACTTCAAGGCTCTGAGGTCCTACATCTTGGAGACTTGGAGGTCCTTCACCTTGGCGTCTCAGAGGTCTTGCACCTTGGGGATTCTGAGGTCCTGCACCTTGAAGTCTTGGATGTCCTGCACCTTTGGAGACTCAGAGATCTTGCATCTCTTGGAGATTCGAAGGTCCTTCACCTTGGAGTCTCTGAGGTCCTGTACCTTAGACCCTGCTGCAAATGCTGTTTCTGAACATCTCACTTCCAGTCTGCAGCATTTGGTTTGACTACTTCTTGATGTCTACCTCTAGCACCTCCCTAAAATGCGACCTTAACTTTTCTTCTTTAGGTTGAGCCTATGCTGCTCGCTTTGCGAGGCATGCAGTATTCAGTATGGAGTGGAAGCTCCGCCCACTCGCCGCCCATCTTTTTCATTGGTGTGTGTCTTTTTCGTTCCTAAATGCTGCCTTCCGATTGGTCTTAGGCTTGTTAGTCCCTCCTTATGAGGGCCATGTCGTCATTTGTATCCTTCCATAGCAACTGGCCCTTTTACTTCAAGTGTTTCACAGTATGTTTTATTTGAATTGTGAGCACTATTTTCTTCCTGTGCATTCCTCACCTCCTGCATTTCGTGCCTTCTCGCCCGCACTCCCGTTGTAGTGCTTTATCGCCCTCCCTCACTCTCGTTTGCAATGAAATAGGTCTTGCGTAAATACGAGTCCTATTGCTTTGCAAATGCTTGTTCTAGTTAGATGACTGTCTGCCCAGTTGGGTGTCAGTTTGCCTACTTGTGTGGCAGTGTACCTGATTGTGTCTCAGTGTTCATGGTCACTCCTCTGTCTCCCTAGTTAGTTGTCAGTCTCTCCGGGTGGATGTCAGCCTCCCGGATTGGATGGTAGTCTCTGATTATATGTCGGTCTTGCTTGGATGAGTGTCAGTTTCCTCTGTTGAATGCCAGTTACCCTGTTAAATGCCAACTCCAGCAGTGGGGGTGCAGCACATCTCTGTCTAAGTGTCGAAGACCTGGAAAGGTGAGATCTGTGGGTACCAGTCTGGCCTGGTTCACTCCTCGAAGGCATTCAGTGTGCGCCTGTGAGTCTCTGTCTAGTATAACTGAGTGCTTGTGCGTCACTAACGGTGATGTTGCCGCTGTGTGGGACACTCTGGCCGCGCACTTGTGTCACACTGAATGCCTGTGCCTATCTATTATAGAGATGTGAAAAAGCGGCGTTTCTGGCTAAAAACATAAGAATTCTGGACAATATCAACAGTTGTGCGCATGAGTTGTGCAGCGAGAATAATGTTCAGATTTGAAGCCTTCAATAAATACCCTGGCAGTCGTCTCGTGCACCGGTGGAGTTGAGTGGTTGGGCAGGAGTATGTTATGACGTAGAACATGCCAGAAGGATGGATGCAGTCCTTTTAAAAGGCCAGTCACACGTCTTATGTGTCATAGGTCTAAGAGTGGGTCAGAGCTGCCAAGTTTTCAGTCTGCACGTGTGTGACATTTCCACATTTGAGTATGCCCATGGGTGACATTTTCATTTCTTGTGTGTGACACGTCATCAATGGCAATTACAGTGCCCTGTGTTTTTCCTGGATATATCTCACGTGTCTGTCTGAGTACAGGGCCGCCGCCACAAGTCTTTTTTTTACGCTTGTTGTGCTCCGGATCCATGAGGCCAGGTGGAGGCCCTTGCTTAATTTGTTTGTGAAACAAAGAAACAACTTATAAACGAGCTGGGTCAAGGCCATCAACTAGCAACAGTCACCCTCTCCTTAACCTGGGCCGCGCGGCCCATTATTCATATTGCCGTAGGCAGCAGTGCACATTGTTGTGTCGGGTGATCTACGCTCAGGGGGCGGACCCTCGGGGACACAACACACATCACGCACGCTGGCTGCTTTACTCCCACTGAACTGCTGCAGGGCCTCATCACACTACTATGAGTTTGCAATACATGACTAATGAACTTTGGTGCAATGATGAGGACACAGGCTCTAAAATGCGTTATTCTAACCTCTCATGCGTGGTACAAGGCAGGGCTAGTGTGCATGCCTTGATATGAATTTGCAGATAAAGTGGCAAACATCCAGCCGACAGTATGGCGCGTAGCTGTATTACAAGGGGTCGTCTCGAATGAGTACTGTTAGTGACTTAAATGTTTTAGTACCCCATAGCTCCCTCTCTATTTACTTGTCACAGAAAAGGCTACGTTGAGGCATCAGTGGGCATCCAGATAGTAGGCTCTAAAGGACGGCCTACAGCTTCTCATTGGGCATGAGCCACCGGCTGAAAAGGTGCAGTCCCACCAGGAGATCTCAGCACTGATTTCTGAGTCTCCCTATGATAAAGTACAGGGAAAATAACTTTTTTTTATTAGAAGAATGTAAGAAATTGGTAAACATTTTTATGTTAGTTATTATTTGTAAGAAACTGGCTCTATATATACTGTACCAAAGTGAGGTACAGTGTGTATAGAGTCCAAGGGTCTCCAGAGGTTTGGCAGAGGCTAATTTTAGATATAACCTTACTCTCTAAAGTGGTAGCTGGGTCGAGCAGCATGGCAGTATCAGAGGGAAGTCTTAAGCATTTGATGTACACACTCAGTCAGCAAATAAATTCACACCCTCAAGAACTGAACTCTAGGCCAATCGTTTTGAATAAAAAAAGATACTGTTGTTTTATTTCTAGAACCAAGCAAACCTGATACAAGTAAGCATCTAAATACTTTTCAGCTACAAGATGCTGTTGTTGAATACTTTCAAAATATAGTAGGACTTTGTACCAATATCAGTTTACCAGGGTTGCCATGCAATGCACAAACTTAGTAAACTCAGTACATAGGAATCCATAGGCTTTTTCAGTAAAAATGCAATCAATTATTTTTCAGATTCCTTTTACTAACACAGTGCTGGATCCTAGATTCAACACTGCGGCATTTTCTGAAAACAGTTAAGTAAATACGTTTTAATTAGAGGTACAATTTTTAAAGAATATTATTGCATTTCAAAAGTTGACATAAAAACTTTTTCACATAGAATCACCAATGTTATCCTATGGGAGGAAATTCACTTAGCAGGTAAGTTACTTTAACAATACTTTTCTTACTCAGTGCTGGATACCTAGATTCAGCACTGGGTCATCTCCTGAAAACAGCTGAGAAAATGCATTTTAGTTAATCAGGTGATTTTCAGGAATATTCTCAGTTTTCAAAAGTCGACAAACTTTTTTGGAGAAAAAGTGTCAATGTTATTCTATGAGGAAAAACAGGTTATCGGTTTCAAGGTAACTAATTGGTCTTTTGAGTTAGGGTTCTGGGGTTAGACTCAGGGGTCTCCCAGGGTCAGTGATGCAAGTCAAGTCAAGTCAAGTCAAGAGATTTATATAGCGCGCTACATACCCATAGGGTCTCAAGGCGCTTGAGGAAGGGTGGGGAATTACTTGTCGAATATCCAAGTTTTAAGTTGCTTTCTGAATGCTAGGTGGTTCTGAGTAAGGCGAAGGTGAGTGGGAAGTGAGTTCCAGGTTTTAGCTGCCAGGTAGGAGAAGGATCTACCTCCCATGGTGGTTTTGTTGATGCGAGGTACAGTGGCAAGGGCTTGGTTGGAGGATCGTAGCTGACGGGAGGGGGTGTAGAAGGACAGTCGTGTGTTGAGGCATTCGGGTCCAAGTTCGTAAAGTGCTTTGTGTGCGTGGGTTAGAAGGCGAAAAGTAATCCTCTTATTTACGGGGAGCCAGTGGAGGTTTTTCAGGTGACCAGAGATGTGTTCTTTACGCAGGATGTCTAGTATGAGCCTGGCTGAAGCGTTCTGGATGCGTTGGAGTTTTTTCTGGAGTTTTGCGGTGGTACCGGCGTATAGGGTGTTTCCGTAGTCCAGGCGGCTTGTGACCAGTGCGTGGGTGACCGCTTTTCTAGTTTCGGTGGGGATCCAGCGAAATGGTCGCAAGGGGGCTCATGTATACGTTGAAGAGGGTGGGGCTGAGTGACGATCCTTGTGGCACGCCGCAGATGACTTCAGAGGCCTCTGACTTGAATGGTGGGAGGCGGACTCTCTGGGTTCTTCCGGTGAGGAACGAGGTGATCCATTCCAGTGCTTTTCCTTGGATTCCGACGTTTCTGAGGCGCTGTAGAAGGGTGCTATGACATACTGTGTCGAAGGCAGCGGAGAGGTCGAGGAGGATGAGGGCGACTGTGTCTCCATTGTCCAGTAGAGTTCGAATGTCGTCTGTTGCTGCGATAAGTGCGGTCTCAGTGCTGTGTTTGGCTCGGAAGCCGGACTGTGAGGGGTCGAGGGATTTGTTGGTTTCGAGGAAGGTGGCGAGCTGGTTGTTGACAGCTTTCTCGATGACTTTGGCCGGGAATGGAAGAAGCGAGATGGGGCGGTAGTTTTTGAGTTCGGTGGGGTCAGCTGTGGGTTTTTTCAGAACGGCGCTGAGTTCTGCGTGTTTCCAGCTTTCCGGGAAGGTGGCGGAGTTGAGGGAGCAGTTGATGACATCTCGGAGGTGTGGTGCTATGATGGAGTCTGCTTTGTTGAAGATGTGGTGAGGGCATGGGTCAGTTGGGGATCCTGAGTGGATGGAGTTCATCAGGCGGATGGTGTCCTCAGTGGAGATTGGGTTCCAGTCGTTAAGGATGTTCAAGGGGGGTGAAGGTCCTGCAGAAGGTTGGGTGGGTTGGTCTCCGGGTTGGTTGTCGAAGCTGTTGTGGATGTCTGCGATTTTGTTGTGGAAGAAGGAAGCTAGGGAGTCGCAGAGGGCTTGGGAGGGGGTGATGTCGTTGGAGTTGGCTGATGGGTTGGTAAATTCTTTGACGATGTTGAATAATTCCTTGCTGTTGTGGGCGTTGTTATCTAGTCGGTCTTTGAATGCGGCTTTCTTGGCAGACCGGATTAGTTGGTGGTGTATGCGGGTGGCGTTTTTGAAGGCGTCCCTGGTGCTGGTGTTTGGGTCTTTTTTCCAGGCCTTCTCGAGGGAGCGACAGAGTTTCTTCGATTTCTTAAGATCATCGTTGAACCAGGAGGCGTTTTTGCTGCCTAGTTTGATTTGACGTTTTTTCAACGGTGCTAGGATGTCGGTGCTGTTGGATAGCCATTGGGTGAGATAAATGGCTGCCTGGTCGGGGTTTGAGGAGTGGGCGGGGGGGTTTAGAAGAAGCGATGAGGATATCTGGTCGATGGTGATTTTGTTCCAGTTTCTTCGCAGGGTGGGTTGAGGATGGTTGTGGATTGTGGTCTTATTGTAGGTAAAGTGAACGCAGCTGTGGTCCGTCCAATGAAGAGCTGTGGTGTGACTGAATGAGACATGTTTGCTGGAGGTGAAGATGGGGTCGAGTGTGTGACCTGCAAAGTGGGTGGGGGTAGTGACAAGTTGTTTGAGTCCGAGGTTGGCGAGATTGTCCAGAAGGGTAGTGGTGCTGCTGTCATTGCTCTTTTCCAGGTGAAAATTGAGGTCTCCCAATAGAATGTAGTCCTCAGAGGGGAGGGCGTGTGGGGTGATAAAGTCAGTGATGTCGTCACTGAATTGTGCACGGGGTCCTGGAGGCCGGTAGAGGAGGGTGCCTCTGAGTGTGGCCTTGGGGTCGGTGTGGATCTGGAAGTGGAGGTGTTCGGCGCTGGCAAGGTTGACGTCTGAGCTGGTTGAGATGCGAATGGAGTTCTTATCGACGATAGCGATGCCTCCTCCTGTTTGCTTGATGCGGTCCTTATGGATGATCTTGTATCCTTCCGGGATGGCAATGGTGATGTCTGGGGCTGAAGAGGCGTTCATCCATGTTTCTGTTAGGAAGGCGACGTCCGGTGAGATGGTGTCTAGTAGATTCCAGAGGTCGATGGCGTGTCTGTGGACCGAGCGGGTGTTGAGCAGGATGCATTTTAGGTGGTTGGTGTCAGGTCTCTGATTGGTGTTGGTGGATGAGGAGTTGGTTTTGGTGCCGTCGAACTTGCAGGAGTTGCAAGAGAAGGGTCCATGGGTGTTTCCAGGAGCGGCTTTTGTCAGGTCAGAATCTCCGGGGGGACTTCCTCGTGGTATTTTTCCACTCGAGCTCGGTCCGGGTTCAGCGGGTGCAGAGTGAGCTGGATTCGTGGATCCTGGCTGGCACCAGAAGCTGCAGTTCAAACACGTCCGGTGTTCAAGGGAGAAACAGCTTGGAAAATGAGGGCAGGCAGGTCCTCGTGGGTTATTGAGGTTGCTGGCCGCTGGACATGCAGGGCTTTTGAGGGAGCAGGTTCGAGGGGAGACAGGCCTGCAAGTTAGCTCTGCACAGCTTCTTCTCTTCTTTTTCTTGTGGTTGCTGGATCTAAGGAAGGAAGGTTAAGGGTGCCCCTGAACTTGGGCGTTACTGTTAGGTAAAGGGCAGGGACCAATGGGTACCATCCCTGGGGTGGGTACACCCCCTATCTTGCTACTCTTCAGTGGGAGGGGGGCAGGAGCCTGTCCCTGGTTGGCTTGGTCCCCCCATCCTCAAGATGGTTGGGACTCGAGGTTGTGCTTCACTTCACCTCCTCCATTAGGGGTGGAGTTGGCAGAGGTGGGCACACCTCTCTTCATCACTTGTGTTTAAAGTGAGTAGTGGAACCAGTGGGGACCAGTTGCTGAGAGCAGCCAGTGGTCTGGAGAGACTCACAAAGGCGGTGTGCCTTAGAAGCTGCTTCTTCGTGAACCCTGCCCATCCTGGGGGAGGAGGCTTGGCACCTCGTCCCAGGATGTGCATTGTTTCAGGCCCCCTAGAGCGGCAAGCTCTCGACCCAGGGGTCCAGAAACATGTCTGGTGGTGGCAGCCTAGGCAGCCACTCAGTCAGGTCACTAGAGGTTGGTCGAGTTTCAGGGGGCATATCGAAGATGCCCTCTGTGGTGCATTTTACATTAAATCCCACACTGACATCAGTGTGGGTTTAATGTGCTGAGAAGTCTGATTCCAAACTTCCCAGTCTTCAGTGTCGCCATTGTGGTGCTGTGGAGTTCGTGATGACAAACTCCCAGCACCGTATAGTCTTAATTGCAGCACTGTACTTACAGTGCCCAGGAATGGACCTGGTTACTGTAGGGGCACAGGGCTCATGCACCTATCCCCTCACCACTTGCATATAGCACCCAGCTAGAGAGGTGATTGATGTTTGCCAAGGCAGTGGTTTGTGGGCATGGCACACAAGGATGTGTGCCATGTCGATTTTCACTTTGTTCTGCACCAAGACACGCAGCCTGCAATGGCAGTGTGTGAGTGTCAGGGTACAGGGCCTCTAAGGGTAGCACAATAAGTGCTGCAGCTCTTAGGGGCCATCTCTGGTCACAGTGCCCTGGGTACCTGTGGTACAATTTACCAGGGGGCCAGAGATGCCAATTGGGTTTAGGCTTCAATGCAGTTTTAGGGAAGGAACACAGGTCCTGGGTACCTGATTGCCAGGAGCCCAGGGCACATTCAGCCAAAGCACATCAGCAATTCAGCAAAAAGTAGGGGCATACCATGCAAGAAAGAGGGCACTTTCTCACATTATTGTAAATTACTTTTATGTATTTACTTTAAATGTAAAACAAAATAAAATATCCTTCAGTGCTGTTAACTTAATTTCGAATTAAAAATCCAATTACTTTGAATGCATTACATTTCTTTTTTTTTCAGAATTCAAATTAAATTAAAAAAATCCCAACCCAAAAAAAGCAAATATGTTTTGATTATGTCAGAATAATTATTATAAGTGATGTATAGAATAACTTTAGAGTAATTTAAGTACATTATTATATTTTAATAAAAATGTATGTTAGCTTAATTTTTATATTTGTGAAAGATTATTAAAATATGTTAAAATCAAATAAAAACGAGTTATTTTTAAATAACATGTTTACATTAAAATCATTTATATTCTAATTTTGTTAATGAACAGCTTTATTTCCAATGAGTATCTCTTTTAAGTCCCTATCTCCATTACATTCTACTAGAGTGTATTGAAGTACCTGTAAGTGGTCACTCAACTCTGAAGTTCATCCTGAGTCCTAGGCCTCTTCTTGACCTTATAGATAACAGCAACTTACACAGTTCTGTTTCTGGCAAAGGTCTCTATTTTGTGGAGAATATGGGGGTCCTTCAGATGTCAGAAGAAGATCAACTACTAGCAGAGGTTAGCAAGTATGTATCCTTTTTGCTGGCACTGCCAGGAAACCAGAGCCTAACAAAGCACACGTTTTCTCAATCAGAGTGTCTTTTCCTTGGCTTTTCCAATGGTCAGGCTACATGGATTAGCCTCTTACTGAAGCCAGGTGCTTCCAGCCAAGTCTCTATAGTTACTATGTGATACTCAGCACATCCCAGGGAAGGAGGAAGATAGAGTTGGTGTCTTTGGCAGACAGAAGATGATTGACAAGGGGAAGACGGATGTTTCCTCAAGACACCAGACACCCGCTGAGTTTTGGGGGAGAGTCCCTAGAACTCGGTTCATGCAGAATGTCAAAGCCACCGGGCAGGATAATGACAACTTGGAGATGAAGCACCCTTTTATGGAGGCCCTCTACATTTGCCTTGCAAACAGGGTGCAGAGCACCCCTGTAACATGCCCCTGTCTGCCCACAACATACCACAGGGGCATGAAAGGATCCTGGATTTGGATTAACTCACAGATTGTACAGTAGAGATATTGTTATTCCTGCTCATCCCCAAATGAACAGGAAAAAATTATTTGGCCTAGGATCAACTATCTTCAGTCTTCAGTCACCATCTCACCAGCTATGAGGAGGCTCTACTCACTCAGGACAAGACTTGGGATACATTTTGGGCGGATCCTCCGGGTAGAAGAGTTCTTCTGTTGAATGTCTCAGCAAAACATGGAACACCTCCGATAAACTCACAGATTGTTGAGTGCAGCAATGGGGGACCGTGGGGATATGGAGCACGAGAGAAAATGGTGCTGCGGTGCATGCACAAGCACCAGTTGCTTTTGTAGAATATGTCTGAATATTGCCCCAAACCTGACCCAATCACAGATCTCCCACGTTGCCTCAGATCTTCACTATTTACCCACATCAGTCCCAGCCACAGGTCAAGTTGCGGTGCCAGGGGGGTATTTTATGGGCAGATTCATTGGGTACGAGACTGGCTGAGTCTCTATAGTTTCAGGACACACTTTAGGGCCAGGTAGGGTGTTAATGGCAACACGTGTCCTTATCTTAGGTACCTCCCCCTCCGCTTGGGATGACTCTTGGTGGCCAGAGGCCCTTGGAAAAGCACCCATCCCAACGGACCACGCACGGAACCTGGGCGTCATCCTGGACTCCTCACTCTCTATGAACAGACAAGTCAATGCCGTTTCATCATCATGCTTCAACATTCTTCGCATGCTCAAAAAAACATTTCGCTGGATCCCCACCGAAACCAGAAAAACAGTCACCCATGCACTGGTTACAAGCCACCTGGACTACGGAAACACCCTATACGCCGGTATCACTGCAAAACTCCAGAAAAAACTCCAACGCATCCAGAACGCATCAGCCAGACTCATACTAGACATCCCGCGTAAAGACCACATCTCTAGTCACCTGAAAAACCTCCACTGGCTCCCCGTCAATAAGAGGATTACTTTCCGCCTCCTAACCCACGCACACAAAGCACTTTACGAACTTGGACCCGAATGCCTCAACACACGACTTTTCTTCTACACCCCCTCTCGCCAGCTACGATCTTCCAACCAAGCCCTTGCTACCGTACCTCGCATCAATAAAACCACCATGGGAGGTAGATCCTTCTCCTACCTCGCAGCTAAAACCTGGAACTCACTCCCCACTCACCTTCGTCTCACTCAGAACCACCTAGCATTCAGAAAGCAACTTAAAACTTGGATATTTGACAAGTAATTCCACACCCTTCTTCAAGCGCCTTGAGACCCTCCGGGTATGTAGCGCGCTATACAAATCTTTTTGACTTGACTTGACTTGACATGTCTAAGTCTGATGGCTCAGTGGACAAATGCGTCCACTGCAGGGACCTGTTTTTTATCTCATGATCTCAGGTACAAAACCCGGCAGGCATACTCAGCCTTTCATCCATCTGAGGTTGATCAAATGAGTACCATTGAGTTGGGTAACAATAAACATTTGTTATTCAGTGCCAAGATGCCTATGGGTGAACGTGCGCTTTACAAATACATGTTAAGTTTTATGGGCAGTGCCAGGCACAATCTGTATTAGACATATTAGTAAGGTTTGGTGTAGGCACGATTAGGCTGGCATAGTACAGGAGCTGCCAGACTGACTTGTTGTAGGTGTACGAGATCTATTTTGAAAAATAAGTGTGAGGCACTTTCTATATGGAAAGTTTCTCCCTAGACAAAACAAAGATCATGGACGGATGCTCAACATTATCAAACATTCACTCCTATTCCCCGATCTGGGCCTAAATCCTACATTTTTATGCTTGCCATTCCAGTTTGGACTTCAAATCAGTCTTGACCCTGCTCCTCATGGTAACAGCGAGGCCCGTACTACCAGCTCAAGTCCTCTCTGGACCGGAAAACAAGCATCCTGGGTCTAGTTTTGAGGTATCACCCCTCATCAGCCAGTCTAGCTTGAATCTGGTGGCGTAGTGAGCACGGGACCCAGGTCTGGGCATACCCATCACACTAAGGGCCGAAACTGCAACACAAAAAGATGGTGGATGGAATGATGAACATTGTCAAACATTCACGGCCGGTCACAGATCTGGGCCTAAATCCATTGTTTTTTTTGTTCCCCACACCATTTCAGTTTGGACCAACTATATGCAAATCAGTCTTGACCCTGTTCCCAGTGGAAAAGTCCAGCCCAAACTACCAGATCAGGTCCTTGCTGGACCGGAAAACAAGCATCCTGGGACTGGTTTTCGTGGATCACCCCTCATCAGCCAGGCTAGCTTGAATCCGGTGGCATAGCAAGCACAGGACCTATGTCTTGGCACACCCATCCCACTTAGGGCGAAAATTGCAATGCAAAAAGTTGCACCTGGTGCCTGCCTAGATCACATTGACAATATCAGATTAGCCATTTATGGACTTTTTGCAATGCTTGGTCTTTATGGACCCTGACACGTAGGTGATAGAATGTTTGTGAATTGTTTGTTCCAGACTTGCATGTGTAGGAAAGTAGGCCCTGCCTTCATGATTACTGCCACTTTTTGCTTGGTGTCAGTGTGTTTTTTAGGTCGAGCCTGGGCAGTGCATGCGCTGCTGCGAGGCATGCAGTATTGGAATAAGCACTTGAAGCCCCGCCCACTCACCGCCCATATTTTTCATTGGCTTGTGTCATTGTCCTTCGTAAATGCTCCCTTCTGATTTGTGAATAGACTTGTTAGTCCCTCCTTAGTATCGCCTTGTCTTCATTTGTGACCTCCCCTGAGGACTGGCACTTTTACTTCGGTTGTTACACAGTATGTGTTATTTAGTCTGTAAGCACTATTTTCTTTAATGATTTTCTCTTACAGCAGGCACAACGTGCACTGCTTCAGCTGGTTTTGAAAGCAGCGGGCACACCGTGCTATAGCTTCTCAATCTGGTACGGTTCATTGCCTCTCCCACCAGTTCTAGGTCTGTGTCCCTTCTTTTCTTTAGTGTAACACTGCTAATGCTTGGCAGCAAAAGCACCTATTCCAAAAAAACGCCTTTCCTTTGAACGCTGATTCGAGCTTATGCGCAACTTCATTCTGTTTCTCTTAACCAATATTACATTTTGTTATGCAAGCATTTATTTAGCATGCATCTTTTGCAGTCAGGCGTAATAAAAAGAGTGGGCGACTTGGTATTACGTTGTTCCAAAAAAACAACCACAGAATACGACTGTGTATGTACGATGACATTTACATTCTAAGAGCTGCACAATTGCAGGAAGTGACTTAATACCGTATGCATAGGGTTTGTTCTCAGAAACAGATGCACATATTATTAACAAGCATTTGCAATGCAATAGGTCTCGCATTTATGCAAGTTTGAGCTATTGGCATTATAAATGACAATGCCTTTTATTTATGCTTTGGTTTTTAAAACATAAATAAAAGGCATTTTCATTTACAATGCCAACAGCTTAAACTCGCCAAATGTGAGACCTATTGCATTGCAAATGCTTGATTTCTTGTTGTTGTGAACTGCTTCAAGGAGCCATTCTGTAAAGTACCAGAGGACTCAAACTGCTTTCGATTATAGTAAACCATGTGCACTGGATATTCACTCCAGGGCAGCTCCAAAGGTGAAGTGGTGCCACCAGCAAGCAGGGGCTCTTCTCTCCAATTCCTGCCTGTGTCCCTTTCACTCTCCTCTTCTCCACCTCCCTCTGCATTGCTGTCCCTTCTCACTCCCTTCCTCAACAATCACCTTTGTCTCTTCTTCTACCTCTTTCTTCTTTCTTCTTCTCTCTCGTTTTCAATATTTTAGTCTCTATCTCTCCCTCCCCATCTGTGCTGCCTTAAGTGAGTGTCCGGAACACTTTCAAATGATCAAGAATTGATTTGATGCTGACCTGAGGATGATGTAGGCTGAAGGGAAGTGATTGCGTGACAAACAAACGTTTCTTTCAATCAAAAGCAGAACTGAGGAATAAAGTTGGGTTCTTGAGGATCAAAAGCCATAATACAAAAGAAGAAGTAAACCTACAAGTAGGATTAATTTGAAAAGTATTCAGATGAATTAATATCCACATTTGACCCCCACAATCAAATCCAGAGAGGACAAAGACCTGATTGACCTCCTACTAACAGCGGCAGTCAAGACAGTACTGAACAACTGGAAAGACACAGGGAAGGCCTCTCTCAAAACCTGGTTCAACTGGGTCACCTTTCTAAGGGGGGCAGACTCCATAACGGCCAACTACACACCGAAGACACACACAAAGTGCGAAATGTGGCTCTCTCTAGACAACTACCTGTCCTCGCACAAGCCGCCGTAAACATCGCAGCAAACAAAGCTCCTGCAGGAGTCATAATTCCGGCCTAGAATAGTAACGCACGCCCTCTAGTACCACAACCAAACTAAACTCTCCCTATACCTCCCACCTTTTGCTCCTTCTCTTTTCTCTTTTCCTGCCGCTGAGGGGGTGGACAATCAATGGCCACGAAAGGGACAATCTCACCGGCCACACGAATGTATACACAGCCCGACCTCAGAAGCGGGGTGGGGGGGAAAGAAGGGGCAGAAAGCCGAGATGTAACCCACAAGATGACACGAACAACAGGACGCAATGCCAAGACTACGCAGCCAGTCAGAAATGCCAAAAGCCAATGTTATGTTATGTGATATTGTTACCTCTATACCCCACCCCCCACCTCCCCCCACGGGCGTCTCTTCTGCCTCTCACCTAATTGCTACCCATGTAAATGTAATGCACCGTGTATATATATATAATTTCAAGAAAAAATTTACTGAAATAAAAAAAAAGAGCAGGAAACAATCCGAACAATGTGGACGGAGCCACACGCAAGGGCTACCACTCTTGCCTTAACAATGCATATGGGTGGTTACGGCAGTGCGCGGTCTAGCTGCTGGAATGGGTGGAAGCAGGAAGGATAGGTGGGGATGGGGCCGGGATTTGGGGGGTAGGGGTCGTTTTTAGGGCAAAGGGGGGCAGGTTAGTTTTTGGGCTTAGGGGAGGGCAGAGTAGTGTTTACGACTTAGGGGAGCAGGGAAGTTTTTAGGGCTCAGGGGAGAGGATTGTTTTCAGGACGGAGCGGGTACTTTTAGGTTTCCGGGCGGAGGCCGGGGGGTTGTTTTAGGGCTCACGGTGAGGGCAGAGATCAGGATACGTTTTAGGGCTATGGGGGGCAGGGTAGTTTTTAGGGCTCGGGGGCAGGATAGTTTTCAGTGCTTAGGGGAGGGCCGAGTAGTTTTGGGATGGGGAAGGGTTTGGATTTCAGGAGGGAGGGGGTTCGTTTCAGATCTCAGGGTAGGGGTTACACTTACTTGATAAGTCTTAATCAAGCATATGTCTTTGCCATACATGCCTTAACAATGCATATTTCGTTGAATAGGCACAGCTGGTAAAGGCATATGCGTTGTTAAGACCACATGGAACCGGAATGTGCAGGTATCGCATGCATGGTTCCATCACACAACCTAAAAGAACTGAATCTAACAATGAGTGGAACAGCAGAGAAAATATAAATTGTACTTTTTTTATAGAATGATCATTGGATTTATTTATACCTGTATTTTGGGCAATACATGACATTGTGATCAGACAGAGGTACAAGCCCATTTCTATGCTTAGTGTTCTAGTGCACGCAGGACATCCTAATTTAACAGTGACTTTTACTAGCCCAGGGCAATATCTTCGAGTATCATTCCTTCATGCGCATCTTTATGGCAATGAATGACACTGGAATAATACATTCCTATTTAATGTTGTCTCTTTGTTTCTTTTTTTTTTAACAACTGCTGCACACCAACCATTTCTCGCTTTTATAAACTCTTCTTTTGAAGCCCTTACCGGGGCTGAAACTAATGGATTGATGTGCAGAGTGTTACACATGTCAGGTGAACATATTACCATAGGAGTAGAGGTTTGCTTTAAATTGAAATAACTGCTCTAAAGATGTTCCCTTGTAACACCCATAGTGTTAATCACAAGTGGGTGAAAAGTGTTTTGACGCAGCCTTCTGAGCATAAAGTATTTGTGCGGAATGCATTATCTATATCTATACTAATATAATAAAGAAAGAGCCCAAACCTTTGAGGCGGGTAATCTCAGGAACCACAGCACCAATCACAACACCCAATACAGCGGGCATGTTGGGGCGCGGGATTACGGGAAAAAAAAGCGAGCGTTGTGCCCAATATTTCATTGTTTTTTCTTCCCAGGTTCTGTACATTCCAGCTCCGGGTGTCCACCCTGCTCCCTTTAAATACCCCTGCACCCCATAATCATAACCCACCCTTACTCCTTAAAATACCCCAACACCCTCAAACACTAACCCATCCTAACCCTATAAATATACCCTGTACCCCAAACCAATCCCTAAACCCTAAAAATACCCCTGTACCCCAAAACCCAAACCTAACCCTGAACCCTATAAATACCCCTGTACCCCAAAACCCAAACCTACCGCTGAACCCTAAAAATACCCCTATACCCCAAAACCCAAACCTAGCCCTGAACCCTAAAAATACCCCGGTACCCCAAAACCCATACCTATCCCTAAACCCTAAAATACCC
The DNA here is from genome assembly GCF_964261635.1 of Lissotriton helveticus. Lineage (NCBI taxonomy): Eukaryota > Metazoa > Chordata > Amphibia > Caudata > Salamandridae > Lissotriton > Lissotriton helveticus. The sequence goes on from NC_136063.1 coordinate 87,818,116, forward strand.
CTTTACCCCATAACTCAAAACTATATCTGAACCCTTAAAACACCCAAACACCCCAAAACATATACCTCAGTACCCCCAAAACATATACCCCTATGCCCATACTTACCTTATCCAAACATAAAAAAAAAACATGCTTTTACCACTCATGCATTTACAACAAATTTCGTTGTAAATGTATGCGTGGTAAAAGCATATAAAATGTAAAGTCATGCGTTATAATGGCATTGCGGAGTCTTGGTACTTTCGTAATGAAAGTATGCAGAGTGATGGTATGCGGAAAGAAAGTTTGCGGAATAATGGGTGTTTACCCTCCCCCGGTAAGTACATTGGTGGCACGGCGGCTCACATCTCCAGCAACATACTCATATTTTTTCACCACCGATTTGAAAAATGCACAGGTCTCGCTCATTGATGGCCAGCACTTACATACACTATTAGACACACCTCCCGCAACAAGTTCTAGAATTGCGAACTTTAGAGCTGGAGAGCTACGTTCGAATCTCGGCATCAGCTCAACATCCTGTGATTCCAGGCGAATTGCTTTGTCTCCCCGTGTCTACCACAAATTAATGTGTTCTTCTGTAATGTAAATTGTGCTCATGCCATGTTGTCGAGTTCGCGCTATATATTATTGCAAGGAAAAATAAAGTAGAGAAACTGAACGCGCACTCTTAAGTGCAACAGCAGTGCACTGTGAATCGGAGCGTTTCATAGGCCTGTCACAGATAAGAAATGCTATCAAAACGAAATCCTACAAAACTATATAGTACTGGCCGGCAGCAATTCATACCCGGGCTGCTATTTATGCATAAACCGCTGAATGTGAAATATTAAGCCTGAATAACAAATGTATTATAATATTGTAACTCAGCAACCACATCACTTTGCCTCAATTTGAACAACTGTAGTACGCGTCTCTCTACTGTACCTGTCATTATGTCAGAAGTAGTCGCTTTTATTTAGTTGCTAATTCCTCAGAAAAAGTTTTCAAATTGTGCCCACTCATTTCTATTGGTAATTTAACTCTAGTACTGGGGCCACTTGCAGTCAGATAGACGCAAGCAATATGTTAAGTATGCTTCTTAAACTTGGGTCATAAAACTAAGGTTGTGGCGCTCTAGGGCCTACACAGGCTCCTAACTAAAGGATGAGACAGGTTTAGGGGAGGATGAGGATTTTAGACATTTCCAATGATGTTTCAAAGCACTAGAGGGACATTTGAGGATTGGCAGTGGCGTCGGAAAGTGTCGAAGGTTTTCAGTACTCTGGGTTTGTGGACAAAGGTGCTTTTTGTGGACACACGGGAATTCCAAGAGTAGATGTTTGAGGAGTGTCAAGGTCATTTTTTGAAAACTCAATTAATGCTTATTAGATTGAAAAATATGTTTTAAAGTCTGTGGATGGTTTGAAAACAAGCCAGGGGGCCTCAGCACTGTTTGTAAGGTAGGAGAGTAGTTACGAGGTGATCTACATATAATAATTGTCTGATGTGGTATTGCTCTGGCATCAGAGTGGATTTCTGTGAGCTCAGTACTGACATTCCACACTGCAGACAGACCTGCTCCTTACACACTGAGAGGAGGACAATAAACCAGCCTTACCTGTCCAGGGTGCTTCTGACATCCTGCAAAACAGAAGAACAGACAGAAGGACATCAGTTTCCACAACCAATTTTAAATTCTCGCAGACGTTTAGGTATTAGTTGAGCAATTCAGGTTAATGCAAGGATCTCATCTAAGGAGACACAAGGGTGCCCACCTCACACCTCAACACAAGACAGTTTGTGATATTCTGAATAGGGTCACATGCACAGCACAGTTCGTGATATCCCAAATGAGCCCTCAAGACAGCAGAACTTTTAAATTCTGAGTGAGGGCAGATGGAGTACAGCCTGATATATTCTGAATGCGTCATGTATTATAGTCTCTCGTACTTGCTTTAAAACTCCTGCATCACTGGAAATAATATGTGCTATACCAGAGAAACAACTAGTATCCATGCTCAAAGTATACCCTGCCAACATACTTCTAATGCTTTTATATGGAATTAAATGTACACCTGCAAATAAATGAGGATTTTGGATAAAGCACAGGATAAGACCCTTAAGCCTCTTGTTGCTGTTAGTTAATGTCTACTCATTCAAGCTGCAAAGCTAGAACTGGGTATAACCCGTACTCAGGAAAGAGCACTTCTGTCTCCTATACCAGGGTGTTTTTGTTCACAACAGGAGGCTCTTAATACTCTCGGAGAACTGGTCACACTTGAACCGGAACAGCCTCAGTCATTAAATCGTGTTCCATGTAAAAAAAATTGGACTTCGCTTAGAATTGTTTCAGTTTTAAGAACAAATGATGAAATGAATGGACTGGTGTAATTCAGCTTAGGTGACCTTTAAGATCACGAGCACCAGAGCTTTATTACCGTTTGGATAAACAGCGCTGAACCTTACTAAAAACCATGGCCTAGATGTATCATCGTTCCCATTTGCGATTTCTTAATAGCGATTTTTACCGAATCGCTATTAAGAAATCCCAAAATGGGATGTATGTTTAAAATCGCTTTTTTTTTTTGCGATTCCTTATTATTCCTAATTTGCGAATTCGCAAGTTGCGAATTCGCAAATAAGGAATAACTTCCCATTCATTCCTATGGGCCAGGAGGCCCATAGGAATGATTGTGAAATAATTCTCAAATTGCGAATTCGCAATTTGCTAATCGCAATTTGAGAATTATTGCAAGGGTGCAGGGGTGTCTCATGGACACCCTGCTGCACCCCTGAAACTTACATGTGTGTGCATATGGCCCACATACATGCCCTATGGGCATGTATGTGTGCCACATGCCACCTTCAAAATTGCTTAATTGTGAATTTTGAATGGAATTCGCAAATTAACACCAACCTCAAATTGGTGTTAATTTGCGATTTCTTAACCTGAATTCGCAAATTGAAATTGCTTCATACATGGCATTTAAGGAATCGCAAAATTGTGATTCCTTAAATGCTTAAGCAAAATAAGGAATCGCAATTTTTTGCGATTCCTTATTTTGCTAATTTCTCATACATCCCAAAAGATGCAAAATGTCTGTTTGCGATTCGGCCTTCACGAATCGCAAAAGGCTTGATACATCTAGGCCCATGAAACCTGCTGTTGATACAGCTGTACCAAAGTATGCAGCCATATCTCACAATGTGACCGTTCTACGAGAGACTTCTCTTTCACCTGTGCGCACATGGTTTGTTGTTAAATGTAAACAAGGGGTGATGGGTCGTGCTAGTGGGATTCACTAAAACTGCACACACTGTAGTAAGTATATTCAGAGTCTCAACCAATTAATGAATGTAACCAGTGCTCACTCTATTTATTTGAGTTCCATACATAATAACATTAACTAAAAATTTATCAAATCCGTTAATATATTTCAGTTTAGGAATGAAATTGAAAAGATTCATATTTAACACTGTTTTAAGGATCTTCATTGCTGCCTCCATAGGAAATTTTAAGCAATAGAAAATAATCTATAAATACATTCTTAATGGGGTCACGTGACACAGCGCAGTGTGATATTCTGAATGGGATTGTTTGACGTAGTACAGCTGTTCTTTATACCGTGTTGGGTTGCCAGTATACAAGTAGGTTCCTCTGTACTGAATCAGTCTGTTCATTGCGTTGGGCTGTCAGTGCAGAAGGATTTGCCGTTAGTTTAACTTGTCTGTATATTTTGTTGGGTTGTCAGAATACAGGAGGTCAGTGTGAATTAACCCTGTCTGTTGATCATGCATGTTCTCCACTTACATTAAACGCCTCACACGCCATATAATGGTAGCTCTTCTGTGTTGTCTTGTATTCACCAAGCGGTGTCTCACCTTCAGGAGGTCCAACGCTGGCTCCTTGCATCTCTTCTCTAGATCGGTTATCATGGCATTCAGAGAAGTGATTTGATTGGACAGCTTGGAGATATTTGCATTTTCTACCCTGGTAATCCTCTTCTCCATCTCCTCCAGTCTCTGGTTCAGCGTCTGCTCTTTATCTCTCAGGAGCTGGCGCAGCTGTTTACTCTCAGTCGCAATTTTCTCCTTTTCAGCTCTCACCTTGTTCTGTCAGCATTAAGGAAATGATGGTTAGACTCTGGGAAGCTTTAAATGAGCACCGCCATATGTAGTGTGTAACCTGGGGGGTGGGGGTTTAAGGGGCACAAGGCGTTCTGAAAGAAACCAACAACACTTGGGCTGGTGTCACATTTAGCGGCACAGGTGGTGCAGAGCTAAAGCTAAGGACGAAAAGGTGTTTTTTGAACCTGCACAATCTTGCTGCCTTCCCTTCTACTGTCTTAGTTCTCCGCTCCCACCAACACAGCCCCTCACTGGCTGTGCACTGTCCACCCACCTCCCCCTCTGAGCTCTGCCCTGTCCACCAACACAGACCCTCCACCCCCAATGGGCGGTGCACTGTCCACCCTCCTCCCCCTCTGAGCTCTGCCCTGTCCACCAACACAGACCCTCCACCCCCAATGGGCGGTGCACTGTCCACCCACCTCCCCCTCTGAGCTCTGAACTCTCCACCAACACAGACCCTCCACCCCCAATGGGCGGTGCACTGTCCACCCACCTCCCCCTCTGAGCTCTGCACTCTCCACCAACACAGACCCTCCACCCCAAATGGGCGGTGCACTGTCCACCCACCTCCCCCCTGAGCTCTGCACTCTCCACCAACACAGACCCTCCACCCCAATGGGCGGTGCACTGTCCACCCACCTCCCCCTCTGAGCTCTGCACTCTCCACCAACACAGACCCTCCACCCTCAATGGGCGGTGCACTGTCCACCCACTTCCCCCTCTGAGCTCTGAACTCTCCACCAACACAGACCCTCCATCCCCAATGGGCGGTGCACTGTCCACTCACCTCCCCCTCTGAGCTCTGCACTCTTCACCAACACAGACCCCCCACCCCCAATGGGCAGTGCACTGTCCACCCACCTCCCCCTCTGAGCTCTGCACTCTCCACCAGCACAGACCATCCACCCCCAATGGGCGGTGCACTGTCCACCCACCTCCTCCTCTGAGCTCTGCACTCTCCACTAACACAGACCCTCCACCCCCTATGGGCAGTGCACTATCCACCCACCTCCCCCTGAATCCTAAGGGTCTTAAAAACGTAACCAAATCACTGACCGTCCAAGGAGAGATGCATTTTCAACAACAGCCTCTAATCCTTCCTACCAAGAAACATCAGTAAGAGGTTGTGTGAGTGTGTAATGACACTGCACAGCCTGCCATACAGGACCCACAGCGGCTCTCTTGTTAGTACTGAGATCCTCCTGGTGGACATCCGTAAACATGGATGTCGAGCAGTATTTCCTGGCTTGCTGAATATTGCATTCAAGGATTCCTGCTCTGCAGTCTTTTTAATATTATGTGGAGTATTGCCTTTCTTGGTCATAAAATAAGTGGAACTGCAACTAAGTGGGTGGTTTAGGTCCCATTTTATAAACAACTTCCAGAAAGAGACTGTTGATCCACTGACTCAAACTAAGGAACCGGTTTGGGGTGGTTCTCCCTGAAATATAACATATCATTTGTATTTGGAAAGCACACATTCAAACTTCGATCTATTGGCACTGAAATAACAGATGTTTATTGTTACCAAACTCAGTGTCACTCCTTTTGGGGAGCTCAGAAGGATGACAGGCTGAGAGGACCAACTGGGATTCCAACCTGTGACCATGAGATGAACCCTCATTCCGGGAGTGGGTGTTCCAGTCCCCTGGCCCACCAGACGCAGCAAGTGTTCTCCTCAGGCTGTTTCAAGAGGTCCCTTCAGGCTGCTCTCCAGACACAACCTTTATGTAGAGTGATGGTTTTCACATAAGGTAGCACCAGGCCATCTCCATCCTGGAGTAGCCACAACAGAGTCATAAAGAGGAGTGAGGTCTCTGCACCTAGATGTCATCGGCCCAACTGAAGGAGTAATAGGGACGGACAAAAGTGGAGGCCTCACCTAAAGACTTACTCAATTTCCAAAACAGATCCTACAATCCCACCATTCACCCTGACAACTACCAAATGGCAGTGTTCAGTAACACTAATCAGCAGCTCATTCATTCCAAACCAAAAGCCTCATATAAGTGTGAAAAGGCCCCCCTGTCTCCACTCCCCTCACTTCAGGGAGTGGTTCTTCCCGCTTCAGCTAAAGAAATGCAGGGGACACACGCCCACTGTCCGACAACACAGTCATCATGCTCCACTTTGTTCTAGGCCTGTCTAGGGGTACCCAAATGGATCCCACTGTCCTCCATTACTCTCACTCACTCACATACCATTGAAGTGCTACACTCATGTAAATGAAACAGTAAAACTAACATAAAGAGAGGACAATTAAATAAGAAAATGAAGGTATAGCAGAGAGATTAAGTGGAAAGAATAATAATTAAATTAAATGGAGCTAACCAAAGTAAATAGAACAGGGAATAGGGAAAAAAAGAAAACCAGAAGAGAAAAAGCAGTGACAAGAAGTAAGGGAACAGTAAAGAGTGAGGGAAAGAAAACATTCTCACTTTTTTACAAATAACTTTATTACTGTGATTCATTAATATTGCACAGATGTGGCATAGATTGCAACAGTGCAAACTGCCTTTAAATGCTGAGAATAAAATTACATAGCTGCAAAGTGGTCCTTTCTCCTGTGACCCCTTATGCAGACTTTCAAATTTTAACGTACAGCAACTTGCATTCTGGGTCTTATATTTTTATTTCACATTGTAAATGTGGGCTCAAAATCACAGTAAACTTAATGCTATTGAATAAAATGCCAAGACCGGTTTAAGGTATCGCATGCCACAGAGCCGAATGCCAGTCCTTCTCATTTGATGCCTTCCATGTCCATCTTGGTTTGTCCCTCCCCTGGAGCATAGCCTCTTTACCATTGTTTAGCTTCGCCAACTGAATACCGCCTCTGCTCACTTTTAGTGAACTACTTTTTTCCTTTTGCTTAAGGAATCCATTAGAGTGCATGTGTTTTCCATCTCTCTCTTGTTTTATCACCCTCAAATATCCACCACTTGAGCTATATATGTTGCTGGTTCCCTCGTATGGTGCAACCTCTCTATTGTGTACTTCTCAGCCTGGCCAACACCCTTGGCCCTTGTTCCATATTGTTTCCCCCTCATGTGCTTCTCTTCTACTCCCATGTTGCCACACCCAATTTGCCATTGCCCCACCCCCTGTGTGGTCCTTAAATATTTTACTTTTGGGACTACGAGGCAACACATTGCTGTTGGCCTCACAACCTTAAAAAAAGGACTTTAACACTATTTTTACCTAACGTTTCTTTATTTACCACTCCATCTTGGGTCCATAAATTAAATTGAAAAGCACCCACATCATTTAGTAGGTGTGTGCATGACTTTTCTTTCATTCTTTGACCATGCTCCACAGCATCCTGACAATGCTGTACAGCATTGCCCAAAAGCTAGTGTAAAACTAATACGTTCTGGAGGTGAGATTCTTTTTTGCAATTCTTCATGTCCAGTCCAATGGTATTCTTACTGTGGGTGTGTCAGGTGTAGGAAGGTGGAATCTGACTGCATGATTGCCCCCACTTTTATCCTGGTGTTTTGCTGGTTTTCGACTTCGTTTGGCTGGGATCCTGCTATTCAGGACCCCCGCCTATCTGCTTTCTCCATAAATTGGTTGTTCCTGTTCTTTAGGTACACTCCAGATTGGATTCTGGGGTACCCTATAAGTCCCTAGTATATGGTATCCTATATACCGAGGGCATAGGTACCCCAGGGGCCTCCCAGGGACTGCAGCATGTATTATGCCACCCCTGAGAAGCCACTCAAAATGACACAACAGGTCTGCTACAGCAGCCTGTGTAATGTGGTGTATGCACGCCTTACTTAGATATAGGTTCCCTATATCTACCTTATATCACTACACATGTAATCAGTCACCCCTATGGCAAGGCTTATCAATCCTGAAGGCAGGGTGCTGGGTTTTGTGTGAGAGGGTACCAATGCATGAGCATGAGCAGGGCTCCTTTGCAGCCTTCGTTTAGTAATAAATACATACATTGTATATATATATATACACATTGTATGGTTCTCCTTTTATTTGGTCATTCAAGAGGTTATAATCTGGTAATCCAAGCTGCTTTACACTCCTTCAAGACTTAGCTTTAAGGCTGCTCTCCATAGCTACCACTAGGATCACTTTCGATAAAAGTTGTCTTTAAACCTATCAACATTAAGGTTTGTTTGGATTGGTGGAGGGGCCCACTATAACTATTGGACAGCATATGCCTGGCCAACTTTTCACACCAGGGACAACAGAGAATGTGGGACTTTCAGCCAAACTGTCTGAGTCGTAGTTGCTGATGGTGTTGTAGATGATGCAGGTGTTTATGTTGCTGGCCGAGAATGGGAGCCAGTGGGGTTTCTTTAGGGTATGAGTGATGGGTTTATATTTCTTCAGGCTCTCAATGAGGCTTCTGCAGCTTGTAGGATGCCCTTAAGGGAGCGCACTGTGGAGTCAGGGCAGGCCGTTGATGTTGACACCACCCAGATACGAGAGTATGCAGCTTGGATTGCAGCTCTGAAGTGCCTCTCTTCATCAGTAGCGATAGCTGGTACCATGCTTATTGTTCTTGGCAGAAATTTGGTCTAGGTGGGCTGAGCTGAAGGTAAGTGCTGGATATCCAGGCCTGGGTGAGGTGCAGGCAGAGGCACCGGATGTCAGTAGCGGGGGAGACTTTCAAGCAGAGTTTTGTCATCAGTGCATTGGTGAATTTTGACGCTGTTATCGGTGATTAGAGTACGTGGGGCTCCGTGTTGTGTCTCTTGAATGGGACAGGGAACAGAGAATTATGCTGTCAGTGAATTCCACTCAAGACTTCAGGGTGTGAATGATGGTGAGGGAGTCAAATTCAAATTCATATTTTTACTTTATTCCGTATTTTACAAAAACACCATGAAAGTACTATTTAAAATAACAATAATATAATTTTTTTTTAAAGAATACAAAAACGATTCCAGTTACAATTCATTAAGACCCCATCCAGCCCCTACATATAACACATAATTTAGGGGGAATTCCTTCAACAGGTCTCTCTTGTCTCTCACAGTTTGTCTGCTAACCTTAAAAAAATTGTTATACATAGCAGGGTCAAGGGGTCTTGGGCCATTTGTAAATATAAAAGGGCCACCTTAGCATGTTTAAATTAAATTTTTTTCAGCAGACTGACTTAAAAACGGTGCCTGGGCAATGAGTAAAAAGGGCATAATAATACAAAATGAAGGGTATCCTGCGGAGATCGTTGATCGCAGCCGCAAGGACCCTTAAGCTCAACCAAACTAGTAAAATCTGCCGGATCAGCCAGTAGATGATGTAAAAGGTTGAGCGTAAAACGTATGATTAAAAATCTGTCCTGGGTGTTGTGTATAAGGGCAAGATAAGGTTCCATTCCTTCACAGGTCCTCACTAAGCCATAGGCTTTAATTGGATGTATGATTTTACCACGCGATCAAAATGATTGCGTTACATCACAACGCAGCTTTTACAACGCAAGTCGTTACCACAACTTGCGCTGTAGGGTGCTGGACTTAGGAATAGTATAATTTACTATTCAAACTCCAGCCTACGTACAGTAGGGAAGGTGTTGGAATAGTAAATCTACTATTCCTTAGTCTAGAGGGCCCTCCAGTGCAAGTTGTGGTAACGACTTGCGTTGTAAAATCTGCGTTGTGATGGCACTGCTGTGTTTTGACCGCATTGTTTAATTGATTGTTTACCCCATTCCCTCTCTTCTCTACATGAAGTTTTATAGTTAAAAAACATCTCCTTCACTCTATCCTGAGCCCGACCTATAATTCCAGTCAGCTTTAGGAAGAGATCCTTGCAGCCAATGCTTTCAAAAACGACCTTTAAATACTTCAACCACAGGATATTCATTCCCCTGTCCCTACCCAGGCAGTCCATGATTATATGCCTAGTCAGCATGGCCTCGGGATTAACCCAGATCTTTAGCCATGCTAGCAGGGCCTGACCAGGACCTTGTCCCCTATAAATGCTCTACCCATTTCTTCGTGAGCGATGTAAGAGGGAACACACTGTGGGACTTTGAGCAGCCTTCTCAAATATTTATTCTCCTCAACCTGCAGTTTGTCAGAATCGGCGAACCCCTAAAGTTCTGCACCATATACAACTTTTGAGCAGCAGATTGAGTTATACAGATTCATCATTTGCTCCGGGGACCACCGTCCTAGTCTGCGGCCGAAGTTCATCATTGCCCCTGTGCTGGACACTAACTTGTTGCAACGCTCCTCAATTAGTGCTTTAAAATTTAAACGCCCATCAAATAAAATGCCCAAATACAAGAAGGACTGCATCTTCTCTAAACTGTGTTCGCCTATTCTATAATTAAAATGTTTCCGTAATTTAGTCCCTGCCTCCATAACAAACGACTTAGTCAAGTTGGCGGACAAATCTAAATGATTCATAAAATCCACAAAACCATCTATCAGTCGCTGTAGTCCCAGTAGGGTACGTCCCGCAAGACAGCATCATCTGCGTAAAGCAGGACAGGGATTGCTCTCCTACCTACTCTGGGTGAATCCACATTTAAGCTTCTAAGGGCTTGATCTAGGCCATTTATATTCAGGGAGAACAAACACGGCGCCAAAATGCACCCCTGTCGCACACCGCTAGTGCAAAGGAAAGACTCAGTGGTTCCGCCCTCTAGATTATACCTAACTTTAGCCGAGGTGTTCCAATGTAGGGCTCTCAGAATCTTAATGAGATCTTGATCTGCCCATAGGTTACTCATTAGAACCCACAACTTCTCCCTATTAACACAGTCAAATGCTGCGGTTGGGTCCATAAAGGCTAAATAAACCGCTTCATTATTAGCAATGGTGTATTTACCCACCAATAGATATAAATGTAAGCATTGATCTGTGGTGGATCTTCTAGCCCTGAATCCGTACTGGACGTCGATAATAATATGTTGTTCCTCAGCCCAGTTCATCAGGTGAGTTAAAACAACACGGCCCAGCACTTTGGCAGTTACATCTATAAACTTTAAAGATGGGCACTATTATGGCAGATGACAACGAGCGGGGGAGCCCCGTAACTATAGCAGCATTTATTACTCTTGTTAAAATTGGTGCCCATAGATCCACCTTACTTAGAAAAAGGAGCGGGGGATCCAGTCCGGTCCCGGTGCCTTATTTCTAGTGAGACCCTGGATGCCAATAGTAATCTCTTCCAGGGTAAATTCTAGTGTGACATTCCACCTCCCCTCCCACTCCTCATTACCCTGCACCTCGCTATTCCCCCGATTATAAAGCCCTCTAAAATGCTCCGTCCACTGTTCGGGTAGAGCATTGGATCCAATCTGCGGGTTATTTGCATCTTGAAAACAGGGGTTATTAACTATCTTCCAAAAGGTGGTCATGTCTTTCCTTTCGGCAGCTCCTCTCAGGTCCTCCAGGTTTGTGTTTGGAGTGCACTCCTCCTACGCTTTATTGCCTGCTTGCAAATTATCCTACATTGCGTGACCCTGTTTTTATCCCTTGACTTAGTTCTTAGGGCAGCTCTCAAGTTCCTCTGTGCGAGGGAGCACCCTCTATCGAACCATCTAGGATCATTTTTAGGCTTGCCCTGCCCTGTCGTCGGCAAAAGACCATCTATCAAGCGGCCTATTTCCTCAAATGCCTCCACTAAGGACGGTCCTACTATTAATAAATCTAAACATTCCTATAAAAACTGTTTCCCTTCTTTTGCAAAAGGCCTATAAAAACTTTTACCATTAATCCTTGACCATTTCAAATGCCTACCCTGATCCGTAACCTTCTCTAAGTTTATCCCACCCCCCTCTTTGTAACCCTACTTGTGTTTATCTCTACTACCGACAATATTAGGGGGTTGTGGTAACTAAAACCAGTCAGTTCTATTGAAAATCCCATAGCCACTTCTTAAGCAATTGGGACACTAGCATGAAATCGATAAAGGAGCTACAACCGCTTCCTTTAAAAGTAGGGTTAACCGGTTTGTTAGGCTCCAAGGCCATTATATCCAATGTATGTTCAAGCGTGTGATCTTTCTTCACCCTACTCAATTCCCTGCCCTCCAGCGTGTGCTCAAAATGTGGTCCCTCCTCCAAACTGCAAGCAGTCCAGTCCTCTCTAATGGGAGACAAATTTGGGCACAAATGTTATGTTATTTTATGTTAATGGGCTCTTATAGAGCACTTGACCCACCCTGGGGCATCTCAGCGCTACTAAGGCAGGAGACCAGAGAAAGGGCAGGGCATAAAATAGCTAACAAATTAGAATAAAAATGTTTTAAGTTGTTTTCCTAAAAGTCAGATAGGAGGAACATTTACGTAGGGGCTCTGGTAGTGAGTTCTAATATTTAGGAGCGACATAAGAGAAGGCTCTGCCCCCCGATCGGGTATGTCGGATACGGGGGATCTTTAACAAAGTCATAGCATTTGATCTCAGATTGCGGCAAGATGGCTGCATGCTGAGTTTCTTTTGTAAATAGCCGGGACCAACACCATTAATGGCTTTAAAAGTGAGGCAGCATATCTTAAAGTGTGCTCTCTTTTTTACTGGAAGCCAATGGAGCTCTTTGAGCAATGGGAGGGATGGAGTTCCGGGGGATGATTTAGGACCATCCTGGCCGCTGTATTTTGAATAACCTGAAGTTTCGCTATCAGATTTTCTCCCACCTCTGCCAGTAAGGCATTACTGTAGTCCAGACGGCTCACCACCATTCAAAAACCATAAACACACTGGGGGTCTATATCAGAGCCGGTTGGACTCCAAAAAGAAACGCACACTCCTACAAAAATATTTACAACAAGGGGTGGTGAGGGACAGAGTCTCTGAATTAAACAGAAAGCTCTCACCCAGTCAAGAGATCAGGGCTAGATCCAACACCGTTTTTTAGCTCACTGCACCATCCCAGTTTCAGAACCTGGCTGTATGCAAATTAGTCTGTTCCTGTCCCAGTGCATGATGGGAACAGGGTAAACCAAACTACAAAAGCCAATTCTTACACTGGGAAGGAAACAAGCTCCCGGGGACTGGTTTTTGGCATTACAGCCGTCTTCGGCCCGGTTTGCTTGAATCCTGATGGTGCAATGAGCAAGGGTCTCACATCTGAGAATACCCTTCCACGCTTAGGGTGGACAAAAATATTTACAACAATGGGTGGTGAGGGACAGAGTCTCTGAATTAAACAGAAAGCTCTCACCCAGTCAAGAGATCAGGGCTAGATCCAACACCGTTTTTTAGCTCACTGCACCATCCCAGTTTCAGAACCTGGCTGTATGCAAATTAGTCTGTTCCTGTCCCAGTGCATGATGGGAACAGGGTAAACCAAACTACAAAAGCCAATTCTTACACTGGGAAGGAAACAAGCTCCCGGGGACCGGTTTCTGGCATTACAGCCGTCTTCGGCCCGGTTTGCTTGAATCCTGATGGTGCAATGAGCAAGGGTCTCACATCTGAGAATACCCTTCCACGCTTAGGGTGGACAAAAATATTTACAACAAGGGGTGGTGAGGGACAGAGTCTCTGAATTAAACAGAAGGCTGAAATGCCAGAAACCGGTCCCCGGTAGCTTGTCTCCTTTCTGGTGAAGAATTGGCTTGGTAGTTTAGTCTGCCCTGTTCCCATGATGCACTGGGCCAGGGACAGACTGATTTGCATATAGCCAGGTTCTGAGCTGGGATGGGGCAGTGAGATAAATAACGGTGATGGATCAAGCCCTGATCTTTCGACTGGGTAAGAGTGGTCTGTTTAACTCAGACACTCTGTTCATCACCACCCCCTTTTTGTAAATCGTTTTTGGCCACTATAGGTGTGGCAGGGTATACTCAGACATGAGTCCCTTTCTCACTGCTCCATCAGGATTCAAGCAAGCCGGGCCGAAGAAGGCTGAAATGCCAGAAACCGGTCCCCGGTAGCTTGTCTCCTTTCTGGTGAAGAATTGGCTTGGTAGTTTAGTCTGCCCTGTTCCCATGATGCACTGGGCCAGAGACAGACTGATTTGCATATAGCCAGGTTCTGAGCTGGGATGGGGCAGTGAGATAAATAACGGTGATGGATCAAGCCCTGATCTTTGGACTGGGTAAGAGTGGTCTGTTTAACTCAGACACTCTGTTCATCACCACCCCCTTTTTGTAAATCGTTTTTGGCCACTATAGGTGTGGCAGGGTATACTCAGACATGAGTCCCTTTCTCACTGCTCCATCAGGATTCAAGCAAGCCGGGCCGAAGAAGGCTGAAATGCCAGAAACCGGTCCCCGGTAGCTTGTCTCCTTTCTGGTGAAGAATTGGCTTGGTAGTTTAGTCTGCCCTGTTCCCATGATGCACTGGGCCAGGGACAGACTGATTTGCATATAGCCAGGTTCTGAGCTGGGATGGGGCAGTGAGATAAATAACGGTGATGGATCAAGCCCTGATCTTTGGACTGGGTAAGAGTGGTCTGTTTAACTCAGACACTCTGTTCATCACCACCCCCTTTTTGTAAATCGTTTTTGGCCACTATAGGTGTGGCAGGGTATACTCAGACATGAGTCCCTTTCTCACTGCTCCATCAGGATTCAAGCAAGCCGGGCCGAAGAAGGCTGAAATGCCAGAAACCGGTCCCCGGTAGCTTGTCTCCTTTCTGGTGAAGAATTGGCTTGGTAGTTTAGTCTGCCCTGTTCCCATGATGCACTGGGCCAGGGACAGACTGATTTGCATATAGCCAGGTTCTGAGCTGGGATGGGGCAGTGAGATAAATAACGGTGATGGATCAAGCCCTGATCTTTGGACTGGGTAAGAGTGGTCTGTTTAACTCAGACACTCTGTTCATCACCATCCCCTTTTTGTAAATCGTTTTTGGCCACTATAGGTGTGGCAGGGTATACTCAGACATGAGTCCCTTTCTCACTGCTCCATCAGGATTCAAGCAAGCCGGGCCGAAGAAGGCTGAAATGCCAGAAACCGGTCCCCGGTAGCTTGTCTCCTTTCTGGTGAAGAATTGGCTTGGTAGTTTAGTCTGCCCTGTTCCCATGATGCACTGGGCCAGGGACAGACTGATTTGCATATAGCCAGGTTCTGAGCTGGGATGGGGCAGTGAGATAAATAACGGTGATGGATCAAGCCCTGATCTTTGGACTGGGTAAGAGTGGTCTGTTTAACTCAGACACTCTGTTCATCACCACCCCCTTTTTGTAAATCGTTTTTGGCCACTATAGGTGTGGCAGGGTATACTCAGACATGAGTCCCTTTCTCACTGCTCCATCAGGATTCAAGCAAGCCGGGCCGAAGAAGGCTGAAATGCCAGAAACCGGTCCCCGGTAGCTTGTCTCCTTTCTGGTGAAGAATTGGCTTGGTAGTTTAGTCTGCCCTGTTCCCATGATGCACTGGGCCAGGGACAGACTGATTTGCATATAGCCAGGTTCTGAGCTGGGATGGGGCAGTGAGATAAATAACGGTGATGGATCAAGCCCTGATCTTTGGACTGGGTAAGAGTGGTCTGTTTAACTCAGACACTCTGTTCATCACCACCCCCTTTTTGTAAATCGTTTTTGGCCACTATAGGTGTGGCAGGGTATACTCAGACATGAGTCCCTTTCTCACTGCTCCATCAGGATTCAAGCAAGCCGGGCCGAAGAAGGCTGAAATGCCAGAAACCGGTCCCCGGTAGCTTGTCTCCTTTCTGGTGAAGAATTGGCTTGGTAGTTTAGTCTGCCCTGTTCCCATGATGCCCTGGGCCAGGGACAGACTGATTTGTATATAGCCTGGTTCTGACCTGGGATGGGGCAGTGAGATAAATAACGGTGATGGATCAAGCCCTGATCTTTGGACTGGGTAAGAGTGGTCTGTTTAACTCAGACACTCTGTTCATCACCACCCCCTTTTTGTAAATCGTTTTTGGCCACTATAGGTGTGGCAGGGTATACTCAGACATGAGTCCCTTTCTCACTGCTCCATCAGGATTCAAGCAAGCCGGGCCGAAGAAGGCTGAAATGCCAGAAACCGGTCCCCGGTAGCTTGTCTCCTTTCTGGTGAAGAATTGGCTTGGTAGTTTAGTCTGCCCTGTTCCCTTGATGCACTGGGCCAGGGACAGACTGATTTGCATATAGCCAGGTTCTGAGCTGGGATGGGGCAGTGAGATAAATAACGGTGATGGATCAAGCCCTGATCTTTGGACTGGGTAAGAGTGGTCTGTTTAACTCAGACACTCTGTTCATCACCACCCCCTTTTTGTAAATCGTTTTTGGCCACTATAGGTGTGGCAGGGTATACTCAGACATGAGTCCCTTTCTCACTGCTCCATCAGGATTCAAGCAAGCCGGGCCGAAGAAGGCTGAAATGCCAGAAACCGGTCCCCGGTAGCTTGTCTCCTTTCTGGTGAAGAATTGGCTTGGTAGTTTAGTCTGCCCTGTTCCCATGATGCACTGGGCCAGGGACAGACTGATTTGCATATAGCCAGGTTCTGAGCTGGGATGGGGCAGTGAGATAAATAACGGTGATGGATCAAGCCCTGATCTTTGGACTGGGTAAGAGTGGTCTGTTTAACTCAGACACTCTGTTCATCACCACACCCTTTTTGTAAATCGTTTTTGGCCACTATAGGTGTGGCAGGGTATACTCAGACATGAGTCCCTTTCTCACTGCTCCATCAGGATTCAAGCAAGCCGGGCCGAAGAAGGCTGAAATGCCAGAAACCGGTCCCCGGTAGCTTGTCTCCTTTCTGGTGAAGAATTGGCTTGGTAGTTTAGTCTGCCCTGTTCCCATGATGCACTGGGCCAGGGACAGACTGATTTGCATATAGCCAGGTTCTGAGCTGGGATGGGGCAGTGAGATAAATAACGGTGATGGATCAAGCCCTGATCTTTGGACTGGGTAAGAGTGGTCTGTTTAACTCAGACACTCTGTTCATCACCACCCCCTTTTTGTAAATCACTCCTACAAAAGTCAGTAAGCGTTACTAAAGGTAGATACCATTAGCTCACTCATAAAATGCCAAATAAACAACCTAAATGTTGGGATTCACTTCAATTGTTGAGTAGACCCATACAGAGAAATACTGGATTTCCATCAACGTCAGATGTAGATCATATATTCTCATTTGGTCATCCAAACAGGAATGGTATGTCTCATGATCATCGAGACTAGTCCATAACCCATACTTGTCTGGGTCACATCTCCAATTGCCGTGAAGACCATGAGTGTGATGATCGTGATGGAATCAAGTGCAGTGCAAAAATAATAAAGTGTGGTGAGATTAAAAAAGGATAGAGGATCAATACAACCAATTTTAATATAACTTGATCTCTCCCTTACTAAAAACAAGAACAGTGCAAAGAATGCAGTCGAACCTTATAACTGCATATATCGGGCCAACATGTTTCAGCCTATAGGGAACCAAATCCCGCGGCTTTCTTCAGGGCCACAGTACTTAACGTTTGCTACTGCATATCAAAAAAGTGAAACATAACTAAACCACTCAAATGATCCATGTGTGTCATCTGTATTTCATAATCCTCTGTAACAACCAGTATCGTTTGAATCTGTTCAAAAATAAATCAGAAATACACAATGAGTCCCAGAAGAAGGATGTCTTATGGTCAGAATCCCCAGTAGGTGACCATAATGCTTAACTAACTTGTACTAACCTGTGTTGTACAGGGAGTGTACCTCACCTCTCCTGGAACCTTGCTCAGGACCATTGCCTGGACCACTGTCCTACGGCGATTCACCGGCAGATATGGGATAATTCTGCGAAGGAGAGGAAGGCTATAGTAACAAGAGCTAGTTATGTTTCTTACATTGTCCTTTATGGTTAACTTGTCATCCAATTTTATTCCCAGACTCCTCACAGTAGGTGATGGTGTGGGGACCTTCCCCAACTGCTCAGGCCACCGGTCGGCCATGTCGAAATTATTATTTATTCTACCCAGGATCATGACTTCCGTTTTTCCTGGGTTGAGCTGTAGATAGCTTTCTGTCATCCAGCTTGATATTGCCAGCATACCAGCCGAAAAACGTGCTTTTTCCTCATTCAGGTTTGAGCTGATAGGAAAGATCAACTGGATATCGTCAACATATATCTTCTAACCATCGGTTTAAAGGATGAAGAGTACCCTCAAAAACTCAATGCATTCGGAGGTGCGGTATATATGGTTCATCCGCCCCGCATTGTAGTTATGGCAGTTATCATCGGGTTTATCTTCTATGTGTAAGCTTCCAGCCTCACCCGAGGCACCTCTGGATTATATGGTGCAGTGTCCAGAGATATGAGGGTTTCCCCACTAAACACAGTGCGAAAAGAAAAACAAAAAAGTGAAAAAAGGTGATGTGCAAAAATTGGTTAAAAAAGGGAAAATTACCCCAAGGATTTATTTAGGGGGTATATTTTCACTATGGTTTAAAAAGAGACTGTACTTTACGTAGACCAAGTTACTGGGTCTACAAGTATTTAGTAAGAAAACGTCGACATGTTTCAGCTCCTTGGGCCCGAGGGGTCTATGGAGCCTTCGTCAGGACTTGTACAAAAAACAAAACACACAAACATAGAAGTTGTACTCACACTATTTGTGCAGTATCAGATTGTCATTTTTCGAATTCTGAAAGAGAATTGCATATTACTACACAGATACATTTTAATCACAATACATTTTCATCGCATTTAGCGGGGAAAAGTTTAAACATTGTTCTGTTGTAGAACAGGTTTAAGTCTGGCTCTGTTTTTTAAAGAGTATAGTATACAAGGAGGGAGGGTTGGAGGGTTTCAGTCGTTGCAAGCGGCAGGGAGAGTGTATAATACTCAGCAGGTTATTATGAAAGGAGTACATTTTTACTTGGGGCCCAAAGGAAGACATTAGTAACGCTAAGAAAACGTTATTCCATTGTAACAAAGCTGTAATGCCCAACACAAAATGAACAGTGCGTACTTTGTAGCGGAGTTATTCAAATGGTAAATACAAGGAGGCAGTGTCCTAACTAAATTAGCGGGATGTCTATCCGTTGCAGAGAGGACATAGAAAACACGGCGCGGTGTTTTTTATAAAGACATAATGCATAAGGTCTGCGTCCTCCCGTAATGGTTATTCACCCAACACAGAATAAAACAGTGCCTATTTCATAGCGGGGCTTTTCAAAAGTAAGATTCGAGACCCAGATAGCAGGTACAGCAACCTATTTAGAATAGCGGAGTGCCTCTCTGATGCGGATAGAACATAGAAAGCACTGCGCGGTGTTTTTTGGTGATGGACATAATGCGTAAAGTCTGCGTCCTACCTTAATTGAAAGGGTATTTTGCCACTTCAGGGGAATTCGCTAATTAAAGCGCAGAGCTGTTGAGAAGAGACAAATAAACACTGTAGCGGGACGTGGCTTTAAGAAGTATCTTACCCGTATAGCGTGTCGGTCTATCGCAATCGCCATTACCCGCGTGTAGGAAGTCTCCTGACTTGTGCTGGCTCTGCCCCCGGATGCAATGGTGTTACGGAAGCGCTGTTTTTAAAGGGGCAAAGTTACGAGTGATGAAATTATTTAAAGGGGCCTCTTTATTTACTTGGTGGTAGTGTACCTGTGACTTTGTTAATTGGTAGATAATGTTACAGGTAGACAATTGTATATAAATATATAACGAGGACTCGTTGTACACAAGTAGGTACATCATCTCGTTATAGAAAAAAGGGGCTTGTATATTCATAACGAGGGGGCCTCATCATTTACAAGAAATGTGCTTTCATATTACTAGGATTTATCTATAGGCTAGTAAGATTAGGAGAAACGGGCCTTGGCAATGTTTATAGTTATTGACTGGGTAGGTAGTGTCGGGAAGCATTTGTATTACTAAAGGCATCAGCATATGTTATATTTGGCATATAGTTGTTGACTGAATGGTGTTTACAGGTAGTTGTTTAGACAGAGAATCTATCGTGCAAAATGGTGCCATGCGATGTCGTCGTTTAGACCATACTCACAGGTACGCAGACGGTCCACCCACCGCTGCTCTTTTTCATATAGCACCTTTTCAGCATTGTTTGACTTGTCGGTCAACATCTCAATCACTGTCCAGTGGATGTCATCACAGGAGTGATTCATTTCTATAAAATGTGAACACAATTTAGTAGTATTTTTCTTCAGCCTAATGTTACTTTTGTGTTCGCTGATTCTTGTTTTAATTTTTCTGCATGTCATCCCTATATATTGTTTTTTACAGGGACAGCTCACCATGTATATAACATCGGAGGAATTGCATGTAGTGTGTTGTTTTTGTGTCCATGTTAAACTGTCAGATAACTGTAGTGTCTTGGAGGCAGATGTTGTCTTGCAGGCTGCACAACTCCCGCATGGATAATGTCCTGTTACTGGCATCATTGTAGCATCTCTCGTTTCAGTTGATGATTTTGATTTTTGGGGGCGTGTGTGCACCAGGGTATCCTTAAGGTTTTTTGATCTGCGGTTTGCAAACCTGGGTTTTGGCCAGTCAAATTTACCTGTGTTTACAATATTCCAATTTTTATTTACAAGTTTCTGTATAGCATAAGTTGCTGGACTAAAGGTTGTCACACAGGTGGTAAGGTCTGGTGTTGGTTCCTTTGGGTGCGTTTGTAGGAGACACTCTCTGGGTTGGTTGCTGGCTCTTTTTTTGCATTGCTTGATGGTTTTTTCAGTATAGTCTCTGTCTTTCAGTTTTAAGCTGAGGGCTTCTGATTGGATTTTATAATCCTCACTTTTGCTGCAATTCCTTTTCAGTCGTAAAAATTGACTATACGGCAGGTTGTCCCTGAGAGGTTTAGGGTGAAAGCTTTTATATGATAATAGGCTATTTTTGGCCGTTGGCTTCGTATAGGTCTTGGTTTGCAGTATGTTGTTTTCAGAAAAAATAGTGAGGTCCAGAAAATCCAATGTCTGATTATTGCTGGTATAGGTGAATTTCAGCCAAGGATCCAAGCTATTGAGCCAAATTATGAAGTTGGGCAGATCTTTTTTGATATCCCAAATCAGGAAGATGTCGTCTATATATCTCTTCCAGTATAAAATACTGGAAGAGAATGGGTTGGTTTCGTTTAGGACATACTGGGATTCAAATTGGCTGACATGCAGTCCGGCCACCGAGGGCGCAAAGGCGCTGCCCATGGAAGTTCCAGGACTTGCATATACAGATGACCATCGTACTCAAAAAAGTTCTCTTTTAGAGCCATTTGGCAACATTGTAGAACAAAGTGTCTTGGTGTGTTATAGTGCCATTCCTCCATATACAGTACATCCTCCAGCATCTGCAGATCTTTTTTGATATCCCAAATCAGGAAGATGTCGTCTATATATCTCTTCCAGTATAAAATACTGGAAGATTTATACTGGAAGAGAATGGGTTGGTTTCGTTTAGGACATACTGGGATTCAAATTGGCTGACATACAGTCCGGCCACCGAGGGCGCAAAGGCGCTGCCCATGGAAGTTCCATGGACTTGCATATACAGATGACCATCGTACTCAAAAAAGTTCTCTATTACAGCCATTTGGCAACATTGTAGAACAAAGTGTCTTGGTGTGTTATAGTGCCATTCCTCCATATACAGTACATCCTCCAGCATCTGTAGAGTTTCGTCCTGTGGTAAGCTTGTGAATAATGACTCGATGTCTAGTCCAACCAGGGTCATAGTGTTCGGATCAAAGGGGGTATCCATGATCTGCACCAAGAGGTCTCTGGTATCTTTTATGTAGGTTTCTGTTTTTTGTACCAAAGGTTTGAGAAACTCATCGGCAAATTTAGATAGGGGCTCCAGGACCAAGCCTATCCCTGAAACAATAGGTCGTCCAGGGGGCGGTGACCTATTTTTATGAGTTTTTGGTAGTGAATAAAAATATGGGATTTTTGGTTCTTTTTGTATAAGGAATTCTGCTTCCTTCTCTGAAATCCACATTTTCATCTCTGCCTCATACACCATGATGGAGATGGCGTTTTGTAGTCTTTCTGTAGGATCAGTGTTTATCTTTTCGTAGAACCTGGTGTCTGACAGGAGGACTAGGCACTGTTGGTCGTAATCAGATTTGTTGAGGATTACTGTGCCTCCGCCCTTGTCGGCTGGTTTTATCACGATATTGTCGTTATTCCTTAGTGTCTCTAGAGCCATACGTTCTTTCTTTGTGAGATTCTGATAAGTTCTTTTTTCTTTTTTAGTTATAGTGTCTACACCTTTGAGGAGGGCTTGTTCAAAAGTGTGGAGTTCTGGAGGTATACTCCCTGTTGGTGGATTGAAGGTGGATTTCCTCCTAAGTTGCGTGTCACCTTCATTGGGTGGTGTTTCTTTGCCCGAAAAAAAGGCTTTTAGCTTAAGAGTTCTGCAGAACTCTGACAACTCACACTTCGGCTTGAAGGTGTCCGTACTGGGGGTCGGTACAAATCCCAATCCTTTGTTCAGGACAGAGGTCTGTTCCTCCGTTAAGTCAATATTTGAAAGGTTCACAATTAGGGATTGGTCTTGCTGGTTGACGGTTGGGCAGCTGCCATGCTCCGTGTCTGTACGTTTCTCTGTTGGTCGCGCCAAGTTAATGACTTTCTTTTTCCTCTGGGTTGATTGTGGCCCCTGGATAAAAAAGGCTGCTCTTGTTGATGTGTACCTTGTTGATGATCTCCAGTATGCTGCATCTGTTGCATCCCTTGATTGTAGGGGTCTATCCATCCACCATATTGCGGGATGAATGGTGGGTAGTATGGTATGTTATAATTCTGGCGGTATGGTCGTTGCCATCTGTTACCCCTTCTGGGTCGTTGGTATCTGAAGTTGTTTTTTCCTCTCTTATTACTGTTGTCATCTGAGCTGAAAGATGAATTTATAGAGGAGTTTTTGCCAATGGATTCATCATCAGTGGTCTGATCTTGAGGATTATAGTCATCTTTGGTGTACGGATGCATCTTCTCCTGACTGAACTTCTTGAGATCTTTTCCCAATTTTTGGAGTTTACTTTGCATGATGAATTCTTTTGTTTCTTCTAGCTCTTTATTAATTTCATCCAACCTTTTCTTAAAAACTGATGGATTTATTCCATTTTTAAGTTTGTTTTCACATTCTTGAATTTCTGCTAGAAGTGCTTCTGAGAGACGTTTAGCTGTCTTGATTATTAGCACAAGATAATCTAAAGTGCATTTCCAAGAAATGGAGGACCAATCTTTGCGGAATACCAAATCGTGGAGGAAAATTCGCGGTGCATTGCTTCCCCATAGCCCTTTCGGTGTAGTTTTAGCTCTCAGATACTCAGTCATAATTATACCGTGTATAGCTGTTCTTATTTGTTCACGTTTCTTTTCTGTCAGTGATTCCCAATCATCTGTTTTTGCCAATGCTTCAGCCAGGTCTGTATTCTGTAAAAGGGGTTGTCCGGCCAAAATTTCATCTATATCACTTGCATCAAAACTGAGTCCCGTGTTACCCTCCATGGTACCTTGGTTACTTAGAAAGTTTGGAATTTAGTATGTAGGATCCCGTAGCTGTGCGCTGCTTATATATATGTTCATCAAGGAAGGAGGGATGAGGAAAAAGTAGTGTCCGTTTCTTTCCCCTGGGTATGAGACAAGTTTAATCAAAAAGTGAAAAAGGACACTAGTTACACCTTCTAACCATCGGTTTAAAGGATGAAGAGTACCCTCAAAAACTCAATGCATTTGGAGGTGCGGTATATATGGTTCATCCGCCCCGCATTGTAGTTATGGCAGTTATCATCGGGTTGATCTTCTATGTGTAAGCTGCCAGCCTCACCCGAGGCACCTCTGGATTATATGGTGCAGTGTCCAGAGATATGAGGGTTTCCCCACTAAACACAGTGCGAAAAGAAAAACAAAAAAGTGAAAAAAGGTGATGTGCAAAAATTGGTTAAAAAAGGGAAAATTACCCCAAGGATTTAATTAGGGGGTATATTTTCACTATGGTTTAAAAAGAGACTGTACTTTACGTAGACCAAGTTACTGGGTCTACAAGTATTTAGTAAGAAAACGTCGACATGTTTCAGCTCCTTGGGCCCGAGGGGTCTATGGAGCCTTCGTCAGGACTTGTACAAAAAACAAAACACACAAACATAGAAGTTGTACTCACACTATTTGTGCAGTATCAGATTGTCATTTTTCGAATTCTGAAAGAGAATTGCATATTACTACACAGATACATTTTAATCACAATACATTTTCATCGCATTTAGCGGGGAAAAGTTTAAACATTGTTCTGTTGTAGAACAGGTTTAAGTCTGGCTCTTTTTTTTTAAAGAGTATAGTATACAAGGAGGGAGGGTTGGAGGGTTTCAGTCGTTGCAAGCGGCAGGGAGAGTGTATAATACTCAGCAGGTTATTATGAAAGGAGTACATTTTTACTTGGGGCCCAAAGGAAGACATTAGTAACGCTAAGAAAACGTTATTCCATTGTAACAAAGCTGTAATGCCCAACACAAAATAAACAGTGCGTACTTTGTAGCGGAGTTATTCAAATGGTAAATACAAGGAGGCAGTGTCCTAACTAAATTAGCGGGATGTCTATCCGTTGTAGAGAGGACATAGAAAACACGGCGCTGTGTTTTTTATAAAGACATAATGCATAAGGCCTGCGTCCTCCCGTAATGGTTATTCACCCAACACAGAATAAAACAGTGCCTAGTTCATAGCGGGGCTTTTCAAAAGTAAGATTCGAGACCCAGATAGCAGGTACAGCAACCTATTTTGAATAGCGGAGTGCCTCTCTGATGCGGATAGAACCTAGAAAGCACCGCGCGGTGTTTTTTGATGATGGACATAATGCGTAAAGCCTGTGTCCTACCTTAATTGAAAGGGTATTTTGCCACTTCAGGGGAATTCGCTAATTAAAGCGCAGAGCTGTTGAGAAGAGACAAATAAACACTGTAGCGGGACGTGGCTTTAAGAAGTATCTTACCCGTATAGCGTGTCGGTCTATCGCAATCGCCATTACCCGCGTGTAGGAAGTCTCCTGACTTGTGCTGGCTCTGCCCCCGGATGCAATGGTGTTACGGAAGCGCTGTTTTTAAAGGGGCAAAGTTACGAGTGATGAAATTATTTAAAGGGGCCTCTTTATTTACTTGGTGGTAGTGTACCTGTGACTTCGTTAATTGGTAGATAATGTTACAGGTAGACAATTGTATATAAATATATAACGAGGACTCGTTGTACACAAGTAGGTACATCATCTCGTTATAGAAAAAAGGGGCTTGTATATTCATAACGAGGGGGCCTCATCATTTACAAGAAATGTGCTTTCATATTACTAGGATTTATCTATAGGCTAGTAAGATTAGGAGAAACGGGCCTTGGCAATGTTTATAGTTATTGACTCGGTAGGTAGTGTCGGGAAGCATTTGTATTACTAAAGGCATCAGCATATGTTATATTTGGCATATAGTTGTTGACTGAATGGTATTTACAGGTAGTTGTTTGGACAGAGAATCTATCGTGCAAAATGGTGCCATGCGATGTCGTCGTTTAGACCATACTCACAGGTACGCAGACGGTCCACCCACCGCTGCTCTTTTTCATATAGCACCTTTTCAGCATTGTTTGACTTGTCGGTCAACATCTCAATCACTGTCCAGTGGATGTCATCACAGGAGTGATTCATTTCTATAAAATGTGAACACAATTTAGTAGTATTTTTCTTCAGCCTAATGTTACTTTTGTGTTCCTTGATTCTTGTTTTAATTTTTCTGCATGTCATCCCTATATATTGTTTTTTACAGGGACAGCTCACCATGTATATAACATGGGAGGAATTGCATTTAGTGTGTTGTTTTTGTGTCCATGTTAAACTGTCAGATAACTGTAGTGTCTTGGAGGCAGATGTTGTCTTGCAGGCTGCACAACTCCTGCATGGATAATGTCCTGTTACTGGCATCATTGTAGCATCTCTCGTTTCAGTTGATGATTTAGATTTTTGGGGGCGTGTGTGCACCAGGGTATCCTTAAGGTTTTTTGATCTGCGGTTTGCAAACCTGGGTTTTGGCCAGTCAAATTTACCTGTGTTTACAATATGCCAATTTTTATTTACAAGTTTCTGTATAGCATAAGTTGCTGGACTAAAGGTTGTCACACAGGTGGTAAGGTCTGGTGTTGGTTCCTTTGGGTGAGTTTGTAGGAGACACTCTCTGGGTTGGTTGCTGGCTCTTTTTTTGCATTGCTTGATGGTTTTTTCAGTATAGTCTCTGTCTTTCAGTTTTAAGCTGAGGGCTTCTGATTGGATTTTATAATCCTCACTTTTGCTGCAATTCCTTTTCAGTCGTAAAAATTGACTATACGGCAGGTTGTCCCTGAGAGGTTTAGGGTGAAAGCTTTTATATGATAATAGGCTATTTTTGGCCGTTGGCTTCGTATAGGTCTTGGTTTGCAGTATGTTGTTTTCAGAAAAAATAGTGAGGTCCAGAAAATCCAATGTCTGATTATTGCTGGTATAGGTGAATTTCAGCCAAGGATCCAAGCTATTGAGCCAAATTATGAAGTTGGGCAGATCTTTTTTGATATCCCAAATCAGGAAGATGTCGTCTATATATCTCTTCCAGTATAAAATACTGGAAGAGAATGGGTTGGTTTCGTTTAGGACATACTGGGATTCAAATTGGCTGACATACAGTCCGGCCACCGAGGGCGCAAAGGCGCTGCCCATGGAAGTTCAATGGACTTGCATATACAGATGACCATCGTACTCAAAAAAGTTCTCTTTTAGAGCCATTTGGCAACATTGTAGAACAAAGTGTCTTGGTGTGTTATAGTGCCATTCCTCCATATACGATTTAGAAAAGGGGTGGTGATGAACAGAGTGTCTGAGTTAAGCAGACCACTCTTACCCAGTCCAAAGATCAGGGCTTGATCCATCACTGTTATTTATCTCACTGCCCCATCCCAGCTCAGAACCTGGCTATATGCAAATCAGTCTGTCCCTGGCCCAGTGCATCATGGGAACAGGGCAGACTAAACTACCAAGCCAATTCTTCACCAGAAAGGAGACAAGCTACCGGGGACCGGTTTCTGGCATTTCAGCCTTCTTCGGCCCGGCTTGCTTGAATCCTGATGGAGCAGTGAGAAAGGGACTCATGTCTGAGTATACCCTGCCACACCTATAGTGGCCAAAAACGATTTAGAAAAGGGGTGGTGATGAACAGAGTGTCTGAGTTAAGCAGACCACTCTTACCCAGTCCAAAGATCAGGGCTTGATCCATCACTGTTATTTATCTCACTGCCCCATCCCAGCTCAGAACCTGGCTATATGCAAATCAGTCTGTCCCTGGCCCAGTGCATCATGGGAACAGGGCAGACTAAACTACCAAGCCAATTCTTCACCAGAAAGGAGACAAGCTACCGGGGACCGGTTTCTGGCATTTCAGCCTTCTTCGGCCCGGCTTGCTTGAATCCTGATGGAGCAGTGAAAAAGGGACTCATGTCTGAGTATACCCTGCCACACCTATAGTGGCCAAAAACGATTTAGAAAAGGGGTGGTGATGAACAGAGTGTCTGAGTTAAGCAGACCACTCTTACCCAGTCCAAAGATCAGGGCTTGATCCATCACTGTTATTTATCTCACTGCCCCATCCCAGCTCAGAACCTGGCTATATGCAAATCAGTCTGTCCCTGGCCCAGTGCATCATGGGAACAGGGCAGACTAAACTACCAAGCCAATTCTTCACCAGAAAGGAGACAAGCTACCGGGGACCGGTTTCTGGCATTTCAGCCTTCTTCGGCCCGGCTTGCTTGAATCCTGATGGAGCAGTGAGAAAGGGACTCATGTCTGAGTATACCCTCCCACACCTATAGTGGCCAAAAACGATTTAGAAAAGGGGTGGTGATGAACAGAGTGTCTGAGTTAAGCAGACCACTCTTACCCAGTCCAAAGATCAGGGCTTGATCCATCACTGTTATTTATCTCACTGCCCCATCCCAGCTCAGAACCTGGCTATATGCAAATCAGTCTGTCCCTGGCCCAGTGCATCATGGGAACAGGGCAGACTAAACTACCAAGCCAATTCTTCACCAGAAAGGAGACAAGCTACCGGGGACCGGTTTCTGGCATTTCAGCCTTCTTCGGCCCGGCTTGCTTGAATCCTGATGGAGCAGTGAGAAAGGGACTCATGTCTGAGTATACCCTGCCACACCTATAGTGGCCAAAAACGATTTAGAAAAGGGGTGGTGATGAACAGAGTGTCTGAGTTAAGCAGACCACTCTTACCCAGTCCAAAGATCAGGGCTTGATCCATCACTGTTATTTATCTCACTGCCCCATCCCAGCTCAGAACCTGGCTATATGCAAATCAGTCTGTCCCTGGCTCAGTGCATCATGGGAACAGGGCAGACTAAACTACCAAGCCAATTCTTCACCAGAAAGGAGACAAGCTACCGGGGACCGGTTTCTGGCATTTCAGCCTTCTTCGGCCCGGCTTGCTTGAATCCTGATGGAGCAGTGAGAAAGGGACTCATGTCTGAGTATACCCTGCCACACCTATAGTGTCCAAAAACGATTTAGAAAAGGGGTGGTGATGAACAGAGTGTCTGAGTTAAGCAGACCACTCTTACCCAGTCCAAAGATCAGGGCTTGATCCATCACTGTTATTTATCTCACTGCCCCATCCCAGCTCAGAACCTGGCTATATGCAAATCAGTCTGTCCCTGGCCCAGTGCATCATGGGAACAGGGCAGACTAAACTACCAAGCCAATTCTTCACCAGAAAGGAGACAAGCTACCGGGGACCGGTTTCTGGCATTTCAGCCTTCTTCGGCCCGGCTTGCTTGAATCCTGATGGAGCAGTGAGAAAGGGACTCATGTCTGAGTATACCCTGCCACACCTATAGTGGCCAAAAACGATTTAGAAAATGGGTGGCGATGAACAGAGTGTCTGAGTTAAGCAGACCACTCTTACCCATTCCAAAGATCAGGGCTTGATCCATCACTGTTATTTATCTCACTGCCCCATCCCAGCTCAGAACCTGGCTATATGCAAATCAGTCTGTCCCTGGCCCAGTGCATCATGGGAACAGGGCAGACTAAACTACCAAGCCAATTCTTCACCAGAAAGGAGACAAGCTACCGGGGACCGGTTTCTGGCATTTCAGCCTTCTTCGGCCCGGCTTGCTTGAATCCTGATGGAGCAGTGAGAAAGGGACTCATGTCTGAGTATACCCTGCCACACCTATAGTGGCCAAAAACGATTTAGAAAAGGGGTGGTGATGAACAGAGTGTCTGAGTTAAGCAGACCACTCTTACCCAGTCCAAAGATCAGGGCTTGATCCATCACTGTTATTTATCTCACTGCCCCATCCCAGCTCAGAACCTGGCTATATGCAAATCAGTCTGTCCCTGGCCCAGTGCATCATGGGAACAGGGCAGACTAAACTACCAAGCCAATTCTTCACCAGAAACAGGAACAGACTAATTTGCATACAGCCAGGTTCTGAAACTGGGATGGTGCAGTGAGCTAAAAAACGGTGTTGGATCTAGCCCTGATCTCTTGACTGGGTGAGAGCTTTCTGCTTAATTCAGAGACTCTGTTCCTCACCACCCCTTGTTGTAAATATTCCTCCATATACAGTACATCCTCCAGCATCTGTAGAGTTTCGTCCTGTGGTAAGCTTGTGAATAATGACTCGACGTCTAGTCCAACCAGGGTCATAGTGTTCGGATCAAAGGGGGTATCCATGATCTGCACCAAGAGGTCTCTGGTATCTTTTATGTAGGTTTCTGTTTTTTGTACCAAAGGTTTGAGAAACTCATCGGCAAATTTAGATAGGGGCTCCAGGACCGAGCCTATCCCTGAAACAATAGGTCGTCCAGGGGGCGGTGACCTATTTTTATGAGTTTTTCGTAGGGAATAAAAATATGGGATTTTTGGTTCTTTTTGTATAAGGAATTCTGCTTCCTTCTCTGAAATCCACATTTTCATCTCTGCCTCATACACCATGATGGAGATGGCGTTTTGTAGTCTTTCTGTAGGATCAGTGTTTATCTTTTCGTAGAACCTGGTGTCTGACA
Source organism: Lissotriton helveticus (assembly GCF_964261635.1). NCBI lineage: Eukaryota > Metazoa > Chordata > Amphibia > Caudata > Salamandridae > Lissotriton > Lissotriton helveticus. Next base: position 87,848,135 of record NC_136063.1, read on the forward strand.
GGAGGACTAGGCACTGTTGGTCGTAATCAGATTTGTTGAGGATTACTGTGCCTCCGCCCTTGTCGGCTGGTTTTATCACGATATTGTCGTTATTCCTTAGTGTCTCTAGAGCCACACGTTCTTTCTTTGTGAGATTCTGATAAGTTCTTTTTTCTTTTTTAGTTATAGTGTCTACACCTTTGAGGAGGGCTTGTTCAAAAGTGTGGAGTTCTGGAGGGATACTCTCTGTTGGTGGATTGAAGGTGGATTTCCTCCTAAGTTGCGGGTCACCTTCATTGGGTGGTGTTTCTTTGCCGAAAAAAAGGTTTTTAGCTTAAGAGTTCTGCAGAACTCTGACAACTCACACTTCAGCTTGAAGGTGTCCGTAATGGGGGTCGGTACAAATCCCAATCCTTTGTTCAGGACAGAGGTCTGTTCCTCCGTTAAGTCAATATTTGAAAGGTTCACAATTAGGGATTGGTCTTGCTGGTTGACGGTTGGGCAGCTGCCATGCTCCGTGTCTGTACGTTTCTCTCTTGGTCGCGCCAAGTTAATGACTTTCTTTTTCCTCTGGGTTGATTGTGGCCCCTGGATAAAAAAGGCTGCTCTTGTTGATGTGTACCTTGTTGATGATCTCCAGTATGCTGCATCTGTTGCATCCCTTGATTGTAGGGGTCTATCCATCCACCATATTGCGGGATGAATGGTGGGTAGTATGGTATGTTATAATTCTGGCGGTATGGTCGTTGCCATCTGTTACCCCTTCTGGGTCGTTGGTATCTGAAGTTGTTTCTTCCTCTCTTATTACTGTTGTCATCTGAGCTGAAAGATGAATTAATAGAGGAGTTTTTGCCAATGGATTCATCATCAGTGGTCTGATCTTGAGGATTATAGTCATCTTTGGTGTACGGATGCATCTTCTCCTGACTGAACTTCTTGAGATCTTTTCCCAATTTTTGGAGTTTACTTTGCATGATGAATTCTTTTGTTTCTTCTAGCTCTTTATTAATTTCATCCAACCTTTTCTTAAAAACTGATGGATTTATTCCATTTTTAAGTTTGTTTTCACATTCTTGAATTTCTGCTAGAAGTGCTTCTGAGAGACGTTTAGCTGTCTTGATTATTAGCACAAGATAATCTAAAGTGCATTTCCAAGAAATGGAGGACCAATCTTTGCGGAATACCAAATCGTGGAGGAAAATTCGCGGTGCATTGCTTACCCATAGCCCTTTCGGTGCAGTTTTAGCTCTCAGATACTCAGTCATAATTATACCGTGTATAGCTGTTCTTATTTGTTCACGTTTCTTTTCTGTCAGTGATTCCCAATCATCTGTTTTTGCCAATGCTTCAGCCAGGTCTGTATTCTGTAAAAGGGGTTGTCCTGCCAAAATTTCATCTATATCACTTGCATCAAAACTGAGTCCCGTGTTACCCTCCATGGTACCTTGGTTACTTAGAAAGTTTGGAATTTAGTATGTAGGATCCCGCAGCTGTGCGCTGCTTATAAGGTGCTATATGAAAAAGAGCAGCGGTGGGTGGACCGTCTGCGTACCTGTGAGTATGGTCTAAACGACGTCATCGCATGGCACCATTTTGCATGATAGATTCTCTGTCTAAACAACTACCTGTAAACACCATTCAGTCAACAACTATATGCCAAATATAACATATGCTGATGCCTTTAGTAATACAAATGCTTCCCGACACTACCTACCCAGTCAATAACTATAAACATTGCCAAGGCCCATTTCTCCTAATCTTACTAGGCTATAGATAAATCCTAGTAATATGAAAGCACATTTCTTGTAAATGATGAGGCCCCCTCGTTATGAATATACAAGCCCCTTTTTTCTATAATGAGATGATGTACCTACTTGTGTACAACGAGTCCTCGTTATATATATATATACAATTGTCTACCTGTAACATTATCTACCAATTAACGAAGTCACAGGTACACTACCACCAAGTAAATAAAGAGGCCCCTTTAAATAATTTCATCACTCGTAACTTTGCCCCTTTAAAAACAGCGCTTCCGTAACACCATTGCATCCGGGGGCAGAGCTAGCACAAGTCAGGAGACTTCCTACACGCGGGTAATGGCGATTGCGATAGACCGACACGCTATACGGGTAAGATACTTCTTAAAGCCACGTCCCGCTACAGTGTTTATTTGTCTCTTCTCAACAGCTCTGCGCTTTAATTAGCGAATTCCCCTGAAGTGGCAAAATACCCTTTCAATTAAGGTAGGACGCAGGCTTTACGCATTATGTCCATCACCAAAAAACACCGCGCGGTGCTTTCTATGTTCTATCCGCATCAGAGAGGCACTCCGCTATTCTAAATAGGTTGCTGTACCTGCTATCTGGGTCTCAAATCTTACTTTTGAAAAGCCCCGCTATGAACTAGGCACTGTTTTATTCTGTGTTGGGTGAATAACCATTACGGGAGGACGCAGGCCTTATGCATTATGTCTTTATAAAAAACACCGCGCCGTGTTTTCTATGTCCTCTCTGCAACGGATAGACATCCCGCTAATTTAGTTAGGACACTGCCTCCTTGTATTTGCCATTTGAATAACTCGCTACAAAGTATGCACTGTTTATTTTGTGTTGGGCATTACAACTTTGTTACAATGGAATAACGTTTTCTTAGCGTTACTAATGTCTTCCTTTGGGCCCCAAGTAAAAATGTACTCCTTTCATAATAACCTGCTGAGTATTATACACTCTCCCTGCCGCTTGCAACGACTGAAACCCTCCAACCCTCCCTCCTTCTATACTATACTCTTTAAAAATTAGAGCCAGACTTAAACCTGTTCTACAACAGAACAATGTTTAAACTTTTCCCCGCTAAATGCGATGAAAATGTATTGTGATTAAAATGTATCTGTGTAGTAATATGCAATTCTCTTTCAGAATTCGAAAAATGACAATCTGATACTGCACAAATAGTGTGAGTACAACTTCTATGTTTGTGTGTTTTGTTTTTTGTACAAGTCCTGACGAAGGCTCCATAGACCCCTCGGGCCCAAGGAGCTGAAACATGTCGACGTTTTCTTACTAAATACTTGTAGACCCAGTAACTTGGTCTACGTAAAGTACAGTCTCTTTTTAAACCATAGTGAAAATATACCCCCTAAATAAATCCTTGGGGTAATTTTCCCTTTTTTAACCAATTTTTGCACATCACCTTTTTTCACTTTTTTGTTTTTGTTTTCGCACTGTGTTTAGTGGGGAAACCCTCATATCTCTGGACACTGCACCATATAATCCAGAGGTGCCTCGGGTGAGGCTGGCAGCTTACACATAGAAGATCAACCCGATGATAACTGCCATAACTACAATGCGGGGCGGATGAACCATATATACCGCACCTCCAAATGCATTGAGTTTTTGAGGGTACTCTTCATCCTTTAAACCGATGGTTAGGAGGTGTAACTAGTGTCCTTTTTCACTTTTTGATTAAACTTGTCTCATACCCAGGGGAAAGAAACGGACACTACTTTTTCCTCATCCCTCCTTCCTTGATGAACATATATATAAGCAGCGCACAGCTGAGGGATCCTACATACTAAATTCCAAACTTTCTAAGTAACCAAGGTACCATGGAGGGTAACACGGGACTCAGTTTTGATGCAAGTGATATAGATGAAATTTTGGCAGGACAACCCCTTTTACAGAATACAGACCTGGCTGAAGCATTGGCAAAAACAGATGATTGGGAATCACTGACAGAAAAGAAACGTGAACAAATAAGAACAGCTATACACGGTATAATTATGACTGAGTATCTGAGAGCTAAAACTGCACCGAAAGGGCTATGGGTAAGCAATGCACCGCGAATTTTCCTCCACGATTTGGTATTCCGCAAAGATTGGTCCTCCATTTCTTGGAAATGCACTTTAGATTATCTTGTGCTAATAATCAAGACAGCTAAACGTCTCTCAGAAGCACTTCTAGCAGAAATTCAAGAATGTGAAAACAAACTTAAAAATGGAATAAATCCATCAGTTTTTAAGAAAAGGTTGGATGAAATTAATAAAGATCTAGAAGAAACAAAAGAATTCATCATGCAAAGTAAACTCCAAAAATTGGGAAAAGATCTCAAGAAGTTCAGTCAGGAGAAGATGCATCCGTACACCAAAGATGACTATAATCCTCAAGATCAGACCACTGATGATGAATCCATTGGCAAAAACTCCTCTATTAATTCATCTTTCAGCTCAGATGACAACAGTAATAAGAGAGGAAGAAACAACTTCAGATACCAACGACCCAGAAGGGGTAACAGATGGCAACGACCATACCGCCAGAATTATAACATACCATACTACCCACCATTCATCCCGCAATATGGTGGATGGATAGACCCCTACAATCAAGGGATGCAACAGATGCAGCATACTGGAGATCATCAACAAGGTACACATCAACAAGAGCAGCCTTTTTTATCCAGGGGCCACAATCAACCCAGAGGAAAAAGAAACTCATTAACTTGGCGTGACCAACAGAGAAACGTACAGACACGGAGCATGGCAGCTGCCCAACCGTCAACCAGCAAGACCAATCCCTAATTGTGAACCTTTCAAATATTGACTTAACGGAGGAACAGACCTCTGTCCTGAACAAAGGATTGGGATTTGTACCGACCCCCAGTACGGACACCTTCAAGCTGAAGTGTGAGTTGTCAGAGTTCTGCAGAACTCTTAAGCTAAAAGCCTTTTTTTCGGGCAAAGAAACACCACCCAATGAAGGTGACATGCAACTTAGGAGGAAATCCACCTTCAATCCACCAACAGGGAGTATACCTCCAGAACTCCACAATTTTGAACAAGCCCTCCTCAAAGGTGTAGACACTATAACTAAAAAAGAAAAAAGAACTTATCAGAATCTCACAAAGAAAGAACGTATGGCTCTAGAGACACTAAGGAATAACGACAATATCGTGATAAAACCAGCCGACAAGGGCGGAGGCACAGTAATCCTCAACAAATCTGATTACGACCAACAGTGCCTAGTCCTCCTGTCAGACACCAGGTTCTACGAAAAGATAAACACTGATCCTACAGAAAGACTACAAAACGCCATCTCCATCATGGTGTATGAGGCAGAGATGAAAATGTGGATTTCAGAGAAGGAAGCAGAATTCCTTATACAAAAAGAACTAAAAATCCCATATTTTTATTCCCTACCAAAAACTCATAAAAATAGGTCACCGCCCCCTGGACGACCTATTGTTTCAGGGATAGGCTCGGTCCTGGAGCCCCTATCGAAATTTGCCGATGAGTTTCTCAAACCTTTGGTACCAAAAACAGAAACTTACATAAAAGATACCAGAGACCTCTTATTGCAGATCATGGATACCCCCTTTGATCCGAACACTATGACCCTGGTTGGACTAGACGTCGAGTCATTATTCACAAGCTTACCACAGGACGAAACTCTACAGATGCTGGAGGATGTACTGTATATGGAGGAATGGCACTATAACACACCAAGACACTTTGTTCTACAATGTTGCCAAATGGCTCTAAAAGAGAACTTTTTTGAGTACGATGGTCATCTGTATATGCAAGTCCTGGAACTTCCATGGGCAGCGCCTTTGCGCCCTCGGTGGCCGGACTGCATGTCAGCCAATTTGAATCCCAGTATGTCCTAAACGAAACCAACCCATTCTCTTCCAGTATTTTATACTGGAAGAGATATATAGACGACATCTTCCTGATTTGGGATATCAAAAAAGATCTGCCCAACTTCATAATTTGGCTCAATAGCTTGGATCCTTGGCTGAAATTCACCTATACCAGCAATAATCAGACATTGGATTTTCTGGACCTCACTATTTTTTCTGAAAACAACATACTGCAAACCAAGACCTATACGAAGCCAACGGCCAAAAATAGCCTATTATCATATAAAAGCTTTCACCCTAAACCTCTCAGGGACAACCTGCCGTATAGTCAATTTTTACGACTGAAAAGGAATTGCAGCAAAAGTGAGGATTATAAAATCCAATCAGAAGCCCTCAGCTTAAAACTGAAAGACAGAGACTATACTGAAAAAACCATCAAGCAATGCAAAAAAAGAGCCAGCAACCAACCCAGAGAGTGTCTCCTACAAACGCACCCAAAGGAACCAACACCAGACCTTACCACCTGTGTGACAACCTTTAGTCCAGCAACTTATGCTATACAGAAACTTGTAAATAAAAATTGGCATATTGTAAACACAGGTAAATTTGACTGGCCAAAACCCAGGTTTGCAAACCGCAGATCAAAAAACCTTAAGGATACCCTGGTGCACACACGCCCCCAAAAATCAAAATCATCAACTGAAACGAGAGATGCTACAATGATGCCAGTAACAGGACATTATCCATGCGGGAGTTGTGCAGCCTGCAAGACAACATCTGCCTCCAAGACACTACAGTTATCTGACAGTTTAACATGGACACAAAAACAACACACTACATGCAATTCCTCCCATGTTATATACATGGTGAGCTGTCCCTGTAAAAAACAATATATAGGCATGACATGCTGAAAAATTAAAACAAGAATCACGAACACAAAAGTAACATTAGGCTGAAGAAAAATACTACTAAATTGTGTTCACATTTTATAGAAATGAATCACTCCTGTGATGACATCCACTGGACAGTGATTGAGATGTTGACCGACAAGTCAAACAATGCTGAAAAGGTGCTATATGAAAAAGAGCAGCGGTGGGTGGACCGTCTGCGTACCTGTGAGTATGGTCTAAACGACGACATCGCATGGCACCATTTTGCACGATAGATTCTCTGTCTAAACAACTACCTGTAAACACCATTCAGTCAACAACTATATGCCAAATATAACATATGCTGATGCCTTTAGTAATACAAATGCTTCCCGACACTACCTACCCAGTCAATAACTATAAACATTGCCAAGGCCCGTTTCTCCTAATCTTACTAGCCTATAGATAAATCCTAGTAATATGAAAGCACATTTCTTGTAAATGATGAGGCCCCATCGTTATGAATATACAAGCCCCTTTTTTCTATAACGAGATGATGTACCTACTTGTGTACAACGAGTCCTCGTTATATATTTATATACAATTGTCTACCTGTAACATTATCTACCAATTAACGAAGTCACAGGTACACTACCACCAAGTAAAGAAAGAGGCCCCTTTAAATAATTTCATCACTCGTAACTTTGCCCCTTTAAAAACAGCGCTTCCGTAACACCATTGCATCCGGGGGCAGAGCCAGCACAAGTCAGGAGACTTCCTACACGCGGGTAATGGCGATGGCGATTGCGATAGACCGACACGCTATACGGGTAAGATACTTCTTAAAGCCACGTCCCGCTACAGTGTTTATTTGTCTCTTCTCAACAGCTCTGCGCTTTAATTAGCGAATTCCCCTGAAGTGGCAAAATACCCTTTCAATTAAGGTAGGACGCAGGCTTTACGCATTATGTCCATCACCAAAAAACACCGCGCAGTGCTTTCTATGTTCTATCCGCATCAGAGAGGCACTCCGCTATTCTAAATAGGTTGCTGTACCTGCTATCTGGGTCTCGAATCTTACTTTTGAAAAGCCCCGCTATGAACTAGGCACTGTTTTATTCTGTGTTGGGTGAATAACCATTACGGGAGGACGCAGGCCTTATGCATTATGTCTTTATAAAAAACACAGCGCCGTGTTTTCTATGTCCTCTCTAAAACGGATAGACATCCCGCTAATTTAGTTAGGACACTGCCTCCTTGTATTTACCATTTGAATAACTCCGCTACAAAGTACGCACTGTTTATTTTGTGTTAGGCATTACAGCTTTGTTACAATGGAATAACGTTTTCTTAGCGTTACTAATGTCTTCCTTTGGGCCCCAAGTAAAAATGTACTCCTTTCATAATAACCTGCTGAGGATTATACACTCTCCCTGCCGCTTGCAACGACTGAAACCCTCCAACCCTCCCTCCTTGTATACTACACTCTTTAAAAAACAGAGCCAGACTTAAACCTGTTCTACAACAGAACAATATTTAAACTTTTCCCCACTAAATGCGATGAAAATGTTTTGTGATTAAAATGTATCTGTGTAGTAATATGCAATTCTCTTTCAGAATTCGAAAAATGACAATCTGATACTGCACAAATAGTGTGAGTACAACTTCTATGTTTGTGTGTTTTGTTTTTTGTACAAGTCCTGACGAAGGCTCCATAGACCCCTAGGGCCCAAGGAGCTGAAACATGTCGACGTTTTCTTACTAAATACTTGTAGACCCAGTAACTTGGTCTACGTAAAGTACAGTCTCTTTTTAAACCATAGTGAAAATATACCCCCTAAATAAATCCTTGGGGTAATTTTCCCTTTTTTAACCAATTTTTGCACATCACCTTTTTTCACTTTTTTGTTTTTCTTTTCGCACTGTGTTTAGTGGGGAAACCCTCATATCTCTGGACACTGCACCATATAATCCAGAGGTGCCTCGGGTGAGGCTGGCAGCTTACACATAGAAGATCAACCCGATGATAACTGCCATAACTACAATGCGGGGCGGATGAACTATATATATCGCACCTCCGAATGCATTGAGTTTTTGAGGGTACTCTTCATCCTTTAAACCGATGGTTAGAAGGTGTAACTAGTGTCCTTTTTCACTTTTTGATTAAACTTGTCTCATACCCAGGGGAAAGAAACGGACACTACTTTTTCCTCATCCCTCCTTCCTTGATGAACATATATCGTCAACATATGTCATAATCTCAAATCCAAATGGTCGAACACTTTTGGCCAAAGGGGCAGTATATACGTTAAAAAGAGTAGGGCTTAGACAGGAGCCCTGTGGTACACCCTTGTCTAACAGTTTGCCCTCTATCTGTCAAAAAGCTTTTTAGCCACTTCAGGGCAATATTTTCCACACCGCAGTCCTGCAACCTCTCCAACAACAGACGATGGGAGACCGTATCGAATGCTGCGGAGAGGTCCAGGAGGATGAAAATTGCGGATTTCCCTTCATCTAAGGTTTGTCTGATAGAGTCTGTGGCAGCAAGTAGGGCTGACTCGGTGCTGAAGCCTGGCCTAAAGCCTGACTGCGATGGATCCAGGATGCTATTTATCTCTAGGTAATTGCTCAGTTGTTTATTTATGTGCGCCTCCAGCAGCTTCCCTAGTAATGGTAGCAAGGATATAGGCCTATAGTTGCTCAGGAGTTGCGAATCCGCTGTCAATTTTTTTTGGATTGGTCGGACATAAGCTTACTTCCAAGCTGTTGGAATACAGCACGTTTCAATGGAAGAATTAAACATTTCCTGGATTGGCCGAGCACAGATGGGGGCGAGAAGAGCCATTGTGCTAGGAGGGCAAATATCACTTGGAGATCCCGATTTTGCTGTCTGAAGTAGATGTTTTAAGTCTTCTAATGAGATTGTTTCAAAATGCTTAAGATGACAGCCAGACGCTGACCTTAAGGTGTCCAATTCCTCTATAGCTCTACTGTGCTTATGGCTACTGGTAGGGAAGCTATCATAGATTAATGAGATTTTGTTTTGAAAATATGTCGCTAAATAATCACACAGTTCCTGTGTTTCAATGGATTTCTGTTTACATGCAGGGGTAGAGACAAAGTCTTTCACTATATTGAACAGTGTCTGAGATGAGTTTCCGGCTTGTTCTATCAGTAATTGAATATGTGTACATCTGGCCCTTTTAATTTTATGATGGTAACGGGATAAGGCTGCTTTATATCTTTGTTTATCCTCAAGGCCTGGAGTTCTTCTCCATCGACATTCTAGGGCCTTACATGAAGATTTATCCAATTTTAAATCCCCTGAATACCATGCAGCCGATTTCCGTCAAGTGGAGGGTATCTTTTTCCGCTCTGGAATGACTGCGTCCAGGGTCTGAACCATCGCCAAGTTGAAACTAGCTAGCCTGGCGGAGTTATCCTGCAAACCCTTTTCTGGGTCACTGTTAAAGCTAGGGAAAGTCTTCCTAAATGCTTCTACTGTGAGCTTCTGCCAGGATCTTCCCTTTTTTGGGTTTAGGTGATTAAGAGGCAATTAGTTGGGCGTTCGATGTTTTGCGGATTTAAGAAAAGAATCATATGATGATCAGTCCATATCAAAGGACATGAAGAAAGGAATGTTAGGTGTTCCATATTAGTAAAAATCATGTCCAGCATATGGCCTGCACTGAGGTGGTGCCGCGGACCAGTTGTGTTAAGCCCATCTCACGTAGGTTTGAGGTCAGCTGAGTGATATCTGTATTGAGCATATCATCTCCATAAAACTTAAAACCTCCCAGCAAAATGAAGTTGCTGGAGGCTAAGGCCTGCGTGGCTATGAATTTCGTCAAAATAGTGACGAAGTTCAGCTTGGGTCCAGGGGGGCGATGGAGAAGGGCTCCGTCCCAGGTCTCTGTAGGTGACATGGAAATCCTGAAGATACCGATGTCCGCAGTATCATTGCAGGAAGTAGCCAACCATTGGGCTTTTAGATGATCTTTAAAAACTATCCCAATACCACCTCCCTGCTTTCCACCTCTGTCCAAGTGAATGCATTTGTAGTTATCGGGAATTGCTAGATTTATAGCAGGGTAGTTATGAGGGGTTAGCCATGTTTCTTTTAGAAAACATATTTCCGGGGAATAGGTGGATAGCATATCCCAGATTTCAGTATGATGTTTTGCCAGGGATCTGACATTACATAAGATATAGCTTAGCCCCCTAGGGGTATGCAGGCTATAATCAGGGTTTTGAGTTAAGCCCTTCCCTTCTGTACAACACTGGTACTTACAGGAGTTACAGGTAACCGGCCCTTCTAAGAGTGCTCAAAATTTAGTGAGACATTTGTCTGGCATCCCTTTGTTATTCGGCACAAAAGTTCTAATCTCCAACAACGCTTTACTCGTGCATGAAAGGAAGCTGGCAGGCGAAGGTATCAGAGTAGGTTGGGCAGCGAATCCCGCCCCCCCACTCGGACTGGCTCGGATGGGCGCAGACGGGCTTGCCTTTGGCGCACCTTCAGCGCACCATCGGCACGCTCGCTGCACGCGTCCGCTGCGCGTACCTACTGATGGGCTCATTTTGGGCAGGTAGTGCGCCCAGAGACTAGCCTGCTGCCTCAGATTCCCCCCAAGATGGCGTCCAAAGTTATGCACCGGGAAATCCCTCCTGTGTCCCCCAGCAGCTCCTAATCGGCTGCGGTATGGAAGGAGGAGTGGCACGGCTACGAGCAAAGTACAACAGTAAGTTTTTCAGTTAAAAGTATAACAACATAAAAGTAAAAATTTCCAGCTATGATTCCCGGCTTTTCGCCTCAGGAATCCCCTTAGTCACTGCGCAGGCAACCAAGACCTAATTAAATAGGTTGCGGGCAGGTGCGGGCAAGTAATGCTCCCAGAGACTAGCCTGCTGCCTCAGATTCCCCCCAAGATGGCGTCCAAAGTTATGCGCTGGGAAATCCTTCCTGTGTCCCCACAGCAGCTCCTAATTGGCTGCAGTATGCGAAGGAGGAGTGGCACGGCTACGAGCAAAGTACAACAGTAAGTTTTTCAGTTAAAAGTATAACAACATAAAAGTTAAAATTTCCAGCTATGATTCCCGGCTTTTCGCCTCAGGAATCCCCTTAGTCACTGCGCAGGCAACCAAGAGCTAATTAAATAGGTTGCGGGCAGGTGCGGTCAAGTAATGCGCCCAGAGACTAGCCTGCTGCCTCAGATTCCCCCCAAGATGGCGTCCAAAGTTATGCGCTGGGAAATCCCTCCTGTATCCCCCAGCAGCTCCTAATCGGCTGCGGTATGGAAGGAGGAGTGGCACGGCTACGAGCAAAGTACAGCAGTAAGTTTTTCAGTTAAAAGTATAACAACATAAAAGTAAAAATTTCCAGCTATGATTCCCAGCTTTCCGCTGCAGGAATCCCCAAATGACAATTGAAGTCCCCAGCTATTAAAAGCATGGGTACCATGGTACCCTGCTTCCCTTCCAAACACAAGTCTACACATATTAGAAGGCCTCCCCTCGCTCTTCCGGCCATAGACTTACTTTTCGGAACCCCAAACGATTTATACCCAGCTAAGTGGAAATTAGTGCAGTCTACCGCCCAGGTTTCCTGTACACAAATTATTTTAAATTTACTAATAAATTCCAACCATTCCTGATGTTGGAACTTAGCTGACCGACCTGCTATATTCCAGGAGACTAATTCGAGAGGGCTCCCTGGGGGATTTAGAGAGGGGCAAATGCCTGTAATAATCCTATCACTACTTTGATAGACCTCTGTCCTAGGTAGCCTTATTTTACAAGAAGCAAGCTGGCTCACGTTCGGAATAGCACATCTTAAATGCTCCTCGGCCTGTGGTGTTAAATGTAAGGAAACCACATTTGACACATTTTCTTGGCCTAATTCCTCTCCCTGTAGTCAGTCCACTGCACTAAGATTTCTTCCCAAGTAAAGTGAGGCGTATTTAATAAATAGTGGGAGTGCCAGCCCACCCCCCTCCCTCGGGGGGGCTATCTGGCAGCCGTGTAAATCTCCTCCCCCTGGGCCATTGGGACCTTGTCTATAAATAAACCCTAGTGGTTACAGGCCAATACTCGAGCAGTCCCCAGCCCACTGTCAAGTTCAAGTTCAAGTTCGGGCACTTGTATAGCGCACTGCTCACTCAGAGGGTCTCAAGGCGCTTGGGGAAGGTGTTCATTATTTATCGAATAGCCAGGTTTTAAGATCTTTTCTGAAGGAGATGTGGTTTTGAGTAAGGTGGAGGTGAGTGGGGAGTGAGTTCCAGGTCTTGGCAGCAAGGAAGGAGAAGGATCTGCCACCCATGGTGGATTTTCGGATGCGCGGGACAGCGGCGAGGGCTTGATTGGACGATCTTAGTTGGCGGGTGGGTTTGTAGAAGTACAGTCGAGTGTTGAGGCATTCGGGTCCTAGATTGTAGAGGGCCTTGTGTGCGTGGGTGAGAAGGCGGAATGTAATTCTTTTGTTGACGGGAAGCCAGTGGAGGTCTTTTAGGTGTCCGGTGATGTGATTTTGTCGAGGGATGTCTAATATGAGTCTCGCTGATGCGTTTTGGATGCGTTGGAGTTTTTTCTGTAATTTTGCTGTGATTCCGGCGTATAGTGTGTTACCGTAATCCAGTGGACTCGTGACCAGTGCGTGGGTGACAGTCTTTCTTGTCTCGAGGGGGATCCAACAGAAGATCTTTTTGAGAATGCGAAGTACGTTGAAGCAGGACGATGAGACTGCGTTGACTTGTCTGGACATTGAGAGAGAGGAGTCTAGGATGAAGCCAAGGTTACATGCATGGTCTGTGGGTGTGGGTGCTGTGCCCAGAGCGGACGGCCACCAAGAGTCGTCCCACGCAGAGGGGGAAGATCCTAGGATGAGCACCTCCGTTTTGTCTGAGTTGAGTTTTAGGCGGCTGTGTTTCATCCATTCGGCTACTTCTTTCATGCCTTCGTGAATATTGGTTTTGGCGGTGTTAGGGTCTTTGGTGAGGGAAAGGATTAACTGGGTGTCGTCGGCGTAAGAGGTGATGTTAAGGTTGTGTTGACGCGCGATGGAGGCAAGTGGACTCATGTAAATGTTGAAGAGGGTGGGACTGAGTGAAGATCCTTGTGGTACGCCACAGATGACTTCAGTGGCCTCAGAGTTGAATGGGGGAAGTCGGACTCTTTGAGTTCTCCCAGCGAGGAATGAGGTGATCCATTCCAAGGCTTTTCCTTGTATTCTGATGTTGCTGAGGCGTTGTATAAGGGTGCTGTGGCAGACTGTGTCAAAAGCGGCGGAGAGGTCGAGTAGAATGAGGGCCACTGTTTCTCCGTAGTCCAGTAGTGTTCGGATGTCGTCTGTTGCTGCAATGAGGGTGGTTTCGGTGCTGTGTTTGGCTCGAAATCCAGATTGAGATGGATCAAGGGAGTTGTTGGATTCAAGGAAGGCGGCGAGCAGGCTGTTGACGGCTTTCTCGATGACTTTGGCCGGGAATGGGAGGAGGGATATGGGTCGGTAGTTTTTAAGTTCAGAGGGGTCTGCTGTGGGTTTCTTCAGAAGGGCGCTGAGTTTGGCGTGTTTCCAGCTTTCAGGAAAGGTGGCAGAGTTGAACGAGCAGTTGATGACATCCCGGAGATGGGGTGCGATGATGGAGCCCGCTTTGTTGAAGATGTAGTGGGGGCAGGGGTCGGTTGGCGAGCCAGAGTGGATTGAGTTCATAAGGCGGATGGTGTCTTCAGTGGTGATTGGGTTCCAGGCGCTAAGGTTGTTAGTTGGCGGAGTAGGATCTGAGGGGGGTGGGTAGGGTTGAACGCTGGGGGTGTTTTCGAAGCTGTTGTGGATGTCGGCAATTTTGTTGCAGAAGAAGGAGGATAACGCATCGCAGAGGTCTTGGGAGGGAGTGATGTCGTTAGATGCTGCGGTGGGGTTGGTGAATTCTTTGACGATGTTGAAAAGTTCCTTGCTGTTGTGAGTGTTGTTGTCGAGACGATCCTTGAATGCTGATTTCTTGGCGGATCGAATCAGTTGGTGGTGTTTGCGGGTGGCTGCCTTGAGGGTGGACATGTTGTCGGTGGTTGGGTTTTTTCTCCATGTTTTCTCCAGGGTGCGGCATAGCTTCTTGGATTTTTGGAGGTCATCATTGAACCAGGGAGCCTTTTTGCTGGCAGGTTTAATCTGGTGCTTTTTCAGGGGTGCTAATTCGTCGGCACTGTGGGTGATCCATTGCTTGAGATTGGTGACTGCTTGGTTTGGATCCAATGAGAGGGTGGGAGGGTTTTGGTTGAGTGATGTGAGGAGTTGGTCGGAGGTGATTTTGTTCCAGTTTCTCTGAGGAATAGGTTGTGGGTGGTTGTGGGTCAGGGTGGTTTTGTAGCTGAAGTGAACACAGCTGTGGTCCGTCCAGTGGAGGGCTGTGGTGCGATCGAAGGAGATGTGTTTGCTGGAGGTGAAGATAGGGTCGAGCGTGTGTCCGGCTACATGGGTGGGGGTGCCAACAAGTTGTTTGAGTCCGAGATTGGCCAGATTGTCCAGAAGGGTGTTGGTGTTGTTGTCGTGTTTGTTTTCAAGGTGGTAGTTGAAGTCTCCTAAAAGAATGTAGTTCTCGGAGGCGAGGGCATGTGGGCTGACGAAGTCTGTGATGTCATCGCTGAATTGAGTGCGGGTGCCTGGAGGCCTGTAGATGAGGGTGCCTCTAAGTGTGGTCCTAGGGTCGGTGTGGATCTGAAAGTGGAGATGTTCAGCGGTTGTAAGATTATCATCTGAGCTGGTCGTGATTTTGATGGTGTTCTTATGGATGATGGCGATGCCTCCTCCTGTTTGATTGGTCGACTTGTGAAAAGGTGAAGTGTCTCCTGTACAAGCCAAGGAAGTCTAAAATTCACCACTATGCAGTCCCCCTCAAATGTCTCACTAGACTTGCCTATCCAGGATACTCTTCTGGCCATAAGGATCTGACTGTGGTTTGCCATGCTAAAGCCTGCATATCTAGATAGCCAGTGGGCTACCTTATTAATCAACATTCTTGTGGATTCAACAGTGTTCCCCTTCAGGGTGGGCACCACAACCAGAACTAACGTATATGGCTCCGAAGTTGGTGGGACATCTACACACAACAGCCCTTCAGTTCCTTAGACCCCACCTACATGTTTGCTTACCTCTAATTTGCTTACAGAAGCCCTCCTTTCATCTCCCTTTGTTGTTTTGGGAACAAGCCCTACCCCCCTTCCCTCGGGTACTTCGCCATTTACACCCCTCTGTTCCCTACCCCTGCTTCTACCTCCCTCCTGCATTTTGCACTGGTTGCCGACCCACCAGCTCCCGTACTAATTCCAACAATCTTCTGTGGGTCTTACTGCCCCCTCCCCCCCCCTTCCCCCAGTGACTCTTCAGTGCCAGGGCGCAGTGTCCCAACGGGGTCAAAATGTTGACCTTCCACCTCACAGGGACTCTTTCCTTCGCCATTAACAATGCCCCTTTCCTCAGATAGTGTCCCCAGTTCATTAAGTTTGTTCTCAATGATCTCTAGTTTCTCCAGCAGAGGTTTGAGGGCCCTGTCTATAAGCCTCTGGAATTTGGCCAAAATATCACAGTCAGTGCCCGTTTCTTTCATCTCCACCTCACTGCTAGACTTCCCAAATTGGAACAAATCCGTGCCGCTCTTGTTATTGGGCTCAGCCCTCGATGCAGGGGCGGCCTTAGGCATGTGCAAGCTGTGCACCTG
The DNA here is from genome assembly GCF_964261635.1 of Lissotriton helveticus. Taxonomy (NCBI): domain Eukaryota; kingdom Metazoa; phylum Chordata; class Amphibia; order Caudata; family Salamandridae; genus Lissotriton; species Lissotriton helveticus. Next base: position 87,864,324 of record NC_136063.1, read on the forward strand.
CACAGGGCCACCAATCCGCTCCATGCACTACTGTCGAGCCCTCAATCGTGCATGTGTCACGATCATCACCTGACACCACACGCCCTCCGTGTTGCCTTAAACCATGTGATAAGTCAGACACCCGGCTCCACACGATTATGTGCCCCTGTTTTTTCACGGTTATAACCACAATACCGTTTTTAGCAGCTTAAAACGTCAACGCAAAGTGCATGTCATTTGGATTGTTTCATTTCCTGGCCAAATAAACTAGCATGCCCATCTGCGCCACTTCGTAACCACATAGGTATTTTAAGTCAATCCTCCTCCCCTGCCCTTTTCACTACAAGTCACTTGGTTTCTTAAACCCCTTTTTTATAAGCCTTTTCCCTATTGTATGTAATTCCTCCCTTTTCCTCCTCCTTCTTTAGGCATTTAAGAGGCTACATTTCGGTTAAGGCTTTCATTGAAATGTCCTGATGATGGTCCCCGTGATTTACTAGGGGGTCCGAAACGCCGTCGACTTACTGAGCACCTAATACTATAAACGTGATTACTATGTGTTGTAAAGGTGCTGTGTTAAAAAATTCTGTACAACTGTATTTATGACAGATAACGTGCTTTGCCTTAAAAAGCCCTTCTTCGCTCTCTATATCCACATTTGTACCCGCTCTGCTAGTGCTGGGCACAGGCTTGTGTTCCACACTGGCTGAACTGTGGAAGGTACTCTTTGTGTTGTATTGTAAACTTTGGAGACCACTGTCCGGCTGGACATGTCACTCGCAATATAGATTGATTCTGTCTATATTTTATTTCTTACATATGATTTCTGTATGCATGGGACCTGTGTTGCAGCTACTACACAAGCAGCATCTTTGATATTATACTTTCTTCAAGGGCTACATCTGAAGTGCCTCATTCATTGCTGGTGTCCTATCCGGAATATTGTGTCAAATGTCTATAACCCCATATTGCTCAGCGCCTTCCATGAAAAGGTGCAACTTTTTATAGGGACTATATCTGGAATGTTGTGTCCAGTTCTAAAGACAATAACTCAGACTTTATAAGGTTTTACATAGAGTTCTGGAGGCCACTTTTGATGTACATTGACATGTACTGGAGGACCCATTGTAGACAGTTCTGGAGACAATGTCTTATGTGTTCCTTCATGTACTGGAAACCACTCCAGCCTTATTGTTTCCATTTCTTGGAGTTTCCTCTTGTGTTTCTTGCGAGGTTCTGAAGTCCATATGTAAAATGTAGGGCCCGATTTACAGAACTAACTTAAGACAAAAACATACTACCATTTTGGTATTCACAGAAGGCACTTACTCATTTCGGTATTCACATAATTTAGGAGTCCTATCTGTAGGACTCCTAAATGCCTTCTGTAAATACTGAAAGTCTTAAAGTTAGGATTTTTCTCAGTTTAGGAGTAGTAAAGTTAGGACTCCTAACTTTACAACTCCTGAACTGAGAAAAATCCTATCTTTAAGACTTTTGGTATTCATAGAAGGCATTTAGGAGTCCTAAAGATAGGACTCCTAAATTATGTGAATACCGAAATGAGTAAGTGTCTTCTGTGAATACCAAAATGAGTAAGTGCCTTCTGTGAATACCAAAATGGTGGTAAGTATAGGATTTTGTCTTAAGTTAGTTCTGTGAATCGGGCCCTACGTGTCCATTTCTGTAGCTCCATCTGGAGTATTGTGTTCCCTTCTGGAGAATTTAAAGATGTTTTAATATTTACTTAAACATTAATAAATTATTGGAATTGATATAGAATGTATTTATTTATAACTATTTTTAATTTAGAGTTTTAGTTTAATTATGTAATGGTTCCATACTGTTTACATTTTTAAATTCAAATAATGTATTCTTATGTTATAACTTTTATTAATATTTTTGTAATATTGTATATTTCTTGAACATAATTAATTTATGATCACAACAAATTGTTAAAAATAAACATTCTATATACATCAATTTTTTTATTTATATTTATATTTTGTTATTTTTTATAAATTATGTTGCCAGTTGAAAAATATTTAATATTTCTTTAGTATGATCACAGAAAGGTTCGATAAACTTACCTTATACATATTTTATTTGTATTTTTAAAAACATATGAAACCTATGTTTCACATTTGTTTGAAAGAAATATAAATATGGTGATTTGCTTAGGTTTGCTTTGGAGAAGACAAAACACTATGAAGGTGGAGTGTCTTCCTGTAGCTCCTGGCTGCCCGAGTCCCAACTCTTAATACTGCCGCCTGTGTGCGAACCTGATATTAAAATGATGAAACTTGAAGAATCAGAGTGCCTTTGCCGCCACTGAAAAACAAGATGGCGCCTGTGTTGGATTGAAGCTGCGTGAGCTGGAGAGACTCTGCGGGGCCTCCGAGTGTGGTTGTCTCTGTCCGAGCAGTCTGGGAACGATGGTGAGGGGGCCTAAGCAGTGCGGGACCCCCACCAACTCCTCCACACAGCTGAAATCTGGCACCCAGCACTGGCGGAGGCCTGCTGCACAAACCGGATGATCAGCTGTGCCATGCAGGCAGTTTGAAGACGGAGAGGTGGCAGATTTTGTCCCAGAGCTGAAGCCCCTGTGCTTGGATTGGAGATGAGGAAGATGCCCGCGTAGGGGGGAATCCACAGCGGCTCTCCTCCTGGACTGATTGGAGCTCCTGCCCAGTTTCACTACTTTGTAACCTCCTCCCTTCAGATGGCCAATGCACTGTATTTCTGGATGGAAATCTGGAGGGATTCCTCATCTCTGGATTTGCTTCGCCTTGGCAGGGAGCTCGAGGTCAATCACACTCTCATTCAGCTTCACAAAATAGTAAAACATGAAAACGCCGGACAGTCGCTGCAGCACAATTCTGTCGGTCTCTTAAGTTTGACATCAAAGATAGGCACGAAGAAATCCAATTGCAGTCTGTGCTCGCTTAGTTTTCCTCAAAATCGTTCTCAACAGCAGCTCGACTTTAAATGTAAACACTACCGAGGCAGCAACTCTCACTTTCCCAAATCGTTTAACAGCTGACAAATGCCCTTCACTCTTCTCCAAGGCTCGAAACTCTTACTTTCCCAAATCGTTAAACAGCTGACAAATGCCCTTCACTCTTCTCCGAGGCTCGAAACTCTTACTTTCCCAAATCGTTTAACAGCTGACAAATGCCCTTCACTCTTCTCCGAGGCTCGATTTTATGCCCCCGAACAACCAGCCAACTTTTAAACAACTAAAGACCACAGCTGACTTTAATCTCTTGAATTACATTTATCTGGCACACCTGTGTATCAGGGCGACCGATGGCAAGGTCACTGATGAGGTTCTTCCTTTTTGTGCCAGACAACGTTTGAAACATACATACTTCATCAGATAAAAGTCATTTACCTCGAAATTGGTCTTTTTCCACGATGATCTTTTACAGTCCAGTTACACTCTCTTCACCTTTTATTTCTCTTCACCGTTTCACTCTTTTCTTTTCTTTTTAATTTGCATGCGGAGATTCTTCTTGACAGTGATCACCAAATGTCGCCAAATGAAGTAATTAGAAAGGAGCTGGAACTGTAGGTTCTTAAGTTACTTTATTAGTTAAGATGTTAAGTCATAAGTTATAGCGATAACCTCATCAGGAGCAGGTGTCCTGCTGCTCAGCCCTCACCCAACTGACATTCACAGCACACCAACATTCCAATCATCTAACATTCCACACGTCATACATACAAGCTGAGCAGCAGTAAGATGTAAGATACAACAGTCTGCCTCCAAGTGCTTTTAAGAACGTGGGCAGCGGCACTAATGCCACTTGCCTGGATGCAACCCTTATCTGGCTGGAGGTGTTAGTGTACTTGGCCGGATGTACCAAGGGCTACAAATCATGGGGGGATATCCTTGATGTAGAATGGACTTTGGATGCTGAACTGAACACCCCGCACCCACCCAATACTTATTAGTGTTGCGAAACAAACATAGCTACTGATCATTGCGCAGTTTGCTTTTGTTCCCACTGCTCATGGCTCAGACGGCCTAAGAGCCTACAAGCTATTTGGGTCTTCTGTTGGGAGGCCGGGGGCACAGTGGTATCCTGTTTTTGTAGTTCTCTTTCTCCCATAGCAGTGTTGACGAGGACCTGTAATGGGCCACATTGGAATACAGTTACAAGTTGCCATACAATTTGGACTTTACACACTGCTGTATCTGACCTTGGTGGAGCAGATTGGGATGTTATGTTGGTGGTTATCATGTTCTTTTAGTTAACGCATGGGGGTTTGACTAGTATTGTGCAGGTTTAGTTTAAATGATGATGTGTCAAAGGGCGGCGTAATGGGAGCAAAGACGATAGCGCAGTGTTGATTACACTTAGTCACAAATATTAGCAATGTCCTCAACTCTTCAGGTAAAAGATATCAAGTGACAAGCATACATAAAAAGCAGAAAGTCCAGGATGCTTTACTCCAGGAGACACACTTCATAAAGACTGAGGGACAGGCTCTGCAAAACTGTTTGGGTGTAGGGGCATATTGTACAACAGGCTCTGCATTTGGTTGTGGGGTACTGATATGAATACTACCAGGCATGCCATTCCAGTCACATCTATGCTCAGAGGAGGGTCCCAGGCTCGGTGTGCCACTGGAACCAAGCTATGCCCGGCCAGAGAGCCCATAACGAGGGTGAAACCGGTCCAGAGTTGCTTGTGTTTCAGTTCAAGGAGAATCTAGCCTGACAGGTCAGTCTGGACTGTTACCATGAGGAACAGGGTCAAGACTGATTTTCATATGTCTGGTTCCTAGCTGAGGTAGCATGGTATGTGAAAAACAATGGTTTGGGATGCGGCCCAAGCGTTTGCCAGTGGCTAAGATTAATTCAAGCACTTGATCGATCACCCTGTTGTTTTTGCATTTGATGCCACAAGTCTTCTGGGTATGCCCAGACATGGGACCCGGACTCACTGTGCCACTGGAACCAATCTATACCTAGCTGTATGCCCATAACTAGGGTGAACACAGTTCTAGGTTTGCTAGTGTTACCGTTAAGGAAGGTTTGCCTGCCAGTTCTAGCCGGAGTTTTCCCATTAGCAACAGGATTAACACTGATTTGCAAATGTTTGGTACAACCGGAGGTGACATTGTGGGCGAAAAACAAGGGATTGGAATGCAGCCCTGGGTTATTGCCAATGGCTGAGTTTAATTCAAGCATTCCATCCATTTCCTGTTGTACTTGCATTTAACTCCCTAAGTGCGCCATGTATGCCCATATGTGGCTCCCGGGCTCACTATGCCACTGGAACCAAGCTATGGCTGGCTGGAGAGCCCACAGCAAGGGTGAAACCAGTCCTGGTTTGCTTGTGCTCTGCTTCAGGGAGGACCTGGCCTGGCAGTTCAGGCTGGACTGTTCCAATGAGGAACAGGGTCAAGTCTGATTTACATATAGCTAGGTCCAAACTGAGGTGGCATGGTGTGCACAATCACCATGGATTGGGATGCGGCCTCCAGTGATGACCAGTGGCTGAGATCAATTCAAGCATTCCATCCATCACTTTTTTGTATCCTTTGTTTTGTCCCTTAAGTTGTATTCAACAAGTCACACCTTACAATGAAATCTGTTATGGTCAGTAAAACGGCTCGTTCCTTTCCCAGTTGGATGCTTCCCTGGGGACTGATCGACTCATGGAGTGCACGCAATCATGAGAGTAGACAGAACATGTATTATTCTAAGATTCATGACCTACATGTACGGGTAGATAATTTGTTGTGAAATACCTGTGTGCATGGGTTGCGCATGCTGAGTATCTTAGTAAATCTCGTTCAGATTAAAACCCATTCATGCTGTTATTGAACTGGGATATATCCAGAAAGGCTATCCCGAATTGGAAACTATTGTAGAGGTGTTAGAAATGCCGTTTAATTTACGGTACACTGGGGGAAGCCATTTGTAATTATTTTACTGGCAATAAGTGCATGATATTGTTCTAGGCATTCAAAATTATGGTCAGGGGCCAGATGTATGAAGCACTAATCACCAAATACCATTCGCAATTTGTGACCAGAATTTATTTTGCAACCATTGGCTTTTAGGAGTAGTAAAGTTAGAAATCCTAACTTTACTACTCCTAAATGCCTTTTGTGAATACCGAAAGTGGTAAAGTTAGGATTTTGTCTCAGATTAAAATAATTTTGAGAATTGGGCCTGCAATTAAATGTTTGTCTGTTCTAATAGAGAAGCACTGGGCAGAGACATTGTAGAATGGACACTCAACAGCAGTTGTAAAAGGCCATAAACCCCACTTTTGTGGCTCAGTATTTTGGACCATGTTTCTGCTGTTCTTCTACTGTCATTTTGAATTGCACGTTAGGTGTTTTTAGGGCTCGCCCCTTTTCTATTTCGCAGAAATAGAAAACAGGGGTGAGCCCTTATGTCGCTGATCTGCTTCTTTCCCCAAAGGCTCTATTCAGGCAGCTGATTGGCTCTCTTCAATCCGGATTCCCAACAGTTCACGAGAAATAGAATCACGTGACAAGCTCCTCGTGGACGAGCTTGCACGATCATTTCCCCTGCCAGCAGCATTTGGCACATCAAAGGCTTTGCTGCCACATCCACAATTGAAGCTACGATCAAAGTCTTCCACTGCCCCGCCCCCGCCGTCACTTATTCAGGGCCACAGGCCCTGCCTCGCTTCCCGGCTCTGCTGTAACCACATGCTACTGGACTCCCGTCACTTATTCAGGGCCGCAGGCCCTGCCTCGCTCAATCCGTGCACCCTTTTATTGCCTCGCTTCCCGGCTCTGCTGTAACCACATGCTACTGGACTCCTGTCACTTATTCAGGGCCACAGGCCCTGCCTCGCTTCCCGGCTCTGCTGTAACCACAGTGCGCACTAATGAAATGCACCTCGAGAGTCACAGTTAGTTCTTTGTCCTCCATTTGCTTCAAGCACCTAAATAAAGCATTTCTTGTTCAAAAACGGCTCCACAATTAAAGCTACGATGTTATGTTATGTTATGTTATGTTATAACGCTTTTGTATAGCGCACGGCTACTCGAAAAGAGTGTCCCGGCGCTTTCCACCTGCAACTCAGAGTAAAAATAACACAACACAGCGAAAATAAGAACAGAACTAAAACAGAAACAGTAAAAACAGCCTAAAGATTAAAAAGCCAGGTCTTCAGGCTCTTCCTGAACTGGAGCAGATTGGCAGTGCTGCAAAGCGAAAGAGGAAGCGAATTCCACAGCTGGGGGGCTTTGCAGCTGAATGAACGCCCTCCCGCACGGGCCTTCCTCACCCGCGAGACCACCGCTTTATAAAGAGATTCCGAACGCAAAGAGCGGACTGGTCGATAGAAGGCCAGTCGCTGCCGCAGGTATCCAGCCCCTGATCCAAACAAGGCTTTGTGCATCAGAGTCAGGGATTTGAACTGGATCCGCTTCCGGATCGGCAGCCAGTGTAGCGCCTGTAGCAGCCCAGAGGCTCGGGCGCGTCTGCGCAGGCCAAAAATAACCCGGGCAGCAGAGTTCTGTACCAACTGTAGGCGCTGAACTAGGTAATCAGGGAGGCCGAGAAAGAGGGCATTAGCATAATCTAGCCTTGAGCCCACGAGAGCCTGCACAGTAATACGCCTGTGCTCCTCAGACAGAAGGGGCAGGAATTTACGGATCATTTTCAAAATTCCATAACAGGTGCCAGCCAGACCCATGATATGTGTTCTCAGCGACAGCTGGTTGTCCAGCTTGACACCCAGATTTTTAGCCACCAAGGAAGACTGTGCAGGAGGGCTCATGTCAGACGGCCACCATTGCTGCCACTCCGGATCGGCAACGCAACCAAAGAATAGAACCTCGGACTTGCTGGAGTTGGCCCTCAGACTGTTCCGTTGGAACCAGTCGAAGACCAATGCGAGGCAGTCCCGAATTCTCCCTCCAACAAACTCCTGGTCTTTCCCGCATGTGAAGAGGAGTTGCGTGTCGTCGGCGTAGGAGACGATCTGGGCCCCATATGCTTCCACCAAGGCCGCCAAAGGGGACATAAAGATGTTAAACAACGTGGCGCTCAACACAGAGCCCTGTGGAACCCCAACTCCCAGTGGCGGCATCTCGGCAGAGCTCTGGGAGACCCAGACCGTCTGGTGGCGGCCTTCAAGGAAAGATGTGAACCACCTGAGCGCCGTCCCCCTCAGGCCGATGTCATAAAGCTTCGCTAAGAGTGCCCTATGGGGGACGGTGTCGAAGGCCGCCGATAGGTCTAGCATGACCAACATGGCCCTCCCGCCGGCATCCAGAGTCTCCCTGATGATCTCGGTGACCTCCAGCAAAGCTGTTTCCGTACTAAAATTAGGACGGAAACCGGATTGGGATGGGTGGAGCAGATTGTTAGCTTCCAAAAAGCTCGACAGGACACCGTGAACGTGTTTTTCCGTGATCTTCGCGAGGGCCGGAAGAAGTGAAATTGGCCTATAATTGGCCAGGACCTCGGCATCGAGACCCGGTTTCTTAAGGAGGGGGATCACCATCGCTCTTTTCCAAGAGCTAGGGACCCTCCCCTCCCTCAAAGAGGCATTGAGGATGGGATTAACCAGCGGGTTCACCACCGCTGCCATCCCAGCCAAAAATTTGGCGGGGCAGGGGTCCAGTGGCGAGCCAGATTTCAGATTGGCCAGCAGCTGCCTGGACACATCGCTGGAAACAACAGGAAAAACAGACAACACCGCGGCAGGTGTGTGCGGAGGTCCGCAACCCGCCCCAGTGACGCCGCTTCCATCCTCCGGTCCTTCCACAAAGGAGGCCTGAATCGCCTTGATCTTATTGGTAAAGAAACCGGCAAGATCACATGCCCACGCATCCGCGGAAACTAAAGGGGGCGATTGGGAGCTAGGGGTCGTGAACTCCTTCACAATGGTGAAGATCTCCTTACAGGAGTTCGCAGATGCCTCGATCCTCCTAGCCAAATATTCCCTCTTCGCTCCCAGGATGTCCCGATGGTAGGCCTTCACCGCCGCCTTATAGGCGAGTTTAGCCTCCCCATCATACAGAAGGCGCCAGGCCCTCTCGGCCACCTTACATTGACTGCGAGCCACACGGAGCGCCTCCGTAAACCATGGTGCAGATTGCCATGCCACCGTGGACCGGGGGGCTACCTTGGGGGCCAGATCATCCAGCCTATCAGTGAGCCATAGATGCAAAGCCTCAGTGTCGCTTTCCAGATTGCCCGAAAGATGGCATGGGTGATCCAGAAGCGCTGCTCCAGCATGTCAGGTGTCACTCTGTGCAGCGCTCTCGAGGCCTGTCTAGAAAAGGTAGAGGCGCTGTTATCCAGCCGCGTGCTCTCCAGCACCGAAAATCTGATCAACCTGTGATCAGTCCAGAGCACCGGCAGGGTATCAACCTCCATAAGAAGGACAGACGAAAACACCTGATCCAGGGTATGCCCCTTCTCATGTGTTGGCCCTGACACGAACGGTATAAGACCCAGCGGAGATGTAATATCCAGCAATTTGGTCGCATCCGGGTCGTCCGCCATGTCAAGGTGGAAGTTGAAATCACCGGCCACTACGCAATGCTGTGTGGTCAGCACCAACTCAGAGACAGCTGTCTGCAAATCTTCCAGGAAGGAGCCCACAGGGCCTGGTGGTCTATAGACCAACAACCCCTTCAAAGCCTGGCCCGGGGACAGTCTGAGCGTGAAGGCGAGCGACTCAGCGTTCCCAATGGAGTTCAGGGGCAGCACTGAGCAGGAAACGCTCTTTTTCACCACTACCGCCACTCCCCCACCTCTTCCCTTCACTCTATCCTGCCGGAAGATGTTATACGCCCGAGGAATGGCTGAGAAGACATCCGGGTTGGATCAAAGGCTTCCGCTGCCCCGCCCCCCGCCGTCACTTATTCAGGGCCGCAGGCCCTGCCTCTCTTCCCGGCTCTGCTGTAACCACATGCTACTGGACTCCCGTCACTTATTCACGGCCGCAGGCCCTGCCTCGCTTAATCTGTGCACCCTTTTATTGACTCGCTTCCCGGCTCTGCTGTAACCACATGCTACTGGACTCCAGTCACTTATTCAGGGCCGAAGGCCCTGCCTCGCTTCCCGCCTCTGCTGTAACCACAGTGCGCACTAATGAAATGCACCTCGAGAGTCACAGTTAGTTCTTTGTCCTCCATTTGCTTCAAGCACCTAAATAAAGTATTTCTTGTTCAAAAACAGCTAATATGAACAAACGCCACTCAGCCATGCAACGCCAATCTCACCCACGCAGCTCTACTCACCCACACAGCGCCACACTCACCCATGAAGCGCTACTTACCCATGCAGCTTCACTCTCACCCACACAACCCCACTCAGCCACGCAACGCCACTCATTCACAAAATGCCACTCACTCACACAACCAAACTCATACAGCGCAACTCTCACCCACGCAGCACAATTCTCACCTACGCAGTGCAAATCACACCCACGCAAGTCCACTCACCCACGCAACGCCACTAATTAACACTATTAGCATTGTAAATGCCAAAGTTAGAATTTTCCACAAGTTAAAATAAAAAAATAAAAAAACTTTGTCATTTACAATAATAATCCCTCAAACTTTACTAATGCGAGCCCTATTGCATTGCAAATGCTTGTTACTTGATGGATGGATGTTAAGATGTTTTTCAGGTCCCTTCCTCATGTACATTTATGCAGATCAGGTATAAGTGGAGACTGCTGGTACAGAATGCTGCTGCACAACTTTTATTGAAATTCCATAGAGGTTGACATATCCGCCATCACCATAAGATGCTTCGATGGCTGCTGGTTAAAGAGAGGATACAGTTTAAAGGCCTCAGTTTGGCCCATAGAGCCGTACTGGCTCTTTTTGTTTGGCCAAGAGGTTCCTTCTGTATCACACTGCTAGAATCCTTTGCTCCTCTGAGGCCAAACTTGCTATGGTCTTTGCTGTGATGGGTCATATAGTCTGCTTAGTGCCGGGACACTCTTTGAGAAGCTGGTGCTCTAAAATCCTTATTATTATTGACATTCTTCTACCCTTCCACCCCTCTTCTACCCTCAACTCCTCTTCTACTCCTCTTCTACACCTCTACCCCTCTTCTACCCCTCTACTTCTCTTCTACCCCTCTAACCTTCTTCTACCCCTCTTCTACCCATCATCTATCCCTCTTCTACCCATCCTCTACCCCTCTACAACCCTTCTACCCCTCTTCTACCCTTCTACCCCTCAACCCCTCTTCAACCTCTTCAACCCTTCTACCCCTCTTCAACCCATCTACCCCTCTACCACCCCTCTTCCACCCCTCAACCATCCCTCTACCACCCCTCTACCCCTCCTCTACCATCCTTCTACCCCTCTTCTACCCCTCTACCCATCTTCTACCCCTCTACCCCTCTTCTACCACTTTACTGTTCTACCCCACTACCCCTCTACTACCCCTTTCCCCCTCTACTAACCCTCGTCTACATCTCTTCTACCCTCTAACCCTCTACCCCTCTTCTACCCCTCTTCTACCTCTCTACCCCTCTTCTGCCACTCTTCTACCTCTCTACCCCTCTTCTACCCCTCTACCCCTCTTCTGTCCCTCTTCTACCCTGCGGTGGACTAAGTGGCTCCCAGAGCCTGATGGCACTGCTTATCCTTCTACCCCTCTACTGTTCTACCCCACTACCCCTCTACTACCCCTCTACCCCTCTTCTACCCCTCTTCTACCCATATTTTACCCCTCTACCCCTCTACTACTAGTCTACCCCTCTACCATCCCTCTACCACCCCATTTCCCCTCCTTTACCACCCTTCTACCCCTCTGCCCCTCTTCCACCCCGTTAACCCTCTTCTACCACTCTACCCCTCTTCTACCCCTATTTTACCCCTCTTCTTCCCCTCCACCCCACTTATACCCCTCTACTTTTTTACCCCTCTACTTCCCCCTTCCCCAATACCCCTCTACCTCACTACCCCCCTACTACCCTTCTTCTACCCCAGTACCCCTCTTCTACCCCTCTGCCCCTCTTTTACCCCTCTTCTACTCCTCTACCCCTGCTACTACCCCTCTACCCCTCTTCTAGCCCTCTAGCTCTCTTCTACCCCTCTACCTTTCTTTTACCCCTCTTCTACCCCGCTCCCCTCTTCGACTCCTCTACTATCCCTCTACCCCTCTTCTAGCCCTCTAGCCCTCTTCTAGCCCTCTTCTACCCCTCTACTACCCCTCTACCAATCTACTACCCCTCTACCCCTCTTCTACCCCTCTACCCCTATTTTACCCATCCCTCTACCACTCTTCTACCATCCTACCCCTCTACCATCCTTCTACCCCTGTACCCATCTTCTACCCCTCTTCCACCCCTCTACCCCTATTCTACTCCATCACTGTTCTAACCCACTACCCCTCTACTAACCCTCTACCCCACTACCCCTCTACCCCTCTACCAAACTACCCCTCTACCCCTCTTCTGCCCCTCTTCTACCCCTCTACCCCCTTCTACCCCTCTACCCCTCTTCTGCCCCTCTAGCCCTCTTCTACCCCTCTAGCCCTCTTCTAGCCCTCTAGCCCTCTTCTACCCCTCTAGCCCTCTTCTACCCCTCTAGCCCTCTTCTACCCCTCTACCCCTCTTCTAGACCTCTACCCCTCTTCTATCCCTCTTCTACCACTCTACTAGCCCTCTTCTTCTATCCCTCTTCTACCCTGCGTCGGACTAAGTGGCAGCCAGAGCCTGATAGCACTGCTTGTCCTTTAAAAAAAAAGACATTGGCATAGCCAATAGGGCTCACCTTTGGGACCTTATACATGTTTAGTTATGCAGCACAATATCCTTGGTACAACAACATCGACTGTTGCATGGCTAAGCACTTATAAGGTCCCAAAGGTGGGACCTATTTATTTATTTATTTATTTATTTATATTCTTATATCGCGCCTGAATCAGCCCCGAAGGGGTATCTCCGCGCGTAGCTTCTGTAAGGGATAAGAAACATACTAGGGCATGGCAGTGTAGGCGAGCTGGAGGGGATCAGTCTTGGGTGAAAAGGTATGTTTTTATTGGCTATGCCAATGCTTGTTTCTTTATTTTGTCACCCTAATGTAAAGTATGAGGGTTTGAGTTATCAGATGACATCATATGATCAGCTATTGCCCTCTGGCCCCATTGAAGGGAGGAAGTCTGAAGGTCTATATGTATGTATGCATGTTTGTATGTATGTATGTAGCACTTGTGTAGCACAAACTTAGCCAAAGAGCAGCGCAATGCTGTACAGGGTCAAATGCAAGTGTAAAGTCAAGGAGCAATAGGAGAGGTAGCCTGGTTGAGGATAGTTAATGCCCTGAAATTAATTATACTTTAAAGAGGAGTTTCTTCAACTTTTATCTAAATTGGAGCAGTGTTGAGATGGCCCTGATGAATGCAAGGGTGTTGTACCAGATCCTGGGTGCATGCACGGAAAGGCCTGTTGCCTTGTTTTTTCTTCTTTTTTGCACTTATTGAGCTGCAGTCTGAAGATGGCATGGCTGCCTGTGTGCTGAGAACCACCAGAGTGGTGAGCTTGTCTGTGAAATAGGCAGGGAGCTGTTTGTAATATGTTTGAGAATGAGGCGGCTGGTTCTGATGATGGTGCAGGCCGGCAAGGGGACTGACTGGGGTTCCATCAGGATGGCAGGGATATGATCATATTTCAAAACCAAAGACATGGCTTGGCAGTTAGTGCTGGACTGTTCCCATGAGGCACAGGGTCAGACTGATTTGCACATGGCCATGTCTGAACTGGGGTGGCTGAGTGGGCTAAAGAATGATGATGGATTAAACCCCGATCAGTTGACTGCGGGTGAGTGTTTGATTTGCTCAAACGCTCCGTCCATCATCCCCTTTGGTATCACTATGATCATATTTCCCCAGGCCCTGGATGAGACATGCTGCGGCGTGTAGGCTGCCTTTGATAGACAGTCTGGGATGCCTGAGAGAATGGCATTGCTGTCATCCTGGTGTGAGGGTACAAGGGCTTGAACAGCTGTCATGAAGTCACTTTCCTGGAAGAAACAGTTTTCATTTATTTTGTAGAAAGAGCTGGTTTGAGGCCATCATTGTTTTTCTGGCACTGTCTTCATTGAGGGTGAGGTGGGTGTCCAGGGTGAATCCAAGTGATTGGGCAATCAGTGAAAGTTGAGGTTTGAAGCAGACAATATCAATGTCATTGAGACCTGGATGTCACAAACCCTGGTACAGGATTGTGTTTCTGTGCTGTCTCACCAGCCCTGACAGAGGGTTATGATTCGATCTCACCATCCCTGGCAGAGGGTTATGATTCGATCTCACCAGTCCTTGGTAGAGGGTTATTCTTTTGTCTCACTCATCTTGGTAGAGGGTTATGCTTCGATCTCACCAGTCCTGGTAGAGAGTTATGCTTCTGTCTCACCAGTCCTGGTAGAGGGTTATGCTTCTATCTCACCAGTCCTGTTAATGGGTTATGCTTCGTTGTCACCAGTCCTGGTAGAGGGTTATGCTTCTGTCTCAGAGGTCCTGGTAGAGGGGTTTGCTTCGATCTCACCAGTCCTGGTAGAGGGTTATACTTCTGTCTCACCAGTCCTGGTAGAGGGTTTTGCTTCTGTCTCACACGTCCTGGTTGAGGGTTATGCTTCTGTCTCACCAGTCCTGGTAAATGGTTATGCTTCGGTCTCACCAGTCCTGGTAGAGGGTTATACGTCTGTCTCACCAGTCCTGGTTGAGGGTTATGCTTCTGTCTCACCAGTCCTGGTTGGGGGTTTATGCTTCTGTCTCACACGTCCTAGTAGAGGGTTATGCTTCTGTCTCACGCACCCTGGTAGAGGGTTATACTTCTGTATCACCAGTCCTGGTAACTGGTTATGCTTCTGTCTCACACATCCTGGTAGAGGGTTATGCTTCTGTCTCACCAGTCCTGGTAGAGGGTTATGCTTCTGTCTCACCAGTCCTGGTAGAGGGTTATGCTTCTGTCTCACGCATCCTGGTAGAGGGTTATGCTTCTGTCTCACCAGTCCTGGTAGAGGGTTATGCTTCTGTCTCACCAGTCCTGGTAACTGGTTATGCTTCGATTTCACCAGTCCTGGTTGGGGGTTTATGCTTCTGTCTTACTAGTCCTGGTTGGGGTTTATGCTTCTGTCTCACACGTCCTGATAGAGGGTTATGCTTCTGTCTCACACATCCTGGTAGAGGGTTATGCTTCTGTCTCACACGTCCTGATAGAGGGTTATGCTTCTGTCTCACACATCCTGGTAGAGGGTTATGCTTCTGTCTCACCAGTCCTGGTTGGGGGTTTATGCTTCTGTCTTACTAGTCCTGGTTGGGGTTTATGCTTCTGTCTCACACGTCCTGATAGAGGGTTATGCTTCTGTCTCACATGTCCTAGTAGAGGGTTATGCTTCTGTCTCACCAGTCCTGGTAGAGGGTTATGCTTCTGTCTCACCAGTCCTGGTAACTGGTTATGTTTCTGTCTCATCAGTCCTGGTTGGGGGTTATGCTTCTGTCTCACGCATCCTGGTAGAGGGTTATGCTTCTGTCTCACCAGTCCTGGTAGAGGGTCATGCTTCTGTCTCACCAGTCCTGGTTGGGGGTAATGCTTCTGTCTCACCAGTCCTGGTAGAGGGTTATGCTTCTGTCTCACCAGTCCTGGTAACTGGTTATGCTTCGATCTCACCAGTCCTGGTAGAGGGTTATGCTTCTGTCTCACATGTCCTAGTAGAGGGTTATGCTTTGATCTCACCAGTCCTGGTAGAGGGTTTTGCTTCGATCTCACAAGTCCGGGTAGAGGGTTTTGCTTTGATCTCACCAGTCCTGGTAGAGGGTTTTGCTTCGATCTCACCAGTCCTGGTTGGGGGTTATGCTTCTGTCTCACTCATCCTGGTAGAGGGTTATGCTTCTGTCTCACCAGTCTTGGTAACTGGTTATGCTTCGATCTCACCAGTCCTGGAAGAGTCAAGTCAAGTCAGAGAATTTATATAGCGCACTACATACCCAGAGGGTTCCAAGGCGCTTAGAGAGGGGAGGAAGATTACTTGTCAAATATCCACGTTTTAAGTTGCTTTCTGAATGCTAGGTGGTTCTGGGTAAGGCGAAGGTAAGCGGGGAGTGAGTTCCATGTTTTAGCAGCCAGGTATGAGAAGGATCTGCCGCCCATGGTGGTCTTGTTGATGCGAGGTACAGTGGCGAGGGCTTGGCTGGAAGAACGTAGTTGGCGGGAGGGGGTGTAGAAGGACAGTCGTGAGTTGAGGCATTCTGGTCCGATGTCGTAGAGTGATTTGTGTGCGTGGGTTAGCAGTCGGAAAGTGATCCTCTTATTGACGGGTAGCCAGTGGAGGTCTTTAAGGTGACCGGAGATGTGTTCGTTGCGTGGGATGTCTAATATGATCCTGGCTGAGGCGTTATGGATTCGTTGGAGTTTCTTCTGGAGTTTAGCGGTAATGCCTGCGTAGAGGGTGTTTCCGTAGTCCAGTCGGCTCGTGACCAGAGCATGGGTGACTGTTTTCCTTGTTTCGGTTGGGATCCAGCGAAAAGTTTTTCTCAGCATGCGAAGAATGTTGAAGCAGGAAGAGGATACGGCGCTGACTTGTCTATTCATTGAGAGTGAAGAGTCCAGTATGATGCCTAAGTTCCGTGCGTGGTCTGTCGGGATGGGTGCCTTTCCGAGGGCTTCCGGCCACCAGGAGTCGTCCCATGCAGAGGGGGATGTACCTAAGATGAGGACTTCTGTTTTGTCTGAGTTCAGTTTCAGACGGCTTTGTTTCATCCATTCGGCAACTTCTTTCATTCCTTCGTGTAGGTTAGTTTTGGCGGTGCTGGGGTCATTGGTGAGAGAAAGGATTAGTTGAGTGTCATCCGCGTAAGAGATGATGTTGAGGTTGTGTTGGCGGGCGATGGTCGCGAGGGGGCTCATGTATACGTTGAAGAGGGTGGGGCTGAGTGAGGATCCTTGTGGTACGCCACAGATGACTTCAGTGGCCTCGGACTTGAATGGTGGGAGGTGGACTTTCTGAGTTCTTCCGGTGGGGAACGAGGTGATCCATTCAAGTGCTTTTCCTTGGATTCCGATGTTATTGAGGCGTTGTAAAAGGGTGCTGTGGCAGACTGTGTCAAATGCTGCAGAGAGGTCGAGGAGGATGAGGGCGACTGTGTCTCCATTGTCCAGTAGAGTTCGAATGTCGTCTGTTGCTGCGATGAGGGCGGTCTCAGTGCTGTGTTTTGCTCGGAAGCCAGATTGTGAGGAGTCGAGGGATTTGTTGGCTTCGAGGAAGTCGTCGAGTTGGTTGTTGACCGCTTTCTCGATGACTTTGGCCGGGAATGGAAGGAGCAAGATGGGGCGGTAATTTTTGAGTTCGGTGGGGTCCGCTGTGGGTTTTTTCAGAAGGGCGGTGAGTTCAGCGTGTTTCCAGTCTTCCGGGAAGGTGGCGGAGTTGAGGGAGCTGTTGATGACGTCTCGGAGGTGCGGTGCTATGACGGAGTCTGCTTTGTTGAAGATGTGGTGAGGACATGGGTCTGTGGGGGATCCTGAGTGGATGGAATTCATCAGGCGGATTGTGTCCTCAGTGGAGATTGGGTTCCAGTCGTTAAGGGTGTTCACGGGGGGAGAATGTTCAGCAAAAGGTAGGGTGGGTTGGTTTCCGGGTTGGTTGTCGAAGCTGTTGTGGATGTCTGCAATCTTGTTGTGGAAGAATGAGGCTAGGGAGTCGCAGAGGGCTTGAGAGGGGGTGATGTCGTTGGAGTTGGCCGAGGGATTGGAAAATTCCTTGACGATGTTGAAAAGTTCCTTGCTGTTGTGGGCGTTGTTGTCAAGTCGAACCTTGAATGCTGTTTTCTTGGCCTTTCGGATTAGTTGGTGGTGAGTGCGGGTGGCGTTTTTGAAGGCGTCCTTGGTGCTAGTAGTTGGGTCTTTTTTCCAGGCCTTTTCGAGGGAGCGGCAGAGTTTCTTGGACTTCTTAAGATCATCGTTAAACCATGAGGCCTTTTTGCTGGCAGGTTTGTTTTGACGTTTCTTCAGTGGTGCTAAGGTGTCGGCGGTGTTGGATAACCATAGGGTGAGGTTGGCGGCGGCTTCGTTTGCGTTAGAATAGTGGGCTGGGGTGTTTAGAAGGAGCGATGCGGAGATCTGGTCCGTAGTGATTTTGTTCCAGTTTCTTTGCAGAGTTGGTTGGAGGTGGTTGGTGTGTTTTGGTTTGTTGTAGGTGAAGTGAACGCAGCTGTGGTCAGTCCAGAGGAGCTCCGTAGTGTGGCTGAAGGAGACATGATTGCTGGAGGTGAAGATGGGGTCGAGTGTGTGACCTGCGATGTGGGTGGGGGATGTGACCAGTTGTTTAAGTCCGAGGTTGGCGAGATTGTCCAAGAGGGTGGTGGTGTTGCGGTCGTTGATCTTTTCAAGGTGAAAATTGAGGTCTCCCAGAAGGATGTAGTCTTTGGAGGGGAGCGCGTGAGGAGTGATGAAGTCCGTGATGTCTTCACTGAATTTTGCGCGGGGTCCTGGTGGTCTGTAGAGGAGGGTGCCTCTGAGTGTGGTCTTGGGGTCGATGTGGATCTGGAAGTGAAGGTGTTCAGAGTTGGTGAGATTGGCGTCAGAGCTGGTTGAGATGCGGATTGACTTCTTATGGACGATAGCGATTCCTCCTCCTGTGTGGCCGGTGCGGTCCTTACGAATGATCTTATAATCTTCAGGGATGGCAATGGTGATGTCTGGGGCGGAGGAGGCGTTCATCCAAGTTTCTGTAAGGAAGGCGACGTCCGGGGAGATGGTGTCTAGTAGATTCCATAGGTCAATGGCGTGCCTGTGGACCGATCGGGTGTTGAGCAAGATGCATTGTAGGTGGTTGGTGTCGGGAATCTGAGGTGTGATCGTAGCGGAGTGGTTGACGGTGCAGAAGTATTTGCAGGAGTAGCATGAGAAAGGTCCATGGGTGTGTCCGGGAGCGGCTTGGACGCAGGTGGGGGCGCGACCGGGGTTAAGGGCTAGGAGGGTGGCGGCGTCGTAGGTAATGCGGGGGGGATGGGCGGCGCGAGGGGCAGGGGGTCTGGCGCTGGGCGCGGTCCAGGCGTGGACGGGCGTAGACGGGCTTACCTTTGGCGCACCTTCGGCGCGGATTGGGCGCGAACGCTGCGCGTAAACGCTGCGCGCGGGAACTCCTGTCATATATGGATAGTGGAGGGGGAGGGGCGAGGGCGTCTCAGCTGGGAGGCGGGTCGGGCACACGAGGAGGACAACAAATAAACAAAATGGAGGCGGGGGGAGGAGCAGAGCGGAGCGCTATTGGCAGGCGCGCAGACAAAGTAAATACACAGCCAAAATCAATATCTAGAGCGCTAATAAGGCAAAGCGCTAGCACACAGCAGGCGAAGACAATTTATGACAGAGATCCTTCAGCAGAGCGGCACTACGATACCCAGCCAAAATCAATACGATACACAGCCAAAATCAATATCTATAGCGCTAATAAGGCAAAGCGCTAGCACACAGCAGGCGAAGACAATTGCAGTTATGGCAGAGATCCTTCAGCAGAGCGGCGCTACGATACCAGGCTGCAGCCAGGAGCACAGGGAGCGACCACTCTGTCCGTGAGGAGGAGCGAGTCACAGCGTTTACAGCCGAGCAGCGCTGTATTAAGTTAGTGGGAGGGCGTCTCAGCTGGGGGGCGGGTCGGGCACACGAGGAGGACAACAAATAAACAAAATGGAGGCGGGGGGAGGAGCAGAGCGGAGCGCTATTGGCAGGCGCGCAGACAAAGTAAATACACAGCCAAAATCAATATCTAGAGCGCTAATAAGGCAAAGCGCTAGCACACAGCAGGCGAAGACAATTTATGACAGAGATCCTTCAGCAGAGCGGCGCTACGATACCCAGCCAAAATCAATACGATACACAGCCAAAATCAATATCTATAGCGCTAATAAGGCAAAGCGCTAGCACACAGCAGGCGAAGACAATTGCAGTTATGGCAGAGATCCTTCAGCAGAGCGGCGCTACGATACCAGGTTGCAGCCAGGAGCACAGGGAGCGACCACTCTGTCCGTGAGGAGGAGTGAGTCACAGCGTTTACAGCCGAGCAGCGCTGTATTAAGTTAGTGGGAGGGCGTCTCAGCTGGGAGGCGGGTCGGGCACACGAGGAGGACAACAAATAAACAAAATGGAGGCGGGGGAGGAGCAGAGCGGAGCGCTATTGGCAGGCGCGCAGACAAAGTAAATACACAGCCAAAATCAATATCTAGAGCGCTAATAAGGCAAAGCGCTAGCACACAGCAGGCGAAGACAATTTATGACAGAGATCCTTCAGCAGAGCGGCGCTACGATACCCAGCCAAAATCAATACGATACACAGCCAAAATCAATATCTATAGCGCTAATAAGGCAAAGCGCTAGCACACAGCAGGCGAAGACAATTGCAGTTATGGCAGAGATCCTTCAGCAGAGCGGCGCTACGATACCAGGTTGCAGCCAGGAGCACAGGGAGTGACCACTCTGTCCGTGAGGAGGAGCGAGTTATGCTTCTGTCTCACATGTCCTAGTAGAGGGTGTTTCTTCTGTCTCAGTAGTCCTGGTAGGGGGCTATGCTTTGATCTCACCAGTCCTGGTAGAGGGTTTTGCTTCGATCACACCAGTCCTGGTAGAGGGTTATGCTTCTGTCTCACCAGTCCTGGTAGAAGGTTTTGCTTCTGTCTCACCAGTCCTGGTAGAGGGTTATGTTTTGATCTCACCAGTCCTGGTAGAGGGTTTTGCTTCGCTCTCACCAGTCCTGGTAATGGGTTATGCTTCGATGTCACCAGTCCTAGTAGAGGGTTATGGTACTGTCTCACCAGTCCTGGTAGAGAGTTATGCTTCTGTCTCAGATGTCCTAGTAGAGGGTTATGCTGCTGTCTCACCAGTCCTGGTAGAGGGTTATGCTTCTGTCTCACTAGTCCTGGTAGAGGGTTATGCTTCTGTCTCACCAGTCCTGGTAAAGGGTTATGCTTCTGTCTCACCAGTCCTGGTAGAGGGTTATGCTTCTGTCTCACCAGTCCTGGTAGAGAGTTATGCTTCTGTATCACAGGTCCTGGTAATGGGTTATGCTTCTGTCTCACCAGTCCTGGTAGAGGGTTATGCTTCTGTCTCACTAGTCCTGGTAGAGGGTTATGCTTCTGTCTCACCAGTCCTGGTAGAGGGTTATGCTTCTGTCTCACCAGTCCTGGTTGGGGGTTTATGCTTCTGTCTCACACGTCCTAGTAGAGGGTTATGCTTCTGTCTCACGCACCCTGAAAGAGGGTTATACTTCTGTCTCACCAGTCCTGGTTGGGGGTTATGCTTCTGTCTCACGCATCCTGGTAGAGGGCTATGCTTCTGTCTCACCAGTCCTGGTAGAGGGTCATGCTTCTGTCTCACCAGTCCTGGTTGTGGGTAATGCTTCTGTCTCACCAGTCCTTGTAACTGGTTGTGCTTCGATCTCACCAGTCCTGGTTGGGGGTTTATGCTTCTGTCTCACTAGTCCTGGTTGGGGTTTATGCTTCTGTCTCACACGTCCTGGTAGAGGGTTATGCTTCTGTCTCACACATCCTGGTAGAGGGTTATGCTTCTGTCTCACATGTCCTAGTAGAGGGTTATGCTTCTGTCTCACCAGTCCTGGTAACTGGTTATGCTTCTGTCTCACACATCCTGGTAGAGGGTTATGCTTCTGTCTCACCAGTCCTGGTTGGGGGTTATGCTTCTGTCTCACGCATCCTGGTAGAGGGTTATGCTTCTGTCTCACCAGTCCTGGTAACTGGTTATGCTTCGATCTCACCAGTCCTGGTAGAGGGTTATGCTTCTGTCTCACATGTCCTAGTAGAGGGTTATGCTTTGATCTCACCAGTCCTGGTAGAGGGTTTTGCTTCGATCTCACCAGTCCGGGTAGAGGGTTTTGCTTTGATCTCACCAGTCCTGGTAGAGGGTTTTGCTTCGATCTCACCAGTCCTGGTTGGGGGTTATGCTTCTGCCTCACTCATCCTGGTAGAGGGTTATGCTTCTGTCTACCAGTCCTAGTAACTGGTTATGCTTCTGTCTCACATGTCCTAGTAGAGGGTTATGCTTTGATCTCACCAGTCCTGGTAGAGGGTTTTGCTTCGATCGCACCAGTCCTGGTAGAGGGTTATGCTTCTGTCTCACCAGTCCTGGTAGATGGTTTTGCTTCTGTCTCACCAGTCCTGGTAGAGGGTTATGCTTTGATCTCACCAGTCCTGGTAGAGGGTTTTGCTTCGCTCTCACCAGTCCTGGTAGAGGGTTATGCTTCTGTCTCACCAGTCCTGGTAGAGGGTTATGCTTCTGTCTCACCAGTCCTGGTAGATGGTTTTGCTTCTGTCTCACCAGTCCTGGTAGAGGGTTATGCTTTGATCTCACCAGTCCTGGTAGCGGGTTATGCTTCTGTCTCACACGTCCTGGTAGAGAGTTATGCTTCTGTCTCACGCGTCCTAGTAGAGGGTTATGCTGCTGTCTCACCAGTCCTGGTAGAGGGTTATGCTTCTGTCTCACTAGTCCTGGTAGAGGGTTATGCTTCTGTCTCACCAGTCCTGGTAGAGGGTTATGCTTCTGTCTCACCAGTCCTGGTAGAGGGTTATGCTTCTGTCTCACCAGTCATGGTAGAGGGTCATGCTTCTGTCTCACCAGTCCTGGTAACTGGTTATGCTTCTGTCTCACACATCCTGGTAGAGGGTTATGCTTCTGTCTCACATGTCCTAGTAGAGGGTTATGCTTCTGTCTCACCAGTCCTGGTTGGGGGTTATGCTTCTGTCTCACGCATCCTGGTAGAGGGTTATGCTTCTGTCTCACCAGTCCTGGTAGAGGGTCATGCTTCTGTCTCACCAGTCCTGGTTGGGGGTAATGCTTCTGTCTCACGCATCCTGGTAGAGGGTTATGCTTCTGTCTCACCAGTCCTGGTAACTGGTTATGCTTCGATCTCACCAGTCCTGGTAGAGGGTTATGCTTCTGTCTCACATGTCCTAGTAGAGGGTTATGCTTTGATCTCACCAGTCCTGGTAGAGGGTTTTGCTTCGATCTCACCAGTCCGGGTAGAGGGTTTTGCTTTGATCTCACCAGTCCTGGTAGAGGGTTTTGCTTCGATCTCACCAGTCCTGGTTTGGGGTTATGCTTCTGTCTCACTCATCCTGGTAGAGGGTTATGCTTCTGTCTCACCAGTCCTGGTAACTGGTTATGCTTCGATCTCACCAGTCCTGGAAGAGGTTTTTGCTTCTGTCTCACCAGTCCTGGTAGAGGGTTATGCTTTGATCTCACCAGTCCTGGTAGAGGGTTTTGCTTCGCTCTCACCAGTCCTGGTAGAGGGTTATGCTTCTGTCTCACACGTCCTGGTAGAGAGTTATGCTTCTGTCTCACACGTCCTAGTAGAGGGTTATGCTGCTGTCTCACCAGACCTGGTAGAGGGTTATGCTTCTGTCTCACTAGTCCTGGTAGAGGGTTATGCTTCTGTCTCACCAGTCCTGGTAGAGGGTTATGCTTCTGTCTCACTAGTCCTGGTAGAGGGTTATGCTTCTGTCTCACAAGTCCTGGTAGAGGGTTATGCTTCTGTCTCACCAGTCCTGGTAGAGGGTTATGCTTCTGTCTCACTAGTCCTGGTAGAGGGTTATGCTTCTGTCTCACCAGTCCTGGTAGAGGGTTATGCTTCTGTCTCACTAGTCCTGGTAGAGGGTTATGCTTCTGTCTCACAAGTCCTGGTAGAGGGTTATGCTTCTGTCTCACCAGTCCTGGTAGAGGGTTATGCTTCTGTCTCACAAGTCCTGGTAGAGGGTTATGCTTCTGTCTCACCAGTCCTGGTAGAGGGTTATGCTTCTGTCTCACTAGTCCTGGTAGAGGGTTATGCTTCTGTCTCACACGTCCTAGTAGAGGGTTATGCTTCTGTCTCACAAGTCCTGGTAGAGAGTTATGCTTCTGTCTCACAAGTCCTGGTAGAGGGTTATGCTTCTGTCTCACAAGTCCTGGTAGAGGGTTATGCTTCTGTCTCACCAGTCCTGGTAGAGAGGTTAAGCTTCTGTCTCACAAGTCCTGGTAGAGGGTTATGCTTCTGTCTCACCAGTCCTGGTAGAGGGTTATGCTTCTGTCTCACCAGTCCTGGTAGAGGGTTATGCTTCTGTCTCACCAGTCCTGGTAGAGAGGTATGCCTCTATCTCACCAGCCTTTGGGATGTGGAGGGTCACCCTAGGGGTGACATCTGTATTAAAAATGAACACTTAAGCCTGGTAAGAGTTTTATTTTGCCAGGTCGAAACGGCAGTTTAAACTGCACACCCAGGCTTCAATGACAGGCCTGAGACATGTTTGGTGTTACTTAAGTGGTTGACAAAATCAGTACTGCAGGTCCACTAATAACATTTAATTTACAGGCCTTCAGCACATGTAGTACCAATATACTAGGGACTTACAAGTAAACTAAATATGCCAACTGGGTGGGAGCCAATTTCAGTAAGTTTAAAAGAGAGAGCACAAGCACTTTAGCCCTGGTTAGCAGTGGCAAAGTGTGCAGAGCTCCAAGGCCATCAAAACCATCATAAGCAAAAACAGAGGAGTAAAATGTAGTGTGTATTTTCAAATACAGATTATCAGCAGTGACTAAAGTCTAAATTGAGGCAAAACATTTTCAGCAGACCCATGAAGTCTTAGAAGAAGTGGCGCCAAATACTTCACAAGGGCTAATTAGGTAACACATGTCCTGTGGCATTTAAAGTGCCCAGAAAGCAGTCGGTGAGCTGTATGATGGCGCAATCCCCCTGAGCCAGACAGGACTGGTGCACAGAGCCCTGATCAGACAAGCAGTATTTTGCAGGAATGACGAAGCCCTCAGCTGTTGAGTGCTGTCAGGTGGAATAGCGCTTAGTATGTTGAAAAGCACTATGGAATGAAAGGCACAGAGTAGGAAAAACACTGCATGATGTCATTGGTTTACACAGATTGTAGGTGCCAGGCCACAGATGAGTTCTACAACTGGAAGACCCTCTGATGAACACTTGAATGTCATCACCTGTCACAGCTGAGATCCGGGCTGGATGCAGCCGATGGTCGCGTGCCAGTGGTGATAAATGTTCACTATCGCTGATAGTGTTTCTACCTTACAGATCAGCCCTTTCTATGAACACTTGAATGTCATCACCTGTCACAGCGGAAATCCGGGCTGGATGCAGCCGATGGTCGCGTGCCAGTGGTGATAAATGTTCACAATCGCTGATAGTGTTTCTACCTTACAGATCAGCCCTTTCTATGAACACTTGAATGCAGTGGTCGAAGTGGGGGGAAAAAAAGTAGGGGAACTGTTGGCGGAGCATCAGGAGGAGGGAATAACAGAGGATTGTGTCAGGGGGCGGAGTCAGAGGTGTGACTAAAAAGAGCAAAATATACTAACTTTTGGTATGTTTGGCTTTTTACTGACCAGTTACAGCTTATAACAAACGTTATTAATTACAACCAATGGATACACGTTTATTTGAGGTTTAATATATGCGTTAATGACATTAAAATACATTTACAATGTTGGATACCTTTTCAATCACAGAATGTCCCAAATACGCTTATAAGTGGAACCAGACCCAAGTGTGCTCCGAGCCATTCAGTTTCTTTCATCATCACTTCTCTATTTTTTTTAACTGTTTCTGAACATAAAATTTGGGTTTAAATTCTGACAGGAGACCCGACGTGTTGGGGAGTACTGTTGATTACATCATTCTGTGCCCCTCTGTCAATGTAAAATTGTAGTCCTACATTTTTTATGTGCTTCACGCAACATGTCATGAAGTCAGCATTTGTTGCCACCTGGTTTCCTGGTAATGTGTCTAGAAATAGCACTAAAAAATGAATATATACACCTAAAAAAAACAGGCTGCTTCATGCCACTGGGGCTATATTATAGATATCGCGCTCCGGGGCACAGCGGATGTGTGTGGGCCAGATTTTTGCACTATAGATTTACAGATCGAGATGAACGAGTAAATAAATTAACAAGGGGAACCGAGCGGAGCCCAGTGCGAGCCTAGCCCTGACGATGTTTGACGAGTAAACTGCGTAACAAACATACATTTATGAAAAAGATTCCTAAAAATTAAAAAGTGCCTTTCTTCAACATGCACAAGTGTTTCAGCTTAGCACATTACATTTTATCACTGCCTTGAGAGATTTATTAAAAATGACAGTTTTAAAATATGAACTTATCAAATATTGATGTCCCTCTAACCCCTTCCATGAAATTAGTAAAATAATAGGCAAGTCCTTTGTCATGTGCACTCAGTATGTGCCATATATTCTTACATTGAGTAGCATTGTGGTTTATATAAATGCGACACAAAAGATACTTGTATAATACATACCTGAATTCTTGTATTTCAGAGTGCTCTCAAATGCAATGGGGAAAATATTTGACTAGGATCCAACAGTTTGGTCAAATGAGGAAGCCTGGAAAATTCCTCGGTTTTCTGATTTCACATTGTGCCATTCATCGTCCAGATGGGCATCTATTTCCCCCTCCTGTACTTATTCTGAGGTCAATCTGTTTTTCTTTCATTCTTGGCACTTTAGGTTAGTGTGGTGGCAGACAGAAGCAACATCAAAGCTCAGAGCTCATTTTGGGATCAAGGGTCAAAGAGTACTTCGAAGGGAGCCAAAGCCAAGGCTCTGGCTCGAGCTTTCAGTGGCTCGCCCATCTCTGATTACTGAAGGGTCATCAGACACTTGCACGCCTCCTTTGTAAATTAGATCTCGCCAGCACTAAAGGTGAACCAAAGTGATCCCAGCAAGGTGCACCCAGATGTAAATAAGAGTACCCTTTGCCTTAACACTAATGCCATGTTAAGCCACAGGCACAAAGGCAAAGAGTCACCCCCTGTGAGAGGGTCAAGAAGGTTTCAGGGCACCCAGGCACCAGATTGCAGGTAGGTGGCATCAGTGCACCCATCTGCAGGGGAATATCTGCCCCCCTTTGAGATGGGCACCCACCTGCAATAAAAGACAGACCAGCGACTTCAAATATCAGGTCTGCCGTGCCTTTCACTAATGCGCTGTTCACAATGCAGGTGTGAGTTACCGCAATGAATGTGTAAGGACGCAGTGTGCCGTCTGCGCATGGTGTACCCAGTTAATGTATGCCACAGCACAGAGAGGGGCAGTGCATCCCATACGTGGCCATGGCGCATCCGATCTGGCACATGTGTTAAATGGAGCGCTAACCCCTGCGTTCTCCTTCAGGAGCAGTGCACCTGAGGTGATGTGGTTTGCCACGTTTTTACTCTGTGCAAGTGTGATTTGTGGAAGTGAATGGACCGCCATTTACCTAATCTTAAAAAATGGATTAAGTACCCCTCGTCATTTTACCACTGCGGAGCACTAGGGAAGCGCTGCTTCAGGTTAATCCATCGGGTAGGCAGGTTAGTGTAAAGCCTTTTAATTTTTGTGAGGGTGTGACTGCAGCAAGTGCAACTTTAGCTGTAGGGTGGAGAAAGTACTAAAGTGTTGCATGGTATAGCCAACATGACATCTCACTGTTTTGTTTATTACTATCATTAAGGAGTAAAATGGAAAACTGCCTCAAACCTTTCCCTACTGAAACAAGCATTTGCAATGCAATAGGTCTTGCAGTTGTGAGAGTTTGAGCTATTTGCATTGTAAATGGCAATGCCTTTTATTTCCTTGTTGGTTTTTAAAACATAAATAAAAGTCATTGTCATTTATAATGGCAATAGCTTAAACTCTCACAAATGCGAGACCTATTGCATTGCAAATGCTTGTTTTTAAAAGTGCCAAAGTTTGGGCACAGTCTGTCACAAATTCCACACCTGAAGTGCTCTTCCTTTCCTTGTGGCGTCATCAGTCTGATGTGACTTTTGAATTGTTCACAGTGGGGGCAGGCAGGGGGGCCCGTTACTTAATGAGGTGTAATGACTGCAGCAGCCGGCCACCAAAGGAAGCCGTTTTCGCTGCTGATTGATTACACCTCCAGTGAAACACTTCTCCTACAGTGTTGTTGGGCAGGCTCCTGGCTCCAGATTTAGAGGGGAAGGGGGAGGAGGTTGTGGCGACTTCAAAGTCCTTCCTCAATCTGCATCGCACAGGGCTGGACCGTCTCGCAATACTTTTTACATTAGACCAGCCCTGCCGTCCCGGGATGCATTTTTAAAATAAAGAAGTAGGGGAACGGACTGTGTTAAATTTAAAAAGTAGGGGCACGCCGTGCCCTTCCGATCCCGCCCACTTCTACCACTGCTTGAATGTCATCACCTGTCACAGCGGAGATCCGGGCTGGATGCAGCCGATGGTCGCGTGCCAGTGGTGATAAATGTTCAGTATTGTTGATGGTGCTTTCACCTACGGACCAGCTCTTTCTCCAGGCCTGAGGCTTCGCCATGTGCTCCTGGTCTAATAACACCTTTACACTTCTGGGGTGTGATATTCAGGTCTCCTCTGCCCTCTTAAAAGCAGTTTATTGCAAGCGCAAAATAGACCACTTCGAACATGAGTTATGAGATTATTTCAGGTATGACCGGCTCTGGTGAGATCCAGGTGATAATGGTGATCTGCCCACATTTTCAAAAATTTATAATTGATTCCTAATAAAAACAATTAGATATTTCCATAAAAGTACCTTAAATAGACCTTTGCAGTGACTCAGAGTTTGAAACTAATACTGTAGGATCAGGTTAACCCAGGACTGAATCTGAAATGGTCTGCTCTGTTCATAAAGCTGTGAAGAGCAAGGCGTGGCCAAGAGCCAAACATGTCATTTACGTCCCTCCCGCACCCTTTCAGTCATCCACCTGTGTGAGGAGATCATCCTCCTCTGGAGAGATCCTGGCTGACAGGGGGAATCCAAGATGTGTCCTATGATGGACCGAAGGATTGAAGGGCCAGATGTACAACACTCAAAATAGCGCCTCGCAAATTGCGAGTTTTTTGCGACTCATGATTTGCAAAGTGCTAATATGCATGTACAACAGTGTTATGACACTGTTTAGCGATTCCCAATGGGGTCGCAAATACAGGCTCATGAATATTAATGAGCCTCTCGCAATTTTCGACCCCATTGGGAATGGCAGACCCTCCCAGGAATGGTGGCCTGCTGGGCTCAGCTGACCACCATATCAGGGACCGCTTTAAAAAAAAGTCGTTTTTTTTCCCAAATGCATCCAGGCGTGGACAGGCTTGCCTTAGGCGCGTCTTTGGAGCGCCAGCAGCGTGGCTGTGCAGTTTTCACCATTTAAATTGGAGTTGGGAGGGAGGAGCAGCTGGGAGGCGGGAGGCAGGGGAAGCGAATGGGTGTGGGGGGGCAGGCAACAGGGGCAGCAGCGGTGGGAGAGTGAGCAGTGGGAAATGGGTGGGGCGAGGAAGAATAGCACCCAGGGATGGGCAGCAAAGAGACCAGGGATGCAGGGCACAAGAGCAGGTGGAGCTGCAGCGGGGGGAGGGAGCGACCTACCTGTATCTGTATCTCTTACCTGGACAGGCACATAGACAGAGCTGCACATACACAATAACTGATCCTTATCTGCGCAGCACTCACACCTGCCACTCACCCTCAGGGTGTTACACTGTCCCTCCTCATTGAGTTTAGACTCCAGAATGTGTCCCATCTCTTTCCTCAAAGGACACAGCCAGTCCTGGAGCTTCCCCTGCAGAGAGGAAAGAACACACATGACAACTGTAGCTCTGTAAAGTGAAGTTGTTCACAGAAAAATAATCACTATATCAACATCCAGACTTATGCAAATTGTGAGTACCAACCACAAATGTTCACATTTATAGAACCAGTCACACATACCCTAATTACACGTTTTAGCCACAGCTATCCAGATTACATGTACGAGCCACACACCTAAAATATTAATATCTGGAACACATGTACAGATTATAAATACGAGGCCACATGTTTCCAGATCCTGCGTACAGCCACACATGTACAGATTGTAAGTACCAGGCCATGTGTTTCTGGCACATGTGTTTTAGCCACTCTCAGTCCTGGCACCATTGGTGTGGGTCTCCCTTCCATTTTTAGGTCTCAGCCTGATCCAGCTCTTCGCTGGTCTGGCCGAGACATTTAGTAGACTGCTTAGGAAAGTGCTACTTTCCCGGCAACCAGCTTACTATCGCACACACAAGCATGTGCGTGACGTGCACCGCACCTTTTTCATTGCGCGCGTGTGCACAACTCGTTTTTAGGTCTCGCCTAGGCAGTGCACTGCTAGGAGGGACCTCTTGGAATCGTTCCAGGCTTTACTTTAAACTTGTGCATATTTTGCACTGTTTCCTATTAGTACTCATGCATGTATGGCATTTACCTCGCGGGAGCCAGCAGCAGCACCATCTGTTAGTAATTATCGCGATGGTTCGCGCAAGGTAAATGCACCATACATGGACTTCCAGCTTCCAGCTGTGCGCGACACCGAAACACCCAGCTGCCACAGCCCGAGCCCCCTAAAGAATCAGAGTGGAGATCTAGCCTTGTTGTTGTATTCATTGGCAGCCCACATAAATACCTTTTTCCCGACCTTTTAAAATACGAGGTTTATTGAACTCGTGTCCGGACGATGCATCCCGTAACAACTTTCAAGCACCTTGTGGACTGTGGATTGGTTTCCTGAGCCGGCCCTTGTACACTCGCCCGAGCTGGTACCCTGCCTTAGTCTGTCAACTTTCATCAGTAGAGATGTGTCCCCAGGCCCCAGTCAGGCTGGGCCTTTTCCAATGACAACAGACACACATTAATCTTAGCCCTACGCTGCACTCTTTTTTGGGGACCACTGGAACCAGGACTTATTTTTAATAGTCAGTCTTTGGACCAAGCATTCGAGAGAAAGACAGAAACATCAGAGATCAGTAGGGAACAAAGTAAGAGGTGGAAAAAACCTTCAAGAGTAACATAACGAGAAAGGAAGTGTAGGGTGGTGGTAGAAGGATGCTGAGATGGAATCAATGATAGGCTGCGGAGGCGTCCCCCTCTGAAGAAATACTTCAAGCCATGCAGTATGCACAGCCGGCATGGCAAGGAGGTCTGCTCAGATTCTACCATCAGACGAGACCATTCAGCACTGCAGGTGGCATCAACGTGAAGTGAACAGGTGTATTAAGGCCGTCCTGCACCCAGGGCTGTGTTTCCGAGCCATTTACGCTCCCTCTCTTAGGATGTGTGCTGGCCCGGTGGGGGAAGTGGAGTGGTGGGAGAGGTAGAGCTAGGCGTTGCCAGGGCATATTTGCCTGACAGGTACGTGCTAGCTGAGTGTTTAATCATTTGCAACAGGTACACCAGCAGAAAGGCATTTACTGATTTTTTGGAGTGTTTGAGCCATGTTTTTTTGAGTACCTGCCCATCCACATTCCAGTACTTCACTGGGTCTCAGATATCTCTGCTGGAAGCTTAATATGACTAAGGGCGTGACTTAAAGCATGTGAGCCACAGACGAGCCCTTAGCATAGTGTGCCGCCCGACTTGTATTTTGCTGTTTCTGTCATTGCATCCAGATTTTTATAAACAAGTCAGGACTATTGGAATCGTCAATGGTTGTTAGTTGTATAAGATAAATAAGTAGCAACCATGGCTTGTATATAATATGAAAAAAGCTTTCACTTAAAGCCCTGGTCACACCACGACAATGTTGCTGCTCCTGAGTTTCAAAAAGAGAAGGGAAATCCAGAGAGAAAATGACTATTTAAAGGATTTCCCTTCCCCTACAACGCTCACCTGGCTTAACGTCATGCCATAACTTCTCCACTAACGAGAAGTGAGCAGTGTGAGCATGTGCACATCAATGTGCCTGCTGTCATTGCAGTCTGGAAAAAAATGGACCGCCTGTGCATGGGCACAAAAAAGAGCCCGTTAGGGACCCGTTTCGAGGCCCCCTTTAAAAAATTGCTGGTACTCAGCCCACTTAAAGCCCTGAGTGCCACCCCTTCACTGAGGGTGAGAGCAATGCCTGCAGGGTTGGATTTATAAGGTGGGCACTTGAGCAATAGGCTGGTATCCGAGTTGCAGCTCTGGGCCGCTTTTTGGACAGCATGGTGGCTGATATGGGCTGTGTCTGTGCAGGTCAGGTGCCGCCACCAGGTCAGAAGGGCCCTGAGCGGCCTTTCTAGAGACAGATAGGCCTCTATTACCTAC
Source organism: Lissotriton helveticus (assembly GCF_964261635.1). Classification (NCBI taxonomy): domain Eukaryota; kingdom Metazoa; phylum Chordata; class Amphibia; order Caudata; family Salamandridae; genus Lissotriton; species Lissotriton helveticus. The sequence continues at coordinate 87,896,369 of NC_136063.1, forward strand.
CTAAGGTGCCTGAGCCGAAGTGGCCTCCCTTAAAGTCATGTGTGGTTCACCATTGTGAACTAATCCATGCACAAAGAGTCCTGGCAACATTTGCATTTTTTTTTCTTAGTGAAGTTAATAAAACATGCATCTTTTATAGATTACCCCTCCTTCTTTGTATAATACTTAAAACACTGAAGCAGTGTTTTGAAAAAAGACGTATTTTTTAGGGTGCTGGACCTATTTTTGATCCCAATCCAACCCTGAGTGTCAGTGAGTTTGTGGGAGAGTGCTGTTATGCACACCATGCCATGGCTGACGGTGTCATGCTTTGGTTAAATTCCTGCACTGTGGACTTTGAATACCCCATGGTTGTAGCAGGACACAGGCACAGCCCTTGAGATCCGCCAATCAGAGTGTAGTCGCCCAGCTTGAGGGATAATGATTATTTTCCCCACTAGGATCCATAGCACAATGGCTTGCCCTAGGGAGCTCTGGAGGAGAATGTTGTCTATCCACCGTATACATCCATCACTGTGTGGCGGATTCAGTTGGTTCTTTGTTGATACACCTGCGCTCCTGTATGTTCCCCTGCTCACCACTCCCACCCACATAGGTGTGGACTCCAAAGGCAGTCACCTAGCTGGATCCCAATAATTGAAACTACTTTTTCATTTGGAGGAGTAAGGGCCACAGGTTCATGCCAGGGTTTAACTCACATTCAACAAGGCTCCCTTTGCAGACGGTGCAGATACCTCTTCTTAACCAGTGGAACTGTACTCTCAGATGTCTCACTAATGCCCATCCGCGTCCTGTTTCCTTCCGATAACCATTAAACCATTCCTTAGATCCATGTAGCCATTTACTTCTCTGGTACCCTCCATCATTGATTCGCACAAGCTGCCCATATGCTACTGGTAAGCACTCGTTCATTCATTAAACATTCGGTCCACACTAAAACCTGGTGGTGGCAATTCTCTTCCAGCAACATTTAAACAGCGGCAGATCACATGATGTGCTCGTTCATACTCCCTAATGGACGCCCACTTTGAGTTTATCCCTTCTTTCCTTTTACTTCTGAGTGGATGGTCAATTACAGATTTTCCGAACCATGCATGTCCATACGTGTGAACGTTCACACCCGGGTCATCCCCAAGTAGTTTCAAGGAGAAAGTTTCCTTCAGGCTCTGATTCCAGGGTCGGTGGCATGGTCTGGAGCATTTGTTTATCATGAGTTTCTCTTGCTATAAACACTGCAAATCAGCAGACTTGAGCAACCAGAGAGTGATGCCATCAGTGTTTCTTTCTCTCATCCCATTACCTTTCCCCCAGCTGTTAATAAACATATCACTATTGTGCATGATTGGCTGTGAATATGGAAAAGTGTAGAAAAGTACATCACTCCTGTGGGATCTGGAATTCAGGTTAGTTCAATCTGACAGAACATGAGAAATGAAGCTGTTGAAAGCTTCAAGGTAGCATGGGAAGATGGGTTGCTGTACAGCGAGCTCTGGGGCTGACCTAGGACCTTGTTCAAGCCAAGGACTGTTGTTTCCCGGTGAATCTGAACTTCTTTTGGGGTGCACCGAGAGGTCAGGAAAACCAGGGAATAGCTGTATCCCATGTTCTTCTAGCACATCAAGGATAGCAGATACAGAGAAGTAGTTCCGGACCTGCTGGATGTGCTAGTTCATTGTGCGGCCAGGGTAGTAGACTAGGGTCTCCCTGTAGGAGTTGTTCTACTGAATATCATCGCCAACAATATTTTGGTGCAAGAATATCGAGGGCAGAATATTGAGGGACCAAATATCAAAAGATAAGTGCATATAGGGGAGTATATATTTACTATCCTAATTCTACATTTACATATCTTGAAGATATGTGTGCTGAATAGGTATATTTAGGTTTAGTTAGGTATAGAAAATGTAGTCATACTTCCCTCTCGAAATGTTATTTTCAATAGTGTGTCTTCGAAAATGTGTCGCATTGATATTGTAGTTTGGATATTCAGAGGGCACACCTCTTGTACTACTGCCCATGTCTGGAGATCCATTTGAGAAGACAAGGGTTGATATTGCCAGTCTAGTGGACTGACTTCAATACAACCTCATACAGCAGGTGCACACTTGTTATGGCTACTCATATTACCAAATATCCCAAGGCTGTGCCATCTCTCATGGCTAGGGCCCGCATTGTGATCTTTGGGGAATCAGATTTTCTACATGCCAGTTTTATAGGACAACTGTGGTGCTCACTACCACTTTTTCACACCTACCACACGCCCGTTCATTTTATGACAGCAAGCCTATTATGACAGGAGTACTTGGTCCTAAGTTTCAAACAAGTAAATAAAGGATAAGAACATTTAGGTCATAACGGCCATACATGCAATGTAGATTATTAAGGAACAGTATATACGTGTGCCAGCCCTTAGGGTCAACCCCCTTGTCCTGGATACCTTACCACAATTTTGCTACACTTGTTCAATGACTTGGATTTTTCACAATCCCTATGTGATGTAACATTGTTGGCAGCACCCCCACTCCAGAAATTGTACCAGCAACACTGACTGGAAGAGCCTGGTTGCTTGCATATTGGGCTTGAGGGGAAGGATGCCTTTATTATTTTTTTTTTAACTTTTGAAGTTTAGCAGCTAAATTTCACCTCATTGAGCTCTTTTGTTTTAAAGCCAGAGACCTTAGCAAAGTTGCTGCATGGTATTTTTAGGTCTCACCTGAGGCAGCGCATGCGCTGACAATTCGAGACATTTAGTAAGTGGCTTTTAAAAGTGCCACCAGAGGCTTTTGCTGGTCTACAGCTTGCGTTCACGAGCTTGTGAAAGTGCACAGCTGCCATCTATGTTTTTATTGCTGTTATCAGGCTCCTATGCTTGCACTACCCCCCTCCCTTTTCCCCTTCCTCCTGGTCAGCTTAATTTGTGTCTTCTAGCTGTGAATCATGCTCCTCTACTCGCACTCCACCCTCCCTTCTCCCCCTCCCTCTTCGACAGTTTCATTTGTGTCTTCTATCACTGTGAATGCTCCTGCTTCCACCAGGCACACACACCACCAGCCGTCAGTGCACGCTTCCACCAGGCACACACACCACCAGCCGTCAGTGAACGCTTCCAACAGGCACACACACCACCAGCCGTCAGTGCATGCTTCTACCAGGCACACACACCACCAGCCATCAGTGCACGCTTCCACCAGGCCTACACACCACCAGCCGTCAGTGAACGCTTCCAACAGGCACACACACCACCAGCCGTCAGTGCACGCTTCTACCAGGCACACACACCACCAGCCATCAGTGCACGCTTCCACCAGGCCTACACACCACCAGCCATCAGTGCACGGTTCCACCAGGCATACACACCACCAACCATCAGTGCACGCTTCCAACAGGCACACACACCACCAGCCATCTGTGCACACTTCTACCAGGCACACACACCACCAGCCGTCAGTGCACGCTTCCACCAGGCACACACACCACCAGCCATCAGTGCACGCTTGGAACAGGCACACACACCACCAGCCGTCAGTGCACACTTCTACCAGGCACACACACTACCAGCCATCAGTGCACGCTTCCACCAGGCATACACACCACCAGCCGTCAGTGCACGCTTCCACCAGGCATACACCCCACCAGCCGTCAGTGCACGCTTCCACCAGGCATACACACCACCAGCCGTCAGTGCACGCTTCCACCAGGCATACACACCACCAGCCGTCAGTGCACGCTTCCACCAGGCATACACACCGCCAGCCGTCAGTGCACGCTTCCACCAGGCATACACACCACCAGCCGTCAGTGCACGCTTCCACCAGGCATACACCCCACCAGCCGTCAGTGCACGCTTCCACCAGGCATACACACCACCAGCCGTCAGTGCACGCTTCCACCAGGCATACACACCACCAGCCGTCAGTGCACGCTTCCACCAGGCATACACACCACCAGCCATCAGTGCACGCTTCCACCAGGCATACACCCCACCAGCCGTCAGTGCACGCTTCCACCAGGCATACACCCCACCAGCTGTCAGTGCACGCTTCCACCAGGCATACACACCACCAGCCATCAGTGCACGCTTCCACCAGGCACACACACCACCAGCCGTCAGTGCACGCTTGGAACAGGCACACACACCACCAGCCGTCAGTGCACGCTTCTACCAGGCACACACACTACCAGCCATCAGTGCACGCTTCCACCAGGCATACACACCACCAGCCGTCAGTGCACGCTTCCACCAGGCATACACCCCACCAGCCATCAGTGCATGCTTCCACCAGGCACACACCAGCCGTCAGTGTACGCTTCCACCAGGCACACACACCACCAGCCATCAGTGCACGCTTCCACCAGGCACACATACCACCAGCCGTCAGTGCACGCTTCCACCAAGCACACACACCACCAGCCATCAGTGCACGCTTCCACCAGGCACACACACCACTAGTCGTCAGTCTACACTTCCACCAGGCACACACACCACCAGCCATCAGTGCACGCTTTCACCGGGCACAAACACTATCAGCCGTCCATGCACGCTTTCACCAGGCACACAGACCACCAGACGTCAGTGCATGCTTTCACCAGGCACACACACCACCAGCCGTCAGTTCAGCACGCAGGCTCTTCACAGAGTTTCTTGGTAAATATGTGTTCGATTACTGGGAGGGAGCGGGTCGAGTTTCCTTAAACCAGGCTGAGTATACAGGTGCAGTGCATGAACTCCTGTGTGAATGAGTCATGCTGCCTGGGGCTCACTCACTCCACATTTGTAAATTGCGCCTGCACCAGGCTTTTTCTCATTTGCAAAGTTCGGCCCGTGCGCACAGCTAGGCAGTTCCCACACTACCGGGAATGACTGCTTCCTACAACCAGAATGGAAACAACATTCAGAGCAATGAAAACAAGTTAATTTGATGCAAAGAACTGTTAACAAAAACCATGTCCAGCAATTGTAGATCTTGCAACTTAAACAAAACAGCAACAAAAAACAAACAAGCATTGGCATAGCCAATAGGTCTCACTTTTTGGACCCTATAAGTATTTAGATATGTAGCAGAATATCCTTGGTGCAACAACACCAACTGTTGCATGGCTAAACACTTATGAGATCCCAAATGTGAGACCTATTGGCTATGCCAATGCTTGTTTTATTATTATTTCTTTGTGGCCCGGCTGCGTGGCCAATTTTTGGTAATGATTGAGAAATGCACACCGGTCTGCATACTCTTCACATCGCGTCCGTTGTACATAACTGAGTCTAACATTCCTAAGAAAAAAATTAAAACCGAAGGTGGGAGTCACAAATATGCATAGAAGTCTACTATCTTGCTAACAAAGTAGTTTTAAACGACTATGTATGATTCTACAAAGTAAGTGATCTGTAGTAGCTTAGGGGCATATTACCAAGCAATAGCGATAATTATCGCTATTGTTTGGTTAGCGTGAAAAAATTAACGCTGAGCTGCGGCGATTTTTATCGCAGATAAACCTTGGTATTACCAAGGTTTATCGCAAATGCGATAAAAATCGTCCACAATGCATGAATATCGCTGAAAAGTCAGCGATATTCATGCATTAGCGAGCTGATGCTCTTAGCCATGTTATCCACCTCCCATTGGATAACATGGCTAAGAACTGCTCAGGGCAGGTTTTAGCTTTTGGAGATATTCGCGCTTAGCACGAATATCTCCAAAAGTTGGTAATAGGAGATAGCGATGTTAGCGACTGTTTTCAGTCGCTAATATATTGGCACGCCCACTTTGCATGTCATTAGTGATAAATATCACTGACATGCAAAGTGGGGCTCAAGATGGTCGCTATCTCCTACTAGCTGTCACTAACTGGTGTTAGCAACAGCTAGGTAATAGGGAGATAATTTTATCTCCGCTTTCTTGGCTTTTAAAGCCAAAAAAGCGGAGATAAACCCCCTTGATAATATGCCCCTTAGTGCTCTTGTGCTACAGACGGAAGCGATGTTTGAGGCGGCCCATCCGATCAGCACTCAATTAAGAACACAAACACACAAATTGACGTTTAGAAAAGCAGCCGGCGGAAATTCATCCTTTCAGAGACTGCCGATACTGCTAACAGCCCAATCGTGCTGCCGCTCGACCTAAGCAACTCTGCAGTGCCCTAAGAATGTGAGCAACAGCCATGTCCCTCACAATCCTTTGCGAAATATCTGCATAGAAACTCTCCTTGCATTTCTCTTTTATTACTACAGGCATTAATATATATTTTAATGAATCCGATCTACTCACATTATGTTAAAAGTTTTTGCGCCATACTCTGTTAATCAGCATAAAATACAAACGCGAGTCTGCAATACTAAAACTTTCCGGGGCAGAGGGTCAACCTTTCTCTCTGTCTGTTAATATGTAAATCAACACTAGAAGAGGGCGCAATGCATGATGGGCTGCATTAAAATTAGGAGGGGGACAAGACTGTCGATTCAGTAAGCTCACCTTTCTGCTGTAATACTGTTCAGTAAGGGAGACTTCCGTTCCAATCATAAATAAAATTTCAGATCGCCATAACGAAATGAGGTTTTTTACTGGTCATCAGCGAAGTGCTAGCATTACTTCAGCAACCATCCTTTTCGTGGGTTACACTGCTGTTCAATTAACGTTTGGTGAGTGCAGCGTTGCTAACACCTCAACAGCACGTACGCACCACTATGGAACCCTTAGTTCTACTCATCGTCCAATAAATAACTAAGGACCTCATGCATCAAACATTTTTGGAGTCGCAAACGGTGCGATTTTTGCGATTTCTAAAATTGTGATTGCTTTTAAGAAATCGCTAATGTGCGATTTCTTAAAAGCAATGCATGATTACTTTTAAAATTGCGAAATCGCAATTAGGGGGTGAAATTTGGTAAATTTGCAAAAAGTGTTTAAAACGCTGAAAACACATTTTTAACATGATGCGAAAAATACATTTATGGGGTGCATGGGGGGGTCCTTTGGACCCCCCCCTGCACCCATGAAATGCATTAACAAATTGCGATTTTCAAAGTGAAAATCGCTATTTGCTAATGCCTTCCCATTGCTTCCTAGGGGCCTTTTGGCAGTTCCCAATGGAACCAATGGGAATAGCGAATTCGCAAATTGTATTTCGGTAATTTATGCGATTCGGTAAAAATTGCGATTTTTACCAAATCGCATAAATTTACCGAAAATAATCATGCGTCCCGTTTTGCGAATTCTAAAATGCGAATCGCTATTTTTCGCACTTTAGAACTCGCAAAATCCCGGGATGATGCATGTGGGCCAAAGCAACTACTACCATCGTTAAGCTCACAAAGGTATAATCGCCCATAGGTGGCAACACCATTGACTCAGATGAGCATGTCTGCTTATATCTCCCCATCGGCTAAAAAATGCCTTGTTTCTGCAGCTGCAGAGAAGGCCCTGTCTCTATAGATATCAGTACGGGGCCTAGGCACAATTAAATAAGGTTGATATTGTGGTGCACCTTTACGGACTATCACCACGGCTTTAAGCCTTCGATGTGATAAAGCCTTTTTGGTTGTTTTAAGACGAGAGAGTTGTGCGTTTGTTTATGTAGCTCATTAAAAATTTGGAGGGCAGCATTTTGCACCAACCGAAGCAAAGGATTTCTGGGCAGCATTTTGCACCATCTAAAGCAGCGAATTTCTGTGGCAGTTAGATAAATTGCATTGCCGTAGTCCAGTCTAGATTGGACCAGGGAATTAATAGCATGTATGTGAAAGTGTGATCATTAAAAGTCAATAACAATCTAAGAGTTTAAGTTGCCAAAGCTTGCCTAGGTACGTAAACCATTTGGGCTTTTAAGGAGAGATTATTATCAAACAATTCACCTAGTTTAAGTCCCCCTTCTGCGCTCATAGGAAGGCGTGGCCGGCATCGGACACGCCGCAGATATGGCGGTTCTGCCGGCCCCTGAGGACCACACTGGGCCGGCCTGTCACGCGCAATGGGGGCGCGACAGGCACACCCAGCCAAGGATTGTTCTACACGTTCTTGGTGCATGACCCGGAAGTGACTTAATTACTTCTGGGGCACGCGTCGCTTCAACGCTAGGCTGGTTAGAACCGGCCTGGCCGGACTAGGGTTTAGAATAAAAGGCTGGGGAGCGGCCGAGTCTTCCTCTTTGCTTGCCGCTCCCACTGCCTGCCCTTAAGGACAACAGCCTCGCTAGGAGGCTGTATTTTAATTTCCCCACCCACCGTCTCCTAAAAGCAGGGTTTACAGGGTGTATTGTTAGGAATTTCATGTTTAGGTTGACATGGTTATGTTTATCATAGGTGTGATGATTTTCTTTCCCATTATTTTAGGAGATTGTTTCCTTGAACAGGTCATGTTTATTGTCGTATTTTAGTGCTATTCCTTCAAGTTGACATGGTTATGTCTATTCATATGTGTGATCATTTTTCTTTCCCATTATGTTAGGAGAATGTTTCCTTGAAAAGGTTATGCTTATTGTCATATTTTTAGTGCGATTCCTTGGTCAGGCGGTAAGGTCATGATTGGTGAGCAGTAAAGTTAAGGTCCTTAGAGGGCGGCGCCATTCTTGAATGGCATCACACAAGGGGGAGGGACAAGTGGTCTCTCATAGAACTCCAGGGGCACTGACAGCCGGTTGGCTGAATGGGTGCGGGGGAGGGGAGTCACGCTTTACAGTAGGTTGCTTGGCTACCCCGCACGTGCACAAATGGCGCAAGAAAAGGGCGCGTAACTGCAAGGGACCCTTATGGAGATAATTTACAGGGCGTACGGGGGTGACCTGGGGGGGATTACCCTCACGGGGAATGGGCCCTCTGCGCATGCGCACTCCGGTTGGAGGTCGGGCATAAGGTCGTACAGGGGTGACCTTGGGGAGAAGTACCCGCACGGTAAACCGGCCCACAGCGCATGCGCACTCCGTTGGAGTGCGGGCATATTTGATAAGGATCTGGCGCCAGTTAGTGACCTTGCCGTAGGCTCAAATAGGAATACACAGAAAATTAAATGTTATTATTATGACTATTGATTATTGTATGTTTAGATTCGGATAGGAATATCTTTGTACTAGAGATATGATAAGGTTAGCAAAATTACACCTGTACCTATCCAAGTAACCAATGTAATGGTTTTTTCAGCATATTATTATATATAAAATTGTTGATTTGATTTTATGTTAACAAATACGGTCGGGGGGTTAACGACTCCCTAATCAAAAAAATTGCCTTGTGATAAGCATGTTACTGTCTTAGTATGGATAAGGGAGGAGGGGGTCTAAGCTGTACCTGGCCATATCAGCAACCGGCTCGTGTCCGCTCTGCTCTGTCTGCGCTCACGCCCCCCTACGCGCAGTCACCCACTAACCCCGAAATGCTGACGCGATCAATCACCCTGCTCTCACAAGCCATTGGTGGATCTTGACACCACTGAAGAGCGATGTACATCGCTTATCGACAATAACTACTGCTGCTGTAGGGGCGAATTGGTTGCCTGTCACCGGAGGTAGCATACTTCGGGTTTTTTTTTAATTCTTTATTGTCAGGAAGTCAAAAGAAATATTCAGAATAACACGTGTAGGTTACTTTTGCATATCACTAGCATGTGTAAGCAGGAGAAATGAACAAAACATATCGTGGTTCTTTAACTATCAATCTCTATCACGTTCATTGCACGGAGCAATTAGGAGTGACCAGCATACACAGATTATGGCACGTTCTCGCTTCCTGTCCATATGTCATTCCTTGACATTACTTTCCTGATACATCCATCCGAGTCTAACAATGGTAACTTTGCATAAAAAGTAAAAACAATAAAACCCAACTATGGTCATCACATAACAATTGAGTGTGGTCATCCACAGACATTCCCTAGCCGTTACACCTGCACAGCACTGCGTCCAAGGTGGTGTTGCATTCCCGCACCCTCCCGGCCCCCCCCAGCATCCTGCTTGGAAACCCATTTCGGCTAGTCCTCATCCTCCTCTGAGTCCGAGTCCTCGCCCTCCGGCAGGGCCTCACATGGTTCTCCCCTAAACTTGTTCCATGGCGTCCATACCTTATTCCACTTGCGGGGGCATGCCCGTAGCACATAGACTGCCCTCTCTTTTACCATTAGGAGGTCCATATTCCTTATCCACCCCGCTACCGTTGGCAACTCCGGAACACCCCACCTCTGCGCAATGTCTCGTTTGGCCACCGTCACCGCCAGCGTGACCCATAGTTGTCCATACCTGTCCAGGTCCGTAGGGTCCCAAATGTTCAACAGGCACTTACGGGGTTCAGGCAGGACAGATACTTTGACGGCCTGGGAGATCGTGCGCATAATCTGCCTCCAGACTTCCCGGATCTGAGGGCAGTCCCATAGCGTGTGGAGGAGCGTTCCCTCTTCCCCGCATCCCCTGAGGCAGTATGGGTGTGGAGCCCTCTGTATTCTGTGAAGCAGAGTACGGGTGTAGTAGGTTCGATGTAAAATCTTGAGCTGCACTAAGCGGAATCTGGCCGATATGCCTACCTCTCGCGGTGAGGCAAGCGCCTCGTTCCATTCTGTATCATCCATGTCACCTAGTTCCCCCACCCATTTCTCCTTAAGTTTCTGTGTGGGGTCTGGCAGGTTGTTAATCAGTTTTTTATACGTGAGAGAGGTTGCCTTCTGTTCCATAAAGTCGGTCAGTAACCTGTCCTCCAGTGGTGATGAGTCTGGGAGTGTGGTGTCAGGTGGGATCGCCTGCAGCAGGGCGTGTCGGATTTGCACATATCGGAATGTTTCAGTGGGGCCCAAACCGTACTGTTGTTGGAGCTGCAGGAAAGCAAGAAGCGTGCCCTTGTCCCAAAGGTCTCCCACCACTGAGATCCCTATGGCATCCCATTGTGCGAATCCCTTACATGACCGCAGGTTTCCCAGTGTTTTAGTGTCCCACAGTGGTGTTAGCCTGGTGATTTTCCCCTTCCACCCCAGACGTGATTGTGCTATATGCCATAGCGCCGCCGTATGAAGCGTCGGGCCCAGTAGGGTCTTTACTTGCGAGTAATTGTATAGCACTGAAAGCATGCCGTCAGTCCCCAGTTGTGACCAGTCCGCCTTATACGCGGGGTCCTCCCGTGAGACGTGGATCCAGTGATTGATTATCTTAAGTTGGGACGCCCAATAATATAATTGGAGATCGGGCAGTGCAATCCCTCCCTCATACCAGCCCTTCACCAATTTACCCTGCGCTATTCGTGCCGACCCATTGCTCCACAGCAAACTGGATATTAATGCAGCCACCTGTCTGAAGTATCGCGGGTTCACCATATAGGGGGAGTTTTCAAGCACATATAGAAACCTTGGGAGAGCCATCATTTTATAGAGCGCCGCCCGCCCTAGGAGGGTCAGCGGTAGTGTAGCCCAGTATTTGACGTCCGCACGCAAGCGTGCCAGAGGCGGCAGCAAGTTTTCGGTATAAAACTCCGCCGCATCGGCAGTAATAAAGATACCTAGGTACTTAAAGGAGGTGGTCGTTATCTTTAGGGGACATTCAGCTTGTAGCACTGGGTCCGGGCCCTTGAGTACATATAATATGGACTTGGACCAGTTCAGGGTGTAACCCGATGCCTTGCCATGTTCATCGCATAAAGCCAACAGGGCAGGGACCCCCTCATTGGGATTGATCATATAGATCAGCATGTCGTCTGCATATAAGGAGACTTTGTCCTCCCACCCTTCCTCCCAAGTGATGCCCCGGAACAGTGGCGTTGCTCTGAGCAGGATTGCCAACGGTTCCAACACTAATGCAAATAGAAGGGGTGATAGCGGGCATCCTTGTCTAGTTCCTCGTCCCAGTGGGAAGGATGGCGATATGTGACCATTCGCAACCACCTGCGCAACCGGCGATGTGTAGAGCAACCGCACCCATGCCAGATACTTTGGGCCGAATCCCATCCGGGTCAGGACAGCAAACAAGTACTCCCATTCCACTAGGTCGAACGCCATTTTGGCGTCTAGGGATAATATCACAGCCTGGTCCGAAAGAAGATGCGCCCGCGCCAGCACCCCATGCACCCTCCGTAGGTTCAGCGCTGTGCTCCTGTGAGGCATGAAGCTCGATTGATCGGGGTGTATCAGGGTGCGCAGGTGTTGAGTCAGACGGCTGGCCAGGAGTTTCGCCAAGATCTTCGCCTCGGTGTTGAGCAATGAAATGGGCCGGTACGAGGCGCATTCAGTTGGCGGCTTGGCTGGTTTGGGAATGGCCACGATCGTGGCCGTGCGCTGGTCGAGTGGGAGCAGCGCCTTTTCTACACTTTCATTGTACATGTCCAAGAGGGGTTTGGCCAGCACCGAGGCTGTCGCCTTATACCATTCTACAGGTATCCCGTTTGGTCCTAGTGCCTTGCCGGATTGCAATGCTTGTATCGCTAATTGGATCTCGCCCTCTGTCAGGTCCGTGTCTAGTTCCTGCTGTGCATCAGGAGAGAGCACAGGGATTGTGATGTTCTCGAGAGACGCCAGCGCCTCCTGTTCGGTGACGGATCGTGTCGGCGTGTATATCCCCTGAAAGTGGCGTGCCAGGGTGTGCACTATTTGTTCCGGGTGAGTCTGTAGCTGTCCCTCAGTATCATATAGGCGTTGTATCCCCCTGTTACTTCCACCCCGTTTGTCTAACCACGCCAGCATCTTCCCTGCCTTGTCTCCCACATCATATATTCGGTGTGCGGTGTTCGCCAGGTGTCCCTTAGTGATCGTGGTGAGGTGCGCTTGGTGCTGCTGCTGCCGGAGGTGTAACGCATGTGCAGTGTCAGGGGTGGGGTCCGACATGTGGGCAGTGTTCGCTGTGTGGAGTGCCAATTCTAAATTTGCAAGTTCAGCTCTGGATTCTCTTTTGTGCCCAGTGATTGCCGATATGGATGCGCCGCGTAGGACCGTTTTGTACGCCTCCCAGAGCACCGAGGGTGAGGTGACTGTGCCCACATTTTCGTTAAAGTAGTGTGTTGTAGTCAGTTTAAGTTTTTTCCTGATTCCCGGGATCTGTAAATAATTGGGATATATCGGGTACACTCTGGCGCGCTTCTGTTCTTTGGTAGTAAGGTGAAGGGACATTGGGGAGTGGTCAGAAATGCCTCTCGGTAGAATTTCCAGCTTGTCTATGGAACCCAGTCCCACCCCCAGAAAGAAGAAGAAATCAATACGTGAAAGGCTGTTGTGGGTGGCGGAGTAGTGCGTGTATTGCGTCGCCGTGGGGTTCAGCTGGCGCCACACATCAGTGAGGCCCAGGGCGTTCAGGAAACCAGGAAGCGTGGCAGCCCCTCTCAGGCGGTCTCGTATGGGAAAGGTGTCTAGCAAGGGGTCTGCTATAACATTGAAGTCCCCCCCAATGATCATATCACCCTCCGGGAGATCAATAAGAAACTGCCCGAGTGCCGGCAGTGCTGTAGAGTGCAGCGCCGGGGGGATGTACACAGACACTACATTGAGGGTCCTCCCCTCCCACTGGCCAGAGAGTGCCGCAAAACGTCCCTGGTCGTCCGTCCTGTGGCTATTGACCAAAAAGGATGAGTTTTTCTTAAGGAGTATCCCAGTGCCCCTGGAGCCCGTAGTGAATTCAGCGTGTACTGCCATGGTGTAACCACGTCTGTCTAGCGCTTTGCATGTAGTCCCCGCCAGATGTGTTTCCTGAAGTAATACCAGTTCAGGCCTATGGCGTTTGATGGTTTGCAGTACCAAACCTCGTTTAATTTTATCCCCCAACCCTCTGACGTTCCATGTGAGCAGTTTCAGTGGGGGAACCATTGTCATCACAGGGGCGCCCTCAGTGGGTGCTACTTGCTCTCGTTGTGCCATTTGGATTTACGACCCGTGACTCCAGTATGCAGTAGTGTGGTGTATCCTGTATGCTGAGATGTGCTTCGGGATATCGGGCTCTGACTGCCAGCAACGCGGCTGTGCCTTTTACGAACATAGTGATGACCAGTAACCATAACCATAACAGTACAACTCTCCCCCCCCACCCCCTCCCTGCTCCCCTGCTCCACGGACGAAATCCCGCCCGCATCCCCAACTTGGCAGAGTGCTTAGTTCCCTCCCTATCCAGTCTTACTTGCTCGTGGGGTTGGTGAGTCCCCTACAGGCACCGGCCAGTGCCCGCCCTACTCAGTTCCATCAGCTCGAAGTCCCAAGGGCTGTATTCATGTCGTCTCTCATACAGCTCAGCCGGTCAACCCCTGATAGGTTGTCCGGAATCAAATGGGTCCCTTTCAAGATCAGAGTCTAGTCCCGCGGCGGCGCCCTGTTCAGTTGCCGGGCTGGTTGACCGGCGTTCCGTCGCTCTCTCGTTGCGGTGGTCCTGGCGGTCCCTGTGTGGGCGTTGGGGTTTGCCCACCTGCCTCCATCCATCCAGCCACTCTCGTGCCACCTCAGGCGTGTCGAAGAACCACGTCTTTCCCTCAGCCACAATCCGCAATTTGGCGGGGAAAAGCATTGAATAAGGCAGGCCCCTGTCACGTAGCGTCTTCTTCACTTCAGTGAAGGATTTCCGGCGTCTGGCTACCTCAGCCGTATAGTCCGGGAAGAAGGCCAGAGTCGAGTTCTGAACTTTTACAGGTGGTGCGACCCTTGCCGCCTGCAGAATGGCGTCTCTGTCCCTAAAGTTGAATAGTCTAGCCAGTACTGGCCGCGGCGTGGCTCCCGGTTTGGCCGGACCCCCAGGGACCCGGTGCGCCCTCTCAACAGAGGAGAAGTTTGACAGGCCTTTAGGCTGCAGTTTGGTTTTGATAAGATCCTCGATGTACAGGTCCATGGCGCCCTTCCCTTCTGATTCCGGAAGGCCTAGGATGCGGACGTTGTTTCTTCGGGAACGCCCCTCTTGATCATCCAGCTTTTCCTTTAGTTGCTTAGTGACCTTTTCCATCCGCTCCATCGCTACCTGTAGATCAGAGGTGTCCTCGATGAGCGATTTCGTAACCACCTCCACTTGGGACACCCTTTCTGACATCTTCTTAAAGTCTGCTCTCAGCAGGTTGACTTCTGAGGAAATGGTGCCCACTGTCGCTTGGACCTCAGTGAGGGTTTTTATAATGTCTTCTAGGGTAACTTTTCCTGCCCCGTTCGTCTCTGTGGTGGCACCAGCGGAATGGCGCCCAGTTCCTTGTGAGTGGCCATGCTGAGTGTACGCAAATTTATCAAGCCTCGCTTGCGTCGTCGCACTCCTCGTGCCTTTGCCTGCCATAGCGTTGTGTTTGGCACTGTAGTGCCCTGTCTCCGCAGTGGTCCTAGGATCAGCTTCCCACTAGCCTCACGGCTCTCCGGGCACCAGGCTGTATGTGTCCAGGCGCTGCTCTTGTAGATAGCAGGAGCTCGAACTGCAGTGCACTGTAGCCCCGCGATTCTTAGTTTGGGTCTTTTACTGCCCTGCGGGCCAGTCTCAGCGGCTCACCACGTGTGTAGTCTGTCCCTCCGTGGCTGTTGCACCATGACTTGCTGCGGCGCTGTGATGTGCCGTCTGCGGTTCCTGAGCAGGGAGCACCTCGCAGGTAGCGTTCGGTTATATTTTTTTCCCCTTCAGTTGGTTTTGTGTTCCGAGTGTCAGAGCCGCCAGGCCAGGCTGGCCCACGCATGCACGGACTCTCCCTGCGTCGCTATGGAAGTCGCCGCTGGCTTACATGCAGGTGCCACCAGACGGGGAGCACCTTCCGCCCCCTACGCAATTTCGGGCTAAAGTCCGATTCATAGAACTGCGGGTGGGCAATGTGGACTTTGGCGCGTTTCACCTTATCTCGCCGTGTAAGCGGGCCACCCGGCCGTCCCAAAATGGCGCCACCAAGGGACAGGGACGTCTCCGCCCGCGAGGGCGCTCACCCCGTGTGCGGGAGAAACGCTCCCCCGGTCCCTGGCGCGGCAGCCGTGTCTGTGTCTGCTGGTTGCTGCGCTGGGCACTAGAAGCGCCGATGCCTTACTTTTTTTTTTTGAAGGTTGCGGGCGCCGGTCAGAGTCTATGCCCTCCAGCCGAGCAGGGCGGACTTCCGGTCGGGTCCGCCAAGCACGCCAGGCCGGTGCTGCTGGGCAGGTGGAGGCCCCAATACGCCGCCGCCGAATGGAACACTTCCAGGTGTCTGATTCTTGCCGGGAGCGGATCAATGTGTGCCGCTTGCTTCCCCGAGCCGATGTCACTCCTTCGGGCGGGCTAAGGTGCGGATGATCGTACGGATGTTTGAGCGGGCCAGTCAGCCTTCAGGAGCTCCCGATTCAAGCTGCCGCCATGCTCGGCAGTCGGCCACGCCCCTCATACGTCGGGTTTTTTGGTCGCTGAGTCGCAGAGTAAGCGAGGCAAAGTGAAGAAATACGCTTAAAGGCACCCAAGGCCTAGAACAGAGCTCACCCGTACGAGGTGTATTTGTTGCCCTTCCTCTCCCACCCTTGTGGGGAGCCGGGGGCGCTGGCACACGGTTTTTAGAGACCCTTGGCTTGTGTGGAAAAGACTACGCTAAAACCAAAACCTAGACTGGGGCTACAATTTGGCGGTGGTTACACAGAGTCCATTTTCGCGACCAGGAGGAGGAGGTAAGTGCGGTAAAGTGTTGCTGATTGCTTGTTGTTCGCTCAATTTTGTGTTCCACAGTACTTCCTTAATTGGTTTATGTAAGAGCTGAAGATGACAGCTTTCAGAAAGCTAAATCATCCCCTTCTTTGGTGGCCAGTGTGAAGAAGGAGTTGCCATTGGAAGGAGGAAACCCTCCCCCTCGGAAAAGAGCCGTCAATCCACACACTCCTGCTAAGTGGTGCTCAGAGTGAAGTGAATGAGACTGAAGCAGCTACTGAAGATGCAAATGGAAGGAGAATCTACTTTCAATGAGTGATAACCTCCTAATCTCTCCATAATTCAAATGGATATTTCCATTTTCTGTGTGTGTGTGTGTGTGTGTGTATGTAGTTTTATATAACGCGAACTAGACCCGAAGGTATCAGAGCGCTTTACAGTCTTTCGAGCAGTGTACCACTGTTAATGAGGACGTTTTCACTTTGCCCCATCTAGGATATGGCACAGGGGCCACTGCACTGACCTGCGGGCATAGTCCGCCCATTTGCTATAGCCACCAACGTAACCGTGCTCCACCCTACATGACCTGTCATACATTAACCACCTTAATCCCCCTTGCTCCTTTCTTGCTTGAATAGGTAAATTGAGCGTACCTACATCCGGCCCTTTATTTCCACGATAGTCTGGAAAACACCACTCAGCCAGCAGCTGAATGTTTCCACACCCAGGACACTGCCCACTGAGCAGATCTGCTTCCGTACGGCAACAACATGTTGAATAATCCAATGCCTAGATTGTCAACATATTTTAAAGGTATTTTAAGCTCGAATATTTCTAGAGACAGTTTTTGCATGATGAAGCCATTATTTTTGACCACTGAAATAACGTTTTCATTGGCAATATTTCCCTTTTCCTTGATGACACCGTTTGTGTAAATAGCACTGTCACTGTTCAGCAGAGCAGTTCACTCATGAAAAGAGTTGCTTTGAGTTAAATTATGCAAATATAAGTTTGGGTCTCACACAAAACCCATATCACATAATTAGTCACATAGTGGATGTCTTCTCTTCGGTTTTTCAGTGTACAAGCTGCTTATCTACTCGAAGAGTTCGCCAGAACTTGCCCTTTCAGCCGCCTTTGCAAAGTTACTCAAGCTCATATGGCTGAGATACCCGCCACCCCCTCTCAACACAATCCCCAAAGGAGGGAAACCGGAAACAGTTCTTGAAGTTTTTGGAAGAGGGAGGGAGTGACCCTCCCCGGCCGTATTTATTAAAACAAAAAACAGTTTCATATTAATGTACAATTTCATGACCACATTGCGATGTTTGGCTAACCTTAACAGATTCTCTAATACAGAGGTTCTCCTAGCCGAACTAACAACCTACAAAACATTTTCTTGAAATATTGAAATTGTACACCCTAACGTTTAAGGGCCAACGGCAAGGTCGTAACCGGTGTCAAGATCCCTAACCAGAAATACCCCCCCCCACTTGGGAGGGGCGACAGCACTGAGGCGTACCTCAAGTGCAACTACCAATTTCCCTTGACTTGACGGGGGCCCCAATAAACTCGACGCCACTTAAAGGTCGTTCGAGGACTCGTGTGAGTATCTAGAAGGTAGCGTAGACCTCCCCCCAAACCCCACACAACTTACCACATCTGCCGTCGCAGACGTCACTGGCCCCGGGAAATTCCCCAGGAGGGGGCTGTAACCCCTCCTACACAGGAAGGGGCCTTGACCGCCTTTCCTTTCCTTCCGGCGGCCTCTCCTTAGACAGGACCGCCTCCCCGTTGAGGGGCCAAAGGCCACCTCTCCCGAGCGCTCCCATCCGTGTTGGGTGACGCCCACTCATAGGGATCTTCCAATTACTGCTCACCGATCATGACCTTACCGCCCGACCAAAATAAATACGACAATGCTAACTAAACCAACAATACATTGGCCACTATGACCAAAATAAGCATGCTTATAAATGGAGACTAAAAACCGAATATCTTTAATCACAAAACATACATAAAATCGACCAACTTTATTACACACTCAATATCAACACGAATAATACCACAACCTGTAAACGAAACAGAATTATGGATCCATTTTATTACAAACAACTGGCTGTCTTCAGGGGCTGGTGGGTGGGTCAAAATTGGCTCTTCGTTCCGTCTCGAGCTCACGTGCAGCGAGGAGGTGCAGCTTCAGGGAGGTGCAGCTTCAGAGCACAGGAACAAGAGGATGTCTTCTGGTCTTGCGTCCCTTTTTATCCGTCTTCAGGGCGGGCGTAAACCCGCCCCTGCCTGCCCCGAGGGCGTGGCCAGCCGCGTCAGTGTCTAGGCCAGCCCACTCTAGGGCGGGAAAGGGCGCGCCCCGGCTACGCCGCTTCGGGCATACCAGCCGAGACGCGCCTCCCGCCCAAAATGGCTTCCCGGGGGGATCGAGGTACTCTGCCATACGTTCGGGGGGACCGAGTGGTCGCCCCTTTCCATATGGCTGAGATACCCGCCACCCCCTCTCAACACAATCCCCAAAGGAGGGAAACCGGAAACAGTTCTTGAAGTTTTTGGAAGAGGGAGGGAGTGACCCTCCCCGGCCGTATTTATTAAAACAAAAAACAGTTTCATATTAATGTACAATTTCATTACCACATTGCGATGTTTGGCTAACCTTAACAGATTCTCTAATACAGAGGTTCTCCTAGCCGAACTAACAACCTACAAAACATTTTCTTGAAATATTGAAATTGTACACCCTAACGTTTAAGGGCCAACGGCAAGGTCGTAACCGGTGTCAAGATCCCTAACCAGAAATACCCCCCCCCCACTTGGGAGGGGCGACAGCACTGAGGCGTACCTCAAGTGCAACTACCAATTTCCCTTGACTTGACGGGGGCCCCAATAAACTCGACGCCACTTAAAGGTCGTTCGAGGACTCGTGTGAGTATCTAGAAGGTAGCGTAGACCTCCCCCCAAACCCCACACAACTTACCACATCTGCCGTCGCAGACGTCACTGGCCCCGGGAAATTCCCCAGGAGGGGGCTGTAACCCCTCCTACACAGGAAGGGGCCTTGACCGCCTTTCCTTTCCTTCCGGCGGCCTCTCCTTAGACAGGACCGCCTCCCCGTTGAGGGGCCAAAGGCCACCTCTCCCGAGCGCTCCCATCCGTGTTGGGTGACGCCCACTCATAGGGATCTTCCAATTACTGCTCACCGATCATGACCTTACCGCCACAGGTCCGGATAGTTGACCGGCTATCCGGACCCCCCACAAAGCTCCTACCTAAAGGTCATGCTTTAACGTTTTTAACCATGCAAAGAAGTCTCCTATGAGTAACTCATTCCCCACCCGAGACAAATGCACACCATCCCCCGAATACATACTGTCATCATTAATACAGCCATGCGAAATAGAATGCAATGTCCCGGAACGGAACAACCTACTCACTTTGTTATTAAGCTTTCTAACAGACTGATTCAAAGCAGGAATAGAAATAGCCCCCCGCCACACCTTTCGTGGGATCATATGGGACCACGCAATTGTGCACCCCGGAACTCTCCTCGCCAACCAACTTACAGTGGAAAGCATTGCCTCCAGGAGAAGTCGTCTACCGGTGGTGACCAAATCATTGCCCCCTAAATGCACTATGACTATAGACGGCGGTGACCTCGTCCGCCCTAACAAATCCTCAAAATATGCTTGAAACTGGTCAATACAGAGACCGCCTCTTCCGTAGAAGGACACCCTGTACCCGTATTCCCCAGCTACGTGAATCATGTCACCTGCTTTGAATACGTCCGCGGCACGCCTCACGTATGAGTGGCCCACGACCCACACCTCCTTTTTCACAGCCGGTGATGTCTGACCGCTGGCCCGGTGTTGGGTCGACTGCATAGTCCGCCCCGCCTCGTAGGCTTGCGCAACTGAAAACCAAACAAAAAACAAGAGGCGTGAGTACGTCATTACAGCTTTACAACATGTGCAACCGCACATACCTCTTATAACAATTGGAGGACCAACGCCCCACTCGTTTCACTTGTTCAACATTAAGACCCCTGGCTGTAGCTTCCGTAGCAGCCCCTATCCGAAAGGAATGGGTCCCAAACTCGCCCGGGTTCAAGCCCGCAGCGGCAATTGACATCGCAAGCACCCGCTGAAACTGAAATTTCGTCAGTGGGGTGGCGTCCGCGTGTCTCAACAAGGTCCCCCCCCATAATGCCACCCTTCGTGCTAGGTAATCTTCTAAACACTTTACCGGACACATGGAGGACCCGGGAATCCTGCGTATGATTATGCAGTCACCCATCCCGTCTTGATCGGTCTTAGACCTGACAAAGGAGACCGTCATCGCCTCTCCTCTGATCTGAACGTGTTCTTGGCACAAACCCCCTGCCACATCCTGTTTGTTCCTTGCCACCAGTTCGCTTACTCGCATCGCCCCGTGAAATGCTAGCGTAAAAGCGGCTCGGAACAACACCGCCTCAAACTGAGATGAACATGTGGCAGGGAGTGTAGCCAACAACTGGGCCAACCTATCCAAACCTATCGGGCGCCTCTCATCTACTCTGCGACCCTCAAGGCGTTGCCACCCACGCAGCGCTTTCTGTACAACGAAAGACGCTGTCGGGTCCTGGATACTATGAGCCCTGGCAACAAAGGAAATAGCAGCACGATGCCTCTGGGCCGTAGCCACAGATTTCCCAGCCCTACGTAAGGACATCAGAAAATTCACTACCCATTCCTCGTGGCCCCAAAGCCTCTCTCTATCAGTACCCAAAAAGGCTACATAGGACCTAAACGCCCCTTCATATGCTTTCCTCGTCCGTGGTGCTAGACTCTCTCCCACGAGGTGACGAAGCTCGGGGCACCGAGAGACCAGAGAGCTTCGGGGAAGGGTGCCGGCTCTGGGTCCGCTGAGGGAAGGAAACCCGAGAAAGCCTGCATATGAAAACGAGACAGTGCATCAGCCGCCTGATTCATTACCCCTGGGACATGTTTTGCTCTGAACAGCACATTCAGTTGCATACACAGTAAAACAATTTCTTTGAGCAGTCTTAAAATCAGTTTACATCGTGCTGCCTGACTATTGATGCACTCGACCACGGTCATATTGTCAGACCAAAATATCACAGAGTGATCTTTGAACCCTTCTGGCCAGGTTCTCAGGGCCACCAAAATGGGAAAAAGTTCCAGGAAAGCAATATTACTTGTCAGACCATTGTCATGCCACCATGTCGGCCACCTTTGTGCCGACCATTTTGTGCCGAAGATGGCACCAAAACCTATGCTACCTGCTGAATCTGTCCATAGCCCCAGCTCTTCAGAGGATACGGCTGGTTTGTTCCAGATGACTCGACCATTAAAGTCCGCCAGAAATGCTAACCAAATACGCACGTCCTGGCGGACCTCAGCCGATAGTCTCGTGCGATGATGGCCCTCCTTTAGGCCGACCATAGCTTGGGCAATTGAACGAGAAAAGGGGCGGGCCATTGGTATAACTCTCAGGGCAAAATTCAACTGTCCCACCAACTGCTGTAATTGATGCAGCGTAACTTTAGATCCATTTAGACACACTTGCAGGGCTGCCCTGAACTTCCACACTTTGTCAGCTGACAAACGAAAACAACCTTCTCTGGAGTCTAACTTGATCCCCAGAAACTCGAGGCAAGTCGCAGGACCCACCGTCTTACCTGGTGCCAATGGCACACCAAACTGCTTCATTAATACACAAAATTCGGCCAAGGCCCGGCCACATTCGAGATCCCCGGCTGCCCCAAGGAACAGAAAATCATCAAGGTAATGCATTACATGTTGGAAACCCGTCTTCTTTGTGAAGACCCATTGTAGAAAACTACTGAATTTCTCGAAATAGGCACAAGATATAGAGCACCCCATCGGCATACACTTATCCATGTAATAATAACCCTGAAACATAAAACCTAGGAGATGCTGATCGTCCGGGTATACCGGGAGCAACCGGAACGCTGACTCGATATCTGACTTCGCCATCAGCGCCCCGGGCCCCAGGCGATTCAAAATGGCTACGGCCTCATCGAAGGATGCGTACCGCACCGAACACACTTCTGGGTCTATTGCATCGTTTACAGAAAGACCACGTGGAGCTGACAAATTATGAATCAGTCGAAACTCACCCGGGTCCTTCTTGGGGACCACCCCTAAAGGAGAACACACAAAATTCTGTACCGGGGGTACACTGAATGGGCCGGCGACCCGACCTCGAGTAACCTCTTTCCGGATCTTTTCCTGAACCACGGTCGTATGCTGCAGGACGGAAAGTTGATTTTTACACTTCTCCACGCCCTGAAAGTCCCCTACCGGGATGCGGAAACCATACGAAAATCCGTTCCGCAGCACCCCAGCAGAAGTACGATCCGGGTATTCACTGAGCCAGGGAATCATCGCCAAGGTATCAATCGGGGTAGGTAAAGGCGCCCCTCGGACTACGTTAGACCTGTTTGGCGCCTCCTCTCCCCCCGTTATCACCCGTTTTGGCTCTGCACGTGGACTCAGGATGGGACGACCCGCACCCACTACATTCATGTTTAAATTTACACGACCCCTGGGGCCTGGTACATTTACCTTTGTTGAAATTGAAGCAGAACCCCCTTTTTCCTGTATTGCCGGCAGGTCTCGAGTAATCGTCGGTACTCGTACCTGACCGAAAGGGCGTCCCCCCATAATGGCGGGAGGATTCGCCAACATTACTTCCTACCAATGGCATTTTCAACATACCTGTCTCCTTCATTTTATCCCATGTCAAAGAATCATAACAATCCCAGGTTAAGCTTTTATTATGCTCTTTTGCCTTTCTAAAAAGATTATCGTAGCAGAACCAATGGTTACCCTGGTATGATGTCGAGTACCCCATGATTCTTGACTGATAGGTCGGCAACTCGGAAAGCAACTCGGGCCTACGTTCCCCCAAGATTGACGTAAAAATTCCCCATGCATTGCCCCAATTGCCGATAGTCTCATTTACTTTAAAGGCGGCCATTTTTGCGCGCCAAACACTCGGATGCATAAGATCTTTCTGACCCTTAACATGCTCCACCTCATAATGATCAACAAGCAACGAGAAGATGTTCACGTATTCCCCCGCCCAAATCTTCTCCTTAATTGCCAAAGGCACATGTTGACCCAACCTTTCTCTACGAGAGGGTGCTGACTCATCCCTCGCAATCGGCAATGGCCGCTTACCTGCACCGGACGCTGCATCTGCGGTCGCAATCGTCCCTTGTGGCTTGTCAACTACTGCAGCCGGCGCGGACGCCTTGGCTGCATCCCGTTTCTCGCGCAATTGCTTCATCAGCGCCTGGGCCTCGGCAGC
Source organism: Lissotriton helveticus (assembly GCF_964261635.1). Taxonomy (NCBI): domain Eukaryota; kingdom Metazoa; phylum Chordata; class Amphibia; order Caudata; family Salamandridae; genus Lissotriton; species Lissotriton helveticus. The sequence continues at coordinate 87,920,210 of NC_136063.1, forward strand.
CGTGGCGCCCTCACTACTGTCGCCCAACCACGCTGCAAGTTGTGCTGCCAGCTCGGGCGGCATATCCTCTTTGGACACCGGGGTGACCACCACAGGAATCGGATTCCCCTCTACTGGTACTGGGGTTGGCGCTTCGAGCGGGGTACAGGGAACCGGGGCGTCTCCCCCAGCTGGTCCCCTCCTTGGCCTCTTGGCTCTTCCTCCCGGAGCTGCTCCAGCCGACGGACGCTCCGGCCCCCCTTCCCCGTCTCTCTCCGCTACCCGCTTCTTCAGCCCGGTCATCTCCTTCATGAGGACCCGAACCATCTGTTCGGTCGTCATTCTCTTCCCGCCTTTCTTGGGCATTTCTCCGACAGAGTATCTGTAAGATAAAAGAAAGATTACAACGCTCAAAATTGGCTCTTCGTTCCGTCTCGAGCTCACGTGCAGCGAGGAGGTGCAGCTTCAGGGAGGTGCAGCTTCAGAGCACAGGAACAAGAGGATGTCTTCTGGTCTTGCGTCCCTTTTTATCCGTCTTCAGGGCGGGCGTAAACCCGCCCCTGCCTGCCCCGAGGGCGTGGCCAGCCGCGTCAGTGTCTAGGCCAGCCCACTCTAGGGCGGGAAAGGGCGCGCCCCGGCTACGCCGCTTCGGGCATACCAGCCGAGACGCGCCTCCCGCCCAAAATGGCTTCCCGGGGGGATCGAGGTACTCTGCCATACGTTCGGGGGGACCGAGTGGTCGCCCCTTTCCATTAGCGTTGCTTGGCACACTTTTGTTGTGGTTCAAGGGACTCCATTTTTACTGCGACAAGTTCCTCAATCCTTCCTTAGAAGTGCCTCCCCAGTCATAACAGTCTAAGCATAGGCGGAAGTAGGATTGCTCCCCTGGCATTGGGAATCCCCTAGGGACTCGAAGGTTCTTTTGGGGCACAACTTAAGCTAGTAGCACAAATTCTAACTCTAAAGCCAAGACTGTTGAGTTTTATTCCTGTTTTTGCAAATTTAGAAAACTGATCATGTGTAAATGACTGTCAGTGCCTCACTTTCCTTCCATGCCTACATTAATTAAGATCACTTGCAATTTGATTGTTAAACATGATTGAGTGATGTCGGTCTGTGCCTTTTAAGTCTGCACCAAATCAATGTAGCTGCCAGAGTGGGACTCCGGAATAGTGCAATTAAACCCATAATTTAAAGAGATACATAACACCATAGTACAGTGTAAGTGGGTAGAGTAATGCTTCTCTCGCATAGCAACACTCGCAGGTGCAACAAGTAGAAAGCACTAGAAAGACCATTCACCCCTACACGCACAACACACCAAAGTCACATAAATGACAACACAGGGCTGGCTAACCATGCAATCTAATACAAACTATTAGGTTATAGACAACCATAACTAAGAAAGTCATGCATCTGACTACCGTCAACACAACACACACACTGTCAAAGACTGTATGATCTCTGTCATAATAGGTTCACCCAGGGCACCCTCTAATAAAACAGACGGACCCATCACTAAGCTTTACACAGATTATCCTCATCGTGACATCGACCTAACATAAACAAGCATTGGCATAGCCAATAGGTCTCGTCTTTGGGACCTTATAAGCGTTTAGCCACGCAACAGTGAATGTTGTTGAACCAAGGATATTGTGCTGCATAACTAAATACGTATAAGGTCCCAAAGGCGAGACCTATTGGCTATGCGAATACTTGTTTGCTGTTCCCTCTGATGTTTTTGCTGGTTTTAGATGTTTTGGGCACTGTACCACTGCTATTCAGTGCCACAGTGCAAGTGCTTCCTATGGTAAATTAATGTATGGATTAGTGATTCCCTGATTGGCTTGTTTGGTTTACTTGTCAGACCCTAGTACCGTGCACTGCGTCTGCGCCGGGCTTGTAAATCAAATGCAAGTCTAGAGTGAAAAGAGAACCTTCGGAGCCAGGTCTAGAGTGAAAAGAGAACCTTCAGAGACATGTCGCGAGTGAAAAGAGAACCTTCAGAGACAGGTTCGCGAGTGAAAATAGAACCTTCAGAGACAGGTCTAGAGAGAAAAGAGAACCATCGGAGACAGGTCTAGAGCGAAAGGAGAACCTTCGGAGCCAGGTCTAGAGTGAAAAGAGAACCTTTGGTGCCAGGTCTAGAGTGAAAAGAGAGCCTTCGGAGCCAGGTCTAGAGTGAAAAGAGAACCTTCGGGGCCAGGTCTAGAGTGAGGTCTAGAGTGAAAAGAGAACCATCGGAGACCGGTCTAGAGCGAAAGGAGAACCTTCGGAGCCAGGTCTAGAGTGAAAAGAGAACCTTCAGAGACATGTCGCGAGTGAAAAGAGAACCTTCAGAGACAGGTCACAAGTGAAAAGAGAACCTTCAGAGACAGGTCTAGAGAGAAAAGAGAACCATCGGAGACAGGTCTAGAGCGAAAGGAGAACCTTTGGAGCCAGGTCTAGAGTGAAAAGAGAACCTTTGGTGCCAGGTCTAGAGTGAAAAGAGAACCTTCAGAGACAGGTCTAGAGTGAAAAGAGAGCCTTCGGAGCCAGGTCTAGAGTGAAAAGAGAGCCTTCGGAGCCAGGTCTAGAGTGAAAAGAGAACCTTCGGGCCAGGTCTAGAGAGGTCTAGAGTGAAAAGAGAACCATCGGAGACAGGTCTAGAGTGAAAATAGAACCTTTGGTGCCAGGTCTAGAGTGAAAAGAGAACCTTCAGAGACAGGTTTAGAGTGAAAAGAGAGCCTTTAGGGGCAGGTCTAGAGTGAATATAGAACCTTCAGAGACAGGTCTAGAGAGAAAAGAGAGCCTTCAGAGGCAGGTCTAGAGTGATTATAGAACCTTCAGAGACAGGTCTAGAGTGAAAAGAGAACCTTCGGAGACAAGGCAGATATAGACTACACAGAGGAGAGAAACATTGAACTGCCAAAGCTGTTTGATGCACCCTGGCATGCAGCATGCACCAACCTTGTGCGCACTGCAGCACTGCTCTCTCAGCTGTATCTCAACAGAAATTAAACCACATAAATGCATGGTTTGGGTCATGTTTTCCATCACAGGTTTTAATTAATATAAAACACAATTTAAATGTTCAGGGTTGGGAAACAACCTTTACAACGCAGTCATTACATCGCACTACCTTAACAACGCAGTCATTACATTGCAACATCCTTTACATCGCATGACATTACAAAGCAGCCATCAAATCGCATGTCACTACAACACATGTAATTACAACGCATGTCACTACAAGGCATACCATTATAACACATACCATTACAACGCATTGTTTTTACCGTTACACTATCCAACACTTACCCTAGTGTTGCACTCACTGGAGTGGGAATAGTAGTAGTAATAAGCTTTATTTCGATATAAAAACATATCATAAAAGCAGAACATCATAGCATAAAAACAATTTAGCAGTAATCAAAACAAAGCAACTTACAATTCATTTTATCGTTAAAAACATCTCATCGTTTACACGAGAAACGCATTAAATAGATAAGGATAAGAGGGGACACTTTATTGGATCGTCAGTTGTTTAGCAGTTCTTATGCGCCAAGCCCAGCCTAGGAATTTTGCCAAACAAATGGCAAAAAAAGGTCTAGCATCTGAAAGCAGTATTCTTATAGCTTCCAGATGTGAGCGAGTTCCCAGGCTCCTACAAAGAGGCTTCAACCACCTCCGTCTAGGGGCCACATAGGCTCTACACTCAAACAACAAGTGTGCAACAGATTCAACTTTTAGCTCACAGAATGGGCAGTAGGGTACAGTTTGGAGGGGTGGTTTCCAGGTAGAAGTAAACTGGCATAAAGGTAAAACCCCAACCCTGAATTTAAAATACAATGCCCTGTCGTTTGAACTGTGGATCAGATCCAAATATGGTTCCCTAAAGGGGATGTCTTTGACCATCAAGAAATTGGCAACAGATTTTGCATGATTTGTTTTGCCTACTCTCTCATTGTCCACCCATGACCAATAGGCCTTCTTCAGTTCTTGTTTAGGAGGTGCTGTTTTATTTTCCCACGCAGCTCCTAGACCCAGCATGTACAGAACCCTCTTGACCTCCCTGAGCCAGGCGACCTTGTGCCAACCAGGTAAGGACAGTACATCTTTTAGGGCGTCTGCGTAGCTGTGGAGTTCGGGGACATTCCAAATTCTGGACCATAGTAATAGAGGGCGTAGTTTAGCTTGCTCACAGATTGGGCGGGTACCTGCGTCGAGCAAGAGGGGGATTGTGGGAGTGCTCTGGGGTAACCTCATCAGATATTTATTTTCTAAGTGGGCCAAGGTGTCCACTCTCTGGGTACCCCAAAGTTCTGCGCCGTACAGTGCTGCACTCACAACCCTACCCCTGTAAATATCGAGAAGTGCCCCAATAGGTTTTATGGAGGAAGCACGCTGTTCTTTAAGTAAAGCACCAACAACCCTCTTATGGGTTAGAAACACTTTTTGGTGGTGCGCCTTCCAGCTCATACTATCACTAAGATGTATGCCCAGATAGTCAAATTCTTTGACCCGTTCTAATGTGACAGAGTCTAGAGCGGGGGGTTTAACAGATTTCTTAGGGGGGTTGAGGACAAGAAATTTGGTCTTACCAATGTTTATGGCCAATCCCTTGGTGTCACAGAAGGCCTTAAAGCTGGAAAGTAATGACTGTATGCCTGCAGGTGATTTCAAAATCAGAAGGGTGTCGTCCGCAAACAGGAGCGTCGGGATTTTCCTTCCAGCCAGGGATGGTGCATCTGCAGGATGTTGGAGGAGGTGCTCCACCACTCCGTTGACGTAAAGCGAGAACAGAGTGGGGGCAAGCACACACCCCTGGCGGACGCCCCTGTCTACTGGGATACGCAGTGTTTTTTCTCCCTGGGCACCCCATCTGATTTGGGCAAAATTATTGTCATGAAATTTTATGAGCAAGGCCAGCAAGTAGGGAGGTAGACCTAACCCATCGAGGACCTTCCACAATAATGCTCGTGGGACCAGGTCAAAGGCTGTTTTTAAGTCTATAAAGACCAAGTATAAGCTGCCCCCTCCTAGCACCACTACTTTCCAATAGAGCATTAAAAGGCGGAATGTCTGCTCGATGGTGCCTGTCCCCGTTCTAAAACCCGCTTGGAAATCAGACAGTATCTGGTTTTCGTCCACCCACTCCAGAATCCTGCCCAATACCACTTTCCCCGCTACCTTTTGCGTCGAATCCAGCAAACTGATGGGGCGGTAATTAGCTGGGTCTTCCCTGCAGCCTTTCTTGAAAATGGGGACAACTTCAGCGCCCCTCCAGGAGTCAGGGAAAGACCCCCCCAACATAACCTCATTGAGAAGTGCAGCAATTAATCTACTCCAGAATAGGGGATTATTTTTTATCAAATCGCCCGGGATCCCATCAGGGCCTGCCGCTTTGTTAGGAACAATACACCTAATTGCCTTCTCTACTTCCAAGGTGGTGAATAAGCCTTCATTTGGTGGGAGATCTGTGGGGCTGGGCAGTGGGACCAGGTCTGATTGTGCAGGCCCTGTAGGAGCCGAATACAGTTTCGAAAAATGGGCAAACCAAGCATCGCCAGGGATATTACAAGTCAATTGTTGGTCAATGGGCTTTTCTCTTGATCTTAGCAAGTCCCAGAACCCCTTAGCATCTTTCCTTGTGCTCGCCTCCGTTAGATCACGCCAAAAGTTGTAATCATATGACTGCTTGGCCTCGGTCACAAATTTTCTATAAAGTTTCCTTGCAGACCTGATGTTAGCTTGGTCTTTTCCTTTCACTGCAGCAACAAGATCACCCTTAGCAATTCGACATTTAGATGTAAACCACTTTTCACTTGTTCTAGGAGCTCCTTTTGAGGCGGTTCTGGAGCTGGGTTTGGGAATGATAAACAGCCCACTTAGTGCCGTTATAGTCTCAGTAAATAACGATAAGACCATCTTGCTAGTGGGTTTTGTGATGTCAAGCCGAGGTTCAGCCTCTGATAAAATGATTCCGGCTTGTGTCATCCTTGCCTCATCTGCTGAGACTCTTGCCCATTTCAGACGTCTGCCACAGTTTGAGGGAAGAATCTCATGTGAAGCTTTCCATGTGTGATCAGGAGTTTCTTGATTCCCAGTTTGCCAAGGGACAAAGAAAGTTAAGGCAAGAGGGTTGTGGTCGCTATCACAGGTCTCTATAACCTCCATGTCGTGATGGTATGGCCAGAGGTTATAGTTGAGCATGATAAAGTCAATTCTGGATGAGTGACCCGTCCTATTGTATGTATGGGCACCCATGGGATCTGATTTAGAATGCCCATTCGTTGCTCTCAGGTTGTACTCCATGCAAAGAGCGTTTATATCAATCGCGCTTTGTGTCCATTTAGGGATCGGCTCAAGGTTCAAGATAGGGATACCCCTCCTGTTATCCTCATCATTGGTATCCAGAATGTATTCTTTAGCTAAAGGCTCAAAACAGCAGTTAAAATCGCCTGCTAGGAGGACAAGGGAATCAACGTCGCAGGCAGCCAAGTTGTTGCTTAAGCCTAATGGATTTAGAGATCCTCCACTCCTGTTGCCCCTTAGGTAGAGATTGAATAGTTCTAATTTCCTTCCCCCTTTGTAGTGTAGTGTTATCCATTGAAGGTCAGATGTTTGAGTGGTCCTTTGGGAAACACTAAGATCAAGTGCTATGCTGATCCAAATAAGAAGACCGCCGGACGGGCGTCCTTTAGAACCTTGGTGATGTACAGCCGGGACATAGAAGGTCAAAAAACCCACTCTATGTCTTGGTTCCTGGCACCATGTTTCCTGTAGCAAACAAATGTCATAAGGTGCCAGGAAGGTATTCCATTCCGGGGTATCAAAGTTGCGTGCGAGACCAGCCACATTCCAGCTTAGGATCTTCAGTAAAGGTTCACCAGATGTGAAGTTTTTAGGTGAATGGATAAGTAAAGGAGGGTTTACCACAGCCGGTACAGTTGGTCTTGGAAGAATCTCAGTCTGGAGGAAAGCTGGGGTTGCGGCTCCATCAGGCGGGTCGATCTCCATTAAATTAGTTTGTACAGGAGGAGGGGGGATCAAGCAGAGTGGATCTGTCCTCATTTCCACTCTTTTGCAATCTAGAGTAATCACTTTAGTTGGTTCCATGTCACAGGGCAAGCTGTTCAGAGGCCCGCCTTGGCTAGTTAGAAGGCCGTGGGTTAGATTTCCTACGATGTCTACATCCTGAAGTGTCGTTGCTTTTTCCAGTTGTGGGCAGACGGGGAGCATAGAGAGTCAATCGACCTCCTCTAGGCCACCAAATCTACTGTAGGTTGAGAGGCCATTCCAGTGTAAAAGAGTATTCTTTTGCCTCATAGGATGGGTGTTCCATGGGTGATGCTGCACCAAAGACCAGTTATCTGCTTGGGTGTGGGCTTGACGTGGAGGGTAAAAATAGGATAGCGGCCTTTGTATGACTAAAGAATCTTCGCTAGTTGGCCAGGAACAGATGTGGTGTGCCGTGTGTGGGTCCTCGAAAGTCACAACTACACAGTCCCCTGGCTTAGATTTCTTTGTTGGACCCACCCAGGGTGTTCTACGGACCATCATTACTCGGCTTCTTCTACCATTGGGAATCGGCCTGTTGACGTTGAGCCAATGCATAATTTTATTTTTCAATGACCAGTGGTTTTCGTGTTGGTCAATGTCGATCACAGGAACGCCTGTCAACACGACCACGTAGTCATTGGCCTCTGGGGGAAGGTCTATGTAGCCTCCTCTAAAATTATCTTTTGGACGAGGGCCCTGGGTTTCAACAGGATGGGGTCTAGTAGGTACTCCCGGATTTGAATTTGCTTTATGAGGCTTGGAGTTCCGTATGGGAATCTGTGGTTTGGAGGCCTGAGGTTTAGCGGTTATGGAAACTTGGTCCACGGCCACAGTCCTCGGTTTAGGAACAGGCCTTACAGCAACAGGCGCTGGTAGGGGGTGCTGCTCAACTTGCGCGACAGGAACTGACGAATGTGGGTCAGTTGGGGACAAGCCCTGATTTTCAAGACTTCTCAGGCCGAGAGTGGCCAGAGCAATAATGCTCTTCTCCATCTCGAGTAGATTGTTTTCTATCCTCGACAATCTTAAGTCAAGTGGTGAGAGAAGTTTTTTTTAATGTTTCCCAGACTTGGTCTATAAATTCCTTATCATTCCTACCCAGGTCCTGTGCCTGCGCGCCCTCATCTTCTAGGGTGGTAGTAACTAGACCCTCTCCCTTGCTTTGGCATGATGGCTGTGTGCTCGAGGAACACTCAGGTAAAACATTACATGCCGGAGCGTTAGTCATTGTCAGGTGGTGAGAGACTGCCACTTTTGCCTTTTTACGAGAATAGGCTGAGCGTGATTGGCGTTTTCTTTTAGGTTGTGTACCGCTAACGCAGGAAGTGATTGGGAATACTTGGGGAGGTGGATTGAGGGCAGGAGTCTGGGCATGAGAAGGTGCAGGGCAATTTGTCCCTTCTACAATACGTAGTTGCTCTAAGGGCGGAGTGAGGGTAGGAAGGATCGGGGGCTGGTGTACATCGACCTGAGTGGTGATACTATTAGAGCGGACAGGGCGTTCTGGAGTAACAGAAGAGGCTATATGGCCTAAGGATGATTTTTTTGAGAGTGCAATTACTTGGGACAACCTTCGTGCAGCTACTAATTCTAGGGATACCCGGGTTTGAAGTTTAGATATTTCTTCATCTATGGCTATATTTGTGCGGGTAATGAAGTCGTCCATGGGGCCACAGATTTGTGAACCACCTTTGGAGGCCTTGCTGCGTGTCACCCTAGTGCTCATGGTGCTTAAGGTGGAAAAAGGGTCGTCACTCAACTTACTAATTAAGATGTTACTGTTTGAGCTGGCCTATATCTGTACGGTGATACAATAAGCAGGTTGGGAGCAATAAGGGGGGTGGGCCAGGGCCGTCCGCTGCCGTCCTCGAACGGCCTCAAACGGCCCGCTCTTAGCCCGGTCTTTGCTCCGGGCTGCATCCCGCGCTGCGGGAGGGTTGGTCCCAATTATACCGGTGTTCAGGGAGGTGGGCGCTGGGTTAAAGAGTGTCCCACTGGTGGTTTGGCAGGTGGGAGTTTAAAGGGTCCTCAGGTGGGCGGTGGGCCGGGCACCAGGGAGAGCGGACCGGAAGTTGTTGCCGGTCTAGCAGGGACTCCTAGGTAATGGAGTCCCTGACGCTCGCAGCCCTGCAGCCCCCAGCCACAGATGAAAACGGTCTTCCCCCTTGGAGTCCTGGGCTGATGCCCCTCACTAGCTCCGGCGATGCGGCACCCGCGGAGCGGGTGCGGCGAGGTCCGGTTTCAGCTGTCACAGAGTCCGGTGAGCGCGTCCTTGCAGTGCGCTGTCCGCTGGGTTAAAGAGTGTCCCACTGGTGGTTTGGCAGGTGGGAGTTTAAAGGGTCCTCAGGTGGGCGGTGGGCCGGGCACCAGGGAGAGCGGACCGGAAGTTGTTGCCGGTCTAGCAGGGACTCCTAGGTAATGGAGTCCCTGACGCTCGCAGCCCTGCAGCCCCCAGCCACAGATGAAAACGGTCTTCCCCCTTGGAGTCCTGGGCTGATGCCCCTCACTAGCTCCGGCGATGCGGCACCCGCGGAGCGGGTGCGGCGAGGTCCGGTTTCAGCTGTCACAGAGTCCGGTGAGCGCGTCCTTGCAGTGCGCTGTCCGCTGGGTTAAAGAGTGTCCCACTGGTGGTTTGGCAGGTGGGAGTTTAAAGGGTCCTCAGGTGGGCGGTGGGCCGGCCGCCAGGGAGAGCGGACCGGAAGTTGTTGCCGGTCTAGCAGGGACTCCTGGGTAAGGAGTCCCTGACACTCGCAGCCCTGCAGCCCCCAGCCACAGATGAAAACGGTCTTCCCCCTTGGAGTCCTGGGCTGATGCCCCTCACTAGCTCCGGCGATGCGGCACCCGTGGAGCGGGTGCGGCGAGGTCCGGTTTCGGCTGTCACAGAGTCCGGTGAGTGCGTCCTTGCAGTGCGCTGTCCGCTGGGTTAAAGAGTGGGAATAGTAATTTGTACCCCTACACTATCCAACACTTACCTTAAATGCAGTGAAATGGTATGCGTTGTAACGGTATAATGCGATGTAATAGAATGCATTAAAAATGTAGTTTATAAAAATGCGTTGTGATGGCATGCGATGTAAAATCATGTGTTGTAATGCATGTTGCAATGTAAAAACTGCGCTGCAAAGGCATGCATTGTAAATGTTTGCGTTGTATCATCATACATACCCAGGGTTTTGTCACATCAGTTGTGGTTTTCTTGGTGGAAAGTTTCGAGGGCAGAAATCCTTCGGTGTCTGTGTGTAACCTTAAACAAATCGCATATTGCTTTGTTCATCCAAGCAGAATGGCCCAAAGTCGTAGAGATGATAGTGGCTAACCGGCTGTCAGGGAGCAGACCTTGCCTTGCTGGATTTTCTGTCAGGAGCGCTGAGGTTTTGTTGAAATGACCAAGAGCTACATTTTACTTGTCTCATTGGTTTGAGTTTCTAGATCTGGCCTTTGAGGCAGCTTTAGTTCTTGTCGGACTACTTTACATTTTGCTCTCTTCCACACACCGCATATGGCATTGGGCCATTGGTCAGCCGCCCACTCTACCCATTGGCTCCCTTCACTTTCAGTGGCTGCACAATGCCTGTGCACATTGTTTTTTAAAAATGTGTATTTGATCTTTTACAAAAGGATAGACATTACATAGAAAAGATAATACTGTATCTGAGATTTCAGTTCAGGGTTATATAGGCAAATATTAATATGGACACGAGAGCAGCAGAAAGCAAAAGCAATGGTTTCAGAAGCCTGCAGTAGAACACGTGTTCCAGGAGGCATTTTACATATTGTGGTTTATTAAGCATACACTGTCTAGTTTATGTCTAGGGGCCTGTTCAAGTGTACAAAAGTCTCTTTCAAGCAAATTTCTAATTGTTTGGAGTCTGATCATGCAAATCTGCATGCAATTAAGCCCATATATTCCTAGGTCTTGAAATTCCATGGGGGTTACAGGTACACTGTGTTCTCAATTACTGATCATGATTCTCAAGCAGCTAAACAGTACGTATGGTTATAGCTTGCATGAGTATGTCCCTTTCAGAGTTTCCCACCGGCATCGGTGCTTGGTGCTTAACGGCAGCTTCTCGTTATAGCAGCAGTTAGTGTCCTCTCACAGACCAAACCTATGTAAGTGCTCAAGAGTGTAAAAATATGCATGTACGTATTTAAAATATATTAACCTATGTTGGCATGCAGCTGAGTAACAAAATAGCTACTGTCATCTGATATTTTCTTTTTAATGTTAGTCTGCCATTGCAATGGTGCTCTAATGTTATCCGCAGGTGTAGAATTCCAGGATAGTGTGTAGAGGTGGAAAGTGATACGCAGAGGGGTATCGCTAGGTATTAGATATGTTAAAAGTGATAGAGATGTAGGCTTGACATGGAACTCTATACACTTTACTACCTAAATAGCGGACTGCTCGGTTGTCTACTTTTTTGCAACATAAGTGAGCAAGCATTAGTGGTTTCTTTCAGCGACCAAAGTAAGGCTTTGTCCCAATTTACTCTAAAGCCAGAGATGTGCTCCTGTCGGAAATTCCTCATTGTAAGTCATCCAGACAGTGCTGCTACCTGCTTCTCTGGTCTAATCGGTAATTCCTAATTCTAAGTTCTTTACACAGTGCTACTACCTGCTTCTCTGGTCTCATCAGTAATGCCTAATTCTAAGTTCTCTACACAGTGCTACTACCTGCTTCTCTGGTCTCATCAGTAATGCCTAATTCTAAGTTCTTTACACAGTGCTACTACCTGCTTCTCTGGTCTAATCGGTAATTCCTAATTCTAAGTTCTTTACACAGTGCTAATACCTGCTTCTTTGGTCTCATCAGTAATGCCTAATTCTAAGTTCTCTACACAGTGCTGCTACCTGCTTCTCTGGTCTAATCGGTAATTCCTAATTCTAAGTTCTTTACACAGTGCTAATACCTGCTTCTTTGGTCTCATCAGTAATGCCTAATTCTAAGTTCTCTACACAGTGCTACTACCTGCTTCTCTGGTCTAATCGGTAATTCCTAATTCTAAGTTCTTTACACCGTGCTACTACCTGCTTCTCTGGTCTCATCAGTAATGCCTAATTCTAAGTTCTTTAAACAGTGCTGCTGCCTGCTTCTCTGGTCTAATCGGTAATTCCTAATTCTAAGTTCTTTACACAGTGCTACTACCTGCTTCTTTGGTCTCATCGGTAATTCCTAATTCTAAGTTCTCTACACAGTGCTACTACCTGCTTCTCTGGTCTCATCAGTAATGCCTAATTCTAAGTTCTTTACACAGTGCTGCTACCTGCTTCTCTGGTCTAATCGGTAATTCCTAATTCTAAATTCATTACACAGTGCTACTACCTGCTTCTTTGGTCTCATCGGTAATTCCTAATTCTAAGTTCTCTACAGTGCTACTACCTTCTTCTCTGGTCTAATTGGTAATTCCTAATTCTAAGTTCTTTACACAGTGCTGCTACCTGCTTCTCTGGTCTAATCGGTAATTCCTAATTCTAAGTTCTTTACACAGTGCTACTACCTGCTTCTCTGGTCTAATCGGTAATTCCTCATTCTAAGTTCTTTACACAGTGCTACTACCTGCTTCTCTGGTCTCATCAGTAATGCCTAATTCTAAGTTCTTTACACAGTGCTACTACCTGCTTCTCTGGTCTCATCAGTAATGCCTAATTCTATGTTCTTTACACAGTGCTGCTACCTGCTACTCTGGTCTAATCGGTAATTCCTAATTCTAAGTTCTTTACACAGTGCTACTACCTGCTTCTTTGGTCTCATCAGTAATTCCTAATTGTAAGTTCTCTACACAGTGCTACTACCTGCTTCTCTGGTCTAATCGGTAATTCCTAATTCTAAGTTCTTTACACAGTGCTACTACCTGCTTCTTTGGTCTCATCAGTGATTCCTAATTCTAAGTTCTTTACACAGTGCTACTACCTGCTTCTTTGGTCTCATCAGTGATTCCTAATTCTCTACACAGTGCTACTACCTGCTTCTTTGGTCTCATCAGTAATCTGGTCTATTTGGTAATTCCTAATTCTAAATCCTTCAGGCAGTGCTGCTATCTGCTTCTCTAGTCTAATCTGTAATTCTCATTCTAAGTCCTCTACACAGTGGTGCTAGCTGCTTCTCTAATCAGTAATTCCTCATTCTAAGTGCTCTAGGCAGTACTGCAGCTGCTTCTCTGGTCTAATCAGTAATTCCTTATTCAAAGTCCTTTAGGGATTGCTGAAGCAGCGTCTCTGTTCATGTACCCACTACACTCCAAACCTAAACGCATAGGTAAAAGACATTGTCATTTACAAAGCCAATAGCTCTAACATTTTTAGATCTATTGCGTTGCAAATGCTTGTTCTTCGTGTTGTGGCTTTTTAGGTATCGCATAGACAGTGCTTGCGCTCTCTCTTTGAGACATGCTGTATTGAGGAATGGACTTGAAGCTCCGCCCACTCTCCGCCTAGATTTTAAATTGACTACTATCACTGTCCTTTGTAAATGTTGGCTTTTCATTCATTAATAGGCTTATGAGTCCCTCCTGAGTACCTCCCTGTCTTCTATTGTTACCTCCCTCGAGGACTGGACCTTTTATATGTGTTGTCACTCAAAAAGTTTAATTTACGGTCTGTCAGCACTGACTATGTTCTTAAACAAGATTCTCCTCCCTTCAGTACCAGGCACACCTCTTGTTTCCTATTTAACACACAGCATTTGTATCGTGCTCATCAGAGCTTTTGGAGGGCACCTGCTCTGTCCCTTGCATTTAACATCTCCTGCCCCTGCATGATTTAAAATTTGTTGATATCAGCTTCCGTCCCACTTTCTGTGCTCTCCTTCCCCCTCCCATTCAGTCAGCAGGCTCCAGCCTGCCTCACCGCAGGGCCAGGCCCCAGAGCAGGGGGAACTGCTGTCTGTGCCTGCCCCTGGCCCGACTGGCCGTAGCGGGCACCGGGCAAACCTCCGGTGCGCCGCACGGGTGGGGTCCGGTTTTGAGCCCCTGGGGGCCCTTTTAGTTACAGGGACGTCTTTACAGCATAGCTGCAAAATCGTCCCTGTAACAACAAGCATTGGAAATGCAATAGGGCTCGCATTAGGAAAGTTTGAGCTATTGGTCTTCTAAATGAATTTTTTTTATTTATGTTTTTTTTTTAAATAGCTAAATTAATAGCTTTGTCATTTACAATGCCAATAGTTATAACTTTCGCAAATGTGACACCTATAGCATTTGTAATGCAACATGTTTTGTATTTATGTGACTTGGATGTATTGATATTACAAATAACAATGGCTTTTAATTTTTTTAAATAATTAATATTTAAATATTTTATTTAATTTGCAATGGCAATAGCTTAAACTTTTGTAAATAACTTTTGTGAAGATTATGTTCAGAGTTTTTTATTGTGACGAAAATCCAAGAACAGAAGTGAAATATTAACATCTTTTTGTGATTTGTAATAAAGCGTAAAAGCTTGAAAACAGCTTGAAACATTGAAAGAACATATTTGAACCAGTGATGCTGTGGTTGCGCTGAGTGATGCTGTGGTTGCGCTGAGTGATGCTGTGGTTGCGCTGAGTGATGCTGTGGTTGCGCTGAGTGATGCTGTGGTTGCGCTGAGTGGTGTGTGCATCGGTGGAGCTTAGTGGGTGCATTGGTGGAGCTGTGTGGTGGGTGCCTCGGTGAAGCTGTGTGGTGGGTGCATCGGCGGAGCTGTGAGGTGGGTGCATCTGTGGAGCTGTGTGGTGGGTGCATCTGTGGAGCTGTGTGGTGGGTGCATCTGTGGAGCTGTGTGGTGGGTGCATCGGTGGAGCTGTGTGGTGGGTGCCTTGGTGGAGCTGTATGGTGGGTGCCTCAGTGGAGCTGTGTGGTGGGTGCATCAGTGGAGCTGTGTGGTGGGTGCATCAGTGGAGCTATGTCGGTGGAGCTGTGTGGTGGGTGCATCAGTGGAGCTAGGTGGTGGGTGCATCGGTGGAGCTGTGTCGGTGGAGCTGTGTGGTGGGTGCATCGGTGGAGCTGTGTGGTGGGTGCATCGGTGGAGCTGTGTGGTGGGTGCCTCGGTGGAGCTGGGTGGTGGGTGCCTTGGTGGAGCTGTGTAGGTGGAGCTGTGTGGTGGGTGCATCGGTGGAGCTGGGTGGTGGGTACATCGGTGAAGCTGTGTGGTGGTTGCATCGGTGGAGCTGTGTGGTGGGTGCATCGGTGGAGCTTAGTGGGTGCATTAGTGGAGCTGTGTGGTGGGTGCATCGGTGGAGCTTAGTTGGTGCATCGGTGGAGCTGTGTGGTGGGTGCATTGGCAGAGCTGTGTGGTGGGTGCCTTGGCGGAGCTGTGTGGTGGGTGCCTCGGCGGAGCTGTGTGGTGGGTGCCTCGGCGGAGCTGTGTGGTGGGTGCATTAGTGGAGCTGTGTGGTGAGTGCTTCTGTGGAGCTGTGTGGTGGGTGCATCTGTGGAGCTGTGTGGTGGGTGTATTTGTGGAGCTGTGTGGTGGGTGTATTTGTGGAGCTGCGTGGTGGCTGTATCTGTGGAGCTGCGTGGTGGGTGCCTCGGTGGAGCTGTGTGGTGGGTGCATCGGTGGAGTTGTGTGGTGGGTGCATCAGTGGAGCTGTGTGGTGGGTGCATTGGTGGAGCTGTGTGGTGGGTGCCTCGGTGGAGCTGTGTGATGGGTGCATCGGTGGAGCTGTGTGGTGGGTGCATCGGTGGAGTTGTGTAGGTGGAGCTGTGTGGTGGGTGCATCGGTGGAGCTGTGTCGGTGGAGCTGTGTGGTGGGTGCATCGGTGGAGCTGGGTGGTGGGTGCATCGGTGGAGCTGTGTCAGTGGAGCTGTGTGGTGGCTGCATCGGTGGAGCTGTGTGGTGGGTGCATCAGTGGAGCTGTGTGGTGGGTGCATCGGTGGATCTGTGTGGTGGGTGCCTCGGTGGAGCTGTGGTGGGTGCATCGGTGGAGCTGTGTGGTGGGTGCATCGGTGGAGCTGTGTAGGTGGAGCTGTGTGGTGGGTGCATCGGTGGAGCTGTGTGGTGGGCGCATTGGTGGAGCTGTGTGGTGGGTGCATCGGTGGAGCTGTGTAGGTGGAGCTGTGTAGGTGGAGCTGTGTGGTGGGTGCATCGGTGGAGCTTAGTGGGTGCATTGGTGGAGCTGTGTTGTGGGTGCATTGGTGGAGCTGTGTTGTGGGTGCATTGGTGGAGCTGGGTGGTGTGTGCATCGGTGGAGCTGTGTGGTGGGTGCATCGGTGGAGCTGTGTGGTGGGTGCATCGGTGGAGCTGTGTGGTGGGTGCATCGGTGGAGCTGTGTGGTGGGTGCATCGGTGGAGCTGTGTGGTGGGTGCCTCGGTGGAGCTGGGTGGTGGGTGCCTTGGTGGAGCTGGGTGGTGGGTGCCTTGGTGGAGCTGTGTAGGTGGAGCTGTGTGGTGGGTGCATCGGTGGAGCTGGGTGGTGGGTACATCAGTGGAGCTGTGTCGGTGGAGCTGTGTGGTGGCTGCATCGGTGGAGCTGTGCGGTGGGTGCATCGGTGGAGCTGTGTGGTGGGTGCCTCGGTGGAGCTGGGTGGTGGTTACATCAGTGGAGCTGTGTGGTTGTTGCATCGGTGGAGCTGGGTGGTGGGTACATCAGTGGAGCTGTGTGGTGGTTGCATTGGTGGAGCTGTGTGGTGGGTGCATCGGTGGAGCTTAGTGGGTGCATTGGTGGAGCTGTGTGGTGGGTGCCTCAGCGGAGCTGTGTGGTGGGTGCCTCGGCAGAGCTGTGTGGTGGGTGCATCAGTGGAGCTGTGTGGTGGGTGCTTCTGTGGAGCTGTGTGCATCTGTGGAGCTGTGTGGTGGGTGTATTTGTGGAGCTGTGTGGTGGGTGTATCTGTGGAGCTGCGTGGTGGGTGCCTCGGTGGAGCTGCGTGGTGGGTGCATTGGTGGAGCTGTGTGGTGGGTGCCTTGGTGGAGCTGTGTGGTGGGTGCCTTGGTGGAGCTGTGTGGTGGGTGCCTTGGTGGAGCTGTATGGTGGGTGCCTTGGTGGAGCTGTATGGTGGGAGCCTCGGTGGAGCTGTGTGGTGGGTGCATCAGTGGAGCTGTGTGGTGGGTGCATCAGTGGAGCTGTGTGGTGGGTTCCTTGGTGGAGCTGTGTGGTGGGTGCCTCGGTGGAGCTGTGTGATGGGTGCATCGGTGGAGCAGTGTAGGTGGAGCTGTGTGGTGGGTGCATCGGTGGAGCTGTGTCGGTGGAGCTGTGTGGTGGGTGCCTCGGTGGAGCTGTGTGGTGGGTGCCTCGGTGGAGCTGTTTGGTGGGTGCATCAGTGGAGCTGTGTGGTGGGTGCATCAGTGGAGCTGTGTGGTGGGTGCATCAGTGGAGCTGTGTGGTGGGTGCCTCGGTGGAGCTGTGTGGTGGGTGCATCGGTGGAGCTGCGTGGTGGGTGCATCGGTGGAGCTGCGTGGTGGGTGCCTCGGTGGAGCTGTGTGGTGGGTGCCTCGGTGGAGCTGTGTGGTGGGTGCCTCGGTGGAGCTGTGTGGTGGGTGCATCGGTGGAGTTGTGTGGTGGGTGCATCGGTGGAGCTGTGTGGTGGGTGCATCGATGGAGCTGTGTGGTGGGTGCATCGGTGGAGCTGTGTGGTGGGTGCATCGGTGGAGCTGTGTGGTGGGTGCCTCGGTGGAGCTGTGTGGTGGGAGCATCAGTGGAGCTGGGTGGTGGGTGCATCGGTGGAGCTGTGTCGGTGGAGCTGTATGGTGGCTGCATCGGTGGAGCTGTGTGGTGTGTGCATCAGTGGAGCTGTGTGGTGGGTGCATCAGTGGAGCTGTGTAGGTGGAGCTGTGTGGTGGGTGCATCGGTGGAGCTGTGTGGTGGGTGCATCGGTGGAGCTGTGTGGTGGGTGCATCGGTGGAGCTGTGCGGTGGGTGCATCGGTGGAGCTATGTGGTGGGTGCATCGGTGGAGCTGTGTAGGTGGAGCTGTGTGGTGGGTGCATCGGTGGAGCTTAGTGGGTGCATTGGTGGAGCGTAGTTGAAGCATCGGTGGAGCTGTGTGGTGGGTGCATCGGTGGAGCTGGGTGGTGGGTACATCAATGGAGCTGTGTCGGTGGAGCTGTGTGGTGGCTGCATCGGTGGAGCTGTGTGGTGGGTGCATCGGTGGAGCTTAGTGGGTGCATTGGTGGAGCGTAGTTGGAGCATCGGTGGAGCTGTTTGATGGGTGCATCGGTGGAGATAGGTGGTGGGTGCATCAGTGGAGGTGGGTGCATCAGTGGAGCTGGGTGGTGGGTGCATCAGTGGAGCTGTGTGGTGGGTGCTTCGGTGGAGCTGTGTCGGTGGAGCTGTGTAGTGGGTGCATCGGTGGAGCTGGGTGGTGGGTGCCTTGGTGGAGCTGTGTGGTGGGTGCCTCGGTGGAACTGTGTGGTGGGTGCATCGGTGGAGGTGTGTGGTGGGGGCATTGGTGGAGCTGTGTGGTGGGGGCATCTGTGGAGCTGTGTGGTGGGGGCATCTGTGGAGCTGTGTGGTGGGTGCATCGGTGGAGCTGTGTGGTGGGTGCATCGGTGGAGCTGTGTGGTGGGTGCATCGGTGGAGCTGTGTGGTGGGTGCATTGGTGGAGCTGTATGGTGGGTGCCTCGGATGAGCTGTGTGGTGGGTGCATTGGTGGAGCTGTGTGGTGGGTGCCTCGGTGGAGCTGTGTGGTGGGTGCATCGGAGGAGCTGTGTGGTGGGTGCATTGGTGGAGCTGTGTTGGTGGAGCTCTGTGGTGGCTGCATCGCTGGAGCTGTGTGGTGGGTGCATGGGTGGAGCTGTGTGGTGGGTGCCTCGGTGGAGCTGTGTGGTGGGTACATCGGTGGAGCTGTGTGGTGGGTGCTTCGGTGGAGCTGTGTGGTGGGTGCATCTGTGGAGCTGTGTGGTGGGTGTCTCTGTGGAGCTGTGTGGTGGGTGCATCTGTTGAGCTGTGTGGTGGGTGCCTCAGTGGAGCTGTGTGGTGGGTGCCTCGGTGGAGCTGTGTGGTGGGTGCCTCGGTGGAGCTCTGTGGTGGGTGCATCAGTGGAGCTGTCTGGTGGGGTCATCTGTGGAGCTCTGTGGTGGGTGCATCGGTGGAGCTGTGTCGGTGGAGCTGTGTGGTGGTTGCATCAGTGGAGCTGTGTGGTGGGTGCCTCGGTGGAGCTGTGTGGTGGGTGCATCAGTGGAGCTGTCTGGTGGGGTCATCTGTGGAGCTCTGTGGTGGGTGCATCGGTGGAGCTGTGTCGGTGGAGCTGTGTGGTGGCTGCATCAGTGGAGCTGTGTGGTGGGTGTATCGGTGGAGCTGTGTTGGTGGAGCTGTGTGGTGGGTGCATCGGTGGAGCTGGGTGGTGGGTGCATCAGTGGAGCTGTGTGGTGGGTGCATCTGTGGAGCTGTGTGGTGGGTGCATCTGTGGAACTGTGTGGTGGGTGCATCTATGGAGCTGTGTGGTGGGTGCATCGGTGGAGCTGTGTGGTGGGTGCATCGGTGGAGCTGTGTGGTGGGTGCCTCGGCGGAGCTGTGTGGTGGGTGCCTCGGCGGAGCTGTGTGGTGGGTGCATTAGTGGAGCTGTGTGGTGGGTGCTTCTGTGGAGCTGTGTGGTGGGTGCTTCTGTGGAGCTGTGTGGTGGGTGTATTTGTGGAGCTGTGTGGTGGGTGTATCTGTGGAGCTGCGTGGTGGGTGCCTCGGTGGAGCTGTGTGGTGGGTGCATCGGTGGAGTTGTGTGGTGGGTGCATCGGTGGAGCTGTGTGGTGGGTGCATCAGTGGAGCTGTGTGGTGGGTGCATCGGTGGAGCTGTGTGGTGGGTGCCTCGGTGGAGCTGTGTGGTGGGTGCCTCGGTGGAGCTGTGTGATGGGTGCATCGGTGGAGCTGTGTGGTGGGTGCATCGGTGGAGTTGTGTAGGTGGAGCTGTGTGGTGGGTGCATCGGTGGAGCTGTGTCGGTGGAGCTGTGTGGTGGGTGCATCGGTGGAGCTGGGTGGTGGGTGCATCGGTGGAGCTGTGTCGGTGGAGCTGTGTGGTGGGTGCATCGGTGGAGCTGGGTGGTGGGTGCATCGGTGGAGCTGTGTCAGTGGAGCTGTGTGGTGGCTGCATCGGTGGAGCTGTGTGGTGGGTGTATCAGTGGAGCTGTGTGGTGGGTGCATCGGTGGAGCTGTGTGGTGGGTGCATCGGTGGAGCTGTGTGGTGGGTGCATCGGTGGAGCTGTGTGGTGGGTGCATCGTTGGAGCCGTGTGGTGGGTGCATCGGTGGAGCTGTGTAGGTGGAGCATCGGTGGAGCTGTGTAGGTGGAGCTGTGTAGGTGGAGCTGTGTGGTGGGTGCATCGGTGGAGCTGTGTGGTGGGCGCATTGGTGGAGCTGTGCGGTGGGTGCATCGGTGGAGCTGTGTAGGTGGAGCTGTGTAGGTGGAGCTGTGTAGGTGGAGCTGTGTAGGTGGAGCTGTTTAGGTGGAGCTGTGTAGGTGGAGCTGTGTTGGTGGAGCTGTGTAGGTGGAGCTGTGTAGGTGGAGCTGTGTGGTGGGTGCATCGGTGGAGCTTAGTGGGTGCATTGGTGGAGCTGTGTTGTGGGTGCATCGGTGGAGCTGTGTGGTGGGTGCCTCGGTGGAGCTGTGTGGTGGGTGCCTCGGTGGAGCTGGGTGGTGGGTGCCTCTTTGGAGCTGGGTGGTGGGTGCCTTGGTGGAGCTGTGTGGTGGGTGCATCGGTGGAGCTGGGTGGTGGGTACATCAGTGGAGCTGTGTCGGTGGAGCTGTGTGGTGGCTGCATCGGTGGAGCTGTGCGGTGGGTGCCTCGGTGGAGCTGGGTGGTGGTTACATCAGTGGAGCTGTGTGGTTGTTGCATCGGTGGAGCTGGGTGGTGGGTACATCAGTGGAGCTGTGTGGTTGTTGCATTGGTGGAGCTGTGTGGTGGGTGCATCGGTGGAGCTTAGTGGGTGCATTGGTGGAGCTGTGTGGTGGGTGCCTCAGCGGAGCTGTGTGGTGGGTGCCTCGGCAGAGCTGTGTGGTGGGTGCATCAGTGGAGCGGTGTGCTTCTGTGGAGCTGTGTGGTGGGTGCATCTGTGGAGCTTTGTGGTGGGTGTATCTGTGGAGCTGTGTGGTGGGTGTATCTGTGGAGCTGCGTGGTGGGTGCCTCGGTGGAGCTGCGTGGTGGGTGCATTGGTGGAGCTGTGTGGTGGGTGCCTTGGTGGAGCTGTATGGTGGGAGCCTCGGTGGAGCTGTGTGGTGGGTGCATCAGTGGAGCTGTGTGGTGGGTGCATCAGTGGAGCTGTGTGGTGGGTGCCTTGGTGGAGCTGTGTGGTGGGTGCATCGGTGGAGCTGTGTGGTGGGCGCATTGGTGGAGCTGTGCGGTGGGTGCATCGGTGGAGCTGTGTAGGTGGAGCTGTGTAGGTGGAGCTGTGTAGGTGGAGCTGTGTAGGTGGAGCTGTTTAGGTGGAGCTGTGTAGGTGGAGCTGTGTAGGTGGAGCTGTGTAGGTGGAGCTGTGTAGGTGGAGCTGTGTGGTGGGTGCATCGGTGGAGCTTAGTGGGTGCATTGGTGGAGCTGTGTTGTGGGTGCATCGGTGGAGCTGTGTGGTGGGTGCCTCGGTGGAGCTGTGTGGTGGGTGCCTCGGTGGAGCTGGGTGGTGGGTGCCTCGGTGGAGCTGGGTGGTGGGTGCCTTGGTGGAGCTGTGTGGTGGGTGCATCGGTGGAGCTGGGTGGTGGGTACATCAGTGGAGCTGTGTCGGTGGAGCTGTGTGGTGGCTGCATCGGTGGAGCTGTGCGGTGGGTGCCTCGGTGGAGCTGGGTGGTGGTTACATCAGTGGAGCTGTGTGGTTGTTGCATCGGTGGAGCTGGGTGGTGGGTACATCAGTGGAGCTGTGTGGTTGTTGCATTGGTGGAGCTGTGTGGTGGGTGCATCGGTGGAGCTTAGTGGGTGCATTGGTGGAGCTGTGTGGTGGGTGCCTCAGCGGAGCTGTGTGGTGGGTGCCTCGGCAGAGCTGTGTGGTGGGTGCATCAGTGGAGCGGTGTGCTTCTGTGGAGCTGTGTGGTGGGTGCATCTGTGGAGCTTTGTGGTGGGTGTATCTGTGGAGCTGTGTGGTGGGTGTATCTGTGGAGCTGCGTGGTGGGTGCCTCGGTGGAGCTGCGTGGTGGGTGCATTGGTGGAGCTGTGTGGTGGGTGCCTTGGTGGAGCTGTATGGTGGGAGCCTCGGTGGAGCTGTGTGGTGGGTGCATCAGTGGAGCTGTGTGGTGGGTGCATCAGTGGAGCTGTGTGGTGGGTGCCTTGGTGGAGCTGTGTGGTGGGTGCCTCGGTGGAGCTGTGTGATGGGTGCATCGGTGGAGCAGTGTGCTGGGTGCATCGGTGGAGCTGTGTAGGTGGAGCTGTGTGGTGGGTGCATCGGTGGAGCTGTGTCGGTGGAGCTGTGTGGTGGGAGCATCAGTGGAGCTGGGTGGTGGGTGCATCGGTGGAGCTGTGTCGGTGGAGCTGTGTGGTGGCTGCATCGGTGGAGCTGTGTGGTGGGTGCATCAGTGGAGCTGTGTGGTGGGTGCATCAGTGGAGCTGTGTGGTGGGTGCATCAGTGGAGCTGTGTGGTGGGTGCCTTGGTGGAGCTGTGTGGTGGGTGCCTCGGTGGAGCTGTGTGGTGGGTGCATCGGTGGAGCTGTGTGGTGGGTGCATCAGTGGAGCTGTGTAGGTGGAGCTGTGTGGTGGGTGCATTGGTGGAGCTGTGTGGTGGGTGCATTGGTGGACCTGTGTGGTGGGTGCATCAGTGGAGCTGTGTGGTGGGTGCCTTGGTGGAGCTGTGTGGTGGGTGCATCGGTGGAGCTGTGTGGTGGGCGCATTGGTGGAGCTGTGCGGTGGGTGCATCGGTGGAGCTGTGTAGGTGGAGCTGTGTAGGTGGAGCTGTGTAGGTGGAGCTGTGTAGGTGGAGCTGTTTAGGTGGAGCTGTGTAGGTGGAGCTGTGTAGGTGGAGCTGTGTAGGTGGAGCTGTGTAGGTGGAGCTGTGTGGTGGGTGCATCGGTGGAGCTTAGTGGGTGCATTGGTGGAGCTGTGTTGTGGGTGCATCGGTGGAGCTGTGTGGTGGGTGCCTCGGTGGAGCTGTGTGGTGGGTGCCTCGGTGGAGCTGGGTGGTGGGTGCCTCGGTGGAGCTGGGTGGTGGGTGCCTTGGTGGAGCTGTGTGGTGGGTGCATCGGTGGAGCTGGGTGGTGGGTACATCAGTGGAGCTGTGTCGGTGGAGCTGTGTGGTGGCTGCATCGGTGGAGCTGTGCGGTGGGTGCCTCGGTGGAGCTGGGTGGTGGTTACATCAGTGGAGCTGTGTGGTTGTTGCATCGGTGGAGCTGGGTGGTGGGTACATCAGTGGAGCTGTGTGGTTGTTGCATTGGTGGAGCTGTGTGGTGGGTGCATCGGTGGAGCTTAGTGGGTGCATTGGTGGAGCTGTGTGGTGGGTGCCTCAGCGGAGCTGTGTGGTGGGTGCCTCGGCAGAGCTGTGTGGTGGGTGCATCAGTGGAGCGGTGTGCTTCTGTGGAGCTGTGTGGTGGGTGCATCTGTGGAGCTTTGTGGTGGGTGTATCTGTGGAGCTGTGTGGTGGGTGTATCTGTGGAGCTGCGTGGTGGGTGCCTCGGTGGAGCTGCGTGGTGGGTGCATTGGTGGAGCTGTGTGGTGGGTGCCTTGGTGGAGCTGTATGGTGGGAGCCTCGGTGGAGCTGTGTGGTGGGTGCATCAGTGGAGCTGTGTGGTGGGTGCATCAGTGGAGCTGTGTGGTGGGTGCCTTGGTGGAGCTGTGTGGTGGGTGCCTCGGTGGAGCTGTGTGATGGGTGCATCGGTGGAGCAGTGTGCTGGGTGCATCGGTGGAGCTGTGTAGGTGGAGCTGTGTGGTGGGTGCATCGGTGGAGCTGTGTCGGTGGAGCTGTGTGGTGGGAGCATCAGTGGAGCTGGGTGGTGGGTGCATCGGTGGAGCTGTGTCGGTGGAGCTGTGTGGTGGCTGCATCGGTGGAGCTGTGTGGTGGGTGCATCAGTGGAGCTGTGTGGTGGGTGCATCAGTGGAGCTGTGTGGTGGGTGCATCAGTGGAGCTGTGTGGTGGGTGCCTTGGTGGAGCTGTGTGGTGGGTGCCTCGGTGGAGCTGTGTGGTGGGTGCATCGGTGGAGCTGTGTGGTGGGTGCATCAGTGGAGCTGTGTAGGTGGAGCTGTGTGGTGGGTGCATTGGTGGAGCTGTGTGGTGGGTGCATTGGTGGACCTGTGCGGTGGGTGCATCGGTGGAGCTATGTGGTGGGTGCATTGGTGGACCTGTGCGGTGGGTGCATTGGTGGACCTGTGCGGTGGGTGCATCGGTGGAGCTATGTGGTGGGTGCATCGGTGGAGCTATGTGGTGGGTGCATCGGTGGAGCTGTGTAGGTGGAGCTGTGTGGTGGGTGCATCGGTGGAGCTTAGTGGGTGCATTGGTGGAGCGTAGTTGGAGCATCGGTGGAGCTGTGTGGTGGGTGCATCGGTGGAGCTGTGTGGTGGGTGCATCGGTGGATCTAGGTGGTGAGTGCATCAGTGGAGGTGGGTGCATCAGTGGAGCTGGGTGGTGGGTGCATCAGTGGAGCTGGGGTGTGGGTGCTTCGGTGGAGCTGTGTCGGTGGAGCTGTGTAGTGGGTGCATCGGTGGAGCTGGGTGGTGGGTGCCTTGGTGGAACTGTGTGGTGGGTGCCTTGGTGGAACTGTGTGGTGGGTGCCTCGGTGGAGGTGTGTGGTGGGGGCATTGGTGGAGCTGTGTGGTGGGGGCATCTGTGGAGCTGTGTGGTGGGTGCATCGGTGGAGCTGTGTGGTGGGTGCATTGGTGGAGCTGTATGGTGGGGTCCTCGGAGGAGCTGTGTGGTGGGTGCATTGGTGGAGCTGTGTGGTGGGTGCCTCGGTGGAGCTGTGTGGTGGATGCATCGGAGGAGCTGTGTGGTGGGTGCATTGGTGGAGCTGTGTTGGTGGAGCTCTGTGGTGGCTGCATCGCTGGAGCTGTGTGGTGGGTGCATTGGTGAAGATGTGTGGTGGGTGCATGGGTGGAGCTGTGTGGTGGGTGCCTCGGTGGAGCTGTGTGGTGGGTGCCTCGGTGGAGCTGTGTGGTGGGTGCATCGGAGGAGCTGTGTGGTGGGTACATCGGTGGAGCTGTGTGGTGGGTACATCGGTGGAGCTGTGTGGTGGGTGCTTCGGTGGAGCTGTGTGGTGGGTGCATCTGTGGAGCTGTGTGGTGGGTGCATCTGTGGAGCTGTGTGGTGGGTGTCTCTGTGGAGCTCTGTGGTGGGTGCATCGGTGGAGCTGTGTCGGTGGAGCTGTGTGGTGGTTGCAACAGTGGAGCTGTGTGGTGGGTGCCTCGGTGGAGCTGTGTGGTGGGTGCATCAGTGGAGCTGTCTGGTGGGGTCATCTGTGGAGCTCTGTGGTGGGTGCATCGGTGGAGCTGTGTCGGTGGAGCTGTGTGTTGGCTGCATCAATGGAGCTGTGTGGTGGGTGCATCGGTGGAGCTGTGTTGGTGGAGCTGTGTGGTGGGTGCATCGGTGGAGCTGGGTGGTATGTGCATCAGTGGAGCTGTGTGGTGGGTGCATCTGTGGAGCTGTGTGGTGGGTGCATCTGTGGAGCTGTGTGGTGGGTGCATCTGTGGAGCTGTGTGGTGGGTGCATCTATGGAGCTGTGTGGTGGGTTCATCTGTGGAGCTGTGTGGTGGGTGCATTGGTGGAGCTGTGTGGTGGGTGCATCGGTGGAACTGTGTGGTGGGTGCATTGGTGAAGCTGTGTGGTGGGTGCATCGGTGGAGCTGTGTAGGTGGAGCTGTGTCGTGGGTGGCACTTTTTAAAATCCTTAGTAAAAGAGATCAATGAAATTCAACTAAAACCCATATATAGCAGAAGAGGAGAAAGCTCTAGTAACAGATTCAGGATGAATGTATTCCTTTGAAGCAAATCGCCAGCATGTGAAAGGTGTAAAATAGCAATCTGCATAAAACGAAAATGCCAGCAAAAGACTTTATAACATTTTTTGTGGCCCTGATAAAATAATTAGAGCGTTTAATTATATCATGACCAACAACGGTTATTGTTTCAAGAGATGGTTAGGCTGCAATATAAACTAGCCCTCGGCATTGCTGTGGTGGGAAGGGGGGGCGGGGAGAGGCAAGAAGGGAATAATAGGGGCCGGGAGCAGCAGCCTTTGATGTGCCGGGCGGCCGGCCGTGCATTAGGGGAGGAGAAATGCCGGCTGGGGGAAGCTTGAGATGCCTGAGGAGGCTGGTGGCTTTGATGTGCACGCGCTTCGGGCACTGCAACAAATCGCTGAGTTGGTTAAACTCTGTTTAAGCCATAATATAGCTTGCCAGCTATGCACAAGCGCATCAGCAGGCGAGCCCTAAAAACGGCAGAAAAACGGCCCTGGCAAAGATCTCGGCGGCACCTTCAACCTCCCCGCAGGGGAGGGGGTTGGGCCGGAGCACTTTGCCAGGGCCGGTTTTTGTTCCCAGTCCGGCCCTGGCCTGCCCTGCTCCCCATAGCTGCTGCAGCTGTGGACTGGCTCTAGTCTCCCAGAAGAACAACAGGGCATAAGCTCCTTCTATGAGCTCCTAGTTTCTATCAGCGCTGTGCCCTTTCAGAGCACCTTGCTGGTTCACTTTCACTCTCCTGTCCCCCCCAGTCCTGCTCCTCTACCCACTCATTCTGCTCTCCCTCCCCCCTCCCTTCCAGTCGGTCACAGGGCCCACCTCACAGAGGATTGTCCTGACATAGTTTTTGGCTCTATTTCTGAGTGATGGTGACTTTAAGCTTGCTAACATCCTGAATCTCTATTCTTGCTTTGTGTTGGTCCTTTTAAGGCCTTTTTCCAGACCTAGAAGCATAAATTAGAGGATAGCTGCTTAATATGATGATAGATCCCTTATTCTTGACTCTATTCCATCTATTGCCTATTGGCTTTGACATAATTATGTGTCCTTTCATCATCCTACCTATAGTAGAGGGTGGATCCTGTAGTCCTGACTTTATATTACATATTGGTATGCTTTGTGTAGGTACTCTGATAGAGCTAAGTGTTATTTCCTCCTTCTCAGGCCTACAAGGCCCAGAACTAGAGAGACTCCATTTTGCTTTCTGTCCCTGCAGAACTGAGATGCTTGCAGGGTAAAGGTAATGTTTTAGTTATGAGCTGTTGTTCACTTGGAGAGAACCGGTCTGGGCCAGCCCTTATCGGTAGGCTGTATTATTCTCTGTGTGGAAGACACCACAAAAGGCCGGCCGGCTGGGTGTGTGTCCTTGATGCGGAATTGGTGCAGAGATCTGATGGGCGGCGGGCTGATGGCTGGAACTTTCCATGAGGAGACAGCATTCCATATTAGTGAAGTGCAGAGGCGGAGTCAGTTAGTTGAGTTGGATTGGAGCAGAGGAGATGAGTGCAGTTGCAGAAGGAGTGGAGAATCAGAAAGAGTTTGAGTTGGAAGGAGTTCAGTCGATGATTGGAGCAGAAAGAGTTGAGTGCAGAAGGAGTGGAGAAGCAGAGGAGTTGGAACAGAGGAGAAGAGACAGTGGATGCTTGGAACAGAGAGAAGACAGACAGACAGTCAGTGAGCTGGATCCAGAGAGAGAGAAGCCAGAAGCAGTTGTGAGCAGATGGTGTTTTTGGGACAGAGAGAAGTGAGACGTTGTTTGGAACTGAAGGAAGCAGTCAGAAGCAGTTACTTATCAGAAGGAGTTGTGAACAGCTGGAGTCTGAAGTGATGCCTTTTGGAAGAGACTGAAGTTATATCGTGGATTAATCTGTGGGAGCAGCTGGAGTGAATTGGACATTGGAACAGAGATAATCAGACAGAGTGAAGAAGCTAGTGGAGCGAACGGTTATCAGAGCGGCAGAAGCTATTAGACTGAAGGTGGAGAGAGTTCGTGGGGGAGAGGAATCCAGTGCAGAGTGATCAGCGCAGATGTGTGTCCAAGAGTGCAGGAGAGGATCGAAGACGAGCTAAGGCACAGACGAGAGAGGAGCCCAGATGACAGCTAGAGCAAGACCTCACACTCCTTAGGTGATACCCTTCTTTATCTTTAAATATTTACCTTGTCCCTATTGTATGTCTAATCCTTTTTCTTTCAGCGGTGTGCAGTCCATTTACAGTCCCTGTTAGTTACATGTGGATGTGGTATAGTAATAGAGCTTTACAGAGACCCCGCAGATCTGTGTATGTGTCTATTCCCATTTTACCTTTCAGGCTATGTGTTATAGTGTAGAAAATAAGAAGTATTGATGTACATAGGCAATGTTCATTTCCCTTTTCCCACTCCCCTCCCTGCACGCACCATGAATATTGTAAAGCATTGACTGCATCCCTCAGCCCGCAAAGGCCTGTACCCATGCGTACATGACAGCCATTTTAGGCACCTTGGCCTCTTGCCCACTCATTAGAATCACTGGCTTCCCTCCTGCGCGCATTTGAGCACACCCCCCCCTCTCCCACTCTCACATACATAGACTATGAAACCCAGCACTCTGCGCGACCCTGCTATGAAAGGCAACCCTCCTGCTTGACCCAGGCACACCACCACCCCCCCCCCCATTTCCCTCTTGAAGAGGCATCCTTCGCCTCAGCTGACATAGCCCCCCAGTTGTATCTGACTGCCCCTGTTCTCTCATGTACAGGTCATAAGATCTCTCTCTCTCTCTCTCTCTCTGCGCGGCTCTGGCCCCGCATGCACCCTGACCCCCCCTCCTCCTCCTCATATGAGCAAGTCATAAACCCTCTTCTTTCGCAAAACCCTGTCCTTGAGAGTCACGACCGCGCCTGACCAGCACCTCCTTCTCTTCCATGAATGCCCCTCTATTGACGAGCCCTCCCTCCGCGCTCGATTGTCCACGCAGGCATGAATACCACTCCTTTGATGACCCCTTCCCCTGAGTTCGGCTGACCACACATGTCCGAGGCCATCGCCTGAGCCAGGAGATACCATTTACTGCCCTTATTGTATGCCTAGCCACCCCACCCCCTGGACCATGATCAGGCGCACACATCCTACGACACACTCAGCTGCACGATCGCCCTTCCCTCTTATCAGCAGGTCAAGGGTCCCCATTGTGAACGTATGTGGAGTAGGATCATCACGAGGATTATAGGAATGTTTTCCTTTTGCGACACACTGACCTGATTGTATCATCAAATGTTCTGCAAATGTATAAAAGCCGGAGTCTCACGCTCACTTGTTAGAGCACCTCCCGAAAGACACTGTGTTTCGTGTCCGAAATGACTGGCTCTCCTCATGAGAAATAAACTCTGTTCTTGATTCCTGCTCCCAGCGCCCGTCTCTTTATTTGGTAAATTATTCGGAATGGAAACTAAGAGGCGGTTTGCGCCAGCAGCCTGGGCATTGATAGAATTATGGGCTCACTTTCAACAATTGGCGTCCCAACGCGGGGTCCATCAGTGACATAGGGTTCGGTAAGAGAGATCCAGACGAAGAAGTGAACGTCTAAAATGATCGGAGTATACCTGCCTTGAGAGGGCCCTAGCCCGGCTGCCGATCGACAGAACTTCACCAATTCTGAACGGACCTCTCTTGAGTGACCTATTGTCCTGACTGGAATCCCACAGGAATGCTACATGGAGTAAGAGAACGATCGGGCGCTGGAGGAGGGAGTCGAAGAACTGTCCGTATGGTCCGGTCCGGGTAAGATTAAGTAGGGTGTTTTTACGCCTGATTGGTAGGGTGGTTCTATCCACCTGATTGATTGATTGTATTGAAATCGGTATTTGTATACTGATATTGTATTGGTTGGTATTGGTTCATTTAGCTTTGAGGGCTACTTGACATATTGGTTCTCTTTTGAGAACGAGACATTCTCTGTTTGCAAACAGCGGCGAATAGGAACGTCGTCCCTCTTTGCAGATAGAGAAGGGTAGGTAATGCAGACTTTTGTCCCCGTTGTAATCCGTCATGCCTACTTTTCTCCCCACTGATTGTTTGAAGTCGATTAATAATCGATTGTTGCTCTTTGAGATCTTCCCTGTCTACAAACTGAGACGAGTAGAAATATTCTGTCTTCCTTTTTGGATAGCGAAGGGCAGGTAATGCAGACATTTGTCCCCGTTGTAATCCGTCATGCCTGTTTTTCTCCCCACTGATTGGTTGGTTGCCTGGACATTGTTGTTCCAGGAATTGTTTCGTTTGAGGTATTTTCTATTTGCAAACAACGTGAAATAGAAACACTCTGTCTAGTCTTTGCAAGTAGAAAAGGGTAGGTTATGCCCCTTTGTGAATTCGTCAGTCCTACCCACTCCCCACTGGTTGGTTATTGTGGGGTAGCTCGCATGGTCCGCCCAGGAGACTACTCTTATGGGGGACATATGCTCTCTACTCATGGGCCATTTAATAGAAATAGACCGACTGGTCCGTCCAGGAGGCTACCCTAGTAAGTGGAAGTACATCGCTCGGTCTGTCCAGGATGATACCCTAATGAAGGAATATATGTTCCCCTTTTGATCGATAATCTCGTTCCACCCCGGACCATTTATTGGAGGGGACTCATCTGGTCCGTCCAGACGTACCCCCCTAGTGAAAAGGACACATAAAAATATGAAGTGATCACCGTTCCCTACTAGCAGAAAGCTTTAGCTCGAAACACGCTAAGGAAGAGAAAGAAAAATAAAAAGAAATCAGGCTAAGTCAGTAACCCCCTGATGAGCTTTTGACTTCACCAAAAATAAGAAACATTAGAAATAATTCGTAATAAGAAATGTAAAATGACGAAAAGATTCGATAGCAGAACATAGCCACGAGGTAGCTAGGCTTCACTGCCTGTTCCTGTTCCCAACATGTCTGCCTCATTGCCCGCCCCGCCCAAATAACGGTCACATGAAATAGAAACAACTCGATAGGCACCTACCCCCGTTCCGGAAGCTCCCGAAGTGCAACAGGTCCGCGGTTACGCCCATCCGGAAGGCGAGGCCTGGAGGCACGAGGGACTCGCCTGGCCACGGTCAGGAGGAGATGATGTTGGGCAGGCGGTCCAAAGGATGTCCAGGACCTCTCCGTCTTCTCCCTTCTGCCGCCCTGGAGGCCGCGGGGAGAGAGGGGGCTGTCTTGCCTTGGCCACCGACCACCCCTCTCTCTCACCCGATCCGGCTTTTGCCGAAGGCCGACGCCAAGGCGAGAACGGCGGCGAATCAAGTAGTCCCGCCACATTTCAAATTCGCCGCATGCCATCGCCTGCTGGTCCAGAGCCGAAGCCAAGGCAAGAACGGCGGCAAATCAAGTAGTCCCGCCAGATGCCAAATTCGCCGCCTGCCGCCGCCTTCATAGGTACAGGCAGTCCTGCCACATTTCGGGCTCCCTGGAGAATCAGGTAGTCCCGCCACATGTCAAAAAGGGAGGGGGGGGGCTGTCTTGCCTCAGCCGCCGACCACCCCCCCCCCATCATCAATGGCTGGCACGGCCAATGTCGAAAACGATGGAGCCGGGGAACGGCGCGGGGTCGCTGGAAGGGGGAGGTGTCGCGAACGACCCTCCCCCACCTCCCTCCAGGTGGAGGCTTCCAGCGACACCCCAACACTCTTCGCTTAAAGAGGGTCAACATCAAAAAGAGGTCTTCTGCCCAGGACGGGCACACGCTCCATATCGTCTCTCCTCGACCTTGAAGATTCTATAAGAGCCGGGGGGCCCCCGACCCTCTGCATTGGTGCCCCCGCCCCCTTCACTGGGAACCACGACATCGGTGCTACTCCTGCCGGCACCAGACTCGAATCGGAAATGGCTAAGATGCTGCCATGGCACAGGCTTGTTCAGTTCCGGAGGAACACCAGAATGACCCGGTAGGAAAATTGTTGCCGCCCTTCCCACTCTTTGACTCATGGTCCATATTGTTAGACTGTTAACCACATAGCACGAGACTTTTTGAACTGCCAACGGAAAGTCTGAGCCAACCATGTGAGACTAGAGACACTCTGACTGTGCTGGAACTTGCCCGACCCCACCCAAAATGGCGCCGACACCAAATGAGACGTTTTTTATGAACTTTGTTGCACCCTGATTGCGCAAGCTTTTTGCTCCGAGATATATATATAACGTTTTGGATAATGAAAGTAGATATGAAGGATATTGAGCATGTGCTTGGACAATGAATTGACTTAGGGTGGGTACTGATTATGAGTTGGAAAATGAATTGGTGTAATTTAAGGTAATGAATGATCATTGGATGATGTATTTATGAATGTATTAAAGATGAATTACCGACATGCATCATGCTTGCTCTGTAGGGGAGTTTAATATGATTTTATTGCACTGCCGCACTTTATGCAATGAACTGCCACCAGCTTCGTTCTTCCCATGTACAGTTCCAATCTGCTCCGTGGCTAGCCCACCGGGTCGTAGGCCTGTATTTATGTGTCAACCCTCTTTATTAAAGGTATTTTGGAAACGAAAGCATCGTTGTAGCGGATTGCATTAATGAGTTTTGAATGTATTACTACTATGAGCAACGAGAAAGTATGATGAAGGCTAAAGGTTAAAAAGGACCCGATATTCAGCAGCCACATTATGTGTGACAGGCAGCCGGAAAGGTGCTTTAGAAGCCCTAAAACGACACCACAGAAATGCCACCTGACCGCCACCCTTGTACCCGATCAAAAGGGGTTGCGACCAAGTAGCCCATGTCGCACAGATCATCAATGATTATCTGTCTGACCTTTCTGGTCCATCTGGGCTTAAACGCCGTGATGGTAGAGAAATGCACTACGTGGAGATAGGTCGAGTATGTGGTAGGTAAAAGCATTTCCGGATTACTGCACGTTGATGAGGTTTTGAATGTTGCCCCCCCACCCCTTCTTTTTCCTCCCTTCTGCAGGTCACGTCGGAACACTGGCTGATATATGGATGGACGACGACCGAACCGCCGATGAGAGGGGGAAAAAGGAAATATGAGCATGGTCCTTAGGACAAGTAAAAGTTTTTTTTTAAAAAAAAGACGTAGACTTAAACATGACTGTTCCTCCTTAGAACATAGCATCGGGAGGATGGACTGACATAGAGACTGGACAAGTACTGAATGACGAAAAATTTTTTTTTACTAGAAACGACGCGTTAAATAATGTAACTGGACGTTTTGACTAGGTAGGGAAAGGACAAAGAAAAATTGTACGGGTAAGGGTTGCCACAGCACCACCCGCCTAGGAAGCTAGAAATGTTGCCGATGTTCAAAATGCACTGCCCCCTTTCTCACACTCTTACAGATATAGCCAAGCTGTCCGACTGTTTTCCCGATCAATACTTGCCGTTGCCTCAGCCTGGAGAGCTTCCCACCAAAGAAGGGAACAGAAAAATGGTTTAAGATCCAACCATGGGTAACTAGCGCGACCAGGTTAATTTCCGATCAACCAACCGAGGTGTGAGTATTGGTAATTGGGAACGCTCGCAGGCGTGACAAACGAGAAGGAAAAGGGGGGAAGGGCAGAATGAGCTAAGCACGTAGATAAATAGGATAGTAAAGATACGTAGGATATATATAAAACAGATGTTGTAGACTAACAATTGTTTCCTGTCTTGTTGTGAATGTCTTGTATATGTGTAATACATGTGCCGTCTTCCCTGTCTGAGTTTGTGTGTGTGCAACGTACGAATATATGTCTCCCCTCTGTCTATATCTGCATGTTACCCGACCTTTGCTGTTCTGTGTTGTGACCGCACTAAATGACCTATTTTTGTACACGTCTCTCTCTCCCTCTCCACCCTTTCTCTCTCTACATGTCATACGTGTACCGAATGGCTCGTTTAGATTGCGGACGACTCTCACTCTCTATGAGAGTCTCCCTATTTTCTCTCCCTCTTTTTGGTAAAATTGTGCCCCACCGGCACCAGTCTGATTTGATACATATTGAACACGAAGGTGTTCAGCGAAATTGACCGAAACTAAATTAACTGTATCTCGCCATGTTACTGCCTCTCCTTTCTGCAAAATGAATGAACTTGAATTGGCTGAGAAGGAAAGGACAGGTCAGACGGCTAAGGTCCCCCAATTTGGCCTTTTATAGGGGAACTATATGTCAATGGCATCCTAATTTTTATTGTTAGAGACAAGCGCCAAGGTCCAGATTGACCCCCAATGCCCAGATTGCCCCACCCCTTTGCACCCAAGCGCGAATGCCCGAAGCGTCCCCGCCCCACTTGATTGACCCCAGCTACTGTCCCCGATATATATATATGATGACCATGAGTAACTGCCGCCCCTCGAGAAAAACATGTTTGACTCTGTCTTTCAATGATTGCACCGCCGCTTGTTTTAAAGAATTAGCCAGCTCTAAAGGGAAATGTAAGACTGTTAAGGCTCGAATTAGAAGGACGAGTCTCTCCTGAATGTTGTCAATCTTGGGGTTTTTGTTGAAATACGCAGGTGATAAGAGTCCGACCTCTGTCCATATATGTCATGAACGAACGCCGATTAGACTTGGTGCGAACGCAGTAGAAATACCCACTTACTTACTTCATGGTAATAAGACTTCTGACTATGACCAATGAGCATAACGCCAGGTGCTAGGATTGCGAGTGGAATTCATATGTAAAAATCTCTTCTCCTGCCAGTTCTCTAAAAACTTGTTTTTACCCATTTAAAGATACTCAATCACCGGAGGAGAAGGGCCGGACGTGACGCACAGCGTGGCTGCAGATCATGAGACACATGCGACCTCAACCAAAAGTGGAGCCGCAGGACAACAAGAAACGGGACGAGGCAGCACTCTCAAAGGCGGTAAAAGAAAAAATGAAGGGCTGTCCTGAAGCTCTCTGTCCGCCAACCCACGTGTGCCTGGAGCCTCCGTCCCTCTTTTCAAGCCCGATTGATGGGCCTGCCTGCTTGTTACCCATTGCTCCCTTGGTCCCTTTGGTGTGTCCCGGGAAAATCTGCCCCCACTCCGCCCTCTCACTCCCATCAACTAACGAAACCGCACACCCTCTTTTCCATGCGACTCTGCTGAAAGGAAGAACAGCATCTAGATGGAAATGGGGTTACACCACGGAAATATAGGTGCCAAGCTTAAGGCGCCACTCAAAGGATTGGTTAGGGAACAGGACTGTGGTCTAACAGCAGAGGACTGACCGCACCCTGCAACGCGTAAGGATGGAACCGAGCTGGACCTATAGCTCCACCGCGGGTGCTCAACAGCGCCAACGAAAGGACACGGACTAGAGCCTACCAGTGATGGCTCACTGATAAAAGACACTGTGACGAAGAGATCTTGCGTATTGAACTGAATTCCTCCCTTGACTACTTGGTCAAAATGTTCATTGGTCACATTTTTAAGTCAGAAACATTTATGCTATGTAGTGATTTGAAATGATAGGAACTCGACAAATGCCATCCCCTATGTACTGCGTTCTGCCAAACACATCAACTGTCCATGATTATATGACATATGTTAGTATTGACAAATGCAAATTCTTCGATCGCACCTGTTTATATGTACCTTCATCGACTGCAAAAATGAACTTTGCTATGCAAAAAGGGGCGACTGTAGAAAATAAGAAGTATTGATGTACATAGGCAATGTTCATTTCCCTTTTCCCACTCCCCTCCCTGCACGCACCATGAATATTGTAAAGCATTGACTGCATCCCTCAGCCCGCAAAGGCCTGTACCCATGCGTACATGACAGCCATTTTAGGCACCTTGGCCTCTTGCCCACTCATTAGAATCACTGGCTTCCCTCCTGCGCGCATTTGAGCACACCCCCCCCCTCTCCCACTCTCACATACATAGACTATGAAACCCAGCACTCTGCGCGACCCTGCTATGAAAGGCAACCCTCCTGCTTGACCCAGGCACACCACCACCCCCCCCCTCCATTTCCCTCTTGAAGAGGCATCCTTCGCCTCAGCTGACATAGCCCCCCAGTTGTATCTGACTGCCCCTGTTCTCTCATGTACAGGTCATAAGATCTCTCTCTCTCTCTCTCTCTCTCTCTCTCTCTCTGCGCGGCTCTGGCCCCGCATGCACCCTGACCCCCCCTCCTCCTCCTCATATGAGTAAGTCATAAACCCTCTTCTTTCGCAAAACCCTGTCCTTGAGAGTCACGACCGCGCCTGACCAGCACCTCCTTCTCTTCCATGAATGCCCCTCTATTGACGAGCCCTCCCTCCGCGCTCGATTGTCCACGCAGGCATGAATACCACTCCTTTGATGACCCCTTCCCCCGAGTTCGGCTGACCACACATGTCCGAGGCCATCGCCTGAGCCAGGAGATACCATTTACTGCCCTTATTGTATGCCTAGCCACCCCACCCCCTGGACCATGATCAGGCGCACACATCCTACGACACACTCAGCTGCACGATCGCCCTTCCCTCTTATCAGCAGGTCAAGGGTCCCCATTGTGAACGTATGTGGAGTAGGATCATCACGAGGATTATAGGAATGTTTTCCTTTTGCGACACACTGACC
This sequence comes from Lissotriton helveticus, assembly GCF_964261635.1. Lineage (NCBI taxonomy): Eukaryota > Metazoa > Chordata > Amphibia > Caudata > Salamandridae > Lissotriton > Lissotriton helveticus. Next base: position 87,956,515 of record NC_136063.1, read on the forward strand.
TGATTGTATCATCAAATGTTCTGCAAATGTATAAAAGCCGGAGTCTCACGCTCACTTGTTAGAGCACCTCCCGAAAGACACTGTGTTTCGTGTCCGAAATTACTGGCTCTCCTCATGAGAAATAAACTCTGTTCTTGATTCCTGCTCCCAGCGCCCGTCTCTTTATTTGGTAAATTATTCGGAATGGAAACTAAGAGGCGGTTTGCGCCAGCAGCCTGGGCATTGATAGAATTATGGGCTCACTTTCAACAATAGTATAGTGTTATATTGGAATAAAGATACCCCAGTTCTTAGTGAACCAGTGTGCATGTGTTGTTCTTATGATAGAGCTAACCTTTCTTCTAACCAGATGCTGTATAGTAACTGATGGATCAAAAGGAAATAGGAGCGCTTAACTCAGGGAATAACTTTTGCATACATTGTGTGCCTCTTGTTCTTATAGTGTAGGTAACCTTTTCTTCTAGTCAGGTGTTACAGCAGGTAAGTAGCCACTGAATAATTAGGGAGAGAGGAGCCCTTGAGCTAGGAGAATAAGTTATACACTAAGTAATTCGGCCATTCCATAATATTATTGTAGTAGTGAACCTCTAGTGAATAGTGAGAGAAACTTCCCAACATAGAGAGAGAGAGAGAGCTGAAGGTATTCATAGGAAAGTGATCGTCGTTGGGATGCGGCGTTATACCCACCGGATTGTGGCTTGTAAGTAAGTGAGCACCAGGGTGGATACTGATGTGTAATGAGATCGTCTCTAGAGAAAGAGGCGTTAATGAGAGCACTGACTGAGGTTAGTGTGTATACCCACAGGATTGTGGCGTGTGTTTGTATGAAATAGAGAGAGCACTGGGGGGATACAGTGCCTATCTTGAGCGAGCACTGGGTGTAACCAGTTTGTAATGGTAAATAATCAGAACTGCCAGGGGGTAGATTAGTCTGGGCCCATGTGGTCGCGAGACTATGAGGTATGAGTGTGGTGTAGGGCATGGACGTCCTTAGTAATCAGTGAGTATTCCTAGTAATCCCTATAGATTTAGTGGTGTTTCTGATGATATGAGCTTGTATATTGCGAGTTCCCCATCCTCAGGTAGGTACCCAGGTGCCTGGATAGATGGGTCCTGAGGAGGGAGGTGGTTGCGTTTTGGCTGGGTTGGTGGTGCTCTGGTGAGCTGATTCTATCTGGTCTGAGAATCCGGTCGTTACATTTGGCGTAGTCGGGCAGTTTTGAATTTAGCGCAGAGGAGGGAGCCCTAGACATGTATTTGGACTTAAACTCCTTTAAATTTGACATCTGAGAACAGTCTGTGACTTGCATGGTGAGGTGTAGTGCCTGACCTATGGGCTTGAACAGTTGCACTGTAAGGAGATTGCAGTACATCATGGCTTTTGACTTATGCAGGGTGGAAGAAATGCTTTTCATCTTGGTGTTTGGACTGTCAGGCTTGAAGGGTAACTGTACATGAGGGAGCCAATTACATCTTGGTGATGATGCAGTTGTACAAGAGTGTGTGATAAATGCTTGTAAGTTGCTCATTAAATTGCTTGCTGCATTTGCTTATGCTGTGCAATGTGAAATGTATTCAATGTAATATGACTTGTGGAGTTCCTTGTAAATAGCGCCTTGTAAATATGGCTTGTGAGGAGCATGTTCTAATTTTGACTTGCTGTGTTCCTTGTGAATTGCGCCTTATATATATGCCTTGTGAAGAGCATGTCATTATTTGGACTTGTTGACTTTCTTGTAAATATGGCTTGTGAATAGCGCCATATGAATATGGCTTGTACAGAGCATGTTTTCATTACGTTAGGCAGGAGAGAGCTGGATCTCTTTCAAGTGCTTGGAGAAAATGCTTTGAAGATGTGCGTGCGTGTTATATGAAAACGTGGAGAGATGAGTTCATGACTTTCCCATGTACTGCAGACATTGGGGAATGATTGTGTTTGAGCTGCCAAAGGGTTAATATCTTGGATTGAGACGGCAGTTTTTATTTTAACATGCTGTTTAACATGCATGGTTATGTGAGCTGACACTAAAAGTCAGTGATTGTTTAGATTAATGATGGTTTGATTTGACTTTTTATTTAGTTGCAGGGTTTGCCTATGTGCTTTGTCAGCTAGCTGACAGAATGGTAACATCTTGCACGGAGAGAAAAAAGCAGTGTTCATTTAACATTCTGTTTGAAATGCGTCCACGAGTTTGTGTGGGTTTGCCTTTGAACACATGATTTAATGTGTCTGACTCGGAGGTCGGAAAGTTATAAATCAACCAGTTGGATTGAGATAAGGGTTTTTCAGCTGAGCACGGAGGGTGCTTTAACGGTTCAGAAGATAAAATAAAACAGACCCATCATAGAATATGCTTTAATTAGTGAAATGCGACCGTGTGCTTTTAAAAAAAAAAATGTTCTGGAAAATATAAATGATTATTTTTCTAATGCAAGCTGCCTTTTTTTTTTCAAATGCAAATGTTTCTCTATTTTGCACATGATATGTAGCAGACCATCGTGTGAGTAAACCCACTCAGTTAGGAAAATTGTCTATCTGATAAAATGAATCTGGCCCTTTTAATAAGTAGAACAGAGAGGCTTGCACACCAAATTATGATTTCTTGGTTATGCCCCTTGTTTAATTTGATGGTGTTTCACATGTTATTTTAAAAAAAATGAAATGTGTCTGCATGAAATGTTGTTCTAATATTTTTCCTTTTCAGCAAGTAGCAGTACATTATGACAGAATTATTTTAAAATGCTAGCATGTGTCTAAGTTACAAAAAATATGTCTTTATTAATTCCTGTTTTTAGGATGCTTTTTACCACGTTTAAATCTGCTTAAATTAGTTAGAAGTAATGATGCTGTGTTTCGAGCCTGGGAACAGCTATGTTTTCAGTTAGAAAGAATTTGCTTTGACCTTGGCTGATGTGAGTCAGGCATCTGTTCGCGGCTCAGAGTTTCAAAAGGGTGTAGGACCCGTGGGTGACTTCTGAGAGCAGAGAGAGCCAGTTTGTTATTATTGGCTATGAGTCAATTCTTTCCGCGGAGAAATGTTTATATAAGGGGGGATCAAGTTGCTCTTCCTTATAGTCGGCCCAGACAGCTTCATTGACTTCAGATAAGGGATGCTTGCAAATGCAGAATAATTGGCAGACGCTTGGCCCTTGGAGTTAGATAAATACAGTAGGCCCAGAAAGCTTCCCTGACTAGAGATATGAGATGCTTTAAACAGAATAATTGGCAGGAGCTTTGCTCCTGCAATGAGATCAGCATTTGGCAGTGATTCAAAATTACATCGCAGTGTAGCCCGGCTCCTGCTTATTATGGTTGGAGCTGATTCAAAACTCTGAGCGCGTACATCTTTCTAGAGGGAGGGGCTGTTTCTCAGAGGAGTGAGGAGTGAGGAGTAGCTAGGCCCCAGCCCTTCTGGCTGTGTATGACAAAATTAGATTTTGCCCAAACAAATTTAAAGAATATGGTATAGGTAGAATGTTTAAATCATTCCTTGGATTTAGAAGGGTTCTTTTCATGAATTAGGAGGTTTCTTATGGAAATAAAAAGCACTTGGGGTGCTTTTTGAATGGTAAATGTGTTTTTGCAAGATTTATTTATTTATTTTGAGATTTGTAGAGCGCCTGGTGACCCGAGGGCATCCCCGTGCTATAAGACTGTAAAATCCAGGACAGGCGAAAAACCCGGAACTATTTGGGGAAGAGGAGGGTTTTGAGCTTTTTGCGGAAAAGTGCGTGGCTAGGTTCCAGACGCAGCGGGCGAGGAAGCGCGTTCCATGTGGAGGAGGCCTTAACCGAGAAGCGGCGTCCACCGGTACGCGACTTCTTGAATCTTGGGACTATGGCCAGATGTTCGTTGTCCGAGCGAAGGTTTCTGTGGGCTTTATAGGGTGTAATCATATCTTTGAGGGTGGCAGGACCAACCCCATTGATGAGTTTGTGCGTGATGCACATGGCCTTAAACTCCACTCGCTGGCGGACCGGAAGCCAGTGCAGAGATTTGAGGGCCGGTGTGGTATGGGCTCTGGGAGGAAGGTTGAGAATGAGTCTCGCCGCGGCGTTTTGTGCGCGCTGGAGTTTGGCCAGGGTGGTTTCAGGCGCCCCGAGGTATGCGGCGTTGCCGTAGTCCAGGCGTGCTAATATGAGCCCTTGCACTAGAAGTTTCCTGGACAGGGGGGGCAGGAGGGGGAGGATCTTCCGAATTGAGCGGAGAAGACCAAAGCAGGTCCCCGCGGTCTTGATTGCCTGGGTCTTCAAGGAGAGGTCCTGCTCCAGCCAGAAGCCTAGTGTTTTAATTTCTGTCTTGGGCGTGGGGATGTCACCGAAGGAATCTGGCCAGGCTGAGGGAGGGACAGAGGACCATTTGTTGCCCAGCAGCATGATTTCAGTTTTTGTCCCGTTCAGCTTCAGCGAGGATTCTCACATCCAGGTATGTATGTCTTGCAGGCAGTTAAGTAGGATTTCAGGATTCTTGTCCAGCTGGGACAGGGAGACGACGAGTTGTGTGTCGTCGGCATAATTGACTATTTTTATCCCATAGCGGGTAACCACATCCTCCAGCGGGGCCATATAGACATTAAACAGGGTGGGACTAAGCGAGGACCCCTGGGGCACACCACGCGTGAGCGGGAGGGGGTCTGAGCGGGAGTTTCCGTCCCACACCTGAAATGAGCGACCCGCGAGGAAGGATTTGATCCAAGCATGTGCGGTTCCCACAATTCCTGCCTTGGCCAGGCGGTGGAGGAGGACACTGTGGTCCACCGTGTCGAATGCGGCACTGAGGTCCAGGAGGATCACTGCCACTGATCCTCCTGAATCCAGGATGCACCTAGCCTCCTCGATGACGGAGAGGAGTGCTGTGTCTGTGCCGTGGCCCGTCCGGAATCCGGTTTGTGACTGACGTAGTATTTTATTCGTCTCGAGGAATTGGGAGAGTTGCACATTGACTAATTTCTCAGCCACCTTGCTGAAACAGGGAAGGAGCGAAATGGGTCTATAGTTGGCCAAATCGTCCGGGTTTAGGTTGGGCTTTTTCAGCAAGGCCTTGATGACTGCGCCCTTCCAAGAGGAGGGCACTATGCCTTGGGCCAGAGATGTGTTGATCAGATCCCTAATGGTCGGTGAGGTGCTGGGAGAGACCGTTTTTAAGAATCTGACGGGTGCTGGGTCCAGGGGGGATCCACTTCTCATTTTGGCCAGCATGGTAGTGACCTCATCGAGGGAGACTTCTCTGAAGAAGGACAGCCGCGGGCAGGTAGAGGAGGCGTCTAACTCCACCGGGAAGGGGGGGCTGATTGGGGGGAGGGATTCCAGGATCCGCGTGATTTTGGAATCAAAGTATGAGGCTAAGTCCTTGCATCTGTCCGGCGGGGGAGGCGAGGCGGCGGGAGCTGAGGGAATGTTGAGTAGTTCCTTAACTATCAGGAAGGATTCTTTGGCAGAATTGGCCGCGTTTTTAATTCTGTTGTCGTAAAAGGTGGACTTGGCTAGTTTAATGGCCGATTTATAGCGTCTTACTGCTATGTTATAGGTGTCTTTTTTACTATGTAGCCAGTCTTTCCTCCACAGTCTTTCCGCTTTTTTACATTCTTTGCGGAGGTCACGGAGTTCCGGGGTGTACCACGGGGCATGACCTATTGTCCTATCTTTGATCTCCCGCCTTTTTATGGGAATGAGGCTATCAAGGGAGGAGGAGAGCCAGCCTCTTACTTGGGTGTCAGCCTCGGACGGGTCAGCCGCAAGGCTCGGGGTAGAAGAGTCCAGAGCTGTAGCCCAGTCCCCAGTCGAGAGTTTGGCCCACGATCTGTCTTTAGAGAAGATGGGGGCTTTATGGGGTTTCTTGATGGCCCCAGGAATGTTGAAAGTGATTACAAAATGGTCCGTCCAAGGAAGTGGTTGGGAGTTGGTAAATTGGAGGGAAGGGATGTTCGAAAACACTGGGTCGAGAAGGTGTCCTTTAACATGTGTTGGACCGGTATTGGCAAGAAGAAGGCCCTGGGAAGCCAGGTCGCAGATAAGATCGGCAGCGCCTGTGTCCAACGGGTCATCAAAGTGAATGTTGAGGTCGCCTGTTAGGAGGAAGTTTGATGATAAGTGGGCTGAAGAGGAAACAATTTCCAAGAGTGATGCTGCAAAGGTGGGGAAGTGGCCGGGAGGCCGGTACACCAGAAGACCTGAGAGGGAGCTGGTCGGAGTAAGCTGAAATGTGAAGAGACAGCTCTCTGATTCCGGGGTTGCCATTGTGTTAATTCGGCCGGCGAGGTGGTCCCTGAAAATGATAGCAATTCCACCTCCTCTCCCTAAAGGGCGTGGTTGGGACAAGATGAGAAAGCCGGGGGGGAGAGCCAATACCATATCGGAATTGGAATGCACAGTGATCCAGGTTTCTGTCAAAAAGAGTATGTCCAGGTTTAGATCGACAATTAGGTGATTAATATGCAGGGCATGCTTCGGGAGCGATCTACAATTTATTGTCGCCATTTTGGGGGCCGGCGGTGGGACCGGAGATTTAGGGAGGTGTAGCTTCGTCGGTTTGCAAATAGTGCAGCTGACGTAGGGAGTGTTAGGATCTTGCTGGACGTGGCATGCGCTGGTTTTTCTGGGTCTAAGGCTAAGTAGCTCCTTGCGGGAGTAGCTCAACTTTGTAGTTGGAGGGACCGGCATAGAGTCTGGCCCTAGGCCCGGTCGTGCGCGGACGGGCGCAGACGGGCTTGCCTTAGGCGCGCCTTCGGCGCGCAAACGGCGCTCCCGCTGCGCTCGTCCGCTGCGCTTGTGTGGCCGACACATTTATGGTGGTGTTGGGGGCGTGGCCTCGCAGGGGGCGTGGCTCGCCTTCGAACCGCGATGGCGGTGTGTTGTTGATCCTGTCTCAGCGCTGGTTGCCGCTGTCTCAGGAGTGCCTCAGAGGGTCTGCTTAGCGCGTGAGGGAAGCTCTTTCAGTGCAGGTGAGGTTAAAATACACAAGAATACACAAGAATACAAGTAGTTTTAAAAATAGAACGAAAGTGCCGTCCTCCGGCTTTCCGCCTCAGAGGAATTACAGTGCAATGCTTGGTGCGCTCGATCAGCGTTTATATAAGGTTCCTGGGTGGGCGTGGCCTCGCAGGGGGCGTGGCTCACCTTCGAACCGCGATGGCGGTGTGTTGTTGATCCTGTCTCAGCGCTGGTTGCCGCTGTCTCAGGAGTGCCTCAGAGGGTCTGCTTAGCGCGTGAGGGAAGCGCTTTCAGTGCAGGTGAGGTTAAAATACACAAGAATACACAAGAATACAAGTAGTTTTAAAAATAGAACGAAAGTGCCGTCCTCCGGCTTTCCGCCTCAGAGGAATTACAGTGCAATGCTTGGTGCGCTCGATCAGCGTTTATATAAGGTTCCTGGGTGGGCGTGACCTCGCAGGGGGCGTGGCTCGCCTTCGAACCGCGATGGCGGTGTGTTGTTGATCCTGTCTCAGCGCTGGTTGCCGCTGTCTCAGGAGTGCCTCAGAGGGTCTGCTTAGCGCGTGAGGGAAGCACTTTCAGTGCAGGTGAGGTTAAAATACACAAGAATACACAAGAATACAAGTAGTTTTAAAAATAGAACGAAAGTGCCGTCCTCCGGCTTTCCGCCTCAGAGGAATTACAGTGCTGATGCGTGTTTCTCGTTTCAGATGGCTATTATCGTGTGGGGGCCCTGGATGAGTGTGACTTTCTTATTTTGGAGTGATGAGCTTTTTTATTTTCGGAGTGAGTGGCCCCTAACCCCCAAAACCCCCGAGGCTGAATCCAGGATTAGAAGCAGACGTACCAGGCTGACCAGACTGGAGGGTGTGCTTCCTTGGCACCGGATACAGATGAAGATGGAGAATCATGGCCTACAAGAATGAACTGTTTTCCTAAGAAGAAACCAACTATAGAAGAGAACTTTTTTAAGTGACTGAACTTTTTAAATTTACTTGACAATCTACAGTTGGCTGCCTCAGCAGTCAGGTTTAAATTCAGAATTTAAAGAATTTTTTTTTGACAAAGTCAACAGTTATATTCTTTGAAAAAAATTCATTGACCTGAAATGTATTTCCTTGGCCTGCATTCTTGAATCTTGCATTTTTCCCATGTTTCTATTTCAGATGGACATTATGCCACTTTTGCAGTTACCATATACAGGCCCCACTTGAAAAAAAAAAAATTCTCAGTCCTGTTCATGGTTTTGATTTTCCAGTTTAAAAGATGCAGTGCCACATTTAATAATATGATCTTTGGTTCAATGACTCCTTTTACTATATGACATGATGTTTTGATTTTAGTATGCTACGCTATTTCATTATTGATACACTTGTTTATCTTTCACCTATTTCATAGTTTTCCTGTTTTCTGCAAAACAGTCTTGTCACTGGAAAGAAAGCAATGTTTTAAATGATGGTGCACACATGTGTTCCACAGATTGACCCAGAGGGACTAGGTGCAAACTGTTTTCTGAGTTAGATGATTTGTGACCTTTACCTATTGCCTTTGGCATGGTCTACTATTATTCAATTTTCCAAATTTAAGTCTATGATCTTTTAGAAGAAAATATATACACCACACTTAGATAACTTTCTTTGATTTATTGCTTGATATGCATAGTGCTACACCGGCTATTTTGTAGGAATGGGGTTATCCTTGTTTTCCTGTTATTACACTATCACTTTTATCCATCAACTCTTAATTAGAAAAGTGGGATTAGTTCCAAGGGTGGTCACCCTAGACTTTAAGTTGTCCTGGGAGGTGTGTCTTTTAGTCAGGTTACGTCCTACATCTATTAGTCCACCGCAGCTACCTGTGCTGTTTGTTTGTGGAGGGAGGCAAGCGGCACAACTTCCTGGTTGCTCCATCGGAGGCGGCCATATTTGGTGGGTTGACGCGCTAGTCTCCCACTCCGCCTAACCTACTTAGCTCTCAATTACTCGCGCAGCGGTGACGCGCAGCGGTAGCGCCGTAGACGCGCCGGACTGGCACCAGTCTGCGCCAGTCCGCGTCCTGTCGCTCCAGCGGTCCGGCAGGTATACTGGTTTGCCATGACTCTCCCCTCCTACACTTATGATGTCCCCTCATTGCTTGCCTTACGCCCTCCCTTACGCTCTCATTGTGCCCATTTGTTTCATCCGTCTGATATTAATTATCTCTGTAGGAACTGTAATTGGAATCCCTCTATCCTAAATATAGGTATCCCACACCCTTCTCCAGCTCTGGAATGGAGATTGTATCTCCTAAATTGCAGGTCCGTATGTAAACACCACACGGAATTACATACAATGATTGAAGAGCTCAACCCCCACGCACTTTTCCTAACGGAAACTTGGCTTCACTTAGACAACGATCCAGCGATTGGGTGGGCCATTCCCCAGGGCTTTACACTCAAGAGGCTGGACCGTCAGACCGGGAGGGGCGGGGGACTGGCTATTGTCTATCGAGACAATTATAAATGCCGTATTACCCCTACCACCTCACCTACCTGCGAAAGTGTTCATTTTTCATTAGAATTCTCCCCTACTACCACCTTTTCAGGAATATTAGCCTATCGCCCTCCAGGTGCTTTAAAAAACTCCATCGCTCAAATAACCGATCTTGCTGCTAGCATTGTGCTGTCTTCACCCAACTTCACTCTACTGGGGGACCTTAATCTGCATCTTGATGACCCTCACAATACAGCAGCCAATACGCTCCGCTCTAACCTTTCAGCACTGGATCTTCATCAAAAAGGATTTCATATAACCCACAATAGAGGCCATCTTCTGGATCACATTTATAGCAACAGCGACGATCTTACAGTGCTAACCCCGATTCCGTTACCATGGACCGACCACTTTTTGGTTCCTTTTATCTGGCATACATATTCTCCCATCCCCACCTGTCATCTTGCTAAACAGCGAGGTAGGAAGTGGTCTTCACTCCCCCTCTCTGAATGGGAAACTGCACTGGCCAGAGACCCCCCGAGAAAAGCCCCGAATGCCAATATCGCTGCCAATAATTTCGATAGCTGGATCTCTTCCTCTCTGGACATGGTCCTCCCTGTGCGAGTTACCAATGTCACTAAAAGAATGAGACCTGCTCCTTGGTTCACTCCTAACCTTAAATCGAGGAAACAACTCTGTCGGAAATATGAAAGAGCCTGGAGACAAGATTACTCCCAAGACAAGAAAACTAGTTATAGAGCGGCCATCAGGCTCTATAAACGGGAGCAAAAAAACAGCACAAGCCTCTTATTACGGCAGCAAAATCGAGGCTGCCGCTAATGCCCCAAGGGAAATCTTCAAAATCGTTAAAACCCTTACCTCTCCCCCTACTGAATGTCCCTCCGTGGAGGGTGCCCAGGATCGCTGTATCAACCTGGCGAACTTTTTCTCCCAAAAGATTCAGACTATTTACTGTTCTTTTGGAGAAGTCGATAGCACCCCGGACCCCTCTTCCCCTACTTTCCTGTCCACTGCTACTCCTTGCCAGCTAAATACCATTCCTCTTTTAGATATGCCTACTCTGGACAGACTTATTTCTCAAATTACCTCTGGTTCACCCAGTGACTCAGCATCCCCCCAGACCCTTCTGAAGGTAGTGGACATAATCCGCCCGGTCATACTGGACGTCCTCAACACCTCCATCACCACAAAATCCGTACCCCCGTCATGGAAGTGCGCAATGGTGAGGGCTCTGTTGAAGAAGCCCAACCTGGACCAGGACAACCTGGCGAACTATCGCCCTATCTCTTTGCTCCCTTGGCTGAGTAAACTATTGGAGAGGCACGTGAACAACATCTTGATGAGCCATTTGGAATCAAATGGGCTCCTGCGTGCCTCCCAAACAGGGTTCCGCCCTCGACATGGAACCGAAACCGCTCTCCTAGCGGTAACGGAGGAAGCTAGAACTGTGTTGGACCAGGGTGGAAAGGTCGCCATTATCTTATTAGATCTAAGTGCTGCGTTCGACACAGTCAACCATGTCACGCTTTTACAACGCCTGGCGGACATGGGTGTGTCGGGCGCAGCCTTAGAATGGCTGACATCCTTCCTGGCTGACCGCTTCTTTCAGGTCTTCGAGGGCGAGGTGACATCCCCTAAACACCCTCTCAGATGTGGGGTTCCTCAGGGCTCCTCCCTGAGCCCCACTCTGTTTAATGTCTACATGGAGCCCCTAGACAGGATAGTCCATCCCTTTGGTGTGCGTATTGTCACCTACGCAGACGATACCCAACTGGTGGTCTCCTTAGACCACCAGGAGGGATCGTCCAGCACCTTAGGCTCCTGTCTGGAGGCGGTTTCCAGATGGATGCAATCCTCATGTTTAAAACTCAACGGGGAGAAGACAGACGTCATCTTGCTGGGCAATTCCTCTCCCTCGGGTTTTGCATCCTCCTGGCCTCCATGTTTAGGCCCACCCCCCTCGCCCAAACCTCAAATAAAAAGCCTAGGGATTTGGCTTGATACCGACCTGAACTTTTCGGTACAAGCTACGAAGACTGCGGCTACCTGTTTTGGGTTGATGAGGATGCTACGGAGGGTGCTCCCTCTGCTCCCATTTCAGGCAAGGAGGATCCTGATCCAGGCCCTTATACTATCTCGCCTGGATTATGGGAATGTCCTCTATATGGGAGCTCCTGCCTATACCATCCACAGGCTCCAAGTCGCCCAAAACAGTGCAGCCCGTCTACTTTACAACCTTCCCCGTTGGCAGTCAGCGAGGAATGCTTTGAGGGAACTTCACTGGCTTCCTATAGCTGGAAGAATACAATTTAAGGCCATGTGTATTTTACACAAGGCCTTTCATCGCACCGGCCCTGCAATTCTTCAGTCCCTGGTCACTCCCTATGCTCCATCTCGTTCTCTTCGGTCCAGCTCTTCTCAGTTGGCTACTCCCATCAGAGTCAAGAAGGCTCGATGGGGTGGCCGCTCCTTCTCACACACTGCGGCAAGGCTATGGAACACCCTCCCTCTGCCTCTGCGGGAAACTTTAAACCATCTCTCCTTTAGGAAAACTTTAAAAACACACTTGTATACCACATTCTGTTGACCTGCCCTGAGCCCTTGCTAATTGAATTTCTGTCACTAGCGCTACGAGGCCTCCGGGTAGATAGCGCTATACAAGTACTGCTTCATTCATTCATTCATTCATTAGTTATGGTTGCCCAGACCTTGAGGACCCTTTGTCATGTTTATTTGTCAGATTTTACCAAATCCTTTATTAAGTTGACCAAAGTAGGTAGGCCTCATTTAGGCCCCTTGTTGTTTTCATTTCACAAACATGTCCCTACATCAATACATTTCATGAGTTATCATTAGAAGTTGAGGCACATTTAGTTCTTAAGTTGACCGAAGTAGGTAGGCCTCATTTAGGCCCCTTGTGGTTTTCATTTCACAAACATGTCCCTACATCAATAGATTTCATCAGTTATCACTAGAAGTTGAGGCACATTTAGTTCAAGGGTGCTTTGGTTAGTTTTTGTTGTTGTCAGATCAATCTTAGTTACACTTCAACATTCAGGTCAAGGGTGCTTTGATTTGTTTTCAGTTGTTTGTTAGATTTATATTACCTACATCAAGTTTTAGGTGGTATTTTCCTTAAGTTGTCATTTATTTTAGGGAGTCTTTTAGTTTTTGGTTTTGTTGATAGATTATGTTGATGTTTGTTTATTAGTTTGTTGTTGTTTACAGATGTTAGCAAATTAAAGTCAAGGGTGCAATGTCCTGACATGGTTTTTGGCTCTATTTCTGAGTGATGGTGACTTTAAGCTTGCTAACATCCTGAATCTCTATTCTTGCTTTGTGTTGGTCCTTTTAAGGCCTTTTTCCAGACCTAGAAGCATAAATTAGAGGATAGCTGCTTAATATGATGATAGATCCCTTATTCTTGACTCTATTCCATCTATTGCCTATTGGCTTTGACATAATTATGTGTCCTTTCATCATCCTACCTATTGTAGAGGGTGGATCCTGTAGTCCTGACTTTATATTACATATTGGTATGGTTTGTGTAGGTACTCTGATAGAGCTAAGTGTTATTTCATCCTTCTCAGGCCTTCAAGGCCCAGAACTAGAAAGACTCCATTTTGCTTTCTGTCCCTGCAGAACTGAGATGCTTGCAGGGTAAAGGTAATGTTTTAGTTATGAGCTGTTGTTCACTTGCAGAGAACCGGTCTGGGCCAGCCCTTATCGGTAGGCTGTATTATTCTCTGTGTGGAAGACACCACAAAAGGCCGGCCGGCTGGGTGTGTGTCCTTGACGCGGAGTGGTGCAGAGATCTGATGTGCGGCGGGCTGATGGCTGGAACCTTCCATGAGGAGACAGCATTCCATATTAGTGAAGTGCAGAGGCGGAGTCAGTTAGTTGAGTTGGATTGGAGCAGAGGAGAGGAGTGCAGTTGCAGAAGGAGTGGAGAATCAGAAAGAGTTTGAGTTGGAAGGAGTTCAGTCGATGATTGGAGCAGAAAGAGTTGAGTGCAGAAGGAGTGGAGAAGCAGAGGAGTTGGAACAGAGGAGAAGAGACAGTGGATGCTTGGAACAGAGAGAAGACAGACAGACAGTCAGTGAGCTGGAACCAGAGAGAGAGAAGCCAGAAGCAGTTGTGAGCAGATGGTGTTTTGAACAGAGAGAAGTGAGACATTGTTTGGAACTGAAGGACGCAGTCAGAAGCAGTTACTTATCAGAAGGAGTTGTGAACAGCTGCAGTCTAAAGTGATGCCTTTTGGAAGAGACTGAAGTTATATTGTCGATTAATCTGTGGGAGCAGCTGGAGTGAATTGGACATTGGAACAGAGATAATCAGACAGAGTGAAGAAGCTAGTGGAGCGAACGGTTATCAGAGCGGCAGAAGCTATTAGACTGAAGTTGGAAGGTGGAGAGAGTTCGTGGGGGAGAGGAATCCAGTGCAGAGTGATCAGCGCAGATGTGTGTCCAAGAGTGCAGGAGAGGATCTAAGACGAGCTAAGGCACAGACGAGAGAGGAGCCCAGATGACAGCTAGAGCAAGACCTCACACTCCTTTGGTGATACCCTTCTTTATCTTTAAATATTTACCTTGTCCCTATTGTATGTCTAATCCTTTTTCTTTCAGCGGTGTGCAGTCCATTTACAGTCCCTGTTAGTTACATGTGGATGTGGTCAGTCTATTTACAGTCCCTGTTAGTTACATGTGGATGTGGTATAGTAATAGAGCTTTACAGAGACCCCGCAGATCTGTGTATGTGTCTATTCCCATTTTACCTTTCAGGCTATGTGTTATAGTATAGTGTTATATTGGAATAAAGAAACCCCAGTTCTTAGTGAACCAGTGTGCATGTGTTGTTCTTATGATAGAGCTAACCTTTCTTCTAACCAGATGCTGTATATTAACTGATGGATCAAAAGGAAATAGGAGCGCTTAACTCAGGGAATATCTTTTTCATACAGTGTGTGCCTCTTGTTCTTATAGTGTAGGTAACCTTTTCTTCTAGTCAGGTGTTACAGCAGGTAAGTAGTCACTGAATAATTAGGGAGAGAGGAGCCCTTGAGCTAGGAGAATAAGTTATACACTAAGTAATTCGGCCATTCCATAATATTATTGAAGTAGTGAACCTCTAGTGAATAGTGAGAGAAACTTCCCAACATAGAGAGAGAAAGAGCTGAAGGTATTCATAGGAAAGTGATCGTCGTTGGGATGCGGCATTATACCCACTGGATTGTGGCTTGTAAGTAAGTGAGCATCAGGGTGGATACTGATGTGTAATGAGATCGTCTCTAGAGAAAGAGGCGTTAATGAGAGAACTGACTGAGGTTAGTGTGTATACCCACAGGACTGTGGCTTGTGTTTGTATGAAATAGTGAGAGCACTGGGGGTATACAGTGCCTATCTTGAGCGAGCACTGGGTGTAACCAGTGTGTAATGGTAAATAATCAGAACTGCCCCAGGGTAGATTAGTCTGGGCTCATGTGGTCGAGAGACTATGAGGTATGAGTGTGGTGTAGGGCATGGACGTCCTTAGTAATCCCTATAGATTTAGTGGTGTTTCTGATGATATGAGCTTGTATATTGCGAGTTCCCCATCCTCAGGTAGGTACCCAGGTGCCTGGATAGATGGGTCCTGAGGAGGGAGGTGGTTGCGTTTCGGCTGGGTTGGTGGTGCTCTGGTGAGCTGATTCTATCTGGTCTGAGAATCCCGTCGTTACAAGGATCCAGGTGGACGGAGATGGAGGGCTGTGCAGCTAGATGAGCATCATAAACAAGGCCTGGTTTCTGTCAAGCGCTGACGCCTTTCTTTCCATTCGAAATATTCTGTCGCATTGGTTAGAGGCACACATGCACTTTGACAAGAGTAGAAAGTTTGTTTGAAAAGTACACACTAAGCTTTCTGTGCTTTGGATTCAACATGATGTAGCCAAATTTGATATTCATAACCTCCCTCCAATTGTTTTTCTACAAAAGACTCCTTTTCTAGAAAATCTTTTATTCGCAATTATTTATTTCTATTGCTAACATACTGATTGTTTTCTAAATTAACACGTATTTCTGTTGTGTTTTACATACATATATTTTTTGCATTTGGTGCAATGCTTTTTGAGACTGTGCTATGTAACGGGCGCCTTATGTAATATGCTGTTTGTCTTCTATAATATGCAGAAGTGAAAGTTATGTGTGTTATATTTATTATTTATTTTCCACAATATTGCTTTTGTTCGCGATGTGTAATAATAAATATGCTGTGAATTGATTTTGTTCAGTGTACTGGATGTCACTGTATTGTGGCTAAAAATTACTTTTAAGGTGTGCAATTTTCGTTTTTACGAAGTGCAGTTGTAGACACTTTTTTTTTGTTCAATAAGTTTATTAAGTTTGAAGAAGAATATAAATAGTTAAATACAATACAAAGTGATACAAGTGATGGAAATATCAAGAAGAACAATATATTATTTGGTCAAATGGCACATAGATTTTCTCAAATAATACATGAGCATAATATAAAAGACCAGAAGGGTTATGCCAATGAACTAAAAATAGCCAACAAAAGTATCACCATGGTAAAAGAAAAGGAATATATAGAGAGAGAAAGGAAACAAGGAAAGAATAAAGAGTGTGAAATACAGGACAGTAAGAGAAAGAAAAAGAGAAGAATTGAAAGAATACAAGGGGGAAGGAAAAGAGAGGGAAGAAAGGAAGAACCTACTGTGGTGCTACAAGTATACAACAAATACAACAATCAACTAGATGATGCAAAGGGGAACTGATCAACCAACCTTTTCAAAGCCAAATCCATATATGTATCCAAAGCTCTCCAAACATTACTAGAGATATTAGGGGTAAGATGAGCCTCATCAACCGAAATGTGTGCACTTCTTAAAAAAGAGACCCACGCCCACCAAGTATGATATGGAAGAAAAAGACTTACATTCCATAAGAATCACTTCAACAGCTACTGTCAATAGAAGATCTAACAATTGTAACTCTAAGGTATCCAACGGCAGAGGCTCCCTGGAAGCTGATGGTCCCAACATAATCATGGGAAAGGAAAGCTGGAATTGAGATTGAAAAATTAACATAGGATGTTTATGGATTAAATCCCAGTAGGGTTGTAAAAGTGAACATTCAAAGAACATATGTGGATAATCACCAGCAGCCAGACCACAACTCCAACAAAGATCATCATCCTTCAGGTTTAACGAGTGTAACCGTACAGGAGTCCAATGAAAAAGATTGATGGAGAAGAATTTAGATTGAATTAAAGAAGGGGCCATTTTATTGCGAAGAGTAAGCTTCCCAATCAACTGCCAAGTTTCTGGAGATACATGTTCAGTGAGTTCCTGATCAAAGTGATGCAACCATTTTTGTTGGGTAACAGTATGGCTGAGATACCCGCCACCCCCTCTCAACACGATCCCCAAAAGAAGGGAAACCGGAAACAGTTCTTCGAAGTTTTTGGATGTGGGAGGGAGTGACCCTCCCGCGGCCGTATTTATTAAAACAAAAAATTAAACATTAAACGTTTCATATTATGTACAATTTCATTATCACATTTGCGATGTTTGGCTAATCTTAACATATTCTCTAATACAGAGGTTCTCCTAGCCGAACTAGCATCCTACAGAAACATTCTCTATAAACACTGAAATTGTACATCCTAACGTTTAAGGGCCAACGGCAAGGTCATAACCGGTGTCAAGATCCCTAACCAGACTTACCCCTCCCACTTGGGAAGGGCGACAGCACAGAGGCTTACCTCAAGTGCAACTACTAACAATTTCCCTTGACTTGTCGGGGGCACTTAAGACTCGACGCCATTTAAAGGTCGTTCGAATACTTGTGTGTGGTATCTAGAAGGTATCGTGGACCTCCCCCCACCCCACACAACTTACCGCATCTGCCGTCGCAGATGACCCTGGCCCCGGGAAATTCCTCAGGAGGGGGCTGTAACCCCTCCTACACAGGAAGGGGCCTTGACCGCCTTTCCTTAACTTCCGGCGACCCGCCCTTAGACGGGACCGCCTCCCCATTGAGGGGCCAATGGCCACCTCCCCCGAGCGCTCCCATCCGTGTTGGGTGACGCCCACTCATAGGGATCTACCAATTAGTGCTCACCGATCATGACCTTACCGCCTACCAAAAAATAAATACGACAATTCGAACTTATGCAAACATTGGTCGCTACGACCGAAAGAGCATGCTCAAAAGCAACACTACATCAAGTCCTTTTAATCGTAACAACCTAAATGATATTCATCATACTTTATTATAAAAAACAACAAAACTGATATTTTCCCAAACTGTAAACGAAAAAGGAAGAACATACTTAGAAAAATCCACTTTATTGCACAACAACTTGCTGTCCTCAGGGGCTGGTGGGTGGGTCAAAATTGGCTCTTTGTTCTGTCCCGAGCTCACGTGTAGCGAGGAGGTGCAGCTTCGGAGCACAAGAACAAGAGGACGTCTTCTGGCCTTGCGTCTCCTTTTATCCGTCTTCAGGGCGGGCGTAAACCCGCCCCTGCCCGTACCGAGGGCGTGGCTGGCTGCGTCAGTGTCTAGGCCAGCCCACTCCAGGGCGGGAACAGGCGCGCCCCGGCTACGCCGCTTCGGGCATACCAGCCGAGACGCGCCTCCCGCCCAAAAATGGCTTCCCGGGGGGATCGAGGCACTCCGCCATACGTGCGGGGGGACCGAGTGGTCGCCCCTTTCCATATGGCTGAGATACCCGCCACCCCCTCTCAACACGATCCCCAAAAGAAGGGAAACCGGAAACAGTTCTTCGAAGTTTTTGGATGTGGGAGGGAGTGACCCTCCCGCGGCCGTATTCATTAAAACAAAAAATTAAACATTAAACGTTTCATATTATGTACAATTTCATTATCACATTTGCGATGTTTGGCTAATCTTAACATATTCTCTAATACAGAGGTTCTCCTAGCCGAACTAGCATCCTACAGAAACATTCTCTATAAACACTGAAATTGTACATCCTAACGTTTAAGGGCCAACGGCAAGGTCATAACCGGTGTCAAGATCCCTAACCAGACTTACCCCTCCCACTTGGGAAGGGCGACAGCACAGAGGCTTACCTCAAGTGCAACTACTAACAATTTCCCTTGACTTGTCGGGGGCACTTAAGACTCGACGCCATTTAAAGGTCGTTCGAATACTTGTGTGTGGTATCTAGAAGGTATCGTGGACCTCCCCCCACCCCACACAACTTACCGCATCTGCCGTCGCAGATGACCCTGGCCCCGGGAAATTCCTCAGGAGGGGGCTGTAACCCCTCCTACACAGGAAGGGGCCTTGACCGCCTTTCCTTAACTTCCGGCGACCCGCCCTTAGACGGGACCGCCTCCCCATTGAGGGGCCAATGGCCACCTCCCCCGAGCGCTCCCATCCGTGTTGGGTGACGCCCACTCATAGGGATCTACCAATTAGTGCTCACCGATCATGACCTTACCGCCACAGGTCCGGATAGTTGACCGGCTATCCGGACCCCCCACCAAACTCCTACCTAAAGGTCATGTTTTAACGATTTTAACCAAGCTAGGAAGTCACCTATGAGTAACTCATTGCCCACCCTCGACAAATGCACACCATCCCCCAAATACATACTGTCATCATTAATACAACTATGCGAGATCGAATGCAATGTCTTGGAACGGAACAACCGACTCACTTTGTTATTCAATTTCTTAACGGAATGATTCAAAGCAGGGATCGAGATAGCCCCCCGCCACACTTTTCGTGGGATCATATGAGACCACGCAATTGTACACCCCGGAACTCTCCTTGCTAACCAACTTACCGTGGAAAGCATAGCCTCCAGGAGAAGTCGTCTACCGGTGGTGACTAGATCATTGCCCCCCAAATGTACTATGACTATGGACGGCGGTGACCTCATCCGCTCTAACAAACCCTCAAAAAATGCCTGAAACTGGTCAATACAGAGACCGCCCCTTCCGTAGAAGGACACTCTGTACCCGTATTCCCCAGGTACGTGAATCATATCACCTGCTTTGAATACGTCTGCGGCCCGTCTCACGTATGAGTGGCCTACAACCCACACCTCCTTTCTCTCAGCCGGTGATGTGTGACCGCTGGCCTGGTGTTGGGTCAACTGCACAGTCCGCCCTGCCGCGTAGGCTTGCGCAACTGAAAACAAACAAAAGACAAGAAGCGTGAGTACATGATTACAGCTTCACAACATGTGCAATCGCACATACCTCTTATAACAATTGGAGGACCAACGCCCCACCCGTTTCACTTGTTCTACATTAAGACCCCTGGCTGTAGCTTCTGTGGCAGCCCCTATCCGAAAGGAATGGGTCCCAAATTCACCCGGGTCCAAGCCCGCTGCGGCAATGGCCATTGCAAGCACCCGCTGAAACTGAAACCTTGTCAGCGGGGTGGCGTCTACATGCCTCAACAATGTCCCCCCCCATGATGCCACCCTTCGTGCTAGGTAATCTTCTAAGCACTGAACCGGACACATGGATGACTCGGGGATCCTGCGAATGATCGTGCAGTCCCCCCTCCCATCTTGGTCAGTCTTGGACCTGAGAAAGGAGACAATCATCGCATCACCCCTGATCTGAACCTGCTCCCTGCACAAGCCCCCCGTCACATCCCGTTTGTTCCTTGCAACTAGTTCACTAACTCTCATAGCCCCGTGAAATGCCAGCATAAATGCCGTCCGGAACAAACAGGTCTCGAACGGGGACGAGCATGTGTTAGGGAGTGTGGTCAGCAACTGGGACAACCTGTCTAGACCTATCGGTCGTCTTACGTCTACTCTGCGACCCTCCAGACGTTGCCACCCACGCAGCGCTTTCTGTACCGTAAAAGACGCTGTCGGGTCCAGGATACCATGGGCCCTGGCAACAAAGGAAATGGCGGCACGATGCCTTTGGGCCGTGGCCACCGATTTCCCGGCCCTACGTAAGGACATCAGGAAAAGTACTACCAACTCCTCCTGCCCCCACAGTCCCCCTCTCTCTACCCCCAAAAAGGCTAAATAGGCCTGGAACGCCCCTTCATATGCCTTCCTTGTCCTGGGTGCTAGACTCTCTCCCACGAGGTGACGAAGTTCGGGGCACCGAGAGACCAGAGAGCTTCGGGGAAGGGTGCCGGCTCCGGGTCCGCTGAAGGAAGGAAACCCGAGAAAGCCTGCATGTGAAAACGAGACAGTGCATCAGCGGCCTGATTCATCACCCCAGGGACATGTTTTGCTCTGAATACCACGTTCAGTTGCATACACAGTAAGACAATTTCTTTGAGCAGCCTCAAAATCAATTTACAACGGGCTGCCTGACTATTGATGCATTCTACCACGGTCATATTGTCGGACCAAAACACAACAGAATGATCTCTGAACCCTTCCGGCCAGGTTCTCAGGGCCACCAGAATGGGAAATAATTCGAGGAAAGCGATGTTACTTGTCAGCCCCTTCTTGTGCCACCATAGGGGCCACTTCTGTGCCGACCATTTTGTGCCGAAGATGGCGCCAAAACCTACGCTTCCTGCTGAATCTGTCCATAGCCCAAGCTCATCGGAGGACATGACTGGCTTGTTCCAGACAACTCGGCCATTGAAGTCCGCCAAGAATGCTAACCAAATCCGAATGTCCTGGCGGACCTCAGTCGATAACCTTGTGCGATGATGACCCTCCTTCAGGCCAACCATCGCTTGGGCAATTGAGCGGGAAAAGGGGCGGGCCATTGGTATCACTCTCAAGGCAAAGTTCAACTTTCCCACTAACTGTTGCAACTGATGCAATGTAACCTTGGATGCATTTAAACATACTTGGAGGGCTGCCCTGAATTTCGACACCTTGCTAGCTGGTAAACGGAAGCACCCCTCCCTTGAGTCCAACTCGATCCCCAGAAACTCGAGGCAAGTCGTGGGACCCATAGTTTTACCCGGTGCCAACGGCACGCCGAGATGGCCCATTAACACACAGAATCCGTCCAAGGCCTGGGCACATTCGGGACTACCGGCGGGGCCAAGGAACAGAAAGTCGTCAAGGTAATGCATTACATTTCGGAAACCCGTTGTCTTAGTGAACACCCATTGCAGGAAAGTACTGAATTGCTCAAAGTAGGCACATGATATAGAGCAACCCATTGGCATACACCTATCCATGTAAAATGACCCCTGGAACCCGAATCCCAAAAGACGCTGATCGTCTGGGTGTACCGGGAGCAACCGGAACGCTGACTCGATATCAGATTTCGCCATCAACGTCCCGTGCCCCAGGCGATTCAAGATGGCTACCGCCTCATCAAAAGATGCGTATCGCACCGAACAAACTTCTGGATCAATTGCGTCGTTCACCGAAAGACCTTGTGGAGCAGACAGATTATGGATCAAACGGAACTCACCCGGGTCCTTCTTGGGGACTACCCCTAACGGAGAACAAACGAAACCTGGTACCGGGGGTTCACTAAACGGGCCGGCGACCCGTCCCCGGCTAACCTCTTTCTGAATTTTTTCTTGCACTACCGGTGTATGTTGTAAAACGGAAAGTTGATTTTTGCACGTCCCTACACCCTGAAAGTCCCCCACCGGGATGCGGAAACCATGTGTAAAACCGTTCCGTAGCACCCCGGCAGAAGTACGATCCGGGTATTCGCTGAGCCAGGGAATCATTGCCAAGGTATCAATCGGGGTTGGCAAAGGCGCCCCTCGGCCTAGCTTAGACCTGTTTGGCGCCTCCCTTACCCCCATTCTCACCCGTTCTGGCTCTGCACGATGACTCAGGATGGGACGACCCACACGTACTACACTCATGTTTGAACTTACACGATCCCGGAGGCCTGGTACATTTCCCCTTGTTGAAATTAAAACAGAAACCCTTTTTCCCTGTATTGCCTGCGGGCCTCGACTGGTCGTCGGTGCTCGTACTCGGTCGAAAGGGCGTCCCCACATTTTGGCGGGAGTAATCAACAACATTGCTCCCGACCAATGGCATTCTTAACATTCCCGATTCTTTCATTTTGTCCCAAGTTAACGAATCGTAACAATCCCAAGTCAAACTCTTGTTATGTTCCTTTTCCTTTCTGAACAGATTGTCATAACAAAACCAATGGTTACCTTGATACGTTGTCGAGTAACCCATAATTCGTGATTGGTAAACGGGAAACTCAGGGAGCAACTCGGGCCTACGTTCCCCCAAAATCGATGTGAAAATACCCCATGCATTGCCCCAGTTGCCAATGTTCTCGTTAACCTTAAAGGCGGCCATTTTTGCGCGCCAAACACTCGGATGCATCAAGTCCTTCTGACTTTTCACATGCTCCACATCGTAATGATCAACAAGCAGGGAAAAAATATTCACGTACTCTCCCGCCCAGATCTTTTCTTTTATAGCTAACGGCACATGTTGTCCTAATCTCTCTCTACGAGAGGGTGCTGACTCGTCCCTTGCAATCGGCAATGGCCGCTTACCTGCACCGGACGCAGCTTCTGCCGCTTGCGGCTTGTTTATCCCCGCCACTCTAGCTGCCTCTTTCTTCTCACGAAGCCCTTTTATCAGCGCCTGTGCCTCGGCAGCCGTGGCGCCATCACCACTATCCCCCAACCACGCTGCTAGCTGTGCTGCCAGCTCGGGGGGCATGTCTTCCTTGGATGTCGGGGAGACGACCCCCGGGATTGGATTCCCCTCTATCGGTACTGGGGTCGGCGCCTCGAGAGGGGCAGAGGGAACCGGGACGTCCCCACCGGCTGGAACCTTTCTCGGCCTCTTAGGTCTCCCTCCAGCCGGCGAAGGGCCCGAACCTTCCTCCCCATCTCGCTCCGCCAACCGTTTCTTTATGTCGGACATATCTTTAAAGAGTGCCCGAACCATCTGGTCAGTCGTCATTCTCTTTTCGCCTTTCCTGGGCATCTTCTTCGATGAAGTATCTGGAAGACAAAGAAAAAGATCAAAACGCTCAAAATTGGCTCTTTGTTCTGTCCCGAGCTCACGTGTAGCGAGGAGGTGCAGCTTCGGAGCACAAGAACAAGAGGACGTCTTCTGGCCTTGCGTCTCCTTTTATCCGTCTTCAGGGCGGGCGTAAACCCGCCCCTGCCCGTACCGAGGGCGTGGCTGGCTGCGTCAGTGTCTAGGCCAGCCCACTCCAGGGCGGGAACAGGCGCGCCCCGGCTACGCCGCTTCGGGCATACCAGCCGAGACGCGCCTCCCGCCCAAAAATGGCTTCCCGGGGGGATCGAGGCACTCCGCCATACGTGCGGGGGGACCGAGTGGTCGCCCCTTTCCATAAGTAAGGCAGAGGAAGTGGAAGACAAAAATTTATAAATACGTGAAGCAACATGTCCAGATCTAAACCACAAATGAAACAACGTACTAGTAGGAGAATTGTGCTCCAGACGTAGTTTAGCAAGGGCAACCTTTATTTTTAAAAAGGAATAAAAGTCTAAATTAGTGAGAGAGAACTGTTGAGCTAAGGAGGGAAAGGGTAACGGATCATTATTGGAATCATATAAATGACAAACCAGCGTAATCCCCTTAGAAGCCCAGTAAGTTATCAAAGTGAGATCAATAATAAGCTTAATTTTAGGATTACGCCACATTGAAGACCACCACGATTTATGAATCGGAGTGGCCACTCTCTTATCAATGGACCTGGCTGCTGCAATGGTGTCTAAGATGATCGTACGGGAAAAAGGAATAGATAAAGTGGACGTGGTTAAAAAGGAAGAGGTTGGCAAGGGAAAAGAGAGATCTTGCTCAATCAACACCCAGGAAGGCATGTGTCCAGGGGCAGAGGAAAACCATAAAGCACATTGAGAAGCTAAAAAAGCAACCTGGTATTTCTCCCAGTCAGGAAAATTACAACCACCCATTTCATAATGTTTTCTTAAAGATTTATATGCAATTCTAGCTCTCTTATCATTCCAGAGAAATTTAGACGTAAGGTAGTCAATCTCATGAAAAAAGGAAGAAGACAATTTCACAGGGAGCATAGAGGATACAAAGTTAATGATAGGAGTAATCATCATTTTTAAGGTTTGGAGACTACCCAACCAAGAAATATGTTTAGGGGACCAGGTGTCCAAAAGATGTCGCGCTTTAAGTAAAGTTTGAGCCTCGTTGTAAGCCACCATGTGATAGAGAGTACTACAAATCCAGATACCCAAATATTTAAGCTGTTTAGATTGCCATTTAAAACCTGCTGTACCCATATGTGCTGGGAAACAGTAAGCATTGAGGGGAAACATTTCCGTCTTATCTCTGTTAAGGGTATATCCAGAAACACTAGAAAAAAGAGCAATAGTATCTGTAATCGCGGGAATAGCTGACACAATATCATCCGAAAAGATGAGAACATCATATGCATATGTCTTTATGCAATGCGAGCCGAAAGTAAACCCCTTAATATCTGAATGAAGATCAATGAGTCAAAGGAGCGGATCAATAGAAAGTAAGAACAAAAGCGGAGACAAGGGACAGCATTGTCGAGTACCTTGGCAAAGACTAAAAAACTCAGACGTAGCCCCATTGACTCTAATATTTGCTCTAGGTTGGGCATATAAGGACATAACCTTTTAACAAAAGAATCACCAAGATTATGTGCACGAATAACAGTACGTAAAAAAGGACCAGGAGACCTTATCAAAAGCCTTCTCGACATCTAGGGCCACAGCAGCTGCTGGAAGAATAGACTACTTGGCTGTGCCCAAAATATGGCAAAAGGTACGGATATTGTCCCTAGCAAGTCTACCCTTAACAAATCCCGTCTGAGATGGATGGACCAGAGTAGGAATATAAGATTCCAATCGCTTAGCGAGAATCTTGGCAAAAATCTTAGCTTCCATGTTAAGTAGGGAAATAGGTGAACATTTTTAGGATCTGAATGGTCTTTACCTTCCTTTGGGATCACCACAATAGTAGCGCCTGCCGCGGTACCCGAAACCGAACCTTCTTGAATAAACGCGTCAAAAACAGACTTAAGATGAGGAACCACAGAATGAAGAAAGGTTTTATAAAACATAATGGGAAATCCATCTGGACCAGGGGCTTTACTTGACCGTGTGGCTTTAATTGCATGTATAATTTCCTCAGATGTAATTGAGCTACCCAATTTCTCTTCATCCTCCGTCGACACAGACTGAAGAGGGATTGTTTTCAGAAATTATCAAACCACGATTGATTAGTGGGGGTATAAAGTTTACTATAAAAGTCACGAAAAACTTCAAGAATCTCCTTATTCTACAACTTTTTAATACCAGAGCTATCATTAATAGAAGAAATTTGAGAAGACTTAAAACTAGATTCCTGAAATTTTAATGTTGCTGCTAGAATTCTACCAGCACGATTCTTCAAAAGTAGCCGTTTGGATTTCTGGGCCTGAACCCCAATGTGAGCTCTCTTGGTAACAATAGTATTATAGGAATATTTTACATTTTTAATTGTTTGCAATAATTGTTTATCTTTAGAACATCAAAAAAGAAGTTCATGCTGTTTAATAGTATCTGCTAAATCGATAAGTTCTTTCTTGATAACTGCATTTCTTTTTGCCATTACCTTAATATTTTGCCCTCTAAGCGTACATTTAAATGCATCCCATAAAACTATTGGAGAGCTGACTAAGCCTTCATTATCAGAAAAGAAACTTTCAATTTCATCATTGGGAGCCATAACTTGAGAATCATCATGTAAGATTTCTGTATTCAGCCTCCGAGATCGAGTTTTTTTTATAGGAGCAAGATTTAAGAGAGAAGAAGAAACATCCGTGTGATCTGAGACAAGAATAGGATGGATGTATGGAGAAGATGAGGATTGCACGAGAGACTAGTGGACCAAGAGATAATCAATACGAGAAACTAGAATGAGGAGAGGAAAAGAAAGAAAAATCACTACCTGTAGGATTATGAAGACGCCAAATATCCTGAAGATTAACAGAAGAGCACATGTTTAACAGTTGTTTGTGAGCTCTGAAAGGACGGAAGGAAAAGGCAGAGTTCCTATCCAACAAGGGGTCTATTGGTAAATTAAAATCACCACCAACTATTAGATTGCCATTATGAGTTGTGTGGGCTAGTTTCTTAATGATCTCTCGCCAAAATGAAGGATCATCACTATTTGGAGCATAAATATTCAAAACATAAAGATCACCAACCCCATCAGAAAGTCTAGATAACAACCAACGACCCTCAGAATCATGCTCAGCAGAGACCACTGTTAAGCCAGAATTCTTAGAAATGAGTGTTATCACACCATTTTTTTACCCAAGGCATCAGAACACACAACATCAAGGACCCACTCTTTCCTGAACAAAAGAGCCTCCTTATAAGAAACTTTAATTTCCTGCAAAAGTACCAAATCCGAAGATCAAGATTTACAATAATCCAGAATTTTAGACCTCTTCACCGGATGATTCAGTCCTCTAACATTAATGGAGACCACATTCAAACCAGTGAGGTTCCGTGACGATCGTAATTGGTGTTTTCGACTCGCACGAATATGGTCGAGTCTGGTATCTATGAACCGCAAATGACGAGTTTAGTGGGTGTACGCGTTTTCGCTGTGCTAGCCTAAACCGTTCGTTTGTTTCGTGGGTTTCTTCATCCGAGCCCACGGGTTCCATCTTAGATACGGCATCCATTTTGTCTCTTGCCCTCAAGTAGCCAGCGAACGGACGCTGTCCGCTTCGCGACCCTGGGATTCCCAAACTCTTGCGGAAGACACGTTTCCTTTAAAAGTGTCTTTATGATGAGGGGGATGGCACTGTAAGGCAGATGGCCCCGCTCGAGGCTCATCTTGCCGTGCCGGTCTATTGTTTTAGCTGTGCATTCATTAGGCACGTCCCCTTTGATGCCTGCAGCTCGTGTTTCCCGATACCACCTCTTTTACACCCTTTCCGATCTCCTCACTGTTTCTGTCTTCCTCTGCACCTGTTTCTGTCCCTTCCTCGATTCGTTTACTGCTGATTGGAATGTACTAATGGTGAGAAGATGTGTTTTTACAGTCGGGAACTACCAAACGTTTCTGTACTTATGTTCCGGGCCCTGAATACATGAATGCAACCCCTTATGGTCTTTACGATGGGAACCGAGTTGTAAACCTTTGTGTACTATGTTATCTTATGCATGAAAACTGTATAAAAGGAGTGATCTACAGAGGCAAGTTGAAGCAGACTCCTCGAACCTACATGTGTTGTGCTTCCTGTGACTTCTGTGTTCCCTGCACTAATAAACCTTGAATCTTTGACGCCGAAGGAAGTGTCCTGTGTCTCTGTCATTTGTACGCCGGAACAGGTTACCCACAAAGGTTTTAGGTGTTATCCCTGGCACCGCTGGGTCTTAAGAAAACCCAGTCCTTCAGTAGGCATAATCCTATAAAGAGATTAACTCCGAACAATAATGATGATAAAGGAAGCAATACAAAAACCAAGACAACCATCCAAAGACCCATAATAAAGTCCACAAAAGGGAAGCACCAACAGAAGATCCAGGAAAAGAAAGAGAAAGAGAGAAAAGAAAGATTAGAATAAAAGAAGAGGAAAGAAAAAAGCAAAAAAAAAAAAAGGATTAGAGAGACAAAAAGAAAAAGACCCACCAGGGAGGTCTATAGAGGAGCAAATTTATACCAGGGGGGACATGGAGGGGCAAGCAAGGGGACCGTCAGGGAACACATAGTAATTGATCCAACAACCCCATAAGAGATAATAATACAGATGAAAGGCATAAAAAGTGATAAAAAATAGGTGCCAATAAACATTGTATTTCATATTTGAGAGAAAGCTAGGGAAAAAAACATAAACTAACCTACCAGGCATATAACAGAAGAAAGAAGCTCGGAAAAACCCATTAAATAGCTAGAAAAAGGAAAAAATCACAATATATAGAGTAATAACAACATCATGAATAAATACGAACAAGAAATAACAATAAATATAAGTTCATCATAAAGAATAATAAAAATGTAACTGCATAAATAGTATATAGGCATGAACCTACGGATGTCACCAACTTATCTGGTTTAAGACCCAAATCTTGTTTCACCCCCATGGTAGATCAACTCCCACCTCAGGTGGCCATATTTGAACAAATCATCTTTGATAAATTTACCAACATTACTGCTCACACCCCTAGAACTCCGTTTAACCTAACGCAATCTGAGTACAAAGCCTTAAATGAAATAAAGACTAACAAAGACCTTATGGTAAAAGCTTGCGATAAGGGTGGAGGCATTGTAGTTTATGAGACAGCTAACTGCATCTCCAAGATGGAAGAAATGCTAGGCGACACACGGTTCTATGCGCCCATCATGAGAGACTCCACATCACAAACTATGATTAAAATCAAGAAAGCAACAGATAAAGCTTTGAGAGATGGGGAAATCTGTAAAAAAAGAATGGGAATACCTTAATGTCAGAAATCCCAGATTGGCCAGTATCTATGGGATTCCTAAAGTGCACAAGGATACCCTAAATCCACCTTTAAGGCCAATAGTTACAACAATTGGTTCGGTTACGGAACCATTGGCCAAATATATAGATGCCATCCTTTGCCCACACATCTCTCGGATACCAGGACATGTCCAGGATACGAGGCATATTATAAACTTGGTGGAAAATGTCAATTTTTGAGATTCATCTCAGCTCCTAGTCACTATGGATATAGAGGCTTTGTATAGTAATTTTCCGATCATGGGTGCTTTAGAAGCAGTCCATTGGTTTATCCAACAATACAATATAAATGCCCCTCTATATTCATTTTGGAATGTTTAAAAATTGTTTTGATGGACAATATATTTGAATTTAATGGCCAGTTATTTAAACAACAACAGGGAGTCAGTATGGGCGCTTTGTGTGCACCTACCATTGCTAACATCTACATGTCTCGATTTGAGACTCAATTTGTCTTCAACGAAGTAGCACCGTTTTATGAATCGGTGACCGGATGGTCACGATACATAGATGATGTGTTCTTCATCTGGAATGATAATGAAGACAATCTTCATCAATTTCTTGAGTGGATCAATTTATGTGATATAAACATCAAGTTCACCCACCATATTGACAACAAACAAATGGAGTACTTGGACGTCATCATCAAACACCAGAACGGGGTCCTCGCTGTGGACTTATATGTTAAGCCCACAGCTAGGAATACCTTGTTACACTATGACAGCTTTCATCCCACAGTACAGAAGAACAGTGTCCCGTTTGTGGGAATTTTTGCATCTTCGACGCAATTGCACAAACATATCTGATTATGATGAAAAATCGGTCAAGATGAAGTCTAAGTTCTTGGCACGGGGGTACCTGAGAAAAATAGTGCGGGACTCATACAAGCGGGCTCGCTTCCATGACCGCCAGCACCTTTTGGAACCTACTAATAAGAAAAAGGACCCTAACCTGGTGCTCATCACAAAACACTCGGTACTGAATGAAAGAATTAGACAAGTAGTGTGTGCCAATTGGCATATTTTCATTGTAAATTTACCTAAAGAGAATCAGTTGCCCAAGCCTATGTTCGCCCACAAAAGAAATAGATCATTAAAGGACCATATTGTAAGATCGCGTATGACTCACAAGCCAATGGTTGGTCAACAAGCCCTTACTAGTACACAGCCAGTTCAAGGAACATATAAGTGCTTGAACTGTAAGTCATGTGAGACAGCTATTCAGGGACCATCTCTACAGTTTAATAAACAGATCATTAAGCCTTCAGACTTAAATAACTGTAGAAGTACTAATGTAATATACCTGATCATCTGCCCATGTCGGAAGGGGCATGTAGGTCAAACAGGTAGATCCATAAATGTCAGACTGAGTGAACATAGGTCAGCGATAAGAACTCACAAAATGGCAGCTCCGTTGGTTAGTCATTATTTAGAACAAAACCATGCACCAGAATATCCTGGAAAGGATACATCAGAAAGCAGGGTCAAATGCAGAGAAAATAAGAAAAATGCGAGAAGTTTACTGGATTTTTGTTTTGGACACAGTTGTCAGTGGCCTAAATATGGAAATCCCATGGGATCAGGCATTACTGTAGACTTACAACATCAGGCATTATTGTAGATACTGGGTTATGTATCTCGTGTGTATTTTGTAAATATTAAGTGGCAGAACAGATTGCTATTATGTGTTTCAGCAAAGTCTAAGCAATTTCTAAATGTATTGTGTTTCCTATGTATTTATTAAATGTTGAATGGTAGAATATGTTGCTATTGTGTGGTTCAGCAATATCAAAGCGTTCACATTCAAATGCCAATAGAATCGGAAGTTCGGTATTGGAACTCGATTTGCTCCCGAGTTCAAATTGCGATATGAAGTCCCCATTTAAATTACAAATTCCAAAACTTAAAAAAACTCATGAAAAATAAACATAAATACAGTTTTGCAAACGCATTAAATCTATAAGTAATTGTTGAGTATATATATATCATCATATACTTTCTCCTTGATAAAGAAACGTAAATACCCCTCTTCAAAATGGCGGAGCTTTTACACAGAGCCTGCCCATAGAAATTACCAAACATACTGTCTCGGTGGTTATCGCGAGATTTAGTAATGTTTGGTGATCTACCGGCAGTCTCTTTAAAAAGAGTGAGTTCCATCACAAACAATCTCAGAGGAGGCCGCACATCGGAAGAATCTGGATACGAGAACATTCTACTCAGCAAGTAAGTTACCGTAGCTATTTATATTTTAAAAAATTAGGACAAATGGGTATTAGAACCGGACTTAAGATCGTCTGTAGGAAACAAACTGGGGTTCCCAGTATTGACATTTACTTGGGGGACACAGCGAGGATTAGAACCGTACTTTAGACCGTCTGTATTAAACGGACTGGGTTCTCGAGGTTTAGAACCGTACTTTAGACCCTCTGTATTAAACGGACTGGGTTCTCTAGGATTGACACTAATTTGGGGGATATAGCGTGGGCTCGATATGGACAATATATGAGCAGATTGTGGCATAAAAAGAGCATATCTGGGTATTCAGTTAAATGAAACAGTTTTCTAGAGCAGGTAGAATAGAGGATAAACTGAAATACCAAACAGATGTTTATTGGCTCATGTTTATTCCATACAGCAGAACGGATACATGGCCTTAAGATTAATTGAAGAAGCCATATAATAGAAGCATAAACCAGGAAGACCGATTCGTTCCAAATTGCAAATCCCAGGTACCGACAATAATTGTTTTATATAGTAGATAGAATTAGGAAAACATGTCCGAAAAGAACTCATTTTTAATATGCGTTAACTTGTTTTCCTATATACAGGAAATCACGAAATTAATGAAAATGTTGGGAACATAAGAAAACTGATATAAATGGTGACGAAAGAAATAAGGCTACTGCATCGAAATTTAGGTGCGCATCAGTATACGAGTATTTTTAAGGGGTTTTGCTTAATTCAACATGAAAGGCCCTGGTAGCCCCATCGCATATTTTACGCCCATTTTTTCTTTTTAGAAGTGAACTACAAACGAACCATATGCCCTAAGCAGAAACCGTTGCATCTTTGATACAGTTCACGCTTGGATTCGGTATACTGAGAATCATATACAGGTACTATAGTGCAAGTATTATGCGAGATTGCTTTAGGGTCTTGTTAATAATCATAGAACTTGACATATGGAACGCTTTTATTGGGAAACATATAATGGTGTCATAAATAATACATGGAATCTTAGATGTTATATGATGGTAAACACATAGTTTTTGTAACAACGAAGGTATACTACCAATGTGACCATCATACCTTAGAACCACATTGTGGAGCATAAACACAGATCATGAAAATGTGCAACATACATTTTACCGCTTGATGTTTCAGGACTGCATGTCCATAGGAAAAAGAAGAGTCCATTATCTGCAGAAATTACAAATCTATAATTAAGCTCCGGTAAATGATCATGGATAGGCTATCTAGAGATAATATCTATGATCATGAACTAAATTAGGAGTCATGCTTTAGCCATGTATGTCTGTGCTGACCGACTTTTTCGGCCCTCCTTTGAGGGAGGACGACTGCATATGACTCTAGTCTATCATCATGCTAGTGTAGGGATTAGAACCACAGACAGGGCCTATTCATCAGGTCTAGTAATGCACTTTAGTACCCTTTTCCTTAGATCAGGGCTTATAAACCTACGTTAGAGGATAGATTCATTAGTATTAGTAATAATCCGTCCTCTTGCAAGAGTGCTAGTATATCTTCCATGGAGTTATGCTTATTTCGGGCCTTGTAGGCCTCAAACGGGAGAGACTCCATCTTGCTTTCTGCCCTGGCAGCTTGAGAGGCTTCTAGGTCAAGTGTAATGTTTTAGTTTCGAAGTGTTGTTCGCTTGGAGAGAACCGGCTCAGGCTGGCCCTTATCGAAAGACTGTATTTTTCTCCATTCCGAAGATACAACATCAGGCCGGCCAGCTGGGAACGTGTCCTTGGTACGGGGAGGTACAAGAATTTGGTGGGCGGCAGGTTACTGGCCGTAACTTTCCATGAAAGGACAAGCTTCCATATTAGCGAGAGTGTTAGGCTGTGAGTCAGTCAGTCTGTAGGCGGCAGCTAGCCGTTAGCATCAATGCTATTAACTATTTCCAGGCAGACAGTCGCCATTTTGAAGTCCGAGCAAGATCCTGAAGCTGATACTCTCTGAGAAAGATTGAAGGAAGTAACGCAGAGCAAGTGGAGACAGAGAGAGAGACAGCAGCTAATAAAGAGGAAGGTTCCAGTGACTCGGAGGAAGGTAGAGACGACCGAGCATAGCGGTGCAGACGTGTACTCGTGATTGCTGAGGTGTGATTTCGAGACGAGCCAAGGCACAGACGAGAAGGGAACCTAGATGACTGTTGAACCCCGACTTCGTATTCACAAGGTGACGTCAGCCCATACCCTTTAGTGTGCACATTCTAATCTTTCACTTTTCTTTGCAGGATATATATATATGTGTTATAGTATAGTATTGTGTTTATAATCTTTGTAATAAAATACCCCAGTTCTTAGTGAACCGACATGTGCCTTGTATTCTTGTTCAATCAGGGTAACCTGGTCTTCTAGTCAGACATCGTTTTCATGAACGGATGTGAATCCCGGTCAGGTAAGAGGTGACTGAATAATGAGGGAGAGAGGGACCATTTGATGCTAAGAGCAGAAGGTACATAATTCAATTTGGCGAGCTGTACTAATTCAAGTTATTGTAGTATCATCCTAAGTAGCCAATGCAAGATTCCTTTTAAAGGTATTCATAGGAAAGTGGTCGTCGTTGAGAAGCGGCGTTAATGAGAACACCAGGTTGGAGACTGGTGCCTAGGTCCGCCGGATTGTGGACCGGAAAGTAAGTAAGTGAGCACTGGGGGGTCGAACCAGTGTGTAGTTCTGCAGGATTGTGGACCCAATAGAAAGAGAGTGAGCACTGGGGCTGCAGCCCAGTGTGTAAGGCACGCCGGATTGTGTGTCGAGTGAGCACTGATGGTGATCAGTGTGTAATGGTGAATAATCAGAACTGCCCCAGGGTAGATTAGTCTGGGCCTAAGTGGCCGCGAGACTAACTGGTATGAATGGGATATTGTAGAAAACCTATGCATGTGTATTGCTATTTTCCCCATCCTTAGGTACAAGATGAATATATATATATATATATATATATATATATATATATATATATATATATATATATATATATATATGTATATACCTATATACTTATTGTAAATACGTTCTAAGGAGGGAGGTGATTACGTTCCGACTGGGTTGGAGGGGCTCTCAGGAGCTGATCCCATCTAGTTCGAGAACCT
This sequence comes from Lissotriton helveticus, assembly GCF_964261635.1. Classification (NCBI taxonomy): domain Eukaryota; kingdom Metazoa; phylum Chordata; class Amphibia; order Caudata; family Salamandridae; genus Lissotriton; species Lissotriton helveticus. Next base: position 87,990,706 of record NC_136063.1, read on the forward strand.
GGTCGTTACAATGTCAAAGTGTAAAAATGGAATAGTAATGGAGATATGATTGTATATACTGGAGAGATAAACACTGAGTGTAAATAAGAACAGAATTGTTCAGAATGTACAGTATATGGTCGTAATGTATAGAAAGTTTCTTTTTAAATAATAATGCTCTGTAATTAATGTATAGCAATGTATTGGGAATTGGGCGGTATCAGTTTGTTGGAGAGCCAAACCTGAGCCCCTCCTGAGTAATAGGGTGTCCTAAGAATAAAAAGTGTACATATAAAAGACTTAGATGAAATAAGTAAAGCAATCTGTTAGACGTTAATAATTGTAGAACTAATATATTAATTGTTACAATTTCTCATCTTCTAGTTAACGCTCATGAGACATATACAGAATTCCTGAGGAAGGCATAGCCGAAACGCGTTGAATGGAATTTTTTGTTTCTGTATACAATCATGAACTACTGTATTGTAATTTAGAAATTTGTATCATACTATCCCTTTCTTTGTATTTTATGTATGTGTAATATAATATTTGTATGAAAGCTTATTTATTTGATATTTAAAGAAGGAGAAAAAAAAGGTAATGAATTCATGAAAAATAAAAAAAATAATAATGCAATAAAACAGAAAGTGAAAATACATATAAGGTTATCATGTGGTATGAATTATAAAATTATTTAACGTCTAATTGATGACTTGAACCATGCACAAAAACCCGGTGCTAATCTTGTGTTTCTAAAAAATGAACAAATGAACCGTAAAGTAATCATACATAATAAATAGGAAGAATTAATTATACGAGCAGGAAAAATGCATAAATACGAAAACAAGATACATCAGGTCTAAAGATCTACCATCATAGAACTAATTCCAATATCCAGAAGACAAGATCCAACTAGTGAGCAACAACACGCAAGAAATGGATAACGTATAACAACATACATTGAAACGAAATAAGATAAACATATCAATAGATAAGATAACAAGACTAAAGAAAAGAACACAGATAATAGAACATGACTATATAAAAATAATTGCAACCGATACAACCAAACACAGCCAATCAATAAAAACAAAGTAAGCATATAAAACACACCAATTAAACACAAAAGAGAGAAAGGAAAAAATACAAATATGGGATAAGACGCAACACCCAAAAAAAGAGAAGAAGAAGCATTATACACCTAAAAAGAACAGCCACCAAAAACATAAAAAATATAAAGGAAAAAACAGATATACTGTAAACGATATCAAACAAATCGAAATGCAACTGCTAGTGACATTGCAGGTTGATAACATAGAACCTTAAATATGAGAATAAAGAAAGAAGAAAACACCCATATAAGAAAAGAAAATACAAAGAGAGGAAACACATAATGAAAGATCAGTAGATCACTCCCCCTCTCACATCCCCCACACCCTCACCCCCCCTACCCCCCACCTCCTACTTTCCCCACAGAATTCCCCACCCCCCTTAACTCCTCTCCCCCCTCCTCGCAACATGACCTCCTCCCACCCTATCCCCCCCACTATTAGCCCCTAATACACCACTCTCCCAACCAGTCTCTCAGAATACAGCACCCACCCTACCATAACCCCTCCCCCTCTCTCTCCCCCATCCTCAGCCCCCACCACCTTACCTGCACCCCAACTTTCCCTAGCCTACACTCCTCCCCCAACTCGCCCTCGCCGCCTCCCACCAACGCCCTCACTTATACCACAATCCCCCCCTTACTCCTCTCACTCCAATCACCCAGTTACTCGCTCACCGGCCGAATACCATCCTACTTACCAATACCGCAAAGCCCTGCACTAACACTTGCGCACCCCTCCCCCCACACTCCAGCTCCAGTTACAATCATCCACCATCGGCCCTCATCCCCAACACCACCTCCAATCCTACACTGGACTTGATTATGTCCACCCTCCTCCAAGTCAAAGAAGAACTTCGCACCTTCAAAGAACTCCTCCTCATACACCCCCCTACAAACACCACTTCCTCGTCCAACAAGTCCCACAGCGTCCACACTGTACCTCTCACTCAACACTCCCCACATTGGCCCGTTATCCCGGCGCGCAATCACACCAACCGCCCCCACCGCGCCCTCAATCCTCTTTCGGTCCACGACATTCACACCCTCCTTCGCTCATATGGCCCAGTTCCCGTTAACCACACTTCCACCACACACCTCTCCATACCCACGATTCTCTCAAACCCCCTTAGGCCCCCCACTCATAACAACAGAAGCTCCGTCCCAGATAACCTTAGAAAAGTCCCCCTCTCTCTAGAACCCTCTACCACCCTTTTCACCCCCAGACTCCAATGTATCCTACTCAACTGCATATCAGCCCCTAGACACTCCTCCGACATCGCAGATCTCATCATAACAATGGACCTTGACCTAGCCATTCTAACGGAAATCTGGCTATCTGAATCTTCCACACCCATAATGGACATTCTTGTCCCCCCAACTACCACATCATTAGACTCGACAGGTCCGGCAAGACGGGCAGGGGAATCGCATGCATTTTTAGGAGCAACCTTTCCGTTGCTCAAGGCACCACCCCTTCCCTCACCTCCTGTGAACTCATCTGCCTCGATGTCAACAGTGAGGGCAAACCTGTATGATCTCTACATGTCTTTTACTACCCACCCGGGGACAACCTCACCTTCACCCAACACCTCATGGACACGATCTCAGCCAATCCCGGACGACAGAACACACAAATCTACCTGGGTGACTTCAATCTCCACTGGAATGACGAGAAAGACGCAGTGGTGAATAGTCCTAAAACTTTCCTTAATGCGCTTGACCTCACCCAAATCTGCAACAGCCCGACACATGACAAAGGGTCTATCCTTGACCTTATCATCGCCAAAGAGGACTCTACCCAACTGGGGTCAATCCAACCCTGTGATTGGTCAGACCACCACATTATCACATTCTACATCAATGAAAAAGTCAAACTTAACCCGGCTCAACCTATCAAATCCAAGATCTGGAAAAGGGACCTCAAGAAACTCATCCCGAACTCCTTGCCTTCACACAGCTACAGTCTCCTCCTTCCCCCCACTGGCGCATCAGACGTCCAATCTCTGACCGACCTCTACCTCAACTCTATGACTTCAATAATCAACGAAGTCGCCCCCCTGCAGCTGAAGAGAGTCTCCACCAAGAACTCTAACCCATGGTATGATGGCAGACTCAATGAAGACAGGCGTGCCATGCAAATGGCTGAGCGCACCTGGAGATCTGACCCATCAGCACTGCACCTTAAAACTCTTAAGATAAAGAGAAATGCCTATTTTAGGAAAATCAAGCGCTCAAAATCAGCCTTCTTCAGCCTCCAGCTCGATCAGGCAAAAAATTGACCAAGAAAATTGTTTGAACTAGTCAAAACTCAAACCAAGGAACAACCTCTACATTCAAACATCACCTCAAGCGATATACCAACCTGTGAAGAATTCTCCGCTTTCTTTAAGACAAAGACCGATACTATAGGAAGCGATCTCCTCAATGATGTTTGCCGCTACTCCAACTCCATCGGCATAACTTCCACCCAACCTAAAAACAATGCGACATGGTCATCCTTCGACACCTACTCAGAAGAAACAATTAACAAACTGCTGGGCACCTTGAAACCCTCTAATCACCTCACTGACCCCTTACCCGCGAATGCTGTAAAAGACTTCACCCCCCTGCTCCTCCCACACTGGACTAAAATCATTAACTGTTCCCTTCAACAAGGTCTCATCCCTGACTCCCTCAAGGTGGGGCAAGTCACGCCTATACTCAAGAAACCTACAGCTGACCCTGCTGACCTTAGCAATTATCGCCCTATCACCAATATCCCCACCCTGGCCAAACTGCTGGAAAAATGCGTTCAACTCCAACTGACTAAACACATCGATCAGTTTGACCTCCTCAACCCACATCAATCAGGTTTCCGAGCAAGACACAGTACGGAAACGGCCATGACACACATAATTGACGACGCCCTCCAAATCCTAGACCGCATTGACTCCTGCCTCCTCATCCTACTTGATCTCTCCTCAGCATTTGACACCGTCAAACATGAGAACCTACTTGAGCTGCTAAACACCAGAATGGGTCTATCGGGAACTGTCCTCAAATGGTTCACTTCCTTCCTACATCACCGGTCTCAGAAGTTCAAGGTCAACAGCGTGCTATCCCCAGCTGTCCCTGTCTCATTAGGCGTCCCTCAAGGATCTTCACTATCCCCCACTTTGTTCAACCTAGTCATGGAACCACTCACAACCTTGCTCCAAGCATCTAATGTACACTTTCATATGTACGCCGATGACACTCAACTCTACCTCAAATTACAATCCCCGGAAGACATCAAACTTCTGAACTCTACGCTCAAAAACACCCAATCATGGTTGGCCGATAATCATCTCAAACTAAATGCCCTGAAAACTGAGTTCCTTCTAATCTCACCTCCGGCGAAAATCTCCACCACTCAAACCTGGCTTAAGCACCTAACTGCATTCAATGTCCAACCCACCATCGTGGACTCCGTGAAATCATTAGGCATCACTCTTGACGCCAACCTCAACATGCAACAGCATATCAACAAAGCAACCAGGGGAGCTAACTTCCAAATCAACACTCTGAGGAAACTTAAACCCTTCCTCCCAGCTAAGGACTTCCAAACTGCAGTTCAAGCCCTAGTCATTCCACGCATAGACTACGGAATCGTGGCTCTCAGCGGACTCCCCCTATCAACAACAGCACCCCAAAGAGCCTCCTTGAACGCTGCAGCGAGACTTATCACTGGTTCTAGAAAACACTTGCATATTTTCCCTGACTTAAAATCCCTGAACTGGCTCCCTTTTGAAGACAGAATACAGCTGAAAATTGCCTGTATGACACACATGGCTATACACCACAAGTCTCCCAGCTACCTCACTCAAAAGCTGACTTTATCAGGAGGCTCGAGAAACAACAGAAGCACAAAGAATCTCCTCCTGAAACCTCGAAGATTTCGGAAGGAAAAACCTTATAAGCGCTCCTTCTCAGGAATGGCACCCAGGATTTGGAATGCCCTCCCTCCCGAAACCAGGCTTATCTCCTTCACTGCACTCTTTAAGAAAGAAGCAAAAGCCATCCTTATGGCTAGTCGCACTTGAACCCTTTTTTGGTTGTACCGAAGACTGTGCACAGACTTTGTATTATTGCTTATTCTGATTGTCTATTGTACTAAGTTGTTTATCAGATTTTTACTCTAGTTTGTTACACACCTACTACCCACTACTATCTTGTACCCAAAAGTTTGCTTTTGCCGATCTATCTTATTGTCTATTCGTTCACAAGTTGTTTATCTGGTTACCATCCTAGTTTGCTACCCACCCACTACCTATTACTATCTTGTACCCACAAGTTTGCTTAATCTCCCGCTTGTTTCCCTTACCCCGTGTTTACTGTAAAGCGCTCTGATATCTGCAAAGATCTTGTCCGCGCTATACAAAACTTTGAAAATAAAAAAATAAAATACAAAATAAAATAAAAATAGGTTAAATAAAATATAAGAGGTAAGAGAATCAAGAGGAAAAGGAAAACGAGAAGAAAGACAGGAACCTCTACAGCAACGTACAACATGTCACCTGGAAAGCTAAGAAAACCATCTTTATAACTAGTAATAGCTAAAATCTAGCATTTATATCTGAATCCTATTACACAAGCTAGACATAAGGAAGTAAAATAGCATATAAACAAACAAAGAACAAGATTCAGAGGGACCAGGAGCAGGAGAAGAATTCATCTGAGACTCATACTGATTGTCTATAACGGAGGAAAGATCAGAATGTTCATCAAAAATTTGAGACCGGCCCTTAAAGGTGATACGAAATTTCGAAGGACCAGCAAAGGAAAAGGGAATAATCATGTCAAAAAGACGTTTCCGTAAGTTAAGAAAAGCTTTCCGCCGAATGACAGTGTCTCTGGCAAAGTCTTGCGAAATAGCAATCTGATGACCTTCCCAAATCACCGCCTTGATCTTCCTCATGTGAGCCAAAATTTGCTCCGAGTGTTGATGGCGTAGCGGTTTAAAAATTACCGCCCTTGGATGTGATGAGGACTTGGGTCGAAAAGTAGGTACACGATGAGCCCTTTCAATTTCGAAGTCCTTCTGAAATGAAATTTGTAAGGTAGAGGGAAGCCATTGGTACAAAAAGTCTATCATTGAGGAGACTGTTTTTTCCGCATCTTCAGGTAGACCAAAAATCCGCAGATTGCTTCTACGATTGCAATCCTCCTGTTCTGTGAGGTCTCTCCGCAATTCCGCCATTGAGCGTTCCATCTGTTGAAGAGACTTAGAATGCTCTTGCGCAGTGTCCTCCATACCACTAATACATGTCTCCGCAGTTGTAACACGGATAGATAATGCTTTAAAATCATTCCTGATAGCCGCCACCTCAACTTGTAGTAAGTCAGTATTAGTCTTGGTAGATTGCGAAATATCATGTACAGCATTTAAACGTGACAAAATGGTATCCAACGTGGTAGTAGTATCCTTCGGAGAGGACTCCGGGGTAGGAGAGGTTTGTTTGGATCTCTTCAGAGCACTTTTAGCGTCCTTAGCATTGGAAGGAGGGCCCATATTGTCAGCCATAAGGTATGAGCACAATAAAAGCCCAATAAACACACCAGGAAATCTGTGCAGAGATAATTAGATCAAACAGGGCCAAAAAATGACAGAAAAGCAAATAGGAGCTTACCAAGACACAATAAGACCGGTAGAGAATCTATGAAAGGCAAGCAATGACCATAGATGTGGCATTAGAACACAAAATGGCGGTCATTTACAAGTGGGGAACATAAAGCCATGTTAAATTCTGAAGGAGCATTGAAAAACTAGCTTGCCAAGCCCCCAATGGTCGATATATCAGGTAAATCAGTTCATTATCCAGGCATGGACAAGAGTCATCGACGAAACATCAAGGAGAGGCTAAAGACATCGGCTACGATAACACCAAGTCTCAAGTGTATCATAAAGTTGCCTGTGAGCAAACACAAGCATCCTTGAACAAAGAAATACAGAAATATAGAAACTATCACCTCAGTCCAGCATCAAACGCAGGTTCCGGTGAACTGTCACTTTTTCTGAAGAGAAATGCGAGCGACGTCACCAAAAAACAAAGTGGCAGCCGCTCGAGAAATCCAAGGAGTAGGGCTTCCAGACGGTGAAAAAGCAGGCTCCTGCTGTCTCCGTCGAGAAAAACACTTTGCAAGACGCTCACAGCATATTCAGCCAACGAAATGCCGAACCCGGGAAGAAAGCGCCATCTACAGGGAGCCCAAAATCGTCCCAATGGCCGTTGATGCACCAGAGCTCAAGCGCGATCCGCCATCTCGAAGCGGCGCGCAAGCCACGCCTGCAGTTGTAGACACTTGAACTTTGATTCCTAGCTTCAAATTCGGCACCTTTCTCCCTTTATTTTGTTGATGTGTTTTTTTCATCCTAGTTCTATGATATACCTTTTCTTTGCTAAAATAAAACTTATTTCTACTCTATTTTAGCTATGTATATATATTTTATTTTATTCTGTGCAATGTTTGTTTTGTGCGTGCTGGATATTGTGTGTGTACTTTAATATGCTGTTCGTCTTTTAAAACACCCAGTATTAAAAGTCATCTGTGTTATACTTACAATTTAGGTTACACGATATTGCTTCTCTTCGCAGTGTGTCATACAAAGGCAGTTACATTATTTTTACACTTCAATACCTAAAACACATTTGTGGGGCATGTATTTTGCCAATCACATTGTATATCTGCCTTATGTAAAGTTAGACAGTTTTGTTAACTACTTACTGGAGGTAAATGTGCACTCATTTATGTAAACAATTTTAGACTTAAACTGTTGCTTAATTTCAGCTGGGATTTTCCTGTACACAGCACAGCACTGAATAAGTAACACATGCACTTATAATGCAAAATTGGGAGCCACAGCAAAACTTAAACTTTAATTCCCAACCTCAAATTCGGCACCTTTTTCCCTTGCACCACATCCACTCAACATTTGCCTTTCTCTCACACATTCTGTGTCTTCTTTACTGCACATTTATTTACCTTTCTCACCTGATCCTTTCGTCTTTTCTACTCTTACCCTCACACTTATCTTTTTAACATGTTCTCCATCTCTCTTCCACTCCTTTCCTAATTTCTCCCCACACTCGCCCTCACTTACTCCTATTCTGTCTCTTAGCCACTCTCTCCACACTCAATTATACACAACACCACTCCATTCAACACTACACTTCTTTACTCCACACTACCCTGCTTTACTCTACTCCATTAAGCTTTACTCCACTCAACCCCACTCTGGTTTACTCCACTTCTCTCCAAACCACTCTGCTGTACTCCACTTAATTCCACTAAGCTTTACTCCAATCTACTTAACTCCACTCTGATTACTCCCATCCACTCAATGCCACTCTGCTTACTCAAGTCCAATCAGCCTTACTACACTCCACTCTGCTTTACTCCACTTCGCTTTACTCAGCTTACCTCAATGCCACTCTGTTTTACTCCCTGCCACTCTGTTTTACTCCACGCCGCTCAGCTTTACTCAACACCACTCTACATTACTCCACACTGCTTTACTCCACGCCACTCTAATTTACTCATCTCCAATCTACAGCACTCTGCTTTACTCCTCTCCACTCTCCACTCTCCTTTACTCCACTCCATTCCACTCCAATCTGTTCAACAACTCGCTGCTTTAAATCACAACTCCACTCAATGCCTCTCCACTTTACTCCACTCCACACCACTCTCCTTTACTCTATTCTCCTTTACTTCACTCTTCCTTACTCCACTCTGCTCAATCCCCTTCTGCTTTACTCCACTCTTCGCAACACCACTCTGCTTTACACCAATTCACTCAACACCAATCTGTTTTACTCCACTCCACACCACTCTACTTTACTCTACTTTGCTTTACTTCACTCCACTATAATTTACTCCACTCCCACCAATGGCACTCTTTGCTTTAATCCACTCTGCTTTACTCCACTCAACACCAATCTGCTTTACTCCTCTCCACTCGCCTTTACTCCACTCCACTTTATGTCACTCTACTCCGCTCTACTCCGTTATAAGATTGCATTCTGGTAAAACTAGCTGCTTAACATTCCTTCAAGACTGAGCCTGAAGGCGGCTCTCCACAGCTACCACTTGGATAGATTTCTAAGGTTATCTTTGACCTCTTTAATCACCATAAGGGTTGTTTGGACTGGTGTAAGGTGCCCACTTTAATTAGTGCAGTATCAAAAAAGGTGTGTGGTCACGGTAGTAAACACAATTCATGAAAACATTTTGCTGCATTCAAGAAAGGAGAAGGGCTTGTCGAAGCTCTTTAGTCAGTTAACGGCCACGGCTCGTCAAGAGAAAGCAGATCTGGCCAGATCCTCTTCTCTATAAAGCTTTATAGAGAAGAGGATCTGGCCAGATCTGCTTCCTCTTGACGAGCCATGGCCGTACTGTGAGGCATTAGGGGTTTGTTCCCCAGGATCTGCAAGCATCACCAGGCTGTAGATTGAGTTGGATTGTTTCCACAAATGGAAGGATACACACCAGTCATTCAGGACTGTTAACTGACTAAAGAGCTTCGACAAAGCCCTTCTCCTTTCTTGAATGCGGCAGAGGTCACTCCATGCCCGCCTCACCAGTGCTCCCTCTGTCCTGAAGAAGACCCCACCACAAGGATTACTAGCTGTCCTGACTAGAGGGGTCGAAACGTCGACATTTACCACTGTACAAACTCTTGTGACACCATAAGAATTGTCTATGGGCACCACCCAGTTATGAACGATATCGGGAACATTGTGATACCTCACGCAAAAGTATACAACAAACGCAGTTGATGTATATATGTCACCATCACCTTTCCCTGTACCCCCTCCACACTTGATCACTTTATCCTGATTCCCTTCCACTCTCTGAGCACTGTACAAATGTAAATATTTATTTGAAATGAGCAATTTTGTGGCTTCATGACTAATGCTTTGAAAATAATCGCATAGACACATTGTATGAAAATACCAATACAATAGTGGACTAACCAGCCACCGTTTCTCTGTGTTTTCTTGCAACTTGAAATGTTTTCATGAAATATATTCATGAATTGTGTTTACTACCGTGACCACACACCTTTTTTGATACTGTACTAATTGACCCAGGTCAGGTCGTATATATGGGCTACCCCTTTTATACACAACACTTTAATTAGTGGACAGCATATACCAGGCCAACTTCTCACAACCCCACTCTGCTTTACTCCACTTCAATCTGCTTTACTCCACTCCACTCCACTCTAATTTATGGATTAAGGTGTTGCGTGCTACTCGCTGAAAAAGCGTTTCAACGCCTCATCATTGGTCACAAGTGCTAAATAAATGCAAACTTTTTTCCTCTTCTGCCCCTCCACAATCCTTCTCAATCCAAATAACTTATGGACATATCCACCACGCAAATTACTTTCATATTTCATTATACTAATTCACCATTAATCCTTTATAGTTTCCAGAATAGCATAGTATTCGCCGAAAAAGCACTTCAACACCTCATCAGGGGTAGAAAGTGCTATATCAATGCACACCTTTTTCCCTCTTCTATCCCTTCACTATCTTTCTCAATCCAAATAACTGACTAACATATCTACCACTCAAATTACTTTGATATTTCACTGATAATGCTTAATGGGTTCCAGAGTAGCGTGCTACGCCCCAAAGAAGCGCTTTGATGCCTCATCAGGGGTAGTATGCGCTATATAAATGCAATTACAATTTAATACTTTACTCCATGCCACTCTTCTTTACTCCACTCCACTCCGTTCCTCGCCACTCTGCTTTGTTCCACACCGTTGTTCTTTACACCACTCCATTCAACAGCACTCTACTTTATTCACTTGGCTCTACTCTGCTTCACTCCACACCACTCTCCTTTACGGCATGCCACTCTGCTTTACTCTACTCCACCACTCTGCTCAATGCCACTCTGTTTTACTCAACACCACTCTGTTTCACTCCACTATACTCAACATCACTCTGCTTTACTGCACCCTGCTTTACTGCACTCCTCTTTACTCCACTCCGCTTTACTCCATTAATGCTCAATGCCACTCTGCTTTACGTCATTCTGCTTTACTCACCTCCACACCGCTTTACTCCAATCCACTCTACCATACTCCACCCCACTCTACCTTACTCCATGCCACTCTGCTCTACTCCACTCAGTGCCACTCTGCTTACTCCACTCTGCTTTCTACTCTCCACTCTGCTTTACTAGGTTACTCTACTCAAATCACCTCAATGCAACTCTGCTCTACTCCGAGCCACTCTGCTTTACTCCACTCAACACCACTCTGCTTTACTCAATTTCACTCAACTATACTTTACTTTACTTCACTCTGCTTTACTCCACGCCACTATGCTCAACACCACTCTACTTTACTCCATGCCACTCTGTTTTACTTCTTGCCAGTCTGCTTTACTCTACACCACTCTTCTTTACTCCGCTTCACTCTGCTCAGTGGCACTCTGCTTTACTCTACTCTACTTAACTCCACTCAAGGCCTCTCTGCTTCACCACAAGCTGTTTTTTAAATGTATTTTTTCAGTACCAATTGGGGGTAAATGTGTGCACAGTTATTTATATAAACAATTTTAGCCTTGAAACTAGTGCTTAATTTAAGCCAGGATTTTCCAGTGTGCAACCCCTCACCTAATAATTGTTAGAATTGGGGGTCTCTAGTTGGCACAGGTAGGTACTTGAGACAAATAGAGACCCTCTCCTCTAGTCAGGATAAGGGGATTACACTCCTAAAATAACCCCTGCTCACCCTCTTGGTAGCTTGGAACGAGCAGCAAGGCTTTATCTCAGAGGCGTTGTAAGTTAAGCATTTGTGACCACATACAGTAACCCAGTAACAACACTACAAATGGACATCACACAAGGTTTTATATAAAAAATAAGTATATTTTATATAGAGTTACCACAAGACCAATAAACGACAAAAAGAGTCCACAGTACTATTAGATTTCAAGAGTTCTGGTTAAAAGGCTTAATTCAAGGTTCTGTGCAAGTCGGTAGCCCGGTCTGGCTACGGCGTTGTTGAAATAACACAGAGTCTAGCAAATCCAGCGGACATTTGAATAAATGTCGACAGTCTCAGTCACAGCACCTTTTACTTGAGGCGGCCGGCACGGATGTGCGAGCCGGTTCCGGTGTTCGTAGCGGTGCAGAAAGGAAGTGTTGCAAGATGCGTTGTCCCTCGATGCGGTGCAGGCAGCGGCCCATTGACAGAGTCGGTGGAGTTCGGGAGCTGGCGTCGATCAGTCCGGACAGCGGTGCGAGTCGGGCGGTGCGTTGCAAAGGGTGCGAGTAGGTGCCCAACTACGGTGCATTCACAGGACTCGAAATCAGCAGCAGTGAACGCGTCGGTCAGACCAGTACGAGTTGGTGTAGCGAGGCGTTGCACGTCGTAGTGTCCACAAGTCGCGGTGCAGGCAACGGCTCGGTGACGGCATTAGGATGGAGTCGGTGAGCTCAGAGCTTGCGGTGTTTGAGGCGGCCGTTGCTTGATGCGGTGCCTACAGGACACCGGGCCGGTTAAGCGCACTACATACCAGCGAGGGTCTCAAGGCGCTCTGGGGGAGGTGGGGGCTGCTACTGATCAAACAGCCAGGTCTTTAGTATCCTCCTGAAGGTCAGTAGGTCTTGGGTCTGTTGTAGGCTCAGTGGGAGTGTGTTCCATGTCTTGGCAGAGAGGTGGGAGAAGGATCTCCCACCGGTGGTTGGTCTTCGGATGCGCATAATGGTGACAAGTGAGAGGTCGGCCTAGCGTAGCTTGCCGTTGGGGGTGTAGAAGGAGAGCCGTCTTTTGAGGTAGGCTGGGCCGGTCTTGTGGAGTGCCTTGGGTGCGTGGATGAGGAGCTTGAAGGATATCCTCTAGTTGACGGGGAGCCAGTGCAGGTTTCTCAGGTGGGGGGTGATGTGGCCGTGTCGTGGTACATCGAGGATCAGTCGTGCTGAGGTGTTTTGGATGCGTTGTAGTCGATTGATGAACTTGGTCGGGGCTCCCGCGTAGAGGGCGATTCCGTAGTCGAGTCTGCTGCTGACGAGGGCCTGGGTGACTGTCTTTCTTGTATCTGTCGGGATCCATCTGTATATCTTGCGGAGCATGCGGAGGGTGTTGAAGCAGGAGGAGGAGACGGCGTTGACTTGCTTGGTGATTAAGAGCGTTGAGTCAAGGATCATTCCCAGGTTGCGTGCGTGGTCGGTGGGGGTCGGGGATGTCCCCAGTGCCGTTGGCCACCAGGAGTCGTCCTAGGCTGACGGGTTGGAGCCGAGGATGAGGACCTCCGTCTTGTCCGAGTTCAGCTTCAAACGGCTGATCTTCATCCAGTCGGCAACAGCCTTCATTCCTTCATGGAGGTTGGCTTTGGCGGTGATGGGATCCTTGGTGAGGGAGAGGATCAGTTCAGTGTCATCGACGTAGGAGATTATGTTGAGGTCGTGCTGTCGGGCGACGTGTGCGAGCGGAGCCATGTAAATGTTGAACAGTGTCGGGCTGAGGGAGGATCCTTGAGGTACGCCGCAGATGATCTCGGAGGCTTCGGAACGGAACGGGGGAGGCAGACGCTCTGGGTTCTGCCGGAGAGGAAGGAGGTGGCCCATTCCAGAGCCTTGTCTCGGATCCCTGCGGCGTGGAGGGGTGCGTGTAGTGTGTGGTGGCAGACGGTGTCGAAGGCGGCGGAGAGGTCTAGGAGGATGAGTGCGGCAGTCTCCCCATTGTTTAGCAGGGTCCTGATGTCGTCGGTGGCGGCGATGAGGGCAGTCTCGCTGCTGTGGTTGCTGCAGAACCCTGACTGGGAAGGGTCCAGGATTCTGTTCTCTTCGAGGTTATCGGGTTAGCTGTCTGTTAACTATTTTCTCGATGACTTTGGCCGGGAAGGGGAGCAGAGAGATGGGTCGGAAGTTCTTGAGGTCTCTTGGGTCTGCCTTGGGTTTTTTGAGTAGGGCGTTGATCTCGGCGTGTTTCCAGGACTCTGGGAAGGTTGCGGTCTCAACGGAGAGATTGATGATGTTGCGTAGGTGGGGTGCGATGGAACTGCTTGCTTTGTTGAAGACGTGGTGCGGGAAAGGGTCTGACGGTGAGCCAGAGTGGATTGTGCTCATGTTCTTGATGGTGTCATCGACGCTCACGCTGGTCCAGGCTAGCAAGGGATGTGGTTGATGGTGTGCGGAGAGTCTGTTGTGTTGCTGTCTGTTTGGGCTGTCTGGGTGTTGAAGCTGACATGGATGTCTGCTATCTTGCGGTGGAAGAAGGTGGCGAGGGAGTCGCACAGGGCTTGCGACGGCAGGATGTCGTTGGTGTTGGAACTGGGGTTGGAGAGTTCTTTCACGATGTTGAAGAGCTCCTTGCTTTCGTGTGCGTTGTTGTCGAGGCGGTCTTTGAAGGAGGTCTTCTTGGCAGCCCTAATGAGGTGGTGGTGGTTGCGGACGGCGTCCTTGTGTGCTGCGTGGCTGTCCGGAGTTTGTTCACGTTGCCATTTCTTCTCTAGTTTCCAGCAGGCTTGCTTGGAATCTAGGAGTTCTGGGGTGAACCAGCTGGCCCTCTTGCTGGTATCTCTGTGGGGGGGTTTCTTCAGCGGGGCGAGGGTGTTGGCGCAGTCCTCGATCCAGCGTCTGAGGTTGTGGGCAGCGACGTCGGTGTTGGAGGGTTCGGTGGGTGGGCTGAGAGCAAGGTTTGCATGTAGTCTTCATTGATTTTGCTTCAGCAGCGGCGGGGGATCTGTATGGTATGGTGGTGTGTGGTGGGTTTCTGGAAGGTGAAGTGGATGCAGCGGTGGTCGGTCCAGAGGAGTTTGGTTGTGTGGCTGATGGAGACGTGCGGGCTCGAGGAGAAGACGGGGTTGAGCGTGTGGCCGGCGGAGTGGGTGGGCGTTGTGACTAGATGTCTCAGTCCGAGGTTGGCGAGGTTATTGATCAGGGTTGTGGAGTTGTTGTCGTTGTTGTTCTCAAGGCGAAAGTTCATGTCTCCGAGGAGGATGTAGTCGGTGGAGGTCAGGGCATGCGTGCTGTTGAAAGTCGGCGATAGAGTCACTGAACTAGAGGTGGGGTCTTGGGGGTCGGTAGACGAGGGTGCCTCTGAGGGTGGAGTTGGGGTCTGTGTGGATCTGGAAAATGTATGTGTTCGGCGGTGCTGAGCACGTCGCCAGTGATAGTCGAGACCCTGATGCTGTTCTTGTGGACGATGGCGATTCCTCCTCCAACTCCGTTGGTGCAGTCTCTGCAGGTGATTTTGTAGCCGTCTGGGATGGCTATGGCGATGTCGGGTGTGGAGGAGTTGTTCAACCAGGTCTCTGTCAGGAAGGGGAGGTCTGGGGAGGTTATGTTGAGCAGGTCCCAGAGCTTGACGGCGTGTTTGTGTGCGGAGCGGGTGTTCAGTAGTATGCATCGGAGGTGGTTGAGGTCTTTCTTGGCGGGTGGTTTGTCGGCTCTGTGGCTGGTGTATCTGCAGTTCCAGCTGGTAAGGGACCATGTGATCGTTTCGGGGCGGCCTTAAAGCAGTTGTGGGTCCATCCGGGGTTGAGAGCGTGTGTTAGACCTGGCACCTTGGCGTGAGTCTCCCTTCCACTTTTTGCTGATGTGCCTCAGATGTTTTGCTGGTTTTCCGATACTCAGGGCACTGCGCCACGGCTGACCCGTGCCGCAGTGCAAGTGCTCCCTACTGTAAATTGTACATGCGATTGGTATCCATGATTGGTTCATTGGATTTACTGTTAGTCCCTAGTAAAGTGCACTAGAAAGTGCCGGGGCATGTAGATGCCAATACTGCTGGTGGGCCTGCAGCGCTGGTTGCGCCACCCACCGAAGCAGCCGTAAAGATGTGTCTGGGAACTGCGACCGCAGAACCCGCGTGCGGTCTCGTACCGTCACGCTAGCTGGGCAAGTGCACCCACTTGCCAGCCCCCGAACCTTCCCTTGACTACATATTAGTCACCCCTATGGTAGGCCTGCGGGCAGGGTGCGTTGTAGGTGCAAGGTAGGACAAGCCCTGATGTGTGTGGCATGTCCTAGTAGTGACTTACAACCAAGACCGTATTTCACTATTGAAGGCTACCTGCTCCATTAGGCCAGACTGAGCTGCTGGAGTTATTACACCCTATAATCCCAGCAGGCTCAAGGAGCATGGTAGCGCGTCGTGTTTAGTATGCCTGAACTCAGGATGATAAAATATTTCTTTTAGTAAAGTTTATTTTAGTATCCTGGGTTTGCAAATGCTACTTTTAGAAAGTTAGCATTTGCTTGCCTAACCATTTCGGCCCGCCTCTGCTGGTATGTGTATCTGGCTGTCTGGGATGTGTGAGTGACAGGGCTGGGGGGTGACAGGTGGTGAAGGCGCAGATTACACCTTAGTGGGAGGTAGGAGTGGCTCTTGACTCGAACTGTAGCTGTGCTCTGCCACCTCAATGCTGGCTCCACCCTCCTGGGGAGCGACGGATGACTCAGCCGGCCCCTGGCCCAGGAAGTGCGAAGCCCCCATCAACAAGGTACTCTGGCAGCCCCTGTCCGCATAATGCTGGCTCCACCTCCTGTGGGGCGTCTGATGCGCCTGCCCCTCACACTGAAAGCAGAAGCCGGAGTACACCCACCAGAGTACTCAAGGACTGAAAGTGGCTATGCAAAGGCCCCCCTGGCCTGCGAGAACAAAAGAAATGTCCTATAAAAGAAGGAGCCCTGCTCCTTGAAAATTAGATCCTGTTTGGGCTACAGAAGGACTCTGCCCGACGAGAAGGACCGGGAAGGACAAGGAAGAGTGCTGTCTCTTGCCTGTGTCTGGTGCCTTGCTGCCGAAGGAGAGGAAAAAGGAAAGACTACGAAAAGACTTTTGCTTTACAAGACTTTGTGCCAAACTCTGCTAAAAGATCTCCAAGGGCTTGCCACTGAACTTGCCCCCTGACCAGCGCCCCAGGACCAGTGGGCGCTACACCCTGAAGAAAGCAACTGCGTGTGCTGCTTCTCGTTGCAGTACCGACGGAGGAATCTCCTCCAAGGCAACGACATCCACCTGACCACCGTGACCGGGGCCCAAAGCAACAGCGAAAGCAAAGTGAGGACCAGCCGCCGCTGGCCCGAACACCGTGACCGCAACTGCACCGGGAGCCCGAGAGCAAAGCGAAGGAGGACCCGTCCGGTCCGAGCTCTCGAGTTGACTGCGCAACAAGCAGCCAATCCACTTGCAAAGACGGACAGCTGCCCTGTGAGAATCCACTAGGTCGGTATCTTGCCCGACAGCTCAGCTGTGAGCGCACAGCTGCACCGGCACTTGGCTGGGTACGTCCTGCACTTGAGGACCGTACTGCCACTTGCCGCCACCACGCAACCGCCGCCTCCAGGGTCGGAGCGGACGACGAGGAGAGGACCCTGCCGCCACAGAACACCGCTGCCCCGGATGACCCGTGAACTGCTCGGCTGAGAGCCGCAACGAACAGCGACCCCGGGAAGGCAACGCGACGTGGGACAGATCCCCTGGGAGCCGCCTGCTCCACAAGAACTTTGTTGAACTGGGCAGAAGGCCCTAAAGAACTCTTATTGCTTGAAAGAACTGTGGCAACTTGAACTAAGTAACTTGGAACCGCTACTTGAAAGTCTGATAACTGTATTCATAAGCCTGCTTGAATTCTATATAAAGATATATATTTTTACAGAATACAGTCTGGTCTCATTGTGTGGTGGGTTGGCTGTGACGGTGTAATATTGCAAGTGTTTAACCCTATGTGCCCCAAAGATTAGCCTACGACTGCTTAAGCCACACTACCTAGAGGGTAAGCAGAGGTTGTCTGGAAGGTAACCCTCAGCCCTGACGAGGAAGAGAGAGTCCCTGCTTGTCGCTAGTGTTGCACTGCGTCAACTAGAGCCTCCCCCTTCCTACATTGGACGCAGCGGTGAGGATTTTCGAATTTACACTTGCAGTATCTATACCTTAACTTCTGACCATTGCACAGTGATTCCAGTCCAGTTACTTAGCCACAGACTTTGCTTTTCGCTGAAAGAAGATTCCGAGTGTAAGAACCATGCCGGGCACGAAGAGCCTGGATGGAGCGGAGTCCACGACCTCTGAGGTGTTGGAGGTGGAGTGGGACGCCGCAAAGCTGGACAAATACTCAAAGACGGAGCTGAAGTTTTTCTGTAAGAAACTCAAAGTTCCGCACGCTGGTTGCAAGAATAAGCCCGAATTCTACAAGGCCCTGAAAGCCTGGATAGAGTCCAGAAAGGCCCCGGAGGATCAAGATGCCCTCGCGGAGCAAGATGCGACTGAAGAGCAGAATGCACCTATGGATCTGGTGGATCTCGAAAGGCAAGACAGCGTGCACAGCTTTGGTAAAGGCCTGTCACCAGAGGAGCTGGCAGACAGGAAGGAAACAAGGAATCACGAAAGAAAGCTGGCAGAATTGAAAATCCAACTGGAGCTTGAAACAAAAAGAATGGCGCTGGAAGAGCGAAAGCACCAAATGGATTATGAAGTGAAAATGAGGGAGATAAGTCTCAAGGAGAGAGACTTGGATCGTCCTCCCTCTGGTGGCAGCACATCGCCAGTGCAGGTAGAGTCAAGAGTGCACATCCCGAAGGACGTAGTTAAGGAGTTCTTTAAGGGGGATGACATAGGACAGTGGTTTAGGGCATACGAGGTAGCCATGTCCTCCCACCGGGTCCCTGACAAGGATTGGGGAGCGGGGTTGTGGGGAAGGTTCCTTAGCGAAGGGCGAGATACCTTGCTAGATTTGCCCGTTGAGAAACAGAGATCCTATTCCCACATGAAAGAAGCTTTAATGCGCAGGTACGGGCTTACCCCTGAAATGTATAGACAGAAGTTTAGGGGATGTACTAAGCGGCCTGGGAATACGTATGTGGAGTATGTGACTTATTTTTGCAGAGCACTGGATGGTTGGGTGAAGGGTAGCAAAGTGAATGATTTTCAAGGTCTCTTTGATTTAATTGCATGGGAGCACTTGTCTGATCACTGTTTTCCTGAGTTACGCCAACACCTGATCGATAGCAAGCTGTCCAACCCGAGGAAGCTTGCCGAGGAGGCGGACCGCTGGCTCAGCACCAGGGTCCACAAGGGTCCCGTGGGAGACTCTGCCAAGAGTGGGCAGGGTCCCCAGCAGAAGAGTGGGGGGGACAAGGGGGGAAAACAGAAAGGGTTCCAAAAAGGCCCCCAAAGTAGTTCCCAGGGGAACCAGCAGCAAGGTTCTCAGCCTCCCCCACCCCCAAAGCAGAATGGGGCCCCGACAGGTAAACCTGTTCCAAAGGGGCCCTTCAATTGTTACAAATGTGGCGAGCCTGGGCACATATCCAGTGACCCCAAGTGTCGCCTGTTTGGAAAACCCGCACCCACTGGTGCTCCGCCCCGTCAAGTGACTAGTGTTCACTTAGGAGAAGAAGTGATGGTACCGGGGGGTGGAGATCCCGTTCAGATGACCCTAGTCTCGCTAGGAGACAGTGAGATGATCCCTACGAACTACCTGCCCTCTAACACTAAGAAATATGGGCAGGTGGTGATCATCAATGGCAAGGAAGCCGAGGCTCTTCGAGACACAGGAGCCAGTGTGACTGCAGTGAGGCAGCACCTGGTGTCTCAAGAGCAGGTTGTACCCCATGCCTACTGTAGGGTTATCAACGCTGATAATTCTGAGAGTCAGTGTCCGATGGCTCAAGTTCCCTTCAAGTGGGGGGGGTCTCTGGTACTCTGCAGGTCTGTGTAAGGTAAACCATGCCTGTTGACTGTTTGCTAGGGAATGACTTGGAGCACTCCCCTTGGGAAAAGGTGGAGAAAACGACTCACCTACGGATGGTGGGTCTGCCTGACTGGGCGTGCGTGACCACCCGGTCAATGGCAGCCAGTAGGGGTGATCAAGAGGTCCTGGGGCCTGAAGGAGAGGCCCAGGAACCGGCCTTAGGGAGAGGGCGCAGGGGGCGCGGGAAACCGGCCCCTGAGGTTCCCACGGTCCAGGAGGAAGCAGACCTTGAGGGGGATGCCCTGGAGCCTACAGGGGAACAGATCGCCGAACTGGGGGACCTGCCTGAGCTGACCCACTGGCAGCAAGAAGGAGGACCCTCCAGGGAGGAATTCTGCAAGGAGCAGAAAGAATGCCCTTCTCTCGTGGGTATGCGGCAGCAGGCTGCAGACCAGGCCAATGGTGTTCAGGCCAAAACACATTACGTGTACTGGGAGAACGACCTCCTGTATTCAGAGCCTAAGGCTGCTGAACCTGGGTCAGCCCGTGTGCTGGTGGTACCCCAGAAGGTCAGAGCCTTCCTACTGGGTCTGGCTCACGATGTGCCTTTAGCAGGACATTTGGGGATGGACAAGACCTATGACAGGCTTGTCACCCACTTTTACTGGCCCCAAATGCATAAGAGTTCAGACGCTCATTGCAGAACCTGTCCGACTTGCCAGGCAAGTGGGAAGACCGGAGGGAAGAACAAGGCTCCCCTCCAACCCTTCCCTGTGGTCGGTACGCCATTCCAGCGAGTGGGTATTGACATTGTTGGGCCTCTGGACCCCAAGACAGCCATGGGCAACAGGTTCATCCTGGTCTTGGTGGATCATGCCACCCGGTACCCTGAAGCCATCCCTCTGAGGACAGTGACGGCCCCCGTGGTGGGACGTGCACTGATGGGAATTTTCTCACGAGTGGGATTCCCTCTAGAGGTGGTGAGCGACAGGGGGACCAATTTCATATCCAAGTATATGAAGTCCCTTTGGCAAGAGTGTGGCGTGACGTATAAGTTCACCACTCCTTACCATCCCCAAGGTAACGGGTTGGTTGAGAGATTCAACCAAACCCTGAAAGGCATGATCATGGGCCTAGACGGTCCGATGAGGCGTAAGTGGGACGTCCTCTTACCATGCCTGCTCTTTGCATATCGCGAGGTGCCACAGAAGTCCCTAGGGCTCAGCCCCTTTGAGCTGCTGTACGGTCACCCCGTGAGAGGACCACTGAGTTTGGTAAAGGAAGGCTGGGAGCAATCTCCCAGGAAACCTCCCCAGAATGTATATAGCTACATGCTGGCCTTCAGAAACCAGACCAGACGCTTCAGACAACTTGCCGAGGCAAATCTGGAAGCGAGCCAGGAGGAAATGAAGCGGTGGTACGACCAGAATGCCACTCTGGTCGAGCTTCAGCCTGGACAAGAGGTGTATGTCCTGGCCCCAGTGGAGCCCTGTGCCCTTCAACATAAGTGGACAGGCCCATTTGAGGTTGTGGAGCGCAAGAGCCCCGTGACATACTTGGTGGACATGAAGACGCCCAGGAACCCTTTGCGGGTCCTACATGTCAACCGCCTCAAGCCCCACTTGCGAAGGTCCGAAGTGGGCATGTTGTTGGCAACTGATGACGGAATGGAGGAGGAGTCGGAGCCTCTTCCTGACCTCTTGGTAGCCTGTGAGAAAGATGGGTCAGTGGATGGAGTTAACCTCTCACCCACCCTGACCGCCGAACAACAGGAAGACTGCCGCCAGTTGCTGGGGCAGTTTCCAGATCTGTTCTCCCTGGTTCCGATTGTCACAGATTGGTGCGTCCATGATGTGGACACTGGAGACAGCTTACCTGTGAAGCATAAGGCTTACAGAGTGACTGACAGGGTCCGGGCCTGCATCAAGGAGGAGGTCTCCAAGATGCTTGCCCTGGGGGTGATTGAGTCTTCCAGCAGTCCTTGGTCCAGCCCCGTGGTCTTGGTTCCGAAGGCTGCTGCGCCGGGAGCCACACCCAAACTCCGGTTCTATGTGGACTACAGAGGACTCAATTCAGTCACGAAGACTGACGCGCACCCCATCCCCAGAGCTGATGAGCTCATTGATCGGCTAGGGGCTGCTCGGTTCCTCAGTACGTTTTATTTGACGTCTGGGTACTGGAAGATCGCCTTGACCGATGGGGCAAAGGAGAGGTCGGCATTCTCCACACCAGATGGGCATTTCCAGTTCCGGGTTATGCCATTTGGAATGAAGAATGCCCCTGCCACCTTTCAGAGATTGGTCAACCAGGTGTTGGCTGGACTGGACGAGTTCAGTGCCGCCTACCTGGATGACATCGCGGTGTTCAGTGGCACCTGGCCAGAACACCTGCGACACCTCTGGGAAGTGTTGATGGCCCTGCGTAGCCTTCATAAGTAGGAGGTTACTTCCACGGGAAAGTAGGTGGAGTGCAATAGAGCGTGAAGCATTTGCTGTGGTCTGGGCGCTGAAGAAGCTAAGACCCTACTTGTTTGGGTCTCACTTCCGAGTTCAGACGGACCACAGGCCCCTCAGATGGTTGATGCAAATGAGGGGTGAGAACCCGAAACTGTTGAGGTGGTCCATTTCTCTACAGAGTATGGACTTTACGGTGGAACACCGCCCTGGCACCGATCACGCCAACGCTGACGGTCTGTCCAGATTTTTCCGCCTTAGTGATGTGGAACTCCCTGGGGAAGGGTAGTTCCCCCCACATTTCAGCAGGAGGGGACACATGTTAGACCTGGCACCTTGGCGTGAGTCTCCCTTCCACTTTTTGCTGATGTGCCTCCGATGTTTTGCTGGTTTTCCGATACTCAGGGCACTGCGCCACGGCTGACCCGTGCCGCAGTGCAAGTGCTCCCTACTGTAAATTGTACATGCGATTGGTATCCATGATTGGTTCATTGGATTTACTGTTAGTCCCTAGTAAAGTGCACTAGAAAGTGCCGGGGCATGTAGATGCCAATACTGCTGGTGGGCCTGCAGCGCTGGTTGCGCCACCCACCGAAGCAGCCGTAAAGATGTGTCTGGGAACTGCGACCGCAGAACCCGCGTGCGGTCTCGTACCGTCACGCTAGCTGGGCAAGTGCACCCACTTGCCAGCCCCCGAACCTTCCCTTGACTACATATTAGTCACCCCTATGGTAGGCCTGCGGGCAGGGTGCGTTGTAGGTGCAAGGTAGGACAAGCCCTGATGTGTGTGGCATGTCCTAGTAGTGACTTACAACCAAGACCGTATTTCACTATTGAAGGCTACCTGCTCCATTAGGCCAGACTGAGCTGCTGGAGTTATTACACCCTATAATCCCAGCAGGCTCAAGGAGCATGGTAGCGCGTCGTGTTTAGTATGCCTGAACTCAGGATGATAAAATATTTCTTTTAGTAAAGTTTATTTTAGTATCCTGGGTTTGCAAATGCTACTTTTAGAAAGTTAGCATTTGCTTGCCTAACCATTTCGGCCCGCCTCTGCTGGTATGTGTATCCGACTGTCTGGGATGTGTGAGTGACAGGGCTGGGGGGTGACAGGTGGTGAAGGCGCAGATTACACCTTAGTGGGAGGGAGGAGTGGCTCTTGACTCGAACTGTAGCTGTGCTCTGCCACCTCAATGCTGGCTCCACCCTCCTGGGGAGCGACTGATGACTCAGCCGGCCCCTGGCCCAGGAAGTGCGAAGCCCCCATCAACAAGGTACTCTGGCAGCCCCTGTCTGCACAATGCTGGCTCCACCTCCTGTGGGGCGTCTGATGCGCCTGCCCCTCACACTGAAAGCAGAAGCCGGAGTACACCCACCAGAGTACTCAAGGACTGAAAGTGGCTATGCAAAGGCCCCCCTGGCCTGCGAGAACAAAAGAAATGTCCTATAAAAGAAGGAGCCCTGCTCCTTGAAAATTAGATCCTGTTTGGGCTACAGAAGGACTCTGCCCGACGAGAAGGACCGGGAAGGACAAGGAAGAGTGCTGTCTCTTGCCTGTGTCTGGTGCCTTGCTGCCGAAGGAGAGGAAAAAGGAAAGACTACAAAAAGACTTTTGCTTTACAAGACTTTGTGCCAAACTCTGCTAAAAGATCTCCAAGGGCTTGCCACTGAACTTGCCCCCTGACCAGCGCCCCAGGACCAGTGGGCGCTACACCCTGAAGAAAGCAACTGGGTGTGCTGCTTCTCGTTGCAGTACCGACGGAGGAATCTCCTCCAAGGCAACGACATCCACCTGACCACCGTGACCGGGGCCCAAAGCAACAGCGAAAGCAAAGTGAGGACCAGCCGCCGCTGGCCCGAACACCGTGACCGCAACTGCACCGGGAGCCCGAGAGCAAAGCGAAGGAGGACCCGTCCGGTCCGAGCTCTCGAGTTGACTGCGCAACAAGCAGCCAATCCACTTGCAAAGACGGACAGTTGCCCTGTGAGAATCCACTAGGTCGGTATCTTGCCCGACAGCTCAGCTGTGAGCGCACAGCTGCACCGGCACTTGGCTGGGTACGTCCTGCACTTGAGGACCGTACTGCCACTTGCCGCCACCACGCAACCGCCGCCTCCAGGGTCGGAGCGGACGACGAGGAGAGGACCCTGCCGCCACAGAACACCGCTGCCCCGGATGACCCGTGAACTGCTCGGCTGAGAGCCGCAACGAACAGCGACCCCGGGAAGGCAACGCGACGTGGGACAGATCCCCTGGGAGCCGCCTGCTCCACAAGAACTTTGTTGAACTGGGCAGAAGGCCCTAAAGAACTCTTATTGCTTGAAAGAACTGTGGCAACTTGAACTAAGTAACTTGGAACCGCTACTTGAAAGTCTGATAACTGTATTCATAAGCCTGCTTGAATTCTATATAAAGATATATATTTTTACAGAATACAGTCTGGTCTCATTGTGTGGGGGGTTGGCTGTGACGGTGTAATATTGCAAGTGTTTAACCCTATGTGCCCCAAAGATTAGCCTACGACTGCTTAAGCCACACTACCTAGAGGGTAAGCAGAGGTTGTCTGGAAGGTAACCCTCAGCCCTGACGAGGAAGAGAGAGTCCCTGCTTGTCGCTAGTGTTGCACTGCGTCAACTAGAGCCTCCCCCTTCCTACAGCATGCATAGTGCTGGCGTCGTAGTGGTGGCGGGTGCAGGGGCCAGGGGTTCTGGCACTGGGCAGGGTCCAGGCATGGGCGGGCGCAGACAGGCTTGCCGCGTACCAGCGGCGCGACCGAGCAGCGCCCGGCATGTGTGGGGAGGTGGGAGTTAGGAGCAGCTGGGAGGCGGGGCAGCATATGGACAGTCAGGGGGGCGGAGCCGCAGGGACACAGTTGCGGGGTCAGTGAGGGGCGACAAAGGAAACAGAAGGAAAGAGGGCACAACAATTGAGGGGGAAACGAGTGGCACAGAGGGAAGAAAGGTCACAAAAAGGGCAAAAAGGTCACAGAAAATAGGGGAAATGAGTGGCACAGAGGGCAAAAGATCACAAGAAAGGGCAGCAATGTCACAAAAAACGGGGGAAACGAGTGGCACAGAAGGCAGAAAGGTCACAGAAATGCAGGGGCAGCTAAGCAACAGAAGGCAAAACGGGCAGAGAGACACGGAGGCCGCCAGGGGAGCAGAAGGAAAAACCAGGGAGAGAGACATTGGGGCAGCGAAGGGAGCAGAAGGGAAACCGGACAGAGAGACACGGGGGCAGCGAGGAAGAGAACGGGCACAGGCAGTGCTGTGCGGAGGGGGAGCGACCTACCTGGAAGGGTCAACGGTCGCTCTCCTCACCGCGCAGCGGCCGGCCTATATGGGGAGGTGGGAGGGAGGAGCAGCTGGGAGGCGGGAGGTGGGGACAGCGATTGGGCAGTCAGGGGTGCGGGGTCACAGCGGCGAGGGGCGACGAAGAAAACAGAAGGCAAAAGGGGACAACAATTGAGGGGGAAACGAGTGGCACAGAGGCAGAAAGGTCCCAAGAAAGGGCAGAAAAGGTCACAAAAAATGGGTGGCACAGAGGAAGAAAGGTCCCAGGAAAGGGCAGAAAAGGTCACAAAAAACAGGGGGAAACAAGTGGCACAGAGGGCACGAAGGACACAAGAAAGGATAGAAAGGTCACAAATAACGGGGGGAAACGAGTGGCACAGAGGTAGAAAGGTCACAAGAAAGAGCAGAAGAGGTTACAAAAAATGGGGGGAAACGAGTGGCACAGAATGCACAAAGGTCACAAGAAAGGGTAGAAAGGTCACAAAAAATGGGGGGAAACGAGTGGCACAGATGCGCAAAAGTCACAAGAAAGTGCAGAAGAGTTTACAAAAAACGGGGGAAAGGAGTGGCACAGATGTACAAAGATCACAAGAAAGAGCAGAAAAGGTCACAAAAAACGGGGTGAAATGAGTGGCACATAGGCACAAAGGTCACAAGAAAGGGCAGAAAAGGTCACAAAAACGGGGGGAAACGAGTGGCACAGAGGCACAAAGGTCACAAGAAAGGGCAGAAAAGGTCACAAAAACGGGGAAACAAGTAGCACAGAGGCACAAAGGTCACAAGAAAGAGCAGAGGAGGTCACAAAAAATGGGGGAAATGAGTGGCACAGAGGCAGAAAGGTCACAGAAATGCAGGGGCAGCTAGGCAACAGAGGCAAAACCGGGCAGAGAGACACGGGGGCAGCGAGGCGAGCAGAAGGGAAATGGGGCAGAGAGACACGGGGCAGCGAGGGGAGCAGAGAGGAAACCGGGCAGAGAGACACGGGGGCTGCGAGGGAGAGAACGGGCACAGGCGGTGCTGTGTGGAGGGGGAGCGACCTACCTGGAAGGGTCGCAGCTCCCTGCCTCTTTAGCCACTGAAACAGCGTTTCCAGCAGCAATTCACAAAGGCTGGTGAAGTCTACTGGTCCTTAGACTTCGGTCGGGGGGCAAGCTCTGTTCCAAGCCCTTGGAGATCTTTTCACAAGTTGAAAGTAAAGTACACAAAGTTCTTTCTCCTCTCTTTGGCAGTCAGGCAACCACTGCAGACCAATCTCCCAAGCAGCACTTCAGCTTGGGAATAGCCTCTCTTCAGTTTCTTCAGGTTCCTCTCCTCAGCAGAGGTTTCATCTTGTAAGTCTAGAAGTGATATCATTTCTTGGGATCAGGGACCCAATACTTATACCCCAAAATCCTTTGTTCTCTGAGGGGAGAGGGGACTGTGCTCTGTCAAAACCAGTTCTGAAGCACTTTGTTTACAAGACTTCTCCTTCCCTTTCACAGCGTAGGGCAGGCATATCAGACGCCCCACAGGAGGTGGAGCCACCCTTGTGGAAGGCAAGAACACTCCTGGAGCACTTTGTTGACTGTCTTCCTTCTCTTCTTTCAGTGTGCAGGGAAGAGACATCAGACACACCACAGTTCTCAAGAACTACCGCCTCATCTCGCTCCTCCCTTTTCCCTCCAAAGTCATCGAGAAGACCGTCAACAGACAGCTTTCCGCCTTCCTCGAGACGAACGGATCCCTCGACCCCTCGCAGTCCGGTTTCCGAGCCAACCACAGCACCGAGACCGCCCTCATCGCAGCCACTGACGACATCAGATCCCTGCTCGACAATGGGGAAACAGCGGCCCTCATCCTCCTGGACCTCTCTGCAGCGTTCAACAATGTCTGCCACCGCACCCTAGTGCAGCGCCTCAGCAACATCGGAGTCCAAGCGAAGGCACTGTAGTGGATCATCTCGTTCCTCGCCAGAAGAACCCAGAGAGTCCGCCTCCCGCCGTTCAGATCAGAGGTCACCGAAGTCATCTGCGGCGTACCACAAGGATCATCACTCAGCCCAACCCTCTTCAACATCTACATGAGCCCTCTCGCAGCCATCGCACGTAAACACAACCTCAACATCATCTCCTACGCCGACGACACCCAGCTGATCCTATCCCTCACCAACGACCACGCCACTGCCAGAACCAGCCTACACAAAGGGATGAAAGACGTCGCTGAGTGGATGAAGAACAGCCGCCTGAAACTGAACTCAGACAAGACGGAAGTCCTTATCCTGGGATTATCGCCCTCCGCCTGGGACGACTTCTGGTGGCCGCCTGCCCTGGGCAGCGCACCCAATTCAACGGACCACGCATGAAACCTGGGCGTCATCCTGGACTCCCCCCTCGCGATGACCAAGCAAGTGAATGCAGTCTCATCATTCTGCTTCAACACCCTGCGCATGCTCCGAAAGATCTTCCGATGGATCCCCACCGAAACGAGGAAGGCGGTCACCCAGGCCCTCGTCACCAGCCGTTTGGACTATGGAAACACCCTCTACGCTGGAACCACAGCCAAACTCCAGAAAAGCCACATCTCCGCCCACCTGAAAGACCTGCACTGGCTCCCCGTCCACAAGAGGATCATGTTCAGACTCCTCACCCACGCACACGAGGCTCTCCACGACTTGGGCCCGAAGTACCTCAACAGCCGCCACACCTTCTACACACCCACCCGCCAGCTCCGATCCGCCAGCCTCGCCCTCGCCTCTGTCCCAAGAATTCGGAAATCCACCGTCGGAGGAAGATCCTTCTCCTACCTGGCAGCCAAGACATGGAACTCCCTCCCCACTCACCTACAGCTGACCCAGGATCACCTCTCCTTCAGGAAATTACTCAAGACCTGGCTCTTCGAGCAGTAGCGACCCCCCCCCAGCGCCTTGAGACCCTTACGGGTGAGTAGCGCGCTATACACATTTCTATGATTGATTGATTGATTGAGGGGGGGGAGCCGGCATTGTAGAGGTATGGCCCAGCCCTATACAGGTCCCAGGTGCAACTCCTCCCTCCCAACTTGATGCGGATCTCCCTATTCACCACCGGGCTGCCCTAGCCTGTCTCTTGGAATCCCTCAGTCCTGTCACTCACAAGACCAGATGAAGGAAAACACAACCTCGCAGAGGCAGGCTTAAATGGTTAGGCAAGCAAAATACCTACTTTCTAAAAGTGGTATTTGCAAACACAGAATATTAAAAAAACTTCACTAAAAGATGTATTTTATTATTCTGAGTCCAGGCATGCTAAACTCGAATTTCTACCATGTTCTCTGAGTCTGTTATGATTATAAACATGTAATAATCTAACAGCCCATTCTGGCCTATGGGGAACAGGTAGCCTTGAAATAGTGAAAAACGAAAATGGCTGTAATTCACTATTAGTACATGCCACACACATCAGGGCTTGTCCTACCTTATACTTACAATGCACCCTGTCCTTGGGCCTACCATAGGGGTGACTAATATGAAGGCAAGGGAAGGTTTAGGGACTGGCAAGTGGGTGCAATTGCCCAGTCAGCATGACTGTAACAGACTGCATGCAGGCTCTGCGATGGCAGAACTTAGACACATTTTACAAGGCTGCTTCTGTGGGTGGCACAACCAGTGCTGCAAGTCCACTAGCAGCATTTGGATGTACACGCCATGGGCACACTCGGTGCACTGTATACTAGGGTCTTACAAGTAAACCAAACATCCAATCATGGAACCACTAATCAATACATCAATTTACAGTAGAGAGCACTTGCACTGTGGCACTGGACAGCAGTGGCACAGTGCCCAAAGCATCTAACATCAGCAAAAACACATAAGGCAACAGCAAAAATGGAAGGGAGACCCACGCCAATGGTGCCAGGTCTAACAATAATTAACACATACTGTTATAGTAAAAAATAAAAAAAATCGCCCAAAGGTGTTGAAGTGATTTTAAATCACACCACTTGGGCCCATAATAAATTTACATACATACAAAGTAAATAAAATGTTTAGGGCCACGACAACATTTGAACTTTAATCCCCAACCCCAGAATCTGCTTCTTTCTCACTTACGCCATATCACATCCACAATGACCTTTCCCTCACACATTCTGTTCCTTCTTTACAGCAAACGCATTTACCTATCTCAACTGATCCCTTTCCTTATTTTCTGCTCTAACCCCTTCACACTTTTTTCCTTTTAACATTTTCTCCTTCTCTCTTCCACTCCTATCCTAATTTCTCTCAACTCTCACCCTCACTCCTATTTTGTCTGCCTCTTAGACACTCTCTCCATACTTTCTCTTCTTTTCTCATTGTCCTCCTCTTCCATTCTCATCTGTTTTACCCCCTCCCTCTCTTATACACTCCTCTACCTAGGACACATTTCACAGTCAAAATAATTATATTTAAATTAGTCCTTTATTTTAGCTGGGTTTTCTATTGCGCACCACAGCACTTAATAGCGACAAAATCACCCAAAAGTATTGTAAGTAATTTTTATTTTCACCACTTAATACCATAATACATTTTCTTACATACAAAATAAATAACATATTCTATCTCTGGTTAAATAGTGTTTTCTTTCATATTTATTGTACAGCACTTTTTTTCGTGGCTTGGATGGCCATTTAAGTCAACAGTGCACACATGTCATTCTTTTTTTTTGTTTTTTTTTAAACTGAGCCATTAAGCATCCTTGCTTGCATCGGAAGGTCTTTTGATAATTATCAGCATCACCTTCTTTTCTATATGGTTAAATTACACCCAAACAATAAACAGAACATGTGGTTTACCTCATTCTGTTTCATTTCACAGTTTGTTGTGAACTTTCAGTTCATGGGCTAGATTATTTCCTTGCTGGATATATTAAAATCCTGCTTTCATAACACAATTGGACTTTACTATAGG
The DNA here is from genome assembly GCF_964261635.1 of Lissotriton helveticus. NCBI lineage: Eukaryota > Metazoa > Chordata > Amphibia > Caudata > Salamandridae > Lissotriton > Lissotriton helveticus. The sequence goes on from NC_136063.1 coordinate 88,021,126, forward strand.
TTTCTGCAAAATGTTTGTACCATCCATACTGCAAATATGCATATTTATCCCAAAGATATTACACTTTTTTTTAACATCACGTAAGGACAAAATACATTTTCATACAGACAAGAACATTACAGGATTTTACCTCAAACACATGTGGTTTGGCCATGTCATTGTTGTATTTGTAGGCTGCACAACAATGTGTTTTGCTTGTGCAATTCATGACACTGCAGAATAGGTACTTTTTATATATAGAGCTGTCTAACATGCTGTTTGTTTTAAACAATGTAAGCCTTTAAATTAGTGCTTAATTTGAACAGGGTTTTCTGGTGCCCACCCCGGCAATTAATCCTTAACACCTGCTTTTATTGCAAAAAAATTCACCCTCACATAGTAAAGTGAATTCAAATAGCAGCAGTTAAGGTTATAACATATGTTTTTAGATACAAGGAAACTAATTTATTTGCCCAGGATCATAGGATAATGGGGCCATGGCAATACTCAAACTTTAATCCCCAGCTTCAAAGTTTGCAGCTTTCTCCCTTTATTTTTGTGGATTTTATTTGTCTTAGTTCTGTAATATACTGTTTTTTTGCTAAAACAAAACGTATTTCTAATCTAGTTTAGATATATATATTAACCACCAATAGGTAGTTATAGTTAGGACCTACTTACCATAGAAAAATGGCAACATTCTATTCCCAATAACTTTGGCGCTGATTGACGTATCTTCGTGAAATTTTCAAAACTAATTTTTCGTTGATATCAGCTCTTATGTTGAAAGTTCAGGGGTGATTCGTCAAGGGGGGCGAGATGAAAGGGGGGTCCAAAACGTGTTTTCTCCATCTTAATTTCCATGGGAAACTTTAGACAAGGACACAGGTTGAACAGGTGAACGGAATTCCTCCAAATTTGGCAGGGAGAAGGGTCTTGGTCTAGAAAGCACGCTTTTGTTTATTTGGTGTAAATCGGTTCAGTAGTTTTTGAGGAATATCGAAATTTACAGATATCGATATTTGGTAATTCAGCCATCTGATTGGCTGAGGCGTTACGAGCACGAGCTTGCTGCTGATTGGCTGCAAGCGGTGCGAGCGGTTGAAACTAGGAAGTGTTGGCCGCCATTGTGTGATTCCGTTGAAGCGAGTAAGGGGAAAAAAGGGTGAAAAAAGTGGGAAAAAGAAGGGTAGGAGCATTGTAACCTCAGTGGGGTGTTTAGGGTGTGCTATAGAGGTGGTGTGAAGCGAATTATTCACCCCTACCGGTGTGAAAGTGGTGGGCTACGAAAATGAAGTGAGGTATTGCCTAGAGTCTGATGCTGCTAGGGTGAGCTCGTGCGGGACTCGGGGATTAAATGTGAGCCCAAATTGTCTCTTATTCTGTGAAGTCATGTGCCGTGGCCGCAGCACTACACTATGGAAGTAGTGTCAGCATGTGTTTATAACTATTAGGACGAACTACTGACCCGTACTGTTCTGAAAGTCCTGGGGTACGTAAAATATGTGAGGTACTGTCTAGAGTCTTATGCTGCTAAGCTGAGCTGCTGACGGACTTGGGGATGAAAGCATGAGTCCAAACTGTGTGTCATTTGCTGTGAAGTCATGTGCTCTGGCCGCTGAGCCACATCTGTCCAAGTAGAGTCAGTATGTAGTTATAGCTACTTGGATTAACTTTCGTTTCGAACATTGTAGCTTGTGTATGGTGCTTAGGGGGTGTTATAGAGGGAGTGTGAAGGTAAATATGCGCGTATTAAATCAATTCGGTATTTGTGATGTGCTAACTACTCTCTCTTACGGATCTGATAGCGCTGGGGTGTAAACTGAGATGCTGACAGACTCGGGTAAAGCCGTTAAACTACTGACCCCTACCGGTCTAAAATTGCTGGGTACGGAAATTAAGTGAGGTATTGCCTAGCGTGTCATGCTGTTAAATTGAGCTGCTGCTGGACTCGGGGGTGAAACTTTGAGCCTAAACTGTGTGTGCTATGCTGTGAAGTCATGTGCTCTGGGCGCTGTGCCACACGTTTTCAACTTGTATATTGTGCTTAGGTGGTGATGTAGAGGGAGTGCGAAGGTAAATCAATACGGTATTTGTAAAGTGCCAACTACTTACCCTTATGGGTGAGTAGAGCTGGGGATCAAAGCGAGAGGTCTAGCTGCAAAGTGAAATGGTCTGGCCGCGGTGCCACAGCTGTGTGGAGAATACATTTTGGCGAGGGTCCGGGAGTTGCCGTTATCTGTACCTAAAATAGCGGGCTTAAGTTTTAAGTTGTAGGGTGGCTCTAAAAAGAGCCCTTGTGTTCATTAGTTGGAGCTACATATAAGTGCAGATGCACAGCTTCAAGTCATTCAGGGAAACTCGGATTCCCTGATCTGTGAAGTGTACTTCATCAATTCTGTATATATCCGCCATATCAAAACGTATGTTGTTGTTGTAGATGGAGCACATTTTGTGGTCTCTGAGGTATGTTGACTTTCTTCTGAGATTTTTCCATCTGAGGAGAAAATTCTTTGGATCATTTCCACTTCTGTCTTTGGCATATATTGGAATATAGAAAGGCAGTTTGAGTCAAAAGTAACATCAATTGTTCAAAGGTGTCAAGGTCAGGGTGTTGGAGATGCAAACAGGTTTTAACCAAAGGCAATAATTGGTGCCACTTCAATCCTCTCTGCCCAAACCATTTAACGTCCACATTTTGTAAACCTAGGTCTAAGTCAATACGTCTCTGTTCTGCATACTATCATTTTGAAGGTATGGCTGGAAGGTATGGAAAGATGTCTGTAGCTCATGCAGTTCCCTCGTAGACTAAGAGATATGTTTAAAGATGGGGAACTAGTTTCTTTTCGCATAGAAAATGGTACCTGATTGGGAGATGAAAAGCATTGTTTTTTAAAAGTAGGGTGCACATTCGTTTTGTGGAAAAGCATCTTTTTGATTGGTTAAGAAAAAGAAGTTTGAACGTGGAGTATATGTAATAGAATAAAATTTGCTCAACTAAACCACACCTGCTACTTGCTTTTGTAAGGCACTGTTTGAACTTAAAACAATCGTGAAATTTCAACCTGCACATGCCGGTAAATTTTCAAGAAAATGTTGCAAAAAAATATTGTTAGGTTTAAAAAAATTTATGTACTTTTAACCTCAACGTGTTGTAGAATGTTTTAGAAAGTTTATTGATAGAATACTAAGTAGCATTTCTGACTTCTATGTGTACTTGAATATTAATAAAAGTGTTTATATGGAAAATTAGAAAGATAGTAATAGAGAGAAGTTTGAAAGATAAAAGAATCAAGGAACTCTTCTAATGTATTCTTTATTACCTACTGGTAGTCGCCAGCAGGTAGTTATAGATTTAGGACAGAGTTTCCATAGGAAGAGCATTTTTTCTTTGCTTATAACTTTGGCATCATTTGATGAATCTTCATGAAATTATGAAAACTAATTCTTTCTTCATATCAGCTCCTATGTTGAAAGTTTGGGGGTGATTCGTCAAGGGGGCACCGAGATAAAAGGGGGTCCCTAAACATGTTTTCTCCATATTAATTTCCATAGGAAAGTTTCAGGTCGAACGGGTGAACGGAATTACCCCAAATTTGGCAGGGAGAAGGGTCTTGGTGTAGAAAGCACACTTTTGTTTATTTGGTGTAAATCCGTACAGTAGTTTTTGAGAAATATCGAAATTTATAGATATCTATATTTGGGAATTCTGCCATCTGAGGTGTTATGAGCAGAAGCTTGCTGCTTATTGGCTGTAATGGTTTTGCAACTAGGAAGTCTTGGCCGCCATTTTGTGATTCTGTTGAAGCTAGTAAGTGGAAAAAAGGGTGAAAAAGTAGAAAAGGAGGGTAGGAGCACTGTAAGCTTTGTGGGGGAGTGCAAAGCGAAGTAGTCACTCCTACCGGTTTGAAAGTGCGGTGTTGCTCAGAGTGACATGGTGCTGATATGATATGGTGCTACACTCGGGTATGAAACCGAGAGTCTAAACGGTGAGGTAATTTCTGTAAAGTGATGTGGTGTGGTGTTTGTAGCATACGTGTGCAGTAGTGTTGGTAGGCATTTATACCATACAGGGAGTGGGAAGCGAACTAGTGACCGCTACCGTGTGTTGATAGTATCCTGGAAGCGGGAAGTGAAGTAGTTACGCCTAACAGTGTCAAGACTTGGGGATGAAGTTGAGGTGATTGCTGTAAAAGGTTGGGCTCCGGGAGCTGTAGTATACGTGTGCAAGTAGTGTTAGTAGGCGTTTATACGATACAGGGAGTGGGAAGCGAACTACTGACCGGTACCGTGCGTGCGAAGTACTCGCGACTACCGGTGTGAAAACTCGGGGATCAAACCGAGCTGATTGCTGTAAAGTGATGGGCTCTTGGCGCTGTAGCATACTAGCTGCTGTAGTGTAAGTGTGTAAGTAGTGTTAGTATGCGTTTATAATATATAGGGAGTGGGAAGCAACCTACTCACCCCTACTGGTGTGAAGACTCGGGGATTAAACCGTGAGCCTAAATTATGAGCTCATGGCTGTAAAGTGATGTGCTCTGGGCGCTGTAGCATACATGTGGAAGAAGTATTAGTTTCCGTTTATACAATATAGGGAGTGGGAAGCGAAATACTTACCCCTACCGGTCTCAAGACTTGTGGATGAAACCATGAGCTCAATGCTGTCGTCATGTGCTCTGTGTAGTATTCCAATGTAAGTCATAGTAGAATGTTAGTATGTAATTCTACTAGAATCTAAGTATGTAATGTTAGAATGTAGGGCTGTCATGAGGGGAGCCTTGTGGAGTTTGTACAAGGTGCTGGAGAAGACAGCTGCCTTGCTGTCTGCTCCTGTTGGTGGTTGTTTCAGGTATCTTGTTTTCTTGCAATAAATCTACTTATTGGATCCACTGCTGCTTGCCTCTTCACTACATAAATTTGGCAACGAGCAGGAGAAGGTAAAAAGAAAGCACCACTCACCAATATTTCAAAATTGGTTGTGTTCTGCTGAAGACCCTTTTTCTTCCTGTAGCTGTTTCTACTCATGCCAGGGTCATCGGCTCATTGAATTGTCATCCGACTTCTGGTAGGATTTATATTTTGCGCTTCCTCTGATTCTTCACTACATTCTGGTCGCTGTACTATATGTGTGTAAGTAGTGTCAGTATGTGTTTATACTAACAAATGGATCATGGTCCTAGGGAGGGCGACATGTCAGGCGCAGGTCATGCAAATTCCCGGGGTGTGTATTCGCGGGACATTTGTGTTTGCTATTAGAGGGCTGGTGCATGGCTTCCACCCTATGATAGCAAATACTTGTTTGACTACTTGAAGCGAGAGGAGGAAAACCTCTAATTGCTTTAATAGAGGGGATGTGGATGGTAAAAATGGAACGAAAAAAACATAAAACAAAAAGTGGGGTCTCACCCGTTCTTTTAATGAGGCCCCTAGTGGGTAATGTTCCATGGCCAATCAAATTATTATATTGCGGGGTCTCTGTAGGACTGGGGATCTTAATGTCACATGTAAATTAGGCGCGGAAGGGCACAGAGTCATTTTGCAGCCTAGGGGACATTTACATTTACATTTACATTTACTAATTGTTCAGGGGGTTCGGGGCCAACTGAAGTCCGGGGATCGCCACACTCAGGGGCTTTATTTAAATATGCAGGGTGGGCATCGGCAGTCCCTGAAGCCTCTGTGGTCCTAGGCAGTGCCTTATTTGTTCGGTAATCACCCGGGCAGTACTTATGGTGTTATAAAGTGATACCCTCAAGGGAGACAACCATTACAACGCGGTCCTTACACCGCGATACCATTACGACGCAGTCATCACAACGCAAGTCGTTACAACGACTTGCGCTGGATGGCGCTATATACTAACGAATAGTATGATTTACTATTCCAACACCTTCCCTACTGTAACATAGGCTGGAGTTGGAATAGTAAATCATACTATTCCTAAATCCAGCGCCTCTAGCTCAAGTCGTTGTAACAACTTGAGTTGTGATGACCGCGTCATAATGGTATCGCGTTGTAAAGACCGCGTTGTAACGTCATACAACCTACACTCATAGAACTCTTGCACTTGTACAATTACCAAGGCTTCATTTGTCTAATAGTCAGATTATGTTTGGTAGGTGCACTCTAATATTAGATAACTTTATCCTTAAAATCTCTTATAAACAGATGATTTTCACAATAAATAATAGACAAGTGAAGTCAGAAAAAGAAGACCTATACACTCAGTTATTTATTTGAAAAAAAAGTAACCTTTATTAAAACAAAAATGAATAGAAACGTAACTTTAATTAAAAAAACGTGGTTTGGACTCCAGTGGAAGCAGTGTAGGAAACCTGCAAGACAAAAATGAAACATAAGTATGTGTGCTATGTGGAAGAAGTAAAGAAAGGAAGTCCGAATGAAAGGACGATAGTGAGAATAGAAGGGAGGGGGAGTGGGTGGAAGGGAGAAGGGGAGGGAGAGTAAAAACAAGAGAGGGAGGAGGAGACAGAGCGTCGGCCTACTGCACCCAGCCCTTAGTGTTTACCCTCCAGTCACCAGTTTGTCTAGGACGCTGGAATCACGAGAAAGAGTGTGGTTCAGCAAGTCCTTAAAATGAAACACATGAGGCCAGAGATTACGGGCCATATTACAAAGGAATGGCGATAACATTATCGCCGCTTTAGCGGAAGGAAACTGCTGCTAAAGCGGCGATAAGGGGTTGATAATATACCCTTGTGAATTCCCATAGAAACCCAGGTTCTGGTGTGAACCTGAGCTACTATGGGAATTCACAAGGGCATATTATCAAGCCCATTCTAGGCACTTTAGCTGCAGTTTCCTGCCGCTAAAGGGGTGATAATGTTATCGCCGTTCTTTGATAATATAGTCCTAAATTATTAGCTACGGGACAATCGCTTTGCATGCACCTGTGCACCCAGGGTGCTGCACCCCAGTCCCTTCCCCCGCACTGTGCTCAATTGTAGGTCTTGCATACCAAGGCTTCACTGCTCACCTGCCACCACCAGTGTGTCCCACAACGTGTTGGTGCAAGCTTTGAGTCCTGGGTATGTTTGTACAGTAGACCAGGTCTCCGTCAGGGACAGTGTCTTGATACCACAATGGAAGGTGTCAGAATGCCCAGGGCATCATTGTGGGGTCAGCTCCCACTCCGCCCTTCTTGAGGCAATCAATGGAATGTCTGAAAAGGGAGAAATAATTTAATGGTGGAAACGCCTGAAGGTAAATGAAGGTTTATTTCAAGCTTGATAGAAAATAGGAGTTGAGTGCATCCTTCGTATTTGAAGTACGATCTACCAACAGTTAGTGGTAATCGTGGTTCAACGAGGAGATGGAGTGCTCGAGAATTAACAGGATTAAATAATTACACGTTATACAACTGTTTATATATAAAGGAACAGAGCACATGCTAGAAGCATAATGTGCGCGTGTAATGCAGTGGCGGAAGCCTGTGTGCATGTACACTTAGTAACGAGCTCACTACAGTGTCCTAAAAGCCAACTGCTTGTGTCTGTAGGGCAGTGCTGCCCGCAGGCACAGGCCTACAGTACAGTCCAGCAGGTCCTTAAAATGAGACAGATGTGACTGAATGAGGTCAGAGATCACATCATTACGCACAGCAACATCACTTTTTCGCACAAGCCCACTCAAGATGATGCACCCCACCCCTCCCGCAGCATCGCTCTCAACAGGTGTCTGTAGGGCAGCATTGCCCATAGGCTCAGGCCTACAGTATGGTACAGCAGGTCTTTAAAATGAGACAGAGATGTGACTGAGTCAGGTAAGAGATCACATCATTACGCACGGCAACATCGTTTGTTCGCACCTGCGCAGCCCGAGTGATGCACCCCACCCGTCCCGCCGCACCGCACCTAGTTGGAGGCCCTGTTCACCCAGGCCACTCTGCTTACCTGCTGTCATTGTTGTGTGAGCAAACACTACGGGCAGCAGTGCTCACAATTCAGATGGAGTGTTGATTCCAGGATAGTGTACACCTCATGGATCCCCTTTCGTAGACGACAGGCACAATTTAGAGCCTGTGTTGATTGCTAGGATGGTGTACACCCCATGGATCCATTTTTTTTATTGCGCATTGCGATATGAGAGGTGGATGCAGCCATATCACCTGAGGCAGTGTGGAAGAACAGAGAGATGTGGCGTCGTAGGCATCCTATTTATACGTATGCAAAGTGGTCTGGGCCTGCGTATGCCAGGCCAGCATAGGGGTGTGAATATTTATTCCGGGGACCTGGGCGTTGTCCAGTTCCTTTCTGGCAAGGAAGTTTACTTATGTGTGTTTCTTTTGTAGTTTTGACCTCGCAGAGTGTACAATTTACCTTAATGTAGCATGTGTCGGGAGGGCGGAAACTATTGTTAATGAGATGGTGTTTGAAAAGATTGAATGGTGAACATCGCATGTCGTTGTCAAAGTTGCGGATATGCACAGACACACATGTCAATGGTGTGTGGTAATATTGAAAGTGTTGCTATCGCGAAGCGTACACATGTGAATGTGCTCGGATACAGGGAGGATCAGCAGTGAGGCTACGTCATACACAGTGATAACACTCATTACAGTCAAGCAATGCATGTCAAATGTGAATCTGAAAGTCTCACATATAACACACTACTATATTGGTAAAGCCCGACAGAGCGTACAGCAAATTAAATCTACACATTGCTGTTTACTGTTTGTCACATGTGATCTATGATGTGCACTCTGCCCATGGCTCCTAATCCATGTCTTGAGGGGGCCCTGAAGGGACTGACAAAAGCAGAAATAAAACAAACCTCAAAGAGCTGTGTTTAGTTTCCTTCTTGATTCCACTTTAGATACTTCCTGCAGTACCCCAGCAGCAAACAGGAGACAATTGCACAGCAAGGTAGGAAAATGGAAGATAATAACTGCGTGATATCACTTCCGCTACCCTGGTATTTGGTGATCTGACCTCCAGAGAGAGTTCCCTCCTTCTCTGAAACAGAGATTCAGTTCATTTTGCTCTTTATTGAATGGATGTGAGTTAATAACATGCAAGAAAACATGGCATCTCGTTTTTTAGACGGGCCCGTATGGTAGAAGCTGTTAGGCAAATTGCCTTGCTTAGAGGGTGCTCTTGCACATCACGGCCTGACAGACGCGCCCTTTATTCACATGCAAGTATAATTCACTCAATTGAAGACAAGCACTTTTCGTTCCAGCTTGCAACGCTAACAATGTTGCAGGGTGCAGTACCTTATGTGGCCAAAAGAGATTCCAAGGGACACCTAGTGACAGCATGTGGTACTGCACTCTTTCACTGCTTGATGTACAGTACAGCAGTAAATATTGCTGCACCCACAATAATGTGCTTCAGAGCTAAATACTTATAAGGTTTCAAAGGCGAGACCAATTGCATTGCAAATGCTTGTTTGAGCAGTCACTGGGAATCCTTAAGTTAGGAAGCATGCTCCAGTGTTTGCGAAAGGTAAAAGTTATCACTGTAGAGTATAGCTGTCTGTGGCTTCACTCAACCTTTTATCTCATGATTTGCTGTTGCATTCTGGGGTTTTGAGTCATTAAAAGTGAAACTACCAGCTCCAGACGTAACGTGCTGCACGTAAAAAGTGAGACATGTGCATCTTAATCGGACAAACAAGCATATGTGTGCCATTAGCTGTCTCCCACCCGAAATTGCCCCCGCTTCCATAGAAGTCATTGGGGAGAATACATTCCCCTATTTTTCCAAAACTTTCACTTTCTTTTTCTAATAAGTTATGCATAAATCAGCACTTGGCGTGCATGTATAATAATGTATCGTTGCATTGCTCTTAAAAAAATGTTACATTTCTTGTCTTGCATACCATTCATTCCCCTGTTCGTGCACATCTCAATGTATACCTGGCAACACAAGGAAGCTCTTGAGGAGACCGAAAACATCGAGAGAAATATTATTCAGTTAACTTCCTTTACGGGCATTTTTAAGTGTAAGGAATATAAAAATAAGTTTACTTTTGCTGACAAAAACTTGGAATTCTACAAACTAAATCGGAGCTCTGGAATTTGTCTGAAACTCTCGATTCCAGGCAGCTGCACTTTTACCGCCACATGAAACAGCTGGAGCACCAATGTACTGTCCCCAATGACACATGCCTTTCAAGCACTTTTCTAAATCACTTTGCGGTGGGCATCCGGTGGCGCCGGGAGGGACATCACCCAGAAAGTAACCTCACCTACCTGGGCTGACATTATTTACCTATTATGCGTTTTTATATTAAGCGAACTTTACCCGAAGGTGTCAGAGCGCTTTGCAATAGAACCAGTTACATTACATAAGAACTTCAGAGGACATGAATAACATAAACGATACAAACAGATAAAAAATAATACCAAGTACAAAAGTCTACAGATACTAGTGGTTAGAGTTACATATTTAAAAGTTGCAAATTCACTCAAGGGTACATTTTAAGAAAGTTGAAGCGATTAGGGTTGGCCAAATATATATGACCTATTTACACTACATGATCTTCTCGCCATTGCTGGGGTTCTTGCTTTCAGCCCAGCCTTCAGCGTGTTGTTGCACTCATGGGCAGTGATCTTGGGCCTGGAGGGATCCCCCGAGATGGTGATGGCCAGATGACCTCCACGTAAACATAGGGGGTAACAAGTCAGGCTTTACTTAACGTGCCAGAGGCGGGGTAACCTTCTCTGTTGTCCCCAGCATTGCTCCAGGCATCGGTTGAGCGTTTCAGGCTGGGGAAGCTGAATCGCAGAGGTGCGCAGCAATGGTCTCCTCACCTCCAATATGGCCGCCATACTATATACTATTTAGTACACCGGGGCACTCCTCTCGATTCACTACAAGGGCACCTCAGAAAGCCCACAATCCTCAGGCCCCGATGTAGTGGACCACGCATTACCAGGCTCCGTACCTTGGGCACTGCCATCTTGGCAGTCACCAACGTAGTCACAGCCTGGCTGACACCATGCACAGGGAACTGCGATTTCACTCCCTGCAGCCGGGTGGGAGGCACGGAGAATGGCATCAACTGCTGCTAGGATCCCCTTAGTGACGGGGGTATATTTAGATGCCAGGATGGGACCAGAAGTGGAAGCTCCGCAAGCTGTATCCTACTCCTTCACCAAGGAACACGTGAGGATACGGCCGGGAAATCAAAGAGGACTATGAAAAAGAAGAATGATCGCTCTTCTTTGCCCTTCTCAAAAGCATTATTCAGCAACTAATAACTCGAAGGTCTCACATTCAGCCTCGGTTTCAAAAGATCTTTGAGGAAAAAGAGTGGACAGTGAAATAGTAGGATTATATTTGTAGGAAAGTTCCCCTTTTTGCATGGTTCCCCCCCCACTTTTTGCCGGACATCTGATGCAACCTGACTTGATGTTCCTTGGGTCCATGCCAATCAGGCAGGTACCCAGGGCCCAGGCAAGGGCCCTTGGTACCCACAATTGGCATATCTCTGGTCTCAGATACGTCCCTTGTAAAAGGTACCATGTGTACCAAGGGCACTGGGACCAGGGAAGGCCTTTAAGGACAGCAGCACCTATTGTGCCACCCTTAGAGGGCCTGTATCTTAACACCCACACACTACCATTGCAAGCTGTGTGTTATGGTGCAAAGAAAAGGGAAGAGTCAACATGGTAAACATCCCATGCCTGCAACCAACTGCCTAGGCTCGAGCTAACTCACACCTGTAGCAGGGTGCAATAGCCCTTAGGTGAGGATACAGTGGAATCCACTAGGGTGCTTTTAAGTACCTACCTAAAATCCTTCCTAAACCCCTCTTTAGTCCTTCTTATCCCCCAGTAGTATTTCCCATTTTCCAACCACTCCTCTCTGTCCCTCAAACATTTACTACTAATATGTATACTCCTGCATGCGGAGAGTATGCCGTCAGAGGAGAGATTATGGAGGGGAGAGAATGCGACCTCTGCACAGAAAAATATAGAAGAGGCGTAAACATTGCACATAGGTTTGTAAATAGCATTTTGTTACATTACATAAGACCTTCAGAGGACATCAATAACATAATCAAAACAAACAGATAAACTCTAAATTTATATAAGAATTGTAGTGAGTACGAAGTCTACTAAATATACTAATGGTTAGAGTTACATTTATAAACGTTCCAGATTCACTCAAGGGTACACATTACGAAATGCAGTTTGAGACTATGTCAGTTCGACACTCTGATATGACTACGTTCCTCATCAAATGACCTGTCCTACAGTGAAGTTTAGGCTGCTGCTGTGATCACGGATGTGCACCATCCTACTCACTTTCAAGGCCAGTTCATAAACAGTGAGAGAGTGACGGCTTTTAGAAATGGAGGCATCTAGTTGGCAGGCTGTTACCATATCCAAGTAGGGACCATACTTCTTAGTAAGGATAAGGGGGGGTACATTCCTTAAATAACCCCCACTCACCCCTCTGGCAGCTTGACAAGAGCGGTCAGGCTTATCTCATGTGCATTTGCACATAACCAATAGAAACACAATGAAAACACTGCAAAAGGCAAGCTTGAAAAAATATCCAATATTTTATCTGTGCAAAACAAGACCAAAACCAATAGAAAATCCACCATACAGTTCTTAGAAATGTCAATAAGCGAAAATATGCTTAAAAAACAGTTCCTTGAAGTCAATAGCTCCGTCTGGGGCTATTACAGAGTCATGAACAAATCAAAGCAGTTCTGGCTGACCGCAGCTTCGCCGGCCGACGATGGTGTCGGGAAAACCTGCAAAACAGTACCTTTAGAAATACAGGGCTTCGGCAACATCTTGTGCTCTGAAGAGCCGGCGTTGGATCTGGAGGTCTGTGCAGAAGTCGTCTGACCTGTGAATTCACATGCTTTGCAGCTCAAACTCCTAGAGGTTAAAGTTGGGAGCGCCGGCGTCGGCAGGCACCAAGGCTGCAGTGTGAAGTGCAGCAATGTGGCGTGCGGTACCGTCAGGTTACAGCGCAGGGAGCGGCTTGGTGACGGTCGTCCAGCGACAGCGGTGAGACCAGGGCTGCAGTGCAAAGTGATGGGGTACTCGTCTTGGTTCTGGCAGGTCACAGTACAAGCAGCTGCATAGTCGTTGCTGAAGCACTGTCGTCAGCTGAAGAACTGAACTAGATTGTGCCGGCATCAGTAGGCCAAGGCTGTGGTGCGGGATGAGAGTGGTGCATCATGTAACTTACCAGTGGTGCCCTTGAGCCACGTGCAGGCAGTGGCGTCAATGTCGGCGGGGAAAGATGTTTTGTTGGGATACCAAGGGGGCGGTGTGAAGTGAGGCAGTGCAAAGTGCGGTACCCAAAGTTCACGGTGCAAGCAGTGGCTTGGTGGCAGCATCAAAAGGAGTTATCAGTGAGACCAGGATTGTAGTGCATAGTGCGCTGCACCCCGCAGCGGTGCCTTCAGGACACGCAGTCAACGGCGGCATCAGTGACAGTGTCAACTAGCTTTTTCTTCTGTTGCGATATAAAACACACAGTTCGCAGTGATGGGAAGAGATGAACTTGAAGTCTTTGCTGTGCCTTAGACTTCTTGAACAGGGGGCAAGCTCTACCTCAGATCGTTAGAAATACTCAAAAAAAGAATTTGCAGAAAGTTCATTCCAGTCCTTTCTCTGCCCAAGACAGAAGCAACCACTGCAGACCAACACAGCAAAACACACAGCAAACTGGTAGTTCCTCCTCACAGCTTCTCCAGCTCTTCTTCTTGGCAGGTTTCTGAGTCCCAAAATGATACCACATTTCCCTTTGTTCCCTGTGGCAGAGAGCATCTGTGCTTAGTCCAAACAAGTTCTATCCACTCTGTCCCAGGTTCCTGGCAGGAGGTGGAGACAGCACTGTGTAAGGCAGACCAGTCCTATCCAGGTGCAAGGAAATCTCCTTCCACTACTCCAAATGCAGCCCAGGTCTAGTCAGCCCATCCCCAACTCATCTAGGAAAGGCAGGACACATCTCACCCCCCCCCCCCAGTGGCTGTCTACATTGAATGCACATCCTTAGCCCCTGTCACTCCAAAGCCAGACAGTCAATTCACAACCTAGCAGAGGCACACAGCATGGTTAAGGAAGATAATGCCTACTTTCTAAAAGTGGCATTTTCAAACACATAATTTAAAAACCATCTTTACTAAAATATGTTTTTTTTTAATTCTTAGTTCAGAAAGCCCACACTCTTGTCCCACTGGGGAGTTGTATTTGTAAAATGTTACAAAGCATCTCCCGTTATATCCTATGGGACAGATAGCCTTTCCATAGTGAAAACAAAATACACTGTATTTCACTAGCAGGACATGTCACACACACCAGTACATGTCCTACCTTTCATCCACACTGTACCCTGCCCATGGGGGTACCTTGGTCCTACCTTAGGGGTGCCTTACATGTAAGAAAAGGGAAGCCCATGGCCTGGCAAGTGGTGGCACTTGCCAGGTCGACATGACAGTCACAAAAGCAGGCAGACACTACAGTGGCAGGTCTGAGAACCCTTTGAAGGGCTGCTTGTGTGGGTGGCACAACCAGTGTTGGCAGGCGCACTAGCAACATTTGATTTACAGGCCCTGGCACACATTGTGCACTTTACCAAGGACTTACCAGTAAATCAAATAAGCCAAACATGGAAACACCAATCCATAAACATAATTTATCATAGAAGCTCTTACACTTTAACACTGATCAGCAGTGAGAAAGTACGCAGAGACACTAAACAAGCAAATACAGAGTCAAAACCAGGAGGTCAGGAAGCAAGAAGAAAGGGGAAACATGCCAAAAGATGCCAGGTCTAACAGCGTCCATCACGTAAGCTGAGATTCATAAGTGCATTTATTATACGGAATTGCTTAGAATAAGCCTGCAAGCCTTTTCTACTTTCCAAGGCATCCTTTTTTTAGGACTTACTCCTTGCATGTAATAGAGAATAAATGTCGTTTATAAGTTGTCCTGACTGCAAAGCACTTTTAACATAACTTTAAAAAATATGAATGAAATAATGTATACAATAAATAGTTGCATATAAGTGGTTTTATGTTTACTGGTTTCTCTTGCTTTTTCAGGACAGGGAAGACTATGATTGTTTGATAACTTAAAGTGCCTAATTTCACACTTGGATAACAACTGTTGCTCCCTAATTAAATTATGTATGACTCTTCAATCGTTATTAAAGAGAACACTTTTTCTCTGATTCCATCTCTACCTGTATGAAAAATGTGTGAATACTTCTATGAGCAAAAGAGAGGTGTACAATCACAGATTGACTGCCTAAAAGTTAAGTAAAGGGCATTCCATTTTGACCTGACAGATGGCAACCAATTTTCAGAGATTTGTATCTGGCAACTCCCAACTCCATAACACTTTTCCCCTCCACCTGTATGGCCCAAAAATATATTTCCCAAAACTGATTGCTTGAAATTATTTATATCCATTATAGCTCAGGTATGTGGCACATGCTCAACGGAGGTGGCTATCAAATCATTTGCCTGCAGCAGTCTGCATTGACAAGGTAAAACATCAAACAAAATATCCTCAACATCATCAATATTCAATGGATCATTTGCAAAACAAAGGGTGATTTGCTTTTTCTCCTTCGGTTTATTATAAGTATGTTACAATCTAAAAGTGTTTTTGTGGAAATATTTCATATATATCGACTTTATTTTTATGGACTTAAAAACGTAATTTCTGTCACTCTTAGGTGAGCCATGCCTAGATGTCATATTACTTTCCACAGACTACCACTGTATATTTTTACTTTATGTTGAAAATACTATGATGGCATGTATGTTAATACTTTGCGTGACTATGTGTAGGCGATGATGAAAGATTCCACTAATCCTTCCTGATACAGAAATGACCGTAACCCAAAGAGAGGATTGCACAAGCTGTTGGAAAAAGCCAAGTTTGCCTTGGACTGTGCACGTTTTCTCCTCACTGGTTTGAGTGAGTTAAATTTTTACCAAAAAGTGGCATTGTGTTACCAAGGATCACGATGTAACTGCTGCTCTTGGTGAAATAACAGTTGATCTTTGATAAGATAGTTCATGTGTCTTCATTATCATTAAACATCTTGTTACATGTGGTACCGTAGCATATCCAATAGGCACATGAGGATTCAACTGTTGCAGTTTCATTGCCTTTCCTCTCTTAACTGGCTCCAAATGAGAAAGAGCAGGTCTGCTCTGGTCCCAGGAGAGGGCTCCAACGTGAAGTCTAGTGACAGCACACAGCACTGACAGCGCACACCACTCCAAGTATTACCTCACACTTGTGCATCACTTGTACTCTGTAGGTAAGCCGCCCCGTTTTACAACTTGGGTGTAGGATCCTTTCAGGCACCAGATACTTGTTGGCAGTGCAATCTCTCAACTAATTGAACAGTCTCTGATCACATTATCCTGTCTAACAATAGGGTCCATGTAGGGCACAGCTAGGAAGGTGTTCTTTGCTGTTTTGTTGAGCAGGAGATCAAAAAGTGAAATAGTTCACTCTGCAGATTGACCATATCTGTCTACACCCTCTTACCTATGAGATTGATCTTCTGAACCTACTTCTTTCTCTATCACTTTTCAGAAATATTTTTCCCCACCGCCAACATGACTAATGAACTGATATCACTCGTGCTCGTGTGACCACTCACCATAAGCAAACTGTTGGAAGCGTATGGTCATGTTGCATCCTCTTTGAAAGAAGATCCTAACCTATAGTTTTGTTATCCTTTCAGAGTTTAAGTAATCTGTGTAGAAGGCCAAAAGCTGGCCATCCATGAACGTAAAAAGATGCAGTGAAAACTTGCCATTAAGATCTACCTTGCCAGAAGAGAATTGAAGAAACTAGCAAATCTAGAAGCAAAGAACGAAGGTCCAGTTGTCATTGACCATTTCTTGTCTAATTATACTATTCTATTTTATGGTGCCCTAAGGCCTTTTGGGGTTAGGAATGTGCTTCAGTTAAGTAAAATTGAATTTAGAAGTAATTCATTTATTTTAACCTGTGTTTTGTTTAGTCTTTTCCCACAGATCACCATATTAGGAAAAAAGACAGGTAATGTCTTTGTACACAAATTAAGGCATTCTCTACTGAATATTCTGAATATGAGGGAGAATCACAAGTTAAAATCCTTCTTTTGAATACAAAGTGTGTTGTATTCTTGCTAATTCCTACTTCAGATTTTCTTATATCCCACCACCCTTTATTGTGCAGAACAATAAGGTATTATGCCAAAGCCGTAGTTTAATTTTAGCTTCTTAATAGTTACTTAGAATCCATTGGACTCTCTAAACTAGGTATATTTATTACATTCAAGCACAATTCCCATTGTACTAATGGGTACATAGTTCATGCATCTCAAAGTACTTGTTTTGCAACAGATTAGTTGGTCTAAAGTACTTTATGGGCACTGGATTTGAGAAGATGTGACCATAGAATATTCTCATGTCATAGAATCTGCAATGAGTATTAGAACCCTTACTCAATAATAAATCATTAATTGGTTACCAACAGCCATCAAAATGTTTCCTGGAACCATCCAGGATCTATTCACACACCCTGTGCAGTTGCCATTAAGGTATCCTATAGTGAGCCACACTCATTCTAAAGTTGTCATGGAGTCATCCTATAGTAATTAACACTCATCCTGAATATTTAAAAATCATCATGCATATTAAATTGCAGTAATCAGGACACCATCTCACAGTAGTTTTTCAGACGACTCTAGAGTCATCTCATTTAAATATTTTGCCCTATTCACATACTTCAGGATGGTTTCAGATGACTTCAGCAGATAATTACAGGAATAACTCAGCTGGAATCATCTTATGACCAGATTGACTCTAGGATGATCTTCCTTTTTGACCTGGGTTAGATTCTGACTCCTTACCTTGTACTCCTGCTCGGCTTCCTTGACGGGGGTCACACGGTGCTCCCTGTGTGCCTGGGACTCTCTACAGACCACACACAGGAGTTCACCGTCGGTTTCACAGAAGAGCTGCAGCCTCTCCCCGTGCTCCTCACAAAGACTTCCTGTGGCAGGGCCTCTGGGCGGTATATCCAGTCTTTTCACCATTTCTACCATATTTGCTAATCTCTTATTTGGCTTCAGTTCTTTCTCAAGGTCAAACCTCTGCCTGCATTCCGGGCAGGATTTCTCCAAATCCTCGCTGGCCTTGAATCTGGTGAAGCAGGAGAGACAGAAGATGTGTCCGCAGTCTAAGGTCACGGGGTCAGTGAACAGGTCTGTGCAGATGGAGCAGGTGGCCTCTTCTAACAGCCCGGCTCTGGGGTCTGCGGCCGCCATGTCTGCAGTGAGCTTTGCTGGCTCCTTTCACTTTTACGTTAAATACTGCAGAGGGGTGAGAGCGGTGCATGCGTGGAATGTAGTAGAACTGGATACACCACAGGCAGCACATCAAGGAGCAGATTACAAGCAGAGAGAGAGAAGTAGATGGATTGTTCTGGGCCCAGCCACACTTGCTCTGGGCAGAGAGGGTTGGCCCTGTTCTGGTGCAGTGTTCCAGGGCCTGCCTCTGGCTGGGATAAGTGATGTTGGTCCTGGTGGGAACAGTTAAGGTTGAGAGCCCTCTCCAAGTAGCTCACTTGCAGTGTCTTCCTGTTCTGCTGTCGATGCTCTCAGTTGTGAGTCTAGCGCATTCCTAAGACTTCTTGGCACTTAGAGAGCGGCTCCAAGACCGAGACAGAAATGTGATGGAGTTCTGTTTATATAGATAGGTGAGCCCTGTGCCCTGTCACTGCTTCCGGGGGCAGGTGAGCACTGTGCCCTGGCAGACATGTAAGTAGGGCAGTTTCTGACGACAGGGAGGCACTGTGCCCTTGCAAATGTGTAAGGACCGGTTTGTAGTGGGAAATGAGCACTGTGCTCTAGCCGGCATGTGCAGGGATAGTTCTTGGAGATAGGTACTCACTGTGCCCTAGCAAACATATAAGGGGGCAGTTTCTGATGTTAGGTGAGTACTTACCCCTAGCAGGCATGTAAAGGGGCAGTTCAATCTGTGGTGATAGGTAGGCACTGTGCCGTAGCAGGCATGTATAGGGGAAATTGCTGGTGACAGGTAGACACTGTGCATAGCAGGGGTGTAAAGGGGCAGTTTCTGGTGATAGGTAGGCACTGTGCCTAGCAGGTATGTGTAGGGGCAATTTCTGGTGACAGGTAGGCACTGTGCATAGCAGGGGTGTAAAGGGGCAGTTTCTGGTGATAGGTAGGCACTGTGCCGTAGCAGGCATGTATAGGGGCAGTTTCTGGTGACAGGTAGGCACTGTGCATAGCAGGGGTGTAAGGACAGTCTCTGGTGATAGGTAGGCACTGTGCCGTAGCAGGCATGTATAGGGGCAGTTTCTGGTGACAGGTAGGCACTGTGCATAGCAGGGGTGTAAGGACAGTCTCTGGTGATAGGTAGGCACTGTGCCGTAGCAGGCATGTATAGGGGCAGTTTCTGGTGACAGGTAGGCACTGTGCCTAGCAGGCATGTATAGGGGCAGTTTCTGGTGACTGCTAGGCACTGTGCCTAGCAGGTGTGTAAGGACAGTCTCCGGAGATAGGTAGGCGTTGTGTCCTAGCAGGTGTGTAAAGGGGCAGTTTCTGGTGTAGGTGAGCACTGTGTCAAAGCAACTGTGTAAGGGGGACAGTTTATAGCATCAGGTGTGCACTGAGCCCTAGCAGGCTTGTAAAGGGGGAGGTTCCTGGTGATAGGTAGGCACTTAATCTTAACAGTCGTGTAAAGGGGCCGTCTCTTGTAGTAGCTGAGAACTGTGACCTAGCACACGTGTAAGGGGCGTTTCAGTCTCTGGTGATGGGTAGGCACCGTGCTCTCAATCAATACCAGTGAGAGAGTATTGGAGTATGTCCTCATAGCTAACAGATCAACACACAAAAAATACTTGAGGCTTTTATAGTCACACTAATAAGTGGATCAGACTTAAGAGGATAGGCTCATAAAAAGATATTTCAGAGGTCTTTTCACCTTTAATGTATCAAGTCATGCGTTGGCGACCTCTCCAACTGGGGTAAGAACAAAGCCACTACAGCAGACTCAACCGAATGAGAAAAGAGGTGCCCTGGGAGTTAATATAAATCTTGTTTCATGACAAATATTTAGCTCCTGTTTGAAGCAGATATAGTTAAAAATACCTTGAGGTATACTCAAATAATTATTTTACTATTGAGTACTCCTGGTATCCTTTAAAAACACTAAACATTGGTCATCTGGGGAAATACAATGATTCACCTGGCCATTTTGTATCCATCTGTTACAAACATGTTTCAATCTATACAACAGTCTAAAAAGGTCTAATGTCTTATTCAGAGTATTAGGATTCCCTTTTTATGGTATCCAGTAAAACCATGCACAAAGAAAAGAATGATTCAAACCCCACTGGTCCCTCCTTTTTTAAATTAGTTCCACCGCAGTTCTAAAACAAGTGCCCGTTATATGTCTAAAATTCATTCCCACCAAGTGATGGTCATTAAATAAAGGCAAATCCAATTTACACAATCATGTTTAAAAGACAGAGGACACAACTGTAACAATGGTCACAACTACTCTCCTGTGTTGCTATTCAGTAAATTACCCCTGTGCTCATGAATGGGGTTCATAAATATGCAAGTAGCTATTTAAGTTGGCTGTATTCACACTAATTGCGCTGGGTAATATGGCAGTAATAACGTGCCCCACACTATAATGTTAAGTTGTTTAGTAGCCAGTAATGACCACCTCAGCCTACTTTCTATCCTTGCTTTGAAGATTTACCCCCAGAGCTAGCCCAGCATAACATCTGACTGAGTGAACAAGCAGTAAGTTCACAGAGACAAAGCCCCCAGGCCATCCAAGAAACCGCTTCAAATTCTAGCACGTTTGCCCCAGCTGTTGGAATCCAACTCCAACACAAGAAACCACTCCCAATCGGAGCATGTTTGCACTAGTCTGTGGACTACAACTCCCATGAGGAATGTGACATCCAACAGGGGCGCAGTATTTCCTACAAGTGCATCATCTACAATGCGTTTGGCACCTAGGAAGCAAACTGGATGAGTCTTTAAAAATCATACCGGGATTACAGTCAGACCTCCCACACTACAGTACTGATGGGGTTCGGGGGGCAGCTAGGTGCAGTGGTAATGTCTACCTTCTGATGAAGTAAGTGAGAGGATGTATTTGAATGTGGGCTATGTTTACCTCAGCTCGTTCCGCAT
The DNA here is from genome assembly GCF_964261635.1 of Lissotriton helveticus. NCBI lineage: Eukaryota > Metazoa > Chordata > Amphibia > Caudata > Salamandridae > Lissotriton > Lissotriton helveticus. The sequence continues at coordinate 88,042,293 of NC_136063.1, forward strand.
ATTGGGATATTGTAATGGACAGGAATGACGCAGACTACACGACTTCCAGTCAATTGTGTGTTTATATATATATATATTGACAAAAAAACAAAGTTTACAGGGAACTTCTAGTTAGAGTCAGATTTTACTCATACAAAATCAGAACAATTCAGCCATTATAGTTACTTGAGTTAACTATAACTCACGCCCCGCAATACACTGCTAATGACCTCACATATTACATCACTCATGACATGGTCAGTGACATCACTAATGATGTCAGAAATTACATCACTGATGACATCAGTGATGACATCATCCAGTGACTGTTAGCGTTTTAAAAAAGTTTGTGTGTGTTAAATATGTATATTAAGGTGCATTGGTTAATCAGAGGGTGTATGAGTGACTCTATGGATCACTCCATGGATGCGTGATTTACTGGATTGTAGAAAATAGAAACCTTCTCAGGGGTCTCACTGATAAACCTGGTCCTTTTAAACCAACAAATTAGAGATTGGCACAGAAACTGTAATATAACATACATATTTATTAACCTCAGATGAGGGAGTCTATGTCACACAGAACCCTCAGGAACTGCAGGAGGCAGTCTAAGGAGTTCAGAAAACAGGGGCCTTATATATGCTTAGGTTACATTAGTCAGCATAAAACCAAGGGGAGGTCCTGGCACATGTAAGCATGCAAAATGACTAATATGGGTATACAAGACTTGCTTGCTCAACAAAGTGGGAGGGGAGTTACTTCTCCTTACTAGGAGCAGGTGCATTCTACTAGCTAGGCCCCTCTGAGCATGTGCAAGGTCTGGAAGAGGGGAAACAGCACATGGCTACCTAAAATGGCTGGCAAGTACAAAATGGGCTTTCAGCTCAAATCCCTGGAATCTTCAACAGGATAAGTTAGTGATTAGGTGTGTTGTGTTTTGTCTTACTCAATCATTTATTCTACGGCTATGTTTTTGGCCTTTAATAGAAATGGAATATGCAATCTCACCTGCAGATAAGGTTGAAGATGTGGAGGAGCAGGAGGAGCCTATAAAGAAGAGTCATTTTAGCATGAGCTGAAAACATTCCTATGCTCCAGTAGGAACACAGAAAATATTTGCACATTAATTTTAATAAATGTATCAATATCTTAATTCATTGCTAGGTGGGCATTTTCCATTCTAAACATTTCATTAAACGGGTACATATGAGGTATAAGCAGGAATACAAAGGGAACAGAGCATTGGGTCATAATTAACATACAGATAGCAGGAGAGAGTAATGACTATTATCACAAACATAATTATCATCATTTTTCTTTTTTTTCAGCCTGAGCAAAAAGTGAACCCTAGAAACATCTAGTAAAAACATTTTCAGGGTTCCTATGCATTTCAGAGACCATCATTTCAATTTCAGAATAGCCAACAGCACATATCTAATAAAAACATTTTCAATAGACCATTTCAGTTTCTCTCTTATAAGGGCTAGAACATCAATCATTTTTTAGGAGGGCAAAGTAACATTTTTCAGTTGTTCCAAAAAACTTTTCTCATGCCGAATGAACAAAACGAATGCAAATATTAAAGCAACTAAACAGACTATTACAAAAACAATACTGGCTCCAAGGGACCAGGAGGACCACACAGGGTTATACAAATTAGGACGAAGAGCTGCAAAGGGCTGCTCCTCCTCAAAAATGGGACGACCAGAGGGGTACATTATTGACAAAAAAGAAGTCCTTGAGGAAATTGAAGCTGCTCACATGAGCATCTTTCCTGCGTTCTACTTTTCACAATCCGAACTATGCAACATCAGCTCTAATAAGGACTGTCAGTTTATTTACACAGACTAGCTAATAAAAAACTGGCAATGCACTTGCAAAACTATGTAGCATGAGAATAACATACAATAAAATGGTCTTCTCACCTAAGAATTTTTAGAACAAAAACTACCCACATCTAGTTCCCCTTAAAGGTCAAATAAGGGAACAGCAATCTAGACTACTCATCCTTTCATAATGTCATCAAACAGGATGGGCAGTAACATAGCATATATATGTTATTCATTTTATTAATGCTAACAATGTTTAAAACAGTATTACTGAATAGCCAATTAAATGTCTCATTGCTATTTCACAGACAGTTTAGACAGGCTCAAAAACAATTGAGAAAAAGAGAGAGAAAACATAAATTTGCCTACTCTTCCCCCATTTTGACAGTATGGAACCTGAAACATGTTTCACTTCTGTCAACACTATCAACCCCTATTTGTAGAAACTGGGCATAAACAAACTCTGAGGAGGAAAATAGCACATTTGAGCGACCTAAAGAACATGATTAACCAACCATCAATCCCTTTAGTAAGTATACTAGTTGTAACATGAGGGCACATGAATTCAAACTAAATTTCATTGCCTCCGCTTTTGTACAGTAGTCCTCATTCTAAAAGCATTAGTGCTGTATATATGGCAAAGCTTATCTGTTAATCAAAGTTCACATATACCATTATATTGCCGTTTTATTCATATCAGTGCATCCCTGTCATCTTTCAAAAAGTTTCAGAGGTCAAAATGTCAAAGCAAACCTTACTGTGACCCATGCAAGGCTTCTAAATGTAGAACCCGACCTTTTAACCCTTTAGCAGCTGTCCCATTTTGTTTACAAGGGTTTCCATGCGGCTTTCCCTGATTCAAAGTCACCCTGGAGACAGCGAGTTGAACAAGCAGACCCATTCCCCTGTTTGCCAGTTTAGAGGTAAGAGAATAACTTCTGCTGGTTTTGATACATATTTTCAATTGTAAGCAGTGTGCAGTATACTTTTCTAGCAGTATAGAAATCAGCTATTTGTGTTATACCTAAATGTGTGCATTTACTAAAGCCGCAGAGCAGTTAAAAAGCTGCTCTGAGTGGCAGAATTGTTTTTAAATAGTGAATTTTAACCAAGTTTGACTTTGATGTTTGGGGCACTTAAAAATGAATCTCCTACAATGTTTTTGCATAATAGGAATCCCCATAATGTTCCCTACACATTCCAGAGATGGGGCATCAGAAATATATAATGTATACCCTTATAAAAATGAGTTTTGTACGCCTGGGTAAAGTGACAGTTCACATGTAAGTTTCCCTCCATTGTGATAAAGTGTCGCTTACATTCAATTGAGTTCACAGTATGATTATTAAGCTTTATAAAGGCTAAAAAAACAAATTTAAGGCACGTCTTTTTTAATAACTTTTTTTTCATATATTTTTTTTTTTAAACCAATCATTTTGATAATTCCACATATGAAAAGCAAGCTGCATCCCTTGCCTATCATATTTAAACGTATTCATTCATAAGCCGAAGCACAGAAGCCTAACTTGAAAAATGAAAAAATCTGCGCCACTTTTTAAAGGACAGTCATTATTTAACATTAGACCCACGGATGTGCTTATGTAAAAAAGGCATTAAGAGAGAAAATCCCTACTGTCAATCTGTTGTCTGCTACCCAAAAAAATGAAACTGTATTTCTAACTTTTAAAACACTAGTCTGAAATGAAGGGTTTTATTGAGTTTGCACTGACTTAAATCCTAGCTGAGTCAGCATCCCTTGCTCTCTGTGGCCTACAGTTAAAAAGACAGCTGCTGCTTAGTGACAGTTTACAGAGCTGTTTGAAAGCTTCTTATTTTTAGTGTTGAAATGTAAGCACAGTGACAGTCTATTTAAAACTGAGGCATTTCAATGTATCGGTCTATAATGTGTGTTTAGTTCAGCAACAACCAATTTACTCAGATGATGTGAAATGCCTTTTAATATCTAATACAATGTATCAAAAGTAAAATACTGTAACATTTTATAGTTCAGTTTATTTATTGCAAAAACACACAATTTCGTTTTTGACGCCTATTTTATTCCTATTGAATGTGAAATCTAATTTTATTTTTAACAATTTGCACACATGTATAGTGGCTTACTCCGTCAATTTAATAGTAACATGTAGTTCTATAGCATATGATATATAATTGATTTCTGGATTTTTATTTAATATTAATTAAATGACATTTTGCATAACAGAATGATGACAGCAAAAAAACACAAACAAACACATTGAGCTCATGCCAGACATTTTCAGAAGGGGGTCATACATTCAGAACACACAATACAGTGCGCTTAAGGCTAGCCATTCTTACACAAAAAGCGCAATCACTATTTACTCACACAAGCACCACCAATGTGAAACCACAAACCACATAGACATTTAAACACACAATTAACCCACAGATCAACACTGAGGACAGAAACAAAGGACAGCCCACAGACTGTACTTACACCAAACTATTTGTAAATACTAGTTGTAAGTCATATTTACAAGAAGAGCTCCTCAGTAGTATTCCAAAAGACTGCATAAAACAGCCCAAAGATTGTTTCATTTTGAAGAAGCTAAAATACACCAAATTCACTAGTTTTGGCTGGCAGAACACCAAAACTCGCTCTGCATCATTACTAAGTGCACAGAGCAGGATCCTTATACATATTTTATTTCCGTGGGGTACTGAGTCACCAAGGAAGAAATACTTTTTTATACCTAAACCTATTTAGGTATCCCTTCTAAGGGAGCCGACTAATTCAATTCACATCACATTATGGTACCTTCAAAAAGCAACACATTCTTTGATGTGTGCTTGAAACAGGCATGCCAAAAATACTGTAAAATATACAATACCATACGCAAAGTAGCACTTAAATAATGTGCCGTTCAAATTTTATAAAAAGTAGAGAAAAGTCTCCTCATTACCTGCCTACACAAATTGCACTTCATATATTTCCAAATTCCAAATATTGGCCAATTTCCAAAACAAATCACATGTTGACGACCTTTCCAAAGCACAAATCTCCAAAGCACAAATCTCCAACCTCTCACTGCCAAGTTCTGAATGACCTAACGGTGGATTTTAGAATACTCACGCCAAAAAGTTTCTCAGTCAGGAGTGGAAAACATGTGGAGGATCAATATCAGGAAGACCAGAAATATACTGGGCTGCAGAGACAGAGAATCCCCAGAATCTCCGTGCACAAAGTACCTCCTTAGTAGAGTCCTGTCCTGTCCTCCTCAATAGATTCATGTCTCCTGTCAAGATCACTCCCTTTTGATAGCCACTTCTCTAATGAGGTCCATGTTGGAGCACCATTTGTAGAAAATAAAAACCTTCTCAGGGGTCTCACTGATAAACCTGGTCCTTTTAAACCAACAAATTAGAGATTGGCACAGAAACTGTAATATAAAATACATATGTATTAACCTCAGATGAGGGAGACTACGTCACACAGAACCCTCAGGAACTGCAGGAGGCATTCTAAGGAGTACAGAAAACAGGAGCCTTATATATGCTTAGGTTACATTAGTCAGCATAAAACCAAGGGGAGGACCTGGCACATGTAAGCATGCAAAATGACTAATATGGGTATACAAGACTTGCTTGCTCAACAAAGTGGGAGGAGAGTTACTTCTCCTTACATCAGCAAGAATAGCCTGACAGTTCTATACTAGGAGCAGGTGCATTCTACTAGCTAGGCCCCTCTGAGCATGTGCAAGGCTCTGGAAGAGGGGAAACAGCACATGGCTACCTACAATGGCTACCAAGTACAAAATGGCTTTCAGCTCATGCTAACAAATCCATGGAATCTTCAACAGGATAAGTTAGTGATTAGGTGTGTTGTGTTTTGTCTTACTCAATCATTTATTATACGGCTATTTTTTTGGGCCTTTAATAGAAATGGAATATGCAATCCCACCTGCAGATAAGGTTGAAGATGTGGAGGAGCAGGAGGAGCCTATAAAGAAGAGAAAGGAGAGCATAACCTGGACCCTTTTTTCGATTCTACCTAGAGAGAAGAAAGTCAATGCACCGAAAGTGACATGCCCTTTGCGCGAGAAGTTACTCTCTTGGGGCTCCGAGAAAAAATACTCATGTGGGACATCCTACATTATGGGACAACTCCATACCATCCATCCAAATTGTCTCACTAGAGAGCAGCGCCAATGAGAACTTCAACAGCAATCTCAGGATGGACAAGTTGCCGGACCCAGCACATCTGTGCGTTCTATTTTAACTTCTGACACACCATTGTCAGTAGCCATGTTTTCTGGTTTGGGACAACACTGCTTGAAGTACCAAACAGTAGTTTGTGTTGGGGAGCAGTCTATCTCTGCAATTACTGAATGTGCAAGAAGTCACAAATGCTATTTTTAATTTTTTTGCAATAACATTCCTTTTGCAAAATCTTTTCACTGCATGGCTGTGGTATTTTGACTTGTTTTTGGAAATAGATTTTTTTTAAAACACTGAAAAAATAAATACAAATTACAAAAATAAAAATAAAATTGTTCTTTTTAGAACCGCCTATTTCATTAAAGATAGACAAAGGTTTGTATTTGTTCCATGAATATGACACTTATGAATGAATCAATATATTTTGAGTGATTGTAAAAGTGTATAAGTAGTGCCTAAGTGATTGAATAAGTGTATGTCTTGTGTATCAGTGGGTTGATGACGGTATAAGTATTGCCTGTGTGAATGAATGACTGCCTAAGTAGTGCATGGGTGACATGGATGAGTGCATGGGTAGTACCTAGGTGAATGGATGAGTCCATGGTTAGTGCCCTGGTGATTAGATGAGTGCATGCATAGTGTGTGGGTGATTGCATGAGTGTGTGAATAGTGCCTGGGTGAATGGATGAGTGTATAAGTAGTGCTTGGGTGATTTGATGAGTGCATGGGTGGTACCTAAGGGAATAGATAACTGCATGGGTAGTGTTTGGGTGACTGAGTGAGTGTATATGCACTCTCTGGTTGATTGCATGAGTTTATGGGTACTGCCTGGTTCATTGGATGAGTTCATAGGTACTGCCTGGGCAAATAGATAAGTGCATGGGTAGTTATTGGTCAATTGGATGAGATCATAGTAGTACCTGGGTGAATGGATGAGTGCATGAGTAGTGCTTCCTTGATTGTTTGAGTGCATAAGTAGTGTCTGGGTGATTGTATGAGTGCATGGGTAGTCCCTCGGAGGTTGGATGAGTGTATAGGTAGTGCCTGGGACGCTGGATGAGTGCACAGCTAATATCTGGGTGAATAGATGAGTGCATAAGTAGTGCTTCAGTGGTTTGATGAGTGCATGTGTACTATTTGAGTGAATATATGAGTGCATGGGTAGTGCATGGGTAATTGGATATGTGCATAAGTAGTGCTTGGGTGATTGGATAACTGCATAAGCAGTGCTTAGGTGATTGCATTTCCCCATGGGTAGTGCTTGGGTGATTGGATGAGTGCATGGGTGTCTGGATGGATGAGTGCATGGGTGACTGGATGAGTGCATGAGTAGTACCTGGGTAAATGGATGAGTGCATGGGTGATGCCTTGGTGATTGGATGAGTCCTTGCATAGTGTGTGGGTGATCACATGAGTGCATCAATAGTGCCTGAGGGAATGGATGAGTGTATAAGTAGTGCTTGGGTGACTGGAAGAGTGCATGGGTAGTATTTGAGTGAATAGATAACTGCATGGGTAGTGCTTGGGTGGTTGGATGCGTGTATAAGTACTGCCTAGTTGATTGCATGGGTGCATGGGTACTGCCTGGGTCATTAGATGAGTTCATAGGTACTGCTTAGGTGAATAAATAAGTGCATTGGTAGTGTTAGGGTGACTCGATGAGTGCATGGGTAGTACCTGGGTGAATGGATGACTGCATGAGTAGTACTCGCTTGATTGGTTGAGTGCATAAGTAGTGTTTGGATGATTGCATGGGTAGTCCCTCAGAGATTGGATGAGTGCATTGGTAGTGCTCAGGACACTGGATGAGTGCAAAGCTAGTATCTGGATGAATAGATGAGTGCATAAATAGTGCCTGGGTGATTGGATGAGTGCATGAGTAGTACCTGGCTAAATAGATGAGTGCATAGGTAGCTCAGGTGATTAGATGAGTGTATAAGTAGTGCATCAGTGTTTGCCTGGGTGCATGGGTATTGCTTGGGGCATTGGATGAGTGCATGGTAGTGCCTAGGTGAATACATAAGTACATTGGTATTGCCTGGGTGATTGAATAAGTGCATAGATAGTGCTTCGGTGATTTGATGAGCACATAAGTAGTGTTTGGGTGATTGCATTAGTGCATGGGTAGTACCTGGCTGATTACATCACTGCATAAGTAGTGTTTGAGTGACTGGATGAATGAATAGGCAGTGTCTGGGAGATTGCATGGGTGCATGGCTAGTCCCTGGGACACTAGATGAGTGATTGGGTAGTACCTGAGTGACTAGATGGCTGCATGGATACTGCTTGGAATGGATGAGTGCATTAGTAGTACTTCCTTGATTGGGTGAGTGCATAAGTAGTGTCTTAGTAATTGTATGGGTGCATGGGTAGTCCCTCGGAGATTGGATCAGTGCATAGGTAGTGCCTGGGACACTGGATGAGTGTACAGCTAGTATCTGGGTGAATAGATGAGTGCATACGTTATTCTTCAGTGATTGGATGAGTGCATGGGTACTATCTGAGTTAATAGATGAGTGCATGGGTAGTACTTGAATGATTGGATGTGTGCAGAAGTGCTGCTTGGGCGATTGGGTGACTGCATAAGTAGTGCTTGGGTGATTCCATAAGTCCATGAGTAGTGCTTGGGTGATTGGATGAGTGCTTGGGTAGTACATTGGTCAATTGATAAGTGCAGGGGTACTGTGCTTCAGTGATTAGATGAGTACATAATTAGTGCCTAGGTACTTGCATGGGTGTATAGATAGTGCCTGGGACATTGGATGAGTGCATAGATAGTACCTGGATAAATAGATAAGTGCATAAGTACTGCTTGGGTGACTAGATGAGTGCGTAGGTAGTAGCTTAGGGAATAAGTGACTGCATTGGTACTACTTAGGTGATTGGATGACCTTCTAAGTAGTGCCTGTGTAATTGCACGGATGCATGGGTACTGCTTGGAGCATTGGATGAGTGCATTGATAGTGCCTGTGTGAATAGATAAGTGCATGTGTAGTGCGTGGGTGATTGTGTGAATGCATGGTAGTACCTGGGTGAACGGATGAATGCATGCATAGTGTTTCTGTGATTGAATCAGTACATAATTAGTGTCTGGGTGATTGCATGGGTGCATGGAAAGTGCTTTTGACATTGGATTAGTGCATGGGTAGTACCCGGGTAAATAGATGACTGCATAAGTAGTAGTGATACCCCAGGATCATGGAAACAATGTACAACTTTTTGCCCAGTCACTCGTACTTACTTACTCGGTCTCAGAGAGTTACACAGAAGAAACAGTCTGACGTGTTACAATAAGTATTTATTGCACAGTTGTTCTTCTAGTGTAAAACAGATGTGCTGCAACAACCATTAGAGAGTAGCAGATATTTATAATCAGCAGTACAGCGAATATAAATGGATAGTACAGTTCTACCATTTTGCAATGATCATAAAAGCATACATGAATATAAAATGCATGACAAAAGAAAGCGCGTATTCTTACGATGCCTATCTAGATGTAGCTAAGTCTACCCAGAATTTGAGTAAGTGCAAAGCCAAGAATCTCTCTCAGATTTAACCGAACCCCATTACTTGAAGTGGGAGAATATAGGAGCCCATCCTGGTCTTTAGTTGAACACCCCACAAGAGATGTTTAGACCACTGTCAGCTGGAGAGTCGGCATGCAGGAGCCTCAGCTTCCCTGGTCAGTTTGTCGGCCTGGAAGTCTCGGTTCCCTCTACCAGCCCTAGCAAGATGTGCTGTATTTATACCAAAAAATTTCTAGGGTTTCTTTGACCCTTGTCTCATGTATTAGCCATTGTTAGATTTGAGGATGCTGTATGGAATGAACCTTGTACGTAGATATGGTGGGGTAGTGGTGTAGCCTCTGCCTGGTTTCCAAGAACCCGTATGAATATTCATTCATACTGTGTGAGTCTATTGATGAAGTTATAGGAAAAACCCTCCTTCTGCACCCAGGATTAGAACTAGATAAAGGTTCAATCCTGAAGGCTTGTTACTGTGTAGTATAAGGAGATAATGTAGGTGATGGTGTATGATATTACCCGGGCCTATATTAGGGTACCTATATGAAACATAACACCCTCTCTTCTTCCGAACAGGCAATAATGATAAAAATGCTTGCGAAATAAACTTTTTACTAGGTAGCAGCGCATAAAACTATCAGCGAGCTGGATAAAATGTTGTCATTAAAATCATTTTAAAAACAGTTTTTAAGAGGGGAGAAAAAAAAATACATAAACAATCAGTTTTGGAATTGTCACTTTAGCCGAAGTCCTAGTTGAGTTTGTTTATATAAGTCGAGCCACAACAAGTGTCGGAAGGCCATGCTTTTCAGCAGAAGTGTCAGTTTGTAGGAAATGTTCCAAATTTAGCCGAGTTTTGAAACCAAAAAGAAAAATCAGAATTCTGTCCCAGCACACAATGAGCCAATTATAGATAAAGGGGCACATGCATCAAGGTAGGATTTTGCGAGTCCTTAATTGCGATTGTTAAGGAATCGCAATTAAGGACTCGCAAAAGCCTATGCATTTAGGAATCGCTATAAAAATAGAGATTCCTAAACATTTCTTAATTGCGACTCACAATTTGTGAGTCGCAATTAAGAAATGGCTTCCCATTGATTCCTATGGGCCCATAGGCCCATAGGAATGAATAGGAGATTGCATGCACAATTTGCGAGTACCAATAGGTGCATGTACTTTCATGGGTGCAAGGGTGTCAAAAGGACACCCTGTTGCACCCCTGAAATTGTGATGTGTACCCATGTTGAGCACACACATGCCCCAAGGGCATGTGTGTGCGCAACATGAAACTTAGAAAAATAAACATTAGTGCATTTTTCAAAGTTTTTCCAAATTACTGACCAGTTTAATTGCTCTGTAATTTGCGGCCCCAAATAGCGAAATCACTATTTTAAAGTGGGTCTTGCATTGCATTTAAGGAATCGCAAATTGTGATTTCTTAAATGCATCACAAAAGCCCTTTAGCCCTTTTTGCGGGCGCAAACGGCCGAGTTTTGGGATTTGTACCGGTTGCGCTTGCAAAAAAGGTTGATGCATGTGCCTGTAAGTGTCACGGCTGTGAGACGCAACATCGTTGTTGTCCTCTACAGCAGAAGAAGGTCCTTGTAACATCTCACAGAGAACGTCAATGGAGCACAGATGATACTCAGAGCTGCCAATAGCTGGTGTAAAGGCAGCCGGTGCTGTCATCAAAACTTGAGTGCTAGTGGAAGATCTGATGCTCAACCCAGTTGTAAAAGGCACCTGCGGGTTCTCGAGGAATGCAGCCATCAATATGGGAATACGCTGAGGATATTGCCGAGCATGGGCACTCAGGGGTTTCAGCCTGGTATGCAAGTCCGCAGGTGTGTCCGATACAAGTGTCAGACAGAGATACAACACACATTCTTCACTGCAAAACAGGCATCGAAGAACAGGTAAGATGTAGTCGATCCAGACTGGTCTGAACCATAGGAACTAAGAGGCCCTCATTTCCCGTAGGCAAGGTGTGCCCAGATGTTGTACCATGACCTGTTTTTTAGCTTCTTGCTTTATAGGATATTGCCTCTTTGCACTTGGTGAAACTTTTAACAGGATCACGTGGCTGTCAAATCCAGCATGATTTTTGTACAATGCTGGAGCTAGGGCAACTGCAGACTCCCATACATATGCATATTTAAGATGCATGGGAACAAGGTCGGAAAAAGCTGGAAAATTACTGTTTCTCCCCTAGGGCACTCAATGACGAATGCTGGCTGCCAATCTTATCCGGATAATAGGGTGTCATAACCAGATGACTGGTTCTTCCAAAAGAGACCTTCAACTTTCCTGGGCTGGTCTCCCTCCATTTGGAGTATTATTTCATGTAACTTATGTGGGACGCTCACCCTTGTATCTGGTGTTTCCACCGTGATGTAATTATTCAAGTCCATCAGGTTCTGGCGAGCTAGTGTTACTTCTGCCGCACTGTCTAGCATTTCCAGAGCTCATTCCCCGTTCAGAAGTTGCATCCTCAGAATACTGGGCATGTCTGATCTTCAGGCCTGCACCTTTCTTCTTCTTATACTGAGGTTTTGATTTTGTCTTTTCTTCTTTTTTTGGAATAATAGTCTTGTGTGTGCTGTTTGTCTCTGGACTTTGTACGCTCTTCCTTGTGTTCTGACCGTCCTTCTTTCTCTGAGTTTTTCAATAAACCATGAAAGGAACGAGAGGAACGTGTGTCAGTATCCTGATACCTGTCAGTTTTCCTAATATGATCCCTATTCCTGAGGTTGTACCTGTGGAGGAGATCTACCTCGGGATTGAGATCTCTTTTCTCTGTTATTATTTTTTTTTTTTATTATCCCACTTCCTTTTAGAAGAAGCAGGTGTCTGCTTAGAAGTGACCTTTTCAGGACTGCCCATCAGATGTGGTTTTAATGCTTTCCCACCCAAACTGTCTCTGCCTAATTCTGCATATGCAGTTTCAATAATTTTCGGTAGTTTGTGTTGTTGTTCTAACGGACTGAACTCCCTTAGGTGTTGGTGGATTGCCACTGAAGCTGCTTCTCCTTTAATAGTAGCTAGTATTATGGCTGATGCCTGGTCATAGTTTTTTAGTAACTACATCCCTAAGTTCAGAGCAGGTTCTGATCCGTACTCGTTTTGTATTTGTTGTAATACATCCGGTATCACCCATGAGGCACAGGGTCAGACTGATTTGCATATGGCCATGTCATAACTTGGGTGTGAGAGTGAGCTAAAGAATGATGATGGATTAATCCCCGATCAGTTGACTGGGGGTGAGTGCTTGCAATGTTCAACACTCCGTCCATCATCCTCTTTGGTTTTGCTTTGTTCGCCCTAAGTTGGCTGGGTATCCCTGCTTGCTCACTTTGCCACTGGATTCAAGCTAGCCTGGCTGATGATGGCTGATTAGCCAAAAACCGGACCCAGGATGCTTGTTTCCGGTCCAGGGAAGACATGGCTTGGTAGTTCAGGCTGGACCGTTTCCATGAGGCACAGGGTCCGACTGATTTGCATATGGCCATGTCTGAACTGGGGTGGCGGAGTGAGCTAAAGAATGATGATGGATTAAACCCAGATCAGTTGACTTGGGGTGAATGCTTGCAATGTTCAACACTCCGTCTATCATCCCCTTTGGTTTTGTAATACATCCGGTATCACCACTAATGAAGGAATACCATGGGTCCTGGTATATATTGCAGCAGAAACTGTACCCCAACTAGTACAATCTTCTACTTGTGGTGTTCTCCCCATGGTCAAGCAGATTGTTGACATTCTGGGCCTCATTTATGAGGCCCCTTGCGCCATCAGAACGTCACTTTTCGTGACGTTCTCTGGCACAGAAGCCTGCGTGACATTCCTCAGGCAGCACTAAGCCATTTTTTTGGGCTTAATGCTGCCTGATAAATATCAGTCCCTTTAACGCAGTGTTCTGCGTTAAAGCGGCGTGCAATCGGTGTTGCTGGAGGGCGTTCCCAGAAACATCCATGGCCTTTTGACACTGAAATCGTAAATCTGAGGCAGTGCCAAAAGCTTACGCCTCCCAGGGGAGGCGTAAGAAAGGGCGCAACGTGGAGAAATACCTTTATTTCTCCTAGTTTTTCCTTTTTATATGTGTGCAGCATTCTGCAGCACACATAGAAAAAGGAAAACCCTCTTGTGAATATTTTTGTACAGAGAGGTTTCCCTTCCTGTACAGAAATAATCATCCCCGCAACGCAGGCACCCTTGCATCATTGTGCAAAGGTGCCTGCCTTGGCGCAGGCATGCCATAATGCGCCGGTGCAGGGGAAAAAGGACAGGAATGCGTCATATCTTACAGATACGGCGCATTCATGCCCTTTTCAGTTGCCGTGGGGAAGCGCAGCAGGAAGGCCTGCTGGGCTTCCCTACGGCAAAACCTCATAAATGAGTCCCTGTGTGTTTTTCCTACGGGGTAGTATTCGGGAAGACTGGAATGGCATTTGTTCACGTTTTGTGCGCATTTTGCCCATTACTGTATGTAACGTCTGTGGTGTGATTTTAGTTGCTGTACCCTGGGATTGAGTTCCATTTGTTGCAACTGTTTTTCGCTGGACTATGAAAGTCCTAATGACGAATTACGTCTGGTTTCTATAGATTTTAATTAGATCTTTGTGTTGTATGAATAAGTATACCTGTGGCACTGTTCCAATGTTAGGATGTGGTGTGTAGGCCGTGAATATCGGCCATGTTGCCCCTTCTCCTCCCAGTGGGCCTAATCTTACTCTATATCTTATGTGGGGTAGGGCGCCTTTAAACCAGTATAGATGGTCCTGGTACGTGAGTGGAACCTCGGTGTACTTGAACTGACCATATTCCACTGGTGCATCTCCCTCTGTATAGCAGTGAAATATCTGTGTTCTCCCATCTGCTTCTGGGAATGTAACCCATGAATAGAATACCTGTTTTCTTTGATTTGTGTGCCTCAATCACGAAATCTACTAAGCCACTCCTAGCTGATAAACTATTTTCTAATAGTTTCAGGGTGATTGTATCTCTGAATTTAGGTGCAATTTGAATTGATTTGAATCTTTGTCTCCGGCTGAGATTTGTAGATCTACTCTTACGTCTTCTCCTGTCTCAGGCATTTTGTAAAGATGAAGTTTGTTCAAGGAAACTAAGATAAGGTTTTATGCACAATTTAGCAACACTGTGTCCTTCAAGCTTGAATAACCAACAGTTAATAAAAGGGTTTTTCGCCTGCTCATCTGTGGCGGAGTTTGTGCCCACCCACTCCAGACGTCTCTGGTGTTTTGAGAGTAGGGGTGTCTGAGAATAGCACGACTGAACTACTCAGATTCTACTGTTAAATAAGTACCCAACCAACATTGGGCACCATGTTGTGTAGTTTCACTATATAGCCTATACAAGATCTGCACTTTCGGATGACATGAACTGTGTGTTTGGTGGCAGACTGACTCTGAGCATCCCCACCGAAAATGTTAGCCCGTTCGCATTAGCTAGTTCACAGTGTCACTATTATCTCCTCTTATTGTGGAGGGAATAGTTTCTGGCAACCTTAGAACATGACAACCCTGATACGCCAGGATAGTGGAAACAATGCACTACTTTTCTCTCAGTGACTCGTGCTTACTTATTCGGTCTCAGGAAGTTACACAGAAGAAACAGTGGGACGTGTTGCAATAAATATTTATTGCACAGTTGTTCTTCTATTGTAAAATAGATGTGCTGCAACAACCGTTAGACAGTAGCAGATATATATATATATATATATAATCAGCAGCACAGTGAATATAAATAAATAGTACAGTTCTACCATTTTGCAATATTCATAAATGCATACATGGTTATAAAATGCATGATAAAAAAAGCCCGTACTCCTATAATACCTATCTAGATGTACCTAAGTGTACTTGCAGATGAGTAGGTTTAAAGCCAAGACTACCTCTAGGATTTAGTCGAACCCCATTACATGAAGTGTGAGAATGTAGGAGCCTGTCCTGGTCTCAAGTTGGACACACCGCGAGGGATGTTTAGACCTCTGTAAGCTGGAGCGTCTGCATGCAGGAGCCTCAGCGTCCCTGGTCAGTGTGTCTGCCTGGAAGTCTCGGTTCCCTCTATCAGCCCTAGCAAGATGTGCTGTATTTATACAACAAACATTTACAATGCAATAGGTCTCGCAATGACATTGTTTTGAGCTATTGGCATTGTAAATGCTATTGGTTTTTTCCCCCCTTTGTGAAGCATTATTTAAATGGTGTAATGCAAAATGGCAATAGTTCACGTTGTTGTAATCGCTAACTCTATTGCATTAAATTTGTACTAGTAATGGTAGTGGCTTTTAGCAATGTTTTTATTTTTTATCACATTAATCTAATGCATCAAAATGGTAATACCTACTAATTTTTTGAATAAGTACTCTGAGTGCATATTGCAATAAGTGCAGGTATAGGTGTTATATTACTATCACTGCATATATAGGTGGGAGAGTAGTATTCCTGCAGATATAGGTGTGTGATCATTTGTTGTTAGATTAGGTGTGCGATTACAATCACTACAGATGCAGGTGTGAGATTACCAGTATTGCCGTAATAGGTGTGAGATTACTGTCTCTGCAGCTATAGGTGTGATGTTACCATGGCTTTTGGACAGGTGTGAGATTAATATCACTGCAGATATAGGTGTGAGATCATTATCTCTGCATATATAGGTGTGAGATCAGTATTCCTGCAGATATAGGTGTGAGATCATTATTAGTGCAGATATAGGTGTGTGCTCATTATTAGTTTAGATAGGTGTGAAATTACTATCACTTTAGACACAGGTGCAAGACCATTATCATTGCAGATATAGGTGTGAGATTACTGTCACTGTAGCTCTTGGTGTGATGTTACCATTACTTTTGGATAGGTGTGAGATTAATATGTCTGCAGATATAGGTGTGAGATTACCTTTACTGCATATTTAGGTGTGAGATCAATATTACTGCCCAATTGTTAGACCTGGGACCGTTGCCGTGGGTCTCCCTTCCATTTTGTTTCTTTTTTCTCCTCTGTGTTTGCTGGTGTTAGATGCTCTGGGCACTGTGCCACTGCCATTCAGTGCCACAGTGTGAATGCCCCCTATTGTACATTGACTGTATGAATTGGTATTCCCATAATTGGCTCATTTGATTTACCTGTTAGCCCCTAGTATAGTGCACCGTGCATGCCCAGGGTTGGTAGACCGAATGCTGGTGGTGGGCCTGCCGTGCTTATTTCACCACCCACAAAAGCAGCTTGTAAAATGTGTCTCAGACATGCCATTGCAGAGTCTGTGTGCAGTTCAGAACTGACATTTTGACTTTGAAGTGAACCCACTTCCCAGTCCCTAAACCTTCCCTTGGCATCATGTAAGTCACCCCTATAGCGGGTGTATTCTATATAAGAGCTAGGACCTGCCTTGGTCTGTGTGGCATGTCCTGATAGTGAATTACACTCCATTTAGTTTCTCACTATTGCAAGGCTATCTGTTCCCTTAGACCAGAAAGGGCAGTTTGATTATTACATCCTATAAACCTAGCTGACTCAAGAAACATGATAGGAAAGTCGAATTTAGTATGCCTGAGCACAAAATATTAAAGTACATCTTTTAGTGAAGATTATTTTTATATTCTGTGTTTGAAAATACCACTTTTAGATAGTAGGTATTTTCTTGCCTAAGTCTTCTAGTGTGCTCTGCTGTTATGTGTATTGGCTATCTGGTTCTGGAGGGACAGGGCACGCTGAGCCCTACCTGGATTGAATAGAGGGATTTGCAGTTGGAGTATAGGGAGGGTTGACCTTTTGATCTGAGCAGGGTCGTGCCTGGCAAGGTGAATGATGGCTCCACCTCCCACTGTGAGTCTGATGGCAGACCCCCTCTTCCTAAAAGGCAGGATGCAGCCTTGTAAACAAAGTGATCCATGACCACACCAAACTGGTTCAGGCTGGGTTCAGTGACTTGTGACTTTTGAGAACAAAGACTTTTGGGGTATAAATATCTGTGCTAAAACCCCTACACAGTGTGTTACTGCTGGATGTCAAGGCGAACCTCTGTCCGTGTAACTAGAGGGAAAGGACTTTGAAACTTCCATCCATTTTGCTGAAGCAACTACCCAAGGGCCTGATTTGAACTTGCCTCCTGCTGAGGTCTCAGGGACTTTACAATTCACCCATCAGCCTTCTGAATTCCTATTGAGGGGGATTCTACTCGCAGGTGAGGCTTCTGTCGAGAATTCCAGAGCCTCTGGGTCTACTGCAGGGAACGCGGGCTGAGAATCTTTGCTATCGCTATTGTGGGCCGCTGCAGCTGAGGAGCTTTTGCCGCTGAGAGCCCGCATTGGTCTGTGCTACGGGAATTATCGCCATCGCTATTGTGGGCCACTGAAGCTGAGGAGCTGTTGCCACTGAGAGCCTGCATTGGTCTGTGCTACGAGAATCATCGCTTTTGCTATTGTGGACCACTGTAGATGAGGAGCTGTTGCCGCTGAGAGCACGCATTTGTCTGTGCTACGAGAATCATCGCTATCGCTATTGTGGGCCACTGCAGCTATTTTTTATAAACACTTATTTCGGTGTTGGGAAATTGTCACCTATTTCAAAACACAAGTTTTCTTTCCTCATATCACTTGGGACACTTTATTCATCTAGGGTCTTGGCTTAAGTGTTGTACTTTTTTGATTTATTATATACACCAGATAACAAAAGCTTATATGAATTCTTTTTTCCTTGTCCCCACAGTTGTATATAAAATATTCTAGTGTTGTCATATAAATCCCATATTGCACCGCATCTGAAAAAGCAATTGAATTATCCTGAATTATTTTGACCACTTCGTGATATATTGATGTCTGCGCCCTGACGACGGATTGGTGGGGAATCCACTCAACCCCGAAATCCACGTCGGCGCTTTCCTCTGTCTGTTTTTATGGCATGTATTCATGAAATTAATTACTATTACTAATTAAATCTCTATCATAGAGCCTGCACGAGAGCCAAGGCTTGTTACATAACTGAGACGATTAACACAGCCGCAAACAAAGCACGGACTCTTTTTGACACTGTTAAGGAACTGGCCGGAGCAAATTCTATGGCTGCCCCACCTCCCCTGACCCCTCAAAAATGTCAAAATCTTGCCACATATTTTGTGGAAAAGATAGAGAAGATAATTGCCAACATTAATCCTCTGATGAGGGACGACGGGGAAGTTCCGTCCCCACCTTTGGCAAACCAAACAGGACCACGGCTTGACTCTTGGCCACTCATTTCTTTGGACATCTTGAAATCTTTAGCTGCGTCCATTAAATCAGGCTCTCCCTGCGATCCTCTCCCCATCAACGTCCTGAGGCAGCTGGACGACCCAGCTCTAGGGATTATTGTTGATACATTAAATGCCTCTATCCATCTGGCAACTGTTCCAGCTGCCTGGAAGCATGCCATGGTCAGCCCTCTACTGAAAAAGCCGGCGGCTGATCCTGAGGTGCTGGCCAACTACCGCCCAATTTCCCTGCTACCTGCGTTCTCTAAGATTTTAGAGAAGCACATTCACGGTGTACTCTCAACGTACACGGAGAACAACAATCTTCTCCATTTTACTCAGTCAGGTTTTAGGGCCGGCCACTCCACCGAGTCCGCCCTCTTGGGAGTCACCGAAAAGATTAGGGGACTTTTGGATGAGGGGCAAACAGTTGCTCTTGTCCTACTTGATCTTAGTGCGGCCTTCGACACCATCTCACACAACAGACTACTTGCTAGGCTGAGTGATGATGGTGTCGGAGGGAAAGCGCTTGACTGGATCGCGTCCTATCTGAGCAACCGGACGTTTCAGATCTCGTCCTCGCAAGCTCAGTCTGACACCTTCCAGTCTCCACATGGCGTGCCTCAAGGCTCAATTCTGAGCCCGCTGTTTTTTAATCTGTATCTCCGCCCACTCGCCGATCTAGCTGAGCGAGTCGGTTTAGAACTCATGTCTTATGCGGATGATTCGCAGATTATTTTTTCCCTTACCAACACAGAGCCTTCATCCCCCTCTGCGTTGAAATCAGGCCTTCAGGAAGTCTTCAGCTGGATGTCTACTAATCAGCTGAAGCTTAACGGGGAGAAGACGGAGATTCTTATCCTAGGGAAAAAGAGAGATCTATGGCAGGATATCCATTGGCCATCCTCCCTGGGTGCTTTCCCCCGCCCGGCCACTCAAGTCAGAAACCTAGGGGTATGCATTGATGACTCGTTATCAATGAAACAGCAGGCAAACAAAGTAGCTGGTATGTGCTTCACCATCTTGAAGTGGTTACGGAAGATCATTTGGATGCTACCCATGGATACCCAGAAGACCGTAGTCAATGCACTGATTACATCTAGGCTTGACTACGGTAACATCCTATACCTGGGCTCCAATCTAGCTGTGATTAGGCGGCTCCAACTGGTCCAAAACTCCGCCGCCAGGCTGCTTTGTAAGATCCCTAGGACTGCCAGAATATCAAAACACCTTAAGGACCTTCACTGGCTTAGGGTTGAGAACCGTGTCCGGTTCAAAGCATTGACCTATATGTTTAGGATCAAGGCAGGGACCGCCCCAAAGTACCTTCAGAATCTGGTTAGGCCCTATGTTCCTGAACGTAACCTCCGCTCCTCAAATGGAGCCAACTTTGTGGTTCCCAGATTCAAACTGGCCCGTATGGGGGGAAAGTCTTTCTCCCATTTGGGACCAGTTCTCTGGAACTCTTTGCCCTTAGCCCTGCGTAAGGAGGTAAACCTTGCCAGTTTTAAGAAAGGGGTAAAAACTTGGCTCTTTGATAAATAATTGCAGGCTTCAAACAGGTTGTTTTCTGCGCTGTCGGTGTTTCTCTCAGCTCTCACCTCCTTTGCGCCGGGAAACCCTTTGTGGGTATCTGTGCGCATTATAAGTGCAAAAAATAAATAAATAAATATAAATAAATTATGAAATGAATTACAAAGTGTATTTACATGTTGAGTCATTTTTATGAGTCTGAATGTGTTGTGGTATGTTTGTCAGTTGGTTGTCTGGTGATGAGTGAGTGCATTTGGGAGACAGTTAAATCATTTCTCTTTGGGCTTTAAAATACACTGTTTGATTTTGTATTATATTTTGAAGTTATGATCTTAATTATATAAACAGAAACAAATAAAAACAACATTTTGTAAAATAAAATAAAAAGATTAATAATTGAATGAACTAGTGGGACAATATATTCTTTATTGATGGAGGTATCACCGGTTTAGTAATTGTATGTTAAGGAGAGGTTTTTGTTGTTAATGTTTGATTGTTTCCTGCCTTCTTCTCCTTAAAAGACATTATCCAGGGACCCTCCTTGTTCTTATTGGCATGGTAGAAACACCCTGACCCCCTAGGCCTGCTCACGGGGCCCCACAAGGACCCCCAGTGCCAAAAAGATCATTTAAAAGAAAAGATTTGGCAAGATTTGCGCAGCCAGAACAGTTTTGGCCGGAAAAAAACAGCTGTGAAGGCATGGGGCGGGACCTGAGGTGACATGTGCAAACACGCCCTGTGGCACCTTTTAAGTTGTGGAATTAATTCCCCTTCAATCCTGAGGGTCCCTGGGGACCAACTAGCCCACCAGGTACCTCCAGAGAGAGGTAGGCCAGGCCATGCCTCTTTTTATACCTCTCTGCAACGCAGCTCTGTGGCACTTACTGGAGGTACCTGGTGGGCTAGTTGGACCCCAGGGACCCTCAGGATTCAAGGGGACTTTATCCTGCAACTTAAAACATGCCACGGGACTTGTTTACACATTGGTGAAGGGAGGGGGTGGGGCCTGAGGTGACATGTGTGCAAACACACTCTGTGGTGCCTTTTAAATTGGGGAATTAATTCCCTTTCATTCCTGAAGGCCCCTGGGGGCCAACTAGCCCACCAGGTGCTTCCAGTAAGCTTCACTGTGCTGCGTTGCAGGAAGGTGGTCCAGGTCACGCCCCTTTTTACACCTCTCTGCAATGCAGCTCTGTGACGCTTACTGGATGTACCTGGTGGGCTAGTTGGACCCCTGGGACCCTCAGGATTCAAGGGGACTTAATCCCCCAATTTACAATGTGCCAGGGGCGCGTTTTGCAGAGTGGTAGAGAAGGGGGCATGGCCTTTGTCTATCTCTCACCAATCCCACTGCATGGGGCTTACTGGAGGTAAAAGGTAGGCTAGTTGGCCCCTGAAGGACCCCCAGTAGTGAAGGAGACTTCAATCCCCATCCAACAGCGCGCCAGGGAGCACTTTTGTAGAGTGGTAGGCAAAGTGGGTGTGGCCTGGTATGAGTACTTACCAGTGCTGCTGTGTGGGACTGACTGGAGGTAATAGTTTGGGAAGTTGGCCCCCAAGGATGTCCTTGGGGGCCAACTATCCCTCTTGTTACCTCCAGTAAGTCCCACACAGTGGGATTGCTAAGACGTCTTTGAAGGCCATGGCCTCCTTTCTCTATAACTCTGCAAACGTGCCTCGTGGCAGACTACGGGATGGGAGATGAAGTCCAATTTAGTCCTGAGGGAGTTTGGGGGCCAAGAATCCCTCCTGGTACCTCCTGTAAGTCCTACGCAGCGGAATTCCTGAGCGTTGGTTGGACGCCCAGCACCATTTCTCCACCACTCTGCAAACACTACTACTAGTTAAAGTAGCATATTTCTGCACCTCTGACTTAGAGGTAGTTTTAATACCCCTGCCCTATAATGTACTAGGGTCTTACAGAGGAGGTCATGCTAATCACAGAGGTACCCCAATGCAAGGTGTTCCCTGGTGTATGTAGGTGTTTTCACTGTATTCTAAGTGTCGTTTAGCATAGCACTGGCTCTAGGCCTGGTTAGTCAGAGTCAGTTACCACCAGTACCCGTCTGAAAAAAATTGTGGGCACAGGATGATTTTGCAACAAGGCTTCTTTCTGCTCCTCTGTTGGTTCTTTCTGCACGTCTTGCTTCTTCCTGCACTTTTCTTCGTCTTTGTGGACTTCTGTTGCTTCTTTCTGCATTTCTTATATATAGTTTTTATTTTTATTTGGAGAGAGTTTACATATTATAAAAATTACTAGGCAAGGGCTTATTTTTCCATATTTCATATATATTTACAATACAATCAAATATCAGAAAGAGGAGGAAAAAATAACCAAGTAAATAAATAATAGCAAGTAGTTAATAAAACAGTGACTTTCAATTATAAAAGTAAATCCAGAGGCCCTATTCAGCTTTTCTCCTTACAAGCTAATTTGCCTTATAATCCATTTTTTCATGGGGGCCCAGAATTCCCTGCCTCTCCTGCTCGTCCCTCGGCCTTTACATTTATACAGAGATTTTTCCAGATGGTATATGGCCAGCAATCGATTGATCCAGGCTTGAAAGCATGGAGGATCCACATCCTTTCAATCAGTGGCAATAGAAGTTGTGTTACAGATACAGCCATAAAAACAAATTTACTTTTGAGACTATCACATTGTATCTTCTCATCTCATCTTAGCAGCATTAAAGTTGAGGTTATTCTAATGATATTCTCTATAGCTGTTGTCAGAAATGCTTCTATTTGTCTCATTAGAGGATCTAATTTCTCACAACTAAAAAACATGTGGACTATATCTTCCGGTCCTTGATCGCATCTGGGACATTTATCGTCCACCCTTTTCTCCCACCAAAATAGCTTTGCAGGTGTAAAATATAAGTCATATATCGTGTAGTAATGTTGGGTTTTGAAGTTTGCTGCAAGAAATGTTTCCTTTGCTAGTGCTAAAGAGCGATCCAAATCAATATCGCCGTCTCTAATTTTTGTGGCCCATTTAGTTTCTGCTGCTTCAAGATCATCCGGGAGTGTATCAATTAGGATTTTATAAATATATTTGATCTTTGTCTGGGGCTGGCAGATAGTCTCAATTAACACGTTGCTATGCAAGGAAAATCCCTCCTCCTTCATTTTATTTAAAAGACTTGTGAATTGTGTGTATTTAAAGTATGTTCCAACAGATATGCCATATCTTTGCTGTAGCTCAGAAAACAGCAATCTCGGTTCTATTAAGTAAAGGTCTCCTTCTCTCGAAATTCCCTTTTCCTCCCATTGCCTAGCCAATTTATCATACATTGAAATAGGAAAAAGGGGAGATCGCCACAATGGGGTATATCTGTTATAAATGGGTAATTTTACAAGGCTGACCATCCTTTTCCAAATTTTCCCGATTGCTATCACCACCTTAAATTTAGTTTTTTTTATGATAGCTAGGTTCTATTTGTCGAAGAAGTATTCCTTGTGCGTTGGCTCCTATAGCTAATTCATAAATCGAGGGGAGATCCCCGCCAATATTATGTTGTCAATTCCCTATATCAGGTAGGATCACAAAGATCATATGCTGCAAAAAGCATGCATAGTAATAATATCTGAGATTGAGGACAGACCATCCTCCTCGATTTTGTGGTAGCGTTAAAAATTTAAGGGACCATCGAATTTTAGAGTACTTCCAAAGGAAATTACTAAATATGCTATCTATTTTTTTAAAAAAGTGATCTTGAATTTCTATTAGGATAAACCTGAACACATATAGTATTTTAGGGAGCATAACCATTTTCAGGATGTTGCAACGACCTATAAGTGATAGCTGGAGTTTATCTAGACGGCGCAGGTCTACACTAATCTTGTTAATTATGGGTGTCATGTTTATTTTCCAGATGGCCTCCATGTTGCTGGTAATATAAATACCCAGATAGATTACCTCAGTTACCCTCCGACAATCATTACATGGGGTTTTAGAATTACATAAGATCTGAGTTTTCCCCGTGTTTAGCAGATAACCTGATTTTCTGCCATATTCATCAGCTAGTTTTTGAATTTGTAGCATTGCTGTTTCTGGATCCGTGGTTACAATAGCCAGATCGTCATCATAGGCCATTATTTTTGTATCATGCCCATTGCACTTAACTGGGGTGATAATCTTATCTTGAAGATTTTGCTCTATGAAGACATCAATATACAGGGCAAATAATATTGGAGAGCAGGGACAACCCTGCTCTCGATGGCAGTTGATTCCTGACCCTTTATATTTAATCTAGCATATGGTTTATAGTACACTGCCTGTATAGCAGTCAATATACCAGACCCAAATCTCCTCTGTTCCATAGTTGTGCAGAGATATTGCCATGCCTGCCACATGATCGAATGCTTTTTCGGCATCATAGCCATCTTCTCACCCATTGTCTCTGTGATGTTGAATAGGACTATAGCATGTCTGATATGATCTGTTGTGCCCCTTGCTGGTACAAAACCGTGCTGCCATAGTGAGACTAGATGTACTATGATCCCCACAGCCTAGTGGCTAAGATTTTTTTATGTGGCTTTGTGTCCACATTCATAAGGGACATAGGTCTATACGATGTAGGATGATCAGCGGGTTTCCCCTTTTTAAGAAACACCACAATATCTGCTCTTTGCCAGGACTCTGGGGGAATCCCACTATACTGTACTACAAGAAAAAATCTAGCAGTAAAGGAGTTATTTCCTGCTGAATTGCTTTATATAGCTCCAGTGGGATTCTGTCAGGACCTACCGCTTTCCCTGAGGCCATGGCTTGCAGGGCAGAAAGAACTTCTTCTTAAGATGTATCTCTGTCCATCTCTTGCTGCATTTCTTCACTAAGCCTCCGCTGGTTGCTGAAGATTAAGTCAGTATCATAACTGGGCATAGGTTCAATGCTGCCCTGAAGATATAAGTCCTGATAAAATGTCTCGAAGGTCCTGATGATGTCCTCCTTTTCTGTATTAAGGATTCCATCTTGACCCTTGATTTCCGTTATATTATTTCTAGCTACTTTTTGTTTACTCCGAAGGGCGAGAACCTTCCCTACGGTCTCCCCATATTCATATCCCTCATTCTTATGTACTTGAAAAATAGCTGCCCCCTTCTTGGTGTAATGATCATTTGATTTGACTTTTGTGATTGCTATCTTTTGTCGTAATATAAGTTAATCTCTTCCTTGACTTGTCTGATTGCCTTTATGTATTCTTTTTCAAATTCTCTCAATTCAGATATCAGTGTATTAATTTCCTTCTTCTCTTGTTTTATAGCTTTCCCCACAAAGCTGATTGTTTCTCCCCGGAGGCCTTCTTTAAAGCTATCCCATACTACATTGCGGGAAGAGCTATAGCGTTTGATCTCATAATATTCTATGGCCCATTTTTATTTATATATTTAAGATAGTCCTCATTAGCTAGCAGTGACCTATCAAATGTCCACCTTACCAATTGGCAAACTAGCTTCTGAAGCATTAAATCCATAACTAAGGGATTGTGGTCTGATAAGAGTTTGGGTAATTTCTTTATTCTCGGAGTTGAAAAATTCTTGTGGGAGTTTGAAATCTATATGTAGCCGGGATCCGTTGGATGTTTCGCCCCCCATGCATCTCTCAGGTCATAACTATTTTGTAAAGCTAATAAGTCTTGCTGAACATGTGGTTTCCTTACTTGATATTTCCTAGACCTATTGCATCCCTTCTCAAAGTGGATATTCAAATCCCCACAAATTACCAACGGGTCCGGCCATGATGCTAATTCAATTTCCAAATCATAAAAAATCTGTGGATCATCTTCATTTGATCCATATATTGTGCATATAGTGAATCCCATGGGGAGTTGTGCAATAGCCCATCTTCCCCATTTATCCTCCAAAACCCGGGCAGGTAGTCCAAGACAATTTCTTACATGAATTGTGGCCCCTCTAATAGTTTGTGTAGAACAAGCTACAAGATTATACCCCTTTATAGCCAACATATCTTGTTTCCCCCAAGTAATATGTGTTTCTTGCTGACATATTATGTCAGCTTTCCCATCTCTTAGTATTTCAGCCGCTCTGATGCGCTTTGACCTGTCATTAGGACCTCCTACATTTATCGAACAAATAGTGATTTTACTCATTTAGCTTATTTGATATCTTCTGCCCACTGATATCTGTTGTCTCGCAATTTTGTAATTGTGTCCTCTCCAAACGTTTTCTCCATTTATTACTACCCTTCCACCCTAAGTGCCCCCCACCAATCCCCCCTCCCCCTTCCCCCTTCCTTCACCCACCCAACCCTTAACTACCCCATGTAGCCCACCCCCACCCCATCCCATATAGAAAGGCATTCAGACAATGGTCTGTTGCGATGGTTGCTGCCTCCTGACTCGTATTTTTAACTATCTGGCAGTTAGAATATGAGAAAAAAAGTAAAGCACAAGCATTCTAGCAGTATAACACACAAGAAAAAAGAGAGAGAGAAAAAAAAAAGAAAGGGTCATGTGGATCAATAATGGATTGATCAAAGTATGCTTTCCAATCCCGGCTCTCCTAGCATTCTTTCAGTTAAAAAGAGAGGAAAGGGATAAGGGTCAGTATCATGTTAATTAGTGTATGATTTTGTATCCCAGGTCTCTAAATATTCTTTCAGTTTAATTTCTGAGGTGAAGAATGAACTTGATCTCCTTTTATCAATTATAAGCAGGCTGGGTGAAGCAAGTATGCTTGCCCTCCTCGATCTTGCACTGGCTGTATCATCTGTTGAAGACGCCATCGTCTCTCCACTGTGAAGTGACAGAAATCTGGTTGGACAAAGAATGAGTAGTCCCCACTGCTGCGCTTTGATGTTGGTTTTGCTTTATCATAAATTTCCTGCTGCAGCAAGAAGTTGCCAAAATAAACCAATATGGCGCGAGGTTTCGTGTCAGGCTTCACAGGTGATTTAAGATTAAAAGGAACTCGATGAGCTCTTTGCACTTCCAGTGCTCAATTCCATCCCTCCAGATCTGGGAATGCCCTAGCTAGCATATCAACCATGTAGCGCCGGGTAACCGACCCTTCCTTTCCCTCCGGTATGCCCAGGACTCTTAGATTATTTCGGCGCTGCCTATTTTCATAGTCTTCAAGTTTCCCTTGAATATCTAATAATTGAGCATCGTGCGAGATAGTGCTTGTGCGTGTGGTTGCTAGTTCATTTTCCAAAGCTTTGGTGCGTACTTCGAGGGTTGTGAGGCGTTCCGTAATAACAGCGCAGGATTTCGCAACTTTTCTCACAGCCCCTTGAATCTTTCACATTGTCAATTGTATGCGTTTGCTGACTTGGCGTGTTTCTTCACGATGGGAGAGTATACATTGGATAACCGTATCCAAGGTTGGTGGTGCTGGGGGAGATGTATTTTCGCTTTGGGTTGGTGAAACAATGCCATTGCTGAGTAAATCTGCTCCCGAATAGTCCCATCTAAGATTTGTTTTTTTTGTGGACTGGGATGGCTAGCTCTCTTTACTACCTTGCGCATTGTGGCTATAGTATCTCTTCTGCCAGCGTCCGAGTTTTCCTCACTGGAGTCCCCTAGTGACTCCGAGCCTGAGCCCGAAACTGACCAGAGCCATCACAAAGCGAAAAAAAAATCTTGCTCACTGTGATTTGAAAACGTAGCATGGTTAGTAGCCATAGTATCTATAGTAATAGCCATAGCCCCTCCAAGAGGAGAGTTAGAGATCATGGCCCCCGATGTACAGTCTCCTCCTTGAAACTCTGGTCCCAGTTCAGTACTTGCATTCATGATGTCTACTGTCTGTGGTTGCAGGCAGGGGGGGTAGGAGGTGGGGGGGGAGGAGGCTGAATATATTGGTTGGACAAGGGTGTTTCTATATCTGTATTCAGGATTGGTGTTTCATCTGAGACTGCAAAAGTTGCGCCACCAGCCTCCCAGCTCACATCTCCCCTCTCCATGTTGCTCTCCCCCTAGTGCTGCTCACCTTTCTGTTCTCCTTGCCATTGTGGTTGTTTCTCCCCTGGCGTTGCTTGTAGCAGGTCCAGCATAGTCGGTTCAGATGCTGGATGCACTCCGCTCCAGTTCTTCTTTTCTTCCGCCTTCAGCGGAGGCACTCACACTCGCTGCATTCTGCTTTTTTCCTCCAACTCCTAGCTTCGGATGGGAATCCGAGAGTATTGGCACTTTGGGAGATGAGCCAGCGCCCATTCCCGAGTGAGTTTTCCCCTTTAACCCTGTGGCAACAGGAATTTTCGGAGCCATGACCAGAGAACACGTCTGGTGTAGCTCTGAGCACTGCAGGCAGTATTTCCTCGCTCCGCCACCAGATGTCAGCGCTGCCAAACAAACGGAGACTGGTCTCAGAAGCTCTGCTCGGCAAAACACTGTTCCACACTGGGCTGGACTGGGACACAGCTTCAGGTATGAGGACGCAACATCCATACCAATCTTGCCCTCCTGTTCGTTCTGAGCCTTCAGTCCCGATTTTTTTGACCCGCTGACTTCACTTTTCATTAGACAAAATTCCAGGCGTGTGCTTCATGTTCTTCCACTCCTGCTATTATCGGATTAACGTAGTTCAAAGCTCATCGTCAGAGAGCTGCAAACGGCTGACTCAAGCAGCCACCATCTTGCTCTTCTGCTAAAAAAAAACCTTTTGTCTCTTTCTGCATTTCTAATGCTTCTTTCTGTGTGTTTTTTCTTCTTTCTTCACATGTCCTTCCTCTGCAGGCATAGTTAGAAACTAGCATTTAAAAAACCTTTGAAATTAACTTTAAAAACCCGTAGGTTGCAGGCACGTTATAGTTAGAAATTAGCATTTAAAAAACCTTAGAAGTTCTCTGAAAAAAACATAGGTTTCAGGGAAAGTTATAGTTACTTGGACATTTCACTCGTACAAAACCAGACAAATTGCCCCATTATAGTTAGTTCAGCTAACTATAACTCGTGCCCCCGCAATGCACTGCTGATGACGTGACATATGACATCACTCATGTAAGGGCCTTCCCCGTCGTGTAAGGAAGCCCGCTGCTGTGGCAGATCCGCTCTGACACCACGGTGGTGTTGGGGCATTGGAAGGAAGACAAGCTGGTACTCGTCAGGGAGTGGCCCGCTTGAAGCTTATTTCAACACCTACAAAGCAAGACAGGCGCCCGCTCAGGTGTCACTCGAACCCACTGGGGATTTGACATGTTTTATTGCAAGAAATGACAGCGCACCCACTGGGGAAGAATATATGCACTACAGGTTCCAGGAGGCCATTGTGTGGGCCATGCCCACCACGGCAGGTGCAAACGATTTATAGTGCCTGATGAACTGCGCTTGCATTTCTTCTGAAACTTTCGCCACTGATAAAGGGATGTTTTCTCCTGAAACGCGTCTGGAATTTTTATGTTGTGAAGTAGTTCCTGATGTCAGGGGGCCTGCCAGCAAGGTGCTGATTTGTTAAAGAGCTGAATGAAACTTCCTGTGGCTTCCTGCGAATGGGGTTCCTGAAGAGATGGATATGTAACGGCCTTCCTGGTCGCGTAAGGAAGCCCGCTGCTGTGGCATATCCGCTCTGACACCAGGGTGGTGTTGGGGCATTGGAAGGAAGGCAAGCTGGTACTCGTCAGGGAGTGGCCCGCTTGAAGCTTATTTCAACACCTACAAAGCAAGACAGGCGCCCGCTCAGGTGTCACTCGAACCCACTGTGGATTTGACATGTTTTGATTTTTGATTTATTTATTTATGGTATTTGTAAAGTGCTCTGCAACCCTACGGGCATCCTGTCGCTGTGTACATATGGCTGAAAAACACTGTGCATCAGAGGTGGGATAATAGCATAAATTCTGGTAGGTTAGATTTTCGGGAAGAGCCATGTTTTTACCTTTTTTCGAAAGGCCATCAGTTCATTTGTTTTTCTGATGTCAATAGGTAGGCTATTCCACAGATGAGCTGCAGCTATGCTAAAGGCTCTGCCGCCAAAGGTGGCTTTCTTGATCCTGGGTATACTCATGAAATTTGACAAGGAGGATCGAAGGGACCGGGTATGTTCGTACCATTTAAATTTATTTTGTAGTGGTCGGGGGCCTAGCCCATGCACTGCCCTAAAGACAATGCATAGGGATTTAAAGCAGATCCTCTGGTGTATAGGCAGCCAGTGTAGGTCCGCCAGGGCGAGGGTGGTAGAAGATCTTCGCTCTCGAGAAAGTGCCAGTTTTGCTGCAGCCGCCTGGATACTCTGAAGTCTGGAAATCAGGTAGGCCAGGAATTCCAGTAATAAGGCATTACAGTAGTACAGGCGGCTGAGAATGGTACTCCTAACTATAGTGGCTCTGACCTGTGAAGGTAAAAGGGGCAGTAGCTTTCGCAGTCCTCGCATTAGAGCAAGGCAGCTACTAACCTGTTTGTTAACATTGGTCTCTAAACTTAAATTGTTATTAAAAGTGACTCCGAGGTTCCTCACTGATTTCACTGGGGTTGGTGAGACCCCTAACTCTGGAGGCCAGAATTCTGTGGGTAGACTTCTGGGGATTCTACCTACCGTGCAATGCATTATTTCAGTCTTGTCACTGTTAAATTGTAGTGAATTCTGATTTAACCAAAGTGTCATTTCCAACATGCAGGTGTGGAAGGTCTCAAGTGAGTCTGCATGGGCACCATCAAGAGAAATCATCAGCTGCGTGTCGTCCGCATAGTTGATCACGCTG
The DNA here is from genome assembly GCF_964261635.1 of Lissotriton helveticus. Lineage (NCBI taxonomy): Eukaryota > Metazoa > Chordata > Amphibia > Caudata > Salamandridae > Lissotriton > Lissotriton helveticus. The sequence goes on from NC_136063.1 coordinate 88,073,258, forward strand.
TAAATGTAAATGTATAGGCATTTATATAGCGCACTACTTACCCGTAGGGTCCCAAGGCGCTTCGACCGCTGCGAAACCCTTCCTGGCTTCCCTGAGAGATGGTCCCTTAATGGGTATCTCCAGGGTGAGACCAGGCATCCCCGGCGGTCTGGTGGGGCCGTTAGTGAAGATGAGGCAAGCTAATGCCCAGAGTTGCCGAGTGTGAACGCTGATCAGAGTGGGCACCGAGGCGAGAGAATTATCGTGTCCGCTGACCCTGGTCCAGAAACCTGCCGCGCCGGGAATCGAACCCTGGTCCCGGGCCGTCCTCTGCTCTCGGGTCTGCCGCCTCTAACCAGTGAGCCACACTACTTCACTAATGCCGTGGGCCTTGATGATGCTTATCAGGGGTTGCATATATATGTTGAAGAGTATTGCACTGATTGCAGACCCCTGTGGTACCCCATGTGGAACTTTAACAAACTCTGACTGATATGGAGGAATAGCTACTGCCTGCCATCTGTCCATCAAGTAGGAGCGAAACCAGTCAAACGCAGCTCCCCCGACTCCAATGTTCCTCAGTCTTGTCAGCAGGATGTCGTGACTCACCGTATCGAATGCGGCGGACAGGTCCAGCAAGATTAAGATTGCTGATTCTCCCCTGTCCGCCCTCATTCGTAGGTCGTCCAGAACTGTCAGTAAGGCTGACTCAGTTCCGTGAGCTGATCTTAAGCCAAATTGCTCCTCTTTCAGGATGTTGTTAGTTTCTAGGAAGAGGGCTAATGATCTGCTGACCCACCGCTCTATGATCTTTATAGGGTATGGCAGGAGCGATATAGGTCGGTAGTTTTTTTGGCAATTCGGGTCCAGATTTGGCTTCTTCAATAGTGGGGTGACAACCACCAATTTCCAGACTTTTGGTACGGTGCCTGTGTGGAGAGATTGATTGCACAGCTGATGCAAAACTGGGAGGAGTTCATCCTCGAACTTCTTTACTATTTTATGAGGTAAAGGGTCCAAAGGGGATCCTGATGTTGTGTTAAGGGCTATTCTTATGAATTCTTGCTCTGTAGGGGTTTCAACATTTTCCAAGATGGCCTTTGGAAAGGGGCATTTAACATTTTCTACATTCTTCTCCCTGTTCTCAGGATTACTATTATCCTGCACCTGAGGAATAGGAACACCTTTCATTCCCTCAATAATTTTAATAATTTTCTCTTGAAAGAAAAATGCTAAACCATCACATAGTTCTTGTGAGGGCATGATTTGGCTGTTAGCACAAGCAGGATGGGATAGCTCTTTGGTTATCCTGAAGGTGTCACAAGACTTATTAGAACTATTTAATATTAGGTCTGCGAAATGGCTTGCTTTGGCTAAAGTAATTTCTTTCTTATATTGTACAATTGTAAGCCTTCATATCAGTTTCTCCTGTTCCGAATAATTTTTCCTCCAAAGCTTCTCCGCCTTTTTACAGGCACTTTTCAGTTCTTTCAGTTTGTCCGTATACCAGGGCGCAGAGGGTTTTCCTCTTTTCCTTATTGTTTTCAGAGGTACAGTACCATCAAGTTTCTTGGTTATCTCTTTACATAATGAGAGATAATTTGTAGTGACATCGCTCTCTGAATTGAACGAAGTCCCAATTTGATGGAAGTCAAGCTTTCCTTCCTCTTTCCTTTTTCGCAGGCCCTTCCAATCACGACCAATGAAGGTCGTAGTCTGCACTTTTGTGGGTCCTGTGTTAATCAGGGTGTGGATGTTAAATAGAAGGAGGTGGTGGTCTGACCAGTCTACTGGTAGAATTGTACCCATAGTGATTAGATCTTCCGCAGCGAATATTAAGTCCAGAATATTTCCTTGTTTATGTGTAGGGGTAGTTATCCATTGTTTCAGCCCCAGATTGTTACAGGATTGAGTGATGTTATAAAAGGCCGTGTGTAGTTGGTCATTGTCCCATAAGTTAAAATCTCCCAGTACCAACAGCCTGCTATGTGAAATTGATATATTATTAATAACAGTAATCAATTCCTGCTGTTGTGTTGCATTGATATGCCCCGGTGTCCTGTAGCAGATTAGGCCCGTAAGGCAATGGCCTGAATCAAATTTGATCGAAACCCCAAGGATTTCAGCGCATGAGACTGTATCAACATCCAAGGTTGCAATGTTTAACTCCTCCTTGAAAATGATTCCTATTCCTCCTCCTCGTCCTATATTCCTGGGTTTATGAATAATCTTATATCCTGCTGGACATGCTGGCCCTAGCTCTGATTCCATTCCCGCGGCCATCCATGTCTCGGTTAGAAACAAAATGTCCAGGTTGTTGGACTCAATCCGTAACTGTATTTCGGTGGCATGTTTCGGGAGGGATCTGACATTTAATAATCCACTGATTAATTTTCCCTTAACAGTATGCTTGGATCCAGCATGAGTTGACGGGATATGTCTGTTATCTGAGATCAGATTAGGTTTCAGTAGCGTTTTAAGTGCGAGGGGATTAATATTTGGCAGACGCCCTCGGCAATTAGGGCAGGGATTCCTGTCCTCATGAGCTATGTTAGGGGCTAAGCGTGGGCAGTCGGCTGTGTTTGCCAGTGGATTTAGCAGCGTAAGTGTTTCCCTACTATATCTGTGTGCCTCAAGGTCCGGAATTGGTCGACCAGGGGGGGTTGCCCTTGGCCCGGTCTCGGCGCGGACGAGCGCAGACGAGCTTGCCGATTGCAAGAAATGACAGCGCACCCACTGGGGAAGAATATATGCACTACAGGTTCCAGGAGGCCATAGTGTGGGCCGCGCCCACCACGGCAGGTGCGAACAATTTATAGTGCCTGATGAACTGCGCTTGCATTTCTTCTGAAACTTTTGCCACTGATGAAGGGATGTTTTCTCCTGAAACGCGTCTGGCGTTTTTGTGTTGTGAAGTGGTTCCTGATGTCAGGGGGCCTGCAAGCAAGGTGCTGATTTATTAAAGAGCTGAATGAAACTTCCTGTGGCTTCCTGCGAATGGGGTTCCTGAAGAGATGGATATGTAACGGCCTTCCCGGTCGTGTAAGGAAGCCCGCTGCTGTGGCAGATCCGCTCTGACACCACGGTGGTGTTGGGGCATTGGAAGGAAGACAAGCTGGTACTCGTCAGGGGGTGGCCCGCTTGAAGCTTATTTCAACACCTACAAAGCAAGACAGGCGCCCGCTCAGGTGTCACTCGAACCCACTGGTGATTTGACATGTTTTATTGCAAGAAGTGACAGCGCACCCACTGGGGAAGAATATATGCACTACAGGTTCCAGGAGGCCATAGTGTGGGCCGCGCCCACCACGGCAGGTGCGAACAATTTATAGTGCCTGATGAACTGCGCTTGCATTTCTTCTGAAACTTTCGCCACTGATGAAGGGATGTTTTCTCCTGAAACGCGTCTGGCGTTTTTGTGTTGTGAAGTGGTTCCTGATGTCAGGGGGCCTGCAAGCAAGGTGCTGATTTATTAAAGAGCTGAATGAAACTTCCTGTGGCTTCCTGCGAATGGGGTTCCTGAAGAGATGGATATGTAACGGCCTTCCCGGTCGTGTAAGGAAGCCCGCTGCTGTGGCAGATCCGCTCTGACACCACGGTGGTGTTGGGGCATTGGAAGGAAGACAAGCTGGTACTCGTCAGGGAGTGGCCCGCTTGAAGCTTATTTCAACACCTACAAAGCAAGACAGGCGCCCGCTCAGGTGTCACTCGAACCCACTGGTGATTTGACATGTTTTATTGCAAGAAGTGACAGCGCACCCACTGGGGAAGAATATATGCACTACAGGTTCCAGGAGGCCATAGTGTGGGCCATGCCCACCACGGCAGGTGCGATAGATTTATAGTGCCTGATGAACTGCGCTTGCATTTCTTCTGAAACTTTCGCCACTGATGAAGAGATGTTTTCTCCTGAAACGCGTCTGGCGTTTTTATGTTGTGAAGTGGTTCCTAATGTCAGGGGGCCTGCCAGCAAGGTGCTGATTTATTAAAGAGCTGAATGAAACTTCCTGTGGCTTCCTGCGAATGGGGTTCCTGAAGAGATGGATATATATATATATATATATATATATATATATATATATATATATATATATATATATATATATATATATATATATATATATATATCATTCAGTTTTTCCCAAAGGGAAGGTTTTTTCCTCATGCACTCCCGTGCGTAACAATTAGAAAACCACACCGGGTTTCAAATGAATTTGCAATTTTCTTTTATTCTTCAAAACAGCATACCAGCAAAACCTAACGCGTTTCGGTCTCTACGGAGACCTTGCTCACAGGTTAGTATCTTGTGGGACCAGTTTGAGTTAAATAAACAAAAGTGAAAAGGGGTGAAAGCTAAGGGATTGACATCACTTCCTCTTTGAGATTGTAGGGTTTCTGGGACATGTAGTTTTTAGTAAAAATTAAACAGTAACAATTTCTATCTGGGTGGAACATAAATTAGCACAATTATTTGACAACCTTGTCAGTATTGTTATCAAATTATAGCTTCATAAACCGCAAACATATTAAGACCCTCTAGTGGGTCAATTTCATATGCCTTCAATTCATTATTGATAATGTGTCTCCCAAACGAGATTTGGAATGAATTATTTAGAATCATTAAGAAAATTATTGCGCGTGTTCCAAAGTCAATTGAGCCCTCCAGTGGGCATAGACCTCATATGTGTCAAACTTTATACACTTATACTTAAATAAACATTTTCACTGCACCTTTTCATATCTAAATAAAGCATTGAAATGATTGTGAAATTAATGAATTTAAAAAAGTAGAGCTGGCATCACTTTTTAACTGATAGATCAATCAAAACAGCTTTACAAGTGGCAATGCAGTTCTTCATCCTGATTATGCCCAAACGGGCTCAGGGTCCGAAAGTTCATAATATGTTTGGACTCTTTTTGCCTCAATACCAGTTCACGATCTCCACCTCTCCGGCTGGGCCCAACACTTTCAATTCCATAAAAGAGTAGTGATTTCCAGTCACTTTTATGTTCCTTTTCCATGTGTTTTGCCATGGCATTACTGCGATCACAATTGACAGTTGCACGAACGTGCTCTAGGATTCGAAGCTTGAGTTCCTTTTTTGTGCTCCCAATGTATTTTTTAGAACATGGGCATTCCAAAGCATATATTACAAATTGAGTTTTGCAATTGATTAATTGTTCAATTTGCCATGTTTTTTTGTTGGCCATTTTAATTTCTTTAGTTGTTTTTGCGATGCAACATACTTTGCACCCCGAACATTTGAAAAATCCCTTCGGCCTGGGTTTTTTTGGCTCTAGGAAATGGCTGTGAATCAATTTATCCTTTAGGTTCTTTGCCCTTCGATAAGTTACATTGGGGTGATCACCAATGATTTTAGACACTGTTGGATCCATGTGAAGGATATGCCAGTTTTTTTTAAGAATCCTTGTGATTGCTTGATTGGCCGTTGAGTGGGTGGTGATGAATCGTATCTTTTCAGGTTCAATGTCTGTTGATTTTTGTTTATCCTTCAGTAACTCAGTTCTGTTTATCATAGTTGAACGGTTGGAGGCAATTTGTATCCATGTAGGATTGTATTTTCTTTTTAAAAATCTAGTTTTTGCCAATTCTTGATGTTTTTGGCAGTCATTATCATTAGAACAGATTCTTTTAATCCGAAGAAACTCTCCATATGGGATGTTTTGTAAGAGGCTGGGTTGGTGAAAACTTTGCGCATGTAGTACCGCATTTGTCGCTGTACTTTTGCGGTGTAAAGTGGTATGAAGTACATTGTCTTTGACAAAAATTTCCGTGTCTAAGAACACGACCCTGGAATCACTGATGTTGTAAGTGAAATGTAATCCAAAATTAGAATTATTCAAAATTTTGAAATAACTTTCAAATTCCTCATTCGTTCCTTCCCAAATTAATAGCAAGTCGTCGATAAATCTCAACCATGCTATGGTTTTTTGAACTGCTTGGTCATTTTCTGATCTCCATGCCCAAGTTTTTTCCCATTGTCCCATTGTTAAACAGGCATACGAAGGGCTAAAAGAAAAGCCCATCGCAGTGCCTTTTGCTTGTCGAAAGATTTCATTGCCGAATAAAAAAATGTTTTGCTCCAGGCACATGGAAATCATTTCTAGCAACATGTTGTTGTGATCAGCCAGTTGTATACTTCTGTCCAAAGAAAACCCGGTTCAAGTTGCGCTCTCAGGTAATCAGACAAACGAATCCAGAGTGTAATATGAGCAGTTTATTACACAACGCGTTTCAGCATAGAAGCCTTGTTCACGTGTAACACAACACAAGTGACTCCGGTATTTAAACACAAGTTTCAGCGTGATCTATTTTTATAGAGAGTGCAAAAGGGTGTACCTGCAGGAAGAAGGGGTTGCATACAATCAAAGTATAGTAATTATGATATTTCAGATCTATAGCCAGGAAAAGCATTGTAAATTCTATGCTCCCCTTCTAAAAAGAATGCTACGCTGCTATTGGCTGTGTGCTATTTAATTTCTTCAAAAACTTATTTTCGAGGAGACATTTCTCACACTCAACCACGAGGCCTGTAGTTTAATATGAATCAGATAAGTGTGAAGTTTGGCATATGTAGACATCTAGGATGCATGTTTTCTTTAACGTTACTTCTTGTGATTGTCTAAGTATCTTTAGAAAATGATTGTGTTAATTGGAATAGCCTTTATTTATTAACCTTCACATGGTGGGAAAGAGCCTTTTTTTAAAATTGTGATGGCGGAAGTTTAAAAAATGGTGGTCACACTGATGCTTGTCCATCTTACATTTTGTTTTGTTTCTCTAGATTCTAACCTATCCAATGAGACCGGTAGGGCTTTAATAACTCCTTTCTTTGTTTAATAGCGCTTTAATAACTCCTTTCTTTGTGCATGGTTTGACTGGATGCCATATATAGGGAGCTCTGATACCCTGAAGAAGACCTTATTTTTTTGCGGTCGAAACATGTTGTAACTGATACATAATGGCCCGGGGAACCATTGTATTTCACCAGATGACCAACTGTCAGTGTTTTTAAATGATACCATGGATACTCACTAATAAAGGGAATCTTTGAGAATACCCCTAGGTATTTCTAACTGTATCTGCTTCAAAAAGGATCTGAGTATTTGTCCTGAAATAAGATTTATATGAACTACCAGGGCACCTTTTTCTCCCTCAGTTGAGTCCGCTGGAGTGGCTTTGCTCCTACCCCAGTTTGAGAGGTTGCCAATGTTGAAGCATGCCTTGATACATTAAGGGTAAGTTAACAAATATCTTTTGATGACCCTATTCTCATAAATTTGAACTGTAAATTAACAGTGGTAACTATAAAATCCTCAAGTGTATATACATTTTTTTTGAAGACACTGTGCCCTATTACGCGTTTAAAGGGACAGTATCTGGGGAAGGTGAGCACTGTGCTGTAGCAACTGTGACGGAGGGTGACAGTTTCTGGTATCAAGTGAGCGCTGAGCCCTAGCAGGCTTGAAAGGGAGAGAGTTATTGGAGACAGGTGAGCAATGTGCTCTAACAGTTGTGTGAGGGGGCAGTTGCTGGCGTTATGTTCACCCTCTGTCTTTGCATGTAGCTTGTTTCTGCAGGAAGGTGGGACCCCAAGAACCAGGTCTCACCCCAGGATGCTGCCCGACGTTTTCTCAATATCAAGGGGTCAGAGAACATTTCTAGGGGATAAGATCCCTCCATTAGCTGTGGGTCTAAAACTGAACTTTGTTTGAAGTCTGGTGCCTGATGTACCGAGGTCAGAGCTGTGCACCCCCTCTTTATTTTCAGCTGAAGATTAACAGAGATCACGAGAATCTAACAATCAGGAACAACCCCCCCTCAACGCCCCCCCAAGCGTGCCCTGGATGGGCGTCGGTGATTCCCTGAGAGGCCCCATGAGTAGAATGTTCCTCCACGATATTAAAAAGAACCATCTATCATAGGTTTCAGGAAGAGAATTAATCCTACCCCGCTCTAGCTAACACAGCCCACTAGCCTTTTATTTACTCCTGTATTTACTCCTTACCTCCAGGTTTGGTGCCTGGAGATCATTTAGTTTCTAGAGTGCTCCATATAAATATATAAATAAGTGAATCTCTGATACCTGAGCCCCTCCCGGCCTTACTAGGGTGAGACATGGCTCATTTGGTCAACCACACAAAGCTATTCCACACAAGGGTGAGACCTCCCTTGCCATCGCCTTCCGCCACAGCCGCCCTGCACAAAGCGCTACTAGGGCACTGGTGCACATGGTTGGTGAGTCTGTATATGTGGACATTTAAAGGCTATGGCGGCTTCCATGTGCCCTAGCTACCACGAGTTTCAAGTTTATTGTTTCAGTTAATTAAAGCCATAAAACTTTTGCAGCGGTAAACTATAAAATATTTCAATTGATAACATTGTTCAGTAAAACATCCTAGGAAAATGCAAACAATCATTTTACCCTAAAATTGCATAATTACTTCTATGGTAAATCTTAAAACCAATGAGTATTTGTAAAACTGGCGCAGTGTTTGTGCAAATATGCAAAACCAGTGCTTTCGGCCACCTATTCAATCCAAAGCAATTTAGTGCGATTTTAGGTGGTGCCAGTTTGCTGGCTACGATATTATCACATTCAATCCATGAAGATCATCCCTAGGCAGTCATAAAATGGAACATCCTGTGGGTAGATCCCAACAATCATTTTATCTGAAGATTTACATGTTTACTAGTATAGTGTATCGTAAAACAACTTTGATGGTTTAACTCCTTAACCACGGCGCAAATTTCACCGCAGTGAGTGAGTTCTAAAGAGTGGGCGGGGCTGCGTCGGCCAACGGTCGTGCGCAGCACTGGGCGTTGGCCGACGCGAGCACAGAACGGGTTAAAACAGGCACAGTATTTGTGTAGATACCCATAGCCAATGTTGAATTGTGTGGATCCGCAAGTTCAACCCAGACCATATTAATACAATTTTAAAATTGAGAACAGGCACTGAATTTGATTTTTTCTCCACCAAGACCAGATTGTAGCTTGGTCGCCTTTTTAGAGGCGTCATACGATGCACTTGCAGCCTATAGTTCGGTCAGACACAATTGATTGAGAGAGGCATTCAGATATTTATATTATTCTGACTACTGAACACATTAAAGAGCTGACCCTAGGACGCTGTTTAGTGTGGAATCTTGATCTTGACTGATCCTATACCAACCTCTTTCTTGCTGTTGATCTTCTGCCCAGATTTAGCATTATAATCCCAAATTCGAGCCGAATTTGTGCTGGCGATGCACATTTGGGCATGTTGATCACTTGCCTGAAGGTGTCAGTCTGCATTTTATCTACTATTGCAGCATCCATTACTGCCCTCTCATGGCCACACTAGTGTATGTGATGGTTGGTAGTAGTTTGGCGTTGATGACTATTAAGAGTGATTAAAAGCATGTCCTGTCCAATTTTTTTGCCGTGGTTGTAAAGGCTTGGGTTAAAGCAAGCTTCTTCTTTTTTATACATTTATATATGAGAGGGGGCTTGTGACCCGGTCTGTTAGTCAAAGGGTCGGCGCGCTCCTGAGGTGTGGTGCTGCCTTGATTGCCTTGATTGCCTGTTGTTTTGGCCCCAATCATAATTGCAGTCCTCAGGTCTGCCCATAACTTGAGCGCAGCACCATTATAGTTTTAAGGCCTTTGCCCTTTATTTATATCCCTGAGGCCTGGGTGCTTGCGCAGGACGGTCATGGACCAGGACGAGTATTATGAGGAGGATGCTTCTCACTCTTACCTCAATGATGACAAGTTTTTCCAGGCTCTGGATTCTTTCATTTACCGCTGCGTCACTGAGGTAGTGGGTCCCACGGAGTATCGCCTATCGGCCCGTATCGTGGAAGAATGCGCTAAGCTTGCGCAAGCTCACTTGGGGGCACCTGGAGAGTTTCCGGGTCCCTCGGGGGAGGTCCCCCCGGCCCCCGAAGAAGCATTGCAGGTAGGGGTCCCTGGGGGTGCGCAGGGGGTGGACAGAGGCGCCTTTGAGCGTCTCCGTGACGCTTTTCTGGCAAAGGCGACCGCCGCCACCACCGCGCCACCCTCGGTTCCCGACCCTTCGGTGGCCTCAGGAACCGCTCCTCCTTCCCCGGGTGTGAATTACCCTGACTAAGATGACGATGGGGAGTTGGTGCGGTCGTGGCGTCCATCGAGCTCTGCCGCTGAGTTACCCCAGGACAGTTCAGGCATGCTGGATCCGGACGAGATCGTCCATCCACGTTCCGCGGCCTGGACCCCTGGGGACAAGGTGGCGTAGTTTGTGGCAAGCCGGCTCCGCAAGCCCCTTGAGAAGGAAGCGAGAGGATGCCTGAGAGGTGAATGCCCTAGGCCCACACTGGAGGGAAAGGCGGTGTTAACACCAGAACTTGATCCCAAGATGGCCACCTTCTTGGCGAAATTTATCAAGGACCCGCGTAAGGGCATCGACCGCTCTTGGCGGTCTTGCCAAGATAAATTGCTAGACCCGGTTGGGCCTATACCAAAAATTCTAGACATGGCGGAAGAGGCGAAGGTTTCGGGCACCGCCATCTCACCTGAGGTTCTCTCGAATTGGGCGCAGAGGGTGGTTGTCTTTTTAGGCAACGCCAACTGCGCCTTATCGACGGAACGCCGTAGGTCCCTCTTGATAAAATTGGACCCGAAGTTGGGAGACTTGGCCTCTTCAGAGGCCCAGGGAGGCCTCTATGGAGAGCCCTTCATAAAGGAACTGGGAAAATTCATATCGACGTTCACTTGTTATGTTATATTATGTTATAAGTTTATTTCTATAGCGCACGGCTACTCAATAAGAGTGTCCCGGCGCTTTATTTAGGCAGCTCAGCGTAAAAACATAACACCATAAAACAGAAGCAGACAAGAAAAGGAAAAAAAGACATCCTAAACGCCTGGGCTAACAGCTCGGGAGTCACTCTATGCAGTGCCCTCGTAACAGAACCCTGCTGTCTAGGGGCGATGCTAGGTAGTTGCTCACTCCCCAATATGGAGAACCTGGCCAGCCTGTGGTCGGTCCAGAGTACCGGGAGAAGCTCAATGTCCACTAAAGGGACCGAAGAAAAAACCTGATCCAAGGTATGTCCCTTATCGTGTGTGGGGCCCACCAGAAAAGGGACGAGGCCAAGAGGAGCCGTAATATCAAACAACTTGCTCGAGTCCGAATCCTCATCCAAATCCATATGAAGATTAAAGTCTCCCGCCAGCAAACAATGCCGCACACTCAAGGCCAGTCCAGAGATGGCAACCTGGAGGTCCTCAAAAAAAGAACCCACTGGTCCTGGGGGTCTGTATACCAGCAACCCTTTCAAGACTTGTTGGGAGGTCAACCTAATGGTGAAGGCAAGGAAATCAGATCCTGCAATTGTGTCCAAGGGGAGAATCGAACATGAGGCTGTCTTCTTCACTAACACCGCCACCCCACCTCCCCTTCCCTTGGCTCTATCTTGACGAAAGATGTTGTAGTCCGATGGAATAGCCGCCAAAATATCTGGGTTGGACATCTCCCCCAGCCAAGTTTCAGTCAGCAGAAGACATAGAGGTTTTTCCCTGACAAGGAGATCAAAGATCTCCAGGGCATGCCTACCTACTGATCTCGTGTTGAGCAATAAGCAAAGATGTTTCACACGATCCTCACCTCTCCGCCGTGCGGCGGCGGGGGCGTAGACAGGTGACCAACCACACCCAGGACAGAACCGTTTTCCCCTGAAGCGACCTGGAAAAACGGATCGGCACGCGCAAGAAACTTTTAGCATAGCACGGAGTTCCATCGATGAATAGCGGACCAACCTCCCAACAGAGAGGGAGCCCTGTGAAGCAAGGTTCTCCCGCCGCTCCGCCTCCTCCGGGACGCTGACGGGCGCAGACGGGCTGGACTCTGGCGTGACTCCGGCGGTGATCAGGCGTTCCTGCTGCGCGTTACCGCTGCGCGTAAACATGACTTCCTTTAAGAGGAGGTCGATATCCACAAACGCTAGAGCGTGCACCCCAGTGGCAAAAGCCTACCCTCACCCAAAATGCCGCTGCAAAAACGGAGCTGCCGGTAACACCCACCCACAGGAGCCGGGACCCGCCAAGTGCGGTGCAGCAACGATTACAGTGCAGGTAGGTGGAAAGAGCCCAATAAAAGCAGGGGAAACAAAATTAAAACAAAATAAAATACAAAAACGAGGAAGTTTAAAACAGCGCTAATAATTCACAGCCAAGCGCCACAACTGAGCGCTAAACATTGAGGCGCGCAGCAAAGTCTTGTGTCCGCTGGTCTGCAGGACTACAGGTGGCAAGACAGAGCCCCCTGGTTACCTCCCTTAAGAGGAGGTCGATATCCACAAACGCTAGAGCGTGCACCCCATTGGCAAAAGCCTACCCTCACCCAAAATGGCCGCTGCAAAAACGGAGCTGCCGGTAACACCCACCCACAGGAGCCGGGACCCGCCAAGTGCGGTGCAGCAACGATTACAGTGCAGGTAGGTGGAAAGAGCCCAATAAAAGCAGGGGAAACAAAATTAAAACGAAATAAAATACAAAAACGAGGACGTTTAAAACAGCGCTAATAATTCACAGCCAAGCGCCACAACTGAGCGCTAAACAATGAGGCGCGCAGCAAAGTCTTGTGTCCGCTGGTCTGCAGGACTACAGGTGGCAAGACAGAGCCCCCTGGTTACCTCCCTTAAGAGGAGGTCGATATCTACAAACGCTAGAGCATGTACCCCAGTGGCAAAAGCCTACCCTCACCCAAAATGGCCGCTGCAAAAACGGAGCTGCCGGTAACACCCACCCACAGGAGCCAGGACCCGCCAAGTGCGGTGCAGCAACGATTACAGTGCAGGTAGGTGGAAAGAGCCCAATAAAAGCTTCCCTAGATAAGGCCCAAACTAGCATCAAAAAGGTCTTTCAGCAACGCTTCTCCCAGGGGGCCGGGCGTGGCAGGGGCAGCACGCCCGGCCGCGGCGGTCAGAATGCCGGCAATAGAGGGCAAGGCTCCGGGCTAGGCCAATATAACTCCTAGGCCAATTATGACAACTTTTACCCAACGAGAGGGCAACGTTTCAGAGGCCGTGGATTCAAGTCCAAAGCAGGCAACAACAACAACGGTGAGTGTTATTCCAGCAAGTCAGGTACAAATTGGAGGTCGGTTAGCGGCCTTTCGGGGCGCGTGGGAGGCACTTACGTCGGATGCGTGTGTTTTACAAACAATCCGCGGATTCCACATAGAGTTTTACGAGTACCCAAAACAATCAGGAAACCCGCGTTCCATATCCTTTTCAAGGGCCGTTGCCAAGTTGATCGACAAGGAAGTCGTGGAATTGCTCCGCAAAGGCGCTGTTCGGCGAGCAACACTTCACCCCTCGGGTTTCGTCAGCAACATTTTCTTGGTGGAGAAGACCGACGGGGGCAAGCGACCGGTGATCAACCTGAAGGAGTTCAACGGATGGTTGGTTTATCGGCATTTCAAGATGGAGGGTATGCACCTCCTCTGGGATCTCCTTCTACCGCACGACTGGATGGTGCGATTGGACCTCAAGGATGCTTACCTGGTGGTACCCATCCATCCCCCTCATCGTCGTTTCCTCCAGTTTCTCTGGGGAGGACAAGTTTTCGAGTTCACCGCCCTTCCATTCAGGCTTTCCTCGGCCCCGTGGTGTTTCACGAAGGTGTTGCACCCGGCGATAGAGTTCCTGCGGGGCTGGGGGATTCGGATGATTGTCTATCTAGACGACATCCTGTTGATGGCGCAATGTCCCGAAAGACTGAACCTTCAATTACAGGAGATCATCTCCCTTTTACAAGGGCTGGGGTTTATCATCAACAGCGACAAGTCAGTTCTCGAACCGTGTCAGCAGGTAACTTTCCTAGGTTTTGTCGTAGATTCGGTCCAATGTTCTTTGAGCCTTCCGGCTCGGAAGATGGCGAAGATCCGCCATGTACTGCGGCAGACTATTGCCAAGACCAGGACCTCCCTGAGGCAGATTGCCAGAGTAGTGGGGCTTCTTTCCTCGTCCATTCAGGCAATCTTCCCGGGACCCTTCATTACCGGGCGCTCCAGCGTCTAAAGGCCCATCATCTCAGGAAAGGTATGTCCTACGATCAGGTGGTTCCTCTAACGGAATAGGCCAAGGCAGAGATGACTTGGTGGCTGTCCCATATGGAAGCCTGGAACAGTCGGGCGATTTTTGGCTCAGCCCCGGACCTGGTGATAGAATCCGACGCGAGCAGGTTGGGATGGGGGGCCAGCTGCGGAGAGTTCTCCACGGGCGATGCCTGGTCGTCAGAAGAACAGAGTTTACACATCAATTGTTTAGAGCTTCTGGCGGGCTCCTTTGCCGTACGTTGCTGGACCAAAGACTCAGCGAGGTCGTTTGTCCTGTTAAGGATGGACAACGTGTCCGCGGTCCGCTATGTCAACCATTTAGGAGGACCACGGTCCAGAGCCCTGGCGGACTTGGTGAAGGACTTCTGGGACTACTGCCTGGCCCATCACATATCTGTGACAGCGGAGTACTTACCGGGCCAGGCCAATCAGGTGGCGGATTGGCATCCCAGATACCTGAGGGATTCTAGCCAGTGGCGGATGGACGTTCAGGTTTTTCAGTGGCTGAACGGTCTGTGGGGCCCTTTCTCGGTGGACCTGTTTGCATCTCGCTTGGACCACCAGCTCACGTGTTTTTCAGTTGGAGGCCGGATCCTCTGGCGGAGGCCACAGATGCATTCCTCCTGGACTGGAGTCGGGAGCAGTCGTATGCTTTTCCTCCATTCTCGATGGTGGTGAGAGCGGCGGTCCAGGTGCGCCGTCAGTTAGCGGAGTTGGTGATGATCACGCCGCTTTGGAGGTACCAAGTTTGGTTTCCAGTTCTTCTGGAACTTTCTTGGGATTCTCCAATCCTACTTCCCCAGCTTCCTCAGCTTCTACTCAATCCGGACCTAGAGCCGCACCATCTTATCGCTCAGGGCTCTCTTCGCCTCATGGCATGGAGGCTTTCCGGAGACGCTGGTCGCTCCCGGGCCTTTCGAGATCGGCTGAGGACCTCATGTCCAAGGCTTGGGCGACCAGTACCGCGAAGCGCTATAGATCCGCTTGGATCAAGTGGGTGCATTGGTGTCTTCGAAGGGACTTGGATCCCTTGGTCGCAGGAGTCGTTCCCATTCTGAATTTTCTGGCTGAACTGGCATCGGATGGGTTGGCGTACATGACAGTTAACGCTGTACGTTCAGCTATTTCGGCAGTGCACAGTCCGGTAGACAGGAAGCCGATCGGGGAGCATCCGTTTGTGTGCAGGCTCTTGCGAGGTATTCGACTTTCTTTACCTCCTGAACCTCGCTACTCGGTCCTGTGGGACATTAATGTGGTTTTGAACCTTTTTCTATCTTGGCACCCCATTGCCTACTTGTCTCTGAAGGAGCTTTCAGCGAAATTGGCAATGCTGTTGTGCTTATTATCTTGTCAGAGGGTTTCGGATGTCCATGCTTTGGATGTCTCAGCGAGGGTTTTTTCCCCAGACGGTGTAACATTCACGGTGGGACGCCGTACTAAGTATGGGTCGCGTTCTATTTCCTACCCAGCCTTTGTGGACGTTCCCAAGTTGTGTGTCGTGCAGTGCCTGAAGGCGTATGAGGATCTTACTTTGGACATACGCCCTCCTGGTGAGAGACAACTGTTAATTGCCTTGCGGAAGCCACACAAAGCAGTCTCTTCCCCCACCATAGCAAGGTGGGTGCGCTGGGTCATGTAAGAGGCTGGCATTTTACACTAAACAGTTTGGAGCTCACTCAGCCAGGGGAGCCATGGCTTCGAAGTTTTTCTCTGTAGGTGCCCGGTTAGAGGACCTCATGCGGGCTGAAGATTGGTCCTCAGATTCCACGTTCAAGAGGTTTTACTTCAAACCTGTGGTGGATATTGCCCATTTAGTGGTAAGTAAGCTTTGAACAAGCATAATCTGAAGCCTCTGGTCCTGACATAGAATCTAAATTTGCCTAGCTAAGTAACGGTAAGTTTCAATTCTATTAAGGACACAGAGGTGAGGATTATCCCTCCCGGATTTCCTGCGGATATGAACCCGCCCGTATGCCAGTAAGTACTTGTTTTCCAGCTTGAGGTCTTAGTTGTAATATATAACTCACGTGCCTTCATCTTCTTGCAGGTGTAAGGGTTTGATGTTTTAAAACGCTTACGCTGTTGTGTTTTTCCTGGTAGGGAATGATGGTTCCAAGCAAGAACAATAGACGATTGGCGTAGTTCGCACGAAGAAAGAGGAGGAACACAGAGGAGGGACTTGCTTTATAGCCCTGGTCAACACCAAGGACGGACTGCACTTGGACTGTTCAAAATGGAATATGTTGTTATCTTGTTTGGTGATAAAGAAAATACATTTTTTTTTTATAAAGCTTTTCTGAGGCTGCTGTGAGATCAGCTTTAATAAAATGCGGAGAAAGAAAAGCATAATCCTCGCCTCCGTGTCCTTAATAGAATTGAAACTTACCGTTACTTAGCTAGGCAAATTTTGATTCTAGTTTATCGGATCTCCAAGTTGTTAAGGTAAGTTCTGGTCATGAAGGATTGCCATTTGCCAGGAATTCCACTGTTAGCAGATCAGTCAATGTTATATTTTCTAATACATAGATCTCTCCTAGTAGCCTAATATTTCCTCTATTGCGGATGTCATGTTTTCTATGAATACCGTGTTCTGGTATTCCCTACTTTAATGGATTTTTCCAGCAGAGAAGTGCATTTTGTAGTATTTCTGGTTGATAGTATAGCTAATGTGGCAGCATCGGGGCTCTTGGTAGGCCATTATGATTTCCTGCGATGTCATCCTTTTTCTCTCGTTCCCTGGGCCTGGTGTAGCTCCAGAAGGGTAGGCGCATGTTGAGGTGTTTGGATAGTACCCATCAGCGTAAGTAGGCTGGGAGCAACAAATGTAGCGCTTTAGATGTTATGCACATTTAAAGTGTCAAGTAGAAAATAAAATAAAAGCTGCTACGTCGTTACTTGCTAGGCAACAGGGGCGGCGCGTCATTGGTTTCTAGGCAAAAACATAACGTGAGGTGCCTTGGTGGAGAGGACCAGAAACAACATGTTTAGAAGTGTCTTCGGTTGACTGGCACTCACGTCATCAGTTGCTAGGCAGGTAATGTGACATGTCTCAATCAGGAGCATACGCCGTTGTAGGAAATCTCTCAAAACGGGGGGTTGTCTATTGTTTTTTAAAGATTGCCACTCTGCTTTAGCACTTGCAGATACTGTCGTATTGCAACCCTAACTGCTTGCCATAACTTGACCCCCTTACCTGCTACTTTGCTTGTTCCCCGGTTCACCTCGGAATATTCCGTTTGTGTGGAGGGAACCGAAGCACACAGGAAGTGGCATTAGCATACTTCCGGTAAAGGCAGTGGAGGTCAGCGGTCTAGCTCCATACCTTGCACATAAAATAACGATGCCTGCCTCAACGCCCAGCGGACGTGCGCCTATGGCACGCCTAAAGCAAGCCCGTCTGCACCCATCCTTGGCCGACCGGGGCCTGGGGCCAGACCCCCTGGTCAAACACAGACCTATTCAGAGGCAGAACTGCACAGTTTCGCCTCCGGCAGCCAAACTCTCAATGAAAGTGTTATAGGTAAGCTGAGAGCAGAAAATCTGTTTAAGATGTAACTACAACAATACCCCAGGCCCACCTCCCAAGATCAGCACCACCACTAAAAATCATCCCGGTCTGAATGTGGCAGTACTAAACACTAGATCGTTACAGAAACATCACCTAGAAGTCTTCTCACTTCTCCAGGGTGGAGATATAGATATTTTAGCTAGCACTGAAACTTGGTTAGCGACTCCTCAGTCCCGGATATCATCGCTGCCCTTCCAGAAAACTTCAACCCTTTCTGGTACAATAGACAAGGAAACGCCCGGGGAGAGGGAGTAGCCATTCTCCTTAATAAGCGGATAAAGGCCACTAAAATAGTGGCAGAGAACCTTGACCAGGCAGACATACTATGGTTCAAATTCCAATTTAAATCACCCTGCCTACTAATCTTGGTCGTTTACCGCCCCCGCGGCTAACCCGTAACTTTAACAAACTGTTTATGGAAATTGTTAATGATCTTTGCTCTCGGTACAAACGTATTCTTATGACAGGGGATTCAACTACCACTGGGACATTGCCCCAAAAGAGCCTCCCGCTAACCAGTTTGAAATAGGAATGCACGCAATGGGGCTCCGTCAACTAGTGGATGCCCCCACTCACTCGAAAGGGCACACCCTAGATCTCATTTGGACCTCGCAACCATGGGCCCACCTAATAGATATCAGCCCCTGCGCCTGGTCGGACCATGCGCTTCTTAGTTGCTGGGTCCCATTGAATGACAAACTGCCACAACCACCCCCAGAGTGGAACAAGGTGCGTAATTGGAAGAATATTGACACCAACAACCTAGTGAAAACACTACTCAGCCTACCCCACACGCCCACGCCTAAATCATGAAACTTAGACCTGGAGAGCGAGGCCATGACCAATACCCTATGCCGAGCCATAGACATAGTGGCCCCCGGAGAGAAGAGTTAGAGTGAGAAATAAAGGGAAGGGGGCTCCCTGGTTTAATGAGACCCTGAGGGAACTTAAGCAAAACCTCCGCCACGCCGAGAGGGGATGGCGAAAAGCCTATGAACCAGAGGAGCTGGCAATATATCAATCCAAACTAACTCTGTATAAAAGATCTAATATTGGTATGAAGGGCGAATTCTATGAGGTGAGAATTTACATCACTCCAAATAAGCAGAAAGAAACTTTTTAAAATTTGAAAGAACTTAGCCAAAAATCTGAAGTAAAAGCTACAGACGGTTCGCTAGGCTGCAATACCTTTCAGGCTTACTTCCGACAAAAAAAGTCAGGGATATTAACTCTGAGATAAACAACTTCCCCAACAACCAGAACCCCTTAGCTTCCCACCAGGTTCCCCCCGCCCTCGATAATCAACTCACTGCCTTCCCCCGACTTGATTCCACCTCACTATCACAATTAATGTATCGTATCAAATCTGGTTCCCCTGTCGACCCCTGCCCCGAGGATATTCAGAATCTGGAAAAACAGGTCTCACTACTGAACAACTCCCTGGAGGCTGGCCACCTACCCTCCAGCCTGAAGCAGGCTAGAGTAATCCCCCTCCTAAGGAAACTGGGAGCGGACGCAGCCATCCTCAAACATTATAGGCCTATTTCCCAAATTCCCCTCCTTGCGAAAGTGGTAAAACAACATGTTCTCAAAACTCTCTCACTTTTCCTGGAAGAACACCAACTACTTCAAATACAACAAGCGGGTTTTAGGGCTCACCATAGCACCGAACTGGTGATGCTCTCCATTCTGGATGACCTCAGAACCATGGCTGACAATCAACAACCGAACGCCCTGATCCTATTAGATCTATCGGCGGCATTCAATATGGTCAGCCGTGCCCGGCTACTGGATCAACTAATGGCCTTGGGGATCCAGGGGCCAGCACACCGGTGGCTGGAATCCTTCCTGACAGGGCGATCCCAGAGGATTCAGTTGGGGGAACAGGTATCAGATTGTGGCGTCCTAACCTGTGGCGTCCCCCAGGGCTCTGCCCTATCCCGCTCCTCTTTAACATCTACCTGCAGCCTCTGGGGTCAGCCCTCGCCCATATGGACTGCTGTGTCTTCAATTATGCAGATGACACCCAGCTCATTTTCCGGATTGATAACTCCTCCCATGCCCAGGAAGTGGCGCAACATATCCTTAGATTTTCTGTAAACTGGATGACCGCAAACTCTTTAAAAATCAATCCTGAGAAAACTGAAGTTCTTGTCATCCCAACAAAAGGCAACCCGTGGAGCAATCAATTCTGTCCCTAGGAACTGCCACTCCCACCCCAGCAATTGCAGTGAAAAGCCTAGGGATTAAACTTGACTCAGAGCTCTCCATGAGCTCTCCTCAGGAGGCAGCTTGCACCAGCCCATTTCTCCTTTTAACGCCACCTTCAGCTTAACCAACTATTAACCATGAAAGTTGGGGGAGGATGTGGCGTATTGGCCAGAGCTGCAGACTTTGGCGCTGAGGAACCAGGTTTGAGTCTCGGCTCAACATCCTGTGATTCTGGGCAAATCATGCAATCTCTCTCTAAATAAATGTGTCCTTAACTGGTGCTCATGAAAAGCACCAGTGTTGAGGATTAAGTGCCGGTGCTGAGCACTGTAAACCACTGGCTCAAATTCAGCACAGATGTTTCCTCGGATACAGTGTAACATACCATTAACCACCCTTTATAAAGTTTAATACATATGAATGTTGGCTATGATGACGATGGTTGCTAGCTTACTGAAAGTGAGTACTCAGTGTTTCTTGATGGCATTCAATAACAAACATTTACAATGCACTAGGTCTAGCAATTGCGAGATTTTGAGCTTTTCGCATTGTAAATGACAATGCCTTTTATTTGTGTTTAGAAAACCTGCAATAATAAAAAGCATTGTCATTTACAATACCAATAGGTCAACGTTTCTAAAATGCTAGACCTATTGCTTTGCAAATGCTTGTTATGTATGGTCTTTGTATGACAATGGGGGATATTCAAAGCATGTGAATCTGGGAAAGATACCAAAGCTGGGGAATGAGTGCAGATAAGTGAGGCTTTCTATCTGCTATCCCCTGTAGTTCCCCTGAATCTATGTTGATGATACTGGAGCATCTGAGATCTTTCCACTTAGGCACAGAGCCGGTCCTAGGCCTTCTGAGGCCCCGGGCGAAAGAGAAGATGTGAGGCCCCTCTAAGTGCCTTACTGCCTGCGTGAGTGCGCGCAGCGCTTTTCCCGCATTTCATATCGGGCCCCCTGCTCTGCGGTTTACTCTGCGGGGCCGGCGGCGGGGCCCCCTGAGCGCGAGGCCCTGGGCATCTGCCCATACCGCCCATGCCTAGGACCGGCCCTGCTTAGGCAGGATACCAAGAGAGGGGCTGAAGAGTGGTTTATATACAAAGGAAAACGTGCATAGTGGAGAGAGATTATGGGTGCAGGTAGAGCGCTGCAATAGACATATGTAGAGTTTGCACGACTTAAAAAAGCTATAAAGAAATGTGAGGACTGTAATGCAAACAGATTGATTCCTGTCATTGTGGATGCCACAAACATTGTCTTCTCACTTTTATATCCAAAAAGAGTTGCTTCCATGTATTGGATTGTTTTAAAATAAAGTGCTTGAATAAAGATTTGCGCTTGCGCGACGCTACCAGGTACGTTGGAGCATTGGGTCAGCCCCACATGGGGATGAGATGGCTTCACTCCGGTCGCTCCATAGAGGTGAGTGGGCAGCAGATACCAAGGAGGAATCCAAAAGAAAACATTTAGGTTTTTTCAAAATGTGCATGTGACAGGCACAGTAGAGGCAAACAAGGAGCCTGGCATAAACGAAAGGGGATGTGGGAAGGGGAAGTGGCCTGCCAACAAGAGCTGCTGACTCTGTAATTGAGGAACCAGGTTTGTGTCCCAGCGTTGAGGCAACATCTTGTGATCTGAGGCAAATTGTGTGTCTCCCCATGCTCAGAAATACCAATCTGACCATGTAATCTGTTGTGTGTGGAAAGCCTTCAATGTCTTAAGGCTGAGTTTGAGCTGCATAAAAACTGCACAAAAACAAACGCGATTGAACGTTGTGTTTCGATGGGCTTTTGGGACAGAGGGCTGCAATGCTAGCACATTCATTCCTAAAATTATGGACGTTACACGCCTTGCCTTCTCGCTTTTAATGCAGAAAAGCGCTGGTTCAACAGACTTTACATTTTTTTTAACACAAATGGCTTGAAAGCAGTATGCTGGCTGCAGCACTAACAGGTACGTTGGAGTATTGGGGCGACCCGATGGGCATGACATGTGTCTGCTAGGGATATAGGGGTGTGTGGGGTGGAGGTGTTCATAGTGTGCATCCTAGTAAATAGGCCATTGTGCATAGATGATTATTCTACTGCGTAAAGGCTTGTGCAGAGGTAGTTTGTTGCAGAGAATCTTGAAGATTACCAAAGTAGGCAAGGTTTTCAATGTTGGTCACCCCCTGTGACAAGGCCTTGGGGAAGAACAGTTATATTTTGAGAACCCTTATTATGCTGTTTTTGGATAGTTCACTATTGTTTTCCGACTGTAATTTTGTAGGTATTTGTGATTTTATGACTATATATGGAAAAGTGCAAAAACAACAGTTGATGGACAGAATACAGAAAAATATCATACATTCACCCCAGTTCAGTGGTGTGGAGAGCATGGGACTCACGTCTGAGCATACCCATCCCACTCGGGGTGACAAATGCAAAAACAACAGTTGATGGACAGAATGCAGAACAATGTCATACATTTACCCCAGTACAGAGATCTGGGCCTAAATCCACTCGGGTGACAAATGCAAAAACAACAGTTGATGGACAGAATGCAGAACAATGTCATACATTTACCCCAGTACAGAGATCTGGGCCTAAATCCATCGTTTTTTTGCACACCACACCAGCCCAGTTCAGACATGGCCATATGCAAATCAGCCTCGACCCTGTGCCTCATGGGAAAAGTCCGGCCCGAACTGCCAAGCCATGTCTTTCCTGGACCAGAATCAAGCATCCTAGGACCGGTTTCTGGCTATCAGACGTCTTCAGCCAGGATAGCTTGACTCCAGTGGTGTGGAGAGCATGGGACTCACGTCTGAGCATACTTATCCCACTCGGGGTGACAAATGCAAAAACAACAGTTGATGGACAGAATGCAGAACAATGTCATACATTCACCTCAGTACAGAGATCTGGGCCTAAATCCATTGTTTTTTTGCACTCCACACTACCCCAGTTCAGACATGGCCATATGCAAATCAGCCTTGAACCTGTACCTCACGGGAACAGTCCAGCCCGAACTGCCAAGCCATGTCTTTCCTGGACCGGAATCAAGCATCCTAGGACCGGTTTCTGGCTAGCAGCCGTCTTCAGGAAGTATAGCTTGACTTCAGTAGTGTGGAGAGCATGGGACTCACGTCTGAGCATACCCATCCCACTCGGGGTGACAAATGCAAAAACAACAGTTGATGGACAGAATGCAGAACAATGTCATACATTTACCCCAGTATAGAGATCTGGGCCTAAATCCATCGTTTTTTTGCACTCCACACCAGCCCAGTTCAGACATGGTCATATGCAAATCAGCCTTGACCCTGTGCCTCATGGGAACAGTCCAGCCCAAACTGCCAAGCCATGTCTTTCCTGGACCGTAATCAAGCATCCTAGGACCGGTTTCTGGCTATCAGCTGTCTTTAGCCAGGATAGCTTGACTCCAGTGGTGTGGAGAGCATGGGACTCACGTCTGAGCATGCCCATCCCGCTCGGGGTGACAAATGCAAAAACAACAGTTGATGGACAGAATGCAGAACAATGTCATACATTCACCCCAGTACAGAGATCTGGGCCTAAATCCATTGTTTTTTTGCACTCCACACTACCTCAGTTCAGACATGGCCATATGCAAATCAGCCTTGACCCTGTGCCTCACGGGAACAGTCCAGCCCGAACTGCCAAGCCATGACTTTCCTGGACCGGAATCAAGCATCCTAGGACCGGTTTCTGGCTATTAGCCGTCTTCAGCCAGGATGGCTTGACTCCAGTGGTGTGGAGAGCATGGGACTCACATCTGAGCATACCCATACCACTCGGGGTGACACATGCAAAAACAACATTTGATGGACAGAATGCAGAACAATGTCATACATTCACCCCAGTACAGAGATCTGGGCCTAAATCCATCGTTTTTTTGCACTCCACACCACCCCAGTTCAGACATGGTCATATGCCAATCAGCCTTGGCCCTGTGCCTCATGGGAACAGTCCAGCCCGAACTGCCAAGCCATGTGTTTCCTGGACCGGAATCAAGCATCCTAGGACCGGTTTCTGACTATCAGCCGTCTTCAGAAAGGATAGCTTGACTTCAGTGGCGTGGAGAGCATGGGACTCACGTCTGAGCATACCCATACCACTCGGGGTGACACATGCAAAAACAACAGTTGATGGACAGAATGCAGAACAATGTTATACATTCACCCCAGTACAGAGATCTGGGCCTAAATCCATCGTTTTTTTGCACTCCACACCACCCCAGTTCAGACATGGTCATATGCCAATCAGCCTTGGCCCTGTGCCTCATGGGAACAGTCCAGCCCGAACTGCCAAGCCATGTCTTTCTTGTACCGTAATCAAGCATCCTCGGACCGGTTTCTGGCGATCAGCCGTCTTCAGCCAGGATAGCTTGAATCCAGTGGTCCGGTTTCTGGCTATCAGCCGTCTTCAGCCGGGATAGCTTGAACCCAGTGGTGTGGAGAGCATGGGACTCACGTCTGAGCATACCCATCCCACTCGGGGTGACAAATGCAAAAACAACAGTTGATGGACAGAATGCAGAACAATGTCATACATTTACCCCAGTACAGAGATCTGGGCCTACATCCATCGTTTCTTTTGCACTCCCCACCAGCCCAGTTCAGACATGGCCATATGCAAATCAGCCTTGACCCTGTGCCTCATGGGAACAGTCCAGCCCAAACTGCCAAGCCATGTCTTTCCTGGACCGTAATCAAGCATCCTAGGACCGGTTTCTGGCTATCATCCGTCTTCAGCCAGGATAGCTTGACTCCAGTGGTGTGGAGAGCAAGGGATTCACATCTGAGCATACCCATCCCACTCGGGGTGACAAATGCAAAAACAACAGTTGATGGACAGAATGCAGAACAATGTCATACATTCACCCCAGTACAGAGATCTGGGCCTAAATCCATCGTTTTTTGCACTCCACACCACCCCAGTTCAGACATGGCCGTTTGCAAATCAGCCTTGACCCTGTGCCTCATGGGAACAGTCCAGCCCGAACTGCCAAGCCATGTCTTTCCTGGACTGGAATCAAGCATCCTAGGACCGGTTTCTGGCTATCAGCTGTCTTCAGCCAAGATAGCTTGACTCCAGTGGTGTGGAGAGCATGGTACTCACGTCTGAGCATACCCAGCCCACTCGGGGTGACAAATGCAAAAACCACAGTTGATGGACAGAATGCAGAACAATGTCATACATTCACCCCAGTACAGAGAACAACGATGGATTTAGGCCCAGATCTCTGTACTGGGGTGAATGTATGTCATTGTTCTGCATTCTGTCCATCAACTGTTGTTTTTGCATATATATGGAAAGATCCAGTGTGAGAAAGCATACATGGAATACGGTAGGCCTGCATTGGTTATAGTGATAAGCGTGTGATGAAGGCTGAAGGCCTTATCGTCTCATTGGGAAAAGTTATACTTGAGGCCTTAGGTCTCATTTTATTTCTGGGAACAATTATGACGGTACCCGCAGGCCCGTCTCTGTAGCCTCCATGCCCACAGAACCTGGAGTGAAGATATTGAGCTCTCACAGCCCTCGAGATCCTGCTGGACCATCCCCGCAACCTCTGTGCCCTCCGGAGCCTTGAGTGAAGATATTGGGGGCTTGCTGCCTTCGAGACCCTGCTGGCCCATCCCTGCAGCCTATGTGCCCCACAGAAACTGGAGTGAAGAGATTGGGCTCTTGCAGCCCTCGAGGTCCTGCTGGCCCATCCCTGCAGCCTCTGGGCCCCATGAGCCTGAGGTGAGGATATTGGGAGCTCGCAGCCCTCGAGATCCTGCTGGCACGTCCTGCAGTCTATATGCCCCACGAGTCTGGAGTGAAGATATTGTGTGCTTGCAGCTCTTGAGATCCTGCTGGTCTGTCCTTGCATTGCCTGCAGCCTCTATGCCCCAGGGAGCCAGTCTTTGCAGAGGCTGCGCACGAAGGGTGTTCGAGAGCCGGCGCCATAACGATTGCCGTGCCCCCTCCCCGTAACAAGCTAATCAGTGCTGTTTTTTGGCACGCAGGAGACCTAGGACATGAAAACAGCCCGGCCTCGCCTCCCCCCCCTGCGGCGAGCGCCGGACAGGCGCCGTCTGTCACGGCCAATGGGGGGCTATGCCGCTTACAAACCCCCCAATGAGGGCCAGCCAGCAAGCTAGTCAGGGAACAAAGGAATAAGGCCTGCTCCGCCAGGTTAGCCCCATGTTCACGGTCGGAGCGGGGGGAGCAGCACCTTGATCGAAATCTTTTTGGGACGAAGCGTCTTACCTGGTGCATCGACAGCGGTGGAGCACTGGACGGCTCGAAGTGCTGTCCCCCATCGGAGCAGTGAGCGGATTTTCTGGCGGCACCGAACGGTAACCGCCACCACACCGATTGGAGCTCACCCTGTAACTTTGGACGACGCTGAAGGAATTCCTATTTGTCTTTTTTTCTTTTAGGAGTTTTGTAAAACGCTGGTAAGAGATGGGTTGCCAGTTCGTAGTGGTGAGAACAGTGAAAGAGGAGGTATTTTTGTGTTTATGTATGTGTTAGACTTTCTCATGCGAAAGGCCTTGGTTGACTAAATGGGTGAGGTTGTTCCTGAAATACCCAGACATGCCTCACAAACATCCACACAGCACCTCACATCTGTTGCCCCCTGAAAAGTAGGAATTTGCCTCAAATGCGCTCCAGAGCCTCCCCCAAATGCGCAGCTATGAAAGACCTGCTGCACATTTGGGGACGATCTGGGCCTAATTAAGTTAAGAAAGCAAAAATAAAGCACATATGTTTTGTAATTCTGAAGTGGGCTGGCAGGGTGGGACTGAGGCAAGAAAGAAGCCCGAGCACCACTATAAAAGTGCCCCCATTTAGAGAATTAGAAAGCTAAAAAAGAGGCCCCTTTTACAATTTGGGGCACCATTGAGCTTTGCTGTGTTTGCTGAAGTCAATTGTTGTGTTAATATCAAGTCAAGTCAAGTCAGAATTTATATAGCGCACTACATACCCAGAGGGTCTCAAGGCGCTTGAGGAAGGGGGGGAGGTTTACTTATCGAATATCCAGGTTTTGAGCTGTTTTCTGAAGGCTAGGTGGTTTTGAGTAAGGCGGAGGTGGATGGGAAGGGAATTCCAGGTTTTGGCCGCTAAGCAGGAGAAGGATCTTCCCCCCATGGTGGCTTTGTGGATGCGCGGAACAGCAGCGAGGGCTTGGTTGGACGAACGCAGCTGGCGGGTGGGGGTGTAAAAGGAAAGGCGCGTGTTGAGACAATCAGGTCCAAGTTCGTATAGGGCTTTGTGTGCGTGGGTGAGGAGAAGGAACGTTATCCTCTTGTTGACGGGGAGCCAGTGAAGGTCTTTCAGGTGAACGGAAATGTGGTCTGTGCGGGGGATGTCTAGTATGAGTCTGGCTGAAGCATTTTGGATGCGTTGGAGCTTTTTCTGCAGTTTTGTGGTGGTACCGGCGTAAAGGGTGTTTCCGTAGTCCAGACGGCTTGTAACCAGTGCGTGGGTGACCGTTTTTCTTGTTTCGGTGGGGATCCAGCGAAATGTTTTTTTGAGCATGCGTAGGATGTTGAAGCATGATGATGAGACGGCGTTGACTTGTCTGGTCATCGAGAGTGAGGAGTCCAGGATGATGCCCAGGTTCCGTGCGTGGTCCGTCGGTATGGGGGCTTTTCCTAGGGCCGTTGGTCACCAAGAGTCGTCCCAGGCGGAAGGGGATGCACCTAAGATGAGGACTTCCGTTTTGTCCGAGTTCAGTTTCAGACGGCTGTGCTTCATCCACTCGGCTACTTCTTTCATCCCTTCATGTAGGTTGGTTTTGGCGGTGATTGGGTCTTTGGTGAGTGAGAGGATCAGCTGAGTGTCATCAGCGTAGGAGATGATGTTGAGGTTGTGTTGACGTGCGATGGTTGCGAGGGGGCTCATGTAGACGTTGAAGAGGGTGGGGCTGAGTGATGATCCTTGCGGGACGCCGCAGATGACTTCGGTGGCCTCTGACTTAAAAGGGGGGAGGCGGACTCTCTGAGTTCTTCCAGCGAGGAATGAGATGATCCAGTCCAATGCTTTTCCTTGAATTCCGATGTTTCTGAGGCGTTGTATCAGGGTGCTATGGCAGACTGTGTCGAAGGCTGCAGAGAGGTCAAGGAGGATGAGGGCGACTGTGTCTCCGTTGTCCAGTAGTGTTCGAATGTCGTCTGTTGCTGTGATGAGGGCGGTCTTGGTGCTGTGTTTGGCTCGGAAGCCAGACTGTGAGGAGTCGAGTGATTTGTTGGTTTCGAGGAAGGCGGCGAGCTGATTGTTGATGGCTTTCTCATTGACTTTGGCAGGGAATGGGAGGAGGGAGATGGGGCGGTAGTTTTTGAGTTCGGTGGGGTCAGCTGTGGGTTTCTTCAGAAGGGCGCTGAGTTCGGCGTGTTTCCAGCTTTCTGGGAATGTGGCGGAGTTGAGGGAGCAGTTGATGACGTCTCGGAGATGGGGTGCGATAATGGAGTCTGCTTTGTTGAAGATGTGATGGGGGCATGGGTCTGTAGGGGATCCTGAGTGGATGGAGTTCATCAGGCGAATGGTGTCTTCTGTGGTGATTGGGTTCCAGTCGAAAAGGTTATTCGGAGGAGGTACAGGTTCGGAGGTGAGTCGGGTGGACTGGTTTACGGGTTGATTGTCAAAGCTGTTATGAATGTCGGCGATTTTGTCATGGAAGAATGAGGCGAGGGAGTCGTAGAGGACTTGAGAGGGGGTGATGTCGTTTGAGCTGGCGGTGGGGTTGGTGAATTCTCCGATGATGTTGAAAAGTTCCTTGCTGTTGTGGGCGTTGTTGTCTAGTCGGTCTTTGAGTGCTGATTTCTTGGCTGTCCGGATTAGTTGGTGGTGTTTGCGGGTGGCGTTTTTGAAGGCGGCTTGGGTGATAGTGTTTGGGTCTTTTTTCCAAATTTTCTCAAGGGAACGATAGAGCTTCTTGGATTTCTTAAGGTCATCGTTGAACCAGGGGGCGTTCTTGCTTCCTTGCTTGATTTGATGTTTTTTCAAGGGTGCTAGTTTGTCGGCGGTTTGGGTTAACCATTGTGTGAGGTTGATGGCGGCTGGGTTAGGGTTCGTTGAATAGGCAGGGGGGGTTTTGAAGAAGCGAAGTGGAGATCTGGTCGATGGTGATTTTGTTCCAATTTCTTCGCAGAGTTGGTTGAGGGTGGTTGTGGATCGTGGTCTTATTGTAAATGAAGTGGATGCAACTGTGGTCCGTCCAGTGGAGGGGTGTGGTGTGCGTGAAGGAGATATGCTTGCTGGAAGTGAAGATAGGGTTGAGTGTGTGTCCTGCATAGTGTGTGGGGGTGTTAACAAGTTGTTTGAGTCCGAGATTGGCGAGATTGTCCAGAAGGGTGGTAGTGTTACTGTCGTTGCTCTTTTCCAGATGGAAATTGAGGTCTCCCAGTAGAATGTATTCTTCCGAGGGGAGGGCGTGTGGGGTGATGAAGTCAGTGATGTCTTCGCTGAATTTTGTACGGGGTCCTGGTGGCCTGTAGAGGAGGGTGCCTCTGAGTGTGGTCTTGGGGTCGGTGTGGATCTGGAAGTGAAGGTGTTCGGCGATAGCGAGGTTGTCCTCTGAGCTGGTTGAGTCGCGGATGGTGTTCTTGTGGACGATGGCGATGCCTCCTCCTGTTTGGATGGTGCGGTCCTTACGGATGATCTTATAGCCGTCTGGGATGGCTATGGTGATGTCTGGAGCTGAAGTGGCATTCATCCAGGTTTCTGTTAGGAAGGCGATGTCCGGAGAAATGGTGTCGAGTAGATTCCAAAGGTCGATGGCGTGTTTGTGAACCGAGCGGGTGTTGAGAAGGATGCATTTAAGGTGGTTGGTGTTGGATCTATGTTTGGTGTTTGTGGGTTTGGTGTGGGTCTTGATGCAGGTGAATTTGCAGGAGTGGCAGGTGAAGGGTCCATGGGTGTGTCCTGGTGCTGCTTGGGCGCAGTTAGGGAGTCGGCCGGGGTTAAGTGCTAAGAGGGTGGAGGCGTCGTATGTAATGCGGGAGGGGTGGGTGATGCGGGGACCAGGGGGTCTGGCGCTGGGCGCGGTCCAGGCGCGGACGGGCGTAGACAGGCTTACCTTTGGCGCGCCAGGACAATCAACAGTAAAACTGGCCCAGGACACCACAAATCAGGCCCAACAACCGGCCCACACACTGACCAGTTGACCAGCCAGCCCGACAAAGCCTGGTTGCCGTATAAGCCCGTCCGACCCAGTGTGCTGGAAACAGAGGGGCCGATTATGATAGTGGGCGGACTTTGTCCGTCCGCCGTCGCCCCGAGGAATGGGACCGCCCGCCAGGGGTGCGAAGGTCCCGCATGGGAGAATATGATGCCCCCGCCACACTGGCGGGCGCATCACGCAATTTAAACATTGCAGCGGGTGGTGTTTTTAGCAGCACCCTCCGCAATGCTAAAAAAACATGTTGTGGATTTGCATGCACAGAGTGGCATGCAGGGGGATACTATAGGTACCCCCATGTGCAACCCCCACCCCCCAAAAGGCCTGGGGGCCCTGGTCGGGCCCCCAATGCCAAGGACCGCATGCCATTCCGTGGCGGCGTTGCCGCCATGGAAAGGAAAATCCCTGCATGCATCCTAATATGGATGGCGGTGTCTGCCAGACACCTCCACCATTTTAAAACCTTTTCCGCCCTGTCGACTCATTGACCGGGCGGAAAACTGGCGGACGATCTTTCCGTTTGCCGGGGTCCCCACCGCCATAGTAATATGGTTGGGGGAAATGGGTGGCGGGCGGTGGATTATGGAGAGTGGATCACCACCGTCATGCGGGTGGTGGCGATCCGCCCGCCATTGGAATCGAGCCTAGAGATTTTAATAAGATCAAAGAAAGACACTTTACTTGGTGTTGCAGAATGGATCAATATTCACAGAAACCCGATCTCACACATGCTCTTTTGTGTGCAGTATAGTTCTATCAGTAAAACAGAATGTCAGTGGAACGTTACTGGCAATTTAAATTGAAAATGTGCTGTCCCTAAATGACAACATGCTACCACACAAAGCTTTAGTTACATTTAAAAATCGTGTCCATTACAGGTAGGTTGGTCACAAAAGTTCAAGGTTCTGAAAAGTTCTGGAACCGCTGGTCTAATGCAAGTTTGAGGTGCTGTCTAAAGCACATTTGTTGTACTCTCTAAGACCTATTTTAGGGACGATCCTATGTATTATTGGATGTAACATGGATATTTTGCAATGCCCATGTTTCCCCACAAGTTCATTAGGGAGACCAATTGATAAGCAAATTTGTACTACAGGAAGTGAATTTCATATGTAGTATTTTGTCATGCATGGAGCATTCACACTATCTCATTTTCTATGGGGGTGGGGGGGTTTTGTAGCGCAAACCTGACCCAAAGGTATCGGGTATCAGAGCGCTTTACATAGCACCAGTTGCGTTACATAAAGACATTAATTTTTGTTAGGCACGGGGGCTTATTTACAAGCCCCTTGCACCACTTTTACGTCACTTTTCCCATGTTAAAAGTGACGCAAGGGGCTTGTAAATCTGCCCGGGGAGTTTAAGCGATTTGCCCAGAATCACAGGATGTTCAACATGATTGCTGAGACTCGAACCCGGGTCCCCAGATTCGAGGCCGACCACCCTACCTGTTAGGCCAACTCCTCTCATTAATCTCGTCATGAAAGTCTAAAAGTATTTGAATGTTTTCAGAGTTGGAAGGCGTGCCGCTCTAGGGCAAATGCTCCTTTTATAATAACACCAGCTGCATGCCAACACAGAGAAGCTTATGTCTTTAACAGGACACCAAATCTACAGGTCTCGGCATGGCAAGAGTTCTTGGCAGGAAAAGGCAGGACAGACTGGTGTCTCGCCAAATGTGAGGGCCTTGGGAACGACAGTGTTATCCACCCAGAAAGTGATTCTGAACTGCAGTTTGTACAGACAGATCAGGGTTTACTGCTGGTTCCATGGAGTTTACAGCACAACAGGTATCATCTGTTTATGCCTGCATGTGCTGCCTCTTTTAACCCTTTCGCTGCGGCGGCTATTCCGCCGCAGCGCTAACAGGGCGGGGCGGCCGCATGCTGGTGACAGAACCGCTCCGTCACCAGCCGCGGTTGAGCTGTGCTCGTAACGGAGCGGTTCCGTCATGGCCCGCCCCGCTCAATAGAACGCGCCACGCAGGCGCGAAATCAGCGCCGCGTTGGCGCGGCGGCCAGGCCATGATGGAACCGCTCCGTCATCAGCACAGCGCCACCGCAGCTGATGACGGAGCGGTTCCGTCATCAGCAGGGGAGGGGTTAAATGTCTGAGCCTCTGCTTATTGGAGCGTGGATAGGGGGGCAGACATACGTATATACTGTGAAACTGTACCACCGATAACATAGCCAATGTTTTGGAAAACAATAAAAGACAATTTGAAATAAAAAAAATTAAAAAAGAAACTGCCATTTAAAAAAAACTATACTTTTTGACAAATGTAGCTTTGGTTACTTAATTTTAGTAATAAAGTGCAAGATTCCAAATGTTTCTCTTATACTAAATTGCTGTTTGCATCACCTTAGAACCCACAACTCTACAGCAAGTCAGAATATTTGTGCCGGCTGCCTTTCAGCCTGTGGGACCTGCAGCATGACAGAATATTGGGACCTGAGGCACCACAGCTTGTGGGACCTCCAGCATGACAGAATATTGGGACCTGAGGCACCGCAGCTTGTGGGACAAGCAGCACCTCAGCAGTTGAGACCTGATGCACCAAAGCATGTGGGACTTGCAGCATCTCAGCTCATGGGACCTGCAGCACCTCAGCCTGTGGGACTTGCAGCATCTCAGCTCATGGGACCTGCAGCACCTCAGCATGTGGGACTTGCAGCATCTCAGCTCATGGGACCTGCAGCACCTCAGCATGTGGGACTTGCAGCATCTCAGCTCATGGGACCTGCAGCACCTCAGCATGTGGTACCTGCAGCCTCTCAGCTCACGAGACCTGCAGCACCACAGCTTGTGGGACCTGCAGCACCTCAGCATGTGGGACCTGCAGCACCTCAGCATGTGGGACCTGCAGCACCTCAGCATGTGGGACCTACAGCCTCTCAGCTCACGAGACCTACACCACCTCAGCTTGTGGGACCTGCAGCACCTCAGCATGTGGGACCTGCAGCACCTCAGCATGTGGTACCTGCAGCCTCTCAGTTCACGAGACCTGCAGCACCACAGCTTGTGGGACCTGCAGCACCTCAGCTTGTGGGACCTGCAGCATCTCAGCTCCTGGGACCTGCAGCACCACAGCTTGTGGGACCTGCAGCACCTCAGCTTGTGGGACCTGCAGCATCTCAGCTCCTGGGACCTGCAGCACCTCAACTTGTGGGACCTGCAGCACCTCAGCAGTTGAGACCTGAGGCACCTCAGCATATGGGACCTGCAGCATCTTAGCTCATGGGACCGGCAGCACCTCAGCATGTGAGACCTGCAGCACCTCAGCTTGTGGGACCTGAGGCACCTCAGCAGTGAGTTGAGACCTGAGACACCTCAGCATGTGGGACCTGCAGCATCTCAGCTCTTGGGACCTGCAGCACCTCAGCTTGTGGGACCTGCAGCACCTCAGCATGTGAGCCCGCAGCCTCTCAGCTCACGAGACCTGCAGCACCTCAGCAGTTGAGACCTGAGGCATCTCAGCTTGTGGGACCTGCAGCCTCTCAGCTCACGAGACCTACAGCACCTCAGCATGTGGGACTTGCAGCACCTCAGCATGTGGGACTTGCAGCACCTCAGCATGTGGGACCTGCAGCCTCTCAGCTCACGAGACCTGCAGCACCACAGCGGGTGGGACCTGCAGCACCTCAGCTTGTGGGACCTGCAGCATCTCAGCTCCTGGGACCTGCAGCACCTCAACTTGTGGGACCTGCAGCACCTCAGCTTGTGGGACCTGCAGCACCTCAGCAGTTGAGACCTGAGGCACCGCAGCTTGTGGGACCTGCAGCACCTCAGCTTGTGGGACCTGCAGCACCTCAGCTCATGGAACCTGCAGCACCTCAGCTCATGGGACCTGCAGCACCTCAGCTTGTGGGACATGCAGCACCTCAGCTCATGGGACCTGCAGCACCTCAGCTCCTGGGACCTGCAGCACCTCAGCTCATGGGACCTGCAGCACCTCAGCATGTGAGACCGCAGCCTCTCAGCTCACGAGACCTGCAGCCCCGCAGCTTGTGGGACCTGCAGCACCTCAGCTTGTGGGACCTGCAGCACCTCAGCAGTTGAAACCTGAGGCACCTCAGCATGTGAGACCTGCAGCACCTATGCTTGTGGGACCTGCAGCACCTCAGCTTGTGGGACCTGCAGCACCTCAGCTTGTGGGACCTGCAGCACCTCAGCTTGTGGGACATGCAGCACCTCAGCAGTTGAGACCTGAGGCACCTCAGCATGTGGGACCTGCAGCATCTCAGCTCATGGGACCTGCAGCACCTCAGCATGTGAGACCTGCAGCACCTATGATTGTGGGACCTGCAGGACCTCAGCATGTGAGACCTGCAGCACCTCAGCATGTGAGACCTGCAGAACCTATGCTTGTGGGACATGCAGCACCTCAGCTTGTGGGACATGCAGCACCTCAGCAGTTGAGACCTGAGGCACCTCAGCATGTGGGACCTGCAGCATCTCAGCTCATGGGACCTGCAGCACCTCAGCTCATGGGACCTGCAGCACCTCAGCATGTGGGACCTGCAGCACCTCAGCATGTGGGACCTGCAGCACCTCAGCATGTGAGACCTGCAGCACCTCAGCATGTGAGACCTGCAGCACCTATGCTTGTGGGAACTGCAGCACCTCAGCCTGTGGGACATGCAGCACCTCATCAGTTGAGACCTGAGGCACCTCAGCATGTGAGACCTGCAGCACCTCAGCTTGTGAGACCTGCAGCACCTCAGCAGTTGAGACCTGAGGCACCTCAGCATGTGAGACCTGCAGCACCTATGCTTGTGGGACCTGCAGCACCTCAGCTTGTGGGAACTGCAGCACCTCAGCTTGTGGTACCTGCTGCACCTCAGCAGTTGAGACCTGAGGCACCTCAGCCTGTGGGACTTGCAGCATCTCAGCTCATGGGACCTGCAGCACCTCAGCTCATGGGACCTGCAGCACCTCAGCTCCTGGGACCTGCAACACCTCAGCTCATGGGACCTGCAGCACCTTAGCTCGTGGGACCTGCAGCATCTCAGCTCATTGGACCTGCCGCACCTCCGCATGTGAGACCTGCAGCACCTCAGCCTGTGGGACTTGCAGCATCTCAGCTCATGGGACCTGCAGCACCTCAGCTCATGGGACCTGCAGCACCTCAGCTCCTGGGACCTGCAGCACCTCAGCTCATGGGACCTGCAGCACCTCAGCTCCTGGGACCTGCAGCACCTCAGCTCCTGGGACCTGCAGCACCTCAGCTCGTGGAACCTGCAGCATCTCAGCTCATTGGACCTGCCGCACCTCCGCATGTGAGACCTGCTGCATCTCAGGTTGTGGGACCTGCAGCACCTCAACTGGTTGGTGGGACCTGTGGCACCTCAATGCCTAAGTGTTCTGTCACACCTCTAAGACGTTGTGTCCTGCACTTGCAGAATCCCCCCAAACAGCGCAGATGTGTTACACAGAACTTTGGGGGGCTGCAGGTCTCCAGGATCTGTTGCTTCGGATCCGGTTGCTCTGTAATGCTGTGGGTTGTGTGTCCCGAGAAGCTGCAGCTCTCCTAAGTGATGCAGGGAAGCATGGGTGTAGGAAGTGCGGGGGACACAGGGGATGTATCCCCTCATATTTTGGAGTGAGGGGAAGCGGGGGACTGGAGTGGGGGGACGAGGGGACAGAATAACTTTCCCCGCTTATCTAAACCATTTGAATGGCCATTAGCAGGACATTAGCAAATGAAAGGTCTACAGATCAAGGTCGTGCTCTTGACCTGCCACTGCCCACAGACCACCTTCAAGGGGAGAAGAGGAGAAACATGCATTTGCTGTCTGTATCCTGCACAGGCTACTGAGAAGGACTAGGATCTTCATGCACCACCTGCTGGCTGGCTGAGGATCACTGACTCCCTTCCCCTTCTCAGCACTTCTCTATCTGCAACTTGAATATGAGCCTGCAGAGCAACAAGGACGCAGCAGCGCCGGGGATGCTTGTCCCCAGAAGAAGGTATCAGCCAGATCAACCGGTGAGGTGGTGATAGGAGCTTTATGAATAACTCCACCCTCACTTTTTTAAAAAGGAGCCCTGCAAAATAGGGTAAAGAACATAAGGCTGATTGTTTTAGGGAATCTGGCATGAACCTTCCGCAGCGCAATGACCAAAGCACCCATCTCTGACAAGATGGGACATCAAGATAAACAGTCACTGCTAACATCTGCTGTGGATCTGAAATAAATTGTTAGTTAACATGTCCGCACGGCCAACTCCACTGTTATTTGTTTTATTTTTTTTCTTTGTTTTGGGGATTTTACGCCCCTAAATCCCACCATTTATTTAAATCCCTTACCTCTTCTCCCACTTTTTTCCCCTAAACCCTAACACCCCTTACCTCCTTTTGCTTCTATGCACTCTTGAACCCTAAAACTCCTTACCCACCTTTACTTCTACCCACATCTGAACCCTAAAAACCCTTTACCGCTACCCACCACTGAAGCCTTAAACCCTAATGCAGTGCTTTAAATGGGCCGTAACTCACTGGTACTGAGTAGCGGGACTTCTTAATGTTCACCTTTTGAGTACCGGCACTTCTCCTTTGACAAGAAGAGTGCCCACACTCATACGGGTTGCAAAGCAAGCTTAGCTCAGTGGAATATAAGCTGCTGCTGAACAGCTGCTGAGAAGCATGGCGGTCTCAGGGGCAGAATCTGCTGCTTACCCTTTTCCCAGGAAACCTCCGCGATGGCAGCATGACCTTGCAGCAGACTGCGCCGGGACATCTCTGTAGCCAGGCTGAGGTGTAAAGGGGTGAAAAGGGACAGTGAGGCAGAGCGGGTGGCAAGCGAGGCACAGCAGAGTAGACATCAGCAAAGATAAGTATTTGTAAAAAGAAATGTATCAACTGATATGTAAGCGCGTGGGAACGCCTGTGTGTTCCTGTGCGTGTTTGCGTGTGTAGGTGCTGCTGTTTCCAGTCACCTTCGCTGGTATATAGCTACCAGCCCCACAGGCCTTGCATCAAGGCAGGCTGTCCTGTCTCTCAATCCACTCACTAGGGTTTGCTGTAGCAGTTCAGGACCTCCCGATCTCACCAGTGGGGGTCTGCCTTGCTCTTTGGGGAGGGAGGTGTGCACTGTCTCAAAACAAATGTCCCTTGGCTCTGAGAGGCCGTTCCCTTTGCAAAGGTTATAACAGACATTCTCTTCTGGTAGGGTCAAAAGTGGTTAAACATTTCTAAACCATGTTAAGGTTTGTACAAGCCATACACTTTTAAAGGTCACACGTGGGACACTCGGAAGGGCTGCTCTGCAGACATGCATTTAAAACTGACCTTTTGTTTAAACTGACCTCCTGGTCATTGGAATATACTACTTGCATTAAAAGGCACCTGTTGGCGTACAGTTTGAGGCTGTGATGCTGATGGGTTTGTACATGTATTTATGTTTCAACTTAATTAAAAAACAGCCCAGGTAATTCTTGGAGGTGCAAGTGCGGTAGAGTAATGGGTTGGGGTAAACCTTTGACTGTGAAGAGACGTGTCTAATTCTAGGGACAAGGCCAGTGGTGCTACCTTACTTTTGTGTAGTGAACTACACAAAGACAGCTTGGTCGGTGTTATGTGGTTTGAAGTTTTAGGGCACCGTAGTGATAATACATTAGAAAACCACAGATGTTAGAATGAGCTCATGGTATACAACTTGTCAAGTTTCTATTTCTTAGTTGCCCAAACTATTCGTTAATGTGCATGTTAAAGAATTACAAAATGTTTTTTATGTGTCATGTATTGAGGTGATCCGTACACAAGAAAGATCTGAAAGATATATTCAATTTACACTTTTTTACACATATAGACAAAAAGAATATTCCAGATACCATAAACGCCTGTTTACAATCTTGATCCATTTAATCTTTTATCCTTTTCCCTCCTCCTGGCCCTGCCCCTACCTCTGCCCAAACCCAGCGCCTTGTTTTCAGCTCAACTTTGTGAGTACCTGTAGTTTCCATTAAAAGCACTACCTATTACCATCCTATAACGCTGGCGGCAAAAACCATAAATATGTTTAACCTCCCTTTACCTCTAGCTGCCCCTGAATCCTAAAAACTCTTACCTCTAACCACCCTTGAACCCTAAAACCCCCTTGGTACCCCTTACCTCTTCTCTCCTCTCAACCTCAAAAATCCCTTCCCTTCCTTTACCCTACTCAACCCTTAACCTTCAAAAGCCCTGACCTCCCTATACCGCTACATCCCGGTAACAGGTCACCAGTAGACAATAACTCCCTCTCTGTCCTCTGAAACTGAAAATATCGGTATACAACGGTTACCACGCATATTTTACAACGCGGTACCGTTACCACGCTACTTTTACCACGCAGGTCGTTACAACGAAATGCGCTGGGGGGCGCTCCAGGATAGTAAATACTTTAATTTACTATCCAACTCCTTTCCCTAGAGTCCACGGGGACTGGAGTTGGAATAGTAAATTAAATAATTTACTATCCAGCGCCCCTCCACGCAAGTCGTTGTAACGACTTGCGTGGTAAAAGTAGCGTGGTAACGGTACGCGTTGTAAAAGTACGCGTGGTACCGTCATACATCCGAAAATATCAGATGGAAAAATACTGAGAGCCAGAGAAGGAGGGGAGTGGTGACCTAGAAAACAGACTCCCTCTGACAGGAGATAAAGCTACTATTGGTGGGCAGCCGGGAAGCAGAGGCAGACACTTTAGAATGGAAGAATCGTTCAAAGAAGAAATGCCATGAGAGAGGCGATCAGACCCTGAGAGATGACAGACCCTTTCGGAGAAGGGTGAGAGACCTGCAAGGACATAGCCCTCCGCACCCCCACCCCTCGGTCTCCATCCCCTTTATGCCCACTGCAGGTTGAGGAGGAGAGAAGAGGAACCTCTAAAGGAAGCAAAGACACAGGTCTGACCAGAACTGCATGAAGTCCACAATGTGGGACCCACGCACATGCGTTTGTGAATCAATGCAACGGCGCATGCGTGGACGTGGCTCTCTGTGCCCGCGAGCGCTGCACTGTGCTGAGTCCTAGCGATGGCACAGGCTGGCACATGGTTCAAGTTTAGACAGCATGATGCAAGAGAAGTTGGGTACTAACGGCTGCAGCATGTATTGTGCCACCTTAAGGGGCCCACCCCCCAAACGTAAAAGGATGCTGACAGGTCACAGCGCCAATCATAGTGCCAGGAGGAGGGGCAAACTTCATGAGATCCAACTAGGATCTCAGGTATTCACTCGGGGACTAGCTGTGCTAACCATAATCCCAATCAAACTGGATGAATCGCGACCGGCAGAATATTACTTTGGAGCAGAGAAAAAAAACTAAATCTTTCAATAACATCTCCTCCTCACCTCATTTACATTAGAAACCGAGGACCATGCAGGGATGAGAAGGGATTCACAAATTATGTTAGTCTAACATACAATGCATGACACATGGCAAGCCTGCATATGAGGTTCAAGGAAAGCTTTATTCGGCTGCTATATAAAACAGTCATAAAAGCACAAAACTTAAAAACGCAACATATTATTTACAAGTAAAAACACGATGCAATTGATTTTTACATTACTATACCATTAAATCAATACTTTTCCTGATATAAAATGCAGCTTTTAAGAACTGGGCTACCCTCCATGCTATAAGCTCGTTCTCTAACAATTGAAGCTAGAGCATTGCTCGACTGCACTGCCTAAGCCCAAGTTTTCCAAGTTTTCTTAAAGGTATAATCCGAACTTTCCTATGCTCATGATAAAATTTGCAAAATAGGACTAAGTGCATAGTGGATTGGGTAGCGATGTTATCGCAAGGGCACAGTGAAAGGGTACAAGACCAATCGTTCATTTTTGGGAATGTCATCAACCTGTAAATAATACCCAATCTTAACCTAGTAAGAAAATATCTATCAAAAGTTCCAGGTACAAAAGATAAATAGGCTCCATTCCTAGGGTAGTACGTAACAACTGATGACTTCTCACGGTTATTTTAGTTGTAGATTCTCCTGTAGTCTTTTAGCTTCTAAGAACTGAATGCCCTCGTTCTTTAATGTCTTTCTTGTGATAACCATCATTGAAGATGGGGTAGTAAGATATTCGAGGTGACCCAGTTAATTCATAAAGTCATGTACATATTTAATCCAGGGGATTCTATGGGCCCCATCCAACTTTTGAATATCTTTTAAAATCTCTCTGTTCAACTCCGTCTGATCCTTACACCAGACGCACTGCCACAGGCGGATTGGCTCTAGTTTTACTAAATCTGCTATATGGTGGAGAGCTAGCTCCTCGTGGCAAATAAAAGTAGAGGTACTAGGAGGGAAGGAGAGGATGTACCTTATGAAGGCATTTTCGATCTTTTGCAAAGAATTAATGTCGGCAAAGCCCTACACCCCGGCTCCATAGGTTGCCATGGAGACGCTTTATATATATGTAACAGCTCTATAGGCGGTTTTCTACCTAACTTCATTGAAAAGTTTGATAGTGCCGCAGTTGATCTAGCAGAGATTGTTTTTTTATCAGACATGGCGGGGCCTAGGAATCTTGATAGTTAAAGAATATACCTAGGTAAGAGAAGATTTTTGTGGATGCTAACTTTTTCCCATCAATGAACATTTCACGAGTCTTCTGCGTCCCTTGCTTACACCTCATAACATTTGTCTTGGTTATATTAGTTTGAAGACCAAGATCGCCCATGTATGTACTAAAAATGTCCAGGATTCTCTGAAGGCCGTTTTGAGTGCAAGCCCTCAATACGGCTTCGTCCGCATAAAGGAGTGCGGGGATTGATCGGCCGCCCACTTGAGGAAAGCAGTGCATCTTCAAGTCCGTTTATGTAAAGATTAAAAAGGAAGGGGGCCAGCACACAACCTTATCTGACCCCTCTCCTGATTGGGAAGGCTTCAGTGCATTCTCCCTTCTGGCCAAAACGGATGCTTGCTGATGCGTCACTATACAATCGGCGTAGGAGCGTGATAATTTGTGTGTCGACCCCCACCCTTTCACAGACCTCCCACAGCCTATTATGCTTTACTGAGTCAAAGTTCGCGGTGAGGTCGACAAAGGCCAGATAGAGGCTATATTTTTTTGCTCTTGTGCACTTGCCTATCAATAATGTGAGGTTTAAGGACTGCTCAATAGTGCTGAGGCCATCGCGGAACCCATACTGTAGCTCTGATAGAATCTTATTTTCCTCTGCCCAATCTGCTAAGCGTTCCAGTATAGATTCTATGGTTAAGGTACTAACCATAGAATCTAGGAGGGAGATTGGTCTATAGCATCCGGGGTCTTCGCAATTACCCTTTTTAAAAATTGGTATAATTATTGATTTTGCCCATGTGGAGGGAAGGGTGGACCTTATGCTGGCGATAAAGACCTGAGATAGTATGGGCCCCCAAAGGGTGACATTATGTTTATACAGGTCAACTGGTGCCCCATCGGGCCCTGGTGCTTTAACGCCTGCGCTTTGTGCCAGAACCCTGGTCACCTCCTCCAAGGTAATTTCTAAGTCAATATGTTCCCAATTATTTGGAATCCAAACTTCCGGGCAGCTGCCTAAGTTCCCCTGATCATTGTATAGTTTGGAGAAATGGGTAATCCATTTTTATTCCATGATGGCTATCTCCACTGAGGGACCTGTGCTAGAGGCTAAGAAAGGGGTTCTCAGAACCTTCCAAACGGCAGGACTGTCTTTCAGCTCTGCCGCATTATGTAAGGAGTCCCATGCCTCATTACGGAGGGTTTGTTTTCTTTCTTTTATAGCCCTCCTATTGTCTAATCTAGCTTGTGTGATGTTGGGCAACAATCTTGGTTTAATGTGCAGTACCTTTTTTTAAGTTGGAGTGTGCCCTAGTACACCTTGTGTTAAACCATCCATAATAGTGCGGCCTATTATTGAACTGTACTGTCATAAGGTTCCTAGCTGCCCTAGTAATTTCTACAGAACCGTTCACTATTGTTGTGTCCAGGGCGTCCTATCAATCAATCACATAATTTGTTAGTTTAGAAATTAGATTATTAAATATATCCCCCGTCTTGGAGTGAGTGAAGTGTGTGCAGCTATCCACTTCATTATAAATGCCACACAGTCTATTATCTGCATTATTGCATAACCCACAGTTAAAACCACCCATCAGCGGAGTCATTATGTCTCTGCTTTTCCCATCCGAGACTTTAGTTACTGTGGCCAGAATACCTTTTACTACTGTTTACAGATCATTTTGCTTGGTGGTATTATACAAATTGATCAAGAGTATACAGTGAGTTGCAGTGGGGACTAGCTCAACCACGTGAAAATAATTTCCCCCCTGGTGAAGGGTGATCTTAGATATGGGCAGCTCATTTGAAATATATGTTGAGATCCCTCCTTTGGGCCTCCCTCCCAGACCTTTCACTGCCAGGGTATTAAATGTCTTATAGCCATTTAAGTTATAGGCTCAATTTCCCAGGTCTCCTGCAGGCATAAGATTTCTATATTCTCCACGAAGGCCTCCCAAACTGGGTTCTGAACCTTTGAGCATAGCCCTGCGATGTTCCAAGACACCACTGTGCAGGTTGTAGGATCTGGTGTTTCCAGGGATATATTACTATGTGGCCCCACTACATTAAAGGGGTCCAAAGTGGATGATTTGGGTGTCCCCGATAGATCCAGCCCCTGCTCCGACTGACAGGTATACTATACCCCCAACGCCTCCCACCCCGTTTACACAACCCTCAACCTGTCTGGGGCTTAAAGCTCTTGTTAATTCCACATTCCACTGCATATAATGTGACAGAACACAGGCTGGCACACTCACACATGTAGCAGTGCAAATTAGAGCTCCACCCCTATTTATGCAATTTATATACTCAACATGTTTAACCACACTTATCTGTGTGCATTATGTTAATGAAATGTAGTAGGTGGACATATTTACTTTAACGAAGTGCCACCTGTACATATAGTTAATTTATAATCAATGTATTCACTTTAAATAGAAAATGTGTATCTTCTTTAAATGTGACTACTGCATTTACTAATGGTAATTGTACTTGCTTATAAGCCACTTTAAACCTAATGTTAGCCTAACTTGAACCAGGCCCAAGTTGCACGCATTGCATTTTCATAAATGTTTTTGCCAGTGTCTTGTTTTTCTGTTCTCTGCAGGTGTCTTATCGTGCGCTTCGTTAGCTAGGATACAGGTGTATTAGACTGATAGGAGCCGCAGCTCAATGAGAAGCTCGCTCTGGAGATTTGAGGCGGTGGAGAGGGGCTCCGGTACCAGGCAGACCGGACCCATAGTACATCCAAGGTTGCACAGATGCAGACCGCATCCTTCAGTGCCGGGAAACTGAGGGTTCACCTGCTCCCAGAGAACATCGGACCCTTATTGGGTCGTTTGGTGGGATTGATATGGAGAGTCTTCTAGAAGTTTCTTTGCCAGTTTTAAGTGTTCCTTAGAATAGTTTGGCAGATCTTCTTCTGACTTCGATGAGAGAGGACTCTGCTGATTCCCTTCCTCAGAGAATGGAGTTTCATTCTTGAACTCCCATG
The DNA here is from genome assembly GCF_964261635.1 of Lissotriton helveticus. NCBI lineage: Eukaryota > Metazoa > Chordata > Amphibia > Caudata > Salamandridae > Lissotriton > Lissotriton helveticus. The sequence goes on from NC_136063.1 coordinate 88,116,817, forward strand.
CCGTCTCCCCTGAACCTGTTCGGGATCAGAGGAAACCAAAGCACTGTCTGACGAGGCTGCCCTTTCCGAAAGACTGCCAACTTCTCTTGCATCCTAGGAGGATTGAAGCCTCCTTTAGAAGACATAGGTAAAGACTGCACCTGTGACAACATAAACAGTGGGCCCTTGAGCTCACTTACGAAGAAGGCAGCAGGAGCAGAGAAGCAGACGAAGCGGATCGAGCGGAATTGGAGTCGAGCGGAGTTGTGAGCTGTGCGGAGCGGGTTTAAAAGAAAGGGAGTATCTGTAGCAGCAGCCGTGGTGCGTCCATTGGGGCGTAGGGGCGTAGCCGCACTAAGCCTGGACGCACCGTCGTCAAGCACTGCACACTAAAAATATTTAAAGGCATCATTGGTGGCAAATGTAAACGCAGCTGCGCTAGTATGCAGGAGCGGTGGGTGACATTTTAAAGTGGTGGGGCGCAAAGTGATTTGCATACAGCACGTAGCGATCGAGCGCAGCGAGCAAGCCTGATCCACAAAAGGGGGGTTTGGGGGGATTACCCCCCCAAGAAAATTTTGAAAAAAAAGAGGAAAAATCGTGCATTTTCAAGCAAATTTGAGAAAGCAGGAAGGTTAATAAAGCAATTGTGAAAGTGCAGTTATTACATTAATAGATGGCATAACATAGGTAGCTGCTTATTCAGTATAACCACAGAGCTTCATACATTCCGTCCTAATACGCTCAGGTGCTGAATTCAGACTATAATACTTTCATGAAAATCTCAGGGAAGGTGCACTGGTAAAACAACTACAGTCTCTAGAGTCACCCCTCCCCTAACTCCTTCTTTAAAATAACAACACACAAGAATTAAGATTCCCATGGATTATTATATGAATATATAGAGACTGAGACCCAAATGGGAGGCCTTGACCAGGGCTCCCAACCTGAAGCAAAGTGAGGGAAGGGACATTAGTCAGGAACAGGCGTGAGGTGCTGAGGGAATTAGCTGAAGAGGAAGAGTATGGGGGAGGTACAATAAGACCTCTCCCTGTATGTCCTTATGCTTCACAGGATACGTGCCAAGATACTAGTATGCCCCACATACCTTAAGAACACTTAACACTGTAATAGAGCAGATACTCCTGGAACTTGAAACCTAGATCACATGAAGATTTAAGATATCAGAACCAAATAAAAAAAGCATTCAATAGATGTGCCAAGCTTTAGAATTAAAATTGAATGATATCTCACAGAGAACAGCGACAATGGAAGTTGATATGCAAATGTTTCAATGTAAGATTGGGGATAACACTTCTGAAATAACAGCGATAATTTCTCAGAACCAAACCCTGCAGGAGGACTTGGAGAGAGTTGGAATATCACTCTCTGAGTAACAGGAGGGTCCTGAGGGTGGAGATCTAAAGGGGCTCTGTGATTAAGCTTCTAAAAGTTCTTAAGGATAACCCGGGGATTGATTTAGAGAAGGAAATATAGAAAATTGAAAAAGATCCTTATAGACCAAAAAAGACAATTCATTTTTTTAACTTACAGTACAAAGGAACAGATACTGGGTCTGGAATTAAAAGCTAAAACTCTAGCAGTAAGGATTTCACCTATACCATCAGATCACACATCTGTAGGGCCACAGAACAGCAACAGTGGTCACTTGGTCAATTGATGATAGAAATGCAGAAGCTGGGAGCTAAGTACTAGTTAAGCTTTCCTGCCTTGCTAAAGATTATGTGGAGAAAGGAGATATATAACATAACATTAGGAAGTGGACCAGGCTGATGATCTTCTTAATACCATACACAGCTCAATTTAGCTTAGTTTATATCATGAATGAGGGAGGGACTTTCTTCACTTAGCACACCGCCTAACCATCTGGGAGGTTAGATCTATAGGGTTTGACACAATGTAGAGGGGAGTAAAAGATGGTGGGAGCTGACAACTATCTTTCCTTCTTTATTTCTTTGTTACCACTATCACTAATCATTAACTTTACAAGAGTGACTTATCTCTCTAGGGTGCACACCTGAATAAGCATAAACATTATGGGGTGGGGAGCATAGTGGAGGTAAAAAGAAAAAACAATAAAAGCCCAAAGCAAAGTCCTCATTGCTGAGACTATGCACTTAAGTTTAGAGTGTGGGAGAGAGGGAAGAAGAATGCTAATCAATGGGACCCAGGGGAAGAACGACAGAAATTAGAATAATGTCATGGAATGCTAATGGCTTCTACACTATAAAGAGGCAGAGATTAATATGCCAATGTTTGAGAGAAAGTCCAGGACAGGTTCCAATATTGCAAGAAACCCGTTTGCCCTCAATGGGGATGTAAGTCACTTTTTCTGAAAGGAGAACACAATCTACCGTCCACCAGGAATGTATGAAATTAGGGTATCGTAGTGCCAGCAAAACAGCTGAATTGTTTGAAAAATGTGCCAGGAATAATTTAATCTGCCTTATTTCATAGAACAAGATTAAATCCAAAAGAAATATATATTCTTGAAACCTCTCATACTTTTTGCAGAAAAACATGTAGCCCCTCTTAGCCCCTTGCCCGTTTACACCATGTGTCACTCAGACTATAGCCCTGCATTAGGTTTCTTAAGACCTTCCTTACCTTGGGTTTACTTGTGTTTCCCCTCTCAGAGGTCCTACCTAACTCCCCTTTCATCAAAATATTAAAGCCTCCCCCTATCAGAATATGGGGTAAAGACAAGAAGGGGCACGAAGCAAGGGTGCTGCCAAACCCTAAGCAAACCGGAGCGTGCACTGGCAGAGCCGGCGGCGGCAAGCAGGCGCAATTTATTCTGAATACTATTTTCATGCAAGCACATGGCACAGAGAAAGAAACAAAAAAATATGCTGTCACTTTTTTTTTTATTTAAATTTGTTTTTATTGTTGCAATAAAAAATGGTACACCAGTACAGTAAACAATCCGCCGACGTGGCCTCAACATTCAGCCACGAACAGCCATGTGTGCAACATTTTCTCGTTTTATAGAACTGGTACACTTAAACATGACATCGGGTAATCCGTGCATTATACGCGTGTGAGGGCGCCTGCGGGCTGGGAAGCGACGGGACGGTACTGCCGTGGGGGCGGTGAGTAAGGAAAGGCGGGCGCTCGCTTGCCACAGCGGCGCAGGATCTGGGTCTGTACTGTGCATATGATAGTGTGACCAGTAAACAGAGGGGAAACAGAACTGTGGGAGGGAAGCATGTAGGCGCTAGCAGGGTCCAAACGGGAAGATATCGGCAGCAGGGTGTAGTAGGGGGGGGGGGGTGATCGGCAGGGGGGGCCTGCTGTATCTCGGCCAGCGGGGTGGGGGTCAAGTGGCTGGACGTACGAGAGGCCGCACCAGATGCGGGGGTTATCGGGGTTTGACCCTGGGGTGGCTCACATCAGATAAGGGCTACTGGCCTTCCTGGGCGGGGGGAGGGGAAGGGCCAGGCTGGTCTCCCGCCTGCGTGGACTGACGGAAATTGTGAAGGAGCATGGCCCATTCCATGGAGATGGGAATTTTACGCGCACCCTTGGCTTCTTCTTCTCTTAAGGCGTCTTCCTCCGCTGCTGCCCATTTGCTAACCGCCCCTTTCCACTGTGCTATGGGGGGGACCTCTGGGGATCGCCAGCGCATGGTTATACACCTATTGGCTAACAAGAGCGCCAGGGGCACGAAGCGTCTGTGGGCAGGTTCCTGCTTTGAGATGTGGAGGATGCCTAGTGCACTGGACTCCCAGGTGGCTAGTGTAGTAAGGCCCGTGAGTTCCCGTAGTGTGTCGTGTACTGCCCGCCAGAAGGGCTGGAGGTCAGGACAGTCCCAAAACATATGACGAAAGTTTGCAGCCGGGGAGCAGCATCTGGGGCATAGGAATGGCGTGGAGGGGTAGAACTTCTGTAATCGCGCTGGGGTGAGATATGCCCTGTGTAGTATGTAATACTGTATATTTTTGAAGCGGGCGTTCCTAGAGACGCGTTTAGGGGCCTCAAGCGCCTTGGTCCATTCTGAGTCGTGTAAAGCGCGGCCTATGTCCTCCTCCCAGGTGGCGCGCAGGGTTGTCAGGGGAGCGTATGAGAGTTCTCGGATGGATTTGTACAACCATGTGACTAGGTGGCGTCCCACCCCCATATGCAGGATAGTATGTATTACTGGATGCGTGTCTGGTTCGCCTGTGTGGAGATTAAAGTGGGGTCGGTATCCATCGAGCAGTTGTCTGTACCTTAGGAACTGACCCGGGGGGAGCCCATATTCCACTATCAGGCGGTCCAGCGGCTTCAGCTGTCCCTCCTCGAAGAGCGATTCCAGGTCTGTGATACCACAGTTGGACCAATCGGCGAGTAGTGGAGCCGTGAAATAGGAATCCTGCCTGGGGCTGCCTATTAATGGTAGCAGCGGAGAGTATGGGGGCCTACCAGGGGATAGCCGGTGTACCCGCATCATGCACCGGCGCGCCACCGCCACATGGAGGGGATATGTGCGCCGCGGCTTGGTGCCCGGGAGAAGTAGACGAGTAAGCTCCGGTGTTGTGATTCTGCCAGTAGGGGTAACCGTCTCCTGAGGGTAGCGGTCCGCCGTCCAGTAGGATAGCCACTGGAGCTGTGCCGCAAGAAAATATGCCTCAAAGGATGGTGCTCCGAGTCCCCCCTGTGTCGTGGGGAGTTGGAGAGTTTTCAGAGCGACCCTGTGGCGGCCAGCTCCCCAAATAAGGGTTCCTAAGAGGGAATCTACATCTCGAAAGAAGGATCTGGGCGGTATCACCGGCAGGTTTGTAAAGTGATAAAGGAGCCGGGGAAGCATCACCATTTTAGCGAGGGCTATCCGTCCTATCGGGGCTAGCGGTAGTTTATTCCAGAAGGCGACCGTCGGGCGCAGGCCAGCTAGTATCTTGCGGTGATTGCTTTCGAAGATGTCTGCTGGAGAATGGTATAGGCGCACGCCGAGGTATCGGGGGGCTTCCGCTGACCATGAGAGTTTATGTAAACCGAGGTCGACGTCCCGGGAGGGCAGGTCTGGGTGTAGAGGATAGACTGTGGACTTGTCCCAATTTACTTGTAGGTCGGAGGCCACTGCAAATTCCGCTAATGCGGTCCCTATGGGGGTCAGGTCCGATTCTACGTCGCGGACATATATAAGAAGATCATCCGCGTACATGGACACACAATGGGTTCCGTCTGCGAGTGGTATGCCCCAGTCCACACCTTCCTGACGCAGTCGAACCGCCAGCGGCTCGACTGCCAGTGCGAATAGAAGGGGCGACAAGGGGCATCCTTGTCTTGTGCCTCGTCGAACTTCAAACGCCGGTGAGATGCGCTTCCCGATACGAACTCGAGCGGTGAGGTCGGTGTATAGGAGGCGGGTATATGCCATGAGGGTCGGGCCGATATTGAGGCGGTGCAGAACTGAGAATAGGTAGGGCCAGGTGAGAGTGTCGAACGCCTTCTCTAGGTCCATAATGAGGCAGGCGGCTCGGGGAAATCTGTCACGTACCTGATCTTGAATATGGAAGACCCGGCGGAGGTTCTGGGAGGTATTTCTCCCTGGGACGAAGCCACATTGGTCGGGGTGGACCAGTGGGCGTATGATTTGTGCATATCGGTCGGCCAGGATCTTCCCTAGGATCTTACAATCCGCTGACAGGAGTGTGATGGGCCGGTACGACCCCATGTGGAGCGGATCCCTGTGAGGCTTAAGAAAGGTGACAATCACAGACTCCCGTAGCGACTGGGGTAACCTCCCCATACGAAGTGACGCCCCGAGCATCCGTGACAGGCGGGGGACCACCAGGGAAGAGAATGTTGTGTAGTATTCTAGTGGGAAGCCGTCCAGTCCCGGTGCTTTATTCCGGGACATGGCGCGCATCGCTCGGGTGATGTCAGAGGGAATAATTTTGGCGTCCAGTGTGCGCTTGTCATCATCCGATATCGCGGGCAGTGTCAGGGGGTCCAAAAAGTGGGTCGCGGGAAACGGGGAGCAGTAAGTTGGGGTCTCGTATACTCGTGTATAATGGCGTTGGAATGCCAGGAGAATCTCGGCCTGTGATTGCACCAACACGCCTTCCGGATTGACGATGTCTGTGATCGGTTTGATTTCAGTTTCCTGCCTGGCCATCCAGGCCAGGAGCGCCCCGGTTTTGTCCCTGTCTTTGTGCACCCTAGAGGCATATGCCCTAAAATTATACTTCCGCAGGTCAGTGCAGGCAGTCTGATATTCCGATTTAGCCTCCGCCGTGAGCACGGCGTGTTCCTCCGAGTCGTCAGTTCGTTTGGTGAGGGCAGCTAAGGCCCGTTCCGTCGTTAAAAGCGTCCGTTCTAAGGTGCGGCGGACCCCCACTATCTGTTTGATGCATTCTCCCCTCGCCACCACTTTATACGCGTCCCATTCCACCAGTACCGATGACGCAGTGTTCTCGTTGTGTGTAAAGTAATCACGTATGCTGGATGCGTGCGCATCTCTGAAAATCGGGTCCGTTAGACAGTCTCTGGGGAGGCGCCAGGTGGGGACTGGTGGATGCGGGGGGCGCCAGGTAAGACGTATAATGTGGGCGTCATGATCCGAGAGGACCCGGCCCAGATAGTCCGTGGATGTAATCTTAGGAAGGATCGGAGCAGAGCAAAGGAAACGGTCCAGGCGGACCCGGAGATTGTGTGGGATCGAGTGGAAGGAGTATATGCGATCTAGTGGGTGGAGGTGTCGCCATGCGTCTGTGAGCGCCCAGTGTGCAGTCCACGTTCTAAAGAGGGCTGCTTGCCGGGGGGCCGGGGAGTGTGTGGGGGGAGGGTGTGAGCGGTCCAGTGAGGGGTCTAGCGTGCAGTTAAAATCGCCTCCCAATATCCATGGGACTGTGGTGAACTGGGCCAGTACGCCCGTAAGGTGATCCCAGAATTGGTCCTGATCCGTATTGGGGGCGTAAATGCTGCCTAGAAGTATCCCCTGCCCATCAAGAATGCCCTCCAGAAGTGCATACCTGCCCATCCTATCCACTATGCGCCTGAGCGCTCGGAAGGGGGTACCTGGCCTCACCCAGACCAATGCGCCGCGCGCAAATGCCGAATATTGTGTGGCGCAGATGGTCCCTCGCCATTTGGCTTGTAGGCGATTGAGTTCAGTGGTGTTAATGTGTGTCTCTTGTAGGAACGCTATATTGGCTGCCATGCGCCGTATGTAGGAGTATACAGAGTAGCGTTTGCTGGGTGTGTGTAGGCCCCGCACGTTTAATGTGAGAATATTAATGTCTGAGTGGGGGACTACCATTTCTAGGGTGGTGTGGTGTGGGGGGGGGGGTTCCTCTACCATTCCTGTATGCCGCCTGCGAATGTGTATCGTATGTGGTCCTGCGCGCCGAGCTTCCTCAAACATGGGGGGGGGACTGGGGGCGTTAACAGCAACTAGAACTTTGGGTGGGCAACTGTCCCAATTCTGAGGATACGTCACTGGGGGTGGCATATCCAAACTAGTGTCCCACTAGGGGAGAAAACCAACGGAAATTCGCGGGGGTGGCAGCATGTGTCGCTGCTGGGCCTGTGCGCGAGTCGGGCTCTAGCAGGAGAAGTGTGGATCGCTCGCCGGAGCTCGCAGTTATCTGGTAAAGCAGTCTAGGCTTCTAGACATCGCACATTAACACAGGCAATCATGAAAAGGATATGTCAGTTGACAGTTCAGTTGCTCACGAAGAGGTGGTAGGCTGACTGGCTAAGGCAGCGTCCAGCGTGTGTGTCACAACAAGGGGGGAAGAGATTGGGCCAAATCCTGACATAGTCCCATCACTGTCCCGGTCTTTCTCTGGGGTGAACAGGTGCGGTGGACCTTCCAAGTCCGATGCTGGGGGTGACGAATGTAGTCCAGAGACCGCCCGTATAGCGTCTCGTCGTTCCTGCATGATTTGTGTGAGATCGGGCGAGCCCGCCTGGGAAGACGCCCGACTCTTGGAGTGACTAGCTCGCGAGCGGCTTGCACCCCGTTTTCTAGATCGTCCGGAGTCATTGTTGCGTTTCTTCTGGGGTCCTGGTTTAGGGATCAGTGGGCAATGAAATTCGGTCCAGTCCTGCGCATCCGCTGCTGTGTCGAAGAAGAGAGCTTTCCCTTTGTGGATCACTTTAAGGCGGGCAGGGAACAGCAGGGAATACTGAAGATCATTCGCGCGGAGGCGTCTTTTGACTTCCAGGAACGTGGAACGTCGCTGTTGGATCTCTCGGGCATAGTCTGGGAACACCATAACATGCTGGTCTTCAACTTGCAGAGGGCCGGCCGTTCGGGCTGCGCGGAGGACCGCATCCCGGTCTCGGAAGTGCAGGAACTTGGCTAGCATGGGCCGTGGAGGGAGACCAGGCTTGGGAGCTCGGGCCGGGACCCTGTGAGCCCTTTCGATGGAGAAGTACGGCGACCGGTCGCAGTCTGGGGTAAACGATTTAGTCCAGGATTCCATGTAAGCCAGGGGGTCCGAGTTTTCAATCCCCTCCGGCAGGCCCAGTACGCGAATGTTACAGCGTCTCGAGCGTCCCTCCAAATCCACTGTGCGTTCTTCCAGGGTCGTCACGCGGCGCATTATCTCCTGCATATCTGCTTCTTGTGATTTCACCGCTGGTTGCATTTCGGTCATAATCCGTTCACCTTCTTTCACTCTGTCCGCCAGTTTGCGGTGGTCATCTCGAATCAGGCTAATGTCGGTCGTCAAAGTGCCCAATCTCTCTTCCATCGAGAGGCGGGACATTTCAATTGCCGCCAGCACTTGATCCAGCTTTGCTGATAGCGTAGGGTCGGTTTGCGACGCATTAGTCTGCGTCCATGCTCTCGTCTGCGGCATCCTCTCGACAGCTGTTTCCGGGACTGTCTGGGTGGCCCTCGGTTTCCCCATGGGCACTGCTAGACGGGAGAGGGGGTTCTCCCTGTGGTCGCCGTGTGTCTCGAGGGCGGTAGGTCGTCGTCACACAGCAGCCTCGGATGAGTGGTCGTCGAATACTGGACAGGGCCTCTGTCCCTCGCCGGGAGCCATGCGGCCCTGAGGGGTCTCTGCCAGGGAGCGTCAGGGGTGGCGCGCGGCTGCCGCGGTCGGCGAGTCCGTCCGTATGGGGGTCGTGTGGGGGTCCTCTCCTCTCTGCGCGGAGGGGTCCGCGGTACCTGACAGGGCAGAGGCAGGAAGCGTGGGTTGGTGTCGGTTGCCGTTTAGGTAGGGCGCTCCTATCCACAAAGCGATCGTCTTTGGCGCTAGGTCCCTATGGGCGCCACGTTAGGGTCAGGCACAGTTAGTGGAGGTGGCCGCCCTGGACGGATGGCGGTGTGTTCAGTGGCACCCTGCAACGGTGGACGTGAGATAAAGGTCGGTCCACGGGGGGGGGAGGGGGGGAGGGGGGGGGGGGAAACAGCCAGGGCGACCCCCACAGCTGTAATGTTCAGTGTTCCGCGGCGGTAAGCCGTCTGGCCTCACGGGGCTCGATCAAGTTCCTGGCAGTAAGCCGGCGTCAGAGTGCCGGGGTCCCGGGGTGCCTTCCTACGCGCCGGAACTCCGGGATGGAGAAGGGCGCCGTGTGGCAGCGCAGCTCCTGCGGGATGTCGGCCCACGAGGCTGAGACCGGGGCGTCACAGTCCAGACCCCTGGGAGGGGGGGGAGGGGGAATGGGGAGATCTCCACTCACTGCGCACTGCGATGGTTCCGGGTGTCTGGGGTGGGCGACTCCGCGCCAGTGGTGTGCTCGCTGGCTCCCTGCGGTGTGTGGAGGCAGGCAGATCGGGTCCGGGTGCCGATCAGGCTCCTGGCGGCGACGTAGCCTCGATGAATCGGAGCCCCGGGACGGCGGCCGCCATCTTGTGCATCGGGGCTCCGGAGCGCAGAGAGACGCTGTGCCCGGTGTACCCCGGCGGGCTAATGTCCGCTCCCCCGCAGGCACGTTGCAGGCGTCGCTGGGTATGACTCCTGGGGTCGTCCACTATATAGCTGGATTCCGACGATTCACGGGTCCGCCGGGTTCAGCAGCGCCCGCCTTTCCCCAGGGCAGGCGTCCCTCGGTCTCGGCAAGAGGCAGCCTGGCACGCGCCGTCCTCAGCAGCCGCTGGTCACTCAAGGGGTGCCCTGGTGTGCAGGGGGCATCCCGGGTGTGGAATCGGATATGTTGAGGCTCCCGCGATCCAGGAACTGGGCAAGGTGCTAGCCCGATCGCGGAGCCTCAGCAGGACACAGCCGCCATCGTGGCTTGTTAAGCCACGCCCCAAAATATGCTGTCACTTAAACGTACTTTGCAATACAAGTTTTACTTTTAAAAAACGTTCATTAATGTGGCGGTTTTACTAGTGATTTTTTTTCATAACCCTTTCAGTTGTGTCATGCATTGTATTATCATTTTGTGACGGAGCCAAGAACACATCGTTGTGTTATGACTCCGACCTCACACAGTAGACTGAGGAGAACCACCAAGTACACACTCTGTGCCTGTGCGCAGACTACACAAACAACCAGAACTTAAAAAGGTAAAGTAATAAATTAAAGGAACACTTTTGAACCGGTTATGTCACTGAACATAGAGTGGGCCCCCCTAGCCAAGGAGACATTTTTCCAACTTACTAAAACTAGGGGGGATGACCAGCAAACTCAAGGATGCACTAAACTTAAGTAAACACCAGGCCGGCACTTACAGACAGACTTATAAATCTGTTACTGGGGTGACGACAGACTCAAGTTCTGAATTTTATTTTACAGTCAATTCTGAACACCAGTGACCAGGATGGGGCAGGACAGGGGGACTCGGAGGTACGTCGTCGTCTAGTCTTTATTGGTGAGGACGGGACCTAGAGAATAAGGAAACAGAGGCTCCGCTAAGGTTGCGACGACAGGCAATACAAAAATCCACCGCAGGCCCGCAGAAATTAATTCAAACATATGAATGCAGCATGGCACAACGCGCACCCACCTACCTAGGCTACTGTACTGTGTCGCACAGTCTCAGACAGTCAGTCGTGTGTTTAAATTAATGTAGACCGGTGTGTGGTCGACTCGTGTGGACCGTCGGACGTCTGCTGGGTGGCAATGCAATGCAAAACAGCAGAGCTTAAAAGAGCACATCCTTATTGAACCCTTCCACAATATGTAAATGCCTTTAGGCCTATTGCCCCGGAAAGCGAGGGAGAGAGAGTGAAATTGATGGAGAGAGGCAGAAATGAAGGGAGAGAGAGCAAAAGTGATGGAGAGAGAGAGTAAGAAAGAAAGGAGGAGTGAGTGAATGTGATGGAGAGAGAGACAGACAGACAGAGAGAATAAACGAAAGTGAGAGAGAGAGACAGGAAGAGAGGGAGAGAGAGAGACACGAAGAGAGGGGGAGAGAGAGAGAATGAAAGTGAGAGAGAGAGAGAGGAAGCGAGGGAGGGAGAAAACGAAAACAGAATAAGGGAGAAATGAGGAAAGATGGGAAAGGGAAGAGAGAGCGATGGATGGAAATGGAGAGGGGATGGAGGGGAGATAAAGATGGAAAAATATAGAGTGGGCCAAGTGAAAGAGAGAGGGAGAAGGGAGAAGCTTATGAAGAAAAGGAGAGACAAACAGGAGTGACAGAGAGAGATAGAAGAGAGGGCAAGAGGTGGAAAGAGACGAGAAAGAGTGACAAAGGCAAAGACGGAGAAAGAGGGAGAGGAGCACATAATGAGTAAGAGAGAACCAGATAAAGGTGTGAGAGGGAGGTAGAAAGAGAAGAGATGAGAGTGGAACGGGGAGACTGAGAGAAAATGTGAGAGAGCGCAAGAGGTCGAGAAATGGGGAGGGAGCGAGGGCGCAAAAAAGAAGAGATGCGGAGCGAGAGAGACAGAGTGAGAGGGGTAGAGAAGGCGAGAATGGGAGAGAAACAGAGAGATCAAAGAAATGAGAGATAATATAAAACAAGGTGCTGCACCCGTCACCGATTTTATAACATCATTCCGAAGTCATGTTTTATCAAATGATGGTTTCTAAAGCTTAAGGGAAAAATACCCAGCATATAATCTTGAGAATTGATATCTTTAACTAGCACATTTTGAGTTAGGTGGATTTTGAGACTACAGAAGTGCCTAGTTCTTCCTTCGAGGGTTTATGATCATGAAATCTATAAACACTGAGGTTAACCGAATAAAGGTTTATTCTCTGGAAACTGATTTTTTTATTTTTCAAAAATACAAACTGATTTCTACGTCTGCCTATGCTGCAGCACCCCCTGTTCACTCTGGGTACAATCAATAGTTTCTATGGATCTCTCAGACTCCAAAGCCCCCATCTAGCTGGGCAGCGATCGCAGCCTGTCTCCTGCGCACTGGTCTTGTTTCCTGCGCACGCTTTGCATCCTGCATAGAGGTCTTACTTAATTTGTCTCCTACGAAATTGTCAGGTTTTCCTAAAGTGTTGTCTGCAGGTTGAGCAAAGGTCACTGTCTCTTATGCCACTCTCATCTTCCCGTCTCATCCTCGGCGCTTCCCCCTTGCCAGCAGGGACAACATGACTGTGTCTTCTGTTTGAGTGTTTCCTATTCCTCGTGCACAGTGAAAGTGCCTGGAAGTCGGGGAAAGGAGTCAAGTGTGTGTGAGAGGGACGGAAGTGAAGGTGGCGCGGGGGAGTCCTGAGGGATGCGGACCAAGCCTCAACTCTACAGTGAGCTGGGCCCAGACTCTCCACGGGGCATACCACGAGACATCTGTGGGCGGACATCTGAGGGAGAATTCATCTCCGTGCCTATCTACAGCCCAACACGTGTGCACACTGCAATAACGTTTTGCCCTCAACTCAACTACATATAACTTCTGGAGGACACCTTCCGCCTGACCGGAATAAATAGGCCTACGTTAAATTTGAATCACGTGTCTTATTAAGTGGCATAACGGTAACCTCCCTCTCCAGAGGCCCTACGAGATGTACAGACACCGTCACGGTGTCTGGTGGTGATTTTTACCTCACTGTCCTGTAACACAATGCAGTGTTGTTTGAAATGGAAACGTAGTGGTGCTGATACTCGCTAAGCCGCTATCCCATTCTTTGAAGTCTCTTCAACGAGCCCCCGGCTTCGGTTTTAGGGCATTTTATTATTTACCTGCTAAAGAGCGGGGCTTAAATAGTGGCCTCGGCTGCGTCCAGCATGTTTAGGCAGCCGAGGAAGGGCGTCAGAGTGAGCGCCTCAAAGCTACAACGCGGGAAGCCGCAAGATGAAACTGGCGCCCTAGACGCCCATTTAATATCAAGCGACACATTGGATGGAGCCTATCGTGACATTTAATTAAGTTCTCTAAAGGCTCTTAATGCAGATATGAAACACTCAGAGCATACCGAGTACGTTTGGTTGTGTATCTTGGGTTCATCGGGCACAGAGTGATTCAAACGCATGCGATCATTCTGAAGTGTGTCAGTGATAAACACTCCGGAAGCCAGGCTACTTTTGCCGGACACCTGTTCGGCAGCCGACAGGGATTTCAGGGGCGCATTTAACTAAGACCGTTGTCCGTTTAACTCAGTGGGTCTTTCTGCCCTCGTGAGCAGACACTCGAACATTTAAAACAAAAGTCGAAAGTTATAGAAGACAAAGAGAAGATTTAATTCCAGACCAAGAATCTCTTTGAAAAAGTGAAGGCACTTGCACTACTGTACCGGTCCCTCCCGCGCATTTAAAGGCACAGAGGAAATGTAATATAGGGTGGTTAAAATTGAAAAGAAGGCTTTCCTACCAGTGCCACAGAGTCAGACACCTTTCACTTCTTAGTACTTCCAAAACGTGGTCATGAGCAGGGCCGGACTGGGAACTGAAAGCAGCCCTGGCAAATTTTGCCAGACCAGCCTCCGTCCGGCGCGTAGCGAGCTGACCAAAATGGTTAATTTTACAACACTTTTTTCATTACAAGTTGCGCCAATCCACCCTCCCTCAGTTGTCTCAGTCTGTGTTGCCCTCCACCCACCACCCCCTTGTTCTCCGTATTGACCCCCAACACACCCTCCACTCTGATGGTTGTGTTGCCTATCCATTTTCTGTGTTGCCACTGCACTCTGTTGTCCATGTCTCAACCCCTCACCTGCCCTCTCTCTGACTGTTGCACATGTTAGCCATAACCAGGGCCGGACTAGGAACTGAAAGCAGCCCTGGCAAATTTTGCCAGACCAGCCTCCGTCCGGCGCGTAGCGAGCTGACCAAAATGGTTAATTTTACAACACTTTTTTCATTACAAGTTGCGCCAATCCACCCTCCCTCAGTTGTCTCAGTCTGTGTTGCCCTCCACCCACCACCCCCTTGTTCTCCGTATTGACCCCCAACACACCCTCCACTCTGATGGTTGTGTTGCCTATCCATTTTCTGTGTTGCCACTGCACTCTGTTGTCCATGTCTCAACCCCTCACCTGCCCTCTCTCTGACTGTTGCACATGTTAGCTATAACCTGCTCTACCTCCATTGTCAATGTTGTGCCTGCTCCTCCGTTGTCTGTTTTGCTCCTCCACCCACAATAACAAAAAAATACACTATAACGCTGGCGCTGCTGCCCGCATCATCACTTTTTTCTCACACACTGCATTATCTGTGCTGCCCCCCATGCTCATCCTTCCTCCCTCGTGGTCTCTCTTACTGCCCTATCTCTCACAAAAATAAAAGTACAATGTCCTATTGCTTTACTTTCTTTTTACTTTCAGTCATGCTGCCCTGCAGCCGCGCTGCTGTGTGACATGGCTAAACAACGTTGACAAAGCCAATACCTCTCACAGGCGAGATTGTCTCTATATTTTTCCATCTTAGAGATACGTTTAGTGAAGATGTAGATAGTATCACTTAAATTGCCAGGTGACGAGTCAGGTATCATCAAGGGAGGTCAAGGCAGCAGCCTTGTCGAAATTATGATAATTTCCATATCATTAACAGACTGGTTGATGTAGTGACGACAGCTGCTGTAAGTCAGATTGGTAGCATGAGCCCTGACAAGAAGCACTCTATAGTTCTCCACGCTCAATAACACTAGTTCTTCAACAGAATAATACTGTGCCAGCCCATTCGGGTCGCCAGCTGCAGGTGCATTGATACGCCGATCTACCTTACCAGCATACACGCTCACACGTTTATGAAGGGCGGGTGAGAGACTTCACTTCCCCGATGGCGGCCGTTAAATTTGCCCCCTCACTCCTCCTAGTTTTGTATGCACCGTAGCTGAGGAAGGTAGGCATGTTCCCGCTGACCGATGTTCAGCAGTCAGCACTGAGGCTGGGTGTACGTGTACCCGAGAACATGGCCAATCACTGTGTTACTTCATGCTCTTCCCATCGCACACAGCACCAGTGATGGCCTTGCTTGTGAAGCTGAAGAGAGCAGTTGTTTTGTCTCAGCCTCCCCAGCACAGGACGCGTGCTTCCAGGTCCTGCACGAGTGGCTGTTTTTTTTTGTTTCTCTTTCTCTCCGATTCTCTCTCTCCTACCCACGCACACATTTGTGCTCTTGTTTCTCACTTTTCTGTCTCTCAGCCCCTGGCCTCATTCCCTATTTTTTTCCAATACTGAAAAAGCACCGTTGACAAGGCAGCGACGGTTTCTGTTAAAGAATTTATGGCCATTTGGGGAAAGTCACGCTCCCAAAAATCAAAACTCAACCTATAACAAACTATTAGGGATGGACAGGCTGGTGGCATTTATAAGCAAACCGCCTGCAAACCAGGAAATGATCCAGTGCGAGTTCACACAGAAATAGTAGTGGCTGTTGTTGACCCTGTTCTGTGGCCTTTCTCCCAAGAATAGTGAGACGTCACGCCATCCATTTTATGGCGCAGTTTCACAAATACATCTGTTCTTGGTGTACAATGCATCCTTTGCAGTGATATGTGTTTCGCCACCTAGTCACATGCTTGGAAACCCACAGGGCCTATTCAGTCTTTCATCCCACCAAGGTCTAAAGAATGAGTATCCGCGCATTTTTGGTTTTTTTTTCCTTTGGGTGAGGGCTTGTAAAGTCCTTAGGAGTTAGGAGAGCACTTTAAGAACCGATTTGGGGCGATGTGAGTGACTTGCGGGCACCGTGACCCTGTTACTGTTTCCGGAGCGGAGATTAGAACCATGCTTCATCACTCAGGCTGGGTAAAGACCAGGGCGGCCCGGCGAAGACAATAGGAGCATTGCCTGATCAAGAGGATGTGGGTAACTTTAGCTAATTGAAGAAGCAAGGAAGGCTGAACAAGGGCAGGCTCTAGCTGGCAAGCGGCGTACCATACAGAGCTGTGCATATACGGTCAGTGCTGGTGACTGTCGGATTGAACTCTCCAGACTAGAGACCACCACCACTGTGCGACGCCCGCCAACTGTTTGTAAATGTGAAGGCAAACATTCATCATGTCATGATTAATTGATTTGGTGCCGGGGCCAGCCCAGGGCGGAAACCCTTACCTCCTGCTGTTGGTGGCAGTGGCATAAACATGCTAGCCAATTAAATTATGGCCGCTCCGGTCTGCTCCTCTCGCCACTTGTGATGCTGCAGCCTGTTGGGCACCAGTCACGCGCAGTTTTAATTGCCCAATGCACAATTGCGCATGCGGGAATTACATCAGCCGCACCCTAGAGAGGCGCGTAGATGCGCCGGAGGAGGAGATAGGGCATAATTCTGCGCGCTGCGCACAGGCACGCACCTCCTCCTCCTCCTGAAACATTTGTTTAGGTTGCACTGCAGTGCACACGGTCACGGGTCAATCAGGCTTGCTGCTGTATTCACTCAGGCCTGTGCACTGCAGCTTGGAACTTGGAACACTTGGAAAGCCTGAGACTGTGAGAGTCTCAGACACGAGTCACACGACACCTGGTGACTGACGTGAGTAACGCTGTGACGGTCGGACCGAAAATCGGCCCCCCCAGCCACAAAACCGGCCCCCTATTTGAAAACCAGCCCCCACCCCTTCCAGCCGACCGGGGGATTGCCCGGTGCCCAAAAGCACCAGTCCGGGCCTGGTCATGAGTCAGACTGCACTGCACACAAGCCCTAACGACACCGACCAGGCTACACACACTGCTAGTACAGCAGCCAGCCAGCGGCGCGCGCATCCCCAAATGGCCAATCACTGTATGGCTTCACATGAAGTCACACAGTGATTGGCCATTTAAGTGCGGATGAGGCAGTGTGTGCCACCACCCACGAGCGGCATCCAATAATGGATTGCCTGCCCATCTGCACGTAGGACCAGCCAATCCTGGCGCTGCATGCAGCGCCAGGATTGGCTAGGGGGGCACAGTCACCACTCGCCCTTTGAAACCACGAGGGCTGTGGCACGGCTGCTGTTAGAAGCAGCACCCCCCTTGGTCCATCTATAAGGGGAAAGTAGAAGTAGAAGGCTGAACCGCGCATGCTCGGGCAAGTTACAGCCCAAAATTTCACATGCGTAGACTGCTGCAGCTGAGTGTGGACTGTCACACAAGCTGCAGCAGCCCAGCCCAGCCCCACCCCCCCCTGCGCACTCCTGAATGCTTCGGTGTGTGCCGAATTCCCGGCCATACTAGCGCAGCTGCGCTTATATTTGCCACCAATGATGCCTTTAAATATTTTTAGTGTGCAGTGCTTGATGACAGTGCGTCCAGGCTTAGTGGGGCTACGCCCCTACACACCAATGAACGCACCGCGGCTGCTAGTATGGCCATACGTAGGCCTATTTATTCTGGTCAGGCGGAAGGTGTCCTCCAGTAGTAATATATAGTTGAGTTGAGGGCAAAACGTTATTGCAGTGTGCACACGTGTTGGGCTGTAGATAGGCACGGAGATGAATTCTCCCTCTGATGTCTGCCCACAGATGTCTCGTGGTATGCCCCGTGGAGAGTCTGGGCCCAGCTCACTGTAGAGTTGAGGCTAGGGGCCCGATGTAGGTAAACGCGATTTTCCGATTTCAAAATACCGAGGCGGGCCGAATCGGTATTCTGAAATCGGAAAACGAGATGTAGGGAAAAAAAACCGAATGAATACCGAATCGGTCGGCATCGGTAATGAGATTCGGTACGTTCCGATTCTGCTCGGTCCGAATCGGAAAGTACCGAATCGGCCAACAACGAATCGGAAATCACCGATTCGGCTACCACCGAATCGGATATTCCCGATTCGGCGAATACCGATTCGGTAAAAGCCGATTCGGTAAAATCCGATTCGGCAATCATAGATTCGTAGCCATGAAAACACACCCATGGCGAAAAAGCCCATAGGAATGCATTGAATGAACCGAATCGGCTTTTACCGATTCGGATAATACCGATTCGGAATTTACCGATTCGGATATTACCGATTCGGTAAAAGCCGATTCGGCAATAGGCGATTCAGCCAATGAGGTGGCTCCCCC
This sequence comes from Lissotriton helveticus, assembly GCF_964261635.1. Lineage (NCBI taxonomy): Eukaryota > Metazoa > Chordata > Amphibia > Caudata > Salamandridae > Lissotriton > Lissotriton helveticus. Next base: position 88,135,079 of record NC_136063.1, read on the forward strand.
TCCCCCACCCAAACAGGGAGTGGCAACCCTGGCAGGTGCAGCTAATTAAGAAGTTTCTGGAAAGCCTGCCTGAGCCCAACACTCACAGTTAGCAGCAGTGGGAGAAGGAGGTTGCCAACTGAACTGGAGAACATGGCAGAGCAGTCTGAAAGCCAGAAGTCCTCCCAGAAGAGGAAGCCCAAGTTCACCACCACCGAACTGCAGGTGCTGGTGGAGGAGGTGGTGAGGGTGCACCGCCAGCTGTTTGGCAAGCTGTCCCTGAACGTGCCAGACAGCACCAAGAGGAGAATCTGGGCCGACATCGCCCAGAAGGTGAATGCTGCGGGTGTCACCCCCAGGTCCATAGAGGAACTGAAAAAGAGGTTTTACGACATCCGCAGCCTCACTAAGAGGAAGATGGGTGAGTTCCAGAGGCAGGCTGGAGGCACAGGAGGAGGCACGAACCCGGCGCCACCCCTCACCGAGCTGGAGGAACTGGTCTCCAGCACCATTGAGAGGGAGAGTGTCGTTGGAATCGGGACCCTGGACAGCTCTGCGAGAGCTACAGCTACAGGTAAGAAGCATGCGCATCATGACACACCCTACCAGACACCTCCCCATTAGACACAATGCATAGGCAAACCCCAGCACTGTACTGTCACCAACATACAAGAGACAAGCATCATGGTACATGTAGTCAGCAGAAGTTAGCCAAATATGTCAGTGCAGAATCACAAGACAGGAAACAGTGTGACACAGTGTAAGGAGATGCAAGGACATGTGGAATGCCATAATTGTACTGACTGTAATACATCGGCACTCAGTTTACAAATGCTTCTTTGTACCTAGGGGCCCCATCAGGCGGAACAACAGCGACAGCAGAGAGAGCAGCAACGTCCAACACTGCAGTCGCAGGGCCGAGCACCAGCCAGGCTGGCCAGGAGGAGGATGAGGAAGGAGACACCCCAGGTCTAGGTTTGGAGGGAGTCCTGGTCATTGACTTCCAAGCAGTGCACTCCCCAGTACTGCCCAGCACACCCCCCTTGCAATTCTCCCCAGAAAACTCCCCTACAAGGCACACCATTCCGCCTACACCAGCTCCTGCCACAACCGTGGCCTTGCCACCTGTTCAACCTGTCCTGGGAGCAGGGGCTCAGGGACCGGCCAGCTCCACACCCCCACCAGTGGCACCCCAGCCCACTCAGCAGGCCGGAAGCAGCAGTGCCCGACGCCGTGCCATCACCACCACTGCTGCACCAGCACGGGAGGGCAGTGTGTTCCTGGGCCTGGAGGGACAGATGGTTAAAATCCAGAGGCAACAGGCAAGATCCACCATGGCCTGCCAACGCCAGCTCCTGCAGCACAACATGCAGATGGGAGAGTTGGTGAAGGGATTCCAGGCTGTTGTGGAAACCAACAAGGAGGTGGCAGCAGGGTTAGGCAGGCTGACCACTGCCATCACCCACTCATCTGCCAGACAGGAGGAGCATGAGCTGGTGCGCAGGCGGGATGCCCGGGTGCTGAACCGGGCCATGGCCCGCCTTGCAGCGGCGACAGCACAACTGTGCCATCGCAGCTCAAATCAGGAATCCGTGCTTAGTCAGCATACGGCTGAGCTCACTAGGGGGATGGCCAGGATCACCACGGCTATGGAGGCCATGATAATTTCAAACACCGCCTCCAATCCTGCCCTGGACCTGGGTGATGCTGGAGACAGCAGCAGCCGCAGCAGCCCGGCTAGCGCTGCGTCTGAGCCACGGAGGAGCACCAGGCGATCCGCTGATGCTGCTGGGCATTCAGAGGGGGCTGAGGGACACCCCAGTGGGTCTGGCAAGCGGGCAAAAAAATAGCCTGGCAAGGGCCGATGAGGCAACCAGAAGCCTGGACTTTATTTGATTTTACATACTCCATTTTTTGATGCACATCAGTGCTGTAACTGTGGTGCAACACTATTAAAATTTGTTTTTTGCAAGCAACATTTAGCTGTCTTTGCATCTGTACTCACTCAGAAATAGTTCTCAGTGATCTCCTCACGTCTGTATCTGCCATCACTTGGCGTACACACCCCAGCTGGCTGTGTCAGTGGCACAGCTTCGTCGTCGTCATAGTCCTCGTAGTCAGACAACTCCACCTCAGTGCCCTTCTTGACCGCAAGGTTGTGTAACATTGCACATACAGCTATGATCTTGCAGCAGGTGATGGGGGTATACTGCCTTGCACCTCCACTCTTGTGCAGGCATCTGAATCTACTTTTCCAGATGCCAAAGGTCCGTTCAACAACATTCCTGGTGCGTATGTGGGCCCGGTTATACCTCCTTTGGCTGGGTGTGGAGGGGTTGAGGTAGGGGGTGAGTATGAATGAGCGGAGGGCATATGCACTGTCGCCTGGAAGAGAAAGGGGTCACATTAGACACATGCATACATGTATTACACCTACCTACTATGTGTTATGGGGGTCTGATGATGTGTCTCACCTAGGAGGTATCCTTCTCCAAATTCGCCAGCCATCAGCCGTGCATATATGCCGCTCTGTTGGAATATATAGGAGTCATGGGTACTTCCTGGAAATTTTGCTACCAGGTCTGTGATGGTGCACTTGGCATTGCAGATCACCTGCACGTTGATGGTGTGTGTAGATTTCCGATTGCGGTATATGTATTCGGTGTCCGCTGGTGGGCAAATCGGAATGTGCGTGCCATCTATGCAACCGATGATTTGGGGAAATTGTGCCATCTGGTAGAAGTCAGCTTTAGTTTGTAGCAGTTCTGCGTGGGTTGCAGGGAAAGAGATGTATTGGTCCATCCTGTCTATCATGGCGTCAAGGAATGTGTTGAAGAACCTTGACAGGCTGCTCTGGCTCACCCCTCCAGCTGCTGCTACTCCACTTTGATAGCTGCCAGACGCTACCAGGTGTAGGCTGCATAGCACCTGGACGTGCGCAGGGATGGCGTGTGCCCTTGGGGTGTGGTGGTCCAAGAATGGCTTAAGGTCCCTGATGAGCTCAAGTATGGTGTCAGAGTCCAGCCTGTATCTCTGTAGGATCTCAGCCTCAGTGAGCATGAACAGGGTTATCCTCTGTCTGTAGACCTGTTCATTTCTTAGCCATTCCCTCTGTCCTTCCTGCTGTAGCCGTAGCCGCCTCGCAATGACATAGAAAGCTGCCATCCTGCAAGTTGCAATGCATTTTGGGACTGTTTATATGGGTTGGAGTTGGTTACCACCTGATTGCAATCCATGGTAAATACCGAGTGAATTCTACCGATTTTGAGCCGATTTCGGTGTTTCTGTGCCTCCCTACATCTCCCCAACTGTCGGAATCGGGGAATTTCCCGATCAGAGATTCATACGAATCCGCATGTTTTCCGATTCGGCTCATGTCCGAATCGGTATTTGTTCCGATTCGGTACATGGACCGAATCGGTGATTTTCCGATTCGGTGTCACTAACGAATCGGTAATTGGACCGAATCGGTGATTTTCCGAATCGGTGTGACTAACGAATCGGTAATTGGACCGAATCGGTGATTTTCCGATTCGGTGTCACTAACGATTCGGTAATTGGACCGAATCGGTGATTTTCCGATTCGGTGTCACTAACGAATCGGTACATGGACCGAATCGGTCTTTGCATCCGAATCGGTGTTTTTCCGATTCGTTACATATCCGATTTTCGGTATGTACGTATCGGATTCTTTCCCATTCGGTACTCATTCCGATTCGGTTTTCTATCCGATTCTTTCTGTTTTTGGTTCCCTACATCTTGATGGCTGTTTACCGATCGGTAAGGGCCAAAAATCGGTATTTTCGGCCGTTACCGATCGGTAACGCCCTACCTACATCGGGCCCCAAGTCCGCATCCCTCAGGACTCCCCCGCGCCACCTTCACTTCCGTCCCTCTCCCACACACTTGACTCCTTTCCCCGACTTCCAGGCACTTTCACTGTGCACGAGGAATAGGAAACACTCAAACAGAAGACACAGTCATGTTGTCCCTGCTGGCAAGGGGGAAGCGCCGAGGATGAGACGGGAAGATGAGAGTGGCATAAGAGACAGTGACCTTTGCTCAACCTGCAGACAACACTTTAGGAAAACCTGACAATTTCGTAGGAGACAAATTAAGTAAGACCTCTATGCAGGATGCAAAGCGTGCGCAGGAAACAAGACCAGTGCGCAGGAGACAGGCTGCAATCGCTGCCCAGCTAGATGGGGGCTTTGGAGTCTGAGAGATCCATAGAAACTATTGATTGTACCCAGAGTGAACAGGGGGTGCTGCAGCATAGGCAGACGTAGAAATCAGTTTGTATTTTTGAAAAATAAAAAAATCAGTTTCCAGAGAATAAACCTTTATTCGGTTAACCTCAGTGTTTATAGATTTCATGATCATAAACCCTCGAAGGAAGAACTAGGCACTTCTGTAGTCTCAAAATCCACCTAACTCAAAATGTGCTAGTTAAAGATATCAATTCTCAAGATTATATGCTGGGTATTTTTCCCTTAAGCTTTAGAAACCATCATTTGATAAAACATGACTTCGGAATGATGTTATAAAATCGGTGACGGGTGCAGCACCTTGTTTTATATTATCTCTCATTTCTTTGATCTCTCTGTTTCTCTCCCATTCTCGCCTTCTCTACCCCTCTCACTCTGTCTCTCTCGCTCCGCATCTCTTCTTTTTTGCGCCCTCGCTCCCTCCCCATTTCTCGACCTCTTGCGCTCTCTCACATTTTCTCTCAGTCTCCCCGTTCCACTCTCATCTCTTCTCTTTCTACCTCCCTCTCACACCTTTATCTGGTTCTCTCTTACTCATTATGTGCTCCTCTCCCTCTTTCTCCGTCTTTGCCTTTGTCACTCTTTCTCGTCTCTTTCCACCTCTTGCCCTCTCTTCTATCTCTCTCTGTCACTCCTGTTTGTCTCTCCTTTTCTTCATAAGCTTCTCCCTTCTCCCTCTCTCTTTCACTTGGCCCACTCTATATTTTTCCATCTTTATCTCCCCTCCATCCCCTCTCCATTTCCATCCATCGCTCTCTCTTCCCTTTCCCATCTTTCCTCATTTCTCCCTTATTCTGTTTTCGTTTTCTCCCTCCCTCGCTTCCTCTCTCTCTCTCTCACTTTCATTCTCTCTCTCTCCCCCTCTCTTCGTGTCTCTCTCTCTCCCTCTCTTCCTGTCTCTCTCTCTCACTTTCGTTTATTCTCTCTGTCTGTCTGTCTCTCTCTCCATCACATTCACTCACTCCTCCTTTCTTTCTTACTCTCTCTCTCCATCACTTTTGCTCTCTCTCCCTTCATTTCTGCCTCTCTCCATCAATTTCACTCTCTCTCCCTCGCTTTCCGGGGCAATAGGCCTAAAGGCATTTACATATTGTGGAAGGGTTCAATAAGGATGTGCTCTTTTAAGCTCTGCTGTTTTGCATTGCATTGCCACCCAGCAGACGTCCGACGGTCCACACGAGTCGACCACACACCGGTCTACATTAATTTAAACACACGACTGACTGTCTGAGACTGTGCGACACAGTACAGTAGCCTAGGTAGGTGGGTGCGCGTTGTGCCATGCTGCATTCATATGTTTGAATTAATTTCTGCGGGCCTGCGGTGGATTTTTGTATTGCCTGTCGTCGCAACCTTAGCGGAGCCTCTGTTTCCTTATTCTCTAGGTCCCGTCCTCACCAATAAAGACTAGACGACGACGTACCTCCGAGTCCCCCTGTCCTGCCCCATCCTGGTCACTGGTGTTCAGAATTGACTGTAAAATAAAATTCAGAACTTGAGTCTGTCGTCACCCCAGTAACAGATTTATAAGTCTGTCTGTAAGTGCCGGCCTGGTGTTTACTTAAGTTTAGTGCATCCTTGAGTTTGCTGGTCATCCCCCCTAGTTTTAGTAAGTTGGAAAAATGTCTCCTTGGCTAGGGGGGCCCACTCTATGTTCAGTGACATAACCGGTTCAAAAGTGTTCCTTTAATTTATTACTTTACCTTTTTAAGTTCTGGTTGTTTGTGTAGTCTGCGCACAGGCACAGAGTGTGTACTTGGTGGTTCTCCTCAGTCTACTGTGTGAGGTCGGAGTCATAACACAACGATGTGTTCTTGGCTCCGTCACAAAATGATAATACAATGCATGACACAACTGAAAGGGTTATGAAAAAAAATCACTAGTAAAACCGCCACATTAATGAACGTTTTTTAAAAGTAAAACTTGTATTGCAAAGTACGTTTAAGTGACAGCATATTTTTTTGTTTCTTTCTCTGTGCCATGTGCTTGCATGAAAATAGTATTCAGAATAAATTGCGCCTGCTTGCCGCCGCCGGCTCTGCCAGTGCACGCTCCGGTTTGCTTAGGGTTTGGCAGCACCCTTGCTTCGTGCCCCTTCTTGTCTTTACCCCATATTCTGATAGGGGGAGGCTTTAATATTTTGATGAAAGGGGAGTTAGGTAGGACCTCTGAGAGGGGAAACACAAGTAAACCCAAGGTAAGGAAGGTCTTAAGAAACCTAATGCAGGGCTATAGTCTGAGTGACACATGGTGTAAACGGGCAAGGGGCTAAGAGGGGCTACATGTTTTTCTGCAAAAAGTATGAGAGGTTTCAAGAATATATATTTCTTTTGGATTTAATCTTGTTCTATGAAATAAGGCAGATTAAATTATTCCTGGCACATTTTTCAAACAATTCAGCTGTTTTGCTGGCACTACGATACCCTAATTTCATACATTCCTGGTGAACGGTAGATTGTGTTCTCCTTTCAGAAAAAGTGACTTACATCCCCATTGAGGGCAAACGGGTTTCTTGCAATATTGGAACCTGTCCTGGACTTTCTCTCAAACATTGGCATATTAATCTCTGCCTCTTTATAGTGTAGAAGCCATTAGCATTCCATGACATTATTCTAATTTCTGTCGTTCTTCCCCTGGGTCCCATTGATTAGCATTCTTCTTCCCTCTCTCCCACACTCTAAACTTAAGTGCATAGTCTCAGCAATGAGGACTTTGCTTTGGGCTTTTATTGTTTTTTCTTTTTACCTCCACTATGCTCCCCACCCCATAATGTTTATGCTTATTCAGGTGTGCACCCTAGAGAGATAAGTCACTCCTGTAAAGTTAATGATTAGTGATAGTGGTAACAAAGAAATAAAGAAGGAAAGATAGTTGTCAGCTCCCACCATCTTTTACTCCCCTCTACATTGTGTCAAACCCTATAGATCTAACCTCCCAGATGGTTAGGCGGTGTGCTAGGTGAAGAAAGTCCCTCCCTCATTCATGATATAAACTAAGCTAAATTGAGCTGTGTACGGTATTAAGAAGATCATCAGCCTGGTCCACTTCCTAATGTTATGTTATATATCTCGTTCCTCCACATAATCTTTAGCAAGGCAGGAAAGCTTAACTAGTACTTAGCTCCCAGCTTCTGCATTTCTATCATCAATTGACCAAGTGACCACTGTTGCTGTTCTGTGGCCCTACAGATGTGTGATCTGATGGTATAGGTGAAATCCTTACTGCTAGAGTTTTAGCTTTTAATTCCAGACCCAGTATCTGTTCCTTTGTACTGTAAGTTAAAAAAATGAATTGTCTTTTTTGGTCTATAAGGATCTTTTTAAGTTTTCTGTATTTCCTTCTCTAGATCAATCCCCGGGTTATCCTTAAGAACTTTAAGAAGCTTAATCACAGAGCCCCTGAGATCTCCACCCTCAAGAAACTCCTGTTACTCAGAGAGTGATATTCCAAGTCTCTCCAAGTCCTCCTGCAGGGTTTGGTTCTGAGAAATTATCGATATTATTTCAGAAGTGTTATCCCCAATCTTACATTGAAACATTTGCATATCAACTTCCATTGTCGCTGTTCTCTGTGAGATATCATTCAATTTTAATTCTAAAGCTTGGCACATCTATTAAATGCTTTTTTTATTTGGTTCTGATATCTTAAATCTTCATGTGATCTAGGTTTCAAGTTCCAGGAGTATCTGCTCTATTACAGTGTTAAGTGTTCTTAAAGTATGTGGGGCATAATAGTATCTTGGCACGTATCCTGTGATGCATAAGGACATACAGGGAGAGGTCTTATTGTACCTCCCCCATACTCTTCCTCTTCAGCTAATTCCCTCAGCACCTCACGCCTGTTCCTGACTAATGTCCCTTCCCTCACTTTGCTTCAGGTTGGGAGCCCTGGTCAAGGCCTCCCATTTGGGTCTCAGTCTCTATATATTCATATAATAATCCATGGGAATCTTAATTCTTGTGTGTTGTTATTTTAAAGAAGGAGTTCGGGGAGGGGTGACTCTAGAGACAGTAGTTGTTTTACCAGTGCACCTTCCCTGAGATTTTCATGAAAGTATTATAGTCTGAATTCAGCACCTGAGCGTATTAGGACGGAATGTATGAAGCTCTGTGGTTATACTGAATAAGCAGCTACCTATGTTATGCCATCTATTAATGTAATAACTGCACTTTCACAATTGCTTTATTAACCTTCCTGCTTTCTCAAATTTGCTTGAAAATGCACGATTTTTCCTCTTTTTTTTCAATATTTTCTTGGGGGGTTAATCCCCCCAAACCTCCCTTTTGGGGTTCGGGCTCGCTGCGCTCGCACGCTACGTGCTGTATGCAAATCACTTTGCGCCTCACCACTTTAAGCTGTCACCAACCGCCCCTGTGTAGCAGCAGCGGAAGCCGAGATCGACTCCGCAAATCGTGGTTAGCGCTGCTTTTGGAGACGAAAGCTGAAAGCCGTGGTACTGGTGGTAGCGGTGACCGCGGCGGTGACAGCGGATGTCTGGCCCTGCTCGGGGGACTGCAGGACGCCAGGGCATGGTGGCGCAAGGTGGTAAGGGTTGTGAAGAAGCATGCTTGCGCTCGCTCACGCTACCAAAATAGAGGTCTGCAAGAAAAGGCCGCTCTCCTGCTCACGCCCGCTCACCTCAGCGCTTTATCAGTATCCCCACAATCCAGCAGCCCTGGCCGCGGTCCTACACATGTAGCAGTAGACCTGTGTAGTGGCACAGTGTAGGCGAGCGCAGCCACTGTTAGTGAGTGGTTGTGAAGAGCGCGCCATCTCGGCGTGGGTGCAGCCTGCGGTGACACCAGGAGGCCCCGCTTGCCGAGGACCAGGGTTGGGAGGCAGGCCAGACAGTAACAGGGATAGCAGGCTCAGCAAGGGAGACCACCAGAAGGCAAGAGGGGCACTTCCACAAGGACAAGGTCTAGGCTTGCAGGTGACTCCCCCTTTCCCGTTACAACCAATCCCAGGCTGGTCTAAAGGAACTAAGGTCTATCTCAAATTAAAATAACAGAAACAACCAAATTCTATACGTACTGGTACAAGGAGAGTACAGGAGAGTATACTGAAGCATACTGAAGTTCCAGCCCGCGTCAGTTACCAGCGGTCTAAAGCCCTTGTTCGATCATGGCCATATAAGGAATGACTAACTTGAGTAAAAAGGTTACAAAGCAATAAAGCAAAAACAACTTAGTCTGCTGAAGGATAAACCTAGCTTTGACCCATAAGGGGCTATAAGAGGTCTACATAAAAGGAACAAGGAATAAGGAACAGAGGGATATAACAGGACATTTGCAGCACAGCATATCATGAGACCTGGATGAGTACGTGAAGGTCCAACGCTTAAAGGCAATACCACCAAGCATAAAGGAAAACTCATAACACCTTAGGGCCTCATGGATGAACCACCGTTAAAGACCAGGGGCCTTATTTATGAAGGCCTTGCGTCAGTTTTGCGCCGCCGATGCGTCACTTTTTGTGACGCACCAGCGGTGTAAAAAATGCGCCTCGTTGCGCCATATTTAAAAAGTGACGCATCTAGGTAGATGCGTCACTTTTTAAACCCCTGCGCCACATTATACCTGCGTCAGGTATAATGTATGCAGAGGGGGCGTTCCCCCGCAAAAAGCCTCGTAATAGTGACGCAGTGAAATCTATGAGATTTCACTGCGTCACTTTTAGGACGCTGTTGCGTCAAAATCTTACGCCTGCCTCACAGCAGGCGTAAGACTGGCGCAAGCCTTTCACATGGGGCTTTCCCCATGTGAAAGGACGCATTGCTGGAGTTGCGTCACTTTTGTGACACACTCCAGCAATGCGTCACTTTTGCGCTTACAGATACGTCAGAAATAATGACGTATCTGTAACTCCTTGCGACATGATGCGTCATACATTAAATATGACGCATCAGGAATGTCGTAAGGAGTGCGCAGTGAAAAGTGACGCATCGCTGTTTTCACACAGCGATGCGTCACTTTTCATAAATGAGGCCCCTGGCCTGACTCACAGCAAAATGGCTCCTTAATTTAAATAATCTAGGGCGCAACCAAGACAAGTGACGTCACTTTAAAAATGGAAAAAACAAATACCCTAAGCATGCCTAAATTGTACATAAAATTTAGCTTTTTGAGAAATGCGGGTGATACTCTCGTCTCGGGCTCAACAGCATTACTGGGCCTTCAGACACTCCTCCAGCCTACTCGACAATTGGACAGTGATAACCAAAAAGTAAAGAAAAGCTCTAGCTTGCGGGTGGACATATCCGGGGCAGTTCACACAACATCAGCCCTGCAGCGCCAAGCTACATGCAGCCCCCCCGAACCCCAAGACCCTGGGAGAACTATTCAAAGTTGAGACAGAGACATTTCAAGACCAGGGTCGCAAGGCAGAGTGGAAAATTTCCTTGGAAGAATTAGCCGCCTGCTCTCCTGACATCCTAAACGCAGCTTTGTTCGAAACCGAATCTATATTCAAGCACACAAACAAGGGAGGTAGCTGCGTTACAACAGAGGTGCTAACTATATGCAAGCTGGACAGCCTGACAGAAATCCTGCAGTCGGAAAATATAAAATATGAGCCCACATAGGAGAGGTCAGGCACGAAACCCACATTGGTACAACCTGTAACACTTCTGGACGATCAGGGCACAGATCATAAAACACCACTTGCCTCATCATTAATACAAATACAAACCAAATCAGAAACATTGCTAATCAGTGAAACGGAAGAGCCGAAAAACCAAAAAATCTCATTTTTAGGCAAACAAGAGCGGGAGGACCTCCTGACAACTTATTCGCAGCATAAGTGTAGGAATGAACATCCTGCAAAATTACTAATTGAAGGGCATCAGGAACATCAGGCAGACATGTAATCGCAAGAGGAGCAAAGCTCATTTAAAGATGAAAGCGGTTCACCAGGAAATATGCAATGAACAGACCATGGGAGTGCTTGGACAAGTTTGCTAAAAACAGTGCAACTCCTGGTAGAGGCCCTCCAATATCAATCTGATAAAATGGATACTCAACTGACACTATTGAATATCCTGGCAGTTTTTGTGGTTGAAATTGATGGAAAGCTGTTCACGTTAAATACTTTTTTACAAAATATATAGGTCCACATTCAAGCTAACAACCAAATCTGTGGATGTGGCCCAGTAGTTGATAAACTAGCCTCCCTTCCTGTAATGCTGAGTGATTTATGCTCACAAATCAAAAAAGCCTTACAATTTGCAAATACACGGCCCCTAGACGACCAGCCCTTAATTGGAAATCAAGAAGGCATGGCAACACTCTTGACTTCACCTGCAAAGGAAGACCATCCCCCCACCTACATAAAATCAAATTATAACATGAAAATAAATGAGGGCAGCAACAAAACAACAACAGCAGTCAAACTATTTGACCCTCTCGCAGAAGATAAATTGGAAAATAAAATGAATGCTAAAACAAAGACGTACACAAAGACGGAAAGGCCGAAACCAAAAAAGAAGTTCTAATCAGGACGGTTTCCTGCACCCCTTTGGGACAACATCATTACAAAAAAAACTAAACCAAAAAAGCAAATTTAAACTAGGAGGATAAAATAAAAGGAACATAGAAACCACGATAGGATCAAGTCAAATACCTTCTAGAGAAATGCAAGGTATAAATATCTCCTGGGAGGAAAGGTATGAATAGAAAATATCAATCAATCAATCAATCAGGGGATTTGTATAGCGCGCTACCCACCCAGAGGGTCTCAAGGCGCTTGGGGGAGGGGGGTCCGCTACTGCTCAAACAGCCAGGTCTTGAGTTGCTTCCTGAAGGAGAGGTGGTCATTCAAAAGCCTCATTAAAAAGGGATCGTCACTAACCTACGAAGAAATAAAGAGGAGGAGGCAACAGGGTACCATAACAAGAAACCAACCGCTTGAACTAAATCAGGAGCTCTCGGATTTTAGAAATCCGCTAACATTACCCATCAACTGTTGTGCCACCAAAGACAATCAGGCAAACAAGAAAAACCAGAGAAATTATAAAAGCGAAGTCTGAGACAACAGTGAACCAGATGGAACCAGGGACAGCCAAACTCATTACAAGAGTACAAACAACATACAAACAATCTCCACTTTAAAATGAGGGGTCCAATGGAGAGAGGGAGATCAGGTGACCTCAAAAGAAAACTGATTCAGCAGGGAGTTTTCAGGCCAGGGAATTATTGGACAGCTGGCAGAGTTAGTACAAAATAAACAGCCTGGAACTGAGGAAGGAAACATTTTGTATCCTAGGTACCCACTTGTGCCAAGACTATCATGCAACAAGGCTACTACTGAGTCCCGAAGTAATTGCAACACGTAATGAGATATTGCACAAAAGTGAAGAACTTATATCTGTAAATAACTGTTATTTTAATATTAATAATAATGAATTGTAAAAATGATGAATTGAATTTGTATATTTATTGTATTTTATGAACCTTCTTGTGTAGATACGTTATAATGATTGAGTATTGGTGATTCTTGAATTGTAAGATTTTAATTAATCATGCAATAAATAAATATATTATAAGTAATCGCAACACCGCCGTCCCTGAAACAACTAGGAGGGACACATGCACCGTATGGTTCACACCAGGATATAGATCTAAAGGAAGACATGACATCATGAACCGAGGTACTATACTCCGTTTGCTGTTTCATATACCAACCTTGACAGAGGTGTCGACGTAAGACTTGGCTTCAATAAAATGTATTAAATGTAAGGACGCCGTGGAAGGAGAAAAAACAAAAACAACCTGGACATCAATATCAATTGCACAAAAAATACTTCTAGAAAGCAGTACCTTTAAAAACTGGGGGATAAACTTCACCGTGTACACCAAACAAGAATACCCTTGTTTGCTAACCCCAGAAAAAATCATGGCAGGTGAAGCAACAGCAAATAGATCAAAAACGTTGGTGCTAAAAGGAGATGTGGGACCCAGTCCATTAAATAAAGAGCTTCCTCCGGCAAATGTCAGAAACTGCCTGGTTTCCACTACACAATCAAATTGGGAAACAGATCTAAGATGGATCTCAAGGACAATAAATAATCGAAAAAATTGACAGTACCACAGTCCATTGAGAAGGACAAGAACAAAAGGGTATCTACGAATATGCTTTTGGAATGTAAATGGATTAGCCAATAAACTGACACAGAGACTTTGTCACCTACACAAGAGTTGCTTCGAAAGCAAAAGGTGCTGCTGAAGAAACAAAAAAGGGAAGCTAATAGATCGGTGGAGGAAGATCTCTGGGCAAAATTACATGCTGATATGAAACAGAGTAATGGCGCTAGATTCTGGAGAACTATAAATCAATTCATTCATCCTGCCAACAGGGGAATCACCTCTAACATCTCAGAGGAAGTGTGGGTGAACTACCTGAGGGCTCATTTCCATCAAGACTCGGGAATCATGGCCCTTAGTCAAAGAACTCAAACCTCTCTAGGAGGCCTAATAACCAACACTACATTGGCCACAAGTAACAATATTGCTCTGGGGAAACCAGACGGATATGTACCAACAGAGAACCCTCTAAAGAGTAAAATTATGTCCATTAAGCGGCGAATAGGGGAGGGAAGGAAAGAAGGGGCTCCAGGCCCAAATGGTATTTCACTGGTACTCTACAAACAAGAAGAAAATGCATGGGCCGCAGCATTAGAACCACTATTCATAGAAATAAGGTTGCTGAACATACTTCCAAGCTCCTGCAGAGGATCAGTTATTGCACCAATTTTTAAGACAGGTGAAAAATCGCGACTACAAAACTATCGGTTAGTGGCTCCCATGGATAATGAGGCAAAGTTCTTTGCAGGAATGTTACTAGAGGAGCTCCAGGTTTGGGCCAAAGAGAAATCTGTAATTCCACCAAATCAGACTGGATTTGCAAAAACATTCGGAACAACGACAAACATTCTAACCATGGCAATGCTAATGGATAAGGCAGAAAATAGAACAATGCCACTACATTTGTGTTTTTTAATACTACAAGGCAGCTTTCAATCATGTAAATCGTAACAGCCTATAATCCAAACTGCACAGCTGGGGGATCCCACAGCCCCTATTAAATCTGGTGATGGATCTGCCTATGGACACATGGGTTCAAGTTAAACTGGGCGATGGGACCCTCCTGTCAACTGAATGGGGGCTTAAACAAGGATGTGTTCTAGCACCCACATTGTTTAACTTATTTCTAGCAGACCTCGTTCTGCTGTTAAATAGCTGTACCACACATGCCCCAAGAATAGGAGGATTGAAGACACAATGGAATATAAATACCTTGGCGTGAAGATAGATAAAGGAGGCTGATTCACGGCACAGAAAGACAGCTTCAGATATAATGGTCTTGCCTTAGCAATCTATCTAAAAGCACTAAATAATAAATTAAATGGTCCATTGATTCTGCCCTTGATGCAAGTGGCACGTGCTAAGATTCTGCCAACAATTACCTATGGCAGCGAGGCGCCGAGAGGAAGAGACCCTAAACACTTGACACTACGGTCACAGCTTCTTACAGGGTTATTTATGGTCTGCCCAAATTTACTTCACATGCGCAAATCAGGATAGAGTTTGGTATACAAAAACAGTCCTTGGCAAGAAAAGGTGCGTATATTATCATCTGGGACAAATTGCGGAAATCCACACAAGGAACACTAGATGAACACCTGTGGAAGGAGTTACAACAACAAACCGCCTCACCAGCTGCTAAATATCTCAAAATCAGCTTGCACAATAAGGGTCTGGATCAGCTCTGGGGTGCCCCCACAGATACTAGTTCATTTAAAAAGTTGTTTGAAAGACGATCAAATATATTTCATGGATTGAGGACAAGGCCTCACTCTCGACAAGGGCGCTCAGATGGATGACCCTGAAAATTTACACAACGTCAGCTGCTCAAAACTATTTTGATTTGGGCAATGCTAAAGCCACAAAAATTAAGTTTTTGAAGCACAGACTTGGTTTTGTTACCCTGTATACAGCACTTTCCACATTGGCTAAAGGAAAAAGCGGGTATGATCTGCCACTTATGCGGCTCAGTGCAAGAAGATCTGCTGCACCTGCTATGCGCATGTAAAGATCTCTCACAAGAACTGAAACAACTATTGAAACATCATTTCAACCAGAGAGGGGTAGGTACAAGGAGACAAGCAGTGCTGGCTTGTTTTGCACCGAATGACCCACAACTGAACTGCTGTCTAGTAAAGTTCCTGAGGCTATGTGAAAAGAAAATGCCAGTACAACAGCAATAAACTATTCTAGTCAGTACGGAGGATCTCAGAGGTTGTTCCCCTTTTATTTATTTAAATCTGGACAGTAATGTACTTTACAACAGTCTAAGTACTTTTTGCACTTTTATTGAAGCAGTAGTGAAGGGAATAAATGGACTGGAATTAAGTACCTTTAACCTAAAAAACTGATAAGAACTTGATTAGGGGAACCTGTTTTCTCTGTTATGAAATCGATTTCTAAACAAATGTGTATTATGAGACCTTTTACGTAAAACTGTTTTAACTTGATGGTATTTTGTATTGCAACGGTTTTAATTAACTATGCAAATAAATGACTTACTTACTTACTCCCCTGAACCTTAATCTTGCTTCATCTGATGCTGACACCGTCTCCCTCAGAGAAATCCCCTCGCCACTTTCGTTGCTTTATTTAGAACAGGAAAGCTCCTTTATGGAACACTCATTTTGGATATTTTGTCTCTCTTACATTATTATCTTTTTCCTCATAATATACAATTTTCTGTTGCTTGATTATTTTAATATGTAAGACAATGTCCCGGGCACATGTTCGAAGTGTAAACACAAAGTTAAGTTTCCTTCTGTAACTCTCTCAAAGTAAAGTAACTGGGTAAAAACACTGCTGTAAGTGGTAGGAGTGATGAGGAACAATTCACGCGGGGAGGATGGGTAATCCAAACCCGCGTGCAGGTAGCACAGTGAAAACGGGCGGGTACAGCCGTATCACAGGATTCCTCTGAAAGCGGTGGAGTAACACTGAGAGCAGGGCTTTAAGTGGGATGAAAAAACTGGGGGGTCTCTCAAAGGGGCGTGGCCACCAATTAGGGGCGTGGCTTTTAAACACTTGCGCTAAAAAACGGTGTTTAGTATAGTGTGCCGCCCAACTTGTAGTTGTTGTTTCTGTCATTGCATCCAGATATGTGATACAACAAGTAACATCATACCTACAAGTAAGGACTATTGGCTTTGTCAATTGTTATTAGTCGCATAAGATAAATAAGCTGCAACTATATCTTGTTCCATATAATACTGAAAAAGCTTCCAATTAAAGCCCTGTTGACCCTACCACAATGTTGCTGCTCTTGTGTTTCAGAAAGAGAAGGGAAATCCAGAGAGAAAATGACTCTCTTTTAAGGATTTCCCTTCCCCCACAAAGCTCACCTGGCATGACGTCGTGCCGTAACTTCTCCATCCATTAGTGAGAAGTGAGCAGTGTGGGCAGCGCACATCCATGTGCTTGTTGTCTCGAAACGGGTCTCTATCTGGCTGTTTTGCGCCCTGGCACTTTTTTTCCGGACTGCAGTGACAGTAAACTGCTGTCTCTGCAGTCTGGAAAAAAACGGACCCTCTGTGCCAGGGCTCAAAACAGAGCCCGATAGAGACCAGTTTCGAGGCCTCTTTTAAAAAACTCCCAGTGCTCAGACCCCTTGAGACCCGGCCCACTTAAAGCCCTGACTGAGAGTGAAGTCTGTCTCGTCTTCCAGATGCGGATGTGTTTTTTACCCAGTTAATCCGTCCTGACCGGGTTGGAATTATCACCGATCCTAGGACTCATATTTCAGTTCATATTCAGCATTACATTTCCAACTGAAAATAACTACTGATGTCGACTACAACCTACTTTACTTTGAGAGAGTTACAGAAGGAAACTTAACTTTGTGTTTACACTTCGAACGTGTGCCCGGGACATTATCTTTAATTTCGCTGTCGGTCCCGAACCTACACATTCACTGGGGTTGTTTGGGTTTCCCCTGACCAGTGAGCACCGTATTTTATCTATCAGAAAATGTCATACCGATTGCTTCCCAGCCAGAGCGCCATTCTTCCTGTATCACCTAAAACCCCACACAGAACCTATATATTTAATATGTATGCTTTGATGATTTATTCCCAGAACGTTTTCACACCATTCTCTGCAGTTGCTCTGTCATTGCTTTCACTGCGATTGCAATATATATCTTATGTCAACTCCTTTCTTGCACTTCAAGTCGATAATGAAAGGTCCATACGACCAGTGAGGGAACCTGTATGATGACTTTTCCAAGAGATTGAAATTCAACCATCCCCGCTCTATCAAGTGCCAGCAAATGGAGGATGGTTTGTTACTGTAGTGTAGTTTGCTACAATAGTATAGAAAAGATCTAGAGCGGGGTCTCCAACATTTTCTGTCATATGAGCTACCTATGTTCAATTAAACTCATTGTGAGCTACTAATATTATTAATGTAGTAATAGTGACCACATCAAACAAGATTACATTAGTAGCCACTACATTCAAGATTGGGACCAGCGATCAACTCAGTGAGTGAAGCAGGCTTGGTTGCTAGCAATAATGTAAAAAAGACTTTGCCAATATGGAATTCCACTGCATGGGTAATACATAACAACCATAGGTGCAATGCCTCTCGCACCAGAGCAATCACATTTATAAACAGCCTCCCCAGAGCCACATGATTTATCACTCAAATATCAGCTTTAAGGGAAGGAGCTATGACGGCAAACAAGATGGCTGCATAGGCTCCCGGCTCCGCCGACCTCCGTATCCCGCCACAAGATCCTGTACATTATCCTGATTTTACGCCCAGCCCCTGCGTGAATGAACTGTTCCTCATTCCGATGGTGAAATCCGAAAATTTTTATCGGCTGGTTTTACGAAGTTACATCGAGCTGAACATTGTGGCCTATTCCAGCGGTGAAGCCGGGGCCTCGAGTATCTGCAAGGCCAGGCTGCAGTGCAACAACATTGGCTGAGAGACCCAGGCAGGGTCAGGTCAATCGTAGTGGAGGCTTCTTTTGCGCCCGAATTTGGTGGCAATTGTTTTCTTTGCTCAGCATTGATGAATAGGTGACCTTGCTTGCTACTGACTGTGGGTGGGCGTCCCCGTCCCGCGGACCCGGTGTTGGTTCCCGCCGGGGTTCGGCGGGTCGGGACCCCGGCCAGCGGCGTTAAACCGGGTGAACGCAGCTGTAGAGAACGACGGGTCACCGTCCACGCTTGCCCTTTCGTGATCCTGTTTGTTCCCCCGGAGATGCCAGATTCACCCGGGGAGGTGATTGTGATTGGTCTTGGGCATGAGACTATGGATCGAACGGTGTCTGAGCTATCGCTGGGGTCAATATTGGCAGAACTTTGGGCGTTTCACTCACAAGTGGATGTTTTATTGACTAAAATGGATGCAAGCCTTTCTGGAATGCTACTTGTGGTACCGGACACTGCCCCACTGTTGGAACAGCAATCTGCAGCCATTCAAGCCGCGGCCATTTTGACTCTGTGCGAGGACCCCATGGGGAGCGAGTATTGAAACCATCGGATGGTGCCCTGGAAGATGGTGTCCCTGAGGTCGTGAGTGTACCACCGCACCTTCCATCACTATTAACTTTGGAGGTATCGAATGGCGCTCCCCCCCCCCAAAGACTTGTGTTGTAGACTCTTCTCTCATCTTGTGGTCGTCTCCTCCCTTTTTTGAGATTTTACGACCCCGGGGCAAGAAACATCGGGACTGTCCAGCTAGGAGAGGGAGATTTTCTGCGCCTGAAGTTCTCATGGACTTACTAGCTACAAGTGGTAACGGATTGATTCTCAATGACTTCCTTCTCCTCTATGACTCGTTTGTGTGCTTTTGGGTATCGCTGGGGAGGGTTCGTGTGCTGGTTCGAAAGGGTCAAGGTTAAGATCAATTAAATCGGGACGGTTTGGAATGGCTATTATGGATGCTCGATCTGCAATTGTTTGATTTAAGAGGCTGGGCGGTGTATCACGGTGCCCCCTAATTTCTTTTATAAGGGTCGCTCTACATCCGTCTTTTTGCGACAGGGGGTGTCTGTTTCTGGCGGGGGGACTAAGGGGCTGGGAGCATATACGAACAGGCCCTCCTCCATTCTTCTTTTTCCTTCTTTTAGGGTTTTAGTTACTTGGGGCGACAGGCACGCTGCTAGTGGGGTTAGGCTATAGCCATCGGCAGGGGTGCAGGGTGGGGGGTTGGAGCTTTTTTTTTTTTTTTGCCTTTTTTATTTTCTATGGCCTTTTTCTCCCTTCCCTTTCTTTCCTTTAGGATCAGTATAGTTTGTGAATGTATTCTGATTTCACTGTGTTCTGGAATTTAGTGTCCATGCTTCTTACGTTAGTCGGACTTCCGGGTGGGCAGGCCCTGAGAACTGGCGCTGACGAAAATGTATATTGTATTGTTTACTCCGATTCATAAACATTGGCGCCAGAGTTCCACATATGGCTGTTTTTAGATGCATATCCTGTTTCTTGGCCTGTCCCTGTATCCTTCTGTTTGATTGTATGGCACCTGATCCGTTTATTTAGATAACATAAAATAAAACCTCTATTATATCCTGTGACTTATTCATGCGTTCTAATACAAGTTCTATCCTGAATCGCTGCTGGACCTCAGGGTTGTCGGCTGATAAGCTGTGTTGTACCGCGATTTAATGGGTTCTAATTGTGTTTAGCGGCCGACCCCTGCGGTTGTAGGCCCATACTTGTATTTTATGAATGCTGCAATAAAGGTTTTTTAAAAAAAAATATGTATATAGGCTTTAAATATATTTTAGAAATTCAGCAGATTTTCTCCAAATATTATATTATGACTTTTGTAAATAGGTACCTTTGCGTCTTAAATAACCACTCTCAATTTTGGTAGACATAAATTAATTAACCCATGCAAAAGCTTCTATTTAGTAAGCTTAGCTGCACACAGGAGAGCTACTCACAGGTAGCTGGAGAGCTACCAGTAGCTCACAAGGTACTTGTTGGATAAGCCTGATCCAGTGCTTGCTCAAGCCCAGTCCATGTCCCTAAAGCTCATGGCCCAATTTGGAAGATCAGCTTTGTTTCAGCTGTCCTGACGGCATTCGCAGTGGTTGAGTAGTGAGTATAGGAAGTGTTTTTAAAAGTGGTAGTGAAAATCACATTTACAAGTTTTCCATGACCAGGACTTGTAAAATTTAAACGAACATGTCCAACTTTTAGGTACACTTCATCCAGGCCTTTGGGCTTCGGGTGACAGGCTGATGTTTTAGGACTGACAAAAGAGTTATTTTTCCTGGCCGAAATCACAGTTTAAAACTGCACACAGGCTGCAATGATAGGCTTGAGGCATGTTTTAAAGGGCTACTGAAGTTGCAGAATCGGGGCTGCATGCCATAGGAAGCATTTAATTTACAATCCCTGGGTACATGTAGTATCACTTTACTACAGACTTGAGTGTTAAGTAAATGTTACCATGTGTAAAGGGGAGAGCTCAAGCACTTTAGAACTGGTTAGCTGTGGTAAAGTGCACAGAGTCCTAAGGCCAACAAAAACATGTGCAGAAACAGGAGGGGTAAAGGCAAAATGTTTTGGGGTGACCCTGCAGAGAGTGCCAAGTCCAACAGTTCACCGTTTTGAGTAGTGTCATGTGTTCTTTTCCATCACACTTCACAAAAATAGTCTGTTTCTCTTTGCATTTTGGTACTAAAATAGAATTTTGCCATGTTGCTGTGTCCCACAAAAGTATCCCTGAAAGTCCCTCAATCTTTAACCACATCTTGAAAAAGAATATGGAGGGTCTGAAATTGCCCTGTGCAGCATAATTATGATCTGCTGATAGTGGCGGTGTCTTGTTTGTAGGCTTCTTGTATCACAAGAAGCCTGCAAACAAAACATCATTGTATAGTTGAATCACTTGGTTGAGAACGTACATAAAGTGACCCAGAGTAAACTGCAGTACTGTCAGAAAGAGGCACTGTATCTGGGACATCACATTGAGAAGAGGGGAAGCAAGTTGTTGCAAGAGACAATCTTTGCCAATTTGCAAATTAACCCTTCCTCTATTCAGAGAAGTCAGGTTGTTTCTGGGAAGGATGAGCTACTGTCGTCAGTGGATTCCCCACTTTTGCAAAGTGGCCAAACCTCTGCAGAGGTTAACACACAATAATGTGTCTGATCAGACAACATGGGACAACAACAGCATGAATGCTTTCCTAGAGCTGAGAGAAAATCTCGGTCGAGTCACAGCTAGATTGCAGTGAATGGGAGGGCTGTGCACTTTCAGTGCTTACCAAAATGCATGGTGATTCCTGAAGACCAGTAGCATATCTTTCTGCCAAACTTGACCCCATAGTCGCTGGACTGACAAGCTGCATAAAGCGGTCGCAGTGGTTGGTGTCAGCATCAAGAAGAGTGGGAAAGTCATGGTATATCCTCTTACAGTGATGGTTCCTCACATGGAAATATTACCTACTCGTACCAAGACCCAACATTTGATAAATAGCTGGACCACACTTTATAAGAAGGGCATACCAGCTCTAGAAAATATCCAGTAGCTTAAATCATGCCACATTGTTACCCCTGCCTGAATTGAAAACTGAAGGAGGAAGTTGAACATGTCTGTCTCAATGTAACAGAATTGTGCACCAACCCAAGACCCAATATCAAATAAGAACCCCTCATGGAACCCAAGTGGCTCAATTGGCTGCACTTCCCATAGATTGCTCTGTCTCAGCCAAAGGAGAGTTACTCGTTTCAATGATAGTATAGCTTTGGTATCGGCAACTATTTTGGACAGTTGAAGTCACAAAGGGGGCTCATGACGCCTCCTGGATCTCTGATTCGGAATGGAGAATGTGTAATAAAACTACTTGAAGAATTGCATATGGCCAAGAGATTACTGCGGTAAATGTGCAGCACACATGAGGGGTAATGAATATGCAACAGCTGGCAAACCAATATGCAAATGAGGTCCCCCAGTAGTGTATTCTAGTGTCCTGTGCACTTCATGGCTGATTTTCAAAGGAACCTTTAAATGAGATAAATCTCAATTTATTGTTGTTTGTTTTTACTTGGGAGGAAGAGATTGCATGAAAAAGTGCCAGTGGTAGAACAGCAGGCCTGGGTCAGAACAGGTTGTGCAAAGAATGAGCGTATGATTTGGGTTTCAGCTGATGGAAGACCTGTATTGCCAGACAGACTGTTGTGCCCGATGGCCAGACATTTCAATGGTCTCATACACAGTAAACAGACAAAATATCGAGTTCAAAATATCGACCTACCAGA
Source organism: Lissotriton helveticus (assembly GCF_964261635.1). Taxonomy (NCBI): domain Eukaryota; kingdom Metazoa; phylum Chordata; class Amphibia; order Caudata; family Salamandridae; genus Lissotriton; species Lissotriton helveticus. The sequence continues at coordinate 88,157,627 of NC_136063.1, forward strand.
ATATCGATGTTGAAATATCATCATGCTAGAATATCCTCGACAAGAATATTGAGTTGAGGGTAAGAAATATAATTTTTTTAAACAGCGATGTTAAAAATATATTTTTTTTAGTTAGTGTTAGCTATGTTAGTATTGAATTTAAATGTATGTGTTCTATATTTTTGTGTAAGTATTGCTTTTGTATTTTAATATGTGTGTTACATTTTTATGTTATTCGTTTTGCTTTTTAGTTCCGTAGCAGTTTGTGGGTTCATAGGGGAATAGGGTGGGAAGTAATTTAATTATAATACATTTATTAATAATATTTAGAAGTTATTAATTATTTTTAATTAAATGTTGTGTTTTATTTCTGTAGCGGGTTGTGGGTTTATGGGGGAATAGGGTGGGAAGTAATTTAATTATAATAAATGTATTAATAATTTGTAGAAGTTACTAATTCTTTTTTTAATTAAATTTTGCATTTTATTTCCATAGCGGGTTGTGGGTTTCTAGGGGAATAGGATGGGAAGTAATTTAATTAATATTTATGTATCAATAATTTATAGTGTTAAATGTGGTAATTAATTTAATATTAATTATTTATTAATTTATTATTAGTAATGATTAATTAATTGTTAAATATGTTAACTGTCTTATTTTTTAAGAGTGGGTTGTGGGTTTATAGGGGAGTGGGGTGGCGAGTAAATTAATTATGATTAATTAATTGATGTTTTTATTAATCAATATTTATGTTTTTCATATTGTATATTGTTACATATGGTTATTAATGTATTATTAATGATTTATTATTCGGATATTAATAATTGTTAGTAAATTAATAACTATGTTAAATGTGGGTTTTTGTGCGTTTGTAGGGGAGTAGGGTGGGAAGTAATTTAATTGTATTAATTTTTTTTATGCAACGCCATTTTATAGTGTTAATTGTGGGAACTAATTAATTAGTTATTGTTTTTTAATTTGCTTGTTAATTGTTATTAGTTAATTAATTTTCAATTATGTTAATTTTGTCATGTGTTACAATATTGGTGGTGTTGTTTATAGGGGAATATGGTGGGAGGTAAGTTACTTTTGAATAATTAATTATTTCTTAATTAATGATAATTATTATGCTGGAGTGGGAATACTAAATAATTCCCCTCCGCTATCCAACACTTTCCCTACTGTTTTATTTGCTGGAGTGGGAATAGTAAAATGTACCCCCCCTACCCCCGTTATCCAACACTTTCCCTACTGTTACATTCGCTGGAGTGGCAATAGGGATTTTCACCTACCCGCTATCCAACACTTTCCTTATTGTTGCACTCACTGGAGTGGGAATAGGAATTCCCCCCGCCCCCCCCCCCGCCCCCCCCCCTCTCCCGCTATCCAACACTTTCCCTACTGTTGCACTTACTGGAGTGGGAATAGTAATGTTTACCCCCCCCCCGCTATCCAACATTTTCCCTACTGTTGCACTCGCAGGAGTGGGAATAGTAATTTTTACCTCCCCGCTATCCAACACTTTCCCTACTGTTGCACTCACTCGAGTGGGAATAGTAATTTTCACCCCTACTCTATCCAACACTTTCCCTACTTTTGAACTAAATTATTAGTACAAAAGTAGGGATTTTTTTTATTTATAATATTTATGTTACAGGTGTGTGTATATATATTGAATTGTATTTTTTTTATATATTTCTAATATGTTATAATTAAATAATTTTATTTATTAATTATTTTAAAGTAAATATATATATAATAAATTGTAAACATGTATGTTTATTTTTTAAATTAAATGTAATATTTATACATTTTTTCATTCACAACTTTAAAATAATTTATTTTTCAGTTAATTGTATTTTTTTCCTTATTTTACAATATTTTGTTACCTTAAAAAAACCCAATATATTTAACTTCGATACAATAGAAAATGGGATCTGTGCACACGTCAATTATTACACTGTACAGTATTGCCAGTCAAATCATGCACAATATAACTCAAAGACAAAAAATGTTGATATAGTCTTGATTGTTGTGATCTTCAATTCAGATTTTTATTTGCAACGCCCACCCAACACGTGTTTCGTCAGGATGATACACCCTCGACTTCGTCAGGGCTCCAAATGGGCAGTGATATTTTAATTGTTGTTGCAATATCTCTATGCTCTCTGCCGGTTGTACTTCCGTCCTGGCTGCCAGGTTCGAACGGATTAAAAATCAACACCGCTTATATCCAGCAGCTTGTATTCAATATGGTGTCTTAATGTGGTAAGGCACCGTTCGTGTGTGCACGATCGATATCCGAAGCAGATGCCGCAGCTCCAGTACTGCTGCCGGTAGCGTCCTCGCGTGTGAATATTTAACTTCGATATTTTAAACCATATTTTATTTTCGAAATTTTTTGTACTTACCATGTTGTAGATAGGATGTCGATATTCTGGACATTGATATTCTTGACACAATATTCTGGCAGGTTGATATTGTTGTCGTTGATATTATGTCAGTAATCCCTCGTACACAGAGCGAGAGATGCAATGCTGAGGATGTTTACACAGAACTGGTTCAAATCCCGTTTAGAGGTATAGCTGAGAATTTGTGGCACAGAGGAGTTGTCTGCTAGAAGATAAATGTAGGGAGAAGAACCTACGCTACCATGAGTTAGTTACAGCTGGACTTTATCAAGATGCCTGTCTGTAACAGGCTGAGACTTGTATTGGTTATTGTGTGCAAGTTCTCCCGTTTGGCTGAAGCATACCAGACTAGAAGAAATGACAGCCTGATCGTAGCTAAACTGCTGGTGCATGAACTGATTGATGATTTCTCTGGAGTCAGATAGAGGGACTCATTTTAATAAAGAAGTCATAAAAATGCTGTGTGTAGCTCTGCAGGTGGAACAGAGACTGCACTGCGGTTACCGACTGAGGCTCCTGGCACTGTAGAACAGATCAATGGGATGCTGAAGTAATGGCTGGTGAAAGTGTGTGAGTCCACTGCTTTGAAGTGGCTGGATGCCTTGCCATTGGTGTGGATGAGACTCTGAAGTACGCCTCATTGGCAAACAGGATTGTGCCCCATGAGATCCTCATGGGCCGAGCTGTGCCTGTAAATGCACTTATGAATGTCACAGATGATATGTTTCTCGACTACTGCAAAGGACTGACTGACTTGGTGTATTCTGCTTCTTACCGGGGTGGGCTGTCACCGCCCTCCCTCCTCAGGAGCAGTACCATCACCTCAGTCCAGAGGAGTGGGTCCTGTTGAGATAGCCAGTTCGGAAGTCATGTTTGGAACCCCAATGGAAAGGCCCCTTTCAAGTTACACTTGTAATCAATCAATCAATCAATCACTGCATTCATAAAGCGCGCTACATACTCGTGAAGGTCTCAAGGCGCTGGGGGTGGTGGGGGCGCTACTGATCGAAGAGCCAGGTCTTGAGGAGTCTTCTGAAGGTCAGCAGGTCTTGGGTCTGTCGTAGGCTGGTGGGGAGAGCGTTCCAGGTCTTGCCGGCGAGGTAGGAGAATGATCTGCCACCGGCGGTGGCTTTCCGGATACGAGGAACTGTGGCGAGGGCAAGGTTGGCTGAGCGGAGGTTTCGGGTGGGGGTGTGGAAGCTGAGACGGTTGTTGAGTTATGTGGGTCCAGTGTTATGTAGGGCTTTGTGTGCGTGGATGAGGAGTTTGAAGGTGATCCTCTTGTTGACGGGGAGCCAGTGCAGGCCTCTCAGGTGGGGTGTGATGTGGCTGTGTCGGGGTACGTCGAGGATCAGTCGTGCCGAGGCGTTCTGGATTCGTTGAAGTCGTCTCAGGAGCTAGGTTGTTGTTCCTGAGTAGAGGGCGTTCCCGTAGTCGAGTCTGCTGGTGACAAGGGCCTGGGTGGCGGTTTTTCTCGTGTCGGGAGGGATCCATTTGAAGATCCTGCGGAGCATGCGGAAGGTGTTGAAGCAGGACACGGAAACGGTGTTGCCTGCTCATGGAGAGGGTGGAGTCGAGGATGACCCCCAGGTTGCGTGCGTGGTCTGTGGGTTCCGGGGCTGTGCCTAGCGATGTGGGCCACCAAGAGTCGTCCCAGGCCGATGGGGTGGGTCCGAGAATGAGGACCTCCGTCTTATCTGAATTCAGCTTCAGTCTGCTGTCCTTCATCCAGTCGGCTACGGCCTTCATTCCTCTGTGGAGGTTGGCTTTGGCGGTGTGGGGGTCTTCGGTGAGGGATATGATCAGCTGGGTGTCGTCGGCGTAGGAGATAATGTTGAGGTTAAGTTGTCGTGCGACGTGGGCGAGCTGTGTCATGTAGATATTGAACAGTGTCGGGCTGAGGGAGGATCCCTGTGGGACGCCGCAGATGATCTCGGTGGATTTTGAGCGGAAGGGTGGGAGGCGGACGCTCTGGGTTCTGCTGGAGAGGAAGAATGTGGTCCAGGCCAGGGCCTTCTCTTGAATTCCGGCGTCATGGAGGCATGCTGATAGGATGCCGTGGCAGACTGTGTCAAAAGCTTCTGATAGGTCCGGGAGGATGAGGGCGGCTGTTTCTCCTTTGTCCATCTGGATTCTGATGTCGTCGGTGGCGGCAATGAGGGCGGTCTCGGTGCTGTGGATCCTGCGAAAACTGGATTGGGAGGGGTCCAGGATGTTGTTGTCTTCGAGGTAGCTAGTTAGCTGTTTGTTGACAATCTTCTCTGTCACTTTTGCCAGGAATGGGAGCAGGGAGATGGGCCGGAAGTTCTTGAGGTCCTTGGGGTCCACCTTGGGCTTCTTCAGGAGGGCGTTGATCTTGGCGTGCTTCCAGCTTTCCGGGAAAGTTGCTGTCTTGAAGGAACTGTTGATTGTTTTTCAGAGGTGGGGGCGATGGATGTGCTGGCTTTGTTGAAGACGTGATGGGGCAGGGGTCATATGGGGATCCAGAGTGGATGGAATTCACGATTTTGATGGTGTCTTTGTCGCTGACGTTGGACCAGGCAGTCAGGCGGCCGGTGCGGGTGGTGGTTGCAGGGGTGGTGGGCTCTATGGTGGGTGCCGGGGTGTCGGAGTTGAAGCTGTCATGGATGTCGGTGATCTTGCGGTGGAAGAAGGCGGCCAGGGAGTCGCACAGGTCCTGTGATGGTGGGATGTCGTTGGTGTTGGAGCTGGGGTTGGAGAGTTCTTTCACGATGTTGAAGAGCTCTTTGGTGTTGTGTGCGTTGTTGTCTGAACGGTCCTTGAAGGCGGTCCTCTTGGTGGTCCTGATGAGTTGGTGGTGTCTGCGGGCGGCGCTCTTGTGGGCTGTATGGCTGTCTGGTGTTCGGTCGTGGAGCCATTTCTTCTCCAGCTTCCGACAGGTGTGCTTGGATGGAGATCCGGAGGTCTTCGGTGAACCAGGCGGCTTTTTTGTTGGTGTGGTTGGTTGTGGAGGTCTTGAGGGGGGCGTGGGGGGCGGCGCAGTCGTTGATCCACTGTTTGAGGTTGGTTGCGGCGGTGTCTGGGACAGTCGGGTCGGTGGGAGGTCTCAGAGCGAGGGTGGTGGTCAGTTAGTCCTCGGTGACCTTCCTCCAGCAGCGGCGTGGCAGCTGTTGGGTGCGGTGGTGTGTGGTGGGTTTCCTGAAGTTGAAATGGACACATCAGTGGTCGGTCCAGTGAGGTTCGGTGGTGTGGTTGAAGGAGACGTGGGGGCTGGTGGAGAAGATGGGGTCCAGCGTGTGTGCGGCTGCGTGGGTGGGTGCCGCCACGAGCTGTTTGAGTCCAAGGTTGGCGAGGTTGGCGATCAGGGCGGTGGAGTTTGTGTCGTTGTTGTTCTCGAGGTGGAAGTTCAGGTCCCCGAGGAGGATGTAGTCCGTGGAGGAGAGGGCGTGGGTGCTGACGAGGCCAGCGATGGTGTCGCTGAACTGTGTCTGTAGATGAGTGTTCCTCTGAGGGTGGTGTTGGGGTCGGTGTGGATCTGGAAGTGCATGTGCTCTGCGGAGGCGAGGGTGTCGTCGGGGTTGGTCGAGATTCTGATGGTGTCTTTGTGGATGATGGCGATTCCCCCTCCTATCTTGTTGGTGTGGTCTCTGCGGGAGATTTTGTAGCCCTGTGGGATGGCTATTGCGATGTCCGGTGCTGAGGTGGCGGTCAGCCAGGTCTCCGTCAGGAAGACGATGTCGGGGGCGGTAGAGTCTAGGAGGTCCCAGAGTTCGATGGCGTGTTTGCGAGCGGAGCGAGTGTTGAGGAGGATGCAGCGGAGGTGGTTGGCTTCTCTGGTTGGTGGTCTGGTGGGCTGGATGCTGGTGAATCTACAGTTCCAGAAGGTGAAGGGCCCTTGGGTGCACTTCGGGGTGGCCCGGTATCAGGGGTGGTCTTGTTCGGTGTTGAGTGCGTGGAGGGTGCTGGAGGTGTAGTGAAGTCTGGCGTTGCGGGGGGCACAGGGTTCAGGGGTGATGGCGCAGGGCGCGGTCCAGGTGCGGACGGGTGCAGACAGGCTTGCCTTTGGCATGCCTTCGGTGTGCCAGCGGGGCGCCCGCTGAGCGCGTCTGCTACGCGGCCGCCGCGTGACCTCCTTAAGAGGCGAAGTGGGAGGGAGGGGCAGCTGGGAGGCGGGAGCGAGGCGGCCAATGGGCGGGCGGGCAGGGAAACAGAAAGGAAAAGGGGGCGGGCCGTGGGGGAGCAGCAGCGGGGAGCGGGGGGGGCACAGAGGGCAGGGGCACACTAGGAGCCGTAAGACTCCACAAAAGACAAAGGTACAATAAAAACAGGAGAGCAACAACAATACTACAGTGGGGAAGAGGAAAGCAAACCCGGGGCACACCAGCGGCGAACCCTCGGCGGCACTCTGGTCCGGGAGGAGTCGAGCAACGTGGGGAGTGACCTGGGGTCAGGTCATGCTCACCTGCGCCGCGCGACCTCCTTAAGAGGCCAAGTGGGAGGGAGGGGCAGCTGGGAGGTGGGAGCGGGGCACCCAGCACTGCTGTGAAGTATGGTGGACTGCCTAACTGGATGCAGGTCTCCCATACCTGGCGGGTGAGATGTTCAAATGGAAAAGTGGTAATACATGTCACCGATCCACAACCCAGAAGAAAAAGGTCCCTCTTGTATCACATATATATATTAGTACCTTTAATTCTCCCCTAAAAATACCAATATGCCTAAATGCTCTTCCACACTCACAATCATGCGATAAGACCTGTTTATTGCAAAGATATGTATCCTTTTATTTAAAATTACAACTTGTATTCTCTAATAAATCTCATAAAAAAGTTATATCAACAAGCCATAATATAACAGTACCATCAAAAAGGGGGCTTGTGAACCAGCATATTACTTGTGCAAATCACTAATATTACATCAATTTTATCTTTTTGTCACAATTTCACTGCATTGGTAAAATTGAGTATCACAATGTCCATAAGTATACTCTAAAACAGGTATATTTCTACCAAAACTATGCAACTAGGTCTACTCCCTTGAGATTTACATATACACAATCCTCAAATTAAAAGCATTTTTATAAAAAACAGTTGATGAAATAACTTCTTCAGGACAAAACATAGAAAACAATGTTCTTTTTAAAATCTCTTTCAACTTATAAGGCGTCACTCAGGATAATTAAAAATGGATCAACCTCGTGGAGTCAATCATACTTCCTCACATGGAGATTCATGGATAACTTCGTAACCTTGATTTAATATAATTCTGGTCCGTATGCCGTGAACAAAGCATGTTTTTAAGTTGTAGCTGTTTCTATCCTAGGTTCAGAGAGAAATTCAAATTATCTATTTAGCGAGACGTCAATATATGTATCTCGCTCCTTGCATATCGGTAAATCTGTAACTCGTCCTCCCGATCAAGTATTCCAGGTTTCTGCAGCAAAGCGGCTCCACCACCACGCTCCCCAGTCTCTCCCGGAGAACACTGTAGGACCTCATTGCTACCTCATACCGCTTGAACCCTGACTAATGTCATCACTAAGCACAAATCCTTGATCACCTCCTTGGAAAAATGCACCCTCCACTCCAGATGTACTAAAGACAAGCTGCCACTATTGGAACTGGACTCCACACTCTTGACTTTTATGTCCAGTTCCTTCATTCTTCTCTCATGCGCTGAGAGCATCCACATCAATTTCTTTTCCTCCCTGTCACTCTCTTTTCAAACCTGAGCTACACGAGCGCCATTTCATGCACTCTGCTTCTCTCAACTCCTCTGGAGACAGCCCCTTTGAAGACACACTGCTGCCCTCCCTAGAAAGCATCCTCCCTCCAGGCAGAACCAATAGCCCATCCTGCTGCTAAACTAAATTCTCTGCCTCCACCATAGGCTCCTTGGTATGCCAACTGGCATTCCTTGCTTCCAATAAGGCCCTCAGCCCTTTTTTGTATTCCTACTTTCTGGTGAGGCATCTCACTGAGATTTTAAATATCTTGCGGATGGATTTCAATAGTGGCACAGTGTTAGTTTCCGTCCTATCCTCTTCAAAATCGATATCTGCAGATGCCATTGATGCTGGTTTGGAGATGACGAAAATTGGCAGTTCACAAGTTGCAGAAAACTGTGTGGATGCGTAATGGTCTGCATTATTTTAGTAGTGTACACCAATCACTGTATGTTAGGCACAAATGCTAGTCCTAATCCCACCACTGCCACCAATGTTAGAAATGGAAGTCTCGAGTTGGCAAAGGTTTGCACCATTGTCCACGTAGGGACCCTTGCTTATAGCCAGGGTAAGGGAGTAAGCCCTTAGAAAACCCCTGCTCAGCCCATTGGCAGCTTGACACGAGCAGACAGGCTTATCTCAGAGGCAGTGTGTAAAGCATCTATGCCCACATAGAGTAACAGAGTTAAAACACTACAAATGGACACCACACCAGTTTAGAAATAAAAGGAAATCTTTATCTAAACAAAACAAGACCAAAACGATAAAAAAAATCCACCATACATATGTCAAGATATCACCAAAAAAGGTTATTCTTAGAAATAAAGCTTGTAGCATCAAAGAGCTAGACCTTTGGCTATTACGACATCGTATAAAGTACGGTGCCAACCGCAAGGTGCTCGCCATCAGGCCCGGAGTCACACGGACCCCAAAGAACAGTACTTTGGCAAATGATAAAAACAAAGACGGTGCACAGCGTCTACAAGGTGATGTTTCGTTGGCGCTGGGCGGCGTCGGTTCCTTACGATCAGAAGGGAGTTGAAGCGTTGGTTCCTTACTGCGCTGCAAGGGAGGTGAAGTGTTGGTTCTTTACTGTTGCCAGGGAGGTGACGTCGCGGTGGTGTCGAGGCATCAGTTTCTTACGACGATGCGGGGTTGATGGATTTGGGAGGTCAGACATGTCAGGTATTGGCTCCGCAATGATGAAGCACCGGCATTGGTAAGGTCGGGGCTGAGGTGGAAGTCAGGGCGATGCATTGTGAGCGTCACGAGCAGTGCCCTCGGCAGCGGTGCAGGCAGCAGCCTCGGCAAAGGTATCAGAGTCGGTATGGTGTGGCAGGCGGCGGGGCTGCTGTGAAAGTCGGGACTGTGCGCCTTGCACTTCACGAGCGGGGCCCACGACTTAGTTGCATGTCGCCTCGCCAGCATTGGTGTTGCTATTTCCCTCTGTGGCAGCTGAAACTGCAGTTCCAGCTGCAGGAGGACAGAGGAAACAAAGTCTTTGTATCCCTAAGACTTCAGAACAGGAGGCAAGCTCTACACCAAGCCCTTGGAAATCTTCTTCAAGCAGGATACACAGCTCAAAGCTAAGTCTTGGTCCTCTCCTTAGCAGAAACAACCACTGCAGGTAAACCCTATACAGCACACATCAAAGGGACAGTACTTCTCCTACAGCTTTCCCAGCTCTTCTCCTTGGCTGAGGTTCCTCTTGAGACCAGAAGAAATCTAAAGTCCAGGTGTCTGGGCCCCAATTTTTATACTCAATTTCCCTTTATTCTCTTGTGGCAGAGCGGCTCTGTGCTCAGTCAAAACCAGTTCCGCCCTCTCTGGTCCAGCTTCCCGGCATTAGGTAAAGGCAGACCAGGCCTATTCAGGTGCAGGGAAATCCCCTCCCACTACTCTAAATGGCTTCCAGGTCTATTCAGCCCAACCCTGACTCATCCAACAAAGGCAGGACACACATCAAACCCTCCCATTAACTCTCTGAAGAGAATACACATCCCCTGCCCCTGTCACTCAAAGCCAGACAGTCAATCTACAAACCAGCAGAGGCACACAGGATGGCTAAGCAAGAAAATACCCATTTTCTAAAAGTGGTACACACAACATAAAAATAATCTTTACTAAAAGATGCATTTTAATATTCTGAGTTCAGGCATACTAAACTCCAACTTTCTATCTTGTCCCAGTGGGAAGTTATATTTATAAGATACTATAAATAATCTCCCATTCTATCCCATGGGACAGATAGCCATCCCATAGTGAAAAACGAAATACAATGTATTTCACTATCAGGACATGTCACACACGACAGTGCATGTCCTACCTTTCACATACACTGCACTCTGCCCACAAGGGTAACTTGGGCCTACCTTTGGGGTAATTCACACATAATAAAAGGGAAGGTTAGGGCTTGGCAAGTGGGTGCATTTGCCAGGTTGACAGGTCAGTAGAGACTGCATGCAGACACTGCAGTGGCAGGTCTGAGACCCATTTGAAAGGCTGCTTGTGTGGGTGGCACATTCTGTGCTGCAGGCCCACTTGCAGTATTTGACTTACAGGTCCTGGGCACACACAGTGCACTGTATTAGGGACTTAGTAGTAATTCAAATAAGCAAATCATAGAGCACTTGCACTTTGGAACAGCAGTGGCAAAGTGCCCAAAGCATCTAGACCAGAAAAAACGAAGTCCAGCACACAGCAAAAATACAAGAAGCAGAAGCAAAAAAGACAGGGGAAAACCACGCCAAGGATGCCAGGTCTAACAGCTGTTGTCCATACTGCACCCATACCTGCCAAGGTCCCATGCCATGTGTGACACGTCCAAGCAGACAAAAAGAAATGATAGGAATGCCTGTAATTTGCCTAACCACTGGCAAATGCTCGGGTCACATCCTTCAGGAAAGTGCCCCCTTTTTCACATGGTCACCCACACTTTTTGCCTGGCATTTAATGACATTTTGACTGAAGTGCACCGTGTTCCTGCTAACCAGGTCCCCAGTGCCAGTGCTCTTTCCCTAAAACAAGGTAACTGAAATTGTTCCCCAATTGGCAAAACCTTTAGCATCTCTGTAAGCCCCTAGTGAATGGTACCCCAGGTACCTAGGTCCTAGGTACTAAAGAGGTTCCCTAAGGTCTGCAGCATATATTCTACCACCCGAAGGGACCCACCACCAAACCCATGCAGACTGCCATTGCAGGCTGTGTGAAATGGTGTAGACAAATGTGAAAACACAAACACTGCATGCAATATATGTAACTCACTCCTACAGGAAGCCTTATAGCCCCAAGTCAAGGTGCACTATATTACATGTGAGGATATATCTGCATGAACAGAAATTCCCCTGTGCTGTCGAGTTCAATTGCTAGATAGTACAAGTGAACAGGGAAGCCATCTTAAGTACATGTACTGGGCACTGGTCATTACGAGTTCACCAGCTACACGGTGGCTTTACTGAAACTTATGGTATTTGGTATCTAACACCTATTCTTAATAAATCCCTATTGATGCCAGTAGTAGATATTTTAAAACATGCACCATGTGGGCACCTTAGCAGTGCCCATGCAAACCTGCCAGCCTCTTAGTGTGCTGGCTGACTGGTATTGTCCAGTCTGCCACCACAACTTGTTAATGAACCCCTGCATGTGAGAGCCCCCTTGATGTCCCTAAATTCAGTATTTAGGTGGCCCCCTGAGACCAGGAACTCAGATTCTAGTGACTGAAGAAAGAAGAGGACAAAGAAGAGCCGAAGAAGCGAGAACTACGGACTGCTGATAAACTTTGATGCCAAACCCTGCCTGCCTACCTGCTCCTGTCCCGACAATCATGACAACCTGACTTGTCCTGCAGCTGTGCATCCTCCAAAAGCCTTGGAGGGCCTCCAGTATTTCGCCACGCCATCCGCATCTCCCTTGAAGTGGAGGAACCACTTCCCTGCAGCCTGCAGGCACCACCCGCAACTTCGGGTTAACTGTTCTGCTGTTCACCGGGGCCACAGACACAGCAGCTAACAGCAGGAGGTCACTGTGCTCCAGGAGGTCAGATCCATCTCTCCACCAAGTGTTAAGATGCCAGGACCAACCTGAGCTGCCCTGCACCAATACCACTGGCACAACACCCCATGCAGCAACCAAAGCTTGTTTGAAATCCAGTCCGGACTCCAACACCGAAACAACAAACCAGCCAAACAAGGAAAGGCTGCATCGCAGAGACAAGCACGAGAGTGCTCCAGCTGTCCTGTTTTGTCCTTCTCTGCTGGTCTAACCGAGATCTATGAGTGCCTTTGACGTACAGGCCCAGCCGACCAAAACCCAGTGTACCTGGGCTCCCCGGCCCAGTTCTACGACAACCGACTGTGACCCCGCTTCTCCCAGGACCCTCACATACTGAGTGCCTATCGGGAACTCCGATACTTGTACCCAAGTCCCCCTTTGCAGCCTGTTTCTAGTTAGCTCCCCTCTTTGCCTAAGGTGTAGCACGCAAGGCTACCTTCTCATCCAGCACCTCTGCGCCCGGATGCTCCAGGTCAGGTAAATCAAACTGATGGTGGTACTTTGAACCTTGGACTCCTACCACCTTACCTCCCAAAGGGGACCCACGGAATACAATTGCAAGTACCTGCATGCAGTATATGTTTCTTTCTCTATTGGAAAGCATTACCTCATAAAGACACATTTGTGCTACAATTTTACTTGCCCTGTAAAAATTTATATTTTGAAAAGTAGTTGGTGTTAAAATATATACAAAAGGAACTTGTTATTTTTCTAAATTGGTCTTTAGTTTCTTCATGAGTGTGTCTCATTTATTGATTCTGTGTGTTCAACAAATGTTTAACACAGCCCTCTGATAAGCCTGTGCTCGCCTACACTACCACTAAGAAAGTATTTGGGAATATTAATGTATGCCCTGTAAGCCGATAAGGATCGTCTGGACTTTCTACATAGTGTAACTCATTTTGGTGCACTACATAAAAAGCCAACTCCCTAAACATCCCAAACCATCTGCGGGGAACGGGATTTTGATATCAATTTATGATTATGATAAATTTAATAAAGAATCCCATTCATCTGTTTTGGATCGTTGCTATCTGTCATTGAGGAAAGGACCACCCTCGCATTGGTTAGACAAACCCCATTAACTGACGCCACTCTGAAGAACCACTTACAACTGATGAAGTTTCAAAAGTTTATATAAAGATTAATTTGGATACGATACAATCCACTCAGGATAAAATCTCAAAAGAATACAAAATACAAATCAATTAATATCTCAGTCTCTTTTAAGCTTCGGTGTGAAGTGGTTTCTTCTGCGTCATCTGCAGTGAAACAAAACAATAATCAAGTTAAAACTTGTCCCTACTCTATGCTATGTGACGTCCCTACTTCGCAAGTTCCTTCCCTAAAAAGGTGTCAGCAGTTTGACTCCCGAAGAAGTTCAAACTCTCTTAGCCTCTAAAGGAAATCTTAAGTTTCAGAAGCAGTACCCTATCTGCCTACCCATCTGCTCTCTAAGGGTCCTCGGCCTACTGCTCCCTTGCGCTATGATGTCTCAGCGCATCTGCTCAAAGCATCTACCCTTCGCCCTTGCTCTGAGCAATTCGTCTCGCTGTTCCTAATCTCCCAATTGCCAATTGCTACCTCCTCCCCGGGGTGCTGTCCCTAAAATACACAATCACAGTGTGGGTGGAACGCCCCTTGACGCCCACCACGGACTTTCCCCGATGATGTCAACTTCCTGCTTCTTCCATTGGTCCACTCCTTGCGTCGTTCGTTAAGTTGACCCTTCTCCTTTGGATGTCATCTTCATCATTTCATCGTCGACATTTATTGATTCTTTCAGATCATGTAACATATGAATTTAGACAAGGCCTTAACTCTATGTCTCTTAACTTGACCCTGCTAGGTCCTGTGAATGGTCTTGTCAAAACATAGTCCACCTCAAAAGTGTCTCTCCTCACGTTCGAGCAATAAGCTCCGTCCGACATTGTCACCTTAAATCTAACAAGTGCTAGACTTCTCGGCTCTCATGTCCACATCAAGCTATTTACGACCTTCACAAGACCACTAAATTACACTTCATGTGACTATGCTCCTTCGAGCTCTTGACCAGTTAGGTTACATACACAAATGACCTAAACTCTTCCAGCATTCCTACAGAAACCCTCTACACAGCATAACCTTTGGCATACATTTATATATTCGTATTTTAGCAAAAGCCTTAGTTATACTTAAACATTCTACATCAAATACATGAAATACATAGAATACGACTACATAGAATATAACTTATGCATTTTCCTTGGTTACATCTTTACGTGAGTTCTCTTATACATTTATCCACGTTTCTCCACGTTTACGTCTTTCCACGTTATATTTCCTCGCCGCTTCTCCCAATGTAAAGTTACACATTTAAAGTTGCGCACGTACACGAATTCTACTGTGCACGCTCTATATTTCCTAAGCATTTATACACATTTCCATACATTTACCCTTCATGTATACGGGTCTCCTAAATCTAATGCATTTTAACGTATGAATACATTTACATTTCCTATACCATGTTATCACATTCATTGGCCTTTATGCTATATTCGCCAACTTTACATTACGATATGCGTTTCATTCCTACGTTTATAATATACATGCCTAGATATGGTTACTATATATTATATATTCAAATTGCGCTCTCTCAGTTCCCCCCTTTGATGACTTTTAGGAGTCATCACTAAAAGCAATTTGAATACATCACTTATACCGAACTAGTTACATCTGTTCCTCTTTTTATCGATTCAAGTGTTCTCAAACTTTTATACTGTTGATCTTGTAGAACAGCTAGTCTCCTTTCTTGGTCTCTCATCGATCTTTGTAACTGGTTCGACCTATACCATTTATACAATTTTACTAATCCTAATAATGTAATTATACAAATTACTACTATTAATACAGGCTTTAAAATGTACCAAACTATACCTTTACCTATATTAGCAAACCAACTTCCAACCTTTCCCACTCCATTTCCTACTTTTTCCCAAACATTTACTTTTGATAAATCTTCAATTTCTTGATGAATCTGTGTAATGTTCTGTATGACTTTCTCAAGTGGTTTTGAATTATCAGGAATATAAGTACAACATTCCTGAACTTTCAAAGCTTTACAAACTCCGCCTTCTTTTGCTAATATTACATCTAAAGCAAGTCTGTTTTGTAAAACCATTGCTCTAATCGACTGCATTTCACCTTCTACTAACATTAAAGATCTTGCAGTGCTGGCAGACAATCTATCCACGACTGTCGCTAACCTTCTAATCTTAACATCGTTAAGAATCAAACCTAACAATGGAAACATCGCTCCAAATACATCTCCTACTACTTCTGCATCTCCTACTTCCCTTTTCGTTCTCCTCGAAGCCTTTCCTTCTATTATCGCCAAATCCTTTGCATGATATATTTTGGGGAAGACAATTGCCAAGTAACACGAACCATACCAATTATCTGGAAGTTTTACATAGGCATTTCTCCCACATACAAAATACACATTCGGAATAGCTTGCATCCCTTTCATAAAATCCTTTGTGTAGTACTCTAACCTAAAAGAGTGCTCACAACTAACTTCACCTACAAATTCACTCTCATAATACGTTTTGCTTCGGGTTAAACATAACTTTCCTTTCTGCGTTCTATCCAATGCTATTGGACCATTGCTACCTTTCTTTTTATGTGCCTTCTCTTCTTCGGTCCAATCCGTTTTCCATTGTCCTGACATTTTTAGAATTTTCTGCCGTCTGCATCGATCATCTACTTGTGCTATAAACCTCTTCTCTACTTCTGATACTTTGCAAGTCAGATTATTTCTACGTGCATATGATGTATCTAATGTATCCCAAGGAAGAAAGAATTTAGCCAGTCTATCTTCCTTTTTGTAGTAGTCCCACTTATTCATTTGCTTATAATTCGGAACTTCAGGCAGTACCGAATCATAATTTGAAAAGTAGTACTCAAACCCTTCTCTACCGTAGAATATACTAAGCAGTAAACTACATGTTATCCCATAAGTCAATGGGAGATGGTGAGATCTAATGCCTTCGTCTACAGAAGCCGGCAATTGCATACAAACGTAGCAATCTTTGGCCTCCATGGCATCGATATATTCATACAATAATTTAGCATATGCATTTGACCTAAAGTTTCCCTGAGACTCGTCTATGTGTAATCTACGAGCTTCATCTGTAAGTAACGCTTTTTCACGTGTAACAATGCTCTCCTCCTTCTTTCCCACAAGAGCAGGTTTCAAAGTCGTTACAATTTTTGCATTTGCTACTCTTTTATCATTTTCATGTCCTGTCTTGTAAGATATCGTTACTACTATGATTATGAGAAATATCACTATTGCTATAAGTGTACCTACTATACATCTAGCTTTTCTGTTTGGGTTGCCGTTCTCCATGTTATCAAAACAGCGTACCTCGTTCTCCAGCGAAAGTTCTCTTTCCAGTCTTTGGTTGCTTGTTTGCATTCACAGTCTTTTAAAGTGCTTTTTATCAACAGGTATCTTTTCACCACAATGTCTTTTTCTTCTTAGCAGCAGACAACCCTAGCCCTTCTCCGTCCTCTAAATGTAATCCCTAATTTTATTCTTCTTTCCACTCGGCGCTAGGTTATCTTCTTCTTTATAACATACATACAAAAAGTCTTTTATGCATCAACAATTATTGTCGGACCTGCAGCTTTCACAACAATAATTAACAGTTCAAAACGAATAACTTTTTCTTCTTCTTCTGTCATTTGCTGACCAACTGTTGGAAATTGTAGTCTTTTTAGCACTAGATCTTGAATTTTACTCAAACGTGGGGGTCTGGGAAGTGTGAAAGTCAGTAACCCCTCAGTCTCAAGCCCAGGCGCCAACATCCATATCTCCACGGTCACGACTGGATCGAGAGTGGTTACTTTCACACTCTTCACTCTCCCAGATTTCTGTCCCCAATACATCTGCTAGATAAGTCCACTCTGGGGTGGCGTACCTTCTGCAGGGCACACGTACCCTTCTCGATCTTCGTGGACTCTCAGTTCCTGAGTCTGTTGTTTCTTCCTCCTGATCCGATTCTTCAGCGATCGGGGCAAGAGTTCTTTCCTTTTTCCTTTCCGAACTTGGCCTTTTCCTTCTCTCCGGCCAACTAGCTTCTTTGCTTTCCGTCTTTCCGCTCCTTGTTCCAGGACCTGTCTCTTGGTCACTCTCAGTCTGCTCGATATCTGTGTCGGATTCCCAATTACTTTCTTCCCCTGAGGCAACTTCGGTCCCACTCGTGTCCTGACCTTCGTCGCCCTGTTCCAACACAGTTTCAGTTTCTTCGATCACCTCCACAGCTTGGCTTTCCCCCTCTATGGCTTCTCCGCTTCCCGCCGGATTCTCATCCGAGAGAGGAGCTGTGTCTTCTGGAGGTGTTGGCACTTTTCGGGTGTGTGAGGCATGTATCCAGTTTGGCAGTCCTCCACACTTCACTGCAGTATTCGTTACAAGTATGACTTGAAACGGCCCTCGCCAACGCACGTCTAAGCAGTTCTTCCTGACGTGTTTCTTCACCAGGACCCAGTCTCCTGGACTCAGGTCATGGCACAAGTCTTGTACTGATGGAACCTCTGCAGCCTGGACCTGGAGGGACACAGAATTAACGGCATCAGATAGTCCCTTGCAGTAGTCCAAGATCAAATCGTCTGTGATGTTCACTAGCGCTGCAGTCGGAACCGATGGCAATCTCATAGCTCTCCCCATTAGCACTTCATGTGGAGAGAGGCCTGTTCTTCTATCAGGTGTGCTACGTATACTCATGAGAACTACTGGAAGTGCGTCTGGCCAACTCAGGGATGTCGATGAACAAACTTTAGCCAGTCTGGACTTGATAGTACTGTTAATTTGCTCTACGATCCCTGAAGCTTCTGGTCGATAGCTGCAGTGTAACTTCTGATCGATATTTAAAGCTGAACACAGCATCTTCACCACTTCGCTATTGAAATGAGTTCCTCTGTCCGATTCCAAAGAGGATGGCACCCCAAACCTCGGTATCAACTCTCTAAGTAACAATTTTGCTACTGTAAGTGTATCGCACCTACGTGTAGGGTAAGCCTCAACCCATCTAGAAAATATACAAACAATCACTAGCACGTATCTGAGTCTGTTGCATGGAGGCATTTCTATGAAGTCAATCTGCATCCTATTGAAAGGCCCCCCAGACCTTCCTATGTGACTCAAGGTAACTGGTGTTCTCTTACCCACATTTAGTTGCTGACAGATTGTACATCGCTGACACACTGCTTCTGCCGCTACTCTAAATTTAGGGTTAAACCACGTTTGTCTGAATACTCTCACCATAGCATCTCTTCCTATGTGAGCTGATCCATGCAATTTCCTTGCCATTGGACTAATGAGTTCATTTGGTAATACTGCCCTTCCGTCGGCAGACACCCAGAAATTCATTTCACCTTTTCCGCACCCAGCTGTTTCCCAGCCCTTTTTCTCATTATCTGGTGCATTTTCCTGTACTGCTCTCAATTCATCCCACGTATCTACAGTGTCTAACAACATGGTCAATTCAGTCATTTCCTGGATTCCCCCCACTTTTGTATCAGTGTGAGAATATCCCTGCTCTGCGCAATAACGCGCTACCTCATCTGCATATTTATTTCCTAGTGATACAAAATCCGTGTTTTTGGTATGAGCTACACATTTGACCACAGCTATGGCCATAGGTTTTTGCAAAGCCTCTAACAGAAGTTTCACGAATTCTCCATTCCTAATAGGAGAACCCGAGGAGGTCATGTAACCTCTTTGAGACCACAACTGCCCATAATCATGAACTACGCCGAAACCATACTGACTATCGGTGTATATAGTGACTCGAAGTCTATCGCCTGCTAAGCAAGCACGAGTCAAAGCCACAATTTCAGCTACCTGTGCGGAGTGTACTCCTTCCAGGCAAGCGGCTTCTATAACTCTGGTAATCGTGCATACTGCATAAGCTGCTCTCAGCTGACCGACATCGTTTCTTACGCATGAACCATCAACGAAGAAAATTTCGTCTGGGTCTGTCAATGGCTCATCTACGATATCAGGTCTCGGTTTGGTACATAGTTCAGTCACATCGAGGCAGTCATGTTCTGTACAATTTTCGTCGTCCACTTCATTCGGAAGTGGCATCAAGGTTGCAGGATTCAAGACAGAGCATCTCTTTAGGGTCACATTCTCGGCAGCCAGTATGACCTGCTCGTAGCGTGTGAGCCTGCTATTCGTCAGATGCTGAGTCTTCGTCCTTGTCATTAACAGTTCTACAGAATGTGGTACATACACTTCTAGCGGATGACCCATAACTACGCTCTCAGATCTTTCAATGCTGACACCCGTTGCAGCTACGGATTTGAGACATCCGGGCAACGCTGCGGCTACTGGATCTAATGTAGCCGAGAAATACGCCACTGGCCTGCGCGCATCTCCATGGACCTGTGCTAATACCGCTAAAGCGCATCCCTCTCTCTCGCAGCAGTAAAGCAAAAAAGGTTTCTTATAATCCGGCATTCCCAAAGCCGGGGCGCGACATAAGTCCTCCCTCAGCTGCAAAAACGCCATCAAACAATCTTTGTCCCATGGTACCGGATCACTTACTCCTTTATGCGTCAGTTGTAATAGCGGTTTTGCCTTCAGTGAGAAGTTTGCTATCCACTGTCGACAATAACCAACCATGCCTAGAAACATCCTGACTTCTCTTTGTGTCGTAGGCGCGTTCATTTTCATAATCGCCTCTATTCTGTCTGGAGACACCTTCCGCTTTCCCTTTTCAATCCTGTGGCCCAAGTATTGCACCTCAGTCTTACAATATTGCAATTTACCTGGAGACACCTTGTGCCCGTTCTCGGCCAAGTGATTTAACAATGTGATGGTGTCTTCTCTGCAAGCTTCCTCAGTTTCTGACGCAACCAGGAGGTCGTCTATGTACTGGACCAGAACTGAATTCTTGGGCAGTACTAGACTCTCGAGATTTCGTTTCAATAACTGGTTAAAGATCGATGGGCTCTCTGTATACCCCTGAGGGATACGACACCATGTTAAGACGCGATCTTCCAGCTTGAAAGCGAAAAGATACTGGCTCTCTTCGTCTAACGGTATCGAAAAGAAAGCCTGGCACAAATCTATCACGGTAAACCATTCTGCTTGGAACGGTATCTGAAACAATATCACTGATGGATTCGGTACCACTGGACAACATGAGACAACAATGTTATTAATCTTTCGAAGATCCTGCACTATTCTGTATTTTCCACTAGGTTTCTGCAAACCCATGATCGGGGAGTTGCATGGACTTCCCACGATCTCCTTCAGTATTCCCTGCTTAATCATGGATTCGATCACAGGCTTAATCCCTGCAATCGTCTCTGGTGTTAGCTTGTACTGTGGTGTTCTTGGATACTCAGCATGAGGTCTGACCAAGATTTTTACCGGTTCCACTCCCTTGATCAATCCTATTTCTTCCCCAGTAAAATCCCATACCTCAGCTGAGACCTTTTCCCTTAAATCTTGCGGAAGTTCCTCCACTGTTAAGGTAGGATATAGTTCCACACACTCCTTCGAGTTCACAACTTTAAAATCCGCATCCTCATCATTGGTCTGCACTTCTACCCCTTCTGGTGTGCAATGTATCGTGCAATTCAATTTGCACAGCAAATCTCTCCCTAGCAAACACACAGGACTAGAGTCGCAGATCACAAACTGATGTTCGTCACTGTAATTCCCTATTCTCACTGACACTGGTTCGGTCAGAGGATTCGTCATCCTCTTGTTTGCAACTCCTACCACCTGAACCATTTCTCCTGATATTGGCAGACCCGGGACTACTGCAGATCTCAACGTGGATCGAGTGGCCCCTGTATCCACCAAAAAGGTTGTAGGACATCCTGCTATTTCAGCCTCTACGTATGGACCTCTCTGATCTACTTCCAAGGCGGCTCCTAGTGTACAATCTTCCCCCCTATTCGCCCGCTGCCCTGTAAGAGGATCAACGTAGTAGCATTCCTCTCCTCCTACAAACAATGGCATCTGTCTGTAGGTTTTTCCTCCGTTCGTGATGCGAGGTGGTTGAGGAAACGGGGCTCGAGGAGTCTGAGTCCCCCCTTTGACAAGCCTGCCCTTCGGGACTATGGCTCCCTTAACCACGTTGTTCTGGACCTCTTCCTCCTCCTGCTCTAATTCCCCTGTCTCAACATTGTAAGGACACTCGCGTCGCCAGTGCCCCACCTCATTACACTGATGGCATCTCGTCGTCTTTTTCAGTGTTGCGATATCCATTCTCGGTCTCGGTCTTTCTTCCTCGTCTCTGCTCTGATTATTCTGTTTCTTTGCCTGCGTTCCTGTTCCCTGCTGCCGCAGTTTATCTTTTCCAGCAGCTTGCATTTGCAATAGCATTAACTTTTCTTTAAGCTTCTTTGCTTTAGAGTCTATCTCGTCACTACAATACCTTGCATACCTCAGAATCTCATCTAAAGGTTTGTTCTGCCAACAGATCAGATGCTGTTGGATCATTAGGCATATTTCTGGTCTCAATCCGAGAACAAACTTTGAAACAAACTGTCCTATGTCCTTGGGATCCATCACATCTAACCCGCTGTATTGCTTGAATGCTTTCAGCAATCTCTCGTAAAACTCATGCACTGTCTCTTTCGGCTCTTGGGTAGTCCGATCTATCTTTACCCAGTCTATGTCTTGTACCGGCACTTTCTCTTTTAGCCATGTTATTACTCTCTCGTACTTTTCCATGACTCTATCAGATGGACCATTCGTCCGGGTATCCCTTGATGGCTCACGAGTGGGCCATTCAACACTAAGCTTGCACGCCGTCCATAGGTCTCCGGGTACTACGATATCGAACAATGTGTTCAAATCGACCCACAGTACCTTTGAAATCTTCACGAATCTTTCTACCTGCTTATACCACTCGACAGGATTATCTCTAAGCTTTGGGAAGGAATTGGTGAATGCCGCCAAATCCCCCCTAGTCCAAGGCACATGAACGTAACTTCCGTTCGCGATTTCTCGCAAAGGGAAGGCTTCCATTCGCATCAAGCCTGTGTCCTGGGAACCCTCAAGTACACTCCGTCTAACGGAGCCCTTTCTGGACCATCTTTCCTCCCATCTATCTAGATCTCTCCATATTCTGATACTTACGATCAATTCCCTTATGTGTACTTTCAGCGCGATCGTTCTGCGGTCATCCAAATCCTGATCTGTGCAAGTTAGCCTGTGGTTACTCTGTAAAGCCTTAGTTCGTGACAGGTCTACCATGTACCTGTTTGCTAAATTAGATAAGTTCTCATGAACTGACCTCGCTCTTCGAGTAATATCTTTGGATAGAAACATCTGGTGTATACGAGTTTAATCTCTCTAATGACACTGTACCGTCAATCAATTCATCCAGATCTGCCTTCAAACTCATCACATCAAGCCGTTTCGCTTTTATTTCAGCTTTCAGCATTTCAGTTCTATGTTCCTCTCTCATATCCCTCTCACCTCCACTATGCGCCCTACGCCTGAGCACAGGTGAGTTATGAGGAGTCTTCCTTCCATCTCTTCGTTCCCACCCTTCTAGATCCCAAGCCTTTCCATCGTCCCGTGGGGTGTGGTGGAATAAGGCTCCTTCCCCCAACCCTACGTTCCGATTTTTCGACTCGGTTTCTCCAGATGTGAGATAGGATCCACCGTTCGGTTCTAATCCATTATAACTTGCTTGTTGTCTGGTGTCACTTAACAAAATGAAAGGCCCTCGCCGATCTTCCGTGTTCCCGTGATCTCTTTCATGATCACCGATGCATGGCGAGATGTTTCGCGACTCCCTGAATTCTCACGACTCCTTCCACTGTCCCCGGATGTATGTCGAGACGCTTCGCGACTCTCCATATTTCCGTGACTCCAATGTCTCGCATTCTCACCTGGGGCATGGTGTGTGCACCTGAAGGTATTCCGGTACTCCTGTGTCCTATGTTCCCCTTCACTGAAGGTGACACGAGGCACTTCGCCACACCCTGCACTTCTGTCTTCGCACATTAGCCTATTGCTGTTCTCAGTAGGATAAGTATCTCTTCTGCTCTCTTGGCTTCCTCCCTCCCACTCGGGGCTGCTTTCACCAGCTCCACAATGAGAGAGAATCCTGTTATCCTGCTCTCTCCACTCGGATCCCGTTTCTAAACTTTTATTCCGAGCCTCTTCGGCCGCATCCCATTCTCTCAGGTATTCCCTTAATTCCTTATGGGTTTTCGGTTTTGGTCCCCTTAAGTCCATTGGTCCTCTTCGACCTCCCTGTTCTACCCTGGGACCTGCTGCGGAATCAAATGGGGTACTCCGACTTATTGGTGCTCGTATCTGCCTGTGGGAATTCATTGTGGCATTCCTATTCTCCTCTTCTGCTCTTTCATTGTCCCATCGTGCCTGTTCCTCCTGCTGGACCCCTTCTGGGTTATAGATTGACACAATAGGGCCTATGGTGACCGGGACCTGCAAAGCGTCCGGCATTTGGTATGACCTAGCGCATTGCGTCTCCGGCACCTTCTGAACCACAAATCTTCCCACTACTCTCTGTTCAGGACTAGCTTGGGGTATTTCTACGGTCTTAGTAGCGTCCCACTCTGTTACTGGGATCGACTTATATTCTCCCCACCTAGTTCCGTCTACTTGCGGTAATATGGGACTCGCAAGTTCACCGCTGTATGGAGGTGGTCTGTCTGTCAATAGCCTCTCTATCAGATCCTCCTCCGACTCGCTTTCCTCATCCACTTGTTCTAGAGGTTTCCTTTCTCCCGTAGCCTCTATCATGGTGAACAGTTTGTCCGCTTCTATCTTTTGTACCCTCCATTTCTTAGCTTCATCGTCCCATTTAGCATCCTGTACTGCCTTTACCGATCTTCTCACTCTTTCTTGTCGCCTCTTTACGCCCCTTTCGTGTGCTGTTCTAAACCACACACCAAGAGCTTCAAACTGTGTTGGCCTCGGTAGAGGTCTCATTGAAAGCATTGTCGCCTTCAGTTGGTTCAACACTTCTAATTTAAACGTTCCAAATCTTGGAAACGCTAGTTCTTTTTGCCCTTCCGTTAGCCTATGCCACTCGGAAATCCACAGTATTGAGTGTAAGCCTACATTTACTGCCATATGATAGGCTGGTGTGCCTTCTGGTGGAGCTTCTTCTCCGGCATATAGATTTCTCCTTTTCTTTTTAAAGATTTTTCCTAAACCCTTAAAACACTTCATTTTGATCCCGTATGATATTTCTTACTTGATGACAACCACCAATCCCTGTACGACTCTCGTTAATCAGCCTATCCCAGCACGGTTCTACACTGACGTCACTTGTTTCTTCTTCAGCAGCTTCTCTCGTTTCTCAACTCGTCTCACGATTTCACATGCGTTTTCATTCATACATTGAAAAATGACTACTTCCGTCCAAGCGATCACTTTTCTCTGACTGTACGGCCACAGTCTAACTGTAATTGCTACCTCAACTGGCACAGCGTCTTTCCTCTTACGATCGGACACTTGCCTTAACTGATAGGTTACTTACACACAGTAACGTACGACCAGCGTCCGCTACTCATTCACTCACACATACGCTCCCCCTATCATCGGTCTGTCGGGAAATCAATGGTACCTCATGACCCCCTTTCAATGGTAGACAAATTACTCTAGGTGTTCGATACACCCGAACCACTTAAGTCCTCTGGACATAAGATTTCATCCAGTTGCGCGCGCTCACAACTTTCCCTCAATCACACTACAGGCATTCAACTCCGCTTGACATTACAACACAGGAACAACATAAAACACCGCAATCTTACAACGCATGACCCTTATACTCACTCTCGACCGACTCTGCTGCTTTTCTCTCGACGCACCATCAGCACCGTCTTCGGCTGCAATTCTTCTTCTGGTCGACGATGACTAGGGACCTTGGGGTAAACTAACCTGGCCTAGGTCGTCTTCCTCAAGAAGATAACCATCAAATTCTGCTACCAACTGCGGGGAACGGGATTTTGATATCAATTTATGATTATGATAAATTTAATAAAGAATCCCATTCATCTGTTTTGGATCGTTGCTATCTGTCATTGAGGAAAGGACCACCCTCGCATTGGTTAGACAAACCCCATTAACTGACGCCACTCTGAAGAACCACTTACAACTGATGAAGTTTCAAAAGTTTATATAAAGATTAATTTGGATACGATACAATCCACTCAGGATAAAATCTCAAAAGAATACAAAATACAAATCAATTAATATCTCAGTCTCTTTTAAGCTTCGGTGTGAAGTGGTTTCTTCTGCGTCATCTGCAGTGAAACAAAACAATAATCAAGTTAAAACTTGTCCCTACTCTATGCTATGTGACGTCCCTACTTCGCAAGTTCCTTCCCTAAAAAGGTGTCAGCAGTTTGACTCCCGAAGAAGTTCAAACTCTCTTAGCCTCTAAAGGAAATCTTAAGTTTCAGAAGCAGTACCCTATCTGCCTACCCATCTGCTCTCTAAGGGTCCTCGGCCTACTGCTCCCTTGCGCTATGATGTCTCAGCGCATCTGCTCAAGGCATCTACCCTTCGCCCTTGCTCTGAGCAATTCGTCTCGCTGTTCCTAATCTCCCAATTGCCAATTGCTACCTCCTCCCCGGGGTGCTGTCCCTAAAATACACAATCACAGTGTGGGTGGAACGCCCCTTGACGCCCACCACGGACTTTCCCCGATGATGTCAACTTCCTGCTTCTTCCATTGGTCCACTCCTTGCGTCGTTCGTTAAGTTGACCCTTCTCCTTTGGATGTCATCTTCATCATTTCATCGTCGACATTTATTGATTCTTTCAGATCATGTAACATATGAATTTAGACAAGGCCTTAACTCTATGTCTCTTAACTTGACCCTGCTAGGTCCTGTGAATGGTCTTGTCAAAACATAGTCCACCTCAAAAGTGTCTCTCCTCACGTTCGAGCAATAAGCTCCGTCCGACATTGTCACCTTAAATCTAACAAGTGCTAGACTTCTCGGCTCTCATGTCCACATCAAGCTATTTACGACCTTCACAAGACCACTAAATTACACTTCATGTGACTATGCTCCTTCGAGCTCTTGACCAGTTAGGTTACATACACAAATGACCTAAACTCTTCCAGCATTCCTACAGAAACCCTCTACACAGCATAACCTTTGGCATACATTTATATATTCGTATTTTAGCAAAAGCCTTAGTTATACTTAAACATTCTACATCAAATACATGAAATACATAGAATACGACTACATAGAATATAACTTATGCATTTTCCTTGGTTACATCTTTACGTGAGTTCTCTTATACATTTATCCACGTTTCTCCACGTTTACGTCTTTCCACGTTATATTTCCTCGCCGCTTCTCCCAATGTAAAGTTACACATTTAAAGTTGCGCACGTACACGAATTCTACTGTGCACGCTCTATATTTCCTAAGCATTTATACACATTTCCATACATTTACCCTTCATGTATACGGGTCTCCTAAATCTAATGCATTTTAACGTATGAATACATTTACATTTCCTATACCATGTTATCACATTCATTGGCCTTTATGCTATATTCGCCAACTTTACATTACGATATGCGTTTCATTCCTACGTTTATAATATACATGCCTAGATATGGTTACTATATATTATATATTCAAATTGCGCTCTCTCACATCCTTCCTCGCTCGCTGTGCCACTGGAGCCAAGCTGGACCCGCCGAAGAGCCCCCGTCAGGGTGAAACCTGTCCTGGGCGTCTTGTGTACCGGTGCAGGGAGGACCTGGCTGGGCAGTTCAGGCTGGGCTCTTCCCCTATTGGAGCACGGTCACGGCTGATTTGCATATGGCTGGGTCCACACTGAGGTGACGTGAAGGGCAAAGGAAGGATGGATTGGGTTAGACAGATGGAAGCATTGGTGCCATCACCTTCTGTGTGCTTGATACCTCGAGCAGTCCTGGCATTTTAGCTCACAGCTCTCGCTTGCTGTGAGTTTTGAGATAATACTTATAATGTAAAACGGAAAACTACAAGTCCCAGAATGCACTAAACGCCAAAGATCAGCTACAGGCGTGCGCGTTCTGTGCATTAAAGTAAGCTTGCATTGCTGCAACCCCTGCGGTTTCTGTTTATGGTCAGTTAATGAGGCTTTGTGAAACCTTCAATTATGAACAAGCTGAAGCGTCTTCTGTTCCCTCGTCCTTTCCGATCCTTCCCTTCTTGTTGCTGCCTCTTCTCTTCAGACAATCTTTTTCTCCTCTCTCTCTGCCTTTATGTCCTTCTTTCCTTCTCTTCCCCTTTGATTCTTTCACGCATTGTTTTACCCCCGTGTATTCCTTTTGCTTTCCCTTGTTTTCTCAGTGAAAGTCTTGGTTTCCCTTTTAATTTCCTGTATTTCTCTCATCCCTCTGCCCCTCTTCAGCCCAGAAATAAAACACCCGTGGCCCAGTCTGGGGTGATTTACCAGCCTCTCCGAGGCCCGGGTTGCTGTCAGAGCTGAACTTGCACATTAGCGCTGCGATGTCTCGTTGGGGGCTGTAAGCGCTCTATCCATGCAATTACAATACAATTAGCGAGGCCGTATTTAGTGGACCCAGAGGAAA
The DNA here is from genome assembly GCF_964261635.1 of Lissotriton helveticus. NCBI lineage: Eukaryota > Metazoa > Chordata > Amphibia > Caudata > Salamandridae > Lissotriton > Lissotriton helveticus. The sequence continues at coordinate 88,185,358 of NC_136063.1, forward strand.
ATGTCAGGCGTGTTTGAGACTCTTCATCTTTTCAGCAGCGACCGGTGTGCAATTTAGGGCAAGAAACTCAGTACAACCTGGGCTAGGGAGTCCGGGACACACAAGAGAAGACACACAGACACTCCTACTTTACAGAGAACCAGAATATTCCAGTCCACAGAGGAGGAGACACGCAGACACTCCCATTTTACACAAAGAAACGAAACTTGACTTTTGTTTTCTGCATTTCTGAATCATGGCTGCCGCAGCAGCTCAAGGCAGGAATCTCAAAGATGAGGCCTCTTGTTCCATCTGTCTGGAATATTTTACGGATCCTGTGACTATCGACTGTGGACACAACTTCTGCCGCCCCTGCATCACTCAGAGCTGGGAGGGGAGAGAGGGAAACTCCCCCTGTCCGCAGTGCAGAGAAATATCTCCCGGGAGAAGCCTCCGACCCAACATGCAACTGGGAAACATTGTGGAAATGTTAAAACAGCTTCACCTGCAGCCCCCCGTGGAGCCCCCACGGGAGAATCTGTGCGAGAAACACGAGGAGAAACTGAGTCTGTTCTGTGATGAGGAAGAGAGGTTGATATGTGTGGTGTGCCGGGAGTCCAAGGACCATAAATCCCACTCAGTGAGACCCATCGAGGAGGCTGCAGAGGAGTACAAGGTACGTGTGCGGGTGTTATGGGATCACAAGTTAAGTCGTTCCCTGAGACTCAAAGGGAAGGCTGCAGAGGAGTACAAGGGAAATATTTACAAGCCCTTTGCACCACCCCCTGTGCGGCACATTTTGCTCCCCCATCGTTATAAGGACATGTAAAGCCACACTGCGGTGCTTTTTGTGTCCTTGTAAATTAGGGTTACCAACTGGCAGGGTGCAAATTCAGGACGGTCAGTGTAAAAATTCAGGACAAAGGGTCAAAATTCAGGACAAAAATTCAGGACAGAAGTTCAAAATTCAGGACAAAAATTTGGGACAAAACATAAGTTTTACAGACATATCAGAGGAGGTGGCACAATAATATATAAGTAAGTAAATAGACAATCAAAATAAATACAAGTCAAAATAAGTTTATATAAGGTTGAGCCAATCGTGCACTTCACAGTTTTTTAGTATGCGCGCAGGGCCGGTCCTAGAACTTCTGGGGCCCCGGGCGAAAGTGAAGATGTGAGGCCCCTCTAATTTGCATGTAACATCCAGTCGCGGCCGGCATGACTCGCGGGTGGGGGGTCTCGCGGGGTTCTTGCGGGAAGGTACGCAGGGGGGTTAATATAAAACTAAACTTCCCTTTCCGGGTCTGGTGTCGTCTCTGCTCTCTTGCAGCCTCCCTTCCCTTTCCTAAGCCAATCACAAAGCTGAAATGACAGCGTTGTGATTGGTCTGGACGGTGACCAGCCAGACCAAAAAGGCCAGAATGCGCAGGACTGGTTTGGTCGGCCCCAGAGGGCCTACCAAACAGTCAGAGCCCTTAGCAGTGTGCAAGCCACTCCTCCCTTGCCCTAGAGTAGAACCCTCCCCCAACCAAACACTTCTGCTTTCTCACAGTGCGAGAAGCAGAAACATAAAATTTTAGTTTTAGCATTTTATGTTTCTGCTTCTCGCTCTGCAAGAAAGCAGTGGGGTGACACTCCTCCGCCCTAGTGGAGGAGTCATCCTTGGTAACATCACAAGAAGTGACATCACAGAAAGTGACATCGCAGAGCTATTGATCTTATTTGGCATCACTAAAGAGATCTAATGTGGATATCAGTAACATGGATAAAAAGATAAATATACAAATTAAATAAGTCCATTTATTTCAAAACTGTATTAAATGGATTACATGTGTCACTAGGATGGAAAAGCTAGGTTCAGGTCTAAACAAAGATGGATATTTGTTACTCATGTTAACTGATTGTTTCCAGATGACTGCATGATAAACATTCTAGTTCTGTCTCATAAAGGGGGGAGATCCTGTGGAGGTAATGAGGGGCGGGATCATTCAAAATATAAAATTACACAAGAGAAAACCTCTCACACCATGGATATAATTGCAAATTTCAAAAGGCTCCCTTGTCTTTCTATGCCATTATTGTGCTACCTTAGGATGACATTAATGCTTCGTAATTTGTTTTAACGTAAATCCTCTCACCAGGATCCCAGAGTCATAGGACAATCTTTTTTATGTGTGGGCTCTTTACTCGGCAGAACTATGTTATGTGCAAAAACACAACACATATAATACAAAATTACAAGACACCATTGCAAACAAATAAAGATTGTACATGAATAAAAAAGACTTAAAACAACCGAGACCACTGCTAAATCATACATTGGCTTGAAGGTATGCTTCAGATTGAAGTGGTTTTCAAATCAGCGTTTTTGATTGGGTGTTAGAACTGTAGGAAGTAGAAGTTGTTGGCTTTAGCGCTGGTGGAGCCCTATGCGACAATGTTTGTTCCCCCCCCCCCTCCCCCCCCCCCCCCCCAATGACTCGCTCTGCCATGGATTCCCTCACTACCACCCTTTAACAGTGTCCCTCAAGTCTCCACAACCACATTCTTGCTCCGATGCATTCAATTTGATTTACAGCGCCACTGACATCAGTGTAGGGTGTCAGAGAACTTTATATCACACACATTACATCGAGACAATCAATCATACGTCTGTAAATCACAAAAAGTAATGTTACATAAGACAAAGGACTACAAGGTGTAGGAGACACATGACAATCCTACTAGTAGGCAGTATAGTTTAATAGCGATTTATCTGGAGAAACACAAACTCTGGATTTAGAACGTAATACCATAGTTGGGGATTCTCTTTAATATCTTTAATATGATTTCTGTCCAAATGAACCCTTTTTGCATCATTAGGATAATCAAAGACTGGGGAAAAAACATAACGCTCTAATGTATACCTTCTGTGTTTGCATGTAGCTCTTAGATGACAGTTAATAGCTCATTGTTCTGTGTTAGGAGTTTGACTTATAAACTGCAAGTAACAATGGGATCTCTGACAAAAGCAGTAACCCACTGGCCTATTTACATCATGTTGACTTAGTGATCTGCACGGTACATGTTCTTTGGAGCAGGCACATTAACCCTCTGCTCTACCGTTTCACAAGTCAAAACTTCCACCTGACGAAACTCTATCTTTCTCAATGAAGAAACATTAATCACCGGAGATATCATGATATTTTTATTGTTGCCGAAAATTGTTGGAGGCAAGGAAGGAGGCGGCAAGTGCTTTTAAAAACAAAATATACTCAAAAACATTACGACCCCACCCACAGTCAGCTCAGTGCGATCTCACCGGTCACACCTAGAGCCTCCCTGCTCAAGGGTCCTGTGACCTTAGTGACAGAGTCACTGTTGCTCTTAGGTGTGCTGCTTCGTAGGCCTGCCCACAAGACTGGAAGTGAGCTTCAATAGGGGTTGTAGTGGACAGGCTTTCAAGGTTAACTTGCACTTGCCATCGCTATGGTCCACCTGCTGGTGCTCAGACACCATTCTTCTAAGGTGTTTCGGGGCCTTCTAAGGTCTAGCATGGGAATGTGCTCTCTCAGGGGAATGGTATGGTGGACTGGTCATGAAGGCTGAACCTGGTTCCAAAGTTCCAAATTTGGCAGCTCTGACCATAGTGCCACATCCTCTCCCCCACTGACCACCGTACTGCCCCACTGAGAGAAACTCGCACTGTCTTCACCTACAACCCAATTGCGCCCCGCAATAAACACCTCGATGCGACACAATCTAAATTATGCACTAGACAAGAGCAATATGAGCCTAAAATAAATGTAACATACTGGAAAAAGCAAACACTCATAGGGAATGCAAGATTAAGTACAGCATGTGAAATCTAAGCATGAATAACATGCTAACCTCAACGCCTTTACACTCATTGTTCAGAATCAGTGAGTGCTTTTCCATGAAAAGGTAAGGACATGACTACAGGACCAGAAGGGACCCTTTTCAATGTCCATTGCTTAGATCCTTACAAAATGTAAGCAGGGTGGTTTAAAAAGACCACATTTGTGAACACAGAGCTGCGGCATGCATTTTGTTTTCCTATCCGCCCATCAAACGGGTATGGCACAGTACCTCCAGGAATGGGGTGCTTCCTCACTCGGAACAAAAAATGCTGTTCAGAGAAATACAAGAAAACAAAAGTAGTGCTTCACTGGCAAACACTGTAAAGTGGCACTAACGTGTTTTGGATGTGAATAAAATCAATCTGGCCCCTTTTCGACACACTCTGGTGTTGCTCTCCTTCCCGATGCTGTACTTTGGAAGGGAAAAATCTTAGAAAGAGACTACCTTTCCAGCTAGAGTTTCTTTTTTGGATACATTTCGCAGGGGTTCAAATAATGGAAGGAGGGAGTAATGGCTACAAAGCCCAGGGAAGGGGGGACCCCACGTCTGGGCCTTGCAGCTTGCTCTAGCAGTCTAGTGCTTAGAGGCCCAGGGAAAGGGGCCCCTCCCCTGCCCCTTCGAAGCAATAACAAGGCATTTCACAAAACCCTGCTCTACCACGACAGTTGTAAATGCATTTTAAATGCATATTCTCATTAAAAAAACTGGGTGTTGCAAATATTTAAAAAAGCCAGTGATCTGGCTGCTCCCTTCACCCTTCACCCACCTCTCCTTACCTATGTCCGGCTGGTCCTGGACTCAAAGGGGCATTCTGTCGCCTAGGAACAAAATGCAGAAAGGGAATGGCTGGTACTTAACAGAGGTGCTGCCCCGCCTGCCCCTGACACTGTGAGCCAACATAATTGCAATCTCCTCTCGGTTTGTCCTCCCTCCCCCACCCCCCCCCCCCCCAGAAATCTCACAAGGCCCGGACCAGCAAGGTCGAGACATCTTGATGTGTATTGCGATTGTGTGGGGAGGGGGCCCTGGAGGAGCAGATGCAAAGGGGGCCCCACATCTGCACCTTGCAGCCTGGTCGAGAGCTGTGAGGGCCCCCTGCCCTGGACTTCGAAGCACTGGATAATGGATACGTCCCAGTGCAAGGGGCCACACGCCTAACCTTACAGCCTGATTTAGTGCTTTGAGGCCCAGGGGATAAGGACCACCTCTCCTGTGCCTCAAAGCAGTAGTGAGACACTTTGCTGAGCACAAGTGCCACTACTGCCTCCTTAACGTTTGTTCTTGTGTTTGAGTTGTCCTCCATTTATTGCAGTATTTTACCTCTACTTCTACTTTGTACGCTTTTGTAACCTGTACCCATGTCACTTTTTCCTCTTGTAATGTACCGTTTGCTACCTCTTGTATTTTCTTTGCTCACAATTGTCACTTTTTTTGCCTCATGTAACTTAACGTTTGCTTTTGTAATTTGCTCGCTTGGAATTTTCTCCTCATGTATCAGTACTGTTCCTATTGTGAAGCGCTCCGACACCTTCTGGTAAAGTCAGCGCGAGTTAAAAACGCATAAAATAAATAAACACTTCCCTACTGTGGCAGTCTGAGCTAGATGCTCCCCCCCTCCCCTCATCAACCTCTCCTTATCTGCTGATGTCTGGCTCATCGTGGAAACAAAAGGGCCATCTATCTCCTGGAGAGGAAATACACAAAGGGCAGACAAGTTCTTCAATACAGGATTTTAACAGAGGAGCTGCCCCGCCCTTGTTCTGGAGAGCTGCCGTAATTATTGGCTTTGTTGCTCTCACATCCTCTACCCCTTGTTTACCCTCCCCCCACCTTTCACACCCAGGAATGCCGCCCTGAACAAATACATTAGCAATGTGATCGGGTTGGGGGGGGGGGGGGGGGGGGCCTCGGAGAATAGGTGAGCTGCCTGTGAACGTGTGAAAGCGGGGGCCCCCTATTATTGTGCTGAGCGTGAGGCCCTGGGCAGCTGCCCACACTGCCCATGCCTAGCGCCGGCCCTGTATGCGCGCAACTTTGCAAAGCGACATCGGGCCCTTTCTGCAATCAAGATTTGTGCTAGCTACAATAAACATTAATAAATAGTATTTTTTATTTGTATGTTGAAATCTGTCTTTTAGATGTACAGTGAAAACGGTGTTAGTTATTTTATTTTCCCCATCATGGCGCCTAGACAAAAGCAGAATGCTTTGCCCTGTCCCATGCAGGAGAAGTCACCCCACATGCTGTCACTGCAATTGGGCCCATTAGCACTTATTGAATGACAACCAGCTGGAGTCTCAGACTGACAATGGGCCGCTCCACAGTCTGCACGAGGGAAGTCCGGGAGGGGCTGCTGCAGGCAGCCTCTTTAGTTTAAAAGATCAGAGCGAGAGGCCCGAGTGAAATCTTTTTAACTCACGGCACCTCTCGCATGGGAAACAGCATTCCTTTCTGAGATTTCCCATTTCGGTTTTAGTATGATGTCTGTAAGGCGTCCTTAATTTGGGATCCCCAAATTACGGACGCCTTACAGACATCATACTAAAATGACAGACGGTCCATGAAATTTACGGACAGTAGGTCACCCGATTGTAAATGCGTCCCTTATCATGTAGCACTATGCGTGAAAGGGTCGTTCCATGGGTGTTGCTGTGTGTGTTCCCACGCAACACGCATGGATTCTGCCCCATTTCCCAGATTCACAAGCTTTCGTAAACCTTGAAATGCATCAGAAACCTACACCTCCCCAGGGGCCCGCAGGCAGACGCAACGAGGAGAAATGTTTTCATTTCTCCTCGATTTTTCCTCTTTCTATGCGTGCTGCATTCTGTAGCACACATAGAAAGAGGCAAACACCTCTTGTGATTGTTTTTATGCAGGACGGTGTCCTTTCCCACAACCTCCCCACAACATAAGCACCCTTGCACCATGATGGAAGGGGGCCTGCATTGGCGCAGGGCAGCCAGTTATGTGCCAGCGCAGGGAAAAGCACATGGATGCGACATATTATTGTGAATATGACGCATCCCTGTGCTTTGATAGTGACTCAGTGCGGCGCAGTCAAATGGCTTGCAGTGCTGCTCTGAGCCTCTTTCTTGTAAGGTTGTCGTGGAATCACAAATGAAGCCACTCCTTGAATAATACAGGGAAGCAGGCCCAGTTTTAGTGGTTGGGCAAGGCCCAACCAAGGAAGTGCCCGGGCCCACCCAAGGCCAATGAGATCTGGAAATCCAGGGTTTGTTGTTTTATCCCTAATGGTCTCCAGATAAAAAATAGGACTACATTGAGAGGTACAGGAGTAGAAAGGTGTCCCAGCTCTAGGGTCACAAGTCCCACACATTGAGACCCGTAGAAGGAGCTAAAGATTTACAAGGGGTGTCTGTATCAGTTCAGACATAGCTAATTGCTTACTAAGGGCTCCATGGGGAATTGTGCCCAGGAGCACAGAGGTGGTCTGGAGGAATTCACAGATCACTCATTGCCCTGCACGGTCTCCATAGACTATTCTGCACAAGAGCACACAGTGTGTACTCCAGAGAATGAGCATAACAAGATAACGAGGGATGGTATGTCTGCCACAGCTCTGTGGTCACATGTCCCACACCTTAAGCCCCACAGAAGATGCTGCAGAAGTGTGCAAAGTGTGTCTGCGGGTGTTCAGTGTTTACCAGTGACATCACTCAGTAAGTCCCACAAAAAAAGCTGCAAAGGCTGATGAGTTTTGTGCTTAGATGACTGGAAATACAAGGCACTCCTAAGATTCCATAGAGAGGGGTGACAAAGATCACAAGGTTTGTGTGTGGGTGTTCAGGATTCATAAATGAAGAGACACTTTGGGAGTTTCTGCAGGAGGCTGCAAAAGAACATAAGGTGTGTCTGCAGGAGTTCAGCGATCAATGCATTCCTAGGACTCCAGAAAAAGGCAGCTCAATGGCAGAAAGGCACGTGTGTCACAGCCTGGGGCACATAAGGCCCGCAGCCCAAGTCCCATAGAAGAGGCTGCAGAGGAGCCCAAGGTATGATTGTCATAGACCTGGAATCACACATCCCACACCTCGAGTCTCATAGGTGAGTCTGAAGGATGCCTAAGAGTACACTGAATGTCTGTGAGTGTCCAGGGATCCTGAGTGTTGCTATGATCTTGATTAATAAGTAGAGAAGGAGGCCCAAGAGAACACAGTGTGTCTGTGAGTGTTCTGGGACCTCGAGGGGGGCTTTGGGCTCTGTAGCGCAGGAGAAGCAGAAGTGCACGGTATGTTAGTGAGTGCTCAGGGATCTCAAGCCCCGCGGGCTCTATAGCGAGAGAGACCCAAGAATACACATAATCTGTTCCGGGATCTCAGTAGGTTCTGTGGCTCTATGCAGAGAGGGGGCCAGGAGTACAATTTATGTATATGTCTGTGCAGGGATGACAGGTCTCATGCCGTGATTCCCCCCCCCCCCCTGTGCAGAAAAGCACAAGTATTGCTGTTGCAGCCCAGGGATCAGAAGTCACAAACTGGCAGTCCCAGTCCCACAGAATTGGCTGCTGAAGAGCACACTGTGTGTGTGCCATAGTCTTCGAATCACACTTTGTACAAGTGAGCTCCAGAGAAGAGGCGGCATAGGAGCACATGGTTCATCTGCGACAGTCCTGGGATCACAGGCCGCACACTTGAGCCCCTACACCAGGGTGTAGAGGAGCAGGGAATCTAGACACAACACTCTAGAGCAGCCACCGAGAACCCTGCCAGGAATGCAGCCCGCACCAGTCATTAGCGAGGTGAGGGCCTTAGCCGCCTGAGGAAGGTTTGAACACACTGACCCATAGTTTTCATTGCACCCAGGAGGAGATTGGCTGAGAGGTTTTCCCCTACTGGGTCATGGTGAGGAAATAGAAATTTTATATGGCCAGTGTGTCCCCCACTCGCACCCTATATATGTAACTATGCCCCATGTATGTCCATGTCATCATGTAATTTCCCACTGCATTTCCGTCCAATGTTAGCATGTCAGTTATTAGGCCCTCCATGAATGAAAGGTTAATTCTGCACTGAGGCCTATGTTGCCAATGCATTTGCATGGTACACGTTTAAAAGTCGAGATGCACACGTTTTGTGGCACAGTCAAGCCAGGCCCCGAATTCAGGCTCCGAGCCTCTTCTGACTCTGAAAGCTGCAGTTTAGTTATGAATCCCTGACCTCTCCCTTACTTCCTGCTCAGCTGAGAGGTGCCCGGCCTGGCCTGCCAAGACGGTATTTTGCCTACAGTTATCTGCTCAGCTCCGCAAAAACACATTCCAGTCTAATGAAAGGGGTAAACAAACATACTCCGCCTGCAGAAGATAGGGCCTAGCCTTTCTGTCTCCAGATTTACTGAACCCGCTTCCATAGAAGGCCTATGGCCCCACGTAATGCACGAAGAAATATACACGCACACTAGCATTTAGTGATGAACAGCCTTTACTCGAGAGACCTTTACTTCAGACAATACATCCTCCAAACACAAGATATCAGATGTGCCAAAGGTGCAGGTCGTTCTGACATCCCATACTCCTCTACTAGTGCTAAAGTCAGCTCCCCCCAGCTCTCTCCAGTTACACGTCAATTACACGTCATGACCAGTTTTGCGCGCGCAAGTAGGGTAAAGGTTTCTGCTGACCCTGCAGATCTCCTCCATGCATCCACCCACCTATGACACACCTGTGACTCATCAAGTGAACACACATACGCCTTCTTTCATGCCTTCTTTCATGCCCATGTGTTCTTATCTCTCTCCTTCACTTGCTCCGCCTGGAGCGCCCCGCCTTCTCTCATTCAATGCAATTGTATGGTTTTACTATATATAATGTGTTATGTGAATAAAGACTCAGATGACGACCCTTCCTGAACCTTAGTGGTGATGGAACCCGATTCTTCATAAGCTCGAGCTTTTGTATTAAAGCCCTTTTGAACCGGACACCACGGACTCTGCCTCTCATTTTTATGAGCGATCCTTATTAATGTATAGAAATTATGACAGGGTAATACATTATTTACCACAATGGGCCCCCAAACAGGCTACTTTCTAGTTCGATTTGGATTGACTGTAGATTGTCTGCTATGAAGGGACTCTTCGAAAGGAGGAAGAAGTGACCTGAACCACCAGTGCACAGCCAGGGGGGTGGTACTTGGCTGGAAGGGACAAGAGGTTTATAGGCCCGAACAACCCTCACTGAGACCTCTTTGTCTCTGTTCCCGTTAGAGTCAAAGCAACAAATTCCCGCCCACCCATCCCTAAGATTCTTCACAGCAGAAGATTTTAATTTCACCATAAATGTGCTAAAAACAAAGATTATTGGCAAGCTTATGGCACCTGGAATTGAAATTATTCAAAACTCGCCTTGCTGTGGGCTACGTGCTGGTAACTGTTGCCTTCGAGGGGTGCTCACATCATGGCGTCTTCTTTTGCTGGGAGGGCTCTGATGTGCTTGTATCATTGCTGGCTCTCTCTCCCTGGTTATTTGACGTCACTCTTGTAAATTCCTGATATGCCACATTTTAAGTAAAATAATATAATTGCCAGGATGAATATATTTTGACAACAAAGTTGTGGTGCAAGTTATGCCGAGCTGATCAAGATGTTAAGACTTGCGATGTTGCCATGGCGTCATTCTGCAAGATGTGTCATCACAGTCCTAATGTCTGTCATGTCTTATTCCTCACATTTCAAACTGTGCACCCAATTTATTAAGAGGAAAAAATTGTTGTGTTTCACCCACCACTTTAGAGGTTTTATGGAAATTGTAAGGAGTAGAAGAGCAGGGATTACTCACAACATGCCAGAGTCACTGAGACCCCTGCCAGGAGTAACTGAGTCTGGGCCTCATCAGAGTTTGGCAGATGCAGAGATCCACCAAAATGCGGCGTCATCAGCAGCACCTCTCTGCGCTCCATCAGCAGCAACTCCCTGGGCTCCACCAGCAGCACCTCCCTGGGCTCCACCAGCAGCCCCTCCCTGGGCTCCGTCAGCAGCGCCTTTCTGGGCTCCTCCCTGGGCTCCATTAGCAGCGCCTCCCCGGGCTCCATTAGCAGCACCGCCTGGACTCCATCAGCAGCACCTCCCCGGCTCTATCAGCAGCACCTCTGTGGGCTCCACCAGCAGCACCTCCCCGGCTCCATCAGCAGCATCACCCCGGCTCCTTCAGCAGCACCTCCCTGGGCTCCACCAGCAGCACCTCCCTGGGCTCCACCAGCAGCACCTCCCTGGGCTCCACTAGCAGCCCCTCCCCCCTGGGCTCCGTCAGCAGCGCCTCCCCGGGCTCCATCGGCAGCGCCTCCCTGTCCTCCCATGGCTCCATCAGCAGCACCTTTCTGGGCTCCCTCAGCAGCACCTCTCTGGGCTCCCTCAGTAGCACCTCTCTGGGCTTCATCAGCAGCACCTCCCTGGGCTCTTCCAGCAGCGCCTATCTGTGCTCCATCTGCTGCACCTCCCTGGGCTCCATCAGCAGCACCTCCCCAGGCTCCCTCAGCAGCACCTCCCTGGGCTCCACCAGCAGCCCCTCCCTGGGCTCCGTCAGCAGCGCCTCCCCGGGCTCCATCGGCAGCGCCTCCCTGTCCTCCATCGGCAGTACCTCCCCGGGCTCCATTGGCTGCACCTCCCTGGGCTCCATCAGCAGCCTCTCCCTGGGCTCCATCAGCAGCGCCTCCTTGGACTCCACCAGCAGCGCCTCCCTGGGCTCCACCAGCAGCGCCTCCCTGGGCTCCATCAGCAGCGCCTCCCTGGGCTCCATCAGCAGTGCCTTTCTGGGCTCCCTCAGCAGCGCCTTTCTGGGCTCCCTCAGCAGCGCCTTTCTGGGCTCCCTCAGCAGCACCTCTCTGGGCTCCATCAGCAGCACCTCCCTGGGCTCCATCAGCAGCACCTCCCCAGGCTCCCTCAGAAGCGCCTCCCTGGGCTCCAGCAGCAGAAACCCTTTCTAAAGGCCCATCTGCTGCTGGTCCCTCGGTCACTCTGATGCAGCGCTCACCCAGAAATATCACCAACCCAGGGTCCAAGTCACTCTGGTGGGGCCTTTAACACAAAAGTACAACACACCTAGTCACACACACACACTTTACCCCAGACTCTTGCAAATTTATATATACAATGGGTTGAGTGTATTCTTTCCTATGACAGGATACCTTTTAAGCACAGATTTTAACACCAACATTTGTTTCCATCAATAGTCCTACTAAACTAATCTATGCATCAATGTACCCCGCCAATCAGGTCGATGGACCAATTAGTTGAGCAAGTTGATAGTGATTGTTAAGACCAGCTTAACCTCACTAGAACAATACATTGATTTGCATAATTAATTGACTCTAAAAGAATCACAAACACCTGAAATCATTTAAAAGATTTCATGTAATTAATTTGCATAAAAGAAAATTAGCATTTATTCTATCATTGTTAATTCTCACTGAGCATTGCTATTTATTCAGGCAATAAATCAAGTAAAACTGTGTAATAAAAATCATGAAGAGAAAATTCAGGTTCACATTAATTGCATTATTCTCTAAAATAAAACATTAAACCTTGGTCATGTAACTGAAAGAGAAATTCTGCATGAAAAGACCAGAGAATCATAGTTAAAAACACATGCATTTAATTCTAAAGATTTCTATACTAAAACCCTGCCTACCCAGCACTAAACCCCAAAGCTATACTTACTAACCCAGGCCTCCTCGGAGGCAGTCTTTTTCCCAGGCCTAGTGTCCCGTTACGAATCTCGAACCTACAGGGGTTTATCAGTGAACCTTTTGGCATAGTTTCAGGCTCTCAGAATTCTCTGCAAACAGCTGCAGTGCAATCAGCATCTCCCTCTCTGCGATCAGCTCCTGTGACTCTAACAGACCCCAATTTTGGTGTGATATTTATACTGTATTTGTTGGCTCTCTACCCTCAAATGTTTCAACTCTTTCCATTTTCCTTTCTCTGATTGGTCATGACATTGCAATTATTAGCTTGAGAATACAGGTGGTGCACCAAAGATAGAAGTCCAGAAAATTGTAATATTGTGAAAATCCTTTATTTGGTTCAATCTTTAAAAGACCTCAGCCAATGCGTTTCGTTCCATGCGGAACTTAATCAGGGCTGAAAGAACACAGAATAAAAAACACTAAATACACAAACATACAGCACATATACTTACAATAACAACAATCAAAAAATAACACCATGAATCGTAAGACAAAGTACACGGACCAATCTTAAAACTATGCCATATAAGACCCATAGGTCTATTAATAATATGACACACACATGAATATTCACAAAAGACAAGCAACAGAGTGAGATGGGAACAAAACATAAAAGCGGGGAATAGTTACATTACGGAGTGCATAAGATCACTTTCCACCAGGATTTACACGTGCGCCATTAGGACACACCATTAGGGGAAAGATCAAAATTAAAACAGTAGCAGCAAACTAACGGAAAGAATGAATAGGAGAACGGAAAAGAAAATAGTGTGCAGTAGAGAAGAATAGGAGATACACATGAAATAAGAAATAGAAGCAATTAAGATTGAAAAGATAGTCTTTCCTGTCTAGTCCAAAGGGATTCTAAAAGGTGTTTATAATATATATCAAGCAACTGAACCAATTTATATATTTTGGGGTATCCATGCATCACATATTGATAGTTCTAGTGCAACAACAAGATAATGCTGCACTGGAGACATAGAGATGGACATCCCCTTGATGTAACCTGTTACATAAGGAAGTATTGGAAAAATAGGCTACGAGTCAGCGTCTCACCTTGTTAGTCTCTTGATAGTTCCTTGAAGTGGTCGAATAATGAGAGTTAAGAAGCATCGACGATATGAGTAGATCACTTTCTAAACATAACAATAAAAAATATATATATATATATATCAGGCTCCATAGTACAAAAGGTCCTCAGTGTGCAATGTATATAATCCCAGTCAAGTCTGGATTTGTATAGCGCGCTACATACCCAGAGGGTCTCAAGGCGCTTGAAGAAGGGTGGGGAGTTACTTGTTGAATATCCACGTTTTGAGTTGTTTTCTGAATGCTAGGTGGTTCTGAGTAAGGCGAAGGTCAGTGGGAAGTGAGTTCCAAGTTTAGCTGCTAGGTAGGAGAAGGATCTACCTCCCATGGTGGTTTTGTTGATGCGGGGTACAGTGGCAAGGGCTTGGTTGGAGGATCGTAGCTGGCGGGAGGGGGTGTAGAAGGATAGTCGTGTGTTGAGGCATTCGGGTCCGATTTCGTAGAGTGCTTTGTGTGCGTTGGTTAGGAGTCGGAAAGTGATCCTCTTATTGACGGGGAGCCAGTGGAGGTTTTTCAGGTGATCAGAGATGTGTTCTTTACGCGGGATGTCTAATATGAGCCTGGCTGAGGCGTTCTGGATGCGTTGTAGTTTTTTCTGGAGTTTTGCGGTGGTGCCGGCGTAGAGGGTGTTTCCGTAGTCCAGTCGGCTCGTGACCAGAGCGTGGGTGACTGTTTTTCTAGTTTCGGTAGGGATCCAGCGAAATGTTTTTTTGAGCATGCGAAGAATGTTGAAGCAGGATGAAGAAACGGCGTTGACTTGTCTGTTCATCGAGAGTGAGGAATCCGGGATGACGCCCAGGTTCCGTGCGTGGTCTGTCGGGATGGGTGCTTTTCCAAGGGCCTCTGGCCACCAAGAGTCGTCCCAGGCGGAGGGGGAGGAACCTAAGATGAGGACTTCTGTTTTGTCTGAGTTCAGTTTCAGACGGCTGTGCTTCATCCATTCGGCTACTTCTTTCATTCCTTCGTGTAGGTTGGTTTTGGCCGTGTTAGGGTCTCTGGTGAGTGATAGGATCAGTTGAGTGTCGTCGGCGTAGGAGATGATGTTGAGGTTATGTTGGCGTGCGATGGCCGCGAGGGGGTTCATGTAGACGTTGAAGAGGGTGGGACTGAGTGAGGACCCTTGAGGTACGCCGCAGATGACTTCAGTGGCCTCTGACTTGAATGGTGGAAGGCGGACTCTCTGCGTTCTTCCGGAGAGGAACGAGGTGATCCATTCCAGTGCTTTTCCTTGGATTCCGATGTTTTTGAGGCGCTGTAGAAGGGTGCTATGGCAGACTGTGTCGAAGGCTGCGGAGAGGTCGAGGAGGATGAGGGCGACTGTGTCTCCATTGTCCAGTAGAGTTCGAATGTCGTCTGTTGCTGCGATGAGGGCGGTTTCGGTGCTGTGCTTGGCTCGGAAGCCGGACTGTGAGGAGTCGAGGGATTTGTTGGTTTCGAGGAATGCGGCGAGCTGGTTGTTGACAGCTTTCTCGATGACTTTGGCTGGGAATGGAAGGAGTGAGATAGGGCGATAGTTTTTGAGTTCGGTGGGGTCAGCTGTGGGTTTCTTCAGGAGGGCGCTGAGTTCGGCATGTTTCCAGCTTTCCGGGAAGGTTGCGGAGTTGAGGGAGCAGTTGATGACGTCTCGGAGGTGCGGTGCAATAATGGAGTCTGCTTTGTTAAATATGTGGTGGGGGCAAGGGTCAGTGGGGGATCCTGAGTGGATAGAGTTCATCAGACGTATGGTGTCCTCAGTGGAGATTGGCTTCCAGTCATTGAGGATGTTCAGGGGGGGTGGGGTTCCTGCAGGGGATTGGGAGGGTTGGTCTCCGGGTTGGTTGTCGAAGCTGTTGTGGATGTCTGCGATTTTGTTGTGGAAGAATGAGGCTAGGGAGTCGCAGAGGGCTTGGGAGGGGGTGATGTCGTTGGAGTTGGCTGAGGGGTTGGTAAATTCCTTGACGATGTTGAATAATTCCTTGCTGTTGTGGGCGTTATTATCTAGACGGTCCTTGAAGGCTGCTTTCTTGGCATTTCGGATTAGTTGGTGGTGTATGCGGGTGGCGTTTTTGAAGGCGTCCTTGGTGCTGGTGGTTGGGTCTTTTTTCCAGGCCTTTTCGAGGGAGCGACAGAGTTTTTTGGATTTCTTAAGGTCATCATTGAACCAGGAGGCCTTCTTGCTGCCTAGTTTGATTTGTCGTTTTTTCAGTGGTGCTAGGATGTCGGCGCTGTTGGATAACCATTGGGTGAGGTTGGTGGCTGCTTGGTCTGCGTTTGAGGAATGGGCGGGGGGCTTTTGAAGAAGCGATGAGGAGATCTGGTCGATGGTGATTTTGTTCCAGTTTCTTTGCAGAGTGGGTTGGGGGTGGTTGTTGGATGTGGGCTTGTTGTAGGTGAAGTGAACGCAGCTGTGGGCAGTCCAAAGGAGAGCTGTGGTATGGCTGAAGGAAACATGTTACCTCCAATCCCTTGCTTGCCTCTATACACCAAAGAGAAACCTCCGGTCTCAGACAGCAGCATGGTTCTGCATACCAAGGTTTAAACGTACAAGATCAGGGGGCAGATCTTTTGCCTATCTCGGACCGTCCCTGTGGAACACGCTTCCTCCAAGCATTCGGAAGGAAGATAACTACCACAATTTCAGAAAGCTTGTAAAGACCTGGCTGTACGAACAATAATCCCTCAAAGTCTCCCTCCGTTTCTGTCTTTTCGCCTCTAGCTGTGTCTAGGCGCCGGGAAACCCTTCTTGGGTAGCTGTTGCGCCCTATAAATTGACAATAAATAAATAAATAAATGTTTGCTGGAGGTGAAGATAGGGTCGAGTGTGTGACCTGCGATGTGGGTGGAGGTAGTGACAAGTTGTTTAAGTCCGAGGTTTGTGAGGTTGTCCGAAAGGGTGGAGGTGTTGTGGTCGTTGTTCTTTTCAAGGTGAAAGTTGAGGTCTCCCAAAAGGATGTAGTCCTCGGAGGGGAGCGCGTGTGGAGTGATGAAGTCTGTGATGTCTTCACTAAATTGTGCGCGGGGTCCTGGTGGCCTGTAAAGGAGGGTGCCTCTGAGTGTGGTCTTGGGGTCGATGTGGATCTGGAAGTGAAGGTGTTCAGAGTTGGCGAGATTGATGTCTGAGCTGGTTGAGATGCGAATGGATTTCTTATGGACGATAGCGATGCCTCCTCCTGTGTGGCCGGTGCGGTCCTTGCGAATGATCTTATAGCCTTTCGGGATGGCAATGGTGATGTCTGGGGCAGAAGTGGCGTTCATCCATGTTTCTGTTAGGAAGGCGACGTCCAGAGATATGGTGTCGAGTAGATTCCAGAGGTCAATGGGGTGCCTGTGGACCGATCGGGTGTTGAGCAGGATGCTTTGTAGTTGGTTGGGGTCGGATATCTGTTGTGTGTTCGTAGATGAGGAGTAGTTCTTGGTGGCGTCAAACTTGCAGGAGTTGCAGGAAAAGGGTCCATGGGTGTGGCCAGGAGCAGCTTGGACGCAGGTGAGGGATCGGCCGGGGTTGAGGGCTAGGAGGGTGGTGGCATCGTAAGTAATGCGGGAGGGGTGGACTTCACGAGGACCAGGGGGTATATTGTTGTGTCCAGGGGATTGATGGACGGAGTTTAGCCTTGATGGACGGAGTTTAGCCTATCTCATGAAACAAATGGCGAAGTAGAATCAACCCGATACCCCCAGAATAAAAAAATTAGAGAGAATAACAGAACTCCTATAACGATCCCATATAGGAATCTAGAGCATCTACCAAACCCCCATCAACGCTGGGTGGCAAGTTCAAATACACGGGTCAGGAGAGAGTAGCATTATCGTAACCCCCCTATTATATTGGGATAATACACAATCTCACCTGTGGTGTAATATAAAGGTTCAAGTTGCAAAGGCAGCAATTATCAGCAACCAGGTGACTCCCGAGTCGCAGCACTTGTAAACCACAAAGGTAGTTGTGGATCTATTCAAGACAATATAAACACATACATATCATGAGGGCCCACAGCGTGAGGATGGGCCCAAAAAGACCAGTGACCAGGTATGCTAAAACACCCGATATATATCTTCACAGACAAAAAAAACATATTTCCTTAGTCCGCAAAAGTATTGATGGTCAAAGATAAATATTACCAACTCGATTCTACTATGGAAAAAGTGCCCATCTAAGACAGACTCCTATAGGATGTTATAAGACACATTAAATTAAGCATAAGGTAAAGACATTGCCATAAAATCTCAAGAACCAACGAGCTGTAATAAATAAAAGGAACCACTCGAGGGAAAACAAAAATCCAGCCCTATTAATACAGTACAAATGTACTCACCTATAGATATAATGAGCCACCCTTTGTCGCATTAGGTTAAACCTGCCGACCGACCAAAAGAATGGTCGCTCAGCTAAAAAAAGGGAGATATATAAATAACACGGGTCGGACATATGACAATTATTTACAAAAAGGAAAATTTCATTCTAAAATGCAGTGACAATTGCCAAAAACATGTTGCCAGATTTACCTTAGGTAAACAAATAAATGGGAAACGGTGCATCTATAACCCCGGACAGCATAGAGAAAGAAATGGGTTTACACATGAATCTGTAATCCTCAAGGTTCAAGTCGTGAGCATAGTAAGCACAAATAAATATTGGTTGATAGAGAAGGATATATGTGCCTCCCCCCATCGTTAATGCCATCTAAGCGTGATCCTCACTCGGTCAGAAAACTACTTACAAGTATGGTAGTTAACATACTTACTAATTAGTCAACCTGTACGGGGTCAATAACATCAAACCCACAAACATAGAGCTAAAGGGCCATCCATAATCCAAAGCCAACGCACTTATTTGGTGTTAGAAATATATGCATTACTTCGAGTTATGGTAAAACTGAGATCCAGCATTAAATATATTATAAGACCCTCCATCTATAAAGTCTAGCACCAAAGAAAGAACCAACAGTCTATGTAACCCACCATCAATAAATGGGAGGCAAATACGTTCCGAAAGTAACCCCATTACCTGGTCACATTACGTGGGTGCCCAAAAATCAGCCGGCTCGCGAATCTCGCCATGTCTGTGGGTCCGGTTCAAATAGTCCGCGTCTACCCATAATGCACCCGCCTAATCACGTGTATCCAATAGAATGAACGCATTTTACCTCTTGTCGAGAGTGTGCGCCATCTTAGAACGGTTCAAGAGTGTACTCAGCCAGATTAGAAATACATATGCCTCTATCATCACTGCACATACAGAGTTTAGAAAAAGGTAAAAAGAACATAAATGAGCTATTGATCAACTAATATCCAAAGGGTAATGAGAACGGGATGGACCGATTAGAAAACTAATATACATTATTAGACTTAAATAATAAATGAACGTCCTGTTCGGAAATGACGTTAGCAGTACCATTATGGCATCTCATGTAGGCACATGAAGATCCTACCTTATGTTGATCATATTTTGAATTAGATAATGTGCGCCTTCCAAATTATTGACAAGTGCGATCCTATGTATATCTACTGATAGTGTGAGAGGCATATGTCGAAATTTATACTGGGAACCCAGCGCCATCTTAAAAGGGATCACAAATATAGTCATAGTGTAAATAAACACTATCATTATTAGGGTGGCTACCAAGAGCGTTGTGTCACACGCGATACTGTAATCTAATGCAAATCACAATTAGCAATAACTAGACGGAGCTTCACAAACTTATATAGAGGCATAATCATATCACACTCAACAATATAACCTTACCTGAGAACATCTAGAAATATTGGACTGAGCTCCACAGACTAGACAAATGCATACACCCAAGTACACCAGATCTGTACGTAAATAGAACAACTGGCCCTATAGGTTATCGCTCAAACGCTCCGTCCATCATCCCCTTTTGTATCGCTTTGTTCGCCCTAAGTTGGCAGGGTTTGCTCAGACGTGAGTCCCTTGCTCACTTGGCCACTGGAATCAAGATAGCCTGGCTGATGAGGATTATGAATCCGAAACCGGTCCTCGGAAGCTTGTTTCCGGTCCAGGGAAGGCATGGCTTGGCAGTTCGGGCTGGACTGTTCCCATGAGGCACAGGGTCAGACTGATTTGCATATAGCCATGTCTGAACTGGGGTGGCAGAGTGGGCTAAAGAACGGTGATGGATCAAACCCAGATATTTTGACTGGGTGTGAGTGTTTGATTGGTTCAGATGCTCCGTCAATCACCACCCCCTTTTGTACCGCTTTTGGCCGCCATAAGTGTGGCAGGGTATGCTCAGACGTGAGTCCCTTGCTCACTTTGCCACTGGATTCAAGCAAGCCGGGCTGAAGATGGCTGGAATGCCAGTAACCGGTCCTCGGCAGCTTGTTTCCGGTCCAGGGAAGGCATGGCTTGGCAGTTCGGCCTGGACTGTTCCCATGAGGCACAGGGTCAGACTGATTTGCATATAGCCATGCCTGAACTGGGGTGGCAGAGTGGGCTAAAGAACGGTGATGGATCAAACCCAGATCTTTTGACTGGGTGTGAGTGTTTCATTGGTTCAGATGCTCTGTCCATCACCACCCCCTTTTGTACCGTTTTTGGCCGACATAAGTGTGGCAGGATATGCTCAGACGTGAGTCCCTTGCTCACTTTGCCACTGGATTCAAGCAAGCTGGGCTGAAGACAGCTGGAAGGCCAGAAACCGGTCCTCGGAAGCTTGTTTCCGGTCCAGAAGGCATGGCTTGGCAGTTCGGGCTGGACTGTTCCCATAAGGCACAAGGTCAGACTAATTTGCATATAGCCATGTCTGAACTGGGGTGGCAGAGTGGGCTAAAGAACGGTGATGGATCAAACCCAGATCTTTTGACTGGGTGTGAGTGTTTGATTGGTTCAGATGCTCCCTCCATCACCACCCCCTTTTGTACCGCTTTTGGCCGCCATAAGTGTGGCAGGGTATGCTCAGATGTGAGTCCCTTGCTCACTTTGCCACTGGATTCAAGCAAGCCGTGCTGAAGACGGCTGGAATTCCAGAAACCGGTCCTCGGAAGCTTGTTTCCGGTCCAGGGAAGGCATGGCTTGGCAGTTCGGGCTGGACTGTTCTCATGAGGCACAGGGTCAGACGGATTTGCATATAGCCATGTCTGAACTGGGGTGGCAGAGTGGACTAAAAAACGGTGACGGATCAAACCCAGATTTTTTGACTGAGTGTGAGTGTTTGATTGGTTCAGATGCTCCGTCCATCACCACCCCCTTTTGTACTGCTTTTGGCTGCCATAGGTGTGGCAGGTTATGCTCAGACGTGAGTCCCTTGCTCACTTTGCCACTGGATTCAAGCAAGCCGGGCTGAAGACGGCTGGAATGCCAGAAACCGGTCCTCGGAAGCTTGTTTCCGGTCCAGGGAAGGCATGGCTTGGCAGTTCGGACTGGACTGTTCCCATGAGGCACAGGGTCAGACTTATTTGCATATAGCCATGTCTGAACTGGGGTGGCAGAGTGGGCTAAAGAACGGTAATGGATCAAACCCAGATCTTTTGACTGGGTGTGAGTGTTTGATTGGTTCAGATGCTCCGTCCATCACCACCCCCTTTTGTACCGCGTATGCCTTTCCGTGGCGGCATTGCCGCCACGGAAAGGCATGTCCTGAAGCTCATCCTAATATGGCTGGCGGTGTCTGATAGACACCGCCACCATATTAGAGCTTTTCCGCCACAGTCGGAAGGCGACTGCGGCGGAAAAGCGGCGGACGGTCTTCCCATCCGCCGATGACCCCCCAGCCATCCTAATGTTGCGGGGGTCTTTTCATTTACCGCAGCGGTGAATCCGCAGCCTCCGGGCCGGCAGTGGCTTCCGCCGGCCCGGAGGATGCGGATTCACCGCAATCCTAATCGACCCCATAGTTCTGAAGTTTGAAATCTACAAATTGGGACAGCTTTTCTGTTGGTGACCCCACTCCTGATATTATCGGCCTTCCAGGAGGAAATTGTCCTCCCTTATGCACCTTTGGTAGTACATAAATGCAAGGGAAGGATGGACATTCCACCCATAAGAACCTGAGTTCATCTTCAGTAAGAAGTCCTGTCTCTCTCCAGTCAAGTAATTTGGCATTAATCAGGAGGGTGCTCTCAGTGATTGGATTATTGGGCAGTTCCCTATAGTATGACTTGTTATCAAGTTGTCTTGCTATCTCATTCATGTAATCATCGTGATTCATGATCACGATGTTACCGCCTTTGTCGGCCTCTCTTATTACGATGTTGTTATCTTTATTGAGTCTTCTGAGTGCTTGTCTTTCTGCCAGAGTGATGTTGTAAGTGGCCCAAGACGTAAATCTACTAGGTTTCTCGAGGTTATAGAGATCCTGGGTAATCTTATCATAAAAGATGTCAATGTTGTGATGATAGGAGTGTGTAGGTGTAAATTTAGACTGTGGATGGAGACCAGTATCTGTGTTGGTATCCTGTGAAATTAAGGGTCAGGAGACAGTGTATATTACGTACCTCACCTATTGTGTGTGTCACAGTACTCTGTTTGTCTACGGACTCTCTAGGGTCATGTGGTATGTTAGAAAAATAGTCTTTTAACTTCAACACCCTTATAAATTTAAAAATGTCCACGTGTATATTCGCAAAATCTCCGACCTGTGTAGGGCAAAAACTAAGACCTTTACTCAGGATCTTTGCTTCCTCAGAGTCCAAAATTTTATTTGAGAGGTTTACAATCTTTAAATCTGTATTGACATTGGGTAACAACATCGTGTCAGCAATTTCACATGTATTCAAAACAGTTACTTTCTCAATTTGGTTCCCACAGTTTGATTGTTCACTGGTTTCCCTTTTGTATCTGCCTTTAGATCTCTCCCTGCCTTGTTTTTTGAGATCTCTTTTTTGTTGAAGGTGGTTGCTGATTCTGAGCTTTGCCAGTTCCTTTTGAAAGGAAGTGGCTCCCTCCTCTGAAGGGACGTCTGGTGTAGTGATATTGGAAGCCATACTACTCTGGGATGATTCAGAGATATTACTAATTGAGCCTGTGTCATCACTCTCCTCTCTATTATCCCTTGTCCTTTTCTTAGTTACATCATCAGTACCCTGTATGCCATCATATTTTTTGGCAAAGGTATAAACCCTGCCATCTCTTTTGATTTTAGTTAATTACTTGTTTTTGAGGTAAGTCTGATGGTTGTCCATTACTTCTTTCAAGATGGCATAGTTGTTCTCAATCAATTCCTTCTCAGGCATATCATTAATTTCTTTCTCAAGAATCTCAATCTCAGCTTGGAGTTTCTCCCCCTTTTCCGCAGCATGTCTTACTAAGATTTTCATCATAGTACTAGATGCCCCCTCTAAATTGCATTCCCACTCCTTTAGAAGATCATTACTTAAGTCTTCAAATGTTGGAAAGATCAAGATCCGCCACCCTCGCGGTATCTCGCCATTTTTCATGTATTGTTCCAACGTTACACCATCCCACCATCTGCTTAGTTCCTGTTTACGGAGGCGTTCTAGTTCCAGGAACATGCCCTCAAGGTTTAATGTAACAGTGGTGGTCTTATTAGGTACTACTTTGGACCTATCAGCCCCAAATAAATCTTGGGCCAACTCCTCACGTCCATCCTGATATCTAGGCATTATAGATATAGGATATCAATGATTACAATTGTACAGTAAGAATGGTAACCATAGAAACGAGTGCGAAACAGTCCAGAGAACAATTATGAAGAACAGCAAAAATGTGGCTGACCACGGTTAGGCACTTCAGTTTCCAAATAGGTTTGTTAATATTGTGTTTGTGCACAAAACACCCAGAGCTAGCCACACGAAAACTCCACTGTTGAAACAGATACCAAATCTTGAGAATACAGATGGTGCACCAAAGATAGAAGTCCAGAAAATTGCAATATTGTGAAAATCCTTTATTGGTTCAATTTTAAAAGGCCTCAGCCAACGCTTCTCTCAGCAAAATGATGTTAGGTTTTTTGTACTGTGCAGAACCGGGGAAAGCTAAGCCATTTTGGAATTGGCAACCCACCAAAACTACAATAAACAGAAAGCAGAAAATGTAAATACACAAAATATATGTGTTTTCTGTCCCCCAACTACCAGTGCTAATATGTATCCTTTAAAACTGTTACCTAGCAGAAAAGCATCTCACTGCAAGCCATTAAAAATAAAGCAGAAAAGCAACATGCAAATGCACAATGCACATTACGACACAGACATGAATTATTACACCACTTAAATGCACAAAATAGATTAAACATGCGTTTTACATCACTAATTAATATGTTAATTAAACCTGTTAGTGCAAAGCATTTCCCACATGTAATGTGTGTGTTTTTATTAATACACAGCAATCAAAATTAATATAATACTTTGTTATGGGGGTGATTGATCTGAATGGGGTACACACAAAATCTTCTGTACCTCGCTCCATCAATTTCCCTCCTTTGATGATCGCAAATCCTGAATACCTTGAACGATTTGTGAATCATCACCAAAACCCCAAACCACCCATATTTTCCACTAAATTTTATTCGATCAGACACTTCTTCTCAATAATATTTGTTAGTTCAGCAAATTCTTTCTCATTTGCCTTGTACTTGACAAAAATGTTATCTTTCGTTCTAAATCTGAAATGTACTTATCCTTATGAAATGCAATTCTTTCTACTGGTGGCAACTATTGGTACATTGTTAACAGTCTCATTAGGAAAATGATGATACAACATAAACACATCTTATACCTAAAGCAAAACATGTTATATTTACTATGGTATCTAAGTTATCCTATAAATCTACTAAATATGTACTGTTTGTACAAAGTGTGTTTCCACACTTGAATGACTTTCAGTCCTTTGCCCCTTCTTTTATTTTAACTACTTGGAAATGGTTCATCAAAAAAATCGTCTTTGTCTCGTGTGCTAAACCCAGAATTGTTTTCTGTAACACTGTTATGGTCACCTCAAGTAATCCCTGAATTCATGTGTAAATCATCCCTATCTATATCTTCACAGTCTTTGTTTGGATTTTCCTGATCATCCTTGCCTCCACTAGTGTCAGATAGGATAACTCTCAGTTTTTTTGAGTTTTCTTTTTCCTTGACCCCTCTCGTAAGGTCACTCCCAGACTTTCTTGGCTATTCGCTTCCTCTTTTATATCAGGAAGTGCCATATATGTCCATTTCAGTGACGTGTACTTCAGATTTGGTCTCTTTGTATGTTGTCTTAATTCTGTAGTACTTTCTAAATCATTGTCAGGTGAAAAATCATTAAGTCTTACACCATGCTGTACACTCTCACAGTCTGTTGGTCTTAAATCTCCAGTTTTACAGTCTGTTTCTCTTGTGTTACCAGCTTCTGGTTGCTTAGCACCTGATTCCGAACATGTATCCAAAAGCTGTGGTCCATTTCTCAGTGGGCTGTCTTGTTGACCAGGTATATGTGTTTTTCTCATTGCTTGTCCCATTAGTATCTTGTAATGATTTAAATCTGTCCTTCTATCATTTGTAATTCTCATGGTCACTAGAACTAGGGGCAAAACATCCAGCCAATTCAAGTCAGTGGAATCACACATTTTTGCTAGTTTGATTTTCATTGTGCCAATCACCTGTTCACCAACTCCAGAAGCTTCTGGACAATAGGCACAATACAGTTTCTTTTTAGTGCTCAGTATTTCACAAATCAGACTGATAACTTTGTTGGCAAGATCAGTTTCCCTATCTGTGTGTGCCTGCCCATGATACATGTATGCAAAATGAGCAAACATATTGTTGGGCATAACAGCTCTTTCATCTTGGTAGGCCCAAACATCATTCTCTTCTTTTTGTGTGCAACCTTCTCTTACCCATGTTTCCTTTTCCTCATCACTTGCCTGATCCTGCACTTTCCTCACTTCTTCCCATGTTTCTGCTGTGTTAGTAAGCATGTGATATTGGGAAAAGGTGTCTTTCTTTGCCCATATCTGATTCAAAGAACAATCTTGTTTTGTGCAATATTTTGCCAATTTATCTGCAAACCAATTCCCTCTGGTAATGTAGTCAGTTTCACATTTGTGAGCAGCAGGAACTGCTAATGATCCCCTATCAGCTATTTGTTTTTTCTTCTTTCTCCACCTGCTTCTCCATTCTTCAACTTGTTTTCTTTCTCAGCAATTCTTTACTTTTAGATTTTCTTCCAGCTTTGTTTACATTTTCTATGCCCTTCTCTGTGAAGTTTGATCTATATGGTTTTTGCAAATCCCTACATTTGGAAATATCTACTCCTGTCTCGCTGGCAACTTCTTCCAGTTTTTCCTGCAAATCCTTACTTTTCAAGGCATTGCTTCTACTCATAAGGAGTATCTCTTTATCCTGGTAACATTTTAATCTGTTCATACTTACCTTTCCAGAACTTAATTCTTCCATGTCTACTTTTAATCCTGCAATATCTGTCTGTTGGCATTCTGCATTTTTTCTATAGCCACTTTCTACCCACTCTCCCAATTCCTCACTTTTCAGACCCAAAGAGACTTTGTTTAATATTTCTCTAGGTTCCATTCCCTGCAACCATCCAGTCTGTTTTTCAGCTAGTATCTCAGTTCTGTTTGCATAAATCTGAGTTTTTGTTAGATCTGTCATTGTATCAAATTCGTACACACTAGGCAGTTTATTCCTTACACTTTCAGATAATAACTCTCTTTTAAGATCTGGTTTTACCTCATTTAACGTTATGGTCAGTGAATGTTCTTCCTCTACCTCACTTTTGCAAACAGAAATTTCAGAATCTATAATAATTCGGACTGTTAAAGCTTCTATATTCATGGGCAGTTCTTTTAAACTCAGACAATTCTCGTGTTTTGACTGCTAATTCATTTTCTTCTTCTTCATTATTTGACCTATTTATCACTCATCTTTCTTGCTCATTGGAAGGAGTTCTTGCTTCATTACTGTACTATTAGTTTGAACAGGTTCCTGCCTATTTATTGCATTACTCCCTATGGGGACTGGAATAGTTTGGAAAACTTCTGTAGTTTCTGCTGGTGGTACCTTTGGCACCACTGTTGCAGACTCCCCTAGATATGGAGGTGATCTGTTATCCAGAATGTCATCTAGCAATTCATCTTTTGCGTCACCTTTTCTACAGACTAAAATTTGATCATGCTTCTCTTCCTCTTTATTTTTATCTCCTGTAGATCCTCCCATACTCCTGACAGGAAACAAATCATTTGGTATATCTACCAGTTCCCATCTACATATTTTGTCCTCAATATTCTTATTCTGATATTTATTTAAACCAAAATCATAACCTCTTTCTGATCTGTGTTTTTCTTTCTCATATGCCTCATCTTCCCAATCCATTAACGCTTCAAATTCTGTAGGTCTAGGTGTAGGCCTAAGTTTAATCATTGTTTCTCTCAAATTTCGCAAAACCTCTATGTTAAAGGAACCTTCTTGAGGAAATGCAAGCTCACCATCACCTTTCGTATATTGCACCCAATTCTCGATCCACACGCAAGTGTGAAGGCCATACTTTACTAGCATGTGAGATACAGGCGTTCCCAGGGAAAACTCTAATCTAAATTGTGGTTTTTCGACAGGCTTGTCTTTTACGAACAATCTTTTTACCTTTCCAAACAGTGAAACTTTCCTCTGTTTACTAATATAATACATGTTTTCGTTAATTTCCTGTCTTTCAAAAGATTCCGCACTCTTCTGTTGCTGTTCCGTAACACCAGCCTATCACAGCGCAGTATACACTAGCGTACCAATTAGAACAAGATACGTCTCCTTAGTGCTTAACCAATTACTTTGCTGCTTTCGCTGATGCACCAATCAGCCCTTACTCTGTCTTGGTCACAAGGACCAATCCCTTCGCGACACTTTTGACGTCACCAGCGCTCCAGCTTCTGCAGCGCCGATTGACCCCTCCTTTACAAGGTTTATCGAGAAGCCGTATTTACAAAATATACAACTGAATCGGTTAGTAAATTACACAAAACAACTCCATTTGTCTGTTTCGCTAAACAAAGTGATAGTTTTCTCAATTATACAAGTATTCTGTATTTCCGGTAGACAGAGCTTACCTCTACTCTACCACAGAATTTTACACTCACCGGTAAAGCAGCAATTACCTCTACCTTTACCCTTCTGTCAGGCAATAACGAACCCGTTTCTCTAGGAATAAGACACATACAGAGACCTCAATGCTCCTTAGAGTCTAATCCAGAGTTTCACAAGAACGCATATTGCTATTTCATTTGCACACATTCACACAGAAATCCCTATTTCATTCATACAATAATTCTGTATTTCCAGTAGGCAGCGCTTACCTCTACCCTACCACAGAATTTCTCTGTCGCCAGTAAAGTAGCACATCCCTCTACTTTATCCTTCTTTCAAGCTCGGGTTAAGTCCTACTAATCTCCCAGCGATAAGTTTTAAAACGGAATACGCAATGATCCCTATACTTGAAAGCTAAAATTTCATAGACTGCCCTTCGCTATACATTTATCCTTTCACACCTAAGGTCCCTAAACTTGTGATGTGCGACGACACCACCTGTGATATGCGCAAATACCACCGTAGTATACGGCAATACTACCCTTTGAAACAGACTATGCGATGTGCGACTTCACTTGCCACACTTCCTCTGCCTACAGACAGAGGCACCAGCTTCACGCAATACTTGGAAGCATTTTCAGGACTACATGTAACATGATACAAACTCAACAGATGTTAGCCACAATTCTGTACATCAAATTCTATATACATTAACCTTTGAATATAGGGGTTCTATACACACTAAGTTAGTAAAAATAACCATCACTAATCACCAAACTAGTCAATAATAACCATTAATCTGCTACCAAGTAATCTGATGCAGCACTCACCCAGAAATATCACCAACCCAGGGTCCAGGTCACTCCGGTGGGGCCCATAACACCGAAGTACAACACACCTAGTCACACACACACACTTTACCCCAGACCCTTGCAAATATATATATATACAATGGGTTGAGTGTATTCTTTCCTATGACAGGATACCTTTTGAGCACAGATTTTAACACCAACATTTGTTTCCATCAATAGTCCTACTAAACTAATCTATGCATCAATGTACCCCGCCAATTAGGTCGATGGACCAATTAGTTGAGCAAGTTGATTGTGATTGTCAAGGCCAGCTTAACCTCACTAGAACAATACATTGATTTGCATAATTAATTGACTCTAAAAGAATCACAAACACCTGAAATCATTTAAAAGATTTTATGTAATTAATTTGCATAAAAGACAATTTGCATTTATTCTATCATTGATAATTCTCACTGAGCATTGCTATTTATTCAGACAATAAATCAAGTAAAACTGTTTAATAAAAATCATGAGAAAATTCAGGTTCACATTAATTGCATTATTCTCTAAAATAAAACATTAAACCTTGGTCATGTAACTGAAAGAGAAATTCTACATGAAAAGACCAGAGAATCATAGTTAAAAACACATGCATGTAATTCTAAAGATTTCTATACTAAAAACCTGCCTACCCAGCACTAAACCCCAAAGCTATACTTACTAACCCAGGCCTCCTCCGACGCAGTCTTTTTCCCAGGCCTAGTGTCCCGTTACAAATCTCCAACCTACAGGGGTTTATCAGTGAGCCTTTTGGCATAGTTTCAGGCTCCCAGCATTCTCTGCAAACAGCTGCAGTGCAATCAACATCTCCCTCTCTGCGATCAGCTCCTGTGACTCTAACAGACCCCAATTTTGGTGTTCTCTGATTGGTCATGACATTGCAATTATTAGCTCTCAGGATGTTCGTTAATCAATAATGTATTTGTTAATTTTCAGGATGTCAATGAATAACTTCCTGATCAAAAGACTGACAGATACAAATTCGACTGTCCATGCATTTCTCAACTTCCAGGATGTCCGTGAATAACTTTGTTTGACAAACTGATAAATACATGTTCGACAGTTCCTGTTCCTCATAAGGCCTTTTTAAATGTTGATTTTCAGTGATTCAGCTGTTTCCACGTGGTCATTTTTGGAAGGCACTTTTCTTTTGTCCTTGGCAGACATTCAGCTGTTCTCGTGGTTATCACTTTGGCCCGCAGCCACTTCACCAGCATTCATGTCAAGTGGCCATGAATCATAGTTAGCTAAAGTTGCAAAATGTTCTCAGTGAAGCATAGAGGATTGAAGAGCTTCTCTCAGCAAAATGATGTTAGGTTTTTTGTCCTGTGCAGAACCGGGTAAAGCGAAGCCATTTTGGCATTGGTAACTCACCAAAACTACGATAAACAGAAAAAAGAAAATGTAAATACACAGAATATGTGTTTTCTGTCCCCCCAACCACCAGTGCTAAAATGCATCCTTTAAAACTGTTACCTAGCAGAAAAGCATCACACTGCAAGCCTTTAAAAATAAAGCAGAAAAGCAACATGCAAATGCACAATGCACATTACGACACAGACATGCATTATTACACCACTTAAATGCACAAAATAGATTAAACATGCGTTTTACATCACTAATTAATATGTTAATTAAACCTGTTAGTGCAAAGCATTTCCCACATGTAATGTGTGTGTTTTTATTAATTCACAGCAATCAAAATTAATATATTACTTTGTTATGGGGGTGATTGATCTGAATGGGGTACACACAAAATCTTCTGTACCTCGCTCCACCAACTCCACGAAAGATGGAAGTTGTTCTAGAGTCCAATTTTTCTGACTTGTGTCGCTAGGGGGCGCCTGGTGATCTGACACAGGAAACCAAAGACTTTAACCCCCTCGACCTGGGAGAAAAGTCCATTCATTTTCTATTCTTGTTTTTCTATAACAAAATAGTGAGTTTGGTTTTGGACTTTTTGGCAATGCTGCAATGTCTTCAGCGGCGCTGCTGCGGCTCCGCTGTTACCACAGTGATCTGCTTGGCGGAGATCTCGCAGTCGGGCTTCGATCCAGTCAAGGGTGGATCTCTCCCCTCTGACCCGGCTGAGCTGAGCTCTGACGCCACGCACAGCTGCCCACCTACTGCATATGATGACTGCTCTGCTGCTGTCCCTAGAGCACCTCACGCGCTCTCTAATGTCATCAATAAGCATATGTAAATAACAAGTAAGATGCTGATTTAGAGCTTGGCGGAGTACTTTATTCCCACCATTCGAAGGAACCAGCGTTCGCCAAATTTAGAGCTATCCGCCAGCCTTGCGGACAACTCTAAACATTGGCAGGTACCGCTGCTACGGCAGTTCGTGCCAATGTTGTAAAAGCCTGACTCATGGCTCAATCAAACATGAAAGCCACCTACCAAACATTGACATTTTACTATCTGCAAAAGCAAACTCCCAAAGAGGGTGTTCGTTTTTAGGTCTCGGCCTGCGATGGCTGTGCTGGCGCAGTCTTGCTGGCGATATTTAATGACATAGAGAGAAAATCACTAACGAGGTTAAGCCCCGCCCCTCTTCTCCATTGGCTGGCCTCCTAAGCGGTGGCCAGCCATTGGAGAAGAGATCCTAGTGACGTTCTTCTTTCTATCTAAGCCCCGTCCTTTTCAGATTGGGTTCCTTGACTTACTGCTGAAGTAAAAGGTTTCTTATCTTCTTTATGGGTCCAGATGGCCCCATAAAGATGATAAGGAACCTTTTACCCCAGCAGGAAGTCGGGGCGCCCAGTCTGAAAAGGACGGGGCTCAAAGACAACATCATCACGCTGCGTATTTCATTAGAACGCCAACTTCCACAAATCTTTTATCTTTGGGGAAGTAGCAGTTTGTTTCATTCTCAGATCGTTTAAAGAAGTTTGTATTTCCGTATATTCTGTTCCGAGGTAAGATTGGCCGATGTACATATGTCTCGGTGGGTTGTATTGTTTTGTAAGCATTTCATCACGTTCTTTGAGCTCATGCCTGACATGCTACCAGAAGTGATTTGGGAGCCATTAGTCACTGACCTTATTTTTGCAAGGCTCGTTGTGAACACAGGACGTTGCCGCCGCCCCAGTTCTGAGAGCAGGGACCGTATTCCTGGAGCCCGGCCCCTGGTTTGTGCGAGGAGTGCCGCACTCCGGGAATGGCCCGTGTCGCATAGACCCTTCCTCCTTCGTGCACTGCTTGTGGCAGTGTGCGGCGGCGTCTTGGGCAAACCGCAGACACTCTGCTGCACGTCCCCCTAGGCCCCGACATCACTGCACGCATTTATTCTGTTTGCGCCGACTGTCTCATCAGTCGGCATCTTACGCGCCTCACCCCAAAACGTACTGTCGGTTCGATGCAGTGTAACTTACTTTGGTATGATTGAAGGTGTCCATGAGAGCCATTGTCAGGAAAAATACGTAACTTTCATATGTATCTTTTCAGGAAAATATAGAGATACACCTTATAACTGTCATACTACCATTTGCAGATATAGACCCCACGTGCAAATGCATAATACTAGGAGTAAGAGAGAGTGTGTGTGTGTATGTCTCCCAGTCCCCTCCGCCCTTTAAACCAGCTGATCTCAGTGAGTTTTAGAGCCTGATGCCATGGGGGCACCTATCCGGGTCTCCCCTAAACTGGCAAGGCTAGATAGAGACCAGGCGCCAGCGCGGCCCACCCGAGCCCCTTTGGATGATTAGCAGACGGTGGATCAGATCAGTGACTATCCGTCCAGCCACCAGCCGCTAATCCCCGTGCCCGTCTGGCTTCCATGCCCTGATGCAGAGTGAAAGTGACTTTTATAAACAGGCGCGAGAGCTCACACAAATGCTGCAAACGCACAAAAGGAATTCATAGTGCGGTGGTCCTGCAAGATATGGCAATAGATTTTCGCCAAATTTGAGCACTCCTATTTTGTGTTGCTGCTGATACTTTTAAATTGACAAACTGTTAATATGTAACGGTAAGCCCAAGTGGGGTAGACACTGCCTTGTATATCACTCGTCTGGTGGTAACTCCCACTTTGTTTTCAGTTGCGTTCAGAAACTACAAACATATGCTTATTTTATCAGTGTATATTGGTTTCTGGTGGTATTTTAATTTGACCAGTAGACATTTCCCTGTTTGTAGAGATGACCCTCTAGTTCTGTGAACGAAACACAATGTGCTACAAACAGATCCTGTAGAAAACGTTGTATAAACTGAAATCACCACTAGGGAATAAACTCACAAGCGGGAGTCATTATTTACTCAAATATATGACAGTCTACTAAAAAGGTATTTTTAGACTGTTGAATGAATGATCATCATGAGCAACATTGCAGGAGAAGATGGTGTGTATTAGAACCACAGGAGTGCTTGAGAAGAACTGTGTTGTGGGTTTGAATGGCCTGTAGATGTTTCCCTGGGAACATAATGCTTGAGGTCCTTTTTGTTCACTCATTTACGGATTTAGCCTGTCCCTAAAACTTACTAGATTTAGTAGCTAATGGAGGCCAAAAAAGAGAAAGTGATTTGAATAGGATTACAACATTTTGACAAAAAAGGAAGGCTCTGATTAGTACTATCATTTCTTGCTTTATCAGTGGACAAATTAGCCAACAGCGCACATCTCCTTGTATGTACTGTACCAAGCATGATTCTTGATGCCTCTTTTTGGACGGGCTTGCACTGTTTGTTTACATTAGGAAGTGGTGAATATCTCTGAGCCAGGGGCTTTCAGTTTTTTAAAAAATTTTTATTTTCACTATATTGGTGACAGGCATAGGTGGTGTTTATTTAACGATTCATAGCTTGCTATTTTTTAAAAACCTAATAGGATTTACATTTCCCCTAACCTATATTGGTAGATTTGTCCCTGCATTAGGACTGATGTAGAAGAATTATTTTCATCCCATTTTTGGCTTGTGTATTTTAGATATTTTAGTTACATAGTCCAATGGCCACTAGTTTGGCATCCTACTGCTCAAACTGTCTGCAGGGATTACAGGATGATCTGTACTTTTGGTTGGTAGAATGTGTGATTGCTAAAGAGTTGACTGCGAAGCATGATAGTGTCAGTATTTTATCAGGAGCTGGATTTGAAATGCCTGACATTTTAAGAGTTTGTCACTTGGAGATCTGAGGGTAAGATTTTATACATAAATAATGAGTGCTTCATTGTATCCAGTCCATGTTAGACTCATACATTTTGCTCAATGTTGTTCTTGGTGTGAATTTGTTTAGGATGTATTTTTGTATGATTCATGCAAAAATCCAGCAGCAAGATATGGGGTATGAAATATATTTACACCTGAAATAACTTGTCAAGCTAGTTTGGCTTAATGACAAATGTTGTGTGTATAACCTTTCCACAGTGTTTACGTCTAAATGAAATACAAAAAGACACTAATACACAAGCTCCAACATTCATAATAAGTTACCTCTAACAACAGTAGCAATTGAAATTACGCCAGTTTCAAATTTGTACAATGCTACTTTACGCCCCTGTGTGTGGCTGTGTGTGTGTGGCTCTGTGCGTGTGTGTGTGTGGCTCTGTGTGTCTGTGTGTGTGTGTGTGTGTGTGTCTGTGTGTGTGTGGGGCTCTGTGTGTGTGTGGGGGCTCTGTGTGTGTGTGTGGCTATGTGTGTGTGTGCAGCTCTGTGTGTGTGTGCAAATGCAATAGGTCTCCCATTTGTGAGAGATTAAGCTATTGTCATTGTAAATGTCAATGCCATTTATTTATTTGTTTTCAAAACTAACACATAAATAAAAATGTTATCATTTACAATGCCAATAGCTCAAACTTTTGCAAAGGCGAGACCGTTGCATTGTAAATGCTTATTGGAAACTCTAAGCTAATGACCCCCTGCACCATCTCAGTTGCCTCCCTTGATATGGGGGTCATTTGTATTCCCTATGTCTCTGGCGGTGATGCAGAGCAAAAAAAAAAATAATAATAACACCGTCAACTCTGAATCAGGCAAAGGGTGTTAAATGTCAACCTCTGATGGCTCGTACTCCACAACGTCAGTGACGTAGCCGGAGTTGGCTCTCTCACTGAAATACTTCTGGCCCAGGGCTGAATTGAGATCTAAAATATGCCTGGCACCCTAAATAAAATTAGCCCACATTTGGGGATTGCGCCTTTTCTCAAAACACTGCTTCAGTGTTTTAAGTATTATAAAAAGATGGAGGGGGTTCTATAAAAAGGCATGTTTTCTTAACTTCACTGAGATTAAAAAAAAATGCAAATGTTGCCAGGACTCTTTGTGCACTGATTAGTTCACAATGGTGAACCACACCTGAATATAATAACAAATCCAGAGCACTACACAGTTATGTCATCATGGGCTGTCAATGCAGCAGATCCAAAACTTTATTGTCGATGCATCCAAAGTTCAGTGACAAGCAGGTCAGTATCATGGGACAAAAACAGCTGACACGTGTTTCGCCTTGGACAACTTTCTAAAGCCTGTTGATTGAAGGAATGCATGACAATTGTATACTATAAAAATAATGAAGACACAATATTGTGAGAAGTTAGCCTGGCATATGTGGTCCACTATTCTAGTGGGCACCTTGCACCAGTTTAAACGACCCTTATGATGGTGGTTGTAAAGTCAACCTTCTGGATCAGCTATCCTAGTGGTAGCATGGAACTGCAGTCTTAGGCTAAAACTTCAGAGAGCATGTGAAGCAAGCTGGTATACCAATTATAATCCCTTGAGTACCAAATGAAAGGACACCACACAAGGTAATATCAAATGTATATGTATTTATTACTAACACAACCCCTCTGAACCCTTTGTGAGGTCAGAGTTCGAGATACGTTACAAGTTACTCATCAAGCATACTATAAGTTGCACAAATACAATTGTGCCCTAGGGGCCTCACGAACCATATACTAAGTAAGTGGTATAAGGAGAACTTCATGAATAGTGAATAGGCCTAGGGCCTAGGGAATTGCTGGGGCTCCACTGGACAACCAATGGTTTGGAAGTAGGAGGCCCACGGGAGACACGTGCAGTGTCTAAACACAGTCGCGGGTTATCATTGAGTTACGATGTGAATCGAAGAAGTTACAAAGTTACTGATTATGGACACTTCCGGGTGGACTACGGTGAAACCCCTTTTAACTAGGACACTTGAAGAGTCAATACCCACGGGAGCGATGGAGTACTTGAGTTACCTCACCCTGGGAAGCCGGGTGCATAGGTGTCTTTTCGTGTCGGGTTTCGTTGATGCTTTCAATGGAGATCTGCAAAAGAAGTGCTGCAGGCGGCCAGTGGAAGAGTGTCCGGGTGGATCCAAGGGTGGATCGAAGATCTGAAGAACATGAAAGCAGAAGGGATAGAGTCTGGGTCACTAGCCGGTGATCAGGAAGGAACCAGGAAGGGACCAGGCGATGTCGCGTTGAATCAGGTGAAGAAGGTGAAGCTTGTCTCTGCAGCCACAAGGACCAGGAGGCGTCGACGACGACCAGGAGCTGGATTGCACTATGAGCAAAATGCAGGATGTCCAGGGTGTCCGGTCCCACGTCTCTCGTGTCCGCCATGGGTCTCAGCTTTGCTGTGGGTGTGGATAAGAGTCGGAGAAGTCTGGAAGTCCAGTTCCTGAGTAGCATAGTCTTCGGGTTCCGGCAGGAGCGTCGACAAAGCAAACGGGCAAGTTACTGGTGGTGCCTGTTTGCACAGGGTGGTCACTCCTTGACCACAAGGGAGATGTCTTCAGTCTTCTAGTCGATATAGAACATCGAAGGTCCAAGAGTTTAGTTTCAGAGTTTCAGTCCAGGATAATCTAAAGTCTCTAGACACAGCTCCTATCTTTATACCAATTCTATGGGCTGGATTACCT
This sequence comes from Lissotriton helveticus, assembly GCF_964261635.1. Taxonomy (NCBI): domain Eukaryota; kingdom Metazoa; phylum Chordata; class Amphibia; order Caudata; family Salamandridae; genus Lissotriton; species Lissotriton helveticus. The sequence continues at coordinate 88,221,659 of NC_136063.1, forward strand.
GCTAGGTCCCTCCTATGGGTGGACCTGGGAAGGGGGTGGTTACACCCCTTTCCCTTTGTCCAGTTTCGCACCAGAGCGGGCTGGAGTGCCCCAGCAACTCTTTTGAACCGGGCTATGCATAGAGCACCTTGTGTGCTCCAGGCAGTGTCTGGAAAAGCATCTGCTGATGCAGCCCTCCCTGCCCCAATACACAAAACCCTGTCTGGGGAGGTGATGGCACCTCCCTGGACAGGAAACCTATTGTCCAGGCCTCCCTTGCCGGAGTTTCGTCCAGCATCAGGAAGTCAGACTCGTGTGGCAGCAGCATCCATTTTGTGATGCTGAGGCTCTGTTTAACTTTAACCGGGTAAAGCAGTAACTACATGTCTTTTCCCTCTAGAAGGGTGGAATGCTACCCCCACCGCCAGGACTGGCGGGGGGAGTAGTATTCCAAAGTGTTTGACACCTTACACGACATGTTTCGATAAAGCCAAACCAAAGTTAGCATTAACCGCGAGGATTATAATGCACTTAAGAGTATATGGTATGGATATATCATAGAACAGCTATAAGGAGATGGTTCTGAAAGCTGCAGAGGGGCCCAGCTCATGCTAGGGCACCCTCTCACATAAAACCAAGTACTCTGCCTTCAGGATTGTCAAGGCCTGCCATAGGAGTGACTTATAGGTATATATGTGTGAATATATAAGGGTAGATATAGGTATACTATACCTAAGTAAGGTGTGATTACACCACTTTACCCAAGCTGAGTGATCAGCCTGTGGTGTCAGTTTGGATGGCCAGCCAGGGGTGGCATAAGACATGCTGCATCCCCTGGTAGGCCTTGGATGCACCTATGCCCTGGGTACCTAGGGTACACTATACAGGGGCTCACAAAGGTGACCGAATCCCCAATTAGGTATGTACCTAAAGTACATGGTATCAATTTAGAGAGAGAACATCTGGGCTGTGGGTCTGATCAGCAGGCCCACAGCCACACTAAAGTCGAAAAACCAGAGAATCACAGCAAAAAGTGGGGGTGACGATGGGAAGCAGACCCTACTCTCCTACAAATATCTTGCAATAGCTTGTTCTTATTCTTTTCTTATTCTTATTTTTTTTTTACATTTTTGCTACCTTTTTTCTCCGTAATCACATTGAAGGATAGAAATCCCAGGTAGTGCACACAAACAAGTTCTCTTCTGCAGAAACACAGCTACAAGAAAAAAAGCTTTGGATCTGCTACATTGATAGACCATCATGAAATAACTGTGTAGTTCTCTGAATTTGTTATTACATTAACATATGGAAGAGCTTCTTTTTCATGTATATTTCTACAATAGTTGGGTGGCTTAGTGTTTGTCTATGCATTTGAGCACATGCTGTTTGTTTTGTATACCTACTTACCCTACATTTTGGATGTGCAAGCTGTTTGGTTGTTACCACTGCCACCTCTTTGTATTGTTCACACCTGAATATAAGTGAGACCACTTCTGCTCAAACCCCCTGCTATAGCTGTATACATTGGCTCGCCAAACAGGAGACTGGAAATTACACCTCGGCTTCCTTAGTAAAAGGGTAAAAGGAGGCCCAAATGCCCCCAGAAAGTCAGCTAAAGCCACCACTGGGCAACTGGCGGCATCTGAACCGCACAGACACAGCACAAATCGTCCGTCACATTAGCCAAAAGAGCGTCCCACGGCTGCAATTCAGATACCGGCCCATAGCTCATTGCCTGAGCAGCCCCCTAACCAATCCGACCATGGGTCTGCCTGACTGCAAATGCGGCAGGTGGACCTTAAGTTTAGCAGAGTGGGTACTCCCTCGCAATTATGATATTGTACTATGTGCCGAACTCTAAATCACCCTCTAAATGGTCAGTGTGGTTTAAGGATAAAAAAGGAAACAGAATGTGATGAACACATCTGGAGACGCACTTAAGACTTAAATAAAAATCAAAGTAGAAAGTTGTACTCTTCAAATATGAATCCATCGTTAGTGGACGTCTACCGCAGGTAATCTATTGGACCTTCTTTTCCTCTAAAACATGAGTACAGTGTTAGTTTCCGTACAATCAGTTCTCCTTTCCCTTCTATCCACCCACCTCAAAGTCCCATATTTTTTAACATAGTGTGGGTATACTTTCATTCAACCCTCCCCAAAGTGACTGTTGCTCAGATATTCATTTACCTTAAAGAAATGAAAAGACAAGAGGCGTAGGTAAAACAGGAACAAGTTTGTCACATTAAACACAGCGACCGGAAGGGTCTCGATATAGTGCGTCTGAAGAAAGTCTCTTGTTGTACAAAGTTTCGGTCAACAATATATACATCTTGTGAGGTACAATAAAACAATTCTGCATTCTTGAAAAAGCATCCTGGTCGTAAATTAAGAAGTTTGGACAACTGATAGGACCACAGATTGCTCTCGACCTCGGGGAGAGCTAGTGTGGGCCAGGGTGCATGTGTCCAGATGTCTGGTGTGGGGAGCGCCTGATCACTACATGTGGTGTGCATAATGTGTCCAAATTGGCTGAGTGTTTCTATTTATAAGTGGCATCTAGATTTGTGGTATATTTGGGGCAAGCACGCCTTTGGCCAAATGTGTTTTATTGGGGCCAATTTCCTTGGACCTGTTTGTGGTGCAAAAATCTATCTGTGGGATCATTCAGGCTTTTCCCTGGGTGCGTGTTTGTCTTTAGGCTAAGTGAGACCCCACCTGTCACTTGACAGTCATTGGTTGGGGTCGCAGTCCTGTCTGACCATGAATCTCTGACTCTGGGTTGATGGGGAGATCACCTTGAGTGAATCTGACAGCAATGACACAAGTTCATTAGAACTTCAATGTGGCGGTCATTGATCTAATTTTTACTGACATTCTCAACATTGTGCGTACAGTTGTCACAGCATACATCAACATTGTCTTTACTGATATTGACATAGTTATGCGTGAATAGAACATGGCGTACATCTACATAGTTTCTACTGCTAACAACACTGTTATGCATGCATGGATTATGGCATACATTGACATTGTTACTGACGGTATCGACACAGTTGTGCAGGCATTGTTTATGGCATATATTGACATTTCAATGATGAGTATTGACAATGTTATACGGGCACCGGTTAAGGCATACATGGCCATTGCATTTTTGGGTATTGACATTGTTATGTGGGCACAGGTTATGGCATATGTTGACATTGCATTTATTGGTATTGCCATTATTGGTACTGCTCATATCATGGTATTCGTTGACGTTGTATTCGCCCATTCCAACACGACCCATTCCCATTTTTATTCCCAGCTAGATGGCCCTACATTGGAATTCCACTTGTTGTTTAAGAAAAACGCCCTGTAATGCTAAGAGCCACTCTGGAGCAGACGTGTTTGTACACTGAGTTCGGGGTTTTGCCTCCTCCCAAAAATATTTCTCTTGGAAATCTCGGGGACATGTGATATCTTCCTCTATTTGGCCCTTCCAATACATCCTGTCTAGCTCGGTTTGGATACCAGTGTGTTCAGTCAGAATGTATCGAACTGTTGGGTAGGTGTCATATGGGGTTATTTTTACAACGCCCCTGTGTGGTTCTACCTTGTTGAGTTAGACATTGGCCATTATTCTACAGAGGTAGAGGTGTGTATGGCATTTTGCTTTCTCAGCGCTACTTCTTGGGACAAGTAAAGCCTGTGTGCGCCTACCACATGTGGGGTTAACATACAGACATAATGTGACCTAGCTTATGTAAATGTAAATGTGTTTTGATTTATATAGCGCACTTTAACCCAGGGGTCCCAAGGCGCTTGCTTAGGGAACCCGTCCTGGTATTCCCCTGTGAGATATCCCGCCCAGGTATCCACAAGGCGAAAGCCAGGCATCCCGCCACAAGGGGCCGTAGTGGAGATTAAGCAAGCTATTGCCCAGAGTCGCAGAGTGTGACCCCGTGAGTCAAGTAGGCACCGGAGCGAGAATTGTCGACTCCATTGAATTTTTGAGCCCAAGACCCGCCGAGGCGGGGAATCGAACCCTGGTCCACGGCCGATCTCAGCTTCCGGGTTTGCCGCCTCTAACCACTGAGCCACGCTTCTCCACTTATGCTTGCGAGCCGACTGAGATTATGTGCTGGTACCATGTGTTATGCAAAAAGCCGCTGTGAAGTGCATGTGGGATGCTGGTATTCTGTTTAGTGTAATTGTAGGTGACATAAGAGAAATCCCAATGCAGGCGCTGTGGTACCCTTTTGACTCAGCAGTTCCTCTGTAATACTCAAGTGTGAGACTTGCCATACTAGGCAGATCTTACATAATGCTACAATTATACATAACTTTTATTAAGACTTTACAGATCTAGGTATGGGTCCCCCTGGGAGTTGTCTGTGCTCCTCCAATGGTTGTGTTCCTTCCGACCAGTTTGTACAAGTTCACAGTTTTTGATCCTTGGGTGATGTCTCCATGGAAGGGCTTGACCGCATGTTAGAATGGCACACCCATGCATTTTTTCCCCTCCACTCTTGGGGCCATGGGCGTTAAGCAGACCTCTTGCTGAGGGCCCATAGCTTTTTCCTCCTTCTATTGACACAAGCTCAATAATGTCCTTTTGCCTTAAATCGAGGGAGTTGATGATAAGTCGGCGTTGGTGCACTTCATTGTCCTTATGGCTACCTGTTTTGGAAGAATTTTGTTGACTGTTAATTCAGTTTCATTTTAATACATATGCTCGGTTCTCACTGGCTTTGGAGAACCTGTACTTTACCACAGGGGTGCTATATTCTGATTGTACTTGGTACTGAGGAGGGAAGTTGCCCACAGCCATTTGAGTACATGTTACTTGTTTTGTATACCTACTTGCCCTACATTTTGGATGTGCTAGCTGTTTGGTTGTTACCACTGCCACCTCTTTGTATTGTTATGTTATGTTATGTTATGTTATATTGATTTATTATGCGCACAGATACCCCAGCCAAGGGGCGTCCCGGCACAGAGACAAGGTAGAACATAACACAACAGGAAACTAAAAACATGAAAGCAGCTAAAACAGGAAAGTTTTTAAAGCCCTCCGGAAAGTCAAGAGGTCCTCCATCAGACGAATTTCAACAGGAAGGGAGTTCCATGCTGACGCGGCCTTTACACTAAACGAGCGGCCACCCATGCGACTAAGCCTAAATCTGGGGACCACCGCAAGGGCCAACCCCTGGGAACGGAGGGTGCGGGTGGGAACATAAAAGGAAAGACAGCTGGATAGGATTTCCGGGCCAATACCTCTCAGAATCTTAAAAGCGAGACACAAGACCTTAAAAAGGATGCGCTTCCTGACAGGGAGCCAATGTAGGGTACGAAGGACAGTTGCCACCGAGCTGAATCTGGGCAGGCCGACAATCGCCCTCGCCGCAGCATTCTGAACCCGCTGCAGACGGGTTAACTCGGCCTGGTTAGGCCCAGCCAGAAGAGAGCTGGCATAATCCAGGCGGGAGATGATAGTTGCCTGGATCACCAGCTGCCTGTTCGGGGCGTCAAAGAACTTGAGAACAGGTCTCAAGCCCCTTAGGAGACCGAAACAACAGGCCGCAGTTTTTTTAGTATGCCCTACAAAGGAGAGGCCCGCATCCAGCCAGACCCCCAGGTTTTTCACCTCAGATACCGGGGTCGGAGTGGGTCCCAGCTCAGAGGGCCACCATTGGTCACCCCACAGCTCCACTCCCCTACCGACAACCATCACCTCCGTTTTTGTGGCATTTAGCTGAAGGCAGTTGCCTGTCAACCAGCTAGCCACCGCCTTCAGTCCAGACTGAAACCTGGGGGCCTCAGTCTCCGCATCCCCGCTGAGAGTAACCGCCAGCTGTGTGTCGTCGGCATATGAGACCAAAGTTAGGCCCCACTGCCTAGCGACATCAGCCAGCGGTCTCGCGTAAAGATTGAACAACGTGGGACTCAGCGAGGACCCTTGCGGAACCCCCATGGCCAGCGGTTGGAAATTGGACTTGAAGGGAGGGATGGCAACACAGAAGGAGCGGTTATCTAGAAAGGAGTGGAACCATTGCAACACCTGACCGCCAATGCCGGTCTCCTCAAGCCGATGCAGGAGGATGCTGTGGTCTACCGTGTCAAAGGCGGCGCTAAGGTCTAACAATATAAGCGCCGCCGTTTGACTAGCATCCAACCTTGCACGGAGATGTTCCACCATCACAAGTAACGCGGTTTCCGTGCTGTGGCCGGCACGGAATCCGTTTTGTGTGGGGTCGAGGGCATTGGTCCGTACAAGATGTTCAGACAGGGCCAAGTTGACATGGGCCTCTGTGATCTTGGCTGGCCAAGGTAGCAACGAAATGGGGCGATAGCTTTCAGGCTTGGCCGGGTCCAGGGAGGGCTTTTTGATAATTGGGGACACCACAGCTTGCTTCCACTTGGCTGGAACTACTCCCGTTTCCAAGGAAAGGTTGACGAGGGAACATACAGCTGCACGTCCCATAAAAGCCTGATCTCGAAAGAGAGAAGGCCTTACTGGATCGGATGGAGATCCAGATTTGACTTGCAACGCAAGTTCATCAAACCCGTCCAAGGTAAGGGGGGGAAGACAAGCAGAGTAGACTGATGGTGGGTCCCATTGATACTTTCCCGACCGGACCCTATGCTAGGGAATGTACGATAAATAGCTTGGACTTTCCCCAGAAAATAGGAAGCAAGGGATTCACAGTGGGAAAGAGAGCTTACGGTCGTAGAGGTAGTCCGCTTTGACATAAGATCTTTTACGGCCTTAAAGATGGCTTTCAACGGATTAGTACTGTTCCGGAATTCCGCGGCATAAAAAGCCGCTCGAGCTCGACAGATAGCCCGATGGTAGAGCTTGACGGACCTGGCGTATGCAGCTTTTAGATCAGCTCCATAGGTTTTCCTCCAGGCCCTCTCAGCCCGTCTACAGGCACCCTTTAGGGCCCGAAGGGCACTATCGTACCAGGGGCTCGACTCTCTGGAGTTGATTTTAGTAGATACAATAGGTATCAGAGAGTCCAAGGCCCTAGTAATCCAGGAACAGAAGAGGTCATACCCCTTTTCTACCTCCGTCAACGGGCCCAGCGGCTCCTCTAATAGAAGACGATGGAAGTCTTCTAACCTAAGCTTCTTCCAGGCCCTCTTCTGAACCCGTCTAGCCGAGGAGATGGAAGGGGTGGCTAAGACCGGGCATAGGATGGACACCAAAAAGTGGTCAGTCCATTCCACCGGCGAGATAGAGGTGATTGTAATCCCCGGCAGATTGGTAAACAGGGGATCCAGAATATGCCCCCCCGAATGGGTAGGCTGGGAGACCATCTGGGGAAGTTGAAAGGCCTCTAGGTCAGAGGAGATGGAGCGCACTGTCAGGCCTGAGAGGGTGTCGAAATGCAGGTTCAAATCGCCCATGATGGAAAAGTTGGCACAGTCTGCGACCAAAAGGCCAACAATGTCGGGAAAAGCATTTCTAAACGCCACATCGCTGCCGGGCGGGCGATAAACGACCATCCCGGACAGCGTAAACTCAGGGCTGACAGAGACCTTGAACAAGGCACTTTCACACCCAGAGATGTTTAGGGCACTCCAGACACAGGAATAGGAGGACCTTACCACTAAAGCTATACCCCCACCTCTAGACAACCTGTTCAAGGTGTACATAGAATAACCTGGTGGGCAGGATAGATTTGTAATAGCGGTATCAGCATCCTGTAGCCATGTTTCAGTCATGGCAAAGATGTCTGGAGCTTCCTCCTCAATGAGGTCAAAGATGTTCTGATAGTGTTTCAGCGCAGACCTGACATTCAGGTTCAGGATCCGCAAGGAGGAAGGAAAGTCTGTAATACGGCGGGTCACCGGAGAAGTAGTCCTTGGGAGAGGACTCGGAGAGTCAAGAGCCCACCCATTACAGGGGCAATGGTACGGGCCTCGCAATGGATGTACCGATGGAAGGGTACAACAGCGGCTTACCTGACCGATGGCAAACAGGCACTCCCGCGAGTATGTCAGCATGGCGACGCTAAGATGGAAAAATAGCCGTTACCCGGAATCCCGCGACGTGCAGCGCGTCCTTAACGCGGACGGGCGCAGACGGGCAGGACTCTGGCACGACTCCGGCCACGCGAGGACACGCCCGCTGCGCGATCCCGCTGCGCTAGGGGAGGAGCCTTAAATAGGTGTTCCTAGGCGTCACATGCACATTCAAGCGCTGTCAGCTGGAAAAGCCTCACTCCACTCACCCCACTCCAAGATGTCCGCCAAAAACGAACCAGGCACCCACCCCAGGACCAGACCCGCCAAAACGGCAGTGAAGGGGCACAATTTACACCTGAATATAAGTGAGACAACTTCTGCTCAAGCCCCCAGCTATAGGCGCATACATTGGCTCGCCAAACAGGAGACTGGAAATTACACCTCTGATTCCTTAGTAAAAGGGTAAAAATAGGCCTAAATGCCCCTGGAAAGGCCGCTCAAGCCACCACTGGGCCACTGGCGGCATCTGAACAGCACAGACACGGCACAAATCGGCCATCACATTAGCCAAAAGAGCGTCCCACGGCTGCAATTCAGATATCGGCCCATAGCCCATTGCCTGAGTAGCCCCCTAACCAATCCGACCCTGGGTCTGCCTGACTGCAAATGCGGCAGGTGGATCTTAAGTTTGGCAGAGTGGGTACTCCCTCGACATTATGATTATCATACTCCCTATGCCGAACTCTAAATCAGCTCTTAATTGGTCAGTGTAGTTTAAGGATAAAAAAGGAAACAGAATGTGATGAACGCATCTGGAGACACACTTAAGACTCCAATAAATATCAAAGTAGAAAGTTGTACTTTCCGTGGCCGGCATCGCTCGCGAGTGGCAGGGAGGGCGTGTCGCAGGCAGACCGGGAGGGGGGTCACTTGGGGGGGTTGCACATATTTAACAAAAATAAAAATAAACTTACCTTTGCGCCGAGTCCCGCGTCCCTTCCCCTGCTGTTCTCCGTCTCGGACAGAAGCACATCCAGGCCCCATTGACCAATCACAATGATGCAATGCAGCGTTTTGATTGGTTTTGAGCGTCCCGGTTGGAGGCTCAACCAAGGAATGGGAGCCTGTGCTTGTTCTCCATGTAGGCTTTAATGCAGCCTGCATGGAGAACAGGGAAAGTGCGCATTACTGGTTTGGGCGGCCTGAGAGGGCCGACCAAACAGTCACTGCGCACTTAGGAGTGGGGACACCACTCCTTCTCTGCCCTGCTCCAAGAGCAGAGCAGCCCACCCACACGTCTGCCTGCAAAGCAGCAGGAAGCACAAAATGATAATAACAAAGTTATTATCATGTTATGCTTCTTCACACTGCTTAAAAGCAGTGAGGTGATGCTCCTCTGCCATACCAGAGGAGCCGCTACTGGTTACCCATATCATGCCGCATGGGGTTTTGTGGTGGCTGGCCCTTATTCTTTTACCTCTGCTGCTCATGTTATGCCTTTTGCCAGCATGCCCCTGCCAGGTGACCCTGCCTATGGTAATAGTAGCACTCTCTAATGTCTGTCTGCAGCCAGCCTCCCTGGCCTCTATTACCGTAATCTGTCTGAAACCCTCTAAAGTTTTAAGTCGGCTCCCCATTATGACTGGTGCCTTCTGTATGGCTGCAGTCATCTCTGCTCCTTCGAATGGAGTCTTTTTCAGCTTATGCTGCACTCATTTTTCTTCGTCTCTTTGGGTCAGCTCCTGCTTCTCTCTATCCTTTTCTTGCTTTTTTAATATAGTGGAGTATATGAGCTTGTATTTCCTGCCAGGGTTTGGTATCTAAACCAACTACGATGTCCAGCCTGTTCTGTATCTCGGTGGGTAACCCTTTCTTCAAAATATTATGCAATAATGTGACTTGTGGGCCTGTGTTGGTCCACGGCTTTCCAGCTTCCTGTCACCATCTCTACTTCATTCCAGTTAAGAAATTGTTCATGCTTTCCTCTTGCTTCATGGTCTCTGCCATTAGCTCTCCTAGATCAGGGAGGTCAGGGAATATTTCTCTCAGATCGGTTCACATTGGGGTCCTGTACATAATCAATGCCGCCCCGTCATGCAGGATATTTGGTAGGGTGATTGCTGGAAAGCCAGCTTGGGTGATCACTGTGTTTGTCTGCTTCCCAATTAGGCTGATTAACAAGCACTTAAAATCGCCTATCGCTAGGTTCATACCTGCAGTTTTCTTCTCGAAGCATGTAATACATTTTCCTGCCCCATCCAGCAATGACTGTAACTTTGTTCTCAAACCCCTCTTTGTCCATCCGAGACCATGGCATGCATATAACCCATGCCGCGCCCTTCGGTAGTAAAGGGTAGATTCTCTGTCTAGGTGACTCTACGGGTTTCTACTCAACATAGCATTCCTGTCTTGTGAGGCATTGCTGCATGTATAGAAAATCCCAATTGATGTTTCCTCCTTCATGCCTGATGCAATCCTCTGCTTCTGCCATGTCCTCTGGCTTAAAAAGTCTTCCCTCAGCTAAGACATGTCATAGTGGTCCCTCTCCTCAGTCCAATCATATAAAAAGTCACATAACGAGTACGCAAAAGTCTTGCCTTCTTTTTTGGCTATTATCTCCCTTGGGGTTAGTTTATCTTTGTCATGCACCTGGGCAGAGAAGCACATATCCTCTTCGCTGCTTCCCTTGTATGCACGCACAGGTGCAATTTTGTTTTTCCTACATCACTGGTGGTTAAATACCAGGATGCTTGATCCCTTATTTTCTATTCAGTCCTTCTCTTTTGTTAACTAGATGGTGTGGCTCTCAGCCCTGATAGTAGCATTTCATCTACCTCTGCTTCTTTTCAGCACTGCACCCTGTGTCTGGCCCTGTGTCCCTCATGAACGGACTGCGCTGTCCTGTATTATTCATATAATTCCTGGTTGCGTGCCCTTTCTCTCTCGAGCATCAGATCATGCATTTTTTCCTTGTGCCATCTGGCCTGTCTCCTTTGCTCTGAGCTATGTGCTGCTTTCATTGACCTGGCATCTCCTTCAAATTCACTCTCCATTTCCTCTTCGGCTACCTGGGCAACCCCTGTAGCCCCACGCTTGTCCTCGGTTCCTGGGGGACTGGAGCTCCCTTCTTCTCCTGAGCTTGCTAAGTCGCTATTGGGAGCCACCACAAACTTTCCTGACACTCATTTACGCTCACCACCTGAATCAGTGGGAATATGTGCTTTACTTGCCTGTGAGGTGCCATGTGTTAAGCATTGTGGACGGGAAGTCGAGCTTTTGGGAACCTTCCCTAGGGACTTGAGCTGAGCTGGAGGTGTCTGGGCTCGCTTGCTTTTGTTTCGCCCGGGCTTGGACCTAACTGTCCTTTTTTCACTGGGGGGCTTGTCTGCTTCTATTATTGCTGGATTTGAGTATCCCAATGCAAGGGGAGCTGTTGCGTGTACATCCATCCCTTCATATGATGGGGGAGGTGCCGATGCCTTGCTCGCTATCAGCATTTTGGGGCTATTTGTATTAGCCTCCTCAAAAATGGCCCATAATTCTAATATTGACTCTCTTTTGTCTCTCTTTTGATCTGCATTAAGGTTTTATATGTGTATTAGTATGTTCAATTACATTTGTGTGCCTCCTTAAGCCAGGGAAATGTGTGTGCCTTTGTGTGTAAGTGCCACTCTTGTCAAAACGTATATGCTTCAATTGGGAATCCATAACAATTTTAGTAATTTGGAGAAAATACAACTCAAATAATATTTTTGAGTTTTGTTGGTCTAATCTTAGTGGCAGTCGTATGTGTTGCACTCTTACAAACAATGTACTAGGAGCTCAGCAATTTTGCAATAATGCATCAAATAATTTGACTGAACATTTCAATAAACACAAGCTAAAAAGTACATTTGTAGTATTACAACACAGGGCGAATATGCAATATGTTAGAATAGCATCTGCACAATCTCACTTTTTGCAGTTAACACAGTTTGCAATTAATAATCAACACAACATCAGCACATACACAATACAGTTTAACAATGGTTGACATAAAAAATAACTTTGTCAAAAAATGTGTACGCTCTCAGCACAGATTAACCTCTAAGAAGGGAAGACTTGTGTGGAACATGTTACTAAGTTAGCTGGATCGTCTTCCAATATTTGTTTCTTGACAAAGCTGGTATTTATAGAAACCATGTAGTAATAACCAGAGTCTCTTGGCTACACAGAAGTTACGTCCAGTTTCCTTGGTCCAATTTTCCCCCATGTCTGAAATCCACCCTGTTAGATGCCCAGGGTCCAAGGTAGGTGCACCTTCCACACTCTTTCCAGATACTAAAGGTGTTAAGAAACCTGTTAGCACTTAGAAATCGTTGAATCTAAAAAACTATGAGACTGAGGGAGCAAGCCCGCCCAATCAGGGTAGATGTATCAAAAATTAGTATCCTGCGAGTTATCAAGGGCTATCTTTACCTTCTCTAGCATGCTCAACTATTGAATAAAGGTGACTTCAGCGGGAGCGCCTCCAAGGCTGCCTTACGGCTGTTACAGTTAAGACATATAAAATAGGTAATATGCCAGATCCTGGGTGTGGCAAGGTGCTTAGGTTGATCTTTTTGTGCTTCTCCCTAATTTACCATACGCCAAATACTGTAGACTGTGTTTTAAGTTCTGATATAGTTTCTTACCCTCTATGACGGCTGCTTCAGGATGGACCACTGCCCTGGGGATTCAGCAGAATTTTCAATCAATTTCGGTGTCTGCCCACCTTTCTTGTATGCGCAATCTTGAATCCATCTTGGTGGACTCTCCATTCTTCGCCTGCAGTCGGATTCGAGGTCCCAATCAGCTCCTGGCTGGCTCGTCAAAATGTTGTAGAAGACAAGAAGTGTTAGAGTAAACAGGAACAGTTTCTTTAATTAAACATTATGGCTGGTAGAACATTTACAGGCACACGGTCTGATGACTGTCAATTTACAATCTATAGGTATCTTTCTTTTTTACAGTACATGTTGGGTTGTAAAAGTTTCCGGCATATCATATACGGTGAGAAACCCCGCTCTCCCCCGTCCTCCCTCCTCCCCCGCCCCTTATATTGCCAAGGAAGTGTCTGAGGATGATAGCAAGCGGATTAATGGCCTTGAGATTAAGTGGATTCTTGTGATAGTGTGGTAAGTCGCAAGAGGTGCGAATATCTAGGGCATGTGAGTTCACGGAATTCAGAGCTTAAGAGGCCAATAAATGGCACCACTGATCTGAAAAAGAGGTCCGTCACCCTGAAGAGAGAAAGAGATGCGCTCCATGCCATACACATGACACAGCCTATGCAGCCATTCTTGTATCCAAGGTGCCCTTGCGGAGCCCCATGTTGAGGGAATATTCTGCGAAGTCGCCCCTAAAGCAATGCCCATCTGCTTTCCGTTGCGTGATTTGAGGGGAAATGTAAGTCGATCAGAGACGCCTAAAATAACGTATTCTGGAAATCGTAGGATAGTGGTGTCAAAATGGAGGTCTATGTCGTCCAAGACCTGTGTCCAATAGGGCTTGAAAATGGGGCAATCTCACAGGATATGCAGCAAGGTGCAGACAGCTCCGCATCCCCTCCAGCAGCTTGGAGAGTGTTTAGAGTCCCTCTTTTGTAGCCTATGAGGGGTAAGGTATCAGTATGTCGCGATCTTAGTGGCAGACCCTACACTGGAGATGTTGCGTGCCGTGTGTCTGGTATTATACTGAATGTCGCTCCACTCTTTCCGAGTCAATGCCCACCCCAACTCTGCTTCCCATCTTCTCTGCCTTACAGATTTAATCTCTTGTTCTGGGGCGTAGGATGTGATAGAGTTCTGTGATGAGTAGTTTGGAGAACTGTTTGGATAGTAACCAATGCTCGTAGGGGGTACCCCTTCTCTCGGCTCCTTGACGCACTTGGGGCGTTATCACCCAGTGCCGAATTTGTTGGTAATGATATCATTCCGATTCAGGCATCTCATTGAAAAAGTGTCTTATTGAACTGTAGCCCTCTTCTCCCTTTAGGAAAAGGCTGTCTGATTAAGTCCTGGAGTGAAAACAGTGTTGCCCTTGATAGGAGTGAGGGGTGATGGGAAAGTGGTGTGGCGATTGCAATTGGCCATAGATTCCCAGGCGTTAAGTGTGGCTCACCCGGCTTTGCAGAGAAAAGGGACCTTCAACAGGGGCTTCCCAGCAAGTGCTTGCTCCATAAAGAGCCAATGCCTCTCAGACAGCGGCTGAGCCTGAGCTTGGATCTGAGAAGCCTTGTAGTAAAGGTCCAGGTTGGGCATTCTCAATCCCCCCTCCCCCGGGGGTTCTGAAACTCATATCCATGCTCATCCATGGCTTCATGTCTGCCCAGCCGAAAGAAGAAAATTCTGCTTGGAGCTGCTTCAGCATATTCATTTTAAGAGCTGTTACCCGACCCAACCACGAGAGGCAAAAGGGCACCAGCGCTGCAGGTCACGCCATACCTGTGTTAGTAAACACATATAATTTAACAAGACTATTTCCGTGACCGAGGTTGCCAGCATTATACCTAGGTAGGGGATGGTTTTACGATCCCACTGAATTGGACATGCATGGGTGAGGCCGTCTACAGTTGGAGGCTCCAAGGCCTGTGATTTAGCGACATTTACATTGAAGCCAGAGGTGATAAAGAATTCCTCCTGCTCCACGAGGAAGGCCGGGACAGACGACCCTGTAGCTTCTAGCATGGCTATCATGTCGTCTGCATAGAGGACGATGGTGTGCCTCTCCCCCTGAAAAGAACCCCACGAATTCGCTGGTTTTCCAGGATCCTCTGGGCCAGTGGCTCCATATAAAGAGTGAATAGGAGTGGAGAGAGCGGGCAGCCTTGTTGCGTGCCCATGGCTATCGGAAAGGGTTCAGACGTGTATCCATTCACCCGGACGGTGGCTGAGGGATGGCTATACCCACTAAGCACCCACTTGCAGAATCTATTTCCTATTCTAAATCGCTCCATCATGGTCTCTAAGAAAAGCCAGTGCACCCTATCGAATTCCTTTTCAGCGTCGATAGAAAGTACCACTCTCTCCAATGCTTATCGGTGCGCCTTGCCCAGGAGATGAAGCAACCCCCATAGTTTTCTTGCTGCACTGCCTCGTTGCCACAAATACGGCTTGGTCTTGGTCTATTAGTTCAGGCATCAACTGGCCCAGCAAGTGCTCCCTCCATAAAGAGCCAATGCTACTCGGACACCGGCTGAGCCTGAGCTTGGATCTTAGAAACCTGTAGTAAAGGTCCAGGTTGGGCATTCCCAAGCCCCCCTCCCTGGGAGTTCTGAAACTCATATCCCTGCTCATCCGTGGCTTCATGTCTGCCCAGCCGAAAGAAGAAAATTCTGCTTGGAACTGCTTCAGCATACCCGTGGGGGGTTACACAGGCAATGTTTGAAAGAGGTAGAGAATTTCGGGGTGGATATTCTTTTTAAGAGCTGCTACCCGACCCAACAACGAGAGGCCAAATGGGCATTAGCGCTGCAAGTCACGCCGTACCTGTGTTAGTAAACGCATATAATTTAACAACAATGTTTTCGTGACTGAGGTTGTAAGCGTTATACCTAGGTAAGGGATGATTTTTCGATCCCACTGAATTGGACATGTATGGGCGAGGGTGTCTACAGTTGGAGGCTTCAAGGAAAAGCCCAAAGCCTGCAATTTAGCGACATTTACACGGAAGGCAGAGGCCATAATGAACTCCTCCTGCTCCACGAGGAAGGCCAGGACAGACGACCCTGTAGCTTCTAGTGTGGCTCTGATGTCATCTGCATAGAGGCTGATGGTGTGCCTCCCCCCTGAAAAGAACACCACAGATTCGCTGGCTTTCTGTGTCAAAATTGGTGCTAGACAGAGCAAAATGTTTTGTAGAATATAGCTGTGAACCCGTCCAGGCCGGGAGATTTGAGGAGCTTAAGCCTTGCAATAGAAATATCTGCTTCTCTGGAGAGTTCAGAGCTCTTCTCATCTATTATTATTGGAACCGCTGCTTCTTGACATTGAGCGCGGAGTTTGCGCGCCAGTAAGTGGCCACATCTGTCTCCCCAGTATAGAACATATGTTTAAGTCAAAGGGCTGCGTGTGAATGGCGCCTTCCTCTTGGGGCCCACCCTATGGGTATGGTCCAGCTTGATGGGAAACTCAGGGGGCTCCCCCAAAATGGAACGAAAAAGGCCCACCACCAGCACCTCGATGTCACCCGACCCCTTGCCCTGAGCCATGCCACTGATGCGGATGTTATTCCAGCATGACCGGTTCTCCAGGTCATCTGTGTGGGCCTGGTGGGCCAGGTTCTGTTCATGCAGTTGAAGGACTTCTTGCTGGAGGCGCTCCATTTCTTCGTCACGGCCCGCCTCGTGATCTTCCAATGTGTTTATTCTTTCCCCCAGAGAATCCACATTGCGCTGGACTTCTTTCATGTCCACTGAGAGCTCCCGTTTCATGGTGGTCAGATCCTCGCGGAGCAAAGAGTATAGCGACTCTAAGAAGGATTGGCTGATTGGATCTTCCGGAACCACACCGCCTTCACCCACATCCGGGTGCTTTGTCGGTGGCGGGCCATCCATTTGATGAGCCGCCGGCTTGAGAAGCAAATCTTTGACTGACCTGTCTTTTTTGCCTTTCAGGCCCCCATTTAGTAGATTCTGTGGGACCTTTCAGTATAAGCGGCGACCGGGTGTGGATGGCCTACCAGGCAGGACGGCGCAGGAGGACTCAGACATGCCGAGGTGCCAGTGTGCCGGGCTCTTTGTGCCCACTCTCGCCCGTGGATGCTGGTAAGGACGTGCTCGCTGTGCCACTAGAGGCTCAGCTTTGCGTCAGCCTCACATAAGATCCAGTGAAAGCGAGTGCAAGGGTGTCTAAATAGTAGTGCAGTAGGGCCCTTCAACTGCTTTATGTTTGCTTATGCCCAGTGTAGGGAAGCCACTCAGTACCAGTTGTGTTCATGGAGCGCCGGCCTCCAACCCCTCAGACGTGTGCAGGCACAGGGGAATCCCAACAAGGCCAGCCAGCAAGGAGCCCCAGTGGAGTGCACAGCCCGGGCTTGCCCCCAATGCCTCTGATTTGTAGCAGTGCTATTGCTGCTGGGGGCGCTAACAGGTGCTGAGAAATGTAGCGGTGGCGGCCCCCGTATGCCAGCCTAGTGGGGAGAGACCATGCGAGTGTCCTTGTCTTCCGATGTGGGGGAGTCTATGTGCTGGGGGGCCCTCTGTCTGCCAGATGCTAATGGCCGCCCTTCAGGCTAATGCTGCTGCAATGAAAGCCTACCCGGCCAGACCGCGGGCCCGGGGGAAGCGCGCGTCCCAAAGCTCACCTTCTTTACCACCAACGGGCCCCGGGTCAGCGTCGCCTGGAATGTTGCTGAAGGGCGGGTGTGGTGTTCTGGTGGTGGCTCCCTTATAACTCTCCGGGGCCCGCCGGAGAGTCTGCTGTAGCTTCAGGTGTGGTCCATTCAGGGCAGTCAACAGTGCGAGGCCCCCCTTCTTTGGTATGTATGTGGTCTTTATCCCTGAAGTTGTTGGCTCTGAGGAGGCCCGGTAGGGCCTCCCGAGCCGGGACCTCAACCAGGTTGCGTCTCCCGGATCTCCTTCTGCCGCCTCCGATGTATGCTCCTCCGGCTGTCGCCCGGGACTCTGTGCTCGGAACGATGCGTGATGGCACCGGCAGCCTCCTAATCCTGCTCCGGGGGCGCCACGGGCTCTCACAGGGGTTCGGAGGTGCGGGCTCACTGTCTCGGCCGCCCTCGGAGCTCCGGCGCAATCCCAGCTGCTCCGCTTTGGGCTCCTCGCAGCTCCCCTCCTCGAGGATCGGGACACCACTTTGTCCCTGGGTGTGCCGCAGGTCTCCCTCGACCACTCGGGCTGGCTCTGGCGTTGCTGTGGCCACTGGAAGTGCAAAGGCAAGCCCAGTGGGAGCGGAGAGCTGAACGGCAGTGCCTATTGAGACGCCATCGTGGCCACGCCCCCCTTTTATGTAGTTTTTAGGAAGGCACGTACCCCTTTCAGCCATGTGTGCTTTATTGGAGCAATCTCCCTTGAACCTTTGTAATGTCGCTGCCCCTATCTGTGTAATTGATCAAGAGTTTCCTCCCCGAGCGATAGCCTGGCTGCTATGCACCCTCCCACCTGTGACCTATCAATCAGCAATCCTGGGCCTTGTTCTGAGGGCCTGCTTGACTACATGTTTGGGAGTCCGGATCACAACGGGTGAATCTGATGATAAGGACGAGATTTAAATTTCATCAACAAATGCATGGTTTTATATATTAACATTAACAGGGCGCTCTTTTAAATTGGAAAGTACTGGGTTTGATTATTCCACCTTAAACTGCCTAGCTGCAGTTTGGGAGTAGCTAGAACAATGGTTCAAATTCTCAAATTATTAGGAGTTTAAAATCCAATCCGATGGTAAAGTCAGATTTTTAATTACTTTTTTGAAAATGTCACCTTTAGAACGTTGATTCAACAAACAAAATGCCAGTACTGCGTGTTTAATTCAAGCTCACCGGAATTGAGTGAGAATTCCTCAATTCTAAAGACCACTCTTTCAGTCAGATTTATCAAGTAAATTTCATTTATTTTGTATTTTCTTTTTCTTGGTTTTTTATTTTTGATATTACAACTTTATCAAAATTTGTTTTTTAAGGGTTTTTTTTCTCAAAACCTAGCAACATACAATGACTCCGACTGGGCCAAAATATCTTTTCACAGTTCAAAAAACAATACAGCCAAAATGTAACTCAAAACATTTGTGGGGGAACACATAACATTGAATAGACAACACACAGTGCACTATTTAGACATACACAAGACAAAACTACATAATTCATTGGGTGGTGAGGGGAACAGAAGCCTTCGAATTATATCACGGGTGTGTATATGCCATGCGTTATTCCTAATTGTAAGGGCAGGTGCAGACACCTATACTAAAAAAGAACACACTGTTCAATCTTTTATCCTAACAATAGACCATCAACAATTTCCATTTTTCTTTACAGTGACGTAAGATTGGTCTATATACTCTGAAAAGGAGGTCAAAAGGAGGTCGACGCGTTTCGAATCCCCTTTGATAATGGGATTCTCATCAGGACCGGGTAGACTAAGTCTGAACTTTTTATGAATGTTGGTCAATTCCAGGAGGTAGAGGTGGGGGTTTGGTCGGTGCTATTGTCAAGGAGTCCCCAGTTGAATAAATATCAATCGAGATCGAACAAATCCTTATGCAATGTTTATTTCTTCATAGTATATTCAATAAGTGTCCTCCACGGGCGTCTTTCTCCACGTGAATTACACAGACATGCCATCTTTTAGAAGTGGCACTTCCACACTGGACACAATAACTCCGCACACACCATCGCGTAGCATTTGATCACACGAGTCTGCACATACCAAACTCGACCCTGCACTTCCCACGCATCAGGAACTACCAGGGACACTTTCATACCACATGCATTCCTATGGGAGGGCAGGCCAACCTCACTACATGCACGCACTTTACCTTGCCTCTATATTAAGCACCAGGAGGACTGCCACTGGGGACTGCCTCCCTGACTGGAGGGCCCTATGAGCTGGCCCCTGGGCCCAGCCTTGCCCCCCCTGCCTTTCTAAAGGACTTTTTCTGGACTTTGCCTGCAGCTCCTGGGAGCGTTTTGGTTCTCCTGCTGAAGAAGCGCTCTATCTCCCTGGAGAGCGCTTAGTGTGGTGCCTTTGTCTTTGGGAGAACAGCGCTCGTATTTGGAAATTGCAGCATGGGGCTGCAATCCTTTTCAAGTGGGGATTCCCCTCCTTTTTCCTGCCGATCCGCAGCGCGGGTGCCACCCTGTTCATTTGCCCCTTTGTGGATATATATCCCCGGTAGGAGCCCACCCCGCCAGGGACTTGATCTTTGACCGGGTGCCTACCCCGGATCCACGACACCAAAATCCACCCTACGGGCCGTCGCTCTGCCCGCGGTGACCCGGAAGTGCTGCTCCCCCGAACTGGAAGCGGACGGGAGCCCACCCCGCGTTCCAGTGTGAGGAGGAGGACGGGAGCCCACCCCTCCTCCAAAGGACCCGGAAGTACAGGCAACCAAGCAGGAAGCAGCGGGAACCTTCCCCGCGCTCCTGCGCCCAAGCGGAGAGTCGCCGGTGAGCCCCGCAGCCCAGGAGAGCAGCCGCTGCACAAGGAGAAGCCGGTGAGTGTCACTGGCTGGGGGAAGCTCTGGGAATGCTCGCAGTGCCTGAGAGAGGCACAGTTTCTTGATGCGTGTCGAGCGGCCCCGTCTGGTCAGCGGGCCGCTCCAACAGGAGGCACTTTTTCTTCACGAGTCCCCCGAGCGGAACTCTAGCGTAGTGGGGGCATTTTAGATCTTAAAGCCAACGAGAGGCTCCTACATTCCTGGGGGCATTTTTGGAGGATAGAGTGGCCCGGTTGGCAGCGGGCCGCTCTCCCCAGAGTGGTGGCATTTGTTCTTAGGGCCACGAGGCTCCCACGTGTTGGCCCCATTGTTTATTCAGAGCCCACAAGGCTTCCGGGCGCATTGTGCATTTGTTCCTCTTGAGCCCACGAGGCTCCCACGTGTTCTTGGGCCCCATTGTTTACTCAGATCCCTGAAGGAGTGCCAGGAGGCATGCTGGTGCCAGGCTCAGGTTCTACAGCTGCCCAGCACTTAGTGGGCAGCTGCTACATTTAGGCCCCCCCAGGAACCCTTGCGCAATCTTCTTTCCCTGCCTGCACAGCCTGCCCTGACATTGTGGAAACAGAGTGTTCTCGCCCCTGAAAGTCCGAGTTGGCCTAGGGACATTTTCATGTGTTGTGCCCCTGCTAGGAGTACATGTTTATGCCCCATGTGATCTTTGCGCAATTTGTGATTACCTGCCTAATGTGATTGTTATGTCATATGCAATGCTTTATGCTTATACCCCTAAATGTATTTTTTGCTCAGGAGGGTGTTTTCTTAGTATAGGTGATGCTACTGAGTTCATGGTTCCCTGCGTGATATTTTCCTAGGTGTTTAGGATTGTGTAGGTGGTACTTACCTTTTACCAGTGGTTACTGGTTGTGTGCTACATTTGCTATTTGGTGCTACAGTTATTATACGTGCTATGTGTTAAGCGTTATTCCTACAAAGTGCTAATTCTACCAAGTGCTAGTTCTAAAAGTGCTTATTCCTGACAGTGGTCCATGTGGCCCTGTCCCATGTATATAATCGCCTGTAAATTCTGCCCGTGCCTATGGCACATTGTAAAGTGTGTGTTTATTATCTAATGTGTTTGATATAATACAAAGGCTATTTTTATATATAACCTTGTGTGGAGTTTCCTTTGTGGTGGGCCTTGGGTGTTGTGGCTGGGTGCGTGTGCAAACGCTTCACACATCGCCTTTGAGATAAGCCTGACTGCTCGTGCCAAGCTGCCAAGAGGGTGAGCAGGGGTTATCTTGGCTGGTGACTTCCTTTGCCCTGACTTAGAATGGTGGTTTCTGCCTGGCTTTGGCGCAAGCCTTAGCCAACCGGAAATCGCCATTTGAATCAGCGAGGCAGCGATGCAAGGGCCTGTGTCGTTATTGAGGATCCCATCAATGGGGCTTGTGATGCAAAGTCTGACATCCAGGATGTGGTGTCCTGTTGGGCGAGTGCATAGGGTCCGAAAAGATATAAGGCTGTGATGCTAAATCTGGCGTCGAGGCTGATGTTGATGAGGGATGGGAGGATCTGCACCGAGGATGTGTCCCGTAGAGTTGTGGTTCCGATGAGGCTGCAGGCCCTGACAATGGGTCCAAACCAATCAGCAGCGGCACTGTGTCGGTTCTACCCGTGCTTGCCCCTCACAGCTGAGGAGATGCATCAATTCTGTTGTGTTCACTGAGGATGGCAGAGCACCTTAAGCCCACTGCCATGGGTGTACGACTGGGGTGGCACCATTTGGCAGGGTAGACTCCAAGATGGCAGAGTCCAGGTGCAGGTTCAAGGTTGTTGGCAGCCTGTTTTGTCCCTGAGGCTTCAAACTAGGCGGTCATGCAACTAACCTTTGGAGTCACTCCGGGGATCCAGGTTCAAGAGATGCAGGTTGAATACGTTTCATGCAGGAAAGAAGGCAGCAGGTAGCCAGTCAGCATAGCATAGCAGCAGTATTTAGAGCCGCAGTCCATCAAAGTTGCAATCCTTTCAGCAACACAGCAGTCCCTCTTCCTGGCAGAGTATCCACAGACCAGAAGTGAAATGAAGTGTTGGTGTCTGAGGTATAGTACATATGCCAAGTTGTCCCTTTGAAGTGGGGAGAAGCTTCTAGAGGCAGTCTTTTTGACATGCACAGATACCCTACCCTGGCTCCAGACAAACATCAGGGGGAATTCAGCTCTTGGTGTGGAGAGAGGACACCGTCTATTCAAGTGTAAGTGGGGTTGGCTTCAGCTCCTCACTCTTGTCCTGCCATTGATGGCCCATTCAGACACACCTAAGTTCCCTAATGTGTCTGGCAGTCTAGGCTGAATACACAAAGCACCACTATCATCCAAAGTCAGCAAACATGAGGCTTGAAGGCAGAAAGTTAGGGGGAAACCAGACCAAGGATGCTAGGTCTAACACCTTCTTTTTCACTATACTCCTCTTCCTCCACTCACCTCTCATTGGCCCCTCTCAGCATATGCCTGCTGAAGGCCTTACTCCGCTCCTTCTACTCAGCTCTCACCAGCTCCTCTCAGTACATTTTGCAAAAATGTGGACTGCTAAAGGCACCTCTCCTCACCCATAGGCTGGTTCCTGTAAACCTTCTAGTTAAATAGGCAATATTGTTGCCTACCTCCCCGGATCAACAGCCCCAAATCTAAACTCCTAAATTCATACGCAAACAGATGGGCAACAACAACCAAAGTATAACAGTCTTTAAGTCCAAATAACCAAGGAAGTACAGACTTCTTTTTTAGATAGATCCTTTATTCTTATTCAAGTAAACAGCATATGACTCAGCAAGACAGCCAACATGTTTCACTGTTGTATCACAAGCTTCATCAGGGCTGCAATTATCAAAAGCTTGTTTTTATTTGCTATTAGAAATATAGGATTTATACAATATACACTTAAAACTAGTAGCAACCTATTGAGGCAAAATGTATAAAACAAAGAACATGAAATAGATGAAAGGAACAGACCTTAAAGAAGCTAAACAATACAGAGCAAATCTATTATATTTGGGTCAAAAATTATTTTATTATACAAACAAATTTAAAATCTGTACATGTGTGACATGTTGCTTACATCTTGGATAAGTGCAGCTGAATCGTTTAACTTGGAAAACTGTGGCTAAATCTTACAAATCAAGATATGTCTAACTGGTGATCAAAATGTGAATATGTGACTGGTAATTACAGTCTGCATCTATGCGGATCATTATGTAGTGTTTATTATCAAATGATCCACTTCACTTTACAGATCCTCAGTTGTCGTGCTCTTTCCTCACTGCAGGCTAAGATCCAGGACTGGCTGTGTCATCCGAGGAGAGAGATGGGATGCATTCAGGAGTCTAAACTCAGAAAAGAGGAACATTACACCACTTTGAGGGTGAGTGGCAGCCGTGAGTCCTGTGCAGTTAAAGATTTATCATTGTGTGTGTGCGGTTTGTGCATGTGCCTGTCTAGTTTAGAGATGCAAAGAGGCCTCTGGGTTACCCTCTAGCCTGGGTCATACCTCCAACGGGTAAATGTACTGGCTGGGGAGCCACAGTCCGGGGGTTTGTGGCCCAGATCTTTCCAAGGGTCTTCCTGAAAGAGGCAAAAACAAGAATTACCCTGCCAACCTTTAAGCAATAATTCCATGATCACATGGCCTGTGTCGGAGTTGATATGAATGGACAGTAGGCATCTGGTTTTAAAGGTGTCCATGGAGATATTTGTCTATTTATTTGTGTGCATGTGGCTGTGTTTGTGTGTGCTCTGCAACAATCAGTTGTGGGAGTGCATGCATCTGTATGTGTGTTTTCATATGTGTGTTTGCGTTTTTAGTCATCTCTTTGTGAGCGTACACTTACCTGTGTCAAGCCAAGTCAAGTCAAGTCAAATAATTTATATAGCGCGCTACATACCCAGAGGGTCTCAAGGCGCTTGAGGAGGGGTAGGGAAATTATTTGTCGAATATCCAGGTTTTAAGTCGTTTTCTGAATGCTAGGTGGTTTTGGGTGAGTCGGAGGTGAATGGGAAGTGAATTCCAGGTTTTGGCCGCCAGGTAGGAGAAGGATCTACCTCCCATGGTGGTTTTGTTGATGCGCGGAACAGCGGCAAGGGCTTGGTTGGAACACCGAAGCTGGCGGGGGGGGGGGTGTAGAAGGAAACTCGCGTGTTGAGGCATTCGGGACCAAGTTCGTAGAGTGCTTTGTGTGTGTGGGTGAGGAGGCGCAAAGTTATTCTCTTATTGACAGGGAGCCAGTGGAGGTCTTTCAGGTGATTGGAGATGTGGTCTTTACGCGGGATGCCAAGTATGAGTCTAGCTGATGCGTTCTGGATGCGTTGTCGTTTTTCTGAAGTTTTGCGGTGGTGCCGGCGTATAGGGTGTTTCCGTAGTCCAGGCGGCTTGTAACCAGTGCGTGGGTGACCGTTTTTCCGGTTTCGGTGGGGATCCAGCGAAATGTTTTTTTGAGCATGCGAAGAATGTTGAAGCAGGATGATGAAACGGCGTTGACTTGTCTAGACATCGAGAGTGAGGAGTCCAGGATGACGCCCAGGTTCCGTGCGTGGTCCGTCGGGATGGGAGCTTTTCCAAGGGCCGCTGGCCACCAAGAGTCGTCCCAGGCGGAGGGGGTGGTCCCTAAGATAAGGACTTCTGTTTTGTCTGAGTTCAGTTTCAGACGGCTGATTTTCATCCACTCTGCTACTTCTTTCATTCCTTTATGTAGGTTGGTTTTGGCGGTGTTAGGGTCTTTGGTGAGTGAGAGGATTAGTTGGGTGTCGTCAGCGTAGGAGATTATGTTGAGGTTGTGTTGGCGGGCGATGGTCGCGAGGGTGCTCATGTATACGTTGAAGAGGGTAGGACTGAGTGAGGATCCTTGTGGGACGCCACAGATGATTTCAGAGGCCTCTGACTTGAACGGTGGGAGGTGGACTCTCTGAGTTCTTCCGGCGAGGAACGAGGTGATCCAGTCCAGTGCTTTTCCTTGGATTCCAATGTTTCTGAGGCGTTGTAGTAGAGTGCTATGACATACTGTGTCAAAGGCTGCAGATAGGTCAAGGAGGATGAGGGCGACTGTGTCTCCATTGTCCAGTAGTGTTCGAATGTTGTCCGTTGCTGCAATGAGTGCGGTCTCAGTGCTATGTTTGGCTCTGAAGCCGGATTGAGAGGAGTCGAGGGCTTTATTGGTTTCGAGGAAGGCGGCGAGCTGGTTGTTGACTGCTTTCTCGATGACTTTGGCGGGGAATGGAAGGAGCGAGATGGTGCGGTAGTTTTTGAGTTCGGTGGGGTCAGCTGTGGGTTTTTTCAGAAGGGCGCTGAGTTCGGCGTGTTTCCAGCTTTCCGGGAAGGTGGCTGAGTTGAGGTAGGAGTTGATGACGTCTCGGAGGTGGGGTGCGATGATGGAGTCTGCTTTGTTGAAGATGTGGTGAGGGCATGGGTCTGTGGGGGATCCTGAGTGGATGGAGTTCATCAGGCGGATGGTGTCATCAGTGGAGATTGGGTTCCAGTTATTGAGGGTGTTCAGGGGTGGTGAAGGATCCGTAGAACGTTGAGTGGGTTGGTCTCCGGGTTGGTTGTTGAATCTGTTGTGGATGTCTGAGATTTTGTCGTGGAAGAATGAAGCTAAGGAGTCGCAGAGGGTTTGAGATGGAGTGATGTCGTTTGAGTTGGCAGTGGGGTTGGTAAACTCTTTGACGATGTTGAATAATTCCTTGCTGTTATGGGCGTTGTTGTCTAGTCTGTTTTTGAACGAGGCTTTCTTGGCTGTCCGGATCAGTTGGTGGTGAATGTGGATGGCGTTTTTGAAGGCGTCCTTGGTGCTGGAGTTTGGGTCTTTTTTCCAGGCCTTCTCAAGGGAGCGACAGAGTTTCTTGGATTTCTTAAGCTCATCGTTGAACCAGGGTGCGTTTCTGCAGCCAAGCTTGGTTTGACGTTTTTTCAAAGGTGCTAGGTTGTCTGCGCTATTGGTCAGCCATTGCGTGAAGTTAATGGCTGCTTGGTTAGGGTTCGATGAGTAGGCAGGGGGGTTTTGGAGAAGCGATGTGGAGATCTGATCGATGGGGATTTTGTTCCAGTTTCTTCGCAGAGTAGGTTGAGGTGGAATTGGATTGCGGTCTTTTTGTAGACAAAGTGAATGCAGCTGTGGTCTGTCCAGTGGAGAGCTGTGGTGTGACTGAAGGAGACATGTTTGCTGGAGGTGAAGATAGGGTCGAGAGTGTGTCCTGCGTAGTGGGTGGGGGTGTTAACTAGTTGATTGAGTCCAAGGTTGGCAAGATTGTCCAGAAGGGTGGTGGTGTTGCTGTCGTTGCTCTTTTCCAGGTGAAAGTTGAGGTCTCCCAGTAGAATGTAGTCCTTGGAGGGGAGGGCGTGAGGGGTGATGAAGTCAGTGATGTCATCACAGAATTGTGCACGGGATCCTGGGGGCCTGCAGAGGAGTGTGCCTCTGAGTGTGGTCTTGGGGTCTGTGTGGATTTGGAAGTGAAGGTGTTCGGCGCTGGTGAGGTTGGTGTCGGAGCTGGTTGAGATGTGGATGGAGTTCTTATGAACAATGGCGATGCCTCCTCCTATTTGGTTGGTGCGGTCTTTTCGTATGATTTTGTAGCCTTCCGGGATGGCTATGGTGATGTCTGGAGCTGAAGAGGCGTTCATCCAAGTTTCTGTTAGGAATGCGACGTCTGGAGAGATGGTGTCCAGTAGGTTCCATAGGTCGATGGCGTGTTGGTGAACCGAGCGGGTGTTGAGAAGGATGCAATTAAGGTGGTTAGTGTTGGATCTCTGTTTGGTGTTTGTGGATGTGATGTGGGTCTTGATGCATGCGTGCTTGCAGGAGAGGTATGTGAAGGGTCCATGGGTGTGTCCGGGTGTGGCTAGGGCACAGGTAGGGAGTCTGCCAGGATTAAGTGCTAGGAGGATGGATGAGTCGTATGTAATGCGGGTGGACTGGGCATTGCGAGGACCAAGGGGTCTGGCGCTGGGTGAAGGACTGGGTTATTCTAAGACCCAGCGGTGCCAGGGATAACACCTGAAACCTTCGTGGGTTACCTGTTCCGGCGTACAAATGACAGAGACACGGGACACTTCCTTCGGCGTCAAAGATTCGAGGTTTATTTACTACAGGGAACACAGAAGTCACGAGAAGTACACAACATGTAAGTTCACGGAGTCTGATTCAAATTGTATCTGTGGATCGCTCTTCTTATACAGTTTTCTGTCATAGGATAACATGACAGACAAAAGGTTACAACCCAGTTCCCACAGTAAATATCATAGGGGGTCGCTTTCATGTATTCAGGGCCCGGAACATAATTACAGTAGCATTTGGCAGTTCCCAACTGTAAAAGTACATCTTCCCACCATTAGTGCATTCCGCTCGGCTGTAAACGAATCAAGGAAGAGTCAGAAACAGGTGCAGGGGAAGACGAAGGATAGAGGACGGATTGAAGAAAGTGTAAAAAGGGGTGTTATCAGGAAACACGATTTCAGGGATCAAAAGGACGTGCCTAATGAATGCACAACTGAAACAATAGACCAGCACGGCAAGATGAGCCTCGAGCGGGGCCATCTGCCTTACAGTGTCATCCCCCTCATCATAAGGACACCCTCAAAGGAACACGTGTCTTCCGCAAGAGTTTGGGAATCCCAGGGTCACGAAGCGGACAGCGTCCGTTCGCTGGCTACTTGAGGGCAAGAGACAAAATGGATGCCATATCTAAAATGGAACCCGTGGGTTCAGATGAAGAAACCCACGAAACAAACGAACGGTTTAGGCTAGTACAGCGAAAACGCGTGCACCCACTAAACTCGTCATTTGCGGTTCGTAGATACCAGACTCGACCATATTCGTGCGAGTCGAAAACACCACTTACAATTGTTACGGAACCTCAGACGCTCCTTTTGCCCTCATGTAGGCAAGCACTAGTCGGAATCAGAATCGATTTCGATATTCATCAGACCATCCAGATGTTGCTGCAACATTATTCTATCCATCAGTGCTTCCTTGGTAACAGGCGGCCGCCGTATACACGTCGTAGCACAGAGGCCACATAAGGCAGGACCACACTGCACACAAAGACAGCACGTGAACAGAAATGCTACAACGACCCCAATGATCATCAGACTCTTCCAACCCCACGTCGACATCAGGCCCCAAAACCACCCGAGTAGCGTCCAATCTCCTACGTCCACGTGTATGGACTCAGAGATCTTATGCAACTTCGAGATGGCTTGATAGACAGTTGGAGCGTTGTCAGGAATGAAAATGCAGCAACTCGAATGGATCACCTTACATACTCCACCTCTATCTGCTAAGACAACGTCTAAAACCATACGATTTTGTAACGTCATAAGCCTGTCCGCCTGAAGCTCTGCTGTGATGTTGCCAAGGGCGCTCGCAGTGATATTAGCGGTCGATTCCACCACTCGAGTCAACTGTCTCAGGTTCCTACTATTAATCATAGGTCCCCAAAACGGCAAGAAACCCTTAAAGAAGTCTCCTGCTTCTTGACCGGCAGTGTCCTCTTCGCTAATTACGCCTCTCACAACTCTGGTCTTCTGATAATCCGACCCAACAGTAAAGGTCGGCGGCAACAAATTCGCAATATAACATGTGCCTGAAAAATCACGAGGCAGCCATGTATATGCCCGGTCGTAACAAACAAAGTAAGTACCCTTGGCAGTCAGAAGAACAGGGGAAGTGGTCATCGGCAAAACATACGTTTCGGTACAGGCACTCCTCCCGAGCTGAGCTCGCGGGCTTCGGCCTAAGCCTTTCAGACAGAAATTTCCGAGATAGGGTACGATCCAGATCGGAGACGACCTTTTAAGCTGCCGATCACCCACTGACGTGCTATACTCAGCCTCACTCAGATCTTGGTATGCTCGCACCTCCTCCTCTGGGATAAGCGATGCGTCAAAGATATCCCTATCTAAATCGGCAATCGCTCTTGCCAAAGGCTTGTGGTACGGGCCGGGACCATGATCTGCAGTGCGTGGCTCTCGGTGGGGGTAAGAATCTAGTGCGCTACGAAACATTGTTTGGAATGCTCGAGCTGAACCCTGGGAACTGTAAGGAAGGACCAAGTACGGAATTCCCCTATCAGTGGTAGGTGGCATTAACCCACACACCCAACAATTCGTAGTGTTCATTACCAACTGATGCTGATGAAGGAGCTGAACAAAGGAATTGTTCATAAATTCCGCACGTCTAACCTGCTCGTGTTGTGGTAAGATGTGGAAGGAATGAGGGGAAACAGTGGAAGTAGGTTTAGGTTCAGAAGAAGGGGTAGGTGAAGCAGAAGGCAACAATGACTGTATCATGTAATACACTCCACCCACCAATAACGAAGAAACAGTTAAGAACAGAAGGAACACCTGAAACATGAAGCATTTAGTATGTGCAATCCTATGCAGTTCAAATCTTTGAGATTGAGTCTTTTCCAATTCCGACAGCTTCGAGAAAGCCATCCTCTAAAACCGTCCGCAACGCTCTTGACGCACTTCGTTCTGTGTAGCAATAGTCAATCCCCAGGAGTTCCTAGGAATCAACGGTCTCCAACCTAGCGTTAGGACCTACTAAGCAGAAGGAAGTACCCGCACGGCCCTACGGTCCACCCGGATGTAAGGTACTTTTAATTTAGACAATATATTCAAAATCTTCTAGCTGTGGAATCAAATACACATGTGCGGAAAAACTCACAATTCATACAAAAATCACAGTTATTGAAAATGTTCAAAGTGATAATGGGGTAACGTGAATGTCAGGGGAGAAAGCAAAAATATTTTTTATTAGTCTCTAGTGTCGGAACGGAGAAAATATCTGCTTCTCCCAGGACGAGTCTGATCTTCAAACAGTTGGTCAGGTGGTGAAACAGAATCCTGTCGACCAGACAATGGTTCAGATCTTGAGTTCTCCGATGACAAATGTTCAACAGTATCGTCTGGCTGCACTGAGGTATCTCCCACAGGCTGAGCGTCACTGAATGGAACAAAGTTTGGCAAAACCTCAGCCTCAGACGAAGCGATGCCCTTCGTCACCCACGAGTCCGCTGGCAAAGGGATTGGTACCTTCTTGGTATGGGTGGCGTGCACCCAATGTTTGCGGCCCTCCAAACGAACAGCAGTTCTCGTGGCAAGGAGCACCTGATAGGGTCCGATGAACCTCAGCTCAAGATTTGGTTTTCGGCCAAAGTTCCTCGTAACCACCCAGTCTCCGGGCTGGAGCTGGTGGCCTGGACCCTCCGTCTGCGTTGGCAGTGCTTCAAAAACCTGTTGGTGAAGTAACCTCAGTTTAACAGTCAGATCATGAAGATAATCGATCAACATTGGGTACTCAAGATCAGCGAACACACCGGCTCTAGGGACCCCCCAAACATTGGCAACACGGCCGAACACAATCTCATATGGGCTCAGCCCTACTCGAGAGTGTACAGTCGCCCTAGTTGACAGAAGAGCTAAGGGCAAAGCGTCAGGCCACGAGAGACCAGTCGTAGCCTGAATCTTTGCGAGTTTTAGTTTAAGAGTACCATTGTACCCCTCAACTAAACCTGCTGACTGGGGATGGTTGGCACTGTGGAATTTTTGTGTAATTCCAAGGCCCTTACACACACTCTTCATCACGCTCCCCACAAACTCACTTCCGTTATCAGACCATACAATCCGTGGCATTCCATACCGAGGAAAGTATTCCTTCAGTAGGACTTTCGCTGTGGACAGGGCAGTATTGTCTTTAAGAGGGTAGGCTTCGATCCATCGGGAGAATGCGCAAACGACAACCAAAACGTATTTTAGGTTATTGCATCGCTCCATATGGATGAAGTCCAACTGAATCACCTCAAAGGGACATGAAGGAGAAGCAAAGTGGCCAGGGGGTGTAGGAGTTCCCTTGCCAGGATTATACATCATACATATCATGCAATTTTTGACCAATCTCTCAGCACACTTAGCGATACCATCATTCTTCAATACGGGAAACAACAACTTGCAAATACCTTTCGCACTAATATGTGACAAGCCGTGTGCCATAGTTACAACAGCTAGCACATACGCATCCGGCAACATCCACCTTTTACTCTCCGACAAATCAATCCAACAGCCATTCGCATCCAACTTTCCCGTACTCTCTTTCCACTTGGTCTTTTCAGTCTCAGTGGCCTCGTTCTGAATCGCTTTCACACTCTCAATAGTGTCTTCACACATACCAGCTTCTGCAGGCCACCTTACCGAACTCGTCACATACATCCTAGTTGTAAGATTTCTTGCAGTCTCCTTGGCAATTTCATCAGCGAACGCATTACCACGACCAACATCATCCGTCACCTTACGGTGCGCACTACATTTAATAATCGCCACCTGCTTGGGCAATGTAAGTGCATCCAAAAGATCATTCACAAGCTGTCCATGCTGAATCTTCGTACCATGCGATGTCATAAAACCTCTCTCTCTCCACAATCGTCCAAAACTATGCGCAACACCGAACGCATACTGACTATCCGTAAACACATTCACCTGTTTCCCTTTCGACAAAACACACGCTCTGGTTAAGGCAATTAGCTCCGCCGCCTGTGCAGAGTTCTGATTCAATCTCGCAGTCTCCACCACCGTACTCAACGTCACCACGGCATACGCAGTCGTCACATCACCATTCGGCAACTTAAAACACGAACCATCCACATGCAAAGTACCATCGGGGTCTTCCAATGGAGTGTTTTTTAGGTCAACACGACCCTTCGTTTCCTCCTCAGTTCGTAAGTAACAGTCGTGTGGGGCTACCTCATCTGATTCCATATTGGTTGGCAACAAAGTCACCGGGTTTAGGACATTGCAGCGCTTTATTTGAATGTGACTTGCCAGAAGCGTCAACTCATAACCAGACAGCCTTGCGCTCGTCAAATGTTGAGTTTTCGTACGATTCAAAAGAGTGTCAACTGCATGCGGAACCATCACCGTAAGCATATTATCCATGACCAATCCTGCAGATTGTCGGATGGACACCGCAGCTGCCGCTGTTGCTCTCAAACAACTCGGCAATGCTCTAGCTACCGGGTCCAAGGTCGAGGAAAAATATGCACATGGACGCTGCTTACCACCGAATTGTTGCGTCAGAACACTCAACGCACAACCTTCCCTCTCGTGAAAGTATAGTGTAAACGGCTTACTGTAGTCAGGAGTACCTAACACAGGGGCCGAACACAACGCATCACGTAGTTCAGAAAAACTTTTCTGACACTCTTCCGTCCATGGCAAAGGAGTTGGAACATCCTTGCACGTAAGAGCCACCAATGGTTTCGCTAGCAATGAAAAATTTGGAATCCATTGCCTGCAGTATGACGTGATACCTAAAAAGGCACGCACATCTCTCTGAGTTGTTGGCACAGTCATTCGAGCGATCGCTGCAATTCGTTCTGGGGTCAACCTTTCCCCTCCTTTGACAATAAGTGACCTTGATAGGTTACTTCTTGACAACAATATTGTAGCTTAGAAGGTGACACCTTGTGATGTAAGTCACAGAGATGTTGCAACAACGACACCGTAGCAATTTTGCAAATGTCCTGTGTGTCCGCAGCCACCAATAAGTCATCGACATATTGGATCAAAGCCGCACCAGCCGGCAATACAAACGCATCAAGTTGGCTTTTCAGGGCTTGGCTATATATCGATGGACTCTCACAGTAGCCCTGAGGAGCGCGTTTAAACCTAAAGCTGCGGCTACCTAGAGAGAAACCGAAAAGGTCCCTACTCTCCCCAGCAATCGGGATGCTAAAGAAAGCATTCTTCAGATCGATCACTGAGAACCAGGACGCAGATGCTGGAATCAGAGTCAGTAAGGCCGTAATGTCAGGCACCACAGGGAACTGAGGAACCACAATTTTGTTCACCTCCCGTAAATCAATGACAAAACGATAAACAGGAGGCTTAGAAAGATCAGTGCGTTTCAAGATGGGTAACACAGGGCTATTACACACGTTTCCCCGAGTTTCCTCAATAACATCTTTTTCGATCAAATCGTAGATGATCGCTAACAACGCTCGCTCACCATCAAGGGAGACTGGGGAATACGTGGTAACCGCACATTTGATTTCAATTGAACAACATATGGGGAGATGTCAAGCAGGCCCACGTCATTGGGACCTGTTGCCCACAAAGATGCAGGAAGAGAACTCAATTCCGGTGGGAGCTTATCGATGGACAAGTACATAGGAGAGATGACTCTCTCGCCCAAAGTAAGCTTTACCCCCGCAGGAGAACAATACAAAGTCGCATACAGTCGTTTCAGCAAATCCAAGCCCAAAAGATTTTCACCACAACCAGTAGTCAAAATCAAAGGAGCTTTCAGCTCACGTGGCCCAATTGTAAGGGGCAAAGGGCGAGAAACCGGATTGCTAACAGGGGCGCCAGTGAATCCAACAGAAACATTTGTTAAGCCAGACAAAGGTGCGCCAGGGAGTTTCGAATGCATGATGGAACTTTTCGCCCGAGGTGGCAACTGCGACGTAAGGCCCTCTCTGATCAACCGGAACTGATACCACTCCCTCTCCTTGCCTATGGCTGTCCTAGTAATTACCGTCGTCAGCACCCTGATCGACGTAATAATCATCCACATTGTATTGTGCGGATCTGCCTGATGATGATCCACGCTGATCGAAACAATTATTAGAATCAGAGGAATTATTAGAACGATCATTTTGATTTTGCGTAACACCACAACCTCTACCCCGTGAAGCCTGTTGAGGACCACTACGGCCCCCTCTAGATGAATTTCCACTATTTCGATCACCCCTACAATAGGCACACTGATTGTACCCAAGCATAGATCTCTGCGAAGGAGAGTCATTTCGCGATTGTAACCTAGATGACTGCGATTGCGATCTATTCCGTTGCTGAGAATCATTCTGATTCGAGCGCGGAGGATACGCTTGTTGCAACAACACTTTCGTTTTAACTTCTTTCGTCTTTTTGTCTGCACGATCTGTTTCTTCTTTTTCTCTATTTTCATAATATTGAGCCGTAGCCAATATCTGGGCCAAAGTAGAAACAGTCCATGCACTCTCAGAATTTCTCAATTTGTTGCTTAGGTCCGGCAACAAATTTGACACAAATTTGTCCACAAACAATCTCTGACCTCCCTCAGTGCCCATATCTTGACCACTGTGATCGATGAATGCCTCCTCAAACCTTGTGAAGAAATCGGAGACACTCTTGTCCTTCTTTTGCTTACAAGCGGACAGTTTGTCCCAGTTAACTTTCATAGCTGGCATAAGTGTCTTCATAAGGGTAATTATTCTCTGGGGAAGATCAGTGATGAGCTGCTCAGGCTTAGCCCCACCAACTTGTCGGGCATTAGCCGCCACAAGAGCAGCCCAGTCACCGCCTAACTCGGCTATATGGTTTTCCTGACGAATTTTCGCCCCTACCGGTTGCGGTACGACATTACCGAACAGCATATCGATGTCGGCAAGATTCATTATCGTAGCATCCACTAACTGAGACAATTCTTTATAGTACCCTGCAGGATTTTTGCGAGGGTCGGGCAAAGTCTGCTTAACCTGCAAAACTTCCGATCGTTTCCATGGAAGGTGTATCCACACTCTCTGGAAGTGTGGCAGAATAATAGGATTAGCCTGTGCATCACCAGGCATCCACACTGGTGGAACTTCGCGCATGGGATACTGACCAGGCATTGCTATCCATTCCTCAGTTGCGTCTTTAAACAATGCTCGAGGCATTATAGCAGGACGAAAAGATAGTAACTGCTCGACAGCACGTCGAACATTGCTACCCACAATTATACCACTCGAAAACTGGAGCTGAAGGTCAGTTAGAGCAGCCAATACATCATCAGCCGCATCCACTGATATCTCATCGCGTAGGAGCTTGCACATGTCTTCAAACACGAGCCTTTGTGTCGGCTCATTGAATTGAGAGAAAGTCTCAACAACTATACGTGAAGGATTCTTAAGGGGATATCTAATCCAATTTTTCGCCATATTATATAGCGTGTCACGTTCCCTACCACCAGGAAGCTGACTTTGTCTTTGGGGAGCATCTGAATCAACAGACCCAAGAATCGGTCCAATAGAAGTATAGAAGTTAGCAGCAACAGTAGGAACACGGCGTCGAACAGACGAAGTAGAAGAGAGAAGCAAAGGGGTAATAATAGAAGTGCCAGGAACAGAAGGAGCAGCAGGAGTAGCCACAAGAGTGGAAGTAGCGGGAACAGTAGTATGAGAAGGTATAGACGGAGGAGCAGTAGGAACAGGAGCAGGTAGAGGAACAGCTGCCGGAACAGCAGGTGGAGGAACAGGGGGGACCACAGGAGCTGTGGTATCCTGTGCATATGGAGGTGGCGACTTCAGTAGATAAGACAACAAAGGGTCCTCTACTGCTTCCTCTCCCTTCTTATCCGTACCCGTCGGTAAAGCGGGATAACATTTATCCACTGTCATGCGTTGCAATCTATCAAAAACGTCCTTCTCCTTCTCTTCTTTATCTTGCTGAAACTGCTCTGCATTTCTCATCGTTGTAACGATACCTTCTCTCTTATTACGTTTAAGCTGCTTGATTTCTTTCTGCTTGGCTTCCTTACGCCATAACCGAAAGGAATCAAACATGGCCGGCCTTGCTTTTCTTTGGAATAATTTAACTTCAAGATTATCTAAAATCGGAGTCTCAAAACTACCATGAGGTGGCCAACTAAGGACACCGTCATCTTTGGTATAGCGAACCCAACAATCATTGAATGTGATAGGACCCAAACCATGTCGACTATATAATTCGTAAGTCGGAGTTCCGACCGGAGGTACCGGACACGAGTCCTCCAACCGGGAATCCGAGCCACAACCTCTAAAGCAACTGAACAAAGTACTACCGCCAGGCATCGTGCACACTAACCGAGTTTCACAAACGTCAAGGGTTATAGGATTACAATGTCCCTGCAAAAGTGCAAAAACCCTCGGTTTTTGGCGACTGCAGACGTCAAATAGAACAACGAAGAACAAAATACCAAGAACCACAAATGCAATGGAACCATGCAACAACTAAGCACCCACAACAACAAAGGACTTTGGGAGCGACCCACAAATACTTAACTCAAAGATCAATGGCATCACCAGGAAGGCCCGTCAATCGTCTCACTGTACCAAGGTCTACGCCAGGCGCCAAAACAGGTCTACAGTCAGGGCAGCAGTCCGTCGCAGCCGTCAAGAGGCGGGGATCTTCGCGGGAAAAGTCGTCGGGCCACTTGTTTCGACAACAGGATCGATGAAGCGGGGTGCACCTTCCCTCGGAGATTTCACACGAAGTTCCTCATGATCGTCGGGCTTTGGACCGGTACCACTGATGCAGCCCTACGTTGGGCGCCAACTGAAGGA
Source organism: Lissotriton helveticus (assembly GCF_964261635.1). Lineage (NCBI taxonomy): Eukaryota > Metazoa > Chordata > Amphibia > Caudata > Salamandridae > Lissotriton > Lissotriton helveticus. The sequence continues at coordinate 88,258,107 of NC_136063.1, forward strand.
CTGGGTTATTCTAAGACCCAGCGGTGCCAGGGATAACACCTGAAACCTTCGTGGGTTACCTGTTCCGGCGTACAAATGACAGAGACACGGGACACTTCCTTCGGCGTCAAAGATTCAAGGTTTATTTACTGCAGGGAACACAGAAGTCACGAGAAGTACACAACATGTAAGTTCACGGAGTCTGATTCAAATTGTATCTGTGGATCGCTCTTCTTATACAGTTTTCTGTCATAGGATAACATGACAGACAAAAGGTTACAACCCAGTTCCCACAGTAAATATCATAGGGGGTCGCTTTCATGTATTCAGGGCCCGGAACATAATTACAGTAGCATTTGGCAGTTCCCAACTGTAAAAGTACATCTTCCCACCATTAGTGCATTCCGCTCGGCTGTAAACGAATCAAGGAAGAGTCAGAAACAGGTGCAGGGGAAGACGAAGGATAGAGGACGGATTGAAGAAAGTGTAAAAAGGGGTGTTATCAGGAAACACGATTTCAGGGATCAAAAGGACGTGCCTAATGAATGCACAACTGAAACAATAGACCGGCACGGCAAGATGAGCCTCGAGCGGGGCCATCTGCCTTACAGTGTCATCCCCCTCATCATAAGGACACCCTCAAAGGAACACGTGTCTTCCGCAAGAGTTTGGGAATCCCAGGGTCACGAAGCGGACAGCGTCCGTTCGCTGGCTACTTGAGGGCAAGAGACAAACTGTATGCCATATCTAAAATGGAACCCGTGGGTTCAGATGAAGAAACCCACGAAACAAACGAATGGTTTAGGCTAGTACAGCGAAAACGCGTACACCCACTAAACTCGTCATTTGCGGTTCGTAGATACCAGACTTGACCATTTTCGTGCGAGTCGAAAACACCACTTACAATTGTTACGGAACCTCATGGGCGCGGTCTTGGCGCGGATGGGCGTAGACGGGCTTACCTTTGGCGCACCTTCGGCGTGGACGCAGCGCGTTGGGTCATCAGCCTTAAATGGATAGTGGAGGGGGCGGAGCGTGGGAGGGGCAGCAGCTGGGAGGCGGTAGCGGGGAGGAGGGGCGGGCCAGGGGAAACCAACAAACAAAATGGAGGGTCAAAGGCGAAGCGAGGCAGGGGCAGCAGATGTATCAAAGCCCCGTGAGCACAAAAGTCCCAGTAAGCAGAGAGCGCTAAAATAAAAATAAATAAATGTTCAGCAGAGCGAGCGGAGCAAAATGACAATATGAGGTGAGGCAAGCGTTATTCAAGTCCGACTACAATGCAATAAATAAACTTAGCACAGATCACAATACCAATTGCAACAGCACAGCACAGGTCACGATGCAAAATGTAGCCAGCAGCAGCCCAGCAGGGAGTGGGATCGGGGAGCGTGGGGGAGCGACCGTGCAGGAGCAGGTCCGGGCGGTTTGTACCGGTCTGTGTATAAGTTTGTGTATGTTTGGGTGTGGAAGAATTTGTGAGTATAGGCATCATTGGGTCAATAGTGCATCTCTATGCCTATGTATGCAACTGGATTTGTATATGAATGTGTCAGGAATTATCTGTCTGTAAGTTTGGACAGCAACTGAGTGTGAATGTGTGTATGCATTTTTCTGTGTGTCTTTGCACTGTTACTTTGCTATCATAATCTGAATTCCAGAATGTCTACTAGAACACATCTTGATTCCAGAATATTGACTACAGTATTGACAAAGGGTGCTTACTATTGACTTGTCCATAGTCACAGAATAATGTCTTTGTAACATGCCAGTGGATAAATGGTGTACTGAGCATGCCGAGGGAATGTGTTATTGTAGTCACTATTGAATTGGTGGCCTTTTATTGTTGACGCTTGTGCCTGTTGACCTTTGTTGAGTTGAGATTATGTCCTAAAGCGTTGTGAAGGTGCCGGGTCAGTTTGGGTATTTTCTAAGCAATGCCAATTGTATCTCCTTGGGTAAAAGATGTACTTCTCAAATCATTTCTAATCAAGAATAATACAAGTTATTGATGGGTTTTGGAGAAATGTTGGATCAGCTAAGGTCCTGCGTAAGCCATTAGTTCATGTTCTGGATGAGTTTAGAAGAACTGAGATGCATCATCAGTGATTGGTTCCTCTTCTTGATGGGTCTTGTATAAAACCAGCTGAAATCCACAGTCCGTGCTTATTTCATGAGTCTGGCTGTAGCACATTATAGGAAGCCCTTAAAACAGTATTTAGGGACAAAGCCAAATCCTATGTAGCCCATAAAAATGTATTAAAAGATGCAGAAGTTAGCAATCTTACAACAAAAATACTCAAACTCTACAATGGAGACCTCACTACTAAAGGAATTAGAGATCTCTAGAGAATCTCTCTGACAATTGACATTAGACACAGCTAGATTAACATGGATTGCATCTCTACGGAGAGTATGAGAGATGAGGACAAATCGTGTAAATCGTGTTGTACTAGTTGACACAGAGAGACCACCTTTAGACCAGTCCCCTGTATCCGAGACACTTCCAGAATATTGCGAACAGATACCTTTGACATAGCCGATGTATTCACAGACTAATATCACACTTTGTAAGTATTACTCCAGGACTATTCCCAAAATGGAACACATGTCTCACCCGATAGGTGACCTTCCCCTTCAAGGTCTATCCAATAATTTTTAGGACAAACTTCAATCCTCACTCACTGAAGTTGAGTTTGCCAGTGTCTTGGCTGGAATGCAAACCGGTAAGACCCAGGCCAAAACATATTCCCTATATAGTCATTTCTGCAGATTACATCAAATGCGTCACCTCACCTGCAGTATGTTGGATGAAGCCAGTTTGAACAGGTCTTTGCCTGGAGAGCTCCAATTAGCTATATTAACACTTCTACTTAAACCCGGAAAATTGCCCAGGCCAATCTCATTAATTAAGTTAGAAGCTAAGGTCCTTATTATTATTATTATAATTACATTTATTAAGCGCGCAGCTACCCAGAGGTTTCCCGGCGCTAAAGCAAACAAAAGGTAAACTTGGTGTGAGGAATAAAGGACATGCAGATTAAGTATTAAAAAGCCAGGTCTTCATTCCTTTACGGAATGTCAGATAACAGACTTCAGAACGCAGAGTTTGGGGTAAAGAATTCCATAAAGAGGGTGCTAACAAGGAGAACGAGCGACCGCCCATTTTAGCTCTGTTAACACGAGGTATCCTAAATTTGTTTTGAGTGGAGGACCTCAGTGTGCGGGGGGGAACATATTGCTGCACCAAAGAGGATAGATATTTCGGAGCTTTACTGGTCTTAATATGGTGCATTAAACAGAGTGCTTTGAATTTCACTCGGCTCTGAATTCGTAACCAGTGCAGTCTGCGCAGATGGGTGGTGGCCGATGATCTGGCAGGCAGGTTACATATAAGGCGAACTGCCATGTTCTGTACCACCTGATATTTCTTTGTTACCTCCTTACAGGCACCCAAAAGTAGAATGTTCCCGTAGTCCATACGTGAGGTGACGAGAGCCTGGACTACAGTCCTCAGGGTGTCAGCCTCAGGGTGTCAGCTGGAAGCATCCACGTGATTTTTCTTAGCCACCTGATGATGGTGGTACAGGTGGCGGAGACTTTTACAATGTGTTGCTTAAAAGATAGCTGGTTATCAAGGAGGACCCCCAGATTGCGGGCTGTCACAGATGGAGTAGGTAGAGGGCCCATCTGAGGAGGCCAATGTTGCGGGCCCCAGAGTGAAGTATCTGGACCAAACAGGAGCAGCTCGGTTTTGTCCCCATTTAATTTTAATTTATGTTTGTACATCCAGTCAGATATGTGTTTCAGTCCGGACTGTAGGGAAGACGTAGGAAGATGTTTATTGGTAGAGACTGAGTAGACGATTTGTGTGTCGTCTGCGTAAGAATAGATTGTGAGACCAGCTTGCTCTGCCAAGAATGCCAGGGGTCTCACATACAGATTAAAGAAAAGAGGGCTAGGAATAGACCCCTGGGGAACACCGTGAGGGGAGGGGAATATAGAAGAAACAGAAGTAGAAGAAAAGACTTGAAAAGTGCGATCAGAAAGAAAGCTAGCAATCCAGGCCAGGGCGGGTCCATCAATACCCACAGATTTCAAGGTGGACAGTAAGATGGAGTGGGAGACATTGGCCAACAGGTTGATGAGGGAAATTGGCTCCGCGATATGAAGAGACCAAAATGGTTCATGCCAAACAGGGCACTGGTCATTGCATCCAAAGAGTTCAGACTGCACTCACACTAATGCAGGACTTCTCTGGCCCGGTGTGCTAAAGCTCCTTGATTTTGTAAAGGCCTTTAATTCTCTGGACTGGCCCCGATGCAGCATGTTCTTACTCGATTGAACTTCAAGCCGTACTTTCTCACATACATACATTTATTATATTATATGATCATCCTGAGTTAGAATGAATGGTATTTTGCCTTCTGCTTTTTTCGCTTTTTATTCTTCTTCACCTTCAAATCTTTGGCAACAAGTTATGGGATGATGGGCTGGTAGAATAATTGCACCGGAATTATGAAGACCATTTTTCTCTATACGCAGATTTGTGATATACTATGTGCGTGAATCAGAGACTTAAGCAAATGCTGCATTTATATGGACAGGAATCAGGACTCTGGGATAAATCTATCCTGGTTTAGAGAAGGAGGGAAGTTTGAGAGAAGAGAGACCATTGGTGGAGCTTTGCATACTATTAGCTAAAGGGGACATCACTAAACATCGGAGAGTGGAGACGGCACCACCGTTAGATGCATAGCTGAGGTGGGTAGATTGAGGAAGAGCCCTTTTATTTGGCTTGAGAATGCCCCACCAAGTCTGCTTCTTGATGGTCCCCTCCCCGCTTCCATCTTCTTCTCTCCTACCTTCCCTCCTTATCATGGCCCTCCCTCCCCCTTCCTGATTCTCTTTACTCTTCTGGGCACACAGATGGAGATACACAAACCACTCCTTCATAGGGAGAACCACCAACGCAATCCTTATCACCCTCTGCTCTACTGCTCAAAGCATGGTATATCATATCTCTCCCGTCATACAGCAGGAGACCCTGCCAGTCCGACAAACTGGGTCCACACTCCCTTACCCCCCTTGCTAGAGCATACCCCCATTATGATCCTCTATGGTCTCATCATTCATATACAGGGAGCACAACCCTCTCCCCCTACCCAGACTGGTAACCCGGGCTCCCATCTTCCCCCCTCCCTAGCAGGCCTAGGCTGATGACACATCAACCCTTCACACCTAGAGGGACACATATCAATGCCGGAAGGGGGCTTGCTATGCCCCACAGGTACCATGCCACCCCTCCTTCCCTTTTTCCTCACCCTTCCCCCTCCCCCTGTTTGACTTGCATTGCATTATATGCCTGATGCTCTCAAATTGCATTATACGGTCTGATGCTCTCAAACTGGTATACCACACTGTGCAACTGTTATTTAAAGTTGTTGCAATAAAAAATCACACATCACACACAAAAAAGAAAATAACCAACCAAACACAAATGGTGGAACTACTTTTCATCCTGGTTACAATGGAACCTAGTGTGCAAGTATATCCGAACACCAAGGGGCCACAAAGTATATACACATTATATATGTTCTGATTGGAAGATATTTATACATTGTGTAATTGTCTGGATGACATACATTCTGGTAAGTGTTTTTCTTTATGTTATTCCTCAGTTAATGTCTTTAATTTGTTTATAGTTGTCACAAATCCTAAAAAAGTGTAATAAAATAGAATATGGTGAGACAAGAATATATATATGAAAGGAAGTTTTGAAAGAGGATAGTCTGGAATAAAGTAGGGTGTGTGTATATGAGGTGAGTTACTAGAAAGTGACTGAAGAAGGGAGAAAGAGAGGAGTGTGTAACGATGGAGAGAGATGGGGCATGCATATAAAAAGTGTGAGAGGAGGGTATGTGAGATAAAGAAAGTGAAGTGAGGGATGAGATAAAGGAAGGTGGGAGAAGCGTGTGATTAAGAGGAAGACAGGAATCTATAGGCTGCATGAGTGCAACATGCTACGGTTTGGACTGATTGGCGAGGTTATAGAGGAATTGTTATGGAGGCGATGGGGTGGGCAGGAATCTGGGGATGCAGGATGTTTGAGGAAACTGTTCTGTAACCCATGCGCTGATCATGTGGTGAGCTATTTATTCATATTTAAACTTTATAACTATTCTTATTCTGGGGCCAATTATGATGTCATTCGGAATGGCTCCAAATGGCTTTGGGATTCTTCAAATCCGTTTCAGAACCTATCTTTCCGGCCGATTGGGAACACTTTCCTAACAAGCGATCACAATGCGAGGTAAGCGTTCAGTCTGTTCAAATAATTTCCGAATGGCATTGGGAGACTACACAATTCGTACAGCTCTATGGACTGCGTTTCAGGCGAGTAAATACAATGTCAGATTCTGACAGCCATTTGGAGGCGGCGTATCTGTCACTAAACGGCTGTCGCAATCTGATTTTGAGGGCCCGTAGAAGGTCCCCCTTCACCTGGAGACCTCTGGGCTGGGCCCCTGGGGGTACCCAAGGGACCCCTCTTTCCAACCATGCACAGTGTGGCAGGGACCATGGGGTGACCGCCACAGGGTGCAAGGTTTCCCCCAACCACCCCTTTTTTCAATAGGAGCCTGTGTTGTCGTTCGGAACACAGGCTTCAGTTGAAAACAATGGGAGTCATACCAAACGATGTCCGGAAGCATTGTAATTGGTTGGTCAGACTCTCAGAACCCTAAATGGTGCTGAAACCCAGTCGTTCTGAGCCGTTTCCCAACGACATTGTAATGAGGCTCTCTGTGTGATAGGCAGGATGCAGGGCGTCAATTTAAGGGAATGTTTAGCATGTCTGAAAATGTTCAATAAAATCATAATATAAAAAAGAAGAGAAAGGAGAAAGGATGTGGGGAGGAGATGATTGAGTATGTTTTGCAGAAGGAATACTAAATGACTGCCTAGGCTGCCTCCTGCAGAGGATTTCCTATTACCAGTATCAGCAGAGAACATGGCTCCTTTGCTTGGGGGCGTAGGGTTGGTAGAAAAAAATGATACTTTTTTCAGGGCAGTAAAAATCCTTTCATTGTTCCTAGGAGGTGGATAGAAAGAGTGACATTGGAGATAGGAGGGAGTAGGGGAATAAATGGGTGGAACAGCGAGGAAAAAGGAAGTGTGACACAGAAAAGGATGCAAGAGAACAGGATGGGAGAGGAGAGGAGAGACTGGAACAAAGGCAATTATGGATAAAGAATGTGAGAGTGATGGCTAAGAGAATAGCAAGAAACCAGAAAAGAAGAATAAACATTAGAAGAGAGTGAAAAAAGAGAGAAATGGAAGCAGAGGAGGTAAACCCAAGAAAGAAAAAGAGGGAAACACATATTCTCCTCTTGAGTGTTCTACTTGGAATCACCCTGCAACCTCGTGTGACCAGCCACAACTGCAAAACACAATTTCTCCAAATCCTCCTTCACTCATTCTGCTAGTGGCCCATTCCATGACCCTCCCTTTACTATCTAGGAATGACCGAACCCGCCTGTTCACAGGTCGCCATCCCCTAGGCACTTGTGCTGTCACCAGACAGTTGTCTTGGATCCAATGTGTCTTTTTAAGTTGCTCACAAGTGAATAATTCCAGATTGATTAATCTTGGTGTGCTATTTTGTATTTATTTTTGCATAGAAGTTTGACCATTAATCCCCGTTTTTTTCAAAACCTAATGATGCTGTACCTGATGTGTAAAGGAGGAAAGCTTGTAATGCTGTTGCACCTGCTGTTGGAGGGAAGGAAGCATGTAATGCTGCTGCACCTGTTGTGTAAGGGAGGGATGCTTGTAATGCTGCTGTGCTTATTTTGCGAGTGAGGACATCTTGTAATGCTGCTTTCCAAGCAATGGCCACTGTATGATGGAGGAAAGATTGTATTGCTGCTTTGGGTTCACTGACACAATATTGTGGTAAAAAATATCGTTGACAAAAATATTATGTCAGAAATATTGTTTAACTAAAATAGAAATGACAAGGGAATATCGTTCAAAACAGAAATTTTGTTTTTTGATCTACATACACACTTTAAAGTAATATATTTTTAAGATTACATTTCATACATTTAATACAATGTAACATAAATGGTAAAACATATTGCCTAAAGTAAATAATTACATAAATATTGTCCAAAATAATGTTATTTAAAAGTTCAAATCAAATAAACACATGTTTTAAAGATTGATATGAAATATATATAAAAATAATATATATATATATATTTACATATATCATACCAGGTTGCCCAGATTCAAGGCCGCACTCCGCAGTCAGGTGGGTTACAAACCATTTATTTCGAAGCAAGCAGCTTCCCATCTCGTTTAGGAAAATCCCTCGGCCTTACGCGTTTCGAGTCCTTCATGACTCTCATCAGAGGCCAACGTTTGAAAACATTTCCTGCTGCCACACCCCCTATTAAGCACACTTAATTACTTTGAATGGCCTCCGGTGTGCCCTCACAGTCGAGAAGGAATTCATTGGTGCAACATGGGGGATGTAGTTCATTTGTGCATTTCATACGCTCCGTTGCGTTTGTTTTCATCAGTTCATTTCAGGGATAAAGTTTTTCAGCCCTCCAGTGGGCCCCAGATAAGATTCTGCTTGCTTAATTTAAAACACCATCAACGCCCAGGCAGAGAGGCACAGTACCCCTCCGGCGGACCTTTGCTGTTTTTAAGGTGGTGCGTCGCCTCCACGGCCGGAACCGCCGTGATTGTACATCATACCAGGTTGCCCAGATTCAAGGCCGCACTCCGCAGAAATAAACTACAAAGCCCAGCATGCTACTCACCTGGGAGTGCATGTTTGAAAAACGGAAATAAAAGCACATCATTTCCGTGAAGGTCAAAATTCCCCAAGAAGAAGGAGCAGGCGCTCGGAAACGCGTTGGGACTAGAAAATAATTGGAGGCACTGGTTGGCAGTTTGGAAATAAATAATCTGTGTATTAATTCCATGTGGAGTGGCGTCCTTGAAGATCGGGGCAAACCTGGAATAATATTTACATATATATATATATAATAAAAAGTATGCACAATTAAAAAACCTCATTAATAATATGAGCAGTACAAAACAGTTCCATTACATGATTAAATAATTAATTCAATTGCACTGCAGTCTAAGCAACAGTAGGGAAAAGGTTGGACTTTGGAGGAGTTAGAATTACGATTCCCACTCCAGTCCAAGAAACAGTAGGATACGTAGTTGGACTTCAAAGTGGTTAGATTTACTATTCTCACTCCAATTTAAGTCACAGTAGGAAAAGTGTTGGACTTCAAAAAAATTACATATAAAGAATACAAGTCCTAATCATTTACCTAAATACTTTAATACCTAATAAAAACATTATTAAATAATATTATATATAAATAATATTGTTACTTAATAAAAGTACAATATAATACCATTCACTTAGCGAAATACATAAATTCAAAATATTACAATAGGTACTAAATTATTTAATTAAAATTAATACTTAAAAACAAACCAAATTTTGGAACGAAAATCATTTCACAAACATAATAAAAAAACTTTGCATTAATTTAATTATGAATCAAAAAAAAAACATATGACTAATCTAAGTACAAGAATACAATTATACACAATTAATTACCAAAGAATCAATTACATCAAAGTAAATGGTGATATGACATATTAGAACTTTAATATCTTACCACCCTATGCTCCTCAAATATGTAACACAGTATTAAAAAATGCATACGCAATAAACATATAAACATTCAAGTACACCTTAAAAGAAATGAAAAGCTACAACAATTAAACAAAAATGAATACAGGCAGTAAGTAACATAATTAATAGTCACATAATATATGATTTACATAAAAATAAATTAATATTACATTGAAATACATTTTATTTTACTTAACTTCTCAACTGATTCCTCCTACAAACCCTACAACTAAATATAAATTACCATTACTAATAATAGAATTGAAATCTACATAACAAATTAATCGAAAAATATAATATAACAATTAAACAATTTTGCATAAATAATAGTCAATTAAATAATTAATTTACGATAAAGTACCATTTACTATACAATTTAAATTATTCAGATTTTAGTTTAGCTAAGTTCTAATCCATTTTCCCTACAAACCCACAAAATGCCATAGGTACCCCCCAAGTGCAGCCCCCAGGCCCCCGCTATGGGCCACCACAGCAATTCCTACCAACCTTTCCGTGGCAGCAAAGCCGCCTTGGAAAGGCCTTCACCTCACACCATCCTAATATGGATAGCGGTGCCTGCAGTGCACTGCCACCATATTAGGTCCAATCCCCCCGGCAGGCAATCGTAACAATTGCCGACTGGCGGAAAAGCTGTGGACGGACTTTCCATCCGCCGCGGTACCCCCACCATGGTAATATGGTGTGGGTAAATGTGGTTGTGTTGGCGGGCGGATCCTCCCGCTATTATAATCACCCCCTTAGTCTTCAGGATGGGTCCTGACCCAGCGGCACACTTTGGCCCTTCTGGAGTCATGTGGTTCACTTGTGGGTCACACAGGCCACCAGCAGGAGCTTATCTAAGATTCAGCTGGGTCTGCCACACAGGCAAACTTCTCCAACTGCTCCAGCTGCCTTGGTTGATATTAGGTATGGGCAAAATTTGCGAATTCGCCGTCCCCGAATTCATGCGAAATTGCAAAAAAAAATCGCGAGTTCGCCAATTTTCGCGTAAACTCGGGGATTTTTGTGCCATTTGCACAAATATGTGACCACGTGTGCCTGTAACTTTGCCAGCACGCCAAAAGGCGCCGAGGTCCCTTGAGTGAGCTGGCCATTATAGTGGGGACGGGCGGGAAGACGTTTCATATCGCTAGTGTGTGGTGGAGGGGCCAAATGGGCGGGGCTTCTATGCGAGTTCACATGCATCTTGTTTATAAAGGGTCAGAGACCGAGCAGAGCAGCAGATGAGGAGAAAGCAGCCTCCTGGTCACAGGAGCTACAGGGGGATGGCGCTCTGGAAACTCATGGATGCAAAAATACGTTTGGCACAGGACCCCAGAATACTTCGGATGTCCAAGATAGCTCTGCTGCACGTGTTGGTACAAAGCCATTCTGATCCTGCTCAGTGGGTTCAGGCGCATGCAGCTGCTGCTGCTGGACAATGTCCCATCTCATACTAAATTGCCACGTACAGGCATATGCTGGCGCTGGGCAGTAGGGTGCAGTGCCATGCGGGTGCTCCATGCCTGGTACATGCGTATACCGGTGCCAGGGGACACACATGTTTTTTGGTGCTGTGTAGCAAGTTATGACTTTACATTTTGACTGCACCAGACGGTGGTACCACCTTCACGGATCAGGAGCATCCAGGCATCAGACTTCATGGTGCAAGAGTATAATGGTGCTGTGCGGTACGGGTATATATGTACTGGGGGCAGGGGGGCACTTAGCACAATGTGTGCTCACACCTAGAGGGTTCCCAGGCAATTGAGCACAAATGATTTTCACACTGAGAGGGCTCCGGGGCAGTTCAGCAGCACAGGGGCTCACACCCACTGGGCCCCGGGGCAGTTCAGTAGCGCGTGGGCTCACAACCCCTGGGCAGCTCAGAAGCGCAGGGGCTCACACCCACAGGGCTCCAGGGCAGTTTAGCAGTGCCACCCTCTGGTTCACCACTGCCACCCTCTGGTTCACCACTGCCACCCTCTGGTTCACCACTGCCACCCTCTGGTTCACCACTGACACCCTCTGGTTCATCACTGCCACCCTCTGGTTCATCACAGCAACCTCTGGTTTACCACTGCCACCCTCTGGTTCATCACTGTCACCCTCTGGTTCATCACTGCCACCATCTGGTTCATCACATCACCCTCTGGTTCACCACTGCCACCCTCTGGTTCATCATTGCCACCCTCTAGTTCATCACTGTCACCCTCTGGTTCATCACTGCCACCCTCTGGTTCACAACTGCCACCCTCTGGTTCATCACTGCCACCCTCTGGTTCATCACTGCCACCCTCTGGTTCACCACTGCCACCCTCTGGTTCATCACTGCCACCCTCTGGTTCATAACAGCACCCTCTGGTTCACCACTGCTACCCTCTGGTTCACCACTGCAACCCTCTGGTTCACCACTGCCACCCTCTGGTACATCACTTCCACCCTCTGGTTCGCCACTACCACCCTCTGGATCATCACTGCCACCCTCTGGTTTATCGCTGACACCCTCTGGTTCACCCCTGCCACCCTCTGGTTCATCACTGCCACCCTCTGGTTTATCACTGCCACCCTCTGGTTCACCACTGCCTCCCTCTGGTTCACCACTGCCACCCTCCGGTTCACCACTGCCACCCTCCGGTTCACCACTGCCACGCTCTGATTCATCACAGCACCCTCTGGTTCACCAATGCCACCCTCTGGTTCACCACTGTCACCCTCTGGTTCATCACTGCCACCCTCTGGTTCATCACAGCACCCTCTGGTTCACCAGTGCTACCCTCTGGTTCACCACTGCCACCCTCTGGATCATCACTGTCACCCTCTGGTTCATCACTTCCACCCTCTGGTTCACCACTGCCACCCTCTGGTTCATCACTGCCACCCTCTGGTTTATCACTGCCACCCTCTGGTTCACCCCTGCCACCCTCTGGTTCATCACTGCCACCCTCTGGTTCATCACTGCCACCCTCTGTTTCATCACTGCCACCCTCTGGTTCACCACTGCCTCCCTCTGGTTCACCACTGCCACCCTCCGGTTCACCACTGCCACCCTCCGGTTCACCACTGCCACCCTCTGATTCATCACAGCACCCTCTGGTTCACCACTGCCACCCTCTGGTTCACCACTGCCACCCTCTGGTTCACATCTGCCACCATCTGGTTCATCACAGCACTCTCTGGTTCACTACTGTCACCCTCAGGTTCACCACTGTCACCCTCTGGGTTATCACTGCCACCCTCTGGTTCATCACTGCCACCCTCTGGTTCACCACTACCACCCTCTGGTTCACCCCTGCCACCCTCTGGTTCATCGCTGCTACCCTCTGGTTCACCACTGCCACCCTCTGGTTTATCACAGCACCATCTGGTTCACTACTGCCACCCTCTGGTTCACCCCTGCCACCATCTGGTTCATCACTGCCACCCTCTGGTTCACCACTGCCACCCTCTGGTTCATCACTGCCACCCTCTGGTTCATCACTGCCACCCTCTGGTTCACCACTGCCACCCTCTGGTTCATCACTGTCACCCTCTGGTTCACCACTGCCACCCTCTGGTTCATCACTGCCACCCTCTGGTTCACCACTGCCACCCTATGGTTCATCACTGTCACCATCTGTTTCACCCCTGCCACCCTCTGGTTCACCACTGCCACCCTCTGGTTCACACCTGCCACCATCTGGTTCATCACAGCAACCTCTGGTTCACCACTGTCACCCTCTGATTCACCACTGTCACCCTCTGGTTCATCACTGCCACCCTCTGGTTCACCACTGCCGCCCTCTGGTTCACCCCTGCCACCCTCTGGTTCACCCCTGCCACCCACTGGTTCATCACTGCCACCCTGTGGTTCATCACAGCACCCTCTGGTTCACCAATGCCACCCTATGGTTCACCACTGCCACCGTCTAGTTCACCACTGACACCCTCTGGTTCACCACTGACACCCTATGGTTCATCACTCACCCTCTGGTTCACCACTGCCACCCTCTGGTTCACCACTGCCACCCTCTGGTTCACCACTGCCACCCTCTGGTTAATCACTGTCACCCTCTGGTTCATCAGTGTCACCCTCTGGCTCATCACTGCCACCCTCTGGTTCATCACAGCACCCTCCGGTTCACCACTGCCACCCTCTGGTTCACCACTGCCACCCTCTGGTTCACCACTGCCACCCTCTGGTTCACCACTGCCACCCTCTGGTTCATCACAGCACCCTCTGGTTTACAACTGCACCTTTTGGTTCATCACAGCACCCTCTGGTTCACCACTGTACATTATAGGGAGAAAGCACACCTGCCCAGCCTCAACCGGGGGCTGGTTAATGTGTTACTGAATTTGAGCTTCAAGTCCTGCACCTGCTTCCTTATCTGTGAGTGCTTCCTGTTGTGGTTTAATTTTCGTGACAGCCTGGAGCATTGTGCCATACTTGTAACTATTCTCTCACCCTGCTTCGAGGGTCAAAGAATAGTTGCAAGTAGGCAACAAACCTGGAGGCGCCGCTCAGGAAGCACTTACAGAGGTACAGCAGGTGCCCAAGTTGAAGTTAATTTCTTTGTAACCATTTTGTAAATGGTTACAAAGAAATTAGCTTCAACTTGGGCCCCTGCTGTAACCCTGTAAATGCTTCATGTACTTCAGTTTTTAAAAATCCGTCCCGCACGCGATTTCGCGGATTTTTCTGCAATTTCGAGAGATTCGCAAACCGCGAAATTGCAGAAAATCCGCAAATTCCACGAACGGAGCGTATTTTACGCCCATGTGTAGTTGATATATCAGGGTTAAAAGACAAAGATCATACTGCCAGGTCCAACAGTATGGTGATTCCTTCAGCGCACTTGCTTTAGCACGTCTATGTTGGATGGAACCTACTCCTGCAGCAGTCCCTTCCACAATTAACGCCTCCTACAGGGTTGGTTCTTCCTTACTTCGTTCTCAGGCAGGATATCTTGGCACCCACAGGAGTCCAGTAAATCCTCCTTCAGATTGGAGTCCAGGCAATGTTCCCTCACCTCTGGGGAGTTGGCTGTTAGTGCAACACCAACCCTTGGCAGCTTAGTAGTCCCTTAGTATTCTACAGAATACACCTTCCTCTGTAGAAAAAATCACAACAATGGGTCTTAAGGTCCCATCTTTATAGTGATTTCATAGACAGGGAATGTGCATTCCATGTCTTCTTCCTTGGAACTAGTTTGGGTTGGTTCCCCTTTAATATGTCCTGGCCAGGCCACCTTCCAGGCCTGGCCTTTGTCTGGAACCAACCTCTGTCCAGCATGACTATCTCCAGGAGTGCCCACCACAGAGGGGTGTGAGCAGGCTTCACCCAGGTAAAAGGGATCAAGAAGAGACAAGAATCTGTGCCTCTTCAAATGACTCCTTTCCCTATAAACAGATACCGTAAGCCTCACCCCACCCCCTGCCATCTCGTGTCAGAAGCTGAAGTTAAAGTCTTTTACTGCCCATTGTATCAGGAAGGGCCCAGGAACTTCTAAAGAAAGCATGTCTCCTCTTACCTTCCTTTAGTGCCTGGTGCTCCCCCTGCCATCTAGGAGACGGCAGCAATACACATATGAGGTCTAGGAAAAGCAACCTCTCCTCCATCTAGTCTCTGGTCCAGGCGCTTGCATTCCAAAATGGATCCCGCAGGCCTGACTCACTCATCCACGGCACACTATCGATCCTAGCACATAAGCACAGCACATGTACGGGATGTCATTATTCAGGATTCCTGTTTTATCGTGTGCAGCTGAGCGTTAGATGAATGGGCCTGGAAGCGTGTATCATGTCTCACAAGTAAAAATGTCTGTCACTATAATTCAAAATCTTTGGTAAGCTACTACCACCATGCTCCATGCGTGAAACCCACAACACCAATGGTACTCTGTCACTCGGTGGGTGTGCAATTCAGAACAGATGTATGTCAGTACAACGCAATCTTTTTGATCGCGGGACTTTACATCGCAGATTTTACAACGCAAGTCGTTACAACGACTTGCGTTGGAGGGCGCGGATTGAGGATTATTATAATTTTCTATTCTAATACCAGTCCACGTAACAGTAGGGAAGGTGTTGGAATAGAAAATCTCAATATTCCTTAACCAACAGCGCCATCCAGTGCAAGTCGTAGTAACGACTTGCGTTGTAATGGCAGCTTGGTAAAGGTCGTGCGGTGTAAACACCCCGTTGTAAACGATGTTTCCCTTCAGAACAAGTTCCAGAACCAATTATTGCCACAGACCAGGCCTAGATCACATGGGATCAGTGTGTGGTTTGAACAAAAATAAAAAAACAGAATCACAGGTATATGCAGTTTAGGCACACAGGGCACAGGACACAACCTTACATCACACAAGTGACATCCCCATACCAACAATGATGCAAGTAAAATGTGAAAAACAAGATCAAAATATAAAGTGGTACATAGCTGAAAAATGGAGTCCCATGTGATTACATTTATGGTGACGCACTGGATGAGGGCACACACAGTTTAATCACTATAAACACACAGTTGTGAACATCATCAACCCCAACCACCAAATATAGACAAAGGAGACACCTTGACCTTCAAACCAGACCTCTTGAAAAAAGAGCTAAAAGATTTAAACATGACACTCTGGGGTGAAAACATACTCAAGAGAATAACACACATTAAAAGGAGGATCAGGAAAGGACAGCATTGAAGGACTACAGAGAGAAACGCACAGAGATACAGACACACAAAGAATATTATGATATAACTCCTACTGTTTGCACAAACATGGCACAAAAGAAAAATATGTCTTACACAAGAAGGGATAAGCAATAGCAGCATATTTGTCCTCGATAAAAGAATTGATGCCCTGACAGCACTAGTAACCAGCCATAGTTGTCTGTGTGCCCCTGGAAGCATCTGAACACTAATAGCAGCCAGTGCTGACTGTGGAAGTAGCAGACAGTGCTGCCTAAGGGGGGAGCAGCCAGTAGCATTGCCCTGATCTGCTCCCCCAGAGACCCCCATAACCAGGCATTACAGTGAGTGCAGCACTGGGGAGAGCAGGTTGTAGTCCTCCTAAATATCTAATACAAAAATATCTATGCACCAAATATTGATGTCAAAATATCTGCCACTAAAATATTGAATTTCTAAACCTAATATTAAAATGACTAAAACATTGTGTGTCAATAATAGAGAAACTATAAACATTTCTACTACCAAAATATCTTCTACCTCATTATAGAATTTTAAATTAACAGCAGAATTAACAAATAAAATCAACTGAAAATATTGGGCCTGATTCACAAAAGTAATCTGAGACAAAATCCTAACTTTGCGACTTTCGGTCTTCACAAAAGGCATTTATGAGTAGTAAAGTTAGGATTTCCTCTTAAGTTTGGTCTTAAGACAGCATCCTGACTTAAGTCAAACTTAAGTTAGGATTTTGTCTTAAGTTTGTCTTAAGTTTTGGTCTTAAGACAAAATCCTAACTTAAGTTAAACTTTAGCTAGGATTTTGTCTTAAGACCAAAACTGAAAACAAACTTAAGACAAAATCTTAACTTTACCACTCCTAAATGCCTTTTGTGAATACCGAAAGTCGTAAAGATAGGATTTTGTCACCGATTACTTTCGTGAATCGGGCCCAGTGTTTCAAAGTATTGCTAATGTAATAAAGTAATTTATATTTTGTTTATTCATAATTATTAAAGTCCATTAAAATGTTAAATATTTAAACAATATAGATTATAAAATGCTTCTCTAAACAAATCTTTTGAAAAAAATGTTTTATTAATTTTCCATGGTATACCATGTTGCATCAGTTTATATCTTTCACAGCCTTAATGTTGTTTATCCACATCCTGTTATCATTTTTTTTATATATGGGGGTCGATTCCGATTCGGGAAAAAAAGCATCCGTACGATTTGTATCCGGAGCCCTCTCCGTACGAATCGTACCCATCCATCCGAGTCGCGTAGTACGACCCGTATTCCGTGAATCCGTCCGAATCGTCGCGATCCGTACGTATTGCAAGGCTGAAACCCTGAAATGTACGACTCGTACACATGCCGTACGACTCGTACACATGCCGTACGACCCGACGAGTACGATCTGTACCGGGGTATGAGGACGTGATTCGTATGGTCCACGTCAGGTAAGGGCGAGTCGTATGGAAAAGCACACAAACACATACACACCGTACGGTCCGTACACCTCATGTTCGCAGGGTATGGTGCGTACCCCTGTGATCATGGGGGGTGCACACCGTACCCGGGGGGCCGTTCTGTAACTGTTTCGGCTGTAACTTTTACAGCTGTTTTCAGCTCCTGTAGAAAAAGGGTCGTACGGTGCGTACCCGACACGTATTGTACTTGCTGGGTCGTAAAAACCAGCCGCGAACCGTACAGATGTCGCGTACAGCGGGTTCCGAGGGAGAAAGGTACGGAGATTAGAGTCGTACGGTCTCTATACGACTCGTACGGAGTACGGCTCCTGGTACGAATCGTACTTCGTCGTACGTAAGAGGGACGTTACAGGGTACCATTCGTACGGGAAAAACGCTCCGAACGGCTATTCGGAGCGGTTTTTCCCAAATCGAAATCGGCCCCATGGTGTCACCTTACAAGCGATTGAGACTTTACAGTATCCAAATTATATCATGGTGTGAAAAAACAAAATGTCTGTTTAAAACATTTGCTAACTTAACTCTGAAGATGCAAAAAAATAAACCACTGAGATACAATACACTTGTACATATACCATAGTATTCTAGAAGGGTACGTCCATCGTTGGTAAGGCAGTACGCCATCCACGCTGATGAATTACATTCTAGTGAAGGCCTAATAAAACATTTTTTATTCTAAAACAGTAGCTATTTGGTACACTATATGTACATTATTGCCCATCATCGTCGACGGAGAGCAGAATCTTCCTTATACTGTCCATAGCAGGGCAATCCTGCAATATTGCTTCCTGCCCACTCCCCCAGGAACAGTCTTGTTTCCTCAATCCCAACTTTATTTACCCTTTCAGTGCTTCACCATCACACTCTTCTCAGTAAATCAACAGTTTTCTTCATCTCTATAGACTGGGTCATCTAAAGCTTTCAAGGTCGCAGATACCTGGCAGCGAGCTAATGTTAATGCCACATCTATAGTCTGAAATGATCCTCCCAGCCTTTATACGGGCTGTGTGTCCATTTTAGGAAGCCGCTTCCAAACCCCATAGTCGCCTTAACTGTGAAGAGAAATTTCCTTTGCTGAGAATTAAAGGCTTTTTAAATATCTATGGAGAGTGCTAATGCCTTAGGAAAGTCTCTCCAGGAAGAATTTAATATCTGCACTGGCTGCCTTATATTTGCTACCGTACTTAATGTGGAGACAAACCGCAGGTGATCAGGGTGGATCAGCTCCTTTAAATATAAGGAGCATCCCGCACTGCAAATAGCTGTGTATATTAGGCCCTGAAAGTTGCATGTATTTCTCCCTGTAACTAGCAGCCCTTCACCAATTCATATCTTTAGCATTGAGGAGTCTTTCTTTATGCTCCTTGGTGATGTGGCTTCAATAATCATATCCTTTTAACAGGTTTATCATTCTGAATAACTTTCCACTCTCTTCACGCAAGTTGTGTCTGGCATCCTGTTCACTCACAACCTTTTTCTCTAGCTTATATAAAATGTTCTCTTGTTTAGGAGTCTTGGGCCAGATGTGCTAAGGTTTTTTGCAATCACAATAGGTTCGATTAGTAGATTGCACAATGCGACTTCCCGCGGCTCACGCAGTGGGCCACCTAAAAAGGCTGTCACCTTAGTGCTACCGAAGCACACCATCACCCCCTATAGTCTTAGTACCCTGGGGAGGAGTCCCACAGCCTGATGTGCGGACCCTGTCATTTCTGGTGCACATAGGGTTGGGGGAAGGTATTTATGGTGCCAGACATGCCGTCTGTTGCATGTCGTTGAAGGTCGTACTCTTCGGTCGCTGGTAAGCTAGGTGAATGGCGTGTCCCTCTCCCCCCTGGTCTCACCACCAAGGGCCATTGCCCATAGGTGACCTATCGGCACACTAATTCTCCCTCCCCATTTTTACGGCCTGCCCCGGCTGTATGGCGAGGTATGCTGGTGTTGGAGCCCGCGGGGTGGCGCCGTGGCACGAGACAGAGGGGGGGGGCAGGACTCCTGTCACGTGCATTCCGCAGTCTGAGCTCTCAGGCAGGGTGCGATTAAAAAAATATTGACTCCCTATACTTAAACAGGTAAGTACAATAATATCGACTCAAAAATATCGATGTAAAAAATATAGATGTAATAAATATCGACTTTAAAAAACAACTTACATTAATTAAACAATATTAATATTATTAACAAAATAAATTAAATGTAATATATATTTAAACTAATTTTAACAAATAAACCTAATTTAATAAATATAAACACAACAAATGTGTACATATACAAATATATAAATAATTTAAAATAAAATAAAATATTCTATATTTAATTAACACATTACTATTAAAAAAATAATACAAACATTTAATAACAAAATAAAAACATTAGTAGTTAAAACATTGGATAGCGAAGGGGTAAAAATTACTATTCACACTCCAATGAGTGCAACAATACAGAAAGTGCTGGATAGTGTAAGGGTAAAATTACTATTCCCACTCCAGTGAGTGCAACAGTAGGGAAAGCGTTTGATAGTGTAGGGGTAAATATTCCTATTCCCACTCCAGTGAGTGCAACAGTAGGGAAAGCGTTGGATAGGGTAGGGGTAAAAGTTACTATTCCCACTCCAGTGAGTGCAACAGTAGGGAAATAGCTGGATAGCGGAGGGGTAAAATTTACTATTCCCACTCCAGTGAGTGCAACAGTAGGCAAAGCGCTGGATAGCAGAGGGGTAAAAATCACTATTCCCACTCCAGTGAGGGCAACAGTCGGGAAAGCGCTGGATAGCTTAGTGGTAAAAATTACTATTCCCACTCCAGTGAGTGCAACAGCAGGGAAAGCGCTGGATAGAGTAGGGGTAAAAATTACTATTCCCACTCCAGTGAGTGCAACTGTAGGGAAAGCGTTGTATAGCGTAGGGGTGAAAAATACTATTCCTACTCCAGTGAGTGCAACAGTAGGGAAAGCGCTGGATCCCAAAACAATAAAAAACAAAACTATCAACATTTTTATTACATTTAATTTCCAATATTACCATAATTAATATATACATTTAAACATATTATTATTATCAAGGATACTAAAGAAAATTAATTGCACGTTATTTAGCACTATGATATCCACAACACACACCTAAAATTAATTACACAAGTACATTTGATATTTACTAATTATTTAATGAAAATTTATGTATTATTATTTATTAATTAATCAATAAAGAATTACCAGCTTTCACACCATTTACACATATACACACCACAAAACACACCTACAATTAATTACACAATTACATTTAATATTTACTAATTAATCAATGAAAATGAATTTATTATTTATTAATTACTCAATAAAAAATTAATTACTTACCAGCTTTCACACCATTTACACATATAAATACCACAACACACACCTAAAATTAATTAAACAATTAACATAATTAATAATTAATTGACTAATTGAAATTATTTAACAACTAATTATTAAACTATTATTAACTAATAAATTAACACAGTAATCAATTATTTTATATAATCAAATTACTTCCCACCCTATTCCCCTATAAACCCATAACCCGCTACGGAACTACTAATGCAAAATGAAACCTATAATAAATTAATAACTAGAAAAATTCTAAAACATATAAAAAAATGACAAACAATTCTCTTTAAAAACAATAAAATACATAACATTATTAATAAATCAATATTTTTGTCAACTATATTTTTGTAAATGATATTTATTACAACTATAGTTTTATAATCAATATTACTTACCTGTCAGTCAATATTCTTGTCAACTATATTTTTGCTGTCAATATTTCTTCCAAACGATATTTCTGCTGCGATATTAATGTCCCACGATGTTTCTTCGTCGATATTCCTGCTCTGCACCGGCAACAAAGCCTCAATGTCAAACTCAAATTCTACAGCCATAGCCCCACTGGCTATCAGACTCCCCTCCTGAGACATGATGTGTGGATAACTCGGTCACTCCAAAGATAGAACCAATAAACAAATACAATATGTGGGTGTATCGTGGTCTACAGTCAATTTGCGATGCGCATAAATTACTGTGAGTGGTTTTGCACATACACGTTTAAATAACGTTAGGATCGAATCCCGCCGCTCTGCCGCCAATTGTTAGACGCCGGAACTCCCGCGCGCACCATTGTTGTCAAGTGCGTGACCAGGGCCCTCCTGCCTCCACGTTAGGCCAAGAAAGGACACCGTCCCAGACAGCCCTCCTTAGTAGCTTGATACGAGCAGCGAGGCTCCAAGGCACGAGTGTTCAGTATGTGCAATCACACCCACAGCAATCCCAATGATGTCACCACAAATAGACTCCACACGAGTTTGTTTAAAACAAGTATACTTTATATAGAAAGATATACGAAATGACCCCATGACATAAATCCAACATATATACAATGGGTAATATTGTTTACAGTGGGTTGGGCGGTCTTACTCCCCAACCACCGCTTCTAACCAACAGTTACGCTGACAATTACCCGTTCTCAACTTGTTAGGTACGTCCTATCACTAGAATTACACACATTGAAAATTAAAGGAAGGCTGCATTACTTAACAATGGGTTCCTGTACAATGCCACAGTGAAACAATGCAATGCATAGCATCACGTTCATGTACTTAGTCAACACAAGATAATGCAATTCAGATCATTACCAGCAAACCCTGCTCAAGGAAGAAATAAAGCATTGCATCACGCTGCAATTACGTACAGTGCGATAGGAAGACAATGTAATGCGTATCGCCACCAGCATGCCCTGTGCAAGAAAGGAATAAGGCAATATGTCACATTGCAATTCAGTACAGTGCAGTAAATAACCAATGCAGTGCGCCACGCTATGATCCTGTATCCTGCAAGAGAAACATAACATAGTGCATAGCGCACTAACCCCTGAGTTCGTTAAGCACCACTAGTGTCAGATGTTGTCGAATAGTTCGATAGATCGTTAGCAGCAATATGCAAAGTGTTATACAACTGTTTTCAGAAGTTGTGCGACTGGTTGCCCCCAAAACGGATCAATGATGACATCCAAGTTCCACTCCGGGCCCTGGCCCCTGTACTGCCCCGTCTGGTACAAGCACGGACCGAGATCTGGGCCAAAGCTGCAGGCGCACACAGCTGCCATCAGCGAGAGGGTGAGAGAGTGTCCCTTCGAGCCCGCATCCCGCCCCAGGCAATGATCCACTTTACCTGGGGGGGAGGGGAGGGGAGCGCTACCCCAATCTCCTCTCCTGCAGCAGTGGCTTGGCCTCACTCCGGAACCTTGTCACTACAGGCAAGGTGCGCTTGGGCCGGTAGTTCAACTCTTGTGGGACTGCCGGCCCAGTCTGCCAAGGTTCAGCACAAATTCCACAAATCCTTCCACACAACACTGGCGCCACCCCACGTTGCCTTCGAGGGCCTGATCACTCGGCCCTCATCTCCAGTGCTGTTAGGACTTCTTCGCTCCTCGGTGCTTACCGCTCCCCGGTACTCCTCACCAGTACCTCTGGTGGCACCTTCAACATGCACCACCTGCGCGTCTGACACTCACTACTCCTCTGGCCTCCGATGACCAAGCGCACCTCACTACACCTCGGCTGGCACCTTGACACGCACCCTGGGCGTCTCAGTCTCGCTCCGTCTCCTGGTGCAAACGATCTTCAGGCACTCTTCTCTAGCGCCGTACCTGCACCACCACACGCACCCTGCGTGATGGAGACCCACTTTGTTTCTTGGTGCACACGATGACCCAGGCACTCTTCACTAATGCCCTGGTCACACCAGGACATGCACACTGCGCATCTGAGTCTCGCCTCTCCTCCTGGTGCACACGCGGTACCAGGCGTTCTCCACTAACGCCCTGGCTGCACCACCACACGCCGACCTGCGTGTGGGAGACTCACTCCTTCTTAGTGCCCACGATGCCCTGGAACTCTTCACTAGCGCCTTGACTGCACTACGACACACACCCCCTGCGTGTCCCGAATCTCGGCTCTCTTCAACGATGCCCACAATCCAGAGGGGCTCCAACACCTGTAGCTGCACCAAGACACACACCCTGTACGTCAGAGTCTTGATTCGCTCTGGGTGCCCACGATCACCTCAGGCACCCCTTCAGAGGTCTCAGGCTGACACGACACGGTCCCACCACCGCTCCACTTGAGACTTCCTGGAAACTTTTATGTTTCTGTGTTTCCGATCAGGGAGCAAGCTCACCTCGTGCCCTTGGGGTACAGGATGCAGCACAAAGCAAAGTCCCGCTCAGGAAGAAGAGGGGGCACAACCCACAGCAGCACCCCTTCAGTCTCTCCTCGGTCTAGAACTACAAACTGCCCACAAGCCCCAGATCACAAAGCAAGGGTCAAGTGTCTTGGGCAGCCTATTCAGCAACTCTTCCTGAGGCAGAGGTTTTCTTCCCGATCACGGACAGGTCACAGCTGCCAGAGACTCGACCCGTCCACGGCGTCTTTAGAGCGCTCCCAGCACTTCTCTGAATGATATCGAGACCGTTCTCGACAACATCATCAACATATTCAAAGTCTTCGGGTTACAGTTCTTCTAGTTACCCTCCTAATTGTCTTTGAAGTTTCCTTGTGCTCAGGGGTCCCTGGCCCCTTCCTAAATCAGTCCTGCATATCTCACCCCAGTGTCACCATCCTCCTTTTGATACTGGGGGCCTGGATCTCTAATCACTCAGAGGGAGATGGGTCTTTTGTTTTACGGCTCTAACCCAGTCCTCTTCACCTCGCAAAGCCTCTCCTCCCTGCTCCAGGTGCAGGACAGCCTGGCGCCGTCACCACCCCTCCCCCGGGGCACAACCTCCCTCAGCCTTTCTCACCTCTCCCAGATCCAGGCAGGCAATTCACATTCTGCTGAGACACACAAAAAGGGCTAAAGTACACAGCGACAAAACCATCTACCCAAAAAGATGCGTTATGATGCTGTGAGTTCAGACAAATCAAACTTCACTGTTCCACTTCTAGTTCTTGAGAAACTAGGCTCACAATACTACACCCAGCCTCCCCCATTCTGTCCTATGGCCAAGATGGTCTTTCACCAAGGAATATGAAATGGAGTATTTTCCACTGTCAGGGACTAGCACCCAAACTGGCACAGGTCCTGCCTTTAACCTACACTGCACACTTCCTAGGGGTTACCCAGGACATCCTACAGGGGTGCCCCATGTGTATGAAAAAGGATAAGTAAGGCCTGACAAGTGATAGCACTTGTCAGGAGAACATGCTAAGTTAGCATAATGCACGCAGGTCCTACACTAAAGACATATGTTCCTTCTCCTCTCATTTCTTCAGTACTAGCCCTGGCACACATAGTGCACATCACTTAGGGATCTTGCTAGTAAGGCAAACATACCAATCAGAGACAACCAATCACTGCTACAATTTTACAGGGAACATCTGTACTTGCATATTGATTAGCAGTTGCAAGTACCTACAGCATCTAACTTCACAAGAGGCAAAGGCAAAAAGTCAGGGGTGATCACGCCAAGCTATGCCAGATGTGACTATTGATTTTCTGTATTGTCATGACTGAAATTCTTGCTTGTCTCTTGTTGACACACCTATACTTCTTCAGGAGGTTTGACTATCTGGTTGGTATTCTGTACCTTTATATCATTTATATTAATTTGACTGTTCACGTGCAATAAACCTTTTTTTAACTTTATTTACTGATTCCTGGTCCTTATTTTGTAACCAAATCGTGTAAATTAAATTGTTTGTTTAATGCTAACTCCCTTCACCCCTCAGTCGGCAAGTAAAGATCAAATTGTACTTCCAATGGTAGGAAGTTGGCCCAGTGCTGGATCAACCCTATACAGTCTCCACTGCCTTTCAGTTGGGTGTCAGTTGGGTGTGCACTGTACATACACCACAGGCAAACATGCAGATCTAGACTAAGTTTTCCTATTTTACCCTGAAGCTTGGTATCTCTCTTAAGACCTTTAGTGACTGCTTCGTTGGCCATAACTGGGACTACTGACAGTAACTATTCTGTGTGTGATGATGTTGCGCTACTCCTCAGAGTTTTGTTATTGTTCTGGATAACTGAAAGAAACTTGCATCACTGAAGTCCACATGACACCTCGAGTCAATCTTGGTATTTCACCCAATAGCATTTTGTTTACTGTGATTTTAAAGCCCATACTTTCAACGTCAAATAGAAACTACAAGACCCAGAATGCACGTTGCGGTACTTTAAAACTGAAAGTCTGCTTAATGGGTCACAAGATAAAGGATCACTTTGCAGCAATGTATACTTGATCTCTGCATTTAAGGGAAGCTTGCACTGTTCTGAACTGTGCCACATCTGTGCACTATTAATGAAACATGTTAATCAGAATAATTACAAAAAAGTGAGAATGTTTTCTTTCTCCTGCTCTTTTCCTTTCCATCAATCTTTACTCTTCCCTTACCTCTTGTTGCAGTTTTTCTCCTCTAGTTTTCTTTTCTTTCCCCTCTTCACTTTCTCATTATTTTTATATCTATCTTACATGTTCTTCACTTTGGTTTACTCCATTTAATTTATGTATTATTCTTACGACTTACTCGCCTGTCTGAACCTTTATTTTCTCATTTAATGTTTCTCTCTTTATGTTAGTTTTGCTGTTTCAGTTACCTATTCTTTTCATTTGTGCATTATTCCTTCCTTTTTCAATCTCCCTTTGTTCCAGGTCACCGTTTATTTATTTAAGGGACACCTTCCTGTACATAAACAATCATGCATGACGTTTTGCTGTTTTTATGTGTGCTGCACAATGGAGCACACATAAAAACAGCAAAAAACAAGGAGAAAGAAAGCATTTCTCCTCATTGCACTCTGTTAAGACCAGGTTTTCCCTGGTTTTAATGTAGCCTCTGCCCCATATTTATGCAACTCTTGTAAATATGGAGCAGAATCAAAATCAATGGGTGTTGCGGCGGAACGCCCACTGCAACACTAATTGCCTACCCCTTTCACGCTAATCATAGGGTGAAAGGATGCTTATTTACAAGGCAGCATTACACCACCTTAAATGGCTTAACACTGCCTTGTAAATAAGGTAAAGCCCATATCGCCACCACAATGTAATAAGGAGTGACGTTCTGGTGGCGCTAGGGGCTTGTAAATATGCCCCTTAGTGTGTACAGTACACTCCTCCACTCCCCCCCCCCCCCGAGCCACCAGCCCCACCCCACCCTAACCCAGCCCGCAGCAACCAAAAATTGTTATTATGGTTTTATTTTTCCCCTTTTCACTGCTCTAAGAGCAATGGGGCGACGCTCCTCCCCCTTAGCGGAGGAGCTGTCACTGCCCTTCTTGTCAATATTTAAACACATTTTACTGTATGGATGAGGTTGCTCACAAGCCCGTGAGGCCTGCAGTGCACGTGCTCCAAGCGACACCGTTCAGCGCATCACAGACGCCTTAGCTTTGTCCTCCAATGAGAGAAGCAGTGGGTTCGTTTCAGAGGCTGTGCTGCTCATGTTTTAAGCCAATCCGAGCCTGCGCTGCCACACAGCAGCAGCCAATGGAAGACTGTTAAGATAGCACACTGGACATCAAAAATATGTTCAGGTATTTATTATACCCACAGATACACAGTCTTCATGCTTCCTTCTGCCTCAACAGCAGTCCCCACTCTCCCCATGACATTCCACCAGTTGCCTACATGCGTTTGCAGAATCACAGCCAGCGCCGTTCAAGAGCAAAAGTTCACAAAGAATCATACCGCTCCATGTCCCATGTTACCATTTGCCGCCCAAATTAGAATCCATCACATAGGAAAGGCTTTTTGTGGACGGATACTATGACGGGCCCCTCCTCACTCTCTTCTTCAGCTGAATTGAGATTGTGGCCACGTTTGACTCTCCCCTCACACATGGGGACATGCTCCAAACACATCCATCGCACAAAAACAACTACATTTGTCTTCAATGGAAAAAAACGCTTTGGAGCCCAATATTTTGATTTTCCTTTTGGTGCCCTACCTGGCCTTTTCACAAAAACAATCACAACATGCCGTTCTCGCCCGCCCGCATTGTGCTTCGCATCAAAACGCAGTTTGTATTTCGATTGATTCCTCTCCACCTCACTTGAATCAACCCCATTTATGCTCTCTTCGCATTCCAACCAAACAGGATTATGTTTGAACCCTGCAAGCCTGCCCCTTAAGTATTGGAACGGTGACAACTTGGTCTCAATATTGGGTGCATTGCGGTGTACACACAATTTGTCTCTGGGCACAGCTCTCAGCGGAATCCTCTTCTCCTCTGCTACCTGGGCGGACATCTTAATTAACTTGTTCAAGGATTCAACCGGACTCCTCGCCGGCAGCCTGCAGCGAGTAGAGCGTAAATGAGTGATGCCTAGCTCCTACAGAGATTCCTTTATTTCACCAGAGACAAATTGGACTCCATTGTCTGTGACAATGGATTGGGGAATTCCTTCTGAAGCAAACACTTCTTTTAGGAATTCCAAAACAGTGTTGGTTGTCACAGTGCCCACGCTGCAACCCTTTGCATTTGGAAGAATGACTCCTACACAAATCTTTCAAACTTCCTCGCTTTC
This sequence comes from Lissotriton helveticus, assembly GCF_964261635.1. NCBI lineage: Eukaryota > Metazoa > Chordata > Amphibia > Caudata > Salamandridae > Lissotriton > Lissotriton helveticus. The sequence goes on from NC_136063.1 coordinate 88,286,535, forward strand.
AGAAGACTGCTCAAGACCTGGCTCTTCGACCACTAGCTGCAGCCCCTTCCGCCCCCCCACCCCCCAGCACCTTGAGACCCCAGCGGGTAAGTAGTGCGCTCTACAAATTCTTGATTGATTGATTGATTGATTGATTTCACCCGTTGACAGCAGAACATCCAATGTTATCCAGGCCTGATTTGTCCCAGGGTTCCTCTGGAACCACTACCGGTGACAGCGAAGAGGCCTGGTCAATTCAAACTTGTCACTAGCTACGCATTGGAGGCAATCTCTCACTACCCACTCTACTTGACTATCCAAACTCAACTACCAGTATTGTTCCCTAACTCTTGCTTCGTTCAGATTTCTTCCTAGGTGTCCTTCGTGCGCAAAGGAGCCATCCGACTGCCTTGGAAAAGATTATCATCTTCGATGCAAAGTTCTTCCCCAGCATTCCAAAACCCCTTTTTCCGCCTTCCCAAGGTCCTTGAAATTCAGCCACCCTGACACTACCAAACTCTTGACTACCTCCCTCATCTCATCTTTGGCAGCCTCAATGTCCCACTCAACCCTACCAATCACTGCGTCCTTCACCCACATGACCGGATCCATCACCAATTTCTCCCTGACTGATCTACTATTAGGCAACCGTGACAAGAAATCCACCAGGACATTCTTGGCACCTTTTAGACATTTGACCATGAAACTGAATTCCATCAGCCTACCTCCCCCTATGCATGGAGAAACATTACCCACACTCCTGCATGCCAACAATTGCACAAGAGGTCTATGATCTGTCCTGAGTACAAATGGCAGATCCCACAGAAAGAACTGAAAGTGGTGTATCGCCCAAGTGCAAGCCAATGCTTCGTGCACAATAACCTAGTTTCAATGAGCGTGATGCCAAAACCACTACTTTTCCTCACCATCCACCACCTCTGACAACACTGCACCCAATCCCTTTAAAGTGGCATCAGTCATCAGGAAGCTCTTCTTCGTGACATCAAAATGTCCTAAGTTTGGTATTTTTGCAATCTCCCCCTTTACAAGTTTGAAAGCCTCCTCCGCTTCCAATGTCCACTCAAATGGGAACCCCTTTTTCAGCCGTACAGCTTTTTTCAGCCGTATTTGGATGGGCTGCACTACACTGGTAAAATTCTTGGAGGATTACTCCCCCATGCCCTAAAATTACTTGATTTGATGCTTATTGGATGGGGACGGCCCATCAATAATAGAGCTAGCCAAATACATTTGCTTAACTTCTGTGGTGGAGGATTCTATCTGCAGGACTACACTCTGACTTTCGTTTGGCCTATCCAGCACCTCATGTACCTTTACATTTTTACAACACAGCAATATGCCCCTTTTTCCCCCAACTGCAACATACTACATTCCTGGCCATCCAACAAGGACTATTTACAAGGTGACACGAGCTCCTGCATTTAAAAGATATGAATTTGGAGTCCTTCACCACATCCAGTCCCCCAGCACCTTTGCCACTCCCAGGTTTCCGAGGGTGGTCTTCTGGCTGCTATTATTAGCATTGTCACTTGACAACTTGTCTGAATTTGCTTTATCTGGCAATGTAGACTCTCAGTCCCCAGAGCGAGGGATGTTTCCTCTCATTTTCTTGACCATACTGCTGATGCTCCATGCCTTCCACAATCTCAGTGGCTTGTTAGTCAAGGGTTCTTGGCCAACAATTTTTCTTGGACTCTTGGGTATTCATGCAATGTACCAACTGGTCCCTGATGAGGGATTCATCTGACTCACCAATCTCACAGGATCTCACAAGGGAGTATATTTACAAGGACTGCCGCTAACTAGCATTAGCTTAAGGCAGTTAACGTGGCTCATTGGCAAAAACTATGACCATGGTACCTTCCACCACTACAACGCCAGCACCCTCCTCACACCAACCCTGGACGCCACATTGCCTGCTATCTAGCATCACTGATGAATACCCTTGCACCCTGTGCCTGCTGAAACTGCAAACACATCTTCTGCCACTTCAGCACACCAGCGCCTCTTGCCACCCAGCCGACCAACAGCGCACCCGACCAGATCAACTGCATCCTCCTCAACATGCGGTCCCTCCACAAATATGGCACAGACATTATGGGCCTCATCAATGCCACCTCTTCATTTCAGTTTCCTCTCATTTCATTGACCATCCTGCTGCATGCTCCATGACTTCCACAATCTCAGTGGTTTATTAGTCAAGGGTTCTTGGCCCCAAAACAATTCTTGGACACTTGGGTCATTCATGCAACGTACCAACTGGTCCCTGATGAAGGATTCAGCTGACTCACCAAACTCACAGGCTCTCACAAGGGGGTATATTTACAAGGACTGCCACTAACTAGCATTAGCGTTAGTTAGCAGCAGTTTTCTTAACGTGGCTCATAGCCGAACACTATCGCAGTGGTACTGACGTATTAACAATACATCGCTACATAGCAATAGGATCTTCTCACAGCGGCAAATGTTGCCGCTAACACTAACGTCACACCGTTAAAAATATTGCCGCTAACATGGAAAATGTGATAGCTGGCCAGTTAGCGGCCAGAAAACGTACATTAGTCAGCCCCATGTCACTTTAATAGTCTATTTGTCCACCTCCAATGAAAACAATAAAATAAAAACAATGGAATGCAGAATGGAGCAGCCAGGGCCAAGCACAGCACAAATCAACAACCCCCTAATCCCCCGAACAGCCAGGATAAACAGCTAGGGGAAGAGGACATTCTGATTCAGGGCTACATTTATGAAGATAGGCGCATTGCAGGGAAAAAACAGTGATGCCTCAATTTTCATAGCGCCCTCCTTGCAACACCATGGCAGCCAAAACCTTGGAAGCGCGGACAGTCCTCAGGGCCTGGAGTCCTCACTGGGCATGCGTCTGTGACCCAGAGTGGGATGCAGAGGTGCTGTGGAGTTGCTGGGCTGTCGCGGTGGGCATTGAGGCGGCGGCGATCGCCCTTACCTGGTGCTGAAGTCTGGCAGGTCACATGGAGACACTTTGCTGACCTGTGTGAGAAGACCGCCTGGTGCCCCTTGGAGCTGTGAATGTTAGAGGCGCTCCTGCGCACTAATGCAGGGAGGTCCACATCGCATACCACATGCCACCACTACACCGGGGTGCACAGAGGAGATTACCAATGGTGGGCTGCGCATCTCTGCATCACAGGCCAGAGGATGTTGCACTGGCTGGACACAGTGGAGGGTGAAGCCCTTGAGCTGCGCCAAACTTGTGTTGGCGGAGCGCAGTAACTGCACGCCTAAGGGGGCCTGTTGCATCACCTGCATCTGGAGGTTCCCAAGTGGACTTGGCAGCGACTGCTGTACCCAGGCTTGTGAAATCCCACTGGCTGAGTCACAGATTTGGAGAGAGTGCAGGACATTGAGCCCCAGTGTCAATGTCCAGGTGAAGAGAAGGTGGGACGCGTAGCAGAGGAGGCCTGGTTGTCGATTCGGGCACAGGCCTAGCACCTGTGGGTCACACACACCTCCCCTGAGCAATCCCAGCGCTGCAGCTGACCTACATCATTGAGGGCACTGCACCAGACTGGTTGGGGACTCCACTTGTGGCTCAAGTCACTGAGATCGGCCATTGGTGGCAGTTGGTATCAGGGGTAGAGGGGCTCGTTCGCGCCCAGGCCCTTGGGTATGCTGCTTGATTTGCCGTTACTTGCTGGGGAACACGGAATCTGGTCAACACTGTTAGTTGGGAAGAGGCAAACAGGTGGTGCTGCCTTTCCTTTACCCCTGTTAGTTTGATTTTGGGTACATGGGGATTATCCCTTAGTGGACTTACTCTTGCCACAGCGCGCGCTGTCTGGTTGCTGCTGTCCCCATCTGCTGCTGCTGGTTCCTCTGTCCCAGAGGTCAGGTGTTCGAGTCCCTCCCCCACCTGAAGTCTCCTGTCCGTGTTCCCTGGTAGTCTAGTGGTAGAGCGTCACTGCTCTGCAGTTTGACTGCCCTCCTATATCTCTTAACTGCTGTTTCTGTGTGTCTTTCTGATCTTCTCTGTTGCTTTTCTACCTTTGTTTTTTTTATGTTTGCTTTGTTTGGCTTTGTTTTTCCTGCGCTTTTGATCAGTTCCTTTTCCCCTGTCGTCTCCTTCATTGTTGCTACAATCCCCACGTCCCTACCCCCTGCAGTGTCCTTTCCTGCGTTTCCTGCCTCTCAGCTGTCCAGCCTCCCGCAGCACTACTTAATGGCTTACTATTACTTATTGGCAGACACTGTGCAGCCATGCGCAGTGGGTGCGCCACTGGCACGCCAAAGGCAAACCAAAGCTAGCCAGTCTGCGTCCGTCCGCCCCTGTACCTCGCCCAGCACCAGGAACCCTGCCTCACGACACAGAAATCTGGGACCTTCTTGACGCCACCTATTCAAAAGCACACTCCCACCATGCACTTTAATGATTCAACAGTGACCATGGAACACATCCACTTCCAGATCTGGAAAGACCAGAACACCACCCTTCACAGCAGCCTCATCTACAGGCCCCCTGGCCCATGAGCCCCCATCCACCGATGCCATCGTAAACATCATCGCACCCCAGGCTCTCCGATCCACCCACCACATCCTATTCAGAGACCTGAAGTTCCACCTGGACAAACCCAGTGACCAGAACACCACCCCACTCCTGGGGAACCTCAAAAGCATCAGTCTCAAGCAGGTAATCACTGTACCAACGCATATAGCTGACACACGCTCAAGCCTGTCTTCTCCACCAGCGGTAACTTCAACTACAGCCACCCCACCGAACTATCCTGGACTGACCATCATTGTATACATCACTCCTTCACCATGCCCATCGTACACCACCGCCATCATTGCCCCCGTCGCAGCTGGATCAAGGCAACCGAAGAACTTCTCATCAACTCCCTCAGCACCACCACTCCACCAACACTTACAGACTCCAACACTCGTGCAACCTCCACCGATGGATCTCAAACTGCGCCGACCCCCTGGCACCCCTCAAGAAAAGACCTGGCAAACAACACTCCCAGAAGGCGAACTGGTTCACTCCCGCCCACCACTAGTGCAACGTACCTACAGATGTCTCAAGAAGAGATGGAGCCACACCACCTTCAAATCCATGGGCAACGCACACCACGCACAGGAAAAGGAAATACCCTGGATTGGTAGGTCTTGGGCAGGTAGGTGTCCCTTCCTGCACAACATCAATCAACTCTGCAACACCATGGTGCAAGGGTGCCTGCGTCGGCGCCCTTCCGATAGTTTAATGTCGCCGGTGCACAATTTTCTTGACATTCTTGAAGCGTTAATTTTGCACCACATTGCACCCTATTTACAAAGTGAAGCATCTATGTATATGCGTTACCTTGTAAGCCCTGTGCAACATTTTACCTGTGTCAGGTATGATGTATGCAGGGTGGGTGTTATGCAATATATAAGGGATCCCCTCTAAGGATACATAAAAGGTCATGGTGAAGAGGGTAAAATACAACACAACAGAAAGAAGTCTCCCTCTAGGCCTATATTCCTTTTCACTGATTTAGCACAAATTCAAAAAGTGGGATAACTCTCTATTAACAACAAAGTACTAAGACAATTTACTAAATATATTGTTATTTCATTTCTTTTATCAAAAATGTTTTCATCATATTTATCTTTTTTCAATTATGATATATATAATCAACTCAGCACATTGTTATCCAAACAATTGTATAGCCACATACCAGTGGAAAATTACAGGGGAACAATAAATAATGAATAACCCCAGGTAAAGAGACACATAACAAACTCACATACTCTCATTCATACAATTCTGTTACACACCCTATACACCCTCCACACTTTTTCATACATCTGGGAAGTCAACTACAAAATAGTATAGCAATCTTGGTGACCAAATAAAATAACTGCATATAGCAGGATCTAAAAGGCATTGGTCAACGCGTTTCGGTGGCTTGTTGTGAAATGAAACTCCACCTTCCTCAGGAACTGCCAGATATTGTATCATAAAAAGCCGCTCAACCCGGGAGGGGGTGAGAGGGGAGGGGGAACTACTGATTTTGTTTCCACTGTCATTTAATTGGTAGATTTGGCTGTGTCAATTATTCAGTTTACAAGTTTTCAGCATTCTTGAGAAAACTTTGGGCAGTGTGTAGCAACTTCTAATGATAGGTGCTCCAGTATTATAATCTGCTATCCTTTTGGAAAGCGAAATTGCAATACACCGTAACTCCTCCTATTTCTACACGTTGTGCAAACAGTTCTAGCACGGGGTCCGCTATAGAGGGGAGGGAGCTACTCTTTAGGTTAGCGGTCCAGTAGTATTGCGGTCTAGTGTTTCTGACGCTGGCCCACATAAATCAAACGCTGATGCGCCAAAGGCGCGCCTAAGGAAAGCCCGTCTGCGCCCGTCCACGCTCTGGCCGGGCGCAGGGCCCGTCCCCCTGGTCGGTTACCTTCTAGTGGCATGCGCTATTCAAAGAACGAAATTCTCAATCTAGACCCTGGATAGAATGCATTATGCTGCACTCAGATGTCTCCTGATACTGTCTGCTACCCTAGAAAGAGCTCCATTTGTGGTAGCTGCCAGACGCACCTCCCGACCATTTTGAACCTTCCCATATCACAGGGAGTTATACCTGAAACCAAAAACTCTGTCGATTCAGACATGGGGCCTCCAAAATGTATTTTGTTGAATGCAAGATCTCTTGTTAAGCACAATACAGAGTGTGCTTTATTACTGGAGGGTTCTAAGGCAAAAGTGGCTTTTTTCACAGAGACATGGACTGACAATGCTTCCGGTCCGAACTTGGTTAAGGCTACTCCTCCTGGGTTTCAATGCCTTACTCTTGATTGACCTTTGAAAAAAGGGGGAGGGCTTGCGGTTATGTATCACGAGTCGCTCTCAATTAACTTGGTCCCTGTTTCTAATTTGAGTTGTGAGGCCTTAGCGTTCAATATTTATTCTGATAATCGCAGAACTTTTAGGGGCATACTATTATATCGCCCACCAGGTTCTAAAGGTGGGTTTTTAGACTCTGTGGGGTCACTAATCAAAGAAGGAATGAGTTTAGAATCCTATTCAGTGTTGGGTGATTTTAACTTTCACCTTGAAGATTCCAGTAATCCAGATACAATTCGGTTAGAACAAATTATGGAGGCTGGAGACCTCATACAACTGGTGGAGCCCTCCACCCATGAGAAAGGCCATACGCTGGATGGCATATACTCAAATAGTAGTGACATAGGGAACATCTCAGTTCTCCCGGTTCTGCGGTCAGACCACTGTGCCATTCAGTTTGAATTGAACAACTATTTGGTTCACTCAACTACTATAAAACCGATTCAAGAGATTGCCACCAAGGCCTGGGTAAAACAAGACATTGCGAATTTTGAAAACTTTCTCTTAAGTTCATTGGTGAATCTTCCCCCCGATGTGAATGAGGCGACTGAGATGTACAATAATTGGCTAACCATGGCCAGTGACGCATTAATTCCTATGAAAAAATGGATCCCCAAACAAGCCTTACCTACTGCCCCTTGGTATTCAGATGAACTTAAAGCCAAGAAATTGGCTTGTAAACAATCTGAAAGGGCATGGCGCAAACATTATGATGATGAAGCTAAGATAAAATATAAAATCTGTATCACAGACTACAAGCATCTATTGTTAGCAGTAAAAAAGGATTATTACTCAAGGCAAATTGAGTTGGCTAAATCTGATGCTAAAGAACTTTTTAAAACCATTATTAAATTATCTAGTCCAACTACCAGTAAAAATCATGGCCATCCTGAATTCTGCAATAAAATAGCAGGTTTTTTAAAACAAAAAATCGATATCATTTTTTCATCCTTTTCCAATACGACCACAAAAAGTCAAACTAGCCTTAAAGTAATGGTAACGGGAGACTGTGGATCCTCACTGTCATTTAATATGTTTACTCCCCTGGAGAGGATAGATACGCTTAGAACACTTAATATGATCAAATCAGAAGCACCCAGCGACCCCTGTCCGGTACGGTTAATTAAACAAATCCCTGAAACCATAAGCACAGCATTAACCCCGTTGCTGAATGCCATCATGACCGCAGGTGTATTCCCAAATGTATGGAAAAAAGCCTCTATACTTCCCCCTACTAAAGAAGAATTTTATGGACCCTAAAGACCCTAATAATTACAGACTGATTTCCAGGCTTCCTTTCCCAGCCAAGATACTGGAAAAGGTCATGAATACCCAACTCGGTGCTTTTATCCATCTTAATAACTCTCTGGACATATCACAATATGGTTTCAGAGCCTACTGTAGCACTGAGTTAGCTCTGTTAAAATATACAGAGGAAATTAGAGAAGCTGTGGATAGAGGAGGAAATGCTGTACTTGTCCTACTGGACCTATTGGCGGCTTTCAACACAGTCCATCATGAAATATTGATGGACCGGTTATCGGAAGTTGGTGTCAAAGGGTCGGCATGGAAACTCATACAATCCTTTCTATCCAACAGGTTGCAGACCGTCGTCCTTGACTGGATGGCCTCAGAACCTTTCACACTCCCATGCGGGGTGCCACAGGGTTCTTCACTTAGTCCCACCTTATTTAATATATAAGTGGCACCACTGGTGGAAGTAATTAGGTCCTTTGGCTTCCAGCTCACCTCTTACGCAGATGACACTCAGATTGTGCTATCGCTGACAGAGGGAGCTGAGAAGGAGGCCGGGACTCGTTTTTATGAATGCATGAGTGCAATTTCGACCTGGATGTCCTCCAACTGCCTAAAATAAACTCTTCTAAGACCGAGGTCCTGAAATTTGGTAACAATCCACGGGTTTGGACGGATGTATGACGGTACAACGCGTACCGTTTCAAAGCGTGCCTTTACGACGCGTCTTTAACAACGCAAGTCGTTACAACGACTTGCGTTGTTGGGCGCGGATAGTAAATAGTATCATTTACTATTCTAACACCAGTCCCCGTGGATAGTAGGGAAGGTGTTGGAATAGTAAATATACTATTCTTTATCTTTTAGCGCCCTCAAGCGCAAGTCGTGGTTACGACTTGCGTTGTAAAGGACGCGTCGTAAAAGCACTGCGGGGTAACATCCGCGTTGAAAAGGATGTTCCCCATTTGGACTCCAGAGTGGTGGCCAGAGGACCTTGGCAAATGACCAGAACCTGTTAGGAATATAAGAATTTGGGAGTTCTGGTGGACACTAAGCTTACTATGGGAGACCAGGTATGTATGGTGTCCTCAGCTTGCTTCATGGTTCTAAGGATAATTAGGAAAATCAAGGCTTTCCTTACTCAGAACAATCTGAGGACAGTTGTAACAGCTCTTATATTGTCACGCCTGGACTATTGTAATTGCCTCTACCTCAATGCTCAAAAGCAACACCTGAATAGGCTTCAACTGGTCCAGAATGCAGCGGCAAGAATGCTGACTGAAATTCCCAAGTTTGTTTCTGTTAGAAGTGAATTGAAAAAACTGCACTGGCTCCCAGTAAGACTAAGAACTCGCTTTAAAGCTCTCTGCATTGTCTTTAAGGCAGTTAATGGAATAGGTCCAGAGTTTCTCAGACGTAAGCTGCAATGGTATGTTCCAGGTAGGAACTTAAGATCTACAGGTGCTAAGCAAGTGCAAGTGGCCTCCTTTAAAAAATCCAATTGGGGAGGCAGAGGCTTTATTGTCTGTGCTTCTAGAGCCTGGAACGAGCTGCCTTTCATGCTTAGAAATGCTCCGGACTTCCTGTCTTTTCGTAAGGGTTTGAAAACGTTGCTCTTTCCTTAATAATACAAAACCTGCTTCCCAGGCAATCAGCATTTAGCGCCAGGTCACCCCAGGGTAACCGTGCGCTCTACAAGAATAAATAACATAACATAACAGTTCTTTGGCTAAGACGGTACGCCGTGACTTTATTATCTCCGTTCGGTTCTGCACTCACTCCTCCCAAGAATAACTCTCCTGTGGCCGCTCCAAGCAATAATTTTTTCTCCGTGAGCCTCAATACATATTTTTCTTAAAGCTTCATTAGGAACTTTGCCTGCCTTCACATCGTGCACAACGCCCTCCAGTCGACACGGTAACCGACTCCATCACTACCGGCCGAATTTAAATACCTCACCCAGATGCCAGGTAGTGATGGAGGCATCAAGATCTTCTCCTGCATAGAGGACACAGAGCACATCCTCCTGACGGACAACACTAACATCACTATGATCAGCTCCATCAACTGCATTACCATGGCAGCAGACTCGAAGAGGACCATCTGCCTGAAGCGCACTTCGGCCCAGACGAAGTACTGGTCTTCAAAAACAAGACCTCCCCATGGGACGCCATCTGTTGGCTAACTGAGCTAGGACCATAATCAACACCACCCAAAGCAGAAACCTTGGGATACCCTGGAACAACAAACTCAACATGACGACACAAGTCAATTCAGTGAGCACTGAATGTTCCACATCTTATGCATGCTACAAAACATCTTCAAATGGCTGCCACAGTGCACTAGACGAACAGACATGCAGGCGCGCATCATGAGCATACTCGACTACGACCACACACTCTACATTGCAATCTCCAAGCAGCTCACACACAGAAGCCATACTACCCGGAACGCCTCCAGAAAACTTTTCCTCAACCTTCCACATCGCACCCACATTTCACCTCACCTCAGAGAGCTCCACTTGCTCCCCATTCACAAATGCAACCAGTTCAAACTCCTCATACACACATATAATAACTTGCATAACACGGGACCAGCATATCTGTTCCACCAAATTGACATAACATAATGGTGGATATTTACTAAGATTTTTCGCAGTGGTTGCATCACAAAAGTGACGGAAATCAGCAAAAAATCTTTTTTTCCTTATTTAGTTTCCAGTGCTAAACATATTTAGCGCTCGAAATAACAGAAAAGTAATGCGAACCAGCGTATAGCGCAGCTTCACAATACTTTGCGCCAAGGGGGCGTACCAAGAGTGGAGCATGGGTGTTCCCATGCAACCATCCAAGGTTTCTCAATCTAAACCCAATTTACTAAATAAAGTAGATTGGGTTTAGCGTAAGAAAACTGTGTCCTATTCAAGCAGGCACTAGGAAGGAGAAATTATTTAATTTCTCCTTCCTTTTCCGACTTTGCATGTGTGCTGCACTGTGCAACACGCTTACAAAGTGGGGAAACCTTTGCATTGTGTCTGGGCATTTTATTTTGTGCAAACCTATACTAGACTAATGCACTCACCCTAGCACTATGGCGCTAAGGTGTGTGCGTGGCGCATGGGAGCTGAAGTAAGCGCTGGTGCAAGGGAAAGGGGAGGAGAGAGCCATATCTCTGAAAATATGGCGCTCTCCTGCTCCCTCCCTGTTGCGCAATGTAGCTCTGCCTCGTGGGTGGCTGCGCTGTGTGAATTTTTGGTAATAACATGCTTAGTCCCTCGTGCTCACATCCGGAATGCATGGCACACTTGTTTGTTAGTGTAGCACTTTTGTGATATGTGAGTGAGCCAGAGTAATGAAGACAATGGGAACCCTTTTGGATACCCTGACCAGGCCTAAAACAAAGTGGAGGGTGATGACTGTCACCTGCATTTCTATAGCTGATGCGGGAAGAACCAGATACTGAAGTGAGAGGAGTGGAGATAGGGGGCCTTTTGAAATTCTGAGAGGCTATTGGTTAGCAGTGAATGAGCTGCTGATTAGTCTTCCTGAGCACTGTCGTTTGGTGGATATTGGGGGTGACAGGTGGATTGCAGAATCTGTTGTAAAAGGTGAGTAAGTCTCTTGGTGATGCCTCCTCATTTGTTTGTCCCTATTACTCATTCAGTTCGGCTGATGACATCTAGGTGCAGAGACCTCACTCCTTTATGACTCTGTTGTGGGTGCTCCAGGATGGAGACAGCCCCAGTGCTACCTTTTGTGAAGACCATTACTCTACACAAAGGTTGTGTTGGACCTGGCTCGTTCAGATTGGCCGAGGCAGGGCCCTAGCCAGGCAGAACCTACCACTACCATCAAGCGCGGTTGATTACAATCACTGTATAACCTGCACTCACCCTTGGGTAGCTTGGCACAGAGCAGCCAGGCTTATAACAGAGGCAATGTGTAAAGCATTGGCACAGCACTCTGACACAATAACAATATTGAGTGTCACAAAAGAGACTACACATGTGGTGTATATAAATAAACTTTTATATTCAACACACACTTTTAATGAACAGGGCATGAATACCATGCATCTCTGGGCATAAATCACATTTGGGAATATTAATAGCAGTATTAGACCCAACCATGGTAAAATGACATATGTAGTATACACATTTAGGCAAATCCTACTTTACCTCCTAGCACCCTTATGCGGTGCAAGTTGTTCCTTGAACTAGGCCCACCCTTAAAAATAGCACAGTGTAATACCACATATTTATATGATGCGCCCTAGATCAAAACGACATCAGAAATATGTACACACACGAATTATAGCACTTTTCAGCTGCACCGCGGTACGAGGCCACACAGGAAAAACGATGTCAATGTAATGTACTTTTAGCTATGAATAAACGTGTACACCATATCTGCTGTGTGGTGTGATAAGTCGCAGGTAGTCCGCAAGCTGTCACACATGCACACACATCCACACTCACTCGGCACCAATATGCGGTGCAACGGATATCAGGCATGTCTGTCTGTACCGAACTCATGCGCACACACAGGTACCAGCACCCTGTGCAGTTCACTGATACCCTGCAGGTCAAGTTGATATCACAAAGCAAACCCCATGGCCCAAGCCTCTCTCTGACCTCCAATTCACCCCAACTACCGTACACCCACAAGAAAGAGATTACCCCCCTCCCCCTGATACTAGGCCGCTCTCTGCCTAAGTCACAAGTAGTCAGAATCACAGAGAAAGAGGTGGGGTAGGTAGCAGCATTAATTAGGAGGCAGTTGGCAATTAGTGGGTTTGGCCACCCCTCAGGATGCAGAGCAGACAAAACTGAGAGCAGTAACAGGTTACTCAAAAAGGTTCCACCGGGCCCTTCTAGCACCAGCCCAAGTCTGCGGAGCACAAAGGGGGAAATCGAGCAGTCTTTTGACGTGCTCACGGTCGTTCACAAAATCATACCTTCCACCCAGTCAGTTACCCTCCCTCCCCAGGTCCGGCCCAGGGGATATTTACCTGGCCACGAAGGTGTTGGGGCCACAGGAGAGAGGTAGTTGGTTTGTTGCACTGGGGCAGAAGAGAGGAACAAATGGGAAATGGGGGTTGAAGATGGAAAGTCCCTTGGGCGAAGGAGTACCCGACCTACGTTAATTCATGAAGCACCCAATCAGGCCAGATGGGTGTTTACTTGTTACAACGCATTTTTTACAACGCACTACTGTTACAACGCATCCATTACAACGCGGATACTGTTACAACTCATGTTTTTACAACGCATTTTTTTACAACGCAGGTACCTTTACAACGCATACCATTACAACGTAAGTATTGGTAAGTATATGGTTATATTTTAAATGTTATATGTTTGGGGTTAAGGGGTATTTTTAGGGGTTAGGGTCAGTTTTGGGTTTTAGGGTAAAGGGGTATTTTTAGGGTTCAGGGTCAGTTTTGGGTTTTTGGGTAAAGGGGTATTTTTAGGGTTCAGGGTCAGTTTTGGGTTTTAGGGTAAAGGGGTATTTTTAGGGTTCAGGGTCAGTTTTGGGTTTTTGGGTAAAGGGGTATTTTTAGGGTTCAGGGTTAGTTTTGGGTTTTAGGGTAAAGGGGTATTTTTAGGGTTCAGGGTCAGTTTTGGGTTTTAGGGTAAAGGGGTATTTTTAGGGTTCAGGGTCAGTTTTGGGTTTTAGGGTAAAGGGGTATTTTTAGGGTTCAGGGTTAGTTTTGGGTTTTAGGGTAAAGGGGTATTTTTAGGGTTCAGGGTCAGTTTTGGGTTTTAGGGTAAAGGGGTATTTTTAGGGTTCAGGGTCAGTTTTGGGTTTTAGGGTAAAGGGGTATTTTTAGGGTTCAGGGTCAGTTTTGGGTTTTAGGGTAAAGGGGTATTTTTAGGGTTCAGGGTCAGTTTTGGGTTTTAGGGTAAAGGGGTATTTTTTAAGCCTGGGCGTAGTTCGCGTAGCCGCACTCCGCGAGCTACGCGAAGATGCACTTGCACTCCGCGAACTACGCATAGCTCCGCGAGCATGCGTAGTAGCCTGCTTGACCCGTTCGCAAGCCATTTTTCGTCTTCGGGAGCGCCGTGGAACTCTGGAACCTGCTCGACACCACATCTCCAGACGTCGCCTTCCTCACGGAAACATGGATGAACGCCTCCTCAGTGCCCGACATCGCCGTCGCCATCCCGGACGGATACAAGATCACCCGGAGAGACGGCATCAACGAGACAGGAGGAGGCATCGCCATCGTCCACAAGAACACCATCCGCATCACGACCAACTCAGACGACACCCTCACAGCCGCTTAACATCTTCACTTCCAGATACACACCGACCCCAAGACCACACTCAGAGGCACCCTCATCTACAGAGCCCCAGGACCTCGCACACAATTCAGCGAAGACATCGCAGACTTCATCAGCCTGCACGCCCTCGCCTCCGCTGACTACATCCTCCTAGGGGACCTCAACTTCCACCTGGAGAACAACAACGACAACACCACCACCACCCTGCTGGACAACCTCGCCAACCTCGGACTCATGCAACTGGTGAACACCCCCACCCACTACGCCGGACACACGCTTGACCCAGTCTTCTCCTCCAGCAAGTACATCTCCTTCAGCCACTGCACCGGGCTCCACTGGACAGACCACAGCTGCGTCCACTTCAGCTTCAGAAAGACCACGACTCACCACCACACGCAACAGGTTCCCTGCAGGAACTGGAACAAGATCACCACCGACCAGCTCACCACTGCACTGAGCCAGAACCCGCCCGCCAGCTCAACGGACCCCAACCAAGCAGCCAACAACCTCACACAGTGGATCACCAATTGCGCTCACCCACCAGCCTCGACCACTCGCAGTCCGGCTTCCGCACCAACCACAGCACCGAGACCGCCCTCATCGCAGCCACTGATGACATCCGAGCCCTGCTCGACAACTGGGAAACAGCGGCCCTCATCCTCCTGGACCTCTCCGCAGCATTCGATACGGTCTGCCTCCACACCCTAGTGCAGCGCCTCAGCAACATCGGAATCCAAGAGAAGGCACTGGAGTGGATCATCTCGTTCCTCACGGGAAGAACCCAGAGAGTCCGCCTCCCCCCGTACAGATCCAAGGCCACCGAAGTCATATGCGGCGTACCACAAGGATCATCACTCAGCCCCACCCTCTTCAACGTCTACATGAGCCCCCTTGCAGCCATCGTACGCCAACCCAACCTCAACATCATCTCCTACGCCGACGACACCCAGCTGATCCTCTCCCTCACCAATGACCCAGGAACCGCCAGAACCAACCTACACGAAGGGATGAAAGACGTAGTCGAGTGGATGAGGAACAGCCGCCTGAAACTGAACTCAGACAAGATGGAAGTCCTCATCCTTGGATCATCACCCTCCGCCTGGGACGACTCCTGGTGGCCCCCTGCCCTGGGCAGCGCACCCAAACCAACGGACCACGCACGCAACCTGGGCTTCATCCTGGACTCCTCCCTCTCGATGACCAGACAAGTCAACGCCGTCTCATCATCATGCTTCAACATCCTACGCATGCTCCGAAAGATCTTCCCATGACTCGCCACCGAAACCAGGAAGACGGTCACACAGGCACTCTTCACCAGCCAACTGGACTACGGAAACACCCTCTATACCGGAACCACAGCCAAACTCCAGAAAAGACTCTAACACATCCAGAACGCCTCTGCACGACTCATCTTGGACATCCCCCGACACAGCCACATCTCCGG
This sequence comes from Lissotriton helveticus, assembly GCF_964261635.1. Taxonomy (NCBI): domain Eukaryota; kingdom Metazoa; phylum Chordata; class Amphibia; order Caudata; family Salamandridae; genus Lissotriton; species Lissotriton helveticus. The sequence goes on from NC_136063.1 coordinate 88,302,390, forward strand.
ACACCTGAGAGACCTTCACTGGCTCCCCGTCAGCAAGAGAATCACGTTCCAACTCCTCACCCACGCACACAAGGCCCTCCACGACCTGGGCCCCAGGTACCTCAATAACCGCCTAACCTTCTACACTCCCACCCGCCAGCTACGACCGACCAGCCACGCCCTCGCCGCCGTGCCACGCATCCGAAGATCCACCATGGGAGGAAGATCCTTCTCCTACCTGGCAGCCAAGACTTGGAACTCCCTCCCCATCCACCTCCGCCTGACCCAAGACCACCTCTGCTTCAGGAAGCAACTCAAGACATGGCTGTTCGAGCAGTAGTGGACCCCCCTCCCCCAAGTGCCTTGAGACCCTCTGGGTGAGTAGCGCGCTATACAAATATCCTGATTGATTGATTGATTGCCTGCATGCTCGGGATGTGTAGCGCGCGAAGTTACCCATGAGGTTTGTCCTGCCCGCTCGCGTCCCCTTATTTCCGGTCACTACTAACGTGTTCGCGAGTTATTCTGTGCCAGATTGCAGTTTCTGCGTGTTCGGCAACTCGATCTTACCGACAAGCATCCTCGCGCACGCGAAAATGCTATTGAGCGCGCGAGAACTACGCTACGCAGCAGTTTGCGGAGTATTCAACAACTTCGCGTTCTCCGCGGAGCGCGGAGTTGCCGAAACTCCGCAAACTCCGCGAACGGAGCGTAGTTCTTCGCCCAGGGTTAGTATTTTTAGGGTTCAGGGTTAGTTTTGGGTTTTAGGGTAAAGGGGTATTTTTAGGGTTCAGGGTCAGTTTTAAGTTTTGGGGGTACAGGGTAAAAATAAATTAAATTTAATTTTAATTTAAATTATTTATTAGCAAATAAATTAAATTAAATTACTTTGCATTATTTTTGGGGTTGTGGGTCAGTTTTGAGTTTTTGGGGTACAGGGGTACAGGGTAAAAATAAAGTAACATTAATTTAAATTTAAATTAATTTACGGAAATAAAATTATTTAAAATTACATTTAATTATACTTTTAAAATTAAGTTACTATTATATTATTCTTATTAATATATACTTACCAATACTTACGTTGTAATGGTCCGCGTTGTAAAGGTACCTGCGTTGTAAAAAAATGCGTTGTAAATACATGCGTTGTTACATGACCCGCGTTGTAAAAACCGCGTTGTAACAGTATGCGGAGTAAAAGTCCGCGTTGTAACATCATATATCCGGCCAGATGCCACGTCCGAAGCACGTTACGAGTTGCACCAGACAGTTTCAAACAACGATGAGTTGCATGTGTCATACCGCCCTGGAATGAGGCACAACGCTGGTATGCAATGGTAAAGTAGCACCAGCCAGTTCCATACAACGATGAGTTGTAATAGTCATACCTCCCTGGAATCAGGTACAATGCCTATCACACAATGGTACGGGTCGCACCAGACAGTTCCACACTTTGAAGAGTTGCAATAGTCGTACCTCCCTGGAATGGGGCACAATGCTGGTGCGCGATGATACGGGTCACACCAGACAGTTCCACAGAATGATGAGTTGCGATTGTCATACCTCTCTGGATTTAGGCACAACGGTGGTGCGTGATGATACAGAAGCACAAGCCCCATCACAGCCACACAACAATGAGTTGTGAATGCCTCACCTCCCTGCATGAAGCACAACACTCGGTGCTCGCTGTACCGATCGCACCAGCTAGGTACACTTCGCGATGAGTTGTAAGCGTTGTACCTCTCTGGAATGAGGCACAACACACAGTGCACGGTGATACAAGTAGCACCAGACGAACTCCAGCCACAAACACACAACGCAAGTTCAATAGGGCCAGAGGAGGTAGTCTAAGGTATGCTACGTGTACACCCCCACCTCCGAGGGTCGCAGCGCATGAATTGAACACTTCACGCAATGATCATGCACTCGACGTGTCACACAGGAGAGATGCGGTACAAAAGGGGGGTGGTGATGGAGGGAGCATCTGAATCAATCAAACACTCACACCCAGTCAAAAGATCTGGGTTTAATCCATCACCGTTCTTTAGCCCACTCTGCCACCCCAGTTCAGACATGGCTATATGCAAATCAGTCTGACCCTGTGCCTCATGGGAACAGTCCAGCCCGAACTGCCAAGCCATGTCTTTCCTGGACCGGAAACAAGCTTCCGAGGACCGGTTTCTGGCATTTCAGCCGTCTTCAGCCCGGCTTGCTTAAATCCAGTGGCAAAGTGAGCAAGGGACTCATGTCTGAGCATACCCTGCCACACTTATGGTGGCCAAAAGCGGTACAAAAGGGGGGTGGTGATGGACGGAGCATCTGAATCAATCAAACACTCACATCCAGTCAAAAGATCTGGGTTTAATCCATCACCGTTCGGGAGAGATGCAGCAAAGTTAACAAAGGGCAAAGGCGTGTCATTCCAGTTGCTTGCCCAGCTGTTTTATAGCCATCTTTGTGGAATGCATAGATGTGCTCCCCTCAACCTCCAGCATGGTCGAGAGTCTGACGGAAGGCACGCAAGACTGTTTAACACAGAGAAATGCCCATAGTCTGAAAGTTAGCTAACATACAAGAGGATGATCCTGTTCATGTGGTAGGGGGCGGGATCAAGTAAAATGAAATATACAGAATGAGTACCCCCTACACCATTGAAAGATATATTACTTTGGTAAACAGATAATCATAACACATGCTGTCGGGCAAATAATGCCTCTGATCTATGGATTTGTGTACTCCCTGCCCTCCTCTCTATATCATATTCATAGATTTTTGTTGTCATATATGTGTTTATCCCTTATTCCAAAGAGGCATCAATATAAACACAAAAAATAAACAAAGTCTGACATAAAACAACTATTGATTTGTCCTTAAAGCTTTTTATCCGGTTATTCCTCATGTAAATTCAAAGTGCAAATGTGAAAACATATAACATTTATACATTACATAAGTAATACTAATTAGACATACACATATTTCAACATGCCAATTCCATATATAATGCCTGTGCAGACATAACACTTAAGTATACGTGTCCAAATGAAAATTCTCAAACAAAAAATTTGGGGTTATAGTATGCTCCCTCAAAAAATTTATCCCATAGGTATCACGTGGTCCTATGGGTTTGGGGTTGAAATAAAAAATATTCTAACGCAATAATCTTAGAGAATATCAATATGCGCTTTGGATTCACCCATAAGTAACTTAATCTTGTTGTGGGTATATGCACCCCCCGGACGCTTTTTTAATACTCCCGACGCATTTCGACCTTCACATTGGGCCGGCTGTTTGTCTTGTAGGTCTTCCTCAGGGCGGTTTTACCTTGTTTGAACTCTACATTGAAAACAAAAATATATGTGGGCACCAATTATATGATAATAAAGATTAATTAAATGGATTTAAAAGTCTATTTGGTCTTTGCCCAACAGTATGCTTTGGTTTTTAGAACATACCAGTCATGTTCCTAGATGAATTTTTTGAAAAGCCCAAGTGCCTTTCTTCTGGTGTTGCATTGTAGTTTCTTTTATGAAAAAGGGGCATGAATTTATATTCGGGAAACTAAGCAAGATGTGCACAAGTGGTCGCCTACAGTCCTAACTGACTCTCCTTTGCATACCTTATTATATGGGTTGATGAGCTGCCTGTGTCTGTGCCTGTTCACCGTGAGGCCATCTGATGAAGACAGCTGCAGGCAGGCCCATTTCTGCTCATCCATAACCTGGCACCACGACTTATCAGGGGCTGGGTGAGTGCGCTGCCAGACATGGCCTGCATCTGGCTCTGACGCCGATCAGAAGACTTTTCGTTTCTCTGCATCTCCTGCTGGGTACTCAGTAGGGCCACCACCGCTAGAAGGACTGAAACAGTATCACCTCTCGAGGAAGGGTAAGAAAAGAAACGACTGGGAGCATTTAAAATGTGGGCACATATAAACTGGACCTGAGCTTGGTTCACTCTACTCATGACTCACCAGAAAGGAAGGGAAACCCAATCCAGGGGGGTCACTGGGGAGGAGTACAGAGGGAGAGGGGCGATGGTAGAGCCTTCGAGGATTACACGCAGGAACACTATCTTGTGTCCTCATTGAAATGTGTAGAATTGAGTACAACTGTGTGATTAAAGTACTTTTTTCTTATAAAGAAAAAACACTGGGCTGGGCTTTAAGGTTATTGTGTCTTTTATTCAATAGGTTGCAGGCTCCCGATATTTTGGTTTGCGGTGTTCGTTACTCTGCACAGGAGGACCGGAAGATTTCTACATTTGAGAGGTGTCAAGATCTCTTTTGGATATAATATAAAGGACACATTTGTATGGTGCGGATTCCTGTATCTTTATTTGTTTCTCCTGTCGATTACTACTTTGAACCCCTTCGCTGCTGGCCCGTTTCCGCCGCTGTGCGGTAAACAAATGAACAGGGCGGGCCGTGACGAACCCCAGCCGTCATCAGCACACGAGCACCACGGAGCGTGACGGCTGGGGTTCGTCACCAGCATGCAAGGGGTTAAATACGTCGCATTCAAACTTTGACTGTGACTTGAAGTGGCCACGTATACTGCGGGACTATCATACAGATATAGTTCGCCAACTACAATTTCGTCTTCAGGCCACTGTTCTTCGAAATTTATGGTATTTTGACACAGGCTGGGTGCTGTTGAGCCTGAAGAATTTGCCTGCACAAAAGATAATTGAACATCGCCCATGTACAGATACCATAGATCCCTGAGGAAGTTCCTTGCATAGGAACGAAACGCGTTGGCTGTTGTCCAGTTTTTTGTATGAAGAACAATAAAGAACTTTTGAAATTAGGTGACCGGTTTGTGACTCCATCCCTGGTGCTGCCTCCACTTATGTATTGATTTTCGTCTCTGGATTTCCAGTGGGACCGAGCTGCAGCAGGTCCCGTGGTTGGCTGGCATAGGACCCAATAATTTATGGGACTATGTGATTGATGTGCTCAGCCTATAGTCGGCTGTAGGTTAATTTGTTGTATTCAGTTGTTGAATGCTGAGCTTGAGAACCCTCACAATACCTTCCCGAGAGGCCAGTGACGCCTCTCCCCCGCTCCCCCAAGTGTCAGGTGTGAAAGGGTTGTACTTGACCCACTTTTCAGGGCCATATTAGGGCTGGACATGTGTCTTCTTTGGCGAATGACTTCAACTCCCCATGGTTGAGGCCCTCTAGCCTTTGCCTCCCCCTATGGCTCCTCCAACAGTGTCTGACAAGTGGTAAACCACATTGAGCCCTGCTCTGCCATGGGGATTCTCCGTAGTACTTTTTGGCCATTCTTTTAGAGGAGCTCACTTTGAATATTCTGATTCAGTCCCCAGCTAGTCATGCACTCTTTCCTGACCTCTGGGATGAAATGTTGTAGTACACCTCTGTCCTGGGTGGAAAAGTATGTGAAGTTCTTTCATTCAGGCAGCGACTGCAGACGTCTCTATTCAGCGGGGTCTATACTCCTGTACGCCATGCATAACTCATTGGGCAATGATACTGTAATCTTTGCCCCTGCCCATTCAATAGGTGGGGGGGGACAATTCATGAGAAGGGTGGTGATGATAATAACCTTAATTATCCTCTGGCAGTGCCAGCACCATTCAATAGGAGGTTGAGGCGTGGTTGTGATTCTTGTGGTCAAGGAGATCCTGACCACTAGCTTGGGTTCTTCTCTGGGCTAATTTCAAACACAAGCAAGCAGCTACTCACCATCTGTGTCACAGTGGTTAGCTCTTTGTGCAGGTGAAGTTGCCTTCTGATGGTGCCACACTTCTTCCAGCACATGCAGATTCTTCATGCCAAACCACAGATGGTATCCAAAACTGCTTTAGTTCTTCAGATGCTTCTTGGTGTTAGATGGCACAGCGGAACTGGTACCTTGTTGAGGTTCAAGACACTCTAGTCCTCAGCTGTCAGCACCGCTGCCTTTACAATGGAGACCTTTCCAGGACTCAGGACCTCACCTGTAGTACAGCGGGAATGACCTGGTCTTGTATTACAGTGGGGGTTTAAAGTTGTCTGGCATCCTCTGCATCCCCTCTTCTTCTGAGCTGTCTCTTTCTCGTACAAGGGCACCTCCAATGCCTCTCCTGAGCAGTCAGTCAGGTCACTCCTATTAGGCAGGGTCAAGGTCACCCATCCTTACAGACTGGTCAAAAACTCCCCATGCAAGGGGATTTGGCAGTAGCCACTCCAACTGTGGTGTTCTAAAGAATCTCCCAGTCAATACCTGACTCTTGCCCCTCACTTCTAGTCAGGAAAGCTTGGCACAGTCACTGGATGTTAGTTTTCCAAGTTGCAGACATACATTGTGTATTCTTGTAGCTTAGTTCTGAGATTGGTTCTGAACAGTTTGCACCATTTTGCGTTTTTCAAGCAGATTTGTCACCCATGGTCTTTGTCCCAAACCCATCTAATCAATCCATATTTGTTAGGAAATGTTTGGCCATGGTGGAAGCAGATGGTATGGTTTTCAGAGGAGAAAAATGAGTTATTTTGGAAAAGGACTCAATGACTACTGTAATAAATCGATATTCTCCTGCAGGAGGTGATGTAAGGATAAAAGCAGTTGACATCCTATGCCATGGTTCAGGCGGTACAGGTTGAGATACAAATGGTTTGGAATGTATTGATTTTCCGTGAGTGTAAAGTTCGACAAGCCAGAAAATACTGCTCCAAATCCTTATTTATGGATGACCACCCGGAGGATCTCAGTACTAACAAGAGAGTGGCTGTGGGTCCTCTGTGGTGGGCTGTGTAGTGTCATTACCATTCACAAAACCTCTTCTGAAGTTCCTTGGTAGGAAGGATTAAAGGCTGTTGGAGGAAATACACATCTTCATGGACGGCAGTGACTCAGTTAAGTCTTTAAGAACCTTAGGATTTAACTGAGAAAGAGCGAGACGCACTTGTACAAATGTTTGTGAAGCACCAGTTATTTGATGTGGTTGAATGATTGCCTGAGCAAAGATGATTGTGCACCAGCAAGTGTGTTCTTGGACCGAGGGATATAAGTAACGAAGAAAGCGTACTGAGCAAAGCAGTGGTGACTGTTCTCACACTGTACATTACGGAGGCTCTCTACGTTTCTATGATTGGTTTGAATCTCAAATGGTCTTATATTAGGATTTAAGGATGTCTCCATTATGTGCGGATGGGTTTCATTGCAAGACTTTTTATGAGTCTGTGCAGTTCCGCTCACGGAAAGTCTTTTAGTAGGTGAGAAAGGTAGAAGATCAGGTGTTCATGTCCAGCCTAATCCTGAGATTGCAAATCAATCATCATTAGTCTATTTGCTTCCATTTTCTTCCTGAAATGTATCATTATCACCAGATTCAAGCGATCCATAATCAGATTTCTTATTGTAATCATCACCTTTCTTGAATATCTTGCGTGGGACTGAAGGGGCAGAGGTGGGCTCTCTATCTGGGGTGAAACGGTTGATAGAACATATGCAGATTTTGTTGAGGATATAAAGTAATAAAAGGACTAGTGTGGTAATCAACCAATACAATTAAAAATCTGCTTCTTACACCCAGTCTCTCAATCGGCCCAAGAAAATCCAAAGCAAAGTACAGAGAAATTAGAGAAACCTCATTGTAAAATTATTTTTGGTGAAATTGGAATTAAAGTGTTAGCGGATTCAGGTAGTTTGTTCACACTGATATCTAAACAAGAGTACGTGAAAAAATTAAAATGGAATCTGAAGAATTTACAACATTCCGATATAAGTGCTGTGGGTTATGGTGGAAAAAAATAAACATCGTGGGGATGGAATGGATGGACATGTTCTTTAAAAATAATAGTGTCCATGGTAGAGTATATATAACTGAAGAAGGGTCAAATCTCCTAGGATGGCATCACCAAAAAGATCTGAACATCATTCTTAATCCTAATGCTAAGGAACAAGTAATGGTAATAGAATCCACACAAATATGTAATTTACCTGTTTCAGAAGATGATTCAGATTGGGAGAAAAAATTAATGTCATCATTTCCCTATGTGTTCACAGATGATCTGGGTATGCTTAAAAAGTTTACTCACCAGATAATTTTGAAAAAGAATGCTTGCCCAGTTGTACATAAGGTTAGGCCTATACCATTGTTAATGAGAGAACCATTACAGAAGGAGCTTGATAAACTGCTGAAATATAAGATTATTGAACCGATTGAATCATCGGAATGGGTTGCTCCGATAGTCGTCGCACCCAAAGAAGGAATTAAAATTCGTCTATGCATAGACTTAAGAGACTTAAATCAAAATATATGGGTTGACAGACAACCACTACCAAATATAACAGAGATGTTAAGTGTGATGGGTGGCGGAATAGTTTTTAGTGTACTAGACATGTCCGCTGCTTATCACCAAATAAATCTGCATCCAGAGTCACAGCCATTAACTTCCTTTGTTACACCGTTAGGGGCTTATCGCTATCGACGCATGCCATTCGGGTTAGCTTCAGCTTCTGCGGTGTTTCAGAGGGTTATGCAAAATATATTTCAAGGGATGCATAGTGTTTTGTGCTTTCAGGATGACATAATGATTGTAGGCAAGTCTTTTGAAGATCTTGATAGGTTAATGAATGAAGTTTTAGGAAGGATTGCCGATCACGGTCTAACGATAAAGAAAGAAAAGTGTCAACTGAGAAAAGACCGAGTGAACTACCTTGGTCACAAGATATCTGCTGGTGGTATAAGACCAAAGAAAAGTAAAGTAAAAGCAATTATAGATGCTCCTCAACCGTCAGATAAAGACTTGTTGAAATCATTTCTTGGTCTGGCAGAGTACTGTTCGAAATTTGTAGCTAATTTCTCAAACATTGTAGAGCCTATGAGGATGTTATTGAAAAAGGGAGTGTTATTTGAATGGGATGCTTCTTGTGAGGCAGTTTTTAAAAATGTCAAAATGTCATTGGTTACTGCACCTACTTTAGCCCACTTTGATGTCTCGAAGAAAACAATATTAACAACTGACGCCAGTAATGTTGGATTAGGTGCGGTTTTAACCCAAAGAACAGCTGAAGGAGAAAGTGTGATTGGGTTTGCGTCACGACGCCTACAGGGAGCAGAGCGGTCTTACTCAACCATTGAGAAGGAAGCTTTAGGTTGTTGTTGGGGGATAAATCATTTTAAATGTATTTATGGGGACTGCCTTTTGTTTTGAGAACTGATCATAAGCCCTTAGTACACATCTTCAAATGAGGAAGGGGTCTTGAAGGAAATGTGACTCCTAGGATTTCTAGATGGGTGATATCAGTAAAGGATTACAATTTTTCAATTGATTTTGTTAGAGGGAACAAGAATGTTATAGCTGATTGTTTATCACGGATGCCGATTGAGGAGGAAGAAGAGGATTTTTCTTTGGTATTTGAGGTGGAATCTCCGTGTGTTGTCAGTGATGTAGACTTAGCCTTAAAACAAGAAGAGTGGAATGAAGCCTTGAGTTGTGATAAGGAATATGCTGAGCTCAAGGACGTCATACGTGATGGTTGGGGAGATGTGAAGAACTTGAGTGAGGAATTAAAAAAATATTTAAAAGTTAAAGACCAGTTAAGTATTCAAGCTAATAAAGTCTTGAGATGCAATCGTGTAGTGCCACCTAAGGTGTTAAGAAGTAGGGTAATCAAATTGGTACACGAGGGACATTTAGGGAGAAGCATGTGTAAAAGGAGATTGAGACAGAATTTTTGGTGGCCGGAAATGGATAGGGAAGTAGAAGAGGTAGTAAAAGATTGTCAAGCGTGCAGTTGTCAAGTCTAGGGTGATTCGGCAACCACCATTGGGTTGTGTAGGTGTTCCTAATCGACCCTGGTAAAAATTAGCTTTGGATTTTCTTGGACCGATTGAGAGACTGGGTGTAAGAAGCAGAATTTTAATTGTATTGGTTGATTACCACAGTAAATGGTTTTTGGTGAAATCTGTAGAACATATTACATCTGAAGTAGTGATTGAGTTTCTGAAGAGTGCATTTTTAGAAGAAGGTATACCAAAGTATCTGGTTACGGACAATGGAGTCCAATTGGTTTCAGCTATGATGGCAAGGTTTCTTACAGGATTGGGTATAAAGCATGAAAGAGTGGCATTGTTCAGACCACAAGCAAATGGATTAGTTGAGCGAGTTAATCGCATCATAGTGGACAATATTCAATTGTCTTTGAGCAATGGTTTAAGGTGGAGAGAGGAGTTAGACAAGATGATCTGGGATGAACTAGACAAGATGATCTGGGCTCACAGGGTGACTCCTCATTCTATTACAGGTATATCACCTTTTGTGGCTTTAAAGGGAAGGGAACCAGCAACCAAAGAATTTCCTGTGTGGTTACAAAAGAAAGATCAGGTCTGGGTGGATCGAGAATTAATGGCAGAAAGAGTTAGAAAGTCTCAAGAAAGGAACAAAAATTACTATGACAGAAGGAAAGGAGTGAAAGATTTGAAAATCATTATTGGTGATTGGGTGGTTACGAAGAATATGGGATTTGTGAGAAAAGGTGAGAGAAAATTTTCCAGACCTCAAAGAGTAATAAAAGTGTTGAATTCAGTAGTAACTCTGGATGATGGAAAAATGTGGAGTATGGGAAATTTATGCAAAGTCGATGCTCCTAATTCTGTTCAACAATTGGTGCAAATGTAAATGGAAAAAAAAATTCTTATTGAGTTTTATGTTATTGTTATTGGGTATTTTAATTTCTTGTTATTAATGTTTAATATGTATTAATCTTTATTTCATTGCAATTCATTGTAAGGGGGGAGATATGTGGAGATTTCATTCTCCCATTGTAGAACCCAGTGATGCCATAGTATGACATCACTGGGAGATTCTGAAAGAATGATCAGTTGATGAAGCTGGAGGTTGCTGTACACTTGTGAAGTTGTACTTATATGATTAAAGATCTTTTATTCATTAACCACTGCCTCTGTGGTTACTACAACTAGGCCGTCCTCCTGCCTGGCTGGAGGACCACCAGAACTATTTCCAGCACCTTCCCCCCTCCCCAGAATTTGCTTTTCAACCAAGACTGGATGCTCCATTCATCATAGTTAAAACAGTCATTATTTTGTGTAGCTCCTTCACAATATCACATATATGATCAGTCTGTTCCAAAGTACTCAGTGAGGGGAAGGGTTGGGTGGGCAGTGTTCAGCTCAGTGAGGGCTTTGTGGATAGACAGTGCGCAACTCAGACCTGGTCTGTGTGGGTGAGCAGCGCACACCTCAGTGGGCAGATTGACTGAGGAACTGAGGGCTTGGGCAGAGCACAGCTCCGTAGGGGCTGTGTGGATGACCAGCGCACAGCTCAGTGGGGGAGGTGTTGTGGGTGGAAAGGACAGAGCTCAGTGGGGAGCTGTGTGTGGGCAGTGCACGCACAACTCAATACGCAGGTGCTGTTTGGGGTCTATATGTGTGGACAATGCACAGCCTAGTGAGGTTATGTGTGGGTGGGGGTGTACTGCTCATTGGGAATGTATGTGGAAGACTGCATGGGTGGGCAGTACCCAGCTCAGTGGAGAGCTGCCTGGGTGGATAATGCACAGATCACTGTGGGCTTTGTGCGCAGAGTTTGGTGGGTGAGCATTGTACAGCTCAGTGGGTGATGTTAAAGGACAGTGCACAGCTCAGTGGGGTCTGTGTAGGTGTGATTATACAGCTAAGTCAGGGGCTATGTGGGTATGTAGTACACAGCTCTGAGGGGGGCTGAGAGGGTGGGCAGTGCCCAGCTCAATGGAGGGCTGTGTGAATGGATAGTGCAGGGAACAATGGTGGAAGGTGGGTGGGTAGTGCACCGCTCTGTGAGAAGCTATGAGAGCAGTGCACAGCTCAGTGGGTGTATGTGTGGGTGTGCAGTGTGCAGTGCACAACTCAGTGAGGGGCTGTGTGCAGTGCACAACTCCTTTGAGGGCTCAGAGGACTTTGTGGGTGGGCATTGCACAGCTCAGTGGGGGTCTGTGTGCTTGGGCGCTAAGTAGCTCAGCAGGGGCCTGTGGTGTCTGTGTTCATGGGCAGTGCACTGATCATTGTGAGAGGTGGGTGGGAAGTGCACAGCCCAGTGAGGTTCTATGTTTATGGGAGCAGAGAACTAAGACAGTACAAGGGAAGATAGTAAGAGTGTGCAGCTTCAAAAGCCACCTTTTTCTCACTTAGCTTTAGCTTAGCACAACCTGCACCCCTAAAAATGGCTCCAGCCCTAGTGTTGTTCGTTTCTGTCAGAACACCTTGTTCCCCCATCTACCCATTCATCCCGTACACTACGTATGGCCGTGCTCATTGGAATCTTCCCATAATCTAACCATAATTTCTCTGATGTTGACAGAACAAGGTGAGAGCCGAGAAGCCGAAAATTGCGGCTGAGATTGAAGAGCTGCACCAGCTCCTGAGAGATAAAGAGCAGACACTGTACCAGAGACTGGAGGAGATGGAGAAGGCTATCACCATGGAAGAAAATGCAGATATATCCAGACTGACCAATCAAATCACTTCTCTTGATGCCCTGATAACAGATCTGGAGAAGAAATGCAATGGACCAGCGTTGGACCTCCTGAAGGTGAGTCACAGCTTGGGGAAAACAAGACAAGACAGAAGAGCCAAATTCATACGGTGTGTGTGGCGTTGAATGTAAGTGGAGAACATGCATGATCAACAGACAGGGTTAATTTACACGGACCTCACCCACTGAGCTGTACACTCAACAAAATATACTGACAAGTTAAACCAAAGACAAATCCTTCTGCTTTGACAGCACAATGCAATGCATCGACTGATTCTAGTACTTACTTGTATAGTGGCAGCCCAACATGGTATAAAGTACAGCTGTACTACGTCAAACGATCCCATTCAGAAAATCACACAGTACTGTGTAGTAACCTCATTCAGATTATCTTACTGTGCTGTGTCACGACTGTATGACGAAACCATGCAAATATATTGCATGCCCTAAAGGTGGGCCCGAATTACAAAGGTAAAGTTAGACGAAAGTCTAACTTTACGTCTTTCGTTATTCACAAGAGCAATTTACTACTCGTAAATGCACTTTGTGAACACCTAAAGTCAAACTTTACGACTTTCAGTATTCATAAAGGGCCTTTACAAGAAGTAAATGCCTTTTGAGATTACAGAAAGTCATGAAGTTAGACTTTCGTGTCACTTTACCTTTGTGAATCTGGTCGCAGTCTTTACCTCGACTGCACCTTTACCACACATCCTTCTACCACGCATGCCTCTACAATGACTTTTGTTGTGAAGGCATGACTGGTAAAGGCGTATGCATGGAAAAAATACACCCAGCCCCCACCCTGAGCCCTAAAACTCAGTTCCCAGCCTTGAAAACGACTCCAACTCCTTCCCTAAAACCTGGCCCCATTCCTTAAAAACTACCCCGACTCCAGCCTTAAAAGCATCCCAGCCCCGACAGACCAGGTGATGAAGAAAGGAACTTCTCGTAGAATGGTCCCGTTGTGAAATATGGCTGCATTCTTTGGTACATCTGTATCAACAACAGCTTCAGGCTCTTCAATAAGGTTCAGTGCTATTCATCCAAACTGTAATTAAGCTCCAGTGCTCTTGGTCTTAAAGATTTCCTAACCTGAATTACGTTACTCCATTCATTTCATAATTTGTCTTCAAACTGGAACAATTCAGAGCGAAGTCCAATTTTTTACATGGAACATAATTAAATGACTGAGGCTCAGGTTTGACCAATTCTTCAAGAATATTAAGAGCCTCCTGTTTTGAATGAAAACACCCTGGTGTAGGAGACAGTGGTGCTTTTTCCTAAGTACTGGTTATATCCAGTTCTAGTGTTGCAACTTGTATGGGTAGACATTTTCCTACATATAATCAGAAGCTTAAGGGTCTTATCCTGTGCTTTATCCAAAATCCTTGTTTATTTATAGGCGTACATTTAATTCCATATAAATTTTTTTTTTTTTAAAAAAAAGTAGTGTGCCCTGGTAGCCCTTGAGTATAGACACTATTTGTTCCTCTGGTATATCTCTAATTATTTCTAGTGATGCAGGAGTTTTAGCAGGTATGCCGCCTGATCTCGGGAACTCTAGACTATAATACATGACGCATTCAGGATATATCAGACTGTACTGTCATCTGCCCTCAATCAGAAATTAAAAGCTCTGCTGTCTGGTGGGCGCATTATAGATATCACAAGCTGTGCTGTATCATGCAACCCTATTCAGACTACCACAGACTGTGTGTGTCGAGGGGTGAGATTGTCACCCTGGTGTCTCCTTAGATGAGATACTTGCATGTGTAGTTACATTAACGTGAATTGCACAACTAATACCTAAACTTCTGACCTTCTTTTGTTTTGCAGGATGTACGAAGCACCCTGGACAGGTAAGGTTGGTTTATTGTCCTCCTCTCAGTGTGTAAGGAGCAGGTCTGTCTGCAGTGTGGAAATGTCAGTACTGAGCTCATAGAAATCCACTCTGCTGCCAGAGCAATACCACCTCATACTATTATTAAATGTAGATCACACCATAGCCACTTTCTTCAAACAGTTGTGAGGTCCCCTAGCTTGTTCTCAAAACATCCACAGACTTTAAAAACAATTTTTCTTTCTAAGAAACATTAATTGAGTTTTTAAAAAAAACTACCTTGAAACTCCTCAAACTTCTAGTTTTATGGAAATAGCTCCTGACTCCAGGGAAACTCTTGTGTGTCTACAAAAAGCACCTTTATTCACAGAAACTACCTCAAGTTCTCCACAATTCCAGAGTACTCAAAACCTCCTTCAATACATTTCTGCAACACTGCAAATCCTTAAATGTCCCTCTAGTGCCTTGAAACATCATTTGAATTCTCTAAAACCCGCATCCTTTCCTAAACCTGCCTCAACCTTTTAGTAAGGAGCCTGTGTAGAGCCCTAGCAGGCTACAACCCTAGTTTTATGTCCTAGTTTAAGGAACATACATAATGTATTGCTTGTGCCTATCTGACTGCAAGTGGCCCCAGTACTTACGTTAAATTAGCAATAGGAATGAAAGTGGGCCCAATTTGCAAAGTTTTTCTGGGACATTAGCAGCTAAATGAAAGCACTAATTTAGAGATAATGATGGATATAGTAGAGAGACTTGTACTACAGTTGTTCAAACTGAGGCAAAGATTTGTGGTTGCTGAGTTACAATATTATAGTGCATTTCTTATTCAGGCTTACCCCCTTTAGGTTTAACTCTGTTTTTATTATTAATGCCATAAACAAAAGGTCATCTTAGGACAGTATTACCATCTCATGTACCCCATATCATCATCATCAAAGTCTTTATTTCGGGAGAGACGAACACATGAATCTTGGTTGACAATGTTTGGAGTAAAAGGTACTATAAAATGCTCCCTATACAGACTCGGGAATATAAAGAGAGGAATATAAATTGACAAATTCTTGAAGCAAATATACAAGTACAAAAAAGGACTAGAGCTAAACAAATTACAATATTTAAATTATTTTGCCTATCGGGACAAATCTAAAGTGCTAGTGCATTGATAAATATTGTTTAGATCTCATTTTGCTGATGAGTGCGGCCCGATTACGCAACAACAACCATTTTAAAACCTGTGCCTCAAGTGACCAATAAAAAGGATAAAAAGATTAAAATAGTAACATAAAAAACAATTATTTACAAGCCAAAATACTAGTGAAAGATGCACACCCGAGTGGGCTGATCATTATTATTTCAGTTTGTTTTATTCATGCCAGTCAGGGAAGTAGATATAGCCCTCCTTCTAATGGCCAAGAACTGGCCCAGAAATGTTGCAATTGCACAAGCATAGAGAGGTCTCGCATCTGACTTTAAAATGTGTAGGGCGTCTTTGTGGCTGTGTGTCCCAAGTTATCTAAATACTGGAGTTAGCCAAATCCTTCTAGGTCTGGCATAGACAGCACAAGCAAACAAGCATTTGCAATGCAATAGGTCTAAGTTTTAAGCTATTGGCATTGTAAATGACAATGTGTTTTATTTATGTTTCAAAAACCAAAACATAAATAAAAGGCATTGTTATTTACAATGCCAATAGCTCAAACGTGCGTATATGCGAAACCTGTTGCATTGCAAATGCCTGTTGGTTTTAGTTTCTAATGTGTTTGAGAAGGGATGTGCAGAGCATGCCCTAATATTTTTGACAATGGCCTACCTTCCCTGACATGGGATTAGCTGTTCTGGTAGCGGGCTCTCTGAATCAGTAGTTATAACCAGACCTTTTTATCTGTTCCACATGAGTGAAGGCCTATTGGCCCACTCAAGTAAAGTTCCACTGACATGCACTAACCTAGATCCCAGCACTACAATTCTAGTGCATATTTGCATGCACATATGTATAGGTGTGGCCTGCATGATGCATTTTTATTGTGTGTATGAGTAAGACAGAGTAATGGAAGTCTGTGAGTTTCATTTTAAAAGCTTGTGTCCTGATGATCTTCACCAAGTGGAATTGTGTTTTTTTCCAGACGGTAAAATTGTATTGCTGACGTTCATGAAGCTGTAAGGAGGAGGCAGGGCTCACTTTAGATTGATTTTATTAGGTCCTTTTTGCTGCATTGGGTTTCTGCTTGGTCTCCCTGAATGAATTAATGAATGAATGAACAAGTGATTCTTCTATAGCACACAGCTACTCAGAGGATTTTCCCGGTGCTTTTAGGCACTGAAGGGAGCAGAGCACAGAACCGCTGAGATCCTAACATCACTATAGTCTGAATAAGAGTGTTTTCAGCTTCTTTTTATATGTAACTTCCTTCAAGATAGACCTCAAGTAATCAGGCAGTTGATTCTACATACTTACCGCTCTGACCATGAAGGAAGAGCCTCACCTCCGTTGTCTTCGGAAGTGAGGTACTGCTATAAGTTTAGCATTGCTGAAACACAGGTACTTTATTCAGCTATATTCCTTAATACATTCATTAAGGTGCATAGGCTGAGCTCAGGCAGCCAATGACAAAGGGCAGTCTCCTTAACCCGGAAACAGGGGTGGGAGGAGTGCAGATTTAGGTGTTGAGAGTGAGGGCACCACACGGAGAGAATTGTTAAAGTTCAGTAATTGTTATGCCAAAAAAATAGAGTAGTTAAGCCGCACATGCGGATTAAAAATTCTCAATGAAATGTAACATAAAGTCCATCTAAAGTATTCACTCTATCTGAGTTCCGTGGCCGGGAGGCCAAGGTTCAAATGTTGTCCTCTGCTTAACATCCTGTGATTCTGCGCACTTCCCTTAATCTCCAAGTGCCTACGAGAAAATGAATATGTTCTCTTGCAACGTCACTGGAGCTCATTTAAAGTGCCCCAATACCTTTGTGTCGAGTTCACGCTATATACAATTAAGAATAAATCCTCAAACTGCAGGCCCGCTGCATCAATGGAACTTTTTGCATTGTACATTTCACATTTAATATGCCATTCCCTGGGAAGCAGGGGTTGGAAAGGGTTAAAAGGGTGGAGAAAAGGAACATCTGTGACGGGGAGAAGGGGCCAAGAACAACAAACCCAGAAGTGGTACTTGCGTGCGCGTGCAGTCTTCACTTTTCAAGAACTGCACTCATGCTTGTGGCACACCCGTGCTCGCTCCCCCAAGGTGGATGCCGCCACAGCACGAGTGGGTGCTTGAAAATGAGCAGAGCGACGGCTAAAGGCCCTCCTATGCAGCCCATGTGCACTGCGTAGGCGAGACCTAAAAAGACATGGCCTACTGTTTCATGAGGAGATGGGCAGAAGGGACAGCCCTTGGGCTAAGATGTGTTTGTCAATCAAGAATTAGTGAACGCATTAATGGGTAGACAGCATGTCTGAACTGGGTATTCAATTTCCTGTCTGCCGGCACTTTAATAAAATCAAGTTAGCTTTCAAGCCGGCTGATGGATTTTATATCAGTAAAAACATCAGTTAAACAGCCATGACAGATTTTCAGGAAATTCTTCTGTTCTACCCATGCCCAATACTGAGATTTTAATTGATCCCTAGACTATGTGGGCGGAAGACCTTCTAGCTCCTTAGGCACGCCCATGCCTGCCCGAATGGTGTTTATGTATTTAATCCACCCAATGTTATGATTTTTGTCCAAGGCAGAAACTTCAGTAAAAGCAGCGGCATAGGGGGCCAGATCTGCAGTAGTGACCATTCTATGCCAAAAAAGCAGTGAACGTAAGCTCACCTGGTCATTAATAGACTTGACACCCAGGTCAAGTTTCAAGGGGAGAAGGGGAGTGCTTTGGGGGAGTGATACCAAGCTCCTAAGGAACTTGTTTTCCACCGTTGAAATGGTGTTAACATTTATGGAACCCCACAGTTCTGCCCCGTATAGCACAATACTCACCACCTTGCAGCTATACAACTTGAGTGCGGGGGCTACAGGCTTGGTATAAGAAAGGTAGTGCTCCTACCCCAGGCCCCCGTTAACTGGGAACATTTCAGGGACACCTTCTCTAAGTGTTTCTTCCAAGCCATTCCCTTGGACATCTTGATTCCCAGGTAGTCAAAAGAACTAACTCGCTCGAGCGGAACATTATCTAGGACCAAATTGCCTTTAAAGGATTTGTGGGGATTTAGCATCATCAACTTGGTTTTAACAGTGTTGATGACCAAACCCCTCATATCACAAAATGCCTTAAAATGATTTAGACGTTTTTGTAGGCTCATGTCGATTTTGGGCACCAAAAGGGTGTCGTCAGCAACAATAATGTAGCTATTTTGTTGTTTGCCAACGTGGGAGCGTCGGCCGGAATGGAATACAAGAGATCGGCCACCTGAGTTAAGATACAGGGAAAAGGAGTGGGGCCAAGACACACCCTTGACGTAGCCCCCGCTGGATCTTGAATGGCTCGGTGGTTTGACCCTGGTTTCCCCACGTCATGCAGGCAAAATTATCCTCATGCAGCCTCATAAGTGATTCTAGGATTTCCAAAGGCATTCCTATGTCCCGAAGGACTTGCCAAAGTAGATCCCTGGGGACTAGGTCGAAAGCTGTTTTGAGGTCTATAAAGGCAAGATATAAACGGCCTTTCCCCACACAACTACCTTCCAATACAGCAGAACCAGGCGAAACGCCTGATTGATGTAGCCGATCTTCCGCCGAAAGCCCGCCTGGAGAGGAGAGAGGATGTCATTCTCATCCATCCAGGTCTGGATTTTAACAAGGAAGACCTTCTGGGCACAATCTATCAGGCTAATTGGATGGTAGTTGATGGGCTTCGACCTGTCCCCTTCCTTAAAAATGGGTATTACTTCTGCCCCCTTCCAGGTGTCCGGAATTCTCCCCCTACCAGCAATACCTTTGGCCAATTTCATGAAATAGGCTGCCCAGTTATCCCTATCAGCACGAAAGAGGTCACCAGGGATGTCATCAAGACCGGGGGTGTTAGCAGGGATAATGGCATCTAGGGAGCACATTATCTCCTCCCTAGTGAATGTAAGGGTACATGTAGGAACACCTATATCGTGGAGCATTTGGAACTGTCATTGGTAAAACCACTAGAATAGAACTCACTAAAATGTTTATGCCATTCTACGGCAGGAATGTTGTTTGCCAAGGGAGGTGTGCATTGAAAGTTACTTTTAGACACAAGGGACCAAAACATCCGACTATCAGGATGCCCAATGGCCTCTCCTAGATCTTCCCATCTCTTCTCATCCCATTCTTTTTTGGCTTTACCCCATATCATATTTAAGACATTCTCCATTACAATCCTTGTCTACCTTTAACAGATCTCTTCAGCTTTGGTACACACAATATTTGTAGGGTACAGTTTATATTAAAGACAAATCTGACCAAAATAAAAATGAAAACAACATCAAACTTACAACAAAGCCCCTTCCCACCCTCCTCTGGCATTGGTATTGCCTATTGCTATTCTGAGTCTGTCTTGATTCAGACTTACTAGCTTCAGTATTCATTGTGTTTCTTGGGGCACTCCTGTGTTTGTTATCTGGAGGATCCGAAGATATCTTGGGCATGTCATTTCATGAAATTCCGATGACAATAGGGCAAGAAGTGGTTTCCTAATATCTTTAAATGAGGCATGTATCCGTTCCATCTCCATGGTATACCACATTCTGGGGAGCCAACCTGTGTATGTGGGTGTTACTTGTGTTCCCCAGTGTGCCCCTAATGCCAGACCCATTTGGTTACCTTTGCAAGACTTCAATGGGAACATTAAGTGGTTTGGGAGCCCCAGGACAGTGTCGGAAGGTGTGGGATCTGTGTCAAACCTTAAAACAATTTTGTCTAATATTTTGGCCCAATACGTTGCTATTTGTGGGCAATCCAATAATAAATGCGGTAATGTTCTGTCCTCCTCACACCCTCTCCAACACGTTGGGCTACAATTTGGATTCCCTTTATTGAGACGTACAGGGGTTAAATACCAATAGGTAGCTTTTTTTTTGCTGGCTGTATTCCGTGCTGTGTGCTTAGCTCTTTAATAAATTTCTCCCCATTTTTTTTGATAATTCTATCCCTAATTCTTTTCCCACTTATTGTATCTGGTCAGTTTTTGACTGACTTTTGGCTGCACATATTGATTGAGTAACCAGTGCCGTATTTGCATATAATGGTATCGCTCTGACTCAGATATTGAGTAATCTTGTTGTAGAGGTGTAAATGGGATGATCAGTAGTAAGAAAAAAGTCCCTATTTTTCCAAAACTGGAAAGGCATATAAAGTGCGACCCTTCAAAACTCACAAACCCATTAATGCCATAACCACATTTCTAATAAACCACAACAATAGACAGAATATAATCAAAAAACAATTAAAAATGATATTAGACCCCACGGCGCGAGTGACGGCTAATGGCCATCTCTCGAGAATCATTACATTGACAAGGGGCATGAGACAAGGCTGCCCGCTCTCCCCGCTACTATTTGCTCTGGTACTTGAGCCGTTGGCTACAATTATTAGGACCACACCGCTGCTGCGTGGCATTACCTGGGGTGAAGGCTGGGAGGACAGAGTGTCCTTATACGCGGATGATATGCTAATCTACCTAGAGAACCCGGCAGAGGGAATTCCAGTGTTGCTGGCATTATGTGAACGACAGGGAATAGCCTCAGGGTACAAGATTAACTGGATGAAATCGGTGATCTACATGCTGCATGGGACCCCACCGTGTTTGGAGGCGGACTGCCCCTTGGTGGTGGAAACCATCTCCTTTCGATATCTAGGGATTCGGATCACCCGAGATCAGGTGACCTTTCAGGATCTCAACCTCAGGCCCCTGCTCGATAGACTGAAGGCGGACGTGCGCCATTGGAGGACACTCCCGCTGACGTTACTGGGCAGAGCCGCACTTTTCAAAATGATGGCGCTACCCAGGTTCCTATATGTTTTGGAAAATACGCCAGCACTGGTCCCACCTTCCTTTTTCAAACAGATAGCGGGGCAACTGTCAGGCCTACTATGGGGAGATAAACCGGCGAGGGTAGCACAGGTGAAACTGGTTAGGGACTGGTACAGTGGGGGGATTGCACTCCCGAATCTGGAACTATACTACTGGGCAGCACACCTCAAGGTGATTAACCAATGGATGCATGCGCCGCAGGAGGACCCGGCATACTTAGCGGACAGACGTCAGCTTGGCACGAATACACTACTTGCCCCACTCTACAACAAGGGCCTGACAGCGAAACTAATAGGCCCGACTAAGCACACTGTAACTTTATGGCACAAAGCCCAATCTCGTCTGAAATGGGGAGGGGTGATTACACAGCTTACACCCTTGTGGGACTCTAGGGCACTGGGCAACCTGAGACGTAGTAAAGGATTTGATAAATGGGACACTATAGGGATCTCCACGGTGGGGGATCTATGGACACGGGAGGGGGTGATCCCATTTGACACCCTGAGAGAACAGTATGAGCTAAACACCACTGAGACATACCGCTACATTCAGATTAGGCACGCATTGCTAGCAGTACTAACACCGGGAACCAACGTCCCGGAATCGGCCCCTTTGGAAGACCGACTACTCACTGATTACATGGAAGCCAGCGCCACCTCCCTCACATATCGCAAATTAGTAAATAACTTGCCTGACCCATTACAACAATTGAAAGAGAAATGGGAGGATGATGTCGGGGACCTGGATGAGGCAAACTGGAATGCCGCAATGGCATCACCTAGAGAGGCGGGTATCTCAGCGAGATTCCGTCTGATACAGTTCAAGATACTACACCGAGTATACTACACGCGCACCACACTCCACAAATTCCAGAGGGCAGAACACCCATATTGCTTACGAAACTGTGGGGAGGAGGGCACATTGTTTCACACCCTGTGGTCCTGTCCATACGTAATAGAGTACTGGAAGCGAGTGGCGCGCACGGTCGCCCAGACCTTACAGCTCCCGTTCACTCCAGACCCTAGAATTTGTTTGCTGAATGTGTGGGGCCCGACCGACCTCACGCCACAAGGGCGACTATGGGTGGTCATAGGGATGATGCTAGCAAAGCGAGATATAGCACAGAAATGGGGAGCGGCAGAGATACCGACTTTGGCACAGTGGTGTAAAAATATGGACATGATCATGATGACGGAACGGGCGATATACCAACAGAGGGCGAATCCACGTAAGTGGAATAAAGTATGGCTACCGTGGAACACTTATAGAGGGGAGCCATGCGAACCATTGCCCGAAGACGAGGAAGGGGATAGCTCAGAAGAGGACGATGAAGTAGAAGGAGAACGGGCGTGAGGGGGGAATAAGAGGGGATGGACACGGGCACACTGGGTCTCCAAAGTCCCGTAGGCATAAGAGAGTAGGCGGTTGTCTATGGAGGGAGGGATGTAGAGGTAGACGTGCAATGCCTAGAAGGTAATGTGTACAAAACAAGCTTCTGTCTAACCAAGTTACACACCTGGATGTTATCGTTGTTAGTTATAAAAAATGTAAAAGTTGCGATCCTGATGACAGCTGGCGAAATGTTGACGCCACTCGTCGTAATACATGTGATACTGAATTTGATATTGTGATGCAACAATAAAAACAAATTTAAAAAAAAAAAAAAATGATATTAGACAAGTTGTACAATTTATTCAATAATATAATTATTCTTTTTTATTTATTAAACATGTGGTTTGCTGGGTTTAGGTTTTGAGGGAAAGAATCGATATCAATAAAAGATCTTGTTGTTGGAACCTATTACTGCACATTAAGGCATTTATGAACTTCATTCTGCATACCTTATGAAGAAATGGAATTCATTTCCGCCTCGTTAATCAATTTGAGGTTATCTTCTTGTGTCTATTTGTGTCACCTTCTTAGGGATAGGTGCGATTGGTTGGATGTCAGGGTGCTTCTACATAGTGCACAGACCTTTATTAAGGAAAGGCTGGTATCACAAATTAGTTTATTAATTAACCATTTATACCTTTCTCCATACATAGTAGTAAACTATCTTTACCTTTGAATATGCAATGGCTGTTTTCTTTTAAGAGGTCAAGGGAGCCACCGTATTGTAATGATGCAGAGCTGGTGCTTTAATAAAAAAAAGGAAGAGATTTTTCACTCTCTATTCATTAACCTTCATGTAGCTAAATCGCTATAAAGGACAAAAACCTCCACTCACCCACGTGTCAGGGAAAAATGGTGAGACAGCTTATGACTGGATGCTTTTGACAATTGCGCTGTTTAATGGGCGCCTTTATGTATTGTCACGTCCTCCTTCAATTCGTCTTTGGTACCGGGATTTTGTAAATTATCCGGCTCTCAAATGTAAAATTAGTAGTTTCAGCGTTATTATACTCCCCTCATTATGGCTTATAGTACATTTCGCTCCACGTGCTAATGTTCTTTTAGGGGCCCTCTTATTAGTCTATAATCTTCACTGTTACTCTAGATTTAAACTTCACCCAGTGTAGACCTCTTTGGAAGCACCCTGTTCCATGTTCGTCTAACCGGTTTTGATTAAAAACAAAAGGCCGCCGTTATTTGCCGAAACTCCCGCTACTTATGGAGTTTTAATATAACTATCCATATAGTGCAGGTTGTTTTAGATCGTTATCGCTATCTTTAAAGGCTGGGTTAAAGTCCTCGCAGTGTTCCTCTACTTATCTGGTTCTCTCTAGTCCTCTAGGGTATATGTGCACTAACCCGATGTAGCCCCTTCGGAATTGTCTCTTGTTATCCCAACCTTGTTTTTACTCTATACTATGTTGTGGACCGTATTCTCCCCTTATCACAGTCCTTCTTGATTTATCCCTGCAGTATCATCGGAATAAGTTATCTCGTTCATTATCGAACACCTTCTACCTTACTGCATTTATCTAAAGCTCGCTGTCTTGTTCTGAATTCTACTGTACAGAGGGGTGGCGGAAGTGTCCTTTCCCCGCTCGTTTGTTCTATTTCCCTCTTTGATTAGGGACTTTTTTCTTACTACTGGTCATTGCTCCTTGTCCCTAATTGGATTTGTAAGGAGACCTCCCTGATCTTTTTATTGTAAATGGGATGATTCCTTCAATGTCAAATAGATGTCCTGCCGCTCTACAAGGAGTAGACTGCCATGTTGCATATGCCTGTGTGTTCAACCCTGGTGTAAATTCTCGATTGTCTGTCAGTGGTGCCATCGGAGCCGGAAAGGATATAAGCCCCTTCTTGGTAGCCACCCCCTCCCATACCTCTAGCAGTGGTTTTGTAACAGGTGACCTCAGTAGACCCGGTGGTCTATCTGCCTTCTTTAAAAAGGTATTTTCCATAAGGGTAACCCCGCCAGTGCCCTTTCCTGGAATATCCTGTGCTTCTACGATTCCGTTTTATTCCACTCTACAAAGTATCTTAGTTGGGCAGCCCTAAAATAGACCAGGAGATTAGGGAGTCCCAGACCCACCTTCTCTGGTTTCAAATAGCTCACATCTCTCGGCATTCGTGGCCACCCGCCCCCCGCCCAAACATAGTGAGATATGTCCTTTTGCAGCTTCATGAGCGTTCCCTTCGGCGGAGAGACCTGTAGCGTCTGAAAGAGGTATAATGCCTTTGGCAAAATTGACATTTTAATGGCAGCTACCCGGCCTAAGAGCGATAGGCGGTAGTGTTTCCAGCCGTTTAGCTCTTTCGTGATCTGCTAGCTTAGTTTGGCATAATTGAGCATAACCGTTTGTGTTACGGTTGAAGCCAGTTCGATCCCTAGGTATGGACTAGAGTCTGCTGCTTTAATACCCAAAGAGTGGTGTCCCTGTGCTACCAAGCCTAGTAATGATCCCGTTAAGTGGAGTAGCTGTGACTTCCCAACATTAACTCTGAACCCAGAGACCTGTCCAAATGCTTCCATTTCTTCCAAGAAGGCCGGTGGCGATCTTCCGGTAGACTCCAGAGAAGCAAGTATTTAATCAGCATATAAACATATGGTGTGCTGTTCCCCCCCAAATGGGATGCCCATTACCATGGGATTGTCCCTGACCCTTTGGGGGTCTTGAGGCTACTATGTTTGTGAACAATTTCAAGTCCACATTGAGAAGGGATAATGGGCGGTATAAACCACACACTATTTTATCCTTTCCCAGTTTGGGTAAGACCATAATTGCCACCGACAGCATTCCGGCTATATCGATCCTGGTCCCCCAAAAGAAATAAACCCGGTGCTAGGATATGACAAAAACCTAGTCGAGAACCCGTCTGGCCCTGGGGATTTACGAGGTTTAAGTCTCACAATCTCTCCAATCACTTCTTCCAGCCAAATCAGGTCATCTAGCATCTCTGCCTGTTCTTAAGCTATATTTGATGTGCGGGCCCATTCTAGATATGTCGACATGAGCTCTTCGGATCTATTCTCCCTCATATATAGTTCTACGTAGAAGTCCCTGAAAGCACAAGCTACATCTTCGTCCTCCGTGAGATCCTCCTCTTTATTAATTTTAATGGCCGGAATCTTGGTTTGTTGGGTCCAGGTTCTAAGTTTGCTTGCTAACATCCATCCCTTCTTGTCTCCCCCTATATCAGAGGTCTTCAAACTTTTGGATGTTGAGACCCCCCGTCAAAATTTTCAGGAGTAAGGACCCCCTCCTTGGCAAACATTTCTAAACCTATAAACAGGGTTACAGTCATTATGAGGACCTAATTATGCGGCAGGTGTGATTAAATTCTGTAGTAAGAAAATGTAATAATGCTGTGTGGTGCTGCATATTTTGGGATAGTATTGCTTCATTATTTTTACATTTACACAGAGTAACACTGAGGAAAGATTCCACCTCATCAGTACCAGTTTATAACTAAAATACCTCAATAAACAACAGAAAGCTGTCTAGTCAACCTTTGTGAAGGGCCTTCACTCCGCAGAAATACATGTTGCCACATTAGAAGCTAACCTGACCCTAGCCAGGAGCAGCAAGGGTCCCTTAAAACCCTGGCGGTCTTGTGCAGAAATAAGCAGTTTACCCACACCTCTTTCCTCCCACCCCTTCCATTCCATCCCTCCCTCCTCTCCCAACCCCGGATCCCTCTCTCACTTTGCAGGCCATTTTCTTTCACCCCTTTTTACAACTTCCGAACTCTCCCTATTAAACCTCTCACTTCACCTTTAATCACCTCCTGACATTGTGTCTTTTCACTGCCCTCATCTCCAACAGGCTCTTGCATTTATCTCATGGCCTTTCTGGCCCGCCACCTCTCTCTTGCCCCTCAGTACTTCTCATTCACATCAAGTCTCTCCTTTCAAATTTCTGTCTATTTGCATCTTCCACCACTGCAGTGCCCAATTCATCTTTCACATCTCCCCTTCGTTCTTTCACACCTTCTTGAAACAAAGTCGCTCTCCCCTGTTACCTAAGCATCTATCTCATTACGCCCTCTCTTCCCCTATCTCTGCTGTCCCTCACCCATGTTGCATCAAATTCTCTTTTTACATCACAGATCATCTCTCAGCCACCTTCTCTCACAGTTTAACAGTAACCCTCCTCTGTGCCTTCACCTTTCGCTCACACTCACCTCTATTTTTGTCTTTCTGCACTTCCTTTGGCACTTCACATTTCTCCTCATCTCTGACCTCTTAAATGGAATTCTCTAGTTCCCTTGCTGTGTTCTATTATCCCATCTCCTCTCACCCTCTCATCTCTCCTCACCGAGCAAACAGGTCGATTTATAGTATAAACCGGCCCGTATACGCATCTCGGCCTGTGCTAATCTTCCTATTGTTCCGTAATTCAGGAAGGCACGATTTGTCGGTCTCGCTATTTTGATGCAGGCTGCACAGTTTTGGCACTTGTACCCTCTTTTGCTTCGCTCCACCAACAATCTATTATTTGGGAGCTATAAAAACCTTGCTCTTCTATGTGTTTCTCATTTGTCATTTTAGGCAGCAGATGGGTAGGAGCCCTAGGACACCTTTTGGTAACAGTAGCACACTACAAATGGAAATAATAGGCAGTAGTGTGACCGGGAATGTGCAACCCCCTTTCTATCACTCCACGACCCGCCTTGGGGCCGCACAGTTTGAAGACCCCTCTCCTATATAGTACGAATATTTTAGCTGTAATGCTCCATATTCAGCCCTGTCGAGGTTTAACCCTGCTAATTGCATCCTCGCTGCCTTAAGCTGCCTCCACACCCTCGGCGCTCCTGTCCGTCTATGCACCCGTTCCAGTTCTAGGACTTGCACCAAAAGTTGGTCTCTTTTATTTCCACTCCTTATTCTCTGCTGCCATGATTGCGATTATCTCCCCCCTAACCACTGCCTTCATGGCCTCCCACAGCGTAACTTTAGAGATAGCTGGAGAGTCATTCATCTCTAAATACTCTTTAATGCATTTAGTGAGTTGTTTCATCACTGTGTCTTTATGTAATAAGCTTTCTCTTAATCTCCACCCCCCTGAGTGTCTCCGACGTGCAGGTAACAGCAGGGATACAGTCACCGCATCTGGGTCTGAGAGTGCTGCGGGCTCTATGCTCGTTTCCCTCACTAATTTGTCTAGCTCTGCTATGCCCAATATGTAATCCAGCCTGGTATGTCCCATGAGCATGAGAATAGAACGTATACTGCGAAGCTGGAGGGTATTTAGCCCGCCACAGGTCCACCAATCCAATGGATCGAAGCCATCAAATCCCATCTTGTGAGATCTCACCTCCTTGTGTGTAGTGACTCCCTAATTTATCCTTAGATGCCTCCATTGCTTTATTTAAGTCTCCTCTGATTAATGTCAAATGGGTTTGGCTATTGAAGGCCTCTGAGAGAGCCAATTTCAAAAACTCTTCCTCGGCCAACATTGGGGCCATAGACCGACTCAACCGCTATGGTCTGTCCTTCCTCCTGTAATGTGTATGCCAAAAGTCTCCCCTTGA
Organism: Lissotriton helveticus; assembly: GCF_964261635.1. Classification (NCBI taxonomy): domain Eukaryota; kingdom Metazoa; phylum Chordata; class Amphibia; order Caudata; family Salamandridae; genus Lissotriton; species Lissotriton helveticus. The sequence goes on from NC_136063.1 coordinate 88,330,621, forward strand.
TCTCTGCTATTTTATCTGTCACTTCTCCTCGGAACCGTCTACCAATCAGGATTGCCACTCCTGCTTTCTTGTCTGATGTGGACAAAAAGAATTGCCGGGGAAGATTCTTGACCGTAACCGGTGCCAGTCCTTGGATATCAAGTGGGTCTCTTGAAGGAGGCACACGTCTGCTTCCGAGTTCACCAGGTATGAAAGGAGAGCTTTCCTTTTTGCGGGGTTGTAAAGCCCCTTCACATTAAGTGTAAGGACTGTAAAGTGTGGTATGACATGTCGTGTGGATAAACTTTTTGCAATCCATAGATATTTCTGCAAGCGATGCCTCTTCCCCGTCCCCGCCCTCCTTACCCTCTTCCTACCCAGCTCTGCCAGTAGATCTTGTAACCTCTATACCATGAATGAGAGACCCTTTCCTCCCCCCCAACCCCAACTGAAATACCAACAGTTCCTCATATTGTCCAGGACCCGCAGTTCGGTCCCACGTGTCTTTGGTGTAAAAAAGGTTTGGGTGCATAGTGGGGTCAATCCCTTATCGGCCTCACTGCTCCTGGAGAGGTCCCCCACCCCTGTCGCCCACCGGGCCAAGTCAATGCACTTATCTGCCTTTTCCCCACTCAATCGCCTTCTGGAGGCGTATTCTCTTTAGACAAGGAGTCTAGAACAGCTTGACTCTCTTGCACCATTGTGAAGGAATCCGGCTTCCTTGCACAGTCCTTTGTGGGGCCTCCTTCTATTTTCTGCCAGCATCCCCGCAATGTCGAGCGTCCTCGTCCTCCGTTTTCTTCTTGGTCCATGTGTTTAATCCCCAGAATCTGGCAAACGTCCCGCAATAAACGCATTTGATGTAATTTGCCCTGCTATTTGAATATTAACTTGATGTGGTATCCCCAGGCATACGCCACCCCCTGTCCCCGAAGATATGTTGTCGCCAGTCTGAATTCACTCCTTTTTTGCAGGGTTATTGCAGCAAGATTGTGAAACAATGCTACAGGATGGTCTGGACATTCAAGAGGTTGCTTGTCCCGGGCCTCACGTAGTATCAGCTGTTTCAACTAAAAGTCCGGTAAATAAGCTAGAATGTCCAGGGGAGGCGCTACTGCTCTTCATGGCATCCCCACCCTATGTGCTCAATCTATTTTGACCTCGAAGTCCCGAGGTACCTCTAGGATGTGTCGAAACAGGCCTTGTAGGTATCGAGTGATGTCTGAGCACTCTTCTTTGGAAGGAACCTCTTTGACTCAGATATTATTCTGGCTCAACCGGTTCTCCAAATCTTCTGAATGTTCCTGTAGGTTGATTTGTTGTGACTTGAGCCAAATAACCTCCTTCTGCAATTGTTCCATTTCCTCTTCTTGAGCTTGGTTTCGATCCTCCATCTCAGCCACTCTCTCGCCCACTGCATCTATTCTACGTCCCTCCTCACTTCTTTCAGCTCGGATGCTATTTCACTTTTCAGAGTTTGTAGGTTTTCACGTAGGGTTGTAAATAGCATCTCTAAGAAGGGCTGCGGGACGTGCGTCCTTCTCCTCCGATGTGCACAGGAGGCTTGGTGAGCATTTCTTTAAGGGTATTGTCTTTATACCCACGTTCGGCAGCCAAGTCAACGCCTGGTGCCACTTTCTTTTTTGCCGCTTCCTTTTAACCGGTATCCTGGGGACCCCCTGTGCACTAGGCCACCTGTCTTGGTAGAGAAATCAAGGCCCCATTGCGTCCTCTTAATGTTGTGGTCCACTGCACTTTCCCTGGTCTGCTCCTTCAATGGTTTGTACAATAAGGATGAACCGCCTCTCTCAGCTGCTGCCGCTACGGTGTCACGTCCTGCCTTTCCTACGACTTTTGGGGCCAATTGCTGCCCGCCGGGGTCGATCGCTGGTGTCTATGCATCTACTTCCTTATCGGGTGTTATTGTGGTTTCCACCGCCTTCCTACGCACTCCCTGCTCTACTTTGAATTCAGCCGCTGTGGGCACCTGCGTGTGCCTTCACCCCTTCGTCTCGCCGCTCTCTTCACCCCTAAGTCCTTGTATCTGCTAGGGTGTGCTTTGGTGATCTTTCTTCCTCTCCAGTCTGCCTCTTATGGCTCCCTATGTCGAGCCCTGGAGTGTTCTGTGGCCTCGTTTGCTGATTTACTTTACTCCAGAGTGCCCTGCTATGGTTCAGGCCTCCTACTGAGTCTGTACTCTTTTAATATATTTTTGAGGCTCCAAGGGACCCTATGGGCACTGTCCCCATGCCTTCCCGCTCTGATGGTTATCTGGCAGGTTCCCACTGTGTCTGCGTCCCTCCACCCTACTTGCTTCATCGTAGGCCGGCTACCTCCTCTCCCCGGGGCCTGGAGAGTTGGGCCCCGCTCCGCCAGGCAGCTCGCTGTTTGCCTGGAGTCGGGATTCGAAAATCGGCCTCCACTCTTTCCGGCTGTCAGTGGCGCCGACCCAGCATTGCGTTCACTGCATCTACTATCCCTGCAGCTCGGCACCGCTTTTCATTGTTTCCCTCCGTCACCAGGAGAGTGCCGCCGCCATTATGATCTGAAGCATGCAATCTCCAGCGCCCTCATTGCTGCACCTTCTCCGTGGGGTCTCCTATCTCCCCTTTCCATCTGCCGCACTCTTGCTCCTCCTCCGCTACTTTATGTGGATTATGGGCAGCTTTCTTTTACTGATACCAGCCCGTGGGACAGATGGGAGCGGGGAGACGAATGAACCGTGTCTCACCCGATCCCCATCTTGGCCACACCCCCAGGCTTGCCCCCTTTAGAACCTTTTACCAGCCCTATCTTCTTGAAGACCTTGCATCAGTTCAGTGCGACCAGACCAGGGTGCACAGAGGTGAGTTGTTTTCCTTGCTCTCACCTGGCGTTTGAATGACTCACTGATATTTAAATATTGACTCCCTGAGGCACATTATTCCATATACAGATAGTTCCAGGACGAGTAGGCTTGCCGTCCTTCCACCTCCGTAAATTCTCTATTGGAAGGTGCCAATTCATGCGACTTAAGATGAGCTGTTGCAGAAATCAAAGCACATTAACACATGCCACAGCTGGTTTCAATCTATTCCTACCTTATCAAACAGGCAGTTTCCCACCCCCCACCCCCACGTTCTGATGAAGATCCTCCATGGTGATGATGAACAACCATGCAGTCCATAGAGTCGAAACCTTAATGCTATTTAGGTGTCTGGACACAAGCTTAACCTCCCCCCTGGGACTGAGGACCTCCAAGGAAATCTCATAGTTGCCCCTGGTGAAGTGGATTATACTTGCACTAGCAGACGGTTACACACTGCGTTCAAATTTTACTGTATTTTTATTCTCAGTCACTTCATTTTTATTAGGTCGAGCCTTCGCAGCGCATGCGCTGAAAAGGAAAACGACCTCTTCCGAGCGCTTAGGGTTTTCAGCCAAGCAGATGCACGCGTTGCCATTGCCTTCAATGCAACGCGTGCACGTCAGGAGATTCCCTCTCGGGAGCTAGCGGCCCATCTGGTCGCAATTAAGGCTCTCGCGAGTGAATCGCACCCGTCCCCTCTCCTCCCCCCTGCTGCCGCGTGAGTGCTTGTCACTCTCTGTCACGTCTGACAGTTGCTGTGTTTTTCTTTCAGATGCGAATGCGTTTTATCGTTAGCATTGTGAAAATGCGATGGTAAGCCCTATAAAAGAGCTATATGTTATTAGGGCAACTTTTCCCATGCCCAAAATTTCTACATCTAAATGGCCCACTTCACTAACACCCCCGAACCTCCATTTCTCTAACATCTAAACCACCACTCTTTCCACATTACCCTCGTCCACACCTCGACTGCCACGCCCCCAGCATCCTCACACACTGAGTGGTATCCCAATATGTCCAGCACCCCCACAACTCACTCCGCATCCCTCGTCTCCACCAGCACCCCACAACTGGGCACGGTACTTTCTGTATACCCGCATGCCGCCTCAAGCTCCCCATTTTTTGGGGGGGTTAGTGTAGTAAGATAATGGACGCATAAATTGACTTATAAGAAGAAGGTAAGTTATTTATTGTAAGTAGTAGCAGAATGGAAAAAGTGTGGCTCTCCCTCTGGCCAGTCAACAGCAACTGACCAGAAGTAGAACGACCAGCGCACATAGGAATGTGGAATGCACTGAGCACAGTGCTCCACACTCCACAAGCAACATAGAAGATTACCACATATCCTCTTCCCTTAAACAAATAAAAATATATTGAGATAATTTAAACAATTTCCTAAATAAATCCATAAAGATCCAAATAAATGAAACCATGACATACATCAAGAATAGGTAAATGAGTATGAATAAAATAACAGCACAAAATAGAATAACTGTGAAATACATGTCAATGCAACAAATCACTTGCAAATATAATCTTTTAAATAACCTGGAGGATACATTCTTACCTCCCGAGTAGGCTGAAGTACATCCAAGGAAACTGATGGAGTAGGAGCAGGAGCATCACCTCCTCCCTGTACAGCACTGTAAGAAGCAAAGTTTCCTTGAGAATTACAAGTTAAGTCATTGTCAGACATAGTTAAAAACGTGTTACCCGTAGCAGTGTCACAACCATTACCTCTGACCATATCATCTGTACCTACCATGCCCTTTTGATATAGAGCCACCCTTCTATAATTCCACTTGTCACCATTATCTAAAACTACACCATAAGGTAAAGTAGATTTAACTGTAAACGGTACTAGAAATTTACTGAATGAACTTCCAGGTCTGCCAGACCGTACTTTCACCCAATCACAAGAGCAAATCCTCCTCTCTAGTCTTTTGTTGTGATTCATACTACTTTGTGATTAAATGGAAATTGACTTGTCCTTAATCATGTCTTTTGTTAATATATCTTTCATCCAAGTGGGAACCAATTTCGCGTTAGGTGCTCTCCCACGCATAACCTCAAAAGGTGTTTTGTTGGTGACACTGTGTACACTACAGCGATATGCCCAGACCATTTCTGATACCAAAGAATCTACTTCTTTACCACTAGAAACAGCCATTTGAATGACACCTTTGATCAAACGATTTGCCCTCTCAACAATTCCATTTCCCTGTGGGTTGTACAGAGAAGTACGGCTATGTCTAATGCCACATGTGGATAAAAACTCTGTCATTTCAACAGATGTTAATTGAGTTCCATTGTCTGGTAACAGTAAAGAGGGTATATTCTCTTCACACCACATATTCCTCATTACCTGTATAGTAGTTGACGTAGTAATGTCTTTTGTAAATTTTACTATCAACCACTTTGAATGAACATCTACCACAACAATACCAAACCGTAAATTCTCTTTAAGACCATTCATGGGACCTATAAAATCATCCATACATACAGTGTGCAAAGGTAACCCTGGGTCTGAAATGTGATAATGAGATGCTTGAACACCAACCTTCAAACGTTTGTCACTTTCCCTACAAATATCACATCATCTACATCTGAATCCATCCCTGGCCACCACCAATTCATCCTAAGTCTTTTTTTAGTTCTAGTTTGTCCCAAGTGCCCTTCATAGAACTATCTTTTAACAAGGCATCAACCCACTCACTCTTAGTTAACGCCTGCGGTTCACATACATTCAACACATCCTGTACAAAGGCAACTGCACCCTCATTCTCGAGGACTGCCTCTTTATCTACTGTGTCCCAGTCAAGTGACAATCTTGATAAGCAGTCCGCTTGTATGTTCCTCTAACCTTGGATATACTCTATATTGTAGCAAAATTCCTGAAGGCGAGAAGCCAACCTTGTTAATCTTGCTGAGCACTTTGCATCACCCCCGGTAATAACACACGTATAAGAGGCTTATGATCAGTTTTCAATATGAATTTAGACTCCCATAAATAGGTTCTAAAGTCCTCACACGCCCACGCAGCAGCCAAAGTCTCGCGTTCTATAACTGAATAGTTTTTCTCACACACAGTTAGCGTTCTGGATGCAAATGCTACTGTCTTTTCTTTTCCATTATAAACTTGAGCCAACACAGCTCAAAGTCCATCAACCATGAGCACAGACTGTAACTTAGTGTCAAAAGGCGTAAGGATATCAGCATTGCAAATGTCCTTCTTAATGCTATCAAAGCACAGTTGTTGGACATCACCCCAAATAAAACAAACTCCCTTTTTTAGGAGAGACCTTAAATGTACAGTCTTTGTCGAGAAATCCCTAATAAATTTGGAATAATATTCAATTAAACCTAAAAATGAACGCAATTTGTCCTTATCTGAGGGTACAGGAGCTAAACGAACAGCATTTAAGAGATCTTTCTTAGGTTTCACACCAAGTTCTGAAATCTCATAACCTAAATAATCCACTCTATCCACCAAGAACTTGCATTTTTCTTGTCTTAATGTAAGACCAGACTCTCTAATTTTGAATATCGCTTCACGAAGAGTGTGATTATGTTGCTCAACTGTGTCCCCAAATACTAGAATGTTATCCTGGAAAAAAACAATGTTCTTCATCCCCTTAAACAACACATTCATTATTCTCTGAAATATGCTTGCTGCTGAACACAACCCAAAAGGCATCCTGATACACTGAAAAATTCCTTCCGTAGTGATGAATGCCGTCAATGGTTTGGAGTCTTCATGTAATCTGATTTGGTGATACGCGTTTTTTAAAAATTCATTAATGTTAGGTAGTGGAAATGTATCCACCACCACATTCTGGTTAAGCGACCTGAGGTCAATGCAGAACCTAAACTTGTCATCCGATTTCTTCATGATAACTACTGGTGAAACCCATGGCGAACTCTCTGCAGCTTCTATCACCCCTGAATCAAGCATGTCTTGCAGCATTCCTTTGATTGCCTCCCTAGCCACTAAGGGTGTTCTACGTACTCTATGCTGTACTGGAATTGAGTTGGGTTTAAGAATTATTTTGTGTACATATCCTTTAAAACAACCTAACTCTTTCTTAAAGACATCCTTAGCTTCTTCTAAGATTTCTTCTATTGAAAGATTGTCAACAACTAAAACTTGTGTTGGAGCTCTAGGATTTATGATAATAGACAGATCAAATTGATGCATCCATCCTAAAATAGGAGGTCCATCTTTTGGTATATACACCTTGCCTTCCACTAGCCTACCTTTAAATTCAATAACTGACTTCATGTATCCAATGAGATCGATAGTTTCCCCTTGATACCCTTCTGGATTGATATCTTTAGGTTCCAATGTGGTGTTGGGCCAGAATTTGTCATAAATGTACCTTGGGATGTTGGTATACATTGATCCGCAATCAACCATTAAGTGCACAACTGCTCCATTAATTTTAAATTCAGCCTTAGGTCTGTTCTTCCTACCACTTTCATCATTGGGATCATCTACACATAGAATTCTATCAACCTGTGAAGAAACCTCATTGTTAGTGCCACATATGTTTACACATTGAGCTAAAGAAGTATCAGCACCATCTATCATGGCTACTCTCTGTTTGAAGGATTTCCTGCACATATTAGAAAAATGATCTTTCCGTCCACATTTTAAACAATTTTTGTCCACAGCAGGACACTTGCGATTATCAGCATTGTGGTATGTGCTACCACACCTAAAACAAGATCTAAATTGCTGTCTGCCTCTTTGAGAATATTTTGTTCCTTTAGAGATTGCCGCAATGTCTGAGTCTTCGCCAGATATGCAAGAAACATTGGTAGGATTCATCTCCCCCATGCAGTATTGCGAATGTTCAAGTACTTTCGCTATCTCAATGGCATCCTTCAGGCTTGGGTTCTTCGCTGCCCAAAGTCTCTCTTGTGTCTTTTTACATTTACACTGTACGATTAATTGGTCCCGAACCAATTCATCTGTCATTTCCCCGAACTTGCACTTCAGAGATAATTCTCTTAATTTCGAAACAAAGTCATCTATAGACTGATTTTCGCTCTGTCTGTGGGTGTAAAATTGATACCTATTCATTTCTATGTTGATCTCCTTAGCGAATCGTGTTTCTAAACGCTTCTTAGTTTCCTCATATACGTCTTCAATTGTGTTACCATTGGGTAAAGTTGCTAAAGGTAAGTATTTAAAGATACGTTGTCCTTCTTTACCTAAATTGTTTAATAATAAGGCTTTTTTTCTTGCCGCAATAGACTTAGATCCCTCCATGGCATCTATACAGTTCTCGAATATAGGTAGCCAATCCTCCCACTCTACTGAAAGTGGTCCTGGAGAAGCTAAAAACACAGGAGGTGTTACTATTGTACCTTGGTTAGCCATTGTGAGTAAGCAGATATCAATATGAATGATAGTTTAAGTATATAATTTGAAATGGTTTACTTCCAATTAAACTCCTTACTTGTGATCCGAAAATATTGGTGTAAATAAGATAAAAATCTTAACTGGTCAAAATTCCAAGTCAATTACACTTGTTTCCATGGCAACAGTTCATAGTTAAACACAAAATTCTCCTATCAAAACTGGTTTTTGCTCGAGAAAGGTAAAAAAACAAAAACTCTGAATTTATTATACACTCGCCAACTTCCGATTATACAATCGCCAACTTCCGATTACTATTCGCATCAATACTTGTCCCTCGTAACTCACTGGAGTTTGTCAAACAAGCTGTTGCTTCATCAGAGTTTTTTTTTTTTTAATTAAAATGGCCGCCACGTCGTTTTGACGTTTATTTCCACACTGGATTGGGCGTGTTACTCTTATGCACCGTGCGTGGTTCAACAATCTTTCTTGAGGCGATCGAGCTATATGACAATGGTTACCATCAGTTCGAGATCGCTCAACGTGATGTCACCAGCTCGCATCAGCTCGCGCTTCAAACAAATTTTAACGGTCACTCCCAATACGCTTCCAGTATTTTTTTCCGTATTTACTCACAATACAGCCACTCCAAGACGGTAATACACCCAATGTATTAATGAAGATAACTTCTCCTCCAAAAGCGTCGGTTTCTTCAAACGGCAGTTCCACTTAAACACGCCGGAATTCGTCAGCCACTCCACTCTGCTTAAATGACCCAGCCAGACCGTCGCCAAGAAATGTAGTAAGATAATGGACACATAAATTGACTTATAAGAATAAGGTAAGTTATTTATTGTAAGTAGTAGCAGAATGGAAAAAGTGTGGCTCTCCCTCTGGCCAGTCAACAGCAACTGACCAGAAGTAGAACGACCAGCGCACATAGGAATGTGGAATGCACTGAGCATAGTGCTAGACACTCCACAAGCAACATAGAAGATTACCACAGTTAGACATGTATCAGGGCAGGTGTGCACGTTCCACGCGCCAGGCGTGCTGCTCGCACGCTTCCCAACCCAGGAGGGCTGCGCAGAATCCCCGGCGCGTGCTCCCGTGCTAAGGGGCACCTGCATCTTGTTAGGGGCGGTTTACCTGTGGCTTGCAGCTCAGCAGCAGCGGGAACAGCGGCAGGAGGGGGCTCCACCCGTGCCTCATTGTGCACCTCTGCTTCCGCACCACGTCCCAGGTACCTGCCCGGCTCCCCGGGACCAGGTGCTGCCAGCCCCTCTCTCACGGAACCACAGGGCAGACTGACAGAGAAAAGGAACACATAGAGCAGGCAGATAACAGACATCGATCAGACTGAAGGAACACACAATAGAGACAGACACATTGCATATAGAGACAGCACACAGAGCAGTCAGGTAACACTCACAGAGCAAACAGAAGGAGCACACCGAGTGTGCAGGTATTAAGCACAGAACAGACAGGAGACTTACACAGATCAGGCAGACGTTAGGCCCAATGCAGGCAGAGGGAGCCACAAGAGCAGGACAATATTAGACACGCAACAGGAACGCCGGTGGAACAGAACAGGCATGCATCAAGCAGATCGTATACGTTTCTCTGGTACACAGCAAACATACAAACATGTTCCCACAGAGCAGGTAGATAAAAGGCATAGAGCAGACAAAAGGAACAGATGGATCAGGCAGATAACAGTCAAAACAGTCAGAAGGACCACAGAACAGACCGGTAATATGCACACAGTAAACAGATACAGGACAACAAGCAGGTACCGTCGACATGTCACTAGCACAGAGCATGCACACAAGCTGTTGCGGAGCAGACAGCTAACAGGCACGAAACGACATAAACGATCTCAGAGTATGCATAAAACAGACAGACTATACAGAGATAAAAGGCATAGTGCAGGCATGCAGTCATTTAGTAAAAGGCATGCCCTAGATTTTGTTGTATTTCTATCTAGGACCTTAATTCGATATTCCCGATTCATGCCCTTTTGTGGTTATAATAAATAGCATCCTTATAAAGGCATAAGAATCAGATCCATATTTAGTAATAGCCCATGCAGTCCAAAGCACAGCAAGGCTACTCCCATAGACTCCTAGAAAGCACAACGCAATCTTTAAACAAACCAAGCCTTCAGCAGCCCGGGAAATCCCCTCCTGCTTCTGTTTTGATTTACACTAGAACTCCTGGAGTCCAGAAAGAACTGTTAGTTCTTAGTGACGTCTTATGTCCAACCTTACGTCAAACCCGGCACCTTTAAGGTATAAATATACGTTGCCTTAAGCAAACACACGGTGGTGTGGAGCAGAGCGGTTATCTACTTATCCGGAGCCCAGCTGATGCGAGAGCTGAAGGAAACCGCCCCTCCCCTTTTGACGCGCTGGAGAAGCTGCCTTTTCTCACGCCAAGAAATCCAGCTCTGGGGTTCCCAAGTCACCCTCGCGGGTTGCTGGGAGATCGAGTACTGAAACGCGAGATACAAGACCTCCTTCATTCTAGAACCAAGGTACGGAACTGAATAAAACCTTAGAGAGAATTCTTGATTCCTATACTTGGCAAAAAACCCAACTTAACCTAAAAACTGCAACTTACTTACTCCTTCCCACGTATTAGGCGTAGGTCAGGTACACTGGGGTAGGCGTATCTTAGAAGCACCAGTTGAGTTTGTTAGCCTATGTTTTTATGTATGTATATATTTTACCCATTTTAAAGTATCATATGGCTAAGAAACCATTTTAATGCTTTTACAGTATTATTTCCTAATACTACTCTTACTGTACGCACTTTACTTTATGATGAGTATTGCAATTATGGCAATTCATTTCTCTTGCATGAGAAAGAAGACTGCTCAATAAAATAACACCTTTTTATTGAAAACGCCCGTCTCTCTATTTCTCTGCACTCTGGTGAAACTAAGCATGCACGATTGACTGAGTGAAATAGCTGCCTATTGTTTTCACACGACTCTAGAGTTACACTCTTTATTCTGAGGGAGCAAAGTTGTCATGTTTATGCGGTTGTCAGAAACTGAATCCCTTCTTGTCTAATCAGGGAAGTTCACTCCTCCCTGTTCATTCAAGAAAGTTTCCTGTGAGCTCTGAGCTAGCTGGCAAACCTAAATTAAGTTTAACATAGTCAGTAGAGACCTAGATGACCTCAGTCCTACATCTACACTGCTGTTTATGTTATCCAATGCGCAGAGCCTATTGGGAAAATAGGAACTACACTACATGGCGCCCAACGTTCGGTAAGGCGATAATCTAACGCAAGACACTAGAGTAACTCAGTCGTGCTTTTCACACAGACCCCTTTTTCCCGTAAAAACTCCAATAGACGTCTGGAGTGGGTGAAAGGTTAATATCCGCTGGAACTTAGTAGGATGAAAATCCTATGTATTAGTTTTTGGTATAGTCAACGTTAAAGGATACAGTGTTCCAAAATATTGTGCACCTAATCTTTGTTTCCTTGAAACTTGATCTGCAACAAAAAAACTTTCAGTCAGTAAAATGGCAGAAAGTGACGAAGAAAGGGAGCGAGTAAGACTAGCAGCTCAACTCATAGCAGACGACACACTTCACCAAAACACCGACCCGGACGCAATACACATCCCGGTCAATATAAGGAAAACCATAACTATAAAACGTATAGAAAATGGATTAACATCAAGAGGTGGTACAGTCGTATTTGATTTGTGGTAGAGGCACATGAGTTTCGGCAGACAGAAGTATTCTATACCTGGATAAACTTTCCAGTAGCAAATCCTGTAACACATGAGTTCCACTACTACAAAATAGCGGAAGCTCCAGAGGAATACTCTCCTTTCGAGGAAGTTGAAATTCCACTAGCATAACAAGAGCACCTGCTCTTATTTAAAGGTGCCCTAAAACATCAAAATCACATCACCGGGCTCGGTCCACTTGGTAGACCAGGAGCCACGTGGCCGGTTCTAGCCAGCTACTCAACACACCCAGACATTGAAACAATGTCAAGCGAAGAACTCCTAGTTAAACTAAAAGAACTAACAAAAGTATACAGAGAATTAGTTCAATTGGCAAGGACGATATAAAGTACCTCCAGAAATTGAAGGAGACAGATATAACAGACCAACCATTTGAGATTGCTAAAATCATAGAAAAATCCTATGAAGAATTAGGAAGAGATAGTTTGGGTGGTAAACTGGTAAAACCCCAACTAATTGAAAATCCTGAAAAATATATATATTAAAAATAATCTAAATACTCCGAAAAAGAGCTGGGATGGTAATAAACAATCCACTCCCAGAGAAAAACACTTTCAGTCCAGAGGAAGGTCTCCCCAACGAAGGAATAAATCACCGGTTGGAAGAGACAAGTCTCCCCAAAGGGAACCCTCTGAAAAAAGATATAATCTTAGAGATAGGGATAAAATAAGAAAACCTAACAGATATCAGGACATTGATACACGTCCCTCTCGATCCTTCTCACTCAATCCTTCTCGATCTTCATCACAGAAATCGGAAAGAAGAGGATGGTCAGAACACAAGGAAGAGCACGTCATGTCCAAAGACAAAGAACCTGATTATCCAAGTAAAAAATCACAATTTCCCAGAAAGAAGGTAGCAAGTATAAAAATAAAACATGCCGAGGATTCTGAGGACACAACTGAAAAACGGAGATTGGGCCCAGACAATGCTAGACAGCGCAGCAGAAGTGACAATAGCTCGCAAGATCCTGATGAATCTTCTGGAGACAGTGGACACGAATGAATACATTCAGGTGGAAACTGCAGACACACGAGTTAGTGTGCCCCATAAACTATATGAAATAACATTGCGTATAGAGAGAGATAAAACTAGGAAAATAAAAGGTTTCTTTTGGGAGAATCTTTCTAAAGGCTATGACATCCTGTTTGCTGAAAAAGACTGGCCACCAGAGTTTGTCAGGGAGTGCCCTCATGGCGAAGAAATGATTATGCCTGCCTTCTCAAATCATATCCCAATTCATAAAAAATACACATTAGCAAGAAAATGGGCAGTGGCCCAAGACCCTGCCTTATATATAAATCATGTAGGATGGGATGAGGATTCTCCTCACCACAAAATCCAGTTAAAAAATCAACCTACTGCACAAAGGCAGTATCCAGTTAAACAAGAAGCTAAAAAGCAAGTCAGGGTGATCTTAGATCAACTTGAATATCAGGGGATGATTGAAACATGCACCTCACAAATGAACAATCCTTTGTTTCCTGTCTCCAAGCCAAATGATTCATATCATCTAGTTGTGGACTACAGACATTTAAACTTCTGTTGCAAAACATTTTGCAGTACAAAATTCACGCAGTGCAGCACTAATGAACAACAGCGTGCGCAAAAAATATAAAACGACATTAGATATCTCTAATGGAATCTTCTGTCAAAACATTGCACCTGAAAGCCCAGTGCGCAGAGCGGACGCACGCAGGCAAGAAATCCTTAGATCCAACTCAGCAGAGGATCGAGGCTGCTCAGGTTGCTATTTTTAAACAATCAGTCTTTTTAACGCTTTATCATTGAATTATGAGAATTGTTTGTTAGCTTTTAAAGTTGCCTTTTGCACACTATTGTAGCCTCAAAACATTATTTTTGCTCGCCATAGAACATTGATTACTAACGCATCTTTAGCACTGCGCTCTATCTAGCAGCTGCTTACCTGTTCGGTGCCCCCTGGTCGGTCGCGGCTTGTGCCGTTTGTGCGGAGGGGACTACACCATCTTTGGAGGTGCTGCTTCCCCTGGAACAAACAGGGTTAGCGTCCTAGCCTCAGCCCCATGCTTACAGGTCCCGCCACTGGCCCTACAAAGCCCAGTGCGCAGAGCGAACGCGCGCAGGCAAGAAATCCTTAGATCCAACTCAGCAGAGGATCGAGGCTGCTCACGTTGCTATTTTTAAACAATCAGTCTTTTTTACGCTTTATTATTGCATTATGAGAATTGTTTGTTAGCTTTTAAAATTGCCTTTTTGCACACTATTGTAGCCTCAAAACATTATTTTTGCTCGCCATAGAACGTTGATTACTAACGCATCTTCAACACTGCGCTCTATCTAGCAGCTGCTTACCTGTTCGGTGCCCCCTGGTCCGTCGCGGCTTGTGCCGTTTGTGCGGAGGGGACTACACCATCTTTGGAGGTGCCGCTTCCCCTGGAACAAACAGGGTTAGCGTCCTAGCCTCAGCCCCACGCTTGCAGGTCCCGCCCACTGGCCCTACAAAGCCCAGTTCGCAGAGCGGACGTGCGCAGCCGCGCGCAAGCCAGTCTGCGCCCGTCCGCTCCCGGCCGACTCCCGAAGCCAGGGATTCTGCCCGCTTCATCCGCCACTTCAGCCCGTTGCCTTCTCAGACAGCACGGTAAAATGGGCAAAATCAGGTACATTAGCATAGAACTACACAATCTCAATCCTCTCAAACGTCCTATCCTTACAGCCCAGCCCCCCAGCACTCAACTAAAATTAACTGTAGTTAAAGTACCAACACAAACAACCTGCCGCACAGATCGCATCTCCAAACCTCAGTCCGACCTAGTTTGCTTATATTGCAATGCTAGATCAATGGCTAAGCACTCACTACAAATCTGGGCGCTCCTGAACTCTGTCAAACCAGACGCGCTGTTTGTTACAGAAACCTGGCTACAGGAGTCGTCCACGCCAGACATCGCAGTAGCTCTGCCCCCAGCATACACAATCCATAGGCTTGACCGCCCTGGCAATAAAAAAGGTTGTGGAACGGCCATAATCCATAAGTCATCTATAAAAGTCTATATAAATGACTCTTACCTCGAATGCTGGGGTGAGATGCTCATTGCCACTATGACTGTGGACAATAAAGAATCATGGAAGATAGCCCTCATTTATAGGCCCCCTGGATCCAAGGCTCATTTCCCTGAGAAATTAGTGGAAGCAATAGCGCCCTATGCTCTTGCTACTGGAAAATTTCTTCTACTAGGAGATGTTAATTACCATCTTGAACAAACCATTGACCCTCACACTACAGACCTAATTACCAGCCTGGAGGCTTTACAGTTATGCCTACTTCCAACAGGCCCAACCCACGTAGCCGGTCATACTCTTGGCCTTGTATGTACCGACTCTCCAAAGGTAACAATTATACAGACGGACCCAGTCTTTTGGACAGACCATTTTATTATAAAATTTGTTATAAATGGTTCTCAGGCCCCGGCAACTCGCTCGGCCAAGCTGAAAAAGAGCAGGCCATGGAACAAAATCACCCTGTCTGCCTTTGCCGCTAAATTTTCCCCTCCCACCATTTCCCAATGCACTAACCCTAGCCTAGCCGCCATGAAACTTGAATCGGCAATCACTCTTGCATTAGATGATATAGCACCCATGCGTGAATCCAAATCTCCGAAAAACAACTCACCCTGGTTCACGCCAGAGTTGAAGCAAACAAAATACTCTACTAGGATGGCAGAACGGAAATGGCGACACACAAAAAGTGTCCAAGATAGGGAAAGATATAAAACTGCACATCGGCAGTATATGAAGGACATTGCTGAGGCAAAAAAAAGTCTATCTAGGCAACAGGATTACACTAGCAGCCAACTCACAAAGAGAACTCTTTAACATTGTTAAGGAATTCACTAATCCATCAGGAACACAGCAGGCGCCCTCGATACTAAGGACTGGGTGGAATCTGTAGCCTCCTACTTTCATGAGAAAGTTAATGACATTCATAAACGTTTTCCCCAGTCAACGACAAAAGATGAAACCACTACCTCCTACGTCAATGGGCAAAACATCCCCAATGATCATTCTGCCACGCTAAGACAGTTCTCACCCTTGTGAACCAAATCTTGTTGAAAATGAAATCTGGAGCCCCGGGAGACCCTGCCTCTCCGCAAGTTATATCTAAAATCTCCCCAGTTCTGATCCCCATCCTAACCAACATTTTCAATAAATCCCTACACCACTGTGTTCTCCCTAAGCACTGGAAGGAGGCAGTAATCAGGCCTATTTTAAAGAAACCCACGGCTGACCCAGATCAACTTGTAAACTACCGACCAATTTCCCTTTTACCACTCTTTGGAAAAGTTATGGAGGCTCTAATAAATAAACAACTCATCGCCCACCTGGAGTCCAACAAACTCCTCGACCCATCCCAATCCGGTTTCAGGGCGTTCCACAGCACTGAAACGGCCCTGCTTGAGGTCGTGGATAATATAAGACTGTTTTTGGACTCTAAACAATCGGCTATACTGATTTTGCTAGACCTGTCTGCGGCCTTCGACACCATCTCGCATTGCGTCCTGTTAGAGCGACTTGCAGAAGTTGGTGTCGAAGGCGCCACACTTCAATGGCTGACCAGCTACCTTGGCAACAGACGGTCCAGGGTGCAGTTAGGCTCCCACTCTTCCACTTTCTACAAAAATGACAAGGGTGTCCCACAGGGATCCATTTTGAGCCCGACCCTTTTTAACATTTATGTCTCCCCCCTGGCGAAGATCATCAGAGAACATGGTTTTGGAACCGTATCCTATGCTGACGATGCGCAAATTCTCGTCACTATCAACCAAAACCCTGATGATATAAAAAGAAGGTTCAAAAACTGTATGATCAGTATACAAGAATGGATGACCAGAAATTACCTTATGATGAACGCCGGGAAGACTGAGGTCATGCTTTTCGGCAGAGCCGACCAAATCTGGTCATCAGACTGGTGGCCAGTCTCCCTCGGTCCCTGCCCAGTCCCCAAGCCCTTTGTCAGGAATCTTCGAGTAACAATAGACGATAAGTTAACTATGTCTGAACACATCAGGAAAACAGTGGGAAATAGCTACGGCCAGATGCGCAGTCTGAGGAAGATCTTTAAATGGATCCCACTTTCAGCACGTATGCCCCTAAGTCCAGGGACTCATTGTTAACAGGATGGACTATGGAAATGCCCTTTTTTCAGCCATCAACCTGACACTATTGAATCAACTGCAAGTCCTCCAAAACACTGCTGCTAGGCTAGTATTAGATCTACCCCCATGTACCCCTTCAGCAGCCTGCCTCAAGACCTTGCACTGGCTCCCCATACAAACACGCATAAAGTTCAAACTATGCTGCCTAGTCCATAAAGCTGTAAATGGCTATGGACCTGTCTATCTCGAACATAAGCTCAAGGCCCACGTCCCAAGCAGGACGCTACGCTCTTCCAGCAAAGCCCTTCTCTCTGTACCCAGAGTTCGAACAGTCAGAAATGGAGACAGAGACTTCAGTAAAACTGCCCCAGAAGCCTGGAACTCCCTCCCTATTCAGTTGAGGTTAGAGCCTGATCACATGAAATTTCAAAAACAGCTAAAAACCTGGCTCTTCTAGCCAGTTGAGCCCTCCTACTTCCTGGATCAGTTGGTCATGAGGATCCTTTTTGCCTGCTAGCGCTCTGAGACCTTCGGGTGATTTATGCGCGATAAAAATGAAATAAAATGGAAATGGAAATGGAAAGCAGGTATTTGACCGCTTTCTCAATAATGGGGTCGCAAAAACAATTTTGCCGACTACCACAGGAATTCAAGAACAGCCCGGGATTATTCTCAGACAGAGTAACAGAATTATTACAAATATATGATGATGAAGCATTATCATATGTCGATGACATCTATCTTACAGATGATGACCTGGAGACTCACTTAAAAAGAGGGAACATCATAATTCTTGGGTTTGCATCAGAGGGTTACAAATTCAACTTTAAAAAGTCCAGAATTGCCCATCTGGCAGTCCTATATTTAGGCTATGAATTATCAAGTGAAGGCAAAAGCCTGGCAGACAACTTCTTAGAGAAGTGTGCAGTACGTCAAGCACCAAAAACGCTGAGAAATTTACAATCAATACTAGGCTTCCTGAATTTCGGAAGAACATACATTCTAAATCATGCAGAGAGGGTTAAACCTCTATATGAATTAATAAAACCTGATTTCAAACCGATACATTGGACTCAAAAACACACAGGAATTTTGAGATCCTTACAGACAGACATGTTAGCTAAAACAAAACTGCAAACTCATGAAAACATACGCAATCCGGTAATCAGAGTAATTCCAGGAAGATGCGGATTCACGTAACTGACCTCTAATGAGGGAGAAACGGTACCTATAGCTTACAAATCACATTTGTACACACAGGCTCAAATGAAATTCAGTTCTACAGAAAAAATTCTGACAGTGGTTCATACTACTGTAGCAAAAGAAAGAGCCCTAGCCCAAGGCAAAAGAATAACTGTTTATACAGCAGAATCAGCACTTCAGGCATTAATAAGTCCACCGAACCTGAAAACAGTGGCATTAGATCCAAAATGGATACAATGGGAAAATTCTCTTCCTACAGAAGACATGAAATACTATTTTGACCCGAAAATAAAAAAACTAGCTGATCTAGAATACGAACAAGAATATTCTCTGCCAATCGGAATTCTGCCTCTCGAAAGATATACCTGTGTAATCTATATGGACAGATTTGCACACCATTACGATATAGAGGAAAAGTCCTATAATGCAGCTGCGCGATTGTTAAAGGTCGCTGGCACTGTGGTAAATTCAAACCGATGATTACCAAAACTGAATCACTCAGAAACTGCTCAGCGAGCTGAAATAAGATCTTTAAAGATGGCGCTTGAAAATGCTGATCGCGAATTCCCCACACTAATAGTGTGCGATTCGCATTACTGCGTCAAGTCATACAATGGTGACATGCAGACATGGAGTAAAAACGGTTACAAAGATGACACAGGTGTCACAATAAAGCACAAAAAGCTTTGGGAACAAGTAGTTCTTTTGCAGAAAGAACTACAAAAGACTCACGTGATACACGCACTGAGTCATCGACGTGATGGCGTTCACGTTGCAGGGAATTCATTGGCTGATAGAGCCACAGCGGCATTGGTTCAACCGGCTTCCATAGCCACAAAAAAGTGTTCAGAAAAACAAATACATGGGAAAACCATGCTGGCGATAAAAGCCTCATTTAAAGGCGATTATGCAGCATTACCTCTCAACTATCCACTCAGTAATACATACATAATTGATGCGAACTCCGTTCCTTTTGCTCGAATCCCTGGAGTGGGGGATAGAGTAATTCCAAACACGAACAGGAGAGTTTTCTTGATTGAAGACGCACACATGGGATTGGGTCTGAGGCACCAAGAGATCCTGAAATCTCTGATAGAATTACAATCACAATATTGGTGGCCGGGAATGAGCATAGATATTTACAATTTTGCAAGAAATTGTGAGGACTGCAACAGAGATCGCAGTTGTGAACCGGACCAAACAGCAGCCCAGACACCACTATTAGACAGCATCAGGCTATCTATGCGCAGACGTCCGACCGGACAAATGCGGTCCCATAATTATTAAGACTTGATTCACTAAAAATATGGCCCCAGCGTTCGGCTGACGCCAGAACTGTTATAAAAGATTTGCGAGTCTTTATCGGCACATACGCAATTGGCATGCTACATTCTGATCAGGGTCCTGCGTTTAGCTCTCGAGCTTACAAAGAGGCCATGACCAGCATGGGCATTGCATTGTGGTACTCTTCTCCCATCCATCCTGAGGGAAATGCGGTAGTGGAAACAAAAAAACGTGACATAAAGCAATCTATAATGGCGAGGGTATTAGGTTCGGGTGATGGGTGGGTCAAACATTTAATAAGTGTCCAACGTAGTCTTAACAACATACCAAGAGATTCTCTAAAAGGTTTCAGTCCGTTTGAACTTTTGTTTGGAACTAGAATGAGAATTTAGGATTTGGATTGTCATACTTCAGTGGTAGAAGAAAAAACCTTTGACATCAAAGATCGTTTGGCTGTTTTACAGGACTTGAATGAAACAAGAAAAAGTCTAAGTAATACAAAGTTTAAGCCAACGACCACTGAAGAACCATCTGTCCCAGCAAGACCTGTCTGGATTCCAAAGATTGAGGATCTGGTCAGAGAAAAGATCGCAGTGAAGAAGGAATTTGGGCCTTCTTACAGAAAAGCAGTACCTGTCTTAGCTGTCAGCGGAACAAGATCAGTAGTACTACCGCCACTTGCTGGTAAAAAGGAAAACAGAATTGTTTCCATCGATCTGGTGAAACCACAAATATGTGGCCGATAATAAGTAGTAGGCCAAGTGGACTCCCAAGAAATAGCAGAAGACCAAACTTTGCTACAATCCAAGAGGTTCAAACTGAAAGACTAATCACATTCGATAAACCAACAGTAAATAAAAAAGGACTATGCAACAAAGCAATGGAACTTGTTCCTCAAATTGCAACAATTTGTGAAGGTACACCTATCTACAACGATGTAGCTTCAGAATGTACAAATGTAACAAAAGACAATGCAAAGATCAATGGAAATCCGGAAGCGATCCCACCAATTGACAGAACTGCATCTGGCTATTTTATCAACTTTGATGACTTTTCCGATGATCCAAGTGAACATGGAGACAAGCCAGCAACAAAAACTTTCAAAGAGAAAATGACCGAGCTGTTTCACCAATTAAAAGAAACATATCTGATTTCACCATGGATTGAATTTTGGATTGTGTTAGGTGTACTTTTCCTCCTGCTTTGGTTCATCATGGTTTTATGTTTGGGTAGATTCATTGATGGAAAATATAGTACAATGGACACAGCAAGTCAGAACATCAACTTGGTCCTAAAGTCTCACAGAT
Organism: Lissotriton helveticus; assembly: GCF_964261635.1. Classification (NCBI taxonomy): domain Eukaryota; kingdom Metazoa; phylum Chordata; class Amphibia; order Caudata; family Salamandridae; genus Lissotriton; species Lissotriton helveticus. The sequence goes on from NC_136063.1 coordinate 88,351,508, forward strand.
CCTCTCATATCAGGAAAAGAGAACTGTCATCAGTGAGCATCACAGCCAACTCAATACCTGGGGGTATTGCTTGGGACAGAACTGACTATGATATTTATGGCCCGATTGAGCCCTTGAAGTATCCACACCAGTTCAAGATTTCCTTAAGTGACTTTCTGATACCAAGTCCTTTTTCTGATGATTGGGACTTTGAACATATTAATAATATGATGTCAGATTTAGTAATGTCAGCTAAATTTACAGAACATGATTATTTACAGGGTTCATCAAATTATGAAGAATTATACTGTTACAATCACTATGGACATCACTATTTGCATAAATCTGCACAACCTAGAAATGTTTTTACTTACAATCAATGGGAATACTGCCCAACCCCACCTAAAGGAAGTTCTAAAACATTTTTCGAGAAATTTCCATACTTCTCAGGGTTTAACATCAGTGATGCAGAAACGTTTTATTTTAAAATGTTAAATAAGACAGGAATGAAAATAATGCTGACAAATACTAAACTGATTTATTCTGAAAAGTTTTATGACAAAATGTCTACATTTGGTTTTGAATTTTGGAAAAATAACATTGAAACAAAAACCATTTGGGGAACAAAAGACTGGCAGATACAAGGTCTAGAATCATTATTTATAGCCTGCATGATCCCAGAACAAATAATATTCCTGAATGATACCATTTAACAAACTACTTGTCTTGGTTTAGCTAAGATAAAAGACTTAAACAAACCGTCTATTCCGAAGCCCAAACCTGATTACAATAGCACTACAGATGTGGAAATAGACGTATCCCACATTTTTCACCAAAACAGAACGAATCCTGATTGGATAAAATGGTTGATCTGGCCCACTGACACAAACAACTGTCAAGATAGATTCCTGAATAAAAGACAGGCGTTCAAAATGACCAGGCCAGACCCAAGATATTCCCAGAGACAACATCCAGGGATAGTTACAATATACAGTGTAGGGAAATTATGCCTTGATTGGCTACAGAAATCCACACTGGCTGAAATTAAGCAACACTTGACTTTACTTGAAGAAGGTGCTGACTTGCGAGATTTCATAATGGGACCTCGCAAACAGCGTCAAAAACGTTTCATAGCGGCCGGTATATATGCTGCATACAACGAAGCATGGAAACTAATGCAAATTGAAACAGCAGAAAAAATACGAGAAATTGATCGTATAAATTTGGAAAAATCACTTTCTGTTGTGGACAATGGGTTAACGACTCTGTCTTCCAGAATATATTCACTGGACAGTATTGTATCTTCTGCCTTTGATATAATAGAGCAAGACTTGCTAATGTTACAACATGGTCAGTTCCAACTACGTTCTATTGTACAGCTTGGCTGGACGTTGCAAAACCTATGTTCAGGCTACGTGCCATGGCGTCTAATTAATGTAAAGTCATTATTTTCTATCTTTAACCTTACTGATAAACAAATCAGTTTGGCACAAAAAGGAGCAGACTATACAATTCTGAGCATTGAAAAACTTGAGCGATTACCATTGACAATGTCAGAAAGACCTGTCATTGAATGGATAATACATGGAACGATTACAATTCCGATAACAACTTTCCAGTTCAAATATTGCCAAGAATATATACACTTCTGTGTCAAGGTATTAACTTGTAAGGAGCCTGCGAAGGGTCTTCGAATAACCTTTCATGTCACCTGCAAGGCACTCCTGCAACACAGATAGAACCATTCTTCAGACAGCTTTCCAACGGTTGCTATGTTATAATAACTGACCACAGATGTTGTGGATTGGTACCAGGAGAATGCGATCTCGTAACTGTTACTTCCAGGGTCGTTTTCTGTATGCAAGTATTCTATCCAAACAGCAATCCAGACATGGAGGCGGCAATATGGCCTCATGTGATGTGATGTGATGTGGTGTGAAAGGCATTTATAGAGTGCAACATACACTAATCAGTTTCTTGGCGCTGGCGCATGTGAATATCTCTTCTATTCGAATTGATACTTTAAGCAGAATGAAGTCTATTCTTTTACAGACGACTGTGCCGTTGACCTCATCCAAAGAAACGTATGACCTGCAAGTTGCAAGGACAGCTGCAGAGATACATACCCTTTTATCGATAAATTGCCCTGTGCATTTCGGAGAAATGTTAAGCCAAATTTTAAACATGTCTATTACCAGTGGCATCACACATTTATTTAAGACACTTTTTTCGGGACTGTTGACACCGTTTGAAACAGTTCTGGGCATCTTCCCGGATTTTGTCCATTCTGTCTTTGGCGGCCTACCTTTAATTTTGGGACTCGTAGCAGGAATTTTATTTTTGTTCCTTCTGCTCCGATATGGCAATCCAAGCCACAGACAAGACTCCAGCAACGATGGAAGAAACAATCCTAGCAATACGATACCGAGACCGTATCACTAAGTTCCTCGGTTTGGCCCGGCTAAGAGATCTAAGTGCTACCTGGTTTCTTTCATTCAGTCCAATCTGGAAAGATTGCATCTTACCTGTGCTTCGATGTCTGCTATGCGGAGAAGAATGCGTGTTGGACGTCTGTCTTACACTACCATCAGCAGTACCAATGGATATCAATACTTTGCTAGGTCCGGTAACGACTAATGCAACATGTTGTTCCCAGCGGATACCCATTCTGATGACGGCATTCGTTGAGACTTCACCATTACGAATAGGTGGCGGTGAAGTACGAGAGGAAGGCAGCACCAAACAGGTACATCCTTCTGTGAGCATTGCTGATCCTAACATCGATGATAGCAATCAGGCAGAGAACTGCACAGTTGCAGTATTTTTAAACTTGGTCGAACTTTCACCTGATGTTGTAGACCAATTTTTTGCGAGTCTAACTGACATGATGTTCTCCCCTGAGCAACGAGAATGATTTTTTTAACAAGCACACAACGTTCCCTGAACTCTGAAATTGGCCTTCAATTCTGTTAAACAAAGCAACTGAAAATATTTGGAACTATTTTATTTTCCCCCTGAAAGCAATTATTTTTCTTTCTAAATCCAAAATATTTACATTTTTTTCCGGCACATGATACTTTGCTTAAAGTAGAACTATTCCTAAAGAAAAGAGCTTCTATTTTTAGAGACACTAGAGACAATATATTACCTCAGCCTCTAGCAAATGTATATTATCGTATAATAATATGTGATGAAATGGTCTCGACCTTCTTTTCTGTATACAGAGCCATTTCATGTGTAATTTCATTTCTAAAAGTTTCGCAATTCATTTAGCTCAAATATATGCATTTAACTAAATGATAACCTTGCTTGAAAAGACGTACAGTACCAATACTCATTTTTCATGCATAGTCCATACACCATTTCAAATGCAATTATGTATTTTGGGGTGGGTTGGAAAACACACATGCATCGTATGTTTACTATTGCTTATTTTTTAGTAATGATGGACATTAATCCGTGGAGTGGGTGTTGTATTTCTATCTAGGACCCTAATTCGAGATTCCCGATTCATGCCCTTGTGTGGTTATAATAAATAGTATCCTTATAAAGGCATAAGAATCAGATCCATATTTAGTAATAGCCCATGCAGTCCAAAGCACAGCAAGGCTACTCCCATAGACTCCTAAAAAGCACAACGCGTTCTTTAAACAAACCAATCCTTCAGCAGCCCGGTAAATCCCCTCCTGCTTCTGTTTTGATTTACACAAGAACTCCTGGAGTCCAGGAAGAACTGTTAGTTCTTAGTGACATCTTATGTCCAACCTTACGTCAAACCCGGCACCTTTCAGGTATAAATATACCAACGTTGCCTTAAGCAAACACACGGTGGTGTGGAGCAGAGCGCTTATCTACTTATCCGGAGCCCAGCTGATGCGAGAGCCGAAGGAAACCGCCCCTCCCCTTTTGACACGCTGGAGAAGCTGCCTTTTCTCACGCCGAGAAATCCACCTCCGGGGTTCCCAAGTCACCCTCGCGGGTTGCTGGGAGATCGAGTCCTGAAACGCGAGATACAAGACCTCCTTCATTCTAGAACCAAGGTACAGAACTGATTAAAACCTTAGAGAGAATTTTTGATTCCTATACTTGGCAAAAAACCCAACTTAACTTAAAAACTGCAACTTACTTACTCCTTCCCACGTATTAGGCTTAGGTCAGGTACACTGGGGTAGGCGTATCTTAGAAGCACCAGTTGAGTTTGTTAGTCAATGTTTTTATGTATGTATATATTTTATCCATTTTAAAATATCATATGGCTAAGAAACCATATCAATGCTTTTACAGTATTATTTCATAATACTACTTTTACTGTACGCACTTTACTTTATGATGAGTTTTGCAATTATGGCAATTCATTTCTCTTGTATGAGAAAGAAGACTGCTCAATAAATTAACACTTTTTTATTGAAAACGCCCATCTCTCTATTTCTCTGCACTCTGGTGAAACTAAGCATGCACGATTGACTGAGTGAAATAGCTGCCTATTGTTTTCACACGACTCTAGAGATACACTCTTTATTCTGAGGGAGCAAAGTTGTCATGTTTATGCGGTTGTCAGAAACTGAATCCCTTCTTGTCTAATCAGGGAAGTTCACTCCTCCCTGTTCATTCAAGAAAGTTTCTAGTGACCTCTGAGCTAGCTGGCAAACCTAAATTAAGTTTAACATAGTCAGTAGAGACCTAGATGACCTCAGTCCTACGTCTACACTGCTCTTTATGTTATTCCAATGCGCAGAGCCTATTGGGAAAATAGGAACTACACTACAATTTGTTCTAGGGCACAGACACGTAGTAGACAGTCATGCAACCATACAGCGTGTAGATAACAGACACAGAGGAACACACGTAGCAGTCAGATAATATTAATTTAGCAGAGAGATGGAAGATGCGGAGCAGGCAAGTGATAGTCACACTGCAGGCAGAAGGAACATACAGAGCAGGAATAAGGAACAAACAGAGTAGGCAAATATTAGACACAACCGTAAGATAGAGGGTGTAGAGAAGACATGCGTCAGGCATATTGTATCAGTCCACGGCACAGAGCAGGCACACATGCACCTACAGAGCAGGTAGAAAGCAGGCACAGAGCAGATGCACATGCACCCACAGAGCAGGTAGAAAGCAGGCGCAGAGCAGACACACATGCACCCACAGAGCAGGTAGATAGCAGGCACAGAACAGTTACACATTCATCCACAGAGCAGGCAGTTAGCAGGCCCTGTGAAGACAGAATGGACACATATGAACTGGGAGAGAGGCGCAGGGCAGACATAAAGAACACAGAGCAGGCACATATGCACCCAAATAGCAGGTAGATAGCATACACAGAACAAGCACACATTCACCCACAGAGTAGGAAGGTAGCAGGCACAGAACAGATACACATGCATCCAAAGAGCAAGTGGATCGCAGGCACAGAGCAGACACACATGCACCTATATAGCAGGCACAGAGCAGACACCCATGCACCCACAGAACAGGTTGATATCAAGGACAGACACAAAGAACACAGAAGAAAGGAGCACACAGAAAATGGAGCAAAACATACAGGCAGAATAGAGCAGCCAGATATCCAGTTGAAAGCATTCAGGTTGCAGGTCCCCCACATGTAGAAATCAGCTTCTGTATAAATATCAGTACCAGTATATAGTGTATCATACTCACTCTGTTGTGTTAACCACCATCCATCCATTCATGGATGGGTATGGTCATCCATCTGTACCCACCTGGTGTCCATCCATTCCTGTACGATACTGAGGCGAAGCTCTGTCCAGCTTGGAGCTATAAAAAGTAGATGCATTAAAAATAAGTTTCAAAGGGCGGAGGTAGCAGGTGTGGTCTAATGGCCAGAGCAACCAACTTTGGAAATGGGGAAGCACGCTCGAGTTCCAGCATTGGCTCAACATCCTGTCATTCTGGGAAAAACACCTAGAGGTGGGCAAGCCAACAAATATACAAGGCGAGCGAGCCAAGGGTCTAGCTCAGATCTTTGAGCCCGGCAAAAGAAGAGTTGAAAATGTTTGCTGTGTAAATCATAGACCAAACACCACGTAAAATATGATAAAGCCGCTTCAAAAGTCAAAACATTTGATTTCTTTAGCAGGTTGAAGTTTTGACATTAATATGTCGCATTATAGCACTGTTCTGAGAAGTTCTTCGTTAAAAGTTAGAGCTTTTAAACATGAACCATTAGTGAACTAGTTTCAGATTCAAAATCTTTATTCAGCACAATCTCATTGCACTATAAAAGTACAGAGCGATACAAAATTACTACAACAACACAAAACCAGCATTGGCATAGCCAATAGGTCTCGCTTTTGTGACCTTATTAGTATTTACTTATGGGCTGATGAAAATGAAATCCTACCAAGTTGCCAAAATGGCTTTAGGCCAGGGGCGTCCACAATAAATAATATTTTAGCCATTGCATTCATGATAGAACAGACTACACAGAAAAAGTCGCTTCCACTATTTGCATGTTTTGTGGACTACTCCGCGGCTTTTGACGGAGTCAAACGGAGTCTGCTTTGGAGGAAACTACAAGGTTGGGGGATACCAGAGATTCTTTTAAAGGCAATAATTAGCCTTTACACTGGAACTTGGGTACAGGTGAAAACTTCAATGAACTCAGCTACCAAAAAGATTCCAACAGACCGTAGTTTAAAACAAGGTTGTGTATTGGCACCTTTGCTTTTTTACTTATATACGGCAGACCTTGCTAAAACTATTCTTAATGCAAATCTTCTATCTCCGAAAATTGGCTCAAATAGATTATTTTTAATACAGTATGCAGATGATATGGTGCTATTAGATCAAACAAAAGTAGGCTTACAAAAACTATTGGACGCACTAAATCTATACAACAACAAGAATGACCTAAGAGCAAATGCAGGAAAAACAAAGGTCATTATATTCGGAAAGTATGCCAACAAACTCGGACAGCATTGGAGGTTGGGCAACTTGAAGATAACAACAGTGCCCAAATATAATTACTTTGGGGTTTGGCTGATGAATAATGGGAAATCAACAGCTTACCTTGCTTCAGCCGAAACAAAGGCAAAGGCAGTGTCGTTCGCCTTGTGCAAGCTGAATGCTAAACTAAATAGCCCAACAACAAAATCCATTCGAAGAGTTATAAGGGCCAAGCTGCTTCCCTCAATAACATATAGCCAGTTAGCATTTGCTGCGGCTTTTGTTAATAGCCTTGAACATATCAACTGCCGAGCCTACAAGCGAATTTTCCAGATCCCAGCGCATACACGAAACATCCTGGTGCGACTGGAATTTGGGTTGAACAAACAAAACTACGAGCACTGGGCAACGTTCGTGTGGTAATACCTAGGGGTTTGTGCGGCCCCTCCGAACACAATGAAGTCAACCCTGAAAATGATCTTTACAAAAGCCAAAAATTAATGGAGCAACGGCCTGAAAACTGCCTGCACTACATTACAGCTTTACATGACCAAACTGCAGGATCTGACTTATCAGCCTGCTACACTAAAATCTATATTAAAAAAAACAAGTTAGAGCATTATCCAGAGAAGAAGATATGAAGGAGTTGAATTGTTCCAAAAGTAACATTGGGATACTTGTAAGCTCCTTTGAAGATCGGTTATGGCAACCATACCTCGATTCTGCATTAAACAAGATAATTTTAAAGCAAATCTTAACAGTGAGGCTTATGGCATTGCCGATTAAAGATATCACCAGGTGCTGGAAATCCCTAGAGGCGATTACCACCTGCAGACTTTGCCACCAGCATGAAGAATCCATGGGCCATTTGGTCTACATATGCCATTGCCTAATACAAGCACATCGCACTTTACTAAGGCCATTGTTTTTAAAATATGGGACACATAATTGCAAGGATGCCATGAAACTCTTGTTTAGCCTGGAGACACCGATGGAATTGGCTAGGTTCGCCAAATTTGCACATAAAGTTAAAGAACGTCTAAGTAACGCACCTTGCACTTTAGAACTTCTAGACTGCACTTTGGGCATGCCCAGACTTTAATTTGCACGCTGGGAGAAGCTGTATCTATTTTGCACTTTGTTGGAATCTCTCTTCCAAAATAGGCCTTTAAATGCCTTGAATTCATAATTGACACATGGGTTTTAATGTTTTTATTATCGATGATCTGTATTTTTAGGATTTGTTTTACAGGATCTAGTGCATCCAGATTTGTATCAGTTAACGATGATTACTGTAGGAAGCAAGTTTTGTGGATATTTTATAGGAAACTTATTGTAACAAATTTTGTTAATTGATACAATAAAATATATTCATTCATTCATTCATTAGTTATGCAGTACAATATCCTTGGTGCAACAACATCAACTGTTACGTGGCTAAACACTTCTAAGGTCCCAAAGGCGAGACCTATTGGCTATGCCAATGCTTATTTCACATGTCAGTTTGCACGAGCACTTATATCACACTTCTGCACATATTGGAGGAACTATCATTGACCTGCACACAGATTGTTTTATGTTCCTTGCTGTGTGCAGCAACTTCCATCCGGGTTATGCCTCTTCCTCTTTATGTTTTTACCTTTTTAATAGTTATTGAATTATGTTCTTTGGGTTCACCTAAAATGTGCAATGCACTGCAGATCAATCCATTGCTTTTAGCCCCAGTGAGGGCATCAAAAGAAACCAGCATTGGCATAGCCAATATGTCTCGCCTTTGGGACCTTATAGGTATTTAGCCATGCAACAGTTGATGTTGTTGCACCAAGGGTATTGTGTTGCATAACTAAATACTTATAAGCTCCCAAATGCGAGACCTATTGCCTATGCCAATGATTGTTGGAGAAGTTTTTTGGGCTTTGTGAAGGGACAGGTATGGCAGTGTCCGCACATTGCAAGTGTGGTTGAGGGACATCTGCGGTGGACGCCGGAACTCCGCATCTTTCCTTTTGAAGGCAGGGCTGTTGAAAAGGAAACTATTTGGTTTTTTTTTAGCTTGGAGTGCTGAGTCCTGGGGCAGGTGAGGCACGTAAAGACCCAGCCAACCTGCTCCAAACTGTGCAAATGCATTCATTTGGGAAGGCGGAACTCTTGCTGAACCTTGGTCTGGGTTGAGGAGGCTGTCAGGACGAGGCCACACTAAGAGCTCTTGCCGCAGCGGCACCAGATCATATCAGTTGCATGGCGCAGCCTAAGCCAGCAGCCTGTCACAGAGATAGGGTGCAGGGCTCCTTCTGCTAAGTGACGGGAGCAAATTAATAAATAGCATAATGGGGGGTGGGGTGGGGTGGCGGGGCCTGGCAGCATCGGTGAAAGCATGACGTCATGCTGCGGACATGCAAGCGATGCATGATGCTACAGAGCACGTCAGTGCTAGCATGGCACAATGCTGTAGTACATACAAGCAATGCATGATGCTACAGTACACATTAGTGCAAGCGTGACACATTGCTGTGGGCATGCTAGTGATGCATGATGCTCAGGCGCGCAACACCCATTGGCCTCAAAGGGATTCAGCCCCCCCTGTCGTGTGTGGCAGACCGGGATGAGACACTTCTCGGGCCCGCTCACAGCCGCACCCCAGCGCTTCACAGGTCTTTAAAAGACCTTGTGCATGTTAATAGGGCTTTATTGTTGTTTCACCCCTTCTAAGAGCCCCTGCAGCTCGACTCTGCCGATTGCCTAAAGATTCAGGCCCCCCCCCGAAATTTGTTCTTAGCGCCCCCTCGAAATTTGACTCTAGTTGCGCCTCTGATGATGCTACAGTGAACGCTGGTGCAAGCATGGTACGGCGCTGTGGGCATGCTATCTGAAGAAGTTGAGATATACCACAACATTCTGAGCCTAGTAGCTGCCATGACATGATGGCAAAAGTCTACAGTACATCTAAAAAATAAACATAAGCGCAAGATATACTACAAATAAAATAACGCTAGTAGATGTAAACAGTTTGAAGGGCTGTGGGTGTACGTTTAACTCTTTCAGTATAGAGGCAGTGCTTTAAATGGGCCGGTACTCGCCGGTACTGAGTACCGGCACTTCCGAATTCTTTTGTCGTCAGTACCGGCACTTCTCTGGAGCCAGGGAGTGTACGGGTATCCTGATCGACAGCAGGGCAGGCTCAGGTTAGGTTTCTCATCCAGGGCAGAGGCCACTCTGCTTCCGAGGAGCTGGCAATTAACACGGCTGAAGCAGCCTTTTGCAAATTTGCTGGCGAAGATTCCAGCAGCGCTCATTTGAATGGGCCAAACTGCAGGGGGTTGAGAGGGCTTTTGTCACGCTATGTTAACAGGACAGGGTCTCTAGACAGACCCTGCACTGTGAATCAGGGGCGAGCGACCATTCGGCTGAAAGTGCCATCATGACTTTTATCTTGTGTATGGAGTTATTCTTTTTTTTTTTTTTTTTTTACGTGTTTTAATATATATGTGCTGTACAGAAGTAATTATGTATAATAATAATAATAATAATAATAATAATAAAGCCATTTGTAGAGCGCCTGGTTACACTCAAAACGTTGTGTCCCCGCGCTATGGATACAGTCCCCCCCCGTGAGCAAGCCACCAGCAAAAAGTCACTGAGACATGACCAAAATCAACTATTGTTTTTTTTTTAGATACGTGGAAAGAGATGAGTTTTCAGTTTGAGGCGGAATCTTGCTTCCGATGGTTCCATTCGGAGTTCAATAGGGAGTTCATTCCAGTAGTTCCCGGCCAAGTACCTGAAAGAGCGACCTCCCATTTTTGCCTTGTAGATGCGAGGCACTCTGAACAGCATGCTCCCTAGTGATCTCAAATTGCGTTTTGAGCAGTGAATGGATAGAAGCTTTTGCAGATAAGCTGGCCCTTTCCCGTGGGCAATGCGATGTGTAATGCATAACCCTTTGAACCTAATACGCACCTTAATGGGAAGCCAATGGAGCGTCGCCAGGGCTTGCTTCCCTGATGCTCTTCTAGGCAGGTTCAGCACCAGGCGGGCAGCAGTGTTTTGAACACATTTCAGCTGCTGTAGCCCTTTCTTACTTAGGCCGATAAACAGGGAGTTACCATAATCCAGGTGGGGGGGTAACTAAAGCAGGTATCAAAGATTTCCTGGAGCTGATGGGCAGGAGATCCAGTACTTTCAGTCGAGTGGTGTGGCTCACTGGGTAGAGGCGGCAGACCCGGAAGCAGAGGTCGGCCCGGGACCAGGGTTCGATTCCCGACGCGGCAGGGTCTTGGGCCATGGTTAGCGGACTCGATAATTCTCGCCTCAGTGCCTACTCCAACCATGGGTCCCATTCAGCAACTCTGGGCAATAGCTTGCTTAGTCTCTACTAACGGCCCCATCAGTCCGGGGATGCTTGTCTTCACCTTGGAGATGCCCAGGAGGGACCATCTCACAGGGAAAGTCAGGATGGGTTCCCCAGCGGTATACAGCGCCGGGACGCCCCTTTGCTGGGGCAGCTGTGCGCTTTACAAGTATACAACATACTTTCCGAAAGGTTTTGAGGATTCCATAGCATCTACCAGTCACGCTTCCAATATGTTGTCCGAAGGACAAACTGGAATCCAGCAAGACACCTAAATTCTTCACCGTCTCTGAAGGGGAAGGTGCCGACCCTAATTCGGACGGCCACCACGCTGATGACCATATTGATGGAATTATCCCAATTACCAACAACTCTGTCTTATCCCCGTTGAGGCGCAAGCAGTTATTATTCATCCAACTGGCAACAGCCGAAAGGCGGGTGGAGAAGTTCACTGCAGCCTCACTCTGGCCCTGAGCAAGAGTGATCATTAATTGAATATCATCGGCATACGTAACTATGTCGACTCCAAATGATTCCACGTTTCGGGCCAGGGGTTCCATATATAGATTGAATAATGTCGGGCTCAAGCTCAAGCCCTGTGGAACCCCATGCTTTAGCCCACGAGGGGAAGATTTGAATGGGGTACAGTGCACTTGAAAGCTTCTGTCCTCTAAGAAGGATCTTATCCACTCATGGGCCGATCCTTCCACTCCCATTTCCATAAGACGGGCTAGCAGCGTGGTGTGCGATACGGTGTCAAACGCCGCACTTAGGTCTAATAATCGCAACGCTGCTGTCCGCCCCTCATCCGCTATTTGCCTAAGTAGCTCCGTGGAGAATAGGATGGCTGTGGAATATCTGGCTCTAAACTCAGACTGGGTTGGGTGCAAAAGGTGACCTTCTTCTAGGTGTTCCATTAGCAGTAAATTAACTATTTTCTCCACCACCTTCATACAGAACGGGAGAAGAGAAATGGGGCGTAGATTCTGTAACTGGGAAATGTGAAGGTTGGGTTTCTTTTTCAGGGGGATCACCTGAGCCCTTTTCCATGAGTCTAGCACATGGCATTCCTAAAAAGACAGAGAGGCCATGTGACTAATGTGATCTATTACCCCTTCAAGGACACTCCTGAAGCTCTTGGACGGGGCAGCATCATTGGGGGAGCCTGAATGAATACTCTTTGCAATGCTCAGCATTGCCTGCCTATCCGGGACTTTAAAACAGTTTAAATGCGGGGCTGTGGCATGGCTCTTTCCCTTATCACACTGGCTAGAGGACACATCCGTACTGGCCGTGAAGGAGGCATATATTTTTTCCACTTTGTTGACAAAGTGGTCCGCAATGGATTCACATAATTTGTCACAAGTATCTTGTGCAGTTAATCTTTCAGGGGCTATGAGCTCTTTATATATAGCAAATAATTCTTTAGACGGATTGGCTGCAGTTTCAATTCTTTCTTTAAGGAACACACCCTTTGCCACTCTAATACGTTTGTGATATTTTTTCAGTTCAGTTCTGTATTGCTGTTTGCACCCTGAATCGTAGTTTTTACGCGAGCTGCGTTCTAACTTTTTACAGACCGCTTTAGCTTCTATTAGCTCTTTGCTAAACCATGGAGCAGTTTTAGTCCGCCTTACGGGAGTCTTGTTTGTCCAAGGTGCAACAGAGTCTAAGGCCTTCGCCATCCACTCCTCATGTACCCTCCACGCCTCCTTCAAAGTATCGCTCCGATGGGGCGGTTCCTTCAACAGGGCCTTCCTATAAGCTTCCTGGGTGAATTTTTTCCACTTCTTACGTTTATGTGGCAAGAATTTTTGCTCCTCAAGTTCACCTAAGCCTCGTAAAACCTCAAAAGGAATTAGGCAGTGGTCCGACCAAGGAATTCTAATCGGCGGAGATACCGTCATTCCATCCCAGTTGGCAAAAATCGGATCCAGCAGGTGGCCCAGTTGGTGTGTAGGCATGAGTGACTGAAATTCCATCATGAGGGATTTCATTGCCTCCACTACCGCCTGCGCCTCCTTACAGTCAACTTCCTCAAAATGAAGATTTAAATCACCCAGAATAAGGAGCCTCTTATAGCGCAGCGCTGGCTGGGTGACCATCTCTGTAAAGCTGTCACCAAACTGCGCTGTCGTGCCCGGAGGACGATAAATCAGAAAGCCGCTGATGGTGTTTTTATGGGAGATTTTTATCGTAAAAAATCCTGCCTCACTGTTCAGCAGCTTTACTTGATCTAAAGTGCACAGCAACTCACTTTTATGGATCACCGCTATCCGCTCCCCCTCTGGGGTCCCCTGTCAACTCTTAACTAGCAGTATCCTGAAGGAATAGCTTCGAGGATTTCTGGAGAAGAAGCTTCGTCCAGCCACGTCTCGGTTAGAAAAAGCACATCTAACGTATGGTCCACTAAAAGATCGTGGATTTCTAAATTGTGCTTCTTCAGAGAGCGGCAGTTTAGCAGCGTCATCCTAACGTTTCCCATGTCCCTTGGGGTACGGGGGTCAAATGCACAGTCGGAACAGCAGAGTGGAAGTGTTTCCGCCTGCATTTTATGCCAGCATCTCCCCCAAGTCTACGACATAAGTTGAGTAGTTGGTCTCTGGTATAGTAGAGTCTACCTACTTCTACGCTCTCGCAACAGGCAGGGGGTCTGGCCCCAGGCCCCGTCCGGCCGCGGACGGGCGCAGACGGACTTGCATATTTTTCCTGTAGCCCCGCCCCTAGCCCCGCCCACTTGCCACACCTCTATTTTATTGAGTACCTGCACTTATTTTTACCCATTTAAAGCACTGTATAGAGGAATACATTGGAAGGGAAAGGGCCAGTTACGGAAACAATATAAACACAGGTTAGTCTTCTGAGCGTATGCAGAAAACTGTCAATAAGAAAACCAATTGAAATTTAGATTTATCATTTTAGATTTAGAAAAGGGAAAGAGTGTGAAAGAGAGAGAGGGGGGGAGAAAGAGCAAGAGAGGGGGAGAAAGAGAGCACGAGAGAGAGAAAGGGAGAGCGGGAGAGACAGAGAGAAAGAGAGAGAGAGAGAAAGCAAGCAGAGAGAGAGAGAGGGAGCGAGAAAGAGAGCCCGGGAGTGCTGCGTGCGTGTGCGTGCAGTCTGGTCTTTTTGGAAGCACATACTCGTGCTCTTGGCGCGCCCCTGCTCGCTCCCGCAAGGTGGATGCTGCCACAAGCGCGAGTATGTGCTTCCAAAAAGAGCAGAGCAACGGCTAAAGGTCCTCCTATGAAGCGCATGCGCGCTGGGCAGGCGTCAGCGCATGCCTGCTGGGTAGGCGAAGACCTAAAAAGTTTATAAAAACGAGAAGTGGTTGGACTGCAGCGGTTGTTGAAAAAAGAGACAACATAAAATGGTCATGGATTATCTCAGTGTCATTCAGTGTCATAAAGATGCACATGGAGGAATTGCACTTGAAGATTTGGTCCTGGGCTAGTGAAAGTAGCAGCTGAATTAAGATGTCCTGCATTAACTAGAACACTAAGCACAGAAATAGGATTGTACCACTGTCTGAGTCACAATGTCATGCATTGTCCAAGTACAAATCCACTTGTCATTCTATAAAAAAGTATACTTTATACTTTCTCTACTGTTCCTCTCATTGTTAGATTTAGTTCTTTTAATGTGGATATTAATTCATCTGAATACTTTTCAAATTAATCCTAGTTCTATGTTTACTTAATCTTTAGTAATAATGCTTGTGTCTTCAAAGGGCTCCTCCGGTCCTTTGAAAGCAGTTTGGGTTATAAATGAGGGGCTAATCCTCTGGTACTTTGCAGAATGGAACCAGAGAGCAGTTCACTACAACAGGAAATAAAAGAAAAGTCGAGGACCCATCTTAGGGAGGTATTAAAAGCAGCCAGAAAGAAGTAATCAAACCAAAGGCTTAGACTTCAAATGAGATGTCCAGAAACACCATTTGCAGTAGGGATGAAGGTGCAGGACCTCAGAGCCTCCAAGGTGCAAGTCCTCAGGGTTCAGGAACTCGGAGACTTCAAGGTACTAGTCTGCAGGGTGAAGGACCTCAGAGACTCCAGGGGACGGGACCTTAGAGACTCCAAGCGGCGGGACCTTGGAGATTCCAATGGGCGGTACCTCAGAGATTCAAAGGGGCGGGACCTTAGAGACTCCACTGGGTGGGACCTTAAAGACTCCAATGGGTGGGATCTTAGAGACTCCAATGGGTGGGGCCTCAGAGACTCAAAGGGGCAGGACCTCAGAGACTCCAAGGGCTGTGACCTTAGAGACTCCACTCGGTGGGACCTTAGAGACTCTAAGGGGCGGGACCTTAGAGACGCCAATGGGCGGGACGTCAGAGACTCAAAGGGGCGAGACTTCAGAGACTCCAAGGGGCATGACCTTAGAGACTCCAATGGGCGGGACCTCAGAGACTCAAAGGGGCGGGTCCTCAGAGACTCCAAGGGGCCTGACCTTAGCGACTTCAATGGGCGGGACCTCAGAGACTCCAAGAAGCAGGGCCTGATAAATTCTGAGGTGCAGAACTCAGTGAGTCCACTGCGCAGGGTCCCAGTGATTCAGAAGTACAGGGATCCATAGAATCAAGGTGCAGAATCCCAGAGACTCTAAGATGCAGAACTTCAATGAGTCTAATTTTAGCTGTTCGAGATTTCAAGGTGCAGGCATTCAGTTATTTCAAGATACAGAGACCCAGAAATTCAAAGATACAAGGGTCCAGAAATTCCAATGTGCAAAACTGCAGAGATTCTGAGGATCATGGCTCAACAGATTCCACAGTGTGTGACTTCAAGGGTCAGGGCCGGACTGGCCATACTGGGCAACGGGCCATCCCCCGGTGCGCCACACGGGTTGGGGCCGGTTCTGGGCCCCTGGGGCTGTTTTCGTTACAGGGCCATTTTCGGCCTTGTACCAAAATCGGCCGAAAACCGTCCACGGCAAAGAGCTCGGCGGCACCTCCAACCCCCCGAGTGGGGAGGGGGGCCGGCCGAGCACTTTGCCAGGACCGGTTGTGGTTCCCAGTCCAGCCCTGTCAAGGATTCCAAAATACAAGATCTCTGAGATATGAAAGTGCAGGGCATTTAGGGACAGATGTATAACTCTTTCATTTAGTGCCTCGCAATTTGCAACACATTGCGAGTCGCAAATTGCGAGGCACTAAATGAAATGTACAACAGTGTGTTTACACTGTTTTGCGATTCCCAATTGGGTTGCAAATTGCGAGGCTCATTAATATTAGTGAGCCCCTCACAATTTGCGAGCCCATTGTGAATTCCGGCCCTCCCAGGGATGGTGGTGGCCTGATGGGCTCAGCAGACATCCATCTATGTGACTGCTTTTTAATAAAGCAGCTTTTTTTATGCAGACTGTTTTCCTTAAAGGAAAACAAAATGCATAAAACAAGCATTTGCAATGCAATAGGTCTCGCATTAGGAAAGTTTGAGCTATTGGTATTGTAAATGACACATTTTTTATTTATGTGTTGGTTTTGAAAATAGCGAAATTAATAGCTTTGTCATTTACAATGCCAATAGTTATAACTTTCGCAAATGTGATACCTATAGCATTTGTAATGCAATATGTGTTGTATTTACATGACTTAGATGTATTGTTATTACACATAACAAAGGCTTTTAATTTTTTTATAATTAATACTTAAAAAAAGTGATTGTAATTTATAATGGCACTAGCGTACATTTTTGTATTTAACTTTTGTGAAGATTATGTTCAGTGTATTTTATTGAGACGAAAATCCAAGAACAGAAGTGAAATATTAACATCTTTTTGTGGGCTTGAAAAAAGTACAGACGGACAGGAGGACGATGTTGCAGCTGCTGAGATGGGGCTCGGGAGCATAGAGTGTGGCGTAACAGGACAGTGGGGGGGATGGTTGGGTTGGGGGGGTGTGAGGCTTATGTTCGGAGCTGCCGTCTTTGGAGGGGGTGGGGTTGGGTTTGGGTCTAGGTATGGTTTATCATCCTTGGGCTCATGTGGAAGGATAAAAGGGGGGGGGGGGACAGAGTGTTTAGGCAGCCTGGGGAGGAGGCAGCGAGGAGTTTTCATTGCTGAGTTAGGGGGAGCTCTGCATTTCTGCTGTTTTGCCCCCTGGAGGTTCGTGGTTAGGATGGAGGAGACGGATTGGGGGTTGGGACGGAGGCGCACCTGGGTGTGCAGTGGGGGGAGGGGCAGTACGTTGGACAGCTGGGGAGGGGATAGCGAGGGGTCTAGCGCCAGGATGGATGGGGAGGCGATGCCATAGACAGAGGGGACCGTTGCGGCGGGTGGTGGGGGTAGTCATCATGCCAATGCCTTTATCCTTCGGAGGGCGGTTGGGTACAGTGTCTGCGGGCAATCAGGAGACATGCAGGCGCTGTCTGGGAGGGGTGAAGGGGGTATTGCAAGGGAGAATGCAGGGAGGGCTGAGGGTGATGGGTGCAGGTATTGCCGAGCAGATTGTCACCTTCAGAGGTGGCATGGATGGAGTGACCTTGGTTAGCCGGGCAGAGGATGTGCGGTGTCACGGGGCGGAGGGATGTGGGGCTACAATTTGGATGAGTGAGGGAGTGTCGCAATGCTCGGGAGCAAGTGGGGGTGCCTGTAAGGGGATTGTGTCCCGGACTGCGGGAGGTTGAATGGCGGTATAGGAATGCTGGGGGGAGGGTCAAGAGCACGTAGAGGTGGAAGAAGCAGGTAACAGCTGGTGGGGTCTCAGTGGAGGGGATGAGTCTTCGGGGCTAGGCTGGTAAATCAAAATAGCAAAGATACATGCTGACTAGGGTTAGAAGGTGGAAAAAGCGCACCTGGGGCAGCAATTTACATAGCTGAGGTAGAGATAGCAAAGGGTCTGATTACAGGGTAAAAGAGAGAGGGGAATGGGGTGGGGGGGATGAGGTCGTCCAGCAGAAAGACTGTCTCAGATAAAGATATCAGAGCGTACGTTAGTTATTAAGGAGCTTTTATCGGAGGTCAATGGGTGGGGCAGAATCAAGAACCGCATATGGGGGAAGCAAGGTGGGGTCAGGGAGCCTGAAGCAAGAGGGAGGTTACAGTGGAAGTCAGACAGAGGAGCGGCAGCCTTTAAAGTCTGATGCGAGGCACAGACAAATGGGGCAGTGGGGAACAGCCTGTCGGGGAGAGCACTCCGAAGTGAACTCGAGCGGCCATAGGGAGAGGGAGGGGGTGGGATGCCTGGTGAGTTTAATGCCCATGGCAACAGAGGGAGAGCGCGGCGCTCGCACGAAGCCTCTGGGAGCAAATGAAAGCTCCTAAAACAAGCTTGGAGAATATGTAGGAGCGAGAATTAATTAGCATAATATGATTATGTCACAGGGAGCGATGGCACACAAAATTTGACATTAATGGCAAGAGAAGAAGGGGCATCAATGAAATGAATAAATCAAGGCAAGTTTAAAATACCGTCAACGATGTCAAAATAGAATATGACATTAACCCCTTCCCAAAGTTTGGAGGGAGATTTGTAGCAGCACTTATTAGATTTCTAAAGTTGCGCTTTAAATTGCAAAAAAGAAAAAACTATCCTTTTAACACAGCTCAACAAGAAAGTAAAAATATTGCTCTTTTTGCTATTAAATAGCTCTCCAAAACGCGCCCAGTTGTATGTCAAGCTTTGTTTCCATGTAGAATTGTCAAAACGTCCTCCGAGACCGTGGGCAGCGTGCTTGCAATAACTCTTTACCTGTGCTGCAGTCCCACCAACCCCAGAGTGATGAAATAGGGAGCATCTTGCCGTGTCGGCCACTCTACCGCAGCGATCCACCTGAACACTCTGCATTCCTCCGTGATGCCCAGCTCCTCAAACTCCATGCTGCCAATCTACTCAGACTCACGTGTGCACACATACTAGAGCGAGAACTTCGATACAGGAAAATTCCTCCCACTCCTCTACACCAGTAAGACGACTTTCAATGGTGCTAATGCCAAAAACACAAAACATTGTAGGCAAGACTTACAATTCACCAACAAAAAAAATCTTAGGGGCCGATTCACAGAACTAACTTAAGACAAAATCCTAAACTTACTACTTTAGGTATTCAAAGAAGTTTGGATTTTGTCTTAAGTTTGTCTTAAGACAGACTCAGGACAGACTTAAGTTAGGATTTTGTCTTAAGTCTTTCTTAAGACAAACTTAAGACAGAATCCTAACTTCTGTGAATACCAAAAGTAGTAAGTTTAGGATTTTGTCTTAAGTTAGTTCTGTGAATCGGGCCCTTAATCATTCTGAAATGTGAAATATTATTTAAGTTAACAAAAAATGTTCTATAGAGTCCTACAGTATCAATTTTGCAACAAAAATGTGTTTAATTAAAATGTCTAAATAATTAATTTCTTTTGGAGAGACAGGATAAACGTTTTAGGTTTACCCACAAATTGTTAGCTGTCTGGTAACAAACTAACAGGAGGCAACCTTGTGATAGAACAGTCTCTACATGACCAAAAGAAGTTTTTTTTTCTTTATATGTACATTTAAAAAAAAAATTATTTTAGAAGCCAGGCAAGCTTGCCAGAAGTATACTTTTTTTCCGTGGCTTGAAACAACATTGCCCGATTTCTGTTGATCTTGGAACTTAACATGTTTCCATTAAAACGGTCAAAACGCTGGTGACAATCTCAGTAAAGCCTCGGGAGAAAGGCAGACTCGGAGAGGGTATTTAGGGAAAAAATTACAGAAAATAATTTGGCAGGGAAAGACTAGGAAAATACCTTTTAGGGGCAAGACAAGCCGTTTGGAGGTGAAAGAAGCGGCGCCCTCCCCTCTCTTACCAGAGGCCGAGGAGTCGCATTCGAGTTGGGTGGCTAAGTTAAAACGCGAGAAAAAAAACAAGCACTGGTCTGAGAAGAACCCTCGAGTTGTGAGCATGTATTGGCAACATTATCGGAACATACAAGCCTTGCAGTTCACGTGCTGTGTTAGAATGTGTGTGGGGGGGTATTATTTAACTCTCTCACTCAGTGTCACAGCGCCCAGAGGCGTTGGTAGCTCACTCGGTGCAGACCCTGAGACAGCGCACCCTCACAAGTACCTTCAGAGATGGGTAGTGTAGAACCTCACAGTTCAAAAGGCACTTAAACCATGCTCCTAAACAAGCAATGTCCTGAGCAAATGGTGGGGGCCTGAAGCAGTGGAGTGGGAGAGGTGAAGGGGGAGTCACGGGGAGATTAAGGGACAGAAGGCAAGCAGATGACAGGGGCACGGCCTGGCGCCGTAAAGTGCAGGCGGGGGGGGGGGGCGGGAGCAGAGCCTTTGAAGAGCCAGAGTCACGGCCGTGAATAAGTGAAGTGAATAATTAGGGGAGGAGAACTGGCAGGCTGATAGGCAGAAGGCTCAGGCAAGCTCGTGCACGAGGCGTGCACTTCCCAAAATCCTCTTTTGGGGAGAGCCCTTGGATTAGCTGCATTAGGGCTCTTTTTCCTATTCCTGCGGAATAGGAAAGGGGCGAGCCCTAAAAATGAAACATTTGTGTTTCACTTTTTAAGGGCAGGCAGTGGTCTCTAGGACCACTGCCTGCCCTGTCCCCTGAGGACCTCTTCCCATTTGCAAATGCATTACCACCTACTTTTAGTAGGTGGTAATTGTGAGTGTTTTGCGACTTTAATTGCAAAATATTAGTACATTGTTTTGAGACTCGCCATTTGGAGGGGAACACCCCTTCCAAATAGCGAGTCGGAAAACTATTTAGCGAGTCTCACAAAAATTGGCTATGTACATGGCCCAATATGTTTTTTCATGTGCAAACGGTTTCGCAAACCCGTTTTCTCATGCAAAAACGGGTCGTACATCTGGCCCTTAGAGAGTCTAAGGTGCATGGATCCAGAGATTCACGTGTAGGATTTCAGGCATCCTGAGGTGGAGGAGCGCAATGGTTCGAAGATGCAGGACATTTAGTCATTCCAGTTTGGAGGCTTTCACAGGCAGGGTGAAGTATTTCGAGATACTTATAGTCAGTACTACTGAGATTTTTATGTGCGGGAGAGGGAGAAAACAAGAAAAAGACAGAAAGAGAGTGTGACAGACAGACAGAGGCAAGAGACAGGAGATCGTGAGAGTGAGTAGAAGATTGGAAGGCAATATATACAGAGCGAAAGAGGGAGTGAGAGGGATAGAGTGTGTGTGATTATTCACATCTGCCTGTGAGATCCCAAGAACTTGAGAGAAAGAGACAAACAAAGCAGGAGTGTTTGCGAGAAAGAGAGCGAGAGAGAGAGAGAGAGAGAGAGAGTAAGTGTATTTGTGTGTGTGTGTGTGTGTGTGTGCCTATCTGTTATTCAGTTACAAACAAGCAAAGAGGGACAGAGAGCGATACAGATGCTGAGATAGAGATAGAAAAAGAGTGCGAGAGAGAGAGAGAGAGAGAGAGAGAGAGAGAGAGAGAGAGAGACTTGTGTTATCATGTGCTAATCACTGCAAGGTTCTGAGCAGAGGGTTGTTCACAGTGGAAGGGATGGAGTGTGGCTCTTTTTATGCCCTAGACCTCCTTTTTGTTGTGTGTGTGTGTGTGTGCGCGTGTGTGTGCATGTGTGTGTGTGTGTGTGTGTGTGTGTGTACCAAGTGCTATCCTGCAGGCGCTCCTGTGATCACAGTACTCTATTTCTATTAGGGTGTTTGTGCTATTCCATTTAATATCCTGTTGATTCTGAGTTTTCTGTGACACTAAAATGATTTGTGTGTCGCTTCAGGTGTAAGAAGGTGACGTTTCTGGGTCCAGAACAGATCAAGAAACATAAAGGTAAGTGGACTTGAGCCAACAGGCCCCTTCCATCCCCTCCCCCTCAGATCTGTGATAAGACCCCTTTCAAGAACGGATCCTCTGGCCCCGGCCCAGAACAGGAGCCATGAAAATGACTAACTATTCAAAGGGGGTCCCTTCAGGGGGGAAACTCGATCCTGGGGCCTGTATAAGCTGCTGTTAGTCTTTTTGCTGGGAGGGAGACGCAGCAAAGTGTGAATAAAAGCAGACCTGCCCTACTACATGCACTTGCAGTGTAATCTCTAGTGCAGTGCATTGTTTAGTGCAGTGTGATGTCTAATGCTCTTTCTAGTGGGAGTTTTGTACTGGGTGCACGGTATGCAGTCTGGTGCAGTGTGCTATCTAAGACAGTCTAGTACTATGTTTGCTTTTAATGCATACTGATACTGTGGGCTCTGTAGTGGGTTTTGGCATAGGTGCAAGCTTCCCTCACTCTGAATATGTTAAGGAGACGCAGAAGTGCACGTGTCTTTCGTTCAGAAAAGGTCTAACACAGAAAGAAGTGCAAGTTTTCCACACTCAGACCAGGTATACATACATGGAAGTGCAAGCTTCCTTCTCTTAGAACAGGCCCTCCATTTGAAAAAGTGATGGCAACTTCCCTTACTGTGCACATGCCCATGAGATGCAGACGCACACGCTTCTGTTACTCAAAATAGGTCTAAACACACAGAAGTCCAAGCATTCGTTCCTCAGAGCGTGTCTAAGGCATGAGGGGTGGTTGATTCCCCCACTCGGAATAGGTGGCATAGCAGACATACAGGCTTCCTACTCTCAGAACAGGTTTCACACACAAACAGAAGTGCAAGCTTCCCTTAGTCAGAACACTGATCCACAGGTGCAACCTTTCCTGTGTCGGAACATGTCCTGCATTCGCTCAGAATGCCATTACCTTTCCCATGTATGACATCTTTGTTTTTGTCGGTGTTTTACTCACACTAAAAACACACACATACACGCTTACCGGGGAACATCCTTTTCAACGCAACTTTTACGACGCATGCCTTTACATCGCAAGTTTTACAACGCATGTCATTACAACGCATTGCGCTGGGGGGCGCTCTAGGATAGGGAATAGATTTAATTTACTATCCAACACCTTCCCTACTATCCACGGGGACTGGAGTTGGAATAGTAAATTAAACTATTCACTATCCAGCACCCCTCAACACTATGCGTTGTAAAAGCATGTGTTGTAATGTCATACAACCACGCTTACCTCTCCGATTTAAAAACATCCAAAATAAGTTTCACACAAAGTTCCTCGATGTCAATTGCTCCGTCTGGCGATATCACGGCGTCATGAACAACAATTCCAACAGTTCTGGCTGGTAGGGGGTAGCGGGCCAGCTATGGTATCGGGAGAACCCTCAAACAGTACCTGTGAGAAGTGCTGGGTGATGGGGCCCTTGAAGTCACTCACGTTGCAGGTCGAGCTCCTCTCTGATGGAATCAGGAGCACTGGCATCGGCCGGCATTGGGTCCTGCGGTGTGAAATGCAGCGGTGTGTCATGCGGTACCCCCAGTTCGCGGTGCGAGCAGCGGCGCGGTGGCGGCATCAGATAGCATTGTTGGTAAGACCAGGGTCGCAGTGTGAGATGAAGGGGGTGCTCGCCATGGTGCTAGCAGGTCACTGAGCCAGCAACGGCGTCGTCATTGCTGAAGCCCTGTCATCGGCTGACGAGCGGGAGTCGATGGTGCTGGCATTGGTGGGCCAAGGCGGTGGTGCAGGATGAGGGTGGTGTGTCGTGTGACTTACGAGTGGTGCCCTTGAACCACGGTGCAAGCAGCAGCATCGATTTTGGCATGGAGCGGCAGTGTCAGGGAGGCCGAGGCATCCTTATGAAGCAAGGCGGTGCGGAGTGAGGTACCCACAGGTCGCGGTGCGAGCAGAGGCTCGGTGGCGGCATCAACAGGCGGCGTGGTGAGGCCAAGGTGGTGGTGCTGCATTGCGGCGGTGCTCTCTGCAGTGCCAGAGCTGTGGAGTGAAGTGAGGCGATGCAGGGTGTGGTGCCCACAGGTCGCGATGCAAGCAGCGGCTCAGTGGCGGCATCAACAGGCGTTGTCGGTGAGACCAAGGTTGCGGTGTGGCGGTACCCTCTGCGGTGCCTTCAGGACACTGTGTTGGCAGCAACGTCGTAGATATTGTCAGTTGGGTTTTCCTCTGTCACAACACAAAACACAAAGTCCCCAGTGCTGTGGGCAGAAGAGCTTGAAGTATTTGCTGTTTCTGAGACTTCGTGAACAGGGGGCAAGCTCTACCTCAAGCCCTTAGAATGACTCACAATTCAGGTTGCAGAAAGTCCAATCCAGGCCTTTCACTGCCCAGTCAGAAGCAGCCACTGCAGGCCAGCCCACCAAAGCACTCAGCAAAGCAGTCCTTCCTTTTCGCAGTGTCTCCGGCTCTTCTTCTTGGCAGTCTTCTTGATCCAGTTGAGTTCGAAAGTTCGATAGTCCCTTGCAGTAGTAGCAGCACATCTCAGAAGACAACAAATCCATGTCTTCCCATATCTAGACGACTGGCTGCTATAGATCAAGTCATTTAATCAGTGTGTTCAACACACTCATCAAACCATTCAAACATTACACACCCTGGGGTTCACGATCAACTACACCAAGTCGCATCTCCAACCCTCTATTATACACCAATATAATAAACACCTCTACAGCTCTAGCATATCATAGTCCAGCCAGGATAGCGAGCATTCAAGCCTTAGTCACAAAATTTCAAGCCCAACACTCTCTCCCAGCCAGAGTGTTCATGCAACTCATAGGCATGATGACATCTTGCATTTTTATTGTACCATATGCAAGACTTCAACTACATCCATTACAGGAATGTCTAGCACATCAGTGGAATCAAGCTCAAGGACAACTTACAGATCTGGTGTTGGTGGACAGCCACACACATCGCTCTCTGCAGTGGTGGAACACCAAAAACTTGTCCCGTTCCTTGAACCTCTTTCACAGATAGTACTTACAACAGACGCATTACTCACAGGATGGAGAGCCCATCTACTAGGACATACAACTCAGCAAAGATTAACCACTCAACAAAGAGTGTTCCACATCAATCACCTAGAGCTACTAGCAATATTCCTAGCACTAAAATCTTTCCAACTACATGTACAAAACAAAGCTGTCTTGATCCGGACGGACAACATGACAGCCATGTACAAAATACAGAAACAAGGGGGCACACATTCTCTGCAACTGTCTCAGCTTGCACAGAATATTTGGAGATGGGCCATTCCTCAAAAAATATATCTACTAGCCGAACACCTTCCAGGAGTTCACAATCAGATTGCAGATCTGTTAAATCGACAGACACAACAGATTCACGAATGGGAGCTACATCCACAAGTTCTTCTACCATTTTTCCAAAAGTGGGGCAAACCAGACATAGATCTGTTCGCCACACACGACAAGGCAAAATGCCCAACTTTCGCCGCCAGGTTTCCACACCCGTTGTCCAAGTGCAATGTGATATGGATGATCTGGTTGGGCAGATTTGCATACGCTTTTCCGCCACTCCCACTAATCCCACTAGTGGTACACAAGCTCCGACAACAGTCTCTCAAACTAATGTTAGTAGCTCCCACATGGGCACGCCAACCGTGGTTCACAACGCTGCTAGAACTCCCACTAGTTCCACACCAAAGACGGTGCATGCCCCCATCCCTGTTAACGTAGAACCATGGAGAAATCATACATCCAGATCCAAGTCAACTGAATCTGGCGATCTGGCTCCTGAAGTGTTAGAGGTTGGTTACCTTAACCTGCCGCCAGAGTGTATGAACATCAATAAAGACGCCAGATGACCCACTACTAGAGCTTGCTATGCTGCAAAATGGAAAAGTTTTGCCATTTACTGCACCAATAATCATATTGACCCACTGGATGCTTCCATCCAGAATATCATTTGTGATCTACTGCGCTTACAAAGATGTAATCTAGCATTCTCATCTATAAGTTTACATCTTTCAGGACTTGCTGCATACTTACAAAACAGACATTTGTCACTATTTAGAGTCCCTGCAATTAAAGAATTTATGGAAGGATTAAAAAAAATCATTCCTCCTAGGTTACCACCCTCTCCAGTGCGGAACCTAAATATTGTTCTTACCAGGCTCATGGGGCCCCTCTTTGAACCTTTACACAAATGTGAACTACAGTTCCTCACATGAAACACAGCTTTCCTAGTTGCCATTACCTCTCTTAGATGAGTAAGTGAGATTCAAGTTTTCACTATACAGGAACCATTTTTACAATTATATCGTAACAAAGTGGTCCTCAAACAAATCCAAAATTCCTTCCTAACGTCATCACTCCATTTCATCTTAATCAATCAGTGGAGTTTTTTCAAAACCCAGACTCTGTAGCAGAAAGAGCTCTACACACCCCGAACATGAAAAGAGCCCTTCTTTATTACATTAACACAGCTAAATCCTTTCGCAAAACAAAACAAGTGTTTGTACTTTTCTCTCCACCACATAATGGCAACCCTATCTCTAAAGCTGGTATTGTAAGGTGGATTGTAAAATGTATCCAAATATGCTATCAAAAAGCAAAATGCACATTAACAATTCCTCCTAGAGCGCACTTTACACGCAAGCTAGGAGCCTCTATGGCTTTCTTAGGGAACATTCCCCTAGAAGACATCTGTAAAGCAGCAACATGGTCTACAACATACACCTTCACTAAACACTATTGTGTTGATGTGCAAGCCAAGCAGCAAGACGCTGTAGGCCAAGCTGTCCTCAAAACTCTTTTTCAAACTACTGCAACAGATACAGGCGACCACCGCTAGGGGAGACACTGCTGTATAGTCGATGGTAAGTGTGAGATCTACAGCTCTTATGCCTTGATCGGAAAATGCTACTTACCAGTATGCATCTGTTCTTAGCATGTAGAGCTGCAGATTCTCACCCGCCTCCCCATGTATCTGTTCCAGTTCTATCTTACTTAGATATACACACATGGACATCTTTTTTCTTTCTACAAACTCCCATCATTTCCCATCATGGCGAAAAACAATCTAAGGATGGAGTCGATGCCCATGCGCACTATCATCCAAGGCAGGAGTAACCTATCTCGTGACTACAAAGACTTCTTCCAAGACAAAAACAACATGCAATCATCCGAGCCCAACACCAGATGGCGATCTAATGCTAAGTGTGAGAATCTGCAGCTCTACATGCCAAGAACAGATGCATACTGGTAAGTAGCAATGTCCTTCCTGACCTACCTAGACTATCTGGAGCCATTCAGGCTTCCCAGCCTTCTGTCATCCAAAACCCAGACAGGCAATCCACATTCCAGCAGAGGCACATGGGATGACTGAGCAAAATAATACCCACTTTCTAAAAGTGGTCTTTACGAACTCAGAATGGAAAAAGCACATTCGCTAAAAGCTGCATCTTTAGATTCTGAGTTCAGGCATACCAAACTTCATCTCCTTGTACCTTTTTCTGAGCTACGTACGTGGGTGGCACAATCTATGCTGCAGGCCCAGGAGTAACATTTGAATCACCGCACCCTGCACCCGTAGTGCACTTTACTAGGGACTGACATGTAAATCAAATATCCAATCGTGAAAACATCAATCCATACACATTTTACCACAGGAGCACCTGCACTTTACCATGGATCAGCAGTGTGAAAAGCGTGCAGAAACGATACACCAGCAAAAACCGGGAGGTCAGAATGCAAAAACTCAGGGAAAACACTCCAACAGATGCCAAGTCTAACACATGTCCCCTCCCGCTGAAAGTAAGGAGAACTACCTACTCGCTTGGGAATTCTCTTCGCTAAGGTGGAAGAACCTGGACAGGCCATCCACGTTGGCGTGTTCTGTCCCAGGGCAGTGTTCCACCGTAAAGTCCATTCCCCTGTAGGGAGATGGACCACCTAAGTAGTTTTGGATTCTCCCCCCTCATCTGACTATCTGAGGTGACTGTGGTTGGTCTGAACCCAGAAGTGAGTCCCAAACAGGTACGGTCTCAGATTCTTCAGCACCCAGACCACAGTGAACGCCTCCCTTTCTATGCCACTCCACCTCTGTTCCCTGGGGAGTAGTCTCTGGCTAAGCAAGACTACTGGTTGGTCTAGGTCCTCTTCTTTCAGTTGTGAGAGCACCGCTCTCACTCCATTCTCTGACACGTCGGTCTGCACGACAAATTCCTAGGAGAAGTCGGGGCCCTTGAGCACGGGCCGTGCACATAACGGCCTTCAGGGCATCAAATGCCTTCTGGCAGGACTCAGTCCAGATCACCTTTTTTTGCTGAGTCTTGGAAGTCAGCTCGGTTAAGGCGGCAACAATGGTGCCATATCCCTTAGCAAGTAACCAGTAGTACCCGGTGAGTCCTAAGAAGGCTCTCACCTCTGTCTGGGTCTTGGGGTGCTCCCAAGGCAGAATGGTGTCCATCTTGGGCTGTAGGGGTGATACCTGGCAGCTACCTACCTGGTGTCCTGAGTACACTTCCGAACCCTGCCTGATCTCGCACTTGCTGGCCTTAATCGTGAGGCCTGCCTTCTGCAGCACCTTCAACACTTCCCGAGGTGCTGCAGGTGTTTGTGCCAACTGGAAATGAACACGGCAACGTCTTCCAGATATGTGGTGCTGGATTCCTCCAGCCCAGCCAACACCTGGTTGGCCAACCTCTGAAAGGTGGCAGGGGAATTCTTTAACCAAAAGGGCATCACATGGAACTTGTAATGTCCATCTGGGGTTGAGAAAGCGGACCTCTCCTTGGCCCCCTCGGTCAGAGCAATATGCCAATACCCTGATGTTAAAGCAAACGTACTAAGGAATTTGACAGCTCCCAACCGATTGATGAGCTCATCAGCTTGTGGAAGGTGGTGAGCGTCAGTCCGAGTGATAGCATTGAGCCCCCGGTAGGCCACACAGAATCGCAGTTCCAGCATGGCACCAGGTGCCGTGGCCGTCGGGACCACGGGGCTGGCCCACGGACTGCTAGACGACTCAAGCAACCCTAATGCCAACATCTTCGAGACCTCCTCTTTGATGCTGGCCTTGTCCCAGTCAGCCAACTAGTAAACCTTATGTTTCACAGGAGGGCTGTCACCGGTGTCCACGTCATGGGTACACCAGTGAGTAACTCCTGGGGTCAGGGAAAACAGTGGAGCAAACTGCCCCAGCAACTGGTGACACTCAGTTGCTCTGCATTTAGGGTCCGGGAGAGGATCACACCATCCACTGACCCATCCCCCTTTTGGGCAGACAGGAGGTCCGGGTGAGGCTCACTCTCCGCTTCCTCCCATCGTCCATCGCCAAGAGCATGCTCACTTTGGACCGCTCGAAGTGGAGCTTGAGGCGGTTCATGTGGAGAACCCATAAAGGGTTCCGGGGAGCCTTCAAATCCACCAGCTAGGTGACAGCACTTTTGTGCTCCACCACCTCAAATGGCCCAGTCCACTTGTCCTGCAAGGCACAAGTTTCCACTGGGGGCCATGGCCCACACTTTTTGTCCAGGTTGGAACTCGACCAGAGTGGCATTCTGGTCATACCACTTCTTCATTTCCTACTGGCTAGCCTTGAGGTTTGCCTGAGCGAGTTTCCTGAAGCGGGCAGTTTAGTTCCGGAAGGCCAGCATGTAGCTAAACACATCCTGAGGTGTCTTCCTGGGAGCGCCCTCCCAGCCTTCCTTCATCAAGCTTAGAGGTCCTCGCACCGGGTCACCGTACAGAAGCTCAAACGGACTGAACCCGAGAGACTTCTGGAGACCTCCCGGTAGGCAAAGGGAAGGCACGGTAAGAGGACGTCCCACTTGAGAGTCATGGGTTGGTGAGACCCTTGATCATGCCCTTCAAGGTCTAGTTGAACCTTTCTACCAGACCGTTACCTTGGGGGTGGTAAGGGGTGGTGAACTTGTAAGTGACACCACACTCCTCCACAAGGATGTCATATACTTCGATATGAAATTGTTCCCCCTGTCAAACACCACCTCTCTGGGAAACCCCACAAGGGAAAAGATCCCCATTAACGCCCGGCCCACAACTGGCACCGTTTTTGTCCTGAGCGGGATTGCCTCCGGGTACAGGGTGGCATGATCCACCAAGACCAGGATGTACCTGTTGCCCATCGCCATCTTGGTATTCAGTGGCCCCACAATGTCCATCCCTACACTTTCAAAGGGTGTCCCCACAAAGGGGAACGGTCGTGGGAACGGTCAGAGAGGAGCTTTGACCTTCTTCCCACTCTTACCACTTGCCTGGTAAGTTTGGCAAGACCGGCAATGCACATTCCACTGCCTTGGCATTTGGGAGAAGAAGAAGTGGGTGACTAGCCTGTCAAAGGTCTTGTCCTGCCCTAAATGTCCTGCCAAAGGCACGTCGTGAGCCAGACCCAGTGAGAATGTCCAGAAGCGCTGGGAATTCACCACACATGGGCTGACCCAGGTTCCTCAATCTTAGGCCCAGCAGATCCAATGTGATCCGGACTGATCACCAGTTGCCTGGGCTGTGGCCTGCCACCGCAGACCCTTCAGAGAAGGGCACTCTTTTTACTCCCTGTAGAATTCTTTCCTGGTGGGAGCCCCTTCTTACTGCCAATGGGTCAGCTCAGAGATATCCCCCAGTTCGGCTACCTATTCCCCTGTAGGCACCAGGGCGTCCCCCTCAAGGTCCACCTCCTCCCGGGCTGTGGGAACTTCGGGGCCTGTTTTCCAGCACCCTATGCCCTTTCTCTTAGCAGGGACCTAGGACACTGTTTCATGCTCCGGGTCCCTCTGATCACCCTCTCTGGCCGCCATGGACCGAGTGGACACGAATGGCCATTCTGGCAACTCAAGCATCTCCAAGTGAGACCTGAACTCAACATCCTTCCACAAGGACTGCTCCAGGCCATTACCGAGCAGACAATCGACAGGCATCGAAGGGCTCAAAACCACCCTCAAGTGACATAAGACCCTCCCCCCCACTCGAAGGGAACCTGCGCCACCAGACATTGGCGCTCTGAACTGTCAACTGCAATTACTTGGTGGAATGCCCCGGGGACTACTTGCTCCTCAGAGACCAGGTGACACCGGACTGAGGTCACACTAGCTCCAGTATCCCTGAGAGCCTCTACCCTTCTTCCATTGATGGTCACCCAGTTACTGGTTTCCTGGGACCATCTCACTTTCCCCTAGTGAAACGAGGATCATTTCTACGGTGTCCCCACCCTCCTGTGGGTACTCCTCCTCCTCCCCAAGTGCTACACGAGCCAACACCTTGAACTGCACACAGGTGGGTGGCTTTGCTCCCTTTGAGCACCAGGGGTCCCCCTTCATGTGCCCCACCTGGTCACATGTAAAACAGTTAGGGGGGGCTGGTCTCAGCAGGCTTTCCTTTTGAGACACCTTGCTTCTTATTTCTGGGGTATGGGGACCTTTACCCTGGGTGTTAGTTTGGGGCCCTTTAGAGAACTCCTGTGATTTACCCTTGTCCCCCCCACCTGTGTGCTGGGGACCCTGCACACCTTTGGCTGAGTCTCCCCCAAACGCTTTCTTGTGGACCCTGGTACTCACCCAGCGGCCTGCCTCCATAGCATGCTTCCTAGGGTCAGTCAGCTTACTATCAAATAGGTGCTGGCGTAAATCGGCAAAACATAGACTGGACAGGTGTTCCCATGCAATAAAATTGTGTAGCCCCTGGAAATCTGTCACATTACTGCCCTTTGCCGAGCCATCCAACGATCGGCAAAACACATCCACATATTCCAACCACGTGTTGGCATTGGACTGCTTACTGGCCCTAAACTGGTCCCTGTACTTTTCAGGAGTAAGACCATACTTAGTGAGGAGGGCATCCTTCATGTCTAGATAGTGAGGTGATACCCCTTACCCAAAGCTATTAAGGTATCCCTCGCTTCTTCGGAGAAGAGAGGCCACAATCCTGCTCCCCAATTCTCTTCAGGGACCCCATTCAGATGGATTGCTGCCTCGTACCCCTAGAACCACCTTTGTATGTCATCCCCCTTCTTGAACTCCTTGCCTACATTCTTGGGTATGTGCAAGATTCTGTATGCCTGCCTTGACGAGTTACTGCCACCATCTGAGCTTTTTCTTTTCTCTCGATCCAGCACATTCATTCTGATTTCATAATCTAATACCATTCTCTTTTCTTCCATGGCTAATCTAATCTTTTCTAGTTCTGCGGCTACCTTCCTTGGTTTCCGTCTGTCCTCCAGCTACTCTGGGTACAGGCCCCTGCTGCCTGGCCGGGAGGTTTTCCCCCTCCCAACAGCAACTCCACTCTAGGACTAGGCTCCTCTGCCTCTCCACTAAGATCACCAGATTGCTCAGTTGCATCTCTGGCTGCTTCCCAGGCCCTCAGCGCCTTTTGTAGCTCGTCTTTCCTAGTGAGGCCTCTGACTTGGACTTTTAGTTTTTTGCAAATGGATTTCAATTCTCTAACAGTGTAGAGCTCCAACCTATCCTCCTCAAAGGCAATTTCCATGGATGCAATGGATGAGGCTATTGATTCCGGCACGACGAAGTAGAAAGTTCACCTGGCAAGATCACAAAAATCGGCCAAAAAGAAAACGGGCTACTATGTGGTACGTAGTGACCTGCGATACGGTAGTAATGCACACGAATCACTGTAAGTCAAGTGCAAATGCAAGTAGTATCCTCACCGCTGACAATCAATGTTAGAAGTGGAATTTCCGGTAGGCTAGGGCAAGGGCCGAAGCCAGTCAAAAACCTCCACTCTAATCAGGATAAGGAAGATATACTCCTAAAATAACCCATGCTCACCCCCTTGGTAGCTTGACACAAACAGCTACGCTTATCTTAGAGGCAATGTGTAAAGCGACTGCACCTAGCCAACAGTAACACAGTGTATGCACTACAAAAGGACACCACACCAGTTTAGAAAAATAGCCAATATTTTTATATACGGTAAGACAAGACCAAATACGACAAAAATCCACAAAACTATATTTAAAAATCTACAGTTATCAAAATAAGTTTCACACAGAGTTCCTCCATGTCAATAGCCTAGAACTAGGTGCTGTCTAGTACAGTGCATTTTTTAGTGCAGTGTGCTGTCTTATATAGTGTTAGTTCTAGTGCAGTGTATTGTGTACACTTTGGGCTGCCTATTTCAGTAGCAAACTCTTGCAGTGTGCTAATTGGTGCAGTGCACTGTCTGGTACATTGCACTATTTTACGATTTGGATGAATGCTGTGTGTGGTCTAGTATAGTATGCTTAATGGTGCAGTGTGCATCTAGGACTGTGTGCTTTCTACTGCACTGTAATGTCAAGTGCAGCATACCATCTAGTGCAGTGTGCTGCATATCATTGTCTGTTGTCTAGAGCTGAGTGCAGCTTTGAACAGTGTTCCCTCCACTAAATTATACAATGATATGCTTTGTGTTGTATTGTACAGTGTGCTTTCTTTATCGTTATGATATATTGTGCAGCTTAAGATCAAGTACAGTGGTCTTTTGTGATGTGCTGTGTAGAGTTGTGCACCATCTAATAGAATGTGCTGTCTAGTGCAGTGTTCATAGAGCTGTATACTATCTTGTACCATGTATTAATAAGTACCATTGAGTGCAAAGAGTGGCCTAGAGCAGTGTGTAGTTTAGTCCTGTGAGTATCTATCACGGTGTTTAGTATAGTGGGCTCTCAAGTACAGCGTTCTGCCTAGGACAGTGAGGAGTACTCTAGCTCAGTGTACTTTCTGTAATGCACTCTGCACTACTGCGAGCTGTTTAGTGTAGTCTACCATCTAGGACAGTGGGTGCTGTAAAGCAGTGTACTCTCTGCAGTGTACTCTGCAGTATATTGTGCTGTCTGGTGTAGTGGTCCATCTAGGACAGTGTCCTCTTTGCACAGTGGACATCTAGGACAGTGAGTGCTGTAGCAGGGTTTAGTACAGCTGGCTCTCTAGCAAAGTCTTTGGTTTAGTACAGTGGCTTCTCAAGCACACTGCACTCTGTACATTTTACACTGTACTGTGAAGGAAGTTACCCGTTTAGTGCCACCCGGGTCACTAATGACCACCTCTCAGTCTTCTGTACCAAATGAAGAGTCGGTCAGACATTGGAGAATATGAACCAATAACGGTTTATTCATATACACTGAGAGTGGAGCCACGTCCAGTCACTAGGAGTACTACAGAGAGGACTGACTTCAACAGATACATTATGTAAATTTCACAATTGGGCAAAGGCACATCCACTGTGGAATTTTCCAGGCAGCTGCAGCTGAACAGCAAAATACAGAACAAAAACGGTTTCAACACTCATATCTTGAATAGGAGACATAGTCCAAGGACATTCTATCCGGAGCCTGCCACCAGATATGGGGGAGAGGGCCTCTGCCTGGAGTGAAAGGTATGCGCTAATGAAAAACAGTGTATTCACTGCTAAAACAGAACCTAAGAGGAGAAACAAAACTCAGAGGGCCTTTCTCGGAATTGAGCACAAACAGTTTTGAACAACTTAAAATGGCGCCTGGAAAGAAAATGGTTAGCGAAAGCTAACTAAACAATAACATTACATGAGCATTTTCAGGTCTAATTTAACAGACCCATGAGCTAAAGACATTTTCTATATGAATATAAAAGGAAAACAACAAAATGCATTTCATTGGAATCTCATCATAACAGCAGACATCTGTGGAAAGGCAATAGAACAGAATACCAAAATTCTGAAACACAGAAAGGAACCTAGGAATGTTCCTTATCAGTATCAGGAAGGGAAACAGCGAGGAGAGAAGAATCCTCAAAGATCCCTTCATGAATTGAATTTCTCTAGCTGTATGGCTGCAGCAGCCACTTGGATGGACAATAATTGCCTCCGCTTAAATGGAGACAAGACAGAGGTGTTGGTGGTGGGGAACAAAACATCGATATGGTCCCAAGCATGGTGGCCCACGGCCCTGGGTGAACTCCCCTGCCCTGTAGAAAAGGTCAAAAACTTAGGGGTCATGCTTGACTCGGACCTTTCGGGCAAATCCCAAGTCAGCAAAATAACAGGCAAGTGCTTTGGCACGTTAAAAACCCTGCGTAAAATCATTGACCTTATCCCCATTGGAGCCAGAAAAACCATTGTACACGCTCTCATAACACCCCATTTAGATTACGGAAACGTTCTTCTATTAGGCCTTAACCAGAATAGTCTACACCAGCTACAATGCATTCAAAATGCTGCTGCTCGCATGGTGCTGGGTCTTCCCAGAAGAACCTCTTCCAAAGCTGCTCTTTCTAAATTGCACTGGCTTCCCGTTGGGGAAAGAATCAGATTTGAAAGCCTCTGCTACGCTCATCGGATTGCCCACAACAAAGGACCTATCTACCTCAGAAGTCTCTTGACCATCCATCGACCGATCAGAGACTTAAGATCATCTGGTATGATGCAATTCAAACTACCCCGCATCTCCAGAGCGAAAATGGGGGGTAGATCCTTTCGCTACCTAGCAGTGAAACATTGGAATGCCCTCCCAGTACATCTGCAGATGGAGCCCTCTGAAACTCTATTCAGAGCCAAATTGAAAACTCACCTCTTCCCGCAATAAATTCATGTCATGATTTCCTTTCCGGCTCCTCCCCTCTGAAAGTTTTTGTTAGTAGTAAGCGCGGGGATACACAGTTTTGTGCAGCCATGCGCTTTACAAGTGTCTTATTATTATTATTATTATTATGAATATTGATAAGATTGTCAATATCCTCCTGGAGAATCATTGTGGCATTTGTAACATGGGCTTAATTTCTGTTTGGGCGTGAACATAGAGGCACAATAGGAACAGCAAAGAGGGAGACCTGGGATGAGAACCCAACAAAGCACCAGCACCACTACAAACTAAATCAGTCGTTCAAAGATCCAATCCCAGCCTCCAAAAAAGGACCAACTCCAGTTCCCCCTTCCCATGCCTTTGACATTCTCAATGATGTCTAGAATATGTTGTGTTATGTTTTTCTCCATATTTTATATCCCCATAACATACTGATCATCAATTAAAGCACAAACACCACCAGACTTGGCCAATAAGAAGTCTACAGCATATCTAGTCTGTTCGGAGTACACCCGCTATCTCTCAAAGCTGCTACTGTGGTATTGGATAAAATTAGTAATTTACACCAAAAATATTCTGTGGTTCACTCCTCTCGGGCCACAGCCATACCACCCAAGGAAAATATCAAAGACAGGATTATCCAAACGTGATACAATTGTTATAGCTATTCACTTCAATGTATGTGACTCCTTCGCAAAATTACTTTGTGAGATTTCTCTTTACCCATCTCTTTTTCAGCTGAATGTCCTTACACAGAACTCCCAAAGGCAACACCATCCCAAGAGCCACATCCTCAGTATCATTATAGACATTAGTGTAGGTCTGATTAGACAGGAAACAAAACCCAGGGTGTGCATACATCGGTCCTTCATAATCAACTGCAGAATATCTGGAATACATTCCGAATGTACTGGGGTCTGATTTGTGCTCTAGTGAGAATGTCAATATTGTTCCAGAACAGTTGATATACAGAGAAGTGTCAGTAAAATTCCCTATAGATCAACAAGCAGGGTAATAGCTAGCTGTTTGCGGTACGGTCATCTCTTTATAATGCCAGCCTATAAGTGTTATATTCTGCTCTTCCATATCAAAGTTGCCACAATATGTACTATTTTCACACCCAGGGCAATCCTCCCCGTGTATTTTTTCTGTAATAAAAACATGGTCCGGATAACAAAGGCCAAACATACCCTTGACCTCTACAAAGTCTGGTGGCTTGGTGTACGTGTAGTTAACAAGCGACAAAGGATATGCTGTCCCATTCCCAAAAAATCTCCTTTGTGCAGACACAAACACATTATTCGTGGTAGCTCTTCTACCTCTTCCCAAAGATGCATGTCCACTCAGGTCAAGTGACTGAGCATCATGTACATCCTCCAAAAACCACAACACCCGCCATACTGCTATTACCACCATCACTAGAACAGTGATACCTATTATTTTACTGCGGACAGGCCGATTCATACGACATGGACTTGGAATAATCTGTTGTTCCTCCTCATCAACTAGTCTACCGAAAGGATGCATAATGTAATCAAACAAGGAGCTCTAAACAATAGAACTTAAGGGTTCCCAGTGTCCACCAGAGCCTCGCTGGTAGAGGCTCCTATTGTCCATCAATTAGTTGGCATTCTAGAGCACCGGCGCTGGAGCTTGCTCTGTCCTAAGCTCTTTTAACTTATCCCACGCTAATGAAGATGGTATAAAAGGAACAAACCTGGGTACCTGTTCACACTCACTGTCGCCAATGCCCTCTTTGACCCAATGGCAACGGTAAAGGAATCCTCCGACAGTGGGTGGCATGCACCCAGTTCTTCCGGCCAGCAACCTTTACAGCCATCCGTGTCACCAACAGAACCTGCTCAGGACCCTTCCAGCACGGCTCCAAACGTTTCTTCGACTGGAAGTTCCTGATGAGGACAAAATCTACAGGCTGGATATCGTGGCCGGGTCCCTCTGGTACAGGAGGTAGGGTCTTCCGCACCTGTTGGTGAATAGAACGTAAAGTTTTGGTTACCTGGCCAAGATAATCAAGCAGCACTCGATATTCAATGTCAAAGTATTTACGAGGATGTGGGATGCCCCAGACATTACCCTTGTGACTGCACACAACCTTATCAGGTGGAAATCATGTTCTAGAATGAGCTGTTGTTCTAGTGGACAGAAGGGCTAATGGTAGGGCATCAAGCCATTTCAATCCTGTAGTTTCCCGAATTTTTTGCCAATTTCTGTTTGAGAGTACTTCTCAACTAAAACTGCTGACTGTGGATGATTGGCAGCATGAAATTTCTTATTTACATGCCTCCCTTCGCAAATCAATTGAATCACTTTTGCATTAAAATGACTTCGGTTGTCACTCCAGATAACTCGAGGGAAGCCAAAATGATGAAAGAACTCCTTAAGGAGCACCTTTGCACTTGTAATGGCCTTATTGTCTTTAGTGGGATAAGCCTCAACCCATTTGCTAAACGCACAAACAACCACTAAAACATATTTAACATTATTGCATCTTTCCAATTCAATATAATCCATCTGGAGGACTTCAAAAGGAAAAGTAGGTGGTGAGAAATTACCAGGTGGTGTAGGGGTATCCTTCCCTGGAATATGCATCATACAGACCATACAATATTTCACCAAATGCATAGTTCTTTTGAAGATATTATCATTATCCCACACCGGGGCTAACAATTTACAAATACCTTTTGCACTAGTATGAGCTGGACCATGTGCCATTGTAACCTTGGGAAGAACATACGCATCAGGCAGCATCCATTTCTGTTGCCCTGATTTATCAATCTAACACCATTCCTCATTCAACTGTGCTGTACTCTCCTGCCATCTCACTAATTCCTCTATTGTGGCTTATCTTTGAATCTCCTTCACTATTTCAAGAGTATTTTTAAACAAGCAACCTCGGGAACCCACCTAGCTGGACCTGCAACAAACATTTTCTTCATCTTACTTCGAGCAGTGTCCTTAGCTACCTGATCTGCAAATGCATTCCCTCGGTAATACATTTAATTATTGCCAATTTATTGGGAAGCGTTAAAACAGACAAAAGTCGCAATATAAGGTGGCCCTGCTGAATATTGGTGCCATGAGAAGTAAGAAACCCTCTCTCTGCCCAGAGTCACCCAAAATGATGCGCGACCCCAAATGCGTACTGGCTGTCACTGTAAATATTGACACCCAGTACTTCACTCAATTCGCAAGCTCAAATTAAGGCAGCAAGCTCAGCAGCCTGAGCTGATTAATAGAGAACCAGTGATGTTTCTACCACCGTACGACATGTACTGATAGCATAAGCTGCAGGAGTGGTGCCATCTGGTAATTTAAAACAAGACCCATCGACATATGTAATGTAAATGTAAATGTATAGGCATTTATATAGCGCACTACTTACCCGGAGGGTCCCAAGGCGCTTCAACCGCTGCGAAACCCTTCCTGGCTTCCCTGAGAGATGGTCCCTTAATGGGTATCTCCAGGGTGAGAAAAAAAAAAAAAATGAGATTAACAAGGACCCCCTGGGTAGTGAAGATTAGTAGACTCCTAGGGCAGGGTAGCAACAGGTGCGAAAAAATTCCTAGGACATCTAGGTGTGTGAGTGGACAATTAGGTCAGACCAGTTATCAAGAGGGAATAATTGAAAAAAGGGTTGTCAAGATTATATAAAAAGTATATTTTTATTCAATATGTTTAAAAATCATATTAGGAATGACCAGAAGGCCAAACAATATGATGGATATAAAATTTTCTCTTGTCACAGTTACATACAATTACAATGAAAAATTAACATCTGTCAGGATTCACCGAGTAGCCACGGTAGTTTCCCCAAGACTGTGGGTTAGCTCCCTGCCTTGGCCCCGCTCTGCACGAGCTAATGTGTGGTTTCCTTGTCCCCCCGGCGGACTGAGAAATCCCAGAGGTAATCCGAGTCAATGAACTAATGAACTGCTAAGACTGTATATAGTTTCCCTCCCTAAGATGGCCGCTCAATGTTCCATTTACTGCATCCAATCGATGCGCCCTCTAGTGGACTTCGGGAAGACGCG
This sequence comes from Lissotriton helveticus, assembly GCF_964261635.1. Lineage (NCBI taxonomy): Eukaryota > Metazoa > Chordata > Amphibia > Caudata > Salamandridae > Lissotriton > Lissotriton helveticus. The sequence goes on from NC_136063.1 coordinate 88,391,084, forward strand.
CGCTCCTAACTGCGCACTTCAACGAAGATTCCGTTCTAGAAGCTTGTTCTTGTCGCTGCTCCGCGTCAACTATTCATGACGGGAGATTAACAGCAATTATCAAAGACCTTCTAAGTACCATAGTATCAGAGTTTTCAGAGACTTTCATGAGAGAAATCTTGTCGTGCGCTCTCATTACTCAGAGAGGCACCTTGGTCAAGCGAAGTTCTCCGTCGCAGTTCCAGAGCTGTGACAGCTGTCACAGCTATCCTGCGGTTCGTCAGAAGAAGACGAGTGTCAACGAGGATTCGACCTGACAAGACGTAGTTGAGTATTCAGCCTGAAGAGAAACTTGAACTCTACAAGTAAGGTGTTTCATCATCTCGTCAAGTCAACCAATATCCAAACTGTATTGCTTCACTCGCATTTCCCCGCAGTCGTTCCCCCGTGCGTCTCTCCTTGCCTTTCCTCCCCTTGTACCTACCCTTTTCCTTTTTGCGTGCTTCATGGAATTTGTGAACTTTAGCCTGCACCTCTAACCCGAAGATATCTCAGCACAGAACCCCAAGACAAAGTCTGACGAAGAACTTCACAGGTACAATTTGGGTTCATAGAGAGAGCGTGGGTCTGGGGCGAGCTATTCTGAGGAGAGATACTAATGTTCGTATATGTCTTCCCTGTAGGAAGTTCAGTCAGATAACATTCCAAAATATAGAAGAGAGGCAAATACCTGGGCAGGAACTGGTAGGACAAGTTTCGTTTATCATTTATGAATAGTCAGCACAGTGTGAGAAGGTTTGTGGTATATTCTCTCTCTCTCCCCCTTCTGTGTATTAGGCACCTTTCGAAATGGCGGCAAGATGAATAGCAGTCGCTGGAAGTAGGGTGCCAGTCAAAGTACAGGTATTCTCTTCTCTGTCCACTTCCCCTTTCCCTGCTGCTGGTGGTCTTGCTCTTGTAGCGAGGGTACCGGTGGAGGGGTGATCGGGACATTCGTCAGAACTGCCTCTGCGAAGCGTTGGAGCACCTGGATTCCTGATAGTTTGAAGTGCCCACGTATTTTACCTTCGCCCGGGCAGTATGACTGAGGGAATGGACTTGAAGGAATTAGGCGCTATTCTAATAGGGATTCAGAGAGATTTGGGAGCCGTCAGAGATGAAAATCAAAGTTTAAGGTCAGAGTTAGTGGCTTCCCGTCAGGAGGCTAGGTTGTTAGCACAAAAGGTAGATGGGTTAGCTATGGGGAATCCCGTACAGAGTCCTGCGGTACCCACCACTAGTGGTGCTGCAGTGGATCCAAAATCTGTAGCTCAGGTAATTCATTCGGTATCTCCGTTGATCCCGTTGGCAACTCCTGAAAGGTTTTCGGGAGATCCTCAAAAGGCTCAATATTTTTTGACCCAGTGTTCCCTTCATTTCATGTGCCGACCCACCTTGTTTCCAGACGCCCAATCTCGAGTAGCATTTATCCTGTCATATTTAAGTGGAGATGCTGCCAATTGGGCCATGCCTTTAGTTAGTGAGGATGATCCTTTGCTTAGTGACTTCACTAAATTCAAGGCTGAGTTTCTTAGAATTTTTGATCGGAGAAGGATATCTCAGGCCACCGATAACGAATTATTGGAACTGCGTCAAGGATCCAAAGATTTAATTACTTACCTCACACAGTTTAATAAATTGATCTTAGAGACTAACTGGCCAGAAGAGAAGAGAGCTGCCTTGTTTTATCGTGGTTTAAGAGATGAAATCAAAGACACCCTGGCTCAAATTCCCAATCGACCCACCGAGTTGCCAGCGTTGGTAGATTTGGTTTTGGAATTGGATTTTCGGAACTCGGAACGCAAAGGTGAGAAGAAAAAAGATTGGAAGATAAATTTCCCGCGCTTTGACCGAGCGAAGAGCGAAAAAGGACCCGGAGGAAATTCAGAGGCGGAACCCATGCAAATAGGGACTGTTCGAGGCCCTTTGAGCAACGAAGAAAAAGAACTACGGAGACAAAAGAAGTTATGTTTGTATTGTGGTACTGCCGGCCATTTTGTGAAGGATTGTTTGAAGCGTCCGAAGACTCCGTTTAAGGGAAACGAGACGAGCCGCCAGTAGACGGGGTCGCTCTGGTGGTGACAGAAGATAAAACGACTCCAAAGTCTCATTTGGTTTTGAATACGCTGCAGACCATGACTCCTCATGTCATCCTTCATGTAACCATGCGATTCCGTGAACACCAGATTGGTGGAGTGGCCATTATGCTCGATTCTGGGGCCACTGGAAACTTTTGTGATATCCGCTATGCTAAACAGATGGGAATTAAGGCCATCGCAAAGGAACATCCCGAGCCAGTACGTGCGGTAGACGGGACTAATTTGACCTCCGGACCCATTACTAGTCACACTGAAGAATTGGAAATTACTCAAGGAGAGGGGCATCGGGAGGTGTTGCAGTTCAATTTGATCGATGCTCCCCAATTTCAATTGATCCTGGGACTGCCCTGGTTAACCCTCCACAACCCGACTATAGATTGGGAAAACCGGACAGTCAGTCTGCATTCGGAGTTTTGCCTGTCCCACTGTTACGGAGCCAAGAATACGGAAAAAGAGCCTACGCCGTCCATGCTATTGTCATTCGGCGGACAGTCTATTGGAGCAATTGTGACTGAAGAGATTCCTCCTGAGTATCGAGATCTCAAGACGGTGTTCAGTGAACAGGAAGCTGAAGTATTGCCCCCCCATCGTGCTTATGATTGCACCATCGACTTGGAACCGGGAGCTGCTCTTCCTTGTAGCCGAATCTATGCATTGACTGAAGCCGAAAATGTGCATTTAAAAGAATACCTGGATCGATATCTTGCGAATGGATTTATCCGGCCCTCTCAGTCCCCAGTTTCCTCACCTCTGTTCTTCATACCGAAGAAGCAAGAAGGTAGTCTCAGAACTTGCATAGACTATCGTGCCTTGAATCAGGTCACCATTAAAAATAGATACCCGTTGCCGTTGATTTCAGTTCTACTGGATCAGATTAAGGAAGCACAAATCTTCACCAAACTGGATTTACGAGGAGCTTATCACTTGGTTCGAATGAAGGAAGGGCATGAGTGGAAGACCGCCTTTCGAACCAAGTTTGGTCTTTTCGAGTATTGTGTTATGCCATTCGGCCTTTGTAACGCTCCAGCAGTATTTCAACACTTTATCAACGACATTATGAGCGATCTTATGGATAAGATTGCCATCGTCTATCTGGATGATATCTTGATTTACTCGCAGAATCCCCAGGAACACACCCAGCATGTACGTTTGGTCCTGGAACGATTGCAAGCAAACCAGCTATTTGTTAAATTGGAAAAGTGTGTTTTTCATGTGTCTCAAGTGGAGTTTTTGGGATTCGTTATTTCGCCTCAAGGAGTGACCATGGACCCAAGAAAGGTACAAGCAGTGGAAGATTGGCCAGCTCCCAAGAATGTGAAAGAAATTCAAAGGTTTCTGGGGTTTGCCAATTTCTATCGGCGATTTATTCAATGATTTTCACAATTGATTACTCCCATCACAGTTTTCTTGAAGAAAGGAGTAAAATTTGAATGGACCGATGAGTCAAACTCCGCTTTCCTGAATTTGAAGAAACAATTCACCTCTGCCCCTATCTTACTGCATGCGGATCCTGCTGAACCGTTTTACGTGGAAGCTGATGCTTCAGATCAGGCCATCGGAGGAGTTCTCTCTCAACGCCATCCAAAGACCGGGCAGTTGCATCCTGTGGCGTACCGCTCCAGAAAATTGAACTCTGCTGAAATAAATTATACCATCACAGAGAAAGAGCTATTGGCAGTAAAGGATGCTTTTGAGGACTGGAGACACTATCTGTTGGGAGCACGTCACACAGTCACCGTCTATTCTGATCACAAGAACCTGCAATTTTTGAAGACGGCTAAGACCTTGACTCCTCGTCAGTTGCGTTGGTCCCTTTACTTCGCGGACTTCGACTTCGTGATTACATATCGACCTGGCCCCAAGAATGGGAAAGCGGATGCGCTGTCTCGACTTCAAACCGAAGAATCTGAGCATACCGTAGAAGTGAAACCAATCATCCCAGAAACCAAGATCGTGGGGACGCTTACGTTGGACAATTTCAAAGAAGAGGTCCGTAAGAGTTTAACCTCAGAAGAAATTCAACAGTGGGTGTTACTCGGAGAAGAGCGTCAGTGTCGACAACAGTTACCATATGTCAAGGAAGCCTTATATCTTCCAACCCTCGAGCTTCAGGAAAAAGCTTTGCGAAATTGTCATGACCATCCTCTTGCGGGTCACAAAGGAATTGCCAAGACTCAAGAATTAGTGCAACGTTATTTTTGGTGGCCTGGAATGTCCGATCAGATCAAAAAGTATGTTCAGTCTTGCGAATCTTGTGCTCGGAGTAAACCCACTAGACAGGCTCCCCAAGGGTTGCTTCAGCCTTTGCCCACTCCCCCTTCCCCGTGGCATACGATTTCCTTAGACCTCATCGTAGACTTACCTTTGAGCAAGGGATTTGATACCATCCTGGTGGTGGTAGATACATTCACGAAAATGAGTCATTTCATCCCTTTGTCAGGAATTCCCACGGCTGTCCAATTAGCCAGAGTATTCAGCGAAAATATTGTCAAAATCCATGGTGTCCCTAAGATAGTGGTCTCAGACCGAGGTCCCCAATTTATTTCCCACTTCTGGAAGGCCTTCCTAAAGGGGATGGGGATAGAGGGTAGATTGTCCACTAGCTACCACCCAGAGTCCGATGGGCAGACAGAGAGGACCAATCAAGAATTAGAACAGTACTTGAGGCTATTCTTGTTGGATCAAGGTGGGGAATGGTCCGAAAAGTTGTGGATGGCCGAGTTTGCCTGCAATAATGCGAAGAGTGCATCTACTGGTTACTCTCCGTTTTATTTGAACTTTGGTAGACATCCAAACTTTATGGTGCTACAAGAGGAGTTAGACGTCCCTGCAGCCAAGAGGGCCCTTTTAGACTTGAGTTCTTTGCATAAATCAGCTGAAAAGAATCTAGAGAAAGCTAAGGCGTCCTATAAAAGGTTTGCAGATTCACATAGGAAAAAACCCCCACAGTACCAAGCAGGAGATCAGGTGTGGTTGTCCACTAAAAATTTACATTTGAGAGGTAACAGAAAATTTCAGCCTAGATTTGTGGGTCCTTATTCTATTGAGAAGGTGTTAGGACCAGTTACAGTAAAACTGAAACTCCCAGCCAAGATAGGTGTACACCCAGTTTTTCATGTATCCTTGCTGAAAAAGGTCCAATTGCCTATACGGCTTACCAAACCTCCAGATCCACTTACAGTCCAAGGGCATCCAGAATATGAGGTTAAGGACATTTTAGATTCCAAGTATGTAAAAGGGAATTTGAAGTATTTAGTGGATTGGAAAGGGTTTGGCCCCGAAGAAAGGTCTTGGGAACCGGTCAGCAACATTCACGCCCCACAACTGTTGAAACGCTTTCATTCCAGATTTCCACACAAACCAAGACCGATAAATCGGTCCTCGGGAGGGGGTACTGTCAGGATTCACCGAGTAGCCACGGTAGTTTCCCCAAGACTGTGGGTTAGCTCCCTGCCTTGGCCCCGCTCTGCACGAGCTAATGTGTGGTTTCCTTGTCCCCCCGGCGGACTGAGAAATCCCAGAGGTAATCCGAGTCAATGAACTAATGAACTGCTAAGACTGTATATAGTTTCCCTCCCTAAGATGGCCGCTCAATGTTCCATTTACTGCATCCAATCGATGCGCCCTCTAGTGGACTTCGGGAAGACGCGCGCTCCTAACTGCGCACTTCAACGAAGATTCCGTTCTAGAAGCTTGTTCTTGTCGCTGCTCCGCGTCAACTATTCATGACGGGAGATTAACAGCAATTATCAAAGACCTTCTAAGTACCATAGTATCAGAGTTTTCAGAGACTTTCATGAGAGAAATCTTGTCGTGCGCTCTCATTACTCAGAGAGGCACCTTGGTCAAGCGAAGTTCTCCGTCGCAGTTCCAGAGCTGTGACAGCTGTCACAGCTATCCTGCGGTTCGTCAGAAGAAGACGAGTGTCAACGAGGATTCGACCTGACAAGACGTAGTTGAGTATTCAGCCTGAAGAGAAACTTGAACTCTACAAGTAAGGTGTTTCATCATCTCGTCAAGTCAACCAATATCCAAACTGTATTGCTTCACTCGCATTTCCCCGCAGTCGTTCCCCCGTGCGTCTCTCCTTGCCTTTCCTCCCCTTGTACCTACCCTTTTCCTTTTTGCGTGCTTCATGGAATTTGTGAACTTTAGCCTGCACCTCTAACCCGAAGATATCTCAGCACAGAACCCCAAGACAAAGTCTGACGAAGAACTTCACAGGTACAATTTGGGTTCATAGAGAGAGCGTGGGTCTGGGGCGAGCTATTCTGAGGAGAGATACTAATGTTCGTATATGTCTTCCCTGTAGGAAGTTCAGTCAGATAACATTCCAAAATATAGAAGAGAGGCAAAAACCTGGGCAGGAACTGGTAGGACAAGTTTCGTTTATCATTTATGAATAGTCAGCACAGTGTGAGAAGGTTTGTGGTATATTCTCTCTCTCTCCCCCTTCTGTGTATTAGGCACCTTTCGAAATGGCGGCAAGATGAATAGCAGTCGCTGGAAGTAGGGTGCCAGTCAAAGTACAGGTATTCTCTTCTCTGTCCACTTCCCCTTTCCCTGCTGCTGGTGGTCTTGCTCTTGTAGCGAGGGTACCGGTGGAGGGGTGATCGGGACATTCGTCAGAACTGCCTCTGCGAAGCGTTGGAGCACCTGGATTCCTGATAACATCAAACTCATACTGTACAAAGTAAAAAAATATATATATAGACAAGGGCATATGGATAATCACAGAATTAATGAAACAAGCTTAAAAACTCGACGCGCGTTTCGGCAGTGGACCGCCTTCTTCAGGAGACACAATTTAATTCAAAAATGGAAGCTCTATCCATGCAGCAAAAGACACTGAGGGGGAAATCTTCATGCAGTAGTTATGGATGCAAGTATACTTAGAAGATGAAGGAGATCCTGAGGTTTTTGAAGCAGCACAAGTGAGTAATGTTGATGAAGATTATTCTTGGCATAAACAATGATGGCCGTGATGTAGATGTCCCATATCAATATATAAGACACATGAACTCAGTGTGGAGCAATATGGCGAATAATGTACTTGACGCCGGAGACAGGTTAAATGATGATGGCGCCTTATTTTGGGGTTCAGACATGGGCTCTTGATGTAAAATCAAGTAGTGCTTGTGCTCTGCATACTCCAAGCAGGTAAACTCAGGATAGCGTCTTGTCGTGAATAAAAAATATAAAATGAACTCGGAAATCGAGTAAGTAGGGGCAGACAGCAGGATGTTGCTGCTCCGTGCTCCGTCGTGTGGGGACTCGTCCTCCGCGAAAATGGAAGTTCCAGGGTCCCCCGGCGGTCTGGTGGGGCCGTTAGTGAAGATGAGGCAAGCTAGTGCCCAGAGTTGCCGAGTGTGATCGCTGATCAGAGTGGGCACCGAGGCGAGAGAATTAACGAGTCCGCTGACCCTGGTCCAGAAACCTGCCGCGCCGGGAATCGAACCCTGGTCCCGGGCCGTCTTCTGCTCTCGGGTCTGTCGCCTCTAACCAGTGAGCCACACTATAGTTCCCCTTGTGGGTCTGATGAGGGAACATCAGTTAGGTCTACCCATCCCTTCGTCTCTTCTTTAGTCTGGAAGGTACAACCATTTTGTCAACTGCATCGTTCTCAGAAGGGAGGGGTAGTAACATAGCTGGATTCATAGTGGCACATCTTTTAATCGCGATATGTTTAGCAAACAATGTCAATTCATATCCAGTAGGACGTAAGGTGCTGTGTCTTCGTCTTATTCAAAAGTGTATCCACAGCATGGGGTACCATGACTATGAGGTCTGTATCAAGTACAAGTCCTGCTGATTGTAATATCGAAGTGGTCACAGCCGCGGCCGCTCTCAGACAGCTCGGGGGCTCTAGCGACAGGGTCAAGCCCAGCAGAAAAGTAACACAAAGTGTCTGTCTATCCCCAAACTTTTGAGTCAAGAACGAAAGCGCCCAGCCAGCCATCTCATGGACATGGAGTGTTTGAAAGATTAATCTTATGTAAAATATGTGCCAAATGCAACAATAATTTGACTGTACTATCTTTACAACCTTGTTGTGGGTCAGAAGCTATTAGTAGATCATCAACATACTGCACTAATACATTTCCTGAGGGAAGCGAGAATGAATTCAACTGACCTTTTATTGCCTGACTATAAATACTAGGACTCTCAGTATAGTCTTGTGGAGGGTAACAAAAATCTAAAACTTTTGCCGGCTAATGTGAGCCCAAACAAATACCTACTATCAGAATGTATAGGAATGCTGAAAAAGGCGTTTTTCAAATCAATAACAGAAAAGAACTGAGCAGTAGATGGAACCATTGTTTAAAGTGTGCTGATACCAGGGACAATTAGAAATTGCGGTACCACTATTTTGTTAATCTCTCGCAAATCAATCACAAAACGATGAACATCATCAATAGCATCAGAATAATTTGAGGGTGCCCTTTTAAGAATTGGAAGAATCGGACTATTACTAATGTTGGCAGACGTTTCCTCAACCAGTCCTTTCTATATCAAATCCTGAATAATCTAGAAAAGGGCCTTTTCACCTGCTTGTGGAATTTTATATTGGGGAAGGCAGGGCAAGACAACAATTTATTTAACTTGAATAGAAACTGGTGGTATGTGTAACAAACTCACATCAGTATCACCTGTAGCCCCCAATGCGGATGGTACCTGAGCGAACTCAACTGGAAGGGCATCCTGAAACAAACAGTTTCTAGCATTCACATCCGGACCCATAGTAATATAAACACCAGCAGCGGAGCCATAAACAGTAGCATACAATTTATTTAACAGATCCAACCCCATCAAATTCTTACCACAGTTAGACGTTAACAAAATTGGAGATTCCACAGTGAAAGGAACATTCAATGGAAGGGGTCATGAAATGTGATTTACAACCAGTACACCGAAAAAAACTACAGAAACATAATTGTGGCCAGATAGAGCTGCCCCAGGGACCATACATCAAGGAACAAAACTTTTTGTCGCACCTGCGTCCACCAAAAGTTTCTTAATCGAGCCTTGCAAATCCGCTGTGACATAAGGACCACGCTGATCTACAAGTTTCTGAACTGGTCCGTCACCCTGTCCCTGGCTGTCCTAGCTGTAAGACATACCTGTCACATCATCAATATCATAATCATCATTATAATACTGTCCATCTCCAGGAACATCAAAATAATTATTATCAGAGCGGCAACAAGAAGTGGCAACATTCTGTGTGCTATCAGTCCCACAACCTCTCCCACCACAACCACGTCCTATAGGGGACGCAAAACCTTCTGCAAAAGAACAGGACACTGGCATCGCCAATGTCCTTCCTCCGTACAATATGCACACTGGTTCTGTCCCAAAGGTGTCTTCGAAGGCTGCCTCACACGCGGAAGTCGCTGTGAAGGACCTCCTCATCCTCTAACATTACCTCTAAATGCTGGCTGCAACAACACCTTCATCTTTAAATCCTTATACTTTTTGTCAGTTGTATCCTTCTCCTCTTGATCCAGATGTTCATAATATGGGGCCATATTTAAAATGACCGAAGGAGAAGACGTGGACCAGGTGCTTTCAGATGACTGCAAATGAGTCATTATTTCAGGAAGAAGCTTAGTAACAAACCTATCAACAAACAAACAAACTCCTCCCTCTGTGGACATATCCTGCCCACTACAATCCAAAAACGTATCTTCAAAACAAGTAAAAAAATCTGACACTCTCTAATCCTTCTTCGGTCGACAAGCTGTCAATCTATTCCAACTTACCTTCTTAGGTGGAATGAGTGTATGCATGTAAGTAATAATACGACCAGGCAAAGCAAGTATCTCAGCACGGGCTTATCTCCTGGCTTCCTTTCCTGATCCCATCCTTTAATTACATCCCATGTGCCACCTAATTCTGCAACATGATCTTGAGTATGCACCTGTCTCCAAATATCAACCGGAATAAGAGGACCAAAAGACTTTTCAGTATCAGCAAGAGTCATTACAGTAGAAGAGAGAGCCACTGCCAACTCCTTGTAATAGGCAGTAGGGTTCTTCCTCGGATCGGGCAAAGTCGCTTTAAGGGGTAAAACCTCACTTCTTTTCCATGGCGTATAAACCCACTGCTCTTGAAAACGTGCAGCTATAGCTGCTCTAGTAACATTACTGAGCTGATCCGTTAATTCAGGTATTTCTGGATGATATATGTGATGAACCTCATGCATACGGAACTGAGTAATTATAGTAGGACTTTTATCATACAATCGAGCTCTGTAAGAAACAATAGTGGCAATATTTGCAAGCACCTGTTCTGTGGCTAACTTAGCTATATAAACATGGTCCTTAATTTCAAATAACCCTCGTGGTGCCTCCGTCTTAATGTAAATACGCCAAAGATCAATCAGTGTAGCAGACATGTGCTGAAGAAAATGCTGTTGCAAGTAAGGCTCAAGCTTGCGCACAGTTCACCAAAGGTCCTCAGTCCCATAAACTGGATTACTAGCCCACTTCATAGCCTGTTTCACTAATATATCTTTCACATCCTCACTTACTCCAGAACGCACCAGCGGACCCATTTGTTCCCTAAATCCCTGTCCTCAAGCCTTTGTACTGGAGTATCAGTGTCCACAAACATTGGGGAATGTATAACTGCAGGAGGAGGAGGGATAGAAGTACTAGGCAAGACTGTAATCCATGGTTGCACCGGGGGAGGGAGAATTGCGGACACAGAAGTTGGAACAGTAGATAAAACTGAGGTCACAGATGACAAAGATGGTGAAGGCAAAAAAGAATCACGGGGCGCCTTGGCCAAAGCTGTTGAAGTAACAGCCACCACAGATACGGGAACAGCCAAAGCAGATGAAACAGGCTGTTGTGGCTACAAAGGGACAATGGGATATATCCTCTGCAGGGCATAGGATGTGAGGATCGAGTATCTGATAGCTCCTCTACAAACGTATAATGTTCCTTCTTGGCTATATAGGACTTATCAATATGCAACCGAAATCTCCTATCCTCACACTAAATTCCGGTCTACTGTTTTTCTTTATCGTATGCCACAGCTTTCGGTGTAAGAGTCTGCATTCTCCCTTTCTGTGCATCTTTCTCCATTTTTAACTGCCTTCTTTAGCCTCCTTCTGCCGAGTACGGAAAGAATCAAACATCAACTGCCTACATCGCCTCTTAAACAACTGTTCCTGCTCAAACCCAATCTTTTGTTTGTCAAAAGAGCCCATTAAAGGCCACTGCTAATAAGGCCCACAGCCTAGCTGTACTTCTCTAAATTGATAGCATGTACTTTAGGTACATACCAGATTGGTTACTGAGTCACCTTTGTGAGCCCCTGTATATGGTACCTTAGGTACCCAGGGCATAGGTGCACCCTAGGCCTACCAGGGGGTGCGGCATGTATTGTGCCACCCCTGGTTAGCCTTCCAAACTGACACCACAGGTCTGTTCTTACAGCCTGGGTAAGGTGATGTAATCACCCTTTACTTAGACATAGTATATCTATATCTACCGTATATATAGACACATAGTAACCTATAAGTTACTCCTATGGCAGGCCTTGACAGTCCTGGAGGCAGAGTGCTTGGTTTTGTGTGAGAGGGTGCCCTAGCATGAGCTAAACCCTCTGTAGCTTTCTGAACCATCTCCTTATAGCTGTTCTATGATAGCCATACCTTATACTCTTAAGTGCATTATAACCCTCGCGGTTAGTACTAACTTTGGTTTGGCTTTATCAAAACATGTTGTGTAAGGTGTAAAACACTTTGGAATACAACCCCTCCCCCCCCCCCCCCATTCTGGCGGCGGGGGTAGCATTCCTCCCTTCTAGAGGGAGAAACTGGACAAAGGGGAAGGGGTGTAACCACCCCCTCCCCAGGTCCACCCATAGGAGGGACCTTAGAGTTAGCCCAACCCCTAAACTTACAATAAGTATAGAACCCCAGTCCCTAGGACTTTAGATTACCCTGGATGAAACTCTGCAACATATATCTTAGACCTTCGACATTCCATACCGACTGGAAGACGGAAGAATCTCCCTTGTGGTCAAGGAGTGACCACCCTGCTTAAACAGGCACCAACAGCATCTTTGCCGGTCTGCATTTTCGAGGCTCCCGCCGGATCCCGAAGAATCTGCAACACAGGACATGGGCTTCCAGTCATCTCTGACGCTGACCTGCGCTCCAAGCAAAGCGGAGACCTGTGGCGGACACGAGAGACATGGGACCGGAACTCCTGGACATCCTGCATTGCTGCTACTGCACCTTCTTCCTGAGATATCTTAAAGTTGCGCATTGGGGTGCTTGAAGCCCCAGCCCGAGCACCTTTTGCATCGAAGCTGTCGTCCACACTCCATGAGTGTCCCGTGGACCCGCTTTGTGCATTTCAGCTCAATGTGTCTTCGCGGTTCCTAGTCCGTTGGCTAGTGAGCCCTCAAGAAGACCAATCCTTGATTTACTTTGCTTTCCTGGTTGCTCCAGGCTTACTCCAACTTCTCCCCAAAAGAGAAGTTCCTCAGACCTTGCTGGTCTGCACCGAAGCTCGTCTCAACATCCTGCGTGGATTGCATTTGCCAAAGGCTTGTTAGATCCAATCCGGATACCGATACCGCAGTCAACTAGATCCTTCATGGAACAGCTCGAATCCAGCTCCTGGTCATCGCCAACGCCTCCTGGTCTTCGTGGCTGAAGAGACAAGCTTCACCTTTTCACCTGAAATCACCAGACATCGGCTGGCCTCTTCCTATCGCCATCCTGGTCACTGGCTAGTGACCCAGACTGTCTCCTCTGCTTTCAGGTTCTTCACATCTCTGATCCACCGTTGGATCCACCCGGACACTTTTCCTCTGGTCGCCTGCAGCACTTCTTTGCAGCTCTCTATTGGAATTGATGATGAAACCCGACACCAAAAGGCACCTATCCACCCGGCTTCCCTGGGTGAGGTAACATGAGTACTCCGGTGCTCCCGTGGGTCTTGAATCTCGAAGTTTCCTAGTCTAAAAGGGTTCCATCGTAGTTCACCTAGAAGTACCCTTAAACTGTAACTTTGTAACTTGTTTGTTCTCCAAAATCAATGGTAACCGGCGGCTGTGTGTAGACACTGCACGCATCTCCCGTGGGCCTCCTACATCCTCACCTTTGGTAATTCTAGACAGCCCCAGCAATTCCACCGGCCATAGGCCTGCTTTCTAACTCTCACGTGGTTCTTATACCACTATTTTAGTATATGGTTTGTGGGGCGCCTAGGGCATAAAGTATACTGTTCAACTTATTGTATGCTAATTAAGTTCCTTGTATTGTACTTTTACCTCTGACCTCATAAAGAGTGCAGAGGGATTGTGTTTAGCATAAAAACATATATATTTGATATATACCTTGTGTGGTGTGCTTTTATTTGATCATTCAAGAGATTATAACTGGTAAATCAACTTCCTTAACTCGTCTCCAAGTCTTAGCCTGAAGGCTGCTCTCCACAGCTACCACTAGGATAGCTTTCTATAAGGTTGACTTTATAACCTACCATCAATAAGGGTCGTTTGGACTGGGGCAAGGTGCTCACTAGAATAGTGGACATCATATACCAGGCCAACTTACCACAATGTACATTTCAAAATCAGGCAAAGGCACGCCAACAGTGGAATTTTCAGGCAGCTGCAGCTGAAAAGTGAAATACAGAAGAAACAGTTTCAACACTCATATCTTGCAAAGGAGACCTAGTCCAAGGACATTCAATCTGGAGCCTGCCACAAGAAATGGGGGAGAGGGCCTCTGCCTAGTGAGAAAGATATGCGCTAATGAAAACAGTGTATTCATTGCTAAAACAGAACCTAAGAGGAGAAATGAAAGTCAGGAGGGGGCATTTCTCGGAACTGAGCACAAACACTAAAAATGGTGCCGAAAAAGAAAATGGTGTTCGAAATGCTAACTAAATAATAACACTACATGAGAATTTTCAGGCCTAATTTAACAACTGCAGTGTACTAACGAGTTCCTGTTTTGGCTTCGCCCCATTCACCTCATGTTCCATATTTAGCGCCTTGTGTGTGTGATGCTCCTTCTACAAAAGAACTGTTCCTCCAAGTAAGTGCTGTTTAGTGCAGTGTTCAGTACAATGCACGCCTTACCATAGGAGATGTCTAGCACGGTGTACTGTACATAATGCTTCTTACTGATAAGTACTTTCTAGTGCAGTGCACAATACACAAAAGTATGCTTCTTTCAGATATGTGCTGCTAGTGCAGTACAGTACAGTGCACTCATTTCATGTACTTGCTGTACAGTGTAGTCTTTTGTATAGTAGGGTGAGCCCCTTTCAGTTAGGTACTGTCTAGGGCAGCGTAAACTATAGTGTGGTCCTTTGCGATAGCTGCTGTCTAGTGCTGTGCGCTGTACAGTGCACACCTTCCAGATACGTTCCGTGTAGTACAGTACAGTGTGCTCCTTCCAGATAGAAATTGTCTAGTGCAGTGTACGTTGAAAAAGTATGCTCTTTCCAGATAGGTGCTGTCTGGTGCAGTACCGAACAAGGTGCTCCTATGAGGGAGGTGCGGTATAATGCAGAGTGCTTCTTCCCAGGAGGTGCTGTATAGTGTGGAATAGGCACTTCAGTGTGCTCCGTTCAGATAGCCGCTGTCTTGTGCAATGTAAAATACAGTGCAATCCTTTGAAATAGGTCTTGTTTAGTGCATTAAAGTACAGAGTGCTCCTTCCAAATAGTTGGTGGCTTATGCAGTACATTGAAGTGCACTCGTTCCAGGTAGGTGCTCTTAGTGCAGCACAGTACAATCTGCTCCTTCCAGGTAGATGGTGTATAGTGCAGTATATTGTACAGTACAGTGTGCTCCTTTCAGATATGTGCTGAGTAGGGCAGTGTAAAGTACAATGTGGGCCTTTGTGATAGGTGTAAAGTACAGTGTGTTTCTTTGTGATAGGTCCTGTGTAGTGCAGTGTACAGTGCAGTGCTTGCTTGCCACTTAGATACTATTTTTGCAGTATATTGTACAGTACATTGCATTCCTTAAAAATAGTTGTTGTCCTGTTCAGTTTAAAGTATTCATAAATTGTGTTCCTTCCAGATAGGTGCTGCTAGTTCAGTACAATGCACGCGCTCCTTCCATGTAGTTGCTGTATAGGGCAATCTCTTGTACAATGCAGTAGAGTGGGCCCCTAAAGGCACTGTCTAGTACAGTGTTAAGGTTAAGTATGAGTATACGTTCCTTTTCTGTGAGTAGATGAGTTATTCACGTATAAGGCTAAATCCTTCTTGTCTTCATTGCAATCACCATACAAATACTAGAAATTCATTCCATCTTCGTTGAATTTTTCCAAGAAGTTGCTTTATTAATACAACAAAGAGCAAACAACAGCCGACACGATGTAGCGAATAGCGCCAGAGCTTTTTCAAGGATCATTTTGTAACTTTTTGCAGTTTTGTTGATGCACAGTACCAAAGATTATATTCCACGTTCAATTAATTAAAGGTAAATCTCCAGGATTTGCGATGCCTTCCGAGTAATCCGGTATGCGGTGCAGGACCTGCGCCGCATACCGGATTACTTGGAGAACATCGCTAATCCTGGAGATTTACGTCTTATTTATTGAACATGGAATATAATCTTTGGTACTGTGTATCGACAAAACTGCAAAAAGTTCAAGAATGATCCTTGAGAAAGCCCTTTCGCTATTCGCCACATAGGGTGAAACACGTGTCGGCTGTTGTTTGCTCTTTGTTGTATTAACCCCTTAAGTGCTGCTGACGGCCATCGGTCGTCAGCAGCGCTACCTCCCCAGTGCTGCGCACGACCATTGGACGTCCATTCAGCACTGGTTCCAATGGACAGCGCAGCACTGGGGAGGGATGTTTACACGCAGCTAAGGTGTTAATAAAGCAAATTCTTGGAAAAATTCAACGAAGATGGAAAGAATTTCTAGTATTTGTATGCTGATTGCAATGAAGACAAGAAAGATTTAGCCTTCTATGTGAATAACTCGTCTACTCAGAGAAAAGGAACGTATACTCATACTTAACCTTAAATTGAAACTTTGAAGCTCTTAGGGTCCAGAGCTTTGAGTATGGTTCCCTTGCTCCTTCAATAAATCTTGAAGAAAGATATAGGCCTGAGATCCCTGGACCTTTTACCCTTGTTGACTGTCTAGTGCAGTACAGTAGAATGTGCTTCTTCTAGGGAGGTGTGGTATAGTACAGTGCATTGAATAGTACAATGTGGTCTTTCCAGGTGGGTACGGTCTACTTTGGTATATTGTACAATATAGTGGTCTCCTTCCATGTAGGTGCTGTATAGTGCAGTATATTGTGCTGTACAGTACGCTCCTTCGATGTAGGTGGGGTATAGTGCAGTATATTTTACAGTACAGTGCACTTATTCTGCGTAGGTGCTGTCTAGTGCAGAGTAAAGTGGAGTGTGGTTCTTTGTGATTGGTCCTCTGTGCTGCAGCTTAAATCTCTAATTCTAAATCTCTTCTCTGCAGTGATGGTGACTCTGGATCCAGACACAGCACATCCTCAGCTCCTCTTGTCTGAGGGGCGGAAACGTGTGGGACAGACATACACAGAAGAGCCCTTGTTGATCAGCCCCAAGAGATTCACCACCCTACCCTGTGTGCTGGGGAGTGAGGGGTTCACCTCAGGCAGACATTACTGGGAGGTGCAGCTGTTGCAGCAGAGGAAAGGTTGGACTGTGGGGGTTGCAGCAGAGTCGGTGGAGAGGAAGAGTGCAATCACGTGGTCACCTGACGGGGGAGTCTGGGCTCTGAGGAAGTCATGGAATGATCAGTACTGGGCTCTCACCTCCCCTAAGACCCGTGTAATAACTCGTGAGCAGCCCCTGAAGCTGGGGGTGTATCTGGACTACGAGGGGGGGAGGCTGTCCCTCTTCAACACAGACTCCATGGAGCTTCTCTTCACTTTCCCCCAGACCTGCTTCACTCACAGGCTCTTCCCAATCTTCTCTCTGGATGACGGAGAGCTCAGGTTGGTGTAGGAGATGCAGCCCCCCCAGGGGCAGAGCTGAGGCTGGTAGAGGATCTGCAACGCCCCCCCAGGAGCAGAACTGAGCCTGGTGGTGGAGCTGCAGCCCTCTCCTTTGCCTCCAACTTTGCATGTATTCTCTCCTCCCCCACTCCTAGAAGTCCCTAGGGAAGGGACACCATTTTATGAAGTCCTGTGAGGGGAGGGGTTGGGACTACAGTGTGGAGGAAGGATAACCCTATTAGTGGTCCCTATGAGTGGAGCTGTGTGTATTAGTCTCATGTGGGGGAGGAGCTGTGACTTCTGTGTGGGCAAGGGGCTTTGACTGCTGTGAGGTGGGGAGAGGCAGTGACATTCCATTTCCCATCTCAGGATTAACCCCTTCCGCTTCTAATTTGTCATTTAATTAACATTCCCAACTATAGCGTTTTGGTAACATGCACCACCCGTGTGGATCTGGGCAGACTTTGTACAGGTACTACGTAAGAGACTGGGATGTGTTAAGGTGTGGTTAACAGAAGTATGATGATATGGCTTAGTGTATGAGTGTATGTTGGAATATAAATAATTATGAAACAGACCTCTGTGTGTGGCGTATTTCATTTATGTGCTACCAGACTGGTGACTAGTAGGGAAGACGTGCCCAAAAAAAACAAGGCTGCTCTCTCTGAGAGTTTGGTACAACTAACTTCTCATGCATGCCACGTGTATTTCGAATTGATGTAAAGCAGTCTGCCACTGCCACATGTGGGTCCAAAGCCCTACTGCAGACCGTACATGGCCACCGAAGAAGTCAAAGGCCCTCAGAGGAGTGTATTTGAAACGCCCACCGATATTGTTGGTGAGGTTTTCAGCAGAAACAATGCGCAGTGCCCAAACACTGAGCAAATTATTCAGATGAAGCAAAATATATCGGTAGTGATATTCAGGTACAAGAAACAGAGACTTTAGTCACCGCCAAGAGCAGTAGAAGCACTCTACAGCCTCAGATCACACGTAGCGGCCCAGTATCAGGCACAAGGACAGTGCTTGTCAACGCTGCAGAAGCAACTGCTGTTACCTTGGGTGGCGAATGCTGCCTGAACAGCACGTGCCATCAAAGGCGGCACTGTGGCCACGTACCTGAAGCCACCACCATTTGACACTGAGAAGAAGCATCATTTGGGGGAAACATCCTTAACCCGCAGTCTTTACAATGACCAGCCTTTACTACAAAGTCAGGACCCTTAATGTGACGGTACCAGGCGTTACTTCACTACGCAAGTCGTTACAATGACTTGCTGTAGGGAGGTGTGTTGTTGGACTGGTGTTGGATTTTTAGGTCTAACAGCTTCCCTACTGTTGCGTAGACTGGAGTTGGAATAGTAAGTTATACTATTCCAACGTCCAGCACCCCCTAAAGCAAGTTAAGGGTATTTTGTGAAGCATTCTAGCTGGAGCTTTCTGGACCACTTGAAGTTTTTTTATCACGTATTTTGGACTCCCTAAATAAAGGGAGTCTGTATAGTCTAGATGTGAGCTGATTAAACCCTGCACTACAACCCTTTTAGGTATAGTGGTATTATATGTAAGAATTTTCACAGGGATCTCAGAATGCCAAAAGAAGACACAACCAGTTTTTGGGCCTGTGTTTCCATAATGAGTTTGTCATCAGAGTAAAAAACCCAGACTTTTTACTGGCTGGGCAGTTTCAGTTATTTCTCCTAGTTGTTCTGGCCAAAGCAGTGTCAGCCATCTTGAACAGTTGTTACCGACCACAAGTATTTCCGTTTTGTCACCATTAAGTTTCAGGCTACTTGCACACATGCAGTCTGTAACCTCCTTGAGGCATGAGTTAAGTTGGGTGGAAGTTCGACTGACATCATGTGTAAGAGTCATGATGATCGGTTTATCATCTGCATACGACAATAAGGTTAATCTGTGTGCACATACAATCACTGCTAGGGAGAGAATGTAAAGATTAAAAACTGTGGGGCTTAGTGAGGACCCCTGTGGTACTCCATACTATAGAGGATGGACAGCTGAATAAAGCATATCTTCGCACACCTAGAGCTCCTATTTCCCAAGAAGGATTCCAGCCAATTAATGATGTCCCAGTTAATTCTGACTTCTTTCATGCTCCGGATTAGTGTAGGATGTGACATGGTGTTGAAGGCTGCCCTTGGATCTAACATTATCATGGCTGCTGAACCACCTTAGTCCAGAATTGAGCAGACTTCCTCAGTGGCTACAAGCAGTGCAGTCTCCGTGCTACACCCTGATCTTATGCCTGTCTGGGTGGGGTGGAGAATATCATGAGTTTCCAGAAAACTGGAGTGATGTTTTTTTAAATTGTTTCCAATAATTTGCTTACTACAGGAAGCAGGGTGATGGGTCTATAGCTTTATGCCAGAAGAGGATAAGCCATAGGATTTTTTAGTAGCGGTTTTACTATGGCATGTTTTCAGGATGGGGAATATTGCCACTTGCCGGGGAGTGGTTAAGAATGTCCATAAGAATGGGCAAGAATACATCTACGATATTGTACACAAACTGGGTAAAGATCAAAACCCAGCAGATTAATTTTCACAAGAACTTCTGCATTGTCACAGATCAACATCCAAGATGGCTGAAGAATATCTCAGCTTCATCGTGAGGTTAGGAACACCTGCGGTTCTGACTGTTGTACAAATTATTGCTGCTATCAACAAGGACAAAGTTCAAAGCTCTCATTGCAGCTCAATCGTGGAGAAAAGTAACCCAGCCTCTAGCTGATTACATCAAATTCCAAAAGTTCAATAATGTACTGGATAAGCTGTCAGTCACCCAAGAAGGTATAATATTGAGAGGTTCGAGAATTGTCATACCTGAGATCCCAAGATGTCAGAATTTCAAGCTGGCTCATGAAGGACACCTTAGTTTTCTAGCCACCAAAAGAGCCTTACAAGATCGAGTGTGGCTCCCTCGACTAGACAAGCGAGTCAAGAAGAAAATGAAAACGTGTCACATTTGCAACTGCCTGTCCCCAAAGATGACACCACACTCAGTGACAATGTTTGACCTCCCCTCACTTTCCTGGGTGATAGTTGCAGTTTACTTCTTTGGGACTCTAGGAAATAGACACTATTTCATGGCATTCATTTTTTTTGTAAATCTTTTTGTATACAAACATTTCAATTTTTACAATACATGCTCATGCCTTCATTACTATTTTTGAAAAAAATACAATTGGTACTTCACATATGTTTTAAATAATTGTAGGTACACTGCCGGTTACATCTTAGATGATTTTGGAGCACAATGCATTCTATACATTTGTGGCATATCTCAATGGTTTTTGCAAGTGTGGGCAAGATAGTAGTAAGTAAACCAAGCTTGTTAGTACATTCCATATGGTGAATGAAGTTCTTTGACAGATCAGTGTAAATATCAGAATAATTTTACTAGAACTGAAAAATTAACGAGAAAAAGAGAATATATTCAAACCCTTGACCCTTGCCCGTGGCACCCCCCCACCTTCCTGTGTAGAATTTGCTAACTTTTTTCCATGCCTATTGCCTGCTCCTTCCCTCCTTACTATGGTGTGCGGATATGTGCACAAGTGTAACCAGTATGAAGTTGTTGTCTGTGTGTCGCGGTCTACTCGGAACTGCGTTACACATATGTGGTGTCTACCTGAAGCACTACTCCACAGAGGATTCCCCCTCAGCATCCCCGTGCTCCGCTGCAACTCAGCTAGGAGTGCATCCCAGTACTTTGCAATGGGGACCTGACGTAAGTCCATGGTTTCCTTACGCCTGATGGCGAGGTTTTCCGCCATAACCCATGCCAGAAATGAATTACGCCATGCCTGTACATTAGGGGTATCTGGTGCTTTCCACCTCTTGGTAATCAGCCTCTTGGCTGCCACCAAACCTAACTCCAGGACCCAAATGGTCCTTTGGTGCTGGGTGTTCTTCGGAATCTGTGTAGGAGGTACGTCGGCCATTCAAAAGGTATCTCATGCCCAGTGCAGGAGTGTAGTATAGTGTGGCCACCTGCCTCCAGTACATGGCGAGCTGAGTGCAGCTCCAGAGCATGCGTATTAGATCAGCCCCCAAGTAGGCACATCTCTGGCACACAGCATCCTCCCGACTGAAGTACCCGTTAATTTTGGCAGGGATTGAGTTATGCCCTTTAAATTGTATAAAACTGAATTTGCTGGAACCGCATGTTTCTGGGGATGCGTGTTGGACTTTCCAATAGCCGAGCCTACTCCATGTCATACAATGGACAGCTCATATCTGTGCCCAGTTGCAGCGGAGTGAATTCAGGCTCACCGCTGTGTGTGTCCTGAACGAAGCTGCGAACCACCGTGTGAGATGTCTGCCCTGTCCCATGACTTGTAAGTACTGCATGGTGAGGTGTGATTGTGGCTCAGTATTAATGTCACCCCACTTAGCCATCAGTGTGCCAATCAATGAACAATGTATTTGAAACTGCCCTGGTGGAAGCCCCTCATCCTCTACCAAGGATGTGTATTGTATAAGCGTCCCATCTCAGTACAAGTCCCCAAGTGTTTGAATGCCCGCCTCCTTCCATTTCTGGATTGCAGTCGCCGTGATTGCTGTCTTATCCTTGGGGGACCCGTCTAGGGGTATTGCTGGTGCTTATGGTATTATACTCCGAGTTATGTAAAGGGTCCTGTGAAAACATTTATATGCAATGGCGAGTAATAGGGGCTCTGGAGGCCTTTCCCTTGTGCCAGGGTGGAAGAGCCTGACAATCTGCCCCAATGAATAGGGTGGCTGCATGGTCGCTGTGTCCTCACGATGTTGGTCCGACAGCCACGGTGCTATCCACTGCAGCTGAGCGGCTAAATAGTAGTGTTCAAAATATGGAGCTGCCTAGCCTCTCTGCTCCGTGGGTAAGTACAGCTTCCTTAGTGTTACTTTATGTCTGGCATTGCCCCAAATGAAGTCTGTTATCAGCCTTTCCAGCATGACAAAAAAGGAAGAAGGAATGTACACAGGTATGTTCATGAAGTAATATGAGTCTCAGGAGGATTACCATTTTGATAAGTGCTACTCTACCCGTTAAAGTGAGTGGGAGTGTGCCCCAGAACTTCCTATGAGATCTGATGGCCGTCAGTGCTCTGCCCAGGTTCCCGTCAAATAAGTCTTTTGGTTGGCGATAGATCCGGATGTCCAGGTAACGGAATGTGTCATCCTTCCACTGAACCTTTTTGTCATTGATGATAAGGCCCAGGTCATGGTTCCATCCTCCGAACGAGTATATGCAGGACACATCGACATTGACTTTGAGCCCTGAAAGTGCAGCAAAGTCTTGTAGGATTTGCGTCAACTGTCTGTGGACCCACTCAGTGTCTCTAATGTAACTTTGGAGGTTGCCTGCGTAGAGCGACACCAGGTGTGTGCTGTATCCCAGCTGAGTACGTAGAACCTCTGCTAGTGGCTCTATTGCCAGCGCAAAAAGGAAGGGGGAAGAAGGGCACCCCTGCCTTGTCCATCTATGCACTGGAATTGTGTCTGAAATGTAGGGGCCCATTTTGACCCTGACAGTTTGTTCAGTGTAAAGCAGCTGCACTAGGTGAAGGAACACTGGGCCTAATGCATATCTTTTAAGTGTCACAAAGAGGTAGTTCCACTCTAAGGAGTCGAAGACCTTCTCCAGGTCCAGTATGAGACAACCGGTCCTCAGCCACTCCAGTACAGAATCCGTCACCACTCTGAAAAAGCACCGTAGATTGAGGGAAGTACTACAGGAAGGCACAAAACCGTTCTGATCCATGTGGACCATTACAGGGACCACCTTTGTTAATCTGTCTGCCAATACCTTTGCCAGTATCTTGTAATCAGTGTTGAGTAGAGCAAGGGGTGTATAGGAGCCTACTCCCATTGGGTCCTTGTTGGATTTTAATAAGGAGACCAAATGTGCTTCACACTGGGAAGGGGGAAGTTGCCGCTTTTCCGCCACAACTGTATATAGAGTATGGAGTCGCTGCATGTGTGACACCTGATATGCCTTGTAGTATTCTGCCGGTAAGCCATCTGGCCCGGCGATTTCCCAAAGGCTAAGGACTTTATGGCGTCTCCGATTTCCTCTGGCGTGATCTGTTCATTATCTGTTGGCAGGCGTGCTTTTGCCTTATCAGTCAGGCGAGCATCCAACCTGCCCTGTCAGCAGTAGCTTGTGTACGGGCTGTGTGTGTTGTGTAGATGTGGCATCAGAGGTGCTCCGGGTGGTCAGCGTGCTCTGTGCGCTGCGCTTCCAAGTGCCGTGGGTCCCTGCCCATCTCCTCCCCTGTCTGCTCACACTGCAATAGCTGGGATTCCATTCGGCTAAGAGAGGCAGTCAATTGTTTGCGGACATTCCATGTGGCTCCCATGCAGTGTCCCTATACCGCTTGCTTGAATGCCTCCCTTTCTATCAGTGCATTACTGACCGTGTCCTCATTTGTTTCAAAGTATGTAAGAATTGCCATCCCTAGTGATGAGCGAAACGCGGGGTCTTCAAGCGCAGTGGTCTGGAGCCGCCATGTGGGGAACGCGGTGAGATCCACCTCCCAGGCAAGCTGGCTCAGCAGGGGGTTATGATCCGAATGGGTCCGGCCTAGGTACCCTATCTTTTTAATGAGGGGGAGAAGCGACAGTGATCCCCCCAACAGATCAAGCTGCACATGGAGTCCATGTACTGCAGAGTAATGCAAATAGACCCGTGCATCTGGATTGAGGGCACGCCATATATGTAGTAGTGCCCAATGCAGGAGTCAGTCTGTCAGGACTTGGGCATTGGATGTAGCAGGGGGAATGATCTATCTAAGTCCACGTCGAGCACTAAGTTGAAGTCTCCGCCCACCAACCACAGGATTCCATTCCATTGAGCCAATGGCCCTGTTAAGCGTGTGAGAAAAGAGGCTTGGTCTACATTCGGAGCATAGATAAAGCCTTTCAATATCATTTGACCATTTAACCGTCCTATTACAAATCTGTAGCTGCCCTCAGCGTCAATATTGTTCCCCTTGTGGATAAACGGTACTCCTGCTCTTATCCATATCAGTGTGCCTCGCCCGTGTGCTGAGTAAGTGGTGCCTTAAACTTGGCCTCTCCACCTCTTGCACAAGTGTTACAGTTCAATGTGTGACATACGTGTTTCCTGCAGCAGGGCGATGCCAGTAGAATGGCGTTGTAAATATGAGAAAGTTGAGTATTCGCATGAGTGTACATACCTCATACGTTCCAGGTAACTATGTCAATTTGTGCAATGTCTGGTTGTTGTGAGTATCAGGAGAGTCTGGGCGAGCGGAAAAAGGCTGGTTGTATGGTGCATGCGGGGGTCTTGGGCTGGCGCTCCTAAAACTAAAAGAATAAACCTGAACAGTAATATTTATAACTATTGGGGTGATCTCTGCAGTGTCCAACTATGGCAATAACTATTCCAGACAAGAAAAAAAGGAGGTTCCTTTCTGTGTTCTTCAATCAATTATTGAAATTTAGACACTTTTCAGATCAACATAGACCACTTTTGACCAAACATGTAAAGATATTTATGAACCAAAACTCTATAAGGTGCTCTTTGTACTCGTATTTATTGATAGAATTTTTTTTTGATTAAAATTGTGCATTACACAATTGGGCGCGATCTCTATTCAATATTAAAACCTACACAGTAAAAATCATCACATACATTTATTGCACAATTTTTTTTACAAAAAACATCCAATTCAATACAATGTTGTCCAAAGATCACAATAATCTTTAAAAAAATTTATGAACATTATTTTTAAAAAACCACATGGAGTCCTTATGTCGACGCGTTTCGGTGCTTGAACTTTAATTTGTGTAAACACCTTCCTCAGGACTGAACAAATATTAAAAACAAGTTGTCTTCTTTCTGAAAAGACGAATGGATACCATTAGTTTACAATATCCTATACAGGTGGAAAGTGCCTATTTTTAACTTATCAGGCTTATCTGCTATGATATAGACAAAAAACGAAAACAAAGAGAACAGTTCTATATGTCAAAATTTAAGAGTTACTACCAAGGGTTAAATGGTAGGGAGGAATGGGAAAGACTGGTTAGATAGTATCTCACCATTCTCGAGTATCTGGATTTTTATTATGGGCCAAATATGATGACTTGGATTTAGGATATGAATAGTGAGCCCTACATGTGTCTGCTATGTATTAACACAGTTGATGTATGAACGTAATTGTGTAATGAAGATGTAAATCAATGCGCATCACATAGGGTGATAGAAGATACACCCACTGTCAATCATCTCGATTGGTTTGGTAGAGGTTTGTCCACTAGCTATTAAGAGTATGGCCCCGTTTTTTAATCCAGTATAGTCTTCATACCACAGACTTATATAATTTATAACAAAGAACTATGCGATGCGCACTGATACCATGATATTATATGTATACTATTACTGTTGTTTTAGCAATTTAAATCTAAAATTATAGCGACAACATGTTCTACAATTATAAAGAATTCAATATTGTCCTTCCAAATTACTGATAGGAAGCCCGTTTTAAAATAGATTAAATTTGGGTCAACTAAATCAAGGTTTTGTTTGAACTACGAAACCGGAACTATAAAAACTACTAAAATGGCGCTAATAACACCGCCACGGTTTTCAAGTTTATCAAACCGGGGGGCATTTGTAACCTGTCAACATGAGGGCGACACGATGAGCTAATCGCACTAGTGGACGACTAAGTTTAAATCTACGGTAGATTTTACAGAACTACAAATAGACGTATGCGAGTGTGTAGTCCGCATATACCACGCGAAGAACTGATCACTCTAGAACAAGAGCAATTAAAAAACTACTAAGATGTCGTGCTTTAAGTCACCAGAAAAGCTATAAAACTAGAGTGATGGCGCACCTACAGTATCATGTGATGAGCATTCTTCCTAATTAACGATTAATTACCAACATTAATTGGGGACTGAGAGCTAAAAAAAGCAGGGACGTTTTTGCAACCTCTCCACACGCATTATTACGAGAGGTCTTGACTTCCCGCACCAAATCCCAAGGTAAGAGGCTGTGCGAACGCTATAGAAGGGGCTTAAGTCAGTCATAACTAGATTTCTAACTAAGAAAAGTAGCTGCCCGAAATTACTTATATTTATTTCTTTCGAAGCTGAAATGCATCAGTCTTTTTAATATGAGCTTCTCTATGTGATTAAATTGTTCTACACAAAGCGGCCTCTCAATATATATAGTAGAGCGCTGGGTAAGGGATCGGATTATGTAAAATCAATACCGAATCCCTTTATATTCTTCCCGCCAATATGCAATAAACCATTAGGGTTACGCTTGCTCAGGTTTTTATCCCCAAATTAGACCAAGACTGTGAGCAGAAGCCAAGGAGCAAATAATAAAGATACCTGGGGGCTATTAATTACTTAGATTAAAAGAGTGAATTTGGCCAACAGCTTAAACATTTTATTCATTAACAGGTCAATTTAGCTGTATTAATGAACAGCGGTGGGTGATTCTATCCTCAGACGTGGATCGCATTGTCGGCCCGTAACTGCTTTAACCAGCTAATCCTCTCAATACAGAGCTTGTACTGTTGCCCCATCTGGTAGCTTCTATACCTCCAGGATAGTGACTTCTGCACCATCCATACAGGGGTTGAACAAGTTAATTTTAACTTTGTTACAGTTCTTAAAAAGTCTAAAAAAGTGAAAGGCATATATGTAATGTCCTGAGGATGAACCTGTATTAACCATAGGTTTGAAACGTCGTCGACTGTGCCACACTATATGCAGTTGAAATGTACCTATTGATTCCAGCAATAGTGTGTTTGTATTATCGTCTGACTGTGAATTAACTACACAGACTGTTTAGTTGCCTTGTTTGTCCCTTCCTTAGTGTGTCAGTTGACATCGGCCGGTGTCCTGCTGTTAACACTTTTTTAAAAGAAATTCTAATAATTGCTTATTACTAAATAAATCTGTCCGGCTGGACTAAGAATATAGTGTCTATTTAGCCTATATTTATTTGACAAATTTGCTCTGTCTAGGGACCACTGCCCTGTTTATAGTATTAATGAACAGGGCAAGACGGGAACAGAGGGAAGGAAGCAATAATCCCCAACGTCCCAAAGCTGTCAAGACCCAATATAAAGAGTGAGCCTGACAAGCTGAAGGCCCAAGTGGATTCTAAAATACAACGTAAGTTTGGCAGCTCGCACCCGACTTTCTCTATAAGATCTCACACAATCCCTAGAAGTGATATTGATGTCATTTTTTTGACCCCTAGGTATTATAACAATAAAGGGACTACTAAAAGGTGCATAGGAAACACACGCCGGAAAATAACGAACGGAAAATTGCGAGTGTAGGCTACACACATATGCCCACAATTCAAATTGCGAAGTAAGTAGAATTGTCTAGGTATTCCACTAAAGAACCATGAGGTCATCCAATGATAGAAATCTGATACTTTATCTCTTATACCACAATAGGTAAACATATCAGAAATAGACCCATAAGGAGGACTTTGAAAGTTATTCAAGAGGTCCAGGAGACAAATGAAAATAAATGACTCAAAAATAATTAAAAGTAAGGAATTGTACTTAGGATTAGTTTTTGGCCTATATCGTAGCAGATAAACCTGATAAGTTAAAAATAGGCACTTTCCACCTGTATAGGATATTTAAACTAATGGTATCCATTAGTCTTTTCAGAAAGAAG
The DNA here is from genome assembly GCF_964261635.1 of Lissotriton helveticus. Classification (NCBI taxonomy): domain Eukaryota; kingdom Metazoa; phylum Chordata; class Amphibia; order Caudata; family Salamandridae; genus Lissotriton; species Lissotriton helveticus. Next base: position 88,418,870 of record NC_136063.1, read on the forward strand.
ACAACTTGTTTTTAATATTTGTTCATTCCTGAGGAAAGTGTTTACACAAATTAAAGTTCAAGCACCGAAACGCGTCGGCATAAGGACTCCATGTGTTTTTTTTAAAATAATGTTCATAAATTTTTTTTAAAGATTATTGTGATCTTTGGACAACATTGTATTGAATTGGATGTTTTTTGTAAAAAAATTTGTGCAATAAATGTATTTGAAGATTTTTACTGTGTAATGAAATGTGTAGGTTTTAATATTGAATAGAGATCGCGCCCAATTGTGTAGTGTACAATTTTAATCAAAACATTTTTTTCTATCAATAAATACGAGTACAAAGAGCACCTTATAGAGTTTTGGTTTATAAATATCCTTACATGTTTGGTCACAAGTGGTCTATGTTTATCTGAAAAGTGTCTAAATTTCAATAATTGATTGAAGAACACAGAAAGGAACCCCCTTTTTTCTTGTTTATTATAACCCAGTCCTTTCTGGTTTCCTGGGTAACTCTCTTCTTTTGAAGGAATAACTATTCCAGTATAGGTGCTGGAAGAGGTATGTGTGCTATATAGCTGATTTTTGTTTAGCTGTCCCTCTGTGCCGAAGTGTTGTCACCCACCTACTCAGCCAGTGTGTAGGTATGTAAACTTATGAGGCACATTTGTCTACATTTGTGAAAATGTGTGTGGTGTGCATGTGTGAACGGCTATGGTACTATTAATTAACATTGCACAAGTGTGTAAACAGGCACGTTAGCAGAGTATGACAGTAAAGTTACTACGTGCATGTGCAGTCTCTTTCTCAGTTCGTGGTATTTGTGTACAATTAGATAATGTCATCGAGAGTCTGCGGAGTGACATCAGGTAGTTGTGGGTTGTCTAGGTCGTCGGGTCTGGGAGACGATGAGCCGCTGGCTGTTGTTGATCCAAATGGGCTTGTTTCCTGACCCCCATGGTGTATCGTAGTCCAGATTGCTGTAGCTACTTGTAGGGCATCCTAGTAGGCCGCACTCTTGGTATTCCCCCGCTTGCCATGTCGCCGATGCCTTCTACCAGGTGCCTTAGCGGACTCCGCTGTAGAATGTCAGGGTCTGGTCCATTGCTCCGATTCATCCAACCAGTCCCATACTTCGGCGGGCAAGTCAAAGAAGCAGACCACCTCCTTCCCCACCACTCTCAGACTATCGGGGAACAACAGGGAGTAGGCAATTTGTAGCTCATGGAGCTGGTGTTTCACAGCAGTGTAGGTGCTCCTGCGCCTCTGTACCTGCGCAGTGTAGTCTGGAAACACCATGATTGAGCTTCCGCTAACCTTGAGATTGGCAAGCTTACGGGTTTCCCGCAGCACAGCGTCTCTATCTCTATAATTGAGGAGCTTGAAAAGGAACGGCTGCGGACGGGCCCCTGAGGAGGTTTGTGGGCTGGGACTCGATGCGCCCTCTCAACTGCAAAGTGCGGCGATAGTGTTCCTGGTAGTAGGATACCTTTGGGCCAGCGCTAGACATAGTCTTCTGGAGCTCACCCTTCCTCTCCCTCCGGGAGGCCCACCACTTGGACACTGTTGCGGTGGGAGCGCCCTTCCGCATCCTCAACCTTATCCTCTAGCTCATGCACGGTCTAGTAGGTCCTGTAAGGCCGCTGTGTGACTTTGGGTGATATGATTCAATTTTGTTAAAGACTGGTCCTGTGAGTGAACCTTCTCAGCTAACTGAAGTCCGAGGTGACCTTGTCAATTTTGGATGCTAGGGAGGACCTTGTCTGGTCTAGCGCGGTTCCGATCTTTTCCACCGCTGCCAGTACCGAGTCGAGCTTGGTAGCGAGTGCTGTGTGTGGCATGCCGCTGGTTTCATCACCATCTCCGTGCACTGACTCCCAGCTGCCAGCTCATGTGTTGATCTGCTGAACATTTGTATGCAGCCGGCCCATTGCTAACTGCTGTGCTGAAGGCATTCACCACAACTGGATAGTTACTACGGAAGAGCACGTGTGGCGCGCCAACTTGGCCGTTCGGCTAGACTGAGGCTAGGTGTGTGCCAGACGACAAGTCCGTTCTGTGCACTTGGCTGCGGCCTTTCCATGCCGGGGGTACATGGGGTGAATAATAAGTCTGGTGGGGAGGTGGCGGTCATACCCAGTGAGAGATTTCACCCTGGGCTCAGGCGTCAGCCATAGTGTCTCTTGCGATCGATGATCCAACCGTGGTGATCCCGGGGATGCGGTGTGACCGGAGCCTCCCTGTGAAGGCACGCCTCTACTTGATTACTCCAAGTGCGGTAAGCTCCTTTATATCAGGGGGTGCCTCTCCTGTGCTTCTGCCGCTACATGTGACGTCTGCTGGTCGTGGCAAAGTTCTCTAGATACTACAAAGAGATGTGGCACTCTGCACTCCTATGTAAGCTATAATCCAAATGTTTACTGTTAGTCCAAATGTGTGCTCTTAATCCGACTGATGGTATGGTGCTTTCGCTCAAACTGACTGGCCCTAGTCAGAACAAAACATGCGAAACAAACAGGGACTGTTTGGGAGTGAAGCACTTTTCACTAGCTACCATGGGATGCTTATTTGAAACACAATGCCTTCCTATGTATTTCCGTTTTTTACAACTTGCACATATATATCAAAACCAATATATGTCAAAACAGATTGTCCATGTGATTCTTATCAAGAAACCAGGGCCGATATACCAGGTGAGAAACAGCGGCAGCGTTACAGACAGGCAGCATGATTTTCGTGCAGCAGAGCGACCAAATAATTTAGCATTCGTTCATTGGCAGAATAGTCCGTTTGGGCGGCAACAGTGAATTTACCAGGCAGCTCCACACGCGGTGACTGTGAAAGTACAGAACAGTAACTACGTTGGCAAGCAGACAAGGTACGTTGCTATATATATATTTAAGCACAGTTTAGGTTTCACAAGACAGGGGTAACCTCAGTGACATTATTTTTTCTTCTGTTTTACAGTTGGTCATAGTTTTTTTGTTAGTTCTTGACCACTAGTACACACATCGGTCTGTTACAGGCGCATCATAGCAGGTATGATGAATACGTTATTGACCAGCATGTGGTCGTAATGTAGTACAGGGCACCAGGGTACAGTTGGAGGTGACATAGTTTTAAGAACACGGAGTAACATTGATATCAGCATGTGTACAGAGATGGTATTTCACATTACAATCATATGAGTGTTTGCATGTACACGAGGTGGGGTCCTAAAAATCCCTGAGTAGAGTTTTGATTATTGTTTCATGTCAATTTTCAGTATTCCCCTGACGAAGGTATATAATACCGAAATGCATTGGGATGAATTGCTGTAATGATGTTAAAAGGAATCACAGTACATGATGTAATGTACTAAAAGAAGAAATCTCAAGCAAGAAAACAACCATTAAAACATATGACATCGACGAGCACCAGAGTCATTTTGGTTTCTTGATAAGAATCACATGGACAATCTGTTTTGACATATATTGGTTTTGATATATATGTGCAAGTTGTAAAAAACGGAAATACATAGGAAGGCATTGTGTTTCAAATAAGCATCCCACGGGAGCTAGTGAAAAGTGCTTCGCTCCCAAACAGTCCCTGTTTGTTTCGCATGTTTTGTTCTGACTAGGGCCAGTCAGTTTGAGCGAAAGCACCATACCATCAGTCGGATTAAGAGCACACATTTGGACTAACAGTAAACATTTGGATTATAGTTTACATAGGAGTGCAGAGTGCCACATCTCTTTGTAGTATTCACCCAAATTTTGGCTCACACAGGTCACTCAGCACCCACACAAGATGGATTTTGATGAAATTTCACACCTCACAGCTAATCAAGCAGATGTAAAAGCATATTCAACTGAAGAAGCTGAAAGCATTTACGCACTGATTAAAGATGTTAGAGACTTTCAGGGCAAACCAGGATCCACCTCTCAAATGATCAAACAACTTCAGTACACAATGAGAAAACAGATTAACCAAAGGCTTCATGCCACAACATTAATACAATACCACAAGGTCAAGCGCATTCCACGCGGATTACGTATATCATTATGACCCTTATTGTTTAAATTCAACAAACCATTTACGTTAAGATGGTACGCTATCCTAAACAAATGTTCCCTCGATTTAATATTACTTATAGTAGAGGAACTTTCCAATATCTTAAAAGAACTAGACAGTGAAATACAAGAGCTCAACACTGAACTCTCCACTAGATTAACAGAGGAGGAGCTGACGTCCACACTCAAGAGCATAAACGATCAACTAGAAGAGCACACTAGAGAGGTACATGAACGCAAGCTACGCAAGTTTAAGCGTGATACCATAGATTATAAGTTAGACGAAGTCTACTCTTGTGCTGACCAATATGCACAGAGAAGAAGTTTCAAGAAACCTCAGGCTTCCACTTCAGAGGAAAGTGTAGCAACTGAACAGGACACTCTACCCACGAGAACACCACTTGTGGGTACCCCGAGCGACAGCAATGAGACAGGGGCACAGGGAGATACAAATGTTGCACCAAGGGAGGCTTTTTTAGAGGGGGGCAAAACATCCAATCACCCCCCCACGGAACAATCCCAGACAAAACCAAACGAACAAGGAGGGGACAAGGTTAAAAAAAAGCACAGAAGCAGGAGGAACTAGTGATGAACATCTCAGACTACCAATTAAGCAAACAAGAACTGCAAGTGTTAAACAAAGGTATGTCATTCGTACCTACGTATACTACCAACCAATTGGAGACAGAGGTCTCAATATTCAAGTTCATGAGAAAACTTCGCTTGAGATGGTTCTTCCACACTATTGAACAAGAATCCACCACACTCACAGGAACACCTGCGACAGCACAGACGTTCAGACCCAAAAGCACATTCATGGCTCCTTTTTCACACAAAACTTTAGACTTATTTGAGACTCTAGTCAAGAAGGATATGGAAAAGATCCCCATGACACGAAAAAGTCAAAATAATCTCACCAGACAGGAACAGATTACCTTGCGTAAACTAGCAGAGAATGACACCCTTAAAATAGTACCTGCTGATAAAGGGGGTGCCCTGGTAGTGCTCAACAACACTTACTATCAGGAGAAGGTCAACCAGCATGTGACTGATGAGGAGACCTACATTAAACTTGACGCGGATCCCACAATTCGATTCCAATCCATTTTACAGAGTATTCTTGACAATGCGGCTAGCATGGGATGGATAGATGAGCAAACTCGTAGATTTTTGACTACTCAATTTCCGAAGAGACCTCACATATATATGGTGCCGAAAATGCACAAAAATCCAGTGGACCCACCATTCAGGCCCATTGTGGCAGGATGTGGCTCACTACATGAACCGTTACGGACATTTCTAGACCATTACCTACAGCCACTAGTTCAGCAGTGGAGTACTTACATACAGGACACGACAGATTGCCTAAAAAGACTCCAGGAAGTCTGCATCAGTTCCGAAGAGCACATATGGCTTTGTACAGTAGACATAACGGCATTGTACACCTCAATCCCCCACCAAGAGGGGTTGGAGGCGGTGGAATGGATGTTATTGAAACATGACTATGACGAGGGCACCAATGTATTCCTCTTAGAACTGCTTCACTTTTGCCTTTACCATGGGTATTTCCAATTGCAAGATAATTTTTATCTTCAACGGACAGGAACCAGCATGGGTTTTACTGGGGCACCGACTTTTGCCAATATATTTATGGCAAAATATGAGGAAGATAATATACTGCAAAATCAGGAATGGAAACAACATCTGAAACTATTCGTAAGGTTCATAGACGACATTCTAATAGTGTGGAAAGGCACCCATGATTCTCTGGTTAATCTCCTCACCGAGTTGAATGGTAGACATGATCAGATCAAAATAACTTATTCCATACATGCAGAAGCCATCAACTATCTTGACATCCTCATTGAGAAACATGGCTCAGAACTACACACAAGACTGTACAAAAAAACGACTGACCGTAATAATGCTTTGCATTATAGTAGTTTTCACACAATGTCATTAAAGAACCACTTACCTTTTTCGCAGTTTCTGCGGGCTCGCAGAATCTGTTCCCAAGAAACTCAAGGAATACTAGAGATGGAGGTCATGACACAGGCCTATAAAGAAAGAGGGTATCCAGAGGGATTACTCCAGCAGGCAAAACTTAAAGCCAGATCTACCGGTAGGGAGACACTTCTAGAAAAAACAACCAGACCCACACTCCAAAGGGAGGTGTTTGTTATCAAACACTCCACAGCCAGCAGACTAATCAAGAAAAGCATATTAAAAAGATGGGAAGTAATAGAACAGGAATCGGATTTTAAGGCAGTGTTTGTAGACAAACCCCTGTTTGCACATACGAGATCCAAAAATTTAAAAGAAATATTGAAACAAACTCAGACACAGACCAGAATAGGTCAACAGAGAGGCATGGTGAAATGCCATAATTGCGGACACTGTGGCAATGTGATGGTAGGGAACGTTTTCCAACACCCCCATACAGGCAAACATATTCTTCTCAGACACACGTCTGACTGTAACACTGAGATGGTAGTGTACGCTATCAAATGTCCCTGCGGGTTAGTATATGTAGGGAAAACTACACGCAAGGTGAAAGTGCGAATCACAGAGCACAAACGTTTGATAAGAACTGGTAACCCTAAATCAAATCTGGCCACACATTGGAAAGAGTGTCAACATACCATACCCAAGTTACGATATACTGTGTTAGAGAGGATAGACATGAAGTCACATGCTGACACCAATAGATACCTGTCCCAAAGGGAAACATATTGGATCCACCATTTGAATTCGCTTGAACCGCGTGGGCTCAATGACAAAATTGAATACATGTGTTTCTTGTAAATAAGCATGTACTGAATTGTATTTGTTGTTTTTTCATAGCCTGACTAATGTTTTTTCATATTCTGACCAATGTTTTTAATGTTGACAATGCATCATCTCTGTTAATGTGGCATGCACAGAATGTTTCCACAGAATCGAGTTAAACTGTTGTTCATTATAAATGAATGTGTCAACTTCATGTATCCAATAACACGTTTAGTTACCACTAGTAGCTCAGTTAGAATAACAGCATCACCATTCACTTCAAGATGGCGCCCGCCATTAGTCCGTCATTTATGTTCAAGTCTAGCGCTCACTGAGAGCTCATGTAGAATATTTGCATCAGCGTCCACTTTAAGATGGCGCCCACACTAGAATACCCCACTAGTCCGTCATTTATGTTTACGTCTATCGCCCGGCGTTTATGTTCAGGCGGTTCAGTTTCACAGAGAGCAGAACGCGGAAGAGAGTCTCTACGCCGAACGATAGGAATAGGAACAAGCCAGGGCCGATATACCAGGTGAGAAACAGCGGCAGCGTTACAGACAGGCAGCATGATTTTCGTGCAGCAGAGCGACCTAATAATTTAGCATTCGTTCATTGGCAGAATAGTCCGTTAGGGCGGCAACAGTGAATTTACCAGGCAGCTCCACACGCGGTGACTGTGAAAGTACAGAACAGTAACTACGTTGGCAAGCAGACAAGGTACGCTGCTATATATATATTTAAGCACAGTTTAGGTTTAACAAGACAGGGGTAACCTCAGTGACATTATTTTTTCTTCTGTTTTACAGTTGTTCATAGTTTTTTCGTTAGTTCTTGACCACTAGTACACACATCGGTCTGTTACAGGCGCATCATAGCAGGTATGATGAATACGTTATTGACCAGCATGTGGTCGTAATGTAGTACAGGGCACCAGGGTACAGTTGGAGGTGACATAGTTTTAAGAACACGGAGTAACATTGATATTAGCATGTGTACAGAGATGGTATTTCACATTACAATCATATGAGTGTTTGCATGTACACGAGGTGGGGTCCTAAAAATCCCCGAGTAGAGTTTTGATTATTGTTTCATGTCAATTTTCAGTATTCCCCTGACGAAGGTATATAATACCGAAATGCATTGGGATGAATTGCTGTAATGATGTTAAAAGGAATCACAGTACATGATGTAATGTACTAAAAGAAGAAATCTCAAGCAAGAAAACAACCATTAAAACATATGACATCGACGAGCACCAGAGTCATTTTGGTTTCTTGATAAGAATCACATGGACAATCTGTTTTGACATATATTGGTTTTGATATATATGTGCAAGTTGTAAAAAACGGAAATACATAGGAAGGCATTGTGTTTCAAATAAGCATCCCACGGGAGCTAGTGAAAAGTGCTTCGCTCCGAAACAGTCCCTGTTTGTTTCGCATGTTTTGTTCTGACTAGGGCCAGTCAGTTTGAGCGAAAGCACCATACCATCAGTCGGATTAAGAGCACACATTTGGACTAACAGTAAACATTTGGATTATAGTTTACATAGGAGTGCAGAGTGCCACATCTCTTTGTAGTATTCACCCAAATTTTGGCTCACACAGGTCACTCAGCACCCACACAAGATGGATTTTGATGAAATTTCACACCTCACAGCTAATCAAGCAGATGTAAAAGCATATTCAACTGAAGAAGCTGAAAGCATTTACGCACTGATTAAAGATGTTAGAGACTTTCAGGGCAAACCAGGATCCACCTCTCAAATGTTCAAACAACTTCAGTACACAATGAGAAAACAGATTAACCAAAGGCTTCATGCCACAACATTAATACAATACCACAAGATCAAGCGCATTCCACGCGGATTACATATATCATTAAGACCCTTATTGTTTAAATTCAACAAACCATTTATGTTAAGATGGTACGCTATCCTAAACAAATGTTCCCTCGATTTAATACTACTTATAGTAGAGGAACTTTCCAATATCTTAAAAGAACTAGACAGTGAAATACAAGAGCTCAACACTGAACTCTCCACTAGATTAACAGAGGAGGAGCTGACGTCCACACTCAAGAGCATAAACAATCAACTAGAAGAGCACACTAGAGAGGTACATGAACGCAAGCTACGCAAGTTTAAGCGTGATACCATAGATTATAAGTTAGACAAAGTCTACTCTTGGGCTGACCAATATGCACAGAGAAGAAGTTTCAAGAAACCTCAGGCTTCCACTTCAGAGGAAAGTGTTGCAACTGAACAGGACACTCTACCCACGAGAACACCACTTGTGGGTACCCCGAGCGACAGCAACGAGACAGGGGCACAGGGAGATACAAATGTTGCACCAAGGGAGGCTTTTTTAGAGGGGGGCAAAACATCCAATCACCCCCCCACGGAACAATCCCAGACAAAACCAAACGAACAAGGAGGGGACAAGGTTAAAAAAAAGCACAGAAGCAGGAGGAACTAGTGATGAACATCTCAGACTACCAATTAAGCAAACAAGAACTGCAAGTGTTAAACAAAGGTATGTCATTCGTACCTACGTATACTACCAACCAATTGGAGACAGAGGTCTCAATATTCAAGTTCATGAGAAAACTTCGCTTGAGATGGTTCTTCCACACTATTGAACAAGAATCCACCACACTCACAGGAACACCTGCGACAGCACAGACGTTCAGACCCAAAAGCACATTCATGGCTCCTTTTTCACACAAAACTTTAGACTTATTTGAGACTCTAGTCAAGAAGGATATGGAAAAGATCCCCATGACACGAAAAAGTCAAAATAATCTCACCAGACAGGAACAGATTACCTTGCGTAAACTAGCAGAGAATGACACCCTTAAAATAGTACCTGCTGATAAAGGGGGTGCCCTGGTAGTGCTCAACAACATTTACTATCAGGAGAAGGTCAACCAGCATGTGACTGATGAGGAGACCTACATTAAACTTGACGCGGATCCCACAATTCGATTCCAATCCATTTTACAGAGTATTCTTGACAATGCGGCTAGCATGGGATGGATAGATGAGCAAACTCGTAGATTTTTGACTACTCAATTTCCGAAGAGACCTCACATATATATGGTGTCGAAAATGCACAAAAATCCAGTGGACCCACCATTCAGGCCCATTGTGGCGGGATGTGGCTCACTACATGAACCGTTAGGGAAATTTCTAGACCATTACCTACAGCCACTAGCTCAGCAGTGGAGTACTTCATACAGGACACGACAGATTGCCTAAAAAGACTCCAGGAAGTCTGCATCAGTTCCGAAGAGCACATATGGCTTTGTACAGTAGACATAACGGCATTGTACACCTCGATCCCCCACCAAGAGGGGTTGGAGGCGGTGGAATGGATGTTATTGAAACATGACTATGACGAGGGCACCAATGTATTCCTCTTAGAACTGCTTCACTTTTGCCTTTACCATGGGTATTTCCAATTGCAAGATAATTTTTATTTTCAACGGACAGGAACCAGCATGGGTTTTACTGGGGCACCGACTTTTGCCAATATATTTATGGCAAAATATGAGGAAGATAATATACTGCAAAATCAGGAATGGAAACAACATCTGAAACTATTCGTCAGGTTCATAGACGACATTCTAATAGTGTGGAAAGGCACCCATGGTTCTCTGGTTAATCTCCTCACCGAGTTGAATGGTAGACATGATCAGATCAAAATAACTTATTCCATACATGCAGAAGCCATCAACTATCTTGACATCCTCATTGAGAAACATGGCTCAGAACTACACACAAGACTGTACAAAAAACCGACTGACCGTAATAATGCTTTGCATTATAGTAGTTTTCACACAATGTCATTAAAGAACCACTTACCTTTTTCGCAGTTTCTGCGGGCTCGCAGAATCTGTTCCCAAGAAACTCAAGGAATACTAGAGATGGAGGTCATGACACAGGCCTATAAAGAAAGAGGGTATCCAGAGGGATTACTCCAGCAGGCAAAACTTAAAGCCAGATCTACCGGTAGGGAGACACTTCTAGAAAAAACCACCAGACCCACACTCCAAAGGGAGGTGTTTGTTATCAAACACTCCACAGCCAGCAGACTAATCAAGAAAAGCATATTAAAAAGATGGGAAGTAATAGAACAGGAATCGGATTTTAAGGCAGTGTTTGTAGACAAACCCCTGTTTGCACATACGAGATCCAAAAATTTAAAAGAAATATTGAAACAAACTCAGACACAGACCAGAATAGGTCAACAGAGAGGCATGGTGAAATGTCATAATTGCGGACACTGTGGCAATGTGATGGTAGGGAACGTTTTCCAACACCCCCATACAGGCAAACATATTCTTCTCAGACACACGTCTGACTGTAACACTGAGATGGTAGTGTACGCTTTCAAATGTCCCTGCGGGTTAGTATATGTAGGGAAAACTACACGCAAGGTGAAAGTGCGAATCACAGAGCACAAAAGTTTGATAAGAACTGGTAACCCTAAATCAAATCTGGCCACACATTGGGAAGAGTGTCAACATACCATACCCCAGTTACGATATACTGTGTTAGAGAGGATAGACATAAAGTCACATGCTGACACCAATAGATACCTGTCCCAAAGGGAAACTTATTGGATCCGCCATTTAAATTCGCTTGAACCGCGTGGGCTCAATGACAAAATTGAATACATGTGTTTCTTGTAAATAAGCATGTACTGAATTGTTATTTGTTGTTTTTTCATAGCCTGACTAATGTTTTTTCATATTCTGACCAATGTTTTTAATGTTGACAATGCATCATCTCTGTTAATGTGGCATGCACAGAATGTTTCCACAGAATCGAGTTAAACTGTTGTTCATTATAAATGAATGTGTCAACTTCATGTATCCAATAACACGTTTAGTTACCACTAGTAGCTCAGTTAGAATAACAGCATCACCATTCACTTCAAGATGGCGCCCGCCATTAGTCCATCATTTATGTTCAAGTCTAGAGCTCACTGAGAGCTCATGTAGAATATTTGCATCAGCGTCCACTTTAAGATGGCGCCCACACTAGAATACCCCACTAGTCCGCCATTTATGTTTACGTCTATCGCCCAGCATTTATGTTCAGGCCGGTTCAGTTTCACAGAGGGCAGAACGCGGAAGAGAGTCTCTACGCCGAACGATAGGAATAGGAACAAGCCAGGGCCGATATACCAGGTGAGAAACAGCGGCAGCGTTACAGACAGGCAGCATGATTTTCGTGCAGCAGAGCGACCTAATAATTTAGCATTCGTTCATTGGCAGAATAGTCCGTTTGGGCGGCAACAGTAAATTTACCAGGCAGCTCCACACGCGGTGACTGTGAAAGTACAGAACAGTAACTACGTTGGCAAGCAGACAAGGTACGCTGCTATATATATATTTAAGCACAGTTTAGGTTTAACAAGACAGGGGTAACCTCAGTGACATTATTTTTTCTTCTGTTTTACAGTTGTTTATAGTTTTTTCGTTAGTTCTTGACCACTAGTACACACATCGGTCTGTTACAGGCGCATCATAGCAGGTATGATGAATACGTTATTGACCAGCATGCGGTCGTAATGTAGTACAGGGCACCAGGGTACAGTTGGAGGTGACATAGTTTTAAGAACACGGAGTAACATTGATATCAGCATGTGTACAGAGATGGTATTTCACATTACAATCATATGAGTGTTTGCATGTACACGAGGTGGGGTCCTAAAAATCCCCGAGTAGAGTTTTGATTATTGTTTCATGTCAATTTTCAGTATTCCCATGACGAAGGTATATAATAACGAAATGCATTGGGATGAATTGCTGTAATGATGTTAAAAGGAATCACAGTACATGATGTAATGTACTAAAAGAAGAAATCTCAAGCAAGAAAACAACCATTAAAACATATGACATCGATGAGCACCAGAGTCATTTTGGTTTCTTGATAAGAATCACATGGACAATCTGTTTTGACACATATTGGTTTTGATATATATGTGCAAGTTGTAAAAAACGGAAATACATAGGAAGGCATTGTGTTTCAAATAAGCATCCCACGGGAGCTAGTGAAAAGTGCTTCGCTCCCAAACAGTCCCTGTTTGTTTCGAAAGTTCTCTAGATAGGCATTTTATGTTTTCATTGTCTGCAGATATATCCTCCGTGTGTCCCCTTTGCGCTACAGTTTCATGGCCTTGACCCAATCTGACCCCCGGGTCCTCCTGATTGTGGTGTTGGCAGGAGTACCAATTGGGCGGCCGCTACACAATGTCAGCTCCCGCTTCCCGCGGCTCCACCCTGGCTTCCCACCAGGCTGCTTTATGGGTCTCACTGTGTGGTAGTTGCTGGGCCCATATCAAGATCCTCTACAGTGTGAGGTTTACTGGCCCCAGGTAAGGCGCTGCCGCAGCATCCCTCACCCCTGTGTATGGGCTTGATGAGTCATATCCTCTGCCTGAACGTCCTACTCCTGCTCTCTCACATAGGGCCTGCTCTGCGGGTACTTGACTCCATTTTCCTCAGTGTTGATGGTGCTTCCCTGTCCCACTTACTTCTGGCTTCAATGGGGGCCCAGGCACTCCCTTCGTGCAGTCCCTCACCTGGTGTTGCTCTCCGTGTTCAGGCACTACACAGCGCAGCCGGAGCATTGACCGCAGGCCCCCAGCGGGAAGCGCGAGTCTCTGCTGTTCCATGATCTGGGGTCCACCACCACTGAAAGGGCACAACCCCGGGTGAACTCCATTGCCCCCGCAGGCCTATGTCTAATGTCGGCCACCTCCCGTCCCAACACTGGGAGCCGCAGTGGCCACAGCCACCTTCCCCAGACGATCACAGTGTACTCGTGGCTTGGATGTGTATGCCACCGTTTCTGCTGGGTTCATGTGGTCATGTGACTTCTGCTGGGAGCCTGTGGCGACCGTGGACAAGTAGTAGTTGGCCCCTTTGCTTCCCATGTCTGAATGGCTTGGGTGTAGGAGCTTTTCAAGGAGAACTGAGGGATTGACGACGGAGCTCTAGCTGCTCGCATCCGCCATAACGGCTTGCTAGCCATGCCTCTACATCTCATGGCATTCATTAACGAATATTCACGTTTTTCTCTGGTGGAAGACCTCTCACTGATGACCCATTACAAGAAAGTCACAGATGTGCTTGACGATATCTTTGCAGCATGGGGTATCCCCGAGATCCTCAAATCTGGCAATGGCCCGCTGTTCAACAGTAAAAAGTTCAAAGAATTTATTGGTTGACTCAGCGTCAAGCGCCAAAAGAGTACACCCCTCTGGCCTCAAGCCAATGGTGTTATTGAACTATTTATGGGCACCCTTGAGAGAGTGCTTCAACGAGCGTCAATGGAAGGAATTGATCTGAACTCAGCTTTATGCCAGGCCCTCCTAGCCTATCAATTCGCTCCTCACTCCATGACCTGTGAGAGTCCAGTCACTTTTCTATTTGGGAGAGCCATCAGAACCAAGCTACTACAATGGAAATCAGATCGATCAGTAAATGTTGCCAAAGTTCGTATCATTGATGCCATTCAGAAAAGCAAAATAAAAACTATGCGGATAAACGCAGATGCGCACAGGAAACAACCTTTGATAAAGAAGACTAGGTCCTGGTCAACTAAAAACAGAAACGCAAAATGGACACTTTGCGGATTGTCATGCACAAGGGACACTTTGTAATAGCAAAACATCCCGGAAAGACCATCCCTCAGGACACATCACAATTTAAACACCTACCTCAAAGTTTGTCAACTCCTGAAACTAACTGTGAATCGACTCTGCCTGCAGGTCTAGCTTGATCTTCTGAGCCTGTGCCTGCATTGCCAGATCAGGGTGGACCTCAATCAGTTCGGATCACTCATGCTAGCAGACAAGTGTGAGCCCCTGACCGACTCATTAAGGAGATGTGATTTTAATGGTGTCTGCCACCTTTTTATTTAACCAAGGGGAGATGGAGGGCCTCATTTATGAGGTTTTGCCATAGGGCAGCACCACAGCCATTCCTGCTGCCCTGCCCTAAGGCAAAAGAAATGGCAGGAATATGCTGTATCAATCAGGAACCTTGCATTCCTGTCCATTTCCCCCGCACCGGTGCACAATGGGCTGCCCTGAGCCAATGCAGGCATCTTTGCACCATGGTGCAAGGGTGCCTGCATTGCAGCAATTAATATTTTTGTGCAGGAAATGAAACAGTCACAAGAGACTTTTTCCTCTTTCTATGTGTGCTGCAGAATGTAGCACACAAGGAAAAAGGAAAGACTAGGAGAAATGAAGATATTTCTGCTCGTTGTGCCTCCCTTACGCCTCCCCTGGGGAGGTGTACGTTTTTGGCGCTGCCTCAGAGCTATGATTTCTCACAATTCAGGGGCAGTGTCAAAAAGTCACTGCACGCCCCTTCAATGCAGAAAACTGCGTTAAAGGGATTGATATTTACGAGGTAGCATTAAGCCAAAATAAGTGGCTTAGTGCTGCTTAATAAATATGGAGCAGGCTCCTGCACCATGGAGCATCAGGAAAAGTGATGTTCCAGCTGTGCAAAGGGCCCTTTGAATCTCATTTATGAAAAGTGTCGCATCGCTGGTTGAAAACAGTGATGCAACACTTTTCAGTATGCCTTCCTTGCAACATGATGGATGCACTGTATTTACTATACGGCGCTCCATGTCGCAAGGATTAACAGTAGGGGTGGGTAGAGTTTGCGGAGTCCTACTATGTGGAATTCCGCAGTCGCTAAAAATCTCTGCTGCGCTACATTGTGTTCCGCTTTCAAGCGGAGTTTGCCAGCACGCCCGTTCTGAGTGTGTCTGCGTGATCCAAAATTGCATATAAATGGCACTACGTGGTCCTGAAGTATGCTCATGTTCTTAAATCGTGCTCGAACAGAAACACGCAATCCGCATGGGC
Organism: Lissotriton helveticus; assembly: GCF_964261635.1. Lineage (NCBI taxonomy): Eukaryota > Metazoa > Chordata > Amphibia > Caudata > Salamandridae > Lissotriton > Lissotriton helveticus. The sequence continues at coordinate 88,434,576 of NC_136063.1, forward strand.
GCCGCCATCTTGTTTTTCTGCTCTCTGTTATGGTGCTAGGCCTAAATTTTAGTCTGTTCTTAATCTTTGTAATCCTCCTCCTATAATAATTTTCTACCACTAATTTTTATTTCTTATAATAGTGTGAGTCTTTGTGTTTTTTCCTGTTTTTGTGACTTTTTGTCTTCGTTTATTTCCCCTTCTTTCCTTATTTTTTACTTCTTTACTTTCCCTTCCTTTTCTTCCCTAGTTATTATGTCCCCATTCGGCGCCATGGCAGAGGGGTGACTTCCGTGCGGGCTGTGCCGCCACCCTGGTGTACAGTCCCGGGTGATCTCAGGAGAGGAGGAGGTGGCAGCACTAGGTATTTTTTTGTGCAGCACCACTTCCTCTCTATGCTGACAGCAGGTGGCAGGCTCGGTAGCCGGTACATCCTTCGAGAGCATTGGTGATGCTGGAGGATGGTGCGTTGATGCGTGCGGCACACCAACCATGTTCGGCGCACTGCCTAACATGACCTGCTCGGCTTGGAGATTCCAATTCTCGTGAGTATTAATTATTTGCTATGTTTGTGTTCTCCGAATAGCATGCTGCTCACACTCAAAGGTAAGTTATGTTACTAAAGTTTACGTTGGTATAATATTGTGTGATCCATTTTCTAGTTTCTGCTAGGCAGGTGCCTCTACCTAAATGCATTCATCAGTTGCTCACTTCGGCTGAATAATTAAGAAGCCATTGCAGACTGTTCTCCCGTCACTATAGTGAATCACTGAGTAGCGCGTTCTGCCTGTGACTTTGTTTATGTAGCTAATACAGTTCCAGGTTATTTAATTGAATTTACGGTGATGATGTGAAGTATGCATCTATGCATTGCAAAAAAGGGAGACTGAATTGACTCATCAAAGGTGTTCAGAAATGGGAATAGATAGAATCAAAGATCATTCACTACTATACACTAGTTCCAAATGTAGTTTTTGTTCAGGAGATTTGGCATATGGATTTAGCGACAGTCGATAGACTCGAGTCGAAACTTGTACTAGTATCAGTGATCTGTTTTAGCGACTGCGGTTGCTTTTCATAAAACAATTTGTGGAGATTATTAACAGAATCACTAATTTATTTTTTATTTATCTTTCTAATTTCTGTCATCAGCACCCAAGTGCAAGAAGGAGGACAATTCTGAGAGTTCGGGACAAGCTGGTTAGCAGGTGCCACCCACAAGCGCCGCTGCGGAGGGCTCGGCTGATCCAATTAAGTCCTTTTATGATTGGTGTGGACTTCTTAGGGTAGATCCGTAGAATCTTGGGGTATTGGTCTATTGGGACGTTAGCACTATCTATCGTGATTCGTGAAAATTCAGATATCATGCCCAAGTAAGTTAGTATTTTAAATAAAAATCACAATGTATGTTTGTTCAGAAGCCTTTCCTTTTCCTTATAATGCCTAGCTCTATCGCCGTTCAGTTCACGAGACAGTGATCATCGACATTATGGTCTACCCCCAATATAGTGTGCTGCAGACCCATTCATTTATAGCTACAGTATACCAGCGGTTTCCCATGCAGCAAGAATGGAAAAAAGTATGAGTTCCCACTCCAATTGCATTTGCCATCCAACACCATAGGTTTTTCATTGACCATTATTCCATGCCTGGCTTGTTTAACTTTGTGAACCAACCAATCAAATGCCCAGAGTGATATTTTTGAACATATTGATGTGCTAACTGAGCTGTAGTGCTGCATTGCTGTTGTATTTGGTGTTGCGTATCTAGGATCTAAATTGTGTGGAATGTTTTATACCAGGCACACAGAACATCGGTGATGCCGGCCCCAGTGCTGCTGCAGGAGGAGATGGTGATGGGTCGGTTGGAGGGGGAGAAGCGGCAGCAGGGATGGGCACTGTTAAGTAACAAACTTTTCTTCAATTACTAGGCTCACTAGCTATTTCTTTAGCGACGCTCCCCGTCATCAAAAATGACCGTGAGGTGAACCTCCACCCACCCTCCCCCCCAGCTCTACCAGCCACAGCGGTGGTTGAGTTATTATTATGGCCTCTTCTATCTGCAATGCAGCAAAATCTCACATAATGAGCTTTTTTTTGTCTTGAGAGAGACATGAAAGAATGACAGGTAACTTAAAAAAAAGGAAATGGCATATGAGTGAAAAGGTGGGTGGGTGAAAGGGTGCACGGTGGATGGTCGAAAGGATGGTTTGAAGAAAGTGTTGCTATGTATTGAATGGGTGGATAATGTATTGGACATTTTGGTGAAAGCCTGGATGGGAAAAAGTAAAGCATAATCATGTTGGCAATGGGTGAATTAAAATGAAAGGATGAATATATATTTGGATGAATAAGCAAGGCAGCTCTTCTTCTCATGAGGAGCGTGCTGTTGCTCACCTACTCTGCTTACTTGGTTTATGTAGGGTTATCACTATCATTCATTCTAAATGGGGGTTATTTATTTATTTTTATTCAGCCACCAAATTGGAAAAACCATTCTTGGCATGTGTCGCATTTAATCATGCAATATCCCATGTGAAGTGATTCCAGAACATATATCATGGTTTCCCATAACAGATTTAACTTACATTTGTTCAGAATTTTCCCTTTTGAATTGAACCATGACTGAATAAGCCAAAGATGATGAATTGATGATCATTGTAGTGGCCCCTCCTTTACATATAAAAAAAGCTCTACCCTACCTGTCTAATCCCTCTACCCTACCCCATGCAGCAGAGAGAATCAAGTTTCCTTTCCTTGGTTACCTCCCAGCAAATTAATTTGTTGGTAATACATGGTGGTGTGCGAGGCCACAGAGTAAAGTGGGAATAAGTGCACAATTTGGCATATGGGATACACAGTTACAAATTTGCATAATACAATCTATATGTCTGTTCCTTTACATGTAGTGCAGTACATTAGATTCATTTTCTTAAACTTCTACACATGGCGGACATGATAATATATTAATATTCGCATTTCATACATGAGGTGTGTGACCGACATGGTATCTTATTTATTATGTATCTGCTCTTTGGAGACAGGGTAGAAAGAGAAATGCATTTGACGAAGAGCAAAGCCATTGGAATTAAAAATAGATAATTTTCAACTATAGCTGCAGACAGGAGCAAACTAGCAAAGGCGCTGTCTAGCAATGAGCATGGCTTCATTATTTTAGCACCATACACAACTTGTACTCTGTATAGTGCATATTGCTGTGCTCATCAATGAGAAGTCATTTATTTTTCATCTCAAGGGGGTCCATTAGGATGACGGGCGGACTTTGTCCGCCCGCCATCCCGTGGTGTAAGGGGACCACCAGCCATAAGGGCAGGGGTCCCGTTGGTGCTATTAGGATGCGCCCGCCACGGTGGCGGGCATATCCTGCATCCATAACATTGTGGCGGGTGGTGCACTCAGCACTGCCCGCCACAATGTTAGGGAGGCATGTCATGCACTTCCATGCACAACATGGCAGGCACCGCACGGTGCCTGCCATGTTGTGCATGGAACTGCAGGGGGTTACCATAGGTACCCCCATGTGCACCCCGACCTCCCGGAGTCCTTGGGGGCCTGCAATGGGCCCCCAAAGCAGACTCCGCATGCCGCCACGGAAAGGCATTGAAAATTGCCCATCATAATATCGCTGGTGGTGTCTGATAGACACCGCCACCATATTAACCCTTTTCTGCCCCGGTCGCTAGGCGACTGGGGCGGAAAAGAGGCGGGCAGTCTTTCCGTCCGCCACGGACCCCCCAGCCATACTAATATGGCGGGGGCATTCCGGCACGGATGGCGGGCAGATTGCTTTCGCCGGCCTGGCGGGGGCGATCCGCCTGCCATTCTAATGGGCCCCAAAGTGTATGACTCTGTTTACAGCATGTGTGGATAAAACATAAAATTGGCCTTGTGACTCTCTTAATCATAATCACATCAAATAAATTCAAATGGCTCTAGGGGATCAGCAATGTAATGCTACTGTGCCACCCAGTAATTTAAAACTATTGTTTTCATATTACTTACAATTTGTCTTTTTTGTTTTTCTCAATATAGCAGCTCCTGCTGGTCCAGCCGCCCCACCCACCAGGCAGGAGATAGTGGCCTGTTTGTAGAGTAGAGGCTGGAGCTTATCCAGTAGGAATACTGATGGCTGGTGGTCCAGGGAGGGGAGAAGGAGAAAATAAATGCACAACAGCCAGGCCACATTGCAAACGGTCCCCCTCAGCCTCTAGCCTCCCGGCCATCCCATCACCCACACCGCTGTCAGCCAACTGCTGCCACCCCCCCACCACAATGGCAACAGACCATTGCTGTGCCACATCCTGCAGCGGCTGGACACCATTGAGGGCCGGCTCACCTCGATGGAGCAGAGCCTGGACCAACTTCACACTTATGACCATAATGCCTTCTTTTAGCCCTTTTTTAAATGTTTTGTTTCGGTGGGAGGGATTTGTTGTTTGTTGGGGCTGGCTGTGTAGAGGATGGGAAGGAAGTTGGTACCGGAGAGACTTTCTTGGACATTTTTAGTTTTGTCGTTTGTTGCAGTTTTGTTTAGGAGAGGAGTGGGCATGTTGTTTGGGTGAAGAGTTTGGGTTGCTTTGTAAATAATAAATAAAGGGGGAAACTATCTTTTGTAATCTAAAGTTATGCCTGAAGTAGTTTTGTTTCCTTTGCACTGCTGCCTTCAAGTAGTTTTACGCACCCTCATTCTGTGCTTGTAACTTAAGAGAGAGCATAGCACTTAAATATAGAGTCTAGTCTTATTCTTCTCTAACTATCTTGACGATTCTGGGGAATGCTGCAATGATGACCTCTATTGTGTCAAAGTTCTGAACTATCTAGATAAAAACAGTAACAGTTAATTTATTTCTTACTAAGTTAATTTATATCCCTACTAGTTGTCTTACCTGAATATACCTGCAGCAATAACAGGGGAGGCATCACAACCTCACAAGCGAGGTCCCACTTCCAGTTCCACCTAGGTGAGCTCCAACTGTAGGATGGATCTGATTGATTATCCATTGTAGGCAACTAAATGGAAGTACAAATACTGAGTAAGTGGGTTATATATTTATCAAAGATTTCCAAAGTATTAACACTACCTGAGTACTATGTGACGTAACAATGAGAATGCCTGATTGTGCTAAAATAGAAAAAATAGCAATGCTAGTAAGTTTTGGCTAATGTGGAGCTAGCAGGATTATTTGTGAAATCCTCAAGTTATAAAGTAATTGACTCAAAATCTGGAGTCGACAAGCTTAGGTTAGGCGTTTACTGTTAGGCAACACAAGTTCTGAATGATGTTGCTGACGACTAATGTCCTTCATTCTATATCTAAAAAAAATTGCATCATTTTTATATCATTCTCATATGCGGCTTGGTAATGGGCTGGTGTGAACTACTGCTTATAAGAATCTGTAGTAAGTTGGTATTGCTTTTATTACATTCGCCCCAAGTATGTGATCTATTGATGATCTAATTTAAGCCGCACCTCAATAATTCACACACCTCAGGGGAAGAGGGTTAGGGGTTTGATGAATGGATGGGTAATGGGATATGGGGAAATGTTTGACAAAGACAAACACTACAACACAAGGCCATCATTCATCTGGGCAATAAGCAGCAGCACATTATTTGCCACTAATCTATTGTTAGAAGGAAACAAAGGAATGATATGACAGAGTACAGAGACATGCATTGCAAACAGTCCTTTTGCCCCTGAAACCCAATTTACCACATATTTAAATGTTCTGTCTACTAGGTTGGGGAGTGAACCCACCCACCCACTTCTCTTAGCTAATATGACTGTTAAAAGAAAAATTATACTGTATTGCAAACTTGGGTGGTGCGCCTTCATTCTCCTCGGGAATGCCCACTCTGTCGGGCCTGTCTGTAGGTAAGCAGGTGTTGTTGAGCTAGCTTGATGGAGACTAGAAGAGGCACGGCGTATTTTAAAACTGTATTTTAGAATCATTGAGAAGGACAGGAGGAAGGTGAGCTTCATGAGCAGTGTATCAAGGGGACTCAGAGTATCACTTTCGCCACAAGTCCAAAACCCATACACACATGCATATGCACACACATGCACGCAGAGCAGCATTTTACAAACACACCTCTCTCTATTCCACACAGCTGTGTACTAGGCATCAGACTCTGGTTTACCTTTGAACTGAAGTCGATAGTATACTTGATAACGTCTAGCTATTGATGAGGTAGTCCCACCCTGAATTCGTCCATGATACTCCTTCAGTCCTGGCTCCAAGTAATGTCATTCTAGATCAGTCATAATCATCATCATGAATCACGATGACCCAGGCAAGATAGGCGTGGAGTGCAGTGTATTGCTGTTGTAGAACAAGTAGAGAATGAAACAGAATTGCAGTATTTTGCATAGATTTTTGTTTGTTAATGAACGTGACTTTTCTGGTCTCTGAAGAACCAGAAAAACAGGAGAACATCCTGCAATTATTTAACTCTGGCTAAGTGTGAAAGGGCTGATCATCTCCTACAGGGAAAAATAACCCATCACTCAAGCCCCAAATAATGCAAATCGATAATCATCTGAAGAAATTTCCCGTATTAAAGTTCAACACACACCCTCCCTCAGTGTCTGCCACCACATGAATCTTCAATCAACTTTAATCCTCACTCACGCAATCAGTCACTCACCATTGCAATCGTCGAAATTACCTCAACCATTCCAAGCACTGGTAGTTCAGATAGGTATTCAATCATATTTGATGCAGGCAATACAATGTCTTGGCAGGCAGGCTTGTAGGTAAAAAATAATTGTATGGGGCAGCCCTTCAAGTGCTAAGTGCTGCAAAAAGGAATAGGCTTTAGGAAATAGGCATGCTAGGGGGGCAGGCATTGTCCCCAACGTCATAAAGGAATATTGGAGGCTTCTTCAATGCACACTGGTCCAACTGCAATCTAGAAATGTATATGTGACTAATAAAAAGGTACGGCAGGATAAATCTGACACAAAAATAATAATCCACTGCCACTTGCTCAACCTGGTTTTTCATCGCCTCTACACCGGACTTGAGCCCTGCCAATTGAAACCAATACAATGCAGAGGTTTGGTCTGGTCCTTCTTTTGCTGTTGTTGCCTGTGTCTGGTTAATGGTATTGTTGGCTGCTGTGAGACAACACTACCCTCTCTGGAAGTTGAAGGTGGCACCCCAGAACTGCGGGGTGGGACTTGAAGTTCCAGCCATTCTTCTTCCAAGCCTCCGTCTTACTCTACAGTCCACCTCTTGTATTTTTAAACATCCACTTCAGAAAAAGGGATGAAAGCGGGCAGAATTTTTTGTACTGTGGATCAAGTAGTGTTGCATATATGTACTCTTTGTACTCGATTATGTAATGTTGCAGCCTTATGTAAGAAGCCAAGTGCAGGACTAAGATCTCAACCAAGGCATGTGCTTCTGTGTTCTCATTCACACCTGCAGCGGCTAACCTTTCAGATGCCTTCTTTTCCTGGTCTTGTAGGAGATGCAACAGCAGGATAGCTTACCCCATCGTACTGACCTCCTTGCTAACTTCCAGTGTCAAAATCTAAAAAGGGAGTAACATCTGTGTTAGGCATTTGGCTAGGCCTCATTGTCCCCATTATTGGCCATAGCTTTCCCAAATGCTTCCCCTCCTCTTTGAATGACTATAGTCATTGATCTGTTTGTACTGGTCAAAAGAGACTTTGCAGCATGTAAATGGAGTTCCAACATGTTGTCACCTCCTGTATAAGGGCTTTAACTGGTGCTCTATCATTACATTGAATCATCTGCAGCTGCTTCAGGACTTTAAAAGAATGGCTAAAATGGGTGCAGATTCTTTAGCAAGTGGTTAGTATGTTGCTGACTATATCTTCCTTTTTGAGGAAGTCTTACACCACCAGGTTGATGCAATGGGTCAAATATAGGACCCTGAAATAGCCTCCATCTGACATGGTTCTGACTATGTTACTGGCATTGTCCGTGACAACAAATCCCATTCTAAGAACTCTGGGTTGCAGCCATTCATACACCTTGTTGTTAAATTCCTCCAAGATGTTTACAGCTGTATGTGATTTCTCCATCGTGAACATGGCCACTGTTGCATGCCGCCGAATACTCTTAAAACTTTCTTCAGGGCCAAGAAGATATCTTTTGATTTACCCCTTTAAAAGAGATCAAGAGCGCAGTGGGGCACATGTAATCACTTGCCTGACAACTAGTCCACATGTCTGTCATCAGGTGGATGGTGTCAACAACACTTTGCTGCAAAGCTTGTCCAACCAACTGCAGCGCATCGTGATGCAGCGCTGGAACAGTCGCTCTGGCAAATTAGGTCCTAATTAGTACCTTCCATTTTGGGCAGATGGCTGCTACGAATTCTAAGAATCCCACTGCTTCCACATTCCCATTGTTCAAATGTGCAGTTGGGTAGTTTTGGGTGTAGGACCCCTCCTCCCTAAATATGCCCGTAATAGTAGCCTGGATTTTCTTCTTTTCTTGGGGAACTGACATTGGCGTGTTTTGAGAAGTAGATGCTAGTGGTAGACTCAATGTGCGTCGTGGGGCTGTCACTTTATGCCGCGGTGTCTCCATCATCTCATTCTGAGTCTTCTTGTGCCATTGATGCCTTGCTCTCATTTTGACCTCCTGCCATGACGGTGGCAGGGAAGTGCTTCAACATAATCAAAACACTTAAAAAGTTTTTTGACTATATTCCTCACTCTGAAAGAAAGACAGTTGCTCTGGCACTTATCCTGTCTAGACTGGACTACTGTAACAGCTTACTCGCAGGAGTAAACAAACAAGTACTAAAAAGATTACAGGTGGTAAAGCATGCAGCAGCCTGCTTAGTGCAGAAACTGCCCTGCATATCATCTTCCTCAGCAGCCCTCAAAACCCTGCACTGGTTGACTCTGCTTAAAAGAATCCTACTTAAGGTTCTGCTAGTCAGTTTTAGAGCCTCTGGAAATGTAGGACCCAAATATATTTTGGACAGATTTACCCCCTACACCACTGATATGATACTCAGATCCTCATCAACAAATGTTCTTAAACCCCCTGCCATTAGGTGTATAACCAAAGGAGGAAACTCCTTAGCATCTCTAGGAACCAGAGCCTGGAACCTCAGGCTAACACACCTAAGGCTGATAGAAGCAGAAACACAGGTATGAAAGTCTTTGAAGACTTGGATCTCTGGATCCTGAGATACCTTCTGCTCATTGTTCATATAAGTGATGGAAATGTCCTCCTTTTCCCTCTCCCACATAGCACCAGGATGCTACTTTTGGAGTGATAGTCACGCTTTATAAATTATCAAATCAAATCAAATTGTAAAGTCGCTGAGGTGGGTGGATCTGCTGGAACACTGCTGGGGACAGAGCTGCTTTGCGTGAAGATGTCACCCTCTTCTTCCTCATCATCATCACCTTCCTCCGTGATTGGACTTGTAGCTGATGTTCTCCGACTCTCCACACCACCAAGCCCAAGTTCAACAATTTTTTAAGGTGCTTCTCCCACTAGATTGTGTGGTGTTTTTTCATATGGGTCATCTGGCCTCCAGCACCATACTGTGTACCAGACTCTCCTTGACGAACATTTGTGTGGCTTATGGTGCACACTGCAATGTGTTCCCACGCTTTGCTACCTGTAAAAAAGTTACAAACTGGGGAGGAGTACTTTTTTACCGAGCCAATGCCTGGAGAAGCACTGGAGGTAAGTGGGCATGTCGTTGATTTCCTCTCTGCTTCTCCTGAGACAGGGGTTGGTGCAGGTCTCAGCTGGGGCTTTGCAAATATGGGAGCTGTTGGCAGTGCTACCTGTAAAACTAAACATAAGGGCACAGTCAAGTGCTTTAACTGCATTCATTGCAATAATATAGTAGTAGGAGACACATTAACACACCCTATCTCGGGCAAAAAGATAAAATTAAGACATACTTCCGATTGTAATACAACCAATGTCATTTATTGCCTGAAATGTCATTGCGGGTAGGCCTACATAGGCAAAACAGAACAGAAATTTAAATTTAGACTCGCAGAACACAAAAGTACCATATGCACTTGTAACAAAACTTCTACTATTGCAGCTGATTGGCAGCAAGCAAAACACACTGTATCACAGTTAAGATGCCAAATTGCCAAGGCAGTTGAACTATTTGAGGGCATTGACAACAGCAAAAAATTATTACAGCGTCAAATATTTTGGATAAACTTTCTAGATACTTTAACCCCGAAAGGGTTAAATGATAGAGTAGAAGTGAGCTGTTTTTTATGAAGTATACTGATAAATTGGTATTATTGTTGCATTCATATTTGAAATGATTGCATGCAACAAGAGTCCACATACGATTTTCTCTATTTTCTACACTCATCACTACTTGTTTCTTTAAGCTGACAGGGGACCCCTTCTTGTACATCAGGAGGCTCCCATAGTCAACACCGGACGCAGAACATGTATGCTCTTCATATATATATTTCAGGATTTCAAAGCCTTGATTTATAGGGTATTTTTCGAACTCGTTTTTTCTTTTGTAGCATTTTTTGAAGTTTTCACAATTACTTTGCTATTTCGAAAGCACGCATTGCAGGAAATTGAATATCGGGTTAAGTGTTCAGCACCCGAAACTCGTCCGTTTTCTATTTTTACCAGTAAGGACATCCTTCTGATGCACAGTGAAGGATCTGATTCAGCTTCAACCGGTAAGAATACTATCCAATTATGTTCACACATATCCTTTTCCCAACGCGATTTATATTTACGGCGTTAACATTTACCGCATTTCCGTATTTTCCTTATTTGTAGTTTGACAACTGTGTATTCGCTTGCTGTAATGTACAATCAAGCTCCACCTGTTCTTGGTGAGTGCCTTTGGCTTAGTTTTGCATACTTCCTTTGCCTTTTTTAACACACTGAGTTTATTGGATATATTTCTGTTTTTGCACTTTACAGATATTCGAGGTCCACCTCGTCACAATATTTATTTATTATACCTTTTTCGGACAACACTGAAATTTATGAGGTATGATTACTTCAACATCCTCCTCTATTCTAAATTAATATACAGAGATATTCTTTTAACACAGCATCCTTTTCATGCAGGGTACAGCATTTCTCTCATTATACAGGTACGCTATTGTTTTTGTCCCTTTTAGCACACCGTTCTAGGCACTCCATTTCACATTTTCTGGTGACTTGACAAAAAGGGTTGAGGTTACTTTTAGATCTCTTTTTTCGCTTTTGCTATGGACATCACAGAACTTCAATAACTTTGGACATTTACATTTATTTTTGGACTGAACACTTTTTTTATCTTATTTTCACTACTACACTGTGATCACGTCTTGTTCATTTAGACATTTCTTTGAATTGGGCTCATTCCACATTATGTATAAGCATGTGCGTGTATACGCCAATTGTTGTGCTACAGGATTCTCTCAGTGTAAAATTGTAAACAAAGGTATCATTTTAAATTTGCTTGATTACAGATATGCCCCTGAGAAAGGGACCGCAGAGTCCCGAAATGCATTAGGCTCCGCATTAATGTTATGATACAAGCTGTTATTGTAAAGTTTGTAACCTAATATATACACTTTTGGTTCAAATTGTAAACCATGACAGTAATTTAAATGTCATTTCTTTGCTACTTAATCAATACAGAAAATTGAATGATGTGTAATATATGGTTTGTTTATGAATAATAATTTGAATAAGGGACAACATAACGTTCTTGTGTTTATTGATTGCATTTGTTGATTTCAGATTTCCTTTAAGCGAACTGTGTAGAAGATACTATGGAACGGTTAGTTCTAAGTGAACAGTGCTCACTGCACTCAGGGTTTGGATCCTGTTCGATTTTTGGTTCACTAATTTGCATGTGCTGTCAACACGTGCAGTAGTGAGGTACCCATAAAATAAAATTCATTTTATATAGTTTAAACAAACAAGCAATTGAAAAAAATGCTTAATTAAGGACTGCTCCTCTATCCTTCACATTAATGGCTGCGCTACTTGTGCCACATCCATCGGAGCTGGTTGAATAGCAATGTCAGATTCTTCTGTGTCACCTTCTACCATGACGACCTCATCATCATCATCATCCTCCTCTTCATCCCCTTTCATAAGTCTAAGTCTTTCTGGAACTTTTCTTTTCCCTTGCCTCTCCCGTTCTCTGCCGGGGTCCACTCCATGTCCCTATCATCATCATCATAAGTGGTGCTTGAAGAAGATGGTGCTTCAGTACCCTTCTTTTTCCTTGTTGGAGATCAGGGAGCCAGTGATTTTAAAAGAGGAGGATCAACTTCTTGCTCTGAAGGAAGCTCAATTTGCTGCTCCACTCCAACATCAGGCAAATGCACCATTGCTGACTGCGGCTGCTGTCCACTTTGCTGTGTTTCCTTAAACAATTGTGTACTACTTTTCGAAAGAGACAAATCCAATTCAACATAACTACTCATCGGCTTCGACATGACTGCACTGGCTGCCTCACTGACAGACATGGTCCTGGGCTTAGGTTGGGGGTTGCTGCTGTTGATGCAGGAGTGCTGCTCTCAGCTTGCTCGCTGGAGGCCGGTGCGGCAGGAACACATTTCTTGAAAAAGGTTGCGGTGGGCACACCAGTGGTGGAAATCTGTTTCTTCTGCTCCCCACTAGCCACTTTCTTGGCAGCCTCTTTCTTTAGGAGCATCTAGAAGCTGTCAGTTGGCAGTGGCACTTAGCTTCACAACAAGCGGAAGAGATGACTGTGTTGTGTAGTCAGCCACGCGTCATGCACAGGCCTTATGCCTGGCAGTACTGTTGGTGATGTCTCTTCTCTTGTGCATCTAAAAGCTAACAAGCAAGAAAAACATCAGTGAAACGTGGCATTGTTGCAGTTCAAGTAGTAGTACAAACAATGAAATATCATTTAGTGTGGTTACCTAAGTTATAAATAATTAACAATACAGTGTTCATTTGTAAAACGGAAAACTACACCAACATAAACTATCGTTGTGTACACTCAGGAAGGATAAGAAAGAGCAACAACAACAACAAAACATATAGATGTAACTGTTTGCTTTATGTGCATCATGTGAGATGTGGCACTCAGGGAGGTGCAGCTGACAAATGACAATAGAATAATCTTTACACAATGAATGCTGTTGTGCAACTATAGCAGACATGGGGTTTATTAATTGATGCCAGATGTTATCAAAATGGTTAAAAAGATTATCTAAAAATAAAATACATTTTAAAAAGTTAAAATAAAAATATTAAAAAACTAAAAAATTGAAACATAATTAAAAACTCAAATAAATGTTTTTTTTATAAATAAGTGACATTATTCTCAAGCATATAATTTTAATGTATTAAACTGCTATCTCATTGCTCAACCATCCTTGCAAGCATATAGCAATGGTCAAACTGCTGAACACTCAAAAATGGCTGCCTGCCATTGCCACATGGTATATATATAACCAAGAGTGGTTCTGTCGGATAAGAAAGGTTAATCATAGATGCTCAAAATTAGTAACATAGAATTCCAACACAACCTCTACACAAACAATAATGAGAGCTAAAGAGAAAACTAGCTCCCCATTGTCACTTATTATACAGATTATTCGACCAAAAGGATTCAAAATAATTTGAGAGATAATCAACCAACTTAAATTATTACTTTTATCCAAATTACATCATTCAATGATATCCAAAGTAAGCGAAGAAAAAAGTAAATGCTGTCGACATGAAATTTTCACATAAGTGACAAATGAAGTGACACTAGTGCTTGGAGTGCTCATAAAGTGAACAATATATACAGTGCAGACATATGTACAGTTCTGGCATATATACAGATTGGAGAGTCAGAGGTTTGATGATACAGTACCTAGTGGTGCCCCAATGGGTGGTCAGAACGGGTCTTCCTCAGGACGGAAGTATAACTCTGACTTATAGCAGACTGGAGACGGTACTTTGGCCCGGTCCCCCCCCCCTTTTTGAAGCAATACACGGAATACAGTTTGGTGGATATGTACTCACTAGTCCACTCCTCATCGCCTACCAAGACAAGACCTTCCCAGGTGGTGGCTCAGCCATCTACAACTTTAAAAGGCCAGCTTACTTTGGGCCAATCCAGGGCTGTCATCTAGAATCAACAATCCCCCCCCCCCCACTTCCGTCCTGAGTAAGACCCGTTGTGACCACCCATTGGGGCACCGCTAGGGTTGAAAAGTCGACGTACTTCTAAAGCTCAAAGAATACAGGATTCCTTCGGACTAAGGATAGGACTCACTGTATCATCAAACCTCTGACTCTCTAATCTGTATATATGCCAAAACTGTACATATGTCTGCACGGTATATATTGATTTTCTCTCAAATTATTTTGAATCCTTTTGGTCGAATAATCTGTATAATAAGTGACAATGGGGAGCTAGTTTTCTCTTTAGTTCTCATTATTGTTTGTGTAGAGGTTGTGTTGGAATTCAATGCTACTAATTTTGTGCATCTATGATTAACCTTTCTTACCCGACAGAACCACTCTTGTTTATATATATATACTTACCTAGGTTCTGAGGGACACAGGGTCACCCCGTTTTGAATATACTTTTAAACGTGGCATCTGCAATAGTCACTTAGACTATGTAATAGTCTCTATTTCATTATGGTCAATGATAAGTGACCTTGTTGTTGATAATCGTGTCGAAAGTGACCACCTTCCTCTTAGCTTGACCCTCAGTGCATCGTTGTTCAACTTGGAGTGTAGAACTAGAGATGTTCTAGTCAGTTCCACCATTGACCCTCTGACATCTAATAACCGCAGAACTCTTAAATGGCCAACAGTCCTGGGGAAAGATGCCAAAGTCAAAAAAATCTATGATCTCCATGTGGATCTGATGTCTCCGTATGTTGATACTGAAGCACAAGAGATCCTTATTATGCAGATCCATATAGATATGGCCCTGGGTCTTGGTGATATACTGATTAAAACTCTTAAGTCACTTTTAAATAGTCAGAAAATTTCAGCTAAGGGTAATAGATGGTATAATAAAGAATGCCTCAATGCAAAAAAGGAACTCATAATAGCGTCTAAAATTAATATTGCAGTAGTCTTAAGGGAAAAAAGGAAGCAGTATAAGGCTACAACTAGTGTGGCAAAGAGAAATTGGGACAAGAACATATGGTCTGATCTTCTGGATGCATGCAAAAGGAAAGATCAGGCTATGTTTTGGGGGCTGATTGCTAGAGGTTCTAATTGTGGCACCCCAAGTAGGGATAGGTTTCTGGAAGCTAGCACGTGGGTCTCACATTTCTCTGATTTATATTCACTAGTATTAACGAACCAACCCCTTCCATTGAAGAACTAGGAATTAATTTAACCTCAACCCCGCTACCCTTTAATAAGGTTGATACTATTAATGCTATTATGGCATTAAAACCAGGCAAGGCACCAGAACCGGACAGAATCCCTGGTGACCTATGGAAACATGAGAATATGATCTGGGCCCCATATATTAATTGACTTTGCAATAAAATTGCAAATGGCGCACCTATTCCAGAATCCTGGCGGGGCGCTGAGACTGTTACGATTTTTAAAAAGGGGGACCGTACGAATCAGATCCATTAGTCTTATGGACGTTCTTCAAAAAGTATTTGCGAGACAAGTTTTAAGTAGGCTAAGTACTTTGATGGGGGAAACTAGTACTCTCACTAAGTACCAAGTGGGTTTTAGAGAGAAGATTAGTACAATTGACCAGGTGTTTAGATTTTTATGTATCATCTGGAAATACATTAGAATTAAGAGGGCGCATCTTTACGTGGCATTTGTTGACCTTAGGGCGGCTTTCGACCTTGTTCCCAGAAATGCCCTATGGTTGAGACTGAGGGACATGGGGGTCCCTGGGGAGATTTTGGGGCAAATTGTTAGACTACATGAGGCGAACTATGCCAGGGTAAGATGGAGTCCTAATGGCGAATTGACAGAGCGTATTAATATTAGTAGAGGTGTCAGGCAAGGGTGTGTCCTGGCCCCTACATTGTTTTCTCTATATGTAAACGACATACCAGAGACCCTCTTGGGCTACGAGCATGACTCTCCCAAGTTGGGTGGAGTCCATGTGCCTGCTCTGCTATTCGCAGATGATACTATTTTAATTTCTCAGACACCGCGAGGGTTAAAAAATTTGCTGGACACCTTTGAGAGTTACTGTATGAATAAGGGTCTTGAGATTAATTCGTCTAAAATGAAGTACATGGCGATTAATCCGCATAGTTGTTTTAAAAAAACACTGTTGGTCAATAAAGAAAAAATAGAGTATGTTTATAGTTTTAATTATCTAGGCATTACCTTAGACACCAATCTTAATTGAAACCGCAAATAAACAAGAGCAAGACGATTTTAACTCAGAATTCGGTTCCTATAGTAAGACAATACAAGAGTAGATATACTAAAGCAATTTCACCGGTTTTAGAATTATATAAATATAAAGCCCAGGCATCTTCATTATATGGAGCAGAATTATGGGGACATTGTGGTAACCAAGCATTCGCAATACATGAGAATACCTTTCTTAGAAATATTTTAGCACTCCCTCAACGTACACCCCTCTTTCCTTTGATGCTGGATCTGGATATCCACCGTACTGATGACCACACTGCGTTACGTCCATTATTGTATCGGATTTGCGTGTGGTCAACAAGTGAATTAGTGGATTATAGAGAGGCTTTAAAGGAAATTATTAAAATAAAAAATGTAACTAAGTTGGTATGGTTGAATCACATTGAGGATTGATTAGTCAATTTAGGACTAAGCCATTACTGGTCGGATCCAGAGTCCCTTACACTAAACTGCAAAAAACAACTGAAGGAGAGATACTGGGACTTCATCCGAAACTCTAAGTTACATAGTTCTGATCTGGGGTTGTTTTCTCTTAAGTTTCTTAATGTAAAGATGGAGTGTAGATTTGAGCCATTCATGGATGAGATTTAACCAGTTCTAGCGAAATCGCTGTTTTAAAATTTTGTTATGGTATTTTACAGATTAATTCTAATACCTCGAGATGGCTGTGTAAGAAGGGTACCATAGTAAAGGATGATCTAACTAAATGCGAATTGTGCTGTACAAACGCCAAAGAGGATGAAGCGCATATATTATTTTCTTGTCCTGCCTATACACACTTAAGGAAAAAATGGATAAAACCCGTTTGTCGTCTCTTTGGGTTTGTGCGCTTCTGGGAAGCAGAAAGAATTTTAAGAGCAGAAACAACTCAATCGGCTGTCTTTAGTGTAAGTAGCTACCTGTTATTTGTTGCTATTGTAAGAAAGTCATTGGGCTTCAAGTTTTAATGTCCTTAGTGATGGCAATAATTATGATACCGATTAGCATGTTTTATGAAACTTTCCTTGCAATGCCTAGATAGTATTATCTTATGCATTATTTTTAGGCTAAAATATGTATTTATTTTTTTAAATCGCAAATGTATTTGAGGGTAAATTTTAGAAAATGGGCCTGGATATGTTTACTGTTCATCCTAATTTTTTCTTTTTTCTTTTATGTGCTTCTGTATATCTTTTATGATTACCAAATCGAAATAAAGATCTTGAAATGAAATTAAATGAAATGAATATTATTATTAATTGCCACATGGTCATCAACAACAACACAGAGCAAAAAGGTATTGGGAACAATGAGAAGACATGCAGGCCAATGGGAAAAGCACACTGGCTACCTACACAAAATGACTACTGATCGACCACATGGTGAAAATGCAAGCAAGAAGGCATGGCTGCCACATAATAATAGAAGAACTACAAATGCAAGCCTATGGAAAAAGCACACTGGATGCCTACGCAGAATGGCCACCAGCCACATGGTCAAACAGCAAGCAAGGAGGCATGGAAAACAAAGAGAAGATATGCGGGCCTATGGCAATTGCACACTGGCATATCGAAAAAGTACATTGGCTGGCTACACAAAATGGCTGCCAGCCACCTGGTCACAACAGCAACAACCAGCAAGAAGGCTTGGTCACAAACAGCGAAGGTGTGCAGGCCTATGGCAAACGCACACTGGCTGGCTACTCAAAATGCCGCCATCCACATGGTTAGAACAACAACAACCGGCAAGGAGGGATGGTCACAAACAGAGAAGACATGCAGGCCTACGGCAAAAGCACACAAGCTAGCTACACAAAATGGCTGCCATCCATATGGTCACAACAACAACAGCCATCAAGGAGGCATGGTCACAAACAAAGAAGAAATGCAGGCCTATGGGGAAAGCATAGTGGCTGGCTACACAGAATGGCTGCCAGAACAACAACAAGAAGGAGGCCGGGAAAACAAAGAACACATGCAGGCCTAGGGTAGACACTGACTATACAAAACGTCCCCTGGCCACATGGCATAATGAACAACAAAGGCAAATGGTGGCCTATGCCAAACACACATACGCACCAACACTGGCCAGACAAAAGATACATTTTAACACAGAGAACACAGCAGTAATTCAGCAATGTCAAAAAAGAAAATTATCAGGGCTAAAAATATTCACAACAACACATCCTCCAAAGACATTACCTCACCAAAAGACTGTTTGCGGGGAAAGAAATGTGAATAAACACAAAAAACACATTTTGTATTTTAATCCAATGCCATCCATGGCCTAAATGAGGTTTCAATTCTACAGACACCACAGAAACAGTTGTTTAATGCACATATGAATAGTACTGGGCCTACTGGCAGGAAGTCCCATTGATAGGCTATGCCACATAATGAATTAAATCAATCAATATTGCAAACCGTTAAACAAAAGCAGATACATTTCAAGCAAAAAAAAAATAACTAAAACAACTAAAACTACAGGCTAACCACCACAATAAATCTTAAAAATCAAATAGAAGTACTGATAAATCCAGGTGCATGCTCCAGTCAAACAAACAACACTCTTATGCACCTGTTTTTCAACTTACTAGTGATGCCACAAAAACAAAGTCCTTAAATCCATTGGTATATATGCAGCTGACAAGGAGAGTGATCCTTCCGGCTTCAAATCCCAATGAAAAGAGGGACAAAGCACTGAGAGGAGCCTCCTGGACAGGGACAGGAAGTTAGAGTCTCTGGGGCACTTCCTTCTGGTTTGAAAAAAAAGTTTTTAAAAAATGGCTTCTAGTTCAAAAAACCCAACTTCAACAGCCAGGATGAGAAGAAAATCCACTTTAACTGCCCCTCTGCTGCATTCTCAAGCAGAAAAGTTGATCAACCGCTCTGTTTGTGATTGTGATCGGCACTAAGAATGCAAAGTCTCCCGAGAGCTCAATAGCAGAGAGAGAAGTCTCACATACGCTCACAAGCAGCCTGAGAGTCTTGGCGCTCGCAGTTAAGCGCCAAAAGAAAACTTCGAGCTCGCGAACAGAAAAAACCCTCCACTTTATTTATTTATTTACTTATTTTAAATGTTTTATATAGCATGAACATAACCACCGAGTGTATCAGAGTGCTTTACAGATTATGCATCACAATGGTTATAAGCAAACAAACAAAATCAGCAGGGCAACAAAATCAGAGTCTAATTGACAAATATTATCCTAAGGGAAAAAGAAACACAGAAGGTATGTCTTGGAGGCCGATGCGGATGGCAGCGTGAGCGCTGAGCTCCACGGAAAACCTCCGTAGAAATCCTGAAAAACTGTGTAAAACCGGACCCGAACCCCTCCGGACGGTGAGAGTGGACGAGGGGACCAAGCTGGGAATACATCGCGGCTATCGGGCAGAGAATAGGAAGAAGGACGGAGGCCGTAGCGAAGAAGAAAATGGAGTCACCTGTATGAGGGGGTCGACCGAGACGGATGACAGGAGCGCAAACACTGTTGGAACGCAGGCCCGACGGCCAGCCGCACGGAGCTGAACTTTGTCGGAAGGAGAGGAACGGCCGTGTGGTTAAAAGGCAGACCTGCCTGGGTGACTGAGAGCAGGAGGGACACGGAGCGACGTGCCCTGGATGCAGCGGAGGAGATCCGGGAAAATGGCGATCTGCGCACTGGGCTGAACATGGTGCGGAGAGCTGGGGGAGATGAATAGGCCCCCAACACACGGCAGAGAAGCATAAAAGGAGCAGGAAGGCGGCGAGCCGAGTAAAAGGACGTTCGTGGGACAATTTGGCGACACTGGGGCGAAAGGAGAACGGACTGAGGAAGGCACAAACAAGAAGGCCCTGGGAGCGAGGGTTCAAGGAATCCTGTGGACATTAACGACAGTGGGGAAGGAGAGTGAACCCTCGTTAAGGGTACTTACCAGCATGGGTAAGATAAGAGCAAAAAAAGAGGAATCGCAGCAGCAATCTGATACTGAGCACCTCTCACAAAACTAACAGGAATTGCTGGAGACGCATCAAGAATCCGGCATACAATCACAGTTGGACAAAATCTTGGCGGAAATAGCGGATTCCCCAACAGCCCTACAACAGGATATAGCTCAAGTGGTGACGGGCCTGGGCCTCCTGCGAGCGGACCATGCAACATTAAAAGACAGGTTGGAGACCGTGGAAAAGGCAATTCAGGAGTTGGCACCGGCGCAGACCGCGCAAAAAGCAACTGTGGATAATGTGCTGGAGCGCATTGGAGTGCTGGAAAAATTGGGCCGAGGATGCAGAAAGTAGGAATAGAAGGAACAACATATGCGTAGTGGGACTGTCATATAGCTACTTCTTTTCTACATACTGTGTTAAGTTAGCATGGGTTTATTAAATGTCTATTAAATGTGTCTGCACGCCGTTTTCATTCTTGCTTCACTTTTGCACACAACACATAATTGTTGTTTTAGCTTTCAACCCAGAAGAGCTTTGTGATTTACTAGAGAAATATTATGTTATTGCTCTGATATCAGTTTTGTTCTCCACTCTGTCTGCACAGTGAGTGCTGAACACTACAAGGATAACTTTACCCAGTGTTGTTGTAAGGTCTGATCTTCGCACCCCTATAGACATAACACACATGCTGCTGCCAAAACCTGGCTCTAGGCGAGTTTTATATTGTTGTGCTGAACGCACAAAAACACACTTGATGTGCTTCGCATGCAGAGAGCTGGTGGAAGGTGATGTGATCCTCCTGCCACTGAGATTTTGAGGTATGGGCCCGCCCTGCTAAAACCCAAATGAGACCTTCATTGATATAAAATACTATGCTAAACAGGGAGGGTGTGAATTAGACGTTGTTAATTTCTATTCATTACAGCATCTTAGTATGCTGTCTCCATTCGCCTTTTATGGACTAATAACTATGCTATTAACTTTGTTGCTTATAATATGTTTGCTAGTGTTATACAAGAAACTGCGTTTGAGAACCTTGCATTAGTAAATAAATATTTCAAACGTGCACGTGTCCTCTTTTACTCCACGTTCTGGTTTGTGATGATTATATAACGAAAGAGTGTTCATGTGTTCCACGATTCCTGAGGTATTCTAAGTTCATGTTCTGGTCTGTCTAAGCATTGGGAGTTTGTTATGACCAATGAGACACTGTAGCTAGCTCGGTAAGGGGATTTTGGGTACTGAGGTGAGTTTTGGGCCATCCTAATTCACCGAGGTTCCAGGTCTCTATGCACAGTTCTGTAGGAGAACGGAATTCCCGCTACATGGCGCCCATACGTTGCTGGCCTTATATCATGACACTCGAGTAGTATATCATTCAATCCTTAACCCCTTCACTGACGTTTCTGGTAAACGGTGGTGTTGGAAAAACCTACCTATTTTTGAAATAGGTCTTTTCAAGCTTGATTCTTTCTAAAAACGGTTTCCTTGAATTACTACCCAGTTGTGCTACAAAGTTTACTTTGTTTTTTCTACTTCCTGTGCTGTCATGGCCCAACCTGTGGACATTCCGCAGCATAGTCACATTGCGGTGCGAGATCATTTGCGGGCTTACAATGGTGCCATTGGAGGGTTTGGCTGTGATTATGGTGGTGAGTGCGGAACATGCTTACCCTTACAAACTCTTTTATTCGTGGGTGACGTTTCCGGCGGTGGACGCTAATTCAGGCGTATTCCACACGTACACTCCCACAGTTGTACCTACTGCATACAGAGCACAGGAAGTACCTATTGATGTTTGGCAGCATGGAGTTTGGTTTGGTGGCGCCCTACCCCATTCTTTGACCGCTCCGAGGTTGGGTCCTTTGTCCATTCCAGGCGCTCGTTGGCCTGTTTTGGCTGGATTTACTCCTCATCCTCTACACGGCAATTGTAATTTGGCTGAAATCAGACGACTACATGTAGTCGCGATTGCCGTGATTAGAGCCTTAGTGCATTACATGGGCCGTAATCTTCCGGGTGGAACCCCGGGGGGTGTGGCGCTTCCGGCAGGGCAGGGTGGTTTGAAAATCAGTCCTGTCATGGTCAATGCCGTTATGGGCAAGAAGCTCCAGGAAAAGGATGATTTTCCTTTCTGGCTTGCCGAGAAATTTAACCAGCTGGAAGCTGTATTTCCTAATACGACTCCTGGTGAAAAACACCAGATTCTTACGCTTAGTTTGCCGAAGGATTTGGCCCCTGAGCTCGTTGACTGTGAGACCTGGGGGAAGACTTTTGCGGCGGTCTATGCTCGGTGCTACGGCACCCCGTCTATGTCCGTGCTGTCTTCGGTCCTTAAACGTGTTCAAGATGATCACGGACCGGAATCTGCGGTCGAGTTGGGCATGCGCCTGTGTGGCACCTTTGATGTAGTTTGCGATCTGATCCTTGCTAATGTCAAGGGGGATGCAGTGAACTTTCAGGTTGCTAACGCGTTAGCGGCGCTTCCCGAGGCCGAGAAACCCCGACAGTTAGCGAGGATTATTGTGGCGGCTTATAAAACCGTGGGACGCAATTGTAAGGGCGTTAAGCCTTTTTCTGTTAAGGATAAAAAGCAGCCCCAGGGACAATCTTTGGGAACTGAAGTTCAGCCCAAGTCCAAAAAACAAAATTGGCCTAAAAAACAGAAACCGGGAAAGCAACCACAACAACAAACACAGGTTTCTCGCCCTGCGTCTCCATTACCTACGCAGTCGGAATGTGTTTATGACTTGCGCGACCGCGCGACGGTTAGGACTCCTGATCGATTTCAGGCTTCTGACCAACGCTCTTCTCATTCCTTTCAGGACTCATCGGCTCCGACTACCGGTGGTGGAGGGGGTGGCAGGGGGTGGCGTGGCCAGCAAGGACGTGACCAGCCCCGCCCGAGGAACGGTGTAGAAAAGCAGGAAGGCTCTACGCCTAGGAGACCACAGTTTGCCAAGAAGAAAGTCGCAGCCATAACAGCGCATCGATATGCCCCAGATAGTGAGAACGCAGCTTTGGAATCTGACGTGGGCTCTGACCTTGCTGGACAGCGCGGCGGAGATCACCATAGTGAGAGAGGTGCTCCGTCCACTACTGAAGGTGACACCGACTGATACTTATGTTGTCATTGAAACAGCTGACACCAGAGTTGCTCCCCCTGATAGACTTTTTGAAATTGTCCTGTTAATTGAAGGTGACATACAACGAACCATAAAAGGGGTATTTTGGGAAAATCTTTTGTCTACACATGACATTTTGCTTTCGGAGGCTGACTGGCCCCCACCTTTTGTGCTCGCAGCTCCTCGAGGGGAGGAGGTAATCCTCCCCAGTTGCGCGAACACAGTCTCGAAAGAGGATGCGCTGCATTTTGCAGAAGAGTGGGCTCTAGCTCTGGCGCTGGCTGTGTACCGCAATCAGTGTGGTTGGGATAAATTGTCCCCAAGCCACGAGATACCTTTACGGTCTCAGCCGCAGCCTCAACCTCAATATCCTATAGGACGTGAAGCGAAAGCTTCCGTCGCGGCAATCCTTGAACAATTGGAATATCAAGGTGTAATTGAAACGTGTGTGTCACCGATGAATAACCCTCTATTTACTGTAAACAAGCCTGACGGTTCATATCGTTTGGTTTTGGATTACCGGCATTTGAACTCGCATTGTCGTAACTGTGCAGTACAGAATACTCACGGCTCTGCTCTTGTGAATAGTCTTGTGCGTAAGCGGTTTAAAACCACGCTTGACATTTCCAATGGTTTTTATGCCCACAGATTGGACGGTCTAAGTTCCCAATGGACCTCCTTTACATGCGGTGGTGTGCAAAAAATGTTTCGGCATCTCCCTATGGGCTATAAGAATAGTCCTGGGGTTTTTTCCGCCCGCATAGTCTCTCTTTTGGAGAGAATCGACCCGGATGCTTGTTCGTATGTGGATGACATATATCTCACAGACGACGAACTTTGGGAGCATCTTTGTCGTGTAAACGGGATTATTTGTACCTTTGCAAACTTAGGTTACAAATTCAACTTTGCAAAATCGCACATTTCAGAGTACACAGTGTTGTTTCTGGGCTACGAGCTTAACAATGAGGGAAAGGGATTGGCTCCTCACTTCCTGGAGAAATGCGCACAATTGCGCGCTCCGACAACACTGAAAAAATCACAATCTTTACTGGGCTTTTTAAATTTCGGGAGAACTTACATTCCGGAATATACCCAGCGTATCAAGCCTTTGTATTCTTTGATACAACCATCTTTTTCCAAATCATGCTGGCTGCCTGAGCATTCGGCTATTCTGCAGTCTTTGCAGGCTGATCTGCTCGCTTCTAAATTCTTACTGACTCGTGATAATCAGACCTACCTGGTGATAAGAATTATCCCGGGGACGGTAGGTTTCACGTACCTGACTTTTAATGAAGGAGACACAGTACCTATTGCTTACAAGTCACACTTGTACACTTCGGCTGAATTGCGCTTTTCCACTGTGGAGAAAGTTTTGACGGCTGTGCAGATGGCTATTCTTAAGGAACGTGCCCTGTCACAGGGAAAACGCATGTTGGTTGTTACCCCGTGTCCTGCCTTGGAGGCAGTCACAAAAGCCAGTGTACCTAATTCTAAAGCTTTGCACCCTCGGTGGATTCAATGGGCTGCGTCCTTGACGTCTCAGGATGTCACGTTTATTTTTGACGCCACTTTAAGGTCGCAGGAGTACTTACAGTATGAATTCGTTCATCCAGCTCCTTTAGCAATGCGACTCCCGGAGGATTTCCATTGCATCATTTACACCGATGGTTCGGCGCAGGTTGCGCATGGCTCTAAACATGCCTACGTTTACGCATGCGCCATTGTGGTCGGTGCCATGGTGAACGATGAGTTCATGTCCAGTTTCGTGCACACGCAGACACTCGGAGACTGCACTGCACAATTAGCAGAGCTTCGTGCTCTGATGCTTGCATTGGAGTACGCAGATCCTAGGGTGACTACTCTTATAGTAAGTGATTCTTACTACTGTGTCCAGTCTTACAATGAGAACTTGTTCTTTTGGATTCAGAATGAGTTTCGTGATTCCAAGGGTGGCACAATAAAACATAAAATGATCTGGGTCCGAGTGGCTGAGCTTAAAGAGCAGTTGCCACTTGTGTTTGTGATTCATACTCTCGGCCATCAGCGTGTGGGAGTCCATGCTGTCGGTAATTCGTTTGCTGATGAAGCAGCAAAGTCAGCAGTATCTAAATATTTAGTTGCAGCAGTTACACGGTCCAAAAGTAAAATAGATGATGACATCTTGGCGGCTGTTGCTGCCACTGAGAAGGGAGGTAAATATCCTGCGGGGTTCCCTTCGAAGTACACATACCACTTAAGTCCCGATAAGGTTCCTTACGTGAAAATTCCTGATGTTGGTGAACGTTTGATTCCCAACTCGTATCGCAGAGCTACTTTGATTACAGCGGCTCATGAAGGTGTGACGTCTGCGCAAGCGGGCGTCTCGGCCACTGTAACTCAGCTACAACAGAGGTTCTGATGGCGGGGACTGTACAAACAGATGCGTGATTATGTCCTTCAATGTGACATTTGCCAGCAGATCAAGCCTTCGACTGCTGCACGTCTGCCACAGACACAGTTGTACATTTCTAATAAACCACTAGGATGCGTTTATTTAGATCACTGCGGTCCTTTTTCTTCTGATACTGCGTATAAGTACACCTTAGTAGCAGTTGATTCATGCACACGCTTTGTGTGGGTATGGCCCAATCGCAGCGCTGATTCACGGACTGTCATAAGAGATTTGCGTGTCTTTGTAGGGATTTTTGCCTGTGGTACCTTCCTTTCGGATCAGGGTCCGGCTTTCGCCTCTAAGGCGTATAAGGATGCTATGGTTTCGTTGGGGGTCCAAGTCAAGTTTTCGTCTCCGTACAGACCTGAGGGTAACAGTGTAGTGGAACGAATGAACCGTGACTTAAAGCAATCTTTGACAGCTCGAGTTATAGGCACTGGCAGAAACTGGCTGGCCCATCTCAATGGCATGCAGCGTGCTCTTAATAATCTCCCTCGAAGGTCTCTGGGTGGGCGGACCCCATACGAAATGCTCTTTGGTATCAAGATGTATGTCCCTGTCCTCGACGGTCTAGACTGCGTGGCCCACGCCATGGCCTTTGACATAGATGAAAATTGCAATGTTTTACAGGATCTACAAAAGACCAGAGACAGTCTTGCAAAGGAACATTTGCCCTCCACATCGGATGATGCGTTGCAGATCCCGGTAGTTGGCTGGCTACCCAAAGTTGGAGAACTGGTTCGAAAGAAGATCGATAACAAGAAAGAATTTGGTCCTTCCTATCGAGCACCGGTCCCCGTTCTTGGAGTGAAAGGCATAAGAACAGTCATTTTACCACCACTTCCAGGTCGTAAGGAAAACAGGTTTATCTCAATTGACAATGTCAAGATACACAGGGTTGCCGATTCTTCATAGCATGACACCAGCAGTCTCCTGTCCTTCGATTGTGAGAAATTCTGTTTTGGCCATTACTGCAGCTGCTGAGCCAGAAGTGGCCCTCGAGATGCCTGTCATTTCCAATCCTTTAATGAACACTTTCCCAGTTAATAACATTGATGATCTCTATTATTCCTATCCTGCTGATTTATCGATACCTGACTTACAAACACGTTTGGCCACAGACTCTAGATTCTCATTTGACTCTGCTTCAGTGACTTCGACAAAACCCTCACGTTGAGCAATTTATGCCTCTTTATTCAAGAAACATTTTTTGGTTCCCCCTTGGACATATGTTTGGCTAATGCTTTTTTCAGTATACCTTTTTATGTCATTTGGTTTTGTGTTTTATGTCTTCCGTATCATGGATGGACACTATGTCGAGGAGAGAACATGCATTCGGCATCTTAATGGAACTTTGGCCCCCTTATCCTCTTCACATTCTGCACACAGACTAAAAAGAGACTTGAACCTTGTTAACATCACAGCTTGGCCGGTTCTTGATGGGATTGTGTGGGATGCAGTTAAATTTCAAATTCATGGCCCAACTGAAGTGGTTAATGTCCCTAATGTGCTAAGAGTGAACATGGGGGATGTGGTGAAACAAACATACGTTCTGATGATTGGAATGTTCAGGCCGTAGAATCATTATTCTCCGATTTAAAATATTATGCTGCCTTTGATGCTGAAGATTTATATTTAGAATCTGCTAATTATGGTGATTTATTTTGCTTTCAACATTTTGGTAATCATTTTCTGCATAAGACAAGTTCCAGAAGGGGTACTGTAAATTACACACAGTGTGAACATTGCCCTGCACCATTACAAGGCAGCTCCAGTACATTTTTAAATAAGTACACTTACTTTACTGACTTTAATCAGTCGAGACCTGAGTCCTTTTATTTTAAGATGACACAGAAACCCATGTCCAAAGTTAGACTTACCGATACTAAATTATTGTATTCGAAGTCCTTTCTACAAAAATTGGCTGTAGATGGCTACGAGCTATGGAAGGAAACAATTGACCTTAAATCAGTTTGGGGTTCTAAAAGTTGGCAGGTACAAGGCACTGAGGCTTTGCACCGTGCATGCCTCATCCCGAATCACATGTTGTTTTTGAATTCTACTATTTCTCAGACAACTTGCTTTGGATTGGCTACTTCAAAAAAGTTAAATATCCCTGCTGTCCCTGATTTGGAAGAATATTCTGGTTGGAATAATTACACAAAGTTTTCCATTAGAGAGTTGCAAACATTACTGAATAATGCATCCTTTAATGTGTCCAGTTTTGACCCAAAGGGTTGGCTGCTATGGCACAGAAGCTCTGACTCTTGCCAGCATCGCTTTCTGGGTTTAACTGAAGGTTTTACACAAGTCAGGCCTGATCCACGTTTTGATCCTGACCACACTGTTACAACATACCCAGTTGGCAAATTATGTCTAAATTGGTTACAACATTCTACATTAGCTGCTGTTAAATTACATCTATCTAAGCTGACTGATGAGGTGGATATTAATGATTTCATTAAAGGCCCAGCAAGTGGTAGATCTAAACGTTGGATTTATGCTGCTTACTATGAAATTTGGAAGCTATCACAGATTGAAGCTGCTAAACGCCTGAGAGCAATTGATCAAGCAAATTTAGAAAACGTGCTTGCAGTTGTCGATAACAGTATTAACATGCTTTCTTCCCGCATATACACGTTGAATAACATTGTTTCTTCAGTAGTTGATATTGTAAATGATGAGGTGTCTGTTTTATACCATGGCCAAAATCAACTGCGTTCTGTAATGCAGTTTGCATGGACTCTGCAGACTCTCAAATCTGGCCGCGTGCCCTGGAATTACATGAACGTTTCCTCCCTCTTTGCCCCATTTAATTTGACTGACAAACAGCGCATGCTTTCAATGCGAGATGCATCATTTTCCATGTTACACATTGAGAGGTTGGAATCTTTACTGTTCTCTGTTGCTGAGGCCGCTGATGCGACGTGGCTTATCCACAGATTATTTACATTACCATTCGCGTTGTACAAATTCACTAGTTGTATGCGACATGTTGCAATAGGACGTTATGAACCGTTAGGAGGCGCCTTCCTCCATGAAGCATGGTCTCTTCCCTTCACATATAGGTGCCTGAAAGACGGCAGAGAAGTTTATCTTAATGGGGAGGAATGCACTGAGTCCCCTGACCATTCATTATTATGCAGACACATCCAATTACATGGTTCCTGCAACCAGGAACGACCTAATCTGGCCTGTGTATTAAAAGGAACTCCTGTTCCCGCAATTGTTCCCACGTTTACACTTTTGGCAAATGGTAGTTATTTGCTGTTGAATAACGAGGAGTGTTGTGGTTTAATTGTTGCTATCGTTTATGTGGTAACTGTATCTGAACGTGTTGTGTGCTGCAAAAACGTTATGTATCCCCCTACGCATGGGAATTCAGATGTTTCCATCTGGCCGCGCATCCCAACCTTGAAGGCAGAGTTCAATGGTATGACTAAAATAAGAGCCCTTTTGTCTCAGAAAGAGGTGGCCCTGGGTTCGGCCCGAGAAACATTCGTCCTTCACATAGCTAACACACGCACAGAAGTGCAAGCGCTTTTAAATACTGATTTACCGTTACATTTCAGCGAGCTGGTTCATCAAATCTTTAATGCCTCCTCCACTTCCGGCCTGGCTCACTTTTTTAAATTAGTTAGCAGCGGTCTCGTGACTTCATTTGAAAAAATATTTGGGGTCATCCCTGCTTTCTTTCATTCTATTTTTTCGAGTTTGTTTGGAGGCTTCCCTGTCTTGCTGGCTTTAGCTGCAGACGTTTTGGTGATATTTTGTTTTATTACAAATGGATGCCCATCCTGCATTGATACTTTGGTGAGCGCTAAATGGGTGACTATTGAGAAAAACTGGACTCTTAAAGAGCCTATTATTGATTAAAAACGGGGCAGATCTATCTTCCTCTTCGCCCATCCTGCATTAAGAGCAGAAGAGCCCCTCCTGTCACTGTTCCGCAACCGGATGCTTGATTACTATGGCACCCTGCCGCTTGCGACTTTAAGCACGGCGTTTTGATTATCGTTTCGATTTTCCTATTTCACATGTGTCCAGCCTGTGTTTCATTGCCTGAGCTGCAATTTCCACTGGGCCCTTGATTTGTGTCTCTGCTTGACGGTGTCTCCTGACGTCGATTTTAATCATCTGATGAGCCCCGTAGTTGCTCACGAGTTGGTTTGTTCTGGCGAAAGGATTTTGGCCTTGGCAGCGATGCATGGACTAATGGGTCGTTGGGATGTAATCGCAGCAGCGCATGAGTTCTTGGCAAGGAGCTTTCTTGAGAACCCACCGAGTTGTCCTCTGATGTTAATAGAGGATCCAGTGACGGAGCAGCACGTATGTACCTTCCCACTGCTTAATTGGATGGCTGAACTGTTTTCGGATGATGACAGTGATTTCATGTTGGAGGCTGTGGCTGCATTTTTTGCATATTCAGTTCTATCGTGAGATGCCATGGAGTTTTTACTTATTTCGGCACGTGCATTTTTATATTTTTGGACAGTGCCTTTTTTTATGTGTGAAATTTTTTTTTATACGTCCCAGACCTATTGAATTATATTTTGAATGGTTGGAACATTTACGCTTGGCCCCTATAGGCCTTCATATATACGTTTGGAGAATAGATTAACTCATTATTATTGAACTCTGTTTTCAGGTTAAACCCCTTCCAGGTTCTGACTTTACATGATTTTTGACAGTGCTCTGATCATTGGGGGGGTGTCATATAGCTACTTCTTTTCTACATACTGTGTTAAGTTAGCATGGGTTTATTAAATGTCTATTAAATGTCTGCACGCCGTTTTCATTCTTGCTTCACTTTTGCACACGACACATAATTGTTGTTTTAGCTTTCAACCCAGAAGAGCTTTGTGATTTACTAGAGAAATAATATGTTATTGCTCTGATATCAGTTTTGTTCTGCACTCTGTCTGCACAGTGAGTGCTGAACGCTACACGGATAACTTAACCCAGTGTTGTTGTAAGGTCTGATCTTCGCACCCCTATAGACATAACACACATGCTGCTGCCAAAACCTGGCTCTAGGCGAGTTTTATATTGTTGTGCTGAATGCACAAAAGCACACTTGATGTGCTTCGCATGCAGAGAGCTGGTGGAAGGTGATGTGATCCTCCTGCCACTGAGATTTTGAAGTATGGGCCCGCCCTGCTAAAACCCAAATGAGACCTTCATAGATATAGAATACTATGCTAAATAGGGAGGGTGTGAATTAGACGTTGTTAATTTCTATTCATTACAGCATCTTAGTATGCTGTCTCCATTCGCCTTTTATGGACTAATAACTATGCTGATAACTTTGTTGCTTATAATATGTTTGCTAGTGTTATACAAGATACTGCGTTTGAGAACCTTGCATTAGTAAATAAATATTTCAAACGTGCACGTGTCCTCTTTTACTCCACGTTCTGGTTTGTGATGATTATATAACGAAAGAGTGTTCATGTGTTCCACGATTCCTAAGGTATTCTAAGTTCATGTTCTGGTCTGTCTAAGCATTGGGAGTTTGTTATGACCAATGAGACACTGTAGCTAGCTCGGTACGGAAATTTTGGGTACTGAGGTGAGTTTTGGGCCATCCTAATTCACCGAGGTTCCAGGTCTCTATGCACAGTTCTGTAGGAGAACTTAATTCCCGCTACAGGACTGCCGGAAAAAGTGGAAGGGTCAGATATGGTGCGCTATCTAGAGAACTGGCAGAAAGCGGTGGTCACTCCTGCGGGTTTGTCAACTTACTATACCCTGGAAAGAGTGCATGGGGTCCCAGCAAAACCACCGCAACAGGGACGACCCCCCGACCGGTGATAGCACAGTTGCTGCACTTCAGGGACAGGGACTTGTTGCTCCAGAGGGCCCGAACTGATGGCCCTTTTTATGTAGGCAATAGCAAAGTGACCTTGTTCCCGGACTATACCTATGAGATGCAACGCCGAAGAGCGTCCTTCCAGTTGATCAAGAAGGAACTACGGGCGGAAGGCTTGCAGTACTCTTTGTTGTTTCCGGCTAAATTGAGGATAGCGCTAGATGGAAGGACTCACTTCTTCGAAACGCCTGAGGAAGCATGGGACTGGTTAGAGTCTTACAAAGCGGGGAAAGATGGCACAGAACATCGAACGTGTGACCACGTGGAAAACCAACAACTTCGCAAGTCGCAGAGGATTCGACACCGACGGCGCGGACTGCAAAAACCGACGAAGTCACAAACTGAGGTGGAAAGGCAGGAGGTCCTGTAAGCAGTTACGGATATTTCCAGCGAACTGTTAAGAAACTCGCAGACGGACACGGACGCTGAGAATGAAGTCGGGCACTCGGACACACACTCGTCAGGAGCTGAAAGTGTACAAGCACCGAAGGTCACTCCGGGAACGGCGGATGAGCTGCTGGATGAGTAGAACTAGATACTGATTGAGTGCTTTGGGGTTGCAGGGACAAAGGGATGCGGGCCAGATAGAGATCTAGAATTATTGATGACCCTATTGAACAAATGGCTCAGTGGACTTTAAGACCAGAGACAGCACCGGCACACAAGGGCCAAGCGCTGGAAGCTGTGGAGGTCTAGCATAACATCTGGAGGGGGAGGTGGGGAAAGGGACAGTGATTTTTCTGGAGGGGGATTGCAGCGGGGGTAGAACCGGGAAAGCAAAGGGCCACCGACCTGCACTAAGCACCCTCCGTTGCCCTTAAGGCAGGCCATCAGTGACGACTGCTGGGCTAAGTGACGACTTAGTCGTTACAAAGGTTTGGATGGGGGCTAGCAATGTTGTTCTAGGTCCTGTTCTTGGGAGGGGGAGGGGTCCGGTGAGTTGGGGAAGGGGAGGGAATGGGGGTTCACTGGTGTGTCAGGTACAAGTAATGAGGTAATGCGGGCGGTATTGAGCTGCAATGGGGACATTACCTGATTTAAGATGTCTTACCTGGAATGTGAGGGGCTTGCACACGATGACGAGAAGGCACAAGATACATGCCTATTTGGTTAGGAGGGGAATACACATAGCGCTGCTCCAAGAAGCACACCTTACAAAGGCGGAGGGAATAGCTCTACAACGAAGATGGTGGGGGCAGGTATTCAGTACGTCATATTCTGCATTTGCTAGAGGAGTTTTGATATGGATAAGAGCGGGGGTGCCGTTTCACGTCACGAAACAAACTATTGACCCTGAAGGCAGATTTGTGGCTGTGGAAGGGAGATTGCGAGGGAAGAAAGGGGCACTGTGTAGTATGTACGCCCCAAACACAGAACAGGGGAGCTTTTTTGAAAAACTATCCAGCTCACTAGCCCATTACATCACAGGACCAGTGATAATGGGGGGAGATTTTAATTCCATTGTAGATGTATCCTTAGATAGGTCGCACCCACCTTTACTGGACTCTCCAGTGCGTAGAACTGCCAAGGGACAATCGAATTGGCAGACTAAATGGGGTTTGATAGATGTATGGCGCACACAGCACCCACAGGACAGAGAATATTCCTACTTTTCAGCAGTGCATGAGTTACATGTTAGATTGGACGCAGTCTTGTGCTCACCACAGGTAGCTCCCTCAGTAGCACACACAGAGTATCTCACACAAACGTTTCCGGACCATAATCAACTGTTATTTGACTTGCGATGGATGACGGTGTGGTCGGCTATTCCGACGTGGAGGCTACGACCGGACACGTTGGAGGATCCAACCTTTAACAGCGCCATAGGAGAGGGAATCACACATTATTTTTCTGAGAACGCGAACACAGCCACCACGAGGGCGATGGAGTGGGACGCATTTAAAGTAGTGATACAGGGATCTGCATCAGTAAACACATGGGGGTTAGGAAGATCTTGTTACAGGATGTAGGAAAGGCTGAGAATAAGCTGAGGACAGCTGAGTTGGCTCCACCTGGTCATCCAGAAAGACAGGAGGAGCTGGTGGCAGCTAAGGAAGCAGTAGCAGAGGAGGCTCGAATGATTGAGGAGCTATGACTACAAGGCCTATAGTACACAAACGTATGTTGAGGGGGATAAAGCAGGATCATTGCTGGCATGGATAGCTAACCCGGTAGCATGGGGCTCTCCGATCTTGGCCTTAACGGATCGAGGAGGTGACACAGTCTTTAAGCAGCAGTGAATTTTACACAGGTTCTTAGCTTATTATGAAAAGCTATTTGAAAGTACTCTGATAACGACAGATAGAATGAAGCCGTTTTGGAGACTGTTCCCTTACCACAGATAGAAGAAGAGCAAGCGGAATGTTTGAGTCAAGACATCATATTGGAAGAGGTCCGGTGTGCCATTAAGCATATGGCTCGTAATAAGGCGCCAGGTGCGGATTGGTTACCAATAGAATTTTATTTGCAGTTTATTGACCCTTTTGTCAGGCGTGCCACCTCAAGAGTCCAGATTCTTTCCGTCTTGGAGATGACTAATCCCAGTACCTCCAGGAACCAACAAATGTGACAAGGAATAGAGACACTGGTCACAGGTGCTGACCCCTAAAGGGACAGGGAAAAGGGGATGGGAAGGGTAGTGGAATGGGGGACGGAAAGTGAGAGAGAGAGAAACAAACACAGGATCTCTTCTTGAGATGACTGTCTCTCTCTTCGAAGTACTCTGGGCTTTTGTTGATCTAATCAGGTGAATCTTGTCTGATGTTGAACTGCGTTCGAAAGACCCACATTAATTAACAGCATGCCTTCCAACACAATATTCTAGTTGTTGAACAATTATTCATTTACATACCAACTATTCGTTAAGCCCATTCCTGTACTTCTTGCACAAGGTCTAAAATCAGATTTGCTTCCTTGAATTCTTTTGTCACCTTTTAAGGAATGCGAAATAATATCAGAGATTGTTCACAGGAAAATGTCATACTAAAATAATCTGAACCATTGGTAACTTGTTAGTAAAACTATAATCACACTAGCATGCAGTAACCTCCTCTTACCTTGTACTTAATGTTGTACAACCTTGAAGGGGGTTCTGTAAATAGACAAGAAAGAACAAACAACAAGCCCCAAAAGATTCTATATCTGAATCATGAATCATAAATTATTGCAGTTAAATTCACTACAATGAATGATGGCAACTAGTTACATTCACAACTCTAACTAGGCCAAAAGTCCAACTGAACATTCTACAAGGTCCGTTTTTGGATTTGTCAAGGTTTGTTTACTTTCAACGATACTGAATACCAAGTTCAACAATGTTCGATCTTGAAATTGCCAAGGCTTGTTTCAACACCCTTCACAACAGAAAAGTCTTACTATCTCCTCCCATGAACCGGAAGGTAAAGGTCCGAAGCCGGGTGAGGAAACAGGAAGTCCGATTGCCAAGGAACTCCGATGCCGGAAGCTGTAGTCTGTAACCTCGGCTCTGCCGGCAGCTGGTAACTGAAGAGAAGTCCGGAGAAAGCTGCTCTCCACCGAGATCAGGTAGGTGCAGTCTCCGCGCCAGGACCAAGGGCGGGGTTGGGGAGCTGGAATCAGGAACCTGGAAGCTCTCGAAGTGACGCGCACGCTGAGAAGCGAAGCGTCTTCCTGAGAGTCGGTAAGCCTTTTATAGGCTGTAGTTCACGTGCGCGGCAGCGCCGGTTAGGCGCACCTGTCCAACGTGAGCCCTTAATGAATATTCATGTCTCTAGAGGGAAATAACAAGCATTGGGCCAAACAATATTACGCTCGTGCAGGGAATCAATACATGTGTTGGTAGATGCTACAAACAAGCATAGGTAACTCCAAGTCTTTCTGATGATGACCCAAGGGGACTATGGTTTGATGACCCAAAGGGACTTATGGTTAGATTTTCGTAACAGTTCCCCCCCCCCCCAAAGGTCTTCTTAATGGTCTGTGTTTGCTAGGATTCAATGCATGAAAAGAGCGAATTAAACCGGGGGCGTGGACATTACTCTCCGGTTCCCAAGATCGCTCGGAAACATCATAACCTTTCCAATCGATCAAGTAATACAAACGCCCCCTCAGCCTTTTTGAATCCAGTATCTTCCGGACCTCATATTCCATATGATCTCCTACAACAACTGGTGGGGGAGGGGAGTCGTGACGGGTGTCAGGATTTACTGGTTTAATCAAGGACACGTGAAATACCGGATGGATCTTGTAATCGGGGGGAAGGAGCAATCTTACAGAAACTGGGTTTACAATCTTTTAAATGGGAAACGGACCTATGTACCTTGGTTTCAACTTCTTAGGTCCCTCAATTTGTATGTTTTTGGTTGACAACCAAACCTGGTCTCCTGTTGCATAAACTGGCGCTAGTTTTCTATGCCGATCTGCGTACAGTTTCATTCTTCCTTTTTGCTTGATTAAATTCTTTTTTACACTTTCTTGGAATTTCTGTAAACTGTCTATTCTATCTGAGACTGCTGGCATTACAGTTCCTTTCTCAGGGAATATAATTGGCAAAGTTCTGGGGTGTTGACCTGTGAGGAAATAGAATGGAGAACAGCCAAGGGCAGAATGTACTGTGTTGTTGTAAGTGAACTCGGCTAAGGGTAAGGCATCTAACCATTCAGTGGACAGTGTGGTGGTTAAACAACGCAGACTTTGTTCCAAATATTGATTGACTTTTTCTGTTTGGCCATCAGTCTTGGGATGGAAAGCCGACGATAGCCCTAAATCTATTCCTAATTGCGTGCTCAATTGTTTCCAAAATTTTGATAAAAACTGAGGACCTCTGTCCGAGATGATTTTTTGCGGCAATCCATGCAACTTAACTACATTGGCCAAAAACACATTACTGATCTCTATGGCCGAAGGGAGTTTGGGTAATGGGATGAAATGTCCCATTTTGGATAGCAAGTCTACAACCACTAGAATAGTGGTCATTCCTGATGATCTGGGCAAGTCTGTTACGAAATCCAGACTGATAGTATGCCAGGGTGTTGGAGGAACTTCCATAGGTTGTAACAACCCTACTGGAAGTGAATGTGAAGATTTTTGTCGAGCACAGACCGGGCAGGTCTGAACATATCGCTGTACGTCAGTTTTCATACCTTTCCACCAGAAATACCTTTCACACAACTCTACAGTTTTCTTGATTCCAGGATGAGCTACTAGAGCTAGATCGTGATTCCATTTCATGACCAGTTCTCTTAACTCCTCATTTGGAACAAATATCTTGCCTTTTGAATAGAAAATATCATCCGATATTGAGTTTTGTCCCTGTGAAAGCCAGTCTTCCTTACTAAGGTTCTTGGTCTGATCTCTGAGTATAGATAAAAAATCTAACTGAGTGATTTCTGCACAAATTTTTTCAACTGGTATTATACTCTGTTGTTCTTTAGTTTCCTTAGTTTTATCACAAACCAAACGTGAGAGGGTATCTGACAGCAATTGCTTGGTTCCTGGTCTATAGGTAATAATAAAATCAAACTCGCTAAAGAATTGTAGCCATCTCATCTGTCGTGGTGTAAAGGCTTTTACCGTGGAGTAATATTGTAAGTTCTTATGGTCTGAAAATATGGTTATGGTGTGCTTAGCTGCTAAGAGATGGTGTCTCCATTCCTGGAAGACCGCCTTGATAGCTAGTAATTCGCGCTCAGCAATCGTGTAGTTCTGCTCTGCAGGCAGTAGTTTCCGAGAGTAAAAAGCAATGGGGTGGAAACTTCCAGAGCTAACATCCTTTTGTAAAAGAACTCCTCCAATTGCTGTTTGCAAAGCATCAGCTTCAACGAAAAAAGGTCTGTCAGGATCTGGGTGCGTTAAAATGGGAGCTGAAATAAAGGCCCTTTTTAATATGCCAAAAGCTTCTTCAGCATCTGCATTCCATTGAAATTTCTTCCCTTTCTGCAAAAGACTTGTAATTGGTACCACAATTTCAGAGAATCTTGAGATGAATCTTCTGTAAAAGTTTGCAAACCCTAGAATTCTTTGAACCTCTTTTACAGAGGTTGGAGTTGGCCAATCAAGAATTGCCTTTACCTTCTTGGGGTCCATGACTACGCCTTCTGGTGACAACCAGTAGCCTAGAAACTCAACTTTTGATGAATTGAAAACACATTTTTCAAGCTTGACAAATAATGAATTGTCTCGTAATTTTTGCAGGACTGATCTCACGTGAAGCCCATGATCTTCTGGGGTCTTAGAAAAAATCAGGATGTCATCAATATATACAATGACGCAGACATCCAACAGCTCATGCAAAACCTCATTAATGAAATATTGAAAGGCTGCTGGAGCATTGCAGAGACCGAAGGGCATCACAGTATACTCAAACAACCCAAATTT
Organism: Lissotriton helveticus; assembly: GCF_964261635.1. Taxonomy (NCBI): domain Eukaryota; kingdom Metazoa; phylum Chordata; class Amphibia; order Caudata; family Salamandridae; genus Lissotriton; species Lissotriton helveticus. The sequence goes on from NC_136063.1 coordinate 88,472,606, forward strand.
AGTGCGGAAGGCAGTCTTCCATTCGTCTCCTTCCTTTACTCTGATCAAATGGTAAGCCCCACGAAGATCCAGCTTGGTGTAAATGGTGGAGCCCTTTACCTGATTCAAAAGCACAGGGATCAATGGCAATGGATATCGGTTTTAATTGTGGCCTTATTTACTGCTCGATAGTCTATGCAAGCCCTCAAATCACCTGTCTTTTTTGCTACAAAAAATAACGGAGATGAGACTGGGGAGGTGGAGTGCCGGATAAAACCCAGTTCCAGTTACTCGTCTAGATAAGTTCTAAGATACTGATTTTCAGGTTCTGTAAGCGCATAGATCCGACTGCAGGGTAATACTGCTCCCGGAATTAGATCTATTCTACAGTCATAGACCCTGTGAGGTGGTAGTTTTGTGGCTTTCACGGGGTCAAAAACATCTGAGAAGTCTTGAAATTCGATTGGCAATACAACAGACTCAGGTTGTGCAGTAGCACAGACAAGAGGCAGGTTAGGATCTCGGTATTCCTGATAACAATGATCTTTACAATATATGGAATCTAAAGTTACTGTACGTTGAACCCAATCTATCTTTGGGTTATGAAGTTCTAGCCATGGAATACCTAAGATTACCCCAAAAGCCGGAGTATCGATAAGATCAAACACTGTCAATTCAGTATGTCCATTGTCAGATAAAAGAAGCAATGGAGGGGTGTGAAATCTAATTAAACCAGATGAAAGTGCTGAACCATCTACTGCTCGCACTGGTTCCGGTTCCTTCTTGAGAATTTTTTCCAGATTTAGTTTCTTAGCAAATCCTAGATCAAAGAAATTTCCAGTAGCCCCTGAGTCTATGAGCACTGGAATACTGTGTCTTTGTTGATTAGTTAGGATTAAAACCATTCTGATGGTGAAATGGCGGGGTACATGGTTTTCTACACTAGTCACATAACGCGAGATCTCTAGCGTGTCTCCTCCCGAGAGATCGACCTCTGCTTCTCTCGAGATCATAAGTTTTCCGACTCCTGGTCTTGCATTGTGGCCATTAACCTCTTTTTAGCAGGCCGGACTGGACATTCTTTGGCGAAGTGACCTGCCTTACCACAATAAAGACACAAATTGGCTTTCCTCCTTCTATCCTTTTCATCTTGGGAAAGGGGTCCCTTAATTCCCCCAATCTGCATGGGCTCTACCTGGGCGTTCCTGTCCTCTATAACCTTTTTCTCAGTTTTAAAATGTAAGTTCCTGAAATCTGCCTTCGATCTTTCTGTTCTTCTTTCACCTAACCTATGATCTAACTTGATTACTAGGTCCTGGAATTCTATAAAATCGTCTGGTAAATTTACTATGTGTGCCAATGAATCTTTTAGTTCCTCTCTCAACCCTCGGTAGAACAGGGATATTCTTTTTTCATCATGCCAGTGAGTTTCGGCTAATAAACGATTAAACGTGGTGACATAAGTAAGTAGATCCCGGGAACCCTGGCGCAGATTTAGTAGTTCATTATCAGAGGCTTGGAGGAATACGTGTTTTGCAAATAAACCCGACATTACAGCCTTAAAATGAGTTAAATTATGTAACAGTGGATCATTCTTGTCTACCAGGGGCATTGCCCAATTAGCCGCTACTCCTCCCAAATAAGAAATTATGAAGGCTACCTTTGATGTGTCAGTAGTGAATGTGTGCGGCTTACATAGGAAGTGTAACTGACATTGGCTCATAAACGTAGCGAAATGAGCACAATCTCCTGAAAAACGTTCTGGATTGGCCAAAGGAACAGGCTGTGGAGAAAGTACTGTAATTTGGGCCGACTGACCTTGACCTAAACCTGAGGACTGAGTCTGATTCTGAAACTGAGCTCCAAATTTAGGTGGTGTTAGAATTGGTTTCTTAAACTCTCCTTTGTCCCTCCAAGAGGTGAAACCTTCTCTTGTGTTCTCTAACTCATCCCTAGAGTGATCTAGTTCTTGCCTGAGGGCTTGGTTTTCTAAGCGCAAGTCCTGTATTTCGTCATTCATTTTACGCACTAACTCAACTAACTGGGTGACATCCATGTCCTCCATGAGATTAGTCAGATCCAAGAGGAATTAGATACTATTTTGTGGCTTCGCTTTCTGTCAGGCGTGCCACCTCAAGTGTCCAGATTCTTTCCGTCTTGGAGATGACTAATCCCAGTACCTCCAGGAACCAACAAATGTGACAAGGAATAGAGACACTGGTCACAGGTGCTGACCCCTAAAGGGACAGGGAAAAGGGGACGGGAAGGGTAGTGGAATGGGGGACGGAAAGTGAGAGAGAGAGAAACAAACACAGGATCTCTTCTTGAGATGACTGTCTCTCTCTTCGAAGTACTCTGGGCTTTTGTTGATCTAATCAGGTGAATCTTGTCTGATGTTGAACTGCGTTCGAAAGACCCACATTAATTAACAGCATGCCTTCCAACACAATATTCTAGTTGTTGAACAATTATTCATTTACATACCAACTATTCGTTAAGCCCATTCCTGTACTTCTTGCACAAGGTCTAAAATCAGATTTGCTTCCTTGAATTCTTTTGTCACCTTTTAAGGAATGCGAAATAATATCAGAGATTGTTCACAGGAAAATGTCATACTAAAATAATCTGAACCATTGGTAACTTGTTAGTAAAACTATAATCACACTAGTATGCAGTAACCTCCTCTTACCTTGTACTTAATGTTGTACAACCTTGAAGGGGGTTCTGTAAATAGACAAGAAAGAACCAACAACAAGCCCCAAAAGATTCTATATCTGAATCATGAATCATACATTATTGCAGTTAAATTCACTACAATGAATGATGGCAACTAGTTACATTCACAACTCTAACTAGGCCAAAAGTCCAACTGAACATTCTACAAGGTCCGTTTTTGGATTTGTCAAGGTTTGTTTACTTTCAACGATACTGAATACCAAGTTCAACAATGTTCGATCTTGAAATTGCCAAGGCTTGTTTCAACACCCTTTACAACAGAAAAGTCTTACTATCTCCTCCCATGAACCGGAAGGTAAAGGTCCGAAGCCGGGTGAGGAAACAGGAAGTCCGATTGCCAAGGAACTCCGATGCCGGAAGCTGTAGTCTGTAACCTCGGCTCTGCCGGCAGCTGGTAACTGAAGAGAAGTCCGGAGAAAGCTGCTCTCCACCGAGATCAGGTAGGTGCAGTCTCCGCGCCAGGACCAAGGGCGGGGTTGGGGAGCTGGAATCAGGAACCTGGAAGCTCTCGAAGTGACGCGTACGCTGAGAAGCGAAGCGTCTTCCTGAGAGTCTGTAAGCCTTTTATAGGCTGTAGTTCACGTGCGCGGCAGCGCCGGTTAGGCGCACCTGTCCAACGTGAGCCCTTAATGAATATTCATGTCTCTAGAGGGAAATAACAAGCATTGGGCCAAACAATATTACGCTCGTGCAGGGAATCAATACATGTGTTGGTAGATGCTACAAACAAGCATAGGTAACTCCAAGTCTTTCTGATGATGACCCAAGGGGACTATGGTTTGATGACCCAAAGGGACTTATGGTTAGATTTTCGTAACACCTTTGGCCCCCGACTGCTGGAGGTTTATAATGAAGCGAGGGAACTGGGTTGTCTCCCTAGTACCATGAGAGAAGCGCTTATTATCCCGCTGTTTAAACCTGGGAAGGATAGCACAGATATTGCGGCTTATAGACCATTGTCCATGTTGACCACAGATTATAAGGTTTTGAGCAGGATATTGGCGACCCGCCTGTTGCAGCACATGACGGGTCTGATCCATGATGACCAGGCAGGGTTTATCCCGACCAGGAATACAGCCAATAATATACGGAAGCTGATACGGATTATGGGAGAGGTAGATCAAGACGCTGAGAACATAATGGTGCTGGCGGTGGATATAGAAAAAGCCTTTGACAGCTTAGAGTGGAGATATCTAGATGCGACATTGGGACGTTTTGGGTTAGAAGATTTCGTGGCCTGGACGAGGGTGCTATATAAGGAGGCAGTGGCTAGCATGAAAGTAGGGGGGCTGATATCACATCAATATGGAGTTGCACGAGGCACAAGGCAGGCATGTTCGCTCTCCCCGTTGTTATTTGCACTAGCGATGGAGCCCTTGGCAGCGAGAGCGAGACTGGGTAGACACTATGAAGGCCTTGTCTTCGGGGGAGACCAGCAGTATATCTCATTATATGCGGATGATCTGCTGATGTTCTTAGGAGACGCTGATGCGGCGCTGGATGGAGCGGCGGCCTTGTTATCAGGGTTTGGAGACGTTTCAGGACTACATGTAAATTGGGCCAAGACGTGTCTGTTCCCAGTAAAGCACGGTGGGCGGCCACCGGAGCGGGAAAGCGTAGCGCGCTGGGAGCCAGCGTGTCTGGTATATCTAGGTGTGAATATATATCATGGAGTGGCGGACATCTTGAAAGGGAATATAGGACGGTGTGTGAGAGCCTTGAAGTGTAATATGACCTTTTGGTCAGCATTGCCATTGTCTGTGATGGGCCGCATTGCTTTATTGAAAATGGTAGCGTTACCCCGACTGCTAAATTATTTTAGGACACTGCCCGTTTGGATACCGAACTCAGTTTTTAGGTCATTGCGCTCTCTGATAATAGGCTTTTTATGGGGCGCAGGACAGAGAAGGGTGGCATTTAACACCTTGACACGTCCGAAAGCGGAAGGGGCTTAGCGGTCCCAGATTTTGAATTATATTGTCTAGTGGCGCAGCTACTGGTGCTAACACAGGAGATCGCGAATTGAGGGGCCCAGATAATAAGAGAGGGAAAGGAATACCACGACATGTGCTATCCTATATAATCCTACAGCAGAAATTAGACCTGGCCGATCTTACACAGGAGGAGAGAACCCTACGATTGTGCTGGAATCGTAGCCAACGTAAAGCGGGAGTGCTACATCCTTATGCGCCAGAAATATCATTGGGAATGCTTACGGCGTTACCACACGGGAGTGACTGGACGGCATTGATGGAATGGGAGCATGCTGGGATACAGATCATTGGGGATTTGTATGAGGACGGGGAACTGTTGCCATACGGGGCCTTACAGGACAGGTATGACCTTCCCAGGGGAGGCTTCTTATTGCATGCGGCGGTGGTGCATGCCATACGACTGCGGTGGCGAGAAGGAGCGAAAGAACCCACAATGACGAAGGCATGTCAATACGTGGCAATGGCGGCAGGGATGTTTAAGGTGGTCACGTGTTTATATTTGAGGATATTACATGAAGAATTGGTGCCCCTAGAGGGTTTGAGGGCAAAATGGGAAGAGGGACTTTGGAAACCAATCCCGGAAATGGCATGGGAACACAGTGCATAGAGCTTGGAAGGGCACGAAGAGTACGCGATTCCAGTTAGTGAATTTCTTTATATTGCATAGAGCATACCTGACGCCTGGTAAGATTAAGAAGTATTTTAATGTGGAAGACGCGGTGTGCCCCAGGTGTAGGAGGGAAGATGTGGAGTTAGAACACATGCTGTGGGAGTGCCCAAAGATAGGAGATTATTGGAAGGAAGTGGGACACACACTGAATGAGGTAACAGAAGGGGTTTAACATACTACATGACAACTTGCATATTACACTGGTTCCCCCACACACCCAAAACAAAGCTAACTAGTAAATTTGTGGACCTGGGGCTGCTACTAGCTAAAAGGGAAACAACGAGGTGCTGGAAGGCAAAGGAGGGCCCCTGTAGCGGACGGTGGAAAGCAGAGCTGCAGAAGTGGGCTAGCAGCGACAGTACGCACAGATTCACACAAGCGAAACGTACAAAAAAAGAAAAGGACTTTGAAACGGCAAGGGCCTGGGAAATGATGATGCAGGCACTAGCTGACACTCTCCAGGTAGAGGACTAGGGCAAGGCTACTAGTAATGGTATACACCAGCAGACACAAGATAGGATTAACTACGCTGTAGAATAATCGCAGTAAGAAGTTTAAAATGGATATTCAAAGGCTGACACACCGGGGGAGGAGGGGAGGGGGTGGAAGTTGGAGTTTATTGAGTAAGACGAGTAGAAGGCTACTAGATAATCCATTGAACGATGGTATGTACTTGGATGAAATAAGATCATGGGAGCGGAGGGGGGAGGTAACTGAAGGCGGATGCAATGGTATTTTGTAACTGATTGTCCGGAAAATAATTTTAAAAAAAATTTTTTAAAAAGGGAAAAATAAACACAACAGAATCATCAGCTCAACAGCGTCCAAATCTAGAAATGTCCAAGAAAACTTGTGAACCAAGTGGCTGGGCCAGAGCCAGCGGTTATGGACCCAAAAACAAATAAAGTAGCCATGCTAAAGAAGAAATTTCTTCATCAGGAATCCTTTAACTTTTTTGAAGAAGAAGATAGTGGAGGGGTTCACCCTGACTCGGGAGGAAGGGAGTTCCAGATCCTCGGCGCCATCCATGAAAAGGTTCGGTTGTAGGTCTTTTTTGTCTTGAATTGTGGTTTTAGCTAAAGGGTGCTGGCCCTTTGCGCCGAATGGCAGAATTCAGGACTTCTTCTGGGAGCATGGAGTGCCCTAATTCTGCAACCTCCACGAGTTTACCGCCCAGGCTTATTTACAGATACGTCAGTATTCCTGACATATCAGTAGGTGTAAAAGTGGCGTATTGCTGGGCTCTGTCTGAAAATAGACGCAACTCCAGCAAACTCTCCTTTTACATGGGGCAAGCCCATGTAAAAGGGCCTGCGTCACTCATTACGCCTGCTGTGAAGCAGGCATAAGGATTTGATGCAGTAGCATCCTGGAAGTGGCATATTGAAATCTCATAGATTTCACTGCGCCACTACTATGAGCCTTACTTGCGGGGAAGAGCCCACCCTGCATAGATTATACCTGATGCAGGAATTATGTAACACTGGGGTTTACAAAGTGGCGCATCTGCCTAGATGCCTCACTTCGTAAATATGGCGCAGTCTGGTGCATATTTTACACCGCTGCAGCGTCACAAAAAATTATGCAACTGCGGCATAAAGAGCTCATAAATAAGGCTCTTAGTGTTTTGATAATATATGTACCAACATGGTGGAGGATCTGGACTTAGATGCTTTATTTCTCACAGAGACGTGGACTCGACCAGGCTTCCTGGTGGAACTAGACCTTGCTTGCCCTCAGGGCTATAAAATGCTCCAAAAACCAAGGGGGATGGGGAGAGGGGGAGGAGTTGGGGTCTTATATAAGGAAAAGTGGGATTTTGCGCCCCTCGAGATAGAGGCACTCACTGAGATAGAACTGCTGGGCTTCTCACTCCAGGAGAACAAAGGGAGGCTCATAACGGAAATAGTCTGCTACAGGCCCCCAGGGTCAGATAAGCAGTATCAAACATTGCTTGACACCATTACCGATTTGACCCTAACCCACTCTAGGATGATCCTATTGGGGGATTTCTATTTGTGGGAAATTGGGACCCTAGACAACCATTTGAGAGACCTAAAGCAAACATGCGAAAACCTCAATTTATTCCAACTGGCACATAAACCTATGTACCTAGGAGGACATATCCTAGATCTCCTATTTGCCAACCAGGATGAGACTAAAATAGTGGGGATAGTACCTCAAAGCTTGTCGGACCACTCCTTAATCCACTTCCATATATCAATAACCCTGCGGGAGGATAATAACACTCACGGAACATCTTATAGAAAGGGCAGAGAGTGGACTAAGCTAGTCAAAAATAAGATATGCCTGACCCCCCAGAATCACAATCTTTTTGTCCCGGCTAGATCTGTTGATGAAAATTATCAAGCATATTGTGACTACATAGTTAGCTCTCTGGACAGTATAATCCCTATTAAGAAGATTAAAAATAGGAAAAAAGCCTCCGCCCATGGTACAGTGAAGAATTGAAAGCTTTACGACCTGTAAGAAGGCGGAGAGAAGATGGAGAAGGGCATATCTGGAGAAGACAAGAAAGGAGCTGAAAAATAGCTCAGACCAAATACAAGGAGTCGATAGTAAGAGCTAAGACAGACTTTCACGCCAACTCCATTCTGCGCGCGCCGAATAGCACAAAAGCCCTCTTTAAAATCGTTAGGGATTTGTCCCAGCCAGAATGTACCAGCAATAAGGTGGTCAACTCACAGGAACTCTGTGAAATGATTACCTCACACTTTGAGGAAAAAATTACAAAACTTTTGGGCAATCTCTGGCCTGGCAATATCAATAATCAGAGTGATCCATTAGAGAGAGAGGAGGAAGGGCCTGGAGTAGCCATTGGGATGGAATTTTTCCAGGCTACTACCGGGAAGCATTTTAATAACGTAGCCCAAAGTATTACAACGGGCTCCCCCCCGGATCCCCTCCTGCCTAGAGTCTGGAAGGTATTCGGACGGGAAACTCTCCCTTGGCTGTGATTAATCTGTAATCAGTCCTTGGCAGTGGAAGTGGTGCCGGAGGCCTGGAAACAGGCAGTAGTCACCCCCCTACTTAAGAAACCCTCCCTGGACCCTGTGGTCCCAGCTAGTTTTAGACCTATATCTCTGCTATCATACCCAATTAAGATCTTGGAGAAAATAGTCAGTAGAAATTTGTCAGGCTACTTAGAGGACAACCATCTATTAGATAGGGATCAATTTGGCCTTTCGTCCGAGCCATAGCACGGAGACTGCTTTGGTCACCTTCATGGACAATTTACGGATGCAGGCTGACAATGGAGACTGTTCTAGTAGTGTTATTAGATATGTCAGCCGCATTTGACACAGTGAACCATGCCATACTGGTAGAAAGACTGAATGGCCTGGAGGGCAAAGGGTGAGCCCTGCAGTGGCTCCAATCCTATCTATCAGGGAGACAACAGGAGGTGACAATGCCGCCGTTTGAGTCTAATAAGTCCCCGGTACACCATAGGGTTCCGCAATGATCTGCGATAAGCCCCATCTTATTTAATATCTACCTGCGCCCTCTACTCTCCCTTGTCAAGTCCTTTGGAATCGACTTAATTAATTACGTGGACGACACCCAATTGGTGTTTTCCCTGGAAGGGAAACAGGCGGTGTCCATGGACAAGTTCCAGGAGTGCATGTACCAGACAGTAAGCTGGCTCAGAAAAAACTCCCTACAATTTAACAGGGGGAAGACAGAGGTGATATTCTACCCTACTCCCTCCAGCTTACAGCTACGCTCGATACCAGAGTTTAAGCTTACCCCAGAAGAGGATCCTCTTGTCCCCGCTAAAACTGGGCGCAACTTGGGGGTATTGGTGGATGTTAGTCTCCAAATGGAGTCTCAGGCAAATAAAACTGTCAGCGTCTGCTTCTCCCTGTTGCAGATGTTGCGACAGATTCTTCCTTTCCTACCTACAGAAACCCGTTCGCTTGTAGTGAGGAGCGTAATTTGTAGCAGATTGGACTACTGCAATGCTCTGTATTTGGGAGCCCGACAATACATCTTACAGAGCTTGCAGAGAGTCCAGTCCATGGCAGCTAAGTTGCCGCTAAATCGGCAACGTAGGTCTTCTACGAGTTTAGCCTTAAGAGACCTACACTGGCTGCCTATCAAAGAGAGAATCTGCTTTAAATCTCTCTGCATTGTGTACAAAGCAGCACATTCCACTGCAGCAGAGGTTTACATGGCACAATCCACGCTCCTCGAACGCAAACCTGATTAAGACCTCTAGGTTTAGGAAAACCAGAATGGGGGGCAGAGCCTTTGGGGTGGCGAATAATCTGCCCCAGACCATCAGACAGGCCAATTCGTGGGCCTGTTTCAGAAAGAATCTAAAAACCTGGTTGTTCCCAAGGATAGAAAACTAGTCCTCTCATTGCCTACTATGGGCTGGTAATGTGCTGACCATCACCAATTTTAAAAGCGCCAGGATACCCGTAGGGTGAACCTTTTTGGGCTATATAAGTGTACTATACATACATACATACCAAGACCCGTGTGGTTCTGGGCGGACTTTGTACAGTAACTAAGTAAGAGTCTGGGAGGTGTGGTTAAAGGAAGTATGACGTTATCGTTTAGTGTATGAGTGTATGTTGGAGGATAAAGAAGTCTGACACAGAGCTCCGTGTGTGGCATATTTCATTTGCATACTCCTGGGCTGGGGAAGACTTGGCTCCAGTCATAGGCACTGCCAGTTCCAAATACAGGCACTGGCGACTCAGTTTCGAATAAAACTGACTCCAAATAGAGGCACTACCGATGTTAGTCACAGGCACTACATATTCCAATCACAGGCACTGCTGACTTAAGTGACAGGCACTCAGTCTAATAACAGGCACTCCTGTCTGATTACCGATAATGATCACTCCAGACACAGGCATTGCTGGCTCAGTTACAGATAACCCAACTTCAAATACAGCCTCTCCTACTTAAACATATGCACTAATGATGTGAAACACCGTCACTGCATACTGCCAAAACAGGCACTGTTCACTCAATGCAGATAACCCTAACTCCAGACACAGGTCAAAAGCACTCCCAACTTGAACTATATGCACTGCTACTCCACGCACTTCTGAATCCAAATTCAGACACAGGCACAGGCACTGCCGATTCGACTCAATTACTTCTGCTGATACAAAGTAGGCACCGCTGATTCCAATCACTGGAACTGCTTATTCAAAATACTGATTATTCAATAGTCAGGCGCTGGTGACTCTATTACAGCTAACGTAGGCTCCAGCAACAGACACTGCTGACTCCCAACACATGGGCTACGATGGTGTTATGGCAGAGTTTTTGGCTCTATTTAGCAGTGATATAGATCATTAGTCTTGCTCACATCTAGGATAGGTATTCTTGGCCTGTGTTGGCCCTTTTAAGCCCTTTCTTCCATACCTAGAAGAGGATAGCTGCTTAATATGATGATAGATCCTTTATTCTTGACTTTAACCTGTCTATTGCCTATTGGCTTTGACATACTAGACACATTGGTATGGTTTATGTAGGTATTCTGGCAGAGCTAAGGGGCATTTCATCCCTTTCAGGCCTACAGGCCTAGAGCTAGAGGGACTCCATCTTGATGAAGCTGAGAGGCTTTTCAGGGTAAAGGTAATGTTTATAGTTAAGGCTGTTGTGTGCTAGAGGAAAATCCAGTTAGGACTGCTTCTTATCCGAGAAATGTGTTTTTCTCTTGGGCCCAGACGTAACAAGCAGATGGCCACTGCGGTTGCGTGGAAGCCTGGGAGCTGGCACAGGAATTCGGTAGGAGGCAGCCCTCTGGTGGAAATTTCCATGAGGGGAGAGGAATCCATATTAGTGAGCTACAGGAGAGGAGGAGTGGTCAGTTCAGTTTGGAGTTCAGAACAGCTTGGAGCTCAGAACAGCTGGGAGCTCAGTTCAGCTTGGAGCTCAGAACAGCTTGGAGAGAGAGAGAGAATGTCTGCTGGAGCTGCAGAATAGAGTGCAGTTCTTGAATGGAGAAAGAAGGCAGACGATTGCTGAAGATGAGGAGAGAGAGAGCAGTGCAGAGGGCATCAAAGAAGGCTGTCAGCTGGAGCAACTGAACCAGAGGCGTGGTGATGTGGTGAAGGAGGGAGAGACAGAGAGAGCCCTAATCCCACCAGAGGCAGAGAGAGCCCTGATCCCACCAGAGGCAGAGAGAGAGAAATCTTCCTTCTAATAGGTGAGGTAGTCTGAACTAGTTACACTTACACTTACACTTTAATCTTGTTCTTATTCCCCAAGCTATTGTATGTTTAATCCTTTTTCTTTCAGCGGTGTGTTCTATCTATAGTCTTTGTCAGTTACAGATCTGTGTAAGTGTTTATATTGTTCTAATAAAACCAAACTGTAAAGTGCCTTATATTCTTGTTCAATCCAGGTAAATGTATCTCCTAGGTGGTTACTATTTTGTATGAATGGATGAGTAACCCCAATCAGGTAAGTGGTGATCACATAAATAGGGAGTGAGTGGACCTATGATGCCAAGAATAAGAGGTACATTATATTAATTGGCTAACTCCTAATATTGTAGTAGCAGACCCTTAGTGAAGAGACTTCCCAATATATATATATATATATATAACTGAAGGTGTTCATAGGAATGTGGTCGTCGTTGATATGCGGCGTTAGTGAGAACGCTGGGTTGGATCACCAGCGTGTATACCCACAGGATTGTGGCTTGCGTAAGTGAGAGCGTCAGGTGGGAGACTGGCGTGTAGGTTTGCCGGATTGCGAACCGTTTGGAAAAGAGAGCATTGGGTTCTGCAGGCCCATGTGTAGACGCACCGGATTGTGTGTCATATCTGCCCTAGGGTAGACCGGTCTGGGTCGGGGTGGCCGCGAGACCAACTGATGTGAATATAAGTGTGGTGTAGGGTATGGATATCCCTAGTAATCAGTGAGTATTCTTAGTATCCCTATAGATTTAGTGGTGTTTTTAATAATATGAGCTTGTATATTGTGAGTTCCCCATCCTCAGGTAGGTACCCAGGTGCCTGGATGGATGGTCCTGAGGGGGATGTGATTACGTTCTGGCTGGGTTGGAGGGGCCCCTAGGGGCTGATCCCATCTAATCAGAAAATCCAGCCATAACAGATGGACATTACTTCACGAACAAGCACTGCACACACACAACTCCAACTACAATCACAGGCACTCCTGATTGCTAGGACAGGCACTGCTGAGTACTGTCATGGGCACTGCCTACTCAGTGACTAGGCATGACTAACTCCAAGCACATGCTCTACTGATGTAAAATACTGTAACATCTTGCTTAACAGACACTGTCCACTTAATTGCAGTTAAACCAGACACCGAGCACAGGCACTGCTGACTCCTATTGCCTTCACTACTGATTCTTTACATTTAATGCAGATCCCAAGCCCACAGGCTCCTCACTACAGGCACAGGTACTGCTAACTACAGTACTGCTAACACTGACTCCAATCAGGCACAGCTGATGCAAAAAACAAATACATTCGATACAAAACAGGAATTACTGTCTCCAGTCACAGATACTGCTAATTCAGTTTCAGTTTCATCAACTTTTATTCGATTATCAGTTTGAATAATCATAAAAATTACATACAAAAAATTATGAACACTTGTGTGAGATAAAGTAAATCTAGTTATAAAGAAATTTAGGTTAAACAATAGGGTTTACAGTTCTGTATAGTTCTGGTTTAACTTGAAACATTACGACGTATTGTTAAGACTGCTTTAAGGAAAGTCACTATGAGTTTGGCTTCATGTAACGTTTGCAAGGATTGCAAATAAAGAAATGCAGGGTAGCATTGTCTGTATCCACTAGATCGGAGGATCGAGATAATCCACGTTTTTCTTGGAAGTTTATAGTATTTACAAAATAGAACAACATGGATCGTAGATTGTGGGGAGGTTCCGTCACAGGGACAGTTCATCAGGTTGCGCAACCAATTATGAGTTTCCGGAAATGAAACCAAACGGAAAAAGATGTTAAAGCGGAGTCTTGTTAGTAAAAACTTTTCATGATTAGATAAAAAATACGTCAGATAGGGCTGTATGCATTTTCCAGACTGTTGGGCACAGATTTTTTCGTTTAGTGGTTTTGTGATCTCTGCCTGGTTCCGTAGTTCCCTCAAGTGTCCCATACACATTAACTTTAACTTTTTCCTGGAAATGTCTTCTACTGAAGCAGGTTCTTCAAAATAGGGCCCACGGTCCAGGTCTTTAAAGAAGTTATATATATAGGATAGCCACGGGATTTTTCGCCATTTTGTCAGGGCTAAACAGTCAATGATGAGGGAGCGAGTTAGGTGACATTCGGGGTTAGACCATATTCGGTGCCACAGTAGAATAGGCTGGCATCGGATGGTGTCAATGATGTATTCCATGCCAAGCTCCCGGTGTGAGGCTAGTATCGGGGAGCTTTGAGGGAGAGCTAAAATGTATTTTATAAAAGCGTTTTCAGTGACCTGTAGCTGATCTATACGTCCGTGACCCCAGATTCCAGCTCCATAGGTGGCCACGCTATGACATTTTGCATAGTATATGGTCAAGAGTTCAGGTGGCGCTGGTTTCCCCAATTTCCTCGAAAATGAGGTAAGTGCCAATGTTGCGCGACGAAAGTGGAGATTTCTGGCTTCAATTGCCTTTCGCCAATTCATTGCATCGTCCACTAGGATTCCCAAGTATGGGTAGACTGGGGTTTTTTCCAGTTTGCTGTTGTCAACCATTATTGATTTGGGGTTTTTGATCCTGGGACCGATGTGCATTGTGAAAGTTTTCTTTATGTTTATTTTGAGGCCAAGTGAGTCCATGAATGTTGTATATTTATTGATTTGTATCTGAAGTTGGCTCAAAGTCCGTGCTAGAGTTACTGAATCGTCAGCATACAGCAGTGTGGGTATCGGACGATGGTTTATCTGGGGTAGGTCCTGACTCCCTTCCAGCATAGCCTGTTCAAGCCCGTTTGTATAAAGGTTGAACAGGAAGGGAGCCAGTACACATCCCTGTCTTACTCCTTTCGTTATTTGAAATGAACGGGACAGTTCACCGTTGGTACCAAATCTTACTCGGCCTACGGCATTAGAGTAGAGTTCTCGTAGGAAGGTTATTATCGGGGGATCCACACCAAGGTCGCTTAGTGTTTGCCAGAGTTTCGCATGCTGGACGCAGTCAAATGCCGCGCTTAGGTCGACATAGACGAGGAAGATGTTACCTCCTTTTACGTGAACGTATTTACCAGCCAGGAGAACAAGATTGAGGGCCTGTTCCACGGTCCCGAGCCCCTTCTGGAAACCATATTGTAGGTCGGTTATGATGTTATTCTCCCGGGCCCAAGATTGTAACCGGTCCAGGAGTACTCGACCTGCAATCTTACCCATGGAGTCCAGAAGGGAGATTGGTCTGTAGCAAGCGGGATCGTTGCGGTCGCCTTTTTTAAAGATGGGTAAGAGGATTGATGTTGACCATGACTGAAAAAGGCCGACTGCTAATTCAAAATAGGCACAGCTGATACAGACACTACTGAAGTCAATCACCAGCACTGCTGCATTAAATGTAAATGTAAATGTGGGGTATTTGTAAAGCGCACTGTTACTCTAACCGAGTGTCCTGGCGCTGCAGACCGCTGGGGAACCCTTCCTGCTTTTCCCTGTGAGATGGTCCCTTTCTGGGTATCTCCAGGGTAAAACCAGGCATCCCCGGCGTCTGTTGGGGACCATTGTAGAGATGAGGCAAGCTTAATGCCCAGAGTTACCGAGTGTGTTCCCTGGTTAGAGTAGGCACTGAGGTGAGAATTATCGAGTCCGTTGACCCCTGGTCCACAAACCTGCCGCGTCGGGAATTGAACCCTGGTCCCGGGCTGTTCTCTGCTTACAGGTCTGCCGCCTCTAACCAGTGAGCCACACCTCTCCACTTTACAAGTACTGTTGACTTGAAACACAGGCACTAGTGACTGAATTTCAGATAACCCTAAATTCCTAGTCCATCAAGATTCCAGGAACAGGCACTGGTGACTCAGTTATAGATAATTCTTACACAAAACACAGAACACCACTGTCTCCAGTGCATCTACTACTGACTTCCACCCACAAGCACTGCTCTCTCAGTAACAGATAAACCTGACTCCAAATATAGGCACTACTAACTCAAAACACAGGCACTACTGACTCCACTATCACCTGGAGATATGCAGTTCCTCTACTATAGTGCCAAAGAGACCAAGGTCTTAGAGAAGGAGGGGGAGGAAGGGAATCCTTCCTGTCAAAACTAGGGTCTTCACACACCCAGAAATCTAGGGGTCATCCTTCATCATGTGGACCTGCTCCTCATCGGGTCGGCGCTACAATACCCGACGGGCACCCATAAAGGGGCACTTTAGTGGAGATCTTTTGTTCCTTGCTGTATGGCGCCGTATGGTGGGTGTGAGGGCACTAGACTATAGAAGGTGTAGATGTAATGGAAAAGTGAATAAAATAGGCAGGATAGTCCAAATAAGACTTTTATTCAGCCTGGCTATCCCCTCCATTCAAAACACAAAGAGTGACGTGCTATGCTCGACTCTAAATGGTTTCATGCCTGCTGGTCAGTTTGATCCTTGGCAATTCTTCATGTTGGACTTGGCCCTTCTGGCAGGTTCACCCCTGAACGTTTTGCATTGAACTCTGAGATAAGTATAGTGATTTCTGGTCTTTGCGCAATTTAGCACTGTGGCGCAGTGTAAAGTACGTGCACTCTCTGAGTGCGTGTGTGAGAGTGGCCTGACCTCCCATAGGAATGCATGGGTAATATGTGTGTCCCTGGTAGTTCCTGATGCGTGGGGAGTGCAGGTGCGAGTTTGATATGTGCGGACTTGTGTGATTAAATGCTGCGCGATGATGTGTGCGGCATAAATGTGTCTAGTGTGGAAGTGCCACTTCTAGAAGTTGGCATGTCTGTGTAATTTATGTGAATTGGCTGTCTGGCTTGTGATTTGCTGGAGCTGGCTGGTGAGCCTGGCTCCAGGAGTCAGGATGGGTCTGCCCCGGTGGTGAGTGGAGAGATCTGCATGATTGATGTGAGGGAGGAGTGCACCTGGGACCTGAATAGGGCTGGGCTTTCTGCACACAATGCTGGCTCCGCCCCCCGTGGTGTGACTGATCACCCTAGCCTGTCCAGTGAATAGGGAGAGGGGCTGACCAACAGAGTGCTCCAAAACCAGCTGCGTCCGGTTTTTCTCCCACCCTGCAGCCTAGAGACAAAGGGATTTTGTGTATAAAAAGAGTCTGTGACCTCCTGTAAAATGTTCTTGTTCTGGTTTCCTGACTTGAATCTACCAGGGGCATGCTGCTGCTGGGGCCCAGGGGAAGGCTTGCCTCCCTGGGCTCTGCCCAGCCCCTGGAGTGCTGATGGGCATGGTGCTGGGACCCCTCTACCTTGCCTGGGTGCTGGAGGACTTCTTTTGCGACCCTCCTGCCCTCTGCACCTAGGAGAACCTTGTTGCTGGGGCCCTGGTTGCTGTAGGGGTCATCTCTGGGGCCATTGGTGCTGTCTGTGCCCCCAGCACCTTGTGAGCGCTTTATTTTTAATTTCTGGGCAGAGCGCTGTCCTTTTTCCTCGGAGGGAAGCGTTCCTGCCCTTTGTGTGCTTAACGCGGGTGCCACCCCGCTTATCTTAATGCCCCCGAATGCGCAGGTGCCCACCCTGCATCTTTGTTTTTGTGTAGACGCTTCTTAAGGGTGCCACCCCTTGTGATATGCACCTTAATGGGTGCCCACCCCATTTCTACTTTTAGCTGGTACCTTGTTATCCCCGAGAAGAAATGCCACCACGGCGGCCTGACTGTGGGCGGGGACGCCGGACGGAAGTGACGCCGCAAACCGGAGGTTGTAGTAGAGAGAAGAGGTCGGGAGCCCATCCAGCCTCCTCGAGCCCCCGGGAAGAAGAAGGAACGTCCTCCCGTGGCCCGGGGCTCTCATGAAGTGGAGAGAGCCCCGGGGCCGCCAACAGAGAGCCCTGTCCGCACTGCCGACCAGAGGAGTCCAATATAGCCGGTGAGTGGGGCCGTTGCGTTCCTTGGGGGAGAGGAGGTGCGTCGAGGCACATTGCCAGTGCCCGGCCCACCCCCCAGTAGCGCTATCTTCATTGCGGAGGTATTTGGTGAGGGAGACCGGCCCCGGTTGACAGCTGGCCGCTCCCCCAGATTGGCAAAATTTATTTAGAGCCCACAGGGCTCCGTGGGGGCATGTACAACTTTTAGAGCCTGTGTTGGCTCCAATGTTCTAAGTATTTGTTGGTAGGGCGGACCCGGTTGGCAGTGGGCTGCCCCACCGTTTTCAGAGCCTAGAGTGCTCCCCAAAAATACCCCTTATTTGACTTAGAGCCTAGAGGGCTTCATCCAATGCACACAGATGATTCTCAGAGCCTAGATGGTTCCAACGTTGGCGCAACTTGTCCTGAAGGGCTAGTGAGGGCCCCTGTTGCAGTTTTTGATCCACAGCTGCCCAGCAAGTAGTGGGCAGCTGCTCCGTTTAGGTTTTCTTCCTAGAGACTTGTTCTTTGGACTCAGGAGTGAGTCACACTCCTTCGCCCTACTTTTGACTTCCACAGCTGCGCAGCACTTAGTGCCAGCTGCAGATTTTAGGCCCTGTTCTTGTCCCTCAGCTGCCCAGTAAGTAGTGGGCAGGTGGGCAAAGTTTAGGTTTTGGCGCAGTGGCGCAACCTGGACCCTAATGTGATTTATGCGCAAATGTGATCTATGTGCTAACTGTTATTTATGTGCTAATATGATTCATGTGCTATTGCTTTTTGGGTGTTAGGAAATGCACTGTGTATTGTAGGTAGCTGTGTTGGATGCCTCTAGATATGATTTATGCATAGGAGGTTGTTTTACCTGCTTAGGTTTATGTTATGGAGACTGTACTTCCCTGTGTGATTTACGCACCTAGTGTAAGGTTTTACTTAGGTGGTGAGGGTCTAATGTAGTTAGACTGATGGGATACTGTGCATGATGGATTTCATGGCGCAGACTGTTGCAAAGTACAGTGAGTTACCAGTGGTTACTGGGTGTGTTCTACCATGATTATTTGGTGATACAATTGTTCTCTTACAATTATTCTATGTTCTAAGTGCTAGTTCTACCAAGTGCTTATTCCTGACAGTGGTCCATGTGGCCCTGTCCTGTGTACATAATCCATTGTATATATTGCCTGTGCCAGTTGGCACAATGTATATGGTGTGAATACTATCTGATGTGTTTTGATAATACAAAGGCTATTTTTGATATAACTTGTGTGGAGTTCCTTTTGTGGGGGGCCTGGGATGTTGTTGCTGGTGGGTGCGGGCGCAAATACTTAACTTACATTGCCTCCGGGATCAGCCTTACTGCTCGTGTCACGTTGCCAAGGGGGTGAACAGGGGTTATCTTTGGAGTGTAACTTCCTTGCCCTAACTTGAGTGGTGGTTTCTGCCTGGCTTTGGTGCAAGCCTCAGCCAACCAGAAATCCCATTTCTAACACTTCAGGACCTAGTAAATGAATCTAGCTACACACAAGTGGTGGGGGTGGGTACTACCTACCACGTGTTCGGGCTATGAGTAGTTTTCCACAGTGTCATGAAGTGACCTATCCTCGGTGAGAGTATCACTGCATTAGAGAATCAGGACACATTGGTCATGGTGTCCAATCTGCTCAAGGAAGTTGTACGAGTCACCTACCCCTCTACTGCCGGCAACCTGACTCCAAGCCTAACCACTATACTTTGAAATAACAGGCACTGCTCACTCTAAGCACAGTCACTCATGACACAGTACAGATAATGCTGCCTGCAAATACACATGCCAGTTCTGATATTAGTTGCTCATCAATTCATTAGATCACACATGATACTTGATGTGACCAAAAAAGTGGTTTTTATTTTCTTTTTCAGTCAGTTTGAAAGTTCATTTTCGCATCAAACTTTTCAGAGGTTTTCATCGTTTTTCACAAGGACAACATGTAAAAAAAGCTTGATCAGTGAGGTATAAAAAGATGGTAATTTTCCACGACCCTTGCAATCAATATTGCACACCATGGAGTCTTTAAGCTTTTCCCATCTCTTTTTTCAGTTACCACAAGATCAAGACCCAAGAGGCCCCAGCCCTCATAATGACAGAACAAATTGCTGTAACAACTAACCCAGTGAGTTTTCAAAAATGCGACCTGTTACTAAAAAAAACCCAATCATCTAGATTGCCCAAGAAAAAGGTCCCACTCCATCTACAAAAGATTACACTAAGGCACTCTCAACACACAAGTGAGTGCATTTCATTAAGAGCACATGTTGACAGCACCTGTGCCTGCTCTTGAATCGACATATGTGCAAAAACAACTAATCACACATTTTGGTTTCGAACAGCCACTGGCCTGGTGGGACTGGACTTACGACTCATTTTGCTTCTTCTTCTTCTTCTTTTTCTTCTTTGCAGTGCTTGATCTAGAATATTATGGCTGATTTAGGAGGCTTTTAACGGAAGAGATCGGTTGATCTCAAAATGAGATAATCTTGTAATGCTTGATCAGTATGGAAGATGTAGCTTGGAAAATGTTTTGATGCAAGTGTTACTACAAGCACCTTTAATTATTATTTTTTCAGCTCTTTAGGAGTTCTAGGTGCTGAGGAGAATCATACTAACTTACATTTGGGTTCGAAACACGTCGACCGCTATGTGACTGTACACTGTCTGGTCGCTGCCCTCAATAAGGTTGTGTAAAAAAAACTCAGTCAAAAAAACTTCAACCTTTGTGTGCTTTATTATTTTGTTTCACTTACATATTTTCTCTGTTTTTTATTGTGTTTACTCTTTTTGAAGCACTGAACTCTAGCTTATTTATTTTATTTTATTTACAGAGTTTTATATAGCGCAAACTTGACCCAAATCAGGTATCAGGGCGCTTTACATAGCACCAATTGCATTACATGAGGATACATTCATTTGTGTTAGGCACGGGGAGATTAAGGCATAGATTCATCAAGTGAAATTGCGATCGCAATAGCTGCGAAACAGCAATTGTGATTGCAATTTCCGCTGCCGCAATTCATCAACTACAAAAGCATCAAATAGCGAATTCGCAAAACAAAAATCGCAAAACCAGTGTGTAACCCCCATTGCGATTCCTTAACTGCGAATCCCCATATTTTCTGCGATTTAAAATGCGAATTCGCAATTATATTGCAAATTTGCTATCAAATTGCAATTCCAATTCATCATAAATCGCAAATAGCGAAAATCCCTAATTTGCAAAAAATGAGGCGCAGTTTAAAGAGAAGCCAAACCAGGTGGTAACCATGAATTCCAATTGGAAAAAAAATGCAAACAAGAAACAGGTGTAGGGTAAATCAATCACACTTAAGGAGACTCAGTAGGAGCATGAGGTAAGACACAATGCCAGGTCTCTACATCGTGGCAAGGCGGCTGAGGCTCCAGGCTGCAGCCCAGAACCGACGCAGGATCCAGGAGCACATTTTCCGCCTGCGGATTACACTCCTGGGCCAAACTGAAGAGGAGATCTACTCCAAATACAGGCTCAATGGGGAAATAATAATGAAGCTCATCAGAGACCTTGACCCCCTGATGCAGCACCCAACACGGAGGCCCAATGCTATGCCCACCCTTGTCCAGGTCCTATGCTGCCTGCACCTCCTGGCCTCCGGAGGCTTCCAGGGGATAGTTGCATATGCAGGGGGGATATCCCAAAGTACACTGTCACGCTGCCTACAAAGTTTCCTGGACGCCCTGCTGAGCCGGATACACCACTACATCACTTTCCCAACAACCCAACAGGACTTAACGCAAACAAAACTGGACTTCTATCACACCGCCCATTTCCCACATGTAATTGGCTGCATTGACTGTACCCACATTCACATCTGTCCACCCGCAGAGACCAAATACATGTACCAGAACCGCAAGTCATACCACTCACTCAACATCCAGATGGTCTGCAATGCGAAGACCATCATCACAGACATTGTGGCACAATACCTGGGGAGCACGCATGATTTGTTCATCTTCCGGCACAGCGACATACACACCCGCTTGGCCAGGGGTGAATTTGGCGAAGGACACCTCCTAGGTAAGTACACATGGCCACATACAGTATGTCAAGACGTGTTGCTGCGCATAACAGGAACTGACCCTCTGCTCCTACCTTCAGGTGACAGCGCCTACGGCTTCCGTGAATACCTCCTCACCCCATACCTGCTACACCACAGGAACTGCGTTACAATGCTGCGCACATACACACAAGAAATGTAACGAGTGGACATTTGGCATGTTAAAGAGTCAATTCCGCATCCTCCACAAGACTGGTGGGGCCCTCAAAATACCGGCCTGAGGTCTGCTGCCACATCGTGGCCATGTGTGCCATACTCCACAATATTGCCACCAAGCGGAGGATATCTGTGGAGGTGTCTGGTAGTGAGTCTGAAGAGGACAACCTGCCACCTGCACATGTGCATCATGCACGTGGGGAGAATCCTGCTGAAGGACACAGGTGCCGCAACAACATCACACTGAACAATTTCTAGTGTACCCATACCCCTCACACAACACTGCACTCATGCATGCCACATGAATTAATGACATGAGGAAGATTTGTGTTCAAAATAAAATATAATTTTTTTGGTCAACAAACTCTAGATGTGCTTTACATCAGCAAAAATTTGTAGAACTGCATAGTATCATACAGGCTCTTGTCTCCAGAGCAGGCGTGCGTGGTTACCTCACCAGGCACTGCTGGTAATGTTTAGCTAGTCACTGGCGCCTCCTGCCGGACGCACCATGTCGCCTCTCCGACTCCACGTTGGGAGTGTCCGGCCGTGAAGCAGCATTGGGCCTGGAACTGCGGCGCCTTTCAGGTAGCACCGGCATAGTCAGGCTGCTCAGGCTCGATGTACCCTCACTGGCATCATCAGTCACCCACCCCCATGCATGGCCATTGCCGCACACCTGTTGGTTCTCCACAACGGTGGTGACCTGCTCTAGGGCACTTGCTACATCTTGGCAGCATTGAACCATCTGCAGCTGCATTGCCAGTGACCTGCGCGACACCTGTGATGTGGCGTTCCCGATGAGGTGGTTTGACCAGGTTTAGGCAGACAGCCGTGTTAGCAGCTGGCGGTGGCATCAGCGGGTGATGTCCTGCTGCGCCACTATCAGTTGGTTGCTCTATTTTACTGCTGCGGTTAGCTCCTGCACACTTTCTGTCAGTTGGTTGATGTTGCGCGCAGTCTTGTACAGCTGCATGGCAGCGATGTGCTGTGCCTGCTTGCGGTGCACAGCAAGCATCCGAGCTTCAATTCCTAGCCCTAGATGTTGTGCCTGTTGCTCCATGTCTGGTCGTGTGGCCACAGAGCGCTGCTAACTAATCCTGCCGCTTGCCTGGGACCGCACAGTGGCTGTGCGGCGTGTCTGCCTCCTGGGTGGTGGTGGGGTCTGCTCCACTGCCATGCGTGACGCCTGCGGTGGTTGAGCTCCTCCTATGGCTGCAGGGGTGGCCCTGTGCGTTTGGGACGGTGCTTGTCCAGGTGCTGGTGCAGGTGCAGGTGTATGTGATGGTCCAGGTGCTGGTGCTGTTTGGCTCTCTCCCTCCATCTCATCTGGAGTCTCCACAATATGGAGTGTCTCGCTATCTGAGGTCTCAGCATCTGTAGCACCTGTGATGTGAATGAGTGCATGATTAATGATATGATTCAGGCACATGAGATGTAGCAACATGCATGCAGGCTTGCATTCCCTGAATGGCTTTAGGGGTATGTTTCACTTGACTGTTCTGGCTGTGTGTGGCTATCAGGGCACATTGCCACACTGCAGGTCCCACAATGGAATTGGGCGTTTTGGATGGGCAGGGACTGCGTTACTGGGGTTAACAATATGACTTGGGTCGCAGTTGCATTGCTCTTACCTTGTGATTGGTGTGTGGCACGGGAGCTGTCCAGCTGAGTGACCCCCACGCAGGCTGCAGGGTTGATGGTGTCCTCCACCAAGTCCTCCAGTGGTGTGTTAGCAGGAACTGTGGCGTCTCCTCTTCCCGTGGCCATTCTCTCCCCCAGTCTCTCCGCAATGCGCTCCTTGGCATGGCCTCTGAGGTCGTACCACCTCTTCTTGAGGTCATCGATTGACCGCTGTGTCACTCCTACGGCATTGACCTTTGCCCTGATGCGCAGCCAGATGCGCGTTTTTGTAGCCTCGGGCACCTTCCGGGACAACTTACCAAACAGCTGATCATGGTCCCTGCTGACTCCCTCAATCAAGCACTCCAGCTCTTGTTCAGAGAACTTGATTTTTCGCTTCCTGCCTGTGTCACTGGATCCTGCTGCATCCTGGGACATTCTGATGTCAATGTGTGTCCTGTCTTGGAACTGCAGGGTGTGTCTCCTGGAGCTTAGTGCTGTGCCTCCTCCTCTATCCAGCTCTGTGTTCCAAATGAGGCTTGGAGCTGCCTACTTCCTGGTTGTGATGTCATCATTGTGCTCAAAATGCGACTTCCCGTTTTTGCGATCTCGCAAACTGCAAGATCGCTATTTGCGTTTTCGGTATTTGCGAAATCGCTATTTGGAGTTGGGAAAAAGCAGATTCTGCAATTTTATTGCGATTTTCCGTAATTCGCATACGGTGATTGCGGCCGATTGCAAATCGCAGTTAATTAGCGATTTTGATGATGCATCCCATTCTGCGATTTCTAGATAGCGATTCTGTATTTTTCGCTATTTAGAATTTGCAGAATGGGTGCTTGATGCATCTGGGGGAAAGTGATTTGCCCAGAATCACAAGATGTTCAGCGTCATTGCTGAGACTCGAAACCAGTTCCCCAAATTGGAGGTTGACTGCCCTAGCCGTAAGACCAACTCTTGTCCCCATTTGTCACGTGTAATTTGTTGTCTACGTCATGTATATGTTATGTCCAACGATATAGTTTGTGATGTTAAATATATAATATGTGTAAAATAATTTGAGATGTCAAATATATGTGATATGTGAAAAATTAAGTTTGTGGTCTGTTGAAAATTTGTTTTTCACATGTTGTCCTTGTGAAAACTGATGAAAACTTCGGAAAAAATGATTTTTTAATGAGAAAATGAACTCTCAAACTGATTGAAAAAGAAAATAAAGCACGTTTTTTTGGTCACATCAAGTATCATGCGTTATCTAATAAAACGATGAGCAACTGATATCAATACTGGCATGTGTGTTGTTGTATGCTTGTAATATTGGCCTAGCCATCCTGATTATGGGCCAAAATCCTCTTTAGTTGATTTGCCTGCAAATACAGGCACTGCCAAATATGGGCACTACTGATGTGAAATACCGCCCTTGCTTAATCCTCAAACAGGCACTAATCATTTAATTACAGATAATCTCACTCCGAACTCAGTAACTGGTAACTCCAGTCACACTTACTACTGTCTCCAAGCATGAGCACCACAGGCATTCCAGACTTCAAACACAGGCACTGCTGATTCAAACAGGAACTGTTGACTCCAGACCCAGGCACTACTCACTAAGGGGCATATTATCAAGAAACGGTGTTAAAATTATCGCCACTTTAGCAGCAGAAAACTGCCGCTAAGGCGGCGATAATGGGTTGATAATAAGCTCTTGAGAATTCCAATAGAAGCCCATGTTCTGGTGTCATCATGGGCTTCGATTGGAATTCTTAAGGGCATGTTATCAAGCCCATTATAGCCGCTTCAGCAGCAGTTTTCTGCCGCTAAAGCGGGGATAATTTTAACACCGTGCTTGATTATATGCCCCTAAATTATAAATAATCCTTACTCCATATACACACCCTCCTGATTTAGGTACAAATAATGCACACTCCAGACACAGGCACTGCTAACTGAATTACAGGTAATCCTGATTCCAATCACAAGCACTGCTTACTGCAAGTCGAGGCAATTCTAATTCAAAACGCTGGCACTGCTGACTCCAAACAGAATAATTTCTGACTCGTTACAGATAACGTTGACTCGAAGCCCAGCATCACGATTACTAGTGAGACAAAACACAGTCCCAGCTTACTCCATGAGCAGGCACTGCTCAGTCAAGTAGTAACTCTAAGCATCTTTTAGTCAATGTAAAGACACTGCTGACGTGTGACAGGCACTGCTAACTCCAGGCATTGCCACTGCTGATTCACTGCACAGAAACTGCTGCCTCACCTCATGAGAACTGCTCATTCAAAACAGGCACTGCTAACTAGGCACTGCTGACTCAAGCCATGGGCACTGCTCATTCAAAAGAGGCAAGACTGACTCTGAGCACACACACGTCTCTCTCAATTCTAAATAAACCTAACTCCAAGCACAGGCACTGCTGACTCTGATACACAGTATAATGCTCACTCCAAGCGTAGGTAGTGCTAACTGAATTACAGGTAACCCTGATTCCAATCACAGGCAGCGCAGACTGTAAACGGATGTACTTCTGAATCAAAACACAGGCCCTGCTGACTTCAATCACAATAATTCCTGACTCATTACAGATAATGCTGACTCCAAGCCCAGGTGCTAATGATGTAAAATACTGTTACTGTACTCCATGAACAGACACTGCATATAAGCACTGTTGATTCCAATCACAGGCACTTCTTATAAAAAACACAAATACTGCTGATTCAGTGCACAGGCACTGTTGACGGCACTGTTGACTCAATTGCAGCTAACACTGACTCCAAGCACATGCTCTTCTGAGGTCAAATGCTGTTTCTTCTTACTCCACAGACAGAATCTGCTCACTCAATTACAAATATCACAGACTTGAATCAGGGACCCCTCTCAAAAGAAGCAGAGGCACTGTTGACATCAAGCAAGCTACTCCTTACTCCAAGCATCCCTGATTCCAGTACACACAGTCCTGGTTCCAGTGACAGGCACTGCTTAATCCAAGCACAGGCACTGAGGATCCAAAACACAAATACTGCTGGTTCAAAACACAGGAACTACTATCTCCAGTCATGGACCCTGCTCAGTAAAAATAAGCCCTGCTGATTTCGGGCACTCCTAAATTCAAATACTGGCGACTCCACACACAGGTACTGCTGACTCAATGTTAGTTCATTCTGACTCAAGCACACGCACTGCTGACCCAGATACAATCACTCCAATCACTGCTAACTGAATTACAGGGAATTCTGATTCCTAACATAGGCATTGCTCGCTCCGGGTAGAGGCACTGCTGACCTTAAATAAAGATAACCCAGACTCCAATCATAGGACATGCTGACTCCATGCACTGACACTGCAGATTCCATTAAACAGTTCTTTGGCTCCAAGACTAGGCCTAAGCAATGTTGAATCAAAACATAGGCACTGCAGACTTCAGTAATACTGATACCAAACACAAGTTTTCTGACATAATTATTGATAACCCAGTGCTTAGAGTCAGCAGTGCCTGTGAGTGGTATCAGAGACAACTGCCACACCTGACTCCAGACACAGGCACTACAATATCCCACACAGACACTTCTGGTTACAAAAATAGGTGCTGCTGACTGCATGCACAGACACTCCCGACAAAAAGTACAGGCACTTCACCTTCAAATCACAGAGACTGTAGACTCCAGGCACAGGCGGGTCTCACTCCAAGCACAGGCTCAGCTGATTAAACAATTATTGGGCATTGCTGGCTCCAATCACAGACACATCTCATTCAAAACACAGGCACTGCTGACACCTGACTTCATTCATAGAGACTTCTGTTTCAAAACACAGGCACTACTCACTCCAAGCACAGTCACAAATGACCCATTACAGATAATGCTGACTGCAAATACAGGCATTGCTAAACACGGGCTCTACTGATGTGAATTGCTGTTACTGCTTACTCCATTTACAGATACTGTTCAATTAATTACAGGTAACCCAGACTCCAAGCACAGGCCCTGCTGGCTCATTACAGATAATATTGACTCAAAGCCCAGGGGCTCCTGACTAGAGGCACAAGGGCTGCTGACTACAGTACCTCTAATGCTGACTTCAGGCACAGGCACTGTTGATGTAAAAAGCAAATACTGATGATTTAAAACACAGGAACTACTGTCTCCACTCATGGGCTCTGCTCGGTCAACTTAGGACCTGCTGATACTGGATACTCCTAAATTCAAACACTGGCAACTCCACACACAGGACCTGCAGACACAATGTTAGTTCATTCTGACTCAAGCAGATGCACTTCTCTCTCAGTCATAGATAATCTTCACTCCAAGAATAGGCACTCTTGGCTCCAGTACTCTTAATGCTGAGTCCAGGCTCTGTGAACTGAATAACGTAATCCTGACTTCAGTCATTGGCAATGGTGACTCCAAGTTGAGGCCCTTTTGATTCAAAATGCATGCACTGCTGACTCAAATCAGAATCACTCCATACTCATTAGAGATGATGCTGACTCCATACTCCGGGGCTCCTGACTATTGGCACAGGCACTGCTGACCACAATGCTGCTAATGCTGATTCCAAGCACAGGCACTGCTGATGTAAAAAGCAAATACTGCTGATTCAAAGCACAGGAACTGCTGTCCACAGTGATGGGCACGGCTCATTCGAAATAGGCACTGCTGATACAGGCACTCCTCCACAGGTACTGCTGAATCAAATTACAGGTACTATTGACTCCAAACACAGACTCAAACACAGGCACTGGTGACTCAATAGAGATAACCCTCTAGTCATTAGCAGCCCTGACTCCAAATACGGGCACTGGTGACTTAAACACAGGCACTACTGACTCTACTCAATGGCACTTGACTGCAAGCCCAGCTATTTCTCTTTCACATCACAGGCACTACTCAATCCAAGAACAGTCACTCAAGACACATTACAAACAATGCTGTCTGCAAATACATGCGCTGCTAAAAATGGGCACTATTGATGTGAAATACGGTCACTGCTTAAACCACAAACAGACACTGCTCACTCAAATACAGATAATCTGTCTCCAGACGCAGGTACCAGTGAATGTAGTCACATACACTCCAGTCTCCCAGCATGAGACCTACACGTATTCCTGACTTCGTACACATGCACTGCTGAGTCGAAACACAGGTACTGATGACTGCATTATAGCCAACATTGACTCCAAACACAGGCTCTAGTGGCTCCAAACAGGCACTGTGGACTGCAGGCACAGGCATTGCTCTCTAAATTATAATTAAACAATCCTTACTGCATATGCAGACACTCATGACTCTGGTACACTTAATGCTCACTCCAGACACAGGCCCTGCTAACTGAGTTACGGGTAATCCTTATTGCAATCACTGGCACTGCTGACTGCAAGCCAAGGCAATTCTAATTCAAAACGCAGGCACTGGTGACTTCAAACACAATAACTCCTGACACATAAGAGCTAATGTTGATGCCAAGCCCAGGGGCACACTTGCTATTGAGGCAAAACACAGTCATAGCTTACTCCATGAACAGGCACTGTTCACTCAGTTACAGCTAACCTGGGCTCCAGGCACAGGTACTACCAACTCATATCAAAGGCACTCCTGACTCTAAACACAGCCACTGCTAACTCCAAACATGTTTTTGTCAAAGTAAAGAAACTGCTGACTCATGACAGGCGCTGCTGACTCCAAGCTTTGGCACTGCTGATTCAAACACAGAAACTGCTGCCTCAAGGCATGGGCACTGCTCATTGAAAAGAGGCAAGGCTGACTCCAAGCACACTCACTGCTCCTTCAATTGAAAATAATTCTTATTCCAAGCGCAAGCACTACTGATTCGGACACATCTATTTTTCACTCCAAGCACAGGCACTGCTAACTGAATTACAGGTAATCCTGATTTCAATCCCAGGCACAGCTCACTGCAAACTAAAGCACTTCTGATTCAAAACATAGGCACTTCTAACTCCAATCACAATCACTCATTATTTATTACAGATAATTCTGACTCCATACCCATGGGCTCCTGACTCGAATCGCTGGCACTATTGATGGTATGTTATATTAATTGCATTTCTAGTGGAGAACCGGGCCTTATGTGCCGGGCGGCGCAGGGCACGCCTTAATCCCCGAGTTCACCTGCCTTGTAAAAAACAGAGACACGAGACACTCCGTTGAGCGTGGAAGCCAGATTTTTTAGCTGCAGCTAAGCACAGTTGTCCCAGAAGTTGCACACAAGGTGGATTCTAAGGAGACTGCCACTTCAATCCGTGGCGCACAATCTTTTATAGGAACATAGTTACAGCATCTCACTCCTTACACATACAAAACGAACCAATAAGAAAAGTTGAAAAACAAGCTATCAGGTGTCTCAAATACCCCCCTCTCTCAGTCCCCGTGTGCTACCCCTCCCAACAAATTAATCAGTGATGGCGTCAACAATCCCCTCTTGCAGGTGGCAGGACGTATTTGTGTGCCTGTTGTGTAATGGGAGAATACAAGCAGAGAATAGCGAAGGCCAGTCGGATATGATAGTATAAGGAAAGAACAGGAGAAGGCAAATAGTCGGTCGAGACAGGGATCAATCGAGTCAGACATGGATTAACAAACTCAGCCAGACCCTGACATCGGGTTTTGTGGACAAGGGTAATGGAGTTACTTTTTAACTAAAAGGACACATAGCAGCTGGAAATGCAAAAACACATCGTTCGCCGTGCTGCCTGAGTGAGGGCAACACAAAATGGCGACAAACCACAAAATGGCGGCTAGATACGGGACGAAATCAGAAATCGAAGAACCTCAGACCCTCCTTTTGCCATTACTCAGGCAAAACACCAGGGACTCAAGTCAATCTGAGTCTATGTCAATGGACATGAGAGTCGAGCTGTTGCTGTAGCATCATTCTAATATTCTCTGTTTTCTGTGACACGGGTTTCGGGACACACATAGTGGCACAAAGACCACATATTGCAGGTCCACACTGTACACATAGACAACAAGAGAAAATGATGGCCAAAATCATTCCAAGGAAAGTTAGTATTTTCCATCCCCATGTGGACAGTAGTCCCCAAAACCATCCCATCACAGACCAATCTCCCGTGTCCTGATGTATAGACTCGGAGATGATATGTAACTTAGAGATAGCTTGGTATACTGTAGGGGCATTATCAGGAATGTAAACACAGCAACTAGACCCGATCAATTTACAAACTCCTCCACGATCTGCAAGGATAATATCTAAAACTATCTGATTTTGCAAGGTCATAAGACAATCCGCCTGAAGTTCGGCTGTCAAATTACTCAAGGCTCCAGAAATTTCATTTATGGTAGCCTCAACAACACGAACTAATTGTCTGATGTCTCTGCTATTGGCCATTGGGCCCCAGAAAGGAAGCAACCCTTTAATAAAGTCACCTCCCTCCTGTCCTGCTGTGTCTTTCTGATCAATAACTCGCCTGCCATGTCTTTTCCTGAAATGACCTGAAGGAGCAGTATACGTTGGGGGAAGAAGAAAAGCCACATAATAAGTTCCTGAGAAATAAGTAGGAAGCCATGTATAGGCTCTGTCGTGACAGATGAAATATGTGCCTTGTGATGGCACTAGTGGTGAGGGAATCTGAGGTGTATAGACATAAGTATGAGAACAGACACTCTTTTCCTGTTGATTTTTAACATTCTGGCCATTAATTTGCAAACAAAAATTACCTCGATGAGGTACAGTCCAAATTGGCGGAGAGCTCCTTCGCTTAGCCTTTTCTGTGAGGCTAGTAAGAAATCGTGTTATATTCCATCCATCATATGCTCTTTTCTTATCTATGGGAATCTTACTAATCTAAGCAATTTTAGCCATAGTCACTATTCCCTTAATCAAAGAACTGTGACTGAAGTCAGCTCCACCACCATATGGACTACCCGGAGGATACCGTAGCTGATTCTGATAAATGTTAGGGAACATAGCCAAATAAGCCCAAGCGGAACCTTCATAGGAGAATGAAAGACTAAATACAGCATACCTCTCTCTGTATTATGAGGCATGAGCCCACAAACCCAACAATCAGTAGTATTCATTACTAGTTGGTGCTGATGCAATAACTGAATAAACAAATTATTGAAATATTCGGTTCTCCTAATCTTGTTCGTGTTCTGAAAGTGTATAAAACCGGTGTGGGGAGGCAGTAGTAGGAAAAGATAAAGAGGCAGATTTTGGAACAGGTGCTTGCTGCCTAATATAAACAACCCAGCTTACACAGGCTAATGAAATACATAAACATATTAAAATACATAAATTTATACCACATGGACTAACCATCAGTCCTTTACATTTTGTTTTTATCTTTACATTATTATCATTATTTCCCACTTTAGTATCCATTACTCGAAAGCGTTGCTCACGGTAATCTTCCTAGATCACTTAGCTGTGGTTGTTAGCCGTCCTATGACACTGCGAGTCCTGCAGACCTATGTCACTACTCAGGTCACAGCTTAAGACTCCTACCGTGACCCTGCAACTTGATGGAGAGTGGAAGAAAAAACATTAATGCCTTTCAAAAAGTATAATCAGAAAAATCGGAAAAAGAAAAGTTCAATTGTTTTTGATCACTCTTGGCCGTAGGTTATATCCAGTCTTATTAGGGATCGTCTGGTCCTTGAACAAAGCTTCTGGATTTGCTGTGTTCAAACGCAAATGTAAGGCCTTGTAACACGTCGTCGTCTTCTTTCTCAGAGTTCGTTTGTTCCAGGCGTGCACTACTGAACGGTACAAATCTAGGTACTTTTTCACTTTCTCTATCACCTATGCCCTCACGAATCCATTGGTCAAAGGGTAAAGGCAAAGGTACCCTTTTGCAGTGCACGCCGTGAACCCAGTTCTTTTTCCCAACGACTTTCACTGCCGTACGTGTCGTTAACAAAACTTGCCACGGCGGACCCCAACGAAGCTCCAGATTCTTTTTCCGCTGGAAGTTCTTCACACAGACCCAGTCGCCAGGTTGGATGGAATGACCTCGATCTGCGGAGGCCTCCGGCAAAGCGTTTTGAACCTGTTGATGAAGAACACGTAATTTAGTGGTGAGGTCATGCAAATAGTCAATCAGCATTGGGTATGGAATGTCAGAATACTTCTTAGGTCGAGGGACTCCCCAGACATTAGCTGGGCGCCCAAAAACGACCTCATACGGACTCAGACCTAAACGAGAATGCACAGTAGTTCTCGTGGACAGAAGTGCCAATGGCAAGGCATCTGGCCCAGCGAGACCTGTGCTAGCCTGAATTTTTGCCAATTTGAGCTTGAGGGTGCCCTAAGCGTGGGCGTAAAATCCGTTTCGCGGGCGAATTTGCGGATTTTTGATGATTTCGCGATCCGCGAATCTCTCAAATTTTCCAAAAAATCCGCAAATTCGCAAGCTACGAATTATTTTGCTTGGTCGCGCTTGAAAAATACAATATCGCGCGCGCGGCGTTGACTCTGAGCCTACAGAGTTGTTTTTCTCCCGGTTTTGCGTGTGCTGCGCCATTTTCGTTCTTGCTGCGTGATCGCGCGAGAGTTTTTCGAATGCAATTACATCATCGCGGCTTGCCATCTTGCACGACGAACGCGAGTACGTCATAAATGCCCGCGACGGCGCGCAGCTGACTTCCGGCGGGAGGTTCGAACAGCTCGCGTTCCCGGAATTGCAAAAAATGCAATTCTGCACCAGAAATCCACCGCAGGAAGCATAAACATTGTTAAAATGTTGATTTTGATCAGAATACCTCCTCAGATTGACATTTGACTGCACTTTTTGGTGCAGAAGTCCATTTTTTGGGGTGGGGTGGGAGGAAGGAAGTGCCTCAGAATCTCCAACTTCCTGTTCCTGTCGAGCAGGCTCCTCTCAGTGCAGTGCTTTGTGCATGTACTGGTCACTTTTCATTTGGCTGTTGAGCTGGAAGGATTACTTTCTGTGACTGCTGCTGGATTTGTATTTGAGGACTTTTTGGACTTTGGAGTTTGGATCACTTTTGGACTTGAGATTTTACAAGTAAGTGGGTGTTGTTTATTTGGAGCATTGCAGTTGAGGCAACTACAGTTCTAAAACTTTTTTCACAACTTTAACAAAATATATATTGTGGTGGGTATCCACAGCATCCAGTAGGCCCAGGGTTAGTCATGGGTGCATGATACAACTGTTTCTGTGATATTTTTTAAACTCAATTCTCATTTATGTCATGGAATTTTAGCTCACTGTTATATGTTGATTTTTTTTTAAATTTTGGGTTGCCTGTTAAGCCTCACTAGCCAGTAGGCACAGGTGTAGTGAGTGGTGCTTGGGCCTAGTCTTTATGTGGGGTGGCTTAAATTTAAACATCATTGAGGGCATGGATGGCATGGGATTGTGGTGATTTTTATGTGTTTTTCGATTTTTTGGGGTGTTGTTGGGGACTGGCCATGTGGATGGGGGCCATTTTGAGGGCTAGTACAGGCAGGACCTGGCCATGTGCTGGGGGTCAAGGGGCCATTTTGAAGGCAGGCAGTGTGCTCAGGCCTGCACCCAGTTTGCCTAGCTTTCACCCATTATGCCCAGGGGTACTCAGTGGTGCATGGGCCTAGTCTTTCTGTGGGGTGTCTTGAATTTAAACATCATTTAGGGCATGGATGGCATGGGATTGTGGTGATTTTTATGTGTTTTTCGATTTTTTGGGGTGTTGTTGGGGACTGGCCATGTGGGTGGGGGCCATTTTGAGGGCTGGTACAGGCAGGACCTGGCCATGTGCTGGGGGTCAAGGGGCCATTTTGAAGGCAGGTAGTGTGCTCAGGCCTGCACCCAGTTTGCCTAGCTTTCATCCATTATGCCCAGGGGTACTCAGTGGTGCATGGGCCTAGTCTTTCTGTGGGGTGTCTTGAATTTAAACAGCATTGAGGGCATGGATGGCATGGGATTGTGGTGATTTTTATGTGTTTTTCGATTTTTTGGGGTGTTGTTGGGGACTGGCCATGTGGGTGGGGGCCATTTTGAGGGCTGGTACAGGGAGGACCTGGCCATGTGCTGGGGGTCAAGGGGCCATTTTGAAGGCAGACAGTGTGCTCAGGCCTGCACCCAGTTTGCCTAGCTTTCACCCATTATGCCCAGGGGTACTCAGTGGTGCATGGGCCTAGTCTTTCTGTGGGGTGGCTTGAATTTAATCATCATTGAGGGCATGGATGGCATGGGATTGTGGTGATTTTTATGTGTTTTTCGATTTTTTGGGGTGTTGTTGGGGACTGGCCATGTGGGTGGGGGGCATTTTGAGGGTTGGTACAGGCAGGGCCTGGCCATGTGCTGGGGGTCAAGGGGCCATTTTGAAGGCAGGCAGTGTGCTCAGGCCTGCACCCAGTTTGCCTAGCTTTCATCCATTATGCCCAGGGGTACTCAGTGGTGCATGGGCCCAGTTTTTCTGTGGGGTGTCTTGAATTTAAACATCATTGAGGGCATGGATGGCATGGGATTGTGGTGATTTTTATGTGGTTTTCGATTTTTGGGGTGTATAACTGATGTTCCTCTGGCTTCCATTGCTTTTAGGTGCACAAGAAAATCACCAGTGCCAGGAAGAAGTCCTGCAGTGGTGTGTGCAGCACAACGTCACGTGACATCACGTGTGGCCACAGACAAGACAACTCTGCAACTCGTGCAACTGCGGCCTGCTGTTCTGACATCTCAAGAAGATGGCCCCAAAGAAAGTTGGCCATAGCGCCTCAGCGAAAAAACTTGCCAGTGCCACTGCCAGTAAGAAGGAGTAGAAGAAGCAAGTGGCACCACCTATCAAGGAGACTGGTGTGCCCACCCACACCTTTTTTGGGACAAAAAAAACTACGCCTGCAGCAGCAGCTGTGCCTGCCGGGGACCAAGCTGGAAGCAGCACCTGGCATGGGATCGTGGTGATTTTTATGTGTTTTTCGATTTTTTGGGGTGTTGTTGGGGACTGGCCATGTGGGTGGGGGTCGTTTTGAGGGCTGGTACAGGCAGGGCCTGGCCATGTGCTGGGGGTCAAGGGGCCATTTTGAAGGCAGGTAGTGTGCTCAGGCCTACACCCAGTTTGCCTAGCTTTCATCCATTATGCCCAGGGGTACTCAGTGGTGCATGGGCCTAGTCTTTCTGTGGGGTGTCTTGAATTTAAACATCATTGAGGGCATCGATGGCATGGATGGCATGGGATTGTGGTGATTTTTATGTGTTTTTCGATTTTTTGGGGTGTTGTTGGGGACTGGCCATGTGGGTGGGGGCCATTTTGAGGGCTGGTACAGGGAGGACCTGGCCATGTGCTGGGGGTCAAGGGGCCATTTTGAAGGCAGACAGTGTGCTCAGGCCTGCACCCAGTTTGCCTAGCTTTCACCCATTATGCCCAGGGGTACTCAGTGGTGCATGGGCCTAGTCTTTCTGTGGGGTGGCTTGAATTTAATCATCATTGAGGGCATGGATGGCATGGGATTGTGGTGATTTTTATGTGTTTTTCGATTTTTTGGGGTGTTGTTGGGGACTGGCCATGTGGGTGGGGGGCATTTTGAGGGTTGGTACAGGCAGGGCCTGGCCATGTGCTGGGGGTCAAGGGGCCATTTTGAAGGCAGGCAGTGTGCTCAGGCCTGCACCCAGTTTGCCTAGCTTTCATCCATTATGCCCAGGGGTACTCAGTGGTGCATGGGCCCAGTTTTTCTGTGGGGTGTCTTGAATTTAAACATCATTGAGGGCATGGATGGCATGGGATTGTGGTGATTTTTATGTGGTTTTCGATTTTTGGGGTGTATAACTGATGTTCCTCTGGCTTCCATTGCTTTTAGGTGCACAAGAAAATCACCAGTGCCAGGAAGAAGTCCTGCAGTGGTGTGTGCAGCACAACGTCACGTGACATCACGTGTGGCCACAGACAAGACAACTCTGCAACTCGTGCAACTGCGGCCTGCTGTTCTGACATCTCAAGAAGATGGCCCCAAAGAAAGTTGGCCATAGCGCCTCAGCGAAAAAACTTGCCAGTGCCACTGCCAGTAAGAAGGAGTAGAAGAAGCAAGTGGCACCACCTATCAAGGAGACTGGTGTGCCCACCCACACCTTTTTTGGGACAAAAAAAACTACGCCTGCAGCAGCAGCTGTGCCTGCCGGGGACCAAGCTGGAAGCAGCACCTGGCATGGGATCGTGGTGATTTTTATGTGTTTTTCGATTTTTTGGGGTGTTGTTGGGGACTGGCCATGTGGGTGGGGGTCGTTTTGAGGGCTGGTACAGGCAGGGCCTGGCCATGTGCTGGGGGTCAAGGGGCCATTTTGAAGGCAGGTAGTGTGCTCAGGCCTACACCCAGTTTGCCTAGCTTTCATCCATTATGCCCAGGGGTACTCAGTGGTGCATGGGCCTAGTCTTTCTGTGGGGTGTCTTGAATTTAAACATCATTGAGGGCATCGATGGCATGGATGGCATGGGATTGTGGTGATTTTTATGTGTTTTTCGATTTTTTGGGGTGTTGTTGGGGACTGGCCATGTGGGTGGGGGCCATTTTGAGGGCTGGTACAGGGAGGACCTGGCCATGTGCTGGGGGTCAAGGGGCCATTTTGAAGGCAGACAGTGTGCTCAGGCCTGCACCCAGTTTGCCTAGCTTTCACCCATTATGCCCAGGGGTACTCAGTGGTGCATGGGCCTAGTCTTTCTGTGGGGTGGCTTGAATTTAATCATCATTGAGGGCATGGATGGCATGGGATTGTGGTGATTTTTATGTGTTTTTCGATTTTTTGGGGTGTTGTTGGGGACTGGCCATGTGGGTGGGGGGCATTTTGAGGGTTGGTACAGGCAGGGCCTGGCCATGTGCTGGGGGTCAAGGGGCCATTTTGAAGGCAGGCAGTGTGCTCAGGCCTGCACCCAGTTTGCCTAGCTTTCATCCATTATGCCCAGGGGTACTCAGTGGTGCATGGGCCCAGTTTTTCTGTGGGGTGTCTTGAATTTAAACATCATTGAGGGCATGGATGGCATGGGATTGTGGTGATTTTTATGTGGTTTTCGATTTTTGGGGTGTATAACTGATGTTCCTCTGGCTTCCATTGCTTTTAGGTGCACAAGAAAATTACCAGTGCCAGGAAGAAGTCCTGCAGTGGTGTGTGCAGCACAACGTCACGTGACATCACGTGTGGCCACAGACAAGACAACTCTGCAACTCGTGCAACTGCGGCCTGCTGTTCTGACATCTCAAGAAGATGGCCCCAAAGAAAGTTGGCCATAGCGCCTCAGCGAAAAAACTTGCCAGTGCCACTGCCAGTAAGAAGGAGTAGAAGAAGCAAGTGGCACCACCTATCAAGGAGACTGGTGTGCCCACCCACACCTTTTTTGGGACAAAAAAAACTACGCCTGCAGCAGCAGCTGTGCCTGCCGGGGACCAAGCTGGAAGCAGCACCTGGCATGGGATCGTGGTGATTTTTATGTGTTTTTCGATTTTTTGGGGTGTTGTTGGGGACTGGCCATGTGGGTGGGGGTCGTTTTGAGGGCTGGTACAGGCAGGGCCTGGCCATGTGCTGGGGGTCAAGGGGCCATTTTGAAGGCAGGTAGTGTGCTCAGGCCTACACCCAGTTTGCCTAGCTTTCATCCATTATGCCCAGGGGTACTCAGTGGTGCATGGGCCTAGTCTTTCTGTGGGGTGTCTTGAATTTAAACATCATTGAGGGCATCGATGGCATCGATGGCATGGGATTGTGGTGATTTTTATGTGTTTTTCGATTTTTTGGGGTGTTGTTGGAGACTGAGCCGACAAAGGTAGCTAAGCCTAAAAGGAAGGTTCCCGCAAGGCTTCGACTTATGGGTGATGACGACGAAAAAGAAGTGGTGTCTTGTGCTGCTGATGAACAGTCTGATGATGACCCAGTCATCACAGACGCCACTGAAGCCCCAGTGGGCATGCAGCAGACAGACATTTTAACCCTAGCCCAAATGGCTGCTGAGCGGGATGATCATGTGGGCGGCGTGTGGTGCTGTAAGTCAACTACAGAAACAAATTCAGCCACGCCCATCCTTCACTTCATCTGGCATTGAAAGTCAAAGTAGCTCCTCCACCACCAGCAGACATCTCCAGTCCCCAGTTTGGGACTTCTTTACTGTTAGCAAAAAGGCGGAAAACATGGTCGTTTGTTCGATTTGTAAAGTATTAGTTAGTCGGAGTAAGCTTGGTTCCAACTATGGTACCGGAGGCCATAGAGATCATCTCAAACTACACAACCCTATCCAGTGGTATAAGCACCTAAGTGACATTGAGGAAGCCAAAACAAATCCAAATGTATCCCTTCATATTGCATCTGATGATGATGAGAGGCTGATCGTGCAGGGGGGAAGTGAAGAAGCGACAGCCATTTTTTCTGGTACACCCAGTACCCCTGGCAGCAGCACTGCAGTGGTAGCGCCCACACCCTCTACCCCTGCAACATGTATGAGGCCCACTAAGAGTCTGGGACAGACAACAATGCAAAAAACTAAATCACTGAGCCTAAGTGGTTTGAAGTCTGCATCATCATCATCATCATCATCATCATCATCATCATCATCACGTAAAATGGTCCAGCCCACCATTACCAGCATGTTTTGGTCGTAACCGCCATTTGAACGCAACCACCCAACCGTGCATGTGTATAACGCCAAGCTGGCTAAAATGCTAGCGCTGGACCTTCTCCCTTTCTCTTTTGTGGAAGGGGTGGGTTTTC
This sequence comes from Lissotriton helveticus, assembly GCF_964261635.1. Classification (NCBI taxonomy): domain Eukaryota; kingdom Metazoa; phylum Chordata; class Amphibia; order Caudata; family Salamandridae; genus Lissotriton; species Lissotriton helveticus. Next base: position 88,511,559 of record NC_136063.1, read on the forward strand.
GTGAATTGGTGGCAACAGTCTGCCCTAAATGGAAGGTTCCTAGCAGGTTCTATTTTGCAAGGGTTGCTGTTCCAGCACTACATCAAGATGTGCTGGAGGTGATTGGCACAGCTATTCTGAAGAGTGCTGTTCACACTATCCACATGACAACAGACATGTGGACCAGTTGCCAAGCCCTTGATTACATGTGCATCACTGCACATTGGGTCTCTTTTGCAGGAGTCGAAAAACAGTTAAAGCAAAAAGATGTTGACATGGAGGAAGTTTTTCAAACTACTCACAAACATGCAACAGTAGGCATGTTTGGCATGGAGAAATCTCACACTGCGCTTAACCTTTTGGAGGAGTTTAACAGGAAGGTCAATGAATGGCTGCATCCAAGAAATCGCACAGTTGGCTATGTTTCCACGGATAATGGCAGTAATATAGTTAAGGCCATGGAGCACGGCAGCTATTTCAGAGTGTCGTGTTTGGCGCACAGTATTAACATCGTGGTGCAAGCCTTCTTGAAAACAGAAGAGCCAGTCGTCAAATTACTGACCATCTGCTGAAAAATCTGCACACATTTCAGCCATTTTTTAAGGCCCGGAAGCAGCTGAGGAGCCTTCAATATGAACGTAAACTGCCAGTCAAAAGACTAATCCTGGAGGTGGCAACAGGTTGGAACTCAACATTTTACAAGCTTGAGCGTCTGTCTGAGCAGTGGGAGGTAATATATGAGTTTGTCTTTAAACTGGGTTCTACTCATAAAGACATGAGGCTAGAGTTGGAGGAATGGAAGCTAATTGCAAGCCTGACAGACATGCTTCGTCCTTTTGAGCTCTTCACGCGTGAAGTCACCAGGGAGGCCTGTTCTTTGAGCAAAGCTATCCCATTGTTGCGCATGCTAGAGCACCAACTGAAGGAGGTGTGTTCAACGTTCCGAGATGATGGTGAAAAGCAAGAAGCATATGACTTGGCGGAGAAGTTATTAAGGCGCCTACTTGATAATGAAAGGCTTAAAAAGATACATGCAGAACAACATTACATTTGTGCCACTATTCTTGATCCACGGTACAAAAAGGCAGTGGCTAGCAAAGCATTCATTCCTTTTGATGAAGCAGATGTTTCAAAGTACAAACATTGGCTAGCTGTGTCTGCCACTCGGTTCGAAAGAGAACGGCAGAACCTTCAAGGAGGCAGCACAAGTACAACCGAATCAGCAGGCTATCCGGCATTAAGTTCCACTTCTCAATCAGTGGCCGAAGGGAGTCACTTTCCCTCACAGCCGTTAACGACACCAGCAACCATTTCATCATCCTCACCTGCACCAGGCCGCAAACAAATATTGTCGGAAGGGGATTGTCTAACTCAGCTAGGGTTAGCTCGGTCCACTGATGAAAAGGTCGCAGATGGTACGGAAAGTGGATCAACCCTGGAGAACCTTGAGTCGGTGGTGCAGGCCTATCTGGATGACCCAACAGAGGTCTGTCATAATGAGAACCCATTGGGATATTGGTATACGAAAAGCTCTGTATGGCGACTGATCACCAACCTGGCTCTAAATTATTTGTCTTGCCCACTCGCAAGCGTGTCTTCTGAACGTGTTTTCAGTGCTGCTGGTGCCATTGTTACTTCAAAAAGGACCCGCCTTTTGCCCAAAAATGTGGAGAGGTTAACAATAATCAAGATGAATCAGCACTTCATACCACCCGATTACAAAATACGTGAATGCACGCAGGAAGAAGAGAACACCGACTTTGGTGATGCCGACGGAAGTTCTTCTCGGTCACCAGACCTACTCCTGTCTCAATTCGTAGACTTGGAGGACGAGCTCTGCTTCCCTGACACTGAGGCCTGAAAATTACTTCCTTTTTTTCCGTAGTTATTCACTTTTATTCCTGTGTGTCTTTCTTTATTTTGCTACTTTTAACACAACAAAACTCTAATCACCTAATCACAATAAGTCCATCATCATCACTGTCTTCATCTTATTTTCCTTATTGATTTGAAGGTGCCGCAGTCTGCATTCAGATGTTCAAAAGTTCACAACTCAATCATGCTCCTCTATCCTCCTCCTCCAGACTCCCCCTATCCATTTCCCTCAAGGCAGATGGATGGATTATGGAGAAAAAACAAACTTTGTCTTCGTAGACGAGTCCCCTCAAGTGGGACTGAAATAACTGACTGACTACATGCATGCTGATTGTTGACAGATCTACTTCTGAAATTTAAAGGAGAGGGTGCCCTGTGGGCCCTCACTTTCCAAAGAAGATGCAGACAAAAAGTAGAACAGGTAATGAATAATGAGAAGATGGCATGTTGCAGTGGACAGCAATGGCTGTCTGTCTCTGTTGAAACCAATTGCTGTTTATTGTTTGTGAACAGCGCAATTTGCCATGTTTTGAATATACCAGTATTGCAGGTTTTTGGGAGTTTCTTTGGGGGTGTTCTAGATTTGCGGTGCTGGGTCGGGGGTCTGGGATCACTGCTAGCACAGTCTTATGTTGATTGCATTTGTTTTTCAGGAAATCCATGGTGGGAAAGGGGAGTTAGGGCCTAGCTGCACAGCGTATTTGGACTGAATTGAAGGTAGTAGGCCCATTTTTGCTTTTTGACTGTTTGGGGGTGTTCTGCTTTTTTGCGGGTGGCTGCAGGTGTCTGGGGGCATAGCTCAGAAGGTCTAATATCGAAATTAAGTGTTTTGGACCAAATCCATGGTGAAATGTTTTTGGCGTTTTGGGGTGCTGTTTGGGTGGCTTCCTGGTTTTTGTGGGTGGGTTTTGGGGTCTGGGAGCACTGCTGGGTGTGGATACTTTTGATAGCAAGAGGTTTGAAGAAAATCCATGGTGGCAAATGGGCGTTAGGGCCTAGCTGCAGAGCGCGCGTGGAGTGATTTTAGAAATTTGCCTGAAAATTTCTAAGTCCCCATTTTTGTACTTTTGCTTTTTGGCTGTTTGGGGTCTTCTACTTATTTTAGCCTGGGTTGACGGCTCTGGGGCCATTGCTGGGAAGGTCTAATACCGGATAAAAGTGGTTTGGAGAAAATCCATGAGGAAAACGTTTTTGCATTTTCTGACATTTCGCTCACTTTAGCGTTTTTGGGGGCCTGTTTGGGGGGTTTCCTGGTGTTTGTGGGTGGGTTTTGGGGTCTTGGAGCAACGCTGGGTATGGATACTTTTGATTGGAAGAGGTTTGAAGCAAATCCATGGTGGCAAAGGGGAGTTAGGGCCTAGCTGCAGAGCGCACGTGGAGTGATTTTGGAAATTTGCCTTAATATTTCTGTCCCCATTTTTGTAGTTTTGCTTTTTGGCTGTTTGGGGGTCTTCTACTTGTTTTCGCCTGGGTTGACGATCTGGGAGCATTGCTGGGAAGGTCTATTACCGGATAAAAGTGGTTGGAGAAAATTGGAGGTAAAAAAGTTTTTGCGTGTTTGCTCACTTGCTTGTCTTTGGGGTGCTGTTTGTGGGGGTTCCTGGTGTTTGGGGGTGGGTTTGGGGGTCTGGGAGCACTGCTGGCACAGTCTAATGTTGATTGCATTTGTTTTTCAGGACATCCATGGTGGAAAAGTGGAGTTATGACCTAGCTGCAGAGCGCGTTTGGACAGAATTGAAAGCAGGCCGAAAAATATTGTAAGTATGAGATTTTCCATTTTTGCTTTTTTCCTGTTTGGGGTTGTTGTGCTTTTTTGCGGGTGGGTAGGCGGGTCTTGGGGCATTGCTGGGAAGGTCTAATACCGGATAAAAGTGGTTTGGAGAAAATCCATGCTGAAAAGCCTTTTGGCACTTTTTGTAACTTAGGGTTCGTTAGGGTTAGCACAAGCAGCAGTATTCCATGTGTTTGGGGGTGTTCTAGATTTTTGCAACTGGGTTCTGGGGTCTTAGAGCACTCGTGGGAATGTGTAATCTTGGTTGCAAGTGGTTTGAAGAAAATCCATGGTGGGAAAGGGGTGTGTTAGGGCCTAGCTGGACAGCGTATTTGGACTGAATTGAAGGTAGTAGGCCCATTTTTGCTTTTTGCCTGATTGGGGGTGTTCTGCTTTTTTGCAGGTGGCTGCAGGGGTCTGGGGGCATAGCTGGGAAGGTCTAATATCGGAATCAAGTGTTTTGGACCAAATCCGTGGTGAAATGTTTTTGGCGTTTTTGCTCACTTGCCTGTGTTTGGGGTGCTGTTTGGGGGTTTCCTGGTTTTTGTGGGTGGGTTTGGGGGTCTGGGAGCACTGCTGTGTATGGATACTTTTGATTGCAAGAGGTATGAAGCAAATCCATGGTGGAAAAGGGGAGTTAGGGCCTAGCTGCAGAGCGCGCGTGGAGTGATTTTGGAAATTTGCCTGAAAAGTTTTGTCCCCATTTTTGTACTTTTGCTTTTTGGCTGTTTGGGGGTCTTCTACTTGTTTTCGCCTGGGTTGACGGCTCTGGGGCCATTGCTGGGAAGGTCTAATACCGGATAATAGTGGTTCGGAGAAAATCAGAGGTAAAAAAGTGTTTGCGTGTTTGCTCACTTGCTTGTCTTTGGGGTGCTGTTTGTGGGGGTTCCTGGTGTTTAGGGGTGGGTTTGGGGGTCTGGGAGCACTGCTGGCACAGTCTAATATTGATTACATTTGTTTTTCAGGAAATCCATGGTGGAAAAGTGGAGTTATAACCTAGCTGCACAGCGCGTTTGGACAGAATTGAAAGAAGGCCGAAAAATATTGTAAGTATGAGATTTTCCATTTTTGCTTTTTGCCTGTTTGGGGGTGTTGTGCTTTTTTGCGGGTGGGTTGGCGGGTCTTGGGGCATTGCTGGGAAGGTCTAATACCGGATAAAAGTGGTTTGGAGAAAATCCATGCCGAAAAGCCTTTTGGCACTTTTTGTAACTTAGGGTTCGATAGGGTTAGCACTAGCAGCAGTATTGCATGTGTTTGGGGGTGTTCTACATTTTTGCAACTGGGTTCTGGGGTCTTAGAGCACTCGTGGGAATGTGTAATCCTGGTTTCAAGTGGTTTGAAGAAAATCCATGGTGGGAAAGGGGGGATTTGGCCTAGTTAAAGAAAGCGTTTGCCACTATTCTTAACTTAGGGCTCGTTAGGGTTAGCAGTATTGTATTGCATGTGTTTGGGCGGGGGTTATAGATTTTTACGACTGGGTAGGGTCTTGGAAAACTTGTTGTAATGTCTAATTTTGATTGCAAGTCGTTTGAAGATAATCCATGGTGGGAAAGGGGGGTTTTGGGCATACTTTCTGAATGCGTTTTGACACGATTTGAAATTAGGCCTCTGTGAGGTAGCAGCAGTATTCTGCAAGTTTTTGGGAGGGTAATGTGGGGTGTTCTAGATTTGGATTTTGTCATCTCTAAAAGTGATAGTATAATTTTTGCACTACACAGCGTGCCTTACATATTTTTTTCTCCGAGGTGTCTTTAACACTTACTGTTTATTTTTCCATCATCAATTACAGGCAGGCTTTTACCCTGTGCCATCGATGTACTACTCAGGCTTACAATTAGCGATCCGCAAATCCGCATCAGGCAGGCAGTGGACAGTGTGTCTGGGCACCAAGATTGATCGACGGAGCATCCGATGGAATGAAGGAGTACCGCGAATAAGAGGAATGGCTGGATGCATCGACTTCACAAATTCAACGGGACAACTACAAAAAACAGTAACAGTATCCAAAATTCTCCTTATCTTTTAAATGACATTGTTGTGAACTTGAACTTACTTCTACAAGTGTGACTGTGCGTTTGTTTGATCTCTGCTTCAAATTCATCCCTCCCTCCAGCAATTTGATACATCTTTGCTATGTTTAATACTAATTTAATGTTCTAAGTGTTTATTCTCTCTGAGGGCAGAGAGGCAAGTGAAATTGCGTAATGACTGCAGCCCTGTACTGTCAACTTGTTTCTTCGTAGTTACTAGTAAGTTGCAGTAAGTAGTAGTACTACTTTTCAGTAACCTAACCATCCATTTAGTACTTCTGGCATGCAGTAGTGCACTTCCTTTATGTCCCTTTCAAGATTTATCAATATCTTCTAATCCAAAGATTTGTTTCTCTTCATTTGTTGTTTGACTGTCCATGCTGTGTTTTTTTTCCTCTCTACCAAACTTTCCCAAAAACCCCCATTCCCATCCAATTTTCAAACCCTAAACCTCTTCTCCCGGGCTGTGTGGTATTTCATTGAGGTGTGACTGACAACAACAATAAATTCCACACACTTGCTGGGGAGGATAAGGTCAAAGCAACCAGAAGTTCATGTGCGCCATCATGGATTGATAAGAACATCCTCCTCCTACACGACGTGAACAAGGAAATGATTAATGCTTACCTTACATTGGCACTGCTTAGGCTACAATTTAGGGCACTGTTCTGTACCGTACTATCTATTGTACTGTTTCTAATGCTACACTCATTCCACTCAATGTTTAATTTCCTCTTTTTTTCATATGGTGATACTGCCAGTGTGTACCACTACTGCTACCAGCACAACAATGATATTGCATCCGTCGAGGATTCAAGTCAACAACGAACCTTATTCACCAACCGTGATTCACAAATCACAGGTAAGATAAGCATATTGGCGAGGTAGTAGAATAATGGGCTAGGACTAAGTAGGGAGGAGAGCAGAGATTGGCAGTACTACTAGTAAAGTACAGTAGTAGGGCTACTGAATTGACTAACTCGGTTACTTGCATTTTGGTACATTTCAGGACAAGATTTTTCATTCATGCTGGTAAGTTTGAAAAACCAAACGTCCAGTAACCACCGCCAACCCCCACACAAAATAATATGAGCGTGTATACTGTGTTTTGGAATGAAAAATATAATTATTAAGAAATATAAATTATGGATGTTGTTGTCACAAAAATAAAATAAATTACCCGAACTCACCCCCTCCCTAACCAAACCAATGTCCAAAATTCAAAAAGTACCCTTTCCCAAAAACCCAATTCCCAGTCTTTAAAAAAGGGGCAAGGGACAGTCCCTTCCTCCGGTGGCGTAGTGTGGACACCTGGTGCTGCACGTCCCGCAGCTCTTTGCGGAGGTCCCGGAGCTGGCGCTGATGTTTTTCGGCCAACCGCTCCAGGTAGTCCACTCGCTTTCGGAGGCGGCGCTGATGTACCATCCAGGCTCTGGGGGGGGTGGGCAGCTGTTGTTTTTGCTGCTGTGCGGCGGTGGCAGGAGGCTGTCGGGCCACGGCTCCGTTTGGCTGGAGGCTTGTGGCTGGTGGACCCGGGGGCAGTGGAGGAGGATGTACTACTGGTGGTTGTTGTAGTGTCCTCCTCATGCTCCCGAGCCCACAACCGTCGATACTCGACACAAATAGCCTCCAGCTTAAGGGCCCTGGCCCGGACAGCCATCTCCTTACGGGTGAGCTTTTTTGGAGTAGCATCTATGAAAAAAGAAAGAAAAATACTGTAGCCAATAGCCTTTAACATAAAGTCAAAATAATTCAAAAGAAAGTTGACACTCAGTAACACCAGCATCAGTAACACCAGCAAGTAGCAAACACAGTATAACATTTTGAAGATAACGGACCAGGTTTTTTTTGATTGTCGATCCACAACTGGCGCCTCCCGTATGTGATGTTCTTTATAATTTCTAACCACTATTTTGAGGGTGCCCCAGATAGGAGGAAGAACCTAAACCTCCAGCCGCTTCCAATTCCGACCCGGCTACCGGGTACTGTGGAGGTTCTCGCTGATTCGTCTTAGCTGTCTCAGCTTTCCAGCGCTGGAAAGCAGTACGGCTTAACCTGCCGCTCACACGGATACTCCTATGGTGTGTCGCATCTTTGGTATTAACCATCACACGGACGGCTGAGACGAATCAGTAAGAACCTCGACAGTACCCGGTAGCCGGGTCGGAATTGGAACCGGCTGAGAGCACCTAGCCATTGTGGCAATAGCTTTGGAACCGCTGCCCGCGGGAGCCCTGATTAAGTCGTGGGCTACTAGCCCTGACGAAACACGTGTTGGCTGGGCGTGGTGGATAAAATCTGAATTGAAGAAAAACTTCTATCAAGACTACTTCCACATTGTTTGTCTATTGGTTGTGTTGTTTGATTACCTACAGCATTTACTCTGTAAAAGGCGACGTGTGCACAGATACCTGTTGTAACAGTAGAACATTTTGGCATGTATCTTTCCTCCGTCTTTGTAAGCCTGTGACCTTACCGGGAGTTTCAGGAATTCCACTAGCAGCACAATGAATGGGCTCACTACTACATACATAGTCAGAGAGTCCTAAAAAAAGGCCTTTTTTAAACTTTGTTTCTCTTGGGTTGCAAAAGAAATCACTGGTATGTGAACTTGTGCTAGCCGCCATAATGTCAGCTCACTCAGCTTTCACCCAAGAAATACAGACACAGGCCATGATGATGCAGACTCACAGTACTTTAAGCAGTACATGCAAGTGGGGATCTGAATGTCTTACTTTTCTATAGGGGTGGCACTGCCACTGGCCATACTTCTTCCACTCAGCGTCTGCTCTACTACATCATACACCTCTGCTATCGACGAGGAGGATAAAGAAGATAACATCCAGGCTTCGAAAGTACGTCTATGATTCTTCTTAATGTCTCAAATGTACCAAAATTTCTTTTTGTCAAAAACCAACTAACACCCTTTTCATTATATTTTGGAAACCGCTGTCTTCTTATGTTGAATTGCATTCAACAAAACCATTCTTTACAGTCATAAATATTAAGTCTCGCTCGTCCTTCGTTTCACCCTTCTTTAACTTTTCGTTCTTCACATCCCTAAACTTCATCTGATATGACTTGGCTTCACAATAAAAATTTGCCAGCTGAGTTGAAGTGAAATAGAGGGGGCCATTGGTTACCAGAGAAGCACTGCCGCTAATGCTATTAAAAGTCAAGGTTGACTGTCTTCTCCGTGATAGCCCAAAAAGTAGTTCTAAATTAGTAAATGTTCTTGACAGTACAGTGTACTTATACTAGTGTACTGTGTACTACTGTACAGTACATCATACACTCCTTTGCGAAGCTACTCAAAAAAAATTCAATAAGTAAGGAGTATAATAACTTACCACCGTCCGCCGCCGCTGAGTCTTCCCCCCAGCTCCTCCTGTTGGCGCCGCCGCATCCTGAGTGGACCCCTCCGCACTGCTGGCCCCGGCACTGGTGGTCATCTGTGCCGCGTCAGATGTTGTGACGTCTAGGAAAAACATGTCATATTTTCAGATGTCATACACAACCCCCTATTTTGTCTCGTAACGGACGAAAATGTTACATAACACATTTTTTTATTACTGGGATTGAAAAAAAGTAACGGTTTTGGGGAGGAAGTCAACCTTTATATGCTTATTCCATTAAATGCTGCACTTCTTCTTATGACAACTGATGAATGCTTGCTTAACGGGCATAATTTTTCTTATTGCAGAAAGAAGATTCCATTGCCCTTCTGCCAGACAATTCACCAACTACTACTAAGTCATCACCAGCAGTACTTTAAGTACTTTAAAGAAGGTGGGGGCTCCCGCACAGTTATTCTAATAATTTCATGTGTCTGTTAACTATTATTAATTTTGAGTCATACTAATTTCATTCATGGGAATGTTGTTGCAACTTTAACGTCATCTTCATCCATCAGAATACTACGCTATTAAAAATAAAGAAATAGTGTTTTCATTTCTTAATTAAAATAAAACTTTAAAACTAACAAACACTGTGTGGTTTTTGTTTACGAGTGAGTGAGCGGAAAGGTTTGAACTACTGCACTTGGCAGTCATGTTTCAGTGACTCAGATAGGCCGGGACTCGGAGGTAGTCTTCTTCTGTTCTTCTGGGTCGTAAAATCATTGGTCAGACTTTCTAGATAGTCGGTCAGGGGATTGGGGGTTCAACTTCTGTTCGGACTGAGGTATGTCGATAGTCGAACTGCACCTATCATCTTGTCCATACTTCTTTGTGTGCAGAATAGTCCCTGAAACACTAGCAGTATGGGATGTGCTCCTCTCAAATCAAAAAGGACACTGCTACCTTTTACTTGGTGTAAACAATTACATTTTGTTGTTGCAAATTGTCAAAGCACTTACATTAAGAAGACTGAAATAGACAGCATGGGCAACCCAGAGGACTGCACTCAGTGCCTAGAGCTATTGCTGTATCAGAGTTTTGTTTCACACCGTTTGCCGAATGGGCAAGCTTAGCTACCTACACAGACCGACTCATAATTGTAAATAGTAGTAGCACAGAGAGTGATGGTAGAGGCAGGATAAGAATGTAGAAAGTAGTCTACATTAGAAGAAGATCAAAGTCTATTTTGTAAAACATAGAATTATTAGGAACCAGTTTATAATGAATAGGAGCTGTAAAAGTTAGGGAAGTATAAGTATTAATATAACAATAAAACAACTTACTGGGGCCAGCAGAAGAGCCTGCAAGGGACTGCTCCTGTCCAACTTCTGCCACCGGAGTCTCTGTCGCCGCCTTCGCCTTGCCCCTGGGAGTTGCTGGTGATCATGAAATAAAGAAACACAACATGGATGATTGTTTTTTGGTAAATATTTGATTTCTTTGTACTCATTCTAAAATTATGTCGGGGGAAAAAAATTAACATCAATTGCATCTGATCTGGTCAACTAAGAGGATAGTAGTACAGTATTGCAGGATTTGCAGACCGTCTAATAGGAAAGTTATGTAACTCACTAACTACATCAACAACACAAAGGTTCTACTATGACTGCCATCACTCAGCAGCACGAGACGTCGCGTGACACAGTCCGTCATCATGATTGCAGACCATTAACAAATGTCCTACAACAAGTAATAAATAATATACTCAACGTATCAATCCACCACTATCTCTTCAAAGTGGCAGCAGCAGGAGTACAAAGAAGGACTAGATTGAGTCTACTGTCTCTAGCATTACGTAGTAATGCTCTCAAATGACTAAAAAGTTGCAAACAAGTAAGCATAGTAGCAACGCCAATAACCAGGCGAGCACCTGCAATGACAGAAGCTATTTAAGCTATTTAAACATTAATTTACCTGCAATGTAATCTAATCAGCAGCATTTATACTCTTCAGGAAAAAAATAGATTAGCAATATAACAGAGCAGAAGGAAAAAAAGTAGTTATTACATAGCTACTTACCAAGCCCAGGAATCTCCACACCGAGCAGGTCGAGCATGTCATGCTCCCGGTCCGAGATGTCACTTCACCGGTGCGTCACTTGCTGGTAGGTGCGCCGGACCCCAGACTCCTTATACATGCGCCGGCACACCTTCTCCCACAGCTGGCGACGCTCCCGGAGGCCGTAACCGGAAGCAATCCGCCCACCTGCTGCCACGGTCTTAGGGAGGTGGACCTAAGGCCATCAAGGCGGCCACCTCCACCGCAGAGAAGATCTCCCTGGGCTGCACTTCCTCCCCCCTCCAACTCCCGGGTACGTGGTGCTGGGCCCTTCCCCTGGCCCTTGTCGCCTCCCTTAGCCATGGTCCTGGGCACAAGAAGAAGAAAAGAAGAATAGGTGTGAAAAAAAAATTAGAGAGAGAGTGAAAGAAATAAAGTAGGTAATAAAGTAACAAAAAGTTAAAAAAAACACAAAATATAGATGTAGGAAATTGTAGAGAGAGATAATAAGCAAAAAAAAACAAAAAAAGTTCAGAAAAACATAGGATTACAAAGATGTAAGGTGGATAGAAAGGTAGCATGCCCAAAACCATAGCAGTGAATGAAAAACAAGATGGCCGCGCCCATAGAGGACCGCGTGGGTAAGTTCGCGCGAGATTTCCCCCGCGAGCACGCAAAAACGCCCACGAATACGTAATCGCGCGCCGCCTACGACGCAAGCATGCAACGAGCGCCCGGAAACGGAAACACGTCACGCAAACAAGATGGCCGCGCCCGTACATGACCTCATGGGCATCCTCGGGGTCGGTGCGCTGCAAGCGGTCCGCGAATAAGCAAAAAACCGCCCGAACACGCAAAAAAAAGAAAAAACGCCCGAACACACACAAAAAGAGAAATCAGCAAATTCGCACGAATTTGCGGATTGCAAGTTCGATTTCGCGTACCGCAAATCTCGCGAAATGGCAGAAAAACAAATTTTGCAAAACTGAAAGCACTTAGCAGGTGCAAAAGTTAAAGCTAATTTGGAACCATTCCCTGCAGTGATTCCTGAGTGGACCCTCCAGAGTTCAGTTGCCTACTTTCAACTATTCTCTGACCCTGCTCTGACCCTCTAAGCAGGGTGAGAGAATAGTTACAAGTATGGCACAATGCTCCTGTAAAAAAAATAACTGCAACAAGAAGGTCTCACAGATAAGGAAGCAGGTGCCAGACTTTAAGCACACATTCAGTGACACATTAACCAGCCCCAAATTAATTCATCTCAGTTGAGGCTGAGAAGGTGTGCTTTGCTTTCCCCCCATATTCTACTGTGGTGAACAAGAGGGTGGTAGTGGTGAACCAGAGGGTGCTGTGGTAAACCAGCGGGGGACAGTGAGGATCCAGAGGGTGGCAGTGATCAACCATAAGGTGGCAGTGATGAACCAGAGGGTGGCAGGGATGAACCAGAGGATGGCAGTGATGAACCAGAGGGTGGCAGTGATGAACCAGAGGTGCTGTGATAAACCAGAGGGGGACAGTGATGATCCAGAGGGTGGCAGTGGCAAACCAGAGGGTGGCAGTGATGAACCAGAGGGTGGCAGGGATGAACCAGAGGATGGCAGTGATCAACCAGAGGATGGCAGTGATCAACCAGAGGGTGGCAGTGATGAACCAGAGGGTGCTGTGATAAACCAGAGGGGGACAGTGATGATCCAGAGGGTGGCAGTGGCAAACCAGAGGGTGGCAGTGATGAACCAGAGGGTGGCAGGGATGAACCAGAGGATGGAAGTGATCAACCAGAGGGTGGCAGTGATGAACCAGAGGGTGCTGTGATAAACCAGAGGGGGACAGTGATGATCCAGAGGGTGGCAGTGCCAAACCAGAGGGTGGCAGTGATGAACCAGAGGGTGGCAGGGATGAACCAGAGGATGGCAGTGAAGAACCAGAGGGTGGCAGTGATGAACCAGAGGGTGCTGTGATAAACCAGAGGGGGACAGTGATGATCCAGAGGGTGGCAGTGGCAAACCAGAGGCTGGCAGTGATGATATTTAAACAAGAAGAATCCTACTCAGGGTGTACACCTTAGGGAATGGGGGACACCCAGTGTTGTGTTTAATACCCCTCACACACCAACAGGCCCCTTGGTGTCATGCTTCATCATCGGGGTCTTCGCACCCCGCTAGAGGGATGCGGCGTGCTACGACCAGCGGCTGCGCGGGAGCACTAGAGTGGTTGACTATGTGTGGTGTGTGTTATGTGCTTGTGCTGGGGTATATGGGAGAATGTGAGTGAAGGGTGTGGTGAGGATTAAAAAGACACCTGGCCAGTAGGTTGTAAGAAAAATTTATTCGAAAACTCTGGCTGGTGCTATTAAAATAAGTGCAAGGCGAGGTTAGTAGTCTTGATTATGGACTTTACCTCTGGTGTGCGTCAACATGTTTCGGAACTCAGTGTTCCTTCTTCAGGACGGGTGCACAACTTCCCAACCCTACTCACGTGTGTTTTTTAGTAAAAAAATGTTGTTTACTAAATTTTTAGAAAAAAGTGAAAAATATTTACAGTGAGAGACTAGGCTATAGTGTGCCTACAGCGGTTTGTCGGGATCATGCAGTTGCATGTCCTGAAAAAGAAAAGAAAAACGTTTTTGAGTTTGGTTGCCACTCGGGAATGGCTCAAACAAGTGCAGTCACTTGGAGCCCCAAACGGTTGAATAAACCTGTAAAAGAAACACAGACACAAAGGATACATAAAAGACACACTTTTTGTTACTAATAGTTCTGAACTCATACTCATTTAGACTGTCATGTTCTGCCTTACGAGCATGTCCAGAAAGCCAGGGTAGGTAGGTGGACTCCTAATCTGTAAAAGGTTTGAAAAAAGGGGGATTTAGTCCTTTCCTCACTATTCTCAGTATGTTCAGTGGATTTTCGTTGTAAAGGAAGTTTCTTTCTGTTCTCATACTCACAAAGTCCGCCAAAGTAGGCCTCTTTCCTCCCTGCTATACTCCGCTGGTAATGTTTAGCGCGCAGGGTTCGTGGTATATATGGGGCCTATGGCGCTCTATGATTCGTTAATTAACGGATGTGATTTTTAAGACCATATATGGGACATCCGTCTCTGTGCCTATCATGATCACTGACCTGTTGGAGGGGGGGACGTGTGTCGATCTGGGCATGTAAAATGGGTTAGTGACTCACTTACTTATCGCGCATGCGCATGTCAGGTTGTTTTGATGGGTTTTGACTGTCATGCGCATGAGTAAAAGGTTGCATGTGATTTAGGTACACTACTCCTCTGTTTACATAGATCTGGCATGTTCATGATCTGAGCACATAGTATGAGACCTGTGAGTATTATTAAAAAGAACCACTTGTACTTGATAAAGTGGGGGGCGGAAAAAGGGAGGTGTGAGCATGGCTACCATTATTTTGCGGAATCAGAAGATAATTTCTGTTCCTTCTCCGTTGTTCTATCCGGATAATTGACCCCAAGGAATGTCATCATTCAGGCCGTCCAGATGAGTGCCCAAACGGAAAACCCAGCGCTGCTCTTTTTGAAGTAGGCCATTTTCAGAAGGCAAGCGTTCAATTATAGTCCAGTGCAAGTCGTTGACACAGTGTTGTTTGTCCAAAAAATGCGATGCCATTTTTGTAGTTGTTTTTTTGCATCGCACGTTACTTTTGTGTTCTCCAATTCTTACTTTTACTGGTCGGGATGTCATGCCTATGTATTCAAGGCCACAGGGGCAAGTAATCATATAGACAACATTTTTTGTGTTGCAGTTCGAGAATTGTCTTTGCTCCCATGAAGTGCCATTTCTGAAGTGTATTTCTTTGCTTTTGCGTGTGAGGTGGCAGCTGCTGCAATCTCCGCAGGGGAAATGTCCTTGTACTCCAATGTTGGTTTGCCTGCCCGTGGGGTTTTGGCGAGGTCTTGTGTGGACCAAAATGTCTTTGATATTTCTACCTCTACGGTGTGCATACATCGGTTTTTCAAAGTTTAGCTGGCCACAATTCAATATTCTCCAATGTTTGTCGATTACTTTCGACACTTCATTCGACAGGGTCGAGTATGTTGTGACACATATTGGTCTTTTCTCTCCTTCCTTTGACTTGGGGTTGTCTTCTAGGAGTGCTTCCCTGTGATTATTCTTTGCCCTCTTCAATGCCCTGTTTATTGTTTTCACTGGGTATTGCCTCTGTATCAATTTCTTCTTGAGGTCCTTTGCCTGGTTATTGAACTGGTTCAGTTCCGTACAGTTTCGTCTGAGGCGTAAGAACTGCCCATAGGGCAGGTTCTCCCTCAGGTGCCTGGGGTGGAAACTGTCGTATCTCAGTAGGCAGTTCCTCGAGGTGGGTTTGAAATGAGTTCGACTTTTCAATCTACCTCCCTCGCTGTATATGTTCAGGTCCAGGAATACCATGCTGGTGTTTGATATTGTGCTCGTGAATTTTAGAAATCGATTTTGATCATTCAGCCATGTTACGAACTCTTGGGCACTCTCCATATTTCCATCCCAGATAATAAAAATATCGTCAATGTACCTCTTCCATGTGTTGATCTGGGAATGGTATGGATTGTCGATGTTGAGGATTTTTGTTTGTTCAAGATGGTACACATACAGGCCAGCCAGACTCGGCGCAAAAGTGCTGCCCATGCTTATCCCATGGGTTTGTAGGTATAGCGTCTGGTCATATTGGAAAAAATTCTCTTGTAAGGCTATGGAGATGCATTCCATGACCAAATTGCGTGGGGTCTGATATTTCCATCTCTCGCTGAAAAGTACTTCTTCAATTATTTGTAATGTTTCGTCATGCGGGAGGCTTGTGTACAGGCTCTCTACATCGAGGCTTAGTAGGAACTGTCTAGCCGGGTCGAATTGTTTGTCTTCGAGGAGTTGTAATACGGCTTTGGTGTCCTTGAGGTAGGTGCTGGTGGATTGAACCAGAGGGCGCAAGAAGGCGTCAGCAAACTTAGATAGTGGTTCGAGAATCGACCCTATCCCGGAGACGATAGGTCTCCCCGGTGGATTGCTGATGTTCTTGTGGATTTTGGGTATACAGTAAAAGTACGGTATCTTCGGTGATGGTTGTTGTAGGAAGTCTGCCTCTTTCTTACTAAGCCAGTTATGGGTTAGACCTTCCTCTACCATGCCTCCGATCTTTATCCGTAGTCTTTCCGTAGGGTCTTCTTGGAGGATTCTGTAATTGCGCTCGTCAGCTAATAGACGCTTGCATTCCTTGTCATAGGTCTCAAGGGTTTGTAGGACGATGGCTCCCCCTTTGTCCGCTGGTTTTATTATCAGTTCGTTGTTACTTGTTAATTCCCTCAGGGCTCGATGTTCTTCACCGCTGGTGTTGTGAAAGGTGCTCCGGTCATTGGGGTTGATCTGATTAACCTCCGTAATGACTGCTTTTTCAAATGTTAATATTTCCACCGGTATCGCTGAGTCTGGTGGGCTAAACGTTGATTTTAACCTCAAACCGGTGTCTGTGTTGTCCTCCGGTGGTGGTTTATCCTTGAAAAAGGCTTGGAGCTTCAGTTTCCGAAAGAACTCTTGCAGTTCCATGTTCAGTTTGAATAAGTCCGGTTTGTGGGTATGTACGAACCCCAAACCCTTGTTTAACACACTTTCTTGTGTTGTTGTCAGACTCAACGGTGTTAAGTTGACTATTAGGTTCCTCTCTTGCTTGTCGATGGCTGGTTGGGGAGGGACCCGGTCATGCTCCTGGTTGTTCGTGTGTTGGGCTGTTCCTGGTCCTGCCATGCCACGTTGTTGCCTTTCCGGTTTCTCCCTCGGGATATTTGGCGTGTGCCTAAAAAAGGCTGCTGCTGACCTCCGAAAGCCTGTTGTTGGCCGTAGAAACCCTCATTATATTCTTGGTTCCACTGTGGGTAGTTCATTGCCATTGGAGTTGGTCCAAACTGGTAGGGGTTGAATTGAGGGTGGCCCATATATTGTGGAAACTGGTTTTGAGGCTGGTAACCTCCCCATCCCCTTTGCTTTGGGAATTGTTGTCTGCGTTGTCTCCATCCTCCTCGTCTTTGTCTTGATCCTTTGTTGCCACTTGAGCTTGATCCTGACGAGCTGTTATCTGAGACGTCGCTATCAGCATCACTGTTAGTATTTCTGGAGACATAGTCCGCTTTGGTATATGGATATGCGGTCTCTGGAGTGAATTTCGCTACATCTTTTGCCAATTTGTTTGTTTTGCTTTGTTTCAAAGTACACTCAAATTCTGTCATCTGCTGGTTCAGTTCCTCCAGTCTGGTTTTTAGTTCATCTGTACTTATGTATGTGTTGAGTTGGACCTCAATTTTATTGATTTCAATTTTCAGTTCATGTGTTATCCTTGCGGCCGTTTTTACTATAAGTACCAACCAGTCTCTCGAGCAGTGCCAGGAAATCAGCGACCATTCTTTTTTAAAGACCATGTCATTCTGAAAAATAAAGGGCTCGTTTTTCACAATTAGTCCTGGTGGGGCCATTTTGTTGCGCAGGTACTCGGTCATGAAAAGGCCATGAAGGGCAGCTTTTATTTGGCTGCGTCTCAAGTTCAACAGTTCATTCCAGTCGTTGGTGTTAGGACCAGTTTCTTGGTTGCTCAAACCCTCAAAGAGGTTAGAGTCCGATAGGATTTTGTCAATTTCATCCTCAGGAAAGGTAAGGCCATGCTCGTCCTCCATTTGCGAGATAGGAGATGGACCGCTGGCTTCTATTGAATACGGTGTGTGTCTTTTATGTGTGTGTCTCAGTGTAGTCGGAGTAAAAGGGACTCCCGCAGCTCTGCGCTGCCTAGAACAACAAGTATCAACAGAGGGAGGTAGAGTATGGAGATAGGATTCTCACTCCACGGGCACTGATATTTAAACAAGAAGAATCCTACTCAGGGTGTACACCTTAGGGAATGGGGGACACCCAGTGTTGTGTTTAATACCCCTCACACACCAACAGGCCCCTTGGTGTCATGCTTCATCATCGGGGTCTTCGCACCCCGCTAGAGGGATGCGGCGTGCTACGACCAGCGGCTGCGCGGGAGCACTAGAGTGGTTGACTATGTGTGGTGTGTGTTATGTGCTTGTGCTGGGGTATATGGGAGAATGTGAGTGAAGGGTGTGGTGAGGATTAAAAAGACACCTGGCCAGTAGGTTGTAAGAAAAATTTATTCGAAAACTCTGGCTGGTGCTATTAAAATAAGTGCAAGGCGAGGTTAGTAGTCTTGATTATGGACTTTACCTCTGGTGTGCGTCAACATGTTTCGGAACTCAGTGTTCCTTCTTCAGGACGGGTGCACAACTTCCCAACCCTACTCACGTGTGTTTTTTAGTAAAAAAATGTTGTTTACTAAATTTTTAGAAAAAAGTGAAAAATATTTACAGTGAGAGACTAGGCTATAGTGTGCCTACAGCGGTTTGTCGGGATCATGCAGTTGCATGTCCTGAAAAAGAAAAGAAAAAAGTTTTTGAGTTTGGTTGCCACTCGGGAATGGCTCAAACAAGTGCAGTCACTTGGAGCCCCAAACGGTTAAATAAACCTGTAAAAGAAACACAGACACAAAGGATACATAAAAGACACACTTTTTGTTACTAATAGTTCTGAACTCATACTCATTTAGACTGTCATGTTCTGCCTTACGAGCATGTCCAGAAAGCCAGGGTAGGTAGGTGGACTCCTAATCTGTAAAAGGTTTGAAAAAAGGGGGATTTAGTCCTTTCCTCACTATTCTCAGTATGTTCAGTGGATTTTCGTTGTAAAGGAAGTTTCTTTCTGTTCTCATACTCACAAAGTCCGCCAAAGTAGGCCTCTTTCCTCCCTGCTATACTCCGCTGGTAATGTTTAGCGCGCAGGGTTCGTGGAGCTGCGGGAGTCCCTTTTACTCCGACTACACAGAGACACACACATAAAAGACACACACCGTATTCAATAGAAGCCAGCGGTCCATCTCCTATCTCGCAAATGGAGGACGAGCATGGCCTTACCTTTCCTGAGGATGAAATTGACAAAATCCTATCGGACTCTAACCTCTTTGAGGGTTTGAGCAACCAAGAAACTGGTCCTAACACCAACGACTGGAATTAACTGTTGAACTTGAGACGCAGCCAAATAAAAGCTGCCCTTCATGGCCTTTTCATGACCGAGTACCTGCGCAACAAAATGGCCCCACCAGGACTAATTGTGAAAAACGAGCCCTTTATTTTTCAGAATGACATGGTCTTTAAAAAAGAATGGTCGCTGATTTCCTGGCACTGCTCGAGAGACTGGTTGGTACTTATAGTAAAAACGGCCGCAAGGATAACACATGAACTGAAAATTGAAATCAATAAAATTGAGGTCCAACTCAACACATACATAAGTACAGATGAACTAAAAACCAGACTGGAGGAACTGAACCAGCAGATGACAGAATTTGAGTGTACTTTGAAACAAAGCAAAACAAACAAATTGGCAAAAGATGTAGCGAAATTCACTCCAGAGACCGCATATCCATATACCAAAGCGGACTATGTCTCCAGAAATACTAACAGTGATGCTGATAGCGACGTCTCAGATAACAGCTCGTCAGGATCAAGCTCAAGTGGCAACAAAGGATCAAGACAAAGACGAGGAGGATGGAGACAACGCAGACAACAATTCCCAAAGCAAAGGGGATGGAGAGGTTACCAGCCTCAAAACCAGTTTCCACAATATATGGGCCACCCTCAATTCAACCCCTACCAGTTTGGACCAACTCCAATGGCAATGAACTACCCACAGTGGAACCAAGAATATAATGAGGGTTTCTACGGCCAACAACAGGCTTTCGGAGGTCAGCAGCAGCCTTTTTTAGGCACACGCCAAATATCCCGAGGGAGAAACCGGAAAGGCAACAACGTGGCATGGCAGGACCAGGAACAGCCCAACACACAAACAACCAGGAGCATGACCGGGTCCCTCCCCAACCAGCCATCGACAAGCAAGAGAGGAACCTAATAGTCAACTTAACACCGTTGAGTCTGACAACAACACAAGAGAGTGTGTTAAACAAGGGTTTGGGGTTCGTACCTACCCACAAACCGGACTTATTCAAACTGAACATGGAACTGCAAGAGTTCTTTCGGAAACTGAAGCTCCAAGCCTTTTTCAAGGATAAACCACCACCGGAGTAAGCATGGGCGAATTTTGCGGATCTCGCGTTCGCGAATTTTGCGGATTTGCGGATTCGCAATCCGCAAAATCCGCGAATTCCCGCGAATTTGCGGATTTTTATTTTTTTTTGTGTTCGCCCGTGTTTCTGCCAGTTCGCGAGGGTTTTTACAATTTCGCAATTTGCGAACTTACCTGTCGGGTCGCAAGTTTTGCGAACTTGTTGTTTCTACATGTCCAGCCTGTTTGGGACACTCTTCTTCATCACTGCCACTCTCTGTCACCACTGCCACTCTCTGACTACTCATGCCACCCTCTGGCCCACCCATGCCACCCTCTGTTTCATCACCACACCCTCTGGTTGTCCAGTGTACATTATTTTCGGCAAAGCAAAGCACACCTTCCCTGCCTCAAGTGACCTGAATTAATTTGGGGCTGATTAATGTGTCACAGAATATTTTTTTAGCTGGCACCTGCTTCCTTAGTGCGCCCTGATTAGTGATCTTTTGCACTTGCTAAGTGCTTTCATTGTTGCAAAATTAGTTACAACACCTGCCCTGCCCCAACTGACAATAATGAATTAGGGGCTAATTAATGTGTCACTGAAAGAATTTAAAGTTCCAGCCTGGCACCTGCTTGTCTGCTCCTTTAGCTGTAAATCAGGACCTTTGTGGCATACAGTTAAGGTCAGAGCAGGGTCACACAATAGTTGCAAGCAGGCAACCGAATTCTGGAGGGCCCCCTCAGGAAGCAATACAAAGAATCGTTACAAATCATGAGGTTGACCTTTTGCACCTGCTCATTGCTTTTGCTTTTGCTGAAATCGTTTTGCGGTTTTTTTCGCGCTATTCGCGGGGCGCGGCGTCGTGCGAAACCGACCGCGGAAGCCGCCAATTCGTGCGAATGAGCATTTTATTTTTTTGCGGCTTGTTGTTTCGCGAGTTTTTTTGCAGTATTCGCGAGCCGCTTGCAGCGCAACACGCGAATTTACCCCAAGGTCGAGTACGGGCGCGGCCATTTTGTTTGCGTGACGTATTTCCGTTTCCGCCCGCTATGTATAATCTCGCGCAGTAAGCGCATTGCGAGTAGAGGTTCGCACGAGATCGCGCGGGAAATCTAGAGGTTCGCACGAGATCGCGAGGAAAATCTCGCGCGAACTGACTTTCGCGCTCGGAAACGGGCGCCGGCCATCTTGTTTTTCATTCATTTCCTGTGTCTGGGCATGGTGTTTAATCCTCTTGATATCTTTCCCATCCTTTGCTTGTTTTCAGTTTTTTTTTTACGATTTTGCTTCTTATCTATCCCTCTCTTTTCCTAGCTGTATATTTTTGTCTTTTCTGCTATTTTTCTTTACTTTTAAACTACTTTTGTAAACTCTTTTCTTTTCTTCTTCCCTATCCTATTCTTTCTTAATTTTCTACTTCTTCCTACCTTACCTGCCCAGACCATGGTCAAGCCAGGCGCCGTGAAGCTGCCCAGGCACTTGAGGGCCGCAGCGGCGGCGGGGAGTAGTGCTGGACCCAGTGGCAGGACAGCAGGCGTGAGATCGAGGGGGGAGCAGGTGACGCGCCGGGAGATATTCAGCCCGGAGGAAGTGGGCGCGCTGGTCTACTTCGTCCAGCGCTGCCTGCCCAGGACCATCGCGGGAGGCGGCAGGATCGCGGCCGGCGGCTACAACATGCGGGAGCGCCGGAAGCGGTGGGAGAAGGTGTGCTGGGCCATATCCCACCTCTACGGGGTCCAGCGCACCTACAGCCAGGTCACCCATCGCTGGACGGACCTCCTGGACCGCGAGCGCGACCTGCTGGACCAGCTCGGCTTGGAGATCCCCGGGCTTGGTGAGTAGTAGTAGCCATTGGCATTTAATCACTCACTACTATGATGTTTTCTCCTGCTCTGTGTTGTTGTATTGCAAATATTTGTTTTTTACATGGAGCAAGCCAATAATGCCGCTGATGACGATTACATTGTAGTTAAATTATATTTCAAAATCTTCTGTGCATTTCAGGTGCACTGCTCTCCTTCTCAGTGGGGTTGCTACTATGCTTATTTGTTTTCTATTTTGTGGTCTCATTGGCCTGAGTAACTATTATGTATGAGTGTACTTAACAGAACTGCGTAATGCTAGACACTAGGGGGCAGATTACATTTACAAGCCCCTTGCGCCACGTTTACGTTGCCTTGCGTGACGCAACAGCGGCGTAAACGTGCCGCATCCCTGCAAGTCATTTACAGCATGACGCATCTAGGGAGATGCGTCACGTTATAAAGCCATGGGCCTGCACCACAATGGGTGCGTTCCTAGTACGCAGGGTGGGCGGTCCAGCGGCTGTGCGCCTCGCAAAATTGCCTGCGTGAAATCTACAAGATTTAACGCAGGCACTTCTGCGACGCTGCTACGTCAATTCAATTCCTTATGTCTGCTCGAAGCAGGCGAAAGGACTGACACAGCATGTAAAGTATTGGGTGGCCCTGAGCATTACTGGAGTTGCATTGCGTTGGCGACGTGACTCCAGCGATGCGCCGCTCTTACGTGACGAGATGCGTCACGCAAGTGCCTACCCTTGCGCCAGGGCGCGCCGCATTGTAAATGAGGCACATCTGCCGTGTCGCAAGGGTAGTTTTGCGTGACGCATTTGATCTGGCGCATCTCTGGAGATGCGCCAGAACGCGTAAGTAAGTATGCCCCTAAGGGGCAGAATTGCAATTACCGTCGCATCCCTGCAAAGTAGCAGGGATGCGCCATTAATTGTGCGGCCCGCTACCACCACCAAACATGGTGCGCCGTATTTGCAATGCGGCGCCCCATGGGCCCAAAACGTCACCGAAGCTTTACTGCTGGATTTGCGTCGCAACGATGGCGCAGCTCCATCAATGCTCTGGGGTACCCTATCTCCCCAATGCTGGGTCAAGCCGTACGTCTGCTTCAAGCAGGTGCAGGGTTTGTGTGACGCATCATTGTCCTAAAGGTGACTGATTGATATTTTGTAGATTTCCCTCAGCCACTATTAGGATGTGTTCCAGCGCAGGAATGCCCTCCCTTGCGCCGGAACGCCCCCTGATGGCGCAGGGCTTTATAACGGGATGCATCTCCCAAATGCGTCACGTTGTTATAATATTATACGCCGCACCATGGCGCCCTTTTTTGTTTAGCTGCTGCGTCACAAAAGTCACGCAAGAACGGCGCAAAAGAGCCGCAAGGGCTTAAATCTGCCCCTTCCTTTGTAACCCTGACAATAAGAAAAATAGTGGCGGTGGATTGATAGTTTGACTATTTAAATGACTGGTAATGTAGCAGGCAACTGTTAGTGTTGTCACTGATCTGACTGAAATCACAATGGAGTTTGTCTGTCACTTTGCGTCTTGCCTGCGGACTGCTGCCTGCCAGTCCTAGGTGAACGTTTCAGTACTTTGTTTAGTGAGTTACGTGACTTTCGAAGTCACAGGTCCGCAAATAAATAAAAAGTAACCATAATCAATATAATTTCGCGGAAATATTTTGTTATTGTTCTTTTGAAATGTTTGATTTGGTTGACATTGACAAGCAACAATCATCCATGTTTTCTGTTCTTTCTTTCATGTTGTACGTCAGCTCCCCCCAGGGGCGAGAGGAGGACACAGGAGCAGCAGGCGGCGGATGCTGTTCAACAGGGCCAGGATCGGGCAGGCGAGGGCTCCTCTGCTGGCCCCAGTAAGTTTTCATTTTAGACTAGTACCTATTTTTCCTAGCGTTCCTCATTTGAATTTTTTCAAAATTGTCTTTGCTCTTCTTGTAGACTGTATCTAAATTCTTATCCTGCCTCTACTATGACTCCCTGTGGTATTACTAGATTATTCTTATTAGTCTGTCTGTGTAGCTAACTAAGATTGCACGGTTGGCGAAACTCCCATGATTCTAGTCAGCAATAGCTCTATCAACTTAGTGCAGTCCTCTGGGATTGTCCATAATGTCTTTTGAAGTGTTCTATCTGGACTCATGCTTGCAAAAATTGCAAAACCTTTCGCTCAGTCACTCTAGTCTGGAGGACCAAAAAACACAGATTGTATTTAAATTTAAAAGCTTTATTAAAAGTAAACACATTTATTAAAATGAAGTCATAATAAAACTAAACGTTTAACTGATAATGGAAAAGTGGTTAGTGCTGACGATTAATTGAAGACATTTCTTGTGGTCGAGCCGAGCTCTCACCTGGTTTCAACTTGATCTTGTTGTTAGAAGTCCATCTTCTGTCTGTGTGGAGAAAAATGGTGCGTGTTAAAAAATCAGCCTTCATCAGTTGTGCCAAAAGTGCAGCAAGACAACCTTCCCTGGAAAAAGGGACATTTTTTTTAACTTTAACGTAGACAGTCACAAATTACATTGTTTTCACATGTCTTCATTCCTAGACCAAATACTAGTGACTAGTGAGTGCTTTATTCTAAGATTCTTAAATGTACTTTGTAGGTGGAACATCTGGTGGCGGGGCCAGTGTGGTGGTGGTGCTCGACACGGAGGCGGAGGGCAGTTCATCAGGGGAGGAGGCGGCGGCGGCGGCTGTGAGAGTTGAGACGGTGGTGGCGGCCAGAGGTAAGCTCTTATATATTCCTTACTTATTGAGATTGAAGACTAGCTGGGAAGGCAAGAATATGAGATGCATGGCTGGGTGAATGATGAAGCAATGATGGGTGGAAGGACAACAGCCTGGGTGGGTGACACAGAAACTGTATGTGTCCATATACCTGGATCATGCTACTATCTGACTCTTAGATAGCATATGTGTATCTAGAGCAGGGGTACTCATAGTACGGCCCGCGGGCCGGTGGTGGCCCGGCAAGCCTTCCTTGGCGGTGCGCAGACCTTGCAGACAATCACTGCTCCCCCGGCCCCCACAGAGCAGAGGCTTTTTTGTATTTCACCTGTTAGCGCCCCTGCATCTCCACTCTGACAATCACTGCTCCCCCGGCCCCCACAGAGCAGAGTGGAGATGCAAGGCCACAAAGAGGTGAAATAGAACAAAGCCTCTGCTCTGTGGGGCCGGGCAAGCAGTGATTGTCAGGGTGGAGAAGCAGGGGCGCTAAAACAAACAAAGCCTCAATAATATGTTAATGGTCTTTTAAAGACCTGTTAAGTACTTTGGTGTTGTTGTCTGTGTGTGCGCGTTGAGGAAGCGGTCTCAACCCGGGCTGAAGGCTGACACAGATAGACACACACACAGTGAGATGACAGAGGGAGAGGGAGGGCAGGAGGGAGAGAGAGATGGAGGGAGGGCAGGAGGGACAGCAGGAGGGAGAGAGATGTATGTAAATGCTGGGTCTGGTGGCTCAGTGGATGAGGGCATCTGCTGCAGGGACCTGTGTGCAACCTCATGGTCACAAGTTATCGTTTTGCTTTAGCCCCGCCCCCTCTGACTCCGCCCCCACCAGTGCGGCCCTCGGCCCCAAACTACACTGTAAATGTAGCCCCTGAGAGAAAGTTTGTGAGTACCCATGATCTAGAGAGAGTAGATGGTCAGTGGATGAACTAAGTGTAACTTTGAAGAGCATGTAACACTGCACCCGCACGTCCGTTCCAGTGTAGGAAAGGCAAGGAAAAGAACTTTTAATTTTGTCCAAATACTACCATAAATAGTAGCAGTAGTTTGTATTGCAAGCACTGCATAGATCCGGTTATTATGGTGGCCACTCCCTACCTCTCTTAATAAGTTTAGTAGTACTCAGTCATTCATGTGTGGATGTATCACTGCCTGTCACTCAATAAAAAGCAAAGCACCTAAAGTCATCCCATATATAAGCAAAAACATCCCATGTGAAGTGATAGATAATCAGATTATTTATCTTCTTCAATTTTCCATTTCTAGTACTCATTTCCACTGTAGGGTGAAAGTTAAATTAATTAAGCAGTAGCCCTTGAGTTGTAACAGAGTATTCTCAGTGCCACCCGTAATAGAAAAGTAAGAGATTCACCACCTGCATGTACTGGACGGGTACAGTAACGCAACGGCAACGCAAGTCTAGGTCACTCCTCATGGCGTGCGTCTCTTTTTCTCGGGTGCAAGTTTACCGCGCTGGCATTATGCCGGCTTGCAGAAAATAACGTACCAATTTTCCAAAACAAGAGACAAGAAGAAGAATAAGACTGGTGTACTTTCATAGTCGACTCCAATGGAAGTCCACAGTGCTCATAGAATTTGTTCCTTAAACTCCCACTAATGTTAGAGCAAGGATGAAGAAGTGTGAGGTTAGATAGATACTGGCCTCAATAGTTATGTAATGCGCTTGCAAGTTGCTAGTTGTACTGCAGCACACATTTCTGCTGAATGATTGAGTTAATCTTAAAGAGCATTGGTTACAGACTATGTCTTTCTTTCTTCATATAGGTTCTCCTTCCAAACGAACAAGGAGGAAGGAGCTGGCTAGAGCGGCCCGGCAACGGAGAATCGAGGCCACTGTTGCGGAATATCGGCGGCTGGTGGCCCTGGAGGACGAGGAAAGTGTGCGGTCGACAACAACGACAACGTCGTCTGCATCGGCCTCCGTGGCCCCACCGGCTGCCACCCAGCACAGTGGTCCACCGAGACTGAGCCGGGCTGCCAAAGGCAAACGCCACCGCCGAGCAGCAAGGCCAACAGCTGCTTCTCACAGGCCTTGCACCTGCAAGGCAGTGAAGGCACGCCTGCGCCGCACTACCCTGATGGTGTCCCGCCTTCAGCAGGAGCTCGCCTTGCTCCGCGAGGAGCATGATGCCCTGGCCCAAAAAGTTAACAGCATCCACCCATAGTGTCCCTTGCCCCTTTTTTAGAGACTTTTGGGGGGTGGGAATTGGGAGTTGGGTTTTTGGGGACTTTTGAAGGACAATCGTTGGGGTTAGGGAGGGTCTTGCGGGAGATTATTTTGTTAGGGATATAAATATACTTTTTCAAACTTTATCTGAGCATACCTGTTTTTTACTGCTTGCCTGGTGGGTGGGGGTTTAACGTTGACTGTTTTCCTGAAAGTTTAGTTCCATTTTCTTCCTTTAAGTGTAAATGCCCAAATGTTTTCAACACTAAGTGCCTCTCACAGACTAAGTGAAGTGAATCCAAGAGTCCTAGGACTTTAGTAGTACTACCTTCAGTCTCTCGTCTCTCGTACTAATACTCCATTATACCCCCAAACCACCAAACGCTTATCTTACCTGTAATTTGTGTTTGAAAGTAGGGCTAGGCCCAGGGCTGGCTCCACGGGAAACACCGAATAACGTTGGCAATCTTGGTCGGATAAAATTTCCTCATAGCGGTGGTACTAGTGGTGTGACACAGTGGCAGTTGCATGCCTATGAAAAAAAAGAAAATGAAATCTGGTTTGTCCTCCTGAGCAATTCAACGGTACAACTGAGAATATAGCAGGTGACAGAAGTACAGTAGAGCAGTGCCACATTGTAGCCTAACAAATGGTAAAGTATAACTACTAATTCGGTTGAAGTTCTTTCACATTAGCAATGGTTCTTTGTCAAGCAGAGTAAGAATATATCATCGACAACTGTGGAAAGAAAGAATGCGACAGTACAGGGCCTGTGTGGAATTATTGATAACTATATTCAACATAAGGTCTCTGTAGCCAGATACCCGAGAGCCTTGCTGGTCACTATAAATCCATTCACAACAACACTCAATGGGGTTGGTCTGGAAGGTGTCACGTTTACTCCCCGTGATCCAGTCGATGCAAATATGGTTCCACCTCCAAATGTCACCAACACCCAGAAGTGTAAACACAGGGTGTTCGAGGCATTAGGCGAGGGAGAAAAATAACAAACTAAAATAAAAAATGTGGGATGGGTAAAGGTAGGGTCAGCAGGGAAAGGATACCTGTAAGAGAAGACAAGACAGGCATCAGTGAAGTGATGTCCTAACATACAAGGGTACTCTCATATAGTCTCACTAAATAGTCTGCAAGTCTCCCGCCTACTCATGGGAAATGTAGTTTCATAGTACGGTAGGCGCTTAGGGGCTGCGTAACCTGACAGAAGGTATAGTAGATAGAAAAGGAGAAATTGCTTTTTTTCTAGGTGTCCCCTCACTCACCAGGGTTGCCCCTTGGTGACATGCTTCATCATTGGGGCCATCCCCGTCCTCTACGGCCTGGGGCGTGCTGCGACTTGCGAATTACGTAGGAGCACTTACAAATGACTATGTGTGGTGCAGATAGTGGAGTGGACTAAGTGATGTGTTAAGGGATCAATGTAGAAGCCGAGAGAGAGCAAAGAAGAAATGCAGTCACAGTCAGAGAAAAAGGCAAGGGATACTGTATCTATGTGGTTGTAGTGGTCCTGTTGGAAGTGGTAAGTAAGTTGCCCGCAGAAAAAAAATCCTCCTATTAGCGGCACTCCTCCATTGCAGCCGACGCTTCGTCCACCGATGTTGGTCACCAGAAGACACCCTGTCCACTGCCTGCCTGATGCTGAATTGTGGCTCGCTACTGTGAAGCCTGACTCCATCCTTTTTTCCCCATTGCAGAGACTGAAACCCGGCCTGTAATTATTCAACGAAAAACAGGAAGTGATATAATATTACAACACCACTGATAAATAAATATAAGGTATGTAGGCTGTGGAGTGCAAAAAGTCACAATTTGTTTTTCCTAGTAGACAGACAGTACAATGTTTTTGAAAGTGCGTACTCTGAGTCACCTTTTCAAGGATAAATAAGTATGGGCAAATTAATGTAGCGGATCTTGCCCCTCAAGCTAGGTGTACTGTAAACTGTGTTTTAGAACAAAAATAGATCTTCCTAGCAGTGCTCCCACCCAAAAAACGAGGCCTAGCAGAAAACTGGAGACAAAACTTACTTTGAAAGTAAAAGTAGGCCGAAGTACCCTAATTACCCATTACCCCCCGTGGATTGCATTCAAACCACTTGCAAGCAACCAAGCAAAAGTAGCCATAGCCAGCATCGCTCCAAGACTCGAAATCCCCCCCACTCAAACACATGCAATAGAAATACTGCTAACCCTAACGAACCCTAAGTTAAGAATAGTGGCAAAGGCTTTCTTTAACTATGCCAAATCCCCCCTTTCCCACCATGGATTTTCTTCAAATGACTTGCAACCAAAATTACACATTCTCACGAGTGCTCTAAGACCCCAGAACTCAGTTTGAAAAATCTAGAACACCCCGATACACATGCAATCCTGCTGCTAGGGCTAACCCTAACGAACCCTAAGTTACAAAAAGTGCCAAAACTAAAGGCTTTTCCGCGCGGATTTTGTCCCAACCACTTCTACCCGGTATTAGACCTTCCCAGGAATGCCCCAAGACCCGGCAACCCACCCGCCAAGAAGCATAACACCCCCAAACAGGCCAAAAGCAAAATCTCATACTTGCAATATTTCTGGTCCTTCGGTCCAAACGCGCTGCGTAGCTAGGCCATAAGTCGGGGTTGGCACGACGGATTTCCTGAAAAGCAAATGCAATCAAGATTAGAGTGTCCCAGCAGTGCTCCCAGACCACGAAACTCACCCAGAAACACCAGGAAGCCCCCCAAACAGGCCCCCGAAAACGCTACATAGAGCAAAATGTCAGAAATAGCCCAAAAAAAAATCGGCCTGGATTTAGTCCCAACCACTTCTACCCGGTATTAGACCTTCCCAGGAATGCCCCATGACCCGGCAACCCACCCGCCAAGAAGTATAACACCCCCAAACAGGCCAAAAGCAAACTCTCATACTTGCAATATTTCTGGGCCTTCGGTCCAAACGCGCTGCGTAGCTGGGCCATAAGTCGGGGTTGGCACGACGGATTTCCTGAAAAGCAAATGCAATCAAGATTAGAGTGTCCCAGCAATGCTCCCAGACCACGAAACTCACCCACAAACAGACGGAACCCCCCCTAAGAGCACCTCAAAGGCAAGCAAGTCATCAAAAACACAAAAAATTTTCCGCCTGGGATTTGGTCCAAAACACTTTTATCCGGTATTAGAGCTTCCCAGCAATGGCCCAGAGCCGTCAACCCAGGAGAAAACGAGTAGAAGACCCCCAAACAGCCAAAGAGCAAAAGTACAAAAATGGGGACAGTCAATTTTTCACAAATTTCCCAAATCACTCCGCGCGCTCTCTGCAGCTAGGCCCTAAGTCCCCTCTGCCACCATGGATTTGCTTCAAACCTCTTGCAAAGTAAAGTAGATATAGCCAGCAGTGCTCCCAGACCACGAAACTCACCCAGAAACACCAGGAAGCCCCCCAAACAGGCCCCCGAAAACGCTATATAGAGCAAAATGTCAGAAATAGCCCAAAAAAAAATCGGCCTGGATTTAGTCCCAACCACTTCTACCCGGTATTAGACCTTCCCAGGAATGCCCCAAGACCCGGCAACCCACCCGCCAAGAAGCATAACACCCCCAAACAGGCCAAAAGCAAAATCTCATACTTGCAATATTTCTGGGCCTTCGGTCCAAACGCGCTGCGTAGCTAGGCCATAAGTCGGGGTTGGCACGACGGATTTCCTGAAAAGCAAATGCAATCAAGATTAGAGTGTCCCAGCAGTGCTCCCAGACCACGAAACTCACCCAGAAACACCAGGAAGCCCCCCAAACAGGCCCCCGAAAACGCTACATAGAGCAAAATGTCAGAAATAGCCCAAAAAAAAATCGGCCTGGATTTAGTCCCAACCACTTCTACCCGGTATTAGACCTTCCCAGGAATGCCCCAAGACCCGGCAACCCACCCGCCAAGAAGTATAACACCCCCAAACAGGCCAAAAGCAAACTCTCATACGTGCAATATTTCTGGGCCTTCGGTCCAAACGCGCTGCGTAGCTGGGCCATAAGTCGGGGTTGGCACGACGGATTTCCTGAAAAGCAAATGCAATCAAGATTAGAGTGTCCCAGCAATGCTCCCAGACCACGAAACTCACCCACAAACAGACGGAACCCCCCCTAAGAGCACCTCAAAGGCAAGCAAGTCATCAAAAACACAAAAAATTTTCCGCCTGGGATTTGGTCCAAAACACTTTTATCCGGTATTAGAGCTTCTCAGCAATGGCCCCAGAGCCGTCAACCCAGGAGAAAACGAGTAGAAGACCCCCAAACAGCCAAAGAGCAAAAGTACAAAAATGGGGACTTAGTCAATTTTTCACAAATTTCCCAAATCACTCCGCGCGCTCTCTGCAGCTAGGCCCTAAGTCCCCTCTGCCACCATGGATTTGCTTCAAACCTCTTGCAAAGTAAAGTAGATATAGCCAGCAGTGCTCCCAGACCACGAAACTCACCCAGAAACACCAGGAAGCCCCCCAAACAGGCCCCCGAAAACGCTACATAGAGCAAAATGTCAGAAATAGCCCAAAAAAAAATCGGCCTGGATTTAGTCCCAACCACTTCTACCCGGTATTAGACCTTCCCAGGAATGCCCCAAGACCCGGCAACCCACCCGCCAAGAAGCATAACACCCCCAAACAGGCCAAAAGCAAAATCTCATACTTGCAATATTTCTGGTCCTTCGGTCCAAACGCGCTGCGTAGCTAGGCCATAAGTCGGGGTTGGCACGACGGATTTCCTGAAAAGCAAATGCAATCAAGATTAGAGTGTCCCAGCAGTGCTCCCAGACCACGAAACTCACCCAGAAACACCAGGAAGCCCCCCAAACAGGCCCCCGAAAACGCTACATAGAGCAAAATGTCAGAAATAGCCCAAAAAAAAATCGGCCTGGATTTAGTCCCAACCACTTCTACCCGGTATTAGACCTTCCCAGGAATGCCCCAAGACCCGGCAACCCACCCGCCAAGAAGTATAACACCCCCAAACAGGCCAAAAGCAAACTCTCATACTTGCAATATTTCTGGGCCTTCGGTCCAAACGCGCTGCGTAGCTGGGCCATAAGTCGGGGTTGGCACGACGGATTTCCTGAAAAGCAAATGCAATCAAGATTAGAGTGTCCCAGCAATGCTCCCAGACCACGAAACTCACCCACAAACAGACGGAACCCCCCCTAAGAGCACCTCAAAGGCAAGCAAGTCATCAAAAACACAAAAAATTTTCCGCCTGGGATTTGGTCCAAAACACTTTTATCCGGTATTAGAGCTTCCCAGCAATGGCCCCAGAGCCGTCAACCCAGGAGAAAACGAGTAGAAGACCCCCAAACAGCCAAAGAGCAAAAGTACAAAAATGGGGACTTAGTCAATTTTTCACAAATTTCCCAAATCACTCCGCGCGCTCTCTGCAGCTAGGCCCTAAGTCCCCTCTGCCACCATGGATTTGCTTCAAACCTCTTGCAAAGTAAAGTAGATATAGCCAGCAGTGCTCCCAGACCACGAAACTCACCCAGAAACACCAGGAAGCCCCCCAAACAGGCCCCCGAAAACGCTACATAGAGCAAAATGTCAGAAATAGCCCAAAAAAAAATCGGCCTGGATTTAGTCCCAACCACTTCTACCCGGTATTAGACCTTCCCAGGAATGCCCCAAGACCCGGCAACCCACCCGCCAAGAAGCATAACACCCCCAAACAGGCCAAAAGCAAAATCTCATACTTGCAATATTTCTGGGCCTTCGGTCCAAACGCGCTGCGTAGCTGGGCCATAAGTCGGGGTTGGCACGACGGATTTCCTGAAAAGCAAATGCAATCAAGATTAGAGTGTCCCAGCAATGCTCTCAGACCATGAAACTCACCCACAAACAGACGGAACCCCCCCTAAGAGCACCTCAAAGGCAAGCAAGTCATCAAAAACACAAAAAAATTTCCGCCTCGGATTTGGCACAAACCACTTTTAGTGCTTCCCAGCAATGGCCCCAGACCCGTCAACTCACCTGCAAAGAGGTAGAACAACACCCCCACAAGTGCTGAGTCTTTCTTCATTGGGCGTAAACCAGCCCTCTGCTTTGATGGAAATAGGAGTCTGGAGGAGGAGGATAGAGGAGCATGTTCTTCTGAACTTGTGAACCTGAGGAATGCAGACTGCGGCACCTTCAAATAAATTAGCAAACAAGTGAAGACAGTTCTGCTGATGGGCTTGTCTTTGTGATTATCTGATTAAAGTTTGAATTATATTAACTGTGCACAACAAAGAAAGACAGACACACAGGAATAAAAGTGAATAAGGATGAAAAAGAAAGTTATTGATTCGTTGTCTCATTTTCAGGGCTCGAAGTCGGAATCACGGTCCAGGAATAAGAATAAGGCTTCGTCATCATACTCTGCGAATTCAGCCCGGGTGAGGTCAGTGCCACCTGACAGAGTAGAAATTCCCTCATCTATGGTGCTGGCCACCTCCTCTTCATCCGGCACGCTCTCTCGTACTCTTATATCTGGTGGTATGAGGTGCTGATTCATCTTGATCATTGTTAACCTCTCCACATTTTTGGGCGAGAGGCGGCTCCGTTTGGGAGTTACAATCCCACCAGCCGCACTGAAAACCCGTTCAGAAGACACACTTGCGAGTGGGCAAGACAAGTAGTTTAAAGCCAGGTTGGTGAGCTGTGGCCACAATTCTTTTTTCCCATGCCAATACGCCAATGGGTCAGAATTAACATAGACCTCTGTGGAGTCATTCAGATAGTCCTTCACCATCGACTCAAGGTCCTCCTCCAAGGTTCCTCCACTTTGCGTAGCTCTTGCTGTGCCTCTGACCTTTTGAGAACCAAACCCACGCAGAGCTAGCCAATCCTCTTCAGCCTCCAATGTTTCTGCTGTCTTTCGTGCAGATGATGCGGTTGCCGGTGTCTTTAACGGCTGAGAGGTCACTTGTGCCACAGCCACAGGTGCAGAAGTGGATTGTTTTGACTGGGGATGGCCTGCTGATGTACTGCCATTTCCTTCAATTTCCAGCCGTTCTGTTTCAAACTTCTTGGCTGACAAGGCTAGCCAACGTTTGTACTTTGTAACATCTTCATCAGCAAAAGGAAAGAATGCTCTGCCTGCCAGCGCCTTTTTGTAGCGTGGATCCAGAATAGTAGCACAAATGTAATGCTGTTCTGAGTGGATCTTTTGAAGACGTTCATCACCTTGTAGGAGCTCTAATAATTTCTCAGCCAGAAGCAAAGAGTCTTTCTTTTTGTCATCTTTTCGAAACACAGAACACACCTCCTTCAGTTGGTCCTCCAGCATGTACAACAATGGGATAGCTTTTCCCAAATTAGAGTCCTCCTTGCTGACTGCACGTGTGAAGACCTCAAAAGGACGAAGCATGCGTGTTAGGCTTTCAACTATGTTCCATTGCGGCCCACCCATCCTCAGCTCCTCTATACCCTCTTTCAAGAAATATTGATCGAGTTGCGTATACTGCTCATACAGACGCTCAAGCATGTAGAAGGTTGAGTTCCAACGTGTTACCACCTCCTGGATGAGTGCTTTCACTGGCATTTGACTTTGATATAGCATGCTCCTCAGCTGCTTGCGGGCCTTAAAAGAATGCCTGAAATGCTTGCAAATTTTTCGGCAGTTCTCCAATACACTGTACGCTGCACTGCGTTTATTACCCAAGAATTTTTGGACAACCAGGTTTATACAGTGCGCCAAACACGGCACTCTGAAATAGTAACCGTCCCTCATGGCCTTAACTATATTGGAGCCATTGTCTGTGGAAACATAACCAACCTTGCGTTTTAGTGGGGACAGACAGTTAAGGACCTTTGTGTTAAAGACATCCAAAATGTTTTCTGCTGTGTGACGTTTCTCCAAACCAAACATGGCTAGTGTTGCATGTTTCCGAGCACCTTTAAAAACAATGTTAGTGTCAACACCTGAGTTTAGCTTTGCTTTAGCCCCTGAAAAAGAGACCCAGTGTGCAGTGATGCACATGTAATCAGCGCCTGCGCCACTGGTCCACATGTCTGTTGTCAGATGTATAGTGTGAACAGCACTCTTCTGCAAAGCTGCCCCAATCACCTTCAGAACATCTTCATGTAGTGCTGGAACCGCAACTCGGGCAAAATAGAACCGGCTAGGAACCTTCCATTTAGGGCAGAGCGCTGTCACTAATTCTAGAAAACCAACCCCTTCTACAAAAGAAAAAGGGAGAAGGTCCAGAGCTAGCATTTTAGCCAGCTTAGTGTTATACAGACGGGTCATTGGGTGGTTGCGTTCATATTGCGCTTCTGTAAACAACATCTTTTTAATGTTGCCCTGGACCAATGATTTACGGGATGATGATGATCTCTTCGACCCAGTTACGCTCGCTGATGAACTTTTCCGCATTGATGTCTCACTCTCTCCCACACTCTTAGTGTGGCTCCCATGGGGTGTGCTGCTGACATGGGAACTGGGTGTAAGTGAAGTGTTTGAATCGTCTTCTTCTACCTCCTCGTCATCAGCAGATGACAAATCAACGTTTTCATTACGTGCAATTCCGGCTTTCTTGACCGCCTCTAGGTGCGGAAACCATTGGACAGGGTGCCTTCTCTCAAGATGACCTCTCTGGCCTCCGGTACCATAGTTAGAACCAAGCTTACCACGACTAAATCGAAGCTTACAAAGGCTACAAATGGCTACGTTTTCCTTTTTTGGGCAAACACTAAAGAAGTCCCAAACTGGAGACTTGAAATGTCTTCGGGGGCCGGAGGAGGCGGCGATACTGGTGGTGGTGGTCCTGCTGCTAATGACAGATGAAGTGGAGGATGTGGATTGCCGAACTTCAGTACGTTTTGCACTTTCACCACCACGAATTGAGGTCGAGGACGAGGTGGGTACCTTCTTGCGAAGAAATATGGAAGCGGTAGGTTTTGGTGTACTACTTAACTCCAAATCTAATGATTCCATTTCCATTGCCTCCTCGCCGACATCATCATCACGCTCAGCAGCTTCTCGGGATAGGGTCAAAATGTCTCTTTGCTGCATGCCCGGTGGGGCTGCAGTGACCTTTGTGATGACTGGCTCGTCGTCATCGTGAGAGGCTTCATCACCAGCAGTATCTGTCACTTCTTGTTGAGCCTCATCACACTCCATAGGTTTGAGTTTTTGGACGACCTTCCTTTTACGCTTAGGTACCGGTGGCAGATCATGGTGTGCCTCTGCCTCACTGTCAGACCGCAGTTGTCGTGGTTCCCAAGACAGATCACTTGCACCAGAACGAGGTGGGCTTGAAGAAGATGTAGACACCCCCCTTGATCTTTTCCTTGCTAGGGATGTGGAAGACAATGAATGATCATCAGGAGGAGTGGCTTCCAATGATACCTCAGCTTCATTGTCGATTTCCAAATGTGCCCCTACTTCGGGAGGAACAACTATTGTGGGCACTTGTGAACGTCCATGCACCTTTGCTTGCGCATCTCCTTTTGCTGCCTCTCCTTCCACATGTACTTGGGCGTGTACTTGCACATGGTGTTGTTGTTGCGGCTGTGGTTGTTCAACACTTGTCAGATGAGTTACAACAACCTGTGTTGATTCAGGGACATTGCTGCTACTTTCTTGCGATGAGCCAACATCACTGGTCGATGGTGATTGGAGAAGTACACTGACTGCCTCTGAAGCACTCAAGGGCTTTGACTTAAGTTGGCGTGGTGGTGGAGGCACTGAACCCAATGGAGCAGGGGTGCTGCTCTCAGGTTGGTCCCCAGCAGATCCTGCTGCTGCAGGCGTACTTTTTTTTTTGCTCCCAAAAAAAGTGGCGGGTGGCACACCAGCCTCCTTGGTAACTTGCTTCTTCTGCTCCTTACTAGCAACTTTCTTGCTAGAGGAGCTACGGAGAACTTTCTTTGGGGCCATCTTCTTCAGAGCAGGTCAGACAGCAGGCCGCAGTTGCACGAATTGTAGAGTTGTCTGAGGCCAGACGTGACGTCGCGTGACGTTATGCTGCACACACACACCGCTGCAGGACTTCTTCCTGGCACTGGTGGTTCTCTTGAGTCTTGTGCACCTAAAAAAAATGGAAGACAGAGGAACATCAGTTCAGTTATAGAGCACAAAAAAATCGAAAAACACTGCAAAATCAGCACAATCCCAATCCATCCATGCCCTCCATAATGTTTAAATTCAAGACAACCCACAGAAAGACTAGGCCCATGCAAGACTCACTACCCCTGGGCATAAATAAAGGTTGAAAAGTAGGCAAAATGGTTGGAGGCCTAACAACAAAGCCTGCATTCAAAATGGCCACTTGCCTGCCAAGCACATGGCCAGTGCCTGTAGCTGCACTCAAAATGGCCACCAGCCACATGGCATGTCCCTCCCCATGAACACCCCCAAAAATCGAAAAACACTGCAAAATCAGCACAATCCCATTCCATCCATGGCCTCCATGATGTTTAAATTCAAGACAGCCCACAGAAAGACTAGGCCCCATGCACCACTCACTACCCCTGGTCAAGGCCCCAACAACAGGTCAAAAATCGAAAAACACAAAATTTTACAAAAAAAAAAAATCGAAAAACACAGAAAAATCAGCACAATCCCAATTCATCTATGGCCTCCATGATGTTTAAATTCAAGACAACCCACAGAAATACTAGGCCCATGCAAGACTCACTACCCCTGGCATAAATAAAGGTTGAAAAGTAGGCAAAATGGTTGGAGGCCTAACAACAAAGCCTGCATTCAAAATGGCCACTTGCCTGCCAGCACATGGCCAGTGCCTGTAGCTGCACTCAAAATGGCCACCAGCCACATGGCATGTCCCTCCCCATGAACACCCCCAAAAATCGAAAAACACTGCAAAATCAGCACAATCCCATTCCATCCATGGCCTCCATGATGTTTAAATTCAAGACAGCCCACAGAAAGACTAGGCCCCATGCACCACTCACTACCCCTGGTCAAGGCCCCAACAACAGGTCAAAAATCGAAAAACACAAAATTTTACAAAAAAAAAAAATCGAAAAACACAGAAAAATCAGCACAATCCCAATTCATCTATGGCCTCCATGATGTTTAAATTCAAGACAACCCACAGAAATACTAGGCCCATGCAAGACTCACTACCCCTGGCATAAATAAAGGTTGAAAAGTAGGCAAAATGGTTGGAGGCCTAACAACAAAGCCTGCATTCAAAATGGCCACTTGCCTGCCAGCACATGGCCAGTGCCTGTAGCTGCACTCAAAATGGCCACCAGCCACATGGCATGTCCCTCCCCATGAACACCCCCAAAAATCGAAAAACACTGCAAAATCAGCACAATCCCATTCCATCCATGGCCTCCATGATGTTTAAATTCAAGACAACCCACAGAAATACTAGGCCCATGCAAGACTCACTACCCCTGGCATAAATAAAGGTTGAAAAGTAGGCAAAATGGTTGGAGGCCTAACAACAAAGCCTGCATTCAAAATGGCCACTTGCCTGCCAGCACATGGCCAGTGCCTGTAGCTGCACTCAAAATGGCCACCAGCCACATGGCATGTCCCTCCCCATGAACACCCCCAAAAATCGAAAAACACTGCAAAATCAGCACAATCCCATTCCATCCATGGCCTCCATGATGTTTAAATTCAAGACAGCCCACAGAAAGACTAGGCCCCATGCACCACTCACTACCCCTGGTCAAGGCCCCAACAACAGGTCAAAAATCGAAAAACACAAAATTTTACAAAAAAAAAAAATCGAAAAACACAGAAAAATCAGCACAATCCCAATTCATCTATGGCCTCCATGATGTTTAAATTCAAGACAACCCACAGAAAGAATCAGTCCACCCACCACTGAGTACCCCTGGGAAAAGGCCCCAAAACAGCCCAAAAATCGAAAATCCCAAAATTTTAGTTGCAGCAACTGTAATGCCCCAAACAAACTTACTTGTAAAATTTCTAATCCAACAGTGATCCAAAGAAAGTCAAAAAGGCCTCAAATCCAAAGATCCAGCAGCATCCACAAAAGGTAATCCTTCCAGGTCCACATCCGAATGAAAAGTGACCAGGAGATGGACAAAGCACTGGGAGGAGCCTGCTGAACAGGAACAGGAAGTTGAAGACTATGGGGCACTTCCTTCCTCCCACCCCCCTGCCCCCCTCCCCAAAATGGACTCCTCGCTAAAAAAGTGCAGGCAAATGTCAAACTAAGGAGTTATTCACATAAAAATCATCATTTCTAGAAGGTTTATGCTGCTTGCTGGTGGATTTCTTGTGCAGAATTGCAAATTTATATTTTCG
Source organism: Lissotriton helveticus (assembly GCF_964261635.1). Lineage (NCBI taxonomy): Eukaryota > Metazoa > Chordata > Amphibia > Caudata > Salamandridae > Lissotriton > Lissotriton helveticus. The sequence goes on from NC_136063.1 coordinate 88,550,732, forward strand.
CGCGCCGCATCTCAAATCTCGCAATTGCGAAGTACCGCGAGACGTGATCTCGTCGTACTCGCGTTGACAAACTATCGCTGGCAAGCCGCGATGACGTAATCGCGCTCGCCAATTCCCGCGGGATCACACAGCAAGATCCAAAATGGCGCAGCACTCGCAAACTATCGAAAAAAACAACTCGGCAAACGATGATAAACGCCGCGCGCCGCAAAAATTGTATCACCAACGCCGCGCGCCGCCCAAAAAATCCGCTGCGTGCGAATTTGCGGATTTTGCGGGAAATCCGCAAATCTCGCGGATTGCGGATTTCCCGAAAATCCGCAAAATCCGCGAGCGGAACGGATTTTCCGCCCACGCTTACACCGGAGGACAACACAGACACCGGTTTGAGGTTAAAATCAACGTTTAGCCCACCAGACTCAGCGATACCGGTGGAAATATTAACATTTGAAAAAGCAGTCATTACGGAGGTTAATCAGATGAACCCCAATGACCGGAGCACCTTTCACAACACCAGCGGTGAAGAACATCGAGCCCTGAGGGAATTAACAAGTAACAACGAACTGATAATAAAACCAGCGGACAAAGGGGGAGCCATCGTCCTACAAACCCTTGAGACCTATGACAAGGAATGCAAGCGTCTATTAGCTGACGAGCGCAATTACAGAATCCTCCAAGAAGACCCTACGGAAAGACTACGGATAAAGATCGGAGGCATGGTAGAGGAAGGTCTAACCCGTAACTGGCTTAGTAAGAAAGAGGCAGACTTCCTACAACAACCATCACCGAAGATACCGTACTTTTACTGTATACCCAAAATCCACAAGAACATCAGCAATCCACCGGGGAGACCTATCGTCTCCGGGATAGGGTCGATTCTCGAACCACTATCTAAGTTTGCTGACGCCTTCTTGCGCCCTCTGGTTCAATCCACCAGCACCTACCTCAAGGACACCAAAGCCGTATTACAACTCCTCGAAGACAAACAATTCGACCCGGCTAGACAGTTCCTACTAAGCCTCGATGTAGAGAGCCTGTACACAAGCCTCCCGCATGACGAAACATTACAAATAATTGAAGAAGTACTTTTCAGCGAGAGATGGAAATATCAGACCCCACGCAATTTGGTCATGGAATGCATCTCCATAGCCTTACAAGAGAATTTTTTCCAATATGACCAGACGCTATACCTACAAACCCATGGGACAAGCATGGGCAGCACTTTTGCGCCGAGTCTGGCTGGCCTGTATGTGTACCATCTTGAACAAACAAAAATCCTCAACATCGACAATCCATACCATTCCCAGATCAACACATGGAAGAGGTACATTGACGATATTTTTATTATCTGGGATGGAAATATGTAGAGTGCCCAAGAGTTCGTAACATGGCTGAATGATCAAAATCGATTTCTAAAATTCACGAGCACAATATCAAACACCAGCATGGTATTCCTGGACCTGAACATATACAGCGAGGGAGGTAGATTGAAAAGTCGAACTCATTTCAAACCCACCTCGAGGAACTGCCTACTGAGATACGACAGTTTCCACCCCAGGCACCTGAGGGAGAACCTGCCCTATGGGCAGTTCTTACGCCTCAGACGAAACTGTACGGAACTGAACCAGTTCAATAACCAGGCAAAGGACCTCAAGAAGAAATTGATACAGAGGCAATACCCAGTGAAAACAATAAACAGGGCATTGAAGAGGGCAAAGAATAATCACAGGGAAGCACTCCTAGAAGACAACCCCAAGTCAAAGGAAGGAGAGAAAAGACCAATATGTGTCACAACATACTCGACCCTGTCGAATGAAGTGTCGAAAGTAATCGACAAACATTGGAGAATATTGAATTGTGGCCAGCTAAACTTTGAAAAACCGATGTATGCACACCGTAGAGGTAGAAATATCAAAGACATTTTGGTCCACACAAGACCTCGCCAAAACCCCACGGGCAGGCAAACCAACATTGGAGTACAAGGACATTTCCCCTGCGGAGATTGCAGCAGCTGCCACCTCACACGCAAAAGCAAAGAAATACACTTCAGAAATGGCACTTCATGGGAGCAAAGACAATTCTCGAACTGCAACACAAAAAATGTTGTCTATATGATTACTTGCCCCTGTGGCCTTGAATACATAGGCATGACATCCCGACCAGTAAAAGTAAGAATTGGAGAACACAAAAGTAACGTGCGATGCAAAAAAACAACTACAAAAATGGCATCGCATTTTTTGGACAAACAACACTGTGTCAACGACTTGCACTGGACTATAATTGAACGCTTGCCTTCTGAAAATGGCCTACTTCAAAAAGAGCAGCGCTGGGTTTTCCGTTTGGGCACTCATCTGGACGGCCTGAATGATGACATTCCTTGGGGTCAATTATCCGGATAGAACAACGGAGAAGGAACAGAAATTATCTTCTGATTCCGCAAAATAATGGTAGCCATGCTCACACCTCCCTTTTTCCGCCCCCCACTTTATCAAGTACAAGTGGTTCTTTTTAATAATACTCACAGGTCTCATACTATGTGCTCAGATCATGAACATGCCAGATCTATGTAAACAGAGGAGTAGTGTACCTAAATCACATGCAACCTTTTACTCATGCGCATGACAGTCAAAACCCATCAAAACAACCTGACATGCGCATGCGCGATAAGTAAGTGAGTCACTAACCCATTTTACATGCCCAGATCGACACACGTCCCCCCCTCCAACAGGTCAGTGATCATGATAGGCACAGAGACGGATGTCCCATATATGGTCTTAAAAATCACATCCGTTAATTAACGAATCATAGAGCGCCATAGGCCCCATATATACCACGAACCCTGCGCGCTAAACATTACCAGCGGAGTATAGCAGGGAGGAAAGAGGCCTACTTTGGCGGACTTTGTGAGTATGAGAACAGAAAGAAACTTCCTTTACAACGAAAATCCACTGAACATACTGAGAATAGTGAGGAAAGGACTAAATCCCCCTTTTTTCAAACCTTTTACAGATTAGGAGTCCACCTACCTACCCTGGCTTTCTGGACATGCTCGTAAGGCAGAACATGACAGTCTAAATGAGTATGAGTTCAGAACTATTAGTAACAAAAAGTGTGTCTTTTATGTATCCTTTGTGTCTGTGTTTCTTTTACAGGTTTATTCAACCGTTTGGGGCTCCAAGTGACTGCACTTGTTTGAGCCATTCCCGAGTGGCAACCAAACTCAAAAACTTTTTTCTTTTCTTTTTCAGGACATGCAACTGCATGATCCCGACAAACCGCTGTAGGCACACTATAGCCTAGTCTCTCACTGTAAATATTTTTCACTTTTTTCTAAAAATTTAGTAAACAACATTTTTTTACTAAAAAACACACGTGAGTAGGGTTGGGAAGTTGTGCACCCGTCCTGAAGAAGGAACACTGAGTTCCGAAACATGTTGACGCACACCAGAGGTAAAGTCCATAATCAAGACTACTAACCTCGCCTTGCACTTATTTTAATAGCACCAGCCAGAGTTTTCGAATAAATTTTTCTTACAACCTACTGGCCAGGTGTCTTTTTAATCCTCACCACACCCTTCACTCACATTCTCCCATATACCCCAGCACAAGCACATAACACACACCACACATAGTCAACCACTCTAGTGCTCCCGCGCAGCCGCTGGTCGTAGCACGCCGCATCCCTCTAGCGGGGTGCGAAGACCCCGATGATGAAGCATGACACCAAGGGGCCTGTTGGTGTGTGAGGGGTATTAAACAATATTTCTAGAATAATCCCCTTGACTCTTTATGAGCACAGGAGCACAAGCGTTAAACAAAGAACACAGTATAACATACAATAAGATGCACAATTATGGATAGGCAGGGTGGCCACTCAAACCATATATTAAGAAAGTGGTATAAGTACCACGCCTACACTGGACTAACGAAGGTTAGGACATAGGAGGCCCACAGGATGCGGGTGCAGTGTCTATAGGCAAACGTGTTTACCATACAAGTCAATGGTGCGTAAAAATCAGAAAGTTATAGGTTTAGGAGTCTTCCGACTGGACTAGAACTTAGCCACTAAAAGGTGGGACACTAGAGGTATAAACCACTATAGGACACCGGTGTAATCTCGTTACCTCACCCACAGGAAGCGGGTGCATAGGTGCCAAAGTGCGTCGGGTTTCTTCGTGGAGTTCTATGGAGCCTGGAGGTAAAGATGCTGCAGGCGGCCAGGAGAGAAGAGTCCGGTTGGATCCAAGGATGGATCAAAGATGTAGAGTACCTGAAAGCAGAGGGGACCGAGTCTAGGTCACTAGCCAGTGACCAGGATGGAACCAGGACGGAACCAGGCAGTGTTGGGTTGCAATCAGGTGCTGTCGAGTAGTTTTTCTCCGCTGCCACGTGGACCAGGAAGGATCGAAGATGACCAGCTGGTGGACACGAGCTTTCCCACAGAGGCTCTTGCTGTCGGCAGTGTCGGTTCTCGAATTGGAGTCACCAAACCTTGGCAAATGCAACCCAAGCAGGACTCAAAGATGTCTTCTGGATTGGACCGGGAAGGTCAGATCGATGGCTCCTTTTCAGGGGAGCTAGGGCCAGTCTAGAGCAACCAGACCAGCAGTGTAGTTTCGATGGATCATTGTCACAGAGGCCACTAGCCAACGGGCAACCAACCGGACAACGCAGCAGGCAGGAAATTTTTGAAGCACAGGCTGCTTGGGGCTGGGGCTTCTCAAACCCCAAAGCACAGCATTTAGGGTGCCTCCGGAGCTGCACAGGAAGCACTTTGTCGACTCTTCAAGATGGCCGGTCCCACGTCTCTCATCGCCTCCACGCGTCTCAGCTTTGCCAGGACTGTGGATCGGGCTGTTGGATGTCTGGGACTTGTTGATCTCTGTCGTTCGAGCTCTGGCGGGAGCAACGGCAAAGAAAGTCTTGATGCGCTGATGGTGCCTGCTTGCACAGGGTGGCCACTCCTTGACCACAAAGGAGATTCTTCAGTCTTCCACGTCGAGTGGGATGTCGAAGGGTCCAGAGTTTCATTTCAAAGTTTCAGTCAGTATGATCTGGTTTGCATTGGCACAGCTCCTACCTTTATTCCAAATCTAGGGGCTGGATCTCCTGCTGGGTCCCTCCTATTGGTGGGACCCAGGAAGGGGGTGGTTACACCCCTTTTCCTTTGTCCATTTTCACGCCAGAGCTGGGGCTGGAGCGCCCCAGCACCGGTTTGAACTGGACTTTGCATGGGACACCTTGTGTGCCCCGGGTAGTGTCTAGTTTCATTCAGCCCTCCCTGCCCAAATCCGCAGCCTTGAACCAGAGGATGGCAGTGATGAACCAGAGGGTGGCACTGGTGAAGCAGGGGGTGGCAGTGATGATCCAGAGGGTGGCAGGGATGAACCAGATGATGGCAGTGATCAACCAGAGGGGGACAGTGATGATCCAGAGGGTGGCAGTGGCAAACCAGAGGGTGGCAGTGATGAACAAGAGGATGGCAGGGATGAACCAGAGGATGGCAGTGATCAACCAGAGGGTGGCAGTGATGAACCAGAGGGTGCTGTGATAAACCAGAGGGGGACAGTGATGAACCAGAGGGTGCTGTGATAAACCAGAGGGGGACAGTGATGATTCAGAGGGTGGCATTGATGAACCAGAGGGTGGCAGTGATGAACCGGAGGGTGGCCGCGATGAACCACAGGGTCGCAAACAGGCTGGACACGTAGAAACAACATGGTTGTGACCGTTGCGACCACACAAGTAAGTTCGCGTTCCTGAACTTGTACAAAACCCTCCCGAACTGGCAAAAACAGCAAATTCGCAAATGCGCACGAATTCGCGAATTTTGCGAATTGCGAGTTCGCTTTCACACCAATTTGCGGATCGCGAATTCGCAAATTTCGCCCATGCTTACCAAAGACAGTGCAGATAGATCTAGTCTCCTAGTAAAGAAACAAGTACCACCGGGCATACATATAAAACTCATACTCTGTCAGTTCCTCTAACAAACCCAGGCCTTAGAAATTTTGAGAACCAAAACACACCTACAAATATAGTTTTCATGGTTAATGTCCCCAAACTCACTGAGACTAGAAGCCCTGAAAATGGCGAATCACTGATTAATAAATCAATCCATTGGATTTTTGGTAGGAGGCAGGGTTTGTGTTGAGGAGTAGGAAGTGGTGGCGCTCTGCGCAGTATGATGTTGTAGTTGAGATCGTTGTGCAGTAGGCATGCGGTGCAAAGGCAGGACAGGGGAACACAAACCCTTCGTGAAAAAGGCCCCTGAAATGATCTAGGCAGGCCAAGACCAACTGGAATGAGGACAGATCCTGTGCACACGCACGTTAGGTTGCTGATCCCAGTATCGTGCCTGGTTTTCTTTACTCGTAAAGGGTAAAATACTTCGAAAAAGGAAGCGAGGAATGTCAATGATTGGTGTTAATAAAGTTTTTATAAGTCAAACAATAGACAGTACAGTAAGGAGGTAGCCAGCCGACACGTGTTTTGTCACACCGTGAAGGAGGTGTAACTCATCAGGGCTGTTGGGCAATGCGCTGGGTGGAATCTTGTGGATGAGATGCGGTGGAGAAACGACTCTGACCGCAAATGCACGGGCGGTGAAACCGCCAAAGAGAGGTAGCTTGAGTCGGCAATGGTAACAGGGCCGGTGGTGTCCTGGGAACCGACTGAGCCTGGAGAGGAGCGCACACGATGAGTGCGAATAGCAGGGTGTGTCCTGGTACTATGACGTTTCTCCACCGCATCTCATCCACAAGATTCCACCCAACGCGTAGGCCAACAGCCCTAATGAGTTACACCTCCTTCACGGTGTGACGAAACACGTGTCGGCTGGCTACCGCCTTACTGTACTGTCTATTGTTTGACTTATAAAAACGTTATTTACACCAACCATTGACATTCCTCGCTTCCTTTTTTTCGAAGTATTTTACCCTTTACGAGTAAAGAAACCCAGGCACGATACTGGGATCAGCAACCTAACGTGCTTGTGCACAGGATCTGTCCTCAATCCATTGGATTTGTCATGTATGAGGGTGTCGTTCCATCATTAGGGAGGATATAACTAAAGCAAGAAGATGTATAATCACCAATACGACATTAGATAGTATTGAATTAACACTGGCAGATGCTAGTCTGGCTGAAAACCTGGTAGCATTAGAGTATAGAACGTCCTCCCCTGATTTTTCCCGTATACAATTAAGGCGTCGTCCCATTCTAACTGCAACTGTAAGTGGTGGGGTGAAGGAACATGCTCTAGGAATTGAAGGTCCTAGGTGAAACTTGGATGCTAACGATTGACTCTATCAGAATCCACCTGAAGAAGGGGAGAGGAGTTGCAAATCCTTCTGTCGCAGCACCCCTTCTCTGACCAACCAAGGGCTACCTTTGGCGCCTCCCATTCTTATTCCACAAGAAAATGTTACACATAAGGAAACCTCAAGGCTCACTTCCATTGATCAAACCCACTTAAACATCCTCTCCTGGAACATAGCTGGGTTAAAGAAAAATATGACAGTTCCCTTGTGGAACAAGTTTGTGGAAACTCATGGTATATGTTTATTCCAGGAGACCTGGAGTGTAACTGCACTGTATAAATCCGGCTACAGTACATTCCATATCCCAGCAGTGTCTACAGGAAAGGGCAGGCCTTCTGGAGGACTAACAGCTTGGATCAGATTAGATCTGGGCTGCTCAGCCTTCCTACATGACACCGGAAGTCCCGACATTATGTGGCTTACAATAAAAGGTCCGAAGGGAGGAGATCTATTGGAGCTCTTTAATGTCTATAGAAGAGGGACAATAAATGGAAAGTCCTCGACCATCTTAACACAGCTAGAAAATCAAATAAATAAGTGCCCCCGTCTGCTAAAATCATTGTGGCCGGCCACTTTAACTGCACATTCAAGCCACTGAGCAGTGAAGATCTCCTAGGGATAATTGAAGAGGATAGCAAATGGGCAGTGCCCCCCATAGACTTACCACCAGTAAAAAGATGGTCTGAGATTGTAATCCAAGTTAATGCTATAATATTAGAATATGGCCTAGGAGCCACAAATGGCAGAACCCTATCCGACATCAGGGGGAAAAATACTTACAATAAACTTGCATGCCCTTCCCGCATTGATTATATCTTGGTCGACTTACGCCTCTGGGCCGATGTCATTGACATGAAAGTGGGCCTAACTATTGACAGTGACCACAACCCTCTAATGCTAAAATTAAAGAATCAATGGGCCCCTCCCAACAAAAAATCTAATACCATTGGGAATTCCCTCTTCTTCACAAAGGAGTTAATTCTCTCAAATTGTGGTAGGCGTCTAAGGTGGCCCAAGGTCGTAGGACAGGACCAAAAACTAAAGAACATCTCCTCAATATCAGTGTCAAAGACAGCCGAACTCGGGACAGCTTCAGATAATATTCAGGGGGGTGGGGGAGGGGGGGTGAAGATCCCCATAATACACCACGAGACAATTGCTCAGATTGGTGCCCACTTCCTTGAAAGATGATGCAGTGGCCACACTAGGAGACAAACAAAAAGCTCCAATTCATGGTACACCGAGTCTTGCAGGGAGAAAAGGCAAGTACTAATATCTGCGGTAAAGGGGAAAAATCCCACCTTAGTCAAAATAGTGAGGATGGAGAACAACCTATCACTAAAGCAAGCAAAACGTGATTGGGAAGAGGTACATTGGCAGGACCTGAAAGTTGCCTGTACCAAGAGTGATTCCGCCTCCTTTTGGGCTCTAATCAAGATGAGAGATACGAGGGACAACATCCTAATCCTGAACCATATTGGAGATCAGGCCTGGTGGGATCACTTTTCCCAACTGTACACAGAGGAACCCGAGGCCCTACCTACCTCTCAGTTGCAGAGAATTTGGGTTCCACTTACACTTGAAGATACCAATCTCTTCCAAATGAAATATATTGAGAATGCAATTAATTGTACTAATCCTGCAAAGGCGGCAGGCCCAGATGGTATCCCGGGCGAGAACCACAGAAGTGGGCCCAATATATCCTGCTTTTAATCAACAATATAATGAAAGGAGCAGAAGTCCCTATATATTGGAAAGGAGCAGAGGTCATACCTATATATAAAAAGGGAGAACCCCAGGACCCTGCCAACTAGATGCCTATCAGCCTAATAGATACCATGCAGAAAGTGGTTGGCAGAGCCCTTCTAAATAGGATTCAAAATTGGATGGAGGAGGAAGATGTTTTTCCACCTATCAAGCAGGTTTTAGGAAAGCTACCAGTACAGTAGACCAAGTGTTTGGATTACTTCTTCTCTATTGGAAAGTAGTCATAAATGGCAAGGGAAGTCTATACCTTGCGTTCATTGATCTTGAAACCGCATTTGATTTAGTGCCGCAAGAGAAGCTATGGTCAGTGCTCCAGGAAATGGGCTTACCCTCCTACCTTTTAAATCTTTTAATACGCCTCCATGATTAAACCTACGCCCAAGTTAGATGGGGGGATCACAGGCAAACCACAGACAAGATACGGGTCAACAGGGGGGTCCGCCAGGGCTGTGTGATGGTTCCTACCCTCTTTTCACTTTATGTGAATGGAGTGGTTAGTTTTTTGAGCCAATTTCCAGCAGATGCTCCAACCTTGGCAGGGGAAAAAATCCATACCCTCCTCTTTGCCGACGACACTCTTTTAATCTCAAAAACCCCGATGGGCCTCCAGAAACTCCTCACCCACTTTCAATTGTTCTGTACACAAAGGCGCCTAACGATAAACATAACAAAGACTAAGTTTATGGCTTTCAATCCGGGGAAACATTTTAGAAACAATCTCACTCTCAATGGTTCCCCCTTAGAGAGAGTCCATTCCTTTGATTATCTGGTATTAGGTTATCCGATAAAATGCATTGGGTGGACTCACCTGAACAAAATGTTACTGAACCATAAGCGGGTGGTGGGTGCCATCGGTAGGGACCAAAGGTCAACGTCAACTAGATTGGTAGCTCCTGCCCTAGTAGTCTGTAAAGGTAAAGCTTTGAGCTCAGCAATGTATGGCACTGAACTTTGGGGCTTCGAAAAAACGAATGAGATTGGACGATCAGAGAGTAAATTCTTTAGAGATCTGGTATCCGTCCCTACCAATACACCACTCAAGCCCCTACTCTCTGACATTGGCAGACGCCCTTTTAGTGAGGTGGCTAGACTTCGCCCTCTTCTGTACTGGGTAAGACAAAGACGCACCCCAGAACTCCATCGCTATGCGACGGGCCTTTCTGAGCTCATTACCCTGGATACCAACAAAAGGGTTAAGTGGCTTAGAGATCTGAAGGACTTACTGACCAAGCTGGGCTTTGCCGAAGCTTGGGCCAAGCAGGTCGCTCCGACTAAGAGAGAGTTAAAAAAGAATTACTGGAACTGGGTAAATCACCAGGTCTTACATAACCCAAGGCTTGGCAGACTATATGACGAGTTCCTCCAGCATAAATCAGTTGGATCCCTGGAACCTTATCTAGATTTTATCAGGACACCCAGAGACAGGGCACTATATATGCAGTTTAGATTTGGATCCCTAATGCTAAATACCACACTGGCAAAATGGGACCCAACAACCTCCACCTTAGCTAACTGCCCCTGCTGTGATGCACAGCAAGAAACTGTAACCCATCTATTCTTTGCTTGCCCAGGAAAAAGCGAGCAAGGGCCAAATGGCTCAAGCCTATGTGTATTTTATTGGGCACTAGAAACCACGTTGATGCTCTACAAATCCTGAGAACGGTGTTGCCAAGTACCTGGGGTGTGCGTGGATTATCAGTATAAAGGCACAATCAAGGAAGAATGTCCAAATAAATACCATCTAATCTGGGGATCTGAGAGTTAATTTACACATAGAAATGATTTACGAAGTACTGAAGATTAACTGTTTTGTATGGGACATGTCTTAGCTAATCTGTAATTTTAAACCCATTGATCAATTGTCAATTAAGATATGAAGCCTAATTTTAGAGTGGACGGTATAGCACATTTTTAAAACTTGTTTTTACAATATGAAATGTTAACTTTATAATCTTTTATATGACTGTGAAATGCTTTTATGATACTTGCTATTGAATAAAGCTTATTCGAAATAAATGGGGGGCATGGAACAGTTACTGACTAAGTGGCTCACCGGCTGGCTTCCTCCATAGTTGTTGTCCTGTACTTTGTTGTAGAAAGGGCACACAGGGCAATGATGCAGAAGTCGCCCCCGGAAGCCAGACCAAGGCCTTTCAGTGCAGAGATTTTGAATTACCACGACAGGGACATGATTTGAAAGCAATCCAGACAAAGAACCCCTGATGTTCAAAAACACTTGCATCCTCAAATTTCATGAATACACAAGACTAGTCCAGCAGAAGCAACAGTAATTTATGGCAGCTGAGGCCCACCTTGGTGAGCTGAAACTTCCCTATGCATTGCTGTATCTAGCCAGGCTGAGGGTGGTGTACCAATCCCGAATGCTATTTTTTGAGTCACCAGAAGTCTCCGTACACACAACAGGATTGTCCCGTACTTTGGACCACACTGGCATTTTAAACAAGCATTTGAAATGCAATAGGTCTCGCATTTACGCAAGTTTAAGCTATTGACATTGCAAATAACAATGGCTTTTATTTATGTTTTCGTTTTTAAAATATAAATAAAAGGCGTTGTCATTTACAATGCCACTAGCTTAAACTCGCGTAAATGTGAGACCTATTGCATTGCAAATGCTTTGACTGGTCTGGCTCCCGCGCTTCCATGCTGTGTGCCAAGCATACGTTGTATAAATGGACGGGCATACTGTAAGTGCTGGACTGGCTCCCTCTGGAAGAGAACTGGGCCTTGTCCCGAGAAATGAGGCTATTTAGACCGGAGGAAAGCGGTCCATGGCACACCCGCGGGGGCGCTGACCTCACTGATGAGGGCCGCCTGCGTGTACGTGTGTCGGCTCAACACATCTGGACGCTCTGAGGCAAAAAAGCGGATAAGTCACCAAAAGAGTGATTTTGAAACAAAGGCAGCTCTGGAAATGCGTTTTCTTTTCGGAGGCGCCGTGACAGGAGACATCAGTGCTCTTGGTGCGTGCAGGTATCGCTTAGGAGCAACTGCCAGACAGAGCGTGGGGATTTTCAGCTCCGCAGCGAAAATGCAATGCATCTGCCCAATGATCCTGTAGACAACTAGTCAGGGCCAGTCTCCATCGCTGTCCTCTCCCAGATGCCTCGTCGAACCCGTGGATCTCACCTCATTAACGCAGCACTTGGGCCCAGTGTCTCGCCTTTGCTTTTCCTTTGCTTGTCGTAGGTCTCTGCTGCATGGCTCGTCTTCAGGGCCAGACGTCGAGCTGCAACTCATAATCGGGTCTCGGCTCGGTAGGCCTCTTCCTCCGCTGCTCATCCAGGGCTATGCCACGTACCCTCTTCTACTCCGGGCACTTTCCCTGGTTCCAGAAAGGACTCCACACTGTAGTCTCAGCGTTGAGCTCCATGACTCAAAACCAAGGGAAAGTGAAAGAGCATCGCACGCTGTAGGCACGGCGCGAGCGTGCACATCGGCGTGGCCTACGGCTCGTGCCCAGTGGCAGCGCGTAGAACTCGGTGAAGAAGGTGAGAGCGGTTGTCGCATTCCAAGATGACCAGCGGGTCTTTTCGTGAGTACATGCTGGCGCAGCCGAGGGCCCAGAGGATCCACAGCCCATGCATCATTCTACCAGTAACAGCACTGCAGGGCCGGTAGAAGACCAGCCATAGAGAAGGAGGAGGGAGGGTAAGCAAAAGCACGCAATGTTTGGTGTTGAGGGAGAGGGTGGTGGGTGGGGGTGGAGGGGGTGTGTGAGTGTGTGTGTATGTGTGTGTGTGTATGCATGTGTGTGTATGCGCACGCACACACAGTTACTGCGTGCGGCTGGCTTGTGTGGACGGAAGGGGGACAGGAGATGTGCATGGCGCGTTCACATTTCCAGTCCGGCCTGCGCATGCCACTCTCCTGTCTCCCTTCCGAGGCAAGTGAGCAACAATAAGTCTTGCTGACGACAGTGCTTCGCGCTGCGTAGCCAGGTGCGAGACATAAAAAAAGGACCTATCAAAGCCCTTAGTTGTTACGGGAAACATGCATTTCACACATACTATCAGCCTTTGCATTAAATGAGGGTCCATTGTATACATTATTTAGGAACTACCCACAGAAAGGCTGGGAATCCTAACGGGGCAAACTCTTCCTACTTCACGTGCCAGGTCCAGACAAGACGGATCTGTGAATAGTCATGTTTAATATACTACGTTGCCCGGGGGGGCGTGGCTTGCAGCCGAGCATGCCAGACGCGGGCTGAGTTAGCTCCGTCATGAAAAGCCCTAAAATATTGACAAATTATCCTGAACCTGGTGAAAATCCCTACCTCCAGTGCACCCGAGACACAGTGAGGCTGTTGCGGGCGCTGACGGGCCGTGGGAAACATCGGGACCTCCCGACCGACGTTCTGAGGCGGAACTACGGTGGGGCCTAGAGAGAAAGGGAAAGCCGCGGCCCACAGCTATACTGGAACGGACCGGAAGTGGTGCTCGGGCGGCGTGCGAAAGGGAGCACTGCCGGATGCCCCCGGTTTCAGGTCGGAACTGGGCGCCGGAGCTCTCCCTGTGCCCCGACGATCGCCCTGAATACTGAGTGGAGTGTGTTATGGGCATGAATAGTGTCTGATATTCGCGGAAACAGAGGTGGACCCGCGGCATACAGGCAGCGTGTGCGAGGGAGTCCCGGAGCCGGCCATTAGAGGAGTGCGAGCAAGGCTGTCGGGAAACGTCGCTGACGCCAGATCGACTTCGGCGACCCTGCGTGACTGTTGACTATCGGTTCGCCCACAGGAGGCCTGCGGGGACGGAAGACACCAGAATCAGGTCAGGCAGGGGCCCAAGGGGAGGCCCGGTGTGCAGCCCCTGGGACGCCCCGCAGAAGAGCAGGGGATGATTGACCTCGGACTGGAGGTGGGGAAGAAGCAGGGGGATCGGAACTGAGTGCCGCGCGCGGTGCTCACTGGAATCGGGAAGCCGACCCCGTGAGGATCTGCATCGGGCTGATGGCCCCAAGAGAGGTGGGAGAGGGCTGTCCGTGCTACAGTATACAGGACACCTACTACCGAACCAAGGTGGAAGAGCATCAGACAGAGTGGGCACAGAGCAGAGAACCCAGCTCCGACCGAGAAAGTGGACATTTTCAGGGGGCACTGAGATCAGGCATAACGCCACGACATCGAGAAGCCGGGAATGCAAACACTGTTATTCCTCCAAGACTCAATGGCGAATGGCTGTGGTGGCGTGTGATGAGGCGGGTCCATGACGCAGATAGGCACGTGGCCAGAAGACGACCCTGCATAGTTGAGGCAGTTCGCGGCCCGCCTCCTCACCTCCCCCCCCCTGTGAAGACACACTACGACAGGGGGACTCGCCCATTGCGGCACCCTGTACTTATTAAAATTACATCACAAGCCATTGGCGTACCCCCTGCCTATGAGTAACAGCTGGCATAGAGGCAGTGGAACTGGGACACGGAATACTGAGACTTCTGGCTCCTGGTGCATCTGTGGATGAGGTGGCGGGTGGCAGCTGGTGACCGCTGAAGAGCGGGTTGCAAGTCTAGAGTCATAGCACTCTGGGGGATATAGGAGATGACCCAAGCTCGCAATACCTAACCCACGACCGCCAGGGGCACGGGCGGGCGAAAACGGGGAGGATCACACTGGAAGAGGACACACGTCCACCGCGGACCAGGCCACTGGTGGAAGTTCGGCAGCACCGCAACGGAGACATTTACCCCCCGGGTGGGAAGACAAACGGTACTCAGAGGTATCCTGCGGGGTAGGGAATAACAGGGCACGATGGGACGCAATAGAGACCGGCAGCAGGACCCGGCCCCTGATGGAGCGGTGCATTCCTCTGGCTCGGATGGCTATCTGGCATCCACCAATGAAGATATAATCCCACCGACTGGGATGAGTGCGCAGGATGCGAAACTGGATCTCATTCTGATGGAAATCAGGGCCTCTAGGGAAGCACTGGAGGCCAGAATTGACACGATGTCGACGGGCCTCTCCCTGCTGAAAGACGACCATAAGAAATTAGCGGAAAAAGTTGCGGAAAACAAGATCGCCCTGACCGACCTCATCCCACAGCAGACGGAACACTCCACACGCCTGGAGGCACTAGAGAAACAGCTCAAGGGATTGAGAGACAGGGTGGATGATGCGGAAGGATGCTCGCGTCGTAACAACATCCGCATTTTGGGCGTGCCAGAGCGAAGCGAGGGGGCCAATCCGACCAGGTTCGTGGAAGACTGGTTGAAGACAATAGTGAACCCTGCGGAACTCACCCAGATGTATAGCGTCGAGAGAGCACACAGAGTACGACCGAGACCGCCGAGACCAGGGGTGCCACCGCGTCCGTTGATAGCACGTCTTCTACATTTCAAGGACAGGGACACTATCTTGAAATCAGCAAGGGAGGCCGGGGCATTAAAATACGACAACCGGACAATCTCGATCTACCCGGACTTTACACAAGCAGTGCAGAAAGCCAGGGCATCCTTCTGGGGAGTGAAACGCGCCCTGAGAGACCATAATATGAAATACGCTTTATTTTGCCCAGCGAGACTAAAAATTATCCATGGTGGCAAGTCCTATTTCTTTGATGACCCGAAGGAAGCATCTGAATGGATGGAGGTGACACTCCCAACCGCCCACCGAGAGACATGGAAGCGGAACTGAGAAACCGGAACCAATCCACAACTGAGGACAGCACTCCGACCCAGAATAAAGCTCCAGAGGCAGGGTCGTCACAGGGCGGCCAACAACAAACGTTGGGAGAAGGGAACCCAGTGGTCCTGATGATGCTTACAACTAATGCTTTGGCAGAGCACGACAAAAACATTGATATGGTATCGAACAGCCAAGGCAGCTCAAGCACAGTGGCATCAGACACGGATGCTAGCCTGCACCGATCCCCACGCATAACGGCACAGATGGCAGAGGACATGTGAAAGTGGGCGGAACTGAGGTGCCTTGGTAATGTATATGTGACTCTGACAGACTATGAGGAGGGAGGGAAAAGGAACCAGGACAAATGTTGCTAATAGGGTAGTAAACGGAGACCTGTTGTAAGTTACCCGCAGAGAGAGTGCGGGTGGGCACACGCCCCCCAGGCGTAGGTATGATGGCATTCAGTTCATACCCCAGTTGGGTACTATGGTTTGGTCCCACACAGTTATGGAGTGGGGACCTTAAAGTTGGGGAGGTACGCACAAATATGGCACTTACAATGTACAATCTGATGATATGTGAGGGAGGAGTGTGGACAGGAATCGTGGGAGGGGAGGATACCTGTCATGTCGAGCTCTAATCACTATCAGTTCTGCACTTGGAATGTGCGAGGCATGGGATCGGTTCACAAAAGGCATAGGATAAGGGCACAGCTGAACAGGAGGCAAACGCAGATAGCATATTTACAAGAAACACGCCTGAATAAGGCGGAGGGGGAGAAACTGGCTCGCAAATGGAAGGGCCAACTGTACACCACTGAATATTCAGCATTCTCAAGGGGGGTGGCTATCTGGATCAGGAATACTGTGCCGTTTACATTAGTGGAGAAGCGGGTGGACAAGAACGGTGGTTACGTGTTCGTACGAGGGACACTGGATGGCACAAGTATAATGTTGGGCGGTATATACGCCCCCAATTCGGAGCAATCAGGGTTTTTTGATGACATTAGCGGAGTACTGTCGGACTGGGTGGGACAACATTGGGTGATGGGGGGACTGCAACGCGGTTCTGGACCCTACGTTGGATAGGTCACACCCACCACTGCATGCGACAGGTAGTAGGATACAGGCTATGGCACTGGCACAATGGGCGAACGGGTGGAAGTTGGACGACGCGTGAAGGGTCCTGAACACGCACAACAGGGAATACACGTTTTACTCCCCACCACACAGGTTGCACACCAGGATTGACCGCATATTTTGCTCTAGGACACTGCCGGGGTCAATCACCACAGTACTACATATGGGTAAGACCCTGTCGGACCACAATCCAGTTGAGTTGTCCCTGCAGTGGGGGAGACTGCCAACTCCCATTCCGACATGGCGCCTATCGCCAGGTTTGCTGGAGGACCCAGGGTTCAAATCCTCACTGCTAGACGCCAGCATAAAGTATTTCACAGAGAACGAAAACACTACCAGTAGCTAGCAAATACAGTGGGACGCCTTCAAGGCAACTTTACGAGGAGTGGCAATGGGCACTAAAGTAGGAGTGAAACGCCTAGTACTTGAGAAGTTGAGGACAGTAGAGGGAAGCCTGGCGGCACTAGAAGGTGAAGCGGTGGGCACAGACGGCAACCTCACCCAATTACAGGAGGCACGTATCCAGCACGCCGAACTCCTGAAAGAACTTAGATTAATAGATTATAGGGAATACACAAACAGAGTACACACGCAAGCTGATAGAGCGGGTACACTGCTAGCACGCCTGATGCGCAATGCTCCAGACAGTGTCCCTATAACAGAAGTGTGTGACCAGGATGGTGGCATAGTACGGACCCAAACAGATATAAACAATACGTTCCGGACATACTACGCAGACCTGTACAGTGCACATGCACCGCTCTCAGAACCGGAACTAGAGTCCTTCCTGACCGACACATGCATTCCACAACTGACAGATATGCAACAACACGATCTCTCTAAGCCCTTCACACTGGCGGAAGTCAGACAGGCCATAAAAGCACTGACGAGGAACAAAGCACCGGGCTCGGACGAGTTGCCGGCGGAATTCTACCTGACTTATATTGACCTACTGGCCCCACGTCTCCTTGCGCTCTACAAAGAAGCACTGGATTGCGGAGAGCTGCCAGAATCGACGCTGCAGGCTCTGATAGTATCTATGCTGAAACCAGGGAGGGCGGCACTACACGTAGAGAATTACAGACCACTCTCACTACTCAATACGGATGATAAAATCCTCAGTAAAATATTGGCAACTCGATTGTCACAATATATACCAGATGTGATACACCCAGATCAATGCGGATTTGTACCAGGCAAGAGCACCGCATTGAACCTCAGGAGACTTAGTCAACTTATGGCCCGAGGGGAGAGAGGGGAGGACAATGAGGGGTGTATATCCCTAGACCTTAAGCAGGCCTTTGATTCCCTAAAATGGGATTATATGCAGGCAGCGTTGAGCAAATTTGGCATCCCGCAGGATTACATAAAATGGGTCGCTCTACTCTACCACAAGCCCACAGCACACATTAGGACCAATAGATGTATCTCTGCCCCACTTACCATTGCGAAGGGAACACGACAGGGATGCCCACTACCGCCTTTACTCTTTATAATAGCCCTGGAGCCCCTGATGATAAAAGTCCGCACACTGGCGGATACCATGGGGATTACCAGACTTCCCGCCAAACACATCATCTTTGCATACGTGGACGATATACTACTGTTCCTTCGCGACATACCAAGACCCCTGGAGCAGATATCGGAGGTGTTTAGTGAGTTCAAAGGGTTATCGGGACTCGCGATTAACGCATCCAAATCATACGGGTATAGCTTTCACAGGTCTGTGACGGATACGCACATACAGTTTACACCATACCAGTTCCAAATAGCGCCAGTAACCTTCAAATACTTAGGCATTCAAATTTACAGGGACGCACAGGATCTGCTGGAGGGCAACTTGGGTAAGGCCCTCAATGCACTACAACCACAAGTACGCTTCTGGAATACTCTGCCATAGTCAGTTGCGGGCAGAGTGGCGATATCGAAAATGGTGGTCCTGCCCGGACTGATATATTTTTTCACAAATTTGTCCGTCCTGGTGCCCATGGCCTTCTTTAAACAATTACACACGCTGCTGACGGAGTTGGTGTGGGGCACGGGCAGGAGACGCATAAGTCTAGCTAAACTACAATTGCCAACGGACGGTGGGGGCATGGGAGTACCAGATCTGATAGCATATGGCTATGCTTGCCAGCTTCAATGGTTAGCTTACTGGCTAGCAGGGCGCAACCTACACGAGTTGAACATGACGGAGGCGGACAGAACTAGGGGATGTATACACCGACTGTTGCTCCCCAAAGCGACAATACCAGACTCGGACCCTCCTTTGCTTAGACTTGCGATCTAACAGTGGAGGGCGGGACTCAGGTACACTGGCGGACGGCAGCCTTATGCCCCCACGATACCCCTTCTGGGCATCCCCCTAGAAACTGGCACGCTCACGGAACGTAAACTGAGATTATGGCACGAGGCTGGGGTGACACAAGTGGGGGACTTCTTCTCGGAGGGCAGGCTTCTTCCCCACGCAGACTTCATGCAATTACACCAGACTCCGCGGTCTCTGTTTCTATTACATGCACAAGTAACTCACTATATATCTGTACATTGGTCGAGAGAAGGTGTGGAACCGACGACGACTGCCCTGCTCACTATGAAATATCTAATAGGATTGGGCAGCCATTTAACAAAGTGGCTCACTAGGGGCATTAGAGCGAGTAAAGCTACACCGCTGCAGTCTCTCCGCAAACGTTGGGAGGGTGACACGGGCGGAGAAGTGGGTGATAAGGACTGGGGTAAGATAATAAAGTTCCCCAAGAAAGTATCACGCAACCCTAAGTTCAAATACATTCAGCTCACGATTGTCCATAGGGCATACCTCACCCCCCCATAGACTACAGGCGATGTTTCCTGAGACGTCCGGCCAATGCCCCAGATGCCACCGTGATGACGCGGGTATGCACATATGTTTTGGGACTGCCCTAAGTTAAGGCATTACTGGGCCACAATCCATCATATCCTCACCGAGATTGCCCCAGGCAGACCCTACGACTCACCACTATACAACATACTGGGAATGGGCCACAAAGAAAAAAAGAGAACTGTACCCACTAGTTTTGTAGACCTGACGCTGTTATTAGCGAAGAGGGTGATAGCAATGAAATGGAAGTCGGCGAAACCGCCGAGTGTGGAGGCATGGTGCAGCGAGGTGTTAAGATGGGGGAAGGCGGAAGGCCAGGAACTACAAAGGGAGGAGCAAAGAGGCCTACGCAAAAACCTGATTTCCCTAGACTGGAACTCGATGGTAGTGGGATTTGAAACGTATGCGAAGGAGCACATTGATTAAATACTTATTCCGACACTGGCTGCGGGGGAAACCGGCATGGGCGGGTGAGGTCACCTTTATAGAGGACTGGCCACACTCCGCCATGAACTGTATGCACGTAGTACAGGTTGCAGACTTAGAACACAGCATACTCTGCAGTTGCAATGTAACGTGAGAAAGGCACGACAAATGTATATTACACCGCAGAATATTAAGGAATGGTTCTTGCACACATGAGAAAAATATATATCACATGTAAGTGCCGGGGGGTTGGGAGGGGAGTTTCGTTGATGAAACGTTGAAATGACAGTATACTTGTAATACTATTTCTTGTCATTGGGGAGGCACTATACCACACAACATAAACGGAAAGAGTAGTTATGTTGTTGATAAGACGTTGATGACACCGTGATCCATCCTGTAATGCTGAGATGATGGAATGAATATGACTGTAATGGTGACCTACTGTGACAATAAACATATTTAAAAAAAGATATATATATATATATACAACGTTGCCCAAAAGGGGGAGAACACGACACACGAGATTCAGAATTGATTCTATAAGACTAATGACCGCGCTAGGAGCAATATCAAAACCTTTCGACGCTGCAACAGCTTTATCAGCAATAGAAAGCAAGCCTTGAGAAAGTTCGCACGTGTAAAGAAACACGTATCAGCTGTCATCGGCTGTTCATCAACCATCACTACCTGGAAGGCCATAGGATTAGGACCTCCAGTCTGGCCGTTACTATTGCTCTTGCTTGTAGTGCTCAACCAATTTTCAGACTATATATACAATGTGTATATTACATGTAGTGTTCCAGGACTATTAGACATATTTGTGTACTATGTTTGAAGTTATACTCAACTGCTAAAATAAAACATTGGACTAATTAACATTAAATTGAACAAGAAAAATACTCATATTTGATGTTCTCTTGTCTTTTTGCTTGATTTATTTGAAATGTTTTCTATCTTTGATAATCATTGTTGTAGGACTTCTAGTACTGGCCATTTAGCTAAATGTAATGACTATACCGTAAATTGTTTTAGTCAAATATTACAGTGCTGAGGTACAACTATTTTGTATCGCCAAGAACTGGACAGATGAAACAGTGAAAATCCGGCCCGCACGCCGCTAAGGTTGGAATCAAATTCCTTGTCCAGTGAGGTCGTCCACATCCCACCCAATAACAAAATCAAAGGAACCAGGAGGTTGAGATTTAGACGCCAATCCTGCAGCGATCAAAAACAGATCCACTTCAGTGGCACAGCAGGGGTCTTCAGCCTCATAGGTACGCCGGGACTCCCCCAGGATGAAGCATGAGCGGGGGCTAGTACCTTTGTTTGACTCTAAATAGTTGAGGGGAACGCCTGTTAACTATGGGCAGGTTATTGGTGAAACAATGGTGGGGGCTCATATTGGGATCCGCAAGCCACCTCTGCAGCGACAGATAATTCAGCAGTTTTGAGGTATAGGAGGGGTTTGGAAAAAGTTGGGGTACACATGTTATATGTTTGCACCGAGTCATTGCTACACATGGATAATATTCGCACACTGGCTTATAGTTGTCCCACACATTAAAGTCACAAGACTTTAGTTGGTAGTCACTATAGATAGGGCGTGACTCCAGGCGGGGGACCTCCGAATAGTGAGTTGGAACATCAGAGGAGCACTAGATAAAGTCAAAAGAGGGGCTATACTTCAACAGGGTGGATCTATGGAGGGGGCTGTATGTTGAGGAGCAGGGATACACTTTTTTTTCGACACCCCATGATTCTTACTCCCGTCTTGACTATATGTTTATACCAATAGGAGCCATGGAGATTCTCCAAAGGGGTCTGTTTGATTAGTCCCGAGTGGTTCGGACAGCGCAGTTGGGTCCTGATAAACAGCTCTTTTGGTGGCGTCTCTCTACCTGACATCTGCAGGAAGAGAAATATTGGGATTACATAGAGCAGGCAATCGAGCACTACCTGGATATAAATGTGGGAACAGTCGCAGAGGCCAAAATCCTATAGGAGGCTATGAAGCCCACCCTATGGAGGTAGACATTTCATTCTGCGCGGCAGCACGTCGAACATAGCAGGAATAGCTTATGCAATCGGAGGCCGATATAATAGAACTAGAGCGGAGCAGTAGGGGCGAGGGAGGGAATAGGGTGCTCTGACAGCTGGTGCTGGTGCAACAGTCCCATGCTGACACTCTGATAGATGAGGCCCATCTTGCGTGGCTGGCGTCCCGTATCAGAATTTACCAATGGGGTGACAAG
Organism: Lissotriton helveticus; assembly: GCF_964261635.1. NCBI lineage: Eukaryota > Metazoa > Chordata > Amphibia > Caudata > Salamandridae > Lissotriton > Lissotriton helveticus. The sequence continues at coordinate 88,573,150 of NC_136063.1, forward strand.
TCCAGTAAATAACTACATAGAATGAGTCAAGGGAACTTGCATCCGAAGTTCCTCCCGAGCATACCCGGTTTCAGATGGGAGGGCTCTTAGCAGAGAGTTTTGCAAGAAACCTTGTAGAGCTAAAAACCCCTAAGGAACTACTTTCTGGAAGACATGATACACAGTTTCATAGCTGACTTACCGCCTTGCGGCCACTCGATGAGGCTCGAGCAGACCTTGACCTTCTGCTCACTGAAGAGGAACTTTGCACAGCCTTGGGAGATTTGAATTCTGGAAAAGATTTCCCATGCAAATTCTTTATGAAGTACTTTTCTAAATTGGAGCCTCATTTTCTCTGAGTTATAGATGAAGAAAGAGACCGAGGACATCTGCCACGAGACTTGAGACACGCGGAAATAATTGTATTCCATAAACCAGGTCGGCCTGCAGACCAACATGCGTCATACCGCCCATTAAAACTGTTTAATATTGAGGCAAAAAAATTGGCTAAAGCATTGGCCAATCAACTCCAACCCCATATAACCAATTTGATTCATCCACACCAGCCTAGATTTATGCCACAAAGGGCTAGACGTCATAACATCCGACGAACGCACATGGCTATAGCCACTATCGAGGGAAAGGGAGTACAAGCCGGCCTTTTGCTGGCAGACATGCATAGGGCGTTTGACTCCCTTAGCTGGGTATACTTGTTCGCCCTCTTAGATCGTCTCAAAATGGGGCACGATTGCTGTCATATTGAAAATGGTTATCTGTAGTCCTGCCTCGTCAAATTCTCCTAAATCAGTAGACCAAGTGTTCTTTAATTTCAGTTTTGGGTCCGGTAGGTTATTAATTAGTTTACGATATACAAAGGAGGTCGCTTTTTAGGGCATATGGTCCATCAGGAGCCTGTCTTCTAGCGGGGTGGATTCCGGTATTTCTGCGCCAGGTGGGATAAGGGACCCCAGGGCATGGCGTATTTGGCTGGAATGCCAGAAACCGGTCCTCGGAAGCTTGTTTCCGGTCCAGGGAACCTCTAATAAAAGAGAGAGGGACCCCAAGGCCAAAGGGATAGGGTTCCACAATTGACACAAGTCAAAAAATAATTCCCTTTGGGCGAATTACCATAGACACATAGGTTCTTGCAGACAAACACATAGACTCACCAATGTCAAATAGTAACAAGAAAGCAATATAAACAATTTTTAAAAAAATATAAGTGAAAACCCTCTAATAAAAGTAGATCTTAGACAATTTATTAACATACATTATTTTTTGTTAAAAAATGGGAAACACATACAGGACGAAACAATATATAATATAAATAAATTCAACATTCCAATAAAAAGGAGCTACGGGAAAAGGACTAATATCTTATTCCAGTTTCGCTCCTTGAGCATCGACGCGTTTCGGCGGTATATTTAGTATCTGACCGCCTTCATCAGGACAATTGTAATAAATGTTTCCCAATGGTTCTCAACCAATAAACATCACTCAGTATATGATTAGGGGTATTCTGCCTCCTCACTTGCAGGAGATATTCGTCCAGCGAACTATCTTCTCAACGTATAAAAACAAAATCGTCTCGCTATAATAACTTGGGAGGACACAGCGAGATCGTTTCATAGCTTCATAAGTGACATAGCTTCATAAATAATTGCTGTAATTAAAGTTAGGGGTAGTGTAAACCAAAACACGCGGTAAAAGTGTGGTCATCAGTTAATAATATTGTACGGTCCCAGGGTACGGGAATCATCAGTCACACGAGGTTCTAACTACGTGCATTCCCTTTTGGTAAATAATTAAAAGCATCCCGCGTGTTGCAATATGGTACTCGTAACGGCTTGGCAGTTCGGGCTGGACTGTTCCCATGAGGCACAGGGTCAGACTGATTTGCATATAGCCATGTCTGAACTGGGGTGGCAGAGTGGGCTAAAGAACGGTGATGGATTAAACCCAGATCTTTTGACTGGGTGTGAGTGTTTGATTGATTCGGATGCTCCGTCCATCACCACCCCCTTTTGTACCGCTTTTGGGCGACATAAGTGTGGTAGGGTATGCTTAGACGTGAGTCCCTTCCTCACTTTGCCACTGGATTCAAGCAAGCCGGGCTGAAGACGGCTGGAATGCCAGAAACCCATGAGGCACAGGGTCAGACTGATTTGCATATAGGCATGTCTTAACTGGGGTGGCAGAGTGGGCTAAAGAACGGTGATGAATTAAACGCAGATCTTTTGACTGGGTGAGAGTGTTTGATTGATTCGGATGCTCCGTCCATCACCACCCCCTTTTGTACCGCTTTTGGCCGCCATAAGTGTGGCAGGGTATGCTCAGACGTGAGTCCCTTGCTCACTTTGCCACTGGATTCAAGCAAGCCGGGCTGAAGACGGCTGGAATGCCAGAAACCGGTCCTCGGAAGCTTGTTTCCGGTCCAGGGAAGACATGGCTTGGCAGTTCGGGATGGACTGTTCCCATGAGGCACAGGGTCAGACTGATTTGCATATAGCCATGTCTGAACTGGGGTGGCAGAGTGGGCTAGAGAACGGTGATGGATTAAACCCAGATATTTTGACTGGGTGTGAGTGTTTGATTGATTCGGATGCTCCGTCCATCACCACCCCCTTTTGTACCGCTTTTGGCCGGCATAAGTGTGGCAGGGTATGCTCAGACGTGAGTCCCTTGCGCACTTTGCCACTGGATTGATGCAAACCGGGCTGAAGACGGCTGGAATACCAGACACCGGTCCTCGGAAGCTTGTTTCCGGTCCAGGGAAGACATGGCTTGGCAGTTCTGGCTGGACTGTTCCCATGAGGCACAGGGTCAGACTGATTTGCATATAGCCATGTCTGAACTGGGGTGGCAGAGTGGGCTAAAGAACGGTGATGGATTAAACCCAGATCTTTTGACTGGGTGTGAGTGTTTGATTGATTCGGATGCTCCGTCCATCACCACCCCCTTTTGTACCGCTTTTGGCCTCCATAAGTGTGGCAGGGTATGCTCAGACGTGAGTCCCTTGCTCACTTTGTCACTGGATTCAAGCCAGCCGGGCTGAAGATGGCTGGAATGCCAGAAACCGGTCCTCAGAAGCTTGTTTCCGGTCCAGGGAAGACATGGCTTGGCGGTTCGGGCTGGACTGTTCCCATGAGGCACAGGGTAAGACTGATTTGCATATAGCCATGTCTGAACTGGGGTGGCAGAGTGGGCTAAAGAACGGTGATGGATTAAACCAATCAATCAATTAATCAATCAATCACAGGCATTTATATAGCACACTACTTACCCGGAGGGTATCAAGGCGCTAGGGGGGGGGTGCTGCTACTGCTCGAATAGCCAGGTCTTGAGCTTCTTCCTGAAGGAGAGGTGGTCTTGGGTCAGGCGCAGGTCGGTCGGTAGGGAGTTCCAGGTCTTGGCGGCCAGGTAGGAGAAGGACCTTCCTCCTGTTGTTGTTCTTCGGATGCGGGGGACGGCGGCGAGGGCGTGGCTGGCTGATCGGAGATGTCGTTTGGGAGCGTAGAAGTTGATGCGGTTGTTGAGGTAGCTAGGGCCTTGATCGTGTAGGGCTTTGTGTGCGTGGGTGAGGAGGCGGAAGGTGATTCTTTTGTTGATGGGGAGCCAATGCAGGTCTCTCAGATGTCCGGAGATGTGGCTGTGTCGTGGGATGTCGAGGATGAGTCTGGCTGAGGCGTTCTGGATCCGCTGGAGTCTCTTCTGGAGCTTGGCGGTGGTTCCGGCGTAGAGGGCGTTGCCGTAGTCCAGTTGGCTGGTGACGAGGGCCTGGGTGACCGTCTTCCTGGTCTCGGTGGGGATCCACCGGAAGATCTTCCGTAGCATGCGCAGGATGTTGAAGCATGACGAGGAGACGGCGTTGACTTGTCTGGACATGGTGAGGGAGGAGTCCAAGATGAAGCCCAGGTTGCGTGCGTGGTCTGTCGGTTTGGGTGCGCTGCCCAGGGCGGGGGGCCACCAGGAGTCGTCCCAGGCGGAGGGCGAGGAGCCCAGGATGAGGACTTCCGTCTTGTCTGAGTTCAGTTTCAGGCGGCTGGTCGTCATCCACTCGGCTATGTCTTTCATCCCTTCGTGAAGGTTGGCTCTGGCGGCGGCGGGGTCGTTGGTCAGGGAGAGGATCAGCTGGGTGTCGTCAGCGTAGGAGATGATGTTGAGGTTGTGTTGGCGTGCGATGGCCGCGAGGGGGCTCATGTAGACGTTGAAGAGGGTGGGGCTCAGTGAGGATCCTTGAGGGACGCCGCAGATGACTTTGCTGGCCTCTGACTTGCACGGTGGTAGACGGACTCTCTGTGTTCTTCCATCGAGGAAGGAGATGATCCATTCCAGTGCCTTCTCCTGGATTCCGACGTTGCTGAGGCGCTGCACTAGGGTGCGGTGGCAGACAGTGTTGAATGCCGCGGAGAGGTCTAGGAGGATGAGGGCCGCTGTTTCTCCGTTGTCCATTAGGGCTCGGATGTCATCGGTGGCAGCGATGAGGGCGGTCTCGGTGCTGTGGTTGGCTCGGAAGCCAGACTGTGAGGGGTCGAGGGATCCATTCGTCTTGAGGAAGGCGGCCAGCTGCTTGTTGACGGTCTTCTCGATGACTTTGGCTGGGAACGGGAGGAGCGAGATGGGGCGGTAATTCTTGAGTTCGGTGAGGTCCGCTGTAGGTTTCTTGAGTAGGGCGCTGAGTTCGGCGTGCTTCCAGCTCTCCGGGAAGGTGGCGGTGTCGAAGGAGGTGTTGATGATGTCCCGCAGGTGGGGTGCGATGACCGCGTCGGCCTTGTTGAAGACGTGGTGAGGGCAGGGGTCGGTCGGAGATCCGGAGTGGATGGAGTTCATCAAGCGGATGGTGTCTTCGGTGCTGATCGGAGTCCAGGCGCGGAGGGTGGTGGTGGGGGGCGGTGGTTTGGTTGTGGCGTGCGTCGGTTGAGAGCTGAAGCTGTTGTGTATGTCCGCGATCTTGTTGTGGAAGTAGGAGGCGAGGGAGTTGCAGAGGTCTTGCGATGGGGTGATGTCGTTGTTTCTGGCGTTGGGGTTGGAGAGCTCTTTGACGATGTTGAAGAGTACCTTGCAATTGTGTGCGTTGTTGTCTAGCCGGTCCTTGAATGCAGTTTTCTTAGTGGCGCGGATCAGTTGGTGGTGCTTCCGGGTGGCAAGCTTGAGGGCGGTCATGTTGTCCGGTGTTGGTTCCCTTCTCCAGGCTTTCTCGAGGGCTCGGCAGTTCTTCTTGGATCTCTTGAGTTCGTCGGTGAACCATGGGCTCTTCTTGCTGCCGGGTCTGCTAGGCGGGGTCCTCAGTGGGGCGAGTTCGTCCGCGCAGTTGTTGATCCACTTCGTGAGGTTGTCGGCGGCCTGGCTGGGGTTCGCTGAGCTGGCGGCGGGGTGTTGGCTCAGGGAAGCGGCGAGCTGGTCGGCTGTGATCTTGTTCCAGCTTCTTCGAGCAACCGGTTGCTGGTGGTGGTGGATCGTCGTTCTTCTGAAGGTGAAGTGGACGCAGCTGTGGTCCGTCCAGTGGAGTCCAGTGGCGTGGCTGAAGGCGATGTCTTTGCTGGATGAGAAGACGTCGTCGAGTGTGTGTCCGGCGAGGTGGGTGGGGGTGGATACCAGCTGCTTGAGTCCGAGGTTGGCAAGGTTGTCGAGCAGGGTGGTGGTGTTGCGGTCGTTGTTGTTCTCCAGGTGGAAGTTGAGGTCCCCCAGGAGGATGTAGTCAGCGGAGGGGAGGGCATGCGGGCTGACGAAGTCGGCGATGTCCTCACTCCCAGATCTTTTGACTGGGTGTGAGTGTTTGATTGATTCGGATGCTCCTTCCATCACCACCCCCTTTTGTACCGCGTATTTGTAAGTGCCTGAACCTCTCGGTGGGTGCTAAATCATATTGAATTTGGAGCTGCTCAAACATCATGAAGGTCCCCCTTTTCCATAAGTCTCCCACCGTGGAGATTCCGATTAGAACCCATGTCTTAAAGCCTTTGCTGTTGCGAAGTTTACCTAGTCGCCGCAAAGACCAAAGTGGCGTTATTTGGGTAATAATATCTTTACATTTCAGACGCATCTGGGCCATGTACCAAAGGCTAATTGTGTGTGCCGTTGGACCATCAAGGGCTGAGGCGTCTTTTTTATCATATAGTGCTGCGAGCACACCAGCTGCGCCCAACTCATATCTGTCTGCCTGAAACGCTGGTTCCGTCTGGGGCACATGCAACCACTGGTTTATTTTTTTTAATTGGGCCGCCCAGTAGTGTAACTGAATGTCAGGGAGGGCCACCCCACCATCATACCAGTCCTTAATTAACTTAGTCTGCAATATGCGTGCTGGTTTATCACCCCAGATTAATCCCGAAACCAGTGCGTCGATCGATTTGAAATATTTCAGGGGGACAGGGAACGGGGTATTTCCAAGTATATATAGCAGTCTGGGGAGCGTCGTCATTTTATATAAGGCCGCTTTACCCAGTAGGGTCAGGGCAAAGTATGCCAATGCTTCACATCGCTACGGAATCGCTCAAAGAGGGGGCTCCAAGTTATGGCGGAGGAAAGCACTCTGGTTAGGCGTCACCCAGATCCCTAAATATTTAAAAGGCTCCTCTGTAATCTTTAGGGGGCAGTCTGCCGGGAGTTGTGAGGGTGGGCCCTTAAGAATGAACAGAACAGATTTGGACCAGTTGATATTATATCCAGAAACCCGTCCAAAAATTTTACAAATATCAAGGAGTACTATTATTGATCTTCTGGGGGAAGTGAAATATAAAAGGATATAACGATATGCGGTCTTCCCATACTTCGGTCCAAAGTAGTCCCTTGATCTTGTGGTCCCATCGTATCCAGGCCGCTAATGGCTCTAACGCAAACGTAAAAAGCAAAGGGGATAACGGACATTCCTGGCGCGTACCGCGACCCAGTGGAAAATTTCTAGAAATATGGCCATTAGCCACAACATGTGCCAGAGGCCGCGAATATAATAACTTCACCCATGCGCAGAATCTGGGTCCCAAACCAAGATGCTTGAGGACAGCAAACAGATAAGGCCATTCTACCATGTCAAATGCCATTCGAGCATCTAGGGAAAGGATGACTGCTGGCTCACAGAGATTAGGTATCCGTGCCATCACCGCATTGACTCTTCGCAGATTAAGAGCGGTGTTCCTGTTGGGCATAAACCCAGATTGGTCCGGGTGTATCAGTGTCTCGAGATGCGGGGTTAGCCTGTTGGCAATAATTTTAGCCAGAATCTTGGCTTCCGCGTTAAGTAGTGATATTGGACGGTACGAGGAACATTCGTCCGGGGGCTTGTTAGGTTTTGGCACTGCAATTATAGTAGCCACCCGCTGGTCATGTGGTAATTCTCCTGTCTCAAGGCTGTCCAGAAACATTGTATGGAAATGTGGGGCTGTTAAATCAGTCATGCGCTTGTAAATTTCAATGGGGATCCCGTTAGGTCCCACGGCCTTTCCCGACTGCAAGGAATGAACAGCGGCAAGGACTTCATCCGTCGTAAAGTCAGCTTCCAGAAGCAAGGCCTCTTCTTCTGACAGTGACGGCATTTGAATATCTTTAATGTACGTTTGCGCCTCCTCAGTTGTCATTTGGGAGTTGGATGTGTAGACCTGTTCAAAGTAATCAGCAAGAGTGTCCACTATGTCTGCAGGGGTAGTGACAGTTGCCCCGGTCGGGGTGCGGAGCTGCGCAATGGTCCTCAGTGACCCTTCCTTCTTATCTAACCAGGCCAGAAGTTTGCTTGCCTTGTCTCCTATTTCGTAAACGACATGCCTCGTATTCTGGAGCCACGCTTTAACTTGTTCCCCTTGGAATTCTTTAAGCTTGCATTGCTTAAGACGTAGATTTTGGGCTGTCTCCGCAGTGGGGTGCAGCTCGTGTCATGCCTGGAGCACAGCCAAATCAGCCTCAATCGTATCCAACTCGCCCCTTGCCGCCCGTCTATGACCCGTTATTGAGGCAATAGCTTGACCTCTCAATACGGTCTTGTAAGCTTCCCATATAATACCTGGGGATTGTACTGAATTCACATTGTCTTGGAAATAGTGTTAGCTCAGTAGGAATGTGCTGAGGGCCGGGAAGGCCACTGAGTGGAGGGCAGGGGGGATATACACCGATACAATGTTGAATCGTCTTCCCTCCCATTGACATGATATGGCAGCGAATCGCACCTGTACGTCCGTCCAGGTGTGATGTATGAGTAGTGGGAATTGCTTACACACCAGTATACCCAGCCCTCTAGAACCTGCTGAAAACTCTGAGTGTGCCACCATTTTGTATCCCCAGCGGTCCATAGCCTTACAAGTGGACCCCACCAGATGTGTTTCTTGTAATGATGCCACTGCTGGTGCTGAGCGTCGTAAATATTGTAGCACCAGCCCTCGTTTAATTTTATCCCCCAATCCGTGCACATTTCAAGTAAGTAGGGTCACGGGAGACACTAGGGTAGTAGAGGGGACATCAGTACCAATACTGTTGCACACTGACATTGTTTCTACCGCCATTGACAATACAACTTTCCAAACTATCCCTAATGTTACGCACCCTGTCAGTGATATCACGTGTATCTACTTTGCCCTGAACTTAAAACAACATAACTTTGAACAAGATATCTCATCCCACTCTCACCTCCTTCTGCCTCTTCGTTCTGTTGGCAAGCGGAACATTCAGCCCACCATCCCCCTGTGTCCCCCCCAGTGACCCCTTCAACCCCCTCCCTTACCTCCCCCCACCCTGCTCCCCTGACTGTGGATTTAAAACTACCCACCCCCAAACATGGCAGAGTGTCTCTCTCCCCCCGAACATGCTAGAAACGGTGAGGGAAGTGCCCCCCCCCCATCCACCGACATCGTATATTGTCTTTAATAAACCACAGCTAGTAATATACTATATAAGAAGAAGCATTATCATGGCATATCGGTACAGTCAACCAATAAATCACATCATATATCCCGAGCATATCAAAAAAGAAAACACAGTATATCTATAGATCAGCAGAGCCGTACGCCCCCCTCCCGCAGCACAGCCACTACTTGCACAGGTGAACAGCTTCAGGCTCCACAGCAGCACACGAAGCCGAATCATTCCTGTTCATTCAGTCTACTTGATTTTGTTGTATCGTCCGTTGCCGCTGCTTCTAGTCGAGGATCGTTTTGTCTCCCCGTTCTGTCAAGGAGATGTCTGTTCTGGCCTCCCGCGGTAGTCCAACCCTCCATCCAGTCCCAGACCGCATCAGGTGAATCAAAGAACCATGACTTACCATCTGATTCCACTCTCAGTTTTGCTGGAAAAAACATTGCATATTTGACTTCCCTGTCGCTAAGTTATTTTTTCACCGCTTGGAAACTTCTCCTCTGTGCCTGAACCTTGGCCGTGAAGTCAGGAAAGAAAGTCACTTCATAGTTGTAAATTTTTAGTGGAGGGCCGGATCTAGACGTTTGCAGTGTTATGTCCCTGTCGCGATAGTTAAACACTCTGGCGATCAGTGGCCTTGGGGGCGCACCAGGTTTGAGCCGACCGCCTGGAACCCTATGGGCCCTCTCAATTGAAAAGTAACTGGACAGCTGTTTAGGTTTCAGGTGTTTCGTGATTAGTTCTTCTACATAGAGATCTGCAGCCGGCCCCTCCGTTTGTTCCGGAACACCTAAAATTTGTATGTTGTTAACGGCGGGCCCTCCCTTCACAGCCATCTAGTAGTTGCGACATTCTGTCTTGCTTTTTCCCCATTTCCAACATCTGACATTGGAGTTCCGAGGTGTCTTCCTGCAGTGCAGTCGTCAGTACCTTCAGCTCTTTCACTTTCTCATCCATTTTTCTAAAGTTGGCTCTAAGTAGCGAAACTTCTACTGTGACCGAATCTACCGAGGTGTGCATTCCACCTATTGCTGGCATAACATCATGGAGAGTTGGCTCTGGTTCAGTTGTCGGCGTCGCTCGTGATCCTTCGTTACCTGAATTTGGCGAGTCGCCCTTTTCTCGACCTTTAGTCAAGGCAAATTTCACCAATTGTCTCTGGACGCTGTTTCTTGACCCTTTGCTTACCGTCGCCATCTTCAGAGAAGTTCCAGAAGTCCCTCAGGCGGTCAGATAGATCGGTCGACTGTGACCCTTTTGCATGAAACAGATGTGCGCCCCTGCCCTGAGTGCCTAGCTGTACTGTTTTCTGGATCCCTATTGCTGATTTATATTGTCACAGGCAAACACAGACCATGCGTGTGTGCATGAAACAGACTTGTCTCAAGATTGCGGTCTTGTTGGACCAAAGCACTACCCTCATAGCAGTGGAAGGTTACTGCCTTCTCCAGGAGTTAAGCAGCATAAGTGCAGTGGTGGCAGCATACTGTGTGGTGAGCAGTGGGAGTGAACAGGTCCTCTTTAATCTGTGTCACTGGAGTGAGGCCTAAAGGCTCACTCACCTTTTTGAATTGCCACTGGTGTGTGCTTAACTCATCCTTGGCCTCCTTCAGGTAGATGTGTAGTGTTGCAAAGTGCTGGAGTAGTGACTCTGCCCTGCTTGTATGAGTGCCTGGAAAGGGTACAGTACAGCTATAGAGGCAGTACTGTGCAGGGCATGTATGGTAACTGCATGTACTGAGTATATATGTCTGCAAGGAATATATTACATGAAAGATGCAGTGCTGTGCAGTGTGTGCATAATGAAAGCAGGTGATGTGTGTATGTGTGCTTTCATGGAGTACAGTACATGAAGAGGGACGTGTTGTGCAGGGCACATGTTGTGAGTGTGTCTGCTGGCAGTGTGTTTGCGAATAGTACACCACAGTACTATACAAGGAAACTATCATACTGGACAGTGTGCAGAGTGAAATGTGTGTGCTGAATGTGTGTGTGCTTGTGGTAGCACAATACATGGAGGTAACATTGCTTGCTCTTCTGCTGGCCGCTGTGGTCTCTATCTGTCTTTGTGCCACTTTGATGTTTTATTTCTTCGTGCCCGTGTCTGTCTTTGTGCCACATAGCCATTTTATTGTGTTTTTTCTGTCTCTCTTGTGCCCGTGTCTGTCTTTGTGCCCCTTTCTGTTTTTTCTCTCTTGTGCCTGTGTCTGCCTTGTGCGTTTTTCTGTACTTTGTCTCTCTTGTGCCCATTTTCTGTCTCTGTGCCCTGTCCAGTATGATAGTTTCCCTCTATAGTACTGTGATGTACAATTCGCAAACACACACACTGTCTTTGTGCCACTTTGCTGTTTTATTTCTCTGTGCCTGTGTTTGTCTTTGTGCCACTTTGCTGTTTTATTATATTTTTTCTGTCTCTCTTGTGCCTGTGTCTGTCTTTGTGCCCCTTTCTGTTTTTTCTGTCTGTCTTGTGCCCATGTCTGCCTTGTACCTTTTTCTGTTTTTTGTCTCTCATGTGCCAATTTTCTGTCTCTGTGCCCTTCCCGCCGCTGCTGCCCCCACGGCCCCCCTGCCGGTTCCCGCCTCCCAGCTGCACTTCCGTCTCCCCTCTAATACTTAGTGGCGGCCGCTGTGAGGGAGTGCGAGCAAGACCCCTGACCTCCTAGTCAGGGACCTGCTCTCCCCCCGCAGCTTCGCTGTCAAGTGCCACCGCTCTGGCACTGTGCTCTGCTGCCCAGGTTGGTTCCTGCCTGCGCCTCATCCCTGGTGGTCCAGTGGGAGACCCTTGCTCTTCTGCGGGCCGCTGTGTTCTCTGTCTCTTTGTGCCACTTTGCTGTTCTATTTCTCTGTGCACGTGTCTATCTTTGTGCCACTTTTCCATTTTATTGCATTTTTTCTGTCTCTCTTGCGCTTGTGTCTGCCTTGGGCCTTTTTCTGTTCTTTGTCTCTCTTGTGCCCGTATTCTGTCTCTGTGCCCTTCCCGCCGCTGCTACCCCTGCGGCCCCTGCCCCTGCCGGTTCTCATCTCCCAGCTGCGCTTCCCTCCCCCCTCCGCTACTTAATGGTGGGTGCGTTGAGGGCGCGTCGCTAGGGCGCCATAGGTAAGACCATCTGCACCCGTCAGTAGCCCGATGGTGGCCAGCGCCAGGAACCCTGTATCTACAACCCTCCACCGCTACAACTCTGCTCCCCTCCGCACACTCAACCCCAGAAGAAACAACAGCTTCCGGAGATCAATGCCGAACACCACCGATGGCCAGTTCTCCTGCCTACACTGCAAACAATCCTTCACCATCAACAGCCACTCACCGACCGCTGAACCCATGCCATACTCCGGCACTACCGAAGCCCTGATGTGCATCCTCCTCAAAGTGTGCTCCAGCCACAGATATGCCAGGGAGATTAGGGACCTGCTCGACACCCTCTCGCTTTCTTCACGGAAACATGGACCAACCCCACCTCCGCCCTGACATCGCCAGTGCCATCCCCGATGGACACCTCATCGCACCCCACGCCATCGCCTCCACTGACTACATTCTCATCGGAGACCTTAACTTCTACCTCGACAACCGCAGCGACCCCGACTCCACCACCCTTCTTGACAACCTCACCAACCTCGGACTAAAGCAGCTCGTCACCACCCCCACCCACAGAGCTGGACACCCTCAACCCCATCTTGGCAGAAGGGACAAACATCCACCACTGCTTACACTTCCCACCCCACGCCGACCAGGAAGGAACTGGAGCAAGATCACAGAGGAACATCTCAACATCACCCTCCTCCATGATCCCCTCTCCGCCATGACCTTCACCAACTCCACATCCAGCGAACTACACCACTGGATCACCAGCTGCACTGACAAGCTTGCACCCCTCCGCCACCCCATCAAATAACACCCTGTGAAGGCCACCTGGTTCCCCACCGACCTCCAAGAAGCCAGGCACTCCTGCAGACGCCTCGAGAAACTCTGGCGGAACAGGAAAACCACTGAAGACCAGAACAACTACAGGAACGCCATGAATGAATACCACCAGTGCATAAGAGCCGCCAAGCGGACCTTTAGCAAGGACAAAATCCACACCAATGCATGTAACGCAAAAGAACTCTTCAACAACATACAGCATTTCACCAAACCCCCCAGCTATGCCACGCATGTCTCACCATCTCAGGACATCTGCAACAAACTTAGCTCCTACTTCCACCTGAAAATCAAGGCCCTCTACGACAACTTCAGCAAACAAACTCCGGACATCACCCCCCTCTCCACCACTGACAACCAGCCGACCAACACCACCTGGAAACCTGCCATCACTGAAGACACCGCCACAATCATGAATAACACCCACTCAGGCACCCCCACTGACACCTGCCCACCACACATCTACCACAGAGCCACCATAGCACCCGAACTAGGTCGGACCATCAATGCCTCCCTCGAATCCGGCATCTTCCCTGATGACTGGAAGCGGGCAGAAGTCCAGCCCCTCCTCAAGAAACCCTCGGCTGACCCAAGGGACCTGAAAAACTACCGGCTCATCTCTCTCCTTCCCTTTGCAGCCAAAGTCACCAAGAGATTCATCAACGCCCAGCTGACCACATTAATCAAAGAGAATGCCGTCCTTGACTCCTCCCAGTCTGGATTTCGCAGCAACCACAGGACCGAGACTACCCTCCTTGCTGCCACCGATGACATCCGCATGATACTCGACTAGGGCCACACTGCGGCCCTCATCCTACCAGACCTCTCTGCAACCTTTGACACCATCTCACACCGCACTCTCGCAGCCAGACTCCACAATGCTGGTGTACGAGGAACCCCCTCGATTGGATCTGCTCCTTTCTCTCAGGCAGAACCCAAAGGATCAGACTCCCTCCCTTCCTCTCTGAACCTACAGAGATCAACTGTGGCTTACCCCCAAGGATCCTCGCTCAGCCCCACGCTCTTCAACATCTACATGGCTCCCTTCGCCGCCATTGTCAGACAGCATGGGCTCAGCATAGTATCTTACACTGACGACACCTAGCTCATCCTCTCTCTTATGGAGAACCGCGAAGACACCAGACTCAGCTTCCAAAAAGGAATGAAAGACGTTGCAGCATGGATGAGTGACAGACGCCTTAAACTGAACTCAGAGAAGACGGAGGTCCTTGGACCCTCCCTCGCTGCTTGGGACAGCTCCTGGTGGCCCCCTGACCTCGGAAACCCCCTCCACCTGATGGACCATGCCCAGAACCCCTGCATAATTCTAGACTCCTCTCCCACCATGACCCGCCAGATCAACGCCGTCGCCTCCACCTGCTTCAACTCCCTCCACATCCTCCGCAAGACCTTCAAGTGGATCCCCCCTGAATGCAGAAAGACCATCACCCACACACTCATAAACAGCAGACTGGACTACGGCAGAATCAACAAAACCCTGCTACACAAGCTGCAAACCATCCCAAACACCCCAGCCAGACTCGTCCTCGGAACCCCACGACACAAGCACATGACCCAGCACCTACAAGACCTCCACTGGCTCCCCATTGAGAAGAGAGTAACCATCAAGCTACTCACCCACACCTACAAATCCCTCCACAACATCTGACCCAAATACCTCAACGAAAGAGTCTCCTTCCGCATACCCAAAAGGAACCTCCGCTCCGCCGACCTCACCCTGGCAGAGACCTCACACATTTGCAGAACCAGAGCAGGCGGAAGAGCTGTCTCCTACGTCGCAGCAAAGACCTGGAACGAGCTTCCAGTAAACATCAGAAGCTCCCACATTATGCGTACCTTCAGGAAGAGCCTCAAGCACTGGCATGCGGATACTGGCTTCTCAGCAGAGGAGACAGAGACAGGAGAAGATTTTCAGAGTCAGGCTGACATTGTTTGAGAAGACAGAGGAAGAGATATATGACCAGTACAGGCTGAAAAGCACTGTCATCCTAGACCTCATAGATACCTTATAACCTTGCGGTAAATGCTAACTTTGGAATGGCTGCATCGAAACATGTTGTTTTGTGTGTCAAACACTTTGGATTCCTACCCTCCGCCTTTCCTGGCGGCGGGGGTAGAATTCCACCCTTCTAGAGGGAGAAGACATGTACACACTTACCTGGCCGGTAATAGTTTAAAAGCATCACAGAATGGATGCTGCAGCCACAGACACGGGTCTGAGCTCCTGCTGCTGGACGAAACTCTGGCAGGGGCGGCCTGGACAATAGGTTTCCTGTCACAGGGAGGTGTAACCACCTCCCAGACAGGCTTTAGTGTATTGGGGCTGGGTGGGTGCATTCAGTGACTGCTTTTCAGACAGTGCTGGGGGCATACCTGGTGTCCCTGTGCAGACCCCAGTTCAAAGCGGTTGCTGGGGTGCTCAGCCCCACTCTGGCGTGAAACTGGACAAAGTGAAAGGGGTGTAACGACCCCCACCCCTGGCCCTCCCATAGGTGGGACCCTAGAGTAAGTCCAACCCCTAAACTTAGTATAAGTACCGGAACCCAGTCGTTAGGACTTCAGATTACACCTGGACAAAACTCTAAAACATATATACTGGAACTTCGACATTCTATTTTGACTAGAAGATGGAAGAATCTCCCTTGGGGACAAGGAGTGACTCCCCTGTAGAAATAGGCACCAAGGCTCCCGCCGGACCCCAAAGCATCTGCGATTCAGGACATGAATTTCCAGACTTTTCAGCGGCCGGCACGATATCCCAGGATAGATGAGACCCCCAGCCCTCACAAGTGACGTGGAACTGGGATTCCTGGACACTCTGCACATTTGCTAGTGCATCTACTTCTCAAGCTTTTCCGAAGTTGTGCATTGGGCTACTCGTAGTCTAAGCCCGAACACCATCTGCAGTGAAGATTGTGGGCTCACTCTCCTCGAGTGTTCCGTCAGCCTGCTTCTAGCATTTCTGCTTGATGCCCCTTTGCGATCCCTGGTCCGTCAACAGGTGGGTTCCCAGGAAGGTAACTCTTCTTTCCTTTGGGCTTTCCTGGTTGCTCCAGATGTGCCCTGACTCCCTACCAAGAGGTGAGCCAATCTCTGCTTTCTGCATGGGTTTCTGTTGCTAAGGCTTGTTGGGTCCTATCCGGAATACGATACTGCAGCACCTGACATCCTTTGTGGGATGGCTCGAATCCAGCACCTGCTCATCATCGACACCTCCTGGTCCTCGTGGCTGAAGAGTCAAGCTTCACCTTCTTCACCTGCAAGCACCCGACATCAGTGGGCATCCGCTCATCGCCTTCCTTGTCACTGGCTAGTGACCCAGACTCTGTCCCCCCTGCTTTTAGGTTGTTCACATCTCCGAACCAGGCTTGGATCCACCCGGACACTTTCCACTTGGACGCCAGCAGCACTTTGAGCAGCTCTCCTTTGAAATCGACGACGAAACCCGACATGAAAAGATACCTATGCACCTGGCTTCCCTGGGTGAGGTAACTCGAGTACTCTGGTGCTCCCATGGGTGTTGACTCTAGAACCTCCTAGTTCTAAAGGGGTTTGCTCCAAGTCCTCTTCTAAGTGTCCTCTTTCTTTATCATTCCAACCGCGATTTTCCCATAGAAGTTAATGGTGATTGGTGGCTGTGTTTAGATTCTGCACGCGTCCCCCGTGGGTCCCCTGTGTCACTACCTTGGGTGGTTCCTGGTGGCCCGAGCGGTTCTAAAGGTTCTATGCCTTGTATCTATGCAAGTCGTGGTTCTTATACCACTTACTTAATATATGTTTTTTTATGCCCCTAGGGCTCAACGTATATTGTGCTAATTTACTGTGTGCTAAATAAGTTTCGTGTTTGTACTTTTGCCTCTTGCTTCATAAAGAGACTAGAGGGGTGTGTTTAGAATAAATACATATATTTTATATATATACCTGGTGTGGTTCTCCTTTCATTTGGTTGTTCACGAGATTATAGACTGGTAAAACGAGCTGCTGTACATTTCTTCAAGACTTAGACTAAAGGCTGCTCTGGACAGCTACCACTAGGATAGCTTTCTATAAGGTTGTCTTTAAACCTACCATCGATAAGGGTCGTTTGGACTGGTGCAAGGTGCCCACTAGAATAGTGGACAGCATATGCCAGGCCAACTTCTCACATTGGTGTGCAGCGTGTGGGATTCCAGCTTACCATTGTTTTACCAGATAATCTCAAGTGTTGATCATTTGAAAAACCACTAAAGGTACCAGAGGTACATATAACACAAGCTTAAATACAGTAAGTTCTACTGAACTTAGAGTTCTGTGTCAAGGGCTTAGCACACCCTTTTTACAACTCAAGAGAGTTTAGTAGGTACCCAACTAGAGTAGGTAGTGCATACACCATACCGCACTAGTTATGTCTACAGTGCCAGGACCTAGTTTGTCCTTGCCAGATGTCAGTACTTTACAGACATCTAAGTATGGCACATTCCCTTTCTCTGAGTTAAGGGCTCTGTGTACTATGAGGCAACTGAAGACTGCCAAAGGTGCCAACACCCAAAGCCTTAGAGAGGCATTTCTGTTAGATGACCCGAGGAAGGCTTCGGAGCCTGAGAGGGTAGGCAGTGGGTTGGGAGGAGCAGATGAGGAAAACCCCAGTGGTCCAATCCCACAAGATTCACACTCTGATGCTGACCAGGCAGGTGACAATGACCTAGACTTGGACAATCCAGGTCCTACTGGAGATGGAGATGGAGGCCTAGTGGGTCCCTTCTTTGTCCCCACAGGAAGAGTTGGAGATGTGCCTAGAAGGCCAAGATCACCTTCAGTGGAATCTAGCCATTCTGACACATCTGGAGGGACCTCTGTCTCTTCTCATAGGAGGGACACCTCCTAGGAGAAGAGAGAGCATCAGATGAGACTTGAAAAAGCTCAACTGAGGATCAGGAGACAAAGAGTAGCCTTAGAAAGGGAGTCCCTAGAGCTTGACAAAGAAAGAGGAAATATGGGACTAGAATCCCATGGTGGCAGCAACTTCCCTAGTGTTAGGGAAAGGTCACATGACCATAGAAACTTAAACAAGAGTGTCCCTCCCTATCAGAATGGGGATGACATCCACAAATTGATAACTGCACTGGAAAGGGCCTGCAAAGTACAGAGGGTCCCACGGCAGCAGTGGGCAACAATCGTGTGCCTCTCCTTTGCAGACAAAGGTTGAGACAAGCTCCTCACTGTCAGAGAAGAGGATGCTGACAATTACAAAGTCTTGAAGAGTGCTCTGATTGATTGGTTTGGCCTAACCCCTGAACAGTATAGGTTGAAGTTCAGAGACACCCAAAAGGCTCAGACTCAAGACTGGGTTGACTTTGTTGATTGTGCTACTAAGGCTCTGGATGGTTGGTTACTGGAAAGCAAAGTGCATGATTTTACAGGATTGTACAATATGATTATGAGGAAGCAGATCCTTAATAATTGTCAAAACCAGCTTTTACACCAGTGCCTGGTGGATTCTGATCTGACCTCTCACCAAGAATTGGGAAAGAAGGCAGACAAATGGGTCAGAACAAGGGTTAGGCCTAAGAATCAGGGTGGTGACCAGAAGAAAGATTCTACCAAGTCCCAAGAGAAAGGTGGGGATAAATCTAAAGATAAGTCTACAACAGGGCCCCAGAAATCCTCTGAAGGGGGTGGGTCCTCTCCTACCAAGAAACCTTAGCGCCATGTTTGTAAGAAACCTCGCCACTGGAAAACTGACAGCAGTTGCCCAAAAGCCAGCAATTAGGAAAATATTCCTCCAAGTAATACTCCAACGCCTCCTGTTACTACTAGTAGTAATCTCCCAGGTGGTGGGAGTGCCCCCAAAAATTTGGTTGTGTTTTCTTGGGGAACTGAGGTGGACTCTGGCCTAACCAGGTCCCCTACTGTATCAACTCTAGTCTGTGATGGTGGCATGGGGTTTGCTAATTTCACTGTGTGTCCCAATACTTTGTGCAGGTACAGCAAGAGCCCCACATCAATGGTCAGAAAGCTGTGGCCTATAGGGACACAGGGGCTAGTGTCACCATGGTGACAGGGAGACTAGTACCCCCAGAACAGCTTTTACCTGAGTTCACATACCAGGTGACCAATATTGATGGAGTAAGGACAGATCATGCCATGGCTGTAATAAAACTCAGCTGGGGAGGAGTCACTGGCCCAAAGTGAGTGGCAGTGTCCCCAAACTTGCCTGTAAATTGTTTACTAGGCAATGAGCATGGGCTGAGGTAGTAAAAGAGGCCCATTCCAAAATGTTAGGCATTCCCGAAAAGGTTAGAGAGGATGTGAGGGTCACAGCCCAATCCCAGACAGATGTTAGTGTGGTGAAGCCTGAAACTATGGATCACTCCACTCAGACAAAGAGCATTGAGGAGGAAGAAAAGTCTCCCTCCCACCAGACTATAGGTGAGGGTCAGCCTCCTCAGGGAACTGACCCTACCCCTTGTGAAAAAAGTGCACCAGAGGTAGTCAGGCGTGGCCTGGCAGAACCCCTGATGGCAGTAGACCCTTCGAAGGTGGTACCCAGTCTGGAGCAGGTAACCTGCCCCGCTCCACCCTGCCTCAGTAAGCACAGGGCTGCAGAAGTCAGGGAGGTCAGTGGACCCCACAGGGCTCCCTGTCCAGAGGAATCCCCCCATCAGCATATTAGGGTCACCCAGTCTACTTCCCTCTGAGGGAACCCTTTTGACATTGAATAGGGACCCCCCAGATGGGCTCTGTTGGTAAAGGCAAACCTTAGACCCAATGGTCCCAAACCTATCATGTCCCTTCAGTGTCCCAACCAACGGGACCCAACCCCAAGCTGTATGCAGCCAAAGGTTGACCCTTAGAGCCAGGTATAACTCAGTCATGGAAAGCAAGGCATCCATGGTGACCAGTGATCTGAGGAAGCTGAGACCAACCCTTTTAGGGCCTCACTTCACTTCCTGGTGTTTTGATGGTTTTTGACTTAGTTTGGCTGGGATCCTGCTATTCAGGACCCCAGCCTAGCTGATTCTTCTCTAAATTGATTGCATGTGCTTTAGGTACACTCCATATTGGTTGCTGGACTACCCTTTTGAGTCCCTAGTATATGGTACCTTAGGTACTAAGGGCATAGGTACCCCAGAGGCCTACCAGGGGCTGCAGCATGTATTATGTCACCCCTAGGAAGCCTTCTAAAATGACACCACAGGTCTGCTACTGCAGCCTGGGCAAGGTGGTGCATGCACCCCTTACTAAGATATAGGTTACCTATATCTACCTTTACTAACAGACACTAACAGACACATACAACCCTATAAGTTACTCCAAGGCAGGCCTTAACAATCCTAAAGGCAGAGTGCTTGGTTTTGTGTGCGAGGGTGGCCCGACTTCGCATTGCTACGGGGGATATCCAGATTGCCGCGGGGCCACGCTGACGCCCTAAATCTTCACAGGGGCGCTCAAGATTGCCAAAGGAGCACGCTGACACCCAACGCAGCCAGAGAACCACATCCCTCACTGTCCTCTGCGACGCGCACGCACCGCATTTCAGCGCGCCAGGAGGCGTTCATAAGGGGGCCAGGGCTCCCGCAGTGCAGGGAGCCCGAATTCTCACCTGCTGCCACTGACGATCCTTGCCATTGCTGCGGGGGATATCCGGATTGCCGCGGGGCCACGCTGACGCCCTAAATCTTCACAGGGGCACTCAAGATTGCCAAAGGAGCGCGCTGACGCTCAACGCAGCCAGAGGACTACATCCCCCACTGTCCTCCACGATGCGCACGCCACGCATCGCGTTTCAGAGCACCAAGAGACGTTCATAAGGGGGTCAGGGGACGAGCACGGGCATGCCCGCCTGTCTGCGTCCTTATTTGGCCCTAACTTTATTTTTGATAATTGCCGCTGAAATTTACTGCTGACATTTTCCTCGAAAATATAGACTAACGCATCATGGGAAAACGAAAGCCTGCCCCAACAGTAAACCAAGCGGCACAACTCTTGATGGTTTTCTGAAGAAGGCGTTGGGTGCACTAAGCAAAGAGATAGAGCGTGCAGAGCGCAGACTTTCATTGCCACCGACGACAGAACTCTTGCTCCAAAATAGCGACACTCGTTTGGTTTCAGTAGAAATTCACCAAGCACCAATAAGCCCCGGCACTACCATATCTATGCAGGGAGAAATACAAAGCTCATGTAACAAGGCAGTAAGTCCTTGCCCTATAGTAGTGGTGCATGATAATTTGACCTTGAATGGAGGCAAGAGGAAACGAACTGAAAGAGTTGGGACTGGTAAAAAGATCAACACTTAATCCCCCAAGACCAAAACACCCAAACAGGCACAAAGCATGGATATAGGGAAGGCAACTAAACCATTGACCAGGGGACTATTGCATTGGGGACAGTCGGATTCAGATATAATTACTGAGAAATTGAGCAAATTAGTACATGAGGCTATGGCACCGATATCTGTAAGATTAACTAGCATTGAGGAGCAGCTAGGGTTGTTTGTAAAGCCTTAGGCCCAGTAGACGAAACCCCAATACATACTCAAAGTGAGAGAGGTCCACCGGCAAGGGGGTTAAATAGAGGTGGCAGAGAAACACAGGGAGTGGGTACACCGGAAGGGACTATCTCCAGCAATGCCCCAAATTATACATAGGACCATCACTCCACACCCGATTGTATAAGATTGACCAGAAATACTAATATTTCATCTGAGTTGAGTGACAATCGAGCTCTACATGATAATTATATCATGCAGAGCCATAATGTAAGTCATGATGCCCAGCCTCGTAGTCTATCCCACCCTAGCATAAGGAATAGGACATCTGTTCTGGATAAAAGGCATAACCCTGATGAGACTGACTCACTAGGGGGGAGGGTTAATAAATTGTTTACATCTGCCCCCAGAAAGCACTCCATATACCTTAATATTAGCGAGGGTACCAAGATTGCCTTATAATCAAAAATAAAGTTGCAATTGATAACACCAGGTCATTGGCCTATGCAAAGAAGACGTCTCCCTGATACTTCAGTGTACCCTTCCATTTTCCATCTTAATAGGTATGAGGCACTAAGGGATCTTAATGAAGATCTTAATGAGGTGGACTGACTACCTATACAATATAGTGGGTGTATGAGTGACGATAATAAGTATAAGATAAATAGAACCACAATGAGGATTATAAATAAAATTGACCAATGCCCTCTAAATTCACCTGATGATCTCCACAGGAGTGTAGATGATTTAAGAATTAATAATACGTGTATTTTAACACCATGTAAGATGGTTGTAAAAACTATCCATGAAAATGGAGAATCAGAGGAGGGCCTGTTGCTAACACCTCTGGTAAATACACCAACATTACCAGTCGCTGCAGTAGGTAGGGACAAGGGCTATTTCATTCAATCCATTAAGCTAATCTCAGGGAACAAAGCAGGCATTAAGAGTAAAATTACTGATGAGGTCTGGCTGGCCCATATTAGGGATTTTGACGTAATCTGTCTACAGGAGACGTGGTCTTTAGTAGGTATAGAATTTGGTGTTACCAGGCATTTACCATGCCCGCGACCGCTTTATGCTCGGGGAGGGCAAAGGGAGGCTTGGTAACCCAACTGTCAGTTAGATTTTGGTCCATAAAAGTTAAGTGCCCAGTATACACTTAGTGGTTCCAATTAATTATGATTGTCAACATGCTCCAGGAGAGAAGGCTACTGTAAATTGGTACTATAATATCTTTGATCCTAAAGATACTCACGTTAAGGGGAGCCTTAAGATCTGAAATTGCCATCGCTGCCGGGAAGTGGTAACCTTTATGTATCTTTTCGGTAGGGGATTTTAATTGTATCATGTGCAAATATAGTAATGAAAGAGTATGTAGTATTTGGGATACTGATGATCGACCTTTAGCACATTTTATTCATACCCCTCAGGGAGAGGCACTGAACACTGTCATTGTGGAGAATAATCTGGAAAGTTTAGCCAAAGACTCTGTAGTTCGGTGTTCAACTTTTATTGGAGAGGGGAGAGAAAGCACCATTAATTTTATGTTTATTTTTAAGGAGTATCTTTCCTTAGTATTTGATTTTGTAATAAAACCTGAGTCAGTAAGCGACCATAACCTACTAATAGCGAAATTTAAAGCTATAGCTAAAACGCTAGGGGGTGATAATCGGATCATTGAATATACCCGGAATAAGGGTGTGAGGATAAACTGGGGGGGAAATTTACCCAATTCTATTTGAGTAAGAAATCATTCAATCAAATCATGACTTGATCTTAGCTTGCCTAGGATATGACACTTCCCCAGCCATAATAGTACAACATTTTGAACGGCTCAGTTCCATCGTAGCCAATAAACTGACACGTCAGGCTAAGTCCAAACAACATTGGGAGTTTTGTTGGTTCAACGCTGAGTACTCCAGGGCGAATAAGTTCTTAATAAATGCCCTGAAATTATTGCCTCGAGATAGTGAACATATAAAGCAGGCGAGGTGTTTATATAAAACTACTATTAAGGTCAGAAAAGAAGAACTAAGGCACATTTCCTGGCAGGACTTGGAGAGGGCTAGTGCCCTAAAAGATACGAAAAGTTTCTGGGCAGTTATTAATCGCCCACAGTTTACAGAGGAAGTAAGGAAAGTAGAGTGCAAGATTCTAGGTGATACTTGGGAAACAAATTTTACTTCAAATTTTAATCTAAGTGGTAGGACTAGCTATAGGGTACAAGGATCCAATAGTCAACATGGCACATGCAATAGAACTCATTAGTTCACTTAAGGTGGCAGAGTGGGAGGAAGCACTTCTAAAAGGAATAGGTAGAAAGGCCCCAGGCCCAGATGGAGTCTCACAGGACCTTTTTAAGTTGACTGTAAATCTCTGGGCTCCCCTGTTGACCAACCTGTTTAAATCCAATATTGTTGGACCAATCCCTCTGTTGTGGAAAGAGGCTATAGTAGTCCCAGTGTTTAAAAAAGGGAAGAGAGATGACCCCGCCTGCTATAGGCCCATTTCACTAATAGAATCCACAGTGAAGGTACTGGGCAGGGTAATCCTGGCACGACTGGAGACATGGGCCAGTGGTAGGGGGGTCATTTCCAAAACGCAATACGGATTTCGTAAAGGATTGGGAACTAAAGAACAGTGTCTGAATTTGTTCTTGATCACGGGCAAGTACATGAAGGCAAAGAGTGGCTCTGTTCACCTTGCCTTCATGGACTTGTCAAGTGCCTTTGACACTGTCAACAGGGGGAAACTGTGGGTACTTATGGCAGAGATGGGTTTCGAAATTGCATTAATTCACCTTTTAAAAAATTACATTTGAACACCTCTGTCTCAATAAGATTTGGTACTACAGGGAAATAACCAAACCTATTGCTTCAACAGAAGGAGTGGCCAAGGGTGCATTTTAGCCCCTTTCCTCCTCTTCTTAGTATACACAAATGATCTGGAGGATTTTGTGCTGAGGCAGAAAATTGATTTCCCCCTAGTTAAGGGGCAACCGTTTGCGTTACTTTCGTATGCAAACAACACGGTCCTTATGACGCTGACAGCGAACGGCTTACAAATTTCTCTGGACACCTTTACAAATTATATTGCGACACTAGACTTAAAGGATAACTTTTCAAAGTCTTATATAATGGTCTGTGGGTCAAAGCACGCAAAATCCAGGAGTTTTAATGTCAGAGGCAAACTGGTCGAAAGGGTGGAAAACTTTACATATCTAGGAAATACGTTCAGCAGGGATCTTAAATGGGATTTTTTAATTACAGTGAGGGCCCAACAAAATAATAGAGTAGCGGAGGGGCTTTTTAGGATTGCTTGTAAGCTAGGTCATAGGTAGGTGGCACAGCTTGTTACTTTATATAATGCAAAATGTGCATCGGCGGCATCATACGGGGCAGGGGTTTGGGGTCATCAAAAAAGCCGCTTGTTACAATCAGTACGGCCACCTCTTTCTCTCATCGAGAGATATGGTTGAATTACCTGGAGGATCGTATTACCTCTGCCCCTTTGCTTTTATGGTGTAAAATTTGGTTGAAAGAAGAACTACAGTTTACTAGGGAAATAATGGAAGACTGCCTTAACCTTGATAAGGTGATGACTATTCCCTGGTTTCGGTATGTGAAGGAAAGATTTTATGACATTGGGCTGGGTGAGTTTTATGAAAATCCGACAAATATCCCAGTGAATGCCAAAGGCATAATCAAGAAGCAATAAGGGGACTGGGCACATGTGAAACATTTTCAGCAAAAGGCGCCTGGCCCTAAATGTGCCTTTTGGTCTAACCATTTACAACAAGGGGTGGTGAGGGACAGAGTGTCTGAATTAAGCAGAAAGCTCTCACCCAGTCAAGAGATCAGGGCTAGATCCAACACCGTTTTTTAGCTCACTGCACCATCCCAGTTTCAGAACCTGGCTGTATGCAAATTAGTCGGTTCCTGTCCCAGTGCATGATGGGAACAGCGCAAACCAAACTACAAAAGCCAATTCTTACACTGGGAAGGAAACAAGCTCCCGGGGACCGGTTTCTGGCATTATAGCCGTCTTCGGCCCGGTTTGCTTGAATCCTGATGGTGCAATGAGCAAGGGTCTCACATCTGAGAATACCCTTCCACGCTTAGGGTGGACAAAAATATTTACAACAAGGGGTGGTGAGGGACAGAGTGTCTGAATTAAGCAGAAAGCTTTCACCCAGTCAAGAGATCAGGGCTAGATCCAACACAGTTTTTTAGCTCACTGCACCATCCCAGTTTCAGAACCTGGCTGTATGCAAATTAGTCTGTTCCTGTCCCAGTGCATGATGGGAACAGGGCAAACCAAACTACAAAAGCCAATTCTTACACTGGGAAGGAAACAAGCTCCCGGGGACCGGTTTCTGGCATTACAGCCGTCTTCGGCCCGGTTTGCTTGAATCCTGATGGTGCAATGAGCAAGGGTCTCACATCTGAGAATACCCTTCCACGCTTAGGGTGGACAAAAATATTTACAACAAGGGGTGGTGAGGGACAGAGTGTCTGAATTAAGCAGAAAGCTCTCACCCAGTCAAGAGATCAGGGCTAGATCCAACACCGTTTTTTAGCTCACTGCACCATCCCAGTTTCAGAACCTGGCTGTATGCAAATTAGTCTGTTCCTGTCCCAGTGCATGATGGGAACAGGGCAAACCAAACTACAAAAGCCAATTCTTACACTGGGAAGGAAACAAGCTCCCGGGGACCGGTTTCTGGCATTACAGCCGTCTTCGGCCCGGTTTGCTTGAATCCTGATGGTGCAATGAGCAAGGGTCTCACATCTGAGAATACCCTTCCACGCTTAGGGTGGACAGAAATATTTACAACAAGGGGTGGTGAGGGACAGAGTGTCTGAATTAAGCAGAAAGCTCTCACCCAGTCAAGAGATCAGGGCTAGATCCAACACCGTTTTTAGCTCACTGTACCATCCCAGTTTCAGAACCTGGCTGTATGCAAATTAGTCTGTTCCTGTCCCAGTGCATGATGGGAACAGGGCAAACCAAACTACAAAAGCCAATTCTTACACTGGGAAGGAAACAAGCTCCCGGGGACCGGTTTCTGGCATTACAGCCGTCTTCGGCCCGGTTTGCTTGAATCCTGATGGTGCAATGAGCAAGGGTCTCACATCTGAGAATACCCTTCCACGCTTAGGGTGGACAAAAATATTTACAACAAGGGGTGGTGAGGGACAGAGTGTCTGAATTAAGCAGAAAGCTCTCACCCAGTCAAGAGATCAGGGCTAGATCCAACACCGTTTTTTAGCTCACTGCACCATCCCAGTTTCAGAACCTGGCTGTATGCAAATTAGTCTGTTCCTGTCCCAGTGCATGATGGGAACAGGGCAAACCAAACTACAAAAGCCAATTCTTACACTGGGAAGGAAACAAGCTCCCGGGGACCGGTTTCTGGCATTACAGCCGTCTTCGGCCCGGTTTGCTTGAATCCTGATGGTGCGATGAGCAAGGGTCTCACATCTGAGAATACCCTTCCACGCTTAGGGTGGACAAAAATATTTACAACAAGGGGTGGTGAGGGACAGAGTGTCTGAATTAAGCAGAAAGCTCTCACCCAGTCAAGAGATCAGGGCTAGATCCAACACCGTTTTTTAGCTCACTGCACCATCCCAGTTTCAGAACCTGGCTGTATGCAAATTAGTCTGTTCCTGTCCCAGTGCATGATGGGAACAGGGCAAACCAAACTACAAAAGCCAATTCTTACACTGGGAAGGAAAGAAGCTCCCGGGGACCGGTTTCTGGCATTACAGCCGTCTTCGGCCCGGTTTGCTTGAATCCTGATGGTGCAATGAGCAAGGGTCTCACATCTGAGAATACCCTTCCACGCTTAGGGTGGACAAAAATATTTACAACAAGGGGTGGTGAGGGACAGAGTGTCTGAATTAAGCAGAAAGCTCTCACCCAGTCAAGAGATCAGGGCTAGATCCAACACCGTTTTTTAGCTCACTGCACCATCCCAGTTTCAGAACCTGGCTGTATGCAAATTAGTCTGTTCCTGTCCCAGTGCATGATGGGAACAGGGCAAACCAAACTACAAAAGCCAATTCTTACACTGGGAAGGAAACAAGCTCCCGGGGACCGGTTTCTGGCATTACAGCCGTCTTCGGCCCGGTTTGCTTGAATCCTGATGGTGCAATGAGCAAGGGTCTCACATCTGAGAATACCCTTCCACGCTTAGGGTGGACAAAAATATTTACAACAAGGGGTGGTGAGGGACAGAGTGTCTGAATTAAGCAGAAAGCTCTCACCCAGTCAAGAGATCAGGGCTAGATCCAACACCGTTTTTTAGCTCACTGCACCATCCCAGTTTCAGAACCTGGCTGTATGCAAATTAGTCTGTTCCTGTCCCAGTGCATGATGGGAACAGGGCAAACCAAACTACAAAAGCCAATTCTTACACTGGGAAGGAAACAAGCTCCCGGGGACCGGTTTCTGGCATTACAGCCGTCTTCGGCCCGGTTTGCTTGAATCCTGATGGTGCAATGAGCAAGGGTCTCACATCTGAGAATACCCTTCCACGCTTAGGGTGGACAAAAATATTTACAACAAGGGGTGGTGAGGGACAGAGTGTCTGAATTAAGCAGAAAGCTCTCACCCAGTCAAGAGATCAGGGCTAGATCCAACACCGTTTTTTAGCTCACTGCACCATCCCAGTTTCAGAACCTGGCTGTATGCAAATTAGTCTGTTCCTGTCCCAGTGCATGATGGGAACAGGGCAAACCAAACTACAAAAGCCAATTCTTACACTGGGAAGGAAACAAGCTCCCGGGGACCGGTTTCTGGCATTACAGCCGTCTTCGGCCCGGTTTGCTTGAATCCTGATGGTGCAATGAGCAAGGGTCTCACATCTGAGAATACCCTTCCACGCTTAGGGCTGGGATGGGATGGGGCAGTGAGATAAATAACGGTGATGGATCAAGCCCTGATCTTTGGACTGGGTAAGAGTGGTCTGCTTAACTCAGACACTCTGTTCGTCACCACCCCCTTTTCTAAATCGTTTTTGGCCACTATAGGTGTGGCAGGGTATACTCAGACATGAGTCCCTTTCTCACTGCTCCATCAGGATTCAAGCAAGCCGGGCCGAAGAAGGCTGAAATGCCAGAAACCGGTCCCCGGTAGCTTGTCTCCTTTCTGGTGAAGAATTGGCTTGGTAGTTTAGTCTGCCCTGTTCCCATGATGCACTGGGCCAGGGACAGACTGATTTGCATATAGCCAGGTTCTGAGCTGGGATGGGGCAGTGAGATAAATAACGGTGATGGATCAAGCCCTGATCTTTGGACTGGGTAAGAGTGGTCTGCTTAACTCAGACACTCTGTTCATCACCACCCCCTTTTCTAAATCGTTTTTGTCTAACCAGCAGTATTATCCAGCCTTTTCTACAAATTGTCAAATGCGTTTTTATTTAACCAGATTTCGCCTTGGGATATTGCACTTTTTGCTTGCTTTTCCTAGACAAACCGGGTGGGTGAAAACCCTTAGTTTCTGTACCTGTGATAAAAGTACTCCCCAGAGCACTATGCACCTTACAATCTTTTGCACACTCTATGATGATCCGAGAAGGAGATTTTTGAGACCAATACTAAAAAATATCTCTCCGTGTACATACCTAGAGGGATATGAGTGTTTGCAACTATTGGAAAATTGTACTGTTTGTTCTGCAATGATGAGTTTCATTAAAGTAGCACTGGGTATTAGGAGACGATATGGAATGTAGTAATCGGGCAGGGAAATGAAATGATTTTAGTCTACAGAAATTATAAAGTTTTTAGCATAACTAGTGTTTTAAATTCCCAGGAGAAATTTTCTTTTTTCTTGACTTCAAAGATAAATATGATCTTTTCCTCAAAATGCACTTAGCACTTTATGTATAATTATAACCTAGCTTGTAATTGAACCTTACGTGAATTTTTATTATTTCTCACTGTGATAAATTATTTATATCCCATTGTGATGATTTATGATAAATGTTGTAACGTTTTTATATTTGATGTTTTTTAGAATACTTTTATACTAACCCAATAAAGCTTGTTTTTTATTTGGTGTGTGAGGGTACCCATGCATGAGCAGGACCCCTCTCCAGCTTTTGGAATCTATTTTCTGAGGCTGTTCTGTGATGCAGCCAGACCATATACTCTTAAGTGCATTAAACCTTGCGGTAAATGCTAACTTTGGAATGGCTGCATCAAAACATGTCGTGTTTGGTGTCAAACACTTTGGAATCCTACCCCCCGGAAGTCCTGGCAGCGGGGGTAGAATTCCACCCTTCTAGAGGGAGAAGACATGTACACACTGGTCTGACCGGTAATAGTTTAAAAGAGCCCCAGCATCACAAAATGGATGCTGGGGTCACAGGTCTGACTTCCTGCTGCTGGACGAAACTCTGGTAGGGGAGGCCTGGACAATAGGTTTCCTGTCACAGGGAGGTGTAACCACCTCCCCAGACAGGCTTTAGTGTATGGGGGCTGGGTGGGTGCATTCAGTGAATACTTTTCAGACAGTGCTGTGGGCACACCTGGTGTCCCTGTGCATATCCCAGTTCAAACTGGTTGCTAGGGCACTCAGCCCCACTCTGGCGTGAAACTGGACAAAGCGGAACGGGTGTAACCACCCCCTCTCTGTGTCCTCTCCTAGGTGGGACCCTAGAGTAAGTCCAACCCCTAAACTTAGTATAAGTATAGGAGCTCAGTCCTTAGGACTTTAGATTATACCTGGAGAAACTTTTATCCCTGAACTTTAAAATTCTATTTCGACTAGAAGACAGAAGAATCTCCCTTGGGGTCAAGGAGTGACTCCCCTGTTCAAACAGGCACCAAGAAGCATCTTGCCAGTCTGCATTTCCGAGGCTCCCGACTCAGGACATGCACTTCCAGACATCTCTGAGGCCGACACGAGATACCAGTGAAGCTGAGACCCGCAGCCATCACGAGAGATGTGGGACCGGAACTCCTGGACACCGTGCACATTTGCTAGTGCATCCACTTCCTAAGCTTTTCTGAAGTTGTGCATTGGGCTGTTCGAAGTCCAAGCCCTGAGCACCATCTGCACAGAAGATTGTTGGCCTACACTCGACGGGTGTTCCATGAGCCCGCTTATAACATTTATGCTTGTGGCCCCTTTGCAATCCCTGGTCTGTCGACTTGTGGACTTGTGGACTTGTGTCTTTCCTGTGGACTTTCCTGGTTGCTACAGACGTACCTTGACTCCTCTCCAAAGCATGAGTCCTTCAGGCATTGCTGGTCTGCACCAAAGAAAAACTCTGCTGAATCTCTGCTGCTGCCGTAGCCAGGTTTTCGCGTATGCGCGCTTGTCCCTGGTCCTTGGAGCTGCGAAACGTTCGGCGAAAGGCCCGGCTCGTCGCGGGAATTTGGAGCCAAGGAGAAGAACAGGAACCTGCCGCGTGGTTGTCCTGGAAGGGTGCGAGCTGTTGGGCTTACCCCAGGGGCCTCGAATACTCCGACCTAGCCTCAGCGACTCGTGCTGCTGGGCTACTGCTTGAGGAGTCTAGGGGAGAGACTGACGAGTGCTACAAGGGGCCACAGGTGGAATTTTGGATGCACCCAGCCCTTAGGAAGGAGCGTCCTGGGAAATTGGCCCCTCTGCGGTCAGTGCAGCCATTGTAGCCTTTGAAGGACATTGCAGTCTAGAAGGGCATAAACTAGGGCATTTAAAGGCAAAAGAGGCCATTACAGCCAGTTCTGGCCATTAAAGTTATAACGCTTTTAAGTGAACTTGTTTTGGAAGAAGTACGGCTCAGCAGTCAGCTAGGCGGTTCAACAGAGGTAAGTGGTCTAATTTCATACATTTAAATGGTTTTATGGTAGGATAGGTGCTAAGAGTTTGATAACAGGGGCACGAGGCGCTAACAAAAAAAAAAAAGACTATTGGGCTGAATAAAGCGTTGACTAGCTGCTGATAAGAAAAAGTGTCGCTTACATTTGATTTTGTATTTAGTCTCCAATTAAAAGCCATCAAGGGACGGGGATGGCGCCAAAAAGGCTTAAAGCGCTCAAGGAACCCCAGGTGTTAGAACAGTCAACAAAAGAATCTACTGTGGAGCACAGAGCAACAAGGGCAAGTACTAAAAGCCTGAAAGTACGGGCCAAAAATAAGTTGGCGAGAAGTGCGATAGAAACCCATAGGGGAGGACGTGCAAGTTACTCAAGCTAACAAAGGTGCAGCCTCCTCTAAATCTCTGAAGGACTTTGTTGGTAAACATTTTTGAAAAATATGCTCTCCAGGAAAGTCTGCAGACCTCAGTCAACAGTCTAATGATGGATCTCTGATCTGCAAGGATGATCTACCTGCCCGTCTGGAGGGATCTGAGGTGGGTCATACCCTATCTGATCTTATAAACCTAGAGCAAAGTGAGTTAAGCCTTCATCCTTGTCCCTCCTCATCGCCACAGATTTTCTCAGAACAACAGGAGCACGACAGCTACAGTGAGGAGCCAAATATGTCTTGGGATGAGTCTTCTGGTATAAATCTAACTACACAAATGGATAAGAGCCAAGATAAGATCCAAGTCAAGAGTCACGACTATCCAGGCTCCCACTCAACTGAAAAACTAGAGGGACTTGGCCAAAATCTCACATTAGACTTTAATATCTCTGCAACCCCGGCGTCCTCAATGTTGGATATAATGGTGCTCCTCCAGAAAACCCTGCAAGGTCTATTGGAAGTAACTATGCTAAAACACGATATTTTAAAATCTCAAAAAGAACAACTGCAGAAGGTAGTGGGGGAATTGCAAAGCATTAGGGGACAAATGCCTGCAATGACAAGAACCATCTGCGAGGAACTTTCGACGCATGCTGCAGACGCTATGACACCCATGGATCAAACAAATGCATACATTTCTAAATGGCCGATGCTGATAAAAAGAAGGGGGCATTATCTGGGTTATAGCGTAAGGAACCGCAGGTGCCAAAAAATAAAGAAAGTCCTAAAAAGGAGGAGGCAAAAACCTGTATCACCTAGGGTTATTGATAATAGTATAGATTCTACTCTCTTGGAGCAGAGGCCCCTTAAATTAGAAGCAGAGAAGGGGAAAAGATTGGTCTCCAAAAATATAGGACAGCATAGTACTGCGACTGGAGTAAGGGGAACAAGAGAGTTACCGGGGAAGTTGTCCTCCTGTTATGGCCCAAATATTATATTGCCCGGTAGAAACCCTGAAAAGGGGATTGGTCAAAGATTTCAGTCCCCAAGGGTAAAACAAGTGGGCCCTAGAATTGCAAGAGGTAGGAGTCAACAAAGGACAGAGCAAGTGGGCCCCTCAACCTCTAAGGTGTTAAACGAGGCAGAGGGCAACAAGTGGTTATTCTTTGATACCGTTCAGCAATTACAGCGGGGGAAAAGAATAAGAAAGGTAGTGCCCTTGAATAGGTCCCAACTTCTGTTCTCATTCTCGAAATGCCCGAGTTTGAGAGGAATTGGTTCAAAAGATCTGCGCCAAGTGGGCTTTGGAGTTAACCCAGAAGGGAAGGAAATTACCAGGGTGTTAGTGTATTCAAAATTGGTAAAAATAGCAATAGAAAATGCAGGGGTCGAAATGGCAAAGGAACGGATAAGATTAATCCCGGAGGGAGACCAAGCAGGCTGCAGTACATTGGGTGCGGGCTTCCTAAATTGTCATGCAGGGTTGGAGAAGCGTCACGTGAAATTGGCTGAGGGGTTGGTAGAAGGTAATCTGAAGATAATTGTTAAAAATGCAGAAATCTCTTATTGTGCACTGTAGAAAATACTGAACAGCCATTGTCAAGATGTCTCTGCTACATGACAACATTAACATCTGTGCTTTGCTTTGTACCTATACAAAACTGCAAAATAAAGTTTAAAAAAAAATAATAATAATAATTCAGAAATCTCTGATGTGTGGGGTAATTAGAGTCATGAGAGTAGCCCTACAGGCCCCTTTCGACGACCTAGCGGGGAAATTGATAACCTAAGTGATGTGGAGTAGGAAGTTGGGTTGTTGCATAGCCTTAGAATAGTATCTTCGAATGTAAACGGTCTTGGAGACGTGATAAAATAAGGGAGTATAAGTACTTTAATTCAGATGAATGATATTATTTGTCTCTAAGAAACATGGCTATGCGACAAAACCCCTACTTTTGATGGTTATATCCAACTCCACCACCCGGCGCGGAAAAAAAGCTTTGGACACCCAGCTGGAGGGTTGATGATATTGTTGTCTTCTAGTAAGGTGAAAGATGCAATATATCTAAGCGTCAAATGTAAATGGCTTTTGGCATGTAGAGTACTCCTAAATGTAAAAAAAAAACTTGAAAACGTTGTGCTTATAAATGTGTATATGCACTGGGTGTCTCCAGATGAATATGGGGTAGAGCTGAGGCTTTTCAAAGAAGACTTGGATCATCTGATTGATAAGTATGAATCTGATGTTATTCTCATGATGGGTGACTTTAACCACAAATTGAACCCAAGGCATATAGAAATCATGGAAGCCTATGATATAAGCATGACAACCTTCCCAGACTGTGTTTTTTCACAGCAAGATCTAAGTCTAGTAAACTATTTAGCCACAAAGGGACTAATTTGTTTAAATGGCAGGTCAGAAATGGACTGCCCTGCGAAGAAATCATTTAAGATAGGTGCGCAGAACTGCCCGATTGATTATGTTTTTACGCATGCCTGGAACTTTCCCTTAATGAAGGGTTTTATGGTTTCTCAAATGGGAAATAGCGACCATAATCTACTCCAGTTTAAGATACAGGATGTGGTGTTAACTAAGCGACAGACTGTAATTACCCAAAATGTAGAGTACCTGAGATGGGCTACCACTAGATTAACGGACGAGTATATAGAAAAGGTGCTAAAACTTCAACAGAGGTTAGTCTTGGAGAGCCCACGAGGGTAGAAACTGGAATGGTTTGAGAGAAAAATCGATCAGGTGGTGCATTGTCTCCAAGTGGAATTAAAAAAAGCTAAAGTAGGTGTAATAAACGAATATGTGACATATTTCCGCAAACAAATACCCCGCATACCATCACTCCGCAATTATCATTCTGCAAAGACAAAGATCCCACAAATTATCACAACGAAAACTTTTACAACGACTATGCCTTTACCACGCATGCCATTACAACGCAAAGGCATGCATGTTAAAGGTATACTCATTGTAAGAGTTTTAAAGGTAAGTGTGAGTACCCTACACAAACACTACAACACTACCTTAATACACTACCCCTACACTACACAAACACCACATCACTACCCTACACTATACAAACACTACCCTATACCCTAAAACATTACCCTACACTACACAAACACTACAACACTACCCTAAACCCTAAAACACTACCCCCAGCATGACCCTACACTACACAAACACTACATCACTACCCTAAACCCTAAAACACTACCCCCAGCATGACCCTACACTACACAAACACTACAACACTACCCTAAACCCTAAAACACTACCCCCTGCATGACCCTACACTACACAAACACTACAACACTACCCTAAACCCTAAAACACTACCCCTGCATGACCCTACACTACAGAACCACCACAACACTACACTACAGTACACAAACACTACACTACACTACACAATCACTACCCTAGCACGACCCCGACCCCTAAAAAAAGAACCCAAACCCCCTTACCTCTCTCTTTTCGTGGTTCCACACTCCTCCTGGTTTCATCTTCATGAAGTCTGTTTTTTTTCACAACGCTTGTGCATTTACCATACATACCTTTACAACGTAATTCGTTGTAAAGGCATGTGGGGTAAATGCACACGCGTTATGAAAAAATGCGGAGTGTTGGTATGCGGGGTCAATTCTGAATGTCTGCAGAAAAAGAGATGCGGAGAAAACGTTCATTACCGTAATAAACCAACAAAATCCGCAGGCTAGGCAAATAAAATGGTTTTCAGCTGTTTGCCTAGCAAAGAAGAGGGAAATAAGGAGAGAAGGACGTAACCATAAAGTTAATTATAATTTGCCTGGATCGTTAAACCTGATCAAACTGAAATGGGGATATAAAAGGTTAATTACTGATTCAAAAAGAGTATATAAAGAAAAATGTTGGACAAATCTCCTGGATGCTATTGAATCAAAGAATAGTTACCAGTTTTGGAAATTAATAAAAGGAGCGGCTGGGCATACGATGGGGGCAATGAACTGTGTAGTGGGAGAGGCTGTATGGGCTGAGTATCTAAGGGAACTATACAGTCCCAGAAGTGACGTGGTTATAGATGAGCCTATGAATTGGATAGATCTGCTAGGGGACTTAAAAGCAGATTTTTCAGTAACAAATGTTAGTAAAACAATAGGAAGTTTAAACCTGACAAGGGCGGCCGGCCCCGATAACCTCCCAGCAATAATAATAATATTGAAAACCCAGGCTCAATGGTGGGAAGAATTTTTATCTCATATGTTTTTACGGATTTTAGAGCTGGAAAAAATACTGAGTAATTGGAGGGGGCAGGTATTCGCCCGGTGCACAAGAAGGAAGTTATGGATGACCCTAAAAACTACAGAATGATTAATCGTTTAGTTATCGGGGAAAAAGTGTTTACGAAGATAATATTAGGACTGTGCAATCATGCCAATAGAGCAAGGGGGGTTCAAAGACGGCCATTCGACAAATGATCATTGTTTAGCACTGTGGGCCGTTGCACGGAAGTCAGTCGAAAAAAAAGGGAAGCTGTATTGCTGCTTTGTTGACTTCCGTGCGGCATTCGACCTAGTGGATCGGATACTCAGCCATCCTGGAGCGGGGACCAAGTACATAGTCCACTATGTCCTGTTTAGGGGAGTTTGAGAGGTAACTCCCATCCCTCCTTCAACAGACACAATGGGCCTCTGACAGGATGCTCAAACAGAAGTTCAAAAGGGTTGTAACCAACCCCCTTCTGAGGAACCTCCCAGTACGCAAATAAAATAAAATAAAAGGCAGGGCAGTAGGATGTCCCATTTCCGCCTAAGCTTTTCTGGGAGACCCTTGATCATACCCTTTAAGGTTTTGTTGAATCTCTCAACTAAACCATTTCATTGTGGTGATAGGGTGTGGTGAATTTGTAATTCACTCCAAACTCCTTCCACATTGCAGTCAAGTAACTAGACATAAAGTTTGCATCTCTGTCTGATACTACCTCCTTAGGGAAACCCACTCTGGAGAACACTCCCTAGAGGGCCCTTGCCACCACAAGTGCTGTAGTCGTCCTAAGGGGAATTGCTTCTGTGTACCTAGTGGCATGGCCCACCACTACTAGGATAAACCTGTGCCCAGATGCTGTCTGAGGACCCATGGGACCAACTATATCAATCCCAACCCTCTCAAAGGGAACCCCCACCACAGGTAATGGTATCAGGGGGCCTTTGTTGTACCACCTGCCTTTCCACTGGCTTGACAGGTGACACAGGAGTGACAAAACTCCTTGGTGTCTTAAGACATGTGGGGCCTATGAAAGCGAGGAACAATTCTCTCCCAAGTCTTGTTCTGGCCCAGGTGTCCTGCTAGGGGAATATCATGGGCTAGTGTCAATAGGCAGCCCCTGAACTTCAAAGATATAACCAACCTCCTTGCTGCACCAGGCTTGGGGTCTCTACTCTCTGAGTACAGGAGTCCATTATCCCAATAAATCTTATGGGTGCCACTAGCATTCCCAGCAGCCTCATCAGCAGCCTGCTGTCTGAGGGGTTCGAGAGAAGGGCTTCTCAGCTGCTTCCGACTCATATCTGCCCTGGAAGGGCCCCTGTCCCCAAGAACTCAACCTGATCAGGCTTAAGCTAATCCGGGTCAGTTCCTTTTTCAGGAGCACAATCATCTCCCTCAAGAGACTGATCTGTATTCTGAGTCAGGGGGAAGGCCCTACCTTAACCCCACTGCTCCTTTTCTTGGAAGGCACCTGGTCCATTCTTCCAGGATCCAGGGCCTGTTCGATTTTAGACATTTTGGCCTGTGACCTAGTCACAGCAAACACATGTGCAGAAATTCCTAACATTTCTGCATGGGTCCTGAGCTCCACTACAGCCCAGGCTGAAGTCTCCCGGTCATTGCCAAGCAAACATTCAACAGGGAGGTCTGCACTTACCACAACCTTCTTGAGGCCAGTTACCCCTCTCTAGGAGAAATTAACAACTGCCAGGGCGTGGTTGGCCCTGACATTGCTGGTATTGGTCACTTTGTAGAGTTCACCAAGTATGATCTGTCCAGGGTCCACAAGGTCTTGTGTCACCATGGTGACACTTGCTCCTGTGTCCCTGTAGGCCAAAGCCTCTTTTCCATTTATTAAAGGCTGTTGTCTGTACTTGCCCAGGTTACCGGGACTCACAGAGGAAGACATATCCATGCCTCCATCACAGACTAACACAGCCTGAGTTGGAACTCGGACTAGGCCAGAGCCCATCTCAGTACCCAGGGTTAACCCTACTTCACCCTTCTGCTGAGTATCAACACTTGAAGCTTAACTAGGGGAACAGTTGCCTTAGGGGCAATGGTGACTGGAGTTGCATGTTTCTTGGTGCAATCACGAGTCCAATGGCTGTTTACAAACTTTACACCATGGTTTCTTTTGGCCTTTCTTTTTGGAAGAATGGGAGTCCCCACCATTAGAAGCTTGTTGGGGTCCTTGTGAAGACCTCTGGTCTTTTCCCTTCTCCCCATCCTTATTAGAATGAATGAATGAATACTTTATTGTTTGGTTACTCAAAACCATTACATTAAAAACACGGTACAAAATTACAAAATTACGAAAATTAAAACCAGGGGAGTTTGGGGAGCGCTGGGGATACAGTGAGTAGGGTTCGTGTTGAGGCGAGGGTCTGCAAAGTCTCTATAAGGACAGACCCTCGGGGGCCATCAGCAAGGATCGTGTCTGGTGATTAAACTTTCCGAAGGAGGCCATGTGCTTTACCGTTGTCAGAGTGTAAAGATGGGTGATCGCCTCCTTTGCGGTGTGGGATCCTGTCCTGATTGTCTTAGAATTGGCCTGAGGTAAAGACTGCGGACCATGCGCAGGGCCGGGCAGCAGAATAGAAGATGGGCCAATGACTCACGTTTATACCTACAGAGCCTGCATTCCCGGGCTCCTGAGCCAACCTTGCCGAAGGCATATAGTTCTTTAAGAGGCAACGGATATAGTCTGTAGGCTAGGATCTTATGTAGGGCTGCATGGCCCACGGCCTGCTTAAGATGGTATTTGGGATTGTGCAGGATGTGCAGTAAGCACAAGGACTCGTGAAGGTCTTTTCTTGCCAGCGAATCCAGGGCCAGTTCCTGTGACCGCGCGCACACTTGTTTTTTGATGGAGTGTTTAATAGCGGTGTAGCTGACATATTCGGGATTCCAGGACTCGATGGCAAGATTAAGGTGGTCCTTCGCCGCGTTAAGAGTGGCCAACCAGGGGTTCCCTGGTTCTCTGAAGATGTAGTTCAGAGCTGCCTTAAGTGTGTTCTCCTGAGCCGTCGTTGTTAGGAAGTAGTATTTACTTAGGGCGGCCAGCTCTTCCAGATATTGCTGGTTGAGTGAGAACTCCAGGCGGGCAAGGGTGTTTCTGGTGCACCTCGGTAGATGAAAAAGTCTCTTGTAGGCTCTGCAATGGATTTTTTCTATGCCTGTAGAGCGTAGTTGAGGGCCGGCATTAGTTTGGCTTTGAGAATTCTTTGGATGGCCGTTGTGGACGGGCTATATAAGGAGGCATGCAGCTTGCAAATGGCGTAGGTTATGGTTTTGCCTTTGCCTTGGATGATCTTTAGGTGCGCACTTGAGAGCTCCCGACTCCTGGAAGCAAATGCCCAAGTAGGTGTACCGCTGAGTACTTTCCAGCAAAAGGTGGCCGAGCCTCCATTTTAATGATTTTTTCTTTGGATACTGTCCAAAGATGATGACTTTGGACTTGGATGGGTTTGCTACGAGCTTGTTTGTGTCGTTATATATGGCAAGTGCCGTCAGCACCTTTTGTAGCCCAATTCTCGTATGGTCCAAAAGTACCAGGTCGTCGGCGTATTGCGTGAAGTGAATTTTAGTCCCGCCGATATTTGGGGTGGCCAGTGCTGCCCCAGTCAGGGCTCTCTCCATGTCCGCTGTATATAGGTTAAATAACAATGGGGCCAGCATGCACCCTTGTTTTAGACATCGGTCTGTGTTGATCTTTGCGGATGCATGGTCCCTCGAGAGTTTGATTCACACCTACGTATTGTGGTACAGGGATTGGATTGCCCTTAACAGGGATGGATTAATGTTCCATTGGACCAGCTTTCTCCACAGGATTGCACGATCTGCCCCGTCGAACGCTGCCGAATAGTCAATAAAGCAGGCGAATAGAGGAAGGCTTTTGCGTGTCCGCGCATGGTAGACCAGATAAGAAAGTGCAGTGATGTTATTGACTGTGGCGGACTGTAAAAAAGTAAGAGGCTCCTTTGTACAAAAGTTGTAGTTTATTTGAAGTTGGATGGAAGAAGCACAGCACATCCGTTAAGTAGAAGATACAGGGAATAATAACAGTTGGGGCAGAATCTGGAACCAAGGATGTAAGATGCAGGCACGCATCATACATTCCAGGCTCCAGCACAATGGGGTAAAACACAGAGAATAAACAGCCTGAGAAGAAACATTATTTACAAATTTAACTTCAGGCCATTTCGAATGATAATCTACTAAAACAAGAGCAAAACGGGCACTTGAAGGCAAATGTTTAAAAGGGCCGGAGATGTCAAAAGCCACTTTTTGCCATGGAAATTTAGGCCAAGCTACAGGTTTAAGAGGAGCAGAAGACAAATGAAGCATTTTGTCATTGCTAATGCACTGAGAACATTCCCTTACCATTCTATCAACCATTTTGTCAATCCCAGGCCACCAGAAGTTTTCTCTAACCAGACGCTTCATGGATGACATACCAATATGACCTTGGTGGGCTAACAACAAGATCTTCTCTTGTAAAGAGGCAGGAGGAATTAACTTGCCAGTCTTGAACAGAAAACCACCAAACTCTTCAATTTCCGAAGCAACTTGGGAAAAGGAAGCCAAGTCAGAAGGAATGGACTTACTATTAGGCCATCCACCTTTTACAAAATCCAAAATTTGTTGACATACAGAATCCTTTCCCATTTCTTTAAACCATTCTTCCTCAGTTAACGTTAAGAACTCCTGAGACATACAATCTTCAATGGAAGCAACCACATCCACATCCAGGTCAATGGTAGAAACCTTATCAACACTACATGGTAACCTGGACAGAAAATCTGCAGTGACATTGCTTTTTCCAGGAACGTACAAGATCTCAAAGTCATATTCCTGAAGGCGTGAGGACAAACGAGCAATCCTAGCAGTCGAGTTCCAACCACCACCAGGAGACAGAATTCCTACTAACGGTTTGTGGTCCGTTCTCAAAACAAACCTGTTCCCCCACACATAATTTCTAAAATGTTCCACAGCCCAAATACAGGCTAGTAGCTCCTTTTCGATAACAGAGTATCTTCTTTCGGTGGGAGATAAGGTTCTAGAAGCAAAAGCTACGCACCATTCATCCTTACCAGCACTCTGACTCAACACAGCACCAATGCCATACAAGCTAGCATCAACAGTGATGATACATCTCTTACTTATACAGAATGATTTGAGTGTAGGGGCATTAACAATCTCACTCTTAATTTGCTTGAAGGCAATATCTTGCTTGTCCGTCCAAACAAATTTGGCTGAATTTCTAGTCAACTCTCTTAAGGGTTCCATCTTGTTAGCGAAGTTTTGAATGAATTTACTGTAATATTCACATAACCCAGCAAAAGAGAGCAACTTTTCTTTACTATCAGGGGCTGGTGCATTCATAATGGCATCTACAAGGTTTTTCTTTGGTACCACACCTTCTCCAGAGAGGGTATGTCCCAAATATTCAACCGATTTACAGAAGAATTTACACTTGCTGGCCTTAATGGTCAAACCAAACTGTTCTAACTTAGAACAGACTTCTTTAAGATGAGCATGATGTTCACAGTTATTTTTGGAAAATACAAGAATATCGTCTTGAAAACACTTGACGAATGTAAGGTCTTTAAAAATGTGGTACATAGCCCTTTGAAACACTGAAGCAGCCGAAGCCAGACCGAATGGCATTCTCTTGAACTGAAATAACCCATGAGGGGTGATGAATGCAGTAAATTGTTTAGAGTCTTCAGTGAGTTCGATTTGGTGATATGCAGATCTAAGGTCTAATGTTGAAAATACGCTGGCCCCATCTAACATGCAAAGCATTTCATTAATGTTAGGAAGTGGGTGACAGTCTGTAACCAAGCTCTTATTGAGTGCCCTTAAATCTACACATAGCCTAATACTTTTATCAGGTTTAATGGCCAAAACAATGGGAGAAACCCATTCGGACGATTCCACTTCCTCAATTATACCATCTTTCACCATGGTATCAAGCATATCTCTAAGTTCGTCCCTAATACTAATAGGCACTCCCCTTAATTTCTGTTTAACAGGGACAGAATTGGGTTTGACTTTGATCTTATGACTAAATCCGTTCAATTTGCCTAACTTGTCAGAAAACACTTTAGGAAAGGCACAAGAAATCTCTGTGAACTCAGGTGATTCAGTAGAGTCCCCATCAGATATAGCCAGAACTAACACAGGATCTTTAAGTCTAGGGTTCAGAGAAACACCAAGTTTCGCTTGGTCCCTCCACCCCAAGACATTCACTCCCTTCAATGCAACATAAAGTTTCACATTAGCAGAACTACTTTTGATCGTAAGCAGAACTTCCTTAAAGCCAATAAATTTGATCTTGGACCCATCAAAATTGTAAGCACATATATCAGGCTTTGATAAAGAGTTAATATCAATAAGATCCCCAAAAGACTTAATACAATACTCATGTATGATAATGGTCCAAGGAGAACAGGAGTCCACCATAAGCTCTAACACTTTGCCCAAAATGGTAACAGGACTCTTAGGAGAAGAAAGAGTGTCTGTTTGAGATATGTCAATTGACTCCTGTACAGAAACGACAATACCAAACTCCTTAATATCTGGATCATTATATGCTTCGTCATTGACATATGATACATTTCCAGAAGGACGTTTAGGTGTAGAAAAAGAAGATCTCTTTGTGTCTTGGAACGGTCTTGCGGGAGTTTTACACATTTTGGAAAAATTTCCAGAGCGTCCACATTTTTTACATTGTCTAGTAATGGCTGGACATTGTGGAAAAGAAGCAATGTGGTCAGGATTACCACATCTAAAACAAAAGAATTGTCTAGCTTTCCCATCATTCCTGTTGGAAGGCACAACATTTCTTAGTTCCTGGGGTTTAACTACACTAACTTCGCTAGAAGAGGTAGAAATACTCAAAGAGGTGGAAGCAGTAGATGCTATATCTAATGTTTTTATCCATTTATCAGACTGTTCAAGAGCTTTAGCAGTACTGATCGCTATTTCCAAACTAGGATCACCTAAGATCCACAACTGCTCTTGAACCTTCTTACTCTTCACATGTACAATGATCTGATCTCTGATCATTTCGTCTGTCATAAGGCCAAAATTACAATGTAAAGATAACGCACGTAAAGCTGTAAGAAAATCATCAAAACATTCTTTTTCATCTTGAATTCTGGTATAAAACTTAAACCTATTTAGTGCGACACTAGTAATAGGCTTGAATCTCCCTTCAATCCTAGAAACTGCTTCGTCATAAACATTGCTATCACCCCCAGATCTTACTGGAGGTAAGGTTCTAAAAACGAATTGCCCTTCTGAGCCGAGGCAGTGTAGAAATATGTTCTTTTTTCTCTCCGCAGACATGCGTTCTCCATCCATGGCCTTGAGATATGTAAAAAATTCCTCTTTCCATCTTGTCCATGGAATAGGTGGATCACCCTTAGACTGTAAAAATTTTGATGGCGGATCAAACTGCATGTTAGATGCAGAATGAAAAATGAATGTCAATATAACTACCTAAGAACAACACTAACAGAAGTGAAACAAAGTAAATAATAAAAATATCCAGTAGATGGCAGTCTAGTAAAAGAAGTACAAACTTCCACTGAAGCTTTCCACAGAAAATTTCAGGATACAACTTGAAATGTAGAAGCAACTTGGAGCCAAGTAATAATAAACAAGTCAATGAGATAATATTCCCCCAAAAAAATATTGATGAGCAAAATATCAAGTTCGTGGCAATAAAGATCATTCATAAAAATAAATAAATACAGGAACACACGCAATAGGTAAAAGCGTGTAAAATAGTACCTTTATCCTTCAGTTAAAGCGAGATAATTCAAATGCGCTTGCCCGGTGAAAATAGAGCAATCCTTCGTGTTACACTCGCTCGGTGATTTGGTTGCTATGGCAACGAACACGGCAGGCCTGCGTGATGTGCAATGGCTTGGAATGCAATGCGCGAAAATGCGCGATGACGCGTGACGACTCACCGAGGCTGGTTACCAGTAGCCAATCAGGGGTACAAAGCGATAGAAGGTGCTGATTGGTTCAAGCGTCAGTGTTTGCTGACGTAGCGTAGCTGTCCATTTCACAAAGGAAAACAAGGAAAACACGAAGAAATTGATAATAAGCTGAATACTTAGCGCAGCTTCACCGGAGTAACAGGAAAATCAGCAAGGAATACTCCGCTTCTCTTCTGAAGTAGATAGAATGACTTCTGTCGTTGATAACGTGGATTCTTTGAATTTCTGCTCCTGTGCTTCGAAGAAATGTGGCAGAAAATAGATGAGAGTCCCTCGTCGCCACTGTAAAAAAGTAAGAGGCTCCTTTGTACAAAAGTTGTAGTTTATTTGAAGTTGGATGGAAGAAGCACAGCACATCCGTTAAGTAGAAGATACAGGGAATAATAACAGTTGGGGCAGAATCTGTAATCAAGGATGTAAGATGCAGGCACGCATCATACATTCCAGGCTCCAGCACA
Organism: Lissotriton helveticus; assembly: GCF_964261635.1. Classification (NCBI taxonomy): domain Eukaryota; kingdom Metazoa; phylum Chordata; class Amphibia; order Caudata; family Salamandridae; genus Lissotriton; species Lissotriton helveticus. Next base: position 88,617,293 of record NC_136063.1, read on the forward strand.
ATGGGGTAAAACACAGAGAATAAACAAGCACAGGAAAAGCAAGAATGCAACACGGACCCAGGTCTAAATCCGGTTTGGCAGAATGAGAGGAGCCTTTCAGCGCTCATCCAGTCTGTGAGGTCCCTCAAGATTGCACTAGCGTAAGCTTTTCCCTCGATGTCCAGAAGGGCGATCAGGCGATAATTTGATGGTTCAGATTTGGGGCCCTTTTTGTGGATTGGCTGAAGGATTGAACCTCTCCATGAATCTGGGACATCCCCCAGGAGCCAGCATTCAGTGTTGTAGCAGGGTTTCCGTTCTCCCACAGAACTGTGCATAGAGATCTAGAACCTCAATGAGTTAGGATGATCCAAAAACTCATCTCAGTGTCAGAAATCTCCTTACCTAGCTAGCTACAGTGTCTCATGGATCATTATGGAATGATCCATGTCTTAGACAAACCAGAACATGATCTTTAGAATACCTCAGGAGTCGTGGAACACATGAACACTCTTTCGTTATATAATCATTTCAAACCAAAACTGAGAGTCAAAGAACACAAGTGCAAGTTTGAAATATTTATTATTCAATGCAAAGTTCTCAAACGCAGTATCTTGTATAATACCAAAATGCAGATTATAAAAATCAGAGTCAGCAGCATAGTCACTAATCCATAGTAAGCAAAAGGTGCTAGCATGTTATAATGCAATTTCTATAGAAATCTATATCACCTATATTTCGCGCACCCTATCTAGCATATTATTTTATATCTAAGAAGGTCTCATTCGGGCTTTAGCAGGGCGGCCCCATACCTCTCAATGTCAGTAGGAGCAGTTCACATCAACAGCTACCAGCTCTCTTCATGCGCAGCACCAAGTGTCTACTTTCATTCTGTGTAACTCTATCTTAAACCCGCGTAGAGCCCAAAATGTTGGCATCAACATTATTTGTGTTATGTCTAATGTGGTGCGAGGATCAAGCCTCCCAGCAACCTTGTGTTAGGTTAATCTTAGAGTGTGCAGCTCTCAGTGTGCAGACAGTTGTACCAAGTGTACCAGGCAAAGCTGATAGCATAGAAATAACATATTATTCTCAAATAAACCACCTCACCGCTTCTAGGGTGAAGGCGACAACAACAAGTATGTGTCGTGTGCAAAACTGAAGCCGAAGGAAAAAAGGCTGTTTAAACATGTAATGCACTCATGCTAACTTAACGCAATATATGTAACGAAGTATCCATATGACACCCCCCCATTGGTCCGAGCACCGTCAAACATAAGGGAAAAGGCAATACTAAATCAGATACAAAAATTGAAAGCAAAGTTCAATAATCTTGAGATAAAATAAGCTAAGAATATGTATGAATGAATATGTATGAATGCCTACAGTGGCCTCAAGTCTAAAAATAAAAACAAAACTTTCGAACCAAACGTTTTCCGCCAGGTCTCAAAATATGAAATGTAGGACCAGGCCGCATCAATTCAAATGTTTGTAAGAGAAAAAACAAGGCACTTATCCGATATCCAAAGTCATGTGCCACATTGACGTTATCCTCAGCGACATCACGTGATTGAACTCTCCATCAGCTGAACACAGTCCATCCCTCCAATTCAGCGAGGGGAAAGTCATATTTCACAACAAAGCACTCCTTCCAGGCATGTCATGATTGGAAAGTATATGCAAAGAAAGTTGCAACAGCCTCCAGTATGAAATCACTGCCATCATCCGAAAATAGTTCAGCAATCCAATTCAGCAATGGGAAAGAACATACGTGCTCCTCCAGCATCGGATCCTCCTGTAACGTCAGAGGACAACTCGGTGGGTTCACCAGATCGCTGTGTGTCAGAAAGGCATCCGCCGCTGCAGAGATCTCCCATTGGCCCAGAACTCCATTTATCGCTGCCAAGGCCATAACTCTTTCGCCAGAACAGATCAGCTCGTGAGCCACCACGGGACGCATCAGCTGATCAAAATCGACGTCAGGAGCAGTCCTCAAGCATAGGCACAAATCAATGGCCCAATCGAACTCGCAGCTCAGGCAGTGAAACACAGGTTGGACACACGTGAAGTCGGTGAACCGAAATGACAATCTATAGGCCGTGCTTAATGCTGCAAGCGGCAATGTTCCATAGTAATTGAGCATCCGATTACAGCACAGTGTCAGGAGGCGTTGAACGGCGTCTTGCGCAGGATGGGCATCCATGTTTTATGAAGAAAAACACCAACAGAATGCCTGCGGCTACAGCCAGCAATACAGGTAGTCCACCAAACAAACTCGAAAAAATAGTGTGGAAAAACGTGGGAATGATACCAAAAACTTTTTCAAACGTAGTCACGAGGCCACTGCTTACTACCTTGAAAAAATGTGCAAGCCCAGTCGTTGAAGAAGCATTAAAAATCTGGTGTACCAGCTCGCAGAAATGAAACGGCAAATCAGTATTTAAAAGCGCCTGCACCTCTGTGCGGGTGTTGGCTATGTGAAGGACATAAGTTTCCCGGGCCGAACTCAGGGTCACTTGTTTTTGAGACAAAAGGGCCCTTATTCTGCTTAAACCATTGAATTTTGCTTCCAAGGTTGGAATCCGTGGCCAGATGGAGACATCTAAAGACCCATGCGTGGGTGGGTATAGAACATTCTTGCAGCACACCACACGCTCTGATACAGTTACCACATAAGCCACACCAATTAATAAACCACAACATAATTCGTTGTTTAAAAGCAAATAACTACCATTAGCTAATAATGTGAATGTGGGAACCACTGCTGGAACTGGCGTGCCTTTTAAAACACATGCTAAATTTGGACGGTCCTGATTACAAGAACCGTGTAACTGAATGTGTCTGCATATTAATGAATGGTCAGGTGACTGTGTGCATTCCTCACCATTAAGATTCACTTCTTTCCCATCCTTCAGACATCTGTATGTGTATGGTAATGACCATGCCTCATGTAGGAATGCATTGCCTAGTGGTTCATATCGTCCTATAGCAATATACCGCATACAGTTAGTAAATTTATATAAAGGAAATGGTAATGTAATTAACCCATGAATAAGCCACGTGGCAGTAGTGGTTTCAGCAACAGAAAAAGGCAAGGATTCTAGCTTCTCAATATGTAACATAGAAAATGATGCATCACGCATTGAAAGCATGCGCTGTTTTTCAGTAAGATTAAAAGGGGCGAAAAGGGATGAAACGTTCAATGAGGTCCAGGGAACTCGACCAGCCTTAATTGTCTGTAGAGTCCAGGCAAACTGCATTACAGAACGCAATTGATTTTGACCATGGTATAACGTGGACACTTCATCATGTACAATATCAACAACAGAAGAAACAATATTATCCAATGTGTAAATCCTGGAAGAAAGCATGTTAATACTGTTATCGACCACTGCAAGCACTTTTTCCAAATTGGCTTGATCAATAGCCCTCAGGCGTTTAGCTGCTTCGACTTGTGAAAATTTCCAAATTTCATTATAAACAGCATAAATAAAGCGTTTAGACCTACCCTTAGTCGGGCCTTTTATAAAATCATTTAGCTCTATATTCTCATTCAACTGGGACAGATGCAGTTTAACTGCAGCTAAAGTGGAATGTTGCAACCAGTTCTGACACAATTTGCCTACTGAATAAGTTGTAACAGTGTGATCTGTGTCAAACCTGGGATCTGGCCTGATGTGTGTAAAACCGTCAGACAAACCCAAAAAACGACGTTGGCAAGAATCAGCACTTCTTTGCCATAAAAGCCACCCATCTGGATCAAAACTGGAAATATTAAAGGAGGAATTCTGCATAAGTGCTTGTATCTCACTTATGGATAATGTAGTGAAATTGCTCCAACCTGAATATTCTTCCAAATCAGGGATAGTAGGGGTATTTAATTTTTTAGATGTAGCCAATCCAAAACATGTTGTTTGGGAAACAGTCGAATTTAAAAACAACATGTGATTCGGGATGAGACATGCACGATGCAAAGCCTCAGTGCCTTGTACCTGCCAATCTTTTGTACCCCAAATCGATTTAAGGTCAATAGCATCCTTCCATAACTCATAGCCATCCACAGATAACCTTTCTAGAAAGGACTTTGAATACAGCAATTTTGTGTCAGTTAGCCTAACTTTGGGCATGAATTTCTGGTTCACTTTAAAATAAAACGACTCAGGATTTGAACGATTAAAATCTGTAAAGTAAGAGTATTTTCCCAGAAACGTACTTGAGCTCCCCTGTAAAGGAGTAGGGCAATGTTCCCACTGAGTGTAATTCACAGGAACCCGCCTGGAACTTGTTTTGTGCAAGAAATGATTTCCATAATGTTGGTAACAAAACAAATCACCATAATTGACAGAATCTAAATATAAATCCTCATCATCAAAGGCCGCATAATATTTCAAATCAGAGAACAATGCTTCTACGGCCTGAAGGTCCCAATCATCAGAATGAATATTTTGCTTAATCACATCTCCCATGTTTACTCTAAGCACATTAGGAACATTAATAACCTCTGTGGGGCCATGTATCTGAAACCTAACCGCATCCCACACAATCCCATCAAGGACAGGCCAAGCAGTAATCTCTACTGAATGTAAGTCTCTCTTTAGTCTGTGTGCTGAATGTGAGGAGGAAAGAGGGGCCAATGTTCCATTAAGGTACCGAATTCCTGTTCTTTCTTTCACATAATGGCCATCAATCAGGCGGAAAAAATAAAACACAAAACCAATTGACATAAAAAGATAAAATGAAAATAGTATCAGCCAAATGTATGTCCAAGGTGGAACCAAAAAATGTTTTTTAAACAACGTGGCATATTTTGCAATAGTCGATGGTTTCTTTGAAAGTTCCGAATCAGAGTCAAAAGAGAATCTGGACTGGTTAGCCAAACGAGCATGTAAATCGGACATAGATAAATCAGCAGGATCTGCATATGTCACTTCATCAATGTTAGTAACAGGAATAGTATTTAATAAAGGACTGGATATGGCAGGCATCTCGAGGGACACCTCCTGATCTGCACCAGATGTTATAGCCAGCACAGAGTGCCTCACCATGGAAGGACAGGATACAGCCGGTGTCATGCTATGAAGAATCGGCCACCCTGTGTGTCTTGACATTGTCAATAGAAATAAATCTGTTTTCTTTACGACCTGGAAGTGGTGGTAAAATGACTGTTCTTGTGCCCTTCACTCCAAGGACTCGAACCGGCGCTCGATATGAGGGACCAAACTCTTTCTTGTTATCGATCTTCTCTCGAACCAGTTCTCCAACTTGGGGTAGCCAGCCAACTACCGGGATCTGCAAAGCATCATCCGACGTGGAGGGCAAGTGTTTCTTTGCAAGACTGTCTCTGGTCTTTTGTAGATCCTGTAAAACATTGCAATGTTCATCTACGTCAAAGGCCTCGGCCTGGGCCTGGCAGTCTGCACCATCAAGGTCAGGGACGTACATCTTGATACCAAAGAGCATTTCGTATGGGGTCCGCCCACCCAGAGACCTTCTAGGGAGATTATTAAGCGCACGCTGCACGCCATAGAGGTGGGTCAGCCAGTTTCTACCAGTGCCATTAACACGGGCTGTCAAAGATTGCTTTAAGTCGCGGTTCATTCTTTCTACTACAGAATTGCCCTCAGGCCTGTAGGGACTTGAAAACTTCACCTGTACTCCCAACGAAACCATAGCATCCTTATACGCCTTAGAGGCGAAAGCCGGACCCTGGTCCGAATGGAAAGCACCACAAGCAAAGATTCCCACAAAGACACGCAAATCCTTAATGACAGTTCGCGAATCAGCGCTTCGATGCGGCCATACCCATACAAAGCGTGTGCATGAGTCAACTGCTACTAAGATGTATTTATACGCAGTATCAGAAGAAAAAGGACCGCAGTGATCCAAATAAACACAACCAAGTGGTTTATTAGAGATGTACAACTGTGTCTGAGGCGGACGCGCAGCAGTAGAAGGCTTAATCTGCTGACAAATGTCACACATAAGGACATAATCGCGCGTCTGTTTGTACAGTCCCCGCCACCAGAACCTCTGTTGTAGCTGAGATACAGTGGCTGAGACGCCCGCATGCGCAGACGCCACACCTTCATGAGCCGCTGTAATCAGAGAAGCTCTGCGATCCGAGTTGGGAACTAGACGCTCTCCAACTTCAGGAATTTTCACATAAGGAACCTTATCGGGACTTAAGTGGTATGTGTACTTCGAAGGGAACCCCGCAGGATATTTACCTCCCTTCTCCGTGGCAGCAACAGCTGCCAAGATGTCATCATCTATTTTGCTTTTGGACCTCGTGACCGCTGCAACTAAGTATTTAGATACCGCTGACTTCGCTGCTTCATCAGCAAGCGAGTTGCCAACAGCGTGGACCCCCACGCGCTGGTGGCCGAGAGTATGAATCACAAACACGAGCGGCAGTTTCTCTTTAAGTTCCGCCACTCGGACCCAGATCATTTTATGTTTTTCATTGTGCTACCCTTGGAATCATGAAAATCATTCTGAATCCAAAAGAACAAGTTCTCATTGTAAGACTGGACACAATAGTAAGAATCACTTACGATTAAAGTCGTCACACAAGGATCAGCGTACTCCAATGCAAGCATCAGAGCACGCAGCTCAGCTAATTGTGCGGTGCAGTCCCCAAGCGTCTGCGTGTGCACGACACTGGACTTGAACTCATCGTTCACCATGGCACCGACCACAATGGCGCAAGCGGAAACGTAGGCATGTTTAGAGCCATGCGCAACCTGCGCCGAACCATCCGTGTAAATGATACAATGGAAATCCTCCAACGGCCGCATTGCTAAAGGAGCAGGATGAACAAATTCATACTGTAAATACTCCTGCGACCGTAAAGCGGCGTCAAAAATAAACGTGACATCCTGAGATGTCAAGGATGTAGCCCACTGAATCCACCGAGGGTGCAAAGCTTTAGAATTCGGTACACTGGCTTTCGTGACCGCCTCCAAGGCAGGACACGGGGTAACAACCAACATGCGCTTTCCCTGCGACAGGGCACGTTCTTTAAGAATTGCCATCTGCACAGCCGTTAAAACTTTCTCCACAGTGGAAAAACGCAGTTCAGCCGAAGTGTACAAGTGTGACTTGTAAGCAATAGGTACAGTATCCCCCTCATTAAAAGTCAGGTACGTGAAACCCACCGTCCCAGGGATAATTCTTATCACCAGGTTGGTTTGGTTATCACGGGTCTGTAAGTAGTCAGAAGTGAGCAAATCAGCCTGCAAAGACTGCAGAATGGCTGAATGCTCAGGCAGCCAGCATGATTTGGAAAAAGATGGTTGTACCAAGGCATATAAAGGCTTGATACGCTGGGCATATTCCGGAATGTATGTCCTCCCGAAATTTAAAAAACCTAGTAAAGACTGTAATTTTTTCAGCGTTGTCGGAGAGCGCAACTGCGCGCATTTCTCCAGGAAGTGAGGAGCCAATCCCTTTCCTTCATGGTTAAGTTCATAACCTAGAAACAACACTGTGTACTCCGCAATGTGTGATTTTGCAAAGTTAAACTTGTAACCCATGTCTGCAAAGTTACAAATTATGCTGTTTACTCGACACAGATGCACCCAAAGCTCGTCGTCTGTGAGATAAATGTCATCCACATACGAACATGCAACTGGATCGAAACTCTCCAAAAGAGAGACAATGCGGGCGGAAAACACTCCAGGACTATTTTTATATCCCATTGGGAGTCGTTTAAACATTTTTTGTACGCCGCCGCACGTAAAACTGGTCCATTGGGAACTTAGACCATCTAATCTATGTGCATAAAAACCATTGGAAATGTCAAGCGTGGTTTTGAACCGTTTACGCTCAAGACTATTTACTAGGGCAGAGCCGTGAGTATTCTGTACTGCACAGTTACGGCAATGCGAGTTCAAATGCCGGTAATCCAAAACCAGACGATATGAGCCGTCCGGCTTGTTAACAGTAAATAGGGGATTATTCATTGGTGACACACACGTTTCAATTACACCTTGATATTCCAATTGTTCAAGGATAGCCGCGACCGAAGCTTTAGCTTCACGCCGTATGGGATACTGGGGTTGTGGCTGCGGCTGTGACCGTAAAGGAATCTCATGGCTAGGGGACAATTTATCCCAGCCACACTGATTCCGGTACACAGCCGGCGCAAGCGCCAAAGCCCACTCTTCTGCAAAATGCAGCGCTTCCACTCTCGGTACAGTGTGCGCGAAACTGGGGAGGATTACCTCCTCCCCTCGCGGAGCTGCGAGAACAAAAGGTGGGGGCCAGTCAGCCTCCGAAAGCAAAATGTCATACGTATCCGAAAGATTCTCCCAAAATACCCCTTTTACAGTTCGCTGCATGTCACCTTCAATTAACAGGACAATTTCAAAAAGTCTTTCAGGGGGAGCAACATGCGTATCTGCTGTTTCAATCACAATAAAAGTCTCAGTCGCTGTCACCTTCAACAGTGGACGGAGGGCCTCTCTCACTATGGTAATCTCTGCCGCGCTGTCCAGCAAGGTCAGAGCCCACGTCAGATTCCGAAGCCGCGTTCTCACTATCTGGGGCATATCGATGCGCCGTTAAGGCAGCGACTTTCTTCTTGGCAAACTGCGGTCTCTTAGGCGTAGAGTCGTCCCGCTGATCCCCTTCACTTCGCGTGCGGGGCTGGCCACGTCCTTGCTGGCCACCCCTGCCCCTGCCGCCCCCTCCACCACCGGTTGACGGAGCCGATGAGTCCTGAAAGGAACGAGGAGAGCGTTGGTCAGAAGCCTGATATCTCTCTGGCGTTTTAATCATCGCGCGATCGCGCAAATCATAAACTCGATCTGACTGCGCAGGCTGCGAAGGTGCAGGACCAGAAACCTGTGTCTGCTGTTGTTGTTGCTTACCCTGCTTTTGCTTTTTAGGCCAATTTTGTTTTTTGGACTTGGGCTGTCCACCCGTTTCCGAAGACTGTCCCTGGGGCTGCTTCCTCTCTTTTTTAGAAAAAGCTTTTAAACCCTTAGAAGTGCGGCCAACCATTTTATAAGCCGCCACAATAATTCTTGCCAGCTGACGGGGTTTCTCGGCCTCGGGAATTAACGCCAGAGCATTGGCCACCTGAAAGTTCACTGCATCCCCCTTGACATTTGCAAGGATAAGACCGCAAACCGTCTCAAATGAGCCGCTCAGGCGCATACCCAATTTGACCGCCGACTCCGGTCCGTGATCATCCTGAACACGTTTAAGGACCTCAGAAAGGTTTGACACTGACGGGGTGCCATAGCACCTCGAATAAACCGCTGCAAAAGTCTTACCCCATGTTTCACAGTCAGCAAGTTCAGGGGCTAAATCTTTCGGTAAACTAAGCGTAAGAATCCGGTGTTTTTCACCCGGAGTCGTATTAGGAAACACAGCCTCTAGCTGGTCGAATTTCTCGGCAAGCCAGTAAGGAAAATCATCCTTATTCTCTGGCTTTCTGCCCATAACGGAATTCACCAAGACAGGACTGATTTTCAAACCAGCCTGTTCCGCCCGAAGCTGCGCACCTGCGGGGGCTGCGCCATGAATATTACGACCAATGTAATGAACAAGCGCTCTAATCACTCCAACCGCGACCTCATGAAGACGCCGCAGGTCACCCACGTTACAAGTGGCGCGATTAGGATGAGGAGTAAATCCACCCAAAGCGGGCCAATTTGTGCCCGGAATGGACAAAGGACCTAACCTCGGAGCCGTTAAAGAATGGGGTAGGGCGCCACCAAACCAAACTCCGTGCTGCCAAGCGTCAATAGGTACTTCCAGTGCCCTGTACGGAGCATAAGCCGCCGGTACATCCGTGGCAGTGTATGAATGGAAGACACCCGAATTAGCGTCCACACCCGGAAATGTTACCCAGGAATAAAACAATTCGTACGGGTACGCATGTTCCGCACTCACCACTAGAACCACAGCTAAGCCTTCCGCAGGTACATTATATGCCCGCAAGTGGTCGCGAACCGCGACTCGGCTATGCTGCGCAATGTCCACGGCCATGTTAGCACAGGAAGTGAAAAGAGACCAAGAACAGTTTGTAGCACAACTGGGTAGTAATTCAAAGAAACCGTTTATAGAAAAATTCAAGCTTGAAAAGACCTATTTCAAAAATAGGTAGGTTTTTCCGACACCACCGTTTACCGGAAACGGGAATGAAGGTGTTAAGGTTTGAATGATATACTACTCGAGTGTCATGTAATACGGCCAACCAATCCGTTGGGCGCCATGTTCTGTGGGAGAACGGAAACCCTGCTACATGGCCCCACGTTGGGCGCCATGTAGCAGGGTTTCCGTTCTCCCACAGAACTGTGCATAGAGATCTAGAACCTCAATGAGTTAGGATGATCCAAAAACTCATCTCAGTGTCAGAAATCTCCTTACCTAGCTAGCTACAGTGTCTCATGGATCATTATGGAATGATCCATGTCTTAGACAAACCAGAACATGATCTTTAGAATACCTCAGGAGTCGTGGAACACATGAACACTCTTTCGTTATATAATCATTTCAAACCAAAACTGAGAGTCAAAGAACACAAGTGCAAGTTTGAAATATTTATTATTCAATGCAAAGTTCTCAAACGCAGTATCTTGTATAATACCAAAATGCAGATTATAAAAATCAGAGTCAGCAGCATAGTCACTAATCCATAGTAAGCAAAAGGTGCTAGCATGGTATAATGCAATTTCTATAGAAATCTATATCACCTATATTTCGCGCACCCTATCTAGCATATTATTTTATATCTAAGAAGGTCTCATTCGGGCTTTAGCAGGGCGGCCCCATACCTCTCAATGTCAGTAGGAGCAGTTCACATCAACAGCTACCAGCTCTCTTCATGCGCAGCACCAAGTGTCTACGTTCATTCTGTGTAACTCTATCTTAAACCCGCGTAGAGCCCAAAATGTTGGCATCAACATTATTTGTGTTATGTCTAATGTGGTGCGAGGATCAAGCCTCCCAGCAACCTTGTGTTAGGTTAATCTTAGAGTGTGCATCTCTCAGTGTGCAGACAGTTGTACCAAGTGTACCAGGCAAAGCTGATAGCATAGAAATAACATATTATTCTCAAATAAACCACCTCACCGCTTCTAGGGTGAAGGCGACAACAACAAGTATGTGTCGTGTGCAAAACTGAAGCCGAAGGAAAAAAGGCTGTTTAAACATGTAATGCACTCATGCTAACTTAACGCAATATATGTAACGAAGTATCCATATGACAGTGTACAGGTGGGTCAGGTTTTTGGACCAGAAGTCGATGTTTGCCTTGAATAAGTGTCCAGGGAGACCATTGGGACCAGGGGCGCCATTTTGTCTGATGTTTTTTAGAATTTTGGACACTAACAGTTTTCCCGGCGGGGCTGTAATCTCGATGGTTGGATCTAAGTCAGCTCCAGCGATAAGTGTTACGTTTTGCTTGATAACCGGGCCGTTTTCAATGTAGAGTGCTTTTACGTGGGCGGCCCAGATGGCAGCCTCGAGGGAGTTTTCTCTGTGATTTGTGCCTCGTCCCAGGGTGCTTAAGTAGTGCCAAAACTCCTGCGATTTTCCTGGGCTCAGCAAATCAAAGATTTTCTGCCATTGTGCTTCACAGTGGTCTCGTTTTGCCTCCCAAACCTTCTTGGAGTGACTTTTTCTGGCCTCTTGAAATTGTTTCTTTATTGGGCTTGTACCGTTTTTGCGGAAAAGTTTGCGTTTCTTGTTCAAATGTTTGGCGCTGATTTTGATTTCCGCCTTGTGTCCATATGTGAGTAGGGTGTCCCTATTAGGTGTGCTGTTTGAGGTCCCGCGAAGGATCGCAGCCAGAGACCCTGTGATGGCATTCCAAGTAGCTATTGCACCCTTTTTCTGTTCACTCGGTGGCCAGCCTGGCCACTGGTTTGCCCAATTATTAAAAGTGGTAATTGAGGTCTGTTCTCATTTGATTCTTCTGGGCAACTTTATCAGTTCTTCGCCGTTAGATGCTCCGATGTATTCGAGCCTGTGGCGAGTGTCCGCTATAAGGTTCAATGTGATGGTTAAGGTGGTCGCTGTCGCTGCCGATGGGTGGGTGAACTGTAAAGTTTAACATACGGGTTTGCAGTTTTTCGCTTAGAATGATGTAGTCGATCGTTGTTTGGTTGTTGTATGTAGGACGGACGATGGACCCTGGGCTGTTCTTAAGGAGAACCGAATGCGCTGTGGCCAGCTTATACGTTTTTAATAAATCGTTCAGAGCAGTGGTGGCCCCGGGCAGATGTCTTCGTGGGGTTAATATCCCTATGTTATGGGTGTTAAAGTCGCCAAGAATGATGCATTCTTAGGCCGGAAATTGGAGCATTAGGGTCTCTAGGTGGATTGTCAGCGTGTCCAGATTGGGTATAGGCCCATGTGGATTTTGATAGAGGTTGATTAATAAAAATGCAAAATTTCCATTTGTCGGGTGACGGCTTTTCAGGATGCCTGCCTGGAGGGTGTCCGGGAGATTAGGAATTACCGCAAATTCCAGGTTGAGTGAATGTTTTATGTAGACACATATCCCCCCGACGGTCTACCAAATATGTTAAGCTTTTTTGCAGGTTTTCCATACTCTGCATATCCTCTTAATGAGAGCGGGTGGAGCTGCCAGGATTCTTGTATGCAGATAATGTCTGCCTCCTCCATGAATGTCACAGCGTTTTTATTAAGAGGCAACCTCCTGAGCCCAGCGACATTCCAAGTCATGATTTTCAAGCGATCCAGTGGGGGTCCCTGTCTGGAGGCTTTTGTTGTGAAATGATCGTGCTGCAGTGGGGATGGCCCGAGGCATCATGGCTATGTTAGGATCTCGAATTTAGTGCTAGCGGCAGCCAGGACCAGTCTTTGCTAGCGCATCCCAGAGTTGTGCATGTGCGTGTGCCCTGGTTCGGGTTAGTTGTTATTTAATTGGGGTGCTGATGGTTGGACCTGAGTTTGTGGCACCTTTGGACCCCTGAAGGATAGGCGCCGCTTTTGGCGCGTGAGTGGGCTGGGCATGCGGGCATGAGTTCCCTCCAGTTCGCTGATCCATGTTTCCCATCTGGAGAAGCGCAGAGTAATTTTTTAGGATTAGGGGGTATTTTTGTGCACGCTTGGCTTTATTTTTATGCCCCAGCTTTCCAATAACTTGTGCTGGCTTTTCAGAGCCTCGGCCATGTCCGGGCTCATGAAGGTTAGCTCAGTGGGTTCATTTTTCTCCTCCGCATCTGGCGGGAGGAAGGAGATGGTTTCGATGTCTGTCGTTTTTATTCCCTCCAGCCCTGGGATGTTTGCAACAAGTGTTAGAAGATTACTGCGGTTGAGAATGTCCCACCTCCCCTGGGAGACATAATCGGGGTACAGCGTTATTTTCTGATCCTGGGATTGGGGGTGGTTTATTCAGCAGACAGAGTCCGCCACCTGGCCGCCTGTTTGTGGTAACTGTGCTGTATCAGGAGGGGGATCGTTTGCCTGCCTATTTAACCCCAATGAGCCCAGTCCCACCCTTATTATGATCTTGCTTCTTTTGGTCACCACCTTGGTTCTGTACTTTCTGCTTCACCCTAGTTCTTACCCATTTGTTTGCCTTCTTTCCCAATTCTTGGGGAGAGGTCAGATCAGAGACTACCAGGTACTGATGCAACAGCTGATTCTGACAGTTAATAAGGATCTGCTCCCTCATGATCAAGTTATACAATCCTGTTTAATCACACACTTTACTGCCCCAGTAACCAGCCCTCCAGCGCCTTAGTAGCACAATTAACAAAGGCAACCCAGTCCTGAGTCTGTGTCTTTTGGGTATCTCTGACCTGTATTCTATACTCCTCAGTGGTTAGGCCAAACCCTTCAATCAGGGCACTCTTCAGGACTTTGTAATCATCAGCATCCTCTTCTCTGACAGTGAGGAGCTTGTCTCTACCTTTGTCTGTGAAGGAGAGCCACAAGATTGCTGCCCACTGCTCCTGGGGGACCTTCTGTACTTTGCAGGCCCTTTCGAGTGCAGTTATCCATTTGTGGATGTCATCCCCACTCTGGTAGGAAGGGACAATCTTGTTTAAGTTTCTATGGTCATAAGACCTTTCCCTAACACTAGAGAAGTTGCTGCCACCATGGTACTCTAGTCCCATCTTTTTTCTAGCATTTTGATGCTCTAGGGACTCCCTTTCTAAGGCTACTCTTTGTCTCCTTATCCTCAAATGAGCTTCTTCAAGTCTCATCTGATGCTCTCTCTTCTCCTAGGAAGTGTCCCTCCTATGAGAAGAGACAGAGGTCCCTACAGATCTGTCAGAATGGCTAGATTCCACTGAAGGTGATCTTAGCCTTCTAGGCACACCCCAACTCTTCCTGCGGGGACAAAGAAGAGAGCCACTGGGCCTCCATCGCCAGTAAGAGCTGGATTGTCCAGGTTTAGGTCCTTGTCACCTGCCTGGTCAGCATCAGAGTCTGAATCCCGTGGGATTGGACCACTGGGATTATCCTCATCTGCTGCTCCCAACCCACTGCCTACCCCTTTAGGCTTTGCAGCCTTCTTCAGGTCATCTAACAGAAATACCTCTCTAAGGCTTTGGGTGTTGGCACCTTTGCCAGTCTTCAGTTGCCTCATAGTACACAGAGCCCTTAACTCAGAGAAAGGGAATGTGTCATACTTAGATGCCTGTAAAGTACTGACATCTGGCAAGGACAAACTAGGTCCTGGCACTGTAGACATAACTAGTGAGGTGTGGTGTATGCACTACCTACTCTAGTTGGGTACCTACTAAACGCTCTTGAGTTGTAGAAAGGGTGTGCAAAGCCCTTGACACACAACTTTAAGTTCAGTAGAACTTATTGTATTTAAGCTCATATTATATGCACCTCCGGTACCTTTACTGGTTTTCAAATGATCAATCACTTGAGATTATCTGGTAAAACAATGGCAAGCTGGAATCCCACACGCTGCACACCAATGTGAGAAGTTGGCCTGACATATGCTGTCCACTATTCTAGTGGGCACCTTGTACCAGTCCAAACGACCCTTATTGATGGTATGTTTAAAGACAACCTTATAGAAAGCTATCCTAGTGGTTGCTGTGGAGAGCAGCCTTCAGTCTAAGTCTTGAAGGAATGTAAAGCAGCTTGTTTCACCAGTCTATAATCTCATGAATGACCAAATGATAGGAGAACCACACCAGGTATATATATAAAATATATGTATTTATACTAAACACATCCCTCTATTCTCTTTATGAGGCTAGAGGCAAAAGTACATATGGTAAACTTATTTAGCACGCAGTAAATTAGAACAATATACGTTGAGCCCCAGGGGCGTACCAAACCATATATTAATTAAATGGTATAAGAACCACGATAGACATAGAGACCAAGCCTAGAGCCTGTAGAAGGTGAAGCTTGACTGTTCAGCCACGAAGACCAGGAGGTGTTGACGACAACCATGAGCTGGATTCGAGCTGTCCCATGTAGGATGTCAGATGTCGAGTGCTGCAGTGTCGTTACTCAGGTTTGGACCCAACAAGCCTTGGCAACAGCAACCCATGCAGAAAGCAAAGATTGGCTTGGGGGCAGACCAGCAAGGTTTGAGGGACTCACCCTTTGGAGGGGAGTCAGGGCTTGTCTGGAGCAACCAGGGAAGCCCAAGAAACAGAAGAGTTACCTTCGTGGGGACGCACCAGTCTAATGACAAGGGATTGCAAAAATCTTATGAATGACTAAATGAAAGGAGAACCACACCAGGTATATATATAAAATATATGTATTTATTCTAAACACATCCCTTTCATCTCTTTATGAGGGTAGAGGCAAAAGTACATAAGAAAAACGTAATAACACACAGTAAATTGGCACTATATACGTTTAGCCATAGCGGCGTACCATCACATATATTAAGAACCACAATAGGACTAGACACAAGGCCTAGAGCATGTAAAAGTGCTGGGCCCACAATGAACCACCCAAGGTAGTGACACAGGGGACCCACAGGGGACGCGTTCATTGATTGAACACAGCTGCGGATCGCTGTTGACTTCAATGGGGAAAGTCGCGGTTGGAATTTTAAAAAAAAGGGACACTTCGGAGAGGACTTTGAGCAAACCCCTTTAGACTTCAGGGGTTCTAGAGCCAACACCCACGGGACTACCGGAGTACTCGAGTTACCTCCCCCAGGGAAGCTGGGTGCATATGTGTCGGGAATCGTCGTCATTTCCAATGGCGCTCTGCTGCAAAGTGCTGCTGCCGGTGCAGAGGAAAGTGTCCGGGTGGATCGAAGCCTGTATCAGAGATGACAAGAACCTGAAAGCAGAGAGGACAGAGTCTGGGTCACTAGCCAGTGACCAGGGGTACGATAGGCGGATGCCCACTGATGTCAGGTGATTTCAGGTGAAGAAGATGAAGCTTGACTCTTCAGCCACGAGGACCAGGAGGCATCGACAACAACCAGGATCTGGAATATAGCTGTCCCATCCTGGATGTCGAGTGCTGCAGTGTCAGTGCCCGGATTGGACCCAACAAGCCTTGGCAACAGCAACCCATGCAGGAATCAAAGAAATGCTTTGGTGCAGACCAGCAAAGTCTGAGGGACTCACCACATGGTGGAGAGTTATGGCATGTCTGGAGCAACCAGGGAAGCCCAAGGAAAAGTAGAGTTGCTTTCAAGGGGACCCACTAGCCGATGAACCAGGGATCATGAAGGAGCCTCAAGCGGAAATGCAACAAGCAAGCTCACGGAACTCTCGTGTAGCGTAGGCCAATATTCTTCAGGACAGATAGTGGTCGGGGCTTGGACTGCAAGTAGCCCAAAGCAGAACTTCAAGAGATATCGAGAGGTTAATGCACTAGCAAATGTGCACGGTGTCCATGAGTTCCGTTTTCACATCACTCCTGAGGGCTGCGGGTATCAGCTTTGTTGGGGACTCGGGTTGGCCTCTGAGAAGTCAGGAAATCTGCTTCCTGTGTTGCAAATACTTCGGAGTCCAGCGGGAGCTTCAGAAATGCAGACCAGTGCTTCATTGGTGCCTGCCAAGGGAGATTCTTCCATCTTGCAGTCTTTAGTAGAGCATCGAAGTTCTAGGATTCAGTTTCATAGTTTCGTCCAGGTGTAATGTAAAGTTCTGTTGCCAGGGGTTCCTTACTTATGCAAAAGAAAGGGGTTGGACCTACTCTGGGGACCCACCTATGGGATGGTCTGGAAAGAGGGGTGGTTACACCCATTTCCTTTGTCCAGTTTCGCATCAAAGCAGGGGCTTGTAGACCCCGCAACTGGTTTTGAACTGGGCTATGCACAGGGACACCATATGTGCCCCCAGTGTAGACTTTCAAAGCACTCATGGAGTGCGCCCACCGAGCCCCAATACACTAAAGTCTGTCTGGGAGGAGGTTCACCTCCCTGTGATAGGAAACCTATTGTCCAGGTCTCCTCTGTTGGAGTTTCAGTCAGCGGCAGGAGGCCAGACTCGTGTCTGTGGCTGCAGCATCCATTTTGTGATGCCAGGGCTCTTTTAAACTATTACCGG
This sequence comes from Lissotriton helveticus, assembly GCF_964261635.1. Lineage (NCBI taxonomy): Eukaryota > Metazoa > Chordata > Amphibia > Caudata > Salamandridae > Lissotriton > Lissotriton helveticus. The sequence continues at coordinate 88,634,752 of NC_136063.1, forward strand.
GTAGACCAGTGTGTACATATCTCTCCCTCTAGAAGTGTGGAATTCTACCCCAGTCACCTGGACTGGCGGGGGGGGGGGTAGGATTCCAAAGTGTTTGACACCAAACACAACATGTTTCCATGCAGCCATTCCAAAGTTAGCATTTACAGCGACGTTATAATGCACTTAAGAGTATATGGTTCGGCTGCATCACAGAACAGCTTCAGGGAATAGATTCCGAAAGCTGCAGAGGGGTCCTGCTAATGCAGGGGCACCCTATTACATGAAACAGGGCCCAGTGTCAGCTAACTTGTCAGTACATTCACACTCCATGTGCACTGAGCATGGTGCATGGTTGTGTACCTGGGCCATATGAGATGAGTGCAATTGGACATGGGCATCCAAAGAGATGTTTATAGGGGTGGGCAGATTTTTAGCTTTATTACTATCCCCCTTGCACCCTTCACACCCTCTGCCTTGCACCCTCCTCACCCTCCCCCTTGCACCCTCCTCCCCTCTGTCGTGTGCCCTCCTCCCCTCAACCTTGCACCCTTCTCACCCTCCCCCTTGCACCCTCCTCCCCTCTGTCTTGCACACTCCTCCCCTACGCCTTGCACCCTTCTCACCTTCCCCCTTGCACCTTTTTCACCCTCCACCTTGTACCCTTCTGGCCCTCTGCCTTGCACCCTTCTCACCATCTGCCTTGCACCCTTCTCACCCTCCCTCTTGCACCCTTCTCACCCACCGCCTTGCACCCTTCTGGCCCTCTGCCTTGCATCCTTCTCACCCTCCCCCTTGCACCCTTCTCACCCTCCACCTTGCACCCTTCTGGCCCTCTGCCTTGCACCCTTCTCACACTCCGACTTGCACCCTTCTGGCCCTCTGCCTTGCACCCTCCTCCCCTCCGCTTGCACCATTCTCACCCTCCCCCTTGCACCCTTCTCACCCTCCACCGTGCACCCTTCTGTCCCTCTCCCTTGCACCCTTCTCACCCTCCGCCTTGCACACTTTTCACCCTCACCCTTGCACCCTCCTCCCCTCTGTCTTGCACCCTTCTGGCTCTCTGCCTTGCACCCTTCTCACCCTCCGCCTTGCACCCTTCTCACCCTCCCCCTTGCACCCTCCTCCCATCTGTCTTGCACTCTTCTGGGCCTCTGCCTTGCACCCTTTTCGCTCTCCTCCTTGCACCCTTCTCACCCTCTGCCTTGCACCCTTCTCACATTCCCCCTTGCACCCTTCTCACCCCCTGCCTTACACCCTTCTGGCCCTCTGTCTTGCACCCTTCTCACCCTCTCCCTTGCACCCTTCTCACCCTCCACCTTGCACCCTTCTGGCCCTCTGCCTTGCACCCTTCTCACACTCGGCCTTGCACCCTTCTGGCCCTCTGCCTTGCAACCTCCTCCCCTCCACCTTGCACCCTTCTCACCCTCCCCCTTGCACCCTCATCCCCTCTGTCTTGCACAATTCTTGGCAACCCCTTTGCACCCTTCACACCCAATGGAGGGTGCTGCCACCTGGGTCAATGGGACCATTTGTAACGCATGATGGACTAGGGCCAGCCCTGATTGGGCCCACACCAGAAACACTGGTGATCCAGGGGGGGCCAAGAGCCCCCTTGCCCCCCCCCCCCTGCAGATGCACAGGGAATTGGGTCTGATTTGGGGTCCCATAATGCATTTAGTGACACCCACCCTCCCAGAATACTGGACGGCTATTCTTGGGTCTCTGCTTTCAGTAGCATGGGACATGGCATGGCCTTGGTTTGTCAATGGGGTATACACATGTTAGTGGCATTTGTGTTGTTTTTGCCTGTAGTTATGGGCAGCTGGCGCTTGGCGCTTGTTGCGGCCAGTGTTTGTACTTGGAGTGTAGATGCCATTACCCCCATGTTACATGAGTTGTTTGTATACTCACCAGGCTTTATAACTCCTTCAATGCTATGTACTCCCACCGGTGGTAGCAGGGCCATGACCTTCTCCTCCCAGGGATTGTACTGTACTGGTCTGCGGGGACCACCACCTCCAGTGTTTTGGCTCTGTAGGTAGTCGGCATCCATCTTCCTCTTCACCATCCTCCGCAGATCGTACCACCTGGCCTGGTATTCTGTCCTGGTGCGTCTGATGGGTGCAACAGCATTCACCTTATTGACGATCCTCTCCCACATGCGTGTTTTCTCAGCTATCCTGGTCCGTCTGACCAATGCACCAAAGAGCTGTGGCTCGACTCTGAGGACTTCATCTACAAGGATCTCCATCTCCTTCTTTGTGAATTGGGGGGTGAGGGTGTGTATGGATGTAGGTGTGTGGGTATGAATGTGAATGGAGGTGTGGGTCTGAATGTGATTAGGGGTATGGGGAAGGTGTATGTGTGCAGTTGTTTGTGTGTTGTCTGTCTCTGTGGCTAAATGGGTGTATTGCAAAGGATCATGGTTTCTGTGTGTGGGCCCTTTTTATTGGTAATTTATGGGTGGGGCTTAGTTTGAAATTTGGGTGGGTGTGTTATAAGGGGTGGATCTGAGTTAGGCCCTCTGTTTGCCTGTTTAGATCTGTCCAGGACATTCATTTCCATTGGTTTGTACACAGGAGATATGTTTTGTGGTTTTGTGCGAGTCGTTTGCACTACGCGACATTTATCCGGGGTTCCCATGCGCTTCATTCAGGGGGGGTTTGAATCGTATTTGCTTTTGTGGCTCACTCATATGCGATGTATTTATGGGGTTCACGTGCGCTTCATTCAGGGGGATTCGATTCGTATTTGCTTTTGTGGCATATGCGATGTTTATACGGGGTTCGCGTGAGCTTCGTTCAGGGTGAGTTCGAATCGTATTTGATTGTGTGGCTCGCTCATACGCGATGTTTTCCGTACAAATCGCAGTTCATACGCGAAGACGTTTTCCCGTACGAATCGCGTTCTCGGTCCCCGGTCTGGATCATACTTGTCGGGTCGTACGGCATGTTTAAGAATTGCACGGTTTATTTCCCGAGTCCGTATCATACGGATTCTCACTTGATTTTCGTACGGTTCGCAAGGATTCGGACGTATTTTTGTGAAATGGATCGTACTACGCGATTTGGACGGATTTGTACGAATCGTACGGAAGCGGCTACGGTTTTCTTTCCCGAATCAGAATCGGCCCCAAAGTGTCAAAGTGTCAAAGACATAAATGAAGGACCACACATGCATATCTTCCAAGTCTGAGGTAAATTTGGCACCATATCTAAAAAAATACTGATGTGTTTATTCTGTAGTCTACCCCAAAGGTCAAGGAGCCTCAGGGGGCTATCGTAATGTCATTTTGTTCTGGGGAATGAAGAATATCATAAGTCCCACAGTAGTATTTGTGAGAAGTTGGCCTGGTATATGTTGTCCACTATTCTAGTGGGCACCTTGCACCTGTCCAAATGACCCTTATTGATAGTATGTTATATATATACCTGGTGTGGTTCTCCTATCATTTGGTCATTCACGAGAATACAGACTGGTAAAACAAGCTGCTTTACCCTTATATATATAAAATATATGTATATATACTAAACACATTCCCCTAGTCTCTTTATGAAGCTAGAGGCAAAAGTACATACAGTAAACTTAATAGCACACAGTAAATTAGCACAATATACGTTGAGCCCTAGGGGCGTATCAAACTATATATTAAGAAAGTGATAAAAGAACCACGACTTGACTAGACACAAGGCCTAGAGCCTGTAGAAGTGCTGGGGCCACAAGGAACCACCCACGGTAGTGACACAGGGGACCCACAGGGGACGCGTTCATTGTTTGAACACAGCTGCGGATCGCTGTTGACTTCAATGGGAAAAGTCGCAGTTGGAAATTTAAAGATAAAGGACACTTACGAGAGGACGTTTAGCCTTAAGGGGTTCTAGGGCCAACACCCACGGAAGCACCTGAGTACTTGAGTTACCTCACCCAGGGAAGCTGGGTGCATAGGTGTCTTTTGATGTCAGGAATCGTAGTCGTTTCCAATGGTGATTTGCTGCAAAGTGCTGCTCCCGTCGAAGAGGAAAGTGTCCGGGTGGATCCAAGCCTGGATCGAAGATGAGTAGAAACTGAAAACAGAGGGGTCAGCGTCTGGGTAACTAGCCAGTGAGCAGGAGCACGATAGGCGGATGCCCACCGATGTCGGTGATTTCAGGTAAAGAAGGTGAAGCTTAACTCTTCAGCCGCGAGGACCATGAAGCATCGACGATGACCAGGATCTGGAATCGAGTTGTCCCATCGAGGACGATGAGTGCTGCAGTGTCGGTACGTGGATTGGACCCAAAAAGCCTTGGCACCAGCAACCCATACAGGAAGTAAAGAAATGCTTCTCAGCAGACCTGCAAGGTCTGAGGGACTCACCATGTGGTGGGGAGTCAGGGCACGTCTGGCGCAACTAGAAAAGCCCAAGGAAAAGTACATTTACTTTTGTAGAGACCCGCCAGTCAACGGACCAGTGATCGCGAAGTAGCCTCAAGCAGAAATGCAGGAAGTGGGCTCACGGAACACTTGTGGGGTGTAGGCCCACAATCTTCGGTGCAGATGGTGCTCGGGGTATGGGTTACAATTAACTCAAAGCACAACTTCAAGAGATGTCGAGAAGTCAGTGCACTAGGAAATGTGCATGGTGTCCAGGAGTTCCGGTTCCACGTCACTCCTGAGGACTGTGGGTCTCAGCTTTGATGGGGACTTGGTCTTCCTTTATGAAGTCTGGAAATCATCTTACAGTGCTGCAGGTACTTCGGAGCCCATCAGGAGCTTAGGAGATGCAGACCGTCAAATGCTTTGTTTGTGCCTGCCAAGCAGGGGAGTCACTCCTTGACACCAAGGGAGACTTCTTCAGTCCTCTAGTCTTTAGTAGAGCATTGAAGTTCCAGGATTCAGTTGCAGAGTTTCGTCCAGGGATATCTAAAGTCCTGTTGCCAGGGGTTCCTTACTTATACCTAAGAAAGGGGTTGGACATACTCTAGGGACCCACCTATAGGAGGGATTTGGAAAGAGGGATGGCTAAACCCATTTCCTTTGTCCAGTTTTGTGCCAGTGCAGGGGCTGGTAGCCCCTGCAACCGGTTTGAACTGGGCCCCCAGTACAGACTTGAAAGCACTCCTGGAGTGCACCCACCCAGCCCTAATCCACTAAGGCCTGTCTGGGAGGTGGTTATACCTCCCTGTGACAGGAAACCTATTGTCCAGGCCTCCCCTGCTGGAGTTTTGTCCAACAGTAGGAGGCCAAACTTGTGTCTGTGGCCGCCTCATCCATTTTGTGATGCCAGGGTCATTTACAGCGAAGTTATAATGCACTTAAGAGTATATGGTCTGGCTGCATCACAGAACAGCCTCAGAGAATAGATTCCAAAAGCTGCAGGGGGGTCCTCCTCAAGCATGGGCACCCTCTCACATGAAGCCAAGCACCCTGTCTTCAGGATTGATAAGGCCTGCCAAAGGGGTGACTGATAGGTTTCTGTGTGCAGTGATTTAAGGTAGATATAGGTAGCCTATATCTTAGTAAGGGGTGCATGCATCACTTTACCTAGGCTGCAGTAACAGTCCTGTGGTGTCATTTTGGAAGGCTTTCCAGGGGTGGCATAATACAAGCTGCGGGCCCTGGTGGGCCTCTGGGGTACCTATGCCCTTAGTACCTAGTGTACCAAATACTATGGACTCACAAGGGTACCCCAGTAACTGGAGTGTACCTATAGTACATGCAATCAATTTAGAGAGGAAGCAGCTAGGCTGGGGTCCTGGATAGCAGGGCCCCAGCCAGACTAAAGTCGGAAAACCGTGAAACACCAGCAAAAAGTGGGGATAACCATAATAAGCAGATCGTACTCTCCTACACAATCCCCCCCAAATGCAGGGACATTAAACTAACCTTGACCAGTTGAGTCTTCATGTTCTAAGTGGAAATATCTGGAGAGTCCATCTGCATTGGCATGGTTACTCCCAGGTCTATGTTCCACTGTATAATCCATCCCATGTAGAGAAATGGACCAACTCAAAATGTTGGGTTCTTCACCCTTCATCTGTTTTAGAATAAGAGGGGCTTATCGTCAGTCTGAACAATGAAGTGAGTGCCAAACAAGTATGGCCTCAGCTTCTACAGAGCCCAAACCACAGCAAAGACCTACTGGCTGGTCCTGACCTTCATCATTCAATTGTGACAGCACAGCCCCTACCCCCAACTCAGATGCATCTGTTTGGACAATGAATTATTTGGAGTAGTTAGGACTTTGCAGAATTGGTGGAGTGCACATGGCCTGCTTCAGGTCATCAAACGCCTTTTGACAGCTAACAGTCCACTGAACTTTCTTTGGCATTCTCTTGGAAGTTAAGTCATTCAGGGGTCTCACAATGGATCCATACCCCTTGACAAATCTTCTGTAGTACCCAGTCAGGCCCAAGAAAGCTCTGACCTGAGTCTGGGTAGTGGGAGCAACCCAGTCCTACTCTCCTACAGTTCTCACATTAAAACCTGACCAAGTTAGGAGCCCGAGGTGTCCTAACCATAAAAACAAACACGTGTCTCACATGGCAGTAAAGAGTTCATTGCCATACTTTTTTTGGTAACAATAGGTAATACAGTATAGACATCATCACAATTACATACAGTAATCATAGTTATAGTTCCACAAATTTGCACCACCCTGAGGTCTATATCCTTAATCAGTCCAATGTAAATACAATTATTTGGATGCAAATTGTAAGAAGAGGGCTAAGCACTCACCTGTAAACCAGGAGCATCTGCAGGGGCAATGACAAGTTCTTCAGCCCCACCTGAACACCTCTCAGCACTGCTGGAGAAATGGGAGCCCTTGCAGGTGTCCCGGGGGAAGGGGATTAGACCGAGAGAACAAAAAAAGAGGAGATAATACTCTGCTCGCCGGTGCAAAGCAGGAATATCGACGTAGAAATATAGAGGGACCTAAATATCTCTGTAAAAGTATTGTGGAGAAGAAATATCGACAACAGAAATATCATGGACAAGAATATCAACTAACAGGTAATTCATATCAATTTCAAAAATATTGATGGTATAAATATTGTTTACAAAAATATAGTTGACAAAAATATCAAATTATTAATACTGTTATGTATTTTTGTGGTTTTAATGAGAATTTTTTGTCATTTTATTATATGTTTTCAAATTTTAGTAGTTATTAATTAAATTTATTTTTTTAAACATATTTTATTAAACAAAAGCATTGCAGTTCACAATTAAACAATGCATCACCCCGACGAAATTATGACCAGATATGACATAGCTCTGTAAAAAGGCCTAGTTATGAAGTGTGTCTGCACATCTCGCTATCGGGGGCATCACCTCAAGGATAGAACAAAAACCCAGTCTAAGAGAACTGCGACTACATATCATTTCTTCACTTGCATTTTAAAAAACCTAAAAGGGAACAAAACCAACACCCCCCCTCCCCTCCCGCAGACGCATCCAACATATCCAGGCCCGGCATAACATGTGATAGGTTCAACCTTATTGCTCTGCATACATCTGTTGTAAAAACCAAAATAAATGGAATACATTCCTAGCCAATAGAGTGTCCTGTCCACAGTGCCCAACTAGAGGTGCAGGGCTCTGTACTCCAGAGACCGCTGCAACAGCAACCTACGAAGCGCCAGCAGGCATTGGGTGGGACAGAAAAGCAGAGTCCACTGCCAGAAACCTCAGTCAGACGAGCCAATTAACCTACCCCCCCCGCCACCCCACCCCAGATGTTATTAATTTATTTTAAGTTTAATTTTGTGTTTTAAGTTCCGTAGCGGGTTGTGGTTTTATGGGAAAATAGGGTGGGAAGCAATTGAATTATATAGATTTCATTTATAATTTATAGTAGTTAATATTTTTATTAGAAGTTTGCGTTTTTAGTTCCGTAGCAGGTTGTGGGTTTATAGGGGAATGGGTGGGAAGTAATTTAATTATATAAAATGTATAGAATAATTAACGTGTTAATTGATTAATTAGTAATAGTTAATAATTAGTTGTTAATTTCAATTAAGCAATTCATATTTAATTATGTTAATTGTTTAATTAATATTAGGTGTGTGTTGTGGTGTTTATATGTGTACATGGTGTGAAGGGTGGTAAGTAATTAATTTATGATTGAATAATTATTAAATATGTATAAATGAATTCCCATTAATTAATTAATTCATCATTATTAATTGTAATTGTGTAATTATTTTAGGTGTGTGTTGTGGTGTTTATATGTGTAAATGATGTGAAGGGTGGTAAGTAATTAAGTTTTTTATTGATTCATTATTAAATATTTATCAATTATTTTCTATTTATTAATTAGTAATTAGTAATTGTAATTGTGTAATTAATTGTAGGTGTGTGTTGTGGATATTATAGTGTTAATTAAGGTGTAATTAATATTTTTTATTATCTTTGGTAATAATAATATATTTAATTTTATATAATAATTATGTTACTATTGGAAATTACATTTAATCCAAATGTTGAGTTTTTGATTTTTATTGTTGTGAGATCCATCACTTTCCCTACTGTGGAATAGTAATTTTTACCCCTATGCTTTCCAGCGTTTTCCCTAATGTTGCGCTCACTGGAGTGGGAATAGTAATTTTACCCCTCCGCTTTCCAGTCCTTTCCCTACTGTAGCACTCACTGGAGTGGCAATAGTAATGTTTACCCCCTCGCTATCCAACGTTTCCACTACTATTGTGTTTATTTTGTTATTAAATGTATGTTTTATTTTGTTTAAATAGTTTAATGTGTTAATTAAATATAGAATTTTTTATTTAATTTCAAATAATTTATATATGTGTATATTTTATTTTTATATAATTTAAAATGTTTATGAATTAAATAAAGATAATAGTTAGTAAATGTATTTAAGTAAATATATGTACACATTTTTTGTTTATATTTATTAAATTAAGTTTATTAGTTATAATTAGTTAAAATATATATTAAATTCAAATAATTTGGTTAATAACATTAATATTATTTAATTATTTTTTTAAGTTAGGTAATTTTTTAAGTCAATATTTTTTATATCTATATTTTTTACATTATTGTACCTGTTTATGTATAGGAAGTCGATATTTTTGTTAGCAATATTTTCACATCGATATTTTTTTCATGAATATTTTTTTCATCGATATTTTAACATGGAACCCGCAGACAAACTGTACCAGTCAAGGTCCTATTCAGGACGTCAGGAGTCTTGTTATCTTCTTTTACCTTTGAAAGAATGATTACTATAAATACATCTATCCACATAAGCTACACCAAACAATTCTGTATACTGTTTTAAAATTACCTCTAACAGAATCGGCGCAAATTCCTTGCTCAAGGTCTTTTATATAAAAGCATAAGGACACTTGGTTTCTTAACCCAGGTAAAATGCAAGAAAAATAACTTTTATGAGAAGAAGAACATTAATTACTTAAGTGCAACTATGCGCTTTTGAGGTACTGGTCTCACCTGTAATAATGATATCTGGCAACTGCTCAAAACTCCTTCAGAACTCTTAGGCAATACGTTTTAACAGAAAATAAGTTCAACAAAAACATCAAGTGCTCTAGTGTAAACGAGCATTCCTAAACAGATGTAACCTAATTACTTCTCTGTGTCAAATATTGCATGGTCTAAGCTTCTTCTCAAAGTCTGCACAAACGTGTAGTTCACAAAAGAAAGTTGAGGCAAAGATACAAGAGTCTTTACAAGTTAACAAAAGAGCATAACCACTATGCAGGAAATGTTTGCCTTTGTAACATGCTGACGTGTAATCTTCTCCTCATGTATCAATCATTACTGTTCCTATTGTGAAGCCTCTGACACCTTCGGGTAAAGTCCGCAAGAGATAAAAACGCATAAATAAAATAAATAAACCGAAGCACGCATGCGCAAAGTGAGTGACACACACATAGGGTGTGCACAGCCAGACGAATACACAGGCAGAACCTGCATGAATCGGCACCCCTCTGACGTATACGGTGTACAAAACGACGGGGGTGGAAATATAGTTAAAACACCGGCTCCAAGGATGCGAGGAAGGGATTCAGCGATGAACTCTCGTAGTCATGGAGACGAGACAAGCCAGGAAACTGAAACAAAAAGCCAAATGCCATGTTTGCGAGGCGTTGCTATTTATAGACAATGTGCAGGGCGTTGGTACGGCATTGTTAGCAACTTGTTCTGACGCGTGTCAACAAAATGGAAACCTGAGTCATGATGGTTTCCTTAGCAACGAGAAGCTAACCAATCAGATACGAACCTAAAAGGGATCGGCTTGGTTTACATGGTTATTGCACACATGATTTCGTGTCTGGGGCACAATGATTAAAGCGCCATAATGAATAAAGCACACGAACTTAAAATACAGGGATTTCTTTTTGTAGGACACTAAGCATTGGTAGTTACCAGGGGCGGCTGGTGACATTTGAAAGTGGTCAGGCGAAGTGGTGAGGCGTAAAAGTTCAGGATGAGCGGCATGTAGCGAGCGAGCGGAGCATACCTTCTAATTACACTTCTACCACATCCATCCATCCTGAATCCATGACATCCATCCATCCTGAATCCATGACATCCATCCATCATGAATCCATGACATTCATCCATCCATCCTGAATCCATGACATTCATCCATCCTGAATCCATGACATTCATCCATCCTGCATCAATGACATTCATCCATCCATCCTGCATCCATGATTCATCCATCCATCCTGCATCTATGACATTCATCCATCCATCCTGCATCAATGACATTCATCCATCCATCCTGTATCCATGATTCATCCATCCATCCTGCATCTATGACATTCATCCATCCATCCTGCATCAATGACATTCATCCATCCATCCTTCATCCATGATTCATCCATCCATCCTGCATCTATGACATTCATCCATCCATCCTGCATCTATGACATTCATCCATCCATCCTGCATCTATGACATTCATCCATCCATCCTGCATCTAGTGGAGAAGTGTGGCTCACGGTGTAGAGCAGGCAGACCCGGAAGCTGAGGTCAGACCCGGGACCAGGGTTCAATTCCTGACGCGGCAGGGTCTTGAGCTCAAATGTCCACGGACTCGATAATTCTCGCTTCGGTGCCTGCTCTAATCATGGGTTCTCACTCTGCAACTCTGGGCATTAAGCTTGCTTAATCTCCACAACGGCCCCCCTGCGGCGGGATGCCTGGCTTTCACCTTGGGGATGTCCTGTAGGGGCTATCTCACAGGGAAAAGTCAGGACGGGTTCCCAAGGCAAGCGCCGGGAAACCTCCGGGTAGCTGTGCGCTCAATAAGTGCAATAATAATAATAATAATAATCTATGACATTCATCCATCCTGAATCCATGACATCCATACATCCTGCATCCATGACATTCATCCATCCATCCTGCATCCATGACATTCATCCATCCATCCTGCATCCATGACATTCATCCATCCACCTGCATCCATGACGTTCACCCATCCACCTGCAGCCATGAATTCAAACTCTCCTACATGACATTCATCCATCTACCCTTCATCAATAGAATTCAATTCATCCATTCTCGCAGCCACCAGGACCACCCCCTCTCTCCCTCCCCCCCATCCATCAGTATCCCCGGCAGGTTGCTGTGCCTGAAATCCACCAGCGGGTGCTGCAGTGTATTTGTATTTTTCATGTCATAAAAATAAGCTATGGTCACTTTAAAACCTAACAGTGGCCCTAACATTCCGTGCCCCCACCTTCCTACTTGCCCCAATGTATCCTTATGTTTGAGACTACTCGCTCTGCATATCTCTGCTTTCATTATGTAAAGCGATTCGCCGCCCCTCAGGCCAGGTTTATGTCCTGCAATTGCCTAAAAGATACATATTGGATAGGTGGACACTTCAGTTCGTGGATTTATTGCTGAAACAATAGCCCTGGTACCAGCCAATCAAACCGCAGAGAGAACAGCTCGCCAGCTGTGAAACCCCAGGTGCAGATAGTTCTTGTCAGTACTGATGTAACCATAGAAACGCAGCCTTCCCGCGCTCTGATGTTAAGGCAATACATTCCACGTTACATCACAGGAGGGTCTGTGGTTTATTAAACAATTATGGTTATACATGAACGGTCCCCTTCATTACCCTTAATCCTCCTCGCAGTGGGACATTGTGTGTGATGAGGGAGCGCAGCGCCTCCACACACAGACGGGAGGCAGGATAATAAGAGCTCACTTTTATCACCAAAGGTATAGCCCCTCTAAGCCAATCCTGGTGCTGCCAGCAGCGCCAGGGCATGGCTATTCTTTTCCCGTAGCACGCCCATTAGGAGCCCAGAGGGCTCCAAATGGGCATGCGCAAACAGGTCAAAACACAAGTGCGCATGAGTGGGCACGGTGCGAAAATTCGCCCTCCGTCCCTACTCATGCGCACTTGTGTTGTGCTGCTGCCTGTTGCCCCCACTGGTCTGACAATCATGTCAGTCAACATGACAAGGACCGCTCACCCCCTTTGGGGTGGGCGGTCCGGCGTCATGTTGACTGACATGATTGTCAGTTCTCCCTCGGCGTCTTTCAACTTAAGTAAACTGAGAGTTTACTTAAGTTTAAAGACGTCGAGGGAGCTGCGGGCGGGTGGGCTACGCCCCATGCCCCAATGGACGCACAGCGCCTGGTAGTTACCACATTCAAGGCTGCAACATGGTTTTAAGGAAACATACTAGAATATGTAGAAACATGATTCATATCGCCATGGTGATGATAACAAATCAAGCAAACCTGTTTATCTGTAAAGCAATTCCTGACACAAAGCAATCATTGTCAGCAACTCTGGGAAGTAGTAGTAGAGGACCGGCACATGGGTTTCCCCTATAGTTGTTCCAATTCCCCTATATCTTCTTACATTTTTGGGGGCATCCCCTACTTGTATATGTTAGGGTTTCTGCCACAAATGCACCAATTTAGATCTCTCTTCCAGCCTATCAGACGAGACGTCCCTTCTGCTCCCCACAATCGAGCTATGTTACGTTTGGCAATCTTAATACCCAGGGTCACCCATACCTGTGCTATGCGATTTAAATCTGTGGTATCCAAACATTTAGCAGACACCATTTGGCTGAAGGTGTAAAGGCGGTTCCAAATACAGTATTAATACAATTCATAACCTTGCCCCAGAAGCACTGGATCATTGGGCAGTCCCAAAGAACATGTATGAAGGATCCCTTCCACATTTTCTTTGACAATTTGATTCAGACACTTTGCCCATCTTTATCAGGACGTTACAGGACATATAGAAACTATGCAGAATTTTCAACAGCACCAACCGAAATCGTGCTCTGACTGCCACTTCCCTGGGAGAGGCTAATGCCTCAGGCCTGTCCTCTTCTGCAAGATCATCTAGGTTAGGTGTCTCCAACCAGTAGCTCGGTAGCTTCTGGTAGCTCACCAGCACCCTTAAAGTAGCTCTCAGAGGTGAAGCCAAACCAATCTGATCTCAGGGATTCTGTGTATATTAAAGAAGGCAGCACTGCTCGTTTCATTACCCGTAAGAGTTACAGACAGCCAAACCAATGGCAGGTCCTCTCGAGAACACTCAAACACACACTCAGTGTGGGGCTTCGTCTGATGCTGAGGGGAAGTTTGTTCCAGGTCTTGGCCGTGATGTAGAAGAAGGATCTGCCTCCTGATCTGGCACTGTGGACGGTGGTGATCTCGGCCAAGGCCTGTTCAGAAGAGCGGAGGTTTCTCTTGAGGCGTAGAAGGAGATTCTTTTGTTGAGATATTGGGGTCCGGTGTTGTGGAGTGCTTTGTAGGTGTGTGTGAGCAGCTTAAAGGTCACTCTTTTTTTGAAGGGGAGCCAGTGGAGGTCTTGTTGGTTCTGGGTGATGTGGTCTTGTCATGGGATGCTGAGGGTGAGCCTGGCTGCAGCGTTCTGGACGGTCTGGAGTTTGTGGAGCAGAAATTTGTTGATTCCAGCTTAGAGGGCATTCCGGTAGTGAGTGCATGGATGACTGTCTTCCTAGATTCGAGGGGGATCCATTTAAAGGTCTTGTGAAGTATGCAGAGGGTGTTGAAGCATGTGGAGGCTACGGTGTTGGCCAATGGGTCTGTCACATGAACCATCTTTATCCACTTTAAATCTACCTAAGAAGGAGATTGGCCATGTTGTATGCCCTGCTCTATAATTCACACCGTGTGTGACATCAAAGAATCGTGGCAGCAGTAACCATGGCTGACCCACCAAAGTGTGTTACTGCAAGAACTAGAGTGAAAATGTGTTGGTTGGGATCATGATCACCAAAAGAGCTGAGGGAAGAGAGTGTGCATCCAGGGCAGAGAAAATTAGAGGCATCACATTCATTTGTGTGTGGGTGTGTGACATTGGGTCCTTCCCGAATAAATAGTGTTGGTTCCTTAAAGCTACTCCTAGTGTCAAGGGCTGCCAAATATGTATGCTGCTCCCCATCATAAGAGTATTATCTCTGACCCAATTGTGCCAGTTCATGGTATAATTGTGCGATTTGCATAATATTTTCATCCTTGACAATTTTGGGCATACACGTCTAGTAATTAAATACTAGCTGCCATCACTGACCTATTTTAGGCTTGCTTTTAGACATTCCTGACAGAGTGGCAACCGCTTCTCCCATAATAATGTCCATAACTGATATATGTTGTGTAGGAAGGTGGATACCTGACTATGGTTACCCCAGATTTTTGCCTAGTGTTAAGCTGGTTTTCGACTTAGTTGGCCTGGGATCCTGCTAATCAGGGCCCAGGCTATCTGCTCTCTTTTTAAAATGGACTCCATGTACCCTAGGTACATCTCCATTTGGATACTGGGTCACCTTATGAGCCCCTGTACAGTGTACTATAGGTACCCAGGGCATAGGTGCATCCAAGGCCTACCAGGGGCTGCAGCATGTATTATGCCACCCCTGACTGGCCACCCAAATTGACACAACTGGCTGATCACTCAGCTGGGGCAAGGTGGTGTGATCACCCTTTGCTTTAGATATAGTATACCTATATCTAACCTTATATCTAGACACATATGTACCTATAAGTCACTCCTATGGCAGGCCTTAACAATCCAGGATGAAGAGTGCTTGGTTTTATGTGAGATGGTGCCCTAGCATGAGCTGAGCCTATCTGCAGCTTTCGGAACCATGTCCTTATAGCTGTTCTAGGATATTGCCATACCATATACTCTTAAGTGCATTATGAACCACGCAGTTAAATGCTAACTCTGGTTTGGCTTTATCAAAACATGTCGGGTAAGGTGTCATACTATTTGGAATACTACCCCCTCGCCAGTTCTGGCGACGGGGGTAGCATTCCACCCTTCTAGAGGGAGAAGACATGTTGTTCCCACTATTCCCGGTTAAAGTTAACCAGAGCCTCAGCATCACAAAATGGATGCTGCTACCACAGACACAAGTCTGACCTCCTGCTGCTGGGAGTCCTTCCAGCGAAGGAGGCTAGGACAATAGGTTTCCTGCCTTGGGAGGTGCTAGCACCACCCCAGACAGGCTTTTGTGTATTGGGGCAGGGAGGGCTGAAAGAAATGAGACAGTGCCTGGGGCACACAAGATGTCCCATGCATGGTCCAGTTCAAACCGGTGCTGGAGTACTCCTGCCCCAGCACATGCGCAAAACTGGACAAAGGGAAAGGGGTGTAACCACCCCCTTCCCATGGTCCCACCCATAGGAGGGACCTAGCAGGTAATCCAGCCCCGAGATTTGATATATAGGTAGGAGCTGAGTCCCAAGACTTTAGATTTATCCAGACTGAAAGTCTGAAAGAAAACTCTGGACCTTCGAAAATCTACTTTGCAAGAAGACGATTGACGAATCTCACTTGTGGTCAAGGAGTGAACACCCTGCACAAGCAGACACCATCCAGCGATCAACGGCTTGCTTTGTCGACACGTCCGCTGGAGCCCGAGCACAGATCCTGACGAGAACCAGACTTTCAGACATCCAACAGCCCGATCCACAGTCCTAGCAGAGCTGAGACCCGTGGAGGCGATGAGAGATGTGGGACCGGCCATCTTGAAAAGTCTGCGACTTGCTAAATGTACAGCACCCGAGGCACCCTCAAAGCTGTGCATTGGGGATTGAAAACCTTCAGCCCCGAGCATCATCTGCACCAAAGATCAGCCCTGCACACTCCACGAGTTCTGCGTGGGGCCCTTCTGCATTTTCCTGATTGACGCGTCACTTGCCTGCTGGCTAGGGGCCATCTTGGTGATGAACCTTTGAATTTACACTGCTGGTCTGGTTGCTCCTGACTGGGCCTTGCTACCCTCAAACGAAGCAGCCCCTCAGACCTTGCTGGTCTGAGTTAGAAGCCAACTTTGTTTCCTGCGTGGGTTGCCTTTGCCAAGGCTTGTTGACTCCAAACCTTGAAGCTGACACCGCCGACAGCGAGAGCCTTTGTGAGATAGTCCGTGCCTGACTCCTAGTTGTCATCGATGCCTCCTGGTCCACGTGGCTGCAGACACAAGCTTCATGACAGCGCCTGATTGCTTCATGACATCGCCTGTTTCCTTCCTGGTTCGTTCCTGGTCACTGGCGGGTGACCCAGACTCTGTCCCCTCTGCTTTCAGGTCCTCCTCATCTTTGATCCACCCTTGGATCCATCCAGACACTTCTCTCCTGGTCGCCTGCAGCATCTTTCTTCCAGGCTCCATAGGATTCAATGACGAAACCTGACACACTTTGACACCTATGCACCCGCTTCCTGTGGGTGAGGTAACGCGAGTACTTCGGTGCTCCTGTGGGTATTGACTATCCAACTGTCTAGGTTTCAAGTAACTTTCACCGAGTCCAGTCAGAAGTGCCCTAAAAGAACTAGTTTTCATCTTTTACGTTCCCATTCATTCTTTATGGTAACCTGCGTGTGTGATTAGACACTGCACACGCCTCCTGTGGGTCTCCTGGTTCCTAACTCTTGGTAGCTCAGCATGGCCTCAGCGATTCCCTAGGCCCTAGGCCTATTCACTTTCCGTGTAGTGGTCCTTATACCACTATTTTGGTATATGGTTTAGCGTGCCCCTAGGGCCCTACTGTATTTTGTGCAACTTATTGTATTATAATTGAATATCTTGTATTGTGCTTGTGCCTCTGACCTCATAAAGAGTTCAGAGGGTTTGTCTAGTAATAAATAACATATACATTTTATATATATCCTGTGTGGTGTCCTTTTATTTGGTATTAAAGGGGTTACATATGATAAAAGTGTTTGGCTTTAAATGCCCTCTTGAGTTTAGCCTAAGACTGCTTTGTCCATGCTACCACTAGGATAGCTGGTCTATAAGGTTGACTTTACAACCATCACCATAAGGGTTGTTTGGACTGGTGCAAGGTGCTCACTAGAATAGTGAACATCATATACCAGGCAAACTTCTCACATGTTGGTCATCCAGCTGTGGCACAGTGGAAGCACCGGTTTAATGGTGGGCATTATTAGCATAACAGATGCATTAATAGTGTTATGGTGAGCAAGCATGTCCTATGATTCCAATTCCTGGGTATTTAAAGTGGAATTTGTTCATCAGAGGCATTTGGTACATGGCGGTCCTCACTGAACATGAAAAGCTGATGTTTAGGGACTGTGTATTTTCTAACAACGAAAAATGATTTGATTTAAAAAAAAAAATATTATGCTTTTTCTGAAAAGATTTTTCTTTTGGAAAATTGAGTTTGATTGCTGAAATTGGAAAGTGGCTTTGATAGAAAAATATGTGTATTTTTAATTCTAATATGCTAATGAAGAAAACATATTACAATTCTAAAACACATTTAAAGTTGTTAGCTGAATGATAATTCAATTTGAGTTGGGGAGACTTACTGCTGTGGTAGTACCCTTTGTGGAACACAGCATGTGATGATTTTAATGTTACTTGATTGCAAGCATTTAATATTGAAAACATTTTCCTAGTATTTTGCTGATAACTTCATCTGGAATGTGTGGGTGGTGACTACTGATGAATCGTTCTTAGGGTGGACATTGTGTAATGGTAATACATATCATCAGCATTTTACAGTGATAAAATAGGCTAGTAGCTCGGCAGGACTTTCCTTGAGCAGAATTAGCTCTCACTACAGAAAAGGTTGGAGACCCCTGATCTAGGTCTTCCTCCCAACTGTGACGTAGGGTAAGAAGATTGTCTGGGACAGTATTAATACATTTTTTGTTGGTAAGCAAAATCGTACCTCTACTCATATGGTTTTCCAATAGTCTCTCTTCCTGTGGCGATGCCTCTGGAAGGACCTCGTCTCAGGGGATTACTTCCATCAGTGCGTGGCGCACCTGTAGGGGAGCCGAAGGTTTCAGGAGCAGTCAATTCATATTCAATTTGCCAGTCCTGGAAGGGAATTATTCTGCCCTTGGACCAAATTTCTCCCACCCTTGATATGCTAATAAGGAACCACCTTTAAAATCCCGCCCTATATTTTAACATGCCCAGTCTTTCTCCCTGTTGCAAGGGGAAGATTCAAGAGGTCCGACCATTTACCACTACTTGCGTCGGAGGCTCTGAATATAGAAATTTCGGCCTAGTCAGGAACTTGGGGCCAAAGCCCATACGCTCGAGCACAGCAAAAAGGTATGAAATGAAATTAAATCCAACACTCCATGTAGACGCCACAGATTAGGAGTCGTAATTCTGCCTGGCATGAAGTCTGATTGGTCGGGATGTACTAATTTGGTTATTATCGCTAACAGTCAGAATGCCAGAAGCTTAGCCAAGATCTTGATCGGGTGGCTTACCCAGGTAATGTAGGACTGCAATGGAGGCTAATCGTTGATCTGCCATAAGGATGCCTATTGCACAATGTTTTTTATACATTCGTGACAGATGGGGAGCGACATCAGGGGAGATGAGTTTGTAAAAGTCAATTAGGTCCTATCACCTTACCAGATTGAATGTTGCCAATGGCCTGTTCTATCTCGTCCTTCGTAAATTTATTTTCTAGAAGGGATTGGTCATCCGCTGAGAGTGCAGGGATGGGTAAGTATGCTAGTTATTCATGAGAGTCAGAAATTGTTTTGTGAGAAGCAGGGGAATGGAGTCCACAAAGACTTCCGCAATCTCTTGAGGAATGGAAAGATGTTCACCGTCTGTCATGCACATATAAGCTATCTCATGCTTATCCAACTATGCTAGGACTTTCCCTGCTTTATCACCTACTTCATGAATTCGATGTTGGACTGCTCAATGTCAAATCTTAGCAGCCTCTGTCACCAAGTCACTATATTTTTGCTGTTTGAGTTTCAAACAATGTTTATTGTCCCCCTGTTGTGCTCAATTATAGCTTGTTTTCGAGTACTGTGAAGTCCCATTCCAGTTTGTCTATTGCAGCCCTTTTCTATTTTTTATAACCAATTGTCAGAGAGAGGGCCTGTCCCTTAACCACACGGCTGTAGGCTTCCCACAGTATTTGCAGTGAGCTCACTGATTGCTCGTTTACTGCAAAATAGTGCTTAGTGGTTTTGGCTAAACCCTCCCTGACCTTCGGGATCATAAGGCACAATGGGCTTAATGAGATGGTGCAACAAGTTTGGGAGCCATCAGAGCTATCAATTGCCCAAATCGGGGCTTGGTCTGAAATTCCTCTCACCACATGTCGAACGTCACAGAAGAGGGACATATTGTTGGCCTGCGTGAATAGAGAGTCTATCCGAGACAGGCTACCGTGGTCTCCTGAGAGAAAAATATAGCCCAGTGACCCAGGATTATGTGTTCTCCAGATGTCTGTAAGCTTCAAAGTGGAGGTGAATTCCACCAAGGCCGTTCAAGTGGGCAACGCCTGCTTAGGGGGGCACAGTCCGCATTTTCACGGAGGTTCATATTAAAATCCTCACTCATGAATAAATCCCAATGGGGAATTCCACAGTGACCGCACCCAGATTTGGGAAGTGACATTGTCCATACCCGGAGGAACGTATCATGAAAAGAAATTAAGCACATCCCAGACAGGCCCACATACCGCTCCACGTAGTCGGACCAAGTTCGGTTGCCTTTGAAAGGAAATTGTTTTCGGAGAAGTATCCCCATCCCTCTAGAGTTAGATGTAAATCCCGCATGTATCACCATCTTATATTCCCATCAATCCATCGCCTTGTAAGCATCGCCCTTGAGGTGTCTCTTAAGATACTGGAGGACCATTCCTCGCTTGATTTTATCCCCCAAACCATTGAAATTCCAGGACAAACATTTAATCTTAGTTTTAGACATCATGTAAGGAATCAAGGCATTGGACCCGAAAAATGGACCAGTACAGGGCAAACAGGCAAACTGAAAACATCAAGCAGTTGTGTATCGGCTTCTCGTGTCACTGCATGGATAATTAGTCTGTTGCATGCATAAAGATGGTGCCAATAGTACACATACAAAAGGAAAAAGACAAAACTCTTCAAACATACCCTTCACTTCTCTCCCCCCTTGAACTCAAGTACCCCCTCACTGCATGACAGTTGTAAAACTACCCATATCCCGAACACTGCAGAGCACCTGTCGTCCAACCCCAACTTTAACTTTACCATTTGGGGGAGTGAGGCTCGCCAGGGATGGCTCCCGCTGCACCCCTAACACAACAGATTATAATCTTACCTATGGCCAATCATACAAAAGAGGGTGCACATGAGGAAGCAACATTACCTGCTAAACTTAAGTCAGGATGGTGACCCCAAGTTCAGCAGTCCTGTTGGAAGGATAACAACTCATTATTCAAAGGGATATCATATAACTGAAACAAGATCCCCATGTTGTCATTCCCATATAAGTTTATTAATTCCTGGGGGTATAGGGGCCGATTCACAGAACTAACTTAAGACAAAATCCTAAACTTACAACTTTTGTTATTCACAGAAGGCATTTAGTAGAGGTAAAGTTAGGATTTTGTCTTAAGTTTGACTTAAGACAAATTTAAGACAGACTTTAGACAGACTTAAGACAGACTTAAGACAAACTTAAAACAGATTTAAGGCAGACTTAAGACAGACTTAATACAGACTTAAGACAAACTTAAGACGCAATCCTAACTTAAGTCTGTCTTAGGTCTGTCTTAAGTTTGTCTTAAGTCAAACTTAAGACAAAATCCTAACTTTACTACTACTAAATGCCTTCCGTGAATACCAAAAGTAGTACGTTTCGGATTTTGTCTTAAGTTAGTTCTGTGAATCAGGCCCATAGTCATTATGCATAAGTAGAGTAGCACTGGCTTGCAAGGCGCCTGGTGTTGTGGTGACTTGTGTCCATCTTGACTCTGTTCCTGTGCCGCAGCACCGCTGGAGCACTCAGGGTGTCTTCAGTGCCTTTTTCAGTGATTCCTTTACCCAGTTCTGTCGACCGTTTGCCACAACTCAATCCAATTTCATTCCTTTTTGGGTGTGAGGAAGAACCATGTCCACCCCCTACGACTTCACCCATAGCTTTTCAGGAAACTCTGTGTAATACTTTATTTCCATGTCCTTTAGTGCCCTTTTAACTTCCAAGAAACTTTGTCATTGCCTCTGGACTTGCTACATGAGGTCAGGAAAAAGGTTATCGTTGCATTTTCATATGCAACTGCCGGGGCACTGTTGGCAGTCCCGGCAGCATTTTCCTTCTCTGGTCTGCAGCCAAATTGCTAAGGCACTGGGGCCCGACTGGAGCCCGATTGCGACCCTTTGACAGACTGGAGCCGACTCGTCTGCCTGCTTGGGGTTGACCAGTGGCCAAATGGAATTAATTCTCACTCCGGGTCCGGCGTCCACCTGCAGCTGCGGACTGCGGCTGCCTCCCCTTTTTCCCTGGAGGTTGTGCTGGTGCTGGTCGGTGGTCCCTGGCTTTCCGCTGCTGCCTGGGCGCTGTGTTTTGCCCCCTCTGCTTCTGCCACGATCCGGCCTGGCACCCGCTTCCCACGGAGCTGAGCCTTTGACGCTGGGGTCCCTGGCATTCCTGCCGCTGAAGGGGCGCTGAGCGTTACCTCCTCCATTTCCTACCACGACCCCGCGCAGCCCGGTGCCCGATTGCCATGTCGCCGAGCCTCAGATGCTGCCACTGCCAGTCCTCTCCACACGGAAGGCAGATTCAGATGAGGAGTCTGCCTTCAAAATACTGCAAAATGCGTGCCAGGTACGTCCTATCGACGCCGAGACATGGTTAACTCTTTAAAGGGTCCCGGGCTAAGCTCCCAAGCTGTTAAAATGGTGGTGCCCTGAAGTGCATCTCAAGCCATTTCCCACCACTCCTGAAAACCATACCGCTAATGAAGCAGATCTGCAAACACCATCTAAAAATTAAATGTATTTCTGCCCTTGAGTGTGTGCTGGCCTATGACGATTACCTGTTCATTTTTGCCTGTACACTATATACCAAGCAATGCCTGACTCTAAAATGGCGAATGCAAAAACAACAGTGGATGGACAGAATGCAGAACAATGTCATACATTCGCCTCAGTACAGAGATCTGGGCCTAAATCCATCGTTTTTTTGCTCACCACACCACCCCAGTTCAGACATGGCCATATGCAAATCAGCCTTGACCCTGTGCCTCATGGGAACAGTCCAGCCCGAACTGCCAAGCCATGTCTTCCCTGGACCGGAATCAAGCATCCTAGGAGCGGTTTCCGGCTATCAGCCGTCTTCAGCCAGGATAGCTTGACTCCAGTTGTGTGGAGAGCACAGGACTCACATCTGAGCATACCCGTCCCACTCGGGGTGACAAATGCAAAAACAACAGTTGATGGACAGAATGCAGAACAATGTCATACATTCACCCCAGTACAGAGATCTGGGCCTAAATCCATCGTTTTTTTACTCACCACACCACCCCAGTTCAGACATGGCCATATGCAAATCTGCCTAGACCCTGTGCCTCATGGGAACAGTCCAGCCCGAACTGCCAAGCCATGTCTTCCCTGGACCGGAATCAAGCATCCTAGGACCAGTTTCTGGCTATCAGCCGTCTTCAGCCAGGATAGCTTGACTCCAGTGGTGTGGAGAGCACGGGACTCACGTCTGAGCATACCCGTCCCACTCGGGGTGACAAATGCAAAAACAACAGTTGATGGACAGAATGCAGAACAATGTCATACATTCACCCCAGTACAGAGATCTGGGCCTAAATCCATCATTTTTTTGCTCACCACACCACCCCAGTTCAGATATGGCCATATGCAAATCAGCCTTGACCGTGTGCCTCATAGGAACAGTCCAACCCGAACTGCCAAGCCATGTCTTCCCTGGACCGGAATCAAGCATCCTCGGACTGGTTTCTGGCTATCAGCCGTCTTCAGCCAGGATGACTTGACTCCAGTGGTGTGGAGAGCACGGGACTCACGTCTGAGCATACCCGTCCCACTCGGGGTGACAAATGCAAAAACAACAGTTGATGGACAGAATGCAGAACGATGTCATACAATGACTCTAAAATGGCGACGATCCAAGACAACCTGATTCGCCTCACAGTGCCTGACCTTAAGATGGCGCTGCCTCAAAACTTTATTGTCTGAAAACTTTATTGTGTGACATTGCAGTTTACACTGCTGTGCCTGAAGTCTCACCTAATTTCTAAAGCGTAGGTCACAACTTCATCTGATCTCAACTACACTAGGGTCTTTCATGACTCGTTTTTGCTCACCTGAAGACCTCCTTTAATATCAGACTCGCCTCACAGTGCCTGACCTAAGATGGCGCGGCCTCAAATCCTTATGGTTTGAAATCTCTACTGCTTGACATCACAGTTACACTGCTGTGCCTGAAGACTCACCTAATTTCAATTGCAGGCTACAACCTCATATTGTTCAACTGCACTAGGGGCTTCCCTGACTATTGTTTTGCTCACTGAGATCTCCTTTATTATCAGGTCCCTGGAAGACTTCTACACTTCTTGCCTAGTTGAAACACTGAAGCGCACCCAAGATGCCGCCCGCCCTGGTGACTACTAAGAAACACTCCTGTGAGACAGGCCTCAGTCACCATAGCTCCAACACGCCTGTATACCCCAAGACTCATCCTCTCCACAGTCCCTTTACTCACATTAGTGCCATTCCCTAACGGTCATTTCACATCCTGACCTGACTCGGTCAGGGGAAAACTCCTACACTCTGGTCTACCCCCCAACTGTGGAATTTTAGTTTGCGATCTAAACATCATCTGCGCCAAACTTGTCACCCACGTACAACGTGCACGGCAGCCATTTTAGGTATCATGGTCTCCCTGTCCACGATCGATCGCCAGCGCGCCCCTCTGACCCAGCAAACATCCTCCGCGCACCCTGGCTCCCCCTCATGAGCAAAACCCTTCTGCATGACCCTGTCCTTGGGAGTCACGCTTGCGCCTGACCAGCAACTCCTCTCCTCCCATGAATGCCCCTCTGTTGATAAACCTTCCCTCCGCGCTCAATTGTCCACGCGGCATGAATACCACTCCATTGATGACCCCTTACCCCGTGTCCAACTGTCCACACAAGTCCGAGGCCATCGCCTAAGCTGGGAGATACCATTTACTGCCCCACATTGTATGGAGTCGCCCCTCTTCAAAGGACACGCTGTTGATCAGGGCCTCCCCACCCCCTGGGATATGATCAGGCGCACACATCCTAAGACTTGGCGAAACACTCAGCTGCGTGATGACCCCCTCCTCTTATCAGCAGGTTGAGAACCTCTATTGTGAAGGTATATGGGGGTGGGATTGACACGAGGATTACGGGGATGTCTCTTTTCCTTACTTCACAATGTTTTGATTGTAATAAAGAAAGGTCACATGCCATAAACCAGTGTATAAGAGGCCAGGCCTCCGAGAGGCTGTTAGAGCACCTCGACACGATACCTTGTTGTCTGATCTGATGGGTTCTGCTCCGTCGGAATAAACTTCTGTTTCCTGCCTTCTGGTCTCCGGCGCCTGCCTCATTGCTTGGTAATTTGAATGGTACAAAGGCGGTTAGCGCCGGGCAAATCTTTGAGAAAGGACATAGCCGTACCTTTTTCTACAATTGGCGTCCCAAAGCGTGGGGCCCATCAGCGACACGTGGATCCAGTGGGAGAGGTCCCGACGACAGAGTGAACGACTGCAACGATCGTGAGAGCTCGTGTCCGATAGACCCTCGTCTGACAGCCGATCATCCGACCTTCACTAGTTCCGAACAGACCTCTCTCGAGTGATCTACGGTCCTGACTGGGAACCATCAGGAGTGCCGCGAACATCACGAAGAATAGAGGACGATCGGGCGCTGGATTCAGAAGACAGGAAACCGTCCATGCGGTCCGGGTAAGGTCGTGTAGACACGACAAACTGAGAAATGATTGTTTGGTTTGGATAATACTAGTATTACGCTTTGTTGAAACCTCTGGAGATTCACCGTCTGCAAACGGAGAAAACAACAGGCTCTCTCTTTGCAAGCAGTGAAGGATAGGTAACGCAGACTTTTGTCCCCATTGTAATCCGTCGTGCCTATCTTCCTCCCCCACTGTTTTCCCGAACTGTCGTTCGTGGATTATTGTCTGGAGATTCTTTTTCTGCAAACAGGGAAGAACAAGGTCTCTCTTTGCAGGTAGAGAAAGAGTGGGTAACGCAAACCTTTTCGCACCCACTTATTCTCCCCACTGATTGTTTGATTGACCGAACATTGATTGTTCGGTATTGGTTCTTTTGAGGTATTCACCGCCGGCAAACAACGGAGAATAGAAATATTCTGTCTAGTCTTTGCCCGTCGTGATAAGATAGGTAGTGCAGACCTTTGTCCCCGTTGTAACCCGTCATGCCTATCTTCTCCCCACTGGTTGGTAGCCTGTTCAGCCCGGACCGCTTATTAGAGATGGACCATCCAGCTCCACTGGAGGGCACCCCTAATAAGGACATGTTCACTAAGCATGGACTAGTCGCTATAGCTTATACTAAGCTATGGCATAAATATACAAAGAAGAACCCTGAAAGTCAGTGGCCACTGATAGGTTCCTTTAATGAAAATAAAA
This sequence comes from Lissotriton helveticus, assembly GCF_964261635.1. Lineage (NCBI taxonomy): Eukaryota > Metazoa > Chordata > Amphibia > Caudata > Salamandridae > Lissotriton > Lissotriton helveticus. The sequence goes on from NC_136063.1 coordinate 88,660,655, forward strand.
TAAAAACATTGGAAATAGCGCTCCAGAAAAATAAGACCACGCCCACTATGCTTGATAGTATAGGCATGTGGCGCAAAGAAACGGAACAACGAAAGAAAAGAGAAGAAGCAAAAATAGGGAAAGAATTACGAAAGGCAGCCCACCTAGCCGCTAAGCAACTAGAAGAAGAAAGAAAAGAAAGAAAAGAAGCAGCACGAAACCAAGAATCAGGGTCGACAGGTCAATGCCCTATTAGGACCCCCTCTGCGCTCTACCCTGAATTGCCCTCCAAACAACGGGCGAACGATGAGTTACTGCTAGGTCCCCCAATCATCTACATGCCCCCTCCATATGTCCCCTGCCAACAAAGCTTGCAAGCCCCGAGTGCGAGCGAAAGTGACCTTAGCGCTAGTGCACCAGCCCTCACGGCCTCTGCACCAGCCACATTAACAACATCGTCAGACGACCCCGAGGCTGGCAAACAACCACCAGCCAGACCAAATAGGTTGAGCAAAGATGAGCGGGATGGGATCGACAAAATAGCGAAGACATTAGTAGAACGAAGGGAGAGCGAAGATTACACAATGAGCGTATATAATTCACATGCCGACAGCCACAGACGGCATTTCATCTTGCGATTCAGCTACCACACCCTGAACGCATATGAAGATAGGTATCAAAGTAAGGGTCCCGCTAAACTAACAACGCTGTATAGGAAGATTGATGTTGGAGATGGGACTGAATGTGAGGCGACGGAACTCTTCATGCAGATACTTGAGGTCCTCCGCCACCTCACGGAACAAAAACCAGAAGCCAAGGTTACAGTCCCTGAAACGACCTCGGTAGAAGTAGCCAATACTATGATGCCTATCAGAGAAGCAGCTCCTTACTGGATCCCACCACGTGGTCAGGGAACAAGCGATGATATTAATCATGCAGATGCAAAAGGGAGGGTTGTGTACAATTGGGTTTACCAACCATGGGACCGACAAGATATCCTAACCTCTAAACAAACTCTGCCCGATTTGAGAAAGAACCCGACAGCATTCTATACCGAACTAGGCACAGCCTTGGGGTCGACGATAATGACTTTAGCAGACATTGACTTGTTCTTCGGGTTATGCCTGCCAGCTGACGTGTGGAAGCAAATCCGGAAGGCTGACCACACGGATCTGTTTGGACATACCTGGGACCAACTCGGTAAACTAGATAGACAGCGAGAGCCAGGAAAGAAACCAGTAAAGGACATACTGGAACTCCCAGACAAACTAGTCCAGAAGTTAAAGACACTGATCCCAGAAAGAAAGGTAGACTGGTCGATAGTGACGGCCTGTCGACAGAAACCCCAGGAAGATGTGTCAGAATACTTCTCCCGATTCGAGACAGTGTTCTCCGACTACAGTGGCCAAGACATGACCACCGCAACCGGACAGCACCTGTTCGTACAAAATTATGTAAAGGGCCTATCACCAGAGGTCTCCCAAAAACTACAGACAAGTGAGAGTAGTTGGGGGGCCTCCAAACCCGCAGCTATCCTTCAGATGGCCCAGTATTACGAGCACCAAAAGAATGATAATGATAGGGCGTCCGAGAAAAAGAAAAAAGATTTAAAGGAAAGGGTGATGATAGCCCAGATACAAGGTCTAGCGGTAGGACGAGAACACCAAAGGGGGAACTACCAATCGACCACCTCTAGAAATATACCTCCTAAAGACTACACCCCAACACCCCACACTGGACGTAGAGACATTAGCAATGACCAATGCGCCTTTTGCAAAGGATTCGGCCATTGGAAATCACAGTGTCCGGTCCTGCTAGAAATGAACAGAAATAGGGACCCCAAGGATGTAGCGGGTGGACCAAGAAATAGGGAACAAGGACGTGGGCACACAAACGACACCAACAATGACAGATCAGGGAGACCGAACACATTTGACCGTCCCCGACAGAACCAGTATCAAGTATCTGACGGTGAGAATGCCCCCGATTTTGCATAGGACTGCCAGGGGCAAGGGAGGGATCCAGTCGAGCTCTGTGTTGACCAGCAAGGTCCTTACGTCACTGCTAAGGTCCTGGATACAGAGTCTCCATTTTTGGTAGACACTGGGGCGACACGTAGTGTATTATCGAAACGACTGATTCCAAGGGCACCCTTGTCTGGCTCACACATTACATCGATAGGTTTCGATGGGACGCCCTCCACTAACCCCCTGTCCGTACCTATCACCTTTGACCTAGAAAACAACACCACTGACGCGACATTTCTGCTCTCCTCCAACTCCCCTGACGCCATCATGGGCATTGACTTACTGAAACATTTTCGAGCCACCATTAGGTGTTCCCCAGATGGAATCCGAGTCATCCTGTACGACAACCCAGATATACCCAAATCTTGCCCGACACGACACATGTGCTCCATAACTGATGCTGACCTGTCCTTGCTTGATACTCTGCCTCCATACCTATGGGCCAAAAATGACTCTGATGTGGGACGAATGATGATTGACCCCATTCATATAACCGTAAGACAGGACGCTATGCTCCCGAAACTCCCACAATATCGGATATCCCCCGAGGGCGAGAAGGCACTGGTAGCGATCATTCAATCTCTGGTGGATGCAGGAGTGGTTGAAGAAGTGGTTAGCAACGTCTGCAACAGCCCAATCCTACCTATTATTAAGAAACAAGGTGAAGGAGATGAGAAAGCGTACCGCTTCATCATCGACCTGCGAGAGATTAACAAAGTGGTTGTACCCCAATACCCCGTGGTCTCAGACATCACCACCATTCTGACCCTCATCCCGTCCACTGCCACCACCTTCACTGTTATCGACCTCAAGAATGCGTTTTTCTCTATCCCCATCCACCCAGACAGCCGTTATCTCTTCGGCTTCACCTTAAAATCCCGCTCGTACCGATTTTGTAGAGCTCCCCAGGGGTACACTGAAAGTCCCAGCATTTACAGTCAGGCCCTCAAAAGACAGCTGGATGCCTTCCAGCTACCAGATGGAGTGGTGTTGATCCAATATGTCGATGATATCCTTTTGGCAGCCGACACCACCCCACTGGCAATCACAGCCACTGTCCAACTCCTACACTTTCTTGCAGAGAATGGCCATAAAGTTTCCAAAAAGAAATTACAGTTCTGCCAGCCACAAGTGACATACCTAGGCCATCTCCTGTCCAAAGAAGGGAGGAAACTCACACCCGACCAAATCCAAACCATCCTAGACACCCCCGTCCCAAAAACACAAAAGCAAGTCCGCTCTTTGGTTGGCCTAACCTCTTTTTGCAGACAGTGGTTACCTAATTTCAGCCTCATTGTGAAGCCCCTACTTGCCCTGTTGGCCAAAGATGTCCCCTCCCCGCTCCCCTGGACCCCTGAGTGTCAAGCATCCTTTTGTGAACTACGAAATGCACTCTGTTCAGCACCCGTCCTAGGAACACCGGATTACTCCAAACCCTTCTCCCTCTTCACCCACGAAAGGGAGGGGTGTGCATTGTCTGTCCTAACTCAATCTATTGGTCCTAAGCAGCGCCCTTGTGCCTACTTCTCCGCCACTCTTGATCCTGTAGCTAGAGCCTTGCCTGCCTGCCTCCGAGCAGTAGCTGCCGCTGCTATCTCTATCCGCCAGAGCGAAGGAATAGTACTTTCAAACTCCCTCACCGTGTTAGTACCTCATGCTGTCGACACCCTTCTGAACCAAACCAAGACTCAACATTTGACTAGCGCACGACTTACAGGGTACGAACTGACGCTACTTGCACCCCACATCACACTAAAGAGATGCACAACTTTGAATCCTGCCACATTATTGCCCCTGCCTGAAAATGACCCCGACGTTCCTCCCATCCACGACTGTGTGACCCTCACGGACGAACAAACTAGGAGTAGAGTTGACCTCCGAGACACTGCTTTCACTGACCCCGATGGAGAGCTATGGGTAGACGGCTCATGCATCAAGCTCCCAGATGGCGCCACTTCAGCTGCCTATGCAGTAACGACAGCCCGAACAGTAGTTGAGACAGCCTGCATCACACAACGATCTGCCCAGGCAGCAGAGCTGATAGCCCTCACCCGAGCATGCATCATAGCCACGGGGACCACCGCAAACATATATACAGACAGCCAGTATGCCTTCGGGGTGGTCCACCATTTTGGGCTCCTGTGGAGGGAGAGGGGATTCCTGACGTCCCACGGCACCCCTATCCTCCACGGAGATCTAGTCTCCGCCCTGATTGAAGCAGTTCTCCTCCCCAAACGATTAGCAGTGATCAAATGTCAGGTACACAAAAGGGTGACAGACTTAGTCGGACAAGGGAATGCACTGGCCGACATCACTGCACGAACCACAGCTGAGAATAGGACGGTAACACGCATGTATGTGACCAGGTCACAAGCAGAGAAATGGACTGACACTAGGGAAATGATCAGAGACATCCAGTCGGCCAGCACCCCTCACGAACTGATTAAATGGGCGGGGGTGGGTTTGAAGGATGATGAGGGCTGCTGGCGAACAAAAGATGCAAACAGATGGTTGCTGCCTGACTCATATCTGATCCCCATACTGACAATGGCTCATTCCCCCGCACACATAGGATCTGCACCCATGATCGAACTCATTTCCAAAGTCTGGCACAACGACAAAATCCCCGACTCAGCCAGACGCCTAGTCCAGCAGTGCCTTATCTGTCTGCAACACAACCCCGGGAAAGGAACTGTGGTACCCCGGGGAGGGTTTGGGACCCCCAATCACCCCTTCGAGGTCCTTCAGATGGACTACATCCAACTAGAGAGATGCCAAAGCTTGAAGTATGTACTAGTCATCGTATGTGCCTTCAGCAAATGGGTAGAAGCCTATCCAACCCGTGACAACACTGCCATGACTACTGCCAAAGTACTGCTGAAAGAATTCTTCCCTCGCTATGGCCTTTGTCGAATTTTATGGAGCGACAATGGCCCCCACTTCATAGCTGAGGTTATCCAACTAATACTAAAAGGATTGGGGGTGAGGCAGAGATTTCACGCAGTCTTCCACCCCCAATCCGCCGGCCTGGTGGAACGCCATAATGCCACACTGAAGTTGAAATTGTCAAAAATAGTGGCCACCACCGGACTTAAATGGCCAGATGCCCTCCCACTGGCTTTGCTATCGATGCGCTCCACTCCCACCAAACACCATTTGACCCCCTACGAGGTTGTGTTCGGGCGACCGATGAACCTCTGGACTGCTCCCAAACCAACCTCCATTCATGACGTCCCGGACGTCCTACTATCTGATTATTTGTGCAAGTTAACTAAAACGTTGTCTGTCATTCATCAACAGGTGCAGCAGGCCATCCCCGATGCTTCCAGGGGCCCCGGCCACGACATCCAACCGGGAGATTTCGTGCTAATACGAAATTTCCAACGGACCAAGAGTTTGGAACCCCGGTGGACGGGCCCCTGGCAAGTGCTGATTACCACACGGACGGCGCTTCGAGTGGAGGGGAAGAGGCACTGGCTGCACACACATCACTGCCGGAAGGTCTCTGCAAACCTGGCCACGACAGAAAACGTCAGCACCCAAGAAGAGCTCCTGAACAAAGACCGACCAACATTGAACTGTTATCCCGATACTGGGGCACTTGAACTTGCAAAATTCTCTGACCCCACTGTACCAACCAGAGAAGGGTATTTCCTGCGACGAAAGGAGGGAGCTTCGGCTAAGTAGGCCACGGACTAAGTTGAATCTCAGAACGGTGACCTAAACACAACCAAGGGTTACCGGGGGAGAAGCTAAACGAAGTCTGTGGTTCTGCCCGCCACCGAGCCCCTTGAAGGTGATGGAAGCGCCAGATAAGAAGATGATGGAAGCGCCAGATAAGAAGATGATGGAAGCAACAGGAAATACCCACTATAGAAACCCAAAGACTGACAATTTGCACAAATCAAAGACAATCGCCCTCTTTATTGTCTTTCTCTTCTGCCTCCTCCTCATGACCTCCTTCTGGATTCTGGAGGGAAGCACACCGGCTCATGAGGCATTGCTACCTACTGCTCAACCGACCCCCATGAAAGAGCACCACCTGATCTCTCTGTCGCCTCAGCTCCGGGAAAGGCGCAGGGAATTCTGGAACAATTCCTTCGTGCAACTGTTGCACCAACACAACCTTGCTGCAAATGCTATGAACTGCTGGATCTGCGGGTTGCTCCCGCATGCCACTGGACACTCCATCCCCTTCATCCCTTCTCCTTTCTCAGTTCACGGCTCCTGCCTCGCCTGGTTGATCCTCATGCAAGAGAGCCACAAGGACAACGCCACTTCCAGCCAGACAGTGTCGCACTTCTACTCTGGGTTCTGGCTGAACAAAACCGGAAAGACCTCTGCTCCCCTGTGCCCTGCGCTCACAGGCGCCACCTTCCTTAAAGACATTCCAGCCAAAGAACGTGTCGAAGTACAGGTACTCCACAATCCGGCTAGATCCACCTTCTCTCATCTGCAAAAACAAACCACCGCCACTCTGACTGTGGCCCTGTCTGTTATCAATATCACAGGTCTTGTGTGCTTAGAAGGCCAGGGAACGCAGCTGGTGGGTCACAGTTCCTGTCGAATCACCAGAACATTGGACTCAGTTGACCCCCCTTCTTTTGTTGCTTCTCCAAATATGTACTTTGTGTGTGGCACCAAAGCTTACACCTGGCTCCCGAAAGGTTGGAAGGGTACCTGCTACATTGCCTTCGTTCTTCCCCCCACGTATGTAGCCCCTGCCAACCATCACCGGCAGAGGCATGCAGATGACATTGGACAAGCCGACTCCACTGGAGCACAGTTCCTAGATGCAGCAAAGGGACTTGTTCCTCTGTGGGGCCCAATGGCAAACAGCCGCGCTATCCGGCACCTGACCCAGGCAGTAGAAACAACGATCAACATCACGGCTGGCATCCTCGCCAACAACACGGCGGAGCTTCAGGCGGTCCGTCTTGTGACCCTTCAAAACCGTCTTGTCCTAGATGTGGTCCTAGCCGACCGAGGAGGAGCATGTCGCATCATCGGATCTAGCTGCTGCACCTACGTGCCAGATAACTCGCCATCAGTCTACAGAGCCATTGAACACCTCCACAGACTTTCCTCAGAGGTTCACCAAGAGCAGGAAGGATGGTCGCTTGGGAGCTGGTTTTGGGACACTTTGAGGAACTGGGGTTGGAGGTTGTTTTCCTTCATACTGATACCTGTCGTAATATTATGTGGGTGTTGCTTAGGTATCCAATGTCTGCCATCTTTGTGCGGCCTTGTTTCTAACTGTATGTGCCCAAAGACTTTGGACTTCCGAAATGAGCACATGAGTCCCCTCTATGAAGTAGAAATACGTGGCCTTATGGGGATAAATCCAAACTGACAAGTTGGCGAGACATGTTAAAAGGGAGGACTGTGGAATTTTAGTTTGCGATCTAAACATCATCTGCGCCAAACTTGTCACCCACGTACAACGTGCACGGCAGCCATTTTAGGTATCATGGTCTCCCTGTCCACGATCGATCGCCAGCGCGCCCCTCTGACCCAGCAAACATCCTCCGCGCACCCTGGCTCCCCCTCATGAGCAAAACCCTTCTGCATGACCCTGTCCTTGGGAGTCACGCTTGCGCCTGACCAGCAACTCCTCTCCTCCCATGAATGCCCCTCTGTTGATAAACCTTCCCTCCGCGCTCAATTGTCCACGCGGCATGAATACCACTCCATTGATGACCCCTTACCCCGTGTCCAACTGTCCACACAAGTCGGAGGCCATCGCCTAAGCTGGGAGATACCATTTACTGCCCCACATTGTATGGAGTCGCCCCTCTTCAAAGGACATGCTGTTGATCAGGGCCTCCCCACCCCCTGGGATATGATCAGGCGCACACATCCTAAGACTTGGCGAAACACTCAGCTGCGTGATGACCCCCTCCTCTTATCAGCAGGTTGAGGACCTCTATTGTGAAGGTATATGGGGGTGGGATTGACACGAGGATTACGGGGATGTCTCTTTTCCTTACTTCACAATGTTTTGATTGTAATAAAGAAAGGTCACATGCCATAAACCAGTGTATAAGAGGCCAGGCCTCCGAGAGGCTGTTAGAGCACCTCGAGACGATACCATGTTGTCTGATCTGATGTGTTCTGCTCCGTCGGAATAAACTTCTGTTTCCTGCCTTCTGGTCTCCGGCGCCTGCCTCATTGCTTGGTAATTTGAATGGTACAAAGGCGGTTAGCGCCGGGCAAATCTTTGAGAAAGGACATAGCCGTACCTTTTTCTACACAACCTCTTCAAAACCACTGCTAAATCTTTCAAGCACGCCACCCTAAAAAGCCACCCTGATATGCTGATATCCGACCTGCGCTTCAACGCGGACAGTGGCATTTGCATAAATGACCTTATTTTCTATTCCAGAACAACCACCGCCTGGTGCAAAACCTTGGCGCACCTTCTTAACGTTCGCGCAATCAGAAACATTTCTTACGGCACCAAACTCACAATTGCTCCCTTCTCTAGCCTACGAGTAAGGTAGATAAAAATGGCATTGTTCTGATCCAAGCCTCAACCAATAATCTTAATCAATTCGCAGACCTTTTCATCCTCCTCAGAAACCATGTGCACGACACAAATAGGGTAACTAACACCTGCACCAATGACCCACCGTCCTGCCAGCCTATTGTGCCCAGCTACCCGCATATCCCCCCAAGGGCTTCCACTGCAGTTCTTCCTATCTCCCCAGCATGCCTACTGGCCCAGATTACGGGCACTCCCCTATACCCTTGATCCCCTACCTCCCAGCGCCCCAACCAACAGGGAGACTGGTATGCTCACAATGACCCTGGACTCAGTTTAAACTAGCCCTCCAATGGCTCCCAACACTGATCACCCTTACCGTTATAGCTCGTTCACCGGCACCTCCAACAGAGCTGCCCCCAGACCTCCGACCTCCTCCCCGCCAGCCATCACCAAAATTGCAAGCTAGGTACTCCTCCAAAGACCCTGGAGTCTGCTCAAACTAACCTATCTCCCCTTCCACCCTTACATCCCCCTGGACTGCTCCTGAACCTTTGCCCCGCTGCCCTCTAGCACCCCCAGCTTATATTGATCTCGAAACTCTGCACTCCAGAGCGACTAAACTAACCCAGAGCATCCATAGCTCCATTCTGGACCTTTTGAACCTCCTTCACCTTGCCAAGCTCTCCCTTGCTAACCTCAAGCCACCTCATACCTCCCTCCCACCGATCACCGAGCCTCCCAAGCATACACTCCCGCTACCTCTGAGACATCTTTGCCCGTGCAAACAACCTTGCCACCTCTCAGAGGAGGAATCCCGAGCTCTTGCACTCTCCTACAACTCTAACACCGCCACCTCTAATCCTCTAGACCTCACAGGAAACAAAATCCTAGCCATCCTCCAATACCACAATTCTGTCCAAGCCATCCCTTGTCCACTATATATGAGTCCTAGACACCCCAATCAGCACGGTCACCATCTACCCCAACAGGCCACCTACCCTCCATTACAGAAGTGTGATGAAAAGCAACCACGTGTCTGCAGTCCTGACCGTCCAGATCCCTGACACTCCCCCCCCCCCAATCTGGTCTCTCATTCAATTGCTGTTCGGCAGTCAAGCATGCCGCTGATATTTCCGACCTCATCCTGAACAAAAATTTAGACCTAGCTATACTAACAGAATCTTGGCTCAATGAATACTCCTCCCCTTGCCTAGACTTATTAGTCCCTCCCAATTACAACATCACCAGACTGGACAGACATTCCAACAGGAAAGGAGGAGGCATTGCCTGCATCTACCGATCCTCCCTCCTTGTCACAAAATTCTTGGCGGACACTACTGACTCCAGTGAATACCTCGCACTCTCCATTTGCAGCAACTCATTACATCAGTAGGAGAGTAGGGTCTGCTATCCTATGGTCACCCCAAATTTTTGCTTTTTGCTTCACTGGTTTTCGACTTACTGAGGCTGTGGGCCTGCTAATCAGACCCCCAGCCTGCTGTTCTCTCTCTAAATTCACATACATGTACTATAGGTACATAACCCAATTGGAAATGGACTCCTTGTCAGCCCCTGTACCATGCACTATAGGTGCTCAGGGCATAGGTGCCACCAAGGCCTACCAGGGGCTGCAGCATAGCTTTTGCCACCCCTGGCTGGTTCTTAATTTGACACAACTGGCTGATCACTCAGCTGGGGCAAGTCGGTGTAATCACCCCTTGCTTAGATATAGTATACCTATATCTAAACCTATATCTGGACACATATAAACCTGTGAGCCACTCCTATGGCAGGCCTTAACAATCCTGGAGGCAGAGTGCGTGGTTTAATGTGAGATGGTGCTCTAGCATGAGCTGAGCCTGTCTGCAGCTGTCGGGAGCAATTCCCTTAGCTGTTCCGGGATAATGCCAAACCATATACTATTAAGTGCATTATAATCTTCGCGGTTATATTGTAACTTTGGCTTGGCTTTATCAAAACATGTCGTGTAAGGTGTCATACGATTTGGAATACTATCCCCTCGACAGTCCTGTCAACGGGGATAGCATTCCACCCCTCTAGAGGGTGAAGACATGTTACTTTACTAAAACGCGGTTTATTTTTAAAAGAGCCTCAGATCCACAAAATGGATGCTTCTGCCACAGACACAAGTCTGACCTCCTGGTGCTGACCGAAACTCAGCAGAGGAGGCCTGGACAAAGGCTTTCCTGTCACAGGGAGGTGTTACACCACCCCAGACAGGAGATAGTGGATTGTAGCAGGGAGGTTTGAAAGAAACCAGACACTGCCTGGGGAGCACAAGGCTGCCCCTTGCATAATCCGGCCAAACCGGTTCTGGGGCACACTAGCCCCAGTCCCAGCGCGGTCTGGATCAAAGGGAAAGGGGTGTATCCACCCCCTTCCTGGGTCCCACCCATAGGAGGGGACCTAGCAGGTAATCCAGCCCCCTAGATTGGTATAAGATTGGGAGCAGTGCCAACGCACTCAGATTATCCTGATGAAACATTTGAAACAAAACTCTGGACCCTTCGACATCCTACTCAACGTAGAAGACTGAAGAATCTCCCTTGTGGTCAAGGAGTGACCACCCTGTGCAAACAGGCACCATCCAGCACCTCGACGTCTGCTTTGTTGCAGTTCCCGCCGGAACTCGAGCGACAGAGATCGACGAGATCAAGCTTGCCTGCCTTCTTACAGCCCGATCCACAGTCCCTGCAGAGTGGAGGCGACCGGAAGCGTGGGGCACGCCATCTTGAAAAGACCACGAGATGCTGACCGTGCAACCCACGAGTGACCCTCGAAGCTGTACACTAGGGTTTGAGAAGCCCCAACCCTGAGCAACTCTTGCACCGAAGCTCACCCCTCTACACTCGACGAGTGCTGCGTGGGGCCCTTCTGCTTTCTTTGGCTCGACGCGTTGGCCCAGTCACTTGCCAGCTGGCTTGTGGCCCCTGTGCCAGCGAAAACCTAAATACGACTTGCGATTCTGGTTGCTCCAGACTTGCAACAGCTCCTCTGAAACAGAGCACTCGCTCTGACCCTCCTGGTCCGAGTGAGAAGCAATCTTCCAGTTCTGCGTGGATTGCTCTTGCCAAGTGTTGTTTGCTCCGATCTTGAAGTCGACAGCGCCGACGGTGAGAGCCTGCATGGGACAGCTCGTGACCCGCTCCTGGACGTCGCAGATGCCCCAGAGCCCACGTGGCAGCGGAGAGAAGCTCCTCGACAACCACCTGATTGCGCCCAACATTGCCTGGTTCCGTCCTGGTTCCACCCTGGTCATTGCTGAGTGACCCAGACTCTGTCACCTCTGCTTTCAGATACTTTACGACTCTGATCCACCCTTGGATCACACCGGACACTTCTCCTTCACATCGCCTGCAGCATCTTCAGCTTCAAGCACCAACAACCTGCTTGACGACACCCAACGCCACTTCGACCCTATGCTCCCGCTTCCTGTGGGTGAGGTAACACAGCAACGCCGGTGTTCCCCCACTGGTACACACCTCTAGGGCCTGTGTCTAAAGTTTCGTCCTTCTAGGTTCAGCGGAAGTATCCTTAAACTCTATTCGTGTAACTTTTACGCACCATTGACATTGCATTGGTGCAAGCCGCGCTTTAAGCACTGCACCCGAATCCCGCGGGCTTTTCCCGACTTTAGTATTGCTAGTCCCGACCACTCCCAGCGATTCCCTATGCCCTAGGCCTAACCACTGTTCGATTGGTATCTCTTATACTACTTTCTTAATATATGGTTTGAGTGGCCACCCGCCCTCATCCATAATTGTGCAACTTTGTATGTTATACTGTGCTTTTGATTGCTCATAAAGAGTACTGGGGATTATTTTAGAAATAAATACATATATTTGTATAATATATACTTGTGTGGTGTCCTTTCATTTGATATTACAGGATTGTGATTGGTAAAACAGCTCGCTTAACACGACCTCTTGAGTTTAGCCTTTATATGCTACCATTAAGATAGCTTGTCTAATAAGGTTGACTTACAACCAGACACCATAAGGGTTGTTTGGACTGATACAAGGTGGTTCAAGAATTGGAAACATCATATATCAGGCCAACTTCTCACAACATCTTTGCTACTTGCACATTTTTTACCACCCTCCAGGTTCTAACGACTCTTTCACCGATCACCACTCTGAAATCATCACAACTAAGATTTCCTCCAATGCCAAAGTGATTGTCCTGGGTGATTTCAACCTGCACTGGAATGACACTAAAGATCCCTACGTCAATGCCATCAAAGACCTCCTAACCGACCAAACCCTGACTCAAGCCTGCTCTCTCAAAAGGGGCCATCCTTGTCTGGATCATTTCTAAGGAATCCTCAGTCAGCGTATCTCCATAGACCCATGTGACTGGTCTGACCACCACTCCATCTCCTTCATTTTACCTGGGACCCTCAAAACAAAGACACCGCAACCGGTGATTTCCAAATGCTGGACCAGAGACACAAAGAACCTCGACCTTATGAAACTGGAGGCTTGCTGCAAATCTGCTCCTCCTCCCTCGCACGTAACCACGGTCAGAGACCTCAATGAACATTACTTGTCGTCTATATCAAACATTCTCGACGATCTTGCCCCTCTAAAACTAAAAAGAACACAAATCAAAGACAGAAACCACTGGTTTCCTCAACATGGAGAGGAGATCCCTACTGAAGACAACACCCCTCTACTGCACATCTAAAACTCCTCCGCCAGGCGAGAAACTCCTACAACAAGCACATCCTCAATTCCCAAAAAGAATATTTCAGATCGGAATTGGGGATTGGCATTGCTCGGAGACAGTATATGTTTAGCACCACCGGTACCCCCGCAGTGGACTCCCGCTAAGTCAGAGAGGAATGCCACTGGATGCCGGAGTTGTGCAGATAGTTAGACGGATTGCAGTTGGGTGACGGAGCCGTTAAATCAAGTGGACATCTTCAGCTGAGAGCCACGGCCCGCTCATTGTCGTACAAATCAAAAAAACTCCTACTCATCACTCACTTAATGCACAACAAAGATCCCAGAATGCGTGACGCAATGTCACAACTTAAACAAAACTGCCCCCAAGTCGTCATAACAGAATTATCATCATTAGCATCATTCTCTAAAGAGGTACCATAACATACAACACAACAAGATGTGATTCTTGTTAGAACCTCTTACTAAATGCAAATTACACAGCGCCATATAATCTTGCATGTGTATTGGAAGATTCTCCAGATGTCAGACAGCACTGATGCAATAAGTATAACGGTAATATAGCTATTCTCATGCTTACATGGTGGCCAAAACATGCCAATCAACTTGTTGGTTAAGCCCCTTCTTTACTGTGTTAGCCCACCAATTCCACCTATTTTCCTCCATTGTGAGTAAGCAATCCACATCATACTTTCTCCTTGAGCAGTTTACAGCTTCCAGAACAAACCATTTCATTTTATTAGGGGCATATGACAAAGCTTTAAAATTTAATATATATAAGTGATGGCAGTGGTTACTAAGAAAACAGTCAGCACCTCTGTTATAGTTTTGCACAAGTATAGACTAACATAGCGTGCTCAATGTTAACACTGTGTCGTACACTGTGTCACTCAGTGCAGAGAGAAAACTTCTCCCATTCACATAAAAACTAGTCAAATGAAAACAGAGCACATCACAACAAAAAGTACAGACTGACCTTCAACAGTCAGTAGTGTAATTTAATTGCCCAAGTACATCATAAATTAAATCAATCCAAATGGCAAGAACATAAATACATATAGCATATTTTTAAAAAACAAGTTGACACGTAGTTGAAGTACATCCACAGCCGACACGTGTTTCGTCGATGAACGACTTTCTCAAGGCTTAAGGTTTCATCTAAGTGTTCTAAGGTCCATAAACACAGACTAATTAGTCCATGATCGAAATTTTATTGAAATTGATATTTCTTCAAAGGTTCACCTTTCAATCTACGTCGGGGACTGCTTAGCACACATTACGGATGTCAGGGAAAGACTGAGAATCTGCTGAATACCCATTGACGTTGGCTTCCTAACCGTCTACCATAACGGGATTTTGGAGTTTATTTCTACTAGACAAGGATATTGCATGCAGAGAGTAAAAGGGTGCCTACGGGGAATTCATGACTTATTGACAATTTCTGAAGGTCTTTTCCCATACGGAGCCGTAGAGACCTTTATCTACCTTTGAAGAAATATCAATGCTCAGACTCAGCATCAGGTGCAGCTATGAGTCATTCACACCCCTCCAACCCCCCATAGGAGCAAATTTGTTACTAAGAGCAACCCCAGGAAAACTGAAATTACAATGTATCAAATTGGATCTCAAAACAGGAGTGGGGTCTAAGTCAAAGGCAAAAGGCAGCCTAACGCTATGGGGTTTTGTAGGAAGCTGGCTTAATACATGGTGCTCACTTATTTAAGTGAAGCACCTTGCACTAATCTACACAACCCTCGCGGTGGTTTTAGTGGTCTTAGACAACCATAGAAAGCTCTCTAAGTGGAGGCTGTGAAGCGCCTTCAGGCTTAGGCAGAAGGAGTGTTAAGTAGCTTGTTTTAGCAGAACTAATCATGTAGTGTAGGTTAAGTGAAAAAGATCCACACGTGTAGTTATAAAAATAAGTATTTATTATACACACTCTCTGGCACATTGGTATATCTCTTTACCCTGATATATAAACACAATACACGCAATATTAAAAAGGTAAACAGGTAAGTAAGCACAAATGCACAGTGGTCTCCAGGGGGACACCAAACCATATACTAAGAAATTGGAATGCAAATTGCGACTGAAGTCGGGACTTGGATCAGAATGTCTTAGAAGAGCTATGGACCTCCGGAACCACCCGAGGTAAGTACCCCATAACCTAATGGAGGCTGTGGGCAGAGTGGAAATACAGCTGCATACTCAATGCAAGTCAACGGGGAAGTTGCAGTTGGAGTTTTCAAAAAGAAGGACCCTTCCCAGGGGACCCTGAAGAAACCCCATGGAAGATGGAAGGTTGGAGAGTCACCTCACCCGTGGCTACCCCAGGACCCAGGATACCTACATCAGGGAAGCTGGGTGCATAGGTGCGAAGTGACATCGGAAACCACTGTAGACCACAATGGAGGACTTCAGAGAAGATACAGCTCGCGAGGAAGGTGAAAACGTCCGGTGGAATCCAAGAATGGATTCTTGAAGCAGAGAGTATAGAGTCTATGCCGTTCGGAAGTGATCAGGAGGCACGGAAGACCAATACCACAGATGACGAAAGATGCAGGAGAGTTGACAATGACCTTGTCACTGCAGTTGTGAGGACAAGGCGATGCTGGTGAAGACCAGGAGCCATTCACAAGCTGTCCCACTTCAGAAGTCAAGAGCCAGGGGGTCGGTGTCCGGCGGGAGCACGAACAAGCCTTGGGAGCAGCAACAGACTTGGAGAACAAAAAAGAAGCAGTGTCGGGACCAGCAAGGTCCAAAGGACACACCAAGTACACGAGAGTCGGTACAGGCCTGAGCAAATAGAGGAGCCTACTGGAATCAAAGAAGACCCTCAAGAGGACCCACACACAGGAGTCGCAAGAGGATCTCAAGCAGCTCACCAAAGAGGCAGGACCACGGTACAGAGGATGCAGAGAGAATGAAGATTTTGGCAGGAAGAGAGGCTGGAGGCTGGAGATTCTGAGAGCCTGAAGATCTCTGGAGAAGAGGGTCAACAAGTCTTGACAGCTGCAAGTAAATACGTTGTAAAGGAGTTCTGTCCCAGCGGTTACTGGCCTTAAAGTTGCAGAGAAGACAGTGCAGGCCTTGAGGAATTTGCAGAACCCCCACCTGTGCTGCTGGGCCTTTTGGAGTCTGTGGGAGCTTAAAAGCAGCAGACTGGTCAGCGTAGTTGTGGTGCCTACAGATGCGGGGGAGTGACTCCTTCACTCCAAGGGAGATTCCTTTGGGTGTATTTGATGCCCACAGACCTGGAGAAGAACCTGGTTGAAGCACAGGTATAGACGACGCAGAAGACTGGCAGGACGACGAGACCAGGAGCAGCAGGAGTCTACCTAGATGCAGTCTCGGTTCACAAAGCGAAGTCCAACTAAGTCCAAAGTGCAAAGTACAAGTGGTTTCAGATCTGAATCTTGGCCCATGATGAATCTGAAGAGCCGCCCTCAGGTAGGTCTTTAATTACACTAGAAAAAGAGGTGGGACGATTTAGTGGTCCCTCCAAGAGGAGGGGCTAGACAGAGGGGAGGATACTCCCATGTCCTTTGTCCAGTTTCACAACAGAACGGGAGCCAACGGCTCCCTGACCTCGATCAGACTGGAGTATGCAAGGAGGGCACCAAATGTGCCCTTCAAAGCAGTCTGGTGACACTGGCAAGCTCCCTCACCCCAGCCAAATACACTAAGTCCTGTCTGGGAGGTGGTCCCACTGCTTTCGGTGCAGCCTATACATAGTTAGAGATCTCATGACTTGATGTCCACTATATGTATTAAATGGCTGACTGCACTTACAAAGCCTGGAGAATTGACTCTGGGGTTTGTAGAGCGTGTCCTGCTCTTGCAGGGCACCCTCACACTTATAACCAAGTAACCTATGTTCAGGATTGAAAGGCCTGCCTTAGGGGTGACTTATAGGTTTTAAGTGCAGTGACCTCAGGTAAATGGAAACCTATATCTGCTGTGATTGGTGCAAGCCCCAGCTCACACAGCCTGTAATGGGAGGCCTGTAGTTACAGCTTGAGTGGTCTCTCATGGGTGGCATAATACATGCTCCGGCCCAGGGGAGACCCCTGGTGTGCCTATGCCCTGGGTACCTTAGTACCATATACTAGGAACTTAGAAGGGCACACCAGTAGCCAATTAGGAAGGTACCAAAGTACTTACCATATTTAGATTTAGGGAGAGAGCACAGTGACTGGGGTCCTAGTTACCAGGATCCCAGTCAGACTAGTCAGAAAACAAAGTGACACCTGCAACAAGTGGGGGTGACCATGAAAGCAGATCCTACGTTCCCATAGGTTTATCGAAATAGCTCAGTGGAAGGGCGTGTATCTGAGAAACTGCATAAATAGAAAGTTTATGTGGGGTTAATGGACTGCGAACAACATGCGGATCTCTAAAATTTACTGCTAAACAGTCACCTAGAAATGTTTTAGGAGATGGCCCGATTCAGGCAACCCTTCTAGCCAAAACAATGTGGGCTGAAAAAGAGGGATCAAACCCCATATGCCTAATCAATGGAGGAATTAAGGATCAGCTGCTCAGTAGGCTTGTTCTGAACTAGTCTGAGTCCGGGAACGTTAGCCAATATTATAACATAAGGACAAACTGAGGGAGGCAAATTCAGCACCAAGTCCTTCCCCCAGAATGCATGTATTGCATGTCTGATTGCTCAGGATGGATAGGAAAAGCACGCTGCCCAGGGGCAATGGACTGAGGATTAGGTAAACATGGCTGCCTGCAGGCGAGAAGGGAGAAAGGGGGAGGTAAGATAGGAGTGCATACAGGGGTGAATAGTGTCCAACGGGCCACAAAAGAGAGAGTATCGTTATCCCTGGCTACAAAAACGCAACATGCATTAGAAAGTGCTGCATTAGTGACATTACATGTGTTACTAGCAACTTGAAAATTAGCTAAAAGTGAGTATGTAGGTGAAGATACAATGGCAGAGGGGATAATGCCTTTAAGTTTAGACTATTTGGCCAAGCTTGCTTCCATACTGTCAAAACGATCTTGCACAAGTTTTAGGTACATTTTAAATATAGTTTTAAACCTGATACATATTCCGTCATAATCAGTGCTTTAAATGCGCCAGTACTATCCGGTACGGAGTACCGGCACTTTTTTATTTTGAGAGGGAGAGTACTGGCACTTCTAATGAGAAATGCTATACTTTTAATTAGAGTGTACTGGCACTTCTTAGAAACATGCAGGTACTCTGGCACAGAGTACCTACACTTCTATTTTTCCATTTCAAGCACCGGTGCAGGATCAACAGCCTCAGTACCATGCGTGGTAATACCTGCCTTGGAGCCTGTTAGTACCTTCCTTGGCACAATCCCTCCCGTCTTCTTTTTAGCAGGAGGTTCATTAGATGAAGAAGTGTCGGTGCGATTTGTACCCTTCAGGTGTGCAGATAAACGGGCAGAATCATTAGAAACAGGAACATGGGCCTCCAGTGTTTCATCAGTTGGGCACATGCAGGCAGATCCCTTCCCCTTCCAAAGAAAGTCTCCTTTCAGTGAGTTCAATTTCCTTGGAAGGCAGCCCTGCAGCGCGCACCAAAATGGAGTTAATAGTAGCAATCATGTTGTCTGCAGCAGAACTACTCATGATCTTCCCCTTGCAGTAATAATGAGGAACGACAATTAAAACGATACGGATTAATAGAACCAAGAGAGGTGGCGCGGCCTCCTTCGGGTGTTGATGGCACAGACGGGCCCGCTCTTGGCCCAGTCTTCACCAGCGCACATCCCACTCTGTGGGGTTTCAAGCACGCTTTAATAGTGCTGGCGTGGCGTGCATGGTTGGTAGGGCGAGGTGTGTGCTGGGGGACAAAGTCCATACATGCCAACAATTTAGGACACGGACGTGGGAGATTTAAAGTAAAAAATCGGGGGAATGAGAATTCCCCATTGACTTCTATTGTAGAAAATGTAACTTCAGGAGGGAGACAGCTGAAATAAATCCATTTTGTCTAAATAAATCGGTAGTTTCCCGCCTGAATCGGGTCTATTGGCATGTATGAAAGTCCCACCTCTGCAGTTGCCCAGTAAGAAAGTTCCTTGTGTCCCATGGGGTTTCAGGTGCGTTTTTGGTAGGTCTGGCGTGGTGTGCCCGACTGGTGAGTTGAAGTGTGTGCTAGGGGATAAACTGACAAAGTCTCACCCCAGCACTGGCAACGAAACATAGTTCCTCGCGTCCCGTGCAGTGTGGATTTAAGCTACCTTTAGTAGTGCTGGCGTGGCGTGCCAGGCTGGTAATGTGAGTTGTGTGCTTGGGGAGGAAGTCGTGCCCAAGCCCTGGCTCAGAAACAAACCTCTTTGCATCCCGGAGCGCGGGATTTCAAGCATGCTTTAATAGCACTTGCGTGGCTTGTCAGGCTGGTAAGATGAGGTGTGTGCTGGGAGACGAAAGCCCCACCCAAGCGCTGGCCCAGAAACTGAGAGGCTTATTTACAAGTCCCTTGTGCTGGCGGTGCGCCCCTTTTTGTGACACACCGGTGGAGCATTTCCCTGCCCCATATTTACAAGGACAGGTACAGCTTTTCTTTTCGTTTCCTGCCCCTTTACACACAGCAATTTGCATGAAAGGGGCGTTCCATGGGTGTTCCCACGCAACACCCATGGAAACCGACACATTTCCAGATTTACGAGGAACCTTAAACCTGCAAATGCGTCTGAATGCTACGCCTCACCAAGGGTGGGTAGGGAGGTGCAACGAGGAGAAATCCATTAGTTATCCTAGTTTTTTCCTCTTTCTAAGCGTGCTGAACACATAGAACGGGGAAATCACCTCTGGAAGGTGTCCCTTCCTGCACATAAACAATCATTAAAATAATTACGTTTTGTAACTTCAATATGTGCTAATGCAGCACACATAGAAGCTGACACACGCCATTTCAGATTGTGCAGAAAGGTTTCCCTTCCTGCACATAAACAAGCATCTGCTGATGCAGGCATCCTTGCACCATGACGTAAGGGTACCTGCATTGGTGTACTGCAGTCAATTGTGTGACAGTGCAAAGGAAAGCACAGGGATGCTACATATTATTGTAAATATGTTGCATCCCTGTGCTTTCAAACTGCCACAGCGTGGCATAGCAAAGGGCTTGCGGTGCAGTGCTGCGGCACTTTCTTGTAAATGAGGCTCAAAGTTCTTTGCATCTCCTCCCACCTCCTTGCTGTCGAAGCACCACTCCTCCTCTTGGCAAAAACACTCTCCCTTAAGCCCTAAGGCCTAAGGTGATCAACACCATGGTAAGGTGTTCCGGTTTTAATTTCAGTTTGAAGCAAGCACCCCCCCACCCATCCAAGTCACTATCCCTAAAATGTAATCACTGATCTTAACCAGTATCCCAACAGGTCAAGGGTAGTCCAGAGTGAAGGAAATATCTCAAAAACAAAATAATTTCCCCCCTCAGAATTTGTGTAATCGGAACCTGATAGTCACCCAACTCTACATAGCTATGACACGGCAACCATCAAGTTCACAATGATCAGGCCATCCTGCAAGTTTGTGCTTCAGACACCTGAGGGAAAAAAATGCCCTATCCTTTAAACAAAACATTTAAGTTTGCCATCTGGATCAGCGAGGCCTGAGCACCTACAGCCTGAAACAGCGCAAACATATTTTCGAATTCCTTACGATGCTTGGTAGTTTCAAAAGTCATCAGAATACATTTGAAAAGTGAATTCATTCTTTACTGAAAAGAAACTTTCCCTGATAGCATTAGTCGGGATCTTCCCTTTAATTCTGCCATCAGCAAAATTTATCAAAATCGCACAGGGGTACTTAGAGCTGGAAGGGATATAGGACTGCACTCTATGGGCCCTCATGATGGTCAGATCCTGGAATATTCCCGTAAGGACATATGATTTTATCAAAGATTCAACATGTGCAGTTGGTCATCCTCTGTTTAAATCCCCTCCGGTACTCCGATCTTCCGGAGGTTCAATCTCCTTGAGTGATTTCCAAATGTTTTTGTTTCTCCCTTTGGATCCCCCTTCTATGATGATGCCACCTCCACTCTATCCTCACAGCTAGCAACTCTCTTCTCCAGCTCATCACATTGATCTGTAACCGAAGCCAGTTGTGTTTCTATTCGATCCAACTCTGGCTTAATCTCAGTGGCTTGCTTTGCCCGCTGAAGTCTCATGGATTTAACTTCCCCATGTAGATCTCTAAGTGAAAAATTGTATGTGGCTGGGATCTGGGCAAAAGCCATAGAGTGGGCCTTCCTCAGCATGATCCCCCTGTCGACAGACTTCCATCCAGAACTAACTCCACCGCCTTACCTGTCGCGAGATGCTGCAGGCGGTCTACCTCAATCGGTCTGGTTTTCATTAAAAGCCCGCTCCGAACTCTGCTGTACCATAGCCTTGGATTTGATCTGCGTGAGACATTAAGAATAGTCTCCCCCTCATTATAGACCTTGACAGGCACCCCATTTATAAAGAGATTATTGTCTTGTTAAGGTACCCAGGACTGCATCTCCCCTGGTCTAAGTTGGAGTATCAACCACTACATTCACCCCCTCCAGTGTGCTACAGGAATCCTTAACTTTTCACTGCCCCCTCTCACTTCTGTTCAGCTAGTGAAATACCCCTTCCCCCTCAGTGGGGCCTCTGTCTCCATTGCTCCTTGCTCCTGCTGCCCACCGCTGTTCATTGTATCAGCTACCTGCACTTGAGCATGGCTGGATGTCGCTCTGAAACTCCTATCCCCTACTGTCATATCAGAATAAATTTCTGTGTCTTGATCAGGGACAAGGAGGGAGTGATCATATGCAGTGTTTTATATACAGCTGACAGACCTCCTATTTAGGAGACTGGTCAGCAATGACAGCCAACACGTCTTTCGCCCCCTTACATGGCCATCTGGCCTGGGGCTTCCTCAGGGTGTTAGAATTGTATAAGGACAGAATTCGTCCACGCAAGTCGATATCCTAGCAATAGATCTCTAAGTCATAGGCATCAATGCCTTTTGAGCAACCGGTCTCAGCAGGGGCGAAACACGTGTTGGCTGTCATTGCTGACCAATTTCCTCAATAGGAGTTCTGTCAATTGTATATAAAACACTGCATATAATCAGCTGAAGTCGGACATTTTTTCCGTGATAGAACTATGATATTTTAAATTTGTCCTGACCTACCTCGGATCCTTCCTCTTTCACTAGTGGGATGGGGGTCACCCACTGTCAAGGACAAATAACTCATGAACTCTAAACTCAATAATACGGCCTGTAAGGGATTGGGACCTTTTTATTCCCCCTTCTCACCTTGAAACAAGGAGTGAGTGAGGCGGCCGCTGGAGAGATGTTAGATCCAACAAAGCGATGTTGGAGTATTAGAGCGTATTGAGGCGGCTTCCATTTTGCTGGACTCGTGGCAGGTTGCTGTGCTATAAAGAAACTCAACACTGCTTTCGATAAAATGCCTTCCTGACGCTTACCACTTTTCATCTGCCTGGCTTTCACACCTTTAGACTGCATAATTTCCCCAGAGTACCTTTACATTACATAGACCAGTGGCTTCATACAGGAAGTCAGGTTAAATTCTAAGTCACACACCATGGTAAAGCTAGTTTCTTGTATATACTCCTATGTGCAGAGCATCCTGTTTCTTAGTGGGGAAATAGGTCCACTTTCTAAAGACCGGTCCGACTTTGTCTCGCAAACTCAGCAATTTACTGTCTGTTTTAGGATTGGCCACCTGCAATCCTTCGGTGGAGTCCCAACAACTCTTCCTACACTCACTGCCTCCCTTGCTCTCCGCTCCCTACTGGATCCAGCTGGGCTCGGCGACCCTGTAGAGTTCTGCTTGAGACGCTCTAAAGTCTCAGCAGGCACAAGTTTACCAGCCACTCCCTTGAGGTCTGGCCACACACACCCCAAACCCATCCACCACAGTGATGTGGGCCTCTTAATAAAAGGGCCCGAGAGCATGTGCTCATGGCCAGTTCACTAAGCATCACCACAGTGTCTAGGTCTTTATTTCCTTAGCACCTAGGCCTATTACCCACGATTTTACAATGACAACGAGGGATTCTGACCACATGTCGTGCTACCTTGGTGGTTTCCCCCTTGCATAGGGATTCCTGGTGCAGTCTACCTGTGAAGTGGGTGTGTGCTACTGACTAAGCATGGGTGTAAAATCCGTTCCGCTCGAGGAATTTGCGGATTTTCGGCAAATTCGCAATCCGCGGACTCTCGTGAATTTGCTGAAAATTTGCAAATTCGCACGCAGCGGATTTTTTTGCTTGGTGATACAATATTGTGGCGCGCGGCGTTCACTTACCGTCATTCAGCGTTTGCAGAGTTGTTTTTATCCATGTTTTGCGTGTGCTGCGCCATTTTGGATCTTGCTGCGGGATCCCGCGGGAGTTTGTCGACCGCGATTACGTCATCGCGGCTTACCACCTTGCACAGCGAGCGTTTGTCAACGCGAGTACGTCATAAAGGCCCGTGATCATGCATCGCGGGAGTTCGCGGGAGTAAACCCTTGCGAACACGTAGATGCGGCAGGCAGCGACAACCTCGCAATTGCGAAATGGCAAAATTTGCAATTTCGCACAAGAAATCCAACAGCAGGCAGCATAAACCTTCTGAAAATGATGATTTTTATCAGAATAACTCCTCAGGTTGACATTTGCCTGCACTTTCTTTTAGCAAGGAGTCCATTTTGGGGGGAGTGGGAGGAAGGAAGTGCCCCACAGTCTCCAACTTCCTGTTCCTGTCAGCAGGCTCCTCCCAGTGCTTTCTTCATGTGCTGGTCACTTTGATTTGGATCTTGACCTGGAAGGATTACTTTTTGTGGATGCTGCTGGATATTTGGATTTGAGGCCTTTTTGACTTTCTTTGGATCACTTTTGGATTAGAAATTTCACAAGTAAGTTTGTTTGGGGCATTACAGTTGCTGTAACTACAATTTTGGAACTTTTTCAAAACATTAAATAAAATATATTGTGGGTAGCCGCAGTATCCAGTAGGACCAGGGTTAGTTATGGATGCATGATACAACTGTTTTGTTGAATTTAAACATGATTTAGGGCATGGATGGCATTGGATTGTGGTGATTTTTGTGTGTTTTCCGATTTTTTTGGCTGCTGGTGGGGCCTTTTGGCCAGGGGTACTCAGTGGTGCATGGACTGAGTCTTTCTGTGGGGTCTCTTTAATGTAAACATCATGGAGGGCATGGATGGCATTGGATTGTGGTGATTTTTGTGTGTTTATCGATTTTTTGGGGTGTTGATGGGGCCTGTCCATGTGGGTGAGGGCCATTTTGAGGACTGGTACAGGCAGGGCTTGGCCATGTGGTGGGGGTCCAGGGGCCATTTTGAAGCCAGGCAGTGTGCTTTGTTGTGCCATAGGCCTGCACCCAGTCTGCCATGCTTTCATCCATTGTGCCAGGGGTACTCAGGGGTGCATGGGCCTAGTCTTTCTGTGGGGTGTCTTGAATTTGAACATGATTGAGGGCATGGATGGCATTGGATTGTGGTGATTTTTGTGTGTTTTTCGATTTTTGGGCTGTTGTTGGGGCCTTTTGCCCAGGGGTACTCAGTGGTGCATGGACTGAGTCTTTCTGTGGGGTCTCTTTAATGTAAACATCATGGAGGGCATGGATTGCATTAGATTGTGGTGATTTCTGTGTGTTTTTCGATTTTTGGGGGGTGTTGATGGGGCCTGTCCATGTGGGTGGGGGCCAATTTGAGGACTGGTACAGGCAGGGCCTGGTTATGTGGTGGGGGTCTAGGGGCCATTTTGAGGCCAGGCAGTGTGCTTTGTTGTGCCATAGGCCTGCACCCAGTCTGCCATGCTTTCATCCATTATGCCCAGGGGTACTCAGGGGTGCATGGGCCTAGTCTTTCTGTGGGGTGTCTTGAATTTGAACATGATTGAGGGCATGGGTGGCATTGGATTGTGGTGATTTTTGTGTGTTTTTCGATTTTTGGGCTGTTGTTGGGGCCCTTGGTCCAGGGGTACTCAGTGGTGCATGGACTGAGTCTTTCTGTGGGGTCTCTTTAATGTAAACATCATGGAGGGCATGGATGGCATTGCATTGTGGTGATTTTTGTGTGTTTTTCGATTTTTGGGGATGTTGATGGGGCCTGTCCATGTGGGTGGGGGCCATTTTGAGGACTGGTACAGGCAGGGCCTGGCCATGAGGTGGGGGTCTAGGGGCCATTTTGAAGCCAGGCAGTGTGCTTTGTTTTGCCATAGGCCTGCACCCAGTCTGCCATGCTTTCATCCATTATGCCCAGGGGTACTTGGGGGTGCATGGGCCTAGTCTTTCTGTGGGGTGTCTTGAATTTGAACATGATTGAGGGCATGGATGGCATAGGATTGTGGTGATTTTTGTGTGTTTTTCGATTTTTGGGCTGTTGTTGGGGCCTTTTGTCAGGGGTACTCAGTGGTGCATGGACTGAGTCTTTATGTGGAGTCTCTTTAATGTAAACATCATGGAGGGCATGGATGGCATTGGATTGTGATGATTTTTGTGTGTTTTTCGATTTTTGGGGGTGTTGATGGGGCCTTTCCATGTGGGTGGGGGCCATTTTGAGGACTGGTACAGGCAGGGCCTGGCCATGAGGTGGGGGTCTAGGGGCCATTTTGAAGCCAGGCAGTGTGCTTTGTTTTGCCATAGGCCTGCACCCAGTCTGCCATGCTTTCATCCATTATGCCCAGGGGTACTTGGGGGTGCATGGGCCTAGTCTTTCTGTGGGGTGTCTTGAATTTGAACATGATTGAGGGCATGGATGGCATAGGATTGTGGTGATTTTTGTGTGTTTTTCGATTTTTGGGCTGTTGTTGGGGCCTTTTGTCAGGGGTACTCAGTGGTGCATGGACTGAGTCTTTATGTGGGGTCTCTTTAATGTAAACATCATGGAGGGCATGGATGGCATTGGATTGTGATGATTTTTGTGTGTTTTTCGATTTTTGGGGGTGTTGATGGGGCCTTTCCATGTGGGTGGGGGCCATTTTGAGGACTGGTAAAGGCAGGGCCTGGCCATGTGGTGGGGGTCTAGGGGCCATTTTGAAGCCAGGCAGTGTGCTTTGTTGTGCCATAGGCCTGCACCCAGTCTGCCATGCTTTCATCCATTATGCCCAGGGGCACTCGGGGGTGCATGGGCCTAGTCTTTCTGTGGGGTGTCTTGAATTTGAACATGATTGAGGGCATGGATGGCATTGGATTGTGGTGATTTTTGTGTGTTTTTCGATTTTTGGGCTGTTGTTGGGGCCTTTTGTCCAGGGGTACTCAGTGGTGCATGGACTGAGTCTTTATGTGGGGTCTCTTTAATGTAAACATCATGGAGGGCATGGATGGCATTGGATTGTGATGATTTTTGTGTGTTTTTCGATTTTTGGGGGTGTTGATGGGGCCTGTCCATGTGGGTGGGGGCCATTTTGAGGACTGGTACAGGCAGGGCCTGGCCATGTGGTGGGGCTCTAGGGGCCATTTTGAAGCCAGGCAGTGTGCTTTGTTGTGCCATAGGCCTGCACCCAGTCTGCCATGCTTTCATCCATTATGCCCAGGGGTACTCTGTCAGTGTTGCATTTTATTGGTCTTTCCATTTTGGGGGGTGGGTATAATAAAAATGCTTACTTGCAAACTATTAATTGAAGCGCTACATATGCAACATTTATTTAACTGATGTTCCTCTGGCTTCGTTTGCTTTTAGGTGCAGAAAGACGAATCATCAGCCTCATCGTTCCTCATCATCAGTGCCAGGAACAAGTCCTGCTGCGGTGTGTGCAGCACAACGTCACGTCTGGCCACAGACAACTCTGCAACTTGTGCAACTCCGGCCTGCGGTTCTGACATCTGAAGAAGATGGCCCCAAAGAAAGTTGCCCGTAGCTCCTCTAGCAAGAAAGTTGCCAGTAAGGAGCAGAAGAAGCAAGTGGCGGCACTTACCAAGGAGACTGGTGTGCCGACCGCCGCATTTTTTGGGGAAAAAAAAGTACGCCTGCAGCAGCAGCAGCAGGTCTGCTGGGGACCAAGCTGGGAGCAGCACCCCCGCTCCATTGGGCTCAGTGCCACCACCACCACGCCAACTTAAGTCCAAGCCCTTGAGTGCTACAGAGGCAGCCAGGTTAGTTGTTCAATCACCATCGACCAGTGATGCTGGCTCATCGCAAGAAAGTCGCAGTATCCCTCAATCAACACAGGTTGTTGTAACTCATCTGACGAGTGTTCAACAACCACAGCCGCAACAACAACCACATGTGCAAGTACAAGCCCAAGTATATGTGGAAGGAGAGGCAGCGCAAGGAGATGCGCAAGCAGAGGTGCATGGAGCGGCACAAGTGCCCACAATAGTTCTTCCTCCCGAAGTAGGGGCACATCAGGAAATCGACATTCAAGCCGAGGTATCATTTGAGGAAGCCACTCCTCCTGATCATTCATTGTCTTCCATATCCCTAGAAAGGAAAAGATCAAGGATGGTGTCTACATCTTCTACAAGCCCCCTTCCTTCTGATGATATCGATCCAAATTGGGAACCACCTCTGCCGTCTGAGAGTGAGGCACACCATGATCTGACAAAGGTAGCTAAGCGTAAAAGGAAGGTCCCCGAAGGTCTCGTACTTATGGAGTGTGATGATGACGCTGAACAAGAAGTGTTGTATACTACTGTTGATGAAGACTCTCACGATGACGACGCAGTCATCATAGACGTCACTGCAGCCCCAGCGGGCATGCAGCAAACAGACATTTTTACCCTAGCCCGAAATGCTGCTGAGCGTGATGTTGTCGACGAGGCAATGGGACCACCATCAATGCAGTTAACTAGTACACCACCACCTACCGCTTCCATATTTTCTCGCCAGAAGGGACCTCCATCCACCTCGACCTCCATTTCCTCAATTAGTATTGCTGCAAGTGCACAACGTAGTAAAGTTCGGCAACACACATCCTCCACTTCATCTGGTATTAGCATTCCCAGTATCGCCTCCTACGCCCCCCACAGACATTTGAATTCCGCAGTTTGGGACTTCTTTAGTGTTAGCCCAACAAGGGAAAACATAGCCATTTGTACCATTTGTAATCTTGGAGTTATTCGTGGTAAGCTTGGTACCAACTATGGTACCGGAGGCCAGAGAGGTCATCTTGAGAGACAGCACAGTGTCAAATGGCATGCGCACTTAAAGGAGATCAAGGAAGCCCGAATTGCAAGTCAACAAACTGTATCCGTTGATGTTTCATCTGATGATGACGAGGAGGAAGAAGCGTCAAACATTTCTTCACTTACACCCAGTACCCCTGTCAGCAGCACACCCCCTGCAAGATATATGAGCCACACTAAGAGTGTGGGAGAGAGTGAGACACCATTGCTAAAAAGTTCATCATCACCGAGCGTAACTGGGTCGAAGAAGTCATCATCATCCCGTAAAATGGTCCAGCCCATCATTAGAAGCATGTTGTTTTGAGATGCGCCATTTGAACGCAACCACCCAATAATGCGTATGTATAACACTAAGCTGGCTAAAATGCTAGCGCTGGACCTTCTCCCTTTTTCTTCTGTGGAAGGGGTTGGTTTTCTTGAATTAGTGGCAACGCTCTGCCCTAAATGGAAGGTTCCTAGCCGGTTCTATTTTGCCAGAGTTGCGGTTCCAGCACTACATGAAGATGTGCTGGAGGTGATTGGGGCAGCTTTGCAGAAGAGTGCTGTTCACACTATACATCTGACAACAGACATGTGGACCAGTTGCCAAGCCGTTGATTACATGTGCATCATTGCACACTGGGTCTCTTTTTCAGGGGTTAGAGCAAAGCTAAGCGCAGGTGTTGACCCGGACAACGTTTTTAAAGCTGCTTGGAAACATGCAACACTAGCCATGTTTGGCATGGAGAAAAGTCATACAGGAGAAAACATTTTGCTTGCGTTTAAGATAAAGGTGTTACAATGGCTGTCCCCAAGAAAACGCATGATTGGTTATGTTTCCACGGATAATGGCGCCAATGTAGTTAAGGCCATGGATAAGGGTAACTATTTCAGAGTGATGTGTTTGGCGCACTGTATAAACCTGGTTGTTAAAAAATTCTTGAGTGAAGAAAGTCCAGTGTGCGAGTTACTGGCCACCTGCTGAAGAATGTGCACACATTTCAACCATTCTATTAAGGCCCGGAAGCAGCTGAGGTGCCTGCAACATGAACGTAAACTGCCAGTGAAAGCCCTCATCCAGGAGGTGGCAACACGTTGGAACTCAACCTTCTACATGCTTGAGCGTCTGTTTGAGCAGTGTGCGGTAGTCGATCAGTATTTCTTTACACAGAGTGCAGCTACGAAGGACCTGAGGATACATGTGGAGCAATGGAAGCTAGTTCAAAGCCTGACAGACATGCTTCGTCCTTTTGAGGTCTTCACGCGTGCAGTCAGCAGGGAGGACTGTAATTTGGGAAAAGCTATCCCATTGTTGCGCATGCTAGAGCACCAACTGAAGGCGGTGTCTTCTACGTTTCAAAATGATGAAGAAAAGGAACAAGCATTTGAGTTGGCAGAGAAGTTATTACAGCGCCTACTTTGCGATGAACTTCTTCAAAAGATCCACACAGAACAGCATTACATTTGTGCTACTATTCTGGATCCACGGTACAAAAAGGCACTGGCAGGCAGAGTATTCTTTCCGTTTGATGACACAGAAGTTACAAAGTACAAACATTGGCTAGCTGTGGCAGCCTTGAGGTTTGAAAAAGACAGACTGGAAATTGAAGGAAAAGGCAGTACATCAGCATTAGCAGGCCATCCGGAGACAAAAGAATCCACTTCTGCATCTGTGGCTGTGGCAGAAGTGAGTGATTTTCCCTCTCAGCCGTTAAAGACACCAGCAACCGGATCATCTGCACCAGACACAACAGTAACATTGTGTGAAGAAGCGGATTGGCTAACTCAGCTTGGGTTTGCTTCTCAAAAGGTCCCAGCAAAAAGTAAGCAAAGTGGAGGAACCCTGGAGAACCTTGAGTCGATGGTGCAGGACTATCTGAATGACTCAACAGAGGTCTAAGTTCATGATGACCCATTGGCGTATTGGCATGGGAAAAGAGAATTGTGGCCAGAGATCACCAACCTGGCTATAAATTACTTGTCTTGCCCATTCGCAAGCGTGTCTTCTGAACTTGTTTTCAGTGCTGCTGGTGGCATTGTAACTTGCAAAAGGACCCGCCTCTCGCCCAAAAATGTGGAGAGGTTAACAATGATAAAGATGAATCAGCACCTCATACCACCAGATTACAAAATACGAGAATGCACGCAGGAAGAAGACGAGGAGGACACCAACTTAGATGAGGAAAGTTCTTCTCTGTTAGGTGACCTACTCCCGCCTGAATTCGCAGAGTATGAGGATGAGCTCTTCCCTGACACCGAGCCCTGAAAATGAGTCAATGAATCACTAACTTTCTTTTTCGTCCTTATTCACTTTTATTCCTGTGTGTCTGTCTTTCTTTGTTTTGCAAAATCTATATTAAAAAAAACTTTAATCACCTAATCACAAAAACAAGCCCATCAGCAGAACTGTCTTCACTTATTTGCTTATTGATTTGAAGGTGCCACAGTCTGCATTCCTCAGGTTCACAAGTTCACAAGAACATGCTCCTCTATCCTCCTCCTCCAGACTACTATTTCCCTCAAAGCAGATGGCTGGATTACGCCCAATGAAGAAAGACTCTGCACTTGTGGGGGTGTTCTACGTCGTTGCGGGTGAGTTGACAGGTCTGGGGCATTGCTGTGAAGGTCTAATACCGGATAAAAGTGGTTTGGAGAAAATCGGAGCAGAAAAAGATTTTGCGCTTTTGATCACTTGCCTGTCTTTGGGGTGCTGTTTGGCAAGCTTTTAGATTGTTGTGGGTGGGTTTTGGGGTCTGGGAGCACTGCTGGCACAGTCTAATGTTGATTGCATTTGTTTTTCAGGAAATCCATGGTGGAAAAGGGGAGTTAGGGCCTAGCTGCAGAGCGCGTTTGGACTGAATTCCAGGTAGTAGGCCCATTTTTGCTTTTTGCCAGTTTGGGGGTGTTCTGCTTTTTTGCGGATGGCTGCAGGGGTCTGGGGCCATTGCTGGGAATGTCTAATACCGGATCCAAGTGGTTTGGACAAAATCGGAGGTGAAATTATTTTTGCGGTTTTGCTGACTTGCTTGTCTTTGAGGTGCTGTTTGGGGCGGTTCCTGGTGTTTGTGGGTGGGTTTTGGGGTCTGGGAGCACTGCTGGGTATGAATACTTTTGATTGCAAGAGGTTTGAAGCAAATCCATGGTGGCAAGGGGAGTTAGGGCCTAGCTGCAGAGCGCACGCAGAGTGATTTTGGAAATTTGTCTGAAAATTTCAAAGTCCCCATTTTTGTAGTTTTGCTTTTCGGCTGTTTGGGGGTCTTCTACCTGTTTCTGCCTGGGTTGACAGGTCTGGGGCCATTGCTAGGAAGGTCTAATACCGGATAAAAGTGGTTTGGAGAAAATCGGAGCAGAAAAAGATTTTGCGCTTTTGATCACTTGCCTGTCTTTGGGGTGCTGTTTGGCGGGCTTTTAGGTTGTTGTGGGTGGGTTTTGGGGTCTGGGAGCACTGCTGTCACAGTCTAATGTTGATTGCATTTGTTTTTCAGGAAATCCATGGTGGAAAAGGGGAGTTAGGGCCTAGCTGCAGAGCGCGTTTGGACTGAATTCCAGGTAGTAGGCCCATTTTTGCTTTTTGCCAGTTTGGGGGTGTTCTGCTTTTTTGCGGATGGCTGCAGGGGTCTGGGGCCATTGCTGCGAATGTCTAATACCGGATCCAAGTGGTTTGGACAAAATCGGAGGTGAAATTCTTTTTGCGTTTTTGCTGACTTGCTTGTCTTTGAGGTGCTGTTTGGGGGGGTTCTGGGTGTTTGTGAGTGGGTTTTGGGGTCTGGGAGAACTGCTGGGTATGGGTACTTTTGATTGCGAGAGGTTTGAAGCAAATCCATGGTGGCAAAGGGGAGTTAGGGCCTAGTTGCAGAGCGCACGCGGAGTGATTTTGGAAATTTGCCTGAAAATTTCAAAGTCCCCATTTTTGTAGATTTGCTTTTCGGCTGTTGGGTGTCTTCTACTTGTTTCCGCCTGGGCTGGCGGGTCTGGGGCCATTGCTGGGAAGGTCTAATACCGGATAAAAGTGGTTTGGAGAAAATCAGAGCAGAAAAAGATTTTGCACTTTTGATCACTTGCCTGTTATTGGGGTGCTGTTTGGCGGGCTTTTAGGTTGTTGTGGGTGGGCTTTAGGGTCTGGGAGCACTACTGGCACAGTCTAATGTTGATTGCTTTTGTTTTTCAGGAAATCCATGGTGGAAAAGGGGAGTTAGGGCCTAGCAGCAGAGCCCGTTTGGACTGAATTCCAGGTAGTAGGCCCATTTTTGCTTTTTGCCAGTTTTGGGGTATTCTGCTTTTTTGCGGGTGGCTGCAGGGGT
The DNA here is from genome assembly GCF_964261635.1 of Lissotriton helveticus. Taxonomy (NCBI): domain Eukaryota; kingdom Metazoa; phylum Chordata; class Amphibia; order Caudata; family Salamandridae; genus Lissotriton; species Lissotriton helveticus. Next base: position 88,693,258 of record NC_136063.1, read on the forward strand.
CTGGGGCCATTGCTTGGAATGTCTAATACTGGATACAAGTGGTTTGGACAAAATCGGAGGTGAATTTTTTTTGCGTTTTTGCTGACTTGCTTGTCTTTGAGGTGCTGTTTGGGGGTTTCCGGGTGTATGTGGGTGGGTTTTGGGGTCTGGGAGCACTGCTGGGTATGGATACTTTTGATTGCAAGAGGTTTGAAGCAAATCCATGGTGGCAAAGGGGAGTTAGGGCCTAGCTGCAGAGCGCGCACGGAGTGATTTTGGAAATTTGCCTAAAAATTTCAAAGTCCCCATTTTTGTAGTTTTGCTTTTCAGCTGTTTGGGGGTCTTCTACTTGTTTCCGCCTGGGCTGACGGGTCTGCGGCCATTGCTGGGAAGGTCTAATACCGGATAAAAGTGGTTTGGAGAAAATCGGAGCAGAAAAAGATTTTGCGCTTTTGATCACTTGCCTGTCTTTGGGGTGCTGTTTGGTGGGCTTTTAGGTTGTTGTAGGTGGGTTTTGGGGTCTGGGAGCACTGCTGGCACAGTCTAATGTTGATTGCATTTGTTTTTCAGGAAATCCATGGTGGAAAAGGGGAGTTAGGGCCTAGCTGCAGAGCGCGTTTGGACTGAATTGAAAGAAGGCCGAAAATATTCTAATTATGAGATTTTCCATTTTTGCTTTTTGCCTGTATGGGGGTGTTCTGCTTTTTTGTGGGTGGGTTGGCAGGTCTTGGGGCATTGCTGGGAAGGTCTAATACCGGTTAAAAGTGGTTTGGAGAAAATCCATGCTGAAAAGAGTTTTGGCACATTAACTTAGGGCTCGTTAAGGTTAGCACTAGCAGCAGGATTGCATGTGTTTCGGGGTGTTCTAGATTTTTGCAACTGAGTTCTGGTGTCTTAGAGCTCTCGTGGGAATGTGTAATTTTGGTTGCAAGTGGTTTAAAGAAAATTCATGGTGGGAAAGGGGGGATTTGGCCTAGTTAAAGAAAGCGTTTGCCACTATTCTTAACTTAGGGCTCGTTGGGGTTAGCAGTATTGTATTGCATGTGTTTGGGTGGGGGGCTGTTTGTGGGGGGGGGTTTGCGAGTCTTGGAGCGATGCTGGGTATGGATACTTTTGCTTGCTTGCAAGTGGTTTGAATACAATCCATGGTGGGTTAGGGGGGATTTGGGCCTACTTTACTTTCAAAGTACGTTTTGTTACCATTTTCTACTAGGCCTCGTTTTTGGAGATCTGATTGGGGGTCTTCTACATTTTTGCTACTGGGTTTAGTAAGGGTCTGGGAGCACTGCTGGGAAGGTCTAATTTTGTTCTAAAACACAGTTTACAGTACACCTAGCTCGAGGGGAAAGATCCGCTAAATTAATTCGCCCATACTTATTTATCCTTCAAAAGGAGACTCAGACGGAGTACGCACTTTCAAAAATATTGTACGGTCTATTAGGAAACTCAAAGTGTGACTTTTTGCACTACACAGCGTACATACCTTATATTTATTTGTCAGTGGTGTTCTAATATCACTTCCTGTTTTTTCATCAATAATTACAGGCCGGGTTTCAGCCTGTGCAATGGGAAAAAAAGGATGAAGTCAGGCTTCACATTAGCAAGCCGTAATTCAGCATCCGCCAGGCAGGCAGTGGACAGGGTATCTTCTGGTCACCAATATTGATGAACGGAGCGTCAGATGGAATGGAGGAGTCCCGCTAATAAGAGGAATGGTTGGATGCATGCAACTTACCAAATTCAACAGGACAACTACAACAACATACAGATACAGTATCCGTTCTTTTCTAATTATCTTTTAAGTAATGTTATTGCTGTGAACTTCTATGAGTGTGACTCTGCATTTCTTTGATCTCTGCTTCTAAATTTATCCCTACAGCCATTCTTTAGGTTTTACTTCTGCTATTTTTTAAACCTAATTTAATATAAGAAGTGTTTCTCTGAGTGCAGAGATAGGCAAGTGAAAACGCATAATTATTACTGCAGCCCTGTACTGTCGCATTCTTTCATTCACGGTTGTCGAAAGTACTACTTACTTTTCAGTAACCATGCATGCAGTAGTGCATGCACTTCCTTTATGTCACTTAAAAGATTTATGGCTAGCTTTGTACCCAAAGATTTGTTTATCTTCAATTATTGTTTGTCCATGCTGTGCTTTTTTTTTCTTCTCTCAACAAAACTTTCCCAAAATCCCCCATTCCCATCCCTTTTCCAAACCCTAACCCTCTTCCCCCAGGCTGTGTGGTTTTGATTGATGTTTGACTAAATGACAGCAATAATTCCACACACTTGCTGGGGAGGATAAGGTCATAGCAACAGGCTGGTGAAGGAATCCGAGGATATATTCTTACTCAGCTTTACACTGAGTCACTATTGGCAAATGAAAGCAGATTTTCATGTGCGCCATCAACTTGATTGGTCATCAAGAACATCCTCCTCCTAGACGTGGCAAATTGTTACGCTGCTGTGTCCTTCACCTTCAGTACTATTTCTTGTAGTAGTAGACAATGTCAAAGAAATTCAACGCAAGTACTAGTTATACTTTAAATACTTTACCATTTGTTAGGCTACATTGTGGCACTGTTCTAGCTTACCTTCACCTGCTATATTCTCTATCGTACCGTTCTAATGCTACGGTAAGGACAAACAAGGTTTCATTTTCTTTTTTTTCAGATGCTGCAACTGCCACTGTGTAACACCACAAGTACCACCGCAATGATGACATTTCATCCGCCCAGGATTGCCAACCTTAATCGCCATTTCGCGTGCAGCCAGCCCTGTGCCTAGCCCTATTTCCAAACACAAATTACAGGTAAGATAAGCGTTTGGGGGGAGGTAGTATAATGGAGTATTAGGAGAGACGAGAGACTGACGGTCCTAGGACTATTGAATTCACTTACTCTGTGAGAGGCAATTAGTTTTGAAAACATTTGGGCCATTAGTACTTACACAACTTGTATCAAGATGCCACTTAAGTTTCAGGACTGTTAAACCCCACCCACCAGCCTCAAAAGCAGTAAAAAACACGTATGCTAAGATAAAGTTTTAAGTATATTTATATATCCCTAACATAAATATTCTCCCGCAAGACCCAACCCACCCCCCCCTCCCGAACCCCAACGAATGTCCATGAAAACTAAGTCCAAAAAAGTAGAAAACCCAACTCCCAATTCCCACCCCCCAGAAGTCTTTAAAAAAGGGGCAAGGGACAGTCTCCTCCTACTGCTGGCTGCTGTTGACTTTTCGGGCCAGGTCGGCATGCTCCTTGCGGAGGGTCTCGAGCAGGGTTTTGGTGTTGAGGAGCTCCTGCTCGAGGTTGGACACCCTGAGGGAAAGGTAGTGCATACCTTTTTTTCAACTGCTGTGGGGGGCAGCTGATTTCTTTGCTGCTCGGTGGTGGCGGGTGGCTGCGGTACCCCGGCTCTGTACCACTGGAGACCTGCTGCGCTGACTGGCTGACCCAGGGAGCGCAGAGGAGGATGCACGTGTCGCCGTGGATGTTGCCGACGTACTCTGCATGTCCTCCTCCTTCTGGGCCACCAGCCGCCGATATTCAGCGACAGTGGCCTCCAGCCTCCGTTGCCGGGCCCTTTTAGCCAGCCCCTTCCGTGTTGGTTTGGAAGGAGCATCTATATGAAGAAAGACATAGTCTGTAACCAATGCTCTTTAAGATTAACACAAAATGATTCAGCAGAAAGTTGTGTCACAGTAGAACTAGCAACTTGCGAGTGCAGTACATAACTATTGTGGCCAGTATCTATCTAACCTCCCACTTCTTCATCCTTGCTCTAACATTAGTGGGAGTTTAAGGAATCAATTCTACGAGCACTATGGACTCACTCCATTAGAGTCGACTATGACAGTACACCAGTCTTATTCTTCTTCTTCTCTCTTGTTTAGCAAAATTGGTACGTTAACTTCTGCAAGATGGCATAATGCCAGCGCAGTCAACTTGCACCCAAGAAAAACAGACGCCCGCCATGATGAGTGAGACAAACTTGCGTTACTGTACCAGTCCAGTACATGCAGGTGGTGATGCTCTTACTTTTCTATTACGGGTGGCACTGCGAATACTCTGTTACAAGGGCTACTGCTTAATTAATTTAACTTTCACCCTACAGTGCCAATGAATACTAGAAAAGGAAAATGAAGAAGATAAATAATCTGATTATCTATCACTGCACATGGGGTGTATTTGCTTACATATGGGATGACTTTAGGTGCTTTGCTTTTTATTGAGTGAACAGTGATACATCCACACATGAATGACCGAGTTCTACTAAACTTATTAACAGAGGTAGTGAGTGGCCACCGTAATAGCCGGATATATGCTGCGCTTGCAATACAAACTACTGCTACTATTCATGGTAGTATTCAGGCAAAATTACAACTTCTTTTCTTTGCCTTTCCTACACTGGGACGGATGTGCGGGTGCGGTGTTACATGCTCTTCAAAGTAACACTTAGTTCATCCAGTGACCGTCTACTCTCTCTAGATACACATATGCTATCTAAGAGTCAGATAGTACCATGATCCAGGCATCCATCCATTCAAACTATATGTCAATCATTCTTCTTCATGTCTCTCATCTGGACAAACCTTACATTTTCTCACGGGGAGCACACTATGCAGTCTGCAATCTCAATAAGTAAGGAATATAAGAGCTTACCACTGCCCACCACTACCGTGGCAACCCGCACAGCAGTTTCGTCTGGCACTTGCACCGCCTCCTCCCCAGAAGTCTCCTCCTCCACCTCCGCGCTGGGCCCAGCACCAGATGTTCCACCTACAAAGTACATTTAAGAATGTTAGATGTCATAGACATACACCACTCACTAGTATTTTGTCTAGGAATGAAGAAATGTGAGTACAGAAACCAATCTAATAATTTGTGACTGTCTACACTAAAGTAAAAATGTCCCTTTTTCCAGGGAAGGGTGTTGTCTTGCTGCACTTTTTGGCACAACTGATGAATGCTTGCTTTTTAACACGCACCATTTTTCTCATAACAGACAGAAGCTTCACTTCTAAGAACAAATCATCATCACTAGGACGGAGTGACCAATGATTCAGCACCAAAAAGAAAAATGAAAGTTCAAACCAGGTGAGGGCTCAGCTCGCTCACAATAAATGTGTTAAATAAATCACTAAGCACTTTTCCATTTTTAATCAACCGTTTATGTTTTATGACAAGCTTGATTTTAATAAATATTTTTACTTTTAATAAAGCTTTAAAACTTAAATAGACTCTGTGGTTTTTGGTCAAGAGTGAATGAGCAAAAGGTTTTGCAATTTGCAAGAATGAGTCCGTGCCTCTGACACTTCTGGACTCTGACTCCGTACTCTTGTCCTGCGTTGGATAATCATCATTGGGGATCAATCATCGATGAATTCAGGAGCTAAATGACTCTGCCACACTATCTAGTCAGTAAGGAGATTGGGGGTTCTTCAAAGTCTGATATCACTGAGGTATGTGGAAAGTCTACCTGCGCCTTTTATAACTGATAAACAATGCACTATTTAGTGTCCATAGTTCTGTTTGTGCACAATTGTCCCTGCAACAATAGTAGTATGGATTGTCCTCCTATCCAAACCAAAAGTAAAGTAGTATCTTATTCTTTCTTGGTGGTCATTCACCTTTTTATTGTTGGTAATTGTCAAAGCATAAACATTTAGAAGACTTGAAAAGACATTATGGACAATCCCAGAGGACTGCACTCAGTGCATAGAGCTATTGCTGACTAGAATGGGAGTTTAGTTTAACACCTTTTGCCAAATGTGCAATCTTAGTTAGCTACACAGACAGAGTAATAAGAATAATCTAGTAATACCACAGGGAGTCATAGTAGAGGCAGGATAAGAATTTAGATACAGTCTACAAGAAGATCAAAGACGATTTACAAAAAATCGAATGAGGAATGCTAGGAAAAAATAGGTACTCTATATTAAAATTAAAACTTATCGGGGACAGCAAAGGAGCCCTCGCCTGACCGATCCTGGCCTTGAACAGCAGCAGCAGCCGATAACCCCTCCTCCTCTGTCCTCTTGCCCCTGGGGGGAGCTGATGTACAACATGAAAGGAAGAAAGACCCGAAAACATGGATGATTGTTGTCAACCAAATCAAACATTTCAAAAGAACAATAACAAAATATTTTGGCAAAATAGCAAATAGACAACTATTCCACAGGATATATTGACCTATCTCATGTGGTCTACTACGATATTAGTATTGCTTGATTTGCGGACCGTCGACTTGGAAAGGTATGTAACTCACTAAACAAACTACTAAAAAGGTTCGCCTAGGACGGGCAGGCAGCAGTCCGCAGCACGCAAAGTGACAGACAAACTCCATCGTGATTGCAGATCAGCGACAACACTAAAAAGTTTCCTACTACATTAACCAGTCATTAAAATACTCAAACTATCAATCCACTACCACTATTTCTTCTTATTGCCAGGTGTACAAAGGAAGGACTGGACTTGAGTCTGTAGGGGCAGATTTACAAGCCCCTTGTGGCTCTTTTGCTCCATTGTTGCGTGACTTTTGTGACGCAGCGGCAGAACAAAAGAGGTGCCATGATGCGGCGTATATTAACAACGTGACGCATATGGGAGATGCATCACGTTGTAAAGCACTGCGCCATCAGGGGCGATCCGGCGCAAGGGAGGGCGTTCCTGCGCAGGAACGCATCCTAAAAGTGGCTGAAGGAAATCTACAAGATTTCAATCAGTCACTTTTAGGACAATGATGCATGACTCAAACCCAGCGCCTGCTTGAAGCAGACGTACGGCTTGACGCAGCAATGGGGAGATAGGGCACCCCAGAGCATTGCTGGAGCTGCGCCATCGTTGCGAAGCAACTCCAGCAATGCGCCGCCTTTAAGGCACATATGAGTAACGCTTCGGTGACGTTTTGGGCCCATGGTGCGCCGCAATATAAATACGGCGCACCATGGGTGGTGGTGGCGTGGAGCAAAATTACTGGCGCATCCCTGCTACTTTGCAGGGATGCTCCGGTAATTGAAAATCTGACCCTTAGTGTCTAGCATTACGCAGTTCTTTAAACTACACTCATACATAATTTCTCAGGCCAATGAAATGAACACAAAATCGAAAACAAATAAGCATAGTAGCAACGCTACAGAGAAGGAGAGCAGTGCACCTGAAATGCCCAGAAGATTTTGAAATATAATTAAATTTACCTACAATTTAATCGGCAGCATTATTGCTCTTGGTAAAAAACACAAATTTGCAATATAATAACACACAGAGCAAGAGAAAACAGAGTAGTGATGAAATAGCTACTACTACTCACCAAGCCCGGGGATCTCGAGGCCGAGCAGGTCGACCAAGTCGCGTTCCCGGTCCAGGAGATCCCACTGCTTCCGGCGCTCCCGGATCCCGTAGCCGCTAGCGATCTTGCCGCCTGCCATGATGGTCCTGGGGAGGCGGCGCTGGACATAAAACACTAGTGCGTCCACCTCCTCCACGCTAAAGATCTCCTGGGCTGTGACTTGCTCCCTCATCAAACGCCCGCACGGGAGCCGGGCACGGGGTACGGGACCCTTCCCCTTCTCAGGCTGCTTCCCGGCTCCCTTTACCATGGTCTGGGCAGAAAGGAAGGTAAATATTAAATAAGAAATAGAATAGGGAAGAAGAAAATAAGAGTTTAAAAAAGTAGTTTAAAATTAACCAAAAGTAGCAGAAAACACAACAATATAGAGCTAGAAAAATAGAGGGATAGATAAAAACTAAAATAGATAAAAAAAACTTCAAACAAGCAAAGGATGGCAGAGATTGACAGAGGATACAGAAAGCATGTCCAGAACCATAGCAATGAATGAGAAACAAGATGGTCGCGCCCGTTCACGACTGCGTGGGTAAGTTCGCGCGAGATTTCCCTCGCGATCACACGCGAACTTGTACTAGCGAGCCGCACACTTTGCGAGATTACACATAGCGCCCGGAAACTGAAATACGTCACGCAAACAAGATGGCGGCGCCTGTGTACGACCGTGAGGGTAACTTCGCGCCGTTGCGCTACAAGCGGCTCGCTAAAATGCAAAAAACCTTGCGAACTAACACGACGCAAAAAAACAAATCGCATATTCGCACGAATTCGCGGCTTCCGAATTCGATCTTGCTCAAATTCGCACCCTGCGAATCCCGCGAAATTGCAGAAAAACGATTTTTGCAAAACTGAAAGCACTCAGCAGGTGCAAAAGTTCAAACTCATCATTAGTAACCATTGCCTGCAGTGCTTCCTGAGGGGCCCCTCCAGAGTTCATTTGCCTACTTGCAACTATTCTATGACCCTGCTCTGACCCTCACAGCAGGCTCAGGGAATAGCTGCAAGTATGCCACAAAGGTCCTGTTAAAAAAATTACACTGCAACAGAAAGCAATTACAGATAAGAAAGCAGGTGCCAGACTGGAAGTTCAAATTCAATGACACATTAATCAACCCCTAATTCATTCATGTCAGTGCAGGGCAGGTGTGCTTTTCCCCCCATAATCTACAGTGATGAACCAGAGGGTGGCAGTGATGTACCAGAGGGTGACATGGGTGAGATAGAGGGTGGCAGTGGTGAAACAGAGGGTGCTGTGATGAACCAGACGTAGAAACAACATGGTCGCGACCGTCGCGACCCGACAAGTAAGTTCGCGTTTGCGAACTGGTAAAAAACACTTGCAAACTGGCAGAAATCCTTGCGGACACAAAAAAAAATCTGCAAATTCGCAAAAGTTCGCGGATTTTGCGGATTACAAATTCATGAATACGCAAATTCACGAACCGTGAATTCGCAAAATTCACCCAGGCTTACTACTGAAGCACAATGCAAGAATTGGATGCCCAACCTCGCCTGCAGCACCCCACCAACAGAGAAGTTCAAGGTAGTATTTTGGAGGTGCAAGACCCTGAGCCTGCTAAGGAGCTGTGACCCACCTCTGCCACCTACTCCACATGTTGACTGTGATGCAGAACCCTGCCCTGCACCAGCAATGAGCCTGTAAGTGGCGTGCAACGTCTCCCTAAGCTGGGAAACCAAGAGACTGCACCAACCATGGAGCTGGGGCTATGGCGGTGAGAGGTCGATCGCTGAGCCTCACCAGCATCAGAAGAGACCCTGCATCAAGATCTGCTGTGACTGCAGCAGGTAAGAGGAGCTGCACATGTCTCGGCAGCATATCCCGCAGAGTTGGGAGAGCTTCTATAGCTGAAAAGAGTGACAGAAGCGCCACCCGAAATGTCTTCCCGCCTCACCTACATAGGACACACCTGCACTGGCATTACAGGGCCCCCCTGAACACTAAAACACACAGGATGATGGACGGAATGTTGCACAATGGCAAAACATTCACCCCCAGTCACAGATCTGAGTTTAATCCATCGTTATTTTGCTCACCAAGCCACCCCAGTTCAGACATGGCCATATGCAAATCAGTCTAGGCCCTGTGCCTCATTGGAACAGTCCAGCCCGAACTGCCAAGGCATGTCTTTCCTGGACCAGAATCAAGCATCCTAGGACTGGTTTCTGGCTATCAGCCGTCTTCAGCCAGGATAGCTTGACTCCGGCTTTACCTAACTTACGTGAATCCGAGGTATCTGGATTTTCTCAGCACAGTTTTCGTGTCCAGAGGTGTTCTGGTTAAACTATGGATGCGTGCTGAGATCCCTGGGTGCTCTGAACCGCACCTGCTCACTGCTGTCCAGGAAAGGGGGGCCGCTCGGCCCCCATGCACACATAGCTGGTCCCAGCCCCCTTCGCCCGCCCTGATTGGTCCGTGGGTCCCGCCATTGACCCGGAGGTGGTTTTACGCTTCCGGGTCAAGGGGGCGGGACCCGTAGCAAAGGGGGGGTTTAAGAGCCTTGGGAGCGTGGGAGGCGTCCTCTTTGTGTCCCGCGCTTCCCAGGATCGCTCCTCCTTGGGGCTTGTAATTTTCTCTAGTTTCTATTTTAGGTGCAGTTCGCGTTGACTGTCGGCGCGGTTTCGTGGAGCAGAGGGGCCTGGTGTACGTCGTCGGATCAAGGAGGGAGCCCGACCCGCGCTCAACATCGGCGGCAGGAGAATATTTTGGTGAGAAGCAGTCTCGGAATGGATATTACATCGGGAGGCTCTGTTACTACGCGGGAAGCTTCGTTCACCAGCTGTACTCGATACCTGGGGTGGCGACCGGAGTGTAAGTATCCTCATACGGGTTAGGGATACTGCTGCACGTATTTGCCGGGCATTATACTGCCATGGGGCAGGCATTTTAGTTTTTGGGCATTTTGTGCGTTGCCTCATTTAATTGGTGGTAGCGGTCGGCCGGTTGAACGTGTGAGGTAGAACAAGTGGTGACTCCCCTTTTCCTAACACAGCTGATGCTGCGCGAGACGTGACAATGACAATCTGAATCACCCCCTGTAATCACGAAGGAGCCCCCGGATTGCGGGGCAGTACAAGAAATAAGGGAGTGCCCTTTGTAAACAGCCTCGCGTGAGCAGTGCAAAGACGGGGCATCAACCCGAAATACTTCTGGAAGGGAACATCACAGCCCATTCAGATCAAAGAGGACTGTTCTGCAAAATGGATGATAATTGTCGTGGCGGTGGTCAGCGTCATCCTTATGCTTATCTCCTTTCCCTTCCAGGATTAATTTCCACTCCTTAACTTTAACGAGATAAAGTTTGAGGGTAAAAGTGGTTTCGTAGAGTGCACAGGGCAGGCACAGTATAGTGCTGTTATCTGCCGACGGGGCACGTGCAATAATGCCAGGGTTCGTGACAGCTCTCCAGTTCACATCTGGAAAGCACAACTGTGTTCGCACACCTATTTCATAGGCTTGACGCTATGGCGGGAATATTATTTGCGTGTTCAAGGCCTCGGTTTTGCAGCCATGTTATAAATCAATTTCCGCCATCTCCGCCTGTGTGTTGTCTGTACATTCTGTGGCGGCTCTTACCAAACAAGGAGAAGCAGGGCGGGGATGAATTCCTCTATCTGAAGGAGGAAGTGCTGAGAAAATGTCTAAATGAGTCACACAAGGGGAAGTACACTGCAACAGTGCAACTTGATGCGGTCTAGTCACTGCCTGGCACCATTAGTTCGTCGACTTTCTAGATTCGTGCTCAGGAGAAATTCCCCTGTCAATCATTTTACTGCTATAAAAACATTGAATCATTAATGCTGAAGGATTAGATTCTGAGTAAAGTTCCATTCTGTGCATCACCTGGCCAGGCACTGGTTGTATTTTCAAGGTTTGATGAGCACAGCACAAACCTGGTAATAAAAGAGGGACAAGTACTTTGGTTAGTACTGCAGTTAGGACCTTGTTTTTAAATCCTTTGTCAAACAGTCTGATCTTGGGCAGATAACCTGCTCACCTCATTATGATATGCAGTTATACATAGCGCACCACTCATAATAATTGGACTTTTAGCACTTTCGTTACAGAGTATGGTACTGTGGTTGTTTTGTATTTTATGAAGATATTTCAATAGCTCTAACTACCCCTGTGTGAGACTGAGGCGCTTGCCTGCTTGGAGAGCAAACTACACAACTTTAAGGGTGCTATATTTGTTTTGAGATAGGTGAAAAGTGTTTCATGTTGTCTAGAATGAGCACTGAGGTGCGGTTCTCGTGTATGGGTTTCGGTGCTTGGCATTGCGATGCATTAGCGTAAAATATGCCTGCATTTATGATTTTGTGGGATGGAATGCTGGTAGCTCTGGTTGGATCTAAAGCTCCTGTTATTATCTCTGAGGATCTTTAGTTATGTTCTCAATCCAGTGTCCTCTGCAAGTTGTTACAAGAGATTATTCACACTGAGATCCTTTGTATTTTGGTGAAGTAAGCGTTATGGAGAAAGAAGGCAGTGAGTCAGAGAGCAGCCTAGAAGGACTGTGTTACAGTCCTCAAATATCTGATTGCATAATGGGAGTCAAGTTGTATGATTTGCCAAGAAACGCTGCATTGTGTTCATCCTTTATATCACTGATGTTTTAAGACGTCAGTGCTTAGCGTATGTGACTATTTGGAACTTGCATGATGGACTATGTTAGTTTCCTTCCGTGACCAGCTGGTACCAGCTCTCTAGTCATAGAAAACCTGCTTAAATGCTATTGAGTTATTAATTGTATCAGTGTCCTTAAATTGCCAGGATTCTTTCCTCTTAACAATTGAGATCCAGTAGCAATTTGGTATGTGATATCACCGAGATTATAATATATTGAGACAAGGAGGACCATTGAAATGTTAAGTTCCTCGCCCTCCTCATGCGGTTGAAAGAAGGAGGTAGCGCAGATATATACTATGATGTTGATCTATGGGTAGGGACTGTCATTTAGGCCCCCCTTCTCATCAGTATGGAATAGCATTCTGCTCTGGAGTGTAAGTGTATTGGATTTTTAGAAACAACAACAGCAGCAAGTCCCTGTGTTTGTTTTCTTGCTTCGTCTACTAGCTGGGATGGGCCCAGAGCTCAGGATGGCTCTTGTGTTGATATTTGAATTATGGCTCATTCCTATGGTGGGTGCGTCACATTGTTATCTCATGAACATCCAACTTTTCTCTTCTCTTCTGAACTTTATGCATTACTGATTGCAACGAATCTTAGGTGGCAAGGACTTCCAGGGCTTGGCCACTTGGCCCAAGAAAGTGAATCCTCCAGTGGATTTCTTATTGAAACTTGATTTGAGGATCTGAGGTGCTACCCCTGAGCGAAGAGCCCTGTTTTTGTCTGCATTGCTTACATTTTGTTTGTAGTGGTACTCCTTTTCCTTGGGATGCTCTGTAGATGGTGCAGATTGCCTTAAACATTGATCATCTATCCAGATCAGGTAGCCATTGAGGAGCTTGTGGAATTGGTGTCATTTGTTCTTTGGGGAAATTATGTGAGCATAGTGTGAGAAGGTTGCCTGGCATATGCTGTCCACTATTCTAGTGGGCACATTGCACCAGTCCAAACGACCCTTATTGATGGTAGGTTAAGGACAACCTTATTAGAAAGCTATACTACTGGTAGCTGTGGAGAGCAGCCTTCAGGCTAAGTCTTGGAGGAATGTAAAGCAGCTTGTTTTACCAGTCTATAATCTCATGAATGAGTAAATGAAAGGAGAACCACACCAGGTGTATATAAAATATATGTATTTATTCTAAACACGTCCCTCTAGTCCCTTTATGAGGCTAGAGGCAAAATTACAGTCAGTAAACTTATTTAACACACTGTAAATTAGCACAATATACGTTGAGCCCTAGGGGCGTACCAAACCATATATCAAGAAAGTGGTATAAGAACCACAACTGGCATACAGACAAGGCCTAGAGCCTGTAGAACTGCGGGGGCCACCAGGAATCACCCAAGGTAGTGACACATGGGGACCCACGCGAAGGAAAAGCTTTTATATCACAAGTTCATCTCATTTTAGAACTACTATCAATGGCATCAACTGAACTGATAGTTACAACAAGCGTGGGAACTTCTCCACGCTAATGACCTCTTTCTTGGGGTCCTGATATTCCTACACACCCTGGCCCCTGTTGTCATACCTTCAAAGGTGTCCCGGCGCCCAGTTGCGGCATCACATAGGCAGTGGGGGGCCGGTGTCTAAAGCCCTAGGCTCCATGTGCTGGTAGTGTGCTTTGGTATTGACAGTAAGTAATCATGGAGGGGCTATGGCATTCAGTCTAACCTACAGGCTTATTCTTAGGCAAGATTATACTAATAGGCACCCCACTGTAGCATTGAGTTAAATGCGCTACATGTGTCACAAACTGATGCTATGCTGACCACTCGCAACGGCGAGTAATGAGGGAAATGCATCTGGGGTTAATCTCAGCTAAGGCTTAGCATTTGAGGACGATAAATGCAGACACATGTGGGGCAGCTTTCGTTAGGAAGCCAGAAACCTTACCTAACCATACCGCACTATTGCACGGCATTTCACACTGTGTATTGTCCTGAAGTAATCATGGATGGGCTATTGCATTCACTGTGGACTACAGGTCTAGGCTTTCATGAAGGTCATACTACCAGGCACCCTTACGGTAGCCCTAATGTAAATGGTCCGCAGGTGGCACAAGACGGATGCTATGCGACACACTGGCGGTTGCAGGTTGGATGGAAATGCATCCGGGGCAGACCTTAGCTAAGGCTTAGCGTGTGACAACAACATAGTTAAGGCATGTGTACTGTATCTTTCTTCCGGAAGCCAGAAGCACTAATCGTCTGTGTTTGGTTTTTCATTTTATGTCTGACCGGACCCATGGTTGATACCTGGGAAGGGCTCCACACCACAACTGCAAGAGGTGGACAGCCAAGAGGATCGTTACACCTGGATCGGGAGTGTCAAAGAAAAGCATCAAGTGTGATGAGCGGCCATTTCAACGGTTAAAGCGGTGCCGGCGGGTAAAGGTGCTACCCATGTATCATAATTGTAGTGTGTGATGGTCACTCATTTGGGTTGCCAGGGGCAGGGCAATGCATGTCAGGTGTATGCCGTCGCAGTTTGACCAGGAACACAAATCACGGAGGGGCCGTAACAACATCACCCTCGTTGGGAAATGGATACGGCTAGGGGGGCGCCTTGGCTCGCAGGCGCCTTTTTTCATAAATAACACTGCGTGGGGTTAGGAGGCTCCATGATAAGAAGGTAGGCTGGCGCAGGGCTTAGCCTAACAATGACAGTGTTGCATCAACAGCAAATAGCATTGACGTGGGAAGTGTAAAGTCCGGTGCACCATGATGCGGACGCCGGAGGCCAGGTAGCGGCACCGAGAGGGGGTGTTCAGTGCCTATGAGTAGGCCAGCCCCAGCTTTAGACCCTGCAACTTGAACAGGATACTGAGGTAGGTCGGGTGTACACGTCTAGGGCCAGGATACCCCTGGTCACAGCAACTACAGGGACCCCAAAGATGGGGTCTGTCTGTCCAGAGTGGGGAGGGAGAGGTACTCGATAGGCACACCCCACCACCCTCAGTCATTATCTGACATGCGGGTAGCAACGATTTGGTTTAACTGGGAAAGGGGGTCCTGGTGGAAGGGATAATCTCAGTAGTAAGCAGGTTAGCAAAATACAAACCCAGACTGCACCATAGGGGGTCTCAGTTGTTTCCTAGGCTGCAGTAAAGGGGGGGTGGACTCTGTTTTTGCGCTGAATCACTCTGTAAAGAATCACTGGGTAAAGAGGATCAACACTTGGATTGAGAAATTATTTCAAACACCTCAATTGCAGTATATTCCACATGGGTGCATCTGAGAGGGACAATTTTGATTAGCAGGGTGGGGTTCACTTGAAGGGGACAGGCAGTGAGCTGCTGACAAAGAATAGTTGGCCATGGTTAGATCGTGCCCAATCGTGCCTGTTAGATCGTGCCCAATCGTGCCTGTTAGATCGTGCCCAATCTCGTCCTGTTCCCTCTCGTGGCTTGCAGCCATCTTGTTGTTTGTTTGTTTGTTGTGCCTCCCAGCCCGGCCCTCGAACACGCTCCCGCCTCCCAGCTGCTCCGCCCTCGCCCCTCCCCCTCCTCCATCCACATAGGACAGATGCTTCTGCGTGCAGCGTCGACGCGCAGCGGTCGCGCCCCATGCGCGCTGAAGGTGCGCCAAAGGTAAGCCCGTCTACGCCCGTCCATGCCTGGACCGCTCCCAGCGCCAGACCCCCTGGTCCTCGCAAAACCCACTCCACCCGCATCACGTATGACGCCGCTACCCTCCTATCCCTTAACCCCGGACGCACACCACAATGCCACGAGGCTGCCCCAGGAGGTACCCACGGTCCCTTCGCCTGCCACTCCTGCAAGTTCGCCTGCAGCAAGACTCACACCAAATCCACGACTTCCAAACACAGCTCCGACTCTAACCACCTGAAATGCATCCTGCTAAACACCCGCTCGATCCACAAACACGCCACAGAACTCTGGAACCTACTCGATACTGCGTCACCAGACATCGCCTTCCTCACAGAAACCTGGATGAACACATCATCATCACCAGACATCGCCATAGCCAGCCCGGACGCTTACAAGATCATCCGAAAAGACCGTACCAACCAAACAGGAGGCGGCATCGCCATCATCCATAGGAACACCATCAAAATCACGACCAGCTCCAACGATAACCTTACAACCGCCGAACACCTCCACTTCCAGATCCACACCGACCCTAGGACCACACTCAGAGGCACCCTCATCTACAGACCTCCAGGAACCCGTAAACAATTCAACGAAGACATCACTGACTTCATCAGCCCACACGCCCTCCCCTCCGAGAACTACATTCTACTGGAAGACTTCAACTTCCACCTAGAAAAGAAAAACGACTGCAACACCACCACCCTTCTGGACAACCTGGCCAATCTCGGACTCAAACAACTTGTTGACACCCCCACCCACTTAGCCGGACACACGCTCGACCCTATCTTCACCTCCAGCAAACACATCTCTTTCAATCATACCACAGCTCTCCATTGGACGGACCACAGCTGTGTCCACTTCAGCTATAAAACTACCACGACTCCCAACCCCCCACAACCGGCTCCTCGAAGAAACTGGAACAAAATCACCACCGACCAACTCCTCACATCGCTCAACCAAAACCCTCCAGCCCTCTCATCAAACCCAAACGAAGCTGCCACCAAACTCAAACACTGGATTACTCGCAGCGCTGACGAATTAGACCCTCTAAAAAACCTCCAGATCAAACAAGGTAGCAAAAAAGCCCCCTGGTTCAACGATGACCTTAAGAATTCTAAGAAACTATGCCACACCCTCAAAAAAACATGGAGAAAAAACCCAACCACTGACAACCTGACCACCTTCAAGGCAGCCACCCGCAAACACCACCAATTGATCCGATCCACCAAGAAATCAGCATTCAAGGACCGAATCGACAACAACGCCCACAACAGCAAGGAACTATTCAACATCGTCAAATTATTTACCAACCCCAATGCAGCCTCAAACGACATTACTCCCTCCCAAGACCTCTGCGACTCATTATCCTCTTTCTTCTACAACAAAATCGCCGACAGTAATAACAGCTTTGTGAACACTCCGAAAGATCAGCACACCCCACCCACTTCCAAACCCGAACCGCTCCCTAACAACCTTAACGCCTGGAACCCAATCACCATTGAAGACACCATCCGCCTAATGAACTCCATCCATTCAGGTTCGCCAACCGACCCCTGTCCCTACCACATCTTCAACAAAGCAGACTCCACCATCGCACCCCATCTCCGTGATGTCATTAACTGCTCCTTCAACTCCGCCACCTTCCCAGAAAGCTGGAAACACGCAGAACTCAGTGCCCTCCTGAAGAAACCCACAGCTGACCCCTTTGAACTTAAGAACTACCGCCCCATTTCCCTCCTCCCATTCCCTGCCAAAGTCATTGAGAAAGCCGTTAATAGCCAGCTCGCCGCCTTCCTTGAATCCAACAACTCCCTCGACCCCTCACAGTCCGGCTTTAGAGCCAAACACAGCACCGAAACCGCCCTCATTGCAGCAACAGATGACATCTGAACGCTTCTAGACAACGGAGAAACAGTTGCCCTCGTCCTACTCGACCTCTCCGCCGCCTTCGACACAGTGTGTCATAGCACCCTCATACAACGCCTCAACAACGTCGGAATACAAGGAAAAGCCTTAGACTGGATCATCTCGTTCCTCTCCGGGAGAACCCAGAGAGTCCGACTCCCCCCATTCAAATCAGAGGCCACCGAAGTCATCTGCGGAGTCCCACAAGGATCATCACTCAGTCCCACCCTCTTCAGCGTTTACATCCATCGCGCGACAACATAACCTCAACATCATCTCCTACGCTGACGACACCCAGCTGGTCCTTTCCCTCACCAAAGACCCTAACACCGTCAAAACCGAAGGCATGAAAGAAGTAGCCGAATGGATGAAAAACAGCCGCCTAAAACTTAACTCTGACAAAACGGAAGTTCTCATCCTAGGACCCTCACCCTCTGCCTGGGACGACTCACGGTGGCCATCGGCCCTGGGCACAGCACCCATACCTACAGACCACGCACGCAACCTGGGCTTCATCCTAGACTCCTCCCTCTCGATGACCAGACAAGTTAACGCGTCTCATCCTCCTGCTTCAACATACTCCACATGCTCAAAAAATCTTCCGTTGGATCCCCACCAAAACAAGAAAGACAGTCACCAACACACTGGTCACTAGCCGTCTGGACTATGGAAACACCCTCTACACCGGAACCACAACCAAATTACAGAAAAAACTTCACCGCATCCAAAACCCATCTGCCAGACTCATATTAGACATCCCTCGCCAAGCTCACATTACCGGCCACCTGAAAGACCTCCACTGGCTTCCCGTCAACAAGAGAATAACGTTCCGCCTCCTCACCCACGCTCACAAGGCCCTCTACAAACTAGGACCCGAATGACTTAACACACGACTGTCCTTCTACACACCCACTCGACAACTAAGATCTCCCAACCAAGCGCTTGCCGCAGTTCCGCGCATCCACAGATCCACCATGGGAGGAAGATCCTTCTCCTACCTGGCGGCCAGGACCTGGAACTCTCTCCCCACTCACCTCCGCCTCACACAGAACCACATTTCCTTCAGAAAGGAACTTAAAACCTGGCTATTCGATAAATAAAACACCCCTTCACACAAGCGCCTTGAGACCCTATGGGTGAGTAGTGCGCTATACAAATTACTGAACTTGAACTTGAACTTGCAGGATGGGGTCCATTTGACAGAGTCAGGGAATGCCCTATTGATAGGGAACATACTAGCAGGGGTAGAAGGTTTTATTAGGAAGATATGACCTTTCAGTGTAGGCAGTTAGGGGGGGCCAGATAGTCGTCAACTATGCTGGCCTGTGGCGGTAAGGTCATAATCGGTGAGCAGCAATTTAAGGTCCTTAGGGGCGGCACCATTCATCGAATGGGGTCGCCCAGGGGGAGGGGCCATTGGTCTCTAGCAGAACTTCAGGGGCAGGATATCCGCTTGCTTGGAAGGGTGCGGGGGAGGGAGTCACTCTTTCCTCAGGCTGGTAGCCACCCGGCGCATACACTATGACTTCATCAAATGGCGCAAGTGTAAGGGCCCTCCTGTCATGGTTAAATGGAGTTCACGGTGAGTATGAGGGTAACCAGGAGAGGTACGTACTCTCCCGGTAACCGGGCCCTTGTCGCGCATGTGCACTCAGACGTGAGGGTGTAGCTGGGTAAAGGATCTGACACCGGTTAACGACCTTGCCGTAGGACCAGAAATTATTAGAATGCAAAATTGATATGTAGGATGTTAGATTCGGTTAGGAAACACGCTGTATTAGTCATGTGTTAAGGTTAGCCCATCATACCTGGCTAACTCGCTGTAAATCTAATGTCTGAATTTTGCATTTAATAATTATGTAAATAATGTGATTTTATTTAATTTTCTGATTTGTTTTATATTTTAATAAATACGGCCGGGGGGTCGCGAGACCCTCTGCCTTCCAAAGAATTTTGTTTCTTCATTGATAAGTTTTGTTTACTATTGTTGGCATGATATGGCGGGGGTGGCCGGCAGTCCCAGACCATGTGCATACTGCCTCTTTAGACTGTGGTGTTTTCATCCTCGTCCGATCTCAGGGGAGTCCGCTCATTGTTTCACTCGAAAGCTCAGGGCACTCCAACTGCTCCAGCAGTAGCGGCATATCACAGATGATGCCAATACCGTGTGCTGCCGGCAGCTGGCGGAGGGAGGGGCTTTGCTGGGAACAGAATCTGCATGACGATGCTCGGTTGGCATAGCGCCTCAACTGTTGAGACGCAGATTCTTTTCTAATGTGATGGTAGAGCATCATTAGCCGAAACCTGGGGCCACATATAGGGCCCGATGTAGGTAAAAGGGATTTTCCGAATTCAAAATACCGAGGCGGGCCGAATCGGTATTCTGAAATCGGAAAACGAGATGTAGCAAACAAACAGCGAAATAATACCGAATCGGTCGGCATCGGTAATGTGAATCGCTACGTACCGATTCGGCACGGACCGAATCGGAAAGTACCGAATCGGCTACCACCGAATCGGAAATAGCCGAATCGGCTACCACCGAATCGGAAATAGCCGAGTCGGTAAAAAGGAGGTATGAAAACACACCCATGGGCAAAAAGCCCATAGGAATGCATTGAAGAATCCGAATCGGTAAAATCCGAATCGGATTTTACCGAATCAGTAAAATCCGATTCGGTAAAAGCCGATTCGGTAAAAGCCGATTCGGTAAAAGCCGATTCAGCCAATGAGGTGGATCACCCAAACAGGGAGTGGCAACCCTGGCAGGTGCAGCTAATTAAGAACTTTCTGGAGAGCCAGCCTGAGCTGAACACTCACAGTTAGCTGCAGTGGGAGTAGGAGGTAGAGAACTGTTCAGAGCAAGATGGCAAACCAGAGTGAGAGCCAGAAGTCCAGCCAGAAGAGGAAGCCAAAGTTCAGCAGCATCGAGCTGCAGGTGTTGGTTGAGGAGGTGGTGAGGGTGCACCGGCAGCTATTC
This sequence comes from Lissotriton helveticus, assembly GCF_964261635.1. Taxonomy (NCBI): domain Eukaryota; kingdom Metazoa; phylum Chordata; class Amphibia; order Caudata; family Salamandridae; genus Lissotriton; species Lissotriton helveticus. The sequence goes on from NC_136063.1 coordinate 88,713,739, forward strand.
GGGAAGCTGTCCCTCAATGTGCCGGACAGCACCAAGAGGAGGCTCTGGAGTGAAATCGCCCAAAAGGTCAATGCTGTAGGTGTCACCCCCAGGTCCCTTGATGAGCTGAAGAAGCGCTTCTATGATATCCGCAGCCTGACCAAAAGAAAGATGGCTGAGATCCAGAGGCAAGCAGGACTGACAGGTGGGGGCAGGAACCCGGCGCCACCCCTCACAGAGCTGGAGGAACTGGTCTCCAGCACCATTGAGAGGGAGAGCGTGACCGGAATTGGGACCCTGGACAGCTCAGCCAGAGCTACAGCTACAGGTAAGAAGCATGCGCATCATGACACACCCTACCAGACACCTCCCCATTAGACACAATGCACAGCCAAACCCCAGCCCAGTACTGTAACCAACATACAAGAGACAAGCATCATGGTATATGTAGTCAGCAGAAGTTAGCAAAATATGGCAGTGCAGAATCACAAGATAGGAAACAGTGGAACACATTCCAAGGAGATGCAAGGACATGTGGAATGCTTTAATTGTACTGACTGTAATACATCGGCACTCAATTTACAAATGCTTCTTTGTACCTAGGGGCACCATCAGGCGGAGAACCACAGACAACAGAGGCAGCAGCACCAACTACCAGTGCAGTCGCAGGGCCGAGCACGAGTCAGTCTGCCGAGGAGGAGGAGGACAACACCATTGGGCTGGGTATTGAGGGAGACCTGGCAATTGACTATGATTTACTTCACTCCCCACAAATGCCGAGCACACCCCCCTTGCTGTTCTCCCCAGAGAACTCCCCGACAAGGGACCTCCATCCACCTACACCAGCTCCTGCCACGATTATGGCTGTGGCTCCAGTAAACCCTGTCCTGGGAGCAGGGGCTCAGGCCCCGGCCAGCACCACACCCCCACCAGTGGCACCCCAGCCCACTCAGCAGGCCGGCAGCAGCAGTACCCGGCGCCGTGCCATTCCCAGCACTGCAGCGCCAGCACCGGAGGGCAGTGTCTTCCTGGGCCTTGAAGGGAATATGGTGAAAATCCAAAGGCAGCAGGCGAAGTCCATCATGGCCTGCCAACGCCAGCTCCTGCAGCACAACCTGCAGATGGGGGAGATGGTGAAAGGTTTCAAGGCCTTTGTAGATACCAACAAGGAGGTAGCAGCAGGTCTAGGCAGGCTAACCACTGCCATTACCCAGTTATGCGGCCGACTAGAGGAGCATGAGCTGTCGCGCAGGCGGGATGCCCGCGTGCAAAACCGCTCCATAAGCCGCCTTGCTGCTGCAACGGCGCAACTCTGTCAGCGCGGTGCCAACATGGAGTCAAGTCTCACCCAAAATACCGCCGAGATAACAAGGGGAATGGCCCGCATCACTACAGCAATGGAGGCCATGATTATCTCAAACACTGCCGCAAATCCTACCCTGGACCTGGGGGATGCTGGGGACAGCAGCAGCCGCAGCAGCCCGGCCAGCGCTGCGTCAGAGCCACGCAGGAGCACCAGGCGCTCCGCAGATGCCGCAGGACATTCTGAAGGGGGTGAGGGACACCCCAGTGGGGCTGCCAAGCGCTCAAAGAAGTAGGCTTGCAAGGGCGGGTGAGGCAACCTGGACCTTAGACTTTTGTTTTCTTAGCTATTACTTTTTTTTGTTGCACATCAGTGCAGTAACTGTGTTGCAACAGTATTAAAATTTGCTTTTCACCACAACCATTTATCTGTCTGTGCATCTGTACTCACTCAGAAATAGTTTTCTGTAATCTCCTCACGTCTGTATCTGCCATCACTTGGCGTAGACACCCCTGCTGGCTGTGTTAGTGGCACAGCTTCGTCGTCGTCATGGTCCTCATAGTCAGACAACCCCACCTCAGTGCCCTTCTTCACCGCAAGGTTGTGTAACATTGCACATACAGCTATGATCTTGCAGCAGGTGATGGGGGTATACTGCCTTGCACCTCCACTCTTGTGCAGGCATCTGAATCTACTTTTCCAGATGCCAAAGGTCCGTTCGACGACATTCCTTGTGCTTTTGTGGGCCCGGTTATACCTCCTTTGGCTGGGTGTGGAGGGGTTGAGGTAGGGGGTGAGTATGAATGAGCGGAGGGCATATGCACTGTCGCCTGGAAGGGAAAGGGGTAACATTACACACATGCATACATGTATTACACCTAGCTACTTTGTGTTATGGGGGTCTGATGATGTGTCTCACCTAGGAGGTATCCTTCACCGAATTCGCCAGCCATCAGCCGTGCATAGATGCCGCTCTGTTGGAAAATATAGGAGTCGTGGGTACTCCCTGGGAATTTTGCTACCAGGTCTGTGATGGTGCACTTCGCATTGCAGATCACCTGCACGTTGATGGTGTGCGTAGACTTCCGATTGCGGTATATGTATTCTGTGTCCGCTGGTGGGCAAATCGGAATGGGCGTGCCATCTATGCAGCCAATGATTTGGGGAAATTGTGCCATCTGGTAGAAGTCAGCTTTAGTTTGTAGCAGTTCTGCGTGGGTTGCAGGGAAAGAGATGTATTGGTCCATCCTGTGTATCATGGCGTCAAGGAATGTGTGGAAGAACCTTGACAGGCTGCTCTGGGTCACCCCTCCTGCCGCTGCAACTCCACTTTGATAGCTGCCAGACGCAAGCAGGTGTAGGCTGCATAGCACCTGGACGTGTGCTGGGATGGCGTGTGCCCTTGGGGTGTGGTGGTCCAACAATGGTTTGAGGTCCCTGATGAGCTCAAGAATGGTGTCAGAGTCCAGCCTGTATCTCTGTAGGATCTCTGCCTCTGTGAGCATGAACAGGGTTATCCTCTGTCTGTAGACCTGTTCATTTCTTTGCCATTCCCTCTGTCCTTCCTGCTGTAGCCGTAGCCGCCTCGCAATGACATAAAAAGCTGCCATCCTGCAAGTTGCAATGCATTTTGGGGCTGTTTTTATGGGTTGGAGTTGGTTACCACCTGATTGTAATCCATGGTAAATACCGAGTGAATTCTACCGATTTTGAGCCGAAATCGGTGTTTCTGTGCCTCCCTACATCTCCCCATCTGTCCGATTCTGGAAATTTCCCGATCGGTGATTCAAACGAATCAGTAGGTTCTCCGATTCGGCTCATGTCCGATTCGGTGTATCTACCGATTCGGTACATGGACCGATTCGGATAATTTCCGATTCGGTGTCACTACCGAATCGGTACATGGACCGAATCGGTTATTTTCCGAATCGGTGTCACTACCGAATCGGTACATGGACCGAATCGGTTATTTTCCGAATCGGTGTCACTACCGATTCGGTACATGGACCGAATCGGTTATTTTCCGATTCGGTGTCACTACCGATTCGGTACATGGACCGATTCGGTGTTTGCATCCGATTCGGTGTGTTACCGATTCGTTACATATCCGATTTTCGGTATGTACGTATCGGATTCTTTTCCATTCGGTACTCATTCCGATTCGGTTTTCGCTCCGATTTTGACTTTTTTCTTTGCCCTACATCTCGATGGCTGTATACCGATCGGTAAGGGCCCAAAATCGGTATTTTCGGCCGTTACCGATCGGTAACGGCCTACTTACATCTGGCCCTTAGTAACAGTTTGTGCAGGGGCAAAGTCCATTAGATGACCAAAAGCAACCTCTAACTCTTGCAAGAGGATTTGCTTTCCAGCCTGAAAGCTATAGAATGGTGCCTTTTTCTCAGCGTCAATAGATCATTGCACTGCTTCGCATAAACCGAGCTTGGCTTAGGCGTAACTTGGGTGAATTAGAAGAAGCACCCCTAGTGTTTGATGCATAGACTAATATACTAAGGTAGTCAGACCAGGCTGTGCTTAAAAAAATAATGCCTCCTTGAAGCAGGCTTTAACATGCATGTGCGCTGCTCTGTAAGCGTGGAATGTGTCTAGACATAGGATTCTGTGCTGGAGGGTATGCTTCCAGTATTAATCCCATGTTACACACAGCACAAACACGTCTGCACTATGGTGGAAAGGCTCTGCATTGTGCTACGCAGCCTGTGTCAGTGACCAGCAGGAGGCCATGTTTGACAAATATGGCTCTGCGACGCTTTCTACCCCTTGTGCAACTCAGTGCAGCCATATTTTTGCTGCCCTGCTTTGTGCTAAAGGTAAAACATCTGCCCTTTAGTGCAGTCCCGGCCTGCCCAGCCTCAACACTCGTACCCTCAGGTAGTTGGTCGCAATTAAACATATAAATATTTTTTTCTGCGTAATGTCTCTGGCCTTACTTCAACTTGTCTTCTGTGATAAAGCTCTTTTTTAACCTCCCTCTCTCTATCTCTATTTCTCTTTGTACCTTCATCCTAACTATCTCAGATCCTTCTACCTCACCTTTGTATACCTCACCTCTCTCTCCATATATCCAATATACCTCAAACCTCCATCTGTCTCTATCACTTTCTCATCACTTTGCACCTCTATCCATCACTCTCTCTGAGTGTTAAACTCACACATCTATACTCCTTCTCCATCTGCTTCACATCTCTCGCTGTACTGTTCTCTATAAGTCTCTGTCCATCTCTTGTATCTTCTATCACATATTTTTAAGGACCGCAGCCTGCTTACCACAGACCCTGTAAGGACTGCGTCCAGCCTACCACAGATCCTGTAAGGACTGTGTCCTGAGTACCACAGACTCTGTAAGGACTACAGACTGCCTGACAAACACCCTGTTAGGACCGCAGCTCACCTATTACATACCCTCTAAGGACTGCAGCCTGCCTGTAGTATCCCTATCACAGACCCTGTAAGGAATGCAGCCTGCCTATCACATGACCTGTAAGCACTGCAGCCTGCCTATCACAGGCGCTGTAAGGACTGCAGCCTACCTATCACAGCCCCTGTAAAGACTGCAGCATCCCTATCACAGACACTGTAAGGACTGCAGCCTGCCAACCACAGACCCTCTTTTTTTTTTTTTTTTTTTTTAGTTCAAAATATATTATTGAGAGTAAATTTTTCCATGTACAAAAACAAAACAGTCGTCATACTTTGTACTGTTCTTACAATGTTGCGGCCTGGTGGGGGCCTAGAGAGAGAGAAGAAAGGAAGAGAGAAAGAAAAGGAGGGGGGGGGGTCACTGCTCCAGATAGGCGTCGAGAGCTTCCCACATGTGATCTTTGGCAGTATGATTTGCCGTCATTTGCTTGGCAGTGATGTTGTCTCCCCTCCGGAGGAAGGTTACCCAGTTGAACCAGCGTTTGAAGGTGGCTTTGCTGGTGTCCTTCCAGTTACCCAAGATCGTTTTCACCGCAGCCGTCAGGAGTACATCGACCAGGTCTCGTACTTCTTTGGACTGGAGTTCTGTTGCTAGGAAGGCAGTGGCTATCCCCGCTAGTCCTCTTTGTGTCTTGCTTCCCGTGACTGTGTCTATGACATTATAGACCTTGTTCCAGAAGGTTTTGACTCTGGGACATTCGTATATCATGTGGGATAGATCTCCTGTTGCCTTCTGGCAATTCCAGCATGTGTTGCTCTCGCTAGCTCCCACTTTCCCTAGTTTTGCTGGTGTCCAGTGCAGCCTGTGGAGTAACCAGTATTTGGTTTGTGCTAGTTGTGGCGTGATTTTGTTTTTGGACGCTGATGTCCATAGTTTGGCTCTCTCTTCCTTATTTAGCGGTCTTTGTATGGTCTCCTCCCAAAAGGCCAGTGTCTTATTGTTTAGAGTTGTGGTGCGCGATGTGATTAACTTGTAAATTTGCGCTGTTTGGTGGCCTGTCTTGTTTAAGTTTTGTGCGTACTGTATGATGGTTTGTTTAAGTTTCGAGAGGCTTGCTTTGGTGACTGCTGCTTTGATTTTTAGGAATTCGTAGAACTCCTTGTCTGGTAGGGAGGTTGTCTGCTGTGGTGCCTCGTAGGTGAGTGGGTTGTTCCCTGCTTCTAGTTGTGACGGCGTTGTGATGCCTCTGCTATACCATTCCTTGCTGTCTAGCGTTTTGCCCTTGTATGTGACTTTGGTATTGTGCCACAGTGACTCCCATTTGGTGCCTTTGATACTTACTGCCATTTCCTTGTCTACTCTCAGCAGCGCTGTCTTTGTGTTGCGTATAATTGCGTTTTTGGCCTCTGGGTGATTGTGCGCCGTAAGGGCCATAATTGGGTCTGCACCTCCTAGAATACCCCTTTCCAGATCCAGCCATACCGGCATGTATTCTGTTGTGGGGGCTATCCAGTGTATTCCCTGTTTGGAAGGCCTTGTAGTTTGTGAGGTTCAGTCCGCCCTGTTCTTTTTTGAGTCTGAGTTTCGCTAAGCTGGTTCTTGGTTTTTTACCTCCCCAGAGGAACATGTTGATGTTTTTGTCTATGTGTTTGTGGAAATCGGTTGTGAGTGTGAGAGGCAGCATGGAGAGCAGGTAATTTAGCATGGGGGTGACCATCATCTTTATTGTCTCAATTCTTCCCCACCAGCTTATGAATTTGGGCCCCACGTGTCTAGCTTGGACTTAATTTTTTTTAACATCGCCTCCTCATTGTGGTCTAGCGTTGATCCTAGGTCTCTTCCGAAGAGGAGGCCTAGGTATTTCAGGGGTTTCGTTTGCCATGCCAGGCCGGACGTGCCCAGGACAGCTTTGGTGGTGTGGCAGTTCATAGGTTTGCATTCGGATTTCTCCCTATTGAGTTTGTAGCCTGAGACATGTGCATACTCCTCTATTGTTTGCACGAGTCCCTCAATTGACTCTTGTGGGTTGTTTGTGGTGATCAGAATGTCATCCGCGTATGCAGCTAGCTTGAATGCTTGACCTTCTATCTGCACCCCGTGATCCCGGGGTTTGACCTAATCATGTGGAGGAGTGGTTCTAGGGCCAGCAGGAATAACCCCGGTGAGAGGGGGCAGCCCTGCCTTGTCCCTCTGCCTAGTGTGAGTGTATCCGATGTAGCAGCGTTTGCCACCACTCGAGCCCGGGGGTTTTTGTACAGGGACATGACTATGCCCCTGTACTTCTCGCCAAGTCCAAACTTGAGCATGCATTGGTTAAGGAAGGGCCATGAGACTCTATCGAAGGCTTTTTCTGCATCCAATGCGATCATGACAGCCTTTTCCGCGCTGTTGGCCGTGCGGTTAATTAAATGGCATAGCAGTCTGGTGTTTTCTTGCGAGAGTCTATTTTTCAGGTAGCCCACCTGAGATTTGTGTATGAGAGAGATTTAGTCTCGCTGCCATGATTTTAGCTTAGATTTTGCAGTCCACGTTAATTAAGGAAATTGGCCTGTAGTTGTGTGGGAACTGGGGATCTTTCCCTTCTTTGGGGATAACAATAATGTTTGCCTCTGCCATTGAGTCTGTCATATTGCCTTTTTCCGCACACGCTTGGAATACTCTGACTAGCGTGTCTTTGAGCAACGGTTGGAATTGTTTATAGAAGGTGGCTGTGAAGCCGTCTGGTCCTGGGGCCTTGTTTGGTTTTAGTGAGTCTATGGCCATCCCTACTTCCGCTTTGGTTATGTTTTGATCTAGGGCCTCTCTTTGTTCGTCGCTTATTCTGGGTAAATCGAGCTTCTCTAGCAGGCTTTCCCCGCCGTCTACCTCCAGCGATGTGTCCGCAGTGTATAGGTCTTTGTAGAACTTCCTGAATGTTTCGAGGATTTGTTTATTCGCTGTGTGTGTCTTGTTATCTGCGTCTGTGATTGCCGCGACTGAGTGTTGCCTTTGCTTGGCTTTCAGGTACCCTGCCAAGGCTTTCCCTGCTTTATTAGCCGAGCATAAGTTTATGGATTTATATTTGTTGATCCATGTGGAGGCTCTCTCACTTAGGATTCTGTTTAGTTCGTATTTTTTCTTTGTTAGTGTTGTGAGTGTATTCCTGTCCATTAAGTTAGCCGTGTGATTCCTTTCTAACTCCTTAATCGGCTCCTCCAGCTCTTTAATTTTTTTGTTCCTGCCCCTGTTCATGCGTGCTTTAATACTCAGGAGTTTCCCTCTTATTGTTGCTTTAAGGGCGTCCCATAGTGTTGCTGCCTCTGTGTCTGCTGTGTCATTATACTGGAGATATTCTTTGATCGCTATCTCTATTTTGGTAATGTTGGCGGGGTTCTCGAGTATGTCACTGTTGAGGCGCCACATTCTGCTTGGTGTTTCGTTATGTTTGCCACTTAAGGAGAGGGATATGTGTGCATGATCCGAGACTGTTATGGGTCCTATTTCAGTTGTGTTTGTCAGGTGTGTTTGTGTGTCGGACATGAGTATGTAGTCTATCCTGCTGTATGAGTTGTGGGGGTTCGAGTAGAAGGTGTATTCTCTGGCGCTAGGGTTTTGTAGCCTCCACGGGTCCGCTAGTGCGAGTTTGGTGCATAGGTTTTTGAGTGTGTTCTGTTCTTGTGAGGTGTGGCTGGGTCTGTGTGGATGTCTGTCTATGGCATTATCCATCGCCTGGTTCATGTCTCCTGCCGTGATTAGTAGTTCGCCCAGTGGGATCCTACTTAGTTCACTCTCTAGGTCCTCCCAGAATTTTTTGTCCACCGCGTTTGGCCCGTAGATGTTTGCTATGTGTATTGTTTCGTCGCCTCTTTTGATGGATGTAAGCAGCCTTCTCCCTTTAGTGTCTGCAACATTGTTGTGAACCTGGAACTTCCCTTTCTTACTGATTATGGTGATGACTCCTCCCTTTTTGTTGACTGCCGGTGAGCATAACACCTCGCTTATCCAGTTGGCTTTCAGCCTGTTAGCGTCTTCTAAGGACACTCTAGTTTCTTGGAGGACGTATACATCTGCCTTCAGTCTGTTTAGGTAGTCTAGTGTTTTCCGCCGCTTGACGGGGTGGTTGAGGCCCTTGACGTTAAGTGACACTATTTTTATGTCCGAGGCTATCTGTGCTTGGCCCTTAGTGTATTGTGTAGTCATGGTGTGATAGTTCTATCGCTGTACCTTAGAGAGGGATCTGTGTTGCTTCTCTTTGTTCTATGCTTGTTTGCTAACCGCCACCAGTCATTGGTGCCCCCCTGGGGTGTGGGATGGGAAGAGGGGGTATGTGTGGATATACGAAAGAAGAGAAAAGAGAATGAGTGGTTCCACCAGGCTAAGAATGTCCGTGCTACATGGCCTCCCCCCCGGCCCTCTCCCCCCCTCCGCCCCCCGCCCCCTCCCCCTGTCAACGTATTGTAAACGTGCGACAGCAACGGTTCCCGCCCTCCGCCCCCCCGGGTACATTAAAGCAAAGAAAAGACCATCTCTGCCTCCCTCCCGTGCTGCGCATTTTAGACAAAGGATATTGGTCTTAAAGTGTCCAAGGTCCTATGTTCCCATTGTTGAGGTAGTTCCTTCTTCCGCTGAGGTAGGTGTTGTCTTGCAAGGTAGGAAAGTTCTGTGATCTTAAAGTGTCCAAGGTTCCTATGTTCCCATTGTTGAGGTAGTTCCTTCTTCCGATGAGGTAGGTGTTGTCTTGCGAGGTAGGAGAGTTCGTTTGTGATCTACTGATCTGGTCGTTCTATCTTCGGCCTGCTGCAGCGTTTTCTCCTGTGTCCGAGCCGTCCGATGACGCTCTTCTCTTTGCTGTGCCTGGGCAGTTGTGCTCCATCTCTTCCTGGACCGGCTCTTGCAGGTACCTTCGTAGCTCTCCCGGATCCTCGAACAGGCGTGTTCCTCTCTTGTCTGTTATTCTCATCTTGGCCGGTCCCACAAAGGTGCCTGTTATCCCGGCTTTCTTCAGGTTGTCTTTCAATGCCAGGAAGCCTTTCCTTGCTTCCACTGTGCCTTTAGAGAGGTCTTGGGTTATGATTATTTTCTTGCCTTTCCAGCTGAGTGTTTGGCCCTTTCGTGCGAAGGCAAAAATCGCATCTGTGTGGTTTGCTCTCAGGGGTTTGCATATGATTGTTCTAGGCCCTTTCATGTGTTGTTGTCTTATGGCCGGCACTCTGTAGGCCTTGTCGATCTCGAAGGTTCTTTCAAAGTTTAGACCAGTTATTTTAGGTATCAGTGCCTCAAGCAGTGCTGCGCAGGAGCCTGCCTCCTCTTCCTCCTCCTCCGGTACTCCCAGAATCCTGATGTTGCCTTTACGGTTCTTGTCTTCCTGTTCAGCAAGCAGCCTTTGCATATCACTGGAGATTTTTGAGATATATCGTACGTCCTTGTCCATGGTGTTAGATTTGTCTTCTATGTCGCTGATTCTTCTTTCAGCTTCCCCTACTCTGCTTGTTATTTTGTTCTGATCCGCCCGTATGGCTGTGAGCTCTAACTGCACATTGTCCATGGATTTCCTGGTCGCTTTGGCGAGGTCGTTGGATTCGGTTATCTTTTTTAAGAGCAGGTCCATTGCTGTCTCCGTGTTTTGCAAGCCTTTCAGTTTCACAGGTGAGTCCAGATCTTTCCTGATTTTTTTGTGTCGCTGTTTGACATTCTATCGAAACCTCTTCTTTCTTGATATATTGACCTCCTGTCTTTCTTTTGCTGGTCTGCCTGTTGTGTCACTTGTGATAGGCTGTTTCTTGTGTCTTTGTCTACCTTAGTGGCTCCGAAGGCAAACCTGCTTGGCCACCTTATGGTCCTTGTCCTGGTTTTCCCGGACGCCAGGGCTCTGTGCTTGGACATCTAGTATCCCCTCTGTATGACGCTGCTGGCAGTCGCGCTTGTGTATTGGTGCAGGTCAGGGTGCGTGTCCTGCGCAGGACTGACTGTTTGCCTGCCTGCGGGTTTTCCGTTGGGTTTGCCCGCACTTAACTGTGCCTTGCCTTCTCTCTGCGCAGCCCGTGTGGGGGGGTTTTTGGTGCCCTCCTGGCTCTTCTCTCGTCTTCCTACAGACCTGAGTGGCTTGTGCCGCTACTTTGTTTACTGGCGGTGTTGTGCTCTTGTTTCCTGCTCTTTTGCCGCTCTACTGCTGCTGTTCGTGGGGTAGGGTAGTTGTTCTCCCCTTTAAGATGGCCGCCACAGCTGTCTGCTCCTCCCCTGGCAGGTCCACGCTTCTCCTTTGTTCGGTTAGGGGTAGTGCTGCCAGCTGGCTGCTTCCTATTTTCGTCTACCCCTCTCTACGTCGCTATGTATTGCCTACTCGGTATTTGTCGCCGGGTATGGTGGGGTCACCCTCTGAGATGGCCGCCCTGTTTGCCTGTTCTGTTGTTGAGTGGTTGTTCCTTCCCTCTAAGATGGCCGCCACCGATATCCCCCTTACTCGGCAGGACGGTGCTTGCTCTTTAGGCCCCCAGCTCCTTGCATCTTCACAGCTTCCCCTTATGCCCTTTGTCTTATATGCGCCAGAGTTGTTGGGGCCGGGCGAGGGCGACGTGTTGTGGTCGATTGGCTTGGCGGTATGCTGGCTGTTATTGTGCCCCCACTAAGATGGCCGCCGTATATTCTGCCCTGCTCCGGATATTCCCCTTTCACCTCCCGCTCAGCTGCGCTTTTCTATTTTTTATTCTTTTGTCTGCGGGGGTGAAGCGGACTTACTTCTGTTCGCCGCCGTGTCCGTAGTCGGCTGCCGTGGAGCTCACCGCGCACGCTTCCCACTGCTGCCCAGCGACGGAGTGCGCAAGATGGCCGTTGCGGGGTCTGCTTTCAGTACCGTTACTTCTCCGTAGTGCTCCGGCTCCTTACTTGCACTTGGCTTGCCTTCCGCATAGCCCTGCTTGTCTTGGCTTCGCTGTTGCTCGGCGTTCCTCCTAGTGCCGGGCTCGTTCAGTGACAGCTACGGAGTGATCAGTGAGCTTCGTCCCGCTTACTGCTACGCCCCCCTTCTTCTCGCTGGCTCGCTGCCTTGAGGGAATCGGCCCGTAAAGATTAGACTGCAAACGTCAACATTATCGGCGCCATCTTGCCCCTTTCAAGCTCATTCGTGCGCGTAGGCGGCAGCCATTTTAAGCACCATGACCTTTCTGCCCCTCGCTGATAGCCAGCGGGTCTCTCTCTCTCTCTCTCTCTCTCTCCTAACCTCGCAGGCATCCCCCGCACGCTGACAACCCCCTCGCTCTCACATGCCTTGGGTCATAAACCCCTCTTCAGCGCAGATCGGCCTCAGAATCCCATCCTGTTCCCAGCGCGACACCTCCCTTCATTCCTTTCATAGTCTCGGGCCCTTTGATGCAAACCCCCCTTTTCCTGTGTGCCCGTCTGTCTTCCTTGTTCCCAAGCCACCACCTGGCCCTGCGGATACTGTTTATTACCCCGTACAGTAGGAAACCTCCCCTCCCCATCAAAAGACCCTCGAGCCGATCAAAGCCCCCCACTCTATGAGATCCGATCAAACTCCACACATTCCGTGAATCGGCGGAATGTCCTGCTGTGCGATAATCATCACCTGTTGTGACCGGGGTGGGGAATTCAACTGTAAATGTATGTGGGAACGGGCCTGAAGGGGAGATTCCGAGGATGTTCTTTCACATATCAAAGTGTTGCAAGAATGTGTTACGTGCAATAAAGATCATAAACCTGTGTATAAGAGGCCAGGCCTCAGAGATGCGGGTAGAGCACCTCGTGACGATACTTGCTGTCCGAATTGATGTGTTCTCCTCCGGAGAGAATAAACCCTCGTTTCCTGCCTTTCAGTCTCCAGCGCCTGCTTCTTCATTGATTAATATTGGTGGGTCATTGAGGCGACACCGCCGGGCAACACAAAAGGGTCTTTGGTCACTGGTTGTCTTTGAACCCTTTTACAATTGGCGTCCCAAGCGTGGGGCCCATCAGCGACTCGTGGATCCAGTGGGAGAGGTCCTGACGACAGAGGGAACGACTGCAACGATCGGAAGGTACCCTGTCCGATAGACCCTCGTCTGACAGCCGATCATCCGAACTTCACTGGTTCCGAACGGACCTCTCTCGAGTGATCTACGGTCCTGACTGGGAACCATCAGGAGTGCCACGAGGAGTACGAAGAGAAGAGGACGATCGGGCGCTGGATTCGGAAGACAAGAAACTGTCCATGCGGTCCGGGTAAGGTCGTGTAAACACGACAAATTGCGAAATGATTGATAATTGATGAAAAATACTAGTATTACTTTTTGTTAATTTATTTGGAGATTCGCTGTCTGCAAACGGAGAAACAACAGGCTCTCCCTTTACAAACAGTGAAGGATAGGTACGCGTCCGTTGGACCTATCTTTCTCCCCCACTGATCAATTGCCCCTCCCCATTGATTAACTGTTACGGATCGTTTTCTGGAGATTCTCTGTCTGCAAACAGGAAAGAATAGGTCCCCTCTTTGCAGATAGTGAAAGGGTAGGTGACGCGGACCTTTGCGGGCCTACTTATTCTCCCCATTGACCATTTTTTATTTTTTATTTATTGACCAAACACTGATTGCCCGCTATTGGTTCTTGAGGTATTCACTGCCTGCAAACAACGTAGAATAGAAATATTCTGTCTAGTCTTTGCACGCAGTGATAAGATAGGTAGTGCTGACTATTATCCCCATTGTGATCCGTCATGCCTGTCTTCTCCCCACTGGTTAGTAGCCTGTTTAGCCCGGACCGCTTATTAGAGATGAACCATCCGGCTCCGCTGGAAGGCACCCCTAATAAGGACATGTTCATGAAGCATGGATTGATCGCTATAGCCTATAGCAAGCTGTGGCATAAATATACGAAAAAGGATCGAGAAAGTCAGTGGCCACTGATAGGATCCTTTGATGACGATAAAATAAACGCACTAGAAACAGCCCTTGGTAAAAACAAGACGACGCCCACTATGCTTGATAGCTTCGGCATGTGGCGCAAAGAAACTGAACAACGTAAAAAAAAGAACTGAGAGTAGGTTGGGAAAGGAGCTGCGGAAAGCAGCCCACCTAGCGGCTCAGAAACTAGAAAAAGAGATAAAAGAAAGAGAGGAAGCCAAACAGAAACTAGAAATAGAAACGTCAAGCCAGTGTCCGGTTAGAACGCCCTCCACACTCTACCCTGAATTACCCTTGAAACAACGAGCCAACAATGATCTGCTGCTAGGTCCTCCGATCATCTACATGCCCCCTCCATATGCCCCTTCCCAACCCTTAGCACAGCACCCACCACCCCCAGGTACAAGCGAGAGTAGCGCCACAGCTTCGGCCCCCATGGCCTCTGTGCCGGCCGAACTCCTTGCATTAGATGCTACGCAAACGACAACGTTAGGAGACCCCGAGGCCCGAAGGGTTGGTTCTGCAAGAACACACAGACTAAACAAAAATGAGCGAGCAGGGGTTGATAAGATAGCAAGGATACTGGTAGAGAAGAGGGAAGATGAAGAGTCCATCACGGATGTGTTTAACTCTTATACAGGGAGTCACAGACGACACTTTACTGTACAACTGTGCTACCACGTCTTGAACGCATACGAGGACCGATATCGAGACAAAGGTCCCCAGAGCCTAACGACTCTGTACCGGAAGGTCGATATCGGGGATGAGAGTGAGAGTGATGTGACGGACCTCCTTACGCGTACGCTTGAGGTTTTCCGCCACCTCACTGAACGGAAACTGACAATCGAACCCACGGCATCCGTAGTGACCAAACCACAAACTGAACAATCTAACGCCATGATGCCGATACGAGAGGCTGCCCCTTACTGGGTTCCTCCACGAGGTGAAGGGACTCACGATGACGCAAACAACAAAGATGCAAAAGGAAGGGTAGTGTACAATTGGGTCTACCAACCATGGGACCGGCAAGAGATTCTGACATTCCGAAAATCTCTGCCTGACCTACGTAAAAACCCCACTGCCTTCTATACTGAGTTGGGTACAGCCCTAGGATCAACGATTATGACCCTGGCTGACATCGACTTGTTTTTCGGATTATGTCTACCAGCTGATGTGTGGAAAAAAATCCAGAAAGTCGACCACTCTGAGCTGTTTGGGCATAACTGGTCACAACTCGATGGCATAGATAGACAACGAGAACCCGGACAAAAGCCTTTGAAAGCCATTTTAGACCTCCCGGATAAAATCGTACAGAAATTAAAAACCCTGATCCCAGAAAAGAAAGTGGACTGGTCGATAGTAACGGCCTGCCGCCAGAAACCTCAGGAGGATGTATCAGACTACTTCTCCCGGTTCGAAACGGTGTTCTCCGATTACAGCGGCCAGGACTTGACCACTGCAACCGGACACCATCTGTTTGTCCAGAATTACGTTAAGGGTCTGACACCAGAGGTCTCCCAGAAACTGCCAGCGAGAGTAGTTGGGCGGCCTCCAAACCTACGGCTATCCTCCAGATGGCCCAATATTATGAACATCAGAAAAATGAAAACGACAGGGCAACAGAGAAAAAGAAGAAGGACTTAAAAGAGAGGGTGATGATTGCTCAACTGCAAGGGGTGACTATAGGACGAGACCAAAACCGGGGAAGCTATCAGACGAACGTCCCTAAGACTACACCTCCCAGGGACCGCACTTTCACTCCCCACGTCGGACGTACAGACATTAGAGAGGACCAGTGTGCTTTCTGTAAAGGAACGGGCCATTGGAAATCTCAGTGCCCAGTTCTGTTGGAAATAATCAAAAATAAAGACCCCAGAGACATAGCAAGCGGACCGAGAAGTAGGGGACAACAGCGAGGGCCCCCAAATGACATGACTAACGATAGATCAGGCAGACCAAATACATTTGACCGACCCAGACAGAACCAATGCCAGCAATCTGACTACGATGATGTCCACGACTTTGCATAGGACTGCCCGGGGCAAGGGAGGGATCCAGTCGAGCTCTATGTTGACCAGCAAGGCCCTTATGTCACTGCTAAGGTCCTGGGTACAAAGTCTCCATTTCTGGTAGACACTGGCGCAACACGTAGCGTGTTATCAAAACGACTGATTCCAAGGGCACCCTTGTCTGGCTCACTGATAACATCGACAGGTTTCGATGGAACGCCCTCCACTAACCCTTTGTCCGCCCCGATCCTCTTCGACTTAGAAAGCAACACCACTGACACCACGTTTTTGCTTTCCTCCAATAGCCCTGACGCAATTATGGGACTTGACTTATTGAAACACTTCCGAGCGACAATTAGATGTTCCCAAGATGGAGTCCGAGTTTTTCTTTACGACAATCCCGTTCTGCTTAGACATTGCCCTCCCAGACACATGTTTTCCATCACCAACGCTGACACTTCCCTGCTTGACACACTGCCTCCGTATCTGTGGGCCAAAACGGACTCGGACGTAGGGCGCATGATGATTGACCCAGTGCACATTACTGTCCGACCAGATGCAACACTCCCAAAACTTCCACAATATCGGATATCGCCCGAGGGCGAGAAGGCATTGGTAGAGATTATTCAGTCACTGATAGACGCAGGAGTGGTAGAGGAAGTGGTTAGCAACGTTTGCAACAGCCCAATCTTGCCCATCATCAAGAAGCAGGGAGAAGGAGATGAGAAAGCATACCGCTTTATCATTGACCTTCGAGAGATCAACAAAGTGGTGGTACCCCAGTACCCTGTGGTCTCGGACATCACCACCATCCTGACTTTGATTCCCTCCACTGCCACCACCTTCACTGTCATTGACCTCAAAAACGCATTCTTTTCCATCCCCATCCACCCAGACAGCCGATATCTCTTCGGCTTCACCCTAAAGGCCCGCTCATATAGGTTCTGCCGAGCACCCTAGGGCTACACAGAAAGCCCTAGCATCTACAGCCAGGCCCTCAAGAGACAACTGGATCAAGTCCAGTTACCCGATGGAGTGGTGTTAGTGCAATATGTCGATGACATCCTTTTGGCAGCCGACACCACTCCATTAGCTGTCACAGCCACCATTCAACTCCTGCACTTTCTTGCAGAAAATGGCCACAAGGTCTCCAAGAAGAAGTTGCAATTCTGCCAACCCCAGGTCACTTACCTAGGCCACCTTCTGTCCAAAGACGGGAGGAAACTGACTCCTGACCGGATCCAAACCATTCTCGAAACTCCTATCCCTAAGACTCAGAAACAGGTTCGCTCCTTACTAGGCCTCACCTCCTTCTGCCGACAGTGGTTACCCAACTTTAGCCTCATAGTAAAACCACTGCTTTCACTGCTAGCTAAGGACGTCCCTTTCCCACTCCCTTGGACCTCTGAGTGTCAGACCTCCTTCGCGCAACTACGAGATGCCCTCTGTTCGGCCCCTGTGTTAGGTACCCCCGATTATACAAAGCCCTTCTCCCTTTACACTCATGAAAGGGAGGGGTGTGCTTTATCTGTCCTGACCTAGTCCATCGGCTCAAAGCAACGACCGTGCGCTTACTTCTCTGCCACTCTTGACCCTGTAGCCAGAGCCCTGCCTGCCTGCCTTCGAGCTGTAGCTGCTACTGCGATCTCTATCCGACAGAGTGAGGGGATCGTGCTCTCGAATTCCCTCACAGTATTGGTACCCCATGCAGTTGACAACCTCCTAAACCAAACCAAGACGCAACACCTGACGAGTGCACGACTGACTGGATACGAACTGACTTTGCTTGCACCCCATATCACCCTGAAAAGATGCACCACACTGAACCCGGCAACTCTGTTACCCTTACCAGAGAACGATCCCAATGTGCACCCTGTACATGACTGCGTGACTCTTACGGACGAACAGACTAGAAGTAGGGTTGACCTCAGAGACACGGCCTTTCCCGACCCTGACGGAGAGCTGTGGGTGGACGGTTCTTGCATCAAACTCCCTGATGCCACCACTTCAGCTGCCTATGCAGTCACCACGGCTCGAACTGTAGTCGAGACAGCCCGCATCACGCAACGATCTGCCCAGGCAGCGGAACTGATTGCCCTAACACGAGCCTGCATTCTAGCAGCAGGAACCACAGCGAACATTTACACCGACAGCCAGTATGCCTTTGGGGTGGTTCACCATTTTGGGCTCCTTTGGAGGGAGAGGGGATTCTTGACCTCACACGGCACCCCCATTTTGCACGGGGATCTAGTCTCCGCCTTGATCGAAGCCGTCCTTCTCCCCAAAAGGCTTGCAGTCATCAAGTGCCAGGCACACAAAAGGGTAACAGATATTATAGGACAGGGAAATGCACTAGCTGACATCACTGCCCGAACGACAGCTGAGAGTAGGACGACAACACATATGTACGTGACCAGGTCACAAGCAGAAAAATGGACTGACGCTAGGGATACTATTAGAGACATTCAAATGGCTAGCACACAAAACGAACTCACTGAATGGACACGGGTGGGATTAAAAGATGACGAAGGCTGCTGGCGGACAAAAGACGCAAACAAATGGCTGCTACCTGACTCGTACCTGATTCCCATACTGACTATGGCACACTCCCCTGCTCACATAGGGTCAGCCCCCATGATTGAACTTGTCTCCAGAGTTTGGCACAATGATAAAATCTCAGACTCCGCCAAACGTCTGGTCCAACAATGCATGATATGCCTGCAACACAACCCCGGGAAAGGAACTGCAGTACCCCGGGGAGGGTTTGGGGTCCCAAATCACCCGTTTGAAGTCCTGCAGATGGACTATATTCAACTAGACAGATGCCAAGGCCTGAAATACGTACTTGTTGTGGTATGCGCATTTAGCAAATGGGTGGAAGCATACCCAACCCGTGACAACACTGCTACGGCCACTGCAAAAGTACTATTAAAGGAGTTTTTCCCCCGTTACGGCCTTTGTCGAATTTTGTGGAGCGACAACGGCCCCCACTTCGTAGCCGAAGTTATCCAACTCATCTTGAAGGGGTTGGGTGTAAAACAAAAGTTCCATGCAGTCTTCCACCCCCAATCTGCTGGACTAGTTGAACGACATAATGCCACACTGAAACTTAAATTGGCCAAAATAGTGGCTACCACAGGACTGAAATGGCCAGACGCACTCCCACTGGCCTTGCTCTCAATGCGTTCCACTCCTACCAAACACCACTTGACACCATACGAGGTTATATTCTGCCGGCCTATGAATGTCTTGTCTGCACCGAAACTAACTTCCATTCATGACGTCCCGGACGTCCTAATGTCTGATTACTTATGCCAGTTGACTAAAACACTGTCTGCTATCCATCAACAGGTGCTGCATGCCATCCCTGACGCTTCCAGGGGTCCCGGACACACCATCCAACCTGGGGAGTTCGTTCTGATCCAGAACTTCCAGCGTGCCAAGAGTCTGGAACCCCGGTGGACGGGCCCCTGGCAAGTCCTCATCACCACCCGAACAGCACTTCGAGTGGAGGGAAAACGCAACTGGGTGCATGCACACCACTGTAAGAAGATCTCCTCGACCCTGGCCACGACAGAACACATCGACAACCAAGAAGAGCTCCTGAACAAGGACCGACCGCCACTAGCCTGCTATCCTGATACCGAAGCACTTGAACTTTCAAAATTCTCTGATCCCACTGTGCCATCCAGAGAAGGGTATTTCCTGCGCCGAAAGGAGGGAGCTTCGGCTAAGTAGGCCACGGACTAAGTTGAATCTCAGAACGGTGACCTACACACAACCAAAGGTTACCGGGAAAGAAGCTAAACGAAGTCTGTAGTTCTACCCATCACCGAGCACCTTGAAGATGATGGAAGCGCCAGATAAGAAGATGATGGAAGCGCCAGATAAGAAGATGATGGAAGCAACAGGAAATACCCACTACAGAAACCCAAGAGCAGACAGACTCCACAGCTCAAAGACAATTGCACTCTTCATCACAATCCTTTTCTGCTTTCTCCTCATGACCACACTCTGGATTGTGGAAGAAAACACACCTGCTCACGAAACATTCCTGACTACTGCTCAGCCTACCACCATGAAGGAACATTATTTGATTTCGCTCTCTCCCCAACTCAGAGAGAGGCGAAAGGAATTTTGGAATAACTCTTTCGTACAACTACTTCACCAGCACAACCTTGCCACCAATGCCACCAACTGTTGGATCTGTGGGTTGCTACCCCACGCCACTGGACACTCGATACCATTCATCCCTTCACCTTTCTCAGTTCACGGCTCCTGTCTTGCTTGGCTGATCCTTCTGCAAGACAGCTTTAAGGACAATGCCACCTCCAGCAAAACCGTAACGCATTTCTACCACGGGGTCTGGCGGAACAGAACAAAGACACACTTCTGCCCGCAGACCACCAACAACACAATCCACTTGGACATTCCTGCTAAAGAGCAAATTGAAATGCAGGTGTTCAATAATCCAACCAGAACCACCTTCTCCTACCTGCGAAAATGAACGGCTGCCAGTCTGACTGTGGCCCTGTCAGTCATCAATGTCACAGGCCACATGTGCATAGAAGGGCTTGGGACTCAGCTGGTAGGCCACAGTGCTTGCCGGTTTACCAGAACTCTAGACTCCACCGACCCACCTTCCTTTGTGGCATCCCCAAACATGTATTTCATCTGCGGCACGAAGGCTTACACCTGGCTCCCCAAAGGCTGGGGGGGCACTTGTTTCATTTCCTTCATCCTTCCTCCGACTTATGTGGCACCAGCAAATCATCATAGACAAAAACGAGCCAAGGACATTGAACAAGCCGACTCAACAGGAGCGCAGTTCCTCGATGCTATGAAGGGACTTGTCCCCCTCTGGGGCCCGATGGCAAACAGCCGTGCCATCCGACATCTGACTCAAGCAGTTGAGACAACAATGAACATCACGGCTGGTATCCTTGCTAACAACACCGCCGAACTTCAAGCGGTCCGCTTGGTGGCCCTCCAGAACCGCCTTGTCCTAGATGTGGTTCTTGCGGACCGTGGTGGAGCATGCCGCATTATTGGGTCCAGCTGCTGTACGTACATACCGGACAACTCACCCTCAGTGTACAAAGCCATCGAACATCTTCATAGACTCTCTTCAGAAGTCCACCAAGAACAAGAAGAATGGTCGCTTGGTGGTTGGTTCTGGAACACCGTTAAGAGCTGGGGCTGGAGACTATTCACCATTATCCTGATTCCTGTAGTTGTAATATGCGGTTTATGCTTAGGAATTCAATGTCTGCCACCTCTGTGTACATTATGCGTGAATTGTATTTGCCGTAAGACTGTGGACTTTGGAAACGAACGTATGAGAGCATTATATGATGCCGAGGTTAGGAATTTGATGAAGATTGACATTGAGTAAGCAAGTTGGCTAAGATATGTTAAAAAGGGAGGACTGTTAAAGATTAGACTGCAAACGTCAACATTATCGGCGCCATCTTGCCCCTTTCAAGCTCATTCGTGCGCGTAGGCGGCAGCCATTTTAAGCACCATGACCTTTCTGCCCCTCGCTGATAGCCAGCGCGTCTCTCTCTCTCCCTCTCTCTCTCTCCTAACCTCGCAGGCATCCCCCGCACGCTGACAACCCCCTCGCTCTCACATGCCTTGGGTCATAAACCCCTCTTCAGCGCAGATCGGCCTCAGAATCCCATCCTGTTCCCAGCGCGACACCTCCCTTTATTCCTTTCATAGTCTCGGGCCCTTTGATGCAAACCCCCCTTTTCCTGTGTGCCCATCTGTCTTCCTTGTTCCCAAGCCACCACCTGGCCCTGCGGATACTGTTTATTACCCCGTACAGTAGGAAACCTCCCCTCCCCATCAAAAGACCCTCGAGCCGATCAAAGCCCCCCACTCTATGAGATCCGATCAAACTCCACACATTCCGTGAATCGGCGGAATGTCCAGCTGTGCGATAATCATCACCTGTTGTGACCGGGGTGGGGAATTCAACTGTAAATGTATGTGGGAACGGGCCTGAAGGGGAGATTCCGAGGATGTTCTTTCACATATCAAAGTGTTGCAAGAATGTGTTACGTGCAATAAAGATCATAAACCTGTGTATAAGAGGCCAGGCCTCAGAGATGCGGGTAGAGCACCTCGTGACGATACTTGCTGTCCGAATTGATGTGTTCTCCTCCGGAGAGAATAAACCCTCGTTTCCTGCCTTTCAGTCTCCAGCGCCTGCTTCTTCATTGATTAATATTGGTGGGTCATTGAGGCGACATCGCCGGGCAACACAAAAGGGTCTTTGGTCACTGGTTGTCTTTGAACCCTTTTACAGTTATCCGCTTCATACAAGTGTTCCGCTCCTCCGCGCCTCCTCTCCGGCTGCTCCCTATGTTCCTACACCTCTTACATCCACAAAGTGGTAGTTGTAGGTCTTTTCGCCGTTCCTTATCGCCGTTCTTTCCCCGGGGTCACGGAGCTCTCGAACTTAGGCAACCGCCTGCGTTGCCATCCAAGCCACGCCCCCCCAACCACAGACCCTCTAAAGACTGCAGCCTGCGTACCACAGACTCTCTTAAAGACTGATCCCTGCTCTCAGACTGCCTGCGCCCTGTATACAGTTTATTATTAGATGGGGCTGCTCTATAGAGGACAATCGTTTTGCCTTAAATTGGGATGACAAAGTTCTGAGGTGCAGCTGACACAACAAGCATTGGTAAATGCATTGGGTGGTACCTATGTTAATATTTATACAATCTATATTCAGTGCTTTCCAATTTATTAAAATAGGTATATGGAGTGTAGAACCTTGTCCACAAGATAAACCGGAGCTCGGAGAGCGTATCTCGAAGGAGAAGCCCCAAAACATTTCTGTTGTTTCCACCATAAAATATGTTAAAAGCAATGGGGTCTTGTTAGACTTTTTGGTGTGGATTCCCCTGATTTTTTGCCTCTACCTCCTGTATACTTTGATGCTGTGCCGGATTTCGTTATTGCTGGCCTAGATGCTACGGGCACTTTGCCCCTGCTGATCAGTGTCAAAGTGCAAGTGCTCCCCATGTAAGTTGTTATCATGATTGGTCTTCCCTGATTGCATACATGATTTACTGATCAGCCCCTAGTAAAGTGCACTGAGTGTGCCGGGGATGGCAAATGAAGTACTACTAGTGGGCCTGCAGCACTGATTGTGCCACCCAGTAGATCTGAAGCAGTTACTCAGACCTGCCACTGAAGTGTCTATGCGCAGTTGTTAACTGCCATGTTGACTTGGCAAGTGCACCCACTTGCCAGGCCCTAACCTTCCCTTTTCTTGCATGTCAGACACCCTTAAGGTAGGCTCAAGGTACCCCTGTGGGAAGGATGCAGTGTATGTGAAAGGTAGGACATGCCCTGATGTGTGTGGCATGTCCTTGTAGTGAATTACTGCCAACTTCGATTTCACTATTGCAGGGCTACCTGTTACCATAGGACAGAATGGGTAGTTGTTTATAACACCTTATAGACATAACTTCCTCTGGGAACAAGGTAGGAAAAGTTTAGTATGCCTGAACTCATAATGTTAAAATACATCTTTTAGTGAGGGTGATTTTTACATTCTGTGTTTGAAAGCCCCACTTTTAGAAAGCAGATATTTTCTTGTTTAGCCATCCTGTGTGCCTCTGCTAGGATGTGGACTGGCTGTCTGGGTTTGGAGTGTCAGAGGCTGGGAAAGAGTAGCGGCTCCAGAGAGACAGATCAATCCGTGCTGGGCTGAATAGACCTGGGCTGCATTTATAGTAGGGGGAGAAGATTTTCTTTAACCTGAAGCTGCACCAGAGAGGACAGAACTGGTTTTGACTGGGCACAGGGCTTCTCTGCACAAAGAGAACACATACATTTGGGGTATAAGTATTAGACCTAAAACCCCTGAACTTTAGATTACTACTGGAATCAAGAGGAACCTTTGCCAAGGAGAAGAGCTGGAGTAACTGGGAAGTACTGCCCTTGCTGTGTGTCTGGGGTAGGCCTGCAGTTGCTGTTTCTGCCAAGGAAAGGAGAAGGACTTTGCTGTGTGCTGTGTCCCCTGCTTGTGGAAAGTCTCCAAGGGCTTGAGTAGAGCTTGCCTCCTGTTTTGAAGTCTCAGGAACACAGAGAATTCACCTCCAGCTCCTCTGAACTTCCTTGCTGGGAGTTCTGACCTGACAGGAGTGCCTGTGACTTTGTGTGGACTCTGTAGGTCTTTTATGTTACTGGGAGCTAGAAAGCAATGCAACAACAAGAAAATTGACGCATCGCTCTTCTTGCAACATTTTTTTTGATGCATCGCTGTGGTGCGAGAAGAATCTCCCTGCACCGTCGTGCCGCTGCTGAAACCGACACAGCACCTGTCGCCACCGCAAGAATCGATGCATCGAGGGACTGCGGCTGAAAAAATTGATGCAGCGCCGCCGCCGCATCGTCTGCCGATGCATCCCGAATTTTCATGCATCATCCCTGTGTGGCAAGTTTTCCCCGCCACATCACCTGCAGATCGGAGTCGGCTCAGAGTTGTTGCATTGCTTTCCCCTACAGACCGGCCGGACCTGACGCACTCCTCCCCTGCGTCCACTGAACTATTGCATTGCATCCACGAAGGTCTCAGAAATCAACTCAACTCTTTGTTTTTCAACGCTTCCCATCGCTGCGGCTGTTTGGCTTGGTGAATTTTGTTGCAACGACAGGTACTTTGCAAGAAATCACACATTCATAGTTTTCTATGGACTCAGTTGCTTAAACCTTTGTAAAGTCATTTTTCTTAATACTTGTATGTTTAATTTTTGTTGTTTTGGACTCGTTAAGTTTAAGTTTAGATAAAGATATTTATTTTTTTCACTGGTGTGGTGTCTATTTGTGGTGGTATCATTGTGTTACTGTGAGTGTTTGTGCAAATACTTTACACATTGTCTTTGGGAAAAGCTTCAAAGGGGGTGAGCAGGGGTTATCTAGAGTGTGTATCCCCCTTACCCTGACTAGAAGCAAGGGTCCCGATTTGGACAAAGGTATCTACCTCTGCCAACTAGAGACTCCCATTTCTAACAGGTCTTAACAGGCTAGAGACAGGCTAGAGTATACATCATCATATGATATTTGTCCTAGTTTTAATACATTTTCAAACTCAGCATAAAATGAGTGCTGCAGCCAAAACAACAATTGACAGAATGCGTAATTGGGCATCAGGGCTAGAAATAGTAAAACAAACACATGAAGCAAACTCTAAAGGCACACAGGAAAGTGCATGGTATGGAGTGTTAACAACAAGAAAAAGTTTGAACCACCAAAGCGGATGGGGATGAGTAGTTAGGGCAAAGGAAACTGATAAGAGAGACACAGAAGGATAACAGGATATAACCAATAGGAACTAAGGGAAACAAAGTGGCAATCACATGTACCAATAACCACTGAAGGCAGGATCTAAGTCCCTTGAAAGATAGATTAAAAGCAACACATTTCACAAGCAGAGTGCAAGCGCTGTGCAGGCAAAACCTAAAAAAAAGAATGCAAAGAGAGGGCTGGTAAGTCTCAGGGGAGGCAGCTTGTGACATATTCAGGATATGACTGTTCTGGTATTTTAATATGGATGTGAGTGCCCTGGAAACCCTGTGTCTGATACACATGAGCCTGGAAACATGTGGTCTGTTACTTACAATCTGTACATGTGTGGCTTATACACATGATCGGGAAACATGTGGACTGGTACTTACAATATGTTCATATGTGGCTGGTACACATGATCTGGAAACATGCAGCTTGTTACTTACAATCTGTACATGTGTGGCTGGTACTCATAATTGAGAAACATGTGGCCTAGTACTCAAAAGGTGTTCATGTTTGGCTGGTACATATGATCTGGAAACATGTAGCCTACTACGTACAATCTGTACATGTGTGGCTTATACAAATGATCTGGAAAGATGTGGCCTGGTACTTAAAAACCTGTGTTTGAGTTCCAGATACTAATATTTCGGATGTGTGGCTGATACGTGTAATCTGGATATCTGTGACTTAAACGTGTAATCAAGATATCTGTGACTGGTACTTTAAATAGGAAGATGTGTGGTTGGTCCTTGCAATCTGCATATGTCTGGGATGTTGATGTAGAGGTTATTTTTTAATGAACAACTTCAACTTTACAGATCTACAGTTGTCACTTTTGTACTTTGCTCTCTGCAGGTGAAGCTCCAGGACTGGCTGTGTCGTCTGAGGAACGAGATGAGATACATTCTGCAGTCAATCAATCAATCAATCAAAGACATTTATAGAGCGCACTACCTACCCGTAGGGTCTCAAGGCGCTGGGGGGTGGGGGGGGTGCCGTTACTGCTCGAACAGCCAGGTCTTCAGCTTCTTCCTGAAGGAGAGGTGGTCTTGGGTCAGGCGCAGGTCGGTCGGGAGGGAGTTCCAGGTCTTGGCGGCCAGGTAGGAGAAGGACCTTCCTCCTGTAGTCGCTCTTCGGATGCGGGGGACGGCGGCGAGGGCGTGGTTGGCTGAGCGGAGGTGGCGTTTGGGAGCGTAGAAGTTGATTCGGTTGTTGAGGTAGCTCGGGCCTTGGTCGTGTAGGGCTTTGTGTGCGTGGGTGAGGAGGCGGAAGGTGATTCTTTTGTTGACGGGGAGCCAATGCAGGTCTCTGAGATGTCCGGAGATGTGGCTGGTTCGTGGGATGTCGAGGATGAGTCTGGCTGAGGCGTTCTGGATCCGCTGGAGTCTCTTCTGGAGCTTGGCGGTGGTACCGGCGTAGAGGGCGTTGCCGTAGTCCAGTCGACTGGTGACGAGGGCCTGGGTGACGGTCTTCCTGGTCTCGGTGGGGATCCACCAGAAGATCTTCCGTAGCATGCGTAGGATGTTGAAGCACGCCGAGGAGACGGTGTTGACTTGCCTGGTCATGGAGAGGGAGGAGTCCAGGATGAAGCCCAGGTTGCGTGCGTGGTCTGTTGGTTTGGGTGCGGTGCCCAGGGCGGGAGGCCACCAGGAGTCGTCCCAGGCGGAGGGCGAAGAGCCTAGGATGAGGACCTCCGTCTTGTCTGAGTTCAGTTTCAGGCGGCTGGTCGTCATCCACTCGGCTACCTCTTTCATCCCTTCGTGCAGATTGGCTCTGGCGGCGGCGGGGTCGTTGGTCAGGGAGAGGATCAGCTGGGTGTCGTCGGCGTAGGAGATTATGTTGAGGTTGTGTTGGCGTGCGATGGCCGCGAGGGGGCTCGTGTAGACGTTGAAGAGGGTGGGGCTCAGCGAGGATCCTTGAGGGACGCCGCAGATGACTTCGGTGGCCTCTGACTTGTACGGTGGTAGGCGGACTCTCTGTGTTCTTCCGTCGAGGAAGGAGATGATCCATTCCAGAGCCTTCTCCTGGATTCCGACGTTGCTGAGGCGCTGTACTAGGGTGCGGTGGCAGACAGTGTCGAATGCCGCGGAGAGGTCTAGGAGGATGAGGGCCGCTGTTTCTCCGTTGTCCATTAGGGCTCGGATGTCATCGGTGGCGGCGATGAGGGCGGTCTCGGTGCTGTGGTTGGCTCGGAAGCCAGACTGTGAGGGGTCGAGGGATCGATTCGTCTCAAGGAAGGCGGCCAGCTGCTTGTTGACGGTCTTCTCGATGACTTTGGCTGGAAACGGGAGGAGCGAGATGGGGCAGTAATTCTTGAGTTCGGTGGGGTCCGCTGTGGGTTTCTTGAGTAGAGCGCTGAGTTCGGCGTGCTTCCAGCTCTCAGGGAAGGTGGCGGTGTCGAAGGATGTGTTGATGATGTCTCGCAGGTGGGGTGCGATGACAGCGTCGGCCTTGTTGAAGACGTGGTGGGGGCAGGGGTCGGTCGGAGATCCTGAGTGGATGGAGTTCATCGTGCGGACGGTGTCTTCGGTGCTGATCGGAGTCCAGGCGCGGAGGGTGGTGGT
Source organism: Lissotriton helveticus (assembly GCF_964261635.1). Lineage (NCBI taxonomy): Eukaryota > Metazoa > Chordata > Amphibia > Caudata > Salamandridae > Lissotriton > Lissotriton helveticus. The sequence continues at coordinate 88,741,160 of NC_136063.1, forward strand.
GGGGGGTGGTAGTTCGGTCATGGTGTGCGTTGGTTGGTTGTTGAAGCTGTTGTGTATGTCCGCGATCTTGTTGTGGAAGTATGAGGCGAGGGAGTTGCAGAGGTCTTGCGATGGGGTGATGTCGTTGTTTCCTGCGCTGGGGTTGGAAAGCTCTTTCACGATGTTGAAGAGTTCCTTGCAGTTGTGTGCGTTGTTGTCCAGCCGGTCCTTGAATGCAGTTTTCTTGGCGGCGCGGATCAGCTGGTGGTGCTTCCGGGTGGCAAGCTTGAAGGTGGTCCTGTTGTCCGGTGTTGGTTCCCTTCTCCAGACTTTCTCGAGGGCTCGGCAGTTCTTCTTGGAGCTCTTGAGTTCGTCGGTGAACCATGGGGCTTTCTTGCTGCCGGGTCTGCTGGGCGGGGTCCTCAGTGGGGCGAGCTCGTCCGCGCAGTTGCTGATCCACTTCGTGAGGTTGTCTGCGGCCTGGCTGGGGTTTGCTGAGCTGGCAGGAGGGTGCTGGCTCAAGGAGGTGGCGAGCTGGTCGGCTGTGATCTTGTTCCAGCTTCTGCGGGCAACCTGTTGCTGGTGGTGGTGGGTCGTCGTTCTTTTGAAGGTGAAGTGGACACAGCTGTGGTCCGTCCATTGAAGCTCTGTGGCGTGGCTGAAGACGATGTCTGTGCTGGATGAGAAGACTGCGTCGAGTGTGTGTCCGGCGAGGTGGGTGGGGGTGGAACCTTAAGAAAGAAGAACAATATAACACCATGAGGGTGAGTGGCTGCTGTGAGTCCAGTGCAGTTATGGTTCAGTCATTGTGTATGTGTAGGTCTGCGCATGCGTCTGTCTAGGTTAGAGATGCGGATAAGCCAGTGGTTCACCCTCTAGCCTGGGTCGTGGAAATATACTGGGTGGAGAGTCACTGTCCAGGGGGCAGAGGGGCCCAGGTCCTCCCAAAGGTCTTTATGAAAGAAGCAAAAGCATGATTCACTCTTCCAGGATTTAGGTAGCAATCACAAACTTTCCTTGTATGTATCTGACTACGTATGTACAGATCCTAGCCATCTGGCTCTGAGTTTGTGCATGTGCATGTTTGTGTTTGTGCATTTGAGTGCACATGTCTGTTGGTGTGCTTGTCTGTGCATAGTTCCAGTCATCTGTGGGAGTGCATTTGTCTGTTTTTGTTTTCAATCACCTCTCTGTATGTATACACATGTGTGTGAGTGTTTGTGGGCACCTAGGTTTGTGTATGTTCAGGCGTGGGTATGAATTTGTGAGAGTGTGCATGCTTGCATATGCTTGTGTTCATTAGTGTTTGTACGTGCATATGTGCATCTATATGAGTATGTCCATGCATTTTTCTGTGTGCCTTTTAACAGTTAAAATCTCCAAAACGTCAACAAGCACACATGTTGATCCCATAATTGGGCTACCATGTTGTTGAGGTGCATTTAGTATAAAAATAAAATTAGCCATAGAATAAGCTAGAAATAAAAGTAGAACAATAAAGTAAATAAGTTCAACATTTTGGAATGGTGATAAAGGTGAATGGAGCCCTACTGTTGTTGGAATTTGTGTTTGTTCATCTTTTAGGTTCACGATTATGACCTGAAGACTTGTGATGTTGCGGGTTAATGTTAGTGTTCCCTGTGGGATGTGGAGTTTAGCTCCTTGGAAAGAAATGTATGTCTCAGATCAATGCTAACCAGAACAGGCATTGGTGTAGCCAGTAGGTCTTGCCTTTGGGACCTTAGAAGTATTTAGTCATGCAGCATAATATCCTGGGTGGTACAACATCAATCAATCAATCAATCAAGAGTATTTGTAAAGCGCGCTACTCACCCGCTAGGGTCTCAAGGCGCTGGGGTGGGGGGGGGCTGCTACTGCTCGAAAAGCCAGGTCTTGAGTTGCTTCCTGAAGGAGAGATGGTCCTGGGTGAGTTGTAGGTGGGTGGGGAGGGTGTTCCAGGTCTTGGCCGCCAGGTAGGTGAAGGATCTTCCTCCGGTGGTGGTTCTGCGGATCCGTGGGACGGTGGCGAGGGCGAGGCTGGCGGAGCGGAGCAGGCGGGTTGGCGTGTGGAACGTGAGGCGGTTGTTGAGGTATTCGGGGCCCAAGTCGTGGAGAGCCTTCTGTGTGTGGGTGAGGAGTCTGAACGTGATCCTCTTGCTGATGGGGAGCCAGTGCAGGTCCCTCAGGTGGGCGGAGATGTGGCTGTGTCTGGGGATGTCCAAGACGAGTCGTGCTGAGGCGTTCTGGATGCGCTGGAGTCTTTTCTGGAGTTTGGCTGTGGTTCCAGCGTAGAGGGTGTTCCCATAGTCCAGACGGCTGGTGACGAGGGCCTGGTTGACCGTCTTCCTGGTTTCGGTGGGGATCCATCAGAAGATCTTTCGGAGCATGCGCAGGGTGTTGAAGCAGGATGACGAGACGGCGTTGACTTGCTTGGTCATCGCGAGGGAGGAGTCCTGGATGAAGCCCAGGTTGCGTGCATGGTCTGTTGGCTTGGGTGCCGTGCCCAGGGCAGGGGGCCACCAGGAGTTGTCCCAGACGGAGGGAGATGGTCGGTGGATGAGGAATTCCGTCTTGAGTTCAGTTTCAGACGGCTGATCTTCATCCATTCCACGACGTCTTTCATTCCTTCCTGGAGATTGGCTTTGGCGGTGGCGGGGGTCATTGGTGAGGGAGAGGATCAGCTGGGTGTCATCGGTGTAGGAGATGATGTTGAGGTTGTGTTGGCGTGCGAAGGCTGCGTGAGGGCTCATGTAGACGTTGAAGAGGGTGGGGCAGAGTGAGGATCCTTGCGGAACGCCGCAGATGACTTCGGTGGCCGCGGATCGGAATGGGGGGAGGCGGACTCTCTGGGTTCTTCCATCGAGGAACGAGATGATCCACTCCAGGGCCGCTCCTTGGATTCCGTTGTTGCTGAGGCGCTGTATCAGGGTACGGTGGCATACGGTGTCGAAGGCTGCTGAGAGGTCCAGGAGGATGAGGGCAGCAGTTTCCCCGTTGTCGAGCAGGGACCTGATGTCGTCGGTGGCTGCGATGAGGGTGGTCTCGGTGCAGTGGTTTGCTCGTAAACCGGACTGTGAGGGGTCGAGGGATTCGTTGGTCTCGAGGAAGGCGGAGAGTTGTCTGTTGATGGTCTTCTCAATAACTTTGGCAAGAAAGGGGAGGAGCGAGATGGGGCGGAAGTTCTTCAGGTCCGTGGGGTCCGCGGTGGACTTCTTCAGGAGGGCGCTCAGCTCGGCATGTTTCCAACTCTCTGGGAAGGTGGCGGATGCGAAGGAGCTGTTGATGATGTTCCGGAGTTGGGGTGCAATGATGGAAATGAAATGAAATGAAATGAAAAGCAGTTTTATAGAGCGCAGCAGTTGCCCTGAGGCGTCCAGGCGCTAAAACTAGAACAGTGTCTTCCAGAGAGACGATCCAGGAAGGGTCTGAATTAGTTAAACAAGAAGGTCTTGAGCTGTTTACGGAAACTTGCCAAATTGGAGTTGCTTCTCAGATGACATGGAAGAGTGTTCCACAGTCTGGACGCGTTGTAGGCAAAAGAGCGGCCTCCTGATCCAGCTCTGTAGATCCTAGGGACTTTTGCCAAGAAGGCATTTGATGAGCGAAGTGATTTATTGGGCTGATAGGGAAGGATTAGGGCATGATTAATTTCTGGGCCTGTCTTCCAAAAGGCTTGATGGGCAATACAGAGTGTCTTAAACTTTATTCTATCCCTGGCGGGAAGCCAGTGTAGAGTCCTTAGGCCATGCCTTATCGAGGTTCTGCGTGGGAGTCCCAGCAGAGTGCGGGCTGCACAGTTTTGTGTCCGCTGCAATTTTTGCAGGCTGTACTCCGGAGCCCCGAGGTACAGTGAGTTGCTGAAGTCAAGGCGAGATTGAATTAGTCCTTGAATCACTATCTGCTTGGCCTTAAAGGGGAGAAGAGGAAGGATTTTTTTAATCGACCTAAGGAGGCCAAAGCAGACCGCAGAAACCTTGGTTGCCTGGGTATTAAAAGTCAACGATTTGTCCAACCACACTCCCAGACTTTTTATATTATCACTGGGAGTGGGAGGAGCACCCATGCTCAGAGGCCATAACAGCTCCAAGGTGGTAGGGGCTGCGGGGCCTAGGAGCATGAGCTCCGTTTTGTCATCGTTGAGTTTCAGGCAAGACATGGTCATCCAGCTCTTGACCTCCTCCAAGCATGTCGCTAGGTTGGTTTGTGGTTGGCAGTTGTTCCCTTGCACAAGGGAGACCACTAGCTGAGTATCATCCGCATAGGTAATGATGTTAATACCATGCGGACAAACGATCCCAGCCAGTGGCCTCATATATGCATTAAAAAGTGTAGGGCTCAACGAGGAGCCCTGCGGCACCCCACATCCCAGCGGTCTGCTTGAAGAGACGGCCGAGCTTTCAAACACCTGAAAGGTGCGGTCGCTCAGGAAGGACTTAAACCAGCCCAGGGCTTCTCCTGAAATTCCTAGATCGGATAGGCGATTTAAGAGGATTTTATGGTTTACCGTGTCAAAGGCAGCGCTCAGATCGAGGAGGATCACTGCCACTGATCCTCCCCGATCCAAAATTCGCCTTGCCTCTTCTGTCACTGCCAACAGGGCAGTCTCCGTCCCATGTTTAGGGCGGAAGCCCGTCTGGGAGATGTCAAGCAGATGGTTGTGCTCGAGAAACTCAGTTAGAAGGATGTTAATATGTTTCTCGAGAATCTTGGCAAACCAGGGAAGCAGTGATATCGGGCGGTAGTTACTCAAATTGCCTGGATCCAGAGTGGTTTTTTTTAGAAGTGCCCGCACCATGGCATGTTTCCAAGCCAATGGCACCAGCCCTGTCTTTATGGAGGAGTTCAGAAGCTCCAAGAGTGTCGGAAGGATGATGTTGTCAGCTTGGATCAATGCACTGGGAGGGGCAGAGTCCAGTGGGGAGCCGGATTTTACTTGATGCATCAAGAGCCTAAGTGTGTCAAGGTTCATAAGGGTGAAATTGACCAGATGGTTCTGAGAAGGATTTCCTAATTTTGTGTCAGGGTCTGATTTAGGAGTGGAGGATTCAATTGCCCGATCCGGGAAAGAGAGATAAATAGTATTTACTTTGTGAAAAAAGAAGTTGACTAGTTCATTACAGCGGGAGGTTGGATTGTGGTTGCCTGTCGGAGGAGGTGGAATCGTTGTCAGGGTTTTTAGTATCTTGTATATCTCCTTGGGTTTGGATTTCGCCATCATTATTTTGCCATTGTAAAAGGCAGATTGAGAGGCTTTAATTTCAGATTTGTACGCCTTGATGGCTTCCCTATAAGTGGATTTATCTGCCTCATTAAAAGTCATGCGCCACCTCCTTTCCAGTCTCTTACAGACACGTTTCCTCTCCCTGAGCTCCTCCGAGTACCAAGGCGCAGTTTTTTTCTGTCTTTTTGGGCCCGGTGTGCGGAGAGGAAGAGCAATGTCCAGAGAGTTTGTGATCCATTCGTCAACTAGGTTGCTATTGACAGAGGGGTCAGCGACAAGAATGGGTCTAGTAGTGTTAAGGATGTTGGACCAGTTGTCTATATGTAGCTTGGGCCAGTTACGTACTTGGCATGGAGTGGGGATAGAGGCGGGGGCATTATGTGTGGTCCAACTAAATGGTACCAGGAAATGATCTGTCCAGGGGAGGTGGTTAATTGTGCCTACCTTAAGACGTTCGCAGTTACTAAATATAGGGTCCAAAAGATGCCCCCTTGTTGTGTGTTGGGTGGGAAACAAGTTGCTCTAGTTGCATTGCAGCTAGGCTTGCTGTGATTTCTGTGGCGGTGGTATCTGAAGTGTTATCAAAATGGACATTAAAATCTCCAAGCAGAGTAAAATTGGAGGGGGCAATGACCAGTTCTGCCACTACAGTGGGAAGTGCTGTTTGGAAGGTTTTACATGACCCTGGAGGGCGGTAAATAAGGATACCGGTAAAACTATAGTTGAGGGAGAATTCGATAGTGAAAGATAAGCTTTCACAGTCAGAGATAGTCTCCGGGGAGTAGCGACATGTATAGATGTCCTTAAATATAATGGCGACACCGCCACCTTTACCCTTAGGGCGGTCTAAGCGGGCTATTTGATAGCCTTGTGTAAGGGCTTGAACCACATCCGGTTCAGAATCTTGGGTCAGCCAGGTTTCGGTCATGAACATTGCGTCAGGGGCAAGTTCGTCCAGCAGTAGAGCTATTTCCACGCTGTGTTTTGGAATGGACCTGCAATTGAGAAGAAACATGCGATAGTCTCTAAAGGCGGGTTTGGTCGGAGGTTTGATAATCTCAGTGTTACAAAACGGGCAGCGGTGAGGAGTTTCTAGAGGGTTGAAATGATGACAGCAGCTTGCTGAGGTGGGTGGACGAAGTTGGAGTAGCAGATCCCCGTTATACGTCAACCTATTTTCAATGAAAGGAGCAGGGGGGGTGGCCCTTGGTCCAGGTCGGGCGCGGACGGGCGCAGACGGGCCCGCCTTTGGCGTGCCTTTGGCGCGCCGCTGGCGCGCCCGCTGCGCCCGCCCGCTGCGCCGGCGGGGAAGAGACTCCATTATATGGGACCCAAGATAGGGGGTGAAGCTACAGGGAACAGCTAGTGCGCTCACCTCTTTCACGCCTAAGATGGCGTCTACCCCTGTGCGCGCCTGCGTGAGAGCGGGGTTCTAGCCCCGGCGAGGGAACAAGGAAGTGAGTAAAAGAAACAATAAGTGCAATTGTAATAATCACAATTGCAAGTTGCACAAAGTAACAGTTTTAAAATGCGTTTTTTAAAAAGATTCTGAGCCTACCCCCGGCTTCCGCCTCAGGGGACAACAATTCTAGAAATGCGAGCCTGCGCCAGCGCGCCTTAAGTACTTCTAAGAGCGGGCTGCAGGGAACAGCTAGTGCGCTCACCTCTTCACGCCTAAGATGGCGTCTACCCCTGTGCGCGCCTGCGTGAGAGCGGGGTTCTAGCCCCGGCGAGGGAACAAGGAAGTGAGTAAAAGAAACAATAAGTGCAATTGTAATAATCACAATTGCAAGTTGCACAAAGTAACAGTTTTAAAATGCGTTTTTTTAAAAGATTCTGAGCCTACCCCTGGCTTCCGCCTCAGGGGACAACAATTCTAGAAATGCGAGCCTGCGCCAGCGCGCCTTAAGTACTTCTAAGGGCGGGCTGCAGGGAACAGCTAGTGCGCTCACCTCTTCACGCCTAAGATGGCGTCTACCCCTGTGCGCGCCTGCGTGAGAGCGGGGTTCTAGCCCCGGCGAGGGAACAAGGAAGTGAGTAAAAGAAACAATAAGTGCAATTGTAATAATCACAATTGCAAGTTGCACAAAGTAACAGTTTTAAAATGCGTTTTTTTAAAAGATTCTGAGCCTACCCCCGGCTTCCGCCTCAGGGGACAACAATTCTAGAAATGCGAGCCTGCGCCAGCGCGCCTTAAGTACTTCTAAGGGCGGGCTGCAGGGAACAGCTAGTGCGCTCACCTCTTTCACGCCTAAGATGGCGTCTACCCCTGTGCGCGCCTGCGTGAGAGCGGGGTTCTAGCCCCGGCGAGGGAACAAGGAAGTGAGTAAAAGAAACAATAAGTGCAATTGTAATAATCACAATTGCAAGTTGCACAAAGTAACAGTTTTAAAATGCGTTTTTTTAAAAGATTCTGAGCCTACCCCCGGCTTCCGCCTCAGGGGACAACAATTCTAGATGGAGTCGACTTTGTTGAAGGCGTGGTGTGGGCAGGGCTCGGTAGAGGAGCCGGAGTGGATGGTGTTCATCAGGCAGGTGGTGTCTTCGGTGCTGACAGGGGTCCAGGTGCAAAGGTTGGTGGTGGGGGGCGCTGGTTATGTGGTTGGGTGCGTGGTCATCGCTCCGAAGCTGTTGTGTATGTTGGCGATCTTGCGGCAGAAGAACGAGGCGAGTGAGTCGCAGAGGTCTTGCGAGGGTGTGATGTCGTTGTTGCAGGCGCTGAGGTTGGAGAGCTCTCTAATGATGCTGAAGAGTTCCTTGCTGTTGTGGGTGTTGTTGTCCAGTCGTTCTTTGAATGTTGTCTTCTTGGTGGTGCGGATCAGCTGGTGGTGTTTGCGGGTGGCGTTCTTGAGGGCATTCATGTGTTCTGCCGTCTGGTCGTGGCGGCAGGCTTTCTCGAGGGTGCGGCAGGTTTTCTTGGAGTTTTTGAGGTCGTTGGTAAACCACAAGGCTTTCCTGCTGCCGGGTCTGCTGGGAGGGTTCTTTAGTGGTGCAAGTTCGTCGGCGCAGTTGGTGAGCCATTGTGTGAGGTTGTGGGCTGCTTCGTTGGGGTCTGTCGTGTTGGTGGGAGGGTTCTGGCTGAGGGCGGTGGTGAGCTGGTCGGCGGTGATCTTGCTTCAGCTTCTGTGGGGAACCTGTTGCGGGTGGTGGTGGGTCGTGGTTCTCCTGAAGTTGAAGTGGACGCAGCTGTGGTCTGTCCAGTGTAGTCCGGTTGAGTGGCTGAAGGAGATGTGCTTGCTGGAGGAGAAGATGGGGTCGAGCGTGTGGCCGGCGTAGTGGGTGAGGGTGTTCACCAGTTGCTTGAGTCCGGGGTTGGCGAGGTTGTCCAGCAGGGCTGCGCTGTTGCAGTCCTTGTTGTTCTCCAGGTGGAAGTTGAGGTCCCCTAGGAGGATGCAGTCTGTGGAGGTGAGGGCGTGCGGACTGACGAAGTCTGCGATGGCTTCGCTGAATTGTGTGCGTGGTCCCGGGGGTCTGTAGATGAGGGTGCCTCTGAGGGTGGTCTTGGGGTCGGTGTGATTCTGGAAGGTAAGGTGCTCGGCGGCGGTGAGGGTGTCGTCGGAGTTGGTTGTGATGCGGATGGTGTTTCTGTGGACGATGGCGATGCCTCCTCCGGTTTGGTTGACGCGGTCCCTCCGGGTGATCTTGTAGCACTCCGGGATGGCTATGGCGATGTCGGGGGCTGAGGAGGCGTTCATCCATGTTTCTGTAAGGAAGGCGATGTCTGGTGATGTTGTGTTGAGGAGGTTCCGGAGTTCGACGGCGTGCCTGTGGACGGAGCGGGTGTTGAGCAGGATGCACTTGAGGTGGTTGTTGCTGGAGCTCGGCTTGGCGGGTGTGGTGCAGGTTCGGAGGCAGGTGAATTTGCAGGCTTGGCAGGTGAAGGGTCCGTGGGTGCGTTTTGGGGTGGCTTGGTAGCAGGCGGGGTTCCGGCTGGCGTTGAGTGCATGGAGGGTGGCGTCGTTGTAAGTTCATCGGGTGCGTTGGCATTATTAAGGGCCAGGGGTCCTGTCGCTGGGTCCAGGCGCGGACGGGCGTAGACAGGCTTGCCTTTGGCGCACAATCGACGCACCCGCTGCGCGGTTGTTTCGTGGTCTCCATAAGTAAGGAGCCGGGAGGGAGGAGCAGCTGGGTGGCGGGAGCGGGGCGGCGAATGGGGTGGAGGGGGGCTGGGCCGTAGGGAGGCAGCGGCGGGAAAATCAGGTGGTGGGCGGCTCAGCGGCGGCTGGGTCGTCCAAGTCGGCAGCGGCGGCGGGATCAGCTGGATGAGGAGGCAGGCTGGGAGACAGCAGCGCGTGCGGGTGACCTAGCCTAGAGGCAGGGTCAACGGTCACTCCCTATGCCTGCAAGCAGCCCCCTTAAATAAGGATCCGGGAGGGAGGAGCAGTTGGGTGGCGGGAGCGGGGCGGCGAATGGGCTGGAGGGGGGCAGGGCCGCAGGGAGGCAGCGCAGGAAAATCAGGCGGTGGGCGGCTCAGCGGCGGCTGGGTCGTCCAAGGTGGCAGCAGCGGCGGGATCAGCTGGGGGAGGAGGCAGGCTGGGAGACAGCAGCGCGCGGGGATGACCTAGCCTAGAGGCAGGGTCAACGGTGCTATTTACAATGAGGTTTGAAAACTGTCCCAAACTGAAGCTGCTTCTAGGTTCAGAGCTATTGATCGAACACATTTAGAAAAGGTGCTTGCAGTAGTAGATAATAGCATTATTACACTTTCTTCCCAAATTTACACATTAGACAATATTGTTTCTTCTGTCATTGATATTGTGCAAGATGGTGTCTCTGCTTTGTACCATGGTCAAAATCAATTGCGTTCTATTATGCAGTTTGCATGGACATTACAAATGTTAAAGGCTGGTAAGGTGCCTTGGGACTAATTGAACACCTCTTCTCTATTTTTTTACCAGTTAATCTGACTGTAAAACAAAAATTTATGTCCATGAAAGATGCTACATATTCATTTTTGCATATTATAAAGTTAGAACCTTTACCGTTTTCTGTAGCCGAAACAAATTCTGCTGTTTGGCTTATTCATGGGTTAATAACGTTACCTTTTCCTCCGTTTTAAATTTGAAGCATGTATGAAGCACTATGCCATAGGTAGATTTAACCATTAGGTAGCGCATATCTTCATGAAGTTTGGTCTCTGCCATTTCACCTATAGGTGCCTGAGGGAAGGTAAAGAGGTTTACTTAAAAGGTAAGGATTGCACTTCAAAACCCAACCACTCATTGGTCTGTAGGAATATACAATTGCACAGCTCTTGTAATTCTGACACCCCTAATTTGGCTTGTATTTTAAAAGGTACACCGGCCCCGGCAATTACACAGACTTTCACGTTGTTAGCAAATGGTAGTTATTTACTTTTAAATAATGAAGATTGCTGTGGTATACTAGCAGGGATTCCATACATTGTGACTGTGTCCCAACGTGTAGTCTGTTGTAAAAATGTGCTGTTCCCTCCCCCGTATGGGAAGCTCCTTGTATCCATCTGGCCTTCCATTCCGACCTTGAAAGCAGAGTTCAACAAGATGAGTCGAACCTGGCCTCTTTTGTCTCAAAAAGAAGTCGCCCTTACATCCTCGCGTGAAACATTCGTCCTTCACGTGGCTAGCACTCGCACCGAGGTACATGCCCTTCTGAATACTGACCTCCCCTTGTCGACCACAGGCTTGGCGCAATTTTTTAAAGTAGTAAGTTCCAGCCTTGTGACTTAATTCCAAACTATATTTGGTGTGATACCGGCATTTTTTCATTCTATTTTTTCCAGCCTCTTTGGCGGTTTACCGTTAATTCTTGCCCTGACTGCCGGTGTGCTGCTGTTAATTTGCTTGCTCAGAAATGGCTGCACAACCTGTGTCACACGACAATCTGCCCCAGCTGCTTCTACTTCTCAACCGGATGCTTGATTACCATGGAACGCTGCCACTGGCTACGTTGAATGCAACATATGGATTATCATTTCGATTCTCCTATTTCACATGCGTGCAGCCTGTCTTCTATTGCCTGGATTGCTGTTTTGAATAGGCTCTGGATTTGTGTCTCTGCAACACGGTGTCTCCCAACCCGGATTATGATCAGCTGATTAGCCCCTTAGTTGCTCATGAACTTCAATGTTCTGGCATCAGGATTATGGCCTTTGCTGCGATGCATGGAGTCCTAGAAAATTGGAATATTTGTGCAGGGGCACATGACTTCCTGGCACGCAGTTATATTGAAAAATACCCGAGTTGTCCTCTGATGGTGCCAGAGGCACTGTTGTAAATCAACGGCGATTAGGTTAAGCATTAGCAGAAGACATGCTGTATTTGACCATTATCGTAGCAAATAAACCGACTCCATTTTGTATTCGTACCAGCCATTTTGTATGCCATACATTACCATGTGCTCATCATGTGCTTTGTCCTACCTCCTTGTTAACTGCGCCTGGAATCTGCCCAGCAACAGACTATATTTAGCATCCCCCACTTTCAGCATGTCCAGACATGCCCCGTAGGGTCTGCGGCTGTTACTAATTAGTTCCAGATAGCAATGTGTTTACTAGTTTCTGAAGACTGTTAACTCCGCCCACTCATCGATTGTGCTTTCCAATATGTCCTTATATGTACATAAAACTGCTCTTGTATTTTGTACCGCCTTCTTTGAGTCCCCTCATTGTGTATTAAAGGGGCCATGTGCTTTAGTTTGGTGTGCTACTCTATGCAATACTGAAGGGTGTTGTGTGGACTGTAGTACCACTATTAAAGGTTTAATATACTTTGCTTTTGTATTTTCCAGTTTCTGTGCCAACTTTTTCCTATGGTCTGAGGACTCTGTGCAGAGCAGGGCGAACCCCTTGCACTGGTAGGCCTAGCTGAGGCTTGCTTACTTCAGCACTAGCTATTGAAGAACATGTATGTTCCTTTCCATTACTGAATTGGATGGCTGAAATGTTTTCGTATGAAAACAATGACTTCCTATTGGAGGCAGTTGCAACGTACTGTGCCTATACACTGTTGGATTGAAGTGGCATTTTATCCTGCTTCAAAACGTGTACTGGACTCATGATTTTTTATTCAGCTTTTTTCCTCTCCACACATTGTTTGTATTTGATACTAAACTGCCCCAGATTGGTTTTTAAATTATATGTGGTTAAATAATTCGGAATGTACTCCCAATTTTCCGTTATGGCAATTTTTGGACTTGGTTCTGTCTCACTCGAACTTGAACTCTGCGTTAACATATTGCTCCCCGTTTTGTACGTGTTACGATCAAGGGAGAGTGTAGTGAAAGCAGGGCCTTATTTGCGCACATTGCTATGTTAGCATAGGCTAATTAGAAGTTTAAACACCATTTTACCTTTTGCTGCTTTTGCACATGACACTGCATATAGCTGTTGTTGTAAGTTCGGCTGCGTGAATTCCTTCACATGAGAATGGCTTGTTTTCGGCATCCCTAGCCTTACACTGCGACCTAAGTCTGCACAGTGAGTGCTAAGGCCTCCAAGGATATCATAACAATGTTAGCTGTTGTTCGGGCTGATTGGCTCACAATTTAGACATAACATACATGCAGCTGCAGCTAACTGAGATTCTGGCGCCTTTAATATTGCACTGTAGGCATGATTTGAGGCACTTGGAGAAAATCCGTTACCAGAGAGCTCTAGGCAGATCCTGATGTGATTCACTCCTGCTGATCTTGGAGGTATGGGGTCCCCTATTTAAGCCTAAGCGACCTTCTATATTTTATAAAACATAGTTCCTAGCTAGGAAGGGTAGCATACAAGGCACTATAGGACCTGTTTCCACTATCATTATAATATGATTTCTCTTTTTCTGTTTTATGGAATTGTAACAATGCTGATCATATTATTTCTAATCATAGTCTGTTTGTGTTAGCAAGAATACTGCATCTTAGAGCATATCGTTAAAATACATATTTTAAACTTTCCTGTGTCTCTTTTTACTCCTATTATGGACTGGTATGAGAATAACAAATGAAAGAGTGTTCTTGATTCCCACCATTCCTGAGAGTAACCTAAGTCGCATGTTCTGGGTTGTCTAATCATTGGTTCCTTTGCTATAGGACGAAGAGCTAATGTGACACTGATGCTAGTCGGTTAGGGGTTCTAGGTACTGAGGTGAGTTTTTTGGTCCACCACAATTCACTGAGGTCCTGGGTCTCTGTGCGCAGTTCTGTGTATGAGCAGAATCCCTGCAACAGTATTGCTGAGCTCGGCTTGCGCTACCCAATCCTGGTACCTTAATTTAATGAGGTCTTTTGAGGTGAATGATGAAGGATCAGTATTAGCCCAAGTTCCCTGGAGCCCAATATTGAACAATAGTCTCCTCACACTGCTCAACCAGCTTTTTTTGTTAGACTTGTCCAGGCAACGAACTTCCGTGAGAGCATTAGCATAGGAATGCAATTCCACAGTGGGTGTTATCCTCCTCAAAACAGCAATGGGTGAAGCTTAGGTTTGTCAGCAAAGGATTTCCTGTCCATATCCAGCTTTAAGGGGTGGAGTGGTGTGCTCGGTACATCAGCACCAAACTGCTCAAAATTTATGTTCGGATCTGAAAAGGTCATCCATTTGTCAAATTCCCACAATTCGGCTCTTAAAGAGCAGACCTCACTGCTTTTGAATCATAAATTTGTAGAACAGCTGCAACCTGTTTACTAGTCAATGTGTGGTGGTCCTTCCCTAGAACCCCCACTCTTTGCTAATGCTTCAGGATCATCTTGGTCACATGCGGTTTCCAGGACATGCTTTCAAATAATTTTATGCCCAGATAGTCTAAAGTATTCACTCTCTAGAGTGAAATTCCACCAACTCTGGGTCTCCCCTGTAGGACTTATGGGGGTTTATGGACATAAATTTGGTTTTAGATTTATTTACCTCTAGTCCTCGCATGTCCCCCTGCCCAATGAAGGTGCATCTACTGGATGCTGTGATAAAAACTGGACTACACTATTCATGTAGAGGGAGAAAAGAGTTGATGCCAGCATGCGCCCTTGGTGAACTCCCCTACTGATGTGGATTGTGTCAGTAAGCTGACCTTTATCGGCCCACCGCACTCTAGCATAGTTGGCCTCATGAAGGCGGATGACCAAAGATAAAATCTCACTAGGTATCCTTATTTCTTTTATCACATGCCACAACTTCTTTCTTGGGACGAGGTCTAAAGCTGTCTTCAGATCAATAAAAGCAACGTATAAGCTTCCCTGACCAATGACCATGTTTTTCCAAAATAAAAGAAGAAGGCGTGAAACACCTGGTCTAGTGTCCCCATCTTCTGTCTCAAACAAGCTTGGTAGGGTGTTATAATATCATTGTTTTTTACCCAATCCTGAATCTTAAACAGAAGGGACCGACAAAACCCTTTTTGTATTGAGTTGATGATGCTGATAGGCTTGTAGTTAGAAGACTGATTCCTGTCACCTTACTTAAATGAAGGAATCACCCCTGCATCCTTCCAAGACCCTGGAATCGGAGCATCCCCTGCTATGGCATTACAGAGTAACAGGATATAGCATGACCAAAAAACTCTTTCTTGTAAAAAGAGACACCAGGGATGCCGTGGAAACCCGAGGCATTTGCTTGGACAATTGAATCAATGGAATTCTGGATTTCTGGGATAGTGCAAGAGCATCTACAGGACAGTCAATCATGTGTGATTCTGAGAATAAGTGCTGAAGGGATCGTGCCAAGCAAAAACTCATTTGATCGCCCCACACAACCATGGGCCAGAGGTTTTTGGAGTCTTTGCAATTGGCATGCCTCTTTGATGAGCCACTGCTAGAAATGGGGGTCTCTAGTTGGCAAGGGCTAGCACCTTTGTCCAAGTAGGGACCCTTCTTCCTTGTCAGGATAAGGGAGTTACACTCCTAAAATTACCCCTGCTCACCCCCTTGGTAACTTGGCACAAGCAATCAGGCTTATCTTAGAGGCAGTGTGTAAAGCATTTGCACCTAACCAACAGTAATACAGTGTAAGCACTACAAAAGGACACCACACCAGTTAGACAAATAGCCAATATTTTTATATACAAGACCAAAAACGATAAGGATCCAAAATACAGTACTTAAACATCTATAGTTATCAAAAACAGTTTCTTGATGTCGATAGCTCCGTCCGGGGCTATCACGGCATCATGAGCAAACAAATCCAAACAGTTCTGGCTGGTCACGGCATCGCGGCCCAGCTAGGGTGTCGGGAAGACCCGCAAACAGTACCTGTTAGAGATGCAGGGTGCTGAGGCCCTTGAAGTCACTTGTGTTGCAGGTCGAGCTCCTTTCGGTTGGGATCAGGAGCGCTGGCATCGGCAGACGTCGGCGGCATGCGGGGCCCTCAGGTCGCTGTATGAGCAGCAGCTCGGTGGCGGCGTCAGATGGCATCGTCGTTGAGACCAGGGTCGTGGTGCAAGGTGAAGGCGGTGCTCGTTATGGTGCAAGCAGCGGCGTCATCGTTGCTGAAGCGCTGTCATTGGCTGACGAACTGGAGTCGATGGTGCCAGCATGGGTAGGCCAAGGCTGCGGTGTGCGGGATGAGGGTGGTGCATCAAATAACTTTACGAGTGGTACCCTGGAACCACGGTGAAAGCAGCAGCGTCGATTTTAGCATGGAGCGTCGTCGTCGGGGAGGCCAAGGTGTCATCGTAAAGGAGGGTGGTGCGGAATGCGGTGCCCACAGGTCGGGATGCGAGCATCAGCTCGGTGGCAGCGTCCGCAGTCGTCTTCAGTGAGACCAGGGTTGTGGTGCGGTGCGGCATTGCGTCGGTGCTCTCTGCGGTGCCCAGGCTTCGGTATGAAGCGGGCTGTGGGAGTGCGGTGTCCACAGGTCGTGATGCAAGCAGCAGCTTGGTGGCGGCGTCAGCAGGCATCGTCGGTGAGACCAGGGTCTCGGTGCAGCATTGCAATGGTGCCCTCGGTGGTGCCGTCAGGACATGGAGTCAGCAGCGGGGTCGTAGATGACGCCAAGTTACTTTTCCTCTGTCGCAGCACAAAACACATACAGCTAGACTCATCAAGCATTTTTGCGAGCGCAAACGGTGCGAATCGCAAAATTCAGCCGTTTGCGCCCGCAAAAATGGCATTTGGAATTCATCAATGGGTCATGAACTCGCAATTTGAAAAATCGCAAATAATTGCGATTTCTTAAATTGCGATCGCGTTTAAGGAATCTCAATTAGAGATTCCTTAAATGCTATTCATGAACCTCTTAAAAATTGCGAATTCGCTATTTTTTACCGCTATTTACTGCGAAGTCTGATTTCGTGGTAAATAGCGAAAACTTAGAAAAATGCACATTAGTGTATTTTTCTAAGTGGTATGTTACACACACATGTGCTATGGACATGTGTGTGCACAACATCAGTCTACATTGACATTTCAGGGGTGCTGCAGGGTGTCCTTTGGACACCCCTGGCACCCTTGAAATCGCATCCTTATTTGTGATTAGCAATTTGGTAATCGCAAATAAGGAGGCTGTAGGAATCACAATTTATTTTGCGATTTCTACATGAATCCCGATTTGCAAGTCCTTAATAGCGATTCCTTAATAATCGCTATTAAGGACTCGCAAATCGGGACATTGATGAATCTGGGTGATAGTCCCCAGTGCTGTGGGCAGAAGAGATTCAAGTCTTTGCAGTTCCTGAGACTTCATGAACAGGGGGCAAGCTTTACCTCAAGCCGTTTGAGAGACTCACAAATTAGGTTGCAGAAAGTCCAGTCCAGGCCTTTCACTGCCCAAGACAGAAGCAGCCACTGCAGGTCAGCCCAGTGAAGCACTCAGCAAATAGATTGTTCCTTCTTACAGCTTCTCCGGCTCTTCTTCTTGGCAGTCTTCTTGATCCAGATGAGTTCTAAAGTTCAGGGGTCTGGGCCCCAGAATTTGTAACCAAAAATCCTTTGATCCTCTAGGCAGAGGGTGTCTGTGCCCAGCCAGAACCAGTTTTGCCTTCTCTGGTGTGATTTCCCGGCGTGGGGTGGAGACCGCATTGTCAGAGGCAGACCAGGCCCTTTGAGGTGCAAGGAAATCTCCTCCCTCTTCCCCCTTCTCAGCCCAGGTCTATTCAGCCCTTTCCTGACCTACTTAGACTATCGGGAGCCACCCTTGCTTTCTAGCTATCTGTTGTCCAAAACCCAGATAGTCAATCCACATTCCAGCAGAGGCACACAGGATGACTGAGCAAGAAAATACCTACTTTTTAAAAGTGGTGCTTTCAAACACAGAATGTAAAAATCACCTTCCCTAAAAGATGTCTTTTAACATTCTGAGCTCAGGCACACTAAATTGGAATTTCTACCTTTTTCCCTGGGTCAGTTTAGGATTAAAAGATGTTATAATCAAACTGCCCATTCTGGCATATGGGAACAGGTAGCCTTGCAATAGGTAAAAACGAAATGGGCCCTAATTCACTATCAGGACATGCCACACACACCAGGGCATGTCCTTCCTTTCACATACACTGCACCCTGCCCACAGGGGTACTTTTTGCATACTTTAGGGGTGCCTAACATGTAAGAAAAGGGAAGGTTAGGGACTGGACAGTGTGTGTCGACATGACTGTTACAAACTGTGCGCAGACTCTGCAATGGCAGGTCTGAGGTACCTTTTCCGGGCCACTCACATGGGTGGCACAATCCGTGCTGCGAGCCCACAAGTAGCATTTGGTTCCCAGGCCCTGGCACATTCAGTGCACTTTACTAGGGGCTGACAAGAAAACCAAACAGCCAATCATGGAAACACCAATCCAAAACATACTTTACCACAGGAGCACTTGCACTTTACCACTGCTCAGTAGTGCGAAAAGTGTGCAGAAACACTACGCCAGCAAAAACAGGGTCCAAACCGGGAGGGCGGAAAGCAAAAACTGGAAACATGCCTAAAGATGCCAAGACTAGCAGCCACCAACTATTCTCATCCCACTCCCTTTTTTTTATTTTACTAGGGCAATCCTTAGAGGACCTTCTCATGATTCTTACACAAACCACATTCTTAGATTTGATGGCCAGAGAGAGTTGGTTTCTTAAACTTCTGCACTCTCGATTGAATTAGGCTTTCAATTCCCTATTATTAGGCCTAACATTAATATCATGCACAGACAGTTGGAAATTAATATCTGGGACCGCAATCAGCCCTCCTGGCTCCTCGTGCAGAGCGGCAATCTCTTGCATGTATGCTAGCAAATCCTGGTTAATGAGCCGAAGCTTGTCTTCATGGAGAATCATCTTTTGCCACTTAAGGCGGCGCTTATCATTGGATGGGTGTACCTCCCTAGTTATATGATGGTCTCTAGGACTACTATATCAGCAATCCCAAGGGGTTGCCAAACTCAGACAAAGTGGATTATGGTCGCTATGTAAACTCGTGCTTACAACCATGTCAATAACAGAAGACTATAGCCTCAAGTTTAACAAAATATAATCAATGCGACTCATAACATTTATTCCATTAAAAGTGTTGACTCCCATTCTGTCAGTCTGTGTCCTTCCATTTGTAGCCCTCAACCCGAACTCCAAAGTCAAGGCTTTTAGTTGAAGCGTAGCTTGCGAGCATTTTTTAACAGGGGATATATCTAAACAAGGATCGGACCACAATTCATCTACCTCCTTCATTTCACCCACATCTTCCTTGTCCAATGGTAATATCAAGGAGGTGATCAAAACTCTTTCGTTCAAAAGCTACTCCAGTTTTTGTATAGTAGATGATGGCCTGCCCCTCCTAGTTCCTCTTGCATTGACATTATAAATACAATAGTAAATTCAGAGTGTCCCTTAAGTCAGATTCCCAGGATATCTGGACTGTCAGAAGGTAGCTGTGAAATTGTACAGCAGAGGGTAGCCTGACCCATATCAGCAAACCCCCACCCGAGCGCCCAGGTTTATTGGAAAGGACAGGGAGACAATAGCTGACATACCCAGACTTGTGTACTGACTCTACACTCCTAGTTTCCTGTAAAATATAAATATCAAAAGTATCTACAAAATTATTCCAATGCATAAGAGTCAGTTTACTCTTCACCTTTGCCAAGTTCCATGAAACTACTGAAAGCATGGGCATAGATTTAAGGGGGGAGGGAGTCTGGGAGATTGAGACTAAATGAATGTCTTTTTCCAAAGGGCAGACAATTGGCGAATCTGCAGCTATTTCTACAGCAGAAGGGGCCCCACTTTGTATCACTGGAACCAGCAGTCCAATCCACCAAGGCTGTTACGCCACTCCGCAGTCACTAGTAATGTCAGTTTCAAGTACCCCATCTTCGGGGGGATGCTTTAAATAGCGTTGGGTGAAACTGGAAGGAGCTCCATGATTAGCAGAGTGCTTCGGCTCTGAAGTCAATCAGTTTTACCCAAAGTAGAATCTTGTCCTGGGAAAACTGTTGGAAAGTGGGGAACAGGTACAGATGGGCTTGTTACCGGTTGATACTTAAATTGCATATTAGACATTGCAGGGGGACATGATCTGGCATCAAATGCTATAAAGCTTCCAACCAACCTCTCATCCACCAGAAGTAATTCAACACAATCAGTGGGGCTATTGGGGAACTCACATCTTGGGGAACTCACATCTGGCCCTAATCATGTCTTTCCCTATTATCTACATCATCTCACGTGACCGATCCAATTGATTGCTTTATTCTTTAGTGGGTCTTCTTCCTCATAGCCCATATGTGAGAAAAATGTGGGCACATTGATCATATTGATTTTACAAGGAGCAGAGGAGGTCAGGAGCTCCTGGGCCAGGGGCGGCTGCCTTGGTGCATTTCTGACCAGATGTTCCGTTAAGTAACCAGTTCCTCTAGGGTGAGGGTAGCCTGAGACTACCCGGATTGGTTCATTCGGATACCCTAAGAGCTTTGTGCCGGCATTCACAACAACAGATCTTCTATCTGCATTTACATGCTCTGCCCTGTGGAAAAAAGGGAGAATCCCTATGGGCTCATGAAGTTTTTGTTTCTCAACTGATGTGGCTACTAGGTTGTTACTCTCGGAGGATGCTGCCGTTGTTTGTGTGCAAACCCCATCTCTCCTTGCTAGCAACTGTTTCAACAACCCAGTAAGACCTCCTATCTCAGACCTGAGAGCCTCAATTTTTGCTATAAGGTTGCTGATTTACTTGTGGACATCTGGTTCAAAGGACAGAGGTCCCACTGCGGATACTAGGTGCGCACCCTCGACCAACTGATCCTCAATGTTCTAAGAATCATCAGCCATACTTCAGAGGGCTTCAAGCCTGTTACTACAGGTAATATCTGGATCAAGCGGGCCTGATTCTAACAGGGTGTCTGGTTCTGCCGTGTTTGGGCTTGCTGGCTTGGGGGTACCTACTGTCTGACTACAGGTATTACATTTCTTAAACATCTTAGGAAGGATTTTTGTGTCTTATTACCCGCACTTGGTGAGGAGCATCTTAAACTATGGGTTCAAGCAGCCGCTGACAGATCCAAGATCTCCTCACATTCGACCAGAAGGCTATCAATACGGTCAAGCATGCAGTTCCCGCTAGAATGCTTCAGAACCTTTTAAACTTTTTTAGTTTTTGATACTGCTACTGCTGCCCCACCATCAGCAGCCTTTCTCTTGCCCATTCATGTACTCAAATATAAACCAGGCTCACATCATCACTCTCCCAGAGCTCAAGATACAAAAATCTCTAACAACCAATTAGTTTGGGGTCCATCTGATGATAAAAGCTAATGAGGAATGGGCCACTTTCAAGCTCTGTTTACAATTAGAATTTGTGATACACACAGTACCTTAATGTCCAAAAAGCAGTTCTTAGGGGGGTGGTTCAATCCAGCCTCTTCCTAGCCCGCCCTTGGCCCGGGCTTTGCATGGGCATAGCCCGGGTGCATCCTGTGCTGCGGTGCTGCTGAATAGGCTATGTAGCTCTTGGTTCTGAACCTTCTTGTTGATGTAGTCTCTGGGAGTCAAGCATACCGTCCTCTGCAGACAACTGTATCCCACACTGCCTGGCTGCTGAAAGCGCCATGTAGTACGTCCTGGTGGAGTCCCGGCCTTTTGCGGGGGCTTCCAGTGCTGGGGCTTCTGGTAAAGGGAGGCCCCTGTGCTCATTGCAGTCTCTGGAATTAAGCACCTCCCTCCCTGCAGACAATGGTTTCCCCCAGGAGGACAGCAGGCTGTTGCCATCAGTTTAGTCACTGAATGATCCTCTGAAGGAATGGATCCCTTCTCCAATCCGAAAGTGCTGTTAGGCACCTTACACAAATGCCCCACAATAATGAACTGTCCAGGCTTGAACCAGGTAAACCTTCAAGTTCAGGTTTTTAAAGTCTTTATTTCGATTCATAAAAAAATCATAAAAGACAAATAATAACAAACATTGCTTAGTTAAAAAATACATAATCTTTAGGTTCATAAAACTAGTATTAAATGACATAGGAGACAAACCTGAAGAAAAATTACTAAAATTAAAATACAACAGTAAAAACGGGAGAATTTACAGATAAATTCAAAACAATGTTTAGTGGCATAAACAGAGATGGACAGTCTGGTTTTATGATGCTAAATAGATCGTAAAGGAGCATTTACATGATCAATAAACTGTACAAGAATCTGATCAGAAGGGAAAAAAAAAGTAAATCACAGCAATCACAATGGTTATGCTAAGGTTTCGACCTTATTATCCAGGCCCACCCCAGGTATTTAGCCAAACACACTGAAATGACTTCTGAGGTGTTAGTTGTTAATACACAGATGGCCTCGTCAGATCTTCTTATGGGCAGGCGCTGGAACAGTGGCTTTAACCATTTGGTTCTTGGTGCCAAATATCTTGGGCATGCAAACAGAAAATGTCCTACGGTTTCCTTGTGGCCAAGGCACCATCTACAATGGTCCGTAGTACTCGTTGTCCAACTTTTCGTAAATGTATTCAATGGCAAAGCACCCACCCGAAACTGATGGTAGAGTTTCCTGTCCAATGTTTTGGAGATTATATCCCAGTAATGTTCACGGGATGAGTCCAGCTTAAAGGACAGAAACCTACCCGTGAGATTGGTGGAGCTTGAAGCATTGACTCTAGTCTGACGAATCGTGGCCCAATACAGTTCTTTAAAAGCTGGTTTAGATGGAAAAGTACTAGTAGTGGGAGATATCCAAAGCTGCTCTAGCCCCATATCCGTCAGAGTAGATTTTACCATTTTAAACCATTTGATTTTTCCTGAGCCCCCGAGTGACCTAACTTCAGCTACCTCATTGGCAAATAGGTTAAGTTCAGGGGTTGTCCATAATCGCCTCCAGAAAGCAACCAGTCTGAATCTGGCCATCTCATTGATCGGAGGACAACCCATGTCCAGGCAAAGAGGAATAGAAGGGGACGACGGTGGCAAGCCCACCAGGTTACGCAAAAATTTGCATTGTATTTTAAACAAACCCGTAAGGTCCATATAACCCGACAGATCTGCACCATATAAAATTGCTGGATTGATTTTGGCGTCATAGATCTTAAGTGCCGGAGAAACCCGCTTGGTGATGGATCTTTTTTGTTCACTTAATAGACAGCCGGTGAGGCGGGCAAGCTTCAGGTGTTGTGCACCATCTTGAGCTTTCCATCTCAGACGGCTGTCCAAAGTGACCCCCAGATATATCATGTTCTCCACTTGATCCAGTTTAACACCACCCATACTAACTGTGCACCGGACAGGGCGATTCTTAGTTAGGACCATGAGCTTGGTTTTCTCGACGTTCACCTTTAGGTCGCTGATGACACAGAACTCCTCAAAGCGGTCCAACGCCCGTTGTAGACCGCAGCGTGTTCGGGAGAGGAGAAGGGTGTCATCAGCGAAGATGAGCATCGGGACTCGCTGTCCTGCAAGCATCGGGGCGTCCGTCGGAACATCCTTAAAAAATTTGACCACTTGGTCAATAAACAATAAAAAAAGGGTTGGTGCAAGAACGCACCCCTGGCGGACACCTCGGGTCACTGGAAAGTGTTCCGTCACTTGACCCTGGCCTCACCATCTCACCCTCGCGAAATTGTCCTCATGTAATTTAATTATTAGGACCAGTAACTCCTCAGGCATTCCCAAGCTCCTCAAAACTCCCCACAGTTTGTCCCTCGGGACTAGATCGAACGCGGACTTCAGATCAATGAACG
Source organism: Lissotriton helveticus (assembly GCF_964261635.1). Taxonomy (NCBI): domain Eukaryota; kingdom Metazoa; phylum Chordata; class Amphibia; order Caudata; family Salamandridae; genus Lissotriton; species Lissotriton helveticus. The sequence goes on from NC_136063.1 coordinate 88,764,454, forward strand.
CTGCGTAGATGGTACCGCCGCCAAGCTGAACCACCTTCCAGTAGATCAGACAAAATCTGAACACCTGGTCGATGGTGCTTGTTCCTGATCTGAAGCCCGCCTGCATTGGAGATAGTATGTCCTCTAGTTCGATCCACCCTTGGACCCTACCCAAAATCATACGTGCAATGAGTTTTTGTGTTGTGTCGATGAGGCTAATCGGGCGATAGTTACCAGGAATGGACCTACTGCCCTTTTTGTAGATAGGTAATATCTCAGCCCCCTTCCAGGATTTGGGTATGCTTGCACCAGCAGCTATGGAATTGGCCACCTTAGTTAGGTAGGGCGTCCACAAGGCGGGGTTAGTTTTGAACAGGTCGGCCGGTATAAGATCCATGCCCGGTGCTTTCCCTCGCATATTAAGGCCTATAGCCAGCTCAACCTCTTTTTCCGAGAAAGTGATAATCTCGGTTTGCAAGGGTGGCTGTGGTACCATCGCCCGGAAGCTGGGGGGATTGGGGTTCTCAGCACAGAACTGGGTTGAATAAAATGTTACCCATTCCGCAGGGGACACATAGTTTACAGGGATGCGTGCATCCGGGTCCTTCCCCCACTTAACTATTTCCCAGAACTTGATGGGGTTATTTGATGTAGAAGCCTCCAATAAATCCGACCAATGCTTATCCTCCCACTCCCGTTTGGCTTCCCACTGCGTTTTCCTATAGTTTGCTCTAGCTTCCTTCACTGAAACCATAATCCGAGACTTAACTGCTCTAATAAGTTGGGTATGGGCTTCCATACATTTATTGTTATACCATTTCTTAGGACAAATCGGTATTTTACGGTTTGCCTGGGGCCGTGGTTGTGAGAGCATGAACTTGAGGTCTGCAAAGCAACGGTCATGGAGTTTTATAATGTTGATTGCCATTTCGGAATTGTCCCCCAACTGATCATATGCCAACATCTCACTATATGTGTTGCTAATCTTTGCATTGACCTTATCCCTCAATGTAACATCCTCCACAATTTTGGACCATTTTAGTCTCTTCCTATCATTCGTTAAGAAAGCGTCCCCAGTCTGTGAGATACCTGGGTTCTCAGATCTCACTAAACCCGGTATCCTTAATTTTAGGGACAGGGGGTTGTGGTCACTTTCTGGGCGGGGAAGTACTGCCATATCCACCAGCAGGGGCCAGTCTCCTAGTTTTAACAGGATATAATCGATACAGCTTTTTCTTAACCCGTTATCGAATGTAAAATTCGCTTCCTGGTCCGATTTTGCACGGCCATTAACAGCCCGAAGACCCCTATTGAGACAAAGAGCCGTCCAATTCACTGCTGCCTCTGTTGTGGTTACTAGTTTGGTGGACATCAGATCAGGAATACCCCATACTGCATCTTCCGCGGAGCCCCAACTGTCCCCTGAGTCCGGTAATGGCTCAAAGGTACAGTTTAGGTCTCCAGCTAGGAGAGTGGCATGATCACTATCTAAGTCTGCCAGGATGTTATCCAATGTTTCCATCAGGGGTGGTGGGCGGCCTCCTGGTAATCCTCTGGCATATATATTAATCAGGATCAAATCCCGACAACCAGTCCTACTCAGCTTAATGATAAGGAGATCAGGGTCTTGTACTATGATTTCTGTGGAATAAAATCCCAGGGATTGTTTCACCCAAATCAGTAAACCCCCTGAGGCTCTCCCTTTGGCACTTCTAATTGCAGGTTTAAAGAAATGTATGTATCCCTGCCTAAATGTTGGTTCGATTGCCCAGGTTTCCTGGAGTAGGATAATATCATATTTATCCATAAACTCCAACCAATCGTCAGAATGGATACGGCTTTTAACCCCCGCAACATTCCAGGACACAAGGGTGAGTAATTCTGGGGCATGGACCACAGAGGGTACCGCCGAGTCCAAAACTACTAGAGTGCCCTGACTGTTCACAGTGTCCCACCCATTTTTGGTGCACCCATTGGTGCTCTGATTTTCCCCTATCTTCAAGGACACTTCCATTTCCCTTAGAGGTGACATGGGAATTCTTACTGTTATTGAGGCCCCCATTCGCTCTTCCTCTAAAATTACAAGCTGCGAGGGCTTATCGCTCTGTCTAACTGTCTGAGACCCAGGATTTACCATGGGTTCGGTTATGCAAGACCGACATTGAAGTCAATCGTTGGCCTCAAGATCAGATAATGGGCCAAATTGATTAAAAAGAAATGGGAAGTGTGAGGGTTGGGGAGTCCTCATGGTGGGATGGTTCCTGATGGTAGGTTGACCGTGTCTGGATCCCGTTAAGATACTACTCTGCCTATGTGGATAAAAATATGCTAGGCTCAGTGTCTGAACATCCCCCTGTCTGGCAAACCTTGCTTTTCTACTGATCATTTCTACCACCCAGGGGTCCTTAAACGAGATTAAAACACAGTCACCCTCCAGATCTTTTGTGCCATGACCCACCCAGTCCGCTCTTCTCACAAACAGAATTTCAGTTGGCAAAGAGGGAGGTAACGGTCGGTTTTTATTTAACCAATAGGTCACCTTATTACGCAGGTCGCCGAAAGTCTCCCTCTTGCCAGGTGGGAGGGGGGCTACACCGGTCAAAACTATTGTATATAGTGCAGCCTCAATAGGGAGGTCGGCCCGCGGATTGGTATGCCTGCGATGTTTTTCTACCAGAGGTTTTATGGTGTTACGGTGATGGTTAACTAAAGGCCCTTGGGGGGGAGGCCGGGAGGTATTCAAACTAGATTGAGCCAGGGAGGGTGGTTTGATTGAGTGGGGTCTAGCAGGGTTTAGACTATCCGATTTGGCCGTTGGCTTCATCTTATGCGTAAATTGAGATGGGACTTCAGATGCATTATTTGATGTAGTCTTACGATCTCCTCCCCTCGTTGGTCTATTAGTTGCTACCCCAGGGAGTTTATTATTAAGAGAGGTGGGAGTATTTGTTGGCTTAGCGGCTGGATGTATTAGTTTTGCCCCCCCTTGGCTCGAGCCGGTTAGAGATAGTAGTAGGGCTGAGTTCGTATTTACTACTGCCTCCATGGTGTCTATTTTTAAAGTCATTAACCTGGTCCGCTCTAGAACAGGTAATAAAAGATTTTTCATCAGGGCCTCAATTTTAACCAGCAACGATTCATCACTGTTTTGACAAGTAGGACATGGGTCGGAGGATCCTAAAAAGGTAAGGGGAGGGCATAGAACATTGGGAAATGTACTGGGACGTTGTTTATCGCTAAGATTACCCATAACTGGTGATGTGGGATTGCCGTGGGGATTACCAGTGGTATCTTTTACTTTTAGTTTAGGCATTTTGCGTTCTCTCCCCCCCATATAGCTCATATCGTGCTTTCTCTTCCTTGTAACCTTATCGGTGCCTACCGAATCCATGTGTGTCGCTCTACTGGACACAGTTTTTGGAGAGTCGGAAGGTGAGTGGGGGGTTTCTGAGGTGTAAACTGACTCAAAGCTAACCTGGGATGCGGTTTCTGTACTTGGCTCAAGATCAGCCAGGTGGTGTTCAACATGGACTGGTGTATGTACAGGAGAATCAACCCCCTCACTATCCATATGCACTAGGGCCTCGGTGGTAACTGAGTGGATACAATTAAAGGCTGCATGAGCTTGTGCCGCGGGGCTAGGGATCGTGGCCAGCTTACCCAATGAAGAACGCTTTCCACTAAGTAAGTCAAGTGAAAGGCGTTTTTCTACCATGGCAATTTCTTTTTCGAGTATTCCTGTGGCACGAGTAATAAAGGCATCCAATGGCCCCGAAACCACACCTTTGGGAGTTTGGACTTGGACTATGCGTGTTTTGCCTGAACGTAATGACATATTTCTAGGATGCACAAATAAAAGAAATGGCAACTAGACACACTATTTACACAGGATGATTAAACTAACATAAGAGTCCTCGCAGGCAATACAATGTGTCTTGAGTCCAGGCACTCGGGGATGTAGAAATAAGCGGATAAAGGTTAACTGTTCCGCCTACCTTGCTTGTGGCACAAAACCAAAATAGGGGTTATGGGCCGGGGCCGTCCTCTGCCGTCCTCGAACGGCCTCAAACGGCCCACTCTTAGCCCGGTCTTTGCTCGGGGCTGCGTCCCGCGCTGCGGGAGGGATGGTCCCAATTATACCAGCGTTGAGGGCGGTGGGCGGGCCGACAGGGAGAGCGGACCGGAAGTGGTAGACGGTCTAGCAGGGACTCCTGGGTAATGGAGTCCCTGACGCTCGCAGCCCTGCAGCCCTCAGCCAAAGATGAAACAAACTTCCCCCGTAGAGTCCGAAGCAGATGCCCCTCACTGCCTCCGGCGATGCGGCACCCGCGGAGCGGGTGCGGCGAGGTCCGGCGTCGGGTTTCTCACTGTCCGGTGAGCGCGTCCTGGCAATGCGCTTACAGCAAGTTTTACAAATGTCCCACTGGTGGAGTTGCAGCTGGGGGTTTAAAAAGCCCTCAGGTGGGCGGTGGGCCGGCCGACAGGGAGAGCGGACCGGAAGTGGTAGACGGTCTAGCAGGGACTCCTGGGTAATGGAGTCCCTGACGCTCGCAGCCCTGCAGCCCTCAGCCAAAGGTGAAACAAACTTCCCCCGTAGAGTCCGAAGCAGATGCCCCTCACTGCCTCCGGCGATGCGGCACCCGCGGAGCGGGTGCGGCGAGGTCCGGCGTCGGGTTTCTCACTGTCCGGTGAGCGCGTCCTGGCAATGCGCTTACAGCAAGTTTTACAAATGTCCCACTGGTGGAGTTGCAGCTGGGGGTTTAAAAAGCCCTCAGGTGGGCGGTGGGCCGGCCGACAGGGAGAGCGGACCGGAAGTGGTAGACGGTCTAGCAGGGACTCCTGGGTAATGGAGTCCCTGACGCTCGCAGCCCTGCAGCCCTCAGCCAAAGGTGAAACAAACTTCCCCCGTAGAGTCCGAAGCAGATGCCCCTCACTGCCTCCGGCGATGCGGCACCCGCGGAGCGGGTGCGGCGAGGTCCGGCGTCGGGTTTCTCACTGTCCGGTGAGCGCGTCCTGGCAATGCGCTTACAGCAAGTTTTACAAATGTCCCACTGGTGGAGTTGCAGCTGGGGGTTTAAAAAGCCCTCAGGTGGGCGGTGGGCCGGCCGACAGGGAGAGCGGACCGGAAGTGGTAGACGGTCTAGCAGGGACTCCTGGGTAATGGAGTCCCTGACGCTCGCAGCCCTGCAGCCCTCAGCCAAAGGTGAAACAAACTTCCCCCGTAGAGTCCGAAGCAGATGCCCCTCACTGCCTCCGGCGATGCGGCACCCGCGGAGCGGGTGCGGCGAGGTCCGGCGTCGGGTTTCTCACTGTCCGGTGAGCGCGTCCTGGCAATGCGCTTACAGCAAGTTTTACAAATGTCCCACTGGTGGAGTTGCAGCTGGGGGTTTAAAAAGCCCTCAGGTGGGCGGTGGGCCGGCCGACAGGGAGAGCGGACCGGAAGTGGTAGACGGTCTAGCAGGGACTCCTGGGTAATGGAGTCCCTGACGCTCGCAGCCCTGCAGCCCTCAGCCAAAGATGAAACAAACTTCCCCCGTAGAGTCCGAAGCAGATGCCCCTCACTGCCTCCGGCGATGCGGCACCCGCGGAGCGGGTGCGGCGAGGTCCGGCGTCGGGTTTCTCACTGTCCGGTGAGCGCGTCCTGGCAATGCGCTTACAGCAAGTTTTACAAATGTCCCACTGGTGGAGTTGCAGCTGGGGGTTTAAAAAGCCCTCAGGTGGGCGGTGGGCCGGCCGACAGGGAGAGCGGACCGGAAGTGGTAGACGGTCTAGCAGGGACTCCTGGGTAATGGAGTCCCTGACGCTCGCAGCCCTGCAGCCCTCAGCCAAAGGTGAAACAAACTTCCCCCGTAGAGTCCGAAGCAGATGCCCCTCACTGCCTCCGGCGATGCGGCACCCGCGGAGCGGGTGCGGCGAGGTCCGGCGTCGGGTTTCTCACTGTCCGGTGAGCGCGTCCTGGCAATGCGCTTACAGCAAGTTTTTCAAATGTCCCACTGGTGGAGTTGCAGCTGGGGGTTTAAAAAGCCCTCAGGTGGGCGGTGGGCCGGCCGACAGGGAGAGCGGACCGGAAGTGGTAGACGGTCTAGCAGGGACTCCTGGGTAATGGAGTCCCTGACGCTCGCAGCCCTGCAGCCCTCAGCCAAAGATGAAACAAACTTCCCCCGTAGAGTCCGAAGCAGATGCCCCTCACTGCCTCCGACGATGCGGCACCCGCGGAGCGGGTGCGGCGAGGTCCGGCGTCGGGTTTCTCACTGTCCGGTGAGCGCGTCCTGGCAATGCGCTTACAGCAAGTTTTACAAATGTCCCACTGGTGGAGTTGCAGCTGGGGGTTTAAAAAGCCCTCAGGTGGGCGGTGGGCCGGCCGACAGGGAGAGCGGACCGGAAGTGGTAGACGGTCTAGCAGGGACTCCTGGGTAATGGAGTCCCTGACGCTCGCAGCCCTGCAGCCCTCAGCCAAAGGTGAAACAAACTTCCCCCGTAGAGTCCGAAGCAGATGCCCCTCACTGCCTCCGGCGATGCGGCACCCGCGGAGCGGGTGCGGCGAGGTCCGGCGTCGGCGTCCGGCATCGGGTTTCTCACTGTCCGGTGAGCGCGTCCTAGCAATGCGCTTACAGCAAGTTTTACAAATGTCCCCTTCAAGTTACTTCACCCTCCAATTATTCCTGGCAGCTATCCCTAAAGGTTGCAGCCAGCTGGACATGAGTTGCTGAGGGCACTGTCATACGTGTTAGCACTTGTAGTCCTGAATGCACTGGCTTGTTACCTTTGGTAAGAGCTGCTGTGGCGAGATTCTATTGTAAGGCGGGTGAGCGGACCACATCAAATATGCCCCCTCGGGGGTGGGCGAATGGCCGCACAACTTACTGTACAGTTTCAGACACGCTGTTGTTCACTGCAGGCCTGTGACACAGGATGATGCACTTACGTCCACTGCAGACTCATGACACAGAATGATGCACCAATGTCCTCTGCTGGCTTGTGACTCAGGATCTGCTAGAGGCCAATTATAAAGTCCAATGGTGAAAGGAGCTGCTTGGAAGATGTGACCGGGGCAGCACAGATTCCAGATTGCCTAGCAACCAGATACAGGTGTGGAATTGGCTTTATAGTCCCGGCCCTAGTAGGATGGCTGCTGAGTGGGAGACTCATTTACTGGTTGTATAATCATCAGGCTCATACCATGACCTATTCTGAGTAAACTAACTTCCTGATTGTATAAACATCAGGCCTAGTCTGGGTGACTCATTTCCTGATTGCATAATCATCAGGCCCAGTCTGGATGACTCCTTCCCTAATTGTATATTTACCAGGCTCATACCATGACGTGTTCTAGGTGACTCCTTTCCTGATTGTATATTCATCAGGCCCAACCTGGGTGGCTCAATTCCTGATTGTATAATCATCAGGCCCAGACCATAAGGTAATGGAGTCAGCACAACAGGTACACACAAACCATATGGGGTGAGAGCACACACTATCAGATGCACAAGTGGAAAGCACACAGATTTGCCACACAGACGCATATGGGTTCTAAATGTGGGTTTATGCAGAGTGCATCCTCCAAGATCGCACAGTGCCTGTCCAGGAATACACAACACAACAAGCGTCATATAAGGTGGTGTATGTCTCCACGACAATTCCCTCCTTAATGACAACCGTACTGGCTGTTGCTTCCCTACACAAGGAAGGACGAGTTTCGTGGGTTGTAAGCAGTGAAATTGTTGTATTAATCGAGGTGCATGTAGGTTGTCAACGGGCTCCCAAGACTGCTCTTTAGGTCCAAACCTCTTCCAGTCCACTAAACAACTCCATCTTCTAGCTCTCTCTCCACGTCAATAGGTGCTGGTGCATGGCGTCTACGCAAATCTAGGTGGTTTGATGAGTGAGACAAAAAAAGACCTGGTGAATTCGAGAGGCCTTTGGTAAGGCTAAAGGTACTGCTACAGGGTTAAGAACCTTGTTGATGGTATATGGTCTAATGAATTCTGGATTCATATTTTGATTACCCTGTAAGTCCAAGTGGTTAGTCGATAGCCAGACATGGTCTCCGACAGCATACTTGGGGTTGGGAGATCTTTTTCTGTCTGCATTAAATTTGGCCTTACATTTGGCTAGTTCAAGATGTTTCCTGGCTTGGATGTGAATTGTTCTCAAGGTTTGGTGGTGTTCTACTGATGTTGGGTTCATGGAGTGCACCGGCCATTCAAAGAGCAAAATACTTGGGGGATAGCTAAAAGAGGATACCCTAACGCAGAATGTTCAGTGTTATTGTATGTGAACTCTGCCATACAAAGATGCGCAGTCCAGTGTTCCTTTTGTTGGGTGGCCAACAGCGTGGTTACTGTTCTAATGTTTGGTTCAGTCTCTGAGTAAAGCGGTCCGTCTGTGGGTGGTAACTCGTGGATAATATGACATACAATTTCAGCAACTCGCAGAGTTGCTACCAGAACTGTGCAGTGAACTGTGCCCCCTCATAAGAGATCAGAGCATTGGGTATACCATGCAGACTTAAAATATATTGGGTGAATATACGAGCTAAGGTTTCGACCAAAGGCAGTTTGGGTAAAGCAATGAAGTGCCCTACTTTAGTTAAGTGACTTAAGACCACAACCAGAATTACTGTGCTTCCTTGACTGATAGGCATTCCTACAATGAAATCCATTGATACCATGTGCCATGAACTAGGAGTTGTCAGCAGCCGTCGTAACAACCCACTAGGTTTTTTGTGTTTTGCCTTTGTTTAGGCACATATCATGCAAGTCATGATGTGTCTTCTAATGTCTTCTTTTAAGGTGGGCCATCAAAAATGTTTTTGAACTGCTGCAGTGGTTTTTTGAATTCCCAGGTGCCACGCCAAATCTGAATCGTCGTACCATGTAAGAACTTTTTGTTGTATAATGTTGCAGGGATTCTGTTCAGTCACAGAACTGTGCACAGAGACTTAGGACCTCAGTGATTTAGGGGGTGCCAAAACTCACCTTAGTACCCAAAATCCTCTACCAGACTAGTATCAGTGTCACATTAGCTCTTCGTCCTACAGCAAAGTCACCAATGATTAGACAACCCAGAACATGCGACTTAGGATACCTCAGGTAAGGTGGGAAACATAAGCACTCTTTCGTTATACTCTCATACCAGTCCAGAACAGGGAAGGGAGACACGAGCAAGTTTAAAATATTTATTTCAACGCCGTGTTCTCAAGTGCTTCAGAAAAGGGGGTGGTGATGAACAGAGTGTCTGAATTAAGCAGACCACTCTTACCCAGTCCAAAGATCAGGGCTTGATCCATCACCGTTTTTTAGCTCACTGCACCATCCCAGCTCAGAACCTGGCTACATGCAAATTAGTCTGTTCCTGTCCCAGTGCATGATGGGAACAGGGCAAACCAAACTACCAAGCCAATTCTTATACTGGGAAGGAAACAAGCTACCGGGGACCGGTTTCTGGCATTTCAGCCGTCGTCGGCCCGGCTTGCTTGAATCCTGATGGTGCAATGAGCAAGGGACTCACATCTGAGTATACCCTTCCACGCTTATGGTGGACAAAATGATTCAGAAAAGGGGGTGGTGATGAACAGAGTGTCTGAATTAAGCAGACCACTCTTACCCAGTCCAAAGATCAGGGCTTGATCCATCACCATTTTTTAGCTCACTGCACCATCCCAGCTCAGAACCTGGCTACATGCAAATTAGTCTGTTCCTGTCCCAGTGCATGATGGGAACAGGGCAAACCAAACTACCAAGCCAATTCTTATACTGGGAAGGAAACAAGCTACCGGGGACCGGTTTCTGGCATTTCAGCCGTCGTCGGCCCGGCTTGCTTGAATCCTGATGGTGCAATGAGCAAGGGACTCACATCTGAGTATACCCTTCCACGCTTATGGTGGACAAAATGATTCAGAAAAGGGGGTGGTGATGAACAGAGTGTCTGAATTAAGCAGACCACTCTTACCCAGTCCAAAGATCAGGGCTTGATCCATCACCGTTTTTTAGCTCACTGCACCATCCCAGCTCAGAACCTGGCTACATGCAAATTAGTCTGTTCCTGTCCCAGTGCATGATGGGAACAGGGCAAACCAAACTACCAAGCCAATTCTTATACTGGGAAGGAAACAAGCTACCGGGGACCGGTTTCTGGCATGTCAGCCGTCGTCGGCCCGGCTTGCTTGAATCCTGATGGTGCAATGAGCAAGGGACTCACATCTGAGTATACCCTTCCACGCTTATGGTGGACAAAATGATTCAGAAAAGGGGGTGGTGATGAACAGAGTGTCTGAATTAAGCAGACCACTCTTACCCAGTCCAAAGATCAGGGCTTGATCCATCACCGTTTTTTAGCTCACTGCACCATCCCAGCTCAGAACCTGGCTACATGCAAATTAGTCTGTTCCTGTCCCAGTGCATGATGGGAACAGGGCAAACCAAACTACCAAGCCAATTCTTATACTGGGAAGGAAACAAGCTACCGGGGACCGGTTTCTGGCATTTCAGCCGTCGTCGGCCCGGCTTGCTTGAATCCTGATGGTGCAATGAGCAAGGGACTCACATCTGAGTATACCCTTCCACGCTTATGGTGGACAAAATGATTCAGAAAAGGGGGTGGTGATGAACAGAGTGTCTGAATTAAGCAGACCACTCTTACCCAGTCCAAAGATCAGGGCTTGATCCATCACCGTTTTTTAGCTCACTGCACCATCCCAGCTCAGAACCTGGCTACATGCAAATTAGTCTGTTCCTGTCCCAGTGCATGATGGGAACAGGGCAAACCAAACTACCAAGCCAATTCTTATACTGGGAAGGAAACAAGCTACCGGGGACCGGTTTCTGGCATTTCAGCCGTCGTCGGCCCGGCTTGCTTGAATCCTGATGGTGCAATGAGCAAGGGACTCACATCTGAGTATACCCTTCCACGCTTATGGTGGACAAAATGATTCAGAAAAGGGGGTGGTGATGAACAGAGTGTCTGAATTAAGCAGACCACTCTTACCCAGTCCAAAGATCAGGGCTTGATCCATCACCGTTTTTTAGCTCACTGCACCATCCCAGCTCAGAACCTGGCTACATGCAAATTAGTCTGTTCCTGTCCCAGTGCATGATGGGAACAGGGCAAACCAAACTACCAAGCCAATTCTTATACTGGGAAGGAAACAAGCTACCGGGGACCGGTTTCTGGCATTTCAGCCGTCGTCGGCCCGGCTTGCTTGAATCCTGATGGTGCAATGAGCAAGGGACTCACATCTGAGTATACCCTTCCACGCTTATGGTGGACAAAATGATTCAGAAAAGGGGGTGGTGATGAACAGAGTGTCTGAATTAAGCAGACCACTCTTACCCAGTCCAAAGATCAGGGCTTGATCCATCACCGTTTTTTAGCTCACTGCACCATCCCAGCTCAGAACCTGGCTACATGCAAATTAGTCTGTTCCTGTCCCAGTGCATGATGGGAACAGGGCAAACCAAACTACCAAGCCAATTCTTATACTGGGAAGGAAACAAGCTACCGGGGACCGGTTTCTGGCATTTCAGCCGTCGTCGGCCCGGCTTGCTTGAATCCTGATGGTGCAATGAGCAAGGGACTCACATCTGAGTATACCCTTCCACGCTTATGGTGGACAAAATGATTCAGAAAAGGGGGTGGTGATGAACAGAGTGTCTGAATTAAGCAGACCACTCTTACCCAGTCCAAAGATCAGGGCTTGATCCATCACCGTTTTTTAGCTCACTGCACCATCCCAGCTCAGAACCTGGCTACATGCAAATTAGTCTGTTCCTGTCCCAGTGCATGATGGGAACAGGGCAAACCAAACTACCAAGCCAATTCTTATACTGGGAAGGAAACAAGCTACCGGGGACCGGTTTCTGGCATTTCAGCCGTCGTCGGCCCGGCTTGCTTGAATCCTGATGGTGCAATGAGCAAGGGACTCACATCTGAGTATACCCTTCCACGCTTATGGTGGACAAAATGATTCAGAAAAGGGGGTGGTGATGAACAGAGTGTCTGAATTAAGCAGACCACTCTTACCCAGTCCAAAGATCAGGGCTTGATCCATCACCGTTTTTTAGCTCACTGCACCATCCCAGCTCAGAACCTGGCTACATGCAAATTAGTCTGTTCCTGTCCCAGTGCATGATGGGAACAGGGCAAACCAAACTACCAAGCCAATTCTTATACTGGGAAGGAAACAAGCTACCGGGGACCGGTTTCTGGCATTTCAGCCGTCGTCGGCCCGGCTTGCTTGAATCCTGATGGTGCAATGAGCAAGGGACTCACATCTGAGTATACCCTTCCACGCTTATGGTGGACAAAATGATTCAGAAAAGGGGGTGGTGATGAACAGAGTGTCTGAATTAAGCAGACCACTCTTACCCAGTCCAAAGATCAGGGCTTGATCCATCACCGTTTTTTAGCTCACTGCACCATCCCAGCTCAGAACCTGGCTACATGCAAATTAGTCTGTTCCTGTCCCAGTGCATGATGGGAACAGGGCAAACCAAACTACCAAGCCAATTCTTATACTGGGAAGGAAACAAGCTACCGGGGACCGGTTTCTGGCATTTCAGCCGTCGTCGGCCCAGCTTGCTTGAATCCTGATGGTGCAATGAGCAAGGGACTCACATCTGAGTATACCCTTCCACGCTTATGGTGGACAAAATGATTCAGAAAAGGGGGTGGTGATGAACAGAGTGTCTGAATTAAGCAGACCACTCTTACCCAGTCCAAAGATCAGGGCTTGATCCATCACCGTTTTTTAAATCGATTTTGGCCACTATAGGTGTGGCAGGGTATACTCAGACATGAGTCCCTTTCTCACTGCTCCATCAGGATTCAAGCAAGCCGGGCCGAAGAGGCTGAAATGCCAGAAACCGGTCCCCGGTAGCTTGTCTCCTTTCTGGTAAAGAATTGGCTTGGTAGTTTAGTCTGCCCTGTTCCCATGATGCACTGGGCCAGGGACAGACTGATTTGCATATAGCCAGGTTCTGAGCTGGGATGGGGCAGTGAGATAAATAACGGTGATGGATCAAGCCCTGATCTTTGGACTGGGTAAGAGTGGTCTGCTCAATTCAGACACTCTGTTCATCACCACCCCCTTTTGTAAATCGATTTTGGCCACTATAGGTGTGGCAGGGTATACTCAGACATGAGTCCCTTTCTCACTGCTCCATCAGGATTCAAGCAAGCCGGGCCGAAGAGGCTGAAATGCCAGAAACCGGTCCCCGGTAGCTTGTCTCCTTTCTGGTAAAGAATTGGCTTGGTAGTTTAGTCTGCCCTGTTCCCATGATGCACTGGGCCAGGGACAGACTGATTTGCATATAGCCAGGTTCTGAGCTGGGATGGGGCAGTGAGATAAATAACGGTGATGGATCAAGCCCTGATCTTTGGACTGGGTAAGAGTGGTCTGCTCAATTCAGACACTCTGTTCATCACCACCCCCCTTTTGTAAATCGTGTTCTCAAGTGCAGCATCTTAGCTAATACAAGCAGACATATGATAAGAAATAAGATTGTCAGCATAGTTACTATTCCATAAAATACAAAGGGAGAAAGCATGTTATAATGCTAAATGAAAACAGGTTAAATATATACCTATATTTCACCCTCCCTTGCTAGTAGGTTATTTAATAACTACAGAAGGTCTCTTAGACTTGCATAGGCGACCCCATACCTCAGAGTTTAGCAGGAGTGAATCACATTGAATTCTGCACAAGCTCTCAGCATACGAAAGTTCTCCAAGTGTGTTCAATCATGCCTACACAGTGTATTATTAAAGGCACCAGTATCTGAGCTGTCCGCAGCTGCATATATGTTATGTCTAGAACGTGCACTGATCAGTTCGAACAAAAGCAACAGTGTTGATAACCTTGAAGGCCTCGGCACTCACTGTTCAGACTATGCTTATGATGCAAGTCTAGCAACGTGGAAAAACAAGTTTTTCTCATGTGAAGCAAATCTCTCAGCCTAAAGTGAAACAATAACTAACGTGTGTTTTGTGTGCAACAGAAAGCAAAAAGGTAAAATGGTGTTTAAACTTCTACTAAGCTCATGCTAACTTAACACTATATAAATGCAAGGCTCAGCCCCACTACACCCTCCCTTGATCGGAGCACGGATAAGAAATGTGGGCAAAGCAGGAACGCAGAGTTCAAGTTCGAGAGATAGAATCAAGTCCAAATTTGCCATAATGGAAAAAACAGGAGTAAAACTCTGAATTTTGAAAAACAAATAACCTCAAATTAGTAATCACTTTCGGGCATAGCAAAGCCAATAGGCCTTAAAAAAATAGCCAAAAAATCTGATGTCCAACATGTGACTCCGGTCTTGAAAGAGAGAGTGCAGGAAATGCACCTCACTCCAATAGTGTATATGCACAGTACGTTGAAACAGCCTCCAACAGGAAGTCATTGTTCTCATCCGAAAACATTTCAGCCATCCAATTTAATAACGGGAACGAACATACATGTTCCTCAATAACCGGAGCCTCTAGTACCATCAGAGGACAACTCGGATTTACTTATATAATTGCGTGCCAAAAATTAATGCGCCGCTGCAAAAATATTCCAACATCCCAGGACTCCATGCATCGCTGCAGAGGCCATAATCCCGCTGCCAAAACAAAGCAATTCATGAGCAATTAAGGGGCTCATCAGTTGATCATAATCTGCATTGGGAGACACCGTACTGCAGAGACTCAAATCCAGAGCCCATTCGAAATCGCAGCTCAGGCAATGAAAAATAGGCTGGATGCATGTGAAAAAAGAAAATCTAAACGCTAATCCATAAACTGCACTCAATGTAGCAAGAGGCAGCGCTCCATAGAAATTAAGCATTCGGTTGCAGAGCAGCAACAGCTGGGGCAAATCGCCTCGTGGCATCCATTCTGAAATAAGCAAAGCAGTAGAAGTACTCCGCCAACCAGAGCAAGCATCAAGGGAAATCCACCAAACAGGCTGGAGAAAATCGAATGAAAAAATGTCGGGAACACACCGAATATAGTTTGGAAAGAAGTCACAAGGCCACTACTAACAATTTAAAAAAAGTGAGCCAGCCCTGTTGTCAAGGAGGCATTAAAGATAGTGTGAATTAACTCCCAGAAATGCAGAGGCAGGTCGGTATTTAATAAGGCATGCACTTCTGTGCCGGTGTTTGCCACGTGAAGGACACATGTTTCACTGGCCGAAGTAAGGGCGACTTCTTTCGGGGACAAAAGAGCTCTTATTCGTCTCATCTTGTTGAACTCTGCCTTCAAGGTCGGAGTCAATGGCCAGATGGAAACATCCAGCTTCCCATGTGGAGGAGGAAACATTATGTTTTTACAACAAACTACACATTAGGAGACCGTAACGATGTAAGGAATTCCAGCTAACATCCCACAACAATCTTTATTATTTAAAAGTAAATAACTACTGTTTGCTAGTAATGTGAATGTGGGTGTGATAGCAGGCGCTGGTGTACCTTTTAACCCATTGACCGCGGCGGGAATTCCGCCGTGTTGCAGGTGATTTATGACGGGGCGTGGTCAGTACGGCCCCCGGCCGTCCTCTGCACACGCCCACCATGACATAGGACCGCCGGGGGCCGTTGGGGGCCGGGGGCCGTCCGACGCACTCAAAGGGTTAAATTAGGCGCATTCTGGTTACACGAGCCATGCAATTGGATATTCCTACACACGAGTGGTCCGGTGTTGTTGTGCAATCTTCACCATTCAAATAAACCTCTTTTTCCTCCCTCAGGGACCTATAGGTAAATGGAAGAGACCTAGCTTCATTGAGATAAGCGGTACCCAGAGGTTCATACCTTCCAATAGCATAGTACTTCATGCAAGCTTCGAACTTGAAAAGATGGAAAGGTAATGTTATTAGCCCATGTACGAGCCACACAGCAGAATCTGTCTCGGCCACAGAAAACGGCAAAAGTTCTAACTTCTCAATATGTAATATAGAAAAAGTTGCATCTTTCATAGACATAAACTGCTGTTTGTCAGTCAAATTAAAAGAGGCAAATAATGAGGATGTGTTCATGTGGTCCCAAGGCACTTTCCCAGACTTTAAAGTTTGTAAAGTCCATGCAAACTGCATAATGGAACACAATTGATTCTGCCCATGGTACAAAACAGAGACATCTTCTTGCACAATATCAACAACAGACGAAACAGTGTTATCTAATGTGTAAATGCGGGAAGAAAGTATGTTAATGCTGTTATCCACAACTTCTAGCACTTTTTCTAAATTAGCTTGATCTATAGCTCGTAAGCGGGAAGCAGATTCAGTTGGGGACAGTTTCCAACCTTCGTTGTAAATAGCATATATCCACCTTTAGGATCTGCCGGAAACACCGCCCTTGACAAAGTCATTCAGATCAAGATCGCCAGTCAATTTAGACAAATGAAGCTTAACTAACGCTAAAGTGGAGTGTTTGAGCCAATTCTGACACAGCTTGCCTACAGAATAGGTAGTCACAGACGCAGCGCGAGTGTGCAGAAACCAGTGTAGCTCACCTGAGCCAACCAGGAGGCTGCGGGAGGACGCGGCAGGCGGCGGCCACACCCCCTTCCTACCGGGCATTTAAAAATCAGACCTCGTGCCTCCCGCTTCGCGGGAGACGCAGCGCGAGTGTGCAGAGACCAGTGAAGCCCACCTGAGCCAACCAGGAGGCTGCGGGATGACGCGGCAGGTGACGGCCACACCCCCTTGTTACCAGTGGCTATTTAGTTAGCTTCTACTTCTGGCCCCGTGGAACGCACCGGGCAAAGCCCGGGCCAAGGGCGGGACCATCTGTGGCCGTCCGGGGCCAGACGAGGCCGGGCCGTGCCACCCCCCTAAGAACTTGCACAACGTAGTGATTCTACCCACAGGTGAACTGGTCGCTCTGATAACTCTAAAGGGCTAACCTGATTTACGTTTCATATTCTTCACCTCGCCAACTTTTCCATCAGGGTTCTGATCCCAAAAAAATGCCTATACAATTGGACTAAGAGGGAAAGCCAGGATCTAAATCTACCAGTGGAAGTCTTATGGGAACATTAGACAATTACATCACTCGGGTCTCAGCTGCCCTGGATCGAGAGATAGTGGAGGTCGAAAAAAGACTTTCATCTGAAATATTCTCGAAAAGGTCCTCCCTGGGGTTAATACGGCATTGCACTACCCCTGAGAACCGCTTAAGTCAACGCCTAAGTGATTTAGGATTGCCAGACACTAGCATAAAGTCAGATTCACTCAGCAACATCTCCCTGGGGAATAGCACACAGATCTCACAGACAGGTAGCACTATTCAGGAGGAAAACGTGCTTTGCACGATACCCCCCTCGATTAAACCCGCTTGCCATATAACTGATTCGTCATTCTCAAGTAATATACCTACAGGAAAAAGAAAGCGAGGGGTGGGAGACCTCAAAGGTAAACAAGCAAAAATCCCTAAACTAGTGAACAAAGGGGCCACATTTCTGGGTGTGCAGAACCATATACAGGTTGAAACTCCTGCACAGAATAATAAGAATATACCCCACCTGTCAAAAAATGGCCAACCATACCAAATTGAAAGACCGACAACAGCTGTGCAAGGTGATGGTGTACTGATTGGGCAGGTTGAACAAATAATTAAATCCCTAATACTCCCTCTTATCGAGAGACTAAAAATAATTAATGATAACTTAGGTAAGCTCCAACAGGCCACCAGTGATAACACTAAATTGTTACATTCTTTAACACATTCTTTAACAGATAACAAGAAGGCGGGAGTAAATACTACACACGCAAGTGAACGGTTGGATATTATCGAACCCCCTGCATTAATCCCATGTGATCATGCACTTCCAACAGATAAAGGTACCCTGACTAATAGTGACAAAATTCTAATAGACACAAGGGACAGAGCCCTGGGCATCGAGGGAAGTCAGTGCTGCGCGGGGGTTCAGCAGACACATCATGTGGATGGTATTCAATCAAGCTTACTGGGGACTGGACCTATTCATTCTAATAGGCCGGTCCAGGGTATATGTAACCGATCCACTCTTGATTTACCCCCACAAAGTACTCCTCTAGTGTTAATCTTGGCCAATGTCCCTCCTCTCCGACAAGGTGAAAGAGAGGACTTTTACCAATTGAAAAATAAGGTCACATACAGGCTATCGCGAAACACTGTAGGCGGCCATATGGTAGTACATAATATAATTATGGTCCGCCGAGTTGCATGGCTGGGACACTCTAGGAAATCTAGAGAAGGTGACTGTATAGTCATAAACTTCAACAGCCCGACATCAGTAGCTAGGATCCTTTCGGACGTAGAGCGAAATTCCTTGATGGGGGGGGCAGGGCATTGAAATATTGCCCCTCGGGTTCTTCTACAAACCAGGACATCAGGGTGCTCCCAACAACCTGCTTCACAGGAATAGGGCGACTGTTAATAATCCCTGTTATTCCAGGGGGCCAGGAGGGTGGAATTTAATACCTATGAAACCCAACGGAGCCCGAGTGA
This sequence comes from Lissotriton helveticus, assembly GCF_964261635.1. Taxonomy (NCBI): domain Eukaryota; kingdom Metazoa; phylum Chordata; class Amphibia; order Caudata; family Salamandridae; genus Lissotriton; species Lissotriton helveticus. Next base: position 88,782,903 of record NC_136063.1, read on the forward strand.
GAGGTGGTCCAGGAGATATCTCAGATGTTGAGGTCACAAACACATTTAATGCTCTTTCGGGCCTCAACGACTGTGACTGACTGGGTGGTAATTCACCTAGCTATCCCCCTCAGGACGGCAACAAAATCTTGCCTGTTTATCCATTACCTTGGGCTAACCAGGTGAATGGTAATAACAACTCCTCTGCAGCTATCTCTAACATCAATGTTTTTACTACTCCCCCTGCAACCACCTCCCCCAAGAACAATTGATAGCATCATGGATGGCGTGGGCAAGCTAGTCTCATGGAATATCGCTGGAATGCGTTCCAAGCAGGAATCCCAGGATTGGCTAAATTTTGTAAATAGCTTTGATGTGTGCATTTTGCAGGAGACGTGGCTGTGTCAACCTTCTTTTGCTCAGGGATATTTGAATTACTCTGTACCAGCAACAAAGGGTCCCAAGGGGCGACCTTTGGGTGGCTTGACCATTTGGGTCTGGCAGAGCTTGTCGCTCACTGTCAAGGTGTTAGACATTGGAAGTAAAGATATCCAACTTATTAGAGTGGACCTAGGCCGCCTGGGATGGCTTGACATCTACAATGTCTATGCCAGGGGTAACAAGGGTGGGAGGTCAGAAGTTTTAGGGGCTTTGTGTTCCCTCCTTGAATCCCACTCTCTGGATAATAATATTGTTTCTAGCTGGTAACCTGAACCGAACCTTCGAACCTCTGGCTATTTATGATGATTTTGCTGGGGATGAAGAGGACAGGCAATGGGGAGTCCCGAAATTAGATTTGAACCCTGTCAATCGTTGGTCGGAGGATGTTATCTGTTTTAATGCTATATGCTACGAAAGGGGTCTTAGGGCATTAAATGGGAGGACTAAGAGCGATAAGACAGGGGCATGCACTTTCGATAATGGGCGTCATATGAGCAGAATTGACTATGTTTTGTGCAGCATGAAACTATGGAACCTAGTTTGTGACATGGAAGTCAAATGGAGGATTGAAAGTGATCACAATCCGCTGTGCGTGCAGCACAAATGGTGGACATCTGACAATGTGACCCCGAATCTTGAGGTGGATAGCGCACCTTAGATTGTCCCTACAAATGATATGCGTAGGCTAAAGTGGGCATATGTTGTGACCAACCAACAGGCCATGGATAATATTAACGCTGAGGCGGATAAAGCAATAATGGCTATCGAGCAAGCTAACACAACCGAACCAGGAACGAACAAAGTAATTAAAATTCATGATAACCTCTTTTCTGTTATCAGGAATCATTTCGTGAAACCTGCAAAAAAGAGTAGAAGGGCAACTCTTAAGCCGGCAAAATGGTATAATACTCAGTGCAGGAATGCCCGATTGGCTTTAGGCACTGCGATCAAGGGGAGAGTACTGACGACCATTCGTATCGCCAGAAAAGAATATAAGGAAAGTATATTTAACGCCAAGAAACTGTGGGACGAGCTCCACTGGCAAGAGTTAAAGGATGCTAGTGAAAGAAAGGACTCTAGGCATTTCTGGAATATCGTAAAGTGGGGTGGGGGGGAGTACCCGACCCTCCTAATAACAACATATCTGAGGAGGACTGGGTCAACTACTTTAAGCCCCAGTATGCTGAAACACAGCCTGCTAACCTGATGGTTAGCTTTAGGGCTGTTTATTATAAAGAAAACTCCTTCAGCAGTAATGAAGTAATGATGGCCCTGTGGAGTAGGGGGTTGGGCGGACCGGAATAACAGGCGGGGAGGCCGGATACAGTGTGCTATGGTTACCGGCTTTTATTGAAATTTCAGGGCACAAAGTCTTTAGGATCAGCGTTTGATGGATGGACGAGTCCCGGGTGGAAGTGCAGGGCTGGGGTAGCTGGGATGAGGGTCTGGCGCGGCGGGGTCATCTTCTGCGGGGCCGATGTTGTCTTCGCGAAGATAGGGCTCTGGTACTCCTTGGAGGTAAACAAGGAAGAGAGAATACAGGGCGGTTAGTCCAATGTAGCAAAGGACTGTTGAGTACTTCCACCTACACCGGGGAGTGAAGGGATCGGAAACCGAACGTGAGGAAGGGCCGGTAGGGTAGGATGGGAAAAGGCAAGCAAGAGAGGGAATGGGAAGAGGGTGTAGCGTGTGACAGGCAACGGTGCTCGGGTCTTTTATACAGTGCAAGTGATTGACTTCAATATACAGTGCTTGGTGCTCGTGAGGGTTTCTATACAGTATGTTACAGCTAAATACAGAGGGAACATGGAGAAAGGATTGAGTGTACTCACGTGCCCCGCCGCAACTCTCCTGCGAGTTGCGGCCACTCTCCAGCCACCTCTTGAGGACGCCACCAGTCTTCTGTCCAGACGTCCTCCTCTTCGTCCTCGTCTCTGTTCTTCTGCTCCGCTCCGCTCGCTGTCAGTGGTTCTACGCCTGCCGCTGTCTCCTGCCACGAGTCCGCTGCTTTGAACGCCTCTCCTCCCTTCCAGATGGCTTTTCTCTGTTCCGGGCTGGTTTCCGGGAAAGCGCTTCCGGGGTCGGAGGCGGTCGTTTCCGGTTCCTCAAATGGTGCCTCACTTCCGGGGTCAAGGGGGATCGCTTCCGGTTGTTCGGGCTCGGCGGTTGTTGCCGGTTCCTGTAGGGGCAGAGAGAGAGGAGGAGTCCGGTTTGGAAGGGACGCTGCACGACCCGTCGTGGAGGTCAGGAACCCCTGGCTCGGACGTCGCCCGGGGAGGTAAGGGTGGCTTCTTCTCCACAGGCCCTTCATTCAGTGTCTAGTGGTAGAGCCCCAGGCTTAGACGGGGTGCCGGCGGACGTCTTCATTAATGATAAAGAGCACTGGAGCAAGTACATCCTTCTTCTTGCCAATGCAGTTGCCCAGGCAAACCAGTACCGACATCTTGGCAAGGTGCAGTCATAATACTTGTATTCAAGAAAGGAGATCGATCCCAACCAGGGAATTATAGGCCCATGAGCCTAATTGACACCATCCAAAAGGTGGTTGGGAGGATGGTTGTCAATAGGCTTCTGGACTGGGCAGAGGAGAACAACGCTTGGTCTCCATTCCAAGCAGGGTTCCAAAAATCTACCAGTACGGTGGACTAGGTTTTCCGTTTTACTTTATTGCAGTGGAGGACTGTGTTGCTGGGCAAGGGCAGCCTGTATGCGGCTTTTGTCAATTTGCGGGCTGCCTTTGACCTAGTCCATAGGTCCAAGCTGTGGTTGGTGTTGAAGAACTTGGGTCTACCAGAAGAACTATTGTCAATGTTAATGAGGCTACATGAAGCAAATTTTGCTAAGATCCAGTGGGGGGGGGGGGGTTCAGGGAATGGTCACCGCGGACTTCCCGGTGGAGCGGGGAGTTCGGCAAGGGTGTTCGATGGCTCCTACGCTCTTCACTCTGTATATTAATGGTGTCGTGGCCCGTATGTTGTCTGCTAACGTGGATGCTCCTTCATTAGCCGGTACTAAGATACCGATTTTAATGTTTGCAGATGACACTTTGATTTTATCTAAGACTCCGAGTGGCTTACAGCGAGCACTATCTATTTTTGATCAATTTTGCGGGGAGCATGGCTTAGAAGTTAACGTGGCTAAAACTAAGCTTATGGTTTTTAATCCCCACCGAAGTTTTAGATCTAAATTAGTCATGAATGGCCGCCCCTTAGAGGTAGTTAATGCCTTTACGTATCTGGGTATCCACATATCAAATGATCTTAGATGGTCCCAGCATATAGATATCACAGTATTGAGGCACAGACAACTGGCTGGTGCTCTTGGTTTGGAGCATAGAAAATCCATGACCAAACCAATAAAACCAGTACTGCAGGTGTATGAGGCCAAGGCCCTCGGCTCTGCACTTTATGGTGCTGAGCTCTGGGGCTTTGAGAAGTTCCAGTCACTTCAATCATTAGAAAATAAGTTCTTCCGGACTATTACTGGCCTCCCTAAAAGTACTCCATTGCTGCCACTTAGGTACAATCTGGGCAGGAAGGCTGTCGTAGATCTGGCCAGGCTTTGTCCAATTCTATATTGGCGGAGGCTCTGGACTACACCTGAGCTTTTACACTATGCCGAGGGTTTTTTAGACATTATTAAAGCGGATGTTTTCCACAAAACTGGCTGGCTGAATGTACTTAGAGCAACGCTGGGCGACCTCGGTCTTTGTATGCTCTGGGAAAACCCAGTGGGAGCCTCATTCCCAACTAAAAAAGTCCTAAAAGAAATCTATTGGGAGAAGGTGGCCGCTCGGAACTGGAGTGGTAATAGTGCAGCGTCTATGGCTGGAGTATTCCTAGAAGCTAAGCTGAATCCCAGCCTTGAACTCTATTGGGACGCTATAACCTCACCAAGTGACAGGAAGCTCCTTTTCCAAATTAGAGCAGGTGCCCTTCCCCTTATATCTCTGACAGGCAGGTGGGGAGGTTAGTCTACCAGTAACTGTCCAGCTTGCGGAGGACACAAGGAAACAATTGGCCACTTCCTATTTGCTTGTATGTTCTATGCAGAACCCAGGCGCTTCTGGCTAACACCAATGTGAAAGAACTTAGGTACCACTAGCAGTGCTGTAGCTCTAAGAATTATACGCACTAGCACTTTACTGCCTTTGATAATAGCTACCGCCAAATTTTTAGGATGCTCATGGTCTATTAGACAGAGGTCTTTAGGTAACTGATTGTCTTTTTTATTGCATTACAAGTCTGTCTCCTTTTTCACCTGTAAAATTTAAATTTGTAAACTTTTATCCTGTAATGAAATCTATGTTTTTAACCTATTTGTTTGTCTATTAAGTCTTACTTTTAACTGAAATGTTTAAAAAAAATGTTTTTATTGTAAGTGCTTTTATGAGTGAATCTCGAATAAAACGACTTTGACTTGACTTGACTTGGTAGTCACAGAATGGTCACTCTCAAAATGGGAATCCACCCTAACCTGTGTGTAGCCAGGGGCTAAACCCAGAAAACGATGTTGGCAAGAATCTGCACTTCTGTGCCACAGCAGCCAACCCTTAGGATCCAAACTGGATATGTTAAAAGAAGAATTCAGCAACAGGGTCCGTAACTCTCTAATAGAAATACTGGTATTATTATCCCTACCTGAGTATTCTTCCAATTCTGGATAAGAAGGAGCATTTCATTTTTTAGTTGTAGCCAATCCAAAGCAGGTTGTTTGTGAAATATTCGAATTCAAAAACAACATATGGTTTGGGAAGAGACATGCACGATGCAAAGCCTCTGTGCCTTGCAATTGCCAACTTTTAGAACCCCAAACAGATTTAAGATCAATAGTATCCTTCCACAGTTTATAGCTCCCAATAGCCAATTGGTCAGGAAAGGACTTGGAATATAATAATTTAGTGTGGGTCAGTCTAACTTTTCGGTCATCTTAAAATAAAATGCATTAGGATTTGACTGATTGAAATCAGTAAAATAAGTGAATCTCTTTAAAAGAGAATTAGAGCTGCCTTCCATAGGAGCGGGGCAATGTTCCATTGTGTATAATCAACCATATTCTTCCTTGTGTTTGCCTTATGCAGGTAGTGATTGCCATAGTGTTGATAACAGAACAGATCACTATAATTAGCAGAATCTAAGTACAAATCCTCAGATCAAAGGCAGCATAATATTTCAAATCTGAAAACAAAGCCTCTACGGCTTGAACATCCCAATCATCAGAGCGTATATTTTGTTCTATCACATCCCCCATAGAAACTCTTAGCACATTCTGGACTTTATTAACCTCTGTGGGACCATGGATTTGAAACTGAACAGCATCCCATACAATCCCATCTAAAACGGGCCAAGCAGTAATGTTTACAAAGCTCAGATCCCTCTTCAATCTGTGTGATAAGGAATGGGGCGCCAATGTTCCATTAATATGTCGAATAGCAGCCCTCTCTTCAATGTAGTGTCCATTCACAAGATGAAAAAAATACACCACAAATCCAATTGACATGAACAAAAAAATTGAAAAAAGAACTAACCAAATGTAAGTCCAAGGAGGAATCAAAAAATATTTTTTAAACCATGTTGCAAAAACAGAAAGTTTTGAACGGGACTTCCAGGTGGTAGAGTTAGTGTCAAATGAAAATCTGGACTCAATGGCCAAACAGGTTTGCAAATCGGGCATTGATAAGTATACTCAGTCTCATCAAGCTGAGCATCAGGTCGGGTATTCAATAAAGGACTTGAAATTGCAGGCATCTCAAAGGCAACATCAGGCCTGTTGTTAGGGGCAGGAGCCGAAACAGAATTTCTCAGTATTGATGGACAACAGACCGCAGGAGTCATACTAAGAAGAATCGGCCACTCCGTGTAATTTGATATTGTCAATGGTGATGTACCTTTTATCTTTTCGACCTGGAAGTGGTGGTAAAGTGATTGTTTGTGTGCCCTACATGCCGAGCACAGGAACTAGAGCTCGATATGAGGCACCAAATTCTCCAACTCGGGGTAGCCAGCCAACTACCGGAATCTGCAACGCAGCATCAGATGTGGAGTGCAAGTGTTCCTTTGCAAGACTGTCTCTCGTCTCTTGTAGATTCTGTAAAACATCACAATGTTCATCTATGTCAAAGGGGGCAGCAGCCGCCGCCTGGTCTAGACCTTCAAGGTCCAGAGCGAACATTTTGATACCAAAGAGCATCTCGTATGAGGTCCGCCCACCCAGAGACATTCTAGGGAGATTATTAAGTGCACGCTGTATGCTATTGAGATGGGCCAGCCAGTTCCTGCCGGTACCTATAACCCTAGCTGTCAATGATTGCTTTAAATCACGATTCATTCGCTCCACAACACTATTACCCTCAGGTCGGTATGGAGACGAAAATTTCAATTGGACCCCCAATGAACTCATGGCATCCTTGTACGCCTTAGAGGCGAACGCTGGACCCTGGTGCGAATGGAAGGTGCCACACACAAAAATTCCCATAAAGACACGCAAATCTCTTATGACAGTTCGTGAATCAGCACTCCGGTGGGGCCACACCCATACAAAGCGGGTGCAAGAATCAACTGCAACTAAGATGTACTTATACGCAGTATTAAAAGGAGAAAGGACCGCAGTGATCCAAATAAACACAACCAAGTGGTTTATTGGAAATGTACAATCGTGTTGGGGCAGACACGCAGCAGAAGAAGGCTTGATCTGCTGACAAATGTCACATTGAAGGACATAATCACACGTCTGTTTGGCCACTCCCCACCACCAAAAGCGAAGTTGTAACTGAGATACAGAAGCCGAAACGCCCGCATGTGCAGACACAACACCTTCATAGGCAGCTGTAATCAGCGCTGTCCCGCGGTCCGCGTTGGAAATCAGTCTGTCACCAACGTCTGGTATTTTCACGTAAGGAACTTTATCAGGACTTAAATGATAAGAATACTTAGAAGGAAACCCTTTGGATATTTACTTCCCTTCCAGTAGCGGCAATTGCTGCCAAGATGTCATCATCAATCTTACTTTTGGAACGTGTAACTGCTGCAACCAAATATGTCGAAACTGCTGTCTTCGTGGCCTCATCGGCCAAACTATTGCCAACAGCGTGAACTCCCACAAGCTGATGACCAAGAGTATGAATCACATACACGAGTGGCAGCTGCTCTTTAAGTTTAGCCACTCGAACTCAGATCAATTTGTGTTTTATTGCGCTACCTTCGGAGTCACGATAGTCGTTTTGAGTCCAAAAGAACAGATTGTCATTGTAAGACTGGACACAGTAGTAAGAGTCACTCACAATCAGAGTAGTCACACCAGGGTCAGTCCCCTAACGTCTGTGTATGCACGACATTGGACTTGAATTCTCCATCCACCATGGTACCAACCACAATAACACAAGCTGAGACGTATGCGTGCTTAGACCCATGCGCAACTTGCACAGAACCATCAGTGTAAATGATACAATGGAAATCTTCCAAAGGGCGCATAGTAAAAGGGGCAGGAAGAACAAATTCATACTGCAAATACTCCTGTGACCGTAAGGAGGCATCAAAAATAAACGTGACATCCGGAGACATCAATGATGTCGCCCATTGAATCCACCGTGGGTGCAAAGCTTTAGAATTCGGTACACTGGCATTCGTCACTGCCTCCAAGGCAGGATACGGGGTAACAACCAACATGCGTTTTCCCTGCGACAGTGCGCGTTCCTTTAGTAGCGCCCTTTGCACGTCTGTCAAAACTTTTTCCACAGTGGAAAACAGCATTTCAGCCGAAGTGTACAAGTGTGACTTGTAAGCGATAGGTACTGTGTCACCTTCGTTAAAAGTAAGGTACGTGAAACCCACCGCCCCAGGGACGATTCTTATCACCAGGTTGGTGTGATTATCACGAGTGAGCAAGAATTTAGATTCAAGCAGATCAGCCTGCAAAGATTGCAAAATGGCTGAATGTTCAGGCAGCCAGCACAATTTGGTAAAAGTAGGTTGTATCAAAGCATATAAATGCTTGATACGCTGGGCATATTCGGGAATGTAAGTATGCCCGAAATTCAAAAATCCCAGCCAGGATTGCAACTTTTTCAGTGTTGTAGGAGCACGCAGTTGTGTGCATTTCTCCAAGAAGTGAGGGGCCAAACCTCGACCTTCATTGTTGAGCTCATAGGCCAGGAACAACACTGTGTACTCTGCAATGTGAGACTTTGCAAAGTTAAATTTGTAACCGAAGTCAGCAAAATTGCAAATTATGCGGTCAACGCGACACAGATGCACCCATATCTCGTTGTCTGTGAGATAAATGTCATCCACATACAAACACATCTGGGTCGATTCTCTCCAAAAGAGAAACAATACGGGCAGCAAACACACCTGGACTATTCTTATAGCCCATTGCTAATCGTCTGAATTTTTTCTGTGTGCCACCACTTGTAAAAGCAGTCCATTGACTACTTAAATTCAAAAGATTGTGGGCAAAAAAACCATAGGATATGTCAAGCACGGTTTTAAACCGCCTACACACAAGACCATCCACAAGGGCAGAGCTGTGAGTATTCTGTACTGCACAGTTATGGCAATGCGAGTTAGGATGCCGGTAATCCCATACCAGACGGTACGAACCATCAGGTTTGGTCACATTAAAAAGAGGGTTATTCATCGGAGACACACAAGTTTCAATTAAACCTTGATATTCCAATTTATCAAGGATCTCTGTGACTGAAGCTTTCGCTTCATGCCGTATGGGATATTGAGGTTGAGGCTGTGGCATAGACCGCAAGGGAATCTCATGTTGGGGGCAGAATTTATCCCAACCACATTGAGTGTGGTACAATGCAGGGCCAAGGGCCTTAGCCCACTCTTCTGCAAAATTCAGCACATGCTCCTTTGACACTGTGTGCGCGAAACTAGGGAGGATCACCTCCTCCCCTCTCGAAGCCACGAGAACAAAAGGTGTGGGTCAGCCATCCTCCACTAACAAAATGTCATATGTAGTTGTAAGATTTTCCCAAAATACCCCTTTTAAGGTACGCTGTATGTCACCTTCAATTAAAAGGCCAATTTCAAATAACCTATCAGGGGGAGCTACTCTAGTATCAGCTGTCTTAACAACAATGAACTTGTCAGTCACTGTCACCTTCAGTAGTGGACGCAGGGCCTCTCGCACTATGGTAATCTATGCCGCGCTGTCCAACAGCGCCAGCGCCCATGTCTGATTCCGAAGCTGCGTTCTCACTATCTGTGGCATATCTCGCTGTTAAAGCGGCAACTTCTTTTTCTGAAACTGGGGTCTTTTCTGTCAAGAATCGTCCTGCTTGCCTTTTCCGTCTTTCGGGCGGGACTGGTCACGACTCTGCTGGCCACCCCATCCTCTGCCGCTTCCTCCACCACCGGACGATGAGGCCGATGTGTCCTGTAAAGAACGAGGAGAACGTTGATTAGGAACCTGAAAACTATCAGGTGACTTAATCATAGCGCGGTCGAGCAAGTCATAAGAGCGCTCAGAAGACACAGGCACTGGTGATGCAGGACCGGAATGCTGTTTCTGTTGTTGTTGTTTTCCCTGTTTTTTTGTTTTTGTTCCAATTTTGTTTTGGAGCTTTGGGTTGATTGTCTTTGTCAGACTTCGACCTCTAAGTCTGTTTTTTATCTTTAGCAGAAAAGGGCTTGACACCTAAACTATTACGGCCTATGGTCTTATAAGCCGCTGTAATAATTCTCGGTAACTGACGGGGTTTATCGGCATCGGAGACCTTGTGTAAGGCATTAGACACTTGGAAGTTCACTGCATCTCCCTTAATATTAGAAAGGACGAGATCGGAAACTACATCAAAGGATCCAACGAGCCTCATCCCCAACTCAACCGCAGCCTCAGGTCCGTGTTCATCCTGAACGCGTTTGATGACCGTCGGCAGGACAGCCAGTGACGGAGTGCCGAAGCACCTTGTGTACACCGCCGCAAAAGTTCTACCCCATGACTCACAGTCACCGGCTTCAGGCACCAAGTCTTGGCCAAACTAATCGCAAGAATTCTGTGATTTTCTACAGGGCTCGAATTAGGAAAAACAGTTTCCAGCTGGTCAAATTTCTCCAGAAAGGCATATCATACTTATCCTGGGGACGCTGGCCCATAACTGCATGAACCATCACGGGACTAAGCTTCATTCCACTTGGTCCAGCAGGGAGCGCCGCAACACCAGGGGCCCGCCCTGGAAATTGCGGGTAATATATTGAACAAAGGCCCTAATAACTCCAATTGCGGAGTTGTATAGGGACATCAACTCAGCAACGGGGACTGTCCCTGCACGAGGATGCGGGGTAAATCCAGCCAAAACAGGCAAAGAAGTACCGGGAATGAACAAAGGACCTAATCTAATCGTTGTTAAACTGTGGGGAAGGGCACCATTAAACCAAACATGGTGCTGCCATGCAGAATTCGGAATTTCCTGTGTCCTATATGGAACATATTCCACGGGCACGACTGTGTGAGTGTAGGTATTAAACACCTGAGTATCCGCATCCACTGCTGGAAATGTCACCCATGAGTAGAAGATCTCAAATGGGTAAGCTACCTCAGCACTCACCACCAGAATACCTGCCATGCCCTCCAAGTATGCTGCGGTACGTCAACATCAGTCATAACGACACACTGAAGCAAGATACAATGCAAAACAAGGTAGCACAACTGGGTAGTAATTCAAAAGGAAACCGTTTTTGAAAAATTCAAGCTTGAAAGGACCTATGTAACTATATGTAGGTTTATCCATCACCACTGTCAACCGGAAACATAGTCACTACTCAAGAGTCATGAAATAAGACCACCAACGTATGGGCGCCATGTTGCAGGGATTCTGCTCAGTCACAGAACTGTGCACAGAGACTCAGGACCTCAGTGAATTAGGGTGTGCCAAAACTCACCTTAGTACCCAAAATCCCCTACAAGACTAACATCAGTGTCACATTAGCTCTTTGTCCTATAGAAAAGTCACCAATGATTAGACAACCCAGAACATGCAACTTAGGATACCCCAGGTAAGGTGGGAAACATGAGCACTCTTTCGTTATACTCTCATACCAGTCCAGAATGGGGAGTAAAGGGAGACACAAGCAAGTTTAAAATATTTATTTCAACGCAGTGTTCTCAAGTGCAGCATCTTAGCTAATACAAGCAGGCATATGATAAGAAATAAGATTGTCAGCATAGTTACTATTCCATAAAATGCAAAGGGAGAAAGCATGTTATAATGCTAAATGAAAACAGGTTAAATATATACCTATATTTCACCCTTCCTTGCTAGTAGGTTATTTTATAACTACAGAAGGTCTCTTAGGCTTGCATAGGCGACGCTATCCCTCAGAGTTTAGCAGGAGTGAATCACATCGAATTCTGCACAAGCTCTCAGCATACGAAAGTTCTCCAAGTGTGTTCAATCATGCCTACACAGTGTATTATTAAAGGCGCCAGTATCTGAGCAGTCTGCAGCTGCATACATGTTATGTCTAGAATGTGCACTGATCAGTTCGAACAAAAGCAACAGTGTTAACAACCTTGAAGGCCTCGCACTCACTGTTCAGACTATGCTTACGAGGCAAGTCTAGAAATGTGGAAAAACAAGTTATTCTCATGTGAAGCAAAACTCTCAGCCTAACCTGAAACAATAATGTTATAATGTTATAAAAGGGCTCTTCTATAGCACACGGCTACTCCATGGAGTGTCCCGGCGCTTTGGCAAAGAGAGATAGAAGAAAAGTACACAACACAACACCCTCCGCATGACGGCACAGAATTACTGGGAGAAGAGCCAAGTCTTCAATTCTTTTCGAAAAGCCAGCAAGTTAGAAGTAGTTCTCAAAGCAAAGGGAAGCTCGTTCCAACAACGAGGTGCCAGATACCGGAAGGAGCGACCTCCAGACGAGCACGTCTGATGATGGGAACAGAGGCTTTGGCCTGCAGAGCGGACCTTAAAGACCTCCTGGGAGCATAGAAGGCCATCCGCTTCCAGAGGTAATTAGGGCCAGTCGAGTGGAGAGCTTTAAAAGCCAGAGTCAAGATCTTGAAAGTGACTCTCTTGGCGATCGGAAGCCAGTGAAGTCTCTCAAGCAACTCCGACGCTCGAGCCCTTCGCGGTAATCCAAAGATGGCTCTGGCAGCCGAATTCTGCACGACCTGCAGGCGTGCTAGGAGATATTTAGGAAGGCCTAGATAGAGAGCATTCGCGTAGTCAAGACGCGAGCCTATCAAGGCCTGAACAATAATTTTTTTGTGATGAAGGGATATTAGGGGAAGAAACCTCCGCAGCATTTTCAGAACGCCGAAGCACTTTCCTGTCAGCCCTACAAACTGGGGTCTAAAAGAAAGATCAACATCACACAAGACTCCCAGATTTTTAGCTTTTAGCGAGGTATCCTCGGGCGGAGACATGTCACGAGGCCACCAAGTCTTCCAATCGGGATCCGGAGGACTTCCGAAGAAAAGCAGCTCCGACTTGTCTGAATTACACTTTAGACTATGCCTCTGAAACCAGTCAAACACGGCTTCCAGACATTCCCTGATCCGTCTGCTGTCAAAGCCTTCACCCTTGTTACACGTAAAGAGTAGCTGGGTGTCATCAGCATAGGATATGATCTGGGCACAAAATGATTCCGCTACCGCCGCCAGAGGGGCCATGTAGATATTAAAAAGTGTGGGGCTCAGGATGGACCCCTGAGGTACCCCCACCTCCAGCGGCGGCATTTCAGCAGAAAACAGAGGTGCCCAGACCACTTGTCGGCGGTTGGTTAGAAATGACTTAAACCATTTCCACACCGTCCCACGAAAGCCGATCTCCCAGAGTCTTAAAAGGAGACCGTCGTGGGGCACGGTGTCGAACGCCGCCGACAAATCCAACATGACCAAGATGGCTTTCCCTCCTCCATCCAAAGTCTCTCGAATGGCATCGGTAATCTCTAAAAGAGCTGTCTCCGTGCTGTAATTCGCACGGAAACCCGATTGGGAATCGTGCAAGATGTTGTTGTTCTCTATGAAGCTGGAAATAGAGAGGTGCACGTGTTTCTCAATCACCTTAGCCAGAGAGGGATGGAGGGAGATTGGTCTATAATTCGCGTGAACAAGGGGATCTAAAGATGGTTTTTTCAGCAGCGGGAGAATCAGGGCGTGCTTCCAGGCCATGGGATCCTCTCCAGATGTCAGGGAGGCATTGAGCAGTGGATTGAGCAAGATGTTAATTGCCGGCGCCACTCTCCCAAGACATTTAGCAGGGCAAGGATCGAGCGGCGAGCCCGATTTAAGCCGCGTCAGAAGGTCAAGAGAAGAAGCATGAGAGATGGAAGGAAAATCTAAAAGCAGAGGTCCTTTCTCTTTCAAGAGTGGAGGCATGGGTGTAAGGTGACAGACACCTGGGCTAAGGCCTGCCCTGGGGAAGGAGCCTTGAATAAGTTTGATTTTATTAATAAAAAACTCACTGAGTTGGCTGATCCAAACTTCGGTGTGAGAGTGGATGGGAGAGCTCAAGGCAGGAGAGATAAACTCTTGTACAATTCTACAAATTTCTTTACTCATACTTTCCGCTGAGTCAATTCTGTGCTCCAGATAGACTTTTTTTGCCTCCAGAATATGCTTGTGGTAGAGTCGGATTAGCTCCCTGTATTTAGTTTTATCTTCTGGGTCATACAAAAGCCTCCAGGCTCTTTCTGCCCTCTTGCAGTCTTGACGCATCCTACCAAGAAGAGGAGTAAACCAGGGGGCCGAAGTATGCTTACCCACAGCATTAGCTGGCTTACCAGGGGCTAGCTCCTCAAACCTAGTTTCGAGCCACACCTGAACCAATTCGATATCTTGCTCCAAGTCACCTGATAGTGGGCAGGGATAATGGCCACGAGCGGCAGAAAGCATTTCTGCCGTTACTAACATGTGTGTCGTGTGCAACAGAAAGCAAAAAGGTAAAATAGCATTTAAACTTCTAATAAGCTCATGCTAACTTAGCACTGTAGAAATGCAAGGCTCAGCCCCACTACAATAGCTTCATGTGACATGTATATAGCCTCTTTATGAAACAGCAGTCCATGATCCTTCTTCCTGTTGTTCTTTGCGGAACTCCAGTCATGGCTATTTATATCTTGTGTGGCTTTTTTTCCAGCGGATAAAAACTCCTGATCCCCTATAGTAACATTTATGTTCAGGACGTGTTCCTCCACTGGATAGCCTTCATGTAAAATGAATGGTGGTTTTTGAGATAGTTCCTCTCATATGGTATGTGCTTAATCCCATGTCCGAGACAAGACGCCTGCTTTACCATGTATTTGATTTTTTTAAAAATCAGGAAAGAACAGTGACCATCGAAGTTGTTGTGGTGTGAGGGCCCAAGCTGATTTCAGGAACTGTAAATTCTGATGGTCAGTTAGTTCTCAAATGTAGGAAGAGCCCCCATCAAGTTGTGTCTTCAGTGTTCAAAGGCTCTCTTGATGGCCAAGAGTTCCTATCTTTAATGCTACAGTTTAGTCTGTTGGGGGTGAACTTCCAGGAATAAAAAGACACTGGGGGCATCTGCCTGTGATTGGATGTCGTTGGGACAGGACTCCTTTCATCATGTAATAGGATGCATCAGCTTCTAACTGGAAAGGTAAAGTAACGCCTGTATGCAGTAGTATTGGTGCCTGCATTAATGTTTTTTTTCAACTAACCGAATGCTAACTCAGCTTTTTTTGTCCACTTACAGGCTACCTTTTTACCAGGAGTTGTGTCGAAATCGTCGGGGCTAATAACATAACCCAGGAAGTCAATCTTGGATGCAGGAAACTGACATTTCTCCAAATTTGCAAAGATATAATTTCTCTTAGGCATGCAGGTACAGCTTTGACGTGACCAATGTGTGTCTTCATGGTGTCAAAGAATATGAGGATGTTGTCAATGTACACCACACAGATGACATCCAGGTATCCTCGTAGAACATCATCCATAAAATAATGGAACGCAGTAGGAGCCTAGCAAAGTCCAAAGGGCATTACCTGCAGTACAGGAATAAGTGGCAACAGGTAACGGTATTTAACCCGTTCGTTGCTCATGACGAGGTCAGCTCGTCATGAGCCACGGTGCACCGGTGCTCATGATGAGCTGAGCTCGTCATGACCGCGCCCGTACAGTGGAACGCTCGCACGCTGGGCTGATTCCCTTGCTGTGCTGAGCTTTCCATTGGAACGGGCGTGGTCATGACTAGCTCAGCTCGTCATGAGCACCGGAGCGCCGTGGCTCATGACGAGCACAGTGGGGGAATCCTGCCAGCAGCAAAGGGGTTATATGATATCTTATTCACTGCCCCGTAGTTGATGCAGGTGCGTAAGTCACCCCCCTTCTTTGAGATGAAGGAAATCAATCAATCGATCAATCAGGGGATTTGTAAAGCGCGCTACTCACCCGTTAGGGTCTGAAGGCGCTGGGGGTGGGGGGTCGCTACTGCTCGAACAGCCAGGTCTTGAGTTGTTTCCTGAAGGCGAGATGGTCCTGTGTCAGTCGGAGGTGGGTGGGGAGGGAGTTCCATATTCTTGGCTGCCAGATAGGAGAAAGACCTTCCTCCGGCGGTGGCTTTGCGAATACGTGGGATGGTGGCAAGGGCGAGGCTGGCGGAGCGGAGCTGGCGGGTTGGTGTGTAGAACGCGAGGCGGTTGTTGAGGTACATGGGGCCCGTGTCGTGGAGAGCCTTGTGTGCGTGGGTGAGGAGTCGGAATGTGATTCTCTTGCTGACGGGGAGCCAGTGCAGATTCTTCAGATGGGCAGAGATGTGGCTGTGGCGGGGGATGTCCAGGATGAGTCTTGCCGAGGCGTTCTGTATTCGCTGTAGTCTTTTCTGGAGCTTGGCTGTGGTTCCGGCGTAGAGGGTGTTTCCGTAATCCAGGCGGCTGGTGACGAGGGCCTGGGTGACAGTCTTCCTGGTTGCGGTGGGGATCCATCGGAAGATTTTACGGAGCATGCGCAGGGTGTTGAAACAGGACGATGAGACGGCGTTGACTTGATTGGTCATGGTGAGGGAGGAGTCCAGGATGAAGCCCAGGTTGTGTGCGTGGTCTGTGGGTTTGGGGACGGTGCCCAGGGCAGGAGGCCACCAGGAGTTGTTCCAGGCCGAGGGAGAAGGTCCCAGGATGAGAACTTCCGTCTTGTCTGAGCTCAGTTTCAGACGGCTGAGCTTCATCCATTCCGCGACGTCCTTCATTCCTTCCTGGAGGCTGGTTCTGGTAGTGTCCTGGTCGTTTGTGAGGGAGAGGATCAGCTGTGTGTCGTCGGCGTAGGAGATGATGTTGAGGTTGTGTTTGCGTGTGATGGCCGCGAGGGGGCTCATGTAGACGTTGAAGAGGGTGGGGCTGAGCGAGGATCCTTGTGGGACGCCGCAGATGACTTTGGTGGGCGCGGACCGGAACGGAGGGAGGCGGACTCTCTGGGTTCTACCGGCGAGGAACAAGATGATCCATTCCAAGGCCGGGCCTTGGATTCCGATGTCGCTGAGGCGTTGTATCAGGGTGTGGTGGCATACCGTGTCGAAGGCTGCTGAGAGGTCCAGGAGGATGAGTGCGGCAGTTTCCCCGTTGTCGAGCATAGACCTGATGTCGTCGGTAGCTGCGATGAGGGCGGTCTCGGTGCTGTGGTTTGCTCGGAAGCCGGACTGTGACGGGTCAAGGAATCCGTTTGTCTCAAGGGGAAAGAGGGGAAGAGGCTGGGGACTGAGAAGGACGTATGAACCCCAACGCCAGGTTTTCATCAAAGTATTGTTGGAGATGGTGATTCTCTGGCTTTATGAGCGCATGAATTCTGCTACAAGGTATATAAGCTCCTTGCACCAGATCTGTCCTACAATTGTATTCACGATGCAGGGGTAGTTGACAAGCTTGTTCCTTTCTTAAAAACCTCATGAAAGTCTTGATAGTCAGGGGGTAAGGTTGAAACACAATAGGCCTTACTACCATAAGAGAAACAGTAAGCTGGAGTACTGCTTGCTGACTGTAGCTCTATTGCTTCTTCGGTGCAATGTTTTTTTACAATAGGCTGCCTCCAGTACAACTGTGTGAGCAGCCCAGTGTATGGTTGACTTGTGCACTGTAAGCCATGGCATTCCTAAGATCAGGTGGAAGTTAGGTGCCTTGATGAGGTCAAAATGGATGCTCTCATAATGGTCGAGCCCTAAGCGCATAACCATGGTATGAGTGTTGTAACACATTGGCCTGGAGGTTAGGGCTCCTCCATCGACTGCTTTGACTGGCTCAGGGACTGCCTTTTTAAGTCACAGTATCCTTAGCTGAGTAGCCAATGAGTGATCAATGAAATTACTGGCAGCTCCGGAATCTATTAGGGTCGCTATCTGCACTTGCCTGGCAAGGTCAGCGTGATGTTGCGTATTTTCCAAAAAGCTGATATCTCTTTGTCAATTGGATCTCTCAAGTCACGTATTCCTTTCAAACCTGAGAGCATTAGGTTTTCAACTACCGCTGGTGTTTTGTCTTGGTGCGTACTATGACTTGCTCCTTCCTTCCTGGCCTTCCTTCTCCTAACTTAGGGTGAGTTGTACAATCTTTGATAAAGTGGCCACTTTTGCCACAGCATAAACACAACTTCAACTTTCACCTTTTCTCACGTTTTTCTTGAGTGAGAGGTGACCTGATTCCGTTCACCTGCATGGGATAGGGTTGTTACTGCCTTCCAAACCATTCTCCAAGGACTTAGTTATTACTATGATCACCTTAGAGTTCGTTCTGGTATTAACTGCTTTCCATTCCAGCACGCTGTGATCCAACTAGACAGGAACATCGATAAGTTCCTCACAAGTAGGTTGACCGCTTGGGGTAGAACATCCTTGATCTCGCTGTAAAATAATGAGGAGCGTGTAGCTTCTGGCCATGCGGTTTTAACCACTAGTCTATTAAATGTGGTTATAAAAGACAAAAGGTGTTGTGTGCCTTGACACAGCATAACCAACTCATTATCCAAAGAAAGCCAATGTGTCCTGCAGTCAAACAGTTTTTTTCATTTCACTGCAAAAAGCTGTGAAATCGTATAGAATAGGGTCATTTCATTCGATGATGGGATTAGACCGACTGGCAGCATTACCCTCTAAATATGACAGAACAAATGCTGTTTTACTCTGCACGTCAGGAAGGCTGCAATTTAGCATAGGAAGCGTAATTTGCATTGACTAAGGCATATGGCAAATCTTTTGGGATCGCACAGAATATTTATGGAACCACAACTGGAATGGTGGGAGGCTGTATGACGTTTATTGTATGAGCCTGAGCGGGTGTGGCAGTTTCAACCCCTGGTGGAATGAGAGAGGGAGAGGAAGCGGAAATATGAGTAGAAGATGTGCTTCCAGTCATGAGTGACAGAGGAGGAAATGCCCATGGATTTCTTTTACCGCTAGTAGAACATCCTACCCCTTGTGAGCAAATCCAAGCTACCTCCCTATGTACTTTCCCCAGCACCCTATGTAGTTCTTGGCTTTCTACTCATGACGCCTGCACTTCAACTTGTAGACTTGTGATCATTTCTAAGATGGGTGTCAGTGCTTGGTTAGGATCCATTGCTCAGGCTGGTTTACCATACGTGGGCTACACAATCTGTCAGATTGCTGAACCCCGTGGCAGCGATGTTCATGCTTGTCCTACCACGCTTCTCACTGCGATGCGGACCACATTTCTGTCAGCCTGCTTCACAAAGAAGGGACTGGAAGAATAGGACAAAATAATAAAGAAACAAGATCTGGTCCATTGGCTCACTGGAGGCCCTCGTCAATGGTAGTCGGGTAGGCGTTGTCATTGCTAATACCAGGTGGGCGTTGAGGATGTGGTGCACACTATGATATAAACAGAATTAACCACAAATCATCACACCTAATGCAAGCACTCTCCAGTACAACCCATCACTCTCACTTCAGTATCTGTATTACCTTTTCACGTAACCAGATCAGCAGGTAGCCTAGGATCTCGGCTCAGGAAGACAGCAGACTGTTGCCTTCAGTTAAGTCACTGAATAATCGCCTGAAGGAATGGAACCCTTCTCCAATAAAGTGGTAAAAGGCACCTTACACACTTGCCCCACAATAATGAGCGGTCCAGACCTGTATCAGGTAAACCTTTGGGTTACTTTACCCTTCAACTATCCCTGGCAGCTAAACCTAATAATTGCAGCAAGCTGGGAATGAGATGCTGAGGGCAATGTCATATGCAGTAGCAGTTGTAGTCATATATGTACTTGCTTTGCAGAGAGGTGCAGTGGCGAAATTCTGTTGTAAGGCAGGTGACCGGGCCCTCCTTAAAGATGCCCCCTCGGGGTGCGCAACTGGCGGCACAACTTACTGTACCATTTTGGATGTACCGAGGTCCATTGCACATCCATGACACAGGATGACAAGCTGAAGTCCACTTCAGACTCATGACACATCATTCTCCAATGTCCTCTGCAGGCTAGACTAGATGCTATTATCATGAAGTCCAATGGTGACTGGAGCTGCTCTGAAGATGCAACTAAGGCTGCAGACATTCCTGATGGCCTAACAACCGGGTGTGGGCGGGGAGTGCCTTCTTAGTCCTGGCCCAATTAATATGGCTGTTGAGTGGATGATTTCCTGGTTGTATAATCACCTGGCTAATACCAGGGCCCCTTCTGTGTGCCTCATTTCCTGATTGTATAATAATCATCAGACCCAGTCTGGGTGACTTATTTCCTGATTGTATAATCATTAGGGTCAGACCACAACATAATGGTGTCAACACAACAATTACACACAAACTATATGAGATGAGAGCACACACAATCAGATGCACACGTGGAAAGCACACAGATGTGCCGCACAGATGCATATAGGGTATGAACATGGGTTTATGCAGAGTGCCTCCTCTAAGATCTCACAGCGCCTATCCAGGATTGCACATCACGACAAGCTTCATATGTGGTGGTGTATGTCCCCATGACATACCCTCTCCCAAAAATCACAGAAATGTTGGCCATATTTGTGGGAGCAAGACTTTTTTCGAAACTCGTTTTAGCTGCTGCCTATCATCAGGTTGCGTTGGATTATAAATCCAGACATCTAACTGCGTTTGTTACTCGATTGGGAACGTTTCCGTATTGTCGTATGTCATTTGTTTGACTTCGGCTATGTTAGTTTTTCAATGTCAAATGCTTAATTTGCTAAAGGGTGTGAAGAATGTGGCCATTTTTCAGGTAAATGTTATAATCTATGCACATGATCTGGAGACCCATAATGACACCTTACACAAGGTTCTTGCTTTATTTCAGAAGCAAGTGGTAGTCTTAAAACGTGAAACGTGCGCATTTCTAGAACAATCTGTAGAATTCCTCTATCACACGATTTCCAGGGCAGGTGTCCAACCCAGACCAGGATTGGTAAATTCAATCATTCAGGAACCCCCCTCCACCACCACCACCCTCGTGATAAAAGTGGTGTAAAATCAGTCCTAGGATTGAGTGAATTTTACTCACGGTTCATACCTGAATATGCATCCAGAGTTAAACCGATTTTCAATCTTTTTTAGGGAAACATAGAGTGTCTGTGGAATGAAAGCTGTAAGCATGGGTGGAAAATCCGTTTCGCTCGCGGATTTTGCGGATTTTCGGTAAATTCGCAATCCGTGAGATTCGCGAATCTCCCGCAAAATCCGCAAATCCGCGAGCAGCGGATTTTATGGCTTGCTCGCACTGTTCGCGTGAGTTCGCGGCTTCCCAGTACAACTTCGCGCCCCGCGAATAAGCGCAAAATTGCAGAAATACGATCTTAGCAAAACTGAAACTACTTACCAGGTTCAAAAGTTCAGGCTCATCATTAGTAGCCATTTCCTGTAGTGCTTCCTGAGGGGCCCCTCCAGAGTTCAGTTGCCAGTTGCAACTATTATGTGACCCTGCTCTGAACCTCAGAATAGTTACACATATGCCACAAAGTTCCTGAATTACAGCTAAGGGAGACAAGCAGGAGCCAGGCTGGAAGTTCAAATCCATTAATCAGCCCCTAATTCATTATTGTCAGTTGGGGCAGGGCAGGTGTTGTAACTAATTTTGCAACAATGAAAGCACTTAGCAAGTGCAAAAGATCACTAATCAGGAAGCACTAAGGAAGCAGGTGCCGGCTAAAAAAATATTCTGTGACACATTAATCAGCCCCAAATTAATTCAGGTCACTTGAGGCAGGGAAGGTGTGCTTGCTTTGCCACAATAGTGTACACTGACTGGACAACCAGAGGGTGCTGTGATGAAACAGAGGGTGGCATGGGTGGGCCAGAGGGTGGCATGAGTAGTCAGAGAGTGGCAGTGGTGACAGAGAGTGGCAGTGATGAAGAAGAGTGTCCCAAACAGGCTGGACACGTAGAAACAACAAGTTCGCGAAACTTGCGACCCGACAGGTAAGTTCGCGTTTGCGAAATTGTACAAAACCCTCGCGAACTGGCAGAAACCCGCGCGAACACACAAAAAAAAAAATCTGCAAATTCGCGAGAATTCGCGGATTTTGCGAATTGCGAGTTCGCAAATCCGCAAAATTCGAACGCGAGATTCGCAAAATTCGCCCATGCTTAGAAAGCTGTCAAGAAACCTTTGAGAGGGGGACAGCACGATTGGTGGATGTCAAAGCACTAAAAACCCTATGATCCTTCACTCCCATATTGTCTTACAGTTGATCCCAATAATCACAGATCAGGCGCAGTTTCCAACAGAGAGTGGACAGAGAAGATCAAACTATAGGTTTTGCTTCTAGGGTACTTTGGAATACTGAGTTACATTATTCAGAAATTGAAAAAAAACTGTTGGCTTGTTGGTGGGCAATTGAGAAATGTCAATGCTACCTCTGGAGTAGAAGGTTCACTTTGAAGACAGATCACAAACCTTTAGTGTATAAACTGGGAGGCACAAGTAACAAGGGTAATACTCCACGGATAGGAAGGTTATCCACACAATTACTCAAATTCCATTTCAATGTGGAACACATTGCTGGTGGGAGGAACACCAGGGCTGATTATCTGTCATGATTCCAGGTAGATGAAGATGACCAAGGGTGTCAAAACAGTGAGTCAAGGTCCATGTGTCTTGTAAAGCGCACTGCTGCCTTGAGGCGTCGTGGCGCGGTAGACCGCTGGGGAACCCGTCCTGGCTATCCCTGTGAGATGGTCCCTACTGGGTATCTCCAAGGTGAAACCAGGCATCCCCAGCAAATGTGGGGGGCCGTTGTAGAGATGAGGCAAGCTAATGCCAAGGGTTGCCGAGTGTGATCCCTGGTTAGAGTAGGCAGCGAGGCGAGAATTATCGTGTCTGCTGACCCTGGTCCAAGACCCTGCCATGTCGGGAATTGAACCCTGGTCCCGGGCCGTTCTCTGCTTCTGGGTCTGCCGCCTCTAGCCAATCAGCCACACCACTCCATGATAATGATGATCTGAAAAATTGTATGGTAGTAGCGTTGGAGGTGGAAAATGTAGGTGAATTTTCCGAGGCAGAAAGGAAAGTTGCAACTGATGTTAGGTTCATGGATCCTGAGGTCCTACAGGTGTGAGCAGAAGTCCAGATGCTGAGAGCAAGGCTTAGGCAGGTGGGTCCTGAGGTCCATCTTGAGTGTTCAAGATCTGTTTGGTGGTTTTGAAAGTCTGGCTGCTGGGCTTAGACATTGTACTAGTGGGTGTCAAGATATAGCTGTTTAGTTCTGACATCAGGATGGTGGGCCTGGCGCCTAGACTGGTGTGTCCTGCAGCCTGGCAGGCATGTCATGAGCACGTGGTGATGGGAGAAATGGTCTGGCGGATGATGGGCAAATTCTGCCTTTAGGGCTCTTACATCTGACTAGTGGGTTTCCAAGATTCAGCTGGTGTGTCATAATGTCAGAGTAAAGTGTCCAGCGGGTTGGCTTCAGGTCTTGACTCATTACTACAGAGAAAAATGTCAATCGTCACTGATACATGAACTGCATAAACGTACATAAGAAAGGGCACCTGGAAAATATTTTCCACATCCATCCATCAAGTAAAAACACCTAACTTGAAAATTCTAAATGTCAGAGGAAGGGCACATGCAGAAACATGGTCCAAAATGATGTGTTTGATTAGACCAAAGTGAACAGAGAAAGAAAAATCCTGGTTGTCAGACTTCGGTCAGGAGGCGACAAGGCAGGCAGGGGCTACTGAGCCCTAATTGTGGAGGTTGAGGCCTTTTACCACTGCTGTCCATCCTACAATGGCTCTGCAAACTGGGCCATGTACAGCCCTTTCGACACTTGACTTGCAGAGGTAATGAGCAGTCACAGGCAAATCAGAGAGGGTAGAGTGGGGTTGATTCAGGCAGAGGAATCAATACCACTCCCCCCCCCAGCAGTACCATAAAATCAATGTCCAGCGGGTTTCTACTAGAAAAGATAAACATTTTATTACACAGGAAACATCAAATTTTATGGCAAGACCGGAGGCTCATATTATGCTTTTCTAATCTTGCTTTATTTGAATAGCAGCGAAGATAACAAACACAAACTCCAGTTCCCAACAGGCCAAGCGAGAAACTGGCCAATGGGGGACAAAAGAATCAACAGTGTCAACCAATGAACTGGCAGTCTAGGATATAATGAAGGGTCAGACTGCGAACAGCCCTCTTTTCTTGCTGCTCGCAGTCAAGATAAGTACTCTTTCATTATCTCCTTGCGTTATTGATAATTTGGTATTTATAACTTTGCTGGTTCAGGTGCTATTGTTGTTATTTTATTCCATTGTCATAGCGCGCTGCATTTTCGTTACCGGTAGCTCTGTCGAGCTTCTTTCTTTTCCCACCCTCTCCGCTCCCGTTTGCCTTCCTCGCGTCAGCTGTGCCTCGCAGCGGCTATTTCAAGCGCTTCCCCACAGTGCGCTGTTCCCGCTGGCCACTCCACTTCTACAATTATCTCTTCAGCGCTTGGAACTTGGGAGGGGTTTTCTTGGCGCCCGGTCAGCTTTTTCCAGCTGTCTATACACTCCCTCTGAGAATGGCTTCTCATTTTCTAGTTTTAACCCCTTGTTGACTGGTTTCTCATTGTACTGCTTCTGGAGCTTGATAGCTTTCAGAGCTCCGAATTCAATAATGAGGGAGGGGAGGCATTTAAGACAGATTTAAATTCTTTCATTAATAATTCTGTGGAACATGCAGTAGAGGCTTCTTTGAAGTGTTATTCTAAAGATATGGAAAACTCCTTACTGTCATTAATGTCCAAAGCTTTGGCCCATTCTGCCGGGGATAGCAGAAAAAGAAAACTGGTAACTTCCAGCAATAAAAATGTTCCTGTTACTGCGTCATGTGGTTTGGAAGAGGTTTCCTCTCACAAGGTTGAGGACTTGGTGCCTCCCAGGCCCCCTGTCAAGGAGGGGTTATCTTTTCCTTTTACTAAACGAAAAGAAAAATCAAAACATGCTGAGGTACCAGAGAAATTGGTAATTTCTCATATTTTGGACACTGACGACGATTTGGTTGACACTGATGATAATTTTGATAATCAGCCAATGATCCTTCTTCTCCTAAAAAAATCTAAGGCTGAGCACTTTTCCTTTGACCCTATTCTGGATGCAGATGGTACCCCTATGTTTGATCCCGCCACTATCCGTCATCCTAATTCCACAAAATGGTTTCCCCTTTACCATGTTGGCGAATATATTTCCGCCAGGTTGCGTTTGCCTTTAATAAATCAGTGTGATCTAAACTAAAATCTGAGTGTCCCAAACCTTCTCTTCCTTCTAACGTTTCCGCTACTCCTACCATTGACCAGCCTCTACTGACTTTCCAAATTCGGAAAAGATCCACACAAGGGTGTGGATAGTGCTTGATCCACTTGCCAAGACAAATTGCTAGATGTGGTCAGTCCTCTGGCCCGTATTTGCAACCTGGCTGAGTCTGCTTGCTTGGACGGCACGGACCTTGACCCTCAGGATGTTTCTCTATGGGTACAGCAAGCCTTTTGTCTTTTGGGAAATGCCAATTCAGCTATCATGCATGAACGTCACAAAGGCCTCCTGATCGAACTTGATACCAAATTAGCCAATTTGGCCTCATTGGGTCCTGGTATTAAAGCCGATGGTCTATTGTTCGGAGATTCTCTTGTCAAGGATCTGAGTAAATTTGTTTCTACTTTCGCATCCATCGACAAGGCCCAGCAGTCGATCAAGAAGGTGTTTTCCCCACGTGTTTTTGGAAGGGCCGGCTTTGCCGGCCTTGCCTCCCACAATTAAGGCTCCAGCGGTTCCTTCCATTCCAACACCAACAACTACCAAGAATTCAAGCCCCAGTTCCATCTACAAAGGGGCAGAAGGTTCTGTGTCCGTGGCCAGATAAACTTCAGGAAAAATTAGCAACAAGATACGATTTTCAGTTCCTCGACCTGTGGGGGGTCATCTCAAGTTTTTACTTCCAAAATGGCGATCTCTGACTGCAGACCCTTGGGTCCTCAATTCCATCCAAGACTATCTTATAGAGTTCTACGGTCCTCCTTTCCAGTTTTCCCTCCACCTCTCGCCTTTTCAAACAAAATGACAACTCTCATCTCTTTAGAGGTTCAGTCTTTTCTCCAAAAGCACGCTATCCAACTGGCACCTCTAGATCCTTCAGGTTTCCTTAGCTCCATCTTTCTAGTTCAAAAGGAAAACAAAAAGATGCGTCTGGTCAAAAACCTCAAATAGTTCAACCAGTTTGTGGTCTATCGCCACTCCAAAATGGAGACCATCATTCATATCAGAGATTCTCTTCGATTTAATGGCTTGAGGGTCAGAATAGATCTACTGGATGCCCATCTCACGATTCCTATTCACCATTCTCACAGGAAATGTCTTCAATTTCAATGGTTAGGAGTGTCTTACCATTTTGTTCTCTCCCCTTCGGCTGTCTTCAGCCCCATGGTGTTTCACCAAAAATCATGAAACCAGTAGTGCCCTACTTGAGGTCCCTCGGGATCCGTTGGATCATCTATCTCGATGACATCCTATTGATGCATCCGGACAGACTAACTCTGCTATCACACCTACTCATTACTCAGTCTCTTCTTTCCAAATTGGGATTCCTCCTAAACCCCGAAAAGCCTATCCTGGTTCTTTCACGTAAAATCGATTTTCTATGTTTTCTGGTGTACTACTCCACCGCGTCCCTTCATCTTCCCCAAGCAAAGGTTTCCACCATAAAGTCAGAGATTTCGCAAGTTCTCCGAAACATCTCTATTTCTCTCAGATCTCTTGCAAGAGTCATAGGCCTGCTCTCTGCTTCTATTCAGGCTATCTTTCCCAGCCCTCTCCCCTATCGGGCCCTTCAGCGCTTAAAAATTCGACATCTTCATCAAGGCCTGGCGTATTATGACTTCATTTCTTTAGATCAAGAATCCAGTTCGGAACTTCAATGGTGGATAGACAATTTACATGCCTGGAACGGCAGAACTATTTTCGCCTCAGTCCCAGATCTTGTGTTAGAATTCGATGCAAGCCTGACAGGTTGGGGCGCCCGGTGTGGCACAATATTGACTGGAGGTACATGGTCTTTAGAGGAGTCGAGATTGCACATAAATTCTTTAGAGATGCTTGCAAGCTCCTTTGCGATCAGAAGCCTCACCAAATACAAGGTGTGTTGTTCTATCCTTCTTTGCATGGACAATGTTTCTGCGGTGCGATACATCAACCATCTTGGTGGCACCAAGTCCAAGCCCCTGGCGGAGTTAGCAAAATACCTATGGGAGTTTTGCCTCCTCAACAAGATCTCTGTCAAAGCAGAATATCTTCCAGGCAACCCCAATTTTTTAGCAGACAGACACTCTCGTTACCTTTGAGACTCCATCGACTGGAAGCTTTTCCATTCGTTTTTCATTCTCTCTTTCAAAATTGGGGACTTTTGCATTTCCACCTATTTGCCTCTCGTCTGAACTCTCAGCTTCCACAGCTCTTCAGTTGGCAGACAGATTCTTCGGCCCTTGCGACAGACACCTTTCTCCAGGTCCGGTCTTCTCACCTCCATTATGCCTTTCCTCCTTTTCTCATGATCAGCAGAGTGTTAGCTCAAACATCTTGGTAATGAGCCTCTCTGGTTCTAGTAGTTCCCTTCTGGCAATTCCAGGTCTGGGTCCCATCTCTTCTGGAGATGGCGATGGATTTCCCGGTCCTCCTTCCCTCATTCAACAACCTTCTCTTGAACACCTCAGGACTTCCTCACCCTCTGATTCTAGATAATTCTCTGACTCTCACCACTTGGAAGATCATGGGTCAATCCCATCTGACAACGTCATTTCGCAAGAGGCTTCTCTCTTCATCGGCAGGACCTGGGACCCAGGAACGACTAAGGCTTACAAGTCAGCTTGGTCTTTATGGGCAAGCTGGTGTCTAGGAAAATGTGTTGATCCCTTGTCAGCACCTTTAAATTACATTGTCAATTTCTTGGCTTCTGAGGCCAACACAGGTAAGTGTTATAGGATGATCAACTTCTACCGGTCTGGCACTTCTCTCAATCATTCACCTATTGATGGTAAACCTGTTGGTGAGCACACCCTTATTTGTCGCCTCCTCCGTGGTGTTAAATTTTCCAAACTTCCTTTATCTAAATACTCAAGACTATGGGATGTGAACTTAGTTCTTAAGCTTTTTATCGATTGGCCTGACAATACTGATCTTTGCTTAAAAATGCTTGCTGCTAAACTTACCATGCTCTTATGTTTGGTTTCCATTAAATGTGTTTCCGACGTCAAAGCCATGGATATGTCTTCTCGTCAATTCACTCCTTCTGGTGTATTGTTTCATATTAATAGACGTACAAAAACTAATTTGAATTCTGTTTTTTATCCTTACATGCCTGACCAACCTAAACTGTGTGTAGGTCTTTGCCTCACAGTTTACGAACAGCGTACCTTTGATCTCAGAACGTCCTCCCATTCCCAACTCCTCATTTCTTTTCGTAAGCCTCACAACCCTGTCTCTTCTGCTACCCTGGCCCGCTGGGTTCGTTGGGTCATTTCACTTGCTGGCATTGACATTTCTGTCTTTGGGGCCCATTCTGCCAGGGGAGCCATGCCTTCCTAAGCCGTTTGAGCTGGCTCCCGGTTGGAGGACATACTGAGATCAGCGGATTGATCTAATGATAACGTTTTTCGTTTTTTTTTGTAAACCTGTGATTTCTGCTGTTTCTTCTGTTATTGTTATGCTTTGAACAAGCATAATATGAGCCTCCGTTCTTGCCAAAAAATGTAGATTTTCCTAATAAGTTGTGACGGAAAGTCTTAATTTTTATTAAAGACACGGAGGCGAGTATTATCCCACCTCAACACTTCTAACTTGTGTTTGATTCCCTCCCTGCAGGGACTCCAGCCTTGCCTCCGGCTTCATCATGATGTTCCACGGTGTTCTCGTTGGAATGATACTCCTCTGCTTGGTGTTTCCTCTGGTTCTATGGATCCTGTTGTTGCTGACGTTGCCACGACCTTCTGATGGACTTTGGTCAAGATTTGTTTACTTGGACTTTGGCTTTATGCATTGTTTTTGTTATTGCTACTCTCATTATGAACTCTTCTTAACTAACTTGCTCGTCGAAGAAAAGAGGGCTGTTGGCAGTCTGACCCTTCATTATATCCTAGACTGCCAGTTCATTGGTTGACACTGTTGATTCTTTTGTCTCCCATTGGCCAGTTTCTCACTTGGCCTGTTGGGAACTGTAGTTTGTGTTTGTTATCTTGGCTGCTATTCATATAAAGCAAGATGAGAAAAGCACAATACTCGCCTCTGTGTCTTTAATAAAATGAAGACTTTCCGTCATAACTTATTAGGAAAATCTACATTAAACTACAGATTCATTAATGCATGAATACCTGATTCACGGGTGCACGTTTGCGTGCTTTCAGGGGCCTCTGCTAACTAATCCAGTTACTCCTCCTCCCGTCCTTTGTAGGTGCACCCCAGTTTCTGTGGGATGCCTCCGGGTTAGGATATGGTCTATCTGTGCAGCTTGTGATCCCCGACATTAGCACTGAGTCTCTCGAACCAAAACCCGTTCAATCTCTCACAGAGTTCATAAGAGCAGCACAGGGCTACATTCAGTCCTCTTTCAGCAGCAGAATCTCATCAGCAGCAGGGACCTTCCAGGCGGCACACAGCAGTTTTCCAGGGAACTGTACCCGCACAGCATGTCACTTGGAGGGTCGCAGCAGGAGTGACAGCTACTGTCTGTGGTCATCTAATGGGCAGTTGACGGATGTATGACGTTACAACGCATACCTTTACAACGGCTACCTTTACAACGCATTTTTTACAACGCAACATCCATTACAACGCATTCCATTACAACAAAGTTTTAAAAACTACCTTTACAACACATTCCATTACATCACATACTACCTTTACAACACATACCATTACAACGCATATAAGGTAAGTATTGGATAGTGTAGGGGTTAAAATTACTATTCTAACTCCAGGGGGTGCAACAGTAGGGTAAGTGTTGGATAGTGTAGGGGTTAAAATTACTATTCTAACTCCAGGGGGTGCAACTGTAGGGTAAGTGTTGGATAGTGTAGGGGTAAAAATTACTATTCTAACTTCAGGGGGTGCAACAGTAGGGTCAGTGTAATGACATGCGTTGTGGTGGTGTGCGTTGTAGTGTCATGCGTTGTAATGGTTGCGTTGTAAATGCATGAGTTGTAATGGATGTTGCGTTGTAAAAGTTTTGTTGTAATGGTAGTGCGTTGTAAAAGTTGTGTTGTAAAGGTTGTTTCCTGCAGTTGACTGTTGGTCACGTTTCAGTCTGCCACTCTGGTAAGTGCTTGACTCATGGCACAACTTACTCCAACACTACGGTGAGAATTAGACTCACTGCGCTGTTTACTCTTGAGACTTTGGTGAGTACTTGCTCTTTGACACGGTGGACTCCGGGTACCATCGTTAGCATACACAGCCTCAAAGCGACAACCTCGAGCCTTCACGAGGCACCCCAGGGGAAATCTGTCATCAATTAGTCTTCAGGACTGCTTCCAAACCAACGCCATACTTTGGCCCTGTCGCAGTCATGCTATCCATCTGCCAGGCACACAGGCTACAAGCAGGTGCCTATGTCAGCTTCAGTTGGGTCTGCCACACTGACAAACAGCTTCAGGTGCCTTGGTTGCTATGACATGGATAAAAGACAAAGATTGTACTGCCAGGTCCGACAGTACAGGGATTCCTTCAGCGCACTTGCTTAGCGCGTCTCTGTGAGATGAACCGTCACCCACAGCAGTCCCTTCCACAATCAGCTCCTCCTGCAGGGGTTGGTCTTCCTTCCCTCATACCCACGCGTGATGTCTTTCCAGCCAGGACAGTCCAGTTATCCCTCTTTCAGATCGGAGTGCAGGTAATGTTCCCTCACCTCTGGGGAGTTGGCTATCAGTGGAACACCAACCCTTGACTTTTTAATAGTCCCTGAGTACTCTGCAGAATACCTCTTCCTCAGTAGAAGAAATCATAACAGCGAAAAACAATGGGTCTTGTATTCCCATCTTTCTAACGATTTCACAGACGGAGAATGTGCATTCCATGTCTGCTTCCTTGGAACCAGTTTGGATCAGTTCCCCTTTCATGTGTCCTGGCCAGACCACCTTCTAGGTCTGGCCTTTGTCTGCAATGATGCTCTGCCCAGCAGGATGGTCTCCAGGTGGAGTGCCCACCATAGAGGGCTGTGAGCAGGCTTCACCCAGCTCACAGAGATCATGAAGAGACAAGAATCTGTGCTTCTACAAAGGACTTCTTTCCATATCAACAGATACCGCAGGACTCACTCTACACCCCCTGCCTTCTCCTACCAAAAGCTGCAGTCAGAGTCATTTACTGTCCAATGTATCAGGAAGGGCCCTGGATTGTCTGTCTCCGCTTTCATTACTACAGTACCTGGTGCTCCCTCCGCCCTCTAGGAGATGGCAGCAATACACATATAAGGTGTAGGAAAAGCAACCTCTTCTCCATCTTTCTCCATCTAGTCTCTGGTCCAGGCTGAGGCATTCCAAAATGGACCCTGCAGGCCTGTATCACTTGTGCACGGCACACTATCCAACCTAGCACACAAGCACCTCACCTGTACAACACCCAAGATATAATCGTTCAGTAATCCAGTTTCATCGTGAACAATGGAGCTTTAGATGAATGGGCCCATAAGCATGTATTCATGTCTCACAGGTAAAAAGGCCTGTCATTATAATTTAACATTCATGGTACGCTGCTATTACATGGTCCATGCATGAAACCCATGACACCAACGGTACTCCATCACCAAGAGGTCGGATAGGACACCACCTTAGAATTGGACTTGGTCCTGCAAACAATATGGAAGGTTACCCCTTGCGGGGTAAATACCAGTCCCAAGATACCCAAAGCTCGTACATGACAAACCCTTTGACATGACAGTAGGCACAGTAACATGGCTAATTTCACTTATGACTGCTTTCAGGACAAGTATTTGTTGGAGCGGAATGAGTGAAGGACTTTGTTAACGTCCCACAAGGTTGAATTTCTGGGTTACGGGGAAAGCTTCAGGCGGATCCCTCACATAAATCTGCAAATCATCTGATGTTCGCCTGCAGGAGCCCCCTGGGCGATGTAGGGGTATGTCCTGCCAAAATTGCCGATCTGTAGGAGTTGATTGTCCTATATGCCAATCAATCCTTGAGATGCTAAAGAGTCCAAAAAATTCATGATGGCGACCAACTTGCACCCCATGGGATGCATGTAAGTAGCTTATAAAGCACCTATTTACACTTAGCAGTGTGTCCCAGCGCTGTACCACTGAGGAACCCATCCTGGCCTGTTCCTGTGAGGCGCCCACTCCTGGGCACCCCAAGGTGAAGCCAGGCATCCTTAGCGATTAGGGCCGCTGTGGAGATTAAGCAAGCTAATGCTCAGAGTTGCAGAGGGGGACCCATGATTAGAGTAGGCACCGAGGCAAGAATTATCGGGTCCGCGGACATTGAGCCCAAGACCCTGCCGCGACGGGAATTGAACCCTGGTCCCGGGTCAGATCTCTGCATCAGGGTCTGCCGCTCTAACCAGTGAGCCACACTTCTCCACATTCTCCTGATTGTTTTGTACACACCAACTACCCAATCTGGTCCAAGCCAATCGCTAACGTTTATTTGTACTTTCGGCCCATGCAGCTGCCAGAAGTCCCTCAGCTTCGCCCGATAGGCCTGGGGCTCTCCAGCGATACCTGAAATACAACAAACCATGAGACGCATGCGGCCTTGCAATACCAGAGGGGGAGCGTTGCCCTAGGGATCCTGCAGGAGAGTCAGATGGAGGGGTAGAAGGATTGGGAAATTCCCAAAAAACTCTACTAGAACTGGAAACTACACTTGCGACCTCCAATAAGGAGTGATCACTACTAACTTCACCTTCTGCCTGCGAACCTGCGCTCTGAGCCCCATTATCGTTGCAAACAATGGGAAGGCATACCGGGCCTCCTGGGACCCGTCCTGTAGGAACACGTCCGTCGCCAGAGCGAGAGGGTTTGGTTTCCATCTGAAGAATCCGGGCAGTTGGTGACCTAGGTGGGATGCAAAGAGTTCTGCCAAGAAAGGCCCCCTAAGGGTGTTTAACCCCTGGATAAGCAGGGAGTGCAGTTGCCACAGACTCATGTCCGACCACATTCTGGAGCACCATTTTGCTACCATGTTGGAGGCTCCCCAGAGGTATTCTACTGTCACCTTCATGTTGTGGGAGAGGCAAAAGGTCCTAAAGTCCTTGGCTAGATCCGCCAAGACCTTGGGCTTGGTCCCCCCTGAGATGGTTTATATAGCGCACTGCCTAAACATTGTCCATCTTTAGCAGGATGCTGCAAGAGACCTTGTCCTTCGTCCAACATTAAAAGGCAAAGGACCCTACCATCAGCTCCAGGCAGTTGATATGAAGGTGACGCTCATCTGCGGACCATTTCCCTCCAGTGAAAGAGTCGCCACATTGAGCCCCCCCAGCCAGGCTTGCTGGCATCGGACTCCATCACGATGTCAGTGTCTAAGCCAAATATGGCCTGCTTGTTCCACTCCTTCATGTGGTCCAGCCACCATCTCATCTCTAATTTTATCATCTCTGTATGTATCATCACATATTGTAAATCCCACCAAAGGTGGAATGCTTTGTGGTGCTGCAAGGCTCTGTAATGGGGCACCCCCAGAAAGATTGCATATATTGATGATGAAAGAAGGCCTGCTGGCATGTTTCATATAGGTACCCCAATTTATGCTCAGGTTGTAACCAAGCGTTTCACCTACATACCTTTTCTCTCCTTGGTAAGAGGAGTTTACAATGGCACTGTGAGCTAGCTGGTATACAGGCTAATATACCCGGTGGAGGTGTCTGGAATCAGTCTGGACACAAATCCCACGATCTATGTTGTCCAAATGCGCAGATCCTATATATGTTTATAGGAAATACACAACACTACCATCTGTGCCACCTGGCAGAGTGAAGTTGAGGAGCATGGCAGTATCAGTTTCAGCTCCCTGTGGATTTTGATGACTTTCCATGAGGGAAGACTTAACATCTGCTCCACCGAGTCTATGATGAATCGTTGGAAGGTCGTCTGCTGGGACGGCACCAGAAGAGACTTTTTGGCACTGGCTACAAAGCCTAAACCCTGGGACAGCCTCGATGTGCAATGATCCAGAAGCAGGAGGTAATCGAGGTAAATGATGAGCCGGAAACCTTTTGCTCCTAAAGTCTCCACCACCAGTTTGAGTACCTTGGTGAAACACCAGGGAGCTGAAGATCTTTCCACATTAACAGCAGGAAGCGGCAGTGCAGGGAAAAAATGGGAAGCATCAGGTTAGCATCTTTTATGTCGAGAGGCATCATCTAGTTGTGAGGTTGGAGAAGATCCCATAGGAGATGGATTCCTTCCATCTTGAAGTGGTGATAAAACACCCACTGGTTGAATTTTCAGAGATTTATTACCAGGCATTGGCTACCATTCATCTTGTCCAGGATAAAAGTGTTGCTGAGGAAACCTCTGTGGTGGAGGTAGGAGTGAACAATCACACCTTTTTGCAGCAACTCGGTCACCTCCTGTTCTATCACGGTGACTTGGTCATCTGCAAAAAACAGTGGACGAGGTCTTAGATCCCTTTTTTGAAGACCAGTAAAACTCTATATGAAAACTCTTGATGGTCTGAAGGACCCATGCATTGGTAGTAATGTTTTTCCAATTGTGTACGAAATGTGTCAACCTGCCACCCACTTTTAGAAGGGGGAGGGAAAAGTCTCACATGTTGTTGCTTGGAATTGTCCTCTTGAGGCCCCTCTACTACCACTTGCATGATTGCCCCCTTCTGGAATAGAATAATTCTCCCTGTTTCAGAGTGTCTTGGAACTTCCTGGATCCTCTCTGAGGGCCTTGGGCAAAGAAACGACTGGCCGAGCACCCTCTGCCTCGTCCAGCCTGTGCCTCTCCAAGGAGGTAAATATGGCTAAAACTTTGCTCACCTCCTTGAGGAATGGGTCCTCCAAGAGTCCGTCTTGAGCCACCGCGATCAGCCTCAGAGGTAGCCAGGTCCCCCAGTTTGGGGTCCACCTTTAGAAGAAGGGAGAGACACCTCTTGGCTGTCACAATTGGCAGTGCCCAGAAAAAGAATGGCACGCTGTGCCCAGCTAGAAATGCGTTCTGGGCAAAGAGGATTGCCGGATGTCTTGGCCTTCTCGGTCAGCTCCAGGATCTTTGTAATAGGGCCAGATATATCTAATAACTTATCCAGGCAAGATTTCCAGGAATGGTCCATGGTCTTTAATACACTTCTGGAGGAAAGCAGCCATTCTAGGATCTATTTACAGAGTTAACCCCACCTTACCCAGTAGGGTGCAGCGATGGCATTTCACCCAGAGACGTGCTCTAACCTCCTTTTCCAGGGGCTTACGTAGGCACCCGCTTTAAATTTAGAGACCTTGTTGGAACGGTCCCACTCTAGTTCGTTTGGAGTCAGTTAGCTCCCTGGTCAGCTGAGGAGTGTCTGTTATGCTGTTAGCTCTTCAATAAAGCAACTTAAGAAACTTACCTGCAGTTCGAGGAGTCTTCTTCCTTCACAACAGATTTTAGTGACAATCCTCCCACGCCTGTGATGACACCCGACGCCTGAGGCCAACCAGGGATTCAGTGACGACCTTCCACTCAACCCGGCTCCCTTACGAGAGCCCCACAGCTTCCTGCCAACAGCGGACACTCCGAACCATCGCCTGCAATCCTCCACAGCCGTTTACCAACTTTTGGTTTGCTTTTCCTCATCCCAAGGCATGTCATCAGTTACTGTGACGTCACCTTCCTGTGTCACCACCATACGTCAAGACGCTACTCACACATTCGGCCATCTTGAAGTAAGTCAAGCGTCAATAAGTGGTTAAGCGATCCCTACACATCACAACGTCTACCAGCCTGAAAGATAATCAAGGCCTGCGAGAGTGAGCAGTACAACGTTCTTCACGCTCAAGCAACCGCAGCCTCGTACGTACTTTGCTCCCTCATTCATTACGTCACTACGCGACGTGCCGCAGCCATTTCGTGGTCTGTTTATCGTCTCCCGTTGCCGTGACAACACCTGTCTCGAAGGAGCCGATCAGCGCCACTCCCGCCACACAACATTGCGTATTTACTCAGTGATACACACACTATCTGCCATCTATGGTTAAGTCAATCTACGTTCCTTTTCTGTGTTACGCTTTTCTCACGCATAGAGGTGTACTTTAAAGTCAACCATCCAGCATGCATTTGTGCATCTACACGGTGACACGCTCACCTTTGCCTCTTCAACAGGACAGTGACACACACATTTTCACATTTATATGTGTTTATAACATAATTCTACTTATGTGCATTTCTTTTTATTTTTCTACGGTGATGTGCACACCAGTTTGACTTTAATACATTTTTTTTTCAGTTAGAATTATTATAACTTGCAGTTTGTATTGGGTTTTCTTTTCTTGCAACATGTCTGTTCTACAGGTGTCTGTCATTCCTCTCCCTCACTTCTTGCAAGACTCTAGCAACCCATCTATACCATGGGAAGATTCGCTCCTTATGTTTGAAAATTACCTTGAAGCATTGGATGGGTAAGAATTCAGCACAAAGAGGAAGAAAGCACTCCTTCTCAGTACCCTGGGTAAAGAAGGACAACAAGTTTTTAGGTATCTCCCTCAGGCCCTGCAAGCCAATGGCTTACCTTTAACTGATGAATACAAAGAAGCAATTTGTAGACTGGAGGGAAGATATGCCAAGGAGGAAATCTAGAGATGAATCGCTTTAAGTTCTACACTCATCACCAGAAGTCTGACAAACAATTGATCAATTCGTAGCAAAACGAAGAGAATTGTCAGTAAAATGCAAGTTCGGCGCAATGTGTGACAAATTAATCAGAGATCACCTAATGGTGCATTGCAACAACAGGAAAATTCAGGAAAGACTATGGGCAGCTAAGAACCCTCCTTTAAAATCAGCAACCGAACTGGCCAAAGTTGTAGAGCAAAAAAAAGAATTACAGAAACACAATTCGTCCCAAGAAGTGGCAGAAATTACTGACAACTTCAGTGAAAGTAGTGTACAAGGAGATTTTGAGGCTAGTAACGTGGCATTACTTAGAAACAAGAATAAATTGGTTAAAAAGTCTGTTCCTTTCAACAAACCATTCACAAAGGTTTGCTCTAATTGGGGTACCAAAGCACATGGCTCTGATCCCAAACGTTGTTTTGCGTTTAATAAGGAATGTCTTAAGTATGGTCGCCTAGGTCACTTTGCTAATATGTGCAGATCTAGACCACGCCCCACAGTAGCCTCCATTTTAGACACGATGTCTGGAATAAAGATTCCAGTGACAGGCAGGATACTTAGTATAGATGAACCTAGCGAACCAAGTGAAGATGTCAACCGTAGAAACAAACCCATTGCCCTTTTCACTATTGATGGTCGCAAGGTCTCCCTAATGACAGACACGGGTTCCAAATACACCATCATGCCCAGCAAAATATTTGATCACGAGTGGGGTGGCAAATCACTCTTACTCAAAGACATCTCTCCCGCTGGTTATAATGGGGAGACCATAGACCTCTTGGGATATTTTGTAGCCAAAATATCGTTCTCCACCAGGTCAGTTGAAGGGAAAATCTATGTGGCCAAAGATGGACATCCAATACTGGGATGGACCAACAAATAGGATCTGTACATATCCTAGAGCACATCCCAGATGATGATTGTTGAGGAAGAATCTCTAGAAGACATCCTAACAAGAGCAAACACTGTATTTAGAGATAAACTAGGCTTGCTCATAGGTTACACTCATCAAATCATCTTGTCCAAAAACGCTGTTCCTGTCCAACATAAATTGAGGAAGGTACCTTTAGGCATTAAGGATGAAGTGAAGTCCCTTATCAAGGACATGCTAGATACTGGTGTCATTGAGCCCATAGAGGCTTCCGAGTGGGTGTCCCCGGTAGTGATCACCAAGAAGGCTGACGGAAAACTCAGATTTTGTGTTGAATTAAGCTCTTTGAAACAACTGTGTGGTGGCTGATGTTTTCCCGTTACCTAACATTAAAAAATTACTGTCCACCTTTAAAGCTGCCAGGTACTTCTCAAACCTCGATTTGAAGAGTGCCTATCATCATATGAAATTACATGATAGCTCTAAGCACTTAACTGCATTCATCACCACTCAAGGCACTTTTCAGTTTACGCGCCTACCTTTTGGTCTCTCTTCTGCAGCTAGCATGTTCCAATGTATGGTCACGGACATATTTAGGGCATAAATAAAGCAGTCTTTTCCTCAAGACGATATCCTTGTTTTCGGAAGTACTGTGTGTGAACACAATCAAGTTCTTAAACTGTCTTACACAGAATTTCCGAAGTTAGCCTCACGCTACACAGAGAGAAGTGCTCTTTCTTGGTGGAGCATGTTGAATATTTGGCACACGAGATCTCTGCGCAGGGCATAAACCCTAAAATAAATTTGCTGAAAGCCATTGAACCAGCTCCTGCTCCCATGGACAAAGATCACTTAAGGTCCTTTATGGGTCTCATTGAATACTATTCAAAATGTATACGTTCCTTCTCTGACAAAACAGCATGCCTGCGTCTTTTATTTAAAAAGGTGCAAAATTTGATTGGACTGAAGGACACTTGCCATGCTTTAATAATATCAAAACTGAAATTTGCAAGGCCGGTGTGCTGGCACCTTTCGACATTAAGTTTAAATCAGTCCTGACCGTTGACGCCAGTGCCACCGGTCTGGGTGTTGTTCTTTCCCAATTACATCCCAAATCTGAGAAAACTGTTGCGTTCGCTTCCAGGACCTTCACTGCTTCCGAACAAAACTATTCAGTTATTGAACAAGAAGGGCTCGCTGTGGCCTGGGGTGCAGAGCACTTTCATACAGATCTGTGGGGCAACAAGTTTTTTCTCAAAACTGATCACAAGCCCTTAGTTAAGATTCTCTTTCCAGGTGGTGTCGGGAAGGGTTCTGCTAGATTGGCCAGACTAGCAGCCAGACTCCAAGAGTATTGCTACAAAATTTCACACATTCAGTGATGGAAAATCCAACAAGCCGATTGCTTGTCCAGATTGTCCCTGGATTGGAAAACGATTGATGGGCTACCCATTGTAGCGTCTAGTGACGAAGGTGCCGTTTCTTCTATCCATGATGCAGTCTTGGTTGGTGAGGATACATTCTCCAGCAGAGACTGGATCAGAGAGATGGAAAGTGACAACGTCCTCAAAGCTGTCATAGATATGGTAAAACTAGGCCCCAGACGAGAAAGTTGTTTGCCTGTCATGGCACACCCCTATGTCAAACTTCTGGATGAGTTATCGGTTTGTGGTGTTAATGTACTTATGCGTGGGGAGAGATTCATTCCACCTTTTGATCTTAGGTCCAAAATATTGGCTCTCTCCCATGAAGGGCATTTAGGTCAGAGTTTGACCCAAAGGTGCCTCAAGCACAACTTTTGGTGGCCAGGTTTAGATGAACAAGTGACCTCCTGGGTTGAAAATTGTTAAGCATGCAAGGAAGGAGAGAAAAGGCTCAAGGTCGGGTCTGGAACTGCAATGGGTTATATTACTGATCCAGGTAAAGCTTGGCATTCAATTTGCCCATACTTCATAGGTCCAATTGATGAGCTTTCCCCCTACAATAGGTTCGCCATTGTGGGTATAGATGTATTTTCTTAGTGGTTAACAGTAAAGTTTGTTAAGGACATCATCACCCAAAGCACTATTTTTTTCATGAACTCCCTGTTCCATCTTATCTTATCGCAAGGGCCATTTGCAAAGCGCGCTGTCGCCGAAGCTTCCTGGCGCTAGAGACAGAATGAGTGAGGAGGAAGTACAGGGTGCGGGAAGCCTAACTGAGGGGGGGGGGGGAGGTGGTTTTTAACAGTTTCCTGAATTTAAGAAGGGATGTAGAAGAT
Source organism: Lissotriton helveticus (assembly GCF_964261635.1). NCBI lineage: Eukaryota > Metazoa > Chordata > Amphibia > Caudata > Salamandridae > Lissotriton > Lissotriton helveticus. The sequence continues at coordinate 88,822,703 of NC_136063.1, forward strand.
TTGATTGAGAGGGGGAGGAGGTTCCAGAGTGCAGGAGCCAGATAGGAAAAGCGGTGGCCGCCGAATTTTTTAGTTTTGCTTTTGGGGGTGACTAGCAGATCACGGTGGGCTGATCGGAGGTTGCGTGTCAGACAGTGAGGATGGATAAGGGATTTTCCATGAAAAAGTCATGCCATCATCACTGACAACGGAACACAACTAACATCCCGTGGAATGCAAATTTTTCTCACGAGTTGTGGTGTCACACACCATCGCACTTCCCTTTACAATCCTCAGGCAAATGGCCTCTGTGAAAGGGCTAATCGTGTCGTCAAAGGTATCATTCAAATGGCATGTGCCAGTGGGGGTTTTGCTCAGACCATGGTGGAAGAAATGGTTTGGGCATACCGCACCACCAAACTTGCTCACTCTGACAAATCACCCTTTGAACTAATGAGGGGTAGGCTTCCAAGCTCTAAACTGGTCCCCTCTTGGATCAAAGAGTGGGTTTCAAAGGGAGGTCAAACAGCAGTTAATCATCCTTCAACTTCCAATATGAGGAAGTCTTGTTTCAGTAAGGGTGACCTTGTCAAAGTCAAGTCAGGTATAGTGAACAAAGGTCTTTCCAAGTTCAGGGGACCCTTAAAGTCAAGTCTGTTTACCCACAATTTGTAGTTCTGGAAAATGATGAGAGGTGGAACCTATGTCGTCTAGACTTATACCAAAAAGGCATCCAAACTACTAATGATCTTCCACACAAGCCAAAATTCGATACTTTGCAAAGTGGTTGCATTATTCCTAACAATGGGTATATGTTGGCTCAGAGCCTTGGTCACAGTGCTACTCAAGTCCAAGAAAGTCCCACGGGTAGTGATGGTGTTCAAGTGACAGAAAGAGGTGAGGAAATGGTGACGTTGAACGGAATCATGTTTTTTTGGGAAGTAATGAAGATAATGTTGCACAACCTATTGTTTGCAGAAGTACTAGAAACCGCAGACCACCTGTATTATTGAAAGATTTTGTTTATTAACTCATTCACATATTTTGTTTATTGATTCTTTGTTTTCACTCTTCCCCTTTTTTTCCCTGTTAAAGGAGGAATATGTGTTGTACAGCTCTCCCTCAACATTTCCTTCGCATCTCTACGTTCCTTTCCCCGCATCCCCTTGTTTCCATAGTGCATTCTAGTTCGTTTGGAGTCAGTTAGCACCCTGGTCAGCTGATGAGTGTTCATTATGCTGTTGGCTCTTCAATAAAGCAACTTAAGAAACGTACCTGCTGTTCCAAAAGTCTTCTTCCTCCACAATAATATGCACGTCTCTTGACAGCCTGAGGCTTCATTTGGCACCTTAAAAGTTATGGGTTTTGGTGCACTGAGCGCTAGCAGTAACAGAGGGCCTCTGTACTGGGGTGACTTACCCTGCTGGACCCCATCAACCATTCAAAGTTGTCGCTTTTGCCGTGCCGGCGTTCACTGTAAAATACGGATCCACGTGCAGTAAGAGTTGGAGCCCATTCCTGGCACGTGACACGTGCCACTCTGTCATGTGGCATATGCCACAGCTCATGTGACAGGTGCCACAGATTTTTTACAATTTCTTTCATGATTAACTGGAGATACTGTCAGTTAATGATTTCCAAAGGACTATCTTTCACTATAATAAAATAAATAAATACATTAAAAATATATATTACCCAGGTTGGGTTTGAATTGAACCCTTGTCAAAAAGTACTCCTAGCCCCTGTTACCTACCACAATACCAAGTGCTACATTATCAATAATATTTTTCAAAAGTATTTTTGTCATACAAAAAGGTTACTGTCCTACTTTTATTTCCATGCTGTTTTGCTTTTACATGAAACACATCCACTCTTGATTTCCATGCTTTATATAAAAATAGCCCTTCCTTCTTTCAGTCTGCCACTAGCCTCATGCATTTCTTATTGTTACACAATCATCCCCAAATTATCATTCAACTAAATAAGTGATTTCTTTTATAGCAAACCTGTCCCCCCCTCCCACATGCCACACAGCATGCCATCAATGCCTGACATGCACTATGACTAAGGAGGCCATAGTTCTCCCAGACACTGCTAGGGGGTGATTTACAAAGGCACAGCTTTCATTTGTGGTATTTAGAAAACAAATAAAAAGAAAATTAAAAAAAACGATTTTCCCCAGCTGGGGATTGAACCCTGGTCAAAAAGCACTCACAGCCCCTGTGAACTGCCTGTGAGCCATCTATTTTGCTGGAAGAGCACCCAAATCCTTAACCTTAAGAGTGTAGACTGAACCTTTAGAATATTTTTTTTTTCTGAAGGTGGCAGTTCGCTCACGCCTTTCAATGAGCACTCCTTAAAAACATCAGATTTCACATGATTACATTTCGCTGTTACATGTTGTGAACCATAATTTCTAATGTTATGTGGCATTTGTAGAAATCCGTGCCCTGCATATTATGGTTTATCAAATATAGCTAATACCTGTATGCACTTTAATATAATATATTCATGCTGCTATTTTCTTACTGTATTTTAACATACTACGCTGTGCTGTTATTTGTCTGTTTCTGATTGCCCGCATTTTTGCACTTATTACTCAATGCTGCTATTGCCAAGAATAACTGAGCCATTTAAAGGAGTGGTCGTCTTATATATTTGCCGCTCTGTTTATAATATGAATATTTATAATTCCATTTATGCTGTAGATACAAGTCCTTGTTATTTATTGTCATTTATTGATTTTTTTATCGAAAAAGTTTTTAACGTGACTTGTGTATTTATGGATATTAAGTACCTGAAAAAAGAATATTTCAATTGAATTGAATTGGAATATAACATAAACGCATTGAACCACTACTGCATTTCATTTCCCACCACATCGTCCACCCCAACAAATATATTCCATCACCATATAGCTGGTCCCTTACCTAAGAGGCCTGCATAACAACATTGATACATATGCATCCACTGGGGGCACCGGGTCCAAATTGAGTCCTCGGTTGTCTGCCCAACTTTTCCAGATTTTGGGGTGCTTTTGTGGGCAACCCCTGGCCTTGAATATTGGAATCTCTAACCCCATGCAAAAAGTCCAGCAAATTTTTCCATGCTGAGAGAGAAGATGGGGCCGTTGCCTTCCACAGCCTTACTACATTCCTTTTACCCAATGTCAGCCCCAACAATAACAGGTGCCTCTTCTATACTTTACCTCCTATGCCCTCCGTGATATGTAAAATTGCCGATCTTGTTGAAGAGGGGCGCTCCCACCCCAACACTTCTGCAAGACCGGTCAGAACCAGTCTCCAAAATTTTGTGAGCACTGTGTGGTAAATAATTAATATTACCTTATCTTAGAATTTCTATATTAGCAAATACCTTAATTTAAGTAAAGAGAGGAGTCTGTGAATTTTTTTTAGTAAAGAAGGGACAATAACTCGAGTTAAGGGAGAGCTCGTTCACCAAGCGGGTTTAGGAGTGGTCTGAATTTTATTCACACAGCAGAATATTTATACAGATTCAGTCAGTGGACAAATGGAAAGAAGAAAAAGGAAGTGACAAGCAGTGACAAGAAAAAGGGAAGTGACAAGCAGTAATTTCCAACCAGATGTGTTAAGGTATGGGCGTGTCTTGTGTCTCGTGAGAGTGCATGTGATGTGTTGAATTATGCACTTTTCAGTTGAAGGTCCTTCCTCATCCGGGGGGTTTATCTCTGGCTTGCAGTCAAGAACAGGAGCTATTTCTTAAAACAGGAACTATCTGCTCTCTGGCTTGCAGTCAAGAACAGGAACTATTTCTTAAAACAGGAACTATCTGCTCTCTGGCTGGCAGTCAAGAACAGGAACTATTTCTTAAAACAGGAACTATCTGCTGCTGGTTCCCAGAATTGGCAGAACCACAGGAATGTGTGGTCAATGAACTGAGATGCCAGGTGCAGGGTGTCTTGCACGTGGGTCTGAAGGCAAAATGGATGACACACACACAAAATGGGTGCTTGTCTGAGAAAATGGCTACCAGGAAGAAACAGGGAAATGATGGGGCACAATTGTTAATGTTATTTCCTCATTCCCTCCTTGCCCCAGAGTGTACCTGTTTCTATATCTCAATTTGTATGAGATTGTCTATGCATTCCTGGAGCATAATTGTTTCGTTTTCTTTCTGCTGGGTATGTGGTTTTGGAATGCAGCTTGCAGTGCATAGTCCGCACAGGGCAGGGCCACATTGGATAAAAAGGCAGCATCCAGTTATGAACAGGAATATTATGCCTGCTGCTGACAGCAATTTCCATCCCCAGGATGATCAAAGACAGGAGGTAACAGAAATGCTATATAGCATGTTCCCCCCCAGTTCAAGGGCAGCCGCACATAGGCCGTTTGCCCGCAGACGAAATAAGTATGGCGAGATGCTGGAAATGATGATTTTCCTTTGTCTTCAAAGCTCACAGTGGTATGGCAGTCACTGTGTCCTAATGGAACAGAGCCATTTTTCCGGACGCACAGGTGCCCTTTTACTGTCAAGACTGAGATGGAAGGGGGCCCAGCATTCCTTTTAGGTTTAGTATTTAATATCCTGTAGGACATGGTCACGTTCCCCTGCTTGTATTCTTCGCTTTCTAGGACCGTACCTGTCGCCTGAGGATCTCCATCCTCATTCGGGTAGCAGACAGCATTAAGGACGTTATTTAAGTCCCCCCAAGGCCACCTTTTCTTGCATTAATTATTTCCATCAGGGCAGGAGGTGGGGGTAGTATTGTCGGGTGTTATTAGGGTGAACCAGGCCTCACAAGTCCCATTACAAGAAAACGGGAAGGGGAAGAGAGGCATTCCTCCCTTCTTTTTATGAGGTGGGAGGCGGCCACATATCCAGCAATCTGTGCTATTGCTGGCTTGATGAGTATAGTGTAGCATCTGTATAAAGGTATTGTTCCGCAAGGCTAGTCTATGGGCTTGCTCATGAGGGGGTAGGTCGTGATGTGTGTGTTCCTGGGTGTCGTTAGGTGCATGGGAGGTATGTGGTGCTGGATGGAAAACAATGTGGAGGACCCAACCGAGACACGTCATGATAGTTATCAAGAAAAACAGTATTATCAAACATATGATAGAGCTGCTATGCAACTTCTTAACATTCTTCTTTTGGCGCCTCACTTTCTCTTTCTCCCACATAGTCAGGGTGTCTAAGTCTGTCCCCATGTTCTGACCACTTCACCACTGGACCTTGTAGCAGGGTTTCCGTTCTCCCACAGAACTGTGCATAGAGATCTAGAACCTCAGTGAGTCAGGATGATCCAAAAACTCATCTCAGTGTCAGAAATCTCGTTACCTAGCTAGCTACAGTGTCTCATGGATCATTATGGAATGATCCATGTATTAGACAAACCAGAACATGATCTTTAGAATACCTCAGGAGTCGTGGAACACATGAACACTCTTTCGTTATATAATCATTTCAAACCAAAACTGAGAGTCAAAGAACACAAGTGCAAGTTTGAAATATTTATTATTCAATGCAAAGTTCTCAAACGCAGTATCTTGTATAATACCAAAATGCAGATTATAAAAATCAGAGTCAGCAGCATAGTCACTAATCCATAGTAAGCAAAAGGTGCTAGCATGTTATAATGCAATTTCTATAGAAATCTATATCACCTATATTTCGCGCACCCTATCTAGCATATTATATTATATCTAAGAAGGTCTCATTCGGGCTTTAGCAGGGCGGCCCCATACCTCTCAATGTCAGTAGGAGCAGTTCACATCAACCGCTACCAGCTCTCTTCATGCGCAGCACCAAGTGTCTGCTTTCATTCCGTGTAACTCTATCTTAAACCCGCGTAGAGCCCAAAATGTTGGCATCAACATTATTTGTGTTATGTCTAATGTGGTGCGAGGATCAAGCCTCCTAGCAACCTTGTGTTAGGTTAATCTTAGAGTGTGCAGCTCTCAGTGTGCAGACAGTTGTACCAAGTGTACCAGGCAAAGCTGATAGCATAGGAATAACATATTATTCTCAAATAAAGCAACTCGCCGCTTCTAGGGTGAAAGCTACAACAACAAGTTTGTGTCGTGTGCAAAACTGAAGCCGAAGGCAAAACGGCTGTTTAAACATGTAATACACTCATGCTAACTTAACGCAATATATGTAATGAAGTATCCATATGACACCCCCCCATTGGTCCGAGCACCGCCAATCATAAGGGAAAAGGCAATAATAAATCAGATACAAAAATTGAAAGCAAAATTCAATAATCTTGAGCTAAAATAAGCTAAAAATATGTATGAAATGAATATGTATGAATGAATATGTATGAATGCCTACAGTGGCCTCAATTCTAAAAAAAAAAACACAAAACCCTTGAATCAAAAGTTATCCGCCAGGTCTCAAAATTTCGAAATGTAGGACCAGGTCTCATCCTTTCAAATGTTTGTAAGAGAAAAACCAAGGCACTTATCCGATATCCAAAGTCATGTGCCACCTATACGTTATCTCCAGCGACATCACGTGAGTGAACTCTCCATCAGCTGAACATAGTTCATCTCTCCAATTCAGCGAGGGGAAAGTCATATTTCACCACAAAGCATTCCTCCCAGGCATCTCATTATTGGAAAGTATATGCAAAGAAAGTTGCAACAGCCTCCAGTATGAAATCACTGCCATCATCCGAAAATAGTTCAGCCATCCAATTTAGCAATGGGAAAGAACATACGTGCTCCTCAAGCATCGGATCCTCCTGCAACGTCAGAGGACAACTCGGTGGGTTCACCAGATCGCTGTGTGTCAGAAAGGCATTCGCCGCTGCAGAGATCTCCCATTGGCCCAGAACTCCATTTATCGCTGCCAAGGCCATAACTCTCTCGCCAGAACAGATCAGCTCGTGAGCCACAACGGGACGCATTAGCTGATCAAAATCGACGTCAGGAGCTGTCCTCAAGCATAGGCATAAATCAATGGCCCAATCGAACTCGCAGTTCAGGCAGTGAAACACAGGTTGGACACACGTGAAGTTGGTGAACCGAAATGACAATCTATAGGCCGTGCTTAATGCTGCAAGCGGCAATGTTCCATAGTAATTGAGCATCCGATTACGGCACAGTGTCAGGAGGCGTTGAACGGCGTCTTGCGCAGGATGGGCATCCATGTTTTATGAAGAAAAACACCAACAGGAAGCCTGCTGCTACAGCCAGCAATACAGGTATTCCACCAAACAAACTCCCAAAAATAGTGTGGAAAAACGTGGGAATGAGACCAAAAACTTTTTCAAACGTAGTCACGAGGCCACTGCTTACTAATTTAAAAAAATGTGCCAGCCCAGTCGTTGAAGAAGCATTAAAAATCTGGTGTACCAGCTCGCAGAAATGAAATGGCAAATCAGTGTTTAAAAGCGCCTGCACCTCTGTGCGGGTGTTAGCTATGTGAAGGACATAAGTTTCCCGGGCCGAACTCAGGGTCACTTGTTTTTGAGACAAAAGAGCCCTTATTCTGCTTAAACCATTGAATTTCGCTTCCAAGGTTGGGATCCGTGGCCAGATGGAGACATCTGAAGAGCCATGCGTGGGTGGGTATAGGACGTTCTTGCAGCACACTACACGCTCTGATACAGTAACTATATAAGCCACACCAATTAATAAACCACAACATAATTCGTTGTTTAAAAGCAAATAACTACCATTAGCTAATAAAGTAAAGGTGGGAACTACTGCTGGAACTGGCGTGCCTTTTAAAACACATGCTAAATTTGGGCGGTCCTGATTACAAGAACCGTGTAACTGAATGTGTCTGCATATTAATGAATGGTCAGGTGACTGTGTGCATTCCTCACCATTAAGATTCACTTCTTTTCCATCTTTCAGACATCTGTATGTGTATGGTAATGACCATGCCTCATGTAGGAATGCATTGCCTAGTGGCTCATATCGTCCTATAGCAATATACCGCATACAGTTAGTAAATTTATATAAAGGAAATGGTAATGTAATTAAACCATGAATAAGCCACGTGGCAGTGGTGGTTTCAGCAACAGAGAAAGGTAAGGATTCTAGCTTCTCAATATGTAACATAGAAAACGATGCATCACGCATTGAAAGCATGCGCTGTTTATCAGTAAGATTAAAAGGGGCAAAAAGCGATGAAACGTTCAATGAGGTCCAGGGAACTCGACCAGCCTTAATTGTCTGTAGAGTCCAGGCAAACTGCATTACAGAACGTAATTGATTTTGACCATGGTATAACGTGGACACTTCATCATGTACAATATCAACAACAGAAGAAACAATATTATCCAATGTGTAAATTCTGGAAGAAAGCGTGTTAATACTATTATCGACCACTGCAAGCACTTTTTCCAAATTGGCTTGATCAATAGCCCTCAGGCGTTTAGCTGCTTCGACTCTTGAAAATTTCCAAATTTCATTGTAAATAGCATAATTAAAGCGTTTAGACCTACCCATAGTCGGGCCTTTTATAAAATCATTTAACTCTATGTTCTCATTCAACTGGGACAGATGCAGTTTAACTGCAGCTAAAGTGGAATGTTGTAACCAGTTCTGACACAATTTGCCTACTGAATAAGTTGTAACAGTGTGATCTTGGTCAAACCTGGGATCTGGCCTGATGCGTGTAAAACCCTCAGACAAACCCAAAAAACGACTTTGGCAAGAATCAGAGCTTCTTTGCCATAAAAGCCACCCATCCGGATCAAAACTGGAAATATTAAAGGAGGAATTCTGCAAAAGTGCTTGTATCTCACTTATGGACAATGTAGTGAAATTACTCCAACCTGAATATTCTTCCAAATCAGGGATAGTAGGGGTATTTAATTTTTTAGATGTAGCCAATCAAAAACATGTTGTTTGGGAAATAGTCGAATTTAAAAACAACATGTGATTCGGGATGAGACATGCACGATGCAAAGCCTCAGTGCCTTGTACCTGCCAATCTTTGGTACCCCAAACCGATTTAAGGTCAATAGCATCCTTCCATAACTCATAGCCATCCACAGATAACCTTTCTAGAAAGGACTTTGAATACAATAATTTTGTGTCAGTTAGTCTAACTTTTGGCATAAATTTCTGTTTCACTTTAAAATAAAACGACTCAGGATTAGATTGATTAAAATCTGAAAAGTAAGAGTATTTTCCCAGAAACGTATTTGAGCTCCCCTGTAAAGGAGTAGGGCAATGTTCCCTCTGAGTGTAATTCACAGGAACCCGCCTGGAACTTGTCTTGTGCAAGAAATGATTCCCATAATGTTGGTAACAAAACAAATCACCATAATTGACAGAATCTAAATACAAATCCTCATCATCAAAGGCCGCATAATATTTCAAATCAGAGAACAATGCTTCTACGGCCTGAAGATCCCAATCATCCGAACGAATATTTTGCTTAATCACATCTCCCATGTTTACTCTAAGCACATTAGGAACATTAATAACTTCTGTGGGGCCATGTATCTGAAACCTAACCGCATCCCACACAATCCCATCAAGGACAGGCCAAGCAGTAATTTGTACTGAATGTAAGTCTCTCTTTAGTCGGTGTGCTGAATGTGAGGAGGAGTGAGGGGCCAATGTTCCATTAAGGTACCGAATTCCTGTTCTTTCTTTCACATAATGGCCATCAATCAGGCGGAAAAAATAAAACACAAAACCAATTGACATAAAAAGGTAAAATGAAAATAGTATCAGCCAAATGTACGTCCAAGGTGGAACTAAAAAATGTTTTTTAAACAACGTGGCATATTTTGCAATAGTCGATGGTTTCTTTGAAAGTTCCGAATCAGAGTCAAAAGAGAATCTGGACTGGTTAGCCAAACGAGCATGTAAATCGGACATAGATAAATCAGCAGGATCTGCATAGGTCACCTCATCAATGTTAGTAACAGGAATAGTATTTAATAAAGGACTTGATATGGCAGGCATCTCGAGGGACACCTCCTGATCTGCACCAGATGTAATAGCCAGCACAGAGTGCCTCACCATGGAAGGACAGGATGCAGCCGGTGTCATGCTATGAAGAATCGGCCACCCTGTGTGTCTTGACATTGTCAATAGAAATAAATCTGTTTTCTTTACGACCTGGAAGTGGTGGTAAAATGACTGTTCTTGTGCCCTTCACTCCAAGGACCCGAACTGGTGCTCGATATGAGGGACCAAACTCCTTTTTGTTATCGATCTTCTCTCGAACCAGTTCTCCAACTTGGGGTAGCCAGCCAACTACCGGGATCTGCAACGCATCATCCGACGTGGAGGGCAAGTGTTCCTTTGCAAGACTGTCTCTGGTCTTTTGTAGATCCTGTAAAACATTGCAATGTTCATCTACGTCAAAGGCCGCGGCCTGGGCCTCGCAGTCTGCACCATCAAGGTCAGGGACGTACATCTTGATACCAAAGAGCATTTCGTATGGGGTCCGCCCACCCAGAGACCTTCTAGGGAGATTATTAAGCGCACGCTGCACGCCATAGAGGTGGGTCAGCCAGTTTCTACCAGTGCCTATAACTCGGGCTGTCAAAGATTGCTTTAAGTCGCGGTTCATTCTTTCTACCACAGAATTGCCCTCAGGCCTGTAGGGGCTTGAAAACTTCACCTGTACTCCCAACGAAACCATAGCATCCTTATACGCCTTAGAGGCGAAAGCCGGACCCTGATCCGAATGGAAAGCACCACAAGCAAAGATTCCCACAAAGACACGCAAATCCTTAATGACAGTCCGTGAATCAGCGCTGCGATGCGGCCATAACCACACAAAGCGTGTGCATGAGTCAACTGCTACTAAGATGTATTTATACGCAGTATCAGAAGAGAAAGGACCGCAGTGATCCAAATAAACACATCCAAGTGGTTTATTAGAGATGTACAACTGTGTCTGAGGCGGACGCGCAGCAGTAGAAGGCTTAATCTGCTGACAAATGTCACACATAAGGACATAATCGCGCGTCTGTTTGTACAGTCCCCGCCACCAGAACCTCTGTTGTAGCTGAGACACAGTGGCTGAGACGCCCGCATGCGCAGACGCCACACCTTCATGAGCCGCTGTAATCAGAGAAGCTCTGCGATCCGAGTTGGGAACTAGACGCTCTCCAACTTCAGGAATTTTCACATAAGGAACCTTATCGGGACTTAAGTGGTATGTGTACTTCGAAGGGAACCCCGCAGGATATTTACCTCCCTTCGCCGTGGCAGCAACAGCCGCCAAGATGTCATCATCTATTTTGCTTTTGGACCTCGTGACTGCTGCAACTAAGTATTTTGATACCGCTGACTTCGCTGCTTCATCAGCAAGCGAGTTGCCAACAGCGTGGACTCCCACGCGCTGGTGGCCGAGAGTATGAATCACAAACACGAGCGGTAGCTTTTCTTTAAGTTCCGCTACTCGGACCCAGATCATTTTATGTTTTATTGTGCTACCTTTGGAATCACGAAAATCATTCTGAATCCAAAAGAACAAGTTCTCATTGTAAGACTGGACACAGTAGTAAGAATCACTTACGATAAAAGTTGTCACACTAGGATCTGCATACTCCAATGCAAGCATCAGAGCACGGAGCTCTGCTAATTGTGCAGTGCAGTCCCCAAGTGTCTGCGTGTGCACGACACTGGACTCGAACACATCGTTCACCATTGCACCGACCACAATGGCGCAAGCGGAAACGTAGGCATGTTTAGAGCCATGCGCAACCTGCGCCGAACCATCCGTGTAAATGATACAGTGGAAATCCTCCAACGGCCGCATTGCTAAAGGAGCAGGATGAACAAATTCATACTGTAAATACTCCTGCGACCGTAAAGCGGCGTCAAAAATAAACGTGACATCCTGAGATGTCAAGGAAGTAGCCCACTGAATCCACCGAGGGTGCAAAGCTTTAGAATTAGGTACACTGGCTTTCGTGACCGCCTCCAAGGCAGGACACGGGGTAACAACCAACATGCGCTTTCCCTGTGACAGGGCACGTTCTTTAAGAATTGCCATCTGCACAGCCGTTAACACTTTCTCCACAGTGGAAAAACGCAGTTCAGCCGAAGTGTACAAGTGCGACTTGTAAGCAATAGGTACAGTATCCCCCTCGTTAAAAGTCAGGTACGTGAAACCCACCGTCCCAGGGATAATTCTTATCACCAGGTTGGTCTGGTTATCACGGGTCTGTAAGTAGTCAGAAGTGAGCAAATCAGCCTGCAAAGACTGCAGAATGGCTGAATGCTCAGGCAGCCAGCATGATTTGGAAAAAGATGGTTGTACCAAGGCATATAAAGGCTTGATACGCTGGGCATATTCCGGAATGTATGTCCTCCCGAAATTTAAAAAACCCAGTAAAGACTGTAATTTTTTCAGAGTTGTCGGAGAGCGCAACTGCGTGCACTTCTCCAGGAAGTGAGGAGCCAATCCCTTTCCTTCATGGTTAAGTTCATAACCCAGAAACAACACTGTGTACTCCGCAATGTGTGACTTCGCAAAGTTAAACTTGTAACCCATGTCTGCAAAGTTACAAATGATGCTGTTTACTCGACACAGATGCACCCAAAGCTCGTCGTCTGTGAGATAAATGTCATCCACATACGAACATGCAACTGGATCGAAACTCTCCAAAAGAGAGACTATGCGGGCGGAAAACACTCCAGGACTATTTTTATATCCCATTGGGAGTCGTTTAAACATTTTTTGTACACCGCCGCACGTAAAACTGGTCCATTGGGAACTTAGACCATCTAATCTATGTGCATAAAAACCATTGGAAATGTCAAGCGTGGTTTTGAACCGTTTACGCTCAAGACTATTCACTAGGGCAGAGCCGTGAGTATTCTGTACTGCACAGTTACGGCAATGCGAGTTCAAATGCCGGTAATCCAAAACCAGACGATACGAGCCGTCTGGCTTGTTAACAGTAAAAAGGGGATTATTCATTGGTGACACACATGTTTCAATTACACCTTGATATTCCAATTGTTCAAGGATAGCCGCGACTGAAGCCTTAGCTTCACGCCGTATGGGATACTGGGGTTGTGGCTGAGGCTGTGACCGTAAAGGAATCTCATGGCTAGGGGACAATTTATCCCAGCCACACTGATTTCGGTACACAGCCGGCGCAAGCGCCAGAGCCCACTCTTCTGCAAAATGCAGCGCTTCCACTCTCGGTACAGTGTGCGCGAAACTGGGGAGGATTACCTCCTCCCCTCGCGGAGCTGCGAGAACAAAAGGTGGGGGCCAGTCAGCCTCCGAAAGCAAAATGTCATACGTATCCGAAAGATTCTCCCAAAATACCCCTTTTACAGTTCGCTGCATGTCACCTTCAATTAACAGGACAATTTCAAAAAGTCTTTCAGGGGGAGCAACATGCGTATCAGCTGTTTCAATCACAATAAAAGTCTCAGTCGCTGTCACCTTCAACAGTGGACGGAGGGCCTCTCTCACTATGGTAATCTCCGCCGCGCTGTCCAGCAAGGTCAGAGCCCACGTCAGATTCCGAAGCCGCGTTCTCTCTATCTGGGGCATATCGATGCGCCGTTAAGGCAGCGACTTTCTTCTTGGCAAACTGCGGTCTCTGAGGCGTAGAGTCGTTACGCTGATCCCCTTCACTTCGCGTGCGGGGCTGGCCACGTCCTTGCTGACCACCCCTGCCCCTGCCGCCCCCTCCACCACCGGTTGACGGAGCCGATGAGTCCTGAAAGGAACGAGGAGAGCGTTGGTCAGATGCCTGATATCTATCAGGTGTTTTAATCGTAGCGCGATCGCGCAATTCATAAACTCGCTCTGACTGCGCAGGCTGTGAAGGCGCCGGACTCGAGACCTGTGTCTGTTGTTGTTGTTGCTTACCCTGATTCTGCTTTTTAGGCCAATTTTGTTTCTTGGACCTGGGCTGTCCACCTGTTTCCGAAGACTGCCCCTGGGGTTGCTTCTTTTCTTCTTCAAGAAAAACCTTCGCACCCTTAGAATTGCGGCCAACCATTTTATAAGCCGCCACAATTATTCTTGCCAGCTGACGGGGTTTCTCGGCATCGGGAATTAACGCCAGACCATTGGCCACTTGAAAGTTCACTGCATCCCCTTTTACATTGGCAAGGATAATACCGCAGACTGTCTCAAATGAACCGTTCAGGCGCATACCCAACTCAACCGCCGACTCAGGTCCGTGATCATCCTGAACACGTTTGAGGATCGCAGACAGGTTTGACACTGACGGTGTGCCAAAGCACCTCGAGTAAACCGCTGCAAAAGTCTTACCCCATGTCTCACAGTCAACAAGTTCCGGGGCTAAATCTTTTGGTAAACTAAGCGTAAGAATCCGGTGTTTTTCACCCGGAGTCGTATTAGGAAACACAGCTTCCAGCTGGTCGAATTTCTCGGCAAGCCAGTAAGGAAAATCATCCTTATTGTCTGGCTTTCTGCCCATAACGGAATTCACCAAGACCGGACTTATTTTCAAGCCAGCCTGGTCTGCTCGAAGCTGCGCCCCTGCGGGGGCTGCGCCTTGAATATTACGACCAATGTAATGAACAAGCGCTCTAATCACACCAACTGCGACCTCATGAAGACGCCGCAGGTCACCCACGTTACAAGTGGTGCGATTAGGATGAGGAGTAAATCCACCCAAAGCGGGCCAATTTGTGCCCGGAATGGATAAGGGACCTAACCTCGGAGCCGTTAAAGAATGGGGTAGGGCGCCACCAAACCAAACTCCGTGCTGCCAAGCGTCTATAGGTACTTCCAGTGCCCTGTACGGAGCATAAGCCGCCGGTACATCCGTGGCAGTGTATGAATGGTAGACACCCGAATTAGCGTCTATTTCCGGAAATGTCACCCAGGAATAAAACAATTCGTACGGGTACGCATGTTCCGCACTCACTACTAGAACCACAGCTAAGCCTTCTGCGGTCACATTATAACCCCGCAAGTGGTCGCGAACCGCGACGCGGCTATGCTGCGCTATTTCCACTGCCATGTTAGCACAGGAAGAAGAAAATTTAGACAAAGAACACTTTGTAGCACAACTGGGTAGTGATTCAAAGAAACCTTTTGTAGAAGAATTCAAGCTTGAAAAGACCTATTTCAAAATAGGTAGGTTTTCCGACACCGCCGTTTACCGGAAACGGAAATGAAGGTGTCAAGGTATGAATGATATACTACTCGAGTGTCATGAAATACGGCCAACCAATCCGTTGGGCGCCATGTAGCAGGGTTTCCGTTCTCCCACAGAACTGTGCATAGAGATCTAGAACCTCAGTGAGTCAGGATGATCCAAAAACTCATCTCAGTGTCAGAAATCTCGTTACCTAGCTAGCTACAGTGTCTCATGGATCATTATGGAATGATCCATGTATTAGACAAACCAGAACATGATCTTTAGAATACCTCAGGAGTCGTGGAACACATGAACACTCTTTCATATATAATCATTTCAAACCAAAACTGAGAGTCAAAGAACACAAGTGCAAGTTTGAAATATTTATTATTCAATGCAAAGTTCTCAAACGCAGTATCTTGTATAATACCAAAATGCAGATTATAAAAATCAGAGTCAGCAGCATAGTCACTAATCCATAGTAAGCAAAAGGTGCTAGCATGTTATAATGCAATTTCTATAGAAATCTATATCACCTATATTTCGCGCACCCTATCTAGCATATTATATTATATCTAAGAAGGTCTCATTCGGGCTTTAGCAGGGCGGCCCCATACCTCTCAATGTCAGTAGGAGCAGTTCACATCAACCGCTACCAGCTCTCTTCATGCGCAGCACCAAGTGTCTGCTTTCATTCCGTGTAACTCTATCTTAAACCCGCGTAGAGCCCAAAATGTTGGCATCAACATTATTTGTGTTATGTCTAATGTGGTGCGAGGATCAAGCCTCCTAGCAACCTTGTGTTAGGTTAATCTTAGAGTGTGCAGCTCTCAGTGTGCAGACAGTTGTACCAAGTGTACCAGGCAAAGCTGATAGCATAGGAATAACATATTATTCTCAAATAAAGCAACTCGCCGCTTCTAGGGTGAAAGCTACAACAACAAGTTCGTGTTGTGTGCAAAACTGAAGCCGAAGGCAAAACGGCTGTTTAAACATGTAATACACTCATGCTAACTTAACGCAATATATGTAATGAAGTATCCATATGACAACCTGTGTCCGTGGACTTAATCAGCCAGAGTCCGGGTGGCAGACCTCAACTTTGATTTATATTCCTGTTGTGGGGTCTGTTCTAAGGGCAATGAGGATTGTTCAGTCACAGTGTCACAAGGTTTGGAAATATCGCTGGTAACGGAGTCTATTTCTCCAAAGTACTTTTTGCAGTGGCTAGCATGGAGCCAACCTTTTCTTTCCTTGACCTTGACCGCTGTTCTTGTGGTGAGGAGGACCAACTACGGCTTCTTCCACCTGGGCTCAGCTTGGTGTTGTCTGGAAAAGCGGCAGCAACCTGTGAACGACAAGAGCGTAGTGCAGACATCAAGGAAGCCAGGTAATCGTAAGCATAGTACTGTCAACAACTGTACAATGCCAAATGTTCTGTATTAGGGACCCCTCCTCCCGACCACGCCGCCGGCATATAGGGGATGACTCTAGGCCTGCCCTCCACAGCCTGGTATACTAAACCCGGTGAAGGTACTTTAATTGAATATTACGCAGCGGTATTGCTATCACCTATCCCCTAGGGAAGGACAGTCGTTCCATCCAATCATCTCCGTCTATTTGTCCAAAATCACCAGCCCATGCTTCTCTAAGTTTATCGAATGTAGTGGAGCTGTTGGTCACCAGTGACTGATAGATCTTCGATATTTTATGGTCCTGCAAATGGCCCATGAAGACCTTGGCTTCAATCAGACTGAATTTGTGAATAGCCTCTAACCCTGAGATACTAGGATGAATCGCAATGCCAACATTGAAGGTATTTATAAAATGTAGTTGTTGGCATCTGGTACTCTTGTTAAAGATCTTGGAATGATTTCAGAACCAAGCCTCGCAATACGTCTCCTAATGTGTAGACTCCTATATTATCCCACCCTCCAAGTCCGGATAATGCAACTAGCTGCGGCAAATGACCGTTCTGCCACAGTGGGGTTTCCCCAGTAAATTTATTCCACCACCCCATCCTGCGGAGAGACTGTTTCCACACCTAGAATACCACCCAAGTGGCCGGCATTAAAGAATTGCGTAGCGATGCCAAATACAGTATCGTATATAGGGTGGACTCTTGTATACATTTTTGCTCCACTGCATAAACGGTGTCCAACCTGTCCCCATACCACCATTCATTCTGCACCAAAAGTTGCAATGCCATATAGTACGATTGGACATCCGACATGGCAAAAACCCTGCAATACGTCGACTGACAGCAAGTCCTCTGCGCCACTCTGGAGGCCCCTACTGTCAACAGAAATTGACCCAACGCTGCGTTGACCTGGCGAAACCACATAGGGAGTATCTGATATGGATGGTTCTGCAATTGGTAGAGCAGGCGCGGCAATGACACCATTTTAAACCAAGCACTGGCATAGCTATTAGGTCTAGCCTTTTTGGACCTTATAAGTGTTTAGCAATGCAGTACATAATCCCCCACTGGCATGCCCACACACTCTTAACATCTTTGAATAACCGTACAAGTTTTTTTTCTTTATTTAAAGTCGATATGACAAAGGAGAAGGTGTGGCGTAACGGCCAAAGCAGACAACTTTGGGGTGGAGGTGAAGATGTTCGAGCCTCCTCGTTGGCTCAACAGCCTGTGATTCTGAGCAAATCACTTTTCTCCCCATGCCCCCCGGCCAAAACAAGTAGAGCTATTTACATATAAATGTAAAATAAAAGTGGGCTGTTCATAACTGATTAAAGGCACGAGGTCATGCTGTGTCGGGAGATGGGAAGGGTCTGCTATAGAGGAAATCCAACAAAAAACACTGCAAGTAGTCAAATTTAAAGTGAAAATGCAGCTGTGCGCGCCCATGCTCTGTTGGAGGTGAGAGAGCTGTGATTTGGAGGCAAGCCATGAAAAAATGTAACATACAGGCGTGATTAATAAAATAACAGTGCACAATAGCGCTGCTCGATGTGTATTAGGTGGGAGGGGTCTGCTTTTGAGCCAAAGAGCAGTTAAAAACAATGATACTGGAGCTCAGACAGAGCTTGTCCATTGTTAGTGGAGGATTGAGCACCATCCAGGTGCTGGGAGCGCGTGCAGCCACCTTGCTTTCAATAAACATCATGATAGTGGCTTACAGTGGAGAGCACACAAAGCGAACAGGGAGGCATTTGTTGCAGGCACACATCCAGGACCGCAGTTAATAAATAAAGGCGCACAGCAAGCAGTGCTCTATGCTGTGTATAAAAAAAGCATGCGGTTGATGATAATAAATAAATGAAGATGCATCATGAGCGCTGCTCGATGCTTTGTTGGGGGTGGGTTCTGCTTTTGAGGCAATGCAAGACAAGCCACGCTGCGAAAGTGAACTCGGCCATTCTCTGTTTAATGACCAATGACGAGGAATGCAGCTGCCACCCTGCGCACAGCTGCTCGCTCCTGACAGATGGATGCCGTGGGAGTAAACATTTAAAGATAATGTTGGACATGCACCCGCCTTTGGCCAATTGTGTGCTTACATTTTTCAAAGCCACATGCAAAGGCCAATAGAATGTGTGGAAGTTGAAAAACCACACGGACAAGTCCGGAGAAAGTCTGTAGAAGCCTCCCCTTAGAGCAGCGCATGCATGCTGTACTAGGATTGACCTAAATAGCTGATCTACCATAAATAGAAAGGGGCATGTGTGAACAAATTTTCATCTCCTCACAAACCTGTGTCCTTATCGGAGCAATATTTCTGTCCTATGCCACACTCTGCAGATCTGACAGCAAAACTCCAAAGTATTTCACTCCCTCCGTCATCACCTGTACTGCCGAAGCTCAAGGTCCCAGACCAGTGGTTCCCCCCAGCACCCACAGAGTGTATTTATGCGGATTCATGAAAAGGGCATAATGTGAAGCAGCCTTGGTCCTGTCGTGTTTATGTCTGTGAAAAAGAATAAGACATCAGGCGTGGCTAGCAGCCGAGAGCGATGGCTGATGCCTGATTGAGCTCTCGCCCATCCACGGCATTTTCAGTGTGTTGCAGCCAACGAGACCCGAGTTTACAGCCCAACACTAAATGGAGGGGTGTGTGGTCCACCCCCCCGCTGCAGCGGAGTGTATGTCTAGGGGCCCGCACTTTTCATGACTGGAAAAACGCCGCTAAAGTCCTGGGAGCCTGCAGGATGAAGATGGTGGCGTTGGCCCATGACGCGGGTCGCATCTAAGTGATTGGAGCAACACGGGGGTGCTGACGGCTCCCAGCTGAGGGACCCAGGCGCGGAGCATGAGAGCTGCCGAATGTGGATCGGAGCCCCGAGGAGACCCCCTCCCTGGATCTCCAGGTGAGAGGGGGTGCGGCTCCAGGGCGGTGCATAAATCGAGGCCCCGGCTTTGGGGCCTAGGGGCAATTGACGGGGGGGGCAGGAGTGGCGGCTGCGGGGGTGGCGGCATTTTTTTGGCATCCGCGGCTGCTACTGAGGAGCCCCCTGCAAGTGGCTGATCACCGCGGTGTGAGCGATAAGGAGAGGGGGGCCAGCTGAGGAACTATTGAGCCCTGAGCCATGGACTGCTTTCAGAGGTGCTGGGGAACAGCCATACTCGAGGCCCCGGTTTCTGGGCCTATAGCGGCTGCTCTGGGTGACGAGGTAGAGGCCCGATCTGAACTGGGAGACCTGGGATCCCGAACCAGGGACCTTGCATGCAACGGGGAACGGAGGGCTGTTGGACTGCGCACCCCCTTCTCATTTGAAGACATTGGCTGTGAAGTGAACTGGTAGCTTGGGTCCTGCAAGTACTGAATCCTACACTGAGGCAAGGGGTGGTTGCTGATGGGCACGGGCTGCAGGTCCCATGAAGGCCTGCCCGATTCCTCTTTCCCTTTGTGGGCTCAAGCAGGGCCGCACCATCGTTTGCCCTGGTCTACCTATCATTGTATGAGGGGCCTCGCCCCCTCCCTGAGGATATTTTAAATGCTTGCTGCCCGCCTGTGCCGCGGTGGGACCCAATAGCCCTTTGTAATTGTAGATGCTGCTGATGACCCCAAAGGCTTGGTTGGAGACCAGGATATGGCCTTTGATGAACACTCGGGTTAGGGGAGGATAAAGTCACTGGAATACATTGGGATCTGACACGATTGGACCAACTGCCTATTTCACAGCCAAGGGCTCCACGCCTCAAGATCGCAAGGAGGAAAATAGAGACTGCAGCGAGGGGGTGGTGGGATGAGAGACCAGTTCCAGCGCAGCTTGGTTGCAGTCCTCGGCGGAAGGGCTTTTTTGTCCCAACGTCAGCATCATCCACTCTCACAAAATCAACGTCCTCTCCTTTGCGGAAGACATGCAACTCGTTTTCTCCCCCTCGAACAAGAGTACCCGGATCAAGTTGAATGGTGCATGACTGAATTTTTTGTTGTTTTTTTTTTTATTATGCATGGTTAATTAAAACCATTGCATACATTAAAACTTATTATAAAACATCTGTTCATATGTATTTAAAATACTGTTGTATAGTCCACATATTTAATTCCAGTTACTCAATAAAAAAGGCGAAATAAGAAGGTGGAGGAGGGCAAATGCCACTGTTGTTTGACCTCTTCCAATGTGCCATATAGCCTTTTTCCAGTGGATCGCAGTGTTGTTGTAAAGAGGGCTGTGCCCGTTGAAAGGAGACTCCACAATGACATTGCCTTAACTCTTGTTTTCCGTCGACAACTTGCGACGCTTCGTTAGGAGGAACCCCGATGGAATGATTATAATGTAGATCACTGTGGAAAGCCTTTTTTACCACCTGTTACTATTCTAAATGTAACGTAAATAGGAAGCGTTTTTAGGACGTTGGCTCCTTTAGTGAGTCTTCTCCCACTTGTTCTATTTAATGGGTATATCCGTTTGGCAAAGCTTCTGTTGTTGAATGTTCCAAGGGCAACGTACGTAAAGTTTCCCATCGCTTAGCTGTTATGTCGAAAAACTTTGTTAGTCGACAATTCAACTGCACTTTCTCTGGGTTGAAACACAGCAGAGCCGCTTATCTACAAGCCCTTACTCCATACTGGTTGAACACTGGTTTTAAAAGGCTTATTCTTATGTCCTTTAGGTTATTGCAGGTGCAAATAACGTGTAATAGGTCCTCCACTCCGCAGCCACAGAAGCGACAAAGCTGATCACCACCTTTTCTCTCCCAATGGGGAAGAAGCTGATTAATTGCAGCAATCCCCAGGCGGAGTTTTAAGAATTTTTCCTTTATAGTAGCTTTTATTCCGATTTTCAAGTAAAATTGCGGTTTTAAAGCTTTGTACGTATTCAGTACTACCCATCTGTGTGATCGTTTGGATAGCGTGTTTTTATATTTGGCAAATGACAATTGTCGGCATACCTTTGTTACGTTTTTTTTAAATACTGAGTGTGACACTGTAATGCTCCAGAGGTCTGTCAGTCCTAAAAGTTTAATTGAGTCCTGCAGGTATTCTCTGGCTGGAGATTTTGCTGGGCGGAATAACTCTGTCCAAATTTGGCTGTTCAGGGATCCTTCTGCTGCTTCTTTGATTTCATGCCAGCATTTTACGTATGCTCCCCTTCTTTCGATTGATTGTTTTTATAGCCCAAACTCCAGCCATATTTGGGCCGGGGAAGCATACCTAGGGAGGTGACAGATGGATCGATATGCGTTAGTTATTGTATTTTCAACAGCTATTGCATCTTTGCCCTTCATTGCTGAGCTACTGTAAGTAATTGTAAGATGAAGTTTTGCTTGCAAAACTTTTATTAAAGGATCAAGTGTTAAGTCCGGCAGTTGCTTCTTTAGAGGTTTTATGGCCAAATATACCATTAACCCTTTCCTCCGCACAGATTCTATCTGTGGTTTGAATGAGTTGTTTTGATCTAATATTAATCCTAGGTATTTGTACCTGGGTGCTTGGTCTAAGCGATGCCCATCCAGAAACAAATTAAAACTTTTCTTCCTGTGATGGTTTACTGCCATTATTCTTGTCTTGCAATAATTTATTTTCAGGGCGTTCCATTCTGAGAAGCTGTGAGTCACATTCAGTAGATGTTGTAATCCAATGGGAGTTAGACTTATCAGTACCAAATCGTCGGCGTATAACAGATTTGATAAGGTTAAATTTCCTAGTTTCGGTGCATGATTTTTACACTTGTCCAATTCCCCTGGTAAGTCCGCAAGATAAAGGTTAAAAAGTGACGGGGTTAGGACGCACCCTTGTTTTAACCCTTTTAAGGTAATGATTCCTTTTGATACGTGGGTCCTTTCACCTAGCTTTATCCTTATCCAAGTGTTTGTATGCAGGTTCCTTAACTGGTCAAGAAGCGGAGGTGGTATTCCCATCCCTTGAAGTTTTTGCCAGAGCTTTGTTCTGTCCACATGGTCAAAGACGGCTGTAAAGTCAATGAAGCAGAGGAACAGGGGATATTTCCCCTGTTTTGCTGAGTCCATTAGTAAAGTTAGGGCCATAATATTTGTTGTTGTTCCCTGACCTTGTCGGAACCTGGTTTGTGTTGGTGAGATGATATGGTTGTTCGAAGCCCAAGTTGTTAGGTCATTTAAACAAGCCCCGCAAAATATTTAGCCTCTGTGTCTATGAGGGTTATCAGTTGATAGTTTTTTGGCTCAGACCTCTTCCCTTGTTTGTAAATCGGGCTTATGATTGAGCCTCTCCAAGACTGTGGAATTGTAGATGTTTCAAATGCATATTTGAAGACAGGTTCTAGTGCATTGCTCCAGAATTCAGGATTTTGTTTGTACAGCTTTTGCGGAATGCCGTTGGGGCCTGGGGCCCCTGCCTGTCTTCCCTTTGCTATTTGTTTCTGAATCAAGGTAGTTTCCAGGCTATTGGGCTTCTCTTTTGTACTTGTAACATAACTTTGGGTCAGTATTAAGTCAGTTTCCCTTGGTAGTTGGGTGGAAACTTCGGAGAGTTTTTTATCTGAATGGACGTTGTTTTGATTTAGCATCTCCTTTGTCGAACTAATCACTCTCTCAATGCAGAGAGTGGCGTTTTGAGCAGGTATAGAGTTGGTTTCATTATCCTCTTAAGCGCTGCTGACGGCCAACGGTCGTCACGAGCGCTACCTCCCCAGTGCTGCGCACGACCATTGGACGTCCATTCAGCACTAGTTCCAATGGACAGCGCAGCACTGGGGAGGGATATTTGCGCCGCAGCTAAGGTGTTAAAATGATTATACAGAAAGTCGACCCAGGCCGTTTCGGAGATGTTAGAGTTTATTCCGGGATGGGCTGGGTGCTGTAATCTGTTAATTGATTGCCAAAACTTGGCGCTATTTTTCATGTTCGACTCAGGAAGTAATTTAGCCCATAGATCGTTGTTCAATGATCTTTTCCTGTCCCATCTCCTTCGTTTCAGGAGAGCCTTAGATTCACGGAGAGATTGCTGCAATTTTTTATCTGCCGGTGATTTACGAAGTTGCCTTAAGGTGTTGTTTATGATCTGTTTCGTTTTTTTTGAGACAGGGCTCATAACCTTTTTTGTTAAGTTGACAGCCTTGCTGCTCTGTTTCTGATTGGTCCCAGTTGGAGTTTTGTCTCCAAGCGACGTGATGAATTTTTCCCAACTATTCATCGGGTGTTCTGAATTTTCCTTAGCGCGGATTAGTATATTTTTTGCTGTACTTGATACTAACTCCATGTTGGTCGAGTTACATCTTAGTCGCTTGAGATTTATTGCTTCTACTGAAACTATATTTTTATCAGCCTCCAGTAGTAGGTCTGTCTTTGTTTTTAGCGTCAACTCCTGTGGCATATGGTCACTCGCAACATTGTTGCCTATTTTGAAAGTAGCTATTATTTTGAACAGTGTAAGGACATAAAAGTAAAATCCAGATGGGACGATGTTTTTGCTGAATGATATGTGGGCTTTGGGGGATTATCCTCTTTGAAGCGACCGATTACTGATCTTAAATTTAAGTGCTCCAATTCCTGAATAAGAAATTTGGAGCACCGTGTTTGCTTCACTTTTTTACGGGGCCTTGGGCTGGAATTCCCATGCGTCTGTAAGTTCCTGGGTCGTGTCGTCGTCATAATCTCCCCCCAGGAGATGCGTGTTGAAGTCACCGGCCAGGATGATGTGTTCGGTGTCCTCTTCCTCCATTACTCTTTTTAGTTCTTTACTCAGTTATTTAGCTGTTTTTAATTTGTGTTTTGGATGTACATAAATGTTTATCATTATTACCTTTTGTGCCATTTGATCCAGGAACAGTTTTACTATTGAAGCCTGAATGCAACATGGAGGAGTCAAACTGATCTTTATAGGTAATGTTTCGTTTATTCGGGTTATTGCGAATAGGGACTGTAGGCCCCCGGATCGACGTCCAAAGCCCTTTCTCTTAATTGCTGGGATAGAGCTAGAGGTATAACCTTGTAACGGTTTAAGTAATTTATGACTTCTTTGTCATTTAATTTGGATGCAAAACCGTTTATGTTTCAAATACACATGGTAATCTCATTATTTGCTAGTTGTGGATTTTGAGAATTAGACTTCCCATGTCAATTTGTGTGAACCGGTATTATTGTTGGTTGTATGCTCTGCCAGTTGCTCCTTGGCGAAAGGCAGGTTAATGCCGATTGACCTGAAGTTGGAGAGCTGCTCCTTGCTCCTTTTAGAATTGAGGAAGTCTTGTTGTTTCCGTTGTTGGTAGCTGATCTTGAAAAGGGGGCTGGGTAAGGTGGTTTTGGCACTGGTTTCAGGACTATCCCCCAACTTTAGAAGGTATTTAGTTCCTGTATTATTCTCCTTGCTATCTCCGGCGTTTTCCATCTGGTTTTTGTAACCTCTAGACTGGCCTGAGTGCTGTTTGACTGGACTTCAATTGACAGTAGGTCCAGGGTGTTAATATTCGCAAGGTTGGGGATTGATTGCAGAAGTCTTAATACATTTCCTCTGTTTAGAATGTCTCCTCGGCCCCTTGATTTATAATGGGGGGAAAAGATGATGGTATCTGTTAGAACTGGCATTTTCTGGTTGGCTAAGGCTGACGTCAAAGCCAGGCAGAAACCACCATTCTAGTCAGGGCATGGGAGTCACACGCCAAGATAACCCCTGCTCACCCCCTGGTAGCTTGGCACGAGCAGTAAGGCTAAACCCGGAGGCAATGTGTAAAGCATTTGCGCCAGCACACTACAGCAACAACATACTAGGCACACCACAAAAGGAACTCCACACAAGGTTATTATAAAATAACTTTTGTATTGTAAACATACATCAGATAGTATCACACATGTACATTGTGCCAACTGGCACGGGCAATATTCACAAGGGATTACGTACAGGACAGGGCCACATGCGCTACTGTCAGAATCAGAAATAGCACTTTTAGAATAAAGAATAATAAAGAATAAAAATCATATTAGCACAAATTAGCAACTATGGCACACAACCAGTAACCACTGGTAACAGGAACCAGGACCTCACTAGGACCACCTGTACTAAAAGAACAACCACCTAAGAAAAAAAATACATTTAGGGGTATTAACAAGAACTCATTACCCATGATGCATGAAACACATTCAGAGGAGTAGTAAAGGAAAAACACATGGTGCCTAAAACATTCAGAGGTGTAAGGACAACCACCTAAGTATCACACAGCGTTTAGGGGTCTAGGAAAGAACACATTACCCATGATGCATAAATATACATTCAGAGGAGTAGTAAAGAGAAACACATGATGCATAAACCTACACATTCAGCGGTGTTAAGAACAAAGCACATGATGCAATAAAATACATTCAGAGGTGCAGCGCAAGAAGACACATGATGCCTAAAACATTCAGAGGTGCAGCGCAGGGAAAAGGAAGACACATGATGCCTAAAAAGATTCAGAGGTGCCAGAACAATACAATAGCGCAAAAATCACATGATGCCTAAAAACATTCAGAGGTGCAGGAATAACACATGATGCAAGAAAACACATTCAGAGGTGCAATAACCATACAATTGCGCAAAACTTACATAAGCCACCACCTGTGGCAGTCCCTAGGCCAACTGGCCTTGTTGGGACTAAGACGCCCTGTGTCCAGAATGTCAGGGCGCGCTGCCAGGCATCGCCAGCCCAAGTACAAGCCTAATTGTAGCAGGTATGAATAACAAGGAGAGAGGTAGGGAGAGTATCTGACACTCTTGTTCCCCGGTCAATTATCAATAAACAAAAGAAGAGTGTCTGGGAGAAAAATGAACCATTCTAGGAGCACAATAACAACCACACTAGGATGTTTAGGAAGGCCCTCACTCACCACCTAGTGATGACATGCTTCATCATCGGGCCCCACCAAAGAGACCGAATGTCTCTTTGGTGTGCTGCAACGCCAGGATTACTGCGGAGCTGGTTGGTGAGTTTAGGGCGTGTTGAGTGAAAATGAACATATAGTGAGTGATGAGGGTATTTTAAAATTGTCAGTAGTGTATCTGAAGTGATTTTATTAAATGATCACTAAAGACAAAAAGTATAAAATATATGTGAGGATCCAGTCCACTTTTAATTGAATGGTGGGATCCTAGAGAGTAGTCAACATGTTTCTTGCCATCGAAACGGTGTCAATTTACCCGGCAATTCTTCAGGACTGGGTGTGGTAAACCCTGGCGGTATGGGCACTCTAAGGCCCACCCTTACCTAGGGACGTGAGATGTGAAAATTATAAAAATGATAGGTGAAAAAAGTGCAAAAAATTAGGAATATTTGATTAATTCCTAATTACTCCTGGTTTAGGAGGCTTCTACTGATCGTCTCTGCACCTGAAAAGTAAGGGACAGAGACACATAGATAGAACAAGACAAACATTTAGAATTACTCCTTGTTGCCAACAGTCTTGTGGTGAAAATGGTGCTCCAAACGTGAAAGACACTCTAGCTGTGGAGAAAATAGCGCTATGTTTAACACCGCCTGGTAGCCATGGGTTCGCAAGGGCTATGAGAGGTGTGGTGTACTATTTGTGGTACAGGCTAGTAGTGACTAAGGGATAAAACAGGTGAAGATCTTCGAGGAAGATCGTCAGTTTAGCGATCAAATTAAAATATGTACAAATAGTGATCAAGTTAAAATTGTCTCACTTTTAAGGTGTTAGGAATAAACACCATGGGTCTCAGGAGGGGGGTGGGAGCGTATTCGGCACACCCTATATCATGGCATAACACAAGAAAAACACAAAACCGGCATCAGAATCATGACTGCCCTAATTGGCTAGCGGGGCACGATCAATACTTAGCTTGTTACAGGCAAGTTGTTCCTACTTACGCCCTCGACGCTAGGCACCCGTGGTGTACCTACGTCGCCCTCATACCGGCCCCGATGATGAGTGAGCAGGTTCGGTTCGTTGTTTTTAATGCAGGGTGGCGAGGCTGCAAATGCTTCCGGGTGGGCGTGGCCAGTTGACGTTGTTAAACGCCACAAAGACGTTGCTACACGGGAGCGATCTATTGGGCGTTGTTGCAATAGGTCCGCCTAATGAGAGTAAGCGTGGCATTCAATTGCCTGGGTAACCGGGAGACATATGCGGTTACCGCAATGAGAATGCTTCCGGGTGGGCGTGGCCACTTGACGTCGTAATGCGTCACGGAGGCGTCGCTACGCGGCATTTTTCTATTGGCTAAGGGTGACGTTGTGGTTAGCCCTCCTCGTCAGAGGGAAGGCGTCTATAGTTGCCTGGGTAACCAGAATCATTAGAATATACGTGTTTTACCGTGATGGTTCTTGCGCCAAACGGGTTACATAGAGGTGAAGGACTGGGTTCTTTTGGACCCAGCGGTGCCAGGGCACAACACCTGAAACCTTCGTGGGTAACCTGCTCCGGCGTACAAATCACAGAGACACGGGACACTTCCTTCGGCGTCAAAGATTCAAGGTTTATTTGCTGCAGGGAACACAGAAGTCACAGGAAGTACATCGAGTGTAGTTCGGGGAGACTGCTTCAAATCGGTTCTGTGGATCGCTCCTTTTATACAGTTTTTACCCATAGGATAACATGATACACAAAAGTTTACAACCCGGTTCCCACAATTAGCCCCCAGAGGGGTCGCTTTGGTCACTTTGAAACACACAAGGTCCGGGACATAAGTACGGAAACATTTGGCGGTTCCCAACTGTAAAAACCCATCTTCCCACCATTAGCAAATTCCAATCAGCAGTAAAGTAGATCGAAATAAGAACGAAGACAGGTGCAGAGGAAGACGGAGACAGTGGGGAGATCGGAAAGGGTGTAAAAGGGGAGGTATCGAGAAACACGAGATACAGGCATCAAAGGGATGTGCCTAATGAGATGCACGGCTGAGACAATAAGCCCGTGCGGCAAGATGAGCCTCGAGCGGCGCCATCTGCCTTACAGCAGCAACCCCCTCGTCATAAAGACACTTACAAAGAACATGTGTCTTCCGCAAATATCTTGGGAGTCCCAGGGTCGCGAAGCGGACAGCGTCCGTTCGCTGGCTACTTGAGGGCAAGAGACAAAATGGATGCCGTATCTAAGATGGAACCCGTGGGTACAGATGAAAAACCCACGTAACAAACGAACGGTTTAGGTTAGCACAGCGAAACTGCACACACTTACTAAACTCGTCATTTGCGGTTCATAGATACCAGACTCGCCCATATTCGTGCGAGTCGAAAAACACCACTTACAATTGTCACGGAACCTCAGACGCTCCTTTTGCCCTCATGTAGGCAAGCACTAGTCGGAATCATATTCGATATTCATCAGACCATCAAGATGTTGTTGTAGCATAGCTCTGTCCAACCGAGTCCCCTTGGTAACAGATGGTTATCTCATACACGTTGTAGCGCAGAGGCCACATAAGGCAGGACCACACTGCACGCAAAGGCAACACGTGAACAGGAACACTACCACAACCCCGATGATCATCAGAATCTTCCAACCCCAAGTCGACATCAGGCCCCAAAACCATCCAAGTAGCGTCCAATCCCCTACATCCACGTGTATGGATTCGGAGATCTTATGCAACTTCGAGATGGCTTGATAGACAGTAGGAGCATTATCTGGAATGAAAATGCAGCAGCTCGAATGGATCACCTTACATACCCCACCGCGATCTGCTAAGACGACATCTAAAACCATACGGTTTTGTAACGTCATAAGTCTCTCCGCCTGAAGTTCTGTGGTGATATTACCAAGGGCACTGGCAGTAATATTAGCTGTCGATTCTACCACTCGAGTCAACTGTCTCAGGTTCCTACTATTAACCATAGGTCCCCAAAACGGGAGGAAACCCTTGAAAAAGTCTCCTGCCTCTTGACCGGCAGTATCCTCTTCGCTAATTACGCCTCGTACAACTCTAGTCTTATGATAATCGGCATCTACAGTGAACGTCGGAGGCAACAGATTTGCAATGAAACATGAGCCCATGAAGTCTGCGGGCAACCATGTGTATGCACGATCATAACAGATAAAGTAGGTACCCTTGGCAGCCAGAAACACAGGGGACGAGAACATTGGCAGAACGTAACTTTCAGTGCAAGCACTTGCTCCAAGTGGGGCTTGCGAACCACGACCCATAAGACAAAGATTACCAGTGTGGGGTACGACCCATATTGGAGGCGAGCTTTTAAGCTGCTTTTCACTAGTGAACATACTATATTCCCCTCTACTTAGGACCCTATAGGCTTGTACCTCTTCTTCAGGGATAAGAAAAGGATCATGGATCTCATCCTCCATATCCTCTATTGCCATCGATAGCAGCCTCTGATACGAGGTAGGACCAGAGTAGGGGGAACGTTGTTCTTGAGTGGGGTGGAAACCCAGTGCGCTTCGAAACATTGTTTGAAATGCTCGAGCTGACCCTTGGGAACTATACGGTAACACCAGATATGGAATTCCCTTACCCGTAGTATGTGGCATCAACCCACACACCCAACAATTAGTAGTGTTAACCACTAACTGATGCTGATGGAGGAGCTGAATAAAGGAATTGTTGCGGAATTCTACACGTCTAGCCTGCTCGTGTTCCGGTAACATATGAAAGGAATGAGGAGAAACAGTCGAAGTAAGGTTAGGGTAAGGAGTAGGAGTAGGGGTAGCAAGTAAGAAGTAAGACATAGCGTAATACACCCCACCCGTCAAAAATGCAGAAGCAGTCAGAAACAACACAAACAATTGTAATATAAAACATTTGGTACGACTGAGTTGCTGCAGCTTGAATCTGTACGCCTGAGCTCCTTCCAAGTCATTCAGCTTTGAAAATGCCATTCCCTACGACCGTCCGCAACGTTTCTTGACGCACTTCGTTCTGTGCAGCAATAGTCAATCCCCAGGAGTTCCTAGGAACCGACGGCCTTTAACCTAGCGTCAAGACCTACTGTCCAGAAGGAAGTACGCGCGCGGCCCTACGGCCTTCAATACACAATATGTATATATAAGCACAATGTCTCTCAGCTGTGGAAGTAAAAAGATACAAGGAAGGAAACTCAATATATATATATATATATAAATCACAATGACACAAATGTTCAAAATTGATCATGGGAAACGAGGATATTGCAGTTGTCAATTTCAGCAAAGCAAGAAAAAATTTATTTGTCCTTAGTGCGAGATCGCAAAGAATATCGATGTTTCCCGGGACGTGTCTGCTCGTCGAACAAAGGATCCGTTGAAGAGACAGCGTCCTGCTGATCAGTTGGTTGATCTGGTCTTGAGTCTTTTGCTGACGAGTGTTCAACAGTGGCTTTCTGCTGCGCTGAGGGTTCTCCAACAAGCTGTGCGTCGCTAAAAGGTACAAACGCCGGCAATGTTTCTGTTTCTGCTGACGCAATGCCTTTCCTTACCCACGGGTCTGCCGGCAAAGGAATAGGGACTCGCTTACAATGGGTAGCATGTACCCAATTTTTCCGCCCCTCAAGACGAACGGCAGTCCTCGTGGCCAGGAGTACCTGGTAAGGTCCGGTAAATCGGGGGTCCAGATTGTTCTTGCGTGAGAAGTTACGAGTAACCACCCAGTCCCCGGGCTGGAGCTGGTGGCCTGGACCCTCCGTCTGCGTCGGCAAGGCGTCGTAAACCTGTTGGTGAATTAACCTCAGTTTAGCAGTCAAGTCATGTAAGTAGTCAATCAACATCGGATACTCAAGATCAGAGAATATTCCTGGCCTAGGAACCCCCCACACATTCGCAGGACGGCCGAACACTATCTCATAGGGACTAAGCCCTATTCGGGAGTGTACAGTCGCCCTAGTTGACAGTAATGCTAGAGGCAAAGCATCAGGCCACGAAAGTCCAGTCGTAGCCTGAATCTTCGCTAGCTTTAGTTTAAGGGTGCCATTGTACCCCTCAACCAATCCAGCTGACTGGGGATGATTGGCGCAATGGAATTTTTGATTAATTCCAAGGCCCTTACACACACTCTTCATCACACTTCCAACAAACTCACTTCCGTTATCTGACCACACGACTCTAGGCATTCCATACCGAGGAAAGTATTCCTTCAGTAGGATTTTCGCAGTAGACAAAGCAGTATTGTCTTTGAGGGGATAGGCCTCGATCCATCGGGAGAATGCGCAAACCACAACCAAAACGTACTTCAGGTTATTGCATCGCTCCATATGGATGAAGTCCAATTGAATCACCTCAAAGGGATACGAAGGAAGAGCAAAACTGCCAGGGGGAGTTAGGGTTCCTTTGCCAGGATTGTACATTATGCACACCATACAATTCTTCACCAGACGTTCAGCACACTTCGTAATACCATCATTCTTCCACACATCAGCCAGCAACTTACAAATGCCTTTCGCGCTAATATGTGCTAACCCATGTGCCATTGTCACAACGGCCAGCACATACGCATCAGGCAACATCCATCTTTTCTGATCCGACAAATCAATCCAGCAACCATTCACATCCAATTTTCCCGTACTTTCTTTCCACTTCGTCTTTTCTGTGTCGGTGGCCTCATTCTGAATTGCTTTCACGCTCTCTATGGTATCTTCACACATACTCGATTCTGCAGGCCACCTAACCGAACTCGTCACATACATTCGAGTGCTAAGGTTCCGGGCAGTCTCCTTAGCAATCTCATCTGCAAACGCGTTACCACGACCAACATCATCCGTCACTTTACGATGCGCACTACACTTAACAATTGCAACTTGCGCAGGCAAAGTCAATGCATCCAAAAGATCGTTCACAAGCTGGCCATGCTGGATTTTCGTGCCATGCGACGTCAAGAAACCACGCTCTCGCCACAGTCGTCCGAAACTATGCGCTACACCGAAAGCGTACTGGCTATCGGTGTACACATTCACACGCTTACCTTTTGCTAGCACACATGCTCTAGTGAGAGCAATCAGCTCTGCAGCTTGGGCAGAATTCTGATTCAATCTCGCAGTCTCAACAACAGTATTCAATGTTACAACAGCATAAGCAGTAGTCACATCGCCATTCGGCAACTTAAAACATGACCCATCCACATACAGAGTGCCATCCGGGTCCTCCAATGGGGTGTTTTTAAGGTCCACACGACCTTTTGTTTCCTCTTCTGTCCGCAAGTAACAGTCATGTTCTGCTACTTCATCTGACTCTGCACTAATTGGTAACAAAGTTGCCGGATTTAGGACATTACAACGCTTTATCTGAATGTGGCTTGCCAAGAGCGTCAATTCGTACCCAGATAACCTCGCACTCGTCAAGTGCTGAGTTTTCGTTCGATTCAAAAGAGTATCGACTGCATGCGGAACCATCACTGTAAGCATATTATCCATGACCAATCCTGCCGATTGTCGGATGGAGACCGCAGCTGCCGCAGTTGCTCTCAAACAACTCGGCAATGGTCTAGCTACCGGGTCTAAGGTCGAGGAAAAATATGCACATGGACGTTGCTTACCACCAAAAGGTTGCGTTAAGACACTCAAAGCACAACCTTCCCTCTCGTGAACATATAACGTGAACGGCTTGCTGTAATCAGGGGTACCTAACACAGGAGCCGAACACAATGAATCACGTAATTCAGAAAAACTTTTCTGACATTCGTCCGTCCATGGTAAAGGAGTTGAAACATCCTTGCACGTAAGAGCCACCAATGGTTTCGCTAGCAATGAAAAATTAGGAATCCACTGCCTGCAGTACGACGTGATACCTAGAAAGGCACGCACATCTCTTTGGGTTTGTGGCACAGCCATTCGCGCAATCGCTGCAATTCTCTCTGGGGTCAATCTCCTTCCCTCCTTTGACAATAAGTGACCTAGATAGGTTACTTCTTGACAACAATATTGGAGTTTAGAAGGTGACACCTTGTGATTTAACTCACAGAGATGTTGCAGCAACGACACTGTAGCAATTTTGCAAATGTCCTGAGTATCAGCAGCCACCAATAAGTCGTCGACGTATTGTATTAAAGCCGCACCAACCGGCAACCGAAACGCATCCAGTTGACCCTTCAAGGCTTGACTGTAAATAGATGGACTTTCACAGTAGCCCTGAGGAGCGCGTTTGAACCGGAAGCTACGTCCACCAAGAGAGAAACCGAAAAGGTCCCTGCTCTCTTCGGCAATCGGGATGCTGAAAAATGCATTTTTCAAATCAATCACCGAAAACCATGAAGCAGTAGCCGGAATCAGAGTCAGTAGCGCCGTGATGTCAGGCACAACAGGGAATTGAGGAACCACAATTTTATTTACCTCCCGTAAATCGATAACAAAACGATAAACAGGCGGTTTGGTAGGATCAGTACGTTTAAGAATGGGCAGTACAGGGCTATTGCACACGTTTCCCCGAGTTTCTTCGATGACATCTTTCTCGATCAAGTCATAGATGATCGCTAACAAAGCTCGTTCACCATCAAGGGAGATACGATATTGGGGAATACGTGGCAATCGCACATTAGATTTCAACTGAACAACATAAGGGGAGATATCAAGTAGGCCCACATCATTTGGACCCGTCGCCCACAAAGACGCAGGAAGAGAACTCAATTCCGGTGGAAGCTTATCGAGGGACAAATACATGGGAGAGACTACCCTCTCTCCTAACGTAAGCTTTACACCCGCAGGAGAACAATACAAAGTTGCATACAAACGTTTAAGCAAATCCAGACCCAAAAGATTTTCGCCACAACCAGTAGTCAAAATCAACGGAGCTTCGAGCTCACGAGGCCCAATTTTAAGGGGCAAAGGGCACGAAACTGGATTGCTAACGGGGGCGCCAGAGAATCCAACGGAAACATTTGTTAAGCCAGACAAAGGTGCGCCAGGGAGTTTCGAATGCATGATAGAACTTTTCGCTGCACCAGTGTCCAACAGAAAAGGCTCAACGACGCCCGATGTAGCAACTGCGACGTAAGGCCCTCTCTGATCAACCGGAACTGATACCACTCCCTCTCCTTGTCTTTGGCTGTCCTAGTAATTACTATTGTCAGTTCCCTGATCGACGTAATAATCGTCTACATTGTACTGCGCAGATCGTCCTTGCGATGATCCACGTTGATCGAAACAGTTATTAGAATTTGATGAATTGTCAGAGCGATCATTCAGAGCACCACGACCTCTACCACGTGATGCGTGCTGTGAACCACCACGGCCTCCTTTAGACGAATTACCACTATTACGTTCATTTAAGGCAGGGCAGTTGAATTTAATGTGTCCCTCTTGTCTACAATAAGCACATTGATTGTACCCTAAAGAGGATCTTTGGAAAGAGGAATCATTACGCGACTGCGATCGATTCAATTGCGACTGTGATCTATTCTGCTGAGGCGCATTCTGATTAGAACGTGGCGGATACGCTTGTTGTAACAACACTTTAGTTTTTAGCTCTTTCGTCTTTTTATCAGCACGGTCATTTTCCTCTTTCTCTCTATTCTCGTAATATTGTGCCGTAGCCAATATCTGAGCTGAGGTAGAAACGGCCCACGCACTCTCTGAATTCTTTAATTTATTGCTTAGATCGGGCAACAAGTTCGACACGAATTTATCCACAAACAACCTCTGTCCACCCTCAGTACCCATATCCTGTCCACTATGATCAATGAATGCTTCCTCGAACCTCGTAAAGAAATCGGAAACACTCTCATCTTTCTTCTGCTTACAGGCTGACAACTTGTCCCAATTTACCCTCATAGCTGGCATAAGCGTTTTCATTAATGCAATGATTCGCTGGGGGAGAGCAGCAATCAACTGATCGGGTTTAGTAGCAGCCACTTGTCCAGCGTCTGCCGCTGTAATGGCAGCCCAATCACCACCTAATTCATTTGCGTGATCTTGGTGACGAATCTTAGCCCATACCGGTTGCGGTACGACGTTGCCAAACAACATATCGATATCAGCAAGATTCATCATCGTAGCATCTACGAGCTGCGATAATTCCTTATAATACCCAGTAGGATTTTTACGAGGGTCGGGCAAAGATTGTTTCACCTGAAGCACTTCCGATCGTTTCCATGGGAGGTGTATCCACACTCTCTCAAAATGTGCCACTATCGCATGAGGTTGAGCATTAGGATCAGCTGGTATCCAAACCGGCGGAACTTCACGCATAGGATATTGGCCAGACTCGTCTTGTTTTTCAATGTCCTCAACGAACAATGCATGAGGAATAGGAGCGGGACGAAGAGATAGCAACCGCTCAATAGCACGTCGGACATTAGTGTCTACTATCAGTCCAGTTGCGAACTGAAGCCGAAGTTCAGACAGGGCGGTCAGCACCTCGTCAGGCGCATTGGCCACTATCTGATCATGAAGGAACTTGCACATTTCGTCAAACACATATCTCTGAGTTGGTATGTTGAATTGATTAAACGTTTCGAGGACAACACGGGGTGGATTTCGAAGAGGGTTTACCATCCAACCCATCGCCATATTATATAGTGCAACACGTTCTCTGTTACCAGGAAGCTGACTACGTCTCTGAGGACCATCAGATCCAGCAGACCCAAAAACAGGTCCGAGCGACTGAAAGAAGTTTGTCGCAAGGGGAGAATTACGATTACGAGTAGAGGGAGAAGAGTAAGACACAGGACTAACAAGAGAAGGAGTAGAGACAGTAGCAACAGCAGGGGTTAACAACACAGGAGCAGTAGCGGGAGCAGGAGTATGTGGAAGCGGAGGAGCAGTAGGAATAGAAACAGACAAAGGAGCAGGAACAGTCGGAAGAGCGGGTGCAGGTTGAGGAACTGGTGGAGGAACAATAGGTGGAAGAACAGGTACGGCGGGGACCACAGGAGCTGCGGTACCCTGTACGTACGGAGGTGGCGACTTCATAAGATAGGACATTAAAGGATCCTCAACTGCCTCTTCCTTCTTATCCGACTCCGTAGGCAAAGCAGGATAGCATTTATCTATGGACATACGCTGCAGCCTCTCAAACACTTCCTTATCCTTATCCTCCTTATCACGCTGAAACTGCTCAGCTTTCTTCACTATAGTAGCAACAGTATCTCGCTGACTACGTTTATTCTGTCTGATTTCTTTCTGTCGGGCTTCTTTGCGCCACAACCAAAAGGCATCAAACATGGCCGGCCTTGATTTACGTTCGAACAACTTTATTTCCAAATTATCTAAGATCGACGCCTCGAAGCTACCGTGAGGTGGCCAACGAAGATCGCCGTCTTTCTTTGTGTATTTAATCCAATAATCGTTAAAAGCAATCGGGCCTAGCCCATGTTTGCTATATAAGTCATAAGTAGGAGTTCCAACCGGAGGTATCGGACATGAGTCCTCCAGCAGGGAATCCGCACCACAAGGTCTAAAACAACTGAACAAAGTACTGCGACCAGGCATCTTGCACACTAGCCGAGTTTCACAAACTTCAAGGGTTACGGGATTTACCAAGTCCCAGCAAAGAACAAAACCCTCGGTTTTTGGCGGCTGCAGTCGTCAAACAATACAACAACAAAGTACGCTAGCAAAGTGTCACCGACAAAAACACTCACACAGCGTGAACAACAAAGACACTCGCTAAAGTGTCAACAACCAAGAACTCTGGGAGCGACCCACAAAATACTTAACTCAAAGATCGATGGCGTCACCAGGAAGGCCCGTCAATCGTCTCGCTATACCAAGGTCTACGCCAGGCACCAAAACAGGTCTACAGTCAGGGCAGCAGTCCGTCGCAGCCGTCAGGAGGCGGGAATCTTCGCGGGAAAAGTCTTCGGGCCACTTATTTCGACAACAGGATCGATGAAGCGGGGTGCACCTTCCCTCGGAGATTTCACACGAAGTTCCTCACGATCGTCGGGCTTGGACCGGTACCACTGATGCAGCCCCACGTTGGGCGCCAACTGAAGGACTGGGTTCTTTTGGACCCAGCGGTGCCAGGGCACAACACCTGAAACCTTCGTGGGTAACCTGCTCCGGCGTACAAATCACAGAGACACGGGACACTTCCTTCGGCGTCAAAGATTCAAGGTTTATTTGCTGCAGGGAACACAGAAGTCACAGGAAGTACATCGAGTGTAGTTCGGGGAGACTGCTTCAAATCGGTTCTGTGGATCGCTCCTTTTATACAGTTTTTACCCATAGGATAACATGATACACAAAAGTTTACAACCCGGTTCCCACAATTAGCCCCCAGAGGGGTCGCTTTGGTCACTTTGAAACACACAAGGTCCGGGACATAAGTACGGAAACATTTGGCGGTTCCCAACTGTAAAAACCCATCTTCCCACCATTAGCAAATTCCAATCAGCAGTAAAGTAGATCGAAATAAGAACGAAGACAGGTGCAGAGGAAGACGGAGACAGTGGGGAGATCGGAAAGGGTGTAAAAGGGGAGGTATCGAGAAACACGAGATACAGGCATCAAAGGGATGTGCCTAATGAGATGCACGGCTGAGACAATAAGCCCGTGCGGCAAGATGAGCCTCGAGCGGCGCCATCTGCCTTACAGCAGCAACCCCCTCGTCATAAAGACACTTACAAAGAACATGTGTCTTCCGCAAATATCTTGGGAGTCCCAGGGTCGCGAAGCGGACAGCGTCCGTTCGCTGGCTACTTGAGGGCAAGAGACAAAATGGATGCCGTATCTAAGATGGAACCCGTGGGTACAGATGAAAAACCCACGTAACAAACGAACGGTTTAGGTTAGCACAGCGAAACTGCACACACTTACTAAACTCGTCATTTGCGGTTCATAGATACCAGACTCGCCCATATTCGTGCGAGTCGAAAAACACCACTTACAATTGTCACGGAACCTCAGAGGCAAGAAAAAGTACTGATGACCCAGATAATAATAGTGCTGAGAGGTGGTGACCTTCTCGTGCGGGATCAAGGGGTTATTGCCTCTGAAAATTAAAATACTGACATCACAGGACTCTGATTCATTTGATTACTGTATTCCAGGGAATATCATCATTCAAACCAATAAGATGGGTGCCCAGTCTATAGACCCACCTTTGTTCTTTTTCAAAAAGGAGGTTTGTGGTGTCTCTTGTGCCACTTACATGCTCAATAACAGTCCAACGCATGTCGTTGGGAGTGTGGTTGTGTTCCAGGAAATGGCGACTCAGTTTTGTGGTAAGTTTTTTACACCTAATATTGGAACGGTGTTCACCTATTCTTTGCTTGACTTTGCGGGTGGTCATTCCTACATAGCGTAGGTCGCAGGAACAGGTGATCAGATAGATGACAATATCCGTGTTGCAGTTGGTGTGACATTTTTGTGTCCATGTTTTCCCCGGTTCGAGTTCAAGGGTTTTTGTGTGTGTCGTAAGGTGGCACACACTGCAGTTGGCACATGGAAAGTGTCCAGTGATTTGAGGGAGACCCCAAGTTTCTGTGATTGATCTTTCCGCGGTGGGTGTCTCGGTTCTGGGTCGCGTATGTACAAGGGTGTCCCTCAGGCTGCGTCCTTTTTTAAAAGAGAACAGTGGTTTCTCCCAATCAGTTTTGATGCTTGATACAATGCGCCAATTCCTGTTAATTGATTTCTTCATGTAGTTAGACATGGCATTGTATGTGGTTACGCAGGTCAGTGGTATGGTTTGATTGTTGGTAGTCTTATCTTCCAGGAGGGACTCACGTGGTTGATTGCGTGCCCTCTTGTAACCTTTATTTAGTATCTGAATGGGGTACCCTCGATACTTTAGCTTTTCTGTTAACTCTGCCGACTGGGTTCTAAAGTCTTGGAGTTCTGAACAGTTGCGTCTGATTCGCAAATATTGTCCATATGGGAGGTTTTCTTTTAGGGGTCTTGGGTGGAAGCTCGTGAATTCAAGTAGGTTGTTGCGAGCAGTGGGTTTTTGGTAAGTTTTTGTTGACAATTTGGTACCGCAGACCTGGATCCTGACGTCCAGGAAGGTGATCTCAGTTTTGCTTTGTTCAGAAGTGAATTTAAGGTTGGTGTCTAATGTGTTTATCCAACCCAGAAAAGCTTGTAATTGCTCATCACTGCCTGTCCATATCACCAGGACATCGTCAATATAACGCCTCCATATTTTGATTGAAGATGTCCAGGGGCTGTTTGGTTGTGTTATGTGTCTAGCTTCAAAATCAGCGACATACAAACCAGCTACGCTGGGGGCAAATGTACAGCCCATTGAAGTCCCCGTTGTTTGTAGGTAGAGTTTGTTTTTATAGGCAAAGAAATTTTCCTTGAGAGCTATGGTGGCACAGTCTAGGATAAAGGCCTTGGAAGTTTGGTAGTCCCAGTTGTCGGAGTCCAAGGCCATCCCCAGGACCTTGATGGTATCGTCCTGGGGGATGCTGGTGTACAGACTCTCAATATCTAGTGTCACCAGGGTGACTGTGTTTTCTGGGAAGTCTATGTTCTGAAGTAGTTGCAGTAAACTTTTTGTGTCCTTGAGGTAGGTTGGGGTGTTTTGAACCAAGGGTTTTAGGTAGTGGTCACAAAATCGAGAAAGTGGTTCCAAAAGGGACCCAATGCCTGACACAATCGGTCTTCCTGGCGGTGGTAGCCGGTTTTTGTGTGTCTTCGGGAGAGTGTAAAAATATGGTACTACACTTTCACTAGTGCTGAGAAAGTCAGCCTCATTTTTGGAGATTTCTCCATTTTCTTCAGCTCTTTTGACCAGAGTGGTGATCCGGGCTCTTAGCTCAGGGGTCGGGTCTTTTGTTAGGGGAGTGTAGTTCCGCCTATCTGCGAGGAGGACTTCACAGGCCTTTTCATAATCAATGGTGTTTTGAATTACTAGACCCCCGCCCTTGTCTGCCGGTTTTATAGTGATCTTGGGATCATTTTGTAGAGATTTCAGTGCTTGGTATTCCTCTGTACTGAAATTGCAGTAGGACGGGGCAGCCTGATAGGTTTCAAGGTCCAAGAATACTGCCTGTTCAAAGGCAGTAACAGCAGCCGGTACTGTTTGGATTGGAGGGTTGAAGGTGGAGTTCAATCTTAAACCAGTGTCACCTTTGCGTTGTGCTTCATTTGGGTCTTCCTTACCCTCAAAAAATGCTTTCAGCTTTAGTTTCCTGAAAAAAGCTGAGAGCTCACAATGTAGTTTAAACTTGTCTGGGCGGGCAGTTGGCACAAAGCCCAGACCTCTTTCAAGGACAGCAGTTTCTGTAGAAGTCAGCACTTTGTCAGACAAGTTATTTATCAGACTTAGATTCCGCTCGACCCTGGTTGTTGTTCCCTGTTGCGGGTGTGGTTGCTCACTGCGTCGTCGGTCTCCCAAGATACATGGTTCGTTGGTTGACCCGCACCTCTTCTCTTTCCCCTTCCTCTCCGGCCCTGCTCTAAAAAAGGCTGGCGATAGTGAGGTTGATAGTTGGGAGGGGGAAAGAAACCTGGGTTCCAGCCCATCATAGGATATGGTGGTTGGTGAAAGGGGAATTGGTGGCCCATGGTAGGCATTTGGGGTGGCCCTGGCCACCTGGGTGGTTGATTGTGGTAGCCTTGTTGGCCACGGTTATTTCTGTTGCCTCGATTGCCTCGTCTTCTTCCTTGTTTGAATGATCCAGAACTAGATCCACAGCTGTTAGATGAATTATCATCTGACATGTCATCATTAGAAGGGTTACTGGAGGGTGCTGTGTATGTTGGAGCTGAGTAAGGATATACTTTTTCATATTCGAATTTTTTCAGATCTTTCTGAAATTTATTAACTTTTGCTTGGGTTAAATTATCCTTGTACTCATTAAGCTCCTTATTTATTTCGTTGAGTTTCTTTTTGTAACCCGTTATTGTTGCTTTAAATTTGGATTCAGTTTCTTGTATTTCAATTTGGAGGGCGTCTGAGAGTCTCAATGCTGTTTTTATAATCAAAGCAAGCCAATCGCGGGTGCAGTGCCACGCGATCATTGCCCATTCTTTTCTGAATGTGGCATCACTCAGAAAGATTCGTGGGGCATTCGTGACAAGTAGTCCACGTGGAGCTATGTTTTTTAGGAGATATTGTTTCAGTATAGTCCCATGTAGGATGGTGCGTATCCTGTCCCTTTTAATTTCAGTGAGTTTGTCCCACTCAGTGGTGTGGGCTATTATCTGGGAAATAACAGGGTCAGCAAATTGGTCAGAGTCAGATAGGATATCAGCTATTTCAGATTCGGAGAATGTCAGTCCGAGGTTTGCCATGATAAACTCTTGGTGTTAAAGTTTGAGACCAGGCAGTAAGACAAAAAGTAAAAGAGCCAGCAAGGTGCTCAGTAAAATCAACTCTCACAGCTCTGCGCTGCTAAGTATGAATAACAAGGAGAGAGGTAGGGAGAGTATCTGACACTCTTGTTCCCCGGTCAATTATCAATAAACAAAAGAAGAGTGTCTGGGAGAAAAATGAACCATTCTAGGAGCACAATAACAACCACACTAGGATGTTTAGGAAGGCCTTCACTCACCACCTAGTGATGACATGCTTCATCATCGGGCCCCACCAAAGAGACCGAATGTCTCTTTGGTGTGCTGCAACGCCAGGATTACTGCGGAGCTGGTTGGTGAGTTTAGGGCGTGTTGAGTGAAAATGAACATATAGTGAGTGATGAGGGTATTTTAAAATTGTCAGTAGTGTATCTGAAGTGATTTTATTAAATGATCACTAAAGACAAAAAGTATAAAATATATGTGAGGATCCAGTCCACTTTTAATTGAATGGTGGGATCCTAGAGAGTAGTCAACATGTTTCTTGCCATCGAAACGGTGTCAATTTACCCGGCAATTCTTCAGGACTGGGTGTGATAAACCCTGGCGGTATGGGCATTCTAAGGCCCACCCTTACCTAGGGACGTGAGATGTGAAAATTATAAAAATGATAGGTGAAAAAAGTGCCAAAAATTAGGAATATTTGATTAATTCCTAATTACTCCTGGTTTAGGAGGCTTCTACTGATCGTCTCTGCACCTGAAAAGTAAGGGACAGAGACATATAGATAGAACATCGAGGGTACCCCATTCAGATACTAAATAAAGGTTACAAGAGGGCACGCAATCAACCACGTGAGTCCCTCCTGGAAGATAAGACTACCAACAATCAAACCATACCACTGACCTGCGTAACCACATACAATGCCATGTCTAACTACATGAAGAAATCAATTAACAGGAATTGGCGCATTGTATCAAGCATCAAAACTGATTGGGAGAAACCACTGTTCTCTTTTAAAAAAGGACGCAGCCTGAGGGACACCCTTGTACATACGCAACCCAGAACCGAGACACCCACCGGGGAAATATCAATCACAGAAACTTGGGATCTCCCTCAAATCACTGGACACTTTCCATGTGCCAACTGCAGTGTGTGCCACCTTACGACACAAAGAAAACATGGACACAAAAATGTCACACCAACTGCAACACGGATAATGTCATCTATCTGATCACCTGTTCCTGCGACCTACGCTATGTAGGAATGACCACCCGCAAAATCAAGCAAAGAATAGGTGAACACCGTTCCAATATTAGGTGT
The DNA here is from genome assembly GCF_964261635.1 of Lissotriton helveticus. Classification (NCBI taxonomy): domain Eukaryota; kingdom Metazoa; phylum Chordata; class Amphibia; order Caudata; family Salamandridae; genus Lissotriton; species Lissotriton helveticus. The sequence goes on from NC_136063.1 coordinate 88,865,523, forward strand.
AAAAAACTTACCACAAAACTGAGTCACCATTTCCTGGAACACAACCACACTCCCAACGACATGCGTTGGACTGTTATTGAGCATGTAAGTGGCACAAGAGACACCACAAACCTCCTTTTTGAAAAAGAACAAAGGTGGGTCTATAGACTGGGCACCCACTGGTTTGAATGATGATATTCCCTGGAATACAGTAATCAAATGAATCAGAGTCCTGTGATGTCAGTATTTTAATTTTCAGAGGCAATAACCCCTTGATCCCGCACGAGAAGGTCACCACCTCTCAGCACTATTATTATCTGGGTCATCAGTACTTTTTCTTGCCTCTATGTAACCCGTTTGGCGCAAGAACCATCGCGGTAAAACACGTATATTCTAATGAGTCTGGTTACCCAGGCAACTATAGACGCCTTCCCTCTGACGAGGAGGGCTAACCACAACGTCACCCTTAGCCAATAGAACAATGCCGCGTAGCGACGCCTCCGTGACGCATTACGACGTCAAGTGGCCACGCCCACCTGGAAGCATTCTCATCGCGGTAACCGCATATGTCTTCCGGTTACCCAGGCAATTGAATGCCACGCTTACTCTCACTAGGCGGACCTATTGCAACAACGCCCAATAGATCGCTCCCGTGTAGCAACGCCTTCGTGACGTTTAACAACGTCAACTGGCCACGCCCACCCGGAAGCATTTGCCGCCTCGCCACCCTGCATTAAAAACAACGAACCGAACCCGCTCACTCATCGTCGGGGCCGGTACGAGGGTGACGTAGGTACACCACGGGTGGCGAGCGTCGAGGGCGTAAGTAGGAACAACTTGCCTGTAACAAGCTAAGTATTGATCGCGCCCCGCTAGCCAATTAGGGCAGTCATGATTCTGATGCCGGTTTTGTGTTTTTCTTGTGTTATGCCATGATATAGGGTGTGCCGAATACGCTCCCACCCCCCTCCTTAGACCCATGGTGTTTATTCCTAACACCTTAAAAGTGAGACAATTGTAACTTGATCACTATTTGTACATATTTTAATTTGATAGCTAAACTGACGATCTTCCTCGAAGATCTTCACCTGTTTTATCCCTTAGTCACTACTAGCCTGTACCACAAATAGTACACCACACCTCTCATAGCCCTTGCGAACCCATGGCTACCAGGCGGTGTTAAACATAGCGCTATTTTCTCCACAGCTAGAGTGTCTTTCACGTTTGGAGCACCATTTTCACCACAAGACTGTTGGCAACAAGGAGTAATTCTAAATGTTTGTCTTGTTCTATCTATGTGTCTCTGTCCCTTACTTTTCAGGTGCAGAGACGATCAGTAGAAGCCTCCTAAACCAGGAGTAATTAGGAATTAATCGAATATTCCTAATTTTTTGCACTTTTTTCACCTATCATTTTTATAATTCTCACATCTCACGTCCCTAGGTAAGGGTGGGCCCTAGAGTGCCCATACCGCCAGGGTTTATCACACCCAGTCCTGAAGAATTGCCGGGTAAATTGACACCGTTTCGATGGCAAGAAACATGTTGACTACTCTCTAGGATCCCACCATTCAATTAAAAGTGGACTGGATCCTCCCATATATTTTATACTTTTTGTCTTTAGTGATCATTTAATAAAATCACTTCAGATACACTACTGACAATTTTAAAATACCCTCATCACTCACTATAAGTTCATTTTCACTCAACACGCCCTAAACTCACCAACCAGCTCCGCAGTAATCCTGGCGTTGCAGCACACCAAAGAGACATTCGGTCTCTTTGGTGGGGCCCGATGATGAAGCATGTCATCACTAGGTGGTGAGTGAGGGCCTTCCTAAACATCCTAGTGTGGTTGTTATTGTGCTCCTAGAATGGTTCATTTTTCTCCCAGACACTCTTCTTTTGTTAATTGTAGCAGGTGCCCACTACTTGCTGGGCACCTGGGAACACTCACAAGGGCCTAAACGCTGCAGCTGGCACTAAGTGCTGCGCAGCTGTGACTGGCCGAGTACCTCTGTGCCATCTCTGTCCCTCTCAGGGACTTACTCTCCATCTTGCGCCTAAACGGTGCAGCTTCCCACTAATTGCTGGGCAGCTGGAGACAAACTTCAAAACTGCGACAGGGTCCTCACTGACCCTTAGGCGCAAACTGCACCCACACAGGCTCTGAAAACACTCTACACACGTTGGAGCCACACAGGCTCTGGCATAACACATGCCCAACGTTGGAGCCACACAGGCTCTGGGACATAATGGGGGCGAGGGAGCCATCTAGCTCCTTAAGGCAACATGCCCTTGAGCCTCTCAGGCTCCTTAAAACAAATATGGCCCCTTTGGAGCTTCCTGGCTCTAATAACCCACATATGCAGCCTCACGACGATGGAGCCCCTCACACGGGGACTCAACAACTACTGGCCATCGTGGGAGCCACGGGGCTCTGAAAAGAATTATGCCCCTTGTGGGAGCCTCGGGGCTCTGAGAAATGCCACGGAGCCCTTCAGGGCTTGGAAAACAACAACAATGCCCCCGGGGCCCTCGTGGGCCAAACAAGGATGCGGTGGGGCGACCCACTGCCATCCGGGGCCGCCCTGACTCAAGTGCCTAAAACCGGCACTTCACGGAGCTTCCCCCCTGGCCCGACACTCACCGGGCTCCTTCTGATGCAGGACCGGCGCCGGGATCCTCTCCAGTCCACCGGGGATCCTTGCCGTACAGCGGAAGAGCGCCCAAACCTCGGAGCGCTCTTGGACATCACTGCTGGCCCCTGCAGGGCTCTCCCTTCGCATGGGAGCCCCGCACAGGCAGGCGCCATCTTCCTTCAGCCGGCTTTTCCTTCCGCCCGCATTCCACTTCCTGCTTCCATCCCGCGGGCCCCGCCCACAACCAGGCGGGCCGCGGCAGACATTATGGAAAACAGCTCGGCTGCGGCGGCGATCCTCCTGGTGCCACATGAGGGGTGGGCACCCTCGAAATCCCATTAAATTGCAGTAGCGAGGTAGGCACTCACAAAGGGGCCCCTGAACGGGAGAATACCCGTGATAATAAAAATAAAGTGCCCACGAAGCACTCGAGGCCACACAAAGGGCAGGAGCGCTTCCCACACGGGATAACCACAGCTCTCTGCCAGAAAGTTAAAAGTAAAGCGCTCCCAAGCGCTATAATAGCAAATCAAGTGCTCCCAGGCGCTAGAGCACAAATAAAGCGCTCCCAAGACATCCAAAGTCCAGCAAAGTCCTTCAGGGGTCCAAGACCTCAGCAGTCCAGGACATCAGCAGTCCATCCAGGGTAAAGCAAAGTCCCCAATCCTTCCAGGACAGGCAGAGGGGTCCCCCAGAAGTCCTCCAGGCACTCAGGGGCTGGGCAGGGCCCAGGGATTCCCCTGGGCCCAAGCAGCATCACGCCCCTGGCAGATCCAAGTTGAAAACAAGAACAAATTGGAAGGGGACACAGCCCCTTCTTATACAGACAAAAGTCTTTGAAGTCTTTGTGCAGGCAGTGTGAGAACCAGCTAGAACTGGTTTTAGGGAACTCTCTTCAGTGTCAGGGACAGCGGTGACAGTCGTCCAGCGGGAGGTGGAGCCAGCATTGTGGTCAGGCAGGCCCAGCCCTAGTCACTCCCAGGTGCCATCTCCTCCCACTTCCCTGGCAGCAGATGTAGCCTTTCATCCACGGGCTGACCCAGACAACCTCCTGGGGCTCCCCAGCCCATGTCACCCTCAAGCCAGACAGTCAATCCACAAGCAGGCCCAGGCACTCCTGGACCAGGCTCACCAGCCAATCACACGCCAGACACAAATTACACAATATGCCAACCTCTAAAAGTGGCACTTCTAGACTAGACACAATCATGCCGCATATACCATTACACAGCATTCAATCTCACGGGTTCGCACATATCAAACTCGCCCCTGCACTCCCCACACATCAGGAACTACCATGGGCATACATATTCCCCATTCATTCCTATGGGAGGGCAGGTCACTCACCACACATACACAGAGAGCTCAAGCACTTTACACTGTACGCAGAGGCCTAAAATCACCAACACCAGGTTCCAGAAGCAGGCTAGGAAAAAGCAAAAAGTCTCGGGGTGAACCTGCCAAAAGGGCTGGGTCCAATAGTATCTATATCTTCTTCATTATAGAGTTTGTAGTTTGAATACTGAGGGAGCTCCCCATTTGTTGTTGCTCTTCTGGCCTTGTGTTGTTGGTGCTTCATATCCTACGGTCGGTGCTATGTTAAAGTAAGCGTTGTCTCCTTGGATTTCCTGGTAATATTCAGCACCAATGCGCCATGTTGGGAGGTTGTATTTATTAGGCGGTTAGGCTCTTTTAATTCGTCCTGTGTGTGGCTACCCTGCTTCATTATTTTGTGTTGGGCGGCTTTGGTTGATGCTTTACTAGTTAGTAAGTGCTTGTTAGATGCACTTTCCTTGCAATCAGTCTCCTGGTTACTCGGGAGGTTATTGTTTGTTGTATATTCTCTTCCAAGGGTTATACTCGATACCTCATCAATGCCGCTCTTCATTCTTTGGGTTTTGTGTGTCTCCTGGTTACTCGGGAGGTTATTGTTTATTGCATGTTCCCTACCAAGGGTTATACTCGATGCCTCATCTATGCCGCTCTTCCTTCTTTGGGTTTTGTATGAGGGGGAGGAATCTCCTAGCTGATGCATGACTGAAATTACCCACTGGATGAAGAACAACTGTCTGAAGCTAAACACAGACAAGACCCAAATTGCATTCTTTGGGAAGAGCACTTTACCATCTGACTCAACCTGATAGCCAACAATGCTAGGACCTACACAATTCAATTCGATTAGTATTTATTATGATTTAGAATTTCGAAGAATTCAACATACAGTACATAAATAAAACATCATTCATTACATACAGAAATGCCAAGTAAGTATACAAGTACAATTTTATACTAAAATACCAGCAATTAAAAGAAAGGACCTTTTCCTACAGTAAACTAAACTATACACTGGGATACGTCATATCAATGCAAAAGATCTTTTTTCAGTTAAAACACAATAGGGGCTGTCCGGAGAACCTATTTTAAAAAGAGGTACACAGAAGAGTTAATCTCAATCATAATAGGGTCTTGGGGAAAGGGAAAAGCACTACCCCAACATACAAAAGTGCAAGTGCTCTAGGCAATTTCCGGAGGGGTGCCTACCAAAAGCTGCCCTACAAAAAGAGCCAGTGCATTGTGCAATCCTTTTAGGGCAAATGCCTCTCTCCCTCCCCTAGCAACAATATATTTGATTTAACATCGAGATATTATAAGTACTCGAGTCACTTAAATGAACATCTTTTCCATTAAAACACACTATGGGCCGTCAGGAGTACCTGATTTTTAAAAAAGGTACACAGAAGAAACAATACCAGATGTTATCCGAATTTAAGGAAAGGGGAAAAGCACTTCATTAACATAGAAAAGTGTAAATGCTCCGTGCAAAATTTGAAGGAGTTATTACTAACACTTCCCTAGCAGTTATACAAACATTTTAACCCCAAAGTATTAAAAATGACTATTTACATGCAATACAAGAAGTGCAAGTGCTCAGTGCAATTTAATTTAACAAATATAGCAGCAATATAGATGAATTACCATTGAGATATTTCAAACTTTCAACTCACTTAAAAATATTTCAATCCTAATAAACATTTAAAAATTCTTTAAAGAACCGAAAAATGTTAAAACACATCAGTTCAGACGGAGGGGACAGAAGACAATTAAGGGCCTGTTCAGCTGTTGAGATATTATACTTTAAAAAAGAAATCCTTAAATATCTTCGTTGTATTGAGTGGAGTGCGGGACACACAATCAAAACATGATTCAGATCTTGTATTCCGCAATTACACAGATAACAATATCTTTCATTTTTGGGACCTACACACCCCTATCACTCATGCCAAGAACCATGGGACCGGATTCAAGAGTAAATGCAACATGACTGCCCAAGTCAACACAGTAACTACAACATGCTTCAATCCTGAAGATGTGGAGGAAGATTTTCAAATGAATCCCAATATGCACTGTTTGCAAACAGGGAAGGTGCGCCGCATTATTATGAATGCGCTGTCTCCATGGTAGCCGCAAAGTGCCTCGGGCAGCGAATTCTAGTGAAATACTGAATGGCTGCTTCAAAGCCGCTCTGCATTTAATTTACAGGTGGCAACCCACCTGCACTTTAAAGAGGGAAGAGAGATCCCCTTGCTGGCCGCTGCAGTGAGTGACTGCACTTGCCTGGAAGGGTATATTTGGTGACCTCCTTTCCCTCCTCCAGGGGGTTGCACTTTTTTTGGTGCAATTTAAGTGCGCCTCCTAAATGCATGTTTGTCTCTGCTTCTGTGTCCCTGATATGGGATACGTGCATAGCAAAGTGATTCCTTCATTTTCATGGGCCCATATACTCAAGCAAATGAAGGAATGCCCTCTAATGACAGCACGTGTGCTCCATGTGTGCCAGAGCTATCTGTATTACAATTCGTTTTTCACTACAGCAAGGTCTATCTTTCCCATAGGTTAACATGGGGATTGCCTTGAAACATCTTTTAAGTGTAATTTCCCATTGGTAGTAGATACAAAATTAGAGGTTGTTGTCTCTGGACTCACAATTTAAAAATACATATTTTATTGAAGTTGGTTTCTAAATTATAAATCTGAAAATGCCACATTTAGAAGTTGGCATGTTCTTACTTTAACCATTCTGTGTCTCTACCTGCATCTGAATACACGTCTGGGTCAGGTCAACAGCTGGGTTTGTGCATTATCTTTAGACAGTCACAGAAAGGGAACTGCGGTGTGCCCTCCATATCCTGATTGACCATCACCAGCTGGCGACGCTTACTCGTGCTTGGGCGATATGAATACTGAGCCACAGTTATATTTAGTAATACGCTACTTGCAGTGTGTTGGGATGAGAAGTCACATCCTACATTGGTCAACTGCCTCCTTGCTGACTCCCACGATGCCTTCACTGGCACACCTACAAGCTAACTAGGAGGAGGATCTTGCTCATCCCTGGACAGACAGGGAGTGGACAAGGATCTTGGCAGGGCCTACCCACATTCCCCAGAATACGAAATTCCAGCTAATACAATTTTATATTGTGCATAGAGCAAACCTTACCCCTGCCAAAACGAATAGGTATTTTAACCCAACGGGCGTTGCCTGCCCCCGATGTGCACTTGTTGGGGCTGACCTGCTCCACATGTTATGGCACTGCCCCACCTTACTGACAAGATATCACGATCCGACTATCCTCCTGTATGGAACATTCAGCATTACTCACCTGGGAGGAGTGTGTGCTGGGCCTCTTCCTGAGAACTAAAAAACCCAAGATCATTTGATGATTCATTGACCTGGGCTTTTTAACTGCTAAATGGCTATGACTTGTTGATGGAAGTCCCCAGACCCTCTCCCAGTGTAGGCCTGGATACAATCATTCCTTGTGTGGGCGCAGGCAGAGAGTACAGCACTTCACAGGGAGGACGCCCTAGTGCTGAGCAAATACCCAGTAGCTCAAAACTGGGAAGCAATACTGGTAGAATTAAGATCATCGATACAGTTCCCAGAGGAGGGCACACACGATTGAAGGGAGGGTCAGGGTTTGTGTGACGCAGTGACTCACCCGTGGTTGCAGGCACATTGGGGGACTGACTTACCTCTTCACTGGTGGCAGACAAGCTGGAGGGTGGCACCACTCCAACATCTATGATCATCAACAAACAACAACACTGCTGGCTATGGGTGGGGGGAACAACACAGTTGCTTATTACTGTACTTGCAGACTCCAGTTGGTCACTGCGGTTGAGTTATCTTCCTAGTATAAAGGTGAATCTTGCACTGTATATCAGAATGTTGTTTTGCACCATATATATGTACACTGCCATGATTATATCAGCGGGAAGGGGGAAATTGCCTTCGGTAATCCTGGCTCCAGTTGAAACTGCCATTTGTTGAATTTGGCATATCAGTTATGCGCTTGTTGTAACTGGAAGCAGGAGATAATTTGATTATTGTATTATCACATGAGTAGTTACTGTACGGTAAACCTACCAAAATACACTAAAAAGATTCAAACTTATGGCCCATCACGAGGATGATGGATCTTCCTGAGCTAGAGTAGTGGGAGGAGTTGACACTTACACCTGAATAGGGCTGATCCTGTCCCCACAAAAAGAGCTGCCTATCCCCCAGTAGAGTGTCTGGAGCCAGGGAAAGGAAGGGTAAAGTCTTGTGCACTTCAAAGACCTTTCTTTGAAGTCTCCTTACTTCCAAGGCTAAAATAGATATAAGAATTGGACCTCTGACACCACAGAACACTTCTGGATTGAGGACATTCAGCCAGGAAGAACAGATGTTGTGCTGCCAGGAGGGACTGCCACTCTGGTGTTTGCTTTGCTGTATTGGCCTGCTGCTTGCTGCTCTGTCCTGGAAGTGAGAGGACTGGACCTGGCTCTGTACATCCTGCTTTATAAAGTGTCTCCAAAGGCTTGAGTTGAGCTCCCCTCCTAATGGAAGTCTAAGGGCCATCAACGACTTCACCTGCTGCTCCCTGGCTCCTCTGCTGAACGTTCTACTCTGCCAAGTGGTGCCAAATCCAGTTCCTGGGTCCTTGGGGGTGTGTTTTGTACTAAAAAGAAGAAACCAATGCTTTGACTCCAAGCTTCACCTCGGACTGGTGCATCTCCGCAAAACTCGACACATCACCGCTGCCGGCCCCGAAGCCTTGTTCCCTACTCAACGCAATGACTCCAACTTTCAACACAAGCCCTGACTTTTGCCTCAGCACCTATGAAGAATCATCGCTGTGGGAGTCTCAAGCACCACATCACCAAGGTTGATGACGCATCACTCCAACTTCAACACAGCTCCTGCATCAGCACCATTAAATCGATGTATTGTGGCATGACGTACGACACTTCCTCGATGCAGCATCACCATCAGAACCAATGTCTTGCCAAAATAAAGCATTACCTCCCGTGCACAACACATCATCCCTGGGCATGGATTTCATCTTCAACACAACACAGTAGTGAGAAACCGAGGAATCACACCTGCAACCGAAGCATCACCGCCTGTGAGCGTAACATCCTCACCAGGTGTTAGCGGCTCAACGACCCTGTACCACCTCCAGGAATCGACACATCACTTACTACAGTGACGCATCACCTACTTTGCCCAATGCACCATCCCCGAGTGCCAACGTGCCTACTACCTACATAGCAGTAAGGAACTGACGCATCACCTGCTTTAGCTTTGCCTCACCTCCCCTGTGCAATGCACCGTCTTTGATTTCTATTGTGTCCAAGGCACTGTATTGGGGGTCTGTGTGATTCCTGTAGCTGGCCCATGCTCCTTTACGGCCAGACTGAACTTGTGGATATGTCCCAGACAAGCGTAACCAAATGGTTCCAGTTGGAGCATGGGTTATCTTTGCTGTGTAACTTACTCACCATGCCTAGAATGAGGGTCTCTACTTGGACAGGGTGCATACCTTGGCCAACTAGAGACCCCATTTCTAACACAGACACTTTCTCTCATCTGGACTCCTACTTGCACACATCCCATACATTCCAAAAATTCGATCTGGTGGTCGAGCCTTCTCCTACATTTCTCCTACAGCATGGAGACATGTGCCACTACATATGATCCTCCTCCTGACTTCTTGAATTCCACAAGAAGCTGAAGGGTAGTCCCACCGGGCCTTAGGTTTGTCTCGGATAACACCTGATCCACAGAATAGAAGGATGGAGGAGAAGCAACTGCCCTATTGCATCCACAACTGACAATTTGAACAAAGAAACCAGAGTTTATGGATGGAAAGGCCTCATCCACTTATTTGTAGCATGCTTCGTTGGCCAGGTAGAAAAGTGCCAACCCGGTGGTCTCTACCTTTTAACAAGGGTGCTCAGAATAAAGTAGTTCAGGTTCATTGAGAGGTTCAGATATCATATTAAAATCACATCAGTGTAACATAGGGGATCCCATTTATTTGGAGAGTATACAGGACAGGGTTAAGAAAATGTTAAACCTGGGTGTTCTTGGGATTCAACGTTTCAACACACCCATTAAGTGCCAACATGTTTCGGCCATCAATAGGTTCCCTCGTTTGAAAAAACACCCGAATGTAGTGCCCATGGCCTTCGTCAGGTCACAGAATGGTACCCCTACAGTCTGTCCTGCTTGTGTGTATGTAGGCTAACACCTGATCAGCACCACAATACCCGTATGGGTAATAGTCCACCCTATAAATCTGCATAACAAAATCTTGAGACTGATAAATGAATGCAAAATGCGAGAGTTGAAGGAATATTACATGTGTGGAATAAAAGGCAGTGAATTAAACAGAAGTGGAGGATGAAGGAAAAAAATCAGAGAGAAGAATGAAAAAGCAGGAAGCGGGAAACGCCATGACTGGTTTCACCCTAGTGTCTTTGGGCAGGCTGAGGTGGGATGGTTTGCAAAATGATGATAAACTGGGATGTGCCGGGGTGATTACCAGTGTCTGAGATGCATTCAAGCATTTCATCCAGCACATTTTTGTATAATTTAGTGTGTCGCCTTAAGTGGGACGGGCATGCCCATCTGTTGGTCCCTGTAAAGTCAGAGACCTTGTCATTCGAGATTAATTTAATACAAGGTGAAACAGCATACAGAGCTCACACAGCACATCCAGACCAAGTCTCTTTACTCCAGCACCTCACCACTCCAAGGTCCAACTACTAGAATCTGGAGCTCTGGGAGCAAGCATGGAACGACAGAGTACTTACAATGATTAACATTACCTAATGCAAAGACAAATACTATATTCATAAAAATAAACCAGAATACAAACAACTATTATAAGTGTCCGAGGACATAACAGATCTTCCCCTTTATATAAATAGCAAAATACACATTCCACCAGTAAATACTATACATCTTTTCACTCACAAAATCTCCCAGCCACTTGGGCCTGACACTTGCCCTTTTGTTCCCCTGTTCCTTAAGTTCTTCAGCAGAAACTCTAGGTAAGATTTCCACTCCAAGTCCCAACTACTAAAATCTAGAACTCAGGGTGCATGAGAGAGTACTTGCAAAGATAAACACCTAATACAAGGATAAATATTACATACGTAAAATAAAGCTATACAAACCAGAATACAAACAACTACTATAAATGTCCGACGACACAACAGTCTCGAACACTCTGTCTCAGTGGAACCAAGCTGCACCGGGCTGATGAGCCCCTCACTAGGGTGAAACGGGTCTGGTTTGCTTGTGCTCTGGTTCAGGGAGAACCTGTCTTGACAGTTCTTGGCTGGATTGTTCCAATTGGAGCAGAGTTACATAGCTGGGCCCATACTGAGGTGGCTTGGTGTGCAAAATAATCATGGAAGGTGCCCTGAGTGATTACCAGTGGATGAGATTAATTGAAGCATTCATCCATCACTTTTTGTATATTTTAGGACATCGGTCTGCCAGCCAATCAGCACCTCATTGGCAACCTATGGGAGCCCGCACTGTGCCTTAGCAGCCACCAATGAGAGACAGCAGGCTGAGAGTCAATCCGCACCTGCGCTGTCCCTCATTGGCAAACAATGGGAAGCATTGGTGTCAGACAATCCGCACTTGCGCTGTCCCTCATTAGCAAACATTGGGAATCATCGACTGTCAGCCAATCCGCACCTGCACTGTCCCTCATTAGCAAACAATGGGAAGCATTGGTGTCAGACAATCCGCACTTGCGCTGTCCCTCATTAGCAAACATTGGGAATCATCGACTGTCAGCCAATCCGCACCTGCGCTGTCCCTCATTAGCAAACAATGGGAAGCATTGGTGTCAGCCAATCCGCACTTGCGCTGTCCCTCATTAGCAAACATTGGGAATCATCGACTGTCAGCCAATCCGCACCTGCGCAGTCCCTCGTTAGCAAACAATGGGAAGCATCAGCTGTCAGCCAAGCCGCACCTGTGCTGTCCCTCATTGGCAAACAATGGGAAGCATCGGCTGTCAGCCAGTCCTCACCTGCGCTGTCCCTCATTGGCAAACAATGGGAAGCATTGGCTGTCAGCCAGTCCTCACTTGCGCTAACCCTCATTGGCAAACAATAAGAAGCATCAGCTGTCAGACAATCTGCAACTGCGCTGTCCCTCGTTAGCAAACAATGGGAAGCATCGGCTGTCAGCCAAGCCGCACCTGTGCTGTCCCTCATTGGCAAACAATGGGAAGCATCGGCTGTCAGCCAGTCCTCACCTGCGCTGTCCCTCATTGGAAAACAATGGGAAGCATCGGCTGTCAGCCAATCCGCAACTGCGCTGTCCCTCATTGGCAAACAATTGGAAGCATCGGCTGTCAGCCAATCCGCACCTGCGCTGTCCCTCATTGGCAAACAATAGGATGCATCGGCTGTCAGCCAATCCTCACCAGTGCTGTCCCTCATTAGCAAACAATTAGAAGCATCGGCTGTCACCAATCCGCACCTGTGCTGTCTCTCATTGGCAAACAATCAGAAGCATCGGCTGTCAGCCAATCCGCACCTGCGCTGTTCCTCATCGGCAAACAATGGGAAGCATCGGCTGTCAGCCAATCCGCACCTGGGCTGTCCCTCATTGGCAAACAATGTGAAGCATCGGCTGTCAGTCAATCCGCACCTGCGCTGTCTCTCATTGGCTCGGCTGTCAGCCAATCCTCACCTGTGCTGTCCCTCATTAGCAAACAATTGGAAGCATCGGCTGTCAGCCAATCCGATGCTGCTCTGGAGGAGGACTCACAGGTCAATGTCCCACTTTGATAGAGAAACGAAACTTTCCATAAACTTCTCCCTGCTCCAGATAGGACAATGGCGGCGGCAGCGCGCGCTCTGAGAGACGAGGCCACTTGTTCCATCTGTTTGGACTATTTTAACGACCCTGTCTCCATAGATTGCGGCCACAGCTTCTGCCGCTCCTGCATCACTGACTGCAATAAGGGACCAGTGGCGGCCGCGTGTCCCCAGTGCAGGCAGAGGATCCGCAGAAAACCTCCCAAGCCCAACTGGCAGCTCCGAAGCATCGTGGAAGAGTTAAAACAGCAGCAGCAGAATGTGTGCGAGAAGCACCAGCAGAGCCTGGCGCTGTTCTGTGAGGAGGACCAGGCGCCCCTCTGTGCGGTGTGTGAGAGGTCCGAGGAGCACAGGACTCACAGCGTGGGCCTCCTGGAAGATGCTGCGGCGGAGTACAAGGTGTCGTATGTAATATCATTTATATAGCGCCTACTGCCGCTTTGTGAGCCGCCTAGAAGAGACTGCGGAAGAGTTCAAGGTGTCGTATAGTGAGCATTCATATAGCGGCTACTCCGCCTAGTGGCGCACTGACGCGCTTGTCTACACGGGGACAAACATTCACCTGGCTGGAATGTTGTTATATCTGTTTTGTCTTGTGATTCTGCATGTTAAAAAGAGTACGTACGACGTAGCAGACTCGTGTAAAGCGCTCCCTGGAAGTGAAGTGCTTCTAGACACTTCAAGGAATTTATATGCAAGGCTAAGAGCAATGGAACATTATGTTTCGCGCGTCATTGCCAGGGCACATCAGACTGTTGCCCACCTTGACATGGATGTAATCCTGCATGCCCTTCCAGTCACTGGTCCCTCTGCTGAGACTCTTAGCTGCTAAGTTTTCCATAACTGTATGATTGCATTTCCATGCTTCAATGTGTTTGGGTGACATTTGTGTGCCTGTTGCTCAATACTTTCACTCTGCTGTCTAGTGCAGTGTAGTGGCCGCTGCTATGTGCTCTCTGCTGCTTCCTAGTACTGTGCTGTCTAGTGTAGTGTGCTTGCCGCTGCTGTGTGCTCTCTGCTGTGTCCTATTACTGCCCTGTCCAGTACAGCGTGCTCTCTACTGCTTCCTAGTACTGCCCTGTCTAATGCAGCGTGCTGGCCAGTGCTGTGTGCTCTCTGCTGATTCCTTGTTCTGTGTTGTCTAGTACAGCGTGCTCTCTGCTGCTTCCTAGTACTGTGCTGTCCTCTGTAGTGTGCTTGCTGCTGCTGTGTGATCTCTGCTGCTTCCTAGTACTGCCCTGTCTAGTACAGGGTGCTCTCTACTGCTTCCTAGTACTGTGCTGTCTAGTACAGCACGCTGGCCAGTGCTGTGTGCTCTCTGCTGCTTCCTCGTACTGTGCTCTCTAGTACAGCATGCTCTCTGCTGCTTCCTAGTAATGTGCTCTCTAGTACAGCTTGCTCACTCCTGCTTCCTAGTACTGTGCTATCTAGTATTGTGTTCTAGCCAGTGCCGTGTGCTCTCTGCTGCTTCCTCGTACAGTGCTGTATAGTACACCATGCTCTCTGCTGCTTCCTTGTACTGTGCTGTGCGGTGCAGCGGACTGGCCACTGCTATGGCCTCTCTGCTGCTTCCTAGAAGTGTGCTGTCTAGTACAGCGTGCTCTCTCCTACTTCCTAGTACCTTACTATCTAGTACAGTGTACCGGCCACTGTTGTGTGATCTCTGCTGCTTCTTACTAGTAAACTGTCTAGTACAGCATGCTATTTCCTACTTCCTAGCACTGTGCTGTCTAGTACAGCGTGCTCTCTGCTGCTTCCTATTACTGTGCTGTCTAGTACAGCGTGCTCTCTAGTACAGCGTGCTCTCTCCTGTTTCCTAGTACTGTGCTGTCTAGTACAGCGTGCTCTCTCCTGCTTCCTAGTACTGTGCTCCCTAGTACAGTGTGCTCTCTAGTACAGCGTGCACTCTCCTGCTTCCTAGTACTGTGCTGTTTAGTACAGCGTGCTCTCTAGTACAGCGTGCACTCTCCTGCTTCCTAGTACTGTGCTGTCTGGAACGGTGTGCTGGCCAGTGCTGTGTGCTCTCTGTTGCTTACTCCTACAATGATTTCTAGTACAGGGTGCTGGCCAGTGCTGTGGGCTCTCTGCTACTTCCTAGTACTATGCTCTCTAGTACAGCATTCTATTTCCTGCTTCCTCGTACTGTGCTGTCTAGTACAGCCTTCTGGCCACTGCTGTTTTCTCTCTGCTGCATCCCAGTACTGTGCTGTGTAGTACAGGGTGCTGGCCACTGCTTTGTGCTCTCTCCTGCTTCCTAGTACTGTGCTGTGTAGTACAGCATGCTCTCTGATGCTGTACAGTGCAGAGTGCTGTTCTGTTCCATATAGGTACCCCAGTATAGGCTCAGGTAGCAGCCTAGCGTTTCACCTATATTCTCCTCTCATTACACTACATAACGGTTCTTGGGACTGACCTCTTGCCTGGCTACGGTACTGCTTACAGGACATGGGTTTTCCCTGAAAACTAGCCATATATATTATGCATGAGGATTCTTGGAAACTCAGCAGGACTAACATCTCCAGCATAATAACTATGTATAAGGGTCATTCATTATGTCATCCTAAGTCCGACATGGCACAGCAAGGTAGAACTCTTGAGGGTACCACTTTGGGTATAATAACACCATATCTTGCTGAGATTGTCAGAGGAGAAAAAAGACATCTATGCTGAGGCATTGACGCGAGACGCTGAGGCTCCTGCATGCAGACACTCCAGCTCGCAGTGGTCTGATATCCCTTGCGTGGTGTCCATCTCGAGACCACGACATGGTCCCACAGTCTCTCACTTCAGGTAATGGGTTTGACTTTATCCTAGAAGGATTCTTGGCTCTACCCCAACATACTTGCTAGGTAGACTTAGGTACATCTAGTTAGAGTCGCATTATAGGAGTACGCATTTTTTTGTCATGTATTTTATACACTTGCCTGTGTTCACTGTTTTAGCACTATGGTAGGAATCTACCATCCTTTTATTCTGTTGGTGCTTATAATCATTGATATCTGTTTCTGTCTAATGGTTGTTTCAGCACACCTATTTTGCATTAGAATGGCGCTGGTTCAATAAATGCTTATTGAAAAACATCCACACCGTTTATTCTGTGTCTCTCTAAAACAAAGTGAGCACGAGTGATTGAGAGAAAAGTAACGCACTGTTTCCACGATCCCTGATGGGACAGAGTTGTCATGTTCGATAGCTGCCAGGAGCTATTCTCTCCTTGGCAAGAGGGGTTTGTAGTGGCACTGTGAGCTAGCTGGTACACAGGCAAATATACCCGGTGGGGGCATGTAGAATCAGCCTGGACACCAATCCTACAGTCTATGTTGTCCTATCTAGGTTTATAAGAACTACACAACATTGCTGGCCACCACTGTGTGCTCTCTGCTGCTTCCTAGTACTGTGCTGTGTAGTACAGCGTGCTGGCCACTGCTATGTCTTCTCTCCTGCTTCCTAGTACAGTGCTGTGTAGTGCACCATTGCGGAAATCCAAAATCTCCATTCTCAGGGGTCTTCCTAATATCAATAAAGAACTTGGCACAGAAGCTGAAATATGAAAAGACATCTTTATTAAATGTAATAAATGAGGCCACGTCACACAGAAACCGTAGTAACTGAATGAGGTAGTCTGAGAAATACAGAGAACAGAGGCCTTTCATATGTTTAGGGTTACATGACTCGGCACAAAAGTAAGGGGCAGTCCTAGCTTTTGCAAGCATGCAAAAAAACACAACATTCCTTCTTACACAAGCTGGACAAACCCATAATAGAACACCACAACCCATATCGTAAACAGGTCATATAAAGGAGGAACAGAAACAGATGAGAGGTAGGATAAGGGATATGTATGTGTATACCAAACTTTACAATCTCCTGTGCTCTGATCCTTAATCTTGATCAGCTACTGGGCAAGAAACTGGTCTAACAAGGTCAGCTTCAGGCAACAGGGTCAGTTCACTTAGGTCATCCAGCAGTGAGCTAAAGCCAAATCACTTGCAATGTTCTTCAGCGCCGTGATGTCCTCTCAGGATGAATGTTTGCGCTTTACAAATAAATAAATACAAATACAAATACAAACTACAAAATGGCTGCCATGCACAAAATGGAACCCATGGTTCAGAACGAAATCTTCAAATACACAGTGAATCCATCGGTGTAACATGATGAAAACACTCATACTTGCTGAACTCACGGTTTACGGTTCGCTGTTACCAAATCGTAACAGAACGACGACCTTTATGACCCAGGTTCAGAATTCACGGAACCTCAGACCCTCCTTTTGCCCTTACATAGGCAATAACCTAAACTCGCGTCAATCTGAATCCAGGTCTATATTCATCAGATCATCAAGATGTTGCTGGAGCATAATCCTATTACTTAGTAACTCTCTCGGGACACGTCTCTTTACACACGTAGTAGCACAAAGGCCAAATATGGCAGGGCCAAATAGGGAATACCTCTATCTGTAGTATGTGGCACAAGACCTCACACCCAACAATTAGTGATGTTCACTACTAACTGTTGTTGATGCAGAAGCTGTACAAAGGAATTATTAGTAAACTCTGATCTCCTAACCAGTTCATGTTCAGGTAAAATAAGGAAAGAATGCAAAGGAGCAATAGTAGGAAGAGACACAGGTTGGGAGGTGGGTACAGAAGTCAATTGAGTAGAAAAAAACAATCCCACCCATAAAAGACAACGTCATCTTTAAAAAAAACACTAGAAAACACGTTATTAAGAACATATAGATAACATGGGAAAGTAGTGACCACTATTACAAACGAAACTATAATCTTTCACAACCCCAAGCAGAAAGCAAATCCCAAAACTATCTAGCAACATTTCTAGGGCTCCTATGCATTTCAGTAAGTTTTGTATGTTCAGATGAAACAGTGGTGACCCTCATTAATGCTCTGAGGTGAAAAGGGGATACTCTTCCACAGAGAATGGACTTTATTCTGCTTTTACTTAACAGAATACTACTTTAAAACAATGCCAGCCAAACAATAAGTATCAGTCTCCTAACACCTAATCTATACAATCACACGGAAACCTCTTGTGAAACCAACTATGCCCAGAGTCCGTTCAAAAAGCCTCTCTGGCAGGCTTCTATTGTCCATCAAGTCTTCTTTTGTTGTTTTCTTTCGCATGGGCCTCTTCATTCAGGCCTTTCATGATCCGTTGGAGTGCCCTCCTGGCAAACACTCATAGCTCATTCAAAAGTCTCAATGTCTCAATAACAGTGCACCAGTATCTCTCCTTTGCGGCAGGCACTACAGGTAGTGTGCTCTCCATTGATCAAGGGCACAGATCATCTCGTGCAGACCCAGGACCATTCTCAGGCTCCAACACTCATCATTCAGTGTCAGAGGACGCTCAGGCTGCTCTTTCATGGGCACCAGAATGTAGTGCCTTTTGCCAATCTTGGATCCGCCGGTGCACTGCACTTCCAATGGAGCAAAGGAAAAATGGGGGTGTGGCCAAAACTCAGGCCAAGGGTCTCAAGGGACTGCACACTGTCAGAGGTTACCAGCACATGACAGGCGCTCTTGTGCACTGAAATTAAGGGGCTCAAGGGACTGCACACGGTCAGAGGTTACCAGTACATAACAGGCGCTCTTTTGCACTGAAAGTCTGGTTCTGTGATGTCCGATGCCATCTGATGGAGCAAGTGCGATGCTTTACACAGTTCATTGTATAACAAGGGGACTGCAAACAGGTGGCCTGCGATCTTCAAAGGAATGGCCATACGCCATGGAACAATCTTGGTCTAGAATACACTGTCATTTTCAAAAAGCAATACAAATAAAAAGGCAGTCGGCAAAACAGTGCCTCTAGGCTTTTCAATTGGGTTTCCGTGTGAGAGTATATCCTCTTCATCTAAGGGTAGATAGCGACATGATTACGTCTAAAGAAAATTCTTAAAAAACAGTCTGGTCATACAAAAGGGAATTATACATAATATGGGGGTCTCTGGTACATTACTGCAATCTGGAAGTGTGAACCTGAACAATACATCAATAATAATAAAAAGCTGACTAGTGAAAGAAATATGGAAAAGAGAAATGGGACTAGGTCAAAATTTATAGGAAGAACAAGAAAATACTTGGGTGATAGTCAAGCATGTGACACAATACCAAGAGTGTGAGTGATACACAAAAAAAATCACCATAGGTTACAAATTTAACTCTACCGCTGGCCGCTACACCATATACGGTAACCTCAGCTAATGTTCCAGTTCCTTCTTCAGGGAAAAAAATGAAACCTGGTTTCCTTTAGGTACAAAGCCATACACTACTTAGGAAGCAGAACAAAACTGAGTAATGTAATATAGAAATTAGGTCACCATGTACAAGAGTCACAGATCTATAATTTTATCCTTGCGTCCAATCAGGATACATAAATTTAGGGCTGCCTGTTCCTTTAAGGGAAGAGGGGGCAAGTGACACATTTTGATCCTGTATATCTCTTTTATTTTTCTTGAATACTATTTATAGCCAAATTTGACATACACTGGTGAAGTGTTGTCGGTGTCATGTTCACAAAAATGAAAATATCATATTTGTGAAATTTAGCAAATCAACCCAACTGTAGTGTAGCAATATACATCGTCATGTATATCCCTTCACAACACAGGTAAACTTGTAATAGTATCAAAAGCAGCAATATAAAACAAAAACATGCATAACGCACATGTCAAGCCATCAGATATACTTGCTGTATATCAAGCATCAAGCACAAAAAGCAAAGACAAAACAATAACATATGTAAATGAGCGGTGACGCACAATACCATGTCCCAAAACCCAATATTCGGGCCTTCTTAATTTGTCAGGTTTAAAATCTTCACCCTTTTTTTGACAGTAGATCACCAGTTAGTGGATATCTGCTGTCAAATACAACTTTCTAACATACAGGACCAGCAAGAACAATTCATGATAGGATAAAATACACAAACATAAAAGTCACATGAACATTTCTTTCCAAAGGAGTTATGCAAAAACACATCTCCTTTCAACCAACCAAACTCACGTGTCTTGACCGTTTTAAATCACCCAGAACAATCCATGAATGATCTGTAGGCAGAAGCAAAAAAAAAACCACAACACACAAAAGAGGAACATTTCTCATAACAAACGAATATCAATTATAACTTTTAATCAGAAGACAAAACATGATACACATCAACAAATACAAAAATACATTTCCATTACTTAACTGTTACCATCTTGTCAGTCAGCTTGCTACATTAAGCCATTTTAACTTTCCAAAAGTAAAATTCTTTCACTGACACTCCATGTTATCTTTGCGCCACAATTCGTACTCACTTAAGCATGTAGCCTTCAAAATTTCAATTAAAGACTTCGTCTTATTTTCTGTCTAAGACTTAATGCAGTCCTTCATTTTCTGTCAAATAAAAGCAACTAGCGGACATTATTTTTTTAGAGCAGAGATACAAATGTATCAGTTCTGCAGAGCATTTAACATGATGTTGGGAATTTCAAAGAAACCTTGTTTTATATTTTCCCTTTGGAATTAAGTTCTGTAATTGTATTGATGTTCATGTGGAGAAACCAGAAATTCCACCTTTCAGAGGCCTGTTTAGCAAGGTCATTCTGCATTCCACAGAGACAAGGCCATAATTTTAAAAGGTCACAAATGTCAACCTCTTCCATTGTTTATAGGGAAACTAAAGATAGCATCTCAGCATGACTTCACAGAACCTTAATAACACACAAACCAGTTTTTAGAACAAATGCTTGTTGCAGCGGTACTCATTTCATCTACCTTAAATGGATCTCACTGGGTCATTTAAAAGGAAAACCCCAAAATGGGGACAACCTGCAAATTTGTATTATACCTACATGTATGCCTTTACTGAAGCCTAAAGCACTTTAAAGCTATTATAAATGGCAAGAATGGTGTTTTAAATGGTCTATTTTACCCAAATTCGACTTTAATGTTAGGGGCACTTAAAAATAAATATCCTATAATTGTTTTACATATTAATCATCCTTAGAATGTTTTCTACAAACTGCAGAGATTGGACATTAGACATATCCCATGTAAATCCTTATAAAAATGAGTTTTGTACGCCTGCGCTAAGTGAAATTCCATATGCTAATGTTCTCATTATGCAGTGCAACACAACTTAAATAAAATTATAATGCTAGGAGGTCACAGTATGAGCATTAAGCTTTATGAATAGTAAAAAACGAATTTTGTAGCACTTATTTTTAATTATTATTTTCAAAATGTATGAATTATTTTTAAGAAACCCAATCATTTTTGATAATTCCACATATAAAAGCGAGCTGCATCTCTTGCCTATCATTTTAGACGTATTCATTTATAAGCCTAAGCACAGAAGCCTAACTTATAACATGACAAAATATTTGCGCTACTTTTTATGTGTCTTTCTAAAAAGGACAATTTTATTTATCAACAGACCCATGAATATTCTTACAAAAAATGCTTAAATGCTTAGTACTATGCTGTCTAGTACAGCTTGCTCTTTCCTGCTTCCTAGTACTGTACTGTCTAGTACAGCGTGCTGGCCATTGCTGTGAGCTCTCTGCTGCTTCCTAGTACTGTGCTGTCTAGTACAGAGTGCTGACCAGTAATGTTTGCTCTCTGCTGCTTCCTATTACTGTGCTGTCAAGTACAGTATGCTCTCTCCTGCTTTCTAGTAATGTACTGTCTTCTACTGTGTGCTGGCCAGTGCTGTGTGCTCCCTGCTGCATCCTCATACTGTGCTGTGTAGTACGTCATGCTGGACACTGCTATTTGCTCTCTCCTGCTCCCTAGTACAGTGCTGTATAGCACAGCATGCTCCCTGCTGCTTCCTAGTATTGTGCTGTCTAGTACAGCGTGCTCTCTCCTGCTTCCTAGTTCTGTGCTGTCTAGTACGATGAGTGCTGTGTGTTCTCTGCTGCTTCCTTGTACTATGCTGTGTAGTACAGCGTGCTGGCCACAGCTATGTGCTTTCTCCTGCTTCCTAATACTGTGCTGTCTAGTATAGCATGTTCTCTGCTGCTTCCTTGTACATTTCTGTCTAGTGCAGTGTGCTGGCCACTGCTGTGTTCTCTCTCCTGCTTCCTCGTACTGTGTTGTCCACTACAATTTGTTGACCACTTCTGTGCGCTCTCTGCTTATTCCTAGTACTGTGTTGTCTAGTACAGCATGCAGGCGCCTACTGTGTGCTCTCTGCTTCTTCCTAGTACTATGCTGTCCAGTACAGCAGGCTTTCTGGTACAGCGTGCTCTCTCCTGCTTCCTAGTACTGTGCTGTCTAGCTCAGTGTGCTAGCTACTGCTGTGTGCTCTCTGTAGCTCCCTAGCACTGTGCTGTCTAGTACAGTGTTCTGGCCACTACAGTGTGCTCTCTCCTGCTTCCTAGTACTGTATTGTATTGTATATTGTATTTATATAGCGCTTATCACCCAGGGGTCTCTAAGCGCTTGCCTTGGGAACCCGTCCTGGCTTTTCCCTGTGAGATAGCCCCTACAGGGCATCCCCAATGTGAAAGCCAGGCATCCCGCCGTGGGGGGCCATTGTGGAGATTAAGCAAGCTTAATGCCCAGAGTTGCAGAGTGTGAACCCATGATTAGGTCAGGCACCAAAGCGAGAATTATCGAGTCCATGGACATTTTAGCTCAAGACCCTTCCGCTCCGGGAATTGAACCCTGGTCCCGGGTCTGACCTCTGCTTCAGGGTCTGCCTGCTCTAACCAGTGAGCCACACTTCTCCACTGTCTAGTACAGTCTTCTGGTCAGTGCTGGTTTCTCTCTGCTGCTTCCTCATACTGCGATGTCTAGTACAGCGTGCTCTCTGCTTCTTCCTTGTACATTTCTGTCTAGTGCAGCGGGCTGGCCGCTTTTATGTGCTCTCTGCTACTTCATTGTACTGTACTGTGTAGTACAGCGTGCTGGCTACTGCTATGTTCTCTCTCCTCCATCCTAGTACTGGGCTGTTTAGTGCAGCGTGCTGGTCAGTGCTGTGTGCTCTCTGCTGCTTCTTCGTGCTGTGCTGTCCAGTACAGCCTGCTTGCCACTGCTGTGTGCTCTCTGCTTCTTCATAGTACTGCGTTATCTATATAGCACGCTGGCCACTGCTGTGCTCTTTGCTTCTTCCTAGTACTTTGCTGTCTAGTACAGCGTGCTGGCCCATGCTGTGTGATCTCTGCTGCTTCCTAGTACTGTGCTGTCTAGTGAAGTGTGCTACGCGCTGCTATGTGCTCCCTGCTGCTTCCTAGTACTCTGCTGTCTAGTACGGTGAGTGATGTGTGCTCTCTGCTGCGTCCTCGTTCTGTGCTGTGCAGTACAGCGTACTGGCCACAGCTATGTGCTCTCTCCTGCTTCCTAATACTGTGCTTTCTAGTACAGCATGCTCTCTGCTTCTTCCTTGTACATTTCTGTCTAGTGCAGCGGGCTGGCCGCTGCTATGTGCTCTCTGCTGCTTCATTGTACTGTACTGTGCAGTACAGCGTGCTGGCTACTGCTATTTTCTCTCTCCTCCTTCCTACTACTGGGCTGTTTAGTGCAGCATGCTGGCCAGTCCTGTGTGCTCTCTGCTTCTTCCTTGTGCTGTGCTGTCCACTACACCGTGCTGGACACTGCTGTGTGCTTTCTGGTTCTTTATAGTACAGTGTTGTCTATACAGCGCGCTGGCCTCTGCTGTGCTCTCTGCTGCTTCATCGTACTTTACTGTGTAGTACAGATAGCAGTGGCTAGCAATCTTCTCTCTTCTGCTTCCCAGTACTGTGATATCTAGTGCTGTGTGCTGACCAGTGCTGTGTGCTGGCCAGTACTGTGTGCTCTCTGCTACTTCCTAGTACTCTACTGTGCTGTGCCGTGCAACGTGAGGGCCACTACTGTGTGCTCTCTGCTTCTTCCTCATACTGTGCTGTCTAGTACAGCGTGCTGACCAGAGCTGTGTGCTCCCTGATTTTTCCTTGTACTGTATGGTGTAGTACAGCATGCTGCCCCCCTACTACATGCTTTCTGCTGCTTCCTAGTAGAGTGCTGTCTAGGACATCGGGCTGGCTGCTGCTGTGTGCTCTCTGCTGCTTCCTAGTACTGTGCTGTGTAGTACAGCGTGCTGGCCACTACTATATGCTTCCTAGTACTGTGCTGTCTAGTACAGAATGTTCTCTCCTGCTCCCTAGTACTGAGCTGTCTAGTAGAGTGTGCTTGCCACTACTACATGCTCTATGTTTCTTCCTAGTACTGTGCTGTCTAGTACAGCGGGCTGGCCACTGCTATGTGCTCTCTCCTGCTTCCTAGTACTGTAATTTCTAGTTTAGCGTGCGCTCCAATACAGCATTCTTTCACCTGCCTCCTAGAACTGTGCTGTCTAGTACAGTGTGCTGGCCAGTGATGTGTGCTCTCTACTGCTTCCTCGTACTGTGCGGTGGTGTATAGCATGCTGGCCACTGCTATGTGCTCTCTGCTGCTTCCCAGTACTGTGCGCTCTCTGCTGCTTCCTCATACTGTACTGTGTAGTACTGCATGCTGGCCACTGATATGTTTTCTCTGCTGCTTCCTAGTACTGTGTTGTGTAGTGCAGCATGCCGGCTAGTGCTGTGTGCTCTCTGCTTCTTCCTAGTACTATGCTGTCTAGTACAGCATGCTCTGATGCTTCCTCGTACTGTGCTGTCCAGTACAGCCTTCTGGTCAGTGCTGTTTTCTCTCTGCTGCATCCTAGTACTGTGCTGTGTAGTAAAGGGTGCTGGCCACTGCTGTGTGCTCTCTCCTGCTTCCTAGTACTGTGCTGCGCAGTACAGCATGCTCTCTGTGGCTTCCTCGTACTGTGCTGTCTAGTACCGTGTGCTGTTCTGTTCCATATAGGCACCCCAATATAGGCTCAGGTAGCAGCCTAGCGTTTCACCTATATTCTCCTCCCATTACACTACATAACGGTTCTTGGGACAGACCTCTTGCCTGGCTACGGTACTGCTTACAGGACATGGGGTTTTCCCTGAAAAGTAGCCTCATATATTATGCATGAAGATTCTTGGAAACTCAGTAGGACTACCATCTCCAGCATAATAACTATGTTTAAGGGTAATTCCTTACATCATCCTAAGTCTGACATGGCACAGCAAGGTAGAAACCCTGAGGGTACCACTAATAATAATATTAAAAGCCTTTTATATAGCGCCTGGTTACACTAGGAAAACAGTGTGTCCCCGCGCTTTTTGAACAAGGACTGAGTGGATAGTCCAAAATTTAGGGGGAAAGTATTATAGAGGGATCAAACGGAGAGGTTCATACCTTCGGGATTTTTGACAATTTTTTTTCTGAAGGTTCCATTCTGAGCTCCGAGGGTAGTGCATTCCATTGTTTGCTGGCCAGGTATTAAAAGGATCTACCGCCCATGCGTGCTCGGTGAATTCTGGGTACCTGGAAGAGCATACATCCTTGAGATCTTAAAAATCGTCTGGGTTGATATTTGGTCAATACATTTTGGAGATATTTTGGCCCTCTTCCTTGGGCGATGCGATGCGTCATACACATTGTTTTAAATGTAATGCGCTCATGTATAGGGAGCCACTGAAGTGTGGCTAGGGCACTTTTCCCTGATGATCTTCTTGATAAATTAAGTGGCAGGCGGGCAGCTGCGTTTTGAACGCATTGTAAACGCTGGAAGCCTTTTTTACACAAACCCACATACAATGAGTTGCTATAGTCTATATGGGTATATAAACACCATATCTTGCTGATATAGAGGAGAATAAGGACTTCCATGCTGACACACTGACGCGAGACGCTGAGGCTCCTGCATGCAGACACTCCATCTCGCAGTGGTCTGATATCCCTTGCGTGGTGTCCATCTCGAGACCACGACATGGTCCCACAGTCTCTCACTTCAGGTAAAGGGTTTGACTTTATCCTAGAGGGTTTCTTGGCTCTACTGCTACATACATGCTAGGTAGACTTAGGTACATCTAGTTAGAGTCGCGTTGTAGGAGTACACATTTTATTGTCATGTATTTTGTATACCTGCCTGTGTTCACTGTTTTAGCACTATGGTGGGAATCTACCATCCTTTTACTCTGTTGGTGCTTATAATCATTGATATCTGTTTCTGTCTAATGGTTGTTTCAGCACACCTATTTTACACTAGAATGGCGCTGGTTCAATAAATGCTTATTGAAAAACGTCCACACTGTTTATTTTGTGTTTCTCTCAAACAATCTGAGCACGAGTGACTGAGCAAAACGTAATGCACTGTTTCCACGATCCCTGACTCGACAGCGTTGATATGTTCGATAGTTGCCAGGAACTATTCTCTCCTTGGTAAGAGGGGGTTTCTAGTGGCACTGTGAGCTAGCTGGTACAAAGGCAATCATCCCCGGTGGGGGCATCTAGAATCTGATACCAATCCTACAGTCTATGTTGTCTAAAAGCGCAGATCCTATCTAGGTTTATAGGAACTACACAACACTGCTGGCCACTGCTATGTGCTCTCTGATGCTTCCTCGTACAGTGCTGTGTAGTATAGTGTGCTGGCCACTGCTGTGCTCTCTGCTTCTTCCTAGTATTGTGCTGTCTAGTGCAGCCTGCTGGCCATTACTAGGTTCTCTCTCCTGCTTCCTAGTACAATGCTGTGTAGTGCAGCGTGCTGGCCAATGCTGTGTGCTCTCTGCTTCTTCCTAGTACTGTGCTGCCTAGTACAGTGTGCTGGGCACTGCTATGGGCTCTCTGCTGCCTCCTAGTAATGTGCTGTCTAATACAGCGCACTCTTTTCTGCTTCCTAGTACTGTGCTGTCTTGTACAGTGTGCTCTCTGCTGCTTCCTAGTACTGTGCTGTCTTGTACAGTGTGCTCTCTGCTGCTTCCTAAAACTGTGCTGTCTAGTACAGTGTGCTGGCCAGTGCTCTGTGCTCTGTGCTGCTTCCTCATACTGTGCTGTCTAGTACAGCATGCTGGACACTACTACCTGCTCTCTCCTGCCTCCTAGTACACTGCTGTCTAGTACAGCGTGCTCTCTCCTGCTTCCTAGTGCAGTGCTGTCTAGTACGATGAGTGCTTTGTGATCTCTGCCGCTTCCTCGTACTGTGCTGTGTAGTACAGCGTGCTGGCCACAGTATGTGCTTTCATCTGCTTCCTAAAACTGTGCTGTCTAGTACAGCATGCTCTCTGCTGCCTCCTTGTACATTTCTGTCAAGCGCAGTGTGCTGGCCGCTGCTATGTGCTCTCTGCTGCTTCATTGTACTGTAGTGTGTAGTACAGCGAGCTGGCAACTGGTATGTTCTCTCTCCTGCTTCAAAATCCAAAAATTCTTTATTTCGGCCATTTGAGACCATAAAAGATTCATTAAAACATTCAAAACACATAAAACATACAGTAAAATCAGGGCTAGGAGCAACATACAAATCAGTTCGGTTCCAGGAAAGTCAGGGGAGCTATGGACACAGTTAGCTACATTTCATTACAGTCCAGTACATATTTAGTGGGAAATTAGACATTCAATATTTTTCCCCTTATCTGCCACATGGCCATTAAATACTTGGCAACTGCAAAAACTATATGGTGCATGGTACTTGTCTTTAAGATTCTATAGGATTGTAAATAGTTTCTAATGCCCAAATTTCTGCACAGTGGCGCTAGCCAATATTTCCTCGGTCTGTTGTAGGCAGGGCAAAAAAACAACACATGTAGTTCGTCCTCCACATTCCCACTGCACCCAGGACAGATTTTATCGTCCGACATTGTCCATTTACTAGTAAGGGCTTTAAGGGGCAGCGTTCCAAACCTCCATTGAATGAACAGCTTCCTTGCAAGAATCGAGAATATGATGTCCATAAAACCTTCAAAGTAAAAAGAATTTTTGGTGGCCAAAAATTGTTCAGTTAGGGTGCCAACTTTCGATGTACACACGAGCGAGATTAGGCTTAAAAATCCTAGTAACCATCTTGCGTGACACCCCTTGACAACCTCTTTCGGGGTCGTCCCACAACTCAGGCAGTCCTAGGCGATAGAATTCTCGCTTGACATATGCCACCCATGGAAGTCTGTCAGTGTGGTTTAGGTCCAGGATGTTCTTGAGATCTTGCCTGTAGTGGGAAAGTTCGCCCGTGGTCCATAACATGTGCCAAAACCTCAATGGTTTTATGGCCAATTCGTCCCCTATTGAGGGGAGCCCCAGATCTAATCTCAGAGGTAACAAGGGTGTGCCTTGGGGAAGGGCCAACAAGCGTCTAAGGAAGTTGTTTTCCACCTTAATGAGTTCTATCCCAGCTTTGTGGCCCCATAGCTCACCACCGTAGGAAGAGGCTGCTCTGGCTTGGGTTTTGTACATCTCCAAGGCTGGACTAACAGGTTTGAAGGTTGATGAATTCGAAACCTTCAAAATTGCTCCCACCATTTGGGATAACTTTAAACGGGATCTTGCTATCTGCGGTGCCCATGATAAATTTTCATGTAAAGTTACCCCCAAATACTGGAACGTTCTAACCCTTTCCTACCTTTCGGATCCCAGGGTTGGGTTGGGCCTAGTTGTTGAGGAGGGATTGAATACCATGAATTTGTTTTTTTCAGCGTTGATCTCCAGGCCATGTGCCCTGCAGAAATCCCCAAACCCATCCAGTATCCGTTGGATCCCCATCGGGGATTTGGAGAGCAGGAGGGTATCATCGGCAAACATAATTGCCGGGACCCTCCTACCTCCCAACCTAGGAGCATCGTTGTCCCTAACGTTTACGAGATGGGATATGACATTGTTAACAAAGAGGCAAAACAGGGTCGGTGCAAGGACACACCCCTGTCTTACCCCCCTGTGAACTGGAAACCTAGAAGACAACGCACCATCCCTCCCACACCTAACCTTAGCGAAATTGCCAACGTGGAGTCTGATTATTGCCTGTAGCAATTGTGGTGGAACGCCCAGCTCCTTAAGAACCTTCCATATTTTCCCACGGGGTACCAAATCGAATGCGGACTTCAGGTCCACAAAAACAGTGTACAGACTCCCCCCCCCCCCCCCCCCCCTTGATCACCACTGTTTTCCAGTAAAGAAGAACGAGGCGGAAAATCTGGTCCGCGGTGGACGTGTTCTTCCTGAAGCCCGCCTGGAGGGGACTAAGAATGGCATTGTCCTCCATCCAGTCGAGAAGATGGTCCAGTAGAAGGCGGGCAAAAATGTTTTTGGGGTACTTCTATGAGGCTGATCGGCCTGTAGTTGGCTGGGAGCAGAGGAGAGCCCTTCTTGAAAATCGGTACTATCTCTGCCTCCAGCCAAGTACAGGGGATCTCCATCCCTCCCAATATGGAATTAAATATAACTTGGAAGTAGGGACCCCAGATCTCTGGATGGTATCTAATCAAATCTCCGGGGAGTTTGTCAAGGCCTGGTGCCTTCCCCCTCGCCAATCTCTCTATGGCATTTACCACCTCGCCCAGTGTGAATTCTAAATTATCTGCGGACTCATGGGTGGTATCGAGTGTTACCTCGTTGGCAGAAACGAGAGTGTCTTGATACAATTTACTAAAATGAGACTCCCAAACTGAGGCAGCAATATTCGGCTCCACAGCTGATTTCAACTCGCCTGTACCCGTATGGACGAGAGACCAGAATTTTCTTGAATCCCTGGTTTCCAATGCCAGGGATAGGTCCTGCCATCTATCCCAATCCCAATCTGACTTTGCCTGAGCGATGGCTTCCCTGTATTTACGTCTCAGCTCAAGTACCTTACCCTTGTCGGCACCAGACTTTACCATAAAAATCAGCTCAGTTTTAATCTTTTTGCATGTAGAGTTGTACCAAGCTGAAGTTAATGTCCTCTTCTTCCTAGTCCCCACCTCAGGGTAAAAGACCTCTCCTAAACTTCCCACTAAATCTGCATGGATTTGGGCTAATTTCTCATTTGAGTCGGTGGTTCTTGGTTTGCTGATTTAGTTCATCCATTTCAACTAGCTTTGGGAGTGCCAGGACATAAATTTTACAGATGCATTCTGGTAAGTTAACCAATTTCCCCCATCTTACCCTGCGTCTATTATTGGATAGAACTAGGTTCCCTGTGTCCTCACTTAGATCTGTAAGTGGCGTCCCTTCTTCCGGCACAGGGTGTACCATATCTAAGCAAAGGGCGTTATGGTCACTGTCTAGTCTTTCAATTACCCTGAAATCCAAAACCTTGGGCCACATGCCTGTATCTACAAAAATGTAGTCCAAGCAAGACTCGTGATCCTTTCAATTAAAGGTACACAATGAGGGGGTATCAGATGGAGTACGCCCGTTGCAGGCCCTCAGGGCATAATTCAAAGTTAGGGACGTAATCTGCACCTCTAGAGGGGACCATGATTTCGGGTTGGGGGATTGGCATGGGGGAATCTCCTAGTAGTCATCCTCAGCAGTTAAAGCACCCTCCTTCAAACATTCCAATGGTTCAAAATGGCAGTTGAAATCACCTGCTTCCTAGTACTGGGCTGTTTAGTGCAACGTGCTGGCCAGTGCTGTGTGCTCTCTGCTTCTTCATAGTTCTGTGTTGTCTATATAGCGAGCTGATCACTGCTGTGCTCTCTGCTTCTTCCTAGTACTGTGCTGTCTAGTACTGTGTGCTCTCTGCTGCTTCCTCATACTGTATTGTGTAGTACTGCGTGCTGGCCACTGATATGTTCTCTCTGCTGCTTCCTAGTACTGTGTTGTGTAGTGCAGCATGCCGGCTAGTGCTGTGTGCTCTCTGCTTCTTCCTAGTACCTTGTTTTCTAGTACAGCATGCTCACCAGTGCTACGTTCTCTCTGCTTCTTCCTAGTACTGTGCTGTCTAGTGCAGTGTGCTGGCCACTGCTATGTGCTCTCTGCTGATAGCTCACACTGTGCAGTCTAGTGCCGTTTGCTCTCTGCTGCTCACTCGTACTGTGCTTTGTAATATAGTGTGCTGGCCACTATGTGCTTTCCCCTGCTTCCCAGTACTGTGCTGTGTAGTGTAGCTTGTTGATAACTGCAAGTACCGAATGCTCTATAGAGTAATGTGTAGTCTAGTGCAGTGAGTGGTATAATAGAATTGCAAGGAACAATTTACTACAGTGTACCATGGAGTACAGTGTGACGTTTACAGAGTACTCTTTTTGTGTCGTCTAGTGCAGTGCTCTATTTTCCACAGTGTGCTCCCCAGGGAAGGGAGACATCTACTACAGTATAACGCTCTGTGCACTATGATCTCAAGTGCAGTGTAGTGCAGTTATACTTTCCAGTACAATGTGCTTTTCACCAATGGTGCTCATGTCCGGTGTGCTTTGCACCAATGGTGTTATTAAATACCTATTCAGCCTGCCATTGCACCCGAATGTGCGCAATTGCGCGTTTTGCTCAGACTGACCTGTTTAAGTCAATAGCCATCCTGAGAGGACCTTCCACTTCTACTGGCTTACCCCGAGGGTCCGAGGGTAAGCCCTAAGGGGTGATGCGATTGGTAGGGGAAAGACAGGACAGGTACACAGGTGTGTTTCCCTGCCCCGATAGTGAGGAATAACCATATGTGATTTCACTTCCTATGAGGTTTGCTCTTCTCAAAAGCGAACCTGGGGAAATGGTTTTTATTAGTTCGGGCTGCAACGATGGGTTGCTGCGGAGCTACCTCATCATGTTTCCTATCTTTGGATTCTCAGCGACAACCCCTTTCCAGTGGCAAAGGTAACTTTGTCATGTTTCCAGTAGAAATGCCACTACTAGAACATGAAAAAGGAACAATTGATGGACGGAATGCTGGACAATGCAAATATTAACCCCCAGTCTCAAGGATCTGGGTTTAATCCATCATTCTTTTGCTCACCACAACACCCCAGTTTGGACCCAGCCATATGCAAATTATGGGAACAGTCCAGCCCGAACTGCCAAGCCAAGGTCCTCCCTGGACCGGAAACAAGTATCATGGGACTGGTTTCAGGGCATCACCCTTCATCAGCCAGGATAGCTTGACTCCAGTGGTGTGTTGAGCACGGGACCCACGTCTGGGCATACCCTTCCCATTTAGGGCGACATATGCAAAAGGAACAATTGATGGACGGAATGCTGGACAAAGCAAACATTCACCCCCAGTTACAAGGATCTGGGTTTAATCCATCGTTCACTACTAGTACATGGGCATTTCTCTGCTATAAAACACTTTTGTGCTTTTTGGCTTGGCTCCAGTCCACACTGGAGGTTGGGTGAGCACATCTGGGCATTCCCCAATGGCAGCTATGAAACACTGAGCATTCAAGTGTAAATACAGACCTCTGATGTTAGCGGGCCTGGCTGCAGAGATTGTAGGAGGAGGTTTTGACACTTGGCTCCGGGGCCAGATCATGGCGCCACTAAAGATTAAGATTAAGATCTGCTTTCCACGTTCTCATGTCAAGTAGGACTGAAATTTAGGGGCGATATCCGAGGTTCAAAGGGAGACCCTTTGAATCAACCCCAACTTCCTAGGCAAACTTCAGAATAAATACTGGTGCAATCCTGCAGCAAAGGGTGAGATACGCTTGTGGGGACGGAGGACCGGACACCCTGGTCTGCGTGGTGCACATTGCCACAGGACTCTGTTGTGCACAAAAAGGATTACTGCCATTTAAAGGGACTGCATGCCCTTCCGGAATAGTGGCTGGCCCGGGCTGACTACCGGCTGCTTTGTGGCACCCTGAAGTGTGCTCTCCAAGGGCTTGGTGATCTTACTCCCTGTTCTTTCTGAGGTCTCAGGGGCATCAAAGATCTCCAATGAAGGACCCACACCATCTAAGTGTGACACCTGAAGCATGCCCATATCATCTGCTGAATTCCAGCTGGCAGCGTGGTGTGGGCGTGGAACTAATACTTGTGCCTGGTGACAAGATGGCTTTGTACGGAGCCCCCAAAGTCTGGCTTGCATCCACAGCGTGTGCTCCCAATTCAAGGGGACCTGGTCATGCATACATGTCTAGTTGGTGGTCTGCAGATTCACCGGTTGTGGGATCTAGATTGGCCCGCTTTGTCGATCGTTTCACATCTCCCTTATTTGTTTATACATAACAAGTATTCCCTAATACCAGAATCTGGGGTGGTATTTGATTAAAGAGAAACAATGGTTCTTAATAGGCCAATCGGTCAAAAAGATATTAAATTAACTTAAAATGAACATCAATCTTACATCCTGTGTTATATGGCAAAAAAATTTAAGCAAAAGGGAGGGAAATATGGGGTGGAACACATATGAATATTGCAATCCAATTAATTTATTTTTACAATATTCAAAAATATGAAGATACAGTGCTCACAGGTAAGTGAAAAGGAAGCGTGCTGTGATAAGTGAAGGAGAGACTTTTAAAAACATACATCGCACTGACACCTAAAGAAAACTCCTTATATACAATTTACACAAATTAGGAGTTATGTTGTAAGGTGGTCAACGTTTCGACTCTGCAGTGGTGCCGTCATAATCCTTTTTCTTCTGGGCATTCACAGCCCTCTACTCTACTCTTCGACCAAATGAGACACCTATTCCCAGACATGCTGAATACCAGGTGCTCACACCAGTCTTGATGATCATCCCGAGTAATTGTGATCGAAATGCCATCGACCACCTTACAACGTAACTCCTAATATGTGTAAATGGTATATAAGGAGTTTTCTTATGTTATCAATACGATGTATGCTTTTAAAAGTCTCTCCTTCACTTATCACAGCGCGCTTCCTTTTCACTTACCTGTGAGCACTGTATCTTCATGTTTTTTAATATTTTTGAATATTGTAAAAAATGTATTGGTTTGCAATGTTAATATGTGCCCGCTCCATATTTGCCCCCACTTTTGCTTAATTTTTTGCCATGTGACACAGGATGCAAGAGTGATGTTCATTTGAAGTCAATTTAGAATCTCTTTGACCGCTTGTCCTATTACGAACCATTGTTTCTCCTTAATCACATCTCTCTTGTTTGATATGATGACTGCATGCTCATTGCTTGCAGTGTCTGATTCACAGGTTGCGACCCCCGGAGGTGGGGGCTGTAACCAGAGTAGTGCCTCATTCTACCTCGGGAGGCATTGCTGAACTTGCGTCTGTGTGTTTGACCGGAACTGCCTTATGTGACAAATAAAAACGTGCACTGGACATTGTGTGTCATTTCCAGGGTGGTATGAAATGTACAATTCTTCAATCATGTGAGTGACCGGAGCTGTCTGGTGCAGGCAAAATGGGCTTGCACCAAACGTTACGCCTCAGGTTGGGATTGTACAACTCTTCGTGGTGTGTGTGACCGGAATTGTCTTGTGTGACCGTCTCATCGTTCACCCGACGTTGTGCCTGGTTTAGCTGAGGGTGACTGATCAACGTGGACCTGACGGGCTTCTTCCTTCTTCTGAGAGGCAACCCTCTTGCTTTTTTCTCCGTGTATCCACTGTTCCCTTAATTGGCTCTCCGCTGTGCAGACAAGCTGTCCTCTCCTCTCCTCACCTCACCTGACCGGCCCGATGACATTGTGTTGCCAGGTTCTATTGCCAAGCAGGGGCCTGGGTGGTGAGAGTGACTGACTGGGCTGGAGGAACGTTTCTGAGAACGATCGGAAACAGGTCAAAAGACTGCGTGACTCCCCCCACCCACTTCCAACCCTGTGCTTCAAGGATCTTGTCTGGTACCAGAAGGCCTTGGGGACCACTTGGGTGTGACCATCTATTGCCATTGGCCTGTGTCTGCTCCGCATCCTGTGGGTGAACTTCATGAGTAACAGCCAAACCATTTTGCCACCCACCTCCTAATTGGCATTGTTGCCTAACCCTCCCTGCTTCTTGGGACCCTAAGAGTGCCTTCAACACCAGACCAAGAGTGCACTCTGCAGCCAGCAGTGCGGTGGGCTCACGCTGCAGCAGGAGACTCCCTCCAAGAAGTGTCAGCCCTGGAGCTGGAGGAGAGAGCCCTGGCAGAAAAAAAAGAAATCTGGCTCTTGAAGAAAGAAGAGCCAAGCTGGCCTGAGGACCAACAAGGATGGTGGAAGCAATAAACACACTGAAGTGTCTGACAAGGGTGCCCAGGTCAGACTGTCCCAAACTATGACCCGGGGATGGTATAGACAAGTGACTCCCTCAAATGAGAGTGCTCTCCGGTTGAGGAAGGTGGGTAAACAACACTGGCAGATACCATTCTAGGAGTTAGTGCCGGTAGTTGGTAGGGATAGGCTGCTTACACTTGAGGATGAGGTAGCAGAATCCTACCCTCACATGAAGGCAGCACTTGTAGAGTTGTTTGGTTTCCCTCCAGAGGACAACAGACACAAGCTCAGGAAATCCTGCAAGGACCGAGGCGGACTTTGTAGATACATCAGTAAAGGCACTGGATGGTTCAGTAACAGGCAACAAGTTAAGTACCTATGAAGGGCTCTAAAATGTGTTAGTCAAGGTGCAGATCCGTATACATTGCTCCTCAGAAAAGTTACACCAGCATCTACTAAACTCAAAGCTAACCAGCCCTAGAGAGCTGGACAGGGCGGCTGATGGGGAGTGAGGGGGGTTAGGACAAGAGTTCCCAAGAAAGCCCAGTGGGGTGATCCCAAGAATGGGGGTTAGGCCCATAGAAGAGCAAGGATGGAGGTGGTAAGTGTACTATAGGTTCTATCAGAAGCCTAAGGAGGGTTAAGACTCAGCCTACCTCTAGTAAGCGGAGTGGTGGGGACGTAGAGTTAAAGAAACTCTTGGAAATAAGAACGCAATATGATGGCCAGGTGTCAGCTGTCAGTGTCCCCCAAGAAAAAGGTTGTCACTGGGGTGTCTGTTACATCCTTTGAGTAGGACACCTCAGATGAGGAGGACCTATGTAACATTCAACTGGGAGAAGAGTCCAGATGTCAGGCTGGTGATCCCAGACGGTGGAAGCAGGCACTTCCAGCAGCTCAAGGCCAATGGGGTCGCAACCGCTGCACTGAGAGACACAGGTGCCAGTCACACAATAGTTGTAGACAGGTTAGTGTCATCAGAGCAGTATTTGCCAAGAGAGGTATGGAGAGCTAGGGCAACTTCAGGGGAAGTCACAGATTGTCCTGTGGCCTTAGTGTTCTTAGAGGTAGGGGTACCCTTACCTGGAATAGGGTGGTAGTTAGTCCTGACTACTCCATAGATTGCCCCTTGGGCAATGACTTTCCAGAGGTTGGTTTAGAACCAGAGGAGGTATCCACCCAGGGTGCTGCCAGTCCGATGGTCCTGGTGGTTTTTTCCCTAAGGTTAGGAGATGTAGACCCCAGACAAGGGGTAAGGGTGGGAAAGGAAGGTCAATCTTGGCTAGACACCCAGGGAGCCAGAGATAACCTACCCAAGTAGGGAATGGCCACAAGACCGGACCTGACCTGGAGAGGCCCCTCCCGATCCCCAGAAATTCCTGGAAAAGCAGGCAACAGTACAGATGCAGGGTGCCCACCCTTATCTGACCTGGTCGAAAAAGGAGTGGGAAGAGGGTGTCTGCCACCTGAGGTGGTAGCCCCTCACTCTGAGGCTCCAAGAAACC
The DNA here is from genome assembly GCF_964261635.1 of Lissotriton helveticus. Lineage (NCBI taxonomy): Eukaryota > Metazoa > Chordata > Amphibia > Caudata > Salamandridae > Lissotriton > Lissotriton helveticus. The sequence continues at coordinate 88,901,762 of NC_136063.1, forward strand.
ACATTAGACCTACAGCTAGCACATCCACCTGTCAGTGGAGATCTTAGGGTGTGCTTCTGGGCCGTTACAGCTGTTCGCAACCTCTGTTAGGTGCTTGCCTTTAGGGCAGCACTATTGTTGACTTGGGGATCAGATCTCATAACAGGAAGTAAAGTGTGCCACTGACCCCGCTTTCATGGTGGGGTTACTCAAGTGTTGGGAGTCCTCTTTGAGTCGGCTAGGTGTTGCTCTAGCTAAAGTAAGGCTAGGTGAGGTAAGTACCTCACAATCCCAATTAGAGGGTTGGGAAAATGGTTGCCAGAGAAAGTCCTAGACCGGGCCCAATTTAAAATGGGGCCCGTCTTAATTGAGATAGGTCGGCTCCCCAGAGGGCATTGCCTGGCAGAAGCATGTGCGACAGATTAGGCCCATCCTTCCTCACTGAACAGTCAAGGAAAATTACCAAAAGTAGTTACGTTCTCCTGGATGTATTAGTTGTGGGGTGGAGGGTAGATTTGAATAAACCAGGCTTTTTGCAGGTTTATGCCCCACTTTAGGAAGTTGCCACTTTAGTTTTGCAAAATTTCCAATTCACGTTTCCTGTTGTACATGTGGTGTCTCCTGCAGACAGGTTTCTCCCCTGCTGGGGAGACCTACTAATGGCTCCCATGAAACAAAATAGTAGGGGCCTGCATGGAAGAGCTGTTACCTCCCTTCTGGAGCAAGCCATGCGGGTGTTGGCTTAAGCAAGCCTCAAAGGGGAAGCCGCCTTTGAAGGGCAAATGAGAAACACTTGGGAGAAGATCCGTACTATTGTGTAGGTAGACAGACTGGCACTATAGAGGGAAGGGGAGAACATTTGCCATATTGATTTCCCAGTGGCATGTAGCCCTCTTGGTAGCCACACATCTGGGTTGGGCTTGGGAGTTCTGGACAGTGAGAGGTGCTCTGTCATGTTGGAAGTGGGCAGAATAGTGCATCATGGGATAGCCAAAGTCACACTTCACAGGAAGCTCTCATCAGGAGAGAGGGTACTTGGTAGCCCATTGACTACCAACCACATCCTACCCTGAAGGCATTTTCAGAGCATAAAGTGGACACCACTGGCACCCAGAACTCAGATCTCAACTGGACTGGAAGAAGAACTACCCTGCTGCACCACGTTCCTGGCGTAGAGAAGCTGCACCGACGAGGAGTGCACCTGGTGGCTAGCTGTGTCCTGCTCACGGAAGTAATTTCCTGAACCCAGCCGAAGGAAGAGACTTCAAGGATCAGTCTGTTGACCTCCGCTTGTGAGACATTTGTAAGGACAGACTTGCTCATCACCTTTACTCCCGTGCTCACCCTCTGATTCCTTTGGTGATTCTCGTATCTGCGGACTCTGGCAAAGACAACGCCGATTTGGGCCACAGGAGCAACATTGTGAGTGGGACTGCGAGGACCAGCCTGCACAGCGCGACCATCACCGCTGCAGCTGGGGCCTCTTCCCGCCCCCTCCTCCCAGCAGCTGAAAACGGCTCGCGGCCCCCGCTCCGTGGGGGGCGCTCGTAGCCGCTTGTCAGCCGTTTGTAAGGACAGACTTGCTCATCGCCTTTACTCCCGTGCTCACCCTCTGATTCCTTTGGTGATTCTCGTATCTGTGGACTCTGGCAAAGACAACACCGATTTGGGCCACAGGAGCAACATCGTGAGTGGGACTGCGAGGACCAGCCTGCACAGCGCGACCATCACCGCTGCAGCTGGGGCCTCTTCCCGCCCCCTACCTCCCTGTATTTAATCGCATCCCAATCCGTGTTTCGAGGGACGTGCGCGGAACCAGCCAGGCTAAGCCCGGGCAAAGGGCGGGCCGTCTGTGGCCGTCCGGGGCTGGCAAAGGCTGGGCTGGGCCACCCCATTGACATTTGTCGCTGAATATTTGAACTTTTGAAATAAGAAACATTGTTTTAGATTATCTCCATCATTAGTTTGTTTTGTTTTTACTTTATTTACATTCTTTAAAGCTCCGGTAAACAGCGCAAGTAGTATCTGTATTATGTGTTAGAGAACCCCTAAGATACTGTATTTTCCTACGATTTTTTGCTTATGGTTCGAGTATTGTAACTAAAGCAAGGAGCATGACCCAACGTAGCAGTTTAGGAAGGCTCTCCTTGGTGGGGGGCTCAGTCAGGGGAACTCTAGACGGTTTTATCACCAGGGCTGCTTCCGTATTAGAGAAGGAAATAGCCCTGATGGAAAACTTCTTTCCCTGGAGCTAATGAACAAAAAACGATCATCCTTGGGTCCAATTAACCTAGCAGTTACCCCCCAAGGCCCAGTGTAGAAGGTTCTCAATGTGCAAGAGTTCCAATACAGCAGCAACACATTGATTTACTTTTCAGTGAGTCTAATGGAACTGATTTAACATTAGAAACATCTTTAGACATCTACTTTGATACTGAAATAACGGTATCAACAAATAGGCAAATCTTAGGAGATAGTACAGCAACTAAAAACATAGTCCCAGGACCCACGTCAAAAAAAAGGAAGCGTGGGAGGGCTAGCAAGGGCTAATAGTGCTAAAACCTCCCAAAGCCCTGTGGGGGAACGCTCGAACAAACGCTCCTGAGAACGATCTAGACCAACAGCTTCCCCCACCCCTCTCTGTTAAGGATTTAATGGCTAGTTGGAACAACTGTTTAAATCAATAATACTGCCTCTATTAGAGAGGGTGAAGAGAATAGGCGTGCAACTGGGGTCCATAGAAAAGGAAATGGCAAACCATAAAGAGCTGTTTAGTAATGTAGTTTCCTCTAGATCTATGGATTCCAGCGAGCACATCGTATCAGGACAGTAAGCAACACCTAAAGCTCATAATAAGGACCGAACGCCTCCCCAAGACAAGAACATAATGGTCCCCCAGGTTACAGCTAAATCTAACAATAACATAAATAAGGGGGAAAGAACTGAAAAGTTGGTCAAAAAACAGGAAACCATGGTTAATGGACCTACTTTTTTCAATAAGCGGCATAGAGTAATTCACGAAAAAAATAGACTTGCCACCTGAGGCTGCTCCTTTTGTTGTAGTCCTGGCGGGGGTTCCGGTACTTCAGGAGGGAAAAACAGAGGACTATCGAGGATTGAAAAACAAAGTAATATTCTGGTTGAGTAACAATAGACCATTACCAGCTCATATCAATGGAGAAATCCTTAATGTAAGGCGATTGGGCTGGGTGGGGAATCGTCCAAAGGACAGAGGGGGGGATGTTGTCATTGTTAATTTTAAGGACCAAAGAGCTGTGAGACAAATCAGCGACTGGTATAATCCGGGAGGTAGGGAAGAAATTTCTACACACAATTTAAGTTATTTCTACCCTCAGTCACTGTTACCACACCCCCCAAGGCACACTGTATAGAATAGGCCTAGTGCTGAAGGTTTCGGTTTTAATGTCCCCACCTCTAATTATTTTTCTATGCTTTCTGGGTTGGAAGGAGTCGATTGACTTCAACAACCGGTTATCGGGGAAAAATTCATTTGTGCTCAGTCCACATCCCCCGAAATGTCATCACTTAACAAGGCAGGTACTCTATCTAAACCTGCAGGTGGAGATATTTTATTGCCTGTACATGACAACAAAAGAGTAGACCAAGTCTAGTAAGTGGTGTGTGTCTGAACAAGCGACTGTGTAACAATTGGATATAGATGTAGATGGTGCCAGAGACTGTTGAGTTACAGAGGTTTTGAATAAAACCCATCAGACCACCCATTTGGTGGAATATCATCATTTGGGGATTGATAAGTATTCAAACCTTTACCTGACCATTTAGTGCCAGGGTAACATAGGAACTCTATGTACAACGTTCCTCAATGTAATGGTGTTGGTAAAGTGCAGTGCTCAAATAATAATAGTGAATAAAATTGACTACTAAGACTTAAGAAATTTTCAAGATAGAGGTCTGTGTCAAAGGTTTAAAAACACGCCGGGTAGTTGGATATGGATACTACTCAGTGGCGCTAAGCAAGGTGGTCGACATGTTTCAGCCTATAGGGGAACTACCCCGGCTTTCTTCAGGACCTTTCATATAAGCTTGCTACTGCAACAAACAATAATATGTGATATGAGGAATAGTGAAAATTGTGCTTATAAGAAGTCACATATCTACCAGGAACTTTGCACTCCAATGTTCGCTGGAGGAAGGGAGACAAGACTTCTTCCCAGCTTTGTGTGGGTGACGACCCCACCTCACCCGGCAACCGCTCGGGAGAATGAGGCCCCGCTCTGTCCGTCGGTAACCCTAGTGTTCAACGAGCGGAAGTGGAGGTTATTTTATTGCCTCCACCTTGCCATTTAGAATCTGGGAGATGTAGCACGGTATTCGGCAATGGAGATAACTGAAAAAGTCATAAAAGCAGCCTATCCCTCAATTGCTAAATGTATAGATCAGTCAGCATCAAATGTAGAAGTTCTAAGCAATTTTGGGGTAATTCTAAAAACTATCAACGAATCACTTACGGTTAAGAAAAAAAATAATCAACCAAGGAAGGTAGGGTGGTTTAATCACAAATGTACGGCAGCGCACTCTAAATTAAAAGTAGCATTACAAAAAACCAACAGAGTCCCACAGGAAATAGCAAATCTAAGAAAGGACTACAACCCTGCACTAAAGGAGAGGAAGGCAGAATTAAAACGGGCTTTATGGGTTCAGCTACATGGACAAAAACAGTGCAGCGTTTTGGACAGTGATAAAATCTCCCTTCTTGGCTGACCTTAAAAATCTCCCGACCCTAGATGTAGCCATTGAGGAATCAGTTTGGGTGGTCCATTTCACAAAGATTTTCCAGAAAGGCCCAGTGCTAATGGGCGCTGTTAGAATTGGGGGTCTCTCGTTGGCAGAGGTAAGTACCTTTGACCAAGTAGGGACCCTTGCTTCTAGTCGGGGTGAAGGAATACACACTGTAGATAACCTGCTCACCCCCTAGGTAGCTTGGCACGAGCAGACAGGCTTATCCCCAAGGCAATGTGTACAATATTTGCACTTAACACATACAAAGACCCCAAATCCACCACACACTGAGACCGCATAGGTAAGTATATATAAAAACATAACTTTATCTCGTTGCAGCAGTAAAAACACACAGTTACACGATGATTGCTCTTTAGCAAAAGGTTACACTTAATCTTGATGGTTGCGCTTAACTTGTTAGGAAGTTCTTATTACAAACAGTCTCAAGTCTCTTACAATTATCACCAAAACAAGGCTGCTGTGTTGTGGGCCCAAAATCAGCCCTTCGCTACTCTGCACCAGCCTTGCTAGGGCGCCTCACCATATTACTCCGCTGGGGCAGCCTTGGCGGGAGAGAAGCCTTACACGTAGCCCCGGCCGGTCCCGGCAGCTCTCCGCCCGCTCTCGACAATCCAGCGAGCGGCGGGGAGCTGACCTGGCACTTTGATTCTGGGACGGCATGCCGGGGGCAGTAAAACACTTGCGTTGCTCGTGGCTCCCTCGGCGAGGACGGGTCACTCTTCCGCTTCAAACGCAGCTCCGGTGTCTTCCGGCGAGGTTCACGGGGCACAGACCAATGAGGTTGCGGCTCTTCAGACGAGCCCCTGCAGGCACCCGGGAGTCAGTCAATGGCAGTGCGGCTCCTGGGACAAGCCCTTAACAATGCAGACGCCGGCAGCCAATCAGGACACGGCTTCGGTGATGACGCGGTGAGGGGGCTCACTCTCTTTGGCCAATGAGAGCGCTGCAGCTTCGTTCTCCGTCTCCGCAGCCCCGACCAAGAACGGCAACCTTCGGAGGGTGTTTCTGGCCCCGGGCAGCGGCGGTGAAACGGGGGCAAGTGATCTTCAGGGCCACAGGTCGTAACTAGACCGCCCACAAGGCCACCAGTTCGTGGAGGGTGGTTCTCGATGCAGGGAGGCAACACGATCCTCCGGTCACCCCTGACTATCTGCCGATGAGCACATCTATCTTCTCTTACGGCCAGCAGTCAGAAACACGGGCTGGGGGCGAGGCACCACACGATCTTTTACAGCAGCTTGGAAATACTTGGGAACCTTTTAACCCTAGGTTCCAGGACAGGAGGCCAGCTCTTCTCAGGCCCTTGGAGATTCAGTTAGAAGACACAGCACACGGCAAAGTCTTTGTAGGTCAAGCAGGCAGGGTCACAGCACACAGCAAAGTCCCTCTTCTCCTCAGCTTCAGTTGAACAGCAGAATAGGTCAGCCCTTAGAGCACACAGCAAGGCAATCTTCCTTCAGTGGTCCTTCTTCCAGCAGAGGTTCCTCTTGATTGTAGAATCTGATTTTCTGTTGTCAGGGGTCCTTCTCTTAGACCCCTAAAAGTCTTTGAAGTCTTTGTGCAAGTGGGCCCTGAGCCCGGTCTAAACCAGTTCTGGGTGTTGCTGGAGCACTTGGGCCCCCTGGCTTCTTCCTTCTTTTCAGTGTGAGGGGCAGAGGCGACAGTCGCCCAGCAGGAGGTGGAGCCAGCGTTGTGGCAGGCAGGCACAGCCCTATTCACTCCCAGGTGCTATCTCCTCCCACCACTCTAGTTGCAGATGCAGTCATTCAACCACGGGCTGACTCAGACAACCTCCTGGGGGCTCCCCAGCCCCTGTCACCCTCAAACAAGACAGTCAATCCACAAGCAGGCCCAGGCACACTGAAGGGTTAGACAAGAGAACAGCCACTTTCTAAAAGTACTGTTGTCAAACACAGAATTTAAAAACAACCTTTCCTAAAATATGTGTTATTAAATTCTGAGTTCAGGGATATCAATCACTTATGTCCCATCTTGTTCCTATGGGAAGATAGGCTGGTATCCATTGGGACCAGCCTCCCCATGTTAGTCTATGGAGCACGATAGCCTTGCAGCAGTGAGCACACAAAATGGCTGCTGCTCACTACCAGAGCATGTTACCTGCACTAGTACATGCTCTACCTTGCCTATACACTGCACCCTGCCCAGGGGGGTGGGTACCTTGAACCTTCCATAGGGGTGACTGCTGTGCACAGAAAGGGAAGGGTTAGGCCCAGCCAGTGGAGGCACTGGCCAGGCGGGCATGGCAGCTGCGATGGCAGGCCTGAGACACCATTTTAGGGCTACTTATGTGGGTGGCGCAATCAGCGCTGCAGGCCCACTAGTAGCATCTGTCATCACCAGCCCTGGCACACACAGTGCACTTTACTAGGGACTTCATGGTGATACAAATATGCCAATCAGGTACATCCAATCAATATGATAATTTTCATAGGGAGCACTTACACTCTGGCACTGATCAGCAGTGGCAGAGTGTCCAAAGCATCTAAACCAGCAAAAACGAAATCCAGCACAGCATCAAAAATACAGGAGGCAGAGGCAAAGAGATAGGGGAAAACCACGCCAAGGGTGTCGGGTCTAACAGGCGCTGATTCAGTCTCTAATGGTAGCCTCCTCATGGTGTCTTATCCTATTGCATTGGAATTTACCATCAATGAGGTACTCCACGCTCTAACAGCAAGTAAACATGGCAAGGCCCCGGGCCCAGACGGGGCTCCCATAGATCTATTTAAATACAACGTGGATTTGTGGGCCCCAATGCTGACAAGGTTGTTTAAAGCTGTGACGGAGGTGGGTCTGTTGGACTCTTGGACGAAGTCCATCATGGTCCCTATCTTTAAAAAAGGAGAACGCCAGGAGGTATCCTGCTATCGCCCTATCTCACTGCTGGACTCTCTGGGCAAAGTGGTAGGTAGAGTTGTCCTTGAGCGTCTCCAGCAGTGGGCTGACAATGGCAGGGTCCTCTTGGATCTCCAATTTGGGTTCCGGGAGGGTTTCAGAACAACTGAACGAGCCCTGAATCTATCTATGTTACTAGGAAAATACGTTTACGGAAGGCCGGGCAGATTATACATGGTGTATGTCGATCTGTCCGCAGCTTTCGATTGCGTCTCCCATGAAAAACTTTGGTCCGTTTTACTAACAATGGGGGTCGATTCACCACTGGTGGATTTCCTAAGAGAACTATATTCTAATGCCTCAGCGAGGGTGCGGTTTGGGGTGAAAGGTAAGTTGTCTGCGTCGTTCAGTGTAGAGCGGGGAGTTCAGCAAGGCTGTGTCCTGGCCCCCTTTCTGTTACACTTTATACAAATGGCCTGGAGTTGGCCATGTTGAAGGGGGGCCAGGATTTCCCACAAGTAAAAAATCGTCCGATTTCCCGCTCTGCTCTATGCGGACAACGCCGTGATACTGGCCTGTACCCCCCGCAAACTCCAGAAAGCGCTGGACAGATATTCCGATTTCATGGGAAAGCTAGATCTACATATAAATATTAAAAAGAACTTATGTAATGATAGCAGGACCAGGAAAATAAGTGGGAAAGGATGTTTATCTTGACAAAGAGAAACTTGCAACCACTGGCTAATACCCATATTTGGGAATTATCATCGATCATAAATTAAATTTGAAAGCCGTGATTGAGGCTAGAAAACTCCATTTTATGAGAGCAATAGCAGCCCTCATAAATTTCTCTCAAAAATTGGGTAAGAGGCCAGTGGTGGAATTGCTAAAGATATACAGAGCTAAATGTCAGGCAATAGCCCTTTACGGGGCTGGTGTATGTGGGTATGCGAATACTAGTACTCTACAAGTGGCTGAGAACACTTTTTAAAAGATTTTTATTAGCGGTACCTAAGAGCGTTTCCACGCTTTCGTGTCACATGGAATTGGGGATCCCATATCTGTTAGATTTAGCCCAGATTCAACCACTTCTCCTCTGGCACCAAATTTGGACGTCGGAAAAAAATGTATTTACACAACAAATAATTGCAGATTGTATGTCACTGGATTATTCATATAAAATCAAATGTTTGTCATATGTAAAACACTTTCTGGATGATTTAGGACTAGGGAACTATTCTACCGCACCTAGTATGGTTCATGAAATATCGAGGAAGACACTAAAAGTAATGTCCCTTAGTCATCTAGAAGAACTACGAATCTCCAATGAAGTAACTAAAGCTTCTGTGCATCATTCTATGGCGGTCCAAACCACCTTGTTAATCCAGCTGTATTTAACTTACGATCTCACTATATTTGAGAGATTGCTCCTGACGCGATTGAGGCTAAATATCTTTCATCGACTGGTTGCCTTCCCAGTGAGACACAGCTGGGACTCAATCTTACCACCTTGCGCATGCGATGAGATTTCCGCACAGGCTACTATTCATACTTTTTTGTTCTGCAAATTCTATGACGGCCATCGAAAGATTTGGTTGATACCTTTGCTAAAACTGTTGGGTATTAGAAGATGCCGCATAGCGTTGCTACGACTCCAATTTTATTTTATTTATTTATTTTTTTAAAACCTTTATTGCACCTTACAATTTACACAGCCATTGCCCTACAACCCGACCGGGCTGGCCGCCATCATCTCAACATCGTCAATATGCGGTAAAGTCTAAAGCGAATCTTATCGACACTGTTCCGTACATTCCTTTTTTACCGCCACCTAGAAAAGGTACATGCATTCAATTGTTCAGAAAAAAGCAGTGAGGTTTTTTTTTTTTTTTCTTTTTTAACGGGAACAAAAACAAATCTACAAACTAAAAGAAACACATATCGGTCGTGCATTGCGGGTAATTAGATATCATAGCTGCTTAGGGACTTACCCCCCTTGGCATCCCCTGGCCATGGTGTCCAAACGCCCCCCAACCCCCCATCAGTTGTATGCGGGATCATCCTGGTAACAGACCCACGGGAGCGCCCTCCCCCGGTGCCCGGGATAAGGCCTGAGTGATCTGATGTGAACTAGAACCTAGGGACCTTCCCCCCCCCCCCCACCCCCCCACCGAGTGGGCACCCCGTGTCCATCTAGCCCACTTCCTCATCATCGTCAGACTCATCCAGTTCCTCCTCTGCTAAGGGATCGCATATATCTCCCCTGTAAGCATTCCATTTGGACCAAATCTTGTTCCACTTCCCAGGGCATGCCCTATTAGAGTATACTGCACGTTCCGTCACCATGACCCTGTCCATGTTGAGACCCCATTGTGTCGTCGTAGGTGCCTCCTCCGCACCCCACCTCTGTGCTATGTCTCGTTTGGCAACCATGAATCCCACAGTAACCCATGTTTGATCCTGTCTAGAGAGATCCGTCTGCTCCCATACGTTCAGGAGACATCGTCTCGGATCAGGCAGCAGCGAAATCTCCAGTGCCTGAGATATCGTCCGCAGTACTTGTCTCCAGAACTCTTGGATACGTGGGCAGTCCCACACAGTGTGGAAAAAGGTTCCCTCTTCTCCGCATCCTCGAAGACAGAAAGGGTGTTGAATTCTGTGTATGCGGTGGAGCATAGTTCTGGTATAGTAAACCCTGTGTAGGACTTTTAGCTGCACAAGTCTTAATCGAGCCGAGATACCCACCACCTTAGGAGATGCTATCGCCAGATTCCACTCGTGTTCATCCATCTCCCCGATTACCTCCTCCCATTGCTCTTTTAGCCTAGTCAGTGGATCCGGTAAATTAAGGAGGTCGCCCTTTCAATCATGTATTCAGTGAGAAGTCGGTCCTCCAGTGGGGATGCCTCCGGCAACACACTATCAGGGGGAATGACCGCCAGCAGTGCATGTCTGATTTGGATGTATCTGTATAGCTCCCTCTCTCCCATGTCATATAGCTCCCTCAATCTATCAAAAGCAACCACCGCGCCACGCTCCCAAAGGTCCCCAACCGTTGATATACCTATAGTGTCCCAGTGAGAGAAGCCCCTGCTGGTTCGCAGATTGCCAAAGACTTTTGAGTCCCACAGTGGTGTGAGTTTCGTTATTTTTCCCTTCCAGCCCAACGCTGCGGTCGCCGTATGCCACAGCGCCGCGGTTAGTCTGGTAGGCCCCTCCAATTTATTCGCCTTGGGACGGTCATACAGTGGGGCCAGTAAGCTGGTCGTGCCCAGTACGACTCCAATTTTTAGAAACAGAATGGACTTGTAAATATGTAGCTAAATTTCTGAAATGTATTTTTAGGCATATAATGAATTTGTAATAATTTTTCCCTTGCTAATGAGATAATCCAGTACTACTATGTATTAGGTAGAATTCGTAAGGGATCCCCGATTTCCCCTTTTGACAATATGTTTTACAATAACATGCAACTATTTTAAAAAGTGAATGATTTGTTTTTATCTGTGAAATTACTTTTATGGTTTTTTATACATTTTAAAAACCAAATAAAGAAATACTACTACTACCTCCTCTTTGCAGTTCATGGCCTTAGCAGCTGAAGAAGTCTGCTGAGGTAATTAGGTAACACAGATCTTTGCATCACTGCCACATGCTGCCGTGCGCCAACAGGGACCAGGACTCAACGCTCAAATTTGCACTGAATTACCTGCACCTAGGAGAGTCCTCACAGTGCAGCCTGGTCAACCAGAAGCTGAATTAACGCACAGGAGAGGATGTGTGGGGATGTAACTGCGATACAGAGTGACTGGTAGTCCAGTAGCCTCTGGACTTTTATCAGGATGGATAGGACTTTGAGGGACGTCATCGACAAAATAAATAGGTGTTGGATTTTTTGAGTGTCTCAGTTATTTTTTTGCAATTGTTTTAGTGCAGTTTACATTTGTTTCTCTGTGTAAGCCTAGCTGCACAGAGCCACAGCTACCCAGGGTTGAACTGAGTGTTTGACAAACGAAACCTATCGATCCTAAAGGGGTGAGATCGCACAACCACACCATATAAAACACACCCCTTTCCCTCATGGTATTCAACTTGTGTGTCCCTTAAAGAGTTTAATACTAGCCCTAGGTGTAGTTCGTGGAACTCCCCAAAGTGACAAAAAAACTCTGCGGAGTTCTGCAAGCTCAGGTAGAAATTCTACCTGAGTGGCAACTCGCGCTCGAAAAAACTCAGCTGCACTATACGGAGCAGAGTTTTCTACACTCCGTGGAGAGTGGAGTGCAGAAAACACAGCTAATTCTGGGAACAGAGCAGAGTTCACTTCCCAGGTCTATTTAATACACTTAGTTCTGCACTTTTAAAAGAATACCTCGGACTGATGCTTATAATACAGGTGTGGCCTGGTACGTAAAATGGATGAGTTTGTGACTGATATGGACATTCTGGATGTGTAGACCCTGAATTATAAAATGTGGATATAAGTATCTGCTGCTGTAATGAATATTCTTTTATGAAAGAGGTCAATCTGCAGATCTGCACTCATTCCTGCAACTTCCTCTATGCAGGTGAAGCTCCAGGACTGGCTGTGTCGTCTGAGGAAAGAGATGGAATATATTTTAGAGTCTGAATTCAAGAAAGCGGAACACTATAACACCATGAAGGTAAGTGGTAGCTGGGATTCCGACAGCGGCGTAGCAATGATAGGGGTGGTGGGGTGTTCTCAGCAAAGCGGCGAGCACAAGGTAAGTGGTTTTATTTATTTATTTATTTTACATTCCCTATCCCACTTTCACAATCCCCCACCCATGCCCCACCTCACCGTGCTTACCTGCACGGGTCGCTACTGATCATAGAGGCCTCCCCATGCAGGCAAATATACAGGTCTGTATAGCGAGTCCCACAGAAGTCAGCGTGCGGCAATCTCTGAATATGGCATTGACCTTTCCTGTTAATGCGCTGACCTCTGCGGTTACCAAATTGTACAAAAAGAGATGGATGGAATGCGAGAGTTAATCTAAGCCACCGGCAATTGCTGGGGCATCTTCCAAATCCATCATTATTCAGCCCTCCTCTCCACCTCAGTTTGGACCCAGCTATATGCAAATCAGCCTTGACCCAGCACCCAATGGGAACATTATCTCTGCTAAGCATGGGCGAATTTTGCTAATCTGGCGTTCGCGAATTTGCGTATTTGCGAACTCGCAATCCGCAAAATCCGCGAATTCTCGCGAATTTGCGGATTTTTTTGTTTTTATAGTGTTCGCAAGGGTTTCTGCCAGTTCGCGAGGATTTTGTACCAGTTCGCAATTGCGAACTTACTTGTCCGCACGCAACGGTTGCGACTATGTTGTTTCTACGTCTGGTTCATCATCACAGGTTCACAGCACCCTCTGTTTCAACACTGCCACCCTCTGTTTCACCCATGCCACCCTCTGTTTCACCCATGCCACCCTCTGGTACATCAATGCCACCCTCTGGTTCATCATCATCACTGTACATTATGGGGGGAAAAAGCAAGCACACTTGCCCTGCTTCAACTGACATGAATTAATTTGGGGTTCATTTATTAATGTGTCACTGTTTTAAAATTCCAGTCTGGCACCTGCTTCCTTATCTGTAATTTGCTTTCTGTTGCAGTGCAATTTTTTTTTCCAGGACTTTTGTGGCCTACTTGTAGCTATTCTATGTTCCGGCTGTGAGGGTCAGAGCAGGGTCATACAATTGTTGGAACTAGCAACTGAACTCTGGAGGGGCCCCAGTCAGGGAGCACTACAGGGAATGGTTACTAATGATGAATTTGAACTTTTGCACCTGCTGAGTGCTTTCAGTTTAGCAAAACTCGTTTTTCTGCAGAACAGCAAATGTAATGCCCCAAACAAACTTACTTGTGAAAGTTGATTTCTACTCCAAAAGTGATCCAAAGAAAGTCAAAAGGCCTCAAATCCAAAAAAGGGCAGGCAAATGTCAACCTGAGGAGTTATTCTGATAAAAATCCTCATTTTCAGAAGGTCTATGCTGCTTGCTAGTGGATTTCTTGTGCAGAATTGCAAATTTTGTAATTTCGCGAGTGCGAGATTGTTGCTGCCCGCCGCACCTACATGTTGGCAATTGCGAACTTACGCCGCACGCCGCAAAATTGTATCACCAAGAAAAAAAAATCCGCTGCGTGCGAATTTGCGGATTTTTGGTAAATTCGCGAGCTTTCGCTGATCGCAAATTTACCGAAAATCCGCAAAATCCGCGAGCGGAACGGATTTTCCGCCCATGCTTAATCTCTGCTCGTTATGGGTTCAGTCCAGACAGAGCTGCCAGGCCAGATCCTCCCTGATCCGGAGCACAAGCAACCCAGGACCGGTTTTACCCTAGTTATGGGCTCATCAGCCGGGTACAACTTGGTTCCAGGGCCCCACGTCTGAGCACAGTAGTGTAGGCAGTTTGTCTTGAGGCTTAGAGCAGAGAGTAGGCAGTTCCTCATGAGCTTTAACGCGTAGTGTAGCCAGTGTGCCATGAGCCTTAGGGCAGTAGTGTAGGTGTTGCAGCGGTACTCCAAAAATAATTTCTTAACCAGCATCACTGTTTCCCTGAAATGTCCAGTCACATATTCATTCACCGGTGGGGCCCATAACACTGCACACTTTCCTCTTTATCACTTTAATTCTACTTCAGGGATTGATGAAACATAAAGGAGTAATACTGTAACATTGACGGACTGTCTAAACCTATTTCAACTATTTATTATTTACACCTGCAGTTTTAAACGAATGTCAATTTATTCAGACACACCACCATAACGGTGATGGATCAGCTAGTAAGAAAATTAGGCGTAGGAAAATACAAGACCAGCTTTAATTTTCCATTTATCTAATTTTTATTAAAAGCAAAACTTTTAGCATGTCTGACATTTTGGCATTTATTAATTTTTTATTCAGAAAAAATCTTAAACTTTATTTCAATAATGATCATTAATTTTAAAGCTCGGAAAATAAACATTTATTTCAAAGTTCAGTGGAAAAGTTTAGCAAAGAACCGATAGTTCCAAGTTCATCTCTCCTAACATCCCTAACTAACGCCCTCATCGTATCCTTCATTCCTACAAAGAAAACAAAAAAATAAGCAAAGAGTCTTACATCCAGAAATCGATCTGCAATCCGACAGCACTTCGAGATAAAATCGAAAGGAGCGAATACTTCGAAGCAAAATTAGGGGGTTTTATACACTAATTTCCTTGCTTAATCTATCTAAAAAGTATCTAACATCACCAATTCGGGTTCTGATTGGACTAATTTGGGTTGGGTGAGCATTTCCTCACCATTACAGAATCATATTCACAGTGAATCAGCAAAGTAATAAAAGCGTATTGTTTAGAAAAGTCTTTGGCCTAGGCACATCCTCGATTGGCAACTATGCCTTTCTTTCTCGCGTTCGGAACACTCGAGTGTCCATGTTTTGGCAACCATCCTGACTTCCAGGGCGCTGTAGCCTTGAACTTCCCATACGAGCACAGGCAGCTCACTCTCACTAGCAGGCTTCGGGTGCACATGCGCAGTCCAGCACTCGATCTCAGACTACCAGAGCAGCCATGTTTTCACTAGGCCTCAGAGGCCACTTTTGGAACTATCGTAGAAACAAACACAAATTCATGTTAAATATGGAACTAAAGCCCTTCTGTTTACCTCCCACCGTACTAATGTTTCCCCATTAGTTATTACCTAGCAGATAAGCCACATAAATGCGTTTTATACTTACATATCCAATGGCTTTCTAGCACAAAAACTTGTACAATAAGCATATTCACGCTGCGTTTATTTATATTTAAGCTGTGAATTAGTTCACATCACAATAACACCACAAATTAGTTAATTATATTGCTTCATGCAGACAAGATTAGTATTCCCACATGTGCATATGTGTGCAACTTATACTATTGTTGATTATTTCATCACAACACATCATTAGTAAATATTAACGTTATGGAACATGGACTTCACGAGGGGTACACAAAATTTTGCTTTGCCACCTCCCTCCATCATAGGCAGTGCGTCATGAGCCCTAGGGCAGTAGTGTGGGTAGTGCGTCATGAGCCTTAATACTGCAGTGTAGGCAGTGCGTCACGAGATCTAGGTCAGTACTGTAGGCAGCGCATTGTGAGACGTAGGACAGTGGTGTAGGCCATGTGTCATGACCCTTAGGGCAGTAGTGTAGGCAGTGCAGCATGAGCCTTAGAACAGAAGTGTAGGCCGTGTGTCATGAGCCTTAGGGCTGTAGTGTAGGCAGCAAGTCATGAAACTTAGGGCGGTAGTGTAGGCTGTCAGTCATAAGACTTAGGGCAGTAGTGTAGGCAGTGGGTTATGAGCCTTAGGGCAGTAGTGTAGGCAGTGTTTCATGAGCCTTCGATCAGTAGAGGAGGCAGCGCGTCATGAGCCTTAGAGCAGTAGGGTAGGCAGTGCATCATAAACTTTACAGCTGTAGTGCAGGCAGTGCGTCATGAGACATAAGGCGGTGGTGTAGGCAGTTCATCATTACTAGGGAAGGAGTGTAGGCAGTGCTTCATGAGCCTTATGGCAGTAGTGTAGGCTGTGCCTCATGACTAGGGCAGTAGTGTAGGCTGTGCCTCATGACTAGGGCAGTAGTGTAGGCTGTGCCTCATGACTAGGGCAGTAGTGTAGGCTGTGCCTATTGACTAGGGCAGTAGTGTAGGTAGCGTGTCATGAGCGGTAGGGCCATAGTGTAGGCAGTGCGTCATGAGACTTAAGACGGTAGTGTAGGCAGCGCATCATTACTAGGGCAGGAGTGTAGGTAGAGTAGAGCACTAGGGCAGTAGTGTAGGCTGTACATCATGACTGGGGTAGTAGTGTAGGTAGTGCGTCATGAGAGTTAGGGCAGTAGTGTAGGCAGTGCTTCCTGTCATACAGTTCCTAACAGGTAAGTTCTACTGTGTTTTAGGACAACAAGGTCTTCCTATTCCACAGCCTTGCCTAAACCCCACACCTCGTGGCTTGCGGGTAAGTTGTAGTGTCTGTCGTCTACGGTGAGGTAAAGGCAGAATCCACTGGCTGTATCCCGGAAGCAGTGCTCCCAGGTCCAGGACAGCCCCAGAAGTGCTCCCCCGGGCTGAATGGAAGTCAGAGGTCGGTCTTCTATTAAACAAACTGGTCCAATCGCAGTGTCAACGGTGCGACCGGAAGCCATGATAGTTCTGGAGTCTCGAGACTGTCTCCATGGTAATCAGAGTCCAGACTGTTCCTAACCTTGAGACTGTGTGCAGACTCCCAGGCGGCAGAACTAAGACAAATACATCTCTAAGGTTTTTATCGCAGAGCCGCAAAATGTACTGAAAGAAATGTTCAAAAATAAATGTCAGGCTAAAACCTGAAACTAAAATGCAGTCTCAGCCCGCGGCCCAGTAAACTCCATTGAAGTCCTCTTTGTATGTCCCAGGGGTCGCACATCCTTTATAATTGAGTCCGTTTCCAAAGTTCTCGGTTGTACTCACTGAAGTATTTAAGTTACACAGAGTTAGAGGTCCAATCGAGCTCGTTTGTATGTTTGCCCTCTTTTAGACAGAAATTCATAGATCCAAGAACTAGTTGTGCAATATTGTAATTTTGTTTGGGTTGAAACAAAAGGTTTTGAGCGCTAAGAGGCAACATGTGCTTCGCCCCTTCTCGGCGTGCAGGTCTGAGGCTATCTCAAGGCTGATAGAATTGTAAATTGAATAATACAACCACATTTTATACAATCATTGAAATGTTCGACACCAAAACCGCGTAGTAAACATCCACAAGCCAGGAACATAAACACCACACAGAGCACCACACACTGAAATAAGAGTATAATAGATATATTTGATATCAATTCCCAGATTTATGTACTGTCAGGAAAATAATATTGAGATAATGTATGGCACAGACAGTTAAGTGGTAAAGGCAATATTTTATAATTTATAAAGAACCATGATAAAAAGAACTGCATGTTAACAGGAAATCGATAGATCCATCAAAGTTACAGGAGACGACCAAACCGCTCGTAGGGCGTTAGTGTGGGCAGTGCATCATGAGCCTTAGGGCAGGAGTAGGGTAGGCTTTGAGTCAGGAGCTCAGACACAGCACCGTAGGAGCATGTCAAAGGCAGTGCGTCCTAGCGTCGTAGTGTTGGCATGTTTCATGGTCCTTAGGGTAGTAGTGTAGGCAGTACGCCATAGGGAAGCACTGTGTTAGGAGCTTTAGCGCATTAGTGTAGGCCGTGCTTCATGGTCCTTAGTGCTGTATTATAGGAAGTGCGTAATGAGCCTTGGGGCAGTGCTGTAGGGTAGTAGTGTAGGGAGCCAGTCATGACCCTTGGGCAGTAGTGTATTTAGCGTGTCATGAGCATTTGCGCAGTATTGTAGGCAGTGCGTCATGAGCCTCAGATCAGTAGTGTAGGCAGCACATCATGAGCCTTAGGGCATTTGTTTACACTCGGAGTTTAGTAAATAGCGCAAACTTGACCCGTAGGTATCAGAGCGCTTTACATGTGCACCAGTTGCGTTACACAAGGTCACAATCATTTTTGTTCGGCACGGGGAGATTAAGTGATTTTCTAAGGATCACAGTATGTTGAGCGTCCCAGCTTCAAGGTCGACCGCCCTAGCCATTAGACCACACCCTCTGGGTGATGAACCTTAGGGCAGTAGTGTAGGCAGTGCGTGATGAGCCTTTGCGTAGTAGATTATGCAGTGCGACATGGATCTTGGGGCAGTAGTGTAGGCATTGCAATATGAACCTGGGCCATATTGTAAGCAGTTTGTCATTAGCCTTAGGGCAGTAGTGTAGGCAGTGCGTTCTAGCGTAGAAGTTTTGGCATGTTTCATGGTCCTTAGGGCAGTGGTGTATGTAGTGCATAATGCGCCTTAGGGTCGTAGTGTAGGCTGTTTGTCCTAAGCAGTATTGTAGGCAGTTAGTCATGGCACTTAGGGTAGTAGTGTAGGCAGTGCGTCATGAGCCTTAGGGCAGTAGTGTAGGCATTGCACCATGACCCTTTAGGCAGTATTGCAAGCAGTTTATCATTGGCCTTAGGGCAGTAGTGTAGGCAGTGCATCCTAGCATAAGTGTTGGCATGTTTCACGGTCCTTATGGTAGTAGTTCAGGCAGTGCATCATGAGCCTTAGCACAGTATTGTAGGCAGTTTGTCATGGGCCTTAGGGCAGTAGTGTAGGGAGCACGTCATAAGCCTTTGGGCAGTCCTGTAGTTAGCGTGTCATGTGCCTTAGGAAAGCAGTGTAGGCAGCGGGTCATGATCCTTAGGGTAGAAGGGTAGTTAGCGTGTAATGGGCATTAGGGCAGTAGTGTAATCAGTAAGTCATGAGCCTTAGCACAGTAGTGTAAGCAGAGTGTCATGAGCCGTAGGGCAGCAGGGTAGGCAGTGTGTCATAAGCCCTAGGGCAGTAGTGTAAGCAGTGTCATGAGCAGTAGGGCAGTAGTGTAGACAGTGTGTCACAAGCCCTAGGGCAGTAGTATAGGCAGTGCGCCATGAACCTTAGGGCATTAGTGTAGGCAGTGCTTCATAGGTCTGAGGGCAGTAGTGTAGGCAGTGTGTCATAAGCCTGAGGGCATTAGTGTAGGCAGTGCTTTATAAGCCTGAGGGCAGTGGTGTAGGCAGTGTGTCATGAGCCTTAGGGCAGTACTGTAGGTAGCACGTCATGACCCTTAGGGCAGTATTGTAGGCAGTGCATGATGAGCCTTAAGGTAGTAGTATAGAAAGCAAGTATTGAGCCTTAGGGCAGTAATGTAGGCAGTGTGTCATAGGCCTTAGTGTAGTATTGTAAGCAGTGCATCATGAACCTTACACAGGTAGTGCGTCCTAAGCCTCAGGGCATTAGTGTAGGCAGTGTGTCCTAACGTAGTAGTGTTAGCATGTTTTATGATCCTTAGAGCAGTAGTGGAGGCAGTTCATCATGTGCCTTAGGCCAGTAGAGTAGTTTGCACTTCATTGGCCTTTGGGAAGTAGTGCAGGGAGTTTGTCTCTCTGACGAGTTTGTCATGATCCTTATGACAGTAGTGTAGGCAGCAGTCCCTGAGCCTTAGGGGAGTACTATAGGCAGTGTATCATGAGCCTTAGGGTAGTAGTGTTGGGCAATAGTATAGGCAGAACGCTTAAGCCTTGGGGTAGTAGTGTAGGCAGTGTCTCATGAGCCTTAGGGCAGCAGTGTGTCAGGAACCTTAGCACATTAGTGCAGGCAGTGCATCCCGATCCTTAGGGTAGTAGTGTAGGTAGTGCTTCATGAGCCCTAGGGTAGTAGTGTAGTTAGCATTTTGTGGGCCTTAGGGCAGTAGTGTAGGCCGCACATCATGATCCTTAGGGCAGTAGAGTAGACAGCAAGATTTGAGCCTTAGAGCAGGAATGTAGGCAGAACATCATGGTCCTTAGTGTAGTAGTGTAACCAGGGCATCATGGGCCTTAGGGCAGTAGTTTAGGCAGCGTGTCATGAGCTGTAGCGCAGTAGTGTAGGCAGCGCGTCATAAGCCGTAGACCAGGAGTGTATACATTGCGTCTTGCCGCTCCGGGCAGCATTGTGTCATGGACCTTAGGGCAGTAGTGTAGGCAGTCCGTCAGGAACCTTAGGGCAGGAGTGCAGGCAGTGCGTGAGGAGCCTTCG
Source organism: Lissotriton helveticus (assembly GCF_964261635.1). NCBI lineage: Eukaryota > Metazoa > Chordata > Amphibia > Caudata > Salamandridae > Lissotriton > Lissotriton helveticus. Next base: position 88,922,013 of record NC_136063.1, read on the forward strand.
CATAGTGTATGAAGTGCAACATTGGACTTAAGGCAGTAGTGTAGGCATTGCATCACAATGCTTTTGGGGAGTATTGAAGGCAGTTTGTCATGGGCCTTAAGGCAGTAGTGTAGGCAGTGCGTCCTAGCGTAGTAGTAATGGCATGTTTCATGGTCCTTAGGGTAATAGTGTAGGCAGTGTCTCATGATCCTTAGAGCAGTATTGTAGGCAGTTTGTCATGGGTCTTACGGCAATAGTGTAGGCAGTGCGTCATGAGCCTTAGGGCCGTACTGTAGGGCAGTAGTATAGGCAGCGCGTCATGATCCTTAGGGGAGGATTGTAGTTAGAGTGCCACAGGCTTAGAGCAGTAGTGTAGGCAGTGTGTCGTGGTACTTATGGCAGTAGTATATGCAGTGTGTCCTAAGCTTTTTGGCAGTAGTGCAGGCAGGGTCTTATGAGCCTTAGAGCAGTGTTGTAGGCAGCGTGTCATGAGCCTTAGGACAGTACTATAGGCAGTGCGTCATGAGCCTTAGGGCAGTAGTGTAGTTAGTGTAGGAGAGTAGGTTCTGCTTCCTATGGCCACCCCCACTTTTTGCTGTGATTTTCGGGTTTTTCGACTTTAGTGTGGCTGTGGCCCTGCTAATCAGACACACAGCCCAGCTGTTCTCTCTCTAAATTAAAAAAGTTGGTTTGGTCAATGTCTCTTGATATCAGGTCCCAATATCTGTTGATCACCTTTTTGATCGCATGACTTTGTGTCGAGAAGGTGGTGACACATATCATCCTTTGCATGGGTTCTTCTGTTTTATATTTAGGTGTCAGCAGGCTCTCCCGTGGGCTGTACCATGCCCTCTTCTGTGCTCTCCTTTTCAGTTTCCCTGGGTATCCTGTTTCCTCCAGTCATTGGCTTAGGCCACCTGATTGTACAAAGTTGTCTGTTTTCTTTGTGCAGTTCCTGCGGATGCACAAGAACTGTCCAAAGGATAGATTGTCTCTAAGACCTCGCAGGTGGTAGCTGTTATATCTTAGCAAGAAATTCCTCTCTGCCGGTTTCCGATCTAGAGTTGTGCATAGATGGTTTTCTTCGTTCTTGATTGTCATGTCTAAAAAATCAATTTCATTTGGATCAGAGTGTACAGTGAACTGAATGTCCGGACTTCTTCCATTGAGCCAAGAGTGGAAGCTGCTTAGTTCCATAGAGTTCCCCGTCCAAATCATCAGTATATCATCGATATACCGTCTCCAAAAGGACACCTTGTAGATGAAGGGGTTGACATGTTCCAACTACACGTCTTAGTCCACACAAACCTGGACCTAGGCATTTTTCTAAAATAACGACAGGCACCAAGATAGATGCTTAGACTTAGGCTTTACGCAGTTTTATTTCATTATTTTGAAGCCCATGTTTGTAGGTGATTTAGTCGACCAGCTATTCATTACTCCTACTCTTCCATTTTTTCAGAGATTACTACCACAGAGCTACATTGCCCAATGTGATTAAACAACTATTGATTTGGAATTATTTCAAGGCCCAGCTGATTTTTTATGTTCGCCCATCTTGCAAGCATTCAGGGATTAATAACCCTCCTGTGTAAGTAGTTTCCTGGGCCCAACTTCTTCAACCAGATAAAGTGGGTTCTTGATTCATTACTGAACCTGCTCATTATTCCTGCAGGTTTCTGTTCTCGCTCGCCTTACCGGAGCCTACGCGCCCACCTCTTCCCATTCAGGCCCATCGAGAGTCTTTTCATGGTAAAGTAACGGGCTTAGGCCCTTGATTAACTGCATCTCCCATTTGGAAATACTTAGTTCTCAATGGTTTCTTATGTTCTTTTCCCAGGTATCAACGCCCCCCCCCCCTCTCCCACCACCACTGTTCTGAGGAAGACCCTAGCGTAAGGGACTAAATAACCTACTATGCTCTAGAGGTCGAAACGTCGACATCTGATACACTAGCCAGTTGTAACAACAGCGATGAATCACTGTGTTTCTGTTATTTGATCATGGCTATTAGAATTTTGGAAATAGTGTAAATAACTTGGCTTAAATGTGAGCCTTTTTGTTGTGTAAATACTATATTTTGTGAATCGCACTTTCTTTAATTCACTCTCTCATCCTCACCTCAATCGCAATACCCCCACCTTCCCTTTCCCCTCTTGGGGCACTGTTTTAATACTGTGTTAACAAATGGTATGAATCATTGTCAGTCCAGTGTGATTAAATAACACTGTACACGAAGTTTAACACGTCTCGTTCATTTTTTGCTTTAAATATTGTTTCTCTTTATGTTTATGCAATTGTTCACCGGGACCACTGTTCTAATGTACTGTTACTGGAATGGGGGGCAGCTCTAACTTTTAAGTCAGCTGAAGCCTGGAATTCCATCCCTCTGGAACTGCGTAACATCCCAGATACTAGGCTGTTCAAGAAGCATCTCAAGACCCTGCTTTTTGACTAAACGTAGTCATGCTTCGCTTCCTCTGCTCCTGACATTGGCATTTCGCGCCGGGACACTCCTGAGTATCCGTGCGCACTACAAATGCATCATAACATAACAGTGCAGGTAGTGCATTAGCCTTAGAGTAGTATTGCATGTACGTAATAACAAAGAGAGAGAGTGAGGGATTATCCACGAGAGTGGAAGGAGATACTCCTGGTACCCTGGACCTAAGACTATATGAACAACAAAAAGAGCATCACCGTAGGACCAAATACATGGTCTCTAATAGAGAAATAACAAAATAAAAGGTTTATGCTTTGTTAAAAGACCCCTCCCTCACCAACCTGGTTGGTGACATGCTTCATCATTGGGGTCCCACCCGGATAGCCGAATGCCATACGGGTGTGCTGCGACACCTGATTACAGTGGAGCGGGTTTTTTGTGAATGTAGTGCAAAAAGAGTGGTGTTAAAAACTATCCAAATAATTCTTCTCTGAAAATTTTTTATTCAGAAGTTACTGGACGGTGTTAAAAGCAGAGAAGAGACACCAGTGTTGGTTTTAATGACCAACTGTATCTATGTGATTGTGTGGTAAGGTCTACATGTTTCAACCTGTGGTGGGATCTGCCAGGTTTTCGTCAGGACCAAAAAACGTGGAACCTGGACGGTGTACACACACTAACGTGTACCCAACCCTCGGTCCCAGAGACCAAACTGTGTACTTGCAGTTGGTGTCCTCACAGCCTAGTCAGGCGAGTTAAAAACTGAGAAACCTGTGAAAGAAAAGAAAACATCACAAACAAACAAATTACGTGCCTGTAACATAGTGTAGTTTCTCAGTAGAATAAATGCTCCATGCGAATCCCTTACATGCTGGAGAAAATGTCTCAGAGGGTGCATACTATATGGTGGCAAAAAATGCTGGCACGGGCCTGCATATTGTTGCAAGTATGCAAGATATCTCTACAGGTAATGGTAATTACAGAGACAGAGGGCTTAATTTGCCCATGTGTAAGCTATCTCACACTTTCACAACATCACACAGATCAATATATGTGGATAAGTGGGTGTCAAATAACTGTTTAGTCACTCTGACATACTTTGTGAGAAAGTGACTAACAACGTACATACACTATAGTGTAAGCGTTTATAAATGCATGCATAATTATTATCAATAAAGCATCATTGAATCTAGGCGGTGGGAGGAACCAGGACTGAGGTAAATCTTACTCGGGGTGAGTATCAGAACGATGGAAATTACGTAAATAGATCGTGCTCATTCCACAAGGTGCCAATGGGAATAAAAGGCAATAATAAAGCCCAGCTGGTATGGGGGCAGTATGTATGCAAAATAATATAATATGTATTAATACATATGGGCAAAATTAAAACCCATTGTGAGGAAGGCAATTGCTTATAAAGAGGGGGTGGACCTCTTGAGCTGAAAATGAACTCTTCACAGTGTTTGCATTAATGCCAAAGTAATACTGGGCAATACAACTGGAGTAAACTTGCACTACTTCATCTCTGGAGGACTGTGCCCCATGGAATGTTATCATTCAATCCAATTGTGTGTGTGGACAGTCTGTAGATCCAGCGTTGCTCTTTCTCAAAGAGCTGTTGTTGTATGTTATTGCCTCTATGAATCTGTTTGATCTCAGTTCATTCCATATCGTTGGGGGTGTGATTCATTTCAAGGAAATGGTCAGTCAGTTTGGTGGCACTCTTTCTGCATGGAATGGTACTACACTGTTCGCAAATCCTTCTTTTTATCTTCCTACTTGTCATGCCAACATAGGATTTGTTAAAAAAATCCTGCAGCCTAAAAGACTCTTTGGTGAATACTCGACCTAAGTACACTAATCTGAACAAGACCCAGTCAATTACTAAAGCATGGGGCCTCCCTGATCTGACGGGCCACTTCCGCTGCGGAGACTGCAGTGTATGCCACCTCACCAGAAACGCTAAAACATTGTCCCTGGAACCTGGGAAAGTCTGGAACCAAGTAGCACATAGTAACTGTAACAGTAGCAATGTTATCTATCTGATAAAATGTCCTTGCAACAAATCCTATGTTGGTATGAAGATAAAACGAAGAATTTGCGAACATCGCAGTACCATTCGATGCAGAAAGAGTGCCACCAAACTGACTGACAATTTCCTTGAAATGAATCATACCCCCAATGATATGGAATGAACTGAGATCGAACAGATTCATAGAGGCAATAACATACAACACCAGCTCTTTGAAAAAGAGCAACGCTGGATCTACAGACTGTCCACACACACAATTGGATTGAATGATAACATTCCATGGGGCACAGTCCTCCAGAGATGAAGTAGTGCAAGTTTACTCCAGTTGTATTGCACAGTATTACTTTAGCATTAATGCAAACACTGTGAAGCGTTCATTTTCACCCAAAGAGGTCCAACCCCTCTTTATATGCAATTGCCTTCCTCATAATGGGTTTTAATTTTGCCCATATGTATTAATACATATTATATTAATGTTGCATACATACTGCTCCCATACCAGCTGGGCTTTATTATGTCATTTCATTCCCATTGGCCCCTTGTGGAATGAGCACCATCTAGGTACGTAATTTCCATCGTTCTGTCCTTTATGCCAATGCTGATTTGGTTCAATTCCAGACCCTTTGTTCCGGATCGCAATGCTAGGCGCTCCCTCCATCTCGCTAACTGAGGCAGCGAGGCATAGTGGCCTCGCCGGTTGCCTGAGCAACCCACTCTCACGTCAGTCATGTGACGCGTAGCCCCGCCCACACCCGGAACTCGCTGCTGCATATCTCGAACGCTGACAGTCACGGGCAGTTGCGGGGAGAACTGGATAGCATATAGGCATAACGGCCTCTCACATCGGCAAAACTGTAAGTTTTTAAAACTCCGATTCTATTTCCAGATGGATTTTGATAATCAACTTATGGCATCATACAGCGGCATGTTCATGATTATTCCCGCTCCCGGAAAACCCGCCATTGCCCTCTACAACCCACCTCTCTGTTTTTTATTATTACAGAGTATATTTTTGAGCTGAACTGGCTACCTTCCCATCCCCGTGAAGTATCTGATACTTACCCTCCCCGAGTAAGATTTACCTTAGTCCTGGTTCCTCCCACTGCCTAGATTCAATGATGCTTTATTGATAATAATTATGCATGCATTTAAAAACGCTTACACTATAGTGCATGTACGTTGTTAGTCACTTTCTCACAAAGTGTGTCAGAGTGACTAAACATTTATTTTACACCCACTTATCCACATATATTGATCTGTGTGATGTTGTGCAAGTGTGAGATAGCTTACACTCTGGCAAATTAAGCCCTCTGTCTCTGTAATTACCTGTAGAGATATCTTGCATACTTGCAACACTATGCAGGCCCGTGCCAGCATTTTTGCCACCATATAGTATGTACCCTCTGAGACATTTTCTCCAGCATGTAAGGGATTCGCATGGAGCATTTATACTACTGAGAAACTACACTACGTTACAGGCACGTAATTTGTTTGTTTGTGATGTTTTCTTTTCTTTCACAGGTTTCTCCATTTTTACCTCTCCTGACTAGGCTGTGAGGACACCAACTGCAAGTACACAGTTTGGTCTCTGGGACCGAGGGTTGGGTACACGTTAGTGTGTGTACACCGTCCAGGTTCCACGCTTTTTGGTCCTGACGAAAACCTGGCAGATCCCACCACAGGTTGAAACATGTAGACCTTACCACACAATCACATAGATACAGTTGGTCATTAAAACCAACACTGGTGTCTCTTCTCTGCTTTTAACACTGTCCAGTAACTTCTGAATAAAACATTTTCAGAGAAGAATTATTTGGACAGTTTTTAACACCACTCTTTTTGCACTACATTCACAAAAAACCCGCTCCACTGTAATCAGGTGTCGTAGCACACCCGTATGGCATTCGGCTATCCAGTTGGGACCCCGATGATTAAGCATGTCACCAACCAGGTTGGTGAGTGAGGGGTCTTTTAACAAAGGATAAACCTTTTTCTTTTGTTATTTCTCCATCTCCCTATTTCTCCATTAGAGACCATGTATTTGGTCCTATGGTGATGCTCTTTTTGTTGTTCATATAGTATTGCATGTACAGCATCATGATCCTTAGGACGGTATTGCATGTAGCGCATCATAAGCCTTAAGGCAGTAGAGTAGATAGCTTGTCATTAGCCTTATTTCAGTAGTGTAGGTAGCACATCAGGAAGTTAGGGAGTAATTTAGTCAGCGCATCAGAAGTCTTAGGGTAGTAGTGAAGACAACAAGTGAGGAGCTTTAGGGCCGTAGTGAAGGTAGTTTTTTGTGAGCCTTACGACTTTACTGTAGGCCTTGCATCATGGGCATTATGGCAGTAGTTTAGGCAGTGTGGCATGAATCTTAGGGCAGTAGTCTAGGCATTGCGTCATGAGTCTAAGGGCACTAGTGTAGTCAATGCGTCATGGTAAGAGGTGGGCGGAACTCGCGTAGTTTATAAAAACTCAATGAGATTACACTGAGGTTGCAGCACCATCAATTCTTTTCCTCTATTACAGGGTCTTCAAACTATTGGATGCCGAGACCCCACTGTCAACATTTTGAGGTGTAAGGACCCCCTCCTGACAAAAATTTCTAAACCTGTAGGCAGGGCTACTAGAATTATGAGGCAGGCGAGAATCAAATTACGCGACAGGCTTGACTAAAATGTGTGGGAAGAAAGTGTAAGTGATGTTATGTGATGCTGCGTATTTTGGGATAGCATTGCTTCATTATTTTGACATTTTTTACGCACAGTAACACTGAAGAAAGATTTTACCCCATCAGTACCCGTTTATAACCAAAATACAGCAATTAATATCAGAAAGATTTCTAGTCAACCTTTGAGAAGGGCCTTCCACTCCGCAGGAATACGTGCTGCCACATTAGAAGCACACCTGGCCCTGGCCAGGAGAAGCAGGGGTCCCTTAAAAACCTGACGGTTTTGTGCAGAGTTAAGCAGTTTACCCATGCAGCTTTCCTCTCACCCCCTCCTTTCCATCCCTCTCTCCTCTCCCAACCCCGTTTCCCTCTCACTTTGCAGGCCATTTTCTTTCACCCCTTTTTACAACTTCTGAACTCTCCCCTTTCAACCTCACTTCACCTTTAATCACCTCCTGCTATTCTCTCTTTTCACTGCCCTCATCTATAACAGTCTCTCGCGTTTATCTCATGGCCTCTCTGGTCCCGTCACCACCCGGGCCCCTCAGCACTTCTCATTCACCTCGTCTCTCAATTCAAATTTTTGTCTATTTGTATCTTACACCTCTCCAGTCCCCCGATTCATCTTTCACATCTCCCCTTTGTTCTAACAGAAGCCCTCACCTTTGGCTCACACTCACTTCTTGCGTGTCCACACTTCTCTTTGGCAATTCACATTTCTCCTCATGCCTGACCTCTTCCATCGAATTCTCTCACTCCCTTGCTGTCCTCTCTCATCCTCTCATCTCTCCTCACCAAGCATACGGGTCGGACCCGTATGCCCCTCCCGCCCTGTGCCACTCTGTTTATTGTTTCCCTAACTTAAGAAGGCATGAGTTGTCTCTCTCGCTGTTTTGGTGCAGGCCGCGCAATTATGGAACTTGCACCCTCCTTTGCTTCACTCCACCAAGAATGTATTATCCTTTAGGAAGATATAAAAAACTTTCTCTATGCTCTGTAGGTTACCCCATTTGGATAGTTCTCCTTCTAGTTGATTTGATTGATGACTTCTATAGTGCCCGAATCACCCCCATCGGGGTATCTCAGCGCTGAGACAGCTCGTGGCCAGCCAAGGAGGGTTTAGATTAGCGTAGTTTTGAGCAGTTTTCTGAAAGTTAGGAAGTTGGGGCATTGGCGCAGTTGGGGGGGGGGGAGCTGGTTCCAGTATCTCGGAGCGAGGTGGGAGAATGCTTTGTCACCCATACGGGCTAGTTTGATACGTGGGACCCGAAGGAATCCTTGGTTGCTTGAATGTAGGGTTCTAGGTGGCATGGATCTCTCCAATTTTTTTGGTCAGGTAGCTGGGTCCCATGTTGTTCAGGGATTTGTGAACCATACAGCATATTTTGAATTTTACTCTTTGCTTCACCGGAAGCCAGTGGAGTTCTCGGAGTACTGAGGTTCGGGGTGGGGGGGGGGCGTTTTTCACCAGTCGGGCCGTGGTATTTTGGATTACTTGTAGTTTGCCAAGAGAAGATTCCATGGCAGAAATAAGTAGAGCATTGCAGTAGTCCAGGGGACTAAGGATTAGGCCCTGGACCAGGGTTTTACGTGTGGATGTAGGTAGAAGGGGGAAGACTTTGCGGAGGGGACCTAAAGTGCAATAGCATGTCCCTGCGGTATGGTTAACATGTTCTTCTAAGGTAAGTTTCTGGTCCAGTTTCACACCTACGTTTTTCACAACATGTTTCGGGGAGGGGGCTGACCCCAGTTCCTCAGGCCACCAATTAGGGGACCATTTTGTTATTGCTTCTCCAAACAGCATGATTTCGGATTTCCCAGTGTTTAGCTGGAGGAGATTATCTCTCATCCATCGAGCAATGCCTTTCATACCCTCTGAGAAGGTGGATTGGATGTTTGTGTCTGTTTTATCAAAGGAGAGCAAAAGTTGTGTATCATCGGCGTAGGAGATTGGGATGAAACCGAGTTGCCTCAGTAAGCCAGCCAGGGGGGTAACATAGATCTTAAAAAATGTGGGGCTTAGGCATGAGCCCTGCGGTACCCCACTGGTGACTTTGGTGGTTTGTGAGCTGAAAGGGCCTAAGTTTATTGTTTGCGTTCTATTGGTGAGGAAATCGGTCAACCACTTTAGGGCTTTCCCTCGGATGCCTATGTTCTCGAGTCTCTGGAGTAGGATTTGGTGGTAGATCGTGTCAAATGCTGCTGTCAAGTTCTGTGTGTTTCTCATTTGCCTTCAGGCAGCAGATGGTTATTAGCCCCAGGACATCTTTTGGTAACAGTATTGCACTACAAATGTAAATAATAATAATAGCCAGAAGCAGGGGAGTCACTAGACCAGAAATTCGGAGGGGACTAACACTCCCAGCCAGGGCTGGTCCAAACACTGGTCGCACACGGTCAACAGTCTTTTTTGGTGCCCCACCCACGTTTCCTCCTTCTCCATGATTTCCTTCAGTGCCACTCACCAACAATGCACCTCATCTCTATAGCATCTTTCTGACAAAGATTTCATTTTTTTATAGCACTAATCATAATCTACTCACACTCAGTTCTGTGATCTGCATGGTACACGTTCTTTGTAGCAGGCACATTAACCCTCTGCACACTGTGTAGGTGACAAGAGTGCCCATGTGAGTGCACGGTGAGCGATGCAACAGTGCAAGTGTAGGGTAAGAGGAGTGACTGCAGGGTGAGTGAGGTGGCGTATGAATTTATGAATTTGGGTACGAATGCAAGTTCAGAATGTGACGAATGAATGTATGATTACTGATGGGCTTGTTTGAGTGAGTTGCATATTGAGCAGTGAGGGGATAGGTGAGTGAAGTGTCACATTCAGGATGAGTAGTGTACTCGTGTGACTGCAGGGTGAGGTATAGGGTGAACAGCGCAAGTGCATTGTGAGTGCAGAGTGATCACTGTGAGTGCAGGGTGAATGGGTGAATGGTGTGAGTGCATGGTGATCAGTGTGAGTGCAGTGTGAGCGTGAAAGTAAAGGGCGAGAATGAAGAGAGTTGTCTGAATGCAGGGTGCTTTCCCAGACACTTGAAGTAACTCAGTATGTTATTGACAGCGACGTAGGGTTTCAGATAAAAGTTAAACTATTGCGGCATTAATCGGGGATCAAGGGTGTTCAAAGTCACGCAGTTGCATGCAGACGGAGAAGGTCGTTATGTGATATCCAACTGCCAAGGTCGGGGACTGGACTTGGTTATAGTCAATGTGTATGGGCCCCAACTATGATAACCCGCAGTTCTTTAGTAAATTGTCCAATATAACGAAATCCTGTGGGAACGCACAGTTTCTATGGGGAGGCGACTTCAATTTAGTATGCAATTGTAGGAAATGGGACCCCCGGCCGGCCAGGGCTTGCGCAACAGCCAGTCAGAGACCGCCACTCCTATGTAAAGTCGACCCCTGCTCGCCCTCTAGGTAACGCGGCGCGGGCAGTCAGGCCTATCTCGGAGGACATGTGTGAAGCATTTGCGCACGCACCCACCAACAACAACATCCCAGGCCTCCCACAAAAGGAACTCCATGCAAAGTATATATGAAAATAGTCTTTGTATTAAGCAGGACACATAGGAACACACATTGTACAAGGTGCCAGGGGCACGGGCAGGGGTTACAGGGAAGAAGGTACAGCGCAGGGCCAAGGGACCACTGCCAGGAATCACATACAGGAGACATCTGGTATTCAGGGGGGAAGGGAGGACAGGATACATAACATAACAGGGGCACCCGTAGAGGTGCAGCACAGAATACTTGCGGGGATCACATCAGTCTTAGTCCATAGCAATCCACAGGCCAGCTGGCCTTTCTGGGGCAAGGTGCCCAAGAGTCTCGATGTTCAGGGCAGGCTGCAGGGAGCCCGGGGCAAACCTAAACGTAGCAGTTGCCCACGAAGTGCTGGGCAACTGAGGGGCATCGTGGGAGCCTCGCCGGCTCTGGGGAAAACGGTGCCAACTGGTGGAGCCACTCGGGCTCTGGAACAGGGGGGGGCGGAGCCTAGCAGGCTCGGAATGGCCAGGGGCACGTGGTGGAGCCTCTCGAGGCTCATGGGGGCAATGGCACGGTGGAGCCTCTCGGGGCTCAGGGGCTGACATATAGATGGAGCCTCTCAGGGCTCAGGGGCTGACATATAGATGGAGCCTTCTCGGGGCTCAGGGGTTGAAGGGGCCAAAGATGGAGCCTCGCAGGGCTCAGACCATAGGTGGGGCAGGCGGAGTCCCTCTCGGGGGACTCGGCTTCGTGGGAGGCCTCACGGGCCTCAGGGCACAACCGGGGATTCACTCGAGGGGAGGGGCGGGCACCGACAATGTGTCCCGACGCCCCTCCTCTCCATTGCTCGCCGCAGCACTCACCGGTTTTGGTGCGCCGGTCTCCTTTGCTGCGCCAGCCTTCTCCTTGTGCTCCAGGGCTCTCTCCCTCTCGGGAGCCCCAGGGGGGGGGGTCAGCAGCTTCACGGGGGTATCGCAGGAGCGCCGAGTGGGCTCCCGCCGCTCCTGCTTCGTCGTCCTTCTTCGGCCGGCCTCTCTCCTTCTCTCGGGCCGGCAGCCAATCACGGCGCGGCCTGGGGGATGACGCTAGGGGGGAATCCCGGGCCGGCAGCCAATACCAGCGCGGCCCGGGGGTGACATCACTAGGGTCCCGGGTGGCGGCGGTGAACTCGGGGGGAAATCGACGAGGAGTGGGCTCCCTCGTAAGGCACAAGGGCAGGGAATAAAGCGAGGTAGGCACCCGCTGGGGATGTCGAACCTTTGTAGCACGGGGCAGACGCCGGGTGAGCACCGGCTTGTTGAATATAGCGCTCCCAGCGCTCGTGCAGGAGTGAAGCGCCCCAAAGCGGTAGAGGACAGGGAACAGCACTTCCAGGTGCTGGGCAGAAGGGACAGCGCTCCCCAAGCGCTAGATGCAGGATAACAAAGTCCATAGGTAGTCCAGGACCTCAGGGGTGGCCCAGCAGCGCCAAGAAGGGGAAAGGGCCATCCTTAGTCCAGGAGTAGGGCAGGGCCCAGGGAGGCACGCCAACCCTGAGCCCCAGCAGCAGCAGCTCCTGGTAGATTCAAGTTGAGAACAAGAACAAGTCCAGAGTGTCACAGCACCCTTTTTATACACACATTCTTGGTCTGAAGGGGCAGGCAGGGGGAGAACCAGCTGGAACTGGTTATGGGGGGATTCTTTACACTGGCCAGGCTAGGAACATCAGCCGCCCCCGAGGGGGTGGAGCCAGCATTGTCTGGGGAAAACCCAGCCTCATTCATGACACTCAAACCAGACAGTCAATCCACAAGCAGACCCAGGCTCACTCCTCCCCTCACATCAGCATGCTAAACACTCCATTCACCACCGGGGCAGACCCTCCCAGATCCTGGGAGCCAGGCTCACCAGCCAGCCTCGGCCAATCATACACCAGGCACATATTCCACAATTATGCCAACTTCCAAAAGGGGGACTTCTACACTAGACACTCATACCTCATATACCGTTGCGCAGCATTCAATCTCACGAGTTCATACATACCAGACTTGACCCTGCACACCCTACGCATCGGGAACTACCGAGGACTCATCCATTCCCCATGTATTCCTATGGAAGGGTAGGTCGCTCTCTCTTCACACTCACTCAGAGGGGGAATCACCATCCCCAGGTTACATATACCATAAAAACTTCAGGGGCGGACCTGCCAGACGGGCCACGTGCAACACATGCCCCTCCCAGCCCAAACGCAGGGTAGACCAATCATTACCGTGATGGACTTCCCTGCTGCAGGGCGATAGAACATGGACGTGGCCCGCGCTACCGAGCCACCCTCCAGTTCGACGCCACCTGGACCGATAGACACACACAGACTAAAAATTAAAAAAAAAATAAAAAATAATAAAGACATAGGGCCAACCAGGCTACCCCACTGGCACGCCTTAGTTGTCCGTGACTAGGACCAGGCCCTAGGCCACCTAGATACCACTGGTCCCTGCTAATCTGAAGTGGGGGGTGGTAACCCCGGGTCCACAATAGCCCTGCTCCACTCTCTTTCTCAGGGTAGCCACGACTACCACTGTTCCTTCCACCTAGGGTCCGCACCCTCAGGCTTGCCAGAGGTCACGGGCAAGAATGCCCCACCCTACCTCTACTTCTGAGGTTCCGCGTTCTCCCAGGAGAAACACCCTCAGAACACACTTTCCAACCAGTCTTGGAACTTCCTCCCTCCACTGGTCTTCCACCTGGGAACTAAGCGTTCAGCTCTCCCCAAGGCAAGCCGCGGCCGCGCCAGCAGGTCTTCCTTGTCTGGGATACAACTAACATAAATTCAACAAAACGAGCCGCGGCAGCGCCAGCAGGTCTCAAGGTTCAGCTCTCCCCAAGGAAAGCCGCAGCCGAGCCAGCAGGACTTCCTTGTCCGGGATACAACTACATAAATTCAACAAAACGAGCCGCAGCAGCGCCAGCAGGTCTCAAGGTTCAGCTCTCCCCAAGGCAAGCCGCGGCCGAGCCAGCAGGTCTTCCTTGTCCGGGATACAACTACCATAACTTCAACAAAACGAGCCGCGGCAGCGCCAGCAGGTCTCAAGGTTCAGCTCTCCCCAAGGCAAGCCGCGGCAGCGCCAGCAGGTCTTCCTTGTCCGGGATACACTTTAACATAAATTCAGCCAGGGCGACACCTGACGCCTAAAACACATTCAGTGGGGTACGGAACACATGATGCGTCAAACACATTCAGCGGTGTACGGAACACATGATGCATCCAACACATTAGCGGGGTAAGGAAGAACAGGATTAACGTTGATTCAGCAAGCTCCCCATCCCAGAGAACTTACACTCCATTACTCAGCATACCTCAACATTCATTCACATACCGTCCCCTAGACTGGTAAGACAGTTTTCCACCGCCCCTGATTCCTCAACCCGACCCTCGGGCGCAGGTACCATTACTCTAGGGAAGGGACACGGACCATACACATTTGAACACAATTACACAACCACCACTGGATCCCACCCTCCTGGTGAATCCAGAAAACCATATTACACTAGGGAGATGATTTACCCTCCCAAGCTAGGGACACCTAACTCTCAGTATATGTACATATTTTTCTACAGAACAGATTATTTAAGTAACCCTTAAAACTTTCCACAGGACGGGTATTTCTATTAATCTTTAAACATTTTCCACAGAAATTTTTAGCAACCTGACCTGACCCTAGGTGGCACAGGTACCATTACTCCAAGGAAGGGACAGGAACCAGTGGAGAAGTGTGGCTCAGGGGTTAGAGGCGGCAGACCCGGAAGCTGAGATCGGCCCTGGACCAGGGTTCAATTCCCCGCCTCGGCGGGTCTTGGGCTCAAAAATTCCACAGACTCGATAATTCTCGCTCTGGTGCCTTCTCGACTCACGGGTTCACACTCTGCGACTCTGGGCAACAGCTTGCTTAATCTCCACAACGGCCCCTCGCGGCGGGATGCCTGGCTTTCACCTTGTGGATACCCTGCCGGGGTTATCTCACAGGGGAATACCAGGACGGGTTCCCTAAGCAAGCGCCGGGAAACCCTTTGTGGGTAGCTGTGCGCTATATAAGCTCAAATACACACACACACACATACACATTGAACACAACTACGCTGCCACCACTGGATCCCACCCTTCTGGTGAATGCAGAAAACACATTGCACTAGGGAGATGATCTACCCTCCCGAGCTAGGGCCACCTAACCAGAACACATTTTTCACAGAACGGACATTTAAGTAACTTCCTAAAATCAATAACCTCCTTTCTTTGCGACCATTTACAATACAGAGTTTTGTAGGGAGGCCGGTTATCGTTGTGGTACTGCGCAAACACAAGTCCGGATCCCACCGCTAGCCACCAGTGTAGGAAATGGGACCCCCGGCCGGCCAGGGCTTGCGCCACAACCAGTCAGAGACCGCCACTCCTATGTAAAGTCGACCCCTGCTCGCCCTCTAGGTAACGCGGCGCGGGCAGTCAGGCCTATCTCAGAAGACATGTGTGAAGCATTTGCGCACGCACCCACCAACAACAACATCCCAGGCCTCCCACAAAAGGAACTCCACGCAAAGTATATATGAAAATAGTCATTGTATTAAGCAGGACACATAGGAACACACATTGTACAAGGTGCCAGGGGCACGGGCAGGGGTTACAGGGAAGAAGGTACAGCGCAGGGCCAAGGGACCACTGCCAGGAATCACATACAGGAGACATCTGGTATTCAGGGGGGAAGGGAGGACAGGATACATAACATAACAGGGGCACCCGTAGAGGTGCAGCACAGAATACTTGCGGGGATCACATCAGTCTTAGTCCATAGCAATCCACAGGCCAGCTGGCCTTTCTGGGGCAAGGTGCCCAAGAGTCTCGATGTTCAGGGCAGGCTGCAGGGAACCCGGGGCAAACCTAAACGTAGCAGTTGCCCACGAAGTGCTGGGCAACTGAGGGGCATCGTGGGAGCCTCGCCGGCTCTGGGGAAAAAGGTGCCAACTGTTGGAGCCACTCGGGCTCGGGAACAGGGGGGGGCGGAGCCTAGCAGGCTCGGAATGGCCAGGGGCACGTGGTGGAGCCTCTCGAGGCTCATGGGGGCAATGGCACGGTGGAGCCTCTCGGGGCTCAGGGGCTGACATATAGATGGAGCCTCTCGGGGCTCAGGGGCTGACTTGTAGATGGAGCCTTCTCAGGGCTCAGGGGTTGAAGGGGCCAAAGGTGGAGCCTCGCAGGGCTCAGACCATAGGTGGGGCAGGCGGAGTCCCTCTCGGGGGACTCGGCTTCGTGGGAGGCCTCACGGGCCTCAGGGCACAACCGGGGATTCACTCGAGGGGAGGGGCGGGCACCGACAATGTGTCCCGACGCCCCTCCTCTCCATTGCTCGCCGCAGCACTCACCGGTTTTGGTGCGCCGGTCTCCTTTGCTGCGCCAGCCTTCTCCTTGTGCTCCGGGGCTCTCTCCCTCTCGGGAGCCCTGGGGGGGGGGGGTCAGCAGCTTCACGGGGGTATCGCAGGAGCGCGGAGTGGGCTCCCGCCGCTCCTGCTTCGTCGTCCTTCTTCGGCCGGCCTCTCTCCTTCTCTTGGGCCGGCAGCCAATCACGGCGTGGCCTGGGGGATGACGCTAGGGGGGAATCCCGGGCCGGCAGCCAATACCAGCGCGGCCCGGGGGTGACATCACTAGGGTCCCGGGCGGCGGCGGTGAACTCGGGGGGGGAAATCGACGAGGAGTGGGCTCCCTCGTAAGGCACAAGGGCAGGGAATAAAGCGAGGTAGGCACTCGCTGGGGGTGTCGAACCTTTGTAGCACGGGGCAGACACCGGGTGAGCACCGGCTTGTTGAATATAGCGCTTCCAGCGCTCGTGCAGGAGTGAAGCGCCCCAAAGCAGTAGAGGACAGGGAACAAAGTTAGGAGAGCCTGCAGTTTACAGCGCCGAGACGCCTCCGGGCATTTGTTCGCGCTATACTAAATGTTAAAATAAAAATAAAAATAAAATAAATAAATAAACAGCACTTCCAGGTGCTCGGCAGAAGGGACAGCGCTTCCCAAGCGCTAGATGCAGGATAACAAAGTCCATAGGTAGTCCAGGACCTCAGGGGGGGGCCAGCAGCGCCAAGAAGGGGAAAGGGCCATCCTCAGTCCAGGAGTAGGGCAGGGCCCAGGGAGGCACGCCAACCCTGAGCCCCAGCAGCAGCAGCTCCTGGTAGATTCAAGTTGAGAACAAGAACAAGTCCAGAGTGTCACAGCACCCTTTTTATACACACATTCTTGGTCTGAAGGGGCAGGCAGGGGGAGAACCAGCTGGAACTGGTTATGGGGGATTCTTTACACTGGCCAGGCTAGGAACATCAGCCGCACCCCAGGGGGTGGAGCCAGCATTGTCTGGGGAAAACCCAGCCTCATTCATGACACTCAAACCAGACAGTCAATCCACAAGCAGACCCAGGCTCACTCCTCCCCTCACATCAGCATGCTAAACACTCCATTCACCACCGGGCCAGACCCTCCCAGATCCTGGGAGCCAGGCTCACCAGCCAGCCTCGGCCAATCATACGCCAGGCACATATTCCACAATTATGCCAACTTCCAAAAGGGGGACTTCTACACTAGACACACTCATACCTCATATACCGTTGCGCAGCATTCAATCTCACGAGTTCATACATACCAGACTTGACCCTGCACACCCTACGCATCGGGAACTACCGAGGACTCATCCATTCCCCATGTATTCCTACGGAAGGGTAGGTCGCTCTCTCTTCACACTCACTCAGAGGGGGAATCACCATCCCCAGGTTACATATACCATATAAACTTCAGGGGCGGACCTGCCAGACGGGCCACCTCCAACAGCAATCCGGACTTGGATAGATCGCCCCCCCCCCCCCCCCCCCCGGAGGCCGGCGGCAGCTGCGAGAATGCTAGATGGTGTTATTGTCTGTATGGACCTATGTGTTGTGTGGCGACGACAGGGGAGGATACACACACTACTCAGTGTATCATAATATACACTAGGCCTGGGCGGTAAATTCCGTTCCGCTAGCGGAACTTGGGTAATTTTGCGTACCGCGGAGAACGTGAAATTGCCCAAAATTCTGCATTCCGCGACTTCGCAAAATTTGCTTGTGTTCTCAAAATGCGTGTTCGAGAGATATTTCCCCCCGAGCACGCAAACAGCGATTGCGAACAGTTAAAAAGCATCATGGACAAGCAATTCCGCGTGTTCGCATTGATTTGTTACCGTTTCGCAAAGATTTGCGTAATGCTATTACGCAAATTCCACCGACTCCTAATATACACACGCAAATAGATTACTGGCTGGCATCCTCTCCGTTAATAGACCAGGTCCGGCAGTGTGTGATTCTGCCGCACATACTTTCTGATCACTCCCCGCTGTTGCTAGTTCTAACCGCACCGAGGAAGACTTTGCCGCCGTTTACGTGGTGATTTCCCCCTTACTCAGTGCTAGACCAGCTGTTTAGGGAGGACATGGTGGAGGCCATAGAGCCTTTTTTATACAAATCTTGGCTCTGTAGACGACTTCCAGACCTTTGGGAAACGTTAAAGTATATTTTAAGGGCATCGCGATGGCCAAACATGTGGGCGTGCTAAAGGCCATACGGAAGAGGTTATCGGACCTAGAATGCAAGTTGAAAGCCCTAGAGCAGCAGCAGGTTGCCGGGGGGTGGGGGGGAGGGGAGTGGCTATAGATTCGGAGATTAATGAGTTGCTCTAGGAATACCATGAGTTTGCAGATAGTGGTGAAGCATATGGGCAAAAATGCAACGGCTAGGTCCTATGGGGAAGGGGACAGGCCGGGTTCAGTATTGGCCTGGATGATGAAGGAAAGACATGGTAAGGCACAGATCTCTGAGATTAGGACTGCGGATGGGGTGCTTCTGTCTGAGGCGATGGAAATCGGGGAGCGGTTTAAACAGTTCTACTCAGATCTCTACAAGTCTCGGTCCGAGGGTGTGGACGACCAAATAGCGGATTACCTGGAACATATACAATTGCCATTCCTTTTTAACACGTATGGGGAGCTCCTAATGCACCCCATAGAGAAGGAAGAGATCACTGAAGCATTGGCGGGAATGAGAGCCAGCAGTGCCCCAGGGACAGACGGTCTAACTGTACCATTTTACAAAACCTTTATTGATTTGCTTCTCCCCCATCTGACTACCTTGTTTGACGATATGTGTGTCACGGGCACAATGCAGTGGACGATGAGAGATGCCCTTTTGGTTGCCATCCCCAAACCAGGAAAATCACCTGAGCAGTGCAGCTCGTACCGCCCTCTCTCATTGCTTAATGTGGATACTAAGATATTCGCTAAAATATTAGCTACCAGACTAGCCCTTATGTCTAATATACTGGTTGCTCTGGAGCAGGCGGGATTTATCCCGACTAGGAACCTAACCTATAATATTCGCACAGTGTTTGGTACCATGCAGCACGTGAGACAGGAAATTAAAGTGATAGCTCTTTTCCTGGATATGGAAAAAGCCTTTGACTCTGTGGAGTGGGCGTTTATGAGGCAGATGCTGGCGAGAATGGGACTGGGAACGGTCTTTTTACAGCTCATTGGAATTTTATATTATAGACCTATGGCACGTATTCGCCAGGGTGATTTGGTCACAGGCTCATTTCCCATATCAAGGAGGACAAGACAGGGTTGTCCCCTGTCGCCACTGCTATATGCCTTAGTGGCAGAGCCCTTGGCCTGTGCGATGCGGGAGTATCATGGCAACAAGTGAATAGGTTTTCCGACGTACAGGATTGTGGTATTGCCCTATGCGGGCGATACGCTGCGTATGTTTGGGACCCCGAAAATTACCTGTTCTCAATCATCTGGGAGGTCATCCACTTTGGAGAGTTGTCGGGGTTGAGAGTTAACTGGGCAAAGTATTTGGTGTTTCCACTCACTCCCACTAGGGCGGAATTTGAGATGGAGTACCCACTGCAATGGACTACTGATTCCATTGGATAGTTAGGTATCAAGTTGCATACCGATCCCAAAATAGTCTTTAGGGAAAACTACTGCCAGGTTACTATTTTTGTTTACAAATATTCCCATAGTCTTACCGCGCTCCTTCTTCCACAGACTCGGGCAGTCCATGATAAAACTGGCTTGGGCAGGCAGGCAGGCGAGGGTACAGTGGAATATCCTTACACTACAATATCATATGGGGGGACTTGGGGCACCAGACTTCGAACTATATTATAGGGTTGCGCAGGGAGCTCAGCTTCATGCTTGGATACATGGCGAGGCGAATATACCATTTATACAGATGGAGAGACTGTTTGCGGAGCCAATCCCACTGACAGCCATGATATTTGAGCCTGTGGATTGCAGAACTGGCATCCTGGACTCTATAAACTCCACTAGGCATGCCTGGCACAGTTTATTGCAGCAGCAGGCTGGAGCACTGTTGTATTCCCTTGCCATGCCGATGGAGTGGGTGCGATGGCTGGGGCAGAGAAAAGGGCGTGGAGGTGGCCGAGGATCTCTTTCTAGACGGAGTAGTGAAGACCTGAGAGCAGGTGGTGGGGGCTGGTAGAAAAAGCACACTGCTGAGTAAATTCCAGTTTCATAGGGTGTGGGGGGCCTTGCGTGACATGCTAGGAGATGGCATGGAAGAACCTCCAGAAGTGCAGGAGCTGACTTAGGTAATTAAAACCAAGTCCCCCCGGAAGATGATCAGTTATGTACAAACTAGCCATTGCACATAGGGAAAACAGATACACAAAGGCCAGGTATGCATGGTAGCGGGATCTGCAGATACAGTTGACTCTATGTGGGCTTGCTGCTGTACGAATACTTGAAAGATCTTGCTCCATGGCAGGCATAGGCTTGTGCACTTCAAGTTCATCAATAGGACCTATTACACCCCAGAAAGACTCTGCAGGTACGGCCTACGGGAAGAGGCTATTTGCGAGAGATGTGCAGAGCCGGCTGCAGGCTTTCTTCACTTAGCTTGGCAGTGTCCGGGAATATACTCGTACTGGGTAGATATTTTTAGAGAGCTGGGGAGAGTGGTGGAGACCGACCTTGCGCTGGACCCAGCAATGTCGCTACTGGGGTACACCAAGAAACTGCCTAAGGAGATGCACAGGATGGTGGTTATGGGGCTACTGATGGCCAAGAGACACGTCGCAATGTGTTGGATGAGGGGTCCAGTTCCGACACTACGACTATGGTCACGTGATGTGATGTATTGCTACACACAGTCAGAAACTTACAGCGAATTGCTCCCGCCTAGGCACCAGACGAAGAATTTTTGGGAGCTATATACTGTGTATAGACTTAACAATACAGTGGAAACGAAGAGAGAGGTAGTGGAAGCAGACGGGGAGGTGGGGACAGGCCCTATTGAGATTGTTGGCGGAGTATAGGGGGTGTGCCGGACAGGAAACTTTACATGCACCATACGCTCTCAGGCTGCGGAACGCATTGGGTCATAACTTTGTTTGTAGCCACCAGGGACACCACGCTGAGCGACTTGTAGTATTTACACAGGATCCTAATGGTTAGTATCACCTGCCCGACACGGGTTGTTGGCATTACGGCTGTGTCACACATTTAGAGAGTGCAATCTGCACGCCCAAAGGCGATTGAAGTGTGAGAATCTATCTAGGCAGGTTTGTTTATTGATGTCATAAAGTTTTATAAATAAATAAAAATGAAAAAAATATGTCCACATTATCAATTGTTATTGGGACTAAAGGGTCAGTGATAGTCTTGTCCGAATGGATATTGTTAATGGCTACCCAATCAACAGCTAACATGAACTCCTCAAGTTTCTTTTCTACTAATACATGTTCACTATCAATAACATTGTCTTGAATATACCGAACAGGAGTGTGTCTGCCTCCTCTACAAACATTGCCAAAGTGGCCAATCTTTTTGCATTTTCAGCCTTTGTGTGCTGCAGCTGGACAATTTTTAAAATTAGATACATGAGAGTTTGAACCACATCTGAAACCTTGTATTTTACCACGAACAGACGATGCACCTCTACCACCTCTGAAGAGTGTAACTTCTAGATTTGTTCGAAGAAGTATCGGGAATGTGTGGGGTTTTAGAATAAGAATTTACAACACTAGTAGTAGGAGACGGTTAAATTTCCAATTGTTTGGCATCAATATCAGAGGTTTTGATGCTTTTAGCTATATCGATGGCTCCATCCAAAGAAGGATTTTTGCAAGACAGCAGTCTTTGTTGAATCTTTTTTAAATAGCATCTAGATACCAATTGGTCCCTAATTAGTTGTGAAGTGACGTGTTCAAAATCACAACAGCCGTCAAGAACTTTCAGGGCAGTTATAGAAGTATCAATAGACTCATTGGGACCTAGAATTCGAGTGAAAAATGAGTGTTGGTGGACTACGAGGTTAACTTTCCCCTCAAAATAAATGGATAATTTCTTTACAGCTAACTAATATTCGTCAAGATCACCCAAGTCTTGACCTAAGTAAACAGGTAAGTGATCGAAAACCTTCTGCCCCTCCACACCTAAGTAATAATACAACAAACTGCGTTTCCTTTCATGTTTGATCTTTAGACCATCAATGGCACCTAGGTAGGCTTCAAAAGATCTGTACCAAAGGCGCCATTTAAGAGGAGGTTCTCCGGGTTCTTGTAGAAAGTGTGTAGGAGGAGTAACAAATCGCATAATGCTAGTAATAAAAATATAAAAAGTTGAAGAAGAAGAATTAGAGGAGAAAGAAAGAAAGGAAAGAGAAAAAAAAAATTATAGAGACAAAGTGAGACACTGCAAGATGTTGATCACAAATATGTGTACCAATGCGCAAGTGCACAGTACCTTAAATAACAGCAATGCTTTGGCAGTAAGATGCTGAAGAGTAGAAGAGAGAAAAAAAAATCATCCCAAGCTTGTCACCAATTTTTAAGTGGGTTCACTTTGTTGATTGAAGCAGTACGTGGAATGAAGAGATCAGCCTGTAGTACTCTTGTATCTTGAAGAGGTTTATTGAGTAAAAAGGTACAAGTTAAGTGCAGGAGATGTGAGGGCTAAGGATGGCTGCAGCAACTGACACAGCAGTGTTCCAGACCATCGCCCAAGCATTCTAAAGAAATAAGACATAGAATACAAGCACAAGTGAAACTGAGGATTCTACAAATAATATATAAAACAGGGGCACAAGCAAAAGATGACTAAGAAGAATGAAATCACAACAATACGTTGGAGAAGTTGTGCGGTTCTGTGCTCTTCCGTCTGGTACATTAAAACAAGAAGATCAGTGTAAAAATGATAATGACAAAGTAACATGTTTCATGTTGAAAACAGTTCGGACATTAGAGGAGCTCAGAGAGCTTCAGAATGAGGCACCAGAAGAAGAAGAAAAGAAAACGTGGGAAGCAGCAGATTGTACAAAAATCTTGAATCAGGCTTCTCCAACTAATAGATCGTGAGCTACTAGTAGCTTCCCAGCCAGCTGTAGGGAGCGCTCCTCTTTGCGGGCAGGCCTACTAAATTAGAAGCTTCTGCTTGGTTGAAATAATATACTAGTACCAAAAGTGAGAGTGTATATTTTAGACGAAAATATGTTTATGATCAGAACTCATAAGCTGATATTTGGAGAAAAATGGCTGAATTTCCAAAATATATTTAAATCTGATATTTGAGGGGTAAATGAAGTGGTATTGGGTAGACATTCTACAAATGTTGCCATCTTGGTACCAGAGGCATGGTGCCATGGCTGTTATGTGTTACCCATGTAGAAGCATACCATATTAGCAAAGCCTTTCTAACATTACGGTGGCAACCACGCCTGATGTGCCGGGGGGGGATCACTGCTGGTAGTAACCTTGCATATGGCGACCATTAATGCAATCTTGTCAGATGTGGTCACTGTTACAAGACTAATAATAATAGTAGCTCTCGATGAGTTTCATTGAACATATGTAGCTCTTATTACAGAGAGGGTGGAAGACCCCTGACTTACATGATATCTGCATGTCGGACGAGAATAAATTAGTGTTGCCCAATTCAATGTTACACTCAAAGTCCCAACCCATGCATGGACCTATACATGTTGGGCGTGATGCCGTCGTCCGGTCCTTTAGGAAGTACTGGTTCAATCTACACTTGGCAGAATATTTGTGTTACTGGCAGTGGTTAAATGCTGGGAAGAAAACTGGTGATGGGTTACATGGGCGAGTTTGAGTGACCAATCACAATTCATGAAATAGATTTTATAGAGATACTCTGAATACATCTTAGTAACGGTGTGGATGATAAATATACATACCCATAAACCTGATCTAGAGTGGCTAGAGCAGGCGGTAAATATACTTATCCATGAATCTGAAAATGAAGTGAAGATAAGGAAAGCAAGATGACAAGTATGAGTTCCCACTTCACATTTATCAATTGATACATGAAGAAAAGGGGATTTTAGTTCCCCCCCCCCCAAAAATATATCCCACAACCTAGCACTTATCGAGAGAAATATGACGGTACATATTTAAAATTATATTTCTGAAGGTTTACCAGTCTCTGCCATGCACCTGATTTCTGTGGCCGGTCCACATGTCTGCTCCCTGGTTGGGGCAGAAGAGGAGGTGGTGGGAGTCAGCAGATACACAGACAACACAGTTGCTTTAAAAAATAATATATGAATGAGCATTTTAGAATCTAAAACAAGGTACGAAAACCTATAGAGTGTGGAAGTGTAGCATGCATGAGGGTGGTAAATGCTCTAGAGTGTGGTAGTATGGCATGCATGAGGGTGGAATGCCAGTGTATGTGTTTGGGATGGGTATAAATGCGTGCCCTCTAGAGTGTGGTAGTATGGCATGCGTCAGTGTGATAAATGCCCTAGAGTGGTAGTATGACATGCATGAGGTTGGTAAATGCTCTAGAGTGTGGTAGCATGGCATGCATGAGGGTGGTACACCAGTGTATGTGGTTGACATTGGTATAAACGAGTGCCCTCTAGTGCGTGGTAGTATGGCATCCATGAGGGTTGTACATGCTCCAGAGCGTGGTAGTATGGCATGCATGATGGTTGTACATGCTCTAGAATGTGGTAGTATTATCGCATGCATGAGGGTGGTACACCTGTGTATGTGGTTTGGATGGATATAAACCCGTGCCCTCTAGAGTGTGGTAGTATGGCATGCATGAGGGTGGTACACCTGTGTATGTGGTTGGGATGGCGTGCCCTGGCTGTCAGCCTCCTATAGTAGTTGGTGCTCCTGCTTATCCAACTAATATTCCTGAAAGGACTGTATTAAATATGGAGTACCAAGCTGTGGTTGTGAAGTGTGGGGTGTGTATATTTGGGGGGTTGCGTGTGGCATGAGTGTGGAGTAGAATTGAAGTGGTGAGTGGAGGGGCATTGTTTCTTACCTGGTCTCATCTTGGGCTTCCACAGATGAAGCTGGCCATACCCTGGCTTCGAGGGCACCTCTTTGTCCTAAAGGCTTTCACCTCTTCTTGTAAGGCTGTGACACTTGGAATCCTACTACTCGGCCAAGATTTCTAATCCGATCTGATGAATACATTCTGGGTGGAGATCTACGCTGCATTGTAGGCCAACATGTACCTGTGCAGGGAACTCCCCGCGCAGAATTCCCTTTGTGAATAGGGCCAACAGTGAGGCAAGGTCTGACCCCCTCTGAGCTGACGGTAGACTACAGCGGGGTGCTCCTTGAAATGCTCCCCTCAGTTTCCTGGTGACGTGGGCTCTGGTAAGGATCTAGCTGACCCCCCTCCCCCTCCTAGTGATCTCATCCCCTCTGAAGCTCTGCACCTTTCTCTGCAGCATCCCTGGCTAGCATTGCATGCCCAGGTGCTCCAAGATTTCCATTCTTGGCCCTATTTACTCACCTGTCAGTCACACCCACTGTTATTTGAAGTCAGCCATTCAACCAATCTCTGCTCTCAGCCCCAAAGCATGATCCTTGTTTATTTTTGTGCCTGGTGGACGCGCCGGGCACTTTACCCACACCGGGCAGATACGGCCTTCAGTGCTCTGAGTTGTGCCGGTCTATCCTCGCTTGGACCCGATCACACCTGGCACACCCCAGTGCACACAGGTATACATGAGCTCCTGGCATCCTACAGATTTGCATCTGCTGCATCTCTGTTCACATCTCAGCCTGGAGTCTCCCACACACTGGTCCCTTCCCGCTTCCTGAACAGAGAGCATTGATTCTGCACTGTTTAGCATCCAACGTCCCTATCAATGGTGGACAGGTGGAGAGGGGGGTAAAGACAACCGAAGGGAAGGGACCAACCGTGCACAGTTTCAAACTGAAATAAAAAAACTTGTATCTAGCTTACCTTATTGGCAGAAGCTCCTGTGCCCCTAAATATGATGCCAGTCATGTCTCTGTTTCTAAGTGAAGCCCTGCCCCCCCTGCATTGCCCCCTTGGCTTGCTCCCTATTGATGACTGTGATTATTGAAAGATTTCCTGAATCTAACCAGCATTTCTTTGCTACTGACAGAACAAGGTGAGAGCTGAGAAGCAGAACATAGCATCTGAGGTTAAAGACCTGCAGCAGCTCCTGAGAGACAATGACCAGACACTGCACCAGAGACTGGAGGAGATGGAGAAGACAATCACCGTGGAAGAAAATGCAAATATTGACAAACTGTCCAATCGAATCATCTCTCTCAGTGCCCTAATAACAGATATAGAGAAGAAATGCGAGAAGGAACACCCATTGGGCCTTCTGAAGGTGAGACACTGCTTGGGAGATACAATGCAGTGCAGAAGTGATATTGGGGTGGGAGTGGGTGGGTGTCATCGTCTTTTACGCCAGAAAATTGAACAGAAAGAGATAGATGGATTCTTGTTGAAAATAGAAGAAGAAACAGACTGTAGATTGAATATCAAAGAACGAAAGTTACAAAGTGAGGTGGGACACAAGCACCAAGTGCAGCCAATTATAAAAGGACGGCTTTTTTATCAAGATGGTTGACTTACTATACACCTTAAAGGCTCCATAGGATGCTTCCACTGCCTTCAGATCAATGCTAGGGAAGCAGGAGACTGTAATCATATATGTTTTCCTGGCTGTCATTTACAACACTCCTGGAAGGATGTGTTTAAGGTTATTAATCGTTCGGGTCTATGCTAATCGCTCCATTTCTCAGGTTGGCGCTATTTAGTTCCTCGTATGAGTTCTATCATTTGAGGAACTATCAATATTTTATCTCAATAGTGGTAGCCGGATCTCTGATCCTTCAGAAATGGAAATCGGATAGGATACCATCCGTACAGCAAGTAAGATGTCTAGGACGTATGTGTTCGAGGAAGCATATGCTAAACGTATGGGTGCAGGATGCAGATTTAGAGGGATATGTATAGTTCTTCTTCATTAATGGCACCAAATGAATGATGATTATGAATTCCACCCTCTCTGGTCCTTGGGAGTTAAATACAGTTTACGTTTATTACTAGGTGCAAGATGCTCAGGATTCTTTACTTCATGGTTAGTTGTAAAACATTATGTTCGAGGCATATGAGCTGCAGATGGTACACTTAGCATTAGATCGCCACCTGGTGTTGGGCTCGGATGATTGCAGGTTGTTGTCTTCTTGGAGAAGTCTTTATAGTCACGATATAGGTGACTCCTCCCTTGGACAATACTGCGCATGGGCATAGGCTCCATCCTTAGATTGTTTTTTTCCGCCACTGGGTTCGGATGAAAGTTTCTCCCCTCCGGCTAGAAAATCTTTTCCAGCAACTTCGAAGCGGAAAACTTCCACAAACTTTTTAAAAAACTACCTTCGACATCGAAGACAAGGCTTTCGACGACATAACTTCCATTCCGGTCATCGAAGTGGGCCGTTAGGCCTATCGACGCCGTGCGGCCTATACCACATGGAAAGAACTCCGTTCAAGAAATGCCCGAAATGCCAGGCAAAATTCCCGCATATCGATCATCATGAGGTTTGCAACCTCTGTCTATCGCTGGATCACAACGAGTCGACCGGCACAGCTTGTGCGTCCTTCCGATCGAAGAAGACCATCCGGGATCGGAGGGCCCGTCGACACGAAATGAGATCAGCCCCTGCGCGGGACAATATCTTCGACGACGAGGTTCCGCTCGTTCCGGAA
Source organism: Lissotriton helveticus (assembly GCF_964261635.1). Lineage (NCBI taxonomy): Eukaryota > Metazoa > Chordata > Amphibia > Caudata > Salamandridae > Lissotriton > Lissotriton helveticus. Next base: position 88,949,726 of record NC_136063.1, read on the forward strand.
GAAGATGACTCCCCGGATCTCCAGATCATATCAGAGGCAGAGGACTCGGACGACTCGATTCCATCACGTCAACCCGTGAGTACCTCTGCCCCTGCACCTCCTACACTGCCCAAGCCAAAGGCAAAGGTCAGCACTCCGCCGAAAGGGCCCAGTCGAGACCAAGTGCTCCCTCTTAAAGCCCAGACATCGAGCTTGGCTCCGAGGAAGACAACTACGCCTTCAGGTGCTTCGGCACCGAGCAAACCACACGTGCCGTTCCCACCACTTCCAATGGCACCGAGGCCAAAAGACTCTTCGGCACCGAAACCGAAAGACTCTTCGGCACCGAAACCGAAAGACTCTTCGGCACCGAAACAGAAAGGCTCTTCGGCGCCGAAATAGAAAGACTCTTCGGCACCGAAACCGAAAGACCCTTCGGTACCGAAATCGAAAGAAGCTTCAGCTCCAAAGCCGTCTACCTCTAAAGATAAAGATGGAAAGTCAGCTTCCACTCCGAAGACTGCCGTTCCAGTGACAATACCTGCAAGGCCGGATCCAGAGGTCCCGAAGCCCTCGGACACGCCTGTCAAACCGAAAGTAACACCTTCGGCACCAAGACCTTTGCCACAGGACACTGTAACACCTCCCAAGGCAAAACGACAAAAACAACCTCTGTCGGAACCGAAAAAATCGACGCCGAAGAAGGTTGTAGAGGAGGAGGAGGAAGAATTGTTTAGACCAGACCCTAAACAGAAGAAAATCTACATAAATCCAAAAACTGGACATGTGGGTGCTATACCTCTTAAGAAGAGACCAGCAGAAACGCCACCTACACCTGTGGTTCCTGCCAAAAAGAAGGACTGTGCAACTTCCCCTATGCACCCTCCCTCTGCTGTATCTCCTTCCTCTCCTATTCCTCCTTACATTTCACCTCACATCTCTCCTGTAGCCTCTCCTGCATCCTCAAATTCACCACAAACTGATGAGGAGTATGACATAGGTGGGGGGGAGGATCCCAATACAGACCCAGATACATATCCTTTAGATGAGGATGTCTATAACTTTCCACCTCATAATGTGCCTGATATCCCGGATCCGCAGTTATACCCATCAAAGCCCTCTCCTCCAGAGGACAGCATTGGCTTTAATCACCTCTTACACAGGGCCTCTATCTACCACAATGTTACAATGCACCCTAATGACATTGAGGAGGATTTTCTGTTGGATACTTTTGAGCCATCACACAGATCCACTCACATTCTTCCCATGATCAAAGGAGTAATTAAGCGCGCTACTGAAATATTCAAAGATCCTGTGCGTACTAGGGCACTGAATCCAAGGGTAGAAAAGAAATATAGGCCTGCACCCTCTGACCCAACCTATATTAAGGGACATCCTCCATTAGACTCTTTAGTAGTGTCCAATGCAAGAAAAAGGGCAAATTCACAGATTTCTAGGGAACCGCCCCCACCTGACAAGGAATCCAAAGTTATTGATGCGTCAGGTAAAAGGATTGCTGCACAAGCCACAAATATATGGCACATTGCCAATACACAAGCCCTTCTCTCGCGTTACGACAGGGCTCATTACGACCAATTAGAAACTCTAATGCAGCACCTCCCAGATCAGTATAAGGATCAGGCAACTGAGCTTATTCAAGAAGGCAAATTTATATCCAATGCCTCAATAAAATGTGCACTAGATGTCGCAGATACAGCTGCTAGAGCTGTAAATACGAGCGTGACATGCATGGCTACGCATTTCCGGGTTCAAACAAGAGATGCAAACCACAATTTTGAACCAGCCCTTTAACCAGAACCAGTTATTCGGTCCAAAAGTAGACACTACACTGGAGAAAATAAAAAAAGACACGGACACGGCAAAGTCAATGGGGGCCCTACAATCCACACAGAATAGAGGTTCCTTTCGTCGCTCCTTTTATAGAGGAGGCTCCAAGCACACTGGAGCAGACACAGCAACATCTTTCAAAAGACAAACACAAACCTCCTCTAATAGGGGATATTTTAGAGGAGGATATAGAGGCAATAATAACAAGGGAAGAGGACGCGGTAACAACAGCAATCGCTCCTCCTTCACAACAAAACAGTGACTTCCCTCTGCTCCCCCCAACAGCATTCCACTCCTGTGGGGGGCAGATTAACACAGTTCCCGCCTGTCTGGAACTCCATAACAAAGGACAGGTGGGTGAGACAGATTATCCAACATGGCTACTGCCTAGAACTTACAGAAACCCCCCCAAACATACCACCCAGGCAGCGTCCTATGTCTACAGATCACCTGACACTGCTTCAACAAGAAGTCTTAGCACTTCTACAAAAAGATGCTATTCAACTAGTCCCACTAGAGGAACAGGGGACGGGAGTTTACTCACTGTATTTTCTAATTTCCAAAAAGGATGGCACACTGAGACCAATTCTCGACCTCAGGCCCCTCAACCATTACATACAATCAGATCATTTTCATATGATCACTCTGCAACAAGTGCTCCCACTGCTGCAACAAGGCGATTTCCTTTCAACACGAGACTTAAAGGACGCCTACTTTCACATCCCAATACATCCTGCTCACGGGAAGTACCTACGGTTTGTAATATAAGGACAGCACTATCAGTTCAAAGTCCTTCCATTTGGTGTCACATCCGCTCCAAGAGTGTTCACGTAGTGCTTAGCAGTACATCTCAGAAGACAACAAATACACGTCTTCCCTTACCTGGACGATTGGCTCATAAAAGCCAAATCATTCCACCAATGTGTACAACACACTCAGCTGACAATTCAACTGTTGCACGACTTAAGGTTTACGATCAACTACACAAAGTCGCACCTAGAGCCTTCGCACGTGCATCAGTATCTAGGAGCTACCATAAACACATCTACAGCTCTAGCGTATCCCAGTCCAGCCAGGATACAGAGCATTCAAGCCCTAGTCTCAACTTTGCAACACCATCAGTCTCTCCAAGCAAGAGTGTTCATGAGATTAATAGGCATGATGGCATCTTGCATCTTCATAGTGCCACATGCAAGACTGCAAATGCGTCTATTACAAGAGTGTCTAGCACGACAGTGGAATCAGGCTCAAGGTCAGCTCACAGACCTGGTGTTGGTAGACAGCCGTACGCATCGCTCTCTGCAATGGTGGAACACCAAAATCTTGACAAGAGGACGGCCGTTCCTCGAGCCTGTTCCACAGATAGTGCTCACAACAAACGCATCCCTCACAGGATGGGGAGCCCATCTCTTACACCACACGACTCAAGGTCGATGGAACAGCCAACAAAAGCTGTTGCATATCAACCATCTAGATTTGCTAGCGATATTCTTAGCACTCAAAACCTTTCAACTTCAAGTACAGAACAAAGCTGTCTTAATCCAGACGGACAATATGACAGCAATGTACTATATACAAAAACAGGGGGGGACACACTCTCTGCAACTGTCCCAGCTCGCACAGAACATTTGGAGATGGGCCGTTCCTCAAGACCTATATCTGTTAGCGGAACACCTTCCAGGAGTTCACAATCAGATAGAGGATCTGTTGAGTCGGCAGTCACAACAGATTCACGAATGGGAACTGCATACACAAGTTCTTCAACCATTCTTCCAACAGTGGGGGCACCCACACATAGATAGACCTGTTTGCCACCCACGAAAATGCAAAATGCCCAGCCTTCGCCGCCAGGTTCCCACATTCAAGGTCAGAGGGCAATGCAATATGGATGAACTGGTCAGGCAGATTTGCGTACGCTTTTCCGCCTCTCCCCCTCATTCCACTTGTGGTGCGCAAGCTCAAACATCAGTCTCTCAAGCTCATTCTAGTAGCTCCCACATGGGCACGCCAGCCGTGGTTCACCACGCTATTAGATCTCTCCGTGGTTCCACATCAGAAGTTACAGCTCACACCCTCGATGTTAACACAGAACCATGGAGAAATCAGACACCCAGACCCAAACCAACTGAATTTGGCAATCTGGCTCCTGAAGTCTTAGAGTTTGGTTATCTTAACCTACCACCAGACTGCATGAATATCATTAAGGAGGGGAGAAGACCCACTACTAGAGCGTATTATGCAGCCAAATGGAAAAGATTTGCAATATATTGCAAACATAATCACATTGATCCACTGGATGCTTCCATCCAAAATATCATTTGTTACCGGTTACATCTACAAAGGTCTATTTTGGCATACTCTTCAATACGCCTACATCTTGCAGCACTTGCAGCCTATTTACAAAACAGACACTTGTCTCTTTTTTTAGGGTACCTGCAATGAAACCATTTATGGAAGGATTAAGAAGAATAATCCATCCCAGGCTGCCACCTTCTCCTGTATGGAATCTAAATTTGGTCCTTACGAGACTCATGGGACCCCCTTTTGAGCCTCTGCATAAATGTGAACTGCAATTTCTCACATGGAAAACTGCTTTCCTGGTTGCCATCACCTCTCTCAGAAGAGTAAGTGAAATACAATTGTTCACTATACAAGAACCATTTTTTGAAATACATACTAATAAAGTGGTTCTCAGATCTAATCCAAAATTTCTTCCAAAGGTTATCACACCTTTTCATTTGAACCAATCTGTAGAATTACCTGTGTTTTTCCAAAACCCAGACTCTGTAGCAGAAAGGGCCTTACACACGTTAGATGTTAAAAGAGCTCTGCTATACTACATAGATAGAACTAAATCCTTTAGAAAGACAAAACAATTGTTTGTATCTTTCTCTAATTCCACACAAAGGCAACCCTATCTCTAAGGGTGGGATTGCCAGGTGGATTGTTAAGTGCAAACAGATATGCTATCAAAAAGCTAAATGCACACTAACAGTTCCTCCTAGAGCACCCTCCACTCACAAGCTAGGAGCCTGTCTGGCTTTCTTAGGAAATATACCATTAGAGGATATATGCAAGGCAGCAACATGGTCTACACCACACACCTTCACTAAACACTATTGTGTTGATGTGCAAGTCAAGCAGCAAGCTGCAGTAGGCCAGGCTGTCCTTAGAACATTATTTCAGACTACTGCAATGGATACAGGCGACCACCGCTAGGGGAGACACTGCTGTACAATCGATGCTAAGTGTACGATCTTCATCTTATATGCCTCGAACGGAAAATGCTACTTACCAGTATGCATCTGTTCTTGGCATGTACAGCTGCAGATTCGTACACGCCCTCCCGCCTTCCCGGACCTGTATCCATTCCAGTTCTCATCTTACTTAGATGCACACGCATGGACATCCTTTCTCTTTACTTCTACTAACTCCATCATTTCCCATCATGGCGAAAAACAATCTAAGGATGGAGCCGATGCCCATTTGCAGTATTGTCCAAGGGAGGAGTCACCTATATCGTGACTACAAAGACTTCTCCAAGAAGACAACAACCTGCTATCATCCGAGCCCAACACCAGGTGGCGATCTAATGCTAAGTGTACGAATCTGCAGCTCTACATGCCAAGAACAGATGCATACTGGTAAGTAGCATTTTCCTTCTTTAAGTTAATGCTATTAACAATTACGCAAGGTCATGGGAAATCTATATTTTGCGTTCCTGTTCAGAGTGAAATGGGAAAACTGTAGGGTATGTTGAATGGTCAAAAAGGCGCTTTGCACTTTTTTTGGTACTTTTTCTTGGTAGTTGCAGTATTGTATTCTACATTTTTTTACTGTTTGGCTGCTTTTCGAGATGAGATTGTATGGCTGCAAAACTGCACTTTCCACTTTCCACTTTTCTGTACGTTGCACTCTGAATTATCATTATTGCAATTTTGCATTTATTAAATTCCAGCTGCTACTTGAGGTGAGAGTAGAGATGCTTCCAATCTACTCATTCTTGTAGCTTGATGTCAAGAAACAAGTGTCAAAATATGAAAATAATAGGGTGTGATGAATGGTTGAAAAATTTCACTTTATATTCAGTACATGTCATGACGCACTATTTGGGAAATATTTGTATTGCATTTTTTGCACTCCGTATATTTTTGCTGCTATTGGAGATGTTTTTCGTCCGAAATATCTTGCATTATGTTTTCTCTTTTTGCTTTGTTTGATGTGGTGTTGTATGAATTGTCCTGTTTTTTTACCCACTCAAATAAAAATTGTTCGAAAAAAAGAAGTGATATTGGGGCAAAGGTATTCCCTGCTGTACATTATATGTTGTGTTATATGAATTTGTATATAGCGCAAATCACCAACCGGTCTCTAAGTGCTTCTAGAGAAAAGTGAGCAAGTCACTAGAGTAGAAATGTCTGGCAGCAGCGGATGCAGAGGTTACGCAGTTGTTAGTGCCTCTCTGAATAGAAAAGTCTTTAAGAGTTTCCTAAAGATAAGCAAAGCCGGTTTCTTTCACAAGTACTCCGGCAGACCTGCGGGAGGAGGACAGAAAACGCTCTACCCACTTTGGTTTTAGAGGTGTACCTGGGTGGAGCTAACCTACAAGCCTCAGATGATCGTAGAACCCGACCGGGAACATACTTCGTCAAGCAATCTTTTATATATTTAGGTGCCTCACCATAAATTGCCTTGTGAGCAATACAGAGGCCCTTAACCCCTTCACTGCGGCGGCTATTCTGCCGCAGTGCTAAGGGGGCGGGGCGGAAGAGTGGCGGGCGCATGCTGGTGATGGAACCGCTCCGTCACCAGCGTCGGTTGCGCTGCTCTTATGACGGAGCGGTTCCGTCATGGCCCAGCCCGCTCAATAGAACGCTCAGCGCAGGCGCGGAATTCGCGCCGTGCATGAGCGACGGGCGGGCCTTTACGGAACCGCTCCGTCATCAGCACAGCGCCACCGCAGCTGATGACGGAGAGGTTCCGTCATCAGCATACAAGGGGTTAAACTGCACTTGCTGTTTAATAGGCAACCAGTGCAATTTATGTAGCAGAGGGGTGGTTCATGACTTCCTAGGGAGTCCAAAAATGAGCCTAGCCGCATCATTCTGTACAACCTGCAGTCTCCTAAGGAGCTTTTGGGGAAGGCTAAGGTAGAGGGCATTCCCATAGTCCAGCCTGGAGATGACAGTGGCGGAATCGATTGACTGCAGTGAGGATGTTGATAGGCGAGGAGCAAGTTTCGTAGCTGACTAAGTACACCCGTGCAGGTTCCCACAACAGTGGAAACCTGACAAGATATAGACAGTTCAGAATCGATTATCAGCCCCAGTCTTTTTACCACCGGGACTGGTGCTGGGACTAATCCTAGTTCTGAGGGTCAAAAAAAGATCACACTATAGGCTATTACTTGTTGGAATGACAAGCACTTCGGTTTTATCCAGATTTATTTTTAAAGAATTGGCTGTCATCCAATTTACAGTGAACCTGAGCAGGTTTTTTACTGACTCCTGAGCCAGACAGGAATTATTAAGCTAGACAAGAAGTTGAGTATCATCTGCATAATTAAAGACCTGACAATCCATAAGAATATTGCAAGTCACCGAGGAGACCCGTGAACATCTAGAGGAACAAGGCCAAAAGCAGAGTATGAGGTCATGAACTCCATGACAGACTCTGCCATATGCCCCATTCAAAACATCCCACGCTGTACCGGGTCATGACTCGGTTCAGACTATGGTTATTGTTGTTATTGTTACTACATTCGCCTCATCAGCTTGTGTTCTTGTGTTGTGAGAAGTTCCAAGAGGTATGAGAGTGCAACTCTGCTGAGCCTTGTGTCTGCACAGGCGGTGAAGAGCACTTCAAGCAAACACTCTCTCCTGCCCTTGAACCCACTCACTTGTGTCTCCACTGGGCTCCTCAGCTGCTGCAACTTTCAGACAAGTCAGATCACATGACCAAAGATTTCCAGTTTTTGTGACGGATTGCATCTTTCCTATCCGATCACTGCACCTCCCACCTCACTCATCAACACCTACAGTATTGAGATACTTAGTCCTACAATATCTACCTCCCCCCACTGACTGGCATCGCACTGCCGGCTGGTCTGAGGGTGATATCCTGTGCAGGTGGCGCCCCGTTTATTTTCTCCCCTTAGGCGGTGACCCACGAGCTTCTGGGAGTGTTAGATCCCGTCTCAGCCAATCCAATCTGGGTAAAGTGCACTTCTGGTTCAAGGCGCTGGGGCACCTCTGGGTATCTGTGCACTTTACAAGTGTATTTATTAATTCATGTATTCATTGTTACGGAGTACAAGGGACGTGGCATCCATTGGCGTGGGCAGTGCTGAGGCTGTATCCCTGCAATCCATCATTAATGAAAGCACCCGGAGCCGGGTCCTTCCCCCTTGAATCCATTTTACCCAAGATGGCTTCCACGCTTGACGTTGGTGCTGTCTGGCAGTATGAATGACGACAGTGGCGACGCTCACTGTTCGGCCCTTACAATGGAGACGTAATTCGTCATTTATCAGACAAGAGCGACAGCAGATCACCCGAAGGTGAACTATGAGAAGCTGCACAGAGTTCCAGCTCAGAGTCACCCTGAAGCAGCGGGAAAGGAAAGTCCGTGTTTCTGTGGTCGGATAATTGGAAGATAATGATGCTACTGTTGTGAACTCTGCGCTTTGTATGCCAGGCTCTCCGCATTCCTTCATAACATGTCTGAATAATTAGAAACGTCAGTGTCTGCGCGCGCCATCATTGTTTTCATTATGTAAAGCAAAGTCACAACCAAGACGAGGTGTTTTTCATCAAATGCACTGATCCCATCTTGCAAGAATGCCTGCAGCTTGTAGGTCAGAGAGGGATCGTCGCAGACAAGGCCGTGGGCAGAAGCGCCCACGATAAGGTGGCATCAGAGCCACCTGTTCATGCTCCAGGGCTGGGCGCGCGCCACAGGAGCTCGCTGGCTTGCCATCTCCGAGCGACACAACAGATCCTGTGTTTTGAAAACAAGGTATGCTTTGCGCCCATCTCTGAACCTCAGAATGAGGCTTATTATTCACTGGTTCAGCTAGCTCTAGCATAGCGCCTAGTACTAGCAGCATGACGGTGTTAGCACTATAGAACTCTGTAACCATGCTAGGGTTGTTCCTGCTGTTCTCGATATCCAAAGCCTGCGTTGCTGCATCATCGTTTATATTCTTTGTGGTTTCCATTCTAATTGCATGCACTGGACTGGGATTTCAGGATCAACATTTTAAAACCACTTTCTAGTTTCTTAGTGCTGATTTGACTGTGTTATTAATAAATGAAAGCGGGTTTGGAGTCCCACTATTGTCCCTGACCTCCTGTCATGTGACTGATCGTTACCAAGATTCTAAGCAATGGTGTTCAGTGGGTTGTGCATGGGTTGCAGTTCAATTGAATTTTTGATTCTGGTTGCCACATTGACCAAGGGCCTAATTATGAGTTTAGCGGTCCATCCGGTCGTGGTGCGGGCGCCGGCATTCCTGGCACCGCCACACCGGCGTTCCGACTGCCCTAATATGAGTTTGAGGTCAGACCGCCAAAGGACCGATGCAACCGCCAAGGATCCATGACGCCTCGTCAGTGTTGCATCGGTGTGAGGCCGCAATATGCCGGTGATGCCGCTGCAGCACCGCCAAGCATATTACAAGTTTCCTCATATCCACCCCTTTCATGGCAGTGAGCCCGCCATCTAAAGGGTCGTGGTGAGGAACCTCAGGGGGCCATACAGGGCCCCCTGTTGCCCCAGTACACGCATGCAGGGGGCACATGTTGTGCCCCCTGTCTGCATCCAACATCAGTTTCTGCACGGCATGCACTTCGCAGTTGATGCCGTGCAGGAGCGTGCTTTGGCGCTCTCATTGTGGTACCTTTCTAAGGCTCAGATATGAGGCTTTGAAAGGCACCGCCGTGGACCGCCAAAGCCCCGCCCGCCAGACCTGGAGAAAACTCCTAATCTGGTGGGCAGTCGGCGGTTAGGTTTGGCAATGCAGGAGCGGGGCGCTGGCATGGCGGCCCGCTCCCACAACGCCGAACACGTATCCAGGCTCTAAGTCCTTATTTCAGTTCAGTTCAATTCCTTTATTGCGGTTCACAGGATCATAAAACTACACAGAATCGATCACAAATAAATACATAGTGATAAAAGAAGAATAAAAACCATTAACTCCAGGTCGATATTGATATAAAATACAAAATTCTAAAATCAACCCGATTCAAGAGAGCACAGGACTTCTATACAGTACAATATTTTAGATAAAACCTGCCAATAATAACCCACTAGGTGATTTAAATCACTTTGGATTACTTGTCATTAGAGAAAGGGATCCCTTGTTAGCTACCACCCCCCTCCCTCTAGGACTGGTTCCTATTGGACAAAAACCTCCAGAAGAACCTTTACCCATGATCTAAATTGGTTTGCCATGCGAACCATGGTGGCTTGGGATGGGGACTAATCCATAAGCCTCAAATGTTGTCTAGTGTTCCTTTACCTAAAATGTAAAGTTCTCAGATAATTTTTTTTTTAAGTCTCTCAAACCTTAGAATAAATAATAGATCCTCGTTTATTCCACACTGGTAAAAATAAACTATACTAACAGGAAGTTATAATATATGCAATTTAATATCGATGATAATGATAATATCCACGTACAATTCACAAAGCTATCTAATAGGCGCAAGTCACTAATGCCCAAAATCATCCCTGCCAGACTAGGGTGGACATCACGCAAACCTTTTTCGAATCAGATTGAAAACCGGTATCTAGATACTGCTAGAACAGTAGTCTGGAGAATATTTGTTATTACATTTCTAAATGCCTTATGGCAACGTGAAGCCTCCATATTCCTACCAAGTTGAATTACCCATTTGGACCTTATTTTCTTGTAGGCAGGGCAAAACGGTTATATCTGGACCTCTGTTTCCTCATCTTTGCCACAAGAAGGGCAGGTTGACAATAGACCACTGCCCCAGGGGATGCATGCAGGTGGGCACAGTCCATGCCGTGCAGGAACGTGCTTTGGCGCTCCCATTGTGGTGCCTTTTTATGGCTCAGATATGAGCCTTTGAAAGGCACCGCCATGGGACCACCAAAGCACCGCCCGCACCAGGAGAAAACTCCTAATCTGGCGGGCAGTCGGCGGTCGAGCTTGGCGGTGTGGGAGCGGGGCAGTGGTTGGGCCGGCACGTTCCCACACCCCCGAACACATAGTCAGGCCCGAAGTCCTTATTTCCAGGGGTTCGGAAAGCCAAACCCTGGAACTTTAGGCGGGCCTAGAGAAGGCAACACAACCACGGTGCAATCCATAATAAAGGCCTGGAAAAAAAGCTGTGATGCACAGCTGATAGCTTAATTGGGACAACAATTTATCAGGAAAAAAAAGTGCCCAAATTGATTGTCCCATATTTACCATCCAAGAGGACTCCGGAACAGGCCCGTTGTAGGGGGTGGGCCGGGTAGGCCAGGCCGACCCAAATATGAGCCTGGCCATGGCAGTGACGTCTCGAAGGCCAGTAGCAAATGTCCACTTTACTTTAAAACGTTCTTCCGAAGGTTGTTTTTCCTCCTAGGAGTTGCGTGGTTGGGCCTGGGCTCTCACAGGCACCCTCAATCATGCATTGCCTTTTAGAACGGTGGGCTGTGTCCTCGCCCACTCGTGCAGGTACAATTGGGTTACAGGAAGGGGACAAAGCCATTCTTTGGCATCGGGCTACCTTAACTGTAACCTTAGCAGTTCTTCTGCCTGGATATTTCCTTTTCTATTCCACACTGGAGAAAAAAGTTTGTTTATCCTGATTCACCTTTCATGGCCCTGCAGCTGCGTATTCGTATTCGTATTATACCGTTCATAGGTCACTGTCCCATGATAGGACTGTAACTTCTGAACTGCAACTAACACAAGAATCTCTGTGACCAAGTCAGTAACCCACTGAGCTATCCATATAAAATGCAGTGTATCTGCATTTCAGAACTACCAACAGACAAAGGATTGCTCTCCAGCAGAATCATTAATCACCAGAGTATTCTGGACAATTTGTTTTTTATAATTCTTTTTATTAAACATACATCGGTTCAAATAGACACTACAGAGGGTCCGCAAAGATGTACAGTGCAATAATCACAGGAGGTAAAACTTTAATCATTACATACTAGTGGAACGTCACGGGGTAAGGGGGTCATCCTGTACAGCACATCTTGGTGGTACACAGGGCTCTCCACGATAGGCATTCCAGGGACCCCATACACGGACCACTTCTTGGGCATTCCCGTGCCAGGTTAACTGTCTTCTCTCTGAACATACACCAGTCCAGGTTTCTTTCCCAGGCTTCTAGTGTAGGAGGGTGATCTGCTCCCCATAGTTGAGCAATATCTCTCTTTGCTAGCATGAACCCTAGAGTAGCCCACTGTGTCTGGTGCGTGTTTAAGTCTGTGGGTTTCCAGATGTTAAAAAGGCATTGTCGCACCTCCGGGAGGAGGCGTACCCGCAACACCGTGTTGATAATGCCATGTATCTTAAGCCAGAAAGAGCTGATCTGTGGGAATTCCCAAATCGTGTGTATGAACGTCCCTATCTGACCGCAGCGCCGTTTACAGTCCCCATTTTCCGACCACCCCATGCATACCCATCTGGGCCCTGTAATGTATATTCTATGGAGGATCTTAAGCTGCACCAGCCTCAGACGTGCCAGAATCGCAACCACTCTAGGGGAAGACACTGCCATCTGCCAATCCTCATCATCCACTTCCACCCCATCCTGTATCCATTTCTCTCGCAGTGATTGAAGGGGATCAGCCATATGAGTAATTAACTTCGTGTAGATCAAGGAAATAGTTTTATCAGGAATGTGACCTTCTAAAATCCTATCCTCCATCGGGGAGGCTTCCAGGGGGACAACCCCCTTCGATAAAAAGGACTGGAGTGAGTGCCGGACCTGCAAGTAGCGGAAGTGTTCAGTATCTTTCAGGTCAAATTCCATCTGGAGCGAATTACATTTTTTGATACCTCCACCCCCCCAAACATCTTTTATATACGTGATGCCAATGAGATCACATTTGTCAAACCCCTTCGATCTCCACAAATCACCCAGTGTCTCTGAGTCCCAAAGTGGGGTGGCCCATGTCAGTTGTTGCCTCCATCCGAGAGAGTTAGTAGCGTCATGCCAAACTTGAACGGAAAGTGTACCTCTTTGGCCGGGAGTACAATGCTCTATTGTAGTTACCTCCTGGGAGAAGCCACTTGCCCATGGCATAACCGGGGTCGTCTGTACGGCCATACGTGCTATGATTGATGGCTGCCAAATGGGCTGCTTAATAGTACTTTTTGATATCCAGGAGGCCGATGCCTCCATTTTACCAATTTAGCGTCAATTTATTGAGGGCAATTCGAGGTTTGCTGTCCCACAGTAGGTTCCTCTGAAGGCCTTCAATCTCCTTAAAATAACGCGCTGGAACCGAGTCAAGAGTATTCTGTAGGGTGTAAAGGAATCTAGGCAAGGATATCATTTTGAACAGGGCGGCCCTACCTAAGAGCAAAAGGGGGAGTGACTTCCAATTGGCTATGTCATGTTTAAGCATACGGAGGGGGGGGGCAGAAGGTTTTGCAGATAACGAGTCAATGGATCTAGTGAGATAAAAATTCCCAAATATTTAATTGGATTGGGCAGTGTCCGGGAGGGACGGGTGTGTTTCCTCTCAGAACAAACAAAAGGGATTGACATCAGTTGATGGTGAACCCAGAGTATCTGCCGAACACTGTAAGAATATCTAACACCACTATGAGTGACTTTTGGGGGAGGCCAAATATAGCAGTATATCGTCGTCATAGAGTGAAATGGGTTCATCCCAGTCAGGTGACCACTTCTGTCCTCGTATCATTGGGTCTCAGTGGATCCAGGCTGCAAGGGGCTCCAGAGCCAGGGCAAAAAGGAGAGGTGAATGCGGGAAAACCTTGGCGGGTCCCCCGACTAAGCCGGAACACAGCTGACAATTCATTATTCACCACCACCTGAGCTAAGGGTTCGTTATACAAGAGACGTACCCATTTGATGTAAGCCGGGCCAAATCCCATCTTTGCTGAAACCGTCCAGAGGTAGGACCATTCGATGGTATCAAACGCCATTGTCGCGTCTAGAGACACGATCACTGCCAGCTCTAGTAGGGTATGCATTCTATCTATCGCTGCTGAGGAAGTTCAAGGCCCTCCTCCACTTGCAGGCTACCACATGCGCCTCATCCCTGGTGGCCAGTGGTAGGCCGTAGGTTTGCTCATCTTCTGCTTTATGTTTTTATTGTATTGCCTGTATTTCTTATTGTTGTGTCTGTGACTGCTGTTGTCTGTCTTCCCCCGCTGCCTGCACGTGGTCTGTGCCCATTTTCTCCTTCTGTTCCCCTCGCTGTCCCCGTGTCTCTCTGCCCATTTTTCCTTCTGTTCCCCTCGCTGCCCCCGTGCCTCTCTGCCCGTTTGCCTTCCGTTTCTTAGCTTCCACTGTATTCCTGTGCCCTCTTGCCTTCTTTCCACTTGTTTCACCCTTGATTTGTGTGCCCTTTTCCCTTCTGTGCCACTCATTTCTCCCTGTATATCTGTGCTCTTTTTGCCTGCTGTGCCACTCGTTTCCCCCTCGATTTTGTGCCATTTTGCCTACTATGCCACTCATTTCCCCCTGTATTGTGTGCCCTTTTTGCCTTCTGTGCCATTTGTTACCCTCTATTTTTTGTGCCCTTTTGCCCTCTGGTCCCTTCTTCGTCCCTCACCTCCTCCGCTGCTGCGTCCCCTTCCGCCCCGCCCCCTGACTGCCCATTCGCTGCCTCGCCTCCAAACTCCCAGCTGCTCCTCCCTTCCACCTCTCCATATATGCTGGCTGCTGCGGGGCTGTGCCGCTGGCGTGCCCCAGGCGTGCCTGAGGCAAGCCCTCTGCACCCGTCCGCGTCTGGACTGCGCCCAGTACCAGAACCCCTGGAACCCGCTCCCGCCACGACAACTGCCGCAGCTATGATGCTAGCACACTCCACGCTCTCAACCCCGGACGGTCCCACACCTCTTCAAGGCCGCCCCGAAACGTACACACGGTCCCTTCATCTGCCGGAACGCAGCTACACCAGCTTCAGAGCTGACGAACCACCCTCCAAAAAAAACCTCACCCACCTGTGATGCATACTACAGAACACCCGCTCCGCACGCAAACACGCCGTCTAGCTCTGGGACCTGCTCGACACAACATCCCCGGACATCGCCTTCCTGCAGAGACGTGGTGAACGACTCCTCCGCACCTGACATTGTCATAGCCATCCCCGACGGCTACAAGATCACCCGCAGAGACCGCACCAACGGAATCGGAGGAGGAATCACCATCGTCCACAAGAACAGCATCAGGGTCTCGACTAGCACCGACGACACTCTCAGCACCATCAAACACATGCCCTTCCAGATCCACACAGACCCCCAACTCCACCCTCCGAGGCACCCTCGTCTACCGACCCCCCTGGACCCCACCCCTAGTTCAGCGACTCCATCACTGACTTCATCAGCACGCACGCCCTGACCTCCTCCGACTACATCCTCCTTGGAGACCTGAACTTTCACCTTGAGAACAACAACGACAGCAACTCCACAACCCTGATCAACAACCTCGCCAACCTCGGACAGAGGCAACTCGTCACAATACCCACCCACTCCACCGGCCACACGCTTGACCCAGTCTTCTTCTCAAGCCTGCACGTCTCCATCAGCCACACCACCGAACTCCTCTAGACCGACCAACACTGCATCCACTTCACCTTCCAGAAACCCACCACACACCACCACAACCAACAGATCCCCCAACGCTGCTGGAGCAAAATCACCGAAGACCAATTACATGCAAACCTTGCTCTCAGCTCACCCACCGAACCCTCCAACGCCGACGACGCTGCCCACAGCCTCAGATGCTGGATCGAGGACTGCACCAACACCCTCGCCCCACTGAAGAAACCCCTCTACAGAGACACCAGCAAGAGGGACAGCTGGTTCACCCCAGAACTCCTAGCCTCCAATCAAGCCTGTCAGAAACTAGAGAAGAAATGGCACAGCGAACAAACTCCTGACAACCGTGCAGCACGCAAGGACGCCATCTGCAACCACCACGACCTCATCAGGGCTGCCAAGAGGACCTCGTTCAAAGACCGCCTCAACAACAATGCACACAATAGCAAGGGCTCTTCAACATTGTGAAGGAACTCTCCAACCCCAGCTCCAACACCAACGACACCCCGCCATCGCAAGTCCTGTGCGACTCCTTCGCCACCTTCTTCCACCGCGAGATAGCAGACATCCATGACAGCTTCAACACCCAGAAAGCTCCAACAGACAGCAGCACAACAGACCCTCTGCACCCCATCGACCACGACCCCCTGCTTGCCTGGGCCAGCGTGAGCGTCGATGACACCATCAAGACCATGAGCACAATCCACTCCGGCTCTCCGTCAGACCCATTCCCACACCACGTCTTCAACAAAGCAAGCAGCTCCATCGCACCCCACCTGCGCAATGTCATCAATCTCTCCTTCAAGACCGAAACCTTCTCAGAGAGCTGGAAACACGCAGAGAACAACGCCCACTCAAAAAACCTAAGGCAGACCCAAGAGACCTCAAGAACTTCCGGCCCATCTCTCTGCTCCCCTTCCTGGCCAAGGCCATCGACAAAATCATCAACAGACCGCTGACCCGATACCTCAAAGTAAACAGAATCCGGGACCCTTCCCAGTCAGGGTTCTGCAGCAACCACAGCACCGAGACTGCCCTGATCGTCGCCACCGACGACATCAGGACCCTGCTGGACAATGGTGAGACCACAGCACTCCTCCTCCTAGACCTCTTCTCCGCCTTCGACACCGTCTGCCACCGCACACTACGCGCACGCCTTCACGCCACAGGATTCTGAGACAAGACTCTGGAATGGACCACCTCCTTCCTCTCCGGCCGAACCCAAAGCGTCCGCCTCCCCCATTCCATTCTAAAGCCTTGGAGATCATCTGCAGCGTACCCAAGGGATCCTCCCTCAGCCAGACAATGTTCAACATTTACATGGCCCCGCTCGCACACATCGCTCGACAGCACAACCTCAAAATAATCTCCTACGCCGACGACACTCCACTGATCCTCTCCCTCACCAAGGACCCCATCACCGCCAAAGCCAACCTCCACGAAGGAATGAAGGCCCTCGCCGACTGGATGAAGACCAGCCGTCTGAAGCTGAACTCAGACAAGACGGAGGTCCTCATCCTTGGCTCCAACACTTCAGCCTTGGATGACTCCTAGTGGCCAACGGCACTGGGAGCAGCCTCGACACCCACCGACCATGCACGCAACCTGGGAATCATCCTCGACTCAACGCGCTCAATGACCAAGCAAGTCAAGGCCGTCTCCTCCTCCTCCTTCTTCAACACCCTCTGCATGCTCCGCAAGGTCTATAGATGGATCCCGACAGATACAAGAAAGACAGTCACCCAGGCCCTCGTCAGCAGCAGACTCGACTACGGAAACGCTCTCTACGCAGGAGCCCCGAACCAGCTCATCAAACGACTACAACACATCCAAAACGCCTTGGCACGACTGATCCACGATGTACCATTCCACGGCCACATCACCCCCCACCTAAGAAACCTACACTGGCTCCCCGTCAACAAAAGGATATCCTTCAAGCTCCTCATCCACGCACACAAGGCACTCCACAAGACCGGCCCAGCCTACCTCAAAAGACGGCTCTCCTTCTACATCACCAACCACCAGCTACGCTACGCCGACCTCTCACTCACCACTGTCCTGCGCATCTGAAGAACAACCACCGGCGGGAGATCCTTCTCATACCTCGCCGCCAAGACATGGAACACCCTCCCACTAAGCCTACGACAGACCCAAGACCTGCTGACCTACAGGAGGATGCTCAAGACCTGGCTGTTCGATCAGTAGCGCCCCCCCCCCACCCCAGCACCTTGAGCCCCTGCCGGGTATGTAGTGCACTTTACAAATGACTGATTGATTGATTGATTGAAGGGATATTGTCCGATAAGAG
The DNA here is from genome assembly GCF_964261635.1 of Lissotriton helveticus. Lineage (NCBI taxonomy): Eukaryota > Metazoa > Chordata > Amphibia > Caudata > Salamandridae > Lissotriton > Lissotriton helveticus. The sequence goes on from NC_136063.1 coordinate 88,967,629, forward strand.
GCACAGTCTGTTTTGGGTTTCCCTTCTTTATGAATGGTTACTATGGTGGCTATTCTCTGGTCCCTGGGCAATGTTCCCACCTCCACAGATTCCTCAAACATAGATTTCAGGTAAGGGGAGAGTTTATCAGGTCGCAATTTGTATAACTCAATGGGGAGTCTGTTCACGCCTAGGGCTTTCCCTGAGTTTAAGGAAGGGATTGCTTGCGCTATCTCATCTGTTGTCAATTTGCTGTCCAGAAATTCACGGTGCTCCAAGGAGAGCGAAGGAGCTTAATGTCTTGCAACAATCCCTGAGAGTCTACCTCGGTGTACGAGGTTACCATTGTATAAACAGTCCGGAAATGACTAGCGAATTTGTCAACTATCTCCTGCGAATCTGTGACAGAGATTTCTCCCTCCACTCTGAGTTCCGGGACCAGTCTGCTCGCCCACTCCCGTCTGTCCAGCCACGCAATGAGTTTCCCTGATTTATCCCCCAGTTCGTAGATTCTACCAAGTCACTCCCTACCCAGAGTTTTGGCCCAGTCAGTAACTAAAGCCTAGGCATGGGTGGATTTTGCGGATTGGCAATCCGCGAATTTGCGGATTTGTGAATTTGCGGATTGCAAAAATCCGCAAAATCCGCGAATTCTCGCGGATTTTGCAGATTTTTTTTGTGTTCGCACGGGTTTCTGCAAGTTCGCGAGGGTTTTGTACAATTTCGCAAATTGCAAAATTGTACAAAACCCTCGCGAACTTGCAGAAACCCGTGCGAACACAATGTGCCCAGCCTACTCATGTAACAGACATGCCGGCTGTGTGTGCGCCCTGGAAAGCCCACGGGTGGGGGGTGCACAGCACTTGCATCACCCTCTCTCTGCCTGCCATTGCGCGCATTGAAGCCCGTACATGCCAGTAACCCGATTCAAGGCCCCATTCTCCCGATTTTTTTTTTTAAATCTCCCACTTTGCTCTTCTGAAATGTTGGCATGTATGATGTAACTATTTTACAATGGCGCCAGCAAGCTGCCAGCGCCGTTGTAAAATAGTTACAAAGTTAGCTTGCACAGGAAGCACTTAGATAAAATAAAGCAGCACCTGCTTCGTTTTATCTAGTGGTTCCTGTGCAAGCTAACTTTGTAACTATTTTACAACGGCGCTGGCAGCTTGCTGGCGCCATTGTAAAATAGTTACATGAGTGGGGGTTCAACTTTTGAACCCGTTACGTCCGCGGATTTTTTTTTTGCGGATTTTGCGGGAAATCCTCAAAATTTGCGGATTGCGGATTTCCCCAAAATCCGCGAAATCCGCGGGCGTAACAGATTTCCCGCTCATGCCTACTAAAGCCTTATAACCATGCTGTTTCAGGCTTAGGAGATGTAGCTTCTCTGGTGTCACCCCAGATTCCAGCTCTCTTTCTAAACTATAGATTTCAGCCTCGATGTTCAAAACCTCTTTCTGTTTTTCTTTTTTGCTCCCAGAGATTAATCATAGAGCTTGACCACCAATCACAGTCTTGAATGCTTTCCATAGGGACTGGGATGAAGAGACGGACCCTACATTATCGGAGAAATAAACGTCCATGGCTTCAATAAGATTCCTAAGAATTTTCAGGTTACGTAGGTGCCAAGGATTGATTGGGACCAAGCTCCCTACTTTGCGCTGGTAAAGGACCATGTGGACCCATAACAGTGAGTGATTGGAGATACCCCTAGCTAGGTGTCTTATCTCGGTTACCTAAGTGATTTGTGCAGCTGGCAAAAGTAATCTAAGCGAGAAAGACTGTTGTGCGCCCCAGAATGAAAGGTGTGCTGAATCTGGGCTGGGTGATAAGTTCTCCACCCATCCAGCAGGCCCATGGCTTCAAGAAAGTCAGGCAACCAACAGGAAGAGGACCCCAGTTCCCGCGGGGTGTATTGGTCCAGTGACCCCGAGACCACTGCATTAAAGTCCCCCCCGAAGACCAAGAGGCCGTCCGAAATGGAAAGGAGGACCTTTTCCAGGTCCGCAAAAGTAGCACCCTGAAGGCCAGGAGGAACATAAATGGACATGAAGGAGATGAGATGGCCGTCCCACATTCCCAAAATGCCCACATATTTGCCTCGGTCATCCGCCCACATGGAACTTATAGCAAGGGGAAGGGTGTTTTTCACCATGATACCCACACTCCTGGAGCGGGAGGTAAACCCAGCATGTGCTACCATTTTATAGCCCCCTCTGTGCATAGCTCCACACTGATGCAAAAATTACAACAAGAAATTAACTAAATGTCCCTCTCCCAACAACCCCCCCACCCCGCTGCCCTTCACTCTGGGCGTGAAACTGCCCATTACGAACTTGCAGAGTCCCTGTCGCCCCAGCAAAAAACTAAAAGTAGAAGAAAATAGAGGTGTATTACGCCGTTCCGTTCCCCCCTTTAAGACAAATTATGAAACCCCAAGGGAAAGCCACACCTCAAAGTCTTTAGTCTCAAATAGCCATGAAAAATTCCTCTCCGGTCACCGACAGAATGTCACTCAGTACCTGGCTCAACCCAGAACGGGCCGAGAATGTCTAGATGCACACCAACCCACTGCCATGGTTTCTCCTCCGGTGGGTTGCAACAACTCCTCATCACCTGAGTGACGGTCGTGTGGGCTCCGGGCCTTCCTGCTTTCCATCCAGTCCGCCGCCTCTTCAGGGTCTTCAAAGAACCAGGTTTACCCCTCTGCCTCTATCCAAAGACACGCCGGAAACAACATGGAGTACTTCAGACCTTTTGTCCCTGAGTTCCTTCTTCACTGCCAGGAAAGATTGCCTCAACACTCTAGCCAGCATAGGGCACGGACGGGCTCCTGGCTTTGGGCGCCCCCTGGTAACACTGTGGGCACTTTCAATAACAAAGAACTTGCTAAGACCTTTGGGCTGGAGGTGTTGCAGGATAAGGGCTTTGTTAAAAAGGTCAGGGACTGCCCCTCCGCCCGTTCCCGAAACCTCAAAATGCGCAGAATATTGCGGCAGAGGTACCGCTCATATTCCGCACGCTTTCGCTTGGTAAATTTGCAAAAGAACTGTAGGTCAGAGACTTCTCCCTGAAGCTGTGCAACGTCATCCGTCAAGCTGGTTGTAGCGGCTTTCACCTGCTTTACTTTCTCGTTGAGTTTGGTGAGATCTGCTCTGATTAAGTTTAAGTCAATAGCAAAAGTGTTCATTTTGTGTTCAAGAGAGGATTTGACACTTGTGATAGCTTCCATGACATCTTTGAGGGAGAGTTACTGGTCCTCGTCTCCCTGGTCCCCCAGGGATGCACCTCTAGACTGGCAGCTCTGCATCATGTCCTTGGGCAGAGTGTAACGATCCAGTTTGTTGGACTGCTCGGTTTAGTCCCCCTCGAGCCTGAGGGCTTATTGCTGTCCATATTGGCTGTGTCTCACCTCACCGGTCACCCACTAGTTCTCGGGTCTCGACTCCAATCGGGCAGATGTGGAGGGGAACAGTCGCCCCGACAGGCAGGTGAAGCTTGCCTTGGGGGTGACCGGTCGGTGAATGAAGGACGATGGGGGTGTGGGGTGGTAATCGTGAGGTGTGTCTAGGTGTCCCTCAAGCACCCACTTCCCGGTACGGCAGATGGCGCTGGGTCAATGGCGAAAAACGCATATAAAGTTGGGAATGTATACCAACTTCGAGTTGCAGGCAGAGCAGGACACTTGTTAGCACCAAAGTCGGGGCAGACCGGCACAGTTAATATCGCCACACCCCTGGCCAGATAACTGGACTGCACCAAAGGGGTCTTGAGTTTTGAGAGCAAGACTGCTGATACCAACAAAAAAAAACTACTGGGGAACTCAGAACTGTTAAGGTTACAGTTAAGGTTGCCCGATGCCAAAGAATGGTTTTGTTCCCTTCGCCATGCTCCTATTTTACCTGCACGAGTGGGCGGGGACACAGTTCACCTTTCTAAAAGGCGATGCGTGATTGGGGGTGCCTGTGAGAGCCCAGGCCCAATCAGGCAACTCCTAGGAAGAAAAACAACCTTCAGAAGAACGTTTTAAACGAAAGTGGCCATTTACTACTAGCCTTCGAGACGTCACTGCCAGGGTCAGGCGTACGTTTGGGTGGGCCAGGCCCATGTTTGGGTGGGCCTGGCCTACCCAGCCCACCCTCTAGAACCAGGCCTGCCACCAACATTCTGAGTAGTTTGGTGGGAGGCAAGCTTCCTGCTTTATGCGCAGCTTCTTCTCCTCCAGACCACTCTGTACCATGTACAGCATCAGCACCTGTCCTACTGGCGGCATCTGCAAAGTTAACACCGTAATTGGCCCCAAAGATCCAGGGGCCCAGTTGGAATGTAAATGTGTGTCAGAGTGATTGGCCTATGCATGTCCGCATTGATGGGCCTGTGCATACCTGCAGCTGGCCTGATTTGATTGGCCTGTGCATAGCTACAAACGCACAGTGATCAGCCCGTGCTTGTCTCCAACAGCTGGCCTGTGCAGAGGTAAACATGTTGACAACCTGTGCAGCTGGAGGAGGCTGCGCCAGAGACAGTCACTGAGGGCCCTAAGTCCTGCGACTGATGCTGAGGACCGCAAGTGCTGTGAATATTAGTTTTCACGTGAATCTATACAAAATATCGTACACTGTGCCGTGTTGTGTGATCCCATTCAGAATATTACATAAGGTTTCACGTGAATCTATACAGAATATCACTGTGTTTATCATGTGACACCGTTCAGAATATCACAGATTGTGAGGCATGTGACCTGATGCAGAATATCACAGCCTACATTGTGATCTGACCTCATTCAGATTTGAATATTGCCATGCGTCTCCATTTTGTATATCACAAACTGTGCCTTGATGTGTGACCTCATTCAAAATATCATGGGCTGTGTGTGTTGAGGTGTAGACTCAGCTCTCAATGCCTCTTCAGGTGGGATATTTGCACGTTTAACTAAACTTGACTTTTTAAAATATGTATTACTTCTAAACTGCATTCTGAAACCTGAAATCTATCATTGAAACTCATGTCCTTCTTTTGTTTTTCAGGATGTCAGAAGCACCCTGGACAGGTAAGGCTGGTTTATTGTCCTCCTCTCAGTGTGTATGGAGCAGGTCTGGCTGCAGGGTGGAAATGTCAGTACTGAACTCACACAAACCCACTCTGCTGCCAGAGCAAAAGTACCTCATACAATTATTGTATGTACAACACCTCGTAGCTACTCTCCCGTCTGTAAAAAGCTACAAACAGTGTTGCGGCCCCATCGGCTTCTTCTCAAAACGTCTTTTTATTCTAAAAAAAACTTTAATTGAGTACTCAAGAAAGGCCTTGAGACTTCCATAAACTCCTAATCTTACAGTAACCCCTTCCAATGTTGTTAAAATACCCAGAGTCCCCTGAAACCTTTGTCAGGCCTTTCTATCCTGCCTCCAATGCGGAGGCCTCGCCCCGGGGCTCAGAGACATCATTGGAAGTCACGAAAACCACATCCGCTCCACAGAGACCCGTCCCATCCTTTAATAAGGAAGCTGTGTCCGGCTGTCGAGAGGCCGCTGTCTGTACCTGGTTTAAAGAGTGGAGATAAGGTATTGTGGCTCTGTGCCTGGGAGTGAGCCTTTAGTGAAACAGAAGCAGACATGACTGGGTGTATCTCGGGTAATCAGTAAACATTTGAAACCGCTCATTCCGAGACAAGAATGGTATAGTGGAGGCCCTTTTAATTTAGTTCTTCCACTGAGACAGAAGATGCAACTGCTGACGTACAATAGTGTAAGACATTTCATACCCAGTCCCTATATTTCACTTTTTTCTTTTTAACTTTATTTTTGGTTATACAACGTGTATATATAAACATTCCCCCCTGAATTGACATCAATGAAAAGACTTGCATACAGTTCGATGACCTCATTATGGCACTAAAGGGTACAGGTATCACAGGTCAGGCCGAGTCCCTGAGGAATGAGTGAAGCATACTATAAACAGGAGATGAATATGAACATGAGGAAGCAGCCGAGCTCTACACAATATCCAGATCTAACAGTCCCTCTCCCCCTCCCCCTCCCCATCAGACCCGACCCCTCTGGCGTGAACAGTTCATCACTGGTCCCCTCCGATTCACTCATGGACATCCCCGTAGTACACATGACCCGCCAGGCAAGTAGGTCGTCCTGCAGTTTCTTGTCCCTGCGGGTACGCTGCATATGGGTCTCCTCTGCCAGGGACCACTCCCGAACATCTCTAAGCCATACAGGGACCTCAGGAGCCCTCCGCCCCATCCAGGTAATCGCTACCCTACGTCTCGCCAGGACCAACATAAGCTGCAATAGTTTGTAAGAGAGGTTCCTCTTCCTAGGGCTAGGGACCAGAGCCAGCAGACAGTGGAGCGGGTTCAGGTCTATCCGAAGGCCGGTAGTGCCTATTATACGTACCACCACGTCCGTTCAGAAGCTCCTGACTAATGCGCAGTCCCAGGCCAACTGTAGGAACCCCGCCCCCTCCACCCCACATCTGGGGCAGGTGTCCTCCCTATCCCCTGAAATACGCTTCAAGGAAACCGGAGTCAGATAAGTGCGGTGCATAAAGTTAAAGTGCGTGAGCTTGAACCGTGCATTGCATGATACCTTACGTGTGAGGCTCCCTATACGCTTGCGCTGCCCCTGGTCCAAGGCGGCTCCAAGATCTGTCTCCCAGGCCCCTCATGAGGGCTGGACCGGCGAAGCTGAATCCTGTTGCATGGCTGAATACAGCAAGGAAATCAATCTGCGCCCTCTACCACAGAAAAGAATGATGTTCAGGGTATGGGAGATTGGGGGCGCTTTTGGGAATTGGGGCCAGGCCGCTTTCACCACCTCTTGGAGGACCCGGTAGTGTAGATATTGCCCCCCTCCTAGCCCAAAGGCCTCCTCTGCCTCTTCAAAGGACACGAAGGACTCACCGGGGTAAAGGTCAGCCAAGGTCTCACAGCCTCCCGCCCGCCAGTCCCGAAAGGACATGTGCTCCTCCATGGCGACTATAGGGGCCAGGAACCACACCGGCAGCTCCCTATGGAAGGGGGCTCGTCTCAGTACCCTCTCCACGAACCGTTGCCAAATACTGCCCGTTTGACGTACCACATACGGTAGGACCGCATCGGCTCCCCGTCCCCGCATTAATGCGACCTGTAACGTCCGTTCATTTGCTCTACCGGCCAGAAGTTGCATCTCCCAACTATCCGCGCCCGCGAACCACCGTGCTGCTGGTAGTAGTTGTGCCGCGTAGTAGTACAAATCAAACCTCGGCGCCTCCAGACCACCCTCCTCCCAGCTTTGGACAATGGTGTGTCGAGTAACCCTGCTACGTCGTCCCGCCCAAAGTAGAGACGTGAGCAGTGTGTTAAGTGTGCGGAATACTCATGGGGGAGAGGGCACAACGAGCTCTGGAGGACGTACAGCGTCCTGGGGAGCATCACCATCTTTGCGACGGCTAGTCGTCCCATAAGGGAGGGCGGCAGTGTGTTCCAAAAGGTTACTGACTGTTGTAGGGACATAAGAATCCTATCTACGTTCCGGGCTACCAACTGTGCATCTGTCTGGGCCACCTGAATTCCGAGATACCGGAATGCCTCCTGTTCCCAGTGCAGCCCAAGGCTCGGCAGGTCCGTTAGCGGCCCGAAGATCAAGGACTTCCCACGGTTGATCTTCAGACCCGAAGCATCCATAAATCAGTCTAGTTGCTACAGCAGAATGGGCAGCGATTCCCGCGGGGCCGTTAGATAAAAAAGTGCATCATCCGTGTATAAGGACACCACATTACAAGTGTCACCTACTAGGATACCCCACTTCGCCATTTCCAATCGGACTCGAACTGCCAAAGGCTCTATTGCCAGTGCAAAGAGGAGCGGCGAGAGGGGACACCCCTGTCGCGTCCTCCGTCCCAACCGCCATTCCTCCGACCGTGCCGCACCCAATCTCACCCTGGCACGGGGGCCCCATACAGTATGCGGACCCTACAACAGAAATTGGGGCCCAGCCCCATCACATGGAGGACCTTCAGCAGGTACCCCAGTCAACTGTGTCGAACGCTTTAGCTAGATCGATCGACCCTATGACCATCTGCTCCTCCCTATCTCGAACCTCATGTAGAATGTGATTCAACCTCCGTAGGTTCATGGCAGTGTTGCGCCCCGGGATAAAACCACATTGGTCCGGGTGTACCAGTTGGGCCATATGTGGCGACAGCCGTGCCGCTAAGAGTTTGGTCAAAATCTTCGCGACCGTGTTTATCATGGTGATGGGGCAGTACGCCGCCGGATCACACCTGTCTCCCCCCAGCTTCAGGATCATACAAATTTTGCCCTGGTTCATACTAGGGGGATGGGTTTCACATTCGAAGGCCTCCAGATACACCTGTAGGAGGAGACGGGCAAGGGTATCCCCAAATGCCTGATAGAATTCCGGAGGGAAGCCATCACTCCACTGGGATTTAGCCCTCGGGAGGCTGGCCATTGCCGCCCGCACCTCACTCAGCGTCGATGTTTCATCCAATTCCTCCAGCGCTGCCCTCGGAAGGGTCCAGAGGGTCAATTCCTGCAAATAAGGGAGGTACAAGGTCTCAGTGACCGCGGGGTCCGCAGCATACACTTCTTGCAGGTGGGATTGGAGGACTCGGAGAATGCCCACCTCGGAGTGTACCACGCTTCCCGTAGGTCCCCGTAGGGCCACTATCCTCTCCAGGGTGAATTCACGCCTAAGGATCCAGGCCAACAATCGGCCTGATTTGTCACCTTCCCTGTGGAGACGTTGCCTGTATTGGCCAAGGGTATATTTGTCTAGCCGGTCTAAAATGTCATGTACACAGGACCGGGCCGCCTGTTCCGTCTCCCGATGCAAGTCATCAGAGTACGGCAACGTTTGCTGGTGCAGCAGATTATCCTCTGCCTCATGTAGATCATGGAGAAGCTGCTTCCGGACCCTATAGGTGAGGCCCATACACTCGCCCTGTATCACCGCCTTCAGGGCGTTCCACCTGGTAGAGTAGGTGAGGGCTCCCCCCTCCCAATTCAGATCTAGATAGTTAGTAAGGCCGGTCTGTGCATGATCCCTCCCCTCCCCTCCTGGTCCTGTAAGAGGTCTCCCGGCATCCTCCAGGTCCGAGGGCGGCAGGGCTGCCTCTCCCAACTCAATACGCATGCCACTGGGGAGTGGTCAGACAAGAAACGGGCCTGATGGATAATCGCTAAGGAGATAGATGCATCCATGTTTGCAGCCAAGACCCTGTCCAATCTGCTGTGTGTGTTATGAGTGGGGAAAAACATGTGTACAATTTTTGGGTCGGGTGTCTCAGGCGCCACACATCACTAGCTCCTAAATTCGCCATTACCTCCCTGAGCCGTGTTGTCATTTGCGGCTTTGTGCCTGCGCGGGGTGGTAGCCTATCTAGTTCGGGGTCCAGGACACAATTAAAGTCCCCTAACAGGGGGTCCTTCAGATCCGGAATAAGGACCTCTTGCAGGGTTAGAAAGAATTCGGGGTCGTCTACATTGGGTGCATATGAATTTAACAGTGTAAGATCTCTCCCATCGAGCTTCGCCCGCAGGAGCAGGTACCTGCCGTTGATATCCGCCTCCACATACTGGATGGCAAATGGGACCCCGGGTGCCAACCTCATCCAGGACCCCCCTAGCGTAAGTAGCAAAGGAAGAGTGAAACAGGCCCACCACTTTTTTCCTAGCTTTTGGGCACCCTCATCATCAAGGCACGCAATGGAAACCCCATGTCTACGGAAGAAGGACAGGACTCTATGCCTCTTGACGCATGTGCCCAGCCCCCTCACATTCCAACTTAAAAACTTAAATCCCATGGCCGATCGCGTGGCCCACCCGGGGCTACAGCTCTACTTCCTATCACCCGCCTACCCCGTGCCCGAACTGTAATACATCTGATGCCTGTAACAATTCCCCCAACATCCCCTCCCAAAACCCCAACCACCCCCCTCCCACGAGCAATATTCCTGCAACAACCAAACATGCTGAAATGCCCTTCCCCTGCTGGTGCCATGACGTACACAGCGAACCCATCTACCCAATGTACCAATCACCCCACCAATTAAAGAAAGAAAACCCCTCCCCCCATTCAGCCCCCAGCACTACCAACTAATTCAACAGTCATGTGTGGCTCAGACACATGTGCTGCCAGAGCCCCCACCACGGGCCCACCCCCCCTACAAGGCCAAGTGTGTCCGAATATGGCCCCACAGTGTCCCCTATAGGATGTGACCCTCAGGGCCGGGTCTCAGCCGTAGCCGATGATTCCCCCACCGTCTCAGGGATCGTGTCGACAGTGGGCGGGAGAGCATCCACAGGGGGCGGCAAGGTGTCCGGTACTAGCACCTCGTCCCGCGGTTTATTTGCTCGTGCTCCCGGAAGATCCCCGGACCCCGAGGGTTCCAAGCGGAGGGCTCCATCACCCCCCACCGTGGCTTTTTGCCTCTCCTCACGAGCAGCATCTCTAGTCGAGCGCCGGCGTCTGGATCCACGGTTCCTCGCAGGACGTGTCCCCCACGCACTTCTGGAACTACCACGTTCGCCAGGCGGGAGTGCGTCTCCCCTGATCTCCATCCACTCCACCTCTTCAGGACCATCAAAAAAGTGAGCCTTGCCCTGGGATATGACCTTAAGTTTAGCGGGGTAGAGTAGCATATATTGGAGGATCATTACTACCCAATTGCCTGGTGTGACGGTGATTTTAAATACTTACGGATACACATCGAAAAGGATAGGGATGAACTACTACTGCGTGCCAACTATGGCACTACTATGAACTGCATTACTGACAATATTGGACGTTGGATTACCTTACCACTTTCTATGGCAGGTAGAACATCACTGATCAAAATGGTAATCCTCCCACAACTACTTTACCTTTTTTTGAAAATTCCGTTCTACCCTGGCAGGTCCTTTTTCCAACAGCTCCGTTTAGAGCTCATTAAACTTGTGTGGGGCGGGAAATCCCCGCGTTTAAGGTGGGATTCCCTGACTCTGCCCTATTCTCAGGGCGGTTTTGGTGTGCCGGATTTTGAACTATATTATCAGGCAGCTCAAGCCCATTATACCTATTTCTGGGTGCATCAACCTAGATATATGCCTCAACTTGCAGCTGAGCACTGGCTAGCCCATCCCATCCCAATTGAAGGCGCACTTTACGCTGTGGTACCCGGCAGGGATAAAATGCCCACAACAGTACTAAGCACGGTTACCGCATGGTCCCGGCTGGCTGCGTGACTTGAAGTGGAGTTGGTCTATGCCCTGTTACTGCCACTGGCCTACCACCCAGACATTCCCCTATTGCAGGAGGCGGGATTCCGCAGATTGCTCCACAGGATTCACGTGGTAACCTGGGGGGACCTCTATCACAATGGTACATTTCGCTCCATGGAAACTTTGTATGAAGGTAAACAACCAACCCCACTTGACAATTTTTTGTACATCAGGCTCCGTCAAGGACTTAAAGCACTCACACCCGACTTTCCAAATGAACCTCTGGCCTTAGTTCCTTTACAGCTTATACTCCAAAATGATAACCCTAGCAAGCTGGTATCGACAATATATCGGACAGTGCACACACACATAGATTATCCTCCTGTGGCGGCAAAACTGAAATGGGATTTAGAACTAGACTGACCCCTCACTGACAAGCAATGGGTTTTTTGCCTCCAGCAAACAGAACGCATCCCAGCTAGCAGTAGACATAGAATTATACACTACAAATTCTTACATCGCCTATATTACACTCCAGCCCGGTTGTGTAGACTTCGACTCCGCACTACTGACAACTGTGATCGATCCCATGCCCCGGGAGCTGACTTTTTACACCTTGCGTGGACCTGCGATGCAGTCCAACTTTACTGGGTTCAGGTGCTGGCTGCGCTGTCCAACATGATTCACACTGACATAACTCCCACTACGGTGCTGGCGCTCTTGGGGTACGTAGAGCCCCTACAGGCAGCGCACCACAAGTTTGTTGCGCTGGCTCTCCTAGTGGCGAAAAGAAGAGTTGCATGTCGATGGGGCAGGGGCAGGGCCCCTAAATTCAAGAACTGGCTCAATGATCTAATTTATTGCCATGAACAGTTAGACACATACTCTGAGATGTTGCAGACGGCTTCACTGCCCTGTGATATATGGGCCCCTTTACGTGGCTACCTATCTAGGGAAAGTGCTGGAACCGGAGTGGGATCGCTGGTGTAATGCCCCCCCCCTTGCCGTCACATCTGGACACTTCCCACCATATGGTCGGCTGAGAGGTACCTGCATGCTATCCGAGGTACCATGTGGGCCACTTCTCACAGGCTCTTTGAGTTGTGGACAATGGTCTTACAGGCGGACACTAAACCTTCCTATTATAGCGCCTTTCTGTCAGAACTTACTTAAGTGGAACTTTTTATATCTCAACATATTGCTACTGTGCTGCCTCTCTCGCATGGGATATCTTTCGAGGTTTCGAAGCCGCTCTATGATACAATGTATGATTGACTGCACTGTCTTAATGCCTAATGTTAATGTTATATCGAGATACTGTGATGTATGTACTGTTGATCAGAATCTATTCGCATATATTATGTACATAGCACTCCATGGTGAAGGTTATCGATGAAAAACCCAAAAATAAAGTTAAAAAAAAAAAGAAATAGGTTTGTAAATCTAAACCTATTTAGATATTCCCTCTAGGGAAGCCGGCTAATTTACTTCACATCACACTATGGTACCTTTCAAATAAAGCAACACATTCTCATGTGAGCTTTGGAACAGGCATGCCAAAAATATTGCAAAATATACAATATTATAATCAAAATAGTGCTTAATGTACTTTTCGTAGTGCACCGTTCAACTAAACCAAATAGAGAAAATTCTCCTCATTACCTGTCTACACAAATTGCAATTCGCATATACAAACCTTTACAAATCCAAAAGTTGGCCAACACAAATTCCAAAGTTCCAAAGCTACAGTAAGCGTTACTAAACTACCTTACTCTTCCAAAGCTACAGTAAGGGTTACTAAACTACCTTACTCTTACCAATCAAAAAGGTTATCCAAATTCTAACTGCCAAGTTCTAAATGACCTAACGGTCTCTTTGTTTTTTTTTAATACTCACGCCAAAAAGGTTCTCAGTCAGGAGTGACATCATGTGGAGGATCAAAATCAGGAAGAGCAGAAATACACTGGGCTGCAGAGACGAAGAATCCCCAGAATCCCTGTGCACAGAGTACCTTCTTAGTAGAATCCTGTCTTGTCCTCCTCAGTAGATTTCTTTCTCCTGACAAGATCACTCCTTCAAAAAGTCACTTCTCTGATGAAACCCGCGTTGGCCGTGCCATCAGAAGAACTGAAATCTTCATTCTCAGGGGTCTTACTAATATCAATAAAGAACTTGACACAGAAGCTGAAATATGAAAAGACATCTTTATTAACCCCTTCCATGCTCATGACGAGCTCAGCTCGTCATGAGGCACAGTTGAGCTGTGCTGATGACGAGCTGAGCTCGTCATGAATAATAGGATTCAAGGAGCTGCAGCACAGAGGGGGAATTACTGCAGCAGTCAAGGTGTTAAATGATGTAATAAATGAGGCCACGTCACACAGAAGCCGTAGCAACTGAATGAGGTAGTCTAAAGAGTACAGAGCATAGAGGTCTTTTATATGCTTAGGGTTACAAACTCAGCATAAAAGAAAGGGGCAGTCCTAGCTTTTGCAAGCATGCAAAATACCTAATATGGACATACAAGATCTGCAAAATATTAGCCAATAGAAAAACATCATGTAAACAGAATGTCCCCCTTACATCGTGTTTCTGCCCTACCCATAAGTCAATCAATTACAGCACTTATAGGTCAATCAGTAATGGCAGAACATGTCTGTATGCAGTTAGGCCAGCTAGTGTCTGAGATTGCTTTCAAAGCAAGGACAGAGGGGGGGTTTTCTACACGTTGCAGTCCAAAGGGCAGAAACACTTCATGAATAGAGCAGCCTGTGTAAAGGCAACACAAAATTAAGTTTGAATGTAAATTGAAATCAAAATTAAGGAACCTCAAGTGGGTTCTGTGGGCATGGCACACAGGGATGTGTGCCATGTCGACTCTCTGTTTGGTTCTGTACCTAGACACGCAGCCTGCAGAGGCAGTGTGTGGGTGTCGGAGTACAGGGCCCCTGAGGGTGGCACAATCAGTGCTGCAGCCCTCAGGGGTCTTTTCTAGTCACCATGCCCTGGGTACCTAGGGTCCCGTTTACTAGGGGCTGACAGGTGGCCAGAGATGCCAGTTGGGTTTTGTTGTAAAACAGTTTTTAGGGAAGGAACACAGGCCCTGGGCCCCTGGTTGGCAGGAGCCCAGGGCACACTCAGTCAAAGCACATCAGCAGTCAGAAAAAGTGGAGGCACACCAATGCAAGAAAGATGGCACTTTCTCACACAACCCCCCCCCCCCCCCCCCAAACGAAAGGTGATGAGACTAACCTTGCCCTAGGGAGTCTTCATTGTCTAAGTGGAAGAACCTGGAAAGTCCATCTGCTTTGGCATGGGCAGTCCCTGGTCAGTGTTCCACTTCAAAGTCCATTCCCTGTAGGGAGATGGACCATCTCAATAGTTTTGGATTTTCCCCTTTCATCTGCATTAGCCATCTGAGAGGTCTGTGGTCAGTTTGAACCAGGAAGTGAGTTCCAAACAAGTAGGGCCTCAACTTCTTCAGGGACCAAACCACAGCAAAGGCCTCCCTCTCAATGGCACTCCAACGCTGCTCTCGGGGGAGTAGCCTCCTGCTTATAAAAGCAACAGGTTGGTCTTGGCCTTCCTCATTAATCTGGGAGAGGACTGGTCCTATCCCCAGCTCTGAGGCATCAGTCTGTACTATGAACTGCTTGGAGTAGTCTGGTGCTTTTAGAATGGGTGCTGAGCAGATTGCTTCTTTCAGGGTGTCAAAAGCCTTTTGGCAGCTAACATTCCAGTTCACTTTCTCGGGCCTTTTGTTGGATGTGAGTTCTGTGAGGGGGGCCACAATGGATCCATATCCCTTCATAAACTTTCTGTAGTATCAAGTCAAGCCAAGGAATGCCCTGACTTGGGTCTGGGTGGTTGGAGTTGCCCAGTCCAGGATGCTCTGGATCTTGGGCTGTAAGGGTTGGACCTGGCCCCCACCAACAAGGTGGCCTAAGTACACCACAGTGCCCTGCCCTATCTGGCATTTGGATGCCCTGATAGTGAGCCCTTCAGATTGCAAGGCTTGAGTACCTTCCCAGGGTGAATCAGGTGATCCTGCCAGGTGGAGCTAAAGACAGCAATATCATCCAGATAGGCTGCACTAAAGGATTCCAATCCAGTCAGGACTTGATTCACCAAACTCTGGAAGGTGGCAGGGGCATTCTTTAACCCAAAAGGCATCACAGTGAACTGGTAGTGCCCATCAGGGATGGAGAATGCGGTTTTCTCTTTTGCTCCTGGGGCCATGCCAATCTGCCAGTACCCTGCAGTTACGTCAAAAGTACTAAGGAATTAGGCTGTCCTTAGTTTGTCTATCAACTCATCTGCTCTTGGAATGGGGTGAGCATCTGTCTTGGTGACAGAGTTGAGTCCTCTATAGTCCACACAGAACCTCATCTCTCTCTTTCCACCCTGTTGATGAGGTTTGGGGACGAGAACCACTGGGCTAGCCCAGGGGCTCTCAGAGGCTTCAATCACCCCTAGCTCCAGCATCTTGCTGACCTCAGCTTTGATGCTTTCCTTGACTTGGTCTGATTGTCGATAGATTTTGTTTTTGACAGGGTTACTGTCACTAGTGTCCACATCATGGGTACTTATAAATCAATGTGGAAAGGATCACTGGTCCTGCATAACCAAGGTCTGCAGGTGGATCGGTAGGTGTCTCCCAAATAAAAGACCATCATACACGTGTTTTTTCAGAGTCGTGTAGCGGTATATGATGTGTCCCCGTTTCTTGTAACACGTGTCCGTGCGTAATCCTTGGGTCAGTTTTTGTTTGCACCCTCCGCCAGGAGGTTGTACCATTGGTTAAAACAGTAGTGATGGTGAATAAGTGAAATAGTGCTATAAATGGGTTTTAAAATACCCGGACAGCCAGAGGTTCAACTTTAATATTTCTGGATTCGGGTAAAAGGTTAAGGCGTGTCGCTATGGAATTATTTAGGAATTCTAGCGCACTAATCTTGTGAGGTTAAAAGTGGTTGACATGTTTCAGCCTTATCTGCCTATTGGTCAGTCGGCTTTCCTCAGGACCATAAAGTGATTAAGTGAAAAAAAGGGGAAAAGGTAAATTTGTAACCTGATTCGTTTTGTGGTAGTAGGTCACATTGTACCTCTACATTATGTAAGACTTGTCTCCTAGGGAACCATGGCAGTTAGGGGGAGGCTTCACTCTAGCCTTCAAACACCCGTCTAGCAGCTTGTGCTGTCTCTGCCCTCAGCTGCTTTAAGCTCTTCCCTAGTGGGTCCCCATGGACCCAGGAGTCCTGCCTGGTAAGGCTCAAGCTCCATGGGCTCAGTTCCCTCTAGGGTTTAAAAGTCCTCTCCCTGAGGAGAGGGTCCTGAGATGGTTGCTGTGTAGAAGCTAGTTCCACAGTCTTCTGGCTTTTTTTCTTGGTTGGTTGGGCTATACTTTCAGGCTCCAAACCTACTTGTTCACCCTTCTTTTTGCTCTGTGCACTGGTTTACAAACACACCAGTCTAGGGATACCCAGCATTGCTGCATGGGTTACTTGCTCAACTTCAGCCCAGGTCGCGGTTTCCAGATCATTTCCAAGCAGACAGTCAGCTGGCAATTGTGGAGAGACCACTACCAGTTTCAGACCAGTAACCTCCCCCCAACCTAGTGTCACCATAGCCATAGGACGTTTCGTGGTAATGCTGTCAGCATTGGTGACTGGGTAAGTTTTCCCAATCAGATATTGCTCTGGGGACACCAGCATTTCTTTCACCATAGTGATGCTGGCACCTGTATCCCTCAGGGCTTCTACTCTAGTTCCATTAATTTAGGGGTATTGCAAATACTTCTTACAGTTGGGTGGCCAACCAGCTACAGTGGCCAACTCTATATCCCCCAAGGAGACTAGACTAGCTTTAGTGTATTCCCAGATTTGCTCTGGGCACTCCTCTGATCCCATTTGCAGATTTACTGTCCCTGGAGTAGCTGTATTGGGTGCCTTAGGGGCTTTGTTGTAGGGGCAGTTTTTTATCTACAGTTAAATGTCCCAACTTCTTACAGTTGTTACAATAGGCCTTGTTAGGATCAAAGTTTCTCCCCCTATAGGGCTGAGGCACATAGGGAGTAGTTTGGGACCCACCCCCCTGTACAGGTGTTTGGGGCCCTTTGGAAGACTCAGACTTTTTATCTTGGGGATTCTCACCGCCTTTCCCCTGGGGGTGTTTTATAACTACCTTCTTTTGGTCACCCCCAGTGGCTGTCCTTGTCACCCTAGTCTTGACCCAATGGCCTGCCTTTTTCCCCAATTCTTGGGGAGAAGTTAGACCTAGGTCTACCAAATGCTGATGCAACTTTTCATTTGTGCAATTACTTAAAATGTGTTCCTTCATAAACAAATTATAAAGTCCAGTAAAATCATGCACACTGTGTCCAGTTAACCAGCCATCCAGTGTCTTTACTGAGTAGTCCACAAAATCTATCCAGGATTGGGTCTGGGTTTTGTGAGCCCCTCTGAACTTAATTCTGTATTCCTCAGTGGTGAGTCCAAATCCCTCAATCAGAGTTTTCTTTGTGAGGTCATAAGATCCTGCATCTGGCCAGAAAGGGTCAGAAGCCTGTCTCTGCAGTTACCAGAGAACAGTTCCCAGAGACGTGCTCCCCCCAGAGAGGTTTGTTTAGTTTTCTGATGTCACAAGCCCTCTCAAAGGCTGTGGACCACTTGGTGATGTCATCACCTTCCTCAAATTTAGGGACCATCCCTTTGGGGATTTTAGGATCATAAGATTGCTCTCTATCCTTGTTATTGGTATTGCTGCCACCAGAGATGGGGGCTAAGCCCATCTCTTTTCTTTCTTTTTTTAGAGCCAGGAGTCTGGGTCTCTAGGTCTAATCTTTTGGCCAACTTTGCTAAGTAGTTGTCCTCTTCACTGGGGTCCTCCCCAATGTGTTCTCTGTGGCCCAGCCCACCTGTGTGGGTTCCAGGCTCCCAGAGGCTGACCCTTGGAATCAAGGGTTCAGGGACCCCTTCTTCCCTAGAGATGATGGGGGATCAGTATTATCCTCCTCATCCACTTCCTCTAGTCAGAGGAAGTGGATGAGGAGGATAATACTTATCCCCCCATGTTCAGAGGGGTGGCCTTTTGCATACTCAGCGGTACAAAAGGGGGTGGTGATTGACGGAGCATCTGAATCAATCAAACACTCACACCCAGTCAAAAGATCTAGGTTTAATCCATCAATGTTCTTTAGCCCACTCTGCCACCCCAGTTCAGACATGGCTATAGGCAAATCAGTCTGACCCTGTGCCTCATGGGAACAGTCCAGCCGGAACTGCCAAGCCATGTCTTCCCTGGACCGGAAACAAGCTTCCGAGGACCGGTTTCTGGCATTCCAGCCGTCTTCAGCCCGGCTTGCTTGAATCCAGTGGCAAAGTGAGCAAAAGACTCACGTCTGAGCATACCCTGCCACACTTATGGCGGCTAAAAGCGGTACAAAAGGGGGTGGTGATGGACGGAGCATCTGAATCAATCAAACACTCACATCCAGTCAAAAGATCTGGGTTTAATCCATCACTGTTCTTTAGCCCACTCTGCCACCCCAGTTCAGACATGGCTATATGCAAATCAGTCTGACCCTGTGCCTCATGGGAACAGTCCAGCCCGAACTGCCAAGCCATGTCTTCCCTGGACCGGAAACAAGCTTCTGAGGACCGGTTTCTGGCATTCCAGCCGTCATCAGCCCTTTTGCATACTCAGACAGGAGCTCCTTGAGCCCTTGTTTGGTTGGATGCAGGCCCATGACTATTTTTTTCACTTTGCATAGGGACCTCAATTCCTTGAAGTCCAAGTGCAAGTAGGGTGTGAGGTTGAGCTCCTCCACCATGTCTGTGTTATCAGTACTAACAGCTGGGTTTTCTTGAGACATTCTAACCTGATAGTTCTAACCCTCTACCCCAATTATAGTGACTTTTATGTTTCAAAATTCTAATGGGACTTAAGCAAGGCCCTACCAGACTTTTAGTACTTTGGAAAAATCCATTTCAGAATTCTAAAGGCAATTTATGAGTTCTGTTGTGTGATCAGATGGTAGCCAAGTAGTCCAACAAATGCAAGTTTGTATCCCATCGCTGATCCACCAATGTGAGAAAGTGGCTTTGTATATACTGGACCAGAAGGAGGTACAGTGTACACAGAGTCCACAGACCCCAGAGGTATAACAGAGGTTAAAGTCAGGACTGACATTACTCTCCAAAGTGGTAGCTTGGTCGAGCAGTAAGGCAGTACCAGAGGACAGTGTAAAGCATTTGTTGTACACACTCAGTCAGCAAATGATTTCACACACTCAAGGACTGAACTCCAGGCCAATTGTTTTTATATCCAAAAGATATATGTTTTATATTTAGAACCAACAGGCATAAAAATATACTTTTCTAGATTTGAATACTCCCATGTAATTGCGTTGCAAAGATGCAATAAACTTTGTGAACACAGTAGATACAGGGGTTGCAGTAGGCAACACAATTCTAAACAAGCAATAGCATTGAATTCAATGAGTTTCCATCATATAAGTACAATTGATTACTTTGTTGATTACTTTTGTAATCCCAGGACTGGGTCTGAGATTCAGGCCTAGGGTCTGAGCTGAAACCAATTTAGCAAAACCGAGTTAGTCACTGTAGTAAATTTTCAGGAATATAAAGCTGTTTTAAAAGCTCACACTTAGAAACTTTTCAATAGAAATCTGGCAATGTTATCCAACGGGAGAAAATTCAGGTTGCAGGTAAAGAATGATCTTGTTACTTTTGGAATCCAGTACTGGTCTCCTAGGGCCAGCCCTGGGGTCTACACTTAAAGCAGGTGAGTAATTGTGTTTCAGTACTTTGTACGATTTTTAAAGAATATTTCAAGTTTTCAAAAGTAGACAGAAGAAATTTCAGAGAAAAGCAGACAATGGATTCCTATGGAGAAAATACAGGTTACCAGTAAATACGGTATGGATTACTTTAGCGATTCAGTACTGGGCTACAAGGTACAGTACTGGCTTCTCCCCTGAACACAGGTGAGTACTTCGGAATTCGGGTGATTTTATATAAATATTTTTAGTTTCCAAAATCTCACACTTCGAAGATTTTTTGAGTCAAACCAGTCAATGTTATCCAATGGCAGGTAAGTGAGTTATCGGTTTCCAGGTGAGTACTTGGCTGGTGAAGTCAGGGTTCTGGGCATAGACTCAGGGGTCCCCCAGTGTCAGGTAAGTAGAGTTAGTTCACTCCCAGCGGCACAGGGGCGGCCGGGTGCAGAGGTAGTTAGGCCCAATGTTATCCAATGGAGGATAGGGGGCCTCCGGTTGGTGGCTGCTGGCTAGCAGGCCACGCGGCTGTGGGAGCTGGGCTCCTAGTCACTTGCTCAGGGCAAGGGGGGAAGTAGAATAGGACCAAGGTAGCACAGCCAACGGCACTCGGGCGGCTGTGTGCAGGGTGCATTTGAGCCGTCGGACGCTCAATGTTATCCAATGTTAAAGGTCAAAAGGGAACAAAGGCTGCAGGTTCGGGGACGATGACTCTCCAAGGGTGACCAGCACTTTGAGAGGTGATTTGGGATCTTGGAGCACAGGTAGGTACCCCAAAGGGAGGCACAGGGAGCTGTGGGGCGCCGGGTGCAGGGGTGTCTTTGGGTGTCGGAAAAGCTTACCCTCGGCTGTTCGCGGTTGGGGTGGCCCCCGGTTCTGCGTCTGCAGGCGTATTCTGGTTCATTAAGGTGGGTCTTTGGGTACTGGACTTCGGGTCCGAGTCGCCGGTGGGACGTCCTCGTGGTCCTGGTTCAGTTGGGGCTGGCATCGGCTGGTGCAGAGTGGGCTGGTCCGGAGCTTCCTGGCTGGCACCAGGGGGGTTCTTGCAGCAGAGCGTCTGCTGAGGGGAGTCCCAATCTTTAGGAGGGTCAAGGCAGGCAGGTCCTCTGGGTTTCTCAAGGTCGCTGTCCGCAGGAGTCGCCGGGATTTAGGCAGGAGCAGGTTCCAGGATCGACAGGCGGGTAGGGCTGGGGCCAAGTCAGTTGTTGTCGTCCTGTTGTTAGTAGCTGCACGGCGGGTCTTCTTCTTGATCTTCTTTCTTCTTTGGTTATCGGTATCTAAGGAAGGAAGGTTCAGGGAGCCCCTAAATACTGAATTTAGGGGCGTTACAGGAAGGGCAAGTACAGGGACCAATGGGTCCCTGTCCTGGGGTGGGTACACCCCCTAACCTCCTCTCCTGTGGGAGGGGGAGGCAGGAGCCTAGCTGGGATTGGGCAGGGTCCCACATCTTCAAGATGGCCGGAGCCCGGGGTCGTGCTTCACCTCGCCTCCCCCACCTGAGGGGTGGGGTTGGCATCGGCTGGCACACCCCCCTCCTGACGTAGTTTTTCCCGCCAGTCTTCTCGCCAGAATGGGGTCAGGACGGGTGGGGGCTGGTTGCTGGGTACAGCAACTGGTCTGGAGAAGCTCACAGAGGCGGTATGCCTTTTAAGCTTCCCCCTTCCCATCCTGGGGGAGGAGATCTAGCACCTCGCCCAGGATGTGCATTGTTGCAGGCCCAGGAAAGCGGGGGCTCTCCTACCCAGGGGTCCAGCACCATGTCTGCTGGGTGGCAGCCTCTGCAGCTGCCCAGCCCAGACGTGGATTGTAGGTTAGGTTTTCAGGGGGCATCTCTAAGATGCCCTCTGGTGCGTTTTACATTAAATCCCACACTGGCATCAGTGTGGGTTTAATGTGCTGAGAAGTTTGGTACCAAACTTGTCAGTCTTCAGTGTAGTCATTATGGTGCTGTGGAGTTCGTAATGACGACCTCCCAGCACCATATACTCTTAATGGCATCACTGCACTTACTGTAATAAAGTTATATTAAATTAACCACAAGGCCCATAATGCATCAATCACTGACCATGTCATGAATGATGTAATATGTGACATCATCAGCAGTGGATTGCGGGTGCGCGATATATAGTTATTGCAACTAACTATATATGGAATTTCATTGGGTTTTATGTCAATAAAATGTCCAGCTAACTATATAGGAGGAATTTCAATGGTTTTTTATATGTTAATTCCTAACTATATAAGGTCTAAAACCTATGTTTTTTTAGTGAATATATATATATATATATATATATATATATATATATATATATCCAAAGACTGCAATTCCTACTACTTCCACCGCAGCGGGGAAGAAGGAGAAACTGACCACTTCATTAGGCAAGATGTTTTTATTCGACATTTACACCCAGTACAGCTACAGCAGATTATGCGTGTGTATATATATATATATTACCTACTGGCAGTTGCCAGTAGGTAGTTATAGTTAGAACCTAGTTTCCATAGGAAAAACATTTTTTGATTTGCTAATAACTTTGGTGTCGTTTGACAAATCTTCGCGAAATTTAAAAAAAAAGAAAAGTCTATCCAGGTCAGCTCCTATCCTGAATGTTTGAGGATGATTTGTCAAGCGGGGGCTGAGAAATATGGGGGGGTCCCAAAATGCGTTTTCCCCATGATATTTTCCAGAGGAAATTTTGAGGCAGTCTACAGCCCGAACTGTTGAACAGAATTACCCCAAATTTGGCAAAAAGGTAGCGCTTGGTTCAGAAAGCGACCTTTTTTTTTAAATTGTGTAAATCCATTCAGTAGTTGATGAGAAAATCAAAAAATAAAAGTTTCGATATCTATGGCCGAGGAGGATTCGTGAACCCTCCCGACCACAAGCTTTATTCTAATTGGCTGCCAACACTCCAAACAAGGAAGTATTGGCAGCCATTTTGTGACTCTGTAAAACTGAGTCCCAAGAAAACAGTAAAAGAAAGGTGAAAAAAAAAGAAAAGGGGGCAGGGTAGAAACACCCTGACCCCCAAGGCCTGCTCAGGGGGTCCTACAAGGACCCCCGGGCCAAAAAAAAGCATTAAAAAAATCGGCCGAATTCACGCTGGGGGCCAACTAGCTCACCAGGTACATCCAGTAAGCGCCACAGAGTTGCGTTGCATAGAGGCGTAAAAAGGGGCGTGCCCTCGGACCACATCTCTGCAACGCAGCTCTGTGGTGCTTACTGAAGGTACGTGGTGGGCTAGTCGGACCTCAAGGGCCCTCAGGATTCAAGGGGAATTAATTCCCCAACTTAAATCCCACCAGGGGGTGCATTTGCAGAGTGGTGAAGGGAACAGGCAGGGCCTGATGTGACATTTGTGTGCTTATGCAATCACTCTGCCAAAACCCAAGCACTTATAAATTCACCATGGACTCTCCTTGCACACTCTAATCATCCAGTCACTACCCATGCACTCATGCAATGACCCAGGCACTAACTCATGGCAAATACAGAGGAGGTCATGATAATCACAGGGGTACGCCAACGCATAGTGTTCCCTAGTGTATGTAGGTGTTTTCACTGTATTCTAAGTGTCTTTTAGCATAGCACTGGCTCCGGTCCTGGTAAGTCAGTTACCACCAGTCCCCATCATTAAAAAGTTGGGGGCACAGGAGGATTTTCTGCTCCTCTGTTGATTCTTTCTGCACATGTCTTGCTTCTTCCTGCACTTTTCTTCGTCTTTATGGACTTCTGTTGCCTCTTTCTGTGTTTGACTTGCTTCTTTCTGCGCGTATCTTCCTCTTTCTTCACATGTCCTAACTTTGTAGGCATAGTTAGAAATTAGCATTTAAAAAACCATTGAAATTCACTGTAAAAACCATAGGTTTCAGGCACGTTATAGTTAGAAATTAGCATTTAAAAACCTTAGAAATTCACTGAAAAAAACATAGGTTTCAAGGTCGTTCTAGTTAGTTGGACATTTCACTCGTACAAAACCATAGAAGTTCCCACATTATAGTTAGTTCAGCTAACTATAACTTGCGCCCCGCAATGCACTGCTGTTGACGTCACATATTACATAATTTATGACGTGGTCAGTGACATCACTGATGACATCTCAAATGACATTACTGATGACATCATCCACGTCAAAATCTGATGTACCTCCTCACACTCTAATATTAACCTTTGATACACCCACTGTAAAATACAGACTACCATTTTCGAAACCATCGACACACCAATACCAGTTACTACATATGCTCTCACTGATTCCTAGGTCTACACACACATCGACTCATTCACCCATACACTCACTCATACATACAGTCACTCATCAATACAACACTATCATATTCACTCATACACCTATACAGACACCCACAAACTGCCACTCATCCATGGAGCTACTCATACACCTAGTCAGTCATGCAAAGACACTCCCATTTCCTCAGCTATACAGTTATACACACACACCACCTCACTTATTCAAACATATACTAACACATACTTACTCTCTTATACAATCACTGAGACAAGTACACACACATTCATAAAGCCACTCTCACAATCATTGACTTTCGCATATAGTCATTTATGTACTTCAACTTTCACATACACTGCCTTTTACATATGTAGTTACTTGGACATGTACCACTGAGACATCTAATCTCTCACCAACATACCCAAACACACACTCACCCGCCCATACAGCTGTTTCCACATGCAGGGGCAGATTTACATCTCCTGGCGCATCCCTGCAAATCAGCAGGGATGCACCAGGAAAGATGCATCACACAAGTTTACCCTTGCGCCACCACAGATGCGCCACATTTAGAATGCGGCGTATCATTGCGCAAAGATGCGTGTCGCATCTGCCGGCGTATGGTTGGCGCAGTGCTGGAGTTGTGTCACGGGCGCGACACAACTCCAGCACTGTTCCAACCCTGCCTATGTCCAACATGGTGTGTCAAGCCTCGCAGGGTTTTGACTCAACATGGCCATAAAAGTGACTCCGTGAAATCTTGTAGATTTCACTCCGTCACTTTTATGTGGCGTACTGGCGCCGGAACGCCCACATGAAACCTGACGCAGGTTTCACGTGGCACAGTGCTTCACAACGTCACACATCTCCCTATATGTATCACGTTGTAAATAAGGCCAATGTGGCACATGGTTTACGCCACCGCTGCGTCACAAAAGTGACGCAACAATAGAGTAAAAGTGTCGTAAGGGGCTTGCAAATCTGCCCCGCAATCTTGAACCCATACATCCAGTGAATCAACCACTCACACATCTGTGCATAGAGTCACATACCTCCCACCCACCCACACACACACACTCAGTCTCCAATACAAATACTCAGGCAACCAATCAATAACCCATTTAGACACTCATGCAGCTACTGACCAACACATGCAGCAGCTTACACAACTACAGAAATACTGTGCACACATTCAAACAGTTTAGTCACTAACCCATGCATTCAGTAAGACACGTTTAATTACTCACTTATACAGTCAGTCACACACCTACTAAATCCTTCATCCAGACACTTATACACCCACTCATTCTTCAATACACCTTGGCATATATATAAAACATATTTAAACTTTACAGAAACACACAGTCACTGGATGATATCATCAGTGATGTCATTTGAGATGTCATCAGTGATGTCACTGACCATGTCATGAATAATGTAATATGTGACATCATTAGCAGTGCATTGCAGGGGCATGAGTTATAGTTAGCTGAACTAACCATAACGGGGGAATATTTATGGTTTTGTATGAGTGAAATGTCCAACTAACTACAACGTCCCTGAAACCTATGGTTTTTTCAGTTAATATACATATATATGTGTATAAATATATATATACGAGCATCAGACACCATGATGGAATTGCAGCAGTTAAGACTTTCCTGAATCTACGACCCGCCCGATACCTGGAGCATAGCAAAATGATTTTGGACTTTATATCTTTTTGTTTGAATAACAACATCTTTATTTTCCAGAATCAGCGATACAGGCAAGTGAGGAGGACTGCGATGGGCACCTGCTTCGCCCCCAGCTACGCGAACCTTTTCGTGGGCTGGTGGGAGAAGCAGGTGGCCTGGGCAGATGATAAAACCCCTTGGGTAGATAAGGTTATATGCTGGAGAAGGTATATCGACGACCTCTTCCTAATTTGGAGGGGGTCTGAGCTCTCAGCACAAGAGTACATTACGATTCTCAATCGAAATGATCTCAACCTGCAATTCACTTATTCAATGAGTAAAAGAGAGGTGAATTATTTAGATCTAAGGGTATTCGTTGATTCAGGCACGATCCAAACCGCCCTCTATAGGAAAGAGACGGCGGGTAACTCTGTCCTCCACGGACGCAGTAGCCACCCGACCTCCCTGGTCAAGAGCATCCCCTACGGGGAACTGTTGAGGATTAAGCGCAACAGTTCTCTGGAGAGAGATTATGCAGAGGCCGCACAAAAAAGCGTGAAACGCTTTAGATCCCGCGGCTATTCTGCTTTTACCCTCCAACAAGCTGAGAACAAAGCAAAGCAAGTTGATAGACACACCCTCTTACAGGACAAAAAGATTGATACTCCCAAAGGTGGAAGCGGCATTATAAGACTCATTACAAACTACTCGGTGGCAGCAAATAAAGTGAGAGCCATCATGACAAAAAATTGGGGGATCCTCCAATCAGACACTGTAATTGGAAAGGATCTACAAAAACATCCTATGATAACTTTTAGAAAGATAAGATCACTAAAAGACAGATTGGTCACTAGCCACCTACCAAAGGGAAAGTCCAAAGGAGAACTGCAGGCTATGCATGGCTCATACCCATGCGGGAAATGTAAGGCCTGCAGCAATAGCCAGAGGGTACTGAGCTACCAGGTGCCACATAAGGAATCTAAGATCAGAATCAACAAGTTTATTACTTGTTCAACCACATTTGTGGTATACTGCCTGAAGTGCCCCTGCGGACGGATGTACGTAGGGAGCACCACGAAAGCAGTTAAGCTCAGGATCTTAGAGCATCAACGGGCCATTGCCAATAAAGATGAAAGCTATCCGATGGCTCGGCATTTTGCAAGTCACCACAATAGCGATAGGACTCAACTCAGCTTTTTCAGCTTAGACTGCATCCCTCAGGACATCAGAGCATTCTGGTAAGTATAGTTTTCACTTAGTTTGTTCCAAGAATGCCCCTTTGATTCGTGAAAGTTGCTTTCTCCTAGGCCCTTTCTCACTTCTCGTGTCATGGGCCGCATCGGTGCATTTCAACCAAAGGTGAAAACCTCATCGGTATGATGAGGCTGTCCTTTTAAAACAAAGTCTCGCTAGGCGGAATTTGAAGTTGGAGACACTCCGGTCCGATTCTTGGAACAAACTAAGTGAAAACTATACTTACCAGAATGCTCTGCAAAAAGACATTAAAGCACAATGTGCGTAACAGCTGTGAGCAACTCCCATCCGAGGAAGACGGAAGTCGAAATGCATCATGGGGCTCTGATACAAAGCTGAAATAAAACAGGTGTCTTCAATAAAGAACTGCTTTTACTGAACTCCTGGGAGTGCGGCATTCTTTCTCCATTGCTAATCATTTATCGAGGGGTTTGTGGTCTTTCCCCTACATGTCGCACCAGCAGCGAGAGCGCGCCGCAGCTTGGACCACAATTGCTGAAATAAAAACTTAACAGACGGCAGCGCCCGGTGCCTGAATACTTACAAAGTGGACGGGGAGATAACAATCTCCAGCGGAGTGCACTCAGCACTTGAAGACGATCGGACCGGAGTGTCTCCAACTTCAAATTCCGCCTAGCGAGACTTTGTTTTAAAAGGACAGCCTCATCATACCGATGAGGTTTTCACCTTTGGTTGAAATGCACCGATGCGGCCCATGACACGAGAAGTGAGAAAGGGCCTAGGAGAAAGCAACTTTCACGAATCAAAGGGGCATTCTTGGAACAAACTAAGTGAAAACTATACTTACCAGAATGCTCTGCAAAAAGACATTAAAGCACAATGTGCGTAACAGATGTGAGCAACTCCCATCCGAGGAAGACGGAAGTCGAAATGCATCATGGGGCTCTGATACAAAGCTGAAATAAAACCGGTGTCTTCAATAAAGAACTGGTTTTACTGAACTCCTGGGAGTGCGGCATTCTTTCTCCATTGCTAATCATTTATCGAGGGGTTTGTGGTCTTTCCCCTACATGTCGCACCAGCAGCGAGAGCGCGCCGCAGCTTGGACCCCAATTGCTGAAATATATATATATATATATATATATATATATATATATATATATATATATATATATATATATATATATATATATATTACCTACTGGCAGTCGGCAGTAGGTAGTTCTAGTTAGGATCTACTATCTTTAGGAACTCCGCAACATTCTATTGGAAATAACTTTGGCGCCGGTGGACGAATCTTCGCGAATTTCTCAAAGTAGGTGGCCCGCTCCGCTCCGTTCCTTCCCTGAAAATGTGGGGGGGATTCGTCAAGAGGGGGCCGAGATAAAAGGGGGGTCCCAAAACGTGTTTTCTCCATGTTAATTTCCATAGGGCGGTCAAACTCACTTTTAGCCCGAACGGCTGAATGGATTTCCACCAAACTTGGCATAATTGTAGGGACTGGTAGCCCGATGTGCCTTCGCTATGTCTCAAGATATGTGCTCCAGTGGTTTTTGATGTCATGAGTGATGTCACTGACCATGTCATGAGTGATGTAATAAGTGACATCATCAGCAGTGCATTGCAGGCGCGCAAGTTATAGTGAGTCCAACTAACTATAACATGGGAATTTCAATGGTTTTATGTCAGTAAAATTTCCAGGTAACTATAACTGGTGTGAAATCTATGTTTTTTTCAGTGAATTTAATAGGTTTTTTAAATGCTAATTCCTAACTATAACTGGTGTGAAACCTATGGTTTTTTCAGTGTATATATATATATATATATATATACACTGACCGCCAGTAGGTAATATATATATATATATATATTACCTACTGGCGGTCGCCAGTAGGTATATATAGTTAGAATTTTCAAAAATCCCATAGGAAAAAAATCCTATGTCGAATAACTTTCACGGAATTGGCTGAAATTTTCAGGAAAATGGCACATTTTGTTTCGGAGCAGCCCCTGAAACTTTGGGGGGGTTTCGTCAAGGGGGGGCCGAGAAAAAAGGGGGGTCCCAAAACGCGTTTTTAACATTGAGTTTTCCATAGGGCGGTTGGACTCACTTTTAGCTCGAACGGCTGAATGGATTTACACGAAACTTGGCAAAATTGTAGATATGGTTTGCCCGACGTGCCTTTGCTATGTCTCAATATATGTGCTCCAGTGGATTTTGAGAAATTAACGTTTTAAAAACAGATATATCTGTGACAGCGCTCCGGTTCGCGTACCTGACGCGTAACGGAACTTCGCGAAGCGAAGTTGATTGGCTCTCGGTTGTCTGTAAACATTCTAAACAGTCCGGAGCGGCCGCCATCTTGTGTCTCGGTAGGATCGAGACACAAGAGGTGGCCAAAACAAAGTGGGAAATGAGCATAAGGGGGCAGAGTACATCCTCCCTGACCCCCTAGGTTTGATGAGGGGGCTTTAAAAGGGCCTCGCGGGGTTAAAAAATAATAATTTTTATATTGTTTTTTTTGCGGGGGGAGCGCTCGGTACGCGCACCGGGAAGTGGTCCGGGAAGCGTATTATTGGGAAAATAGGATGAAAGAATGTTCAAATATTGTATGTTTATTGATTGTTATTTATTTATTTTTTTTATTTATTTTATTTAGGTACCAACATGTAGGTATCAATGCAGAGTCTAAAAATAAAAATACATTGTTTCCTTTGTAGATATCTTGCAGGTTGTTTCAGACGTTATTGAGGTATATGGAATTCATAGCGTAGTCTGTCAGGAAAGCAGAAACACCATGGAGGCAGGAGATGATAAAGAGATGTTAAATATACATTGGAGATGATATAGTGGAAGAAAGGAAGTAACTATGAGCAAACTTAAAGTTGCACAGTATATTTAAAGTCTGATTCTACATTAAAATCAATTTGCTACTACTTTAAAAAATACATATAAAAAAGAATAATGTCTCAAAATATTTTTGAATTATTATATATAAATTTATTATTCTGATTTATTTTCAAAATTAAAAAGAACTTCTAATAATTCTTGGTCAGATTTTGACTCATTTTCAATTAACAAATCCACAGCTTCAACACATTGCAGAAGTTCTATGTCCATTGATTGATCAAAGAATTCTGAATCATTTTCTTTGTCTTGGTTGCATTCTGCAATTTCCACGTTATTTTTCTGCTCTCCTTCCATTTCTATGTTGTAAAATGAATTTTAAAAAAGTATATCAGTACAGATAGGGCACTGTTGCGTTTAAGTACAGACAGGTAGTTTGGTTTTTTAAACAGTGATTTTTTCGTTGGGCAGTGTAGGGTATGAAACTGGAAGTAGAAATATGAAAAAATGTATTAAATAAACTCTAAGTCAATTCTTAATTATACAAGACAAGTCTAACCCCATCCATAACTAAAACAGAGAAGTGTATTTTATTCTATAAGTATTACAGAGGGATAGTATTTGACTATCAGAAAATGTTTTCCTAATTAGCTTACAGTACAGAACATACTTCAGTTTTTAAAATAACATCTTACCTTTCAAATAGAACTTCAAGTTATCAGTTGAAATGTACTTGATATGTACTTCAAGAAGTAGTAGTGAAAATGGCTGTGTTTCTCTCTCTTTCTTTATATATATTCAGGTACATAACCAATCAAATGTCATGAAATAATAGAAGATATTGAAAGTAGCATTTTGATTGGTTGTCAATTCTAACACTTCATAAGTGTTTTGGTTAGGTAATTTACCTCAGGATATTTAATCAGTCTTACAGCATAATTTTCACAATGAAATTCCATCAAATTTGGGGAAATGGTAGGGACTGCTATGTAGTAGGGGCTATTCTATATTTGATGAAAGTGTCTGTAGTTGTTTTTCTGTAAATTACTTTCCCACCTTTTTTTATCGAGCGCTTACCGGTGCGCTCCCCGGTACGCGAACCGGCAGCGTTACGGGAGTCCTCCATTTTTTGTATTGGTAGAATTAAGACATAAGATGGAGGACAAACAATGTACGGAATGGGTAGAAGGGGGTATATATAGTTAGAATTTTCAGAAATCCCATAGGAAAAAAATCCTATGTCGAATAACTTTGGCGTTTGTGGACGGAATTGGCTGAAATTTTCAGGAAAATGGCACATTTTGTTTCTGAGCAGCCCCTGACAATTCGGGGGGGTTTCGTTAAGGGGGGGCCGAGAAAAAGGGGGTCTCAAAACGCGTTTTTCCCATTCATTTTTCCATAGGGCGGTTGATTTCACTTTTAGCCCGAACGGCTGAATGGATTTCCACCAAACTTGGCAAAATTGTAGATATGGTTTGCCCGACATGCCTTTGCTATGTCTCAATATATGTGCTCCAGTGGATTTTGAGAAATTAACGTTTTAAAAAATATATATATCTGTGACAGCGCTCCGGTTAGCGCCCCGGGAAGCTAACCGGCAGCGTAACGGGAGTCTGAGGAGAAGCTGATTGGCTGTCAACATTGTAAACAGTCCGGAGCGGCCGCCATCTTGTCTCTCGGTAGGATCGAGAGACAAGAGGTGGAAAAAAAAAGGGGGAAATGAAGGAAATGGGGTAATGTAGACCCCTCCTGACCCCTAGGATTGATGAGGGGACTATTAAAGTGCGCTGCGGGCAGCTAACCGGCAGCGTAACGGGAGTCCGCCATCTTGTGTTTTTGGAGCGTCCGGTTCGCGTACCGGGTAGCGTCCCGGTAAGCGTAACAAGGGGAAAACCAAGAGAAACAGTAAAAAAATATATTTTAGGGAATAGATTTCCACCAAACTTTGTAAAATTGTAGGGACTGTTTGTTTGATGTGCCTTTGCAAGGCCTCAAGATATGTGCACGTGTGGATTTTGTCTAATTAAGGTTAAAAAAATATATATATCTGTAAGCGTGCTCCGGCGCGCTTACGTTACGGGTTTGGTTTGCGCTGCAGATCCGATACGTCACGGTTATGCGACGCGTCATGAGGCGTCTCACGTGGCTACGTGATACGTCACGTAATAAAGAATATAACTTACAGCTATAGATATTAGCTTTTAAAAAACCAATGAAATTCACTGAAAAAACCATAGGTTATAGACCATATATAGTTAGGAATTTGCATTTACAAAACCTTGAAAATTCACTGAAAAAACCATAGGTTATAGACCATATATAGTTAGGGATTAGCATTTACAAAACCTTATTTTACTCGCACAAAACCATTGAAATTCGCATATATAGTTAGTTGCACTAACTATATATCGGGCACCCGCAATCCACTGCTGATCATGTCACATTTTACATCATTCATGACATGGTCAGTGACATCACTGATGACATCTCAAATGACATCACTGATGACATCTCAAATGACATCACTGATGACATCTCAAATGACATCACTGATGACATCTCATTTGACATTACTGATCACATCACTGATGACATCATTCATGTGATAATACGATGAACCTCTTCAGACTCTAATATAACCTTAGATACTCTCAGTGTAAACAGACACTCACAGACTGTCACTCATCCATGGAGTTACTCACACACCTAGTCAGTCATGCAAAGAATCGATCACACCTCCATTTCCTCAGCTATACAGTTATACACACCTTACTTATTCAAACATATACTAACACATATTTACTCTCTTATACAATCCCTGATACAAGTTCGCAATGATCCATACAGCCACTGACACATTCACTGGCTCTTATGCACAGTTATTTATATATGTCAACTCTCACATGTACTGTGTTTTACATATGTACTTACTTTGACATGTAGCACTGAGATATCCATTCACTCACCAATACACTCATGCACACAGTCAACTGCCCATACAGCTGTTTCCACATGCACTTTTGAACCCATACATCTAGTGAATCAACAGCTCACACATCTATGCACAGAGTCATACAACTCCCAGCCACCCACACACACACTCAGTCTCCCATACAAATACTTGGGCAACCAATCAATAACCCATATAGTTACTCATATAGCTACTGATCAACACATGCAGCAGTTTACAGAACAACAGACATAATGATGCACAAATTAAGACAGTTTAGTCACTAACCCATGCACTCAGTGAGACATATTTAATCACTCACTCATACAGTCAGTCATGCAACTACTAAATCCTTCATCCAGACACTTATACATCCACTCATTCTTCAATATGTAAGACATATTTTAACTTTACAGAAACATACAGTCACTGGATGTTGTCATCAGTGATGTCATCAGTGATGTCATTTGAGATGTCATCAGTGATGTCATCAGTGATGTCACTGACCATGTCATGAATGATGTAATATGTGACATGATCAGCAGTGGATTGCGGGTGCGCGATATATAGTTAGTGCAACTAACTATATATGCGAATTTCAATGGTTTTGTGCGAGTAACATAAGGTTTTGTAAATGCTAATCCCTAACTATATATGGTCTATAACCTATGGTTTTTTCAGTGAATTTTCAAGGTTTTGTAAATGCAAATTCCTAACTATATATGGTCTATAACCTATGGTTTTTTCAGTGAATATATATATATATATATATATATATATATATATATATTCACTGAAAAAACCATAGGTTTCACACCAGTTATAGTTAGCTGGAAATTTTACTGATATAAAACCATTGAAATTCCCACGTTATAGTTAGTCGGACTCACTATAACTTGCGCGTGCAATGCACTGCTGATGACATCACATATTACATCACTCATGACATGGTCAGTGACATCACTCATGACATCATACAGAGGTGTAATGAGGCCACACCCCTTTTTACACCTCTCTGCAACGCAGCCCCCTGGCTCATACTGGAGGTTCCTGGTGGGCTAGTTGGCCCCCAGGGACCTCCAGTATGCAAGGGGAATTAGTTCCCCCTCTGAAAAAGCGCCAGGGGGCTGCGTTGCAGAGAGGTGTAATGAGGCCACGCCCCTTTTTACACCTCTCTGCAACGCAGCCCCCTGGCGCATACTGGATATTCCTGGTGGGCTAGTTGGCCCCTATGGACCCCCAGTATGCAAGGGGACTTAATCCCCCAACTTAGAATGCGGTACGGTGCATGTTTGCACATTGGTGAAGGTAGGGGGTGGGGCTAGAGGTGATATGTGTGCAAACATGCCCTGTGGCGCGTTTTAAGTTGGGGAATTAATTCTTCTTCAATCCAGAGGTCCCCTAGGGGCCAACTAGTCCAACAGGTACCTCCAGTAAGCACCACGGAGCGGCGTTGCAGAGTGTTGTAAAAAGGGGGCGTGCCCTCTGAACACCTGTCATGAATGATGTAATATGTGACATCATCAGCAGTGGATTGCGGGTGCGCGATATATAGTTAGTGCAACTAACTATATATGGAATTTCAATGGTTTTGTGTGAGTAAAATAAGGTTTTGTAAATGCGAATTCCTAACTATATATGGTCTATAACCTATGGTTTTTTCAGTGAATTTTCAAGGTTTTGTAAATGCTAATTCCCAACTATATATGGTCTATAGCCTATGGTTTTTTTCAGTGAATATATATATATATACATACATATATAAACATATATCATCTGTATATCTATATAAATACAAACATAAATGCATGCATACATATACTTATATGCATACAGATGCATGTTATTTACATGAAAGTTGAAAAAACACTAATAAAAGCAAAGCTAAAAAGCCACCTCATTACAAACAGAATGGCTTTAACTTAAACGAGGGCGAGATCTATTGCATTTTCAATGCTTGTTTACTTTGGTTCCATCAAGAAGGCATTCAGATGTGTCACACATTTGCCATAAATTCTGAATGTTAGCACTCTAGTTGCACATTAGATCACTGTAGTAAAGCTACTGCTCACCAGGGACGTCTGCTGCTGGTATTCAAAGTGCATGTTTCAGTCTGCATGTCAGAATTTTTTTAATGAAATAGAACAGGATTTGAGAAGTCACTCAAAATGATCCCTAATTTTTCTTTCTGAAGCACTAATCATACTTTCTATGGCAAAATTAACCCCCTCATGTTGTTCCTTTTTAAATTGAGTGTTTTCAGACTTACCACTTCATTCCAATCAAGATGGCTTCTGGTGTGCCATACTTTTGTCATAAGTAAGACTGTTAGCGCTCTAGTTGTTCTTTAGAACACTCTGGGACATTCTGTCATTGGGCTATACTTGGGGTACATCTGGGTGATATTTGGGCTACATTTAGGC
Organism: Lissotriton helveticus; assembly: GCF_964261635.1. Taxonomy (NCBI): domain Eukaryota; kingdom Metazoa; phylum Chordata; class Amphibia; order Caudata; family Salamandridae; genus Lissotriton; species Lissotriton helveticus. The sequence continues at coordinate 89,002,979 of NC_136063.1, forward strand.
TCTTTTGTCTCTGGTGGCCATCTTTGGAGACTGTATGTCAGAATTTTTTAATGAAATTGAAGAGGGTTTGAGAAGTCACTCAAAATGTGCCCTAATTTTTCTTTCTGCAGCACTAATCATAATTCATATGGCAAAATATACCCCCTCATTTTGTTCCTTTTTAAATTAAATGTTTTAAGAGTTACCACTTTATTCCAATCAAGATGGCTTCAGGTGTGCCATACCTTTGTAATAAGTAGGACTGTTAGCGCTCTAGTTGTTCTTTAGAACACTCTAGGAGGCTGCAGTAGAACACAAAGGAATCAACTGACAGTCTCTGTCCTTGTTGGATGTACATGTTTTACTGAGAATGTCAGACTTCATTTTTACATGACTGAGAAAGATAATGTGAATTTACAGAAAATATGCTTTCAGTTTAGCTTATAGATCCCCTTCCAAACCACTGTGGGAAAATCATGAGATATTAGTTTTCTTTCAAACAATATTCATGATATCACAGCAGAAGGTTTTTTCACATGGTAAAATCACCTTAGAACCCACCACAATTCCTAAAACGAGTATGGTACCATCAACAAATGATTTATAATGTAACTAAAGTCCTAAAACCCTCTATTAACTACAATGCTTTTTAATGAGGTGCTATCATGTATATTGGTCCCAAGATGGCTGCCAACACTTCTTAGATGAAGTGCTGACAGCCAATCAGATCAGAGGTGTGGTTAGGCTCCGCCCAGATATATATCTTTTTTTTAACCTAAATTACTCAAAATCCACTGGAGCACATATATTGAGACATAGCAAAGGCACATCGGGCTAACAGTCCCTACAATTTTGCCAAGTTTCGTGCAAATCCATTCAGCCGTTCGAGCTAAAAGTGAGGCCAACCGCCCTATGGAAATTAACATGGGAAAAACGCGTTTGGGACCCCCCTTTTTTCTCGGCCCCCCCTTGATGAAACCCCCCCAAATTGTCAGGGGCTGCTCAGAAACAAAATGTTCAATTTTCCTGAAAATTTCAGCCAATTCCGTCCACAAACGCCAAAGTTATTAGACATAGAATTTTCTAAAATCCCATAGAGAAAAAATCCTAACTATATATACCTACTGGCGACCGCCAGTAGGTAATATATATATATATATATATATATATTGGGACTCAAACTGTTGGTTAATTACATTGGATGTCATGTCGCTCTATACGAGTATCCATCACCAGGATGGTGGTAGAGCAATCCAATATTATCTGGACTATAGACCAGCAGAAATGTCACAACATAACAAAATGTTAATTGCCATGATCAGCCATTGTTTGAACAACAACTTTTTTCAACAAGCAGTACTACCAACAAGTCAGAGGAGTCGCCATGGGGGCCTATTTCTCTCCTAGTTATGCCTGCTTGCATATGGGCTATTGGGAGAGGCAGGTCCTTCATGGTGACTTTAAAGACATTTGCTGTAATAACATTCTACAGTGGTTCAGATATATCGATGATATATTTTTAATCTGGCGCTGAAACATTTGTAAGAAACATTAATACCAATGTATTTAATCTTGAGTTTACTGCCAATATAAGCTGCACTACAGCCTTTTTCCTTGATGTAGAAATTTGTATTATCAATAACCAGATACAAACCAAATTATACAGGAAACCAACGGCCGGTAACACTTTGTTGCATGCCACTAGCCACCACCCACCCCACCTCATACGCAGCATCCCCTACGGGAGATGCTGAGAATAAGACACATTTGCAGTACAGACCAGGAATGTGATGCTGCCCAGCGAGCAAGCCGTAGTAGATTTTTGGCTAGAGGCTACAAAGCAAAGGATATTGACAAGGCAATTCACAAAGCTAATGCGCTTTCTAGACAGGAGGCACTTGCATATAAGAAACATACAAGTGACCAGCCCCAGCATCAAACCAGATTGATCTGGTCATTCAATAAACAACACAGCGCATTACGCAAAATTGTGAATCAACATTGGAACCTCATCTGTAATGATCCATCTATCGTTGAGAGTATGCCACTAAGACCTCTAATTACCTTTAGAAAAGCCTGTTCGCTGGGTGATGAGTTGGTCAAATCGAGTTCTGAAATTATGGACCCTGTAAATTGGCTTAGTACTAGCAGAAGGTTTCACAAATGTGCATCTTGCAAAGCCTGCAAGCACGGCATTAACAAAACTGAGGTTATCACCCCTTTTTCAGACATTCCCCTTAAAATTAATAAACAACTCACGTGTAAAACAGAGTTTGCAATTTATGTGCTGGAGTGTCCTTGTGGCCTGCGTTACGTTGGAAGTACCAAACTGCAGGTCCACAAGCGGATACTCCAGCACATCAGGGCCATCAACACCAGTGATGCATCGTACCCTGTAGCATGACATTTCAAGTCACATCATGACAACAAGAGTGACCTGCTGCAATATTATGTCATGGATGCCATTGGCCCTTTAGGGAGAGGTGGTGATAGGGAAGCACTTTTGCGACTCACTGAGACTAAGTATATCCTGAAATTGGATAGTAAAACCCCGGGGGGCCTCAATGCCACAGAGGATTTCTACACTTGCCTCTGACCCAGTTATGAGGATTATCTATACCATGCTCTGTAGTGTAGTTCCTATTTTCCCTATAGGCCCTGCGCATTGGAATAACATAAAAACCAGTGTAGACGTAGAAGTGCGGTCTTCCAGGTCTCTACTGACTATGCTAAACTTAATTGGGTTTGTACCAACTAGCTCAGAGGTCACTGGAAACTTTCTTGACTGAATAGGAAGTGATCAGCTTCCCTGGTACAGACAAGAAGGGATTCAGTTTTCCAACAACCGCATAAACATGACAACTTTGCTCCTTAGAATAAGAGTCAATCTCTAGAGTCGTGTGAAACAATAGACAGTTATTTTACTCAGTCAGTTGTGCAGATTACTTTCACCAAGATGCAGAGAATAGAGAGACGGGCGTTTTCAATAAAAGGTATTATTTATTGAACAGTCTTTCTTCTCATGCAAGAGAAATGAATTGCCACAATTGCAAGACTAGTTATTATAAAAAGTGCGTACAGTAAAAGGAGGATTGCAAAATAATACTGTAAAAGCATTGATATGGTTTCTTAGCCATACAATGGTTAAAATGAATAAAATATATACATTCCTATATACATTAGGCTAACGTACTCAACTGGTGCTTCTAACTACGCCTACCCCGGTGCACCTGACCTAAGCCTAATACGTGGAAAGGAGTAAGTAGCAGTTTAAGTTAAGTTGGTTTTGCCAAGGTTTGCTTCAAGAATTCTCTCTAAGGGTTAAGTCAACACCATACCTCTGGAATAGAATGTTGGAGGTCTTGTATCTCCTTCCAGGACTCGATATCCCAGTTACTCGCAAGAGTAGGCTGGAAACGCCAGTGCTGGATTTTCTCGGCAGGAGAAAAGACAGCGTCTCTCTCAGCGCATCAAGGAGGAGGAGGAGGGGCAGCGTCCGTGGGCTGCTTGCATCTGCTGGGCTCTGCAAGGGACAGCTGTTCGGCTCCTGTATTCACAACACCATCGTTTGCGCTTTGCTTAAGGCAACGCTGGTAATATTTATACCTGAAAGGTGCCTTGTTTGACGTAAGTTTTTGGACATAAGACGTCAATAAAGATGTCACTAGGAAGTGATCGTCCTTTCAGTGCTCATTAGAGTTCTATTACTAATCAAAACATAGCAAGCGGGGCTTTCCCAGGTTGCTGGGTTTTATCTTGTTGAAGAACTCGGAGTGTAATCTAGGAATCTAAGATATTGGCTTCTGCTGTGTCATGTACTGTAATGAGCTGCAGAGGCGAGTTTCTGAAATATGGCTGAAATATGGCTCTGATCGTTTATGCCATTACAGGGGTATGAATGGATTATAGCCGTATAGGGGCATAAGTTCACAGTATTGATCTGGGTCCTAGATTAGAACACGACACCCACTCCACGATTTTATGTCCATCAAATTACTAAAAACTAAAGCAATAAGATGCATGTGTAACATTGCCCACCCCAAAATACATATTTGCATTTGAAATGGCGTTTGTAAAGTACATGAAAATATAGGTACTGTACGTCTTTAAGCATAGGAATCATTCAAAAATTATAGCATATGTAATCAGTTGAACGATTTTGCGAAAAATTACACATGAAATATCTCTTTATACAGAAAAGAAGGGCGAGATAATTTCATCACATATAAATGTATTTGCTGTAAAATGTGCTAGAGTCTGATGTAAAGTTATTTTGTCTCTAGATTTACTAAAAATAGAAGTTCTGTTCTTTATGAATAGGTCTACTTTAAGCAAAGAATTTGTGCCAGAAAAAAGGGTAAATATTTTTGAAAAATAGTTCAATAAAAAAAAAAATGTTTGGTGAACGGGGGAATAGAGTTCCAACGCTTTTCAGTAGTTTTGTTGATCAAAACTGAAGGCCGAATTCAGAGTTCATGGGAACGCTGTGTGTCGGAATGCTCTCCAAAAATTATTGTTTCTGTTCAGGGGAGAACATCATATCAGACAGGCTCTCAAAAAATTGGTCTACAAAATCAGGTGACAGTTTGACCAAGTTCGATAATGCTGTAACTTGGCAGATGTGAGAATGATTGCTGTCATCAAAGTCTGGACCAGCAATGCTCACAGAAGGTCGTACCTGGGTGATGTTGCTTTTATTTCTTGCTCCACTGTCACCACCTAGTCGTAGCACAGGAGTCTCAACGAATGCCGTCATCAGGATTGGTAGCCGCTGGGGACAACACAATGCATGAGCCGTTACAGGACTTAGCAAAGTATCGATATCCATTGGTACTGCTGATGGAAGTGCAAGACAGGTGTCCAACACGCATTCTACTCCGCATAGCATACATCGAAGCACAGGTAAGATGCAGGTCTGCCATATAGGTCTGAATGAAAGAAACCAGTTCATGTTCAGATCTCTCAGCCTGGCTAATCCAAGGACTCTAGTTATCCGGTCCCGGTAGCGTAGTGCTAGGATCGTTTCTTCCATCCCTGCCGGAGTCATGTCTGTGTTTTGGCTTGCCATATCGGAGCAGGAGGGTCAAAAATAAAATGCCTGCTACAATCCAAAATCAGGGGTATGCCGCCAAAGACTGAATGGACAAAATTTGGAATTAAGCCCAAGATTGCTTTGAATGGTGTTAACAGTCCCGAAAAAATGGCCTTAAATATGCCTGGGATACCTACGGCATCTGACATGTTTAGAATTTGGCTAAGCATTTCTGTGAAATGCACGGGGCAATTTGTTGATAAAAGGTCATGTATCTCCGAAGCCGTCCTTGCGACTTGGAGATCATACGTTTCTTTTGATGACGTGATGGGCACTGTTGTCTGTAAAAGCACAGACTTCATCTGCTTAAAGTATCAATTCGTATAGAAGAGACATTCAAACGAGGCCATATGGGAGTCTCGGAGTCTCCAGGGCCGTTTGGAAACAATGCTTGCATACAGCAAGTGACCATGGAAGTTACTTGTACGAGATATGCTTTCCCTGGCATAAGGCCACAACAGCTGTGATCTGTTATTAGAATGTAACTCCTGTTAGAGAGCTGCTTAAAGAAAGGCTCTATCTGCGTTGCAGGTGTGACATGTTGGTGGCATGAAAGGTTGTTTGAAGTTCCTTCACAGGCCCCGTGTAAATTAATACCCTGGCACAAAAGTATACCACTTAGTGAATGTTTGCAATTTTCACCACTAAGAAATACATTTCTGTTGTTGTCCCTATAGCATGTGTGTGTATATGGTAATTTCCATGCTGACTTAATGTACCCTTTACCCAAACGTTCATACTGGCCAGTCGGTATATATTCAAGGCACTTTCTAAATCGGAAAGTTGTTATCGGAATTGTGATAATCCCGTGTATTATCCATTCAATGACATTACTTTCTGACATTGTCAATGGTAATCTCTCAAGTTTTTTGATGCTCAGGATTGTATAGTCTGCTCCTTTCTGTGCCAAGCTGATTTGTTTATCAGTAAGGTTAAAGATGGAAAACAATGACGTTGTGTTGATTAAACGCCAAGGCACATAGCCTGAACGAAGATTTTGCAGCGTCCAGCCTAACTGTACAATAGAACGTAATTGTGACTGGCCATGCTGTAACATTAGCAAGTCTTTGTCTATTATATCAAAGGCAGATGATACAATGCTGTTCAATGAATATATTCTGGAGGACAGAGTCATTAACCCATTGTCCACTACAGAAAGTGATTTTTCCAAATTAATACGATCAATTTCTCGTATTTTTTCAGCTGTTTCAATTTGTGTGACTTTCCAAGCCTGGTTGTAAGCCGCATATATACTGGTCACTATGAAACGTTTTTGACGCTGTTTGCGTGGTCCCAGAATGAAATCGCGCAAATCAGCACCATCTTTAAGTAAAGATAAGTGTTGCTTAATTTCTGCCAGTGTGGATGATTCTAGCCATTCGAGGTAGAGTTTCCCTACACTATATGTTGTTACTATCCCTGGATGTTGTCTCTGGGAGTATCTAGGGTCTGGTCTGGTCATTGCTAACCCTGTGTTTTATTCAGGAATCTATCTTGACAGTTATTCGTGTCAGTAGGCCAGATTAACCACTTTTTCCAATCAGGATGTGTTCTGTTTAGATTAAAAAAATTTGATACGTCTATTTCAATATCTGTGGTTGCATTATCAGGTATTGGCTTTGGAATAGACGGTTTGTTAAGTTCTTTAATCTTAGCTAGGCCAAGACCGGTTGTTTGGTGAATTGTGTCATTTAAGAACAATATTTGTTCTGGGATCATGCAGGCTCGAAATAATGCTTCTAGGTCTTGTACCTGCCAATATTTTGTACCCCAGATGGTTTTTGTTTCAATGTTGTTTTTCCAATAATCAAAACCAAATGTCATAATTTTTTCATAAAATGCTTCTGAATAAAAAGCAATTTAGTATTTGTCAACATGGTTTTCGTCCCTGTTTTATCCAACAGTTTATAATAAAACGTTTCTGCATCACTTGTGTTAAACCCTGAGAAGTACTGGAATTTCTCATAGAATGTTTTAGAACTACTTTTAGGTGGAGTAGCACAATGTTCCCATTGGTTATATTTTAAAACATTTCTAGGTTGTGCAGATTTATGTAAGTAATGGTCACCGTAGTGTGAGAAGCAGTACATCTGTTCATAATTAGACGAACCCTGTAAATAATCATGTTCTGTAAATCTAGCTGACATTACTAAATCTGACATCATATTATTTATACTTTCAAAATCCTAATCATCAGAAAAAGTACTAGGTTTTACAAAGTCACTTAAGGAAACCTTGAACTGGTGAGGATATTTCAAGATTTCAACCGGGACATATACTTCATAGTCAGTTTTGTCCCATACTACCCCGCCGGGTATTGGAATGGCTGTGACATTTACTGTTGATAGTTCTCTTTTCTTCACGTGGGATGATTTGTGTGGTTTCAGGACTAAGTTGATGTTCTGACTTGCTGTGTCCATTGAACTGTATTTTCCTTCAATGAATTTCCCCAAACAAAGTACCATGATGATCCAAAGTAGGAGGAAAAATACACCTAGCCCAAACCAGAACTCTAACCATGGAGAAACGAGATGTTTCCTTGAGTTGATGAAAGAGTTCTGTTGCTTTTTCTTTAAAAGTCTTTGTGTCTGGCGTTACTTCAGGGTTGCTTTGATCTTCCGAAAAGTTATCGAAGTTGATGAAGTAGCCAGATGCAGTTCTGTCAATTGCTGGAATTGTTTTCTCAATTTGTCTTTCGGTAGCACATTCTGATGCCACGTCATCGTAGACTGGTGTTTCTTGACGAATTGTTTCGATCTGTGTTTCAAGAGGCACGAGTTCCATGGCATTATTGCATAGTCCCTCTCTGTGAACTGCAGGTTTATCAAATGTGATTAGTCTTTCAGTTTGAACCTCTTGGATTGTTGCAAATTTGGGTATTCTGTTGTTTCTTGGGAGTCCACTGGGCCTACTGTTGATTATAGGCCACATGCTTGTGGTTTTACCAGGTCGATTGATACAACTCTGTTCTCCTTTTTACCAGCAAGAGGCGGTAGTACTACTGATCTTGTTCCGTTGATTGCCAAGACAGGTACTGCTTTTCTATAGGAAGGCCCAAATTCCTTCTTCACCGCTATTTTCTCTCTGACTAGATCCCCAATCTTTGGAATCCAGACAGGTCTTGCTGGGGCTGGTGGTGCCTCGTCAGTGGTAATTGGCTGTTGCTTTAACTTTATGTTGCTTATGGATTTTCTTGTTTCATTCAAGTCCTGTAAAACAGCCAAACGATCTTTGATGTCAAAGTCTTTATTCTTATCTTTTACCACTGATGCCTGACTATCAAGGTCATGGACATGCATTCTAGTTCCGAACAATAGTTCGTACGGGCTGAAACCTTTAAGAGAATTTCTTGGCAAATTGTTTAGACTAAGCTGGACACTTATTAAATGTTTGACCCACCCATCACCCGAACCTAATACCTTCGCTGTTATAGATTGCTTTATGTCCCGGTTTTTTCTTTCCACTACACTGTTCCCTTCGGGGTGGGATGGACAAGAGTACCTCAATCCAACGCCCATGCTGGCCATGGCCTCCATATAAGCTCGAGAGCTGAAAGCAGGACCCTGGTCAGAATGGAACATGGCAATTGCGTATGTGCCGATAAAGACTCGCAGATCTTTTATAACCGTTCTGGCGTCAGCCGAGCGCTGGGGCCACATTTTTTTAAGTGAGTATAGTCTTAAATGATATACAATGGGACGCATTTCTCTTTTTTGATCATGCGTATAGAGCGCCTTATGCTTTCTATTAGGGTGCTTGACACTACGCTGGCCATTTCTCCACTGCGATTTCTGTTGCAGTCTTCACAATTTTTTGCAAAATAATGAATATCTATGCTCATTCCCGGCCACCAGTACTCTGATTGTAATTCTTTCAGAGAGTCCCTGATTGTTTGGTGTCTCAGACCCAACCCCATATGTGTTTCCTGTAAGAGGAAGCTTCTCCTGTTCGTGTTTGGAATTACCCTATCCCCCACTCCAGGGATTCGAGCAAAAGGAACGGAGTTTGCATCAATTACGTATGCATAATTGAGTGGATAGTTCACGGGTAGTGCTGCACAGTCGCCTTTTACGGATGTTTTTACTGCCAGCATGGTTTCCCCATCAATGTATTTTTCTGAACGCTTTTTTGTGGCTACGGAAGCCGGTTTAGTTGCTTCCGCTGTGGCTATATTAGCCAATGAATTCCCTGCAACGTGAACACCATCACCCTGATGACTCAGAGTGTGTATCACGTGAGTCTTTTGTAGTTCTTTCTGTAAAAGAACTATCTGTTTCCAAAGCATTTTATGCTTGATTGTGGCACCTGTGTCATCTTTGTAATCATTTTGAATCCAGCTCTGCAAATTATTATTGTAGGAGTGGACGCAAAAATGTGAATCGCACACCATTAGTGTTGGGAATTCACGATCTGCATTTTCAAGCGCCATCTTTAAGGATCTGATTTCAGCTCTCTGAGCCGAACAGTTTCTTACTGATTCAGTTTTTGTTATTTTCGGTCTGAATTTACCACACAGCCAGCGACCTTTAACAATCGCGCATGCTGCATCGTAGGATTTGTCTTCTACATTGTAGAGCTGGACAAATCTGTCTGTATAGATTATACATGTGTATTGTTGGAGAGGCAGAAGTTTGATTGACAGCGGATATTCTTCTTCATATTTTAAATCATTCAGTTTTTCGAATTGTGGAGCAAAATAGTATTTTACATCTTCCGCAGCAAGAGAATTTACCCACTGTATCCATTTCGGATCCAGTGACACTGTAGGCAGGTTTATTGGGCTGAATAGCGCCTCGAAGGCGAATTCCGCTGTGAGAACAATGATCCTTTTGCCGTGTGCTAGTTCTCGTTCATTAGCTATTGCAGTTTGTACTGCTTTCACAGTATTTTCTGTGAGACTGAATGTTTTTTCTGCTTGTGTGCACAAGTGTGATTTGTAAGCTATTGGTACCGTTTCCCCCTCATTAGAGGTCAGGTACGTGAATCCGCATCTTCCTGGGATGACTCGGATTACAAGGTTGCGTGTGTTATCACGTGTATCTAATTTTGTTTTTGCTAACATGTCTGTTTGCAATGATCCCAAAATTTCTGTGTGTTTTTGAGTCCAGTTGATTGGTTTAAAATCAGGTTTAATTAATTCGTAGAGAGGTTTAATCCTCTCCGCATAATTTAGAATGTAAGTTCTTCCGAAATTCAGGAAGCCTAGAATCGATTGTAAGTTCTTCAGCGTTTTCGATGCTTGGAGTACAGGGCACTTCTCTAAGAAGTTGTCCGCTAGACTTTTGCCTTCACTTGATTATTCGTATCCTAAAAATAATACTGTAAGATGGGCAATTCGAGACTTTTTAAAGTTGAATTTGTAACTCTCTGCTGCGAACCCAAGTGAGTGTCCAAGTCATTGTCTGTTAGATAGATGTCATCGACATAAGATAATGCCTCATCATCATATATTTGTAGTAACTCTGTTACTCTGGCTGAGAATGGTCCTGGGCTGTACTTGAATCCCTGTGGGAGCCTACAGAATTTTTTTTGTGACCCCATTACTGAGAAAGCGGTCAAGTATCTGCTTTCTGGTGCAATGTTTTGACAAAAGAAACCATTAGATATGTCTAATGTCGTTTTATATTTTTTCCGAACTATGTTATTCATTAGTGCAGTACTATGCGAATTTTGTACTGCAAATGTTTTGCAACATGAGTTAAGGTGTCTGTAGTCCAAAACTAGACGATATGAATTGTCTGGTTTGGAGACAGGAAACAAAGTATTGTTCATTTGAGAGGTGCATGTTTCAATCACCCCCTGGCATTCAAGTTGATCTAAAATCTCCCTTACCTGTTTTTTAGCTTCTTGCTTAATTGGATACTGCCTTTGTGCAGTCGGTTGACTTTTTAACTGGATTTTGTGAGGAGGAGAGTCCTCATCCCATCCTACATGATTTTTATATAATGCTGGTGCCTGGGCTACTGCCCATTTCCTTGCATATATATATTTAGTGTGAATCGGAATGTGATTCGAGAAGGCAGGCATAATCATTTCTTCGCCACGAGGACACTCCCTGACAAACTCTGGGGGCCAATCTTTTTCAGCCTACAGGATGTCATAGCCTTTTGAGAGGATATCCCCAAATAGACCCCTTATTTTTCTAGTCTTATCTTCCTCTATACGCAGTGTTATTTCGTATATCTTATGAGGTTTGCTAACTCTGGTGTCGGCAGTTTCCACTTGAATGTATTCATTCGTGTCCACTGTCTCCAGATGACTCATCAGGATCTTGCGAGCTATGCTGATTTCTGCTGCACTGTCTAACATTGTCTGTGCCCACTCCCCGTTTTTCAACTGTGTCCTCAGTATTCTCGGCATGTTCGATTACTCTAATACTGGCTACCTTCTTTCTTGGAAATTGTAACTTTTTACTTTGAGCAGGTTCCTTGTCTTTGGACTTGGTGTGCTCTCCTGGGTCTGACCCTCCTCTTCTTTCCGATTTCTGCGAAAAAGATCGAGAGGGACGTGTATCAATACTTTGATATCTATGAGGCTTTTTCAAGTTATCCCTATTTCTAAGGTTATATCTTTTCTCAGAGGGCTCCCTCTGGGGAGACTGGTGTTCTCGAGTCGGAGTTCTTTCCCTCCGTCGAGGAGACCTTCCTGTTTATTTCCATCCCAGCTCTTTTTAGGAGTGTTTGAATTATTTTTAATAAATAATGTTTCGGGATTTTTGATTAGTTGGGGTTTTACTGGTTTCCCACCCAAGCTGTCTCTACCTAATTCTTCATAGCATTTTTCTATGATTCTGGCAAGCTCAATTGGTTGATCTGTTATATCTGTTTCCTTCAACTTCTGGCGGATCGTTTTATCCTCCATTGCCAATTGAACTAACTCTCTATATGCCTTTGTTAATTCTCTTATTTTAACTAAGAGTTCTTCACTTGACATTTTATCAATGTCTGGATGTGGTGTGTAGCTGGCTAGAACCGGCCACGTTGCTCCTGGTCTTCCTAGTGGACCCAGCCTGGTAATATGATCATTGTGTTTTAGGGCGCCTTTAAACCAGAGCAGATGCTCTTGGTATTTTAATGGGATTTCAATCTCCTCGAAAGGGGCGTACTCATCCGGTGGATCCCCTACTACGTAGTAGTGGAACTCGTGTGTTGCAGCTTTTGCTGCTGGAAATTTTATCCATGAATAGAATACCTCTGTCTACCGATATTCATGTGCCTCTATCACGAAGACGACTGTGCCACCTTGTGTGGTCAGTCCATTTTCTATAAGTTTTGACGTTATAGTTTTTCTTATGTTGACCGGGATGATTATCACACCCGGTTCAGTAGTCCCTGTACTATCGGGACCTTGCTGAGTCGCATTTACTGTGGGATCAACGTTTCCGTTTTCAGTGTCTGACGTTTTATTGTCAAAGGTTTTGCAGAGCAGGTCTCCAAGGAGACCAAGATTAGGTGCACAATATTTTGGAACACTGTATCCTTCAATGTTGAATAAACCAGAAACTCTACATAGGAATCTCTTCCTACTAAGTTCGGGCGGATTTTAGCCTTTCACCCACTCCAGACGTCTATTGGAGTATTTACGGGAGAAAGGGGTCTGTGTGAAAAATGCACGACTGAGTTACTCTAACGTCTTGCGTTAATTTTATTGCCTTACCAAACGTTGGGCGCCATGTAGTGTAGTTCCTATTTTCCCTATAGGCCCTGCGCATTGGAATAATATAAACAGCAGTGTAGACGTAGAAGTGCGGTCTTCCAGGTCTCTACTGACTATGCTAAACTTAATTGGGTTTGTACCAACTAGCTCAGAGGTCACTGGAAACTTTCTTGACTGAATAGGAAGTGATCAGCTTCCCTGGTACAGACAAGAAGGGATGCAGTTTTCCAACAACCGCATAAACATGACAACTTTGCTCCTTAGAATAAGAGTCAATCTCTAGAGTCGTGTGAAACAATAGACAGTTATTTTACTCAGTCAGTTATGCAGATTACTTTCACCAAGATGCAGAGAATAGAGAGACGGGCGTTTTCAATAAAAGGTATTATTTATTGAACAGTCTTTCTTCTCATGCAAGAGAAATGAATTGCCACAATTGCAAGACTAGTTATTATAAAAAGTGCCTACAGTAAAAGGAGGATTGCAAAATAATACTGTAAAAGCATTGATATGGTTTCTTAGCCATACAATGGTTAAAATGAATAAAATATATACATTCATATATACATGAGGCTAACGTACTCAACTGGTGCTTCTAACTACGCCTACACCGATGTACCTGACCTAAGCCTAATACGTGGAAAGGAGTAAGTAGCAGTTTAAGTTAAGTTGGTTTTGCCAAGGTTTGCTTCAAGAATTCTCTCTAAGGGTTAAGTCAACACCATACCTCTGGAATAGAATGTTGGAGGTCTTGTATCTCCTTCCAGGACTCGATATCCCAGTTACTCGCAAGAGTAGGCTGGAAACGCCGGAGCTGGATTTTCTCGGCAGGAGAAAAGACAGCGTCTCTCTCAGCGCGTCAAGGAGGAGGAGGAGGGGCAGCGTCCGTGGGCTGCTTGCATCTGCTGGGCTCTGCAAGGGACAGCTGTTCGGCTCCTGTATTCACCACACCATTGTTCGCGCTTTGCTTAAGGCAACGCTGGTAATATTTATACCTGAAAGGTGCCTTGTTTGACGTAGGTTTTTGGACATAAGACGTCAATAAAGATGTCACTAAGAAGTGATCGTCCTTTCAGTGCTCATTAGAGTACTATTACTAATCAAAACATAGCAAGCGGGGCTTTCCCAGGTTGCTGGGTTTTATCTTGTTGAAGAACTCGGAGTGTAATCTAGGAATCTAAGATAGTGGCTTCTGCTGTGTCATGTACTGTAATGAGCTGCAGAGGCGAGTTTCTGAAATATGGCTGAAATATGGCTCTGATCGTTTATGCCATTATAGGGGTATGAATGGATTATAGCCGTATAGGGGCATAAGTTCACAGTATTGATCGGGTTCCTAGATTAGAACACGACAGCTCGACGTAATGTAATAACACGACTCAGCCTGTTGTCAGGCCATCGAGTAGGTGGGTCGGTACTCTGTTTGTCCATCAGATTAACTGTATATTTTGAGTGTATGCTGCCACTATTTTTACCACATTGCTAGTTATCTCACACCTAGTCATTTGCTACTTTGAATTTCTCTAAAAAAAACAGTCAGTCAGTACTGAGTTTCTTGACTATTTTAAACATCACACACAGCACGTTTTCTACACTTTAATGCTGCACTTTAAGGGTTTTTAAGTTGGTCAATACAAAGAGCACAAAGCCCACTTGGGCCTTATATTGTGGTTCTACAATTTAGCCATGTTGCACTTTGAAACATTCTTGCCTTTTACCCTGACTATCATGTAGATTATAATCAGTAGCTACTCCATGCCATTTATAGTCAGTTTTTGGATTACTGCACCTGCACTTTGTGTTGCCTGGCATACTTTGGACATCTTTGAAATTGCCTTGTATGTTGTTCAACAATTTAGCCATTTTGCATGTCGTGATTTTGTTGCCTTCTTCTGACTATCATGCAAACTATATTTAGTAGGCACTTCATATCATTCGTAGTCAGTTTTGGACTATTGCATTTGCACTTTATTGTTGCTTGGCGTATTTTTGCACATGTACAAAGATGTTTTTATATTTTATAATTACGAGCTGGTTGATATTTATGTGCACTATTTGCCATGATATTTAGCCTTTTTGACAACATATTGACTTTATTTATAAATGTCAGACATTTGTCGCTATTTAGGGGTAAACCTGTGTGCATTACTTACATATTTTTAGCATGTTTTATTAAAATGTAAAATTTGCAGTATCAATTATGGCAACTTGCATTTAAGCATTTATTCTGTCTTCTTTCGATGGCTATTGTAAAGCGCCATTTTTTGACCATTGGTAACCCGAGTTCTTCATGCACTAGCACTTTAAGTAATCCCCCCCTCCCATATTGGCGTCATGTGAACAAGGCCTCTGTGAAGGCCGAAACGTTATGCTGGCAGGGCGAGCTTCCACTAATAAAAAGTAATTTTGCTCACTGCATTTTTTTGGGTCAGCTCCTCTTTCCTCGCTTCGCAGTGCTCCGGTGAATGGTGGAGTTCGTGAGCTATTGGATTGGGTGTGTTGTATATATGTGTATATATATATATATATATATATATATATATATATATATATATATATATATATATATATATATATATATTATATATATATATTATATATATATATATATATATATATATAGAGAGAGAAATAAAGAGAGTGAAAGAGAGAGGGCAAGAGTTAGAGCTAGAGAGTGGTCGTGTGTGTCGGTGGATGAGGTTTCTGCTGTCTCCTCCTAAATCCCGAAGCTTGTATTATCGTGTGCTAATCCCTGCAAGGTTCTGAGCAGAGGGACATTCAGAGTGGAAGGGATAGTGTGTGACACTTTTAATAACCCTTGAGCTGCTTTGTTGTGTTTGTGTGCATGTTTGTGTGTGTTTGTGTGTGTATGTGTGTGTGTGTGTGTGTGTGTGTGTGGGTGTGTGTGTGTGTGTGTGTGTGTATAGTAAGACACACCAACTGCTGTCCTGGAGGAGCTCCTGTAATTACAGTATTTTATTTATAATAACAGGGGGTTTTGTAACACTCAAATTATTTGTGTCCCTACAGGTGTAAGGAAGTGGAGTTTCACGGTCCAGAGCAGATGAGGAAAATAAAGGAAAAAGAAATTATGAAAATTCAGAAACCTGAAGATGAAGTGAAAAAATATAAAGGTAAATAGAGCTGAGTTGAATGCAATTATGTTTTAGAGCCCACACTGGGATCTTTAGCAAGCTTCTGCTGTCTATAACTCTACAACTGTGGGCAACTGGTGCCTTTTCCAGCCCCCTCCCCATACACAGACATATGTGTGATAAGGCCCTTCTAAATCCCGAACCCCCTCCTTCATGGTCCAGAAAAGGAGTTAATGAAAATGCGTAAAACATTCAGAGGGGTCTCTTCAGGGTGGAGCTCAATCATGGACACAATGAAACTAAAGTGTCTGGTCCTGGGGCCTGTATAAGCTTTAGTAGAATCCTCTCACTCGGAGATGCTGCATTGTGTGAAGTCATAATCCGAGGAAGGCCTGGTCTGTGTATGCAGCCTACTGCACCTACTGTCCTTGGAGGGGTTCTGCATCCATAGACCCTGTATCTATGTTCCGGTAGCCAGTATATGCTGCAATAGACTCTTCTCACTGGGAGGTGCTGCGTTGCGTGAACTGGTAAACAGAGGACGTCCTGGTCGGTGCATGCAGCCTACTTCACCTACTATCCTGGGAGGATTAGTGTGCCCTTGGACCCTGTGTGGCTGATCTTGGGATCTGTCTATGCTGCGCCAGAGTTGTCTCTCTGGGAGACGTACCACAGCATACTCCTAATCAATAGCAGTCCTCCTGAAATATGTCCACTACAGCTTGCAGGCTAGTACACTGTAATCTCTAGTGCAGTGCATTGTATAGTGCAGTGCAATATCTATAGAAGTGTACTGATGTGCTTTGTAGTACAGTGGGTGTTTGCACTGTGTGCTATCTAGTATAGTATGCAGCCTAGTGCATTGTCTGTTGGACTTTGCCCTCTCTGCAGCATCAACCCGTACATTTTGCCTTCACCTCTCCTATTTTTGCTGAATACATTTTTCTCCTTAGAACTCTATGCCCTTTACTACTGCCAACCAGTGCCAACATGGTTGTGCTCACTCCCTTCAACATGCTAAATTTGCCTCTTACCTATTTGGCATATTTAATTTACCTATAAGTCCCTTGAAGAATGGTATACCATATTTCCGGTGCCTGTAAATTAAATTCAACTACTGGTCCTGCAGCACTTATTGTGTCCTACGCTCAAGTAGCACTTTAAACATGTCCCAGGCCTGCCATTGCAGCCTGTAAGCAGTTTTAAACTGTCAATTTGACTTGGTAATATAACCCCCATGCCAAACCTTATACTCCCATTTAATTGCATATAAGTCATCCATAAGTTAGGCTGTAGGTAATCCATAGGGCAGGGTGCATTGTAATTAAAAGGTTGGACATGTACTTTTAAATTCTACGTGTCCTGTTAGTGAAAATCTCCTACATTTGTTTTTTACTACTGTGAGGCCTAACTGTCCCATAGGATAATATTGGGTTGCCTTATTACATTTAATAGGTGCTAATCTTTGACTGGCAACAGTTAAGCATTTCATGTTTGGTGTCTAGGAAATTGCAACTTACAAGTCTCTTAATGGTAAACTCAGATCTTAAGTTGCAATTTTTAAAATGCCACTTTTTAGAAAGTTGGCATTTACCTGCTATTTGGTGCGCGCAGCCTGTCTTGGGTCACATGACTGGGTGTAGCTCGAAGTTGGACTTCGTTAAATCCTCCAAGACGATCACACAATAGTGGGCTTAAGTGTGCTTGAAAGGACCATCTGCTGGCAGGATGGAGGGGCAGAGTTTGGCACAGCCCCACTTGCTAATGAATAGGCGGTAATCTTGTTTCACACAAAAGGACTTGTCACCACTGCATTTTCCCTACAGCAATCTGACAGCCAGGCCAGGGGAGTGAGGAAATTTCAAGCATTTCAAAGGAAAACCTCCAGAATCTTCAACTTCACAGAAGGCACCAGGTATAAAAATAGGACCCTAGGCCCCACTATTCAGTTCACGTTCTGGACCCGTGGATGGGTTCTCAGAGGACTGCCTGCTGCTGTGGCCTGCTGTGTATTCAACAAGAATGCTTTACGGGATCTGAAAGGACTGCTTTACTGCCTGGAGATTGCCTTCAACCCTTAGAGACCTTCCCTGCTACTTAAGCCCTGCTTCTTCACTCGAACCCATGACTACCAGAGTGACTCCAAGGGCTACTTTGCTTGCCTCCTGTTCAGACCCACAAGGACTTCATAGACTCACACCATTTTGACTCTGCACCTGGACTCAGCCTGACTGAGTCCTGAACCCCCAAGTGGTGAGCTCCAGATCAGGACCCTTGGTTGTGTTGTTAAAGATGCCCAAATTAGCCACAATCCAAGACTTGGGACATTTTTCGCAAAAAGCTGCACTGAGATTCAAGAGAAGAGCGGAACCTACCTGCAATGTTTAGTACACTGTACCATGTAGTACAGTGTATTATCTACAACTGCTCTCTAATGTGTGGGAGCTGGTCCCCAATAGTCTGACCACAAATATTAGATCAATTGGAGATTCCAGGGCTGAACTATTTTGGTAAATATTGGGGTGAACTATCAGTTAGAGACTACACTCCTCACCAGAAATAATGCAATTTAACTGAGTTGAACTGAATAAAATATTAGACGCAGAAAGGACTGAGTTATAGATCAAAAATAAGCAGAAAGGATATTTATTACAAGAAATCAAAAAGGCGGTACAAGAGAGAAAACTATGGATGAATTGTCATAAAGACCCAATAGAATAGTGCAGGTTTAGTGAAATATTACCAAATCTCTAGTTAGGTGTGTCCTAAGCAAAACTTCTAATAGTCAGACTCATGATGATCACCAACGGCAGAACAGGACACTTACAAGGAAAACAGCAAAATAATCCCACGAAACACATGATCCCAGAGGTTTTATAGAATAATCACTCAAATAATTAATATATTCTGCAAAATCAGCCTGGTTATGATCATTGTTAGGGTCACGTTTGGCAACTCAGGTACAACTTAATAATTAACAAGCATTTGCAATGCAATAGGTCTCGCATTAGGAAAGTTTGAGCTATTGGTATTGTAAATGACACATTTTTCATTTATGTGTTGGTTTTGAAAATAACTAAATTAATAGCTTTGTCATTTACAATGTCAATAGTTATAACTTTCGCAAATGTGACACCTATATCATTTGTAATGCAATATGTGTTGTATTTACGTGACTTAGATGTATTGATATTACAAATAATAATGGCTTTTAATTTTTTTAAATATTTAATATTAAATAAAAGTTATTGTAATTTATAATGGGAATAGCTTAAACTTTTGTAAATAACTTTTGTGAATATTATGTTCAGTGTATTTTATTGTGACGAAAATCCAAGCACAGAAGTGAAATATTAACATCTTTTTGTGACATTTGTTATAAAGCTTGAAACATTGATAGAACATATTTGAACCAGTTGTTGAATCATTGCACAGATTGATGCTGTGATAGCGCACAGTGATGATGTTGTGCCCCTGAGTGATGCTGTGGTGCCCCTGAGTGATGCTGTGGTGGTGCGAGAGATAGAGTGAGTGCAATAGATAGATAGAGGGCGGGTGATAGATAGAGGGAGGGTGATAGAGTCAGGGCGGGCGATAGATAGAGGGAGGGCGACAGATAGATAGACAGATAGATAGAGTGAGGGCGATCGATAGATAGAGTGAGGGCGATAGATAGATAGATAGATAGATAGATAGATAGCCATAGAGTGAGGGCAATAGATAGACAGATATAGTGAGGGCGATAGATAGAGTGAGGGCGACAGATAGATAGACAGATAGATAGAGTGAGGGCGATAGATAGATAGATAGATAGATAGATAGATAGATAGATAGATAGATAGATAGCCATAGAGTGAGTGCTATAGATAGACATAGTGAGGGCGATAGATAGATAGATAGAGAGTGATAGTCAGGGCGATAGATAGAGTGAGGGCGATAGATAGAGTGAGGGCGATAGATAGAGTGAGGGCGCTAGATAGAGTGAGGGCAATAGCTAGATAGAGTGAGGGCGATAGATATATGGATAGAGTTATTATGCGGCGTGTAATTATGTGGCACTGAGTGGTATTTGGAGCGTATGTTGCATTGAGTGGAGTGTAATTATGTGGCATGTAATTATGTGGCACTGAGTGGTATTTGGAGTGTTTGTTGCGTTGAGCGCAGTGTAATTATGAAGCATATAATTATGTTGCACTGAAGTATTATGAGGAGTGTATGTTGTATTCAGTAGAGTTTAATTATGTGGTGTGTAATTATGTGGCACAGAGTGGTATTTGGAGTGTATGTTGCATCATAATTTTGTAGAATATAATTATGTGGCACTGAGTGGTATTGTGTGGAGTGTGTGTTGCATTCAGTAGAGTGTAATTATGTGGTGTGTAATTTTGTGCACAGAGTGGTATTTGGAGTGCATGTTGCATTGAGCGCAGTGTAATTATTAAGCATATAATTATGTGGCACTGAGTGGTATTGTGTGGAGTGTGTGTTGCATTCAGTAGAGTGTAATTATGTGGCATGTAATTATGTGGCACTGAGTGGTATTTGGAGTGTATGTTGCATTGAGTGCAGTGTAATTATGTGGCGTGTAACTATGTGGCACTGGGTGGTATTTGGAGTGTATGTTGCATTGAGTGCAGTGTAATTATGTGGCGTGTAATTATGTTTCACTGAGTGTTATTTGTGGTGTATGTTGCATTGAGTGCAGTGTAATTATGTGGTGTGTAATTATGTGGCACTGAGTGTTATTTGGAGTGTATATTGCATTGAGGGTGCAGTGTGTGAGGGTGCAGATTGTGTGAGGTTGCAGAGTGTTTGGCCTAAAGTAGTGTGTGGGCGCAGTGTGTGTTGCCTAAAGAAGTGTGTGTGCGCAGTGTGCGTGGCCTAAAGTAGTGTGTGGGCGCAGTGTGCGTGGCCTAAAGTAGTGTGTGGGCGCAGTGTGTGTGGCCTAAAGTAGTGTGTTGGCGCAGTGTGTGAGCGCAGTGTGTGTGGCCTAAAGTAGTGTGTGGGCGCAGTGTGTGTGGCCTAAAGTAGTGTGTGGGCGCAGTGTACTAAAGTAGTGTGTCGCCTCATTTGTCAGCAGCGAGCGCAGATGCTCTTCGAGGGTGGTGGCGGAGACCTAAAATACAATAGGGAAAGCGTCTCCATGGACATCGATGTTTTACTTACAGATTGTATTCCCAGCCTAACATCATTTTTTTTTTAAACGTTGTAATGTCATTCCCATACATGAGAGCAAAAGGCGAGCCCCAGAGCCTTGACAACTGTAGGTGGAATGGGCGCTACACAAACATCTGATAACAAAGCAGCCAGGTGGTAGCCTGAGGTTGAGCTACAAACAGCAGAAAAGAGAGGATGATGGAGAGATGAAAGAGAGATAGAGACTGCCCGAACAGAGAGTCTGCTGGGGAAAGGCTTGGAGGAGAGAGGGAGAGCAAGAAAGCGGGAAAGAAGAGTAAAGAATCATTGAGAAAGCAAGGGGGGTGAGGCACGGAGAAGGACTTAGAGGAGGAATTGATTTAGGAATGACGGGACAATAGAATAGGGCATCCCCACTCCCCATAGAGTTGGCAGGACAAAGTCGGGCGATAACGGGTTGGGCGCAAAGCGAAGACCTAGAGAGACAACAGTGAGATAAAGAGAGGAAGAGAAACTGGGACTGATAGAGGGCAAGATACGGGGCTTCTGCAGAGGAATAGCAACGAGTGACTTGAGCAGAGAGTGACAGACAGACGCGGATAGAGCAAACCAGGGAGGGACAGTGCAGAGAGATAACAATGGACTGCGCGGATTTTCAATGAGGCCGGGGGAGCGAGAGGGCAAAATCAGACATCAAGAGAGAGGCGAAAAGGAATGAGAGAGATGGGTCTTGGCAGTGAGAACACAATGCAAGAGAGACAGCTAGAGAGGGAGAGAGAAGGGAACAGCTGGAGCGATGGAGAGAAAAGAGCGGCAAAGAAGGGCAACAGCGAGAGAGAGGCGGTAAAAGAAACCCGACAAGGTGCAAATACATCTTTACACTAACGCACCAAATAAATGGCAGACATACACGTGCGATCTGAAGTTCGAAGGTTCGAACCCGAGTGCACCTCCCAGCCTCTCATCCTTTTGAGGTCGGTAAACTTTGCACCATTCAGCTGAGTGATAAAACTTCAAGCTCGCTTTTGAATAGCAATAAATACTAATAAGTGAAACAATATGAGCAGCTCTGGTGAGATTTAGACGAGAGATAGCGTTTGACTGAGAGAGTGTGTGTGAGGGAGAGTGTGAGTGCGAGTGTGTGCGCGAAAATGTGCGTGCGTGTGTGTGTGAGAGAGAGAAAGAGCGGGAGCGAGCGGCAGTGATTTGTGCTCATGCTAATGCCCTTAACATCAGCCGCGGCAGGTACAAAAACATTTACAAAATGGAAACACTCAGAGTGGAACCAAGCTGTATAATAACCCCCATCTTTAGAACAGCGCGTAACTGAAGATAACAAGAAGTGAATATGTGACCGAACAATCGAGAAGTCCTGCTACTCTTTAGTAAATCGCACAGTTTTGCCCATACTTTAGGGAACTCACCTGGCAATATTGAAGCAAGACTCACTCGCAAATACACCTTATCTTTCAAACATTTTTTTTGTGCATTTTTATCGACCACTGTGCGTCGCTGCTCGTGTATGTGGGCTTTGAGAAAGAAGACCATTAGATGTAAGAACCTTGACATAAGAAGGAAGCCTGTGGGGGGCCGGGAGAGCATTCCTTTAAAGTGTGATGCAGGGGGCGGGGGAGTGGATCCCTTTGAAGCACGGCCTCGCAGCCGTGAAAGTGAGACAGCCTGAGGCCGAGCGCACGCTGGGGGAAGCTTCAGATGCCTGTGGGAGGGAGGCTGATGGCTTGGATGTGGACGCACTTTCCGCACGAGTGCACCACACGAACTGTCTGAAATCTGCGATGGTTTCAGAGCCTGGTTTGCCCACTATACTCTCGTCTATTATCCCTTGCGGGATTAATAGGCGAGACCTAAAAACGATGCAGGCATTTAGCACTAACCCATTTCTTAAGGTAAGAGAATTTTTCCATCCCTTCCTCAGCAACTGCACTCTGGAGATGTATTTGCAAATGAAACATTTATTGAACGATGGCTCATAGAACTAACATGTTCAGTGGAATTTACAGTGAATGTCTTTGAAAATGATACTTTGGGTACATTATGGATGCCTCAGTCACAATATACACTGGCTAAAACGATTTTATACAATCCTAATACAGTGACGTGATTCTCTCTCTGCGGAACAAGGGGAGAGATGGCTTTGCAGCGGGACACTGAATGGAAGGGGGAATTAGCAGTAGAAATTGAACCGATCACAAGAAACAGCATCCATTTGAAAATACTATGGCATTCTACACGCAAATGTGACCTAACTATTCATGGCATTACCTAGACTTCTTAATGACTAACGTAACTCGTTCCTTGTGCTACTTCATCAGTTTATCGGTTAAGACTGTATATGTCATTGAAAGTAAAACATCTCAAAAACAATTTTCACACACATTTGCGCATTTTGCTTATTTTGAAAAATGCTTTAAGAAGTGTTATGTTCAGTTTATTACAATATTTAGTAGAACTGTGTTCTGTTTACCACTGGGTGCCATGTAGTGAAGGGTACAGTGTAAAGTAAGGTGCCATCTAGTACAGTGTGTTCCCTAGTGAGGGGTAATGTCTAATCAAGGGTGATATTTAGTACACTGTGCATTCTATTGTAGTGTACAGTGTACTGCCTAGTACATTGTAGCCCCTATGGAGTGGCAGCTGGACCGCTCGTTATTAGCAGACCAACAATGGGTAAGTGAAATGAGGATATTCATAAAGGAGTTTGTCAATTGAACCAGCTTACTGCTCCAGTTTTTTCTGTTTGGGAGGCGTTCAAAGCCACCATTAGGGGACAGATTATTGCCTAAAAGGCATTCCAACATAGAGAACATCATCAAAAGACTGCCAAGCTGCAAGCTGCTGTGGATCGACGTAGTAGGCATTCTTCTGCCTGTACGAATGCTAAACAGAATTTAAGGGATGTTTTCTTATTAAAAGAAATCACCAGCTCCAGAGCTTATCATCAGAAACTATATCAAGAGAGTCAGCAGATTGGAAGGTATTTGGCTTTGTCTACCCGTGTAAAGCAAGACCTGTGAAGTAGAATGCTGTGCTTTTGAAGGATTGCCACTCTGATACACTGCTGCTTTGTTGGACTCCTGCCTTGCTGTGATGCCCTCTTGCCTAGGTGAGAAGGACTTGACCTGCATCATTTGAACCCAGAGTGACACCAGGGCGTGCATGCTTTGCCTCCTGGTTGAAATCTCAGGGACATAAAATACTTTCAACCATCTGGCTCTGACAACTTAACTCAGCAGTCCGTGAATCTGCCCTGCCAAGTGTCTAGTACAGTCAGTGTTGAAATGAAATGAAATGAAATGAAATGAAGAAAATTCTTAATAAAGCGCACTGCGACCATGCGGCTTCCTGGCGCTGTTCTGTTGCAGTGTCTAGTACAGTCAGTGCTCTGGTGCAGTGTCTAGTAAATGAAGTGCTCTGGCTCACTGTCTAGTATAGTGAGTGCTCTACCGCAGTGTCTAGTACAGTGAGTGCTCTAGCGCAGTTTCTAGTAAAGGAAGTGCTCTGGCTCACTGTCTGTCTTGTACAGTATAGTGAGTGCTCTAGCGCAGTGTCTAGTAAAGGGAGTGCTCTGGTGCAGTGTCTAGCACACTGAGTGCTCTAGCACAGTATCTAGTACAGTGAGTGCTCTAGCGCAGTGTCTAGTAAAGGGAGTGCTCTGGTGCAGTGTCTAGCACAGTGAGTGCTCTGGCGCACTTTAGTATAGTGAGTGCTCTAACGCAGTGTCTAGTACAGTGAGTGCTCTACCTCAGTTTCTAGTAAAGGAAGTGCTCTGGCACACTGTCTAGTACAGTCAGTGCTCTAGCGCAGTGTCTAGCACAGGGAGTGTTCTAGTGCAGTGTTGAGCACAGTGAGTGAACTGATGCAGTGTCTAGTACAGTGAGTGCTCCGGCGCAGTGTCTAGTACAGTGAGTGCTCTGTCACAGTGTCTAGCACAGTGAGTGCTCTGGCACAGTGTCTAGCACAGTGAGTGCTCTGGCACAGTGTCTAGTACAGTGAGTGCTCTGGCACAGTGTCTAGCACAGTGAGTGCTCTATCACAGTGACTAGTTCAGTGAGTGCTCTGGCACAGTGTCTAGCACAGTAAGTGCTCTGGTGCAGAGTCTAGTACAGTGAGTGCTCTGGCACAGTGTCTAGCACTGTGAGTGCTTTGACCCAGCCTCTAGTACAGGGAGCGATCTGTTGCAGTGTCTATTACAGTGAGTGAACTGATGCAGTGTCTAGTATAGTGAGTGCTGAGGTGCAGTGTCTATTGCAGTGGGCCTCCAGGACAAAGCTCTCCGTATTACAAGGGCCACTCTTGTTTAGTCTACTATCAGCAGTGTGCTCTAATATACAGTGACTTGACTATTTCAGTGGGCCATCTGGAGCAGGTTACTGTCTAGTAGAGTGGGAGCTGAAGCACATAGTATAGTTGCAGCGACCTGTTCAGTGCAGTCTACACTCTACTGCGATGCACTGTCTGGCACAGTGGTCTGTCCAACAGAGACTTCTGCTTATTGCAGTGGGTGCTCTATCACAGTGTTCTGTCTAGTAAAGGAATCTCTACGATAGCGCTCTGTCTAGTACAGGAGGCTTTCAGTACAGTAGGTGCTCTAGCATAGTGTACAGCAGTGTACACTGCAGAACAGTGAGCTGCCCAATGCAATCCACCATCTAGTACAGTGGGTGCTCTAGCATCATGTACAGCAGAGTGCTCTGCAATACAGTGAGCTGTCCAGTGCAATCCACCATCTAGTACAGTGGGTGCTCTAGCACGGTGTTCCAACTACGGCAAAGGTTGATGCAGCGCAGTGCCCTTTAGTACAGTGTGCTGATCTGTTCCAGTTTCTACAGGATCCCACACACTCCATGTGTTCCATACATTGCCTGGTGGTGTGATGCTCCTGCTGTAGTGTCTTCCCCTCCCTGGGTACCCGTCAATGGCTGCCCCACATACAGAGCTGTAAATCACACGTCTTTATTCCTCTTCATGTACCTGTGAACTCCCACATTCTAAACCAAGCTTTCACTACATTCTATTCTAGAGGTCCCTTTTCAATCATGCAAGACATTACATCTCGCCCTTTGGTAAGTGAAAAATGTAAATTATTATAAAATCATATATATATATATATATATATATATATATATATATATATATATATATATATATATATATATATATATATATATATATAATATACATATATATATATAATATACATATATAATAATCCCTGAAAAGAATACAGGTTTCAGGGACGTTATAGTTAGTCAGACATTTTACTCATACAAAACCAGAGAAATATAGCTGTTATAGTTAGCTGAACTATATATAACTCGTGCCACCGCAATGCGCTACTGATGGCGTCACCTATTACATCAGTGATGACATCATCCAGTGAGTGTGTTTCTAAAATGTTTAAGAATGATATATTTATACACCAAGGTATATTGAAGAATGAATGGGTGTATGAGTGTCTGTATGGATTATTCAGTGGGTAGATGACTGACTGTATAAGTGAGTATTTATATGTGCCTCTGTGAATGTATGGGGGGGTGACATCTGTCTGAATGTCTGTATCAGTTTGTTAGTTAGTGTTTAAGTGGCTGCATGTGTTGGTGAATAGGTACATGAGTATCTATATGGGTAAATGATTGGTTGTCTGAGAGGCTGTGTGGCTGCCTGAGTGTCTTTTTGGGTGGGTGTGGGTGTGTGCGCCTCCCTGCAGGATGTGTGAGCGGGTGATTCACTGGGTGTATGAGTTCATGAGTGTGTGTGCAAGGGGTTGTATGGGTGAGTGAGCATGCGTATGGCTGTGTTGCTGAGAGAATGGATGTCTCAGTGGTATATGGGTGAGTAACTGCATATGTGTAAGTCAGTATGAGTGAGTGTTGGAGTATATAAGTGACTGGAGGTGAGAGTGAGTGATTGTGAAAGCGCTTGTATGGATGAGTGTGTGTTTTTGTCTGTGATTGTATAAGAAAGTAAATATGTATTAGTATCTGTATGAATAAGTGAGGTGGAATGTGTTACTGTATAGGTGAGTAAAGGGCAGTGTGATTGACTCTGGGTGACTAACTGGATGGATGAGTAACTCAATGGGTAAGTGGGGGGTATGAGTAACTGTACGGGTGTACGAGTACATATATCAGAGGCTGTATTGATGACTGACTTTGTTTATGGATGACTGTATGGGTGACTGAGTGGATGTGTGTGTAGACCTATGAATTAGTGAGTAGGTATGTACTAAATGGTATTGGTGTGTCTATGGTTTCGAGAATGGTACTCTGTATTTTAGAGTGGGTATATCAAAGGTTATATTTGGGTTTGAGTATGCACACCAGAGATTAAGTGGATGATGTCATCAGTGATGTCATTTGAGATGTCATCAGTGATGTCACTGATCATGTCATGAGTGATGTACTATGTGACGTCATCAGCAGTGAATTGTGGACGCGAGTTATAGTTAGCTCAGCTAACTATAACAGCTGAATTTTCTGGCTTTGTACGAGTGAAATGTTAGACTAACTTTAACGTCCCTGAAACCTGTGTTTTTTTCTGTGTATTTTGAAGGTTTTTTAAATGCTAATTTCTAACTATAACATCCCTGAAACCTATGGTCTTTACAGGGAATTTCTAAGGTTTTTTAAATGCTAATTTTCTAACTACATCTACATTGGTGAGACATACAGAAAGAGAAAGAAATGTGCAGAAAGAGGCAAGAGAAGTGTAGAGAGAGGCAAAAGAACTGCAGAAAGGAAGAAAGGTGCAGAAAGAAGCAAGAGAGGTGCAGAAAGAAGCAAGAGAGGTGCAGAAAGAAGAGTGTGAGGTGCATAGACAGGAAGAAAGGTATAGAAAGAAGCAAGAGAGGTACAGAAGGAAGCACAAGAGGTGCAGAAAGAAGAGTGAGGTGCAGAGAGAGGAAGAAAGGTAAAGAAAGAGGCAAGAGAGGTGCAGAAAGAAGCAAGAGAGGTGCGGAAAGAAGACAGGTGCTGAAAGAGGCAAGACAGGTGCAGAAATAGGAAGAAAGACAGATAGAAGCAAGAGAAGTGCAGAACGAGGAAGACCAGAAGAAGCAAGAGAGGGGCAGAAAAAGGAAAAAATGTGCAGAAAGAAGCAGGAGAAGTGCAGTAAGAAGCAAGAGAGGTGCAGAAAGAGAAAGAAAGGTGCAGAACAAGGCAAGAGAGGTACAGACATGCAACAGAGGTGAAGAAGGAGGCAAGAGAGGTCGAGAAAGAGAAAGAAAGGTGCAGAAAGAGGCAAGTGAGGGGGTGAAAGAGGCAGGAGAGGTGCAGAAAGAGGCAAGAGAAGTGCATAAAGAAGCAAGAGAACTGCAGAAAGAACAAGAAAGTACAGAAAGAGGTGTAGAGAAAAGCAAGAGAGGTGCAGAAAGAGGCAAGAGAGGTGCAGAAAGAGGCAAGAGCGGTGCAGAAAGAGGCAAGAGAGGTGCAGAAAGTGGCAAGAGAGGTATAGAAAGAGGAAGAAAGGTACAGAAAGATGCAAGTGAGGTGCAGAAAGAGGCATGAGAGGTACAGAAAGAGGCATGAGAGGTACAGAAAGAGGCAAATGAGGTGCTGAAAGAGGCAAGTGAGGTGCAGAAAGAGAAAGAAAGGTGCAGATAGAGGCAAGAGAGGTGCACAAGTAAGCAAGAAAGGTACAGAAAGAGGCAAGAGAGTGCAGAAAGAGGAAGAAAGGTACAAAAAGAGGAAAGCGAGATACTGAAAGCAGAAGTGCAGAAAGAGATGAGTGGTGCAGAAAGAGACATGAGAATTGCAGAAAGAGGCAAGAGAGGTGCAGAATGAGGCAATAGAAGTGCAGGAAGAAGAAAAGAACTGAAGAAAGGTGCAGAAAGAAGCAAGAGAAGGGCAGAAAGAAGCAAAAAAAAGGGCAGAACGAAGCAAGAGAAGTGCAGAAAGAAGAGTGGGAGGTGCAGAAAAAACAAGAGAGATGCAGAAAAAGGCACGAGACATGCAGAAAGAACAAGAACAGGTGCAGAAAGAGGTAAGAGAGGTGCAGAAAGAAGAAAAAAGATACACAAAGAAGAAAGAGAAAAGCAGAAAGAGGCAAGAGAGGCGCAGAAACAAGCAAGAGAGGCTTGCACAATTAACACCCACATTTAACACCCACATTTAGCAATAAGTAACACATGACAATTCCAGCTTTGCAAAGGGCCTTCTACCACACTATAACATGTGTCTCTGCATTTGTGGTAGCAGTTGAGCTGTTTCAGCTAGAAACAAGTTTTTATTTTCAAATCTGCATATTATGCGGCAGATGATGGATTATGTGTCAAATGCGGAAAATGTATAACGCAAAAATCGGCACGGCCAAACAGTCGCATAATTCCAGTGGCCCTCCTCATACTTCTGACTAGGTCCAGAAGTGCTCCGCTGTGGGTAGTTCTTTTTGAGTTTATAGTTTAGCTTCTATGGAAACGAGGAAGACTAAACCTGAGGTTACCACTCTACAACACAGACTACCATACTAGATAATTACTCTCCATAGCACATAATCCCACTCCACATAATTCCTAAACCCTAAATACTGCATACTTTTCATCCACATAATTTCGATGCACAACATGCCACCTAATTCCACTACACACAACGTACATCCACTCCCCTCCACTCCAAAAAACATTACTTCAAAACATTTACATTTATAATGCCAATAGCTCTAACTCTCGCAAATGCAAGACCTATTGCATTGTTGTTTAACTAGTAGTCACATTTGCAGATTGATGGAGCAAGGGGGCTGGGCCCCCAACCAGCGCTCAGGAATTCTGCTGCGTAGAACTTACAGGAGGTACCGGGAGGGCTTCTTGGCCCCCAATGTCCCTCAGGAGTAAAGTGGAATTCATCCCCCAACCAGTAGTGTGCCAGAAGACATGTCTGCAGAGTGGTAGAGAAAGGGGGGCATGGCCTCTGAAGACCTCTTTGCAATCCCACTGTGTGGGACTTATTGGAGGTAACAGGAGGGGTAGTTGGCCCCTAAGAACATCCCTGGGGGCCAACTACCTCTCCTATTACCTCTAGTAAGTCCCACACTTGAGGATTGCTAAGTTCTGATAGCAGGCCACACCCCCTTTGCCCACCACTCTGCAAATGGACTCCCAGGCACGCTCTTGGATGGGGATTTAAGCCCCCATCATTGTGGGGGTCCTTAGGGGCCAACTAGCCTACCTGGTACCTCCAGTAAACCCCACACAGTGGGATTGCTGAGAGGTGGTAACAGGCCATGCCCCATGTCCACCACTCTGCACATGCGCCTCCTGGAGTGCTCTTGGTTGGGGTATGCAGTCCCCTTGCCTCTTCAGGGTCCCTGGGAGCCATCTAGCCCTCCTATTACCTCCAGTAAGCCCCACACAGCTGGATTGCTGATACGTGGTCAGAGGCCACACACCCTTTTTACACCACTCTGCAAATGCACCTCCTGGTGCACTGTTGCTTTGGGGATGATGTGCACTTTAGTCCTGAGGCCCGGGGACTCAAGGGGACCTCATCGCCCCAACAGCAGTGCGCCAAGAGGCGCGTTTGCAGAGTGGTGGGAAACGGGGCATGGCCTCCGACTACCTCTCAGCAATTCCATTGTGTGGGGCTTACTGGAGGTACCTGATGGGCTAGTTGGTCCCTAAGGACCCTCCGCATTAAAGGGGACTTCATTCCCCAACCCAGAGCCTGTCAGGAGGCGCATTTGCACAGTAGTGAAAATAGGTAGGCGGGCGAGCTGCCCACCTCCCCAGGCTGGGGACCCCATCCCCCAGGGGCCCATCATTTTTGTTATTTTTTTTAACAAAGAGAGGGGGGCCCAGCGGCCCACCTCCTGGACTAGTTTTGGCCCCGGGTACCACATTCTTCTGGGGCACGGCCGTTATAAAGTGACTGTGGGGGAGCCTGAAGGCCCCCGCGGTCCTGGCCAGCTCCCTCCGCCTGCAAGGGCTGGCATTGCTTTTTACTTCCAGGGAGCTGCTGAAATGCAGCACCCTGGAGGCTAAAAGCAAAGTGCTCCACTGTGAACAAGTGAGAGCAAAGTTCTCGCACTTGTTCACAGTGAATCACTTGTTTGCTATGGGATGGTGGGAGCATAGCAAACTGCAATTTCCCAGGGGTGGGTACCCCAGGACATTGCTGGAGCCGGCCCTTGGAGGTGGCAGTCCCCAGGGCTAAGGTGGGCTCTACGAGGAGGGCCACTTGGCTCCCCTCCAAACTCTTGAAAGCCCCAGGGAGGTTGTGGTCCCCGGGGCCAGGGACCACAACGACCCCTACATTTAATCAATCTGTGTCCAGGGGAGGTGGTGATCCCCAGGGCAGTGTGGGGGTCTCCAGCCCCACCATTTTAAAAGATAGCCTGGGTATGTGGCAGTCCCTGGGGATTTGTAGGGTGGGATAGTACCCTCACATGCCTTTTTTTAATATTAATAAAGCTCAGAGGAGGTGACGGTCTCTGGGGCTGCGGGGGGCCTGCGTGGCTCCCGCAATTAATAAACATAGCCCCGGGGAGGTGGTGGTCCTCAGGGCTGTATGGGAGGGCAAAATCCCTCACCTTGCCTTTTTTATAAATATGAAAGCCACGGGGAGGTGGCGGTCCCCGTGCTGCGGGGGCCCGCAAGCACTCTCCCTCGAATAATAAACATATCCCCTAGTTTGAAGTGTTGGCAGCCATTCAGATCTCAGGCTCAAGATCTGGAGGGTTTCGCGAATCCACCGCGGCCACAGTTGTATATCTGAGAAATCTTTACATTTCTCAGGACCTACTGAACGGATTTACACCATTTAACAAAAAGAACGCTTTCTGAACCAAGAGCAACCTTTTTGCCAAATTTGGTGTAATTCTGTTCAGCAATTTGGGCTTGAACCTTGTCTAAAGTTTCTTATGGAAATTAACATGGAGAAAATGCATTTTTGGACCCCCATTTTTTCTTGTCCCCTATTGATGAATCACCCGAAACTTTCAAGACAGAAACTGACCTGAACACCCCATTAGTTTTGAAAATTTTGCGAAAATTCTTTGAAACGACACCAAAGATGTTGGCAAATCAAAAAAAGCTTTTCCTATGGAAACTAGGTCCTAACTATAACTACCTACTGGCTAGTACCAGAGGCCATGCTCCCTTTTCTACACCACTCTGGGTTGTGGGATGAAGTCCTCTTTAGTGCTGAGGGTCCTTAGGTACCAACTAGCCTACCAGGTACAGTAAACCCAACCCAGTGGGATTGCTGAGAGGTGGTCGGAGGCCATGCCCTTTTTCCCACCACTCTGCAAACGCGCCTTTTGGCCCCTTGGACTTCATCCCCCAAGCAACAATGCATCAGGAGGTTTGTTTGCAGAGTGGTGTAATATATATATATATATATTTCACGAGAATTCCTGCCGATCCGTGCAGAAATAACGAGCCACACCAGGTATGGAGGTTTAAGTTTTGCAGGTTTATTCAGGCAAACAGGGAAGGCGCGTTTCGATCTCGACTGAGATCTTGGTCACATGACCATCCGAGAATTACCCACGTATTTAAAGAGACAGCGGAATTCACGACGCAGCGTGCATAGAAATAAAATAAATATTTCTAATTCATGTCATTTTAGCACATACAGTGAAAAATGTTGTTTAAATCCTCATAATATCTTAAATAAGAATACAAGGCATGTGACATATATCCTGGCGTTTATCCTGAGCTACGGAGGCGTACTTTAGTGGGAGAAGAAGAACAAGCACTTACCATCTGCTCCTGAGGCTCCTGCCTGCAGTAGGCCCTGAGAACTGTCCCCGACTGCTCTGCGGCCCACGTGGTGAAGAGACCGGGGCGTTGATCTGGACATGCATCCATCCGCGACCGCAACAACAACGGCGGCGGGTTGCGGTGAGGAGCCGGCCAAAGGGTGCCGTTGACTAGAAGGGCCGCTGATAGAGGTGAAGGCCCGGTCCACTTGGCGGTGACCCTTGAGGGGCAATGTGGCAAAGCAGGGTCGGAGGGGGCGCTTGACTCCTGCCCCCTCCCCAAACTCTTTGCCTGGGCATATCCAAGGATTGCCCCCGATATAGGCGGGCGACTCCCGGGGTGCGGCACAGATTTTAGCCTTTTGGTGACTCTCCTTCGGGGAGCCAGCCTCACTGTTTTGAGCCCCGGTGGTCCATCCCGTGGCGCCCAGCATTGATGCCTGGTCCCTGAGTGAGGTGAAGAGGGACAGGGCCACATTGATTAAGTTGGCGGCAGGTGCCCCCCTCTACGGTCCATGTCCATGTCAGACAGTTGTCTCATGGATGTGGCCGGGATGCTTGCAACGTACGCAGGAGCCCACATCCAAGGACGTATTGGCTGCCCTAACGGTTTTGCACGAGTCCCTGATTTGGCATGGTCATGACCTGTATAGAAGAATGGCCGCCATTGCTGTCTCGCCGTCTCCCACAGATGCAGTCTGATCCCATGGGACTGCCAAAGAACCCGCAGCTGTGTTCATGGAGGGAGTCCCAGTTCTGCCCGGGTACCGGGAGCCGCTGGAAGACCCGGTTCCCATGACCGCTCGAGCCGACATGGATCTACAAGTGGATGTCTCTTCGGGACACATGTTCAACTGGCGGCTGGGGATAAAACGCTATTTTACTTATTGGACTGTCCCAGCTATGTCGTGGCGATTGCCGGACTGTGTGACTCTTTTTTCCTGGATGGTACTACTGTGTGTGAACTTTGGGGAGTTCCCGGGGTCGACGACGATATTACCGGATCTTCGCTGCCGATACTTGGATGGGTTTGGATTGCTGTACTTTCCTATGGCTATGCTCCGACCTGACCCGCCCAGATCGTTTGGACCCTCTGGGCTGTTCTGTGAACCGATTAACGAGTGGGCTTCTGGCGGTACCATTGCCAGACAGGGTCAGGGATGATGTGGTTCACAATCTATTGGCTTTATTGTTGACAGACGGTGTGGTGGATATGTTTGACTGGGATTTCATCACTGTTGTGGCCGGGACTCGATGTTCCTCATTATTGTACTACTTCATTTCTGGGATTCTCCTGGGTGTAGGGGTGAGGGGCCGGGCCGGGCGGCAAGATCGAGGGCCCTCCTCCGCTTATCTATTCTTTTTCTCTCTTTTCTCTCTCTTCCTATATTTCGGGTCTCTATTAGGGTGACAGGCACGCTGCTGGGGGGGTAGGCCATGGCCTTCTGCGGGTGTGCAGGGTGGGGGGTTGGGGGGTGGGTGTTTGTTCGGTATTTGTTTCTATGGCCCTTTAGTCTCTCTTCTCTTTTTAGTGTCGTCGTCTTTCATGGTCTCTGCAATCTGTTTAGTTTTGAGGGGTGGGGTTTAGACTCGCTACGTGCCGAGACTGTGCCTGCATTTCTCCTGTTCTGTATATCCTACCCCGCAATATTTCCTTTGTATCTGTACTGTTTAGAGATATCCTGATTCGTGCGCAGTATTGTAGGACTGTGTGCGACTGTGAGACAACCCTTTTTTAGTTCCTTATTTGAAAATGAACCTTTCAAATCCTGATTCACGTTTGTGAACCGGATTACAAGATCTGCCCTGGTATTTTTATGACCCCGGCTTTTGAGCTGCTATAACTTTTCATATTGTTGCTGTACTCTTGCTCTGCTTAGCGGCCGGCCGGGTTGGTTGTAGGCCCATAATTGTAAATGCTTGTACTACTAATAAAGGTTCACCCAAAAAAAAAAAAGAATACAAGGCATGTAAATAAAGTAATGAATGCATTGTTACATTTAAAGCTCTCGAAGTGAAAAAATAATAATAATAATTGTCAAGTACATTTTAATATTTTCACATACAGCGAGGGGCTCAATCGATCTTATGGGCAGTCTCAGGGAATAAAGAAATAATTAATATCCCGTGTTTGTGCACACATTTTGGTGCACACACTTGTGGGTGAATCAAGGTAAAGTACCTTAGTGTACCATAAGGTGAGGTGGTGTAGGTTTGTGAAAAATAGGTGAAGTTGTGATGGTATCAGTGTGGGGTATAGATGAAAAAGTCGCCACATAATGTTGCAGAAGTGAATCTATAGTAGAGACGGCAGTTCAGAAGGAACAGGCTGGTTCTCATGTGCTCTTATGATTAGCATAGTGACTACTCTTCCAACCGGGTCAAGGTCGTGGTCTGTCAAAATAAAAACAAAGCAGATCAGTAACCAGCACGGTTCAGAATTTACAACATATTAATATCAACCTCCCCATCTGTTATCACCTATTGCATATTAAGGTTCCACCCAGTCCTTTAATCCAGGAAAAAAGTTTCAAAATTACTGTCAAATGTCCCTATGTTATTTGTCCCCAAAGAATGGTTGAGTTATACAATGCATTCTGATACATACATAGATTGACATGAAGTATTAGCAAAGTGAGTTAAAAATAACAGTGCAAGCTCTGTTAATAGTCAAACGGAAATTCATTTCTGGTGGTTGAGAAGCAAACTCATGAAATTATAGATGTATATATAATTACTCATCATTATTCATGCCATTGGGGAACTTACTGCCAGCCAGCAGTATCAGTCTAGATTCTAGTCTGCGTAGAGCCTGTACTCTGTTACCTCCCCTTGGGTTTCTGGGTACTGTGGCCAGGCCAAAGTATTTACCCTTCGTCCAGTCCCCCTCATGTGTTTCACTGAAGTGTCTGGCAGTGCTATAACTGAAGTCACAGTTGGTCACCGCTCTCCAATGCTCTAGGATTCTCTTTTTCACATTTTTTTTCCGATTTTTGCGTGGGGAGCGCCTGGTACGCGCACCGGGGAGCGCACCGGGAAGCGCACAACAGAGAAAAAAGAATGCCAGAGTTTAAAAAATGATGGCAATATTTTATAAATGGGAGGTAGTTCTGAAAAGAACTTTTTTATATTCTTTTTGTTGTTTTATATTTTTTTTATTATTTCTCTGAACATTTTTTAAATTTTTTTGTGTTTTTAAACAATTTTATATTTTTGTTTTTTTTTGAGGGAACAAACAAAAAACAGGGAATTTGAAATGGCTCAACAGGAGCAAAAAAAAGAAAAGAATTACTGTTTTCTTTCCTTGCTGCATTTGTGGTTCTCTATAGCAGTATTTACTAAGTTCACCATAGCATAAAGTTTTGCCACACAAAATGCAAAGAAATTGGAGCTTGCTAAATTTTTGTTGAATATTTGGCACCATTTGCCGTTCTTCTGGTCCAGAAAGTGAGGGTACTGAAGAGGAAGTGCTGGATACAGGGGGTGGGTTGTGCCGAAGTTCCCGGACTGCAGCCTGGGACAAATTATTGGGATGCCACCTCTCCATGTGGCGGATCATGGTATAGTTACCAAAAGAATATTTCTTGGAGGGATTGCCCCTGGAGAGAACTTTGTCACAGATGAGACAGGTGACTTTGGGGGCGTTCACCTTTTTTTGGTCATCTGGAAAAGAAAAAAATTGCCAAATGAAGTGCACTTTGACGTGCCTTTGTCTTGGTTCTTCTGGGAGGTAGACCCTTTGATGTTGATCCTCCTCCTCTTCTTCCTCCTCTTCTTCTTGTCCTCCAAAAAACTGTGGTGGTAGACCTTCTTTTCTGGGTAGTGGGGGTGGTGGTGGGGATGCACCAGCTGCAGCAACAAGTGATGCCATTCTTTCCTCCAAAATAGCTCTTGCTCTCTCAATGAAGAAAGTAAGAATGAGGAAAAAAGGAGGGGGCTTTCATTATTTGGAGAAAAAAAATGAAGAGAACCAATGAAAAGTGTTATTTTCAAGTCACATGACCCGATGCGCTTACGTTACGCGCTCCGGCGCGCTTACGTTACGCGCTCCGCGCAGTGCCGCGGAGCGCTTCCGGGTGCATTTACGCAGCGCGTCATAAGACGCATCACGCGGCTACGCGATAGGTCACGCTTATGCGACGCGTCACGATGTTGTTTTCGATCGCGACATTGGCGCTAACGGAACGCTTCCCGGTTCGCGCACCAGGGCGCTTCAAAATAGTACGCTTTCCGGGGTGCTCACAGGGGCGCGCACCGGAAGCGCTC
Source organism: Lissotriton helveticus (assembly GCF_964261635.1). Taxonomy (NCBI): domain Eukaryota; kingdom Metazoa; phylum Chordata; class Amphibia; order Caudata; family Salamandridae; genus Lissotriton; species Lissotriton helveticus. The sequence continues at coordinate 89,039,918 of NC_136063.1, forward strand.
CAAGCCAAAATAAATAAATAAATAAATAAATAATTTTGTTTTTTAAAACAATGAAAAATTGTAAGGACTGATAGCTATGTCTCAAGATATATGCTCCAGTTGTTTTTAAGAAAATTAACTTTTAAAAAATATATATTGGCCTATATTTGGGCTTTATATATGTTAGAGCCCAAATGTAGCCCCAATGTAGCCCAATGTAGCCCAATGTAGCCCAAAGATGGCCACCAGGAACAAAAAAATACAAATGTAGCCCAAATATCAGCCAGATGTAGCGCAACTATAGCCCAATGATAGTATGTACCAGAGTGTTCTAAAGAACAACTGGAGCGGTCTTACTTATAAAGTGAGACTTTTAGTTTGGAATTAGCATTAAAAAAACCTTTGAAATTCACTGAAAAAACCATAGGTTTCACACCAGTTATAGTTAGGAATTAGCATTAAAAAAACCTTTGAAATTCACTGAAAAAAACCATAGGTTTCACACCAGTTATCGTTACCTGGAAATTTTACTGGCATAAAACCAGGGAAATTCCCACGTTATAGTTAGTTGGACTCACTATAACTTGCGCGTGTAATGCACTGCTGATGACATCACATATTACATCACTCATGACATGGTCAGTGACGTCACTCATGACATCACTGATGACACCATCCTTGTGACAGAGAGACTGACCTCCTTTCACTGTAAAGTAACCCTTGAAACAAATATTAAAAAATAGAAACTAACATTTTCAAAAAAGTGGAGATACCTATACCAGTTACAACAACCAATTCAGTAATTCCACCATTTACATACACATCCACTCATTCACCAACAGTTCTATATAGTCAGTCATACATATACTCACTCATCATATGTAGTGAGACACCTATACATCCGTTAACACACCGACAGTCTTCCATAAGTTGCTCACACACATATTCACACATGCAAATAAAATATTGAACATCCATTTTTTTGCATATACAGCTATACACACACTACCACCTTACTTCTAAGGAAACTTACACATACTTACTCTCTTAAACAATCACTTATAGAAACACATACTTATTTAAACAAGAACTCTTTCAATGTCTGACTCTCACATATACTCACTTATATACACCAATACTCACATATACTAGATTAAAACATATGTAGTTACTGATAAAGACACTAGTAAGACAGGCATTCAATTACTAACACATTCATATACACACTCATTCACACATACAGTCCGGCACATATGCTGTCTTCAAAACACATACAAACAGTGAGTCATTCATTGATGCATCTATGTGCTAAGTAACACCCCCACCAAATCATACAGACACTTATACTGATACTAAAAAAAACATCTAATAACCCATATACACACACATGTAGCTACTCACCAACCCATGCAGCCACTTATACACAAAGTGAAACACTGATACAAACATTTAAATATTTAAATATTTAAACAATACTCGCTAATATATGTATTCACTATGATACACTTAATAAGCCAGTAAACCAATCAATTTTTTTTGTTTTTAATTTTTAATTTTTTTTTAATTTAAAAAAAAAAACATCCATTAAGACACTTATTGAAACATTTATTCTTCCATCGAGCTTTACATATACATATATAAAACATATTTATTTTTAGAAAGACACACATTCACTGGATGGTGTCATCAGTGATGTCATGAGTGATGTCACTGACCATGTCATGAGTGATGTAATATGTGATTTCATCAGCAGTGCATTACACGTGCAAGTTATAGTGAGTCCAACTAACTATAACGTAGGTAATATATATATATATATATATATATATATATATATATATATATATAATATATATATATATATATATATAATATATATATAATCTATATATATATAATATATATATATTACCTACTGGTGGTCGCCAGTAGGAAGTTATAGTTAGGAACTACTTACCATAGGAAATCCACAACATTCTATTTGGAATAACTTTGGCGCCGGTGGACGAATCTTCGCGAATTTCTCCAAGAAAATGGCCTGCTCGGTTTCGCTCCTTCCCTGAAAGTTTTGGGGGTGATTCGTCAAGTGGGGGCCGAGAAAAAAAGGGGGGTCCCAAAACGTGTTTTCCCCATGCAATTTCCCATAGGGACCTTTAGCCAGGGCTACAACCCGAACGGCTGAACGGAATTACACCAAATTTGGCAGGAAGGTAGAGTTCGGTTCGCAGATTGTGCTTGTTGTTAAATGGTGTATATCCGTTCAGTAGTTACAAGTAAAATCATAGCGATATCTAGAGACCGAGTTCTACACGCGGACGGAGATCCGTTCAATTGCGAGCTGCATGCTGATTGGCTAACAACTGTCTGTCAACACTCAAAACCAGGAAGTGTTGGTGGCCATCTTGTGCCTCGGTAGAACCAAGTCACAAGAAAACAGTAAAACAAAGTTGAGAAATAAGGAAAGGGGGCAGGGTAGAAACGTTCTGACCCTATAGGCTTGCTCAGGGGGTCGTACATGGATTTTTAGGGTCAATTTTAATGTTTTTTGAAATAAAATATTGCGGCGTGAAGTACCGGGTTTTTAAGAACCCAGCGGTGCCAGGGAACACACCCAAAGACTTCGAGTCCTTCCTGTTTTAGACTACAGAAACACAGAGTCTTCTAGGTGAAGTCAAAGATCAAATGTATTGGCTGCAGCCAGTAACAGGTATCCTAGAAGTACAACACAGTGTATATTCTCAGGAGACTGCTCAATCTTACAAAGCCAGCCTTCTCCTTTTATACAAAATATAATGCTTTAGGCAAACATTCCTTATTTTACAGTTGACCATTCACATATTTTCACTACAAAGAAAAAGCAGAGTCATGATGACAAGCCCATATTTCAGTTTGTCCAGCCCACAAACAATTGCCTGGCAAGGCCCAGTATTTTCATCAGATATCGACGGACCCCCAATAAAAACGGGCACCTCCTCCTCGTAAAGCAAGTCATAAAGAAGGAAACAGGGACAGGTGTGTGTAAGATTAGGCATGGTTTGTGTGTGATGAAAGGTTTATGATATGTTGTGCCTTGATACTAATCTCATTCGGCCACTGGGAAAGGAACTGGCCGAACAGGTTTGGCTTCAGGCAGTGGAGTCAGCTTGCCCAGGTCACAGGGGAGTCAGCAAAGGTGTATGTGTCCTTCAGACTCGTTTTTGGCCTTAGTCATTGGCCTATGTGAGGACAATCACAAAATGGCTGCCGTTCACAAAATGGAACCTGAGGGTTTAGGACGGAAACTCTGATTTCAGGGTGATTTTGTCACCCGAATATGACGAAAATGCTTGTGCATAGTATTCTAATCATTCCCCGTCTGCTGATAACAAAATCGTCATGATACGACGATGTTTATAACGCGGGTCCAGAATTTTCAGTACTACAGACCCTCCTTTTGCCCTTACATAGGCAATAACCTATACTCACGCTAATCTGAGTCCAGGTCTATATTCCTAAAGTCATTAAGATGTTGCTGTAGCATCATCCGATTACTTAGCTCTTCTCTTGATACAGGTTTCCTTACACACGATGTAGCACAGAGGCCACATATTGCAGGAGCACACTGTACACACAGACAGAACAGGAAAAGAATGGTTAAGATCATCCCAATGACTATCAGAATCTTCCATCCCCAGGCGGATATCAGTTCCAAGAACCACCCCATCAATGACCAATCTCCTTTATCCCCGTGAATAGATTCACAGATTTTATGCAGTTTGGAAATGGGTTGATACACTGTTGAAGCGTTGTCTGGGATGAAAACACAGCAACTAGATTGGATCACTTTACATACCCCACCTCGATCTGCTAGTATGACATCTAATGCGACCCTGTTTTGAAGAGTCATAAGGCGATCCGACTGGAGCTCAGCAGTCAAATTACTAAGGGCACCGGCGGTTTCAACTACAGTGGATTCAACCACCCTTGTCAATTGCCTTATGTTCCTGCTGTTAACCATAGGCCCCCAAAACGACAGAAAACCCTTTACGAAATCTCCAAATTCTTGTCCTGTAGTGTCTTCTTTACTGATGACACCTCTAACTATCCTCGTCTTATGGTAATCTGCCGCAGCTGTAAAAGTGGGAGGTAACAGGAAAGAAACAAAACATGTGCCCAAAAAATAAGGGGGCAACCATGTATACGCTTTGTCATAGCAAACAAAGTAGGTACCCTTAGGAGCTAAAAATGCTGGGGAAGACTGGGACATAAATACGTAGGTATCAGTACAGACGCTCTTCCCTAGCTGAGCTCTCGGATTCTTGCCATTACCTTGCAGACATAGGTGACCCTGATGGGGGTACAATCTAAATTGGTGGAGAACTTTTCGCTTGCTGGTTAACACTCAGACTAACTCCATATCCAGTAATATCCCAACCACTATATGGTTGTCTTTCATCCATCAGAATAGTTTCAATGGCATTAGTCCCTTTAACCATGTCGACTATGCCTCTAGAAACAGCACTATTCTTCGGATTATCCTTCGGTGAACGTAAGGGATAAACACTATGGACATAGATAAACATTGTTCTGTAAGCCCAAATCGAACCATTTAAACTAAAAGGCAACACTAAATACGGAATACCCTTATCAGTCGTATGGGGCATTAGACCACAGATCCAACAGTTTGTCGTGTTTCTCTCTAACTGGTGTTGGTGCAAAAGTTGAATAAAGGAATTTTTAGCAAATTCCAATCGTCTAACTACCTCATGTTCAGGCAAAGGATGAAAAGAATGAGAATAAATAGTCGGTGGAGGTGTAGGTTGCACAGTGGGAACAAATGTTGCCTTAAAGGAGTATGTCACATATCAAGTATGAATGTCATCAGGCTCAATAGCATAAATAAACACGGTATTAAAAAACATTTCTTTGAGATTAATTTGCATATTTTCTTTCTAAAGATCATTGTCCGTGCAGGTCTCTCCAACTCGAAGAAATCCATCCTAAAGTAAATATGCTGCTCGCGATGGTAGGGTGTTCTATGCTAAGGAATGCCTCTGTCAACCCAGGGCATCTCCCTTAGGCCAACCAGAACCTTCGACCTAGTGTCTCAGGCTTGCACTCCAAAGACTTTCGGCAACCGCGACCCTACAGCTGAACCCGGATGGCGGTTCGAAAAACAAAAATGAGTAGATCCTCTGTGGAATGTTAACCTGCAATCAGAAAAATCAGAAAAACTTCATTTGTGCTTTATTTGTCCATGACTCTGGGTCGCAAATTATAACGGCTTCTTCCAGGTACTGTCTGGTCTTGGAACAAGAGTTCAGGCTCGGTAGTGTCCAACGACTTGATGGTGGCACAGCTCCTTGCAAAAGATTGTCGCTTTCACGTTCAGAATTTGTTCCTTTTACACATGCATCGCTAAAAGGTAGAAAACGAGGCACAGTCTCAGTCTCAGAGTCCGCGATACCCTCCTGGACCCACCAGTCGTACGGCAGAGGCAAAGGGACCCTCTTGCAATAAATGCCGTGGATCCAGTGCTTCTTTCCTTCTACCCGTACTGCGGATCGTGTTGATAGCACGACTAGGTAGGGACCGGTCCAACGGGGTTGATCATTCTTTGTTCGCTGGAAATTGTTGATCAGCACCCAAGATCCAGGATCGATAGGATGTCCTGGAGCTTCAGAGACCAGAGGCAGGGTGTCGTGAACCTGTTGGTGTAAAACACGCAATTTAGCCGTCAATTCATACAAATATTCAAGCAGTACAGGGTTGTTTTATTTCGCTGAATTTGGTTGGCCTTGGCACTCCCCATATGTTGGCCGGGCGGCTGACCACGATTTCATAAGGACTAACAGGCACATGCATCAAGCGATTTGGGAATCGCAAACGGTGCGAATCGCAAAATTCGGCCGTTTGCGATTCCCAAATCACTATTTGGGATGCATCAACTTAAAAGTGAATAAATCGCTATTTTAGCGATTTTTTTCAAGTGCGATTGCTTTTAAGGAATCGCAAATTTGCGATTCCTCAAAAGCAATGCATGAAACTAAAAAAATTGTGAATTCGCAATTAGAGAGAAAAAATTACCATGAGGTTGGACCTCATGGTAATTTTGCGAAATGTTATAAACATGCAATTTTTTGCTTTTTTTTAACTTTCATGTTGTGCACACACATGCCCTTAGGGCATGTGTGTACTCAACATATGTGCATTGTTTGATTTCAGCGGTGCAACAGGGTGTTCTTTGGACACCCCTGCACCCTTGAAATCGCAATCTCAATTTGCGATGAGCTAATTGCGATTCGCAAATTGAGATTGTCTTCCCATTCATTCCTATGGGCCTCTAGGCCCATAGGAACGAATGGGAAGGGATTCCTTAATTGCGATTCGCAATTAAGGAATTCTAAGAAATCGCAATTTATTTAGCGATTTCTTGATGCATAGGCATTTGCAATTCCTTAATTGCGATTCCTTAAAAATCGCAATTAAGGAATCGCAAATGCCGAGTTTGATGCATGTACCTGTAAGTCCCACTCGCAAATGCACAGTCATTCTTGTTGATAGGATGGCCAAAGGTAGAGCGTCGGGCCATTTAAGACCAGTGCTCGCTTGAATCTTGGCCACTGTAAGTTTTAGTGCGCTTTTATAGCACTCTACTAGTCCAGCTGATTGGGCGTGATTTGCAGCATGAAATTTTTGCTGGATGCCTAGCCCTTCACATACTTTCTTCATCACTCGACCCACAAATTCACTCCCATTATCACTCCAGACCATTCTCGGCATTCCAAATCTAGGGAAGAATTCTTTGACAAGGGCTTAAGCTGTGGATAAGACAGTGTTGTCTTTTAGGGGATATGCTTCTACCCATCTTGAAAAGGCACAAACAACAACGAATACGTATTTCAAATTGTTGCACCTTTCCATGTGGATGAAATCTAGCTGCAAAACCTCGAACGGATACGTTGGAGGCGCAAAATGACCAGCTGGAGTTGGGGTTCCCCTACCAGGATTGTATTTCAGACACGCCATGCAATTCTTGACCACATTCTCTGCACACTTAGGAATTCCAGCATTTTGCCATACTGGAGCTAACAACTTACAAATCCCTTTCACACTGATATGAGCCATCCCATGCGCCATTGTAACCACTGCAAGCACATATGCATCGGGTAACAACCATCGCTGATGTTCTGATAATTCAACCCAACAACCATTTTCATCCATTTTACCCCTACTTTCTCTCCACACACTCAACTCTTTCTCTGTAGCTTCAGCTTGAATAGACTTCACACTCTCTATCGTATCTTCACACATTCCAACATCACCAACCCATCTTGCAGGGCCTGCAACATACATTCGATTCATCACATCTTTAGCTGTTTCTTTTGCGACTTAGTCAGCAAATGCATTGCCACGACCAACCTCATCCGTGACCTTTTTGTGCGCACTCCATTTCACAATCGCAACTTGCAACGGCAAGGTCAGTGACTCAAGGAGCGCATTCACCAACTGACCATGCTGTATCTTAGCTCCATGCGAAGTCAGGAACCCACGTTCTTTCCACAATCGTCCAAAACTATGAGCCACACCAAATGCATACATGCTGTCAGTATATATGGTCACTTTCATTCCTTTTGACAACACACATGCTCTCGTAAGTGCAATCAACTCTGCTGCTTGAGCTGAATTATGTGGAATACGTGCTGTTTCAACAATCGTATGCAAAGTCGTAACAGCATATGCCGCAGTCGTATCACCATTCGGAAGCTTGAAACACGAACCATCAACCCACAAGGTACCATCACACTCTGGAAGAGGAGTATCTGTGAGGTCTATCCTCCCTTTCGTTTCTTCCTCAGTTCTAAAGAAACAGTCATGTTGTTCTTCAACATGCTTTGTCTCAACTGAAATCGGCAACAACGTGGCTGGATTTAAAGTGTTGCATCTTTTATTGTGTACATGACTCGCTAACAAGGTCAACTCGTAACCTGACAATCGAGCACTAGTTAAGTGCTGTGTCTTGGTTTTGTTTAACAAAGTATCTACTACATGCGGAACCATCACGATCAGCGTATTATTCATCACTAAACCAGCAGACTGTCGAATAGAAACTGCTGCTGCTGCCGTGGCTCTCAAACAACTCGGCAAAGCTTTAGCTACCGGATCCAAAGTTGACGAAAAATACGCGCATGAACGCTGCTTGTCCCCAATCTTCAGACCACGGAAAGGGATTCGGTGTGTCTTTACAGGTCAATGCTACCAAAGGTTTGGCCAATAAGGAAAAATTCGGTATCCATTGTCTGCAATATGATGTAATGCCCAAGAAAGCACGCACTTCTCTCTGTGTCGTCGGCACACTCAATTTTGCAATTGCCTGAATTCTTTCTGGGGTCAGTTTCCTTCCCTCCTTCGATAAGAGATGACCTAAGTAGGTCACTTCTTGTCGACAATATTGCAATTTCGAAAGAGAGACACTTTGTGATGCAACTCAGACAAATGACGTAACAACGACAACGTGGCTTCCTTACAAATCTCCTCAGTATCTGCAGCGACAAGCAAATCGTCAGCGTATTGAATAAGGGTAGTGCCATCAGGTAAAACAAGTGCATCAAGCTGTGTTTTTAAAGCCTGACTATATATTGATGGACTTTCACAGTAGCCTTGAGGAGCGCGTTTGAAGCGGAAGCTTCGGCCTCCTAAGCTGAAGCCAAAAATATCCCTGCTTTCCTCGGCAATCGGGATACCGAAGAAAGCATTCTTCAAGTCAATCACCGAGAACCAAGTGGCTGAAGCTGGAATCATAGTCAATAGGGCAGTGATATCAGGAACAACTGGAAACTGTGGCACAACTATTTTATTGACCTCTCTAAGACCAATCACAAACCTGTAAACAGGTGGCTGAGAAGGGTCAGTACGCTTCAAAACAGGCAGAACAGGACTATTACAAACGTTGCCTCTTCGATTACATCTTTTTCAATCAGATCATAAATGATCGCTAGAAACGCCTTTTCACCTTCGCTAGAGATCTTGTATTGGGGAATGCGCGGCATTCTAACATTGGCTTTCAATGTCACAATATATGGCGGTATTTCCAAAAGACACCACATCATTAGGACCAGTAGCCCAAAAAATATCCGGAAGAGAAGACAATTCCGTCGGAAGTTTATCTATTGACAAATACATCGGAGAGACCACTTTCTTACCCAATGTAAGTTGTACTCCCGAAGGAGAACAATACAATGTCGCATACAATCTTTTCAACAAATATAATCCTAACGAGTTTTCACCACAACCTGTCGTTAGAATAAGGGGTGCTTCCAATTCACAAGGTCCAACAGAAAGGGACATAGGGCTAGAAATCGGGTTCCTAACCGGGGCGCCAGAAAAACCTACTGAAACATTCCTTTCGCCAGACAAAGGTGCGCCAGGGAGTTTTGAGTGCATAATAGAACTCTTTGTAGCACCAGTATCCAACAGAAAAGGCTCCGACACACCTGATGTAATCACCTTAACATAAGGTCCACTCTGATCTACTGGAACTGAAACAACTCCCTCTCTTTGTCTATGGCCGTCCTACCAATCATTACCTTCCATAGTCTCATCTTCTGCATAGTAATCATCAGCATAGTATTGAGCCGTACTACCAGATGCGTGATTCTGCTGATCAAAACTATTCATCGAATTCTGTGGGGGCAAAGAGCGTGTGTTTTGTGGGAACGCACCGCGTCCCCTACTTCTAGGCGTTTGTTGAGCACCACGACCTCTCGCACCAAATCCATTTGTGCGCTGTAACAAAACCGGATTACTACTTTTAAAATGGCCCTCTTCTTTGCAAAACGCACACTGATTGGGTCCATACGAAAAACGTTGTTGAGAAGACTCGTTTCTTTGCGAGTTTCTAGAATATTGCTGATTCTGCTGATAATCGCGTTGATTATTAGTACGGGGCGGGTAAGCTTGCTGTAGAAGAACTTTGGTTTTTAATTCCTTAGTCTTCTTATCCGCTTTTTCTATCTCATCTTTGTGCCTATTTTCATAGTACTGGGCAGTAGCCAAAATTTGTGCTGATGTAGAAACATCCCAAGCACTTTCAGAATCCTTCAACTTATTGCACAATTCAGGAAGTAAATTATGTACAAATTTGTCAACAAACAATCTCTGACCGCCCTCTGTAGCCATATCCTGACCACTATGGTCGACGAAGGTCTCTTCGAACCTCGTGAAACAGTCAGACACCGTTTTGTCTTTCTTCTGCTTACATGCAGACAACTTGTTCCAATTGACACGCAATTCGGGCATTAAAGTCTTCATATACGTAATAATCTTACCAGGGAGTTCAGTAATCAAAATCCTCAGGCTTAGCACCGCCTACTTGCCTATTGTCGGCATCTCTAAGATTAACCCATGTATCACCCAATTCAACCACATGATCCGTATGACGAATCTTACTCCAAATAGATTGTGGAACAACATTGCCAAGCAACATGTCGATGTCTGCCAAATTCATAATACACGAACCCACAGTCTGAGTCAACTCTTTATAGTACCATGCTGGATTTTTGCGCGGATCAGGCAAAGACTGCTTAATAGCTAAAACTTCAGCACGTTTCCAGGGAACATGCACCCAGACACGCTGAAAATGAGCCGGTACAGCTGGTGGAATATTACCTGGACCAGCAGTAACTGTTTCCTTCCACACCGGAGGAACCTCTCTCATTGGATACTGTTGTGCCTTTCTCCTAACAGAAGAATCCGGTTCAAACAACGACTGAGAAATACTCTCACTCCTAAATGACAACAATGTTGCAACTGCTCTGTCAACATCAGAACCCACAATCGTGCCCTTTGCAAACTCGAACCGGACACAACATAAATCAGGCAGATTGGATTCTAAATCACTTTCCTCCAATTCCTCACAAAGAAAAGCACACATTTTATCAAAAACATATCTCTGCTTCGGTGCTTCCCATTGGCGGAAGACATCCATAACAGACTCTAACTCATATCTTGCGGGGTCGTTAACCCACTTACGCGCCAGGCGGTCCAATATTTCTTTCTCTGGCGAATTAGGCAGTTGGCTGCGCAACTGTTTACGCTCCGATTCAGGGGTCGTACTATGCGACCCAAAGAAAAGAGGAAGAAGACTAGTAACAGTGTTTGTCATTCTCTGTCGAACAGAAGGAGAAGTTGACAGGACAGGAGATAAAGCAGATTGAGAAGATGAGAAGAAGGTGAAAAAGTCGTATTAGTTAAAGACGAAGCAGGTAGCAAAGTCGGCGGCCCTTGAGGAGGCTGCGCCGAAGGAATAGTAGCCAACGGAAAGGGAGCTGGCTGTGGTGGAATCACAGGTGGCACAACAACTGGGTGTTGTGCAACCACAGCTGGTGGCGGTGGCGCCGTAGCATTTTGTGCATAAGGGGGTGGCGAACTCAACAAGTGTGACATTAAAGAATCTTTTTCAAGTTCTTTTGCTGCATCTTGCTGAAGAAGCGGCAAAACTGGATAACATTTATCAATTGCCATTTTACGTTGCCTGTGCAACTGCTCACTTGCCTGTTCTTCTTCATTATCTTTAAACTGCATAGCAGCTTGCATTATCGAAATACCCTTTTCTCTTTTATTTCTCTTTGCTAATTTAATTTCCTTCTGTTTGGCTTTCTTACGCCATAGGCGGAAAGAGTCAAACATTGCCGGTCGGGCTTTCTTCTTGAAAAGTTTAACCTCCAGTTATCCAAAATCTCTGTGTCAAAACTACCATATTGGGGCCATTTTAAAACACCATCCTTTCTGGTGTATCGGATCCATATTTCATTATATGCGATGGGGCCTACGCCATGTTTCACATATAGTTCATAGGTTGGAGTTCCAATCGGAGGAACCGGACACGATTCCTCCAATCGGGAATCCCTATTACAACCAAGACAAAACAAATTTCCAAGTCTGCTAAGACCAGGTATCTTCGCTCTCTAGTCTAGCTTCAAACTTCAAAGGATTATCGAATACGATAGTCTCGTGAATACACAAGTCCCTCGGCTTTGGTACTTGCAAGTTCCAAACAAAGCGATCCCAAGGGGGATACCAAACTAAGAACCAAACTAAGGACTGGGAGACGCTCCACTTATACTTAACTGAGGTATCGATGACGTCACCAGAAGACTCGTCTATCGTTTCGCTCTACCAATCATCCAGGGTCCGAAACAGGGCGATAGTCAGGGCAGCAGTCCTTCGTAGCCGTCTGGAAGCGGGGAACCTCGCAGCAAAGACTTTTGGACCACGTCGACATACAGGGGTCGATGAAGTGGCGGCCTTCCTTCAGAATTTCCACACGAAGCTCCTCACGAACCTCTGGCTTGGACCGGTACCGCTGAAATTGCCCCACTTGGGCGCCAACTTAAGTACCGGGTTTTTAAGAACCCAGCGGTGCCAGGGAACTCACCCAAAGACTTCGAGTCCTTCCTGTTTTAGACTACAGAAACACAGAGTCTTCTTGGTGAAGTCAAAGATCGAATTTATTGGCTGCAGCCAGTAACAGGTATCCTAGAAGTACAACACGGTGTATATTCTCAGGAGACTGCTCAATATTACAAAGCCAGCCTTCTCCTTTTATACAAAATATAATTCTTTAGGCAAACATTCCTTATTTTACAGTTGACCATTCACATATGTTCACTACAAAGAAAAAGCAGAGTCATGATGACAAGCCCATATTTCAGTTTGTCCAGCCCACAAACAATTGCCTGGCAAGGCCCAGTATTTTCATCAGATATCGACGGACACCCAATAAAAACGGGCACCTCCTCCTCGTAAAGCAAGTCATAAAGAAGGAAACAGGCACAGGTGTGTGTAAGATTAGGCATGGTTTGTGTGCGATGAAAGGTTTATGATATGTTGTGCCTTGATACTAATCTCATTCGGCCACTGGGAAAGGAACTGGTCGAACAGGTTTGGCTTCAGGCAGTGGAGTCAGCTTGCCCAGGTCACAGGGGAGTCAGCACAGGTGTATGTGTCCTTCAGACTCGTTTTTGGCCTTAGTCATTGGCCTATGTGAGGGCAATCACAAAATGGCTGCCGTTCACAAAATGGAACCCGAGGGTTTAGGACGGAAACTCTGATTTCAGGGTGACGAAAATGCTTGTGCATAGTATTCTAATCATTCCAGGTCTGCTGATACCAAAATCGTCATGATACGACGATGTTTATAACGCGGGTCCAGAATTTTCAGTACTACAGGCGTACGCGTATGGTACTCGTACACGTTGGAAAAGAAAAAAAAACTAGAAGTCTGTTTTATTCATTAGGTCTTGGGGGGGAAATTCCGGGGGCAATTTTTAGAGCTATATTTCTATGCTAGTATGTAAAACTTTCCGTATTTTTTTTCCTGCATCAGTTGTACTCTCTACGCATGCGCAGCATTGTTTGCAAGTGCACTTTTTTATCTTTTTTTTCAAGTTTGCCAAGCAAACCTCTCCTAATTTTAGGTATTAAATTTGCCGCTTTGTTTTCCCAGGCCGTGTGTGTCATCCTGTGCTATACTTTTGTAATATAATAATAAACATATTGTATGTATATTTATTTGAAATGTAGTGTCGAGGTGCCAAACGTTGATTACATACTCCGTTCAACCGCCATTTTATTAGTTTTCCTCAATTATTTTTATTATACCTGTTACTTTCATTTTACCCTGCGCATATTTTATCTGTGATCGATGAGATTTCCTGCCACAGACAGCACGGTGTTTGTCCTTGGCCTCCGATCTTATCAGACTTGGTCACAGGTATACCTAGAAACTAATTTGAAGGACGTAAGCCACAGTCATTAGAACCCGAGTTCGTCAAGAAAAAAATATTAAGATTATGCGTTTATTATGCGTGGTAAATGCATACTAGTTGTAAAAGCATGTGTGGTAAAGCGATATGCGTGCTAATGGTTTTGAGGTGTGGTCACGCGTGCTTATGAACCGGGACTGGGCGTGGTGGAGTCTAGGGCAACAGGAGGAGGGCCACGCAGCTCCACTCATACAATATAGAAGTAATATAGGATTTTTAAAAGTTTTAAAAAAATGATTTCATAATTATCCTAGATTAAGTCTTTTGTTAGTATGTTCATTAAATACATGAATATATGTTTGTAAACAATTAAAAACATTTGTGTGTTTCGCGTATGGGGCGCTGTACATGACGTCACACGGAAGCTTTGATGCGACGCGTAACGTAAAAGCGTATTCGTAGCGTATGCTGAGAATGATTAGCAGTATAAACTATGGTGCGATCACTCTCTCACTGTCAAATCAGAGCACAGGGCGCGCTATGAGAATGGTTAGAAGAGGTCACTCATTGGAGATCCAATTCAGGTGTGTGGCTTATCCACAGTATAATAATGTTATTTTTTAACCTGTTTAAGTTTGAGGTTTGCATGAAATACTATGCTATAGGCAGATATAGATGTTTAGGCAGCGCTTATGTCCATGAAGCTTGGTTATTACCATTTACATATAGGTGCCTGAGGGAGGGAAAAGAAGTCTATCTGAATGGTGAGGATTGCACAGCAGATCACTCCTTAATTTGTAGACACACACAATTGCATGTCTCTTGTAAACAAGATGCGCCTAATTTGGACTGAGTTTGGAAAGGTAGTCCGACACCTGCTATCATAACAACGTTCAGTTTACTGGAAACGGGAGTTATTTACTTTGAAATAATGGAGATTGTTGTGCAATGTTAGCAGGCTTCGCTTACATGATTACGGTAACTGAGCGTGTGGTTTGATTACAAAAAGTTGTGTTAACTCCTCTGCATGGGAAGCTGGATGTTTCCATCTGGCTGTCGATTTCGACCTTGAAAGCAGAGTCAACCAAATGAGTCATATAAGAGCGCTATTGTCTCAAAAAGAGGTCGCTGTTATATCTGCTACAGAAACCTTTGCCCTTCATGTAGCAAACACCCGCACAGAAGTGCATGATTTATTAAATACAGACGTGCTCTTGAATTTTGGGGAGTTCATTTAGAGAATCTTTAATGTGTCCTTGACTACGGGGTTACCTTACTTTCTTAAAGTTAGAAGCAGTGGCCTTGTGACTTCTGTAGAAAGTATATTTGGTGTCTAGTCGGTGCTTTTTCATTCCAATTTTTCCAGCATCTTTGGTAGATTCTCCTTAATGCACACATTAGTTGCCGGTGTGCTTGTAATAATTTCTTTACTTAAATATGGATGCACATCTTGCAGCAGACGAGAATATGTCCCTTTTGTTGCTGGTCCGCAACCGAATGCTTAGTTATTACGGAGCGTTGCCTCTGGCTACATTGAGTGCAGCTTATGGATTATCGTTTCGATTTTCCTTTTCACATGCGTGCAACCTGTCTTCTATTGCCTGAGCTGCGATTTCGACTAGGCCCTGGATTTGTGTCTCTGCAGTACGGTGTCTCCCAACACGGGTTATGATCAGCTGATGAGCCCCTTAGTTGCTCATGAATTGCTCTGTTTTGGCGGCGGGATTATGGCCTTAGCAGCGATACATGGAAAAATGGGACGTTGGAATGTTTTTGCAGCGGCGCATGACTTCTTGGCACATTGAAGATGACCCGAGTTTTCCACTGATGGTGATGGAGGCTGTGCTTGTTGAGGAACATGTATGTTCATTCCCACTATTGAATTGGATGGCTGAAATGCTTTCAGATGAGAACAATGACTTCCTCTTGGAGGCTGTTGCTACATTCTGTGCTTACACGCTGTTGGATTAAGACTCTTTGATTTTTCTACTTATTCTTTATTATTTAGCTACTGCTTTCTATCAAAGAGCGAATAACTTTTCTTTGGAAATGTGAATTGACTCTGCTTTTTAGGCTTGGACTCTGCGTTTCTAATTCGCCCACGTTTGTATCACGTGCTTCGATCAAGGAAGGGTGCCGTGGGGCTGAGCCTTGCACTCACACCCTGTTAAGTTAGCATGGGTTTATTAGAAGCTTACACGCTATTTTTGCTTTCCTGCTCTGTTTTGCACACGACACGTACTTGTGATATTGTTTAGAGAACGCTGAGTATTTTCGTTTATATGAGAATAATTTGGTATGCTAGATTTGTAAACTGCCTCGCTAGTTTTGTCTCTCATTACAATACCCCCCTGGGGTGGATTAAAACTTAAGAAAAATCATTACAGTCCCATTTTTAAATGCACCTGGTTTTAACACAATACTGTGGTTCAGATACTTCGATAAAAAATGATTAACAATAAAATTCATTTATAAGGATTCCTACTTTAACAGCGTTCTCCTGACATAAAACCTTTATTGCTCTATGACTCTATTCCTATATAGTCCCTCCTCGACTCCTGGCTAAAGCACAGAAAAACGAGCAGTAAAATAGGCAGCTTACGACAACACCAAGGGGCTAAAAATTTAACTCAGAACGTCAGGATTCAAAGTGTACGAACGATGATGTTAATAAGACCCCATTTTTCAACGGTGGTTTCCTGAGCTGTCATTTTGTTGAGGCCTATGGCTGCTCAAGAGGCTTCTTCTTTTACAAGGTTGCATGGGTCCACTTGTTGTGCATGTTCTCCATCAGCTTGCTGTAAAAGTCTTCTAACCTTTGCCATGAATGAAACTCCCCGCCAGGCCAGGATGATGGATGTGCCCTCCAGCCAGCGTATCACCGCTTGCCTGCTTGAACGGATATTCAGATCCTTGAAGACGTGTTTTAAGTGCTGTCTCCTCTGGACCAGAACTGCTGGACAGGCACATAATATGTGGGTTATAGATTCTTGTTTGAAGCCACATAATCGACAGGTCTCTGATCGAAAGGTCTTTTTCCAAGATGGATACAGGTCCTTTGAGTCGTGCACGCCTAATCAAAAGTTTATAGAGCTCTTTTTTAGCTGTAAGCTAAAGTGGGCAGATAAGTATGCGTGTGGCTTTAAAGATCTGTAGGAATTAATGACTGTCCACCTGTGCCGGCGCTTGGTGATCGCCTTTTTGTCAGCCAGCAGGGATTTCTTTTTTGCTGCGATATTTGCTGCTTTGCCAAAGCTTGCTCTGTCTTCCCTATTTTCCCAAACTGTTTCTAGTTCCAATTTGGCCAAGGATGTTCTCAGAAAGCTTCCCCAGGAGTTTGGAGTTTCGAGATTCAACTGGTGCTTGATTTCATCCCAGCATAATCTGTTCAGGGTACCAGGTTTTGAGTAGCAGAATTTATAACGTAGTTTAATTTTAATGAAACCGCTCATTCCCCGGATTTTCTTGTGGTGAAGTCCAAATTCCAATCTGACCTGGGAAGGGGCGGCGGACCTTCGCAGGTCAAAAACAGCCTTATAGATCTTTGTCTGAAGCTCATTCAGAAAGTGCGCCTCCTTGCCGCGCCAGGGGGCCAGACCGTAGGACAGGCTGGGCTGGATTTGGGCAGCCATTACTTTTAACAGGTGTGTATAATGCGGGCTGTCCACTTTTTTACGTAGTAATCTATATGCATAGATTAATGATTGAGCTTTTGCTTTTAGGGCTGATTAAGATCCGCCCTGCCCAATTGCTATGCCCAGATATTTATATGATCGCTGCTCCTCCACAGTTTCCCCATTAGCCGACCATTTAAACTTGTTTTTTTTGGGGTCCACTAAACGTACAATTTTGGTTTTATCTTGGTTTAGCTCCAGTTGTTCCCGGTCCAAATAATTTGGAAGATTGTTTATCGATCTCTGTAAGCCAATAGGAGTTTGACTCAGCAAAACAATATTATCTGCGTATTGTAGGATGGCGACTGACTCATTAGCCAGGTTCGGTGGGTGGGAATCGGGTTTTTCAATGTGTGGTGCAATGTCTGATAAGAACAAGTTAAATAGGCTGGGGGCTAGGACACAACCTTGTTTCTGGCCTCAATGAGTGCGAATGCTTGGGGTTGTACTGAACCCGTCGCCCAGCTTAACTCTCACCCGGGTATCCGTGTACAGGGAAATTATGGCATTGAGCATTGAGTTTGCCAAGCCCCATGCTTTAAGTTTCTTCCAGAGATGACTCCTGCTAACTCTGTCAAAGGCAGATTTGATGTCTACAAAACAGGCAAATAGTCGTGATTTCTTTTTTTTTGCTTTTTCGATTAGGAGTGCTAGAATAGCGAGATTGGTTGTGGTGCCCATCCCTTGCCTGAAACCCGTCTGGAACTTGGGGATTAAGTTTTTCTCCTCCATCCAGTCTTGCAGCTGTGCTAGCAGGCAAGAAGCATAGAGCTTGGCTTCTACGTCGATCAATGAGATTAGTCTGTAGTTTCCTGGCTTGAAATGGTCTCACTTTTAAATATGGGGTGGAGGATGTTCCCTTTCCAAGAAGCCGGGATATTGGACTGGGTGTAAATCTCATTGAAGAGGGGCGAGAGATGTGAAGACCAAAACTCTGGGTCGTTCTTGAAGATGGCATTGGGAAGTCCATTTGGACCAGCCGCTCCCTCGGTCCTAAGTTTTGATATAAGACCTCTTAGTTCCTTCACGTTAGTCAGGCTATCTTGGTCGTTGCTAAAGGAGTTTGGTCGTGATGGTCTGGCTTCCGCATGTTCCGAGGCAGAAGATGATGGTGTTTCTTCATGATCGAAGTGCCACCTGCTGGACCTTCCGACGAGACCTGTTGCTGTGTTGTTATACAGAGATTGCACTTGGTGAGTCCACAAATCAGCTCCGATTCCCGCATCATGTTGTAATGTTGAGCCAGTTGACAGTTTATTTATTGTACCCCAAAAGTCACTGCTATTGTGCTTTTGCTTGCGGATTGTAGTTGTAGCCAGATGGCCCCTTTGTGCGATATTTTTGCGCTCCTCCGTTCCTCCTATAGTCGCTCCTCAGTTCGCGCAACTTCTCTTTTGCTGTTATGCAACCTTTTTTTGCTGCCTGTGTTTGATGACGCACCTCTCTTGCAATCACTTTTTTTTGTTTTCTTAGGTCTTGGTTGAACCAGGGATCGCTTTTGGTCACTGTTCTTGAAGAGCGTTCCCGAGTATCGGGGAATTTTTGGACTAATAGCTGGGCCAGCTGTTCCAAGGTTTTGATACAATCATTTTCTGCTTGAGGGCCCTGATTGCCCAAAAAGGCCCTGGCTATCTCCTGAATGGATTGTGGTGCCACTCCCCGCCATTTTAGCTTTCAAAGGTTGTATTTTTCTGGGAGATACATAAGGGACTTCGTTTTGGGTGCAGAGTTTACATTGAAGTAAGATGAGAGGAAGGTGATCGCTTTCGACTCGTGAAGCGATTTAAACGTGGCGATTTGTGGGAACAGTCTATTACTGATGATTGTAAAATTTATCGTTAAAAAGATTTTTCCGCTTAGATACGTGGCAGCAGCTGGGGTATCCCCCGGAGTATTGGCATTCAGGATTATCAGATCGAGTGATTCTAATTCGTTTACTAGTACTCTCACTTCCTGAAGGTCTTTCCTTTTGCTTTCAGGCAAAGTGCTGACAATGAGATTGAGGTTGAAGTCGCCTGAAATAACTATTTGGCAGTGCTCATGGCTTCTCTGCATTGATTTTATTAATTTTGTTAAGATTGTGTATTTTCCTTGCTGTTTTTTTCTTTCGGGATGAATGTAGACATTAATTAATAGAAGTTGCCACTTAGATTCCTCAGACGCATGCTTACCACTTAGATCGGTTGCTTGGATCCAATTAGCCCCCATGTCCAGTTCTTCTGTTGACCAGTCCTGTTTTTTGAGTGACGAATGTTGATAGGCCCCCTCTGGGGTGCCCAAAACTAGAGTCTTTCTGCCAGGCAATGATGTTCTATGAATCCTGGAATTGAAGTAGGAACCAGGCTCCAAGTTTCCTGGAGCAAGATTATGTCTTGTTGGGTAAAGAACGTTATAGTTTCATGATCTTGCCCCATGTCTTTAAATCCGTGGACATTCCATGAGCAAAACGTGATGTTGGCTAGGCATGCGTCTTCCATTATCAACTGCACTCCAGATTTCCGGGGCGTCCCCTAATGTTGTGCCTGTTCTCGTTGGAGGGTGTTGCGAGCTAATTTGAACATGCACTGCGTACACATGTGATATGACAATTCCCTGGGGTAACCACCTCTTTTGGATTTTTAAGAAGGGGATAGGGCTACCTTGGGCGTTTGTGGGCATTCAACACTATTCCCCAGCCTCCAAACCTTGCGCTTGTTGAAGATATTTTTTCCACCATGTCCATTGTGGACCTAGTTGTCAGTGTCTCTTCAATTCCCATCCTTGTTGTTTCTTTGAATTCTGCCGATATTAGATCTTGAGAGCGAATTCCTTTTAATTCTGGGATTTCGTTGAAAAGCCTCAGCAGGTTCACTCTGCTTAGGGTGTCCTGTCTTCCTTTTGTTGGATATTCGGGCACCAATGACAGTTTCAGATCTGGCTCCTCTGGCTGATTTTGGTCGTTGTGGTGGAAGGATACTATTTCCATTCTTCTGGCTTCTGAGGGTTTTGTTGGTGGGGTATCCATTTTGCAACGGTAACGCATCCCTATGGGGGCGGCAGTTGCCTCCTCTTAAATCTGTTCCGGCGTTCCCGGCGTTTTAGTTGCTCTTTTCCCTGTTTCAGCTGGCATTTGAGCCGAGTGACGGAACTTGCAGTGTCTGGCTTTTCCGGTTATTGTTACTGCGATTGGTTTGAAGTGAAGTTGAATCTTGGAGATTGCTGGTGACTGGAACAGCTTGACTGTGGAGGTTTCCGCGATTCTGATTCTGCCACTTTTTTCCCCTCCTCTTGTTGGGATTTCATCGTTTGCGCGCCCAGACCACTGTTCCTCCCAGGTTCTCTTTTGCCTGACCTAGGCAATATTTTTACTTGCCCCTCTCCTGGGATGAATACCTCTTTTTCCTCTTGTTGCAGCACTTCCTGGAGGGATTTTTGGCATGCTTTAGCCTCCAAGGAGACACTTCCTTCCATAAGTGAGACTTGGGGTGGTTTTTGTGGTATTGGGGTTTGTATTAAGCACTGCGTCTTTTGTTCGGGGGACTGAGTAACTAGAGAGTCATCTACTGCAGAGAGTGCTGCCCCACGCGGGGGCGAGATGTTTTTTATCCCCATAGCAGATTTTACTATGAATAATGGGAAGATTTTACCCGAGGCTGGGCTTGGCTGTTTGTTGTATTTAAGCCGCGCCTTCCTTGCGCGCTTTCTTTCCCATTTTATAGGTTTGGCGATCACCGTTACTGATTTCTGTGCAGCGTCCTGTTGCGGGGCTATTAAGTCAAGTTGGAGCTGGGGCTCCACTTTCTCCACGTCATCGATGACGTCACTGATTTCCACTGTTATTACTTTGTTGCATTTAGGTTTTTCCTCTGGTTCATCACTATTTTTGGGATTATTGTGTTGATTGCTATTGCAGGATTGTTTAACTGCCCCTAGGATGTCCTTTAAAATTGCGGGAAGGGTGTCCAGTTTCTCTATTATGGGGCTGCAACAGCAGGTGGTTGATTGTTTGTTAATGGCTCTTAGCAGATCCATGTTTTCCCTGCTTGCTAATAGGGATGCTATTAAATCTATTTTGGTGTTTAAGCCTGAGATGTGGCTGGCAATTAGATTTACAAGGTCGATTTGAACGTCCATTTTATCTGACTGGAATTTCAGAACCCTGGAATGGAATGGAATGGATGTGGATTTATAGAGCGCGAATTGCTGCCCGAAGGCGTCCAAGCGCTAGAATAACCAGGGACCTGCAGAGGGGCCTAACTGGGATTAGTGGGGCAGATTAAAAAGAAAAGTTTTTAACTGTTTCCGGAATGTGGGCAGATTGCAATTGGCTCTCAGGTGCAGGGGGAGGTTGTTCCATGCCATGGAAGCGTTGTAGGTGAACGTCCTGCCGCCAGATCTGGATCTTTTTATTCTTGGTATCGTGGCCAAGAAAGTCTGGCTGGAGCGGAGGTTTCTGCTGGGGAGGTAGTGGGTAATTGGGTCCCAGGTAATCCTGTGTAGCGATCGCCCTAGGCAGAACGGCAGGTTGCTGCAGACAGCGTCATGTAAGTCATCTCAGGAAAAACTACCAGTCCCAGAAGGCCAAGCGACGCCGGGATCAGGCAAAATGGGAAGACCTTATTTAAGCTCCCCCCCTTGATCAAAACGGGGCTTGTTAATCCTGTTCCTGGTTCGTTCCCTGTTTGTTAGTTCATCTAGAGTTCTGCCGTGGAGATTCATGTTCAAGCCATTTCTTCCTTGATGTCAACACCCGCCGCGACGACGAAGTGCCAGCGAGGCCAGTGATCAAACACCCGCCGCGACAACGAAGTGCCAGCGAGGCCAGTGATCAAACACCCGCCGCGACGACGAAGTGCCAGCGAGGCCAGTGATCAGCGGAGACCCAGCGCGTCCCTGTGAGTTTAACAGAACCGCGCTTGTTGTACAGATCGAGGAGAGCGGGCTCGCTCTCTTCGTTACCTTTGTGTTTTCTTCTGAGTTATCCGTTCAACCCCTAGTGGGAGATTGTGCAGATTGCATCGTTCTTTTTGTTGTATCGTTGGAATCCTTGGATATCAGGCGGTATTGCGCCTGCAGAGCCGTTGCTGCGAGACTACCACCCAAAAGGAGTATTTTGGGTCCTTCTCTTCCGTGCGTGATCCTGGAGCGGAGAGTGAGTTAACTCTTCAAAACTTGTTGACAGCTACAAAGACTTCCGTAGAAGCGGTAGCCTTCATCCACGGAGTATCCATTCTTACCAGTGGTAAGTCCCGGAACACAGGGGAAGTGGGGCTGTTCAAAGCAGTACAGAGTCACATTATTCTCTCTCTCTCTCTTCTCACCCACCTCCAGGGAGGTCTTCTCAGTGAAGCCGCTGACCCTAGAAATTGAACTGAAGAGATCAGAGAAACCCACATTCCTCCACCTTGTCATTTTCCCCTTGCGGCCTCCGGCTGTGCGTGCTCTAACAGCGGTGTCTGTCCCATTGTTGGGTGACGTGCAGTGGGAGGTGGCAAGGACAGTCATCCCATCGTTCCTGCTGGGCATTGCATTAAGGTTAGTGGCGCATGCGAGTTCTTGCGCTGCTTTCAATCATTACAGATTGACAAGCCCAAGAACGCTAACCAGCCCGGACGATGGATACCAATGCCGTCCTTACCTCTTTGTTGGGGAGTTTCACGGAGTTACAAAACGAGGTCCAAACATCTTGTGCCGAGAATCAAGCATTATATAAGGAAGTGTCAGACTTGCGCAGAGATATGTCAGATCTCGCCCAGAAGGAGTCGAGCCCTAAACCTTTGATTCGGCCTGCAATCCTGCCCCCACCTCAGTCATTTCAACCTGGAGGAGCATTTGCAGCCCCTTCCACACCCACAGATGCCGCCCCTATGGTGCACATCTTACAGACCCATGGCATCCCTCTCGCTCCTCCTGAAAGGTTTTTCGGAGACCCCCGTAAGTTCGAGACCTCCCCAAACCAATGTCGCCTACATTTCCTCTGTAAACCCCAAATCTTTCAAGATGAATCATCCAAGACAGCCTTCGTAATGTCCTACATGGGAGGAAACGCTTCCAGCTGGACCATTCCCTTATTGGAGAGAAATGATCCTGTGTTACACAATTTTGCCGACTTCTGTCTTGAATTACGGAAACTGTTTGACAGAAAGTCCCACATGCTGTCATTAGATCGGGAGTTAATGACCTTACGCCAAGGATCACAGGATCTACTATCCTACATCACCACCTTCAATCGTCTCTAGTAAAGACAGACTGGCCAGCACAGAAACGTATCTCCCTGTTCTATCAGGGCCTTCGGGGGGAATTGAAGGATGTGTTAGCACAGGTGGTGCAGCTGCCTACGACATGTGAAGAGCTTATTGATCTAACCGTACAACTGGACCACCGTTTGTTGGAACGGAGAGGGGATCGGAGCAGAGGGGACGCTAGGTATTCATATCCTCTGTTCAGACCTCGACAAACGGGTGAAGAAAAAGCCAAGCCTCAAGAAGGGCCAGAACCCATGCAAATTGGAGGAATTCGGGCCCCCTTACTAAGGAAGAAAAGGACCGGAGAAGACGACTTAAATTATGTATGTATTGTGGCAAAAGCGGACATTTTATTAATGAGTGTCGAGCTCGGGCTTCTACATCCGGTAAGAACACCTTTCCTAGAGTCCAGGCCACCGCGAGGATGGAGGAGCCGTCGGAAAACTGAAGGTCTTGGATCAGAAGGAGACCACTTATCCAAGACTCCCGTCCCCTCCGGTCTCTCCTTATGTAGCGAACACCCTTCACCCTGCAGTTGCGCACATGAATATCAATGTGTCTTTATGGGTGATAAATCGGAAACCTTTTCAGGTCGATGCCTTGTTGGATTCGGGGGCCACAGGGAACTATATTGATCAAGCCTATGCATTGCAAATGGGTATCCCCTGCGAGAAGAAAACAACGCCTGAGACGGTCAAGGCAGTAGACGGATCAGTCCTGTCATCAGGACCTGTAACTCAGCATACCCTGGCATTGTTAATGGAATACGGAGCCAATCATTACGAATACATCCAATTCGACCTTATTGACGCACCTCAATTCCGGCTCATTCTAGGTATGCCTTGGCTTACACTACATGACCCCTCAGTGTGCTGGTCGACTCGTACGGTAAGGATGACGTCCACATACTGTCACGAACATTGTCAAAACCCGGACCTTCTCCTCAGTTCTTTCGAACCCTCGCCTGCTTCTTACATAGCTGGGGCCTGTTCCGTTGACAAGTTTTGCTGTGCCACAGTCTTACCATCTGAGTACCAAGAATTCGCTTCCTTGTTTGACAAGAAAAAAGCTACTCATTTGCCTCCACATAGGGCATATGATTGCCGTGTGGACCTCGTTCCAGGGGCAGATCTCCCCTGCAGCAGAGTATATGCCTTAACCAAAAAGGAGACACAGTACCTAAAAACCTATATCGACGACAACTTGGCCTCTGGGTTCATCAGACATTCCACTTCCCCCGTGTCCTCTCCTATGTTTTTCATTCCCAAGAAGGATTGCGAAGAGTTGCGTCCATGCATCGATTATCGAGCTATCAACAGGGTGACAATTAAAAATCGTTATCCTACGCCCTTGATTCCCGTTTTAATGGACCAGCTTAAGGGAGCTCAGTACTTCACCAAACTTGACCTTCGGGGTGCCTACCATCTGGTGCGAGTAAAAACCGGGGATGAGTGGAAAACGGCATTTAGAACCAAATTCGGCCTCTATGAATATAGGGTAATGCCGTTTGGACTATGCAACGCCCCTGCCGCCTTCAAATTTTTTATGGATGAGGTGTTGCGGGGGTGTTTGGAGACCTTTTGCATAGTCTACATCGATGACATTCTGGTTTATTCTGCCACTCTCCCAGAGCACATCACCCATGTCAAGGAAGTATTGGAGAGGCTTCAACGCAATTCTTTATATGCAAAGCTAGAGAAATGCCTTTTCCATGTCCGACAAGTGGCGTTTTTGGGCTATGTGATTGATGCTCAAGGATTTAAGATGGACATGAAAAAGGTTGAGGCTATTCTCACTTGGAAAACACCACAGAATGTCAAATCCGTTCAGAGCTTTCTTGGCTTTGCCAATTATTACTGGCGCTTTGTTCAGGATTTTTCCAAAATAATACATCCGATCACAGCTCTGTTGCGGAAAAACGTTTTGTTCCAATGGGGGAAGAAGCAGACAAGGCTTTTCAAACCCTCAAGGAGAAGTTCACGCAAGCTCCTCTCCTTCGGCATCCAGACCCACAGCTGCCTTTCATTCTCGAAACGGATGCCTCCCAATATGCGCTAGGTGGAATACTGTCACAACGCCACCCTACCACCGGGCAGCTTCATCCAGTGGCGTTCTATTCAACGAAACTCACACCTTGTGAAATAAACTATACCATCACTGATAAGGAGCTCCTGGCCATTAAAAGAGCATGTGAGGAGTGGAGACATTACCTCCTGGGGGCCGTGCATACCGTGGAAATCATTACGGATCACCGCAATCTCCTGTTTTTAAAAACAGCAAAGGCCTTGACACCTCGGCAGTTGAGGTGGACCCTTTTCTTTTCTGACTTCGACTTTGTTATCCGTTATAGACCTGGAACCCGGAATGGCAAGGCAGATGCTCTCTCTCGATTGGGGGAGGAAGAGACCGTGCGACCAGTGGAAACCCCTTCCATCCTCCAAGGCATTGAGAACGCCGAGGCATCCATTGCGTTGATTACCTCTGATGACTTTCTGGAGGACGTCAAAATAGCCCTCACTGATCTTGACATTCCCACATGGGTCCTTGAAGAGCCAAATCATCGTTGTGAAAAGGATCAAATGGCGTATCATCATCATGCATTATACATTCCTCGACTTGAGTTGCAAAAGACAGTGATGGAATGGGCCCATGACTCAGTATTGGGAGGACACATGGGTGAGTACAAAACGATAGCTACCGTGGAACGCTCCTTTTGGTGGCCCAGTCTCCGAAAGGATGTGAAGGATTATGTAAAGAACTGTGCGGTTTGTGCGCAAGGAAAATCTAGCCATGCTAAACCAGCAGGATTGTTGCACCCCTTACCTATTCCGCCCAAACCCTGGCATACTTTGTCCATGGATTTTATAGTCGAAATGCCTCCCTGTGAGAAACAAACAGTCATTTTAGTGGTGATCGATCATCTCACCAAAATGGGACACTTCATCTCCCTACCCGGTTTGCCTACCTCCGGAGAGTTAGCGAAGGTATTCTTGCAGAACATTGTACGTTTACATGGACTACCAAGTGTGGTGATAACAGATCGCGGTACACAATTCACCTCACATTTCTGGAAAGCTCTCTGTAACACCCTGCAAATAGACGCACGCCTATCTTCCAGTTACCATCCGCAAACGGATGGTAAGACGGAGCGGTTGAACCAAACCCTAGAACAATATCTTCCCTGTTTCACCCTACAAAACACCACTGATTGGACCACTCTTCTATGGTTGGCGGAATTCGCATACAATAATGCAGTACACTCCACCTTGGGATGTTCTCCTTTCTTCTGTCTGCACGGATACCATCCGAACATGCTTCCCTTTGAGTGGCCGGTTCATTCCCTCGTACCCGCTATTCAGGAACACCATGCTCATCTTCGAGCGATCTTGATAGAGGCACGGAACAGTTTGAGAACGGCTCAGAATGCCCAGAAAACATTCGCAGACAAACGAAGGTCTCAGGAGCCCGAGTATAAGGTGGGCGACAAGATTTGGCTCTCTACTCGTAACCTGCACTTGAAAGGTGCGAACAAATTGAAACCCAAATATGTCGGTCCGTATGGTATCTGTGAGGTGATCAACACTGTGGCCATGAAACTCTCTTTGCCTGTGTCTTGGTCCATACATCCAGTCTTCCATGTATGACTTCTGCGGCCTTGTCTACCTAGTGTCCGGTTGCCAGAGCGCCCTGGCCCTGTGGAAGTGAAAGGGCAAGAAGAGTATGAAGTAGGGGCCATCCTGGACTCCCGTGTAGTACGGGGTCGGGTTCAGTATCTAGTCGAATGGAAAGGCTACGGCCCCGAAGATCGCTCCTGGGAACCTACGGATCACTTACATTGTCCCGAATTGGTTGCCCTTTTTCACGAACGTTACCCTGGGAAGCCAGGACGACCGCCGGGACGGCAGTCCTCGAGAGGGGGTTCTGTAGCGATCGCCCTAGGCAGAACGGCAGGTTGCTGCAGACAGCGTCATGTAAGTCATCTCAGGAAAAACTACCAGTCCCAGAAGGCCAAGCGACGCCGGGATCAGGCAAAATGGGAAGACCTTATTTAAGCTCCACCCCTTGATCAAAACGGGGCTTGTCAATCCTGTTCCTGGTTCGTTCCCTGTTTGTTAGTTCATCTAGAGTTCTGCCGTGGAGATTCATGTTCAAGCCATTTCTTCCTTTATGTCAACACCCGCCGCGACGACGAAGTGCCAGCGAGGCCAGTGATCAAACACCCACCGCGACGACGAAGTGCCAGCAAGGCCAGTGATCAAACACCCGCCGCGACGACGAAGTGCCAGCGAGGCCAGTGATCAGCGGAGACCCAGCGCGTCCCTGTGAGTTTAACAGAACCGCGCTTGTTGTACAGATCGAGGAGAGCGGGCTCGCTCTCTTCCGTTACCTTTGTGTTTTCTTCTGAGTTATCCGTTCAACCCCTAGTGGGAGATTGTGCAGATTGCATCGTTCTTTTTTGTTGTATCGTTGGAATCCTTGGATATCAGGCGGTATTGCGCCTGCAGAGCCGTTGCTGCGAGACTACCACCCAAAAGGAGTATTTTGGGTCCTTCTCTTCCGTGCGTGATCCTGGAGCGGAGAGTGAGTTAACTCTTCGAAACTTGTTGACAGCTACAAAGACTTCCGTAGAAGTGGTAGCCTTCATCCACGGAGTATCCATTCTTACCAGTGGTAAGTCCCGGAACACAGGGGAAGTGGGGCTGTTCAAAGCAGTACAGAGTCACATTATTCTCTCTCTCTCTCTTCTCACCCACCTCCAGGGAGATCTTTTCAGTGAAGCCGCTGACCCTAGAAATTGAACTGAAGAGATCAGAGAAACCCACATTCCTCCACCTTGTCATTTTCCCCTTGCGGCCTCCGGCTGTGCGTGCTCTAACAGCGGTGTCTGTCCCATTGTTGGGTGACGTGCAGTGGGAGGTGGCAAGGACAGTCATCCCATCGTTCCTGCTGGGCATTGCATTAAGGTTAGTGGCGCATGCGAGTTCTTGCGCTGCTTTCAATCATTACATCCTGGGACCCGTATCCCAGAACGCCTGATGTGCAATGCACATGGCCTTCAACAGAATCCTCTGGCGCACTGGTAGCCAATGAAGGCTAGCCAGCCCGGCCCTCACCGATTGTCTGCGCGGGATGTTCAGCAGCAGGCGTGCTGCGCAGTTCTGCACTATCTGGAGTCTGCGTATGGTATATTCTGGGGCACCGAGATAAAGCACGTTGTTGAAGTCCAGGCGTGATTGTATTAGACCCTGTACAGCCACCTGTTTTGACTCCATGGGAAGGAGAGGGAAGATTATTTTTTAACATTCTCATGAGTCCAAAACAGGCGGCTGAGAGTTTTGTGGCCTGGGTGCTAAATGATAAGGATCTATCCAACCAAACCCCAAGGCTCTTGATGTTGTTTTTTGGGGTTGGAGGAAGGCCTAGACAGGGGGGCCACAGGGTGTTGGGGAAGTAGGGATCCGGGGAACCTAGGAGCATAAGCTCCGTTTTGTCCCCATTCAATTTGAGGAATGAAGAGGACATCCAGCCCTTGACCTTCTCTAGGCATTCTTTGAGACCGCCTGACGCAGGCATATTGGCCTCCTGCCCCAGTGAGACCACCAGCTGCGTGTCGTCCGCATAGGAGATGATCTTAATCCCAAATGAGCGGACGACCTCGGCCAGTGGCCTCATGTATATATTGAACAATGCGGGGCTCAAAGAGGAGCCCTGAGGGACCCCACACTTTAATGGTCTACAGGTTGACTTAGACTCACCCTCAAAGACTCTGAAGTATCTATCCTCTAGGAAGGATTTGAACCACAGCCAGGCTTTGTCCCTGATCCCGGCGTTGGATAAACGGTGCAGCAAGATGTCATGGCTGACCGTGTCAAACGCCGCGCTGAGGTCAAGGAGGATCACTGCCACTGAACCTCCTTGGTCCAGGATCTTTCTGGACTCCTCTGTGACCATAATAAGGGTGGTCTCAGTCCCATGTTTGGGTCTAAAGCCCGTCTGGGTGGGATCTAACAATTGTTGTTCTTCTAGAAAGTTTACCAGTTGGAGATTTATAAATTTTTCCAGAAGCTTACTCACCCATGGGAGCAGGGAGATTGGACGGTAATTACCAAGGTCAGTCGGATCCAGGTTGGATTTCTTCAATAAGGATCTGACCATGGCCTGCTTCCAGGCGGGCGGGACAATGCCGGAGGTGATAGATGAATTTAAGACATCTCTAATGGTCGGCAGAATGAACTGTGAGGCCGCCATAATGATGTCTGGAGGGGCTGGATCGTCAGGGGATCCGGACTTGACTTTTCGGGCTATGGATTCAAGGGTTACAAGGTCTAGAGAGGGGAAATGGGTCAAGGTAGATAGAGGTTGTGGTGGGGAAGAGATTGAGGTTTCATTGGGTTGGGCTGATAGAGTGATGTCCTTATGGGGGAAGGCTGAGTAGATTTTATTCACTTTTTGATGAAAGAACTCAGCAATGTTATTACAATGGGTGGAAGATTTAGTGATTGGTAAATCGGGTGGGGGTTTTGATAATTGTTTCACAATTCGAAAAATTTCTTTAGGCTTTGATTTAGCACTCATAATCTTGTTCGAGAAGTGGGCAGCCTGAGCAGTTTTAACTTCTGCTTTATATTTGCTAAGTGACTCTCGGTAGAGGGTTTTGTTCTCCGTCGAATAGTCCAAACGCCAGCGTCTTTCCGATTTCCTGCACTGACGCTTCATGTCCCTGAGAGCTTCAGTATACCAGGGAGCAGTTTTGTGAGAGCGTTTTAGTGTGACTTTCTTTTTTGGTAGTATGACATCCAGAGTTTGAGAAATCCAGTCAGCGTAAGTTTGGTAGGCTACGCAAGGGTCTTCATTATAAGGGGGGTGGCTGCTAGCAAGTTTGACGGACCAGTCGTCAATTACGAGGCGAGACCAAGCTCGCATGACCCTTGTGGTGGGTCCAGTCGGGGGGGGCTTGAGTGAGGTCCACTCAAAGGGGTCCAGTGAGTGGTCTGTCCACGGCAGAGGAATAGGTAGCCCAGCTACAAGGTCAGTACAATTGCTAAAAATCGGATCCAGCAGGTGGCCCTTAACATGTGTGGGGGTCTTCACATGCTGGGTGAGTTGCAGGGCTGCCAAATCGTCAGCCAGGGTAGTGGCTGTATGGTCTGTAGAGGAGTCAAAATGGAGATTAAAATCACCTAACAGGGTATAATTAGACGAAGTACTAGCCCGTTCAGCCAGGCTCGTAGGTAGGCACTCATGGAACTGCTTAGAGGGGCCAGGGGGACGATAGATAAGAGTGCCTGAAAAGCAGCTATTAGGAGAGAGATCGATGTCAAAGGTGAGGCTCTCACAGTCTGGGATGGTTTAGAGGTGACACAACATTGAAACCGTTCCTTGTAAATAATGGCTAGACCTCCTCCCCTGCCTTTCGGTCGGTCTTGCCGCATAATTTGAAAGCCTGGAGGGAGGGCGACGGCTAAGGCGGGGTGGGACTCCGAGGTCAGCCAGGTTTCTGTCAAAAACAGGATGTCTGGCATATGCTCCTCTATCAAAAGTGCAATTTCAGCCTTATGTTTCGGCAAAGAACGACAGTTCAGTAGGAACATATGGAAGTCGTGGGTGAATTCGGCGGTAGTTTTGGGTTTAAGGGAGCACTTACATTTAGGACAGGCTTGTGGTAGAAGGTCAACGCAGTAGGGATGCTGCGTACAAGCAGTGACAGGGGGTCTGAGGCTGTACAGAGTTTCCGCATTATAGTGCCTGAGCTCTGGTATCTGTAATGCAGGGGTCATGGCCCTAGGCCCGGGCTCGGCGCGGACGAGCGCAGACGAGCTTGCCTTATGCGCACCTTCGGCGCGCAATCGTCGCGCCCGCTGCGCTCGTCCGCTGCGCTTCCGGTAGAAGCACATGTTTATAGAGGAGGGGTGAGTGCAGGGGGCTTGGCCTCGAGGTGGGCGTGTCCCAAACTCGGCGAGGGCAATGGCGGCTGACTAGGATTGCCAATTCTGCCCTTTCCAGCGCTCGTTTTCCACCCACAAAGGTGCCTGCACACTGTAATCGTGTGTCAGGTTGTGGAGGTGAGTGGTATTAAAAACGAATTATTTCAGCTTAAAAACAGTGAAAAACGGTGAAATGCGCTAAATGCAGTCCACTCTCGGCTGTGCCTCAGGAGGTTCCAGGGTTAGTCTATCGCGCTAGTGCTTCAGCGCGCTTTTTGTAAACAATGCAGGGGGCGTGGCCTCGAGGTGGGCGTGTCCCAAACTCGGCGAGGGCAATGGCGGCTGACTAGGATTGCCAATTCTGCCCTTTCCAGCGCTCGTTTTCCACCCACAAAGGAGCCTGCACACTGTAATCGTGTGTCAGGTTGGGGAGGTGAGTGGTATTAAAAACGAATTATTTCAGCTTAAAAACGGTGAAATGCGCTAAATGCAGTCCACTCCCGGCTGTGCCTCAGGAGGTTCCAGGGTTAGTCTATCGCGCTAGTGCTTCAGCGCGCTTTTTGTAAACAATGTAGGGGGCGTGGCCTCGAGGTGGGCGTGTCCCAAACTCGGCGAGGGCAATGGCGGCTGACTAGGATTGCCAATTCTGCCCTTTCCAGCGCTCGTTTTCCACCCACAAAGGTGCCTGCACACTGTAATAGTGTGTCAGGTTGGGGAGGTGAGTGGTATTAAAAACGAATTATTTCAGCTTAAAAACAGTGAAAAACAGTGAAATGCGCTAAATGCAGTCTACTCCCGGCTGTGCCTCAGGAGGTTCCAGGGTTAGTCTGATGGCTTGTTCAGGAGTATGAATCAGAGTTTGAGCCCTTTGAGTATTGGAATGATCTTCATTGTGCTGTGCCGAGACCTCTGACCCAAGGGCTGACCCGCTGACAGATGAGATAGTTATTGGAAGTGAGAGGTTTAATTGCCTGACGCTTATTGAACTTTGGCTGTCCACCTCGAATACTGAGGGGTTTGAATCTTGTTTGCCTTGTAGGCTTAAAGGTGTTGATGCAACCATGTTGCTCTGTGATTGTCGTTTTCTTGGGCGCAGCGTTTGCTGCTGACTTTATTAAGTTCAGTTTTTCCGTCTTGGTCCATTTTTTTATTTGATCGACCCTCTTCCGGGGGGGCCTATTGGTGATTTTTCGTCCTTTGAGCCTGTGGAGGGTGTTGGTCCCTCGGGGGCTACATTGAGAGCTACCGAAATGCTTGTATGGTTTTCATGTTCTCTCTTTTCCACCATGAGGGTCTCGAACCTACCCACCAGTGCCTCGCTGTTGACTGGATCAGTTACATTTAGGTTAGAAGTTTTTGCAGTCACTTCAGGTTTTGTTATAAGTATAGTAGCCGGGGTTCTGAGCGGTTTCTGGTGCACCTGGGCTGTTATGGTCACGAGTTTTCCCACGCCTAAGTAAGCTGTGTTTTTCCCCAAAAATGATTCCTTTTGTGATGCGTTATTGGGGTTTACGGGTGTCTGTGGGGCATTAACTCGTGATTTATCAGGTAGGATTGGACTTGGCAACTGGGAGTCTTCCGCTGATGGGGCATATATTGCCACCATTGGGTCCTTTAGAAAAAAGAATTTACGGATCCCTGATTTATACTTAGGGCTTAGCGATGTTGTTGTCGGGGTAGGGACTGAGACCAACCTCTCCTTTAGACCTGTTCCCTTTGATGTTTGAATGGGAGGGTAGTCCTCTTCGTTTGAAGTTTTGGGTTTAGTTTTTTTATTTGTTTTTTTGCCTGTCGCCGCTTGGCGAACTGTCCCCGATCTCATTTGCACGGCCCTTGGCTTCGCCTTGGACCTTATCTTTTTTTCGTGTTTCGTATTTCTTTGCACTTGTAGGCAAGACGAACTGCCTGAGTCCGTTGCCAACTATGGGCGTGGATTGGTTATGATATTGCTCCGGCTGGGGGTTGCTAGCGGTTTGCTGTGGGGTTCATCGACGTTTGTATGGGTAAAAATGATGAATTGCCACTGTCGCTATCTGGCGGTGTTCCCTTTTTCCTGGCAGAAAGTTTTTGAAGGTTTTTTGCCGCTTCTCGCCTGGAAATCTGAGGTCACACGTTCTGTCACGATTATATATTGCCAATTAGGTTTGCTGCGGCAGCTGACGACAGCAGCTTTGTAATAGTGCCACTTGATGTCAACTCACCAATCACTGTCACTGTCTGTCACTCTCACCGTGTGTAGAGCCAAGTACAAAGCTTTACCTCTCCATCATCTGAGGCCACAGCTGAATCTGCAGCGACCCCCAGCGGTTGCAGGTTGAGACTCTAGGTAAAACTCGGCTGGACTTGGTTGCGTGCTGCCCCCTAGGCTCAACCGTAGTATGGAGGTCTGCCGGGGCCGGGGCTGGAAGCAAGGACTGGCAACCGGCAGTTGAGAACAGTTAAGAGCCAGCTGAGAGCGTCCTGATTGCGCGCTCGGGATTAGCTACTGAAAAAACACGGCAGCTGGAGACTTCATTTAACGTATTGGGAGAGTCTCGCCGTATAAGGAGGACTTCCACATTTAGGCAAGTAAATTGCGGCCCCTGCTGCGCTAAAAAGTATCTTGTGGCTTTCCGCCGCGTTCATCGATGTTTTTTCGCGGCTCCTGCCGCGTCTGGACTTTTTTTGCGGCTTCTGCGGTGTTGGATCAGATAATTGCGGCCCCAGTTGTGCTGAAAGAATCTTGCGGCTTTCCCCCGCGGTCAGCAACGACGATCTTTCCGCAGCTCCAACCGCGTTGGGTAGCCCCTGCAGCCCTCGCAGCACCCACCGTGCTGGAAATGCTTCACTGCGGCTTCCACCGCGTCCAACAGACGACCGCGGCCCCTGCCGCACTGCAAGGGTCGTCGCGGTCTGCAATGATTTTTCCGTGGCTCCGGCCAGGCTTGCGACTGCGAGGCTCCTACAGGTCCTCCCGGGGAAAGCACTCTCACTCTCGCTCTCAGCTCAGCTCAGCACAGCGTCTGTCTCTCTAAAACCAACTGTGTGTAACTTTGCCTCCGCATTGGATTATGAAACGCGCAAGTATCAGAGGTGCCCACACCTCCATATGTATTATGGCTCGTACATGCGAGGATCATTCTGAATAACAGACAGAGTATTCAAGATAACCTTGATGTTCCATGCTCTCACTAAACACACAAAACTAGTGAGGCAGTTTACAAATCTAGCATACCAAATTATTCTCATATAAAGCAAAATACTCAGCCTTCTCTAAACAATATCACAAGTACGTGTCGTGTGCAAAGCAGAGCAGAAAAGCAAAAATAGCGTGTAAGCTTCTAATAAACCCATGCTAACTTAACAGGCTGTGAGTGCAACGCTCAGCCCCACAGCACCCTTTCTTGATCAAAGCACGTGATTTAAACGTGGGCGAATTAGGAACGCACAGTCCAAGCCTAAAAAGCAGAGTCAAGTTCACATTTCGAAAAAAAAGTTATTCGCTATTTGATAGAAAACAGCAACTAAATAATAAAGAATACGTAGAAAAATCAAACAGTCTTAATCCAACAGCGTGTAAGCACAGTATGTAGCAACAGCCTCCAAGAGGAAGTCATTGTTCTCATCTGAAAACATTTCAGCCATCCAATTCAATAGTGAGAATGAACATACATGTTCCTCAACAACCGGAGCCTCTATCACCATCGGAGGAAAACTCTGGTCATCTTCAATGTAACTGCATGCCAAGAACTCAAGCGCCACTGCAAAAACATTCCAACGTCCCATTATTCCATGTGTCGCTGCTAAGGCCATAATCCCTCCACCAGAACAGAGCACGTCATGAACCACTAAGGGGCTCATCAACTGGTCATAATTCGCGTTGGGAGACACAGTACTGCAGAGACACAAATCCAGGGCCCAGTCGAAATCGCAGCTCAGGCAATGGAACACAGGTTGAACGCATGTGAAAAAGGAAAATCAAAACGATAATCCATAAACTGCACTCAACGTTGCAGGAGGCAGCGCTCCATAGTAACTAAGCATTCGGTTGCGGAGCAGCAACAGCCGGGACATATCGTCTGCTGCAGGATGTGCATCCATATTTATGTAAACAAATTAATAAAAGCACACCAGCAACTAATGCGAGTATTAAGCGCAATCCCCCAAAGATGCTGGAAAAAAATCGAATGAAAAAATCCCAAAAAGACACCAAATATACTTTCTACAGAAGTCACAAGGCCACTGCTTCTAACTTTAAAAAGGTAAGGTAACCCCGTAGTCAAGGACACATTAAAGATACTCTAAATTAACTCCCCAAAATTCAAGAGAACGCCTGTATTTAATAAATCATGCACTTCTGTGCGGGTGTTTCCTACATAATGGACAAATGTTTCTGTACCAGATATAAGAGCGACCTCTTTTTGAGACAATAGCGCTCTTATATGACTCATTTGGAAGACTCTGCTTTCAAGGTCGAAATCGACCGCCAGATGGAAACATTCAGCTTCCCATGCAGAGGAGTTAACACAACTTTTTTTTAATCAAACCACACGCTCAGTTACCGTAATCATGTAAGCGATGCCTGCTAACATTGCACAACAATCTCCTTTATTTCAAAGTAAATAACTCCCGTTTCCAGTAAACTGAAAGTTGTTATGTTAGCAGGTCTCGGACTACCTTTCAAAACTCAGTCCAAATCAGGCGCATCTTGTATACAAGAGCCATGCAATTTTATATGTCTACAAATTAAGGAGTGATCTGGTACTGTTGTACAATCCTCGCCATTCACATAGACTTCTTTTCCCTCCCTCAGGCACCTATATGGAAATGGTAATAACCAAGCTTCATTGACTAAGTGCTGCCAAAACATCCATATCTGCCTATAGCATAGTATTTCATGCAAACCTCAAACTTAAACAGGTTAAAAAATAACGTTATTATACTGTGGATAAGCCACACACCTGAATTGGATCTCCAATGAGTGACCACTTCTAACCATTCTCATAGCGCGCCCTGTGCTCTGATTTGACAGTGAGAGAGTGATCGCACCATAGTTTATACTGCTAATCATTCTCATCATACGCTTCGAATACGCTTCGGGGTTACGCGTCGCATCAAAGCCTCCGTGTGACGTCATGCACAGCGCCCCGTACAAAAAAGACGCAAATGTTTTTAATTGTTTAAAAACATATATTCATGTATATTAATGAACATACTAGCAGAAAACTTAATCTAGGATAGTTATGGAATAATTTATTTTTAAGTTTTAAAAATCCTATATTACTTCTATATTATGAGTGCAGCTGCGTGCCTCTCCGCCTAGTACCCTAGACTCCACCACGCCCAGACCCGGTTCATAAGCACGCATGATCGTCACCACAAAACCATTAGCACGCATATCGCTTTTCCACACATGCTTTTACAACTAGTATGCATTTACCACACATGATAAATGCATAATATTAATAATGTTTTTTTGTTGACCAACACGTGTTGTAATGCCTGTGCCTTACGTCCTTCAAGTTAGTTTCTAGGTAACCAACTCTGATAAGATCGGAGGCCAAGGACAAACACCGTGGTATCTGTGGCACCAAATCTCATCTATCACAGAGAAAATATACGCAGGGTAAAATGAAAGTAACAGGTACAATAAAAATAACGAGGGAAAACTACTGAAATGGCGGTTGGACGGAGTATGTAATCAACGTTTGGCGCCTCGACACTTCTTTTCAAATAAATATACATGCAATATGTTTATTAATATATTACAAAAGTATATCACTGGATACCACACATGACCCGGAAAAACTAAGCGGCAAATTTAATGCCTAAAATCAGGAGAGGTTTGCTTGGCGAACTTGAAGAAAAAGAAAAAAAAGTGTACTTGCAAACAAGGCTGCGCATGCGTAGCCAGTACAACTGATGCAGCAACAAAAAAATGGAAAGTTTTACATACTGTCATAGAAATATAGCTCTAAAAATTGCCCCTGTAATTTGCCCCCCTGGACCTAATAAACAAAACGGACTTCTAGTTTTCTTTCACCTTTTCCACCGCGTACAAGTACTGCGCGAGTACCCTGTCATTTTTTATTTTTTTAAATAAAAATTGAGCATAAAGATCCATGTACCACCCCCCTGACCAAGACTATAGGGTCAGAATGTTTCTACCCTGCCCCCTTTCCTTATATCTCAACTTTGTTTTACTGTTTTCTTGTGACTCGGCTCTTGCGACAAACAAGATGGCTGCCAACATTTCCTGTTTTTGAGTATTGACAAACAATCAGCATGCAGCTCTTGTTCATAATTGTACGTCTTTCCAAACGCGTAAGCCTCGATTTTCCTTTAAAAAAAATTAAAATAAGAAATAGAGCCTAAACATCAATGTATGACCCCCTGAGCAAGCCTAGAGCATCAGAATGTTTCTAGCCTACCCCCTCCCCTTATTTCTCTACTTTGCTTTACTGTTTTCTTGTGACTTGGTTCTAGCGAGGTACAAGATGGCCGTCAACACTTCCTGGTTTCGAGTGTTGACAGACAGTTCACAGCCAATCAGCATGCAGCTTGCGTTCGTAATTGAATATTTACTTGCAATTTACTACTGAACGGATTTACACCATTTAACAAAAAGCACAATCTGCGAACAGAACTCTACCTCTCTGCCAAATTTTGTGTAATTCCGTTCAGCCGTTTGGGCTGTAGCCCTGGCTAAAGGTCCCTATGGAAAATTGCATGGGGAAAACACGTTTTGGGAACCCCCTTTTTTCTCGGCCCGTTTGACGAATCACCCCCAAACTTTCAGGGAAGGAGCGGAACCGAGCAGGCAATTTTCTTGGAGAAATTCACGAAGATACGTCCACCGGCGCCAAAGTTATTCCAAATAGAATGTTGTGGATTTCCTATGGGAAGTAGGTCCTAACTATAAATACCTACTGGCGACCACCAGTAGGTAATATATATATATATGGTTTTGTAACCGTGATCAAGATCTAAGGATTGAAACGCGTTGGTTAGAGACAGCATGTTGTAATGACATGCTGTTGAAAATAAACCTGCTAGAAACATAACCCTGGTGGAGTGCGAGTTTACTTTGTTGGTGATCGTTTGTTGAACAGGGAAAGCCCGTCCCTGCAACTCGCACCAGCTGTGAAAAGCTGTGCCTTCTGAAACGGGATTATTTTGGTGGATAAAAAATAAATATATATATATATATATATATATATATATATATATATATATATATATATATATATAAGGTATGTTAAGTTCCCAAGATCAGCAAGCGCAGCGAGTACAGCCACACAAACAAACAGGAACCAGCGAGACCCAGGAAGGTGCAAGATTTTCTTTTATTTAAATTTTAGCCCAGCACCAGTCCGCCATGACGCGTTTCGGCTAGAGATAGCCTTGATCACATGACAACGTCATGGGGGCTGACCACCCATTTAAAGTGCAAGAGTGCCATCACATGTCATGGAAAACGAAGAAATACTTTTGTTTCCAAAGTGTCACAATCATTACATTGCGGCATAAATGCCGGTATTGCACATAAATATACAAGTTGATATCCAATGTTTCTAAATTACCGTAAAATACATATATCAAAACACAACTTGTAAAACCTCAGAGATCAAGTGTAATTAATATGAATTCATGGCAATGGCTAAAAGAATCTTTAAAATAAGTATAAAAGTTAAAAGCCTAATAAATAATTATAAATATTTATGTTGCCATTAAAGTTGCATCGAAACACTATTGCTAATGCATGTTAAGGCAAACATATGTATGAAACGTACAAGGAGATAATTATTAATCCCTGTTATCATGGATTCAACTGAATTCAAAAGGTATAATGCCCAAGTGGGCTATACACTAGCACTGAGGTAAAAGTTTGTATGTGCAAATATGCATAATTAGTGCAAAACATGTCAAATGGCAATAAAGTGCTACCAATAAGAAGTGAAATTTGTTAAATCAATAATCATAAAAATCATATACAGAAAAGGTCAAGAGAGGTCCAGGATGCATGTTAAGATATCTTGTTTCAAGTTCAAATCTCATATTGATAAAGCAATCACAGTACTGAGAAGAAAGTGCAATGTGCATATAGCAAGAGTTGGTTGAGTACTATAGATAGGTGTGGCAATCCTCCCCAATGTTGAGCCCTTGCGGTGCCTTGGTGTCGAGTGATATAATGTAACGAGTCTCTAGTTTACGGAGCAGGAACTCTCTATCACCTCCCCTCCTCTGGGGAGGAACATAATCTATCACATAGTATTTCAACAAAGAGGCATCTTTCCCATGGTATTTCTCAAAATGCCTGGCTACAGGATAAGTCGTATCTGCATTAGTAATCGCAAGCAGATGCTGTAGGATTCGCTTGTGGACTTGTGGCCTAGTACTACCCACATATCTAAGCCCACACGGGCATTCTAAAACATAAACTGCAAATTCAGATTTGCAGTTTAGTTTTTGCTTAATTTTGATTGGAAAAGGGGAAAGTGGAGTGTTGACCTCAGACTTGCTGATACCGTGTTTGCAGGCTTTACAGCTAAAACACTTCAGGAATCCCTTGCTATCATCGAGCCATGATCCTGTGATCACTTCTGGCTGCTCGAAACCAAACTGTCTTGCATTGACCGGGCTTTACGATAGGTAATGCTAGGAAATTTGGGCATTGTAGGGACTATGACAGGGTCACTGGATATTAAGGACCAATTGTCTTTGATGATTTTATGGATATTTTTATGTTGGTTACTGTATCCAATAATCAACCTGGTCTCTTCACATGATCTATTAATGGGAGGCTGTTGTCGTTCAACTCCTGAGCCCAGGAGTACTGACCTGTCCATTTTGTTGGCCCTCTTAGTAGCATTATCTATAACTAGCAGCCCGTCCCGACGTTGTCCGGGTATGAATTGCTGCCGACCAGTAGTATATTGTTTTGTAGGATTTCGTTTTGATAGCATTTCTTATCTGTGACAGGCCTGTGAAACGCTCCGATTCAAAGTGCACTGCTGATGCACTTAACACCTTGGCAGCTGTGACTTTTCCCCTCCTGTGCTGAAATTCCTTGAATTCTATAGTTTCATGACGAGCTCAGCTCGTCATAAGCACAGCTCAACTGTGCCTCATGACGAGCTGAGCTCGTCATGAGCATCGAAAGGGTTAAGAGTGCGCGTTCAATAGTGTGTGAACTCGAGTTTCCCTACTTTATTTTTCCTGGCAATATTATATAGCGCAAACTCGACAACATGGCATGAGCACAATTTACATTACAGAAGAAAACATTCATTTGTGGTAGGCAGGGGGAGATAAAACGATTTGCCTGGAATCACAGGATGTTGAGCTGATGCCGAGATTCGAACGTAGCTCCCCAACTCTAAATTTCGCAATTCTAGAACTTGTGGCGGGAGGTGTGTCTAAAAGTGTATGTCGGTGCTGGCCATCAATGTGGAGACCTGTGCATTTTTCAAATCGGTGGTGAAAAAGTATGAGTATGTTGCTGGAAATGTGGGCCGCCGTGCCACCAATGTACTTACCGGGGGAGAGTAAACACCCATTATTCCGCAACTTTCTTTCCACATACCATCACTCCGCATACTTTCATTACGAAAGTACCATGACTCCGCAATGCCATTATAACGCATGGCATTACATTTTATATGCTTTTACCACGCATACATTTACAACGAAATTCGTTGTAAATGCATGAATGGTAAAAACATGATTTTTTTTTAATGTTTGGATAAGGTAAGTATGGGTATGGGGGTATATGTTTTGGGGTACTGAGGTATATGTTTTGGGGTGTTTGGGTATTTTAAGGGTTCAGATATAGTTTTGGGTTATGGGGTACAGGGGTAGTTTTAGGGTTTAGGGATAGGTATGGGTTTTGGGGTACAGGGGTATTTTTAGGGTTCAGGGCTAGGTTTTGATTTTGGGGTATAGGGGTATTTTTAGGGTTCAGGGGTAATTTTGGGTTTTGGGGTATAGGGTTATTTTTATGGTTCAGGGCTAGGTTTAGGTTTAGGGGTACAGGGGTATTTTTAGGGTACAGGGTTAGGTTTCGGTTTTGGGGTACAGGAGTAATTTAAGGGTTCAGGGCTAGGTTTGGGTTTTGGGGTACAGGGGTATTTTTAGGGTTCAGGGGTAGGTCTTGGTTTTGAGGCACAGGGGTATTTATAGGATTATGGGCTAGGTTTTGGGGTACCGGGGTATTTTTAGGGTTTAGGGATAGGTTTGGGTTTTGGGATACAGAGTATATTTATAGGGTTAAGATGGGTTCGTGTTTAAGGGTGTTATGGTATTTTAAGGAGTAAGGGTGGGTTATGATTATGGGGTGCAGGGGTATTTAAAGGGAGCAGGGTAGACACCCGGAGCTGGAATGTACAGAACCTGGGAAGAAAAAACAATGAAATATTGGGCACAACGCTCGCTTTTTTTTTCGTAATCCCGCGCCCCGCACACGCCCCCAGCACACGATATGAGACATGGCATGAAGAGCAGAACATACCACACGCCCCCAGCATTTGTCACGCCCCCAGCACACGCCCACAGCACAACGCAGACACGCCCACAAGGGACTACTTTGCTGGCACGGTTCTTTTACCTTTTAAATGTATATGGTGGGCGTCTGCATAGCCTATGTCCTTCTGCTGCAACTGTCCTTTCCGACTCTGTATTGGGTGTTGTGATTGGTGCTGTGGTTCCTGAGATTACCCGCCTCAAAGGTTTGGGCCCTGTCTTTATTATATTAGTATAGATTTCTGGTTTATAGCCCCTTTGAAGAAAACGAGCCCTACAGTGGGATTGTGCCAGCCGGCATTCCTCTTCACTGCTGCATATTCTCCTGATGCGGAGCATCTCCCCATAGGGGATACTCCGTATCAGGTGTGCTGGATGATGACTACCAGCATGCAGCAGTGTATTGCCCGCTGTGGGCTTGCGATACAGTTTGGTATGAAGGCTACCGTCCTGGACAAAGATTTCCACATCCAGGAACACAATGGACTGCGTACTGAGGATACTAGTAAACTGAATATTAAGGTTATTGACATTCAGATCTCTTATAAATTCGCTCACCTCAATTTCAGTATCATCCCAAACAAAGAACAGATCATCAATGTACCTGTACCAGAGTTTTACTTTAGTGTTCATGGTGGCAATATGTTTCGTCATGAGGACCTGCTCCTCCCAGTACCCCATGTGCAAACAGGCGTAACTGGGAGAGAAGCAGGCCCCCATTGCCACACCCCTGGTCTGTAAGAAAAGCTGTTTAGCAAATAAGAAGACATTATTTTCTAGACAAATAGAGATCATATCTAACAACATTTTAGAATGTTCCTGGAAGCAGGTTTCTCTCTTCCCAAGAAAATGTTGAGTAGCTTTCAGACCATCTTGATGGAATATACTGGTGTATAATGAAGTAACGTCCATGGACACCAGAATATAATTAGAATTCCATCTAAAATCAATAAGTCTCCTGAGTAGATCAAGGATAAAGGAAGGCAAATCTTTTACAAAGTCTTGTAAAAAAAATCGATGTACTTGCTCATATTCTCCAACAGGCTGTTGCATGCAGAGATAATGGGCCTTCCTGGCGGCTGCTGATAGTTCTTATGGACTTTAGGGATGAAATAAATTACAGGAGTAACTGGGTGGTCCTTTTTAAGAAATCTGTACTCATCCATGGTCATCAACAAAGAGTGTACAGAGTTCCCCACTTTGGGTAGACTAAAGTAACTAAAGGAATCCTCTCTCTCTAGGAGCGTACGTGACAGGGAATGTGGTAATCCCTTGACGGAATTGAGGATGCCTCACACAATTCAAAGGTTGGACGACTGTTGCCATCCCACCCGATGATCGTATCGTGTCATCATTGCCGAAACCAACGAGTGGATCAGTAAGAAGGAAGCTGAGTTCCTTACCACAACGGACCCTGTCACACCTTATTTCTACACCCTCCCCAAGATTCACAAGGGGACCACCCCAGTCCCAGGGAGACCTATTGTCTCTGGTATTGGGTCACTCTTGGAGCCCTTATCCCAATTCTGTGACGCCTTCTTCCAACCCTTGGTTAAGCAGATTCCATCGTATTTACAAGACACCAGAGACGTCCTCCGTCTGATCAATGACGTTGATGGAAGAGAAGATGTCGACCTACTCCTAACCCTAGACGTAGAGGCGTTGTATACCAACATTCCGCAACAAGCCACCTTAGAAGCTGTGGACTCTATGATGCGACAGGAAGAATGGACCTCTCCGACCCCGATAGCCTTCATCATGGAGCTAGCCCATATAGC
The DNA here is from genome assembly GCF_964261635.1 of Lissotriton helveticus. Taxonomy (NCBI): domain Eukaryota; kingdom Metazoa; phylum Chordata; class Amphibia; order Caudata; family Salamandridae; genus Lissotriton; species Lissotriton helveticus. Next base: position 89,083,743 of record NC_136063.1, read on the forward strand.
CCTGACTGAAAATTTCTTTAGATATGAATTACAACTCTATCACCAGGTCCGCGGAACCTCGATGGGTTCTACATTCGCACCGAGCCTGGCCTGTATCTATATGGCCACCTTTGAAAAGAATCACATCTACCCTTCTGAACAGAACCCCTTTCGAGATAATCTCACACTCTGGCGTCGATATATCGACGATATTTTGGTTTTCTGGAAAGGTGATCGCACTAGCTGCGAGGCCTTCTGCACGTGGATCAACCAGCCAGATCCCTTCTTGAAGTTCACAGGCACAATCGCTGAAACATCAATACCCTTCTTAGATCTGACTATTCAGTTAGATCCCACAACGATTACCACAACCCTGTTCAAGAAGCAGACCGACAGGAATAGTCTACTCATGTATAATAGTCATCACACGAGATCCCTAAGGGACAACCTGCCATTTGGGCAATTTCTCCGACTTCGTAGAAACTGTAGTTCTGTAACAGATTACAAACAAGAAGCAAGTATCCTGCAACATAAGCTTCAGGACAGGGGATACCCCACACAACTCCTGAAGACATCACTAAAAAGAGCTCTCAACAATAACAGAGACTCGTTGCTTGAAGTCCACACCAAAGAAAAAGATGACACAATCACGTGTGTGACATCCTATACTAGGAATTCCACGTTCATAAAGAAGACTGTGAGCTCACATTGGGGGATCCTCAACACAGCGGGCATGGAACTGCCTCGCCCCCGCTTTGCATTTAAGAGGACATCGAATCTTAAAGACACTTTAATCCATACTCGCCCCAAGAAATCGAGCACCCGCCCAGTCAATACCTTATGGGACCTACCACCGGTTACGGGACATTACCGTTGTGGCTCCTGTGTAGTCTGCCCTCAAACTATCCAGGGTAAAACTATAGAACTACCAAGGGACTTTACCTGGAACATCAACAAGCACACAAACTGTAATAGCTCAAGGTGCATTTATGTATTAATATGCCCCTGCAGGATGATCTACATTGGGATGACGATGCGTCCTGTGAAACAACACATCATGGAACATAACAGCAACATCTGCTGTAAAAAGACCCACACGAGACTATATGATCATTGTAGAGAACAAAATCATTTGGCAGAGAAAATGCAATGGACCATCCTCGAATGCCATCTTTCAATCAATCAACAGGCCCTTTTCAGAATGGAACAAAGATGGGTACACCGCCTACATGCTGATGAGCTTGGCTTGAATGATGCTGTGCCTTGGAGTATGCTAGCCAGATAACCTAAACTTGGACTGTTCTGACCCATGTCCGAGTATAACTCATATTCACCTAAGCACTGAAGTATTCTCCCCGAACCCCGTTCCAAGATGGCGCCCGCTTATGCACACCCACTGGCGTGTGGTAGTCTTCCCTTTCTACACCACGCCTCGTTGCGTTACCTAGCAACGCTCGCTGCACACGCCCACCGCGGCGCCCGCGGAATTCGGTAACTTAAGCGGCTGGGTCGCACAATGGATTGACCGGCTGTCCCGCGAATTTACCGCTGTGGGTTGGGTAGGTGACTACGTGCCTAGAGCCAGAAGCAAGCAAGGTAAGGTGCGCTGTACCGATGCTATCATTCTTAATGGCATCGGCCCACGATCGCCATGGTTTTACCCTCCTGGTACCTAAATGATCGCAATCTGTACCGCTAACCATGATCATAACCGGCAGTGATATTGATTCCTTCCAGGTGACTACCACATAGCTCTGGCCCCACGAGGACAGTCTGTGGGATTTACTGATCAGGGACTATGGGTAAGAACCCTTCGAAAACACTCACCCGGGTTGATCCGGTTCCCAGTACTTCACATCAGTACAATCCTCTCAGTACGGGTTTAAGCTTATAAATGCTCAGCTTTTAAGTGTTTAAGTTTGTTATCTTTTCAATGGTAATTTTTTCAATGTTGAATTTGTGTGAATGCACACACTACCCTTCGACTGCATGACACACACGTGTGAGTTAGCATGGTGTGGCTTCCCATATGTGTATAAGTATAAAAATAATGCATCCCTATCATTGACCGCATATGGTATTTGCAGTATAAATCCTCCTTTTTCCCTTCATTTTGTATACAATCCTCTCTTTCACGAGCATCATCACCTTACCTGGGTTGTGATCATTAAACCGCAACTCTGCCTGCATGTTATTACCACATGTAAACGTATATACCGAACAGACATATTATTGACTGTGCCCTTCTCTCCTTCCTTTTCCAGTCCTAGGGCGGGAATCTACGTAGAATTTGATCCCACGACACATTACAGGTCGTATACTCGATTCCTTCTAAATTAGGGGGAACTCGTAGCAAGTTGATGAGCACTTAGGTCCTGATGAATTGCCCGAGAGGCATGAAACATGTCGACCACATCATGATTGAGGGTTGAATGAGGCCAGATCACCCTAACTGTTGCGCCTCAGTACCCCTCATTTCACCAATTTTAATAAGGCAGTGAGCCATATTATTAAAGTTGCCTCAATGGACTCCACTGACCTCTTTTAACTTCACTCACGCTCACCACTGCACCTTTGTCTTTGGCCCCTCACACACACGCACCCATTGGCTAAGGAATAAAAGAACTCCGCTAAAGTGTAGCACCCAGTGCTACCCGACAGGCATTGCATCGCCAGCCTGCCGCAGGAGCAGGAAGCCAATGATGACACGATACGATCATCGGGTGGGATGGCAACAGTCGTCCAACCTTTGAATTGTGTGAGGCATCCTCAATTCCGTCAAGGGATTACCACATTCCCTGTCACGTACGCTCCTAGAGAGAGAGGATTCCTTTAGTTACTTTAGTCTACCCAATGTGGGGAACTCTGTACACTCTTTGTTGATTTCCAAGTTGCAGGACATGTACATTGGACCCCGATAAATATTGTCCGCTTTCTGTTCCCCCTCTTTGTTATAACTCATCCATGGTCAGCAAGCCCTTACTCCTCCAGGCAGAAAGTTTGGAATAGATTTCATTCCTGGCCTTAAGAGCATCCTGCATAGTGATACGCCTGTAACAGTCCCTGTCGTTGAGCTGTTTAAGAGCTTCTTCCAAATACATCTTACGTGGCCATAAGACCACGTTGCCACCTTTATCAGATTGTCTTACCACCAAATGTTTATTTGCCCTGAGCTTCTTTACAAGTTTATGGTACTCACTGTCCCTGTAATTGTAGCGTTTAGTTGCATGAGCAATCTTAATCTGCAATTCCTTCAGTTGTGCGGTGACACGGTCATGAAATATATCCACATTGTCTTCGATCATCAGAGGATAAAATTTGGATTTAAGTTTGAAAGGTGTCGGACATAAGGCAGGGAAAGGTTCGCCTCCAAGTGCTGTCTGACTCTCTGTGCGAGAAAGGAACTCCTCCTCCTGGAGTTCCAATAGTTCTTGCGTTAGAGCTGCTCCTAAAGTGGCTGCTTCACTGGAACCACTAGATTCAATGTTGGCAGAAGCAGCGTCAGGAACCCCAGTCGTTATGTTAGAGTCTACTGTTGTGCGTGCAGCATGGTATTTGCGCAGTTTCAATTTACGCACATATTTGAACATGTCTATCTTAGTTGTGGCGTAATCAAAGTCTCCTCGTGGACTATATGTTAGTCCTAAAGCTAAGATAGAAGTCTCTCTATATATATATATATATATATATATATATATATATATATATATATATATATATATATTTCTTACTGACAGTCGCCAGTAGGTAGTTATAGTTAGGACCTAGTTTCCGTAGGAAATCCACAACATTCTAATTGGAAATTCTCCAAGAAAATGGCCTGCTCCGCTCCGCTCCTTCCCTGAAAGTTTGGGGGTGATTCGTCAAGTGGGGGCGAGAAAAAAGGGGGGTCCCAAAACGTGTTTTCCCCATGCAATTTTCCATAGGACCTTTAGCCAGGGCTACTGCCCGAACGGCTGAACGGTGGCTGGGAACCGACGGGATCGTGAGGGCATTATACCGGTGCTCCATGGACCCAGAAGTTCGCTTTAGGGAATCCAGTGGAAGGGAGTCCGGGGATCCAACAGTCAGTAATCCTTGATCCAGAGAGCAACGACCTGGGAGGGTAGCCAATAAATGAGAATGCAGTATACCACAATGAGAATTCCAAGCTCCTGGACTCTGTTTTACAGGCATCCGTGGGTTAGTCCCACTAGCCATTGGCCCAGATTTTAGTGGGTGGGAACCCAGGGTACTAGAGCAAAGGCTGTAAGGATCCCGTAGCAAAGAAGGCGGGTGCCTCAGGAACCGGCACGGTGCCTACTCATGCTCCGTGCGTAGCGTCGGCTCTCCCGAGACTTGGTTTGCAATCCTGACGCTCCGCCGGGGTTGCCACTGGTTGGCAGCCAATTAGAGCCGAGCTTGTGCTCGGGGTTTAAGCTCCGCCAACATATACGGGCACATGCGCCGATCCACTTTTTATTACCAGGGTCACATGTCCAGTGACGCCTGTGCTGGATGCATGTGCGGTGAGTGTAAGCCAGCCCTCAAGGAATGGTTGGTGCTGGCAACAACTACAACAGTGATCAACGGATCACACAAACACAAAGATTCAATCATAAAGGGTCCATGACTTGTGGTGCACTAAGGTAGGGGCACCAGAGATGATCGTGCTCATGTGAAAAAATTGTTAATGTTCCTTCAGGATATTCCTGCTGCCTGAGGTGACAATGTTGTGTCCGGTGTCTACAGCACGAAAGTCAATCATAAAGGGTCCATGATTTGTGATGCACAGAGTTAGTGGCACCTGAAGAGCTCAGCGTGTGCGCAGCCAGCAATGATGGCGTGTCCTTGCAGGTCAGAATTGGATTGGATATGTGTGAGACCTGCTGACTGCAGTGGAGGCCGGAGTCTGCAAGGGCCCACAACCACATGGCATTGACGTGAGCTGCTCAGTTAGTGGCGCCTGAAGCACTCAGCGTGTGCGCAGCCAGCGATGATCGGGCCGCACTGGATGCAATGTTTGTTGCCTACTGACCTCTGCATTATTGAATCAAGACTTAATTTGAATTGTGACACCTGCTGACCGCAGTGTAGGCCGGAGGCAGCGGTCAGCAAGGGCACATACCCCACGTGGTGTTGACTTGAGCTGCATAGAGTTAGTGGCACCTGAAGCACTCAGTTTGTGCACAGCCAGTGATGATGCATCGTCCGGGCGGGTCACGCTGGATGCAATGTTTGTTGCCTACTGGACTCTAAAATTAATAAAAGAAGACTCAATTTTAATTGTGAGCCCTCCTGGCCGCAGTGTTGGCTGGAAGCAGCGGTCAGCAAGGGCACACAACCACATGGCGCTGACTTGAGCTGCACAGAGTTAGTGGCACCTGAAGCACTCAGCTCATTGCAATTAATGAATCAAGACTGAATTTGAATTGTGAGCCCTGCTGACCGCAGTGTAGGCGTATGAAAAAAAAGATGAAATAAATATGGAATACATTGTTGAAATATTCAATCTTCTGAGTACAATCTTGTTGTACGATATTCTGATGCTGAAATCTGTACTGGTCGTTTTTCAGATCGTCCACCTTTTCCAGTGGGGAAGAGCTGTGGAATACAACAAGCTTCCAAACTTCTTTCCCAAACACTCAACGGAGTGCCCTTCACTTTCTTCATTTGGAATGATTCAATTGTATTTCCAATCACTTCCTTTGACTATAAAGGATGTACACTATAATGTTCATAAATTTCTCCACTTTTGGAGATGTCCACTTTTTCAATTTGGCCACTTGAAATGTCGCTATCATCAACTCAATCGATTTCCTCTTCTTCCACATACACATTTTTGTATTAAACATTGTTTTTGTGAGATATAACATAGCCTTTTGCACTTTGCTGACATCTGATAATTCTTGCCATATTTTTCGACTCTTCATAGGAACACCATTAACTAGAATAACTACAGGTTCAGCTTCCTCTTTCTCTACAGCAATAGTTTCAAGATTTCTTTTAAAATTTAAAGGTAAATACACAACTCTTCCTTTTAAGCCACTTTGTAAATCTGACGGAGGCAGCTAAGTTGTTTTAGGCTCCATACGAACAATAGCTTGAAACGGGTGTATTTTTGTCTAATGAATTCTGCCTCGATAAGGCCACATGACAGTGACTTGTGGTGCACCGAGTTAGTGGCACCTGAAGCACTCAGTGTGTGTGCAGTCAGCGATGATGCGTGGTTTGGGCGGGCCGCACTGGGAGCAATGTTTTTTGCCTACTGGACTGCGTCATCTGCAATCGTAACTCGATCTGAATTGTGAGCCCTGTTGGTCACAGTGTAAGCCGGAGGCAGCGGTCAGCAAGGGCCCGCAGTCATGTGGCGTTGAGTTGAGCTGCACAGTTAATGGCACCAGAAGCACTCAGCGTGTGCGCAGCCTGCGATGATGCGTGCTCCGGGCGGGCCACACTGGTAGCAATGTCTATTGCCCACTGGACTGCGTCATCTGCAATCGCGACTTGATCTGAATTGTGAGCCCTGCTGTCCACAGTGTACATCGAAGGCAATAGTCTGTACAGACATAACTCTGCGGTGCGGTGCCGCTGGGTTTGCAGGGGGCCTGTGTTGAGAAGGGGCCGGCGGTCACGGCGGCGGACTCATGACAGGGTGAGGGCCGACGCTCTGGCAGACGCGTTGGCCTTGCCAGAAGTGAACCATGCCCAGAGCCCCAGCCTATTTATTCACACTCCTTACAGGGGGGACGACACAGCTACATGACAGAGATTTTCCACACTGCCTCAGGTAACATGGTTGCATCCACTGTCCCCACAACACTACAAGGACCAGCAGTATATATACACATGGAGAGGTCTGTGCTCTGCATAGTGAGGCCTGTCCAGCACATCACTGGTACACTTGGCATTGTGTGCATTGTTATTGATGGGTGACTTGCCTACTTCACACGTACTTGGTTCCCACCTCTCCCAACATTCAGCTATTGTGTGGCTGAGGGGCCATGCTGTTTTGGGAAGGTCTGCTGTCCTGTTCTGCGCTGCCTCAGTGGTTGTAGGGAGGGTGGTGGGGGGGAAGTCCTGGGGGTGGTGGCTTTGGGTGTTGTGGCCTTCTTGGGTCAGAGCTGCATGATCAGTATCTCTGACATGTGTTGGTCTTCAGATGTGACTCTGGGCTAGGCTCCCTTTCATTCTGTAGGTAGTCGTCCAGCTTTACACCAGTAAATGGTTGTTAAATTCTTACTGTTAACGCGGCTTATCGCCTGTTTTTGAAAAATATCGGAAAGTGGTGCTTTCGTGTTTTTTTTGCACGGGAACGTATACTCTGCATATGATTAGCATTATTTGTCACTCTCATTCGTAGCATTATTTTTTGTGGAAGCTATCGCTGGAAAACCGGCAATATCGGCAGTTTTCACCAGGTTGAGAATGGGATGATAATTCTTTTGCCACTTTTGCTGCGCTAAAGTGCAGATAACTCAGCGATAAGTCCTTGAGAATACGCCCCATCTTTTTTTTCTGTCCGGATTCGTGCACCCAGCTGCTTTTTAAAAAAAAAATAGTAATAATTTTTGGGCCGTGGGGGGTTTTCTGGGATCCCCCTAGCAGACTTGGTGTCAGGGTGTTTGTACCCTATTCATTTTCCTTGTTTTTTCATCTTTTTTCTTGTGATTCACATGTAGCTACAACAAAGTCCTAAAAAACACAAGGGCTTGTTTTAGAGTTACCCTATAACCCAACACTGGGCACTTATCGCCAAGTTATCGGCACTTTAGCGCAGCAAAAGTGGCGAAAGAATTATCGCCCCATTATCAAGTTGGTGCACACTGCCACATTGCCTAGCAGGCTGACTATACCAACATAGAGAACAATCAACATCCTTCCGCAGACAAAGCTGCTGGCTGTGCTGCACCTGTGCCCTCTGGTACCTTCCAACTATCAACTGTGAGAGTCGGGGGAGTCTCACAGCCAGCCCTATTAAACTTCCTCACACATGCATGTCCACAAAAGCAATGTAGGGCCCTTGTATCCGCACCACCGGCTTGTCCCAATTCCTAGTATTCCTGCACAACCAACCCCAACCCCAGCCGTTGCTTGAGGCCTCTGTGCACCAGATCCAAGATTGTAGTCACTGAAATGAGGGTGTGCCAGGTCATGTAGTGTAGTGTGGAAAAACAGTACTTTATTAGAAAAACATAAATTAGCAGCACAAAAAACATCAAACAATGAGTGACATTCCCAACGGGGAACCTTAACTTGTGGATCGAAATAACTGTAGATCATCCTGGAAATCCCAAAACTTTGTATTCAGAAACCTGTAGGATAAATGAAGACAACAGTTAAGCGTTTGTATGGTCAGAAACGTAATATGGTACAATGTATTGCACGAACCGAAATGCTTACAGATATGATCAATCCTGCACATAATGACTGTAACAGAAGTTTGTGTGGTTGTAACCTCCGTAGGAAAGTAAAGGAATGTTACAACCACACAAACTTCTGTTACGGTGTCATTATTCAGGATTAATCATACCTGTAAGCATCACTGTTTGTTTCAGCTTGATACACCTGCATGTTCACTTCACCCACACTGCACAGAAACAGCTGGAGACCAAGCAAGGGAACCACACCATAGTAAGCTTCCTGCACGTTTTGGGGGCAATTGACTGCACACATTTACTATTTGTACCCCTTGCTGACACTGCACACAATCACTGCAACAGAAACCACACACATTCCAACAATGTGCAGGCAAAACTGGACCACCGGAGCCTGTACACTAATGTCGCAAACTTCTCAGGCAGTGTGCATGATTCCTACATCTTTCGCAAGCATCACAGGCCTGGTCCCCAGACCAGTCCGCCGCCCAGCGATGACTGCCTGACCCTGCACACCCAGACCTCAATGCTCACCTGCCGCCACCGGCGTGTCTCCAAGAGGGCCCACCACGTGCCAGCGCAACCTCCTCAGCCGTCTCTGGATTCCGCGGCACAGACCCCCAGTGCATCCTGCTGCACCATGCCGAGGAGTCATGTCTGAACAGCCAGCTGCCTTTGGCGTACACGTGGTCCAGCAGAGCGCACATTTCAAATCGGGTCTTGATTGCGATGATGGTGTATCGAGGCCTATGCATGGGCGAATTTTGCGAATCTCGCGTTCGCGAATTTTGCGGATTTGCGAACTCGCAATCCGCAAAATCCGCGAATTCTCGCGAATTTGCGGATTTTTTTTTTTTTGTGTTTGCGCGGGTTTCTGCCAGTTCGCCAGGGTTTTTTACAATGTCGCAAATTGCGAACTTACCTGTCGGGTCGCAAGTTTCGCGAACTTGTTGTTTCTACGTGTCCAGCCTGTTTGGGACACTCTTCTTCATCACTGCCACTCTCTGCCACCACTGCCACTCTCTGACTACTCATGCCACCCTCTGGCCCACCCATGCCACCCTCTGTTTCATCACAGCACCCTCTGGTTGTCCAGTCAGTGTACATTATTGTGGCAACGCAAGCACACCTTCCCTGCCTCAAGTGACCTGAATTAATTTGGGGCTGATTAATGTGTCACAGAATATTTTTTTAGCTGGCACCTGCTTCCTTAGTGCTTCCTGATTAGTGATCTTTTGCACTTGCTAAGTGCTTTCATTGTTGCAAAATTAGTTACAACACCTGCCCTGCCCCAACTGACAATAATGAATTAGGGGCTGATTAATGGATTTGAACTTCCAGCCTGGCTCCTGCTTGTCTCCCTTAGCTGTAATTCAGGACCTTTGTGGCATATGTGTAACTATTCTGAGGTTCAGAGCAGGGTCACATAATAGTTTCAACTGGCAACTGAACTCTGGAGGGGCCCCTCAGGAAGCACTACAGGAAATGGCTACTAATGATGAGCCTGAACTTTTGAACCTGGTAAGTAGTTACTTTCAGTTTTGCTAAGATCGTATTTCTGCAATTTTGCACTTATTCGCGGGGCGCGAACTCACGCGAACAGTGCGAACAGTGCGAGCAAAATCCGCTGCTCGCGGATTTGCGGATTTTGCGGGAGATTCGCAAATCTCGCGGATTGCGAATTTACCGAAAATCCGCAAAATCCGCGAGCGAAACGGATTTTCCGCCCATGCTTAATCATCGCAGGCTGCACACCTGCTCAGCTCTGGTGGCACTAACTCAGTGCAGCTCAAGTCATCGCCATGTGGCAGGAGGCCCATCTCGGCCAAAATGCCTCCGCTGCCACCAACTCGGTGCACCTCAAGTCATCGCCATGTGGCAGGAGGCCAGTGTCCGGCAAAGTGCTTCAGCTCCCACCAACTCTGTACACCTCAAGTCATCCCAACGTTGCAGGAGGCCCCTGTCGGCCAAAGGACCTCAGCTGACATAAACATATTAAGCACATGGATACAACCAGATAGAGAGTGGAAATAGCGTCGAGCACGTTCACCTGACCCTTTTTATTGGCAGGGTCACATGTCCTGTGATGCTTTTGCTGCATGCATGTGGTGTGGGTGTAAACCAGCCGTGAGGGAGTGGCTGTGGCATGCTGAGAACTAGACCTGTGATCAGCTGATCACTACAGGGAATACCTGGGACATGTAGCGTTGTAGTTCCCGCCCTGTAAGCGTAAGCGGAGTGGGCTGGCTGGCGGAAACGCGCTTCCTTCACGACTTTACCAGTATGGTGGCTTAAATCCGCTCACCCACTGAGATAGGTACACGATGAGTGCGCGACTTCACTTTTTTCAACAACAAAGAAATATTTATATATATATATATATTAATATTGAAGAAAACAGAAGACAATATATTATATTAATAACAACAAAAAAATACAAAAACTATTTTTAGGATAGTAAAGTTACAAAATATAACTAAAAAAATATCAAAATTATTGAAAAACCATAGGTTTAATGAACATTATAATTCAAAATTAGCATTTAAAAAACCTTTGAAATTCACTGAAAAAACCATAGGTTTCAGGCACGTTATAGTTAGTTAAACATTTCTCTTGTACAAAAACATAGAAATTCCCCCGTTATAGTTAGTTCAGCTAACTATAACTTGCGCCCCCGCAATGCACTGCTGTTGACGTCACATATCACATCATTCATAACATGGTAAGTGACATCACTGATGACATCTCAAATGACATCAACGAGGATATCATCCACATGAAAATCTGATCCACCTCCTCACACTCTAATATAACCTTTGATACAGCCACTGTAAAATACAGACTACCATTTTCAAAACCATCAACACACCAATACCAGTTACTACATACGCACTCACTGATTCCTAGGTCTACACACATATCCACTCATTTACCCATACAATCACTCATACATGTAATCACTCATCAATACAACACTACCATAAGCACTTATACAAATATACAGACACTCACACATCACTACTCATCCAGAGTTACTCACACACCTAGTCAATCATGCAAAGAATCAATCACTCTTCCATTTACTGACCTACACAGTTATACTCACACCACATCACTTATTACAACAGAAACAAAATCATACTTACTCTCTTCTACAATCACTGATGCAAGTACACACTCATCCATACAGCCACTCTAACAATCACTGACTCTCGCATATAGTCATTTGGACATGTACCACTGAGACATCCATTCACTCACCAACATACCCATACACACACTCACCCACCCATGCAGCTGTTTCCACAGGCACTCTTGAACCCATACACACAGTGAATCAACCACTCAAACATCTATGCACAGACTCACACACCTCCCACCCATCCACACACACACCCAGGCACCCATACATATACGCAGGCAACCAATCGATAACCCATATAGACACTAGTGTAGCTACTGACCAACCCATGCAGCAGCTTATACAACAACAGACAGACTCATACAGACATTCACACAGTTTAGTCACTAACCCATGCATTCAGTAAGACACATGTATTCACTCACTTAAACAGTCAGTCATGCACCTACTAAATCCTCCGTTCAGACACTTATACACCCACTCATTCTTCAATAAACCTTGGCATATTTATAATACATATTTAAACTTTAAAGAAAAACACAGTCCCTGGATGATGTCATCAGTGATGTCAGTGTTCATGTCATGAATTATGTAATATGTGACGTCATCAGCAGTGCATTGCAGGGACGCGAGTAAACACTATAATGGGGGAATTTCTATGGTTTTGTACGGGAGAAATGTCCAACTAACTATAACCTCCCTGAAACCTATGTTTTTTTCAGTGAATTTTTAAGGTTTTTTAAATGCTAATTTCTAACTATAATGTGCCTGAAACCTATGTTTTTTCAGTGATATATATATTACCTACTGGCGGCAGCCAGTAGGTATATATAGTTAGGACCTAGTTTCCATAGGAAATCACCAACATTCTATTGGGAATAACTTTGGCGCCAGTTAATGAATCTATGTGAATTTCTCAAAGAAGATGGCCCGTTACGCTCCACTCCTTCCCTGAAAGTTTGAGGGGGGTTCGTCAAATGGGGGCTGAGATAAAAGGGGGGTCCCAAAACGTGTTTTCCCCATGCAAATTTCCATAGGACCTTTAGACACGGCTACAGCTCGAACAGCTGAACGGAATTATTTGAAATTTGGCAAAGTTGAAGAGACCTGTTCGCATATTATGCTTTTTTTTATTTGGTGTAAATCCGTCCAGTATTTGCTGTGAAATTTGCATTCAAATGCAATTATATATCTATCGGCGCGCACGCGTGCGCGCACCCTCCCCGCCTGCCTGCCTGAAATCGGGCCGCCGCGCTGCCCGCGGCGACCCGGAAGTGCTGGGGCCGGCCGGCCAATCCCAGCGAGGCCGGCCGGAAATGCCCGCCCCCGCCGCGAGTATTGGGTTGGTGGTGGGTATTTGGAAAAGAAAGCTTGGTTTTAAAATAATCTCTTGCTACTCTATGGCGTTGGTTTCCAGACTTGAATTTGTGAGAGCAGGACTTACCGCCAAACTGCTCTGGGTGTGGCATACTACAGCTCGTTCCTGCCCTCACTTGCCTTCGTCCACGCTCAGACAGATTCATCGGAGTGATCCTCTGGCGGCCCACTGCGGTTTAGTTGTAACCGCTAGCATGCCCCCGAAGCCGGCAGTAAAGGGAGCCGCGGTTATATCGAAAACCCGCGGCTCCACGCGGAATACTGGTGATACAGAGGGTAAAGATCACCCAGCTGTCTCCGGCGGGGCCAACGGAAAGGGGCTTGCATCGGGTGCACTGAAATTGGTGCCTCCCTCTGTTCCGACACCGAGGAAAGGGCAGACACTCCCGGACTTGTTTAATCGACGGACCCTCAAGGAGAAATCCCTTGCCACGTCGACTCTCTGAAAGGAGCAAAAGTTAAGCCGGTAAGGAGGGGGAGGCAGCTCCTGTTACTTTGTTGCCACAACCGCCACAATTGCTACATACTTCACAAGTAAATCCCCCAGCCAGCTTGTTTTTGGACTCTTGCTTTTTATGCTTCTTGCCAGAGTAATGCTGTTGAGCCATCAGAGGGTTATTGAACGAAGCACTGCAGAGTGTACAATACTTCTCCGGATCTAAAGGGTTGTTAGATGAACGAACTTGAGTCACTGGTACTCGGGCCATGCCTAAGGAATCAGAATTATAGTAAAGAAGGATCAGACATTCCTGTAAAGCAAACAGTTGAGATAGAACACAAGTAGAATGACGATATGGTCAGATTACCTTTTCTTTTTTAAACTGGAGTTATGTCAAACTGCCTTGTGTACATAATAAAGCAAATTAGTTCACAAATATCAAAGGGCACCCCAGGTATAAGCCCCACAATGGCGAAATGTGTCTTCTAGCTAAAGGATTACGAGGATCAGACATTTATGGTTGCACATTACTGGATTATGGTAATGGGATACTTCAGCTGAGAAACAACCTACCACACTGTAATCGTGGCTAAGTAACTTAAAACAACTCTTCTCTAAAATGATTTTCACATGGTGTTGCAAGTCAATGGTTACCGTAAGACTTGGTATAACCTTCATCATTGTATCTTAGACTAACCTAGATTTTCAGGCCTAATTTATAAAGCGGATATTTGACTTTCTGACAAGGGATTTACTCAAGATCAGCCATGTGTTCTGGGAAGGTGATGTACAAAGCACAAACAGTCCCCATAACTCCTTATGTAATGCAGTACAATAAGTGCATGTTAACATTTTTTAAAGAAAGGCAATTAAAGCTCTTTGGATTCCAGAATGTTACAAATTAGAAAGACGGCTGTACTTAGTAGTGCAACTTGCACTAGATCTCTGAAATGCTGCATCTTCAATTCAAACAAATCATATTACATTTCTGCAATAATACTCCTGGACTCGATATTAAAATGCCTCAAAAATGTTCGGTCCTAGCAATGTGCAGGCCTGATCTGTAAGAAATTCCAGTAACTAGCAAAGGACTTAAATCCCACACTGAAACCGAATACCCACAGCTCAAATAGAACTGAAAAATTAGCAAGAACAATACCTGTGAAACACCACATGCTCACACAGACATGGTCACCTCTGATGTAGTCAGAAAGATACCAGTCCGCTGCCATCTCTACTAGGCCACACCAATGGCAAAATATGAACACCACAAGCACAATAACGTAGGATGTAGCCAGTCAATGCATTTTCACATCCACCAATAACTTTTAACAACTAAATAACTTTCATTGAACTCCACATCTACCAGAATCACTGGTTAAAGAAGATGCGATGAATAACAAATAGGTAGTTCTGACCCTTCAGTCCCAAGAATGAGGTATCCATTATTAATTATTATTGAGAACTTCTGTGCCCCAGCTGAAGACACTGGTGGAGGGAAACAGGGTTAGGACGTGGGCTAAAAGGGGTAGGGTGATTGGGGCATTGAGGTAGGAATACTAGGGAATATCTTGCATCCACCTTGAGTATCTGAAGTTAGGTCATGTTTATTTATGGAGCACATCATAGGCTGAAGCTTCTTAGCAGTAAGTATAAAAGAAAGATTATAAAACATTAAAAAAAGCATTTGCAATGCAACGGTCTCGGCTTTAGTTAAGCTTAAGCAATTCTGTTTGTAATTAGGTGGCTTTTTAGCTTTGCTTTCATTAGTGTCTTTCAAGCTTTCACGTGCATAACATGCATATGTATCATATATGTATATGTATGCATTTATATATGTATTTATATAGAAATGCAGATTACACATATATATATATTCACTGGAAAAAACATAGGTTATAGACCATATATAGTTAGGAATTTGCATTTACAAAACCTTGAAAATTCACTGAAAAAACCATAGGTTTTAGGCCTTATATAGTTAGGAATTAGCATTTAAAAAACCTTTGAAATTCACTGAAAAAACCATAGGTTTTAGGTCTTATATAGTTAGGAATTAGCATTTAAAAAACCTTTGAAATTCACTGAAAAAAACATAGGTTTCAGGCCTTATATAGTTAGGAATTAACATATAAAAAACTATTGAAATTCCTCCTATATGGTTAGCTGGACCTTTCATTGATATAAAACCAATGAAATTCCACATATAGTTAGTTGCACTAACTATATATTTCGCGCATCCGCAATCCAATGCTGATGATGTCACATATTACATCATTCATGACATGGTCAGTGACATCACTGATGACATCACTGATGACATCTCAAATGACATCACTGATGACATCATCCAGTGACTGTGTTTTTTTAAAAATTTTAAATAGGTTTTACATATTGAAGAATGAGTGGATGTATAAGAGTATGGATGAAGGATTTGATTGTATAAGTGAGTAAAAATGTGTTAGTATATCTGTGAAAATGTAAGTTGTTCTGTGTTTAACTGTATAGATGAAGAAATCAAAGTGTGATTGATTCTTTACAGGACTGACTAGGTGTGTGAGTAACTCCATGGATGAGTAGGTGTGTGAGTGTCTGCATAGGTGTATGAGTGCATATGATAGTGTTGTAATGATGAGTGACTGTATGTACGAGTGATTGTATGGGTGAATGAATGAATGTGTGTGTAGACGTAGGAATCAGTGAGTGCGTATGTAGTAAATGGTATTCGCGTGTCAATAGTTTCAAAAATGATACTCTGTATTTTACACTAGGTGTAACAGAGGTTATATTAGAGTGTAAGGAGGTGCATTGTATTATCACATGAAGATCATCATCTATGGGGTGATCATTGATGTTAAATGAAATGTCATCAGTGATGTCATTTGAGATGTCATCAGTGATGTCATCAGTGATGTCACTGACCATGTCATGAATGATGTAATATGTGACATCATCAGCATTGGATTGCGGATGCGCGAAATATATAGTTAGTGCAACTAACTATATGTGGAATTTCATTGGTTTTATATCAATGAAATGTCCAGCTAACTATATAGGAGGAATTTCAATGGTTTTTTATATGTTAATTCCTAACTATATAAGGCCTGAAACCTATGTTTTTTTCAGTGAAAAAAATAAATATATATGTATGTATATATATATATATATATATATATATATATATATATATATATATATATATATATATATGATTTCCGCGTTTTGCCATGACATTCTTCTCTCCAACAACGGACACGGACCAAATAGTTAGTGTTAATAATTTTTTATTTCTCAATGTCGCCATAACGTTTCGGCTCGTCCGAGCCTTGTTCACATGACATTGTACTTGTGTTGAACTTCTGTATTTAAAGTGACAGGTGCAGATCTCATTCAATCACATGAGTGTAGCACTTATAGACATAAAAGAATTTGTAGTTCATTGACATTAAGTATGTCAAATTATAAAACCAATAGCTAATATATATTTTTACACGCAATAAAATCCATGTTAAATGCAGGTTAAAAAATGAAGGTAAAAAAAGCGGTTCAAATCGCATAATAATCACATCAAAATGTGTGTGCAAAATAATGCTGGCCTGCTGCTGAAAATGTATTTATTGGTATTGGCATAAATGCCCAATACTTTTTTACCAACTCTTCCTTAACCCCTTGGGCGCGGCTGCGATTCTGCATTTGTGCGGCACATTCCGATCGCAGGTGCGGTCATGACGGCCGGGAGCCGTCATCAGCACACGAGCACTGTGTGCCATGACGGCTCCCGGCCGTCATCAGCATGGAAGGGGTTAAGAGCAGATAATAGTATATTGGCCCAATATGGAATCCAAATATTCTGGATATAGGACCCCTGTTGACTTACTTATAGTCCTAACTGTTACCATTGATTTCGCATGTATGTTAAGTAACCCTTGTTGAAAAAACGGATTGCTATGTTAGGGTTAAATCCCCATTCCTATTCTACATGTATATGGTATTCTTTATATATGTCTATGGAGCTACTACATGTGCGTGTGAAGACTATCCTCTGTGATGAGCTTGACCTAATATGTGGGTCTGTTAAAAAAGACTTAGTAAGTCTTCAACGATAGTTACAGAATTGATTAATCTTTGTTGCAGTGTCTGAGCAACCAGTGTCAGTTATTTGGTATGTTGGCCTATGGCTGGGTTTACATGGAGGAATATCATATTCTGTCTAGAACCCTCCACGTTTTTGAAGTTGACTTGCTTAAATATTTGGGATATGCCATATGACAAGACCCCAATGTCTCCCTACACTCAGTTGCCTCTTATTAAACCTTTATGGAGTGTGGGTTCCTGTCACACAAATATGTAGATGTGTACAGGTTTAACATGTCCCCCACTATTCTATATATAAATAGATACAAATATATAAATATACATTCATACATATAAAAATGCATAAAAATCAGAAATATGGTGCATTTTCACTATATTTAAAGACTTCATGTATATAACTGAAAAGGTAATGAAGAGTTCAGAGGTTGAGGAGTAAACGGAGTTCTAATCTTATGAACATATATATCTAAAAATTTCAATTTCTGAATTAATATAACACTAATGTTATTATTTATCCCAAACGTGTGTAAATCCTCCATTGTATTCATTCCACCTTGGGCACTGGAATCAGCCTGGAGGATGTATCTCGTCTCTAATTTGTGCAGTTTAGATTCCCTGTCACCTCCCCTCCTACTGGGTGGAATTGCATCTACCACAAAGTATTTAAGACCCTCATTATTGCTGTTGTGTAACTCTCATAAATGTCGTGCAACAGGATATGTGTTGTCTTGGTTGGATATAGATTGAGGATGTTGCAAAATGCATTTGTGTACAGGTATCTTTGTGCTTCCAATGTACTGAAGATTGCACGGATATTTCAGTATGTATATATTGCACATTCTGTTTTGCACGTTAGGAGTTTTTGGATCTTATGTTCTTTGTCACTGAAGGGGGTTTTGTATATTTTGGTGTTGACCCCATGGAGGCAAGCCTTACAGGTTTTACACTTAAAAAACCCTTTCTTAGTCTGTAACCAAATGGTCTTTTCAATTGTTTACGGACTGGTGTTGACCAATGCATCCCTCATTGAAGGGGCCCTACTATGTGTGATGGACACCCTACGCGGTAGCGTGGGTACAATCACCGGGTCATTTAGAATTACGGGCCAATTTTTATTGATGATTTTGTGAAGGCTACTGTGTTGTCTGCTGTATCTTATGATGATTCTAAATTGGCTGATGTCACCCTTTACACTTCCTTTGTCGATCACCTTGTCCTGAGATACATTGTGGGCTACCTCTCTTTAGTCTTTCAAAAGCTCTTCTCTACTGTGCACCATTGATTTGATGATAGTTCTGTTAATGGTGTTATCCGAGTATCCCCTCTCACGGAATCTGTTTGCTCATTCCTGTGCCTCGCTTAGATCTTGTTTCTTACTACAGATTCGTCTGAGGGGCAGCATCTCCCCATACGGAATCTATTTATAAGGTGGGCCGGATGTGCACTGCTTGCATGTAGGGTAGAGTTCCCAGAGGTGTCCTTTCTATAGAGCCTAGTCTCAATTCGAATGTTGTGTATGAAGACCTCAGTGTCTAAAAAGGTTATAGATGTTTGACTCATTGTTGCTGTAAAGTGGAGGTTCAGATAATTCTCATTGATTCCTTTCACAAACTCATCTGCCTGCTGTTTTGTTCCATCCCACAATACAAATAAACCGTCAATGTAACGCAGCCAGAAAATTACATTGTCTTCAAGTGTTTTTCCAAAACTGCGTTTGAGGACCAGTTCCTCCCAGCTGCCCATATGAAGACAGGAATAGCTGGTAGAGAAACTGGCCCCCATAGCCACGACCCTTATTTGCTGGTATATGATATTGTTATTGTTCTTTAAACAATGATCCAACATCTCAATCAACATAACATTGTGGTCCTTGTGTTGTGGTGGTCTTTTTGAAAGATAATATTGTACCGCTCGTATCCCATCGTAGAGGGATGTCACATCAAGTGCTAGCATCCAGTAACTATCCTTCCAACTCACATCCCTGATTTTACGCAAAAAATCCCCTGTGTCTTGTACACAAGACTGTAGTGATTTTACAAAATCTTGTAGGAAATAATTAATATATATGATGTCTTTTCCACAGTCTGTAGTCACACCCGTTTTTGACTCCTGGTGTAATTCCTTGGCGGCTTTCTTCAAGGATAAAATAGCCAGTATCCAAGCTTCGCTCTCCATATTTCCAGGGCTCCATGATACGGGTCTTTTCCATCTATCAGCAGGGCAGAGCCTCTCTTCACCTTTTCGGACTTTGGCCTACTGGATTCGGCCCGCTCTCTTAAAATCTTGAAAGCTCTTAAGTCCGGCTTTCCCATTAATCCCTGTGCTGCTAAGCTACTGTCTGACTTGGCTGACACCGTTAATCTAGAGGGGAACTTCTTGATCAATAAGTCACTCTGTACAGCCTCCGTGCATACAGCCTGGAAACATGCCCTGATTCTTCCGCTGCTCAAGAAGCCGTCTTTGGACCCTTTAGTGCCTGAGAACTATCGCCCTATTTCGCTACTACATAGCTAGACGAAAGTTTGTGAGAAGGCCATCACCTTTCAACTCACCAAGTTCATCGAGGAGTCTAAGGGGCTTCATCCGGCCCAGTCAGGCTTCCGTGCTGCTCACAGCACGGAATCGGCCTTGCTGGAGATTGCTGAGGCAATTCCGGAGTGTCTGGATGCCGGCGGGAGGGCAGCGTTGGTTATGCTGGATCTCTCGGCGGCATTCGACACGGTCCCCCACGTCATGCTCCTCAACCGCCTCTCTGCTATCGGCATTGTTGGCAAGACTTGGCACTGGATTAGCTCCTACCTTGAGGGCCGGCAGCAGCTAGTTTGGCTCCCCCCCGAGTACCTCTGCGCCTCTGCCGGTGTCAACGGGGGTGCCAGAGGGTTCATCACTTAGCCCACTCCTTTTTAACATCTATGTGACTCTGCTCGTGTATCTTGTGGAATCACTGGGGGATAAGGTGATGGCTTACGCCAATGACACCCAGCTGCTGTTCACCTGGCCCAAGGAAGCTTACTAGGTCGGGCTGGCCCAAAACTGCCTTTCCTCTGTTTTTCACTGGCTATCCAATGCTCAGTTGAAATGTAATGAAGGGAAGTCGGAGGTGCTGTTGTTTGGCTCCTTTCCTTCAGATTTCAGAGAGAGGCTCTGGCCTCCGGGTTTTCCTCGGCCCTCTGATAGAACTGGTGCAGTAAAAAATCTTGGTGCTTGGTTCGACCAAAATCTGCACTTTGTGACGCATGTGAAGAAACTGGCTGGTACTTGTTTCGGCATACTCAGGAGCCTGAGGAAGTTTCTTCCCCTCTTGCCGAGTACCTCCAGAGAAACTGTGGTCCGTGTGTTGATTCTGTCTCGTTTGGACTATGCCAATGCTCTCCTTGTGAGCTGCTCGGGGTCCCTGGTCAAAAAATTGCAGGTCGTGCAGAACTCGGCGGTCAGACTCCTTATGGGGCTTTCTCCCAGAGATAGTGTACGGATACACTTGCGTGCCCTGCACTGGTTGCCAGTTGAGTCACTCCTGAAATTCAAAATGCTGACTATTGCTCATCGGGCCCTGTTTGACACCGGCCCTTTATACCTACAAAGGAGATTTGCCTTATATGTGCCAGGTCGACTGCTTCGGTCTTCTGCCCAATGGCTAATGCAGATTCCGAAGTTTAAGCGCCAGCGACTTGGTGGCAACTCCTTTGTGCGCCGGGTCGGTTTGGCCTGGAACCTGCTGCCCTTAGCCCTGAGGACCACCCAAGACCCAGTGCTTTTTAAAAATAAACTTAAGACTTTGCTGTTTTAATCTGATTCAAAGACATTCTTTCTCTCAGGAGCTAGCGCCGGGACACTTTGAGTAGCTGCGCGCTTTACAAGCTCAATATAACATAACATAACATAACAAGATCCCGTCTCTTGCAGGTATGATTGGCCTGCCAGGAGGTTTATTGATGTCCTTGTGGATTTTTGGGATGAAATATATGGATGGGGTTACCGGGTTGTCTTTTTTCAAATATTTATATTCGTCCTCAGTGATCAATTGTTTGTTTTTCCAGATCATCAGTTTCTTGTGATAATCTTTATAGGCTCCCTTCATAGACGCAGGCGTGTTTCGTGTGTAACATTCTCTATCATTGAGCTGTGAATAAGCCTCCATGTAGTATTCATCCTGTGTCAAAAGCACAATATTTCCCCCTTTGTCACTACTTCTTATGACAATATTTTTCTCCAATTTCAATTTCAATTTCTTAATAAGGGCCTCATATTGTTGATTATGTTTGTTGTATTTGCTCTGCTTTATTTTAGTTTCCTTGTTCAATTTTTTGACTTGTGCCGTGACATTCTCATGGAAGACATTCACTGAATCCCGAGGTGTAATTGGATTAAACGTGGACACTGGTTTGAAAGGTGTCAGTTGCCTGATTTTCCCTGGGCTTATGCTGCCATCCCCTGGCTGGGTATGCTTGTCGTATTCTGCGCCCTCTGTCTCCCATAATTCTTGCATCTCCATAAGAATAGGGACATCAGATTGTGTTAAACCTCTGCCTTCTCCTTTGTCTCCCTATAACTGAACTAACTATAACGGGGGAATTTCTATGGTTTTGTACGAGAGAAATGTCCAACTAACTATAAAGTCCCTATAATCTGTGTTTTTTTCAGTGAATTCCTAAGGTTTTTTAAATGCTAATTTCTAACAATAACATGCCTGAAACCTATGTTTTTCATATATATATATATAATCAGTCTCATTGGTGCTTTGATCATTCAACTTGATCTGGTTTCTGGAAGCTGTAAACTGTTATCTTCAGCGTCAGAGATTGCTAAAGATGGTAAGGAATCAGCAACAGTCACTGAGTTTTCTGCGTCAGTCTTTCCCTCACCATTTCGAGTTGAGACCGATAAAACACAGGCCTAAAGTAAGAAGAGTCTCTGGTCACCATGGATCCTTTGATAGGGACCACTTAGAAAGGTTCAGCATCATAAGAAGCATCAGATTTTCTTTTCTGCATCTGTTGAGCGATCACGAAATCTCCTTTTATGAACGAGACTTTTTTTGCCTGTTGCCTCTTACCCGTATAAACTTTCATTTTCTGTTTGTTAACCAAGGTCCTTGTATGAATCATGTTTTCACTTTCATCTCTTTCGGTGGTCCATCGAGTCCATTGGGGTAACTTGGTTGTCATTGGGCTCCTGAACATCAAAGTCATAGTCATAGTCATTTCACCTGTTGTTGAGTGGGGTGGTGAAAGATAGGTTCATTGAGAACAATTCAATACTGTTTTCAAATTGAGCATCGCAAGAGCTGCACGCTGCACTTCTTTCTTTAGGGTACTCAACAAGTTCATTGACCTGTGGCCAAAAAGGTGTGATCTTTTGCTTTATGTTAAAAATTGCTCTAGAAAATTTGTTTAACTCTTTACTGTTGAGGGTGGACCATTGTCAGACTTTACAATGGCTGGTATCCCAATTTTGCAAAGATGCAAAGATTCATTAGTCATGAATGAGAGCTCTTCAACCAAAGGAAAACATGAGCATTCATCTACAATCACCAGTAAATGATGTCCATTAATATGAGAACCAAAGAAACCAATAGTTAGTCTTTCCCAGGCATGTTTAGGGAGTTCCAACATGTTCAGAGTATGTCAAGTAACCCTGGTTGACAGGCAGTTGCATTTGTGAAAGGCCTTGAATCCCATTTCAACTCTTTCATCTATGTATGGCAACCAAACTCGGCCTCAGACAGCTCTCTTTGTGGCAACAATACCACAATGTCCTCGTGAACCACTTCAATCCCTTTTTGTCACAAACTCTCTGGAATCAGGATCTTCGATCCTCGTAGTATAATTCCTTCCTGAGTAATGGAAAATTCATCTTTGACATTCTTGTACTTTTGATATTCACCCTCCGTACTGAGAGGTCGAACGTGTTTGCTACATGACTGATTAGTAATTATGTCTTTCAATTCGAGCCAGTGACTCATGACTTGTAGCAGTTATAATTTAATGCTAACGATACAGCAGCTGGTGTACTTGACTTGAGAATGAAATTGATGCAGAACTCAGCCATTTTGAATAGAGTGCCATGGACATGTATAGGCATTCTCAGAAAGTAGTCATCAGGATTTTGATCCTTTCTTGGATGTTGCACAATTATATAATTGTACTCTTGCAATCGTAGTCCCCATCGTACAATGCGAGGAGGCATCTTGGCTTTTGATTACCAAAGATGGTCAGCAAAGCTTAATGATCAGTCACTAGCGTAAACGGCTTTCCATACAGAAACACACGGAAATGTTAACTAGTCCACACCACAACCAAAGTTTCTATCTCAAGCTGTGAGTAAGCACGTTTAGATTGTCCCC
The DNA here is from genome assembly GCF_964261635.1 of Lissotriton helveticus. NCBI lineage: Eukaryota > Metazoa > Chordata > Amphibia > Caudata > Salamandridae > Lissotriton > Lissotriton helveticus. The sequence continues at coordinate 89,107,475 of NC_136063.1, forward strand.
TAAGTGGGATGCTTATGCACAGACAGGGGTCCCGTGCACACAGTGTCACTGGAACCAAGAATACCCAGCTGATGAGCCCATAACTAGGGCAAAACTGGTCCAGAATTGCTTGTGTTCCAGTTCAGAGAGAATCCGTATTAGCACTTCGGGTTGACTGTTGCGACTGGAGCAAGGTCAAGACTGATTTGCATATGACTGGGTCAAAACTGAAGTGGCATGGTGTGCAAAATAAAGATGGGTTGGGGCGCATCCCAAGTAGTTACCAGTGACTGAGATTAGTTCAAGCATTCCATTCATCATGTTTTTATATACTTCAGTGCATTTCAGCACAGTGCACTCCTTCCAGATAGGGGATATATAGTGCAGTATATTGTACAGTACGGTGTGCCCGTTTCTAATACTTGCTGTGTAGTGTAGTGTACAGTGCAGTGCGCTCATGTATCTAGGTTTAAGATTTAGAGTTAAGTGCACCCCTTCTACATAGGTGCTGTCTAGTGTCATTTACAATCTGTTACGGTGTAACCTTCCATAAAGGCGCTGTTTAGTGCAGTGTACAGTCACATATTTGACAACAGACCCGCTTCGGGCAGGAGACTGCTGATTTTTTAAAGCCAAAAATGTCTTTATTTTAGCTGTCTCCCGTCTAAAATTGCCTTTGCTTTAATATGTGTCACTCGGGAAAATCAAGTTCCCTGATTTTTTTTCTTCAAAAACTCCCTTCTTTTAGTTTCAAAATGTTGCCATGTGTGAGTACAGTATGCAGCTTGCAGACAGGTTTGCCTCATTGTCCTGAAAAATAAACTAAAAATAGCAGTTGTATCCCTTAATGGTGTACCTTAAATCACTAATTATGAATCTCTTCTCTACAGTGATTGTGACTTTGGATCCAGAAACAGCGCATCCTGGGCTCCTCCTGTCTAAGAGGGGGAGACGTGCGAAATGGGCAGAGAGACAAAAGCCCCCGACGGACTCAACCAAGAGATTCACCATGTACCCCTGTGTGCTGGGTAGCGAGGGGTTCACCTCAGGCAGACATTACTGGGAGGTGAAGCTGCTGCTGCATAAGGTGGGAGGATGGGCTGTTGGGGTCGCATCAGAGTCTGTCGACAGAAAGGGGGGGATCACAGGGTCCCCTAAGGGGGGAATCTGGGCTATAGGGATGGAGAAGAGTGGTCAGTACTGGGCTCTGACCTCCCCTCAGACCTCTCTGTCCCCTCGCGGGAAGCCCAAGAAGCTGGGGGTGTATCTGGACTACGAGGGGGGGCTGCTGTCCCTGTTCAATGCTAATTCCATGGAGCATTTATACACTTACCCCCAGGCCCCCTTTACTGACAGGCTCTTCCCGTTCTTCTGTCTCGGTGAAGCAGAGCTGAGGCTGGTGTAGGAGCTGCAGCCCCCTCACCCCCCCCCCCCAGGAGCAGAGCTGAGGCTGGTGTAGGAGCTGCAGCCCCCTCACCCCCCCCCCCCCCCCAGGAGCAGAGCTTAGGCTGGTGTAGGAGCTGAAGCCCCCTCACCCATCCCACAGGAGCAGAGCTGAGGCTGGTGTAGGAGCCGCAGAACACCCTCCCCCCCCCCCCCACTGGAGCTGAGCTGAGTCTAGTACAAGAGCTGCAGCCCCCCCCCCAGGGGCAGAGCTGAGGCTGGGGTAGGAGCTGCAACCCCCGCCCCCAGGAGCAGAGCTGAGGCTGGTGTAGGAGCTTCAGCCCCCCGGGAGCAGAGTGGAGGCTGGTGTAGGAGCTTCAGCCCCCCAGGAGCATAGTGGAGGCTGGTGTAAGAGCTGCAGAACCCCCACTCCTCCCCAGGAGCACAGCTGAGGCTGGTGAAGGAGCTGCAGCCCCCCCCCCCCCCCAGGAGCAGAGCGGAGGCTGGTGAAGGAGCTGCACTCCCCCCCCACCCCCCGTGCAGAGCTGAGGCTAGTGCAAGAGCTGCAGAACTCCCCCAGGAGCAGAGCTGAGGCTGGTGTAGGAGCTGCAGCCCCCCCCCCCCCTTTTCCCCCCGAAGGAGCAGAGCGGAGGATGGTGTAGGCACGTTTCCAGTTTGTATATGTGGGGCATTCCTAAATTTGAGATGTGCTTATGTGTGACATTTTCATGACATGTTGAGTGACGCTTTATCAGTGGCACTTACATGACCCTATTTGATTTAGCATTCATCCTACAAGTGTTTAAGAACTATTAATACAGGACTGCATCCCAGGGGCTTAACTTCGGTGGGGGATGTTACACCCCCCAAATAAATGCATTGTTGGATCTGTAGTTTGGTACGGGGGCCCTAGGTCGGTTGGAGGAAGGAGAAAGAGAGAGGTTTTAAATACTTGAGTTCAGTATGTGCACAGTGCGAGCACCTCTTAGGTTTCATTTAACAACTATAATTTTGTTCGCTCTATAATAAGAATTTGTGTCACGTTTAGGGTTTACATGGCTATAAACATGCCTCTTAATTCACTAATGAAATTTTCGTTGGGGGTGCGAGCCATTGAAGTTTCTAAGCACATGTGTAAAAACTAACTTTTAACAAATGTTTGTCTGCACAGTGATATATTTTGATCTACTAAGGTGCAACACTTTTGCGTGGATTTGAATAAAGTACACTTTTATGAATTTTGAAGATTGTAGCATATTTTTACATTATGTTTGTTGCATGATTTACATGCAAAATGTTTTCCAGGCTTAGCTCTGGCATGCACGCTTTGTGCCAAGTCAGAATATTTGCTTGGCTCTGGCTCTGCTTACCCAATTTATTTGGTGGTGCTTCTATCTCTATTTGCAACTTGAGCTTAGTAATTGGGGCCGTCAGTCACTTGATCAATTGATTTTTACCTGACACTCCATCCCTCCAAACTATCGCCATCCAGGAAAACCCCAGCGGGTGCTTGACTTTCCCTCTCCCCCTCAAAATCCTTTGCACCAAGTGCCTACTTATAACCACGTTTGCACCACACTTTATCATTCCACAACTTTCCCACTAAATCTCTCATTTCCATCATGTAGTTGGCATAACCAAACCGTGACAGATGAGCACATTCATCAAAAACAAGTCCTCTATGGAACCATGCGCTAAAACCTTAATATCAACGGATACACAAAAAAATCTCATAGCTCTGTTCAATTTCCTCCTTGCTTTGCCAATCGCTGCTTGTTTTATTTCTCCTCTCCATTGTCTTCTTGGCACAGATTCAGTCCACATCAAACAAGTCCCTGTACAATTTCTCCTTAATAGTTGTAGATCCTGCTTTTTGGCTTTAGCAGTGTTAAACCTGCCAGCTTGACCAAATCATTCTCCCCAAATGTATTAACAACGTATCAGGGGAACCTCTTTCCGAAACTAGGTCCGCTAAGAAAGGCAATAAACTGCCCCAACGCATACCACTTCTTCTCCACTATATCACCTTGTGTTTGCTACTTGGTAGTAGTCCAAGACTTCTTCTGTAGATCGGCTCATCTGCATATATAGCTGCCCAACTCACAAACGATAGTCCAACTATCCATGCTGCCGTCTTAAGTTCTCATGGGGCTGTTCACACAACCTGTAGTAAGTACAAAAATACAGCATATAACCATAAAATTGGCTAACTACTAAACATTTAAATTCTATTTCCTTACATATCTCTCACAGCATTTTGATCTCCATCTCGCTATCAGTCTTATCTGTCCTCAGTTCCACCTTAGGTCAGCTGCTTCTCAGACCACCCTAGTTCTGAATGAACGCGGCCCATACCTGCCTGGTTTTACACCAGGTTTGGACACAGCCATTCTCATCACTGACAAGCAATTAGACTCCATAAAACATCCACAACATGCATAATCTAAAGACAGTAACTTCAAAGAATTTATAATAGCAATCCGGTACAATATCTGATATACAGTCCAGACGATACTGGTTCTTTTAGTATAGTGATTGTTCTGCACTTCCTGCCCCAACCACTCAATATCCGCCTTACCAACTCTCTATCTACCGGATCATAGTCCCAGTACACTTTGCATAAAATGACACACCAACTAGTTTCCCACCTTTTGTAGACAGAGATGAACGCTTGCAGAAAAAATCCTATCAAACCCTTTTTCAGTGACTCTTGCTCAACATTATCCAGTAACTGCTCCTCTAAAACACAAAACCTAACCTTGTGCTATGTTTGCTGATAAGTCCCCCTTGTGGATTCAGCTATTGCTTTTCCACCATTTCACTGGCTCTTATTCCGCCAACGCCCAACGGTTGTGTGGTAATTGTGTCTTCCTGTCTTCTGCTCATGGTGCCAGCCTTCGAAATCCTTTGTAATGTAATGTAAAAAATATTTGCAGAGCGCCCTTACACCAAGCGGTTTCATGGTGCTGAGCGCGGGAGGGCGGCAGAGGTATGATGACAGAAGCTTTACTCATATGCCTGAGAGAAGAGAAAGGTCTTGAAGTGTTCTAAATTGGGTGTAAGAAGTTGCTGATCTCAGTCCGATAGGAAGAGAGTTCCAGAAGTGAGGGGACAGGAAGGAAATTCTGAAGCCACCGTGTTTTTCACGTTTGAAGGTGGGGTCCACTGTGAATGAGATAAAGCATCCGCCATTTTATTGTTCACACCTGGTACATCCTGCGCCCGAAACACAATGTTGAGCTCTAAACACATTAGCATGAATTTTCCCAACAACCTCAATACACTAAGGTCACATGATTTCTGTTTGTTCACCAATTCTACAACCGTCATGTTGTCTACATTAAACATCACTGATCTATTTGATAATTCTTTACCCGCTTAACTAGAGCTACTATTAAAGGGAAGACCTCAAAAAAGGCAATGCTCCTTCTTGTCTCATCCAATATTCCGATTATTTCTTAGCACTCCATCTTCCATCCCAGAAAAAGGCCTGATGAGTCCGAAAAAAAGCCCAATTGCCAAATTGTGTTGTCATCCAGGACAAACATAGACACCCCATTAAAACTTCCCAAACTGTCCTTTAAACTTTAAATGCACAAATCAGCTCTTGCTGACATGAGAATCCTGGCTCTATGGTGTGGTAAATTTACCCCTGACATTCCTATGCATAGTCTCCTACAAAATGTTCTGCCACATCTTACTACTCTACATGCAAAACCCAAAGGGTTCTGTTCCTGTCTCAAGCCCACTCTCGAGTCAATTACTTCAACCAGAAAATCCTGCATTTCTGTAACTTTGCTATGTGCAGCCTTGCCACCAGTTTCCGTGTGCCTGGCTCAGTGCACAAAAACTTCAACACTGTATTTGGGCCTCCCATTTTCTCTGGAGCTAAAGGTACTCCGAACGCCAATGTCATATCTTCAAAATGTTGTAACGCTCTATTACACTCTTCTGTATCCTTCCTGGTGGCTGGCAATCAAATCAGTCATTTTGACCGACTGACAGGCATTCTGAATGCCTTAAGGCGAATCCCAAAGCTCTCAGTTATGGTTTGTTATAAACAGCATTTATAAGTGACCTTGACCGAGGGCTCAGGAGTTGAGGCTGAAGGCAGTGTGAGTTTCTCACAGTGCCTGGGTGTCAGTGGGTCATAACATAAAAAATAAAATAGGGACATACCCACTGGCGCGCCCCTTCCTGACCTCTTCTCCTCAGCCCTTTGGGACGCCACCAGTTTGTTGGTTGGAATGTGTTTTTTCGGGCAGGGTGATCTCGCATGATATGTCTGCCGGCTCCCTGATCCTGTCTTATATACATCTCTACATGTTACCAGATAGAGTAGATTCCATGCTTTTATACCTAGGAGAGTACTGCAAGCCGCACGGGCGCCTGTGTCCAGAGGTCTTTTATTTGATGCGGCTGCGGCCAAAGTGTCGATGTGCTATGCTCGTTACACTCTAGGGGAGAACCACACTTGTGAGCTGCTCCTTACACTCTGGGGGATGATCCTTGCTTCCAGAGCCTGGTGCAGTGAGCTAAAAAATGGTGTTGGATCTAGCCCTGATCTCTTGACTGGGTGAGAGCTTTCTGCTTAATTCAGAGACTCTGTCCTTCACCACCCCTTGTTGTAAATATTTTTGTCCACCCTAAGCGTGGAAGGGTATTCTCAGATGTGAGACCCTTGCTCATTGCACCATCAGGATTCAAGCAAACCGGGCCGAAGACGGCTGTAATGCCAGAAACCGGTCCCCGGGAGCTTGTTTCCTTCCCAGTGTAAGAATTGGCTTTTGTAGTTTGGTTTGCCCTGTTCCCATCATGCACTGGGACAGGAACAGACTAATTTGCATACAGCCAGGTTCTGAAACTGGGATGGTGCAGTGAGCTAAAAAACGGTGTTGGATCTAGCCCTGATCTCTTGACTGGGTGAGAGCTTTCTGCTTAATTCAGAGACTCTGTCCTTCACCACCCCTTGTTGTAAATATTTTTGTCCACCCTAAGCGTGGAAGGGTATTCTCAGATGTGAGACCCTTGCTCATTGCACCATCAGGATTCAAGCAAACCGGGCCGAAGACGGCTGTAATGCCAGAAACCGGTCCCCGGGAGCTTGTTTCCTTCCCAGTGTAAGAATTGGCTTTTGTAGTTTGGTTTGCCCTGTTCCCATCATGCACTGGGACAGGAACAGACTAATTTGCATACAGCCAGGTTCTGAAACTGGGATGGTGCAGTGAGCTAAAAAACGGTGTTGGATCTAGCCCTGATCTCTTGACTGGGTGAGAGCTTTCTGCTTAATTCAGAGACTCTGTCCTTCACCACCCCTTGTTGTAAATATTTTTGTCCACCCTAAGCGTGGAAGGGTATTCTCAGATGTGAGACCCTTGCTCATTGCACCATCAGGATTCAAGCAAACCGGGCCGAAGACGGCTGTAATGCCAGAAACCGGTCCCCGGGAGCTTGTTTCCTTCCCAGTGTAAGAATTGGCTTTTGTAGTTTGGTTTGCCCTGTTCCCATCATGCACTGGGACAGGAACAGACTAATTTGCATACAGCCAGGTTCTGAAACTGGTATGGTGCAGTGAGCTAAAAAACGGTGTTGGATCTAGCCCTGATCTCTTGACTGGGTGAGAGCTTTCTGCTTAATTCAGAGACTCTGTCCTTCACCACCCCTTGTTGTAAATATTTTTGTCCACCCTAAGCGTGGAAGGGTATTCTCAGATGTGAGACCCTTGCTCATTGCACCATCAGGATTCAAGCAAACCGGGCCGAAGACGGCTGTAATGCCAGAAACCAGTCCCCGGGAGCTTGTTTCCTTCCCAGTGTAAGAATTGGCTTTTGTAGTTTGGTTTGCCCTGTTCCCATCATGCACTGGGACAGGAACAGACTAATTTGCATACAGCCAGGTTCTGAAACTGGGATGGTGCAGTGAGCTAAAAAACGGTGTTGGATCTAGCCCTGATCTCTTGACTGGGTGAGAGCTTTCTGCTTAATTCAGAGACTCTGTCCTTCACCACCCCTTGTTGTAAATATTTTTGTCCACCCTAAGCGTGGAAGGGTATTCTCAGATGTGAGACCCTTGCTCATTGCACCATCAGGATTCAAGCAAACCGGGCCGAAGACGGCTGTAATGCCAGAAACCGGTCCCCGGGAGCTTGTTTCCTTCCCAGTGTAAGAATTGGCTTTTGTAGTTTGGTTTGCCCTGTTCCCATCATGCACTGGGACAGGAACAGACTAATTTGCATACAGCCAGGTTCTGAAACTGGTATGGTGCAGTGAGCTAAAAAACGGTGTTGGATCTAGCCCTGATCTCTTGACTGGGTGAGAGCTTTCTGCTTAATTCAGAGACTCTGTCCTTCACCACCCCTTGTTGTAAATATTTTTGTCCACCCTAAGCGTGGAAGGGTATTCTCAGATGTGAGACCCTTGCTCATTGCACCATCAGGATTCAAGCAAACCGGGCCGAAGACGGCTGTAATGCCAGAAACCAGTCCCCGGGAGCTTGTTTCCTTCCCAGTGTAAGAATTGGCTTTTGTAGTTTGGTTTGCCCTGTTCCCATCATGCACTGGGACAGGAACAGACTAATTTGCATACAGCCAGGTTCTGAAACTGGGATGGTGCAGTGAGCTAAAAAACGGTGTTGGATCTAGCCCTGATCTCTTGACTGGGTGAGAGCTTTCTGCTTAATTCAGAGACTCTGTCCTTCACCACCCCTTGTTGTAAATATTTTTGTCCACCCTAAGCGTGGAAGGGTATTCTCAGATGTGAGACCCTTGCTCATTGCACCATCAGGATTCAAGCAAACCGGGCCGAAGACGGCTGTAATGCCAGAAACCGGTCCCCGGGAGCTTGTTTCCTTCCCAGTGTAAGAATTGGCTTTTGTAGTTTGGTTTGCCCTGTTCCCATCATGCACGGGGACAGGAACAGACTAATTTGCATACAGCCAGGTTCTGAAACTGGGATGGTGCAGTGAGCTAAAAAACGGTGTTGGATCTAGCCCTGATCTCTTGACTGGGTGAGAGCTTTCTGCTTAATTCAGACACTCTGTCCTTCACCACCCCTTGTTGTAAATATTTTTGTCCACCCTAAGCGTGGAAGGGTATTCTCAGAAGTGAGACCCTTGCTCATTGCACCATCAGGATTCAAGCAAACCGGGCCGAAGACGGCTGTAATGCCAGAAACCGGTCCCCGGGAGCTTGTTTCCTTCCCAGTGTAAGAATTGGCTTTTGTAGTTTGGTTTGCCCTGTTCCCATCATGCACTGGGACAGGAACAGACTAATTTGCATACAGCCAGGTTCTGAAACTGGTATGGTGCAGTGAGCTAAAAAACGGTGTTGGATCTAGCCCTGATCTCTTGACTGGGTGAGAGCTTTCTGCTTAATTCAGAGACTCTGTCCTTCACCACCCCTTGTTGTAAATATTTTTGTCCACCCTAAGCGTGGAAGGGTATTCTCAGATGTGAGACCCTTGCTCATTGCACCATCAGGATTCAAGCAAACCGGGCCGAAGACGGCTGTAATGCCAGAAACCAGTCCCCGGGAGCTTGTTTCCTTCCCAGTGTAAGAATTGGCTTTTGTAGTTTGGTTTGCCCTGTTCCCATCATGCACTGGGACAGGAACAGACTAATTTGCATACAGCCAGGTTCTGAAACTGGGATGGTGCAGTGAGCTAAAAAACGGTGTTGGATCTAGCCCTGATCTCTTGACTGGGTGAGAGCTTTCTGCTTAATTCAGAGACTCTGTCCTTCACCACCCCTTGTTGTAAATATTTTTGTCCACCCTAAGCGTGGAAGGGTATTCTCAGATGTGAGACCCTTGCTCATTGCACCATCAGGATTCAAGCAAACCGGGCCGAAGACGGCTGTAATGCCAGAAACCGGTCCCCGGGAGCTTGTTTCCTTCCCAGTGTAAGAATTGGCTTTTGTAGTTTGGTTTGCCCTGTTCCCATCATGCACTGGGACAGGAACAGACTAATTTGCATACAGCCAGGTTCTGAAACTGGGATGGTGCAGTGAGCTAAAAAACGGTGTTGGATCTAGCCCTGATCTCTTGACTGGGTGAGAGCTTTCTGCTTAATTCAGAGACTCTGTCCTTCACCACCCCTTGTTGTAAATATTTTTGTCCACCCTAAGCGTGGAAGGGTATTCTCAGATGTGAGACCCTTGCTCATTGCACCATCAGGATTCAAGCAAACCGGGCTGAAGACGGCTGTAATGCCAGAAACCGGTCCCCGGGAGCTTGTTTCCTTCCCAGTGTAAGAAGTGGCTTTTGTAGTTTGGTTTGCCCTGTTCCCATCATGCACTGGGACAGGAACAGACTAATTGGCATACAGCCAGGTTCTGAAACTGGGATGGTGCAGTGAGCTAAAAAACGGTGTTGGATCTAGCCCTGATCTCTTGACTGGGTGAGAGCTTTCTGCTTAATTCAGAGACTCTGTCCTTCACCACCCCTTGTTGTAAATATTTTTGTCCACCCTAAGCGTGGAAGGGTATTCTCAGATGTGAGACCCTTGCTCATTGCACCATCAGGATTCAAGCAAACCGGGCCGAAGACGGCTGTAATGCCAGAAACCGGTCCCCGGGAGCTTGTTTCCTTCCCAGTGTAAGAATTGGCTTTTGTAGTTTGGTTTGCCCTGTTCCCATCATGCACTGGGACAGGAACAGACTAATTTGCATACAGCCAGGTTCTGAAACTGGGATGGTGCAGTGAGCTAAAAAACGGTGTTGGATCTAGCCCTGATCTCTTGACTGGGTGAGAGCTTTCTGCTTAATTCAGAGACTCTGTCCTTCACCACCCCTTGTTGTAAATATTTTTGTCCACCCTAAGCGTTGTCATGTGCTTATCTAGGTTCCTGATCGATACTGTGACCTTATGCCCCTATTCGGCTATAAAGCCCTTTATTCCCTATATTGGCATAACCGTTCAAGTGCGATTTTCTGAAAAGTCATCTCTGGCCTCACACGAGCAGAGCCACAGAGCCACATTCCAGCATGACTCTCTGCTACTTCCTTTGCGACCAATTAGTGCAATGACAGAGCAGCAGTCACTATCTGATATTCCTAGATAACACTCCGAGTTCTTCAACAAGATAAAAACTTAGCAAACCTGGAAATCCCCGCTTGCTATGTTTTGATTAGTAATAGAACTCTAATGAGCAACTGATAGCTGCCACTTCCTAGTGACATCTTTTATTGACGTCTTATGTCCAGCAAACTTGCGTCAAACCCGGCACCTGTCAGGTATAAATATTACCAACGTTGCCTTAAGCAATGTGAGCTGTAAGCAATGAGCGAGAGCTACTGTTGCTGATGCCAGCTGCCTGCATGACCAGTGTTGGTAAAAACTAGCACTCTGTCGCTGCAGCCTGCTATCCTGTGGTGGTGAAGCTACTGATTACCATTATCGCCGCTACAGCGCGAACTGTGGTTCAGTACGCTTGAGGAGCCGTGCAGCCGTCCTCTGCGAAGACATCCAGCCCAGCTGCCCGCGGACGCCGTCACCCCTCCTTCCTCCCGACGCGCTGAGAGAAGCCGCTGCCTTTCTCGTGCAGAGAAATCCAGTCCCGGCGCTTCCAGTTTACCCTCGCGGGTGACTGGGATATCGAGAGAGACCCCTGAAGGAGATACCAATCCTCCATCATTCTATTCAGAGGTATGGTGTTGACTAAACCCTTAGAAGAGAATTCTTGAAACAAACCTTGGCAAAACCAACTTAACTTAAGCTACTTACTTACTCCCCCTTCTCACGTGTTAGGCCTAGGTCAGGCACACCGGGGTAGGCTTAGTTAGAAGCACCAGTTGAGTATGTTAGCCTAATGTATATATGACTGTATATATGTTTTATTACTTTTAAACCATTGTATGGCTAAGAAACCATATCAATGCTTTTACAGTTCTATTTCGCAATTCTTATCTTACTGTACGTACTTTTTATAATAACAGTTATTGCAATTGTGGCAATACATTTCTCTTGTATGAGAAGAAAGACTGTTCAATAAATGTTAACCTTTATTGATACACGCCCGTCTCTCTATTCTCTACATACTGTGAAAGTAAACTGCACCAGACTGACTGAGTGAAATCTATGTCTATTGTTTCACACGACCCTAGAGATCGACTCTTGATCTGAGGAGCAAAGTTGTCATGTTGCACGGTTGTTGGAAAACTGAATCCCTTCTTGTCTGTGCCAAGGAAGCTGATCACTTCCTATGCAGAGAAGAAAGTTTCCAGTGACCTCTGAGCTAGTTGGTAACACAACCCAATTAAGTTTAGCATAGTCAGTGGAGGCCTGGAATATCCGCAGTTCCACGTCGATACTACTGTTTATGTTATTCCAATGCGCAGGGCCTAGTGGGAAACTAGGAACTACACTACATGGCGCCCTAACGTTTGGTAAGGCGATAAACTAACGTAAGACTTGTAGAGTAACTCAGTCGTGCATATTTCACACCCCTTTCACCCGTAAATACTCCAATAGACGTCTGGAGTGGGTGAAAGGTTAAAATCCGCCCGACCTTAGTAGGAAGAGATTCCTATGTAAAGCTCCGGTTTATTCAACGTTGAAGGATACAGTGTTCCAAAATATTGTGCATCTAATCTTTGTCTCCTTGGAGACCTACTCTGCAAAAGCCTGCATTTTTTGAAATGTCAGTAGAGAACAACGGAACCTCTGGGGCCGCAGTAGATGCGACTCAGCAAGGTCCGGAACAAGCAGACCCGGATGCTATTATCATCCCGGTCCAGTTAAGAAGATCTATAACTTTAAAACTTATAGAAAACGGACTGCCACCTCAAGGTGGTACAGTAATTTTCGTGATAGAGGCTCACGAGTATCGGCAGACAGAGGTATTCCATTCATGGATAAACTTTCCAGCGGTAAACGCTATAACACAAGAGTTTCACTATTACAAAATAGAGGAACCTCCGGGAGAGTACGCTCCTTTCGAGGAGATTGAAATCCCACTTAAATTTCAAGAGCACCTGCTCTGGTTTAATGGCGCCCTAAAACACAATGATCACATAACCAGGCTCGGTCCACTAGGTAGACCAGGAGCCACGTGGCCGGTTCTAGCCAGCTACACACCACATCCTGACATTGCAAGAATGTCAAGAGAAGAGCTGTTAGCACAGCTAAACACATTAATAAAAATACATAGGCAATTAGTCCAATATGTAATACGGACTGCAACAGTCCAGCCAGCTGTTAATACACCACAGCTGACCCCTCATCAGGGGAACACAAATAAAATTACACCACAGAACATACAGTCATGTCTTGGTAAAACACCCGTAAAACGGGAACAAATTCCTTTCTGGTTAGCCCAGAAAATCACTCAAATAGAGGCAGTATTTCCTGATACTACCCCTATTGAGAAACACAGAATCTTGACCATTTGCCTTCCTATGGGAATCGCACCACACGTGGAGGACTGCGACACTTGGGGTACAGTCTTTGCTTCCATTTACACAAAAACACACGGTGTTCCGTCTATGGCGGTAATACCAGACGTGCTAAAACAGATTCAAAATGAATTCGGTCCAGAGCCCGCTTTAAATCTAGGTATGAAATTACTGAAAGACTTCAAGCAGGTCACGGCTATATTATTAGCCAACGTAAAGGGAGAAGCAGCATCTGTGGCGATTCACCAGAAGTTGAGGGAAACAGATATAAAAGATCCTGTTGAGCTTGCAAAAATCATAGAAAAATGCTATGAAGAATTAGGTAGAGACAGCTTGGGTGGAAAACCAGTTAAACCCCAACTGCTCGAAAATCCAGAAAAATTATTTATTAAAAATAATTTAAACACTCCTAAAAAGAGCTGGGATGGAAATAAACAATCCACTCCCAAGGAAAAAGTTTTCCAGTCCAGAGGAAGGTCTCCTCGACGGAGGGAAAGAACTCCGACTCGAGAACGCCAGTCTCCCCAACGGGAGCCCTCTGAGAAAAGATATAACCTTAGAAATAGGGATAATATAAAAAAACCTGATAGATATCAAAGTATTGATACACGTCCCTCTCGATCTTTTCCACAGAATTCGGAAAGAAGAGGACGGTCAGACCCAGGAGAGCACACCAAGTCCAAAGACAAGGAACCTGCTCAAAATAAGAAATCTCAATTTCCTAAAAAGAAGGTAGCCAGTATTAGAGTAATCAACCATGCCGAGAATACTGAGGACACAGTTGAAAAACGGGGAGTGGGCATTGACAATGTTGGACAGTGCAGCAGAGATCAGTATAGCGCGCAAGAACTTGATGAGTCATCTGGAGACAGTGGACACGAATGAATACATTCAGGTTGAAACTGCCGACGCCAGACTTAGCGAGCCCCATAAAATATACGAAATAACATTGCGTATGGAGGGTGATAAGACTAGGAAAATTAAGGGTCTATTTTGGGATAAACTCTCAAAAGGCTATGATATTCTGTTAGCTGAAAAAGATTGGCCCCCGGAGTTTGTCAGGGAGTGCCCTCGTGGCGAAGAAGTGATTATGCCTGCCTTCTCGAATCACATTCCGATTCATAAAAAATACACATATGCAAGGAAATGGGCAGTAGCCCAGGCACCTGCATTGTATAAAAATCATGTAGGATGGGATGAGGATTCTCCGCCTCACAAAATCCAACTAAAAAGTGAACCAACTGCCCAACGGCAGTATCCCATAAAGCAAGAAGCTAAAAAACAGGTCAGGGAGATCTTAGATCAACTTGAGTACCAGGGGGTGATTGAAACATGCACCTCTCAAATGAACAATCCTTTGTTTCCTGTCTCCAAGCCAGACAATTCATATCGTCTAGTTTTGGACTACAGACATCTTAATACATGTTGCAAAACTTTTGCAGTACAAAACTCGCATAGTGCAGCCCTAATGAATAACATAGTTAGGAAAAAATATAAAACGACATTAGACATTTCTAATGGTTTCTTTTGTCAAAACATTGCACCAGAAAGCAGATACTTGACCGCTTTCTCCGCATTTGGGTCGCAGAAAAAATTCTGTCGACTCCCACAGGGGTTCAAGAACAGCCCAGGACTATTCTCAGCTAGGGTAACAGAGTTACTACAAATCTATGATGATGAAGCATTATCTTACGTAGATGATATTTATCTCACAGACGACGACTTGGATACTCACTTGAAAAGAGTGAACACCATTATACTTGGGTTCGCAGCAGAGGGTTACAAATTCAACTTTAAAAAGTCCCGAATTGCCCATCTGACAGTACTATTTTTAGGGTACGAATTATCAAGTGAAGGGAAAAGCCTAGCGGACAACTTCTTAGAGAAGTGCGCTGTACTCCAAGCTCCAAAAACGCTGAAGAATTTACAATCAATACTAGGTTTTCTGAATTTCGGAAGAACTTACATCCTAAATTACGCGGAGAGGGTTAAACCTCTCTACGAACTAATAAAACCTGATTTAAAACAAATCAATTGGACTCAAAAACACACAGAAATTTTGAGATCACTGCAAACAGACATGTTAGCAAAAACAAAATTGGATACACGCGACAACACACGCGATCTGGTAATCCGAGTCATCCCAGGAAGATGCGGATTCACGTACCTAACCTCTAATGAAGAAGAAAAGGTACCAATTTCAATTAAATCTCACTTGTACACACAAGCAGAAAAAACATTCAGTCGCACAGAAAGAACTGTGAACGCAGTGCAAATCGCATTAGTAAATGAAAGAGAACTAGCACACGGCAAACGGATTAATATCCTTACAGCGGAATCCGCCTTCGAAGCGCTATTCAGCCCAGTAAACCTGCCTACAGTGTCACTGAATCCAAAATGGATACAGTGCATAGATTCTCTAGGAGCGGAAGATGTGAAATACTATTTCGCCCCGCAATACACAGAACTGAATGATTTAGAATATGAAGAAGAATATCCTCTGCCAATCGAAATCCTGCCTCTCCCACAATACGCCTGTATAATCTATACAGATAGCTTTGTACAGCATTTTAATGTAGAGAGAAAATCCTACGATGCAGCATGTGCGATCATTAAATGTCGTTGGCTGTGCGGTAAAATCAAACCGAAAATAACAAAAACTGAATCAGTTAAGTACGGTTCGGCTCAAAGAACTGAAATCAGATCTTTAAAGATGGCGCTCGAAAATGCAGAACGCGAATTCCCCACACTTATCGTGTGCGATTCTCATTTTTGCGTCAATTCTTTCAACAACAAACTGCAGAGTTGGATCGAAAACGACTACAAAGATGACACAGGTGCCACAATAAAGCATAAAAAGCTCTTGAACGAGGTAGCTCTTTTACACAAAGAACTACAAAAGACTCACGTGATTCACGCACAGAGTCTTCAGCGTGATGGCGTTCACGTTGCAGGGAATTCATTGGCTAATACAGCCACCGCGGAAGCAACTAACCCGGCTTCCGTAGCCACAAAAAAGCGTACAGATAAGTATATAGACGGGGAAACCATGCTGGCAGTAAGAACGACCGTAAAAGGCGACTGTGCAGCACTACCCGTAAACTATCCACTCAATTATGCATACATAATCGATGCAAACTCCGTTCCTTTTGCTCGAATCCCTGGAGTGGGGGATAGAGTGATTCCAAACAGGAGCAGGAGGGGCTTCCTCCTACTGGAAGCACACATGGGGTTGGGACTGAAACACCAAACAATCAAAGCCTCTCTGAAAGAATTGCAATCAGAGTACTGGTGGCCAGGAATGAGTATAGATATCCAATGTTTTGCTCAAAATTGTGAAGACTGCAACAGAGATCGCAGTAATGAACAGGCCAGTGTAGTTTCAGGATCCCTTCTAGACAGCATAAGGCGGTCTATCTGCGCAATCAAAGAAGAGAAGCGCGTCCCAGTGTACAACGTTTAAGACGAAATACACTTAAATAATGAGGCCTCCAGCACTCGGCTGACGCTAGAACTGTTATAAAAGATTAGCGAGTCCATATCGGCACATACGCAATTACCACGTTCCATTCTGACCAGGGTCCTGCTTTTGGCTCTCGAGCTTATGGGGGGGCCATGGCTAGCATGGGAATTGGGTTGCGGTATTCTTGTCCGTCGCACAAGTGTGATAGAAAGAAAAAACCGGGACATAAAGCAATCTATAACAGCGAAGGTATTAGGTTCAGGCGCTGGGTGGGTCAAACATTTAATAAGTGTCCAGACTAGTCTTAACAACATGCCAAGAAATTCTCTGAAAGGTTTCAGCCCATACGAACTATTGTTCGGAATTAGAATGAACGTTCAGGACCTCGATAGTCAGATGTCAGTGGTACAAAAAGAAACAAAGCAGTTTGAAGTAAAAGACCGTTTGGCTGTTTTACAGGAACTGAATGAAACAAGAAAATCATTAAGCAACATAAAGTTAAAGCAACAGCCAAATACCACTGACGAGGCACCACCCGCAACAGCCCCAGCAAGGCCTGTCTGGATTCCAAAGATTGGGGATCTAGTCAGAGAAAAGATCGCGGTTAAGAAGGAATTTGGGCCTTCTTACAGAAAAGCAGTACCTGTCTTGGCAGTCACCGGAACAAGATCAGTTGTGCTACCGCCCCTTGCTGGTAAAAAGGAGAACAGAATCGTGTCCATCGATCTGGTAAAACCACAAGCATGTGGCCTATAATCAACAGTAGGCCCAGTGGACTCCCAAGAAACAACAGAATACCCAAACTTGCAACAATCCAAGAGGTTCAAACTGAAAGACTAATCACATTCGATCAGCCTGCAGTGCACAATGAAGGACTATGCAATACAGCCATGGAACTCGTGCCTCTTGAAACACAAATTGAAACAGTTCGTCAAGAAACACCAGTCTACACTAATGTGGCATCAGAAAGTGCTACCGAGAGACAGATTGAAAGAACAATCCCATCAATTGACAGAACTGCCTCTGGTTATTTCATCAACTTCGACAACTTCTCTGAAGATGAAAATGAGCCCGAAGTAATGCCAGAAACAAAAAAGTCTTTTAAAGAAAAAGCAAAGGAACTCTTTCATCAACTGAAGGAAATCTACCTCATTTCCCCTTGGCTAGAGTTCTGGTTCGGTCTAGGTGTATTTTTCCTCCTGCTTTGGCTCATCATGGTACTATGTTTGGGAAAATTCATTGAAGGAAAATATATTACAATGGACACAGCAAGTCAGAACATCAACCTAGTCCTGAAACCACACAGATCATCCCACGTGAAGAAAAGAGAACTGTCAACAGTAAATGTCACAGCAATTCCAATACCTGGTGGGGTAGTATGGGAGAAAACAGACTATGAGATCTATGGTCCGGTCGAAATCCTGAAGTATCCTCATCAACTAAAGGTTTCCTTAAGTGACTTTGTTACACCTAGTACATTCTCTGATGATTGGGACTTTAACAGTATTAATGACATGATGTCTGATTTAGTAATGTCAGCTAGATTCACAGATCATGATTATTTACAAGGTTCATCTAGTTATGAGCAGTTATTCTGTTACACCCACTATGGGGATCATTACTTGCATAAATCTGCACAGCCTAGAAATGTTTTTATGTATAATCAATGGGAACATTGTTCTACACCACCTAAAAGCAGTTCTAAAGCATTTTTTGAGAAATTCAAATATTTTTCAGGGTTTAACACCAGTAATGCAGAAACGTTTTATTACAAACTGTTAGATAAAACAGGAATGAAAACAATGCTGACAAATTCTAAATTGATATATTCAGAAGCATTTTATGACAAAATGATGACATTTGGTTTTGATTATTGGAAAAATAATATTGAAACGAAAACAATTTGGGGTACAAAAGATTGGCAGGTGCAAGGCATAGAAGCACTATTTAGAACCTGCATGATACCAGAACAAATGTTATTTTTAAATGACACTGTACACCAAACATCTTGTCTTGGCCTAGCTAAGAACAAAGAAATGAAAACACCGTCTATACCAAAGCCAATAGCTGAGAATGCAACTGCAGATAATGAGTTAGACGTGTCACACATTTTACATTTCAACAGAACACATCCTGATTGGAAAAAGTGGTTAATCTGGCCTACAGACACAAATAGCTGTCAAGATAGATTCCTGAATAAAACACAGAGTTTAAAGATGACCAGATTAGACTCAAGATATTCCCAGAGACAACATCCAGGAATAATAACAACATACAGTGTAGGTAAACTCTGCCTAGAATGGCTAGCTACATCCACACTGGCTGAAATTAAGCAACACTTGTCTTTATTAAAAGATGGTGCTGATTTGCGCGATTTCATTCTTGGACCACGCAAACAGCGTCAAAAGCGTTTCATAGCGACCAGCATCTATGCTTCTTACAACGAGGCTTGGAAAGTAAAGCAAATTGAAACTGCTGAAAAGATACGAGAAATAGATCGTATTAATTTGGAGAAAACACTTTCTGTGGTAGACAATGGGTTAATGACTCTGTCTTCCAGAATATATTCTTTGGACAATATTGTATCATCTGCCTTTGATGTGATAGACAGAGATTTGCTAATGTTACAACATGGCCAGTCTCAATTACGCTCTATTATAGAACTAGGCTGGACGCTGCAAAATCTTCGTTCAGGCTATGTGCCTTGGCGTTTAATTAACACAACGTCATTGTTTTCCATTTTTAACCTTACTGATAAACAGATCAGTTTGGCACAGAAAGGAGCAGACTATACAATTTTGAGCATCGAGAAACTCGAGAGATTACCATTGACAATGTCAGAGAGCCCTGTCATTGAATGGATAATACACGGAATTATCACAATTCCGATAACAACTTTCCGATTTAAAAAGTGCCTTGAGTACATACCTGCTGGCCAATATGAACAATTGGGTAAAGGATACTTAAAATCCGAATGGAAGTTACCATACACTCATTCTTGCTATAGTGACAGCGACAAAAATGTATTTCTTAGTGGTGAGAACTGTAAACATTCACTAAGCGGTATACTTTTGTGTCAGGGTATTAATTTACACGGAGCATGTGATGGAAATTCAAACAACCTTTCATGCCACCAGCTAGTCACACCTGCAACTCAGATAGAGCCCTTCTTTATGCAACTCGCAAACGGGAGTTACATTCTAAGAACGGATCACAGGTGCTGTGGCCTCGCGCCCGGACTAAGTTATCTAGTAGAAGTTACGTCCATGGTCAAATGCTGTATGCAAGCATTGTTTCCGAGCGGGCCTCCAGACATAGTGACTCCCATCTGGCCTCGTCTGAATCTCTATTCTATACGAATTGATACATTAAGCAAAATGAAATCTGTGCTTTTACAGACAACAGTGCCTATAACGTCATCTAAAGAGACGTATGATCTTCTAGTCGCAAGGACGGCTACTGAGGTCCATGACCTTTTATCAACAAATTGCCCCGTGCATTTCGTACAAATGCTCGAGCGACTCCTTAACATGTCTAGTGCCACGAGCATCCCAGGCATATTTAAGACAGTCTTTACGGGACTGCTAACACCCTTCCAGGCAATTTTGGGAATATTTCCTAATTTTGTGCACTCCATTTTTGGTGGTATTCCACTATTTTTTGGACTCATCGCAGGGATTCTATTTTTGACCCTCCTGCTTCGTTATGGCAAGCCTCGGCTCAGACATAGCTCCCATGGGAATGGAAGAGACAATCCTAGCAATGCGCTACAGGGACAGGATAACTAACGTCCTCGGATTGGCCAGGCTGAGAGATCTAAACATGACCTGGTTCCTTTCATTCAGACCAATATGGCAAAATTGCATTTTACCTGTGCTACGGTGTATGCTTTGCGGCGAGGAATGCGTGTTGGACATCTGTCTTTCACTTCCATCAGCAGTACCAATGGACGTCGATACTTTGCTAAGTCCAATAACGGCTCACGCATTGTGTTGTCCCCAGCGGCTACCAATCCTGATGACGGCATTTGTGGAGACTCCTGTACTACAGCCAAGTGGTAACAGTGGAGCGAGTGACAAAAGCAACATCATCCAGGTACAACGTTCTGTGAGCGGGACTGGTACTGTCTTCGATGACAGCAATCATTCTCACACCTGCCAAGTTTCAGCGCTATCTAATTTGGTTGAACTATCACCTGATTTTGTAGACCAATTCTTTGCGAGCCTGTCTGATACGATGTTCTCACCCATAGAGAAACAATAACTTTGAGAAGCTTTCCGACACACAGCGTTCCTATGAACTCTGAATTCGGCCTTCAGTTTTGATCAACAAAAAACTGCCAGGAGCTTTGGAAATCTATTTTCTTTGAATTGGACAATTTTTCTAATATTGACCTTTTTTGGCACGAACAATTCTTTGCTTAACGTAAAAACTATTCTTAGAGAACAGAAGCTTCACACTTCTATTTCTAAACACATCTAGAGACATAACAACATTACACCAGCCTCTAGCACACATGTTATTACAATGCATTTTTATGTGATGATTTATCTCGCATTTCTTCTGTCAGAGATACTTCATGTGTAATTCTTTTTGCATAATCGTTCATTGATTTTATATGCAATACCTTTTGAATGATTACTATGCTTTAAAACAACGTACAGCACCTAAATTCCATGTATTACAAGTACGCCTATTTCGAATGCATTTATGTATTTTGGGGTGGGCTATGTTACACAATGTTACACATGCATCTATTTGCTTAGTTTAGTAATTTTGATGGACATGAATTCGTGGAGTGGGTGTCATGTGCTTATCTAGGTTCCTGATCGATACTGTGACCTTATGCCCCTATTCGGCTATAAAGCCCTTTATTCCCTATATTGGCATAACCGTTCAAGTGCGATTTTCTGAAAAGTCATCTCTGGCCTCACACGAGCAGAGCCACAGAGCCACATTCCAGCATGACTCTCTGCTACTTCCTTTGCGACCAATTAGTGCAATGACAGAGCAGCAGTCACTATCTGATATTCCTAGATAACACTCCGAGTTCTTCAACAAGATAAAAACTTAGCAAACCTGGAAATCCCCGCTTGCTATGTTTTGATTAGTAATAGAACTCTAATGAGCAACTGATAGCTGCCACTTCCTAGTGACATCTTTTATTGACGTCTTATGTCCAGCAAACTTGCGTCAAACCCGGCACCTGTCAGGTATAAATATTACCAACGTTGCCTTAAGCAATGTGAGCTGTAAGCAATGAGCGAGAGCTACTGTTGCTGATGCCAGCTGCCTGCATGACCAGTGTTGGTAAAAACTAGCACTCTGTCGCTGCAGCCTGCTATCCTGTGGTGGTGAAGCTACTGATTACCATTATCGCCGCTACAGCGCGAACTGTGGTTCAGTACGCTTGAGGAGCCGTGCAGCCGTCCTCTGCGAAGACATCCAGCCCAGCTGCCCGCGGACGCCGTCACCCCTCCTTCCTCCCGACGCGCTGAGAGAAGCCGCTGCCTTTCTCGTGCAGAGAAATCCAGTCCCGGCGCTTCCAGTTTACCCTCGCGGGTGACTGGGATATCGAGAGAGACCCCTGAAGGAGATACCAATCCTCCATCATTCTATTCAGAGGTATGGTGTTGACTAAACCCTTAGAAGAGAATTCTTGAAACAAACCTTGGCAAAACCAACTTAACTTAAGCTACTTACTTACTCCCCCTTCTCACGTGTTAGGCCTAGGTCAGGCACACCGGGGTAGGCTTAGTTAGAAGCACCAGTTGAGTATGTTAGCCTAATGTATATATGACTGTATATATGTTTTATTACTTTTAAACCATTGTATGGCTAAGAAACCATATCAATGCTTTTACAGTTCTATTTCGCAATTCTTATCTTACTGTACGTACTTTTTATAATAACAGTTATTGCAATTGTGGCAATACATTTCTCTTGTATGAGAAGAAAGACTGTTCAATAAATGTTAACCTTTATTGATACACGCCCGTCTCTCTATTCTCTACATACTGTGAAAGTAAACTGCACCAGACTGACTGAGTGAAATCTATGTCTATTGTTTCACACGACCCTAGAGATCGACTCTTGATCTGAGGAGCAAAGTTGTCATGTTGCACGGTTGTTGGAAAACTGAATCCCTTCTTGTCTGTGCCAAGGAAGCTGATCACTTCCTATGCAGAGAAGAAAGTTTCCAGTGACCTCTGAGCTAGTTGGTAACACAACCCAATTAAGTTTAGCATAGTCAGTGGAGGCCTGGAATATCCGCAGTTCCACGTCGATACTACTGTTTATGTTATTCCAATGCGCAGGGCCTAGTGGGAAACTAGGAACTACACTACAGCGTGGAAGGGTATTCTCAGATGTGAGACCCTTGCTCATTGCACCATCAGGATTCAAGCAAACCGGGCCCAAGACGGCTGTAATGCCAGAAACCGGTCCCCGGGAGCTTGTTTCCTTCCCAGTGTAAGAATTGGCTTTTGTAGTTTGGTTTGCCCTGTTCCCATCATGCACTGGTACAGGAACAGACTAATTTGCATACAGCCAGGTTCTGAAACTGGGATGGTGCAGTGAGCTAAAAAACGGTGTTGGATCTAGCCCTGATCTCTTGACTGGGTGAGAGCTTTCTGCTTAATTCAGAGACTCTGTCCTTCACCACCCCTTGTTGTAAATATTTTTGTCCACCCTAAGCGTGGAAGGGTATTCTCAGATGTGAGACCCTTGCTCATTGCACCATCAGGATTCAAGCAAACCGGGCCGAAGACGGCTGTAATGCCAGAAACCGGTCCCCGGGAGCTTGTTTCCTTCCCAGTGTAAGAATTGGCTTTTGTAGTTTGGTTTGCCCTGTTCCCATCATGCACTGGGACAGGAACAGACTAATTTGCATACAGCCAGGTTCTGAAACTGGGATGGTGCAGTGAGCTAAAAAACGGTGTTGGATCTAGCCCTGATCTCTTGACTGGGTGAGAGCTTTCTGCTTAATTCAGAGACTCTGTCCTTCACCACCCCTTGTTGTAAATATTTTTGTCCACCCTAAGCGTGGAAGGGTATTCTCAGATGTGAGACCCTTGCTCATTGCACCATCAGGATTCAAGCAAACCGGGCCCAAGACGGCTGTAATGCCAGAAACCGGTCCCCGGGAGCTTGTTTCCTTCCCAGTGTAAGAATTGGCTTTTGTAGTTTGGTTTGCCCTGTTCCCATCATGCACTGGGACAGGAACAGACTAATTTGCATACAGCCAGGTTCTGAAACTGGGATGGTGCAGTGAGCTAAAAAACGGTGTTGGATCTAGCCCTGATCTCTTGACTGGGTGAGAGCTTTCTGCTTAATTCAGAGACTCTGTCCTTCACCACCCCTTGTTGTAAATATTTTTGTCCACCCTAAGCGTGGAAGGGTATTCTCAGAAGTGAGACCCTTGCTCATTGCACCATCAGGATTCAAGCAAACCGGGCCGAAGACGGCTGTAATGCCAGAAACCGGTCCCCGGGAGCTTGTTTCCTTCCCAGTGTAAGAATTGGCTTTTGTAGTTTGGTTTACCCTGTTCCCATCATGCACTGGGACAGGAACAGACTAATTTGCATACAGCCAGGTTCTGAAACTGGGATGGTGCAGTGAGCTAAAAAACGGTGTTGGATCTAGCCCTGATCTCTTGACTGGGTGAGAGCTTTCTGCTTAATTCAGAGACTCTGTCCTTCACCACCCCTTGTTGTAAATATTTTTGTCCACCCTAAGCGTGGAAGGGTATTCTCAGATGTTAGACCCTTGCTCATTGCACCATCAGGATTCAAGCAAACCGGGCCGAAGACGGCTGTAATGCCAGAAACCGGTCCCCGGGAGCTTGTTTCCTTCCCAGTGTAAGAAGTGGCTTTTGTAGTTTGGTTTGCCCTGTTCCCATCATGCACTGGGACAGGAACAGACTAATTGGCATACAGCCAGGTTCTGAAACTGGGATGGTGCAGTGAGCTAAAAAACGGTGTTGGATCTAGCCCTGATCTCTTGACTGGGTGAGAGCTTTCTGCTTAATTCAGAGACTCTGTCCTTCACCACCCCTTGTTGTAAATATCCAGAGCCTAACAGGCATGGTAGTGCCCACTGTGTGGTTCTCCTTTCACCGCAGCCGAGCTGAATAGTGGACTGGAAATGTCTCAGTGCTCGCTGAGCGGGGAGGTGGAAGGAAGGGGGCTGGGGAAGTATAACGTCTCTCTTGTGGATGACTGACCTTTGAAAAGTGCATGGGGATCCCAAACTCTGGCCCTTGCCTTGAAGCGGGTGGTGGGGGAGTGCCCTCCATTCATTAATAGTATATATATAACTCCTGAGTGGCACTACATGAAATGCTGCATATGAGTCATGGTAATGGCCCATGGCTTCCTTTCCTATGCTCTTGTTGGAGGTTAGGGATATTTTTCTTGCAGTAGTGGCACATTTGGGTAAAAGCACTTGCATCACCACAAGATGCTCTTACCGACTACTACCACTGCAGAACAAACAGTTTTATGAAACTTGTCCATTGGATCGGAACAGGGTCGTATGGGGAGCACTTGGTTTGAGGGCCAACATCCATAACCACTCCAGATGCTGCTCTCAGGATGCTTATAATGTTAATCTGCATGCAAGGAGTGCTAGAATTGGTTGGAGCATGCTGGCTCGATGCTCCCTCAGGCACTGGGGGCCTGTGCCTGCTCTACCCAGCTGTCTGAGACAGCTTGGGTTGGAAAGGTTTAACATGTGCATGTCTGACTGGCTGTTGCAAGACAGCCTGCCAAAGTGCCATGCACACTCTAAACCTAAGTGCCCACCTCTCTTCCCTGGTGCTGCAACTCAGCATCAATTGCCCGCCAGCCTGGACGCTAGACTCGGCAGTAGTGAAAAATAAAATGGTAATAAATTAACTTTATCAGTTTTATTTTTCGACTCAGCAGCAATTTATTTAGTGGGGGGATGCTCCTCCTCCCTAATAAAAGAGCAACAGCAGCTACCAATGAACAGAAAGTAATCCAGATAATGTGAACCACCTTTGTGCACACTTTTGTAAAAAAATCCCACTGCAGACTGGCACTCAATGTCTTGAATAGTGAACAAGATATCACACAGCCCAAAAGTGAAACTCTGTCCACATAAATTGACCCTTCAAATTACATGCCTAAAAAGTGTAAATCATTTGGATGTACTGGAAATAGTCTAAATGCAGATTTGATGTCACATTTTGCCAGCTCGTCCCTTGCTTCATCCTTCCTGCCCAGCTTCAGTCCGTCACCAACAGATGCATGCATCGCTCTACTGTATTCAATTGAAATAAAATCATTAACTGATACCCCTTCAGGCAAGATAAATGATGAATCAGTCTGAAATCCCCTGTACCTTTCTTTGGAACTATGCCTACAGGAGAAACTATCAGTCCTTACATAGGACATTCATCAAATGGACCCACTACCCTCCTTTCATCTACCTCTTGTTCAAGTTTTGTTGCCACAACGTGTTTCATTACATTTACAGACTGTAAATTATCTGCCTAACTTTGCCCTCTGGGACCTTGATAACCTGGTCTGAACCCCTCCTTAAAGCCCATCAGGTTTACCCGCAGGCTCCCAGTCTGAGTATGCCCTCGATATTTCAGTTAATCTGTCAACTTTAACAGGTGTAGGAGCCCTTTGGCGTAGGTTGGGCCTGATATCCCCTACCTCTGAGTGGCCTCCATTGTTCTCCTGTGTTATCCATTGAGAAACATTGTGCAATTGGACGTCTACTCTCACATTCGAACACTCATGCTTGAACCTGCAAAACCGTCTGGGGCAAAAACCTCTGCTGAAACCCTAGGATGCCCCCGAAATTGGTCCTTGATCTCTAGCATACCCCCCGCTGCCCCTTGGTGTACGGGTGAGATTTAAAGGGCCGGTATGTAACTGGGAGGCCACTTGCTGTGTAAGTCGTTGCCGGAGGATGTGTAGATGACATCCATTGTAACCATAATTCCGAGCCCACAGCCCCCATGGCTTATCTAGGTTCCAGCTGAGCCTAGACCTGAACCCCTCATCAGATCACAACCAAGCATATCCCCCAAAATGCATCCAGGATTTCCTAATTATATCCATATATTTAAAGAACACCACTGCCCTATCTGTACGCTTCTCACAGTACAGGCTGGCAGGTATTAGAAATGCTGATTTCCAATTTTCCATATTTATCGGTACTCTAGGACACCGTGCCAGCTCCTACTCCTCCTTGGTTCGTTTCCTAGACTGGATGTCTCTATGGTAATATTTTAAACATATCCACATATTCATATTTCTGAATACGGCCTTTCATTTTCTCTGATAAATGAGACCCTAAAGGCATCGCAAGTACCATGTGTGGTAACTTCTCTTTATGATGTAACTCATCCTTGCTTTGCCCTCCATCTTTATTTTCTTCTTCCTTCTCTTCATCCATAATTTCACTCTCTTTTTCTTTATCACACAATGTTTTTCCCCCTGCTTCACCTTTTTCCTTTGTCATTACTCCCAAATTTGTAGTCCCTTAGCTTTGTCCTTTTCACTTCCCTTTTCAGTTATGCCTTCCACCACACGTACCAATTTACATATTTGTCTTCCAAACTTTGAATCGCCCAGGTCCCTCACTGACCACCAGTTTCTATTCCCTTGTTGAAGAAGTCCTAGTCTTCCTCCGTGCTCCCTATTCACCGGTGCACTCCATCCTTTACAATTTGAACTTCTGCGATGCTTCCTTTGTCGGCTTGTGAGCTTTGAAAGTTACCACCTTTCCTTGTCTGTTATTTCGGTCTTATCCTTCCCTCCCACCCATGAGTAAACTGCATGCTTCATTGCTCCATAACCCTCCAAGCTCTCCTTCCTCCCATTCACCACTGTCATCGCCATCATCCAAAACCAACTCGTCCTCTCCATGCATTTCACCCCCATGTACTTGTACCTGGGCGCTCACCATCACCCACGCCACTATCAAACCTTTTCCGGTCTGATGCATTGTGTGCGCTTCTTTGTATTCAAACGATCCTGTGATGTGGGAAAGGCTGTCGATTACTCCCTGCATTACTTGAGGACAATGATCCAGACCAGTTGACAATTCGATTGACCTCACCGGCCTTCCATCAATCTCTCCCCTTGGCATTGTGGAATGTGCATCAATCTGAAGGTCCCCCCTCACCACGGACCCCCTAAGCCACAGCAGCGCACACTATCCCTACGCTCTCTTCTGCCTTCTCTTGTACCCATATCAATCAATCAATCATTTGTAGAGCGCACTAATCACCCGTGAGGGTCTCAAGGCGCTGAGGATGGATCTCTATTAAAAGTACAGTGTACCTGTGTTTCTTGTGGCATCCTGAGTCCCTCTGCTCTTTTTTATTTAACTTTACTTGTGGTTTCCATCAGTCTTTGCTCTGTCTTGTCATCAGCTTCTCCCACTGTGCTTCAGACTGCCTCTTATTTGTCTCTCAGTGTCTATTGACTGCCATTTATTTTGTTTTCTGGCATCAATTCTGTAAGAACGGGCTGCCTTTTTCATACTTTGGGACGCTGAGACTACAATTCCTAGGATGCCCTTTTCCTCTGCCTTTCGCCTGATGCTGCAGAGCCCCCACCTCTTGTGCTCCCCGGCTGCTGTCAGTACTCTCCACCTCACACGTGATCGACTGAAATCCCCCTTCGTCCGCTGCTGGATTCAAAACCTCAATCTGCTGATTCCTGACACTCACTTCAGTAACCTATCTGGCAAGCTATATCTCCCATGAGTAGGCGTTGCTTCCGTTTTACCCGGCGATGCCTTCTTTTTATGAACACTTGTTCCTCTGATTCTACGCTTATCCATATGGGGAGCGCAAGCCACAATAGACGCTGCTAATCCACCAGATGCACGTTTGTGAGGCCTCGCCATGCCCACCCATGTCTGCTCCATACCCCTGGTGCTATCAGGTCTTCTGTCCCTGCTGTGCACGAGGTGTGCAGCGCCTGCCCCACCTCCGCATCTTCTTGCATTAAAAATTTTTTTTACCTACTTTGGCCCTTACCTTATCACTGTTACCCTCCCCGACGAAAGGTATGACCCTCACCATACCGTTGGCCGACATAAAATGCGTACCTCTCTAAAAACATTTCATTCCTGCCCATGTGGTGAGAGGAGTCACCAAGAGACCAAACTCTTCTCATCCTGTCCCTAAAAAAACCTGTCACTGAACCCCTCCCCCACTTAGCCTATCCTCACCTTTACCTTGCGGCCAGTGCTAAGGCACGAAGCCACCAGCGGGGAGACTGGCTTTGCCTTTGCTCCCCCAGTCCCCTTCATTCTCTGGGAGCTTTGGTGGCTCGCATGAAGCCACCCACGTGGAGACTGGCTTTGCTTTCTCTCGCGCAGACCCCTTCATTCTCTGGAAGCTGTGGTGGCTCACGTTATGCTGCCAGCGGGGAGACTGGCTTTGCCTTTGATCCCCTAGCCCCTTTCATTCTCTGGGAGCTTTGGTGGCTCGCATGAAGCCACCCACGGGAAAACTGGCTTTGCCTTTGCTCCCCCAGGCCCCTATAATTCTCTGGGAGCTTTGGTGGCTTGCATGAAGCCATCCACGGGAAAACTGGCTTTGCCTTTGCTCCCCCAGGCCCCTTCATTCTTTGGGAGCTGTGGAGGCTCGCATGAAGCCACCAGCTGGGAGACTGGCTTTTCCTTTGCCCCCCAGGGCCCCTCCAGTCTCTGGGAGCTCGGGTGGCTTGCATGAAGCCACCAGAAGGGAGACTGGTTTTGCCTAAGCTCCCCCACGCCCCTTCATTCTCTGGGAGCTGTGGTGGCTCGCATCAAGCCACCCACAGGAAATCTGGCTTTGCCTGGGCTCCCCCAAGCCCCTTCATTATCTGACAGCTGTAGTGGCATGCATGAAGCCACCTGCTCGGAGACTTGCTTTGCCTTTGCTCCCCAGGCCCCTTCATTTTCTGGGAGCTGTGGTGGCCCACGGCATCCCCCTTCACATTAGCAAGGATCATATCAGCCACTACGTCAAACACTCCCACCAGTCGCATACCCAATTCCACAGCCGCTTCGGCTCCGTGCTCATCCTGAACACGCTTAATCACAGAGTGGAGTACGGTCATGGAAAGGGTGCAGAAGCACACCGAATACACTGCTGCAAACACTTTACCCCAAGTATTGCAGTCAGCTAAATCAGGAACCAGATCTTTAGTTAAGCTAACTGTCAAAATCTTGTGTTTTTCTACAGGCGTAGTGTTGGAAAAGACTGCCTCGAGCTGCTTAAACTTTTTTGAAAGCCAATAAGGAAACTTGTCCTTATTTTGGGGACACTTGCCCTTTAGAGAATGAATCATGACGGAACTGATGCTAACCGCCCAGGCCCCGCCTGCTGGGCTGCAGCCCCAGGCAGGACCGCCTGGAAATTGCGCAAAACAAAGTGAACAACAGCCCTATGTATGCGTATCAACTATGCATGCAACACACAAAGCTACACAAATGTAGCAGTAGTAGCATAACACAGGTGTAAAGGATAACCAGCCAAAATGGGCCACGTGACCCCATCAATGGATAAGGTGCTCAAACAGACCAGCGTTATGGGGTGAGGAAGGGCGCCATTAAACTAAATTTGGTGTTGCCAAGCTGTGAGCGGAACTTCAAGAGACATGTATGGGTGATAGCCTACAGGAAGGGCCGTGGCAGATTAATCGTGAAAAAGATTATCTGTTCTGTCAACTGCCGGAAACCTGACCCAAGAATAAAACACCTCGAAAGGAAAAGCTGCATTCGCCTCAACCACGAATATAAGCACGACTCCAGCGTCAGGGACTCCATGTAGAGCCATAAAAGCTCTGACAGCAGCCCTATTCTGCTGCGGAATATTAACAGCCGCCATACCCTAAAAAAATAGAGAAAGACAACTCATGTGCGGCAGCATGACAGTGAGTATAACAAGTAAAGAAAAAGACCTTTTAAAATTCAAGCTTGAAAAACCTATAAAAGCATGTAATATAGGAGGATACACCGTCACGACTGTCTCTGGAAACAGAAGCGAGGGGACAAGCACAAGCACTACTCAAGCGTCTCGCAGATAAAACCCAGACCAAACGTTGGTAGCGCCATGTTGCAGGGATTCTGCACATATACAGAACTCTGGGCAGGAAACCAGGACCTTGGTGTATGGTGGTGTCCCATCCAATCACCTCGTGCCCAAAATCCCCCAAAAACGACTAGCTATAGTGGCTCATTCGTTCTTTAGACAACCCAGAACACAACACCCCCGTTCTCTCAGGAATTGCGGTAGCAAGAGAACTCTTTCGCTCACTCACTCATACTTGTCCACAATAAGAGTAATCAGAGTCACTGTATAGAGTAAAATGTTTATTTTAACTAACGGGCTCTATGATGCAGTACACGAGCCATTACTAGCAGCAAAATGCATAAACAAAATACAGTCAGCATTGTTACAATTCCATAGAATACAAAAGGGGATGTCATTATATAAAGACAGTGGAAACGGGTTATAGTACCTAACCACCCTCCCCGTGATAAGATATAGTTTATTATAAAAAAGAAGACCTCTGGGCTTTGTCAGCAAACCCCATAGTTCAAGGCCTAGATGAAAGGTTTACATTTCAGGACCAGCACAGCTCTTCTCTCTGGAAAGGTCTCTCTCCAAGTTTGTGAAAAACATGCTTCGCTGTAATATTAAAGCACACGTCTTTCAGTAGTGCATCCGTGTGTCATGTTATGTCTAGGTGCGAGGGACTGACCAGAACAGAATAACAAGGAGCATTGTTTATCGACCTTGTACATCGTGTGCAGACTAAACCTCAGAGAACAGCAGAGAATGCGGAAAGCAGACAGTTCTCATGTGAGAGGCACAAACAAAGTCTTGCAAAATAAAGGCATGTAGTATCGTGCGCAAAAGCAACCTCATGGCAACGGAGCTCATGCTAACTTAGCAATGTCGACAATGACCTACCCTCCATACAACAATGACTCAGAGTAGAGCAGTCTGCTGCAGAACTTCGCACGCACCCTGCGTGCCAAACCCCAGATTACATCTGCAAATGTCACCGGGTGTACTGACGAAATCTGTGAGCACCCTGCAGTCACAGGTTCAAATCAAAGCAGGGCTGACTCGGACTTTCATGCTTTCCACGGTTGAGAAAGCATTACTATTATTATAAAGGCTCAATTGTGGCATACCGCGTTGCATGAAAAAAACAGAATATTAAAGAAAAGAGTTTGGCGAGGCAGCTGCATTAAAGAAACACCTTTTTTAAAGAGTTTGGCGAGTGTAGTGTCCTCCTGGACACGTAGGTAGAACAGAAGCCTTCTCTGGAGTTCGGTTGAGGGGAGGGAAGGGAGGGGGTTGGGGCAGCTACCTCCGCCGTTAGTCGCAGGAGTGCAGAGAAGGGTTTGCCCTATGGCAGCTACCGGAACCCTGGACTCATTCTGGAGGAAAAGTGTACCTGAGTGGAGCGTAGTGATCTTCAGGAAGTGCAGGGCAACAGCTGAGTCTGCAGCGCCAGGAGGCAAGAGCGAGGGAGAGGAGCTGGGAGAAGGAAAGCAGCCGGGCAGGATACTAACTGCCAGCCTGCCGTTTTTAAAGATCAAGCGAAGCCTCCGAGCCCAAGCAGTCGCCCATAAGCAGTAAAATACATTATTAAATGTGTGTGGATAACACGCCCAATAAAACTAATAGCACAACATGAAATGGCTCCCACTTACTATCCCTGAAGTGGAGTTTTCCAAATGGAATGCACGCGGCAGTTTCCATGTATTATCATTTAATGTAGTGTACCCTAAATGAAATGTTATTTCGTAATTACCGACGGTAAACCCATTCCACACTGCAGCATGTGTGTGCCGGTGTGCTTGCTTCATTAGTAGTGCCTAGCAGCGAGCGAGGGAGGCACGGGCTGCACCCCAGCCATTTCAAAGCCTGTAACCAGCAGCTGTAGTGTTACTGTTACCCAGTTTACATCGTTCATTCAGCCAGTGCAACTACGCTAATTGGTGCACGAAGCAAAAATATTTTGTGGTCCTGCATGCAGCACAGCTGAGGCTGTGGGTTAAAAAGACAAGAGACGCGGGCTGCATGTACATTGTTATAGAGCCATTTATAAACCCTGTGCCCCTTCTAAGTGAAATACAGCTATAGGCTCTTATGGGCTCAATCAAATGATGGAGTGCCTGGAAGAAAAGCTGACCATCCCAGGAGAGGTGCGCGTTGCGCCCGACATTGTGTGAGAGTAGTGCTTATAAGACTAAGGGCCAGATGTAGGTAAGTAACATTTACCGATTCTTAATTACCGAAAATTACCGAATCTTACCGATTCGGTAATTAAGAATCGGTAAATGTGAGGGGTGGGTATGTAGGGAATCCAGATGTTCCCTTTTACCGAATCGGTAAAAGTCGGTATTTACCGATTCGGTAAATACCGAATCGGTCAAGCCAATTGATTCCTATGGGCTTCAAAGCCCATAGGAATCAATAGGCTTTACCGATTCGGTATTTACCGAATCAGTAAATACCGAATTTCGCAAGGGTGCAGGGGGTGTCACTTTGACACCCCCTGGCACCCCCTAAACAGGATTGGGTGCCATGTGGCAGGCATACAAGCCCTAGGGGCAGGTCTGCCTGCCACATGGCATAGATGTTCATGCACACATGTGCATGCACACCGGAATCAGTATTTTACCATGAAGTTGGATTTCATGGTAAAATACCGATTCGTTAAGGCCTTTGGGACTCAGAAGAGTCCCACCTACATATGGAATTTACAGAATCGGTAAAATTACAGATTCGGTATTTTACTGAATCGGTAATTTTACCGATTCTGTAAATGTAGATTTACCTACATGTGGCCTTGGATTTAGGCCCCTACATACCAATTGGCCATTTACCGGTCGGTAACGGCCGAAATCGGCCGTTACCGGTCGGTAAATGGCCTGAAACGGCCACCTACATCGGGCCCCAAATAACTTGTACCGTGTAACAACTGAAGTAAAGGGGCCAGTCGCCATGGGAGGTGACAAATGAAGAAGTGGCTCTACTAAGGAGGGACTAACCAGCTAAGTTTCGAATCAGAAGCCAGCATTTAGGATGGACAATGACACAAGCCAATGGCAAATGTGGGTGGAGAGCGGGCAGGGCTTCTAATCACCACTCTATCACAACAAGTCTCGCGCTGATGGACCTGGCCCTTTTGGCAGGTTCGCCCCGAAACTTTTTGCTTTTGCCTAGCCTGTTTCTGTAACCTGGTGTTGGTGATTTTAGGTCTCTGCGCACTTTTTCACTGTGGTCCAGTGTAAAGTGTGTGCGCTCTGTGTGTGTGTGTGTGTGGTGAGAGTGACCTGCCCTCCCATAGGAATGCATGGGGAATATGTGTGACCATGGTAGTTCCTGATGTGTGGGGAGTGCAGGGTCGAGTTTGGTATGTGCAAACTCGTGAGCTTGAATGCTGCGCAATGATGTATGCGGCATGATTGTATCTAGTGTGGAAGTGCCACTTCTAGAAGTTGGCATATTTGTGTCTGGTGTGTGATTGGCTGGAGCTGGCTGGTGAGCCTGGCTCCAGGAGTCAGGATGGGTCTGCCCCAGTGGTGAGTGTTGAGATTAGCATGCTGATGTGAGGGAGGGGCTGCACCTGGGACCTGAATAGGGCTGGGCGTTCCCCACACAATGCTGGCTCCACCCCCTGTGGTGCGTCTGATGTCCGTAGCCTGGCCAGTGGAAGGGAGTCCCCCATAACCAGTTGTAGCTGGTTCTCACAATGCCTACACCCTGCTAGACAAAGGATTTTGCTGTATAAATGAGGGGCTGTGACCCCATGTCAGTGTTCTTGTTTTCCTGACTTGAATCTACCAGTCCCTGGATGCCCTGGATGACTTCTTTTGGTCCCTTCTGCCTGCGGATGGCTGGGGGATTTTTTTCCTTGCCCCAGAAGCCTTGTCCTGAATTGCTGGGACCCTTCTTGGTGTTGGGGTCATCTCTGGGTATGCTCAGACATCAACTGTGGTTTTTGCATTTGTCACCCCTAGTGGGATGGGCATGCTCAGACGTGAGTCCCATGCACTCCACACCAGTGGATTCAAGCTAACCGGGCTGAAGACGGCTGGAATGCCAGAAACCGGTCCTCGGAAGCTTGTTTCCAGTCCAGGGAAGGCATGGCTTGGCAGTTCGGGCTGGACTGTTCCCATGAGGCACAGGGTCAGACTGATTTGCATATGGCCATGTCTGAACTGGGGTGGTGTGTAGTGCAAAAAAACGATGGATTTGGGCCCAGATCTCTGTACTGGGGTGAATGTATGACATTGTTCTGCATTCTGTCCATCAACTGTGGTTTTTGCATTTGTCAACCCAAGTGGGATGGGTATGCTCAGACGTGAGTCCCATGCACTCCACACCACTGGATTCAAGCAAGCCGGGCTGAAGACGGCTGGAATGCCAGAAACCAATCCTCGGAAGCTTGTTTCCGGTCCAGGGAAGGCATGGCTTGGCAGTTCGGGCTGGACTGTTCCCATGAGGCACAGGGTCAGACTGATTTGCATGTGGCCATGTCTGAACTGGGGTGGTGTGTAGTGCAAACAAACGATGGATTTGGGCCCAGATCTCTGTACTTGGGTGAATGTATGACATTGTTCTGCATTCTGTCCATCAACTGTGGTTTTTGCAGGGGTCATCTCCGGGGCCTTTTGGTGCTGCCCATGCCCCAGCGCCTTGTGAGCGCTTTGTTTTTCATTCCTGGGCCGAGCGTTGTTGTTTTCCCTCGAAGGGAAGAGCTCCTGCCCTTAGTATGCCCCCCGAGTGCGCAGATGTCCACCCTGCGGCTTCGTTTATTGATACAAAATATGAAGGGTGCCACCCCGTTTTATATATGTCTTAACGGGTGCCCACCCCAATTCTGTTTTCATTTTGAACCTCGAGGGTGTTCACAGCTCCTTTTGCACAAAGAAAATCACCACAGCGGCCAGGCCGAACAACCAGAAGTCAGGCGCCTTTGCCCGGGACGGGGCCTGCGATTTGGCAGGAAGTGAAGATCGGCCGGCCGGAAGGGATTTCGGGGCTCCAGTGAGCTAGGAGAGCCTGCAATTATGGTGACACTGACGGGGGGCCCGAGGCACAGTGCCGGTGCCTGGCCCCCGCCGCGGAGGTAGACAGGATGCGGCCACAATCCTCTGGGGCTCCCGGTGCAAGAAGGTAGCTCCGCGCGCCGACCCAGATTACAGGCGGGGCTCTCGTCAGGAGGAGAGAGCCCCGAGTTGAGAAGACATGCATACGAGTGGCCGGTGAGTGTGGAGCGCGAGGGGGGAGGCCGAGCTGAGCGGCCCCACGTGATAGTGGGCCGCTCCAATGGTGTGGCCATAATGATTTCAAGGGCCCCGTGGGGCCTGTAACCCCCCGTGCCCATAACAGAGCAATGCCAGTGTTTAGAGCGGCACCGTTGGCAGCGGGCTGCTCCCACCTATGGGGGACATTGTTCTTTGAGTCCCCCGAGCGGGGCTCCCACGTGATTTGGGGCACAGCTATGTCCAGAACCTAGATGGCTCCAGCCTGTGCCACAGCCTTGTCCCAGAGCCTGAGGGCTCCGACAGTTGGCGCAGTCTTGTCATGAGGGGCTAGTGAGAGCCCCTGTCGCAGTTCTTGATTCCCAGCTGCCCAGCAATTAGTGTTATAGAGAATTGTGGTCCCTATACAGGGGGAATACAGCGTGATAGATAACCATACACTAGAATAGAATGTATGTCTTTTGTCCAGGCGGACAAGAATTTATTTTCATAATATTTTTCAAACGTAGTATCAAATAAAACATTCAAATGACAAGTGGGCACAGCCGTGACCCACAGAACACAAGACAGAACAACGAACACAGAATTGTCCAAAAGGCAAGCCAAAATGGGTCTGTACACTTGTACTCAGTATAGACAGACACAAATTAATCATTTAACACCGTTGCACAATGTGTTATAGCTTGAGTCTGGTGCATAGGGTGTTTGGGTGTCGACGACGTTTCGATGCCAACATTAGATATAGGGCATCATCTTCAGGACAAACAAATAATGCATTGCTGTCTTGATAATGATGTATCACACCTTTTTTACAATTCTAAGGTGGCAGAGAATCAACGGTTCACTATAGGCGCGAGGGCGCTCAGCATCTGGACTTTTGGGGTTGCTGGCACCAGCGGGAACAATTCTGTTTGCTTAATGGCAGAAAGTCCTGTTGGGTGCTGTGTGCCAGCTGTTGGAGAATGCACAATCGCATTACTTCAGTGAGTGTGGGCAGTATTGCCGCATCTGCTTCGGAGTTTCAATGGAGACTGGCGGTTTGCAGAGGCAGAGCTGGTTAAGGCACACTAAGGTGGCAGAGAATCAACGGTTCACCATAGGCGCGAGGGCGCTCAGCATCTGGCCTTTGGGGGTTGCTGGCACCAGCGGGATCAATTCTGTTTGCTTAATGGCAGAAAGTCCTGTTGGGTGCTGTGTGCCAGCTGTTGGAGAATGCACAATCGCATTACTTCA
Source organism: Lissotriton helveticus (assembly GCF_964261635.1). Classification (NCBI taxonomy): domain Eukaryota; kingdom Metazoa; phylum Chordata; class Amphibia; order Caudata; family Salamandridae; genus Lissotriton; species Lissotriton helveticus. Next base: position 89,144,193 of record NC_136063.1, read on the forward strand.
GTGAGTGTGGGCAGTATCGCCGCATCTGCTTCGGAGTTTCAATGGAGACAGCAATTAGTGGGCAGCTGCGCGGTTTAGGCTCTTTTCTTTCAGGGGTCCTGTTCTTGGTGAACTCAGGAGTGAGGCGCACTCCTTTGCCCCTAGCTTGGTCTGTCACAGCTGCGCAGCACTTAGTGTTAGCTGCAGCGTTTAGGCCCTTGTGTTTGTTCTCAGCTGCCCAGCAAGTAGTGGGCAGCTGCAACGTTTAGGTTTGTGCCAGTGGCGCACCCCTGCCTGGCGCTGTGATTGCAGCGCGCCCTGACATTCGGGACACAGAGCATTTGAGCCCCTCCTTGAGAAGGCCAGCTGGCCAGGGGGGCTGGTATATGGATAGGGTGCAGGGCCCTAATGTGATTTTTGCGCAATGTGATTTTACTTACTATGTTTGTGATGATAATTGCCTAATGTGAGTTATGGATATCTAGAGTGATGTGGTGCTAGGAAATGTAATGCATTTAGTATGTTTGACGCACCCTGGGTTGATACCTCTAGAGATGGTTTTACCTGTGGAGGTTGATGCTATTGAGATGTTTTCACTTTGTGAGTTACGCCCCTAAATGTGATATATTCTTAGGAGGCAGAGTCTAATGTGTTTAGGCTAGTGAGGAGATTGCTTACTGTATTTATACTGTTTAGGCCTAAATGTGATTGCTGCGTAATGTGCTTTGCCTTTATGCTTGTGTTATACTTCTAAAGGTGCTCATGCTTAGAAGTTTGCTTTGCCTAGTATGTTATACTAGTGAGTTTGTGTCCCTGCGTGATCTAGGCCTATGGTTATTAGTATTGCGAAGTGTGTACCTACCTTTACCAGTGGTTACTGGTGGTGTTCTACAATTGTCAGTTTGTGCTACAACTGTTCTGAATACTAGTTCTAACAAGTGCTTGTTCCTGACAGTGGCCCATGTGGCCCTGTCCTATGTGAATAATCCTGTGTGAATATTGCCTGTTCCAGTTGGCACAATGTATATTGTGTGATACTATCTGATGTGTTTTTGATAATACAAAAGTAATTTTTATATAACCTTGTGTGGAGTTCCTTTTATGGTGTGCCTGAGATGTTGTTGCTGTGTGCGTGTGCAAATGCTTTACACATCGCCTCCGGGATAAGCCTGTCTGTTTGTGCCAAGTTACCAAGGGGGTGAGCAGGGGTTATCTTGGCGTGTGAATCCCTTGCCCTGACTAGAATGGTGGTTTCTGCTTGGCTTTGGCGCAAGTCCTAGCCAACCAGGAATCCCATTTCTAACACGCGCTGACTCCAGGCTCGATCTAAAAAACATCTGCTCTAGGGGTCAGCAGGCGGCTACCCCCAGACTTAAATCTCGGATTGTTTCCATATTTAACTGCAGTTCTCTTTATTGGCTTATGTTCTAGCCTGCCTGGGGTTGACCCCCCCTCTCCACCTGTGTGGGTTTTAAATGCTTGTAAGGCACTTACATCAGTGATTTCAAAGGCTCTTTTTTTCCTAAGATGAGTGTTAGGGTTTCTATGAGTAAGATGATCCCTCCGACTATCAGCAGGAGGAGCAACTTGTGGGAGCAATGGATGACTCTGTTCAGGAGTCTGTTAATACAGATTTGGCGGTGGCTCTGATCCGTTCCGATGCTCCTTAAAGCTCTAAGCGATACGTGAAAGGGGTCATGGAGCATCAGGCCTCTCTCCTTCTTTGTCTATTGCCCCTACTTCTGACCCTTCTTGGTCCCATAAGCAGACACAGCACCGTACGGCCCATGAAGCTCTGACCAATCGCGATTATGGGGCTCTTCACCCTCCTGGCACATCTACTGCAAAAGTGCTTTCTAAAGGTGATCAGATGAGGCTTTGTCCCATTCTTCCAAATCTGACATTTCGCAGGATGACGCTTCTACGGCCAATTGGAAGCGCAAAACACTTTGGGCTCATTTACAAAAGAATGGCATAGGGCAGCACTGTACGTCTGTTTACGGTCCTGCCCTATGCCAATTTGAAAGGGCAGGAATGGCCCGTATCTAAGAGATAGGGTGCATTCCTGTAATTTCAGCCAGCACCGGCGCACAATTTGGTGCCTAGGGTCAACACAGGAAGGGGCACCTTCTTGCACAAACACAATCTATGGAGGTGTTTTCCTCCTTCTGTGTGCTGAGCAGCACACATGGAAAGAGGAAAACCTTGTAAAAAGGATAACATTTCTCCTCGTTACGTCTGCTCTGGGAGGCTTAAGGTTTTGGCACTGCCCCTGGTTTAGGTGATTTTGTCAATCTGGGGCAGTGTCGAATTCCATGGGTGTTGCCCACGGAATGCCGCATTGACGCAGAGTACGGCAACACAGTGTATTGTGCTGCCTTGCCTTACTCCATATCTATGAGGCCATGCAGAGCCACGCAGGGAGGCTTTGAGGAGACTCATAGATATGATTGCGAGGCCAGGTCCACCGGAGAAGTGTTCACGGAACATTAAGTATTTACATTGTAAGCCAGTTGTTTTTATTGAATGCTGGGTTTGTATTTAAGTAAAAGAAAGTATAATTCTCACCTTTGTGTCCTTAGTATAACTGAAAATTCTTTGATGCCATAGCTAGAAAATGTTATATTGAAAACTGCTAGGACTGTGGATGGGATATTGATAATCAAATGTCTCAATCACTCCTGTTTTTTCCTTTATGCCACTTTAATGTCTCAGTCTACAAATAAGCAAATATTTAAAACTTCCTAGGCAACTAAAAACCCAACATGTGTTAGGTGCGAAATATGACTGAAAGATAACCAAGAGCCTCTAATATTTACTACGAACAAGATTCTAACTTTGATAAAAGTTATTTTTATTCATAAATGTATTTGTTTCCCACATAAAAAAGAGAATATAATTCACAATAGATAAAAATCAAGATATCAAGTGTTAAAATACATATGAAACCATGCAGGCAATATAGGTACAATCCACGGTTAAAAACTATCACAGTGTGAAAGAGTTTGCAAATAAAAATTCTGTAACAATTAAGACATACAAGTATTCATCCCTATATATCTAATATCATCATCAATCTTGCAAAAATGACAGTTTCAAGCAGTTCGCCAATAAGTCGCTATAGAAATAAAGAAAATGCAATTATTCCTAATTATATACAGTGTTTCATCGTCAGTCTCTACGCGCATTTCGGGGGAGGTCCGCCTTCTTCGGGAGATTCACTTGTCAAGTCTAAAAAATAGAAAACAACGAATGTTGCATATGTCATAACATAGTCATACATTGAGGCTCTTATAACTGATGATAATCGTATACAGGTACACTAGAACGCTAAGCTTAGTTGAGGATGACCAAGCTACTCAATTACTCTAGGCAAAGGATACGTATGCTGTTTGAAAGGAAGAAAGAACTAAAGGGGCATAGAATACATATGATGACACCCCAAGTGTGCACCTTATAACCCATAACGAATAAAAGAAGTGACTTATTGGCGAACTGCTTGAAACTGTCATGTAAGCAACAAGGAGATTTTTCAAATTAACCAGGGAATTAGGCGCACACCAGTGTGTCCGCACGGTAAAGAGCACCGTAAAGTAGTGGGTACAGGCAAAAGGGCGGGCGGTAATCTCACAAAACCACCCAATGTTGGATCAAGAAGATCCGCACAAGTAACATACACACAGCAATGCCCCTGCGCTATACAAGTATATGAAACATTAAAGAAATAACATATGTAGCAAAATAACTTCAGTAAATATCAATCCACACTTTAGGAGTCGTATTTGTGAGAATCAGTTACTCCAGGTTCAGGTACAAAAGTTCCGAAAAGAAAGAGAAATGTTCTGTCCTTGGTGTTAAATCATTGGTTTATTGTTCCTTTGTTAATGCCAACACGTGTTTCATCGCAGGGAACATACTGCGAATCTTCAGGGCTTAATCAGGAAAGTATGACAACAAATATCAGTTTAGAGAGGCAAGTCCGTGTCAGGACCGAATTCGTGTAAGTAGGATCAGGGTAAGTAGCACGCTGTCTGCGTGGTTGGGGGATCTTGTTTAGTTTGGTGTGAGTCAAAACCCGGGAGGAGTTGTTGTGTGTCTCCGAGATGTCTCGGTATGAGACCAAAATTCTTTTGATAGGCGGGTGCACCTTATCAGTATTGTACTCCCTCTCGAGGTTCCCGGTGCCGTTCTACGAATGAAACACGTGTTGGCATTAACAAAGGAACAATAAACCAATGATTTAACACCAAGGACAGAACATTTCTCTTTCTTTTCGGAACTTTTGTACCTGAACCTGGAGTAACTGATTCTCACAAATACGACTCCTAAAGTGTGGATTGATATTTACTGAAGTTATTTTGCTACATATGTTATTTCTTTAATGTTTCATATACTTGTATAGCGCAGGGGCATTGCTGTGTGTATGCTTGAAACTGTCATTTTTGCAAGATTGATGATGATATTAGATATATAGGGATGAATACTTGTATGTCTTAATTGTTACAGAATTTTTATTTGCAAACTCTTTCACACTGTGATAGTTTTTAACCGTGGATTGTACCTATATTGCCTGCATGGTTTCATATGTATTTTAACACTTGATATCTTGATTTTTATCTATTGTGAATTATATTGTCTTTTTTATGTGAGAAACAAATAAGTTTATGAATAAAAATAACTTTTATCAAAGTTAGAATCTTGTTCGTAGTACATATATTGAGGCTCTTGGTTATCTTTCAGTCATATTTCGCACCTAACTCATTTTGGGTTTTTAGTTGCCTAGGAAGTTTTAAATATTTGATAATTACCCTGTCCTAGGAACTATACACGGAATCAGGGGGTCCTTGTTTTACAAAGAGTCAGTCTACAAAAAACTCACTTTCTTTTTTCCTCCTCACATTTTTCAGAAATCCTCCATCTGCATACTTCACACCATCTCCTTCCTCATCACCAGTTTTTCACTCTTTCTGCATTACTCACTCTCCCGTCACCTGTAAGCATGGCAGCACTATTAGACCCCTTCCCAGAAAATGGTAATTACAACTGGCACCAGCCCTGCCAGGTACCACGCATTAGGGGTTAGACTAACCCAATTTAGAGTTGGTGTCCCCATCGCAGCACTAAAATGAATGAGTCACGGATTAGAGCAGCACTGGGATCACCCACCACGAGGCGAGCTAGTTGCAGAGCTGAACTTCAGCTGCATAACCACAGCCTGCCAGTACGGTAACATTGGCTTGTTCTGAACCATGCCTTTGTCAAATAAAATGGCTCATGTGTCAGAAAGGTTCATATACTGTATGCGGCGAGTCTGTGTTTACAGTCACAGTGGCCCGCCCTCGGCTTCAGGTCCAGCCCGACTCAGCCTCTGGGTGCAATGGGCAGCCCTGGGCCTCATGGTCTCTCTGCAGAGAGAAACAAACAGCACACTTAGCTGCCGGTCAGACTGCAGTACACATGTTTCTGGGAGCTGCCTTTTGCTTTTGTTTTCCGGTGGTGCAGGTACCACCGCGAGTGACTGCACGCAGAGTTTAGTGACCCAACAGATGGATATAGAGGTGTCAAGCTACAGCTTTGCTTTTTACTTGCACACCAGCAGCCAATCAATGAGCTGGCCCTGAGCAGAGAACTGGAGGACAACCCCCTTGTTCATATTGTGAAGACACTAAGTTGTGTTTGCTGCAGGGCATTCCTTTTCCGGGGCTGGAACCCAATCCCCTGCCTGCCTCTTGAATCCTTCAGATGGGCCAGTGCGCCCCCTCTTCAGCCCCCAAAGGCCATGTGCTCCCCTCTTCAGCACCCCAGAGGCCATGTGCCCCCTCTTCAGCAAACCAGAGGCCATGCGCCCCCCCTCTTCAGCCCCCAAAGGCCACGTACTCCCCTCTTCAGCCCCCAACGGCCAAGTGCCCCTGTCTTCAGCCCCCCAGAGGCCATGTGCCCCCCCTCTTCAGCCCCCAAAGGCCATGTGCTCCCCTCTTCAGCCCCCCAGAGGCCATATACTCCTTCTTCAGCCACCAGAGGCCATGTGCCCCATCTCCTCAGTACCCCAGAAGCCATGTGCCCCCCTTTTAAGCCCCTCAGAGGCCATGCGCCTCCCCCTTCAGCCCCCAGAGGCCATGTGCCCCCCTCTTTAGCCCCACAAAGGCCATGCCCCCACTCTTCAGTCCAACAGAGGCCATGCCCCCCCTTCAGCCCCACAGAGGCCATGTCCCCCTGTCTTCAGCCCCCAGAAGCCATGTGCCCCGCCTCGTCAGCCTCCAGAGGCCATTGACTCAACAATTAACATATCGTTGTCAACAGCGCAAAATCCCTTGGTGTCATATTTGACAAAAGGCCCAATCTACTCTCCCACATCAATTCTATTGCAAAGAATGCACAATAACAACTGTGCCTTCTCTGAGGGATTCAACATTTGTTTCCGGAGCTATACCTAAAAACCTTGGAACAATCTCTGGTTCTCTTTAGATTGGACTATTGCAATTCTCCTCTTGATGGCCTCCCCAAATCCCACCTTTCTCCTCTTAAATCTGTTCTCCATTCAGCGGCTCATTTTATATTTGTGGTCGAAAAAAGTGACCACATCACACCCATTTTGTCTTCTCTTCGATGGCTTCCCTTCGAGGCAAGATCAATCTTCAAGACTGCCTGTATCACCCACAAAGCCTTGCAGACTTCCTCCCCTCGATGCCTGCCAAATAAACAGAACATTTCTGGAGGTTCTAGACTGTCTCGTAATGCGGAAAATGTACTGCTTGAGCCCCCCACCTTCAAAAGGGAAAGAGTGATGGCTCAATCCTTCTGAGGCAATGCGGTGGGAATCTGGAACTCGCTTCCTCCACTACTCCGTAGCACCACCTGTACCCGGACCTTCAAAACCCATCTCAAATCTCTTCTCTTCCAAAGACACTTCGAGAACTTTCATGTCCCTCAAAGAAGTTCTTTTATTATTGTAAATTTGTAATCTATGCCTGTACAATCTTTATCTTATTGTGTTTATTGTGTGACTACCATCTATTGTTTTTTTTTTTACCTTTCTTTGTTTCTCATTTGTTTCTGTAATGTGTAAATATGTAATATTCTCCTCATGTAACGTACTTAGTTCTATCGTGAAGCGCTCTGACACCTTTGGGTGAAGTCTGAGCTATATAAAAATGCATTAAATAAATAAATAAAATGTGCCCCCACCTCAGCCCCCAGAAGCATTGTGCCCTCCTCTCCAGCCCCCCCAGAGGCCATGTGCCCATCCTCTTCAGCCCCCCCAGAGGCCATGTGCCCCGCCTCTTCAGCCCCAAGGGGCCATGTGCCCACCTCTTCAGCCCCCCAGAGGTCATGTGACCTGCCTCTTCATCCCCCCAGAGGCCATGTGCCCATCCTCTTCAGCCCCCCCAGAGGCATTGCCAAAGACACTGCTCTGTGGAGTCGTCAACTTCTCTCCTAATACTCGTGATGCCCCAGGAGCAATGACAATCAGTGATCTACTTCCGGAGGAGGGATCTTAGTTTTCACAACAAAAGGTATCATCAGTCTCGTTGTTTTACTTGAATACAACCAAGTGTAATGGGTCGGTGTATGCTTCTCTCACTAGGAAAGTGCAAAGACGTGGGATTTCCGATTATCTTAACTATCTTAGAACAAAATACGATCCAGGTGACCTAAAGACATTTCCAATCAGCGAGTACCGAATGTCACGCACAGAGTGAGAGGTGTTCTTCACACTGTTTACCAAGCATTGGCATAGCCAATAGGTCTCACCTTTGGGGCCTTAAAAGTGTTTAGACAGAGCTATCAGCTTTGTTAACGTTTTTAATATGTGTTGTAGAGCATTATGAATGTTGTGCAGCATGTTTAAAAGTTATAATAAAAAAAAGTGTTATAACCATTTTTGTCACCTTATATGTAACCTAGAAAACATTATGTACAATTGAAGTACCCTAATAAAAACCAGAATTAACACCAAAAATGTGTCTTAGTTTTTTTGTTTATACAATGCTGTAAATTTTTCCCTGCCTGTTCTAATGCTTTTTTGTTATAGTTTTTATTGCTAGGTGGGGGCAGTTCATCATAGTAACATAACATAACGTGACTTTGTAAAGAGTACATTCATCTGCAAAGGGGCATCTTGGCGCTGAATAACAGACGCCTATTGGTCAATAGTACTCATTTTCTCGACCTCAGAAAGGATGAAAGGCTAAGTGAATTTGCTGGGATTTGGACCTGTGACTATGAGGTCAAACACAGACCCCTGCAGTGAGCACAAATACATGCAAAACCTGGGAAATGTGTACGTTGAGCACAGTGCATGTATATATAGCACAGAGTAAGTGTAGAACACAGAATATACAGCTCACATGGAGCACATGGTAATATGTTGTAAAATATATGCACAGCAGAGTTCACAGTAGGGCCCTGTTGTGGCGAAACATACTTAGAGCTTAGTGTACGCAAAGCCCGGGGTAGAAAGGGTGCATCTAAAACACAGGTAAGAGGGCAGAAGATGAACAGCACCAAGACCACAGAACAAGGCAGGCCACAAAACACAAGATAGTAGTATATTGCACAGAAAACATGCAGAGAACAAAGCACACGCACACGACTATCACACAGCACAGAGTACACGTACAGCATGCAAGGTTGATATGGAACTAATTCAGGTGGTGGTAGTGCATATAAAAAGGGTGAAAAGAGAGAGAAACATCAGACTATACGTAAATAAAGTACCAGTAGAAGGAAGTACACCGAGCTAAGCACACATTGCAAAGCAAATATGGAGCACGTGCTATACGTACAACACAGAGGACACACTATGGATGAAGGAATGAGGGGGTGTGGAGTAAGTTAGTATGATGTGGGAGAAAGGGATGAGTGGATCTTAGTGGAAGGGAGCTGGGTATGAATGAGGGAAAGAAGGGGTGATTGATGGCTGGTAAATAGGGTGTAGGTGAGTGAAGGAATGGGTGTGGCTATGAAGGATGAGGGGAGGTGGTAAAGGAGGAGAGGAGGAATGAGGGAGGCAAAGTAGGGCGATGAGGATGGGGTGGGTAGGAAAAGGAGGGGGTAAATGCACGAGGGGAGGGACGTGGAAGTGAGATGGGGACCCAATGAGGGTTGTGGAGGCAAGATAGGACTTGAGCAAAGAATTGTACTGTCTGGGGCAAATGAGTACGGGAGAGCAGCAAAAGGGAGTGCGAGAGGGAATGTGTGGGAGTTAGAATATATTTTCAGGGTGAGGGATAAAATGGTAGTGCGGAGTGGTTTTCGTAGAAGCGACATGGGAGGGGAAGTTAGGGGTTGTGAAGTGGGCGAGGAAAGCATCTACGGCTGTGGGGTGAGAGAGACCTTAGGGAATAGAGGGAAGCCGAGGGAGGCAAGGCAGAGCAGAGGTAGGAATTTGTGAGCGGAAGTAAAGACTCAGTTAAAATGATGGGCTGGGGGTATGAGGGTGAGGGAAAGGCATATGGGGGCATTAATTGAAGATGTAAAGGGAAATCAAACCGAGAAAAGAGGTGGAATTGAGAGAATACGGATGTGAAACTGCTGGATAAGGTCGAGAGGCTGTGGGGGCGGAAGAAGACGAGGGAGGCATGGTCAGAGAGGAGAGGTGGGGAGTGAAAAAAACAAGCGCTGCTGCAAAACTGTGGTGGAAGTGTGCTCTGACGGTCACATGACCTAGAGTTCCACCCTACTTGAAGCCTGCCATTTTGTTGTATTTCTATCTAGGACCCTAATTCGGTATTCCCGATTCATGCCCTTGTGCGGTTATATTCAATAATATCCTTACAAAGGCATAGCAATCATATCCATATTCAGTAATAGCCCATGCAGTCCAAAGCACAGCATGGCTCCTCCCATCGACTCCTAGAAAGCACAACGAGTTCTTTAAACAAACCAAGCCTCCAGCAGCCCGGGAAATTCCCCCCTGCTTTTGTTTTGATTTGAACAAGAACTCCCGGAGTCCAGCAAGAACTGTTAGTTTTTAGTGACGTCTTATGTCCTACCTTACATCAAACCCGGCACCTTTCAGGTATAAAATACCAACAGTTGCCTTAAGCAAACACACAGTGGTTTGGAGCAGAGCGGCTATCTACTTGCCCGAGAGCCCAGCTGATGCGAGAGCCCACGGAAGCTGCCCCTCCTCTTTGACGCGCTGGAGAATCTACTTTTTCTCACGCCAAGAAAATCCAGCTCCGGTGTTCCTGAGTAACCCTTGCGGGTTGCTGGGAGATCGAGTCCTGAAGAAAGAGATACCAGACCTCCCACATTCTATTATCAAGGTACGGAGCTGACTAAACCCTTAAAGAGAATTCTTGATTCAGATCCTTGGCAAAAACAATCTTAACTAACTTAACTTAAACTGCTACTTACTTACTCCTTCCCAAGTGTTAGGCTTAGGTCAGGTACATCGGGGTAGGCGTAGTTAGAAGCACCAGTTGAGTACGTTAGTCGATGGTTTTATGTATGTATATATATATTTTATCTATTTTAAAGTATCATATGGCTAAGAAGCCATATCTATGCTTTTACAGTATTATTTCGTAATACTACTTTTACTGTACGCACTTTACTTCATAATAAGTATTGCAATTGTGGCAATTCATTTCTCTTGCATGAGAAAGAAGACTGCTCAATAAATACCACCTTTTATTGAAAACGCCCGTCTCTCTATTTCTCTGCACTCTGGTGAAACTAAGTATGCGATTGACTGAGTGAAATAGCTGCCTATTGTTTTCACACGACTCTAGAGACACACTCTATTCTGAGGGAGCAAAGTTGTCATGTTTGTACAGTTGTCAGAAGCTAATCCCTTCTTGTCTAATGCGGAGAGTTAACTCTTTCCTGAACATTCAAGAAAGTTTCTACACTGCTGTTTATATTATTCCAATGCGCAGAGCCTATTGGGAATATAGAAACTACACTACATGGCGCCCAACGTTTGGTAAGGCGATAATCTAATGCAAGACACTAGAGTAAGTCAGTTGTGCTTTTTCACACAGAGCCCTTTTTCCGTAAAAACTCCAAAAGACGTCTGGAGTGGGTGAAAGGTTAATATCCGGCGGAACTTAGTAGGAAGAGATTCCTATGTATTAGTTTTTGGTTTAGTCAACGTTGAAGGATACAGTGTTCCAAAAATATTGTGCACCTAATCTTTGTTTCCTTGAAACTTGCTTTACAAAAAACTCTCATGAAACAATGTCAGAACATGACAACAACGAAACCGGAGATGTCACAGTAAGTGTGAATCAACCAGGTGCAGATCTTACAGGGTTTATTGATAACGACCAGGATGCAATCAGCATCCCGGAAAACGTAAGGAGAACTATAACTCTAAAACTTATAATAAATGGACTGACATCACGTGGTGGTACAGTCATATTCGTGGAAGAGGCCCATGAATATCGGCAGACAGAGGTATTCTATTCATGGATACACTTTCCAGCAGAAAACTCTATAACAAAAGAATTCCACTATTACAAAATAGAGGAACCTCCGGATATATACACTCCTTTTGAGGACGTTGAAATCCCACTAAATTACCAAGAGCACCTGCTCTGGTTTAATGGCGCCCTAAAACATAATAATCACATCACCAGGCACGGTCCACTAGGTAGACCGGAAGCAACGGGGCCGGTTCTAGCCAGTTACGCTACAAACCCAGACATCGAAACAATGTCAAGCGAAGAACTCCTAGTTAAACTGAAAGAATTAACGAAGGCATACAGAGAATTAGTTCAATTAGCAGCATCTGTGGCGATCCGCCAGAAATTGAAGGAGACAGATATAGCAGAACAACCATTTGAACTTGTCTGAATCATAGAAAAATCCCATGAAGAACTAGGAAGCGATAGTTTGGGTGGGAAACCGGTAAAACCCCATCTAACTGAAAATCCTGAAAAAACCTTTATTAAAAATAATCTGAATACTCTAAAAAGGAGCTGGAAGGGTAATAAGCAGTCCACTCCCAGGGAAAAACGATTCCAGTCCAGAGGAAGGTCTCCTCAACGGAGAGAAAAATCTCCAGACCGAGGAAACAAGTCTCCCCAAAGGGAACCCTCTGAAAAAAGATACAACCTTAGAGATAGGGATAAATTGAGAAAACCTGATCGATATCAAGATATTGATACACGTCCCTCTCGATCACTCTCACTCAATCTTTCTCGATCTTCCTCACAGAAATCGGAAAGGAGAGGATGATCAGAACACAGAGAAGAGCACGTCAAGTCCAAAGACCAGGAACCTGCTCATCAGAGTAATAAATCACAATATCCCAGAAAGAAGGTAGCAAGTATTAAGATGAAACATGCCGAGGATTCTGAGGACACAGCTGAAAAATGGAGAGTGGGCCCAGACAATGCTAGACAGTGCAGCAGAAGTGACCATAGCTCGCAAGATCCTGATGAATCATCTGGAGACAGTGGACACGAATGAATACATGCAGGTGGAAACTGCAGATACCAGGGTTAGCAAACCCCATAAAATATACAAACTAACATTACGTATAGAGGGGGACAAGACGAGGAAAGTAAGAGGTCTCTTTTGAGATAATCTTTCGAAAGGCTGTGACATCCTGTTAGCTGAAAAACACCTGCCACCGGAGTTTATCAGGGAGTGCCCTCATGGCGAAGAAATAATTATGCCTGCCTTCTCTAATCACATACCAATTCATAAAAAATATACACTTGCAAGAAAATGGGCAGTAGCCCAAGCTCCAGCTTTATATAAAAACCATGTAGGATGGGATGAGGATTCACCTCACCACAATTCCAGTTAAAAAATCAAACCACTGCACAAAGGCAGTACCCAGTTAAACAAGAAGCTAAAAAGCAAGTCAAGGAGATTTTAGATCAACTTGAATATCAAGGGGTGATTGAAACATGCACCTCACAAAAGAACAATCCTTTGTTTCCTGTCTCCAAACCAGACAATTCATATTGTCTAGTTTTGGACTACAGACACCTTAACTCCTGTTGTAAAAGATTTGCAGTACAAAACTCACACAGTGCTGCACTAATGAATAACATTGTGTGAAAAAAAATATAAAACGACATTAGATATCTCTAATGGATTCTTTTGTCAAAACATTGCACCTGAAAGCAGGTACTTGACCGCTTTCTCAATAATGGGGTCACAAAAACACCTCTGTCGACTCCCACAGGGATTCAAGAATAGCCCAGGATTATTCTCAGCAAGGGTAACAGAGTTACTACAAATATACAACGATGAGGCATTATCCTATGCCGATGACATCTATCTCGCAGATGATGACCTGGAGACTCACTTAAAAAGAGTGAACACCATAATACTTGGGTTCGCTTCAGATTGTTACAAATTCAACTTTAAAAAGTCACGAATTTCCCATCTAACTGTCCTATTTTTAGGATATGAATTATCAAGTGAAGGCAAGAGCCTAACAGACAATTTCTTAGAGAAATGTGCTGTACTCCAAGCCCCAAAAACGCTGAAGAATTTACAATCAATACTAGGTTTCCAGATTTTCGGAAGAACATGTTCGAGGCATGTGGGCTGCTGAATTCATATCTGTGCATAGATCGCCGCCTAGTGTTGGGTCCGGATGATTGCACATTGTTGTCCTGGAAAAGTCTTCGAAGTATCACGAGATAGGTGGCTCCTCCCCTGGACTACAGTGCGCATGGGCATCCTCTCCATCCTCAGATTGTTTTTTTCCACCATTGGGTTCGGATGTACTTTCTTAACTCAAGTTCGGAATCGATATAAAACACTTTTTCACAAGGCAAAAAGGCCTTTGGGGCGTCGGTATTGTCTTTAGTTCGGTGCCACGTACTTGTTCCAGTTCTTCGAGCCGGACGTCAAAGGCCTCTTGCCTTTTTCGACACCAAAGGCCCGATCAACGCTCGACGATGGAACGGAGCCTGTTCAAACGATGCCCTGTTTGCAACTCTAAATACACTCACATCGATGTGCACCCGGTGTGCAATAAATGCCTATCCCTGGACCACAACGAGGCCAGCTGCATGGCCTGTTCTGGGTTCAGGTCAAAGAAAACACTTCGGCTTCGACGCGCTGCGAGACAGTCGCGCGGAAAATGGCGCCCGACCCGGAGAACATCTTCGATGCTGAAGACAACGAGGGCGTCGAAGAAGAGGATCCTGAACAACAGTTGGATCCTGTGTCAGAGCAGAACTCTAACTATGATGAGGACAAAGAAGAAGACTACGTCCATGATGAAGACGTTATCGAGGTAGGAGACGACGTACAGGCCATCGGAGCCGTCGATGACGACTCGAGCGATGAGCAAGGCCCAACCGCAGTCGCGGGGCCCGATAATGACACTGTACTTTCAAAGGCTCAGGTCGAGGCATCGCCGGAAGGCCTTAGCCAGGATCTTAATCCACATTCTATAGATCCCGCGTCAAGGCCCGGCAAAGAATATTTCCAAGGAGCCATCGGTCGATCAACCACAATCAGTGGTAAAATCTAAACCGAAACCAACAGACGCTAAATCGAAACCAAAACTGCTAAAGACAGTCATCGGATCGACGACTTCGGATTCATCGGATCCAATCAAATTGAAGAGTTTCATCGACCCCTCGGGGTCACAAGGGGGTGTCGGCCCGAAAATCGGGACGCCGAAGCCTTTATCTAAGGTCAAGCACGTCGCACTGACGCCGTCGACGTCGACGTCCAAAGATGGCGACACTAACAAGGGACTCAAGGCTCAGAAGACTCTTGATCCGAAGCTTCCAGCATCCAAGCCACTGGTAGTCAAGGCCTTCGAGTCGAAGACCAAAATCGACCCGAAAGAGCATGTCAAGTCGAAGCAGAAGAGCGTGCCTGCTGCGCACCAAGAGCTCGAGTCGATGCAAGGCCACAAACAAACTAGTGATAAGACGAAGTCGGTCGGATCGAAGACGGCGCCACCCTCGAAGAAGGTCAGTCCGTCTCCAATGCTTACGCCACCAATAAAGTACGGACTGCCCCCGACCACACGCCCTAAGGCGTTTGAGCCACAAAAAAGCACCGACACAGCCAAAAAGGTGTCGGTAGCCTCAAGATATCAGCCCATAGAAGAGGACGTTGTATTCCAAGCGCCCTCCTATGATAATCAGTCAAAACTATTCATCGACTCCGATTCTGGCAGACTCACTATTTATAAAAGAAAGATCATTCCAGAGAATCCTATAGAGTCATACAAGATCCCACTCAAAAAGAAGAGGGACTCTGCCGCCTCACCTGTTCTTTTTGAACCTGTAGAGTCCTATGGACAGGAATACACCTATTCTCCCACACGTACCAATGAGGATGTTGGGGAAGGATACAATGAGGAAGAATTTAATTATCCTATTGACACAGATCAAGAGGAGTCTCAAACCTGGACTGACCCTGTTGACCCTGGAGAGCCACACACCACGCCTGACACTCAGTCCAATACAGTCAAAACCTCGCCTACTGAAGATACAGCTGCGTTTAACGCATTGATTGAAAGGGCAACCAATAACCATGATGTACAAATGCACACTGACCCGGTAGAGGAAGACTTTTTGTTTGACACTTTCTCAACTTCAGAAAGATCAGTAAAGACATTACCTATGCTAAAGGGTGTCCTTAAACACGCTGGTGACATTTTCAAAGAAACCACAAGGCCAAGGGTTGTGAACCCAAGAATTGAAAGGAAATACCGGCCTGCGCCTGTAGACCCTACGTATATCAAAGGCCAGCTCCCATTGGACTCCTTAGTTGTGGCTAATGCTCGTAAGAGAGCGAACTCTCAAACAAGTGGTGATGCTTCTCCTCCGGACAAAGAATCCAAAATCTTGGAAGCTTCTAGCAAACGAGTAGCGGCTCAAGCGACAAATATTTGGAGAATCTCAAATACAAAGGCCCTATTAGCCAGATATTATAGGGCTCATTACGACACGTTAGAGCAGCTACTACAACACCTGCCTGATGTTTATAAGGAGGGAGCAGAAATGCTGATACAGGAGGCGAAGCTGATTTCAAATGCATCCATTAAATGTGCGCTAGATGCAGCAGACACACCAGCTAGGGCCATCAACACAAGTGTGATGCTCACAAGGCATGCCTGGCTACGCATCTCTGGTTTCAAGCCAGAGATCCAAACAACTTTACTCAATCAGCCGGTTAACTCTGACTTTCTATTTGGTCCCGATGTAGACACGACCCTAGAAAAAATTAAGAAAGACACTGAGACAGCCAAATCCATGGGAGCTCTGCAGTCACAACAGTTCAGGGGCGGTTCCTTTCGTCGCTCCGGTAACAGGGGAGCCTCTAGAGGTCAAGCATCACAGCAAGCCCAATACAACAAAGGAGGAACACAGACCAACTATAACAAAAACAATAAGGGTGGATACCGTGGGAACAGCTCCAAAGGCAGAAGACGAGGAAATAATAATGCCAGATCCTCCGCCACCAATAAACAGTGACCTCTTGTCACTGCCCCCAGACCGCATAACACCGGTCGGGGGAAGACTTCAGTAGTTCCTGCCAGTCTGGGAAGGCATTACCATGGACAGGTGGGTGAGACAACTTATCCAATACGGCTATTGTCTAGAACTAACCTCCACTCCACCCAACATACCCCCAAGGCACCGTCCTATGTCCGCAGAGCACATGCACTTATTGCAGCAAGAAGTCATCTGCATGCTGCAAAAAGGGGCCATAGAACTCATGCCTTTAGAACAACAGGGTACAGGGGTGTATTCACTGTACTTCTTAATCCCAAAGAAGGATGGGTCTCTCAGGCCCATTCTAGACCTCAGACCCCTGAACCAATACATCTTGTCGGAACATTTTCACATGCTCACTTTGCAGCTAGTTCTACCATTGCTTAGTCAGGGAGATTTCCTAGCAACCCTAGACCTGAAGGACGCATATTTCCACATTCCAATTCACCCAGGACACAGGAAATATCTCAGGTTCACCATAAACAACCAGCATTACCAGTTCAAGGTCCTGCCTTTCGGGGTCACTACAGCCCCCAGAGTGTTTACCAAGTGCTTGGCGACAGTAGCTGCGCACCTTCGGAGACAACACATCCATGTCTATCCTTATATGGATGACTGGCTTATCCAAGCAAAGTCAGCCCAGCAATGTTCCAGCCACATGTCCCGCACGATTCACCTCCTACACAGTCTAGGATTTTCACTGAATTACCCAAAATCTCATCTTCAACCCACACATGTACAACAGTACCTAGAAGCGAAAATAAACACTCAACAGCCCAGCAACAGCACAGCCAAACTCAGCAAGAATCAACAGCATGCAATTGCTGATTCAGAAATTCAGACCCCAACACTCACTCCCAGCGCAAGTATTTATGCAGCTGATAGGCATGATGGCCTCCTGCATCTTCATAGTCCCTCACGCGAGGCTACACATGCGTCCACTTCAGGAGTGCTTGGCACAACAGTGGAACCAGGCTCAGGGACATCTAAAAGACCTAGTGTTGGTAACCGGTCGTGCATACAACTATCTGCATTGGTGGAACACACAAAACCTTTGCAGGGGACGACCATTCCAAGAGCCTGTACCACAGATAGTGCTGAGGATGGACGCATCTCTCCAGGGCTGGGGAGCGCATGTCCTCCATTACACAGTGCAGGGACTATGGACGACGCGGCAGCAGAAGATGCACATCAACCTGCTGGAACTGATGGCAATCTTCATGGCGATGAAGGCGTTCAAATTGCATTTGTGCAACAAAGTCGTACTTATCCGGACGGACAACATGACTGCCATGTATTACATCCAGAAGCAGGGAGGGACACACTCTCCACAATTGTCACACCTAGCCCAGAGCATGTGGAAGTAGGCCATTCAAAAAAACATGTTCCTCATGGCGGAACACCTCCCAGGTAAGGACAACCAGATGGCGGACCTGCTCAGCAGGCACAGCCATCAGATGCACGAGTGGGAGATACATCCCTTGGTGCTACAACCGTATTTCCAGCAGTGGGGTCATCCAGAGATAGACCTATTCGCCACAAAGGAAAACTCAAAATGCCAAACCTTCGCCACCATGTTCCCACACCCGCAGTCTCAGGGCAATGCGATATGGATGAATTGGTCAGGCGGATTTGCGTACGCTTTTCCTCCAGCACCACTCATACCGTTGGTGGCACGCAAACTGCAGCAGCACTCAATGACACTCATCCTAGTTGCTCCAACATGGGCAAGGCAGGCATGGTAGTCCACGTTCCTAGAACTTTCAGTGGTGCCTCACCAACTACTGCGACTCACACCCAGTCTCCTCACTCAGAGCCGTGGAGACATTCAGCACCCAGATCCGCAACAGTTGAGCCTTGCAATATGGCTCCTGAGGTCATAGAGTTTGACTACCTGAACCTGCCCCCTGACTGTATGAACATTATCAAGGAGGCTAGAAGACCTACAACCAGGGCGTGCTATGCGGCAAAATGGAAGCGATTTGTCATTTATTGTTCCAATAATTACATAAATCCGCTAGATGCATCAACGCAAAACATTATATGTTATTTGTTGCATCTACACAGATGCATTCTGGCATATAGTTCCATCAGGATACATTTAGCTGCGATGGCAGCTTATCTTGAAAACAGACAGCACCTTTCCCTTTTCAAAGTGCCTGCTATTAAAGCTTTTATGGAGGGAATCAAAAGAGTAATTCCTCCCAGACACCCGCCTTCACCTGTCTGGAATATAAACATAGTTCCCACCAGACTAATGGGACCACCTTTTGAACCTCTTCACTCTTGTGAGATACAGTTTCCGACATGGAAAGTGGCCTTTCTAGTAGCCATCACATCGCTAAGAGGAGTTAGTGCGCTTCAAGCCCTAACTATTCAAGAGCCTTTCATACAGATTCATGCTAATAGGGTAGTGCTGCGTACCAACCCTAAATTTATGCCTAAGGTGCTGTCACAGATCCACATTAACCAAACGATAGAACTGCCAGTATTCTTCCCAAATCCAGATTCAGTGGCAGACCGAGCACTGCACACACTAGATGTTAAAAGAGCTCTCCTGTATTACATAGACAGGACAAAAGATTTCAGAAAAACTAAGCAACTGTTTGTTGCCTTCTCTCCACAGCACAAAGTCAACCCCATTTCCAAATCAGGTATAGCCAGATGGATTGTTAAGTGCATACAGATCTGTTATCAAAAGGCTAAACGCACATTAACAGTTCCCCCAAGAGCGCATTCCACACACAAGTTAGGGGCATCCTTGGCTTTCCTAGGTAACATGCCTCTAGAGGATATATGTAGAGCAGCCACATGGACCATCATACATACATTTACCAAACACTACTGCGTGGATGTACACTCCAAACAGCAAGCTGCTGTAGGGCAGGCTGTTCTCAGAACTCTTTTTCAGACTGCTGCAGCTGGCACAGGCAACCACCGCTAAGGAGGAAACTGCTATTTATTCTATGCACAGATATGAATTCAGCAGCCCACATGCCTCGAACGGAATATGCTACTTACCAGTATGCATCTGTTCTTGGCATGTAGGGCTGCTGACATGCATATTGCCCGCCCTCCTCCCCGGTGCCTGTCGCAGCTGTAGCACTCAGAATTATTCTCAGGCATGGTCATCACTTACTGTATCACACTCCATCTCTGCCACAATGGCGAAAAACAATCTGAGGATGAAGAGGATGCCCATGCGCACTGTAGTCCAGGGGAGGAGTCACCTATCTCGTGATACTTCGAAGACTCTTCCAGGACAACAATGTGCAATCATCCGGACCCAACACTAGGCGGCGATCTATGCACAGATTTGAATGTCAGCAGCCCTACATGCCAAGAACAGATGCATACTGGGAAGTAGCATATTCCACATACTAAATTATGCAGAGAGAGTTAAACCTCTCTATGAATTGATAAGACCTGATTTCAAACCAATAAATTGGACTCAGAAACACACAGAAATTTTAAGATCACTACAAACAGACATGGTAACTAAAACAAAATTGCAAACTCGTGAAAACACCCGCAATCTTGTAATCCGAGTCACCCCAGGAAGATGCGGATTCACATACCTGACCTCTAATGAGGGAGAAACGGTACCTATAGCTTACAAATCACATTTGTACACTAAAGCTGAAATGAAATCCAGATCTACAGAAAAAATTCTGATAGCGGTTCAAACTGCTGTAGCAAAAGAAAGAGCCCAAGCCCAAGGCAGAAGGATAACTGTTTTTACAGCAGAATCAGCCCTTGAGGCATTAACGTGCACACGCAATCTTAATGCTGTGGCATTAGATCCAGAATGGATACAATGGGAAAATTCTCTTGCTGCAGAGGACGTGAAATACTATTTTGACCCGAAACTGAAGAAACTAGATGATCAAGAGTACGAACAAAAATATCCTCTGCCAATAGAAATTCTGCCTCTAGAAAAGTACACTTGTGTAATCTACATGGACAGATTTGCACAACACTACAATGTAGTGGAAAAATCTTACTAAGCAGCGTGCGTGATTGTTAAAGGTCGCTGGCGCTCTGGTAAATTCAGACCAATGATTACCAAAATTGAATCAATCAGAAACTGTTCAGCTCAGCGAGCTGAAATAAGATCTTTAAAGATGGCGCTTGAAAATGCCGATCGTGAATTCCCGACACTAATAGTGTGCGATTCGCATTTCTGCGTCAAGTCTTACAACAGTGACATGCAGACATGGAGCAAAAATGGTTACAAAGATGACACAGGTGCCCCAATAAAGCATAAAATGCTTTGGGAACAAGTAGTTCTTTTAAAGAAAGAACTACAGAAGACTCACGTGATACACGGACTGAGTCATCAACGTGATGGCGTTCACGTTGCAGGGAATTCATTGGCTAACACAGCCACAGCGGAAGCAGTTCAACCCGCTTCCGTAGCCACTGAAAAGCGTTCAGAAAAACACATAGATGGGGAAACCATGCTGGCGGTAAAAGCCTCATTAAAAAGCAGTTATGCAGCATTACCTCTCAACTATCCACTCAGTAATACATACATAATTGATGCAAACTCCGTTCCGTTTGCTCAAATCCCTGGAGTGGGGGATAGAGTAATTCCAAACACGAACCGGAGAGTTTTCTTGATTGAAAGTGCACACATGGGACTGGGTCCGAGGCACCAAGAGATCTTGAAATCTTTAGTAGAATTACAATCAGAGTACTGGTGGCCGGGAATGAGCGTGCAAATTTACAAATTTGCAATGGATTGTCCAGACTGCAACAGAGATCGCAGCTGTGAACCGGACCAGACTACTGCCCGGACATCTTTGTTAGAAAGCTTCAGGCTTTCTATGGTACAGAAATCCAACCAGAGAAATACGTCCCAATAATTATTAAGACAAATTAACTTGAATATGTAGACCAGCAGCATTCGGCTGACGCCAGAACTGTTATAAAAAGATTTGCTAGTCTTTATCGGCATATACGCAATTGGCATGCTACATTCTGATCAGGGTCCTGCGTTTAGCGTTCGAGCTTACAAAGAGGCCATGAACAGCATGGGCATTGCATTGCGGTACTCTTCTCCCTTCCATCCTGAGGGAAAATGCGGTAGTGGAAAGAAAAAAACGGGACATAAAGCAATCTATAACGGCAAGGGTATTAGGTTCGGGTGATGGGTGGGTCAAACATTTAACAAGTGTCCAACGTAGTCTTAATAATCTGCCAAGAAATTCTCTAAAAGGTCTCACTCCATACAAACTATTGTTCGGTACTAGAATGCTAATTCAGGATCTTGACTGTCACACTTCAGTGGTAGAAGAAAAATGCTTTGATATCAAAGACTGTTTGGCTGTTTTACAGGATCTAAATGAAACAAGAAAAAGCCTGAGTAACATAACATTGAAACAACAGCCGACAACCACTGAAGAAAAACCACCTGTCCCAGCAAGACCTGTTTGGATTCCAAAGAATGGGGATCTGGTCAGAGAGAAGATCGCGGTGAAGAAGGAATTTGGGCCTTCTTACAGAAAAGCTGTACCTGTCTTAGCCATCATCGGAACGAGATCAGTTGTACTACCGCCTCTTGCTGGTAAAAAGGATAACCGAGTTGTATCCATCGACCTGGTAAAACCACAATCATGTGGCCAATAATAAGTAGTAGGCCCAGTGGACTCCCAAGAAATAGCAGAATACTGAAATTTGCTACAATCCAAGAGGCTCATGCTGAGAGACTAATCAAATTTGATAAACCTGCCGTGAATAAAAAAGGACTATGCAATAATGCCATGGAACTTGTGCCTCTTGAAACCCAAATTGCAACAGTTCGTCAAGAAACACCAATCTACAATGATGTAGCCTCTGATTATTTTAATGAAACAAAGAAAAATGCAAAAGCAAATGAAATTCCGGAAAAAATCCCAACAATTGACAGAACTGCATCTGGCTACTTCATCAACTTCGACGACTTCTCAGAAAATCCAAGTGAGCATGAAGAAACACCTGTAACAAAAACTTTCAAAGACAAAATAATTGAACTTTCTCTCCAACTAAAAGAAACATATCTGATTTCACCATGGATTGAATTTTGGATTGTGTTAGGTGAACTTACTCTCCTGCTTTGGCTCATCATGGTTCAATGTTTGGGAAAATTCATTGATGGAAAATATAGTACAATGGACACAGCAAGTCAGAACATCAACTTGGTCCTGAAGCCTCACACATCCTCCCACATCGAGAAAAGAGAACTGTCACCAGTAAACATCTCAGCAAAACCAATACCCGGTGGGGTAGCATGGGACAGAACTGATTATGACATTTTTGGCCCGGTTGAGCTCTTGAAGTATCCACACCAGTTCAAGGTTTCATTAAGGGACTTTGTGACACCAAGTACTTTCTCTGATGATTGAGACTTTGAAAACATTAATAATATGATGTCAGATTTAGTAATGTCAGCCAAATGTACTGAACATGATTACTTACAGGGTTCATCGAATTATGAAGAGTTATACTGTTATAACCACTTTGGTGATCACTATTTGCATAAAACTGCACAGCCTAGAAATGTTTTATCTTATAACCAATAGGAACACTGTCCAACACCGCCAAAAGGCAGCTCGAAAACATTTTATGAGAAAATCCAGTACTTCTCAGGGTTTTACAACAGTGATCCAAAAACGTTTCATTTTAAAATGTTAAATAGGACAGGAATGAAAACAATGTTGACAAATACTAAATTGATTTATTCTGAAAATTTTTATGACAAAATGTCTACATTTGGTTTCAATTTTGGAAAAACAACATTGAAACAAAAACGATTTGGGGTACCAAAGAATGGCAAGTATAAGGCCTAGAAGCATTATTAAGGGCCAGCATGATCCCAGAACGAATGATATTGTTGAATGACACAATTCAACAAACTACTTGTCTTGGTTTAGGTAAGATAAAAGACTTAAATACACCGTCTATATTCCGAAATCCATAACTGATAGTGATAGCACTACAGATGTGGAGATAAACATAACCCATATTTTTCACCAAAACAGAACACACCCTGATTGGAAAAAGTGGTTGATCTGGCCAACAGACACAAATAACTGTCAAGATAGATTCCTGAACAAAACACAGGTGTTCAAAATGACCAGGCCAGACCCAAGATACTCCCAGAGACAACATCCAGGGATAGTTACTGCCAAGAGTATATACCTGCAGGCCGGTATGAAAAGTTGGGTAAAGAATACATCAAATCAACATGGGATTTACCCTATACACACAGATGTTATAGTGAAGGGAAAACTGATGTATTCCCTAGTGGTAACAAATGTAAAAAATCACTAAGCGGTACACTTCTGTGTCAAGGTATTAACTTGCATGGAGCCTGCAAAGGGTCTTCAAATAACCTTTCATGTCACCTGCATGGCACGCCTGCAAAACAGATAGAGTCATTTTTCAAACAGCTTAGTAACGGGAGTTACATTTTAATAAGTGACCACAGCTGTTGTGGGATGCTGCTAGGGAAAGCTTATCTCGTGACCGTAACTTCCAGCGTCGTTTGCTGTATGCAAGTATTGTATCCACACAGTAATCCAGATATGGGGGCTGCGTTATGGCCTTCATTGAATATCTCTTCTATTCGAATTGATACTTTAAGCAGAATGAAGTCTATTCTTTTACAGACAACTGTGCCTCTAACGTCATCCAAAGAAATGTATGATCTGCAAATGGCAAGGACATCGGCAGAGATACATTCTCTTTTATCGACAAATTGCCCCGCGCTTTTCGCAGAAATGTTGAGCCAAATCTTAAACATGTCTGATACCAGTGGCATCGTACATGTATTTAAGACAGTTTTTTCGTGACTGTTAGCACCCTTTGAAACAGTTCTGGGCATCTTCCCGAATTTTGTCCATTCTGTCTTTGGCGGCCTACCATTAATCTTGGGACTCGTGGCAGGAATTTAATTTTTGTTCCTTCTGCTCCGATATGGCAAGCCAATCCACAGATAAGACCCTAGCAATGATGGAAGGAACGATCCTAGCAATATGATACCGAGACCGTATCACTAAGGTCCTCGGATTGGCCCGGCTAAGAGATCTAAGTACAACCTGGTTTCTTTCATTTAGACCAATCTGGCAGGATTGCATCTTACCTGTGCTTCGATGTCTGCTATGTGGAGAAGAATGCGTTTTAGACATCTGTCTTACACTACCATCAGCAGTACCAAAGGATATCGATACTTTGCTAGGTCCGGTAACGACTCATGCATCGTGTTGTCCCCAGCGGCTACCTATTCTGATGACGGCATTCGTTGAGACTTCACCACTACGAGTAGGTGGCGGTGAGGTACGAGAGGAAAGCAGCACCATACAGGTACAACCTTCTGTGAGCATTGCTGATCCAAACATCGATGATAGCAATCACGCTCCAAACTGCACAGTCGCAGCATTTTCAAACTTGGTCGAACTTTCACCTGATGTTGTAGACCATTTTTTGGGTCTGATATGATGTTCTCTCCAGTCAACGAGAATAATCCTTAAAAACAATGATCACACAGCGTTCCCGGAACTCTGAATTTGGCCTTCAGTTTTGATAAACAAAGCTACTGCAAAAATGTGGAACTATTTTTTTCCCTGAAAACGAAATTATTTTTTCCATTTCCAAAATATTTACCTTTTTTTCTGGCACATGGTACTCTGCTTAAAGTAGAACTATTCTTAGAAAACAGAGTTTCTATTTTTAGGATACTAGAGACAATATTTTACCTCAGCCTCTAGCACATACACCATTTTGTATAAATATGTGATGGAATGTTCTCGACCTTCTTTTCTGTATTCAGAGCCTTTTCATGTGTAAATTTTCGCAAATCATTCAGCTAATATATATATGCATTTTAATGAATGATGACACTGCTTGAAAAGCGTACAGTACCAATACTCATTTTTCGTGTATTTACCATATACCATTTCAAATGCAAAATATGTATTTTGGGGTGGGTTGAAAACACACATGCATTGTTACATGTTTATTATTGCTTAGTTTTTTTAGTAATGATGAACATTAATCCGTGGAGTGGGTGTTGTATTTCTATCTAGGACCCTAATTCGATATTCCCGATTCATGCCCTTGTGCGGTTCTAATCAATTATATCCTTACAAAGGCATAAGAATCATTTCCATATTCAGTAATAGCCCATGCAGTCCAAAGCACAGCACGGCTACTCCCATTGACTCCTAGAAAGCACAAGCGTTCTTTAAACAAACCACGCCTCCAGCAGCCCGGGAAATTCCCCCCTCCTTTTGTTTTGATTTGAACAAGAACTCCTGGAGTCCAGCAAGAACTGTTAGTTCTTAGTGACGTCTTATGTCCCACCTTACGTCAAACCCAGCACCTTTCAGGTATAAAATACCAACAGATACCTTAAGCAAACACACAGTGGTTTGGAGCAGAGCGGCTATCTACTTGCCCGAGAGCCCAGCTGATGTAAGAGCCCATGGAAGCCGCCCCTCCCCTTTGACGCGCTGGAGAAGCTACTTTTTCTCACACCGAGAAAATCCAGCTCCAGTGTTCCCGAGTCATCCTTGCGGGTTGCCGGGAGATCGAGTCCTGAAGAAAGAGATACCAGACCTCCCACATTCTATTACCAAGGTACGGACCTGACTAAACCCTTAAAGAGAAATCTTGATTCAGATCCTTGGCAAAAACAATCTTAACCAACTTAACTTAAACTGCTACTTACTTACTCCTTCCCAAGTGTTAGGCTTAGGTCAGGTACATCGGGGTAGGCGTAGTTAGAAGCACCAATTGAGTACGTTAGTCGTTGGTTTTATGTATGTATATATATATTTTATCTATTTTAAAGTATCATATGGCTAAGAAACCATATCTATGCTTTTACAGTATTATTTCGTAATACTACTTTTACTGTACGCACTTTACTTCATAATAAGTATTGCAATTGTGGCAATTCATTTCTCTTGCATGAGAAAGAAGACTGCTCAATAAATACCACCTTTTATTGAAAACGCCCGTCTCTCTATTTCTCTGCACTCTGGTGAAACTAAGTATGCACGATTGACTGAGTGAAATAGCTGCCTATTGTTTTCATACGACTGTAGAGATACACTCTATTCTGAGGGAGCAAAGTTGTCATGTTTGTACGGTTGTCAGAAGTTAATCCCTTCTTGTCTAATCTGGAGAGTTAACTCTTTCCTGAACATTCGAGAAAGTTTCTAGTGACCTCTGAGCTAGCTGGCGAAACTAATTAAGTCTAATATAGTCAGTAGAGACCTAGTCGACCTCAGTCCTCCGTCTACACTGCTGTTTATATTATTCCATTGCGCAGAGCCTATTGGGAATATAGGAACTACACTACAATTTCTCACGCGCAGTGGATGGTGTAAGGTCAGTGTTACCTAGCGCTGCCTTTTGGATAATTTTTAATTTTATTTTCGCTTTGCCTGCCTTTTTAAAACAAACTTTGGAAACCTTCTGTGCTTTAAAACAGTACCTGCTCACACTTTCGCTCTGAAGGGGCGCTCTCACCTCGTTCCACCGCAGGGCTCCTACCCTGATTGTTGTGGAGGGTGACGTGCATTGTACTTCGGCAGAACCACTTACAGCTGGCGGGGCTCGGTGGAGGTGTGCTCTGACGGTCACATGACCTAGAGTTCCACCCTACTTGAAACCTGCCATTTCTCACGCGCAGCGGATGGTGTAAGGTCAGTGTTACCTAGCGCTGCCGTTTGGATAATTTCTAATTTTATTTTCACTTTGCCTGGCTTTTTAAAACAAACTTTGGAAACCTTCTGTGCTTTAAAACAGTACCTGCTCACATTTTCGCTCTGAAGGGGCGCTCTCACCACGTTCCACTACAGGGCTCCTACCCTGATTGTTGTGGAGGGTGACGTGCGTTGTACTTCGGCAGAACCACTTACAGCTGACGGGGCTCGGTGGAGGTGTGCTCTGACGGTCACATGACCTAGAGTTCCACCCTACTTAAAACTAATGGCATTTCGCTGGTGCAGCGGGCGTGCCACAGGCGCGCCAAAGGCACGCCCAAGGTAAGCCCATCTGCGCCCGTCCGCGCCCAACCGGGTCCAGGGGCCACGACCCCTGCCCGATATCCTGCAGAACGGATTGTCTATTTTGCTGATCAGCTCCATGCTCTTAGGCCCCATGAGAACCAAGGCTGTACTTTGCTCCAATTGGACAGATTCTGCTCCAGTTTTTGGCCCATGTGCAAATTCTTTTTTGATTCCCCACAATCATGCTTCCTCTTTGCGCCCGCGACGAAGGCCAACCCCTCATCACCTACCCAGTTCACCTTAAACTTCACCTTTCTCAGTCTCAATTGCCGCTCCTTACCCAAGCACAAAAGGGACATCTATGATCTAATAACTGACAAACAGCCTGACGCCCTATTCCTCACAGAGACCTGGCTACATGAAAGCTCTGTCCCTGACATCGCCGAAGCTTTACCACCCAATTATGCTATCTTCAAGAAAGATAGACTAAATAAAATCGGAGGTGGCATAGCAATAATCTTTAAAAACACTCTACAATGTAAATTCGACCCTCTAAATTTCCCTAACTGTGAGGCTGCCCTCTTCAAACTTTCTCTACACCCTAATTTCACCTTCTCAGGCTTGTTAGTTTACTGACCACCTGGCCCTTTGGACTCGAGGGCTCTATCATTCCCTAATCTAACAGCCTCTCTCCTCCTGAACTCTAAAAACGTCTCAATCCTAGGTGACCTAAATCTACATCTAGAGGACCCACATAACTCAACGAGCAGCAATCTTATAGCTGATCTAGCTGCCATGAATATCACGCTCTGTAACTCAGGTCCCACGCACAGTGCCGGCCATCTTCTTGACCCGATCTTTTCCCACTTTCCCTATATTCACTGCACTCCCGCACTTCCTTTGCACTGGTCTGACGACTTCTTATCCAAATTCAGTTTCGCCCCCCCTATTGCCCCTACCTCCCCAGCTCAACCCTTTATGTCTGCAGAAGAGATTGGAAAAAATTAGATATAAGCACCCTTAATCAGGTCCTGGACTCATTTTCTCCTTCAACTCTCTCCAATACAGACACCACTCTAGGAGATATAGAAACTGTATCAGGAAAGGTTGATGATTGGCTCGAGGGTGCCATCCCCTTTCACAGAAAAAAACGAAATGACCATAGAATTCCAGCTCCCTGGTTCAGCGAACCATTAAAAGCTGTAAAATCCAAATGTAAGCACCTAGAACGGAGTTGGAGGAAAGACTATTCCCCCTGAAGCCAGGGATGCCTATAAAAAAGAATAAAACAATATCACAAATTATGCGCTTTAGCTAGGGCTAGCTTTGCCTCTAAAACTATCTCTGAGGCCACTGACCAATCCAAAACTCTTTTTGGACTGGTCAAAGAACTGGCGGGCTCCGAGGTCACAGCTAAACCGCCTCCCCTGAACAACAACCAGTGCGAAGAGCTCGCCCAATTCTTCACAAAAAAAATCGAAAGTATTTACCAGGATATAGCCAACTCTTTTTCAAATATGACCCAGCACTCACAGACAACCACTTCGAATACCACTACCTGCTTCGTAATGTCTGACTTGCCTGGCATTACTGCACACCTGGATTCATGGCCACTTCTCAACTTGGACGCCCTGATAAATATTTTAGGTAAATTAAAATCTGGTTCACCCAAAGATCCACTCCCCATCCCAATATTAAAACAACTTGACAACTCCCATTTATCCATGATTTGTAAAACCCTTAACCTTTCCCTGCAAGATTCTACTGTCCCGTCTATTTGGAAACACGCCATGGTGACACCTCTCCTGAAAAAGCCTACGGCAGACCCAAGCGTCCTATCCAACTACCGCCCTATTTCTCTTCTGCCAGCCTTTTCTAAGATTCTTGAGAGGCACATTCACTCCCATCTCTCCCAGTTCATAGAATCTATTCATATTCTTCATACCTCGCAATCCGGCTTCAGAACCGTTTTTTCCACCGAAACACTACTGGGAGTTATGGAGAATCTGCGTCACCACCTTGACAGAGGAGATACAGCTGCGCTTATATTACTTGACCTCAGCGCAGCATTCAACAGTATCTCACATACCAACTCAAAAGACATTAACCTCACTGGGCATCTGCGGCCCAGCACTGAACTGGCTCTCCTCTTTCCTCACACATCGCACGTTTCAAATCTTCTCGAACACGGCAACTTCCAATATTCATGCTTTACCCTATGGCATTCCCCAGGGCTCTGTGCTCAGCCCCCTACTTTTTAATTTGTATTTCAGACCATTGGCTCATATCGCCAAACATGCAGGTCTCACCCTATTCAGGTAGGCTGATGACACTCAGATCACATTCTCCCTTTCAAACCATGGTCCTAGCTCCACCTCCCTCCTGCAGTCAGGCTTAGGGAAAATTGCCACCTGGATGAACAACAATCTCCTTAAATTGAATGGTGGTAAGACCGAAGTACTGATTCTGGGACAAAGACAAGACCTATGGAGTTCTAGACATTGGCCTGCCGTGTGGGCACCCTCCCTCTCCCATCAGACCATGTACGTAATTTGGGTTTTACCATCGATAATGCCTTGGCCTGTACCAACAGGTAAGCAATGTCTCGGCCACCTGCTTTACAATCTTGCGGTGGCTCAGGAAAATCATCTGGATGCTGCCAAGCGACACCCAAAAATCCGTGGTCCATGCCCTTATAACTTCCCGGCTGGACTACGGAAATGTTCTCTACCTAGGTGCTAACAAGACAGTGATAAGACGATTAATGTTGGTACAAAACGCCGCTGCAAGGCTATTATGCAAAATTCCCACAACAGCCCACATCTCTGGACACCTCAGAGAATTGCATTGGGTCAGGGTAGAGAGCCGCATTAAATTCAAAACCCTGAGCTACATGTTTAAAATCAAATTGGGCTCAGCTCCACTGTACCTACAATCCCTTGTTCGTCCCTACACTCCTTCTCGTCACCTTCGGTCCTCATCCCAAGGTAACTTTAATGTACCGAGAATCAAACTCGCTAGGATGGGTGGCAGATCTTTTTCCTACCTAGGCCCCACACTCTGGAACTCTCTCCCCCTGGTGATCCGCAAAGAAACTAGTTACATATGCTTTCGCAGAGGCATTAAGACCTGGCTTTTCAACCAATAACGCTGTTCACTGTGTTAAACGTTAGGTTACTAAGCACTTTGCCCATCCAGCGCCTGGAAATCCTTTTTGGGTAGCTGTCGGGCTTAACAAGCTTAATAAATAAATAAATAAATACAATGAAAGCGACCGCGCTGTGTTTAATGATCCACGACGAAGAATGCAGCTAGCACCCTGCCCGCTGCTGTTCGCTCGACAGCTGGATGCCATGGGAGTGAAAAAAACAAGCGCAGATGCTAAACTGAAAGCGTCCACGCTGTGTTTAATGATCCACAATGAGGAATGCAGCTGGCACCCTGTGCGCCGTAGCTCTCTCCCGACAGCTGGATGCCGTGGGAGTGAGCATTTACAGAAAAGGTGGGACATGCACCCGACTTTGGCCAATTGCGTGCTTTCATTTGAAGTCACACGCAAAGGCTAATAGAATGTGTGGAAGTTGAAAAACCACACGGACAAGTTTCGAGAAAGTCTGGAGTGATTCCAAGAGGCCTCCCCATAGAGCAGCGCATGCGCGAGGCTCAACCTAAAAAGCATTCAATGTTTAAAAAAATTTAAAATCGGACTGTGATGAATGCGTTACCATTATATAACTCTCTATTCCTCTAGTCATTGATTGTACTAGAAGCAAGCAAATGCAGTGTTGTTTTATGTTTTCGTTAATAAATGTTTCTGTAGCAGCTCACATTGCAGAGATTTGGAAAAGCAAATAGTCCCTTTCTGTGCGGTATAGAAACCGAGAGACTGAGTTCAGTGGGTCAGTCCCGTGAGTGTGGGTATGTGATCAGAAACGTGGCTAATAAGAAGAACATTTACAATAAATATTTTGTTATACTGTACTGCCACATTCATATAGCACTTACTACACCTCGATGGGGCCTTGAAGCGCTAGCCTCCATGGGCAGAATACTACACCGCTTAGGGAGTGTGGTTGGAAACCTTGTGTCTTTGTTTTCATCCTGTGTGGGAGAAGAGTTTCCCTCTTGTGCATAAGAGCCACCCAGGTGCAGATGATGGATGAAGACATGTGCAAGAGAGTTGCACAATTAATGGTTTTCAGCAAACTCGTGCACCAGCTGCCTCCCCCTCAGTCTATAAACGGCACCACCCGTGGCACCCCTGACCAGTCTGGCACCAAGACGCCCTGGCTCAGCCTGTCAGACAGTCAGTGGGCAGCACCTGACTCTCGGCAGAGATGAGCCAACTCAACAGAGTGAAAATTAGAGCTTAACTGATGGCTCAAAGGTCATGATCAGTTCAGGGGCACGGGCTGGGGGGTTTAACTACTAGTGCAAGTAGTCTGCGGTGGCACGGCACTGTGCTGCAAGCGGTTTTACTTGTGTGAAAGTGTCACTCGAAGTGTCACACAGTTAGCAATGGTATGTCACTCAAACGTTCATTGAAACCAGCAAAATGTAACACAAGATTAATGTTAAAACTTGGCAGCTATACGGGTCCCAGAGCGCTCTTCCATTTCTGGGACTTTGCAGCAGTTTTAAGATCTTCTTAGAGTTTCTTGTTGCTCAAATGGGTGTAATTTCTGATATATAGGTTTCCTTCACTTTCACTGTTTGATTTTGTGACTCATAGTCGCTAAATGTCACTCATAATTATACTGAAATTATGCAAATGCCACGGCAAAGCAATCTGAAACCTTGGCAGCTATGCCGTAACATGTGTGACATTCGGTCTGTGCGCTCTGTAGAAGGGCACGGATTGGATGAACATAGGGTGACCAACCGTTCGTAAATTTCATGGACTGCCCGTAATTTGGGCCTCTTGTCCGTTGTCTGTGAAGGTTTCTTTCACTGACGCCTTTTGTCCGTAATTTCAGCTGCCCCCTGCTAGCAGTCTGAGAGTCCTGTAACTCTCACTGCAGGGGTCAGCTCACGCTCCTGCTGTGATCTGTGGCCTGCAGTAGCCCCTCCCCGACCTGGCACAGATTGCTATCAGGCCCATTATCATTCTGTATGTTGCCCTAATTATCACATACAGAATGATAATTGGCCTCTCTGCCCAGTGACCGCATTTCGGGTCCAGTGTTTTTTTCCAGTGGGGGTGAGGAGGGAATCGAAACGTCCTGATGAAATAAATAAATAAAACCCTTTCAGCATCTCTGAGGTTTTAACTATTACATGCCTGCTGGAAACAACGTTAGTGCTTTAATGGGGGCTTCTGAAGAGGTTTGTCATGAGTCCTTGAAAATGGTAGACGTATATAGTGTGACGGGCATCTCTGTATGGAAAGGGTTACAGTATAATACGCAATGTGTCTTTGGCATAATAAGAATGTCAAGTGTTGGTAAAGCAATAACGTGGAAGGGGCCATGGTGTCTCCAAAAAAAGAACAGACTGTGTGACAAAGGATCCGTGCAAAGGCACTGTCACAAGGGACTCTGCAAAGTGGGAAAGATAAACCGGGTGTCCTTGGAGGTCTTGTCACAAATGACTTGTGCTGTTTTTATGACATCATATGCTTTTAGGGCTACAATGTTAGAAGCATGAAGTAGGTGAGTGAGCGCTGTACCTGTTTCAAAGCCCTCTGTGGTAAATACGTTGAACCAAAGAGAAATTAACTGCTTTATTCTGTACATTATAAAGTGTCCCTTAAAGTGTCACAGAGAATGTATTTAACTGTCACACATAAGCAAGCTGCAGAAATGGAAATGTTACTCATAACGAAACTGAAAACTTGGCAGATATGTGAGTAAAACACTTCAAACAATTTAAAATATGGGTGATAGCTTTTTGTTTAGTGTTTTTTTCATTGATTGGCGAGTTTCTGCATGTAAGTCTCTTTGGGGGGATATGTGAATGGTTGCAAGAATGTATTAATGGGTGAGGATAGATGGATGGACAAGTTTATTGGTGGGTAGATGAATGAATGCAAGAGGAGATGAGGTGAGTGCACAGATGAATGACATGGTGGCTGAGTCAATGGATGAGTGTGTGCATGTATGAATGAGTGCTACTTGGATATATTAGTGAATGAATAGTAGAAAACATGGATCAAGGAATAACTGTGTGCATGCAGAGATTACTAAGAGCATGAACAGATCGATGGCTGAATAGATTAAGCGATTGTATTGATGGACAAATGAGTGTGCAAGCAGATGAGAGAATGGATGAGTTAAGTAAGTGCCTGAGCTGAGCTCTGCACTTCAGTCACAGTCTGCACAAAGTTGAGTTCAGCGTCAGTGAGGCTGGTTCAGGCTCCACTCGGGGGCCTCTCACACATCCTACTGCCCTTCCATTTCTGGTGCTGGGTGTAATTTTTGATATTTATATCTTTTCCTTGTCTTCATTGCTTGATTTTGCTCCTCCTGAAAAAGTGTCACTCATAGTCTTTGAATGTCACTCAAAATTGCACTGATCTGAAACCTTGGCAGCTATGGGAATGTAAGATCTGAGAAGTCTTCAGCTGTGCTTCACTTTTTGTTTTTTTGAATATGCAAATGCAGGTGTGTTTGACTCGCATACACAACAGATGCAGGGAGTGCAAGGTTCTCTCAACCTAAAACAAACTTATTTTGACTTGTGCTTGTGTTGGTTGTCTATTTACTTATGCACTATTGCGGGACTTCCTCTGATGTTTATGCAAAATGTACCTTTTGTCTGGAATTTTCGTCCTGAATTCTGACCTTCTGTCCTGAATTTTTGTCCTGAATTTTGACCCTTTGTCCTGAATTTTTGCACTCACTGTCCTGAATTTGCACCTATGCTAGTTGGTCACCCTAGATGAACATGTAGTCCAAACAGCTAAATGCAGTGGCGTCACTAGGGGGCTGCGGACCGCACCGGGTGACACCATCATATGGGGTGACACCTTCGATTCTGTCTCTGACTCTGCTATGATTATTGTCCAGTTACATTTTAGCTATAATATGACGTAGACGACGTTGGAAACGTCATTCACGTGACGTGACCGCTCCGGACCCGCAGTTTTCATCAGCCCGCCCACGCCCACAACTACAAATGCTTGAAATGTAAGCACTGCCACTGCTGTTTCTTTTTCCAGGCGGTCCAGCATCATCTCATCACCAGCAGCAGGTAAGGAAGCGCGACTCCTCTGTGGCTGTAGCAGACAGCTCCCCGTTTTATTGGCTGCTGCGTGTAATCTGCGACTACTAAGGGCGACAAGGCCACACATGGCTGGGGGAAGTTGACTACCTCTATTACAACTCTTTCTAAACCTGCTGACGGCCACTGTCATACTCCTCCTTTGTGTAACTCTCCAGTCACGCAAGGCTGGAAAGCAGGGCACGAGTGCAATGGCTTGGCATGGGGCCCTGGTCACTCATCAAAGCTAGCAAATAGAGCTCACCAGAGCCACAGATGTTAATTTTTAGGACTAGAAATGAATGGTTTACAGCTTAAGACTCAGCGAGCGCGGGGATGCGATAATACAACCCCTGTTTACGGGGAGGCTTTCTGGGGGAAGGAAAAGCCTGCAGTCATTTCAGAATGTCATCACCATCTAGTGTGAAGCTTTATATGCACGAAACCCCCTGCCAACCCCTCCCCCTACCCTCCACCCCTCACCAACAATTCTGCGATGACAAACTACATTTGCCAATACTAGGCCACAAACTATAACGTAGTATGGAGACACGGCAGCCATCTGGAATATTTGTGTATAACTTTGCACATGGCCCACAGCATCTTTGGTACCAAATCAGGATACAATGTTGATGCAGTCCTAAAACAAGCATTGGAGGAGGAGGGATGAACGGCTGACTCGGACCCACCCACGCCGCCGCTGTGCTTCCTGTTTCCGTGTTTCCGTGTCCAGCCACGCCCATGCAGCAGCCGCCGCTCCCTCGCTAGCTGTCTCACGATCACCAGCGCTGCGAGGCATGCCGAGGTGAAGAGACGCTGACCGCCGAGTGCAGAGAGGTGCGTGGGCTTTCCCTGTGACGGCAGGCAGCCGCACTGGCCCTGGAGTTCTACGGGAAGGAGGAGCGCGCTGGTCCTGCGGCCCCCGAGGTTTGGCAAGAGCCGTGCTAGCCCCGCGGGAAGGGAAGAGTTTTGCTCTGCCTTTTCCCGGCGCCCGTTTTGCTCTGCCTTATCCCATTCAGCAATTGGGGTAATCAAAAGTGACGTTGACTGTGCTGGAAAAGTGAAAGTGATTGAGAGCACCGCAAAACACCGCTGGGGGTCCTACATAATGGGCGGCGAACTACCAGGAACCGGGGACACTGGATGTTGACTACAGACGCTGGACGCTCTGCGAGGTAAGGCGCGCTGGGCAGGGCTCTACCCAGTTCGCGCTCGCTTTTCTTGCACCGCGCCCTTCTTGTGACCCCTCATTTACTGGTGCGCTGCGGGGGAAAAAAAAAAACGCTTTATTCTATACCCTCTCACTTGTTGGTCTGATGATTCCGAACCTTGAACTTTTGAAGTCATGAAGGTGCTAGGCTGGCTTCTGTAATACTGCGATATTCCTATATCCTTATATTTGCATTGAGGAGATCTGGACATTAGCTTGTTGCTGTCAGGCACAGTTTTGATGGGAGAAAAATCCTCTCGCTCAAATTTCTTAGGGCAAAGTCCAGTGCACCTTATAAACCCACGCTTGCGAGCTACGAATTCTGATGGCGGCAAGAGCGAGGGGCAAACAGTCCAAGCCAGAGTTGGGAAAGGAGGTAAAACTCCCTATTTCGACCAGCTAACCATCAATTATAATGGGGGAGAGAAAAACCAGAAGGAAAAATCAACAAAAAGAAGCTTTAAAACAGAAAGCAATGGAACTCAATGATCAAATTAGGAAAACAAGTATAATGTATTAAGGAAACAGATGGAGGAAGATAATGATGTCAACGAGGACAATGAACAGGAAGAGGGTGAAGAGGATGAAGAGGCAGAGAGCCCGACCTTGTCGGAACTGTCAGCAGAATTGAGCTTGCTCGCTGTTGGCGACAAGGGTGAGGAGGATGGGAAAGTTAAGGAAACAAAAACGGACCATGGGGGGAAAAACGTGGAAAAAATGGTCAATGTGGACAAAACGGTTAAGGCTGCTAATACGTCTCCTTCTTTGCGTCCTGAGAGTCAATCTACCCCCAAACAGTACCCACTCCTTTCAAAACCTCTTCTGCAGCAGGGACAACTTTCGAGTACTCCTACACGAGGGGAGATAAAACAAGGGACCTCAAGTGCCACTTTAGAGCCGGTTGCCTCCAACACGGTAGGGAGAGCAAGTAGCCCTACAATGCAAAAGTCACCGCAGAAGACACCAATACCAAACACTGCAGGGGCAACAAGGCCAGAAGGAGTAGCAGCATTACCCACTACTATCTTTCCGGATGCAGCCCCTCCCTTATACCCCCTGTTGTCGCTGACCACAAGCTCAAGCTCAAGCCCAGCCCCAAGTAGCAAGCAAACTACAACAGCTCCAAGTCAAGGGTAATCGAAAGTGACGTTGACTGTGCTGGAAAAGTGAAAGTGATTGAGAGCACCGCAAAACACCGCTGGGGGTCCTACATAATGGGCGGCGAACTACCAGGAACCGGGGACACTGGATGTTGACTACAGACTCTGGACGCTCTGCGAGGTAAGGCGCGCTGGGCAGGGCTCTACCCAGTTCGCGCTCGCTTTTCTTGCACCGCGCCCTTCTTGTGACCCCTCCTTTACTGGTGCGCTTCGGGGAAAAAAAACGCTTTATTCTATACCCTCTCACTTGTTGGTCTGATGATTCCGAACCTTGAACTTTTGAAGTCATGAAGGTGCTAGGCTGGCTTCTGTAATACTGTGATATTCCTATATCCTTATATTTGCATTGAGGAGATCTGGACATTAGCTTGTTGCTGTCAGGCACAGTTTTGATGGGAGAAAAATCCTCTCGCTCAAATTTCTTAGGGCAAAGTCCAGTGCACCTTATAAACCGACACTTGCGAGCTACGAATTCTGATGGCGGCAAGAGCGAGGGGCAAACAGTCCAAGCCAGAGTTGGGAAAGGAGGTAAAACTCCCTATTTCGACCAGCTCTCCATCAATTATAAAGGGGGAGAGAAAAACCAGAAGGAAAAATCAACAAAAAGAAGCTTTAAAACAGAAAGCAATGGAACTCAATGATCAAATTAGGAAAAACAAGTATAATGTATTAAGGAAACAGATGGAGGAAGATAATGATGTCAACGAGGACAATGAACAGGAAGAGGGTGAAGAGGATGAAGAGGCAGAGAGCCTGACCTTGTCGGAACTTCAAGCAGAATTGAGCTTGCTCGCTGTTGGCGACAAGGGTGAGGAGGATGGGAAAGTTAAGGAAACAAAAACGGACCATGGGGGGAAAAACGTGGAAAAAATGGTCAATGTGGACAAAACGGTTAAGGCTGCTAATACGTCCCCTTCTTTGCGTCCTGAGAGTCGATCTACCCCCAAACAGTACCCACTCCTTTCAAAACCTCTTCTGCAGCAGGGACAACTTTCGAGTACTCCTACACGAGGGGAGATAAAACAAGGGACCTCAAGTGCCACTTTAGAGCAGGTTGCCTCCAACACGGTAGGGAGAGCAAGTAGCCCTACAATGCAAAAGTCACCGCAGAAGACACCAATACCAAACACTGCGGGGGCAACAAGGCCAGAAGGAGTAGCAGCATTACCCACTACGATCTTTCCGGATGCAGCCCCTCCCTTATACCCCCTGTTGTCGCTGACCTCAAGCTCAAGCCCAGCCCCAAGTAGCAAGCAAACTACAACAGCTCCAAGTCAAGTCCTAAACCTAGAGGCCTCTTCGACTTCCAGGATGACGGCTTGCTTGCTCTCCCGAGTGCCGCAAAAGCAAACAAGATGGAAGATATCCTAGTTACTATTCTTCAGGAACTAAGAGATTTCAAACTATCTCAGGCTCAGGAAATCTCACTCTTGCACAGCAGGCTCACGAAGATGGAGGAGTGCCTTGGAAATATTCATCTGAGGGTCTCTGAAGCCGAAGTTCGGATATCATCTCTAGAGGACTCACTGACTACAATCCAGAAAAATCTTGTGGAGGCTAATAGAGAGAAATCCCACTTAGAGGAAAAGCTGCAGGACCTTGAGACTTACAATAGGAGATCGAATCTACGGTTAGTAGGCATACCAGAGGACCTTGAAGACAAGGATGTAGTTAGATGGTCAGATTCTTTATTGAAAAAAGCTATCCCTGAGCTGCAAGGTGACTTGACTATAACAAGGGCGCACAGAGTTCCTGCACATAAACCTATTAATTCAAAATACCCCCGTACAATCCTCCTCAACTTTTCAGACTTTAGGGTAAAAGAAAAAATCCTAAACACCGCATTTTCTAAAAGAACTTTCAATGTGGAGGGGCGAATAATTTTAGGATTTTTGGGGACATGTCAGCTACGTCTGCTCACAGACGCAGGGACTTTGTGAAACTCATTGACTCCTTTAAGAGCAAAGGAGCCCAAGCCATGATAGTGCAGCAATCGAAACTCAAAGTTTTGGCTAAAGGACATTTTTTTATATTTACGGCCCTACATGAAGCCCAGACACTTCTCGATGGCCTCGGGGCTTAACAAATCAAGTTGATGAAGTTTGCTGAATCTACCACTACTGCACGGCGGATACTTGTTGGAAACAGGAAGCACACAAGGATACAATGAGAAGGCATCCAAAAAGAAGGGACAACAGAGAAGGACGGAAGTGGGACACTGGGGTCTCCGTCCACTCAAGGGGGGAGGGAAGGGGGGTGAAGGGGGGTGTCGCATGAGGGAAAAAAGAGAGTTCAAATGCAATATGTTTTTTTCACACTTTTTTGATTGACGGTATGAGGAAGGCTATTCACCTATTTATTTTTTTTCTTTATCCAGCACAAATAATATCTCGCACTTGTCACTTTTGATGACAAGACCCTATAAGTATATTGGCCTATTTTGCACTGGGAGGTGTTTAAACCTTCAAGCCCGAGCTTCTATTTTTGTTCTTTTTTGCTGCATATTTGCACAGACAATGGTATTCTATTTTCATCTGATGATATTATATTTATATACGGTCTATTTTTTATATATAAGATAAGATTTTATAATGCGTCATCTATCTCCATGTCTTCCATTAGGAATGGTACGTCTCCTCAAATAATATAATTTCTCATTTTTTCTGCTCGCTCCGATATTTGCACATTGAATTTTAGCTTCTTCTTGAGTCCTTTTCTAATATCTCCTGCTTCGTCTCTTTAAGCAATATCACTTTACACTCTTGCTGCTCGCTTGCATATTTGCACATTGAAATTTTTTATGAATATCTCTATGAATTTCTGCTGCTATTGCTTTTTATTGTTATATTGTTATATTATCTATCAGTTCTATATGCTGCTGCTACTGCTTGTAAATTTGCACATTCTTGCATACTTGCACATTAGCTGGGGATGACGTCCAATATCTTGAACATAAAATAACATGGTGAAATGTATTTCTTTAAATGTTAATGGCCTGAATAACGTTCGTAAAAGGAAAGCTATTGAGTGCTGGTTAAAAAACCTTGTACCCGACGTCATCTATTTGCAAGATACCCATCACAAAGACCAGGCAGAGTCAGCTAAACTCTTTAAAAGCTGTGCGGGATATAACATATCTGCTGGCCCAGAGAGGAGTTTCCATTCTAATAGGGAGACATGTAGGCTTTAACCTTGAAGTGATGTGCATAGACCCTAGAGGTAGATGGGCAGTCGCACACGGTAAATTAAACAATGTTAATGTTATCCTTGCCAGCACCAATTTTGGACGACCCACAGGCTATTTTACAGGTCAAACAGGCAGTAACCGGTCTCTCTGGGCCAATAATTTAGAGGGGTGATTTTAACCTACTACAAAACCCTCGATTGGATTCTTCCAAGAAAGACCGCAGACAGAATAAACCTCAAGTTTCCCTAGCTGTTCAAAGTTGTAAAATAGACCTTCTCGTTACTGACCACTGGCGTAACTTAAATTCTACCAAGCGCGAGTATACATGCCATTCAGCAAAATATAATTCTGCGTCAAGGCTAGATTTTTTTTTAGCTTACCATGACCTAGAATTTTATAACTAAGCCCATCTACCCAATGCTTTTTCAGATCACGCAGCTCTTTGCATGGAGGTCAATTTGGGGAATTATGAAGCAAGACCTACAAGCAGATGGTTTTTTAACAAACTCAACCTCCTTGACCAACAATGGTGCACTGATATTAACGAAAAGATTGAGAAATTATTTACACAGAATAGAGGTACAGCCCCATTAAATATAATCTGGGATGCATTTAAAGCCACTTTACGTGGAATAACTACATCTAAAGAGATTCCCAAGCTTAAGGCAAGAAGGGAGGAGAAAATTAAACTCCAAACTGCATTATCGCAGGCTACTCAAGAGCACTATAGGGTCAGATCTAAGATCTCTGGTCACAAACTTCAAGAGGCGAAGTGCAAGATGAAGGATTTTTATTATGATTTAGGTGAGACAAATAGTAATTTACAAGCACAAAAGATTTATGAGGAAAGTGAGTACACAGGAAAGCTTCTGGCCTGGCAATCTAAAGAAAAGCAGGTTCGTAATAGAATAGATCAGTTAACAGACCCCATTACTAAAATACAAGTTAAGACCACCACTTCCATCGGTGAGCTGTTTTTAAAACACTACGAGGGGATATATCAAGCACGTTCGGGGGCTACTCTTGACTCTATCACGGATTTCCTTCAACCACTGGAAATACCTAAAATTGATGTTGAGGGTAAGAACTACCGCACACAGGATTTTTCATTATCAGAATTAGACGAAGTGATAGAGTCCTTCCCCAATGGTAAGGCCAACCGTGAGGACAGCCTACCAATTGATTTCTTAAAAGATTTGGGGGAACATTGCGTAAGGAACTCTTGGAATTATTTAACAATTTACTTCAAGGAGGTCCCCCTCCGGACTCCTTTCATACAGTGGTGGTGGTCAGTATTTTAAAAAAAGGAAAGGACAAGGAAAATATAAATTCATATTGACCGATCAGCCTTCTGAATACAGACTACAAAACTTTTACAAAACTTTTAGCAAACCGATTAAATAAAATAGCAGGATCTCTGGTAGCCCATGATCAGTGTGGTTTTATTGCAGGCAGGCATCTCCATTCCAATACTAAATTTTTACTGGAG
This sequence comes from Lissotriton helveticus, assembly GCF_964261635.1. NCBI lineage: Eukaryota > Metazoa > Chordata > Amphibia > Caudata > Salamandridae > Lissotriton > Lissotriton helveticus. The sequence continues at coordinate 89,185,857 of NC_136063.1, forward strand.
GCGCTAGATTATTTTAAAACTAATAAGGTGAAGGCTCAAATTTGGTTTTTAGATGAGGCGAAAGCCTTCGATCTGGTGTCCTGGGATTGTTTGTTTGCAATCTTACGCAGTTTTAATTTCCTGAACTTTTTTATCTCTCTTTTACGACAATTGTATATGAATTCTAGGGCACAAATTATTGTCAATAATACTAATATTGGGTCATTTGAGGTCACTAGAGGCACGCGACAAGGATGCCCCTTGTCTCCAATTCTATACACATTATTTATTGAACCTCTAGCGATCGCCATCAGGAATACCAAAGCTGACACTGCCCCAATTTCAGGAATGACAAATATAAAATTATATGCGGATAATATTGCCCTTTTTATAGACTCTAAACCCTCAAGTCAATAGAAGATTTTAAAAATCTTCTCTGACTTTCAAAAGCTAGGGGGTTATAAAATTAATGTAAATAAAACGGAAATTATTCTACTCAACTGCACTATAGACACTTTAGCTCCAGAAATCAGGCAGACATATAATACAGATTCAAAAAGATATTTTGGAATATTTATATCGGATAGCCTAGATGACCTTTTCTCACTAAATTTTTTACCCTTATTAAAAAAGGTGGGTTTACTTTTAGATCGCTGGAATTTATTACCCCTGTCTCTTATAGGGCGGGCATCGCTAATTCGAATGTCGGTGTTACCCCTTTTTAATTTCCTTTTTAGTGCGATTCCCTGCGCAATCCAGGCCTCTTATTTTAAAAAAATAGAAGCTCTGATCTCCTCTTTCTTATGGGCAAAAAAATCCCCTAGACTTGCACTGAGCACTTTATATTTATTGTCTACACAAGGAGGGCTGTCCCTCCCAAATATCAAAGAATATTACTTTGCGTCTTTTGCACATTATAGCCACAGTGGTTTTTTTTTTAGATTCTCACGAGACAGATAACTGTTTTTTTTTAAAAGATGTTGTTGGAATTGAAAATCTATGACCCGGTTAGAACCACGAAAGATCAAAAAAAAGTACGATATAAATCTTTGCAGTGGATTTTTAAGGTGAAAATTCAGTTTTTAAAATGTTACGACTTACCGATTTTAAGTAATAAGACAATTTTAATTAATTTTAGCTTGGGAGATGCTAGCTGTATGGATAAAAATATATTAACTCTTTGGAAGGAGAATGGTTTTGAGAAAATTGAAGATTTCCTGTTGGGAAATAGGTGGAAATCTTGGGATGAAATTTATAGCCAGTTAATCCATTTGCACTCAACGCTGAACTGGTCCTTTATTAGGATAAATCCAAAACTTAGAGAACTCAACATAGGAAATGTATTCAATAAAGAAAATATTTCCACTATCCTCAATAACAAAATACAAAAGAAAATGAGTATCTGTATTAAAATATTAAAAGAAAGTAATGACCTTGACTTCTACAGTAAGATTACTGAAAGATGGAAAAAGAGGGAAGATATTATAATTAATCAACAGGTATGGGACAATATAAATAAATTCAATAAAACCATCTTTCGAGGAGCAAACTTTAAACTTATGCAACTCTACAATAAATGGTTAATATATAGAACACCGTCCTTTTTACATAATATTTTCCCCCCAAGTAGCTGATAAATGCTTTCGATGTGAAGAAAAAGGCACTTGGAAACACATTATCTGGGAGTGTCCAAAAATCCAGGTTTTATGGAAGGAAATAGAAAAATATCTTTCAATTGTCCTTGAAACTAATATTGTTTTTGACGATCTAATTCCCCTCCTAGGCTGCTCTCCAATCCACACCCGGCATGATGAGCCCCTATTTATAACTTCTTTAATAGCTAAATCCCTTATATTGCAGTCCTGGAAAACAGATCTTGTTCCATCCTTCCAGGCATGGAAGGCAAAATTACTTCGAATCCAGGGTAGGGAGAGAAAATACGCCCTTAGAATAGGAGCTCTCAAAAAATATGACAAATATTGGAGTGTGTTTGATATTTAAATTCGTCTTGCTATTACTTAATCTGATGTATATTTTATTTATTAGTCTATTATGACTGTCTTGTCTCCGCACGCTGCACTTTACAATTCAGCTTTGGATTATTAACGGAGAAAACGCGTATTGTATTTGACTGCTACGTACTGATTTAATTCTAACAACGTCTTTTGTATATCTGTGACAGTTTATTAATTGTTTGTTCTTACACAACCTTGCACTTTATAACTTAAATGTTAAAATGACAATTTGCATGAATAATTTTTTGTATTATTCTTTCTCGTACTGTATCAATTGGATTTCAATTGTATCCAGCTTCCTATATTGTATTGCTATATTTGAACTCTCAATAAAAAATATTAAGAAAAAAAAACATTAAAAAAAAATGTTGATGCAGCCAGGACCGAGCAATTATTCAGGATTTCCTTTGTACAGAATAATTGCTTACTCTGGAGATATTTGAAGGACATTGGGAATACAGAGAAGTATTTTGGAAAGTCGAGTTGTCTGGTGGAAACAAACTTTGAACTATTTTAACATTTAATGTGAACTTTTTAAAAAACTAGGATTAGCGCATTATGTTTGAGGTTTACCTGTGGCAGACCAGAAAGGATTCCTAAGTAAGGACTTTGTTTAGTAAAGTTTATAATAGTTGCTAAAGCAGGAATTGGACACTGTTAATATTTGCTAAAGACTTCGCAGTGGTACAAGAGTGAAGTAGAAACTCTAATTCAATTTCCACAGAGTGTGCATAGTGACGAAACTTGAGATCGTTTTTCTACAGATAAAGAGAAGTGTTAGTAAGTATATATTTAAGATATTCTTCTCTGTTTAGTTTTATGAATTACACATTCCACATTAAAGTATAAAGAGTTTTTTACGAAAAGTACATTCATTGTTAATTTGTTAATTTATCTTTAAACACACACTACGTCCTACAGGGGGAATTTGCAATCTGGTGGGATTTCTTTTAATTTAGGTTTATTCGGGGGGAGGTCTGTGGAGCAGGTGGGCGCACATACAGACCACAGAGTGCAGATGGGGTGTGGTGGGCACAGTGGGGCGAGCTTCATATTGCACCGCAGAAAGGGGTGAGGAGCATAGAGGTGGGAAACAAGACTGCTTAGAGGGGGGTTGGGCAGAAGGCGATTGTGGGACTGCTGAAAGGTGATTTGTGGGCAGAAACAGAGGACAAACTGGGACTGCTGGAGGGGTGTGGGGGCTGGAGGTAAGAGAAGGGGCACACAGGGACTGCTGAGAGTCTGGCCATGGGAACTGGGAATGGGGTGCGGCTAATATGGGAAGACGGGTGTGCAGAGAAAGGAAGTGACATGGAGCAAGTCGTGGGGGGGGTGACACCATGAGTTACCCGCACTGGGTGACACCAACCCTAGTGATGTTGCTGACTGGGACTAAGGATTTTACTAAGTAACTGAAACGTTTGTACTGGACCCAAAGAAATAGAATTACTACAGAAACGCCTACTATTGGAACTACTAAAGAGGTTGCAAAAAGAAAAAGGAAAAGTAACGAAAACGCCCTGGTCAGCCTCACCACTGTCCCTTATCATCTGGACAGCCTGCAGCCCAGGGTGTTTGTCTTGCTACTGCCTGTAGTCGTGTACCAACTGCGGAGATTGCTGCCACCCTGCTGCCTTAGAAATGTTGCCCCTGCCTGGCTGGCCTTACTACAGTTGTGAGTCACATTGAATTGCCAGTAGCTAATGGTGTTTTGAAATTGGCACTGGCATTGTTGAGGGAAACTGGCACTCAAGTGAAGCGTTACATTTAAAGCAAAGTTTTACAGCCTTCAAACTAAGAAGCCATTGGAGAGAATTGTCATTTTTAGTGGGCAGCGCTCAGCAGTAAATTAATTACTGTGGGGTACATCGTGACAGCCTGAAAATCTCGCGGTGAGCACATTCTATGTAATTTGTGAAGAAATCGGCAGTTACTGTGTATCTTTGGATTGAAGGAGCGATGCATGCAGCGCAATCTATTGCATCGATGACTGTTTCTTTGAATTTGCTGGGAGCCGTGTGCAGCACAAATCTGAGCGTACTAAAGTGACTGTCATTCATTGAAGCCACATGTATAACCTGACTGGCTCTACTCAAAAAGTTGTTTTTTTTCTCTTCGTTGTGAACTTCGATATCTGAGGTGAGATAGTTTACGTTTATTATTGTTGGGAGTCCTTTGAGCCCTTTTGCCAGCAGTGCCAGTTGGTTCCTTTTTGATTTTTTTTAAACGGAGGCACGAACCATTGTCTGCATGCGCACCCTTACTTGACTTCTTGCTGCATAGGGTGACCAGATTCTCAAAACAAACAAGCATTTACAATGCAATGGTCTCGGCATTATTAAAGGTAGAGCTATTGGCATTGCTCATAAAAAAAATGTCCATAAAAAAAAAAAATGGTATTGTCATTTACAATGGCAATAGATGAGCAGTAGAGAGTAGAAGAGAGTATTCGCGGACACAGAGCCACACACACACAGACAGAGCCACGCACACACACACAGACAGAGCAGCACACACACACACAGACAGAGCCACACACACACACACAGACAGAGCCACGCACACACACACAGACAGAGCCATGCACACACACACAGACAGAGCCACAGCCACACACACACAGACAAAGCCACGCACACACACACACAGACAGAGCCACGCACACACACAGACAGAGCCACGCGCACACACAGAGCCATGCACACACACAGACAGAGACACGCTACTTGTCTTGGTCTGTGTCCAATAAAAGCTTCTGACTGGCCTGGATAACTAATGCAGATCTACATGTTTTTCAAGGTGATGCAGAACCAGCTGTGGCAACACCCCTTTCATAGAACAACTACACCATTGGGCAGGAACACTGCAAGTTGCTCTCCTTCAGAGGACAGGAATAGTTATGGTAGCATCAGCACAAGCTTTTCCGTTACTGGGCAGTTACAAATTAGGCAGTAGCAATGCAAGCTTCACTAAGTTACAGGATAGGGACAGCATGGCAGAAGCAAAGCAAGCTTCCCTCTGTCTCAGAAGTCAGTAAATGCAATCTTTCGGTTCCCAGCAACACTGATCCAGCAGGGCAGAGTTGTACAAGCTTTCATCGTTCACAGAACATGTACACTTAAGGAGTGATAAGTAGCTTACAGGCAGCCCTCCCGAGAGCTTAAATCACCGAGAGCAATATTTAGGAGGATGAATGGGTGAAAATGTGAGTTCTTTCCCATTCTCTCAAATATTTCACGCAGCACTCTGAAAATCCTGCTGCAGTCGCTCAGAAGCCTACTGTTTGTGTTGATTCTTTACTTTTCCACATATTGAAAAATTGCAGTAACCTAGCAAGTCTGTTTTATTTGAGCAGCCTCCCACAGACTAATTAGCTATGCTGTATACCAGCAACAAAGTGGCAACCTCTTCAAAAAGGTTTTGAGTGTGGTGCATCTGTCTCTGTACGATCCAAGCCTGTTCAAAATGTAGAGGGCTGTCAGAGAGATACTGAATTTAAAGTGCGCGGATTCAGCGTATCGCTGAGCTGGAGAGTAGCCCTTGAACTTTTGCAATAAAAGCACCGCACAGGAGGACGAATGATACACCAAACAGCCAACACCACGAGGTAAGAAGAAAAGCGTTTAGGGGAGCCAAAGCAAACTCTAATAAATCGGTAAAACTAGGTTGTAGGCGGCTGGCTAACTGTCACACCAGAATAATAAAAAGTGCATCAAGGAGAGCGTATATTACTTGGAAACCAGACAGCACTCTGCGGCAACTATACTATGTCTCCTTATCACCACTCGAGATCTGAATCCCGAACTGCCTCACTCTGGGTAATTCAATCCGGGAATGTAAGTAAACGTCCACTGGAAATTGATCGCCAACTGACCCCGGTTAGTACGTATCTCAGACGCATATCTTTAGCGAACACTGTCATTGCTCTGGATCCAAACCCTACAACAGAACCTCCAACAAACCCTGCAACTGGGCCAAAAGGCAAGTACTGAAAGAGCACCCCCAACCCTCATTTTAAAAGCCCCAAATAGGTCAGGGCAATCTCTCTACCTGAGTCCGTAGTGTCTCCAGAATGCCACCATCTTTGCTACCGGTGTAGCTGCAGTATGATCTGCTCGTGCGATGGCAGTCAGTCAGGGGGCAGGACTCCGCCAAGGGTAAAAGGAGGAAAGCTCTTCAATCAGCCAATAAGACAGCGCGCAGTTCGGCATGAACATAAAAGAAATACTGCAGAATCCATGGGAAATACAGGTCAGAGTGAAGGGCAAATCATATTGCAGTAACAAGCATTGGCCGCACTGCCATGAAAGCAACGCGGCCGCCGTGAAAACGATATGCGAGTAGTGCGCGCGCAGGCGACAGCAAGAGCGAGGCTCTTGTGAGAGCGTGTAAGGCTGTAAACAAGCACTGGCTGCACCCGCGCCTCACGCTTAAAGTTAAAACAAGCAACAAGGAGGGGCAGGATAGCAAGCACGAGCAACGAGGGGGGCAGGACAGCAAGCACTCACCTGAGGACGATTTCTTCCGGCTGCGGTCGGGCTGAAATGGCTTCAGCAAAGCGCCAACATTTTCCGATTCGGGGTTGTGGTTTTCGTTCTCCCCTCTTCCCATTAGCTGGAAGGTAAAATTACAGCCAATGGGAAGAGGAGAGAACGAAAACAAGAAAGAAGAGAAAAAACACGCCCCCGAATCTGGAAAAGACGGGGCTTGAACCGAGTGACGCCCCTCTCCTACAATGGCTGGTCTCCGTTTAGGAAGCCAGCCAATGGAGAAGAGGGGCTGCTTCAAGCCCCCTACTAAGAGACATTAAATCTCGGCTGCGCGAGCACTGCTGCGCAGTGCAACGCTATTCCGAGACCTAAAAATGGGACAGGTCATAGTCATAGAAGTAGGACTACGGTTTGCAGTAACCATCGACATAAAAGAAGGACTATTTGACAGCTGTCATTGACATAGAAAAGGGACTATAAGGACAGCTCCCTCCACAGACTGAGATTAAGCATTACAGACAACAAATCCGAGGTCTTTTATTGGCATCCCTCTCCTTTACGCAGCAGCATTAGTACTTTTTATTACATTTTCACTTTTAAGGATTATAGCATATATTTGCCAAAAATCAATAAAACATCACAGGCTAGCAAACGCCTGATTTACTAGCTTTATCAATGCTCGTTTCTATAGCTGCGCTCAGCACCACGTAAACTCACTAATGTTGCTCAGTTGCTCATGACAGAAAAGCATGGGAGATAAACTGCGGAATGCTAAATTGCCAAAGGGTAGCCATGGACCAATGTAAGTAAAACACTTCTCTCCAGGTATTACTGCCTTAGGGTCTCAAGAATCGCAAAGGCTGGCCGATGACACACGCCGTAAACAGTGCAAAGAGAGCATGCACGCGCATGCTCAACCAGAACAATGAAAAACTGACATCTCTGTGTTTTACCAGGACACTGTTTGAAAACAGGGACATTTGAGTCACTTGGAGAAAAGTGTCGGGCCACGGGGACACTTCTCCAAAAACGGGGATAGTCCAGGGAAAACGGGGACATCTGGTCTGCAGTCTTCCACGAGTCGTCACAGCCAGCTACTGCACACCGTTGAGCTGCACGCATATGCCATTACCCACCCGTCGTGGCGTTAAAATGCGTGCCGCCATCTTAGGGTTGGTGGTGGCACCTAGTCCTTCATGGTGTTCTTTCCTTCTTTGTGCCAACCTTGTGGTTAACGCCTGCCTCAACAACGTTTTCACAAATCAGTATTGAGTCTTTGACAGCTCTCTGATGCCAGTCAACTGTTCTGGTACATTTGGTTTTGTCAAGGGATTTCGGTCTGCTGCTTTCCGACTGTCTGCATCCCTCACAGAACTGTAGTTTCAAGTCAATAAAGGGGCATTAATTGGAAGGTCACCGTCGGATACAACATTTACAAGCCACATGACCAAGAAACATTGAATATTCCATCTCTCCTCTATTGGCAGCAAATGAAACGATCAACATGAAGAGACTGTGTTTGGTGATTTTCTGGTATCGTATTATATCTGTTTGTAGCCCATGTAATGTGTTACCCTGTTGATGCCTTATATCGACACTTCAGTTATTCAAGAGTAGTACGTTGTGGGGGGTGGACTGCTCCATCCCAAGTCTTTTAGAAGTGTGCTGTGGAACAGTATGAGGTTTGTTCAGCTTACTAATGATGGGTGTTATGGGTGGTGTGTGTCTTTCATATGGAGGTTTGTTCCCCTCTTATGGTGTTCCATAGGGAGTATTGTTTCCCTAAAACGATGTTTTATTAGGAATGTTGTTTCCCATGACGATGTTCCATAGAGAGGCTGTTCTCTTGCTGAGATATTCCTTTGTGGGGTCATACATTCTTTTATTTAATGTTTTATCTTCACTACACTCCATTGGATGCTGGTAGCTGTGTGAAGTTCTCCTTGATTATTATGCCTATACTCATTATGCATTTCCTGTGTTGGTGTGTAAGGGGTGGGGGTACTAAATATCTCCATTCACTTTATATCATAGTGTCTTGACTGGGCGGTTAGTGCCCAGTGCTCCAATTTGGTTTTCATGAAAAGTGTGTAGTGGGACTAAACATAGAGTGTACTCTTTTCTTTGAGGGAGGTTGTGGTTTTTAGTTTTCATGGGTGAGTACCCTGTGGTGTACCCTATTTAAGGGCGGTTGTAGTTTTCAGTTTTCCAGGGTGAGTACCCTGTGGTGTACCCTATTTAGGGGACATTGTAGTTTTCAGTTTTCCAGGGTGAGTACCCTGTGGCGTACCCTATTTAAGGGCTGTTGTAGTTTTCAGTTTTCCAGGGTGAGTACCCTGTGGTGTACCCTAATTAGGGGAGGTTGTAGTTTTCAGTTTTCCAGGGTGAGTACCCTGTGGTGTACCCTATTTAGGGGAGGTTGTAATTTTTAGTTTTCCGGGTGAGTACCCTGTGGTGTACCCTATTTAGGGGAGGTTGTAGTTTTCAGTTTTCCAGGGTGAGTACCCTGTGATGTACCCTATTTAGGGGGATTTGTAGTTTTCAGTTTTCCAGGGTGAGTACCCTGTGATGTACCCTATTTAGGGGAGGTTGTAGTTTTTAGTTTTCCAGGGTGAGTACCATGTGGTGTACCTATTTAGGGGAGGTTGTAGTTTTCAGTTTTCCAGGGTGAGGATCCTGTGCTGTACCCTTTTCAGTTTCAGTTTCCCAGGGAGAGTGCCCTGTGGTGTACCCTATTTAGGGGAGGTTGTAGTTTTCAGATTTCCAGAGTGAGTACTCTGTGGTGTACCCTTCTTAGGGGAAATTCTGTTTTGTTGGTAGTCAATACCCCATAACAAGTCATCTCCACTAGAGAATTCATATCCACAGCCGGTTTCGGTATTTCTAAAAGCAAGAGACACCATGAAGCTGGTGAAACGTTAAGGGGATATCAAAGCACAAGACGTGCCGATGTGATGCATGGTGCGATTGTAAGCTGACACACTGTTATTAGTTTATGTTCATGATGCATGCAGAAATGTCCTTCCAATTCCGATAATTTGCAAAGATGTTGTTCATTCCAAGAATATATTAAATCGCTTTGTGAGACGTTGTTGCAACTTGGACATATAATCATATTTAATTGGATGTTGTGTGCACTCATAAGTGCATTTAAAGGATGTAACAGTGTGAACCCCTTGACAACAGTGCTCCCTTGTGGATTTTGGAAGTATTTAATATGTGGCTCCTTTTCATATAATCAAGACCTGGGTGGTAACAATATGGATTTGTTTTGCAAACCAGTGCAAAACTAAAGCAGTTGAGGTGAAAGTGGGAAGGCGATTTGGAAAAGTCAAGAACCAGAAGCAGGTCAATTGACATAGAACAACAGGTGCTAAGCCAGAGTAAACCCAGAACCAACAATGCCTAGAACCGGGGCATAGAGTCTTAAGTTGGAGCATGGAGCCCATGACCTGTGGGAAAAGAGAAGGCACCTGGCATGTTTTCTTGTCAAGTTAAGGGTTCCTGTTGATCTCCTTAAAGGTGATGTGGTGGCTGACATAAACAAGCAAATCATGGTAGGCTGCCAAATGTGCACAAAAAGCGTGAACAACTGAAGGGCTCTGGATGGTCTGTTGCAGAAATAAGTAAGGACATTAGTACCAGGGATTAGGAGAGGTCCACCCGTTAAAGAGAGTGGAGGGTTTTAAGAAGAATGTACTGAGTGTGCAGAATCATCAGCAGATGCTTGAGATAGACGGACAGCTGCGCCATGAGAAGAAGAGAGAAGATCCTCACAAACAAGAGTAGAAGTATCAGCTGTGTCATGCAGAACAGCAGTCGTGGAGCACAACATCAGCCAAGAGACATACTTCATGCAGTAAATGATACGAGCCCAGAAGTTTGATGAAAGCGGTAGAGAAGAGATAATACTTAATCCTCACATGCTTGCTGAGAAACTTCCCAGAGAGTTTGAGAGTAAAAAGAGTAGAAGAATCGGGTGTGTCATGCAGAACAGCAGTCGTAGAGCACAGCAGATTCCCAGAGAGTTGGAGAGCAAAAAGTAAATCTTGCTTTTCTTACAAAAAGTTGTAACTGAACCAGCAATAGATCAATCTGTGCTCAACGAACTTGAAGTAAAGATCCATGTAATTATTGCAAACATCACCACAGATGATAAACTGTTGTATTATTAATGGGTAGTCAGTCCCTCAAACAGTTTTCATGAAAAGTGTGTTGTGAGACTATATATAGAGTGAACTCTTTTCTTTTGGGGAGGTTGTGGGTGTGACCACCCTTCTCTGTTGCATTCAATCAATCAATCATTTGTAAAGTGCACTACATACCCGTGAGGGTCTCAAGGGTCTGGTGGGGGTGGGGGGGTGCTACTTATCGAACTGCCATGTCTTGAGTATCCTCCTGAAGGTCAGCAGGTCTTGGGTCTGTCGTAGGCTCATTGGGAGGGTGTTCCATGTCTTGGCGGTGAGGTGGGAGAAGGATCTCTCACTGGCGCTTGTTCTTCGGATGCGTGGGACGGTGGCGAGTGAGAGGTCGGCGGAGCATAGCTGGCGGTTGGGGATGTAGAAGGACAGCCGTCTGTTGAGGTAGGCTGGGACGGTCTTGTGGAGTTCCTTGTGTGCGTGGGTGAGGAGCTTGAAGGATTTCCTCTTGTTGACGGGGAGCCAGTGCAGGTTTCTCAGGTGGGGGGTGATGTGGCCGTGGCGTGGCACGTCGAGGATCAGTCGTGCCGAGGCGTTTTGGATGCGTTGTAGTTGTTTGATGAGCGTGGTCGGGGCACCCGCTTAGAGGGCGTTTCCGTAGTCGAGTCTGCTGATGATGAGTGCTTGGGTGACTGTCTTTCTTGTATCTGTCGGGATCCATCTGTAGATCTTGTGGAGCATGCAGGGGGTGTTGAAGCAGGAGGAGGAGACGGCGTTGACTTGCTTGGTCATTGAGATCGTTGAGTCGAGGATGATTCGCAGGTTGCGTGCATGGTCGGTGGGTGTCGGGGCTGCCCCCAGTGCCGTCGGCCACCAGGAGTCGTCCAAGGCTGAATTGTTGGAGCCGAGGATGAGGACCTCCGTCTTGTCCGAGTTCAGCTTCAGGCGGCTGGTCTTTATCCAGTCAGCGACACCCTTAATTTCTTTGTGGACGTTGGCTTTGGCGGTGATGGGGTCCTTGGTGAGGGAGAGGATCAGCTGAGTGTCGTCGGTGTAGGAGATTATGTTGAGGTTGTGCTGTCAGGCTACGTGTGTCAGCAGGGTTAAACAGCGCGGGCTGATGGAGGATCCCTGGGATACGCTTCAGATGATCTCGGAGGCTTTGGAACGGAATGGGGGAGGCGGACGTGCTTGGTTCCGCCGGAGGGGAAGGAGGTGGTCCAATCCAGAGCCTTGTCTCGGATTCCTGCGGCGTGGAGGCGTGCGCGTAGTGTGCGGTGGCAGGCGGTGTGGAAGGTGGCATAGAGGTCCAGCAGGATGAGTGCTGCAGTCTCGCCGTTGTCCAGCAGGGTCCTGATGTCGTTGGTGGCGGCGATGAGGGCAGTCTCTGTGCTGTGGTTGCTGTGGAACCCTGACTGGGAAGTGTCCAGGATTCGGTTTTCTTCTAGGTATCGGGTTAGCTGTCCGTTGACGGTTTTCTCTATGACCTTGGCCGGGAAGGGGAGCAGAGAGATGGGCCAGAAGTTCTTGAGGTCTCTTGGGTCTGCCTTAAGTTTTTTGAGTAGATCGTTGATCTCAGCATGTTTCCAGATCTCTGGGAAGCTCACGGCCCGAGGGAGAGATTGATGACTTTGTGCAGATGGGGTGCGATGGAGCTGCTTGCTCTGTTGCGGTAATGGGTCTGACGGAGAGCCGGAGTGGATTGTGCACATTGTCTTGATGGTGGTATGCAGACAAAATATCGATTTTTAAATATCGACATACAATAATGTCGATGTTTAAATATTGAAGGGACATAATATAGAAGGTAAGTTATATCAATAGATTTAATATCGATATTAGTAATATCGATGTTTTAAATATCGATGTTAGTAATATCGATGTTAATAATTCCGATGTTACTAATATCGATTTTTATATTATTTGTATGTATATTATTATGTATTTATTATGTTTTTAATATATATTTATGTCATTTAATTACATTTTATATTTTAGTACTGTAGCGGGTTGTGGGTTTATAGGGTAATAGGGTGGGAAGTAATTTAATTATACAAAATTAATTATTAATTATTAGGAATTATAGATTAATTTTAATGTATTGGTAATTAATTTTAATTAATTGGTAATTCATTTTTATTAATTGATTAATTGATAATTATGTTCTGTAGCGGGTTGTGGGTTTATAGGGAATAGGGTCGGAAGTAATTTAATTATACTAAATTAACTATTAATTATTAGGAATTATAAATTAATTTTAATTAATTGGTCATTAATTTTAATTAATTAGTAATTAATTTTTATTAATTGATTAATTGATAATTATGTTCTGTAGTGGGTTGTGGGTTTATAGGAGAATAGGGTGGGAAGTAATTTAAATGTAATTAAGTAATAATGTTTTTTAATTCATTGTTTTGTTACTTATATTATTGTTAATTAATTATTAATTGGTAATTAATTATTATTAATTGGTATTTATTATTAATTTTTTTGTGAATTATTTATTGCTAATCATGTTTTTAATAATTATGTATTGGTATTTGTAAATGGTTTATATTTATTTAATAGTTACGTTTTTTATTATTTTAAAAAATAAATTTATGTATAAGTATGTTATTTTTACCCCTACGCTATCCAACACTTTCCTTACTGTTGCACTCTCCAAAACTTTCCCTACTGTTGCACTCTCTGGAGTTGGAATAGTAATTTTACCCGTATGCTATCCAACACTTTCCCTACTGTTGCACTCTCTGGAGTGTGTATAGTAATTTTAACTCTACGCTATCCAACACTTTCCCCACTGTTGCACTCTCTGGAGTTGGAATAGGAATTTATACCCCTACGCTATCCAACACTTTCCCTACTGTTGCACTCTCTGGAGTGGGAATTGGAATTTTTACCCCTACGCTATCCAACACTTTCACTACTGTTGCACTCTCTGGAGTTGGAATAGTCATTTTTACCCCTACGCTATCCAACACTTTCCCTACTGTTGCACTCTCTGGAGTAGGAATAGTAATTGTTACCCCTATGCTATCCAACACTTTCCCTACTGTTGCACTCTCTGGAGTTGGAATAGTAATTTTTACCCCTACACTATCCAGCACTTTCCCTACTGTTGCACTCTCTGGAGTGGGAATAGTAATTTTTACCCCTACGCTATCCAACATTTACTTACTTTTTAAAATTTGTTTTACATTTTTATTGATTGGTATTTATGTTATTATTTTATGTGTATACATTTATTTGTAATTTATTATATTTTTATTTATTTATAAGTTATTAATATAATTTTTTAGAGTTATTATTAATGAAGTATATACTATGTATTTTATCTATATTATTATTTGTTTCTTATTAAATTATTTATAAATTTAAAATATTATAATATATTTTTAACTATGTTTATTACATTTATAAGTATTATTTTGTTTATATTACATTTTTTTAAATTAAAAAAACGAGATTTTTTTTTAAAACGATATTTTGGACATCTATATTTTTTTTCGATATTTTTGTACATACCTTGTTAGAGATAGGATGTCAATATTTTTGTAATCAATATTTTTGTTGCAATATTTTTGTAGGTAGATATTTTTGTAATCGATATTTTGTCATAGATCCCTTGATGGTGTCATTGATGCTCATGCTGGCCCAGGCTAGCAGTGGGTCATGGTCGATGGTGTGCGGAGGGTCTGTTGTGTTGCTGTCTGTTGGAGCTGTCTGGGTGTTGAAGCTGTCGTGGATGTCTGCTATCCTGCGGTGGAAGTCGCAAAGGGCTTGCGACGGCGGGATGTCGTTGGTGTTGGAGCTGGGGTTGGAGAGTTCCTTCACGATGTTGAAGAGCTCCTTGCTATTGTGTACGTTGTTGTCGAGGCGGTCTTTGAAGGAGGCCCTCTTGGCCGCCCTGATGAGGTGGTGGTGGTTGTGGATGGTGTCCTTGTGTGCTGCGTGGCTGTCAGGAGTTTGTGTACTGTGCCATTTGTTCTCTAGTTTCCGGCAGGCTTGCTTGGAGGCTAGGAGTTCTGGGGTGAACCAGCTGGCCCTCTTGCTGGTGTCTCTGTGGGGGGGTTTCTTCAGCGGGGCGAGGGTGTTGGCGCAGTCCTCGACCCAGCGTCTGAGGCTGTGGGCAGCGTTGTCAGTGTTGGAGGGTACAGTGGGTGGGCTGAGAGCGAGGTTTGCGTGTAGTTGGTCTTCGGTGATTTTGCTCCAGCAACGGTGGGGGATCTGTTGGGTGCGGTGGTGTGTGGTGGTTTTCCGGAAGGCGAAGTGAATGCAGCGATCGTCGGTCCAGAGGAGTTCTTGGTGTGGCTGACGGAGAAGACCGGGTCGAGCGTGTGGCCAACGGAGTGGGTAGGCGTTGTGACGAGTTGCTTCAGTCCGAGGTTGGCGATGTTATCGATCAGGGTTATGGAGTTGTTGTCGTTGTTGTTCTCAAGGTGAAAGTTCAGGTCTCTGAGGAGGCTGTAGTCGGTGGAGGTCAGGGCGTGCGTGCTGATCAAGTCGGCGTTGGAGTCGCTGTACTGGGGGCAGGGTCCGGGGTGTCTGTAGATGAGGGTTCCTCTGAGGGTCGAGTTAGGGTCTGTGTGGATCTGCAAATGCATGTGTTCGGTCAGTGCTAGTCGAGACCATGATGCTATTCTTGTGGACGATGGCGATTCCTCCTCCAACTCCGTTGATGCGGTCTCTGCAGGTGATCTTGTAGCCATCTGGGATGGCTACGGCGATGTTGGGTGCCGAGGAGTCATTAAACCAGGTGTCTGTCAGGAATGCGACATCCGGGGATGTTGTGTAGAGCAGGTCCCAGAGCTCGATGGCATGCTTGCGTGCGAAGCGGGTGTTCAGTAGTATACATCGGAGGTGGTTGGGGTCTTTCTTGGCGGGTGGTTCGTCGGCTCTGAGGCGATTGTAGCTGCAGTTCCGGCAGGTGAAGGGGCGACCTTGAAGCAGGTGTGGCTCCGTCGGGAGTTGAGAGCGTGCAGAGTGCTGGCGTTGTAGTGGCGGCGGTCGTCGTGGCAGGTGCGGGTGCCAGGGACCTGGTGCTGGGCGCGGTCCATGCGCGGACGGGCGCAGACAGGTTTGCCTTAGGCGCGCGCTGCGTGCAGCCGCACAGCGGCCGGCATATATGGGGAGGTGGGAGGTAGGAGCAGCTGGAAGGTGGGAGGCGGGGGTAGGGAATGGGCAGTGGGCAGTCAGGGGAGTGGGCCGCAGGGGACGCAGCGGCGAGGGCTGTCAGGGGCAACAAAGGTAACAGAAGGAAAAAAGGGCACAGCAACGAGGAAAAACGAGTGGCACAGAGGGCAGAAGGGCACTAACAAAACGAGTGGAACAGAGGGCAGAAGGACACAAAAACGAGTGGAACTGCAGGCAAAAGGGGCAAAAAAATGAGGGAAAAACAAGTGGCAAAGAGGGCAGAAGGGCACAAAAAACTAGTGGAACAGAAGGCAGAAGGGCACAAAAAACTAGTGGAACAGAAGGCAGAAGGGCACAAAAAAATGAGAGAAAACGAGTGCCACAGAGGGCAGAAGCGATTTACAAAAAGGGGGTGGTGATAAACAGAGTGTCTGAGTTAAACAGACCACTCTTACCCAGTCCAAAGATCAGGGCTTGATCCATCACCGTTATTTATCTCACTGCCCCATCCCAGTTCAGAACCTGGCTATATGCAAATCAGTCTGTCCCTGGCCCAGTGCATCATGGGAACAGGGCAGACTAAACTACCAAGCCAATTCTTCACCAGAAAGGAGACAAGCTACCGGGGACCGGTTTCTGGCATTTCAGCCTTCTTCGGCCCGGCTTGCTTGAATCCTGATGGAGCAGTGAGAAAGGGACTCATGTCTGAGTATACCCTGCCACACCTATAGTGGCCAAAAACGATTTACAAAAAGGGGGTGGTGATGAACAGAGTGTCTGAGTTAAACAGACCACTCTTACCCAGTCCAAAGATCAGGGCTTGATCCATCACCGTTATTTATCTCACTGCCCCATCCCAGTTCAGAACCTGGCAATATGCAAATCAGTCTGTCCCTGGCCCAGTGCATCATGGGAACAGGGCAGACTAAACTACCAAGCCAATTCTTCACCAGAAAGGAGACAAGCTACCGGGGACCGGTTTCTGGCATTTCAGCCTTCTTCGGCCCGGCTTGCTTGAATCCTGATGGAGCAGTGAGAAAGGGACTCATGTCTGAGTATACCCTGCCACACCTATAGTGGCCAAAAACGATTTACAAAAAGGGGGTGGTGATGAACAGAGTGTCTGAGTTAAACAGACCACTCTTACCCAGTCCAAAGATCAGGGCTTGATCCATCACCGTTATTTATCTCACTGCCCCATCCCAGTTCAGAACCTGGCTATATGCAAATCAGTCTGTCCCTGGCCCAGTGCATCATGGGAACAGGGCAGACTAAACTACCAAGCCAATTCTTCACCAGAAAGGAGACAAGCTACCGGGGACCGGTTTCTGGCATTTCAGCCTTCTTCGGCCCGGCTTGCTTGAATCCTGATGGAGCAGTGAGAAAGGGACTCATGTCTGAGTATACCCTGCCACACCTATAGTGGCCAAAAACGATTTACAAAAAGGGGGTGGTGATGAACAGAGTGTCTGAGTTAAACAGACCACTCTTACCCAGTCCAAAGATCAGGGCTTGATCCATCACCGTTATTTATCTCACTGCCCCATCCCAGTTCAGAACCTGGCTATATGCAAATCAGTCTGTCCCTGGCCCAGTGCATCATGGGAACAGGGCAGACTAAACTACCAAGCCAATTCTTCACCAGAAAGGAGACAAGCTACCGGGGACCGGTTTCTGGCATTTCAGCCTTCTTCGGCCCGGCTTGCTTGAATCCTGATGGAGCAGTGAGAAAGGGACTCATGTCTGAGTATACCCTGCCACACCTATAGTGGCCAAAAACGATTTACAAAAAGGGGGTGGTGATGAACAGAGTGTCTGAGTTAAACAGACCACTCTTACCCAGTCCAAAGATCAGGGCTTGATCCATCACCGTTATTTATCTCACTGCCCCATCCCAGTTCAGAACCTGGCTATATGCAAATCAGTCTGTCCCTGGCCCAGTGCATCATGGGAACAGGGCAGACTAAACTACCAAGCCAATTCTTCACCAGAAAGGAGACAAGCTACCGGGGACCGGTTTCTGGCATTTCAGCCTTCTTCGGCCCAGCTTGCTTGAATCCTGATAGAGCAGTGAGAAAGGGACTAATGTCTGAGTATACCCTGCCACACCTATAGTGGCCAAAAACGATTTACAAAAAGGGGGTGGTGATGAACAGAGTGTCTGAGTTAAACAGACCACTCTTACCCAGTCCAAAGATCAGGGCTTGATCCATCACCGTTATTTATCTCACTGCCCCATCCCAGTTCAGAACCTGGCTATATGCAAATCAGTCTGTCCCTGGCCCAGTGCATCATGGGAACAGGGCAGACTAAACTACCAAGCCAATTCTTCACCAGAAAGGAGACAAGCTACCGGGGACCGGTTTCTGGCATTTCAGCCTTCTTCGGCCCGGCTTGCTTGAATCCTGATGGAGCAGTGAGAAAGGGACTCATGTCTGAGTATACCCTGCCACACCTATAGTGGCCAGAAAACGATTTACAAAAAGGGGGGGGTGATGAACAGAGTGTCTCAGTTAAACAGACTACTCTTACCCAGTCCAAAGATCAGGGCTTGATCCATCACCGTTATTTATCTCACTGCCCCATCCCAGTTCAGAACCTGGCTATATGCAAATCAGTCTGTCCCTGGCCCAGTGCATCATGGGAACAGGGCAGACTAAACTACCAAGCCAATTCTTCACCAGAAAGGAGACAAGCTACCGGGGACCGGTTTCTGGCATTTCAGCCTTCTTCGGCCCGGCTTGCTTGAATCCTGATGGAGCAGTGAGAAAGGGACTCATGTCTGAGTATACCCTGCCACACCTATAGTGGCCAAAAACGATTTACAAAAAGGGGGTGGTGATGAACAGAGTGTCTGAGTTAAACAGACCACTCTTACCCAGTCCAAAGATCAGGGCTTGATCCATCACCGTTATTTATCTCACTGCCCCATCCCAGTTCAGAACCTGGCTATATGCAAATCAGTCTGTCTCTGGCCCAGTGCATCATGGGAACAGGGCAGACTAAACTACCAAGCCAATTCTTCACCAGAAAGGAGACAAGCTACCGGGGACCGGTTTCTGGCATTTCAGCCTTCTTCGTCCCGGCTTGCTTGAATCCTGATGGAGCAGTGAGAAAGGGACTCATGTCTGAGTATACCCTGCCACACCTATAGTGGCCAAAAACGATTTACAAAAAGGGGGTGGTGATGAACAGAGTGTCTGAGTTAAACAGACCACTCTTACCCAGTCCAAAGATCAGGGCTTGATCCATCACCGTTATTTATCTCACTGCCCCATCCCAGTTCAGAACCTGGCTATATGCAAATCAGTCTGTCCCTGGCCCAGTGCATCATGGGAACAGGGCAGACTAAACTACCAAGCCAATTCTTCACCAGAAAGGAGACAAGCTACTGGGGACCGGTTTCTGGCATTTCAGCCTTCTTCGGCCCGGCTTGCTTGAATCCTGATGGAGCAGTGAGAAAGGGACTCATGTCTGAGTATACCCTGCCACACCTATAGTGGCCAAAAACGATTTACAAAAAGGGGGTGGTGATGAACAGAGTGTCTGAGTTAAACAGACCACTCTTACCCAGTCCAAAGATCAGGGCTTGATCCATCACCGTTATTTATCTCACTGCCCCATCCCAGTTCAGAACCTGGCTATATGCAAATCAGTCTGTCCCTGGCCCAGTGCATCATGGGAACAGGGCAGACTAAACTACCAAGCCAATTCTTCACCAGAAAGGAGACAAGCTACTGGGGACCGGTTTCTGGCATTTCAGCCTTCTTCGGCCCGGCTTGCTTGAATCCTGATGGAGCAGTGAGAAAGGGACTCATGTCTGAGTATACCCTGCCACACCTATAGTGGCCAAAAACGATTTACAAAAAGGGGGTGGTGATGAACAGAGTGTCTGAGTTAAACAGACCACTCTTACCCAGTCCAAAGATCAGGGCTTGATCCATCACCGTTATTTATCTCACTGCCCCATCCCAGTTCAGAACCTGGCTATATGCAAATCAGTCTGTCCCTGGCCCAGTGCATCATGGGAACAGGGCAGACTAAACTACCAAGCCAATTCTTCACCAGAAAGGAGACAAGCAAGGGCAGAAGGGCACAGAAAAATGAGTGGAACAGAGGGCAGAAGGACACAAAAAATGAGTGGAACAGAAGGCAGAAGGGCACAAAAAACGAGAGAACAACAACTGGCACAAAGGGCAGAAGGGCACAAAAAATTAGTAGAACAGAGGGCAGAAAGGCACAAAAAATGAGTGGAACAAAAGGCAAAAGGTGCACAAAAACAAGGAAAAAACGAGTGGCACAGAGGGCAGAAGGGCACAAAAAAACAAACAAGGGACAAACGAGTGGCACATAGGGCAGAAGGGCACAGAAAAACGAGTGGAACATAGGGTGGAAAGGCACAAAAAAACGAGTGGAACAGCAGGCAAAAGGGGCACAAGAACGAGGAAAAAACAAGTGGCACAGAGGGCAGAAGGGCACAAAAAAACGAGTGGAACAGAGGGCAGAAGGGCGCAAAAAACGAGGGAAAAACAAGTGGCACAGAGGGCAGAAGGGTACAAAAAACGAGTGGAACAGAAGGCAAAAGGGGCACAAAAACAAGGGAAAAACGAGTGGCACAGAGGGCAGAAGGGCACAAAAAAACAAGTGGAACAGAGGGCAGAAGGGCACAAAAAACGAGTGGAACAGAAGGTAGAAGGGCACAAAAAAAACAAGGGACAAACTAGTGGCACAGAGGGCAGAAGGGCTTAGAAAAACGAGTGGAACATAGGGCAGAAGGGCACAAAAAACGAGTGGGACAGAAGGCAATAGAGGCACAAAAACGAGGGAAAAACAAGTGTCACAGAAGGCAGATGGGCACAAAAAACGAGTGGAACAGAAGGCAAAAGGGGCACAAAAACGAGGGAAAAACGAGTGGCACAGAAGGCAAAAAGGGGGACAGCGAGTGGAGCAGTGGGAAGAAAAAGGGGCACGGACCATGTACAGGCAGTGCGGAAAGACGGACAACAGCAGTAACAGACACAACAATGAAAATACAGGCAATACAATAAAAGCAATAAAGCGGAGGATGAATAAACCTACCTATGGCCTACCACTGGCCACCAGGGATGATGCGCAGGTAGTAGCCTGCGGGTGGTGGAGGGCCTCGAACTTCCTCAGCAGTGGCAGCTGGGGCAGGGAGACACAGGCAATGCTGTGCGGAGGGGGAGCGATCTACCTTGTAGCTTTGCCTTGTTTTCTGTCTTTCCCTAGGGAGGGGGATGGGGAGTGCAGTAATGGTATTGGCAATTTTTATGTATTCATGATTTTTGCATTTTTAATGCATTTCTTTCATCCCAGTGTTATTCCTGATACCAGAAGCGGGAAGATGGTCCCTCAACTAGGACAGAGTTTCAGAGTCCCATTTGCCTTTGTGATTTGAAAGTTCAATTCGTTCAGATTTTCTATCTGTCTCAATTACTAGTGTTGTTGTCTCTCATGTTTGCGTTATTTTTGTAGTTCTTTTGTTTATATTCTTTTTTAGGTAAAGGAGGAAGATGTGTAGTGAAGTTATGTTTCTTGCAACATGGCCACCTTTGGTCATTAGACCTTTCTTTATGTTCTCATCTCCTAAGCCTCCCAGAATTCCTGTGTGCATTCTACTTTGTACTCGAGTGTTCAACTCTGGTCAGTAGATGGTCTGGTCAGCTGGCAAGGTGTAACGCTCTGCTGTGCTTTGAAGTTGAAGTTGAAGTTGAAAGGATTTGTTAAGCGCACGTTGACCATGTGGTTTCTTGGTGCTGAGGACAAGTGTAAAAGGAGAACTGCTCATTAAGGAAGGAAGGGGCCAGATAAGAGAAGCTCAGGCCACCATGTTTCTTCCTTTTGAAGCGAGCGATATGCAGGAGGTTTTTGGTGGAGGATCGAAGGTCACGAGTAGGGACATAGAACTTGAGTTTGGCAGATACAAACACGGGGCGGAACCGGCTAAGGCCTTTAAGATCAGGCAGCCCAGTTTAAACAGAGAACGTTCAGTGAGGGGTATTCAGTGAAGGGATTTTATAAGAGGGGTAAGTTTGTAAACTAACCTTGCCGCTTGGTTTTGGATAAGTTGAAGACGGCAAAGCTCGTAGGCGGGTATACTGACATACAGAGCATTTGCGTAATCCAAACGCGAAATAACCATGGCTAGCAAGATTAGTTTAAGCGCCTCGATGGAAAAAAAGCGGGAAATTTTGCGTATGATGCGCAAATTAAGAAAACATGAGGAAACCACAGCGATAACTTGGTGATGCATAGAAAGGTTGCAGCTGACCATAATGCCTAGGCTTTTGACAGTTTTGGAGGGAGAGGGGGAAGAACCAAGGGAAGGGGGCCAGAAGATGGAAGAACAGGGACTCGGAGCGCCACTGGTGAGTACCAGCTCGGTCTTTTCTGGGTTGAGCTTAAGATGGTTCGAGCTCATCCAGTCACTGAGAAAAGTCATGACAGATTGAAAATTGAGGATGGAAGAAGGAGAAGAAGAAATATTAACAATAAGCTGGAGATCATCGGCATTGTTAAATACCGTGACGTCCAGTTTGTGAAGGGCCAAGATAAGAGGAAGGATATAAAGATTGAAAAGGAGGGGAGAGAGAGAAGAACCCTGGGGGACACCACAAGAGATGGAACAGGCAGTGGCTGAAAAGCCAGCTAACTGAATGGCCTGCTGACGGTTCTCTAAGAATGAGGAGTTCCAAGCTAGAGAGGATCCCCGTAGACCTGCACTCTTGACACGGTCGACCAAAGTAGCGTGGTCGATCGTGTCAAATGCAGCCGAGAGATCCAGGAGAACCAAGACCTGTGAAGAGTTATCATCGGTGCCACATCTAAGTTCCTCAAGAACAGTGAGGATAACAGACTCCTTGAGTGCGCAGGATGGAAGCCCGCTTGATGGGGGTCAAAAAGTTTCAAAGTCTCATCAAAATAACTTAAACAGGATGTAGCATGGCTCTCTAAAAGCTTCCACAGGAAGGGGAGCAGAGAGATAGGGCAGAAATTACTGGGAACGGAGGGGTTGGCCACTGTCTTCTTCAGGATGGGTATAACTTTAGCGGACTTGAAAAGGTTGGGGACCGTCCCCAGTGTGAGAGAATTATTAAGAAGTGAAAGAGGGGTGTCAGGACAAGCAGAAAAGACCTCTTTCGGTAGAAGGACAGGGCAGCTGTCAATGGGGGATCCCGATTTTACTTTGGAAAGCAAGATGAGAAAATTTTCCCAGAAATGTGAGGAAACTGTTCCAGATGATGGATATTGGACTGGGGAGCAGGGCAAGAAAAGTTGGGAGAAGGAGAGGGAATATTCCCTTTGATAGTGATGGTTCTGTCAATAAAGTACTCATTGAGGGAGTTACAGAGGGCTTGTGAAGGGGAGGGTTTAAGGGTAACCATTGCAGATGTAGTGAGGTCGTGAACAATGGAGAAAATATCCTTAGGTTTAGAGGAAAGAACATTTTTTAGATGTAAAATAGTGCGATTTGGCAGAAAGAATAGTTTTTTTGTAATCATGCAGTAAGGTGAGATACACAGATCCTAAGGTGGGGCAGTATCTAAGCCTCCATTGACGCTCCGCTTGCCTAAGGGCCAGTTTTTTTAACTTTAACTTGGGTGAAAACCATCTGTGGTTGAATCGTGAAGGCGTCGAGTCTTAAGTAGTTTTAGGGGTACCAACTGGTCGCAGGCAGAAGAAAGCCAGTTGTTGATGGCCGTAGCCTGGTCGTGGAGAGAAAAGCCAGATAGGTCAGGGAAAGAAGATAAGAGAGAGGAGAAAAGTATGGACTTGTCCACACGTCCGCAGTTACGGACCCAGGTGTTAGAAGGGGGTGAGGGTTTGCCCACCTCCTTGAGGTCAAAGGAAAAGAAAATGAAATGATGGTCAGACTAAAGGCAAGGGCTAATGGTCTGGATGGAAAAGTTAGCCGACCAAACCTGGTCTAGGATGTGACCATGGATATGGGTTGGGGAGTGTATGTGCTGTGAAAAATTAAATTACAAAGGAGATCAGTGAAATCTTTCGAATAGGAATCCTCCCGGGGGTCAGAAGGTGAAAAATTGAAATCGCCTAACACTAGAAGGCGAGAATTATTGACAACAAGAGTGGCCAGCATTTCCCCAATTGCATGAGAGAAGAGGGGCAAAGACTGTGGCGGGCGGTAGAAAAGGGCACAGTTTAAAGGGGCCGATCTAATAATAAGGTAATCTACTGCCGGGATGGCTAGGGAGGGGATCGGCAGAAAATGGAGTTTTGAATGGATAATAATCTCCATACCACCTCCAGATTTCCAAACTGGCTGATCGGAGCGCAGATCATAATAAGGATCGGGGATAGCCGCCAGGATGTCAGGGGAGGAATCAGAGAGCCATGTTTCGGTTAGAAACAACATGTCAGACCTAACTGAATCCAGAAATGAGAAGAACTCAAGCTGATGCTTGGCCAGGGATCTGGTGTTAAGAAGATAGGCTGTCAAAGCCTTCGGGGCGAGCTGTGCCGGGAGTGGTAGTTATTAGAGGGGTTGCCCTAATAAACCTATCTTATAACCTACTAAGAAGTTTCTTACTGTATACGCATTTCCTTACAACACAGGTCTATGGACAAAAGTCCGTCTTAGTGCCGCTGTGTCCGCGAAAAGGTTCCTCCTATGTCAACAGTGTCATAGACAAAAGTGACTGTGGGACAGAGTCCAGCCAAGATTTCCGCCAGGCCGTTCACAATGTGCCTTTCTGTAGAGGAAACTGTGGTGGGTATACATTCAACTTGAGCTGGCAGAATCAAAGGAAATGAGGTGGAAACTTACCTTGTTTTCTAGCTCCCACTTCCGTTTCCATCTTGAACCTCAGTGTCCATGTCCTTCCGTTGTCGCTGGGATCTATGAGAAGCTTCTTTTACACCTGTCCTACTACGAATTGTGTGTCAACATTTGCTATAGCCTCATGTAATTTTTCCATTGCTCTTACATGCAATTTGTTTAATGTGTAATGCTTTAGTGTTTATTTTACAACTTATCGAGGTACTGACACTTGAAAAGTATTTTTGTTGTTGTGATGGTTGAGGGTGTTGTGCTTGTGAATGTACATTCAATAGTGTGTGTTCACTGTTTGTGTGCTATGATATCTATCTATGCTATGCATTAAGCATGGGCGAAATTTGAGAATTCGCGATCCGCGAATTGGTGCGATAGCGAACTCGAATTTGCGAATTTGCTGTTTTTGCCAGTTCGCGAGGGTTTTGTACAAGTTCTGGAACGCGAACTTACTTGTGTGGTCGCAACGGTCACGACCCTGTTGTTTCTACGTGTCCAGCCTGTTTGCGACCCTGTGGTTCATCGCGGCCACCCTCTGGTTCATCACTGCCACCCTCTGGTTCACCAATGCCACCCTCTAGATCATCACTGTCCCCCTCTGGTTCATCACTGCCACCCTCTGGTTGATCACTGCCATCCTCTGGTTCATCCCTGCCACCCTCTGGTTTGCCACTGCCACCCTCTGGATCATCACTGTCCCCCTCTGGTTTATCACAGCACCCTCTGGTTCATCACTGCCACCCTCTGGTTGATCACTGCCATCCTCTGGTTCATCCCTGCCACCCTCTGGTTCATCACTGCCACCCTCTGGTTTGCCACTGCCACCCTCTGGATCATCACTGTCCCCCTCTGGTTTATCACAGCACCCTCTGGTTCATCACTGCCACCCTCTGGTTGATCACTGCCATCCTCTGGTTGATCACTGCCATCCTCTGGTTCATCACTGCCACCCCCTGCTTCACCAATGCTACCCTCTGGTTCATCACTGCCACCCTCTGGTTCACGGCTGTGGATTGGGGCAGGGAGGGCTGAATGAAACTAGACACTGCCTGGGGCACACAAGGTGTCCGGTGCAAAGTCCAGTTCAAACCGGTGCTGGGGCTCTCCAGCCCCAGCTCTGGCACGAAACTGGACAAAGGGAAAGGGGTGTAACCTAACCATCCCCTTCCTGGGTCCCACCCATAGGAGGGACCTAGTGGAGATCCAGCCCCTAGATTTCGAATAAAGGTAGGAGCTGTGCCAATGCAAACCAAATCACCCTGACTGAAACTTTGAAATGAAACTCTGGACCCTTCGACATCCCACTCGATGTGGAAGACTGACGAATCTCCTTTGTGGTCAAGGAGTGGCCACCCTGTGCAAGCAGGCACCATCAGCGCATCAAGACTTTCTTTGCTGTTGCTCCCGCCGGAGCTCGAATGACAGAGATCAACAAGACCCAGACTCCCAGACATCCAACAGCCCGATCCACAGTCCTGGCAAAGCTGAGACCCATGGAGGCGACGAGAGATGTGGGACCGGCCATCTGGAAGAGTCAACAAAGTGCTTCCTGTGCAGCTCCCGAGGCACCCTCGATGCTGTGCATGGGGTTTGAGAAGCCCCAGCCCCAAGCAGCGTGTGCTCCAAAGATCACCCCCCCACACTAAACGAGTGCTGCGTGGGGCCCTTTTGCACTTTTCCTGCTTGCCGCGTTGTCCGGTCGCTTGCTTGTTGGCTAGTGGCCTCTGTGACAACGATCCATTGAAACTACACTGCTGGTCTGGTTGCTCCAGACTGGCCCTAGCTCCCCTGAAAAGGAGCCATCGATCTGACCTTCCTGGTCCGATCCAAAAGAGATCTTCGAGTCCTGCTTGGGTTGCATTTGTCAAGGTTTTGTGACTCCAATTCGAGAACCAACACCGCCGACAGCAAGAGCCTTTGTGGGACAGCTCGTGTCCACCAGCTGGTCATCTTCGATCCTTCCTGGTCCACGTGGCAGCGGAGACAAACTACTCGACAGCACCTGATCGCAACCCGACACTGCCTGGTTCCGTCCTGGTCACGGATAGTGACCTAGACTCTGTCCCCTCTGCTTTCAGGTACTCTACTGATTCAGAAAAGGGGGTGGTGAAGAACAGAGCGTCTGAATTAAGCAGACCACTCTTACCCAGTCCAAAGATCAGGGCTTGATCCATCACAGTTTTTTAGCTCACTGCACCATCCCAGCTAAGAACTTGGCTATATGCAAATTAGTCTGACCCTGGCCCAGTGCATCATGGGAACAGGGCAGACCAAACTACCAAGCCAATTCTTATACTGGGAAGGAAACAAGCTACCGGGGACCGGTTTCTGGCATTTCAGCCGTCTTCGGCCCGGCTTGCTTGAATCCTGATGGTGCAATGAGCAAGGGACTCACATCTGAGTATACCCTTCCACGCTTGTGGTGGACAAAAATGATTCAGAAAAGGGGGTGGTGATGAACAGAGTGTCTGAATTAAGCAGACCACTCTTACCCAGTCCAAAGATCAGGGCTTGATCCATCACCGTTTTTTAGCTCACTGCACCATCCCAGCTCAGAACTTGGCTATATGCAAATTAGTCTGACCCTGGCCCAGTGCATCATGGGAACAGGGCAGACCAAACTACCAAGCCAATTCTTATACTGGGAAGGAAACAAGATACCGGGGACCGGTTTCTGGCATTTCAGCCATCTTCGGCCCGGCTTGCTTGAATCCTGAGGGTGCAATGAGCAAGGGACTCACATCTGAGTATACCCTTCCACGCTTGTGGTGGACAAAAATGATTCAGAAAAGGGGGTGGTGATGAACAGAGTGTCTGAATTAAGCAGACCACTCTTACCCAGTCCAAAGATCAGGGCTTGATCCATCACTTTTTTTTAGCTCACTGCACCATCCCAGATCAGAACTTGGCTATATGCAAATTAGTCTGACCCTGGCCCAGTGCATCATGGGAACAGGGAAGACCAAACTACCAAGCCAATTCTTATACTGGGAAGGAAAC
The DNA here is from genome assembly GCF_964261635.1 of Lissotriton helveticus. NCBI lineage: Eukaryota > Metazoa > Chordata > Amphibia > Caudata > Salamandridae > Lissotriton > Lissotriton helveticus. Next base: position 89,213,428 of record NC_136063.1, read on the forward strand.
AAGCTACCGGGGACCGGTTTCTGGCATTTCAGCCGTCTTCGGCCCGGCTTGCTTGAATCCTGATGGTGCAATGAGCAAGGGACTCACATCTGAGTATACCCTTCCATGCTTGTGGTGGACAAAAATGATTCAGAAAAGGGGGTGGTGATGAACAGAGTGTCTGAATTAAGCAGACCACTCTTACCCAGTCCAAAGATCAGGGCTTGATCCATCACCGTTTTTTAGCTCACTGCACCATCCCAGCTCAGAACTTGGCTATATGCAAATTAGTCTGACCCTGGCCCAGTGCATCATGGGAACAGGGCAGACCAAACTACCAAGCCAATTCTTATACTGGGAAGGAAACAAGCTACCGGGGACTGGTTTCTGGCATTTCAGCCGTCTTCGGCCCGGCTTGCTTGAATCCTGATGGTGCAATGAGCAAGGGACTCACATCTGAGTATACCCTTCCACGCTTGTGGTGGACAAAAATGATTCAGAAAAGGGGGTAGTGATGAACAGAGTGTCTGAATCAAGCAGACCACTCTTGCCCAGTCCAAAGATCAGGGAATGATCCATCACCGTTTTTTAGCTCACTGCACCATCCCAGCTCAGAACTTGGCTATATGCAAATTAGTCTGACCCTGGCCCAGTGCATCATGGGAACAGGGCAGACCAAACTACCGAGCCAATTCTTATATTGGGAAGGAAACAAGCTACCGGGGACCGGTTTCTGGCATTTCATCCGTCTTCGGCCCGGCTTGCTTGAATCCTGATGGTGCAATGAGCAAGGGACTCACATCTGAGTATACCCTTCCATGCTTGTGGTGGACAAAAATGATTCAGAAAAGGGGGTGGTGAGGAACAGAGTGTCTGAATTAAGCAGACCACTCTTACCCAGTCCAAATATCAGGGCTTGGTCCATCACCGTTTTTTAGCTCACTGCACCATCCCAGCTCAGAACTTGGCTATATGCAAATTAGTCTGACCCTGGCCCAGTGCATCATGGGAACAGGGCAGACCAAACTACCAAGCCAATTCTTATACTGGGAAGGAAACAAGCTACCGGGGACCGGTATCTGGCATTTCAGCCGTCTTCGGCCCGGCTTGCTTGAATCCTGATGGTGCAATGAGCAAGGGACTCACATCTGAGTATACCCTTCCACGCTTTTGGTGGACAAAAATGATTCAGAAAAGGGGGTGGTGATGAACAGAGTGTCTGAATTAAGCAGACCACTCTTACCCAGTCCAAAGATCAGGGCTTGATCCATCACCGTTTTTTAGCTCACTGCACCATCCCAGCTCAGAACTTGGCTATATGCAAATTAGTCTGACCCTGGCCCAGTGCATCATGGGAACAGGGCAGACCAAACTACCAAGCCAATTCTTATACTGGGAAGGAAACAAGCTACCGGGGACCGGTTTCTGGCATTTCAGCCGTCTTCGGCCCGGCTTGCTTGAATCCTGATGGTGCAATGAGCAAGGGACTCTACATCTTCGATCCACCCTTGGATCCAACCGGACTCTTCTCTCCTGGCAGCCTGCAGCATCTTTACCTCAAGGCTCCATAGAACTCCACGAAGAAACCCAACGCACTTTCGCACCTATGCACCCGCTTCCTGTGGCTGAGGTAACGAGATTACACCAGTGCTCCTATAGTGGTTTACACCTCTAGTGTCCTACTTTTTAGTGGCTAAGTTCTAGTCCAGTCGGAAGACTCCTAAACCTATAACTTTCTGATTTTTACGCACCATTGACTTGCATGGTAAACGCGGTTGCCTATAGACACTGCACCCGCATCCTGTGGGCCTCCTATGTCCTAACCTTCGTTAGTCCAGTGTAGGCCCAGCAATTCCCTAGGCCCTAGGCCTGTTCATTGTTCGTGATGTGGTACTTATACCACTTTCTTAATATATGGTTTCAGTGGCCACCCTGCCTATCCATAATTGTGCATCTCTTATTGTATGTTATACTGTGTTCTTTGTTTAACGCGTGTGCTCCTGTGCTCATAAAGAGTTAAGGGGATTATTCTAGAAATAAATACATATATTTTATAATATATAATTTGTGTGGTGTCCTTTCATTTGGTATTTAAAGAATTGCATATGGTAAAACAGCTGGCTTCACATGCCCTCTTGAATTTAGCCTAAGACTGCTTTTGCCCATGCTACCACTAGGATAGCTGGTCTATAAGGTTGACTTACAACCAATCACCATAAGGGTTGTTAGGACTGGTGCAAGGTTCTCACTAGAATAGTGATCATCATATAGCAGGCCAACTTCTCACACACACAGCACCCTCTGGTTTGCCACTGCCACCCTCTGGATCATCACTGTCACCCTCTGGTTTATCACAGCACCCTCTGGTTCATCACTGCCACCCTCTGGTTGATCACTGCCACCCTCTGGTTCAAGGCTGCCACCCTCTGGTTCATCACTGCCACCCTCTGGTTCATCACTGCCACCCTCTGGTTCATCACTGCCATCCTCTGATTCATCCCTGCCACCCTCTGGTTCATCACTGCCACCCTCTGGTTTGCCACTGCCACCCTCTGGATCATCACTGCCCCCCTCTGGTTTATCACTGTCCCCCTCTGGTTCATCACTGCCACCCTCTGGTTGATCACTGCCACCCTCTGGTTCAATGCTTCCACCCTCTGGTTGATCACTGCCATCCTCTGGTTCATCCCTGCCACCCTCTGGTTCATCACTGCCACCCTCTGGTTGATCACTGCCATCCTCTGGTTCATCCCTGCCACCCTCTGGTTCATCACTGCCACCCTCCGGTTTGCCACTGCCACCCTCTGGATCATCACTGCCCCCCTCTGGTTTATCACAGCACCCTCTGGTTCATCACTGCCACCCTCTTGTTCATCACTGCCACCCTCTGGTTCAAGGCTGCCACCCTCTGGTTGATCACTGCCATCCTCTGGTTCATCCCTGCCACCATCTGGTTCATCACTGCCACCCCCTGGTTGATCACTGCCACACTCTTGTTCACCACTGTAGATTATGGGGGGACAGCAAAGCACACCTTCCCAGCCTCAACTGAGATGAATTAATTTTGGGCTTGTTAATGTGTCACTGAATTTGTGCCTCAAGTCTGGCACCTGCTTCCTTAGCTGTAAGACCTTCCTGTTGCAGTTATTTTTTTTACAGGAGCATTGTGCCATACTTGTAACTATTCTCTGACCCTGCTTTGAGGGTCAGAGCAGGGTCAGAGAATAGTTGAAAGTAGGCAACTGAACTCTGGAGGGGCCCCTCAGAAAGCACTACAGGGAATGGTTACAAATTAGCTTGAACTTTTGCACCTGCTAAGTGCTCTCAGTTTTCCAAAGTTAGTTTTTCTGCCATTTCGCGAGATTTGCGGGACGCGAAATCGAACTTGCAATCCGCAAATTCGTGCGAATTTGCTGATTTCTCTTTTTTTTGCGTGCTCGGGCGGTTTTTCTTTTATTCTGCGTGTTCGGGCGGTTTTTTGCTTATTTGCGGATCGCTTGAAGCTCACCGACCCCGAGGTTGCCCATGCGGTCGTGTACGGGCGCGGCCATCTTGTTTGCGTGACATGTTTCCATTTCCGGGTGCTCGTTGCATGCTTGCGTCGTATGCTGCGCGCGATTAGGTATTTGTGGACGTTTTTGCGTGCTCGCGGGGGAAATATCGCGCAAACTTACCCATGCGGTCCTCTATGGGCGCGGGCATCTTGTTTTTCATTCACTGCTATGGTTTTGGGCATGCTACCTTTCTATCCACCTTACATCTTTGTAATCCTATGTTTTTCTGAACTTTTTTTTTTTTTTTGCTTATTATCTCTCTCTTCAATTTCCTACATCTATATTTTGTGTTTTTTTTAACTTTTTGTTACTTTATTACCTACTTTATTTCTTTCGCTCTCTCTCTTATTTTTTTCACACCTATTCTTCTTTCCTTCTTCTTGTGCCCAGGACCATGGCTAAGGGAGGCGACAAGGGAAAGGGGAAGGGCCCAGCGCCACGTACCTGGCTCCCTTGCGGGCGTTGGAGGGGGGAGGAAGTGCAGCCCAAGGAGATCTTCTCTGCGGTGGAGGTGGCAGCCTTGATGGTTTTTGTCCAGGTCCACCTCCCTAAGACCGTGGCAGCAGGTAGGCGGATTGCTTCCGGTTACATCCTCCGGGAGCGTCGCCAGCTGTGAGAGAAGGTGTGCCGGCGCATGTGTAAGGAGTCTGGGGTCCAGCGCACCTACCACCAAGTGACGCACCAGTGGAGTGACATCTTGGACCGGGAGCATGACATGCTCGACCTGCTCGGTGTGGAGATCCCTGGGCTTGGAAAGTAGCTATTTAATACCTACTTTTTTTCCTTCTGCTCTGTTATATTGCTAATCTATTTTTTTACTGAAGAGTACGAATGCTGCTGATTAGATTACATTGCAGGTAAATTAATGTTTAAATAGGTTCTGTCATTGCAGGTGCTCGCCTGGTTATTGGCGTTGCTACTATGCTTACTTGTTTGCAACTTTTTAGTCATTTGAGAGCATTACTACGTAATGCTAGAGACAGTAGACTCAAGTCTAGTCCTTCTTTGTACTCCTGCTGCTGCCACTTTGAAGAGATAGTGGTGGATTGATATGTTGAGTATATTATTTATTACTTGTTCTAGGACATTTGTTAGTGGTCTGCAATCATGATAACGGACTGTGTCTGTCACGCGACGTCTCGTGCTGCTGAGTGATGGCAGTCGTAGTAGCACCTTTTTGTTATTGATATGGTTAGTGAATTACATAACTTTCCTATTAGACGATCTGCGAATCCTGCAAAACTGTACTACTATCCTCTTAGTTGACCAGTTCAGATGCAATTGATGTTAATTTGTTTCCCCGACATAATTTTAGATTGAGTACAAAGAAATCAAATATTTCCCAAAAAACAATCATCCATGTTGTGTTTCTTTATTTCATGATCACCAGCAACTCCCAGGGGCAAGGCGACGGCAGCGACAGAGACTCCGGTGGCAGAAGTTGGACAGGAGCAGTCCCTTGCAGGCTCTTCTGCTGGCCCCAGTAAGTTGTTTTATTGTTATATTAATACTTATACTTCCCTAACTCTTACAGCTCCTATTCATTATAAACTGGTTCCTAATAATTCTATGTTTTACAAAATAGTCTTTGATCTTCTAATGTAGACTACTTTCTACATTCTTATCCTGCCTCTACCATCACTCTCTGTGCTACTACTATTTACAATTATGAGTCGGTCTGTGTAGGTAGCTAAGCTTGCCCATTCGGCAAACGGTGTGAAAGAAAACTCTGATACAGCAATAGCTCTAGGCACTGAGTGCAGTCCTCTGGGTTGCCCTTGCTGTCTATTCCAGTCTTCTTAATGTAAGTGCTTTGACAGTTTGCAACAACAAAATGTAATTGTTTACACCAAGTAAAAGGTAGCAGTGTCCTTTTTGATTTGAGAGGAGCACATCCCATACCGCTAGCGTTTCAGGGACTATTCTGCACACAAAGAAGTATGGACAAGATGATAGGTGCAGTTTGACTTTTGACATACCTCAGTCCGAACCGAAGTTGAACCCCCAATCCCCTGTCCGATTATCTAGAATGTCTGACCAATGATTTTACGACCCAGAAGAACAGAAGAAGACTACCTCCGAGTCCCGGCCCATCTGAGTCACTGAAACATGAATGTCAAGTGCAGTAGTTCAAACCTTTCCGCTCACTCACTCGTAAACAAAAACCACAGAGTTTTTGAAGTTTTATTTTCAATTAAGAAATGAAAACACTATTTCTTTATTTTTAATAGCGTAGTATTCTGATGGATGAAGATGACCTTAAAGTTGCAACAACATTCCCATGAATGAAATTAGTATGACTCAAAATTAATAATAGTTAACAGACACATGAAATTATTAGAATAACTGTGAGGGAGCCCCCACCTTCTTTAAAGTACTTAAAGTACTGCTGGTGATGACTTAGTAGTAGTTGGTGAATTGTCTGGCAGAAGGGCAATGGAATCTTCTTTCTGTAATGAGAAAAATGGTGCCCGTTAAGCAAGCATTCATCAGTTGTCATAAGAAGAAGTGTAGCATTTAATGGAATAAGCATATAAAAGGTTAACACCCTCCCAAAACCGTTACTTTTTTTAAATCCCAGTAATAAAAAAATGTGTTATGTAACATTTTCTTCCGTTACGAGACAAAATAGGGGGTTGTGTATGGCATCTAAAAATATGACATATTTTTCCTAGACGTCACAACATCTGACGCGGCACAGATGACCACCAGTGCCGGGGCCAGCAGTGCGGAGAGGTCCACTCAGGATGCGGCGGCACCAACAGGAGGAGCTGGGGGGAAGACTCAGCGGCGGCGGACGGTGGTAAGTTATTATACTCCTTACTTATTGAAATTTTTTTGAGTAGCCTCGCAAAGGAGTGTATGATGTACTGTACAGTAGTACACAGTACACTAGTATAAGTACACTGTACTGTCAAGAACATTTACTAATTTAGAACTACTTTTTGGCCTATCACGGAGAAGACAGTCAACCTTGACTTTTAATAGCATTAGCGGCGGTACTTCTCTGGTAACCAATGGCCCCCTCTATTTCACTTCAACACAGCTGGCAAATTTTTATTGTGAAGCCAAGTCATATCAGATGAAGTTTAGGGATGTGAAGAACGAAAAGTTAAAGAAGGGTGAAACGAAGGACGAGCGAGTCTTAATATTTATGACTGTAAAGAATGGTTTTGTTGAATGCAATTCAACATAAGAAGACAGCGTTTCCAAAATATAATGAAAAGGGTGTTAGTTGGTTTTTGACTAAAAGAAATTTTGGTACATTTGAGACATTAAGAAGAATCGTAGACGTACTTTCGAAGCCTGGATGTTATCTTCTTTATCCTCCTCGTCGATAGCAGAGGTGTATGATGTAGTAGAGCAGACGCTAAGTGGAAGAAGTATGGCCAGTGGCAGTGCCACCCCTATAGAAAAGTAAGACATTCAGATCCCCACTTGCATGTACTGCTTAAAGTACTGCGAGTCTGCATCATCATGGCCTGTGTCTGTATTTCTTGGGTGAAAGCTGAGTGAGCTGCCATTATGGCGGCTAGCACAAGTTCACGTACCAGTGATTTCTTTTGCAACCCAAGAGTAAAAAAAGTAAAAAAAGGCCCTTTTTTATGACCCTCTGACTATGTATGTAGTAGTGACCCCATTCATAATGCTGCTAGTGGAATTCCTGAAACTCCCGGTAAGGTCACAGGCTTACAAAGATGGCGGAAAGATACATGCCAAAATGTTATACTGTTACAACAGGTATCTGAGCACACGTCGCCTTTTACAGAGTAAATGCTGTAGGTAATCAAACAACACAACCAATAGACAAACAATGTGGAAGTAGTCTTGATAGAAGTTTTTCTTCAATTCAGATTTTATCCACCACGCCCAGCCAACACGTGTTTCGTCAGGGCTAGTAGCCCACGACTTCATCAGGGCTCCCGCGGGCAGCGGTTCCAAAGCTATTGCCACAATGGCTATGTGCTCTCAGCCGGTTCTAATTCCAACCCGGCTACCGGGTACTGTCGAGGTTCTAGCTGATTTGTCTCAGCCGTCCGTGTGATGGTTAATACCAAAGATGCAACACACCATAGGAGTATCCGTGTGAGCGGCAGGTTAAGCTGTACTGCTTTCCAGCGTCTCCACGTGTAAATGCAGAAGTCATTTACAGTTTACACGCGGAGACGCTGTAAAGCTGAGACTGCTGAGACAAGTCAGCGAGAACCTCCACAGTACCCGGTAGCCGGGTCGGAATTGGAAGCGGCTGACAGCACCTAGCCATTGTGGCAATAGCTTTGGAACCGCTGCCCGCGGGAGCCCTGATGAAGTCGTGGGCTACTAGCCCTGACAAAACAAGTGTTGGCTGGGCATGGTGGATAAAAATAAAATCTGAATTGAAGAAAAACTTCTATCAAGACTACTTCCACATTGTTTGTCTATTGGTTGTGTTGTTTGATTACCTACTGTATTTACTCTGTAAAGGGCGACGTATGCACAGATACCTGTTGTATCAATTATGTTTGGATCTTGGTCCTAATTGGAGGTTTAGGTTCTTCCCCATATCTGGGGCACCCTCAAAATAGTGGTCAGAAATTATAAATAACGTCACATACGGGAGGCGCCAGTTGTGGATCGACAATCAAAAAAAACCTGGTCCGTTATCTTCAAAATGTTATACTGTGTTTGCTACTTGCTGGTGTTACTGATGCTGGTGTTACTGAGTGTCAACTTTCTGTTGAATTATTTTGACTTTATGTTAAAGACTATTGGCTACAGTATTTTTCTTTCTTTTTTCATAGATGCTACTCCAAAAAATCTCTCCCGTAAGGAGATGGCTGTCCGGGCCAGGGCTGGTAAGCTGGAGGCTATTTGTGTTGAGTATCGACGGTTGTGGGCTCGGGAGCATGAGGAGGACACTACAACAACCACCAGTACATCCTCCTCCACTGCCCCCGGCTCCACCAGCCACAAGCCTCCAGCCAAACTGAGCTATGGCCCGACAGCCTCCCGCCGCTGCCGCACAGCAGCAAAAACAACAGCTGCCCCCCCCCCCCAGCGCCGCCTCCGAAAGCGAGTGGACTACCTGGAGCGGTTGGCCGAAAAACATCAGCGCCAGCTCCGGGACCTCCGCAAAGAGCTGTGGGACGTGCAGCACCAGCTGTCCACACTACGCCACCGGAGGAAGTGACTGTCCCTTGCCCCTTTTTTAAAGACTGTTGGGGGGGTGGGAATTGGGTTTTTGGGAAAGGGTACTTTTTGATTTTTGGACATTGGTTTGGTTAGGGAGGGGGTGAGTTGGGGTAATTTATTTTATTTTTGTGACAACAACATCCATAATTTATATTTCTTAATAATTATATTTTCATTCCAAAACACATTATACGCGCTCATATTATTTTGTGTGGGGGTTGGCCGTGGTTACTGGACGTTTGGTTTTTCAAACTTACCAGCATGAATGAAACATCTTGTCCTGAAATGTACCAAAATGCAAGTAACCGAGTTAGTCAATTCAGTAGCCCTACTACTGTACTTTACTAGTAGTACTGTCAGTCTCTGCTCTCCTCCCAACTTAGTCCTAGCCTATTATTCTACTACCTCTCCAATATGCTTATCTTACCTGTGATTTGTGAATCACGGTTGGTGAATAAGGTTGGTTGCTGACTTGAATCCTCGACGGATGCAATATCATTGTTGTGCTGGTAGCAGTAGTGGTACACACTGGCAGTATCACCATATGAAAAAAAGAGGAAATTAAACATTGAGTGGCCTGAGCGTAGCATTAGAAAGAGTACAATAGATAGTACGGTACAGAACAGTGCCCTAAATTGTAGCCTAAGCAGTGCCAACGTAAGGTAAGCATTAATCATTTCATTGTTCACGTCATGTAGGAGGAGGATGTTCTTATCAATCCACGATGGCGCACATGAACTTCTGGTTGCTTTGACCTTATCCTCCCCAGCAAGTGTATGGAATTTATTGTTGTTGTCAGTCACACCTCAATGAAATACCACACAGCCCGGGGGAAGAGGATTAGGGTTTGAAAATTGGATGGGAATGGGGGTTTTTGGGAAAGTTTGGTAGAGAGGAAAAAAAACACAGCATGGACAGTCAATCAACAAATGAAGAGAAACAAATCTTTGGATTAGAAGATATTGATAAATCTTGAAAGGGACATAAAGGAAGTGCACTACTGCATGCCAGAAGTACTAAATGGATGGTTAGGTCCTGAAAAGTAGTACTACTACTTACTGCAACTTACTAGTAACTACGAAGAAACAAGTTGACATTACAGGGCTGCAGTCATTACGCAATTTCACTTGCCTCTCTGCCCTCAGAGAGAATAAACACTTAGAACATTAAATTAGTGTTAAACATAGCAAAGATGTATCAAATTGATGGAGGGAGGGATGAATTTGAAGCAGAGATCAAACAAACGCACAGAGTCACACTCGTAGAAGTAAGTTCAAGTTCACAACAATATCATTTAAAAGATAAGGAGAATTTTGGATACTGTTACTGTTTTTTGTAGTTGTCTCGTTGAATTTGTGAAGTCGATGCATCCAGCCAATCTTATTATTCGCGGTACTCCTTCATTCCATCGGATGCTCCGTCGATCAATCTTGGTGACCAGACACACTGTCCCCTGCCTGCCTGATGCGGATTTGCGGATCGCTAATTGTAAGCCTAAGTAGTACATCGATGGCACAGGGTAAAAGCCTGTCTGTAATTGATGATGGAAAAACACAACAGTAAGTGTTAAGGACACCTCAGAGAAAAAAATATGTAAGGCACGCTGTGTAGTGCAAAAATTATACTATCACTTTCAGAGATGACAATCCCCAAAATCTAGAACACCCCATATTACCCTCCCAAAAACGTGCAGAATACTGCTGCTACCTCACAGAGGCCTAATTTCAAATCGTGTCAAAACGCACTCAGAAAGTATGCCCAAAACCCCCCTTTCCCACCATGGATTATCTTCAAACGACTTGCAATCAAAATTAGACATTACAACAAGTTTTCCAAGACCCCACCCAGTCGTAAAAATCTATAACCCCCGCCCAAACACATGCAATACAATACTGCTAACCCTAACGAGCCCTAAGTTAAGAATAGTGGCAACGCTTTCTTTAACTAGGCCAAACCCCCCCTTTCCCACCATGGATTTTCTTCAAACCACTTGCAACCAAAATTACACATTCCCACGAGTGCTCTAAGACCCCAGAACCCAGTTACAAAAATCTAGAACACCCCCAAACACATGGAATACTGCTGCTAGTGATATTCCTAACAAACCCTAAGTTACAAAAAGTGCCAAAAGGCTTTTCAGCACGGATTTTCTCCAAACCACTTTTATCCGGTATTAGACCTTCCCAGCAATGCCCCAAGACCCGCAAACCCACCCGCAAAAAAGCACAACACCCCCAAACAGGCAAAAAGCAAAAATGGAAAATCTCATACTTACAATATTTTTCGGCCTTCTTTCAATTCTGTCCATACGCGCTGTGCAGCTAGGTCATAACTCCACTTTTCCACCATGGATGTCCTGAAAAACAAATGCAATCAACATTAGACTGTGCCAGCAGTGCTCCCAGACCCCCAAACCCACCCCCAAACACCAGCAACCCCCCCAAACAGCACCCCAAAGACAAGCAAGTGAGAAAACACGCAAAAACTTTTTTACCTCCGATTTTCTCCAAACCACTTTTATCCGGTATTAGACCTTCCCAGCAATGCCCCCAGAGCCGTCAACCCAGGCGAAAACAAGTAGAAGACCCCCAAACAGCCAAAAAGCAAAACTACAAAAATGGGGACTTAGAAATTTTCAGGCAAATTTCAAAATCACTCCACGCGCGCTCTGCAGCTAGGCCCTAACTCCCCTTTGCCACCATGGATTTTCTTCACACCACTTGCAATCAAAGGTTTACATACCCAGCGTTGCTCCAAGGCCCCAAAACCTACCCACAAACACCAGGAAGCCCCCCAAACAGGCCCCAGAAAACGCTAAAGTGAGCGAAATGTCAGAAAATGCAAAAACTTTTTCCTCATGGATTTTCTTCAAACCACTTTTAACCGGTATTAGACCTTCCCAGCAATGGCCCCAGAGCCATCAACCCAGGCGAAAACAAGTAGAAGACCCCAAACAGCCAAAAAGCAAAACTACAAAAATGGGGACTTAGTCATTTTCATGCAAATTTCCAACATCACTCCGCGCGCGCTCTGCAGCTAGGCACTAACTCCCCTTTGCCACCATGGATTTTCTTCAAACCACTTGCAATCAAAAGTATACATACCCAGCGTTGCTCCAAGACCCCAAAACCCACCCACAAACACCAGGAAGCCCCCCAAACAGGCCCCCGAAAACGCTAAAGTGAGCAAAATGTCAGACAATGCAAAAACTTTTTCCTCATGGATTTTCTCCAAACCACTTTTATTCGGTATTAGACCTTCCCAGCAATGCCCCCAGAGCCATCAACCCAGGCAGAAACAAGTAGAAGACCCTCAAACAGGCAAAAAGCAAATCCGGAAAAGCTCACATGGAAATATTTAGGCCTCATTCCAAAATCACTCCAAGCGCGCTGTGCAGCTAGGCCATGACTCCCGTTTTCCACCATGGATTTCCTGAAAAACAAATGCAATCAAAATTAGACTGTGCCAGCAGTGCTCCAAGACCCCAAAACCCACCCACAAACACCAGGAAGCCCCCCAAACAGGCCCCCAAAAACGCTAAAGTGAGCGAAATGTCAGAAAATGCTAAAACTATTTCCTCATGGATTTTCTCCAAACCACTTTTATCCGGTATTAGACCTTACCAGCAATGTCCCCAGAGCCGTCAAACCAGGCGAAAACAAGTAGAAGACCCCCAAACAGCCAAAATGCAAAACTACAAAAATGGGGACAGTAATTTTCATGCAAATTTCCAACATCACTCCGCGCGCGCTCTGCAGCTAGGCCCTAACTCCCCTTTGCCACCATGGATTTTCTTCAAACCACTTGCAATCAAAAGTATCCATACCCAGCTTTGCTCCAAGACCCCCAAACCACCCACAAACACCAGGAAGCCCCCCAAACAGGCCCCCGAAAACGCTAAAGTGAGCGAAATATCAGAAAATGCAAAAACTTTTTCCTCATGGATTTTCTCCAAACCACTTTTATCCGGTATTAGACCTTCCCAGCAATGCCCCAAGACCCGCCAATCCACCCGCAAAAAAGCACAACACCCCCAAACAGGCAAAAAGCAAAAATGGAAAATCTCATACTTACAATATTTTTCAGCCTTCTTTCAATTCTGTCCAAATGCGCTGTGCAGCTAGGTCATAACTCCACTTTTCCACCATGGATGTCCTGAAAAACAAATGCAATCAACATTAGACTGTGCCAGCAGTGCTCCCAGACACCCAAACCCACCCCTAAACACCAGGAACCCCCCAAACAGCACCCCAAAGACAAGCAAGTGAGCAAACACGCAAAAACTTTTTTACCTCCAATTTTCTCCAAAGCACTTTTATCCGGTAATAGACCTTCCCAGCAATGCCCCCAGAGCCGTCAACCCAGGCGAAAACAAGTAGAAGACCCCCAAACAGCCAAAAAGCAAAACTACAAAAATGGGGACTTAGTAATTTTCAGGCAAATTTTCAAAATCACTCCACGCGCGCTCTGCAGCTAGGCCCTAACTCCCCTTTGCCACCATGGATTTTCTTCAAACCACTTCCAATCAAAAGTATCCATACCCAGCGTTGCTCAAAGACCCCAAACCCCACTCATAAACACCAGGAAGCCCCCCAAACAGGCCCCCAAAAACGCTAAAGTGAGCGAAATGTCAGAAAATGCAAAATCTATTTTCCTCATGGATTTTCTCCACACCACTTTTATCCGGTATTGGACCTTCCCAGAAATGCCCCAAGATCCGCCAACCCACCCGCAAAAAAGCACAACACCCCCAAACAGGCAAAAAGCAAAAATGGAAAATCTCATACTTACAATATTTTTCGGCCTTCTTCCAATTCTGTCCAAACGCGCCGTGCAGCTAGGTCATAACTCCACTTTCCCACCATGGATGTCCTGAAAAACAAATGCAATCAACATTAGACTGTGCCAGCAGTGCTCCCAGACCACAAAACCCACCCACAAACACCCGGATCCCCCCAAACAGCACCTCAAAGACAAGCAAGTCAGCAAAAACGCAAAAATAATTCGCCTCCGATTTTGTCCAAACCACTTGTATCCGGTATTAGACCTTCTCAGCAATGGCCCCAGACCCATCAACCCAGGCAGAAACAAGTAGAAGACCCCCAAACAGCCAAAAAGCAAAACTACAAAAAAGGGGACTGTGACATTTTCAGGCAAATTTCCAAAATCACTCCGCGCGCGCTCTGCAGCTAGGCCCTAACTCCCCTTTGCCACCATGGATTTGCATCAAACCTCTTGCAATCAAAAGTATCCATACCCAGCAGTGCTCCCAGACCCCAAAACCCACCCCCAAACACCAGGAACCCCCCCAAACAGGCCCCCGAAAACATGATAGTGAGCAAAAAGGCAAAAACTTTTTCAACTCTGATTTTCTCCAAAACAATTTTATCCGGTATTAGATCTTCCCAGCAATGCCCCCAGACCCGTCAACCCAGGCGGAAACAAGTAGAAGACACCCAAACAGCCATAAAGCAAAACCTTAAAAAGTGAGACTTAGCAAATTTCGGGCCAACCTGGAATTCAGTCCAAACGCGCTGTGCAGCTAGGCACTAACTCCCCCTTTCCACCATGAATTTCCTGAAAAACAAATGCAATCAACATTAGACTGTGCCAGCAGGGCTCCCAGACCCCCTGACCCAGCACCGCAAATCTAGAACACCCCCAAATAAACCCAAAAACCTGCAATACTGGTATATTGAAAACATGGCAAATTGCGCTGTTCACAAAAAACAAACAGCAATTGGTTTCAACAGAGACAGACAATCATTGCTGTCCACTGCATGCCATCTTCTCATTATTCATTACCTGTTCTACTTTATGTCTGCAACTTCTTCGGAAAGTGAGGGCCCACAGGGCAGCCTCTCCTGTAAATTTCAGAAGTAGGTCTGTCAACAATCAGCAAGCATGTAGTCAGTCAGTTATTTCAGTCCCACTTGAGGGGACTCGTCTACGAACACAAAGTTTGTTTTTTCTCCATATTCCATCCATCTGGCTTGAGGGAAATGGATAGGGGGTGTCTGGAGGAGGAGGATAGAGGAGCATGATTGAGTTGTGAACTTGTGAACATCTGAATGCAGACTGCGGCACCATCAAATCAATACAGAAAATAAGATGAAGACAGTGCTGATGATGGACTTATTGTGATTAGTTGATTAGATTTTTGTTGTGGTAAAAGTAGCAAAACAAAGAAAGACACACAGGAATAAAAGTGAATAAGTACGGAAAAAAAGGAAGTAATTTTCAGTCCTCTTTGTCAGGGAAGCAGAGCTTGTCCTCCAAGTCTATGAATTGAGACGGGAGTAGGTCTGGTGACCGAGAAGAACTTCCGTCGTCGTCGTCACCTAAGTCGGTGTCCTCTTCTTCCTGCGTGCATTCACGTATTTTGTAATCGGGTGGTATGAAGTGCTGATTCATCTTGATTATTGTTCACCTCTCCACATTTTTGGGAAAAAGGCGGGTCCTTTTTGAAGTAACCATGGCACCAGCAGCACTGAAAACACGTTCAGAAGACACGCTTGCGAGTGGGCAAGACAAATAATTTAGAGCCAGGTTGTTGATCAGTTGCCATTTTGAGCTTTTCGTATACCAATATCCCAATGGGTTCTCATTATGACAGACCTCTGTTGGGTCATCCGGATAGGCCTGCACCACCGACTCAGGTTCTCCAGGGTTGATCCACTCACGCACCATCTGCGACCTTTTCATCAGTGGACCGAGCTAACCCTTGCTGAGTTAGCCAATCCCCTTCCAACAATATTGGTTTGCGGCCTGGTGCAGGTGAGGATGATGATATGGTTGCTGGTGTCCTTAACGGCTGTGAGGGAAAGTGACTCCCTTCGGCCACGGATTGAGAAGTGGAACTTGACGCCGGATGGCCTGCTGATTCAATTGTACTTGTGCTGCCTCCTTGAATTTTCTGTCGATCTTTTTCGAACCGCCTGGCTGACACAGCTAGCCAATGTTTGTACTTTGAAACATCTGCTTCATCAAAAGGAATGAATGATTTGCTGGCCAATGCCTTTTTGTACCGTGGATCAAGAATAGTGACACAAATGTAATGTTGTTCTGTATGTATCTTTTTAAGCCGTTCATTGTCAAGGAGGCGCCATAATAACTTCTGCGCCAAACCATGTGCTTCTCGCTTTTCACCATCATCTCGGAACATTGAAGACACCTCCTTCAGTTGGTGCTCTAGCATGCGCAACAATGGGATAGCTTTGCTCAAAGAACAGTCCTCCCTGCTGACTTCACGCGTGAAGAGCTCAAAAGGACGAAGCATGTCTGTCAGGCATGCAATTAGATTCCATTCCTCCAACTCTAGCATCAAGTCTTTGTGAGCAGCACCCAGTTTAAAGACAAACTCATGTATTACCTCCCACTGCTCAGACAGACGCTCAAGCATGTAAAAGGTTGAGTTCCAACGTGTTGCCACCTCCTGGATTAGTCCTTTGACTGGCAGTTTACGTTCATATTGAAGGCCCCTCAGCTGCTTCCGGGCCTTAAAAGAATGGTTGAAATGGGTGCAGATTTTTCGGCAGGTGGTCAGTACTTTGACGACTGCCTCTTCTGCTTTCAAGAAGGTTTGGACCACGATGTTAATATTGTGCGCCAAACACGGCACTCTGAAATAGCCACTGTTGTCCATGGCCTTAACTATATTACTGCCATTATCCGTGGAAACATAACCAACTGTGCGGTTTCTTGGATGCAGCCATTCTTTGACCTTCCTGTTAAACTCATCCAAAAGGTTAGGTGCAGTGTGAGATTTCTCAATGGCAAACATGCCTACTGTTGCATGTTTGCGAGTAGCTTGAAAAACTTCCTCTGTGTCAACATCTTTGTGTTTTAACTGTTTTTCGACCCCTGCAAAAGAGACCCAGTGTGCAGTGATGCACATGTAATCCAGGGCTTGGCAACTGGTCCACATGTCTGCGCCAATCACCTCCAGCACATCTTGATGTAATGCTGGAACAGCAACCCTTGCAAAATAGTACCGGCTAGGAACCTTCCATTTAGGGCAGACTGTTGCCACCAATTCACGAAAACCCACCCCTTCCACGAAAGAGAAAGGGAGAAGACCCAGCGCTAGCATTTTAGCCAGCTTGGTGTTATACAGACGCACCGTTAGGTGGTTGCGTTCAAATGGCGGTTCCGACTAAAACATGCTGGTAATGGTGGACTGGACCATTTTACGTGATGATGATGATGATGATGC
The DNA here is from genome assembly GCF_964261635.1 of Lissotriton helveticus. Taxonomy (NCBI): domain Eukaryota; kingdom Metazoa; phylum Chordata; class Amphibia; order Caudata; family Salamandridae; genus Lissotriton; species Lissotriton helveticus. The sequence goes on from NC_136063.1 coordinate 89,230,348, forward strand.
AGACTTCAAACCAGTTAGGCTCAGTGGCATTGGTGTCTGTCTCAGACTCTTAGTGTGCCTCATGCATGTTGCAGGGGTAGAGGGTGTGGGCGCTACCACTGCAGTGCTGCTACCAGGGGTACTGGGTGTACCAGAAAAAATGTCTGTCGCTTCTTCACTTCCCCCCTGCACGATCAGCCTCTTATCATCATCAGATGCAATATGAAGGGATACATTTGGATTTGTTTTGGCTTCCTCAATGTCACTTAGGTGCTTATACCACTGGATAGGGTGGTGTAGTTTGAGATGACCTCTCTGGCCTCCGGTACCATAGTTGGAACCAAGCTTACCCCGACTAACTAATACTTTACAAATCAAGCAAACGACAATGTTTTCCCGCCTTTTTGCTAACAGTAAAGAAGTCCCAAACTGGGGACTGGAGATGTCTGCTGGTGGTGGAGGAGCAACTTTGACTTTCAATGCCAGATGAAGTGGAGGATGGGTGTGGCTGAATTTGTTTCTGTAGTTGACTTACAGCACCACTACTTGAGGTAATGGAGGTCAAGCTGGATGGAGGTCAATGTCGGCCCTTCTGACGAGAAAATATGGAAACTGTAGGTCGTTTTGGTGTTGTAGTTAACTGCATTGGTGGTGGTACCAGTGCCACGCCGCCCACATGATCATCCCGCTCAGCAGCCATTCGGGATAGGGTTAAAATGTTAGACTGCTGCATGCCCGCTGGGGCTGCAGTGACGTCTGTGATGACTGGGCCGTCATCAGACTGTTCATCAGCAGCACAAGACACCACTTCTTGTTCGTTGTCATCACCCATAAGTCGAAGCCTTGCGGGAACCTTCCTTTCAGGCGTAGCTACCTTTGTCGTCTCATGGCGTGCCTCACTGTCAGACTGCATTGCTGGGTTCCAATCAAGATCAAGGTCATCAGAATGAAGGGGGCTTGAAGAAGAACTTGTAGTAGTAGCAGCCCTCCTTAACCTTTTTCCTGCTTGGGACCTGGAAAGCAATGGATCATCCTCAAGAGGAGTGGATTCCTGGGATGATTCTTCCACTTGAATATCAATTTCCTCATGTGCCCCTACTTCTGGAGGAAGTAGGAATCATAAGGTACAAAACTGACACTACCTTTTCTTTTGCTTTATGGTGCACTATATTATTTAACAATGTTATTTAGTCAACACCTGTCCCTTCTTCCTTTACCATCGCTCCCCTTTGCCTAGTAGTAAATAGATCGTACCTGAAAGTGTCTTGTAAACACCTGAGATGCTATCTGACACATGTAATATGATTAGTACTATAGGACAGAGTCATCTAGTGGGTGCTATGTGTATGAACAGGCACAGTATTTTGTTCCATCATCATGAGAAAAATAAATCCCATAGTGCCTTCCACATGTCAAGAGCAAATTGTTACGCCAAATGTGTGTTTTTTAGTAAGAAGTATAAATTGATATGACCACCCGTTAACAATGCGAATTTCATCATTAGGAATCCCTGTACCTAAACCTATTCCATAAACGCATCACGTCTGTATGAAGACTCCCCTTGGGTGTTTTTGCTGTATGGATAGAATTCTACCTTTGTGAGTATACCCTGTGAATTGAGCACTGTTGCTTTGGATCTATAACTTTGTTTTATTCTTTCAACAAACAGTTATTTTGGAACAATATGTTATGTAGTTACCGTATGCTATCAACTACAAAGATTCATTCCGATATATAAGAACCTAGAAGTGATTCTACTTTAGCTTTTCAGAATGAGACCTAAATGTATCTCTCTTCATTGTAAGGGGGTGCTCTTATAAACCAAGATACGTTAGCATTAAATGAGTCAGATACTGTACAATTGGCAAAATATTTTGCCCATCAAAGGCCTTGAGTGTACATAACAATAGTCATGGTCAGTTCTCAAGTCAGGAATGTAGGTTTTTAAATTTATTTGTAATAATGCTTGTACATGTTGTTATTATAATCTCTATGGATGTCTAGATAACATAGATATTCTTTCACAATTGTGTTTCAGGAATTAAAATTGTGTCTCCTGAAGAAGGCGGTCCCCTGCCGAAACGCGCGTCGAGTTCCTATGCTTGTTTTATTATTGATGTGATGATTTGTATGCCTTTGTTAATATATTCCTTTATTTTATGTATTATGAATTTTATGTTAATTCGTTATGACTATTGTATGTAATTTTGACAAAGCTATTTTTAATACCCATCACATTAGTTTGACCTCCTGTCATTTCTAATATGATTTTTAAATATACAAAATAAAAATATACTTTTTATACAACTTCGTTAATCCTCCCCTACTGTTCCTTCTTGACAACTGGCCTGTCTTATCTGTACGCCTATATACCTAGACGTCCTAGGATTTTTTCGCATATGTTGCTACCCTGCCCTAGGAGTCTATAGATTGTTACTACCCAGGGGGTCCTTGCTATTCTCAGTTGTCTACCCACAGCTTGTCTGTGTAGGGCTTTGTTCGTCTGTATCTCTACATACTATATCAACGATTGTCAGTACTGACTCTAGCTTATTCCCTTCCCCTCTCGTATATATATTCATATATACTTGATACACACCTTTACCACCTTTTCGGTATGGCCCAATTACCAACTTTTGGGTTCTCAGACGAGGTGTTCGCTACCCTTGTCGGAATTAGCTCCGTAGCCACCAGTAGCAATACACCTAATGTTACCAACAACGAAGACAGCCGTAAACTTGTTGAACTCAAAAAGAAATTAACACGTATGGAAGCCCATGGGGAGTTTATGCTAGCATATTTGAAGAATGGTATTATCCCCATGGGTCTCAAAGTACGGAACATTCCTGGCCTCTTTGTCCATCACAGGCCATTCTTAGAAAAATGGAGCTTAATAGCGAATAGGTGTTCCAGAGATCTAATGATTCTTATAATCGAAACTGCGAAAGAGCTAGCTGTAGATATTAAAAAAGAGATTGAAGAGCTAGAGACCAAACTTAGGAACTCTGGTAACGTGGATGATGCAATCAAAAGAATTGAGGAAGCTAATAAAGAATTAGAGTCATTTAGCGCCTATCTTAATAAACGAAAAAATGACAAATTAAGCAAGGATAAACGCTATTATACATTGGAAGGAACTTATCCTTATCTGAAGCAAGATTTCTACAAACAAAACCATTACGTTGACGAGATTAGACCTACCCCACAAAGAGTCAACAACTTTACCGACTCCTCAGACTCAGAAAATGAGGGACAAAGTAATTACTACGAGGCAGAAAACTATAACCAATATAGCGGCCCACGTACTAAGCAGCCTTTTTTAGCCAACAGGGGCCCAAGACGGGGCAGACCCAGGGTCCACTTCCAAACCCAGTCCAGGGGCAACTTCCAACAAGCCCATCACCAACAGCAACATCATCAACATCCTCACCAACCACAGGAACCCCAATTTATACGGGAAACACGGAATCGCCAATATTGGGGCCAGGGGATATAATCCCCATTTTTAATCTGTCCTCCAGACAGTTAGACATTCATACTGAGTCTCTACTTTCCAAAGGTCTATCCTATGTCCCCCATGCCCATGTCAACGTATTTGAACTACAGAAAGACATCATCTGTTTCTTCAGAAAGATTAGACTAAAAAAGTTTTTCTCCTCCTCTGCACCAGATAATATAGACGTGACCCAAAGAATCAGTCAGCTATCCCTACCCTCCACCTTCAACCCCTCGCTAGACCAACTAGGGCCAGAGGTGGCCAGTTTTGAACTGGTTGTCCTGCAACAACTGGAAAGATCTCTTCGATTCATACCTAAACCTATTTATAATCTGAACAAAGAAGAATCAAAAGCCCTTCAGACTCTTAGAAAGGATAGGGAGTTAATAATCAAAAGCTGCGATAAAGGTGGCGGTATCGTTTTGATTGACAGTGACAAGTATGAACAAAAAATGCTAACTATGCTATCGGATACTACCACCTATTCTAAAATTAACACTAACCCTTTAGTCGCAACTTCGAAGAAAATATTGAGTCTTACACGCACAGCTCTTACATCTGGAGACATTAATCAGAAAGAATTTGAGTACCTTAATAGCCATCAACATAAGACCGCATGCATATATGGCATGCCCAAGATACATAAAGATCTGATTGACCCCCCCTTTAGACCGATTGTCTCGACAATTGGTACCAATATAGAACCACTTTCTAAATTCATTGATTTTTATCTACGACCCCATATACCCAATATCCCTTCCTACATTAGGGACACAGGGGCTATGATAACAAAAATAGAGAACTTGCCCTTTGATCCCACTACAAACCTCCTGGTTACAATGGATATTGAAGCCCTATATAGTAATATACCGCAGAGGGAAGCCCTATCAACCACCAGTTGGTTTATTGACACCTTTAATATTGCATGCCCAAAGGATTTCTTATTAAAACTGCTTCAGATTGTGTTATCTGAAAATATTGTTGAATTTGGCAACTCGTTATTTCGCCAAACAAAGGGCGTGAGTATGGGGGCGTCTGTGGCACCCTCCATCGCTAATATCTACATGGCGGCCTTTGAAAGGAGATTTGTATACAATGAGATAGCGCCATTCTACGAATCTATCTCCCATTGGTCCAGATATATTGATGACATCTTCTTTATCTGGACCAGTGGGAGAGATTCTCTTTTAGAATTCCTGGAATGGGTCAACCTAACTGACTCAAATCTGAAATTTACAGCACAATATAGTGATACTCAAGTCGAATTCTTGGACATAATTATCAAGAACCAAGACAACAAACTTATCGTAGATTTATTTGTTAAACCTACAGCGAGGAATACTCTTCTTCATTTTAAGAGTTTTCACCCGCGGTGCCAAAGGGAGAGTATCCCGTTTTCACAATTTCTTCGAGTTCGAAGAAATTGTTCAAATCTGGCGGATTTTGATGCCCAAGCCCAAGTCATGAGACAGAAATTCCTCAATAGGGGTTACCCACACAGGTTGATCCGGGATTCATACAAACGAGCGAGATTTTATGACCGGGACCACCTGCTTAGAACGAAACCTCCAGCAACTAACGACCAACTAGTATGCATAACCCGACATTCGACTTTAGACAATACGATACGGCATATTGTGAATAAGAATTGGCACATTCTGAACTCGAATCCCTCCTGCGACAAAATAGAGAAACCTATCTTTGCACATAGGAGGAATAAAAATCTCAAAGACCTGGTTGTCCATTCGCGATTTACAACCAACAATCCGCAGTCAGAATTTATACAGAGGTCAATTAACAACAACCTTCCTGTTAAAGGTACTTTTAAATGTTCAGCCTGTAAATCCTGCAGCAACATCATTCAAGGTGAGTTTTTCGAACACAATGGCTGTCACACCTGTGCTACTGACATGTGGAATTGCAAGACTACTAACTGTATATATTTTATCTTGTGCCCATGCCAGCTTGGTTACGTGGGTGAGACTTCTAGGTCCGTACAAATAAGGTTGACAGAACACAGGTCAGCCATTCGGACCAACAAACAGCTAGCGCCTTTAGTGAAGCATTTTTCTGAAAATAATCATGCCCCAGACGATTTTAAATGGCGCATTTTGGAGAAAATCAGACTCCCCAGTAGCAAAGGAGGAGACCAAGTCAGGAAAAAGAGGGAAGTATTTTGGATCTTCTCCCTTGGAACTTTCAAGCGAGGTCTCAATGCTGAAATTCCCTGGGAGAACGCCATCCTGTAGACACTTCAATTTCGATCTTCTGAATGTATGAATAATAACCTATGTTGCTGCCTTCCCGATTGAATTCTCTATAGGTTTCACATAATCTCAGATTACCTGTATCATGAAACCTAAAATAACTCCAGAACAAATTGGGATATATTTAGCTCTTGATGTTCTAAAAGGTAACCTATGTAGCCACCTCTGTGTTGTATACACAATAGATTATATACCTTATCGATTATATACCCTATAGTTCGAGTTAGGTCATATCGGTTACAAATATGGACTGTTGATGAATTTCGCCATGTTTATCTGACATAACCACCGTATATATAAAAAATATATGTAGTGCTTCTCATTACTTTGGTAATGTAGTTACGTGCCATCGTGGCTATAATTAAATAATACTAACAACTTAGTTCGAGTTAAATAGTACATGCCATATTTTTTGTTCTGTCTTATTATACGAATTCCTGTAGCCGTCCTACCTCCGTATATATGATAAACGTTACATCGCAAATTGTAACCTTTTACTAAACATAAGGAAATCTTCGAGCTATTGACACTGTTTGCGCTTTTCTTGAGCGCCATTTTGAATCAGGATCGAGTTGTGGGAACATAGTCCTTCTTCGATCTGACTTCCAGCATCCTCCGCGATTTTTTCGCGCGCTAATCAATTTCTTTAAAAGACGGAAACTTTCCAACGCTAGATACATTGTATCTCTAGGGAGGACGAGTCCCCACACGCCGGAAGACGAAGCAGCTACATCTTGCTGTCCGCCAGTATCGAATCACATTACGGTAAGCCCTGGCCATGGGAGAGATCGAAAGTACGCTCAGATCGCTACAAGCTTTCTGTTGTGCCGTAATGTGTTGAAATATTGCCATTAGATCTACTAGCAACTAATTGAACACTCTGACTTTATTTCTTGCAGAGTGTCTTATTTTATTCTACACTACAAGGCGCGACTTTAAAGCCACCTTTCAGAATTGCGTCGAACACAGGCACTACTTCATTTAAATACACCAAGGTAACCTTAACTAAAAACTATTTGGGGATTGGCTAGTATAGCCAATACTACCCGGATGTGTAGAATACTACCTTAGTAACTAATTTCAAGACGTATTAAAGCATAACTTACAAATTTGAAATTCGTTTTTTTAGAGCCTGTTAAACTATCTACGAGATAAGGTGCCATCAACAGCGACCTTTTTTCAAGCGTCAAGTCTACCATCTAATGTAGGCTCTAGCTATAGGTAACTACTATATCTTCCCTTATTTTCATACATCCATTCAAATTTCTAGACCATTGCAGTTACCATTGCAGTGACCATGGTCATAATATATGAGGAATGAGTCTATTCTGTCTCCGTTTTTTATCCATAGTGTTTTTACGGTACCCATAGTGCTGGGACACCTCGAATATGGTCATCAAGTGTTTATTTAATGAATAATTTCGTCAGCAATATTCATCCATCGTTCATGGAATCATAAGGTACAAAACTGACACTACCTTTTCTTTTGCTTTATGGTGCACTATATTATTTAACAATGTTATTTAGTCAACACCTGTCCCTTCTTCCTTTACCATCGCTCCCCTTTGCCTAGTAGTAAATAGATCGTACCTGAAAGTGTCTTGTAAACACCTGAGATGCTATCTGACACATGTAATATGATTAGTACTATAGGACAGAGTCATCTAGTGGGTGCTATGTGTATGAACAGGCACAGTATTTTGTTCCATCATCATGAGAAAAATAAATCCCATAGTGCCTTCCACATGTCAAGAGCAAATTGTTACGCCAAATGTGTGTTTTTTAGTAAGAAGTATAAATTGATATGACCACCCGTTAACAATGCGAATTTCATCATTAGGAATCCCTGTACCTAAACCTATTCCATAAACGCATCACGTCTGTATGAAGACTCCCCTTGGGTGTTTTTGCTGTATGGATAGAATTCTACCTTTGTGAGTATACCCTGTGAATTGAGCACTGTTGCTTTGGATCTATAACTTTGTTTTATTCTTTCAACAAACAGTTATTTTGGAACAATATGTTATGTAGTTACCGTATGCTATCAACTACAAAGATTCATTCCGATATATAAGAACCTAGAAGTGATTCTACTTTAGCTTTTCAGAATGAGACCTAAATGTATCTCTCTTCATTGTAAGGGGGTGCTCTTATAAACCAAGATACGTTAGCATTAAATGAGTCAGATACTGTACAATTGGCAAAATATTTTGCCCATCAAAGGCCTTGAGTGTACATAACAATAGTCATGGTCAGTTCTCAAGTCAGGAATGTAGGTTTTTAAATTTATTTGTAATAATGCTTGTACATGTTGTTATTATAATCTCTATGGATGTCTAGATAACATAGATATTCTTTCACAATTGTGTTTCAGGAATTAAAATTGTGTCTCCTGAAGAAGGCGGTCCCCTGCCGAAACGCGCGTCGAGTTCCTATGCTTGTTTTATTATTGATGTGATGATTTGTATGCCTTTGTTAATATATTCCTTTATTTTATGTATTATGAATTTTATGTTAATTCGTTATGACTATTGTATGTAATTTTGACAAAGCTATTTTTAATACCCATCACATTAGTTTGACCTCCTGTCATTTCTAATATGATTTTAAACATACAAAATAAAAATATACTTTTTATACAACTTCGTTAATCCTCCCCTACTGTTCCTTCTTGACAACTGGCCTGTCTTATCTGTACGCCTATATACCTAGACGTCCTAGGATTTTTTCGCATATGGAACAAGCGTTGTAGGCAGTTGTGCCACTCCATGAACCTCTAGTGGCACCTCTTCATGCACCTCTACTTGCGCCTCTCCTTGTGCATGTACTCGCGCCTCTCCTTGCCCATGTACTTGCGCCTCTCCTTGCCCATGTACTTGCGCTTGTACTAGTTGCACTTGTGGTTGTCGTTGCGGCTGTGATTGTTGAACACTCGCCAGCTGAGTTACACCTGGCGTTGATTGGATGGTACTTTCTTGTGATGAGCCAACATCACTGGTCGATGGTGATTGAACAACCAAAGTGGCTGCCTTTGCGGCACTCATGGGCTTGGGCCTAGCTTGGCGTGGTGGCACTGACCCCGAAGAGGCGGAGGTGCTGCTTCCGGCTTGGTTCCCGGCGGATACCACTGCTCCTGCAGCCGTAGTTTTTTTTCTCCCAAAAAAGGTGTCGGTGGGCACACCCGTCTCCTTGGTAGGTGGTGCCACTTGCTTCTTCTGCTATTTCTTACTGGCAGTGACACTGTCAACTTTCTTCGCTGAGGCACTACGGCCACCTTTCTTTGGGCCCATCTTCTTCAGATGTCAGAATAGCAGGCCGCAGTTGCACGAGTTGCAGAGTTGTCTTGTCTGTGGCCACACTTGACGTCGCGTGTCGTAATGCTGCACACACCGCTACAGGACTTCTTCCTGGCACTGGTGGTTCTCGTGTGCACCTAAAAGCAATGGAAGACAGAGGAACATCAGTTATACACCCCAAAAAGTCGAAAAACACATAAAAATCACCACAATCCCATGCCATCCATGCCCTCAATGATGCTTAAATTCAAGACACCCCACAGAGAGACTAGGCCCATGCACCACTGAGTACCCCTGGGCATATTGGATGAAAGCTAGGCAAAATGGGTGCAGGCCAGAGAACACTGCCTGCCTTCAAAATGGCCCCTTGCCCCCCAGCACATGGCCAGGCCCTGCCTGTACCAGCACTCAAAATGGCCCCCACCCACATGGCCAGTCCCAGCAACACCCCCAAAAATAAAAAAACACAAATAATCATCGCAATCCCATGCCATCCATGCTCTCAATGATGTTTAAATTCAAGACACCCCACGGAAAGACTAGGCCCATGCACCACTCAGTACCCCTGGGCATATTGGATGAAAGCTAGGCAAAATGGGTGCAGGCCTGAGAACACTGCCTGCCTTCAAAATGGCCCCTTGCCCCCCAACACATGGCCCGGCCCTGCCTGTACCAGCACTCAAAATGGCCCCCACCCACATGGCCAGACCCAACAACACCCCCAAAAATCGAAAAACACATAAAAATCACCACAATCCCATGCCATCCATGCCCTCAATGATGTTTAAATTCAAGACACCCCACAGAAAGACTAGGCCCATGCACCACTGAGTACCCCTGGGCATAATGGATGAAAGCTAGGCATAATGGATGGAAGCTAGGCAAAATGGGTGCAGGCCTGAGAACACTGCCTGCCTTCAAAATGGCCCCTTTCCCCCCAGCACATGGCCAGGCCCTGCCTGTACCAGCACTCAAAATGGCCCCCACCCACATGGCCAGTCCCAACAACACCCCCAAAAATCGAAAAACACATAAAAATCACCACAATCCCATGCCATCCATGCCCTCAATGATGTTTAAATTCAAGACACCCCACAGAAAGACTTGGTCCATGCACCACTCACTACCACTGGCCCTACTGGCTGGTGAGGCTTTACAGGCACCCCAAAATAAAAAATAAAAAACATATAACAGTGAGCTAAAATTCCATGACATAAATGAGAATTAAGTAAAAAAAAATCAGAGAAACAGTTGTATCATGCATCCATTACTAATCCTGGGCCTACTGGATGCTGTGGATACCCACCACAATATATATTTTGTTAAAGTTGTGAAAAAAGTTTTAGAACTGTAGTTGCCTCAACTGCAATGCTCCAAACAAACAACACCAACTTACTTGTAAAATCTCACGTCCAAAAGTGATCCAAACTCCAAAGTCCAAAAAGTCCTCAAATACAAATCCAGCAGCAGTCACAGAAAGTAATCCTTCCAGCTCAACAGCCAAATGAAAAGTGACCAGTACTTGCACAAAGCACTGGGAAGAGCCTGCTGGACAGGAACAGGACGTTGGAGACTCTGAGGCACTTCCTTCCTCTCACCCCACCCCAAAAATGGACTCCTGCACCAAAAAGTGCAGTCAAAGGTCAATCTGAGGAGGTATTCTGATCAAAATCAACATTTTAACAAGGTTTATGCTTCCTGTGGTGGATTTCTGGTGCAGAATTGCAATTTTTGCAATTTCGGGAACGCGAGCTGTTCGAACCTCCCGCCGGAAGTCATTGCGGGCATTTAGGACGTACTCGCGTTCGTCGTGCAAGATGGCAAGCCGCGATGACATAATTGCGTTCGAAAAACTCTCGCGCGATCACGCAGCAAGATCGAAAATGGCGCAGCACACGCAAAACCGGGAGAAAAACAACTCGGCAGGCTGAGTCAACGCCGCGCGCGCGATATTGTATTTTTCAAGCGCTACCAAGCAAAATAATTCGTAGCTTGCGAATTTGCAGATTTTTGGGAAAATTCGCGAGATTCGCGGATCGCAAAATCGTCAAAAATTCGCAAATTCGCCCCCGAAACGGATTTTACACCCACGCTTACTATGCATCTGAACTAGACACACAAACAAGGGCAGTACAAGAAATAGCATCAGCAGAAAGAAACAATAAATGGAAAAGGGATGGAGGCTAATGAAATACCAGCCCTTCCTCCACAAACTGCTCGCAGGTATGTCGCTCCCCATGCCACCACACAGCCACCAGCTGCCTCGTGTCCTGCTTCCTGCCGCCCACTGGTTTCTGCCGTTTCCCGATCCTTTCTGGCCACTGCGTCCCTGCGGCCCGCCCCCCTGCTCCCCGTTGGCCACCCCGCTCCCGCCTCCCAGCTGCTCCTCCCTCCCTATCCCCCTCTTAACGGGGCAGTGCAGTGGCATAGGAGCGACCTTTGACCCTGCTCACAGGCAGGTCGCTCCCCACACCACCACACGGCCGCCGGCTGCCTCTTGTCCTGCTTCCTGCCACCCGCTGGTTCCCACTGGTTCCCGCCGTTTCCCAATCCTTTCCCGTCGCTTCGTCCCTCCGGCCCGCCCCCCTGCTCCCCATTTGCCACCCCGCTCCCGCCTCCCAGCTGCTCCTCCCACCCTATCCCCCTCTTATGGAGGCCACGCAGCAGCTGTGCCGCTGGCGCACCAAATGCGCCAAAGGCAGGCCCGTCTGCGCCCTTCCGTGCCTGGACCGTGCCCAGCGTCAGAACCCCTGGACCCCCCGAACCCCGCGAATGCCACAACACCAGACTCCGCTCTGACGCCAGCACCCTCCATGCACTCAATGCCGGCCGAAACCACACCTGCTTCCAAGCCGCCCCTAAACGGACTCACAGACCTTTCTCCTGCCACACCTACAGCTTCACCAGCGACAGAACCACCAAACTCCCAAGGACTGGACCCAACCACCTCCGCTGCATACTCCTCAACACCCGCTCCGCATGCAAACACACCGTTGAGCTCTGGGATCTGCTCGACACCTCTGCCCCAGACGTGGCCTTCCTGACCGAGAACTGGTGGAAAGGACTCCTCGGCGCCCGACATCGCCATAGCCATCCCGGACGGCTACAAGATCACCCGCAGGGATCGCGCCAACGGAATCGGAGGAGGAATAGCCATCGTCCACAAGTCCACCCTCATGGTCACCACCCATGCAGACGACACCCTCAACACCCCTGAACACCTGCACTTCCAGATCCACACGGACCCTAACACCACCCTCAGAGGAACACTCATCTACAGATCACCCAGACCCCGAACCCAATTCAGCGACTCCATCGCCGTCCTCGCCAGTACCCACGCACTCGCCTCCACGGACTACATCCTCCTCGGGGTCCTGAATTTCCACCTCGAAAACAACAACAATGCCAACTCCACCACCCTGATCGACAACCTCCCCAACCTCGGCCTTAGACAACTTGTCACCGCACCCACCCACGCCGCCGGCCACACGTTGGACCCCATCTTCTCCACAGTCACCCACGTCACCTTCAACCACACCACCGAACTCCACTGGACCGACCACCACTGCATCCATTTCACCTTCAACAAATCAACTACGCACCACCGCACCCAACAGCTACCTCGCCGCTGCTGGAGCAAAGTCACCGAAGACCAGCTGATCACCACCCTCGCCCAAAACCCACCCACTGACCCTACCCTCCCAGACATCGCAGCCCGCAACCTCACACAGTGGATAGAAGACTGCGCCAACACCCTCGCTCCACTCAAGAAACCCTCCAACAACCACGCCAGCAAGAGAGCCACCTGGTTCACTGACTAGCTGTAGGCCTCCAAACGTGCATGCCGGAAACTGGAGAAGATATGGCTCCAAGAACGCACTCCGGGCAACCAGGCAGCCACAAGGACGCCACCCGCAGACATCACCACCTAATCAGATTAACCAAGAGATCCTCCTTCAAAGACCGCCTGGACAACAAAGCACACGACAGCAAAGAGCTCTTCAGCATCGTAAAGGAACTCTCCAACCCCAGAGGCAACGCCAACAACATACCCGCCCTCACAAGAACTGTGCGACTCACTAGCCATCTTCTTCCACCGCAAGATCGATGACATCCATGACAGGTTCAATACCATGACCGTCCAGACTACGCCAGACCCCACCTCCCCTGTGAACACCACAAGCACCAACCGCCTGACCTCCTGGTCCAACGTCAACGAGGACGAGACACGCAAGGTCATGAACTCCATTCACTCAGGATCTCGGTCAGACCCGTGCCTACACCACGTATTCAACAAAGCAGACGCTGCCATCGCACCCCAACTACGGATGGCCATCAACATCTCCTTCAAAACAGCGACATTCGCTGGAAACACGCTGAAATCAACGCCCTCCTCAAGAAGCCCAAGGCGGACCTCAAGGACCTCAAGAACTTCCGGCCCATCTCCCTGCTCCCGTTCCCGGCAAAGGTCATCAAGAAAATCGTCAACATGCAACTGGCCCGCCACCTGGAAGACAACAACATCTTAGACCCGTCCCAGTCCGGATTTAGATGCAACCACAGCACCAAGACAGCCCTCATCGCCACCATCGCCGCCACAGACGACATCAGGCGCCAACTAGACAACGGCGAAACATCAGCCCTCATCCTCCTGGACCTGTCAGCTGCCTTCGACAAGGTCTGCCATCACACTCTAACGACACGCCTCCCAGAAGCCGGAATCCAAGAGAAGGCCCTTGACTGTCCCCAGAACGAGGGGAGGGGCCGTCTTGGGAACCAACAGAGAGAATCAGGTATCAGGAGGCATTGCATGATGACTCGCAGTCACAAAGACTGGGAATAAATTCAGAGTCATTTAAAGCCCCCATCATCAACTTGTCAGGTAGGGATTTGAGTGTAGATGAAACCTCTGTATTAGAGAAATGTTTAGGTTTTGCCCCCAGCACACAAGGTTGCAAATTTTCTATAGAAAAGGATGTACGTGACGTTTTCAGAAAAGTGAGGATAAAAAAATTCTTTGATGGTAAGAACAGAGATTATCAACCAACAAATCAGGCCTTAAGCCAGCAGCCACCTGGACACCAGCTAGTTGTTTAGTAGGATAGGAGGTGGACACGTTTGAAAGAGTAATAACTAGTGGATTGGAGAAACTATTAGAAAAAGATACTTGGGTGGAAAACAATTTGCCACGGACCCAACGTGAATCCTTAAAAAAGCTTCAAGAGTGTGACACTATTACTATTAAACCTGGAGATAAAGGTGGGAGTATAGTGGTTCTTGACACAGTAGATTACAATAGGAGAATGCAGGCATTTCTTGATATTCTGTCTCATTATAGAAAATCGAATGTTGAGGAATGGAATAAACTTAAAGGTAAAGTCCGGAATTTAGTTAATTTGGAAAAGGAAGATGACATAACATGTGAAGAGGAGCTCAGGTTTTTGTTGAATGAATATCCCATGATACCCGCCCTTTATGGGCTTCCAAAGGTACACAAAAGTCTTGAAGATCCACCAATGAGGCCCATTGTTTCTGAGATTGATTCTATCACTGAGAACCTAAGTAAATACGTTGATCAGTTTATCAGACCTTTGGTTGAAAAATTACCTTCGTATATCAAGGATACAACCGATATGATATCTAAGGTTGACGGTATTGATTTTAATAAAGATCGGCAATGGTTGGTGTATTTGGACATAGAATCCTTATGCACCAATATTCCCCCAACGAGACACAGTGGCCATGATTAGCAACATATTGAGTCAAGATGAACTAGATCTTTCTCCCCACCATGCATTCATTGTTGATTGCATTGAGATCCTTTTGATGACCAACATTTTTTTGTTCAATAACAACTTTTATTGCCAAATCAAGGGTACCAGCATGGGAGCCACCTGTGCTCCCAGCCTGGCTTGCCTTTATGTAGGGAAATTTGAGGAAGTACATCTTTACAATGAAATTAGTCCCTTTTTTGAAAACATCAGGCAGTGGTCTAGATTTATTGACGACGTGTTTTTCATTTGAGATGGTGATGAAACTGACATCAATTAATTTCTGGAATGGCTTAATTGTGGTGATTCCAACCTAAAATGTACAGCCAATAAAAGTCAGAACTGTGTAGATTTTCAGGAAATTAAAATTAAGGAAAAGGAAGGTAAATTGTCGATTGAACTTTTTGTGAAACCATCAGATAGGAATACTTTGCTGCACCACACAAGCTACCATCCAAAATGTCAAAAGGATGGAATTCCTTTCAGCCAATTTTTGCGCATTAGGCGGAATTGTAGTGATATGAAAGATTACGAAATACATGCTATGACCCTCAAACAAAAACTTTTACAACAAGGATATCCAAAAAGACTCATTAAAGAGGCCTACAAAAGGGCTAAATATTTGAATAGAGATAGCCTTTTTGAAAATAAAGAGAGATCTACCAAGACAGAGTCAAATATTGTGATGGTATCCAATTATAATGTAATGAGCAACAAATTAAAAAACCTCCTTTGTGCAAACCTACATTTGCATATAGTAGGAATAAGACAATTCACAATCATTTAGTTAAAACCTTTAGGTAACCCAAGATGAGTAGCCAAATGAGTATTCAGGATGGTAATAAGGTCAGCGGTAATTTCCCATGTAGTGCTTGTACACACTGTAAATCCATTATCAGAGAGCAGAAAGTTGTTCTAAATGGAACAACACATTGGATAAGCGATCTGGTAAATTGCCGAACTAAAAATGTAGTATAATTTATCATCTGGCCCTGCCAGAACGGTTATGCAGGGGAGACTGGTCGGGAAATGCGACTACGTCTAACCGAGCATACATAAAAAGCGGATGTACACAGTGCTCCGTTTTCAACGCGAACAGAACCCCCCGAGGCGACCAACATGAGGACTCTTGAGGTGAGGAGCCATGCCCTTAGACACTTCTGGACAGTTAGGAGTTAGATCTGGAACTTGTTATAGACTATTGGGTGGCGCAATATAGGAAATGGAATATAAGAGTATGCCTAATTCTAAATGTTAGTGACAATGTTTTTTGTTTTAACTGAACGGAATATACACAGCCATAAATGACAACCATATGAGCCATAGCGCGTACTGCTTCTGTTAAAAGACTATGAAGCAGTAATTGTGATTTCCGATTAATTTTGAAGAAAGAACGTCCGGAATTCTCTCTACATTTCTTGATAACTTTGGGGAATACAGGGAGAAAATATAGTTATCGGCTCTATGTCTGGCGTTCATTGTTACTCCACGATATATTATAGTTACAGGCAACGGCAGACAATCCCTAACGAGTTTAGTGGATCCTGAAACTTAATACCAATAATGGATTGTGTTTCATTAATATGAAGCCGTTTAGAGGATGTCTATACTTATAGGCAGTATTTTATTTAATTTGAAGTACAGACCACCAAAAATAAAGCCATAAGCTTTTCGCCTTAGGGAAAAGAAATGTTTCAGAAGAAAAAAAAAAAGAAAAGATTCAGTGTCACCCTATATTGGAAAGGAGGTTTACACTTGGATGAAAGTGGGAGACCGAAACAGATTACAAAACGTAGAAAAAACGCAACCCCATGAGGGAACTCTCAAGAGGGATAGAAAATATATACACGTGGTAAGTGCCTTTAGCCTAATAGTAGTTATTCTTAATAGGTTAAACATCATCTATACAAAATATAATAGATACTCCTAACCTTTTGTACTATAGGTTAAATAAAGAAACCACTAATAATAGCTGCAACTGAAGGGGTGAGAATCATCTTAAAGAAACGCCATTAATGCTGTTCACGCAAATGGGATTTTTATGAAGATTTATTGATGTATGTGTTATTAAATAGTGAAAATGATAAATAGACCATCTCTATAAATAGAATAGGATCAAGATAGTTACACCTTTTCACTTATTTCACAGATTAATGAACATGTGATATTACTGACATGGAGATATAAGGAACCACTATACTTCTTCATGAAAAGAATTTCATCTAATACTTACCTATGGAAAAGGGTAAGAACTGAGGTCACGAACTTGAAGGGGGGCCATTAATTACATTATATTAATAGATTGATATGCAGCATGATTGAGTCAAAAGAAATGTTTCAAGCAGTATTAGCAGAAGACCATGTATTTTCTCGACCGAATATTAGGATTAGGTCCTTAATCCAAGTAGATACTGTGACCGTAAGAAGAAGGTGCACGTTTGAGTAAATAATAAGAAACTGGCGTTAGACTATGAAGATAAATTTGAAATTTCTTTTAGTATAAAGTGAAATCACAAGGCCCAAATTGAATTGTCGGTAGATAGTACCACTAAGCTAAATACATAGAACCATGGAGAAGAGCTATAAATTGTAAATCTAGGACACGTTTAACAAATATTTAACTGTATATACTAATGTTTAGATATGTTGATTGGCACAGTGAGAAGACTGTGATTTTAATGTACTAGTCCTGAGGAAGGTGTTTTCAAACAAAGCGGATTCACCGAAATGCGTTGACAAAAGGATATAACTTTTTTGTTGTAATGTAATGTTTTTAAACTTTTATGATGTGATTATTTTTATATGAAATAGCTGTAATTCAATGCTATTCATGATTGTGAAAACTATTGTAAAGAAATCTCTTAAAGGAAAAAATTCTTCTTGAGATTGGAGTTCACTGCAATTTTGAAATTGATCTGTATTAATTTGTAATCATGTGGTTTTAATTTGTTGTCACATTGTATCAAGTGTCACAAAATCTTTTTACTGTTGCTAAAAAATTAATAATAAATCAATAATATCAAGTAACGTGTTGCTAGATTCTCCAAATACACTTTTCTTGGGTTCTGTAAATATCTGATGATATTGATCCCATAAACACGGAGGAACACAGAAAGGAAGATATTTTTGTTATTACTTTGCCATTCCGGTACTTTCTGGTATACCTGGGTAACTTTCTTGGTTTTGAGAAAGTCATTAGAATGTCACAGCGGCCAACGTTCTGAGGTGAACTCCCTGAGCGAAGCACTGACGGAGCGGTTTGCGATCATAGCTGTGGCTGGGGTCTTCTGTTTGTAACTTTCTCAATAAACCATCTTGGTTCAACTTTGCTGAGTCTCTTTATATTCCTGCCGATAGTGTGACTTTTCTACACTGGCGACGATCAACAGGATTGAGAAGTACTTTGCTCGTTGGGACCGCCTTCCATCAGCCTAGCAGGGGCCCCACTGTTTCTAACTGTAAACATAGAGCAGATGGAAGTCAAGGGGTTGTGTGTATTGCCCCACCGGGTGTGCTCTCTTTCAGACACACCGCCAGTCTTGAGAGTGGGGGTTTGGCACTTGAGTGGAGATTGAGCGCAGCTTTGAGTCAGTCTATGTCTTCACTTTGCAAAAACTGTCGTGGGTTGGGGCGAAGTTGACGCATATCCTGCCACCTAGTGGTTAAAATTGTGCATTCTCCTTACTGTTCATTTTAATGATTTTCGTCTACTAAGGTACAAACTAGAAAACACTGTTTCCTTCTTCCTTGTGTGGCTCCTTAAGTTACCCATACAAAAGGAAAAACGATTGTCCTGTGTAAAGGAGGTGGAAGTTCTGGTGTGTAGGAAATTATTTAATGGTGAGTTGAAATATCACAAACTTTGAGTCACTTGGGTTGCACACAACATTCACAATAATCATCCATAATATCTCCTAAACAGCATGTAGAATGTTACTCTTCCCTCTTTTTTCCTATCCACCCCAGGGCAGCCAGTCCTAAAATGGAACAAGTGGAAGAAAGTTTTTCAAAACTATGCAGTGGTTTGTGGACCTAACTTGGGGCTGGAAAGGTAAGTGGCACTTCTCCTGCATTATCTAGGAGCAGAGGGGCAGGAAATCTTGGAACATCTGCCTGAGTTGAATGCAAATGATGCAAGAGGATTGAATAAATACGAAATCAGCCAGAAAAAAATAGATATCCATTTCTTGCCAAAGATCAGCACGATAATGGAACGTTACCATTTTGTGAAGAGAGGGCAGAAGGAAGGGGAAACGGTAGAAGAATTTGTATCAGAGTTAAGGAAATTAGAGGCAACGTGCAAGTTTGGAGGTGCTTGTGAAGAGAATACGTGATCAATTCCTGGTGAAGTGTAAAATTGAACGTATACGTGAAGAGTTGTGGTTGAGCCCCTGGGGGATGTGCACATTGCGGCGAAACAAATAGAACACATGATGGAATGTGTGAGTGAGATAAAGCAAGATTGCGAGGTTAAAGCTAAGGTGAGCGAAGTATCGACAGAAAGTGAGAATGTACTGGCAGTCAAGGCCCAGAAGAAAGAACTAAAGGAGAATAAAAGCGTATGGAATTTCAAGGGAAGCTGTTACAGGTGTGAAAAGCAGGGACATTTAGCGAATAATAAAGAGTGTCCAGCATTGAAGGCCACATATAATAAGTGTGGGAGGAGGGGACACTTTAGACAATGCTGTAGAAGCAACCCTAATTACAGAAAAGCTTTCAAGGGCGACAACACCTGCGCATGTGATGAAATTGTGTTGCAAGTTGAGAGTGAATCTGTCAACAACCCTAAAGATGTCATAGCTGTAGAGGAGACAAAAATTGAAGCAATGTTTGACTCATGTTCAACACTGACTGTTATATCTGCGGAAGACTTTGAGAAAATCTCTAAGGTTAAATTGAAATTGCAGAGAATGGATGTGAGACCGGGAGGCTATGGGGGGCAACCCATACAAATGTTGGGCTACTTCTGGGGCACAGTAGGCTACAAAGACAGACTGACAGTTGCTAAAATATATGTGTCTAGAAAAGGAGATAACATCCTGGGGTGGCAAGCACAGAAAGAATTGGGAGTATACCTCAATCCCAACAAGAACCCCAAAATACTGATACAAGAAGTGGGCAGAACACTAGAAGGGATAGAGGAAGAATTCAAAGATGTATTTATGGACAAACTAGGAAGCCTAAATCACTACGTCCACAGAATAAAACACAGAGAATTGCAAGCCTGTCTCAGCCAAGGTCAGGAACCTTCCTATTGCCATACAAGAAGCAGTGAGAAATGAACTTGAGAAATGATGTGGGTTGGGGATGATCAAACCTGTGGAGGCCACTGAGTTGTTAGCTCCAGTAGTTGTAGCCAAGAAGGGGGATGGTTCTGTACGCCTATGTATTGATTTGAGGGCTCTAAACAAAGAAGTCATAGTTGACAAGTTCCCTATACCGAACATTACACAGATGATAAGCAGGTTAGCTGGGGCGAACGTTTTCTCTACACTTGACCCAACATCTACCCACTACCAGGTCACTCTCCACCCCGATTCACAAGAACTTACAGCATTTATCACGCCCATAGGGGCCTATAAATTCAAGAGGATGCAGTTTGGTCTAGTATCCACTACCGCATTTTTCCAGAGGATTATGAGCAACCTCATAAATGGCATCACTGGGGTTATGTTATCAGGATGATGTGCTGGTCTTTGGGGAAGATGCGACACAGCATGAATGAAGACTCAGACAAGTCCTGAAAAGGTTCCAGGAACAGGGGCTCACCATGAAGCAAGAAAAGTGCAAGATTGGGTGTGCAGAGTTGGAATTCCTGGGACACAAAGTGACGACGGACGGCATCCGCCTCAAGACAGATCTGCAAAACACCATCATCAAACTCGCAGCACCAAAAAGTAAAGACGAAATTAAATCCTTCTTGGGCATGGTAGACTTTTACAACAAGTTTGTGCAGAACTTTGCCAGGTGCATGTATGCCATCCGCAACCTACTAAGAAAAAGGAGTGATGTTTGAGTGGAGTTCGGAGTGTCAAAAAGAGTTGGAAGACACCAAGAAGGCGTTATCTGAAGCATCCAACCACCTCAAATCCTTCGTTCCAGGCAGAAGGACCGCGCTGACCACCGATGCCAGTGCCTTAGGTCTAGGGGCAGTCCTGATGCAAATGGCAGAAGGCGGGGAGGAGACGATAGTGTTCGCATCACGCTCATTACGCAAGGCAGAGTCAAACTACTTGGTGATCGAGAGAGAGGCTTTGGCAGGTCATTGAGCGATCAATAAATTCAGAGACTTTGTATGGGGGGTGAAATTTCACCTGATGACAGACCATAAACCCTTAGTCAAAGTCTTCAGCAAGAAGGGCCTCAATGCCATATCAAGCAGGATCAGACGGTGGGTAATATGTCTGCAGGAATACACGTTCGACGTGGAATACGTACCTGGGTGAGGAACTTCGCAGCTGACTGTCTCTCTTGCCTGGTGAGTGAAGATCACAATGAGGCTCACGAAGTAGAGGGTGACGATGTGTCGGACAAGGAAATGCAAGTGGAGAATATGTGCGTCATTACCCAGGGTGCCATTGAAGAAGAATGGTAGAAGGAAGCTTTGAGTGCCGATGCACTCCTGCAGAGATTTTGTGAGAAAACCAAGAGCGGTTGGGTAGACCAAGACAAGAAGGAAGAAAATCTTGAGCCATCCTGGATGGTCAGGGATGAACTATCCTTTGCCGAAAATTGTCTGTTCAGAGGCAAAAGGCTCATCTCCCCTGAAGTGTTGAGAGAGAGCCTGGTGAACCTAGCCCATGAGAGACATATGGGAGTCACAAAAATAAAACAAATGTTGCGGCTGGACTACTGGTGGACGGGGATGGACTTGGAAATCGAGAGGAGAGTAAGAGATTGTGTGCCATGCTCTACTAGCGACAAGGTCCTAAAATAACACACACCACCGGTGCACTGTAAGCCTCTGCCTGGGGGTCCATGGGTGGACATGGCTTTGGTCATTGTAGGTCCTCTGACCGCACACCCTATATATTGGTGCGGATTGAGCTCTACTCCAGGTGGCTCGAAGTGATGTTTGTGTCAGAAATCATGACCAGGGTGGTCATAGACTTTTGTTAGAAGTATTCATCAGGGAAGGATTGCCAAGCAGTTTGTTGATAGACAATGGGGTGCAGCTCTGCCCAAAGAAAATGAGAGCATTTCTAAAATGTAATGGCATTGTACATAAGCGGTGTGCACTATACCATCCAGAGACAAATGGGATGGTTGAATGTTTCAACAAGACTATTAAGGAGGGCATCCAACTAGCGAAGGCCAGTGGGTTGTGTTGGAAAGATGAGGTCTTGAAGCGTCTAGAAGCCTACAGACTTACACCACACCAAACCACTAGTGTGACTCCGTTTGAGTTGCTTAAAGCAAGAAAACAAAACTCAAAGTTAGTTCCAGGGTGGATGAAGTGGTATAAAGGGTGGACAAGTCACAATAAGGAATCACAATGGCAGGACAGAGAGCGCAAGGCAATGTTAGAGAGGAAAATAGATTTTGACAGACAGCATGTGGTCAAGGAGATGGAGTTCCGGGTGGGAGACCTAGTCAAAGTCAAAGCACCCACGGGCAGAGCATACTGGTCCCACTACACTGAACCCACCAAGATTGTAAAATTGTGTACGAATGCTGTTAAGACACAAGAAGGGAAAATACGGAACCTGGGGAGGTTAGTTAAATACAGTGCTCCCACTGTAGACACCTACAACGCCTCTATGAATGAGAACAGTACCCTGGGCAGAGACAAGGGCCAAAAGCAGGGGTGTTCAAGACTGGCTAACACTCTTCCCAGGGTGAGTGGCAGGAAGGTTTGCCGCCCCAAGTATTTGGAACTTTATGTTGACAAATAGTCTGTAACTTTGTTCTTTACCTTATCTGCATTGTACTTCAAATTTGTGAGGAGGGGGATGTGTGGTATCCTCCGCCCCGGGGGGATCCTTTCCTGTGCCACTCACCCTTTATCCTATGTGCGGTTGGGATGCGCCACTGTGACAGTCATCAGAATGTCACAGTGGCCAACGTTCTAGGGTGAGCTCACTGCACGGAGCATTGACGGAGCGGTTTGCGATCACAGCTGTGGCTGGGGTCTTCTGTTTGTATCTTTCTCAATAAACCATTTTGGTTTAACTTTACTGAGTCTCTTCGTATTCCTGCCGATAGTGTGACTTTTCTACACTAACCATCCAGCCTGCCTCTGCTAGCTTGTGTATTGTGTGGTCGGGTTTTGTGAGTGACAGGGACTGGGGGATTCCAGGAGACAGGGTGAGTCAGCACAGTCCTGAATAGACCTATCTTCATTTAGAATGGTGGGAGGAGTAGCAGCTGGGTCTGAATAGGGCTGTGCCTGCCTTCCACAATGCTGGCTCCACCTCCTGTGGTGCACTTGATGTCCCTGGCCCACACTGTCAAAGGAAAGAAGGAGTCCTGTAAACAAAGTGCTCCAGGACTGCAGAGAACTGGTTTGGACTAGGTTCAGGCACCTCTGCCTTCAGAGGACAAAGGATTTAGTAGTGTAAATATGGGGACCCAGACCCCAAGACTTTAGATCACTGGAACAACAAGACAAACCTCTGCCAAGGAGAAGAACCAAGGAAGCTATAGGAGTTGAACTATGCCCCTGCCAGTGTGCTGTGTTGCTGGGTAGGCCTACAGTGGTGTCTTCAGTGCCAAGGAGAGGAGAAGGAACTTTCAAAGGACTTTCATCATCTTGCAGAATATTACTCCAAGGGCTTAAACTTGTGCTTGCCTCCTGCTGAAGTCTCAGGGACAAAAGACTTCACCAAAAGCTCCCCTCTGAATTTCCTTACTGGGAATTCTGTCTGCAGAAGCCTGCGTGTCGCTGGGATCTGAAAACACGACTCAACGAGAAGAAGCGTGTCGCAGCTGTTGCCGTTGCATCGCTGGAGAACCGTGTAGCCGCCGTAGAGGTCGCTGCCACCGCATCACCAGAGAAGCGTGCCTTCGTTGTGAGAAGTTGGCCAGGAATATGCTGTCCACTATTCTAGTGGGTACCTTGCACCAGTCCAAACGACCCTTATTGATGGTAGGTTTAAAAAAACCCTATGTAGAAAGCTATCCTAGTGGTAGCTGTGGAGAGCAGCCTTCAGGCTAAGTCTTGAAGGAATGTAAAGCAGCTTGTTTAACCAGTCTATAATCTCATGAATGACCAAATGAAAGGAGAACCACACCAGGTATTTATATAAAATATATGTATTTATTCTAAACACATCCCTCTAGTCTCTTTATGAGGCTAGAGGCAAAAGTACATTCAGTGAACTTATTTAGCACACAGTAAATTAGCATAATATATGATTAGCCCTAGGGGTGTCACAAACCATATACTAAGAAAGTGGTATAAGAAACACGACGGACATAGATATGAGGCCTAGAGCCTTTGGAACTGCTGGAGCCACCCTGAACCACCCAAGGTAGTGACACAGGGTACCCACGGGGGACGCATGCAGTGTCTAAACACAGCCGCGAATCACTATTAACTTCTATGGAGAAAGTCGCAGTTGGGAAATGACAGATAAAGGACACTTAGAAGAGGACTTGGAGCAAACCCCTTTAGAACTAGGCAGTTCTAGAGTCAAAACCCACGGGAGCACCGGAGTACTCAACTTACCTCACCAAGGGAAGCTGGGTGCATAGGTGTCTTTTTGCCTCAGGTTTTGTCGTCGTTTTCAATGGCAATCTGCTGCAAAGTGTTGCTGGCAACCAAGTCGAAAGTGTCCAGGTGGATACAAGGGTGGATCGAAGATCTGAAGAACCTGAAAGAAGTGGGGAGACAGTGTGGGTCCCTAGCCAGTGACCAGGAAGGCGAGGAGAAGATGCTAACCAATGTCGGGTGATTTCAGGTGAAGAAGGTGATGCTTGACTCTTCAGCCACGAGGACCAGAAGGCGTTGAGGACAACCAGGAGCTGGATTTGAACTGTCCCACAAAGGATGTCGAGTGCTGCTTTGTTGGTTTCCGGATTGGACCCAACAAGCCTTGGCAACATCTACCCACACAGAAAGCAAAGATTGGCTTCGGTGCAGACCAGCAAGGTCTGAGGGACTCACCCTTTGGAGGGGAGCCAGGGCACGTCTGAGCAACCAGGAACGCCCAAGAAACAGAAGATTTACCTTCATGGGGACCCACCATTTGACGGACCAGGGATTGCGAAGGAGCCTCAAGCTAAAATGCTAGAAGTGGGCCCACGGAACATTCGTGGAGTGTAGGCCTACAATCTTTGGTGCAAATGGTGCTCGGGTTAGAACTACAAGTAGCCCAATGCACAACTTTGGGAAAGCTCGGGAAGTTGATGCACTAGCAAATGTGCACGTGTCCAGGGTTTCCGGTTCCACGTCACTCGTGAGGGCTGCGGGTCTCAGCTTTGCTGAGATCTCGTTTCGGCCTCGGAGAAGTCTGGAAGTCTGGGTCCTGTGTCACAAATCCATCAGGATCCGGAGGTAGCTTTGGAAATGCAGGCCGGCAAGATGCTTCTTTGGTGCCAGTTTGAACAGGGGAGTCACTCCTTGACCCCAAGGGAGATTCTTCCATCTTCTAGTCAAAATAGAATGTCGAAGTTCCAGGATATATGTTGCGGAGTTTCATCCAGGGTAATCTGAAGTCTTAAGCACTGGGTTCCAATACTTATACTAAATTTAGGGGTTGGACTTACTCTAGGGTCCCACCTGTGGGAGAACCCGGGTGGTGGTGGTTACACCCCTTTCCCTTTGTCCAGTTTCATGCAAGAGCAGGGGCTGAGTGCCCCTGCTACCGTTTGAACTGGGGTATGCACAGGGACACCAAGTGTGCCCCCAGCACTGTCTGAAAAGCATTCTCTGAATGCACCCACCCAGCCCCAATACAGTAAAGCTTATTGGGAGGTCGTTACACCTCCCTGTGACAGGAAACCGATTGTCCAGGCCTCCCCTGCCGGAGTTTCCTCCAGCAGTAGGAGGTCAGACTTGTGTCTGAGGCTGCAGGATCCATTTTGTGACGCCAGGGCTCTTTTAAACTATTACCAGTTAAGTAAGTATGTACATGTCTTCTCCCTCTAGAAGGGTGCAATTCTACCCCTGCCACTAGAACTGGTGGGGGGTAGGATTCCAAAGTGTTTGACACCAAACACGACATGTTTCCAAGCAGCCATTCCAAAGTTAGCATTAACCGTGAGGTTATAATGCACTTAAGAGTATATGGTCGGGCTACTTCACAGAACAGCTACAGAGAAGTGATTCCGAAAGCTGCAGAGGGGTCCTGCTCATGCATGGGCACCCTCTTACACAAAACCAAGCACTCTGCCTTCAGGATTGTTAAGACCTGCCATAGGAGTTACTTATAGGTTTATAAGTGTCAGTGATATAAGGTAGATATAGGTAACCTATGTCTCAGTAAGGGGTTCATGCACCACCTTAACCAGGCTGCAGTAGCAGACCTGTGGTGCCATTTTAGAAGGATTCCCAGGGGTGGCATAATACTTGCTTCAGCCCTTGTTAGGCCTCTGGGGTACCTATGCCCTTAGTACCTAAGGTATCATATACTAGCGACTCACAAGGGTAACCCAGTAACCAATCTGGAGTGAACCTAAAGTACATGCAATCAATTTAGAGAGGAAGCAGCTAGGCTGGGGTCCTGAATAGCAGGACCTCAGCCAGATTAAAGTCGAAAAACATTGAAACACCAGCAAAAAGTGTGCGTAACCATAGTAAGCAGATCATACTCACCGGAGAAGCGTGTCGCCGCCGCAGAGGTCGCCGACCCATCCCCGGAGAAGCATGTCAGAGGGCCTTTCGCGGCTCCAAAGTTACGGAGTTCGCCGCACAGCCACCTGGCATGCAAGCATCGTCTTCATGTTGTCGCATCAAGGGTGCCATCTTATCACATCGCACAAGATTGTCGCATCTTATTGAGGCACCATCTTCTCGCATCATAACCGGAACACAGTACGAGAATAAAAGAATCACC
Source organism: Lissotriton helveticus (assembly GCF_964261635.1). Classification (NCBI taxonomy): domain Eukaryota; kingdom Metazoa; phylum Chordata; class Amphibia; order Caudata; family Salamandridae; genus Lissotriton; species Lissotriton helveticus. The sequence goes on from NC_136063.1 coordinate 89,257,156, forward strand.
TCCTCTCCGGTAAGGACCAAGACGCATCTCCTACTCTGCGCAAGCATTGAGGCACAACGCATCTTCTCCCCCGAAGCAAGGAACCGACGCATCTCCATCCCTGCGAACCTCTTGTTTGTTCTGCGTTATGCATCCAGGTACTTTTGTGAGAACTTTGTTGCATTTATCATCAACTTGAATTAAGTGACTTCTACCATCTTTAAGTCTATTTTGAGGACAGTTTTAAGGATTTTTGTCGTTTGTGGTCTTGTGTTAAGTCTATATAAAGAATACTTAAAACCTTTGTGATGTCCATCTGTCGTGTTTTCGCTGTATTACTGTATGTGTTCACAAATGCTTAACACACTGCCTCTGAGATAAGCCTGTCTGGTCGTGCCAAGCTACCAAGGGGCTGAGCAGGGGTTATCCAGTAGTGCAATCCCCTTTCCCTGACTTAGAAGCAAGGGTCCCTATTCGGTCACGGGTACCTACCTCTGCCAACTAGGGACCCCCAGTTCTAACACTGCTAAACATCCTAATGATGTAGTCTCGGCAAATACAGAGTCATGTACAGATCTGTGTGTGACCCAAGCGCAAACTATGTGGCACAAGAAGACCTTCACAATATAAAAAAACCTGTATACAGCAACGGACAAGGAGGTAACGTTTAACTGATTATATCATGCTAAATTTAGAAGCTTGTTTTCGGTCCAGGGAAGGCATGGCTTCGCAGTTCGGGCTGGACTGTTCCCATGAGGCACAGGGTCAGACTGATTTGCATATGGCCATGTCTGAACTGGGGTGGCAGAGTGGGCTAAAGAACAGTGATGGATTAAACCCAGATCTGTTGACTGGGTGTGAGAGTTTGATTGGTTCAGATGCTCCGTCCATCACCACCCCCTTTTGTACCACTTTGTTCACAATAAGTTGGCAGGGTATGCTCCGACGTGAGTTCCTTGCTCACTTTGCCACTGGATTCAAGCAAGCCTGGCTGAAGACGGCTGTAATGCCAGAATCCGGTCCTAGGAAGCTTGTTTCCGGCCAAGGGAAGGCATGGTTTGGCAGTTCAGGCTGGACTGTTCCCATGAGGCACAGGATCAGACTGATTTGCATATTGCCATGTCTGAACTGGTGTGGCAGAGTGGGCTAAAGAACGGTGATAAATTAAACCCAGATCTGTTGACTGGGTGTGAGTGTTTGATTGGTTCAGATGCTCCATCCATCACCACCCCCTTTTGTACCAATTTAGAAGCATGGCACACTGTCACAGATATGAAAAGTAGCAAACAGATTGAAAGCGACCATGACCCTTAACTTTCTGATCTTTTCCTTTCCTGCCAAAAACCAAGCAAGCAGAAGATGACATGGGCCCCACACCAAGGCAAATTAAAACTCAGGCCTGACCAAAAAACACTCACATGTGAGCCCACAACGATCATGTCATTATAGATGGCACTAGAGAAAGAAAACAACAAGCTTTCTAATCAGAAATACTGTGAACTTCTTGACTTGGACAAGCAACAGAATAGAGGAGCAGTACAGGATCTTAAAGGCCTAAGAACTGGGAGCGAACTGACAAATAGACCGAGGAGTAGAATTGGCGACTCAATGTTAGAGTGGTTTGACTCAAAATGCCAGTCCCATAAAAGTTAGTGTCTTCTGCATTAAGGCAAAGGCACAATCTCTGGAAGGTAAACAAATACTTGAAAAACATTAGGAAAAATACAAGCTCTTAATTAAAATAAAAAAGGCACTTTTTAAAAACAATGGAAGGCGGCTACTTCATTCAGCAGTCCAAGAGAAAAATACAAGAAAATTCAGGGACCTGATTGGATGGGGAAGCATAGTCCCAAAAAATTGGAAATTGGGATTTATTTGCATGGCTTGGAGGAATCATTTTTCTTCTTTGTACCAAAAAATCCAATATTGTGAAGCGATTGGATGAAAGAGTCGCATGTTTTAAACAACTTCAACTCCAATCATGGGCTTAAGCAGACCAGTTTTACTCTTGAAGCTTCCATCCATGTGCTTACTGCCCAAACTACATCTTATACTTGCTATACGCTTCCTGAATTTAAGGAAAAAGAAGTACACATTTGGTGTATCTGTGCATGCTCCAGGTCAAACTGGTTGCAGGAGCCATTTGCTCCTCCTCTGATGCAAAACTGAACAAAGTACTTGGGTGTAGCCACCCCTCCGTCCTGACCCTCCCATAGGTGGGTCCCCAGAGTTTGTCACACCCCATCCTTGGATATAAAGTAGAAACCCCTGGCTACAGGACTTTGGATTTACCCGGACAAAACTCTGCTACAGAAACCAAGTACTTCGACAATCTGCACTACGCTGGATGACTGAAGAATCTCCCTTAGAGTAAAGGAGTTACTACCCTGCAAGGCAGGCAGCTTAAAGGCATCTGACCGGTTTGCATCTACCAAGCTCCTGAGGACTCTGAAGATTTCTGCAGCACAGGAGGTGGGTTGCCAAGTGTCCCCGAGGTTAACTAGTGCTCTCAGCAATCCGGAGACCCGCATCCCTCCTGGGGACCGTGTAACACGTTCCCCTGTGCATCTGGACTATCCAATTCTTCCTGAAGGTGAGGGAGAAGGTCTCAGTGGCTCTCTCTTTACCCCACCTGGAAGAGTTAACAATTTACCAAGAGGATCAAGATCTCCTTCACAGGAATGAAATAATTCTGGTACTTCTGTAGGGACCTCTGCTTCTCATAAGAGGGAATCCTCTTATGATATGAAGTGCCAACTGCTTGAGTTTGAGAGAGCTAAGCTCAGAATCAAGAGAGAGCAATTAGCCTTACATAGAGAATCCCTGGAGCTTCAGAAAGTTTCAAAAAGGTTGGGGCTAGAGTCCCATACTGGCAGCAATAGTGTCCCTAGAGGTACGAAACATACCTGTGACCATAGGAATGTGAACAAGATTGTCCCTCCCTACCAGAGCGGGGATGAAATCCACAAACGGATAACTGCACTGGAGAGGGCCTGTAAAGTACAGAGGGTCCCTCCAGAGCAGTGGGTGGCAATCTTTTGGCTCTCCTTTGCAGACAAAGGTAGAGACAAGTTTCTCATTGTGAGAGAAAATGATGCTGATAATTACAAAGGCTTGAAGAGTGCTCTGAGTGTGGGTTTGGCTTAACCACTGAACAATACAGGATTAAGTTCAGAGATACCCAAAAGGCACAGGGTCAAGACTGGGTTGACTGTGTTGATTGTGCTACTATGACTCTGGAGGCCTGGTTACTTGGCAGTAAAGTGTGTGATTTCAAAGGATTGTACAATTTAATTATGAGGGAGCAGATCCTTAATAATTTTCAAAATCACCTGTTGCATCAGTACCTGGTGGGCTTTGATCTGACCTCTCCCCAAGAATAGGGCCAGAAGGCAGACAAACAAGTCAGAACCAGAGTGCGGCAGAAGGTTCAGAACCAAGGCGGTGACTCCAAGAAGCAGGATTCTAAAAACTCTGATAAGGGTGGGGAGCAGGGTAAAGACCAGAAGTCTTCTCAAGAGCCCTAAAAATCTTCATCTGGTGGGGAGTCACAATACAACAAAGGAAAAGGCAAGAGGAAGCCATGGTGTAACATCTGTAAATAGAAGACCCACTGGATAAGTAATTGTACCAAGTCCAAGGACTCAATTCCAACCACCATTACCCTAAGGCAACTGTTCCCCCTAGTTCAGCTCCAAGTGGTGGTACTCAGAATAAGGGTGTAATAGGATTAACTCTGGTATCTGAGGTGGACTCTAGCATAGTCAGAGTCCCTATTCAGGCTGTACTGATCTGTGATGGAGGCATGGATAAGGCCTCTTTAATTGTCAGTCCCAGTAATCTGGGCAAATACAATTAGCAGCCTTTGATAAATCGAAAAGAGTCCTTGGCATTCAGGGACACAGGAGCAGGTGTCACAATGGTGACAAAAGATCTTGTTAATCCTGAGCAAATCATGCTTGGTGAGATGTACCAAGTGACAAATGCTAGCAATGTCAGGACAGACCATTCCTTGGCAGTTGTTAATTTTACCTGGGGAGGGGTAACTGGCCCTAAGAGATTTGTGGTAAGGGGAGACCTCCCTGTTGAATGCTTGTTGGGCCATGATTTAGAAACTTCAGCTTGGGCTGAATTGGAACTCAGGACTCATGCAGGAATGTTGGGTATCCCTGCAGATGTGTTTGCTACGAGTAGGTCACAGGCAAAAATTTCTTCAACTGAACAGACCCTGGATCCTAGAAAAATGGACCAGGCACCTTACAAGAGGAGGAGCAGTAGGGGTAAGGTAGTGTCTCCCCCCCCCGACTCAGAGTGCAGATCAGTCTCTTGAGGGAGATGATCTTAGTCCTGAAGAAGGAACTGTCCCATAGGACCTTGAGCCTGATATGGTTGGGTTCTTGGGGACAGGGTGCCCTTCCTAGGCAGATCTGAGCCAAGAGCAGCTGAGCTGTCCCTGTTTTGAACCACTCAGACAGCAAGCTGCTTCTGAGGCTGCTGGGAATGCCAGTGGGTCCCATAAGATCTACTTAGGATGATGGACTCCTTTACGCAGAGAGTAGAGACCCCAAGCCTGGTGCTACCAGGATGTAGGTTATACTTCTGACGTTTAGAGGGTTCCTATTGACACTGGCACATGACATCCCATTAGCAGGTCACCTAGGCCAAAACAAGACTTTGGACAGGATTATCATTCACATTTTTATTGGCCTCACATGTCTGAAGACACAAAGGAGTTTTGTCGCTCCTGTATCACCTGTCAAGCCAGTTCTCAGGTGGGTGGCACCATAAAGACCCCACTGATACCATTACCTGGGTGGGAGTTCCCTTTGAGAGGGTTGGGATTGACATTGTAGGTCCCATGGATCTTCAAACTGCATCTGGGCACTGATTTATTTTCATTTTGATAACTTTATTTTGGTCATTGACCATAAAAGTGTGGATAAAATACATACAAGCACAATGATAAAATCCATAAATACAAACGGTTAAAAAGTTATTAAACATGCAATTTGTCAAAAGTTATCAAAAAAAAAGAGGAAGTAAAATGAGAAAAGGGTTAATAGCGGGGGGTTGCTCCAATTAAGTCCTTATCAGAAAGGTGGTCCTTCTACGCCACATGCCATGTAAGAAGCGGGAAACAGCAAACACAGTGGGAGGGGAGGTATCATAAGTAAAAATTCTACAGGCCTGTACACATTGTCTAAGTCCCAAGTTTCTGCACAGTGGAGCCAACCAGCATTTACGTATTATGCTATACGCTGGTTAGAAAAACAGGACATGGGTGATATCTTCAATGCTATTATTACAGCCTGGGCAGGATCCCTCATTTGAGATAGTCCATTTAGAGGTCAGCGCCCTGATGGGCAAGCAGCCATGTCTCAGTTGAGTATATAGTTTTCTCGCAATAGGAGGCTGCACTAAATCTAGGAATTCCTCCTTCTTGGGCCCAGTTTTCACCTGCAGGAACTCAGTTGTTAGCCTGCCCAGCGTTGGGGATCTGTGAAGTAAGTTGAGGCTATAATTTCTCAGGATAGCCAACAGTTCTGACTTCTGGAACCTAGGGCAGCTTTCCCCCGGGGACTCCCACAATTGAGGCAAGCCAATTTGGTAAAGCAGGACCTTGATGTGGGATAGCCAGGGTATATTTTTGTTCTTGAGCTGCCCCCAATTCCGCTCTGTAGTCAGCAAGTTCCGGTACAGTCCAGAGCCTTCTCCAGTAGAGCAAAGGACGTGCAGCTATCAGATCTTTTATGGACTCAAGGCCCATATCTAGCCGCAACTGTATAAGAGGGGTGCTTTGGGGTAAGCCTACCAGATTTCTCATAAAAGCTTGTTCCACCTTGAGCAGACTCAGTACGTTCTTGTGCCCCCATAATTCTGCGCCATACGTAGCTGCTGACCTGGTCTGGGCTCTATAAGTTTCAAGGACTGGGGCGACTGGTTTAAATTGTGAAGTTTTATGAAATTTCCCAATCCCCCCTGTAATCTGTGAAAGTCTCAGGGCAGATCTAGACACCTGGTGACCCCAGTCAAAGTCTTCAGTTAATGTGACACCCAGGTAAACAAAGGTTTTCACCCGCTCGAGCGGAGTGCCATTCAAGACAGGGTTCGGGCGGGTGTGCCTTGGGGTATTGAAAACCATAAACTTGGTTTTATCCAAGTTGACCTCCAATACCCTTGTGGCACAAAAGGTTGAAAATCCATCCAGAAATCGCTGGATGCCTGTTGATGTTCGAGATAATAGCAGAGTGTCATGCGCGAACATCAGAGCAGGCACCCTTCCAGTAGCCAATCTCGGGGCATCGTTATCCCTAACTCCATCCAATTCTTCTATCAAGCCATTGACGTAGAGGCTGAAGAGTGTAGGGGCAAGGGCACAACCCTGACGTACACCCCTGGTTACTGGGAAGGGGGCCGAAAGTTCACCGTTCCTTCCACACCTAACCTGGGCATAGTTCCCCGCATGGAGTCGGACCAAGATATCTAGTAAGTAAGACGGGAGGCCTAGTTCTTCAATTACTCTCCATAATTTCTCTCTGGGCACAAGATCGAAGGCAGCCCGCAGGTCCACAAAAACAAGGTAGAGACTGCCACCCTCTACTCTTGCGGTTTTCCAAAAAAGGACCTGCAGCCTAAAAATCTGATCCAGGGTGGAGATGCCTGATCTAAATCCGGCTTGGAGGGTGGACGGTATTTTGTGTTCCTCTATCCAACCCAGTATCCTATCCAATAGGATCCGGCCCATTAGTTTTTGGGTAGTATCTTGGAGACTAATGGGCCTGTAGTTGGACGGGGATAACGGGCAGCCCTTCTTGTAAATGGGGACGATCTCAGCTCCCAACCAAGTCTCCGGTATCTCGGAACCCCAAAGGATCGAATTAAACAGGACTACAAGATACGGAGTCCAGATTTTGGGCTGGGAGCGAAAGAGGTCGCCAGGTAGTTTATCAAGACCTGGGGCTTTATTTGGGAGCAATCTTTCAATAGCAGACTCCACTTCCTTTAGGGAAATACTCTCTAGATTTTGAAAGGAAGTCATCTCCCGATCATCCAACGGACCCCTCCGACGACCCAGGCCCGAGACCCCCGACAGTCGATACTCGTGCGGGGGGTCTGATGCCGGGGAAGTCCGAAGTGTCCTATCTGCCCCTAACAACTGGGCCTGTCTATGATGCACATCATCACCAGTCTTCGGGCTTGTGTAAAGGGCTGCAAAGTGTGACTCCCACACTGAGGGGGCTATATTCTGGAAATTATCCTCACCCCCCCCTTTTGTACCAGCATTGATTAGAACCCAGAATAGTTTAGCATCCTTTAAAAGGAGCGCTTGTCTCAGTTCTTCCCACCTGGCTTCCTCCCACTCTCTCTTGCCCCTGGTGATCTCCTTTTTATACCGCAATCTAGTTGCCCTAATTAATGGAATATCTTTGGATTTTATTGCTGTAGAGAGATCCCTCTTGACTTTCCTGCAGGTAGTCGAACCAAGGGTGCGACCTAGGAGTACTTCGTTTGTTTCTACTAACCGGGTAAAGACCCTCCCCTAGTGTAGTAGCTAAATGTTTGTGTATTTGTACGGGTTGCCGGCAAGGAGCTGGTTCACCCATCTCGCTTATGCGCGGTATTGCAATCTGGTATATTTTTGCGAGGTTGGTGGGAGAATTCGCAAAGAACGGCCATTTTACCCTTTTCCTATTATTAGTTACCGTGAGAGGTGTTCTTGCCTTGGCTGGGTCTGGGGGAGGATTTGTAAGACCAAAAGACCCAGGCTTAAGAGTTAGAACCAAGGCATTATGATCACTATCATGCCTTGGTACAACCCTAAATTCCTTCAGCCTATCCTAATGTTTTGCCTCCATCATGATGTAATCTATGATTGAGGTATGGTTTGCCCTGTTATAGGTGACTACTCCTGGACAGTTGGGGTCCAATCTCCCATTGCACGACCGCATAGAAGTTGGAAGGGTGAAAGATTTTATCTGGAGCACCAACGGTGTCCACGCTCTAACTGGGGAGATCTTAGGATCTGGGATATGCCAGAATGAGTCTACCTTGTCTTGTTCACAAGACTCCATACAACCCAGAGGCTCAAATTGGCAGTTAAAATCTCCACCCAAAATTATCGTAATGGCGGGGTCCAGACCTTGGATAAATTGATCAAGTGCCTTAATTGTATTTGATTCCTGCCCCTTTTTTACTGGCCTTGAGTAGATGTTTATTATGGTTACTTGTGGGTTACTTTGGGGTGTTAGTAGGTTGCACTGGACATCCAGGGAATTAGTTTGCATTTGTTTTGCCTGGATGCCTCAATGGGTACCTATCCATATTGACAGTCCCCCGGAAGGGCGGCCTCTTCCTGTTGATACTGCTAGAACATCATAGGTTGCAAAGGCCGGGCTTTTGCTCTCCTCCATTGCCCAGGTCTCTTGCATAAGGCAGATATCGTGAGCAGCCATAAAAGAATGCCACTCTGGTGTGTGCAATGTATTTTTTAGCCCGGCAATGTTCCAGGAGATTATTTTTAAGCAACCTTCCACTGGTTTATCTAAGCCTTGTGTTTCCCTCCGTCTATTTACAGGGGGGGGCGTCCAGGTTCCCCTTTTCTCCAGACCCCTCCTTCTCCAAAGAGTAAAGCGTTGAATCCTCCCCTGTGGTGGTGGATGTTACCCTTTCCTCCATTGCCCGTCTCCCAATGGTCTCTTTATTAGTAGTTTGTAGTGGGGAGTTCCCTTCGTTTTAAGTCAATCCACCTCCTTGAGCACACTAAACCTATTCCAATGGGGTTGAAGGAGGTGTGTACGGTTATGTGGAAACAAGTCCTCCCCAAATGTTGGCCTATTCTGGGTTCGGCTTGGTGGTAGGTGGATTCCCCTGTTATAGTGAGTCCCATTGGAGTGGTTTAATCTCCATTTAGGGGTAGGGTAGAAAATGATAAATGTAATGGACATATTTGGGAGTTTGATCTGCGATAGGCGGCATTACAGATGAAATCCACAGCAGAGGTGCTCCCTAAAATTTATTATTACAACGTCTCCTGACACTGTTTTAGGTCCCCTCCCTATCCAGCCTATTCTTCTTACTGCCATTATTTACCCGGAGACATTTGGAGGTAGAGGTCTGTTTGTGCTTAACCATTGAATGCACTTATTTTTAATGGTCAATATATTTTTCTCTTTTCCCATCACTTAGGACTGGGACTCCTGTAAGGGCAACCACATATGGTTGTGCTTCCGGGGGTAGGTTAATTGTTGGTAGCTGACAGGAAGGGGCTTTGGGTAGAACATTCCTAGTTGTTGGAATACTAGTTTTACTTTCATTTTTACCCCCCTTTGGCTTTGGATCAGTTTTATCAAATTGTCCGTGGAATTTCCCACTGTCACTTGGGTTTGGCCATGTGCATTACTATTAGGTGAAAGGGATGGTGTGGTATGTGTAGACTCAGTGTGGGTTATTGAAGGTACTGGGTTTTTAGTCAGTTTTTATGTGTTTTTTGTAGAGCGACCCTATCACTGGACATACTATTAGGTCTGCCACCACAGTCAGAATCAGATAAGGGTGCAGGGTTTACCAGTGGAGTTACTTGGTTTGGTATTCCTGCTCCCTTATCATTTAAGATAGAGGATATTCTATCTAGCTTTGACACCAGCGGTTTAACGTGGGTAACAATAGTCCGCTCCAGGCATGCTTGCAAATCAGCCACCAAGTTGGTGACCCAGCACGGAATTCCTAGATTCGGATGGGACGTATTGGAAATTGGGGTCACCAGGTTTTGATTAGTCAAGTTCTTTTTGCCCGATTTTTTGGGGGGCTCTCTTTCTTTCTCCTGGGGCGTGGTTTCCCTACTGGAGCAATTTTCCTGAGGAGGGGGGGGTCGAAACAATAGGTGAGTCCTCTACAACTACAGGGGTCTCTATGGATACCTGTGCACAAGGCAATTGTACATAAGATGATGTTAAATAGGAGTTTTGGTCCGGAATATCAGTTGCAATAACGGAGCATTCTCCATCCTGACTTTGCAGTAATAGAGTGGATGTGGTTGATAACCTTCTCTAAGTGTTTTCGATTGCTGCCACCACAACCCCAATAGTTTTTTGAAGCATCTTGTTGATTGCTGTTAAGCTAGGAAGGGGTTGTGGTACTGCTGCTTGCAGTCTAGTGTTTGGTCGTGTAGCATCAGGAGTTTGTGTTTTTTTCCCCGCTTTAATCATTCTTAGGGGATCAGTAGTACTGGGTGGGGAAAAAATAAAACAGCAAGAGCCCAATCAGGTAGGCAAGCTCCCTCAAGGTTGCAGGGTAGGTTACTGTTGTAGTACGTTTTAGCCCGAAGGATTTGAATCCGAATAACAGTACCTTTTGTGAATTGTCCGCACCTAGAGGTAATCCTTGGCAGATGAAAGGGGGGTGGCCCGTCCCGTCCTCTTCCATTCACTGACGGCCACAGACGGTCCCACCCTTGTCCCGGGCTTCTCCCGGTCGCCCCCGTGCGTGACTCGCGGGGGCGAGAAGCACTCCTGCTGATAAGCCACCTCCTGGCACGTGAAGAGCGTCACTCCTGCCGCACGAGCCCCGGGGCAGCTGGGTGTTGTAGTTCCCCAGCTGCGTGAGGTACCGGGTGACTGGCGGCAAGTGCAGGAGCTGTTCCCCTCACGGCGAGATTGGAAGGTGAGGAGGTGGTTGGGATGCCGTTTTCCTCACGGCTGGCTGAATGCTCCCAAGAAATGCCCCACGAGCGCTTCGGCGCTCCTGCTGATAAGCCGCCTCCTGGCACGTGAAGAGCGTCACTCTTGCCGCGCGAGCCCCGGGGCAGCTGGGTGTTGTGGTTCCCCAGCTGCATGAGGCACCGGGTGACTGGCGGCAAGTGCAGGAGCCGTTCCCCTCACGGCGAGATTGGAAGGTGAGGAGGTGGTGTGGATGCCATTTCCCTCACGGCTGGCTGAATGCTCCCAAGAAATACCCCACGAGCGCTTTGGCGCTCCTGCTGATATGCCACCTCCTGGCGCATGAAGAGTGTCACTCCTGCCGCGCGAGCCCCGGGGCAGCTGGGTGTTGTGGTTCCCCAGCTGCGTGAGGCACCGGGTGACTGGCGGCAAGTGCAGGAGCCGTTCCCCTCACAGCGAGATTGGAAGGTGAGGAGATGGTTGGGACGCTGTTCCCCTCACGGCTGGCTGAATGCTCCCAAGAAATGCCCCCACTGATTTATACTAATGGTGGTGGACCATGCCACTAGGTATCTGGAGGCAATCGCACTTAGGACCACCACAGCTCCTGTGTTGGCAAGGGCCCTTCTGGGAATTTTTCCAGGGTGGGTTTCCCTAAGGAGGTAGTATCAGACAGAGATGCAAACTTCATGTCTAGGTACTTGACTGCTATGTGAAAGGAGTGTAGAGTAAATTACAAATGTACCACCCCTTATCACCCATAATGCAATGGGTTAGTTGAAAGGTTCAATAAAACCCTCAAGGGCATGATTAAAGGTCTCCCAGAAAAGCTTAGGCGCAGATGGGACATACTTTTACCCTGCCTTCTCTTTGCCTAAAGAGAGGTTCCTCAGAAGTGGGTTGGCTACAGCCCTTTTGAACTTCTGTTTGGACATCCAGTTAGGGGTCCATTATGTATAGTGAAGGAGGGATGGGTGTTACCTCTCAAACCCCCTAAACAGGATATGGCGGACTATGTACTTGATCTCCGCTCCAAGGTGGCTGAGTACATGAAGAAGACAGCCAAAAACCTTGAGGCTAGCCTGGAATTGCAAAAAGAGCTGGCATTACCAAAAGGCTGTGCTGACTGTTTACCATCCAGGGTAGAAAGTATGGGTGTTGGAGCATGTGGCCCCTGCATCCCTCCAAGACAAGTGAAGTGGCCTTCATACAATCATTAGGCAGAAGGGAGAGGTTACCTACCTGGTGGACCTTGGAGCTCTCAGGAGCCCCCATAGGGTGCTCCATGTGAACAGACTCAAACCATATGTTGACAGGGCAGACATGGCTTGCTCATGGCTACTGATGAGGGACAGGGGGAAGAGAGTGATCTACTCCCTGACCTGCTCTCACAGAACCTTGATGATGGATCAGTAGATGGTGTAGCCTTGGCAGGCAGCCTCACTGGCCAGCAGCAGACTGTTTGCAGTTTATACATATGTTCTCACTGACTCCAAGTCAGACTACTGGTGCACTCATTAAGTGGACACTGGGGACAGTCTGCCTGTTAAAAATAAGATTTACAAGCAGCCTGACCATGTCAGGGAATGCATCAGGACTGAAGTCCAGAAGATGTTGGATTTGGGAGTGATTGAACCCTCAGATAGCCCTTGGGCTAGTCCAATAATCTTGGTACCCAAACCTCACACCCAGAAAGGTAAGAGAGAGATGCGTTTTTGTGTTGACTACAGGGGTCTAAATGCAGTCACTAGGACTGATGCTCATCTAATACCCAGGGCAGATGAACTTATAGATACTCTGGCCTCAATCAAGTTTCAACAGCTGGCTACTGGCAAATCAGATTAGCTGAGGATGCAAAGCCAAAAATACCATTTTCTACCCCTAGTGGGCACTACCAATTTGTGGTGATGCCATTTGGTTAGAAGAATGCACCTTCCATTTTTCAATGGTTAGTGAATAAAGTCCTTACAGGCCTGGAAGCCCCTAGTGCAGCTTATTCATATTATATTGCTGTCTTCTTTAGATCCAACTGGGAGGATCACCTGGTACACCTGAGAAGTGGTTTGGAGGCCCTGCAGAAAGCAGGCCTCACTATCAAGGCCACCATGTGCCAGATAGGGCAGAGTCAGGTTGTATACCTGGGCCACCTTGTGGGTGGAGGCCAGGTTCAGCCTTTGCAGAGCAAAATCCAGACCATTATGGACTGGGTTGCTCCAACCACCCAGACTCAGGTCAGAGCTTTCTTGGGCCTGACCGGGTACTATAGGAGATTTTTCAAAGGTTATGGGTCCATAGTAACCCATGTGAATGACTTAACTTCTAAGAAAATGCCAAAGAAATGTCAGTGGACAGTCAGTTGTCAAAAGGCATTTGATGACCTGAAGCAGGGCATGTGCACTGCTCCCATTCCGCAAAGTCCTGACTATTCCAAAAAATTCAATGTCCAAACAGATGCATCTGAGTTGGGGATAGGGGATGTCTTATCCCAACTGAGTGATGAGGGTCAGGATCAGCCAGTAGCTTTTATTAGCAGAAGGCAGACCCCCAGACAGAAACGTTGGTCAGCTATTGAGAGGGAAGCCTTTGCTGTGGTTTGGGCTCTGAAAAAGTTGAAGCCATACTTGTTTGGCACTCACTTCATTGTTCAGACAGACCATAAGCCCCTCTTATGGCTAAAACAGACGAAGGGTGAAAACCCCAAACATTTTAGGTGGTCCATTTCCCTACACGGGATGGACTATACAGTGGAACATAGACCTGGAAGTAACCATGCAAATGTAGATGGCCTCTCCAGATATTTCCACTTAGAACATGAAGACTCAACTGGTCAAGGTTAGTTTAATGTCTTGACGTATGTGGGGGTGGTTGTGTAGGAGAGTAGGATCTGCTTCTTATAGTTACCCCAACTTTTTGCTGATGTTTTACTGTTTTCGACTTAGATTGTCTGGCATCCTGCTATCCAGGACCCCAGTCTAGCTGTCTCCTTTAAATTGATTGCATGTACTTTAGGTACACTCCAGATTTGATTCTGGGGAACCCTTATCAGTCCCTAGTATATTGTATACTATGTACCCAGGGCATAGGTACCCCAGAGGCCTATCAGGGCATGTATTATGCCACCCCTGGAATATCATTCAAAATGACACCACAGGTCTGCTACAGCGGCCTGTTTAAGGTGGTGCAATCACCCCTTACTTAGATATAGCGTCACTAAATCTATCCTATATAACTGCACACATAAACCAGTCACCCCTATAGCAGGCCTTATCAATCCTGAATATTTACAACAAGGGGTGGTGAGGGACAGAGTCTCTGAATTAAGCAGAAAGCTCTCACCCAGTCAAGAGATCAGGGCTAGATCCAACACCGTTTTTTAGCTCACTGCACCATCCCAGTTTCAGAACCTGGCTGTATGCAAATTAGTCTGTTCCTGTCCCAGTGCATGATGGGAACAGGGCAAACCAAACTACAAAAGCCAATTCTTACACTGGGAAGGAAACAAGCTCCCGGGGACCGGTTTCTGGCATTACAGCCGTCTTCGGCCCGGTTTGCTTGAATCCTGATGGTGCAATGAGCAAGGGTCTCACATCTGAGAATACCCTTCCACGCTTAGGGTGGACAAAAATATTTACAACAAGGGGTGGTGAGGGACAGAGTCTCTGAATTAAGCAGAAAGCTCTCACCCAGTCAAGAGATCAGGGCTAGATCCAACACCGTTTTTTAGCTCACTGCACCATCCCAGTTTCAGAACCTGGCTGTATGCAAATTAGTCTGTTCCTGTCCCAGTGCATGATGGGAACAGGGCAAACCAAACTACAAAAGCCAATTCTTACACTGGGAAGGAAACAAGCTCCCGGGGACCGGTTTCTGGCATTACAGCCGTCTTCGGCCCGGTTTGCTTGAATCCTGATGGTGCAATGAGAAACCGGTCCCCGGTAGCTTGTTTCCTTTCTGGTGAAGAATTGGCTTGGTAGTTTAGTCTGCCCTGTTCCCATGATGCACTGGGCCAGGGACAGACTGATTTGCATATAGCCAGGTTCTGAGCTGGGATGGGGCAGTGAGATAAATAACGGTGATGGATCAAGCCCTGATCTTTGGACTGGGTAAGAGTGCTCTGCTCAATTCAGACACTCTGTTCATCACCACCCCCTTTTCCCTTATCAATCCTGAAGGCAGGGAGCTGGGTTTTATGTGAGAGGGTCTGCCTGCATGAGCAGAGCCCCCATGCAGCCTTCACAACCTATATTCTGTGGTTGTTTGAGATGCAGCCAACCATATATACTTAAGTGAATTATAGCCTCGTGGTAAATGCTAACTTTAAAACAGCTGCATGGAAACATGTTGTGTTTGGTGTCGAACACCTTGGAACCATACCTCCACATCAGTAACTGGTGTAGGAGGTATGATTCCACCCTACTAGAGGGAGAAATATAACAACACCGGTACACCCGGTACCAGCTTTACAGAACCTGGCATCATAAAACGAATGCTGCCAGCCCCAGACACGAGTCTGCCCTCCTGACGCAAGACAAAACTCGAGCAGAGGACGGTTTGGCAATAGGTTTCCTCTCACAGGGAGGAGTGACCATCTCCCAGACAGGCTTTAGTGTATTGGTTATACAAAATAGGGCAACACAATAATCCCCTTGAGACTGGGTATAATCAATAACAAAATACAAACATCCCTAGAGGAATCATTTGTCTATCATTTCATATTTCAAAAACGTGAACCACATTTTTAACAACCAGGGAATTTCTCAAAGAGCAGTATTTTATAAATATTTGTTTTAATCCAATTTTAGAAAAACAATCAATTTATCATGTACGGCAACCAATATAATACTGACTTCTTCCATATGAAGATGGTCTTGTGGATCTTTTAGACCATTAGAGAGACCGAAACGTCAACGCTATTACACCTTTTTGTTTACATTTATCTTCTTTGATGCATAATGAAAGTAATGTGAAAATATCTGATTGATTTTGATATATGGCTGATCCTGTGTTAAGTAAGGATTTTGTCTTAAGTTAGGATTGTGTCTTAAAACCAAAACTTAAGACGAAATGCTAACTTAAGACAAAATCCTAACTTAAGACAAAATACTAACTTAAGACAAAAAACTTTACTACTACTAAATGCCTTCTGTGAATATCAAAAGTAGTAAATTTAGTATTTTGTCTCAGATTAGTTCTGTGAATCAGCCCCTATGACACTAGATCCCTGTTAACACCAGCACTTTTAATAGAGCCTTGGGGAGTGTCTGGTACTAGATCCCTGTTAAAACTGGCACATGTAGTAGATGCCCTGGAGGGTCCACAACATTAGATCCCTGTTAACCCTCGCACATTTAATACAGCCCTGAGGAGTCTAGGAGACCGGATCCCTGGTAACACTGGCAGGTTTAATAGAGCCTTGGAGAGTCTCTACACCAGATCCCTGTTCACATTATTGGCACGTTTAATAGAGCCCCAGATATTAATAGAGCCCCAGATAATCATTGGAACCAGATCCTTGTTAACACCGGAACGCTTAATAAAGCCCCAGAGACATCTATGACACTAGATCCCTGTTAACACCTGCACATTTAAGAGAACCTCGGAGTCTCCGGCACTAGATGCCTGTTAACACCGCCATGTTATCAGAACCCTGGAGAGTCTTTGACACTGGATCCCTGATAACATCGGCACCTAAAAAGAGCCCTGTGGAGTCTATGGCGCTAGATATCTGGTGACACCGCCACGTTTAATAAAGCCTTGGAGGGTCTGTTCTACTGGCTCATTTAATAGAACCCTGGAGAGTCTGATACTAGATCCCTGTTACCACTGACACGTTTAATAGAGCCCTATAGAGTCCATGACCCTAGATGCCTGTTAACACCACCACGTTTATTAGACCCTCTTAGATAGTCTGTGAAACTAGATCCCTGTAAACACTGGTATGTTTCATTGAGCCCCGGAGGGTCTCTGGCACTAGATCTCTGGTAACACCGGCACATTTATTAGAGACCTGGAGAGTGTCCGACACTAGATCTCAATGAACAGTGTCACGTTTAATAGAGACCTGGACAGTCTGTAACACTAGATCCATGTTCATACTGGCATGTTTACTAGAGCCCCAGAGAGTCTGTGACACTAGATCCCTGTTAACACCACCACGTTTAATAGAGCCCCAGAGAGTCTGTAACACTAAATCCCTGTTAACACTAGCATGTTTAATAGAACGCCAGAGAGTCTGTGACACTAGATCCTTGGTGACATCAACATGTTTAATAGAGCCCCAGGGGGTCTCTTGCACTAGAAACTGTTAACACCAGCACATTTAATAGAGCCCCAGGGGGTCTCCGGCACTAGACCCTTGTTAATACCGGCACGTTTAATAGAGCCCTGGAGAGTGTCCGATACTAGATCTCTGTGAACAGTAGCACGTTTAATAGAGACCCAATGAGTCTGTGACTCTAGATCCCTCTTAACACTGGCACATTTAATAGAGCTCTGGTGAGGCTGCACCACTAGATCCCTGTTACCAACAACATGTTTAATTAAGCCCTGTAGAGTCTAATGACACCAGATCAGTGTCAGAACTGGGGGTCTCTTGTTGGCAGAGGTAGGTATCTGTGACCAAATAGGGACCCTTGCTACTAGTCAGGGTAAGGGGCTACACTTCTAAAATAACCCCTGCTCACCCCCTTGGTAGCTTGGCACGAGCAGACAGGCTTATCTCAGAGGCTGTGTGTAAAGCGTTTGAGAACACATACAGTAATACAGTGAAAACACTACAAATGGACACACCACCAGTTTAGAAAAATAAGTTATCTTTACTTGTCTTAACACAAGACCAAACGACAAAAATCCACAATACTGTAATCAAAAATAGACTTTAAAACGGTAGAAATAGCTTAGTTCAAGGTAGAGGGTAAATGCAACACTTTACTCTCAAAGTAGCTTAGATGCATCATGCAAAACAAGCAAAAGAGTCGCAGGGAAGTTGATGCGCCGTTCCTTACACTCAAGGGAGTGGATGCGTTGGTTCCATACTGCTGCGCAGGGGAGTTGAGGCTCGCTTCTTTCTGTGTGGGGAGATGATTTGCCGTTTCCTACTGCGGCCCGGTGATGTGCACGCCCGACGGCTATGCGGCGAACTTGGTAACTTCTTAGCCGCGACAGGCTCTGCGACATGCTTCTCCAGAGATGCAGCGGCAACCACTACAGCGGCGACACGCTTCTCCGGTGATGCGACGCGCTTCGTCGATGACGTGATGGCGAACATCTGCGGCAGCTGTACGCTTCTTCGGCGATGCGATGAAAACTGCTGCGGCGGTGACACGCTTTTCCTCTTTGAGTCGCGCTTCCAGCTCCCAGTGACACGCAGTCTTCTCAGAGGGCCCAAACAGTAGGCACCTCTCTGCAAGCAGAATTCCCAGCAAGGAAATTCAGGGGGAGCTGGTGGTGAAGTCTTTGTATCCCTGAGACTTCAGAAGAGAAGTCAAGCTCAGCTTCAAGCCCTTGGAGATCTTCCTCAAGATTGTAAAAGTACAAACATAGGGCCATATGTATCAAGATACCCATTTGCGATTCTCAAATAGCGATTTTTAAGAAATCGCTATTTGAGAATCGTAAATGGGTATGTATGTACAAAATCGCATTTTTTTTGTGATTCCTTAGAATTCCTTAATTGTGATTAGCAACTAGAAGTTGGTGGTAATTTGTGATTCCTTAAGGGCATTTTGCTAAATTTTTTTGCTACATACATTGCATATAAGGAATTGCAAAATTTGCGATTCCTTAAATGCAATTGCAAAATAAGGAATCTCAAATTTTGCGATTCCTTATTTTGCACCAATTTTGCATCATACATTCCATTTAGCAAATTCGCATTCGCAAAGGCTAAAATTCTGCGAATTTCGGCAAATGTGATTGCGATTTTGCATGATACATATGGCCCAAAGTTCCTTTTCTCCTTTCCTTGGCAATAAAGTGACCACTGCAGGCCAACAGCACAGCACAGGGGCAGTCTCCTCCTTCAGATTCCTTAGTTTTTCTCCTTGGCAAAGGTTTGTCTTAATTCCCAGAAGTGATCTAAAGTTCTGGCATCTGGGTCCCCCCTTTTATACACACAAATGATTTTTCTCTGAAGGCAGAGAGTGTCTGTACCTAGTACAAACCAGTTCTGGGTGCATTCTGCCAGTGCACAATGTCTTCCTTTGTCAGTGGGGGCCAGGGTCATCAGACACACCACAGGAGGTGGAGCCAGCATTGTGGAAGGCAGGCACAGCTTATTCAGGCCTAGTGCTGACTCACCCTGTCTCCCGGATCCACCCCTAGAAATGGTGCCAGGTCTAACAATCAGTGTTAACATCGGCATGTTTAATGGAGAGTCTATGACATAAGACAGAATGTGCCTTCAGATTCTTTCCTTTCAAAATTTTTGCTGCATCTGTACTGGTCACTGTGATGCTTTCAGTTCTCTGTGATTCATAATTTTAGCCTGGCCCTAATACTCAAACAAATAAATGAATATAATAAGAAAGTAAACAGAAGGGGAAGATTGAATGAAATATGTAAACAAAATGCAGCTGTGTTTGCATTACAAAAGAAATTGAGAGAAAAAAAATGAAGGAAGCAATGACAGAAAAGAGAAATCAGATAATGAAAGTGAAAGAAAAAGGAAAGAAAAGCATGAAAGAAAGAACAGTTGAAGTAACAACTGGGAAGGAATGGGTTATGTTCGATCTCCCAGCAACCCGCAAGGGTGACTGGAAACACTGGAGCCGGATTTCTCGGCAGGAGAAAAGACAGCGTCTCTCTCAGTGCGTCAAATGGGAGGGTCGGCTTCCTTCGGCACTCGCATCAGCTGGGCTTTGGGTAAGTAGATAGCCGCTCTGCTCCAAATCACCGTGTGTTTGCTTAAGCAAATGCTGGTATATTTATACCTGGAAGGTGCCGAGTTTGATGTAAGGTTGGACATAAGACGTCACTAAGAACTTTCAGTTCTTTCAGGACTCTCAGGAGTTCTAGGACAAATCAAAACAAAAGCAGGGGGAATTCCCGGGCTGCTGGAGGCTTGGTTTGTTTAAGAACGCGTTGTACTTTCTAGGAGTCTATGGGAGTAGCCTTGCCGTATTTGGACTGCATTGGCTATGACTAAATATGGATATGATTCTTATGCCTTTATAAGGATATGATTTGTTATAACCGCATAAGGGCATGAATCGGGAATATTTAATTAGGGTCCTAGATACGTTTACAACAGGCATGTTTAATAATGCCCTGGAGAGTCTATGACATAGGACAGAATGTGTCTTCAGATTCTTTCCTTTTAAAATTTTTGCTGCATCTGTACTGGTCACTGTGATGCTTTCAGTTCTCTGTGATTCATAATTTTGGCCTGGCCCTAATACTCAAACAAATACATGAATATAATAAGAGAGTAAACGGAAGGGGAAGATTGAAAGAAATATGTAAAGAAAATGCAGCTGTGTTTGCATTACAAAAGAAAATGAGAGAAAAAAAATGAAGGAAGCGATGACAGAAAAGAGAAATCAGATAATGAAAGTAAAAGAAAAAGGAAAGAAAAGCATGGAAGAAAGAACAGTTGAAGTAACAACTGGGAAGAAATGGGTTATGTTACACACGCACACACGTGTAGACAGTCTTCATGTTTGACCAGTATAGTTGGTCCCCATCAGTTCTAATAGTGGCTCTTTATGTTCCCCCTCAAAATCATTTCTACGGAGGTCACTTACTTAGAAGTCGCTGTGTGCAGCAGTTACTTGAGGGTGTCACTTACAACCTTTCTCTCCTGTGATATTTGACTCTTAGGTCACTGAGTGCACCAGGAACATGAGGGTGTCAGATACAACTTTTCTTGCCGCTGATGTTTTACTTTGATGTCACTGTGTGCAGCAGTGACTTGAGGGTGTTACGCACAACCTTTCTCACCTCTGATCTTTTTCTCCAAGGTCATTGTGTGTTGCAGTGACCTGACTGTGTCACGTACATCCTTCTCATCTCTGATGTTTTTAGACTGAGCATCAGCGTGCATGAGTTGTCTGCAAGACCTGCTGTAATCACTCTACAGAGTGTAATCCAGCCTACTGCTTGCAATTGGTTAATTTTTGCGACGCTCGTATTTCCTGGCTGGTTATTTGTTAGTGCTCTGATACATCCTTTTGGTGTTTACGCGAGGAGCATCGGCCAATTACAGTTCCCTTACACTTGTAAATGTTATGTGTTCTTTGGGGACTACTTAATGTTATACTAGTGTGTGGCATAGTGCACTTTCACTTTAGTATAGCTCCCGGCTGCTTTTTTGTTTGTATATGCATGGTGCACTTTCACTTTAGGACTGGCTGCTGGATGCTTTTGTTTGTTTATGCATTTCAGGGCTGCGACCTAGAAATGACTCTTAGAACCGTGCTTCCATTCTTCACATTGTGCTCTCAGGGGAGGGGCTTTGTGAGGGGTAGTCATAAATGGGAAGGATGGGTTGAAGTTATGGAGGGGATGTTGCTATTCGTCCCTGATTTTTGTATTTAGTCCTCTATTTCAGCAACTATAACTGGCTAGTGTCCCAAAATATGTAAACATATGTACCCTAAATCAAATCTGCACAAAGCACGAGTAGCAGTTACTTAGATTGTGGTCTTGTTTGCTTTCATTCACTGAAGGCTGTTTATTTGTTTAACACACAACACAACGGTAGTGTATCTTCTTTTAATTTCATAGTTTTATGCAAATCCAACTCTTTTTCATCTCAACAAATGTGCATGTGAAACGGTTATGCCCCAGTTAGTGAAACTAGACATTTTAGCCTCAATTGTTACCAATCCCTTATTGGTGAATAAAGTTCCATCTCCCAGCAAATGATTATCTCAAAAACCCAATATGGCTTTCTTAGGGATGGGCATCACAGAGTAATGCATAAATCTGTCATTGATCATGGGCAAGTACATGAGGGCAAGGGGGGGTCCATCCACCTTGCCTTCATGGACTTGTCAAGTGCATTCAATACTGTTTAACAGGGAGACATTGTGGGCATTGATGGCAGAAATGGGCTTAGAGGAAGCATTGATTCGGCTTCTCCGAAGACTCCACGCTGACACTACCATTTGCATAGGATTTGGCACGCAGGGAGAAAGGACAAAGCCCCTCTCCTCCACAGAAGGAGTCCGGTAGGAATGCATTTTAGCCCCTTTTCTTTTTTTGATTTACACAAATAGTTTGGAAGGGTTTTTACTGGGAAAGAAAATTGGTTTCCCCCACATTGATATAAACCAGTCCTGCTTCTCGCATATGTGGACAACATCGTGCTTATGGCCTTGACGACCAATAGTTTACAAACCTCGCTGGATGTCTTCACAGATATTGTCGGCTGTTGACCTAAGGGTCAACTTCATAAAACATTACACAATGGTATGTGGCCCGAAAGAAAACTAAAATCAAAATTTTCCTGTTAGAGGTAAGGTTATTGAAAAGGTGGAAGTATTTACATATCTGGAGAATACGTTTAACAAAGATTTGTAGTGGGAACCACTGGTCACTGCAAGAGCCCATCAGACAAGCAGAGCTGTGGAGGGGCTATTTAGGTTCGCCTGCAAGTTAGGCCCTAAGCCGGTACCCAATATCTTTACCTTATACAAAGCAAAATGCCTATAAGTTGCGAAATATGGGGCAGGAGTGTGGGGATACTATAAAAACCGCAGGTTACAAGTCGTTGGAAATAAATTTACAAAAAGATTATTGATGATTCGAAATAGCTCTGCCACTTCTTTCTCCCACCAAGAACTGGGGATGGAATATGTTGAAGACCGCATTGGCATCACCCCCTGCCTTTATGGATAAAAATGTGGATGTCTGAAGAGTTACTGTTCTCCAGGGAGATCATCGAAGACTGTATTAATTTAGATAATTCTTTGATGATCCCCTGGCTCTGTTTTGTGAGGGATAGGTTTTTTGAGGTTGGCTTTGGTGAGTATTTTGACACCCCATTGAGTATTCCCATGAATGCCAAATCCACCGTAAAAGAGGCACATTATACCTGGGCTACCATGCGTCATACTTGATTAAAGGAGTCATGTCCCAGTCACCCTTTCATGCCAAAACAGCAATTTTATTTATCCTTCACTACGCAGACTCAGACACGCTTCCATCTAACAAGATTACGCCCAGGCACTTTGCACTTTTTGGTGGTACTTCCCAGAAAATATGGATGATCCGACAACCTTTCCCCCTGTTCTTGTGATAGTATGGCAACTCAGAGCACACAACACTTTATTCTATTTTGCTCACTTTCAGGGAACCTAAGAAAATATTTTTGGTACCAGTATTTAGGAATATTAGCCCCTGTACATACACTGAGGTGTTTAGGCACCTGCAGTTGCTGTCCAGGCCTGTTATCTGTAGTGTGGTGTTAAATTATATCAAAACCCCTATAGCTATTAGAAAATGTTATGAAACTTGATAAATTGGAAGAAAAGATGATAGGATGTTATGGCCTAATTTTTAACGAATATGAAATTTCATGGCCAATGATGTACCTTATATGTGAATTTGTTTTCCTCTTTTTTAAATGAACACATTTCTTTTAATAATTCTAATTTGTATAAATGGCTTGTCAAACTTTTGTGGTTTTGATACTGAGTACAATTATTCTTGACCTGGCTATCTCCTTAAAGCTGGAGTTACAGCTCCAACACTGAACATTTCTTACTGATATTTCTGACACAGTCGCCAAATTTACACGAGTATTGAATACTGAACTATAGAAGGGCATTTCTTATAATTACAAGTGGTTGGCATTTCTGGCAGGCTTTTCTAAGCACATATCTTTCTGCAGTCATACCTCTAGAAAGTCGAAGGCTGTAAACATTTGCATTAGTGCCCCTAATTTAACTTTACTACTTAATTTACATGTTAATAAATGTCAATTTCAAATGTTTGAGCACAAAACATATGAATAGGCATCTAGGAATGCCTGTGTGTGTGCTTGTACAAACGCATGCATAGGTCAGTGTGTGTGGGAGGGCGGGTTTGATAAACAGGCGAGGAGGCTGAATATATTTTCCAAACAAATGTTGTTTTTTGCCAACAAGTTAATTATCAAGTAAACTATCACTGGGGGCTGCCTGAATCTCCTGTGGCATTCCTCCAGATCAGGGGTCGCCAACCAGTCGATCGCGAGCTACCGGTAGCTCGAAGATGGCCTGGCAGTAGCTCGCGACTTTAGTAGCCTGTTGTTGTCGTTTTGTTTAATTTTTAGGTATTTTTCCAGGAGGTTCTCTGCCGCGGTAGGAACCAACTGCAATTTGAGCTCATCTAGGGCGGGGAGAAGTTGTTGATGTCTGCTAGCGCATGGGCAGTGTTGGCTGCCCACAGAGAACCACAATGCGCGCCTTTTGTATGCATGCCTTCCTGCTCTGATCCCCTGCATTTTGCGGCCGGAGCGCAGCCTAGAATGCATAATTGGGTCTCTATGCTGAAATACTGGAGACGCAGTGCCAGCCACCTGAAGCAGAATCGGACAGCTATCAGGTTTGTGGCCTGTGCATGCCGTTACTCGAGGCATCTGAAACATGAGCAGTAGTTCGAACAAGACATACATCAATCTGAAACTCTGCTTTAATGTAAACATTAAATTAAAGCAGAGTTTCACAGGCATCTTTTATTTTGAAATAAATAGTGTATCTTGTGTCATGTCCCTAGGCCGCAGGCGCTATGTGGATACGGCGCTGCGACACGAACAAACACTCGGGACACGTTATTCACTTTGTCGCGTGGTCCGGACTAACTTCCCGGCCACGCCCCCTTTATCTTATAGGCGAGCGCGTTACGTCACGCGCTCGAGTGTGCGCACCTTCTGGTGCGCGGTTAACTAGACCGCTGACTTGCGGTCTCGAACATTACATTCCTTCTAACCTTTATTTAAATCAAAGAAAAACAAACAGAAAGCACAAAAGTCACAGTATTCGAAAAACAGGGCCATCCGGCCATTCACCAGTCTGGCGAGCAGGTGGTCCCAGCTCAGCCCACGGCGAAGTCTGCCAGTTGGGAGGACGGAGCTGGATTTCTCCGCAATCCATATCCTGCAGCTTCTCCTCTTGCGGGGGCTCTCCGCGGAGTCACCTGAGGGGATTCTCGGGCGCTCTGGGGAGTGCCTGGAGACTGGGTGAAGCTCAGCCTGGGGGTCCCAGGTGTCAAGGGACTTGCTTCAGCGCCCTCGCCCGGTCAATCGCACTCATCGCCCTCAGGCCAGCTTGGTTCTTCTGGTTGACTCGATGTCTCCTCTCCATGTTCTTGTCCTGGGGGTCAACAGTGTCAGGGTGGGCCTTCTTGAAAAAGGACACGTTTTGTGTGACTGTTTCTGGTCCTCGTTGAGCTGTTACCATTGTACCAGTGCGACGCAGGACAGTCCATGGTCGTGGCTCGAACGTGAGTCGGAACTTGCTCCCTGGATACCTGTCCTTCACGTACACTCGGTCTCTTTCCTGGATATCCTGTTCTTTGGCCCTGCGACGGAAGCTTGCATAGTTGTTGGACCGGGTCCTGTTGGAGAGGGTCTTTTGCGGGTCCACGCGGTTTGGAGCCCAGTCAGGATGACTGGGGGGGGTGTCCCTGACCACTCGTCCGAGGGCGGAGGGACCTGGTGCCGCTTCCGTGGTTCGATGTGGTGTTAGCCGATACTCCCTCAGGAAACTATAGATCGCCCGTTCCAGGGGGGCTTCCTCTGCATGGGCTATTCTTATGACCTTGTTTAGTGTCCGCATGAATCTCTCTACCTCCCCGTTGGCTTGAGGCCAGCGGGGGGTTATCTTCCGGTGATGGATTCCCCAGCTTTTGAGGTATTCAGCAAATTCTTGCTCCTGAAACGGTGGTCCATTGTCGGTTTTGACCTTCTCAAAGATGCCGTGGGTGGCTATGGTCTTATCGAACTTGGCGATGACATCTTTGGCTGTTTGAGTCTCTACAACTTCAACTTCTGGGTACTTGGTGAAGTCGTCTATGATGACGAGTACGTATCTCCCATCCGGTAGGTGTCCGAAGTCAGCGCTGACACACTCCCATGGCCTCTGCGGATTGTCTTCAGTGAGGACCGGGGGTGGTCGCTCGGGTTTCCCCGCAGCTTGGCACCATCTGCACGTTCTGACTACTTGTTCCACCATGGTGTCCATTTCTGGGAACCAAACTTTGGCTTGGAGTCTGCTCTTGGTCTTCACCATAGCTTGGTGTCCTCGGTGGGCTAGCTCCATGGCTTGCTGGGTCAGGCTTGCTGGCATCACTATCCGTGGGCCTCTCAGTAGGCATCCCCGGTTGTCAATGGATAGTTCTTCTTTTACTCTCAGAAGTGTTTCCAGTGATGCTTTGGCTTGTGGTGTTCTTTTGTCCAGGGAAGCCTGAATGGGCCGCCACATTGTTCCTGGCCTCAAAACGGAACCGAAAACATAATTTTACATGACTTTTCTTTACATTTTATTTAAATAATGGAAGAAATGTAATGTAAAATTAAGTTACTGGCTCTGGTTTGTGCCCAGATAGAACTTCCAAGAGGTGCTTTTTTTTAAAAACACAAAATATGTGTAAAACGGTGCCTTTAGTAGTGTCATGATATCATGCAAGTAATTTTAAATGGAGTGTTGATTTGAAGCACAAGGAATAGAGGCTTCACAATTCACTTTTAATGTATCCCATTTTAAAAAGTTCCTCACCCTTGCAGTGGCCATATGTTTCTGTTGTGAACGAGACAAATAAATTAGCTAGGAGCGCTGAGCATA
This sequence comes from Lissotriton helveticus, assembly GCF_964261635.1. Classification (NCBI taxonomy): domain Eukaryota; kingdom Metazoa; phylum Chordata; class Amphibia; order Caudata; family Salamandridae; genus Lissotriton; species Lissotriton helveticus. The sequence goes on from NC_136063.1 coordinate 89,283,557, forward strand.
GGCCAGGCTAAGGTCTGTGGCCCCTTCCTTGTGTGAGCAAAGAATTGAAAATAATGCAATTAGAGGCACAAAAGGCATATAAAAATATATTGGAATGTTTTAGAAAATCACAATGTTTATTTCTTTTACATACATTAGCATTTCGGATGAACAGCATATTAGAGTACTTACATTGAGAGGCATTTTTAGAAGTAATAACTGAACATGAACCAATCATTGACTCCCACCACCCCTGATATTAATTCTATAATAATGAACTGAGTGGCAAGTCATGTGCACCATATATGTGGAATAGGTTATAATTACATGAAACAAATTTAAAGTCTGTCATGAAAGAATTTGTACAGTGCTCTTCCTGAACTCCGGCATTTCAAGGTCTGGTCATGTGATGATGTAGAAAAAGGAGGTATGATGTAATAAACTAATTGTATTTCAGCATTTGTTTATAATGCTTACTAGCCTGCAAGCCAATCCATGTAGAGTTTGTGGTGGGAAGGGTGTTGTCTTTATTTTTTGAGCCTATGTGGGAAGTGTTCCATGTTGTGCATGATGACCATCGATGTTCTTTTACCGAGTTATGAAACGTAGTAGTGTGTTGGATGAAAAGGAGTGAGAGACAGTTGTGCAGGTTATGGCTTTTAGTATGATTGCAGCTTTGAACAGCACTACACGGCCATATGATTTCTTATGATTGTAGTTTCTTAGCTGGTTATGACAGAGGTCAGGAGTATGCAGTTGGTTGAAGAGGAAAGCCAGGACTAATACCAGGCTCACTGGTTTCATATCGTGCATTGCAGACACTAAATGGGTGTCTGTTTATCCCTCATCAATGAAGCTGGGTATGGAGGGACTTTAGGAATAATGTACAAGTTACTGGACCTTTAGTAGCTCACAATGATTTTCATGGATCAGAAGTAGCTCTCACCGCAGAAAAGGTTGGAGACCCCTGCTCCAGATGTACTTGGTGGGGAGCTGGTGGCAGTTTCCCTGGCAGGTGTTTCAGGCTCCTCTTTGGGCTTTTTGATGGAATCTCCCCGGAGGCTCATAGGAGAGAAGATAAAATAGAGCCTTCAGAAATTTGTTTTATGGAAAGGGGTTTGTTACGCCACCAGTCACCGCACCTGGGAGTGAGGGAGTGAAGGTAAAGGAGCTTGTGCACTTGTACACCCAAAAAAAGGGGGGAGGGGAAGAAGGAATTCAAAGGCTTTGTAGATAAAGAAGACTGAAATGAACCACGGACTGAAACGTTGATATGCAGCAGGTATATATGCTGTTGGTGAGTAGGACCCAAAGGGGTGGTGAAAGGTTGAGATACAAGTGCCTGGTTTAACCAAAACAGCAAATAAGTGTCCCCGAAATGATTCAAGACATTCCTGACAAAAGCTCCTTAGCAAAGCACAAACACAACCCTTTACACTCACCCCTTTATCCCAAACCTTCCTCCTGCCACCCTCTCTACCCTCCCGTGTCTTCAGAGACGGTAGGACTCACAGACTCTGCCGCAACTCTCCAGAGTTGCGGCCGCTCTCCAGCCTCTTCCGGTGGGTTCCACCACTCTTCGGACCACCGCTCGTCAGGTTCGCCTTCTTCCTCCTGGACTCCTGCAGCCTTTGCGTTCTTCTGTCTTCCCGCGTCGTCTTCGTCCAGGTCGTTCTGTTATCCTCCGTTCTCCGTCGTCACGCCTCGTTCCTCGTTGCTGGTCCACGACAACTCCTTCCTGTCTCCTCTGACTTTCATTGGCTGTTGACAACTTCTTCCTGGTTCAACTCCTCCCTCTTCCGGTACCGTCCTCGGCTCTCGCTGTGAGGAAACAGCATACGGAAAGGGTAATTGGCGCAAACCCGCTTTTGCCTCCAAGTCCCAGGGTGCATTAGGCTGACTCCAGATACAGGAATGTCCGCTCCATTGTGACCCGGCGGTAAGTCTTTCGGCCTCTTTATCACTGTGTGTAAATGTAGCTCCTCTTGGTAATGCTGTATATATGTGCATGCTTCCTTATGTGCATATCTATGTGTGTGTCTGTGTTTATATGTGCTTGTGCCTGCATGCGTATGTGTGCATGTGTGTGTGTATAGATTCCTATATGGTTGCACCTATCAGTGTATGCAGCTGAGGGTTCCTGTTTCCAAATGTGTGCATATTTATGTGTGCGATTGTGTCTGTGTATGCGTGTTTTTTTTGTATTTGTGCTTGTATGTTTGTGTGTGTCTATCTGTGCATCTATGTTTATTTTGAAAGTTGTTATTAATGCACATAAAGGCCCCAGGGGTGGGCGGCAGTGCTTTAATAAAAACAATATTTGTAACAATAACCACAGGCTGCTGAAAACATAAACCTTTAGTACTTGAATTCAACAATCAGCAGATGTGCAGTGACATATTAAACTTTTGAGAGAACATGCCAGTGCCCAGCACCACGTGTCATGCTTTTTTCTTTGCCTTTATTTGAGCTACGATGTGTTTGTTGTTCTCCTCTGAGGTTATCCAGTAGGTTGTAGATTATGTGTCTTGTTTATGAAATACATAGTCCTCTTCAAAAACATGTGGCTTCAGGAACATATAATTCTATTGGTGTTACTTTTTCCCCATTACCCCCAGGTCCCTTATGTCCTCAGCCCATTCATTACTAATGGAGATTACTATCTCCTGACAGAAAATAAAAAACAAGAGGAATGCTGGGATATACCTACTGCCCCTCCCCCCGGGAGTATAAAGGTAGTACCTACCCAGCAGACCTCCTGTTCTTTTTTTCTGTCTTCGACAGAAATGGCTGATGGATGCTGTTGGTGTGGGGGGACTGCACCTGCTCCTGCTGGGCTTGAGTGGCGTTCGGTCCTCCTGTGGCTCCTCCTGTCCGGCTGCCTGGCTTCTCGGGCAGGGGTGAGGTTCCTGTTGTGTCTCCCCCCCGGCCTGCCGGGCTTGCTGGGGGGGATTGACTTCTCCACGGCCGCTGTTCCGGTTTACTGGCCCTTTGCGGCTGGTGCGCCGCCTCCCGGTTCCTTCCGGGTCGCTGGGAGCGTCTCCCCGAGCCTGGCCGGGTGGGAGACGCGCTGCGCTGACTTTCGATTCCCGGATCCGGCTGTGGGTGTGTGGGGGCCTTGATGGTGCTACTCGGGCCCCCGCTCCGGGTGAGTCCCGCTTTTGCGGTGTTTTGTACATTTATGACTCTGTCCGCTGTTTGTTGCGGGGCGTTGGATTCCTGGAGCGTTTGCCTTTGCATGCCTCGGATGTCTAGTGGAGTGGTGTAGCCCTATGGTTGGAGCGGCGGACCCTGGTGCGGAGGTCTGTCCCGGGACCAGGGTTAGATTCCCCGCCTCGGCAGGTCTTGAGCTCGATATCCCACGGAACTGAATACCTCCTGTGCCAGGGTTTGTGGGTTTGTGTCCCATCGGAGGTGTAACCCATTTTACGCTTTTTCTTCCAGGGCCAGACTTTCTGTCCTGGGAGCTGGTGGGGTTCAGAGCTGTTTCTATGGATGACTCCTGAACCCGGATACCGAGAGCCTCTACTGTGGGCTCGGCTCTGGCCACAGCTCCGTAATTCACTCCCCCACACCCAACACTCGGGATACTGTGTGCAGTTTTTGGTGTGAATGAGCGAGGCTGCCGCTGAGGCCTGCCTGGGTGCGTGGTGCTCGTTCTCCGGCTGCAGTGCCCTGCCTTCCCCCGGAGGGTGCTAGGGTGCAGATTTTCTGTTCCTGTACTGTTCCAGGTGGTGCCAGTGCTTGGGGCGTTCCTTCTGATGCTGCCGACTTGATGCTGGTGTCACGTGTTCGGTCCTCGGCATTAGGCTCCACATCCTGTGTTTGTGTGTTGCATGTGTGCTCCTGTGGCACGTTCGGTTGCAGTTCTTACGCTGGGCCTTGCCGGGCCGGGGTTGTGTGTTCGTGCCTCGCCTGGTTCTGCTGTTGGTTTTCGTTGTCCGTTGCACTGTTTTTGTTGTGCTTGGACTTGGGGTTCTGCTCTTGCTAGGGGGTCTATTCCTTTGCATGCCCCCTCTTGGCTGCTGGACCTGTTCCCGGGGCTGCGTATGTGTGTGGGACTTTACATGCTGCCCTACGCCCACTCTGATCGCCTCCTCTTGGTGGGTCTAGGTTGGGGGTGTGCGACGGGGGTTTGTTTGGCCTCTGCTGTTTGCTGGTTGCTTTTCGGCTAGGCCGCTGCTCTGCCCCTTTCTCTCTTGGGCCCGGGTCTGGGGGGGGGGAGGGGGTGTGCTGCCTGCCTATGTGGTGGGGCTGCTCTGTCCCTGTGACTCTGCCTGTCGCGCCCTTTCGACTTGAGCGGACGCCTTGGCGGTGGGTGGTCCTGGTTCTTGTCTCGGCGGGGGCGCTCTTCCTCCGGTATTTCTGGGCGGCTCTCGCTTCTCGCGGTTTCTTCCGCCTTGGCAGGGTTCCTCGGTGTTGGGGGTGGTTGTGTTCTGTCGGCTGCCCCTCCCATCTTGGTGCTGTCGCCCTTGGTTCATGCCTCCTGTCGACTCTCTTCTGTGTGCGGCGCTGGCCTTTGGGTCTCGGTTTCTGGGGTGCTTTCCTGGTCCCAGGTCTGGTTGGGTGTGTGCGCTGCTGCCTGCCGTGGTGGCTGGTTTGGCTGTTCCTTGGCCACTGTTTTGTTCTGAGTCTGGTGGCTCTGTGGACCTCTTCCCTTCGGGGTTTGCGGTTTCTTCCCTTTTGGGGGTTTCCTGCTGCTGCTGTTTCGGGGTCCGCGCTGCCTTCGGCTGGCCCCGGTTCTCCGGTGGTTGCCGTTCCGTGGGTCTGTTCCCTTGGTTCTCTTCTTCGGGGGTTCCCCTGCTCTTGGCGCCTCTGGGGGTGTTTGCCCTTTCTGTTTCTGGATTGGGTTCCGGTCGCCTCTGTGGTGGCCGGTTCTTTTTGCTGCTCCTGCCTTTGCTTGCTCGTGGGTTCCCTGTGTGGTTGGGGTTTCCCTGCCTGCTGGTTTGCGTGCCTTCTACTTCCGGCTCTCTACCCCGTCTGGTGGTGGGTCGTTGTTCCTGCTTCTTGGTCCTCTGCGCGGTGGGTCCTGTGGGCTCCCCTCGTTCGGGTGGGCCTGCAGTCTGCCTCCTCTGCGGGCTGGCTGTTGTGGCCTCTGCCCTGCTTGGGGATCCTGGTTCTCCCTTCCGGGTTCCTGGTCCTTTCCCTCCTTTGCCTTGGCTGCGCCTGGTTCCTTTCTTGAGGTGCCGTTGGTTCTTTGGGGTGCTCTCTCCCCTCTGCCTCTGCTTGGGTGGCTTTTGCTGCCTTGGGGCCGGCTGTTCTGTTCATCCCGGCCTGCGCCTGTTGTCGGGCGTGATACGTGGTGGGGGGCCTGCTTGGTCCTTCTGGTGCTGTGGCCTTCTCTTTGCTGGGTTCTGCTGTTTCCTGGCGTCCCCTCCTATGTCTGCTGTGTGGTCTGCCTGATGTCTCCTGGCGGCTGCCGGGTCCTGTCATGCCTCCTGTTCTGGGGGTTGGTGGTTGTTCCCGCGCTCCGCTTTCTGCTCGGTGACTTGGTCTGGCCTGGTTGGTTCTGCCTGGCCGCCTGGAGCTGTGGGGTGCGATTGGCCTCTTCCTTGGTTTTCTTCCCTGCCTCTTCTGGTTTTGGGTGTGGTGCAGGGTGGCGGTTGTTGTTGCCTCTCCTGGGCCTGTGGATTCTTATCTCACTGGATGTCTGCTGGGTCTGCCTCCCGGCCTGCCGGGCTTGCTGGGTGGCATGGCTTCCTCCTGGCCGGTTGTTCCGGGTTCTCGGCCCTTTTGGGCGGGGGCACCGTCTCCCCGTTTCTTCGGGGTCGCTCTGCGCGTCTCCCCGTTGCTTGGCCGTGTGGGTGGCGCGCTGCGCTGGTTGCTGTGGCCTGCGTTTGCTTCTGCTTGGCTTTCGGCCGTGGCTTTCTGTGGTTGCCTGTTGCCTTGGGCTTCCTCCCTGTTGGCTCCTGTTCTGAGCTGGTCTGCCTTCTGTTTGTGCGTCCTGCTCTGGGTTGCCTGGTTGTGCTCTTTCTGCGGTCCTGGCCTGCCGGGTGGAGTGTCTTCTGGGAGTTTCATGGGTGGCTTGGCGCTTCTTTGCAGGTGCCCTGTTTGCCTGTGGGGTGTCTGGTCCCTGCAGGGTTTCGGTTGCTTATGGTTGTGGTGTGTTCCGGTCTGGTTCTTGTTTCTGGCCGTCACTCTGTTGCCTTCTTGTTTGCCCTTCTTGTCTCTTCTGGGGTTCGTTGGGGCTTCGGCGGGGCTATTGGCTCTCGGGCCTGTGCTCTGTTGGGGTCTTGCCCTCTTTGTCCTTCCCTTGTTTGGGTTGGTTCTGCGGGTTGCTTTGGCTTTGGCTTGAGCTTCCTGCCTGTATCCCTGGTTGCGGCTTTAGCCGTGCGGGGTTCGTCCCCTGTGCTGGCCCTGCCTTGGGTCTTGCCGGGCTGTGGGTTGTGGTTTGCTTGGGCTTTCCTCCCTGGCTGCGGTTGCTTCTGTGAGGTCCTCTGGGGTGGTTTTGCCTCTGTCTCTCTGGCCTCTGGGTTTCTGCGCCGGCCCTTTGCTTGGACTGTTTGGGGTCTTTGTGCCTGGCCTTTTTTTTTTGGTTTGGCTTGGCTTGGCTGTGGTTGTTGTGCCCTTCGTGGTTCCCTTGCTGTTGTCTTGGGTCCTCCGGGTCCTTGGCCCGTCCGGTTGCTCTCCTGCTTTGGTGTTCAGGTTTGCCTTCTTCGGGCTGTTGTTTCCTGCTCCCGTTTCCTCCGCTTTGGCTGGAGTTCTGTTTTGGGGTTCCTGGGGTTCCTTCGGTTCCCTTTCCTCTTTTTCCGGGTCTCTTGTCCCGGTTGGTTGCCCTTGTTGGTTGTTCCTGCTCGGGTTTCCTGGAGGTGCGGGTTCCCTTTGCCTTGTGTCCTCGTCTTGCGGGACCTGGTGGCTTGGCTTCCTCGGGTTTGCTCTTCGTTCCCTGGTGTCTGGGGTTTCTCTCTTTCCCTGGCCTTGGGCTCGGTCTTGCCTTTCGGGTCGGGGTCTGGTGGGCTTCCGCTGTTCTTCTTGGTTGGGCCTTTGGTTCCTCTAGTCCGCTTGTCTCCTGCCGGTTCTGGTGTGGGTTGTCTTCTCCTGCCCGTTTCTGGCTTTTTGGCCTGGTGGTTCGTGGCCTTTCTCTTCGTTTGGCCTCTCTTCTGCTGTTGTCCCCTTGCCTGTGGTGTCTTGGGTGTCTGTGTTCACCCTGTCGCTGGTTGGCTGTCGGGTGTTCCTGCGGTGGGCTGGTTGGCCTCTGTGGTGGCCGGTCTGGTCGTCTGGCTGTGCGCCCTTGCTCTTGTTGGGTGTCTGCTGGTCTGGTAGGGGTCCCTCTTGTCGGGGGCTCTGCCTGGGGTTTCCCCGGTTCTTCCTTTTTCCTTCTGCGGTTGCTGCCTTGGTGTGGTTTCCTGGGTTGGCTTCTGTTGGGTTGGGAAGGCCGGCTTTTTACTGCTTTGGTATTTCTCCATTAGTAATGAATGGGCCGAGGACATAAGGGACCTGGGGGTAATGCTACATTACTTACCGGTAATCCTCATTACTCCTGGTCCCGTTGTCCTCGGCCCATTCATACGCCCCTCCCTCCCTCCCGGGCGGCCAGCCTTCCTGTCTGGGCTTGTTAGTACAGGAGGTCTGCTGGGTAGGTACTACCTTTATACTCCCGGGGGGAGGGGCAGTAGGTATATCCCAGCATTCCTCTTGTTTTTTATTTTCTGTCAGGAGATAGTAATCTCCATTAGTAATGAATGCGCCGAGGACAACGGGACCAGGAGTAATGAGGATTACCGGTAAGTAATGTAGCATTACTCTTGTCTCCCCTCCCTTATAACCTACTTCTCATTTTAAGGTTCTTTAGCTCAATGAGGTCATACGAATAACAATAGCACTTTGCAAATATTCTCATTCCGCTACATACAAAAAACAAAAGTAAAAAACATTGCCATTTTTAACACCAAAAGCACTAGCTTTCACAAAAGCGAGACCTATTGCATTGAACATGCTTGTTTACTCTTGAAGTTGCCCTGCGTTGCAGCCCCGAGGGCGGGGTCACCTGCACCCTTTGTCTTGATGAACAGCTTATCACCCGTGCCAGCCCGTGATGGGACCAGAACAAAGGTTGCTCTGAGTAGAACACATCTTACACCAGTCCTGATAAGGATATTCCTGACAGACGCGAGGAGCAGGCACGCGCAGAGCAGACATGGCGGCCGCAGACCCCGGGGCCGAGCTCCAGGAAGAAGCCACCTGCTCCATCTGCACGGAGCTGTTCACTGACCCCGTGACCCTGGGCTGCGGACACAGCTTCTGTCTCTCCTGCCTCGCCACATACAAGGCCAGCGAGGATTTAAACAAACACTGTCCAGAATGCAGGAAGAAGTTTGTCCTGGGTAAATCACTGAAGCCAAATATGAGATTAGCAAACATGGTAGAAATTGTGAAAAGAATGCAAATCGCACGTCAAGACCCTGACACAGGAAGTCAGTGTGAGGAGCACGGGGAGAGGCTGCAGCTCTTCTGTGAAACTGATGGTGAACTCCTGTGTGTGGTCTGTAGAGAGTCCCGGGCACACAGAGCGCACCGTGTGACCCCCGTCACCGAGGCCGAGCAGGAGTACAAGGTAAGAGGCTCAGAATCTTTCTTTGGTGCAGTTTTCTTCTAGATAGTGCTTCACTTTATCGCTGGATTCACAGCATCAAGAAATAAACACAACTCTTACAATGCATGCTAAAAATGGAATCCACTGGGCTAATGTCATAGACTTTCTGTGGATTGCCTTGTAGCCGCCATAGGATGAGTATTTGTTGGGGCTCACGTGTGGAAGTGAAGGTTTTGCTGGACACCCCTGCCTTTAGCTGTTGGTGGGTGTGAGATGTGATAGTGGCATATCTGCCCAGAAACGCCTACATGTGTCGCAGGGCTTTACAACGTGTCGCATCTGTCAGATGCGTCACGTTGTAAATAACCCCGCACCATGGTGCAGGATTTGCGCCGCCGCTGCGTCACAAAAGTGACGCAACGGCGGCGTAAATAAGGTGCAAGGGGCTTGTAAATCTGCCCCATTGTGCTTTGGCTTCGGGTTTGGGGTCGTGGCCTAGATACCTTCTGACTCGTGATTGGCCTTGGTTCCCTGGTGTCAATGCACTCGGATGAGGGGGAGGGTGCTGCGCGCCTTGAGGCCAGGTCAGCCTCTGACTGGTGTCATTTCCTCAGGAGCTTTAAACCTGGCTTTTCATAGGAAAGGAGCCCCTGGACCAGGCTCTGACAGCTGCGTTGTCATGGGATTCACAGGTAAAAGTTGCAGGTTAAAAATTGCAAATGTATACTGTTTCCTCCCACTGATGAGGCATTGAAGCACTTGAAGCTGCTCTGGAACCCAAGGGAAAAGGAAAAGGGTTGGACAGAGAAGAGGTTGTGATCAATGAAATGTGGTATCAGAAAATGTCAGAATAATAAGAAGCATTGACGCCGGCAGGCAAGAGGCTGAGAGGAGGCAGAGAGGAGGCTGAGAGGAGGCTGCGAGGAGGCTGAGAGGAGGCTGCGAGGAGGCAGAGAGGAGGCTGTTCTCAGACATAGAAGGCCGCAGAGATTGGAAGGTAAGAAGAGAGTCACTCTGAAGACAGAAAGGAGAGGAGAAAAGAGAAAGGAAGTCAGTGTTTAATGCATAGATTTAAGAGTATAGTGGGAGCAGGCATTCTGAGAGGGCAAACAATCAGTAGAAAAAAAACAACATAATACATGGTGAACCTTATCAAATGGGCCGCGTACGTCAAAGCTGTAATGCACCAAAGCTGGGGGTCTGGGCCACTATTTCTGAAGTGCAATGATTAGGTCTCAACTGAGACAGCGCATGTGCTGCCGCTTACAAGTCTATTATTCTTTAAAAAAAAATCTAGACCATTACCTACCATTCGCTCCCTAGCTCTACTCTCATCTCTTTTGCTTTCATTGGTCAGCTGCAGCTAGTTTCATTTGGCGAGTCTTGCTCCAGACGGCATTGGGGGGATTTTGGTTTCACCTTCTTTAGATTGAAGACACATACTCTCTCTTTTCGTATTTGTGAGATTCAGGCTATTTTTTTCAGTTCAAGAGTGTGTGAACTGTGGTCCCGAGGCAGTTAACTACTTTCTTCGCAAAGCAAGAAAACAATACAAAGACCAAATCCTGAGAGTCAAATCCTCCCATATGAGAGCCATTGCGAATTCTGCAAAGAATAGACCGAAGCGCCGGTTTGAGGTCACTACACAGACTACTAACCACTAGGGCTCCTACGTCATCCGTGGCCTGTTACTACGACTTCATGGATTTTTTTAATATAAAAATTAGAGACATCCATAGCTCGCTGCCTATAAACTAATGCCTTGATTCGGTTGAGACAAGGCACCCCAATCATGACCATCCCTCTCTCCATTTTCTGACCAGGACCTATAACTAACAATATTCAAAGTATCACCCTGAAACCACCGTCAGGACTCCATTCAAAGTTCTACCAGTAAATGTCTTGCCGCACACCTTCTCCTCATATGATCCACCATGGTGAACTCCTCTTCAAACAGGGACTCTTACCAGATTGACTAAAAATGGATCAAAACACCCTGAGAATCTGAACAACTACTGCCAACCTCCACAAGCCCTATCTTAGGCAAAGTCACCGAAAGTTGCGTAGCATCCCAACTAGTTTCACACATTCGAACAAACAACCTCCTAGACTCTCCTCAATCAGGTTTCCACAGGGGTCACAGTACAGAAACTGTGATTCTTCAAATAGTCAATGACACGCTCAGAGACCTCGACTCCGGCAACTTCTGCTTCCTGAATTTATTCGCTGCATTAGACGCTGTCAACCATCTGGACCTCCTTTGTACAATTGAGTTTCACATAGGATGTGGAGGCACTGTCCTCAACTGGTTCTTCTATACCTATATAACCGTTCCTAAATTGTGAAATTGAGCAACTCGCTCTTGAGACCCGTCTGTATTCACCAAGTAATCCTTCATGGCTCGACTCCGTCCTCAACCCTCTTTAACCTCTACCTAGAATTTTTTTTTGCGTGATTCTTAGAAACTCTGGGATTATCTTCCACCTCTACACCAACAACACCCAAATATACTTGAAAATCTCATCCCCAGAAGACTTCTTTCTGCTTTCAAAAACACTAAAAGATCAAACCATTGAATAACCATTTAAAACTCAACCCAGCTAAAACAGAATTTCTCTCGATCTCACATCCGAAAGCACAAATGCCAGTAGAAGAATGGATGGCCAAACTTCCCGCCATTGTGCAGTGTGCCAGATCACTTGGCTTAATCCTTGTAAATCATATCAATCTTCACAGACACCTGGCAGCCATAGCCAACAGGGCACACCAACTTGGGCAGCTTTGAGGCATCAGATAATTGATTCCAGAACAAGACCTCAAAACAGTGGTGCAGTTTCTCGTTCTCTCCAGACTAGACTATTGCATTTTTCTACTCTCAGGCATTCCCAAAGTTCATCTAGGCCCACTGGGAGCAACAATGCACGCTGCAGCAAGCTTTGTTTCAGGTCTCAAGAAATATGACCAGATTTCTCCTGCCCTGCTGACCCTCCAATGGCTTCCCATTGAAGCTTGGACCCAATTCTAAACCACTTGCATTACCCGCATAGTGCTGCACTCCTATTCTCCCTCCTATCTAAATGAGAAACTGAAAATCTCTGGAGCAAATAGGGGTTCCAGAAATGCCCAATCCATGCTCCTGGAACACCCCACCTTCAGCCGAGAATGATACATGGACCAGTCTTTATCTGGTAGTGCCACTAGAATCTGGAGCTCTCTGCCTCCCTCCTCCTAACCACCTGCCTAGTCACCTTCAAAAAGGACCTCAAGCTCCTCCTATTTGACGGACATCTTGGTTAATTCACCCTCAACCGGACTTCAGTACTCTCCCTACTGCCTTCTCTTGTTATATGCACCCACCATCTAAATCAAGGCTTTAACTGTGTGTTTCCCCTGCTCATTTGCTGTAACTGTTTCTTGTGATAACTCCTGCACACACCCGAGTTGAATTACTATTACTGTAACCCCCTGTAACCCTTGTATCATGCTCGTTGTAAAGTGCTCCGATGCCTTTGAGCCCATGTCCATGCTATATAAAATTTCAGAAATTAAATAATAAATTCACATGCTAACAGACCACTCACCCAGCAGTGAGGGGACTTTTAACTGGTTGCTTCATACGTGATGATCTTAAAAGAGGGACATGATTTTTTTTTTGTGTGGACGGTACAGACTGTTATTTTTGATTTTGTCTGCATCCATGTAGCAGATGGGTGCATCCCTGCAGATCCACTAATGTTATGTCAGTGCGCCTTAAGGCCTTCTAACAACATTAATTTTTAGTGCTTTGTTTAAATCGATGTCTGTGGCAGAGAGGTGTCCAGCAGGGAAGGTGCCACCACAAGAGTCCTAATCCTTTTTGTGTGATCTTGGTGATTGAACAGTTGTGTATTGACGCTCATGCCAGGGCCTGTATCTTTGTAGAGCAAGGCGAGAGGGCTGCAGCAACGGAGCAGTAGATCAGCAGCGACCAGCATTGCAGGCGTTTGTGGAGGGAGCATTGTGGACATTTAACTTAATGGATTAAAGGCTACCTACTCTACCACCACTGGTGCCCTCGAGCGCCCCCGGTGGTGAAATGAGTGTTCATTGGCTTATGCAAATGATCCCGGGACAGGGGAGCTGCATATCCATTCTGATGTGTTTAATATTGTCTTCATGTACTTTTCAAAATGCTAGCAACATTCCCTAAACTTGCTTAAATCTATATATAAGAGATGTATTGTCATTCCAAACAGACCTTATTAATCATGTGCGTATATTTATTTTCACACTTTAACACCTTTGGGATTGAATCAATACGAGGAATTATATGTACATTTTAAAAATACTTATAATAAGGATTGGTCAGAAACCCTCAAAACATGCCATTTGGATTCCAAGAAATGTAATACTCACCAGAGAGAAATGACTAACTGCAGAAATAAAAAGGAAAAATAATGACAACATCGGTGTGATGAATAAATCAAAAAGAATATTGGAACCTAAAAAATAGAACTTTTCTATAATAAAAATAAAATTTATATTTGAAGGTTATGTATAAATATAAATATAAGAAAGAGATGTATTTTATAACACTGTATGGACACTCACTAGGGAGAAGAGACTGAAGAACAATTAAGTGCAATGGCAAAAATGTAAAAAAGCAATTACATATGGAACTTTTTCCTTTGCCTCAAAATCTCTTTAGAAAAATTGAAACGATTGTTTATGATGTCATTTTAAATCTATGCACTATTTTGCACATATATTTCCTCTTTAAAATATTTGCACTAATAAGCACTGAAGCACTTTAAACTAATTGTTAATTTTTTTAACACAAAATATACAAAAAAGTGTAACTAATTTATAAAATGTAATGTACTGCACTACAGATACCATGATGCTATGTGAGAGAGAAAACAGGAAATGCATCATGATATAGAAATAAATGATGCCTGTTTGTCCTAAAGTGAGAAAAACATATCCTGTGATCCTGGTTCGAGGCTCGAACCGAAACGCATTGAGCATGGCTATTGCCACTTTCACAAAATAAAAAAAAGTTAAGGAACTGGATCCCGAGTGAGTGCGTTTTTAGGTCTTGCCTGTGTAGAACTGGCTTTTTGGAGACCCCTCCCCACTAGGAGAGTCAAAGCCAGAGGTGCAGGGGACACCTAGAATCTACGGGTTCTTCTTGCTTAAATCATACTTTACCAAAGAGACCAGCAGTGGAGGGAAGTAATTTAATTATTAGCTCGAGCTAAGGACAGGGTCCCAGAATGGAACCAAGATCATTCTACGGAGACTGCTACTTTACTCCCCAGTGCACACATAATTATAGCGCTAGCCACGCCCATTGGCACAATACAAAGTTCCTCATTTTGACAAGTTCCTCATCAGGCAAGTTCTTAGTCAGTCTTATGTGGCGCAATCGTGGGCAGGGGACATCTGTCTCTGATTGCACAATGTACACAGCCTCGTGCTTCCTTTCCCAATTGGTGTGGACACGGGGCACGGCCTCGTGCTTCCTTGATCAGATGGTGTGGTCACGGGGCACAGGAGTTGGTTGTAACAGGCTGAGTTACCAACGGTGGGCAGGATGTGGCTGAGTCTCTGGCACAACTGGGGGGGGTGAGGTACACAGGCAGCTTCCCGGAATCGGCTCGACCACAAGGAGCGGGGAGGGTTGAGCAAGTTTCAACAGGGACCTGGAAAGCAATCCTTCACCATGTTGCCGAGAGCTTGGCAACACAAAATGGAGTCTTGTGGGGCATTTTAATTACAGTTCAACAGTCCCTCCTTTTGCCATGCAGAGGCAACAATCAGTCGTCGTCTAGGTCACCGTACATCATCTCCTGGACCTCTTTCTTGATCATCATCATGGGATTGTGATGATGTGAATTCACTTGTTTGGGTGCCAAGGAGGTGGAACAGAGCCCACACAGCGTGGGCATGCATTAAACACAAAGGCAGCAAGAGAAAAATGCGGCTGAAATGATTGCAATGAAAATCATTATCTTCCATCCCCACTGAGATACCATGCTTCAAAACCAGCCAATTAGGGACCATGAACCCTCATCCTGATGGATGTCGGAAGCAATTTTATGCCGTCTCAGTATTGCTTGATAGACTGTTGGTGCATTATCAGGTATGTATATACAGCAGCTCGTTCTGATCAATGTGCAGACTCCCCCACGGTCTGCCAGTATTATGTCAAGCGCCATTATGTTCTTTAAAGTCATGAGGCGGTCCGCTTGAAGTTCCGCTGTGATGTTACCGAGGGCACCAGCAGTTGCATTGATGGTGGCCTCTACCACCCTTGTGAGATGTCGAAGACTGTGACTATTGACCATAGGGTCCCAAAAGGGGAGGAACCCTTTAGCAAAGTCCCCAAACTCTTAGCCAGCTGTGCCTTCAGCGTCAATCACACCTCTCTTCTGGATGTGGTGTGTTGCATCGGCTGTGTAGGTGGGGGGGTGCAACCACGCAATGTAACAGGTGCCGACTCAAGATTTGGGCAGCCAGGTGTAGGCCTTGCTCCCACACACAAAGTACGTATTTAGTGAGGACACCAGAGCTGGGAGTGTCGAACCATTGAGCTGGAGCGTGTAGGCGCAGTCACTTTGCCCCACCCATAATGTTCCATTGCTTTTCATGCAGTATTTTCCGGGATGTGGGTAGACAGGGAGGTTCCAGAGAGGTGGTAGTCTTGTCTTTCCCCCACCATTGTAGATGTTCGATGGATAAAAAGACCCATGATTGCTCTCATATTCATTCTTTTTTGCTGAATCTTTATCCATGCTTGGCCGCCTCCGTAGCCATGATGTGGCGGAATGCTTGTCTGCTACTGATCTTCCCCAGGGATCGTGTGGATGTGTCACCTGAATAGAATAGGTCAAAGAACACAGTGTACCAGCCGTAGGCTGAACCAGCTCGAGAAAAAGGAGCAGGAATCAGGGACATCCCAGTGCTTGCAGTATGGGGCAGCAACCCACATACCCAACAGTTTGTTGTGTTCACCATAAGCTGGTGCTAGTGTAACATTTGAATGAAAGTGTTGTTGAAGAAACCAGTCCTTCTGTTTATCTCATGGGTGGGTAATGACACATATTGATGAGGTGATTCTGTAGAGGTAGGAGGCTCAGGTGCTGCAAGGGCAGCGTGTATTACCCACCCGAGGCAGGCCAGTACCAGTGAAATAGTAATGAGTACGATTAGACAGATTGAGTACCGTCCACGTATTGTCTTTATGTACTCTTGTTTTTTAATTTCTTTGCTCTTCAAGCTTTCAGGCTTTATTTTGGTCACCGTCTGCTTCACTTGGTCTTCCCTAGTTGCTGCCTGTGATTGATAGTTGCTTCACCAGTCAGTGATTCCAGGCATTCCTATTGGCACACTCCGGTCCGCTGCACCAGCTCCGGTCAAATGCGCCGGTGTATCACAGCCCTGCAGCGATTTGTCGGACCATGGCAAGCAGAGGGCAGAGACAATTGGTCTCTTCAGTCGTTTTTTCTGGGTCAGAGTTTGTACCGGGTGGACCTGGGTGTTGTTTGATCAGGAAACAAAGGCTCTGGCTGTTGAGTGTCCCGCAACCTCAGATGCGGAGGAACGGCAGATTGCAGGATGTCGTCGTCCTCTAGTTCAGATGAAGCCCAGGCAATGTTGGCATCACTGAAGGGTACAAAGAGCGGGACTTTCTCAAATTCATCATCTCCCAGGCCTTCCTTGACCCATCGGTTGTATGGTAGTGGTAGAGGCACCCTCTTGTAGTGCACTCCGTGAACCCAATTTTTTCTTCCTGCCACCTTCACTGCAGACCTGGTAGCTAGCAACACTTGCTGGGGAGGCTTCCACCTCAGCTCCAAGTTCTTTGTTCTCTGGAAATTGCAGATGCAGACCCAGTCGCCTGGCTGGATGGTGTGACCAGTGCCATCGGGTTTGGGTGGCAGGATGTCTTGTACCTGACGATGAAGGAGACGTGGGTAAGTGGTCAATTCATGTAAATAATCAATCAACAACGGGTATTCAATATCAGAATATTTCTTTGGGCGGGGTACTCCCCAAACATTTGCTGGCCGACCAAACACTAGTTCGTACGGAGATAGTCCAGTACAAGAATGTGCTGTGGCTCTAGTTGATAGGAGGGCAAGGGGCAGGGCGTCCGGCCAGGATAGTCCTGTGTCAGCCTGGATTTTTGCCTTTTTTAATTTCAGTGTTCCATTGTGGCGCTCAACCAAAACCCGCTGACTGGGGGTGATTGGCACCATGGAATTTTTGTCTGATCCCCATCCCTACACACACTTTCTTCATTATTTCTCCTGTAAAGTGTCTTTCGTTGTCGCTCCATATAATTCTGGGCATCCCAAATCTGGGAAAGAATTCCTTTAACAGTATTTTGGCGGTGCTTACAGCAGTGTTGTCCTTAAGGGGCTAGGCCTCAATCCACTTACTAAAGGCACACACAAATAGCAGGACGTATCAGAGATTGTTGCATCTTTCCATCTGTATGTAATCTATTTGGAGCACTTCGAAGGGGTAAGATGGGGTGCAAAATTCCCAGCAGGAGTTGGCCTGCCTTTTCCCGGGTCATGCATCAAACAAATCATGCAATTCCTGATTAACCCCTCGGCATATTTTGGGATGTGCTTGTTTTGCCATACCGGAGCTAGCAATTTGCAAATGCCCTTTGCACTAATGTGAGCTGGGTCATGAGCCATAGTGACACTGGCAAAACATAGGCATTGGGTAACAAACCATCTCTGTTGTGCAGACAGGTCCGTCCAACATTCATTCTCATTTAATAGGCCTGTTTGTTCTTCCCAGAGAGCCTTTTCCTCTCTAGTTGCCTCTGCCTGTATTTCCTTCACATTCTAAAATAGTATCCTCGTGCATCCCCTTCTCCGGTACCAGTTTGAGGGGCCAGCTACATACATATGGGTAGAGACATCTTTAGCTGTTTCCTTTGCAGTCTAGTCAGCAAATGCATTACCCCTTCCTATGTCATCAGTTACTTTCTTGTGGGTGCTACATTTGACCACAGCTATCTTTGAAGGAAGAGTCAATGCTTCTAACAGCCTGCTGACCAGATGACCATGCTGTATCTTAGTACAGTGAGAAGTAAAAATCCCCGCTCAGCCCATAGTCGCTCAAAATTTTGGGCCACGCCAAAGGTGTACTAGCTGTCAGTGTAGATGTTGACGGCCATCCCTGTACTCAGTTCACACGCTCTTATCAGTGCAACCAACTCGGCGGCCTGTGCTGATTGGTAAGGTATTCTCTCACTCTCCACTACTGCCTGTAACGTGGTGATAGCATAGGCAGCAGTTGTGCTACCATCAGGAAGTTTGAAGCAAGAACCATCCACATACAGGGTACCATCAGGGTCAGTGAGGGATGTGTCAGTCAAATCCACACGGCCTTTAGTCTCTTCCTCCGTCCAGAGGACACAATCATGCGGATCAGAATTAGTGTCACCATCAACAAAGGGTAACAATGTAGCTGGGTTGAGCGTAGTGCAGTGGCGGATGGTGATATGACTGGCTAAGAGAGTCAATTCATATCCGGACAAATGTGCAACAGTAAGATGTTGAGTTTGTGTCCTATTTAGTAAAGTGTCAAATGCATGAGGAACCATAACTGTAAGTGCAGTATCTAGGACCAGGCCAGCAGATTGGCGTATGGATATGGCAGCTGCAGCTGCTGCTCTCAAGCAACTGGGTAGTGCGCGGGCCACGGGGTCTAGTACTGCAGAAAAATATGCACAGGGGCATTGTCTGTCACCAAAACACTGTGTTAGCACTGACAATGCGCAACCATTATGCTCGTGAACAAAAAGAGTGAAGGGCTTCTGATAACTAGGGGTGCCTAGCACCGGGGCCGCACACAAGGCTGTTTTTAGTTCTTCAAAGGCATGCTGCCACTCATTTGTCCAAGGGAGTAGGTGTGGAACATCTTTAAGTGTGAGGCTCAATAAAGGTTTAATGAGTAAAGAAAAATTGGGTATCCACTGGTGGCAGTAGGAGGTGATACCAATAAAAGCACGGACCTCTTTTTGCGTTTTTGATGGGGGCATTTAACTGATTGTTTGTATTCGTTCAGGGGTGAGACGGCGTCCCTCCTTCGACAGGAGATGACCTAAGTAGGTCACCTCATGTCGACAAAATTGGAGTTTGGAGAGCGAAACTTTGTGATTGAACTGTGCTAGATGCAGGAGCAATTTCATTGTAGCTTCTTTACATAATGCCTCGGTGTCTGCCACTATAAGCAAATCATCAACGTACTGGAGTAATGCATTACCTTTGGGTAGGGTCAGAGAATCAAGTTGGCCCTTGAGGGCCTGACTATAGATTGAGGGGCTCTCTGTATAACCTTGTGGAGCTCTGCAGAACCGGAAACTTCATCCTGCCAAAGAGAATCCAAAAAGATCCCTACTCTGTTCATCGACTGGTATACTAATAAAAGCATTTTTTAAGTCGATGACAGAGAAAAACATGCAGACGGAGGAACCATAGTAAGTAGGGTGGTGATATCTGGGACCACAGGAAACTGGGGAACTTTTATTTTATTTATCTCGCAAAAATCAATGACAAAACGATAAACAGGGGGTTTGGAAGGATCTGTGCGTTTTAGGACAGGCAAAATTGGGCTATTGTACATATTTCCTCTTGTCTCTTCAACCACACCCTTGTCGACAAGTTCAGAAATGATCTGGAGTAATGCCCTTTCCCCTTCTTTGGGTATTTTGTATTGGGGAAGTCGGGGAGGTTAAGAATTTTCCTTCAGGGTAACAGAAAAGGGGGATATGGACAAAAGGCCAACATCAGTTGCACCTTGGGCCCAAAGAGCAGGGGGGACATTCTGATGTTCCTGGAGATTTGGATCTGAGGAGGCTAAATATACTGGATGTGTGGTAGGGGGACCCATAGTGATGTAAACCCCATCAGGAGAACAGTATATGGTGGCATGTAATCTTTTTAACAGATCTAAACCCAACAAATTTTCGCCACATGTGGAAGTCAAAACCAAAGGGGAATCAACTGTGCAGGGTCCTATCGATAGTTCCAGTGGTTGTGAAATGGGGCTAAATACTGGGGTACCAGAAAACCCTACAGAAATGTTATTAAGGCCAGACAAGGGATCCCCAGGGACTTTAGACCTAGCAATAGAACTTTTGGTTGCACCAGTGTCGACCAAAAATTTCTCCGTAGAGCCCAGTGTCGTAACATGGACATACGGTCCTTTCTGGTCAACAGGAATAGGCACGGGTCCCTTCTCTTGTCCTTGGCAATCCTAGTGGGACAGGAACCCCGTCCCTTCTTTAGGCTCATAATCCTCAGTAAAATAATTGCGGTCTTCATAATTAGCGGTATCAAACCTATTCTCTTGCATAAGGGGGCGCCTGTCCTGTAACTGCGTTCTAGGTCCGCCTCGTCCTCATCCTTTCTGGGGACGTTGGCCTGTGAAGCGGTCAGCAGGGGCAGAGTTGGTCTGAGCCAACAAGGGACACTCATCGCGCCAATGACCCTCCTGTTGACCATAAGTGCACTGGTTGGGTCCCAGCGGCGGGCGAGGAGTCACAGGGGCAGGTCTCTGAGCTATTCGTTGAAACTTAGGGGCACCTCTGTTTTGGGTCGGGGTTGGGTATGCTTGTTGGAGTAGGACCTTTGTCTTCAAGTCTTTAGTCTTTTTATCCATTCTATCTCGCTTTTCATTCTCCCTATTCTCATAGTACTGGGTCATTGTCAAAATGCCAATCGGGGTGGAGATGGGACATGCACTTTCTGACATTTTAAGCTTAGTCCCAAGCTCTGGTAACAGATTGGACACAAATTTATCCACAAACAGTCGCTGTCCCCCTTCTGAAGTCATGTCCTGTCCACTATAGTCGGAGAATCTGCTTTCGAATCGTGTGAAAAAGTCAGAGACACTTTCATCTTTCTTTTACCTGCAAGCAGCTAATCTGTCCCAATTAATACGGTGAGGTGTCAACAACTTTTTCATGGCAGTAAATATCTGACCGGAAGGGCTAAGATAATGCGATCAGGTTTCTCACCACCAGTTCGAGCCCTGTCAGCTTCCTCAAATTCTTTCCAAGTATGGCCAAATTCTGTCTGATCATTATGGCGTATTTTGGACCATACTTCAGTCGGTACTACCTGTCCCATTAACATATCTATATCTGCTAAAGTCATTACGCAAGATTGGAGTTTCTGAGTCAATTCCTTATGATAACCTGCTGGATTTTTACGCGGGTCAGCAATTGGCTTTTCAGTTGGAGGATGTCAGATCTTTTCCAAGGGACATGGACCCACATCTGTCTAAAACCTGCCGGGGTGTCAGTGTGGCCATCTATACCAACAGCACGGTCCCTCCAAACAGGCTGTACCTTCCTCATTGGAAAACCCTTATTTAACGTAACACCAGATAAGGACTCTCTGTAGGTTACTAGCGTGATTAGATCGCATAATAATGCTGGGCCCTGTATGTCCCCCTTTTCAACCTTATGGCGAAGGTCAGACAGACCTGGGGGTGAACCTGATTGTACAAAATCCTCCCACATTGGGATCAGTATATCACACATTTCACAAAAAATGTCAATCTGTTGGATGCGTGTCCCCTGATTCATTGTCATCTATATATCCTGAGCGGTGTACATAGTGTTACTTTCCATCCACCTACGAGCTTGTTGACCCATAGTGAGTTGTTCCTGTGTATTGCCTATCAGTCTCCGCAAAGTGCATCGTCTGGGAGTGGGTGGTCTATGCAGAGTTACATAAGGGATATAATCACGGACCGCTGACCAAGCACTCGCTAATAAGCCTGCACTGGGGGAAGGTGTCGGATGACTGTCAACAAGAAATGGGTTGGTTGCAACGAGGGTTGAAGGCATGTTAGGTTGGACAGGTATGGGACCAGTGGAAGGTGCAACAAGGGGAAGGGAAAGGTGGACTTCCATTGGTACAGTGGCCTGAACAGTCGAGTTTGGGAACAAGTGTCTGAGGAATCGTACAAACCAGGGCATGGGCAGGGGCAACAATTGGAGCAAGGGCCGGATACATGGTGGGGGTATAGGGTAGGGTAGAGGCGTGGTCAACATGGAGGACATTAGAGGGTCATCCTCCCTGTCCCGGGCCTTTTCGGGAACCTTCTTTGTAACGTAACATCCATCTACCTGCATTCGATGTAATCTATCATGTATTATTACACCCTCTTCTGTTCTCTGATTATCATGATTCTGGGCTTTCTGAATCTCACTCATGGGCATTACTTTAGCATCGCTCTTTTTGAGTTTGATTTCTTTCTGTTTGGATTCCTTGCACTAAACCCGAAAGGAATCAAACATCCCAGGCCTAGCTTTCCTTTGAAACAACTTCTCCTCTAAATTATCTAGTACAGGAGGTTCAAAACTACCACATATTGGCCATTGTAACTCAGCATTACCCTTTGTATACTTATGCCAAAGTGAGAAAAACATAATTGGGCCAACACCATGTTTAGCATAAACTTCATGATTAGGGGTCCCCCAAGGAGGAATCGGACAAGATTCCTCCAATCCGGAGTCCTGTGTACAATAACAACAACACCATTTCCGAAACTTACTAAATCCAGGCATCTCTAGACGTGTATCCTGGTTCCAAACATCAAAGGGTAAAATCTAATGTTTACAGCATATAACTGTACTTACCTTTTGGCTTCGGCTTTTGCAAAAGTCGTACAATACTCAAAACAAAAATACAATTCACCAAAGAAGTGGGCCACTCCTACTCTTCCCTGACCATTAATCTTCCATCACATAACAAGTGTCACAAAGGTCCCGATCTCCCAAAACTAGGAACTAGAACTGGGGCGTCAGTCCGGGCCGCAGTCAGGTAGCCCACTGGATGGAGGAATCATGCATTTGGAGACCTCGGGCCCACAAATACAATTTTCAGCCAATGTAGTGGTGTGCCTCCCTTAGAATTCGATCACGGACTCCTCACGACCCCCAGGCTCGATGACGACCACCGAAGACGCCCCATGTTGGGCGCCAAATTGTAAAACCGGCTTTTTGGAGACCCCTCCCCACTGGGAGAGTCAAAGCCAGCGGTGCACGGGATACCTAGAATCTACGGGTTCTTCTTGCCTAAATCATATATTACCAAAGAGACCAGGACAACCAGCCGTGGAGGGAAGTAAGTTATTTATTAGCTCATGCTAAGGACAGGGTCCCAGAATGGTACCAAGACAATTCTATGGAGACTGCTGCTTTACTCCGCAGCGCACACATAATTATAGCGCTAGCCATGCCCATTTGCACAAAACAAAGTTCCTCATTTTGACAAGTTCCTCATCAGGCAAGTTCTTCGTCTGTCTTATGGGACGTAATCGTGGCCAGGGGACATCTGTCTCTGATTGCACAATGTACACAGCCTCGTGCTTCCTTGCTCAATTGGTGTGGACACGGGGCACGGCCTCGTGCTTCCTTGATCAGATGGTGTGGTCACAGGGCACAGGAGTTGGTTGTGCCAGGCTGAGTTACCAACGGTGGGCAGGATGTGGCTGAGTCTCTGGCACAACTGGGGGGGTGAGGTACACAGGCAGCTTCTCGGAATCGGCTCGACCATAAGGAGTGGGGAGGGTTGAGCAATTTTTAACAGGGACGTGGAAAGCAATTCTTCACCAGGTTGCCGAGAGCATAGCAACACAAAATGGAGTCTTGTGGGTCATTTTAATTGCAGTTCAACACCTGATACAGCGCATGCGCTGGTCTGGCCAGAAAATTTAGTAACTGCACAAGCACGTGCGCTGCTGCACACACATCCCTAGCGTGCTTTTGCGCGTCATCACGATCACTTTTGCTTTCAGAGTGATCGCGATGACTTTCATTTTCAGGACTGCGCTGCGTTACTTTTACTGCTGCATGGTTAATGCTTGTCTTTCTGAATAATCCAGTTAACTGAGCCCCTACTGTAGCTGTCAGGTTCATCTGCTGTGTTTTATTGGCTGCTCCCTGCTGTGAGCTTCCATCCGTTCTTGCAACTAGGCTGGGGGGCTCTTCTGGTATGTAGGTTCCCCATTTCCGGTTTCCAAGCTCTCGGCCTCGTGGCAGCGCTCCTTCCCCGCGGGGTGGTTATTGACAAAAATATTAGTGGAAGCAGGGCATGGCGGGGGCTCTAAGCTGGCTCGTAGATCCTCATCAGGAAGCCCGCCCCTGCTGGTTTTGGGCAGGCAGGGGTGCTAAGTACCAGCCCGTAAGCAGGAGATGATTAATGGAACTCATCTGTATCTCTAAATAGCCCACAATATTGTTCCTTATCCGAAACGAATACTTTAGTACGAACACGGCATATGCCCCAATAAATGAAATGTAGCAAACTTGTGACTGGGGCTGTTTTGTGCCCACAAGCATTTTTCTATCAGAGAAGAAGTGGGGGACCCCGCTCTAGGCCTGACAACATCTTTCTGACCGTTAATCAGGGGGGAGATTACACATCTCTCCGCTTCTCCAAGTGCAAGTTGGACACAGGAGTGCGGACTTGTCTTGCTCACTGAACACGCGCATTTATTTGTCTGGGTATTTCTTACATCACATACAGGCTCCGGGAAGCAGCAAAGTCTTATGCAGCGAACATTTTTGTTTTAGCAGGAAGAGCTGCCTTTGCTTTAGGATTCTCGGCAGTCCTCTGTGAATCACTGCAATCATAATCAACCAAATGGTAGCTTGGATTCAAATTCACGAAAATGAAAGTTGTGAGGTGCAGAAGAAGGCGTTTAAAAGTTAAAGATTCAGGTTCTAGTTTAGGTGTTCTTAGTCATAACCAGGGCCATTGGAATTATGTGGTAGAGGAGCACCAAATTATTAGGGGTGAGCTGAATTTGCGTAATCGCATTACGCAAATCTCTGCAAAACTGTAAAAAAATCTACGCGAACACGCAGAAATTCCGCAAACACACGGAATTGCCTGTTCGCAATGCTTTTTTACTGTTCGCAATCGCTGTTTGCGTGCTCGGGGGGGAAATATCTCGCGAACATGCATTTGAGAACCAAACAAGCAAAAAATTTCACAAAATCGCGGACTGCAGAATTTTGGGCAATTTCTCGCTCTCCCCGGAATGCGAAATTACCCAAATTCCGCGAACAGAACGGAATTTACCTCCCAGGCCTACAAATTATGCAGCGGGGTAGATTACATTATGGGCAAAAAAAAGGAAATTTTGCGGCACAGTATTTGATAGTATTATTTTATTATTTTGTATTTTTTACATGCAGTAATACTGTCTGGGGAAAAAAAAATCATCTCATTTGTAACAGTTTAACAGCTAAATATATAAATAAGCAACTGAAAGATGCCCAGCTAACCAGGCCAAAGGGTCTTCAAACACTAGCGAACACATACTACTAAGTTTTGACAAAGCTTGACATGTGCTGGAAAGTGTGGATTTCAAGAGCTTTTTAATAAACTTTTGTCAAAAGTTATTGCCAGAAAAGTACATTTTCAGTTCCATACGGAAAATTAACAGAATTGTAACTATAGTGGCCCTATGTCACTACCATATTGTCTATATGTCTGTTTATAAATTAGGAATACGTGGCAGTCCTGGACTGGCGCCCTACAGCCCCTCTGAGTGCTCTGGCAACAGCTATGAGGCTGAGAGGTTTATTGATGTCATCAGAATCCTGTAAACAGATTATTTTTGCTTTCATGCTTTTGCAAAGCTGGAAAACTTGTAGCAAGATCAGAGTTAGAATACACTGTCACATATTGTAGTATGAATTGTGTCTAGGCGTCTCATTAGTCAAACTACATAATATAAAGGAATAATGGCATGAAAAATAAAGAATTGAGGATTATGACAGTATGTCTGTGGAACAGGGCTCTGACACCGCTGCTGAAGTGACTTTGTGGCGACGATCCAAGCGTGAGTAAGCAATGGCACAGCCAATAGGTCTCCCCTTCTGGACCTTATAAGTGCTTAACTATGCAACAGTTGATGTTGTTGCTTCAAGGATATTGTGCTGCATAACTAAATAGTTATAAGGTCCCAAAAGCGAGATCTATTGGCTATGCCAATGCTTGTTCGTAATACCTTCTGGTGACAGAGTTACCCTGCTGCAATATTGACCAGCCACCCTGCCGCAGAGAATACGCACCGCCCCACAGCAAGAGCGCCGGAGTCCTTTCGAAGGGCTTTGGAGAATCACACATTTGTTTAAAAGCTTTTGAACTCTGGCAACCTCCGCAATTTGAAAAGATTTCAAAGTATTGTGCGAGAGAAACAGGAGAAGCGGAAACCATGGCACGTTTGGCCACAAGGAGGAGGAAACTCGAGACTGAGACGGGAGGGAAGCAGATTCGGTAAGCGGAATGTGGCAACTTTACTTTATCTTTCAACAGCTTACAAGCAACTGACAATTTCATTGCTGGGAAAGGGGCTCTAATGATAATCCACAAAAACTGTGCACCCCTGACTAAGAAAGGTTAACAGAGGTCATTGACATTCAGGTCAAGCAAGACTGGATCTGTGGATTTAATATTGAAACTAATGTTCACAAAAACCATTAGGAAACCTGCTCTCTCTTCCAAATAGCAGAGCAGATTGCTTTTCCACACGGGGAGCTGCATCTTAGCAGCTCCCCATGTGAAAAAGCAATGCCGGCTACCACAGGAGGAGGGGAGCCAACTGGGACCATGGGGGCATTGAGACTCCCCCCACGGTCCCCAACCAGTTGGCCAGGCCCCGGGGGATGGGGACCCGGGGTCAGAAGTGGCTAGGGAGGGGGGCACGCAGCCCCCCTCCTCAATATTAATTAAAAAAAAATACAAAGCAATGGAGGGCCCCGTGGGATGGGGTCCACAAGGCCCAAAAAAAGTAAAATGAAGTGGGGCTACACAGCCCCCCTTCCAAAAAAATAAATAAATAAAAAAGATATGAGATTGTGCCTAGGCCCTGCCCTCCCAAGGAACCACTCTGCAAACCTACATGTGGCGTGTTTTAAATTGGGGAATTAAATTCCCTTCAATACCGGGGGTCCCTGGGGGCCAACTACCCACCAGGATCCTCCAGTATGTGCCAGGGAGCTACGTTGCAGACAGGTGTTCAGAGCCCCCGCCCCTTTTTACAACACTCTGCAACACAACTGTATGGCGCTTACTGGAGGTACCTAGTGGGCTAGTTTGACCATAGGGATCATTAGGATTTAAGGGGACTTCATCTCCCAACTTAGAACAGCCACAGGGTGTGTTTACACAGTGGTGAATGTAGGGGACCGGGCCTGAGGTGATGTGTGCAAACAAGCTCTGTGGCATGTTTTAAGAGGTAGTTTTAATTCCCCCCGCCATATTATATGCTAGGGGCTTATAGAGGAGGTCATGCTAATTACAGGGGACCCCAAAGCATAGTGTTCCCTAGTGTATGTAGGTGTTTTCACTGTATTCTAAGTGTCTTTTACAATAGCATTGGCTCTAGGACTGGTTAGTCAGACTCAGTTACCACCTGTATCCATCTGAAAAAGTTGAGGGTACAGGATGATTTTGCAACAAGGATTTTTTCTGCTCCTCTGTTGGTTCTTTCGGCACATGTCTTGCTTCTTCCTGCACTTTTCTTCGTCTTTGAGGACTTCTGTTGCTGCTCTCTGCATTTCTTTTTTTTTCTTTCTGTGCATTTTTTCTGCTTTCTTCACATGTCCTATCTTTGTAGGCATAGCTAGAAATTAGCATTTAAAAAACCTTTGAAATTCACTGAAAAAAACATAGGTTTCAGGCACGTTATAGTTAGGAATTAGTTTTGAAAAAACCTTAGAAATTCACTGAAAAGACCATAGGTTTCAGGGGCGTTTTAGTTAGCTGGACATTTCACTCGTACAAAACCATTGAAATTCCCCCGTTATAGTTAGTTCCGCTAACTATACCTCGCGCGCCCGCAATGCACTGCTGATGACGTCACATATTACATCACTCATGACGTGGTCAGTGACATCACTCTTGACATAACTGATGACATATTTAATTGTTTTTTTTTTTAAATAATGAACATGTCGGCCTGCTTTGGGGGATGGGGTCACTGAGGCAAATGTAAATTAGGGAAAGTGGACGTTTTATTTTAGTCGCTACTCTAGTGCGGCTCTCAGCGTGGTCCCTCGTGTGAAAGTGATGGGTGCGTGGCTCTCAGGCTGGCACTTGAATACTTCTTAAGTCTTTCAAACACCGAGGGGTATATTCTCAAGGCCGAGTTAGCGGCACTTTATTGCAACCAAAATGGTGAAAAGTTTAACGCACCATTCACACGCCGGAGCAAACAGCCCAAATCACCAGTTTACCAGCGATAGCAGCCTCAAAAAGCATTGTCATGGATGAGATGTAGAGTAGGCGTTCCTGTGCAAAAAGCCACCAGTAAGATCGCTGAAGAGAGTACAAAACAGGTGATATGGTGCATTAGTAGCAGGAATTTTACACCTGTTCTGAGGTGTTGTATAGTCTGACTACAATCTGCAACATGAAAGGGAGCCAAGCCCAGAGTCACACCTGAATGACAACAGATGCAATGGAGTCAACAATCATTCAGCTCGGACGCCCAACACTGCTCCGACAACCCCTGCCACCAGCCCCTTATCCACCATCCCCCCTACCCCCCACAAACAAAGGTGACAGCAACCTTAGGAAATCTTGAATGTAACAAATTGGCTGATGTCGCACAATTATAATCAAGAAGACGTATGTGAGGTTGGAGAAATAAGAATCACAGTCATGTATGGATTTACATATAAAACATTTAATTTAAACAAAACAACAACAAATAAAACTAGGTACAGCCATGGCATGACATCCCTGGACCATTTGTGAATCACAGCCTTCAAGACTAAAAGCAAAATGAGATTGTGCGTCATGCGTCCATCAAAGGAGAGAGAGAGGGAGAAAGAGAGGAAGAGTGAGAGAGAGAGGAAGAGAGAGAGAGAGAGGAAGACAGAGAAAGAGAGAAATAGTGAAAGAGAGAGAGAAAGAGTGAGAGAGAGAGGAAGAGAAAGAGAAAGGGAGAAAGAGTGAGATACAAGGAAGAGAGAGAGAAAGAGAGAAACAGTGTGAGAGATGTAGGAAGGTGGAACCTGACTATATGGTTACCCCCACTTTTTTCCTTGTGTTTTGCTGGTTTTCAACTTAGTTGGACTGGGATCCTGCTATTCAGGGCCTCAGCCTATCTGCTTTCTCTTTAAAATGGATTCCCTGTACATTAAGTACACTCCAGGTTGGTTACTGGGTTACCCTTGTGAGTCCATAGTATATGGCAACTTAACTACCAAGGGCATAGGTACCCCAGAGGCCTACCAGGGGCTGAAACATGTATTATGCCACCCCTGGGAAGCCTTTCAAAATAGTAACACAAGTCTGCACTTGCAGCCTGGGTAAGGTGGTTAAGCACCCCTTACTTAGATATAGTATACCTATATCTACCATTTAAAACAGACACATATTAACCTATAAGTCACTCCTGTGGCAGGCCTTGACAATCCTGAAGGCAGAGTGCTTGGTTTTGTGTGAGAGGGTTTCCTAGCATGAGCTGAGCCCCTCTGCAGCTTTTGGAATCCCTTCCTTATAGCTGTTCTGTGATATGGCCATACCATATACTCTTAAGTGCATTATAATCCTCGCGGTTAATGCTAACTTTGGTTTGGCTTTATCAAAACATCACGTGTTTGGTGCCAAACACTTTGGAATACTACCCCCTGCCAGTTCTAGTGGTGGGGGGTAGCATTCCACCCTTCTAGAGGGAGAAGACATGTACACACTTACTTTCCCGGTAATACTTTAAAACAGCCTCAGCATCACAAAATGGATGCTGCTGCCACAGACACAAGTCTGACCTCCTGCTGCTGGATGAAACTCCGACAGGGGAGGCATGGGCAATATGTTTCCTGTCCAGGGAGGTGCCTGCATCTCCCCAGACAGGCTGTACTGTATTGAGGCAGGCCGGGTTGCATTCAGTGAATGCTTTTCAGACAGTGTCTCTGGCACACAAGGTGTCCCGGTGCATTTCCCAGTTCAAACTGGTTGCTGGGGTACTCTGCCCCACCTCTGGCACAAAACTGGACAAAGGGGAAGGGGTGTAACCACCCCCTTCCCAGGTCCTCCCATAGGTGGGACACTAGAGTTAGTCCAAACCCTAAACTTAGTATAAGTATAGGAACCCAGTCCCTAGGACTTTAGATTACCCTGGACGAAACTCTGAAACAGAAATCTTGGACCTTCGACATTCCACATCGAGTGGAAGATGGAAGAAATCTCTCTTGGGATCAAGAAACAGGCACCAAAGAAGCATCTTGCCGGTCTGCATTTTTTAGGCTCCCGCCGGATCCCGCAGCATCTGTGACACAGACTTCTAGACATCTTTGAGGCTGACAGGAGTCCCCTGCAAAGAGGAGACCTGTAGCTATCACGAGAGGCATGGGGCCGGAACTCCTGGACATCCTGCACATTTGCTAGTGCATCAACTTCCCGAGCTTTCCCAAAGTTGTGCATTGGGCTACTGTGTAGTCCAATCCATGAGCATCTTTTGCCTTGAAGATTATGGGGCTACACTCCACGAGTGTTCCGTAGGCTCGCTTTCAGTATTTTCGCTCGAGGCGCCTTTGTGATTCCTAGTCGGTTAGCTAGTGGGTCCCCACGAAGGAATCTACTTTGTTTCTTGGGCTTTCCTGGTTACTCTAGACGTGCCCTGACTCCCCTCCAAAGTGTGAGTCCCTCAAACCTTGCTGGTCTGCACCAAAGCCAATCTTGTCATCTTGCATCAGTTGCTGTTGTCAAGGCTTGTTGGGTCCAGTTCGGATACCGACGCTGCAGCACTCGAGACCCTTCATGGGACTGCTCAAATGTAGCTTCTGGTTGTCGTCAACACCTCCTGGACCTCGTGGCTGAAGAGTCAAGCTTCCCCTACTTCCCTTGAAAGCACCTGACATCGGCTGGCATCTTCTTGTCGCCTTCCTGGTCACTGGCTAGTGACCCAGACTCTGTCCCCTCTGCTTTCAGGTTCTTCAGATCTCCGATCCACCCTTGGATCCATCCGGACACTTTTCGCCTGATCGCCTACAGCACTTCTTTGCAGCTCTCCATTGGGAACGACAAAAAGAAACCCGACACAAAAAGACACCTATGCAAGTACTTCGGTGCTCCCGTGGGTCTTGACTCTCGAAGTGTCCAGTACTGAAGGGGTTCTGATGGGGAAATACTGGCACCCTCCCAGGAGCAATTGAATGAAACTCACCAGACATAGCATGTTTGCTCAGAAACAGAGTGAAATGTATGTATTGGTACCAAAAGCATGCATCATTGGTAATGAGCAAGGAAGAAGTCAGATCTGCCACCTTAGGGGCTCTCAGACCGCTTCTTCACAGAGTGATAGATTTCTAGGTGCTATATACCTAAAGTAATGCCATGTCAGCGGAACTAGAATAAGGCACCAAGTTAAATATGGCTGACATGGATGTGCAATTTCTGCACCATACAAAACCGCCACATATGGGAAGACCAGAAAGGCAGGCTCTGCACTGTGTAACACTTGCATATCATGTAGTCAAGACAAGCAAGGTGACCTGTAAGGGGGTACAGATTAGCTTGTTGAAGCTTGTCCAGTCAAGGTCAGATAGGAAGCCCTTTTGAGCTCCAGGCCTCATTTTAATGTGATCTCATATAAGTATGAAACCTTTTGAAGTGCATGCACATGAATTTATATGGATATTCATATATATTGTATATCAATGCCCCCCTTTGGATAGACCTATCCAACATTAGTGTAAAACCAAAATAAATAAATAAATATATAAAAAAAAATATATATATATATATATATATATATATATATATATATATATATATATATATATATATATATATATATATATATATATATATATATCCAAGCTCCAATTCCCTCGAACATACCCAGCCGGGTTAGAAGGAAAGTCAGCACTCACGAAAACAGCAGCAGCAGTTTCAGCAGAAAAGTTTATTTATCGAACAAACGCGTTTCGGGAATGAGATCCCTTCGTCAGTGTTAACATCGGAATGCATTGTGCTGCACCATTATCTATGTTTGCAACCCTTATTGAAACAAACAACGGACTAAGGTGATTGCACTCAGAATGCGCGCCATCTTGGATTGTGTTCAAATTGCACAGATAACCATAGAAACATTTCGCATTTCTTTTAGCTTCAACATGTATGACATTTCTAACCATTCATTATTTCTTCGACATAAAGCACATTAGGGCAATATTTGTCTTAAGAACGGTTGTTGAATAAACAATTATGCCGTGGATCGGCTACCCATAACTGCATCCTATGAGAAATTAAATCCCACATAAATAGTAGATACAATTGTTCGTAAAACACCTCTCTGAGCAAATTGGCATTGCACAAGACAATGCTCATTGTATACTGGATGTATCAAATTTAAGTTACTAAACAAAATCTAGCCGTGGATCGGCAATTGCAGCCTCTCTGGCCGCTAGCATCTCAGAGTTATGTTAAGAAACAATGTCAAGCTTTACAAACAGTTTTTTGGTCATCAAGCAATTTCATTATAGTACATCCTCGAGTTAAAAATCAGAGTTTCCATCACTTTTATGTTTAGAATATTAAACAAACACATACATGCTAAGCATATATTATTCAACCCAAGTGGGTTGACAATTCTTCCCCAATATTCAGTCCCTTCGGGGCCCTAGTTTCAAGATCAATAATGAAACGGAACTCCAATCTTCTCAATGTCTGTAATCTATTCCCCCCTCTGGGATTTTCTACAACTTGATCTAAACAGAAGTATCTGAGGAGATTCCTGTCACTATTGTGTTTGATAGCAAAATGCCTGGCTACCGGGTACGTGAAATCCTTGTTCGTTATAGCCCGCATATGCTCTAACACTCGAAGTTTAACAGGATTGATGGTACTCCCCACATATCTATACGAACACGGACACATCAGGCAATATACTGCATGATCCGTATGGCAGGACATAAATTTGGTGATTTTTCTCCCACCTTTACAGCCTGTGACTTCATACGACAACGTTCTTTTGCTAGCAAAACAGGCTTTGCATTTTCCGCAAGGAAAAAAGCCCTTAACGTCCTTTAGTGTCCCTATCTGTTTTTCTTGTGGTTGTAAAAAACTGTGAACCATCTCATCTCGTAGGGAACGTGCCTTCCTGAAGGTTATTAAAGGTTTCTCTGGAATATCAGACCCTACTATTGGGTCGGATTTGAGAATATGCCAGTGTTTTGATAAAATAGATCTTAATTTAAAGGAATCCGCAGAGAAAGGTGTGATCATGCGGAAGTTCGTTTCTTCAGGGGACTTAATTTTTTTATTCTCAAAAAGGGTCCTGCGAGGTATCAAAGTACCTTGAAGCAGGTTCAAGTTATATCCTCTATTACAGAATCTCTCTATACTGTCAGCAGCTGCTGTTTCAAAATCCTCATCCTGTGTGCAGTTGCGTTTGAGTCGCATGAACTCCCTGTAAGGGATATTCTTAATTAGTTTACGGGGATGACGGCTAGAAGCGTGTAAAACGCTGTTGCCAGCGGTCGGCTTACGATAGAGTTGGGTGCAAATGTGCCCATTTCTCGCAGTCACTTGGAGATCAAGGTAATTTACCCTTTCTTTATGGATTTCTCCTGTGAATTTGAGATTGCACTCATTATCATTCAGCACTTCTATGTACCATTTAGCCTCATCTATGGACCCATCCCACACTAGGAACAGGTCATCAATATACCTGCTCCATAATACCACCTTATTGTTCCAGGTGGCATTCCTGGGGGCCCAGGCTACCTGCTCCTCCCACCAGCCTACGAATAAATTTGCATAGCTGGGGGCGAAGCAGGAGCCCATCTCCGTACCAGAACATTGTTTATATAGTACATCCTGAAAAAGAAAGATGTTATTATATAGACAGAATCTTATGAGTTCTAATAACATCTTATTATGAGTGGCAAATTTCATTTCTCTTCGATCCAGGAAAAATTCAACAGCTTTAAGACCTTGTTCGTGG
The DNA here is from genome assembly GCF_964261635.1 of Lissotriton helveticus. Lineage (NCBI taxonomy): Eukaryota > Metazoa > Chordata > Amphibia > Caudata > Salamandridae > Lissotriton > Lissotriton helveticus. Next base: position 89,317,062 of record NC_136063.1, read on the forward strand.
TCTATGCAGGTATAAAGACTTGTTATGTCTAAGGTAATTAGTACGTATGAGGATTGCCAGACCAGAGGTTCCACTTTCTTTATAAAGTCCGTAGTGTCTCTGATATAAGATTTCAGGGACAACACGAAGTTGAACAAAAAGTGGTCCAAGAATTTCGACAGATTCTCAGTGAGGCCTCCAATGGAGGAAATGATGGGTCTGCCCGGAGGTGTTTCAATGTTCTTATGCACCTTGGGCAAATGATAGAAACAGGGAAGAGTAGGGTTCATTGTTTTTAGAAAAAGGTATTCATCAAGGTCAATCATCTGTCTATCGTGCCATTTCTTGAGCAAGTTGTGTAGTTCTTCAATGCTTGCACAATACTCCTTTTTAGTGATGGTAACAGAGCACGACGTGTCTTGGAGCTGGCGCATGGCTTCTGCAACGTATTGTGGTCTGGACATGATAACAATGTTGCCCCCCTTATCAGAGGGTTTACATACGATCGTTTTGTCCTCTGTCAAACCCTTGATCGCCATTCGTTGTTCCTTCGTGATGTTATGATGTTTGTTCCGATAATTAGGTCCAATCCTCATCATCATCAGATCCCTGATGACTACATCCGAAAAGATGTCGATGGCATCCATGGCAGTTTGGGGGACAAATCTAGAAGCAGGTTTGAAGTCAGTCTCAGGTGCTTCTTGAGCAATATTCACTCCAACCAGTCTTTGTGTCAGAGAGTCGCTTGTTGTATATGGTTCCATGTCAGCTTCTCGTCTTAGGTTCTGTAGAACCTCACAAGCAGTCAGATCATTAACACATATTAGATCAGTGTCTTTTTTGTTATTTCTGAGATGTTTCGCTTCTTTGGCAGTAGGTTTTGTTTTAAAGAATTTGTGTAATTTGACTTTTTGAACAAACTTGTACAGATCAATTCTTGTCTGTGTATGTTCCAAGTTTTTATGGGTACAAAACGTGAGGCCCAATTTTAGAACGGACTCCTCAGTGGTTGTTAATTGTCTCTGTGATAGATTTACAATGGTTAGCTGGTTCGAGGCATTTACCATCTGCCTCTCCTTTGACTTCTGGTAACCCTTGCATTTGCTTTTGTTTGTCCTCTGCCTCTTCCCTTTCCAGCCTCCCCTTCTGGTTTGTCTACTTTTTCTGGGGGCTTCTTCTTGCCGTCTCGGAGCCAGCTCTCTTGGATGACTGTAAACTCCTCTTGAAAAGGGGTCTTAGTGGTTGAAGTCGAGGGTGCTGCAGTGATGTTTGCCATCTCATCTTCCGATAACTCACTTGCGGTGACTTCTGAGTCGGAGGTCTCAACTCTTGTTTCCATATTGCCTTTCGGTATGAGGTTTTTTCTCGCGACCTCTTTCCGTGGCTGATCATATTTCTTGGAAAAAGTCAAAACCCTCCCCATTGCATAGTCCCGTTCATCACGGTCAAATTTTTCTTGTTTTCGCTGCTTGATTTTAGTTTCATACTTTTGTAGTCTCTTTTTCATGTTAGCCCTGAGTTGTTCTTGTTCTTCCTTGTTGGTATCCTGTGCGATCAGTTCTTCCAACTCCTCTATTTATTTCACGACCTTGTCACGGTCGCTCCACGCGAACTGAACCAAAATCTCCAGCATACCTTTGCAGGAGTTGGCTATATGCGCCGCCCATGTTTCTAACAGTAGGGGGTCAGGGTTCTCGTATGCGGGTACAGTAAAGATCCGAAGACCTCTAGGCACCCTCTGTACCTCAATGTACCCCTGCAACGATGTGCTCTCCCACCATTTGCGGAGTTCGCGTTCATATAATTTCTCCAGTTTTTGAAATTGGGTTGCTAGAGTGTTGGAGACTGCCACATTGGTTGTTGGTGTGGGTTTAGTGATGTCCGGATTTTTATTTTTGAAGATGTCTCCAGCCGCATCTCGGCGTTCCGACATGTTAAACATGTTCAATTTCTATGTATTGTACAGTATCCCGATCCCGGGAGACGATACCCACAGTCTGTCTGCCTGCTGTTGTTAGTTTTCTCGCTTAACCGTTTTGAGAACATGTGTTGGAACCGCATAGGGCAATACATTAAGCAAGCAGGCTTACCGCTTCTGAGGTTGTGCCGGCTCTTGTACTGCTCGTAGGTTCCGTCGGATGCCACTTTTCAATTCCAGGGGAATGTAGTTCTTCGTCCCTCAGGCTGTCCGGTAACGGTGGTACACTCGTTTCAAATTAATGTTTGCTCAAACAACTCCACGAGTACGAGTCACTCTAAAAGCGGGTGCCAACAACGCGATGGTGTCCGCGTCTACAAATCTAAGCTCCAATTCCCTCGAACATACCCAGCCGGGTTAGAAGGAAAGTCAGCACTCACGAAAACAGCAGCAGCAGTTTCAGCAGAAAAGTTTATTTATCGAACAAACGCGTTTCGGGAATGAGATCCCTTCGTCAGTGTTAACATCGGAATGCATTGCGCGGCACCATTATCTATGTTTGCAACCCTTATTGAAACAAACAACGGACTAAGGTGATTGCACTCAGAATGCGCGCCATCTTGGATTGTGTTCAAATTGCACAGATAACCATAGAAACATTTTGCATTTCTTTTAGCTTCAACATGTACGACATTTCTAACCATTCATTATTTCTTCGACATAAAGCACATTAGGGCAATATTTGTCTTAAGAACGGTTGTTGAATAAACCTGGAACAATAAGGTGGTATTATGGAGCAGGTATATTGATGACCTGTTCCTAGTGTGGGATGGGTCCATAGATGAGGCTAAACGGTACATAGAAGTGCTGAATGATAATGAGTGCAATCTCAAATTCACAGGAGAAATCCATAAAGAAAGGGTAAATTACCTTGATCTCCAAGTGACTGCGAGAAATGGGCACATTTGCACCCAACTCTATCGTAAGCCGACCGCTGGCAACAGCGTTTTACACGCTTCTAGCCGTCATCCCCGTAAACTAATTAAGAATATCCCTTACGGGGAGTTCATGCGACTTAAACGCAACTGCACACGGGATGAGGATTTTGAAACAGCAGCCGCTGACAGTATAGAGAGATTCTGTAATAGAGGATATAACTTGAACCTGCTTCAAGATACTTGAAGAAAGTCAGAACGATACCTCGCAGGACCCTTTTTGAGAATAAAAAAATTAAGTCCCCTGAAGAAACGAACTTCCGCATGATCACACCTTTCTCTGCGGATTCCTTTAAATTAAGATCTATTTTATCAAAACACTGGCATATTCTCAAATCCGACCCAATAGTAGGGTCTGATATTCCAGAGAAACCTTTAATAACCTTCAGGAAGGCACGTTCCCTACGAGATGAGATGGTTCACACTTTTTTACAACCACAAGAAAAACAGATAGGGACACTAAAGGACGTTAAGGGCTTTTTTCCTTGCGGAAAATGCAAAGCCTGTTTTGCTAGCAAAAGAACGTTGTCGTATGAAGTCACAGGCTGTAAAGGTGGGAGAAAAAAAAACCAAATTTATGTCCTGCCATACGGATCATGCAGTATATTGCCTGATGTGTCCCTGTTTGTATAGATATGTAGGGAGTACCATCAATCCTGTTAAACTTCGAGTGTTAGAGCATATGCGGGCTATAACGAACAAGGATTTCACGTACCCGGTAGCCAGGCATTTTGCTATCAAACACAATAGTGACAGGAATCTCCTCAGATACTTCTGTTTAGATCAAGTTGTAGAAAATCCCAGAGGGGGGAATAGATTACAGACATTGAGAAGATTGGAGTCCCGTTTCAATATTGATCTTGAAACTAGGGCCCCGAAGGGACTGAATATTGGGGAAGAATTGTCAACCCACTTGGGTTGAATAATATATGCTTAGCATGTATGTGTTTGTTTAATATTCTAAACATAAAAGTGATGGAAACTCTGATTTTTAACTCGAGGATGTACTATAATGAAATTGCTTGATGATCAAAAAACTGTTTGTAAAGCTTGACATTGTTTCTTAACATAACTCTGAGATGCTAGCGGCCAGAGAGGCCGCAATTGCCGATCCACAACTAGATTTTGTTTATTAACTTAAATTTGATACATCCAGTATACAATGAGCATTGTCTTGTGCAATGCCAATTTGCTCAGAGAGGTGTTTTATGAACAATTGTATCTAATATTTATGTGGGATATAATTTCTCATAGGATGCAGTAATGGGTAGCGGATCCACGGCATAATTGTTTATTCAACAACCGTTCTTAAGACAAATATTGCCCTAATGTGCTTTATGTCGAAGAAATAATGAATGGTTAGAAATGTCATACATGTTGAAGCTAAAAGAAATGCGAAATGTTTCTATGGTTATCTGTGCAATTTGAACACAATCCAAGATGGCGCGCATTCTGAGTGCAATCACCTTAGTCCGTTGTTTGTTTCAATAAGGGTTGCAAACATAGATAATGGTGCCGCGCAATGTATTCCGATGTTAACACTGACGAAGGGATCTCATTCCCGAAACGCGTTTGTTCGATAAATAAACTTTTCTGCTGAAACTGCTGCTGCTGTTTTTGTGAGTGCTGACTTTACTTCTAACCCGGCTGGGTATGTTCGAGGGAATTGGAGCTTGGATTTGTAGACGCGGACACCATCGCGTTGTTGGCACCCGCTTTTAGAGTGACTCGTACTCGTGGTGTTGTTTGAGCGAACATATATATATTACCTACTGGCGGTCGCCAGTAGGTATATATAGTTAGGATTTTTTTCCTATGGGATTTTTGAAAATTCTATGTCGAATAACTTTGGCTTTGCGGACGGAATTGGCTGAAATTTTCAGGAAAATTGCACATTTTGTTTCTGAGCAGCCCTTGAAAATTTGGGGGGGTTTCGTCAAGTGGGGGCTGAGAAAAAAGAGGGGTCCCAAAACGCGTTTTTCCCATTCATTTTTCCATAGGGCGGTTGGAATCACTTTTAGCTCGAACGGCTGAATGGATTTACACGAAACTTGGCAAAATTGTAGATATGGTTTGCCCGACGTGTTATGTTATGTTATGTTAATAACTTTTATTCGGCGCACAGCTGCCCCAGCGAAGTGGCGTCCTGGCGCCAGATAAAGTACCACAACACAACAGGTCAGAGCTGAAAAGAAAGGGAATCAATTAGCAGAGGCAAACAGGTGGGTTTTAATAGCGCGTCTAAAAAGAGTCAGGCTATTTAGGGCACGAATATGTACAGGAAGGGAATTCCATAGTCCAACCACCAGAACACGAAAAGAGCGTCCTCCCATCCTACTCAGTCTGAACCTAGGCTTAATTGCCAGATGGTGAGATTCAGACCTGAGAGACCGCGTGGGGACATAGGGAGAGATGAGGCCCGCAAGGGCAGGAGGAGAGGAAAGCTTCAAAATCTTAAATGTCAGACAGAGAGCCTTAAATTTGATTCTCTGTCTGACCGGAAGCCAGTGAAGGGAGGTCAGGACAGTAGAGACAGAACACCGTCTCGGAAGGCCAACAATGGCCCGTGCAGCAGCGTTCTGCACCCTCTGAAGCCTAGTAGCCTCAGCCTGATTAACTCCAAGCAGCAGGGCACTCCCGTAGTCCAGCCGGGAGAGGATAGAGGCCTGAACCACCAGTTGCCGAGTGGGAGGGTCGAAGAATTTGAGGACAGGTCTCAGTCCTCGCAGAATACCAAAGCAGGTAGCTGCTGTCTTCTTTGTGTGGCTGGTAAAAGAGAGGTTAGGATCCAGCCAAACCCCCAGATTTTTAACTTCGGCCGCTGGGATGGGGGACACCCCCAATTCGGGAGGCCACCACTGATCTCCCCAAAGTTCCGCCTGCTTCCCTAAAATCAGGACCTTGGTTTTCTTAGCATTTAGCTGTAAGCAGTTACTGCGCATCCAATTTGCCACAGCCATAAGTCCTGCGCGGAATCTGGGCGCAGTCACCTCAGGGTCCCCACTGAGTGTCACCGCCAGCTGCATGTCGTCGGCATACGATGTCATGGTAAGGCCACATTGCCTGACGACAGCAGCCAGCGGTTTCACATACAGGTTGAACAATGTGGGGCTCAAGGCAGAGCCCTGAGGGACTCCCAGTCCCAGAGAGTGGAAAGAGGACTGGCCAGGTGGAATGGCTACTTTGAAAGACCGGTCCGAAAGGAAAGAGCGGAACCATTGAAGAGCCTTCCCCTCAATACCCACTTCCTCCAAGCGCCGCATCAAAATGTCATGAGACACCGTGTCGAACGCGGCGCTCAGGTCTAACAATAGGAGCGCCGCAGTCTGCCCCGCATCCAGCACTGAACGCAAATGCTCGGTCATAAAGAGCAAAGCTGTTTCAGTGCTGTGTTGTGCGCGAAACCCATTTTGACTCTCGTCAAGAATATTATTACGAGAGAGGTGGGCAGACATGCCTTTGCTATGTCTTAAAATATGTGCTCCAGTGGATTTTGAGAAATTAACATTTTAAAAAACAGATATATCTGTGACAGTGTCCCGGTTAGCTCTCCGGTTCGCGTACCTGACGCGTAACGGAACTTCGCTAGGAGAAGCGGATTGGCTCCCCGGTGACTGTGAACAGTCTAAACATTCCGGAGCGGCCGCCATCTTGTGTCTCGGTAGGATCGAGACACAAGATGTGGCAAAAACAAAGGGGGAAATGAGCATAAGGGGGCAGACTACATCCTCCCTGACCCCCTAGGTTTGATGAGGGGGCTTTAAAAGGGCACTGCGGGGAAAAAAAAATAATTTTTATTATCATTTCTTTGCGGGGGGAGCGCTTGGTACGCACACCGGGAAGCGGTCCGGGGAGCGTAATATAGGGAAAATAGAATGAAAGAATGTTCAAATAATGTATGTATTGATTGTTCTTTGTGTTGTATTTTTATTTTTATTTTTTTTATTTAAGTACCTACATGTAGGTACCAATGCAGAGTCTAAAAATAAAAATACACCGTTTCCTTTGTAGATATCTTGCATGTTGTTTCAGAAGTTATTGTGGTATATGGAATTCATAGCGTAGTCTGTCAGGAAAGCAGAAACACCATGGAGGCAGGAGATGATAAAGAGATGTTAAATACACATTGGAGATCATATAGTGGGAGAAAGGAAGTAACTATGAGCAAACTTATTATGTAACACAAAAAAGTTGCACAGTATATTTAAAGTCTGATTTTACATTATAATCAATTTGGTACTAGTTTAAAAAATACATATAAAAATGAATAATGTCTCAAACTATTTTTGAATTATTAAATATAAATTTATTTCTCTGATTCGTTTTCAAAATTTAAAATAACTTCTAATAATTGATTGTCAGAAATGTTCTTATTTTCAATCAGGTAATCTACTGATTGTACACATTGCAGAAGTTCAAAGTCCTGTGATTCATCAAAGAATTCAGAGTCATTGGGTTCAATTTCTGTATCTTTGTTGCTTTCCAGAACAATTTCCATGGTATTTTTTTGCTCTCCTTCCATTTTTGTGCTGTAAATTGAATTTAAAAAAAATATATCAGTACAGATAGGGCACTGTTGGGTTTAAGTACAGACAGGTAGTTTGGTTTTTTAAACAGTGATTTTATCTTTGGGCAGTGTATGGTATCAGACTGGAAGTAGAAATATAACAAAATGTATGTGATAAAGCCTAAGTAAATTCTTAATTATACAAGACAAGCCTAACTCCATCCATAACTAAAACAGAGAAGTCTATCTTATTCTATAACTATTACAGAGGGATAGTATATAACTATCAGAAAATGTTTTCCTAATTAACTTAAAGTGCAGAACATACTTCAGTTTTTAAAATAACATCTTACCTTTCAAAAAGAAGTTTAAGTTCTCAGTTGAAATGCACTTGATATGTACTTCAGGAAGTAGTAGTCAAAATGGCTGTGTTTCTCTCTCTTTCTTTATATATATTCAGGTACATAACCAATCAAATGTCATGAAATAATAGAAGATATTGAAAATAGCATTTTAATTGGTTGTCAATTCTAACACTTCATAAGTGTTTTTGTTAGGTAATTTACCTCAGGATATTTAGTCAGGCCTACAGCATAATTTTCTCAATGGAATTCCATCAAATTCGGGTAAATGGTAGGGACTGCTATGCAGGAGGGCCTATTCTATATTTGATGAAAGTGTCTCTAGTGGTTTTTCTGTAAATGACTTTCCCACCTTTTTTTATCGAGCGCTTACCGGTGCGCTCCCCGGTACGCGAACCGGCAGCGTTACGGGAGTCCTCCATTTTGTGTATCAGTAGAATTGAGACACAAGATGGAGGACAAACAATGTACGGAATGGGTAGAAGGGGGCACGGTAGACACTTTGTGACCCTCTAGGTTTTCTGAGGGGGGTTTAGGACGCTGATATATGCAAAAATAAAAAATAAAAAAATGGAAAATTTCGCGGGGGAGCGCCCGGTACGCACACCGGTAAGCGAACCGGGGAGCGTACTTTGGTGAAAAAAAAAAAGTTAGAAAAAGATAAACGTTTTGAATGATCAGAGGTAGGGTAGCTCTGAAAAGAGCTATTGGGTTCTGTGGCTAATTTAGGTACCTACAAGTAGGTTCCAATGCACAGTTTTAAATAAAAGACGAATATTCTATTCCCTTCATCGGAGAAGTGCACACCATCTCTTCTGTAGATGTCTCGAATGTTGTAACGCAAGTTATTGTTGTATATTAAACCCATTCCATAGTCTCTCATGTAAGCAGAAACAGATTTATTCACATGTTTCCGTGCTTTCTCAAATTGTGAAAAAAACTGGTTGGACCACTTCCATTTCTGTCTTTGACATATATTGGAATATACCAAGGCAGTTTGGGGAAAAAGTGTCATCAATTGATGAAAGGTGTTCTTTAAAAGCATTTCCAGACCAACCCCAGTCATAGTGCCCAAATCATTTCCACCACAGTGCACTATTAAGAGGTCAGGGTTTGGCAGATGCATAAAAAAATTATATTAAAAACATATAAAATATATTTTTCCTTTAAAAGAAGAATACATTTTACAGCTTTTGATATTTGCTATTAAAAAACCATTGAAATTCACTGAAAGAAAACATAGACCATATATAGTTAGGAATTAGCATTTACAAAACCTTGAAAATTCAATTAAAAAACCACTGACCATGTCATAAATGATGTAATATGTGACATCATCAGCGGTGGATTGCGGGTGCGCGATATATAGTTAGTGCAACTAACTATCTAAGTGAATTTCAATGGTTTTGTGTGAGTAAAATAAGTTTTTGTAAATGCTAATCCCTAACTATATATGGTCTATAACCTATGGTTTTTTAATTGAATATATATATATATATATATTATATATATATATATATATATATATATATATATATATATATATATATATATATATATATATATATTACCTACTGGCTATCGCCAGTAGGTATATATAGTTAGGATTTTTTCCCTATGGCATTTTTGAAAATTCTATGTCTAATAACTTTGGCGTTTGTGGACGGAATTGGCTGAAATTTTCAGGAAAATGGCACATTTTGTTTCTGAGCAGCCCTTGAAAATTTGGGGGGGTTTAGTCGAGGGGGGGCTGAGAAAAAAGGGGGGTCCCAAAACACGTTTTTCCCATGTTAATTTCCATAGGGCGGTTGGACTCACTTTTAGCTCGAACGGCTGAATGGATTTGCCCGAAACTTGGCAAAATTGTAGGGACTGTTAGCCCGATGTGCCTTTGCTAGGTCTCAATATATGTGCTCCAGTAGTTTTTGAGAAATTAACGTTTAAAACAAGATATATATCTGTAACAGCGCTCCAGGCTGCGCTCCGGTTCGCTTACTTTTCGCGAAACGGAACTTTGAGCGCAGAAAGCTGATTGGCTCTCCGGTGTCTGTCAACATTCTAAACAGTCCGGAGCGGCCGCCATCTTATCTCTCGGTAGGATCGAGAGAGAAGAAGAGGTGAAAAACGAAGGGGGAATTTAATGAAAGGGGGCAAGGTATACCCCTCTTGACGTCCTAGGAATGTTGTTGGGGTTATTAAAGGGTCCGTGGGGAAAATAAAAAAAAAATGATTTTTCACGGTAGAAGCGCTTCACGGGCCGCGAACTGGGCCGCAAACTGGTAGCGAAACGGGAATTCGCCATTTTGTGCTTCGTTAATTAAATTACTAGGTATAAGGGGGTGCGGGAGACGTATCCTAATCCCCTATGTTTCCTGAGGGTGGCTGAGGAGGCTCATATATGTTGATACATCTCTTCCAGCGGCTGTGCGTGAGCTTTTTTTTTTTTTGCTGCGTGACAGTCCGGAGCGGCCGCCATCTTATCTCTCAGTAGGATCGAGAGAGAAGAAGAGGTGAAAAACGAAGGGGGAATTTAATGAAAGGGGGCAAGGTATACCCCTCTTGACCCCCTAGGAATGTTGTTGGGGTTATTAAAGGGTCCCGTGGGGAAAATAAAAAAAAAAATGATTTTTCACGGTAGAAGCGCTTCACGGGCCGCGAACTGGGCCGCAAACTGGTAGCGAAACGGGAATTCGCCATTTTGTGCTTCGTTTTAATTAAATTACTAGGTATAAGGGGGTGCGGGAGACGTATCCTAATCCCCTATGTTTCATGAGGGTGGCTGAGGAGGCTCATATATGTTGATACATCTTTTCCAGCGGCTGTGCGTGAGCTTTTTATTTTTTTTGCTGCGTGACGTCTGTTAACGTTCGATTCGATGGAAATCAGGAAGTGTTGACCGCCAATTTGTCACTGCGATAAAATATTTTGTTATAAATGAATCCTTATTGATAAACATTGTCTGCGCCATCTTGCCTTTTTTCCAATGCCACAATTTTGTCGTGCACGGCAGCCATTTTAGATGCCAGGCTGGTCCCAGGCTATCACTTACCCCTGCGGATGTAGTTTATGGCCCCAGCTAAAGAGAATCCAGACATGCCAACCCTCCCGATTCAGGCGTGAGACTACTGATTTCAGTGCTAGTCTCCCGCCTCCCGATTTCTGCAAGCAAAAACCCGGGGGCATATTACGAACAACTAGCGATAATTTTTGTCTCTAACTTGTTTAGAGACAAAAATTTTCGCCGCACATCGGCGATTTTTATCGCAGATAAACCTTGCTATTATCGCAGAAAAGTCAGCGATATTCATGTATTATCGAGCAAATGCTCTTATTATTATTATTATTATTATTGCATTTATTGAGCGCACAGCTACCCGGAGGTTTCCCGGCGCTTGCCTTGGGAACCCGTCCTGGCTTTTCCCTGTGAGATAGCCCCTACAGGGCATCCCCAAAGTGAAAGCCAGGCATCCCGCCGCAGGGGGGCCGTTGTGGAGATTAAGCAAGCTTAATGCCCAGAGTTGCAGAGTGAGAACCCATGATTAGAGCAGGCACCGAAGCAAGAATTATCGAGTCCGTGGACATTTGAGCTCAAGATCCTGCCGCGTCGGGAATTGAACCCTGGTCCCGGGTCTGACCTCAGCTTCTGGGTCTGCCTGCTCTACACCGTGAGCCACACTTCTCCACCTTAGCCATGTTATCCACCTCCCATTGGATAACATGGCTAAGAACTGCTCAGGGCAGGTGTTAGCTTTTGGAGATATTCGCGTTTAGCGCGAATATCTCCAAAAGTTGGTAATAGGAGATAGCGATGTTAGGGACTGTTTCCAGTCGCTAACATCTTGGCACGCCCACTTTGCATGTCATTAGTGATAAGTATCACTGACATGCAAAGCGGGGCCCAAGATGGTCGCTATCTCCTTTTAGCTGTCACTAACTGGTGTTAGCGACAGCTTGGTAATAGGGAGATAATTTTATCTCCGCTTTCATGGCTTTTAAAGCCAAAAAAGCGGAGATAAACCCCCTTGATAATATGCCCCACGATTCCTCGGGGGTTTCAGCTGACAGGGCTTGGTATTGTGTTACGTGGTAATTTTTCCAGGAAACGTCAGAGGGTCGATGCAGGTGTTCTAGAAGAGGTGATAAACCATTTAAGCCTCATGAACAAGCGCATGGTCTTTTAAAGATTTGTGAAGTACTCGGGCGGCGGTGTGTGTGTGCCCTCTTTCAGGAGCGGGCGGGGGGGCACTGCCAGCAACTTGCCAGGTCAGGTAGTGTTCAACACGTGCATCACCCTTTCTCTGCCTGCTATTGCGCTCCATGCTTCGGAAAGGTAAGAAAAAGAACGTGCATTTGAGTTTGAAATGTCCGATCCTGTAGCAGTACACTTGCAAAGCCCACACATGACAATAACCCGATTCAAGGCCCCATTCACCCGTTTTTAAAAAAATGTATAACACTCCAACAAAGTAACATTATAAAACTTTATTAACTTTTAAATATAATGAACGGAACAAAAACTGTAAAAACATTTAAACATTTTTCACCCAAAAAGCAACAATGGTCAGAAGCTGTCTTTTGTGCGAATAGTCCCAAGGCAGCACAACGTGCAGAGTTCTGGACGGCACCCAGGTGATGTCGCCTGGGTGCCGCACTGGTTTTGGGATCCTACAATGCTGCTCCGAAAATTGGCGTGGGGCGTCCCGGGTGGTGCGGGGGGAGGCCTCGTCAGTAGCGGTCTGTTGTGCGAATAGTCCCTAGGCAGCAGAACGCGCTGAGATGTTGATGGCACCCAGGTGATGTCCAGTAAACTGCCGCACTGGTTTTGGTATCCTACAATGCTGCTCCGAAAATTGGCGTGGGGCGGCCCGGGGGGGGGGGGGCGTGGGGGAGGCGGCGTGAACGGGCCTCCCCAGGTGGCGGCCATCCAGCTGAGTTGCGCCCGCTCTTGCGGCTACAGCGTCTCGCTCACCATGTTGTTGAGTTGCTCCCACTCTTGCAGTGCAGCGATAGGCGTCTGCCACATGACTCTTAAAATGGCGGCCGGCTCTTCGGTTTTGGGCCTGGTCCACTGAAATGGCCCTGGGACACCTTGGAACTCGGACGCTTGCCTGCTAGGGCTTGGGCTCCATTCTCGAAAAGCGTCCCCTCAGCCGTGAAGATTCTACAAAAGTCTTGGGGGCCCCCGACTCCCACAGGCTTCCGGTGGGGAGCGGCTGCCATGATTGCTCGCGGAATGACCACGACGGAGCCACGAGATGGTGGTGCTCTCATGCTGACGCCAGCTTCAGTCTGAATGATCCAGAAACAAGGTGGGGCTTTCATCGTTTGGGAAAAAAAAAGTTCTAAACCAATGAAAAGTGTTATTTTTAGGTCATATGACCAAGCCTTCCATCTTTAGGAAACCAAAAGTAAAATGAACCAATGAAAAGTTTTATAAACAAGTCACATGACCTGTTATGCGGCATAGGGCTACAAAAAGCGTAGAAAATCCGTTGGCACGTGAGGCGGCGTCAGTAGCGGACCGATGTGCGAATAGGCCGAAGGCAGCACAACGCGTCGAGATCCGGATGGCACCGAGGTGGTGTCCAGCAAATTGCCGCACTGGTGTGGCCATCCTACAATGCTGCGCCGAAAGTCGGCGTGGGGCGCCCCGTTGGCCTGTGAGGTCGTGTCAGTCAGTGGGGGCTGTGCGTCTCCCCCAAGATGGAGGCTCCTCGACTGCAGTGCGGCGCCCCTTAGCGTTTCACTCGCCGTCCAACTGAGTTGCGTCCGCACTTGCGGCTACAGTAGGCCGAAGGCAGCACAACGCACCGAGATCCGGATGGCACCGAGGTGGTGTCCAGCAAATTGCCGGACTGGTGTGGCCATCCTACAATGCTGCGCCGAAAGACGGCGTGTCCAGCTGAGTTGCGGTCACTCTTGCGGTACAGTGACTCGAACGCGCCGAGATCCGGATGGCACCGAGGTGGTGTCCAGCAAATTGCCGCACTGGTGTGGCCATCCTACAATGCTGCGCCGAAAGTCGGCGTGGGGTGCCCCGTTGGCTTATGAGGTGATGTCAGTAGTGGACCGATGTGTAAATAGGTCGGAACCAGCACAAGGCGCCAAGATCCGAATGGCAAGTTCTGGATGTTGAGTGCCATAGTTGAGAGTTCTGAGCAGTGCTTGTAAGACTATCTGAAGTTTATTATAAGAATCAGACTAAGTTGAAGACTGTCTGAAGCTTATTTGCACCTTTTGCAGCTTCACTATTGCCCAAGGTGGTGTCCAGCAAATTGCTGCACTGGTGTGGCCATCCTGCGCCGAATGCTGCGCCGAAAGACGGCGTGTTCAGCTGAGTTCCGGTCACTCTTGCGGTACAGTGACTCGAACGCGCCGAGATCCGGATGGCACCGAGGTGGTGTCCAGCAAGTTGCCGCACTGGTATGGCCATCCTACAATGCTGCGCCGAAAGACGGCGTGACCAGCTGAGTTCCGGTCACTCTTGCGGTACAGTGATTCGAACGCGCCGAGATCCGGATGGCACCGAGGTCGTGTCCAGCAAGTTGCCGCACTGGTGTGGCCATCCTACAATGCTGCGCCGAAAGTCAGTGTGGGGTGCCCCGTTGGCTTATGAGGTGATGTCAGTAGTGGACCGATGTGTGAATAGGTCGGAACCAGCACAAGGCGCCCTGCACTGTTGAGCTTTTTTCAATGCCTGTTTTTTGTTGTTTCCCCTCCATCAAAAACAAAAAAAAAATATAAAACTGTGCAAAAATACAAAAAAATGTTTAGAAAAGCAGTGCTTGTAAGACTGTCTGAAGCTCTTTTGCACCTGCTGCAGCTTCACTATTGCCCTGGTGTGGCCAAAGATCGCCCATGACATAGGCGGCCGGCTCCCGAGGTCCGGCGGAACTTTTTTCCTTTTCCTTTCTGCTTGTCCCACAATCCGTTTCACCTGAAGACACGACCAGGTTCCTGAATGTGTGCAGGGGGATGCTATTGATTGAATGAAAATGGCGACTTGACACAAAGCTGACTCAAGCGTTGCTGTTGATGCTATACAGACAAAAATTGGTTTTCAGTTTGTACATTCTTCAGGATTTTTTTTTCCATCCAAGGCTGATTGAGAGTTTGTAGAAAAATGGCTTCAGATTTTCCACATATTACTCTTCAACATTCTTCCTAAATGTAACAATGTGAGACTCACTAGGAGAACGGCTGTTTATCTTTCCTTTCAAAATGCTGCCAACAATATTTTCTGAATGGAAGACACCATCTTGTAGCATAAAGGGCCGAAAGGGGTTCTGGTCTGGCCGATTGTTGGTGGAGACATTTTGACTATATCTTGGACCTGCCCGGCCTCGCCCAAAATGGCGCCGGTATAAATGGGACTCGTAACTCCTTGCCCGCAAATGTATATCTAGAAAATTTTATTGTAAGTGGCCCTGTGTTATTTTAATTACAAAATGTACGTCCACCGATTCCGCAACTGTTAGACACCTTAGTTCTTGTAACCTAATGGCCCGCTCGTTACGTTCCTCTACAGTGTAAATGTCTCCTCATCATATACGATTTCAGTTTGCTCCGTGGCCGGCCCACGTGGTTATAGGCCCGTATTTGTATACTGACATTTTCACAATAAAGGTTTTTAAAACAAAACACGGTAGTAGTATTTAGATTGGTAAAGTTTTTACTTTTAGTCACTGTTTTCGAATCAGTAAAAGGCAAGTGAAATAAAGCAGTCCAATTACATGACGGATAAAAGGTATAATACGTAGGAACGCAGTAAAGATAAATGGTCAAGGGCAGTTGTGTTTTCCACTCCTGCAACATAAAGTGATCGATAAGAATCTGATAATCAGGCGTATCGGCGACTAAGACAGCAGGCCGAGTCTCTTTTACTCAACGGCTCCATCATGGAACGAAGAAACGCCCTTTTTCTCGAAAAAGGAATATATTTTACTTGCAGGACAGTTGTAAATTTTCCGGGAAAGTACATTAGCCTGGAATATTATAACATATATGTTTAAAAAAAAAAGTTCGAAATCAATAAAAAGCGTATTTTTTAGGTCATATGACCAAGCTTTTCATTATTAAAATAACAAAAGTAAAATGAACCAATAAAAAGTTTTATTAACAAGTCACATGACCTGTTATGCTTACGTTACGCGCTGCGCGCCGCGCCCCGGATCACTTCCGGGTGCGCTAACGCGGCGTGTCATATAACGCATTACGCGACAACGTAGGTCAAGAATATAGTCAAAATGTCTCCACCAACCAGCGTTCGGAACACAACCCCTTTCAGCAGTCCAAAAAGTTCTGTTAAATGACAACAGAGGGGACAGGCAACAAGAACCATCAGTCAAAGAGGGGAGGGCAAGTTCTTCTCTTCCGGGTCATGTTGGGGCGCTACCGGAACTGATCGAATTGGTAGACTACAGTGTTTCTGGATGTTTCAGACTAAAGCTGGCGTCAGCATGAGAGCACTACCATCTTGTAGCTCCGTCGTGGCCATTTCACGAGCAGACATGGCAGCCACTCCCCACCAGAAGCCTGCGGGAGTCGGGGGCCCCCAAGACTTTTGTAGAATCTTCAAGGCTAAGGGGACGCTTTCGAGAATGGGACCCAAGCCCTATCAGGGAAGCGTCCGAGTTCCAAGGTGTCCCAGGGCCATTTTAGTGGACCAGGCCTAAAACCGAAGAGCCGGCCGCCATTTTGAGAGTCCTGTGGCAGCCGCCTATCGCTGCACCGCAAGAGCGGGAGCAACTTAACTACATGGTGAGCGAGACGCTGTAGTCGCAAGAGCGGGCGGTAAACAGCTGAATGGCGGAAGAGGCACAGTGTAGCAAAAGCGGGCGGAATGGCAACTAAAACGGTAAAGGGGCGCCCCACTACAGCGTGTCTTCAGGTCAAACGGATTGTGGGACAAAGTCCAGAATAGAAGAGTCATCAAAAGGCAAAAAGTTCCGCCGGACCCTGGGAGCCGGCCGCCTATGTCGGGGGCGATCTCAGGCTACACCAGTGCTATAAGACTTGGGGAGGGGGTCGGAGCCAAGCGTCTTCTCCGAGTCCGTGCCATCACACCGCCCCTCGGGGGCCTCCGTCAAGCGGTTTAGGGATGTACCATATAACATTGTTTTCAAATGCAGTCAGGTCCACAAACGACCCTCACTTACTTTGAGAATAGTGAAGCTGCAGTAGGTGGAAATAAGCTTCAGACAGTCTTACAAGCACTGCTTTTGTAAACATTTTTTGATTTTTTTGTATTTTTGCACAGTTTTATATTTTTTTTTGTTTTTGATGGAGGGGAAACAACAAAGCACAGGCATTGAAAAAGGCTCAAACTCAGAACTCTGAACTATGGCACCCAACATCCAGGACTTTCCATCCGGATCTTGGCGCCTTGTGCTACTTCCGACCTATTCACACATCGGTCCACTACTGACATCATCTTATAAACCAACGTTATGTAAATAGTTATTTAATAAAATGTTTTACCCTGTTTCTTTGCTGGTGTGTTGTCTATATTTTTAATATTTGCATAGGGTTTGTCGTTATTTTGGGCGGGATGGGTGACGGAGCCGAGCTGTCTTGCAGCCCTCATGGTGTGGAGCTCAGTTCATCTCACTATTTTCGTATTTCTCATGAAGGGTTGTTCCTAATATTTCTATTTTAGCGAGGTCAAAAAGAGATCCAATTAGTGGCCTACTGATTTTGCTCGATTACTTTTATTTTTTTACACGATTTTTCACGATTTTTCACTATCTGCAAAGACTAAACAGAGTATTGCGACTTTGTGCTTGTTTGTAAATAGAGAATGAACTAAAGAGAATCAATTGGAAAACAGTAAATGCTTGGATAACAATCAATCAAATGGAGAGACAAGCAGGTACGACGGATTACAACGGGGGTAAAGGTCTGCGTTAACTACCGTTCACTATCTGCAAAGAGAGAGTACTAATAAGAGAAAAGAGGGGAGGGGGGGTGCAGCGTTCAAAGCACATCAGCGTGCATAAATACGAAAATGTTTTTATCTATCACGTACTTGACATTTTAAAGCTTTTCATATTTGCTATTAAAAAACCATTGAAATTCACTGAAAAAACCATAGGTTATAGTCGATATATAGTTAGGAATTTGCATTTACAAAACCTTGAAAATTCAATGAAAAAACCATTGGTTTTAGGCCATATATAGTTAGGGATTTGCATTTACAAAACCTTATTTTACTCGCATAAAACCATTGAAATTCCATATATAGTTAGATGCGCTAACTATATATCGCGCACCCGCAATCCACTGCTGATGATGTCACATATTACATCATTCATGACATGGTCAGTGACATCACTGATGACATCACTGATGACAACTCAAATGACATCACTGATGACATCTCAAATGACATCACTGATGACATCACTGATGACAACTCAAATGACATCACTGACAACATCACAGATGACATCATTCATGTGTTAATACGATGAACCTCTACAGACTCTGATATATCCTTAGATACACTCAGTGAAAACAGACACTCACAGACTGTCACTCATCCATGGAGTTACTCATACACCTAGACAGTCATGCAAAGAATCAAACACACCTCCAATTCCTCAACTATACAGTTATACACACCTTACTTATTGAAACATATTCTAATACATATTTACTCTCTTATACAATCCTTGATACATGTTAACAATGATCCATACAGCCACTCACACATTCACTGGCTGTTATGCACAGTTATTTATATATGTTAACTCTCACATGTACTGTGTTTTACATATGTACTTACTTTGACATGTAGCACTGAGATATCCATTCACTCACCAATACACTCATGCACACAGTCAACCGCCCATATAGCTGTTTCCACATGCACTCTTGAACTCATACACCTAGTGAATCAACTGCTTACACATCTATGCACAGAATCACACACCTCCCAGCCACCCACACACATACTCAGTCTCCCATACAAATACTTGAGCAACCAATCAATAACCCATATAGTTATTTATATAGCTACTGATCAACACATGCAGCAGTTTACAGAACAACAGATATAATGATACACAAATTAATACAGTTTAATCACTAACCTATGCACTCAGTGAGACACATTTAATCACTCCCTCATACAGTCAGTCATGCACCTACTAAATCCTTCATCCAGACATTTATACATCCACTCATTCTTCAATATGTAAGACATATTTTAACTTTACAGAAACTTCCAGTCACTGGATGTTGTCATCAGTGATGTCATTTGAGTTGTCATCAGTGATGTCATCAGTGATGTCACTGACCATGTCATGAATGATGTAATATGTGACATCATCAGCAGTGGATTGCGGGTGCGCGATATATAGTTAGCGCATCTAACTATATATGGAATTTCAATGGTTTTATGCGAGTAAAATAAGGTTTTGTAAATGCAAATCCCTAACTATATATGGCCTAAAACCAATGGTTTTTTCATTGAATTTTCAAGGTTTTGTAAATGCAAATTCCTAACTATATATGGACTATAACCTATGGTTTTTTCAGTGAATATATATATATACCAATGATTCTTCCTATCCAGTGGCTAGACACTTCAAGGAGTATCATAACAGTAACAGTACTCTGTTGAAGTACTATGCCATAGACTCAGTAGCACCTCTTAGAAGAGGAGGCGATAGGGATGCTGCACTCAGAAAATTAGAAACCAGGTATATTCTGATGTTGGACAGTAAGGTACCACAGGGGCTTAATGCTTTGGAAGACTTTTACACCTGTCTCTGAAGAAACTCTATCTCCTAAACATGCCATATGGTTATCTGAATGTTAGTCAGCCTGTGTTACCAACATTATTCTGTAAAGTCATCTTACACGTAAAGTCAATGCAACCCACTGAAATACCAACTGGTTGGTGTAAGATTTTACTTGTACTGGTGTTTAAGCCATCCGTTTTGTTTGTAAAATGTGCCACTTTGTGTGTTAGGATGACAGACTTGGACCAGTCTGAACAACATCTCATCCACATAACACAAATAGATGTGAAAATTTCTTTTTAATAGAAAACAAGTTCTTCTCATAAAAATGCAACTAGTAATTGGTGGGTGTGTTTCTTTTTAAAAATGATGATTTTCATTGATTACATATCCTACCATCTATTGCACACATCATCAAGCACTTTATAATTTTCTTCACTCATTCATTCATGTGGGTGTCATGATACAGGATATAAATTTGCGAAATTGCACATAGACATAATGTATATGTATAGGTTAACTGACTTATGTCACAGTATTGATTTTTATTCATTCTTTTTGTATATATAAAGAATTGGATTTTAGGTCAACTTTTATCACATGCCAAGCATTTTTATGTATTTTATATATATATATATATATATATATTTTTTTTTTATAGCTAAATAACTATTTATTCTGCTATATTTTGTTCAATAATGCATGTAATATTTACCAATATAAATAATTTTGGTCCTATGTTAGGTTTCAAAAATATTATGCTTATTGATTCATGATGTTTGAAATGAAATGTTTTGGTTAGGGATTTATCCAAATACTGTGTTTAACCATGAGGTTAGCGTGCGCCAGATTACTAGTGTCATGCTATTTGATTCATTATGTCGGTTTATGTGCAATATTAAGCTTATAGGGATTGATCCCAATACTGTTTTTGTTTAAGAAGCACAATGAAAATTAAGGAAAAATGTGTAGTATTTCTATGTTCCTTGTGCTTTTAAATGACACCCAATGAAATCATTCATTTCACTTGCACTTGCACTTTAAATTTCTGCCACCGCCCTCTATGGCGCCATGTGACCAAGGCCTTTGGAAGGCCGAAACGTTATGCTGCCCGTTGCAGAAATAAAGTAAATTGCTCACGGAAATCTGGGTCTCCTGTTTCTTGGCGGTGCTGCGGCTGGATTTAGCCCGTTACATTGTTGTGGAAACCGGTGTAGATATATATATATATATGCAGGCGGAGCTTCATGGTGTCTCAAGGACTGTATGCCGCCGAGGAAGGGAGATGCCCGAAACGCGTCCGGTTGAAGCAGCCCACTTACCGGTGAAAGCAGTGTTCTGTACCTAATAAAGGCTGTTGGGGAAAGCTGTTGTGGTGTGCGAGTTCCTTTCCGCTTTGGTCATTCCCCGTGAGCGTGAATAAATTAGCGGCCGTCCTGCCGCTGGGAAGGCACCACTCAAGAAAAGGAGGCCACGAAGCTACATTCAGTGGCTTCACATGTGGGACACTGCCACAAGGACGTTATCACGCTGCCCACGCGGTGGGGCTCAATGGAGCTTTGAATCAGTGCAATCGAGCATCATGCAATAACTGACTACGCCTCCCACAAAGCAACGCAATCTGATCATGCAGATCAGCCAATCCCTGGCTTGCGATATGGCTCTATATGGAGGCGGAGCTTCATGGTGTCTCAAGGACGTTATGCCGCTGAGGAAGGGAGACGCCCGAAACGCATCCGGTTGAAGCAGCCCACTTACCGGTGAAAGCAGCGTTCTGTACCTAATAAAGGCTGTTGGGTAAAGCTGTTGTGGTGTGCGAGTTCCTCCAGCTTTGGTCATTCCCCGTGAGCATATATATATATATATATATATATACATATATATATTTATATATATATGAGGGAAACATTAGTTCCATATCTTTGGATGGCATTACACAGTGTTTGCATACAATGCATGTATTGTCACATTGATACATCGTGATGAGATCAATATTATATCAGCACGCTGTTGTGATACCGGCAGTAAGTGTCCAACAAATATTTTTCTCTGTGCAATGCATAGTTCTACAGTGTCACTTCAGTCCCTCAGTTCCTGGGCACGTTCAGCAAGTGTCAGTAATTTAAAGGCACGCAGTGAGAGGTCATCTGCTTCTCCTCCTAGTCCGCAGTTGTCTTGTTCAGGGGCAGTGTCACGGACCTGCCCTGCATTGTCCTCTTCAGTCTATTTTTCTGCTGGTGCAGACCATCATGTGTACTTCACTCAACAGCATCAGTAGATGTAGATCTTGTGTCCCTCTGATACTTTATGATGGGTCCTCATGGATCGTGGAAATGGTCTGGTCTGTCCTCTTCTTGACTGCTGTGTTGCTCAGGTCCTCTGGTGACAGATGCTCATCACTTTTTAGTACCGTCCTCCCAGGCGTTTGGGCGCTGCCATGCATCTTCTGCCCTCAATCTATTCATGGCGTTGGTTCACTGTCTGTGGTCCAGTCCACCTAGAACTAAAAGAAAAAGCTTTCATTTTTCTCGCAATGACCATGTATCCATAATCACTTTAGAAGTCTTTGCCACATTGCAGGCAGTACTAAATTCAGAGCACCAGGCCATTTCAGGCCTGTTCCATCAGTTGCTTTTAATAATAATCAATTTTTTATTTGTATTTTGGCGCTCATTTACTCCTCCTGGCATCAAGTTGGAGGGTGGTATGGGGTATTCATGTTATACTTTATTCCCCAAAACAACCTCTTCAGCATAAATGCAGTCACTAAGTGATCTCTTTTTATCACTATTTATGCCCTGGTGGGTCCCTAGCCTTGGAGAGATGGCTTTACTGAAGTATTGTGCCTCAGTTACTGCACCATTCTTTCCTGTTGGATACACCTCCATTCATTTTGAAGACATATCCACCCTCACCAGCAATTATTGAAATCCATTCACTGGGAAGCAACACACATCTGCACATTCATCCTCCCTTGTGCAATATCAGAGGGTCCCTTCTCCAGTCTTGTAAGGGAAAGGAACATACTGCATGGGGACACAGGCATCTCATCCTGGTAGACCCATACTCTCTTCAATATTCAGCTTATATCCATCATCAATCCTCCCTCTATGTTTATCTGTTGTTGGAGACCATTGTGTTTCCTTTACATTAGCTTACAGCAATTGTCTCTGAATAAGCTGTGATTTTGGAATGCTTTGTTCAATAGTCCCATCTGAACTGGCTGTAAAATGCTTTCATTTAATGCTGTGTCAGCAATGGCATCACCTTTGTCTAACTTTTATATTTAGCTTCTGTGTAGGCTTCACAGTTTTATAACCGCTATCCTGGCATATAATAGTATTGCTTTTAACAAGATCCTTACTAAAGGACCATTTTTAATAAGGCGCCCTGCTTCTGTTACGAATCCGTGGGACTTCCACAGCTGGCCACAAATAATAACTGCAACGCATAATGTGAGTCAGTGTAAATGTTAACAGTTTTACCCTGGACTAGTATTCATGCTTTGTTACAGCATACAGCTCATCTTATTCGGTAGATGTTCCAAGTGGCAGAGCTGCACTTCAGCTATTGCTATAGTTACCCTGCTCTGTAATCAGTGTCTATCATTCTGCTAGAGAAACCATCAGTGTACCACTAATAGTGTGTCTTTACTAATAGTGTCTAATCCTGGCATGGTGCAGTTTTCTACAATCTCAACACCAACTTACTTAGGGGTCATATCTTTTTCTAAGAGAATGGTTCTCCTCAGAATAACCTATTGAAAGTAATACGTTTGCCAAATTAACAGGTGGGCATCTTACATGGTGCTATTATAATCTGTATGCCTGCTAGCAGAAAAATGTTGTGTCGATCCAGACAGCAACAACTGCACCAAATATGGCACCTTGACAATACAGGTATAGTCCAACACAATGAGAGCCGTCCTCTCCATCATCACAGCTGCGGACCCCTAATCACTGCAGAAAGCAAAGTCACATAGATGTGTCCAACAGGCCTTTCTTTTACAGCTGTGTCAGCACACCATTGGCAGCATCTCTTCATTTGCAATGTTATTTTGCTCTGAAACGGAGATGGAAAGGCAGTTTGTTGTCCAGCAGTCCCCATGAAGGTGCAGTACACAATGTCTCTTTCAATTTCTTGAAACAATTTGCAAGTTCATTTTGTAACAGTCATAGCATCTGCATTCATTATCCATTGGTGGCGGTAGTTCATTATCCCCAGGAAGGACATCATTCCTTTCTTGGTGGGCAGGAGCTGAATGCCCTGAAACAATTTAATTATGTCAGGTGATATGCAGCGTGTACCTGGGAATATCACAAAACCCAGGCAAGTCACCTCTTTTTAGCAGCATTGGAATTTTGACAATGAGGCTTCTCTTCTCTCCTGGAGGTAGTTCAGCAGAGCTACAGTGTCTTTTGTCCCAGGCTTTCACAGGCCTCAAGTGATGGAGATGTCACAAGGAGGTTATCAGCATAGGTGGTCCAAGTCTCTCTTTACTGCCTGCGCATTGGCATTGAGACTCACAGTAAACTAAGTGGACTTGGTATCCCAGTATGACGGCACTGAGGTTTTTACCCAATGGATGGACTTTAATGCTAAAACCCACTGGGGAGAGAAAAATACTCTGCCTCTACAGGTATAACTAATAATATCTTACTGGTGTCAGGCACAACAGGCTCTAAGGGAACCACAAGTTCATAAGGTAATCACTTTATGGGGACAGCATGTTTTCACAAGCCTCTCCCTTTTTAAAATCTTATTTATTTTAAATATCACTTTATAGTGAGGGCATTTTTCCAAACCTCTCCATTCCCTAGATCAATAACCTTATTGTTAGTTATTTGTACATCCATCCATTTCCTATTCATATGTAACACACTGCAGTCTAACAGCATCATTCATCTTCTCTCAACACATCCCTAAGTACGCTACAGAGGTTGTATACAACAGAGAATCCTTACTGAAGCTGTAAGCAGTACTTGCCCAGTTCTAACCTATTCTTAGGTATTTGCGAGTATATTACATTTATTTAAAAAAAGTATATATATATATACTGTTGCAAAATTATATTTATGTATTTAATATATTCAGGAAGGCTTAATCAAGGTCATAATTTATTTCACTGAAACAACTATGTACAATCTTTCATTCATTAAATGTAGTTAAATTACTAATGGCGATATCCCTAATATTATTACCATAAATTGAGAATTAATTTTGACCCTAATTTCCCTAAGCACATTATAGATTTAGACATCATCAGAGCAACATTTACATTTACCTGAAGTGTTGTACCCTACAATGGCAGAATTAGGATATTTAATTATTATAAAGGAATTTAAGTTGTTTAAACTACTCTTCAACATTACAAGCAGGTATTATATCTATGTTTTTTCTTTTAGAACAAGTTGCACTGGAGTTTGCATTTGCTTAACACTTGGTATTTGCTGTAGGCCAAAATAGAAACAAATCTGCTGAAAAGGAATATGTTTCCCGTTCAATCAAACACAGCCAGAACCTTCTACAATTATTTCTCTTAATAAAAACACCTACATTGTACGCTTAGGACCATGCTCATATGCTATAGGAGCAGCAGGAAAATCCCAAACTGCTAATTTAACAGGTATTCTAGTGGGTACATTGTCTCCAGCAGAACATGTTGTGACCAACTCCTATAAAACAATATTTTCTTCAAGAATGTTTGCTAAGGAACACATGGGCGTCTTTCCTGTATTCTACTTTTCACAATCCAAACTATGCAACATCAGCTCTAATAAGCACTGTCAGCCTATTTACACAGACTAGCTAATAAAAACTAGCAATGCCCTTGCAAACTATGTAGCATGAGAATAACCTACAATAATGGTGTTATCACTTGCAAATTTTAGAACAGAACTACTCACATCTAACTCCCCATAAAGGTCAAATAAGGGAACAGCAATGTAGACTACTCATCCTCTCATTAAAACATCAGACAGGATGAGCAGTAACATAGCATATATATATTCATTTTAATAATGCTAACAATGTTTAAAACAGTATTACTGAATAGCCAATTAAATGTCTCATGGCTATTTCATGCGCTGCTCGGAGAGACATTTAGTAGCTGCTTCAAAAAGCGCTACTTTGCCAGCCACCAGCTTGCTAGAACGCGCACAAGCGAGCGCGACGTGCACAGCACTTTTTCCCGTTGTGCGCGTGCATGTGCATAATAGCAAGCTGGTGGCCGGCAAGATAGCACTTGTGGTTACGCACGTGTGCACCACTTGGGTTTTTTTTAAATTTCATTTTTGCGATCGCAATGACTTTCATGGCGTTGATATTCCATTGTGCATCAAAAAGAGAATATAAATTGAAACGTTCAACCAAATGAACAGCACCCCCGCCGGATGGGTGATTAACCGAAGGGCCAGAATCAAAGTACCAATGTATCCACAGAGGATCCGTAGTCATGACTAGAAACATCACCCATTTCAACAAGCCAAATTGTGTTGTACATGGACATGTTGCTTTTCGGTTCTATTCCTCCATTTATTTCAAGATGGACAGCCTTATTGTCAAAATGTTCCCTCTTTCCTCTCACCTGGTACAGTTTCCCAGATCCTCCAGCACGTATGCCGAGATGGGTTGGTCCGTTGTTTCAAGTGCCATGCCGTGGCCATTTTTGCCACAAATGACAGCTGATGTGCTAATTTCCAGGACTGGACATTCATTAACCTCTTCCTATCCTGCCCGGAGGAGGCCCAAGATAATCGTAGCTGCGCTCTTTCCCATCGAGAAACTATCATATCTTTAATGATGAGTGGCACCTTCTTTCAGTATGTGCTCAGGAGTAGACTTGTCAACTATATGTGGAGCTCCTTACACATTCCTCTCGATCGCGATGACTTTCGCGGTGTTTGTATTCCATAGTGCATCAAAAAGAAAAAATAAATTGAAATGTTCAACCAAATGAACAGTACCCCCCGCCGGATGGGCGATTAACCCAAGTGCCAGCAACAAAGGTCTCAATGTACCCATAGAGCATCCGTAGTCATGACTAGAAACGTCACCCATTTCAACAAGCCAAATTGTGTCATACATGGACATGTTGCTTTTCAGTTCTATTCCTCCATGTATTTCAAGACGGACAGCCTTATTGCCAAAATGTTTCCTCTTTCCTCTCACCTGGTACAGTTTCCCTGATCCTCCAGCAAGTATGCCAAGATGGGTTGGTCCGTTGTTTCAAGTGCTGTGCCATGGCCATTTTTACCACTGATGACATCTGATGTACTAATTTCCAGACTAGCAAAATACAAGTGATGCCAATGGTATTCAAATTTAAACGTAATTATTTGGAGAAACAGATACCATCAATTATCTATCTCCACCATACACATTTATATTGACTAAATCGACTGTCCTATTTAGATGTTCATCTTGTGGCTATTTTCAAAAGAAATACAAAACACATAAATATTATATAATACTTTTTTAGTAATCTTTTAAGAATCTCTTTAAGATCTTCAGTATTTTAGTCATACACATCAAAGAATCACACAATATATATTCTTGTGTCGAGCAATTTTCAACCCAACATACAAGCAAAAAAACAAAAAAAAGGTTGTACACTCGTTGACCCTTAATCCATGGGTTGTGTCTGAAGCCCAGTCATTTGCAAATAAGGAAAATTGGTAAAGTCTCTTGTAACCTTAATTCCTTTTTTCGAACACCCAAAGTATCTATAGGAGTAAGTGAAGCACAACTAAATGTTTTATGGCTTCTCAAGTCAATCCAACTCCTAGGGAATATATCCCATATTGTTTCCAGGTCAAACAAAAGGTGTCGAAATCAATGATAAACTGTCGACGCGTTTCGGCCTGTCAAGCAGTTTCAGGCCTAATCAGGACAATGGGCAAACAAAATAAGCAGTACTTTACCTAAGACAAAAATCAAAAGATACAATAAAGATTCATCTAAAATAGTTACAATATCATGACAGTTAAATTCACGGACACAGGTACCCTAGGGTGCCACTACCATTATAGAGGAAGAAGTTCCTTGAGGTTAGGGTCTCATACACCGAAATGAAATGTGAATATAGTAAAAAACCACCACCAAGTGCGTGCGTTCGTAAATTCAAAAGATCAAATCTCAGGTCTCACTCTTCCTTAAAACCAAAAGGCACCATTTAGCCAAACATCCAACCAATGTTCCAGTAGTCACACCAAATCACCCTACGTGAAACAGTGTACATTACCTACCGCATTCACAGTCGGTAGAAATCCCAGCCTAGTTTCAAAATCGTATTTACAATTATATCTTACACCAAGCGTAAGATATGGCAATTATCCATATTGGTGAAACAACCTGTAATATCAATGAGCAAAAGATGAATAAAGCTAAATCTCACTTAATCGTAATAATAAAATCTCATAAATCCAACCCCGGTCCCTGAGGCATTTGTATATGTATTGCGACATATCTATGTTCTATATTTGTTTCCCCTTTTCTAAGCTCCGACACGTTCTAAATTGGCAAAGTCGACATCCAACTCATATGCCACATTATGCATGGCTGCTGTTAGTTGGGCACCCTCTCGCTACATCTCTAAGTTCTACAATCAAAATAAATGTCTATTTCATTCTCTTGTAACATTCCGTGTTCTCAACACATCAACCTCGCCATAATAATTGGCGTTGTGTGAGAACATGCTATCGACTAGTAAGAAAGCTAGTTTTACTTGACTATATCCGTTTTGCTAAACTCCAATTATCTACTGTACCTTGTATCCAAAATGCGTGACTTCTCCAAATGTTCGAATCCACACGAAGACTTAATCCCCAAAGTGTCCGCACCGGAAAGCGTCTCTAAATCACGCCTGATGGTATCCTTTCGCTAGTTCCTCACAGTCTCCTAGGGATAAACATAACGCTACGGGAGCCCAACGCGGATATCCGCGCCTATTTCAAAAAGGACGAAATCGAAGAGGGACCACCAAACTAACGAGCCCAAATAAAGATGGCCGCTACTCAAAGGGAAGCTCTCGTCATTATTATGGAGAATTATAAAAAACGAACTCATTTACACAGGACCTAATAGGCTCAGGTCAGTCTGAAATATTAATCAGAGACATGCAGGGAAGAAACCAAAAGTAACCCATTTATAATTACTAAAAACTAGTAAATAAATAAAATAAAGATACACCAAATTATAACAGAAATTATATACATCATCACCTGTGTGAGACCGTGCCCCTCTTACAATCTTTAGCCTCAAATTTTAGAAAAATAGAAAAAGACCGTGGCATTACATTAAAAGTACACATAACATCCAATATGTACAATCAATCTGCATGGTGGTTATTAAATCTATTATCTCATCCGGAGTGTACACAATAACACCTCAAAGTACTACTCCACCTACATAGATGCAATTGCAAGTAAATTCTCCCTTAAGAACTATCAGCCTATTAGGGACCATATTTCATCTCTATCGTTCAGTCCAGTTTTCGAGGCTTGGTATTTCTCAATGAGTCTTGCCTCCAGTTGGTTCAGTTTAGTCTCAGTATCTGTTTTGTTTTTGTTTTTAACCACACTTAGTACTGACCAGTATATGTCATTGAATGAGTGGTTAAATGTCTGGTAATGGTTGACCAAAGGAGCCCCTAAGGTCAAACATTTAGTTCTGGATTTGTGCTGCAAAACTCTTGCTTTCACAACTTGGGTCGTCTGTCCAATATAAAAGCGATTACATGGGCACATGATGCAGTAAATAAGGTTTTTCGCATCACAGTTAGAAAAATGCTTCTGAATGTGTGAGTGTCCGTTAATCTTAACCTCTTTGGAATCATTCGCCATCTCACACGCCACGCAATTATGGCATCTGAAATGGCCAACTATTGGAGGTAATTGGAGTAAATCCCTAATAGTAGTAGATGCCGGTTTTGTGGGATTACTTTTGGCTCTTACCAATTGATTACGCACATTTGAGCCCTTCTTAAAAGCAAAAAGTGGTTTAGGTATTTCAATGTCCCCTAACAGTTTCCAGTTTTTTTGAATTATCTTTTTTACCTTGTTAGCTCTCGAATCATAGGTCAGCACACAAGTTAATGGGGTTTCATTCTGCTCTTTAATTTTCGGTATCAACAAGGTCTCACGAGGCGTGTACCATGCTCTTTTAAGTGCCACTTTGGTTAATCACTTGGGGTATCCCCGAGAAATTAATTTCTCTTTAAGATGGTTGGCACGTAGAAAGTATTGATCTTTATTACTACAATTTCTTCGAATACGAAGAAACTGCCCATACGGCAAGTTTTCTTTCAGTGACCTAGGATGTCCACTACTAAAATGAAGTAAGGTATTACGATCTGTCGGTTTCGTATATAAACTGACAATCAGTTTCCCTTCTTCGTGCTCAATGTAGACATCTAAAAAGTTTATTTTCAAGGGATCGCTAGACACCGTAAATTTGAACTCTTGGGTTCTGTTGTTCAACCAAGTATGGATTTCAGTCAATTGGTCTGAATCCCCATTCCAAATCATGAAGATATCATCTATATAGCGACACCAGAGCCCACATAGATGTTTAAATGGGTTGGTGTCGCTATATATCCATCTCTTTTCAAACTGGTCCATGACTAAATTTGCAATTTCTGGTGAAAAGCTGCACCCCATTGCCACTCCTGAGATCTGAAGGTATAACTTTTCTTTAAAATTAAAGAAATTATTTTTCAGACAGATCCTAGCCAGTTGAACAATGAATTCAGTCGGCACTTGATGGGGACGCTGCCTCAAATCCAAGGCAAGCTCACACACACTCAGGACATCATCCTGTGGTATATTTGTGTATAGTGATTCGATATCAAACGTGGAGAGTAGTTGTTTATTTGGATCAAATTGTACTAATTTCCAGGACTGGACATTCATAAACCTCTTCCTATCCTGCCCGGAGGAGGCCCAGGATAATCGTAGCTGCGCTCTTTCCCGTCGAGAAACTATCATATCTTTAATGGTGAGTGGCACCTTCTTTCCAGTATGTGCTCAGGAGTAGACATGTCAACTATATGTGGAGCTCCTTACACATGCCTCCACAACCTCTCCAACATTTTTCTTCTGTTTCAAAGTTTATTTTATACAGCTTGTCGGGTGTTGCCACCCCCCACTTCACGATTATAAGTGCTGACTCCGTAAGATGCACTGTCTGATATGCTATTTGTATCATCTCTCAATAACGTATCCCCATTCCTTCTCACAGTGTCTCTGTTCAGATCTCTACTTCACTTTGAGATGTATTTCCACTCATTGGACTGGGAGGGTGCAAGAAGTATGTTGTACTACTTGAGACCCAACCATTCGGCCCCTAGTTAATTGCCAGTAATATCTCTTACTGTACATTTTGGCATGACGGTACTAAGCTTTGCCAGCAGTCTCTGGAAATGGCGGCTGGTTATGTTTGAAAATGGTGAAGCATAATACTTGTGCCACATTTTAAAGAGCAAAGCAAGTGAGTATTACTACTTGTTTGCAAAGGTTTTTTAAATAGTTTTTTTTAAATCGTTTTTATTTTAAATTGTGTCAATAAGTGCTTTTTAGAACACACTTTTCATATACATTTGTTGAAAAGCCATGTGCTGTGAAAGCGCAATCACAAAATATTTGAGTAATGTTGTGGTGTGCCAAAGACCCCTGACATTCCCTGGAGGTTCAACAAATTTTTTTCCCCCTAATTTTCTGTTGGTG
The DNA here is from genome assembly GCF_964261635.1 of Lissotriton helveticus. Classification (NCBI taxonomy): domain Eukaryota; kingdom Metazoa; phylum Chordata; class Amphibia; order Caudata; family Salamandridae; genus Lissotriton; species Lissotriton helveticus. Next base: position 89,348,293 of record NC_136063.1, read on the forward strand.
TCCTACATGTCAGAAATTACCTGCAGTATTGAAGACCAGCATTTTGTCATGTTACCTTACTCCAAAAATTACCCTCAATATGCCAGTGCCTGGATTTTGGTATTGATGTGTGCATATATATCATGTGTACCCGTTATGTCAAAAATTACCTCCAGTTTTTCATAATCAGTGCTTTGTTATAGTTTCCAGGCACCCCATTTGCCAGGGTTATCCTGCCTTATTCCAAGTATCCACTCCATTTCGCCAGGGCTTACATTTGCCATTGATGCCACTGTATGCCAAGAATTATCTCCCACATGCCAGGGCCTTCAACTTGTTCACATCAGTTCCTCCATAAGCCATTCTTTCTCTTGCTCACTCACATGCTATCACTCATACTCACTCATTCAGTCCATCTCACTCTTTGACTCACTTTAACTCAAACATACGTCCTCTTCCTCTACTCACACACTCCTTCTCACTCATGCTTACTCTCACTCATTTGTACTCATTTATTCACACACATCCATTCTTGCTCATACTCGCATTCTCACTCACACATGCACAGAGCAGTAGTAAAATACTTTTTGCACACCTTGCTTTCTCTGCTGGTGACCCTTCCATGAAAGCAGCAATGCAGTAATCTTGTACTGCAATTGAGGAGCCAGACAGAGGAGAAGGGGCAAGATAAACAAAAGAAAGGACAACTTCAGTCCCTTTCCCTATTGAGGATCAAGGATCAGGGTGGAAGCAGAACCCTTTCAGGTGACAGGGATTGAGATCCCGCCACTGCTGCTCTGTGCGGATCGTAATTGGGCACAGGGCTATGCTGATAACACCCTGATAGCCACATTTTAGCCGATGTGCTCTGTTGCTTTTTACAAATGAAAACGCTCCTGCTCCAGAGTCCTTGACATTCTGGTGTAGGCTATCTTTCTCCCACTTGCATCCTAGCTTCACCTTGTTTGTGGTGTTGGGATGTGACTGTGAACTCCCACTCTGGCCTTCGTATCTCAGATACAGCTTGAACTTATCAGGCATCCAGTCGCCAATGCATTTGATTCAGTCCTTGGTACACTCTCCTCGAATGCCGTTGTTGCCCCCGCAATTCTTAACAAAGCTGGAATATGGTGAGTGGTGTAGTGTCAATGTATATGAACAAGAAGCCTGTCGGTCATGGGCTTATTAGCATGTATTGTTGCACTCTTGTGATTGGGCAGTAATTGTTCCCATCTAGGGCACATAAAGTGATAGCGGTGCCCCACCTTGCCTCACTTTGAAACTGACTGTCCCCGGCCTCAGTGTCCTGCACTCCTACCGCTTTCCTGGCAGTATCCACTTTGGAGCATGATACAAATGCGCTGCATCTGAAGGCGCCAAAGAACGGCAATGAAAATGCCACCCTGCATACTTCGTGGTACAAAAGGGGGTAGTGATGGACGGAGCATCTGAACCAATCAAACACTCACACCCAGTCAACAGATCTGGGTTTAATCCATAACTGTTCTTTAGCCCACTCTGCCACCCCAGTTCAGACATGGCCATATTCAAAACAAGCCTCCTAGGACCGGTTTCTGGCATTCCAGCCGTCTTCAGCCAGGCTGAAGACGGCAGTACTGCCAGAAACTGGTCCTAGGAAGCTTGAATCTGGTCCAGGGAAGGCATGGCTTGGCAGTTCGGGCTGGACTGTCTCCATGAGGCACAGGGTCAGACTGATTTGCATATGGCCATGTCTAAACTGGGGTGGCAGAGTGGGCTAAACTGGCGTAGCTATGGGGGGGGCGAGGGGGGCGGTCCTCCCCAGGCGGCACTGTTTTGGGGGTGGCCGGGCGGCATCTCAGCAGCCCTGTCAAGTATAAAATGCATTGTCACGCATCCTCTCTGATAGTGCCGATTAATCTAAAAGAGTGGCAGCGCGCTGTGTCATGAGGCTGCTCCTGGCAGGCTTGGGGGCTGACAGTGACCGAGCCGAGTTAGTAGCTGCTAACTCACTCAGATTTCCCTGTGCTGCATTTATTGTGACTGACGTCAGGTCAGGAGGCAGTACTGTGGCCAATAAGTGCGCTGCGCGCCACAGGACGTCACATCATCTCCTACTGACATGCTGTCGCTGGCTGCAGTTAAGCTTGTGGCTGGTGGCCGGTAAAGGTTAGCAGTGCTGGCGCTGCTCGGCCGGTACTTGTAATAAATGACCCAGCGACCTCGGGACCAAATCCACTGACCCAGCGAGCGCATGAAGAACAATTCTGTGCAACTGAGCTGTCCCTGCTGCTGACTCTGAGTGAGAGAGAGTCTGACACGTTTGTAAGTATTCAAGAGAGGGCCAGACTCAGTGTTTTATTGTTAACGAAATTTACTTTTAGATGAGTGTTAGTGCGCGATCAGCAGCCTGCTGCTCAGTGTATTTTTGCCCTTGTCACTGATGCTAGTGTTGGCGGGCAGCTGTGACTTGTGTGTACCTCAGCTGCCTGTCAAGATATCTTGCCCAAATCCAGTGCCGGGTACATGCTGTTTACAGCATCTATTTTGCATAGACCATCGGGACTAGTTCACACTGAGCGTGTCCCTTTCACCACCGTAATTACTGCAGGAGGACGACACAGTGTGTTTAACGGCGCCAGAGAGAACTCTGCTGTGTGGGAATGGAGGTGCTTTTGTGGACTGATTGAAGCTGTATTTCGCCTGAGTGAACGGCGATACCCTGCACCTGTGCCCATTTGTCTGTGTGGGTCTTAAATCACACGACCACTTCATTTAAGGGCCTGGCTGGCTCCACTAAAACAATTTCAAGTTCCTAAAAGCTAATTGCGCTGGCAGTAACATATTAGTCTTAATTTTGAGTTGGCCTCTGATTTTATCTTCAGGGGACTATCACAACTTTGACTGGTTGAGAGCAATAGCCCCGAAAATTCTTATGGTAATATAGTGTGTTTGTGGTACAAAAGAATGGCACATCTAGTGCACAAGTAAAAACTGCACTGAAACAAAACCCTGACTGCCTAGACCACTGCTCCACATTTTACTGAACTTTGGGTATCAGAGATCACACCCCACCCCACCCACCCTTTCTATGTGTCAGTGTATTCAAGTAATCTTTCGATAAGGCTAGGCCCCCTTTCAATTGTGCTGGGTTATAAATAAAAGCTGTGGAGATTGGGGCCCACCTTAGCTCTGGCAGAAGGGTTTAGGCTCAGCTGATGAGTTTATACCAGTAGACAGATGCATATGTTATCAGAACTTACTTTATTGTACATTACTAGTGCACAGTACTTTTCAGGAGCCCTCAGCCATGCCGCATAGTTAAAGTCGCACTTAACTCGCTGGTGACGGTGGGGTGACTCTGGTCAGTGGTGATGGAGATATGTCACTCATAGTTGTTGAAATGTCACTCACAATTCACTGAAATTCTAAAAATTTCACACTTAGCAATCTGAAACCTTGGCAGCTATGCCTCAGTAATATCGGAATCAACACGACACCGATAGTAAATCATCATTGGCAGCCAAAGTGCGTTGCGCAGCATAACTAAGCCTTGATTAAACGAGATGCAGGGTAATTGTATTATATTCCATCAATAGTCCTGTGGGATTTATTTATGTTCTACTTCAATCTTATTTTAAAACAAATGTGTGTAGACTCAATGCTATTAGTCAGAAGAAAGGTACAGGATGCCTTATTATTTGAATAGAAGTTAATTTGTTGTCTAGGAACGATATAGCTCATAAATCAAAAAATAGAAAACACTCTACTGTAATGAAAGATGTAATGAAGATGAACTGTAAACATGTTATGTTATGTTATGTTAGAGATTTGGTAAAGCGCAACAGCTGCCCCAGCAAAGAGGCGTCCCGGCGCTGCTAGATCGGAAAGAACACATGCTCAAGGACAGTCAGGCAAATACGGAGCCTATGGCAGTGAGAACAAGATGGTCTTGATGGCTTTACAAAAAGCCAGCAGATTCTCAATACCATGGATGTGGGCCGGCAAGGTGTTCCATAGTTTGGCCGCTAACAACCAGAAGGAACGGCCACCTATGGACAGAGTTTAGTACGTGGAACCTCCACCAAGTATTGCCCCAAAGAGCGCAGGCTCCGGGTTCGCCTGTACCAGGTCAGCAATGGGCGTAGTAGAACCGGTGTCCCGGTTTTAAGGATTTTAAAAGCCATGACAAGGGCTTTAAATTTAATCCACGACACAATCGGGAGCCAGTGTAGTATTCCAATCGTTGCTCTAGCAGATCACCTGCGAGGGAGCCCAATCAAAGATCTAGCTGCCAGATTCTGGACTCGTTAAAGTCGTAAAATCTCGGCTTTGTTCGCCCCTAGGAACAGCACGCTAGCATAGCCCAGGCGAGAGATGATCGTGGCTTGAACTATGAGCTGGCGAGCTGTTGGCTCAAAGTACTTCAGGATAGATTTTAGGCCTCTTAGCAAGCCCACGCAAGTAGCTGCCACTCTCTTTGTGTGGGACTGAGAGCTAAGCGAGGCATCCATCCATACTCCCAGATTCTTCACTAGAGGCTTGGGCGTTGGTATAGTACCCAGCGATGCCGGCCACCAACGTTCATTCCAGAGGGCGGTGTTTTTCCCTGCCAGCAGAACCTCAGTTTTACTGGCATTAAGCTGCAGGCAGGTCTCAGACATCCACTGGGCCACTGCTGCCATGCCATCTCTAAACCTCGTGGCAGACACCGATGGCCCTTCAGCTACAGTAATGACCAGCTGTGTATCATCCGCATATGATACCAGCTCAAGGTCCCACTCTTTAGCCACGACCGCCAGGGGTTGCACATATAAATTGAACAATGATGGACTAAGTGCCGAACCTTGCGGAACTCCCTGGCCGATAGAGTGTGACTGAGAAATATAAGGTGGTGCCGAAACCCGAAAGGATCTCTCCTTTAGGAAGGATCGAAACCACTGTAAGACAGCTCCCGTAATCCCAACCACCTCCAATCGGAGCAGAAGGATCTCATAGGAAACCGTATCAAAGGCAGCGCTGAGATCTAGCAGAATCAGCGCTGCACTTTGACCGGCATCAAGGATCAGCCTTAAATGTTCAGTAGAGGCAAGAAGGGCGGACTCCGTGCTATGGCCAGGCCTGAATCCATTTTGCGACGGATCCAGAATAATATTTTGGCTCATGTACTCAGAAAGAACATTTTTAACATGGGCCTCGGCAATCTTGGCCATCCACGGGAGAAGGGAGATTGGCCTAAAGTTTTCGGGTTTGGAGGGATCTAGTGAAGGTTTCTTAATGATGGGAGTAACTTGTGCCTGTTTCCAGGCTTTAGGAACTATGGCAGTTGAGAAGGACAGGTTGAGTATTGCACCAATCGGCTGTTGAAGGTGCACCAGGGACTCCATAAATTGCGCCGGTCTCATAGGATCAGATGGCGAGCCCGCTTTCATTTTCCTGCAAAGTGTGACTAGCTCTTCTCCAGAAATCTCTGGGATAGATGTTAAAGTGGTGTCTCCCGCCCTGATGTCTGCAAAATCATGTAGGCCAGGAGGGTGCAGCAGGAAGGTCTTATAGATATTAATCACCTTTTCGATAAAGAAGACAGCTAGTTGTTCGCATTGCTGTGTAGAGGATATCTTAGATATCCTGGATCTAGAGTTCTTTAATTCTTGCACAATTTTGAAAATACATTTGGTGGGATTCACGCTGGATTTTATTTCCTTTGCATGGGAGGTCACACGCGCAGAGCAGATCGCCTTGTGATACACCTTCATTTTTGCCAGATAGGTTGCTTTATCACCCTCTTTGTAGTCCCTTCTCCAAGAGCGTTCAGCTCTCTTGCATTGCTTCCTTAGAGCTCTCAGGGTATCATTATACCATGGGTTTGAGATGGACCTGCACCCCCTAGTCCATTTGACAGGAATGAGCGCATCCAAACCTTTCATAATCCAGTCGCAAAAGGCAGTATACGCCGCCTCCGGGTCAGCTAGATCTTGAAGGGGAAATGCTCCTAAAGAAGCATGGAAGTCCTCCAATTTGAGTTTGTGCCAAGGCCTTTTTTGGACTCTGTACACCCCCTTCACCAATAAATTCTCTGGGATATCCATGTTGATTTTGACAAAAAAATGGTCCACCAGCCCATAGGCTTAGGCGCCTCCCCTTTCATAAATGAAAAGTTCGAGAACACAGGGTCCAGATTATGAGCAGCCAGATGCGTAGCCTTGTTAGTCAATAAATCTAGCTGGAGGGCGGCCAGGTCCGCCAGTAATTTACAAATAGTAGGATCCTGGGTTTGATCGAGATGGAGATTCAAATCTCTCAGAATAGTGAAATTGGTGGATCCCAACACAAGAGGGTTAACAGTTTCCAACAGAGCCTCAATAAACTACATGGCAGGCCCCGGAGGTCGGTAAATATACAGACCCGAGAGCGTGAATTGTGCACGAATAGTAATCTTAAAGCGGGCACATTCACTACCACATAGATCCTCCTTGACAAAAGAGCAGGGGTATTGGGCTTTGTAGATAACTGCGATTCCACCCCCTCTGGTATTCCTATTGAGTGTCTCGATCAAATATCCCACGGGGAGAGTGAGGTTCACTATGCCTGCCATATCCTCATCTCAAAGCCACGTTTCGCAGATAAAGAAGACATCAAGAGATTCTTCCTCAATAAGTGTATATACCTCCAGATGGTGCTTGGCAAGTTATCTGACGTTTAGCTGAAGTACAGTGACTTGAGTGTATGTCTCCAAACTCCTAATGGCACTCACTCGGTCCGATGATGGGACAGCAAAATTACAAACGGAGCAGGTCAAACCTGACAAACCCAGTTGGTTTTGCAGTGTCCCACATTCCTCCCTACCAGAATTCATAGCCAAATGTACCTTTCTGTCATAGACAATATGCTCCTGTGACGATCGACCAGGGGGACTGGCGAGAGGCGATGACCTGGCGATGACGGGCGCAGACGGGCTTGACTTTGGCGCGCCTTCGGAGCGCCGCCGGTGCGCCCGCTGCGCCTGCCCGCTGCGTGGACGTTTGGTGGTGGCCATATATAGAAGGGAGAGGGGGGCGGGCGTCTAACAAACAACTATACCGTCACCCCCAAACAGGACGAAAAAATGGCGCTCGCGTGAATCCCTGAGCAGCTCCTAGTTGGCTGGAGGGTTCGCGGTGGCAGTGCGGGAGGGAGTGAAAGTAACGTGGGGTGAGCAGCACTCAATTTTTATTAAGACACACAAAGTATAAAATTTGTAATAGCCCCGGGCACCACAAGCTCTAGCTACGCCTGCGGGCTAAAGACCGGTGATGGAATAAACCCGGGTCTGTTGACTGGGTGTGAGTGTTTGATTAGTTCAGATGCTCTGTCCATCACCACCCCCTTTCGTACCACCCTGAATACTTCATCTTCATATTTAGAGAAGTAGATGATGCCCAGCCCATCCTGCATACCTTGTTAATGTCCTAAACTCAACAGGTAGGCTGCCCTCTGGTGCCTTAGGCTCATCAAAGGTCTACCCTTCATCCATTTCTTCATCCATGCAACTTTCAGTTTAGCATGAGAGGAAGCTCCATGTCTCCTGTGATCTTCTGTAAAGACGTGTTTCTCCAGTGCACTGTATCTAGTGGGATGGAGGGTTCTAATGAAACCATGTGCTCGAGCTTGGGAAGGCCTGTAATATTAACGCCTTAAATGTAATACACTGTATCCAGGCATTTACAGATGTTCAGTGGGGGGCAACACATATGCATTTTCAGGTCAAGTCTGAGCAGTGCATGCGCAGCTGTGCGAGGCATGTTGTGTTGACATAGGGACTTGAATCTCCGCCCACTCTCCACTCACATTTTTCATTGGCTTGTGTCACTGTCTCTTAACGCGTTTTAAAGTTTTCATAGCACTCGTTTCCAATGCAATATGTCTCACATTTGTGAGAGTTGAAGCTCTTCCTTAAAACCAAAAGGCACCATTTAGCCAAACATCCAACCAATGTTCCAGTAGTCACACCAAATCACCCTACGTGAAACTGTGTACATTACCTACCGCATTCACAGTCGGTAGAAATCCCAGCCTAGTTTCAAAATCGTATTTACAATTATATCTTACACCAAGCGTAAGATATGGCAATTATCCATATTGGTGAAACAACCTGTAATATCAATGAGCAAAAGATAAATAAAGCTAAATCTCACTTAATCGTAATCATAAAATCTCATAAATCCAACCCCGGTCCCTGAGGCATTTGTATATGTATTGCGACATATCTATGTTCTATATTTGTTTCCCCTTTTCTAAGCTCCGACACGTTCTAAATTGGCAAAGTCGACATCCAACTCATATGCCACATTATGCATGGCTGCTGTTAGTTGGGCACCCTCTCGCTACATCTCTAAGTTCTACAATCAAAATAAATGTCTATCTCATTCTCTTGTAACATTCCGTGTTCTCAACACATCAACCTCGCCATAATAATTGGCGTTGTGTGAGAACATGCTATCGACTAGTAAGAAAGCTAGTTTTACTCGACTATATCCGTTTTGCTAAACTCCAATTATCTACTGTACCTTGTATCCAAAATGCGTGACTTCTCCAAATGTTCGAATCCACACGAAGACTTAATCCCCAAAGTGTCCGCACCGGAAAGCGTCTCTAAATCACGCCTGATGGTATCCTTTCGCTAGTTCCTCACAGTCTCCCAGGGATAAACATAACGCTACGGGAGCCCAACGCGGATATCCGCGCCTATTTCAAAAAGGACGAAATCGAAGAGGGACCACCAAACTAACGAGCCCAAATAAAGATGGCCGCTACTCAAAGGGAAGCTCTCGTCATTATTATGGAGAATTATAAAAAACGAACTCATTTACACAGGACCTAATAGGCTCAGGTCAGTCTGAAATATTAATCAGAGACATGCAGGGAAGAAACCAAAAGTAACCCATTTATAATTACTAAAAACTAGTAAATAAATAAAATAAAGATACACCAAATTATAACAGAAATTATATACATCATCACCTGTGTGAGACCGTGCCCCTCTTACAATCTTTAGCCTCAAATTTTAGAAAAATAGAAAAAGACCGTGGCATTACATTAAAAGTACACATAACATCCAATATGTACAATCAATCTGCATGGTGGTTATTAAATCTATTATCTCATCCGGAGTGTACACAATAACACCTCAAAGTACTACTCCACCTACATAGATGCAATTGCAAGTAAATTCTCCCTTAAGAACTATCAGCCTATTAGGGACCATATTTCATCTCTATCGTTCAGTCCAGTTTTCGAGGATTGGTATTTCTCAATGAGTCTTGCCTCCAGTTGGTTCAGTTTAGTCTCAGTATCTGTTTTGTTTTTGTTTTTAACCACACTTAGTACTGACCAGTATATGTCATTGAATGAGTGGTTAAATGTCTGGTAATGGTTGACCAAAGGAGCCCCTAAGGTCAAACATTTAGTTCTGGATTTGTGCTGCAAAACTCTCGCTTTCACAACTTGGGTCGTCTGTCCAATATAAAAGCGATTACATGGGCACATGATGCAGTAAATAAGGTTTTTCGCATCACAGTTAGAAAAATGCTTCTGAATGTGTGAGTGTCCGTTAATCTTAACCTCTTTGGAATCATTCGCCATCTCACACGCCACGCAATTATGGCATCTGAAATGGCCAACTATTGGAGGTAATTGGAGTAAATCCCTAATAGTAGTAGATGCCGGTTTTGTGGGATTACTTTTGGCTCTTACCAATTGATTACGCATATTTGAGCCCTTCTTAAAAGCAAAAAGTGGTTTAGGTATTTCAATGTCCCCTAACAGTTTCCAGTTTTTTTTTATTATCTTTTTTACCTTGTTAGCTCTCGAATCATAGGTCAGCACACAAGTTAATGGGGTTTCATTCTGCTCTTTAATTTTCGGTATCAACAAGGTCTCACGAGGTGTGTATCATGCTCTTTTAAGTGCCACTTTGGTTAATCTCTTGGGGTATCCCCGAGAAATTAATTTCTCTTTAAGATGGTTGGCACGTAGAAAGTATTGATCTTTATTACTACAATTTCTTCGAATACGAAGAAACTGCCCATACGGCAAGTTTTCTTACAGTGACCTAGGATGTCCACTACTAAAATGAAGTAAGGTATTACGATCTGTCGGTTTCGTATATAAACTGACAATCAGTTTCCCTTCTTCGTGCTCAATGTAGACATCTAAAAAGTTTATTTTCAAGGGATCGCTAGACACCGTAAATTTGAACTCTTGGGTTCTGTTGTTCAACCAAGTATGGATTTCAGTCAATTGGTCTGAATCCCCATTCCAAATCATGAAGATATCATCTATATAGCGACACCAGAGCCCACATAGATGTTTAAATGGGTTGGTGTCGCTATATATCCATCTCTTTTCAAACTGGTCCATGACTGAATTTGCAATTTCTGGTGAAAAGCTGCACCCCATTGCCACTCCTGAGATCTGAAGGTATAACTTTTCTTTAAAATTAAAGAAATTATTTTTCAGACAGATCCTAGCCAGTTGAACAATGAATTCAGTCGGCACTTGATGGGGACGCTGCCTCAAATCCAAGGCAAGCTCACACACACTCAGGACATCATCCTGTGGTATATTTGTGTATAGTTATTCGATATCAAACGTGGAGAGTAGTTGTTTATTTGGATCAAATTGTACTAATTTCCAGGACTGGACATTCATAAACCTCTTCCTATCCTGCCCGGAGGAGGCCCAGGATAATCGTAGCTGTGCTCTTTCCCGTCGAGAAACTATCATATCTTTAATGGTGAGTGGCACCTTCTTTCCAGTATGTGCTCAGGAGTAGACATGTCAACTATATGTGGAGCTCCTTACACATGCCTCCACAACCTCTCCAACATTTTTCTTCTGTTTCAAAGTTTATTTTATACAGCTTGTCGGGTGTTGCCACCCCCCACTTCACGATTATAAGTGCTGACTCCGTAAGATGCACTGTCTGATATGGTATTTGTATCATCTCTCAATAACATATCCCCATTCCTTCTCACAGTGTCTCTGTTCAGATCTCTACTTCACTTTGAGATGTATTTCCACTCATTGGACTGGGAGGGTGCAAGAAGTATGTTGTACTACTTGAGACCCAACCATTCGGCCCCTAGTTAATTGCCAGTAATATCTCTTACTGTACATTTTGGCATGACGGTACTAAGCTTTGCCAGCAGTCTCTGGAAATGGCGGCTGGTTATGTTTGAAAATGGTGAAGCATAATACTTGTGCCACATTTTAAAGAGCAAAGCAAGTGAGTATTACTACTTGTTTGCAAAGGTTTTTTAAATAGTTTTTTTTAAATCGTTTTTATTTTAAATTGTGTCAATAAGTGCTTTTTAGAACACACTTTTCATATACATTTGTTGAAAAGCCATGTGCTGTGAAAGCGCAATCACAAAATATTTGAGTAATGTTGTGGTGTGCCAAAGACCCCTGACATTCCCTGGAGGTTCAACAAATTTTTTTCCCCCTAATTTTCTGTTGGTGTCCTACATGTCAGAAATTACCTGCAGTATTGAAGACCAGCATTTTGTCATGTTACCTTACTCCAAAAATTACCCTCAATATGCCAGTGCCTGGATTTTGGTATTGATGTGTGCATATATATCATGTGTACCCGTTATGTCAAAAATTACCTCCAGTTTTTCATAATCAGTGCTTTGTTATAGTTTCCAGGCACCCCATTTGCCAGGGTTATCCTGCCTTATTCCAAGTATCCACTCCATTTCGCCAGGGCTTACATTTGCCATTGATGCCACTGTATGCCAAGAATTATCTCCCACATGCCAGGGCCTTCAACTTGTTCACATCAGTTCCTCCATAAGCCATTCTTTCTCTTGCTCACTCACATGCTATCACTCATACTCACTCATTCAGTCCATCTCACTCTTTGACTCACTTTAACTCAAACATACGTCCTCTTCCTCTACTCACACACTCCTTCTCACTCATGCTTACTCTCACTCATTTGTACTCATTTATTCACACACATCCATTCTTGCTCATACTCGCATTCTGACTCACACATGCACAGAGCAGTAGTAAAATACTTTTTGCACACCTTGCTTTCTCTGCTGGTGACCCTTCCATGAAAGCAGCAATGCAGTAATCTTGTACTGCAATTGAGGAGCCAGACAGAGGAGAAGGGGCAAGATAAACAAAAGAAAGGACAACTTCAGTCCCTTTCCCTATTGAGGATCAAGGATCAGGGTGGAAGCAGAACCCTTTCAGGTGACAGGGATTGAGATCCCGCCACTGCTGCTCTGTGCGGATCGTAATTGGGCACAGGGCTATGCTGATAACACCCTGATAGCCACATTTTAGCCGATGTGCTCTGTTGCTTTTTACAAATGAAAACGCTCCTGCTCCAGAGTCCTTGACATTCTGGTGTAGGCTATCTTTCTCCCACTTGCATCCTAGCTTCACCTTGTTTGTGGTGTTGGGATGTGACTGTGAACTCCCACTCTGGCCTTCGTATCTCAGATACAGCTTGAACTTATCAGGCATCCAGTCGCCAATGCATTTGATTCAGTCCTTGGTACACTCTCCTCGAATGCCGTTGTTGCCCCCGCAATTCTTAACAAAGCTGGAATATGGTGAGTGGTGTAGTGTCAATGTATATGAACAAGAAGCCTGTCGGTCATGGGCTTATTAGCATGTATTGTTGCACTCTTGTGATTGGGCAGTAATTGTTCCTATCTAGGGCACATAAAGTGATAGCGGTGCCCCACCTTGCCTCACTTTGACACTGACTGTCCCCGGCCTCAGTGTCCTGCACTCCTACCGCTTTCCTGGCAGTATCCACTTTGGAGCATGATACAAATGCGCTGCATCTGAAGGCGCCAAAGAACGGCAATGAAAATGCCACCCTGCATACTTCGTGGTACAAAAGGGGGTAGTGATGGACGGAGCATCTGAACCAATCAAACACTCACACCCAGTCAACAGATCTGGGTTTAATCCATAACTGTTTATTTTATTTATTTATTTTATTTATTTATAGAGTTTTGTATAGCGCGGACAAGACCCGTGGGTATCAGAGCGCTTCACATGTAAGGATAGGTTACAGACAATTATGGAGGCAATAGTAACAACAGATATACATGGGTATAAGGTCTAAGGCGATCAGCTATAAGGGGATTATAAGTAAGAGTTATTCGGCCTATCCAATTAGTATTAGGGGGTGAGTGAGGTAGGGTTGTATAGCATAGCAGTGCAAATATCATGTGTAAATAGCATTAAGGAGTAAAAAGTATTGCCATGTATCCGGGATCCTAGGCAATAAAACAAAGTGAGGTAGAGGGTACATCGTATTGTCTGAGAGTTATGGATATCAGATCCCTGTGATTTAAGTTAGTAGTAACGTGTGTGTCCAATGTATAACATGGAATCAATCTGATAGCAGATAGTTGATCTTCAGGAAGTTCCAGTCGAGGCTGTCTCTCTTTGGTGAAGATATTCTCATCAGTAACCATTATTCTTCCCTAAGAGAGGTATTTGCTCATCATGTAGTTCTTCAGTTCGCGTTTGAATGATACCAAGTTTTTAATCTTCCTGATGTTGGGAGGTAGTGAATTCCAGACTCTGGGGGCGGCTCCTGAGAACGCTCGGTTGTAGGTCTTTTTCTTACGGAAGAAGGCTGGCCTCAGTAGCAGTTCTTTAGCGCTTCTCGTTAGTCTGTTGCTTCCTGATAGCTTAATTTTCTTGGCGAGGTATCTCGGCATGTTGTAGTGAACTGCTCTGTGGGTAATACAAGCAATCTTCATTTGAATTCTGGCTTCATAGGGTAGCCAGTTTAGCGTCTTCAGGTGAGGGGATATGTGGTCGAATTTCCTCGATCCCGTGATCAGTCTTGCCGCTGCATTGAGACAGGCTTTTAGCGGTGCTATGGATGATTTCGGTAGACCCGCTAACGTAGTGCAACCGTATTCAATCCTTGAGATAACTAGGGATTGTACAGCTAGTTTTAGGTCCGTCTTTGAGATGTATGGTTTCAATTTTCTTAGATAGTTCAGATGGAAGCGGGCACCCTTGGCCATTGAGTTTATGTGGTCTTTCATGTCAAGGTTCTCATCCAAGGTAATTCCAAGTGATTTAGCCGACTTAACTAGGGTCGGGGTGCAGTTCAGTGCTGTCACCAGTTTCGTCAGTTCCTGTACCTCGGGACGGTTCTTTGTCAGTGAGATTAACAGGAATTCAGTTTTATGGGCATTTAGTTTCAAATGGTTCGTAGTTAACCACTGTAGAGCTCTCTTTAGTGTCTTGTTCATTAGGTCAATGTCATCTCGGGAGGCGATCTTTATGTATATTTGCGTGTCATCTGCATACATGTGATAGGGTATCTGTGATCCCCGAAGGATCTCCGTAAGAGGTTCAACATATAGGTTGAATAGATCTGGGGATAGTGTTGAACCTTGTGGGACCCCGACGGCAGTAGGACAAGGGGAAGAGGTCGCTTGATTGACCAGGAAACGTTGGGTCCTATTTTGCAGGAAAGATCTAAACCAATTCAGTACATTTCCCGACAAGCCCATCCTTTCTTGTAGCCTGGTCATCAACATTTCATGATTTACCGTGTCAAATGCAGATGACAGGTCTAGGAGAATCAGTAGGCATGCTTGATTTCTGTCTAGGGCTTGTAGGGCGTCATCCACAATGTGCAGGATCGCAGTTTCAGTACTATGCCCAGCTCTAAATCCAGATTGGCAATCGTCTAGTAGTGAGAACTTAGCAATGTGTTGACTCAGTTGGACTTGTACGCATTTCTCAATAGTTTTGGCCAATAAAGGTATGTTGGTCACTGGTCGATAGTTGTTCGGGTCAGTTGCATCCGCTGTCGGTTTTTTGATGATGGGCACAACCTGGCCTGTTTTTAGGCAGTCGGGCAGGGTCCCTTGGGTAAGTGAGGCATTTATTATGTCAGTCCAGATCGGGACTAGGGTATGGCTAATTACTGTAACGCACTTTGCCGGTAGAGGGTCCTGATAGTGGTTGTTCGGTCTGATTCCCATTAGCGTTTTGGTGATCTTATCTTGGTCATACAGTTCGAATGTGTCCCATTTTGCCTTATTTTTTGTTTGGGGACTCTCTGCTGGCTCATTGGCCTCTTCTGTAGGTGAGGTAGGGGTCGAGATGTTGATTGCGGCCGTTGTGAGTTCCACTTCAAGCATTTTCGTTTTTTCCATGAAAAATGTAGAGAATTCCTCACAACTTAAGGGAGTTTTTGGATTCTCGTGAACTGTTTTAGCTAGCTTGTTCGATTGTTGTTTTAGGATCTCAAAGAGTTTCCGGGGTCTGTTTGAGGCATTGTCAAGTTCAGCTTTTATAAAATCTTTTTTGGATTTAATTATCTTCTTGTTATACTGGCTTCTGGTATTCCTGAGGGCTATGAGCTCGGGAGAGGAGGGATGTTGCCTCCATTTCCTTTCGGCCATTCTCAATTTACGCCTGTCCTCATTTAGTGACTCACTGAACCAAGGATTTTTAGGTTTCTCGGATACTCTTTTCAGTGTCTGAGGCATGGTGTCATTGACGATATTTCCTATTGAAACTGTTCTTTAGCCCACTCTGCCACCCCAGTTCAGACATGGCCATATTCAAAACAAGCCTCCTAAGACCGGTTTCTGGCATTCCAGCCGTCTTCAGCCAGGCTGAAGACGACAGTACTGCCAGAAACTGGTCCTAGGAAGCTTGAATCCGGTCCAGGGAAGGCATGGCTTGGCAGTTCGGGCTGGACTGTCTCCATGAGGCACAGGGTCAGACTGATTTGCATATGGCCATGTCTAAACTGGGGTGGCAGAGTGGGCTAAACTGGCGTAGCTATGGGGGGGGGGGCGAGGGGCGAGGGGGGCGGTCCTCCCCAGGCGGCACTGTTTTGGGGGTGGCCGGGCGGCATCTCAGCAGCCCTGTCAAGTATAAAATGCATTGTCACGCATCCTCTCTGATAGTGCCGATTAATCTAAAAGAGTGGCAGCGCGCTGTGTCATGAGGCTGCTCCTGGCAGGCTTGGGGGCTGACAGTGACCGAGCCGAGTTAGTAGCTGCTAACTCACTCAGATTTCCCTGTGCTGCATTTATTGTGACTGACGTCAGGTCAGGAGGCAGTACTGTGGCCAATAAGTGCGCTGCGCGCCACAGGACGTCACATCATCTCCTACTGACATGCTGTCGCTGCCTGCAGTTAAGCTTGTGGCTGGTGGCCGGTAAAGGTTAGCAGTGCTGGCGCTGCTCGGCCGGTACTTGTAATAAATGACCCAGCGACCTCGGGACCAAATCCACTGACCCAGCGAGCGCATGAAGAACAATTCTGTGCAACTGAGCTGTCCCTGCTGCTGACTCTGAGTGAGAGAGAGTCTGACGGCCGGGCGGCTGGCACACGTTTGTAAGTATTCAAGAGAGGGCCAGACTCAGTGTTTTATTGTTAACCAAATTTACTTTTAGATGAGTGTTAGTGCGCGATCAGCAGCCTGCTGCTCAGTGTATTTTTGCCCTTGTCACTGATGCTAGTGTTGGCGGGCAGCTGTGACTTGTGTGTACCTCAGCTGCCTGTCAAGATATCTTGCCCAAATCCAGTGCCGGGTACATGCTGTTTACAGCATCTATTTTGCATAGACCATCGGGACTAGTTCACACTGAGCGTGTCCCTTTCACCAACGTAATTACTGCAGGAGGACGACACAGTGTGTTTAACGGCGCCAGAGAGAACTCTGCTGTGTGGGAATGGAGGTGCTTTTGTGGACTGATTGAAGCTGTATTTCGCCTGAGTGAACGGCGATACCCTGCACCTGTGCCCATTTGTCTGTGTGGGTCTTAAATCACACGACCACTTCATTTAAGGGCCTGGCTGGCTCCACTAAAACAATTTCAAGTTCCTAAAAGCTAATTGCGCTGGCAGTAACATATTAGTCTTAATTTTGAGTTGGCCTGTGATTTTATCTTCAGGGGACTATCACAACTTTGACTGGTTGAGAGCAATAGCCCCGAAAATTCTTATGGTAATATAGTGTGTTTGTGGTACAAAAGAATGGCACATCTAGTGCACAAGTAAAAACTGCACTGAAACAAAACCCTGACTGCCTAGACCACTGCTCCACATTTTACTGAACTTTGGGTATCAGAGATCACACCCCACCCCACCCACCCTTTCTATGTGTCAGTGTATTCAAGTAATCTTTCGATAAGGCTAGGCCCCCTTTCAATTGTGCTGGGTTATAAATAAAAGCTGTGGATATTGGGGCCCACCTTAGCTCTGGCAGAAGGGTTTAGGCTCAGCTGATGAGTTTATATCAGTAGACAGATGCATATGTTATCAGAACTTACTTTATTGTACATTACTAGTGCACAGTACTTTTCAGGAGCCCTCAGCCATGCCGCATAGTTAAAGTCGCACTTAACTCGCTGGTGACGGTGGGGTGACTCTGGTCAGTGGTGATGGAGATATGTCACTCATAGTTGTTGAAATGTCACTCACAATTCACTGAAATTCTAAAAATTTCACACTTAGCAATCTGAAACCTTGGCAGCTATGCCTCAGTAGTATCGGAATCAACACGACACCGATAGTAAATCATCATTGGCAGCCAAAGTGCGTTGCGCAGCATAACTAAGCCTTGATTAAACGAGATGCAGGGTAATTGTATTATATTCCATCAATAGTCCTGTGGGATTTATTTATGTTCTACTTCAATCTTATTTTAAAACAAATGTGTGTAGACTCAATGCTATTAGTCAGAAGAAAGGTACAGGATGCCTTATTATTTGAATAGAAGTTAATTTGTTGTCTTGGAACGATATAGCTCATAAATCAAAAAATAGAAAACACTCTACTGTAATGAAAGATGTAATGAAGATGAACTGTAAACATGTTATGTTATGTTATGTTAGAGATTTGGTAAAGCGCAACAGCTGCCCCAGCAAAGAGGCGTCCCGGCGCTGCTAGATCGGAAAGAACACATGCTCAAGGACAGTCAGGCAAATACGGAGCCTATGGCAGTGAGAACAAGATGGTCTTGATGGCTTTACAAAAAGCCAGCAGATTCTCAATACCATGGATGTGGGCCGGCAAGGTGTTCCATAGTTTGGCCGCTAACAACCAGAAGGAACGGCCACCTATGGACAGAGTTTAGTACGTGGAACCTCCACCAAGTATTGCCCCAAAGAGCGCAGGCTCCGGGTTCGCCTGTACCAGGTCAGCAATGGGCGTAGTAGAACCGGTGTCCCGGTTTTAAGGATTTTAAAAGCCATGACAAGGGCTTTAAATTTAATCCACGACACAATCGGGAGCCAGTGTAGTATTCCAATCGTTGCTCTAGCAGATCACCTGCGAGGGAGCCCAATCAAAGATCTAGCTGCCAGATTCTGGACTCGTTAAAGTCATAAAATCTCGGCTTTATTCGCCCCTAGGAACAGCACGCTAGCATAGCCCAGGCGAGAGATGATCGTGGCTTGAACTATGAGCTGGCGAGCTGTTGGCTCAAAGTACTTCAGGATAGATTTTAGGCCTCTTAGCAAGCCCACGCAAGTAGCTGCCACTCTCTTTGTGTGGGACTGAGAGCTAAGCGAGGCATCCATCCATACTCCCAGATTCTTCACTAGGGGCTTGGGCGTTGGTATAGTACCCAGCGATGCCGGCCACCAACGTTCATTCCAGAGGGCAGTGTTTTTCCCTGCCAGCAGAACCTCAGTTTTACTGGCATTAAGCTGCAGGCAGTTCTCAGACATCCACTGGGCCACTGCTGCCATGCCATCTCTAAACCTCGTGGCAGACACCGATGGCCCTTCAGCTACAGTAATGACCAGCTGTGTATCATCCGCATATGATACCAGCTCAAGGTCCCACTCTTTAGCCACGACCGCCAGGGGTTGCACATATAAATTGAACAATGATGGACTAAGTGCCGAACCTTGCGGAACTCCCTGGCCGATAGAGTGTGACTGAGAAATATAAGGTGGTGCCGAAACCCGAAAGGATCTCTCCTTTAGGAAGGATCGAAACCACTGTAAGACAGCTCCCGTAATCCCAACCACCTCCAATCGGAGCAGAAGGATCTCATAGGAAACCGTATCAAAGGCAGCGCTGAGATCTAGCAGAATCAGCGCTGCACTTTGACCGGCATCAAGGATCAGCCTTAAATGTTCAGTAGAGGCAAGAAGGGCGGACTCCGTGCTATGGCCAGGCCTGAATCCATTTTGCGACGGATCCAGAATAATATTTTGGCTCATGTACTCAGAAAGAACATTTTTAACATGGGCCTCGGCAATCTTGGCCATCCACGGGAGAAGGGAGATTGGCCTAAAGTTTTCGGGTTTGGAGGGATCTAGTGAAGGTTTCTTAATGATGGGAGTAACTTGTGCCTGTTTCCAGGCTTTAGGAACTATGGCAGTTGAGAAGGACAGGTTGAGTATTGCCCCAATCGGCTGTTGAAGGTGCACCAGGGACTCCATAAATTGCGCCGGTCTCATAGGATCAGATGGCGAGCCCGCTTTCATTTTCCTGCAAAGTTTGACTAGCTCTTCTCCAGAAATCTCTGGGATAGATGTTAAAGTGGTGTCTCCCGCCCTGATGTCTGCAAAATCATGTAGGCCAGGAGGGTGCAGCAGGAAGGTCTTATAGATATTAATCACCTTTTCGATAAAGAAGACAGCTAGTTGTTCGCATTGCTGTGTAGAGGATATCTTAGATATCCTGGATCTAGAGTTCTTTAATTCTTGCACAATTTTGAAAATACATTTGGTGGGATTCACGCTGGATTTTATTTCCTTTGCATGGGAGGTCACACGCGCAGAGCAGATCGCCTTGTGATACACCTTCATTTTTGCCAGATAGGTTGCTTTATCACCCTCTTTGTAGTCCCTTCTCCAAGAGCGTTCGGCTCTCTTGCATTGCTTCCTTAGAGCTCTCAGGGTATCATTATACCATGGGTTTGAGATGGACCTGCGCCCCCTAGTCCATTTGACAGGAATGAGCGCATCCAAACCTTTCATAATCCAGTCGCAAAAGGCAGTATACGCCGCCTCCGGGTCAGCTAGATCTTGAAGGGGAAATGCTCCTAAAGAAGCATGGAAGTCCTCCAATTTGAGTTTGTGCCAAGGCCTTTTTTGGACTCTGTACACCCCCTTCACCAATAAATTCTCTGGGATATCCATGTTGATTTTGACAAAAAAATGGTCCACCAGCCCATAGGCTTAGGCGCCTCCCCTTTCATAAATGAAAAGTTCGAGAACACAGGGTCCAGATTATGAGCAGCCAGATGCGTAGCCTTGTTAGTCAATAAATCTAGCTGGAGGGCGGCCAGGTCCGCCAGTAATTTACAAATAGTAGGATCCTGGGTTTGATCGAGATGGAGATTCAAATCTCTCAGAATAGTGAAATTGGTGGATCCCAACACAAGAGGGTTAACAGTTTCCAACAGAGCCTCAATAAACTACATGGCAGGCCCCGGAGGTCGGTAAATATACAGACCCGAGAGTGTGAATTGTGCACGAATAGTAATCTTAAAGCGGGCACATTCACTACCACATAGATCCTCCTTGACAAAAGAGCAGGGGTATTGGGCTTTATAGATAACTGCGATTCCACCCCCTCTGGTATTCCTATTGAGTGTCTCGATCAAATATCCCACGGGGAGAGTGAGGTTCACTATGCCTGCCATGTCCTCATCTCAAAGCCACGTTTCGCAGATAAAGAAGACATCAAGAGATTCTTCCTCAATAAGTGTATATACCTCCAGATGGTGCTTGGCAAGTTATCTGACGTTTAGCTGAAGTACAGTGACTTGAGTGTATGTCTCCAAACTCCTAATGACACTCACTCGGTCCGATGATGGGACAGCAAAATTACAAACGGAGCAGGTCAAACCTGACAAACCCAGTTGGTTTTGCAGTGTCCCACATTCCTCCCTACCAGAATTCATAGCCAAATGTACCTCTCAGTCATAGACAATATGCTCCTGTGACGATCGACCAGGGGGACTGGCCAGAGGCGATGACCTGGCGATGACGGGCGCAGACGGGCTTGCCTTTGGCGCGCCTTCGGAGCGCCGCCGGTGCGCCCGCTGCGCCTGCCCGCTGCGTGGACGTTTGGTGGTGGCCATATATAGAAGGGAGAGGGGGGCGGGCATCTAACAAACAACTATACCGTCACCCCCAAACAGGACGAAAAAATGGCGCTCGCGTGAATCCCTGAGCAGCTCCTAGTTGGCTGGAGGTTTCGCGGTGGCAGTGCGGGAGGGAGTGAAAGTAACGTGGGGTGAGCAGCACTCAATTTTTATTAAGACACACAAAGTATAAAATTTGTAATAGCCCCGGGCACCACAAGCTCTAGCTACGCCTGCGGGCTAAAGACCGGTGATGGAATAAACCCGGGTCTGTTGACTGGGTGTGAGTGTTTGATTAGTTCAGATGCTCTGTCCATCACCACCCCCTTTCGTACCACCCTGAATACTTCATCTTCATATTTAGAGAAGTAGATGATGCCCAGCCCATCCTGCATACCTTGTTAATGTCCTAAACTCAACAGGTAGGCTGCCCTCTGGTGCCTTAGGCTCATCAAAGGTCTACCCTTCATCCATTTCTTCATCCATGCAACTTTCAGTTTAGCATGAGAGGAAGCTCCATGTCTCCTGTGATCTTCTGTAAAGACGTGTTTCTCCAGTGCACTGTATCTAGTGGGATGGAGGGTTCTAGTGAAACCATGTGCTCGAGCTTGGGAAGGCCTGTAATATTAACGCCTTAAATGTAATACACTGTATCCAGGCATTTACAGATGTTCAGTGGGGGGCAACACATATGCATTTTCAGGTCAAGTCTGAGCAGTGCATGCGCAGCTGTGCGAGGCATGTTGTGTTGACATAGGGACTTGAATCTCCGCCCCCTCTCCACTCACATTTTTCATTGGCTTGTGTCACTGTCTCTTAACGCGTTTTAAAGTTTTCATAGCACTCGTTTCCAATGCAATATGTCTCACATTTGTGAGAGTTGAAGCTGTTGGCATTGTAAATGACAATGCCTTTTATTTATCTGTTTTAAAAACAACACATAAATAAAAGGCATTGCCTTTTACAATACCAATAGCTCAAACTCTCATAAATGCGAGACCTATTGCATTGCAAATGCTTGTTATTATTTTGCAAACTGATAAAATCAGCAATGTACATCTTAGACAATCTCATATTATGATCTTTTGATTATCATCCCCCCCCATCCCATCCGAACCTCTGTGCTCATTGACGATTCCCATGAGCTCCTCCGTGGATAAGTAGGGAGATACATGCACAGAAGGGGTCCCTTGGGCTTGGTCTAAGTAAGCATGTCGAGGAATTAAAAAACTGGTAGAATACCAAACTCCCATGAACCCCTAACCCCCTTTCTCCTCTTCCCTGAACCAGTGTAATAAGTGTAAGCCTCCTGAAAATCTTACGTAGGTGTTGTCGTTTAAGAGGCGGATCTAGGGACGTCTTCTGCGGGTTGCATATCAGTGAGCCGAAGGAGGCGGAGATATTTGGGGCGTCACCTCATTCATTTTCAGTGCCAGTAGAAACAGCAAGGGGAGCCTTATTTTCCTAAAAGACTCTGTGGAGTTCGTCAGATTAGCGTGGATACGTTCCATGCCTACGATATACCATAATTTATGTAACCATCCTGAGTGGGTCGGTTGTGTCTGTGTGCCCCATAGTGAAAGGATATGTTGAACGGTTGCCTCCATCGCTAGGCCCATCTGCTTTCCTTTAATCAATTTCAGGTGATATGTGAGTGGATTAGGGAGCCCTAATAATGTGTAGGCAGGGAATCAGAGGATTTCTGTCTCAAATTGCCTGTCTATGTCGTCTAGAATAGTACCCCAATAGTCCATTAGTTCCTGACACTCCCAAAATAGATGAGTCAAGTCAAGTCAATATTACTCTATTCGGTTACATATAAATAACCATAAAATCACATAATAAAAACATTAATAAAATATACAGGGAAAATATCAATATTTACACCAATTAACATGGTTCTGCATACACAGCAAAATGTCATTGTTGTAATTATCCCATCACAAGCGTTTTCCTGTATTTAAAAACATTTTTTAAATAAACAGTAACAGAGGCTATGATGAATTCTATATCTAATTGTTGGAGAGCCAAAAAAGCTGTGCGACAGAACCTTATGGCAAGTGTTTTTAAAACCGGCATGATCCCGCTTTTCTCTGAACGGAGGAAGATCTACAGAAAAATAGGATGTGTATGGTGGACTGATCAGAGACGTCGATGCACGGGCATTTACATAGCTGTTTTGACCAGTCATTAATCGTTGGAAAACTTAATGATCTATACAGAATCCCCATGCGAAAGCGCATCAATAAAAATCTATCATAGTCGTACTCGTACCGTAACTTTACTCATTTCAGCACTAAGTCTCTGTTCGCTCAGATAGCTTAAACATTCGTTCTTGAGATCTTTCCTAGAGAACCTTGCCATAGTGGGCGGATCATCATAAAATTCGCGACGGCCTAAATTGTATAAAAACATTTTAACATAAGACAGCCATCTAATGTTTTCCACTCCATCCAAGCCCACGCAGTCTTCTAGGATCCCACTGTTGTCCATATCCTATGCCACAACAGAACAGGTTGATTTTTTATAGTATCTTCCAAATATGGCAAACCTAGTTCTGCGTGGCATATGAAGGAGGAGGTACCATTGGGGACCATTAACAAAAATCTCAGAAACATATTTTCGGCTGCCTGAAGAGAGCTTACTTCAGCATACCCACATATACCCGCTCCATATGATGCTACAGTGACACTTTTCGCCTTATAAATATTTAATAATTCCACTGTGGGAAGTCTGCTGAAATTCGAGAGTGCAGATAAAGTTTTTATGTATAATAAGATCCTTGTTTTTACAGCCTGCACCCATGACCCCGTATGGTCAAATAAAATTCCTAAATAGGAAAATATCTTATTACGTTTTCCCTCGATAAAAATTGATCCGTCTTAATGCATCCTGTTTCACAGATCATAGTAAAAGTTTTAGTTGAATTATTAGTAAGGCCCCGTTTTGTCATAAGGTTCGCAAAGCTGGTTACAACTCTTTGAAGTCCTAGAGGTGTACGGGCCATTAGGACCGCATCGTCAGTGTATAACAATGCGGCGATAGGGCATTTACCAGCCTCTGGCAGTTTCTTACATTCCTGGACTAAAACCTTTTCAAGATCGTTTATCTATAAGGTAAAAAGAAACTGAGCGAGGACGCAGCCTTGCCTCACACCACGTCTCACATTAAGGTAGCCCGTGCATTCTTCACCCACCCCGAATCATACCCCGGCCTTTGCCCCTACATATAACTCTCTTAAAAAGGAAATTAGAACTTGTTCCACACCGAGCTCCTCTAAAATCATCCATCATTGGTTGTGCCTTACGCAATCAAACGCCGATGATAAATTGACAAATGTCAAATACAGGGCTCCTTTTTGGCTTTAGTATATTTATTCATTATAATATCTAAATTAATGCCTGGCTCAATTGTGCCTAGCTTCTTACAGAAGCCAAACAGCAAATTACTTGTCACAGTCGTGTCCTCCGCCCAATCCTGAAGTCCATTCACTATGACCCGGCCAATAATTTTCACAGTTGAGTCCAACAACGATATCGGACGAAATAAATACTTGTGTCAGCAATGGGCCCCATAAGGTGGTGTTAGCTTTGAAGATGCCAACAAGGACACCGTCAGGCACTGCTGCCTTCCCACCCATACTTGAAGCAATGGCTAAATTTACCTCATTTAACTCAAAGTGGAGCAAATTTTCTTGATCCCTAAAAGAAATACCTTGCTCCAACGTAGTAATTGTATTTTCATATGACCCTGAGCATAACTCATGGTACAACTTGGAGAAGTGCTCTATCCACTGATGCTCTGGAATTGCCACCTCAATTGTTGCTATATCTTGGTCCCTCAGAAATGGTATATTAACTGCCTTCCAGAAGGTGCTGGGATCTCTTGAACTGGAGGCTTCACGCAAGGCTACCCAAGGCTACCCATGCATCTGCTCTTAGCATATCTCTTTTCCCTTTCAGAGCATACGTATACTCTCTCCAGGCCTCTCTGATCTTGTCCATATCCATTACTTCCCTATTTAAGGTATTCTTAAGCTTTCTACAGGCCTTAGTACAGTTTGAATCAAACCACCCTTTTTACCTTTGATTCTTTTTCCTAGTATTTACATTGACAGTAAGTGCCCTCTTAATATAGTCTGTGATATGAGTAAAACCATCGACAATCCCCTTTGGTGAAGTAGCATCATCCAGGCAGGCCATAATATTGACATAACAGATCATTACATCGGCCATAAAATCTTTGGGTTCCACTTTATCCCAGCTTAAGGAGTAACCGTTTTGCCCAGATAATAAAATATTCTCCATTATGGGGTTAGCTATACTGGTTTGAAAACAGAATAAAACCTATTATAGGAAAGGTCTGCAACCATTAAAAATAGGGCAAAAAGGAACAGGTGGAGTACTTAATGTATTGGCAAAACCCAAATCAAATTGAAAAATTATTTCATTTAAACTTTCGCCAAACCTTGTGTGGGGTAAATGGGAAAAGGTAGTCTCCTTATCATATGTAATTCCACAGTTCCCAAGTGTCAGCATAACAACAAAGAGAGGTATTAAAGTGGCCCCCCCAACTTTAATCAAATCTTTACTCCCTACCTCCTGCAAATATTACAAGTGGGAGCATATAGTGCTTACAATCCCTTCAAGAAGGTTAGGCGGGACATTATAGTAATTCACTAATATTACTGGGTAGCTTTCATTTACCCTTAATCTAATAATCTGATAAAAACAATCCTCAAACAGCATGTCATTTTTAAAAAAATTTGCTGCATTAGAAATATCGGTGCATAGCCCCCTTTAGCCCTGCCATGTAGAGAGGTTATCGCAGGTGAATGTAGGGTTTTATAGCCGGCAATATGAATTGGATCGACCACCCAGGTTTCCTGCAGACTTATGAGATCGAATTTCTGAATAAACTCCTCCCACAGACCATTTGTCACCTTTGATTTCAAGCCAGCAATATTCCAGAACATAAAATTACATTTCCCATTTCCTTTGTCACAAACATTGAACTCCAGAGTTTCCTCTGTAGTTGACCTCAAGAAGTTGTCCTCCATTACGGTCAACAGTTTTGGTACAGGCATAATTAGACTTACATCATTAATAATAGCAGTATTTCCCCCTCCAGGAGCTTTCTAGCAAGTCTATATCTAATGTATCATCACATGCAACAGTATCATGTAGTCCGAGTGAGTCAGCTCCCCCAATAAATTTCTCAACCTCACAAATCGTTAGTACTTCTTCCACAATACTCATGTTAGGGACTGGGACTACCATAGAATTCTCAAATATATTATTCAAATACATTGTTTTAATTTCATAGTTGTCCAATCCCTTCTGTCAAGCTATTTCTTCCAAGTTGGGTAGAGCGTTGAAACGAATATGAATAGGTATACCATATACAATACTGTGAATTATCATTGGTACCACCATCAAGGTGGCTAGGTTTATAAAAATATCCCAGTGGGACAACATTAATCTGGTCTGTTAGGATTGGTCTGCTTCCTACCCTACTCAATATTGACTGAATTAAGTGTGGGATCTTGAAATTTATTATCATTTATTACTCCCCCTTCCTATCCAGCCTACCCTTCTTGCCATCTTAAACTCATTAAAGAGTCTATCCGTTAGATCAGTCCTAGACCCAAGCCAGGATAGCGCTTAGTTTCTCAAACTTTCACATGGCTCAACCATCCCCTTTTGTAGCCTAGGAACATTAGCAAGTACTATGGTATATGGAGTTGCCGCCGGGGGTAAATCTATAAATGCCACTTGTTTTTCGAACTCCAACACATCCTTTGCTCTCCAATCTTCCGTTACCTTAGGCCCTTCTATCTGGTAGTCTATACTTCCTTTACAGAATTTGGTTTGAGGTTGCTACGTCCAAATTCCACTTCCTTTAAGAGGCTGCACACATGGAATATGTAAGTTTGAGTTAATACTAAGTTCTAAATGAGTGTGTGCTCTTTGGGCACACTGTATGTCATTTGTCTCAGATGGTAACTTACACCCACTATGACACTTAAATAGAGCCTCTTCTATAGCCCCCAGTCTTCCAACTATTTTATTTAAAGTTTCCCTCAGATAGATATCAAGAGCTTCCAATTTACTACTCACTTCTTGGACTTCAATCTGAGTGTGGGCATCTGAGCTAGCTAACGCCTTTCCCACCACACATTTTATTCAGTGCAGAGGATTGTTTTGAATTTGTTACTACAGGGACCTTTGAACTGGTCTTTCTATTCTGCTTAACTAAATTATCTGGATTTCTGGGTTGTTTCGGGGGCATTTGCGGGTTACTTTCAGAGTCACTGCCTATGACGTGATCCAATATATTCACAATACATCCATTACTACGTTCTCGGCCAAAACTCCTTCCGATCTGATTTTCAATCAGTACCTTATCATTGACACTAACAGTTATGGTGGGGCCCTCTACTATATTATTTTTATCTGGGTTCATAGCCTCCTCTACTGTTGAAATTTGCTTACCTATTGCCACCATCGCACCTGTTAGATAATTCAATAAAGATAAACAGGGATATTCCCCAGATTTACTCTGCTTTTTCTTTGGTATAGTTGATGTTTTTCTCTTCCCAATGTTGACCCACTCGCACGTTTAGTATATTAATAAATATAGAAAGTCTCCTCAATTACTAATACAGGACTCAATCATGCCTGATCCTACGTTTCATACAATATAATCTGTCACTATTTACACAGAATACCTCGTTATTACAACTGCGCAGCCAGTCAGTCAGTGATCCCAGTTTTCAATACGTTAAGCACCGATATATGATGGGGGAAATCCCTTTATTAGTTTGTGCAGTACAGTACCTATTCGGGAAATAGTATTGCAGCAATTAACCAAGAGCCGTGGCCCAGCCCAGCCTCTTCCGGGCAATGACGGGCAAGGACGGGCCAGCCATTGGCCCAGGCTTCACCCAAGGGTGCCCGCACTCTTGCCGCGCCCAAGGTAGCCCTTCCGTTGCTTTATGCGCCTGGCTTGGCACGAGGATGATGCGGCTCCAACCGCGAGACTGCACTGCCCCCTGGGACTTGCAGTCCTGTCCGGTGGCGGTCAGCTGTGGTTGTATGGTGGCCAAATGCAGGACGAAATGCAGGGCCGGGCAGTGGTGGCTGCACTTGCAGCGTGACGATGTGGCGGCAGAGTTCAGGGCAGTAGATGAGTCAGTGTACCTTATTCATCACAGCTCCACCAACAGGTCAGGCTTCGATCCTGATTTCCTTTATTCAGTCGAGCTATAGTCAGATACACTAAGTGGACACCTTCACTGCTGCCTCCCTACTAGCTGTGTTGCGAGCTGTGTGATTAGCAAGAAAATATATTTCTCTCCATTCTCTTTCGGTTAGCTCTCTCTTGAGTTCCCGCTCCCAGCGACTCTGCCCCGCCGAGGGTGAAGAAGAAGCTGGTGGACGCAGCATACTATATAGCTCAGAAATCATCTTTTTATCTGAAGCTTTTGTTATGAGCCATTTCTCATACGTGGTGAGTTTCCTTTGGACCGACAGTCGTACCTCTGGGTGTAGGAGCCAGTGACGGATTTGGAAATATTGATACCGTCATGGTGGAGTGATGGTGTAGGACTGTTGCACTTCTGCAAGTGTGAGGAACTCGTCTAAATCGAAGAGGCGCCCCACTGATTTGCAGTCTGTCGCCCTCCATTGTGGGAACGCTCGTTCATCGAGCCCAGGTGGGCAGTCAGGATTGTCTAACAGAGGTGTCAAGAACGAGGGGAAGGACGTAAGTCCACGTGAAACTGCCACCGTATCCCAAACCCTAAGCATCGTCCTTGTGACTGGGGATCTCCCGACGCTTGGGGGTCTATCGGGTTGCTTTAGGAAGGGCACTTTGCACAGGGAGAGACCCGCGATCGACCGGTCCTGAAATAGCTACTGTTTATCAGACTCAGGTCTGTTCCACTCCACCAAATGTTGGAGCTGTGATGCTCTAAAGTATTCAAGGAATTTCGGGATACCCAGCCCTCCCTCGTTGGGGTCTGAAGGACAGGTCTCTACGCATACAAGGGCGTGTCCCTGCCCAAATGAATTGGTGCACCACCTTTTGTTTCTTTTGAAGGATCCATGGTGGGGGCCAAGCCTGTATAGTCTGAAAGATGTACAGGGCTTTGGGTAGAGTCTTCATTTTAATGGCTGCAATGCGGCCAAAAAGCGACAAGGGTTGTTTTTGCCATTGTCGGAGGTCCCTCTGAATTTGGGAGAGGAGATTGGCATAGTTCTGTGAAACCGTCCTGAGAACGGAAGAGGTCAGGTCTATCGCTAGATAGGTACTTGTATCGCAGGACTGAAGCTCCCCGTATCGAGGCCTCTCACACTCACGTCAGTCTGCTCCACTACCCAGATGTAAGACCATGGATTTCCCGATATTTACTTTAAACTCAGAGACCCGACCAAAGGCGGTCAGCTCCTGTAGAAAGCTGGTACCGATTGCTCAGGAGACTCCAGAGTAGCCAGGATATCCTCAGCATATAACCTCACGGTATGACGTTCCCCCCGAAGGGGATACCTAGAATGTTGAGGTTATCCCGGATTCTTTGTGCTAGGGGTTTCACATACAGTGCAAAGAAAAGTGGTGACAAAGGGCACCCCTGTCTCGTGCCCCTTTGTATCTCAAAGAGACCAGAGGCACCCTGTTTACCCTGATGACTGCTGTGGGTCTGTCGTAACAGCTCGCCACCCAAGCTCTGAATCTTTCCCCTACGCCAAAGTGGATCAGGGTTTTATCTAAAAACCCCCAGCGGACTCTGTCAAAAGCCTTTTCGGCGTCGACCAACAAGAGTAGAGCATTCATGTTAGTGTGGTGGGCTTTGTCTATCAGGTGTAATATGCGCTTAGTGTTGTCGGAGCCTTGATGATTAGAAATAAAGCTGGATTGATCAGGTTCAATAATCCCGGAAAGTCGCAGGCCCAGTCTTGCAGCCAGGACTCCCGTGAACAATTTGAGGCCAAGGTTAAGAAGGGAAATCGGGCGTTATGCACCTCATTGGGTCACATCTTTTCCAGTTTAGGTATGACTATGATGTCAGCAGGCAACATGTCCGGGGGAATGGTTCCAGGGCCTTGAACGGTGTTAAAGAGCTGTGTTAGAATCAGAGCTAATAGTCGGCAGAAGGCCTTATAGAAGCCTGCCGGAAATCCATCAGGGCCTGGCTACTTCAGTAACTTAAGACGAGAGACCGCTCCAATACCTTCCTCAATTCTAATGGGTTTGTCTAGGGTTTCAGCTCCCCTAGTGTTCACTGCTGTTGTAGCGGCTCCTTTAAGGGACGTTTCCACGTCGTCACCTGGCTGCGTGGCTTTACCATATAGTGTGGCGTAGAAGTCCCGAAAGACCTCAGCGATCTCTTCGTCACCCTCAACCCTCTCCCCTGTGACATTCTGGAGGGCCTGTATTTTGGTTCGCTGAGCGTGGGCGGCTCTGAGTGTGTTGGCCAGGAGACGACCCGTTTTATCGCCTCCTAAATAGTAAGTGTGCTTCAGCCGGAGGGCTGCGTATTCAGCCCTGTCCAGTTCGACTGCCGACAACTGTGCTCTGGCTGCTTTTAGTTGACTCCACAGCCGAGGTACGCAAATTCGCTGGTGTATTCTTTCCAATTCCAGCACCCGGGCGGTAAGGAGTTCCCTTTTTTCTTTACGGTCTTGGGCTTCAGCCGCGGAATTGGCAATAAGTTCTCCTCTTACCACGGCCTTTAGTGCCCCCCAAAGTGCCGACAGAGGCATGTCTGGTGAGTCATTTGTTGCGTGCTAGTTTGGGATACATTTATGCAATTGTTGGATAACCCCTGGTCTAGAGAGCAAGGTTTCTCTAAGTCCCCACCTCCGGGGGGGTCTATGAATCTTTGGTATAGAAAGAGTCAGCGTCATTGCGTCATGATCTGATAGGGCTGCCGGGATAATGTTCACTGTGTCCACCAAAGTACCGACTTCTCTGGACCCTAGAAAGAGATCTAGTCTGGCATAAGTGTGATGTACCTGAGAATAAAAGGAAAATTGGATGAGCTGAGGGTGGGCTACCCTCCACAAGTCTAGCAGGCCCCTGTCTCCCAACCATTCCCTTCCTGTCTTGGAGAGGGCCCCTGTTTGGCCATAGCGCTGACCTGAACGGTCTAACTCCACGTCCATGACCAAATTTAGATCTCCCCCAACCACTACTCTTCGTTCGTGTGACCCCAGGACCTCTGACATTGCCATCTTCAGAAATTGTTCTTGTCCCGAGTGTGTAGCGTAGATAGAGACCACCAATAAGGAGATGACCCCACCCAAATTATGTGGGCCAGTAGCCGGCCTTTTATTTCCACTGTTTTGCACCCCACCTTACCTTGGAACGATTTAGCTATGAGGATGGCCACACCTGCTTTCTTATTTGGGGTGGAGGAGTAAAACTGGTGGGGAAAGGCACAAGATCTCATACAATGCCAATCTTTGGGGAGGAGATGAGTCTCCTGTAGCAGACATATGGACACCCGTGAGTACTCCAAGTAGGACAGATTGGCTCTCCTTTTAATATGGTTGTACAGTCCCTTCACATTAAGGGTGAGTATCTGCAATGTGGACTTTACCGTAATATTATTGGCAAAAACATCTGGCTAAGTTGGATGGGTAGGCCCCCTTATCCACCTGACCCCCCATAAGTTCTCAACATTCGTCGTTTGAGAGTGTGTGCCCCCAAAGGGACCCCATCTTGTTTAGCACACTGGCCCCCCAGCCCATTCCCTCCCTAACCCAACTTGGAGACCCCAAAGTTCCATTACGGTCCATTGCCCATGGTACCAATAAGTGGGCATGTGGTGAGTAGAAAATCAAGGTTAGTGTGTGGTCCAATCATCCCAGGCCCCCTGCCCCCCCCATCCTTGGCGATATCAATGCTTATCAAACCCTGTCATAGGAATCATGAGTAGTCCGTCGCAGTGGTTTCTTTCTGGACTGTTTCAAGAGCTGCCAATCTTTATTGTGCTATAGTGTTCGAGTTTGGGCGTCTTTCTGGGAGGGGTGAGCATCTACGGCCCACTTTCTGCCAGTCGTTGCTCGACCAGGTCTGCGTTTGACTGTTCTTACGGGGCTCGATGTTCCAATCCAAGCAGTGAACAAGTATCTTGAAGAGATCGGAGATGATGAAGCTTGCCGTTCAGTTTAAAGATCAGATGGAAGGGGTGGCCCCAGGAGTACACCACTCCTTTTTCCCTCAGGTGAGCAGTCACTTCTCGGAAAGCCTTCCTCTTTTGCAGGGTGATGGAGGCCAGGTCCTGGTACAGGTCCACAGAGTGCCCTTGATAAGTTATGGGTTGTCTCGACTGGGCTTCCCACAATTTTCTTTCTTTGAGAGGAAAGTCTGGTAGGAAGGCAAGGATGTCCGGAGAGGAGCTGGGGCCCATCTGGCCAGCCTAATTCTGTGGCTCCCCAAAATGTTGCTAAACAATCCCTGTAAATAGTGGGCTACATTCGGCCCCTCCGTTTTCGAGGGGACTCCTTGGACGCAAATGTTATTTCGTCGTGGTACAAAAGCGGGTGGTAATGGATGGAGCATCTGAACCAATCAAACACTCACACCCAGTCAAAAGATCTGGGTTTAATCCATCACCGTTCTTTAGCCCACTCTGCCACCCCAGTTCAGACATGGCTATATGCAAATCAGTCTGACCCTGTGCCTCATGGGAACAGTCCAGCCCGAACTGCCAAGCCATGCCTTCCCTGTACCGGAAACAAGCTTCCGAGGACCGGTTTCTGGCATTCCAGCCGTCTTCAGCCTGGCTTGCTTGAATCCAGTGGCAAAGTGAGCAAGGGACTCACGTCTGAGCATACCCTGCCACACTTATGGCAGCCAAAAGTGGTACAAAAGGGGGTGATAATGGACGGAGCATCTGAACCAATCAAACACTCACACCCAGTCAAAAGATCTGGGTTTAATCCATCACCGTTCTTTAGCCTACTCTGCCACCCCAGTTCAGACATGGCTATATGCAAATCAGTCTGACTCTGTGCCTCATGGGAACAGTCCAGCCTGAACTGCCAAGCCATGCCTTCCCTGGACCGGAAACAAGCTTCCGAGGACCGGTTTCTGGCATTCCAGCCGTCTTCAGCCCGGCTTGCTTGAATCCAGTGGCAAAGTGAGCAAGGGACTCACGTCTGAGTTATTTTGTCGTAAGCGGTTCTCGAGGTCCTCCATGTGTGCTTGCAGATCTAGTTGTTGATCACGCTGACGGATCACCTCTTGTTGGAGTTGTTCGATTTCTTCTCCCTTGGTTACCTCTTGGTCCTCAATTGCTGCGGATCTCCTGTACTTCGCTCTTCACCTCGTCTTTAAGTGTTTTGAAGTCCTTTCTGAGAACGTTGAAGAGCGACTCTGGGAAGGAGCGTGTAATAGAGACCTCTCCGTCGTCCAGACCCGCAGGTGTTTTCGGACTAGTGGACATTCTACTTTCTTTGTCCCCGGGAAGGGGACCTTTAGCGAGCATGTCTTTCAAAGATCTTTCTCCTTTCTTCCTCATCGAGGCCATCACCGGGTCGTTTGTCAAGGGGGGGGGGGGCAACCCCAAGAACCCCACGATGGAGTTGGCTGTATATCACTCCTCCTTTAGTGGAAGACGAGTTAAATTCCGTATTATCCGGTAGCTGATCACCATCGTTTGGCTACATTGCCTCCCCACCTCCGTGTTCAACCCTCAATGCAACAGCCCCCTCGTTGCACCCCGTCTGTTGAGGAAGACCCTCTTACGCTGGTAGTGTTCTGGGGTCTCGGGTGGTCGTCTCCTAGTTCACTCCCAGCGCAGGACCCTCTTGTCGCAGGTGTGGCCCCCCCTGGTAGGCGGGTGTAGTCAATGCTGACTGTCTCCGGCAGCCGAAGGCTCTGCCCGAGTGTCTGCCCCCTTGCGGCAGAGTCTACCCCTCTCTGACAGCCACCCACTCTCGCCCAGTGGCCAATCTTGTGTGTGTGTGGCCACCCCGTTGCTTCTCTACCTCCAGAGTGTTCTGGTCGGATGGGTGTTCGGTGTCCTTGTGGCCGATTCTACGTTCTGCCACTAGTCAAGTGCTTTGGTTGGGTGACAGTTCCCCCGCACTTCTCTCGGCCCAGAGAGCCCTTGTACATCGCTGTAGGCCCAGTTCCGAAATATATCTTCGTTGCAGTCTCTTCTTCCCTAAGGGATGTCAACGGCCCCACATGACGCCTCCTCAGTTTTGCTCAAGCCGACCTCAGTACTCTGTGTCTGCTCACTGTGGAAGATGTTGGCAGCAGTTCGATTCTTAGCCTCTTGTCTCTCTCAGGGGGCCATACCAAGTCTGCTCTGTGTTCCGGCACTACACAGCTTTCATCTTTCCAGTAGCCGCTGCTCTCTTGGCACCAAATCCACTTTGCAGGGACTCAGTTGCGTTGGGCCTTCCATGCCTCCCGCTCTGGTCGGCCTTTGCGACCAGCTTCAAGGTAACTTGGGTCAGGGGGGCCCGCTGGTAGGACACACTTCTCCATTGACGTTAGGCCCCGTAGACAGCAGGACCATGGCTCTTTATGGCAGCGCTGGGGGAGCCTCACCGCCGGCTCCCCTATGCGTCTTCCCCCAAGGCCCCCCTCTCTCTCCTCCCAGCGTCTCGTCCCAGCACCAGGCGACTGCCCTGGCCGGGTAAGTGCTTCCCTTTTGCTCCACCACTGCTCTGGTTCCACCTCAGCCCTCCTCACCTCGTAGTTCTGCTATTGCTCCTCAGTCCGAGTCGCTGGCGAAGGCCCGGGCGCAGGGCCCACCACTTTGTCAACCACCAGCAGTCCCAACATCAAAACCACAACCGGAGGCCCACTAAGCAGCCCCTTGATACTCACCCGGCGTCAGTTGTGATGGGGAGACTGCTTGGGGCGTGTTCGCCGCTGGAACCCAGCTCTGCTTTCAGAGGAGTCCCGCAGAGAACCCCAGAGGCCTCAGTGCTCCCCACGTGTCCAGGCACCCTCTGTCTCTGCGCTCTCCGGGTGGTGAGCCGAGGAAGCCCTCCTTGCTCTGTCCCCTCCTGCAACTGCTGGCATTGGGAGGCTACCACCCGCTCCTCTCCACGCCGGAGGCCGCTCACGCCAGGCCCCCGCAGCACACCTCTTGAAGACTCCCCACCGGCTGTTCAGTCTCTGTAGGTGGATCGCTAGCTTCGCTCCCCACCGCCGTCCGGCCAAATGCACGCTGTGAGTGCTATTTTCAGGTATCCGGTTACTGAAATGTGATTCTGTCGCCGGCACCCCCACTCGGCCCACTAGGGGTCTCAGGGTGCCATCTCAGCAGGCAGGTTATTCTCTGTGCCATCCAGGTGCCATTTTCTCACTTTGTGGCCTGTTTCTCCAGTCCGTCCAAAGGCGCAAAACAGGACCGGAGCACCCGATATTCCCATGTACCAGGTCGCCTCTTCACTGGCACTAACCTTGCCGTTGCTGTTGGCTATCGTGCTGGTGTTAAAAGCTAAAAAATGGCCCGGCGGGAAGGCCAGGAGTGAGGCGCCCCGGAGACGTGCGACCTACTAGATCGCAATCTTGGCCACGCCCACTCTGCCTATTTTTTCAAATAGGAATCCTACCCTTTCTGGAACGCGTTGTGTGCACATAGTACTATGCGCTGCACTAACTTAGTTTTTCTATTATCAATTCTGCAACCTGATTCATATTTCACTAATGAATGAAGAATCAGAGAATTTTAATCTTTAATTAGAGAATAAAACCCTTTAAAACTACTCAAAACTCATTATGTACTAAAATATTTATTTGCCTGTGTGTATGAGGGAGCTCTTTCAGTCAAAATAAAGTGGCAAAGATTCCTCACCTTGAGAATACAATTTGGGAGGAAAAAGGGTAATTGTAATTAAAGGTAATTGTGTCACATTTACTAAATTTTCCAAACAGAGATTACAGCATGATTTCCGTGCTATTACTGCTCATCCCCCTACTCCCATCACCCACTTTCCTCCTGTTTTACTTGTTTCATCATCATCATCATCCTCCTTCATCCACCTGTCACACCATCTTCATCACCTTCTCTCCTTTAGTCATATTTTATCCACCACTTTCCTTTGTCTTTTTCTTTGTTTTGTTTCTCTTACTCTTGTTTTTTCTGCCCTCACACCCTCTTCTCATCACCCTCCAATTCTCCTCTTTCTACCCATCAACCTTTCCTCTTGTCAAGATTCTACACTGTGCTCTGCCTCTTGGTGCCATATTTCTATAAACTGTGGCACTGGTGTTTTCAGGACATTTGATGACATTATCTGGAAGTTTCCGTGAGTATTTGGAGACCTCTTAGAGTTGTTCTAGGTTCTATTCAGGAGGAGGTCAAAGACTACACTATTTGTCTGTGAGTGTCTGCAATTTCCATGTCTGAACTGGGGTGGCGGAGTGAGCTAAAGAATGATGATGGATTAAACCCAGATCAGTTGACTGGGGGTGAGTGTTTGCATTGTTCAACACTCTGTCCATCACCCCCTTTGGTTTTGCTTTGTTTGCCCTAAGTTGGCAGGGCATGCCCAGACGTGGGTCCCTTGCTCACTTTGCCACTGGATTCAAGATAGCCTGGCTGATGAGGGTGATGAAACCAAAACTGTTCCCAGGATGCTTGTTTCCGGTCCAGGGAAGACATGGCTTGGCAATTCGGGCTGGACTGCTTTGATTTGCATATGACCATGTCTGAACCGGGGTGTCAGAGTGAGCTAAAGAATGATGATGGATTAAACCCAGATCAGTTGACTGGGGGTGAGTGTTTGCATTGTTCAACACTCCGTCCATCATCCCCTTTGGTTTTGCTTTGCATTTTCCTTGTCACAGACCCAGCATGCGGAGGGTGCACGTCTCGCTTTTTACAATTGTGCTGATTCCAAAGAATGGGTGCACTCTGTGAGGCCGGTGTCTGTTCCCTTTTGTAAACACTTTATAAGGCTGGTGTCTGCTTTATTACTCTTGCAGCTTGTTCTTTGTAGAAGACCCTGCATGAGGCTGGTGACTGTTTGTTGCAACAGACTGTGCTTAGGGCCAGTGCTTGCTCTCTCGCGCTGTTTCCTATTTCATTGTCAAACACTCTGCATCATTGCTGTGGCTGCCTCTTACTTCCTGATTTTTTAGGCTGCTGCCCCCCCCCTCTCTCTATCTGCCAGGTCCAAGTTGCTAGCCCTGTACTAGGATAGTGTTTAATCTCCCATTTAGTCTGCCTGTTCCTTGGTGCAGACACTGATGGAGATTGCCTGTTCCACAGTGTGGCCCTTATTGAAGGCTCCTGTAAGGAGAAAGTGGCTATGCCCTCGTTCCTTCTGCCGCCCTGTTATAGAAGCTGTCTGAGGGGTGGAGCCTGTTCCTGTGGCAGACACTTTAACATAGTGTTGCCTGTTTTCCTGATGCCTGGTTGCTGTGGACCTGTGTCTTCTCTCTTGTAGCCGGGTCTGGTGGTTCAGTGGACTAAAGCAGCCAATGCAGGGGCGTGTGTTCGACCTCATGGTCACAGGTTCAAATCCTGGTGGCTCCACTCAGTCTTTCATCCATCTGAGGTTGATAAAATGAGTACAATTGAGTTGGGTAGCAATAAACATCTGTTATTCAGCGCCAAGAGACCTACAGGTAATCATGCTCTTTACAAATACATGCTATGTTATGTTTTGTGCCTGTATGGGACTGGCCTCTGCTCTCTCTGGTTATGACTGCCTCTTCCATGGCACAGGCTCTGCATGAGGCTGGTGCCTGCACTTTCTGGGGCTGCTGCCGGTTCTCTCTCACAGACCCTTCAATGGCTGTAGCCTGCCGGTCACAGACTAATGCCTCCTCTTCTCTCACTGCCTTTGCCCCATTGTAATGTGTAGTAATAGTAATGGGTTCCTTGAAAGGAAATTGATATAAAAAGACAGGCTCTGAGGCCGTCTTACACACAAAACTCCTGCAAGTAGAGAGAGGGGCATCAAGGATTGAGGACATGACTTGTGACATCTTCAGGGCCAATCTAGATATCTGTTTTTGCCCTTACACCTAGACTTAGACTGTCCTTGACATTTAATATGGATATGAGCGCCTTGTAAACCTCTGTCTGGATGTGTGTGCCTGGTACCTATGGTCTGGAAACACCTGGCCGGTACCTACAATCTGGACTTAACATCAGTATATCTGTGGCTTGGATTGGTGCGGCTGTTGCTTCTGATTTGGGAACCTGTGGCTAAACCTTATAAGTGTGTCTGCTGATTAAGCAGTGAATGTGTAGCTGGTACTTTTAATCTGCACGTCTAGATGATCATGGGGTGATTATTATTGTATGAACAACTACACTTTACAGATCTACAGTTGTCACTTGTGTGCTTTGCTCTTCACAGATGGAACTCCTGGACTGGCTGTGCCTTCTGAGGGGAGAAAGAAAATACATTTTGGAGTCTAAACTCCAGGAGGAGGAGAAAGATCACACCCTGAGGGTGAGTGGTGGCTGTGAGTCCTGTGGAGTTATAGATCTGTCATTGTGTATGTTCAGGCTGGTGCTTGTGCCTTTGTAGGTTAGAGATGCAGAGAGGCCAATGATTCAACCTCAAGCCTAGGTCGTGCCTCTACCAGGTAAATGTACTGGGCGGGGAGTCAAAGAATCAAAAACAAGCATTTACCTCCCAACCATTATGTAGTAATCATATACCTACATGGTCTGTGTCAGAGTGAGTATGCATGGACCATAGGCATCTGGCTGGAAGTGTGCATGTAGGTGTGTGTCTGTTACGTGCGTGCATGTGTCTGTTGGTATGTTTGTATGTGCATAGTAACAAAGATTTTTGCATGTATATGTGTGTGTGTGTTTTTGTGTGAGTCGAGTCATTTCTTTGTGAGTGTGCACTTTCATGTGTGTCTCTTTGTACCGGTCTCTCTATAGTTTTGTGCTTGTTCGAGTGTGGAAGGATTTATGAGTGCACATGTGCATTTGGGTGAGCTTGTGCACCAGTGGGTGTGTGTTAAAAGGGTCTGGAATCATCTTGAGTGAGTTTGTACATGCATACATAAAGTTC
Source organism: Lissotriton helveticus (assembly GCF_964261635.1). Taxonomy (NCBI): domain Eukaryota; kingdom Metazoa; phylum Chordata; class Amphibia; order Caudata; family Salamandridae; genus Lissotriton; species Lissotriton helveticus. The sequence goes on from NC_136063.1 coordinate 89,387,377, forward strand.
CACAATTTCCAGAATACCAGAATTAGAAACCTAACCATCGAATGAACAGGGATTCTACTGAACTTGAATGGCTAGTCCTCCACTGAAGGTTCTCAGCTTAAATGTGAAAGGGCTTAACAACCCTATTAAGCGCAGGGCTGTCCTGTCCTTTTTAGAAAACTCAGGTGCGGAAATTTGTCTGCTCCAAGAAACTCACCTACTCTCCAAGGACTGGCACAGGATGCGCTCAAGGGCATTCCCAATCCAACATTACTCCTCATTCCTAGAGAAGAAAGCAGGGGTGGCCTTACTGGTGGCACGTCACTTTAAGGGGACAGTAGGGGACAAAGTGCCTGAAATTAGGGGGAGATTCATAGCCCACACACTTCACATAGGGGGGCTGGACATGGTTGTAGGCTCTCTTTACGCTCCAAACACCAGGCAAGAACCATTCCTCAAGGGGGCACTAGCAGACGCACTGCAACCTAATGTTAAGGCGATACTGGTGGGTGGAGACACAAACCTGGTGATGGATCCCAACATTGACAGGTCCGGCCACCGACAGGGGTTTGCCGGGGCGATCACACAGGAGGGGAGCCACTGGATGTCGGAGGAGGGGTTCGTGGACTTATGGCGCAAAAACCATCCCGTCACCCCGGGATACACTTTCTACTCCCACGTACACCGCACATACGCACGCATTGATCATTTCTTCGGCAGTACGGACGTGTCTTCCTTGATAGGTGATGTGGAGGTGCTCCCGGCGGCGTTGTCGGACCACCATGCGCTTTTGCTGCGCATGCAAACCCCTATAGTCACTCAACGGAAAGGTAGATGGCGCCTCAATGACGCCCTCCTGCAACACGAAGGGGTGACGCAGAGGCTTCATGACCGCATCACAGAATATCTACAGACCAATGACACTCAGGAGGTTTCCCTAGCTGCGGTATGGGGGGCACTTAAGGCGGTAGCGAGGGTGGAGCTGATTTCGGTGGCCGCGGCAGAACCCAAGACTCGGAAGGAAAAGAAGCAATCCTTGTCCGCACAAATGCTTGAACTCGAGCAAGCTCACAGTCGGACCGGGGCTCCCAGGATATGGAGACAGCTTAAGGCGATCAGGGCCCAACTGAAGGACTGGGTTTTCTAAGACCCAGCGGTGCCAGGGATAACACCTGAAACCTTCGTGGGTAACCTGTTCCGGCGTACAAATGACAGAGACACGGGACACTTCCTCCGGCGTCAAAGATTCAAGGTTTATTTACTGCAGGGAACACAGAAGTCACGAGAAGTACATAGCATGTAAGTTCACGGAGTCGGATTCGAATTGTATCTGTGGATCGCTCTTTTTATACAGTTTTTCGTCATAGGATAACATGGCAGACAAAAGGTTACAACCCGGTTCCCACAGTAAATATCATAGGGGGTCGCTTTCATGTATTCAGGGCCCGGAACATAATTACAGTAGCATTTGGCAGTTCCCAACTGTAAAAGTACATCTTCCCACCATTAGTGCATTCCGTTCGGCTGTAAACGAATCAAGGAAGAGACAGAAACAGGTGCAGAGGAAGACGAGGATAGCGAACAGATCGAAGAGAGCGTAAAAGGGGTGGTATCAGGAAACACAATTGCAGGGATCAAAGGAGACGTGCCTAATGAATGCACAACTGAGACAATAGACCGGCACGGCAAGATGAGCCTCGAGCGGGGCCATCTGCCTTACAGTGTCATCCCCCTCATCATAAAGACACCCTCAAAGGAACACGTGTCTTACGCAAGAGTTTGGGAATCCCAGGGTCACGAAGCGGACAGCGTCCGTTCGCTGGCTACTTGAGGGCAAGAAACAAAATGGATGCCATATCTAAAATGGAACCCGTGGGTTCAGATGAAGAAACCCACGAAACAAACGAACGGTTTAGGCTAGCACAGCGAAAATGCGTACACCCACTAAACTCGTCATTTGCGGTTCATAGATACCAGACTCAACCATATTCGGGTGAGTCGAAAACACCACTTACAATTGTCACGGAACCTCACAGCTCGCCAGTTTAGATCTGGATAGAGCAGAATACGCAGGCCTGCGACTGCGCCATACGTACTATGTGGGGGGGGACAAGACAGGGCGCCTACTAGTGAGTTGCATCAAGGCTAAGACACTGAGGGCGAAAATATCCTCCGTCCATGCCCAAGATGGGACAGTCACCCGGAACGATGTCCAAATAGCAGAAGCCTTCCACGGGTTTTATGCCTCGCTGTGCATGGCGGAACCGCTGGGCAAACAGACACCCACCGACATTTATCTCCGTGACATGGAGATAACACCCCTGGATGAACCCACCAGGGCCTTCCTCGAAGCTCCCATCAGAACCGAGGAGGTCATCTCCGCGATCGCGCGTCTCAAGCCTCTGAAGGCCCCGGGCCCGGATGGCTTTTCGGCCAGCTTCTATAAGGCTTTCTGCCCCCAAATCGCACCGCTATTAACCAGACTCTTCAATTCCTTCCAGGGCAGGGGCTCTATCCCTCAGGACATGCTGGACGCTGACATCGTAGTCATCCCTAAACCGGGCAAAGACCCATCCCAGTGCAAAGCATATAGGCCCATCTCCCTCCTTAACCTCGATCTAAAACTATTCACAAGCGTGCTGGCTGCCAGACTGGGCCCGTGCCTACCGGGAATCATTGAGCCGGACCGAGCGGGATTCATCCCCAATAGACAGTGTGCGGACAACACCAAGCGACTGCTTCATGTCATTGATAAAACCCACTACAATGACTCCGAAGCGGTCCTCCTGTCGGTGGATGCCGAGAAGGCGTTCGACAGGGTGGACTGGGGATATCTAGATGCCGTCCTGGCGCGCTACGGATTCGGAGACCGGTTCCGCACGTGGGTTGCTAGCTGTTATGCCGCCACGCAGGCCAGGATCTCGGTTAATGGGGTGCGCTCGAGACCCTTAGACATCCAACTGGGAACCAGGCAGGGGTGTCCTCTTTCACCCCTGCTTTTTGCTCTGTACATCGAGCCCTTAGCTCAACGAATCCGAGACAACAAGTCCATAACGGGCGTCCGTTTTGGCGGGGAACAGCAGACCATAAGCCTGTATGCAGACGACGTCCTAGCGGCCCTAGAGAACCCCTCGACATGTGTACCAGCTTTCCTGTCAGAAATAGAGAGTTTCGGGAAGGTATCGGGGTTCAAGATGAACATGGAGAAATCCCTAATCTTTCCTCTGGGTCAGAATGCAAAAGCATCGCGGCGCGGCCACCAAACATATGGGGACCTTCGAGTTCCGATGTCCATACCCTACTTGGGCATCTCTCTGACCCAGAGCACAACCCAAACAGTTGAGGGGAACTATACGGCTTTATTGGCTGCCCTCAAGGGGGACCTCGCAAGGTGGCGCCGTCAACCGCGTTCCTGGCTAGGACGAGTGGCAGCGGTAAAAATGACCCTGCTCCCCAAAGTCTTGTACTTATTCCAGACCATTCCGGTAACACCCCCGATTGGCGTGCTCAAACAACTGCCGGACTCCATCACACACTTTGTGTGGGCAGGTAAGCGTCCACGTCTACGCAGAGACCTAAACACGCGGACTACAGCGGACGGTGGTCTCGGCGTACCTGACTTACTTCGCTACTTTCATGCAACGCAACTTCGCTACCTCCTAGAATGGAGCAGGCCTGAATCGGAAAAACTGTGGTTATTTCAAGATCGAGCCATGGGTCAGATGTCCCTATGGAAAATCCCATTCCTGAGACGCAAGGACAGGCCCTCATACCTCAAGAAATCCCCCATTACGAGGACAGTAATGCAGGTATGGGACAAAGTAGCGGTACCGAAAGGCCTTACAACATTCCCGTCCCTGATGTCCCCCCTGTTTGAGAACCCAGCGTTCCCTCCGGGACTGGCCCCCGGGTCTTTCTCGCAGTGGCGGGAATCAGAATGCAAAGCAGCCGGCGATCTCTTCGACCCCGAGGGCTGCATGCAAATTCGCACTTTGCAAGACTGCTACACACTCCCACAAATACAACGCTTCCAATACTTCCAGATCAGACACTAGCTCACAGAGAAGGATGTGCAACCTCACGTAAGCAGACCCCTAACAGACTATGAAAAATGGCTCCACACGAAAAAAACGGACAGACACGCAATCACTGACCTATACATGATGCTTGGCCCACCTCCCCCTGCTGTACGTTCGGCGGGACAGATTAGATGGGAACGCGAACTGGGGCGCTCCTTCACAGATAGGGAGTGGCAGGACATATACTTCAGGGCTCATCACACCGCCCGCAACGTATCCAGTAAGGAAGCAGCGGTGAAAATAGTGTACTACTGGCACCTCACACCGGCACGGCTTCATCAAGGCAACCCACGCAGGGACCCTGGGTGCTGGAGGGGGTGCGGGCAACAAGGGACACTCACTCACATCCTATGGGAAGGCACAGAGGTTCAGGGGTGTTGGGAGGAAGTGCTCAAGAGATTCCACACGCATTTTGACACCAAAATTCCCCGATTCCCGGCATACACGCTCCTTGGCCTTCCCAACGCCATCACGTTCCCTCTCAAATCGATCAGGGGTAAACAGATGGGGCTAGCGATGAGGGCAGCCACCCAACATATCCTATCTCTCTGGGGCACCCCTAGAAAACCTACCCACACGGGGTGGCTCCATCGCCTGTGGTATATCATGAGCATGGAGAAGATACAGGCCTCCCATACCCAAACACGGGACACATTTCTCGATACATGGCAACCCCTCGTCTCTCTCCTATCAGAGGAGTTGAATGAAATCACCTGCCCAAAGTACCTCAAGGTGCTCAGGCTTCCAGGCGACTTCCAAGGGGAACCTCGATCACCTACCTGAACGCCACCTATCCTACCGGCACTGAGGGAACTGGTATCAGCGCACTTACCACACCGGGGAAGGGGGAATGGGAGTGGGAGGAGGGAGGGAGTGGGGAGGGGGTGGGATGGTTGGATGTTCATGGGACCGGATTAGCGCCTCACTTCGATTGCGGGGCCTCCCCAGCTCTCAAAGACACACTCTACGCAGCTTCAGTGGGCCCCGCCAGCGGGGAGAGGCGGGATAACTGTTCTTGGCAGGGCGACCACATGCACGCCCGTGTTGTTGATGTGTCCTATGTCTATTGTGTTAAAACTTAAATAAAAGATTTAAACCAAAAATATCTAGCTAGTGAGCTAATATTTTATTCCAGCTCCTAGTCGGTATGTTTTCAAACAAGAGGTAATACTAGACCTAACTGTAATGAGTATGGCGTCCCAAGTACTGGGTCGACAAGTTTTGAGCTTTTGCCTAAAGCTCTTCTTCAGGACCACACGAGGGCCAGCCCCATGCGTACCACTCACAAACAATCCAGTGAATAGAAAACAATGGGGTGCACACCTAATGTGTGTCCACCAGATATTGAATACATACTGTTATGCACTGACATGCTGTATTTTTGTTTAGGCAGAAATATGCCTCATGATCTGCAGGGGTAGAGGGGCGTGTAGTCACACCTTTAAAGCACTCCTCTTAGAAAATGACCTAATGGTACCCCTGGAGACTGCATATTTGCATGCAGCCATGTGGGGAATGTGTATATACATTTTTCTTTGTGTATTTATACTTGTTCTGCAGTCATAATCTGAGCTCCAAAATATCAACATGAATAAATCTTGATTCTAGAATCTTGACTGCAATATTGATGACGTGTACTCAATATCAGCTTGTAATAAACTACAGAATATGCTTGGAGATGGCAATGTGTTATTGTTGTCAATATTGTGTTGTTGACCGTTTATTGCTAAGATTTGAGCTTGGTGACTTTTATGGGGGTGAGATTCTGAGCTTAAGGCTTGTGAAGATGCAGGGTCAGTTTTCTGATTCTAAGGGCTGTTGGATTTATTTCCTTGGGTAAGAGATGTACGCCTCAAATCAGTTCTAACTGGGAATAATGAAATTTACTGATGGGGCTTGTGGAACATTTGGACCAGCTGAGAATCACTATCAGTGATTATTTCCACTTCTTAATCAGGTTAAAAGAAATGAGATCCAATGTCTGTGATTGTTTCCTCCCCCCTGATGGGTCTTGTGGACCTGGAAGACCAGCTGCGACTTACAGTTATTATTTTGTGTTTTGATTGGTCACACGTAATGCTTCGATCAGCTGTATCCGCCACCAGTGATTATTTTTGGTTCTCCATGGGGCTTGTAGAGCTGATGGATAAGTTGAAGTAAACTGTTAGTGAATAGTTCCAGCTCTTGATGAGTTTAGAAGAACTGATCCAACATCAGTGATTGTTTCCTCTCCTAGATGGGCCTTATGGAACTGGAAGTCCAGCTGAGATCAGAGAGCAGAGGCATTTCCTGTTCTTAATAGGTCTCAGGTAATGCTCAAACAGTTCAGATCCACCTTTGGTGAATATTTCCAGATTTAGGTGAGTCTAGAAGAACTGTTGGAGCAGCGGAAAACCATCGCCAGTGATTGTTTCATGAGGCGGGCTGGTGCACATCATGGGAAACACTTAAAACAGTAATTAGAGGAATAACCGAATCCTATCTAGACCACAAACACTAATTAAAGACAGAGACGTTGGCAATCCTAAAACAAACATACTCAAACTTGAATGTGAATGCCTGTCTAATAATGAGACCTCATTAATACGAAGAAATTCCCACCGATAATTGACATTAGGCACCATCCACTTGTACCATCCACTAGTACAACACCCTTACAAATCCACTGGTGGTTCTCCGAGGTGAAGATTTAGTTGGTGATGTTCCAGATGAGCTCTTTTAACCTATAGTTTCCAGGGAGTCCACTCTTTAGTTCTTTTTCAGCAAGATAATCCACAGGGCTGTAGTTTCAGATGGTGCAGTCTTCAGAGGTCAGGCCTTAGAAATCTTTGCAAAAACAACAATTGATGGACAGAATGCAGAACAATGTCATACATTCACCCCAGTACAGAGATCTGGGCCTAAATCCATCGTTTTTTTGCACTCCACACCACCCCAGTTCAGACATGGCCATATGCAAATCAGCCTTGACCCTGTGCCTCATGGGAACAGTCCAGCCCGAACTGCCAAGCCATGTCTTTCCTGGACTGGAATCAAGCATCCTAGGACCGGTTTCTGGCTATCAGTTGTCTTCAGCCAGGATAGCTTGACTCCAGTGGTGTGGAGAGCATGGGACTCACGTTTGAGCATACTCATCCCACTCGGGGTGACAAATGCAAAAACAACAATTGATGGACAGAATGCAGAACAATGTCAACATTCACCCCAGTACAGAGATCTGGGCCTAAATCCATTGTTTTTTGCACTCCACACCACCCCAGTTCAGACATGGTCATATGCAAATCAGCCTTGACCCTGTGCCTCATGGGAACAGTCCAGCCCGAACTGCCAAGCCATGTCTTTCCTGGACTGGAATCAAGCATCCTAGGACCGGTTTCTGGCTATCAGTTGTCTTCAGCCAGGATAGCTTGACTCCAGTGGTGTGGAGAGCATGGGACTCACGTTTGAGCATACCCATCCCACTCGGGGTGACAAATGCAAAAACAACAATTGATGGACAGAATGCAGAACAATGTCAACATTCACCCCAGTACAGAGATCTGGGCCTAAATCCATTGTTTTTTGCACTCCACACCACCCCAGTTCAGACATGGCCAAATGTAAATCAGCCTTGACCCTTTGCACAGGGTCAGACTGATTTGCATATGGCCATGTCTGAACTGGGGTGGCAGAGTGAGCTAAAGAATGGTGATGGATTAAACCCAGATCAGTTGACTGGGGGTGAGTATTTGATTTGCTCAAATGCTCCGTGCATCATCCCCTTTTGTATTGCTTTGTTCGCCCTAAGTTGGCAGGGTATGCTCAGACGTGAGTCCCTTGCTCACTTTGCCACTGGATTCAAGATAGCCTGGCTGATGAGGATTATGAATCTGAAACCCATCCCAGGATGCTTGTTTCCGGTCCAGGGAATACATGGCTTGGCAGTTGGAGCTGGACTGTTCCCATGAGGCACAGGGTCAGACTGATTTGCATATGGGCATGTCTGAACTGGGGTGGCGGAGTGAGCTCTCACCCATTTTTGGCAGGAGTTAGCCCAGTATTTTAGATTCATTATACAACTCTGTCAATATGGAAGCCAATCATCTAGAAAAGCTGCATACGATTCAGTTAGCAGGTCATGGGACCCAGGGGCCTTTACTCTGGCTCAGGTTGTAATAGAACCCGCACTTCCTAAATCTATATGTCACCACCCAAGAAGGCTGCATCCTCACTGGTCAGTCTAGGTGCCTTATCCACCGAGACATAGTTATGCAATGCTTGAGAATCAGGAGCATCCGACACAGCAAATAGCTGTGTATAATAGTCCCTGAAAGTTGCTTGTATTTCTCCCTGTAACTGGTTGCTTCTCACCATTTCCTATCATTACCATTGAGGAGCCTTTCTTATAGGATTAGCTATATATGCGAGCAATCCCCAGCTTTATCTCTTTATTTCTGCTCCTTGGTGATGTAGCTACGATAATCGCATCCTGTTAACGGGTCTATGATTCCTAATAACTTATCTCACTCTTCAAGCAACTCATGTCTGGCAACCTGGTCTCTCACAACCATTTTCTCTAGCTTACATAAGATGTTCTCTTGTTTAAGAGTCTTAGGCCAGATGTGCGAAGGCCTTTGCCTTAGCAAAAGGTTTGATTAGAAGAATGCAAAAGGCACTTTTCTACGTATAAAACCCAAATTGCTATTCAGGAACAAGTTGCAGAAACACAGTTCGAATTTGCAACAACATACCAAATCTATATATGTAAGGAGCATATTTTGGGCATCCCTCTGTCAGTGTGCAACCCTGTGCCTGGGCCCTTTGAATTGTCTCACCTCCAGGGGCTGCGCACAAACTATTCTGGATCGGAAGCAGTATAGTCCCTTGCCAGGACTTTGTTGACCCTTCCCCACTGGACCTGTTTCGCAACCGAGGTGGCAATTGGAGGCAATAACTTAAATAAAGTAGTCCAGTTTTAGATAACAGAAACTGTTCTACTTTATAAAGCTTTCCTCAGAATGAGTGCAAGTACTGCACTTAGTCATAAGCAAGCTAGCAAGTAAATGAAGTACAGCAAGATGATTATTACTGTCATCGCTGTCCTTTATCCTCTGTGGGATTAGAACCCTATGAATGTTTGCATTTACAATATTGCCTCTCTCATCTCTTATGTTCTTGTGCTATATTTGAAACTATAGTGGGGGGCTGGTTTTGAGAGGTGGGCATTGTTTGTTAGCAAATGCCTGGAGCATTATTGAACTCTTTGTGATTTACGTAGAAAACACATTGGTAGTTGGTGCAGCAACATATACCCTGCCATGGTGCCTGTATGTAGTAGACAGCAAGATTTAATACAAAATTGGGCAAGATTCTCCTTCGTAGAATGGGGAAAGGGTCTCATCTTAAGCAGGAGAAATCAATCAATCAATCAATCAATGTACTTGTAAAGCGCGCTACTTACCCGTGAGGGTCCCAAGGCGCTGAAGGGAGGAGTGTGCTGCTACAGCTTGAAGAGCCAGGTCTTGAGGAGTCTTCTGAAGGTGAGTAGGTCTTAGGCCTGCCGTATGTGGGTGGGGAGGGTGTTCCAGGTCTTGGCGGCGAGGTAGGAGAAAGATCTGCTGCCGGAGGTCATTCTCTGGATGTGGGGGACAGAGGCGAGAGCGAGGCTGGCGGAACGGAGCTGGCGGGTGGGGTTGTGGAAGCTGAGTCTGCTATTCAGGTAGGCTGGTCTGGTGTAGTACAGTGCTTTGTGTGCGTGAATGAGGAGCTTGAAGGTGATCCTCTTGTTGACGGGGAGCCAGTGTAGGTTTCTCAGGTGGGGGGTGATGTGGCTGCGGCGGGGGATGTTGACGATCAGTCGGGCGGAGGCATTTTGGATGCGTTTTAGTCGTCATAGGTGTTTGGCTGGGATTCCTGCATAGAGTGTGTTTCCGTAGTCCAGTCTGCTGCTGACGAGGACCTGTGTCACCGTTCGTCTTGTTTCGGTCGAGATCCACTTGAAGATTTTGCGGAGCATTCGGAGGGTGTTGTAGCAGGAGGAGGAGACGGTGTTGACATGCTTGGCCATTAAGAGGGAGGAGTCGAGGATCGATCCTAGATTGTGTGCGTGGTCGGTGTGTGTTGGTGCTGTTCCCAGTGTGGTCGGCCACCAGGAGTCATCCCAGGCTGAGGGGGTGGATCCAAGGATGACGACCTCCGCCTTGTCCGAGTTCAGCTTCAGACGGCTGCTCTTCATCCAGTCGGCGACGGCCTTCCCTTTAATTTCAAAACATAATTTACTAAATTAGTGCGGTGCTCTCATACACTCATCCAATAGGGATTAAGACAGAAGAAACAGTTGCATCTGCTCACTATCACAGTAACTCTCTCAAGTCTGATCGCGTGATATCTAAACACTTCTTAGACATGTACCAGCATGTCAGGTCTTGGTTTTGTGCATAACTTGGTCATTTCAACACAGTTGTGAGTAAATTCAGTCTCATCCTCCTCATATGTATTGGGCATCAATTTGGCAAGGTTCAGAACATTACAATGCCTAAGGGCCTGTGTGGCCAAAACGCATCTCTCATGGCGGGTTAGGCGGCTGTTCGTTAGCTGCTGCATACCCTTCTTGGTCAGTAGGATCTTAATTGAATGTGGTACCATCACTATCAATGGGTGACCCATGACAATTCCCTCTGTTTATTGGATACTCAACATAATCGCTGCACCCGCTTTGAGATAGCAAGGCACACAAGTGTTAGTATAAAAATATGTATGTATTACTAAACACTCTATACTAATCTCTTTATGAGATTTGAGCACAAGTTACACAATATTAAAGCACTAGAACGGCAGTAAATAGAACAATACACAGTGGACTCCAAGGGGAAAACACACAATATATTAAGAAAGTGGTATAACAACCCCGACTTGACTAGACACAGTGCCTAGAGCAGGTAGAATCGCTGGGACCACACAAAACCACCCAAGGTAGTGACACAGGGGTCCACGGAGGACGCGTGCAGTGTGAGAACACAGATGCGAGTTCCGTACAACTCTATGGGAAAGGCGCGGTTGGATTTTAAAGATTAAGGACACTTAGGAGAGGACTTCAGACAAATCCTTTGGAACAAAGAAGGTTCTAACGTAAGGGAGGTAGCTGTTTGTCGGAATTGGATTCAATCAATCCCCCGGGGACTACTATGGGGAAAAGCATTATCAGCTCAACAATCGTGACTGTGTTACCCTCAGTGGGGGCTGTGGTTCGGGATGATGAGGTTGAAGGCGAGGTTGAAGAAGACTGCTCTGCCGAGGATTCTGAGTACGAGTACGAAGAGGGAGAAGAGCATGAGACAAGGGGCGGAACTGCTGCAGAAATAGCCAAATTAATGGCAGATCAAAGGGGCAAAGCTAAACAAAGAAAAGTCCAAAAATAAGAACAAGAAAGGGAAAAGAACGCCAGCAGAAGGTCTATCCTTAATTAATCTTGCTTCAACTACAAAAAAAAAATCTTAATTTGGATAATAGCCCCCTCAGAAAATGGATACAGGCTAAGGGACTAGTGAAGAGTATGACTCTTCGACTCTCAGGCTCTGCCCTTTCTGCTTATGAATCTCAAGAAAAACAGTTGGGCACTTATCCTTCACCCCAAGCTCATTCTGCGCCGGTGCCAGTATTAGCCCTCGATGTAGATTCTGTCCTGCTCTCGAACCCGACCTGTCTAACAACTAGTTCTACACTGGTAATCCCCCCTGTAAGCCTTGAACCATCCTGCCATGGCCCCGACACATCTACTTATATGCCTTCCGACTCTTCCTGCAATATCATCCCAGATGGCTCTGAGGAAAACTGCTCTGAGATGTCCCCTTTTGAGGTTATCCTACGTACCTTAACTAACCATCGTGCTGAGGGGCAAGAACATTTTTTGCAACTACGGGGGGGCAATACCAAACTTCAGAAATCACTGACTGAAATGACTTCCAAGTTAGGCGGGATATCACAGGAAATAGAAGAACTTCAACAGAGAGTAGTCGGTATTGAAGAGTGCTCAGCCCACACCGAGACTTCACTAAAGGAACATGAGAGCCAGATTCTGGCACTACAGTTGAAGGTCGAGGACTTGGAAAATCGTCTACGCCGATCAAATTTGAGACTTTTTGGTGTACCGGAGGGTGTGGAAGGGTCAGATGCTAGGGGATATGTGGAGGCATTACTAAAGAAAACTCTACCTGATCTAGCTGACTGGGATTGGGACTCTCAGGTTCAGAGAGCCCACCGTCTCCCCCCATTTCAGAAGAAGAGAGATAGTAAATACCCTAGGCCTTTTATAATTTACTTTGGGATATTTTCTTTTGAGGGAGGCAGTAGCTCTTAAAGCACGCCCCAACTCTCCTATAAAATATGAGAATATGTCTATATTTGTTCGCTCAGATTTTGAGCAAACATACGATGGTTAGGAGATGGAGACAAAAAAAAACGAGGGAGAGTGGGTGGCCCGACAGCCCCGTGCTACTGTGTTCTGTGCTGCCCTTTGAACGGCATGAGTGTGCTTTTCTCTTTGCCAACCCCTCTCTGATAAATAAAAGTGCTATTAAGCTGTTGTACTAAATAAAAATTGTACAAGTAATTATGCCACAGGAACCACTGTTCTTTGGATAAACACATTACCCTGGTTCCGTCATGAGTAGGGTCTCCCTTGTTCTCTTTTCTCACCCTTTGAACAGCGGCAGGTAAGGAGGGGGCTCCCTTTAGTTCTGGGCTGAGAGAGAAGGGAGGTGGGGGGTGGGCCCAGGTTCTCCGAGGGTCGGGTGGTTTGGGAAGGGTTCAAATATCTAAAAATTCAGCACATTATGATAAAAGTTTAAACTTGAAAGGGTTGCACTGTTGTTTTGTTTGTCTATTTTCATTGCTTTATAATATACAGTATGGCATAAGTGATTTAGATTATCCACAAAAATGCATACATTAAAATGTGTAGCGTGGAACGTAGCCGGCCTAAATAATAAGAATAAAAGAAGACTCATACCTGAAGAACTAAGGCTTTACAATTCTCAGTTAATTTTTCTATCTGAGACACACATATCGTATAAAGACAGAAAATTACTTAATCAGCTGGGCTACGAGGTTATAGTTTGCTCTTCTCAAATGGTCTCTCTAAGGGGGGGTTGCTATATTAAAGGATACAAGATCTAGAATTGAAACGATCAGATCTGGCACCGATAAATTGGGTCGATGGGTGATCGCTCAAGTTTGTATTGGTAATTGTAAATATGTACTATGTGGAATCTATGGCTCTAACAGGGATGAAGCTTTTGTTTTTGATGAACTAAATGTGGAATTATTGGGTTTGGAGGGCTAACTAATCATGATGGGGAATTTTAATTGCATTATTGATTACAAACAGGATACTACTAGACCGGGGACTTTTCAACGCATGCATAAAGTTAGGGCTGCCATTTTAGATTTAAGCAGGGTACACAATGTTAAGGATGTATGGCTCTCTCTTTATCCTGATATTCCTGGTCATACGTTTTACTCAGCTTCCCATAAACTCTGTACGCGGATAGATATGGCTTGGGCAACAGATCTAATTATTCAGAACAGTTTTATGGAAATCTGCCCCCGGGTGTCCTCGGATCACAACCCCATTTTACTAACCTATAGCTATTATGAGGGTCAAAATAACACCAGATTGTTTTCTTTCCCCCGCTATCTACTGACAGACACAGTTTATATCTCTCAACTTAAACTTCATTTGTCTGAGTTCATCAAGATAAATCTTCATACTGCCTCCCTGTGTTTGGGACACATGTAAGGCTAGTATTAGAGGCCATGCGCAACAATATATTCTTAAACAGAATTCTGAACGTCGGAAAGATAATACAAAATTAATAGCAGATATTAGAGAATACGAAATTTTATTGGCTAAGGCGCTTTGTTTACGATCTACCAATATTCTAGAAATAGAACTAAAACTGGGATCATTAAAATCTAATCTGAAAACCACTTTAATGGAAAAAACGGTGCCAAAATGTTTAAGACCAAAATTGTGTGCTATGAAGGAGAGGATAAGATCGGTAAGTTATTGGCCTATAAAGTAGCAGATGACAGAGCCCAGACTCGTATCAAATGTATTAAAGGTACAAATCAAACTATGTATAATCAACCGGCACAGATTTTGACTCAATTCAGAGATTAGTATAATACTCTCTACACTCTGGAGAAACAACCCCTTACATCTGATATATTAAAATACCTAGAAAGTAATATTAAGGGAAAATCTAATTTACCAGGCTCAGAAGATCTCTCGGATGATATTACCGAGCTGGAATTGAGACATGCCATTATATCTCTGCCAACAGGGAAAGCTTCAGGGGAGGACTCAATTCCTTTGGAAGTATATAAAATTTGTATAGAAGAAATAATTTCTCTTTTTCTCCTTGTTACACAGCATATAGGGTTAACTGGGAAAGCCCCGAACTCTTGGAATATAACAAAAATAATTTTCTTTTAAAAAAAAGATAAGCCGGCGGAGGAATGTAGGTCGTACAGGCCAATTTCTCTGATCAATTCTGATACGAAGGTTTTCGCCAAAGTGTTGGCAAATAGATTGGCCCTGATTATCCCTGGGATTGTTAGTGAACAACAGCACAGCTTTGTACTGGGCAGAGATACAACAACTCACATCAATACAGCTATCACAGCCTTTGACATTGCAGAAACTGAAGACTCCCCACTCGGCATGATTTTATTAGACGCCGAAAAGGCTTTTGACCGAGTGGGGTGGGATTATCTGTGGTCTGTGCTGTCTTTCATTGGTCTCAGGGGTAACATAGTCAGCTGGATCCGGGCCTTATATGATCAACCTATGGCTAAAATCAGTTACTCAGGTTTGTTATCCTCTGCTTTCTCCATCGCACGTGGCATTCGCCAGGGGTGCCCGTTATCTCATTTGCTCTTTTCAATCTCTATGGAGTCATTTCTATCAGCACTCCTGGCTCAACCCAAGATAATCCCATTTAGTTCCGGACCCCATTGCTTGAAAATTACGGCATACGCGGACGACATCGCGGTATATTCATCAAATGTCACATTAGCACTAGAGGGTATCATGGTTGAAGCAGAAAAATTTGGCAATGTCTCTGGCTACAAATTAAATACGAATAAAACTCAGATAGTGGTTAACTATAAATTATTGGGGGAACTATGGGGGCTTGTAGGGCAGCTAATTATCTGGGGGTTAAAATCTCATCTAAGATTAGTGATATAATTCCCATTAACTATGATGTGATGGTCAAATCAACTAAGCAGCTTTTTAAAAAATGGCACAACCTACCATTAAATATTATAAGCAGAATAAACTTAATTAAGCTGAAGATCCTGCCGAAATGTCTTTATCTTTTCCGCTCAATTCCTTTGGCACTGAATAATATTTTTTTTAAAAAGCTAGACGGAATATTTAGCAGCTTTATTTGGGGCTATAGGAAAGCTCGAAAAAGTTTATCTTCATTAAAAGGATCTACTGATTTGGGAGGTCTTTGCTTTTCAGACTTTAAACTTTATTTTTGGGCAACTTTTATAGGGCGCCTTCATTCCTTAATTAATCCTGAGCTTAATAATTTTTTTTTATACTATAATGCTGAATTTAGATGCAAGAATGTTTCTGCTTAGATTGAACGATCCAAATTTTTACAAAAGAGTTAAATTTAAGACAGCTCGAGACATTGCTAAGATCTGGTTTGGTACGATGCTTTTTTGTAAAACCTCTTTTTATCACTAAAAATTGAGGCTATGGATAACCCAGGACTTCCGGGGATATTTAATGATAGTAGGGCTAGTGTTTGGGCAACCCGCTGTATTTTAACCATAGGGGACATGTATGGTACTTACGGCTTTTTAGATTTTGAGACACTAAAACATCAGTATCATCTGACAGAATCTATGAGGTTTAAATATATCCAGATACATGATTGTCTGATACGCGGATGAAAATTTTAACCGTCTCAGAATCTGATATCTGGGATTGCCTCTATTCCTCTAAAAATAAATCAATAATAAGCACTGGCTATAACTGTTTAATTTCTTATGTTAAACAAGACTGCTCCAAACTAGCAAGAAATGGAGCTCTAAACTTGGAACTACGATCTATCCGGATCAGATCTCATACTCCCTATCTAAAATAAACAGTTTGGTTCATTCAGCTAGCCTTCGATTGCAACAGTTCAAAACCTCTTGTTTGCTATATCATACCCCAGAAGTGATTCTTAAATGGTCTTCAAATTCATTATATACTGATCGTACCAAATGCCCCAAATGCGATACTGTGGGTGCAAATATAGAGCACATGTTATTTTCTTACCCGCAATTGAAGGACTTTTGGGTAAATCTAGATAAGGTTCTGAAATTTAAAATAGCAAGACCACCAGTACTGTCAGCTTCGGCTGTACTTTTAGATATACATAGTATTACCTTACCTCAAAAAGCTTTAATTACTATTTTGTTATCCTGTGCCAAACTCATTATAGCACGGGCATGGATCTCGCCACAGCCACCACAGATTATGCAGTGATGGTCCCTGGTTAATGAAATCCACAACATGGAAGCTGGATTAACTCGAATAAGGGATACCAGATCTATGCTTAAATTTGATAAAATTTGGGACAATTTTATTTAAAACCCTCTTTGCAGGGACTTTATGTTATTCTTATATATATATATATTTTTTTTATTTGAATTTTTGTATATTCTCTGATTTGATATTTTATTTTTTTTCTTAGTTTATATGTCAAGCCTTTCTGTATAGCTCTATGTAAAGATTATGATGGTATATATGTATTGCTTTTGTTCAAGTTTTCATTATGTGCTGTGAATAAAAAAAAAAAAAAGAAGGTTCTAAGGCCAGCACCCTTGAGATCACTGAGGTACCCGTGTTACCTGTCCCAGAGGAACCAGGTGCATAGGGGTCAAGTTGTGTCGGAAACGCTAGTTGATTTCAATGGCGTGATGCGGAGAAGTGCTGCTGCCGGGAAGATGAGAAGTGTCTGGTGTGACTCGAGCCTGGATCGGAGCTTAGAAGAACCTGAAAGCAGAGGGGACAGAGTCTGGGTCACTTCACAGTGACCAGGGGCACGAAAAGATGAAGGCCCACCGATGTAGGGTGTTTCAGGTGAGAAGAGGTGAAGCTTGACTATGCAGCCACGGGCACCAGGAGACGTCGACAAGGACCAAAGTTCGAAGGTGAGGTGTCCCGCTAAGGATGTCGAGTGCTGGGGGGGTCAGTGTCCAGATTGAAAATCAAAAACCTTGGCAACTGCAACCCACGCAGGCAGAGGAAAGATGCTTCGGGGAGGACCAGCAAGGCCCTTGAGACTCTCGAAGCAATGGAGAGTCAGGGCACGTCTGAAGAAACCAGGAAAGCTCGCTGAAAGTTAAAGTTGCTTTCACAGGAACCCACAGGCCAACGGACCAAGGATCGCGAGGGACCTCGAGCTGACTCACAAAATACCAGCCAACAGAATACTCGTGGAGTATAGGCCAGAGGTCTTTGGTGAGATTACTGCTTGGGTCAGGACTAAAAGTAGCACAAAGCACAGCCTCAGGGTTCACCAAAAAGCATATGCTTCTGCAAATGAACACAGTGCACAGGGGTACGGGTTACATGGCCACCACGAAGGATGCGGGTCTCAGAATTGCAGAGAGCACTAGTCAACCTCGGTGACACTTGGGAATACACTTCCTGTGTGGCAGAAATCTTCGGAGTCCTCAGGAGCTCGGGAGATGCAAACCAGTCAGATGCGTTTAAGGTGCTATGGATATGAACCTTTTTAGGAGTCTACCGGTGCAGGGGTTCACCCGTATCTGTCCAAGGGTCCTTAGACCTACAAAATAGAGATTGGCAAAGAAACTGGAATATCAAATAACAAGTTTATTCACTCATGAGTGAGACCACGTCCATACAACACCCTCAAGTGTTCCAGGAGGTAGTGGCTTGAATACACAGACCATGGTCCTTTTATACTGAGTTTTCTACACTGGTAAGCATGTAGTTACAAATAGAAGGTACAGGCCTACACAAGAATAACTACAACAAACATGGGCAAATGGGAAATCACTAAGTCAGCAAAGTGGGAGGGGGAGCAGGAGTGCTTATGGCAGCACTGAGATTGACAGTTGAGTCTGAGACCTGGCAGCTAAAGACTCTTGCGCATGCATATTGCTTTTAGCTGAGTGAGCAGTTTAACTAAAATAGACAGCACAGGCAGGGAAAAAGAAGAGCAGCAGGGGAATGAAGAATTACATAGCTGACAAAATGGATGCCACAAAAAAGATGGTTTCAGCTTATGCTAACAGAGATTATTTGCGATTTCCACAGATGGCCCTTTAAGCATATGCCGAAGACATCTTCCTATACTTTTGAGGGAGTACGGAAAACATTCTGCACATCTATCTTCATTAATTCAGTAATTTATTGGCCCATTGCCAAGCGAGCATTTATATTTGTGACATTTCATTTAACTGGTATTCATGAGGTACAAGTAGAAGCACATAGGGAACAGAGCACCGGGCCACATTGGATACAGCAGGTAAAAAGGATTGCAACAAATATACATGGGGCTGTCATTATTTTCCAGCCCCATACAGTTCCTTTGGCTTGTGGGTCTCCTTTATCAGGATAGCAGACTTATTTAGCTGAGCATTGAGTTCTCCTACACCGGTGTCAGTAATATTAGCAATTTAGGAAAGCCCTAAGCAGTGCAAACCATGCTCTGCAGGAGCCATTATGGGAAAAGGGCAGAGGAATAAGAGGCGTTCCTCCCGTCTTTTGATGAGCTGGTATCATTCCACATACCCAACAGTTCGTAGTATTCGTAGTATTGTGGGTGTGATGCAACATTTGAATGAACGTATTGTTGAGGTGAGATCTCCTATGTTGCCGCTCATGATTGGAAAGAGAAAAATAGTGGTGCTCAATGGGGACAGGAGTAGTGACAGTCAGTCTTTTTCTAGCAGGAGTTACTCCCTCTACAACCATGTGATTGTAGCAATCAGAACAATAATTGAAGAGAGTCCAATAATGAACATACTCTTTCAATAACAAGTCTTGTAGTAGTTGATTTCTCCTCCGTAGGCATGTTCATCTTGACATTGGACAACAGAACAGATAACACACTAAGGTCCTGGGCAGACATTGGTTTCTTCACTGAGGTTGAGATGAGTAATCACTAATAGAAAACCCCCCATTGCTACTCAGGCTTTCACTACCCAGGACAGGGACTCAACCAGTCTTTTTCAGCAATGAAGTGTCTCTCTTTCGGGGTCCCAGCTAATATTGCGATGTACCAGGGATCGTGCTGTCCAGGAAGACTACCTTAGGTGACGCAGCACGGCCTCTCTCGGTGTTCAGGATATCACAGTGATCTTTCAGCAAAGCAGGTTCCACCAAGGCGGACGGCACCCTTTTGCAGTGGGTAGAATGGACCCAGTTCTTCCGATTGGTCACTCGGACTACAGTTCTGGTCGCCAGAAGAACTTGCTCAGGTCCCCGCCACCGAGATTACAAGCAGCTCCATCTCTGGAACATCTTCACCTTTACCGGGCCGCAGATCATGACCGTCACCTTGAGACCTGTCAGGAAGAGCTTCTCGGACCTGTTGATGAATAGAAAGCAAACTATCAGTCAACTGTGACAAATAGTCACTCATCAACACATGGGGACCATCATGTATATTGCATGGCTTAGGAATACCCCAAATATTTATTGGCCTCCCAAAAACCACCTCATACGGTGTGAGGCCAGATTGTGTATGTGATATCGATCTAATAGATAGCAATGCTAGGGTTAGGGCATCAGACCATTTCAAAGACGTGAAAGCCTGGATTTTAGCCAACTTTAACTTTAGGGCAGAATTGTAACGTTCCACTAGCCCTGCCGAATGTGGGTGAGAAGCAGCATGACATTTCTGCTTAATCCTCAATCCTTTCAAGACATACTCAACAACTAGCCCAATAAAATGGGGTCCGTTGTCATTCCAAGGGACCCTACAAATTCCATAGCAGGAAAGAACTCCTTTCAGAGGACTTTTTGCTGTAGAGAGAGCTGTATTATTTTTCGAAGAGTATGCCTCTATCCACTTACTGAAGGCAGAGACCACTACTGGGACATACTTAAGGTTATTATATCGTTGAAGCTGGATATAATCCATTTGCAGAACCTCAAAAGGTGCAGTTGGTATTGCAAATCCTCCTGTTGGAGTTTGTGTTCCCTTTCCAGGATTTTACTGGAGACAAATCAGGCAAGCCTGAATTATCTTTTGTGCCGGCAATATCTGGATGATCCCAAACTTGCATAAGTAGTTTTGCTATTGAGGATGCTCCAACAGGTGCCGGTCCATGTGCCATGTGAATCATAGGATATAAATAGGCTGTAGGCAATTTCCATGTGGTCATTTCTTTATTCCTCCAACAGCCCTCTTCATCCAATGTTCCCTCCTTAGACCATTGGTCTAATTCATCAGCAGAGGCAGATCGTTGCATTTCCAGCACCTCTTGCCTGGCATCATGCCAACATTCAGCCTGTGACTTGACCACATACATAGATGTAGTACTTCGCTGCATTGCAGTCTCATGGGCTGTGTGATCCGCAAAGGCATTGCCCTGTCCTATTAAATCAGTCACTTTCTTGTGTGCGCTACTCTTAAAAATTGTTACTTTCTTAGGATATGTCAACGCAGTAAGGAGATTATGTACTAATTCCCCAGCCACTATTTGTGTCCTGTGTGATGTAAGGAAGCCTCTTTCCTTCCAGAGTTGCCCAAAATCATGAGCCACTCCAAAGCATATCAGCTGTCGGTGTAGATGTTACCAAACTGATCAGTACTAAGCTCACATGCTCTTGTTAGCGCTATCAACTCAGCTGCCTGAGCTGACGTCTGTGGGATGCGAGCTGTCTCGACTACTGTCTGAAGTGTTGTAATTGCGTAAGCAGCTGATGTCCTGCCATCAGGCAATTTCAAGCAGGACCCTTCGACCCACAATTCCCCATCAACACTGGAAAGGGGCATATCTTGTAGGTCAACACAACCCTTTGTTTGTTCTTCAATAAGGGATATACAATCATGTAACTCTTGTGACTGAGACTGAGTGGCTGGAAATGGCAATAACGTAGCAGGATTCAGAGTCAAACATCTTTTCAGTGTAATATGAGGGGTGAAAAGTGTCAATTCATAGCTTGTCAAGCGAGCACTAGTCAAATGCTGAGTTTTCGTTAGATTTAAAAGGGCGTCATGGGGTACTAGCACATGGGGTACTAGCACAAGCAATCCATGTGACAATACTATTCCCATACTGTAACGTATAGACACAGCTGTCTCCGCTACCGCTAAAAAACACCCAGGCAACGCACGAGTCCATGGAAGGAGCATCAGAGTGTCTTTAGTCAAAAGCTAATAAAGGTTTATCAATGTAGGAAAAGCTTGGAATGCACTGCCTACAGAAAGAAGTAAGACCAATCAGTGTATGAACATCCTTCTGAGTACGTGACACAGGTGTGTCTAAAATAGCTTGAATACGGTCTGGTGTGAGTGCACGTCTCTCCTTAGACAGGAGGTGACATAAGTAGGTAACCTACTGTCTACAATATTGCAATTTTTTCCAAGAAACTTTGTGATGATGAGATGCAAGAAATTATGGCAATAACAGTGTTCCTTCATCACACTGTTCAGGGGTATCAGCAGCCAACAGGATCTCATCGGCATATTGACAGGGAAAGAATCAAGCTGCCTTTTCAATGCCTGGCTATAAATGCTAGGAATCTCTGAATACCCGTGTATAGCTCTAAAAGATCTAAATGAGCGATTATATAAAATGAAGCAGAACAAATAATGTCTGTCAGGATGAATAGGTTTCGAGAAGGAAACATTCTTCAAATCGATCACACTGAATGTAGTTGCAGTAGGAGGAACCATAGTAAAAAGTGTTGTGATGTCAGAGACTACCAGATATTGGGGTACTACTATCGTGTTGACCTCTCTCAAGTCAATGATAAATCTATAAACTTTGGAATCAGAATCTTTTTTCTAAATGGGAAGAATAGGGCTATTACAGGTTTTGTAAGGAACTTCTTCCACAACCCCCACTTTGATCAAATCCTGAACAATGTGTATCAATGCTTCTTTGCCTTCTCAAGAAATGTTATATTGGGGCAATCGAGGCAACAAAGCACCTCCCTGCACTTGAAAATGTACTGGTGGGATAACCATTTGACCCACTTCGGTGTCTGATGTAGCCCACAATGTACTAGGTAATGATGCCAAAGCAATATCCACTGTAATAAGAGAAGACCTCTCAACCATTGGATAGTTGTCATTTAAAAGGACACACACACCTTCTGGGAAACAACGTATTGTAGCACAAAAATGTTTAAGCATATCGATACCCATGATGTTATCCAGAGTGTTAGGGGTAAGCAGAAATGGACATGTTGCAGTAAAATAAACAAGACTAAATGCAAGTGGTTGTGACAATGGTCTAAGGGAAGGTTTCCCATCGAATCCTATTGAAGTTATCGTTGTGCCAGACCGGGAGCCCTAGGAACCAATTGTTTAGAAAGAACACTACAAATAGCTCTTGTATCAACCAGATGATCACTAGAAACCAAGAAGTTTTCATCGACATAAGGACCCTTCTGATCTACTGGGACCTCGACCGGTTCCTTACCCCATCCTAGGCATTCCTATGCATAATTATAATCCTTAGTACCATCAGCCGAATAATCAGACATTTGGTATTGATTTTGCCTAACAAAGGTAATAAAAAAATTTGCATTGTATTCAACTGCCTCAATTCTGGTACGATAATACATGCCTCCCCTATTTCCTGTGTTTCCCCGGGTGGCCTCTTGTACTTCCTCTACCCCGCTGATACTGCTGAGCTCGCAAATGATGGCACTGTGAACGCCAATGTTCAATCTCTTTACAAAATGCACACTGATCAGAAGACAAAGATGGTCGAGGAAAAGGGGGTACACAAGGGTGATACATCGCACGTCCATCTCTACCACCCCCTCTAAATGACGGACCATGGACTTGAGCAAACATAACCTTTGTTTTTAAATCCTTAACCTTTTTATCCTCCTTGCCTTTTGCTTCCATTTCCTGACACTCATAATACTGGGCCATAGTCAAAAGAGAGACAGGGGAAGACGTAGTCAATGAACTCTCGCTGGCCTTTAGGCAACATGTTAGTGACAAATTTGTCGACAAACAGATGCTTACCTGTTTCAACTGTCAATGACTGCCCACTAAAGTCATGGAATCTCTCTTTGAATCGTGTAAAGAAATCAGAAACTGACTCATCCGCTTTCTGCTTACAAGACACTAATTTCGTCCCATCTATTTTCTTAGGGGGTATAAGAGTTTTCAACTTAGTTACAATAGCCTTGGGAAGATCTAATATCAGCTGTGGTTTCTGCGCAGGCTCTCTATCGGCAACTATTTTCTCTAAATGCACCCAGCTACATTATCGTCTACCTTCCGAATTGATCTCCATATATCGGGGGGTAAAATAAGGCCAAAAAGCATGTCAATATCAGGCAACGTCATAGTGCAGGAGTGTTGGGCTTGACCCAGCTTGCAGGGTCATCCCGAAATTTTTTGCCTTTCCCCCTAGTTTTTTTGCTAACTTGGAATTGGTGGTTTGAAAGAAAACACAATAAATATGTACGTTTGATGTTTAAGGTGGGAAATAATAAATACTGCGCAATGGTGTACGCAGGTTTATGTTGCCCATTGTGTAAAATGTCACTTTTGAAATGGATGCCATTGCTGTGTGATGGTGCAAGCCTGTCTTAGGTGGGTTACCAGTCTAGTTGTTTGTTTCCCAGCACCCCCAGCTTTTTGAGGGAAGCCTCACACCCAGGGCGCTCTACACCTTCCCCAGGGAACCTTCTAGAAGCTTCCAGCTCTGTCTCGTAGGTGGGATGAGGGGTGTATAAATAGCGGAGCTGGGATGCCATGTGCTCAGACTGAGCGTGGACTTGACTATGAGGGGACATACTGCCAGGAGAGCCTGTGTGCTGGCCACTGTGCCCATCTGTCCCCCCTCTGCTGTCCACAGGGCCAGTGAGAGCCCGCTGCTGGAGTAAAGACTGCTGTAGCAGGAGGAGTGCCACGTTACAGAGGATGGCGGTTCCTAGGAACTGCAACTCTGTTCAAATGAGTGCCCACTGACCGCTGATCCTGCCCAGTAGTGCCTGCTGCTCTCCTACCTAGCGCCTCGTGAGCGCCACAACTGTGCCCTGCCTGTTGGCTAGCTCCTGGAAAAGAAGAGCGCTTTACCTGACTGCCTAGCGGCACCTTGTGAGTGTTACACTCCTATTCTGCCTGCTTTATGGCGCCCTGTGAGCCCTTTGACTGCCCAGGAGTGAGGAGCTAACGTCTGCAGCACTGTCCTGCCAAGGAGCTACTTTATTGTGTGGGTCCCTGCTTTCATGCCTCCTAGCGCCTCGTGAGTGCTACACCTAGGGCTCCCAGGGCACGGTGGCGCCAAGAGGCTAACCCACCATGTTGATTGCACTGGTACTGTGTGCAGCCTTGTTCTACTTCCTTCAGGTGGTTGATGTTCTGCCTGCTGACCATGCACCATGTTCATGATGTTATGCCCCTCGGATGTTAATATGGTTATGCATAATGGGCCTATGCGATCTGTATATTGCCCTTATGCTCAGGTTGCTGCCTAAGGATTTCTGCCTCATGATGAATACGTTTTATGCCTAATGTGGTCTTCTGCCTAATGTTTATGCCCACAGGTTTCCACACCAACTACTAATGTGATGTTACCAGGGGTGCACCATTATGCTAATGTTCTGGCCTAATGTTCACATTAATGAGATGCCCTAGGTCCTTGTGGTGGTATGAAGTATAATGTGTTTCCTACCTATTGATAAGGCCTGAGGTGTTCGGGCTCATGGCGATGCCTACTGCAGGTGATTTTGCCTATTGTGATGCCATGATGTTTTCATTGCAGGTTTTATGCTAATGCTATGCCCACGGTGTTGCTCATGCTGTGCCTAATGCTTACGTTGCTGGTTGAAGGTATAAGGAGTTTGTACAAGATCTAATGTGGTGACGCCTAATGAGACGCATCTTGTTTTTATGCCATGATGTCTATATAATGCATCTATGCTTAATGCGTTTATCCTAATAATGATGCCTCGGTGCTCACAGGTTTATTCCCTATGCTGTATGTTGAGGCCTACATGATTCATGCCTTCTGTTCATGCTTGAGTGCAAATGTGATTTATGCTAGGTGTATAAACTTGCCTGAGGTTACTGGCGGGCATATGCTTATTATTAATGGACTTTACATTTACCCTAATTGTACCTTGTAATGGTTCTGGCAGCGGCCCAATTGGCCCTGCCCTGTAAATAATCCCCCTGTACATGACAACCTTGTGCCAGTTGGCTCCGTGTTCACCACTGTGATTGCATCCTACTGTGTTTGGTATAATACACAAGTTATTTTTCATTCAATCTGGCGTGGAGTCTGCCGGGTGTGTCGCCTGTGAATGCTGCTCGGATGCTTTACATATTTCCTCCGAAGTTTGGCCCGCCCGGTCTGCACCACGCTACCTGTTTTGAACAAGGAGATAATAGCTCCTTCTACTTCTCCATAAAAAGCGACTGGATTTTGAACAGATTTTTGCGCGGATCAAGCACAGCAGCTCTAAGAGCTATAACGTCTGCTCTACTCCATGTGGTACACACTCAATTATAAATAAAATATCCCTTCGCATTATCTAAAGTTTTATCGTCACTTGTTCCTGCTCCCTTTGGAGGAACATATAAAGGCCCAGCTTCACGCATCGGTTTACAGTAACTACAGGATTACTGGTGTCGTTATCTGTCCCTGTAGCTTCTTCTAGCCGCACTGGGATCTGAACTGTTTGTTCAGCCATAGCTTTACCAGCTGCCTTTTTCTCCTCTCACAGATAGAATATGTCAGCGCGCAATTTAACCACTCGCCTAATTAGATCGGACACCTGTGAAGAAAGAAAAGTGCCATCACTTAACTGTTTATAATCAGAATTTATATCAGAGGGCTCTAGAGCACCGGAATGTTTTCTAAAGCTGAGTATTACTTCCCAAGTAAACGTCTCAACAAAATATAACTGCTCTGAGGCACTCCCACAAGCTGCTTTACGAGCTGCGGATCTAAGAGTGGCCTTGCGCTAATTAGTTAAAGTAGAGCGAGTTGTTCGCTCAACTTCCTTATCTTCATCTTTTTCTTCTGAAGAAAAATGCTCATCATCAGAACCTTCATTCTTAGGGGCACTGGGGAATTTATTCGGGGGCCGAGGTCTATCTAACAAAATAGAATCATATTGCGGTCTATTAAGTAAGGGATAAACGGGGCGCCTTACAGGATACTGGCCAGTTACCTCTAAATGAGGCTCCCTATCTTCTGTATCTTTTATTTCCTTCATCTCCTTATTTTTCAATTCCAATGCTTTTTGATATATCATTTTTGCTGTTCTTTTTCTGCTATAGTGTCTTCTCTCCTCACTCACTGATTCACCTCTTTTTCCCACACTCGTACACAATCAAACATATCTTGTAGACTCTTTCGTTTAAACAGACACTGCTTAACATATTGAATCTTCTTAAATTCAAATGACCCATTTACTGGCCATCGTAGATCAGGACCCTTTTTCGTATATTTTCTCCACAGTGTACTATACATTATGGAAGAAATACCATATTTAATATACATAAACCTATTAGGTGTCCCCTCTAGGGGAGCCGGCTGACTACTTTCTAGATCCATATTGGTACCTCCAAGACAGCAACACATTCTACAAAGTGTGCTAGGAGCAGGCATGCCAAAAATATTAAGCTATAATATTATATTCAAATATTATTTATCCCAAGTATATTAACAGTAGAGACAAAAAATCTCCTCATTACCTGCCTTTGTTTATTGCAACAAACAAACAAAACCAGAATCGTGGCCAAGCAAATCCAAACCAAGAGTGTCGCTTCAGCGACCTTACCAAATCAAACTCTCAAACCTCCACCTTCCAAGCTCCGGGTCGACCTAATGGTCACTGCAAAAACTTACGCCAAAGGAGATCTCAGTCGGGATGAGCCACCACCTGGAGGGTCAGATAGGGAAAACCAGAAAAACACGCTGATCGGCAAAGACGAAAGGTCTCCTTGTGCAAGATACCTCCTCAGTAGATTCCTGTCCTCCGTCAAGACCACTACTTCGGACGACAGCATCTCCGATGAGCCCCATGAGTCGGGCGACAAACTATGGAAATGAGCCTTTTTAGGGGCCCACCAGTGCATGGGTTCACCCTTATCTGTCCACGGGTCGTTAGGCCAACAAAATAGAGATTAGGATGGAAGCTGTAATATTAAATAACAAGTTTATTCACTCATGAATGAGATCATGTCCGAACAACACCGTCAAGTGTTCCAGGAGGTAGTGACTTAAATAGAGTTTTCTGCACTGGCAAGAATGTAGTTAGCAATAGAGAAAGTACAGGTCTACACAAGAATAACTACCGACAAACATGGGCAAATGGCAAATAACTTACTCAGCAAAGTGGGAGGGTGAGCAGGAGTGCTTATGGCAGCACTAAGAGATTGACAGTTGAGTCTGAGACCAGGCGTTCTAGCAGCTACAAACTCTTAAGCATGAATATTGCTTTTATTTGAGTCAGGAGTTTAACTAAAATAGACAGCACAGGTAGGGAAAAAGACGAGCAGCAGGGGATGGAAGATTCACATAGCTGACAAAATGGATGCCACAAACAAGATGGTTTTAGTTTATGCGAACAAAGATTATTTGCGATTTCCACAGTACCTGCCTTGCAGGGGAGTAACTCCTTTACTCCAAGGGAGATTCTTCGGACATCCAGCGTAGTGCTGATCAACAAAGTACTTAGTTTCTATAGCAGATCTTCGTTCAAGTAAATCTAAAGTCTGGTAGCCAGGGGTTCCTACTTTATACCCAAGGAAGACGTGGGTTAAACTGTGGGGAGCCAACAGTGGGAGGGTCAGGACAGAGGGGTGGCTACACCCATGTCCTTTGTCCAGTTTTGCACCAGAGCAGGAGCAAATGCTTCCTGCAACCAGTTTGAGCTGGACTATGCACAGGGACACCAAATGTGCCCCCAGTGCAGACATCAAAGTACTCTAGTCGTACACACACCCAGCCCCAATACACTAAAACTTGTCTGGGAGGTGGTCACACCTACCTGTGACAGGAAACCTATTGTCGAGCCGTCCTCTGTTCAAGTTTCGTCCAGCAGCAGGAGGGCAGACTCGTGTCTGTGGCAGGCAACATCCATTTTGTGATGCCAGGTTCTGTATAGCTGGTACCAGCATTACCGGTGTTGTTATATTTCTCCCTCTAGTAGGGTAGAATTATACCTCCCACACCAGTTAATGGTGTTGAGGTATGATTCCAAGGTGTTTGACACCAAACACGACATGCTTCCATGCAGCCGTTTTAAAGTTAGCATTTACAGCGAGTTTATAATGCACTTAAACATATATGGTCGGCTGCATCACAGGCAACCCAGTAGAATAGGTTCAAAAGGCTGCAGAGGGGCTCTGCTCATGCATGAGCACCCTCTCACATAAAACCCAGCAACCTGCCTTCAGGATTGTTAATGCCTGCCATAGGGGTGACTGATAGGTTTATATGTGTAGTGAAATAGAAGTTATAGTGAACCCACATCAAAGTAAGCGGCGCATACTCCACCTTACACAGGTTGCAGTATAAGACCTGTGGTGTTAGTTTGAATGGTCTTCCAAGGTGGCATAATACATGTTGCAGCCCCTGAGAGGCCTATGGGGTAACTATGCCCTGGGTACATAGTATACCATGTAGTAGGGACTGATGAGCATACCCAGAATCCAATCTGGAGTGTACCTAAAGAACATGCAATCAGTTTAGAAAAGAAAGCAGCTAGACTGGGGTCCTGGATAGCAGGATCCCAGTCAATGTAAGTCGAAAACAGTGAAACATCAGCACAAAGTTGGGGGTAACTATAAGAAGCAGATCTTACTCTCCTGCACAGCCCTTCCTCCCCCCAACGTCAGGACATTAAACTAACCTTGACTAGCTCAGTCTTCATGTTCTAAGTAGAATTATCTGGAGAGTCCAGCTGCATTCGCATGGTTACTCCCAGGTCTATGTTCGAATGTATAGTCCATCCCCTGTATGGAAATGGACAACCTCAAAAGTTTGGGGTTTTCACCCTTCATCTGTTTTAGCCATAAGAGGGTCTTATGGACTGTCTGAACAATGAAGTGAGCGCCAAACAAGTATGGCCTCAACTTCTTCATAGCCCAAACCACTGCAAAGGCCTCCCGCTCAATAACTGACCAACATTTCTCTCTGGGGGTCAGCCGTCTGCTAATTAAAGCTACTGGGCTGGCTGATCCTGACCCTCATCATTCAATTGTGATAACACAGCCCCTACACCCAACTTAGATTCATCTGTTTGTACAATTAATTGTTTGGAATAGTCAGGACTTTGCAGAATGGGAGCAGTGCACATGGCCTGCTTCAGTTCATCAAGTGTCTTTTGGCCACTGAACTTTCTTTGGTATTTTCTTAGAAGTTAAGTCATTCAAAGGGGTCACTATGGATCCATAACCTTTGACAAATCTCCTTTGGTACCCAGTCAGGCACAAGCAGGCTGACCTGAGGTGGTTGGAGCAACCCAGTCCATGATGGTCTGGATTTTGCTCTGCAATGGTTGAACTTGGCCTCCACCCACAAGATGGCACAGGTATACAAGCTGACTCTGCCCTATCTGCCACTTGATGGCCTTGATAGTGAGGTCTGCTTTCTGAAGAGCCTCCAAAACATTTCTCAGGTGGACCAGGTGATCCTCCCAAGTGGAGCTAAAGACAGCAATATCATCTAGATAAGCAGCACTAGATGGTTCCAGGCATGTAAGGAGTTTATTCACCAACCTCTGAAAAGTGGCAGGTGCATTCTTCAAACAAAAGGGTATCACCACAAATTGGTAGTGCCCACTAGGGGTAGAAAATGCTGTTTTTGGCTTTGCATCCTCAGCTGATCTGATTTGCCAGTAGCCAGCTGATGGGTCAAATGTGCTCAGAAACTTGGCTAAGGCCAAAGTATCTATAAGCCCATCTGCCCTAGGGATTGGGTGGGCATCAGTCCTAGTGACTGCATTGAGACCCCTGGAGTCAACACAAAACCTCATCTCTCTCTTACCATTCTGGGTGTGAGGTTTGGGTACCAAGACTACTGGACAAGCCCAAGGGCTGTCGGAGGGCTCAATCACTGCCAAATCCAACATCTTCTGGACTTCAGTCCTGATGTAGTCCCTGACATGGTCAGGATGCCTGTAAAGCTTGTTTTTAACAGGCAGACTTGCACCTGTGTCCTCTTCATGAGCGTACCAGGTAGTCTGACTTGGAGTCAGTGAGAACATATGGCTGAACTGATTGAGGACCTTCCTTCACTCAGTTTCCTGCTGGACAGTGAGTACACATCTACTGAACAATCATCAGGGTTCTGTGAGAGCAGGTCAGGGAGTGGATCACTCTCTTCCTCCTGTCCCTCATTAGTAGCCATGAGCAGACCCCTGTCTGTCCTGTCAAATGGTTTAAGTCTGTTCACATGGGGCACCCTATGGGGGCTCCTGGGAGTTCCAAGGTCCACCAGGTAGGTGACCTCTCCCTTCTGCTCAATGATTGTATGAGGGCCACTCCACTTGTCTTAGAGGCCTGCTGGGGCCGCAGGTTCCAACACCCATACTTTTTGCCCTGGCTGGTAAACAGTCAGCACAGCCTTTTAGTCATGCCAGGCCTTTTGCCATTCCTGGCTAGCTTTAATACAATAAGGGGGCATGTGAGGGAAATGTTTATTGACCTAGCATTGTTATGGTCCCTAGAAATACTGAAAAAACAAAATGTAACAATGGGTCAGAAGAAAATTAGTGTAGCTATCAAGGTAACTGTGTGTATATTGACAGGACACAATCCCTGAATCCAAGGTTTTCCTGGTGAAAAATATGTTCCCATCAGATACCCATCCTGTGCCACCCTACATCATTTGGGATCCTTCGCCCGAAGGAAGTGGAATCGAATCCACTGTGGATTAGGTAGATTGTGTCCTAATCGAATGTGAAGGATTTTGTGATGTATAAATGAAAACTAAGTGGTGGTATCATGGGGTAATAAAATTAGCAGTGCAGAAAGTGCTCTCTGTAGCGTGTAATAGAGTGAAATTAATATTGGGTTGTGGGAGTGGAAAAAGAGTTTTATTGGGATCCTACCCACACCCAAGGTTAAAAAACAGTGCCAAGTAGTATTAACAAATAACTACTGAGGTCTTTTTCTAGGTCGACATGTTTCTGCAATTTGTGGTTCACAAGATACCCATCTGCTTCATCAGGACCTTTATGATTAAATGCTACTGCTGATAGACGTGAAACAAGTGTATAAAATCATATCACCTGGAATAGCCGGTTGAAATGATCCATTTGGACACCAAGGGACAAACAGACATATACACAAATAAAAATACACACAGTTAATATCGATAGCCACAAATGCACAGAGAATCTCTCATGTTGTTAATTATGCTGCCAAGTAATATTGGTCAGAGGTTGTTTGAGAAATCAACTACATGGCCAGGTGGAGACATCCTGGTAATGAAAAAGGTTGTAACCACTCACCCACGGTCTGGGGAATGAACTCTCCACCTCACCCGGCTACAGCTCAGGTACAGAATGGAGCACCGCTCTAATGAATGTGAAAAGAAAAGAAATTATGAAAGAGGAAGAGTTTGCTAGAACTACATCGGAAACACACATTTTTTCAGCCTGTTAACTCCACCGCTATTTTGAGATTCAGTCCGGTGCAGGGGAAAAGGTATGAACATATCAATTTAGCTTGTTTGGTATTCTAAAAGCAACTGGGTTGCGTGTATACTTTGGAAGATAGTGCTGCATCGCTTCGTTGCAGAAAAGCGAATACCCGACTATGTCTATCTTGTATATGGGCAAAGTGAAAGATCGACTATCTTAAACATGCAACAAATGGTTCTCCCTCTGAGATTGGAATCCCTTAGTAAATAGAGGCGTTAGGCATAGCCCCTTCCTGCGTATTAGTCCTGTGGCCCCCGCCCGCTTACCTGTCCGTCGGTACTCCTCGCCTTCCTCTAGGCTGACAGTGGGAGGTACCGACCGTGCATGAAGCGGAACCTTTCAACCAATCCTCATTGGTTAACGTGGACCCACGTGACGCGCGTCGTCGCGTGCGTCTAGGAACTACAAAAGAACCGGGAAATGTAGTTCGATTAGTCTAATTCTCGATCAGAAACCCACGTGGCGGGAATAAACTACAAACAAACTGGGAGTTGTAGTTCGCTTGTTATAAGCCGCGCCCTTGATTACAAAAAGCCGTTTTTATGACAAAGTATGGCGTAGTAAGTTATGACTAAAAAACGCCTGATCTATTAATTAGTTGTTTGTTTTTTTGAGCAGAGAGTGCTTATTATGAAAAGTAACACTTTGCGAACCGGGGTTACAAGTGAAGTTTTTTTGTCCCATATACCCACGGACTGCACCGCAGTTTGAAAGTGTGGTTTAATTGGTTGTGATTGATTGATCCACTTTATTCGCCATTGGGTTCTGTTAAAATGTTCAGGAGGGCCACTAGGCTTTTATCATTCAGGACCCAATGAATAGCTTACATCTGTTCTTATTCTTCATCTCCATGATCATAAAATAAACAGTTGGAGGATGGTAGAGCAGTAAGCATATTGGAATCTCTGCACTATTCTCGCTCATAAGTACAGACATTCAAACCTGGCTCCCACATGTTCCATGGACAATAGCCTATAGCGACATCCACGGGATGTCCTCTTTCAGACCTGTTACATCAGTATGGAGTTTGTATACCCATCTTTGTTCTCTTCGATGTAAGAAAGTACTGATATCTGTTATGTGTTTAGGAATTATTGGCTGTTCCAGCACCGTCCATTGTAAATCTGTTGGAGCATGTTGAGCCTCTAAAAAATGTTTGGTCATTCGTGTTGTCTGTTTATTGCAGCGTATTGAGATCTTATGCTCTGAGATCCTGGTCTTTATTTTTCTCGTGGTCATCCCCACATATTTTTTGTCGCAAGGACAGCTGATTAAATATATGAGGTTGGAACTATTACAGTTCGTGAACCTCCGCTGTTCCCACGGATGTTCTGTCCCAATATCAAGTGTTGTGGATTTACGGGTCTGGGGGCATGCTGCACACTGTCCACAAGGGTGGTGTCCAATTACAGCAGGCATGTCCCACAGAGTGCCTCTTGCTTTCGGGGCATCAATCTTGGGTCTTGTATGGACCAATTTGTCCTTAAGGTTTTGTCCCCTTTTGAAGGCAAATAGGGGAACAGGTAGTTTATCCTTGCCTGTATTAAGAATGCCCCAGTGTTTCTTGACGATGCTGGTAATTTGGTTTGATAGTTTACCAAATGTCGTCACACAGGTCATTCGTTCTGTCTTTTGTTTAGGAGGCATCATTTCCAATAAGCTAGCTCTGTTATTGTTTTGTGCTCTTTTTTTAGAACGATTTACCAGTTGTTTCGGGTAATCTTTGTCCAAGAGGTCTTTTGTTAAATTTTTTGCATGTGTTGCAAACGATTCCCTATCTGAGCAGTTTCTCTGTATGCGCCATAGGGCAAATTATCCCTAAGGGACTTAGGGTGGCAACTGTGATAATTTAACAAGGAGTTACGGGCCATAGGTTTTTGATAGAGCTCCGACTTTTAGCCATCCACTGTGCCAATGATCATAAGATCTAGAAAAGCCAATCTACATCTGTCGAATTCCATGGTGAATTTGAGGTAACGATTTTTTTGGTTCAGCCACTCATGGAATTCTTTCAGTTGGGTTTCATTCCCACGCCACACCACAAGGATGTCATCAATTTAGCGTTTCCAGGCCCGCAGACACAAAAGATGGGGGTTAGTGTCTGCGAGCACGTGCTGTTGTTCAAATTGGTGCACGTATAGATTAGCGAGACTAGGGGCAAAAACGCTGCCCATACTAGTCCCGCTAATCTGTAGGTAAAGGGAGTCCTCAAAGGCAAAAAAATTCTCCGTCATGGCCAATGTGGCCAGGGTCATGATGAGTCTGACTGGAGTTATGGAGTTTAACTCCCGTGATAGTAACAAGTCTTCTATCACCTGTAGAGTCTCCGTCTGGGGTATAGACGTATACAGACTTTCGACATCAAATGACACCAATAGATCTGTATTGATGTCATATTCGATGTCGGGTATCAGTCTTAAGACATCTTTGGTGTCTTTTAAGTAAGAGGGCATCTCTCGCACCATAGGTTGCAGGAACACATCGACGAAGGTCGACAGCGGTTCCAAAAGCAAACCTATCCCAGATATTATGGGTCGGCCCGGTGGTGGACGTTGGACCTTATGTCCTCACTGGTGTTTGATCCATCGGAGTCACTAGAGACTCCATCTGAGCTAGTGCTCCCATAATTGGACCCGCCTTTGTATCCAGTTTTTTGGGTTGTGGGACAGAAAGTATCGCTGGTGTATGGGTACACCTTCTCTATTGAGAAACATATCGGAATTAGTGTTTACGCCAGCTTAACGACGGTCGGTCGTATAGAAAGCTCAAGGAAGACCCGACAGCTAGACTTACCAATGCTATAGTTCATATCGTTGAGGAAGCTCTAGCAGAAGGCTGGCTGACTCCAAAAGAGGGCCAATACCTACAAGTATCCAATCCGGTCACCCCGTATTTTTACCAATTACCAAAAATACATAAGGTCCAACGTCCACCACCGGGCCGACCCATAATATCTGGGATAGGTTCGCTTTTGGAACCGCTGTCGACCTTCGTCGATGTGTTCCTGCAACCTATGGTGCGAGAGATGCTCTCTTACTTAAAAGACACCAAAGATGTCTTAAGACTGCTACCCGACATCGAATATGACATCAATACAGATTTATTGGTGTCATTTGATGTCGAAAGTCTGTATACGTCTATACCCCAGACGGAGACTCTACAGGTGATAGAAGACTTGTTACTATCACGGGAGTTAAACTCCATAACTCCAGTCAGACTCATCATGACCCTGGCCACATTGGCCATGACGGAGAATTTTTTTGCCTTTGAGGACTCCCTTTACCTACAGATTAGCGGGACTAGTATGGGCAGCATTTTTGCCCCTAGTCTCGCTAATCTATACGTGCACCAATTTGAACAACAGCACGTGCTCGCAGACACTAACCCCCATCTTTTGTGTCTGCGGGCGTGGAAACGTTACATTGATGACATCCTTGTGGTGTGGCGTGGGAATGAAACCCAACTAAAAGAATTCCAAGAGTGGCTGAACCAAAAAAATCGTTACCTCAAATTCACCATGGAATTCGACAGATGTAGATTGGCTTTTCTAGATCTTATGATCATTGGCACAGTGGATGGCTTAAAGTCGGAGCTCTATCAAAAACCTATGGCCCGTAACTCCTTGTTAAATTATCACAGTTGCCACCCTAAGTCCCTTAGGGATAATTTGCCCTATGAGCAGTTTCTGCGCATACAGAGAAACTGCTCAGATAGGGAATCGTTTGCAACACATGCAAAAAATTTAACAAAAGACCTCTTGGACAAAGATTACCCGAAACAACTGGTAAATCGTTCTAAAAAAAGAGCACAAAACAATAACAGAGCTAGCTTATTGGAAATTATGCCTCCTAAACAAAAGACAGAACGAATGACCTGTGTGACGACATTTGGTACACTATCAAACCAAATTACCAGCATCGTCAAGAAACACTGGGGCATTCTTAATACAGGCAAGGATAAACTACCTGTTCCCCTATTTGCCTTCAAAAGGGGACAAAACCTTAAGGACAAATTGGTCCATACAAGACCCAAGATTGATGCCCCGAAAGCAAGAGGCACTCTGTGGGACATGCCTGCTGTAATTGGACACCACCCTTGTGGACAGTGTGCAGCATGCCCCCAGACCCGTAAATCCACAACACTTGATATTGGGACAGAACATCCGTGGGAACAGTGGAGGTTCACGAACTGTAATAGTTCCAACCTCATATATTTAATCAGCTGTCCTTGCGACAAAAAATATGTGGGGATGACCGCGAGAAAAATAAAGACCAGGATCTCAGAGCATAAGAGCTCAATACGCTGCAATAAACAGACAACACGAATGACCAAACATTTTTTAGAGGCTCAACGGATGTATGTCGATACCACGCATACCGTTACAACGCGGTATGTTACAACGTGGTTTTAACAACGCAAGTCATTATGTCGACTTGCACTGGAGGGTGCTGGATTTAGGAATAGTGCAAATTACTATTCCAACTCCAGCCTACGTACAGTAGGGAAGGTGTTGGAATAGTAATTCACACTATTCCTTAGTCTAGAGCGCCCTCCAGTGCAAGTCGACATAATGACTTGCGTTGTTAAAACCACGTTGTTACATACCGCGTTGTACCGGTTGCGTGGTAAAGGATGTTTCCCGGCTCAACATGCTCCAACAGATTTACAATGGACGGTGCTGGAACAGCCAATAATTCCTAAACACATAACAGATATCAGTACTTTCTTACATCGAAGAGAACAAAGATGGGTATACAAACTCCATACTGATGTAACAGGTCTGAATGAGAACATCCCGTGGATGTCGCTATAGGCTATTGTCCATGGAACATGTGGGAGCCAGGGTTGAAGGTCTGTACTTATGAGCGAGAATAGGGCAGAGATTCCAATATGCTTACTGCTCTACCATCCTCCAACTGTTTATTTTATGATCATGGAGATGAAGAATAAGAACAGATGTAAGCTATTCATTGGGTCCTGAATGATAAAAGCCTAGTGGCCCTCCTGAACATTTTAACAGAACCCAATGGCGAATAAAGTGGATCAATCAATCACAACCAATTAAACCACACTTTCAAACTGCGGTGCAGTCCGTGGGTATATGGGACAAAAAAACTTCACTTGTAACCCCGGTTCGCAAAGTGTTACTTTTCATAATAAGCACTCTCTGCTCAAAAAAACAAACAACTAATTAATAGATCAGGCGTTTTTTAGTCATAACTTACTACGCCATACTTTGTCATAAAAACGGCTTTTTGTAATCAAGGGCGCGGCTTATAACAAGCGAACTACAACTCCCAGTTTGTTTGTAGTTTATGCCCGCCACGTGGGTTTCTGATCGAGAATTAGACTAATCGAACTACATTTCCCGGTTCTTTTGTAGTTCCCAGACGCACGCGACGACGCGCGTCACGTGGGTCCACGTTAACCAATGAGGATTGGTTTAAAGGTTCCGCTTCCTGCCCGGTCGGTACCTCCCACTGTCAGCCTAGAGGAAGGCGAGGAGTACCGACGGACAGGTAAGCGGGCGGGGGCCACAGGACTAATACGCAGGAAGGGGCTATGCCTAACGCCTCTATTTACTAAGGGATTCCAATCTCAGAGGGAGAACCATTTGTTGCATGTTTAAGATAGTCGATCTTTCACTTTGCCCATATACAAGATAGACATAGTCGGGTATTCGCTTTTCTGCAACGAAGCGATGCAGCACTATCTTCCAAAGTATACACGCAACCCAGTTGCTTTTAGAATACCAAACAAGCTAAATTGAGATGTTCATACCTTTTCCCCTGCACCGGACTGAATCTCAAAATAGCGGTGGAGTTAACAGGCTGAAAAAATGTGTGTTTCCGATGTAGTTCTAGCGAACTCTTCCTCTTTCATAATTTCTTTTCTTTTCACATTCATTAGAGCGGTGCTCCATTCTGTACCTGAGCTGTAGCCGGGTGAGGTGGAGAGTTCATTCCCCAGACCGTGGGTGAGTGGTTACAACCTTTTTCATTACCAGGATGTCTCCACCTGGCCATGTAGTTGATTTCTCAAACAACCTCTGACCAATATTACTTGGCAGCATAATTAACAACATGAGAGATTCTCTGTGCATTTGTGGCTATCGCTATTAACTGTGTGTATTTTTATTTGTGTATATGTCTGTTTGTCCCTTGGTGTCCAAATGGATCATTTCAACCGGCTATTCCAGGTGATAGGATTTTATACACTTGTTTCACGTCTATCAGCAGTAGCATTTAATCATAAAGGTCCTGATGAAGCAGATGGGTATCTTGTGAACCACAAACTGCAGAAACATGTCGACCTAGAAAAATACCTCAGTAGTTATTTGTTAATACTACTTGGCACTGTTTTTTAGTCTTGGGTGTGGGTAGGATCCCAATAAAACTCTTTTTCCACTCCCACAACCCAATATTAATTTCACTCTATTACACGCTACAGAGAGCACTTTCTGCACTGCTAATTTTAGTACCCCCTGATACCACCACTTAGTTTTCATTTATACATCACAAAATCCTTCACATTCGATTTGGACACAATCTACCTAATCCACAGTGGATTCGATTCCACTTACTTCGGGCGAAGGATCCCAAATGATGTGGGGTGGCACAGGAAGGGTATCTGATGGGAACATATTTTTCACCAGGAAAACCTTGGATTCAGGGATTGTGTCCTGTCAATATACACACAGTTACCTTGATAGCTACACTAATTTTCTTCTGACCCATTGTTACATTTTGTTTTTTCAGCATTCCTGGCTAGCCTCAATGTTTTTGGTTGCCTTCTTCGTGTACTCAGCCATCCTGGAGTAGAGACCAAGTACATAGTCCACAATATCCTGCTTTGGGGGTTTGATAGGTAACTCCCATCCCTCCTTCACTAGACATAATGGACTACCCATAACTGGATGTCCAAACAGAAGTTCAAAAGGGCTCTAACCAACAACCATCTGAGGAACCTCTCTGTAGGCAAAGAGAAGGCAGGGCAAAAGTATGTCCCATCTGCGCCTAACTGTAAAATTCAAGAATGAAAAAGATCCAAAAAGCAAAGATAGTGTAGTGTAAGATTTAGTCCAGAAGGCACAGTACTGCTGTCATCAGGTCCAGTTGCAGAATGAATGGATAGACCTTCTATTAAGAATCAAGTCAAACTGGAACGCATGTGCCACAATCATAAGTATATAAAATACTGTGACCGGGTGTAGGGGTGAGGGGTTAACCGTAGGACCGAAATTAGGCTCTGGGACAGGGCTGACAGGCAAACCCGGTATCGAATCAGAAACGGAATGGACAACAGGTCTTGGGAGTAAGGAGGGTTTTATTGGTATAGGACGTTTAGGGTTTGGCTGCAAAGTTCTCCTGGTCCTAAACGTTAGTCTCTCCCTAGCAAATTGACTGGGATCCGTCTTTGAACCGTGGCGTTCTCCTTCTCCGGGGTCTGTGGTCTTCTGGTCTTGTCCTCCAGGTCTGGTCAATGGGGGGTCTCGTTGTTCCGGAGCCCATGCAAAGGAAGACCAACAGAGAGGGAGCCGTTAGTTCGACAGTCTTTTGGGGGCTTGCACCTTGGGGCCGTGTGCAGTGGGGAAGTTCACCAGTGATAAACTCTTTTACTATGTCTCCGGTGAAGTGAGGAGGGTACAGACAGTGAGGTATAAGCGCGGGGTAATGAACACAAGAGGAGGGGGGGGGTACGAGGAAACACAGACGGGGTTTTCTATACACTATTTACACGCACGCCGTCTTCCCACCCACACCGCCATACGGTCCCGTACCTGGGATAGCCACGCTCCTCCCCCGGGAGAGTGGCACGGCGGCTCACAGGGTCGTTGGCCTCCTGGCTCTCCGTGGGGGTCGTCTCTTTCGGCCTGCTCTTCGGAATTCCTTCGGTGTCCTTCTTTACCGACTTCTCCGCGTCTCTCCAACCGCTCTCCGACGCCGCTCCTCGCCTGCTCCTCCTCCGGGGTGATGTCACACGCTTCTGTCCGTACTTCCTGCTCTTTATCCAATCTGGCCTCGCCGACAAATACAGGAGGAGGGGTCGCCTCCTCCTCAGAATACGCCCAATTAAAGGCGCCGTGCTCTTCTTCCACGTCGTCCAGTCCTGTATCCCAGGGGTCAGTCTGTAAGGAAGGAGGTACGAAAGGATCAGTAATGGGAGACCACCATTCCTCGGTAGCGCTCCGCCTCGCACCGTTACAAATACTTAAAGGGGAAGGAACAATGTAATGAAAATAAGAATAAATATTGAAAATATAAATAGTAATATAACTCATCTCTTCACTTAAGAAGAGGCACACACAATAGAAACGTTACAATTGGTAACAGAATATTACACATTGACACTTTTTGCTATACGTTTGGCATTCCACACTTTACCATCTTGTGTAACAATGCTGTTACAATTAAATCTTATAATTTTCATTGGTCTTACAAACTTAGCTTCTCCCTTGAGTAGAATACCAGGTTTACGTATCCAGACCCATTCACCTACTACAAAACTAGGCTCTTTCCCTTTCATGCAAAGATCATACCCAAATTTGCTTACTTGTTGCTACTTTTATACTCTTCCTGCCACTACCTCTTTATCAACTACTGATCTTTGGTTCTTCACAGGTTTTTTAAACCACCAAGGACACAATTTAGAAACCTGCTCTCTACCTTTAAGCAAAGAGAAAGGTGAAACTTCAGTAGTAGATTGAGGAGTTATCCTGTACAACCACAACTATTCTATTATATTTCTCCACTTGGCCATTACCTTGCGGTTTATACAACGTAGTAGTCAGGTGACGAATGTTCAAGAATTTAAGAAAATCTGACATTTCACATGATTTCATCTGCACTCCATTGTCAGTAATGAGAACTTCAGGATAACCTTCATGAGCAAACACTTCTTTAAAGAATGAAATGATTGTCTCAGAATTAGCATGAGGAACCAACTTCACTTCCAGCCATGTGGAGTGGTAATCAACCATAACAAGGTTAAATCTACAATCCTGAGATAAAAAATGTAATGGACCAGCAATATCAAAACCTACCTTTTGCCAAGGAAAATTCTGGCCAACGAACTGGTATGAGGGGAGCAGCATTACATTTAAGAATGTTTTCGCTACTCACACACTCATAACACTCTCTCACAACTCTGTCCCCAAACCTGTCCAAACCTGGCCACCAAAACACATTTCTGATCAATCTTTTCATGGAAGACATTCCGAAATGAGTTTTGTGACTTACACTTAAAATATGATCACAAAGGGACACTGGGGGAATACACTTACCCTTACAAAAAAATAAATCACCTTTAACAACAAGCTCATCGGAAACTTTCGAGTAAGGAGATAGTTCAACTTAAATTTTAGACTTAACATGCCATCCCTCTTTAATATAATTTATAACATTAGACAAAATTACATCATTTTGCATCACCTTTTTCCACATCTCTTCTGATATCAACCTGAAACTCCTCAAAGTATTTCACTGACATTAGCAACAATTTCTTCAATTTCGCATTCTTCTCTTACTTCACAAGGAAGCCTAGAGAGACAATGAGCAGTCACGTTAATTTTTCACAATACATATTCCACTGAAAAGAAATATTCTTGTAACTGGGACATCAGCCTGGCAATGCGAGCTGTAGCATTGTGTCCTTCTCCAGGAGATAAGATTGAAACGAAAGGTTTATGGTCTGTTCTCAAAACAAAACGTGCACCCTATATATAATTACGGAAATGCTCAACACTCCACACACATGCTAGTAACTCTCTTTCAAAGACTGCATAACATCTTTCTGTCATATTAAGTGTACGGGACACAAATGCCACATTCCACTCTTTATTCCCAGCATGTTTGGACAAAACACACCATAAAGACTTGCATCAACCGTGAGAATACAGGTCTTGTTCATACACGAAGGTTGTAAGGTAGGAGCAGCAATCATTTCTTTCTTAATATTGTCAAAAGCTCTCTGTTGCCTTTCTCCCCAAACAAACTCTTTATTCTTCTTTGTCAATTCCCTCAGAGCTTCCATTTAAAAAGCAAAGTCCACAATAATGCTGTGATATTTGCACAATCCCAAGACGGAAAGTAGCTTGTGTTTGCAATCCGGTGCAGGAGCTTTTAAAATCTCCTCAACAAGACCATTTTTGGGTACATCATCATCTTTAGACAATGTATGCCTTAAATACTCCACTGAATCTTGAAACAATTTGCAATTGTTTTTTTTTTAAAGTCAAACCATGCTCTTTCAAAACATTACAAACATTTCTAAGATGCTTTGTGTGTGTCTCTTTATCCGATTACAATATTAGTCATCTTGAAAGCATTTCACAAACAATTGCATATTTCTAAAAAGATGACACATGGATCTCTGGAAAACAGAAGCTGCAGATGCCAATCCAAAAGGCTTGCTCAGCCTGCCACTTGCCTGTTTGCTGTTTGCCGCCTACCGGAGGAGCTCCGCTCCAGGAGCTATTGACAAGGGATTTCCGCCTGCGGGGACCGGGACGGGACTGCGAGACCCAGCATCCACAGCGCATTGAAGATCACAGCACAGCTGGTGTCTCTTCCCGCCCCCAGCACTCCCGCAGGCATAAAGCCGCTCGCGGACCTGCTCTACGGGTGCCGCTTGCTCAGCCATTGCCTGCCTGCCACTTGCCTGTCTGCTGTTTGCCGCCTACCGGAGGAGCTCCGCTCCAGGAGCTATTGACAAGGGATTTCCGCCTGCGGGGACCGGGACGGGACTGCGAGACCCAGCATCCACAGCGCATTGAAGATCACCGTGCAGCTGGTGTCTCTTCCCACCCCCAGCACTCCCGCAGGCATAAAGCGGCTCACGGACCCTGCTCTACTGGTGCTGCTTGCTCAGCCGTTGCCTGCCTGCCACTTGCCTGTTTGCTGTTTGCCGCCTACCGGAGGAGCTCCGCTCCAGGAGCTATTGACAAGGGTTTTCCGCCTGTGGGGACCAGGACGGGACTGCGAGACCCAGCATCCACAGCGCATTGAAGATCACAGCGCAGCTGGTGTCTCTTCCCGCCCCCAACACTCCCTACTTAACCCCGCCTTTCCCGCGGACCGTGAGACGCATGCGAGACGCAGACCGGGGCGAAGACCGGGCAAAGAGCGGGCCTTTTGATTCCGTTCGAGAACGTGAGAGACCGGACTGGGCTATATCCCTTGGCCTCACTCCCATTGTTGACAACACTACATTTGCCAGTGGTGCACGCAGAGGACTAAGTGCGATGTCTACACGTGAGTACAGAAGCAGGACAGCTAAGGGGAAGCTGCAAAATGGAAC
This sequence comes from Lissotriton helveticus, assembly GCF_964261635.1. Classification (NCBI taxonomy): domain Eukaryota; kingdom Metazoa; phylum Chordata; class Amphibia; order Caudata; family Salamandridae; genus Lissotriton; species Lissotriton helveticus. The sequence continues at coordinate 89,430,613 of NC_136063.1, forward strand.
ACTTGATGATTTTATCACCAGAACCAACATTGATATAGACAAGGAGATCAATAAGATGCAGCATAGGGTATCCACTGAACTTGATGCAGCTAGAAGGCTATCTCAAGAGATGGACAACGCCAAGAAATCCTCTCTGGGACACTTTGCTTTTGCTAAAACACCGGACCGCAATCTGGGTCCAGCACCAAACTTTACACAGGCAGTTATCCATCATCAACCAGATTTGCCTCCCTCAGTCTTAGTAGAGGAAGCCGGATCTCAACATGAAGCCCCCACATCACTGCTCAGGGTGGGAGGGGTAGTTGAGCCCCCCATGGAAATACCACCAACTACCAAATGCAAGGTCAGGAGTGTGAGAAACCCCACTAACCCCCCAAAGGGCTCCAACCAAAAAAGTAAGCGTAACACCACGACCGCCTATTCCAGGAAAAAGGCTACGGTCGCAAAGGCCCAGTTACCCTCTCAGGTACTTGCCCAGCCATCCCACCTACTTGCTCCTGTGGTAAATGGTTACCCCCAGCTCCTGATTCCAGTCCAGTGAAGTCGATGGGGGAATACGAGAACCTTGTAATTGAAAGTGAGAATGATGGGGTACCACTTTGTATGATTGAAGGGAAGGATGTTGAATTCTTAACGATTGTGTGGGAAACGTTAAAAAAATTGCTAACCCCTCTAGAACTCAGACTTTCCCGTATAGAAACCCAGCTCTTCGAGGCCGAAAAAAGCATCCTAAATCTTGCCACTCTGACTATGCCCGGTAACAAACCATCTAGCCAACCAGCAGTGACCAACATTCCCCCAGCAGTGGTTGTCACCTCACCAGTACCCCCGATAACTAAACCTGTTCCCAAGCCCCGGCACAAGGTTCCTCTAATCACCAATGACAATAGAGTAGCGGGTAGTGCAAACGAGATGCCGGCTCCACCTGCATCAGCTCCGGAAGTACTGGCTGCCCGAGGGCCAAATACTCATACACAGAGACAAAAATCTTCCAAAAATCGTCATAGGGGTTATGCTGATCTTCCCCCAGATGTAAGACCATACGTAGTAGTCCTCACGGGGGTGCCAGAAATTCAGTACCAACAGCAGGAGGATTTCGGGTCTTTAAAAAATAAGGTCACCCACTGGCTCAATGTGAATAGACCATTACCCAATCACCTGAGAAGTAAAATTCTCATGGCGCGACGTGTCCCTTGGATAGGCACGTCACACAAATCTATCTCGAGTGATTGTGTTATAGTCACATTTGAAGATCCCAATACTGCACATTTTATCCACTCATGGAGCAATTATGGAGCCAATTCACCCATCGCAACTAGATCACTAACTTATTTCTATCCCCCGCGCCCGCAATCCCATATTGGGGGAAATTGGAATTGGAACACGATGCCGGCACGAAACTGTGTGCAGGGTGGGTTTTCCAACTACTGGCAAGGTACATATGGAGGGTGGAATGGGGCCCCCACCCACAATAGATTCGGATGCCTCGAGGATGTGGACTGACTTCATCATAGTGCAACTGACATTTCATTCCCGGTAGACCTACACAGCTCTCCGCTTGACCCCTCACTTTGTCATGTACCCGCATCACCAACACCACATAGGTTTATTGACACACTGGCACATTCACACTGCTCCCCGTTATGCTTAGCTACACATCAAGCACCGTATTTACCCGGAGACTGCAAACAAATCACGGGCGTGAAGCGGTTGCTCCTGCCCACCTCCCGACCTACAAGCGCTACTGTGGTATCGTAGCGCTGCCTATCCACTGCCATTTTCATTTTTGATTCAGCGCCCAGTTTCCAGCGTAGCGCTCCGCATTGCGTAGTTCATTGCTGGTATTTGGTCCTGTGTGCATTGCGCTGCTTACTCTCGTTTACCATTGCTTTCAGGGCTTTACAATATTAATTGTTGACCTGTCTTCATAGCGCTGCTGTTTGAGACCTCACATTTGTTTGTTTGGATTTGCACCCGACCTGTGTGCACAGCGCCTCTGATTGTTACTTTGCATTGCCCTCGCATAGCGTCCTGTTGTTGTTATTGAGCCCACCATTTTGTTGTGCCTGCAGCCCGTCCCTCCCCCTTCGCTACCGCCTCCCAGCTCCCCCTCCCACCCACGAATTACTAGGAACAACTCGGCTGAGGAGCCTCTGTGACCAGCTGAACTCCACGTGAAGCGGTTGCTCCTGCCCACCTACCGACCTACAAGCGCTACTGTGGTATTGTAGCGCTGCCTATCCACTGCCATTTTCATTTTTGATTCAGCGCCCAGTTTCCAGCGTAGCGCTCCGCATTGCGTAGTTCATTGCTGGTATTTGGTCCTGTGTGCATTGCGCTGCTTACTCTCGTTTACCATTGCTTTCAGGGCTTTACAATATTAATTGTTGACCTGTGTTCATAGCGCTGCTGTTTGAGACCTCGCATTTGTTTGTTTGGATTTGCACCCGACCTGTGTGCACAGCGCTGCTGATTGTTACTTCTCATTGCACTCGCATAGCGTCCTGTTGTTGTTATTGAGCCCACCATTTTGTTGTGCCTGCAGCCCGTCCCTCCCCCTTCGCTACCGCCTCCCAGCTCTCCCTCCCTCGCTCCGCCCCCCTCCACTTCCCAACTTATGTCAGTAGGACCTACGCGCAGCGTTCACGCGCAGCGACCGCGCCCCATTCACGCCGAAGGTGCACCAAAGGTAAGCCCGTCTACGCCCGTCCGTGCCTAGACCGCGCCCAGCGTTATGACCCCCTGGCCCCCGTCCCACCCACCCCACCCGCATTACATACGACCCCTCCACCCTCTTAGCCCTAAACCCCGGTCGATTCCCCAACTGCGCCCAAGCCGCTCCTGGACACACTCATGGACCCTTCACATGCAACTCCTGCAAGTTTGACGGCACCAAGACCAACTCCTCATCCACTAACACCAAACAGAGACCTGACACCAACCACCTAAAATGCATCCTGCTCAACACCTGCTCGGTCCACAGACACGCCATCGACCTCTGGAATCTACTAGGCACCATCTCTCCGGACGTCGCCTTCCTAACAGAAACATGGATGAACGCCTCCTCAGCCCCAGACATCACCATCGCCATCCCGGAAGGCTACAAAATCATCCGAAAAGACCGCACCAAGCAAACAGGAGGAGGCATCGCTATCGTCCACAAGAATTCCATCCGCATCTCAACCAGCTCTGACGCCAACCTTGCTAGCGCCGAACACCTTCACTTCCAGATCCACACCGACCCCAAGACCACACTCAGAGGTACCCTCCTCTACAGGCCACCAGGACCCCGTGCACAATTCTGTGAAGACATCACTGACTTTATCACCCCACACGCCCTCCCCTCCGAGGACTACATTCTATTGGGAGACCTCAATTTTCACCTGGAAAAGAGCATCGACTGCAACACCACCACCCTTCTGGACAATCTCGCCAACATCGGACTCAAACAACTTGTTAATACCCCCACCCACATTGCAGGGCACACACTCGACCCCATCTTCACCTCCAGCAAGCATATCTCCTTCAGTCACACCACTGCTCTCCACTGGACGGACCACAGCTGCGTTTACTTTGTCTACAAAAAGACCACTACCCACAACCACCCCCAACCTACTCTGCGAAGAAACTGGAACAAAATCACCATCGACCAGATCTCCTCATCGCTTCTTCAAAACCCCCCTGCCCACTCTTCGAACGCCAACCAAGCAGCCATTAACCTCACTCAATGGCTAACCAACAGCGCTGACTTCCTAGCACCCCTGAAAAAACGTCAAAGCAAACTTGGCAACAAAAACGCCCCTTGGTTCAACGATGATCTTAAGAAATCCAAGAAACTCTGTCGCTCCCTTGAGAAGGCCTGGAAAAAAGACCAAAACACCAGCGCTAAGGATTCCTTCAAAAATGCCACCCGCATACACCACCAACTGATCCGGACTGCCAAGAAAGCCGCCTTCAAAGACCGACTTGACAACAACGCACACAACAGCAAGGAACTATTCAACATCGTCAAAGAGTTTACCAACCCCACTGCCAACTCCAACCACATCACTCCCTCTCAAGCCCTTTGCGACTCCCTAGCTTTGTTCTTCCACGACAAAATCGCAGATATCCACAACAGCTTCGACTACCAACCCGGAGACCAACCCACCCAACCTTCTGCCGTACCTTCACCCCCCTTGAACATCCTTAATGACTGGAACCCAATCTCCACTGAGGACACCATCCGCCTGATGAACTCCATCCACTCAGGATCCCCCACAGACCCTTGCCCTCACCACATCTTCAACAAAGCTGACTCCGGCATCGCACCCCACCTCCGAGATGTCATCAACTGCTCCCTCAACTCCGCCACCTTCCCGGAAAGCTGGAAACACGCCGAACTCAGCGCCCTTCTGAAAAAACCCACAGCGGACCCCACCGAACTCAAAAACTACCGCCCCATCTCGCTCCTTCCATTCCCGGCCAAAGTCATTGAGAAAGCTGTCAACAACCAGCTCGCCGCCTTCCTCGAAACTAACAAATCCCTCGACTCATCACAGTCCGGCTTCCGAGCCAAACACAGCACTGAGACCGCACTCATCGCAGCAACTGACGACATTCGAACTCTACTGGACAATGGAGACACAGTCGCCCTCATCCTCCTCGACCTCTCCGCAGCCTTCGACACAGTCTGTCATAACACCCTGTTACACCGCCTCAGAAACATCGGAATCCAAGGAAAAGCACTGGAATGGATTACCTCGTTCCTTGCCGGAAGAACCCAGAGTCCGCCTCCCACCATTCAAGTCAGAGGCCACGGAAGTCATTTGCGGCGTGCCACAAGGATCATCACTCAGTCCCACCCCCTTCAACGTATACATGAGCCCCCTCGCGACCATCGCACGGCAACACAACCTCAACATCATCTCCTACGCTGACGACACTCAACTGATCCTCTCTCTAACCAAAGACCCTAACACCGCCAAAACCTACCTGCATGAAGGAATGAAAGAAGTAGCCGAGTGCATGAAGCACAGCCGTCTGAAACTGAATTCCGACAAAACTGAAGTCCTTATCTTAGGCACCTCCCCCTCTGCCTGGGACAACTCTTGGTGGCCAGAGTCTCTCGGAAAAGCACCCATCCCGACGGACCACTCACGGAACCTGGGCGTCATTCTGGACTCCTCACTCTCGATGACCAGACAAGTCAATGCCGTTTCATCTTCTTGCTTCAACATTCTTCGCATGCTCAAAAAAAAATTTCGCTGGATCCCCACCGAAACCAGAAAAACGGTCACCCACGCACTGGTTACAAGCCGACTGGACTATGGAAACACCTTATACGCCGGTACCATCGCAAAACTTCAGAAAAAACTCCAACACATCCAGAACGCTTCAGCCAGACTCATACTAGACATCCCGCGCAATGACCACATTTCTGGTCACCTGAAAAGCCTCCACTGGCTCCCCGTCAATAAGAGGATAACATTCCGCCTCCTAACCCACGCACACAAAGCCCTCTACGAACTTGGACCCGAATGCCTCAACACACGACTTTCCTTCTACACCCCCTCCCGCCAACTACGCTCCTCCAACCAAGCCCTGGCTGCTGTACCTCGCATCAACAAAACCACCATGGGAGGCAGATCCTTCTCCTACCTGGCGGCTAAAACCTGGAACTCACTTCCCATTCACCTTCGCCTCACTCAAAACCACCTAGCTTTCAGAAAACAACTTAAAACCTGGATATTCTACAAATAATTCCCCACCCCTCCCTAAGCGCCTTGAGACCCTCTGGGTATCTAGCGCGCTATATAAATTTCTGAATTGAATTGAATTGAATTGAATTGAATATGGACAAGCAGGCCGATGATCACTCTGAGGGGGGCACACCCACTGAGCATGTGAAAGATCTAGATAGTACCACCAGCACATTCCTAGCTGGTCAAACCAACAAGGATAAAGACTCTCCTGAGGTCCTCAACGTAACTTGTTTTCCGGCACCAAAGGTGTGGTCCTTTTCAAACTACAGTCTAGGATAAATAGGCGTACACAGCCTTTCAATCCCACCGAGGAGAAGGGGGTACCGAGCACACTCTCGATACTTTCTTGGAATGTGGCTGGGTTGGCCAATAAGTTGGATTCCGCAGAGTGGGTGGAATTCATTGAGGAATAGGATATTTGCCTGTTCCAGGAAAGTGGGCTAGAGAACAACACTCCCGTATAGGGTATGCAACCTTTGAGACAGTAGCAAAATGGGGTGGGAAGGGCCGACCGTCTGGCGGTCTGTCGATCTGGGTGGGCTCGCATCTGGGATGCAGGGCAAGAAACCTCGAAACCAATTCACCGGACTTGCAGTGTGTTGTCCTAGAGTGGGCATCTGGTGCGAGAGTAGCATTAATAAACGTATACTCTAGACCAGTTGCCATTACGGGCACTTCGGGAACTATCGAGGACTTATCTGCATTTATTGATCGCACCACCCTCTGTCCATCACTCGTAATTGGGGGGGACTTTAACACCCAATTTGAGCCCCTCCCGGATTACAAGGAAGAGGTGACTAATGAAGAGGATGATCTTTGGGAGATACCCACCATGCCGGGTCCACCTGTAAAAGCATGGTCACCCTTAGTCACTCAAATACTATCCTTTACCCTATCCCACTTGTTGAGGGCTTGCAATGGGCGTGTTAAGGGAGACATCCCACCCCAGCATACCTTCAACAGACCAGGGCACGAATCGCGGATAGATTATATCCTGGTGCCGATCAAGGATTGGGCCAAAGTGAGGGACTTTAACATACTGAGCAGGTCCGACAGTGACCATAATGCATTGTCACTGAGACTGGTTGTACATGGTGTCAAGATAGCAAACAAAGATAAAAACTCAACATCCCCAGAGGGTCTAGTTGCAACCAGCAACAGACGCAGAATTAGATGGCCAAAATTAGTGCAGAACCCACAAAACATTCAGAGGCTATATGAGGCAGTGGTCCCTGCCCTTGAAAAAGTCAGGGATCTCCTTCCTCAGTCACCCACCCCCGATAAGTTCAGTGCGCTTGGGGACATTCACTCCGAGCTCTGTACCAATCTAGCAAAAGTATTGAACCTGGAGGCCAGGACGAAAAAGGTCAAGGGGAAAAGAGCCTCTTGGTTCAATGATGCCTGCAGAAGAGCAAAGGCTGCCCTCCTGGAGTCTCTCAAAACACTGGAAACTCCTAGCAAGATCAGGGATAAATGGATGGCCTACAAGGCCACCATTTGCAAAGCCAAAATAGAATGGGATCAGGATAACTGGTCGGAAATGATGGTTGCCCTAGCAGTCCATGATGCCCGCAAATTCTGGCAGATCGTCAAGCACGGTTCGGCTGAACCACTAGCGGCAGTAAATGCAAATATCTCTGCCATTGTGTGGGAGGACCACTTTAAATCCCTGTACAGTGCGCACGATCAGAGCCAAGATGGTAACTCACCCGTACCTGTAATGGACCGGACCTCTGAAACCCTTCCCCACATGGATGGGTTTACCCTGGGAGAACTTAATATGGCAATTTTAGGTCTCGCGGCTGAAAAGGCCCCGTACTTGAGGATGCTGTTCAATGCAATCTTGAATGGCATGATGATCCCCCCAACTTGGCTGGGGGCAGAGATAGTGCCTATATTTAAGAAGGGTTCGCCTCTGCTCCCAGCCAACTATAGACCAATAAGCCTGATAGATGTTTCTCAGAAACTCTTCACCAGGCTACTTTTGGACCGTCTGTCGGACTGGATCTTGGATCATGATATTCTGAGTCCACTTCAGGCGGGATTCAGAAGAAAGATCCCCACCACAGACCAGGTCTTCCGGCTTGCCCTCATTTTCTGGAAAACTGTACAGCTGGAGGGTGGCAGCCTCTACACTGTATTCGTGGACCTGAGGGTGGCCTTCGACCTGGTCCCCCGCAGAAAACTATGGGAGGTGCTGGCTAAACTGGGGGTCCCGAGGGGCTTGTCGGAGATGATTATTCGTCTCCATACTGCCAACTTTGCTCAGGTGAGGTGCGGTAAGGATGGGGCATTGTCTAACCGATTCCCCGTTGACAGGGGGGTAAGGCAGGGCTGCGTGCTTGCACCGACCCTGTTCTGCCTCTACGTCAACGGGGTAATCGCTCACCTCAACGGAATTCCCACCTAGACGCTCCCAAGCTGGCAGGCAGCAGGGTGCCAGCGATTATGTTCGCCAATGACACCCTGCTGCTTTCAAAGTCCCCAATGGGGATACAGCGTGTCCTAAATGGTTTTGTAGATTTTTGTGGGGAACATGGCTTAGAAATCAACACCCTAAAGACAAAATGTATGGTCTTTAATTCCCCACCTAAATTCCGATTTACACCTACCATTGGCCAGACCAGCCTTGAAAGGGTACACACCTTTGAGTATCTTGGGGTCATGATAAATGAAAAAATGACTTGGTGCACACACCAACAGAAAGCACTACTTAAATTGACCCAGTACTCGGGAGGGGTTTTGAGGTTAATAGGAAATAACAGGTCATCTATCAAACCCATGGGCCCATCACTCCAGGTTTACAAGGCACAGGCAAGGGGTGCTGCCATGTATGGCTGTGAGCTATGGGGTCACGTAGTCTCCCCAGACCTAGTGAAAGAGGAGAACAAGTTCATTAGGCTGGTGGCCCGACTCCCGCCCAGTACACCCCTTGTCCCGCTAAGGCTAGATTTAGGGCTGCGACCACTAAGTGAAGAACTGGCACTGCGTCCCTTGGTTTATTGGCGGAGGCTGTGGGCAGTCCCGGAACTGATCAGTTATAGGCAGGGTCTACAAGAGGTCCTAGCCATGCCTAATGCTGGGAAAATTAAATGGCTAAAATTCATCAAAACTGAACTAGAGGGCCTAGCCCTACCGACACTGTGGTCTGATCCCTCGACGGCATGTCCATGAATTTCCAGAAAAAGGCTGGCAAAGGTCTATTATGATAGTAAACTAGCGGCACTCTGCCGACAGGCAACACTGGGGTCACTTACAGACTCATTTTTATGTATCAAGGATCATTACAGTTTTGAACCAGCCTTGGAAAAAATCTATCCTGTATTACTCAGAAAACTCTACCTGCAGTGGAGGCATGGGAGCCTCCCACTAAGAGCTCTAACTAGTAAGTGGAGAGACCCAACTATTAGTTTATGCCCGGCTTGTAGAGTGGCCACTGAAACAGAGCTCCACATGATCTTTTTTTGCCCGGCCTATAAAGCTCCCCGCAAGAAATGGATTGTCCCTATATGTAGGAGCCTGGGGTTTGCGGAGTGCTGGGCCGCGTTCAGAGTACTGAAAACAGACATGACTGACCACATTGTTTTTGCTGTAGCCAAATTTTTAGGTGCAATGTGGCCGCTGAGGATACAGAGCCTTAAGGCTGGTCATTAACTGTACTGCAAAACCTGGAACTTTGTATTTTGTAAAATTTCCACGCACTAGGATGAATTGTGATGTTTTAAATGTTTTATTGTTTTAATATTTATGAAATGTATCTTGTGTATCTTTTATGGTGATAATATTACCAAAATAAAGATTTATGAATGAATTGGTACAGACCTTGGGGTGTAATAAAAGCTGTCATGTGACTCTTTGGCAAGCAAAATCTGATGATATGTAGATCGACGGTCAAGAGTAGAGTAAATTTTGGCACCACCTAGCATGCTAACTACTTCGTTTATATTAGGTAATGGATGGCAATCCACTAATATGTTAGCATTGAGGGCTCTAAGATTAATACATATTCTCAAGAAATGATCAGCTTTTCGTGCGAAAACAATCAGAGAAACCCATTCCGATGACTCCACCTCTTCTATCACTCCACCATCTAACATTTCTTGTAAAGCTTTACTTAATTCCTCTCTTACATTATTGGAAACATTTCTAAGTTTCTGTTTAACAGGGGACGCACCTTGTTTGAGTATTATCAAATGAGTAAAACCTTGAGTTTTCCTAAATGTGCAGAAAAATCGTCAGGAAACTCATCCTCAATAGGATTAAAAACTTCTTTATCCTCAACAACCATGACAGGTTCTTTGTTACAAGGGTTTAAAATAATATTCAGTTTCCATTGGTCTCTTCAACCCAACACGTTCACACCTTTTTTTCAACATAAAGTTTTATATAAGACGATCTTTCTTTGAATTTTACTTCAGAAGCAACAAAACCAATAAAATCTATGGAAGACCCATCAAAACCTTGAGCAGTAATGTCTGGAGAACATATATCTTTGATGGAAAATGTCCACAAAATCTTTCATTAAAGTAAATCTCCATAATAATAGTCCACAAAGATCCAGAGTCTGCCATAAGTTCCAAATCTTTCCCCCAAAATTGTACCACACATTTAGGAGAATTAAGTGTTTCACCTTCTAAAGCACAAAGATCTATTACAGAAACTACCATTCCTTTCTCCTCAGAGCGTTCTGTATCAGCAACATGAGTACAACGCACAAAAGAGACTTCTCCAATTTTACTACAGATTTTTCCCTTATTTCATTTTCTTATCATCTCTACATGCTTTGGCGAAGTGTCCTATTCTCCCGCACTTGGTACATTCTTTCCCTATTGCAGGACAAAATTTAAAAGAAGCCACATGGTTGACACTACCACATCTAAAACACACTACTTATCAGAACTTTTGTTCGTACTATAATTTTTTGTAGAACTGTTCATGGCACAGACCTCATCAATGCACTTATTGCCCTTGTCACCTTTGACAGTTACATCCTCAATGGTTTTCATCCACTTTTCAGACTGTTCAATGACTTTTGCGTTAGCAATACTGTCATGTAAATTAGGTTTACCCAAAAAACATAATTGTTCTTGTGTCTTTTTATTTCTAACATTCACAATTATCTGGTCCCTAATCATTTCGTCAGTCATACCACCAAATTCACACAAAACAGCAAGAGACCTGAGAGCAGTTAAAAAGTCGTCAAATGACTCTGACTCGCTTTGTGCACATGTAAAAACTTGTATCTATTGAGAGCCAAACTGGTTGTAGATTTAAATCTTGTTTCCATACATAAAAGTGCTTCATCATAAAGGCTTAAATCTCCTTGAACTATAGGCAAAGCTCTAAAAACAGCTTGTCCCTCCGAACCCAAACAATGTAGAATTTTTTTTTTCCTTTCATTCCCCTATTCTCTCACCATCTATAGCTTTAATGTCAATTATAAACTTCTCCTTCCATCTTTTCCATGGAATGGAAGGCTCACCTTTACACTGTAAAATCGTTGCTGGGGGTTCAAATTGCATGGTAGATAATAATAATTTTATAAAAACAAAAACTACCCCCTAAAAATGTCACAAAACATATTATGTGAATAGTGAGAAAACAATACAATGAGATTGTTGAAGTTTTTTTTTCAAAAGCATGTAATATACACAATAACAATATATGAATCAAAGTTTCAATATCTCGGAGTAAAAATCATAAAAGTAAATGTTGTTGAACTAAAAGGAAGATGCAATTGCCAAAATGATGGTTAAAGTAATTTTTTTGTAACAATAAAGTTCTCTTTTACCGTGTGCATCGGCGCGTAAGTGATGTTAATGTTCTGAAATTAATGAATGAGGAGTGTGCAGTAGTTCACATCGACATTGAATATAATATTAATGAAATTTCTATATACCCGACTCTATCCGATATAATGCGCAGTCGTGCGCATCGGCGTTGAATTTAACATAAATGAAATTTCCGTACACTTGACTTTATCCAATATTTCTACCACGTTGAAATAAAATGGCAGCGTTTAACCTGGTCCAAAATGGCGTTACACTATGTTACATGACACGATGATGATTTGCGTGACGTGGTACATGACGTTGTGACGTGGTGACGAAAACGTGAGGAAGTTCGTATGTAGGACACGGGGAGTTGCTTGACAACGCTAGTTCCAATGGCACTCTGAAAAACCAGTGAAGAGCGAGGAACGTCAGCAGAAGAAGAACTCCAACGGTAGTGTCCTTGAAAGATGCTAAAGATAGATTCAAATAAACAATTGAAAATCCATAGATGAATGTCAGAAAAAGATGTAAAATTGTGGAAAACACGGTTGCAAATCTCCGAGTAGCAGTAGAAATCTCAATAGCTCCAAATGCAAATATCTAAGTAGAAAGTCTTCTTTTTTTTTAAATGGAATAAAATGTTTTTGTACCACTCCTGTGCCTTGCACAAACCATGAAGATTACCGCCGTGATCGTGGGGACCGAGGGACTGTGTTTGGGGAACAATGAGAGCATCGACATTGTCTTAATGTGACTAACAGTAGAACCCGTGGGTGGGAGTCTACTGCTGTGAAGAAGTTATGGTGAAAAATTGTCAATTCCACGTGTTCGAGGAACTGGTGTGATCGTGATTGTAGCAATTCCAAGGGGTAGTGTCCGCAGTGAAATGGGAATTTACCGCAGTCCTAACCATTAGTCAATGTGGTCAATTGGTAGGATAATTGCCAACACTTAATTTCGTGCCAAAGCGCGAGGTGGTAACGTTCTAAAATTGCGTCGCGGTGAGAAACGGTAACGGCGCAGTGAGGGAGCCACGATCACAGCGGTAATCTTCATGGTTTGTGCATCAACTTGCTTTTTAAATACACACCCCTTAAGCACTGACCACCACGTTGAAACTGATTGAAATCACTCTTGTTCAGTTCATAATCTCTTGTACATCTCCTTTCCCCACTTCTCCTTTTTAGGTTTTAGAGCAGGGGTCTCCAAACCGGTCCTGGAGGGCCGGATCCATGCCAGATTTTTTAAATTACTACATGTATCTCAATGGGGATATCCAAAAAATCTGGCATGGATCCGGCCCTCCAGGACCGGTTTGGAGACCCCTGTTTCAGAGGCTTGTAACTATTAGGCATTTATGAAATGTCCTGATGATGATCCCTGTGATTTAAATGTGGGATCGAAACGCCGTCGACCAAATTCATGTGCCATATACAGTGTGTATACCATGTACGATGTTGATGTAATTGCGCATCTTAGAATATCTGTTCACACTATGATTTAAAGAACAATTTAGCTTTTTGCCTAAAAGCCCTTTCCTGTTCACTTTGAGTGTACTAAAGTGTCTATGTGTAATTGAGGTACAGGCTTGTGCCCCACACCGTGAGACTGTTGAAGGATATTCTTTCTAATTTGTGCTATGAAGTAAATATACTTGATGACCATTGTCCGGCTGGACAAGTCACTGAAATACAAAATCCATTGTGTCTGTATTAATTTGTATGATTCATCCTGTGTTGCTTGGGACTGCTGTTGTTTTAAAAAAAAATTGCTCCCTGAGGTCCTTTGCTGATTTACTTGGGGTCCCTTGTTGTTTTGAAACACACCGTACCTTGTGTAGCCACGTCCCTCCAGGGCCGTGGCTTTAGTCTTCGCGTTGCCAGGTAGGGTCTCGCTGCCCGTCTGTTTCCTCGGCTGGGCCCGTCCTGCTCCGGTTCTTCTTCTCGACTGGTGAGTCTTCTGCTCCCCTTGAAGGCTTCCTGCTTTGTCCCACTGGGTCACCAGATAGGTCCTTGCAAGCGTCTTCTCCTGGCGTTCTCCGTCCGCTGGTCCCAGTGAACGCAAGCTCTCTCTGACGACTTCCAATTTGAAGTCCTCTGCACCACGTGACCCAGTCAACGGACCTGGGAAGCATGACGCCTTAAAGAACCAGCACTCCTCGGGCAAGTTCTGCAAATACAGGAGAAGAGATGATGAAAGATAATGGAGAAAGTGTTCCATTGCTGAGGTCCCGGAAAGCTCTTCCTCACAGGGTGATACATTTGTAATTTACTCCACACTCCTCCCACATAGCATTCAAGTAACTAGACATAAAGTTTGCACCTCTGTCTGATACTCCCTCCTTAGGGAAACCCACCCTGGAAAAGATTCCCAGGAGGGCCCGTGCTACCACAGGAGCTGTGGTAGCAAGTGGGATTGCCTCCGGATATCTAGTGGCATGGTCCACCACCACCAGTAGAAATCTGTGCCCAGATGAAGTTTGAGGATCCATGGGACCAACAATTTCAATCCCAACCCTCTCAAAGGGAACCCCTACGACAGGTTGTGGTATCAACACAACCTGAGTAGGAACTCTGACTAGGCTAGAGTCCACCTCAGATCCCAGGGTTAACCCTACTACACCCTTATTCCGAGTACCACCACTTGGAGCTGTACATAGGGGGAAAAGTTGCCTTAGGGGCAATGGTGGCTGGAGTTGAATTCTTTGACTTGGTACAATCACTCGTCCAATGAATCTTCTGTTTACAGATTTGATACTATGGGTTCTTCTTGCCTTTTCCCTTGTTGGATTGTCACTCCCCACCAGATGCAGATGTTTGGGGCCCTTGAGAAGACTTCTGGTCTTTACCCTTCTTCCCACCCTAATCAGAGTTTCTAGATTCTTGCATCTTGGAGTCACCACCTTGGTTCTGAACCTTCTGCGTCACTATCGTTCTGACCCATTTGTCTGCCTTCTGGCCCAATTCTTAGGGAGAGGTCAGATCAGAGTCCACCAGGTACTGATGCAACTGATTTTGACAATTATTAAGGATCTGCTCCCTCATAATTAAATTGTACAAACCTGTAAAATCACATATTTTACTGCCACGTAACCAGCCCTCCAGAGCCTTAGTAGCACAATCTACCAAGTCAACCCAGTCTTGAGTCTGTGCCTTCTGAGTATCTCTGAACTTAATCCTGAATTGTTCAGTGGTTAAGCCGAACCCACCAATCAGTGCACTCTTCAAGACGTTGTAATCTTCAGCATCCTCTTCTCTAACAGTGAGGAGCTTGTATCTACCTTTTCTACTTTTGTCTGCAAAGGAGAACTGCAAGATTGCTGCCCACTGCTCCTGAGAGACCTTCTGTACTTTATAGGCCCTCTCTAGCGCAGTTATCCATTTGTGGAAGTCATCCACACTGGGTAGGGAGGGACAATCTTGTTCAGGTTCCTATTGTCATGAGTAGGTTCTCTACCTCTAGCGATACTGTTGCTGCCACCATGGGGCTCTAGCCCCAACCTTTTTGAAGCTTTCTGAAGCTCCAGGGATTCCCTAACGTAAGGCCAATAGCTCTCTCTTGATTCTGAGCTTAGCTCTCTCAAACTCAAGCAGTTGGCACTTCTTATCATAAGAGGATTTCCTCTTATGAGAAGCAGAGGTCCCTACAGAAGTCTCTATGAAAAGCCTTACGAGTGTAAGGATATAAACGTGAGCACGTCTGTAGGCAAAATGAATTGCAATCCATATCCATACTAATATTATAAACAGAGAGAGCCCAAACTTTTGAGGTGGGTAATCTCAATAACCGCTGCACCAATCACAACACCCAATACAGCGTTGGAAAGGGCAGTTGCAGCAGAAGGACATAGGCTATGCAGACGCCCACCATATACATTTAAAAGGAAAAAGAACTGTGCCAGCAAAGTAGTCCCTTGTGGGCGTGTCTGCGTTGTGCTGTGGGCGTGTGCTGGGGGCGTGGGCGTTGTGCCCAATATTTCATTGTCTTTTCTTCCCAGGTTCTGTACATTCCAGCTCCGGATGTGCTTGCCCCGCACTCCAAGTGACGTGCACCTGCTTTACTGTATGTAGGTCAGGCATGGCGCTATTCCCAAGGGCCGGAAGGAGCGCAAACAGGGTCCATTGTGCAGGAAATCTAATCTCGCCTTAACTTCCGGTGACGCCTGAAGCGCACACTGGAGATTTTCCACTTCTGTTGCGCACAGGCCTCGCACTATGCACATCCGGACACAAGGCCCGCCTCCACGAAAATAGCAAGAAAGGGACTATCCCTACCCCGGTAAGTACATTGGTGGCACGGCGGCCCACATCTCCAGAAACATACACATATTTTTTCACCACCCATTTGAAAAATGCACAGGTCTCTCTCATTGATGGCCAGCACCGACATACACTTTTAGACACACCTCTCGCCAGAAGTTCTAGAATTGCAAACTTTAGAGCTGGGGAGCTAGGTTCAAATCGCTCCATCAGCTCAACAGCCTGTGATTCCAGGCAAATCGCTTTGTCTCCCCATGCCTACCACAAATGAATGTGTTCTTGTGCAATGTAAATTGTGCTCATGCCATGTTGTCGAGTTCGTGCTATATAATATTGCAAGGAAAAATAAAGTAGGGAAACTCGAGTTCACACACTGCTGACCGCGCACTCTTAAGTGCATCAGCAGTGCAATGTGAGTCGGAGCGTTTCACAGGCCTGTTAAAGATAAGAAATGCTTTCAAAACGAAATCCTACAAAACAATATACTACTGCTACAAAACAGGTGGTTTTCTGGGTCCTTCCAACGCACTCTGGACTGGCGACCTCCAGAGATAGAAACAACTCTCCTGCAGATTATGGAGGGCGCTGCAATATTAGGATTAAGGCATTTGTAATGGTAATTTTTATTGGGCAATATTTTCTGTTCTGGGGACGTGGCCAATGTGCGAGGCAATCAGCAAGGGGTGTGACCAATGGGCATGACAATCGGCCGGCAGCAATTAATACCCGGACAACGTCGGGACGGGCTGCTGGTCTCTTATAAAGTCGATAAAGCGTTAATCCAATTAGATGAAAATGTATACTTTTATTTCCACCTGAAGTATTTAATCCTATTACGTCATATGATACATAGTTCCTTAGGTAATTTTGTACAGTAGAAACAATAGGATCACGATAGTGGTCTGTAATCCATTGGCAAATTTACCAACAACCCCAATGCATTTTGAGCCGTAGCTCTTCTTCACGGGGAAATATGTCTGAAAAATAAACAAAATAGAAAATGTATAACAAGAGGCCCTGAAAGAATGCATCTAGGTAAATACTAAGCATGTGAGTGGTCCAACACATTAAAGTTCCCCCAGGTACTCCCCCCTTCGCTGACACTCAGAGTAAGAGGTAGGGAGGGTAAAAGAGTGTCCAGAGACCAGATGAGCAACGTCCGGAGTGGCAAAGAGGCTAGTAAAATGTCGAGGGGATATTATATACCCCTCGCCTTGCCTGCCTTGCCTGCCGCCCCGGACTCGCGTCACTAGCCCACCCACCCTCCAGCCGGGCGCCTCCTGCCTGGGGAGGAGAGGAACCATAGTAGGTGGGGGGGGGGGAAGCCCTCTGGGACTAAGGGCCCACCCTCCTGAAGGCCACAGGATGGCCTCGGGCAGCCGCATAGTCCCATCAGGTCTACAGAACACCCCGCCCCAAAATCCCGCAAATAACACACAGACACCAGTGTTAGACTGGGAAAAGTTGCTGCAGGTTTATTACATACAACATTATGTAATCATGGTGGGTTATCCATTGGCAAATTTACCAACAACCCCAATGCATTTCGAGCCGTAGCTCTTCTTCACGGGGTAATATGTCTGAAAAATAAACAAAATAGAAAATGTATAAAAAGAGGCCCTGAAAGAACGCATCTAGGTAAATACTAAGCATGTGAGTGGTCCAACGCGGGTGTGATTGGTGGGTACTTAAACTAGAAGAAAGAAGCTGACCATAGAGTTTGTGCGAAGAGTGATGAAAAGTAAACAAGAAAAAAAGAATAAAAAGACAGTTCATGCAAAGAAATGTATCATTAAAGAAGTGGTGCTGTGGTAAATAAACGAGTGAAAGGCCCGAAGATGCGATCATCAGTGAGAAGTAAGCCCGAAAAGGAAGGTCTACCGGAACGATAAACTGGCCAAAAGAGCCCCCCATATGTTCATGTGGTGGCATCCTAATTAATGGAAGGTGATAAAAACGAATAGAAAAGTGCTATAAATCAAGGGGAAACTCATGACGGGTTAAAAAAAGGTGTTAAAATGAAGTTAACTGGGATTTAGAAACAAGCGGAGCCAGGCGGGTGAATGTGCAACGTGGCGAGAGGGGTCAGCTGAGTATACACATATAAAACGTGTAACAGAAAAACGCTTGCTTTGCGATATTGGAATATCTGCAGCTTATCGCAAATTAAACGTAAAGAAACATGCAAGATGCTAAGCGTCCGGGCGAGGCAATGTTGTGTGAGTAATCCAAAGAAGTGTCACGTGGTGTTTAAAATGCAACAAACAGTAGTAACAGAAAGAGAACTGAGGGAGCAGTGTTCACGTCTGTAGTGACACAAATAAAGTTACAATTGTCTTCAAGGTGTGATAAGCAAGGGTGCTGTATGAAGCAGGTGACAAAAAATGAATGAGTTACTATAAAAACGAACAGTGCTGAACAAGAAAATCGAAACTTGAAGAGAAAGAATTAGAAAAAGAAATAGAAAAACCAGAAAAAAGATGAGGAATGGAGAGGGAAAAGTAGCGAGTGGAAAACAAGTAACCAAATGGTAGGGACACACTAGGAGCAGAAAAATGTGTTTAAAATGGAGCAGTGAGCTACAATATGTGATGAGGAATCAAAGGGCAGACAAGAAAACGCAGAGATTGGATCAGGAGGAACAATGAGTAGATCAAAAACAGGTGGTAACAGGGCGTAAAAAAGTAGAGTGGAGCTGAGAAAATCACTGGAAAAATACACATAAAACATGAGTATAAGAAAAGAGAGAAATCAGATACAGGGAGACGCAAACAGATACAGTGAATTTCAAAGGCAAATGCTAAATTCTCGTCTCATTGAGACCCTCCGGGTGTAGAGAATTTAACTTGTGCATCCAATACAGTTCACGCTGCAGAAGGAATTTTTAATTGTCTCTGCCTTCTGTTTTCTTGACGACCTTCAATATCAGGAACCGGATTTGAATAACATTGTGGGCAAGTTTGACATAATGTGCTGCCACTATTGATTTTAGATTTTTCATCCGGATGTTGCTGCGATGTTCAGTAAGTCGGACCTTGATTTTGAGCTTGGTTTTACCCACGTGCGGTAAACCGCACGGGCATTTGAGTAGGAATACTACATTGGTAGTATCGCACGTGGCATTCACCTGAAGATGAATGGGTGTTCCTTGTGTGGGATGCAATATCGTGTTACCAGGTATGATGCTGTTGCAATTGCCACAATTATAGCATGGAATAGTACCCTTGAACATTGTAACAGTGGTATTGCTTGACTTCAGCATTTATTGGATGTATTTAGATCGTTAGTAGGCCAAGTTAGGCTGGTTCTGATAGATCATGTTCGAGTTGTAGCAGTTGCCAGTGTTTGATTGTTTTGATTTTGGTACTGTAGATAGAGTATTTAGAGATGAATATGCATCGTGTTTCTGCGACTTCTGTTGTAACTTTTTTGGTGAGAAGCTGAGTGCGACCTTTGAATAGTACTCTGTTCTCTTCTGTTATAATAATGCTGTTAGAGTAACCTTGTTGGGTGAATTTGGTAATGATCTTAGAGCTGTCCCTTTTGAACAATTCCTCAGTAGATGCGATGCGTTTGGCTCTTAGTAATTGGGAATAAGGCAAGTGCTTCTTCAAGCTCATTTGATGGAAGCTTGTGAAATGCAGGTAGTTATTGCAATCAGTAGGCTTGGTGTAAATGGATGTTTCCAGCTTGTGGTTTACAATTCTGATATTGACATCTAGAAAAGATATTTCTGAAGAACTGATAGTATAAGTGAATTGTATACGTTCAATAACTGCGTTGAGATGACCAATAGCTTCAGTGAACTGACTTTCTGTACCAATCCACATGAGAAAGATGTCATCGATATATAGATAGTAGACCTGTTGATTTCCTTACCAATCTGGGTTCGTCAGAATGTAATCTGTTTCATATTGGTGCATAAACAAATTGGTGTATGCCGGAGCGGCGCAATTCCCCAAGGCTACTGCCGAAAGTTGAATTTTTCCAAGCATTTGAAGTAGCTATGATATAAAGTGAATTGCATCAGTTCCATGAGAAAAACTGGCAGCTCCACCGGTTTTTGTGGGTTCAGCAGGGCAAGTTTCATGGCTTGTAGGCCGAGATTATGGGGAATGGATGTGTATAATGAGTTAACATCGATAGTACACAGAAAAAGAACTGATTGTTGGGGATCCACTATGATGTTATTCATTTTCATGAGAAAGTCTGTGGTGTCTTGAATATAGCTTGGCTTGCTGTGACACTGGCTTGAAGATGTTTGTCAATGTAGGTGCCAATCAGCTCGTGAATGGAGTTCCGAGTGCTCCCGATTGGTCTGAATGGAGGTCTTAAGGCATCTTCGTGAATTTTTGGGGCCATATAAAGATAAGGTGTTTGAGGATGATCTTTGAGTAGAAAAGTGTTATCACGTTCTGAGATGATTCCCGAAAGTACAGCACGGTCAATGAGAGTTTGAAGAACTTCTTTGAATTCTTTAGTAGGGTCAGAATCGATTTCCATGTACATAGTTGATGTGTTTTATCTAGGAACCCGATCAATATTGTGACCTTATGCCCCTATACGGCTATAATCAATAAATATCCCTAAAATGGCATGATAATCAGAGCCATATTTCAGTAACTCGCCTCTGCAGCCCATGACACAGCAGAAGCCACTTCCTTAGATTCCTAGAGAGCACACCGAGTTCTTTTGACATACCAAACCCCCAGCAACCTGGGAAAGCCCCGCTTGCTTTGTTTTGATTAGTAATAGAACTCCTGCGAGCACTGTAAGAACGACCAGTTCTTAGTGACATCTTTATTAACGTCTTATGTCCAAAAACTTACGTCAAACTCGTGCAAACACAGCTGTTCCCTTGCAGAAAGCCCAGCAGATGCGAGAAGCCCACGGACGCTGCCCCTCCTCTTTGACGCACTGAGAAAGACGCTGTCTTTTCTCCTGCCGAGAAAATCCAGCTCAGGCGTTTCCAGCCTACCCTTGCGGGTGACTGGGATATCGGGTCCTGAGAGGGAGATACCAGACCTCCTACATTCTATTCCAGAGGTACGGTGCTGACTAAACCCTTAGAGAGAATTCTTGAATCAAACTCTTGGCAAAACCAACTTAACTTGAACTGCTACTTACTTACTCCCTCCCACGTATTAGGCTTAGGTCAGATACACCGGGGTAGGCGTAGTTAGAAGCACCAGTTGAGGTCGTTAGCCAATGTATATATGAATGTATATATTTTATTCATTTTAACTATCTTATGGCTAAGAAACCATATCAATGCTTTTACAGTATTATCAAGTAAGCCAGGGAAGCTGATCACTTGCTATTCAGTCAAGAAAGTTTCCAGTGACCTCTGAGCTAGCTGGCGCAAACCTAAATTAAGTCTAACCTAGTCAGTAGAGACCTAGAAGACCTCAGTCCTACGTCTACACTGCTGTTTATGTTATTCCAATGCGCAGGGCCTATAGGGAAAATAGGAACTACACTACATGGCGCCCAACGTTTGGTAAGGCGATAAAACTAACGCAAGACGTTAGAGTAACTCAGTCGTGCTTTTTCACACAGACCCTTTCTCCCGTAAATACTCCAATAGTCGTCTGGAGTGGGTGAAAGGTTAAAATCCGCCGGAACTTAGTAGGAAGAGATTCCTATGTAAATGTAAATGTACATGTATTTATATAGCGCAAATCACCGACCCGGTATCTAAGCGCTTGCTTAGGGAACCCGTCCTGGTATTCCCCTGTGAGATAACCCCGGCAGGGTATCCACAAGGTGAAAGCCAGGCATCCCACCGCGAGGGGCCATTGTGGAGATTAAGCAAGCTATTGCCCAGAGTCGCAGAGTGTGTCCCGTGAATCGAGTAGGCACCGGAGCGAGAATTGTCGAGTCCGTGGACATTTTAGGACTCAAGACCCTGCCGAGTCGGGAATTGAACCCTGGTCCCGGGTTGACCTCTGCTTCCAGGTCTGCCTCCTCTAACCAGTGAGCCACACTTCTCCTATGTAGAGTTTCTGGTTTATTCAACGTTGAAGGATACAGTGTTCCAAAATATTGTGCACTAAATCTTTGCTTTCTTGAAACCTGATCTGCAACAAAAACCTTTCTGACAGTAAAATGCCAGACAGTGATGATGAAAGGGATGCTGCTATATTAGCAAATCAACTCCTAGAGGATGACAGAAGTGTCCTACAGAATGACCGGGATGCTATCCTTATTCCGGTCAATATAAGATAAACTATAACTCTAAAACTTATAGAAAACGGACTGACAGCACAAGGCGGTACAGTCATTTTCGTGATAGAGGCACACGAATATCGGCAGACAGAGGTATTCTATTCATGGATAAACTTTCCAGCGGCAAACGCTACAACACACGAGTTCCACTATTACAAGGTAGAGGAACCCCCGGGAGAATATACTCCTTTCGAGGAGATTGAAATCCCATTAAAATACCAAGAGCACCTGCTCTGGTTTAAAGGCGCCCTAAAACATAATGATCACATCACCAGGCTCGGTCCACTAGGTAGACCAGGAGCAACGTGGCCGGTTCTAGCCAGCTACACACCACATCCTGACATCGAAAAAATGTCAGACAAAGAACTTTTAGCACAGCTAAAATTACTGATTAAAATTCACAGACAGTTAGTCCAATATGTAATGAGGACTGCAACAGTCCAAACAGCTGTCAATATTCCCCAGCTAACCCCTCATCAGGGGAACACAAATAAAATCACACCACAGAACATACAATCATGTCTTGGAAAAACACCCGCAAAATGGGAAAAAATTCCTTTCTGAATAGCACAGAAAATAACTCAAATAGAGGCAGTATTCCCGAATACTAACCCTATTGAGAAACACAGAATTCTGACTATCTGCCTTCGGGGTCGCAACACATGTGGAGGACTGTGACACTTGGGGTACAGTCTTTGCTTCCATTTACACAAAAACACATGGTGTTCCGTCAATGGCGGTAATACCAGATGTGCTAAAACAAATTCAGAATGAATACAGTCCAGAACCTGCTTTAACTCTTGGTATGAAATTACTGAAAGACTTCAAGCAGGTCTCGGCTATATTATTAGCCAACATAAAAGGAGAAGCAGCATCTGTGGCGATCCGCCAGAAATTGAAAGAAACAGATATAACAGATCAACCAATTGAACTTGCCAGAATCATAGAAAAATGCTATGAAGAATTGGGTAGAGATAGTTTGGGTGGTAAACCGGTAAAACCCCAACTACTTGAAAATCCTGAAAAAATATTTATTAAAAATAATATGAACATTCCTAAAAAGAGCTGGGATGGAAATAAACAATCCACTACCAAAGAAAAAGTTTTCCAGTCCAGAAGAAGGTCTCCTCTGCAAAGAGAAAGAACTCCGAACCGAGAACACCAGTCTCCCCAGAGGGAGCCCTCTGAGAAAAGATATAACCTTAGAAATAGGGATAACTTGAAAAAGCCTGATAGATATCAAAGTGTTGATACACGTCCCTCTCAATCTTTTTCGCAGAAATCGGAAAGAAGAGGACGATCAGAACCAAGGGAAGAGCACATCAAGTCCAAAGACAAGAAACCTGCTCAAAGTAAAAAATTACAATTTCCAAGAAAGAAGGTAGCCAGTATTAGAATAATCGAACATGCCGAGAATACTGAGGACACAACTGAAAAACGGAGAGTGGGCACAGACAATGCTAGACAGCGCAGCGGAAATCAGCATAGCTAGCAAGATCCTGATGAGTCATCTGGAGACAGTGGACACGAATGAATACATTCAAGTGGAAACTGCAGATACCAGAGTTAGCGAACCTCATAAGACATACGAAATAACACTGCGTATAGAGGGAGATAAGACTAGGAAAATAAGGGGTCTGTTTTGGGACAACCTCTCAAAAGGCTATGACATCCTGTTAGCTGAGAAAGATTGGCCCCCAGAGTTTGTCAGGGAGTGCCCTCATGGCGAAGAAATGATTATGCCTGTCTTCTCAAATCATATTCCAATTCATACTAAATACATATATGCTAGAAAATGGGCAGTAGCTCAAGCACCTGCACTATATAAGAATCATGTAGGATGGGATGAGGACTCTCCTCCTCACAAAATCCAGTTAAAATGTCAACCTACTGCACAAAGGCAGTATCCGATTAAGCAAGAAGCTAAAAAACAGGTCAGGGAGATTTTAGATCAACTTGAATACCAAGGGGTGATTGAAACATGCACCTCTCAAATGAACAATCCTTTGTTTCCTGTCTCCAAACCAGACGATTCATATCGTCTAGTCTTGGACTACAGACACCTTAACTCATGTTGCAAAACATTTGCTGTACAAAAATCGCACAGTGCGGCACTAATGAATAACATAGTTCGCAAAAAATACAAAACATTAGACATTTCTAATGGGTTCTTTTGTCAAAATATTGCACCAGAAAGCAGGTACCTAACCGCTTTCTCAATAATGGGGTCACAGAAAAATTTCTGTAGGCTCCCACATGGATTCAAGAACAGTCCAGGAATATTCTCAGCCAGAGTAACAGAGTTACTACAAATGTATGAGGAGGAGGCATTATCTTATGTCGATGACATCTATCTCACAGACGACGACTTGGATACTCACTTGAAAAGAGTGAAAACCATAATACTTGGGTTCGCAGCAGAGGGTTACAAATTCAACTTTAAAAAGTCTCGAATTGCCCATCTGACGGTCCTGTTCTTAGGATACGAATTATCAAGTGAAGGCAAGAGCCTAGCAGACAACTTTTTAGAGAAGTGCGCTGTACTCCAATCTCCAAAAACGCTGAAGAACTTACAATCGATTCTAGGCTTTCTGAATTTCGGAAGAAGTTACATTCTAAACTATGCAGAGAGGATTAAACCTCTCTACGAACTGATAAAACCTGATTTTAAACCAATCAACTGGACTCAAAAACACACAGAAATTTTGAGAGCACTGCAAACAGACATGTTAGCTAAAACAAAATTAGAAACACGTGACAATACACGCAACCTTGTAATCAGGGTCATCCCAGGAAGATGCGGATTCACATACCTGACCTCTAACGAGGGAGAAACGGTACCAATAGCTTACAAATCACATTTGTATACAAAAGCTGAGATAAAATTCAGTTCAACAGAAAAAATTCTAACTGCGGTTCAGACTGCCGTAGCAAAAGAAAGAGCCCGAGCACAAGGTAAACGGATAATATTCGTTACACCTATACCTGCTCTAGAAGCGGTAACTAAAGCGAGCATTCCAAATGCTAAAGCTCTGCATCCAAGATGGATCCAATGGGTTAATTCTCTTGCTGCAACAGACGTAGTTTATGAATTTGATCCTAACCTAAAGACTCAGGAATTTTTACAATATGAATATGAATGTCCTCTGCCAATTGAAATCCTGCCTCTAGAACAATACGGAAGTATCATATATACAGACGGATCAGCACAACCCGCGGTTGGGGGTAAACAAGCTTACAGTGCTGCGTGCGCGATTGTTAAAGGTCGCTAGCTCAAAGGAAAATTTAGACCACTGGTCACTAAAACACAATCTCTAGGAGATTGTACAGCTCAGCGAGCTGAACTACTAGCATTTAAGATGGCGCTTGAAAATACCGATCGCGAATTCCCCACACTTATAGTGTGCTATTCATATTATTGTGTTCAATCTTATAATGAATACTTGCAGAATTGGGTTGAAAATGGGTTCAAAGATGCAAAAGGTGGCACAATCAAGCACAAAATGCTTTGGGAACAAGTAGTTCTTTTACAGAAGGAACTACAAAAGACTCACGTGTTACACACTCTGAGTCATCAACGTGATGGCGTTCACGTTGCGGGGAATTCATTGGCTGATGAAGCCGTGAAGGCAGCTGTGCAAACGGCTTCCGTAGCTGCTATCACCCGGTCAAAAACAAAAATTGACAGCGATATATTACAAGCTGTCAGTGCGTCAGTAAAAGATGATAAAGAAACACTCCCAAAAGGCTTTCCAGAAAAGTACTCATATTTAACAGATACAAATAATGTTCCTTTTGATCGAATCCCTGGAGTGGGGGATAGAGTAATTCCAAACATGGAACAGAGGTTAGGACTAATTACAGCGGCACACGAAGGGCTTGCTTCGGCACACGCTGGTGTTTCCGCCACAATATCATTATTAAAACAGAGATATTGGTGGCCGTGCATGAGATTATAAACTAAGAAATACGTGCTAGAATGCGAAATATGCCAAAGAATTAAAGTATCAACAGTGAAGCGACCGGCACAGACACCCCTTCTCATCTCAGATAAACCATTAGCATGTGTTTACCTGGACCACTGTGGTCCCTTACAAAGGGACGGTAACTATAAATATATCATGGTCACAGTGAACTCCTGTACGAGATTCATATGGATGTGGCCCCAGCGCTCGGCTGACGCCAGAACTGTTATAAAAGATTTGCGAGTCTTTATCGGCACATACGCAATAGCCATGCTTCATTCTGACCAGGGTCCCGCTTTTAGCTCTCGAGCTTATAAGGAGGCCATGACCAGCATGGGCATTGGGTTGCGGTTCTCTTGTCCCTTCCATCCTGAGGGAAACGGGGTAGTGGAAAGAAAAAACTGAGACATAAAGCAATCTATAACGGCAAAGGTATTAGGTTCGGGTTATGGGTGGGTCCAGCATTTAACAAGTGTCCAACGTAGTCTTAATAACTTGCCAAGAAATTCTCTAAAAGGTTTCAGCCCGTACGAACTATTGTTCGGAACTAGAATGTATGTTCAGGACTTAGATAGTCATGCTTCAGTGGTAGAAGATAAGAAAAAAGACTTTGACATCAAAGATCATTTGGCTGTTTTACAAGACTTAAATGAAACAAGAAAAGCCCTGAGCAACATAAAGTTAAAACAACAGCTAACAACCACTGAAGACACACCTCCTTTCCCAGGAAGACCTGTCTAGATTCCAAAGATTGGGGATCTGGTCAGAGAGAAAATAGCGGTGAAGAAGGAATTTGGGCCTTCTTACAGAAAAGCAGTACCTGTCTTAGCAATCAACGGAACAAGACCAGTTATACTACCGCCCCTTGCTGGTAAAAAGGAGAACCGAGTTGTATCAATCGACCTGGTAAAACCGCAATCATGTGGCCAATCATAAGTAGTAGGCCCAGTGGACTCCCAAGAAATAGCAGAATACCCAAATTTGCTAGTATCCAAGAGGTTCAAACTGAAAGACTAATCACATTTGATAAACCTGCAGTAAATAAAAAAGGACTATACAACAATGCCATGGAACTTGTACCTCTTGAAACCCAAATTGAAACAGTTCATCATGAAACACCAGTCTACAATGATGTAGCATCAGAATGTGCAAATGAAAGCCAAATGGAGAAAACAATTCCAACAATCGACAGAACTGCATCTGGCTACTTCATCAATTTCGATAATTTCTCTGAAGATCAAAGCGACCCTGAAGTGACGCCAGCAACAAATACTTTTAAAGAAAAAGCAACAGAACTCTTTCATCAACTCAAAGAAACCTATCTTATTTCTCCATGGTTAGAATTTTGGATTGTGCTAGGTGTACTTTTCCTCCTGCTTTGGCTCATCATGGTACTTTGTTTGGGAAAATTCATTGAAGGAAAATACAGTACAATGGACACACTAAGTCAGAACATCAACTTAGTTCTGAAGCCACACAAATCATCTCACATCGAGAAAAGAGAACTATCATCAGTGAATGTCACAGCCATTCCAATACCCGGCGGGGTAGTTTGGGACAAAACAGATTACGAAATCTATGGCCCGGTGGAAATCCTGAAATATCCTCACCAATTTAAGGTTTCTTTAAGTGACTTTGTGAAACCAAGTACTTTCTCTGATGATTGGGACTTTGAAAGTATAAATAATATGATGTTGGATTTAGTTTTGTCAGCAAAATTTACAGAACATGATTATTTGCAAGGTTCATTGAAATATGAACAGATGTACTGTTTTACTCATTATGCAGACCACTATTTGCATAAATCTGCTCAACCTAGAAATGTTTTGAAATATAACCAATGGGAACATTGTGCTACTCCGCCTAAAAGCAGCTCAAAAACATTCTATGAGAAATTCCAATACTTCTCAGGGTTTAACACAAGTAATGCAGAAACATTTTATTATAAACTGTTAGATAAAACAGGGACAAAAACCATGCTGACAAATACTAAATTGATATATTCAGAAGAATTTTATGAAGAAATGATTACATTTGGTTTTGATTTCTGGAAGAACAGCATTGAAACAAAAACCATCTGAGGTACAAAAGATTGGCAGGTACAAGGCCTAGAAGCATTATTTCGAGCCTGCATGATCCCAGAACAAATAATGTTCTTGAATGACACAATTCAGCAAACGACCTGTCTTGGCCTAGCTAAGATAAAATAACTGAACAAACCGTCTATTCCAAAGCCAATACCTGATAGTAACACCACTGCAGATGTTGAAATAGACGTATCCAACATTTTACATGAAAACAGAACACATCCTGATTGGAAAAAGTGGTTAATCTGGCCTACAGACACAAATAACTGTCAAGACAGATTCCTGAACAAAATACAGGGGTTAAAAATGACCAGACCAGACCCTAGATACTCCCAGAGACAACAACCAGGGATAGTAACAACATACAGTGTAGGGAAAATATGCCTTGAATGGTTAAAAACATCCACACTGGCACAAATTAAGCAACACTTGTCTTTACTTAAAGATGGTGCTGACTTGCGCGATTTCATAATGGGACTACGCAAGCAGCGTCAAAAATGTTTCATAGCGGCCAGTATATACGCTGCTTACCACGAGGCATGGAAAGTGACTCAAATTGAGACAGCAGAGAAAATACGAAAAATTGATCGTATTAATTTGGAAAAATCACTTTCTGTTGTGGACAATGGGTTAATGACTCTGTCCTCCAGAATATATTCACTGGACAGTATTGTATCATCTGCTATTGATATAATAGACCAGGACTTGCTAATGTTACAACATGGCCAGTCCCAATTACGTTCTATTGTACAGCTAGGCTGGACGTTGCAAAACCTGCGTTCAGGCTATGTGCCATGGCGTTTAATTAACACAACGTCATTGTTTTCTATCTTTAACCTTACTGATAAACAAATCAGCTTGGCACAAAAAGGAGCAGACTATACAATCCTGAGCATTGAAAAACTTGAGAGATTACCATTGACAATGTCAGAAAGACCGGTCATTGAATGGATAATACACAGGATTATTCCGATAACAACTTTCCAATTTAAAAATTGCCTAAAGTATATACCAGCAGGCCAGTATGAAAAGTTGGGTAAAGGATACATTAAGTCATCATGGAAATTACCTTATACACACACATGTTATAGTGACAACAACAAAAATGTATTTCTTAGTGGTAATGAGTGTAAACAGTCACTAAGCGGTATACTTTTGTGCCAAGGTATTAATTTGCATGGGGCCTGTGAGGGGACTTTATATAACCTTTCATGCCACCAGCATGGCACACCTGCAACACAGATAGAGCCATTCTTTCGACAACTTTCTAACGGGAGTTACGTTCTAATAACGGATCACAGCTGTTGTGGCTTGGTGCCACGGAAATCATATCTCTTAAGCGTCAGTTCCATGGTCACTTGCTGTATGCAAGCATTGTATCCAAACGGCCCTGGAGACTCAGAGGCTCCGATTTGACTCCCGTTGAATATCTCTTCTATACAAATTGATACTTTAAGCAGAATGAAGTCTGTGCTTTTACAGACAACAGTGCCCATCACGTCATCAAAAGAGACGTATGATCTCCAAGTTGCAAGGACAATGGCAGAGATACATACACTTTTATCAACAAATTGCCCCGTACATTTCTGGCATTGGTACTCTGCTTACAGTAGAACTATTCATAAAGAACAGAGCTTCTATTTTTAGTAGATCTAGAGACAATATATTACCTCAGCCTCTAGCACATTTTACAGCAACTGTATTTATATATGATGAAATAGTCTTGCCCTTCTTTTCTGTATTGAGAGACATTTCATATGTAATTTTTCGCAAAATCGTTCAACTGAATATATACAAACTTTTTTGAATGATTACTCTGCTTAAAACGTACAGTACCTATTATCATTTTTCATGTATTTCGTATACACCATTTCATATGCAAAATGTATTTTGGGTTGGGTAGGAATACACGTGCATCTTTATTGCTTAAGTTTTTAGTAATTGATGGACATAAATTCGTGGAGTGGGTGATGTGTTTTATCTAGGAGCCCGATCAATATTGTGACCTTATGCCCCTATACGGCTATAATCAATTAATATCCCTATAATGGCATAATAATCAGAGCCATACTTCAGTAACTCTCCTCTGCAGCCCATGACACAGCAGAAGCCACTTCCTTAGATTCCTAGAGAGCACACCAAGTTCTTTCGACATACCAAAGCCCCAGCAACCTGGGAAAGCCCCGCTTGCTTTGTTTTGATTAGTAATAGAACTCCTGCGAGCACTGTAAGAACGACCAGTTCTTAGTGACATCTTTATTGACGTCTTATGTCCAAAAACTTACGTCAAACTCGGCACCTTTCAGGTATAAATATACCAACGTTGCCTTAAGCAAACACACAGTGGTGGTGAATACTGGAGCAGAACAGCTGTCCCCTTGCAGAAAGCCCAGCAGATGCGAGAAGCCCACGGACGCTGCCCCTCCTCTTTGACGCGCTGAGAAAGACGCTGTCTTTTCTCCTGCCGAGAAAATCCAGCTCCGGCGTTTCCAGCCTACCCTTGCGGGTGACTGGGATATCGGATCCTGAGAGGGAGATACCAGACCTCCTACATTCTATTCCAGAGGTACGGTGCTGACTAAACCCTTAGACAGAATTCTTGAATCAAACTCCTGGCAAAACCAACTTAACTTAAACTGCTACTTACTTACTCCCTCCCACGTATTAGGCTTAGGTCAGGTACACCGGGGTAGGCGTAGTTAGAAGCATCAGTTGAGGTCGTTAGCCAATGTATATATGAATGTATATATTTTATTCATTTTAACTATCTTATGGCTAAGAAACCATATCAATGATTTTACAGTATTATTTCGTAATACTCCTATTACTGTACGTACTTTTCATTATAACAAGTCTTGCAATTGTGGCAATTCATTCTTCTCCCTAGTGAAATTAAATCTGCACAACTGACTGAGTGGAATAGCTGTCTATTGTTTCACACGACTCTAGAGATTGACTCTTATTCTGAGGAGCAAAGTTGTCATGTTTATGCGGTTGTCGGAAGCTGAATTCCTTCTTGTCTGAGCCAGGGAAGCTGATCACTTCCTATTCAGTCAAGAAAGTTTCCAGTGACCTCTGAGCTATCTGGCGCAAACCTAAATTAAGTCTAACATAGTCAGTAGAGACCTAGAAGACCTCAGTCCTACGTCTACACTGCTATTTATGTTATTCCAATGCGCAGGGCCTATAGGGAAAATAGGAACTACACTACAGAGTATCATCATGTAAATGAGTGGTTATACTGCCTAAGTAGAAGCTGGTATCGAGGATGATGAGGGTGTCACCCTTATCGGCCTTGCATATAGTAATCTCATCATTTGATGCCAACTGTGCCAAGGCTTGTCGTTCGTGTTTAGACAAGTTAGGTTTCCGGTGTTGACAGAAGAACCAGAATGATTAGATTCCTGAGAAGGAGATCTTGATCTTCTTGGTAAACTGTTAACCCTTCCAGGTGGGATAAAGAGAGGGCCACTGAGGCGCTCTCCCTCACCTTCAGTAAGAATTTTATTGTCCAGGTTAGAATCATTTTGATCCTCCTGGCCAGCGTCAGTGTCCAGGTCATAGAAGTTTTCACTTCCTGGCCTTTCCTCTTCTGCTGTCCCACCCAACCTGCCTGCCTCATCAGACCCTGGGGTCTTTCTGAGGTCATCTAAAAGCAAAGCCTCTATGAGCCGTTGAGTGCCTGGGTTTTTTCCTTTCTTCAGTTTTCTAGCTGTACACATGGTTCTCAATTCTTGAATTGAGATATGGTCATACTTAGTTAGCAGAGGCCCACTGGCTTCTGGCCTAGAAGACATACTAGTGTTATGTGGTGTAGGCACCTACCTAACCTAGTGGGAGCTACTAAACTCTCTTGAGTTGGAGGAAGGGTGTGCTAGACCATTGACTTACCCACCTCTAAGTTCAGTAGAACTTACTTTATTCTAGTCTTGATTTATATGTACCTAATACCTTTGGTGGTTTTTAGTTAGTCACTCAATTAGATTATCTGGTTAAACAATGGCAAACTTGAATCCCAACCGCTGCACACCAATGTGAGAAGTTGGCCTGGTATATGCTGTTCACTAATTAAAGTGTTTAACAACAAGGGGTGGTGATGGACAGAGTTTCTGAATTAAGCAGAATACTCTCACCCAGTCAAGAGATCAGGGCTAGATCCAACACCGTTTTTTAGCTTACTGCACCATCCCAGCTCAGAACCTGGCTATATGCAAACTAGTCTGTTCCTGTCCCAGTGCATGATGGGAACAGGGCAAACCAAACTACCAAGCCAATTCTTACACTGGGAAGGAAACAAGCTTCCGGGGACCGGTTTCTGGCATTTCAGACGTCGTCGGCCCGGCTTGCTTGAATCCTGATGGTGCAATGAGCAAGGGACTCACGTCTGAGTATACCCTTACACGCTTACACTAATTAAAGTGGGCACCTTGCACCAGTACAAACCACCCTTATTGATGATTAGGTTAAAGACAACCTTTATTGAAAGCTATCCTAGTGGCAGCTATGGAGAGCAGCTTTCAGGCTAAGTCTCAAAGGAATGTAAAACAACTTGTTTTCAAAAAAGTTCAAAAGACCTTTATTCGAATTTCATAAAATTCATAAAAGTACCACATAAAAACAATTCATTTACATAACACATCAGAAAATACATGATTAAAAATATAATGCAATTTTGATAAAACTAATTTCAGGGGTTTTCCATCATTTTACGAACTCGTGTTATCAGTCTCAAGAACGTGCTAGTGCGAAAGGTTAGTTCATCTGAGTCCAGGGAGACCAACAATAGGTAACACTCCCCCAACGAGAGGGGTCTATGTTTCCAGTTCATATATTTTAAAAAACATTTACAGAAGAATAGGAAGTGCAGATCATCTTGTGTGCTAACACCATCACACGGACAGGGGTTATATTCTGTGCTATGTTGATAGCCCAGAGGGAAGGCCAACAGATATTTCACAGAACCCGCTCTTAAGCGAAACAGAAGTGATCTCTCCCAGTTGGTCATAGGTAGGGTAAGATAGTGCGGGAGTGGTTGCCTACATAATTCGTTCCCCATGTATTTTACAACAGTTGATTTTGATGATTCTCTTCCCATTCGTTCAGATTTATAAAGTGCGTACAGTGCTTGTTTAACCTCAATTTTGTCCTTTGGCTCGATCCTAGTAGGGTCAGAGAAGAGGCTGCCTCTGTCCACGGCACTCAATGTTTTTAACACTCCAGAAAGCCAGGGAATCGCCATGCCATGGTCGCATTTTAAACAGTCCTTTATAATATTTTGTGTTAGAGTGGCTGAATCATTCCTCCAAATACTGACCCAGAATAGAGCTGGTCTAGATCTGATAAAATCACATACATAGGGGAGGTTTAATTCATTATGACAGATAAATTCAGAAGATGAGATTGGGGCGTCCAGTATTTTCCTGCAAAATCGACATTCTTCCCGCTGGATACCTGGGCTTCTTCCCAACCCCCAAACCTCAGCTCCATATGTGGCTACCGGAAGGCACTGTAATCTAAAAAAATGTAAAATAGCTCTAGTGGCACCTATTTTCTTTGCTTTGGGCGCGGCAAGCTCAAGACTGAATTCGTGGCTTTCGAGAACTTGCTTGTTTTACCAAACCATAACCTCCTGAATGACCAAATAAAAGGAGAACCGCACACGTGTTGTTATAAAAATATGTATTTTTTACTAAACACTCTCTACTAATCTCTTTATGAGATTAGAGCACAAGGTACACAATATTAAAGCTCTAGATTGACAGTAAATAGCACAATACACAGCAGGCTCCAGGGAGAAACCGAACCATATACAAAGAAAGTGGTATAACAACCCCGACTTGACTAGACACAGTGTCTAGAGCACGTAGAATCACTGGGACCCAAAGGAACCACCCAAGGTGGTGACACAGAGGAACCATGGAGGACATGCACAGTGTGAGAACACAGCCACGAGTTCCGTACAACTCTATGGGAAAGTCGCGGTTGGAATTTTAAAGATTAAGGACACTTAGGAGAGGACTTCAAGCAAACCCTTTCGATCACAGAAGGTTCTAAGGTCAGCATTCTTGAGAGTACCAAGGTACCTGTTTACCTATCCCAGAGGAGCCGGTGCATAAGGTTCAAGTAGTGTCGGAAACGCTAGTTAATTTCAATGGCGTGATGCGAAGAAGTGCTGCTGCCAGGAAGCTGAGAAGTGTCCGGTGTGATCCAAGCCGAGATCAGAGCTGAGAACAACCTTAAAGCAGAGGGGATAGAGTCTGGGTCACTTCACAGTGACCAAGGGCATGATGGACGAATGCCCACCAATGTGGGGTGTTTCAGGTGAGAAGAGGTGAAGCTTGACTCTGCAGCTACGGGTACAAGGAGATGTCGACATTGACCAAAGTCCAAAGGTGAGCTGTCCCAACAAAAATGTTGAGTGCTGGGGGGATCAGTGTCCGGATCGAACACCAACAAACCTTGGCAACTGCAACCCACGCTGGTAGAGGAAAGATGCTTCGGTGAGGACCAGCAAGGTCCTTGGGACTATCCAAGCGATGGAGAGTCAGGGCACATCTGGAGCAACCAGGAAAGCCCACTGAAAGTTAAAGTTGCCTTCACAGGGACCCACAGACCAACGGACCAGAGTTCGCGAGGGGACCTCGAGCTGAATCACAAAATACCATCCCACGGACCACTCGTGGAGTGTAAGCTGGAAATCTTTTGTAGGATTACTGCTCAGGCTCAGGACTACAAGTATCGCCAAAAAAGCATTTCCTGCTACAAAGGGACACGGTGCACAGGGGTACGGGTTGCATGGCCCACACGAGGAATGCTGATCCCAGGATTATAGAGAGGACTCTACCTCAGGGACACTTGGGAACCCACCTCCTGTATTCCAGAAAGCTTCAGAGTCCTCAGGAGCTCGGGAGATGCAAACCCGTCAGATGTGATTAAGGTGCCTGCCTTAAAGGGGAGTAACTCCTTTAATCCAAGATAGATTCTTCAGTCATCCAGTGTAGTGCAGATCGTCGAAGTACATGGTTTCTGTAGTAGAGTTTCATCCAGGTAAATCTAAATTCCTGTAGTGAGGGATTCCTACTTTATACCCAAAGAAGGGGTGGGACAAACTCTGGGGACCCACCTATGGGAGGGTCAGGACAGAGGGGTGGCTATACCCATGTCCTTTGTCCAGTTTCCTGCCAGAGCAAGAGCAAATGCCTCCTGCAACCGGTTTGAGCTGAACTATGCACAGGGACACAAAATGTGCCCCTAGTGCAGACATCAAAGCACTCTAGTAGTGCACCCATCCAGCCCCAATACACTAAAGCCTGTCTGGGAGGTGGTCACACCTCCCTGTGGCAAGAAACCTATTTTCAAGCCATCCCCTGCTCGAGTTTCATTCAGCAGCAGGAGGGCAGACTCGTGTCTGTGACTGGCAGCATCCATTTTGTGATGCCAGGTTCTGTAAAGCTGGTACCAGCAATACCAGGGTTGTCATATTTCTTCCTCTAGTAGGGTGGAATCACACCTCCCACATCATTTACTGGTGTGGAGGTAGGATTCCAAGGTGTTTGACACCAAACACAACATGTTTCCATGCAGCCGTTTTAAAGTTAGCTTTTACTGCGAGGTTATAATGCACTTAAACATATATGGTTGGCTGCATCACAGACAACCTCAGAGAATAGGTTCAGAAGGCTGCAGAGGGGCTCTGCTCATGTATGAGCACACTCTCACATAAAACCCGGCACCCTGCCTTCAGGATTATTAAGGCCTGCCATAGAGGTGACTTATAGGTTTATATGTGTAGTTATATAGGATAGATATAGTGAACCTATGTCTAAGTAAGGGGTGCCTGCACCACCTTACACAGGTTGCTGTAGCAGACCTGTGGTGTCAGTTTGAATGGTCTCCCAGGGGTAGCATAATACATGCTGCAGCCCCTGAGAGGCCTCTGAGGTACCTATGCCCTGGGTACATAGTATACCATATGCTAGGGACTGATAAGGGTACCCCAGAATCCAATCTGGAGTGTACCTAAAGTACAGGCAATCAATTTAGAGGAGAAAGCAGCTAGACTGGGGTTCTGGATAGCAGGATCCCAGTCAATCTAAGTCAAAAACGGTGGGTGTAATTATAAGAAGCAGATCCTACACTCCTACATGTGTAGTGGGAAATTTAATTTTGAGGACAACTTCTATTCACTAATGAGAAACTCTCTTAACTCCTTTCTCTATCTGGTGTCCCCGATGTTTGACTTCTCTCTGACAGTATTGTAACTTGTCTGGGGAAACCTTATGGCTGTTCTGAGAAAGGTAGTTGAGCAAGGCAATAGTGTCCTGTCTGCGAGCCTCTTCTGTCATTGATGGAATGGGTACGTCATTGATATAATGTACTAAGGTAGAACTACATGCTAACTGCAGCTCCTCAAGATTTTTTTTTAGGATGAAGGATAGCTGCCTCGCGCTTAACTCAGACAAGACTGAAGTCCTTATCCTGGGCTTCACACCCTCCGCCTCGGATGGCGGCTGGTGGCCCATAGTGCTCGGAATACCCACAGACCACGCACAAAACCTCGGAAATCATCCTGGACTCCTCGTTCTCAATGAACCACCAAATCAACGCTGTTTCATCCTCCTGCTTCATAAGATCTTCAAGTGGATCCCCACCGAGTCACCAATGCGCTCGTCAGCAGCAGACTCGACTATGTTAACACACTCTACGCTGAAACAACCAGAAACTCCTAAAGAATCGGTAGAATATCCAGAACGCCTCCACCAGACTCATCCTAAACAACTCCTGCTGCAGCCACATCAATGGCCAACAGATAGACCTTCATTGGCTACCTACCAACAAACATATTAATTTCAAGCTCCTCACACATGCCTCCACAATGCTAGACCTGCATACCTGAACCACCACCTCTCCTTCTATGGATCTGCAAGACCACACCTGGAGGAAGATCCTTCTCCTACCTCACTGCGAAGTCCTGGACCTCCCATCCTCTGAACCTCAGACAATCACCATTGCTGCCGCATTTCAGGAAGGCTCTCTAATCCTGGCTCTTCGACTGAACTTCAGATCCACTTCCCCGCCCCGCACTCAGCCCCTTGAGACCCTTACGGGTGAGAGGTTGTGCTTTATAAGAAACCTGATTGATTCATTGAGGACCAGATTAAAGTAGGGAAGAATCTCCTTATACCCTTGAGGAGCTTGACAGCACACAAGAGTCTTCTTGAAATCGGAAAGTGCAAAGATATCGACTTTTCTCATGCAAGGGAATAGAAAAAAAGGCATAACAGAAATCAGTGACCGTGAACCACTCCATTCTGGGGGAATTAAAAATAGGACACTGCAGGGTTTGTTAGCACAGGTTAGCATGGAACTACAATTTGGTTAATTGTTCTCAGGCTCTGTACTATCCTCCATTTTTTCTTTCACTTTTTGTATAGCCAGATTGGCCAAGATTGGAGAGTTGCATGAGCTCCCGATGACTTCTTGCAGTATTCCCTATGTTATAATTCTCTCAATAACTGAGCCTATTCTGGCAATTGCATCTGGGGAGCAGTGTATATGGATGAGTCTTTAGATACACTGCGTCTAACCTAAATCTGTCTCGCAATGGGGCTGAATCCTTTATACTCTCGATTTCCTTGCCTGTGAATTCCCATACTTCTTCTCTTACTGTCTCCTTCAAATCAAGGGGAAGGTCTTTGGTGCTAAGGACTGAAATAGTCGAACTACAGACTCAGGACATTTTTTAAATTTAGCATCTGCCACATTGGGCTCCAGCGCAACTCCATCTTACTTACATATGCCTACTATCCCTCCCTGGGTATAGGCCATCAACCAAGACTCTCCAGCCATCTCTGTCCTGGTCTTTTCTTTCAATCTGATGCCAGGTGTAGCCTAATTCCTTGTAGTCCACCTCAAGGCCTCAGAGCTGGATGTTTCTTGCCCTTCTTCTTTTCCTTTAAGGGTTCCAGATCAGGGCTTACCTTGTGTTGTTTGATGCAGGCTTGCGGAGGATGTGACCTATCCCACACAGTGTCTTTTCATGATTTCTACATGGGCAGGGATTTGAAAAGTCCTCTGCCATAGGTTGTTGTTTTTTATGGTGTTTGGCCAGCGAATTTGGAGGATTATCCTCAGACAGGTGTTGGTGAAGGAATGGACTTTGTTGGTGCTGTTCACTGTTGGTCTCCAAGTTTCAACTCCACACAGAAAGACCAATACTACGCTGATCTTGGTTTGCAGCGTTAGGTTCTTGGAGCTCCAGATCTTCTTTAGCTGAATGAAGGCAGCCTTGCTTTGTTGATTCTTACCTTGGCGTCGGCATCTCTGCCTCCTTGCTTGTCTATAACACTGCCTCAACCTCATCAAGTGCATCACCTATAGGAGTGAATGCAGTAGTCCCTTCAAATGGATTGCATTCTTCCTCACAGGATGCACCTAGAGATGCCCCCTACCACCCTACATCTCAGAACCCAAGCGCATCATGTGCAGTGTCCTTCAAACCTCATCCCTAAGCCCCACCATGTTCAAGATCTACATGACGCTCCTGGCCGACATCGTCATAATACATGGCCTTAACATATCCTATGCTCCCAGCTCATCCTCTCGCTCATGGAAGACTCCACCACCACCATAACCAAATTCAACAACTGTATGTCTAGTGATGCTGACTGGATGCTGACTGGATGAAGACCAACTGCTTGAAGCTCACCATGTACAAGGGGAACAACACCTTCCCGTGGAATGACACCTGGTCGTTCGCTGAACTCGGATCCAAGCCCCCACTGACTGAACACAGCAAGAACATCAGCATCATCCTGGAAAGCAAGCTCACCATGAAATGCCAGATCCAAGCAGTCTCCGCTTCCTGCTTCCACACCTTCTGCATGCGCCACAAGATCTTCAGGTGGCTCTTAGTCAACACCATAAAGATAGTCACTCAAACCCTAGTCACTAGCCAGCTGGATTACGGCAAAGCACTCTACACTGGATTTACCACCCAATTCCTGAAGAGTCTCCAGACAATGCAGAGCTCAGCTGCCAGACTCATCCTCAAATTACCGCTACGGACCTGCATCACCCCACACATACTGACACTCGCCTACAAGGCCCTCCACGATCAGGGACCAGCATACCTCAACCATCTGCCTGAACTTCAAGACACCTGCGCTCTGTCTCCCTCACGCACGCACCCTGTATCTGCCGTTGCTACAGTGAAGGACATTCCATCTCCTACCTCACTGCCCGTCCTGGAAACGCCTTCCCCTTCACCTCTGAATGTCACCTTCTCCCTCTGAATTCAAAAAGGGACTCATGACCTGACTTTTTGACTAAGCCCTGCAAGAACTCTGTGCCCGGATACCTTCATAGGTGAGCAGGCATGCTCTACAAATCTTGATTGATTGATTGTGTTGGCAGTGTTAGCCTTCAGGATCTTGATTTTTCCCCTGTGGATGTTGAGGCCAAGTTGTGCGGGTGTGGCTGCCACAATGTCAATCTGCAGATGGGTATGGGAGAGTAGGGCCAGGTCTTCTGCAAAGTGCATTTCATTGAGCTGCATCTTAGGTTTCCACTGGATCCCATTTCTTCTCCCTGCTCTGGATGTCTTCATGATCCAGTCTGTGGCCAGCAGGAAGAGAAAAGATAAGAGCAAAGAACTCCAGTCCTCACTGGGAAGGATTCAGTGAGTTGTCCTCCATTGACTATCTTGCAGGTCATTCCTAATGACGTCAACTCCATCTTGGGCACAAAAAATTATACAGTTTAGTTTGCACACTAAATCATGTCCTAGCAACTTCACTGGACTGGTATCACAAAGAACAAATTGATGTGTATCTGTTAACAGGCCAATCCTCACTTGGACTGAAACCTTGCTGATATGCAACTTATTTGAAATGCCAACAACTTGGATCTTTTTTCCCGAAAGGGGTAGGTTAGGGACCTCAACGGTCCTTACGGTCATATGAGTATCTCCAGTATCTATCAAAAAGGACACAGGATGACCACTGACCTCTTCTTCAACATATGGGCCACTCTGATCTACATGAAGGATTGCGCTAAGCACACAATATCACTCTCCCCTCAGGCACCATCTTTGGGCAGGTTCATACAAATATAAGGGGAGCCTGCAGTGTGTGCAGCTGGAAGGCTGTTGTCTGTGATCTGGGATTTTCCTGGAACTGGGGACGTCGTGCTTGCGCCTGATCTGGGGCCATGGACACCTGGGACATTCCTCCCTTTGCAAACTTGGGGTTTGCTGGGACTTGAGGCCACTGTGGAATCCCTCACATCTCGGTCATCTGGGGCTCAACCTGAAGAAGGTCAGGATTCTAGCTTCACTCTCTTTTCCAATTTCTAACCCTGTTATAAATGTGACATGGGAGTATTTTTTTCAATAACTATCATAACAATGGTAACATTTACTCTTCCCTTACCTGGTAACCTTCCTCCATACGACATTGAAGTGCCCATCATGTTCATTCTATTAGGAGCATCTAGCTCATCATTCATATTTAATGTTTTTATGACTCTCACTCCCATGTTCTGAGCAAACTTAGTATAAACAGACGTTGCCACAAACCCTACTAAGTTATCTATCACTGGGTCATTCATTCTCTTGTGCTCTCTGTAAGCCTGCTTCGGATGCTCACAATAGGCACATACTGATTCCTTGGCTTCATGTCATGTTTTAAAAATCTTGGCTGAATCTATCTCTTTCTGGGGAATCTATATCTTCAGATGATTATTGACCACTTTGTTCTTTGCCTTAAAAGTAGGTGCCGCAATATACGTGACTGCTGTCTCTTGAGACCAGGGGACCAGGGGACATGCATAAAAGCTCCTCCCTTCACCTCTCGTAAGGGTACCCTTTTACCTCTGTTTCTGTGACCTTCTCTTCTTCTAACCTCTGAGGTTCATCCATTAACTTAATCTTCCTTAGACCACTGTCCCCCAAACCTCTCCAGATCTCCCATTCTCTGATGCTCCCAATCAACTCCTTCACATGTGTCCTCAACCCTCTTGCTTTCAGAACCTTAATCTCCTTGTTAGCCATTAGCCTCCTGGAATTTCTCCTCAGGTTCTTCCTTTAGATCAGATCATATCCACCACATTTATTTGCCAGCCTCTCCAACTTAGCATATGTCTCTTGTGTTATCCTGACAGCTTCCCGGCTTAAATACATCAGCACGTCTCTGGTGTAGTGTCCTAAAAGTAGAATCACACATTTCACTCAATTATCTCTTTTTTAATTCAGTCTTTAGCTGAGCTATGTTAATCCTTCATGGAGTTTCTCCTTCTGGAGAGTATTCTACCTTCCTAGGGGTGTTCTGCAGTTCTGGCCTAGTGTTCTGTGACATTTGTTGATTAGTAGGGTTACGATAGGCAGGACTAAATAAATCCACTTGCCCGCTCACTTCTCCTGCACGTCCGGGCCCAGTAGCCACAATGTTGGCCCAGGGAGGTGGACAGCCCCTTGCCTGGGACACAGCTGTGGTCTCTAAGCCCCCAGGACCCACAGCCCCGAGCCCTGCACGGGCACGTGCAGGCTGTAGCTCTCCGGCGAAAGGCTCTGAGCGGGCAGATTGGCCTGCTTTTAGTCTCGGACATCTGGTCGCACCTTTCCCCTCTGCCATCTGGTCGCACGCAAAACTTTCCAATGGGGCGACTAGATGGCCAGGCCGGCCTGGAAGTCCCAATGGGGGCTCATTCTCCTTCCTGATCCCAGACAGGGCTCAAGGAGGTCGGGCTGGTCCACGCCCTGGGTCCCATACATCACTTGTTGCGCACGGGTTCCCAAAAAGAAGGGTAGCTTTCCTCCGATGTATTTGGTGCAGGGTATGCTGGGTCACACCTCCAGGGCTGGTGGTTCCTAGCCGGGGACCAGATGGGCTGGGCCTGAGCAACACCTCCCCTCCGTCCGAGGGGCTACCTCCTCCGGCCCACAGTGTGAAAAAGTGCCCAGGACGGGCTCCATGGGGCCCGGGCAGTCCTACCCCGGGTGCCCGGGCCCGGGAGCTTATTGTGGGCCTCCCCGTGCCTGAGGCCTGGCCGGGGCCCCCAGCCCCCGGGAAGCAGAGCCCCCGAGCCCTGTGTGGGCAGGCAGGAGACATACAGCGAAGGCTCTGGGTATGCAGATGGGAGTCCTTTCGGTCCCGGCCATCTGGTCGCACCTTTCCCCTCGGCCATCTGGTCGCACGCAATGCTTTCCAATGGGGCGACCAGATGGCCGGGCTGCCCTGGAAGTCACCATGAGGGCTCATTTGGCTCCTGGTTCCAGCCAGGGCTCCAGGAGGTCGGGCATATCCTTGCCTAGGGTTCCCTGAGTCTCTCGGTATACGCGGGTTCCCAGAAAGAGGGGTAGCCTTCCTCCACATTACTAGGAGCCTGGTATGCCGGAACTCCCCTCCCGGGCTGGTGGTTCTTTGCCAGGGACCGGATGGGCTATGCCCAGACAACACCTCCCCTCTGTCCGTGGGCTCCCTCCTCCAGCCCACTGCGTGGCCAAGTGCCTGGGATGGGCTCAATGGATCCCGGGCAGTCCTCCCCTGGGCGTCCGGGCCCGAGAGCTCCGGCGGTCCTCCCTGTGCCTGAGGCCCAGCTGGGGTCACTGAGCCCCCGGGGAGCAGAGCCCCTG
This sequence comes from Lissotriton helveticus, assembly GCF_964261635.1. Classification (NCBI taxonomy): domain Eukaryota; kingdom Metazoa; phylum Chordata; class Amphibia; order Caudata; family Salamandridae; genus Lissotriton; species Lissotriton helveticus. The sequence continues at coordinate 89,473,302 of NC_136063.1, forward strand.
AGCCCTGCAAGGGCAGGCGGGAGCCCAACCACGAAGGCTTGTGTGGGCAGATGGGAGTCATTTCAGTCCTGGCCATTGGGTCGCACCTTTCCCCTCGGCTATCTGGGCGCATGCAATGCTTTCCAATGGGGCGACCAGATGGCCGGGCGGCCCTGGAAGTCCCGATGGGGGCTCATTCGCCTCCCCGATCCCAACCAGGGCTCCAGGAGGTCAGGCATGTCTGCGCCTAGGGTCCCCTGAGTCTCTCGGTGCGCGCGGGTTCCCAGAAAGAGGGGTAGCCTTCCTCTGGATTACTAGGGGCAAGGGTACGCCTGCACACCCCTCCCGGCTGGCAATTCTCTGCCGAGGACCAGATGGGCTATGCCCGGACAACACCTCCCCTCCATCCGGGAGCTCCCTCCTCCGTCCCACTGCGTGGTAAAGTGCCTGGGGCGGACTCATGTCCCGGGCCGTCCTTCCCCAGGCATCTGGGGGCGAGAGCTCCGGTGGTCCTCCCCATGCCTGAGGCACAGATGGGGTCTCTGAGTCCCCGGGAAGTGGAGTCTCCGAGCCCTGCATGGGCAGGCGGTAGCCCTACCATGAAGGCTCAGGCGGGCAGATGGGAGTCATTTCGGTCCTGCCCATCTGGTCGCATCTTTCCCCTCGGCCATCTGGTCACATGCAATGCTTTCCAATGGGCTGACCAGATGGCTGGGCCGCCCTGGAATCCTGATGAGAGCTCATTTGCCTCCCTGATCTAAGCCAGGGCTCTGGAAGGTTGGGCTTGTCTGCGCCTAGGGTCCCCTCAGTCTTGCGGTGTACACAGATTACCAGAAAGGGGGACTAGCCTTCCTCCAGATTACTAGGGACATGGTACTTTGGGACCCCTCCCAGCCTAGCGGTCCTCAGCAGGGAGCTGGACAGGCCAGGATGCTGCCCCAGCCCTGGATGGGGTCAGGTGGGCCCGGGGAGCCTCCCCCTGCTGGGCTGGGTCCAGGGGACCCAGGGAGGGTGAACTTCCCACCCCAGGCTCTGTCCTCGGTCCTGTTGTGCAGCAGGGTGCCCGGACGAGGTCCCGCAGGCCTGTGGAGTCTTCCCCTTTGCCTCTGGGCCCGTTAGCCCCCGCTGGGTCCAGGGGCCCGCAAGCTCCAGGTCGGGTGCTCTGGCTTTGGACCCTGTCTGCCGGCCCACCAAAGGCCTGGGAAGGGGTTCTGTCATGCCCAGGGAGCCTCCCGCTGCTCAGCTGGGTTCAGCGGCTCCCAGGGGCCCCGGATAGGGTGGCTTCCACTCCCCGGGCTCCGTCCTTGGTCCTGCCGTGTGGCAGGGTGCCCGTGATGGGGTCTGTCGGGCCTGGTGAGGCTTCCCCTGTGCCTCAGGGCCTGGGTGCCCTGGCTGGGTCCAAGGGCCCGCTGAGACCCGGATTGGGTTATCCAGCCCTGGGCCCCTTTCCCCGGCCTGCCTCTCTGCCAAAGGCCTGGGACGGGGTTCCTTTGTACCTGGGGATACTCCCCTTTCTTGGCTGGGTTCAGGAGATCCGTCCTGGGCACCTGAGGGCCACGGGGAAGGCGGCCTCCCCATCCCAGGCTCTGTCCTAGTTCCTGCTGCATGGCAGGGTGCCCGGGATGGTGTCCGGCGGGCCCAGGGAGGCTTCCCCTGCGCTTCTGGGCCTGGGAGCCCCGGCTGGGTCCAGGGGCCTCGCCGGGCCATGGGTCGGATGCTCCAGCCCTGGACCCATCCTCCAGCCTGAACGCCTGAAATCTCCGAGTTCACCTGCCTTGTTCCACAGAGACACAGAATACTCTGTTGGGCGTAGAAAACCAAGTTTTATTAGCTGCAGCTAAGCACAGTTGTCCTAGAAGTACACCAAGTAGGTTCTCAGGAGACTGCCACTTTACTCCGTGGCTCACAGTCTTTTATAGCAAAAATACACCTATACAAACACACTCCCACTGCACAAAGTTTCAACCAATAGGAAGAGTTTGAAAACAAGGTATTGTGTAACCAGAATGCCCTTCTCTTGCATCTTGTAAGTTGCCCAACCCCACAAGTTAATTGATAATAGTACCCATAGTTCAGTTTTGAAATGGCAGGACATGTTTGTGTGCCTGAAAGGAAAGGTTGTGAAATAGGATAATACAAGGAGAGAATAGCGAAGGCCAATGGATAAGATATGGCGAGAGAAGAATACTAAAGGCGAACAAATAGTTGATACAGGGATTAGTTAGTCCAGACAAGGATGTGTTAGGCCGGCTGGTTTCTGAAATTGGTTGCGCAATGAGGACTGAGGGGTTTTTTCAACATGTTGCAGTTCAAAGGGCAGAGACACTTCATTCGCCGAGCTGCCTCTGTGGGGGCAACACAAAATGGCGGTGAATACAAGATGGAGTCGAAATTAAAGAACCTCACTGCTGCACTGCCAAAGGCCCAGCAGGGGGTTCCGTTGTGCCTGGGGAGCCTCCTCTTGCTTGGCTGGGTTCAGGAGCTCCTGCCGGGGTCCCCGAGGGCCCCGAGGAGGGCGGCCTCCCACCCCACTCCTAACACGTGGCAGGGTGCCAGGGACAGGATCCGGAATGCCTGGCGAGGCGTCCCCTGCGCCTCTGGTCCTGGGAGGCCCGGCTGGGTCCAGGGCCCCGTCGGTCCCAGGTTTGGGTGCTCCGGCCCTGGGCCCTTTCCCCCATTCCCTGGCCTGCTGCTCTACCAAGGACCCAGGACATGGGTCCGTTGCTTCCATGCAGGACTCCCCTGCTTGTCAAGGTGTCCACGGGATCTGGGTTGGAGGGACCGTTGGGCCCCCCGCAGCCTCCATGGCTGGGGCCTAGCTGGGGCCCTGAACTCTAGTCCCCCATGACCTGGTGCCTGCTCACTCTTTCATTGACGGTACAAAAGGGGGGTGGTGATGGACAGAGCATCTGAATCAATCAAACACTCACACCCAGTCAAAAGATCTGGGTTTAATCCATCAACGTTCATTAGCCCACTCTGCCACCCCTGTTCAGACATGGCTATATGCAAATCAGTCTGCCACTGTGCCTCATGGGAACAGTCCAGCCCGAACTGACAAGCCATGTCTTCCCTGGACCGGAAACAAGCTTCCGAGGACCGGTTTCTGGCAATCCAGCCGTCTTCAGCCCGGCTTGCTTGAATCCAGTGGCAAAGTGAGCAAGGGACTCACTTCTGAGCATACCCTGCCACACTTATGGCAGCCAAAAGCGGTACAAAAGGGGGTGGTGATGGACGGAGCATCTGAATCAATCAAACACTCACACCCAGTCAAAAGATCTGGGTTTAATCCATCACCGTTCTTTAGCCCACTCTGCCACCCCAGTTCAGACATGGCTATATGCAAATCAGTCTGACCCTGTGCCTCATGGGAACAGTCCAGCCCGAACTGCCAAGCCATGTGTTCCCTGGACCGGTGACAAGCTTCCGAGGACCGGTTTCTGGCATTCCAGCCGTCTTCAGCCCGGCTTGCTTGAATCCAGTGGCAAAATGAGCAAGGGACTCACGTCTGAGCATACCCTGCCACACTTATGGCGGCCAAAAGCGGTACAAAAGGGGGTGGTGATGGACGGAGCATCTGAATCAATCAAACACTCACACCCAGTCAAAAGATCTGGGTTTAATCCATCACTGTTCTTTAGCCCACTCTGCCAACCCAGTTCAGACATGGCTATATGCAAATCAGCCAGACCCTGTGCCTCATGGGAACAGTCCAGCCCGAACTGTCAAGCCATGTCTTCCCTGGACCGAAAACAAGCTTCCGAGGACCGGTTTCTGGCATTCCAGCCGTCTTCAGCCCGGCTTGCTTGAATCCAGTGGCAAAGTGAGCAAGGGACTCACGTCTGAGCATATCCTGCCACAACTATGGCGGCCAAAAGCGGTACAAAAGGGGGTGGTGATGGACGGAGCATCTGAATCAAACACTCACACCCAGTCAAAAGATCTGGGTTTAATCCATCACCATTATTTAGCCTACTCTGCCACCCCAGTTCAAACATGGCTATATGCAAATCAGTCTGACCCTGTGCCTCATGGGAACAGTCCAGCCCGAACTGCCAAGCCATGTCTTCCCTGGACCGGAAGCAAGCTTCCGAGGACCGGTTTCTGGCATAACAGCCGTCTTCAGCCCGGCTTGCTTGAATCCAGTGGCAAAGTGAGCAAGGAACTCACGTCTGAGCATACCCTGCATACCCTGTACCACTCTTTCATTGAGGCACAGAGCCTTTCCCTTCTGCCATCTAGTCGTACGCAATCAATCAATCAATCAAAGCATTTATATATTGCACTACTCACCCGGAGGGTATCAAGGCGCTAGGGGAGGGGGGGTCCGCTACTGCTCGAACAGCCAGGTCTTGAGCTGCTTCCTGAAGGCAAGGTGGTCCTGGGTCAGGCAGAGGTGGGTCCGGAGGGAGTTCCAAGTCTTGGCGGCCAGGTAGGAGAAGGACCTTCCTTCTGTGGTGGCTCTTCGGATGCGGGGGATGGCGGCGAGGGCGTGGCCGGTCGATCGAAGCTGGCGTGTGGGAGCGTAGAAGTTGAGGCAGCTGTTGAGGTATCCTGGGCCTTGGTTGTGTAGGGCTTTGTGTGCGTGGGTGAGGAGACGGAAGGTGATTCTCTTGTTGACCGGGAGCCAGTGCAGATCTCTCAGGTGTCCGGAGATGTGGCTGCGACGGGGGATGTCCAGGATGAGTCGTGCTGAGGCGTTCTGAATCCGCTGGAGTCTCTTCTGGAATTTGGCGGTGGTTCCGGCGTAGAGGGAGTTGCCGTAGTCCAGACGGCTGGTGACGAGGGCCTGAGTGACCGTCTTCCTGGTCTCGGTGGGGATCCACCAGAAGATCTTACGTAGCATGCGCAGGATGTTGAAGCACGGCGAGGAGACGGCGTTGACTTGTCTGGTCATGGAGAGCGAGGAGTCCAGGATGAAGCCCAGGTTGCGTGCGTGGTCTGTTGGGTTAGGTGCGCTGCCCAGGGCGGGGGGCCACCAGGAGTCATCCCAGGCGGAGGGTGAAGATCCCAGGATGAGGACATCCGTCTTGCCCGAGTTCAGTTTCAGGCGGCTGTTCATCATCCACTTGGCTACGTCTGCCATCCCTTCGTGTAGGTTGGCTCTGGCAGTGGCGGGGTCGTTGGTGAGGGAGAGGATCAGCTGGGTGTCGTCGGCGTAGGAGATGATGTTGAGGTTGTGTTGGCGTGCGATGGCTGCGAGGGGGCTCATGTAGACGTTGAAGAGGGTTGGGCTGAGCGAGGAGCCTTGAGGAACGCCGCAGATGACTTCGGTGGCTTCTGATCTGAACGGGGGGAGGCGGACTCTCTGTTTCCTTCCGGTGAGGAACAAGATGATCCATTCCAGTGCCTTCTCCTGGATTCCTACGTTGCTGAGGCACCGCACTAGGGTACGGTGGCAGACAGTGTCGAAGGCCGCGGAGAGGTCTAGGAGGATGAGGGCCGCTGTTTCTCCGTTGTCGAGCAGGGCTCGGATGTCATCGGTGGCTGCGATCCGGGCGGTCTCGGTGCTGTGGTTGGCCCGGAAGCCAGACTGAGAGAGGTCAAGGGATCCGTTCGTCTCGAGGAAGGCGGCCAGCTGCTTGTTGACGGTCTTCTCAATGACTTTTGCAGGAAACGGGAGCAGCGAGATGGGGCGGTGGTTCTTGAGGTCGGTGGGGTCGGCTGATGGCTTCTTTAGTAGAGCGCTGAGTTCGGCGTGCTTCCAGCTCTCTGGGAAGGTAGCGGTGTCGAAGGAGGTGTTGATGATGTCCCGCAGGTGGGGAGCAATGATAGCGTCGGCCTTGTTGAAGACGTGGTGAGAGCAGGGGTCGGTCGGAGATCCGGAGTGGATGGAGTTCATCGTGCGGATGGTGTCTTCGGTGCTGATCGGGGTCCAGGCGTGGAGGGTGGTGGTGGGGGGCGGTGGTTCAGTCGTGGCATGCGTCGGTTGAGTGCTGAAGCTGTTGTGTATGTCTGTGATCTTGTTGTGGAAGTAGGAGGCGAGGGAGTTGCAGAGGTCTTGCGAAGGGGTGATGTCGTTGTTTCCGGCGTTGGGGTTGGAGAGCTCTTTAACGATGTTGAAAAGTTCCTTGCTGTTGTGTGCGTTGTTGTCCAGTCGTTCCTTGAATGCAGTTTTCTTGGTGGCGTGGATCAGTTGGTGGTGTTTTCGGGTGGCGAGCTTGAGGGCAGTCATGTTGTTCGGTGTTGGGTCTCTGCGCCAGGCTTTCTCGAGTGCTCAGCAGTTCTTCTTGGAGCTCTTGAGTTCGTCGGTGAACCATGGGGCTTTCTTGCTGCCGGGTCTGCTAGGCGGGGTCTTCAGAGGGGCGATGTCGTCTGCGCAGTTGCTGATCCACTTCGCGAGGTTGGTGGTCGCCTGGTTTGGGTTTGTTGCGCTGGTGGGAAGGTTCATGCTCAGGGAAGTCGCGAGCTGGTCGGCTGTGATCTTGTTCCAGCTTCGGCGTGCAACCTGTTGCTGGTGGTGGTGGATCGTGGTCCTTCTGAAGCTGAAGTGGACGCAGCTGTGCACCGTCCAGTGGAGTCCGGTGGCGTGGCTGAAGGTGATGTCCTTGCTGGATGAGAGCACGGGGTCGAGTGTGTGTCCGGCGTAGTGGGTGGGGATGGACACCAGCTGCTTGAGACCGAGGTTGACGAGGTTGTCCAGCAGAGAGGAGGGCGTGCGGGCTGATGAAGTCGGCGATGTCTTCGCTGAATTGTGTGCGTGGTCCCGGGGGTCTGTAGATGAGGGTGCCTCTGAGGGTGGTCTTGGGATTGATGTGGATCTGGAAGTGCAGGTGTTCGGCGGGTGCGAGGGTGTCGTCGGTGTTGGTCGTGATGCGGATGGTGTTCCTGTGGATGATGGCGATGCCTCCTCCTGTCTGGTTGACGCGGTCCCTCCGGATGATCTTGTAGCCGTCCGGGATGGCGATGTCGGGCGCGGAGGAGGCGTTCATCCAGGTTTCCGTGAGGAAGGCGACGTCTGGGGCTGTGGTGTCGAGCAGGTTCCAGAGCTCGACTGCGTGTCTGTGGATGGAGCGGGTGTTGAGCAGGATGCACTTGAGGTGGTTGCTGCTGGTGCTCGGCTTGGTCGGTGCTGGTGTAGTGCAGGTCCGGATGCAGGTGAACTTGCAGGAGTGGCAGCAGAAGAGTCCGTGGGTGCGTCTCGGGGTGGCTCGATTACAGCCCGGGATTCGACCGGCGTTGAGTGCGTAGAGTTCAGTGGCGTCGTAGGTCCGGCGGGTGGGCAGGTGTCTGCGGGAGCCAGGGGTCCTGGCACTGGGCGCGGTCCAGGCGCAGATGGGCGCAGACGGGCTTACCTTTGGTGCACCTTCGGCGCTCAGTCGGGGCGTCCGCTGCGCGGTCGCTCTGGGGGCATCAGAAGCAGGGGGACGGGCTGGCGGCTCAGCTGTGGCTGGGTCGCTCGGGTGCATGGAGGGCAGCGGTGGCAGGAGCAGGCGGGTGGGAGTCCCAGCAGGATCGGCAGGAGCAGGTAGCGGCAGGAGCAAGGGGGGTGACCCGGCCTACTGAAAGGCGCAGTGGTCACTCCCGAGCACACCCGGTGACCCCTTAAGTAGGGGGACGGGAGGGCGGGTCAGCTGGGTTAGCGGGAGCGGGGCGGCGAATGGGCTGGTGGTGGGCGGAGCCGCAGGGGGTCAGCGGTGGGAAAAACTGGCGGCCGGGCGGCTCAGCTGTGGCTGGGTCGCTCCGGTGCAGGGAGGGCAGCGGCGGCAGGAGCAGGCGGGCGGGAGTCCCAGCAGGATCGGCAGGAGCAGGTAGCGGCAGGAGCAAGGGGGGGTGACCCGGCCTACTGAAAGGCGCAGTGGCAATGCTTTCCTATGGGGTGACCAGATGGCCAGACTTCCCTGGAAGTCCCGATGAGGGTTCATTTACCTTCCTGATCCCAACGAGGGCTCCAGGAGGTCAGGTAATTTTGCGCCTTGGGTCTCCACTGTAACCTCGTGTGCATAGATTATAAGAAAGGGGGGTAATCTTCTCCGGATTTTTAGGGAGAGGGTCAGTCAGACCTCCTGAGGTCAGCTGATTCTGAAACAGGGGAAGGCAGAACCGGGCCTGCCTGTCACGCCCCCAGGAGACTGGGTATTCACCTGCCTTTCAGCCCCTTCCCGATTGCCCTTTTTCTCTGAGATTGCTCAGTCAGACCTCCGTGAGGTCCGACGATGATGAGGCGGGGGAAGGCCGCACCCAGGCCCGCCCGCTGGAGCCCCCAGGGGCCCGGGTACACACCTGCCTCTCATCCCCTTCCCGATGGTAATTTTTCTGTGAGTCTGCTGGCCCCGGGAGCAGGCAGGGACGCTAAGCCAGCATACCCTCTGCGCAGGGTGGCCTGCCAGTTGATGCCCCAGCCGTACTCTGATCGATTGGGCACTCTCGGTCCGTTTAGGGATGGACTGCTTGGCCAGTCTAAGCTGTTGTTTCAAGCAAAGCGCTTCCACCCCGCATAGACCGTCCACCTCGAGGGCCTGACACCTGGCGGAAGGCGCTTCACCCTACCCAGCAGAGTGAAGGCCGAGCGGCCCCGGCAGCTCGTGTCCCCAGCAGGTCTGAAGGCCCCGCGCGTCACGTCGTCACCCCCCTCAGCCCAGCACATTTCCACAGCAGCAGGCGGGTGGGCTTCTTCCCCTGGCTGGCTCCCAAGAGGGAGGGTTGCGTGAAGGTTGCCGGTCGGGGAGATGGACACGTGGCCCCACTCCGTCAGCAGGTGCGGCTACCTGTTTGATCATGCAGTAGCATATCCTTGTCTCAAAGATTAAGCCATGCACATGTAAGTACACACGGCCGGTACAGTGAAACTGCAAATGGCTCATTAAATCAGTTTTGGTTCCTTTGATCGCTCCATCTGTTAATTGGATAACTGTACTTGTCCAGGGTACACCCAGTACCCTGAGTTAAAAGTGCAAGTGTGCAGATTAAGAGAAGCTGTTGGGCTGCTTTGAGAGTATAAAAGAAGTCACTCAGCTATCTTTAGATTCGAGCATTCGTTCTTTGTAGAAAAAGATCCTGGGCCCCATGGATGCGCATGGATTGAATGCTAATGTCTGTTCCCCGGCTGGCAACCTGACTCTCATATCACAGCCATATTCAGGAGCGTGGGGCTGAAGATGCTTTTTAAGCAGTAAGGGCCAGATGTAGGTAGCCAAATACCGGTCGGTAACGGCCGATTTCGGCCGTTACCGACCGGTATTTTGCTTTTGAGATGTAGGTGGGTCAGAATTTACAGAATCGGTATATTTACCGATTATGTAAATTCACCACTTCGGTATTTTACCGAATCGGTTAATATACCGATTCTGAAAATCCATATGTGGGTGGCACAGTTTGCAGTGCCACAGGCCCTTAGGATTTCTTATTTTACCACCCAATCCTATTGGGTGGTAAAATACCGAATTCCAGTGTACATGCACATCTGTGCATGTACACCTATGCCATGTGACACACAGACATGCCCTTAGGGCATGTATGTGTGCCACATGGCACACAAGCCTGAATTTGGTGTGCTACAGGGTGTCAAAGTGACACCCTGTTCCCCCTGCCAGGATTCGGTATTTACAGATTCTGGAAATACCAAATCTGTATTTCACATTGATTCATATGGGCTTCAAGGCCCATAGAATCAATGGGAAATACAGATTTGGTATTTACAAAATCGGTAAATACTGACTCTTACAGAATCGGAAATTTTTTACCTACATCTGCCTCCTTCCAATTTACCGACTCTTAAATACTGATTCGGTATGAGTCGGTATTTAATAGTCGGCAAATCGGAATTACCTACATCTGGCCCCTAATGTGCAAATGAACATCTTTCAAGTGCTCATGTCCCGTCTGGAAGCTTTTAGAGAACACCAGGGTGCCAAGATAGCCCATTTTTAAAATGTTGGTGTTTTCTCTCCGGTTAGCAGCCTGGCCAAGGTTTTTGAGTATGTTAAAAACTGAAGTCTGACTATGCCTTGATGCACTCAATTACTTATGGGAGTAGTTTTTGATCACATTTGTTTAGAAATGTCACAAAGTGACAAGCCAGAATCTGGTCATTGGGCTCTAAACAGGATAGAATGTCCTACCTGCATGCGCAGCCCCTTTGCTTTATAATGAAGGTTTGAGGAGGCACCTCCCCTCCTCTGCCATTTTAGCACAGATGCAGGTTAGGTGCAGGAGGTTCTCCTTGCTTGAGCTGCATAGGCAGCAGTTTCTATCTCCGACTGACAGCCATGCTGGACTTTCCTCTAGTGTGGGTGGGCAGCCCAGGCCACACCGCAGCAGTTTTAGCTGCCGGTGAAGCGGGTATGTGCAGATTAAGTAAGACGCCTGCTCTAGCTTCGAGTAACCATTAATGACCATCCAAGAATGACCTCTTCTCACAAACTCTTCTTTATCTTGAAGAAGAGACATTTTGGCCATTGTCGAATTAACTGGTTTGTTAAAAGCCTTGTGCGACAGTGGTAAGGCCCAGAGGTTCCCGAGGTGCAGATTGACTGAGGATTGGTCTGGGTGTTCTGTAAGGCTGTGTGCGACAGTGGTAAGGCCCAGAGGTTCCCGAGGTGCAGATTGACTGAGGATTGGTCCGGGTGTTCTCTAATGCTGTTGCTGTGCTTACTGTGACTCATGTTGTCAATTGGAGACCACAGACTGTTATTTAGTGTGTTGGGCTCTGCTTTTTTTAATTGAAAGCAGCATTTGACAGTATCCCCCTGTTTCCTTATTGATTACCTCATTAGTCCGAATTACAGCCAAATTGGACTTGGAGAGGAACTCGGCTCTAGGTTTAACACGGAGTCTGAAGATTTTGTTTGGAGTTTGTCCAATTGGGCCAAGTCATGACCGAATGAGGCCAGACTGCCGTAGGTTAGAGTTGTGTTGCAGCCAAGACTTTTTAGGAGAGCATGGAGTGTTGGGCTTTTCTGATTCTTGCGCAGGATGCTGAAAGTGGCGGTCAAGGCATTGCTTGTTTGTGGTGCATCAGAGCTTTTGTTCGGGCAAATTGTTAGACTCGGGGGGTCTCTGGTTGGCACAGGTATGCACTTGTGACAAACAGGGACCCTCTCCTCTAGTCAGGGTAAGAGAACTACTCCTTTAGATTTAACCCTTGCTCACCCTCTAGGTAGTGTGGCGCGAGCAGACAAGGCTAATCTTCAGGACGATAGTCAGTTAAGCATTTATGATCACACACAGTAAATATAATGACCCACCACAAACAGACACCAGTCGTAAGGTTGTAGCAAAAATACGTAGACTTTATATAAAAATACTCAGTTGTAGATTTATCACAAGACCATACACATTTAGCAATTGGGGCCACCAGATTTAAATAGGCAAAACGTTCTTAAGTGTTCTTTGTCAGCAAAGTACGCTGTGGGTCGATGCGCGCTCTGCGCTGGTGAAGCAACCCATTGATGAATGATGGACGACAGGGAAAAAAACGTTGCGGACCCTGGATCTGATGTGAACTCGGGATCGAGTTCAAGTGTACCTTGTTGCGGGTGTCCGAGGTGTTTCAGGCACAGCCTCAGGTGAGGGTAGACTCGGCACGAGGCCGGCGGTTCTCCGAGGATTCATCCGGCTCGAAGTCCCCTTGAGGTCCGAGGCGGGTGAACGGGACGGTGGAGGGTTGCGGCGATCCGGGGTCTGGAGCCGTTCAGGCCTGCGGGACGTACTTCTTCTTAGTACACCAGGTCGTACCTGTTCTCGGGCAGACAGGTGCAGCACCGGGCCTCCGGTACCACTGTACGGAAGGCCTTCTTGAGGTGCGGCACGGGCATTGGTATGCAGAAGGGCAAAGCGAGACAGTCCGGACCGTCCGAGGCTATCAGATGCGCTCCATGCAGATTCCGGCAGGAGAAGTTGAGAGGCGCACAATGAGCTCTGTAGCAGGCGAGGTGTCAGGAGAGCAGGCGGCCCAGCACTGAAGAGGAGAGCGATTCAGGCTTGAGCGGGGCTCTCTGCGGTGGGGCGGCCAGGATCCAAGGCTGTCACGACCTTGGGAGGGCGAAAGCACTGAGTCACAACTCCGGCGAGGGAATAAGAACTTAAGGGCCCAACAGCAGACGGGCACAGGCAGAATTGAACCCAATGGTCCTGGGGTTCAGGTCAGGGGGCAAGCTCGAGATCAAGCCCTTGGAGATCGTTTCAGGCACAAGTCTTCAAAGTCCTCTCTGGTCTTTTCCTCTCCGTTCTCAGCAAGGCACCACTGCTTTCCTTTCCTCAGCTTCTCTTGGTCCTTCTAGTCAGGCAGAGGTTCGTCATGGTCAAAACTGGTTCTGATTTGGTAGGAGCTGAGCTCCTCTTTTTATACACTGTTTCTTTTGTCTTTCCCGGCCAGGGGGGCCTTTGCATAATCCATCTCAGCTCTTGAGTACTTTATTTTGCGAAGTCTGGGTTTTCCTTTCAGTGAGCAGGGCATGCCCCGCTGACGCTCCGCAGGAGGTTGAGCCAGCATTGTGAAGACAAGTACAGCCCAGGAGTACTCTGTTGACGATCTTCCCCTCTCTTCTTACAAGGTGTAGGGCAGAGGCGTCAGCCGGTCCCCAGGGGGGCGGAGCCAGCATTAAGGTGGCAGAGCACAGGAACATTCAGAGTCAAGGGGCACTCCCCACACCCATCCTGGTGTAATCTTCCTATTCACCACCTGTCTTCTCCCAGCCCTGTCACTCACACAAACCAGACAGCACATACACATACTAGCAGAGGCGGGCCGAGATGGTTAGGCAAGCAAATGCTAACTTTCTAAAAGTAGCATTTGCAAACACAGGATATTAAAATAAATTTTACTAAAAGAAGTATTTTATTATTCTGAGTTCAGGCATACTAAATTTGACTTCTTACCTTGTTCCCTGAGTCTACTGGGATTATAGGGTGTAATAATCCAGCAGCCCATTCTGGCCTACAAGAACAGGTAGCCTTGCAATAGTGAAGAACGAGAATGGCTGCAATTCACTATTAGGACATGCCATGCACATCGGGGCTTGTCCTACCTTGTGCTTACAATGCACCCTGCCCGTGGGCCTACCAAAGGGGTGACTGATATGAAGTAAAGGGAAGGGTCAGAGGCTGGTAAGTGTATGCACTTACCCAGCCGGCATGACAGTACAAGACTGCACGCAGGTTCTGCAGTGGCAGACATTAGACACGCTTTACAAGGCGGCTTCTGTGGGTGGCGCAACCCGCGCAGCAGGGCCACGAGCAGTATCGGTATTTACACGTCCTGGCACTCCTGGTGCACTTTACTGGGGACTAACAGTAACTCCAAAAAGCCAATCATTGAAATCAATTACACGTATACACTTTACATTGGGAGCACTTGCACTGCGGCACGGATTGGCCGTGGCGCAGTGCCCTGAGCGTTGAATACCAGCAAAACATCTGAGGCACATCAGCAAAAAGTGGAAGGGAGACTCACGCCAAGGTGCCAGTTCTAACACTTGTCAACTAGCAACACCTCTAGGTAATTGTATTCCTCTAGTGTTTCTAGGCCATGCGCTCCAAGATGCCAGGTACTGTAACCAGCATCACCTTGGTCTTGTTTCAATTGATGACGAAATCATTTTGTGTAGCATGCAAGTGGAGTGTATAGATCAGTCTTTGCAGGCCTACACAGGACCTATACAGGCCCACGCTGTCTGCATATAGTAGATGCCATCCACCTTGGAAAAATGACACGCTTCAGATGAAATTACAGTAATGATACAGTGTTCAGGAAAGAAATGGAAGGAATGAAAGCCTGATTTACAACTAGGGGATATGATAAAAAAAGTCCTGGACCAGGCTGAGTTCAAAATTCATTAGCAATCACGCCAATCACTTCTAAAAACAAAGGCAAGGAAGAAGCAACAATCGCATAATTTGGCTCTCATAACAGAATTCAACGCACATAGCAAGAATCTTTTCAGGATACTGCAAAAACATTGGCATCTTTTGACTCTAGATCAGAGCGTATCAAAATACATCACAAAAAAACTAGAATCACCTACAATAGAGGTACAACTTTGCGCCAGGGTGGGTGTTGGCTTCCTAAAAATCCCAAGTTTTTTTTAGATGTACTCTTTGCAATGTATGCCAATATGCGGCAGACAAAAGACTCAGTTTCTGCTAAAATACTGCACAGGTCCACTATATACGACATTTCATTAATTGCAATACCAAATTTGTGGTATATTGTATTATTTATCATTGCGGTCTGATCTACGTAGGTAGTACGATCAGCCCATTAAAAGAGTGGATTCAAGAGCACATAAGAGCCTTACGCAACGGAAATCCAAACTATCCGTTGGCTGTGCATCACAATTCTACACATGCTGCTTCTGAACTCATTTGTCTCAAATGTCATGGCATTGCAATTGCTGAGGATAGTCCCCGGGTGAGTAAGGATGGCAAGAGGACATTAGCTCTCAGGAAACTTGAGTCAAGAAAGTTGATAAAATTAAGAACTGTTGACAGAGGCCTCAATACAGACAGAGAACTGCATGTCTTCTTACATGTATAATGCTTTACAATGGATGCAATACTCACTGATGGGTCGAGTGTTGTGATTTAGGAAACTGTCATATAAAATGTAGCCATTGTTAATATTGTCTTGAATGTAAAAACTAGTTAGAGAATATATCTATAAAACGAGAAAGAGAAATGCTGAAGGCACAGAACCAGAGTGAGAAATGCTAAAGGCACAAAGAAAGAGTGAGAAATGCTAAAGGCAGAAAGCTAGAGTGAAAAATGTAAAAAGGAACAAAAGAGAGTGTGAGAAATGCAAAATAGCATATTAGAGAGGGTGAGAAGTGAAAGAGGCAAAAGACACAGAAAGAGAGCGAGATACATGCACTAGAGCAAAGACAGAAGAAGAGAGAGATCGGAGTGAGATAACAGCGCAGTAAGATAACAAGAAGGCAGCTGGATCAGGTGGGTGGAAAGTAAAGAGCTCAGTGGGGAGCCGTGTGTGGGCCATACACATCTCAATGCAGTAGGTGCTGTTTGGAGTCTGCATGGTTGGGCAAAACACAGCCTAGTGAGGGTATGTAAGGGTGGGCAGTATACTGTCACTGGGAATGTAATTGGGCAGTGCTCAGTTCAGTTGAGGGACGCATGGATAGGCAGTGCCAAGCTCAGTGGATGGCTATGTGGGTGGGTAGTACACAGCTCAGTGGAGGGCTGTGTGAGTGGGCAGTGCACAGCTCAATCGGGCTCTAGTTGGGCGGAGAGTGCACAGCTCACTGTGGGGGATATGTGCAGAGCTTTGTTAGGGTGCACTGTACAGCTCAGTGGGGGATGTGTGTGTCTAGTACACAGCTCAGTGGAGGGCTATATAGGTGGGTAGTATGTAGTTCAGTGGAGGGATGTGAGTGTGTGTGGGCAGTGCCCAGCTCAGGAGGGCTGTGTGGGTGGCCAGTGCAAAGATCCATGGTGGTCTGTGTGAGTGGATACTGCACAGGTCAGTGGTGGGTGGTGGGTAAGTAGCGCACAGCCCAGTGATGGGCTGTATGCAGTACACAGCTCTTGGGGTAGATGTGATTGGGCAGTGCACAGCTCAGGGTTAGGTGGGGAAGCAGTGCACAGTTTAGAGGGGGCTGTGAAGGTGGGTTGTGCACATCTCAGTGCACAGCTGGTTGGGCAGGCTGTGTGGGGGACAGTGCACAGCTCTTTGGAGGGCAGTGGGGACTGGGTGGATAGACAGTGCACAGCTCAGTATGGAGCTGTGTTGGTGTTAGGTGCGCAGAACTATGATGGAGGCTTATGAAGTCCGGCTGGTGATTGCCTTTGGCGCGCCTAATCTCCAGTCACTTGTGAGGTTTGTACTAGTAATCGTATTTCCATCTCCCATGCTGACTGGTTCCTTTTCAAGCACATTTAGGAAGGAATAAACATGATAGGATGTTTGACAGTTGTCACACAGCAGATGGAGGACCTGAATAGCTGTACAGGATGACCATAAGGCCTGGGAGAGCTAGACAGGGACCTGCATGCTTATGTAGGGTTAGAGGGTGCCCATGAACTTATTTTGGCTTCAATATTTGTATCGCTATTCTTAAGGTAGTTGGCTGTTTGGATTGTTTTACCAATACTGAACATGCAACAGTTTCTTATCTACCACATCTGTATACACTCCTAAGTCTAACGCTCATGTAAGTAAAGTCTCACAGTCACTTGTCTCGTCCCGCTCCCAGAACAGACAGAGAGGCATATTTACAATAGAAGTGGTGGATCGCGGGGTTAGCCTCCTTGGCTTAACGCCTCACTCCGCCACTTCTGAAACACATGGCTGCACCATATTTACAAAATTGTGGTGCAGCCCTGCGTTTTCCCTGTGCTGGCGCTAAATTTAGCTGCTTAGTGGTGTCTGCGTTGCAGGGGAAGATTGTTTACATGCATGAAGGTCTCCCTTCCTGCTCAAATAAACAATCTTTAAATGACATTTTGCAACTTCTATGTGTGCTGATTAATGCAGCACACATAGAAGTTGCAAAATGTTATTTTTTTTATTATTCTTTATGGGCAGGAAGTGTTCCCTCCCTGCACATAAACAATCAATGGAATTGTGCTGTTTCCATCTGTGCTGCACAATGCAGCACTCATGGAAACAGCAAAAATGAGGAGAAATGAAACATTTCTACTCGTTGCGCCAGGGTAAGACAACGTTTTCCCTGGTCTTAACTTTGGGCCTGCCCCATATTTGCTCCACCCTTGTAAATATGGTTGCAGCGTCAAAATCAGTGGGTGTCGCGGTGGAAAGGACACCACAACACCCATTGCGCTCCCCTTTCACACTAAGTATTGTGTGAAAGGGTGCCTTCTTTTCAAGGTTAAGTGGCTTAATGCTGCCTTGTAAATGAGGCGATACCCCTATCGCCACCACAACGTCTGAAGAGTGACTTTGTGGTAGCGATAGGGGCTTGTAATCATGCCCCAGAGGGTGCTAATTATCTGCTGTCCAGCATCCATCTTTACTACCAATGGATGGACTGGTGGGAGCAGAGAACTAAGACAGTAGAAGGTAAAGTAGCAAGAGCGTGCAGCGGCAAAAAACACGTTAATTATTCTTAGCTTCAGTTTAGCATGGCCTGTGCCCCTAAATATGGCACAGGACCTAGTTTTGTTGGTTTCTGTCCACTCTCCTTGTGCCCCCCCTCCCTCCCCAGCCTGCACACTACATACAGCGGGGCTCATTGAAATCTTCCCATAATCTAACCATCATTTCTTTCAATCTGACAGAACAAGATGATAGCTGAGAAGCAGAAAATTGAGTCTGAGATTGAAGAGTTGCACCAGCTCCAGAGAGATAAAGAGCAGACACGGTACCAAAGACTAAAGAAGGTGGGGAAGAAAATTACCATGCTACAAAATGTAAGTATCTCCAAACTGCCCAATCAAATCACAACTCTCAATGCCCTGATAGCAGATCTAAAAAAGAAATGCAGATTTTACCTTGGCGTGTTTCCAGTCTTCTGGGAATATGGCCTTGCTTATCCAGGTGCTGAGCAGTGAGGTGAGTTTATTGCTGATTTTGCCACTTCTCCGGTTGAAGATGTGGTGTGGGCAGGTGTCCTCAAGGGCCCATGAGTGGATGGAGTTCATTATGATGGCGGTTTCCTAGGAGTTGAGCAGGTTCCATGTGGTCAAATAGTATTCTGTGCTGGTTACGGCGTGGGTGCCTAGGTTGAGGAAGTCTATAGGCTTGGGCTGGGGTTTGAAGTTTTTATAGTTGGTGGAGATCTTGTTGTAGAAGACATCGGCAAGGTTGGAGTTGGAGCTGGAGTCGATGTGAGCAGCTAGGGTTGTTCTCTTTTTCTCCCTCAATAGCTGGTGGTTGAGGTTCAGGGCGGTCTTGAAGGAGGTTCTGTCTGTGGTGTCCTCGCTAGTGCTGCATATTCTTTCCTGTGGTTTGCAGATGTGTTTTGCTGCTCTGAGTTCTTCAGTGTACCAGCGGACCTGTTTTGTGGATCTTCTATGTTTGCTGTCTTTGATGGGGGAGATCTGCGCAATTTTTGATCCATGTGTTAAAGTTCCTGACACTCTGGTCGAGGGATGTGGCTGTGTCAGTATTGGAACCATTTAGGACGTCAGTCCCTTTGGTCTTGGATATTTTTCTCCTGGAGCGGTGTAGCTCTGGGGAGTGGGGGCATAGAGCCAGGGTTCCTGGTGCTGCATGCGGTCCAGGCTTGTAAGGCTGCAAACTGGGCTTGCCTTTGGAAGGCAGGCAACAGAGGTATGCCAGAAAAGCAAAAGCAATTGGCAAAGAAACGAGAGTGCGAAATGCTAAAGGCTAAAGGCACAAGAGAGAGGGCGAAAAATGCAAACTAGCACAATAGAGAGGGTGAATCCAACACCTTCCCTACTGTCCGTACAGCCTGGAGTTTGAAAAGTAAATTATACTATTCCAACATCCAGCACCCTCTCCTCAAGTTGTTGTTACAACTTGCAGGGTAATGGTATTTGTTGTTACAACGCAGTTGTTGTAACAACCGAGTTGTAACAACAAGCGGGGTGATTGGCAGTGGAAATAGGAGGCATGTTTATCACATACACAGCATGCAGCTGGGTCTGAAAGGGTCTAGACTGGTCGGAGGACAGGTCCAGGTAAAATGGGAGCCTGGATACCTCCTCAATCAAGTCAGTGGAAAGTAGAGAGCACAGTGGGGAGCTGTGTGTGGGTCCTGCACAACTCAATGCACTAGATGCTGGTTGGGGTCTGTGTGGAGGGGCAATACACAGCCTAGTGAGGGTATTTGTGGATGGGGTGTGTTCTGCTCATTGAGAATGTAATTGGGCAGAACATAGTTCATTTGGGGCAGTATGGGTGGAACATATGCAGCTCAGTCATAGGCTGCATGCGTGGGCAGTACACAGCTCAGTGGAGGGCTGTGTGGATGGGCAGTGCACAACCAAATGAGGGTCTGTGCGGGTGGGCACAGTACAGCTCAGTAGGGGATGGAGGTGGTCAGTGCACAACTTAGTGGAGGTCTGTGTGAGTCGCCAGTGCACACCTCAGTTGAGTTCTGGTTGGGCGGGCAGTGCACAGCTCACTGTGGGTAATGTGTGTAGCGCTTTATGGGAGAGCAGTGTACAGCTCACTAGGGGATGTTGGAGGGCAGTGCACATATCAGTGGGGGTTGTGTAGTTGTGAAAATGCAACTTAGTCAGGGGCTATGTGGGTGTGTAGTACACAGCTCAGTGGAGGGCTGTTTGTGTGTGTGGGCAGTGCCCAGCTCCGAGGAGGGTTGTGTGGGTGGCCAGTGCTCAGATCCATGGTGGTCTGTGTGAGTGGATAGTGCACAGGTCAGTGGTGGTGGCCGGGCGGGAAATGCACAGCCCAGTAATGAGCTGTGTTGATGGGAGGTGCGCAGAACTGTGATAGAGGCTTACGAAGTCAGGCTGGTGAATTGCTTTTGGCGCGTCTAATCTCCCGTCACTTGTGAGGTTTCTACTAATAATCGTATTTACGTCTGCCATGCTGACTGGTTCCTTTTTAAGCACATTTAGGAAGGAATAAACATGATAGGAAGTTTTGGCAGTTGTCGCACAGCAGACGGAGGAACCTGAATAGCTGTACAGAATTACCATAAGGCCTGGGAGAGCTAGACATGGACATGCATGCTTATGTAGGGTTAGAGGGTGTCCCTGAAGTTATTTTGGCTTCAATATTTGCAATGCTATTCTTAAGGTATTTTGCTGTTTGGATTGTTTTACCAATACTGAACATGCAACAGTTTTTTATCTACCACATCTGCATACACGCCTCAGTCTAACACTTATGTCAGTAGAGTTTAACAGTCAATTAGCTTGTCCGCTTCCCGAACAGACAGAGAACGCTGATTCGCTGCTTTTCAGCATCCATCTTTCCTTTGAATTGCAGGCACGCCCTGTATACGTAAGAGCGGTGGGTGAGGTGGAGAGGATTTGACATACGATGATGGGGGACATTTAAATACAACAAGCATTTGCAAAGTAATACGTCTCGCAATAATTAAGTATGAGCTATTGGCATTGCTAAATATCGCAAAACCAATTGCAACAAAAGTCTATAAATTGTAGGCCAAAAAGATTTCTATTTATTTTTGTAGCAATGGTGGCATGCTGCGCTTTAGATTAATATGTTTAAAAGTAAAGTGCGCCATACGGCGATTGCTACAATAGTTAATTGTGGATGCGTTAACAATTGATGTGTGCACTGATGGCTGGTGGTGTGTGTGCCTGTAGAAATTGTGCACTGATGGCTTGTGGTGTGTGTGCCTGGTGGTAGTGTGCACTACCGGCTGGTGGTGTGTGTGCCTGGTGGAAGTGTGCACTGACGGCTGGTGGTGTGTGTGCCTGGTGAAAGTGTGCACTGATGGCTGGTGTTGTATGTAACAGCTGAGCATGAAAGATCCAGGGATTCCAGGACTATATCTGTTTTCACAAAAAGTTTTATGTAAATGGTGGCAACATACTCAAAAACTCTGGACCTTTTAGAGTTTTGAAAGTTAAAAGGTTTTAGATAGAGAGAGTATGTTTTCCAAAATAAAGTACTATTTAAGGTTGAATCCAGTGGTCATTGGTGCAAATTTTCACTCAAAAAGGGCTCAATCCAATTTTTAAGAAAGATAGAATTTTATTGATGCAAGTTTGAACATTGACAGCCGACACGTGTTTCGCCCTCTGTGGCGTATTGCGCCAGGGCTTTCTCAAGGCTGTAAAGATAAATAAGAGTAGTGACAGAAATAATGACCCCAAACCAGGAGAAGTGAAGGGTGGAAAAAACACCCGAAAAAGTGCAGGAACAGGTGAAATGAGAAATAAAGTCAACTGAGTTGGGAGTGTTCTCTTTTAATAGTGGTGTAGATTATACTATAGAGCTCAAGAGCAAAGTGCAGATTTTTAACTTAGGAAGTTGGGTGTAAAAAAACAAAAGTTTTAAGCAAGTCACACATTATTAAAAGGGAATGGTGTGTATGATTAATTTTCTAGATTTCAAGAAAAATTCCCAAAGGAATGGAAAGATGGAAGAATAGAGGAATGATAAAGACGAAACACCCAGCACCAGAAGGATAATAAGTGTACAAAAATATTCTTCAAGAGAATGAAATAATACCTAAGTTCAATTACTTAGTGTCATTCTGTTAGATTCTCTAGTATGCATCAAAATAAATATATGTCACAATAGAATTCCTTAAATATTTCAATATGTAAAAAAATATATATCATATTACAGTTCAATATTCTGTGAAAAGGGAATTTTGTAATGTTTCAAAAATATTTTTCAAAACATCATAAATGACAATATTACGACATTGCTTTTAAGCGATTCATTACTTGCTAAAAAAAAAGCATAGCTTTTTATAACATTCCTTTCCATATTGATTTAGTAACATGCCATTAGTCTCACTAGTTTTGCTCTCAGTAATGGTGGTGATAGCCATCAGGTATCACTATTTGTCTGAGCTAATAGAGAATTACACTCTTCTATTAAAGGAAAAAGTGTTCACTATGTTCCATTTTTTTGTTTGATATATGTGCTGATTTTAAGTATTTCTAATGGTTCGAAGTTTGGGCTTGGGCGTTTTCGTAGTACATGTGTTAGTTATTTACATGCAGTCCATACATTCTTTGTTCATTTTTTATTCACATATTCGATGTTACTGCTATGAGGAGGCATTTGAATAAGCAGGTACTCATATGGCATGGCGAGAGAAAGAACGGGGAACAACACAGGGAGGCAAGAAAGCACACAGGTTTAAGAGTTCTTCAGCTCTCAATAGAAAATACATTTAGAACAAGAGACATCAATGCCAAAAACAGACCATCTGAGTCTAAACTGAGTGAGGGAGATACGGCCCATTTGGGCTCCAGTTTTGTATGAAGCTCGAAAATAACATGTTTTCAATGAAAGAAGATAGTATACACCGTTATTAATTTAAGGTTTGTGCAAGACAATGCAGTGCTCATGCGCCAAAAAGCCATTCACGATCACTTTTGCAATATTGCATTCCTATTGCCCAGGCGCAGTCATTACGATAAACGGCTAATTTTAAAACGTCGCTATTGTTTTGATTTGGTTTTGCCAGACGTTGTAGTCGCATAGAACAATCAAAATTAGTGGCTACTCTATGCACATGTTACTATAGCAGAACGAAAAGGACTAAAGAAACCGTAAAACGGGACTGAATTGTAAACGCACTCGATTTAAGAGCGCAAAAAAGTTCTAGGTTTTAGAATGTACTAATCTCGCTACCTTCTTTGACGAGAAAATAAAAAAAATTCTCTTAGCCATTCCCCCCCCTAACCGGGGCATACGGATTGGGATCGTACTAATTCTACCACCCATCCCACCCATCCGCTTGATAGCCCCTCACACTCCCTGGACACCTTTGGTCCAGTCACCACGGTAGAGGTTGAGGCAACACTGGCCTCAGTCAAAAGTGGGTCCCCCCTCGACCCCGCACCCCTCCGCTTCCTGAAAAAAGTGACTAGCACCATCACACTCCCCCTCACGGCATTGATCAACTCCTCCCTCTCGCAGGGCATAGTACCCCCCAGCTGGAAAGCGGCAGCGGTCAAAGGCCTACTAAAAAAACCTTCTTTAGACCCACAGGACCTCTCCTATTATAGACCTATCTCCCTTCTCCCAGGAAATAGTAAGATCACGGAGAAGTTAGTGAACAAACAACTGTCACTATTCCTGGAGAGCAACAACCTACTAGGGGTCTCCCAGACAGGGTTTCGGCCAGGACAGGGCACTGACATCACCCTCCTGGCAGCAGTGGAGAAGGCCAGAAGCATTCTGGACACGGGAGGATCAGTGGCAGTGATCCTCCTGGACCTCAGTGCGGCCTTCGACACTGTGGACCATCTTACCCTAATCCAACGACTGGGAGAAATCGGAGTAAGGGGTACGGCCCTGAAGTGGCTAAAATCATTCCTAACAGGCCGTTCCTTCCAAGTTTGGGAGAACGACAGCCACTCACCCGTTATCCCCCTCCGTTGTGGAGTACCGCAGGGCTCATCCTTGAGCCCTACGTTATTTAACGTATACATGGCCCCACTGGAGAAACTGGTCAGTCCGTTCGGCGTATCAATCATCAACTACGCAGACGATACCCAGCTGGTGGTAACCCTCTCACACCCCCGTCACTCCCCCTCTGACCTCCACAGTTGTCTCACCGAAGTCCACCGCTGGATGAACCTCTCCTCAATAAAGCTAAACGGCTCAAAGACCGAGATACTGATGCTCGGCCACAAAGGGCCCTCCCTGCCGCCTCACCTCTGGCCCGACTGCTTGGGTGACCCCCCCACCCCTAAGGAAGAGGTCAAAAGCCTAGGCGTTTGGATGGAAAACGACCTAAGCTTTAGAACACAGGCAAAAAAGACTGCAGGAATATGCTTCAGACTCCTCAGAGCCTGCAGAAAGGTCTTCCCCTTGCTCCCAGCGAACGCCAAGAAACTTCTATTTCAGGGCCTCATTCTGGCGAGACTGGACTACTGCAACGCAATATATCTGGGAGCTCCTGAAGCCACGCCCAACACCTTGCAGAAAGTTCAAAACGCCGCCGCGCGCCTGCTGACCGGTACACCAGCAAGATCATCTGCTAAACCAGCCCTCAAGTCTCTCCACTGGCTCCCAGTCAGAGAAAGAGTGGCCTTCAAGGCTCTCTGTCTGGCCCACAAAACCCTTAACAACAACGGCCCTCCCCTCCTCAAGGAATTCATCATCCCCTATAAAGCAGAAAGGGCCCTCCGGTCCAGCGGAGAAAACCTCATAACAGTCCCCAGAGTTAAAAAAGCCAGGGCAGGTGGTCGCGGCTTCTCGGTCCACACGGCCAAACACTGGAACAACCTCCCAAGAAGACTGAGATTAGAACCCAATCTCCTTCAGTTTAGGAAATCACTAAAGACCCTCCTTTTTCCTCACCCATAACTCCCTCAATTGCTGAAACCCTCTGAGATTCAGGTTTAGCGCTGGGATGCTCTAGGGTTACTACGCGCTCTACAAAACCTTTAAATAAATAAATAATAAAAGCACTTACTAGGAGTTAAAACTTCCAGAAAAACTGAGAGTTTTTGTTTAGAACAATACAATGCTCATGCGCCAAAGTAGCTATTCTCGAACACTTTGCAATATCCCTGTTCCTATTGTCAAGGCGGAGTAAAGCAGTTAGCTTTTTAAACGTCCTTATTTATTTTTGCTTGCTTTAGCCAAACGTTGTAATCGCATAGCGCGAGTCAAATTTGTGGCTACTCTATGTACGTGTTACTATAACAAAACAAAAAGGGACTAAGAAACGGGACTGAATTGTGAGCGCACTCGATTTTAAAGTGCAAAAGAGTTCTAAGTTTTGGGAGGACTTACTTGGAGTTAAATCTCCCGAAGAATCAGAGCGTCCCTGTAAGGCGCCGAACGCAATGGAGCGGTCCCATAGTGGAGAATCCTACGTGTATGCACGCTTATTTGGGTCAGATGACCCGGAAGTTCGTCCATGAAGAAGTTAACATGGTTGTTCAACAGATTTTCCAAGGTTTAGTGTGTTTTGCCTCAAAATAGTGTAATTATCAGGGAACGTTAACATATTACATTTATGTTCCCTTTCAAAACTGAGGATCAATTCGAATTTTAGAACGGCTCATATTTCGAAGTAGGAAACTTAGAAGGCAGACATTCAGTAGTACATTTACAATGTTGCTTGCCGATCGGCCATTTTGGAAGGGTTTTATGTTTCGATTTTGAGTTTAAACAGAGGGGTAAGGTTTTAGGGTTGTTAGTCTAGTATAATCACTAAGGATGATTAGATATTACAACAGAAGCTAAAAAAAAACATTTTGTCCTTTAACATAGTATAGGAAAGACATAGATCTTATATTTATGTTTATTAGCACCTCCCTAATTTTGTATTTATATTGAGGATTAGTGAAGCAATGTCATTTTTGGGGCCACTCGATTTAAAAGATAGTATATCTTTAGTGGGATTTGCTCATTCCAAGATTGTATTATTATCTATGCACACTCAAATATTTTCAAGGGTTTCTAAAGTAATTATTTTGGTTCGGCATATATGATCATGGTTTTTAACCATTAGAAAGGTTTATTTAGAGAGATCTAGATGGTAGTATGTTTTTTAAAGTAACACTGATTTGTCTGAACTTGGGATGCTAGGAATGGTGATACAATTCTCAAAACAGTCTTTGGTTTTAAATCCAGTGGTGCCACTCATGTTCTTGGTTCAGTCCTTTCTCCACTGTGTCCATTCTGATGATCAGAGAGCTTTCTTCTCTCCGTAGGTGCAGTTCTTGATTTCCACCACGTTTATGTGATTTCAGTTTTTTGAGACCTACAAAGGAGAAACTCAGTTGATGAGCGTGGTTTTTAAGAAGTGGTCAACCAGAGGTTGTCGTGTGTCTATTTTATGGATGTTCCGATAATGTTCTTGAATGCGTACTTTCAAAGGTCTGCTTGAGCTTCCAATATAATTCTGTCCACACGGGCATGTTATCAAGTATACCACGTTGGTGCTTTCGCAGTTGATGAAATCCTCAATTTTATATTAATGATCATTGATGAGGACTTCTTTTGTCCTAGATTTACCAAGTTTGCATATTGAGAAATTGGTGCAAGTAAAGAAACCCCTAGGTTGTTGTAAAAAGGTTTTAGGTTTTGGCTTGATATTCAGAAAGGAGGGGCAGAGAATGTCTCTCAGGTTTTTGCTCCTAGAAAAACCTAGTTGTGGTTTCTCATGAATTGCAGAGGTTATTGTAGGATTGTACTTCAAGAGGTGCCAATGTTTGTTTAGCGATTTGCGAATGTGATACTGACCATTGTTGTATTGGTTATTAAAGCGGATAACCTGTTTATTTTCTTTGGGTTGGTTTTTATGTAACAGTGTTGATCTTTCAGTTTCCAAGAATTTTATTTGGGCTCCTTATAGCCCCTTTGTGTGAGGCGTTGTGTTATATTGTCCGAGTGAATTTTGTATTCCTCATTTGAGCTGCAGTTCATTCGGGCCCGTCTATATCAGCCTCCCGGAATATTCCTGATTGTGTGTGTGGGATGGCTACTTGAGGCATGAAGAATAGAATTGGATGACGTTGGTTTTCTATGAATTTTAGTGTGCAGCTTCATATCTTCGACATAGATCGATTAATCCAGATATTGTATTTCTCTTCTTGAGATATTGTATGTAATGTCAATGCCCCACTGATTAGGTGTTAGAGATTTGATGAAGGTTCTGAGTTTGTTTTCTGTTCCTTGTCATATCAGAAGGATATATCTATATATCGCCCCAACATGATTATGTTGTCGGCGATATCTTCCGGTCTCTCTTGCCATAGCCAGTGTTGCTCCACTGCTCCCATAAGGAGACAGGCATACGGGGGTGCAAATTTTTCACCCATTGCGGTGCCCTGGAGTTGTAAGTAAAAGCTGTCATTGAAGAGAAAATAGTTGTTAAAAAGGCAGAACTCAAGTAAGTCAAGAATCATCATATTTCGTGCCGTTAAATGAACTGATCTGGTTTGCAGGTGTTGTGTGCCTGGTGAAAGCGTGCACTGACGGCTGGTGATGTGTGTGTGTGCCTGGTGAAAGCGTTCACTGACGGCTGGTGGTGTGTGTGTGCCTGGTGAAAGTGTGCACTGACGGCTGGTGGTGTGTGCCTGGCGGAAGCGTGCACTGACGGCTGGTGGTGTTTGTGCCCAGTGAAATTGTGCACTGACGACTGATGGTTTCTGAGCCTGGTGAAAGTGTGCACTGATAGTGTGGTTGTGTATGTTGTTGTGTGTGGTTGTGTGTTTTTGTGTGTGTGGTTGTGTGTGGGGTTGGTTGAGTGTGTGTATGGTTGTGTGTGTGTGTGGTTGTGGTTGTGTTGTGTGGTTGTGTGTGTGGTTGTGTGTGGTTGTGCGTGTGGTTGTGTGTGTTTGTGTGTGTGGTTGTGTTAATTCCGTGCTGGGGTTGCTTTGGAGTCAAGTTAAAATGGAGACTCCGCCCTCCTACTTGAAAGAACAGAATATTACGATGCATTTTTCATAACATGTATGCCAGAGTTCTGCTTCATACACCTGAACCTGCCAGGCAGTTAAAGAGAAAATATTTTAGAAGGTACACCGGACACCAGGGTTGGGGGAGATTCCCTACCATTAAAAGGAGCTAGGAGCACCTAGACAGTGGTATTTTTTTCTTCCTGTGACCGCCTGTTTACAAACCAAGGTTTGTGCTGCAGTGAGAACACAGGGCAGCACATAGTGTTATACCAAGGCGATGTACAAGTTTGAACGCCAGATTAGATGACGCCAGGCCTTTATATTCATACCAGTTTATTGCGCGTTTCTGTATATATTGCCCTGCAAGTAACAAAAGAAAATGCCCACACATGGGAATTTTGAAAGGCTGGTTTGAAAATAAGAGACGTTAGTTCAGAGGTGACATGGTGCTTGGGGTGAAGTACCTGGCAAAGCTGATAAACTGCCTTAGTACAGTGAATGACCTCTGTTATGCTACTGGCTAAGTATGATTTCCGTACAAACAGCATGCGCTCACTCCAGGCATCGCAGTGCCCTTCGTATCCCTGCTTAAGAATATATTATTTGTGGCCCTTGGAAGACCTATTTTATCTCATGCCCATGCATTCAAGGCACTTTTTCTGCTTGTAGTCTGAAGTCTGACATTTCTGTCAGGTTTGTAAGTATTTCCAGACAGATAAAAGGAGGAGTAACTGGACGAGGGAGTATGCTCTAATGAGCAGAGCTGCCGACTTTGTAACTGGGACAGCATGTTTGACTGTCGGCTCCGCTCAACATCTTGTAACTCTGGGCAAACAGTGTAATCTCTCCATGTCTCAAAACAACAAGAAAGGGCAAACAAAAAGTGCACACAATGCAACATTCTCAAAGGCATAGACACAACAGAAGTTTTTTAATTTTTATATAGCTCTGATTACTGCGAGACGGTTAGCTTTTTTCTGTAATCTCCAAAGCCAGTCGACATATTAAAACTGGAGCACAGAGACATAAAGCGATGTGCCAGGAAACACATTTGCTTCCACCTCAGACCGGTTTAGAAGGAAGCCTCCTAGTTACTGTTACAGAACCAACAGCCTGAAGATAAAACCCTGCATACAACTCCATAAGAAAGTAAAACAGAAACTTGACAGCAGGAGGCTGAGTCACTGAGCC
Organism: Lissotriton helveticus; assembly: GCF_964261635.1. Lineage (NCBI taxonomy): Eukaryota > Metazoa > Chordata > Amphibia > Caudata > Salamandridae > Lissotriton > Lissotriton helveticus. The sequence continues at coordinate 89,501,394 of NC_136063.1, forward strand.
TTCCCTGGCGCAGATCGCAGCAAAACAAGTTTTAAAAAACAGGCGAAACCTAATAAAAAATGCGCCGCTTCCAGTGGGGGCCTCGGACGTCCTCTAGTCATTAAAGCTATAAAAACCAGATGTTCAGACCTTCAAAGGGGCAGAGTGGTCGGGGGTGTTGGATACAGAAGGCGCATGGCTCGGCGAGGGAGGGGTCATCAAAGGAAAGCCCCGACAAAACTTCAATGACAGGCACAGAAAGAAACATTTCATCTCTTTAATATTTTGTAAAACGAAGTGATACACTGCCCTGCCAGGTCTACTCAAGTAGTGAGTCATGCTTTAAAGCATACGCCAGTGCCCTGTGCCCCTTTGGGGGTTACAAAGTACAGCGTACCCTCCACACAGGTGTCTGCCTTTGAAACACGAGGAACCGGCAGCGCGTCTTATTTTAAAAATCGCACTTCAAAGACCAGACACTCCCTTTGAAAGTGTGGCCCTCTAACTTCAAATTTCAGACACACAGTGCACATTTTAGGTTGTTTCGTGTCAGCTATAAAAAGCTCATACAGCCGTGTGCTTCCCATTGCATGCTGGTACTTGTATTTCTGGGCACACAACGGAACACGCAAAAGTGCATGTTTGTACCAGAATGCACAGCAACCATCATGGTTGGGAGAGCTACTTGCAGCTGATATGGGACATCATGAGCGAACGGCACAAAGTCCTCGCTGTTTCACCGCCCAAACTATTTCTGCACAACTCGCAATATGTTACTGGGCTGATTCACTACACTACAGAGATGGCTTGCCCACCTGTGACGTAGAAAGGTTGCCATTGGCTATCAGGCAAGCAAATAACACCTTCCCCACCCATGGCCCATCCCCGAGTGTTTAATAAATAATGCAACTTCTGCAGACGTTCCAAACATAGACAGAATTTTAAAACCGTAAAAACATTAGAGAATTTTAAAAAAGTTATGATAAAAAGTCCTAAGCGAGTGCAAAGCGTGGCTACAGAGTAGAGAACAAGTGTGGAGTACAACAGCAGCAGGTGCAAGCAACATTGGTCTATTTAAAAACATAGATTTCCACTTGCTTTTTCTACAAATAGATTCACAGGAGACCCCTGGTGCAACTGATGAATGGAATGGGAGGCGACTAATGGGAGGCCAGCATGAGGGCTCCTTGTGCGGGTCTCTTACAACATGACAAGGCAAGCCGGCCCTACCAATCTGCTGATCAGGCAGAATTCAATAGGTTAAACGTCTGGGGAATATTCACACCGATATGTAAACTAACTTGATGTGCAAAGTCACAAAAGGCGCTATGGGGCACTCGTAGGCCAGGCGCGTGCGACTAAGTTCCTTACTTGTTTGTATGTATGTTGATATGTGGCCTCGTTGGCTTGCATTTGTTTAATGCACGTTTTCCATACTTCAGTGTTGTGGTGTTTCTGAGAAAGGTAGCGTTGACCGCTGACCTCAACTTTCTCTCCTTTTATAAACTAATGAGACTACTGGCCTACAGGCAGGATCCTAATTAGCTTCTTAACTTTGAAGGGTCTGCACGGTTTTGGTAGAATCCCAAAGGACGTGGTATGTCTGGAGTATGCAGGAGTTCCGTAGTCGAGGAGGTAGGACAGTATTAAACGGTATGGGTTCAGTGGTTTCTTCATTGGGATAGAAATCTGACATGACATTAAGTATGGTGCAGGAGAGACACTGCAGGACACCATGTTCCCATTCAAAAGAGCATCGCCTTGGAAGAGCAGGGTCTAGAGTCCAGGGACTCTTTCATCAGAGATTACATCTACCGGGAAGCCCTTCTCTTAAGAAAGAAGAGAGTCCAAAGGCATGGAATTATGATGTATCAAACAAGAATGCACCTGATTAAGACCCAACTGCAATGAGGGGTCCATTTCAGTCGAAACATATTATGAAAGTCATCAGCGGGAGTCACTTCCTCCTCTTACCTGACAGCCAAGACATCACCTGGCATGCCTTCACAGGACTTCAGCATCCGGGTGGGTTTGGCTCCTGCCCACTTTAAATCCTACCCTCTTGAGACTCCTGACGAAGGACATGAACTGGTCATAAATAAACAAATGATGGAGTGAGTGAATGAAGGAATGACTGGATGAGCGAATGAATGAAGGATTTATGTAGCCCTAATAGGGTAGGTTGTCTCTAGCTCCTGACATTACAAGGAGCAAACACACCTGGTCAGGGCGTAGTAACAGTACCTGAGTCATTTCCTCTAGTTTTAAGGTAGCTTGGAGGTTTTTCGAACAGTTGCAGGAGGCTAAACGTTTGCGGTTCTATTAATCTAAGGAAAAAAGAAGTAGTTTTCCAGAAAGTTTAAAATAATGCTGAGGGATGGGCAATAGGACTGGAAACGCCCGCACCTCCTTCTACCAAGTATTTTGAGTAAAAAACGACCCAGAAACAGGTACCGAATAAAATCGACTGTTTGAGAAAAGAGAAGTAGTGTACAGCTGGTGCTGAAACGCACATGGGGAAATTGTCACTGCAGGCTGTTCTTGAATTTCTGAAAGACCTTTGGTTTCTTCAGTAGGAGAAAGAAGGCATACATTACACATTTCTGTACCCAGCCTAATGGCACCCCTAACGCTATTAGGATTTCAGCTCGTGGCTGGTAAGCTATTGCCAGATCCGTGCGGCCACCAAGGAATCCACAAATCTAATGAAATACTAATGCCAGAAAGCAATTTTTTTTTAACTGTTGCCAACGCACTTTGAATGAAATATTTAACTTTTATTCCAAAATTAGGTAGTGATTTTGAAAACCAAACATGATTCTGGTTGCAAAGTTGGCATAGAGCAAATTAATCTTATTTTCTCTGTGTGCACCCACTTCACAGAACACAAGCAAAAAAGTGTAAAATGTGCAGAGCGAGCCAGCGATGCGGAGGAAGAGATGAAAAGCCAGAAATGGCGGGGGCAAGGGAGCGGATTCCTTTGAAGTGTTTGAAGTCTGATGCCGGCTGCAAGAAAACCAGCATGAGTGCGGATAGAGGTTCACAGGTTGCCAAATGGTGTGCGATGGGCACGCCCCCACACACATGCACTGTAGGCAATCCGCCTGGAAAAGCCTTTGGGGGCATTTTTAAAAGCGCCTTACTAAAGTCTCGCAGACGTTGCATGCGCGTTGGCTCAGCGAGTAATAAAAAAGAAAAATACGTTTTTTTATATTAAGGTATCCCTCGTCGTCGTATGTTGAATTCCAGCCTGCCAACGTTCTTACCTGCACGGGCCACGCCTCAACAATTGGTGGAAGGTGGGAGCCACAAATAGAAGGGAAGGCAGCAAGATTGTGCAGCTGCAAAAAAACACCCTTTTCAAGCATAGCTTTAGCTTAGCACCACCTGCGTCCATAAATATGGCACCAGCCCTAGTGTTGTGGGCTTCTGTAAGAATGCCTTGTGCCTCCTCACCCTGTACACTACATATGATAGTGCTCATTGAAAGCTTCACAGAGCCTAACCATCATTTCTTTGATGCTGACAGAACAAGATGCGAGCTGAGAAGCAGAAAATTACGCCTGATATTGAAGAGCTGCACCAGCTCCTGAGAGATAAAGAGCAGACACTGCACAAGAGACTGGAGGAGATGGAGAAGACAAATACCATGGAAGAAAATACAAATATCTCCAAACTGTCCAATCAAATCACTTCTCTTAATGCCCTGATAACAGATCTAGAGAAGAAATGCGAGGGGCCAGCATGGGATATCCTGAAGGTGAGAATTTTATTCCTAAGCTGAAATATCATTAAATTAACACATGTGATACATTTCTACTTCATTTGGTTATTAATGAAACTTAAATAAATAGAGTGAGCATTAACTTGTTTAGACTGCCGTTTCTGCAGTTTTGGTCAGTCCCACTAGCACGTCCCACCTTCCCTTATTTTAATTAACGGCAAACCATGTGTGCACAGATAAAGAAAGAAGGTTTTCTGTAGAACAGTAACATTGTGAAATATGGCTGCATACTTTGGTACAGCTGTATCAACAATAGGTGTCATGCTTTCTAGTAATCAGTGCTGTTTATCCAGACCTTATGGTCTTAAAGATTTCCTAACTTGATTTATGTCAGCTCATTCATTTCATAATTTGCTCTTCAAATTAGAACAGTTCAGAGCAAAGTCCACATTTTTACATAGAACATAATTTAATGACTGAAGCTTTTCCAGTTTAAGCGTGACCACTTCTCAGAGAGTATTAATAGCCTCCTATTTTGAGTGAAAACCCCCTGGTATAGGAGACCATAGAGCTTTTTCCTGAGTACGGGTTATACACAGTTCTAGTGTTGCAGCTTGCATGGATAGACGTTTTCTAACAGAAACAAGAGGCTTCAGGGTCTTATCCTGTGCTTTATCCAAAATTCTTCTTTATTTACAGGTGTACATTTAATTCTGTATAAGAGCTTTAGAAGTATTTTGGCGTGGTATACTTTGAGTATGGTTACTAGTTGTTTCTCTGGTATATCACCAATTATTTCTAGTGATGCAAGAGTTTTAGCAGGTATGCCATCTGATCTCAGGAACTCTTGACTATAATACATGAAGCTTTCAGAATATATCAGACTGTACTGTCGTCTGCTCTCAATTTGAATTTAAAAACTCTGTTATCTTGTGGGCGCATTTGGGTTATCACAAACTGTGCTGTGTCATGTGACCCTATTCAGAATATCACAAACTGTGTGGGTTGTGTTGCCGGATCGTCACCCTAGTGTCTCCTTGGGTGAGATACTTGCATGTGTGGTTATATTACCCTGAACTGTACAACTTATATCTACACTGCTGCCAGAGAGTTAAAATCTGTCATTGAAACTGATGTTCTCCTTCTTGTTCATCTGTTTTGCAGGATATCAGAAGCACCCTGGACAGGTAAGGCTGGTTTATTGTTCTCCTCTCAGCGTGTACGGAGCAGGTCTGGCTGCAATGTGGCTCACACAAATCCACTCTGCTGCCAGAGCAATACCACCTCATACAATTATTATATGAAGACCACCTTGTAACTACTGTCCCATCATTCACTGTTGAGGCCCCACAGCTTGTTCTCAAAACACCCACAGTCTTTGCAAACTGTTTTTTTTCAAGAACATTACTTGAGTTTTCAAAAATCAACCTTGAGGCTCTTCAAATTCCCATTCTCATGAAAATACCCCCTGAGAGTAGGGAAACACGACGGTGTCCACGAAAAGCACCTTTGTCTACAGAAAATACATCAAGGTTACCACAGTCCCAGAGTACTCAAAACTCAAAGCCTGTCTGCGCCCGTCCACGACCTGACAGCGACCAGCGCCAGGGACTTTGGTCCCCCGCTGCTACGACTCCAGCACTCTCCACACACTGAACCCTGGACACAACAACAACTGCCAGCTCTCGCCACTGAGCACCTCTCAAGGCCTGTTCTCCTGACGACACTGCTGCTGCACCATCACCCGCCTTCGGACCCAGACAGCCACCCCCAACCCACGAGATGCCACAGTAAACAAGCCCCTGAGCTGCATCCTCCTCATTGTCTCACCCTGCTCAGACACACCGTAGAACTCTGGGACCTCCTCAACACCGACTCGCCTATCGTCGCCTATCTTATAGAGACCTGGACCAACGCTGCTCCCTGTTCACCAATGCCATTGCAGCCTGCATCGCTCCCTTCACCCTTGCCTCCACAAACTACATACTGCTTGGAGACTTGAAATTCCTCCTAGACAACCCCAGTGATCCCAACACAACTGCCCTCCCAGAGAGCCTCACCAACATTGGACTGGAGCAACTCATCTCCAACCCCACCCACACGACAGGACAGAATTGTGACCCCCACCTTCACTGGAGGAAACAACATTCACTTTAGTCACACCATGGAACCGCTCTGGACGGACCTCTACTGCGTCCATTTCTCCTTTTTGAAACCCACTGCACACAAGCGCACCCACAACTCCCTTGCAGAAACTGGGACAATATCACAGAAGAACACCTCACCTCTGCCCTCAGCTGCTCTCCTCCCCCTAACATGACAGATGCCAACAGAGCAGCAAATAACCTCCACCAATAGATCTCCAACTGCGCCAACACTCTTACCCCTCCTCCGCCAGATGACACAACGGGAAAGCTGCCTGGTTCACCACAGCCTCCTAGAATCCAAGCGATCTTGCAGATGACTGGAGAAAACAAGGAAAAATAAAAAAAAACAGAAGCAAGATCTGCCTACATGGCTTGAACCAGGCACACCACTAACTTACCAAATCAACTAAGAGAAACCTCATTCAAGACAGAATCCTTTCCAACTCCCACAGCTCAAAGGAACTCTTCGCCATCATACAACAATTTACCAGGCCCAACAGTAAAAATACTGACTTCCCTCCCTCCCAAGACCTCTGCAACAAACTCAACTCCTTCTTCCACCACAAGATCAAAACGCTCTATGACAACTTCTTTTTTTTTTTTTTTTTTTGGTGTAAGACATTTATTTTGAACAAATGATAGGGAAGATGTACACTGCGTCACGCCAACAACCCGGAGGCAGGCCGCTATCAGGAAGTTCATACAGAGATCATTGAGAGACAGACCGGTGGTCTGCACCCAGCCGGGCAAAACATACAGATGTAAGCATTAAACACAACAGAATTGTGAGCATACGCGGTACCACTTCAGCAAGTAAACGGTCTTACTTTTCTCATAGTGCTGTCGACATTTGAAAGATATTGAAGGCCAACGAGGCCGCTCCTAAGTAAGTAGCGGTTAATCCCCCGTCACAACTGCACAAGAAAAGGATGTGTCTGTCAGCACCATTTTTTCTCCCAACAAACCCCCCCAGCAAGCTGAACCAAACACAACAAACAGAGGTGCAAGTACATGGACAAAACATCCACACAACACTACAGTCCACAACAAGGTCATATGGGCCAGCCTCAGGACATGTAGGTAGAAGGCCAGCACAGACAGGGCGAGAATGTAAGGATACCTGGTCCGGATAAGTACAGACTAGGGGAGTATGGGCGACGTGGGGGGGAGGGGGTTAGGGATAGAGGCTAGAACACAAGACTTCCAGTGGGGCGCGGGGTGGCCAGGGGCTCGACCCGAGTCAGCGTGGGCAGTAGTCGCACATTGTGTGTCCGGTCAGGGCTCGTCAGTGTAAGCGCGGGACTTCGGGATCACCATACTCAACCTACGCAGTGCGCACCCTCAGCCCATGTCGTCTGAAACAACCGTATCACGTGAGGTACCTGGGGAGTCAGAGCTCTGGCGTGCTGCGGTCCACTGTATGAATGGGCCCCATATGTCAGAGGGTCTGGAAGCAGTGGGCATGGTCTCCCAATAGTGCGTTAATTGCGTGTGGCCGTAAGTCACGTCTCTAATCCAGCTCTCAAGCGAGGGGGGGGCCGGTCTGCCCCAGTGCAATGCGATCTGTCGCTTGGCATACAAAAGGAGTAAGGCATGCAGCTTTCTATCGCAGGGCTCAGTGTTTTTAACATACCCCAGTAGACCCAGCAGCGGGGAAGGTGAGTCCTCCCTTTGGGTGATTTGATTCATGGCCGCGAAGACCTCTGACCAGTATGTAGTCAGCTTGGGGCAGTCCCAGGCCATATGAAGAAAGGACGCCTCTGCACTTCCACATCTCCAGCAGTTGGCATCCTCGCGGACACCCATTCGGAGTAGTAGAGTCGGAGTGCGGTAGTATCTATGTAGGAATTTGAAGTGGATAAGCCGCAGACGATAATTTGGGGACAGGGCTGTAAGTTGTGCACAGCAGTACTCCCATGCATCGTCTGGCAGCTCGTCCCCCAGGTCCTCAGCCCAAGCAGTTTTGGCCGCGGCCACCGTCGCCGGCGCCTGTTCCTGCATACAATTATATAACCTGGACACCAGTTTCTTGGGGGAAGGCCGTGAAAGCAAGTTTTGGAGGGCGGCAAGTGTGCAGGGTTCCTCCGGGAAGCACGGCCCTATCTGTTTGCAAGACTCCCTAAGGGAATGAAATAGCAATTTGTCACTAAATGAGCAGGTCTGATCGGCTCCCTCGGCAGGCATCTCGAAAAAAGTACCATCCGGATATAAGTCCGCAAAGGTAAAAAGCCGCTTACCAAGGATAGTGAGGACGTCGCCTCTGGCTGTCAGACACGGCAGCATCGGGTTGCCCCTCAGGGGGATAGCTGGTGCATAAAGCAGGGAGAGACCGGCTCTCTTTTGAAGTTCGCGCCAGGACCAGCGGACCATCTCCACAGTGTCTACCTCGCGCGACGGGCACGTAACTTTACCGTACAGTGCCACTCGTAATGGCAAGGGGGCGACCACGGCCAGTTCCACCGCCACATGTGGCTGGAAAGGGGTAGGGAATGCCCAGAAATGCAGGAACTGGGCTTGTGCACAAAGGGCATAAAGTTTCAAATCTGGGGCACCAAGTCCCCCCTGCTTGAGCGGAAGCGTGAGTAGGTCCCAGGAGATTCTGGCCTGACCTCCAGCCCACACCAGTTTAAGCAGCAGTGAGCGGACCCGGGCGTGGAAGCAAGCTGTCATAGGCAGTGGCACATTTACGAACAAATACAAGAATTTGGGGAGGACTACCATTTTAGCCAATGCAATTCTCGCTACTAGAGACAGCGGTAGTCTATTCCAGAACTCAACCTTCCCCTCCAACCAGTCCACCGCCCTACCGAAATTCATCAACCACAACTCCTGCACATCTCGGCTAATCCAGATGCCCAAATATTTGACAGCTTCCGTTTCCCAACTGAGGGGGTAGTCAGGAGCGGGGCGTTCAGTGCTCTCCGTCAGGGGGAAGGCCACTGACTTCTTCCAGTTAATTGATATCCCCGCTAAGCCCTCAAATCGGACAAATTCCCGGAGTAGCGGGCTCAGGTTATCTTTGGGATTCAGGACGTACAGAGTTACATCGTCCGCGTATAGCGAGATCAGTAAGCTTCTAGCACTAAATCCGATGCCCCTGTCAGTGTGGTGTTGTCTGACTCTGGCCGCAAGCGGCTCCATCGCAATCGCAAAAAGGAGCGGCGATAGGGGACAGCCTTGCCTAGTGCCTCGTGTTATACTGAATGGCTCAGAGACAAGACCATTGACGCTCACCCGGGCCCTTGGTGCCATGTAAAGAAGTTTTATCAGGGTCTCGAAGTTCCGACTGAAACCCATCCGTCTTAACACACTGAAGAGGTAGGGCCATTCCAATGAATCGAAGGCTTTGGTGGCGTCTAGAAACACCACTGCTGCCTGTACTGACGGGTGTAAATAGTGAAGGACCGAAAAGATCGTCCTGAGATTATGCGAGGTCGCGCGTCCAGGGATGAAGCCAGATTGATCTGGGAGCGCAATCATAGGCAACATCGGCTGTAACCTATCTGCGATGACCTTTGCGTATATTTTAGCATCAACGTTTATAAGGGACAAGGGCCTATAGGAGTCTAGCTGCTGTTCATCCTTATCCGGCTTGAGGAGCGTGATAATCAGAGCCTCGCGCATAGAGTCTGGGAGGGAATTCAATTCTAGAGCCTCGACAAATACAGAATGTAGTCTCGGCGCCAGTTCAGTTACGTATGTTTTATAGAAGGAGGTGGTCAGTCCATCCGGACCAGGAGCCTTATTGGCCGGCATACTCTTAATCACCTGGGCGATGTCTTGTACTGTGACAGTGAGATCCATGTATTGTCTATGGTTGTTGTTGAACCATACTAGTGCTATGGAATCAAGAAAGTCTCGCAGCGATGTCGGTGTAGTGGGTTGTCGTGAGGTGTACAGGGTAGCATAGAAGTCTGCAAAGGCGCTCAACACCGCCTCCTGGCCCACCACAAGGCGCCCAGTGGCATCATAGATAGCGTGTATAAAATGTGATTGTGCGCGGGGAGCTATCAGTCTAGCAAGGGTCCTGCTTGGCCTATCACCCTCCCCATACCTGCGCGCTTCTGCTTGTTTCCCTAGAAACTTTACCTCCCGCTCCGCCTCCTCGTTAAAGGCCAGCAGTTTGGCTTTTAGAGCACCTGCAGTGTCCAACGTCGGGTTAGAACTGAACTCAACATCCAGGGCTTTCAACTCCCCCTCTATTTTAGCCAGCTCATCCCTGATGGTACGCAGCACCCCTGCCTTGCGCGCTATACATTGACCCCTGATGACAGCCTTAAAGGCATCCCACACAATGGCCTCAGATGAGGCAGAACCCGCATTCTCAGCAAAGTAATTGGTTATGTCGTCTCTTATCTCTTCTACGAATACGGGGTCTGTGAGCACGTGTGGAGGGAGGCGCCACTGGAATGCCTTATGTGTAGCTCCTGGGGGGTGCAGTTCCAACATACATGGAGCATGGTCGGACAAAGATCTAGCCATGATATCAACCTTTGAAACCCATGTCGCGACTTCGGGAGACACCAACCAGAAGTCTAGCCGCGACCATGCATCCTTATGGCAGGTGTAACAGGTCCCCACTTTCGCTCCCGGGTTCCTGGCACGCCATACATCAGACAGCAGTCCCTCACTCATTATATCAGATATCGCCTGGCGCGTTCTAGTGTGTTGCGGCCTGCTGACGCCTCTGCGATCCATGTCATCATTCAACACAGTGTTGAAGTCCCCTCCCAACACCACCGACTGACAGTCCAGTAACACAATTTTCGCCCAAACATTCCTGAAAAAATCCGGATCGTCCACATTGGGGCCATAGACTGCAGCTAGGACAATTTGTCGCCCCTGTAATGACCCATGCAGCAGGACATACCTACCCTCCTCATCCCGCACCTGGGAGTACTCCCGCCAATCCAGCCCCCTACGAATGAGTATGGCGACCCCCCTCGCATAATTGGAATAGATGGAAGAATAAACATGTGCCCATCTGGAATTTTTCAGTCGAGCTGATGGGGCGACATTCAAATGCGTTTCTTGAAGGAAGCATACATCTACATTGTGTCTGGACAACATTCCATGCAGTAAGCGAGCTTTCTTGTAGTCCCCCAAGCCCCTAATGTTCCAAGTCCAGAGTTTGATACCCCCCATTAAAGTACCCAATCGGAACAAGCCCCAACCCCACATCCCCGCCCCATGAGGTCCCCCAGGCATCCAGACGCCATAATTGCAGACTGAGCACGCGAACACATAAGTAATCGTAGTAGTACATTGCACCAAATACAAACAGGAACTCGCAACTTTGGATTAACTCCCTTCCACCCCCCACCCTCAGCAACCCCCCAAACAGGTCGTGATAGAACCCAAAAGTCTGCACGCAATGCGTGGAAGTACCCCAACAGCAACAAGAAAGGGAGGCACCCCATGAGGCGTGGCGTGCTCGGCTAACGCCCCCGCATACACAGGGTGGCTACAGTCAAAGTGTTATGTCCCTGGGACCCGACAGCGTCCCCCCTCCAGTAATCCACCAGTGACAGAGTCAACCAATGTCCCAGCGGAGGTATGGAGTTTGCAGCAAAAGGTAGCACAAAGGCGGCTCAATGACTTACCCAACAGGAGCCAGTCCAGCAGGAGCATACCTTCACGGAAGACCGTATCAGGTCCCCCAGCCCCAGCGGGACAAGTAGTTCAGAGTCCGTGCAGTATGAGCGTTGTAGAGGTTTCAGTCGTTGTCGCTGAGTTGCTCCGAGGCGCCCTCCAGTCGTGGCGATTTTCTCCTGGCCCCAGCACATATGTGTTTGGCAAATTTGAGGGCTGATTTGGCGTCAGTGAAGAAATGAGAGGTGTTATCGTAATGGACTTTCAATTTCGCCGGATATAAGAGTGAGTAGGGCACTCCAGCTTGCAGTAGGACCTTCTTCGCCGGTAGGAATTCCTTACGTGCCGCTTGTACCAGTGGGGTGAAATCCGGGTAGAAGGAAATGTGATTCCCTTGATGTGTGATTGTACCCTTCTCTCTCGCCAGGCGTAGAATGACGTCTCTATCTTGGTAGTTGAGCAATTTAGCCAGAATTGGGCGCGGTGGGGCGCCCACCGGGGGCTTTTTCCCAAGGGACCTGTGCGCCCTCTCCACCGTGAAGACCGGGGACAGATCCGGATCAAACAGTTCATGGAGTAGGTCTGACACATACGATTCCATCTTCCCGGTGTTTGTAGTTTCAGGAATGCCTGTAATGCGAACGTTGGATCTTCTGGAACGCGCTTCCAAATCGTCCGACTTGGCGCGCAGGCTGTCCATTTCCCGCTCCAGTGCCGTGATGTGCTTCTTGGCCTGTTGCTGAAATTCACAACACTCAGTTTGTCTATTCTCGAGACAGTCCAGCCTTTTCTCGTGAGTGTCCACTTTCGTCTTCACGGTTTCGAGTTGTGCCGCCATATTGTCTAGCTTGGCGTCAATGCTCTTCAAGCTGGTTCTCACCTCCATGATGAGGGCTCCAAAATCTATGTCCTGGGCACCCCCTTGCGACGACGTTGCGCCGCCATCAGTCTCCACCGTCGTCGTCTTTGGCGGTTTTCTATTATCAAAGCTCAGCTTTGACTGCTTGGCGTCATTTTTCCCCATCGCCGCTAACAGAGTAATCCCCCAGTTCCGTAGTGGGGCAGCGCCTCAATGCGTCTCAGCTATCAAGCGCTCTGTGTGACCTCAGCTGCTCAGGTGTTGCCAGTGCGCTCCAGACTACTTCCACTCAGCATTAATTGGAAATCGCTGTAAAGTCGTCCGCGCGTAGCCAGGGCTTACACGCGGTCCAAAATGGCGGGCGCTGGCAGTATGGTCGGGTACCCACCTAAGAAAGTGCAGTTCAAGAGTTTCAGGGGATCAGGGCTGCAAGTCGGCGCTCAAGCGTGTGGTGCTGAGGTTTGCCGTGTCTTAGAGCAGCGGGGGGGCCAGGCGCGTCCATTCACCAGTGTACTCCACCGTTTGAAACTCCCAGCTCTGCAGCAGCACCCGCTCACCTCCGCTCCCGCACTGCAATGGCGAGGATGGTGCAGGCGCGGTTACTCTGTCCCCCACCGGGCGCCGCCGGCGCTCGCGCGATCTCCGGCAGCCGCGGGATCGCTCCCACCGCGGCGCAACAGCACCCGATCAGCCGCTCCGGTCTCCGCTTCCTCCCCGTGGCCACGCACCAGATGCAACCGTCGGCGGCCGCAGCGGGGGAACAGCCGCAATCCGCCTCCGGCAGCGCCCCTGTAGTGGCGCGATATTCTTCCCCGGCAGGATGTCCTCGAACGGTCAGGGCCTATGCAGCCGCGGCCCACAGCGCCCAGCGACGCCCAGTAGCAGGAACTTCCGGCTGGGGACAGGATCAGTCCGCCGGTCGGTGAGAACGGAGTTCGGTCCTGCTTCCGAGGGCAGCCGCCCCCGCGCTCGAAACTCGGGCTGGTGGAGCAGCCTGGTCTTAGGAGCAGAACCCCGAAGGAATGGGGGTCCGAAGTCACCAGGAACAGGATCAGGTAAGGATTAGTAAAAGTAGCCGGCGGAGCTCACTCAGAGAGCGGCCATCTCGCTGCTCGGCTAGCCACGCCCCCTCTATGACAACTTCGACAACCAAATCCACAGTACCTACCCAACACCCAACCTCACCAGCGACACCATCCAGCCAACCCTTCTCACCTGGACCCCTTTCACCACAGAAGACACCACAAAGAACATGAAAGGCATCCACTCTGGAGCACCCACTGACCCCTACTCGCCCCACATCTTCCATGGGGCAGCCACCATCATCGCACCTGAAGTACGACAAGCGGTCAACTGCTTCCTCGAGACCGCCACATTCCCCGATGACTGGAAATGCGCTGTTGTCAAACCCCTCCTCAAGAAGCCCTCCGCAAACGCAACAGACCTCAAGAACTTCAGGCCCATTTCTCTTCTCCACTTCACCACCAAAGTCATCGAGAAAGTCGTCAACACCTAGCTAGCGAACTTCATTGAAACCTACACCATCCTCGACACCTCTCAATCCAGATTCCGCAGCAACAACAGCACCGAAACTGCCCTCATAGCCGCCACTGACAACATCCGCTCCATCCTAAACCAAGGTCACACAGCAGCCCTCATCTTCCTAGACCTCTTAGCAAACTTCAACACCATCTCCCACTACACACTAGCCTCCAGACTCCACAATGCCGGCATCCAGGAAACCGCCTTAGACTGGATTAGATTTTTCCCCTCAGGTGGAATACAAATATTAATACTCCCACCCTTCCTCTCCGAATCTACAGATATCAGATGCTGAGTACCCCATCATAGTCTCATTCTATGATGACACCCAGCTCATCCTCTCCCTCACCAAGGAACCCGACGTCACCATGAACCGCCAGATCAACTCTGTATCCTTCACATGATGAAACACCCTCCGCATACTCTGCAAGACCTTCAAATGGATTCCCCCCCCTTGACTCCAGGAAGATCGTCACCGACACACTGATCACCAGCAGACCGGACTATGACATGACCACATCACCCAACACCTCCGCCACCTCCACTGGGTCCCCGTAGAAAAAAGAATAACCTTCAAGCTGCTCACACACGCCTACAGAGAAACCTCTGCCCTGCCACAGTCCCTAGCATGCAAAGGGTCAGAGCGGTTGGCAGATCCTTATCCTGCATCATGGCCAAGACCTGGAACAAACTCCCCCTTCACATCAGATGAAGCCCAACACTGCACCTATTCAGAAGGAATCTCAAGACCTAGCTCATCTGATGACCACGGAGCTGCTCGAAGCCTCCCCCCCTGTGCCTTGAGACCCTCACGGGTGAGTAGTGTTCTTCAAAAATACCTGATTGATTGATTGATTGATTGATTGATTTAGGTCCGAGCTATTGGTGAGGGCCTATAATGAGGGAGCAGCCTGTAACAACTGTTAAATCCTAAGGCAGGAGGGGTATAAGACTATTAGAACATTCCACCCACTAAGGGTAGCATGTTCGAAATTAAAATGGGAGATACATGAAGACAAACAGTGGAATTCTGGATTACTGGGTATAGTAGAAAGACTAGTACTTCAATTGTTCAAGCTGAGACAAAGGTATACAGATGCTTTATGTTCAGAAGGCTGTGCCGAAACACTTTTCAACCGCTTGTGATTAACACTAGGGCTTCCACAAGGGGAAGACTTTAGAGCAGTTATTAAAATTGAAAGCAAACCTCTACTTTTATAGTCTTATGCTTGCCCAACACTGCAAGTGTGTCTGTTAGTTTCAGCCACAGTGAGAGCATAAAAAAGTTTCAATAATGATAAATGTGTGGAGTGGAGCGCTTGTTAGAAAAGGCAACAATATAAATTGTACTTTCAGTGTCAAAAAGATGTGCATGAAGGAATAGATTCTACTCTGAACTTCTGAAATTCGCAGTTGAACTAAAATGTACTACATGTACTAGAACACTGTGCACAGAAAGGGGCTCCTACCTGTCTCTGATTCACAAATTGTCCGAAATACAGGTACAAATAGGTCCAATGGCCATTCTAAAAAACGAAAACTTTTTAGCTTCTGCGCTGTTCCGCAGATTCTCAGATTTAGGGCTGGAACTCAGCGGAAAACTCTGGGTTACTCCGTCACAGCGGTGAAAACTAGCCTATCTGCCGAAATCAAAATCCCATAGAATCGAATAGGATTTAGATTTTTGCAGATGGCATATCTAACACCATTGCGCTGGATTAACCCATTTCCTGAGTTCTAAATCAGGCCCTTTGTTCCTTCAATGTAGATTTTAATTCCTCTAAATACTTTTTCAATTTGTGCCTACTTCTATTAGTAATCATTCTTTTGTAATATCTCTCCAGTTCTCAAAGGGCTCCTCCACTCCTCATGAACCCAACTCTGTTCTTCAGATTTGCTTCTGGTGGTAAGAAACCTTTCTTTGACCCACAATTACTTCTCTTCAGTCCACACCATCCGCAGTAGTCAGCATCAAATAAATCTTCAAACCTCTTAAAGTGTCTAGAACCCTCACTTCTGGCATCAGAGAAGCGTGGGGGAGAGATAGGGACTGACATATTCAGAAGGATAGAGGAGGTGAAAAGAGAGGTAGAAGAAGAGACAAAGGCAGATGAACAGGAATGGAATGAGGTGAAGGGAGCGATGCAGAGGAAGCTGGCGAGGAGGTGACCAAAATAGACCCAGCCAGGAACCATTTCACTATTGGAGAAGTCCTGGAGTGAATATCCGGTGCATGTAGTTTATGGTAATCTGAAAGCAATTTGGGTCCTAAGAGAGGGCCTAATCCTCTGATACTTCAGAGAACACCACCTGGGAGCAGCAACAAGAAATAGAAGAAAGTTGAGGATCCTTCGTAAGGAGGTGTTAGAAGCAGCCAGCAAGAAGTAGTGAAACTAAAGGCCCTACCTCAAAATTAGATGTTCACAAACCAAATTTGCAGCAGGGTTCAAATTGTAGGATTTCAGAGACTCCAAGGTGCAGTACCCCAGGGATCCAAGGTGCAGGACCCTTGAGTCTCCAAGTTGCAGAATCTCAGAGTCCACAGTGTGCAGGTCCTCAGAGTCCTCAGGGTGCAGGAATTCCGAGTCCCCAAGGCGCAGGACCTCAAAGTCTCCAATGTTCAGGACCTCAGAGCCTCTAAGGGGTGGGAGCTCATAGACTCCAAGGTGCAGGAGCTTATAGCCTCCAAGGTGCAGAACTTCAGTGAGTCCAGTGTGCAGGGTCCCAGTAACTCTAAAATGATGAAAAGATGAGGCTCCATCTTTGGGAGGTGTTAGAAGCAGCCATTTAAAAGTAGTCAATCCAAACGTCTTAGCCTTAAAATGAGATGCCCATAAACAGAATTTGCACCAGGGTCCATAGTGCAGGGAGCAGGACCTACGACATTCCAAGTTGCAGGACCTCCAAATCTCCAAGTTGCAGGACTTCAGAGTCTCCAAGGTGCCCGACCTTCGACATTCCAGGGTGCAGGACCTCTGACATTCCACGGTAAAGCACCTCAAAGACTCCAAGGTGCAGGACCTCAGAGTCCCTAAGGTGCAAGTCCTCGTGTGCAGGACCTCTGAGTCCTGAGGGTGCAGTACATCAGAGCCTGCAAGGTGCAGGGTTTGATAAATTCCAAGGTACAGAACTTTAGTGAGTCCACTGTCCGGTCCCAGTGATTCAGAGGTACAGGGACCCTGAGAATTAACGTGCAGAATCCCAGAGACTCTAGGATACAGGGCGTAAATGAGTGAAATGTTTATCTGTTTAAAGATTTCAAGGGTCTGTCCTACGTATAAGGATCCAGAAATTACAAGGTGCAAAAATGCAGAGATTCCACGGAACATGACTCTGGATGTTCCATAGTGTGTGACTTCAAAGATTTCAAGATACAAGATCTTTGGTATTTGAAAGTGCAGGGTATTCAGAGATTCTAAGGTGCACCGATCCAAAGATTCCACTCTTTTTTGTTTTGAGCGTAAAAACACAGCAGGCATATTAACCAAGATACAAGAAACTGACAAAATTCCAAAATCCCCAATCTCATTTTAAAACCGGACAACAAATAGATAAAATGTCATCATCCATTTGTACACGACAAATATGATAAACAGGATATACAGAAAAAGATAAAATCTATAAAATATCAAGTCTCATATTTAGGACGTGTAAAAAAAAAAGCGCAAATTCCTATACCATTTTACATGATGTGCAAAACCAGCATTCTACATAGCAGCTCGGCAGTAAAGGGTAACCCCTACCTTAATGACCTATGTAATTTCATTTAATTTGTTGAGAAGGGGAACTTCATAATTAGTTTGATTCTGTACCCCATGCTATCGCCTGGGGACTACCCGCCTTTTAACTATTCTGGAAGCATGTAGAGGTTACTAACTGTTGATGTAAAATGTATATAACGTATCATTTAAATTACCTAGTGTTGTTTGTTTGCGTGGTTGCCACATATCCCTCCCTGGTCAATCCAAATCTCAGCAGAGCTCCAATCCTCTTCATGTAGGCCTCTTTGAATCTATAGGTCCTTTCCAGCTTAGGTAGCCACTGAGCCAATGTAGGGATTTTCTGAGATCTCGAATTCTGTGATATTAAAGATCTGGCTATCCCTATGGCTAGGAAAAAACACATTGTCTATATATGGAAACCTGACCAGCTACAGAGGAAAAACCAACAAATAAAGCCAAACCTAAACTTTCGCCCAATTTCACTTCTCCCCTACCTGGCAAAAATCCTGGAGGCCTTTGTGGCAAATTTCCTAAGTACCTTTGTGGAATCCGCCCACTACTTGGACCCCCACCAAGCCGGCTTTAGGCCTCAACACTCCACTGAATCCATTGCGCTGGCCGTCCATGATGAGCTCAGAAAGGGAGCCGATCAGAACACCTCACAAGCACTGGTGCTCCTGGATTTGTCTGCGGCGTTCCACACCGTCGACCACGCTGTTCTCCTCGATCGGGTCGAGAGCGCCAGCATCCGGGGTCCTCTGCTGAGATGGATCACCTCTTTTCTCCAAGACAGCTTCCAAGCCGTTTGCCTCCCCCCCTTCACCTCAGAAGGATAACGACTCACCTGTGGAGTCCCTCAGGGCTCCTCCCTCTCCCCCCTTTTGTTCAACTTGTATATCCTTCCCCTGATCTCCGAACTCCAGAAAGGATCAGTGGTCATTTTTAACTACGCTGATGACCTGCAGCTCATTTTTACCATTGACCCCTCCCCCTCCTCTTTTTGAGAACGTCCAATCCACCATGACCTTCATCAGCACTTGGATGAATGCTAACCAGCTCAAACTTAACCCCGACAAGGCTGAGTTGGTCCTCACGGGGCCCCTAGGTAACCCCTGGAACTCCACTTTCTGGCCCCTTTCCCTTGGTCCCCCTCCATCCCCTGTCAATTCGGTCAAGAGCCTAGGCATTACCATCAGCAACGACCTCTCCATGAGGTCTCAAATTAATTGAGTGGTCTCCGTCTGCTTCTTCCACCTGCGCCGAATTAGGAAAATTAGCAGACTGCTGTCACGTGAAGCTCTCGTCCAGGTTTCCCTGGGACTAGTCATGTCCCGCATTGACTATGCAAACTCTTTATATGCTGGTATACCTACGTACCAATCTCACCGACTCGAACTCGTCCAGAACCAAGCAGCCAGGCTTATTCATGGCCAGCCCAAGTACAGCCAAACTAAATCCCTCCTTAGGAGCCTCCATTGGCTCCCAGTGGCCCAGCGCAGCCTTTTTAAATTGGGCTGCCTGATCCACAAAGCCCTCTCCTCCCAGGGACCCTCTTTCATTTCCTCCTGATTGCACCATTAGGTCCCTTCCGGTGCCCTACGCTCCTCCGGCTCCAATCTCCTGTCCCTCTGCTTCTTTAGACGCAAGAAGCATGGTGGCCTGAGATTTTCCTCCCAAGCCCCATTCTTCTGGAACTCCCTCCCCCAGAACTCCGCCTTCTCCCCTCCTATGCCCACTTCAGGAAGTCACTTAAGACCTGGCTTTTCTCCCTAGCCTACAACTAATTCCGTCACACTGCTGTGCCCCTCAGCCCCTCCACTTAAGCGCCAAGAAACCGCTGGTGAACGTGCGCTCTACAAATCCCCTTTATCATATCATATCATATCACACCTCCTCCCAAAAGTATTGTAATCTCGGGCAAGTAAAAAATGTATGTGTCCAATCTCCTTCTTCAGGCAAATTACATGTAAATCAGTCACTCGGTGTTGTAGGAAACCATTGATGGAGTCCGGAGGGAGTATAATAGGCCAACCATTTAGAAAGGAAATCCATTCTTTTAAAATTGGCAGCCCTTAAAGTCCTCTGGCCAAGCTCACAGACTCGTAGCCATTCCTGGCTATTGAACCAGCAGTTGGTTTCCTGCGCAATTTTTGGGAGCATTGTTTCCACCAGGCTCTTATTCAACTCCTGGTGTAGTAACCTGTACCAACTACCCATGCCAATTACATTTACCTCAAAGGCTGCTTTTAAATTACCCTAATTCCTGTATAATTGGTCGAGAGAAAGCATGTAATCTGCTTGAAGCTAAACCAAAGATCGCAGCTCTGAGGTTCAGATTGATTTATGACACGACAACAAATTAGCACCATTGTAAAAGTCCCATAGCTTATGAAAACCTAGCATATTTTAGTGCTGAATATCCTTTTACCAGAGCTTAAGGCCCCATAACTCACAGTCATAAATAGAGGAATATGCATGGCATGATGGAATATTATACTTTTTATTAAACCGCTATATGCGGCTTAAGAGTGTATTCACAATCTTATATCTTGTCTTTTTGGGTAGCTTTGCAGTATGCAGGAATGCTGGTAGCTTAATTGCACTCTCTGTTAACATAAGATCCATTAGAAAATTATCAAAATTCAAATCAGGGGCCGATAGCTGAGTTGTTAAGCTAAGTAATGCAGCTTGGTAATAAGTAGCTAAATGCGGTAAGGCAAAACGCTCCTGTTCTACATCCAATTGTAAAATAGATAACTTAATCCAAGGTTTTTTCTTAGCCCAGAAAAACTCATGAATCACCTTATCCAATTCATTAAAATATGAGATTGGTATCTTTAAAGGAAGATTTAAGAATAACAATATCAGCAGGGGAAGGATCGACATCTTTATCAAAGAGACTCTGCCTATTATTGATAAGAGGTAAAAGTGCCCATCTTCCTAGTAGATTTTTTATTTTATCAAATGTTGTACCATAATTCAGAGGAAAGAGTTGAAGAATACATACAAGCCTAGGTATCTAATATGTTTTAGAGGCAGAAATTGTAACTCTTCTGGAAAACTCTATTCCTGATACATTAAATAGGAGAAGCTCAGTTTCAGACTGCTTAACCTCATACCCCCTAGTTCTATAAACGCCTGGATTTCTTCCAGCGCTCTCTGGATATTTTTTTTCTCTGGGCTTAGATACAGGATCAAATTGGTGGCAATCAACTTGATTTTAGCCATTCTTACCAGGGGAGCTTGGATTGATACATAAGAACAAATTTATATAGTTAGTGGCTCAATAAAGAGTGAAAATAAAAGGGGGGAAAGAGGGCACGTACCCCACCTTATTGCCACTTCTCCCACCTCCTCAGAACAGAATGTATGATGATTTTTGCGATAGCTCCCCTATAAATTCTCCTGAGCATCTCAATCAGACGGCATGGAAAGCCAAACTCCCCCAAATAAAGAAAAGGGTCTGCCAGTCCACTAAATCAAATGCCTTTTTTGCGTCCATCATTAAAAGGGCTGCACCGTCCTAACTAGCAAAAAATTAATCGATGGCCTGGGTCAGATAAAAAGTATTTGCAGCCATAGATCTTCCAGGCAAAAACTTTGTTTAATCTGCGTGTACCAGATATTGCGCACATCTCACAATCCTGTTCGCCCACATTTTCATAAAAAGCTTGTAGTCTACATTTGGTAGACTTATTGGGCGGTAAGAACTTGGGTCTTTCAGGTCCTTATAATTTTTTTAAATAGAGATCACAACTGACTACTTAAATGTATCTGAGACCCCCACTCCGGCCATTGTTTGGTTGTATAGCAATACCAGAAACGGAGCGAGTTCTTCTAAAAATAACTTGTAAACTTCAATAGGGATCCCATCATTACCACTTGCCTTCGCATTTCCCATTTCTTAATGATTTCACTGAATTCTGCTGTTGTGATTGGTTCACTCAAGTGCATACAGTCCTCCTCGCTGGTCGTAGGAAACTGGACTGACCTAAAGTAGTCCACAAGAGCCTGATGGCTAACTATCTGGACGTCCGCATAGATCTTACTGAAATGAGACACAAAAACTTCAGCAATTTCATTTTTATCATTCACCAGGCATCTAGTACTGGGATCTCTAATTTGTGGAATAGACTGCTTGCTCTGGTGCATTTTTGTGGACCAGGCTAGGAATTTGCTGATGTGCTGGCTCTCCTTGTGGGCCTTCTGTCCAGAAGCTTTACTCCCAGCAATTTCCTTTTGAACTCCTCCTTTGCCCATAGTAATTCCTGCTGGAGTGCCTCTACTTCTAGTTCCCCGGTTGGCCTACCCAAAAGTTCTCTCCTAGCCCGCTCCACTCCTTCCTGGAATCCATCAATCTTAAGTTTCCTCCTTTTGTGAAGTTTGGCCCTGTAGGGCACCACCCGACCCCTAAATGTGGCCCTGAAAGCTTCCCACACCATAAAACCTGGTGCCGTTTTTACATTTTCTTAAAAAAAACACGTATTGAAATTGCGAGTTTCATCAATCCATTTTTGGTCAGACAGTAATGTTTTATCAAAATGCCACCTGTTATTTTTTCTCTTGGGGGTGGGCGTGTGTATTACCAAGGAAACTAGAGAGTGATCTGAGAATGGGTTAGAGAGAATCAGAGAGTCTGCCCTTGTAAGATGAATACTTATAAAAAGAAAATCCAAACGGGATGCTGTTTTAAATCTCCCTTAGTAGGACCTGAACTCAGAGCTGCCTGGATGATCTACCTTCCATGGATCTAGTAAGGCAAAATCCTCTTTTATAATTTTTAAAAGCCTGTCTGTTTTCGGTTTTAATTGCTTTTTTCCTTGCTAGAGGTATCCAGGCACAGATCTTGTATGAAGTTAAAATCTCCTCCCATAATTATATACCCATGCGCATTCAACAGCAAGTCATATACCTGTTTCAGGCCCACACAGTCATTTCCGATTGGCCCATAGCAGTTAAGCAGGTGACAGCTATCTCATTAACTTCGCCTTCTATCCAAATCCACCAGGCTCCCTCATCCCGAATCACCTTGCCCACCACCCAATCGGGCTCTGTAGAAAAAAGAATACCCGTTCCACGCACTGCAGCATAGGCCGAAGCAAGGTATGCTTGGGCATATTTCTTGGGGAATGTCAAGTTGGGAGAGTTAGAGTCTCCTGCAAAAAAATCACTTGCGGGAAGAAGGATTCTAGACATTTTAGCACGGCTCCTCTTTTTTGTACATTTAAAAAACCATTAACATTACATGAAATTACCTTCAGCAGTTGTGACATTCGTCAGTCGGATTATACCACTTAAAAAAAAGTCTGCTATGTTCTCTCATATTTCTATTTTCCAATTGCACAAACTATGTTGAAAAGTTACATATAAGCCCTTGAGAGTATAGAGCCTGCCAAAAATCACATTGGCCTCTGGATATAACTTGGTGCCACATAGCCCATTATCCTAAGTTTGTCCGCTATCTATACGCTCCTTTTCTTTAATGCTACACCCCCTTCCACTCTTCCCCGGCCCACTCCGGATTGTCTGTTGAGTGAGGTAGCCCTTTCCCCACATACGGAGCCTCCCTTCAATAACAGGTGCTTTGACTTGGCACCCAGGGGCACGTCCTACCCCCTTCACCCCTATGAATAGAACCATTTAAATCATTAATCCACAGGTATTAATAATATAAAATACTCCAAAGAAAAAACAAAAAGAACTGTGCTTGTGCAGTAAATAATGTAGCCTTGGGAAGGGCCTAGTGCCATCTGTTTCCACATTACCACACACTTCTATCAACAAGCACAGTATATCTAGTGCAAGCTCCTGGTATCACTTGTGCCTGATGCATCTGCTCCACTACAAAAAAAGCAAAATAAGGATGTCCGAGATAAATAAAGCTAACAATAAGGTAAACCTAGTATCTAAGACATCGAGAATGTGTAAGAGTTCTGGACTAACTTAAAATATAATAAAGATCAACTTTTAAATTTCCTTGCTATGTATAGCCATCCTATCCTGAACATGGAAGGGAAGGGGAAAGTGCACAAGAACTGCACCCCAAATGATAGACATAGTATCGTTCCCCACCCCTTATGGGGGAGATACAGTAAGGTGCATTGTGCAAAAGTACGAGTTTTTTTTAACCCTAAACCCTTTAACAAAAAATCGGTACGGAAAATTGATACATCTTTTACCCCGATACATTGAGCATTTAGCAAAATGGAAGGAATTGCCACAAAACCAGACACAAATCCACATCACTACTGAGGTTTTACATGAGGTCTAACCGGGAGAGGGAAAAAAGCAAAAGAGAGAGAGAGAGAAAGAGAGAGAGTGAGACTAACATATGGAGGATATTGCAGAAGTGAGTAGAAGATTGGGATATATATATATATATATACATACATATACTTATACAAAGAGAGAGAGAGAGGGGGAGTGAAAGAGATGGAGTGTATGTGATTATTCAGATCAGCCTTTGAGATCTATCAGAGAAAGAGACAAACAAACCAAGAGTGTTAGCAAGAGGGACAGAGAGAAAGTATGCATGTGTGTAGTGACAAGTATTATTCAGTTACAGTGAAGCAAAGTGGGACTGGGAGAGATACACATGGTGAGCCAGAGATAGATAGAGTGTGAGGGTAATAACTGTAGTTGTGCACAATTACGATTTTGCTGTTAGAGTGGCTGAAAAAGTTAGTGTGTCTGAGTGTTTGTAGTAACAGACAATGTCCACAGTTACCTTTGAGATCTCTGGAGCTTTCTGACAGAGAGGGACAGAGAGAGCGAGGAACACAAAGCGATGTCCAAGAAGAAGAAAGAGTTATACAGTAAATCAGACAAATAGACAGAAAGGGAAATGGCGAGAGGAGGAGAGAAAGATTAGTAGCTGAGTTTTTTACAGTTTCCTCCGAGATCTTGAAGCTTGTATTATAGGGTGCCAGTCCCTGCAAGGTTTTTTTTATTTTTTTGTATTTATTTATGCGTTTTTATATAGCGCAGACTTTACCCGAAGGTGTCAGAGCGCTTCAAAATAGGAATAGTAATGATACATGAGGAGAAAATTACAAGTAAACAAATTACAAAAGCAAGCGTAAATTACATGAGGCAAAAGTGACAATTGTGAGCAAACATAATACAAGAGGTAGCAAACGGTGCATTACAGGAGGAAAAAAGTGACATTTGTGCAAGTTACAAATGCGTACAAAGTACCAGTAGAGGTATAATATTGCAATAAATGGCAGGCACTTAAACACAAGAACAAACATTACGTAGGCAATGGTGGTACTTGTGCAAGTATCTAAAGCAAACAAAATGTAAGAGGTAGCAAACTGTGTTACAAGAGAAAAATGACGTGTGCATTTTACAAAAGAGTACCAAACACGTTCAAAGTGGAAGGGATGATGTATGACACTTTCGGATGCCCCCAGAGCTGCTGGTGTTTGTGTGTGTGCATAGAAACACACCAAGTGCTGTTCTACAGGTGTTCTTGTACTTGCAGTATTTTATTTCAAATAACAGGGTGTTTGTGCTGTGTCTTTTCAGATCCTGTAGCCTCTTAGCGTTCTGTAACACTAAAATGATCTGTGTGTCCTTCCAGGTGTAAGAAGGTGACGTTTGAGAGTCCAGAGTCAGAGATTAAGAAAAGAAAGGAAAGAGAAATTGTGAATATTTGGAAACCTGAAGAGGAAATTAAGAAATATAAAGGTACATAGAGTTGTGAAGAATGTAATTATATTTTGTTGTCCACACGGAGAGGTTCAGTGGAACTCCACCAGCTACAACTTCAGCTGTTTCTGTGGAAAGACCTGGTCACCCATTTGGTGAGTGCAGGGTCGCACACTGACCCCTTAGCTGTGCCAACTCCTGAACGGTGCTGGTGGTCCCTCAGGAGTACAGGAAGTTCTCCTTAACATCATCCATTGATATCTGTTGTGATGGAAAGATACACCAATACTGCAATGGATGTATTTCATATGCAAAGCTTCATAGGAGACACAACCTGGCATCAGTCCTCTCCAAGATGCGCGGATCAACTGACACTCTTGAAATTTTCTTTCCCTTACAATCTGCTACAGAACAATCAGTGAGTAACATATGCAAATACACTTACATCATAACACATCCCCTTCCCTTCCCTCAAAGATAAAGGAAAATAATATATATATATGAAGAAACGAATAATGTAAATACATAATCAAAAGAAACAAAGAACAAAAAGCTTGATAAAATAAATGAGAGGAAGAAACCTGAGACTAAGATACAATATAGTCCTCAAGATATGTGGGAGGTCTCCGGAATCTAGTTTTACTGTCAGACCTTAACCAACCATCCCTCTCCCAACATGGTCAACACCTGTTCCACAACCACTACTTTCCACTTCCTCATCCCTCATGAACACAGTGCCAGAGTATCCCTCTTCCACTCTCTTCACACATTGTCCCCCTTTCTGGTACAATGCAACATTTCTAAAATTCCACCTCTCGTCTTTTTCCAAAATCACAAAAAACTTCCCATTTTAGCAATTTGAAAAGGCACTTTCAGTTTAGGGAGACATCTTGCTATGCTTCCTGACTTTACTTTGACCCAATCACCTACCACAAGTTTGATTTGCTCCTCTCCCATGGGTTGTATTATACCTTGACCTCCATTTTTTATCCATTCTCTCAACCAGCCAGTAGCACAGCTAGGGGAAGATGGAGGGTGGTATGCCCCAGGCGCACTGATTTTGGGGGCACCAGCGAGCGCAAGGTTAGCTTTCCTTTATTTTTTTTGTAATTCTCGTCGTCGTCTGTGAAGTCCCTCCAAACCCCCACTCGTCATCTGTAGCCAGCACTCCTGCTCCCCTCTCATCGTGGACTATCACCATCACTGTGAGGCAATCACAGGGATCGTGGTGTGGAAATTGCCAATAAAATCTGTTAGCATAAGCTGAAACCATCTTGTTTGTGGCATCCATTTTGTCAGCTATGTAATTCTTCCATCCTCTGCTGCTCGTCTTTTTCCCTGCCTGTGCTGTCTACTTTAGTTAAACTCCTGACTCAGCTAAAAGCAATATGCAAACTAAAGAGTTTGTAGCTGCCAGAACACCTGGTCTCAGACTCAACTGTCAATATCTTAGTGCTGCCCTAAGCACTCCTGCTCCCCCTCCCACTTTGCTGACTAAGTGATTTGCCATTTGCCCATGTTTTTCGGTAGTTATTCTTGTGTAGGTCTGTACCTCCTATTTGTAACTACATGCTTACCAGTGCAGAAAACTTAGTATAAAAGGCCCATGGTCTGTGTATTCAAGTACTACCTCCTGGAACACGTGAGGGTTTTGTATGGACGTGAGTGAATAAACTTGTTATTTTGAATTCCAGCTTCCGTGCCAATCTCTTGTCTTGGTCTATGGACCCGTGGACAGATAAGGGTGAACCCCTGCACCGGTTGGCACCTAAAAAGGATAATTTCCACAGTGGTGGGCGGCAAAGCTATAGCTACGCACTGGAACCAGCTTGGAACCAGTTTGGTGGCAGGTAAACATACACGCATTTCTTGCAAGGGAACCCTTTGGGTAACACTGTGACGTGTTGCACAAAATGCCACACTGATTAGTGAAGGCCAATTGTATGGTACCCTTAAATAATCTGTTGACCCTTTCCATCAAACCGTTTCCCTGTGGATTATATAATGAGGTGCGTGAATGTCTGATCCCATACTGTTTAAAAAACATTGTAATTTTGTGCAAAGTCAACTGGGTACAATTATCTGTTACCAACTCCAAAAGAACACCATCTTCACGAAAATTTCCTCCAACTCTAAAATAGTGCTTTTAGTGAATATACATCAACCACTACAACAGAAAACCTCAACTATGCAGCTAGTTCCACCATGGGGCCAATACATTCCAAACAAATGGTATGTCAGGGCTTACTAGGATCTTCAATATGCCCTCCTTCTCTTTTGCACCCTACTCGTAACCTCTTCTTCTAACTCTACCTACAAATACCACACCGTTCAACACCCTTTTGACTTGACTGTCAAGACCTGGTCAACAGAAACTTACTTTTATGTCTCTTACTAGTCAAACCTTGTCCCAAGTGACCCTCATGTGCTAAATAAAATAGCTTGCATCGCAAACCTACTGGATGGATAACATGATCCCCCTCATAATGACGTTGAGACCAAACACTGACAACTCATGCAGTACGGCCTCACTGACTGATCCACGTTGAATCAAAATACAGATCTCTATGAGAACTTGATCTAACTCCATTTCATCTTCCCATTAAGTCATAGTGAATGCACCTAAGCCACAGATTACTGCATCTTTCATAGAGGCAATTGCCCGTTCTGACTGAAAATTCTTCACCGCCACACCATCCAAAATTTCCCATGCCAGGGGCAACCTAGATAGGCAATCTGCCTGCACATACCTCCAACCCTGCACAAATTACACTGTGTAAAAATACTCCTGATGGTGAGCTGCAAGACTTGGCAACCCATCTAATCTCTTACCTGCTCCATCAGAAGACCAGATCTTAATGAGAGGTTTGTGATCAGTACGCATAATGGAAGACAATCCTCACAGATACACTCTCCTTCTATAACTGAGTAGTTCCTTTCAGTCTGAGTGAGGGTGCGTGAGGCAAATGCTAGTCGTTTCCTGTCTCCCATTCAACTGAGACAGTACTATCCCCAATCCTGTAGAACTGGCATCCACAGTGAGTATACATTTCAATTTGTTGTTAAACAAAGCAAAACTCTCGGCATTGCAAATTGCAGTTCTGATGTAGTCAAAACACAAATGTTTATTCTTTTCCCACGTAAACCTCTCACATTTACTCAGTAATCTTCTCAAATCCTCCATCTTGTGAGCAAAATTATCTTTACACTTTGCATAGTATTCTATGAGTCCTAAAAACGACAGCAGCTGATCTTTCTCAGTAGGTGCATCCAACAGGGATCGCATGGGTTTCACCATGCCATTGGATATGGTGTACCCTAAGTATTCTATCTGTTCAGTCAAAAACTCCCCTAACTTCTTCAAGACATTCATTAAAGTGATGCTATGTTTTTCCACAGTTTCTTCCATTACCAAGATGTTGTCTTAAAAATAGACAACATTTTCCTCTCCCTATAGAAATTTCACCATAATTTGTTGAAAAACACTCGAAGCCGACGCTAAGTCGAACGGCATGTGAGTGAACTGAAGCGTGCAGGAAGGTCCCTCTTCCAGCACATAAGCAGTCATTAAAAAAAAATTACGTTTTGCAACTGCTGTGTGTGCTGCATTGAGCAGCACACATAAAAGTTACAAAACAGCATTTAAAGATTGTTTATGTGCAGGAAGGTCTCCCCTGCAATGCAGACACCCTTGCACTATGATGCAAGGGTGCCTACGTTAGCACTAGACAGCCTGATTTAGGGCCAGCACAGTGGGGAAACGAGGGCTGCACCATATTCTTATAAAAATGGTGCTGCCCTGCGCTTCTAAAGTGACAGAGCGTGTCGTTAGCCTTCTTGGCTTAACGACAGGCTTCGCCACTTACCTTGTAAATATGACCCCTAGTTTCCAGACGTTAAGGGGCAGATGTATCAAGATACGTTTTTGCGATTTCTAAATAGCGATTTTTAAGGAATCGCTATTTAGAAATCGCAAAATGGAATGTAAGTACAAAATTGCTATTAAGGAATAATTCCCATGCATTCCTATGGGCCAGGAGGCCCATAGGAAAGATTGTGAAATAATTTTCAAATTGCGAATTCGCAATTTGCTAATCGCAATTTGAGAATTTTTTCAAGGGTGCAGGGGTGTCTCAAAGACACCCTGCTGCACCCCTGAAATTTAAATGTGTGCGCATGTGGCGCACATACATGCCCTAAGGGCATGTATGTGCGTCACATGCCACCCTCACAAATGCCAAATAGGGCATTTTTAAAAAAACTACACGTTGGTGGTAATTTGCGATTTCTTAACCCAAATTCGTAATCTCAAAAAGTTACATACATCTCATTTAAGGAATCACAAAATTTGCGATTCCTTAAATGCTTAAGCAAAATAATTTTTTGCGATTCCTTATTTTGCGATTTTTTGTTACATATCAAAAAATGCTAAAATGGCTTTTGCGAGTCGCAAAGGCCAAAATTCTGCGAATTTCGGCCTTTGCGATTCGCAAAATGCTTGATACATCTGCCCCTTATTTTTTTCTTTATATACATCAGCAATGGGCTGTCCATTGGGAACCAAGGTTGCAGGCAAATATATATTGGTTTTAAAGAAAATGTATTATATGTTAAAGTACAAAATAGAAGTAGTTAAATACAATAACAGTGGAAAAATGTGTTGATAAATATATACTATTCACATGAGAAAGGAGAATATAAAAAAGAGAAAGGGGAAAGAGGAAAAAGGGGGAAGTAGGAACAAAAACAGTAATGAAACCAGAAATCAAGTGTAATAACAGTTACATAAACAATTCTCTAATAGACATTTGCAAAATGTATACAGAAATTAAAATAAAACAGAAAATCAAACAAAGAATTATGCATATCAAGACGGTTTGGGAACTTCTTCATTGCATGGGGAAACCAAAGGGAGGGATTGAGCAGATAAATCCAAAACATTTGTAACAGGGAACTATAACAAATCTCTTTTAATGGCGAGAGTAATAGGGTAAACGTAGGCTCTACTTAACTTGTGGTTGTAACAAATTCCAAACCACAAAGCTTGAAAGGAGACATTCGAGGTATCCTTCCAGGATTTAGTAATTTGTTTAGTAATTTGCTGAAATGCAACAGCTATAAGTAAGTCAACAATGGTGGTGTTAGTAGTAGTTTGAGACCATATTTCAGCAAGGCTACCGAGAAATATCCGTGACAAGCTGAAGGGAAAATGTGTGAAGAAAATCTTTTTGATTTGATGCCAGACTTTGGACCAAAATGTATGGACTAACGGATATGTGAATAACATATGTTTAAGGTCTGCAACGGCAGCAGAGCATGACCAACATGTAGAGGGAATAGAGGAGTCAATGGTATGTAGTTTAGCAGGAGTAATCAAAAGTCTATTGTAAATAAAAAATAAGGTCTGAGTTGTATTAGCCGCCCTAGAGGATTTCCTTATTTTAGACCAAATTTTATGCCAAGTTAAGACGGAAAAAGAGTCCTTTAAATCTGATTCCCAGGCAATTTCTATCTTAGATTCATCACGAGTGATAGAAATCTCTCGCAATGCTTTGTAGATTTGAGATGCGGAAGCAGAGGAGTGTAGAAAAGAGAGAGTAATAGGAGAGGATTTGGTACGAGGAGTGGAAGACGAGAGAACATCATAGCTATCTTGAGCAGCTGAACATAATAAGTTATATTTGTGGTGGAAAGAAGGTGGAAGGGAAAATTGAGATTGAAGTAAGGAGAAGAGAATACAATTAACGTCTGGAAAAAGTTGATGAGTCCAAGACAGTCCAAGATCCTGCCAGTCTTGCCAAAAAAGAGTCTTATTTTTGGTTTTAATAAGAGGATTATACCAGACAGGGGATTGCAAGAAACTAGAACGATCATCTAGTCCACCTAGAAAAAGAGGGGAGAAGGTTTTCCTAGAGTTTTTAAGAATAGGGAGATTCATTCTGTTTGGGATATGTGATAATGAAATGAATTGCTCAAAAGAGAAAGGATGGAAGAAGGAAGATTCAATCTCGACCCATAATGGCTGAGAAATGCTGTCAAGCAAACACTTTGAAAAAAGAGAAGCAGAGTGAATAAGAAAAAATGAAGTATGAAATGAGGAGAAGTCCGGGAAATTGACACCACCCATATGTTTAGGGCATTTGAGTTTGGAGAAGGACATCCTAGCTTTCCTGTTTTGCCACAAAAATCATGAGAGAATGGAATAGATGGTTTTATAAAAGGACTTGGGAACATTGACCGGAAGATTGGAGAGAAAAATAAGATAATTGTAACTAACATCATTTTTATAGAATCCAGTCTACCCCACCAAGATAAAAACACTAAAACAGGGGGTGCTATCTTGATGTGGAATCTGTCAAAGGTGTATGAAGATTTTTGAGGTTTAACGTTACAGTATCCTTAATCACTGGGGTAAACCATAAACCTAAATATTTAATTTTAGTGGGGCTCCAATGAAAAGAGGAAGTAAAAAAAATCAGAATGAAAACAGAATGCGTTGAGAGGCAAAATCTCACATTTATCAACATTAAGGGGGTCATTAGGATGGCGGGCGGACTTTGCCCGCCCGCCATCCTCGTGGTAATAGGGACCGTCCGCCATAAGGGTGGGGGTCCCATGGGGGTTATTAAGATGTGCCCTCCAGAGTGGCGGGCACATCCTGCATGTTAAGCATTGTGGCGGGCGGTGCTCTCAGCACCGCCCGCCACAATGCTTAAAAAGTACTTTTGCATTTGCATAATCAAAGCGGCAGGCACCGCGCGGTGCCTGCCTTTTTGATTGTGCAAATGCAGGGGGGTACCACAGGTATCCCCCGTGTGCACCCCCCTACTCTCCTTCATTATTGGGGCCCGCAAGTTTATAGCCAGAGACTAAAGCACAGTGAGAGACTTCCGAGAGAAATATAAGAAGTATGTTTGGGGGTTAGAGATAAAAAGGAGAATATCATCTGCATAAGCAGAAAGTTTCAATTGTTTATCTCCATAGGCGAAAGCCGAAATTTCATTATTCATTCTAATTTTTGTCATAAAAGGCTCCAATACCAAAATAAAACGAAGGGGAGAAAGAGGACAACCCTGGCAGACACCTCTAAACAGAGAAAATGAAGAGGAAACAAGACCATTAGCTAAATTAAAAGATCTAGGGAAAGAATATAATAATGAAATATAAGAAAGGAATTTCAAGTCAAAACCAAACCAAGTGAGAGTTGAGAACATAAGCTGCCAATTAACCCTATCAAATGCCTTCTCAGCATCTAAGGCAACAGCCGCTAATGAATGTTTAGAATGGGTTTTGCTGAGAACATTGAAAAAGAGGCGTGTATTATCCGAAAGATGGAGACCCTTAATAAAACCACATTGTTCTTTACCAATTAATAGCGGTAAGATTTTATCGAGATAAGGAGCAAGAATTTTCGCAAATATTTTATAATGTAAGGTAATTAAGCAGATCGGCCTATAATTCTTGCATAAAGTATGATCTTTATTCTCTTTGGGGATGAGACAAATCAGAGCCTCTTGGAAGGAACCTTCAGATTTCTTAGATTCAATAAAAAAGGAAAATAATTGATGAAGCTTAGGCACTAGTAGAGTAGAAAAATGTAAGTAAAATTCTATGGTGAAACCATATTGTCCTGGGGCCTTTCCCTTCTTAAGTACATTAATGGATTGTAAAATACCCTTAGGTAGAATTTCGTTTTCCAAGGAGGCAAAGTCTACCTCTGGTAACAAAGGAGAGGGAAGCAAATTTAGATAATGATCAATATCAATAGATAAAGAGGAGAATTCCGGGGTATAAAGATGCAGATAAAAGTTATTAAATTCAGTTAAAATGTCTTCGTCTTTATGTATGGTAATGTTGGAAGAGGTTACAATAAAATCTTTTTTCATTCGTTCCTTTTTAATTTTGAGATATTTGGCCAGTAGATTACCAGCTTTATTTTGTGCACTATAATATTTAGCGCTAGATTTAAGGAGATATAGATTAGCAGAATCAGTAGAAAGTTTATTAAAATTGAGTTTAGCTTGAATTAGTTTATTTAAATCAGCTTGATTGTTACAGAGGTAGTAAGAATGTTCTAATTGCTTAATTTGAGTGGAAAGTAATTGAATAGATTGAGTAGCTAAACATCTTTTATTGACACCAAATGAAATAATGAAATCTCTAGAGGCAGCTTTAAAAGTGTCCCACAACAATTGAGGGGATATCTGGGGAGACTCTTTTTCGGCAAAAAACAAGGAAGCAAAAGCAAGGAAATCTGATGTAAATTTAGAGTCTAGGAGAAGAGCGTTATTAAACCTCCATCTCCTGGCACCTCTTGTGGGAGGGAGTAAATCCAGGGTTAACGAAATAGTGGCGTGGTCAGAGATTAAGATCGAACCAATATCGGAATGTACAATGTGTTGAGTGAAGGCCTTGGAGATAAAAATATAATCTATCCGGGATTGAGAAGAATAGGCAGGAGAAAAATATGTGTATTCTTGTAAAGAAAGATGGCAAAGTCTCCAAGAGTCAACAAGAGACCTTTGAGATATGGTAGAGGCAAATTGAGTATAAACAGGTGAGGGAGAGAAATGTGAATTGGATTTCCTATCTAAAAATGGGTCCATAATCAGATTGCAATTGCCACCTAAAATAAAGTAATCATCAGTATACTGCATTAATGAGGAGAGAATCTGAGGCCAAAACAATTTATCCTGTATAGTGGGGGCATAAAGATTGAAAATAGTTAGAGGAATTTTATTAACCAACAAGGATACTACGACCCATCTGCCTTCAGAGTCGTTATCTTGACCCAGGAGTTGGACATCCAAACGTTTAAGACAAAGAATAGCAACACCATTTCGTTTCCCTAAACCAGGAGAAGCAAAAACATGACCAACCCAGTTACGAGGAGTTTAGCAATTTCAACATCCTTAATATGTATTTCTTGTAATAACACTATGTCACCTTTCAATTTAGCTAAATGAGACAACCCACGTTGTCGCTTAATAGGAGAACCCAAACCCTTAACATTCCAGGATATTATTTGTAAAGACATCTACATTTCAAAATTGCACATAAACATGGTAAGAGGAGGAGAGTTATATACTAATAGGAAAGAGACAAACCAGAAGTAACTGCAGAAGAAAATGCAATGAGGAAGAGAAACTGTTTTGAGGAAGAGAAAATGGAATGAGGAAGAGAAAATGTATTGAGGAAGAGAAAATGCAATGAGGAAGAGGAAAAATAAGGAAATAAAACAACGAAAAAGGAGAGACCAAAATACAGTAAGGTAGAAAGATGAAAGTGAGATCAGAAAGAAGAACAGAAAAGAAGGAAAGGAGAAGAAGAAAGGAAAGCAGGAGAAAGATAAAATGAAACAATAGAAATAGGGTAGAGATAGAACAAAACATGAAAACACAAAATAGAAAAAAGAAACAATGAGAAGATATTGCAACAAAAGATATACCATGGGAAAATGATAAGAATAGGGGTGGTGGTACCACATAAGGGAAATGGAACGCCGAACAGAAGACTCCAAAACGAGACCGCGAGGAGGAGAGCAGCTCCCAGGAGAGACAAAGGTAATGAAAGATGATGAGGGACCACAGACCAGTTACCTAGGAAATGAGGGAGAGGGAAAGGTTATGCAACAAAATACACCAAAGGTCTACTGAAACAACAAAAGTTCACAGAGGGCAAAAACATAATGATATCACTAAGGAATCACTTGATACAAATGGAAAGAGATAAAAGAATAATGATACAAAACGGAAGGGGGGTAATAGGACAATACAGAAACAAACATTATCAAACAGTGAATAAGAAGTCCATTATGGCCGAGGAATTTCCATGGACTCTACTCTACAACTGTTCAAGAATTGTTGAAGTAAATCAGGATCTTCGTATGTTGTTGTCTTGTTATTATATGTCACTTTGAAGAGGCACGGATGGAACAAGCCATATCTAGCATTTAAACTACGTAGGTCTGGCCTCAATTCCAAGAATCTTTTCCTACGATCAGCAGTTATCTTGGCATAATCTTGAGCAAAAAATAGACTAGATCCATGCCAAGTTATCTCTCCACATTGTTTAGCAGCTTGGAGAACTTTAGGCAAATCGGTGTATTCTAAAAAATACAAGATAACACCTCTAGGTTTTGAAAAAGATGATGCAGAACGAGAAGGTGGTTCAAGACGATGCGCACGCTGAATTTTCAAAACTGGACTGTCAGGGAGCCCCAAAAGGGTTGGTAAGAAAGTCTTAAAAAATTATATCGGAGTTGGACCTTCAAGACCTTCGGCCAAGCCATGAATGCGCAAATTGTTATGCCTATTGCGATTTTCTAACTGTTCAATCTGCTGCTTGAGATGAGCTATCTCGTTGGACATACTAGGGAGCTGATTTGTGAGTTCTTGTACCAAATCGACACAACTCTCCAATTCACCGACTCTCTGCTCAGTGCTCGTCCAGGTAGACTCCAAGTTTTGTAATCGGGCATTAGTTTCTTCCATATGGGGTTTAAGAGCACGAATTTCCTCAAGGAGAAGCTCCATAGAGATTGATGGGGATGGATTAGTGGGAGATGGCGGATTTACTTTCACCCGTTTGCCAGAAGAGGATGCTGATGCAGAAGGAACTTTAGCGTTATGTTTTGCCCCTGGGCGATAAACAGACCCTTTGGAGACAGTGGGCTCTTTAATATGGTCTTCTACGGTTTCCTGAAGGACATTGAAAGGATTAAAATCTTCCATCCCCGCCTCAGAGGATTGAAGAGGCGCACTATGGTTGTTTCTGGGCATAGCCATAAAAACCACACAAAGAAAATCTCTGTGGAGAAGTTACTGAGGAATGTCACTTAAATTGGAGCTGCAACGAGGATGATCTGACCTCAATAGGAAACGTCTTTCCCATGATTATAATAATCTAAAAGTATTGAGTAACCAATTAGGACGTAGTAAATACACAAGGAGAAAATGTCAGTTTTTTTTACAAACTGCCCGCAGCTTAAAAGGGTACTTGAGGTCAGATTACAAATCCCATGATGCCTAGAATCAGTTTCTATGCAGGCACCCTCGGCATTTCTTTCCCCAGTTTCAAACACCATAGGCCTTCACCATATCACACTCTACCCGTACGCGACCATACGAATAATCATAGCCGTATGCAAGAGCAGAAGGGCGGAATTATTTGGCACAGAGAGGTACTCGTCGCTGGCCCAGGCACCATCAGCCTAATCCGGCCTAGGAGCCGAACCTCGCCTACGGTTTGTGAAAATAAAAGTGCGAGTGGCAGCATACTATGTCCCGTATCATACCCGGGATGTCAGACGGCTTAACGAGCCAGTATATTGAATTGATGGAGCCAGACACACTCAAATCTTTGGCTGCTTGTGGGCCAGGAACCAAGCAATATGGAGAACAGAAGGGGCATAGCTACCAAGGTGTCAGATTACTATATGTGGCATTTTCATAATGTAAGGGTAATTATGAGTGACATTTCAACAACTATGAGTGGCACTTTTTAGCGAACAAAATCAAGCAATGAAGACAAACGAAAGATAAATATCAGAAATTACACCCATTGAGCAACAAGAAACTCTAAGAAAGTCTCTGAACTAAAGTGCGCTCACAGAAGACTACTGAAAACTAAGCAGAGTCAGTTTGCGTGAATGTCACTCATAATTAAAGTGAAATCATGAAAATGCCACAGTTAGAAATCTGAAACCTTAGCAGCCATGGTGAATCAGTGTGGAAGTATGCTCTAATTGAGGTGTGTTCCTCTGCACCCTCAAGCCGACCAGCCTGCCAGATGTCTTTGCACACTCACAAGCGTCAAGAAGATTTCCATCAGCTACAAATAAATGTAACAACAAAATAAATACATAGGATGTTCTCTGCAGAAATCAGGTTATGCTTGCTCAACCCCTTTAGAAATGTCGGTTCACTCATGGTCCAATCAGGCCTCCCATAATCTCCCATAATGTCTGGGTACTCTGCGTAGAAATGCTGAAATGTTTCATTTTATACTAATTTCTTTTTATACTAATGTGTGGTCAGATTAAACCTTACATAAAGAGCTCCTTTCACCTGTGAGTAATGTAATCAGCAGAGCCAACTTCAGTCTGTGCACAAGCCACCACTGCACAAACAAAAAACACCCTGAGGGGAGAGTGGGTATGACTAATTTAATCTGACCCCTAGATGGTATGTTTAAAAAAGGGGGGAGGTAGGAAAGGAGAAATTATGCTTTCCTAAAAGGTCAAAATGCTTCTAGTCGTGCCCCTATTGGCCTAAACTAACTCCCTGGGCACACTTCTGTGCTTTATACTTTATACACACAGACTTGCATGCTTAGTAAAATATAAATAATTACTACCTTGTTGGTGATTCACCTGATTAACATTTATTCAGCTAATGCATAAGACATCTGGGCACTGCCTCATGGGTCCAGGGAGAGGGGAACTTGTAGTCGCACTACCTCCAAAGTTCTACCTCTGCATGCCAACCTGACTAATTCCCCTCTACCCCGGAGGAACCACGAGGCAGTGCCCAAACGTCTAATATATCAACTGAATAACTGTTGATCAGGTGAATCACCAACAAGGTGGTAATTAAATATATGTTACTAACAATGCAAGTCTGTGTGTATAAAGTATAAAGCGCAGGAGTGTGCCCAGGGAGTTAGTTGCAAGTTTGTTTGCATAAAGTATAAAGAGCAGGAATGGACCCAGGGAATTAGATTCCCTAGGTAATGATAATAAGCCAATAGGGGCATGGCTAGAAACAAGTAGACCTTGTAGGAAAGTAGACTCATAATTTCTCCTTTCCTTCCTCCCACCCTTTTTAAACATACCGTCTAGGGGTCAGATTAAATTAGTCATACCCACTAGCCAGGTATTTTTAAACTTCACCCTACATTTAAACCCCCCACACTTCTATTTCTAAACATTGTCTTTATCATTATACATTTAGTGCTCCCACGTAGTTTGTAGGTCGCATCATACCGCTTTCCGCAGCGGAACGGATGGACCCGATGATGAAGCATGCCACCAAGGGGTAATCCTAGTGGGTGAGGGTTTCAGAAGAAAATTGTTGTTTTCTCCAGTGGAGGGTCAAACATTTATGCTTATCACAAAGGACTAGGACACTTGTAACTATGTTACAAAAAGGTTCTCTAGATAACCCTCATAAACGCTATGTTTTGTGCTGTGCGGTTTATATTTGTTCTCTGCCCCACATAGACGTTATGGCATTTATCATTGGGTGATCTAGTGTGCTGCATGCCATCCTCAAGCCTGAGGTAACCTCTGGAGTAGCATAGCAGTGTCCAGAGAATTGTGTGGGTATCACCAAAAAGAAGGGTTATTTATTAAAAGACAAACTCACAATCCAAACAACTACTTTAATAAAGGGATGTGGTTTGTTATTAAAAAATGTATATGGGTATACTCTCGGACCAAGCAACTGGATCCTCGTATACAGCTAGCAGTTCCATAAAACTGTGCACTTGCACAGGGCCGCCAAACCCGAGGGGCCGCCACGACGCCCGACCGAGCCGAGGATCGGATTCAGATCGGCCGATACGGAACTATCAGTGGCGGCCCCCTGACAGGATTTGGCGGCCTCCGACCAGGCAATGGCAGCGACGGCGCGCGTGAGCGCTGTTGTTGTTTAGTTGTTGGGTTTGGTTTCACTTAAGTTGCCCAGGCAGCAGCCAGCAGTTGGGTCCCAGGGCCGTCAATCTTACCCTATGACGACGTGACGGCCCTGGGACAGCCCCCGCGCGCTGTGCGGAGTGCGCAATTTAGCCACGACGTCATGTTCCGCCCCGCGGCGCCTCACTGGGAGAGTGCGTCACTGTGAGCGGTGCGTCGACTCCGACTGAGCTCATCACCGTCACATCGTGTAGAAGAATTAAAAATCATATCAGATAAAGAAATAAATTAACGACTCCTCCTCCTGTCGCCTGATCATCGTCGATAGAGACACTAGAACAGTCTCTTCCCCGAGAGTCCGACTAACGCCGGTGAGACTGAGACTGTGCTCACAAAATATATTTATATTAATGACTTGTAATAATCGCCTGGACTCCTGCCTGTCTTCCCAGTTGAGCTGCCTACTAGTATAGTAATGAATATGATTTATCATGATGAGTGTGTACTGTTAATAACATTGCAGCGCAGCGTAGTCATCAATAGTACTGAATGGTATTGGTTTTTGTCTCAGTCTGCGCCATATTATGTTCACGACACGAGACACGACACGCATGTGTAACTATGTGAGGTGGTGCTGATAGAGCGCGCAGTTCACCCGGGTCACTGGGTCTCCCGATTCTCACACGCACTGGGCCCTGGCGTGCGCATTTAAACCAATGACTCGCGTTTGGCGTGAACCGGGTGAGTTTCTACACGCTACTATCAGTAATCCGGGGGGGTGACTTCACACCACTGCTGATCATGTACCTGACTTACCACAGGCACATTACTCCAGACGGATCAGGAGCTAGCAGGGAAAAGGTAACAGGGGTCCTAGAAGAAAAATACACTTTATAACCCAAAATACATATGTCCACACTATGCGCAAAATGACCACAGACACCTGATAAGTTTAAGAGTTTATATAAGAATTTCAAAGTGAATATGTCAAAATTAGCAAAATACAAAGTAATACGTCAAGCATTAGGATCACAACCAAAATATAACCATGAATTAAAGCAAGGACCATTTGAGTATACGTGAACCCTATGGGTAAGAGTATTAGGAACCAACTAATCACTGCAAGTTTATATTAGGACATGGAATATGAACGGGACCTATAGCATTTATCTAGGCTATTATGCTATCTTACTAAGTTCACAGCAACCATACTAAGGGGAAGGGTAAAACGGGAACATACTAAAAATATGACAGTTTGGTAATTTCCTACAGGTGGGGAGAAAAGTGGAACAATTCTAATAGACAATAGCATATAACTTGCTTTCAAGATAATAGAGCAATATCATGTGCAAGAGTGCTTTATTAAGAAAAGAAAGAGAGAGAGAGAGAGACGTAAACCCACAGACTAATAATTACCTAATTCAGAATGAAGACCAACCCTGGCCACGGGTCAGTTTGGAAGGACGGGGACAAGGACCCTCAGAAAAAGGAATGCCAGAATGCGAGCAGGTACAGCTCACGGACAGTCAGGACAGGATACCCCTCTGGATTTGGGATCAGGACTGGGCTCACCAAGGTACGACCAACACCCACAGCTTCAGGAGCAACGCCTGCGTTACCCTTTTCTGCAAGTAATCCGCCAGTAACCCCGTTTGGATTTTCGAATTTCCCATCAAAGTGCTTCGCCAGCACTTAAGACAATTTCCACCCCTAGGAGTTTGTGGAAAGTATGGACAGAGTGCTCCGCAGCACTCAAGATTGGATCACCTATAGAGTTCGTAGGGTCAGTGACAGGTCTGCTACTCGGACAAGTCGGACAATTTTCCTAAGCTAAACTAGGGCAGTTATACTGTTTGGGGACCCTTAGACCACCCACCAATGTTGCAAGTGACAGCTTCCCACATTATGATTGGTCAGAAGAGGTGGCCTGGACATTGTCACCTCCTAGAATTCAGAGTTCACATAATACATATTTAATTTTCATTATCCGCCCCTTGGGTTCACGTTCCCATCATAGAAAATACAGTACTACAATGCAGTTCATAGTAGGTAGCAACAGTGTTGATTCTTTCAAGGTGAGATTCTGTCTCTCGGAGGAGCTTTCTCAGGCGTATTGGGCTTCAGGAGCCAGCTGGCTTGTTTCAGCTTCTGCGCAGTAGGGTTTCTCCCTGGTCACATGACGGTGCCCAGCAGAGCCTCAAGTATGGCTCCACTCCCGATTTTCCCAGCCCCAGAGACGCGATACATGAAAAGTAAGCGAGAACAAATTAGAATCATGTATAAAAATGATCACAATGTATACCAGGCTAAAATTAAACACACCCCTTATTTTATAACTTCTATAGTATTAAAGTTTAGTGCGAAAAGACAGATAGGCTAAAGCAGCAGTAGCAAGCGTAGAGCGTGATGAGAGACAAGCGGCCATGTTTGCAACAGTGCGCATGAGCACAGATTCCCTCCAGAATGCGAGTGCGTCACATCACATGGGTATGACCGACGCATGCGCAGACTGAATTTCAGCGAAGCAGCCATTTCTTCTAGTGCAAGCTTTGTTAGTATGGAAAAGACACACAGGCAAGCCTCGTGGGGACACCCGCATGTGGGGAAAAATGCAAAATAAATGACGAACTGTTGGATTAATATGATTATACATTAGACGAGGTTCATGAGTGGGAGCAAGTCGCTTTACGTGCGAATCCTTGCTCCATCAATCCCATCTTTGATGATATTTACTATCATCACTACAAAGGAAACAGATGCCAACTTTCATTCTTCCATATCATTCATTTCTATTTCAACGAACTTATTATTGATTTTTCTTTCAGCTTCTCTATGGGAGTGGTGATTCTTTACCTTTTTGTAGATTTCATTCCCTAATTCTTCTAATTCTAATTCATCAATGTTTCTCTTCACCCCTCTTTTGTTTACAGTTTTTCCTTTGCATTTTTGACATTTGCAGCAGATGAAAATTATTAACACAATCACACCTATTCCAAATATTGGCATCAGTATTTTCCACAGGATGTTTCTACCTAGGTTAGAAAACCAATTACCTATAGAGGAGAGACCTCCAGTCAGTCTCGTCCAGGCACTGTCAACCTCTAATGGTTTGAGCTCTTTTTCCAAATTAGTAATGTTCTTCACATATTGTTTTAATTCGATACTTTTGTCAGGAATGTAGGTGCAACAATGTTGCGCCTTCAGCATTCTACAGACTCCGCCCTCTTTTGCCAATAAGGTATCAAGAGCAAGGCGATTTTGCAAAACCATTGATCTGATCGCAACCATTTCAGTATTGACCAGCAGGAATCCAGCAGCAGTGTCAGTAGATAACCGATCCACTACTGTAGATAACTTGCAGATTCTATGAGTGTTAAGAACTACCCCCATTCCAGGTATCAGTGCACTAAAGATATCACCTATAATTTCACCTACGCTTTCACGTTTTCTACGCACTAAGCCATTAGTGTCTTCATCATTGCTTCCAGCAGCATTATTCACATGGTATATTTTCGGGAAGACAATGCCAAAGTAGCAGCTTCCATACCAGTGATCCGGCAATTTGAAATAAGCCTTGTTCCCACATATATAATATATTCCGGGAAACACAGGTTCTGACCCATTTTTGAAACCCCAACCTCCAATTACCTTATAATTATGTTCACACTCGCTGGAACCAATGAATACATTGTTTTAATATTCTGTCCTTTCTCTATGGAGACAAAGTTTTCCTTTCCGTTCAAAATCCAGCAACAAAGCAGGATTAGCTTCGCCTTGAGAGGTGTTATCCATGTGCTCAGCCCACCTAGGGACTCTATCCTTTTCATCATTTGCTTTCTTCTGAAACTTTTCTCTTCTTCTATCTGCCATTTTTATGAACATCTTTTCCTGCTCTTGTAAAGAACAGGTCAGATTTTCTTGTCGTGCTTCATCTAAGTCTATGTCACCTATAGTCAGGAAGTATTCTCCCATATAACGGGTTACGTCACTTTTAATATGTACAAGGTTCAGATGTCCTCTAATAGGGAGTTCAGAAAACACTACGTCAGCATTTGAATAGTAGTACTGTAAAGTGCTTCTATAAAACAAGCTAGCTAATATACTACAGGAAATTCCATAGGTTAGGGGTAAGTGGTGATATGTCACACCTTCAGCTACAGAGGTAGGTAGCTTCATGCAGACATAACAGTCTTCTATTTCCATAGCTTCTACATAATGCACTAGCAAGTTAGCAAAAACATTTAAATGCGTCCGGTTTCTCATCTTGTGAAAGTGCAGTTCACCCTCATCTGATGCTTCTAAATTCTGTCGTGCGTGTCTTTGCCTATCTAGAGTGTCATGTCGTCCTAAGCTCCGTGGAGTTTCTGCAGTCCGTGCAACGTCTGTGTCTAATATTTCAGGTTCGGTAGGGGACAGGTTTGGATTTTTACTTATCATAAAAGGTAAAAAGACGGTTAATCCTATCCACATTACTATTAACATTGCTATACTACACAAGCATATCTTACAGCAAGTTTTAAGACACCCACATCTGGATCTCCCAGTCACGCTTGAATCAGACATTTTAGCTTACAGGTGGCTTTTGCAACCCCTCTTCTTCTCTTTATGCAAGGCTTCGCTCTGGTTTGTCTCAAGGAGGGTCTTCGTCCGAACTCTGATCAGTGA
This sequence comes from Lissotriton helveticus, assembly GCF_964261635.1. Lineage (NCBI taxonomy): Eukaryota > Metazoa > Chordata > Amphibia > Caudata > Salamandridae > Lissotriton > Lissotriton helveticus. The sequence continues at coordinate 89,544,913 of NC_136063.1, forward strand.
CGGACTCCTCGTCACTTTTCCCACTGTGATGGGGCTCATCAATTTCTTCCAGCACCAGGTATGTCCATTCGGGGCTCCGATACAGTTTGTTCTGTTTCTTCAATCTGTCGCTTTTTCTCAGAAACTTGCCTCGGGCTGGTTTTCGTTCACTTTCAGCCCTTTCACGGTCTTTCAGTTTCTCTTCGACAGTTTTTAGTCGGAGTCTTAGCCTTTTGACGTACCTGGGTGTACTTTTGTTTCTGTGACTCTTAGTAGTTGAGGACACTTGACCTTCCTCGTGCACTCTTTTATTTTTCTTCTGGTGCTTGACAGAGTCTATTTCCCTCCCTGTCTGACTAGTTCCAGGTCTTTCATCTATTTCTTCTGCCTGGTCCTCTAGCTGGTCCTGTTCAGGTTCGCTTTGTAGGTTTTCTTTGCTGTTAGGTGAACTGGAGTCTGATTCCTGAACACGTTCATCTATTTCTATCTGCTCTGATTCATGCACTTCGTTCTCTTCACTGTCTTCCGCATGAACCTCAGCCCTTACCACTACCTGTCCCTTTCCAGGCTCCTGAGTTTCAGGTGGAGCGTCGACGTCTTGATCTGTCCCTACTTGGCCTATTTCCTGATCAGGTGTGATGTGTGTCTTGTTGACCTGACCTTCTCCTTCTAGTTCTGTCTCACCTGGACTATCCCACTCACTGTCTAGGTAGGAATATTTCCTGGTTCGTATTGGATCATGAACTTGGTCGTCGGCGGGATACCATTCAACGTCTCGACTTGTGCTTGGCAGTTCGATGTCAGCAAGATCCGGACTCTCCTCGGGAGTCTCCTCAGCGGTGCTGCCTTCAGCTTCAGTCGCGTTTTCTTCGGTTACCCGCTTTGTGTGGCTGGCATGGATCCACTTCGGTACACCAGCACACTTCACAGCAGTAGTGGTGACAAGAATCACTTGTCTCGGCTTTCCCCACTTTGGTCCAAGGCAACTCTTCGTGGTGTGTTTCTTTAACACCACCCAATCGCCTGGTCGTAGCTTATGTGCTGGAGTCTTGGGCCAGTCGTCTTCTGTCTCTCCAATCTGGTGGGAGATAGAACGCACTTGGTCACCCAGCTGCTTGCAGTATTCTAGCACCAAATCATCAGTAATGCTTAGCAGTTTGTTTCCAGGTACCCATGCTTGTCGCATCACTCTCCCCATTAGTACCTCACGGGGGCTCAGGCCAGTTTTTAGTTTTGGAATACTTCTCAGACTCATCAGCACACGGGGCAAAGCGTCTGTCCAGTTCATTTTGGTGGAATCACACATCTTCGCCAGTCTGGACTTTAGCGTGCCATTTATCTGTTCAACCACCCCAGATGCCTCGGGATGGTAGGCACAGTGCAATCTTTGCTTCATTTTAAAGGCCTTACAGAGCTCTTCTAGGACGTCGTTGGCAAAATGCCCACCTTGGTCCGTTTCAATTGTTTCTGGGATCCCAAGCCTAGGTATCAACTCCCTGAGCAACAGCTTGGCTGTAGTTAGGGCATCATTTTTCTTCGCTGGGTAAGCCTCCACCCACCTGGAGAACAGACAAACTATGACTATGATATATCTATATCCCTTGCAGTTGGGCATGGTTATGAAGTCTGCCTGCATTCTAACAAAGGGACCTACTGCCTTACCGATGGTACTCTGCTCTACTACAGTCCTCTTTCCTGCATTGAATTGCTGACAGACTAGGCACCTCTGGCAAAGCCTTTCCGCCTGGTTCCTGAACCTTGAATTATAGAACACCTTGTCAAACACACGACACATGGCATTCCTTCCCATATGTGTTGGTTCATGTATCATTCGGACCATGGGATCTATCAGACTGTCGGGTAGCACGGGCATTCCACTTTTATCTACCACCACACCGTCATTCCTCATTCTGCAGTCATTTTCACTCCATCTAGCCTTTTCTTCCCTGCCTGTTGACTGTTGTAAGTCTTTCAATTCATCCCATGTTGGCACATTATCAAACAACATCAGTTGGCAGCTGTGTCCACCCCACAACCCAATTTGGAGGGACATTTTGTGCCGGGCGCAAAATTGGGCAATTTGGTCAGCGTATCTATTGCCGGCTGTCACATCATCATCTCCCGATCTGTGAGCCGCACACTTGACCACAGCCAATTCTTTGGGCAATTGAATAGCTTCCAATAATTCTTGTACCACCTTTCCGTTTCTGATAGGGGTACCTGAGGAAGTCATGAATTCTCTTTGTAACCACAGTTGGCCGAAGTCATGAACAACCCCGTAACAGTACTGACTGTCGGTGTAAACAGTTATTCTTTTGTTCTTTCCCCTCTTACAGGCTCTGGTCAGGGCGATGAGCTCAGCTACTTGGGCCGATTTCACTTCGCATAGGTAAGATGCTTCTATGGTGTCTGTCAACGTGACAACAGCATAGGCAGCACACAGACCCCCACTCTCATGTCTCAAACATGAGCCGTCCACGAACATTGTATGATCCCCATCAAGTAATGCTACTTCTCTGATGTCAGGACGGGGCTTAGTGCTGAATTCTGTTAGATCAATGCAATTATGTTCCATTTCACCTTCGTCATCTACATCCAGGGGAACAGGTAACAGAGTTGCAGGGTTTAGGGCATTGCACCGAGAAATAGTTACATTCTCAGCACCAATCAAAATTCTCTCATACTTAGTCAGCCGACTAGGTGTGAGATACTGGGTTTTGGTTCTTGTCAGTAGGATCACAACAGAGTGTGGAACATACACAGTGACAGGATGTCCCATTACAATATTTTCACTCTGTTCCAGGCTGACACAAGTAGCAGCTACTGCTTTCAGACATCCGGGCAATCCAGCAGCCACTGGATCTAAAGTAGCTGAGAAATATGCTACAGGACGCCTGACCAGCCCATGTTCCTGGGTCAGGGCCGAGAGTGCACAATTTTCTCTGGTGTCACAGAATAGCTCGAACCGCTTGGAATAGTCTGGCATACCTAATGCAGGTGCGGTGCATAGACAATTTCGCAACGTTACCCATGCGGACATGCTTTTGCTGTCCCAACCGACCGGGTCTTCCACTCCTTTCCTGGTCATTTTTATCAAAGGTTTGGCTAGGTTTGCAAAGCCCACAATCCATTGACTGCAGTACCCAACAACTCCTAGAAACATCCTCACCTCTTTTTGAGTTCGGGGTAGGTCCATTGCTTTAATTATCTTGATCCTCTCTGTGGTGACTTTCCGGATCCCCTTTTCTATCTGGTGCCCCAGATATTTCACTGAGTTTTTACAGAACTGCAATTTGTCAGGGGATACTTTATGTCCTCCCTTTCCTAGGTGATTCAGCAAGGCGATGGTGTCGGTGACACAGTCATTTTGAGTTTTGGATGCCACTAAAAGGTCATCTATGTACTGTACCAAAACGGACTCTCCGGGCAATATTAGGGTCTCAAGACATTTCTTTAATATCTGGTTGAAAATCGAAGGACTTTCAGTGTACCCCTGGGGGACACGATTCCAGACATAGATATGGCTGTCAAATTCAAAACTGAAAAGGAACTTGCTTTCTGGATGCAATGGGATGGAAAATAATGCATGGCACAGGTCAATGACAGTGAACCATTCTGCGTTCCACGGAATCTGATACAGGATCACTGCAGGGTTGGGTACAATGGGACAGCAAGGTACAACAATTTGGTTTACCTTGCGCAGGTCCTGCACTACTCGGTATTTCCCACTAGGCTTTTTAATCCCAATGATAGGTGAATTACAGGGACTGCTCATTGCTTCTTCTATGATCTCTGCTTCGAGCAATCGGGTAATTTCAGTTGCAACTCCTGCTTTTACTTCTGCACTCATTTTGTACTGCCTCGTTTTGGGGTATATTGCATTTGTCTTAATTGCTATTTTAACTGGGTCCACATTTGCCATTAAGCCTACATCCTTTCCTGAGAAATCCCACACTTCTGGAACTACTCTTAACTGAAGCTCTTCAGGTAAGTCTTCAATGGACATCGTTTTAATATCAGCATCAGGTCGTACTAACATTAGTTTGTACAAACCATCTTCATCGGGGGTCTGAACTTCAACACCCTTTGGTGAACAAAAGATGGTGCAGTTCATTTTGCACAACAAATCGCGACCTAACAGGTTCACGGGACTGGAATCACAGACCACAAATCTGTGCATTTCTTTAAAGTTTCCTATGGAGATTTCCATAGGCTCAGTCACTGGAGTACTTATTATCTGATTTGAGACACCCACTACTTGGATAGCTTCTCCCGAGAGGGGTAGGTTAGGAACATCCACTGTTCTCACAGTGGACCGGGTAGCACCAGTGTCCAACAGAAAGGTGATGTCTTTTCCCTCAACCTTCCCTTCAATGTATGGTCCAGTCTGGTCTACCGGTAAGGAGGTGCCAAGCACGCACTCCTTGTCCTCCCCCCTCAGGCCCCGTCAATCTTGTTCATCACAGAGGAAAGAATCACTCAACAGGTACTGTGGAATTGCTGCATTGCTTCCATTCTCTCCCTCCCATATTTCTGCCCTTTCATTCTGCTGGCCCTGGTTCTTGTAATTCTGCCTAGGAGCGCGAGGTACTGGAGGTAGCTTTACCGGTTGTTGGTTCCTTTTCGTCCCCTCTTTCTGCACCTGTGGATTTAAACCATTTATAGGGGCGTTACCGGCCTGCAGGTGTGGACACTCGTCTCTCCAATGCCCTAACTGGCCACACCCGTGGCAGGGGAACTTTTTCATAGCCTCTTCCCGACTTAATTTTGCCCGGGGCTTCCCTCCTCCCCCAGCAGTGGCATTTTGGACATTATTATTGGAATTCAATTTACTTAACTGTTTTTCTTGCTGTTCGGCCAATTTTACTTGTGCCCACATTACTTTCTCCTTGAGGGCTTTCTTTTTATTTTCGATTTCATCTTCACAGTATTTCGCGTATTTCAGGACATCATCTATGGGTTTTCCCTGCCAACTTATTTTATTGTCTCGAATCCATTGAGATATTTCAGGCCTTAATCCTAACACGAATCTGTAACTGAAATGGGTCATATCTTTCATGTCCACATTATCAATACCACTGTAAGTTTTGAATACTTGCAGTAACCTTTCATAAAAGGAATGTACAGTTTCATCACGTTCTTGGGTGGTTCTATCTATTCTGGTCCAATCTGTCTCCTTTGCGGGCACCTTTTTCTTGAGGTACTGTATGACCTGATCATACTTCCTCATTACATCAGGTGAGGGAGCTCCTGTTTTCTCATCTCTGGGATATTCTTCATTGGGCCAATCAATTTCTATTTTACACTCGGTCCACAGATCTACAGGCACCACAATGTCGAAAAACCCATCTAGGTCTTTCAGAAGACATTTCTGAACTTTTATAAAGCGTTCAACCTGTCGATACCAGTCAACGGGTTTTTCCCGTAGTTTCGGGAAGTCATTTGTAAATGACACAATATCCTGTCTGGACCAAGGGACATGGACATATTTTCCTCCCGGGACGTCTCTCATGGGACATAATTTTTCTGTCGGGGTTACCTCCTTTAACACGAATTCTGAAGCCTGGGACTTAGCCCTGCTGTCTTCCTTTTTCTTTGCCCACCGGGTTCTCCATTTCCCTACCTCTCCCCATTTCTGCAGTAGTTTTAATAATTCTCTTATCTGGATCTGCTTTCCCCCCGTGTTCAAGCTTTCTAAGTCTTTGTCCGAAAAGTCTACTCTGTAGGGTTTCTGAAGGATTTTGGAGCGACTGACATCGATTCCCATTTCTGTGGCTGTGTCCATTATCCTTTCATGGAGCAATCTAGCTTTTCGGGTAAGATTCTTACTGATAAACAGTAGCTCTTCTTCACTGTACGAATTTAGGCGTTCTAATCCTACGTTTCCAGCCATCATTTCTTCTATTTCTATCCTTAGCTTATAGATCTCTAACGGTCTGGATTGGGGAGTGGTCTCTTTCTCCAACTCTTTGGTCCATCTGTCTAATTCTTCTGGGGACACTACTGTGGCACTCCTAACCCCAGATGCACCTTCAATCAGCACTTCTTTTGGCCTAGTCTGACTTCTTACCCCCGACATGCTAGTCCTAGGTTCCCTAATGGGCATATCCATCAGAACCACTGACTCACATTCACTTTCTTGATCGTCATCTATGAATACCTCCTTTCTCGGGGGTGGAATGCTAGGAGTAGGCATTATTGGAGAGATAACAGGAGGATGAGGACTAACCAGGTTATCCCTATAAAGAGGAATAGCGGGTCCAATGGTTACTGGGATAGTCAGGGAGTCTGGGTGGGGATGTATCTGGGCTATGGTTCGGACTAAATCATCTCGCTGCCTGGCCAGGGCTTCCTTTTCTTGTTCTCGTAAAACCTTTTCTGCGGAATTATCATGCAATACTTGAGGTACCAAGGGAGGGTAAATACTTGGGGCAGTTGGAGTAACCAATCGTGGTGGTCCTTCTCCAAACGGCTGATAATTCGGGACCGTGGATTTAGGTCTGCAAAACCCATCCCCTTCACTGGTTTTACTGTCTGTACCCGTTCCATCTGTCTCGCTATCCCTCCGACATCTGGGATACTTGGCAAACGGGTTCGGTGAACTTAAAGGTTCAGACTCGGCTGCATAGGGAGGGGGGTTTTTCATCAATAAATCTTCTAGGTGCTCATCTTCTGAGTCCCCTACGGGCATTAAGTGATGGGTCTTTTCTGTGCTTTTTCCTTTTCTTTGTTCTAATACTCCCATCATTGGAAACAATCCCTCCGTCATCATACTTTGTCTCCACTGTTTCATTTTCTGCTCTTTGGTTTCTCTATGGACCCTCGGATACCATTTACTCACTCCCTTGTCCATCCGGGGTCTATCTCTCTCCAAAGCCTCAATTTCCCACTCTTCTAAGGCTTCGTACTGGGTCAATCTGGGTCTGGGATGCAATTCATTCATGCGGGTCCTTAAGTTAAACAGGATCCTACCATTAAAGGTACCATCAATAGGAAATGCTAGAACTCCGTCATCTGCAGTATACTTTGCCCAATTCTCTAGCCATACACAGGTATGATACCCTTTTTCAAACATCGTGTAAGAAGCAGGAGTATTTGGTGGAGGAATGATCACACCCTCTCTCGTTCTAATGGGTTTGTCTGTTTTAAAGAAATTCTTTATCTTGTCAGCGAATGACATCTTTCTCTTTATTCCGTACATCATGTGCGGTCTACCTCGTATAAGCTGTTCCTTATAGAAGCCTGAGTTCTGTGGATTAGGTAAGAACTCAGGATACCACATGTGCCTTTCCAGGCTCGCTTCTAACTCGGCCTGATTAATTTTGTTTACTCGGGCACTTCCAATGCTAGCGCGACTTTTATTTTGTAGACACCAATCAACACTGTGAATACAAAAATCCTTGTCCAATGGGTGCGCGGCCTTTCGCGAGACCAAGTCTCACGCTCCGGCACTCACCCCTCCCTTGCAAATTCGGCTTCACTACACACCCGCTGTTCTGACCAATACCAGCGCGGCACGGAGTGACGTCAGAGCAGCTTCCCGCCCGACTCCCTCCTTCACAAGGTAACGGAAACTTTTAACTCTTCCCAAAGTTCGAGCGCAAAACTTAGTAACTAACACACAACGTCTGCCACTATGTTTGAGTGTTCTAAATAAGTAGAAAAACTTTCTTTCACTACAAGTAAACCACTTCTGTCTACTTTTCATTCACTCTGGATAGACTTCTTTGTCTGACCCTTCACACTAGTAATATAGAACCCGTTATTCTTCTGACTCATCCACCTTAGTCGGGGATATGTATTGAGCCAGGATTTCACCAGCGAACTATCTTACTTACCAGACAAGCCTCGGAGACCCTATTACTCCTCCCACATGTGACCCTTTCTAGGTGATATCACAAGGGAAGTTTTATACAAAGGACTGCGTGGCTATCAATTATACAGATACAAAAGATCCTAATTAGTGCTTCCAGGTATTTATTCACCCTACACTAATGACTTCAAACCAGTGACTTTTCCAGCTGATCGGATTCTACTCACCGTCAGCTATATACTTCCCCGGGGATTCGGACTACACTGAACACTTACAAACAGTTCTTGGTTAATGCAACATGTAACATTTATAGCAGCAATGCAAAATTCATACATATAGTCATATAAATCCTTAAAACATTTCAAAAATTTAAACCAATACAATAAAATCTAGCAGCACATTTTTATCCTCACGGTTCGTTTATTACCTATCCTGTCTACCTAGTTTAACTAGTCCTAACCATCCTCTGCTACCAGAAAATTACTGATAGAGCGCGCAGTTCACCCGGGTCACTGGGTTTCCCGATTCTCACACGCACTGGGCCCTGGCGTGCGCATTTAAACCAATGACTCGCGTTTGGCGTGAACCGGGTGAGTTTCTACACGCTACTATCAGTAATCCGGGGGGGTGACTTCACACCACTGCTGATCATGTACCTGACTTACCACAGGCACATTACTCCAGACGGATCAGGAGCTAGCAGGGAAAAGGTAACAGGGGTCCTAGAAGAAAAATACACTTTATAACCCAAAATACATATGTCCACACTATGCGCAAAATGACCACAGACACCTGATAAGTTTAATAGTTTATATAAGAATTTCAAAGTGAATATGTCAAAATTAGCAAAATACAAAGTAATACGTCAAGCATTAGGATCACAACCAAAATATAACCATGAATTAAAGCAAGGACCATTTGAGTATACGTGAACCCTATGGGTAAGAGTATTAGGAACCAACTAATCACTGCAAGTTTATATTAGGACATGGAATATGAACGGGACCTATAGCATTTATCTAGGCTATTATGCTATCTTACTAAGTTCACAGCAACCATACTAAGGGGAAGGGTAAAACGGGAACATACTAAAAATATGACAGTTTGGTAATTTCCTACTGGTGGGGAGAAAAGTGGAACAATTCTAATAGACAATAGCATATAACTTGCTTTCAAGATAATAGAGCAATATCATGTGCAAGAGTGCTTTATTAAGAAAAGAAAGAGAGAGAGAGAGAGAGAGACGTAAACCCACAGACTAATAATTACCTAATTCAGAATGAAGACCAACCCTGGCCACGGGTCAGTTTGGAAGGACGGGGACAAGGACCCTCAGAAAAAGGAATGCCAGAAGGCGAGCAGGTACAGCTCACGGACAGTCAGGACAGGATACCCCTCTGGATTTGGGATCAGGACTGGGCTCACCAAGGTACGACCAACACCCACAGCTTCAGGAGCAACGCCTGCGTTACCCTTTTCTGCAAGTAATCCGCCAGTAACCCCGTTTGGATTTTCGAATTTCCCATCAAAGTGCTTCGCCAGCACTTAAGACAATTTCCACCCCTAGGAGTTTGTGGAAAGTATGGACAGAGTGCTCCGCAGCACTCAAGATTGGATCACCTATAGAGTTCGTAGGGTCAGTGACAGGTCTGCTACTCGGACAAGTCGGACAATTTTCCTAAGCTAAACTAGGGCAGTTATACTGTTTGGGGACCCTTAGAGCACCCACCAATGTTGCAAGTGACAGCTTCCCACATTACGATTGGTCAGAAGAGGTGGCCTGGACATTGTCACCTCCTAGAATTCAGAGTTCACATAATACATATTTAATTTTCATTATCCGCCCCTTGGGTTCACATTCCCATCAGAGAAAATACAGTACTACAATGCAGTTCATAGTAGGTAGCAACAGTGTTGATTCTTTCAAGGTGAGATTCTGTCTCTCGGAGGAGCTTTCTCAGGCGCATTGGGCTTCAGGAGCCAGCTGGCTTGTTTCAGCTTCTGCGCAGTAGGGTTTCTCCCTGGTCACATGACGGTGCCCAGCAGAGCCTCAAGTATGGCTCCACTCCCGATTTTCCCAGCCCCAGAGACGCGATACATGAAAAGTAAGCGAGAACAAATTAGAATCATGTATAAAAATGATCACACTGTATACCAGGCTAAAATTAAACACACCCCTTATTTTATAACTTCTATAGTATTAAAGTTTAGTGCGAAAAGACAGATAGGCTAAAGCAGCAGTAGCAAGCGTAGAGCGTGATGAGAGACAAGCGGCCATGTTTGCAACAGTGCGCATGAGCACAGATTCCCTCCAGAATGCGAGTGCGTCACATCACATGGGTATGACCGACGCATGGGCAGACTGAATTTCAGCGAAGCAGCCATTTCTTCTAGTGCAAGCTTTGTTAGTATGGAAAAGACACACAGGCAAGCCTCGTGGCGTGGGGACACCCGCGTGTGGGGAAAAATGCAAAATAAATGACGAACAGTTGGATTAATATGATTATACATTAGACGAGGTTCATGAGTGGGAGCAAGTCGCTTTACGTGCGAATCCTTGCTCCATCAGTGCCTGCCTGCTTTTGAGAAGAGAGAGTAAGACTGTTCCTGTCATGTGTCACCACAATGGTTGGTTCTGTAAGCCAACCCTAAACAGTTTGTTTCCGATTGTGTTGTCAGTTGTTGTTTTCTTAATTGGGATCACGTCGTGGCTGAGTCTGGAAAGGCTTCCAGGTGAGATCAGCGGGTGTACACTGCTGGCTTCACCTGAAGGGGGTTTAGCAGCACAGGGTATACGTTTTGGGAAACATTACTCAAATAAATATCTACGTTTTTGGTAGGGACATTTTTGTCTCTTTGCAGAAGTATCTATGGGACATTAGAAGTGTTTATGTTTTTGAAGTGGCCTGGAGAGCAATGGTTAGTTCCCTGACTAAAGGCAAGGAATATCAACAGCCACTTTTTCACCTTCTCCCAAAATCCACAATTTCAAGAAGGAGAGTTAATGAGAAGAGCAGCAAACATACCTTTCATATATCCCCCTTAATGCAGGGTGAAAGACATGCCCACTTTTACAGGAAATGGGAGAAAGTAAGCCTGGACCCACAGGTTTTGGAAGCAGTAAGGGCATTCAGAATAGAGTATGTGGCAGAGCCATTGCAGGAGAGAGAATAAAAAAAATATGGTTAGTTTCAGAGAAGACGCAGATGGTGGAGCAGACTGCTGTGCATAAAAAATACAATTGTATAAGAGCGGATTGGAGTTCAGCGGGGTTTGTTAGCAACATTTTCCTTGTAAAAAAGAAAGAGAAAGAACTGCATCCAATCCTGAATTTTGGGGTATTGAATGAATAGGTGGTGTATCATCACTTCTAAATGGAAGGGACTCACTTACTCAGGAACATTCTTCAAGAGGGAGATTGGCTAACACGTCTATATTTGTAGCATGTATTTTTGACTTTCTATTTGGAGACCGAATCAGAAACATTTGAAATGGGCTGCGGTCATCTTTCTCCCCTTGGTGCTTTATAAAGTTGTTATGTTCGGTAGTGACCTCACTGAGAGCAAAGTGAGCCTGACTCATAATTCATTTAAATGATAATCTGATAATATAGGGTAAGAGAAAGTAGTATGTGGTTAGTCCCGCCCCGTCCGGACCCCCTCTTCCGGGGGCCCCTACCTACGCTCCCTGCACAGGGCCACCATGAGCCTAGAGCCGGCTTTGAAACCCCCTGTAACCTAGAGTCACTGAACTGCGCCAAAACATAAATTCATTTATACCTCTTCTACAGTAATTTGCGGTTTCCTAAAGTTATAAATATCAGCAGTTATTTTACTTGCTTTTTTTTACGCTAGTGAGGATGAATTTCTAAGACGGCCTCCTCGTTATACGCGCAGATCTCAAAAGCAGATGCACTAACCTACCGAGTTACGCTAGCTTTGTTAATCACCTCGCACTGCTCAGTTCTCATATGACGACGAGAGACAGCTATCCAAAGGCAGAAACAAAATGAACCATTTATATCTACCGGGTGTCATAGCTGGATGTGCGTCCAATAGTACATTCAATATTTGCCTCTATACGTAACAATTCTTCGAAGGTTCGGTGGAAAACCGACCTCATACATTCACGACCTTTTTATTTTTTTGAAACTAGATTTTGTAAAATGAAATCATTTAAGAAGGCATTATCAAGCTCTCGTAAATCTTCACTCTAATATTTTGGTATTCCTTTTATTGATAGTGTGTGCACAGCTTGTGTAAATAAAACATCGAAGCAAACAAAGACACATTATCGACAGGAACTGTTGGATTTTAGTTTGTAAAACGCCAATTGTTGAATTAAAGTGCCCTTTTAGCTTTAGAGGCAGTTGAGAGTTACAAAGGTTTTAACTATTAGGCTTTTAACGAGTGACTATAAAAATATTCATTTTACAAAAACGAAGTAAAGGTAGTTTTATTTTAAAATTAGGACAGCGTTATCTGTGTCTGTATGCATACATTTGCGGAGCTCTTCATTTGAGACATATTATCTGCTCACAGTTCGGAAAGTAAAGGGGGCAGGCACAGGATCGAAACGTTGCTCAGGATTTCAAGATCTGGCGGAGAGTGGAAACCGGGATTAGAACGCATCTCTTGGATCCACAATGTACAGTTTTAAATCTGGTCCCATTGGGTGCTCACTACGGTATGTGGGTTGTCTAAACTTGTTTCTAAAGGTACAGGCTTCTACACAGTGTGACTCAAAGTTTTGCATTTTTTTTCTCGTTACTTTACAAAATAAATATTAGACCCCCAGCAGCATATCCCATTTCGGATAAACTAAACTGGTCAACATCAGCACTCCCAATTAGAATAAATGATCAAACATGAGAAAATGTCAGCAATGATAAACAAGCAACATTTTCAAATAGGTTACGTGGTTCACTCGCCATTCAACAACTCCCCATCCCCCGCCTTCACCATAGATCGTTTTGGGAGACACTAATATTTTGGGACAACCATACAACAGAGTCTCTCTCCTTCACCTAATGCATGACAACAGTTTCAGGATACAATGGGCTGTACCATCACCTTCAGACCTTGCCAAGGGTAAGCAGCGACTGCAGCTGTTAAGACTGGGAAAGACCGGAAGACAAACGAGCCCGAAAGCACGGTGAGCGTAAGGGAAGCAGGAAATAACGCCACAAGCTGGCCGCCGGCATAGACAACAAGCGCAAAAAAGAAAAGCACGGCCCGTGGCAGCTAAAGTTAAAGCGATGCTGTGGGCACCACTCAAAGGGGTGTCACTGGCACGCGGCCGGAAGTCCATGTATGGTGTTTAACTTGCGGGAGCTGGCAGGCGCCATATGGCAAGGCAATCGCCACACGTGCACACGTTGCCATTGAAGGCAATGGAACGCGTGCACGTTTTAGCCTGAAAAAGGCAATCCATGGCAATAGGTCTCTTTCCTATGCAGTGCATGCGCGCTGCATAGGCGAGACCTAACAATCAGTCTTCACTGTTCAAGCACTGCGCTCGTGCTTGTGGCGCACTACTGCTCACTCCCGCAAGGTGGATGCCGCCACAAGCACAAGTGCAGTGCTTGAAAAGTGAAGACCGATGGCTGAAAGGCCCTCCTAGAGCTGCGCATGCATGCTGCATAGGCGAGACCTAAAAATGAAGCAGTGATTACTATGTGCAGCCATACTTTGAATTATACCTAAGAGCTAGGATACAGGTTAAACAGGGACCAAGATAAACACTGCTATGGTACAGAATTATTGAACAAAAGAACATTGGTGTGCACATCACCGTAAATACACCTGCACACGTTTCCACATGCCTACGGCTAAATTTACAACATTATGAGGCTAAAATGAAAATGTGGACTGATAAAGTAACTTAGGTGTGCAGATCACCGTAAAAGAAAATACTGCTCAAGTCTTCTGAAATGAAGTAGAAGAACACGATAAATGCGTTCTCTGTAAGGTGTGCATATCACCGAAAGTAGTGCCTGCAGCGCCTTGAAACAGTCCGTTCAGGTGAAACCTCTTTCAACATTATGAAGGGTGTGCCGATCTCCGATAGCGCAGCAATCCCCACAGAGAACTTCGGCCAACATCAAAAAGCTGTGCCAATCACCATCGGCACCACTCCCCGGATGCAACTTCTGCCAAAGCTGGGTATCAAGACAGCAAAACCGCTTTTCCAGCCCACACAAAATGGCATTATGTGTGTTTTGGTGCTCCTCAACCCTGAATGCACTGCAATCTTCCTGGGCGACATGACACTGCATTCCAGTGATTCTCCTCCCTGATTGCACACCATTCCTCCTACCCACAAAGCTATGCTGCTGATGAAACCGACAATCTGAAACGGCATGATGTTCTACTGCTTTTGCCAATGGAAAGCCCTCAAGCAGGGGTCCCAATGGTGAGCAGAGGTGCTTTAAAACAAATACACAAATACTTGCCTACTCCATGGCAATCCGTAGCAAACACATAGACTCCAGCAAACAAATAGACTCTGTATAGATAGCATAGACTTATAAATAGTTATCACCTCCGCATTCCCATAAATCCTCATAATTGAAGTGGTCGAAAAGCAAGACCACCCAGGTTGTGACCTCCTCCCCTAGGCATGAGTTCAAGTCATCACCCAAATGTTTTGATGGAAAGATACACCAATACTCCAATAGATGTACTTCATTGGCAAAGCTTTATTGGAGAAACAACCCGGCATTAGTCCTCTCCAAGATGCCACGCTCAACGGGCACTATGGAATTCTCTTCGTCTTACAATCTACTACAGAACAATTAAGATGGAAGATATGCAAATACACTGACATCATAATAATATTCCCTTGGCTGAGCATCTGGGAATGACCAAGGCCTGGGAGAGCCTGGTCAACCATTTCTACTAGCCCAAGATGTCTGAGAAGGTGATGGAGTTATGTCGCTCCTGTGTGACCTGCCAAGCCAGTGTCAAGGCAGGAGGCAAAGCCTGATACCACTGCCAGTGGTGGGGACACCTGAGAGGGTAGAGATTGGCATTGTTGGCCCCATGGACCATCCCACAGTTTCAGGAAATAGGTTCATCCTAGTAGTAGTGGGCCATGCCACTAGACATCCCAAAGCCATTCCTCTTAGGCCAGTCACTGATCTGAATTATCTTTCTTGTAAAATGTGCTCTCTAGTGCAGTGCTTCATAAGTACAGTGTTCCTCCTTGTGCTCTGCTATGCACTGTGCTGTCTTGTACAGTGTGCTCTCTAGTGCATTGCTCCATACAGTGCAGTGTTCTTGCTACTGCTATCTTATGCACTGTCTTGTCTTGTACAGTGTGCCCTCTAGGGCAATATTCCATACAGTGCAGTGTTCTTGATCGTGCTGTCTTGTGCACTGTACTGTCTTGTCCAGTGTTCCATAGAATACAGTGTTCTTGCTAGTTTCAGTGTCTTGTGCAGTGTGCTCTCTAGTGCTGCATTCCATAAGTACATTGCTCCTGCTCGTGCTGTTGTATGCAGTGTGCTGTCATTTAAAGAGCGCGCTCTAGGGTATTGTTTCAATTAGTTCCGTGTTCTTGTTAATGCTGTCTTCTTTGGAGTATTATATAGAGCAAACGACACCCAAAGGTATCGGGTATCAGAGCTCTTTACATGAGCACCAGTTGCCCACACAAGGACACATTTATTTTTGTTAGGCACAGGGTCGAATAAGTGATTTAGCCAGAATCACAGGATTTTGAGCTTCATTGCCAAGACTTGAACCCGGTTCCCCAGATTTGAGATCCACCGCCCTAGCCGTTAGGATATAATTGTGCACTGCACTGTCTTGTACAGTGTGCTCTCTAGTACAGTGTTCCTGCTCGCGCTGTCTTCTGCATTGTACTGTCATGGGCAGTGCGCTCTTAGAGCAGTGTTGCAAACAGTACTGTGTTCTTGCTAGTAGTATCTTGTGCACTTTACTCTCTCTGTACAGTGGTCCCTCCAGTACATTGTTCCATGTGGTGCAGTGATTTTGGAAGCAATGCAGGGTGCGGTGTCCTCTCTAAGCGGGTCATGCAGCAGCAGCTCAGTGACAATCATCCAGACGGTGTTGGTGAGACCAAGGCTTACAGTGCAGGGCAACGGTGCTCGATGCAGTGCTGTCAGGTTGCAGTGCAGGCAACAGAGCCAGTTAGTGTGAGCTGGTGTCGGTTGGCCTAGATAGCTATGTGGAACAAGGCGTGCGTCATGAAACTTATGAGTGGTGCCCCCAGCCACGATGCGGTCATGGGTGTCGAAGCCAACAGCAGCAACAGTGTTGGTGAGACCAGGATGGCGAAGTGAAGCGTGGCAGTGTGGAGTGTGGTAATCAGGTCACAGTGCAAGCAGCAGCTTGGTGGTGGCCGTGCCTGTCGCCAGTGAGACCAGGGTTGTGTTGTGAGATGTAGATGGTGCGGTCTGTGGTGCCATCCTTCTCTGTGGCAACTGAAACATTGGTTCCAGGAGTGGTACCCAGAGGTTGGTGAAGTCTTTGATGTCCCAGAGACTTCAAACAGGAGGCCAGCTCTACTTCATGCCCTTGGCGATACTCATTAAAGAAGTTGCAGAAAGTTCAGTCCAGTCCTTTCACTGCCCAAGACAGAAGCAGCCACTGCAAGCCAACACAGCAAAGTGGTAGTTCCTCCTCACAGCTTCTCCAGTTCTTCTTCAGGGACCAAAAGAGTTCTAAAGTTTAGGAGTTTCTGCCCCATTTTTTATAACTCAAAATCCTTAATTCTCTGGAGGCAGAGAGTTTCATTGCCCAGCGAGAACCAGTTCTGCCCTCTCTGGAGCGGTTTCCTGGCAGTAGGTAGAGAGAGCACTGTCAGAGGTGAGGTTCCGTGACAATTGTAAGTGATGTTTTCGACTCGCACGAATATGGTCGAGTCTAGTATCTACAAACCGCAAATGACGAGTTTAGTGGGTGTACGCGTTTTCGCTGTGCTAGCCTAAACCGTTCGTCTGTTTCGTGGGTTTCTCCATCTGAACCCACGGGTTCCATCTTAGGTACGGCATCCATTTTGTCTCTTGCCCTCAAGTAGCCAGCGAACGGACGCTGTTCGCTTCGCGACCCTGGGATTCCCAAGACTCTTGCGGAAGACACGTTTCCTTTGAAAGTGTCTTTATGATGAGGGGGATGGCACTGTAAGGCAGATGGCCCCGCTCGAGGCTCATCTTGCCGTGCCGGTCTACTGTCTTAGTTGTGCATCTCATTAGGCACGTCCCCTTTGATGCCTGCAGCTCGTGTTTCCCGATACCACCCCTTTTACACCCTTTTCGTTCTGCTCATTGTATTTGTCTTCCTCTGCACCTGTTTCTGCCTCTTCCTCGATTTGTTTACTGCTGGTTGGAATGTACTTATGGTGAGAAGAGGTGCTTTTACAGTTGGGAACTACCAAATGCCACTGTACTTATGTTCCGGGCCCTGAATACATGAAAGCGATCCCCTATGGTCTTTACGATGGGAACCAAGTTGTAAACCTTTGTGTATCATGCTAACCTATGAGAGAAAACTGTATAAAAGGAGCGATCCACAGTTGCAAATCGAATCAGGCTCCACGAACCTACACTTGTTGTACATCTTGTGACTTCTGTTCCCTGCAGTAATAAACCTCGAATCTTTGACGCCGAAGGAAGTGTCCCGTGTCTCTGTTATTGGTACGCCGAACAGGTTACCCATGAAGGTTTTAGGTGTTATCCCTGGCACCGCTGGGTCTTAGAAAACCCAGTCCTTCAGAGGCAGACCAGGCATATTCAGGGGAAAGGAAATCCCCTTCCCCTACTCTAAATGCAGCACTGGTCTAGTCAGCCCAGCCCAGACCCATCCAAACTCTCTGGAGCCACTGCTTCTCCCCAGCCCCAGTCACCCCAAAGCCAGCAGAGGCACACTGGATGGCTAGGCAAGAAAACACCTAATTTCTAAAAGTGGTATTTTCAAACACAGAATGTAAAAATCATCCTCACTAAAAGATGCATTTTAATATTCTGAATTCAGGCATACTAAACTGTATTTTTCTACATTGTTCCAAGGGGGTAGTTATGTTTATAAGATGTTATAAATAAACTCCCCATTCTATCCTATGGGAACAGGTATCCTTGCAATAGTGAAAAAATGAAATTGACAGTATTTCACTATCCAGACATGCCACATACACCAGGGCATGTCATCCCTTACATATACACTGCACCCTGCCCACAGGGGTACCTTGGGCCTACCTTAGGGGTGACTAATATGTAAGAAAAGAAAATGGTAGGGCCTAGCAAATCAGTGCATTTGCCAAGTCGGCATCGCATTACTAGGCTGCACACAGATATTGCAGTGGCAGATCTGAGGTACCTTTACAGGCTGGTTATGTGGGGGGCACAATCAGTGTTGTAGGTCCACTAGCAGCATTTGATTTACAGGCGCTGGGCACACACAGTGCACGGTACCAAGGACTGACTAGCAAATCAAATATGTCAATCATGGAAACACCAATCCACGATTACAATTACCAACAGATTCACTTTCACTTTAACACTGAACAGCAGTGAGAAAGTGCGCAGATACACTAAACCATTAAAAATGCAATCCTAACCGGTAATCGCGTGGAAATTATGCTCCCAATTACGAGTCTCGGTTCAGTTAGTGCTGGAATCATAAGCACTAACTGAACCGAGACTCGTAATTGGGAGCATAATTTCCCAGCGAGTACCAGTTAGTATTACATTTTTAATTAGAGCAGGGGACCCCCAGAATGAACTTGATCCTGGTACTCCTAGATTTATTTTAACCCACACCTACAAGTCTACGCTATACTGGCCCCACACCCGCATTTCACCTGACGGCAGTTGGATAGAAGATCTCCACCAAAGAGCCCCTCTTTGAGGTGTCACCCGTTGGGTATTGCACCGCCGACCCAAAGAGGAGCAGCCCCAATGATGAAGCATGACACCTGAAAGGGTGTGTGAAGGCATTACATTCAACAAAATGGATGCCCAATTGTAGGACTCCACGAGACCCTACAACATCCTACACACTTCAGTGACACATACATTCCTGTAGCTTGAGGAACAGCCCGGCCTTCTTTGTTCTCACTCATACTTTAGGGCACTTGCTGTGGTTGGTCCTATCACTCATTAGGAGTGGATATCGCCCTTATCAAAAAGACCTCTCCCTCTTGTTATAAACTCCTATGGCAGGCCTTTACAATCCTGGAGGCAGAGTGCTTGGTTTTATGTGAGAGGGTGCCCGAGCATGAGCTGAGCCCCTCTGCACCTTTTGGAACCATATCCTTATAGCTGTTCTATGATATAGCCATACCATTTACTCTTAAGTGCATTATAAACCTCGCTGATAATACTAACTTCGGTTTGGCTTTATCAAAACATATCGTGTAACGTGTCAAACACTTTGGAATACTACCGCGCCGCCAATTGTGGTGGCGGGGGTAGCATTCCATCCTTCTAGAGGGAAAAGACATGTATGTTACTGCTTTACCTGGTTAAAGTTAAACAGAGCCTCAGCATCACAAAATGGATGCTGCTGTTACAGACACGAGTCTGACCTCCTGCAGCTGGGGGAAACTCAAGCAAGGGAGGCCTGGACAATAGGTTTCCTGTCGTGTAGTATATTGGGGCAAGGTGGGTTGAATGGAAAGATGCTTTTCCAGACACTGCCTGGGGCACACAAGGTGCTCCATGCATATCCCGGTTCAAACCATTTGCTGGGGCACTCCAGTCCCGCTATGGCACGAAACTGGACAAATGGAAAGAGGTGTAAACACCCCCTTCTCAGGCCCACCCATAAGAGGGACTTAGCAAGTAATCCAGCCCCTAAAATCAGTATAAAGATAGGAACTGTGTCTAGAGACATTAGATTATCCTGGAACGAAACTCTGAAACAAAACTCTTGGACCTTCAACATTCAATACCGACTAGAAGACTGAAGACATCTCCCTTGTGGTCAAGGAGTGACCACCCTGTGCAAACAGACACCACCAGTAACTTGCCGGTCTGCTTTGTCGATGCTCCTGATGGATCCCGAAGACTCAGCGACTCAGGAACTCAAAATAGATGCTGCTGCCACAGACACGAGTCTGATCTCCTGCAGCTGTGGGAAACTCCAGCAAGGGAGGCCTGGACAATAGGTTTCCTGTCGAGGGAGATGCTAGCACCTCCCCAGACAGCCTGTAGTGTATTGGGGCAGGGTGTGTTGAATGGAAAGAGGTTTTTCCAGACACTGCCTGGGGCACGCAATGTGTTCCATGCATAGCCCTGTGCAAACCAGTTGCTGGGGCACTCTAGCCCCCGCTCTGGTACGAAACTGGACAAAGCGAAAGGGGTGTAACCACTCCCTTCTTAGGTCCATCCCGAAGACTCAGCGACTCAAGAACTGGACTCTCAAACTTCTCTGACTTCCACCCACATCCACAGCAAAGCTGAGACCCATGGCGGACACGAGAGATGTGGAACTGGACACCCTGGACATTCTGTATTTTGCTAACAGTGCAACTACCGAGCAACCCTTGCAGTTGTGCATTGGGGTATGAGAAGCCCCAGACCCAAGCGCCATTTGCACCGAAGTTCAGCCCTCCACACTCCACAAATACTGCATGGGGGCCGCTCTTGCATTTCAGCTCAACTCGTCTTCCTAGTTGCTAGCCCGTTGGCTTGTGAGCCCTCTGAAGACGAACCTTTGAATCTAAGCTGCTTTCTTGGTTGCTCCAGGCTTGCTCCAGCTTCCCTACAAAGGAGAAGCTCCCCAGACCTTGCTGGTCTGACCTGAAGCCAATCTTAACTTCCTGCGTGGATTGCGTTTGCCAAGGTATGTTGGGTCCAGTCTGGATACCGACACCGCAGTCAACTAAATACTTTGTGGGACAGTCTGGATCCAGATCCTGGTTGTCGTCAACAGCTCCTGGTCCTCGTGACTGCAGAGACAAGCTTCACCTCTTTACCCAATTGCATCACAACATCGCCTAGTTCCTTCCTGGTTCCTTCCTGGTTACTGGCTAGTGACCCAGACTCTGTCCCCTCTGCTTTTATGTTTTTCAGTTCTTCGATCCACCCTTGGATCTACCCGGACACACTTCCTTTGGCCGCCTGCAGCACTTCTTTTGCAGATCTCCATTGAAAGCATTGACAAAACCCGACATTAAAAGACACCTATGCCCCCGGCTTCCCTGGGTGAGGCAACTCAAGTACTCTGGTGCTCCCGTGGGTATTGACTATCCAAGTGTCCTAGTTTAAAGGGGTTTTGTCATAGTCCATCTGGAAATGCCCTAAATCCGTAACCTTGTAACTTCTTTCTTTAAGGCCCCTAGGGCAGAACAGTATTTGTGCAAATTGTAGTATGCTTTATGAGTAACTTGTGATGTATTTCGATCTCTGACCTAATAAAGAGTTCAGAGGGGTTGTGTTAGAAATAAATACATATATATTTGATATATACCTTGTGTGGTGTCCTTTCATTTGATACTCAAGGGATTATAATTGGTAAAACAGCTTGCTTTACATGCTCTCTGAAGTTTTAGCCTAACACTGCTGGTCCATGCTACCACTAGGATAGCTTGTCTATAAGGTTGACTTTATAACCACCATCAATAAGGGTCGTTTAGACTGGTGCAAAGTGCCCACTAGAATAGTGGACATCATATGCCAGGCTAACTTCTCACATTGGTGGCAGCGGTGGGATAAGAGCTTGCTGTTCTTTTACCATATAATCTTAAGATATAATTTGAACGATCACATTAAGGTACCAGTAGGTACATATAAATCAAGTTCTTCTAATACTTTAAGTTCTACTGAGCTTAGCAGTTGTAGAGGAAAGGGCATAGCACACCTTGACTACAACTCCTAGAGAGGTTCTAGTACGAAACCATTCAGTGTAGGTAGGTGCACACACCACACCTCACTAGAAAATGTCCTTGGAAGCAGGCCCTAGTGGACCTCTTCAAGAAGACACCCAGAGGGTGCCCTCTAAGTATGACTCATTCACTTTTAATGAGCGTAGAAGCCTGTGCGCATTCAGAAAATTGAGACAAGGACAGAGTCCAACCTTCAATCACTTGGTAGATATCTTAGTGGCTCATGATACAGAAAATGCATCGGTAGGGTGACTGTGGCAGAGTTTCCCCGACCCGCTTGTTCACCAGAGGTGCCTAAATCATGTTTTATGCTGTGCCTGAGTAATTTTAAAAACGTTTTATTCTGTTGCTTATTTTACAATTTAATTTGGAAACTGATTTAAAAGTTTATGTGTGCTAGCTTGTACTGCGCTATATCGAGTTGCGCTGCTGCAAATTACCTTCTCCCTAACCTGAACTGAGAGGGGGGGACAGTACCTTCAGGGCAGCTGAGGAAGCCTGGGCTCGATCACCACTCCGGTCCGCCCCGGTCCGACGCGGTAGCCAGTACCGTTGCGCGGAGGGCGGGTCAGGGATAGCCAGGCACTTCCTGTTTCTCACTGGAGCGGTTAGAGCTCTAGCTGTGCATTTCCAGGGCTATTTAGCCCTCGCCTATTCTCGAGCGTGCAGCGTTCGCTCGCAGGAGAGACGAAGACACGCCAAAGAGTAGTCAAAGAGTAGCCTGTCTGTGCCCGTCCGTGACTGGACGTGGCTAGGGGCTATGGACGCTGCTCAAGTTAGCACTGACTCCATGGTGGACCGCCGAATCAGGTACACAGCCCAAGCCCTTAGAATCCTGCAACCTTTTCCCTTAATGGGTTGTGTTCGTGATTCCTGGCCATGCCCAGAAGGCCCTTTTTCGTGTATTCACTGCTGGTTTCAGACATCTCATGTTGCTACCCTATCTGGTTGTAACATAGGGGGGACTATAGTTCAAAATGGTTTGAAATGTTTTTTACTTAACATTCGTTCCCTGCCCAAGCATCATTGTGAGCTCTGGGACATCATCACTGTGGTAAAACCTCAGGTCTGCTTCCTAACTGAAACCTGGTTAAAACCGCATACGGTCCCTGCCATCACCTTGGGGATCCCTGCTGGATATAAAATCTCTAGGCTTGACCGTCCGACTAAAACTGGGAGCGGCATTGCCATAGTATACGAAGAAGGACTGAAGGTTTCTATAATCGAACAAAGAAGTTGCTCCTTGATGGGAGTGTTGATCTTCAAGGTTAGCTCAGCTTCCAAAGCTCATTGGAAGGGAACACTAGTCTATCGCCCTCCAGGGCTGAGCACGGGCTTTACTCTATCTCTGACCGAACTCTTGGCCCCGTATTTTAAAGCTAATGAAGATTTCCTTCTTTTGGGGATTTTAATATCCATTTAGATTTTCCTAACCTCCCTGAGACGCTGTCTTTGCTTTCTGACCTTGGCTTGCTCTCTTAGGACTCCAAATACAGAACAGTGGCCCTACACACAAAGGAGGCCACACTCTGGACCTAATTTTCTCTAATTGTCCCAAAATATTGTGTCGACCTTCGACCCGAGTAAACTGGTCACATCACTTCATGGTTGAATTTTCCCTCCTTGGCCTGCACAAACCTAATAAACAGCCTGTTCCTCCGCCCCAGTGGCGTAGACAGTGGCATAAGGTGACACTGGACAATTTACAGAAAGTATATGTAGAACCCACCATCTTAGCTGAAGACAATGTGGAGTCCGCCCTAGTTAAGTTCAACACTACCCTTATTGAGGCAGTCAATTTGTTGGCTCCAATGAATTTGCATAAACAGTGACTTTCATCCAAGCAGGAGATTTGGTACACTGATCAACTTAGATTGGAGAAACAGGGATGTAGGAAACTTGAAAAAGCTTGGAGAAAAAACTACTCTGAGGAAGGTAGGAAGGAATACTTTGCTGCCTTATCCTCATATCATAAAAACATAAGGTTAGCTAGGAAAACCTGCCTTACTTCGCAATTAGCAGAAGCGGGCAACTCCTCCAAAGAACTCTAAAGGATTTTACAGACTTTTGTGAAACCTATAGCCTGTGAGAGCCCGGACGACTCCTCTCAATCCCTGTGCGATGATATCTCCTCATTCTTTAAAAACAACATAGAGTTGATCTATGATAAAATAACAAAAGTTACAAACCTCAAAGGTTGCGCCAAGAGTACCCCTCCCTTGTCACGTACATATAATGGAGGCACACTCACTGTCTTTCTGGAGGTCAGTCAAGGTGATATCTATTCTTTGATAAGTCACATCAAAACAGGGTCCCCTTTAGATTTCCTGCCCGCCAAGATGGTGGCCTCTCTAGGCAACTTACTTTTCCCCATGATCCAGACGGTGATTAATCTCTCACTTAATGAAGGACAAGTACCCCAAGAATGGAAAAAAGCTGTAGTGAATCTTATCCGTAAGAACTCGGCCTTACCCTGGACAGACCTATCCAACCTCCGCCCCATTTCCATTCTGCCGTATTTGAGCAAGATAACCGAGAAGCATGTGAATACCCATTTGTCTAATTTCATCGAGGCGTAGGGAGGGCTGGACCACACGCAATCAGGTTTCAGACCCAACTACAGCACAGAATCAGCTGTCCTCTCTGTGACAGATACCATGAGGATGGCACAGGATAGAGGAGGCTCAATGATTCTGGTGCTGTTGGACCTGTCGGCAGCCTTCGACACGGTATCACATGATATTCTTCTTGGTCGTCTGCAGGAGGTGGGGATAGGAGGTCGGGCTCTGTCCTAGTTTGAGAGTTTTCTCTCAGGCCGCTCACAAAGTGTCAGTTTGGGCTACCATCGTTCCATCTCTAGGGAACTCACCAAGGGGGTTCCACAGGCTCATGCCTAAGCCCCACATTATTTAATGTGTATGTGGCCCCCTTGGCTGACATTGTGAGAGCATATGGATTCATTCCAGTGTCGTATGCTGACGACACCCAGCTCCTGTTTCCATTCTAGACCCTTACTCCTGCTACCAAACACGCTTTTGCTGAAGGAATGAGAGCGGAGTCTGAATGGATGGCCTCCAAATGCCTACAATGTAATGAGGGCAAGACCGATGTCATGCTTTTTGGGGAGGCCCCCCTCCTATGGTCACCGGACTGGTGGCCTTTGGACTTGGGACCCGTCCCCTGTCCTAAACAGGCAGTGAAGAATCTAGGCGTGCGACTGGACCAGGGACTATTGCTAAAAGAACACGCAAATCAGGTGACAGGATCCTGTTTTCGGGTAATTGGACTCCTGAAACGCGTATTTCCATTCCTGTCGGACATTTACAGAAAGACCCTTGTCCAGGCCCTTGTAATCAGTCGGTTAGACTATTCTAATGGTCTTTTTTTATCTGCTAATGAGGATGTGCTTAGCAGACTGCAAGTTGCCCAAAATACTGCGGCAAGGCTGGTCCTTAATGTCCCGCCTAGAATTCCCTATCGCCCTCTTCTGGAAAAACTCCACTGGCTGCCCATCTGCCAGCGGGTTAAATTGAAAATGTGTTGTGTCATACATAAAAGCCTCTCTGGCATAGGCCCTCAATATCTGGTCGAAGAATTCAGCACATATAAACCTGGACGGTCCCTTCGATCCAGCAACCAATTATTGCTACAGGTTCCCTTAATCAGAAAGGCAAGGCAGGGTGGCCTTGCACTTTCGTATATGGGCCCTACCCTCTGGAACAAACTTCCCTTCAGTCTGAGACAAACTGCTAACTATTCTGTGATTAGGAAAACACTAAAAACACACTTGTTTCTGATGACATAAACCCTTGTGCCTCCCTAAAGCCCTTTTTATGAACTTACGGAAAACCAAGCGCGGAGATACCCTTCCGGGGGTCGAATCCTGCGCTATATAAGCATATAAATAAATAAATAATAAATCAGAAATAGATAACCAAGTTAGTAAAGGGGGGGCCATCCATCCACCGAGGAGTATGTTGGGGAAGATCCTGCACTATTTGATGAGGAGGTGGATGCTGAACAGGATGAGGTTGATGAACCTATCCTGGGCAACACAGGACTATCTGGGGGTAGAGAGGGCCTTGGTAGGCCCCCTCCTACCTTTCCAAGTAGGCCTACCAGGAGACACAGAAGGCACAGGTCACTGTCCAGTGGCTCTGAGCATTCTGATGACTCAGTAGGGTCTGATGCCTTTGCTCTAAGGAGAATGACTTACCCTCAGAGGAGAGAGCAAAAGGCTAGGACGAAGGAAGTAAATCTTAGAAGCAAGAAATTGCCCTTGCAAGAGACCCTGGCTCTTGCAAGAGAGAAAAAGTTAAGTGGGTTAGAACCCACTGGTGGCAGCAATATACCTAGAGATAAGGAAAGGTCTCATGACCATAGACACCTGAATATGATTGTCCCTCCCTATCAGGTTGGGGATGACATTTACAATGGATAACTGCTTTGGTGAGGGCTTGCAAAGTACAGCAGGTCCCCCAATATCAGTGGGCAGCAATCCTATGGCTCTCCTTTGCAGACAAAGGTAGTGATAAGCTCCTGACAGTAAGTGAACAGGATGCTGACAACTACTATGTCCTGAAGAGTGCTCTGATAGATGGGTGTGGCCTACCACTGAGCAGTACAGGTTGCTGTTCAGAAACACCCATAAGACACAGACGTAGGACTGGACTGACTTTGTAGATTGTGCTGCTAAGGCTCTGGAAGGCTGGTTACTGGGCAGTAAGGTTAATGACTATACTGGATTGTATAATTTGATCATGAGAGAACAAATACTTAACAACTGCCAGAACCAGTTATTGCATCAACACCGAATTGACTCTGATCTGACCTCTCCCCAAGAATTGGGAAATAAGGCAGACAAGTGGGTCAGAACCAGGGTGAAGCAGAAGGTACAGAACCAAGGTGGTGATCAGAAGAAGCAAGACCAAAAGGGTAGGGAGAAAGCAAAAGGCCAGAAGTCTTCTCAAGGTCCCCAAAAAGATTCTAATGGTGGGGGTTCCCAACCTGCAAAATAGAAAGAAGGTCCTAAAAAACCATGCTGCAAAGTATGTAAGGTAAATACTCACTGGACCAGTGATTGCACCAAGAAGGAGGCAGATCCAACCACCATTGCCCCTAAGGCAACTGTTACCCCTAGTACAGCTAATAGTGGTGGTTCTCAACAGAAGGGTGTAGTAGGGTTGACCCTGGGAACTGAGATGGATTCTGGCCTAGTCAGAATACCAACTCAAGCTGTTCTTGTCTGTGATGTGGATATGGCTATGTCCTCTACTGTGAGCCTGAGTAATTTGGGCAAGTACAGACAGACTCCTTTAATTAATAACAAAGTGGCTCAGGCCAACAGGGACACATGTGCCACTATGGTGACACCTAACTTTGTGGACCCTGGACAGATCATACTAGGTGACAATTACCTAGTGACCAATGCAAGCAATGTCACTACCACTCATAGTATGGCAATTGTTAATTTCTCCTGGGGAGGGGTAACTGGCCTCAAAAGAGTTGCACTTAGTTCAGCCCTCCCTGTAGAATGTTTGCTTGGCAATGACTTGGAATCTTCAGTCTGGTCTGAAGTGGAGTATAGGACTCATGTAGAAATTCTAGTTATATCCGCACATGTCCTTGCTGTGACCATGTCACAGGCCAAAAAGTGCAAAACTGAACAGGCCCGGATCCTGTGTTAATGGATCAGTTGCCTACCAAGAGAAAGAGCAGTAGCCTCAGGATGAGGATCCGCCTTCCAAGGAAGCTGAGTGTGGGACCCATGAAGGAACTGTCCTAGAAGAGCTTGAACCTGATCAGGTTGAGTTTCTTGGGACAGGGGGACCTTCAAGGGCAGATCTGAGGCAGGCGCAGTTGGACTGCCCTTCTCTTGAACCTCTCAGACAGCAGGCTGCTGCTGGGAATGCTAATGGAACTCACAGAGTGTATTGGGATGAAGGGCTCCTGTATTCAGAGGCTAGAGACCCCATGCCTGGTGCTTCCAGGAGGTTGGTCATACCTTTGGCATTCAGGGGCTTCCTTCTTACATTAGCCCATGATATTCCCTTAGCAGGACAACTTGGACAGAACAAGACTTGGGACAGACTTGTCCCTCACTTTCATTGGCCCCACATGTCATAAAACACCAAGGAGTTTTGTCGCTCCTGTGTCACCTGCCAAGCCAGTGGCAAATCACGTGGCACCACAAAGGCCCCCATAATCCCACTACCTGTGGTGGGCGTTCCCTTTGAAAGAGTTGGGATAGACATACTTGGACCAATGGATCCCCAAACAGCATCCGGGCACAGGTTTATTCTGGTGGTAGTGGATCATGCCACCAGATACCCAGAAGCTATTCCCCTAAGGACCACAACAGCACCTGTTTTGGCAGGAGCCCTCCTGGGAGTTTTCTCAAGAGTGGGGTTTCCAAAGGAGGTTGTCTCAGACAGAGGTACTAACTTTATGACTGGATATTTGACTGCTATGTGGAAAGAGTATGGAGTGAACTACAAGTTCACCACACCCTACCATCCAAAGTGCAATGGTCTAGTTGAAATAACCTTAAGGGGCATGATCAAGGGTTTAACTGAAAAGCTTAGGCGAAGATAGGACATCCTTCTGCCCTGCCTTTTGTTTGCTTACCGAGAGGTCCCACAGAAGGAGGTTGGCTATAGCCCTTTTGAACTTCTGTTTCGGCACCCTGTGAGAGGACCCCTTTGTCTTGTGAAGGAAGGATGGGAGTTACCTCTCAAAAAGCCTAAACAAGACATTGTGGATTATGTACTGGGTCTCCCCTCCAGGATGGCTGAGTAAATGAAAAAGGCATCCAAAAACCTTGAGGCTAGCCAGGAACTCCAAAAAGCCTGGCATGACCAAAAGGCTGTAATGACTGTTTACCAGCCAGGGCAGAAAGTGTGGGTGTTGGATCCAGTGACCCCAGCAGCACTCCAAGGTAAATGGTCTGGACCCCACACTGTTGTTGAACAGAAGGGAGAGGTAACATATTTGGTTGATCTTGGAACTCCCAGGAGCCCCCAAAGGGGGCTTCATGTCAACAGATTGAAACCATATGTTGACAGGGCAGACATGGGCTTGCTCATGGCTACAGATGAGGGACAGGAGGAGGAGAGTGACCCTCTCCCAGACCTGCTTTCTCAGAACCCTGATGATGGATCAGTTGATGGTGTAGCCTTGGCAGGCAGCCTCACTGATCAGCAACAGAGGGACTGCAGACAAGTTCTCTAGTCCTACAGACATATATTTTCACTGACTCCAAATCAGACTAGCTGGTGCACCCATGAGGTGGACACTGTTTACAGTCTGCCTGTGAAGAGTAAAATCTACAGGCAACCTGACCATGTCAGGGACTGTATCAGGACAGAGGTCCAAAAGATGTTGGAGTTGGGAGTAATTGAGCCCTCAGAGAGCCCTTGAGTCAGTCCTGTAGTCCTTGTGCCTAAACCTCACACCCAAGATGGCAAGAGAGAGATGAGGTTTTGCGTGGACTACAGTGGCCTCAATGCTGTCACTAGGACGGATGCCCACCCAATACCAAGAGCAGATGAGGTCATTGACAGATTGGCTTCTGCCAAGTTTTTGAGTACATTTGACTTGACAGCTGGCTACTGGCAGATCCGACTAGCTGACGATGCAAAAGCCAAAACTGCATTCTCAACCCCAGGAGGTCATTAGCAATTTGTGGTAATGCCCTTTGGTCTGAAGAATGCACCTGCCACATTCCAAATGTTGGTGAACCAAGTCCTCTCAGGTCTGGATGGCTACTGTGCAGCGTATCTTGATGACATTGCTGTCTTTAGCTCCACTTGGGAAGATCACCTGATCCACCTGAAGAATGTTTTGGAGGCCCTGCAGAAGACAGGCCTAACTATCAAGGCTACTAAGGGCCAGATAGGGCAGAGCAAGGTTGTATACCTGAACCACCTGGTAGGTGGAGGTCAGGTTCCACCATTGGAGAGCAAGATCCAGACCATAAAGGACTAGACTCCTCCCACCACCCAGACACAGGTCAGAGCTTACGTGGGCCTGTCCGGGTACTACAGGAAGTTTGTTAAGAACTATGGATCTTGAGGGAGGAGCCAAGATGGCGACCGGAGCAGACCTGTAGGCTCCCGGCTCCACCAGCCTTTTTCCTCCGCACCGATATCCTGACTTCTATCCTGGTGGTTCTTGGCGGCGGAACGTTTGTGATGCAGTGCTGACTTCATTCGTGTTTCCCCGGAATCTCGGCTTGCCCGGCGGCCGGAGATATTTGTGAAGCTGGTTGCAGCCCTGGACCCGCCTGCATTGCCGCTCGCCGCCGTGCCTCGGAGGCTTAGTGGCGGCCGGACTACCCGCTAGGCGCCGAGGACTTGAATAGTGGTGTCGTTCTCACGGGTCATAATCCTGACCGCGCTGCCTGTTGAGGTCCATCGCAAGCTGTGTCTTGAAAGTGCTTGCTGGGATGAGACGCTTTTAAGGTACGAATCTTTTGTTTGGGGCTGGAGGTGTGCGGCATGGGTCGCTCGGCCATGTCTGCTCGGCATCGGCTGCCTGCTTCCTTGTCTCGATGTGTCAGCCTGATGCGAGGCAGTTCTAGGTGGCGGGTGCTCGATTGGCATTAACTTTGGTGATATTGAGCTCTGGCTGGGCGCCCGTCCGTGCCGCACCCGTCCCAGCGACTACTCTGGACTCTCGGGACCATGGCTTTGTTTGGTGCCTCGTGGCACGGGGGAGAGCGCCCATCCCTGCCCGCGGATTGTGTTACCCCGCCTGCGCTAGGGTCCGGCTCACAAGCACCCTCCCGGGGGATCGAGAAGAAGGGGCTGCAGCCACCACTTTCTTGTGAAATTATCCTGATCGCCCTGCGCGACTTCCGAACAGAAATGTACAATGGCTACCACGTATTGGGTGAGAAATTGGACGACATGGCGTCTGATCTGGGACAGGGGCGCAATGTCTGGACCCAACAAAGCTTTGATTTGCCTCTGCCGGAGCCTCGTGGGGATACAGTGCTTCCTCCTGCCTACAGGGAAGATGTGCCTGCTTTAGACTCTACTGGCGCCCGCGACCGGCCGTCCGACAGGCCCGCCTGGGATACTTTGTTTCCCCTTCCTCCGGGGTTTGCCTCATTGTTGCTTTCAACATCGCGAGTGACTCGGGACCTGTATATGCAACTATTGTCCCCCTCGATGGCTCCTTCTTCGTGGCCTTCACTTTTATTATTGAGGAGCCCATACTCTCCGTATGTCCCGGAGGAACTTTCTATGACGGACAATGGATTTTATGGTGATTCTCGACGGCCATTTTGTGCTCCTGAGTCACTCTCATTCTCTATGTGGCCATATTGTCTCTTTGTTTCAGAGGGGGCGGGATTTCCTCGGGGAGTGTATTTGGGGATGCATCCAAGATCGGGCCAGGGCTAGGCTGCTTTTCTTTACTATCGGCTTCTTGGCTGGTTGAGACGGGGTTGGGACTGTTTTGCATCTATTTTAGACGCACACTGCGATTTGGCTTTCCACTCCTGTATCTGCATTGATGTTTGCTACTGTACTTTACATTCAGGGTGGAGGATGTATTTGTGGCTGGGGGGACCGGGAACATCTAGAATTGATCCTCCTCCCGACTCATTTGTGTTTTTTGAGAGTTGATGATTAGGAAGCTCTTTTCTCACTCTCTATATTTTGGATGTTATAGCATTCTTTTTTCTTTTCTTTCTTTACTTTCCTTTCTTCCTTCTTCTCGCTATATTTTGGGTTTATTGGGCGACAGACACACTGCTGGGGTGGGGGCAGGCCGTAGCCTCTGCATGCGTGTAGGGTGGGGAGTTAGAAGTTTAGTTTCTAGTTTTAGTTTCTATGGTGCCTCATTTTTTCTCTTCACTTTTGTTTTTCCTCTTTCTTCTGTCTGGGTCCGTGTCTAGGCCTACTAGGGGATGGGTGGCGGCGAACACTGGGTGGGATGTTAGGACTGATACCCTTGTTGCATATACTTCTAGCTGCCATGCTGCCTGGGTGGGGACTTGACTGTTGGGTTGTTATACTGCGTGGTGAATTGTAGCGAATGTCATGTTCCACCTGCACGGACTCTGCCTTCCTCGCCTACTATTTCTCTTTTATGATTAAGAAAAAGTACAAATTGAATTTAATAGCTGCAAGGAAAATTTAAAATTAACCTTCATTGATCCTGGGACATGGTATCACAGCTTTTTACAGTGTAACTCTTAAATACCTGCTGATGGTAATGATGTATTACTGTGTCGCCGTATTGCATGCACTGGTGCTTCATGAGTATCTGTGGCCGGCCTGGTGGTTGTGGGCCCGTATTTGTTCTTTTCTTGATGCACAATAAAGGTTTTCAAAAATTAAAAAAAAAAAAAAAAAAAAAAGAACTATGGATCCATTGTAACTCCCCTTAATGACTTAACTTACAAGAAAATGCCAAAGAAAGTTCAGTGGACAGTAAGCTGTCAAAAGGCATTTGATGACCTGAAGCAGGCCATGTGCACTGCACCTATTCTGCAAAGTCCAGACTACTCCAAGAATTCATTGTTCAAACAGATGCTTCTGAATTGGGTGTGGGTGCAGTTCTTTTACAATTGAATAAGGATGGTCAAGACCAGCCAATAGCTTTTATTAGCAGAAGGCTGACCACTAGAGAGAAACGTTGGTCAGCTATTGAGAGGGAGGCCTTTGCTGTGGTTTGGGCCCTGAAGAAGCTGAGGCAATACTTGTTTGGTACTCACTTCAAGATTCAGACAAACCATAAGCCCCTCTTGTGGCTAAATCAGATGAAGGGTGAAACTCCCAAACTGCATAGGTGTTCCATTTCCCTAAAGGGGATGGACTTTACAGTGGAACATAGACCTGGGACTGACCATGCCAATGCAGATGGACTCTCCAGATATTTCCACTTAGAACATGAAGACTCAACTGGTCAAGGTTAGTTTAATGTCCCTACATTTGGGGGGGCGGGTTGTTTAGGAGAGTAGGGTCTGCTTCCTATGGTCACCCCCACTTTTTGCTGCGATTCTCTGGTTTTTCGACTTTAGTGTGGCTGTGGGCCTGCTAATCAGACCGACATCACAGCTGTTCTCTCTCTAAATTGATACCATGTACTTTAGGTACATACCTGATTGGATATTGGGTCACCTTTGTGAGCCCCAGTATAGTGTACCATAGGTACCCAGGGCATAGGTGCATCCAATGCCTATCAGGGGCTGCAGCAGGTATTATGCCACCCCTGGCTGGCCATCTAAACTGACACCGCAGGCTTATCACTCAGCTTAGGTAAGGTGGTGTAATCACCCCTTACTTAGATATAGTATATCTATATCTACCTTATATATAGACACATAATAATCTATGGCAGGCCTTAACAATCCTGGAGGCAGAGTGCTTGGTTTTATGTGAGAGGGTGCCCTAGCATGAGCTGAGCCCCTCTGCAGCTTTCAGAACCATGTCCTTATAGCTGTTCTATGATATAGCCGTACCATATAATCTTAAATGCATGATAATCCTCGCGGTTAATGCTAACTTTGGTTGGCCGGGGCGGAAAATGTTTAATATGGTGGCGGTGTCTATTAGACACTGCCAGCCATGTTACAATGGGCTTTGGTAGATGTCTCGCCGCCACGGAAAGGCATGCGGTCTTCACTCTGGGGGCCCGCAGGGGGCCCCCAGAGTGAAGTAGAGAGGACGGGGGTGCACACGGGGGGTACCTGTGGTACTCCCTGCATTTGCATAATCAAAGCGGCAGGCACCGCGCGGTGCCTGCTGCTTTGATTATGCAAATGCTGAAATGCTTTTTTAGCATTGTGGCGGGCAGTGCAGAGAGCACCGCCTACCATAATGCTAAAAATACAGGATGTGCCTGCCACTGTGGCGGGCACATCCTAATACTCCCCACGGGACCCCCGCCCTTATGGCAGGCGGTCCCGATTACCACGAGGATAGCAGGCGGGCAAAGTCCGCCCGTTATCCTAATGACCCCCTTAGTCTTTTTTTGTCATTTGGGAAGATTAAAGCTCGCGGTTGGAAGCTACTTCGCGTCAGAGAAGGTAAGAGTTTTATTCTTTATTTGAACTATTTTAAGTATGTTTCGATGGTAGTAGTTTCTTATTTAGGGTGTGTGGACTTGTGTATTAAGAGTTAGGATGTTTGTAGTTGGTCATTTACGTTTTAATTTTTCTCTGTGTTTTCTCGATTTACTGCCTAGTTGGAGTTATTGTGTTTGTGTGTATTTAGTTACTTTTTGTTTTCAATATGTATGTAGTGTTGATTAATAATGTATAGTTTTACGTTTTCTGTCGGTGGGAATGTTTATTTTTTTTATTCTCGGTTTTTGAATACAGCCTTTTCGTTTCCGGGAACGTTTTTTTATTTAAAGGAAGTGTATTTTAGTCTGTTTCAACTAATATTTATTTTACACTTCCTTTATTATTCAGGTTTCCTGGAGCGTTTTTTATTCTTTTTTAACCTTTTCGGGTTTTTGATGGATTCTGGATTATCGATTTTTTGGGATGTTCGATGGATTTGGCACAGTTGTATTTTTGCATTTTGTTGGGGTTTTTTTTCATGTGGATTTATTATTACCTGGATTATTTTGGACCAGTTGGATTTGCTATTTACGTTGCTGTGAAAGGTAGGTGATTTTATAATAATTTTATTGTGGGTTGGGAAATGTCCTATTTTTATACAGTTGTTGTTTAGTTACATATTTATTTTGCCTACATATTGTAAGATATTTAAATGTATTAGACAAAATAAATGTGTAATTTTTGTAAAGGAAATGTGTGTGTTTATATTTTAGGGACATTTAGGCTTATTTTTAGTTTATATGGTTTGTATTGTTAGATTAGTGTTTTGGCAATAATTTTTAAGTATTCTAGTCCTTTTGTTGTAGGATAAGGTTGTACTTGTTGTTGTAAATATTGGTACATTTGGGCAGTTTGTTGTGATAGTTTAGGTTTTAATTGTAAGACAGATTGCTCCATTCTTAATTCTTGAAAACTTTGTTCTTTTTGTACTGCCATTAGGAGTTTGTGTAGTGTAGGAGTTATTCGGCCAGTTGAAGACAGGAAGACATTATGCCAACCCTCCCCTGCGTTGTTTGTTTTGGCTTCTTGCTTTAGGGGTTGGTCGATATACATTCCAACAAAGTATTTGGAACTTTGTTTGGCGTCTGTGGCCTGACCTGCGTAGTCTCCCCACCCAGGTGTCCTTGAAATAATCGAGAAGGGAAGCTAGTTTTTGTTCATTTTTTGTTTAGAATGGACTTTCTACTAAAAGGTTATAGTGCTCAGCCATGTTGGTGATTGGCACGTATGCTAGGGCTATTAGGTGTTTTATTTGGTATGCCAAAGTGATGTTGGTGGCATATTCAACAATAAGGGGCCTATAAGGATAACGGGCGGACTTTGTCCGCCCATCATCCAAGCGGGGATTGGGACTGCCCGCCATAAGGGTGGGGTCCCGAGGGGGGTATTAGGATGTGCCCGCCACTGTGGCGGGCACATTCTGCATTTTTAGTATTGTGACGGGTGGTGCTCTCAGCACTGCCCCCCACAATGTTAAAAATGCATTCATGCATTTGCATAGACAAAGCGGCAGGCACCGCGCCGTGCCTGCAGCTTTGTCTATGCAAATACAGGGGGGTACCACAGGTACCCCCCGTGTGCACCCCTGACCTCTCCTTCACTCTGGGGGCCCAGAGTGGGCCTGCAGAGTGAAGACCGAATGCCTTTCCGTGGCATCATCGCCTCTGCGGAAAGGCATCTAAAGCAGCCCATCATAATATGACTGGCAGCGTCTAACAGACACCGCCACCATATTAAGCCGCGGTCCTGCAGTCATCCTAATATGGGGGGGGGTATTTAGGTGCGGATGGCGGGCGGATTGCCCCTGCTAATGGGCCCCTAAGTATTGATTTTTGTAAATGTCTCCATAGACATTGGTTGAAGTGGAAATAACATCCTTGTATGGATGTGTGAGGGTATATTTAAAGGATGGAATTTATCATGGCTTGTTCAAAGTCTATTATTATTTTTAGGGGAAAGAAGTCTGTTGTTTCTTCTTTTATTTTGTTTATATTTCTGTGTATGTTGAAGTTTGTTTGTTTGGTAACAAACAATAGATAAATGGTATGCAAGTGTTATGGTATTGTCCATGTTTGGTATATCATTGATAGAATGGTTTAGGGCATATGGTAAATGTGCCATCCATCATCCATTTTTGACTCTCTTTTAATTGTTTAATGTTGTTTACTGTAGCAAACATTATTATCCTTTTATCTTTATTGTTGTTATCGTAGAAGATGAAAGGTTCAACATTATGAGTTATGGTAAGGTCAGGTGGAATTATTACCTCTTCAAAAGTTTTAGGTGTTGGTATTATTGATCTTGTGGATTTTTTTGTTCTAGCTATAGTTCTTTTTATAGATGCTATTGTTGGCAATTGACCTATTGCTTCTCTAGGTACTGTAGGTAGTATTTCTTTAAGTATTACACTTGTTGGTGGTAGTTCTAAGGTGCTGCTTAATTCTTTAATATATTCTATAGTAGATCTAACCTCTATTTCTGAGATATTAGGTGGATGGTTGTGTTCAGTTGTGCACTTGTTTCTCTGGTTGTTGCACGCCTATAACATTTGTTTGAGTAATACTTAGGGACTGGCGGAGGCAATCCGCCCGACATCCATGTCCTGATTCCCCCCGCCAGATTAGGAGGGCAGAGGGGACAGCAGCGGACGGAAAGACCGTCCACCGCTTTACCGCCGCAGTCGCCTTGCGACCGCGGTGGTAATAGATCAATATGGTGGCGGTATCCAATGGACACCGCCAGCCATATTACAATGGCTATATGCAGAAGCCTTTCCGCGGCGGCAATGCCGCCACGGAAAGGCAGGCGGCAATTGCTGCGGGGTTACCCTGCGGGGCCCCCATGTGATGAAAGAGGTGGAGGGGGACATGGGGGGTACCATACCCCCCCACATTTGCATATGCAAGGCGGCAGGACCCGTGCGGTGCCTGCCGCTTTGCATATGCAAATGTGCAAAAGCATTTTTAGCATTGTGGCGGCGGTGCAGAGTGCACCGCCCGCCACAATACTTAAACTACAGGTTGTGCCCGCTACAGAGGCGGGCACATCCTAATTCCCCCCACGGGACCCCCGCCCTTATGGCGGGAGGTCCCGTTCTCCGATAGGGTGATGGGCGGACGATGTCCGCCTGTCATCCTAATGGGGCCCAAAGTTCATTTCCAGTTTACTTTAAGGTCTTTTTGTTTTTCCTGAGTATAAATATACCCCATATACATAACAAAAGTTTCCCTTTCTGAGATGTAATAAATTTTGCATTTTCAGTCATTGTGGATTTCTTAAATCTGGAAATCATGTATTAAATATTGTGAGAAAATGTATTTATATTATAGGAATAATTTACAATATATGTACTGATGTTATGTACTTACCAATTATAATTTAGTTGACTTGCAATGTAGAATTCTCTATTTTGGTTGATGCTTTTCTGTATTTTAGTAGTCTGTGGAAATAAAGTATATTTTAGTGAATGTTTACATGTGTATTTTGGTTTAACATTTTGTAGGATATTCTATTCTATTATTAATAAGTTATATTTATTTTATAGAAATTTTATAAACTTCTTAAAAAATATGATAGTTATTTAGTCAAGTTTAATTTTAACATTCTTATATTTTTTAGAGAAATAATAGTACATGCATTTACTTACCAAGTGTTCTTTATTTGGTATATAATGTTGATGGTTTCTTGATATATTGCGTCTTTTCTTTTTTAAGTGGTCTGTGGAAAGAAATAAAAGTATATTTTATATTATGATTTGTATTTATATGTGAAGTTGGATATTTTTAAACAATCTTTTTAGATTTTCTTTCTTTTAAACATTTTCTGACAATGTTGGAAGTAAACTAGGAGTTTCTTTGATGGTTATAACATTTCAGCATTTTATTTTGCTTTTCCTTAGTGTAAAAAAAGTTAATTTAGTATACTTACTTTTTCAGTTTGTTATTTTAGTTGGTAGAAAATGTTCTTATTTTTCTTAAAGTTGAATCTGTTGTGGAAATATAAAAAGATAGAAATATAATTTAGTTTTTAAGTTTTGAGTATGAAATGGAAGTTACATGTGCTTTTACATTTTATTTAGAAAGATATGATTACTTACTTTTTGTTATCTGTAGTGTGTCGGTTATCAGATTAGTCTTAAAGGTTGTCCAGAATTTTGCAGAGTTTCTTCTTGCTGAATTTTTTCTGCTGTGTTAGAGTATTGAGTTTAATTCTTTATATAGTGTGTCTTTAATTAATCTTTGTTTGTCATTGGTCAGATACATTTGAATGTGTTTCTATTGGTTAGTTTGAATTTTTTTGAGTAACCTAATTATGTTAGTTGTATGTGAAATTGTTATGTCGAGATTTTCTGTCTTTTCCTTATTTTATGAAGTGATTTTAGAAGTTGTATTGCATTTAAAAATGTATTTTATTAATTTAAAAATGTGTATATTTTAAAAGTGTTTGTGTAAAATGTTTTCCTTTATTTAATATTTTTAAATAATATTTTTAGGGAAAGATATTTTTTAAGTGTGTTTGGTATGTTTATTATTAGTTATATGAGTGTATTTTTAATAGTTTAAAGTTCTAGTGTGTTTAATAATTATTTATTTTTATTTTAGAGATGACGATATTTTGGTTGTGTCGATAATATTTATGTCTATATTTTTGTTTTCAATATTTTTGTTATGTGCTATATTTATTTTTAACTGTTGATATTTTTAAATTCGATATGTGTGTGTATGATTTTTATGGGGTCGATCTTTTTGTTCAAAGATATTATTTATTCGATGTTTAAGTTGTTTCATAGTTATATATAGAGTGTCGATTTACTTCTTATCGATATTTAGGACACAATAATTTTGTATATCGATTTTTGTAGTTTCGATAATTTGTCAGTGATTCATACAATCATGTAACTCTTGTGACTGAGACTGAATGGCTGAAAATGGCAATTACATAGCAGGGTTCAGAGTCAAACATTTTTTCAGTGTGATATGAGAGGCCAAAAGTGTCAATTCATATCCTGTCAAGCGGGCACTAGTCAAATGTTGTGTTTTCTTTTGATTTAAAAGAGCAACTGAATGGGGTACTAGCACAAGCTATCTATGTGACAATACTATTCCCTCACTTTGACGAATGGACACAGCTGTCGCGGACACCGCTCGAAATCATCTAGGCAACGCACTGGCGACTCAATCAAGTACAGCTGCGAAATATGCACAAGGGCGCTGCTTATCACTGTGTGTCTGTGTTAAAACTGAGAGAGCGCAACCGCCAATCTCGTGTACATAGAGTGTGAAGGCCTTAGTGTAGTCTGGAGTTCCTCATACAGGTGCAGAACAAAGAGCTTGACGTAACTATTGGAAAGCATGCAGGCATTCAGTAGTCCATGGGAGAGGCATTGGAGTGTCTTTAGTCAAAAGGGCCAACAAGGGTTTAACAATATGAGAAAAGCTAGGGATCCACTGCCTACAGAAAGAAGTAAGGCCAATCAGTGCACAAACATCCTTCTGATTATGTGGTAAATGTGTGTCTAAAATAGCTTGAATGCAGTCTGGTGTGAGTGTACGTCCCTCCTTAGACAGAAGGTGACGTAGGTTGGTAATCTGCTGTCTAGAATATTGCAATTTATTCCGAGGGACTTTGTGCTGATGAGAGGCAAGTCCTTCCTCACACTGCTCAGGGGTATCAGCAGCTAACAAGATTTCATCGACTTATTGAATAAGAGCCAAACCTTTCGGTACATGGAAAGAATCAAGCTGTCTTTTCAATGTCTGGCTATAAATACTAGGACTCTCTGTATACCCATGTGGAGCTCTACAAAATCTGAATAATCGAAGTGAAGCCAAACAAATAACGGCTGTCTGGATGAATAGGTTTTGAGAAAAATGCATTTTTGAAATCAAGCACACTGAATGTAGGAGGAACCATAGTAAGATGTGTTTTGATGTCAGAGTCTACTGGATATTGGGGAATTACAATCTTGTTGACTTCTCGAAAGTCAATGATGAATCTATACATTTTAGAATCAGTGTCTTTTTTCAAAATAGGAACAATAGGGCTATTACAGGTATTGTAAGGGACTTCTCCCACAACCCCCACCTTAATCAAATCCTAGACAATGTGTATCAGTGCTTCCTTGCCTTCCAGTGATATTTTATATTGGGGCTATCGAGGCAACGAAGCACCTTCTGTCAATTGAATATGTACTGGTGGGTTCACCATTTTTCCCACATCAGTATCTGATGTGGCCCGCAAAGTACTAGGTAGCAATGCAAATGCAATATCCTCTTTAATAAGACTTGATCTCCCACCCACGGGATAGTTATCATTTAAAATAACATGGGTCCCCTCGGGAAAACAAAGAATTGTAGCACGAAAATGTTTAAGCATATCGATACCCACAATGTTATCCGGCGTGTTAGGGGAAAGCAGAAATGGACATGTTGCAGTGCATTTATCAAGACCAAATGCAAGTGGCTGTGACATGGGGCAAAGGGAAGGTGTCCCATCGAATCCTATCGATGTTATCAATGTGCCAGACAGGGGAGCACTAGGAACCAATTGTTTAGACAGAGCATTACAGGTAGCTCCTGTATCAACCAGAAATTGATCAGTTGAACCTAAGACGTTTGCATCAACATAGGGACCCCTCTGATCTACAGGGACCTCAACCAGTTCCTTACCCCATCCTAGGCATAATCAGAATCTTTAGGACCATCAGCCGAATAATCAGACATTTGGTATTGGTTCCGTCTATAAAAGGTATTAAAAGAATTTGGATTGTGTTCAACTGCTTCAATCCTGGTACAATTATCCATGTCTCCCCTATTTCCTGTGTTCCTTGGGTGGCTTCTCATACTTCCTCCACCCCACTGATACTGCTGACCTCGCAAATGGAGGCACTCAGAATGCCAATGTCCAATTTCTTTACAATAAGCACACTGATCAGAAGACAAGTTGCTCGAGAAAAAGGGGGTACACCAGGGCGAAACATTGCACGTCCACCTCTACCACCACTTCTAAGTGAGGGACCATAGACATGAGCCACCATAACTTTTGTTTTTAGATCCTTAACCTTTTTATCCTCCCTGCTTTTTGCTTCCAATTCCCTGTAGCTCATAATACTGGGCCATAGTCAAAAGGGAGACGGGAGAAGACGTAGTCCATGAACTCTCGCTGGCCTTTAGGCGACTTTCTATTTCTGGCAACATGTTACTGACAAGTCTGTCAATGAACAGATGATTGCTCGTGTCATCTGTGAATGACTGCTGATTAAAGTCATGGAATGTCTCTTTGAATCACGTAAAGAAATCAGAAACTGACTAATCTGCTACTGCTTACAAGACGCTAACATAGTCCAATCTATTTTCTTAGGGGTATAAGAGTTTTCAACTTAGTTACAATAGATTTAGGAAAATCTAATATCAGCTGTTGTGGTTTCTGCGCAGGCTCTCTAGCAGCATTGATTCCCTCTAATTGCACCCAAGTATCACCATAGGCTACATTATCATCTACCTTCCGAATTGAGCTCCACTGATCTGGGGGTAAAATAAGTCCTAAAAAACATGTCGATATCAGGCAATGTCATAGTGCAGGAGCTAATAGCGCCTTCTACTTCTTTATAAAAAGCGGCCAGATTTTGTCGTGGATCAGGCAAAGCAGCTTTAAGAGCCATAACGTCTGCTCTACTCCAAGGGGTAAAGAACCAATTGTAAATAAAATATCCCTTCGCATTATCTGAAGTTTTATCGTCACTTGTTCCCTCTCCCTTTGGAGGAACATACAAAGGCGCAGCTTCATGTATCGGTTTTACAGTAATCACAGTATCACTAGTGTCTTTATCTGTCCCTGTATCTCCCTCTTGCCAAGCTGGAATCTGAACTGTTTGTTCAACTGTAGCTGTACCAGCTGCCCTTTTCTCCTCTCACAAACGGAATGCGTCAGTTCGCAATTTAACCACTCACCTAATTAGATCGGACACCTGTGAAGAAAGAAAGGCACCATCACTTAACTGTTTATATCCAGAATTTATATCAGAGGGCTCTAGAGCACCTGCATGTTTTCTAAAACTGAGTATTACTCCCAAGTAAACGTCTCTGCAAATTATAACTGCTCAAAATCTGTCCATTGCTGAACCATTGCTATGAGTTCTGGGGTGGAGGCACTCCCACGAGCTGCTTTAAGAGCAGCGGATCGAAGAGTGGCCGTGCATTCAGTAGTTAAAGTAGAGAGAGTCTTCCGCCCAACTTGCTTATCTTCATCTTTTTTTTCTGAAGACAAAAGCTCTTCATCCGAACCTTCATTCTCAGGGGCACTAGGGAATTTATACGGGGTGGAGGTTGATCTAACAAAATAGAATCATCTTGAGGTCTATTAAATATGGGATAAATGGGGCGTCTAATAGGGTACTGGCCAATTACCTCTGAATTATTCTTCCTATCTTCTTTATCTTTTAATTCCTTCATTTCCTTATTTTTCAATTCCAATGCTTTTTGATTTATCGTTTTGTGCTTTTCTTTTTCTGCTATAGCTTCTTCTCTCCTCACTCTCTCATGCACTCCTTTCTCCCACTTTCGTACACGATCAAACATATATTGTCAACTCTTTCGCTTAAACAAACACTGCTCAACATACAGAATCTTTTTTAAATCAAATAACCTATTTACTGGCCATCGTAGATCAGGATCCTTTTTCGTATATTTGTTCCACAGTGTACTGTACATTATGAAAGAAATATCATATTTAATATACATGTATCGATTAGGTGTCCCCTCTAAGGGAGCCGGCTAAATAGTTTCTAAGTCCATTTTGCTACCACCAAGACAGCAAAACAACCTACGAAGTGTGCTAAGAGCAGGCATGCTAGCAAAGTGTAGTAAAATATTACTTATCCCAAAGTAGAGAGAAATCTCCACATTACCAGCCTATATTTATTGCAATAAACAAACAAACCAAACCAAAATCTCGGCCAAGCAAATCCAATATCAAGAGAGTTGCTACAATGGCCTTACCAAACAAAAGTCTCCAACCTCCAACTGCCAATCTCTTGGTTGAGCAAATGGTCACTGCAAAACCTGCGCCAAAGGAGATCTAAGTTGGGACCGGCCACCGAGGGACAACTCCGGAAAACTGGAAAAGCACTTCAATCTGCACAGATAAAGGGTCTCCTCATGCAGGACGTCTCCTCAGTAAGATTCCATTTCTCCATCAAGACCACTCCTTCGGATGGCAGTGACTCCGATGAGCCTCAAGAGTCGGGCACCAACTGTGGACATGTACCTTTTTAGGGGCACACCAGTGCAGGGGTCACCCTTATCTGTCCAAGGGTCCTTAGACCAACAAAATAGAGATTAGCACGGAAGCTAGAATATCATTAACAAGTTTATTAATCACTCATGAGTGGGACTACATCAATGCAACACGCTCAGGCGCTGTGGGAGGCAGTACATGGAATACAGAAACCATGGGCCTTTTATACACATTGTTGCAGAGTAAGCATGTAGTTTCAAAATAGAAGGTACAAGCATACACAGGAATAGCTATCGACTAACATGGATGTAAGATGGATATCACTTAGTCAGCAAAGTGGGAGGGGAGACAAAACTGCTTACGTCAGTAAGACATGTTGGACAGTGGCATTCTCAAACAGGTGCAGTCTAGCAGCTAGAGGCCTTTCCAAGCTCATACATTGCTCCAGCTCAGTACAGAAGGAGTTAACTACAGATGATGACTCAAGCAGAATAGAAAGGCAAGCAACAGTGAAGATGGGAGAATCACAAGGATAAAAAAATGTATGCCACAACCAAGATGGTTTTGTAGTGTGGGCTGGGCCTTGTTATTCA
Source organism: Lissotriton helveticus (assembly GCF_964261635.1). Classification (NCBI taxonomy): domain Eukaryota; kingdom Metazoa; phylum Chordata; class Amphibia; order Caudata; family Salamandridae; genus Lissotriton; species Lissotriton helveticus. The sequence continues at coordinate 89,588,462 of NC_136063.1, forward strand.
CACTGTTCAGTTAGCATAGGCTTATTAGAAGTTTAAACGCCATCTTTCCTTTTTGCTGCTTTTGCACACAACACTGCATATATATTGTTGTGAGTTAGGGTGTGTGAAATGCTTCACATGAGACTGGTTTGTTTTCAGCATCTCTAGACTTACATTGTGACTCTAGTCTGCACACTGAGTGCTAAAGCCTCCAAGGTTATCATAACAAGGTAGCTGTTGTCCGGGCTTATCGGCTCACATTCTAGCCATAACATATATGCAGCTGCAAGCCTATATGATTCTGGCGCCTTTAATATCACACTGTAGGCATGATTTCAGGCACTTGGAAGATTTCTGTTTTCAGAGAGAAAGAGCTTTTGCAGATCCTGATGTGATTCATCCCTGCTGATCTTAGAGGTATGGGGTCCCCCAAACAAGCCTAAGAGGCCTTCTTTAGTTTATAAAACATTGTTCCTAGCTAGGGAGGGTGATTTACTAGGCGCTATAGTACCTATTTTCACCATCATTATAATATGATTTCTCCTTTTGTGTTTTATGGAATTGTAACAATGCTGATCATATTATTTCTAATCATATGTCTGCTTATGTTAGCAAAGATACTGCATCTTAGAGCATGTTGTTAAAAGAAAAATTTTAACCCTTCCCGTGTTTTATTTTTACTCCTGTTGTGGACTGGTATGAGAGTATAATGAAAGAGTGTTCTTGCTTCCCACCATTCCTGAGTATAACCTAAGTCGCATGTTTTGGGTTGTCTAATCATTGGTTGCTTTGCTATAGGACGAAGAGCTAATGTGACACTGATGCTAGCTGGTTAGGGTTTCTAGGCACGAAGGTGAGCTTTTTGGTACACCACAATTCACTGAGGTCCGGGGTCTCTGTGCACAGTTCTGTGTAGGAGCAGAAACCCTGCGACAGTTTCAGCTCATACTAAATGCAATTATTTTCAATTTCCACAGTACAGTGCATTGAGCTTCTTCCTCGTAGGTGCTGTGTAGTGCAGTTTAAACTACTTTGTGGTTCTTTGTGATTGGTCCGCTGAACTGTAGCTTAAATCTCTCATTCTGGATCTATTCTCTGCAGTGACGGTGACTCTGGATCCAGACACAGCACATCCTGAGCTCCTCCTGTCTGAGGGGGGGAGACGAGTAACATGGACAGACACACGACAGCCCCTGCCGGACACCCCCAAGAGATTGACCTCCTATGAACCCTGTGTGCTGGGGAGTGAGGGGTTCACCTCAGGCAGACACTACTGGGAGGTGCAACTGCTTCAGGAAGAAGGATGGACTGTGGGGGTCGCAGCAGAGTCTGTGGAGAGGAAGGGACAGATCACATGGTCACCTAAGGGAGGAGTCTGGGCTGTTGAGAGGGAGGAGGGCGATGGTCAGTACTGGGCTCTCACCTCCCCTGAGACCCCTCTGTCCCCTTGCGCGAAGCCCCTGAAGCTGGGCATGTATCTGGACTACGAGGAGGGGAGCCTGTTCCTGCACAATGCGGACTCCATGGAGCTTCTCTACACTTTCCCTGAGACCGCCTTCAAAGAGAGACTCTTCCCGCTCTTCTGTCTCTTCTGCCCAGGACTAGGGCTGAGGATGGTGTAGTTGCAGTTCCCTCCACCACCCAGCCCCATGGGCAGAGCTTCCAAGTACCACACATTAGAAGTTATAGCAATGCATTTCAGTTAATATAGATTGTTTTTGACACACGTCTGCAAACATCAATCAAAGTGTCTGCAAATACCCACAGACAGACTCTGAACTGCGTCCGGGGTTATTGCATACCAATTTAGTGCAAATTACTGCATTCAAATGTAGCTTTCATGCATATATTTTGCTTTCAGCTGGCTTAAGTACCACCAGCACTTGTGTTTTTAAATCTCTAGGCAGTGTGATCCAAACACAGACAACAGGTGACTGTGGTTACCATGGAAACCTCCTCACTGTCCAGTTTGTTAAGTTTTATATAAATTGTTTCCGGTGCACGTCCGAAACAACAATCAAAGTGTCTGCAGAGACCCACAGACATAATCTTCACGGCATACTGCTCTTGAGAGCGAGCTTCTATGCTCGGCCCTGTCATCAAATCCTGAGACAGACTGGCTTTTAGGGTAATCTCTCAGGGCCAGAAGGGCCGGTTTGCCAAAGTTGGTGTTGGCCAGTTTTTGGCTCTTTGTTGACCTGTTTTACAGAATGTTTCGGGTGCTTTTTATACTGTTGATGTCCCTTTTATGACAACTTTGCCTGCTGAAAGCTTAAAGGTGTGTAGTCTCCCTCACTTTACAAAACACCCATTCAGCTTATTCAGCTTATACACATATAACGGTTCTCACTGGCATTTTGTCCCATGGGTCTACTTTACTAGTCCAGACTGAGACTGTCAGATCACTCGCACAGAAGCAGCCAGGCGGTGCAGCTTGGATGTTTAGCCTCAGCACAGCGACCCCAGGTAGATCTTTCAGAGCTTAAACCAGGTAATCAATGTGGGTCCTGTTTACTTACTCTTGAATCTATATATATAAAAACAAAAGTATGTCTGTTTGTCCTTTATGCATTACTATACCATTCATCCGATCGCCATGAAACTTTGGGAAGTTGTTGAGTACACTCCCGCGAAGGTTTCTGGCAAAAAAAAATATCGGCTCCCCAGGGCCCTCATAATCTTTACAATACTGAACGTTTACAGTTTACGGTGTGACTCGCTTTTGCAATGACCATCAACAAAGCACAAGGACAATCGCTGCAAGCATTTGGACTACATTTGGAGAATCAGTGCTTTATTATTATTATTATTATTATTATTATTATTTATTTTTATAAAGCGCGATAGTCACCCGGAGGTATCCCAGCGCTGAGGAACCCTGAATTCACCAAATCAGCGGAGCAAGAAGCTGAGATAGAAGAAAGGGAGGGTGGAGGAACAGAGTCAGGGGGGGTGCACAGGTTTAGGGAAAGAGATGGGTTTTTAACAGCTTCCTGAAGCGCAGGTATTGAGGTTCAAGTCGTAGATTACGAGGAAGTGAATTCCAAAGGCGGGAGGCTTGTACCGAGAAACGTCTTCCTCCTGTTCGGGTTTTCCTGAATCTAGGGGTGTTGATAAGGTTTTCTGCATTGGAACGGAGGGATCTAGAGTTTCTGTAGGGGGTGACAAAATTATTGAGGACCGGAGGCCCTTGGTTATGCAGCGTTTTGTGGACGAGACATAGGGCCTTAAATTTGACTCTCTCCCTTATGGGGAGCCAATGGAGGAGTTTGAGGGCGGGTTTAGCAGATGATCTGGCCGGGGTGTTAGTGATAATCCGGGCGGCTGTGTTCTGAATTGTCTGCAGTTTGGTAAGGGTCGCTTCGGGAGCGCCCAGGTAAGGATGCTTCTCACATGGACAACTGTATGTGGCCAGCTCACGCATCGGAAAACCTTCTGATTTATTCGTGTACGCACCAGACCGAAAAACAAAAAATACTGTGTATCCACAAGCGCTCGAATAAATAAACAGGATTAAAACGACACTTTAAAATATTTTCCATATTAAAATGAATAAGTTTCAATAAAAATGACACAATGTAAATTGAATGTTATCATAACAAGTTTCCTTAAATTTCCTTTCTTCTGAGATCGCAGCAACGCGCAACGGGTAAGCTAGCTCCATATAAATATGAATGTTTACCAGAGTTGTCTCTGGAGTTTATTTCAATTCAACATGTGACTTTCGTATATGTTATGTGTTGATAACTATCGCTTATGTAGCGCATAATCACCTGCAGGTCTCTTAGTGCTTATGGAGAAAGCTCAGATAGCGACTGGAATAGAGAAAGCTCAGATAGCCACAAGGTGTACGGAGTCTCCTCTAAGTGTCAGGATAATGAGTTCACTTTATCTGTGGTGTGCATTATGGAGCACAACTGAGAGATCTAGCGTGAGGTCTAAGGCAGTGAGATCCTCCCAGAGTGCCTGTTTGTTCTTCATGAAGGCGTTCAGACCACATGTACATCCAATCATTGGCCTTTCTTTCGGTAATCCATTCCCATGATGCAGTCCCTGTTTACGTTTCACATTTTACATGATCTTGCATTCCGTAAGAAGAATATATATTTTTCCAGATAATGTGTTTTTGTAGTTTTTTATGCGGGGAGGGGGTGGAACATCTGACTATTGTATAGTGCATGCTGTGGACAGAGTTGCCTGTAGATATCTGGGCAAGTAAAGATTATGGATGGATGTGCATGTTGGTGCACAATTGATTGCTCTGCGTGTAGAGGCAGAAGGCAGTCACCGTTTAGTAAAGTGACTCTCATTTAGCTGTTTTGACTACATGTTCATCCAATCCGTACCCTTCTACGAAACACACAGACCAAGTGTCACACACATGACAGCATAGCTGCCAGAGTTTCAGATTGCTTATGCGTGATGTTTTTATAATGTTTGCATAATTACTAGTGACTTTCAATGACTATGAGTGACACTTTCTTGCAAGCAAAATCAAGCAATGAAGGCAAAGATAACATATACATATCAGAAATTACACCCATTTGTGCAACAAGAAACTGTAAGAAGATCCTAAAAGTGCTGCAAATCACCGGAAATGGAAGGGCACTGTGGGACCCGCATAGCTGCCAAGTTTTCACATCACTTATGTGTGACATTTTATTGGTTTCGGTGAACGCATGAGTGACATCTCATTGCTAAATATGCAATACTTTAAGTGACACTTTAACGTGAGTAAAACCAAGCAATGGAGCTTGCAACACCACCACTGACTACTACTTGCACTATTGATTTAACCACACTAGCATGTACCCCTGAGCTGATTTCAACCTTTGAGCCATCAGTTAAGCTCTAATTTTCCCTCTGTTGAATTAGCTCATCTGTGCCAAGATTCAGGTGCTGCCCATTGACTGCCAGGCTGAGCTAGGGCGTCTTGGTGCGGAGAGGTCAGGAGTGCCACCGGGTGGTGCTGATGATAGGCTGAGATGGAGACAGCTTGTGCACGACTTTGCTGAAAACCATTAAATGTGCAACTCTCTCTCCCTCTCACATTTCTTCATCCACCATCACGCTGTAACTGCACGTTGGTGGTTCTTAAGCACAACAGGGCCGGACTGGTAAGTCCGGGCACCGGGCAATCCCCTCGTAGGATGGAGGGGGTGGGGGCCGGTTTTGTGACAGGGGGTCGGTTCGGTTGCTGGGTCAGCGATTTAGCCGTGTCAGCTTTCCAAGCACATACCCTAAATGGTGTATTATTCTGCTATGGAGGCAAGTGCTTCAAGGCCCTATTCAGGTGTTATAAGTGCTATTTAAATGTGGCAGGTCAGTATAACAAAATATTGATTGTGAATGTTATTTTTTAGCCATGTTTCTGATCACGCACCCGCCCTCCCGTTACTGACATACTGAACTCAGTCTCTCAGTTCCTATACAACACAGAAAGAGACTGATTGCATTTCTGAATCTCTAAAAGGAGGGACTCAGGGGGAGCTGGGTGCGAGCGGGTCTCCCCCTGGGTAGTTTCACACAATGGAGCGGTGTCGACAGGGGCAATTTATGGCGGCAGGAGGCACGCAAGGAGAAGGTTATAAATAGAAGGCTGGCAGGGTGGGAAAGTCATTGTACCCAAGGGAGGCTGGAGGAGGGGACTTCAATTTTGTTGCATCCGGCTGCCCCTTTTACTGCGTCACTCACCTTATTGTTTGGGGTGTCGAGATGTCTGCAAATGAGGAAGCGTGGGAGGCCGGGTGATTTGCGCGGCTGGCAGAGATGTCCTGCTGAAGCCCGGAGTACCGGGCGAGGGATGGGTGGGGCTTGCGTGCTCACAACGAAAGTCAGCCTGTGGACTCTTAAAGAAGAGGAGTGCTCGGCTGCCATGCCCGTGGTGCCGGCAAAAGGTGAGAATGTGGGGCTGGAGGAGCTTGTTGCCTCCCCCCCCCCTCCCCCCCCCGAGGCGGCCCCTGAGATTGAGCAGGTATGTGAGGCAGCTCGTCTCTCTGTAGGCGGGCGGCGCGCTAAAGTGGGTGGGAGGAGGGGGCAGGCCAGGCCAGTAGGCTGAGGGGAGGCGCCCTGGGCCGGACTGCGTGCCGGGACATGAGTAGCACGAGGGGAAGGCGGGCAAAGAATCCCGAGGCAGCAGCTGTTTCACCCTGTCAGCTGCAGGAACAGGTCAATTCTCCTGTAGCTGCGCAAGCGGGTTTGGTGTTGCCTGCTAGTGCTCAGCTGCTAAAAGTGCATGGGCAGAATTATGCATTACTACACCATTCATCCGATCGCCATGAAACTTTGGGAAGTTGTTGAGTACACTCCCGCGAAGGTTTCTGGCAAAAAATAACGTTACAATGTTGATATCCCCCAGCTTTGCCCATGGAGGCCCCTCCAGTGGGGGCAGACAGGAATAGTGCCACAAGGGAGTGTCATCTTGGCCCTAAGTGCTTTCTGGCAGGCCAGGCTTCTAACAGTGGTGAAGTATTTATGCAGGCAAGTGTGCAGGGCGGTGCGGAGGCATTGCAGCTGCCCATTTGGACACAACATTTTCATGAAGCAGGGTCCCTGGTTTCACACGAGGCTGGCATAGGTCAAGAGGCTCGGCAGTTTGCCAGCCCAGCAATAGTAGATGGTCATCAGGTTTTGCGCTTGGGAGGGCCATTCCAGAAGGTTGTGCAGGAGCCCAAGGGGGGGTCAGTGGGTCTGGGTGGGTAATGGTGGTACGTCCAGAGAGGTTCATGGTTGGCTGCCTGGTTGGCTGCCTGACTCATAAATCTCTAGCCGGCACCGGTCCCTCCTTTATTTCTTCCCTCCTGCACCCTTATACCCCCTCCAGGAACCTCCGTTCCTCTCATCTTGCGCTCCTTCAAACTCCCCGCTTCAAGCGCAAAAAACACGGAGGTCTCAGATTCTCCTTTCTGGCACCCTCATTCTGGAACTCACTACCACTGGAACTGAGACTCTCCTCCTCTCACCTTCATTTCAGATCTCTCCTAAAAACCCACCTCTTCCATGGCACTTATTCATAATTTCCTCTCCCCCCGCTCCCTGCCTCTTGTTGAATAAAGTGAATAGCGCCAAGAAACCGTCCGGTGAATGGCGCGCTTTATAAGTAATTTTTACATTACATTACATTACATGGTGACGTTTGTGTGGGCATAGGGGGTACATCAGGTGACACAGAACTGGCAGGTCTGAGCGGCTTGAGAAGCAAGGTGCCAGTTTCCGCAAAGAAGAAAGCGACTGGCAAAAGGAAGTTGCGGACAGAGCACGCTGCGGCTCTGTGAGGGGGGTGCATGGAAGGAGGGAGATCTGGAGTGGATTTCCCTTTGCATACAGCCAAAACAACCGCTACAAAATATATTCACTGGCAGTTTTATGATGGAGGGGTTGGTGATGGGGAATTGCTGGGGGGAAGTGGGGCAAATTATGGTGGATATGGCAAACCATTGATATTGGATGCAGACAGTGATGACCTGGAAGAAGGTGAATGAGAGAAGGGGATTGTGGGGACAAGGGGGAGGAGTTTTTGATTTCAGTGAGGGATAAGAGAGGTGCATTGGGAAAAACAGTGTTCTTAGTCTCTTGCAGAAGTCAAGTACAGACCAAGCAATGGTACAGGAATCTACAGCTACCTGTCACCAACAGGATGCCCCTCATGACTTCCACAAGATAGCGGCTCAGTTGCTAAAAGGCAAGGCAGGATGGTGATCAGTTTGGCAACAAGGGGATCAACCCCAGAAATCAACCAGGTCCATTGGGGTCGGGGGAGAAGATTTTGGACAGGGTTCACTCTGGGGCTGTTCATCAAAGTAATTTTCAGGAGGTAAGGGTGGGGAGCAACTCTGATAAAGGTGGTCAGGAGGCCAAGGAAGTGGGAAAAGAGGACAAAGGGACAGCAGAGGAAGATAAAAAAATCCACAAGAAATTACCTTACATGGGGATTGGTATGCCATAAGGCTCTCATTTATCAGAGAAGACCAAAAGCGGAATTTGGCGTCATGAATTTGTGGATGTTTTTAAGTTGTTACATCGGTATACATAGGCCAAAGAAGGCTCAAAGGAGGAAGAATGGGAATTGGCCAGAAGACTTAGGGTCTGTAAAAACTATTGAGAACTAGACATCTGCATTTCTTATTTACGCTAGCATTTATTGTGAAAAACTTTAGGATAGAGAGGTAGCAATGTTTAAGTACATGGATATCATAAGGAAAGCTCAGAGTTATTTTGTGGGTTATGCTGGGTTGTCATATGATGAGGAGTTTTGAGCTCGCATGAGCGTTTTTAATGACAGACCCAGGGGTGATGTGAACTCAGAGTTGTGATTACAATGGATGGCGTCTTCTCAGCCTCCTGCTACCACTCATACTGCAAGTGGCTTGCAGGTATCTTATCAGCCCGTTCAGTATCGTCCCGCCCAGCTTGGGGCGGGGTTTAGTGGCAGGGGTCAGACAACTGTTTTCGGGGCCTGTTGGAACTTCAACAGAGGTTTTTGCAGTAGGCAATTCTGCAGGTAGAAGCATGAGTACTCCCAATGTGGTAGCAAACAACCCTTCACACAATGTTTCGCTGGTCAGAGATGGGGTGATCATGGAAGGGGGCGTAGGGATGAGGGGAAGAGGTCAGGCTTTCCAATTTGTACCAAAGAGCTCATACCCCAATTAGGTGGGAGATATTGGCAAACTGGCTGGAAGACTATCCAGACACTGAGGCTGCCACCAGATTATTTAGGGGTTTCAAGGTCAGGTTTAAGATAGGCTACCAGGGTCCCCGTCAGAGCAGGTGGTCTGACAATCTGAAGTTAGCTAAGGAGTTTCTGCAGGTTGTTCAACAGAAGTTATGGTCGGAGGTAGAAGCAGACAGAGTTGCTGGTCATTTTGTTCATTGTCCAATGCACCATTTGATTGTCTCTCCTCTGGGGGTAGTGCCTAAAAAGAAAGCTGGGGAGTTCCGTTTGATACACCACCTGTCATGGTCTAAGGGCTCCTCTGTTAATGACTTCATATCACAAACAGATGCTAGTGTGTCTTACGCCTCCGTGGACGATGCTTTGAGGTTGGTTAGGTCAGTGGGGAGAGCTGCACAATTGGCTAAAAGTGATATACAATCTGCTTTTCGACTATTACCCATTCATCCTTCTGACTTTGAGCTGTTAGGCATGCACTTTCAGGGGCATTCTATGTTGATAAAGTTCTTCCCATGGGGTCTTCTGTATCATGTGCACTGTTTGCAACCTTCAGCACTGTTTTGCAGTGGCGTTTTACTTACATTAGTGGGCACAACCCCATTTGTCATTATTTAGATGACTTCTTGTTCATTGGTGCTCAGAACACAGGACAATGTCAAAAGGCTTTGCTCTCTTTCCAGATTATGGCTCAGGAGCTTGGTGTGCCGTTGGCACTGGACAAAACTGAAGGTCCTAGTACAAAACTGACTTTCTTGGGAATTGAAATTGACACTATGGAGATGGTAGCAAGATTACCAGCGGAAAAAGTACAGGATATTTCAGCATTTATGTCATCTGTGATTGAGGAGCGTAAATTGGAGCTCAGGAAGGTGCAAAAATTGTTGGGCTACCTAAACTTTGCATGTAGGGTGGTCAGGGCTGGGTGAACCTTCTGTAGGAGGCTGGGAATGTCCATGTCATGGGCCTATCTCCCTCACCACAGAGTGGGTATTTCAGCAGCCACTAGGGCCGATCTTTTCTGGCAGACTTTAATGGTGTGTCTTTGTTTTTAGCAGATGAAGACATGATTTAGCAAATTCAGATTTACTTGGATGCGTCTGGTGCGAAAGGTTTTGGCGTATTCTGGGAGGGGAGTTGGTACGCTGAAGGTTGCCCAGTGCATTGGCTACAACAGGGTTGCAGCATCGCCTTCTTAGAGTTCTTTCCGTTACTCATGGCATTGTATGTATGCGGAGAGGAATTCCAGAATAGACCAGAACTGTTTAATGTTGACAATCCAGCTGTGGTTGAATTGATCAATAAACAAAAGGCCAAGAATTAGAGAGTTCTGAGGTTGTTACGTGCCTTTATGATCAAATGTATGCAGCTTAACGTTGTTTTTAAAGCGAGACATATTCCAGGAGTCAATATTTGTACAACGGATGCTCTGTCTCGTTTTCAGTGGGCGAAATTTCGCAAGCTGGCTCCGGGAGCAGAACCCAACAAGACTCAGATCCCACAGTGTGTCTGGGAGTGGGGGGAATGAGAATTGTTGAATTGGTAGAGAAATCAGTAGCAGCCTCCACGAGAAGAAGCTATCAACAATTCTGGAACGAGTTCTTAAGATATGGTAACACGTTTGTTGCGCATGGGAGGATGATGGATGATGAACAGTTTTTGTTAGGTTTTGTGTTGCACCTGATAGATAAAGGTTTTTCCCACACAACTATTTCTGGCAAATTGGCTGGGATTTTGTTTTATGGGCAGTTAAGGTGGGGGAGGGACCCGGTGGGAGGGGTGTTAGTGAAATGGTTATTGAAGGTTTAAGTAGGGAACATGCTGGTAGCAAGCCGTTATGTCAGCTGGTGACATTTGATTTGTTGCAAAGGATGTTGTTAAAGTTGCTTCTTGCTGTTACAATGAGTTTGAGTGTCGCAAGTTTAGGTTATGTTTTGTATGGTTGTTTTTTGGGGCATTCAGAGCATCTGAGTTACTAGGTTTGCGCCATAGGGTGGGCATAAGCAGTGACAAAGTCTTTATAGAAGAGCACAGGTTGAGAATCTGGTTGAGGGCTTCCAAGACGGATCAATTGGGGGAAAATGGGTTTTCTTGAACAGGAGCGAGTGGGGGCGTGCTGTCCTGTGGGGGAATGGGAGGTTTTCAAAGCTTCTAGTTTTTCCACATCAGGAAGCATATTTTGCAATGAGCATGGGCGATAGATTTCCATTGCTCAGCTGTTGGCGGTGATTAGGAAGGTGCCTATTAGTTTAGGGTAGAATCCGCTACAATTTGGCACACGCACCTTCTGTATTAGGGCAGCCATGGAGGCTTCAATATTAGGGTGGTCTTGTCAGACATACGTAGGATTGGGAGATGGAAATCCAAATGTTGCGAAAAATATGTTCATAAATGATTTTTGTGCATCGCTTGTCCCCGTGGTAATGTTTGTTTTTCTACCTAGGTCGGTTTCCTGGGCCTGTAAGTTTGAAATTTACAGCATGGCTAGTAGGACACTCCTTCTTAAAGTCAGCTGCTGTTTACGCTGAGAAACGGATTTGTGGGAGATCGCTTGGACTTACAAGTGTTAGTCATGAGGTGGTATGGAAGGGTAAAGGGGGAATGCGTTGGGGGGGTGTTTGTTTCCCATGTTGTCTCAGATGTGTTTTAGGGGGAGGCACTCCGAATTGGCTTGTCATTCACCTTGGTGAGAATGATCTTGTCAACCTATCTGGCCTGACTCTCATTAAATTAATGAAACTGGATCTGGGTGTTATCAAGTCCAACTGGGAAGGCACCACAGTGATCTGGACTGAATTCATAACGAGGCTGCACTGGAGAGGAGCAAGAATCCATGCAGCTCTGGAGAAGGCAAGACAAAAGCTTAATAGAACCATGAGACTTTACTGTGAGGGCATTGGAATAAAGGTTCTATTTTACTCTAACATAAATAGCACTGAGGGGCATATTTTTCGTGAGGATGGGGTACATTTGTCCCAGATGGGGCAAGCGTACTTAGCCTTGGCTACTGCCAGAGGTGTCATGCTTTTTGTGCCACGATAAGACAGGTTTTTCTCTTAGCCATTTAAAACTGGTAGGGGGGAGGTGGGGTACACAGTCACGTGGAAAAGAAATGAGAATGAGGGGGATCTCTCAACAGGAGTCAGTTCTTTGGGTTTGCTTAGGGGTGAACATTGGGGGTTATGTTTTTGGAGATAGGTTAAGATAAGCTTGGGGATTTGCTTTATCATATAATGGCAAAATGTGTTTTGAGAAAGTATACTTTGCAACTGTCTTAATAAAGTGGCCTTTTTTGCTAACTAAAGAAGTTGTGGATTGTGAGTTATTGTGCGATATAAGCTACTACAGAAACATTATTTAAAGCTCACATAACAGGACACCACATTCATTTGCTTTTAGTACAATCAATAGCTAGATGAAGAGAGTTATATATTTCGTGACTTGTTCATCGACTCACACTCTGTGCCTTGCATTCGGTACTCGCCGACTGAAAATGTCTGTAGGTCACACAAATCACATTTCGTTCCAACTTTGTTCAGAAAATCCCACCTCTTGGAGCTTTGAAATTGAGCGAAACATAAACTGTCCTATTACACTAGGATATATTCATAGTAAGACCAAGTGATCGATGTTACTTTATTGTTGCAAAAACTAAGATCCATGCTCCGGAAGTAGATCAACGCTTGTATTTGCTGCCGGTGGCATTAGAAGTATTAGGGAAGAAGAAGACAACTCCACAGAGCAGTGTCTCTGGCAAGGCTTCTGGGGGTCTGAAGAGGGGGAGGGGTACATGGCCTACTTGCAGGATTCGAGACACAATGCCGTGCAGCCTGCACAACGTACTGTCTTCACAAACAAGGGAGATGTCTTTCAGTTCTCTGCTCAAGGGCGGCTCATTGATTGGCTTCTGGTGCGCAAGTAAAAAACAAAAAACAAGGCTGCAGCTTGATACCTCAGTGGGTCCAGTCACTTGTGGTGGTGTCAGCAGCACCGGAAAACAAAACTAAAGGCACCTCCTAGAAACACATGTGTGCAGTCTGTCCAGCAGCTAAGTGTGCTGTTTGTTTCACTCTGCAGAGAGACCACGAGGCCCATGTAGCAGCTGTATATTGCAGTATATTGTACAGTACAGTGTGCTCCTTCCAGTTAGGTACTGTCTAGGGCAGTATATTGTACAGTACATCGTGCTCATTCCCTATGGGTGATGTCTAGTGCAGTGTAAAGTGCAGTGTGGTTCATTGTGATTGGTCCTCTGCGCTGCAGCTTAAATCTCTAGTTCTGAATCTTTTCTCTGCAGTGACGGTGACTCTGAATCTAGACACAGCACAGTCCCTTGCTGTGTGGCATTTTATTTTCCCGATTCATGCCCTTATATAGGTACAATTCACATTGCCCTAATATAGGCATAGAAATCAAACCCTTATTTAGGCATAGCCCATGCAAACCAAATACAGGCATGGTTACTTCCACCCGTACCAAACGTCACAACGATTTTTTGGAAAACCGGCTTAAGCAGTTAGGGAACTTCCCCTTGCTTGAATATTGATTTTTCCAAGAACTCAGTTTTACAATGAACAACTATTCCCATGGGGTTTATTGTGACGTTCTTATGCCCGTCTTTACGTCAAACTATGGCATTCTTAAACACCTTCAAGGTATAAATATACCTTCACTTGCTATAGCAAACTAAGGTGGTTCGGAGCAGTTTGACTATCTACTTGCCTGACGCAGCTCACTCCAGCAAGTGGCGAAGGAAGTCGACTCTCCAGCTGACGCACTGATCAGAAAACTGCTCTTCTCCTGCCGAGAATCCAACTCCAGTGTTTCCGGCTCCCCTTGCGGGGTGTTGAGAAATCGAGTCCTGAGACAGATATACCAGACCTCCTTCATTCTAACTAAGGTATGGAGCTGATTATAACCTAGAAAAACCTTTGGTAGATTATTGGCAAAGAAAACTAAAACCTATGCTACACAATACTTACTTCTTCCAGCATACTAGACTTAGGTTAGGTACATCGAGGTAGGCGTATTTAGAAGCACCAGTTGAGTATTTTAGTCTGTGTATTTATGTAAGTATTTTTATATGGCTTAGAAACCATACAATGCTCTTACAGTTATATTTCATATTACTGTTTACGCTGTACGCTGTACGCATTATACTTTGCAGTCCGCATAATGAGTGAGCAGTTCACTTCTCTTGCAGGAGAAAGAAGACTGTTCAATAAACCTTTTATTGAACAGTAAAATACTCCAATAGACATCTGGATTTGGTAAAGGGATAATATCCACCATAGCTGAGTAGGACAAAAAATCCTATGAATTAGTTTTTGGTTTTTCAACGTTGAAGGATACAGTGTTCCAAAATATTGTGCACCTTCTCTTTGTTTCCTTGGAACTTGCTTTGCAACTTTCATTAAACAATGTCGATTAATGGTGACAACACCGCAACCAGTGGAGATGCGGCAGATGCAGCCATAGCAGCTTTAAACTTTACAGGCCTTAATGAAGCCGACGAGGATGCTATAAGCATTCCAGAAAATTTAAGGAAAGCCCTCACTATAAAACTAATACGAAATGGCCTATCATCATGAGGTGATAGGGTAATTTTTGTGATAGAGGCACATGAATATCATCAGACAGAGGTATTCTATTCATGGATTATCTTCCCTGAAGCAAATCCAGTAACTAAAGTGTTTCACTTCTACAAGGAAGATGAACTACCAGAGGAATACATTTCTTTTGAGGATATTGAAATTCCACTAACATACCATGAGCATGCGCTCTGGTTTATAGGCACCCTAAAACATTTAAATAACATTACCAGGCTCGGTGCACTAGGTAGACCATGAGCAACATGGCCGGTATTAGCCAGCCATACACCACATCCTGCCATTGAAGAAATGTCAGATGAGGAATTATTAGTTCAACTAAAACAACTAATCAAAATCCATAGACAATTGGTTCAATATGTCATGCAGACTCTAACAGTCCAACCTCCTATAAGGATTCCACAACACACCCCTTACCAGGGGAACACAAATAAAATTACACCACAGACTCGGCATTCAGTTGTTGGTAAATTAACCCCAAAATGGGAACAAATTCCATTCTGGATAGCTCAACAAATTACTCAAATCAAAGCAGTATTTCCTGATTCCACCACTCATGAGAAACACATAATTCTAACAATCTGTTTACCAATGGGGATCGCACCACACCTGGAGGACTGCGACAGACGTCCTGAAACAGATTCAAAATGAATTCGGGGCAGAGTCTGCTTTAAATTTAGGTTTGAAATTACTGAAAGATTTCAAACAAGTCCCAACAATAATATTAGCTAATATTTAAGGTGAAGCAGCTTCAATGGCGATCCGCCAAAAGTTAAGGGAATTCGATGTAACTGAGCTTCCTCAGGAACTGGCCAGAATAATTGAAAATTCTATGAAGAATTAGGCAGAGACAGTTTGGGTGGTAAACCAGTGAAACCCCAACTGACTGAAAGACCTGAAAAGGTCTTTATTAAAAACACTTCTACTAGTCCTAAAAAGAAGTGGGAGAACACTAAACAAACTTCTAAAGAGAAGCTTTCTCAATCCAGAGTTAGGACCCCTCAAAAGGAGCCATCGGAAAAGGAGGTATAACCTCAGGAACAGGGATAATTTGAGAAAACCTGATAGATATCAAGATACTGATACATGTTCCTCTCGTACCTTCCAGACTTTGTCACTGAAATCGAAAAGAAGAGGGCGGTCAGAACACAAGGAAGAACATGTGAAGTCCAAAGACGATCAACACGTTCCATAAAAATAGGAAAACTCAATTCACCAAATAGAAGGTAGCAGGTCTAAAAATCAGATATGCCGAGGATCTTGAGGACACAATTCAGGAACGGGGAATGGGCTCAAAATATGTTGGACAGCGCACCCAAAGTCACCATAGCTCGCAAGAACTTGAAGGATCATCTGGAGACAGTGGACTTGAATGAGTACATCCAAGTTGAAACTGCAGATACCAGGGTCAGTGTCCCACATAAGTTATATGAATTAACACTCCGGATGGAGGGGGGCATAACTGGAAAAATAAGAGCACCCTTTTGGGAGCGACTCTCTCAGGGTTATGACATTCTTCTAGCTGAACAAGACTGGCCAACTGAATTTGTCAGGAAGTGCCCACATGGCGAAGACATCATTATGTCAGCCTTCTCTAAACACATTCCAATTCATTTTGCCCAGGCTCCTGCATTATACAAAAATCATGTTGGATGGGATGAGGATTCTCTCACCATAAAATCCAATTGAAAACTTAACCAACTGCACAAAGGCAGTACTCAGTTAAGAAAGAAGCTAAAAAACAGGTCAGGGAGATTTTAGATCAACTTGAGTACCAAGGGGTGATTGAAACATGCACAGCGTCCATGAAAAATCCTATGTTTCCTGTCTCCAAACCAGACAATAAATATTGTCTAGTTTTGGAGTACAGACATTTAAACTCTTGTTGCAAAACTTTTGCAGTACAAAATGCACACAGTGCAGCACTAATGAATAACATTGAAAATAAAAAATATAAAACCACATTAGATATTTCTAACGGTTTCTTCTGTCAAAACATTGCACCAGAAAGTTGGTATTCAACCGCTTTATTTATTTTATTTACGGATTTTGTAAAGCGCACGGCTACCCCCAACGGGGGTGTCCCGGCGCTAAAACTGTCAGCAGGAGAAGAGGAAGTAATCTAAATAGATGAAAATAACCAAGTCTTCAGGCGTCTGCGGAATAGCGCTTCAGATGGAACAAATCTAAGATCAATCGGTAAACTGTTCCAATATTTGGCTGCAAGGACAGCAAAAGCTCTACCACCCATTCTTGTGCGACGGAATCTTGGCACAAACATGAGGCGCAGATTGTTGGAACGGAGATCCCTAACCGAGTGGGACAATCTCAGTCTCTTTCTTAAATAATCTGGGCAAGTTCCATTCAAAGCTCGAAAGGCGAGGATGAGCGTTTTGAACTTAATACGGTTGGCTATAGGCAGCCAATGAAGCTCTTTACGAAACGCTGAGATAGGATGTCTGTAAGGGATATTGCCAATCAATCTTGCGGCAGCGTTCTGCACCACCTGGAGACGTTCAATTTGGTATAGAGGGGCCCCCGCATATAAACTGTTGGCATAATCCAGGTGGGAGGTAATTAAGGCCTGGGTGACAGTTCTGCGTGCCTCAATTGGCAAAAATGGAAAGATCTTCCTCATCATTTTTAATTTACCAAAGCAAACCGAAGTGACCTTATTGATTTGAGAGCTACAGGATAGCGTATCATCAAATATAAACCCCAGGTTGCGGGCAGAGTGAACCGGGGTAGGGGGGGGGTTGAGTATCGTTGGCCACCATAGTGAAGGTGGGATGGCCATTTTTTGATTGAAAAACAAAAACCTCCGTCTTATCGGTGTTAAGTCGCAGGTGGTTCGTGGACATCCAGGAACAGATTTCGCCAAGACAGTGGCGGAAACTGGAGAGGCTGGAGTCAGAGTGATCGCTAAAAGAAAATATGAGCTGAGTATCATCAGCATAAGAGATCACTCTGACTCTGCATGCCTCTACTACCTTGGCCAACGGGGCTAGGTAAACGTTGAAGAACAAAGGACTTAACGCTGAGCCCTGTGGGACTCCGCGTACCAGAGGTTTACGTTCTGATTCAAAAGGTCTGAGAAGAACCCTCTGTGATCGTCCTTGGAGGAAGGAACCCAACCACGATAGGGCAACGCCGCTCAATCCAATCTGCTCCATTCGGTCAAGAAGGATTTTATGGGACACCGTATCGAAAGCGGCGGATAGGTCGAGGAGGACCAACATGGCCTCCTCGCCCTTGTCCACACACTCTCGCACAGTCTCCGATACTTCTAGCAGTGCGGTCTCAGTACTGAATCCAGTACGGAAGCCGGACTGGGAGTCATGCAGAAGAGAATTGGTCTCTAGGTATTCTGCTAGTTGTAGTTGGACTGCCTTTTCCAAAACCTTCGCAGGTTTCGGAAGGAGAGAAATAGGCCGATAATTACTGAATTGCGTGGGGTCGGCATCAGATTTCTTTAAGATGGGCACAAGCAAAGCTTCCTTCCAGGCTAAGGGGAATTGGCCTAGTTGTAGAGAGGCGTTCCAAATGGAAGTGAGTGGCTCTAACAGTAAGGTAGACAACTCACTCATAATTTTTGAGGGAACCGGGTCCAAAGGGGAACCAGATTTGCACTGTAATAATAGTTTACGTGCAAGATTAGGAGTGAGATCCTTAAAGGCCACTAATGTAGGAGCAGTGTCCTGATTAGTTGCAACCGGGGAAAGGGAAAGGTCAGGAGCTCCAGCTGGAGGGAAGGAGGATGCGATTTTGTCAATTTTTTCTTGAAAGAAGTCTGATAGTCCATTACAAAGAGACTGACTGGCAAGATTATTAGGTGTCATAGCAGGGGGTTTTACAAAATCCTTGACAATTTTAAACAGTGTTTTTACCGAATTGTCTGCGTCTTTAATTTGTGAGGCAAAAAACTCTTTCATGGCCAGTTTTTTTGATTTAGTAAATTTCCTAAGGGCCGTTCTGTAGATAGTTTTTGCCTCAGAGTCATACGTAAGTCTCCATTTACGTTCGAGTTTTTTACAATGGCTTTTTTCTTTACGTAGAGCATCTGAAAACCAAGGAGCAGATGGGCGGGATCTTGCAGATGACATAGATGTACAAGGAGCAATTTCATCGATCGCAGCCGATAAGGTCATGTTAAACTTAGTAACACAGGCATCAATATTTCCTAAGCAAGACTCCAAGGGCAGCTGAATATTGGCTCTAGGGTAATACAGGTGACCTTATGCCATTTTCTTCTATAGTCTGAACCCAGTTCCACCGGGATAGGTGCCTGAGGGATAGGAATGTCGAACGCAAGCAAAAAGTGATCGGACCATGTGAGGGGGAGGGAAGGATGAGTAATGGTCCCAGGGAGGTTGGAAAAAATCAGGTCTAATGTGTGGCCCGCTACGTGCGTCGGACCATGGATGAGTTGCGTCAGACTCAGGCTCTGGAGAGAGTCAAGAAAACGTGTGGCTTGGGTACCGGTGGGGTCGTCAACGTGGAGGTTAAAATCACCCAAAACTATAAAGTGTGGGTGCTTAAGGGATAGGTCCGTGATGACGTGCACCAGTTGTGATAGGGCAGAGGGAGAGGCTTTTGGGGGGTTGTAAACTAGGATGCCGGTAAGGTAGACTGCGGCAGAATCAGCAACAGAAAAATAAATGGCTTCAATCAGACCAATATTGGTGATTTTCTTAATAGTAATATTCAGGTGGGTTTTAAACAAGATGGCCAAACCACCTCCTGTCTTTCCCTCCCGGTTAACGCCCAAAAAGCGATAGTCTGGGGGGGTGGCTAAGAAGATATCCGGGTTTGAGGTATCTTTAGTCCATGATTCCATAAGGAAT
Source organism: Lissotriton helveticus (assembly GCF_964261635.1). Classification (NCBI taxonomy): domain Eukaryota; kingdom Metazoa; phylum Chordata; class Amphibia; order Caudata; family Salamandridae; genus Lissotriton; species Lissotriton helveticus. The sequence goes on from NC_136063.1 coordinate 89,607,565, forward strand.
AGTATATACCAACTATGATTAGTAAGGGTCAACCAAATTTCATTGGCATGACGGGGGAGGGATCGGCAATTAATCAATGCAAGTTTTAAAAGACAAGATGACAAAGCGGCGGGTAGAGGACGGACGCGTTCGCGCCATGGGGGGAGAGATAGGAAGCAATGGGAACATTTAAAGGAATGGCCATCTAAATCATTAGGGGAGCAGCGCTCAGATATAGAACAGGAGCCCGCTCCTAATTGTAGCAGCTGTTCTCTAGTCCAACAGACGCGGGTCTCTTTCACGACCAGGGCAGGGGGACTGGCCCTAGGCCCGTGCCAGGCGCGGACGGGCGCAGACGGGCTTGCCTTAGGCGCGCCTTCGGCGCGCCATCGGCGCGCCCGCTGCGCGGACGAGATGCGTAATTGCTTTTACACATGACAGGAGGGTGGGAGTGGTCGAGAAGCTGTACCGCTACCCTCCGTGCCTGCCTTCCCAAGATAACCATTAAGAAAATGGGGTAACCCATAAGGTATGGACCTGGGCATTTAATGGTATCAAAAACAACAATGGTCCTAGACCTATTAATTATACAGATTGACTTAAATCAATAGTCTCAAAAATGTTTAGGTAGAGCAACCACAGTCCATCTGCTCTATTGTACTAGAAAAAACTTTTTGTACCACACAAAAACCTAAACCACCAACAAGAGATTACTTTTGATTTATTAACTTATTCATCATATTTCAAGATATTTTTTATGTTTTTACAGTTTATATCATAAACAGATATTTCATTTCATTTCCAAATTGATGAAAACACAGAGGTTGCCCGAGAAAAGATTTGTGCGAAAGAGGTGATCAGAAGTGTGAAAGCAAGTGAACGGAAAGGAAACAAAATTAAAGAGTGTAGAAACAACTATTCACATTATTTACAAAGCAATAACAGACTTTCTGCTCAGTCATATTTGGACCCTGGCCAACTGTTTTGGAGTTTTTTAGAGCATTCTTTAATTAGACATATGTCTGGAAATTATTTTGCACTATATACAGTTCTTAAGTTGGTCCAAGGGTAATTAGGGATACTGTCGACGTTTCGACTCGTCTTATGCCCAACCGGTAAACTGTTCCAATATTTGGCTGCAAGGACAGCAAAAGCTCTACCACCCATTCTTGTGCGACGGAATCTTGGCACAAACATGAGGCGCAGATTGTTGGAACGGAGATCCCTAACCGAGTGGGACAATCTCAGTCTCTTTCTTAAATAATCTGGGCAAGTTCCATTCAAAGCTCGAAAGGCGAGGATGAGCGTTTTGAACTTAATACGGTTGGCTATAGGCAGCCAATGAAGCTCTTTACGAAACGCTGAGATAGGATGTCTGTAAGGGATATTGCCAATCAATCTTGCGGCAGCGTTCTGCACCACCTGGAGACGTTCAATTTGGTATAGAGGGGCCCCCGCATATAAACTGTTGGCATAATCCAGGTGGGAGGTAACAGAAGGGAATGTAAGTGGATATACTCGCTTAACACTGTCAACAAGGGACTCAACGAACTTGAGGAAATGAATAGACAAGTAGCCCTGCTTGAAATATGAGTACCAATGTGTTCAGGAACATGTCTATGTATACATTACTTCCCCAAGGTACATTCAGATTGAATAACACTATATGCACGTATGCATTCATCCCTTGAGAAACATGCAGGACTGTATGTGTATCTAGTCATGTTGTTAATCATTTATAAGTACAAAAAAGTGTGTTTCATTGTATGCATAATTATGGAAAACTTAACCATACTGTGTGTCATCAGACGATTTTGCCTATCCAATCGATTTAGGCCCTGTTAATCTGGTTACCGGCACTGTAAACTGAAAACTGTTTACTGGAATGGCTATGATGTGCGAGTTGTCCTTTGTTTGTCTCTTTGCTGGAAGCTGACCTTTACAGTATGGCGTCCTAGGACATTATTCGATAATACCAGCAATTCACTCAATTGGAGCCTGACAAATGCTTGTATATGATGCGTTAATAATTCCAAAAATGTCGTTGTTTAAAAAAAATTTTGTCATCGTTTAATTGACTTGATAATTTTCACAATGACCTGCACTATGCGCACAATTAATTTTTATTCACATTCACTGGCCGCTGACAGCACGCCAAGCATAAGAACAGGTGTATTCCGCTACACGGTTTTAAACATGTAGTCCGCTCTCTATGTCCAGCACTGGCAGAGGCGCGAGGCTTAAGTACATGCGCATGCGCTGGGTCAGTAACGGCGTCCACGGAACAGGCGAGGTTTGACCGGCTGCAATCACCGGCAGACAGGTAAGACGTTTCTGGTTTGACTACGTCTTTCCAGCCCCTGAATCCCCAGGCTGCTCGTAACGTTTAGGGAGACATCTAACTCTGTGTCTCTCCCTTCCTCCAGTGTATAGAATCTCGAACCGAGGAATAGGCAACCCCACTCTGAGCACGCCAATGCGCTGACAAGGTAAACGGGGTTGACACCCGATTTTTTGCCATTTTATCTTTCTTTGTTCCAATGCTGGATATGTTTGGTGAGACTATTCTTTGTCTCTATTTAAATCTACCTGACTCAACTACTGGAGCTATCTAGAATCTGCGAATTATCCCAATTCTCTAAGGTAAATCGGTTTGGATTAAATCCTTGTTCTTTCCACTGGTGAATCTTAATTTAATCTAGTGTACTGTATACTGATACAGGTATAATTAATTGCAGGTAATTTTTACCATGGTGCCTGTATGAAACTTTGAATCCTCATCAAGATGTGGTGACAATGGAATCCACACAATAAGGAGTACCGATAGGAAAGTTGGAATTCAGGACCACTTCCTCTTGTTTTTCATTCTATTGAAGGGTAAGAATATACCTCACTCTGGCTACGGCCATGATAAGCTTAAAAAACCTATCCACCTAAGTTAGTAATTGCCAATTTTATCTCCCTTAGGGTTATTATTATCCCTTGGTTGCCCACGTTCATTCTCCAGTCCGGATGAAGACTCGCAATCCCAAGGTTCAAATCACCGGTTGGGCATAAGACGAGTCGAAACGTCGACAGTATCCCTAATTACCCTTGGACCAACTTAAGAACTGTATATAGTGCAAAATAATTTCCAGACATATGTCTAATTAAAGAATGCTCTAAAAAACTCCAAAACAGTTGGCCAGGGTCCAAATATGACTGAGCAGAAAGTCTGTTATTGCTTTGTAAATAATGTGAATAGTTGTTTCTACACTCTTTAATTTTGTTTCCTTTCCGTTCACTTGCTTTCACACTTCTGATCACCTCTTTCGCACAAATCTTTTCTCGGGCAACCTCTGTGTTTTTATCAATTTGGAAATGAAATGAAATATCTGTGTATGATATGAACTGTAAAAACATAAAAAATATCTTGAAATATGATGAATAAGTTAATAAATCAAAAGTAATCTCTTGTTGGTGGTTTAGGTTTTTGTGTGGTACAAAAAGTTTTTTCTAGTACAATAGAGCAGATGGACTGTGGTTGCTCTACCTAAACATTTTTGAGACTATTGATTTAAGTCAATCTGTATAATTAATAGGTCTAGGACCATTGTTGTTTTTGATGCCTTCCCAAGATGGCGGCGTCAATTCCGCGTCTACCGGCGTCAGCGCCTTGAATTATGGGGACACAGCGTCACTTCTGTCGTCTCCCTCAGGGATTCAAGATTAGTCCTGGGTTACTTTCAACAAGGGTAACAAGAGTTACTACAAACCTATGATGATGAGGCATTATCATATGTGGATGACATCTATCTAACAGACGATGACTTGGACCGGCACTTGAACGGAGTGAATACCATTATACTTGGATTCGCCTCTGAAAGGTATAAATTCAACTTTAAAAAAATCAAGAACTGCCCACCCCAACGTTTTTCTCTAGGATACAAGTTATCAGGTGAAAGCAAAAGCCTGGCAGACAACTTTTTAGAAAAGTGTGTGCTGCTCCAACCTCCAAAAACGCTGAAATCAATTCTAGGTTTCCTAAATTTTGGAAGAACTTACATTCTAAATTACGCAGAAAGGGTTAAGCCTCTCTACAAATTAATCAAACCTGATTTCAAAACAGTTAATTGGACTCAAAAACGTACAGAAATTTAGCATTCATTGTAAACAGACATGTTTGTAACAAAACATTTACAAGCACGCGTAAAAGTACGCAATTTAGTGATCCGAATCATTCCAGGACAATGTGGATTCACATTCTTAACCTTTAACGAAGGAGAAAAAGTACCAATAGCTTACAAATCACACTTGTACACACAAGCAGAAATGAAATTCACTTCAACAGAAGAAATTCTGACAATGTTTCAAACTGCCGTAGCAAAAGAGAGAGCACTCGCACAGGGTAAGCACATAATGGTTGTTACTCCTGTACCTGCCTTAGGGGCAGTTACAAAAGTGAGCATTCCGAATGCTAAGGCTTTACATCTGAGGTGGATACAATGGGTTAATTATCTTGCTGCAACAGACGTTGAATACGTTTTTGACCCTTATTTGAAAACACAAGAATTTCTACAATACGAACAAGAATGTCCTCTGCCTACTGAAATTCTGCCTCTAGAAAAGTATGAATGTATAATTTATACTGACGGATCAGCACAGCCTGCTACTGGGGGTAAACAAGCTTATAGTGCTGCGTGCGCGATTGTTAAATGTCGCTGGCGAGATGGCAAATTCCGACCTACGGTCACTAAAACTCAATCTCTAGGAGATTGTGAAGCTCAGCAAGCTGAACTACAAGCATTTAAGATGGGGCTTGAAAATATTGATCGCGAATTCCCCACACTTATTGTGTGCGATTCCTATTAATGTGTTCAATCTAACAATAAATACTTAAAGAACTGGATTCAAAACGGTTTCATAGATGCAAAAGGTGGCACAATCAAGCATACTTTGCTTTGGGAACAGGTAGTTCTGTTACGACAAGAACTACAAAAGGTTCATGTGATACATACACTGAGTCATCAACGTGATGGCGTTCACGTTGCAGGGAATTCATTGGCTGATGAAGCCGCGAAGGCAGCTGTACAAACGGCTTCCGTAGCTGCAATCACTCGTTTAAAAACTAATATAGACTGCAAAATAATGCAAGCTGTCAATGCTTCAAGCAAAGACAGTGGTAAAACATTACCAAAAGGCCTTCCACTGAAATACTCATACATAACTGATGCGAGTAATGTTCAGTTTGCTCGAATCCCTGGAGTGGGGTATAGAGTAATTGCAAACATGGAACATAGATTAGGACTAATCTTAGCAGCACATGAAGATCTTGCCTCTGCAAAAGCAGGTGTTTCCGCCACAGTGTCATTATTAAAACAAAGACACTGGTGGCCGCGCATGAGGAAACAGACCAGAAACTATGTTTTGGAAAGTGAAATCTGCCAAAAGATGAAAGTCTCTACAGTGAAACGTCCTGCGCAGACACCCCTGCTATTTCTGATAAACCATTAGCCTCCGGTAACCTGGACCACTACGGTCCCTTACAGAGGGATGGCAACTATAAATATATCATGGTCACAGTGGATTCATCTTCAAGATTCACTTGGCAGTGGCCTCAGTGCTCGGCTGATGCTTGAACTGTTTTAAAAGATTTGTGAGTCTTTATCGTTACATACGCAGTCGGTACACTACATTCTGACCAGGGTCCTGTGTTTAGCTCAAAAGCTTAAAAGGAGGTCATGGCCAAATTGGGTGTTGCATTGCGGTATTCTAGTCCATTCCATCCTGAGGGAAATTCAGTAGTGGAGAAAAAAAAAGGGACGTAAGGCAATCTATAACAGCTAGGGTATTAGGCTTGGGGGACGGGTGGGTCAAACAACTAATAAGTGTCCAATGTAGTCTTAATATTCTGCCTAGAAAATCTCTAGGGATAATCACTCCATATGAAATCCTTTTTGGTACCAGAATGATTGTGTCAGACCTCGATTGTCACACTTCAGTGGTAGAACTAAAACCCTTTGATATCAAAGATCGTTTGGCTGTTTTGCAGGACATAAATGAAATAAGAAAAAGCCAAGTAACATGTTTCTGAAGCCAACAACCACTGAAGAAAAAACATCCGTCCCAGCATGGCCTGTCAGGATTCCAAAGATTGGGGATCTAGTTAGAGAAAAAAATTGCGGACAAAAAGGAATTTGGGCCTTCTTACAGACAACTGAGCCAAGCCATCCACGGATCAAGAACAGTGATACTTCCGTCCCTTGCTGGTAAAAAGGAAAAAAAAGTTTGTGTCCATCTAACTGGTCAAACCACATCATGTGGCCGATCATAAGTAGTAGGCCAAGTGGACTCCAAAGATGTAGCAGATGCCCTAATCTAGCTACTATCCAAGAGGTTCAAACTGAAAGAATCATCACCTTTGAAGAATCTCCAGTGCGAAAAGAAGGACTAAGCAACAAAGCTATGGAACTTGTACCTCTTGAGACCCAAATAACAGTTTGCCAAGAAATGCCTGTCTACAATGAAATAGCAACTGACTATACAAACGTAACAAGGGATCAAGTGGTTCCACCGATTTCAACGAATCCGGATGTAATCCCTACAATTGACAGAACTGCCTCTGGCTATTTCATTAACTTTGATACTTTTTCAGAGGATCCCAGCGAACCTGAAAAAACGCCAGCTAAAAGAACTTTCAAAGAACAAGCAACAGAACGTTTTCATCACCAGGAAAAGACTTATCTAGTTTCACCATGGATTGAACTTTCGATTGTGTTGGGTGTACTTTTCCTTCTACTTTGGTTGACTCTTGTATTTACCTTGGGAATGCTGATAAATGAAAGATATGTTAAAAAGGACACAGCAAGTAAGAACATCAACTTACTGCTCAAGCCACACAAATCATCTCATTGTGAACAAAGAGACTTGTCATCAGTGAACATCACAGCCGTTTCTATACCTGGTGGTATAGCTTAGGACAGAACTGATTATGGCATCTTTGTTCCTGCAGAGCTGTTGAAGATTCCTCACCAATTCAAGATTTCCTTGAGTGACTTTTTTTTCATCTAGTACCTTTTCTGATGATTGGGACTGTTAATAATATGATATCAGACTTAGAAATGTCTGCAAAATGTACAAATCATGAATACTTAGAAGGTTCATCAGATTGTGAACAAATGTACTGTTATAATCACTATGGTCATCATTTCATGCACAAATTTGCAAACCCTAGAACTGTATTAACTTATAACCAATGGGAACATTGTCCTACGCCACCAATGGGTAGCTCAAAAACATTTGATGACAAATTTCCATACTTTTCAAGTTTTAATGTTTCAAATCCAGAATCATTTTACTTTAAAAATGTTAATAAGACAGGAATGAAAAGTATGTAGACAAATACCATAGCAAATTTATGCTGCAAACTTTTATGCTCAGCTGTCTACATTAGGTTTTGACTTTTGGAAAGACAACATTGAGACAAAAACATTCGGGGGCACAAAAGACTGGCAGGTACAGGGGATAGAAGCTTTATTTCGAGCCTGTATCATCCCAGAGCAAATAATGTTTTTGAATGACGCTGTCCAACAGACATCTTGTCTTGGCTTAGCCAAGATAAAAGATTTAAACAATCCGTCCATACCTACACGTACACCTAATAGTAACAACACTTCAGAGGGGGTGGTCGACATACATACTATTTTGCATCACAACAAAACAAATCCAGATTGGAAAAAATGGTTAATCTGGCCTACAGACACAAACACTTGTCAAGATATATTCCTGAATAAAACAAGGGGGTTCACATTCACTAGGGCAAATCCAAGATATGTTCAAAGACAGCATCCAGGAATAGTAACATAATACAGTGTAGGGAAACCATGCCTTGAGTGGCTATAAAAATCTACACTAAAGGAAGTAAAACAACACTTATCTTTACTTAAAGATGGCGTTGATCTGAGGGACTTCTTACAAGGACCTACTAAACCGCTACATAAACGTTTTATATACGCCGGTATCTATGCTATATATAATGAAGCGTGGAAGATTATGCAAGCAGATACTGCAGAACGAATACGAGAAATTAATCATATTAATTTAGAGAAATCTCACTCTGTAGTTGAAAATGGGTTAATGACTCTGTCATCCAGGATATATTCTTTGTACAGCATAGTATCCTCTGCCATAGACATAATGGAACAGGACATGGTCATGTTGCAACATGGTCAGTCGCAATTGTGTTCTATATTGCTATTGGGCTGGACGTTACAAGACTTACATTCAAGCTATGTGCGTCTAATCAACACCACGTCGCTGTTTTCTGAGTTTAATCTCACAGATAAACAGATCAAACTGGCACAGAGAGGAGAAGACTATACAGTGCTGAGCGTTGAAAGACTGGAAAGATTGCCATTAACTGTTTCTGAGAAAGCAGCAAAAGAATGGATCATGCACGGTGCAATCACTCTGCCTGTTGCAATTTTCCATTTTCAGTATTGCTTAAAACATATACCAGCAGGCATTAATGAAAGGTTGGGTAAAGAATACATCAAGACATCCTGGGAATTACCATACACACACAGATGTTGGAGTGGGGGGAAAAAAGTGTTTCTTAGTGGTAAAAACTTATGAAAACACACTAACCGGTTCTCTCCTTTGTCAGGGTATTAATTTACATGGGGCCTGCGATCGTTCCTCGAACAACTTATCCTGCCACCTGCAAGGTTCAACAGCTGCGGTGATTTATCTCATTTTTGGACAACTTTCTAATGGAACTTACATTATGTTGAATGATCACAGCTGCTGTGGCATGTTGCCAGGAATACCCTATCTCTTAACTGTGTCATTCAGGGTCACTTGCTGTATGCAAGTATTGTTTCCGAAAACCAAGACAGACCGGGAGTCACCATTATGGCCTTCACTGAACATCTCTTCTATACAAATTATTACTTTATGCAGCATGAAAGCCATTCTTCCACAAAAAACTCTGCCATTGACCTCGACCAAAGAGACGTATGATCTGCAAGTCGCAAGGACTTCAGCATAGATACATGCCCTTTTATCCACAAATTGCCCTATACATTTCTCAGAAATGTTAGGTCATATCTTAAACATATCTGATATGAGTGGTATTGTACATGTATTTAGGACAATTTTTTCAGGACTGTTGCCACCCTTTGAAGCAGTCCTAGGAATATTTCCAAACTTCGTGCACTCTGTGTTTGGCGACTGCCTCTCATTTTGGGACGTGCAACAGGTATACTATTTTTGCTCCTACTGCACCGATATGGAAAGCCAAATCACCAGCGATACCCAGTTCACCGTGGAGAACACTCTACTGGCGATGAAGTTTTGTGAGCGCATACTCCAAATTTTGGGATTAACTTGTTTAAGAGAATTGAATACCACATGGTTTCTATCATTCAGACCAATTTGATAAGATTGCATCTTACCAGTTCTGCGCTGCTTGCTAGGCAGAGAAGAATGCGTGCTGGACATCTGTCCGACACTCCCATCAGTCATGCCAATGGATGTTGATACTTTGCTTGGACCAGTGACTGCTCATTCACTGTGTTGTCCCCAACGGCTACCAATTTTGCTGACGACATTCGTTGAGATCCCACAGACGCAAAATGCTGACGGTGAGGTACGAGAAGCGAAAGGCACACTGGTATCATCTACTTCGAACATTGCTTATGTGACCAACGTTGACGGCGATGCTTCACATCTATGTGCGATTGATCTTCGTAACGAGGTAATCCAACGTTCACCTACAATGGTAGGCAAATTCTTTTCAGACTTAGAAGATTTGATGTTTTCTCCAATGAATAACACTGAATTTTGATGTTGCCACGCAGTGTTCTGAAAGACTCTGAATTTGACCTTCATTTTTTCAAAACAAAGTCCTAACTTTGGAACTCTTTTTCCTATGATAAATTTTTGTTTTCCAAATTTGTATTTTTTCCTTGTTTGGCACAATGTAATCTGCTAAAAGTAGAACTAGAATTACTTGAAAACTTCTAAGAGACAATATTTGACCGTGTCTACATTCAAACAGTTTCTATATTCTGCCATGAAATGGTCTCAACTTTTTTCTTCTGTATTTCAGAGCCATTTAATGAATGTATTTTCGTGATTCATTCGGATAGCATTTCAAATGTCATCTATATGTTTTAAATGACACATTGCTTTAAATCAATCAATCAATCAATCACAGACATTTATATAGCGCACTACTTACCCGGAGGGTCTCAAGGCGCTAGGGGGGGGGGGAGTGCTGCTACTGCTCGAACAGCCAGGTCTTGAGCTTCTTCCTGAAGCAGAGGTGGTCTTGGGTCAGGCGCAGGTTGGTCGGAAGGGAGTTCCAAGTCTTGGTGGCCAGGTAGGAGAAGGACCTTCCTCCTGCTGTCGTTCTCCGGATGCGGGGGACGGCGGCGAGGGCGTGGCTGGCTGATCGGAGACGTCGTTTGGGAACGTGGAAGTTGATGCGGTTGTTGAGGTTGCTGGGGCCTTGATCGTGTAGGGCTTTGTGTGCGTGGGTGAGGAGGCGGAAGGTGATTCTTTTGTTGACGGGGAGCCAGTGCAGGTCTCTCAGATGTCCGGAGATGTGGCTGTGTCGTGGGATGTCGAGGATGAGTCTGGCTGAGGCATTCTGGATTCGCTGGAGTCTCTTCTGGAGCTTGGCGGTGGTTCTGGCGTAGAGGGCGTTGCCGTAGTCCAGTCGGCTGGTGACGAGGGCCTGGGTGACCGTCTTCCTTGTCTCGGTGGGGATCCACCGGAAGATCTTCCGTAGCATGCGCAGGATGTTGAAGCATGACGAGGAGACGGCGTTGACTTGTCTGGTCATGGTGAGGGAGGAGTCCAGGATGAAGCCCAGGTTGCATGCGTGGTCTGTCGGTTTGGGTGCACTGCCCAGGGCGGGGGGCCACCAGGAGTCGTCCCAGGCAGAGGGCGAGGAACCCAGGATGAGGACTTCCGTCTTGTCTAAGTTCAGTTTCAGGCGGCTGGTCGTCATCCACTCGGCTACGTCTTTCATCCCTTCGTGAAGGTTGGCTCTGGCGGCGGCGGGGTCGTTGGTCAGGGAGAGGATCAGCTGGGTGTCGTCAGTGTAGGAGATGATGTTGAGGTTGTGTTGGCGTGCGATGGCCGCGAGGGGGCTCATGTAGACGTTGAAGAGGGTGGGGCTCAGCGAGGATCCTTGAGGGACGCCGCAGATGACTTCGGTGGCCTCTGACTTGTACGGTGGTAGGCGGACTCTCTGTTCTTCTGTCGAGGAAGGAGATGATCCATTCCAGTGCTTTCTCCTGGATTCCGACGTTGCTGAGGCGTCGCACTAGGGTGCGGTGGCAGACAGTGTTGAAAGCCGCGGAGAGGTCTAGGAGGATGAGGGCCGCTGTTTCTCCGTTGTCCATCAGGGCTCGGATGTCATCGGTGGCAGCGATGAGGGCGGTCTCGGTGCTGTGGTTGTCTCAGAAGCCAGACTGTGAGGGGTCCAGGGATCCATTCGTCTCGAGGAAGGCGGCCAGCTGCTTGTTAACGGTCTTCTCGATGACTTTGGCTGGGAACGGGAGGAGCAAAATGGGGCGGTAATTCTTGAGTTCGGTGGGGTCCGCTGTAGGTTTCTTTAGTAGGGCGCTGAGTTCGGCGTGCTTCCAGCTCTCTGGGAAGGTGGCGGTGTCGAAGGAGGTGTTGATGATGTCCCGCAGGTGGGGGTGCGATGACCGCGTCGGCCTTGTTGAAGACGTGGTGAGGGCAGGGGTCGGTCGGAGATCCGGAGTGGATGGAGTTCATCATGTGGATGGTGTCTTCGGTGCTGATCGGAGTCCAGGTGCGGAGGGTGGTGGTGGGGGGCGGTGGTTCGGTTGTGGCGTGCGTCGGTTGAGTGCTGAAGCTGTTGTGTATGTCCGCGATCTTGTTGTGGAAGAAGGAGGCGAGGGAGTTGCAGAGGTCTTGCGATGGGGTGATGTCGTTGTTTCCGGCGTTGGGGTTGGAGAGCTCTTTCACGATGTTGAAGAGTTCCTTGCTGTTGTGTGCGTTGTTGTCCAGCCGGTCCTTGAATGCAGTTTTCTTAGTGGCTCGGATGAGTTGGTGGTGCTTCCGGGTGGCAAGCTTGAGGGCGGTCATGTTGTCAGGTGTTGATTCCCTTCTCCAGGCTTTCTCGAGGGCTCGGCAGTTCTTCTTGGAGCTCTTGAGTTCGTCGGTGAACCAAGGGGCCTTCTTGCTGCCAGGTCTGCTAGGCGGGGTCCTCAGTGGGGCGAGTTCGTCCGCGCAGTTGATGATCCACTTCCTGAGGTTGTCGGCGGCCTGGCTGGGGTTCGCTGAGCTGGCGGGGGGTGCTGGCTCAGGGACGCGGCGAACTGGTCGGCTGTGATCTTGTTCCAGCTTCTTCGAGCAACCGGTTGCTGGTGGTGGTGGATCGTCATTCTTCTGAAGGTGAAGTGGACGCAGCTGTGGTCCGTCCAGTGGAGTCCAGTGGCGTGGCTGAAGGCGATGTGTTTGCTGGATGAGAAGATGGCGTCGAGTGTGTGTCCGGCGAGGTGGGTGGGGGTGGATACCAGCTGCTTGAGTCCGAGGTTGTCGAGGTTGTCGAGCAGGGTGATGGTGTTGCGGTCGTTGTTGTTCTCCAGGTGGAAGTTGAGGTCACCCAGGAGGATGTAGTCGGCGGAGGGGAGGGCATGTGGGGTGATGAAGTCGGCGATGTCCTCGCTGAATTGTGTGCGTGGTCCCGGGGGTCGGTAGATCAGGGTGCCTCTGAGGGTGGTCCTCGGGTCGGTGCGGATCTGGAAGTGTAGGTGTTCGGCAGTTTTCAGGGTGTCGTTGGTGTTGGTCGTGATGTGGATGGTGTCCCTGTGGATGATGGCGATGCCTCCTCCCATCTGGTTGGCGGTGCGGTCCCTTCGGGTGATCTTGTAGCCCTCTGGGATGGCGATGGCGATGTCGGGCGCTGAGGAGTCGTTCATCCAGGTTTCCGTGAAGAAGGCGACGTCAGGAGCTGTGGTGTCGAGGAGGTTCCAGAGTTCGATGGCATGCCTGTGGACGGAGCGGGTGTTGATCAGGATGCACTTGAGGTGGTTGCTGCTGGTGATCGGCTTGGCGGGTGCTGGTGTGGGGCAGGTCCGGATGCAGGTGAACTTGCAGGCGTTGCAGCTGAAGGGTCCATGGGTGTGCTTCGGGGTGGCTCGGTAGCATCCAGGGATCCCGCCGGTGTTGAGTGCGATGAGTTCGGTGGCGTTGTAGGACAGTCGGGTCGTCATCCGTCGGTGGGGGCCAGGGGGTCTGGCACTGGGCGCGGTCCAGGCGCGGACGGGCACAGACAGGCTTACCTATGGCGCGCCTTCGGCGCACAATCGGCGCGCCCGCTGCACGTGACCGCTGCACGTTCGCACGGTCGCCTATAAATGTGTACAGCACAAATGCTCTTTTCGTGTACAACCAGTACTAATGCATTTTTATGTATTTTGGGTAGGTTTTTAACACATCATGTTTAGATATGTTTTTATGTGTTTAAAATTTAGTAATGTCATACATAATAAAGTGGAGTGGGTGTTGTGTGGCGTTTTAGGCTCCGAGTGAATTTTCCTGATTCATGCCCTTATATAGGTATAATTCACAATGCCCTAATATAGTAATAGAAATCAAACCCATATTTAGGCATAGCCCATACGAACCAAACACAGGCATGGCTACTTACACCCGTACCAAACGTCACAACGATTTCTTGGAAAACCGGCTTAAGCAGTTAGGGAGCTTCCCCTTGCTTGAATATTGATTTCTCCAAGAAATCAGTTAGTTTTACAATGAACAACTATTCCCAATGGGTTCATTGTGATGTTCTTATGCCCAACTTTACGTCAAACTATGGCATTCCTAAAAGTAGGTGAACAAGAAGGTGGGGTTTGCATGGTCACCTAAAGGAGGAGTCTGGGATGTGCAAGGGTGCAGTGGTCAGTACTGCAGCTCCCCTCTAGCCACTCTGTCCCCTTATGAGAGGCCCCTCAAGCTGGAGGTGTATCTGGACTATAAAATGGGTGCGGTTGTCCCTGTACAATGCGGACTCCATGAAGCTTCTCTCCACTTTCCCTCGGGCCACCTTCACTCACAGGCTCTCCCTGATCTTCTGTCTTTGGGAGCAGCAACTCTGAGGCTAATGTAGGAGCTGCAGCCGCCCCACCATCATAAGCAGAGCTGAGGCTGGTGTAGGAGCTGCAGCACCCACCCTTACCCCAACCATTGCATTCATACTCTGCTCCGCCACCCCTATAGGGATTTTGCCCCTACTCACCTGGCCGGTCACACGCTCTCACCAAATTTTCATTTCAGTACCACTCAATGCAGATTCCTCTATTCCTCTGGTGTGGACTGACCACTATATGCTCAGGTTTAGATGGCCTAAACTTAGTAATGTCCTTCCTAAAGAACGATACCTACCCCATGCGGTAAGAGCCTTTTACAAAATTAAATCGGAACTATTTAGTAACAGGCTCAATGCTACTAAGCCCTATGTCATGGGAAAATCAATGAGGAAATAGACCAGATTTATAGCTGGATTGAGTTTGCCTGCCAAACTCTGGCACTGGTAAAGAGCACCCAACAACATCGCTCGAAAGTGCCTAGTCCTTGGTTCACCCCTCCTTTGTAAAAAACAAAATTAGCCTGAAAACTTAAAGAGAGGCTATGGAGGGTAAATTACTGTCAAGAAGTCAAAGCTGACTATAAAGTTGAATTAGGGAAGTATAAAGAAATGAAATTAAAATTCTAAAGGCGGGAAACCACTCCAGAGAAATATTTGAAAGTGTTGAATCCTTTTCTGCTCCGGAAGCAGGCTCTAATCAGAAACCTCCATCAGAGGATTGGTGTGAGACACTCGCCTTGTTCTTTCGTGAAAAAATAGATACCATTCAAGATAGCCTCCCACCTCCCAGTGTGGGGATTGACATACATGCTCATTGCATGGTGGCTGTCACTCTAGAGGTGGTAGGAAAATAGAAAGAGCTGGGCCATGAGTCATCCATTATTGTGGAAGTTTGCTCCCTGAACTCCTTTTCTTCAATCTCTTTAGATGCCTCAAATCAGGTTCCCCGAGGGAGCCAGCCCCATCCTTCATTCTTGCCTTGGGGGCAGATGCTATTCACCCGCTGGTGAATCAGTTGCTGAATACCTCAATTTCATGTCTCCTCTCGATTGGTATTGGGGGGGCTGGCCTGGAAATGGTTGGCATCTTTCTTTGAGGGGAGGGGTCAGGTGGTATGGTGCCATCCCTACTCGTCCATGTCCAACAAGCTGAAGGTTGGTGTCCCTCAAGGCTCTGCCCTGAGCCCAATCTTGTTTAATATCTACCCTTCGCCTTTGTCTACTTTGGTTGAATCCTTAGGGGCAAAAATTGCATTGTATGCATATTACGCCCAGCTGTTGTTCATGTGGATGAACTGCGAGCCCTGCCCAGGCAAGCTAATTAATTCTTGACTCTCAGCGGTATTTGGGTGGCTGGCCGTGAACCAGCAGAAATGTAGTGCAGGAAAGACAGATTTGCTTTTCTTTATTTCTGATGCAGAAACACCCTTGTAGTCCTTCTGGCCAGCTGATGCTCCCACTCCACTTATCAAAAATCAGATGGTGAAAAACCTGGGCTTTAAATTTGATATTCAGCTCCTATTTCATACCCAAGTAAATTTGGTAGTGGGTACTTGCTTTGCCCTCTTGCGCCTTCTTCAGAAGTTTCTGTATCTTTTACCTGTGGGTGCCAGACAACAAGTGATCCAAACCCTGATCATATCTCACCTTGATTATGGGTACGGCCTTTACTTAGGCATGCCTAGGTATCTGATGGACAGCCTTCAGGTTGTCCAGAACGCTGCGACCCAAACTATGTTCAAGCTCCCCCAGGATGCTCATGTGTAAAGTCTGTTGAGGAGTCTTCATTGGCTTCCAATAAGGAAAATAATTATCTTTAAGATACCACTTGTGACTCAGAAAGCCTTATACGGAATAAACCCGGCTACCTTAAATACAGGATCTCGTTCCATGCCCCACTGAGAAATATCCATTCCTCTAATCTTTTCCTGGCCAGTACTCCACGTATCAAAAAAGGCTAGGTCAAAAAGAAAGTTCCTTTCCTTCCTAGGTCTGTCCTATTTGAACAAACTGCCCTGGCACATAGAAGTATTAAGTCAACACCTGTGTTTCGGAAGAAGCTGAAAACATGGCTTTTCTCCTTCCCATAACCCCCTCTTACTTCCATCGCTACTTTTTGGCATTTTAGCACTAGAACATTCCTTGGAGTAACAGTTGCGCTTTACAAATACCCCGAAATCGACATAGAGGTCCCTGGGGGAGGCTCACCCCTTGCTGGAGTCCTGTTGGGGAGGGGCTGTGACTCCAGTGTGGGGAAGGGGCAGTGTCTCCTGTGTGGGGGAGGCGCTGTGACTCCTGAATAAACACTGCTCATACATAACTCTAACTCCAATCACATGCACTCCTGTTTGCAAATACAGGCACTACTGTCAGATGCACTACCTATTCGGTGACTAAACGCTGCTGAATCCAAGCATGTGCTCTACTGATTTAAAATCCTGTCACAGCTTACCTCGCAAACAGACACTGCTCACTTAATTACAGGTAACCCAGACACTAAGCAAAGGCACTGATGACTCCAATCACAGATACTCCACAGGCACTGCTGACTACAATACTGCTAATGCTGACTCCAACCACGCGCCGATTTTCAACACAGGAACTACTGTCTCCAGACACAGGCACTGCTCTTTTAAAAAAGGCACTGCTGATACAGGCATGACTGCCCTCAAACACGGGCACTGCTGATTTAGATACTACTGGCCTCAACCACAGGCACTGCTTATACAAGCACCACTGGCCTCAACCACAGGCACTGCTGATACAAGAACTACTGGCCTCAACCACAGGCACTGCTGAATCAAATTACAAGTACTGCTGAATCCAAACCCAGGCACTAGTGACTCAATTTCAGATAATCCTCAAGTCATAGTCCGTCCTGATTCCAAGAACATGCACTTCTCACTAATTCTTCCTCCAAGCACAGAACACCACTGTCTCCAGTTTATCTATTACTGACTCCCAAGCACAGGCACTGCAGATACCCCTGACTCCAAATACAGGTACTGCTAACCTGAAAGACAGGCACTACTGACTCCACACAATGGCACTTGACTCCAAGCCCAGCCACTTAACTTTCAAATCACAGGCACTGCTCACTCCAGGAACAGTCACTCAAGACTCATGACAAATAATGCTGACTGCAAATACAAGCGCTGCTAAACATGGACACTACTGATGTGAAATACTGTCACTGCCTAATCAACAAACAGGCACTGCTCACTCAATTACAGATAATCTCTTTCCAAAGGCAGGAACTGGTAACTCCAGTCCCAGGCACTCTAGTCTCCCAGCATGAGCATTACAGTCATTCCTAACTTCAAATACAGGCACTGCTGGCTCCAAACATGCACTGTGGACTCCAATGATAAGTAAGTATTCCTTACTCCATATACAGTCACTGTTGACTCCGGTAAATGTAATGCTCACTCCAGGCACAGGCACTGCTGACTCCAGACACAATCACTCCAGACTCATTACAGATAATGTTGGCTCCAAGCCCAGGGGCACGATCACTTTTGATGAAAACATAGTCCCAGTTTAATCCATGAACAGGCACTTCTCACTCAGTTACAGCTGACCTTGGATCCAGGCACAAGTACTACAGACTCCTATTGCAGGTACTCCTGACTCTAAACACAGAAATGGCTGCCTCAAATCATGGGCACTGCTCATTCAGAAGAGGCAGTGCTGGCTCCAAGCACATGCACTGTTATCAATTGTAAATATACCTTACTCCAAGCACAGACACTTCTGACTCTGATACACGTAATGCTCACTTCAAGTACAGGCTCTGCTTACTGAATTACAGGTAATCCTGACTCCAAACAAGCTAAGGCACGTCTAATTCAAAATGCAGGCACTGCTGACTACAAACATAATAACTACTGACTCATTATAGATAATGCTGACTCCAAGCCTAGGGTCTTCTGACTCCAAGGACAGGCACTACTGATGTAAAACACTAACTGATTGCTCCATCAACAGGCACTGCTTCCTCACAGATAACCCTGGCTCCAAACAATTACTGCTGATTGAATGCAGGCACTGGTGATTCCAGTCACAGGCACTGCTTAATGAAAAACACACAAATATTGCTAATTCAATGCACATGCACTGTAGACTCCATTGCAGCTAACGCTGACTCCAAGTGTATGCTCTACTGAGCACTAAGCATGTTTCCTCATACTCCTCTAACAAACACTGCTCACTCAATTACAGATGACACATACCCCAATGAGAAGCCGTCCTCAATCTGAGCACAATCACTGCTAACTTCAAGCAAGCCATCCCTCAGTCCAAGCACCTCTGATTCAAGTACACACAATTCTGATTTTAGCCACAGACTGCAAATTCTAAGCACAGGCACTGCTGATTCAAAACACAAACACTGCTGATTCACAACCCTTGAAATACTCCCTCCTGTAACAGCAAGTCTTGCTTCCAAGTACAGCTGACTCAAACACAGGAATTAGTTACTTATTCACATTCACTGCTCTCTCAATCAATCAATCAATCAGGACATTTGTTAAGCGTGCTACATACCCGTGAGGGTCTCAAGGCGCTGGCGGGGTGCTGCTACTGATTGAAGAGCCAGGTCTTGAGAAGTCGTCTGAAGGCCAGGAGGTCTTGGGTCTGCCGTAGGGTGGTAGAAAGGGTGTTCCAGGTTTTGGCAGCAAGGTGGGAGAACGATCTGCTGCCGGCAGTTGTTCTACGGATGCGCTGTACTGTGGCTAGTGCAAGGCCGGTGGAGAAGATCTTGCGGGTAGGGGCGTAGAAGCTGAGTCGTTTGTTGAGGTACGCTGGACTGGCGTTGTGGAGGGCTTGTGTGCATGGATGAGGAGCTTGAAGGTTATCCTCTTGTTGACGGGGAGCCAGTGTAGGTCTCTCAGGTTGGGTGTGATGTGGCTACGGCGGGGGATGTCGAGGATTAGTTGTGCAGAGGAGTTCTGGATGCGTTGCAGCCATCTCAGGAGCTTGTTTGGTGTTCCTGCATAGAGGTCATTTCCGTAGTCCAGCCTACTGCAGACGAGGGCCTGGGTTACTGTTCTTCTTGTTTCGGTGGGGATCCACTTGAAGATCCTGCGGAGCATTCATAGGGTGTTGAAGTAGGATGAGGAGATGGCGTTGACCTGTTTGGTCATGGAGAGGGTGGAGTTGAGGATGACCCCCAGGTTGCGTGCGTGGTCAGTGGGCGTCGGGGCTGTTCCCAGTGATGTCAGCCACTAGGAGTCGTCCCAGGCTGAAGGGGTGGATCCGAGGATGAGGAGCTCCGTCTTGTCTGAGTTCAGTTTCAGTCGGCTGTTCCTCATCCATTCGGCGACGGTCTTCATTCCATCGTGGAGGTTGATTTTGGCGGTGTGAGGGTCTTTGGTGAGGGAGATGATCAGCTGGGTAGCGTCTGCGTAGGAGATGATGTTGAGATCGTGCTGACAGGTGACATAGGTGAGGGGAGCCATGTATATTTTGAACAGCGTTGGGCTTAGGGAGGAGCCCTGCGGTATGCCGCAGATGATCTCGGTGGTGGTGGAGCTGAAGGGGGGGAGGCAGATGCTCTGTGTTCTGCCGGAGAGGAAGGATGTGGTTCAGTCTAGGGCCTTCTCTTGGATCCTGGCGTCGTGTAGGCGTATTTGTAGTGTCTGGTGGCAGACTGTGTCGAAGGCGGCTGACAGGTTCAGGAGTATGAGGGCTGCTGTTTCTCCTTTGTCAAGCAGGGTCCTGATGTCGTCGGTGGCAGCGATGAGGGTGGTTTTGGTGCTGTGGTTGTTGTCCTCAAGGTAGCGGGTCAGTTGCTTGTTGACGATTTTCTCGGTGACCTTCGCCGGGAACAGGAGCAGGAAGATGGGACGGAAGTTCTTAAGGTTCTTGGGGTCCACCTTGGGTTTCTTGAGTAAGGCGTTGATCTCGGCATGCTTCCAGCTCTCTGGGAAGGTAGCTGTCTTGAATGAGGTGTTGATGACTTTCCAGAGATGGGGTGTGATGATTATGCTGGCTTTGTTGAAGACGTGGTGTGGGCATGGGTCAGACGGAGATCCAGAGTGGACGGAGTTCATGATTTTGATGGTGTCATCGACATTGACATTGGACTATGCGATCAGGCAGCAGGCGGTTCTGGAGGTGGGGGTCTCAGTGGTTGGCGGGGCGGTCGTGGCGTGGAAGCTGTCGTGGATCCCCCACTACAGCTATAGCTGAGTGACTACCTTCTTCCCAGGTGTCATACACAGTCTTGGGACTGTGGGAGCGTAGATTGTGTCCAGCCCAGTTTTACTATAATCTCTCGCTCAGTCTGTGCTGGAAATGGTGTCATTGGTTGCCAGGAATCAGAAGGATCATAGACCCACCTGTGCCTCAAAGGTATGGGGACATCATTATCTAATTCAATAATTGCGTGTGGCATGTAAAGTGCCAGATGGAACCAGTAGTACGCACAGTGATCCTGCGCACGTAAGTAGTACAGCTCCAGATCAGGGACTTTGAATCCACACTGATGGAATGGCACTGGCACTGTCATCTAAGCCCACTGCATTTCGACTATCAGTGACTGGAGTGTTTGGTGCAGAAATGATAGGAGCAAAGGAGAGTAAATATTTGAGTAACCTGATCTTCTAACTTGGGGAAAGCAACACCATTATTTCTGTGGATAAATGAGTTGATGTCTCGCTTGACCCATATCTCTGGATATTTGCTTGAATCCTCACGCCATTGCAGGGGGAACTCTGAGACTAACTTACTGGTGCCAGCTGTGAGAGGAAATATCTGTGACTTACCCATGTTTATGTTGATCCCCAAAATAGTTCCTAAATTTCTGAGCTCATACATTACTGGTTTGAGACTCATATTGAAACTCCTATCGTCGGATCAAAGTGAAATTAAAAGTGTATTCCTGGTGTAACTTAAAGCATTGTCCAAATAATGCCTGACTTAGCTTCTAGGGATCACAGAGCTATTGTATCCTAATACAAACCAGAGTCTGTGGGCACCCGTACATACTCACATTCACCTCAGCTCATGTGAATCCTATATTGATTCTTGTACCATATTACCCACTGTTATAATCATTGCCTGACATAATGTGCTCACATATACCTGACATTCTGACGTCTCACACCTAGTAATTGACTGATGTAATCAATGCTACCCTAAGTGACTTTGTAGCTGTACCCTGTCATTCACTAGTTTACAGGCACATTCAATAGGTCCCTGTACACCAACCAACATGCAGGTTCATGCCCTGTTATTCACTAGTATACACACTCCCTCAATAAGTTTGGGCACACCTAGTGCCAAGAAGACTCACACCCTGTCATTTACTAGTATACACACTCCCTCAATAGGTTTGAGTACACCTAGTGCCAAGAAGACTCACACCCTGTCATTTACTAGTATACACACTCCCTCAATAAGTTTGGGCACACCTAGCGCCATGGCGATTCACACCCTGTCATCTACCAGTATACACCATGGAGGCCTGAATGCACTTACCTAAACCTTACATCTAGGACACTCAGTCTTTCCCGAGAGTGTCCGCAGTGTCTACAGAATGTGTACATGGCCGCACTCCTGCAAAGTCATTCACTTGTATATACTGTGCCTGAAAAAGTTCCCTTATACCTCGTGCTCTCTCTCCGAGTCCACTAAGGCTGCACAAGGATTCAACACCCAGGTGTGATGCTTCAGGCAGCTAGGATCCTGCACATTGGTGTAAACCCTCTCGAGCACGTGCAGAGACTTGTACTGTAAATTTTCCAAGCTCCGTTAAACACAGGAGCACTGAACACAATAACAAGTATTCACAGGAGCACAGCAACAAATATCTGCGGCACCTACCATAAGATATCCTCCAATCACATTTTGCGAAGCACTCTTAAGTATTAACTAGACAGACTGCGTCACATAAAGTGCACTATTTTAAATATCCTGAACAGCTCTGCATCTTCACATCGTACAACCAATAATTTAGGCATTACAGGAAATAAACAACGTCATCGCCGTTGGAAATCTAGCAATCTCCCTCCTCTAAGTGACTTGAGGTAACTGTGGGAGTAAAGAGCTGCGCTCGGCTCCAACAGACTCAGATGAAGTCCCTCGACTCTTCGTATCTCAGGATGACTGTAAACGGGTTTTGAATATAAGATCATGTTGTTTAGAATCAGGCAATGTTTTGTGTGTGTGTTCACACACTCATACTGAAGTGATATTTTACATATTAGAAAACACAGTATGTGCCTTCCTCAGAACTATGCAATGTTGTGAAAGAGTGACACGCACAACTCACACATAACAACAAAGACCAGTATTAATGCACCCAACATACGATGTAAGTAGGGGATATTCAGAGACCAACATAAACAAACACTTTAGAAGCACAGATACAAACCGCCCGTCTGTTCCAGGGGAAGAGAGAGATGTGAAATAAAGTAGCTTCAGAAGACTGAAGGCCGAGACTGAACACCGGGAGTCAGTGCACCAGGAATGTTCATGAACAAGTAAGCGTCAATGTTTATAAGAACTGTTGAAAGTAGCGATTGAAGTCTTTACAGGACTGATCCATGAGGCAATGTAGTGTAGAAACTAGCGCCTTTATTCAGCAGATGGACTTCTAGGTGCAGTATCACAAACACATCATCCTACCTGGGCACTGCCCTCCATCGACTGTAAATAAACATAAGCCATCACCTGGTTCACACAACAGTGCAGTCAGCATCATGTTTTATCAGTCACCGATCCTTCAGACATGCGAAGTGCAGACACTCGCAGTCCAAGACAGTCCATCAACCTCATCCCTTACACACAGAGCAAAGAACCTCAATCAACATAAATAACAAACTATATATTGAAATCATGAAATTATATAATTCATAAAACTAATGTTTGGAGTAATTTGAGGTAACCTGAGATCTCATGTCATACGATACATGTAAATATTGATATTTTATTTCAATATTTAACCATTTGTTCTCATTTCTAGCATCCACTTCTAGCAAATTATAAACAAAAGTAGGCACCAACCACAAGAAGGAACCATTCTAGCAAAAGTCAAAAACTGATGTTGGTTTTAGGTGAGAGGGAGCACCCTAATGTCAAACTGTCACCCTTACCTGGTCTTGATCAGATCTCAACAAAAGCTATTGCACATTAGAAACGGATGTATGACGTTACAACGCATACTTTTACCACGCATACCTTTACAACGCGGTTTTAACCACGCTTACCATTACAACGCATAGCGCTTAGAGGTGCTGGATAGTGGTAAGTATAATTTTCTATTCAAACTCCAGTCCCCGTGGACACTAGGGAAGGTGTTGGATAGAAAATTAAACGTATTACCTATCCTAGAGCGCCCCCCAGCGCAATGCGTTGTAATGGTATGCGTGGTAATGCCTGCGTTGTAATGGTAGTGCGTTGTAAAAATGTCGTTGTAAACGTTACATACCATTAGGGACATATTTTGTTGTTATGGTGTTACCCTAAAATGTGAAATAAGTGTCTCGTGATCTGATTAGTTCTTCTTCAGAATTGATCGCTGAAGGAGACACATCATCAGAAATTCAAACTCTGTTTCCTTATTACACTGCAAACTCCTTAGGGACACAGTGGGATACATGGTGTCTCTTGACATCCACTCACACACATGCACAGATGCAAGGTGACCTTTGTTTCTTTTTTTGTCTTCTTTTTCCCAACAATGAATTATTGATTCGCTCAAGTATCCCCCGAAGCAAACATGTTCTGCTGCGTTGTCAGCCACGAAGGGATGAGGGAGTGGGAGGCGAAGAAGCCATGTCAGACCCCCTATTAATACACCTTGAGAATTTGAAATCATCGTTGGTATCTCAGTTACATTTGAAGTCACTTTTGGTATTTTAGTTACATTTGAAGTCACTTTTGGTATGTCAGTTACAAATAAAGTCAGCTTTGGTATCTCAGTTACATTGGAAGTTACTTTTGGTATCTCAGTTACATTTTTTAAGTTCAAAGTAAGTTTATTGAGGTAAAGGAATATATTAGTGCATAAAGTAAAATAACAATATAAATAAAAACTTACATACAATAAAGCAATTCAGTTTTGATAAACATAGATGATATAAATGTAAGTCAGTTCAACATTTCATATGCAAGAGAAATACCAATGTCATATGAAGAATCAATGAAGAGGAGAGAACTACAGTATATGTTAATATACATACTACAAAGTGAAACGTAATTAAACTATATAACATCAACATGGAGGAAGTCATGGAGGTTTAGTCACTTCTTGTTGGAGGGGAATGAGAGACAGAGAGCGTCAGGCACTAGCCTCAATAAATAATGTAACAGGCTCCCATAGATCAAAACATTTTGGTGCCATATGCATAAGGTATACAGACAGCATACCACCATGCTTGATATGATAATTTAGTAAAGTCTTTCCAGTTCTTGGTTATTTGCTGAAAGGCAACTGCTAACAATAGATCAATTATCTTTACATTGGGATCACAATTCTCCCAAATAGGGGATAAACGTCCTAAAAAGATATGTGAAACAGAGAGAGGATGACAGGAGCCAACAATCAAATTAATTTGAAACCATACCTTTTCCCAAAAACCATGAACAGATTTGCATGTAAAGAGCAGATTATGTAAATCAGCATGTGGTGAGGAACAAGTCCAGCATACATCTGAGAGTTCAGTGTGTCTTGCATTGAGAGTGAGTGGAGAAAGTAGGAGCCTATTATAGATAAAAAAAGAGTGTCTGTGTGGCGTTCGCAGCTCTAGAGGACTTCCTGAGTTTAAGCCAAATTCTAAACTAAAACTCCACAGACCAAGAGGCTTCTAAATCCTTTTCCCAAGATAGCTCTACTTTGGTTTTTTCTCTTGGAACAATTGAGCTATGTAAAAATGTATATATAGCAGAAGCCCTAGAGTTATTACGTAGAAGAGTCCGTAGTTTATCCGCAGGGACTGGTTCAGGAGGAGTGGAAGGATGAGAGGTTGTGTATTGTATGCGGGCAATTTGAATGGCTTGTGTTAAGTAAGTATGGGTGAAATTTGCAAATTCGCGGTACGCAAATTCGCACAAAAGCGTTTTTTGCGTGTTCGCGGGGCTTTTTGCGGGGCTTTTTACGTGTTCGCGGGGCTTTTTGCCTGTTCGCGGGATTTTTTCAGCGCGGCTACCGCGAGGTTACCCATGCGGTTGTACATGGGCTAGTTGCATGCTTGCGTTGTGCAATTGCGTGTTCACGTCCTTTTTTGCGTGCTCGCGGACAAAAAGTCTCGCGACCAAGCAAATAAAAACGCGAATTGCAAATTTTTTGACAAATTCGCGGGATTCGCAGAACGTGAATTTGTCAAAAATTCGCAAATTCCACGAGCGGAACGGATTTTACGCCCATGCTTAGTGTTAAGAGGGAATATTTAGAGTGGAAAGATGCAGGCAAGCCAAAAGAGCTGCTCGCATGTGCAAAGGACATAATCTCATCCTGGACATATAATTGACGTACCCAAATCAGACCTTGTTGTCTCCAAGATTTCCAAAATAAAGGTCTATTATTTAGTAAAATATAAACGTTATGCCATATAGTGGAGTTTGAGAAATGAGATCCAATCATTGGAGTTCGAGGAGGAGAACAATGGTACAATCTTAGAGGTATGTTTAATTATAGGAGTGGACACAGACTTTCGTTTGCGTGTAAAAGACAAATATTCTTGAAATGAGAAAGGGGAGATAAAGGACTGTTCAAGAGTGGCCCAAAGAGGACAGTTTATAGGAGATTCAGAGAGCCATCTGGAAGCCTGATGTAATAAAAAGGATTTATGGTAAATAGGAAAATCAGGGAAATTCACCCAACCCTCCATTTTTGGGCAGATACATTTTGATATAGACATATGTGATTTCTTATTACTCCATAGAAAGGAGGATAAGTTGGAGTTACATTTCTTAAAATATTTTAAGGGGATAGCAAGTGGAATATTGGAAATGGTATATAAAATTACAGGAGAAAGCATCATCTTTATGGTCTCGAGGCGACCCCACCAAGACAAGTATAGAGGATGCACTTTCGTTGTTAAAGAGGACAATCCTTGTACGCAATTTTCCATACACCGTGATATTGTTCCTGAAATGGAAGGAGTGCAATGTAAACCTAAATACTTAATGAACTGGGGACTCCATGCAAAGCCTGAAGCATCAAAGTCAGCCTTAAAAGTATATATAGTTAGAGGCAGAATTTTGCATTTATCTTTGTTTAGTTTATATCCAGAGACAGATGCAAAGGAATCAACCTCATCTAAAAAGGGCGGAAAGAGAGAATTGAGGTTGCGAAAGAAACAGAAGAACATCATCACAATAAGCTGCCATTTTGATGTCAGTCTCCTTAAAAGTAAAACCATGAATATTATTATTTTGACGAATTCTTAACAAAAAAGGTTCTAGGGCAAGATTAAAAAGAAATGGAGAAAGTGGATATCCCTGTTGAACACCTCGTCCATGTTGAAAATAGTAGGATATATCACCATTTGCGCATACGGCTGCTCTCGGGTTAGAATTCAAAATAGATATCAAAGCAATAATTTTTGGGCCAAAGCAAAACCACTTAAGTGTATGAAAAAGGCAAGGCCATTCGACCCTGTCGAATGCTTTCTCTGCATCCAGTGCTATTGCTGCTAAGGAGTGAGGAATATGTGAAGCTTTGGAAAGGACTTCAAAAAATAAGCGAGTATTATCTGTAATGAGTCGTCCCTTAACGAAGCGGACTGTTTTGCTCCTAATAAGTCAGGCAACTGAGATTCCAAACGCGATGATAGAGTGTTTGAAAAAAAATTATAATCACATCTCAGTTACTTTTGAAGTCAGCTTTGGTATCTCATTTTCATTTGAAGTAACTTGTGGTATCTCAGTTACGTTTGAAGTCACTTGTGGTATCTCAGCTACATTTGATGTCTCAGTTACATTTGAAGTCAGCTTTGGTATCTCAGTTACATTTGAAGTTAGTTTTGATATCTCAGTTACAAGTGGAATCATCTTTGGTACCGCAGTAATGGTTGATGTCACTTTTGGTATCTCAGTTACATTTGCAGCCATCTTTGATATATTAGTTACATTTGAAGTCAGCTTTGGTGAATGTTGAATTAACATTGCATACAAACATTTCCAACATTCAGCAGTGCACAATGTGGACTATAGGGTCCGATGTCGCTGTGAACCTGGGGGTGAGCCTTGTCCTCTGGTGGTGGGATCAATCAATCAATCAATCAGTACATTTGTAAAGCGCGCTACCTACCTGTTAGGGTCTCAAGGCACTGGGGGGGGGGGGGGGGGGGTGTATGCTGCTACTGCTTGAAGAGCCAGGTCTTGAGGAGTCTTCTGAAGGTCAGCAGGTCTTGGGTCTGTCGTAGGAGGATGGGGAGGGTGTTTTAAGTCTTGGCAGCAAGGTGAGAAAACGATCTGCCACCGGATGTCACTCTTCGGATGCGGGGGACTATGGCGAGGGCGAGGTCGGCAGAGCGAAGCTGGCGGCTGGGGGTGTGGAAGCTGAGTCGTCTGTTGAGGTACTCTGGTCCGGTGTTGTGGAGTGCTTTGTGTGTGTGGGTGAGGAGCTTGAATCAGCCCGATTCTTTTTAATGTCTACTTGAGACCACTGGTCATGTTAATTAAATCACATAACATGACCACAGTAAACTATGCAGACGATACCCAGCTCCTCTTCTCTTGGGAAGGCGAAGACTCCATCTCCTTGCAAGCCTTCCATGATTGTCTAAGAGACACTGCGAGCTGGTTGCACCAGAACTCCCTCCAGTTCAACGCCTCGAAAACCGAGGTACTGTTCTGTCCTGCGAGTCGTATACCCCGCCCTCTGCCCGCTGAGTTCTGGCCCCCGGAAAACTCCAACAACCCGCCACCTGTAACCAGTGTTCGCAACCTGGGCGTCATGCTAAATCACCAACTGAGCATGGAAACGCAGGTCTCAAGAACAGTCGCTACCTGCTCTGGCCTTATGCGCTCACTGCGCAAGGTCTTGCCTTTGCTACCTTCCTCCGCCAGAGCATTAGTAGTCAGGTGCACTATTCTTAGTCGCCTCGACTACTGTAATGGCCTGCTGCTTGAATCTCCTGCGACACTACTGGACAGACTCCAACGAGTTCAGTCAGCAGCAGCCAAACTGGCTCTTGGCTGGACCAGGAGATCCTCGGCCACTGCTGCACTGGCCGAGCTGCACTGGTTGCCCTTGAAGCAACGCATTGCCTTCAAGGCCCTCTGCCTGGTCTTTAAGGCACTACATGGTGCAGGACCCAGACCTCTTCAACGTCTGTTCTCTTGGTATACCCCCACCAGAACACTCAGGTCCACAACTGCCTGCCTGGCGAGAGTGCCCAGATGTAAGAAGGCCAGGATGGGGGGAAGATCGTTCAGAGTAGCTGCAGCCAAGCTGTGGAACAGTCTGCCTGTCGACATTCGTCAAATCCCTCATCTCCTCCCCTTCAGGAAACGAATCAAAACATGGCTCTTTCCTCCACCCCTTTAAACATGTCAGCCATAGTCCACCCCCCCCCCCTGTCAATAAACCCCAGGAGTAGCTACCAGCGCCAGGATACCTGCCAGGTGACAGTCGCGCTCTATAACTATTTTAAATAAATAAATAAATAAATAAATAAGGTTATTCTCTTGTTGACGGGGCGCCAGTGCAGGTCTCTCAGGTGGGGTGTGATGTGGCTGTGGCATGGGATTTTGGGGATCAGACGCGCAGAGGGGTTCTGAATGCATTGAAATCCTTTCAGGAGTTTGTCCGAGGCTCCTACGTAGAGAACGTTTCCGTAGTCCAACCTGCTGCTGACGATGTCCTGGGTGACCGTTCTTCTCGTTTCGGTGGGGATCCACTTGTAGATCTTGCGGAGCATACGGAGAGTGTTGAAGCTGTAGGACGAGACAGCGTTGACCTGCTTTGTCGTGGATAGAGTGGAGTCGAGGATGAACCCTAGGTTGCGGTCGGCCACCAGGAGTCATTCCACAAATCAAACTAGGGGACGGTTCACTATTATCAAGAAAAGTCTATACAACAACCGGCTTAAAACAGGGATGCGTCCTGGCTCCACATTTATTCAATTTATTTATTTCAGATCTCTTAGGTAAACTAAACAACTGCAATTCTCACTCGCCGAAACTTGGCAACTTACAACTTACACATCTGGCATACGCCGACGACATTGTGCTTATGAGCCTAACTAAAGTTGGTTTGTCCAGATTACTAACAGAACTATCAGCATTCCTGTCCGCGAATAACCTTGCTCTCAACCTGTCCAAAACAAAAACAATGTTAATCACCAATCGACGATCAGCACATCTTAATATTATGCTGGAAGGAAATCACCTGGAAAGGGTATCAAGTTATAAATATCTAGGATTCTATATCGACGACAGATGTACCCTAAAAGCTCAGAAAAACTATATGAAGCAAAGAGCTGGAGCTTTAATATTTGCACTTAGCACCCTGTCAAAAAAACTGGAGGGCCCCTCGTTTAAATCACTACTGACAGTGATTGCCAGCAAAGTACTTCCAACCTTAGCATATGCTAGTGTAGCTTTGCTGGGTAAGGACACTATCATTCTAAACAACCTGATTACAAAAATTTATAAAAAGGCTTTCCGACTTCCTAGCTCAGCCTCACCAGCTCAGTTGCGCCTAGAATTTGGCCTCATGAATGAAACACTAGGAAGACTCTACACAAGCATCAGGGTATGGTACCGAATTAAGAAGAACGCTACTGATAATAATCTTAATAGATTTTTATGGCAGGAACTGGAATTACAAAAAAACTCAGAAGCTAACAAATACTTGACTTGCGCTCTGGAGCAAACATGCACTGCTAACCTGTGGGACAAAAACTTGCCATTCATCTCCTTTAAACAGGCATTAAATAAGGCGGCCAAATTTCATTCGTTGATTACTGACAAAGCCATTTTTTCGGACCGCTCCCATTCCTGGACTGTGATCAACGGTTACAAAAAACTTACCCGGCTGCCTACTTAGACACAACCTATTCTGTCACTATAAAAAAAAAGCTGATGGCTCTGAGATTCGGTAAATACCCAACCTTGGCTGACGAACCTGCCTGGAAATATTACGATACAGTTGTCTGTCGCCTCTGTGGCACCACAAAAGAAGATATAATTCATATCATATGTCATTGCAAGAATCTGAGCCGGGAGCGCACGCTCTTTTTAAAGAAAATTTTTCGGGACAAGAGACTACACACCTGCAGGACTGCTGTTATTGGTGGTTTGGACTCAACAGCTCTTATAATTAATTGCAAACTGATAAAGTTCTTGATAGCCTTTGATAAACGCTTGAAAGCAACTGGTCATGTTTAGATATAATGAGGCCTCTTATTATTATTAACTTTTCTCTTTTATACTGCTAGCTGATAAAGTTTTTGATGGCCTTAGAACAATGCTTGAAAGCAACTGGTCACCTCTAGATTTAATAAGACCATCATTTTATTTCAAACCTCGGTTTTAAACTGTATTTTGATGAATTTTACTTTCTCTTTTAATATTGGATACTTTTTGTAAAGGATATTTGTTATGGTTTTAATTAACTAAACAATAAAGTTTACTTACTTACTTACTTACGAGTCGTCACAGGTGGAGGGGGTGGAGCCGAAGATGAGGACTTCCATCTTCTTTGAGTTAAGCTTCAGTCGGCTATTTTTCATCCATTCGGCGACGGCTTTCATTCCTTCATAGAGGTTGGTTTTGGCGGTGTGGGGGTCCTTGGTGAGGGAGATGATCAGCTGGGTGTCATCAGCGTAGGAGATAATGTTGAGGTTGTGCCGTAATGTGACGTGGGCGAGCGCTGCCATGTAGATGTTAAACAGCATTGGGCTAAGGGATGAGCCCTGGGGTACGCTGCAGATGATCTTGGTGGCTTCTGAGTGGAAAGGGAGAAGGCGGACGCTCTGTGTTCTGCAAGAGAGGAAGGAGGTGGTCCAGTCCAGGGCCTGCTCTTGGATCCTGGCATCGTGGAGGCGTGTACTTAGTGTGCGGTGGCAATCCGTGTCAAAGGCGGCTGACAGGTCCAGGAGCATGAGGGTCGCGGTTTCTCCTTTGTCCAGCAGGGATGTCATCGGTGGCAGCGATGAGGGCAGTTTCGGTGCTGTGGTTGCTGCATAACCCGGACTGGGACGGGTTCAGGATGTTGTCCTCCACGAGGTAGTGGGTTAGTTGTCTGTTGATGGTCTTCTGGATGACCTTCGCTGGGAATGGGAGCAGGGAGATGGGCCGGACGTTCTTGAGGTCCTTGGGGTCAGCCTTCGGTTTTTTGAGTAGGGAGTTAATCTTGGCATGCTTCCAGCTCTCCGGGAAGGTCGCTGTCTCAAAGGAGATGCTGATGGCTTTCCGGAGATGGGGTGCGATGGTGGTGCTGGCTTTGTTGAAGATGTGGTGTGGGAATGGGTCTGACGGGGATCCGGAGTGGATGGTGTTCATGATTTTGATGGTGTTGTCGTCGTCTATGTTGGTCCAGGAGAGCAGGCGTTCGGTGCGTATGATGGTCGTGGGGGCAGAGGTCTCAGTGGTAGTCGGGACGGTTGTGGCATTGAAGCTGTTGTGGATGTCGGCGATCTTGCGAGGGAAGAAGGTGGCAAGGGAGTCGCACAGGTCCTGCGAAGGTGAGATGTCGTTGGTGTTGGAGAGTTCCATCTCAATGTTGAAGAGCTCTTTGCTGTTGTGTGCGTTATTGTCTAGGCGGTCTTTGAAGGAGGCCATTTTGGTGGATCTGATGAGGTGGTGGTGTCTGCGGGTGGCATTCTTGTGGGCTGTGTAGTAGTCCAGTGTTCGTTCATAGTGCCATTTCTTCTCTAGACTTCGGCAGATTTGCTTGGAGGCCTGCAGGTCTGTGTCTGCGGGTGGCATTCTTGTGGGCTGTGTAGTAGTCCAGTGTTCGTTCATAGTGCCATTTCTTCTCTAGACTTCGGCAGATTTGCTTGGAGGCCTGCAGGTCTTCAGTGAGCCAGCTGGCTTTATTGCTGGATTGGCTGTTGGAGGGTTTCTTGATTGGGGCAATGGTGTTGGTGCAGTCGTTGATCCACTGTCTGAGGTTGCGGGCAGCTGTGTCGGGGTCAGTGGGGTCAGCGGCTGGGGTCCGGGTGAGGGTGGTGGTGAGCTGGTCTTCGGTGACTTTGATCCAGCAGCGGCAAGGGATCGGTTGGGTGCGGTGGTGGGTTTCCGGAAGGTGAAGTGGATGCAGCGATGGTCGGTCCAGTGGAGTTCGGTGGTGTGGTTGAAGGAGACATGGGAGCTTGCAGAGAAGATGGGGTGAAGCGTGGGTCCGGCGGATACCACTCTCATCTCACATTGGTTGATCATGAAAACGTGACATCCCTTCCACCGCAGGATCTAAAACTGTTATTGTGCCTACTACTGCATTCTGCAGCTTCTAGGTTGTGTACATAGAATGTGTTTCAATGTCGTAATGAATGGAGCTTGAATATTAACAGCTAGGACATAGGTCTTAGAGCTCAAACCTTGGTAACAAAACATTTTTTGTTAGGATGTATGAAAACTGAATGGAACTTGGAAGATGAAATAAAATTGCCATCCCAGCAGCAGCAAAAAAGCACTGAAATCTTTTTTTTGAAGATGTGAAACATGGTCTACAGTTTCTGTTGTGCTTAAGAGTGTGATGCTGGCCAGACACGATGGCTCTACGTATAGTATGTACAGTCTGCCAGCTGTTTGTAGACATATTGTTGAAACTGATTTGCTTGTAAAGCGTGCGATTGCCAGAGGCCTTTTGGTGCTAATAACTAAATAATTGAGTAGGGAACAAACCAACAAGACTTGCAGTTACATCTAACTACTTCGCCTGGAGAATACCCTGGTTTTCAACTGTTTCCTAAACCTGCGTAGATTAGATTCACCTCTTAGATGTTCAGGTAGGTTGCCCCAGAGATGTCCAGTGCAATACTTTAACCTACCACCTCTCCAAGTCTTCTGTTTCAATTTACCAACCTTAACAGTCTTCGAGTTGGTTGAGCGTAAAGTTCAAGCAGGACTATTTAGAGTTTCCTTCAGGAATGGTGGACCATCTCTAGAGAGACTTTTATGTGCAAAACACAGAGCCTTAAACCTGACTCTTGTCTCCACTGGCAGCCGACGCAACTCTCATAATGTATCAGACACCGGCATTAATTTGGGAATTTTCTTTAAAAGTAGAGCTACCGCATTTTGTAAACATGGAAGTTTTTTCCGAGGGCGTTGAAGTACACCTAGATATAATGCATTACAGTAGTCCAGCCTTGATACCACCAAAGATGTAACCATCGACTTCTTGGAGTTCATACGGGATGAAAGGGAGAATTTTTCTAATTTCATGCAACAGAAAAAACAAGAAGTAAGTTTTTTAATCTGTGCGTTAAAAGACAGAGAAGAATCAAAGAATATACCCAAATTCCTTACCGATGATAAGGGAGCGGGAGGAGATTCCAGGTTCAGGGGTCATCAAGATTAGCCCAGGATATAGGAACTTTGCCGAACAGAAGAACCTTGGTCTTAGTCAAGTTAAGAATAAGACTGATATTGCTCATCCATTGTTCAGCCACGGAAGCAACTATCCGCTTTATCTACATCCTCCGAGATAGACACCACAATCTGTGTGTCATCTGCAAATGCGACCCTGAGCAAATCCCAAAAGCTCAAATTCATCTTGTTAAGGGGGCCACATAAATGTTAAACAATGTAGGGCTCCGTGACGAGCTCTGAGGGACTCAACATGGCACAGTCAAAGTCTTAGAAACCAATTGCCCCAGGGTAACCAACTGCTCTCTGTGTGAACGAAAAGAGCAGAACACATCTAGTGCTGAGCCTCCTATTCTAATCTCTACACGACGATCCAAATGGAACGCATGGGTAACAGTGTTGAAGGCTGCGATAATCCAATAGCATCATTGCTGCCTTTAGTCCGTTATCTAAGATATTTCTCAACTCATCTGCATCAACAACAAAAGCAGACTCTGTGTTGGTATTTGACCAAACGCCAAATTGTACTGATTCTAGGATTTGTTTCCCCCAGCAATTTAGACATGGCAATACTCATATGTTTTTGGAGAATATTAGCTCAAAAAATAACCAGTAAAAAGGGTGATAGTTCTCCACCTTTGTTGGATCTAGAGACGGTGTCTTCAATGGAGGCAATTTCCACCCCAACGGAAATGGACCAGATTCTAAAATGTCATTCAAGAAAACAGTAAGGGGAGGAGTAATCACCCCAACAATCTTGGGGACATGGATCAGAGGGATCCCCCGGTTTTCCTACACCTATAAGTTCAGCATCTATTGCCTCTGTAAGCGGGGAGAACTTACCCAAAATGTTTTTACCGAGCACTGAACTAATCCCAGGACTGGAACTGGGGACCTGCCTTTATTATTTAGCTTGTCATAGATTTCCTCCACCTTACTTTTGAAGAAGTCTGTAAGTTGATCACAAAACTACTGACAGGGACCAAGGTACTGTTAGGAGATGAGCCGGAGAGAATCTGTACAGATTTCAAAAGCTCTCTTGTATAATTATTAGCTTGAAAGCTTTTATATGAGTCTCCAAGATGATCTGTTTTTTATACTCTTGAATGACTTCATTGTACTTAACCTTTTCCTTCTAGCGATAATGTTTCCTCCGTGCTCTGTCCTGTTTCCTACATTTTGCTTTAGTTCTTTAAGCTGGAATGAGTACCAGGGAGCAGAGGGATTTTTTTCTGTAGTTTTTAATAGTTTTGACTTGCACAAGTTTAGTAACCGCTGCCCTCACCATTCGAAATATGACTCTGCTGTCGGATTTGAGTCTTTCATAAATTAGGGGTAGGAGTTGTCTGAAACAGCTACTAGATCAGTTTTACAAATTTTATTCCATGCTTGAACTTTTTTGAGTTGTCCTTCCTTTTCTTGGTCCACTAGTGGGCGAGACAGGTTATATAATAAAATTGACGGACTTATGATCAGACAAAACAATATGTAAGATATCATCCACCTTCAGGTTTGGATTATTTGAAAGGGTATGGCCTGCTATATGCTTTTCAGCGGACACCGTCTGAGAGAAGCCAACACCACGTAAGATATCCAGAAGATGCTCGGACTCTTTGGTATTACCATCTTCCAGATGGAAATTAAAATCACTGAAAATAGTAAAGTTCGCATAATGCATACATGATTCTAAAATGTCTTCCAGACTATCTAAAAACCAGCTTTCAGACCGGGAGGCCTGTAGATCAATAATCAATTAAAAAGGATTGGTTAGTTATCTTACACCTGCATAGCATTGCTTCACAATCAAGTACTGAGGCTGGTTCACATGTGACTTCCAGATGGTCCCAATAAATCACCGCCAGGCCCCCACCCCCTTTTACCTACATGGTCCCACCTAAGAAAAGAAAATCCAACTGGAAGAGCACCATAATCTGAACTTTCATCCACCCATATTTCAGTTAAAAATGCAATATCAGGTGAATGCAATTCTAAGTGATTAAAAAAATGTATTTATCAGTGTGCATTTCACTCTAAAACCCTCTGAACCCAAGTTTGAGGTAAGAAAAACCCACAGTCTTATCTACTGAAAGGGTGTGTTCAGCTTGGCAGACCCACAAACAGTGAGAACAATGTAAATTATCTTGGTCGAAACAGGGATTAAATGTTTTGCATGACAAGACTTCCCCATTTTATGCTGCAACAGCAGCTCTCTCCAGGGGTTAGAATTGACTTGGGGTTCTGGCGCATGAAGCGGTCTTGGCTCAGACGGTAGCAGGAAGATTTACTTTTGTTGCACCTGTGGCGCGCCCCGTGAGCATGTCCGCTGTGGAACCTGCATTCCTAGGCACGTTAAATAGGGAAGCCTGGGCTGAAGACTAGACTGACAACAAAATGGCATTTTTGGCAGCCAATCCCAGCTCCGAACATGGCTGAGGAGGTTCAATATCAACCTATGTTAAATATATAGCGCTAAAGTCATGGTGTATAGAATGCCTGTGATTTGGTGTCACAGTTCTCCCTGCCGGAGGGGAAGTGGCAGACACACTTTTCCTTAAATACATTTGTGATCTCGAAGCTCCCCTCCCACTAAGTCTACACATTAAATTTTGGTCCTTTAATATGTCACATCTCTCTTTTCCCTTAACTTAAGGGTCTCTCTGATGTTGCAGCTCCACTTCCCCGCTGCAGGTCAGACTGTCACACCTTATCTTTGGTCTTTAATATAGCCTTGTAGCCCGGGCTATACCGACTATTAAAGGCCCGCTCCAGCGTTATTCCTCTCAGGCCTTTAACAAGGGTACAGGACTTTATTAGCCGGTATAGCCCAGCTACTCAGGGCTATAAGACTATTAGAACATCCTGCCACAGAGGGCTGGGTTAAATCCATCGTTCTTTTGCCCACTACGCCACTCCAGTTTGGACCCAGTCATATGCAAATCAGTCTTGACCCTGTGCCCCATGGGAACAGTCCAGGCCGAACTGCCCGGCAAGGCCCGGCTCTCCCTGGACCGGAAACGATCATCCTGGGACCGGTTTCGGGGAATATCCCCCTCTTCAGCCAAGTTTGCTTGAATCCAGTGGCACAGTGAGCAAGGGACCCACGTCTGGGCATACCCATCCCACTTAGGGTGAAAAGTGTTACAGCAAACAAATGATGGACAGAATGCTGACAATGCAAACATTCTCCTCCCAGCAAAAGATCTAGGTTAAATCCATCATTCTTTTGCCCACTACGCCATCTCAGTCTGGACCCAGCTTTATGCAAATCAGTCTTGACCCTGTGCCCCATGGGAACAGTCTAGACCGAACTGCCAGGCCATGCTCTCCATGGACCGGAAACAAGCATCCTGGGACGGATTGGTGTCACTACAACGCATGCTTTTACCACGCATGCCTTTACAACGCGGTTTTTACCACGCAGTCCATTACAACGCATAATGGTTTTAGGCGCTGGATAGTGAATTATTTAATTTACTATTCCAACTCCAGTCCCCGTGGATAGCAGGGAAGGTGTTGGATAGTATATTAAATATATTCCCTATCCTAGAGCGCCCCCCAGCGCATTGCGTTGTAATGGTTTGCGTGGTAAAAGTTGCGATGTAATGGTAGTGCGTTGTAAAAAATTTGTTGTAACCGTGGTACACCCCTGGGACTGGTTTCAGGGTATATCACCCTTTTTCAGCCAGGCTAGCTTGAATCCAGTGGCACAGTGACCAAGGCCAATCTCCTGAAACGACTCCAACGCATCCAAAATGCCTCTGCACGATTGACCCTCGACATCCCTCGCCGCAGCCACATCATACCCCACCTGAGAGACCTACACTGGCTCCCCGTCAAAAAGAGGTTCACCTTCAAGCTCCTCACCCATGCACACAAGGTACTCCAGAACACCGGACTAGCATATCTCAACAGCCGACTCCACTTCTACACCCCCAACCGCCCGCTCCGCTCCGCTGACCTTGCCCTTGCCACAGTCCCCGGCATCCGAAGAGCGACCTCCGGTGGCAGGTCGTTCTCTCTCCCACCTCGCCGCCAAGACCTGGAACACCCTCCCCATGCTCCTACAGTAGACCCAGGATCTGCTTACCTTCAGAAAACTCTTCAAGACCTAGCTATTCAAGCAGTAGCAGCATCTCCCCCACACACCCCCCGGCAGGGCCTTGAGACCATCACGCAGAAGTAGTGCGCTTTACAAATGTTCTGATTGATTGATTGATTGATTGAAGGGACCCACGTCTGGGCGTACACATCCCACTTAGGGCGAAAATTGTTACAGCACACAAATGATGGATGGAATGCTGACCATGCAAACATTCTCCCTCAGTCAAAAGATCTGGGTTAAATCCAACGTTCCTACGCCCAATACGCCACCCCAGTTTGGACCCTGCCATATGCAAATCTGTCTTGACCCTGTGCACCATGGGAACAGTCCAGACCAAACTGCCAGGCCAGTCCCTCCCTGGACCGGAAACAGACATCCTGGGACAGGTTGAATGGTATATCACCCTTCTTTAGCCAGGCTAGCTTGAATCCAGTGGCACTGTCAGCAAGGGACGCACGTCTGGCCATACCCATCCCACTTTTGAAACCCCAAAACCAGTTCTAGGATGCTTGTTTCCTCTCCATGCCACTGAAATCAAGCTAGCCTGGCTGAAGAGGGGTGATACCCTGAAACCAGTCCTAGGATGCTTGTTTCCAGTCCAGGAAGGACCTGGCTTGGCAGTACGGCCTGGACTGTTCCCATGAGGAACAGGGTCAAGACTGATTTGCATATGGCTGGGTTCAAACTGGAATGGCATGGTGAGCAAAACAACAATAAATTTAGGCCCAGATCTCTGTACTGGGGTGAATGTATGACATTATTCTGTATTCTGTCCATCAACTGTTGTTTTTGCACTTGTCACCCCGAGTGGGACGGATATGCACAGACGAGGGTCCCGTGCTCTCCATGTCACTGGAATCAAGCTATCCTGGCTGAAGATGTGTGAAACCCCGAAACTGGTCCTAGGATGCTTGTTTCGAGTCCAGGGAGGACTTGGCTTGGCAGTTCGGGCTGGTCTGTTTCCATGAGACACAGGGTCAAGACTAATTTGCATATGGTTGGGTTCAGACTGGAATCGCATGGTGAGCAAAAAAACAAAGGATTTAGGCCGAGATCTCTGCACTGGGGTGAATGTATGACATTGATCTGCATTCTGTCCTCAACTGTTGTTTTTGCACCCCTCCACTGAAAGGCATGATTCACATCTATTTAATTATAAACCTTTATGATGTCACAGCTCCTCCTGCTGGAGGGGCTGTTTCTGCCTCAGTTCTGCATGTTCTGCCTACTTGCAGATGTTTTAAACTTTATCTGCTCATGCAGTGCTCATGTTGCCTCTGGAACGGAGAGCGTGTGTGCCTTGTTTGTAGAAAACTGTCTCTTTCATCAAGATGTGTTGCTTTGCCGATAGTGACCACCTATGAAAGAAAGCGCTTACTCAGTGGATCATTTGCACGATTAACGCTTTGTGTACGAGGCATGTTTTGCTCATTGCCTCAGTTTGACAGTTGTCCTGTCCTCCAGGGTATCTCTGACATCTTCACTGTTGAACATGTGATCTGTCCATGCGAGAATTGTGTGCCTTTTTGTGAATAAAAAGATAAGTGCACACAAAATGTTGCAGTCCACTGGCACATTGGTTTGGAGACGTCGAAGGGTCCTTATAAAAGAATGCGTTGTATTTTGTGAGTTTTGATCCCGTCAATGCCCTAATGTAAATCAATTATTATTTAATTTAAATAAATTAATGGTGAAGTGTTATTCCTAGTCATGTCAAGTATCGAACTCATGCACTAGAAAACACAGTTTCAGTGATTAGTTGTCATTCCAGTAAATCGAAACATCTGTCATTTTTTTAAACAGTTCCATGTCTATATATTTGGGTAGATTTAATGTGACGACGCAATTCTTTCTTCTCTTACTCCTTTATGATTTTCTTCAGGTGTTTAAAAAAATATCCAGGCATGAACGTAGATTTATTGATGTGCCAGGGGTTGCAGAAGTGGCATCACGCTCTCTTCAATACCTCAATGGCATCTCAGGAAGTGACATCACATAAACTCTGACTCTTTTGACATCACAAAAAGAGGCATCACGTGCTGTTCGATGTATAACATAATAAGTGACACAATTCAAGTTAAAAAGCTAAATATAAGCACAACTGAACAATTAGTAAAAAATGAATAAACGTTGACAAAGGCAGGTATAGTTCTAGTGTAATTAGTGGCCATACATTAACTGCGGTGCGGACATGATATGCCTTGAGTGATGTCATAGGTGTAGCTGTGATATCTCACAGGTGCAGATGCAGTCATCATATACCAGACAGACATCATATGCCATATCAAAGCATTGAATGCCCAGAATTGACAGCACCGGTGCAGGCACAGCCCCCCCGTGCCTGGCGCAGCCTTTCATACCCAGATGTGGCATCACCCGTTTAGGCACAGCCCTCCATGCCTGGCACAGCCTTTCATACCCAGATGTGGCATCACCGGCGCAGGCACCGCCCCCCGTGCCTGGCACAGCCTTTCATACCCAGGTGCAGCTCCAAACACCTCTGCGCAGCCCCAAGTGATCAGACGCCCCCTCGACGATGAACCAGTTCCAGTGCCAAGCCCCAGAGCTGACACAACTCTGCCTCAATCCAGCGGCACAACAACTGATGGAAGCTTCTATTACACAAAGAACAGGGGGGCATATTACCAACAAGGAGCAATATTTATCGCTAAATAGGCTTAGCGACGATTTTTTTATCGCTGAGCATCGCCGGAATTTATCGCTGAGATAACGTGCTATTAGCAACGTTTAGCTCCAAAGCGATACATTTTCCGGCGATAGCGGCGAAATTCGTGAATATCGCTGAGAATACAGCGATATTCACGCATTAGCGATGAAATGCTCTTAGCCATGTTATCCACATCCCATTGGATAACATGGCTAAGAACTCTTCTGGGCAGGTGTTAGTATTTGGATATATTCGCGCTTAGCGCGAATATTTCCATCGCTACGCCTGCCTTGCTAATAGGCGATAGCGATGTTAGCGACTGTTTTCAGTCGCTAATAGTTTTGGTACGCCCACTTTGTATGTCATTAGCGATAAATAACATGCAAAGCGGGCCCCAAACCGCTCGCTATCACCTAAAAGCTGTCGCTAACTGCTGTTAGCGACAGCTTGCTAATAGGGCGATAGAATTATCACCCCTTAACGTCCGAAAACGGCCGCTAAAGTGGCAAAAATTCCCTATGATAATACGCCCCAGGGTCCTTTGTGGCCTGTAGCAACACACAGTGCCCAGCACACAGCACGGCACTGGCATACTTTCACAAAAAAACACAGCTGCCCACTCACCGCTGTCACTAAGAGAGCAAGCTGACTTTTTAAAGTTAGTAATGTAGAGTTTCATAAATATAAAGAGATAATTGCTAATTTTAGGCACTTTTATCCACATTTCGTGTCTGAATAGTGCTCCCTTCAGGGACGGGTCTATAGAGCAGCCTGTGAATCCATTCCTTAGTCTTCTTGAAGATGTGACAGATCAGTTTCATCCCCTGTAATACTTTCTGAACCAACAGTAGCGCCAGAGGTGAATGGAGGCTATAATGCTCTGTGTTGTAGCTTTAAAAGGACCAGGAATGCCAGCGGATAGATGGTTATGGCGTGAACTCCTCTGGGTCCTGGGGTCGGTTAAAAACCAGCCGCCTCGGGAAGCGCGTCCGGAGCTGCCTCAAGAAAGGCTGCAGAAATCTCCATTGGACTCCAGAGCGTTATCACTGCCCCCTCCGAGGGAACTCTGAACCCTGGGTCCGCTGAAGAGTCCTGTGTGCAAGGGTCACATCAGCTTCTACGCTCGATGAACCGAGCACCATTGATCTGGCTCAGGGTTCTCCAGGTCAGTGTTAAGTTAGAACATTTGAAAGGAAACCTATTATTGGCCATAGTTGGGTCAAACTGTAACATTAGCTCATATCAGAGAAGCAATAGTAAAAGCACTGATTGGGCGCGGTGGTGACTGGAAATACTCCCTATTGTATCCCAGTGACCATGATTCCTGTGTGTGTGGGTGAACAGAAGCTTCACGAAACATCAACATTGTCCAAGATGCCCCTGAACTACCACACTGGGAGTGAGCAAATGTTGTCTGTGGCAGCTCTTTCCATCCGGATCTGCTACATCTACATACCAGTCACAGCATTTCCATTTAATCTCGATATGTGATCCTGGGTAAATCAAAGTTAGTAGTGCCTAGACATGGCCAGGACCCCAACATATATGTTATACAAATAAAAATAGTTATTTTCTGTTATGTTATATGTTATGTCGTACTCTCCTCTCCAATGGGTGCGCACATTCCTAACCGAGAACAGTAAGATTCATTTTAGAGTTTTCTTCAGGACTCTCTGCTGCACGTTGGCCTGTGGTTGTGATCACAAGTGTGGCCCTAAGTGTCTCAAATACTTTAGTGTCCTGCAAAGAGGGGCCATCAATTGTCCCTCATAGGTATTTGAGAAATGACAAGAAGTGCATATTGAAGGGAGCGCTGCACATTTGAGGCTGCATAATGACATTGTCCCCACTGTCTACGCATAGGGATGGAGCGGGAACTATAACATATATTCAGGGGGAAGAGGAAGGCAGGCTTTAAAGTGTGCTGAGGAAATATGGACTGTGAAAGAGATAATGGTTGGGGGTCTACAACAGAAGTCACCTTAATTAAAATTGCATTTTTATTATTGGCAAAGATAGTAGGTCTGGCTTACAAATAAAAAAAGCAATACAGAGCTGTTGGCTTTGCTAATGCTTGTTAAAATACGAGCCTGAATAATTAACAGGACTACTTTGTCTCTACATTTCGACTTTCCATCAGTCAGAAGACTTTGGGCCTGATTACGAGTTTGGTGTAGTTGCGCTAGCTCATGGCCAGTACAGCTGTGCCAAACCTGATGCATTAAAAGAAATGTAATTAATGTGTGCTAAGAAATGTTCTTTATTTTCAGAAATTCAAGAACCCCCTGATTTTAATTGTCGGTGTATGTAGTTATTTGTTGTTTAGTTTGTTTTTTGCCCTGAAGAAGGTGATTCAAATAGCAGCAGTCACCGAAACGTACGTAGGCCGTACGCATCTAAGACCCCTATTTTGAAAATCATCTTTGTCACCTGTACAGAGAAAGAAACAACCAATTGTAACAATGCTCAAATCAATAAGTGATTAGTTTCTGGACTTCTCTCTCATAGTAATTTATAGGGGTCTTTCTAGAACAGCTTTGTGTCTGTTTAGTTTGTTTTGTAAATCATGTCCAATCTGTTCTTTTAGACTAGGTAATGAGTGTAGCAGTATGTCTGATGGAATGAATGATATTAGGATAAGATGATTTGTTTGGGGTTCATTGTTTCATGTATTATCATAGTTGGCTTACCCTGATTTACAGCACGTGGCACTTAAATCTTTTGTATGTAAACAAAGTATTATGTATTTATGATAAAAAATACAAATCGAATGGTCAAAATGAGAAAAATAATAAAAATAATGTTTGAATAAATTAAATGTCTTTTTCTTGCATACAGCATCCTTTTTGAAAGATAGTGTGAAGATTATCACTGTGAAAGAAATATAGGTCTGACTAGAGGTACTTCTTAGCCAAACCTGTGCAAGGACTGCCCGCCGTATTACGAGTTGAACCAGTGTTGCACGAGTTCAACTCGTACTACAGCCGACGGTCCTTTGCTTTTCCCATGGTGGTGCCTGCAAAACAGGCATTGCAATGGGAATGGCAAAAAAGTTCCAACATGACATGGATGTGGACGTCCATACCGAGCTGGAACTTTGTGGGAATACAGACCCGGGGCACATGTTGTGCCCAACCTGAATGTATCCCCTTGGTGGGGGGCCATTGGGTCCCTGTAGGGTGCTCTTTGTTTATCACACATCCGCCATCCGGCATACCAGACGGGTCCCATTCGCCGACCCACGGCGGTTCCATCACGAAACGCCAAGAACCGGCTCGCCCACTGTGCGCGACCACTCTTCCAACGCCAGGCAGAAGCAAGCCAGCAGTTCCGCCGCCCGACGCCGTTCTCATTACGGAACTCTAAGCACCGGCTCGCCCCATTGTGTGCGGC
This sequence comes from Lissotriton helveticus, assembly GCF_964261635.1. Lineage (NCBI taxonomy): Eukaryota > Metazoa > Chordata > Amphibia > Caudata > Salamandridae > Lissotriton > Lissotriton helveticus. The sequence goes on from NC_136063.1 coordinate 89,651,310, forward strand.
GACTTCGAATTCCTCCAACTCTAAGTTCAACAGCACGCCAGGAGTTACCCCTCTTACCCCCAGTGCCTGGGTCAGATCTCTAACAGTCAAGATGCATCGGGAGGCCGCCCAAACATAAGTGTCAGGCGCCCCAGATGGACTGATGCCTCCCTCCACCGGGTTCCCCCCCACGCCGTGATCGCACCCCTACTAAGTACTCCGGCTTGTTAAAAATACATTCGGGCAAAATGTTTATTGTAGTCCTGAAGATGATCCCAATTTAATTTTTGGAGACAGGGATCGAAACGTAACGTCGACAGTTTGTGTAGTACTGCTTCCCTTCTCAATCTTGTTACATGTGTTGCAGTTACTGTCGGTTCTGAGCTTATGTAAAAACTTCATTGTACTTTAAGCCACCGTTTTTCTCCAACTTGTTTGCCTGTTTTTCTATCCTTCCCCCATGTATTGTCCTTTCCTTCTCCCTGACTTGGTACAGGCTAGTGCCCAGTAAATTGTGGCTTGCTCCACTTCCTAAATCTTGTATATATGCACCAAATCCTTAAAATAAATACCTCCCTGTCCGGCTGGACATTGGAGTAAAAGATACATAGTCTTCATTTTAAGTCTATGCTTATTCTCACTTGTTATATCTTCCCATAGCTTAGGACCTTTGTTAGCTTTAAACTTTGTTTATCCACAGCCAGCCTTGTCATGGCGGGACTCCTGTTATGTTATGTTATCTTATGTTAACAAAAGCTTATAAAGCGCACGGTCACCAAGAGGTTTCATGGCGCTAATCATGAGTAGTGTTGTTGCATAAGGACTATTGATAGGCTTGCTCAAACCACCAAGTCTTGAGAGCCCTTCTGAATCCCAACAGGTTGTCACAACTCCTAATTGTCAGTGGGCGAGAATTCCAAAATTTGGGGTCAAGGTAGGAGAACCTGCAGCCTCCCTGCCGTTTGAGGTTGATAGCCGGGGTGGTTAGTAGGTGGAGATGGGCTGATCGTAAGTTGCGCTGAGGGATGTGCTTTATAATCATATCGCTGATAAATTTTGGGCTTTTGCAATGCAGAGCCTTGAAGGCTAGGCAGCCAGTCTTAAACGCTGCCCGTTGGACCACGGCTAGCCAGTGAAGTTTTAACAGCTAATGCCTGGCCGATTGCCATCTCGGCTGTTTGTAAATGAATCTTGCCGCCTGGTTTTGAACTATTTGTAAGCGTTTGAGTAGAAACAGTGGCAGACCAATGTAGAGAGAGTTTGAGAAGTCAAGGCGTGAGAGAGCCAGCGCTATCACAACCTGTGCGAGGGCTGATTGGGTCAGCAAATGAGCAATCTTCCTAATTTTACGCAGTTGGAAGAGACTGGTGTAGACCACTGCTCCCACTTGTCCTCTGAGTGAGAGATCTGCATTTATAGTGACTCCTAGACTTTTCAGGGAGGGGGAATGGGTGGGGGAGGGGCCTAATTCAATCAGCCAACACTGTGTGCCCCAGAAGACATCGCTCCTCCCTGGCAGCACTAGTTCCGTCTTGCCCGGGTTAAGCTTCAAATGATTGAGGTCCATCCAGCGCTGGATGTGGAGCATAATAGTTTGAAATACCGCAGCAGAGTTAGAGAATCCAGAGGAAAGACGAGCTGAAGGTCGTCGGCTTAATTGAAGATGGTTATCTTACTGTTTTTTATTGAGTGAATCAGGGGCCTGAGGTAGAGGTTGAACAACAGTGGGGAGAGGGACGAAGTGGCCAATTTGGGGGCAGTAAAGGCATCGAGGCGTACTGCTTGAGTTTTGCCTGTAAAAAAAGATTTGATCCAATTGTATGCAGGTCCTTGTATGCCTGCTTGTTCGACATGGTTCAGCAAGATGTTATGATCGATCGTGTTGAACGCAGCCAACAAATCCTGGAGCACTAGAGCCTGGGGGACCCCCTTGTCAGTATTTGCTCTTAACGTATCCAATGCCGCGCAGGATTAATGACTCCGTAGAGTGAGGAGGCCGAAAGCCAGCTTGGTTTGCCTCTAAGTGTTCCGATTGTTCAATGAAATTAGAGAGGCACCTGGCCACATGGACCTCCATGATCTTAGCCAAAAAGGGAAGAAGAGATATAGGACTATAATTAGAGGGGTTCAGGGGGTGGGGGGTCAGCCTCCTAATGAAGTGCTGGACTGGACTGCACCTGTCCCCGCTCTGCATATTGCGCTGTGGCGCACGTGCGCTAGAGCAAGGGAACGGCTGTTCCCTGGCGCAACCGGTGGTCCTCCGATGTTTCAACTTTGACAGTCATAATACGGTGGTCCGCAACCATAAGTCTGGCAATCTTGCGACCCTCGTAATCAGGCCCTAAATTTGTATCCAAGATTCAGTTACCTAAAATTCAGTGCATGGGGACAAGTGGAGGGATTGTCGCTGTAAACTAAAAAGTGGGTAAAAACATCAAAGCTATTTGTGGTCAGTTGAAACAAAGACTAAAGACTGAGTGAGTCACTTTAAAAACTCGTACAGGAGAGAGGACGCCTGTTAGTAAGAGACGCTGGATAGTTGCATTTGTGATCTTGAAACAGCCGTGCCATATCCAGACTGATGTTGGCATCAGCCATGAAGGAATGTCCGGATATTGTAACTTACCAGTCCACCGGGGCATTTTATTGGACTTTACACTAATTGTTTCATTACTGTATCCTTAATTGCAAGAGTCTTGGAGTAGTCTAAAGTCAAAACTGTGGTAAAAATTGAGTGCATTATTTGTGCCCTCTGCAGTCTTCTGTGTGTAGTGTTTACTTGTGTGTCATTATTAAAGCACTTTGAGTTTACAACTGAATGCACTCGCTGGACAATGAGTGGGCCCGATTCACAAAAGTAATCTAAGACAAAATCCTAACTTTACGACTTTTGATATTCACAAAAGTCATTTAGTAGTAATAAAGTTACGATTTCTAACTTTACTACTACTAAACTGAGAAAAATCCTATCTTTACGACTTTCGATATTCACAAAAGGGATTTAGTAAAGCACTTTGAGTTTACAAGTGAATGTACTCGCTGGACAATTCGTTTTTAACTCTTATTTGCCTAATTGGCAAGTGAGTCTCTATCGTACACCATATCCCTGGGTAAGACTTGGGGTGCTCCACCTCGGTACCCAAAGCATCAGGTGTTAAAGATTTGGGTTCAACAATGAGGTAAGGCCTAAAAGAACAGTGGTAAAAGGCTCTCCTTATTGGGTCCCAGTAACACCTGATTATTTAGGGGCTCTCAACAAAGTTCCCACTGTCAGGCTATGAAAGACCCATCACTTTGAACATGAATTGTATGTTGTGCCCGTGATGTTTTCCGAAAACCAGACTGTGCGGATCACAATTGCTGTTTGTGTGGCGATCAAGTGACTTATCAGGGATACGCCTTTTGCAGTTCTGGGATCTAAATTTAGAACTCAGTGCATTCCAGATCATGTAGCCTCAGTAACACAAGTGATTACAGTGATATGTAAAAGAAAAGCCCCGAATTGGAAAAGCAGCATCCGCATGTCATTGAGACATATGATCAGCACCACCAGCATCTGAAGAGTCATACCGTAAACACAGCTCATCATCAGAAGAGACATACCATCAGCACAGTCAGCATCTGTAGAGACATACATCAGCACAGTCCGGCATCTCAAGAGACATACCGTCAGCACCTCCTCACATGCACATTAGTAGCATCCCCGGCACTGGTGTCACTTACGGCTTCTGTGAATTTGGGGGACGTGGGATAGCACTCTGATCTCCCCTTGGCTGATCATGAAAGCATGACATCCATTCTATCACAGGATCAGAAATGACATAGCGCCTACTACTGCAGAACTGCAGCTTCCGGGTTGTATACATAGAAAGTGTTATAATATTGTTATGGAAATGGATTGAATATTAATAGCTAGGACGTATGTCTTAGAGCTGAGTCCTTGGTATATAAACTATTTTTGCTCAGAAGTATTAAAACTGGAAGATGAAATTGCGCTGCTGCCACAGATTATTAAGGTTTTTTCTTCAGAGCTGGAAGGGTTAAACTTGACATAGATGTATGTTAAGGACGCCTCTCCCGCTGGTCCGCCACATGTTCCCCCAGATGCAAACAGACTGTGATGGTAGATTTAAGGCTTGCGCCTGCTTCACCCTGTTTCTTGCTCTTGCAGATTAGACTCTAACTTGTTTTTTTTGTGCATCTACTCTTGGCTCTTGCTGTTGTCACCTCGTCTAATGATGGCCTAGATGCACATGCCTTTGTGATGCTATAGGTCCCAACTTGAGGGACTTTTCAATGCCACATCACCTCCCACCTACCTGGACACCAGACTGCCACACTTTAACTTAAGGGCCTTTGTGATGTCATAGCTCCCACTTCAGCATAAGGGCCTTTGTGATGTCATAGCTCCCTCTCCTCCGCTGGAGAGCAGTCTGCCACTGTAACTCATATGAGTTTGTAGTTTCCTTCTATCCCCTCCCTCACTGGAGGGCAGACTGCAGCACATTGTCATTGTCTAAAAGCCCTTTGTGATGCCACAGCTCCCCCTTTCCCTTTGAAGAGCACGGGGCATACTTTATTCTAAAAACCTTTATGATGTTTTAGCTCCCTCTTTCTCCTTGGATAGCAGGTGGCCAATAAGATGACCATACATTATTTCAAAAGAGAGCAAGCAGGCTGTCACACTTTAAATGAATGCACTTTGTGATGTCACAGCTCCCCCCTTCTTTGGAGGGCACAGACCTCACCACCTTTCCTTTATGGTAAAGCCTTTTGTGATGTCACAGACAGGGCCGGTTCTAGGATTTGCGTGGCCCTGGGCTAAAAGGGAATGTGCGAGGCCCCTCTAATTTAGATAAGTGGCCCCTTGCAAGGAGACCATCGAGAGACACTGTGGGAGGCCTATTGTCCAGCATTTTGTCGCCCCCCACAGTTTTAACTTTGAGCCCACAAGCATTTCTCACACCTTCAGTCCGATAGGTGTGAGAATTGCTTGTGGGCTAAAAGAGAAAACTATGGGGGCGCCAAAATGATGGACAATGGGCCTCCCACATTGTCTGTGAATGGGTCTCCTTTCAATTGAAGGGAGCGTCTCCCTCCCTTATGTATCCAGATACCATCCCTGAGAGGCCCGGGGAGGGGGGGCCTCCATTTCAAAGAAAGGTGACACCTTTCTTTGAAATGGATCGCCATGGGAACCCACAGGACACATCACCAGTGCGTGGCCCCATGCTGGTGAGCTGAGTGCGAGGCCCGGGGCAGCTGCCCACGCTGCCCATGCCTAGCGCCGGCAATGGTCACAGATCCCGTCCCCCATTAGTGGACCGGCTCTCACGCTTTAACTTAAGGGCCTTTTGCAATATAACTGTTACCCCTTTCCTGACAGCCATATTTGTTGATTGATACCTGTGTAGTACAAGGATTACAGCTGCGCTTCTGGTAATCATGCATCAGCACATCAAGGCAAAGCGCCTGGGTGTAGCCGCCGCATGTATCGAATACCATGATGAGGACATTGTTTTTAACTCTTATTGCATAATTATCTACGGTTATGAGAATCATTTGGTGAGGACACTGGCTAGTTTCTAACACACTATAAAGGCGCAATAAGATGAGATAACTACCTAACTAGACCGGTACAGTGTGTGCTTCAAAGACCTGCTCTCTGACGTCCTCACAATCATTCCTGGAAATACCCGGAGATTCTCCTTTAAAATGGCGGGAATCAAAAAAGTATTTCTTGAATTACACGGATCCTATTGAGGATGAAGAATTAAGTCAGGAGAAGAAAAAAATCCTACTACATTTGTTTGGGTCGCAAGGGTTAAAGGTATGCACTAGAATTGAGAAAAAACAAACACATCCGGAGGAGGGAGATGTGTCTGTAAATGCTTTGCCTGATCTTGACAATTATTATGCACTGTAAGTGTGTCAGCCTTACAATGATTAGCGATCAATTGCAAATATGGAGGCATATCATCAAGACAGGCGATACAATTATCGCAGTTTTAGCGGCAGAAAACTGCCACTAAAACGGCGATAATGGGCTTGATAATATACTCTATGGAATTACAATTGAAGCCCATGTTAGATGTCCATCACATTTAACATGGGCTTCAATTGGAATACCATAGAGCATATTAGCAAGCCCATTATCGCCGTTTTAGCGGCAGTTTTTTGCCGCTAAAGCGGCGATAATCGTATCGCCTGTCTTGATAATATGCCCCATGGTACCTTGCAAAAACAAAGTTATAGGTGGCCAAATTACAATGCATGTGAACAATGCACATGTTCAAGAGAGGCCGTGGGCACATGGGGATTCTGTATTGGATGACATGTTTGATTAGAGGGTGTAGGAAGCTGGCTCTGGGCACAGCGCACTAAAACGAAGTACGCTTTGTAGAGTGTCCAAGAATCCCCATAAAATGGATTAATGGTAAAATAAGGTAGAATAGGTAGAACTAGGTAAAATAGGTAGAACTAACGCTCTATTTGTGGTGGTGTGGGCGAGCAGTTAGGCTTATCTGGGGTTGTGCTAAGCATGTGTTGTCACACACAGAGACAAGAAGCGAGATACACACTCAAGAATAATTTTGAGACCAATGTTGAACGAAAATAACACAAATCTTTATATAATTTGCAAAAGCAAGACTTCAAATCATAAACAGACTACAGTATCAGATACTTCGAAGACTGTTGCAATCGGGCGTGGAGAAAAATGCAGTCCATAGATAGGCAATACTCTCAAGACCTCCACACACGGCGGTCGGTAGCCTCAATATATTTGGCAGAGATAAATGGAAAGGAATAGAGTTCAGTGGTCTGTCATACAGTTACCGTCTCCGTCAGTGGGGCACTGGAGTTATATGGAGACACTGCCAACCCATCAGACATATAGCTTAACATATGTATAGTTTTGCATTGCAGCAATTTTACCTTGATGGAGAGTAGAACACTCGATATTCTATGAGGTAGCAAGAATTTCTGAGGGAAATACTTCATCGACAGAGCCTTACTCCACTTAGCCAAAAACACCAAAGGGCCTTGACTCACTTCAGTAAGGCTGAGTCCATATAACATCAAAACAGAACAATTGCCAGTACTGAGCAACAATCGTGGGAAATAATTTTCTCCAGGCTATATGAATGAAACATATACGTCCATCTAGAAATTAATCCATCATTTGTTTTATTTTATTCACAGATTACGGGAATGACATGCTACACGCCAGATTGGTAGGCGATGTGAGCAAGCTTGAAACGAAAAGCATTTTAGCCAAGATTTGAATCTGCAGTTTTCCAGTCCATGCCACGAAGCGGTCCGGGTACAGAAAACAGCTGACCACAAGGCTGTGAAGAATATTGAGTTCACTGCAACCGAGAAAACACTGATGTGTGCACACCTCCATAAGTTATTCTTTACAGTTTCTGCATAGGAAATAAGAACTTCTTGGTCCTGATGATAACCCGACAAAGGGTTGGGCTTGAACCGCGTCGACCCTATCTGTTTGTCCTTGCCAAACAAATTGTGTATTTTGATTAAACTTACAACAGAACAAATTAATTTCTGTTTGTTGTATGGAAGGGTGGTAATTTGAAAACATCCCTACATCTTTATCATCAATGATTGTGATTTTGTCGTTTGGCGTAGGGATTTATGAATTGGTTCACCGGCTTTTTACTATCATTGGTGTGTAGTATGGATGATATATGTGATAGTGAGTTGTGTTTGTGAAATGAGTGTGGGAAGGTGTGGTTGAATGAGAATCTGGAGTGTCTGTGGGTAGTTATTTGTATATAGTTTTTCTTTTTTGGTTTGGATACAAGGTTTGCTACACATGTCTTTGAAATACTTTTGATAAAATGTGCTTTAAATGAATCTGTGAATAAAATAAAACAAATGATGGATTAATTTCGAGATGGACGTATATGTTTCATTCATATAGCCTGGAGAAAATTATTTCCCACGATTGTTGCTCAGTACTGGCAATTGTTCTGTTTTGTTGCTCCACTTAGCAGCATCCTAGGACTATCGTTGGCCTTGTGTTGGCAAAAGCCTTGGTAGACATTACTAATTAATGACTTCTTGGGTGCCTTATAAAGGCAAGTGAGTAGATATGCGCCCTATCTGTAAAAAATGAAGGGGGCCATTGGAAGATGCCTGGAGCCAAGCGAATGAGCGGTACCCATTAAGATCCTAAATAAGCCCTGAACTCTCAACTCCATGACAGACTTTACTCACTTGATCTTGGTATATAGCCGCAAACTTTTTTTTGTCCCATAGAGGTGTGCCCGGATGCATAGGCAGAAGAGTATATGTAGTGGAAATCTCACACCATAAATGTACTATGTCCTTAACAAACGTAAATCTGACCCACTGGAAACAATTAGTATCCCTGAGCCTATACAAAAACAGTCTACAGTCGGATCCTAGTGCAAAGCGATAGCAGAAGATCGCAAGGTCTGTGTTGTCAACTGTCAAAAGATTATGGAGACATCCTGCAAGTGCTGCACAGAAATAGAGCTTGAAATCAGGAAGCTAAAGCCCTCACTGACCATAGGGGAATTTAATAAGTTGTATCACATATCTAGCCTGCCTATAGGCTTAAATGAAACTGCGATGGCACCTTCAAGCTGTTATAAAAAAGAATTTGGGATGCATAGGGGTTTGCCCGGAATAAGTTAAAGACTTTGAGCAAAATAATAATTGTGATAATATTGAATCGGCCGATGATGCTAATAGGGAGCTTGTTCGGGAGTCTTAATTATTTTACGATAGATAGTAAAAGGGGCTCGTATTTCAGCTTAAAAATGTATCCCACCTGAGAAGTAAGCTGAATGCCTAAATATGAGGCTGACGGACTAAACCCAAGTATCAGAGCTTCTGGTTTGAAGTTGAGAAGTATTGGAATTTTAGCTATGTTGAGTTTGTAGCCAGAAAATGTTCAAAATGTATGAGCTTCCTCATAATGGAATGGGTGGCTGTTGGGTTTGAAGAGTAGATCACCGCCAGAGATAATAGGCTTGATGTGATCATACAGATGCATGGAGCGCACATATGGTTCCATATATAGAGCAGATAAAAAAGGAGATAGTGGATACCCCTGCCGGGTGCCATGATAGTTCTGGAAAGGTGTAGAGTATATCCTACATAGGCTAATTGAGCGCTAGAACTGCTGAATGGCGACTGTACTCATTTACAGAAGTGATTTATAATATCTAAGGCAGCCATCGTTGTCCGAGGACAATTCCATACCATGCAAACAAATGCTTTCTCAGCGTTAAACGGTATCATACCCATACTCAAGCCAGATTTCTCTGCTACATCAAATGTAGCAACAGCAATGCTGGCATGACAGGTGGTATCCCACCCTGGTATAAAACGTAAAACAATGCTGCTGCTGTGAGACAAGATCAGACATAAAAGGAGTGAGACAGATCTTGGTGAATGCTTAGGGGTCAGCGTTGATAAGGGATAAGGGACGATATGAGCCTCACTCATCCAGTGGTTTCTTTAAAAAGATGATGCTATTCGCCATGTTCCAAGAACTACGCTTGTCTCCGCTGGCCCCAAGATAATGGGTGACATTAAAAAAAGGAGGGACAATAATATCCTTGAAAGCTTTGTAAAACTTTAACGGGATATCATCATCTCCTGCCTCCTTACCAGAGTGTAGCACAGATAGAACTACCGTAATTTTGTCAGGGTAATGCCTTCTGAGAGATCAGAGGCATGTATCTCCCCAAGAACAGGAAATCTGCAGCGTTCAGGTCTCACCCAGTCTCTGTCACATTAAAAGTTTCAGGCTGGCTATAGAGATCCTGATAAAAGGAAGAGGATTGCTTCACAGTTGCCTGTGGATGGATGGATACAAGACCATTGTTGCCTTTAATAGATATGGATAAGGCTATTGGAATTCCTATCCAAGATTTGATGTGCAATACACTCCGTACCTGCTCTCCATACTCATACTGAAGAGTCCGATTCCTACTGAAACTAGCCGCAGCCTTCGCTTAATAATGCCCGCCCCAAAGTTGACAATTTTTCAATCAGAGAGAGATATAGTGTCTGTTGATCAGGCCCCAAATTGTGATTTCACAAGCATGTGCAAGTTACCATTAAGTGATTGATTGACAAAGCAATTGTCATTATTTTGGTGACCTTCGTTTTTAACAAAAACTAACTGCTGTGTGGTGCCCCTGATAAAAGCCTTCATTGCATCCCAGACTACCGGCAGAGGTGTCGTGCTGATACTGACTTGTACAAATTCAGACAGGTCTTTTGTCATAACTTGAAGATACTCAGTTTCAGTTTCAGTTGATTTGGGACTCCGAAGAGTTCCACATAAAAGAAAAAGATACATATAAAAATCAACATTGCACTCCATAAGAAGAGAAAAAGTAAAGTACTAAATTCATCAAATTATATCATACAAGAACGAGGAAAAACGTGACTATGAGAGCCATTCAATAAACTCTCCGGTGCCAAGAGGTTTGGTCCATAATAATTCTGATTACCATCGATGGGTACTTAAGGGACTTTTACGAAGATTATAATCTAAAACTATCATAAAAATTTTCGAAATTAAAACCATGGAATAAAAAGTGAGGGATTTGTCAATTCGCGGTACATACAAGGTAACCAACAACGTAACCATGTAGTGGAGAGCGGGAATTTGTCAATTCACAATACAGTACAAGATAACTAGCAGCATAATAGCGGTGAAAAAATATTTAAAACTTCACAGAATGTTTTTCAGCTTACTGTACTTGATAGCTAGCAGCAAAAAAGGTTGGAAATGTGCAAATGCTCAGGTACATGCAAACATTTTACAGCTTACGGTACTCGATAGCTAGCAACAAAAAAGGTTGGAAAAGTGCAAGTGCTCAGATACATACATATGAGATCAGCATACAGTACTGCAAACATTTTCCAGCTTACAGTACTCGTTTGGCTAGCAACAAGAAAGTTTGAAAAAGTGGAAGTGCTCAGAAACATACATAGTAAATCAATCAATATGCTTCTAATATATGTTTAAAAATGGTTTAAAAAAGAAACATTTTAAAACAAACAAGTTCAGATGGGGGTGCTAACAGACAGTTTTGGGCCTCTTCTGCTGTGGCAATATTGTATTTTAAAAAAAAATTCTTAAGGTATCTGCGACGCATTGATTGCAGAGTCGGGCAGACAAATAAGACATGATTTAAGTCTTGTATAAAAGAGTTACATAAGTGACAAAGCCTTTCCTGTCTAGGAATGCCCTCCCAAGCTCCTGTTACAATTCTTAGAGGGAGAAAATTCAGTCTAAGCAACAGAATAACTACATACTCCGTGTTTTAGATTGCATAAAACATATTGTTAGGGTTTTTTGTAAATACTACTCCCCACCATACAATCATTATTTCTATTCTCTGCACACATTTTAATATCTCTTTCGCGTAAACTTCCATAGATTGTTTATTTAATTCTGATTTTCAAGGCATGTTTACAGAGTATCGCCGCACAATCCCTATCTAAGCCGAACATTGTTAAGGGTTTTAAATGATTCCTAAAAAGATCACTCTTTTCTTTCATGCTAACAAAGATTTCCTCGCATAACGCTACCCGTAACCTATTACCGGAGCTGTTTACTAGAGCGTTGCCCCATCTTAGGCATGCAGCCATAGTTAGCACATAAGTGGAAAGTAGCGCAAATTCAAGCCTAATCGCTGCGATAGAAGCAGTGCAGTTCAAGTTACATATTTGGTGCCAGATCCGTCCCTCTACTTTCTCAAATCTATCCCACTCTTTTGCATCTATTGTTTCACAAGCATAGCTCAATGTTGGTGGTATCTATATTTTATAGACTGACTAGCATACCCATCGAGCGTTGCTGCGATCTCCGAAGAAAGGAAATTCAAGGAAACTTGTCATGATAACATTCAATTTACATTGTATCATTTTTATTGAAACTTATTCATTTTATATGGAAAACATTACAAAGTGTCGTTTTAATTCTATTTAAATTATTCGAGTTCTTGTGGATACAGGTTTTTTTGTTTTTTCCGTCTGGTGCGTACATCAGTATTCGAAAGATTATGAAGACCTCCGGGGGCCGATATTTCAAAAAACTTTATGCCAGAAACCATCGTGGGAGTGTACTCAACAACTTCCCTAAGTTTCCTGGCGATCGGATGAATGGTGTTTTAATTCTATTTATTTATTCGAGTGCTTGTGGATACATGATTTGTTGTTTTTCCATCTTGTGTGTACATCAGTATTCGAAAGATTATGTGGGGCCTGGGGGGGCCGATATTTAAAAAATGTTTATGGCAGAAACCTTTTCGGTAGTGTACTCAACAACTTCCCAAAGTTTCATGGCGATCGGATGAATGGTGTTTTAATTCTATTTATTTATTCGAGTGCTTGTGGATCCACGATTTGTTGTTTTTCCTTCTGGTGCGTACATCAGTATTCAAAAGATTATAAGGGCCCTGCGAGGCCGATATTTAAAAAAATGTAATGCCAGAAACCTTCGCGGGAGTGTACTCAACAACTTCCCAAAGTTTCCTGGCGAACGGATGAATGGTGTTTTAATTCTATTTATTATTCGAGTGCTTGTGGATATACAATTTTTTGTTTTTCCGTCTTGTGCGTACATCAGTATTCGAAAGATTATGAGGGCCCTGGGGGGGCCGATATTTAAAAAAAATGTATGGCAGAAACCTTCGCGGGAGTGTACTCAACAACTTTCCATAGTTTCTTGCTGATCGGATGAATGGGGTTTCAATTCTATTTATTTATTCGAGTGCTTGTGGATACATGATTTGTCGTTTTTCCGTCTGGTGCGTACATCAGTATTCGAAATATTATGAGGGCCCTGGGGGGGCGATATTTAAAAAAAATTTATGCCAGAAACCTTCGCGGGAGTGTACTCAACAACTTCCCAAAGTTTCATGGTGATCGGATGAATGGTGTAGTAATGCATAAAGGACAAACAGACAGACAGACATACTTTCGTTTATATATATATAGCTAAGGTGTGTGTGAAGTGTCTTTTCCCGCAAAGCGTATACAATTGATTGATTGCAAAGGCTTGAGAAATCGGCTTGCCTTTGCAATGATCCATGTGATTGCTGCCTGAACACCTGTTTGAAAAGATTTTTCCTAAATATGAATAAAACGTTACTACTTCCAGCTTCTCATTTCCCAAGTACCAATACAATTTTTTTCTGACTTTACATCCCCGATGACTAAAAATCATAACTTTACTCTTTAAAATATTTATTTTTAAATTATATTCTTCTGTATACCTAATCAACTCAGCAAGGCGTATTTGAAGTCCGATTGGGGTTAAATCCTTAATTATGGCATCATCTGCATATAGAAGACAACTCAACTTTAAATTTCCAATTTGGGGGGGATCCCCTTTGCTGAGCCCCACTCTTTTTGGCAAATCATTAATATAAATAGAAAAAAGAAGAAGGGCCAAAAGGCACCCTTGCTTCAACCCATTATTAGTTTCTATTTTTCTCGAAAGGCGTGTGTTCCCCCTAGTGAAACCTGTGTCCAAGTAGAGGAGTGAAGTGCAATAACTAATCGTAATAGATTCTCTGATATCCCCATTACGACCAGTTTTCTCCACAACGTCCCCCAATCTACCCGGTCAAATGCCGTACAGAAATCTATAAAAGCTGCATGTAATGGCATGCCCCGACTCACTGGATATTTTCAGTTAAAGTTTGCAAGGCAGTGATGTTGTCCAGGGTAGCACTGTTTTCACAAAATCCTGTTTGTTCTATGGAATTAGATCATTTCCAAATGCGTAATCTTGCGGTGAGGATGCTCTTCGCAAATAATTTGCCAGTCGCATTCAGGAGAGAGATCCGTCTTAAACTGGCTGGGAATTTCTTGGATCCTTTCTATAAAGTGGAACTATTATACTTCCTTTGCAGGATTGAGGGATGTCACCATGGATATAACAATGGACAAATAGTGGATGTAAAAATATAGCCCACGCTTTGCCATCCTGTTTTATTATGGTTATTGGAACATCATCTGGGCCCATAGCACCAGAGTGTCTTGCCCCTTTAATATACCCCTCTATTTCAAGGCATGTTGGTGCTCCATATTCACTCCCCATCGACGGGGCAGAGCCAACATCTTGATTCCAGCCAACTGCAGAATTTGAAGCATACAGCTGGGAGATATATATTTAGAGCATTCTGCTTCTGGAATCGAAATGGGTTTAGACTTCTCTCTTCCATCGCAAAATTTTGCTATCAGTGCCCAATATTTCCTGGTGTCACTGGATTGAGCAACCTCTCGAAATTTAGCCCACTTTGAATCTTTGACCCTTCTACGTTCTGATACAATTTTCCTTTTCCGTACCTGTTTCATTCTGTTAATTTCCCTTTGCCTTGGTGTTGTGGACAGCCTAAATTGTTCTCTAATTAAAGCATTAATTTCCCGATTCAACTTTTCGATTTCTCATGGTGTAGTCAATGATGGTGCAGAACTGTGAGTTTGCTTTTTTCTTCCAAAAGATCTAACTTTAATCAAGATTCTCTCAAACCTGTCAATAGGGGTTTCTTGGGTACTAATAAAGTGTGGAGAAGTGTGGCTCACTGGTTAGAGGAGGCAGACCTGGAAGCAGAGGTCAGCCCGGGACCAGGGTTCAATTCCTAGCTCGGTGGGGTCTTGAGTCCTAAAATGTCCATGGACTCGACAATTCTCGCTCCGGTGCCTACTCGATTCACGGGTTCACACTCTGCGACTCTGGGCAATCTCCACAACGGCCCCTGGTGGCGGGATGCCTGGCTTTCACCTTGCGGATACCCTGCCGGGGTTATCTCACAGGGGAATACCAGGACGGGTTCCCTAAGCAAGCGCTTAGAAACCGCTTGGTGATTTGCGCTATATAAATTCCTGTACATAAAAGGAATATTTTCAAGAACTCTCTTAAAACTTGGGGGCAGATTATTTAACCAACACGTTCGCCCATTACTACAATTATATAAAAGTTTTTCATCCCTATGATTCCAGAGATCAGGCTTCTCAATTTCTAAATGAACATTAACAGCCAAAATTCCATGATCAATCATGCTTCTAGGAAATACCCAAAATTGTGTACATACACTAAAAAGTTGGTAAGATAGCATCATATAATCAATTAATGAGTAGCCATTAGGGCCCGATAAGTATAAGAGGCTGAGGAATCCTCTGGAAATCTGCCATTCAACATTAATAGGTCGAACATTCTCAGATTATGCAGAAGTAACTGACCTTGTTTATCTGATCTTAAATGATCGGGCAGTGAAGAATCTGGGATGGACCATACTTCCACCAGCTCAAGATTTGAAAATGACATGACTGTACCATTAGATTATTTGGCATTAAAATCACCCACTATCATAATCTGCGAGTATTCATCAGTGCTACTTATCCTTTCTACATAAGTAAAGCTCGAATCAACTAGTGACTTGGATGCTCTCCCTGGGGGAATATACACGTTTACCAGAAGAAGAAAGACATCTTGCCCTGATTTATCTTCTCCAATCCTCAACTTCGCACCCATACAACACTTTAAGGGATGAATGTAAATCACAGGATCCCATCTCATGGTACTGCTAAGTAGAATAGCTAACCCGCCACTAGCACGCCCTTTTACAGAAGATTTTGCTGCTCAACAGTATACTTAAAAGTTCTAAACTGAGAGTCCCCACCCTTCCAAGTTTCCTGGAGGCAAAATATATTAGGGTTATAATCTAATAACGATTTAAGCTTACAATTAGTTTTTCCTACCCCAGCAAAATTCCAGGATAGAATTCTCCCCAATTGGCTACCCCCCGCAATAAGGGCATTTTTGTAGTTTCTTTTGAACTATTCAAAGTACAGGCCACCCAGCTCCACTGGGCCATCTCATCCTCCGTAATGGGACTATGGGCCTTTGAACTTGTGATCCTATAATATTAATTTCTCTATTTCCTAAGGTTCTCCCTTCTGTTACTTCAATGTTTTTAGCATTTATAGAGGTTATAAAGCCCATGGGAGTGGAGAGCCCACTACCTGGCACCTGGTGGATTTTCCTGAACTTTCAGGCAATACAGGACAAAGGCTCTTGCGAGAGAGCACGTCTGTTCCTCTCTTCCTAAAGGAATCTACATTAGCTAATACTAACATTGAGACTACCCCTGATGTGAATTTGACACTAGTACTTTAAGGGGCACTCCTCAGGTCTAAATAGACCTAATCAAGGTATTTGCTTGTTACCAGTCTCCGCTCCAGCCAGACCCTCTTGGCAGTAGTCCCAAGAATAAAGAGATCCAGAACCGGCGGAAGGACGTTCACGTATAACGCAGCCAAGGCCTGGAATGCTCTACCTCTCCATCTTAGAGCCACCCAGAACCTTACTACGTTCCGCAAACAATTGAAGACTCATCTTTTTACATCTGCATGCTAATCCGGTAACTTCTCCTTCCTCCCCTGTGCTCTGTAGGTTCACGATTCCCCTAGCGCTTGGACGCCCCCGGGCATCAATTGCGCTCTACAAATCCCCAAGTTTACAAGTTTACAAGTTTACCAGTCGCAAGTCCTCAATTTCTGAAAGCAACTGTAAAAGGGTGCTTCTACTAAGTAACATTGAGTCGGTGTCGAACAGGGAAACAAAGAGCAAAGTTCTGTTCACCTGCCCATTTCCCGGCCCTATATGCCACCTGGGCTTTTTACCAATCTGCCTTAAGATCAATCCTCTCTCTTACCTAACCCTCTTACTGCTACGAACTGTGGTTAACTCTCCCTCCCCAACCTTCCACCGGCCGGGATATAACCATAGTGGGAAAGTATCCCGTCCACCAGGAGGAAGAGGGGCACCTCCGCTAACCAGTCCCAGTTCTAATACAGAGGTGTATGAATCTGTCACTATACTTCCTGGTATAGGGTCTCTACTTGTTTCATAATTAGTTAAAATGATGTTGCGGGAAAAACTCTGATTCTCAATGTCACCCATGTTGACTTTAGGGGTTCCTCTTTCTTCCTGTCCCTCTTGGTTCCGCTGCTTAATCAGCACCGAGTTCGAGCTGGTCGGCTGATTGCCGTTATCTACCCCTGCATTTTCACTAACATTCAATATAGATTACCCCAATGGCGCTGGATTCTTTCTATTTGATGGTGATTTTGTACTATTTGACTCCTCAAGCAAGGATACCATCCCTGCCAGTGGTGATAATGGAGATGATTCCTTTCTATCCAAGTTCTCATTCGAAAAAAACTTCTGCTTTGCCCTCATGTAGATACGTTCCCATATTACCGTCCTAAACTCTGATGTTGATGTTAAGTAATTACTGTGGGATAAGGGGCCACTATAAACTCTGAGAAAGCAGACTGTATGCCCTCCTCATTCTCTTATTTTTCATGGGTGTCCATCTCCTGGACTTCCTGGGCCTCCTTTTCCTCTCCCTTTGCCCCCTTATCACGTTGGAGCACCTTACACACTTTGTGAGCATTCACATCACTGATGGATAAGCTGTCAGATGTGAAAGGTTCTCCTTGTTTCTCTTTCACTTGATGTTTTTTTGGAGTTTAAGGGGACTGCGATGGTCCGTGTGGCATCTTTCTGAGCTCGCAGATGGCCCTGACAGTCCTGTAGCTGATTCTATTGAAGCGTTTGTGTTTGAGCTCAGGCACCTGGATGGCATTACAAAATATTCAATTCTATTATAATATTAACCATTCCCGCAAGGTTATATCTTTTTTTGGATCACTTGTGCAGACACTAACTCTAGGCAAGCTGGCAGGCGAGCAGCAGGCAGTCAGGCATGCACACAACGTGATAGACAGGGGGTCTGGGTCTCCGCTCCTCCACAACAGCTCTACTTTCTTCACAGGCTCCACAGGCTCTCTTAAGAGGTTCAGCCTCACATTACCATGGCCGCTCTTGCAGTCACTAGCTGCGCCCGGTATAAAATTATTGTAATTTACCGGCCCGCTTAGGGGAAGCATCGGTGGAGAGGTGCCTTCAGCCGGGGGGCACTCAGGGAAGTGCTGATCAGAATTAGCCGCCAAAAAAAACAGGTACGCAACGTCTCAGCACATCCCAATGCCTCCGGGACTGGACGCGGCAGAGTAGGATAGAACAAACAGGGGAACAGCAAACAGCAGCGAGGGGCAGAGCATCTCCCACGGGGGGCCCTAGAGGGAGCGTAGCGAGAGCAGTCTCCCCCTGGGGTTTTTCGCCCAAATGGAACGGGCCGCAGCCTGATTGGCGGGAGGTGCGGGGACAGTGCGCGAGGGGAACATTTTTTTGGTAGCTGCGCATTAGGCGCACGTTTCTTGTTGAGGAGGCAGGCTGAAGGGCGGGAGAGGGTTTTAGGTGGCGATATCCCACCCGCCCACAACCCCAAAAAAACCACGTCTTTCATGCCATTATTAGACGGGTGACTCTGGGAGACGGGCCTGAAGGGCGAATTTTAGGGGGTTGGGTAAGTCTGTAGCGGGCTTACCCATCCTTTTGGATACAAGCTGAAGGGAAGGTAATAAAACAAGGTTTTTGGAAAAAGGTACAAATCTATATATATTGATGGTTTTGGTCAGAAAGTTCAACATTTAAGTAAGAAGTGTAAGGTTTTGGCCCATTTTACCAAATTGTGCATACATAATGAAATAAAGAGTATTTCTAGTTTAGAGAGTTTACCTGATCTAAATAAAGTGGCCTTTTTGCTACACTGATAATGTGTTGGTCTGTTCATTTTGGGCGATTCCATGCACTTGCTCTCACCCGGAAGCAGCCTCAGGCAGTATCTGGCAGCATCACCGTTAGAATCTAGATTGAATCTTGCTCACTTGCTCAGCTGCTTTCCCCCGACTCTGACTGCTCCAACCCCCAAACTCGAGGCTGCTCCAGGTCAGGTCAGCGTAGGAGCGTAGGAGCGTAGGAGCACAGTACATAGTGAGCCCTGACCCCAGCCTGGGAACCCCTTGCGCCCCGCAACAGGGGTTCACCTGGCTTGCTCTGAGGCTTGCACCAAGGCCAATGGGTCTAGTGGGTCCAACTGCTGCAAAAATGGTGAAACACGGTGAAAACGGCCACCACTCTGCTGTGATGGGGGGGCCGGGGGCCGTTGCAGGTCAACTGAACAGCGAGGCTAGTGTCTGGGAAGCAAACGCCCGCCCCGATGTAGTCAATGCAGTCCTCAGCCTTCACATCTAAAGTTGTACCAAAAAGCAGGGTGAAAAAGCAGAGAACCGGGCACACCGAAAGCAGCAGGCCGGGAGCAGGGTGGAGAGCACGAAACCGGACACGCTGGGAGCAAAATGAAAGTAAATGATGAGGAAAAGAAAACTGAGGATACTGAGACCTTGCAGCCTGCAAGTGACAAAGTAGGAGTGTAGGGTTATGATCAGAGGTAACCTTGGGGCATACTTCCCTACTAGTGCTTGTAGTAACTCACCACTAATGAAAAACATGTTGATCCTGCGGTAGTGTTGATAATAAGTATATCCTGACTAATAAGTATCTCCTGGCTCAAAAGGGTGTAATACACTCTATACATTACTCACATTATATAGGAGAGCAAGTTTGAGATTAGAAGCCCTGGTTTTCGTCATCCGAGGCGAAGCACTATGGTTGGTGGAATCAGTAATATAATCAAGGACACAGTTAAAATCACCCATGGCCAGGAGCTCACCAGACCAATCCAATAGCTCTAAGGATAGACAGTCCAAAATGCCTGGCTTATCCAAGTTTGGCCCATATACTGTACAGAACACATATTTCATACCATGCAATAATAAATAGGCAATAACCCATCTATCTCTGGAATCCACAGCTGTTTTTAAACAGCTTATACTCAAGAATCCTATCAGCCAGAATAGCTACCCTCTGAATAGAAGTGGACTGAGATGTGCAGGCAATACAATTGTATCCAAGATGCTTCAATAGTGATTGATACTTATTGGCTAATTGTGTCGCAGTTAAAGATACTAAGGGAGGTTTATACATTTTGATCTTTCATGGACTAGTTGTCGTTTACTAGATACATTTAAGCCAGTATCATTCTAGCACATACGTTTTAATCTACCCATTTCCAAGTCTTGTCAGTTTGTGAGAACATATCCCACAGACAGGGGAGGCCCCCAGCTTCACAGTGCAAAGTAAACAATGATCAAATTGTGCAATAACACTTGACCACTCTGACTGACTTTATCCCCCACCAAATCCTATACTACCCCTCCCCCCCACACCCATAGACAGAGACCTCCCTGAATCTGGTAAAGGGAATCATCCCTATCCCAAGGCTGTCAGTGGAACAGATCCCAAAGAGCGTATCCCCCAGTGCTCTCCATCACTACCCTTCACATACCCAGCCACCCAACTTAAGTACCAAGTAAAGGAAAAGACAGGGAGAGGGAAAAAGTTCAGCAGTCTAATAAATGAAAACAGAAAGAGGACAATGAGGCACCTCCTCCTGTGTAGATTACTGCATGCATATCGAAAGAAGTTGGCAAAGGGCATAATCTACCGAACCCCCCCTTCAGATTGCAGAAGATCGGTGTGGCATCATGTTCTCTAAAGCCTAATTGTGTCTGTCCATCTTTAATACTCTTAAACCTAGCAGGTTCTTGCAGGAAGACCTGAGATCCAAAAGCCTTAAGTTGATTGATAAGTTGGTGAAGCTTCCAGCACCTGTCCATTGTGGATTTGCAAAAGTGTGAGTGGACTGAGATTGACATAGAGTCAACCAACACTGGCGAGGAGGGACAGGCTTTACTCGATATTACCTGTCTTAAAATAAAGTTACCAAACTAGATAATATTGGGATGAGAGTTCCCTGCCCTGGCACTGGAGGCGATTGTTTTGTTATTCTGATTTATAGGAATTCGATGCACCCTCTGGATTTGTGAATCCATGATCCAGTCTGAAAGCTCAGGGAATGCTTTCCCAACAGCTGACCAATAAATTGACAGTGATCGTCACCTTCT
The DNA here is from genome assembly GCF_964261635.1 of Lissotriton helveticus. Lineage (NCBI taxonomy): Eukaryota > Metazoa > Chordata > Amphibia > Caudata > Salamandridae > Lissotriton > Lissotriton helveticus. The sequence continues at coordinate 89,672,247 of NC_136063.1, forward strand.
TTCCCTTCCAGTAAGCCAAAGACACAGATGTTGTTCAGTTTTCCAAGTCAGGAATATTAGCTTGAATTGAGTCCATGTGGAGATCGCGGGACCTAGATAGACGTTTGTGCTGCTGATCCCATGTCCTCTACATCAGCAACACATTGCTGGAGTTCCACCATTTCTGTAGATAGGGCTGACACTACTAGTAACCTCATCCAAAGATCGATGGATAGTTGCATTATTTGCTCAGATTTGATCATAGTGTTGTTGTGCTCTTGCCCTCTGGGCCTGCAACAACTGCAGGATAGTGAGCAGCGATGGTTCCTGCTCGTCGTCTACCACCGGGGATCCGATAAGACTGCTGGTGAATAACAGCCTGGGGGAGCCCCACCTGATGAATAGCAGCTGGTCTCGAAGGGAGCTGAGTTGCCAAGGCTTGAGGAGGTAATGGGGGGAGGCTCTGCAGGTCCTTGCTTTTCTCCCTTTGTTGAGTTCTGAGAGTCCACCGGAAAGGGGACCAGCATGAAATTAAGGTTTTCACCTCTTCTTTTGACATGACCTGGTCCAGTAATGCACTACCTTTGGCACCGCTGCTCATGGTCCATGTCTTCCTCCATTGAAGGGGTTAATTTGCCAAACTTCACACTTTTAGAGGCATCCTTAAGCTTCTTACCATTACCTTGAATGCTCTTGATCATCTGATTAGGTTGTTTTACTGAAGTGGCCGTGCCGGTCTCCGCCATGGTCTCCACCACACTCTTTAACGCAGACTCCTCTATTGTGCTCAGAGTTGTGTCCAGATTCCTAGCTGTATTAACTGGATAATCTGTTTTTAATGTTTTAAACTCTCCTATAGTTTGTAGCAAGTTGTGCGGGATTTTAACTCTTCTTCTCTTTTAGATTATTGTAATAATAGTATATTGTAACGATTTTAAGTAATTAAACATTAACGCTTAACTAACCATGCAACCTAGCTGTATTAACAGTATTAGTGTGTTTGAGCTGCACACTTGAGTGAGGGTTGAGACTATAGCTTCAGAAATGGAAGTTGAGAAGCTAGGGCCCCCATCCAGCTGAGATGGGGACAACTTTCATAAAGAGACAGCTAGCTAGCTACCATCCCACACAGCATCACCCGTCACAGCCCCAGCTCCCAGTGTTAAATCAACTGCATAGAAACCCCCCTTTGTACTCACAGTTTGGCCCATAAGACCAGCAGCCATCTGTTTCATAGTTCTCTGGTTGCGTAACTGTATAGAAACTTCAATGGTGTTCCAGAGTGGAGAGTTGTGATGGTATCAGAGGCACAGCTTTATCCAGAGACCCCGCTACATCGTTGCCTTCTGTGATAACCAATGCAGAGTCAATAGCAGACTACAATGCAACAGCCATTAATAAATTCACTAAAATGGCCCCCGACCACCACAATGGACGTTTTAGAGTGGTGGCGCCATAGTGCAGCAGCTCGGGTCCACCCCCAGCTGCTGCATGATTGTATACAGCTGAGTATCTGACCCAGAGCAACGCTGGGAAGCCACGCCACCTTTAACTAAATACGGATCCATGCACAAAAACTCAATCTAAAAGCCAATGTGGTACTCCAATCTAACCTTTGTGGAATGCTACTTGCCATTAAAAACCATCAACGGACCAGTTATATATTCTCATTACTGGTTCAATCTTCAATCTTGGATATCACCGCTTGCCTGTTGCCTTGTAACGCGAAGACTGCGTGAAGGTCCCTGCCCCTCCGGGACCCCCTTTGAGGAAACAAAAGACCTACGTGGCCGCAGAGGAGGTGAGAGGCGCGGCGACCGGGACTGCGAGGACCAGCATTCCTGGAAACATCGACAGCTGGTTCCTCTTCCCGGCCGAGCCGCGCCCCCTCCCAGTGCCGCGCCTCCTGCCTGCTGCCTATTACTTCTCGCGGCCCCCGCTTCGCGGGAGCCGCTCGAGATTGGATCTCACCGCTTGCCTGTTGCCTTGTAACGCGAAGACTACGTGAAGGTCCCTGCCCCTCCGGGACCCCCCTTGAGGAAACAAAAGACCTACGTGGCCGCAGAGGAGGTGAGAGGCGCGGCGACCGGGACTGCGAGGACCAGCATTCCTGGAAACATCGACAGCTGGTTCCTCTTCCCGGCCGAGCCGCGCCCCCTCCCAGTGCCGCGCCTCCTGCCTGCTGCCTATTACTTCTCGCGGCCCCCGCTTCGCGGGAGCTGCTCGAGATTGGATCTCACCGCTTGCCTGTTGCCCTGTAACGCGAAGACTGTGTGAAGGTCCCTGCCCCTCCTGGGACCCCCCTTGAGGAAACAAAAGACCTACGTGGCCGCAGAGGAGGTGAGAGGCGCGGCGACCGGGACCGCGAGGACCAGCATTCCTGGAAACATCGACAGCTGGTTCCTCTTCCCGGCCGAGCCGCACCCCCTCCCAGTGCCACGCCCCTTTATTAATTATTATCAGCCTTGCAAACGCGCATCGCGGGACGCGCGCGGGTCGTAGCCCGGGGCAAAGCCCGGGCAAATGGCGGGCCCTCTACGGCCCTCCAAGGCCATACAAGGCTTGGCTTGGCATATTCTCTAACTTCCACACTTTGATCCCGGTGATATGCATTAGCTCATTCTATTAGAAATGTCTATATCTGCTGGTGAGGATCTTGCATCCAGGGTTGGAGTATCTATCCTAGGCCCCCTGGATAAATACTTTTCTAGAGCTATTGCTGATGTCGATAGAGATATTGCATTGGCCGAGCGACGTGCGGCACGCCGCCTTTCCATCGAACTAATAAAAAACAATGCTATTGCCTCCATCTCTAAGGATACAAATATTTCACATCTAGATAATGCCTCCTTGGAAAACGCAGATGCTGATTTATTTAACACTGAGAGTATCCCCTTAATTTTTCAAGTAAGCTCGTCTCCAAAAAATATCAACATGTCGATATCCGCTTCTACCCAGTCAGATCCACCGCCTCCTACTAATCCAATTATTGACCTTATTGATCTTAATACTCCCACAGCATTAAAGGACCCTAAACATACTAGCCCAAGTCTTTTTGGGGCACAAATAGCCTCGGGGGCTGACCAGCAATCACAAATACGAAGTTCCCCTCCTAGGGCCCCTAAAACATTATTTGCTAATAACCCTCCTAAAAACAAGCATGGAATTATTCGCCCGCCTCCTAATAAACGAAGGAAAAGAAACACGAGTAAACTGGCGAGTCCTGCTTGTAAATTAGTGCCTCCGATAGTCTCTCTGAGAAAAGAAGCACTCGAAACTGCACAAGGGGTCTCGAATAGTTCCTTAAACGTAAATTCTTTTCATGTTCCACCATCTTTGAAAGACTTTATCGGCGCGATGGAACTCCTTTTAAAAGCTTTGTTACTACCAATAACAGAGAGAGTTAAGAGACTAGGTGCCCACCTGGATACACTTGTTGAAGGATCCAAACCAAAATCTCCAATAAGAAATGATGTAGTAAAATCAATAAATTTAAAACAAATTGATAAAGTAATAACTAAGGGTAAAACAACACTCGCAGTAAATACACCTACTGCACATTTACCTACTGTCACAACTAAACCAGCGACTACTAAGGCCCCCACTGTTACTGAGAAGATGACCCATAAATTACAGACACAGTCCTCTCAAATAAACGCACTCGCGGAATCAGCAAGATTAGGCAACGAAAAGCCCCATTCCCAGCTGCACAAGGAAAAAATTAAACCAACCCACACTCGACGTGAGAGAAACGTGGATTTATCCCCTGATGCTTCTAATAATGTCATCATCCTAACAGGGGTTTCGCCCTTATGATCAGGATCCCTTGAAAATCATACTAGTCTAAAAAATAAAGTCATCTATTGGCTATGTAACAACAGGCCACTTCCACCTCATATAAATGGTATGATAATTACTGTGCAAATTGGGCTGGAGTGCGCCCAAAAGACATTGAGGGTGATGTAGTAATTGTCACCTTTAAAGATAGTAGAGTCATCCCGCATATTAGGGACTGGTTCTCAGACTTAAACAGGGGCTCGATCACTCCAAAAATTCTGAGCTATTTTTATCCCGAATCCCTGATGCCTTGTAAAAACTTTCGCACTACACATCTTTATCATAACTACTCTTTCCCCCAGCGCCATAGGCAAATATATAGCCCCCACTGCCCAAGGCCAAGTGTCAGGAAAAATAGATTTCTTGGTTCTTTTCCACATGGCTCTGCCGGTTATGGTCAATATCTGCCACCTGTAACTCCGCAGTGGAATATTCCTTGTTACAATCAATATGCGCCTCTCTCCGGCTTGGATGACATCGAATGACTTTCCATTTTAGATCCAGACTCGACAAACTGTTGTGAATATCGTTTCAAAAGTCAACAGCCGATTATTAAGCCCATAAGATACGCAACTGGAAAAACATCTTGGGGGAGTTTAAATGGTGATGAAGGTGCATGGTCCTCTTCTTGTAAAAACAGTACTCGGTACAAAGGGACTATCCTCGAGTTTTTGGACCCGCAAAAACATCTGCACCTTTCCAAAGTTGGTTCTCAGCTCGTTTCTAAACCTCCAGGTAATACTAGGGCCCTATCCAGACTGGAAAACCATGAGACAGGGAATGCCACTGGTACCACTTCTGATGTAGCACCTTTAAATAGTACGTCCCCGTGTACCAACTCAGATATCAATGGGACACTTAGCCAGGTAGATTTATCGGACCCCCTAACAATACCATCTAGGGCTACCCAGGCAATTAACACAGAGGTATCCGATGACCATCCTGAGAACCGAGTGACATCTCCCCAAATTCAGATTCTGAGCTGGAATGTGGCTGGTATTTCCACAAAAATTGGTTTACCATCCTGGCTTGATGTGGTTAATGCTTACTCAGTATTATGTTTTCAGGAGACGTGGGTGGAAACCCCGGTACACCTTTTGGGTTTTCAGACCTTCCATTCACCGGCGCAACAGATTAAACAAGGGAGAAATAGTGGGGGGCTGTGTATCTATGCAAATGTGGTTGGAGGTTTGAGTGTTCGTAAACATTTTCTTAGGGAGTCTTATCAAATTATCTCTATTCAAATGGGTAAATCTCTAAATCTGTTATTAATTAATCTTTACAATAATATGTCATCACATAAATTAGAAAATGTACTAAATGAATTGTCCCATGCTGTGGTGTCCGTCAAAGAGTTGCTTGGGGGTGAATGTGCCATTGCCCTTATGGGTGATTTTAATTGTCAAATTTGCAAATTTGCTCTAAGGGGACTATGTGAGTTTATTTCTACCCCAGAAAATGAAATTGATGACATCTCAAATCATTTTATGCACTCAAAAACAGGGGAGGCATTAAATAACTTCATAGCACATTTTAATTTAGCCTTTGCAAATGAGTTATGTTCACCACCGAGATCTTTTAAACCGTCTTTCCATGGAAGAGGTTCAAATTCCATTATTGATTTCGCAATTTTTTCTAAGATGCATGCTCCTATGATATCCTCATGAGATACATTAGACCAGATATATGGTGATCACTATCCTATAGCCATAACTATTCTAATTCCATCTTCTACTAACTCTCATCATTCCCATCCTATAACATACTATCAACCAATTACTATAGGGGCGACAAATGGCTATACCCTTAAATGGGAAAAAATTGACCCTCCCAGCCTCCTAAAGAAGCTATTAGAGACGAGGCGGGAAGAGGTGTATACTTGTCTATCATCGACTGAGCACCCTCAAAAAATCTTAAAATCTTTTTTAAATATACAAGAAACCTTAAAAAATTAATTACCCACCGGTTCAAGCCAGGTCCTCTTATACCTAAAGGATGGTTTGACAAACCCTGCACAAAAGCTTTAAAGATCTTGAAGAAGGCCCTACATACCATCCCGAAGTCAACATCTGATATACGCCAGGCTAGATCCCGTTATCGACAAGCTATAAAAATCAGGATAAAATCATTGAAAGCGGAGGCTTGGCAGAAACTATTGTTAACTTGTGAAAGCCGCGATTCCTCTGATTTTTGGAAGTTTGTTAATGCTCCACTTCCATGGATCAAAATGCCTGAGAGGAGGTTAGATCTGGCAATTGATGGAGACACTTGGGCTGCATACTTTTAACTATTGCAAATCAAGTTCGCCGGGCACATCTTTATCAGATCTTACTCCCTTTCCTCATATTTCCACAATGTGCAAGAGAGTGAGTACCCCTAATATTGTTTTTTCCTGCGATTAGGTTATTCTCGCCATTAGGGAGAGTCCAAGTGGTAAGGCCCCCGGGCCAGATGCCATCCCAGTGGATGTCTTCAAGGCCGAAATTGATTTCTGGGCCCCGCTACTAACATCTGTCATGAATTGTGCCAATGTATATGGTCAAATTCCAACCTGGTCAGAGGCAATTGTGGTCCCTATATATAAAAAAGGAGACAGGCATTTACCCTCAAGTTACCGTCCCATCTCCCTGCTTGATGCCTTAATGAAGGTTGCGGGATGGATTATTCTAAAACGCATACATAATTGGACAGAGGAGGCAGATGTTCTATCAAGACTCCAATATGGTTTTCGAACTGGCAGGGGCACAGTCGAACAGAGCTTGAATCTATATTTTTTAATTTCAAAATACGTAGAGGCTAAAAACGGCAATTTATTTGTCAGATTTATAGATTTGAGTTCAGCGTTCGACTGTGTCGACCACAACCAGCTATGGGGTGTCCTTGAACATAAGGGACTAAATTTATCCATTCTTAATTTTATTATTGCTTTGTATAGAGATGCGGGGGCTAGGGTGCGTTTTGGTCAGAGAGGGGAATGTTCCCCAAGATTCACCATTGCTAGAGGTGTGAGGCAGGGGTGCCTCCTGGCTCCCCTCCTTTTTTCACTATATATAAATGCTGTTGGAGACTACGTGCGGGGCTTTGAATGTGACTATCCTAAGGTGGAGGGACATGCTGTCCCAATCTTGTTGTATGCAGATGATGCGGCCATACTGTCTCAAACAAGGTTGGGGCTGCAAAGGGCTGTCACTAAATTCACTCTCTTCATGCAAGAAAAGGGCCTGAAAGTAAATATTGGTAAGACCTTTTCCTTGGCCTGCAACAAGGGAACCAAGAAAACCCCATGTCCGATATTTATTGAAGGCAAAAAAATAGACACTGTGGAACAATTTCCATATTTGGGTATCTCCTTCCACAGAAAGGTGACCTGGCAGTCTGCTGTAAAAGCCAGAAAGCTTGCTTTTATTAGGACGATTGGTGCACTTCGTGACTTTGCTAGCAAAATAGGGGGCAGACCAGTCAAGCAGCTTATTACCATCTATAAAGCAAAGTGTGTGTCAACTGCAATCTATGGGGCTGGCCTCTGGGGGATCGACAATACAATACCCATCCAGAAGGATGAAAATCAGTTCCTAAGGTACCTCCTAGGGATGCCAAAGTCAACGTCCACTTATTTGATTCACATTGAGTTGGGGCTACCTTTTATTTCTGACACAATAAAAACTGAGCCCATCCTTTTATGGCATAAGATTTGGACTACTAAAGAGACGGCTTTTAACCGAGAAGTAATTGCGGATTATCAAAAATTGGAGGGGGCCAAACATATAAAATGGATGTCTTTTGTTAAAAGGTTCTGTTTTGAAATTGGTCGCCCAGAGTTTTTTACCGACCCATTAAGTATGGAGCAAATTTCCAGGAGAGCTTTGAGAAAACTCTTGGATTGCAAATGTGCATCGATAATATTGTTAATGAGCCTTTAATTAGGAGTTAACAATAAAACCACTAAAACTCTCTTCATATAGACCAATGTTGCATGTGCTGTCAAATTGACACTTCTCCCAGGGTTTGTATACATTTTATGAGACTGTATGGCCAATTCCCAGTACATCATGTTGATGCATTAAAAGCACTTCTTTCAATATGCAATGCTGGCCATCTTAATACACAGTGGTGGGCTAAGATTTTACTGAATTGTAAGAGTTTACAACAACACAGTCATTGTGTCACACAGCATAGACCTAATATCACACAGCGCGGACTGAGTAGTGCTTATCTAACATATAGTATTAGCTCAACTTTACACACAACTAGGCCCCGATGGAATTTCAACTATGCCGGAGTAATCAGAGTAATTTTGCTAATTCTGTGTTACTCTTTCCATTACCAGTAATAACGTGATTACTCCTGCTGGCATAATTATGAGTAATTTGGCGGGATAAAATCCTACAGCAAGAGCAAATTTGGTAAGCATGATTGGTAAATTGCGTTTGTGTTTGGTATTCATGTTTGACTGCATTTAACACTATTTATTAGCATAAAATGCATCCTTGAATCCATTTTGGATACAGAGGTACATTTCTTGCTAAGACAATAGTGCTAAATGCAGGAAGTAAGTTAGGGTTAAGTTAAGTTTATTGTATAGATAATCAAAAAAAACTGTGCATGAAATCAGGCACATTTAAAACCCTGAAGGTACATAACATTTTGACTATACATAAATGAAATGACAATTAGTTTATCTTAATACTTTCTAAAGGATAAGTGCTGTGCAATCACGCTTGTTTGTGCAGCTGGGAATGCTCTGGGGCCAGTACTTTGAGTGATATCGTTTTTTGTCAGTGTCCCCTCTACATTCGTCCGAGTGCGCGGTCATCTTGCGGCTGGGTAGCTGTTACGGGTGGAGGCCAGTGGCATTTTGACAACTGCTAATGTTAGGAAGTTTATGAGTCGCATTTCAACTGTGAGTCCCCGATCCAAAGCAGGCCAACCCTGCTTGCCTCCACGAGCGAATTCCCCGTTGGTTAAAGGGGGGCTTTAACAGCTGCCTCCTTTCCTTCAGCAGCTCCTTACAGGTGCAGAGTAGGGGCAAAACTTCTTCTGTTCTGTTGTCGCACAGGCTGCAAGTGGTTCGAGTCAGGTCCCTCTGCCAAGGTCGAAAGTTCAAGGCACACTGGAGTATGCCCAGGAGGTACCTCAAGAATTTTATTTTAATAGTTTTAGAATAGCCCTGGTTAAAATATTTTTGAGGTGCAAAAAAACCTATGGTTATTTAAGATCAATCAGGCGTAAGCTCTAGCTGAAAAGGTAGCTTTATCCTCTACAAGTGAGAGCTATTTTATTGATTTTCATGTCAGTTTCTTAAAGGCTGAGTGGTGGATGTGTATGTGCCAGAGGTGTGAATGCAGAAAACACACAGATGATAGACGAAATGCAGAGCAAATCAAACATGTACCCCAAGTCATTAGATCAGGGTTAAATCTATCGAACTGGAAAGGCACGGGGAGCAAAAAACAATGGCTTAATATCCAGATCTCTGTACTGGGGTGAATGTTGGACATTTTGCAGCATTCAGTCCATTAATTGTTGTTCTTGCATTTGTCACCCCGAGTGGAACCAGTATGCCCAGACGTGGGTCCTGTGCTCTCCATGCCACTGGAATCAAGCTAGCCAGGCTGATGGGGGATGATGCCCTGAGCATGGTCCCGGGATGCTTGTTTCCAGTTCAGGGAGGACCTGGCCTGGCAGATCGAGCTTTACCACTTTTGGTATTCACAAAGGGTATTTGCTACTTATAAATGCTCTTTCTGAATATCAAAAGTTGAACTTTATGACTTTCGGTATTCACAAAGGGCATTTAAGAGTAGTAAATGCTCTTTGGGAAAACCGAAAGTCATAAAGTTAGACTTTTGTCTCACTTTACCTCTGTGATTCGGGCCCTACATGATTAAACTTGAATTTGTTACTGTACCATACAGTTGAAATAAAAAACAGCTTTTTCTTATAGAATTACCACGTTAATATTGGTTTTAAATCCCATTAGTGCTACTAATGATAGTAGTAGAGGCTGATTTTGCTTCAAGATGTAGGGCCAGGTGTATGAAGCCCTTTTCCCAATTCTCAGAATCCAGATGGCTTCAGGTAAGTTTATTCAACGTCTCTACTGCTCCACTCCTGTCACAGCCTCAAGGTGCCTCACAAGCTCAACATTCTAAGGTAGCCTTCAGAACCGCACAGTAGGAACATTCTATTTAATAATGGAGAGGGGGGGGGGAGGAAGTTACCAAGTGGGAAGAATGAAATTACAACACATCTTCCGCCGATAGGGAAATAAAGGAAGAGGAAGAAAGTGACAGTTCGGAGAGAGAAGGAGAAGAAAGGAAGATAGCCAAAGAGAAGGTTGACATATCCAACTTAAAAAAATGTAGGTGTTCATGACATAGTCTTTATGCCAGACCGGCATTTTGGATTCTCCGTGAGTAGTGATCTCACTGCTACGGGGGCTTGACTCACCCCCCCTTGCAGACCTCTCACTGGAGGACCATTAACGAGGGTCATGTCGAACCAGTCTGTCCATGGTCCAACATTGTCCATTATCCATTATGGGGACATTTAGTTTAGTTGCAGCAATGCGCATTGGGTGGGAGAATTTGGACATTGACCCTTCCCGGCCAGTAGGCCTCTTTACATACACCCAGTCCCCAACATTCTATAGTTGACTTTCGGTGCCATGTCTGACATTGTATTGGTTTTCATACTTGGCTTGGTGGAGTGCAATTTTGTCTCTGGCCAGGTCAGGGTTTGAGAAACTCTATCTCCTCCACCCAATTGACCCGGGAACATTTTTGCACATGGTTTTCTTCCTTTAAGGGCAGAGAAGGGTGAGACTCCTGTTAGAGAGCTGGGAGTCATATGGTAACCCCACAACATTTCCTGCACAGCATTTTCTATGTCCAAGTGGGTGGCACTGTCTAACTGGATGCATGCCCTAACCATGCAGCTGATCCTCTCCACCAACCCATTGGCCCTAGGGCATATAAGGCAGTCTTAAAATGACAACTACTCCTCGCTGATCAAGAATTACAGATCAAACATGTGTATTAAGGAATTCCCAATGCTGGCCTATGAAAGGAGTAGGCCTCACAGTAGTGAAACATGCAATAGGCTGTTTCTCACTTCCAGGGCATGCAAAAAATAAAGGTAAATGTCCTACCTTTTACATACATATTATCCTGTACTAAGGGTTACTTATTGCCTACCTTGGGGTGACTTATAAGTAATACAATGGGAGTTTAAGGCTTGGAAAGTAAACTGCAAACACAAACACTGCAGTGGCAGGCCTGGGACAGGTTTGAAAGGCTACTCCTGTGGGTGGCACAATCAGTCCTGCAGTTCACTTCTAGCATTTGAAGTACAGGCCCTGGTTACATGGTATGCCACTTTACAAGTGACTTACCAGTACAGCAAATATGCCATCCAGGTATAGGCCAGTGCCAACATGTTTAGGAGAGAGCACATGCACTTTAACACTGGTTGGCATTGGTAAAGTGCTCAGAGTCCTAGGGACAGCAAAAGAGTCAGCAAAAATGAGAGGCAAAAAGAATTTAGTTGGGGGAAGACCACACTAAAAGCATGGCAGGTCTAACACCTGTCTCCCCCACCCCCAGCTAAAAATGAGGAGATCTACACAACTTCTAGGGAGTTCTTATCACTAAGGTAGAAAAACCTGGATAGACCATTAGCAATAGTGTGGTCTACTCCTAGTCTATGTCCACACTGAAGTCCATACCCTGTAGGTAGATGGACCACCACGACAATTCTGGATTCTCATCTCTCACTTTCTTTAGCCTTTTGAGGGACCTGTGATCTGTCAGGAATGACTTCAACTTCATCAGTGCCAGGTCACAGCAAAAGCGCTCGTCATCTGTTTTCAGGGGCGTAATCTTCTGCAGATGAAGGCTACAGGTTGGTCTAGGACCTCCTCATTAGGTTGGGATAGTACTTCCCTTGACATGCTCTGAGGCATCTGTCTGAATGATAAAGTCCTAGGAGAAGTCAGGGGCCATGAGAAAAAGGAGCTGTGCACATGGCTTGCTTCAGTGACTCAAATCACATTTCTGGGCTGCTTCTAGCAAGTAAACTCAGCCAAGGGGGCAACAATGATGCCATATCCTGTGACAAACCTCCTATTGTTCTCAGTGAGGACCACAAATTATCTGGCATTGATGGCTACTATCTTGGCCTGCAGGGGTTACACCTTCCCCCTGCTCACCAGGCATCCCATGTACACCACAAACTGCTGCCCTTTTTGGCACTTACTTGACTTGATAGTCAGGCCTGCCTGTTGCAGAATGTGAAGCACTTCCTGGAGATGAAGGAGAAGGTCCTTCCAGCTGCTTCTTTAGACAGCTAGGTCATCAAGATAAGCAGCAGGGAAGGGCTCCTTACTAGCAAGGTCCTGGATCACCAGCTTCTGGAAGGTGGCAGGGGCATTCCATATTCCAAAGGCATTACCCTAAACTGGCAGTGGACCTCTGGAGTGGAAAAGGATGACTTCTCCTTTTCTCCCTCCGTTAGGGCAATATGGCAGTTCCCTAATGTAAGATCAAAGATACTGAGATACTGGGCAGCCCTCAACTGATCAATCAGCTCATCATCCAGGAGGATCGAGTGAACATCAGTCTTGGTTACAGAATTTCACACTCCGTAATCCACACAGAACCTCAGTTTGTGTGTAGTGCCCGCTGGGGAAACATTTGGTAGCAGAACTACAGGACTCCACCAGGGGTTACTGGAGGGTTATATCAGCCCCAACGACAGCTTTTTGGACACTTCAGCCTTGATGCTGGACCTCACCTTATCTGACAGCCTGTAGTATTTATTTTTAACAGGTTGGTTGTCCCCTGAGCCCACATCATGGATACACATGAGTGTAGTTCCAAGCGAAGGGGGAACAGAGAAAAGTATTGCCCTGGCACTTGGTGGCATCCTCTCTGTTGTTTAGTATTTAGTGTGGGGAAAAAGATTACTCCTTCTACAGACCTATCCTTCTCCTTGGAGTCAAAGAGGTCAGGGAGAGGTTCACTTTCCTCTTCCTCGTCTCAGTCACCTACAGTATGGTGAGCTCAGACCTCTGAAAATGTGGTTTGTGGTGATTAACATTCAGCACCCTGTGAGGTTGTCTGTTGGTCTTGTGGTCCACCAGGTACGTCACCTCATATGGCCCATTCCAGTGGTCCTGGAGAGCCTTAGGTCCTCCCAGCTCCATCACCCACACTTATTGACCAGGTTGAAATTCTATAGTGGCAGAATGTTTATCAAACCACTTCTTCATGACTTTCTGCTTGCTTCAAGGTTACGGGAAGCCTGCTTCAATTAATAATCCATCTGGCTCTGAAGGCCAGCATCTAGCTCACTGCAACCAGGCGTACCTTCCTGGGAGTTTGCTTCCTCCCTTTTTTCACCAGACTCAGATGTCCTCTGACTGAGTGCTCCTACAACATTTCAAAGGGGCTAAAAACCACTCCTTTCTGTGGCACCCTTCTCTTACGGAAACAACAGGCATGGCAAGAGAATATTCCACTTTTTCCATAGGGCCTCTGATCATGCCTTTCAGGGTCTTGTTGAACCTCTCAACAAGCCCAATGCTTTATGATGGTAAGGATTGGAGAATCTATTTGTCACCCCACACTTCTTCTACAATGACAGCATATAAGCAGACATGACATTTGTGCATCTGTCTGCCGCAACTTCCTTGAGGAAACCCACTCGAATAAAAATCGTCATCAGTTCCCTTGCAACTGCGGGTGCAGTAGCAGTACTCAGAGGGATTGCCTCTGGGTAACTAGTAGCATGATCCACCAGAATCATGAAGAACCTGTTCCCTGATACAGTCTCAAGATCCATAGGCCCTACAATGTCGATGCCCACCCTCTCAGGGGATGAAGGGTGACTTTAAGCCTATGCCCTGCCTTTTCACTGGCCTGGAAAGTCACACAAGTCCTATAGAATGCAACTGAGTAATTCCTGATCCGAGGCCAATAGAAGTGGTGGATACACCGTGCAAATATCTTGTCTTGGCCTAGGTGTGCTACCAGGGGAATCTCATGAGCCAGCTCCAGTAGGAAGGCCCTGTAGCATTGGGGGACCACTAGAAACTTTGAGGTCCCATGCCCGGAGCCTTAGGTTAACTAGACAGTAGGTTGCCCTTCTTGTAAATGTGGTGACTACCAGAAATATCACCTGTTGCTTTGGCTCCTACCCATAAGGGTTAAACACTCCCTTTGTGCCCTACATAACTCCTCCATGGTGGTTCTGCCTTCCACATGCCATCCAGCAAGCTCGGTATGTATTACATAACAAGGGGACCCCAATACTAGACCCTGGGGTAGTATGTGATTAAGAGAAACAATGGTTCATAATTTGTCAATCGATCCAAGAGATATTAAATTAAATCCAAATCAACATCAATCCTGTATCCTATGTTATCTGGAAATTGTTTTGCAGCAGGTATAGGAAGGGAAACATATAAACATTGTAAGTCAATAATTTATTTAACAATATTGAAAAATATATAGATCCAGTGCTCACAGCTAAATAATGAGGAAGCGTTCTGTGGTGAATGAAAGAAAGTATTGTAAATACATATATCGGATTAACAACATAAGAAAAACTCTTCGGCGTTCCGATCTCAATTATTCAAGGTCATCATCAGGACTGGTGTATGAGCACCTGATATCTGACAAGTAAATAATAAAGATAAGGCATGATTAAAAAAGGGTCCAGAGAAACATTCCCATTTAGCGGTGTAACATAATAATTAATACAATTATGGCATAGACAAATTGGAGGCAAGCTATAGAAACCAAGACATAAAGGAAGAACTGAAAGATTCCAAATTTCTTGATCAATGAATCAACAGGTAAGGAAGTATTATTAGAACAGAGAATTTTTAAGAATTTAAGGGCGGATGTATCAAACGATTTTTTTGTCGCAAACGGTGCGAATCGGTAAAAAGCAGCGTTTGCGACAAAAAAATCGGAAAATGCTATGTATCATCAAAAACGCATTGCAATATTAATGAATCACAAATTTTGCCATTCCTTAATATTGCGTAAGCATAAAGGAATCGCAAATTACGATTCCCTAAATGCTATGTAAGAAGCAATCAATGTTTGCGAATTTACTCTAAGAAATCACAAATTACCACCAACTTGTAGTTGGTGGTAATTTACGAATTCTTTTACAAATGCACTTTTTGGCATTTGTAAAGGTGCGATGTGGCGCTCATACATGCCCTTAGGGCATGTATGTCCGCCATATGCGCACAAATGTAAATTTCAGGGGTGCAGCAGGGTGTCCTTAAGACACCCCTGCACCCTTGAAATGATTCTCAATTTGCGATTACACAGTGAATCACTGGTAAAATGAGATGACGTGAGTGAGTCATGCTGAGGCACCTCCAAAGTGATGCCTGTAACTTGAGGTGTACTTACTGTTCACATCTAAGGATTGGTGAGACAGTCGTTGTACACGGTGTTGTGGGCTATGAGTGCCCAGAAGAAGAGTTTCCTATTAAAAACAATGGGTGAAATTAATTGATATCCGTAGCGCGGGTGCAGGTGCCACAAATAAAGTGGGGTATAAACACTTACTAGTAGGTATATTTGGAGGACCACATAGCCATTAATGGTCAAGGAAAGGCTCCAAAGAATGGAGAGTAGACATTGGGACGGGCGGACTCTCCCTCAGTGTTTGGAAACTGAGTGCTTCTGTGGCGGGAGGGGGGCTGCTTCAACCAAGAAATGGAGAAACGGGTCAGCTACTAGACCGCTGACCTGGAAGCATGGGTACTTGTGTTCGTGCCAGCGTGCGCATTCACAGCAACTAGTCAAGGCTATTAATAATAAAATTAGAGGGAATTTGTGTTTGTATCACTATGGTACTTGTGTTCATGTATGGTAACAAAGAATTGTTGAAGAAGAGAGTGTGACGGAAACAATTACGGAAAAACAGAACAAGTGATTATGGTCTCTAGCTGGTAACTTTTCCTAAGAAAATGTTAAAATTAAGAGTGTTAAATATCGAACTTATCTCAATTTAAGGAAAAAGTACAATAAAAAGCTCAGGCAGGTCACCAAGGGAAGCAATGTCCTCCGCAGTTGAATCAGGGGCGGCCACTAGAGGTGCATTCAGGGGGCTGGTTTACCACACCCTTTGCCTTTCCACTTCTTAGCAGCTGTCTGGGCCATTGTTCCAGAATTCAGCCCTTCTTGAATCCCTTCCCAGGCAGCCATGAACCTTCCTGTGGACAGATCCACCAAGGTAGCCCCAACATCTCCACATGACCCTTGAGCTTCACTTCCTTCCAGGTAGAGTGCTTCAGGTCATATTCTAACAAACAGTCCACAGGCATGGCAGGGCTCACTGAAACTTTCAGAAGACCTGAGCCCCCACCCCACTGAAAAGAAACCAGCAATGCAGCATAGTGACCCTCTTTGTGTTCATCCACCACAACATGTTGGAATTCATTAAGAATTACCTGCTCTGGGGAAACCAGTTCACTTCTTATCATAGCCATATGGCTCCTGTATCCATCAGAGCCTCAGCACCTTGTCAATTGATGGTGGACCATTGCCTATACTTTGTGGTATTTGAGGGCTTGTGGATCTTAGGAAGCATCTCACTGTCACCCAGGGACACTAGTGTAACCCCTGTAAACTACCCCGTTAACTGGGATAAACTCATGCTCAATCAATCAATCAATCAATCAGAGCATTTGTATAGCGCACTACTCACCCGGAGGGTCTCAAGGCGCTGGGGGAGGGGAGGTTCGCTACTGCTCGAATAGCCAGGTCTTGAGCTGCTTCCTGAAGGCGAGGTGGTCCTGGGTCAGGCGGAGGTGGGTCGGAAGGGAGTTCCAAGTCTTGGCGGCCAGGTAGAAGAAGGACCTTCCTCCTGTGGTGGCTCTTCGGATGCGGGGGACGGCGGCGAGGGCGTGGCTGGTCGATCGAAGCTGGCGCGTGGGAGCGTAGAAGTTGAGGCGGCTGTTGAGGTATCCTGGTCCTTGGTTGTGTAAGGCTTTGTGTGCGTGGGTGAGGAGCCGGAAGGTGATTCTCTTGTTGACCGGGAGCCAGTGCAGGTCTCTCAGGTGTCCGGAGATGTGGCTGCGGCGGGGGATGTCCAGGATGAGTCGTGCTGAGGTGTTCTGGATCCGCTGGAGTCTCTACTGGAGTTTGGCGGTGGTTCCGGCGTAGAGGGAGTTGCCGTAGTCCAGACGGCTGGTGACGAGGGCCTGGGTGACCGTCTTCCTGGTCTCGGTGGGGATCCATCGGAAGATCTTGCGTAGCATTCGCAGGATGTGGAAGCACGACGAGGAGACGGCGTTGACTTGTCTGGTCATGGAGAGGGAGGAGTCCAGGATGAAGCCCAGGTTGCGTGCGTGGTCAGTTGGTTTGGGTGCGCTGCCCAGGGCGGGGGGCCACCAGGAGTCGTCCCAGGCGGAGGGTGAGGATCCCAGGATGAGGACTTCCGTCTTGTCTGAGTTCAGTTTCAGGCGGCTGTTCGACATCCATTTGGCTACTTCTGTCATCCCTTCGTGCAGGTTGGCTCTGGCGGTGGCGGGGTCGATAGTGAGGGAGAGGATCAGCTGGGTGTCGTCTGCGTAGGAGATGATGTTCAGGTTGTGCTGGCGTGCGATGGCTGCGAGGGGGCTCATGTAGACGTTGAAGAGAGTTGGGCTGAGCGAGGAGCCTTGAGGAACGCCGCAGATGACTTCGGTGGCCTCCGATCTGAACGGGGGGAGGCGGACTCTCTGTGTCCTTCCGGTGAGGAAGGAGGTGATCCACTCCAGTGCCTTCTCCTGGATTCCGACGTTGCTGAGGCGCTGTACTAGGGTGCGGTGGCAGACAGTGTCGAAGGCCGCGGAGAGGTCCAGGAGGATGAGGGCCGCTGTTTCTCTGTTGTCGAGCAGGGCTCGGATGTCATCTGTGGCTGCGATCAGGGCGGTCTCGGTGCTGTGGTTGGCCCGGAAGCCAGACTGCGAGAGGTCGAGGGAGCCGTTCGTCTCGAGGAAGGCGGCCAGTTGCTTGTTGACGGTCTTCTCGATGACTTTGGCCGGAAACGGGAGCAGCGAGATGGGGCGGTAATTCTTGAGGTCGGTAGGGTCTGCTGATGGTTTCTTGAGTAGAGCGCTGAGTTCGGCGTGCTTCCAGCTCTCCGGGAAGGTGGCGATGTCGAAGGAGGTGTTGATGATGTCCCGCAGGTGGGGTGCGATGACAGCGTCGGCCTTGTTGAAGACGTGGTCAGGGCAGGGGTCTGTCGGAGATCCGGAGTGGATGGAGTTCATCGTGCGGATGGTGTCTTCGGTGCTGATCGGGGTCTAGGCACGGAGGGTGGTGGTGGGGGGCGGTGATTCGGTCGTGCGTGCGTTGGTTGAGTGCTGAAGCTGTTGTGTATGTCCGCGATCTTGTTGTGGAAGTAGGAGGCGAGGGAGTTGCAGAGGTCTTGCGAAGGGGTGATGTCGTTGTTTCCGGCGTTGGGGTTGGAGAGCTCTTTGACGATGTTGAAGAGTTCCTTGCTGTTGTGTGCGTTGTTGTCCAGTCGTTCCTTGAATGCAGTTTTCTTGGTGGCGCGGATCAGCTGGTGGTGTTTTCGGGTGGCGAGCTTGAGGGCAGTCATGTTGTCCGGTGTTGGGTCTGTGCGCCAGGTTTTCTCGAGTGCTCTGCAGTTCTTCTTGGAGCTCTTGAGTTCGTCGTTGAACCATGGGGCTTTCTTGCTGCCGGGTCTGCTCGGCGGGGTCTTCAGCGGGGTGAGTTCGTCTGCGCAGTCGCTGATCCATTTCGTGAGGTTGGTGGCTGCTTGACTGGGGTTCGTTGTGCTGGTGGGAGGGTTCTTGCTCAAGGACGTAGTGAGCTGGTCTGCAGTGATCTTGTTCCAGCTTCTGCGGGGAGCCTGTTGCTGGTGACGGTGGAGCGTGGTCCTTCTGAAGCTGAAGTGGACGCAGCTGTGGTCCGTCCATGGGAGTCCCGTGGCGTGGCTGAAGGCGATGTCCTTGCTGGAAGAGAAGATCGGGTCGAGTGTGTGTCCGGCGTAGTGGGTGGGGGTGGTCACCAGCTGCTTGAGTCCCAGGTTTGCGAGGTTGTCCAGCAGGGTGGTGGTGTTGCGGTCGTTGTTGTTCTCCAGGTGGAAGTTGAGGTCCCCGAGGAGGATGTAGTCGGCTGAGGGGAGGGCGAGCGGGCTGATGAAGTCGGCGATGTCCTCGCTGAATTGTGTGCGTGGTCCCAGGGGTCTGTAGATGAGGGTGCCTCTGAGGGTGGTCTTGGGGTTGACGTGGATCTGGAAGTGCAGGTGTTCGGCGGGTGCGATGGTGTCATGGGTGTTGGTTGTGATGTGGATGGTGTTCCTGTGGATGATGGCGATGCCTCCTCCTGTCTGGTTGACGCGGTCCCTCCGGATGATCTTGTAGCCGTCCGGGATGGCGATGGCGATGTCGGGCGCTGAGGAGGCGTTCATCCAGGTTTCCGTGAGGAAGGCGACGTCTGGGTCTGTGGTGTCGAGCAGGTTCCAGAGCTCGACGGCGTGTCTGTGGACGGAGCAGGTGTTGAGCAGGATGCACTTCAGGTGGTTGCTCCTGGTGTTCTGCTTGGTGGACGCTGGTGCAGTGCAGGTCCGGATGCAGGAGAACTTGCAGGCCTGGCAGATGAAGGGTCCGTGGGTGCGTCTCGGGGTGGCTCGGTAGCATCCAGGGGTTCGGCCGGCGTTGAGTGCGTTGAGGGTGGCGGCATCTTACGTCCGGCGGGTGGGCTGGGGTCTGCGAGGGCCAGGTGTCCTGGCGCTGGGCGCGGTCCAGGCGTGGACGGGCGCAGACGGGCTTACCTTTGGCGCACCTTCGGCGCTCAATCAGTGCTCCCGCTGCGCGCGTCCGCTGCGCGGTCGCTCAGGGGGCATCATAAGAAGGGGGACGGGAGGGCGGGTCTGCTGGGCTGGGCGAGCGTCCGGGCCAATGGGCCGGTGGTGGGCAGGGCCGCAGGGGCCAGCGGCGGGAAAAGTGGCGAGCGGCCGGCTCCGCTGTGGCTGGGCCGCTCGGGGGTGCTGGGGGGGCGGCGGTGGCGGCAGGCAGGCGGCAGGCAGGCAGGCAGGGCAAGGAGGCTGGCTAGCAGGGCAGCAGGCGAGTGAGGGGGGTGACCCGGCCTCGAGAGGCACAGTGCTCCAGCACCATACTAGCACTCATAGCACTTGATAGGCGTGGGAGGCTCACCTTTGTCAGGGTAAGCTTTCTTCTGGTGGCCGGGTTGGGAATGTGAACTAGACCCTTTCCCTTGTGAGTTGTTTTTGGGGCCTGAAGAGAAAACCTTCTTTTTCTCTCCCCCATCTTCTGGTTGGAAGCCTGACAACTTTTTGGAAATCCCTCCCTCCGCCAGATACCTTTCTGGATACACTGATGCTAACCCAGAAGTCCGCCTCCTCAGCAAGCTTCCTAGCATCAGTAAGGTTGCTTTAGTAACAAGTTGTACAACCCTTCATAATCATTAGGTTTGCAAGTCAATTTCTGAACAAATTTCTGTTAACGTGTATGGGCAGTTGTGCCATCTACATTTTGCATCTATTTGCAACCTTTCTCTTGCAGACAAGAAGGAGGAGAGGGGTATCCATTAGAGGTACTCCTAGGGCTGTTTGATTCATTAGTAAAGGTTTTAAGATTTTTTTTAAAAGTGCAGATCAAATTTTTCAGACCACAGTCCTTTTCGCCTAAAGTTCGTAAAACGTAACAAATGATGTCCTAATATTCATTTACCAACAATATATATGTGTGCAGGTGTGCACACATGCCTTCAAACCATTTAAACCTGACTTTTTAAGAAATCTTTGTATTTTGTATGACACCACTTGCAACCTTTTGCTCAGATAACTTCCAAAATAAAGAAGTATTTATCCTAATGGTGTATTGTTCTGCTACGACAAGCTCAGCGATATTTCAAATCACAGTTTTTCTACATGTAATTTTTCTATCACCCTTGAAGATGCTGTGCAGCCTACAGCCATCTGATTACCCTTGGCCACTGAAAACAAGGAAAATGGCATATGGGTTGACAAATGCATCCTTTTTAGGTGAACTGCTGGTAAGGCATTAATGCCACTCTCCAATATGCTATTTTACAGATAATGTAAATGATGAGGGTTCCTCTCTGCACTGCAGGTCTCAGCAGTTTGGCACAGGACTACGGAGCCCTTCACCTACCATGTGTTAATTTATAAATGGATTTGCTTGTGTATAAATGATCAGAATACATTATAGTCTTAAATTTAGTATAGAAAGGCACACTTAATTGGTTCGTGGTGTCATTCTAGTTTTCACCTTTGTGGCCATTGAATCTAAACGGTTCCTTCCCCGATGTGGCGTAACTACCGGCACGCACTGGCTGCACCATATCGTTTTATTTGTATTTAGTTTTAGTTCCTATGCACAGGAGCTTGCCCTGCTGTGCAACATCTTTAGAAATCATTGCCAATGGCTGTTCCTCCCTACACCAATTTATGTGTGGTGTTTCTCCAGTTCTTGAGAGTGGAAACTGAAAGCTAATGATGTGTGGGACCAACCACTGAAAAAGCAGTAACATCCTCAGATTACTTTTTTTATGAGGGACTTCAATCCACTCTTACATGGGCACAATTCTAATCAACAAATGACCTGCCAGATATCTTTATGACATCTAAGCACATGACAAGGTCTATCTAGCACGACAGTGCAATTGAAGGTGATCTGAAGATAGAATGCCTGGTCCGAGTAGAGTGCTTAGAGCATCACTGAATTAATTTCAACCGCAGAGAAAAAAAGACCCAATAAGTAGCACATGGAAACTAACAATCTGAATAGATCTACTCTAGCATCAAGCTTATTGTCAACACTTCAAAACCCTTAATGAGGAAGTGATAGTATTCCAAGAACATCAACTAACCATGAAATCATTAAGGTTACTCTAGACAAAAAAACAAGATCTATCAACCATGAACCTGGTCACTTGACAAATTGAAAAAAAGAAGTATGAAGACAACATTTTTGGAGCAAAGTCCTCTGTCATCAGATATTGTTTGAGCCAAGTAAGGATGTCCAAATAACATTTTACATTATACTTCATAATACAAAATTCTGGACTACGGGTAAAAAATACAAAGGAAAAGGATAAAGACAAATATCTGATTTCCTACATGAAAATATTTGAAGGTTGGGACTCTCAAGACACAATATCAGTTGACAAAGATCTCTATATTCCAGGTCCCAAAACAATATGATCTCAAACAATTTTAGAGTTTTCACAGAAAGTGAACTGATTAGGACCATAATAAACTCTAAACTATCCTCTCACTTCACTGACCCAACTATGCTTAATAGAGAAATGTATGCATTTAAGTGCTAGGGTGAACCATAACGCTGCACTTAGCACGCTCTAATATATAAATGCTCACTACTGGTTATAATTAAAAAAAAAACTGATTCCATTAAATGAAATTGAGCAAAGACCTTGCCAAATTGTCTCCTTTCGGCTAGAAAGGGCCTCTGACCTCAACACTATAACCAATTCCCTTTAATCTGTACTTCAAACCTTTGAAACACTTCACAAACAATCTAAAATCTTGTATCAGATCACACACGGTTATCCCAAAGAGTCTCCTGCCCAGAAGACAAACTCAACAACGGCAGACTCCCTAGTTAAAACGTTTCAAGATCAACATCTACTTATCCTCCCCAGAGCTAAGTCTTGGTCCAGTCTAAGCCAGGGGTGGGCAGAACACGCAGAGTTTCACTCCGTGGATTTACGCGGAGTTACATAAAAAGATTCTGTAGCGTTCCAACAATTGGTGGAAGATATCTACCTCACCCTGCAATTTTTCAGCGATAAAATGAGCAGTGTGGAAAAATCAGCACAAACAGCACCATGTGGTGCTCAAGAGTGCCCATCCATGCAAGTTGATTTTGCTGCAGTTCAAGTGGAAAATCCACTCAAGCTGCAGCAAATTTACTCGAGAATCAGCCCTCTTACCACAACTGCCTGCTTTAGATTGTGGCGCTAGGGGATGGCAAGTCTTGGTTGTGCACGTCCCAGCTTGCATTTCTGGAGTCTCGTGGGAAAAACTTCACCAAGCGAAATCGGAATTGCGAAATTCCACAAATTCCGCTGCCAAAATGAAACCGCCCATCCCTAGACTCTTGTCTTGACTCACTCAATGTACTAGACTACTAACCTCCCATCACATTCTTTGGTGTTAATGTTAGATAAAACTCTAAACCCACAAGTACACTTGAATGCCATAGCGACCTAGTGCCCACTTAAACGTCCCAGAGGAATTAACACCATCCGTGCTCCCGTCGGCCATTGGCCATCGCGAGCACTACCTGGCTGGTGCTGCGAATGGCCAACGGCCGACGCGGCCCCGCCCACTCCTTAGAATGCCCGTACTGCGCCGAAATAACGGCCGCGGTAAACGTGTTAAAGTCTTTAGACCTAAATTGGACTTTAAAATCACTTGTCATGTCCAGATTTCATAGTACAGACCATTCAAACCGTGAATGACACAAGCTTTCAGTGCTGGATGACACCCCAGAGTACCATTGAAGTTCTCAATACATGATGACGCAGCTGCTGTGCTGCCGTGCAATTTGGCTAGATAAACAATAAAAAGATCCTAATAGATACATGTGCTTAGAGAAATACAAATCTGAGCAATTTACTCGTTTTTGTACTTTTGATGCTTGTCTTTTGACCTCGCAACATACAAGAGTCAAATGGAATGGGAGGAAACAACTTTCACTGCTTTGAAGAGCACAGTAATTCTGTGAGGCTGAGTTTTCCAAAGCTTTATTTTTAGAAAATTATATTTAGATGCACGCCAGTTTGAACAAGAGATACGTAGAATGGGTTAACCACTAAATTTTAATGCATGATAGTATAACAACAACCTAGGTAGGATTATCTGGAGTCTACTAGTAGCATTAAGAATTCTGAAAAAGAACTGGAAAAGTGATCCCCAAGAGTAATGTCTGACCTAACTCTTGAGGTATATTCAGAAAATAGATCTACAATACTGAAACCTGGCTTGAATGTAATGCTAGATGAAGGCAAATAAGTCAGAGCGGATTTGGCCGTGCAGCTTGTTCTCCTGAGGGGCAGAGCTTCTCCTGGACCAGGATGCTCAGTGAGTTCATGTGAGCTGAAGAGGCCTTCAAAGGGAATGGCCAGTATTTGTCTTTCTAAGAACAGTCTGGTACTTGTTCTGAACTTTAAGGTCCTGGTGACATGTTCAGAAGAAGGCTATAATTAATGTTTCTGACTCTATTAAGAGTGTTTGAAATGTTGAACCTATCAAATTATCTGTCTCCATTTCTCTACCGATACTGAAAATGGTTGGGAACAAAATGCCTGACACATCAGCACCTGCTGTGTCAACTGACTACTCAATTTGACAGACCAGGAACACTATAAAAAATAAATTGAAACACATAGAAAAAAAATGTTGGTGTCATATGTATTTCTGGACCATGTTGCAGTAGAGATGGGAACACTTTAAAGCAAATGTTTAGCCTTTACTGTAGAAAAGTGAATGATTGTAAGTCTGTCTTCTATCACAGCATCTCTACCAGTGCTTGCACATTGTGGGGCAGATTTATGTCAGACTTGCGCCACGTTTACGCCGCCGTTGCGTCACGCAACGGCGGCGTAAACGTGGCACATCCCTGCGACCCATTTACAACGCGACGCATCTAGGCAGATGCATCACGTTGTAAAACCCTGCGCCACATGTGGGCGTTCCGGCGCAGGGTGGGCGTTCCGGGGCAGGTGCGCCTCGCAAAAGTGCCTGCGTGAAATCTACAAGATTTCATGCAGGCACTTTTGGGCCAATGCTGCGTCAAAACCCTGCGCCTGCTTGAAGCAGGCGTAAGGCTTGACACAGCATTGTACAGATAGGGCCCCCAAGAGAATTGCTGGAGCTGCGTCGCGCTTGCGACGCAACTACAGCAATGCGCCGCCTTTACGGCACAGATGCGTCACGCATCGGTGCCGTTTTGCCCCATGGTGCGCCGCATTGTAAATGCGGCGCACCATGGGTGGCAGAGCTGCGGCGCACAATATCTGGCGCATCCCTGGGGATGTGCCAGTTATTGTAAATCTGCCCTGTGTGAGGTAGGCGAACACTCAAGATCTTAATTGGAGCTCTATGGTCTTCACTGTCAGCAGTTAGAAGAAGAAGGCATAGGGAAGCATCTGTTGATACTGTAACAAAGCTTGTCTGGATTACTAGCTATGAATCTCCTAAACAGATATTGACCAGCTAGGAATCAATCAACATGCATCATTTTGCAAGGGTTCAACAGTCTGATTTTGAAAAACACTTAATAAAATCAATATTCATTGGGTGCTTTTACTTTTAAAGCAGAAAAGTACTTTAATCAATTACCTGAACGCTAAAGACATTTTAAATGTACACAATGAAAAGCAGGACTCTCTAATGTATGCTGAAATAAAGACCAGTGCAGAGGGCTATCAATGTTAAACAGTGAAAAGTCACTTTCTGTTGTGGTTGCCGTAGGGTTCAAAATGTAAATCCTTGTTGGGATGGAAAAGTCTTTTGCATGGCTGGAAAACTGTACCCCTCTCCTGAGTGCCTAACTTTATGATTGTCTGGATCCCTAATGCTGATATTTTGCCATAGGTAAACACAGATCATATCCGTGCACCATGACATAGACCTGCTCACCGATTGCAAACGTGTTGGATCAGGAGTGTTGCCCAAAGGTTTACCCTCATTGCTGGGAAGGCTACTGCCTTCACAAAGAGTTAAGCAACATGAGCCTGGTGGTGGTAGAATACTGAGTAGTAATTAGTATTAGTGAACACAACCTTTTTGCCCTGTCTTAGCCCTTTTTACCCACTTTTTGCTTTTTAAAGGTTCCTCTGCTGTGTGCTTAACTCTTCTTTGGCCTTCATGAGTTAGAAGTGGAGTTTTGTACAGTGCAGGAGTTCTGAATCTATACTGGATGTATGTGTGCCTGCGAAGGATACAGGACAGGGATACAACAATACTGTGTAGTACCAGTGGGATTAGTGCATGTGCTAAGTATATGTATGCCTGCAAGGATTACATGTGTGCTTGCATGAAGTACAATATATGATGAACTGTTGTGCAGAGGGCACACAGTTGATGGGGCAATGATTCAATAAACAAAACTTGCTCAGATCAATCTCTCGTTAATAAGTACTAATCACTAGAAATAGTAAATAACAGAAAAATCACATGCACAGAACATTCATATATGGGGAAAAGAGCTGTATGCACACTTAAATAACAAAGAATAATTTGCAATGCCACTAAACCCCACTTGAAACCAAAAAACGCTTTTGCGCATGTGCAAACCAGAACTAAGTAGATAACCATGCGACTAAGGTTTGAGAGGGAAAACTCTCATGCATGCGCGAGTTAATAACCTTAGGTTTTGAGGCACTGCATGCCTGGCATATTTTAACCCGAAGCTAAAAAAGAGCTGTTGCTGCTAATGCCTTCGCTTAAAGAAAGAGAATTTAACATGGGATAGAGTACAAGTTGGTGGTGAACAATGACAATTACAAATTTGAGAAAGTAACATTTGTTTATGATTCCTTTATTAATAGTGTTTGGGCCTAATATGATCAGCCAATGAAAAAGATGGAGGCGAAGATGGATGTGTGTTAGGACATGCACAGTGTGATAAGGATGTGACCCGCTGACCGTATTGCTGACAGGCTGCAGAAGAGCCAAGGACAAGAAGCCGTGTGAACCATCCTCTTGACTATAGAACTATATTCAAAGCATTATGAATTGAAACGTCTAATGGACGTGAAATTGAACTAAAATAAACTAATGTATGAGCTAAAGGGGAAGGGCTTGTTAGACAATAAGGTTTATTAAAGAAACAGATATGTCATCATGAGGTGATGACAACTCATTGCCTAATCACAGTCCCTGATCCAATGATATTTGCAGCTTGTGAGGGTGGGACATGCAGAAATGAAGACTATAACTAGGGACTAAAGATTAATGAGGCTATTGTAAGCTGATGTTGGACGTTGATGCTGATTGAGGTGTAGGCAAGAGCTGCTGCTGAAAGTAGAGAACAGACTGGGAAGATTCATTCTTGAAAGACAGCCTGATTAGATTGAAGATTCCGGAAGAATATCGAGGAGAGAGAGTGGAAGGGAGGGATGCGTCCCGGTGGGTCGGGTCTACAGAGAACTTTAGTAAGTATTGCCCTGACCTGATCCTGTCCTATAGTCTTTGTCTTCTGAAATTCTTAATCAGGAGACCTCTACCAGTCCTTTGGCCAGGGGGTTGGTTTTCCTGTTTCATCATTGGGTAATAATTATTTTGTCTTTGAATTTGAATATCTTTTGCAAATGTATGATTTATTATTTCCTTTGTCTCTTCATCTATCCACTCCTAATGCTGAATTGTTGAATGGCTCTGTGAATTGAATGTATTTGATAAATTAATTATTTTCTCTCCCATGAAAATTGATGAAGTTTACACTGTGAATTTGTACTAATGAGCGTTCATTCATGACTGAGATTTAGATAAAATTAATTTAATCTTACCCAGAGTCTGTGGTTATTTCATCAGAACTGTAAGTTAGTTAGTTAATTGTTAATATCACCATCAACTACTCAACTAATGGTACATTGACCAAAGGAAGAGTATTGATCTGCGAAGATTAGTTAGCATTGACTAATCAAGATCAAAGGGAACATAAAACTTGACCACCAGCGAAACAGCCAGGAAAACTTGAATGTGTATATGGGCCCATTTGAATTTCTTGTTGATTGCAAAGTTTTAATCCCTGGTCTTCCGCTGGATCAGTTTTTCTGGTTGCAGAGCAATGGTTATTATTGATTAGTTTGGTGATTATGGATTATTGATTAATAATTTTTGTGATATTGACTATATGATTAACACTAAGAGTTAGTGTCACGTTTTATGTTTTCTGGAAGCACAGGTACAGAGATACCTGGGAATACCGGAAATGGAATTTAGAAGAGTGTGGTAAGGAAATCGCACTGCAGAAGTTTACTTGTCTATTGTCATAATACCTAAAAGCTATGCCGGGCTGTTGGTTTTATATTATGATCTATATACTGTGAAACTTTGGTCTTACTCAAAGCTGGAGTATCCCTAGAGGAGCAACAGGTCCTCCGGAGCTTAAGTTAAGGGTAAAACAGGGTTTTTTTCTCATAGTGACAGGAAGTACTTCTCTTTGAAGTGAGCAAAGAAACTATCCTTGGTTTAGCGGAACAGACAGAGTAGCGCTGTTTTTACATTGTTACTAACAAGAAATTTATTTTAAAAAGTTAGAAAAGACGTTGTCGTATTACCTTGTAAAGGGAGGGTCAGTAGCAGCAGCCATACTGACGTCACAGAGAGCCACGCTGGTATTCGTTGAAGCAACGGGTGTGAGAAAACTGCATATTGTAAAGGGAGGGTCAGTAGCAGGAGCAATCCTGACTTCACAATAGCCGCGCTGGCATTGGTCAGACGAGTGGGTGTGTTGTAAGCTCTGATTAGTCAGTAAGCAAATATCGTGATGGTATTGGATGAAGAGAAGAGTATGTAGTGAGCCCTGATTGGACTGTTGGTGTGAGTTGGGCTGGTATAGGACGAGTATTAACGAACAAACAGAGTCCGTGAAAAATACATAAGAGTTTTTGGGATTTTACTGACTAAATTAATTAAGTTACTACAATCGGGAGAATGAAGCTGATTAATAAGATCAACAATTTCTTTAAAAAGGACAAACATATAATAACTAGGGAGGGCTTTCTTATGCCACCTCCTAACACGCCTGCTTCCTTTATGATGATGGAAAGTGGATATCGTATGTGTGTATGGTTGGAGAATTGGGTGGAGTATACAAAAGGTGATGGTGTTCTAGCTTTCCGGGAACAGGGTACATTTATTGGAGGATTATTCAGAATTTGAGAAACAGGATGAATTCATTAGAACCAAAACCTAGGTTAACACAGTATGAGGCTTTGGAGGAATGGGAAGTTGAGGCATATGAAAGGGAGAAGTACAGAGGGGGCAGAAGAATCAATAGCGAATTTATACCCAGATACCCATTTGACACTTGAGTAAATCAGATTAAAAGTAGGAGAAGCGCTGTAGTAGTGGAGGGTTTATAACCAGTGTTAATGGCTGAAGATCAAGAAGGGAGCAAAAGTAAGGAAATAACGAAAAACATGGGTTTGAGGAACAGGATGTGATGAATCTGATGATGAATTTAAGATATTCTGGTAAAAAGACCTCTGCCTTATCAAGAAAGTGCTAGAGATTGAGGTACTGGGTTTTTCAGAACCGGTACTGAACCGGTAACCCAGCGGTGTCAGGGTAAACCCTAAGACCTCGAGTACTTTCCTGATTCAGACACAGAAACCCAGAGTCTTCTAGGTGAAGTCAAAGATCGAATGTATTGGCTGCAACCAAGTAACAGGCGTCCTAGAAGTACAACAGCACGGTGTGTATATTCTCAGGAGACTGCTCAATCTTACAAAGCAGGCTCCTCTTTTTATACAAAATATTATGCTTCAGGCAAACATTCTTAAATTTACAGTAGACCATTCACATATTTTCACTACAAAGAAAAAGCAGAGTCATGATGACAATCCCATATTTCAGTTCGTCCAGCCCACAACAAATTACCCGGCAAGGCCCAACATTTTCATCAGATATCGGTGGACCCCCAATAAAAACGGGCACCTCCTCCTCATAAAACAAGACATATGTAAAGAATCAGGGACAGGTGTGAGCAAGGTTAGGCAGGGTGTGTGTGCGATGAAAAGGTTTATGGCATGTTGTGCCTTGATGCTATCTCGCTCGGCCACTGGGAAAGAAACTGGTCGGGCAGGTTCGGCCTGGGGCAATGGTTTCAGCTTGCCCAGGTCACAGAGAAGTCAATTAAGGTGTATGTGTCCTTTGGAATCGAATTTGTCTGTATTATAAGCCTATGTGAGGGCAACTCTAAAATGGCTGCCTTACACAAAATGGAAGCCAAGGGTTCAGGACGAAAATGACGATTTCGAGGTGAAATCGTTACTGGAATATGACGAAAATGCTTGTACATAGTGTACTAGCCATTCTCGGTCTTTTGATACCAAAATCGTCATACTGTGGCAAAGTTTATTACACGAGTCCAGAATTTTCAGAACCACAAACCCTCCTTTTGCCCTTACATAGGCAATTAACCTATCGTCATGCTAATCTGAGTCCAGGTCTATATTCCTAAAGTCATTGAGATGTTGCTGTAGCATCATCCTAGTACTTAGCTCGTCTCTTGATACAGGTTTCCTTACATATGATGTAACATAGAGGCCACATATTGCAGGAGCACACTGCACGCACAGACAGAACAGGAAAAGAATGGCTAAGACCATCCCAATGACCATCAGAATTTTCCATCCCCAGGCGGATATCAGTTCCCAGAACCATCCCATTAACGACCAATCTCCTTTATCCACGTGAATAGATTCGGAAATCTTATGTAGTTTGGAGATGGCCTGGTACACTGTTAGAGCGTTATCTGGAATGAAAACACAGCAACTCGATTGGATCAATTTACATACCCCACCTCGGTCTGCAAGTATGACATCTAATGCGACCCTGTTCTGAAGGGTCATGAGGCGATCCGACTGGAGCTCAGCAGTCAAGTTACTAAGGGCACCGGCAGTTTCAACCACGGTGGATTCAACCACCCTTGTCAATTGCCTTATGTTCCTGCTGTTAACCATGGGTCCCCAGAACGGCAGAAAACCCTTTACGAAGTCCCCAAATTCTTGTCCTGCAGTGTCTTCTTTACTGAAGACACCTCTAACTATCATTGTCTTATGGTAATCTGCCGCAGCTGTGCAGGTGGGAGGCAGCAGGAACGAAACAAAACATGTGCCCGAAAAGTCAGGGGGCAACCCTCTATAGGCTCTATCATGGCAGATGAAATAGGTACCCTTAGCTGCTAAAAACGAAGGGGAAGTCTGAGATGCAAAAACATATGTTTCAGTACAGATGCTTTTCCCTAGCTGAGCTCTGGGATTCTTGCCAGTACCTTGCAGACAGAGGTGACCCTGATGGGGTACAATCCAAAAGTTCTTTACCAGCACCCAGGATCCAGGATCGATTTGGTGACCTGGCGCTTCAGAGGTTTGAGGCAGAGTGTTGTGGACCTGTTTGTGTAAAACATGCAATTTAGCCGTCAATTTGTACAAGTAGTCAAGCAAAACAGGGTGTTCGATTTCACTAAATTTTGTGGGCCTTGGCACTCCCCATATGTTGGCCGGGCGGCCAAAAACTATCTCGTAAGGACTAAGTCCCACTCGCGAATGCACAGTCATTCTGGTGGATAGGAGTGCTAGGGGTAGAGCGTCAGGCCATTTAAGACCAGAGCTCGCTTGAATTTTGGCCAATTTAAGTTTCAACGTGCCATTGTAGCATTCTACTAGTCCAGCTGATTGGGGGTGATTTGCAGCGTGAAATTTCTGATGAATGCCTAGCCCTTCGCATACTTTCTTCATCACTCGACCCACAAATTCACTCCCATTGTCACTCCAGACCATTCTAGGCATTCCGAATCTGGGGAAGAACTCTTTCACGAGGGCTTTAGCTGTGGATAAGTCAGTGTTGTCCTTTAGGGGGTAGGCTTCCACCCATCTTGAAAAGGTACAAACAACAACGAGTACGTATTTTAAATTGTTGCACCTTTCCATGTGGATGAAATCTAGCTGCAAAACCTCGAACGGATATGTAGGAGGTGCAAAATGACCAGCTGGAGTTGGGGTTCCCCTACCAGGATTGTTATGTTATGTTATGTTATGTTAAAGTGCATTTTTATAGCGCACGGCTACTCTAAAAGAGTGTCCCGGCGCTTTCCACAGGCAACCTACAGTATCAATCAACATAACAGATAAAACAAAAACCCGAAACGAGAAAAAGCCACCTAAACAGAATGGTTAAAAAGCCAAGTCTTCAAATTCTTCCTGAATTGAAGCAGGTTGGGAGTGCTGCGGAGTGCCAACGGAAGCGCATTCCACAGCTGGGGAGCCTTAAGGCTGAAAGAGCGCCCCCCAATCCGGGCTTTCCGCACGCGTGGGACCACCGCAGTGAACAGGGATTCAGAGCGCAGCGAGCGAGCTGGGCGATAGAAGGCCAATCTTTTCTTCAGGTATCCTGCGCCAGAGCCAAACAAAGCCTTGTGCACCAGCGTCAGAGATTTAAAAACAATCCGCTTCCGGATTGGAAGCCAATGAAGCGTCTGCAACAACTCCGAGGCCCGCGCTCGTCTATGCAGACCAAAAATTGCCCGGGCTGCCGAGTTCTGCGCCACCTGCAGGCGCTGAACCAAATAGTCCGGGAGGCCTAGGAAAAGGGCGTTAGCGTAATCTAGCCTGGATCCGATAAGCGCCTGCACCGTGATCCGTCTGTGCTCCGCAGACAATAAGGGTAGAAACTTGCGGAGCATTCTGAGGATGCCGAAACAGGTGCCGGACAGGCTAAGGATATGCGCTTTCAGAGAAAGTTTATTATCGAGCTTAACACCCAAGTTCTTGGCGACCACGGACGATTGAGCCGGAGGGCACATGGCGGCCGGCCACCACTGTCGCCACTCGGGATCGAAGGCACAGCCGAAGAAAAGAACCTCCGACTTGCTGGAGTTGGCCTTCAGACAGTTTTGCTGAAACCAGCTGAAGACCCTATCCAGGCAGTCCCGGATTCTCTCCCTGTCAAATGTCTGATCTTTTTGACACGTGAAGAGGAGTTGTGTGTCATCGGCGTAAGACACGATCTGGGCTCCATAAGCCTCAACCGCAGCCGCCAGAGGGGACATAAAGATGTTAAATAATGTCGGGCTCAACACCGAGCCCTGTGGAACCCCAACACCCAATGGCGGCATCTCGGCGGAGCTCTGGGAAACCCAGACCGTCTGGCGGCGACCCTCCAGGAAGGATGTAAACCTTTTGTATTGTATTTTAGACACACCATGCAATTCTTGACCACGTTTTCTGCACACTTGGGAATTCCAGCATTTTGCCATACTGGAGCCAACAACTTGCAAATCCCTTTCACACTGATGTGAGCCATTCCATGAGCCATTGTAACCACTGCAAGCACATACGCATTGGGTAACAACCATCTCTGATGCTCTGACAATTCAATCCAACAGCCATTTGTATCCATTTTACCCGTACTTTCTTTCCACACACTCAACTCTTTCTCTGTAGTTTCAGCTTGAATAGATTTCCCACTCTCTATTGTGTCTGCACACATTCCAACGTCACCAATACATCTTGCAGGGCCTGCAACATACATTCGGCTCATCACATTCCTCGCTGTTTCTTTCGCGATTTCGTCAGCAAATGCATTTCCACGACCAACATCATCCGTCACCTTCTTGTGTGCGCTACATTTCACAATCGCAACTTGCAACGGCAAAGTAAGTGACTCAAGAATAACCCTGGGCGAAGCACTACGCTCTGCTCGCGGAGTTTGCGAAGTTTTTGCAACTTCGCACTACGCGAAAGGCACGTAGCACAGTGCGAACATGCGTAGTGCAGCGTAGCGTAGTGCAGTGCTCATTTTTTGCTTGTTCGCGGTCCTGAACGTCATGTTCGCGACCGCGAGCACGCAAAAAGACATCCCGGCGAGATTCTCAACGAGAGGAGGTCAGGTTTCTCATTGTGAGTGGTTGCGCATGCTCGCGACCGCTCTCAATGAGAAACTACCTGTTCGCGTTGAGAAAGCTGCCGCTCGAGTAATAATCTCCTCGAGCAGCAGAAAACTACAGCTCGCACTGTGCAAGATGCCGTTTTCAATGCTTGCACAGTGCCGGATGCTTGTCCGCACTGTGTAATCATTGAAAACGCATCTTGCACAGTGCGAACATGCTACTACGCAGCTCGCGTAGTGCTACGTGAAGTTTGCGTAGTGCGAAGTGCACTTCGCGTAGCTTCGCCGAGAAACACCTTCGGTCCTTAATGACAACAATGTCGCAACTGCTTTCTTAACATCTGAACCCACTATTGCGCCTTTTCCAAATTCGAACCGTACACGACACAACTCAGTCGGATTGGGCTCCAAATAATTTTCCTCTCTATCCCCACAAAGGAAAGTACACATTTTGTCAAAAACGTACCTCTGCTTCGGTTCTTCCCACTGATGGAAGAGATCCATAACAGATTCTAGCTCATTTGTTACCGGATCGGTAACCCATTTATGTGCCAAATAATTCAACGTTTCCTTCTCCCTAGAATCAGGCAGTTGGCTACGCAACTGCTTACGCTCTGTGACAGGGGTAGCACTTGTTGCTCCAAAGAGAGGATATAGAAGGCTAGCAACAGTGCTAGTCATTCTCTGGCGAACAGAGGGAGAAGTCGATGAAAAGACAAGCGGAAAAGCAGGGTGAGGCAAGGCAGACGCAGAGGCAGTGTCAGAAGGAATACCAGGAGTGGTAGTCGATATAGTGGTTAAAGTTGTAGGAAGTAAAGGCAGAGCGGATGTCAAAGCCGGTGGCCTTTGAGGAGGCTGCACCGGAGGAATAGGAGCCAACTGAAGAACAGCTGGTGGTTGTGGAGGAGCAGGAGGCATTACAACCAAAGGTTGCGCAGCTAAAGGCTGCGGAGGTGCCGTAGCATTCTGCGCATAGGGGGGTGGCGAACTCAACAAATGCGACTTTAGGGGGTCTTTTTCAAGGTCTTTTGCTGCATCTTGCTGAAGAGGCGGCAAAACCGGATAACATTTATCGGTTACCATTTTACGTTGCCTGTGCAACTGCTCACTCATCTGTTCTTCTTCGTTATCTTTATACTGCATAGCAGCTTGCATTATCGAAATACCCCTTTCTCTCTTATGTTTCTTCTCTAATGTAATTTCCTTCTGTTTGGCTTCCTTACGCCATAGGCGGAAAGAGTCAAACATCGCCGGCCGGGCTTTCTTCTTGAAAAGTTTAACTTCGAGGTTATCTAAGATTTCCGTGTCAAAGCTACCATATTGGGGCCATTTTAGAACACCATCTTTTCTGGTGTAGCGGATCCACACTTCATTATATGTGATGGGGCCTACTCCATGTTTCAAATACAATTCATAAGTTGGAGTTCCATTCGGAGGAACCGGACACGAGTCCTCCAATCCGGAATCCCTATTATTACCACAACAAAACAAGTTTCCAAGTCTGCTAAGACCAGGCATCTTCGCTCACTAGTTTAGCTTCAAACTTCAAAGGATTATCAAACACGATATTCTCGTGAATACACGAGTCCTTCGGCTTTGGTACTTGCAAGTTCCAAATCAAAGATCCCGAAAGGATACCTAAACTAAGAACCAACTAAGGACTGGGAGACGCTCCACTTATACTTGAATGAATGAATGAATGAATTTGGGTTTTTATATAGCGCATGGCTGCCCGGAAGCGTCCCAGCGCTGAGATTGCAAGAAACATCTGAAGGTGAAAGTGGGGGGAATAAGGCGGAAGGCTATTGAGGGAACAGGTGAGTCTTGAGAAGTTTCCGGAATTTCATGTGATTCGGCTCGGAACGCAGTTGGATTGGCAGGGTATTCCAGATGGTGGCGGCCATAACCGAGAATCGACGTCCTCCAGTCCGGGCTTTTTTTGTTCGATATACCATGGCCAAGTTGCCTTGGGCTGATCGTAGGGGTCTATTGGGTTTGTATAAGGAAAGCATGTCTTTTAGTATTGGGGGTCCTAGATTGTGCAGGGCCTTGTGAGTGGAACACAGAGCTTTAAATTTGATCCTCTCGCGGATCGGCAGCCAATGTAATGCTTTAAGGGCAGGTTTGGCTGATTCTCTGCGAGAGGTCCCCGTGAGAATCCTTGCTGCGGCATTTTGTGTTCTCTGCAGAACATTAACCGTAGCTTCCGGGGCTGCCAGGAAAAGAGCGTTGCAATAGTCTAATCTTGACAGTATTAGACCTTGAATGAGCGTTTTCTGGGATGGTGCTGGGAGTAGAGGGAGAATTTTTCTGGTTGACCGTAATAGACCCACACATGTACCGGCTGTTTTTTTTGCCTGTGTTATCATGGAGAGGTTCTGGTCCATCCAAAAGCCCAGACTTTTAATCTCACATTTGAGTTCTGGGATAGGTCCCAGGCATGGTGGCCACATGGTAGGGGGAAGGGATGGTACTTGATGTCCCAGCAGCATAAGCTCAGTCTTTGAGCCATTTAGCTTCAACCTTGAGTTGGACATCCAACCATGAATGCCTTCTAGGCAGTCATGGAGGTTTTTCAGTTTGTCTTCTTCAAGCGAAAATGAAACAACCATTTGGGTGTCGTCAGCGTATGTGACGGCTTTTATCCCAAAAGGGGTGACCACATCCTCCAGGGGGGCCATGTAGGTGTTAAAAAGTGTAGGGCTCAATGAAGAGCCCTGGGGAACCCCACACTGGAGGGAAAGGGTGTCAGATCGTATGTTCCCTTCGCAAACCTGAAAGGTGCGGTTTTCTAAGAAAGATGAAAGCCAACGAAGTGCCGTGCCCCTCACCCCCAGCCCGGATAATCGCTGGATTAAAATCTCGTGGTCAACCGTGTCGAATGCAGCGCTTAGATCCAGGAGGATCAGTAAAACCGATCCCCCTGAATCCAAGATGCATCTGGTCTCCTCGACCACTTTGAGAAGAGCTGTCTCGGTCCCCTGCCCTGGACGGAAGCCTGTCTGCGAGGGGCGGAGGAGGTTGTTAGATTCGAGGAAGGTAGATACTTGCTGATTGACTGCCCTCTCTGCAATCTTGCTCAGGCCTGGTAAAAGAGAAATAGGGCGAAGGTTAGACAGATCTGAGGGGTCGTGGCCTGGTTTCTTCTGTAGTGCCTTAACAATTGCATGTTTCCAATTGGGGGGGACTACACCTTGGCTAAGGGAGGCGTTAATAAGGTTAGTAGCCAGGTAGGCGATAGTGGGTCCGATTTGTTTAAGAATGCGGATGGGGGCGGGATCATTGGGGGAGCCACTTTTTAGATCT
Source organism: Lissotriton helveticus (assembly GCF_964261635.1). Taxonomy (NCBI): domain Eukaryota; kingdom Metazoa; phylum Chordata; class Amphibia; order Caudata; family Salamandridae; genus Lissotriton; species Lissotriton helveticus. The sequence goes on from NC_136063.1 coordinate 89,709,039, forward strand.
GAGAGGGCTTTTAAAAAGTCCTCATTGGACATCAAATTAAAGCTATCCAGTGTTAGACTGGTGGTGGAAGATGTAGGGGCCACCAGGGGACTGTGATCTGTTTTGGGGGGGAGTGATTGCAGGATGTTGGTGATTTTATTTTGAAAATAACCTGCTATTTGGTTGCATCTAGCGACCGTGGGTTGATAATTGGGGGGGGGATTAGGTATTTTAAGGAGCTCTTTAACTATTGCATAAGTCTCACGAGTTGAATTAGATGCTTCCTTAATTTTCTTTTCAAAAAAAGAGGATTGAGCTGCTTTGCGTGCTACTTTATAGGACCTCATTGCTGTTTTATATTCTGTCTTGATGAGAGGATCCCAGTTTTTCCTCCATTTCCTCTCATGGATTTTGCAATTTTTCCTTAGGTTCCTTAGTTCTTGTGAATACCATGGAGATTTGAATTTCTTACTTTTTGTTTTTACGTCTCTCTTAGGAGCGATTGTGTCCAAGGAAGAGGTAAGCCAGCTAGTGAAGTTGTTGTCTGCTGTTGCAGGGTCTGGGTCTGCCAGAGGAGCGGAGCGTGTAAGCTCCTGGGTCCAGTGCTCAAATGAGAGTCTGGACCATATTCTGTCGTGTTCTTTGGGGACAGGTATGTGAGAGGTTTTTAAGGGAATTTGCCAGGTGAATGGGATGAGAAAATGATCTGACCAGGGAAGTGGAAGTGCGGACTGAACCTCAATTTTTGGCAGATTAGTGAAAAGAGGGTCTAAAAGATGTCCCTTACTATGGGTTGCCTCTGAATTGATTAAGTGGAAATCCAGTGCTTTTAGTTCGGAAATTAAGTTAGCGGCAATTTTATCTTTGCTGTCCTCAAAGTGCAAGTTTAAATCTCCGACCAGGATGGAATTTGGGGCCGAAGTGCAGGCTGAGATAGAGGTCTCTAATAATGAGCTCACAAAGTTTCCTAGGCTACTAGGAGGTCGGTATATAAGGATACCTGAAAGAGAATTGTTGGGATTTAATTGAATTGAGAAGTGGATGCTTTCGCAGTCCTGAATTCCTCCTGCTTGTATCCTGCAAGTGAAGAGGTTTCTATAGATAATCGCAAGTCCACCTCCTTTTCCCTTCATTCTATTCTGATATTGAATGAGGTAGTCTTGGGGAAGCATGTTGACAATGTCGGCTTCAGAATGAGACGTTAGCCATGTTTCCGTTAGGAAGAAAATATCAATATTTTGGTCTTGAATCAGAATTTTAATTTCAAGTGCATGCTTGGGGGCTGATCTACAGTTCAACAAAGCCAAGCTAATACCAGTAGATGAATGGTGGATGGTTGACCCGAAGGACTCATCTAAGGGCGTAGATGAGTGGTTGGGTATCGGGGATGAGGCTGGCGTGCTGAATTGTAACAGATAGTCGCGTGAATGTTTAATCCGGTGACTATGAGAAACGGGCATAGTGGATGGCCCTGTGCCCGGCCTGGCCCGGACGGGCCCAGACGGGCTTGCCTCTGGCGCGCCTCCGGCGCGCCATCGGCGAGATATCGATGACGTCACCAGAAGACTCGTCTAACGTTTCGCTCTACCAAACATCAAGGGTCCAAATCAGGGCGATAGCCAGGGCAGCAGTCCTTCGTAGCCGTCGGGAAGTGGGGAACCTCGCAGCAAAGACTTTCGGACCACGTCGACATGCAGGGGTCGATGAAGTGGCGGCCTTCCTCCAGAATTTTCACACGAAGCTCCTCACAAACCTCTGGCTTGGACCGGTACCGCGGGTATCGCCCCACGTTGGGCGCCAGCTGAGGTACTGGGTTTTTCAGAACCGGTACCGAACCGGTAACCCAGCGGTGTCAGAGTACACCCTAAGACCTCGAGTACTTTCCTGATTCAGACACAGAAACTCAGAGTCTTCTAGGTGAAGTCAAAGATCGAATTTATTGGCTGCAACTAAGTAACAGGCGTCCTAGAAGTACAACAGCATGGTGTGTATATTCTCAGGAGACTGCTCAATCTTACAAAGCCAGGCTCCTCTTTTTATACAAAATATTATGCTTCAGGTAAACATTCTTAAATTTACAGTAGACCATTCACATATTTTCACTACAAAGAAAAAGCAGAGTCATGATGACAATCCCATATTTCAGTTCGTCCAGCCCACAACAAATTACCCGGCAAGGCCCAACATTTTCATCAGATATCGGTGGACCCCCAATAAAAACGGGCACCTCCTCCTCATAAAACAAGACATATGTAAAGAATCAGGGACAGGTGTGAGCAAGGTTAGGCAGGGTGTGTGTGCGATGAAAAGGTTTATGGCATGTTGTGCCTTGATGCTATCTCGCTCGGCCACTGGGAAAGAAACTGGTCGGGCAGGTTCGGCCTGGGGCAATGGTTTCAGCTTGCCCAGGTCACAGAGAAGTCAATTAAGGTGTATGTGTCCTTTGGAATCGAATTTGGCTGTATTATAAGCCTATGTGAGGGCAACTCTAAAATGGCTGCCGTACACAAAATGGAAGCCAAGGGTTCAGGACGAAAATGACGATTTCGAGGTGAAATCGTTACTGGAATATGACGAAAATGCTTGTACATAGTGTACTAGCCATTCTCGGTCTTTTGATACCAAAATCGTCATACTGTGGCAAAGTTTATACACGAGTCCAGAATTTTCAGAACCACAAGATACAACTCCAAGTGCCCCTATGATGGGAACACCATTGGTTCCACAAGTTCTATATGATCGAATTTGAGCATCACAAGAAAAGGAAAGGGATATATTGAACAAAATGAAAGATAATATAATACAGAAAATACATCAGTTAGGTTTAAATGTTGAAGCATTGACAATACCAGTAACTATTGGTCCTGTTATTCTATTGTATGCTGATAAACAAGGTATTCTGAAATCACAAAATGTGGTAGTAACACAGAATAGCGCTAGAAAGGAGATACGGATCCTAGAAGATCAAACTAGTAAGAGTGATTCGAATGTTTCATTATTAGACCTCCCCAATATTGAGACCGTGACTGAAACTCCAAAAAGTATTTCACCAATAGATGCAAGAAGGAAAGTACCAATCGTCACTCCAGTAACAGGAAGTTCTACTGGATTTTCACCAGAAGACCTAGAGGAATGGGCAAAAGGATTAGAACAGCAGAAACCACAACCAAAAACTATAGATGTAAGCAGATTGAGGGTGGACTTAGAAGAAATGATTAATGGTATGATAAGTCCTTACAGATTAAGTTCATATGGGGATGAAGAGTTGTTGTTTCTGTGTAAAAGTATAACATGGAGGACAAAGAATCTTCATGAGAAATGAGCGGAAGCAGCTTTAGAATTTGGAATAGATATAGAAAAGTCAAAAATACTACCAAAACCATATAGATCATAATTTACTGAAAAGGTCTTAGAAAGTTTGAATGAATCAGGTAGGAGATTACAGATAAAGGAATTAATGGACATTTTGAAGAAATGGGGAGACATATATAGAGGAGAAGTAGATTGACAAAGAAAAGAGATGAAACAGCTACAAAGGAGGTCTCTACATTTCTGTTGAGGGAGGTAGAAAAGGTTGAAAGGATGTGTCCGATGAGAGAAGTTCCTGGTGGTGGAAATATTCAAGTTCCGTTGAGTAGACAGGGTATTTTGTCCTTTACAAATGACTTACCTAGATTGAGAGAGAAACCAATTGAATGATACAAGCATGTAAAGAGGTGTGTTAAGGTTTCAAAGGCTTTGTTGAAGGGTTTGGATGGCCTTGTTTCATATAGTAGTACCCACGGATTTGTGGACAGAATGTAAAATTACAGTTGATTGATCAACTGAAGAATATCCTAGAGATGCAAAGACAGGTGCACCTTCAGAGGAAGTAATGAAGAAATAAGGTCAAGTAATTACCTTTCTGAGAGGCAAAATTCCCCCAAAAGAAACAGATTGAGTTAAAATTGACAGAACAACTCAAGAACCTAAAGAGTCAGTGCATGCATACTTTGAAAGGTCGCTACAGGTGTTTATGCAGTATAGGAGATTTGAGAACATTGGTGCAAAAGGTATGGGACATTTTGTATTAAGGTTTGTGTATGGGCTAAGATCGGAAATTAGTCAGATGATTCAACAACATATGCTTTGCTGACAAAGCAAGCCAATCAATGACATTCTAAAATATGCAAAGTACTGTTGTGATGACATTGATGCAAAGCATAAAAAGTTGAAAGAGAAAATGATGTGGGCACAAGTGAAGTTGGCAGAACACTAAGAGGCAGCGTCTGGTTCTCAAAATGATAACCAGATGAATGTGCAGAATCATAATAGCCAGGTATCGAATAGTAGTAAGGGAAGAGGACGAATGAGTAGAGATGAAGCGAAAAAGAAATATCCTTAGCTTGGATGTGGGAAGCTTGGACATTGGAAGAATGAGTGTATAAATATTCAACAGAATAATGGGGTAAATCACATTTTAAATCCCAAAATGCAGAATGAGGTTTGAACTAGCAACAACAGAACAGGTCGTTACGCCTCAGTTACAATTGCCACAAGCCCCTTTGCCCAACATTGTAAGCCCTCAGGTACAGAGATACAGTGTGAACACCGGATTTCATGGAGAAGGTGGTAAGAATACAGAGACTGTTCAACAATATTGGATGCAAAGTAATGCGAGTGATTCGGAGATGTCCCAATGACGATGCCTGAGGAGGGAGGATGAGTGCGTGATTGGCGCATTCCTTAGCGGTAGATCAATCAGGTCCTTTTGTTGATGGAAAGGTTGAAGGAAATGACACCAATTTTCTAGTGGATACTGGCGCTACCCATTCTACTGTGAGAACAGCAGAAATTCCAAACCTACGCCTGTCGGGAGAAACTATCCAAGTTGTAGGAGTCTCAAATAAGCACATCAGGACCCCAGTTACAAAACCGATAGAAGTGAATATAGGGAATTTCAGAGACATGCATCGGTTTGTGGTATGCGACTTGAGTCCAGTAAATCTATTAGGTAGGGACTTATTGTGCAAGATGAACTGCGCCATCTTTTGTACGTTTGATGGTGAGGCCTTCAAAACACCTGATGAAGACGTTGCTTACAAGATGATCTTAGTGAAACAGGGAACAGAAGTGGATGAGATGTTTTCACTTCTAACAGAGTGATTTGCCTGATGAATTAAGAACCACAGTGAGGCCAAATGTGTGGGATTTCATAGGAAAAGAAATTGTGTAATTGTATTGTTTTTATTGTGGTACTTTTATGAATTTTATGAAATTCGAATAAAGGTCTTTTGAACTTGAACTTTGAAGAAATTGGTCTAATGGCAAAGATAGACCCAGTTAAAACTGTGCTAAAAGAATGTGAGATATATCCAAACCCACCACAATATAGAATGAGTCCTGAAGTAAAAGCAGGAGTTGCCCCAGTAATTGATCAAATGATTGAACAAGGTATTCTGAAAGAAATATTGATCAGTCTTTGTAATTCACCAATCATGAGACTTAAAAAGCCTAGTGGAAAATATAGAATAGTGCAAGATTTGAGGAAAATTAATAAAATAGTAGTACCCTGTTGTCCAGTAGTACCAAGCCTGCATTGATTCTTTCTCAAATACCGTGGGATGCCCATTGGTGTACCGTGATTGATTTGTGTCATGCATTCTTTTCAATTCCATTACACCTGTTTAGTCAATATATTTTTGCTTTCTGGTTCGGAGACCATGTTTTGGCATGGTGCTGAGTTCCTCAAGGGTACACAGAGAGTCCTTCGATTTTTAAACAGATCCTGAAAAAATATTTAGAAACTCTGGTTATGCCAGGAAATTAAACAGATCCTGAAAAAATATTTAGAAACTCCTGTTATGCCAGGAAATTCGGACATTAATGACCTATTGGTTGCATCAAAGACACGAGAAGCTTGTGTCACTGACCCAATAGCTTTACAGAACCATTTGGTAGAAGGAGGACACCAGGTGTCCCCAGAAAAATTACAGTTTTGCAAACAAGAAGTTCAATATCTGGGACATAAGATAGAGAGAGGAGTAAGAAAGGTGACACCGGAAAGAAAAAAAGTGATTCGCCAAATGAGTTTGCCTAAAACAAAGAAAGAAGTGCAAATGTTTTTGGGAGTGGTTGTATACTCTCGTCAATGGATCAGTGGATTTTCACTAATAAGGACATCAAAAGATGTGATGGATCCAATTGAGTGGTATGATGAAAGTGAAGAAGCATTCGTAAAATTGAGAAGTTGCTTGTGCCAAGCACCAGCATTGGAAATGCCAGATTATACGAAAGAGTTTTCTTTGTTCTGTTATGAAAGGGAAGGTTGTGAATTTTCAGTGTTAACACAGAGACATGGATTGTCCCGACTTCCATTAGCATATTTCTCTGCTTCTCTGGATCCAGTGTCCGTGGCATTACCTGGCTGCATGAAGCAGTAGCTGCTACTTGTGTGAGTCTGGAACAGAGTGAATCGATTGTGATGGGACATTCTATCAAAGTGTTTGTAGCACATTCAATTGAGATCCTTTTATCGAGGACTTGTACTCAACATTTGACTCCTAGTCGGCTGACTTAGTGCCAGATGTAGGTCGGCAAATACCGGTCGGTAACGGCCGATTTCGGCTGTTACCGACCAGTATTTGCAAATGGAGATGTAGGGGCCTTAAAATTTACAGAATCGGTATATTTACCAAATCGGTAAAGTTACCGATTCGATAAAATACCGATTCTGTAAATTTACCGAATCGGTAAATCCATATGTAGGTGGCACTTACCGATTCGTTATTTACCATGTAATACTATTGCATGGTAAATAACGAATACCTATGTACATGCACATCTGTGCATGTACACCGGTGCCATGTGACACACATACATGCCCTTAGGGCATGTATGTGTAGGGCATGTATGTGTGTCACATGGCACACAAGCCACAAACAGAGGTGCAACAGGGTGTCAAAGTGACACCCTGTCCCCCTTGGCAATTCGGTAATTTTACCGATTCTGTAATTACCGAATCGGTATTTGCCATTGAATCCTATGGGCTTCAAGGCCCATAGGAATCAATGACAAATACTGATTCTGTAATTACAGAATCGGTAAATACCAAATCCTACCGATTCGGTATTTTTTACCGAAAAATTACCTACATTAGATTTACCGATTCATGAATACCGAATCGGTAAAATTCGGTAAATCTAATGTACCTACATCGGGCCCTAAGTATGAAAGAGTAATTTTGGGTGCAGAAAATGTAAGTGTGAAAAGATGCACCAAGATGAATCCAGCAACCTTATTGCCTGACTCCTATTGATAAGAAATGAAAGAGGAAGTTTATCATGATTGTTTGGATGTGACAGAAATGTGTACAGAGCCCAGACCAGACTTCCTTGAAGTTCCTCTGCCAGAGTCAGGCTTTGTACTGTTTTTTTAGGGTCATGTTTAAGAGAATAGAATAAAGAATTGATGTCTTATTATGCTGTATGTACTGTATCAGGTATCATAGAAGCTTCCTGTCTACTAGGAGCCAAGTCTACACAAATAGCCAAATTGTTCGCTTTAACTAAAGTTTACAAAATTAGGAGGAAATTGAAAGTAACCATATTTACGGACAGTCAATATGGTTTTGGGGTTGTGCATGATTTTGGCCAATTGTGGCTACAGAGGGGATTTCTGACTTCTTCAGGATCGCACATCCACAATGTCAAAGATGTTAAAGAACTATTGGAAGCATTACAATTGCCAAATGAAATTGCATTGGTCAAATGTGCTGCACATAAGTCAGGAAAAGATTATGTGATACTGGGTAACTGGTACGCTGACCAAGTGGTACAATTTTGTGCTCAGAATACAATGTCTTTGAACAGAGGGATGGAAAAAGAAGTTACCAATAGCTAACTAATGTTTTTTTCTGCTTTTGAAACATAGGACAAAGTTAGACAGTTACAGGATGAGGCAGACACAAAAGAGAAGGAGCACTGGATCAAAACAGGTTGCACAAGAAGAGCAGACAATGAAGTATGGGTGTGTCCAGATGGTTGACCAATAATGCAAGATAATTTGGTATCACAAATGGCTACGGTATATCATGGAACCACATACATTGGTAGGGATGCTATGATTAGAAATGTCAGGCAAACATGGTATAATCCGAAGTTTAGGGTAGTTGCAGAGAGTCTCTGCCAAAGATGTTTGACCTGCTAACTGCAAAACCCAGAGAGAAATACAGTGGTCAGTTGGGGAAAAATTAGAAAAGCAGAAGGACCATTCTCAAGATTCCAACTAGACTTCATTGAGTTGAACCGTGCAACGGATTGAAGTATGTCCTTGTCATTGTGTGTCTATTTTCTCGATGGGTAGAAGCATATCCTACAAGAAGGAATAATAGTCTCACAGTTGCCAAACTACTGTTAAGAGAGCTCATTCCACGATTTGGATTTCCAGTCACTTTGGAATCAGTTAGAGGACCTCATTTTAATAATGAAACAATCACATTGATTTTTACAGCTTTTAAAATTGAGCAGAAATTACATTGTGCTTATCGACCAGAAGCTTCTGGAGTTGTTGAGCAACTAAATAGCACAATAAAATCCAGGTTAGGGAAAATGTGTGCATCCACTTCACTGAAATGGCCTGATGCTTTGCCCCTTGTATTAATGAGCCTTAGAAGTATTCCTGATCGAAAAACTGGATTAAGTCCACATGAGATCCTCATGATAAGAGCAATGAGACAAGCATTTGTACCTGGAAACAAATTGATGAATATAACTGATGATCTAATGGTTGACTATTGTAAAGGACTAGCTGATCTAGTACATTCTGTGTCTCACCAGGTTGGAGAAGATGCAACAACTTCAAACACAATCAAATAGGGGAGATCCACCGCTTTTCTTTAGGGGCCGAGAGGAAATCTTGAGGGGAGTGCACCCTCCTGTGTTTTAACACCAAACAAAAGGACGTGCCTCCTTCCCCATGCTATAGTGGTGTTCCACGAGCAACTTCACATAGGGGTTCCACCTTTATTAGTTCAGGTATTATCCTGAGTTACTTGAACACTTAGTAGTGGTTGAGTTGTTAGGGAGAGTACTTTTGGTGAGTTGAAGATGTAACAACAGCACAGCCAAACCAAGCTCAGTATTTTTGTAATAGAGATTGGGTCGTGGTGAAGAAGCACACAAAGAAATCGTGTTGGAACCCAGGTGGAAAGGATCACATCAAATCATATTGCTTACGACAACAGCAGTAAAGTGTGCTGGCTTGCCAAACTGGATCCATGCCAGTCATACCCAAAGAGTCCCAAGTCCACCTGAATGACAAAAGCAGCAACTGGTAGAACAAAGAAAAGAGCCAGAAACTGAAAGTTCTGAAGTCAAAGAAATCACAGAAACAGAATCCGAAGAGAGCATTGACGATGAACAACTAAGTACAACTCAAGTAGAGTAGAAACCAGTTACTGAGACTGAAGAGGCTGCTGTAAAGACCAAAGGAGAGCTTGAACTTGAAAGACCAGAGCAAAGTATGGAAAACCTAGAAGAATACCTTGCAGAAAACCCAAATTCAGCTCAGTCAGAAAAAGAAAAGGAACTCATTGCAGAAAACATAGTTCAAATTCAGTTAGAAGAAGAAGAGGAAAAAGAAGCCATTACAGACAATTCAGTTCCAGCTCATTTAGAAAGAGGGAAAGCATCAATTGCAGAAAACTTAGATCAAACCCAAGCAGAAGAAGAAAAGAGAGGACCAGAGAGTCAAGAACAAAAACAAATGACAAAAGAAAAAAAAGTAGGGAATTCAGAGCAAGACCTACCAAGAGAAAGAGAAAATAAAAGGACACTTGAAATAGGTGAAGAAGGTGAAAAAGCAGTACAGTCAAAGAGGGTCAGAAAGGGTGATCACTGGCCCAGTGAAGTGAAAAGACTGAGACACATTCTAAGAAGTAAAAAGGAATGAATTAGAACAGGTAAATGAAGTGTCAAGTCAGGTAGAACAAGAACAATCAAGAAGAAGGTTGTCAAAGAGAGGAAGGATACCGAGTAGAAAATATAAAGCTCTGTAGTGGACGTACATCATCCTTGAAGATTTTGAAAATCTTGATCTGAATGGAGAATCAGAAAGGGACATTGTTGAAGGATATGATGAAAGGGAATTGAGATGGCATTAAAGAAAAGACTTTTGTACAAAGGGTGGATTTATTGAGAAATTATCAAGCAAAAAGAAGAAAAAGATCAAAAAGGAGGAGGAACTGATTAAAAGCTAAAAGCCTTTGAAGTGTGGGATCACACAAAGATTTTACCTTTTTACAAAAAAAATTATTAGAGAGTGAATGCATTTTAGAAATACATTTTAGATACTAAAATGGCAGAAGTAAAAGTGACTGAACATCCACAATTTAGCTTATAACTGAGATGTGTTAAATGTTTTGTATGTCATTTTATAATACTAATGTTGATCTGGTTATTACTAACAGCTGTGATACCTGTATTAATGGTGACCAATAATCAAAATAACACAAATACTAGTGAAAGAATGAATGTGGTTACTAAGAGAACTATTACTACAGATTTAAAACAAATGGATAAAAGCATGTATTATCACGACAAATCAAATAGTGATGCAACATTAATTGTATTTACTAAACTTCTTTATCAATTTGTAGATACAATGGATGTGAGTGATTGTTATGTCTGCATGAAACTACCTACTTCTGTCTGAGAAGGTGTAACCATTAACTTATGGAGTGACTTGTAGTGTTGTTTCTAGTTTGTTTTATGTTACCGGGCAGTACTACTATAGTAACATGGATTTAGTCTTTTCAGAAATTCCTATTCGTAGAAATTTAAGTCCTGTACTTATTAGTAAAGATGCCGAGTACATGGGTGAATTTTTCCTAACAACGAATCCCATAACACACACTCATAAAAATAACCTTATGTTTCTTTTGCATGATGAAGAAAAAGATTTTCGAAATTTAGTAGAGGAAAGAAGGCAGGATTTCCAAAAGAAAGCTGTTGAGCAGAAGTCACATGAGGGGGACTATAAGAAAGGAGAGACTCATGCTGCAATGTCCCTAGACTTGTCGAAATTTGGAAAATTCTGTCTACATAGATTAAAAACTGAATATAATAGTATCTTCATTTTTACTAGCGAATGTGAACATACCCCCTAATTTTGGGGGATGGGGAATAAAAGGGGGAACTGATCCTGCTTTCTCAGGAATTTATTATGTGTGCAGTAAAAATGCCTATTTTTGGTTGCCTGCACAATGGTATTGCAGTTGTTATATTGCAATTGTATTTCTGAAGGTATACTACATCACTAAGAACAATAAAATGAATGTAATAAGTAAGGGACTAACAAGAAATAAAGAAATAAAAGAGCATGTTTTTCAGAAATAATAGGTGATATATTTGGTGCACTGATACCGTCAGTTGGTGTCGTATTGAATTCGCTTAAGATACGTCAATTGTCCACAGTAGTTAATCGTGGTATACAACGGTAACCACGCATTTTTTACAACGCGGTACCGTTACCACGCTACTTTTACCACGCAAGTCGATACAACGACTTGCGCTGGGGGGCGCTCCAGGATAGTAAATAGATTCATTTACTATCCAACTCCTTTCCCTAGAGTCCACGGGGACTGGAGTTGGAATAGTAAATTAAAAAATTTACTATCCAGCGCCCCTCCACGCAAGTCGTTGTAACGACTTGCGTGGTAAAAGTAGCGTTGTAACGGTACGCGTTGTAAAAGTACGCGTGGTACCGTCATAAATCCGTTAATCGTTTCTCAACAGATACTCCTGGAGGTTTTTTAATGATTGGTTAGTTAGGTCTCAGCCTTACTAATTTTGAGTCTGAACCTCTGTTGTTATTCTGATTATCTAGTGGCTGTATGTGAGGTTGTGTTTTGCAGTGGCAATTGTGTGAAAAAGGGGTAAAAGGTTGTGGTGCCTGTTGTCTAGTTCGGTCAATGTGAATAAATAATCTGTTGGTTCGTCTTTGATTGTGTAAACCCCTGGAATTAGTGTTGGGCTACGTGTTGTGTTTTTAGTGTGATTATGTCAGAGCGTGACACCTTTGCTTATAGTGAGGAGCACATTCAAAAACTAATTGATGCCCCCCTCTTTTTGCTTTGGCCTCTTTGAGTGCCTCAGCACAAAACCAAAAGGAGTCAGATAAGCTCCTCAGACCAAAGAAAAAACAAATTAGAACTGATTTGCATGGCCATTTTTTACTACAACATCCAAAAGCAGGTACCCTACCCGGTGGTTTGCAAATACAAAACGTTCCTGTCATTTTTACAGAGGACCCCTTATATAAAAAGGGCTATAGCTACATAGAAACAAAATGCAGCAGAGACTTGATGGTCTCAACAGTGGAAACAGTCTAAAGAATCTCTAAACAACAACTGGCGGAGATTGAGATTTTGGAATTGGAAATTAAAGGGAAACTATTGTAGACTCTAAAGCTTTGTTGGAGAAAGTTGAAAAAGAGATTCTGGAATTTAAAGACCATACTATCAACCAGAAAGGTAACAAATTTGAAAAGGACAAGAAGAATTTCTCAATGGAAAAGATTTATCTGTACCTTTAGACAGATTTCTGTGCAAGAGTTGTGTCCCGCAGGTATCTCCAGGAATTCCATGGAAGATCAAAAAAGAATTTTCTGACGTTCTCTGAAACACCTTCTTCTTCAAGTGGAAGTGAGGCGGAAAATAACGAAGAACCTAGGTACATAAACAGAAGGGGTAACTTTCAAAACAACAAACTCCTTTTTTAGGAAGAGGCCAACAAAAATCACGTGGCAAAACCAGATTCAACGACCAACCATGGGAGATGTCAACAAGATGACAGAATTAAAAAAATTAGTAGTCTCCCCTATTTAAAATCTGTCACCAAGAACTTTAACCAAAGATGAAAAAAGCATTCTAGAAAAATGACTATCTTTTGTTCCCAGAAAGAGTACAAACTTTGTCAGAATGAAAACAAAGGTTATTGAATTCTGCCGAAAAATTCGACTAAAAACCTTTTTTGCTGAAAATCCGTTCTCAGAAAGCATGGAAGCAATAGGATTAAAGAAAAAATAGTCTTTTTACCCACTAGGTATGAAGGTCCCAAAGGAAGTGGTCTCTTTCGAAAGGACAGTACTTTCAGCAATAGCAGAGAGGAAAGAAAAAATAATTTTTTCAAGCATAATACATCTAAATCACAAAAAGAAGCCCTCCTGGACTTCAAGAATGACCGCTCCATAACGATAAAACAAGCAGACAAAGGGGGCTCTATTGTTGTTTGGGGTACACCTGAGTACACCACTGAAGTGATGAGACTACTAGAAGATGGTGAATGTTACAGAAAAATTCCAAAAGACCCTACCTGTGAGCTCCAAGGGCAGCTCTTCAACATGCTAAAAAGTGGCTTCGAAGAGGGGTTCTTGGGGAAAAAGGAATATGAATATCTACAAAATAAATACCCCAGACTACCGTTATTTTCGGTAGTACCTAAAGTACATAAAACTGAGACTTCGCCTCCAGGACGACCTATCGTCTCAGGGTGCGAATCCCAGAAGGAGCCGATTTCAAAATTTGTTGACCATATTTTAAAACCATTGAAGATAAAAGTCCCTTCCCTTCTTCAAGACACTTCCGATTTCATTAACAAACTGGACTCTATGCTATTTTACTAAAAAGATCATCTTTTGGTCACATTGAACATGGTGTCCTTATATTCTCAAATACCTCAGGATGAAGGACTAGCAGTAATCAATTCCTTTTGGACAATAGGGCAAAACCAGTACAAGTACCTACAGATTTTATAGTTGAACTGGCAAGCTTCGTGCTCAAGAAGAATTATTTCAACTTTAACGGTGACTTCTATTTTCAAGTGAAGGGAGTACCTATGGGGTGTCCTTTCGCCCCAGAGCTAGCTGTTCTCTTCATGGCGAAATATGAAGGAATATGTATTTATAACAACAACCCCTTCACTCAATTTATTGGGAGTTGGGTAAGATTCATCAACAACATTTTCATGGTGTGGACAGGCAATGCTGAAGATTTGTTAAAGTTTCATGATTGGCTGAACAGCAGGACAGCCAACATTGAATTCAGTATAAATCATTCTAACATTAAAATGTCATTCCTAGATGTTGAGGTCTATGCAGCAGAAGGAAGATTGGTGACAACTTTATTTAAAAAACCTCTAGTTAGGAACGAAGCTTAGCACTTTTCAAGCAATCATCCAAAAACCTTAAAAGAAAATCTGACCTTTGGACAATTCTTAAGAGTAAGACGAAATCGTACATATAAAGATGAATACACTTTACACGCTTTGAATCTAGTGGTGAACTTAATGGTATCCTGAGATATTACTGAAAAGGGCGATGAAAAGTGCATGGACTCCGCGCGAAGTGCTATTGGAGAGAAAGGAAAAAGTGGCGGTGGAACGAATTGTATGCATTTCAACTTTTTGTTCTAATTCAAACCTTTTGAAAAAAGATATTCACTAGAACTGGCATCTGATTAAAAATCTAGATAAGTCTTTGGCCTCAATTCCACTTTTTGCATTCAAGAATGATAGGAGTATTTCAAACCAAGTGGTAAGAGCTGCAGTACCACAAATGAAGAAAAATACACTACGAGACTTTATAGGTCTCCCTCCTGTTACTGGACATCACAAATGTGGGACCTGTGTGTGTTGTGAATCCACACAGGAAGACTCTTTGTTCACCCATAATTCTATTAATTGAAAAGATGAATCGTTCCCCAACTGTAAATGAAAAAAACGTGGTATATGCTGTAATGTGTCCATGCAGGAAATTATAAGCTTGTCTCCTTTCTGGTGAAGAATTGGCTTGGTAGTTTGGTCTGCCCTGTTCCCATGATGCACTGGGCCAGGGACAGACTAATTTGCATATAGCCAGGTTCTGAGCTGGGATGGGGCAGTGAGCTAAATAACGGTGATGGATCAAGCCCTGATCTTTGGACTGGGTAAGAGTGGTCTGCTTAATTCAGACACTCTGTTCATCACCACCCCCTTTTCTGAATCATTTTGTCCACCATAAGCGTGGAAGGGTATACTCAGACATGAGTCCCTTGCTCACTGCTCCATCAGGATTCAAGCAAGCCGGGCCGACGACGCCTGAAATGGCAGAAACCGGACCCGGAAGCTTGTCTCCTTTCTGGTGAAGAATTGGCTTGGTAGTTTGGTCTGCCCTGTTCCCATGATGCACTGGGCCAGGGACAGACTAATTTGCATATAGCCAAGTTCTGAGCTGGGATGGGGCAGTGAGCTAAATAACGGTGATGGATCAAGCCCTGATCTTTGGACTGGGTAAGAGTGGTCTGCTTAATTCAGACACTCTGTTCATCACCACCCCCTTTTCTGAATCATTTTGTCCACCATAAGCGTGGAAGGGTATACTCAGACATGAGTCCCTTGCTCACTGCTCCATCAGGATTCAAGCAAGCCGGGCCGACGACGCCTGAAATGGCAGAAACCGGACCCGGAAGCTTGTCTCCTTTCTGGTGAAGAATTGGCTTGGTAGTTTGGTCTGCCCTGTTCCCATGATGCACTGGGCCAGGGACAGACTAATTTGCATATAGCCAGGTTCTGAGCTGGGATGGGGCAGTGAGCTAAATAACGGTGATGGATCAAGCCCTGATCTTTGGACTGGGTAAGAGTGGTCTGCTTAATTCAGACACTCTGTTCATCACCACCCCCTTTTCTGAATCATTTTGTCCACCATAAGCGTGGAAGGGTATACTCAGACATGAGTCCCTTGCTCACTGCTCCATCAGGATTCAAGCAAGCCGGGCCGACGACGCCTGAAATGGCAGAAACCCCCCGGAAGCTTGTCTCCTTTCTGGTGAAGAATTGGCTTGGTAGTTTGGTCTGCCCTATTCCCATGATGCACTGGGCCAGGGACAGACTAATTTGCATATAGCTAGGTTCTGAGCTGGGATGGGGCAGTGAGCTAAATAACGGTGATGGATCAAGCCCTGATCTTTGGACTGGGTAAGAGTGGTCTGCTTAATTCAGACACTCTGTTCATCACCACCCCCTTTTCTGGAAATTATACATAGGCAAAAGTAATCAAGAAGTGAGATATGAAATCTCGCAATACAAATCAAGGATTCGTAAAAATGTGCAGACAGCACCTTTAGTAAACCACTGGAGATTAAATGAACATTTGGAGAAGGACCTACAATAGACATTGATTTCGAAAGTAGAACAAGATGTTAGAGGCGGTGACCTAAAATTAAAACTGACTCGAAGAGATGAGATGCTGATTGTAAAATTCAACTCAGCAGTTGATAGATTGAATTAATTATCAGCGATCTACAAATTGGGATAACTTTTGAATTAGTTCAGACCTATTCATATGGGAACACATGCCACCGCTAGGGAGCGCTATTGGTGTGCATCCCTACTAAGTGCACAAAAATACAGCAACCAACCATTGATCCCTAGGTCATGTATAACACCAAAGGTGATGGTTAAGAGCTGGATATGTTGCTACCACCCATGGTAGTATTAAAATCTTCGGGACAAAATGCGATTGCTTGGAGTCTTCCATTTTTTAGCTATCGTAATTTGGCATCAACCTTCATATCATCGAAGGAGGCACAAATCCAAATTTTAACAAATGAAGCCTGAGAATTAGGTACCCATTAAGTTGCTCACGGAAATAGTAAGCCCACAAGAAATTACATGGACTTCATTACCCAGAACCCAGTACACACAGTCATCAGTGCTTCTCCAACATCTTAAAAACACTTCTGTTTCTGGGCGGTTTAAAAAACAAATGCCCGCGGTGTCACGAAGTGACAAACACCTCGGAAGATGAAGCTATTCGAGACTCGTGGCTAAAAGGTATGTTTGGTGGGATCTCGTGCCGGCAGCTATGCGGCAAGCAGCCTGTTAATAATGCGCTTTGAGAATTGGATGTATGTCATTACAACGCATGCTTTCACAACGCATGCCTTTACCACTCAAGTTTTACAACGCAAGTCGTTACAATGACTTGCGTTGGGGGGTGCTGGATAGTAAGTAGTTTAATTTACTATTCCAACTCCAGTCCCCGTGGATAGTAGGGAAGGTGTTGGATAGTAAATTAAACTATTCCCTATCCTAGAGCGCCCCCCAGCGCAAGTCGTTGTAATGACTTGCGTTGTAATAGTTGCGTGGTAATGGTATGTCGTTGTAATAGTTGCGTTGTAATGGTTGTTCACCTGAGAATTAAGCTTCTCTCCCTGCACCGTTTTAAGTTGTGTACAGTCTTGAATAAATAAAAAGGTAAGTTCAGTACCGATAATTTTTCAATTCCACACATCAGCACTCATATACTTAGTCCCGTCCCCTTTTTTTTGCCACAGGGAGGACGCTCCAGATAGAGACGACCTCAACAGGATACACACAATAGCGGTCCATGACCGCCATGAAAGTAAAAAATCTTCAGGGTCCTCTCCATTAAAACAACAATCTGATCAGATATTATGTTGTCACTTATGGGTTGCCACGTTTATGTTACAGATATAAAACATGTTGCCAGCAGAAACATAGATCGGCTGATCTAGTTATGAAATTAAGGTAAGCTTGTGGTCTTTCTTTGGGGAAGGATAGGAGAGAGGGGCCATTGTGATTATAGAATTACAACAAGATTTGTTTTTTTTTTATTACTAGCTTATCGGTCCTGAGGAGAACCCCGTAATTTTTTAGGGGTTCGAAATGCGTCGACCTATTTGTGACCAATTGAGTCTTTATACCTTGTGTAAATTGTGTTTAATTTTGTGTTGTGTTTTTTAAACTAATTCACCTTTGGTCTGCTGTTAATAACTATTTGTGTTAATTGTAGAGTGCTTGTGTGTTGTAGTGAATGTGGGTGTTAGGCTGCTGGAATGAGTGTTGGAAGATTGTATGACTGCGAAAATATTTCAGCAGTGAGTGGAGAGAATATGGGTATTGATAGTGGTGAGAGCTTGGTGTGAAGACTGATTTTAATGATTTTCAATAATCCATAGAAATGACTATGTGGATAAATACATTTTGATTAATTCATACAGAGACAAAAGTTCTTGGTGTTCACATTGTTTGATTTTAATGTGGTACTTCTAAGAGGAAAATTGTTCATCAGTATTGGCAATTTGTTGTTTATTAGTTAGCTGAGGCTCAGCCTTACTGATTTTGAGTCCGAACCCCTGTTGTTATCTTTATATTTTATTGGCAAAAGAGGGTGGAGTCTGTGGCATGTTGAAAGTTCATTGCTGTGCATATATCCAAGACAAACGTCAATGTATTCAGGGATATATTAAAACTTTTACGAAGATTCATAAAGATTTGCCCCAACTGGAAGTTGACGGTGTTTGGGAAAGACTCAGTAAACGTCTTTCCACTATAGGTAGCTGTTTTTTCACTTTTGGAAGTAGTTTATTAGGAAAAATATTGATTCCTGTAATTTCTATAGCATTAATAATATTGATGATAATAATGACCTATAAATGTTGCAAGGGAAAAATGAGAACTGGATCAATGATTGAAATGCAGAATAAAAGGATGGGAAGAAAGAGGAAAAAGGGAGGGAATTGAGCTCGAAGAAATGAGAGGCAATCTGTGGTAAAATGAAAGAAAATAATCTAACAGAGAAAAATAAAGAATATATAGAGAACAACGTAGATACAAAGATTAAATAATAAAGTTGGCACTTGGTAATGATGAGTATTTTATGACGGCTCTAAAATGCCATCAGAGTGGGTATTGATGGAGCAAGGATTCAAGAAAACGAAACATGCTCGTATCAATCTCTCGTTAATAAGTACTAATCACTAGAAATAGTAAAGAAAAGAAAAATAACATGCACACGACATTCACATATCTGGAAAAGAGCTTTATGCATGCCTAAATAACATAGAATAATTTTCAACACGACTAAACCCCACTTGAAATGGAAAAACACTTTTGCGCATGTGCAAACCAGAACTACGTAGATAACCATGTGACTAATGTTTGAGAGGGAAAACTCTCACGCATGCGCAAGAGTTACTAACCTTAGGCCTTGAGGCACCGTATGCCTGGCATATGCTGGCCTGAGCTGTTGCTGCTAATGCTTTTGCTTAAAGAAAGAGAATTTAACATGGGATAAAGTAGAACTGGGTGGTGAATAATGACAATTACATATTTAAGAAAGTAACATTTGTTTATGATTCCTTTAGTAATAGTGTACGTTTGGGCCTAATATGATAGGCCAATGAAAAAGATGGCGGCGAAGATGGACGCGAGTTAGAACATGCACAGTGTGATAAGGATGTGACCCGCTGACCGTATTGCTGACAGGCTGCCATGAGCCAAGGACAAGAAGCCGTGTGAACCATCCTCTTGACTACAGAACTGTATTCAAAGCATTATGAATTTAAACATCTAATGGATGTGAAATTGAACTAAAATAAACTAATGAATGAGCTAAAGGGGAAAAGCTTGTTAGGCAATAAGGTTTCTTAAAGAAACAAATATGCCAGCATGAGGTGATGACAACTCCCCTGCCCAATCACAGTCCCTGATCCAATGATATTTGCAACTTGTGAGGGAGGTACATGCAGAAATGAAGAATATAACTAAGGTGACTAAAAAGAATAATGAGGATATTGTAAGCTGATGTTGGATACTGATGCTGAGTGTGTTGTAGGCAAGAGCTGCTTCTGAAAAAAGAGAACAGACTGGGAAGATTCATTCCTGAAAGACAGCCTGATTAGATTGAAGATTCCGGAAGAATATCGAGGGGGGAGAGAGTGGAAGAAAGGGATGCGTCCCTGTGAGTCGTGTCTATAGAGAGGTTTAGTAAGTATTACCCTGTCCTGATCCTATCCTTTGGTCTTTCTCTCCTGAAATTCTTAATCAGGAGACCTCCACCAGTCCTTTGGCCAGGGGGTTGGTTTTCCTGCTTCATCACTGGGCAATTATTATTCTGTCCTTGAATTTGCATAGTTTTTGGAAATGTATGATTTATTATGCCTTTTGTCTCTTCATCCATCCACTCCTAATGCATTGAATTGTTGAATGGGTCTGTGAATTGAATGTATTGTTAAATACATTTTTTCTCTCCTATGAAAATTGATGGAGTATGCACTGTGAATTTTTACTAATGAGCGTTCATTCATGACTGAGATTTAGATAAAATTCATTGAATCTTACCTAAAGACTGTGGTTATTTGATAAGTTAGTTAGTTAATCGTTTATATCACCATCAAATACTGGTCCATTGACCAAAGGAAGAGTATTGATCTGTGAAGATTAGTTGGACATTGACTAATCAAGATCAAAGGGAACATAATACTTGACCCCCAGCGAAACAGCCAGCGAAACGTGAATGTGTATATGGGCCCATTTGAATTTCTTGTTTATTGCGAAGTGTTAATCCCTGGCTTTCCGCTGGGTCACAGTAAGTGTGTCTGCTGGCAGTGTGTGTTCGCAAATAGCACACCCTGGTAGAGTATAGAAAAGCATCAGTGCTGAACAGTACCTGCACATTGAATATGTGTGCTGAGTGCATAAGTACTTGAATTAGTACAATGCGTGGAGGTAACTTTGCTGGAAAGTGCGTGTACAGTGAATGTACACTGAGTAAGTGCGCCTGCGATATTTGATATTTATTGATTTGTATAGCGCTGAATCACCCATGAAGGTATCTCGGCGCTGAGGACAGTGAGGAACATCAGAGCCATGGGGTGCATTAGAAGAGGTGGGTTTTTAGCATCTTTCTAAATTGGGCCAGATTGAGTCCCGAGCGTAACTGTGAAGGCAAGTTATTCCAAAATAGGGGAGCAAGATAGGAGAATGCCTTGCCACCGCTACGTGTCTTTTTGATTCTGGGAATGGTGAGCAAATGCTCAGTGCTGGACCTGAGAATTCGTGCAGGGGTATAGGAGGAGAGCCTGTTAGCGAGATACAAGGGGTCCTTGCCATTACGGGCTTTGCAAATAATACAGCCTATTTTGAATTTTACCCTTTTCTTTATGGTGAGCCAGTGGAGTTGGTTGAGGAGGGGTGCAGAGGGGGTTCTTGATGGAGTATTAGTAGTGATGGTACAATACATGGAGGACCATGGGTAACATAAAACTTCAAAGACTCGGACTCTAAATTACATTTTGGAGTTAGTAAATGAACTATAAGATGTAAAGGATGAGACCTCAAATGTTATAAATAGCCAAGTGGCCACAAAGGCTGTGTAAGAACTGGAAGCTGTGCAAGACTTCTGCCTGTGACATGAACTATGGGCCAAGGCTACATAGTTTTCCTGGTGGGTGAGGGGACATCCCCAAGGAAAAACTAAGGTCACTTGCCCTGGAGCCTTGAGCATATGTGCCTGCCTGCTTTGTCAGACCAGTGGGCCCTTTGATGAAGAGAGGAGTGGTGGAGGGATCTAGGTCTAGTGGGGAGCCCTACAGAGAGGACTCCCTGGGCGGGTGTGAGGAGAACGGCTGTCACCGATTGAGTTGTCACCCTGTGTATGAACAGTTCAATGACTCCTGTATGCCAAGAGAGGGCTACCGTCATCTCAGGAATATGCAGAGTACCATGCAGGAAGCATGAGGCCCACACTATAATACTGCATGACCCTGTATGCCGATGGGGGCCTAAGTTGAACTTTTTTGGGCCAGGAGTTTAAGACTTGTGTCCAACAAGTTCAGCAACTCCGTATGCCAGAGGGGACCAGGGTAGTGAGGGCAATCACACAGGAAGGGTCTGTGTCCAATTTTCAGTAACTCGGCATCCCCATATGCAAGAAGGGACTGGCAGGACTCCTGTGGCCAAGTGCTTGGACCGTGACCCAGACAAGGAGATCACTGCTGTGACCAATGGGACAGGCCTGCAAATGCACCTGACCGCTTCCCAAAGGATTGTCAAAGACATTGCACCCTCTGTGGAGCTCCAGGTGGGAGTTTAGAATCCCTTCTATTTTAGAGAAAGAGTGACTCATCCTGTGTTCGCTGAGCGGAAACAGCTCCAATTGCTGGGCAAGCCAGCAGTGGTTCTCAGAGGAGAAAGCCTGTTGCCGTGTGAACTGTGCATCGCGCATCTTCAATGAAAAACATCTGAACTCAAGAGAGCCCACCGTGAGGGCACTCGCTGCACCGCTGAACACTTTCTCACTGCAAGGAGTAGGTAAGATCCGAATTGGACCTGACAGACCCCAGGGGACTCACTGCTAACAGTGCTGCAGCAAAATAGGCGCTTTTGGCTAATAACTAAAGAGTCATAGGGAACTCTTGAGTATGGCCTACTACTATGCATTCCCTGAATGCGGCCACCAGTGAATTGGGAATAAACATAAACATATATCAAGGTAGAAGCTGGGAAAGGGATTTGCCTGTCAAATAGTAGAGCCCCGACATCAAGGGAAGCGTGTTACTGCCTATGAGTATTGTTATTCCTCTGCATGTGTGGAGTTATAAATAAAATACTTCTTTTTCATATAACAGCAAGTATTTGATTAGACATTGACTTATTGTTTGTACATTGCTGTTGTTGCGGGAACAAGCCCAGGGCATCGCACTCGGAACCAGCGCTTCGCCTCAATAACCGCCACAACCGAACCTCTGCA
Source organism: Lissotriton helveticus (assembly GCF_964261635.1). Classification (NCBI taxonomy): domain Eukaryota; kingdom Metazoa; phylum Chordata; class Amphibia; order Caudata; family Salamandridae; genus Lissotriton; species Lissotriton helveticus. The sequence goes on from NC_136063.1 coordinate 89,731,587, forward strand.
TTGCCGCAGACTGTGTGGAGAAACCAGGCGACTTGACTTTTTTATAACATCAACATTCTGAGTAAACAGTTAAAGAGTGCCCCCCAAAACCCTGCAAAAAGACTTGCAGGCAACTGCAGAGCTAATTAAACATAGAAACTTCAAGCCAGAGAACTTCTGTGTTGTTGCAAGTCAGACAAAGTCTTACTCAGAGAGGTTGTGTGAAAACCTGCCCTTCCTAGAACTTCCTGGACTAGAGATGTTTGTTTTTCCACACAAAACAGTCTTTATTTGTGTTCATGGATGGACAACACTGCCATAGCCAGGAGAAATTATTGGCAGAGTATCTAAGCAGTAAGCACACTCAGTACGTTAGTCAAATGTTTGTATGCCGTTGTGTTTGCAGCAGTGGGTCAATCTGTGCAGTACGAAGAGAATAGTGCTACGAAAAGCAGGCTCTGGTGTTCTGTCTCTCAGAAACGTCTGGATCTGTACAGCAGGTGGGTCTTCGTCTAGAAACTTTGATTGGGGTTTGCGTTTCAATCAATCAATCAATCAATCAATCAATCAATCAATAAGGTATTTGTAGAGTGCACTAGTCACCCGAGAGGGTCTCAAGGCGCTGAGATGAGAAAGGGAGTGCAGCTAGGTCTTGAGACGTCTTCTGAAGGTCAGCAGGTCCTGAGTCAGTCGCAGGTGGGTGGGGAGGGTGTTCCATGTCTTGGCAGTGAGGTAGGAGAATGATCTGGTGGTTGTCCTGTGGATGCGTGGAATGTTGGCGAGGGCGAGGTCAGCGCAGCAAAGCTGGCGGTTCGGGGTATAGAATGTGAGTTGTTTGTTGAGGTATGCTAGACCGGCATTGTGGAGAGCTTAGTGAGTGTGGGTGAGGAGTTTGACGGTGATCCTCTTGTTGACTGGGAGCCAGTGCAGGTCTTTCAGGTGAGCTGTGATGTGGGTGCGGCGGGGGATGTCGGGGATGAGGCATTGCAGAGGCGTCCTCTATGCGTTGTAGTCTTTTCTGGAGCTTGGCTGTGTTACCCGCGTAGAGGGAATTGCCGTAGTCCAGTCTGCTGCTGAAGAGGGCCTGGGTGACCATCCTTCAGGTTCCAGTGGGGATCCATCTGTAGATCTTGCGAAGCATGCGGAGGGTGTTGAAGAAAGAGGAGGAGACAGCATTGACTTGCTGGGGCATTGAGAGTGATGAGTCCAAGATGAAACCCAGGTGGTGGGTGTCGTTGCGGCTCCCAGTGCGGTTAGCCACCAGGAGTCATCCCAGGTAGAGGAGATGAAGCCAAGGATGAGGACCTCTGTCTTGTCCAAGTTAAATTTTCAGGCAACTGTTCTTCATCCATTTGGAGACGTTCTCCATTCCTTCATGGAGGTTGGTTTTGGCAGTGGCGGGGTCCTTGGTAAGAGAGAGGATCAGCTGGGTGTCGTTGGCATAAAAGATGATGTTGAGGTTGTGCGATCGGACGATGTTGGTGAGTGGTGCCATGTAGACGTTGAAGAGGGTTGATCCTTGGGGTACGCCGCAGGTGACCTTGGTGACTTCAGAACAGAATGGAGGGAGTCGGACCCTCTGGGTTTTGTCAGTGACAATGACAATGATTCTTTATTTGTGTGATTAATAAAAACCAATACAAAAGAACGATCAGTATAAAAAAGATAGTTAAAATTGAATAATATAATAATATATGTACACATCTTGTTCCTAAAACCACAGTTTGGTGTTTTTTTTTCTAAAATGCAATTAATATTAATCCTTTAAAGCCACCGGGCGAACTTTCAATGGGAGCCAGACTGCATGGAACCTTCATCCAGATGGATTCCATGTGGTATCAAGGTTGACCTGCCATTAGGGCTTGACGAGCGTGGTAGATGAACTAAGCAAAATTGGCCATGTGCTTCACTGTGTCCAGTACATATAACTGAAGGACGGCATCCTTTGCAGTCCACGTGCCCAGTTGGAGGAGAATGGGCCTTAGATGGATTCGGCGGACTGGCAACAGGGCGGGACAGCATAGTAAGATGTAAGCCAGTGATTCACGCTTATAGTGGCAGAGACGACACTCCGTGATCGCTGGTCTTACTTTCACAGTAGGGTACGGATACTTTAAAGGAAGCGGGTGTAGTCTGGCTGCGAAAATCCTTTGTAGGGCTTGCCTCCCAACCGGCTGTGTGAGATGTAATTTAAGGCCATTTGATGTGTGAAGAGAACTTTGGTTCTCATGGAAGCCTATAACTGTCAGAGCTTCGATGTCCAGTTTACAAGAGCATGTTCTTACTTGCTTTTTTATAGATGTTTTAATAGTGGTAGACTTAATTATATTAGGATCCCAGTTCTCTATGGCTAGATTCCGGAGGTCTTTGGCTCAGGCAAGACCAGTTGACCATGGATTACCCAGATTTTCAAAATATTTTGTTTATAACAGTCTTCATTGAATTCTCTAGTGTGACAGTGGTTAAATAAAAATATTTTGCCAGACTTGCCAATTCTTCCAAAGATTGTCGATTAAGGTTAAATTCCAATCGAATTAAAGTGTTCCTAGTGCATGCTGGAAGACAAAATAACTTTTTGTATGCAGAGCAGTGGATCTTTTCAAGGTCATGTGCAAATTTGCCTGGGTATGCCTGTATTGCATAATTAAGGGAAGGTAATAATTTTGCCTTCAAGACTCGTTGGATGGCGGTAGTTGTTGAACTTTCCAGAGTGGCATTACGTTTGCAGATGGCGTAGGTAACCATTTTTCCTTTCTGCTGGAGCTTGAGGCGGTGGGCCTGTGACCGGCCAGTTTCACTGAACCAGACTCTGATATAATTGTACGATTGTGTACTGTTCAACTCCATTTCATAAGCTTCTTTTCCGGATGGCATCCAAAGATCACTATCCTGGATTTCGTTGGGTTTGAACCAGCTTATTTTTAGTGTTATACTCTGAGAGTGCTGTTAAAGATTTTTGAAAGCCGACTTTGGTGTGATCCAAGAGGACCAGGTTGTCAGCGTATTGTATCAACTAGATCCTAATTCCCCCAATCCTGGGAGTCGCTAAAGTTGCTCCGTGCAGTGCACTACCCAGGTTTGCTTTGTAAAGATTAAAGAGCAATGGGGCAAGGACACAGCCCTGCTTTAACCCGTGATCTGTGAGGATTTTTGCTGTAGCATATTCGCACTAGTGTTTAACTCGTACCCAGGTTTCCATATATAACAATCTAATAGCTTGTAACAGTTTTGGGCAGATGTTCCAACAGGCTAATTTCTTCAATAGGATGTTATGATCTACCCCATCGAATGCTGCTGTGTAATCAATAAAGCAAGCAAAGAGGGGTTGATTTCCCTGAGCCGTTGTTTGGTGTACTAAGTATGATAGGGCAATGATATTGTCTAAGGTGGAGCCTCCTGAATGGAACCCGGTCTGATAGAAAGGTAGCAGATTTCCTTGCTGACCCAGTCTGCTAGTTCCGTCAGGAGAGTGCTGGCATAAGCCTTGCCCTCGATATCCAATAAGGTGATCATACAATAGTTCCTGGGGTCCGTGCTCTGCCTTTTTTTGTAAATTGGGTGTAGTAAAGATCCCCTTCAGGAATCTGGGAAATCGTCCAAAAAACTGCACTCAGCATACAACTGTCCCAAATTCTCAGCCCAGAAATTGATGTCCTCTCTAAAGAGGGAGCCAGGCAGACCATTAGGTCCAGGAGCTCCATCATGGTGTATTTTTTCAGAATAGTTCGTATTGTTCGTTCTTCTGAGAGGGTGGGGACGGCCACTAGATCCATAGTTTCAATTGTTTTTTTACTTGGATCTTCCCTGAGGGTTTTTATTTCTGTTGGTTTTGTCTTCAGGCCGTCGGTGTGGAGGGCTTTGACATGGGCTGTCCAGGTGCTAGAGTCAAGCGTATTCTCTGTTAGAGGTCCCATGGATTACCTTATTTACGTAATGCCAGAATTCTTGGGATTTACTAGGTGCATGCAGCTCAAAAATCTTCAGCAATTTTTCCTCTGTAAGTTCACGTTTTACTTGCCAGACTAATATTGAATTGCTCTTGGCCATTAGTTTTATTTCTTTTTTGCAGACCCTGATCTAGTTACTCGATAGGCCCTGCGTTTGGAATCCATTTGTCTGGAGCGTTTCTTAATTGCTGGTTGATATCACAATTTGTAAGCAGAATCAACATGGGCTCTTTAAGTGTCGCTCCCCCGAAGCTGATGTGCTAAGTCATAAGCGAGTGAGCCCCATTTCCCTATTCGTCCCTTGTCTTTATGACCAATCTGCCCGCCTTCCCATGTTAGTTTTCAAGAGGCGAACTTATGGCTTGGGAGCGGGCCCCATTTGATTCTTCTAAGGAGTCTATATGACGCTTCCCCCTTTGTGGCTCCAATACATCAAAGAGTATAATGTTTTTTCGCAGTGATGGACACTAAGGTAAGGGCGGCATGGTCACTTTTGATCCGGGGTTGGACTGCGTAATTTAACACGTGTTTTTGAAGGCTCTCACTTAGTAAGATGTAGTCTATTGTTGTCTGGTTGTTGTAGGTGGGTACTATCAGTGCTGTTGGGTTGCCTTTTTTGGTTAAGAAGTGTGTTGTTACTAATTTATATGCCTGCATTAGGGCATTGAATCTTCCGGTGCTCCCATTGCGGTGATTTTCAAGTGTCTTTTGCCCTATGTTGTGCATGTTAAAATCACCGAGAATAATGGAATCCATACCTTCATACTGTAATAGAAGAGTTTCAATCTCGTTTATCAGCTGATTGAGTTTGTCGTTTGAGCCCGGCCTGTGGCGATTAAAATAGACATTAATTAAGAGTATTGATGTAGGGCCATCTGTTGTCATCAAACCTTTCAAGTGGCCAGCCAAAAACATGTCTGATGAATTCTTTATGACTGAAAAATGTGCTTGATGTATATTGAGATGCCCGTTTTGTCAGTGAGGAAGGTGGTGATCCAGTCTAGGGCTTTGTCGCTGATCCCTGCGTCATGGAGGCGTGTGCGTAGGGTGTGGTGGCAGACGGTGTCGAAGGCGGCTGAGAGGTCCAGGAGGATGAGGGCCATAGTTGCGGCATTATCCAGCAGGGTTCTGATGTCGTCGGTGGCAGCGATGAGGGCGGTTTTGGTGCTGTGGTTGTTGCGGAAACCGCATTGGGACAGGTCCAGGGTGTTGTTCTCCTCGAGGAAGTAGGTCAGTTGCCTGTTGACAATCTTCTAGATGACTTTCCCCGGGAAAGGGAGCAGGGAGATGGGCCGGAAGTTCTTGAGATCCTTTGGGTCCACCTGGGTTTCTTGAGTAGTGCATTGATCTCGGCATGCTTCCAGCTTTCTGGGAAGGTGGCAGTCTTAAAGGAGCTGTTGATGGTCTTCAGGAGTTCAGTGTGATTATGGAGCTCACTTTGATGAAGATGTGATGAGGAAAGGGGTCAGATGATGAGCCGGAGTGAATTGGGTTCATGATTTTGACGGTGTCGCCGTCGTCGTTTACATGGTTCCAGGAGAGCAGGAGGTTGGTATGGCTAGGGGGCGGTGAGTCTGCATGTCGGTGGTTGTCAGGAGTGTGAGAAGTTGGCCTGGTATATGATGCTCACTAGTTCTAGTGATTACCTTGTACCATGCCAAGCAACCCTTATGATGATTGGTTGTAAGTCTACCTTATAGACCAGCTATCCTAGTAGCGTGGACAAAGCAGTCTTAGGCTAAACTCTGTAAAGGCATGTGAAGCAAGCTGTTTTACCATACACAATCCCCTTGAATACCAAATGAAAGGACACCACACAGATATATATTGAAAATATATATATATATTTATTTACTACAAATATCCCCTAGACTCTTTATGAGCACAGAAGCAAATGCGTTAAAACAAAACACAGTTTAAATATATAAAAGTTGCACAATATGGATGAGCCATAGGGGCCACTTAAACCATATACTAAAATGGTGGTATAAGAACCACCAATTGGAAAGGAAATAGGCCTAGGGCCTGGGGAATCGCTGGAGCTGTTCGGGACTAACAGTGAAGAAGTCAGGAAAGGCCCGCGGGACTCGGGTGCAGCGCTTAAAGCATACGCATGCACCAATGCAATGTCAATGGTGCGTAAAAGTTATAAAGTTACTGTTTTAGGAACCTTCCGACTGACCTAGAAGGACAAAACTTTAGATCTAGGCACTAGAGGTGTGTACCAGTGTAGGAACACCGGCGTTGCTGAGTTACCTCACCCACAGGAAGCGGGTGCACAGGTGCCAAGTAGTGTCGGGTTTCGTCACGCAGGTCGATGGTGCCTGGAGATGAAGATGCTGCAGGCGGGTCGTCGAGGAGAGTTCCGGTGGATCCAAGGATGGATCTGAAGATGTGAAGACCTGAAAGCAGAGGGGACAATGTTCAAAGTCACTAGCCAGTGACTACCATGGAACCAGGATGGAACCAGGCGATGTTGGGTGCAAACAGGCAATGAGGTGCAGCTTGTCTCCGCAGCCACGTGGACACGAAGAGGTCGAGGACGTCCAGGAGTCGATCACGAGCTGTCCCACAAAGACTCTAGCTGATGGCGGTATCGGCAACTTGTTTGGAGCAAACAGGCCTTGGCTAAGGCAAGCCACGCAGGAAGTGAAGAAAGCTTATTTCTCGGACCAGCAAGGTCAGAGGGACTGCTCCTTTTTACAGGAGCGAGGCCCAGTCCGGAGCAACTAGACCAGTGGTTTAGATTGTAGATTTCATCGCCAAGATGGCCAATAGCCACGTGGCAAGTGACCGGGATGACGCGTCGAGTGGCAAAGTGCAAAAGGGCCCCACGCAGATCGTGGAGATGCTGGGGGGCTGATCTTTGGAGCAGATGCTGCTCAGTGGTGGGGCTTCGTAAATCCCAAAGCACAGCAGTGAGGGAGCCTCGGGGGCTGCGCAGTCAGCTTCTCGGGGGTCTTCCAAGATGGCCGGTCCCACGTCTCTCGATGCCTCCACGGGTCTCTTCTTTTCAGAGACTGTGGATCAGGCTGTGACATGTCTGGGAATCCAGGTCTTGATGGGCTCTGGGCTCGGGCACCGGCGGGAGGCGGCAGCAAAGCAGATGTCGAGTTGCTGGTTGGTGCCTGTATTCACAGGGTGGTCACTCCTTGGCCACAAGGGAGATTCTCTTCAGTCTTCTGTGCAGCAGAATGTCGAAGTCCAGTTTTCTTCTTAGTTTCAAGTCGAGTTCAGGATGATCTGAAGTCTTGGGACACAGCTCCTACTCTTATTCCAAATCTAGGGGCCGGATTACCTGCTAGGTCCCTCCTCTGGGTGGGACCAGGAAGGGGGGTGGCTACACCCCCTTCCTTTGTCCATCTCCACGCCAAGACTGGGGCTGGGAAGCCCCAGCACCGGTTTGGACTGGCTTATGCACAGGGACCCCTTGTGTGCCCCAGGCATGTCTCATTCTATTCAGCCCTGTCCTACCCAATACACAAAATCCTGTCTGGGGTGGTGCTAGCACCTCCCAAGGCAAGAATCCCTTTGTCCAAGCCTCCCTCGCTGGAAGGACTCCCAGCAGCAGGAGGTCAGACTTGTGTCTGTGGTGGCAGCATCCATTTTGTGATGCTGAGGCTCATGTTTAACTTTACCCGGGTTTCAGGTTATGTACATGTCGTGTCCCTTTAGAAGGGTGGAATGCTACCCCCGTTGCCAGGACTGGCGAGGGGGTAGTATTCCATTTCGTATGACACCTTACTCGACATGTTTTGATAAAGCCAAACCAATGATAGCATTTAACCGCGAGGTTCATAATGCACTTAAGAGTATATGGTATGGCAGTATCATGGAACAGCTAAAGGACGTGTTTCCGAAAGCTGCAGACAGGCTCAGCTCATGCTAGAGCACCATCTCACATATTTCCAAGCACTCTGCCTCCAGGATTGATGAGGCCTTCCAAAGGAGTGGCTGATAGGAACATATGTGTCCATTTTAAGTTAGATATAGACATACTATACCTAAGTAAGGGGTGGTTACACCGACTTACCCCAGCTGAGTGATCAGCCAGTTGTGTCAAATATGGAGGCCAGGCCAGGGGTGGCATAATACATGCTGCACCCCCTGGTAGACCTTGGAAACACCTATGCCCTGGGTACCTGGGTACACTGTTACAGGGGCCAATAAGGTGAACCACTTCCAATTCGTAATGCACCTGGTGTGCATTGGTATTAATTTAGAGAGAGAACCGCAGGCTGTGGGTCTGATTAGCAGGCCCACAGCCACATTAAGTCATAAACCAGTGAAGCAAAAAGCAAAAATTTGGGGGACCATAGGATAGCAGACCCTACTCTCCTACAAGGAGGGTCTGGGTGTTGAAGCTGTCGTGGATGTCTGCGATCTTGTTGTGAAAGAAGGTGGCTAGGGAGTTGCATAGGACTGGGGGATGTGTTTGGAGCAGGAGCTGGGGGTGGTGTGCATTGGTATTAATTTAGAGCATGGGTACTCACAAACTTTCTCTCGGGGGCCAAATTTACATTGTGGTTTGGGTCCGAGGGCCGCACCGGTGGGGCCGGGGTCAGTGGGGGAGGGGGCGGGGCTAGAGCAACAACAAAAAAACTGTGGCCATGAGGTTGAACACAGATCCCTGCAGAGGACGCCTTCGTCCACTGAGCCACCATACCCGGCATACACACATCTCTCTTTCTCTATCTCTTTCTCTCTCTCTCTCTCTGTGTCTTCCTCCCTCCATCCCTCTCTCTATCTCTGTCACACTCCCTTTATCTCTCTTTCTCTCTTTCTCTCTCTCTGTATCCCTCCCTCCATCCCTCTCTCTCCCTTTCTCCCTTTCTCCCTCTGTCTCACCCACTCTGACTCTCTCTCCCTCACTCTGACTGTCTCACTCCCTCTCTCTCTGTCTCCCTCTCTCTCCTTCCCTCTCTCCTCCCCTCTCCCTCACTACCCTTCCTCCTCCCCCTCCCTCACTCCCTTTCCCACTCTCCCTCTCTCCCCTTCCCTCTCTCCCTCCCTCACTCCCCTTCTCTCACTCCCTCCGTCACTCCCCTTCCCACTCTCCCTCTCTCCCCTTCCCTCCCCCCTCACTCCCCTTCCCTCTCTTTTTCCCGCACTCCCCTTCCCACTCTCCCTCTCTCCCTCTCCCCTTCCCTCTCTCCCTCCCTCACTCCCCTTCTCTCACTCCCTCAGTCACTCCCCTTCCCTCTCTCCCTCTCTCCCCTTCCCTCTATCCCTCTCTCCCCTTCCCTCTCTCCCTCCCTCACTCCTCTTCCCTCACTTCCTCCCCTTCCCACTCTCCCTCTCTCCCCTTCCCTCACACCCTCCGTCACTCCCCTTCCCTTACTCCCTCCCTCACTCCCTCCGTCACTCCCCTGCCATCTCTCCCTCTCTCCCCTTCCCACTCTCCCTCTCTCCCCTTCCCTCTCTCCCTCCCTCACTCCCCTTCCCTCATTCCCTCCGTCACTCCCCTTCCCTCTCTCCCTCCCTCACTCCCCTTCCCTTACTCCCTCCCTCCCTCCCCTTCCCCCGCTCCCCCTTCCCTCACTCCCCTTCCCTCACTCCCCTACCCCGCTCCCCTTCCCTCTGTCCCTCCCCACTCCCTGTCCCTCTCTCCCCCACTCCCCTTCTCTCTCTCCCTCCCCTTCACCACTCCCCTTCCCTCACTCCCTCCCTCACTCCCCTTTCCTTACTCCCTCACTCACTCACTCCCCTTCCCTCATTCCCTCACTCCCATTCCCCCACTCCCTCACTCCCTCACTTCTGCTTGCCTCCCTCACTCCCCTTTCCTCACTCCCTCACTTCTGCTTCCCTCCCCCGCCTCCCTCCCTCTGTCGATCTCCGCCCTCAGTCTGTCTCCCTTTCTCTGTCTCCGTTTCTCGGTCTCCCTCCCTCTCCCTCTCCCTCTGTCTCTGTCTCCCTCCCTCCCTTGACGTAAAGAGTTTCACTAACTTCAGAAAGCTCTTGCCCCATGAACTCCTATTCAATAGGACAAATTCTCAGCAGTGGCTAATCTTGATTCATTTCACTTTCTGGAAGTAGCATCTCTTACGTGCCCTCACTCCAGACAGAGTGCCACCAACCTTGTGAACCCTGAGGTGTTCCGAGACCCTTGCCACACTATGATGTATTATATTCTGATGCTAAAATCATTGCATGTCTCTCCAAAAGCAGCATAGACAAATGCTCTTCTTGGGCACTCCCAAGCAGGATGAAGCGCATGACCCCCACCACCATATCGGAAATTGCCCTTGACTCGATACTGAAGGAATTAGCTGCATTACATTTAGAGCAGTGCAACTCTGTGGTAAAATGTCACCTTGAGTAGACTGCTAACATGACTGTGTCTGCCAGGGCTTAGACAGCTTCCCGCTTCCAGCTGCACCCGAGCACTTCACACGTCTTTAGAAAGACCATTTGCATGTTAGTGGAGCTTTGTTGATTTCACCTCTTCTTAGGCCCCTGCAGCTCCGCTCTGTGGGCACCGGGTGATTAATTCCAGTGATAGGCAGAGCGGAGCTGCAGGGGCCTAAGAAGAGGTGAAATTCACAAAGCTCCACTAACATGCAAATTGTCTTTCTAAAGACGTGTGAAGTGCTCGGTTGTTGCTGTGTGTGTGTGAGAGACTCTGCTGCTCTGCCTATCACTGGAATGAATCTGCCGGCCCCCACAGAGCAGCAGAGTCTCTCTGAGTGTCGCTGCTGCACCCGGCAATGTTTGCAGACATTCTTTAATAAAAATATGTTCTTAAAACACGGGTACGATGTCTGCAAAGTCCGCAGGCCGCCAGGGCAGGCTTGCCGGGCCGCCACCGGCCCGCGGGCCGTACTATGAGTACCCCTGATTTAGAGAGAGAACAGCAGGCTGTGGGTCTGATTAGCAGGCCCACAGTCACATTAAGTCATAAACTAGTGAAGCAAAAAGCAAAAGTTTGGGGTGACCATAGGATAGCAGACCCTACTCTCCTACACAACCCCCACCCCCAAACACAGGGACATTAGACTAACCTTGACCAGTTGTGTCTTCATGTTCTCAGTGGAAGTACCTGGAGAGACCATCTGCATTACCATGGTCAGTCCCTGGGCGGTGCTCCACTGTAAAGTCCATCCCCTGTAGGGAAATGGACCACCTGAGCAGTTTGGGGTTTTCACCCTTCATCTGAGTAAGCCATAAGAGGGGCTTATGGTCGGTCTGAATCTTGAAGTGAGTGCCAAACAAGTATGGTCTCAACTTCTTCAGGGCCCACACCACAGCAAAGGCCTCCCTCTCAATGGCTGACCAACGTTTCTCTCTGGGGGTCAGCCTTCTGCTAATATAAGCAATGGGCTGGTCTTGACCATCTACATTAAGTTGTGAAAGCACAGCTCCCACTCCCAACTCAGAAACATCTGTTTGGACAATGAACTCTCTTGAGTAGTCAGGAATCTTCAGGATAGGTGCAGAGCACATGGCCTTCTTCAGGTCATCAAATGCCTTTTGACAGTTTACTGTCCACTGAACCTTTTTGGGCATCTTCTTTGATCTCAGATAATTAAGAGGAGTCACAATGGACCCATAGTTCTTAACAAACTTCCTGTAGTACCCAGTCAGGCCCAAGAAAGCTCTGACCTGAGTCTGGGTAGTTGGAGGGGACCAGTCCTTTATGGTCTGGATCTTACTCTCCAGTGGTTGAACTTGGCCTCCACCTACAAGGTGGCCCAAGTATACAACTTTACTCTGTCCTATCTGGCACTTTGTGGCCTTGATAGTGAGGCCTGCCTTTTGCAGAGCCTCTAGCACTTCCTTCAGGTGGACCAGGTGATCCTCCCAGGTGGAGCTGAAGATAGCAATATCATCCAGATATGCTGCGCAAAAGTCATCCAACCCAGTAAGGACTTGATTCACCAACCTTTGGAAGGTGGCAGGTGCCTTTTTCAAACCAAAGGGCATCACCACAAATTGGTAATGCCCACCTGGGGTAGAAAATGCAGTTTTGGCTTTAGACTCCTCAGCTAACCTGATTTGCCAATAGCCAGCTCTCAAGTCAAATGTGCTCAAATACTTGGCAGAAGCCAATTTGTCTATGAGCTCATCTGCCCTTGGAATAGGGTGTGCATCTGTCCGGGTGACAGCATTGAGTCCTCTGTAATCCACACAGAACCTCATCTCTCTCTTGCCATCTTTGGTGTGAGGTTTGGGGACCAGAACCACTGGGCTAGCCCAGGGGCTCTCTGAAGGCTCAATAACACCTAATTCCAGCATCTTTTGCACCTCAGTCTTTATACAGTCCCTGACATGGTCAGGTTGCCTGTACATCTTGTTTTCCACAGGAAGACTGTCACCAGTGTCCACCACATGGGTACACCAGTTAGTCTGACTGGGTGTCAATGAGAACATATGTCTATATGACTGCAAAACTTGTCTACAGTCATTTTGCTGATGTTCAGTGAGGCTGCCATCTAAGGCCGCACCATCAACTGAGCCATCTTCAGGGTTCTGAGTCAGTAGGTCTGGGAGAGGGTCACTCTCTTCCTCCTGCCCCTCATCTGTAGCCATGAGCAAGCCCATGTCTGCCCTGTCAACATATGCCTTCAATCTGTTAACATGGAGCACCCTGTGGGGGCTCCTGGGAGTTCCTAGGTCCACCAAGTAGGTAACGTCTCCCTTCCTTTCAATGATAGTATGGGGTCCAGACCATTTGTCTTGGAGTGCTGCTGGGGCCACTGGCTCCAGCACCCATACTTTCTGTCCAGGCTGGTACTCAGTCAAGACAGCCTTTTGGTCATGCCAAGCTTTCTGTAATTCTTGGCTGGCCTCAAGGTTTTTGGATGCCTTCTCCATATACTCAGCCATCCTGGAGCGAAGACCAAGTACATAGTCCACTATGTCTTGCTTAGGTTTTCTGAGAGGTAACTCCCATCCTTCCCTCACTAAACACAGGGGTCCTCTTACAGGGTGCCCGAACAACAATTCAAAGGGGCTGAAGCCAACCCCCTTTTGTGGGACCTCTCTGTAAGCAAACAGAAGGCAGGGTAGAAGGATATCCCATCTTCGCCTGAGCTTTTCAGGTAATCTTTTGATCATACCCTTTAGACTCTTGTTGAACCTTTCAACAAGCCCATTACATTGTGGATGATAAGGAGTGGTGAACTTGTAGTTGACACCACATTCCTTCCACATAGCTGTTAAGTATCCTTACATGAAGTTGGCATCTCTATCAGATACTGCCTCCTTGGGAAACCCCACACTGGAGAAAACTCCAAGTAAGGCCCTGGCCACAACAGGAGCTGTTGTGGTCCTAAGGGGAATTGCCTCTGGGTACCTGGTGGCATGGTCCACCACCACCAGTATGAATCTGTGCCCAGATGCTGTAGGGGGATCCATTGAACCTACAATATCAATCCCCACTCGTTGAAAGGGGACCCCCACCACAGGAAGTGGTATCAGGGGGGCCTTTGTTGTTCCACCTGCTTTGCCACTGGCTTGGCAGGTTACACAGGAGCGACAAAACTCCTTTGTATCTTCAGACATATGAGGCCAGTGAAAGTGAGGGACATGCCTGTCCCAAGTCTTATTCTGGCCTAGGTGTCCTGCTAAAGGAATATCATGGGCCAAGGTTAGAAGGAAGCCCCTAAATTGCAGAGATATAACCAACCTCCTGGTTTTACCAGGCTTGGGGTCTCTACCCTCTGAATAAAGGAGCCCATCATCCCAATACACTTTATGGGTACCTTGAGCATTCCCAGCAGCCTCAGCAGCAGCCTGCTGTCTGAGGGGTTCAAGCGAAGGACAGGTTAACTGAGCCTGCCCCAAGTCTGCCCTAGAAGGTCCCCCTGTCCCCAGAAACTCAACCTGATCAGGTTCAAGCTCTACAGGGACAGTTCCTTCAGGGGTCTCCAGATCATCTTCCTGTGAAGGCTGATCCTCACTTGTAGGCAGTTGGGAAGGCACAGCCTTTACCCTCCTGTTCTTCTTCTTGGAAGGTGCTTGGTCCATTGTTCCAGGATCCAAGTCCTGAGGTTCAGAGAGGCACTTTTTGGCCTGTGACCTGGTCACACCAAGGACATGTGATGATATCCCTAACATCTCTGCATGAGTCCTGTACTCAACTTCCGACCATAGAGAGCTCTCCAGGTCATTGCCCAACAAACATTCAACTGGGAGATCTGCACTAACCACAACTCTTTTTAGGCCAGTTACCCCGGAGGTATGACGTTACAACGCATACTTTTACAACACATACCATTACAACGCATAGTGCTTTTAGGCGCTGGATAGTGAATTGTTTAATTTACTATTCCAACTCCAGTCCCCGTGGATAGTAGGGAAGGTGTTGGATAGTACATTAAACCTATTCCCAATCCTAGAGCGCCCCCCAGCGCTATGCGTTGTAATGATTTGTGTTATAAAAGTTGCGTCGTAATGGTAGTGCGTTGTAAAAGTTTCGTTGTAAAGGATGTTTCCTGTTACCCCTCCCCAGGAGAAATTCACAATTGCCACACTATGTGTAGTAGTGACATTGCTGGCATTGCTCACCAGGTAATTGTGACCTGGTATGTATTGTACAGGGTCCACAAAGTTAGGTGTCACCATGGTGACACTGGCACATGTGTCCCTGTATGCTTGAGCCACTTTTTCATTAATCAAAGGCGTCTGCCTGTACTTGCCCAGATTACTGGGACTGACAGTAGTGGACAAATCTATGTCCACATCACAAATCAGACCTGCCTGTGTAGGGGTTCTGACTAGGCCAGACTCTCCCTCAGTTCCCAAGGTGATACCTACTACCCCCTTAGTTTGTGGACCAACACTGCTGACTGTACTATTGGGTGCAGGTGCCTTAGGGGCTGCAGTGTTGGGGGCTCCACCCTTTTTACACTCACCGGTCCAGTGAGAGGTGTTTTTACAATTACTACACCAGGGTTTTCTTTGACCTTCTTTCTTCTTCTTCTTGAAAGTTTGGGACCCACTCTCAGTATTAGTTTGGGGCCCTGTTGACGACTTCTGGTCTTTAGCTTTCTGCTCCCCACCCTTCTGGTCTGTTTTCTTTTGGTCACCACCCTGGTTCTGGTTCTGGTTCTTTTGCTTAACTCTGGTTCTAACCCATTTGTCTGCCCTCTTTCCCAATTCTTTGGGAGAGGTCAGATCTGAGTCAACCAAATGTTGATGCAACTGCTGGTTCTGACAATTATTTAAAATTTGTTCTCTCATAAGTAAATTGTACAATCCTTCCTAGTCTGTAACCTTACTTCCCAGCAACCAGCCCTCCAGAGCCTTAGTGGCACATTCAACAAATTCAGACCAGTCCTGAGTCTGTGTCTTCTGGGTCTCTCTGAACATTAACCTGTACTGTTCAGTGGTTAAGCCTAACCCATCTATCAGAGCACTCTTCAGGACCAGGTAGTTTCTAGAATCCCCATCACTAACTGTGAGGAGTCTGTCTCAGCATCTACCTTCAAAGGAGAGCCACAAGATTGCTGCCCACTGCTCCTGAGGGATCTGCTGTACTCTGCAGGCTCTCTCAAGGGCAGTCATCCATTTGTGGATGTCATCCCCAGCTTTGTAGGGGGGCACAATCTTACTCAGGTTTCTATTGTCATAGGACCTGTCTTTATCCTTAGGGATAGTGCTGCCACCAGTGGATCCTAATCCACTCTCTCTAGGCTGTCTTGCTTTAGCAAGTTTCTCTTGGATCAGGGCTACTTCCAGCTCTCTCTTCTGGATCCTAAGCTCAGCCTCTCTCATGTTAGCCTCATGTTCCCTTCTCTGAGGGCTAGTCATCCCCCTTCTGGAGTGACCATGAGAACCTCTAGAAGCATGGGAAGTGTCAGATTCACCCGAGTGATTCCTTCTCCTCCTAGACTCCTGGTTAAGTCCACTTGGGGGTCTGAGTGGGTTGGACCCTGACTCAGTCCCAAATTGGCTTAAATTAGCCTGGCTAAGTCTCCTGACTGGCACCTGACTAAGTCTCTCATCATCAGAATCACTTTCTTCTTCCTCCTCTTCCTCCTCCTCATCCTCAGGATGAGTATCTCCAGTGTTCTGGTTTTCCTCATCTATCTGGACAACAGGCACAGGGGTGTCAGTATTATCATCTTCAGTGGGAGAGCCTCCTTCAACATTACCTGTGGGGTCTGCTTTAGAGGTCTTTAGAGCTTCAGACTGGGCTAAAAGCTCTCTGAGGTGTGCTGTGGTAGGGGCTGGACCCGTCTTGAGACCTCTTAAGGTACACAGCTGCCTCATTTCTTTAAAGTTTAACATAGCAAATTTGGATGGTGCCTTAGGAGGGTCACTCTCAACAGGGACAGGTCCAGTGAACCCCTCTGCTCCAGACATTGCTCTAGTGTGGGTGGATATGTTGCAATCTACCTACACTGGTGTTTACTTACTAAACCTATCTAGTAGTTGTAGTCAGGGTGTGCTATTCCCTATCCTCTACAACAACTAAGTTCAGTAGAACTTAAGTATACTAGACTTGTTTTATATGTACCTAACAGGTACCTGTATGATCTTTCAAATGATACTCTCAAAGATTGTAATGGTAAAACAACAGCAAGCTCAAATCCCAACCGCTGTTCACCAATGTGAGAAGTTGGCCTGGTATATGATGCTCACTAGTTCTAGTGATCACCTTGTACCATGCCAAGCAACCCTTATGATGATTGGTTGTAAGTCAACCTTATAGACCAGCTATCCTAGTAGAGTGGACAAAGCAGTCTAAGGCTAAACTCTGTAAAGGCATGTGAAGCAAGCTGTTTTACCATACACAATCCCCTTGAATACCAAATGAAAGGACACCACACAGATATATATTAAAAATATATATATATTTATTTACTACAAATATCCCCTATACTCTTTATGAGCATAGAAGCAAATGCGTTAAAACAAAACACAGTTTAAATATACAAAAGTTGCACAATATGGATGAGCCCTAGGGGCCACTTAAACCATATACCAAAATAGTGGTATAAGAACCACCAATTGGAAAGGAAATAGGCCTTTCGGGACTAACAGTGAAGAAGTCGGGAAAGGCCCGCGGGACTCGGGTGCAGCGCTTAAAGCATACGCATGCACCAATGCAATGTCAATGGTGCATAAAAGTTATAAAGTTACTGTTTTAGGAACCTTCCGACTGACCTAGAAGGACACAACTTTAGATCTAGGCACTAGAGGTGTGTACCAGTGTAGGAACACCGGCATTGCTGAGTTACCTCACCCACAGGAAGCGGGTGCACAGGTGCCAAGTAGTGTCGGGTTTCGTCACGCAGGTCGATGGTGCCTGGAGATGAAAATGCTGCAGGCGGGTCGTCGAGGAGAGTTCCGGTGGATCCAAGGATGGATCTGAAGATGTGAAGACCTGAAAGCAGAGGGGACAATGTTCAAAGTCACTAGCCAGTGACTACCGTGGAACCAGGATGGAACCAGGCGATGTTGGATGCAAACAGGCGATGAGGTGCAGCTTGTCTCCGCAGCCACGTGGACACGAAGAGGTCAAGGATGTCCAGGAGTCAATCACGAGCTGTGCTCAAAGGTTCTAGCTGATGGCGGTGTCGGCAACTTGATTGGAGCAAACAGGCCTTGGCTAAGGCAAGCCACGCAGGAAATGAAGAAAGCTTATTTCTCGGACCAGCAAGGTCAGAGGGGCTGCTCCTTTTTACAGGAGCGAGGGCCAGTCTGGAGCAACCAGACCAGTGGTTTAGGTTGTAGATTTTGTCGCCAAGATGGCCACTAGCCACATGGCAAGTGACCGGGATGATGCGTCAAGTGGCAAAGTGCAAAAGGGCCCCACGCAGATCGTGAAGATGCTGGGGGGCTGATCTTTAATGCAGATGCTGCTCGGTGGTGGGGCTTTTCAAACCCTAAAGCACAGCCGTGAGGGAGCCTCGGGGGCTGCGCAGTCAGCTTCTTGGGGGTCTTCCAAGTCGGCCGGCCCCACGTCTCTCGATGCCTCCATGGGTCTCTTCTTTTCAGGGACTGTGGATCGGGCTGTGAGATGTCTGGGAATCCAGGTCTTGTTGGGCTCTGGGCTCGGGCTCCGGCGGGAGGCAAAGCAGACGTCCAGTTGCTGGTTGGTGCCTGTATTTACAGGGTGGTCACTCCTTGGCCACAAGGGAGATTCTCTTCAGTCTTCTGTGCAGCAGAATGTCGAAGTCCAGTTTTCTTCTTAGTTTCAAGTCGAGTTCAGGAGGATCTGAAGTCTTGGGACACAGCTCCTACTCTTATTCCAAATCTAGGGGCCGGATTACCTGCTAGGTCCCTCCTCTGGGTGGGACCAGGAAGGGGGGTGGCTACACCCCCTTTCCTTTGTCCATCTCCGCGCCAAGACTGGGGCTGGGAAGCCCCAGCACCGGTTTCGACTGGCTTATGCACAGGGACCCCTTGTGTGCCCCAGGCATGTCTCATTCTATTCAGCCCTGTCCTACCCAATACACAAAATCCTGTCTGGGGTGGTGCTAGCACCTCCCAAGGCAGGAATCCCTTTATCCAAGCCTCCCTCGCTGGAAGGACTCCCAGCAGCAGGAGGTCAGACTTGTGTCTGTGGTGGCAGCATCCATTTTGTGATGCTGAGGCTCATGTTTAACTTTACCCAGGTTTCAGGTTATGTACATGTCATGTCCCTCTAGAAGGGTGGAATGCTACCCCCGTTGCCAGGACTGGCAAGGGGGTAGTATTCCATTTTGTATGACACCTTACTCGACATGTTTTGATAAAGCCAAACCAAAGATAGCATTTAACCGCGAGGTTCATAATGCACTTAAGAGTATATGGTATGGCAGTATCATGGAACAGCTAAAGGACGTGGTTCCGAAAGCTGCAGACAGGCTCAGCTCATGCTAGAGCACCATCTCACATATTTCCAAGCACTCTGCCTCCAGGATTGATGAGGCCTTCCATAGGAGTGGCTGATAGGAACATATGTGTCCATTTTAAGTTAGATATAGACATACTATACCTAAGTAAGGGGTGATTACACTGACTTACCCCAGCTGAGTGATCAGCCAGTTGTGTCAAATATGGAGGCCAGGCCAGGGGTGGCATAATACATGCTGCAGCCCCTGGTAGGCCTTGGAAACAACTTTGCCCTGGGTACCTGGGTACACTGTTATAGGGGCCAATAAGGTGAACCACTTCCAATTCGTAATGCACCTGGTGTGCATTGGTATTAATTTAGAGAGAGAACAGCAGGCTGTGGGTCTGATTAGCAGGCCCACAGCCACATTAAGTCATAAACCAGTGAAGCAAAAAGCAAAAATTTGGGGGACCATAGGATAGCAGACCCTACTCTCCTACAAGGAGGGTCTGGGTGTTGAAGCTGTCGTGGATGTCTGCGATCTTGTTGTGAAAGAAGGTGGCTAGGGAGTTGCATAGGACTGGGGGATGTGTTTGGAGCAGGAGCTGGGGGTGGAGAGTTCTTTCAGGATGTTGAAGAGCTCTTTGCTGTTGTGCGCGTTGTGGTCAATGCGTTCCTTGAAGGTGGTGCTTGCGGCTGGCATTCTTGTAGGCTGCATGGTCTGTTTGTGGCGACACTTTTTCTTGAGTCATCGGCATGTCCACTTGAATTCCTGGATGTCGGTAGTGAACCAGAAGGCCTTTCTCTCGGTGTGTCTGTTTGAGGGTTTCTTGATCAGGGCGAGAGTGTTGGCACAGTTCTTGATCCATTGCCTGAGGTTGTGGGCAGCTGTGTCGGTGTAGGTGGTGTCGGTTGGTGGGTCTCCGGTGAGGGTGGTGATTAGTTGGTCTTCAGTGACCTTGTTCCGGCTGCGATGTGGGATTCGTTGCGGGTGGTGTTACGTGGTGGGTTTCTTGAAGGTGAAGTGGATGCAACGGTGATTGGTCCAGTGGAGTTCAGTGGTGTGGCTGAAGGTGACGTGGTTGCTGGAGGAAAAGATGGGGTCAAGCATGTGTCTGGTGGAGTGGGTGGAAGTCGTGATGAGCTGCTTGAGTCCTAGGTTGGCGAGGTTTTCGAGCAGGGTGGTGGAGTTGCTGTTGTTGGCGTTCTCGAGGTGGAAGTTCAGGTCTCCGAGGAGGATGTAGTCTGTGAAAGCAAGGAAGAGCATGCTGATGATGTCAGAGATGGAGTCGCAGAACTGTGGTCAGAGGCCAGGGGTTTATAGGTGAGGGTTCATCTGAGGGTGTTGTTGGAGTCGGTGTGGATCTGGAAGTGCAGGTGCATGGGTGCGCTGGAGGTGTCTTCGGTGCTGGTCGAGTTTCTGAGGGTATTCCTGTGGACAATGGCGATTCCTCCTCCTGGTCTGTTTGTGCGGTCCCTTCGGGTGATCTTGTATCCGTCCGGGATGGCTATGGCAAGGTCGGGTGCGGAGGAGGGGTTCATCCAGGTCTCTGTTTGGAGAGGCTGTGTCTGCTAGGTCCCAGAGTTTGATGGCGAACTTGTGGACAGAGCGGGTGTTGAGTAGTATGCATATGAGATGGTTGCGTCCTACCCTGGTGCGTGGGGTGGGTGGGGCAGGACGTGCAGTGTTCGGTGGCTGTTAAAGCTGGAGCTTCGGCAGGAGAAGGATCCCTGGGTGAGCTTCGGGGAAGCCTGGAAACAGTTGGACGAATGACTGGCGTTGAGATCGTGGAGGAAGTTGGTGTCGTAGCAGCATCGGGTGTGATGGCTCTCACAGGGGCCAGGGGGTCTGGCACTGGGCGCAGTGCAGGCACGGACGGGCACAGATAGGCTTGCTTTAGGCGCGCCTTTGGCACGCGAGCAGTGCGACCGTGCAGCAGCCGCCATATGTTGGAGAGGGAGGTGGGAGCAGAGGCAGAGCAGTGGGAGCGGCTGAGTCAGTAGGGTGGGGCCACAGGGGCAGTAGCTGCAGGAGCAGAGGGGATAAGCAAACAGCAACTATGGGCAGTACAGCGAGGAAGAACCCCACTAGGGAGTCAAAATAAGGATAAAAAGGACGAAAATAACAATAAAAATTAGCAAAGTGGAACACTGGAAAAATACTGGAAGTCCCTACAGAGACCCTGTGGCGCAGGGACGGCTGCTGGCTCGAACCCTGCTCAGGTTAAGGGCTCAGCTGAGGTCAAGGATTCACATTTCTGCACTTTGTCTTGTTATCTTGAAGAGAGCCTCTTACATCTTCACATGATCACTGTCCGACCAGTTGTCAAGAGGTATGGGTCGTGCACATGCCCTTCCATGGTCTTGTCGAGTCCAGTGCACTCCAAAAATGCCAGTGACAGCACTCACTGCTACCAAGCAGGATCCGGGCTTCATCTGCCAGTAGTTCCCAAACTGTGCGCTGCTGCACACCGGTGCGCCACCAAACTCAGCCAGAGGCGCCGGGGTCACAACACACTGTCAATGCTGCACATATCGTTCAGCATTGAAGCTTTGAAGATCATTTGAACTGCAGTTCCTATAATGTTCACTAGATGCCAGCAGGAGCACACCAGATTGTGTCTCTAGTGACATCATTGTGAGTGCTGAGGGACAAGTTTCACTTATGCATGTTTCCCCTTTTATAAGCCACCTCGTCCAGACAAAAGGTGCAGTTTTTCACAAGAATGGTGCACCCACCCTACACACTCAAGGTGACACCGTTTTGTTTTCACTGACTCCCTCAGTTTTGCCAGAATACTGCTATTTTACATCAGGACTCTATTTTGAAGTAGTGAAACATGCTGTTGTTAACACATTTTTCTACATTCAGTCCTGGGTTCGTAACAGTCAGTCTGGCCTTTAAATTACCATTATTTTTCAGGCTTACCCTTGTTACAAATTGTGTGATATAATTTTGATTCCAGAATGTATGCAGTAGGGATTCACATGTGTCCTCTCTCAGTGTCTGGTGGTTAACATAAACAACAAGCTGTCTGGAGTGCATTTGGCATTTTAATGTATTCTCTCTTCCCTTCACTGTGAACTGATGCTTCATTACCCAACGTTATATCCCTGCAAGAAGGCTGATGAATGAGCATTACAGTGCTGTTACTCACAGTTAGTGGTTGATATGGGCCTCAGGTGTGGCCCATTCCATGGGTTGTGGTGAGCAGAAGCAAAATGTGAATGACACCACATTAGACTAATAATAATGGATGAACAGGGCTGACAGAAAGCCCCTGAAAGTATTTATATCAGGCGCACAATGCTCACAGGGCTCAAAAGGCTTCAGCCCCAGTTCTGTGTGTCAGCCTGAGACAGCTTCCCAGTCTGGAGTCCATTTTATTTCAGCCGCACCCTAGTACTTCACAGGTCTTTAAAAGATCATTTACTTGTTAACGAGGCTTTTTTGTTTTTTTTCACCCCTTCTTAGAGCCCCTGCAGCGACTCTGCCTATTGCTGGGAAGAATTAGCACCACCCCTGAGATTTTCATTACCCCCCACCCCGCCCAAAATGTGGCTTTTGTACCGCCTCTGATCTATGATACATATATATATATATATATATATATATATATATATATATATATATATATATATATATATATATATATATATATATATATATATATCGCGAACAAGGGAGCGTGACTCCCGAAACGCGTCGTTGTGAAATATCATTTTTTATTAAATAAAAAAGGACTTCTTTCAACCTACCTTGGAGTGCCGGATGATTTGCTGTTGCAATTGGGGGAGATCTCATAAACAATATATATATAAATATATAAATCAATATATATGTGAAAGTACGACCTAAAATGTTGCTGGTGGTGACAAATTAAACGATGCTGTTTCTCCTCATCCAGGAGACACGTCCAGTGCACTGTCGCATCAGAGACACCTCTTGATCGAGAATGCGACCACAAAGCAGAGACTCATTTAGCCATACAACAGCTCTTTTTATGCGGGTTTATCTAGCGCAAATTCAACGCTTCTACCGCCCAAAAAAGTTATGTAATGAGGAGATGTGGCCAACGACCAAGGGATCGCGGATTGAAAAAGTTTGGGAACCACTGTATATTGTGATGAGTGGATACAACTCGGTATGAATGGTACACTTCAGGAAGGAACTGAGAACCACGCTTTACCTCCAAGCCTTCCCTGAGCATGGACTCTAGGACCTGCCCGGATCCTCGTCCAGGTCTCTCCCGCACTAGTTTTCTTCAAGCTATTGTCAGGACTTTTGTTCTTCTTTCGCCAACGTCTGGTTCTGGAATGTTCCGGTTGGACCGTGAAGTGAACCTGACCCCTCTTACATCACTGCCTTCAGCACAGATGTATGGATAGTCTTCGCTACCTCATGCAGGCAACATGGGTCACTGTTAGAATCGGGGGTCTCTGGTTGGCACAGGTAGGTACTTGTGACAAGCAGGGACCCTCTCCTCTAGTCAGGGCAAGGGAATTACCCTCTCAAAATAACCCCTGCTCACCCTCTAGGTTGCATGGCGTGAACAGTCAAGGCTTATTTCAGAGGCGATGTAAGTTAAGCAGTTGTGACCACATACAGTAACCCAGTGACAACACTACAAATGGACACCACACAAGGTTTTATATCAAAAATACGTATACTTTATATAGAGTTACCACAAGACCAATAAACAACAAAAAGAATCCACAGTACTATTAAACTTCAAGAGTTCTGGTTAAAAAGGTGTAAATCAAAGTTCTATGCGAGTCGGTAGCCTCGTCTGGCTACAGCGTGCTGAAAGAACAGAGTCTAACAAATCCAGTGGACAGCGGCGGTCCGGGCCCACTGAAATGTTGACAGCCTCAAACACAGTACCTTTTCCTTGGGGCAGCTGGCATGGATGTGCGAGCCGGTTCCGTGGATCGTCGCAGTGTACAAAAAGAAAGCGTTGCAGGTCACGGTATCCCTTCCGTCCCAGTGCAGGCTACGGCTCGTTGACGACATCGGTGAGCTCAGAGCTTGCGTTGTTCGGGACGAATGTTGCTCGTTGCGGTGCTTCCAGCTTTACGGTGCGGCGTTCGAGCCAGCGTTCGGGAGCTCGTGTCGATCAATTCGGACAGCGGTGCAAGTCGGGCAGTGCGCCCCAAAGCCTGCGAGGTGGTCACAGGACTCAAAGTCAGCAGCAGTGACCGCGGCAGTCAGACCAGTTCGATTCGGTGTAGCGAGGCATTGCATGTTGCGGTGTCCTTCCAGTCGCGGTGCAGGCTACGGCTCGTTGACTGCGTCGGTGAGCGCAGAGCTTGCGTTGTTCGAGGTGGACGTTGCTCAGTGCGGTGCCAACAGGACATCGGGCTGGTCGTGAAAGTCGGTCACAGCTCCCTACCTCTGTAGCCACTTGTTTCCAGCAGCAATTTACAAAGGCGGGTGAAGTCCACTGGTCCTGGGACTTCGGTCAGGGAGCAAGCTCTCTGCCAAGCCCTTGGAGATCTTTTGCACAAGTTGAAAATAAAGGTAAAGTCCACAAAGTCTTTCCTCCTCTCTAGGCAGTTCAGGCAACCACTGCAGGCCAATCCCCCAAGCAGCACTTCAGTTTGGGAATAGTCTCTCCTCAGTTTCTTCAGGTTCCTTCTCCTCAGCAGAGGTTTTGTCTTGTCAGTTCCAGGAGTGATCTAATTTCAAGGGGTCAGGGTCCCAATACTTATACCCCAAAATCCATTGTTCTCTGAGGGTACTGGGGCCTGTGCCCAGTTCGAGACAGTTCTAAAGCACTCTGTTTACCAGGCTTCTCCTTTCCTTTCACAGCACAGGGCAGGCACATCAGACACCCCACAGGAGGTGGAGTCAGCATTGTGGAAGGCAAGTACAGTCCAGGAGTACTTTGTTGACAGTCTTCCTTCTCTTCGTTCAGTGTGCAGGGCAGAGACATCAGACACACCACAGGGGGTGGAGCCAGCATTGTATAGGGAAGGCCCAGCCCTATTCAGGTCCCAGGTGCAACTCCTCCCTCCCATCTTAGATGCAGATCTCCCTATTCACCACTGGGCAGCCCCAGCCTGTCTCCGGTAATTCCCCAGTCCTGTCACACACAAACCCAGACAAGGAATACACAACCTATGGTTAGGCAAGCAAATACCTACTTTCTAAAAGTGGTATTTGCAAACACAGAATATTAAAATAAACTTTACTAAAAGATGTATTTTATTATTCTGAGTCCAAACTCAAATGTCTACTATGTTCTCTAGGTCTGCTGGGATCATAAACATGTAGCAACCCACTAGCCCATTCTAGCCTATGGAGAACAGGTAGCCTTGCAATAGTAAAGGGAAGGTTTAGGGACTGGCTGGTGGTGGCACTTGCCCAGTCAACATGATAGTACGAGACTGCACGCAGGCTCTGCAATGGCAGACCTTAGACACATTTTTCTGTGGGTGGCACAACCCGTGCTGCAAGCCCACTAGCAGCATTTGGATTTACACGCCCTGGGCACAATCAGTGCACTGTACTAGGGTCTGACAAGTAAACCAAATATCCAATCATGGAACCACTAATCAATACATCAATTTACAGTAGGGGGCACATGCACTGTGGCACTGGACAGCAGTGGCACAGTGCCCAAAGAATCTAACACCAGAAAAACATATGTGGCAACAGCGAAAATGGAAGGGAGACCCACGCCAATGGCACCAGGTCAAACAGCCACTCTGTGTGAAGCCCACCTTGAGGCTGACGGCCGTAACTCCTGCCACGCTCCCACCAGTGCAAAATTTCATGATCGATTTTGCATAACATGTCACTTTGCCTCTGTAGCAGACCTCTTCCCCAGGCTGAGGCTTACCAGAGGCCAATGCTTCTGTAAACCTGCATGGAAAGTCAACGTTCCATTCTGTAACAAAGGGTGTGGATGGCAATAGTGCGACAGGTGCAGCGGCACCGGGGCCCAGGGTCTGCACTGATGGCTGTTATCAGTACTAATCAGTTTATTGTTGGCCTGGGGCCCCAGGTCTCCTCACTCACCAAGTCATTCTCTGTACACACCAAGTGCCGCCGTGTCACATTTTAAAAATGCATTTCCTGTGTTGATGCCTCCCAACCGCGCCCTTCACTACGAGTCCATTATTAACTGAAATGGATTCAGCTAGTCTTAGTACCTGAGAGAATTTAAACGTAATTTAAAATTGTATATTTGCATGTATCACTGTGTCCATTTACATGAAGCTGCAGGCCAGTGCCAGATCCTGACAGCTGCTTATTTATTTGTAATGCATAACAGCTGCAAGGGGTCCAGCTTCTAGGCGCTGTGGTATCGGCATAGACCACAGCTCGGGAACAGGAAAGATGTTCTGAGATGGAGAACAGACTGGTGGTGCCCCTGGATGTTTTATTTCTCAAGCAGGGCAACTACTCTCCTGTCCTGAGCTGGTCCCTTCCATTGTTTATAGAGTGGTTCGAGCTTTGATTACGGTTGGGATTACTCGCCGATACCCTTTATTACGCCAAATCCAATCTTCCTCGTCACGGTCTGTACGATAGGAGCTCCAATCTCCAATGGGTATAGCTTCCATCTTTACTATATAACAATAATTAAAAAACCTGTTCCAATGTTTCTGAACCTCTGCCACCTCTCCTGTGGCCATGAAGGCGGCATTACCTCCTCGTGTGTCTTTGTTTTGGTAGCCTGGCACGGGAGCAGGGCCGGCTTTATGGCGGTGCGACCGGCGCTGCCCTGGTTTGGGGGGTGGTTTGGGGCACTGCCCTTCAGGGGTGCTGCATTTAGCAATAACTTACGATTTAATGGCACCTGCAGCAGAGTTCCTTGTGCTCCATCTTTGAGGCAGCAATAAAAACGTGAAGCAATCGCTTGTGATGAATGTTCCTGCTGGAAGAGAGACATTCGAGTTTTGTCTAGTGGCAGTTTTGACTCGCCATAAAGTAGCGCAGAGGGTTAATACACCTGCTGCAAAGAACTGATCTGGGTTCTATGTCGTTAGCAGAGTGGATTATTGAAGCCAGCCTTTGCTAGCACATTAAAACAAGTATGTGAGAGTAGGGCTACGGAGAGATGAGGAACACGTTTGCCCAGAAGCAGTGAAGGAATCCGAAGAGGAGGTAATGGAGGCAGGAATGTGCCAAGGATGACTGTTGCAGCAGGTGCCACCAGCACTAAAGCCAGCCCTGCACAAGAGAGTGCCCGGGGAGTTCAGGAAGAGTATGCCAGAGAGCCCCAGTTGTAACCCAGGTGTGTCCTGCCATCGGCCCTTTGCTGCTAATCACCTGCATGACACCCATGGGGCGAGTCAGCTGGATCCCAGGGATGTTGTAGCTTCCGTTACCAGCCCCACTGGGATTAATGGAGACCTCGTAATCGGCCCAATGTCCTATCATTGCTTTGCATTTTCACCATAGGAGCAGGTTACCCTGGAAACCAAAAAGGGCCCTGTCAAACAACATGCTCTGCTGCAGTCACACCGGAAGCTATGCGACCTTTGGGGACAAAAATGTCACCTGCTGTGGAAACTTTTTGTGCTATGGAGCAAACACAAGGAGATGATGGGCGGAGCCCTGAAACTTTTCAAACACTCACCCACAGTCACAGATCTTGGTTGAATGCATCATTGTTCTTAAGCTCACTTCGCCCCCCAGTTCAGACATGGCCATATGCAAATCAGTCTTGACCCTGTGCCTCATGGGAACAGTCCAACCTGAACTGCCAAGCCAGGTCTTCCCTGTACTGTAAACAAGCATCCTGGGACCGGTTTTATTATTATTATTATATAATTATTATTATTATATAAAATTTATAACGCGCACAGTTACCCAGGGGCATCCCGGCGCTGTGAACACAGAAAAGAAAGGCTCTCGCTCAGTCCTACACCGGAAACAAGTGTGTTTTCAAAAGTTTCCTAAAGTGCAGAAAACACACTTTTTGAGTAACAGCCCTCATCACCCAGGCTAGCTTGAATCCAGTGGCAAAGTGAGCAAGGGACCCACATCTGGGCATACCCTGCCAACTTAGGGCGAACAAAGCAAACACAAGGAGATGATGGATGGAGCGCTGAGACACAGCCATATGCAAATCAGCCTTGACCCTGTGCCTCATGGGAATTATCCAGCCTCAGCTGCCAAGCCAGGTCTTCCCTGGGCACAGGGTTAAGACTGATGTGCATATGACTGGGTCTAAACTAATTCCTTAATGTAATTCCTTATGTTTTATCAGTTTCTATGCATTGTAAAGACTTCCAAAGTTTGTCTAATAATTTCCTTTATCCCACAGGATGAAAATTATTCTGTGTCTCCTGCTTTTGGGCTGGGTAAAAAGTGAAAGAATCCAAAATTGTAATCCACCAGCTTCAGGTAGGAGAGGTTACAATTACACCAGATATCTGTCTGCAGAAAGTCTGCTTCATATCTCTGTAAAGAAATCATTGCAATGTAAAATAGCTTGTAAAGTGCTTGCCTCTGTTGGAGTTTGACATGGCACACAAATGCTTTCGGCACGGTATTTTAGTTTTATCCCCAAAAATGTAGAAATGGAGGTGCTGTGTATCTGTGTTCTGAATGAACATACTGGGGTGGAGAGGAGTAACGCTGGGCGTAGTTTGCATAGTAGCACTACACGTAGCTACGCGAAGTGCACTTCGCACTACGCACGCTACGCATAGCTACGCTAACTGCGTAGTGCGGTAGGGAAAATGCTGTTCGCACTGATTGCACAGTGCCGGATGCTTGTCCACACTGTACAATCAATGCAAACGGCATCTTGCACAGTGCAAGCAGTTGTTTTCTGCCGCTCAAGTAGATTTGTATTTGAAAGGCAGCTTTCTCAACCCGGACTGGTAGTTTCTTATCGCGAGCAGTCGAGAGCATACGCAGCCACTCAGAATGAGAAACCTGACCTCACCGCATTGAGTCTCGCCAGAAGGATTATTTCCCACGATTGCGATCAGCAAATTTATGTTGTTGATCGCGAATGAGGAAAAACTCTCACCGTGATGTTGATTTTGCTCGATCGCGGTCGCCAACTTGACTTTGAGGACCGCGAGCAAGAAATTAATGCCTGCTATGCATTTTTGCACTTTGCTACGTGAGCGTAGCATAGTACTATGCCCAGGGTTAGAGAGGAGCTTCTCTGTGGAGAAAAGTGTGGTTAGCGGCAAAATGCCCAAACAGGGTTGTATTATGGTCAACATCCCTCCTACAACATGTGTAGACAGATGAAGTAACACTGTTTTGATCTCAGGTTGTTCAATGCTACTTAACTCGGTAATACATTTTGACAAGCAAAACTGTATGTAATCATTATTTTACTCTATACGTTAGGAGAGATCAATTTGTTACAGTGTCATTACAAGGCATTTAGAGCCTCATTTATGAAAATTGTTGCATTTAAAAAAGCGATGCAACAGTTTTCACTGAGCCCATCTAGCGACATGATTGATGAGTCTTATTTACTGTATGACGCATCATATCACAAGGAATGACCGTATCTGTCGGCGCACAACTGACACATTGCTGGAGTTGTGTCTGAAGCATGATGCAACTCCAGCAATGCAGCGGGAGTGCTATGATTATAGTACTGCGTCAGTCTTACGCCTGCTATGAGGCAGGCGTAAGATATTGATGCAATGGCGACCTAGAAGTGGCTCACTGGAATATCATAGATCTCAATGTGACACTTCTGCAAGGCTTTTTGAGGTGGAACGCACACCCTACATATATAATACCGGAAGCAGGGATTTACAAAGTGACCATATGCCTAGATGTGTCACTTTGTAAACAGGGTGCAACAAGGTGCATTTTTTACGCCGCCGGTGCATCACAAAACAATTACGCACCAGCGGTGCATTAGTGTTGCAAGGCCTCATAAATAAGGGCCTTAGTATATAATTGGCAATTGACATCAACAGGTGAAGAGGTTTATAAACATAGTTGCATTCTCTTGTTATCTCTTGAGCTTGTGCTTGAAGCAGGTCTGGTGGCTTAGTGAATGAATATGTCCTCTCTAGGGGCCTGTTTTCAACCACATGGTCACAGGTTAAAATTCTGTTGGTTCCACTCGGGATCTCATCCTTCTGAAGTCAATAAAATGAGAACCATTGAGTTTGGTAACAATGAACATCTGTTATTTAGCAACAACATACCCTTTGGTAAATATGCGCTTTACAATTACACGTTATGCTTTGTTTCCAAGGTGGAGAGAGCCTCTTGTCACCTAGAACTATGAGGCTTATCTACAAGAAAATGGCGCATCTGTATACATCCATCAGTTTCCCTGCGCCTCCTTGCCATGGATGCGCCATAGTTACAATATGGTCCACCATGGCGCAAGGATTGACAGATGTGTCAGAAATTCTGATACATCTGTCGGCGCAAAAGTCACGCATTGCTGGAGTTGTGTCGCAAGCTAGAGGCAACTCCAGCAACGCATGGGGCAGCCTATTCCGAATACACTGCATCACTGCTTACACCTGCTCCAAGTAGGTGTAGGGTTTTGACGCAGTGGTGTCCTAGAAATGGCGCAGTGAAATCTTGTAGATTTCACTGCGTCATTTCTATGAGGCTTTCCTGCGAAGGAACACCCACCCTGCATACATTATACCTGACACAGGTATAATGTGACGCTGGGCTTAACAAACTGACACATCCCCCTAGATGTGTCATGTTCTAAATGGGGCACAATATGGCACATTGTTTACGTAGACGCTGCATCACAAAAAGTGATGCAACGGCAGCACAAAAGTATATTCAGGGGCTTGTAAATCTGCCCCTATGAGCCAGGTTCACAGTTTTCCAGCTATGGTACTGTATCAGCAAGGTTGTGTGATCCAAATATGATTAGATACAACAGAAAATTCAGGGCCTCCATCATGGAACAAGAGTAGGTTGGTAGAGATAGGAAACTCCAAAATGGAGGAGGGAAGCAAAGTGGAATGCACAAATGCATAACATGGATCGGCAGATGAGGAGGCGGGGTTGCAATTGACAAGGGGGGGCTACAGAATATTCTGAGTGTCTGCTAGTAAATGGTGTGAGGTTGGATCCCATCATGTAACTTAATTTCCCTGGTCCAAGTCAAGAAAAGACGCCACTTAGGAAATACTGGGACATTAATAAAGTAGGATAGTAGCCAGGAAGGACATTCACCTTGGAGAGAGTGACTCTACATGCCAGGACGAGCAGCAACCACTGCCAAGACTGTATTTGAGACTTGAGGACTGTAAACTTCCACTGTAGATTGGTGTCAGATACATCCTACTGAGAGTAATTAGGGCAGACCCCAAGATACTGGATTGCTGCTATCGCCCAGGTAAATGACTCTCCTTCCGTCGAATAACCCTGGGTGGGGCTTTGCGGTTAAGTGGAACAACACATGATTTCCCTCAATTCACCCAAAGCCCCTCTACTTGCTCAACATTTTGAAACAACGCCGAAATGGGGGCCAAATTAGTATACGCATCCCAAAGATATAATAGCACGTTGTCCATATACAGGAACACTACGTGCACCACACCGTAAAGTTGTTTTGATGTCTATCTATCTGCCTACATATTTAGATATGTATCTTTAATAACTGTCATTTTTGACTGAAGGTAAGTTACTTATGAATGTTCAATGTTAACAGATTTCCAGTATGAATCACTCCCGTAGCTGCCCTACATCAATGTGAAAGGGCAGCAATGCATCAAATTTATGAAATATTGTGCATTCCTGTCCTTTCCCCTGCACTGGAGATCTATTTGCTGCCTACCACTAATGCAGACACCCATGAACCATGGTGCAAAGATGTCTGCCTTACATGTAGGATTGTTTTTGTGCAGGAAGAGGCACCTTCCTGCACAAAAACAATTCAGAGATGCTTTTTCCTCTTTCTATGTGTGCTGCAGAATGCAACACACATGGACAGAGGAAAAAATAAGGAGATGTAAAAATATTTCTCCTCATTATGCCTGCTCTGTGGAGGTGTAAGGTTTTTGTGGTACCCCAGTTTATGTGATTAAGTAAATCAGGGGCAACATAAAAATCTAGGGAGTTTGTACGGGAAAACCCATCGCAACACCCAAGAAATGCCTTTCTGGGGAAGGGTAAAGCAACACAGTAACATGTTCTGCATAATCTTACTCCATAGCTACGAGTCCATGCAAAGTGGCTTAGCATGGCCTTATAGATATGATTGAGAGGCTTGCGATGCTGGAGCGTCAACAAAAAGTGATGGTATGGCAGTGCAAGCCTTTCACAAATAAGCCCCGGAGTTGTAAATATCAGAAGATAGAACTACTAGAAAGAAATATTGTGATACAAAAATATTGCTGTTAAGAATATCTTTTTTCAGGTGAGTAGTATGTTGTTAAGAATAGCATTGGTGTTAGTATTGTTTTCAATAATGTAGTTGTAACCAAAAATAGTTTTTTAAATTTTCTTAATTTTAGGTTTTATTATTGTTTGTATGATTGTTAATAATAATTTTAAATATGGAGTGTAATATTTAGTGATTATTCATTTGTTATGTATTTACTAATAGTAATTCATAGTGCCATAGTTGGTTACTAGGGGGCAGATTTATGAAGGCCTTGCGCCGCCGGTGCGTCACTTTTTCCCATGTTAAAAATGACGCACCGGCGGCGCAAGGCCTTCATAAATCTGCCCCTAGGTTTATAGGGGTATAGGGTGGAGAGTTTACTAAATAATTATTAATTGACAATTAATTATTACTTGATTAATAATTTAACACTTTGGGTGCCAAGGACATCATAGTTATGTGCTCGGCTGGGGCGATGGTGTGTCAAGGACGTAACTGTTATGTCCTCTGCACACCACTGAGAAATCCCCCTGCTGTAAACAGCAGAGGGATTATCTTTTTCATTTTTAGGTTGAGACCTGAGCCAGCACGCAAGCCCTACTCTGGGGTTAATCTGTGGTAGTTGACTACATGAGGGAAGCCCTGCCCACTCCTCCACCAGTTTTCCCTTGGCTTGTGTCTTTGTCCTTTCTAAATACTGCCTTCCGATTGGTTTATAGGCTGCTAGCCCCTCTTTATGACGGCCATGTCGGTATTTGTATCCTTCCATGGCTACTGGCCCCTTTGCTTTGTGTTTCATGAGTACTAATTTTTTCCGTGCCCCTCGCTGTCCGCGCCTTCTCTTCCACCCCCCACTCCCGTTGTTCGTGCCTTCTCTCAACACGTAAATGTGAGTCCTATTGCTTTGCGAATACTTGTTGAAAAAGGAGTCGTAATCCAGGAGATTTGATCCGATCACCTAGGTGATGGGGTCTCACAGGCGTAATGAAATCACCGATGTCAGGGGGAACCCCCCCAGCGATGCCACTGCATGAGGGGTGTGTTCGGGGGGAGGGAGCGCTGGCTGCCAAGCCGCTCCCGCTTGGCTGCTTTAGACTCCACCCTCATCACGCTCTGCTCTTTGTACACACGCCCAGCTGCTGCATCAGGTCATTGATAGTTCAAGACAGTTGTGAACAAAACGCGCAAGCACCGGACTGCGTCTGCACCAAGGAACCAAGGGTCCAGCACGCACAAAGCACCCTGTGCACCCCCTCTGCATCCTCCTGCTGCTGGCCCCGGTGGTCGCAGGCAACACTGCTGTGTAGGGGGGGGGGGAGAGAAGCGCCGTCTGCAGAGCCGAGCACACTGCAGGCTCAGTACAGAAGGTGTGATCCACGTACAGCACCTTGTGCAGGGAAAGTGTGACTGACGATGTAGTCAGTTATCCATGTGCAGCGCAAGCCAGTAAGGGCCTGGGGCCTTAAAGAGACTGAGATCTAGAGGGGATGAGGAAGAGAGGGAGGAAATGGAGTGGGAATCTGCACCATCCCGGTACTCCAATCTCTTCTCCTCCTCCATTTTCCTTCCAGTCACCCCCCTTTTTAGCCCACCTCTCCTCCAACCTTCTCCCCCAGTGAACTTTCCCTACGCTCCCCTTATCCCCTCTTCCATCCCTCCTTTCCACCCCCTCCTCCCCTCGTTATTCACCCGAATTTCTCCACAATCCCACTGCCTCTCTCTTCTCCCTCCCACTCCTCCAGCAATGCTGTGCCACTCCCTTCCCCCCCTTGGTAACCCTTTCCATTTCCCTCCTTCGGGTCTAGCAGTACCACTTCCTTTCCCCAACTTCCCTTTCTCTCAACCCCCCCCACTCTGCCAGATGCCTGTTCCCTCAAAGTCACCTCTCCTAGCTGACATGCCCTCCACAACCACCTCACCTCTTTTCCTCCCAAACCTCCTACATTCCCATGACACCACACAATCCTCCCCTCTCCTTCTACCCTACCGCCGTGTTGAGCACCCTTATCCCCCTAAATTTGTCCTTAATTACTCTCCTTCTTGCAACACCAACAAAGACAACTCTCCCTTAACATCCGATTCACTAACTCCCGCTCTCAACCTCCACCTTTCCCCACTTGTGAACCCTACACCCCAACTCACCTCCTGTCCCCCACCTCTCCCTGCCTTCCACCACCAATTCCGCCCCCCCCCTGTTTCCATCGAGCCACCCAACCCTCCGTGCTCTGCCTTACTCTCTCTGGAAAATAAGCTAGGTTCTCTTATCACCTCCATCTCCCAGCTTTCAGCTGCCATTTCACTTTTAAGCTCTATGATTTCCACCTTTCCTTGCTCCTCTACTCCTTCCCAACTTCCCACGAGATGCACCTCGCCCCCTCACCCCAATATAGCATAGCTCAACCTGTCTTCTGCAAACTTCGTTAACTCACACAAG
Source organism: Lissotriton helveticus (assembly GCF_964261635.1). Classification (NCBI taxonomy): domain Eukaryota; kingdom Metazoa; phylum Chordata; class Amphibia; order Caudata; family Salamandridae; genus Lissotriton; species Lissotriton helveticus. Next base: position 89,766,018 of record NC_136063.1, read on the forward strand.
CCCTTGAACGCTGCCCTTCTTCAACCTTCATACCCTAGCAACCCTACTATCTACACTATTCCGACCATCCTCTCTGTCAGAACCAAGCATCCACCTAAACCCTCCCGAGCACCCCTGCATAAGTACTACATCCCGATCACCCTTCAGAGCCCAAGTGCCCCCGTCACCAAAACAGTCTTGACAGGGCTGCGCTGTCTGCTCCACAACTGCAGATCTGCAGTAAAACACAAACTTGAAATCGCCGATACCATCACCTATCACAATATTGACATGCTCTTCCTCACAGAGACCTGGTTCAAAGATACCTCTCACTTTATGTTTGATCTCCTAGTACCCACAGGCTATTCTATATTTAGGAATGATGGAACTGACAGCACGGGGGGAGGTGTTGCAGTCATCTTTAGAAACTCCCTTCAACTTAAGGCTTCTCCTATCAGCTCCTCCCACACCTTTGAATGCCTTTCTCTTGAGCTACAATTGCACCACCGTTCACCCCTCAGATTCCATGTCATTTACCGCCCGCCTCGTAGTAGCCCTTCGTTCTTGGAGGAACTCACTGACTTCATCAGTGACCAATACTCGCAAAGTGACAATCAGACTTTCGTGGGTGACTTCAATCTCCACTGGGGCCTACCCCTAGACTCTTCTGCAAACTCACTGGCCTCCTTCCTCTCTGCAAACGATCTTATCCAACACTGCACAGAATCAACACACTCTAAGGGCTCAATCTTGGACCTCGTTATTTCTAAAGCAGGCATGCTTTCTATTACTACCCCTATTCATGTAGATTGGTCTGACCACCTCCTCATCCCATTCTCTCTTCAACTTTCACACTCTATAACTCTTGGCCAACCCCAGAGGGCTATCTCCTGGTTCCGTGATGCAAAAAATATTGATGTCGGACCACTCTGGTTAACCTCTCCCTCTATCAAGGATCCCTTCCTGTCTCCTTCAAAACTGGCAGGTCACCCACCTGCTTAAAAAACCAACTGCTGATGCGACTGACCTTAACAACTTCCGCCCCATCACTAACTTACCCTTTCTTGCGAAGATCACAGAAAGATGTGCAGCGAAACAACTCTCTCATCATATCAAGGACAATGATCTTTTGACAATTTCCAGTCAGGCTTCATTCAAAACTGCAGCACTGAAACAGCCCTGCTGCAAGTGATTGATGACGCGCTGAGGATACTCGACTCGGGGGGGTCCTGTCTTCTAATTCTCCTTGACCTTTCTGCAGCCTTTGACACTGTCAATCACAACACCCTCCTCAACATTCTTCAACAGAGAATGGGCATGGAGGGCACTGTGCTTAAATGGTTTGCTTCCTTCCTCTCTGATAGATCCCAAATGATCAAAATAGCGAACAGTCTTTCATCTCCTGTGGCGGTAGGTCAAGGTGTTCCTCAAGGCTCTATACTTGCACTCACATTGTTCAATCTCTATTTAGAACCACTGGGAAATCTCCTAAGTAAATCCGGGATCCACCATCATCTCTATGCAGACGACACTCAAATCTACCTCAAGGTTGCCTCCACTCACGATCTCTCTATCCTAAGCTCTACTCTCGACTCCATTCAAAACTGGATGTCAACTCATCAACTGATTCTGAATCCCTCCAAAACTGAATTCCTCCTCTTCTCCTCCTCATTCTCTCCTCCCCTGGTGCAATCATGGATGGATCAGATGAATATACTTAACAATAAACCCATCATTGTCGACAGCGCAAAATCCCTTGGTGTCATACTTGACAAAAAACTCAATCTAATCTCCCACATCAATTCCATTGCAAAGTCTGCTCGATACCAACTGCGCCTTCTTTGGGGAATCCGTCGCTTCTTCCCGGAGCAGGACCTTATAACCCTGGTGCAATCGCTGGTCCTCTCCAGACTAGACTACTGCAATTCTCTTCTTACTGGCCTCCCCAAATCCCACTTGTCCCCCCTTAAATCTGTTTTCCATTCAGCAGCTCATTTCATTTTTGGGGCCAAAAGAAGCGGCCACATCACACCGATGTTATCCACCCTCCGCTCGCTTCCCATCGAGGCTAGAGCTATCTACAAGACTGCTTGTATCACCCACAAAGCCTTGCACTCCTCCTCTCCTCGCTACCTGGCGAATAAACTGAAACTCTCTGGAGGCTCTAGGCCATCACGTAATGTGGAAAATCTACTGCTTGAACCTCCCACTTTCAAGAAGGAAAGAACGATGGCCCAATCCTTTTCAGGCAACGCGGTGAGAATCTGGAACTCCTTTCCGCCTCAGTTCCGGACCACCGCCTCCTTCCAGGCCTTCAAAAGGGACCTCAAAGTTCTCCCATTACTGAAAATTCTACTCTCCATGACTATGGAAGTGCCTTCCCAGTGTGTTCTTGTGGTTGGAGTGTTTGCCATTTATTGCAGTATTATCCTTGTACTTGTGTTTGGTACGCTTTTGTAACATGCACAGACCACTTGTCCCTTGTAACTCATGGTTTGCTACCTCTCACATTTTGTTTGCCTTTGATACTTGCACAAGTGCCACCATTGCCTACTTCACGTTTGTTCTTGTGCCTGAGTGTCTAGCATATATTGCAGTATTATACCTCTAATTGTACTTTGTTTTCTCTTGTAACCTGCACACTTGTCACTTTTTCCTCCTGTGCGCTTTTTGCTACCTCATGTATTTTGTTTGCTCACAATTGTCACTTTACCTTATGTAACTTAACGTCTGCTTTTGTAATCTGTTTTACGTGTAATGTTCTCCTCATGTATCATTTCTGTTCCTAAGCGCTCTGACGCCTTCGGGTAAAGTCCGCGCTATATAAAGATGCATAAATAAATAAATAAATAAATAAAGGAGGGAGAGAGGCGGTGCATGAGGCAGAGAGACACCAATCACATGCACAGCTATGGAGCACTGTGGCGCGTGATGAGTGGCACTAGAATTTCAAGGCGCTTCTTGCAACAGAGGAGCTCTGCAGGGGCTCCTGGCTGGGGCTTTCCCCCTTGCCTCAAGGCCTGGGCCAGACTCTCCCTCCCTCCAGTCTCCAGTTATGGAACCCCCCCCCCCCTCGGAGAAGAGTGAAAAGTGTGCGTGTGACCCAGGGTTTGCCACAGAAAGGCGTTGATTTGAGGCACTCGACTCCCAAATAAGATGAAGTATAGTGACGTTGTCCTTGTAAACAGCATTCATTTTCAGATCCCTTAAAATCCCCTACTGTCGTGATCTATGTGTATCCAGGAAGTCACCGGGTCACCAGTATATCGGTGCACGGGCAGCAGCTCACTCTGTGTAAACTCAGGTCACTTTCCACAATCAGTGTAAAGCAGCTTAGTGGTTGAATGTCCTCACTGCAGAGCATTGCCCATAAAATGAATCCCAAGATTTCCACTTGTGAGTTTGTTGAGACATTTGTTACAAATTCTCTATTTGTAGCTGCATGCGTAGCGGTGGGCGTGTGGCTCAATCATGATAAAATGGCACCTTGTCTTATGCACCACCTACACCTGTATACCTGTAAGGTAAACGTCTGGATACCTGTAGGAATGAACTCAACATTTCGTTATTATAAATGTGATACAATGGTTTGCGCTGGGTTACAATAGACACTTATTAATGTTACTAAATACCTGAGTGTCATTGTGTGCTGGTCACATGCATGACATCACCATATAGTAAAATAATCATTTGCAATGCAATAGATATTGCATTTGCGAGAGTTTAAGCTATTGGCACTCTAAATGGCAATGCCTTTTATTTACCTGTTTTGCTCATTAACACATAAATAAAAGGCATTGTCATTTCCAATGCCAATAGCTCAAACTCTTGTAAATGCGAGACCTATTTCATTTCAAAGTAGCGGCCGCCATTGTCCTCGGCTGCTTGGAAAGTGAAAGCGCACATGGCGTGCTGAATATTGGAGGAAACCATGTTGTGCTGCAGTAGGAGAAGCTCATTAAATAAAATAGTGCTTACATACTAAAAAAGAGGTACTGTGTAACAACAAAAGTAAAAGCGCCAGTCCTCATGGGAGGTTATAAATGAAGCCAAGGCGGTACGAAGGAGGGACTAACAAGCCTGATAACGAATCAGAAGCCAGACTTTACGAAGGACAATGACACAAGCAAACCACAAATATGTATGGAGAGTGGGCGGGCTTCTATTCCATACTCAAATACAGCATGCCGCAGACTCAACCATAAAAGGTAGAGGTGTGGTGCAGCGGCCAGGGCTTCTGACTCCGGCGTGCGGGGCTAACTGTCCGATCCCCAGCAGTGGCGGCAGATCCGCATCATGTGACTCTGGTCAGTAGCCCACATAATCTCCCCAATGACCCCTAGCGCCTTGGGACCCTTAAAGGTGATTAGTTCGCACTTTACAAATACCGGGTTATTCGTATCGCACACTGAATTAGTTCAGACGCCTCTGCACAGACTGGTAATATGGAACGGAGTTAGCAATATTTACTTCAGTCCATACTAGACATAGATTTACAAACTGAAAAAAACTGAAGGATGCGAGTTGTGAATGCACCCATTTTGTTTATATATGACTCCTCCCAAACCTCATCCGACTGATATGATCTCCCAAATAACACTTTCTAGACTCTTCCTTCCTCTATCTCTCCGTTATCCTATTCAATCAAACTAACAGACTTGCAGGTCCACCTTCAAATTAACAACTGAAATTCCCCCATACTAATCCACCACTAATCCTTTGGGTTCCGGAGTAGCGTGCTGCTAGCCATAAAGCGCTTCAATGCCTAGTCAGGAGTGGTAGGCTCAATATATATACAATTACAATATAGCACTAGTTTAACAAATACATCTTCATCAGTTTACACTCTGGAAAAAAGTAACAGAGCTGGTCTTGCACATTTTATGTACTGGGAAATATTATTTGGTTTCACACATAGTCCCATCTTTCACATTTTTAAAGGTGGAGAAAGGATGTGTTTTCAATTTAGGATTGTGTGATTACAGTGATTACATAACATGCACGTCTTTTACCATGATGTTGCTACTTATGGCTGGCTGTTTTATTACCTATTGAACAAGCGAAAAAATGGTGCACCATTTGCTGTAGTTTTGTATTACTTTTCCACCAGTGCTACATTTCTGTAATGCAGCCACAAGGTCCAAGCTGCACCTCGCTGACGAGTCCCCACTAGACTACAACTGGTCTGGGGTTGCTTGTGTTCCCAGATTGAAGGGATCAATCAATCAGATATTTATAAAGCGATGGAGGAGGAACATGGCGGAGGGCTGACGCCGTCCGTGGGAGCTCCGATCCGGCAGAGTGACTACTCCGCGCAATGCAGCTATTGAAGGCATTCTTACGGTGAGCTGATGCTTGAGACCTCCCTCCGCAGTGTGTGACCTACTTTTTGAAAATATTTTTAATTTTTTCCTCTATTTTCCATCGCTGCTCCTTTGCCCCCCTCACTTTTCTTCTGCACTGCTGCGACGCGAGGTGAGCCCCGCCCGCCGGCTTGCCTTCCTGCGAGAGCAGATCCGAGCGACCGGCATTAGGACCAAGTGGAGGAGAACCTTGATGTTAGCAGCTGCCGTCAGAGAACCCGCGGAACCGGCTGTGAGAGCGTCGGAACGCGGCAGCTGCAACAGCATCGACAGCGGCTGCAGCGGCATTACAATCAGGGCACAAACGCAAGATCAGGAGCGGGAACAAGCAAACTGGTCGCATGATCGCGCAAAACTCGGGCATAGAGTAAGGTTGGTGCTTGCCAGGATTAGTCACCGTGCCCCTGGAGGATATCACGCGATAAGGTCAGTTAAGGTGGGAGGAGGTGGCGTGCTTGTGACCCCAGGAGGCGGTGTATATGACAATGTTATTCCTCCAGGTTATTTTGATTTGGGGTTTTGCTTAGGTGGAGTTGCTACCAGAGCCCCCCTCGCTGTAATTGCCCCTACTCCCCTGCAACTAGAACTACAGAGGGTAATGAGCTATGACAGTCTCCTATCCACCAGTACACTACCTCCGGTTCTCCCCAGAGTGTCGGGTGCTCCTCCTCCTCCATCAGTGAAAAGCAGCAAGATAGCAACAACTGCGCCCTCAGCCCCCGCAGCCCCCACACTAGGGACCACTAGAAATAGATAACAGCTTAGGTCCAACTCGGAGCTGCATAAGTCAGGCCTCCTGGCGGCTAGCACCCTAGAGGAACCCGGGGTTGTCGCGTCTTCAACCAAGGGGCGAAGGAGGGAGAAGAAGAGGAATCTGAAGACTGGGACTGGGGAGCCTAAGCGCAGATTGCAAAAGAATCTGCCCCTCCAGGGTAAACCGACCCCCTCGCTGAAATCCTACTTTAAAATCCTGGAGCAGGCTATGGACTCCAAGGGAGGTAAATCGCCCACTCCCCCCCCCCCCTATATCATCCAAGGGCCCTATATCTGACCCTAAAACACCGGCCCCATCATCGAAGGGTCCCTCTCCTGTCATGCAAACCCCGGCTCCAGCTACAGCCTTGCGGCCAATACCCCTAAAAAATACATACACTGTCTTGGGTCGCGATCTGGGAACAGAAGAGGTGCACCATGCAGACGAGGAGGCCCCGCATGCCATATTGGACGGCTCTGCTGGGCCCGGGCTTTCCCAATTAGAGTCCCTTTTACATGCTATGAGGGAGGATTTACTATCCAAGTTACTATCCAAGTTTGACATTTCTGAGGCTAACCAGAAAAGCATACATGAACAATGCGCAAACTTGGAGGCTAAACTGGACGATGTATCAAAGCGGACCGTCGCTCTGGAAGAAGAGGTGTCCCTCCTCACAGGGGCTTCCTTACGTCACGAACGAGACTTAGAGGCCCTCAGAACCCAAAACAAAAACCTCCAAATGGATATCGAGAGACTCAAGATACATTCCAGAAGGAATAATTTGAAATTCCTAAAGATTCGGGAGGGAGCTGAGAATGGTGATGTCAAATCGTTCATCTGTAAACTTCTTAGAGAGGGGGTTCTAAAGGACAGACCGGACATAGATCTGGAGGCTGAAATTCAAAGAGCCCATAGGGACCCCTTCAGGCTACACAAAGAAAGGAAAGCGCCCAGGAAGATCTTGGTGAACTTTCTTACTTATACAGTAAAGGAGCTAATTCTGGGTAGAGCGCTCTCTGATACAACTCTTCAGGTAGATTCCACCAAATATTTAATTCGGTACGACGTAGGGAAGGCCACCGCGCAAAGACAGTGGGAGCTAGGGAACAGAATGCCCGATCTGAGAAGTCTTGGAGCTCAGGTCTAAATGAAATTCCCGGCATTTCTGAAAGTAGTCTGGAGGAACAAACCCCATAATTTCCTATCACCCCATGAAGTTGACTCATTCATTACTCTAATGAAAGAGAACCCTCAGTAGAATCTCTTAACGTAATCAAATGAAAGATAATGAGTGAGGAAAAGGAGTCGGGAGAGCTGGGAGACAATGAGAGCAAGTCTGTCATAAGCACCAGGATAGGAGACGGGGGAGAAGAGAGGAAAAAGGAAAAAAAAACAACAACAAAAAAACACACACTTTCATTTATTTGAAAATAAAACTTTCTTTTTATCACTTGATGGGTCATGGGAGATAGCTCCTTGGAAAAGAAGGGAGACTTAGGTTTTACACATAGCTCTACACGTAGGTGCCTGATTTTCTTTTAAATGGCGGGAGGGGTCCCAACCGGATCCGGGGAGCACCCAATAGGCGACAAGATCGCCAATGTAGGTATGGGAGGGGTTCCTCATGGGTGGGGGATGGCTAGGGGGATGGTAGGGGGAAAAAAAGGGAAAAAATAATATTCCTCATGTACATGTGAACGAGTATAGCGGGTATGGAAGGGAGCAGGGCAACTTATCCTAGAACCTGTTGGCATGGTTAACCTGACTAATAAAATTAAGTTTATTAGCTGGAATGTCAATGGCCTGAGAGACAGGAGGAAACTGGCCAGGGTTAACGAATATTTATACATGTCTGGGGCGCACGTGTGTCTGCTAGAGGAGACTCCTTTAGAAAGACAGGAGTGTGAGTCTGGTCTGGGAAAGCGAGGGTGGGTCCAAGATACTCTATGTTTAGACCAGAGTGGTAGTATGAGAGGTGTGGCAATACTGATCGGAGCCAATGCAGGGATCAGAGTTGTTAAGTTTGAAACAGATCAGTCAGGGAGGTGGTTGGTGGCGTCCCTACAATACCAGAGTACTCCATTATACTATGGCCCTAACCAAGATGCGCCAGGGGCACTCTTGAAGCTTAAAATCCTGGGGGGCGATTTCAACTTGATCTTCGATGAAAAGTTGGATCACACATCCAGAGTTACATTTGCACCCCCACTGAGATCTCGGATGGAGTTTAAGAATCTATTTAAAGATTATTGCCTCATGAATGTTTGGGGAGCCAAAAACAGCACAAAAAGGGATTTTTCCTTCTACAGTCGGAGGCATGGTCACCACTCCAGGATTGACGACTTCTTCCTAGATCAGTCGTTATTTGCCTCTGTTGACACTATCTCTTATATCCCTGCTATCCTGTCAGACCATTCGACAGTGGAGCTAGTAATCAGTTTTAAACAAAAAGAATTGCAGAGGAGGTGGACTCTAGATAGAGCCTTACTATTAGAAGAAGGGATGAGGCTAGAACTGATAACTCTGACCGAGGACTTCTTTAAAAACAATAATGGCTCAACTACCCAGCAGGTGATCTGGGAAACCTTCAAAGCTTTCCTGAGAGGCTTGCTGACTACTGGGTCGATCAGAAGGAATAAGTTGCATAAAAGAAGAAGGAAGAGGATCTTCTTAAACTTAAATCAAAAGAACAGGCACTTCAGGCAGCCTCAGTTAACCAGACAAACCAGACAAACATCAAAGCTAAGTTGCAAAAAGAGCTAGACGTCTAGCGGGCAGATTATCAAGCAGGTCTTGATAAGGTTCTTAAAAGCAGATGGGATGCCAGCAAGCTCCAAAATTTCTCATATGGGGAGAAATGCGGCCGCCTCCTCGCATGGAAATCACGTATGGATAGAACTAGAAACCAGATTAATAGACTACTCCTGCGAAGCACAGGTATAATTTCACATGAGGATGAGCAAATTAGGGAGGAGGCCGAATCCTTTTTACAAACGCTATATACTGCTAAAGCACATTTTTCACCTCAGGCTGTAGAAAGCTTGCTTAGTAAAATACAGCTTCCTTGTCTGTCCGAAGATGATAACATCTATCTCTCCTCAGACATTAGAGAAGGCGAGATAAGAACCCAGCTTATGAAAATGACTAAAGGGAAGGCAGCTGGGCCTGACAGACTTCCTGTGGAAGTTTATAGGATAGTCCTGGATCAAATAATACCTGTTCTCACAACTCTGTTCAATAACATTTTTAAAGAGGGGGAGAGGGCCCAGACTCATGGGCAGAGGCCACTGTGACCCTGATCTTGAAGCCAAATAATGAGCCTTCCAAAATCGAATCCTATAGACCGATTTGATTGTTAAATACAGACTATAAAGTTTTCGCTGGAGTACTAGCAGCTAGATTGTCCAAAATAGTTAAAACAATTATCCATCAAGATCAGAGGGGCTTCATCCCGGATAGACATCTCAACTAATTGACATTTCAAACCATCGCAGCCATAGATGTTGCAGTCAATAAGAAGCTCCCCTTAACCTTTGCGGCGGTTGACGCCGCCAAAGCGTTCGATCAAGTAGATTGGCTGTATTTATGGAAGGCTCTGGCGGGTTTTGGTTTTCCAAACAACTTCATAATGGCTATAAGATCCCTATACAGCTCACCGCGTGCAAAGATCTTAGTCAATGGTTCCCTAACCAACTGGGTTCCTATTGCCCGCGGGACTAGACAGGGCTGTCCATTGTCACCCTTGTTGTTTGATTTGTATATAGAGCCTTTTGTTTGTTTGCTTAGATCTGATTTGGTTTTTAAACCCTTCAAGATTTTTGATTTTGAGTTCAAATTTGCGTTATATGCAGACGACCTGCTTATGTTTTCTCCAATTCCTGGGGACGCCCTGCCCAGATTAGTAGATCTAGCCGAAGAGTTTGGAGAGGTCTCTGGCTACTCCATTAATAAGAATAAAACAGAAATCATAGAGTGGAACCAAGATCCTGGGACTGCGGGAGCAAAGTCTAAGATGAGGTACCTCGGGGTTCTTCTGGCCCATAAAATTGAAGATATAACTAAAATCAATCTAGACAGGGTCTCACAGGATGTTTGTGCCCTTTTGCAAAGATGGTCATCTCTCCCTTTAAACATCTTTGGGAGAGTAAACTTGATTAAGATGATCATCCTCCCTAAGCTCACATTTCTATTTAATTCTAACCCCTTATCATTCCACACACCATCTATTAAAAAGTTACAAGGGAAGCTTGGCTCCTTTATCTGGAATTCAAAATCACCAAGAATATCTTGGAAAAAGCTTAGGAGATCCCTAAAAACAGGAGGACTGGCTTTCCCAGACCTACTGGTCTACTGCCACGCTTTCCATTTTAAAAACTTTAGGTTACTGGCGGATAAAACTGACACATCGTCCCTAGGTTTATTATTTAAAGCGCTGCTGCAGGATGTACCACAGGGTCAGGCACACTTTTTGTTTAAGTATGGAGACCCGAAGTTTTTAAAAAAAAATGAGACTTAAGATTCTGGGGACAGCTCTAAGAAATTGGATTTTTGTTAGGCATAGGCTGGATATTCCCTATTACGCAGTGCAGTCCCCGATCTGGGAATCTCCTGGTACGCCGGCTTGCCTTGAAGACCAACTATCCCGGCCTCTCAGGACATTGGGATCGAAAATTGGGGTGATCTCCAGGAAGACTCACAGCTGTTAAATTGGGAGGTTTTATCAAGTCTGACTGGGGGAACTCTCACCAGATTTAAATATCTCCAGCTGTCTAGATGGTGGTTATCCAGACCTTGGAATCTCAATAAACCTAATCCCAAATTCGATCTTATATTCAGGACTGGCAGGTGGAAAAACCAAATTTCCTATTGGTACGCAGCTATGTTAGAAGCTGAGAATATTGCAGAACTGGAGTTACATAAACTGTTGGATAACGTATTAAATCTTGAGAGTGAAATCTCTGTGGGCATGTGGACCGATTCCTTTACAACCTTACAGGCTGTGGTAAAGCCTGCAACACTGAAGCGGAATCATCTCTTCACTATGTATAGGGCATATATAACTCCCAAAAAATTAATGACATTTTTCAACCTAGAATATCATTGCCCCAGGTGTAGACATTTGGCTGCAGATGATGTACACATGCTCGCTGACTGCCCTGAGATAAGAAACTACTAGGGTATGGTCCAGGGTTTTCTGGAAGAGGTTCTCCAACTACCGTTGGAAATTACCATCAGCACTATTCTTTTCGGGTTGAGCCCTGCCTACAATGTCAACGACCCCCACACAAGGTTTATTTTTTACGTCATGCTTCTTGCTAGGCGCGAAATCTGTAGACCATGGAAAGACCCAATACCCCCCACCTTTTCAAACTGTCTCAAACATGTTATTTTTACCAGCAAATCCGGCATGTGACCCCTCAAGTTTGGAAAAAATCTGGGCGCCATTAGTGGCCTGGCAGGATAGGTGAAAGGTAAAAGGTAATTTGGTCTTACTATGATTTATCCTGGGCCCTGCTGGTTCTCTTATCTTCTTAGTAACGCAGGGTGTCAGATACGGCGCGAACAGGAGTGGATTGGGAAAGCAGTGGCAGCTTGAGGGATCAGGCATTGCTTCTCCTGAGTATGGTCTTTAACATCCGGGCCAGACAAGGTTGACCAACTCATTTGAGCTGCCCATGTTTCCCTTCCAGAATTTCACAATGCTATATGAGGAAAACAAAAAAAAACGAGAAAAAAAAAGATATTTATAAAGCGCTGCCAATTACCCGTGAGGATCTCGAGGTGCTGCGGAATGTAGCATGGCAGTCCAAGCCGGAATGATCCCATTGGAGCTGGACCAGAAGCTTCTTCCAACAGAGCCACATGTGTCTATTATAAAGTCCATGATGGACAAACGTGCATAGAAATGTGGCAGGTACAGTGCCTCCCCTATGCGGGGGTGGCCAAAAGGGAGCATGTAACATTGAGTGCACAAAGATAACCTCACTGCTCGGCCTTCTATTTGTAAACTTACCTCCACTCCAGCCTCCCAGGGATACGTCAACATTATAGAACTTCACATCCTGAACATGGAAGGGAATGAACATGACAACACGTCATAACATGCACCTCAACAGAGTTGTCGGTGCTGCTTAGTCTGGCAGAACCCTTTTTAGGTCACATCAAGGAATTTTGTTTATAGACAGAGGGCTTACAGCCCGTCCACACGTTTTCATTGGTTTGCTTCTGCATCACTCATTTCCTTTGTTCCGGTTTGTGAAGGCATGCCTATGTCATGTCCTCTCCTTGTGCAAACAGGGCTCGAGTCGGGGTACCACGTGGGTGGACGGCGTCCCCCCACTTACTTTACCGGGTGGACCCCGTTCCCCCTGCCAAACAGCTGAACTTCACTCTTTGGCCTCTCTGTGATTAACTGCGAGGGGCGAATGCTAATTTTGCGCACCGTCTCCCCCGGATCTCGGCGCCCGTTCTGAGGACACCATTATCTTTGCGGAGGGGAGGCAATGAGCGCGATGATGCAAGCCACCTTCTATGACGTCACTTCCTGTTGTGACGTCACTTCCGGTGACAGCGTCCCCCCATTGCTTTTTTTAGGACTTGTATCCTGCCTTCTAAGAGCAGACATAGGGTGACCAGGCATCCCGGATTTGCTCGGACGGTCCCTGTTTTTCACCTGCTGACCGGGCAAACTTCAGTAAATATAGCTTCTGTCCCGGTTTTTAGCGAGGGGCGACTGAAAAGCGTGGGAGGTGCTTTTTCATGTTTTACAGAGCAGGGATAGTTAGCAGTTGTTTCAAGAAAGCAATCTCATTAACAGGTAACCTTCTGGGTTTAAAAATAGCATTTTATGTATATTTTAGCAGCCTCTACTGTAATTCTCAGCTGAGGAGCGCTATCATTCTGTGCACTCGCTTGAAATAAAACAGGAGTCCTTCTTCTATTTTCTTGAAATGTCCCGGGTTTTGGCTTTAACATTCTGGTCAACCTAAACACACCCTCTAGCATTCTCTGCAGGATCCGATATTAATGGGACTAAATCAAACTGGAATGAATAAATACTGCATCCGTAAATGTTGTAGCATCCAGGATAATGTGCTGCAGGGCTAAATAATTATAAGGTCACAAAGCCGAGACCTATAGGCTATGCCAATGCTTGTTTTGTCTTGAGAGCTGGAGAAAAGCTTCCCCAGCTGCCTGAGGCATTTTTTTCAGTGTAAGGATGAACGGTGTGCAAGGAGTGCTGATATCATTACACTGTAAGAGAAATGAGCTGATTGGCTCATTCCACTTTCACTGCCTACAGGCTCCTGGGGCTATCTCAGCCCACCGAGCACGTACAAAAACAGGAGAGGTATATTTGGACTGGGGAGAATCCCACCTTTCCAATGGAGTCCTTCCGTAGTGGATCACTTCTTGCTGCAGAAGGGTGCTCCCCAAGCAGGGATCCACCACGGTACACCAGGAGAGGGAGCGGCACCTAGGGCAAGGGCTTTTGCCCCCCCCCCCCAACAATTTTGGCAAACATCAGTCTTTCTTCCTCCCTGGGAGGCAGATGGGGCAAACGTCCCCTATCTGTCCCCTCCGGAGGGGGGCGGGCAGAAAGCCCACTAGAAGCTAGTGACTATTTGTTTTTAAGTAGAGCAAGGGTGAGGGCTGCCCGGAATGAGCATGCCAATGCCCTTACCCCATCCCCAAAAAATAGCCAGCCTTTCTGCCTTCTGGGGGGAGGCAGATGGGACAAGTGCCCCTGATTCCCCCGTGGGGGAGGGCAAAAAGCCTCACTAACCACCAGGGAGTATTTATTTTACAGAGAGTCGGGGTAGAGGCTACCCAGAATGGGCATGGGAATGCCCCCACTCACACTAAAAAAAATGGCCACTAGGAAGCCAGGGACTATGTTTTTTAGTAACTGAGGGGTGGGGCCGCCCTGAATGGGTAAGCCAATACCACCACCCTCAAAAAAGAAGCCACTGTCTTTCAGATAGGGGCAATCACCCCCCAAACTGCCTCCCCAGGTGGGCAGAAAGCCCACTAAGCACCAGGGAGTATTTTTTTCACCAGAGTAGGGGTAGGGACTGACCAGAATGGGGGCCCCCAACCTGCTCAAAACAAAATGGGCACAGTTTTCTGCCCCCCAGGGAGCATATGGGGGCAATTCCCCAGATTTGCACCTCAAGAGGGCAGAAAGCCCAGTAAGCACCAAGGACTTTTTTGTTTGTATGTTAGGGATGAGAACTGCCGAGAATGGGCATTCCAAAGACCCTCTCCCTCCCATAAAATAGCCACAGTCTTTTAGCCTCCTTGCTGGGCAGATGATGAAATTGCCCCGGTCTGCCCTCTGCCCCCCAGAGGTGCAGAAAGCCCATTAGGCATCAGGGAGCATTTCTTTTTGTCAGAATAGGGTTGGAGGCTGCCCAGAATGGGCATGCCAATGTCCCCAACCCACTCAAAAACAATGGACACAGACTTTCTGCCCCTGGTGGGGGATATGGGGGCTAACACTCCCAATCTGCACCCCTCAGGATGGCATAAAGCCCACTAGGCACCAGAGACTTTTTGGTTTGCATGGTAAAGCCCTTCTCCACCCAAATAAATAGCCATAAAGGCATATTATCAAGTATCGCCGCTTGTTCGGCACATATCGCCGAAAAAGCGGCAATTTTTCTATCGCTCTATTAACAAGGACTCGCTAACAAGCATTAGCGCTTGTTATCTTGAGTTAGCAGCCACTTTTTGTCACTTTGCATGTCAGCGATATTTATCGCTAATGACATGCAAAGTGGCCGTTCGTTCACACAACTCCATTACAAACACTCGCTAAGATAGCTGCGGGATATTAACAAGGCTGCACCGGACCCGTGATGCGAGAATGAAAGTTGCGCCAAGCCCCCTTTATCGCAGCTTTTTAGCTCCTGCTAAAAATATGGCTTAGCCATCTTTTATACGGGAGGTGAATTGCAAGGCTAAGTCCAAACCTACCTATTAGCAAGGTTTTCAGTATCGCAGGACAATTATCGCTTGTTTTCTCACCATAAAGTATGTTCTGGATTTCATATCGCCTTCGAGCAAAGCGTTGGTAATTCCGCACTACCAATCCAGCGATAGCCGGAAAAAATAAAAAAACGCGCTAAGCGCGCTTTGCGATAATTATCGCAATCTGTTAATATTATGCCCCATAGTCTTTCTGCAACCAAGGGGCAAGATAGGGCAAAAATATTTGCTGGGTGGTAGGAGATTTGTGCTGTCATGGTGATCCCAAACAGAAATGTGAGAAAAATATTATTCTTTTTAGCTAAATTTGAGGTTTGCAGGAGATTCTGGGTAGAAAAACGTTGGGGATCCACCCAAGTCACACTCTTTGGACTCTCCCGGATGTCTTGTTTTCAGAAATGTCTGGGTTTGGTAGGTTTCCTGGATAGCTTTCTTAGCCCAGAAACAAAAACACAGGTGCCACCCTTTCAAAACCAGGACATTTTGTGATAGATAATTTTGATGTCTCCCCAATGCATATTGGGCCCCTCCCTTTTGGGGGTACTTGGCCCACTCACACAAGTGAAGTATCATTTTTATCAGGAGACCTGGTGGAAGGCTGGGTGGAAGAAAATTTGAGTCAGCCCGGTGATTCTACAACTTTCTCCCAAAGATATGTGAGGAGAATTAGATTTTTTTTAGCTAAATTTGAGGTTTGCAGGAGATGCGTGTTAGGAAAATGTTGGAGGATTCACACCTCCCTAGACTCCGCCAGGTGTCTAGTTTTCAGAAATTTCTGGGTTTGTTCAGTTTTCCTGGATGTCCGTGGAGCCCAGGACCAAAAACGCAGGTGACTCCCTTGCAAAACTAGGTCTAAGTGTGATTGATAATTTTGATATCTCCACAATACATTTTCTGTTGCGGGCACTAAGTCTACCCACAGTCAGGTACTATTTTTATCGGGAGACTTGAGGGAATGCTTGGTGGGTGGAAGTTTGTGGTTGCCCACAGATTTCAGACCTTTCCATCACAGAAATCTGAGGAAAATGTGTTTGTTTTTGCAAAGATTGAGGTTTGCAAGAGATACTGGGTAACAGAACCCGGTGAAAACCACACAAGTCACCCCATCCTGGATTCCCCCGGGTGTCTAGTTTAAAAACATTTACAGGTTTGCTAGGTTTTCCAATGTGCTGGTTGAGCTAAAGGCCAACATTCACTGCTAGGGATTTCACTGGAAAAATCCTAAAGGCCTAAAATGTACACATTTGTTACTTTTACCTAGGTGCTGGCTGAACTAGAGCTCAAAATTCACAGCTAAGCAAATTGCAAAAAAAAGGGTCCGTTTTCTATGGAAAACTGTGATGTGTCCACGTTGCATTTTGGCCAGTTTCATATCGTGGGCACTAGGCCTACCCACACAAGTGAGGTACCATTTTTATTGGGAGACTTAAGGGAATGCTAGTTGGGTGGAACCTTCCATCACAGAAATGTGAGGAAAATGTGTTTCTTTTGACAAAGTTTGAGGTTTGCAAGGGATTCTGTGTAACAGAGCCTGTTGAGAGCCACACAAGTCACTCCATCCTGGATTCCCCTGGGTGTCTACTTTTAAAAAATATACAGCTTTTCTAGGATTCCCTAGGTGAGGGCTAAGATAGGGCCCAAGTTCCACAGTTAGGCCTACCCCCACCAGTGAAGTACCATTCGGGAGACTTAGAGGAATACAGAATAGTAGAACAAGTGTTATTACCATTTGTACTTCTACACATTTCTGCCTTCCAAATGTAAGACAGTATGTAGAAAAGAAGACATTTTGAAAACTGCCCTCTAATTTAAATGCTAGTATGGATACCCACAAATTCAGAGATGTGCAAATAACCACTGCTTCTAAACTCCATATTTTGTTCCCATTTCGGAAATTCATAGGATTCCTTGATACCTATTTTTTACTATTTATATTTTACCAAATGAATTGCTGTATACCCGAGAAATGAGAAACCATTGCAAGGTGCAGCTCAGTTATTGGCCCTGGGTACATCAGGGTTTTGGTAAACCTAAAATTCCTAAATATACCCGCAACTATAAGGGTCCAGCGGACTCAATGGTATATTGCTTTAAATAATCTACCAAAGTTAGAACAAGTTAAAGGTAAAAATGTAGACAGAAATAGCAGGGTGTTTTTCAATTCAATATCAATATGTTATCATTTAAACTGTTACTTTCTATAGGAAAACCATGAAGGATGTACACAAATGACCCCTTGATGAATTCAGAATTTTGTCTTCTTTTCAGAAATGTAAAGCCTTCCAGGCTCCCTTATTTCCATCTCATTTCTACCACTAACTGAAAGCCGGATAAAGATAAAAAAAAGGAACATTTGGCTAAGTCCCAGTAAAATGCCGAAATTGTGTAGAAAATGTTGGTTTTCTGACACACATCTGCCTATTCCTGAAAGCTGGGAGGATTGTGATTTTAGAACCACAAACCCTTTGTTGATACTATTTGCAGGGAATAAAACAGACACTTTCTTCTGCAACACTTTTTTCCCAATTCACTCCAAAATTCTTAGTCCCCTCCAGGGGAATGCACAAACCCTGAATTCCTTTAGAATCCTCAGGATGTTGTAATAAAAGTATACACATATTTGGCATAGATATCTTATGTGGACAAAAATGTATGGGGTCCTCAGCGCGAATTACCCCAAATAGCCAAAGAAGGGAGTAGCACATTAAATGCCTGGCACCCAAGGGATTAATTGGTCTACAATTATGTAAATTATGTAATAATTAAAATTTTTGTGATAATTTAGTTGCCGACTGTTGGTTTTTTAGGGGTATAGGGTGGAAAGTTAACTAAATTATATTGATTTATTACTAAATATTTAATTTACTAATAATTATCTAAATTGTGTAGTAGCTTTATATTTAAGGTATATTTTAGGTGTGGAGGGATAGGTTAGGTTAGGTTTGGAGGGATAGAGGGTGGGAAGTTAAGTAATAATTAATGAAAAATTCTTAATGTATTTATTATTAAATATTTAATTGATAATTATTTATGTACATTATGCAATACTGATTTATTTTAGTTATAGTTTAGTTATAAGTTGCTAGTTTTGTGGGGGTATAGGGTGTGGCATTCATTAGGTAACACATAATCATTGATTGTTAATTAGTTAGGTAATTGATTATCAATCATGTAAATTGGGTTATATTTATTTTGATTATTTGTTAAGTGTGGGCTGCTAGGTGTTGAGGGGATAGTGAGCAAAGTTAATGAAGAAATAAATAAATAAAAATGTAATTTCATTGATTATTAACTAGTAAATTGTTTAATGATAATGAACATTTTTAAGTGGTTGGGACTTAAGCTCAGCATTCGACAAAGTTTGAGGAGGAAGCTGTGGTCCATGCTATAGACCAAGGGGGCTAATCCAAAAATTGGGTATCACCTTTCTCAACTCCATTCTGACGTGGAAGCTAGGATTAAGTTAGGTCAACACAGGGAATGTATCCCTATTATTAAGAACAAAAAAGGGGCCAGCCAAGTTTGTGTGCTGGTCCCTTTTCATTTTAGTTTTTATATTAGTGAGTTGGAAAAGGATCTGTTATCTGTGGATACTGATCTTCCTAGGATAGGTACTCGCAAGCTACTGGTCCTAATGTACACAGATGATTGTGTACTTATGGCTCAGACAGGAAGAGGACACCAAACATTACTGGATCTTATTGCGGAATTCATGTCGAATCTAGGGCTGACAAAAAACAAATCTAAATCATGTGCTACAATATGTGCGTGTGTGTGTGTGTTTATATTGAAACAACTACATTTCTAAAACAAAATAAGCAAATAATATTGAAACATATATTTAACCAATATTAGGAAAAGTATTGGAGTCAGGGAATAATTAATATGCTGTTCCCACCCCAGTTTATTCAACAGTAGGGAAAGCATAGACTTTCAGAGGGGATACATTTTCTATTCTCACTCCAAACAGGTCAAAGGTAGGGCCCCTTTTAAAAAATTAGGCCCTCGGAGCACGTTTTCTGACGATTTTGGAGATAGGGACTTGATGCCTAGGAATACGATTGCATCTCCACCAAACATAGAAGCACTTACTTCTGGGAAAGTACAATTCATCCAAGTGTGTTTTCTCTGCATTTCCCTATGTTAAAAATTATGTTAAAGTTAAAGTTAATGTTAATGGAATTTGTAAAAGTGCACAAGGTGTCTTGGCGCTGGAGACAACAGTAAGCATGCTTAGCGTCTAGTCCTGAAACAGCCAGGTTTATAACTTTCTCCTAAAACTCAGTAGGGAGATAGCGTACCTGAGTTCCATAGGAAGGGAGTGCCAAAGTTTAGAGGTGCCGAAGTGAAAACTTGTGCCACCCCAGTGCACAGTACGGATTCTGGGGACTCTGAGAAGTCTGGCCCCTGCAGAACGTAGGTGTCTGGTCAGTTGATACCAAACAAAAAGATTCTGGAGAAAAGAGGGGCCTGTGTGATTCAAAGCTTTATAGATGAGACACAGTGCCTTGAATTTAATATGCTGTGGAACAGGGAACCAGTGCAAATTGCAGATTTCTTTAGATACCGCTTTATGCCTGGGAACGTTGAGTAATAGATGTGCAGCTGAGTTTTGGACCATCTGAAGCTTCTTTAAACACTGCTTCTGAACATTCAGATATAGCTCATTGCAGTAGTCTAATATGGACTGAATGAGAGATGTTACTGCAGTTTTTCTGGTATCCGCCGGGATGTATGGAAGTATCTTCCTTATTTTCAGTATAAGAAAATATGAGGCAGAGACAATGGTATTGGTCTGCTGACAGAGTGTTAATTTATTGTCAATCCATACACCCAAATTCTTGACTTTGGCTGCTGGTTTGGGAGGTATACCCATCTCTATCTGTAATCCGTGATGAAGGTGTGTGCTTCCTTCCTTTTCTCGAGTGCGCAATGGATCCTAACCAGGCCTGGGCAGAGCTCACAGAGTTTCACTCTATAGAATTCCATGGAGTTACTGAAAAACTTGTCAAATTCCACAGAGTTCTGTGAGCAGGCAGAGTAGGACAGTCATACTCTCTAAACTTGACTTGAGTTGCTGTGTTGCCTTCCCTCGCAGAATTGACACTTTTGTTTTTGAAGATGTGCTTGGAGACCATAGGCAAGAGCACATGCCACTTAGATATGGTGCCTGGCGCGGCTCGGGAAGGAAATGCCCCCTGGACACTTGTGGGTCCATTCTGTCGTGAGTTACCCATCATGGTTGCCTGTTCCTTGGGTGCCCCCTCCTTCCTTCAATTAATTAACTTAGGTAAAGAATGCTGGGCCAGCAATCTATCCAGGTTCTCATGGCACCGACCTTCTGAGAGCTCAGCATCCATTCTCCACCAATCACTGGTGTGTCGAATCGCTGTGCTAGTGTACTAATTTGTCTCACCAGCCAGAGCTCGTATCCCTTTAGCACCTGAAGCCAAAACCCTGTGCAAGAGCTGAGTTTTCTGCAGAATGAGCTTCATGGCCCATAATTTGGCATTAATTAGTGTAATTGTACAGCAGATTAAATTAGACCATTGTTCAATTTAAGGCTTACAACATTACAGACCTTCTATATTGTTGTTACCTCTTGGAACTATGCCAAATGGCAGCATCGGATAACGCCGAGATCAATCATCACTTTGGATGTGCTGACCCACAACTCGGGAGCTATGATGCTGCTTACCTACAAGTCCTCAATGGATACCCAGATGCTCCCTGTGCTCTGCCTATTCCTCTGCTGACTGGTACTAACCCACAATAACAAGCTTTTACAATGCATTCGGTCTCGCCTTTGGGACCTTATATGTATTTATCTATGCAGCACATTAACCTGGGTGCTGAAACATCTACTGTTCTTTAATATGGAGGAAAAGAAAGCACCAAACTGCGTGACACGCCAGGCATGGGAACACATGCAGAGAAATATTGCCTTTCAGCAGGAAATTGTAAAGTCCAAAGCTTTGTTTTTAATATAAAACCAGGGCCTTCGTGGTCATATCACTAAAAATACAAGATTTGATAAAAATATTATTGTCTACGGGTGCTCGTGGAAGACAATGTCTATTGACTAGAACTCAGAGAATGCTCAAGTGAATCTGGTATTTTACTTTTGGGCAAGGTTTGCTGCAACCCAGCCCAAGTTGTCGGGTACTAGTTGGGCTCCAACCTGGTCATCTAACCAACACTGGAGGATGAGGTTCATAAGCCACAAGGGATTTCGGTCCTCTTTGTCCCCTTTAAATGCCCTTCATGAGCCTATTTTTGGGCTGCACAAAAACATATTCATATGTTTTCACTAACTCCAGATAAGAGTTATTTGCTCAAGAAACATGCTTCTGTGCCCTGCATTAACTGCATCCTATAAACATCCCCGAGAAACACTTTGCAGTAGCTGCAGCATCTAGCTGGCCCAGTCAGAATGCATCTTGCTGAGCCTAACAACCCCTATAATGTATTTCACATGAATATGTGTTTGGCACAAAGGTCAAGTTACAGCTCACTGCTTGACACTCTGTGTGCTCTTGGTGCACAATTTAATTCTCCCTCTGGGTCACTATCACTCAAAAGCAAATTGAGATTACTAGCTGTGTCTTTTTCAGATCGCACTCAGGAATCTCATCACCTTGTCGCTAGATGTTATAGAAGTGAAGTGGACAGTCGAATTAGGTGTCAAGCCTGTGTGACAATTTAGTAAATTTACCTCAACATGAATAAACAATCGCCTTAAACTGTTATTATAATTCTACTGGATGTGGGAGAAGCAATTTTCAGATGGTATTATCTCAAAACGAGATTTTTCTGAGCATGGACCTCTTGGGGCTTGACAAACTATGACATTAATTAGGTCTCCCCGCTGCTACCAGATCGGCTCAGCACACAGGCTTATCTGCAAGCAGAGTCTTAATAGCAGCTCTACAATTTGCAGGGTGCACAGGAAAAAGTGACATTAGGATTCTGATATGAGCACACTGGAGCAGAACAAAACAGGAATAAGCAAAATCAAACTTGCAGAAGAGGACAGAAGAACTAAATCACAGGCAATACTAGATAGCATCCATTACTATGCACTCGGCGCGAGAGTAGAAAGCAGAAACAGTGCTCCATGTGGATGCGTACTTGCACAACAATCACAACATTTCTCCACACTGTCTGACTGACCATAGGTAACATTCTTGAGCAGGCAAGCTAAAGAACAAATAAGCAATCTATTAAAAACACTGGCAGCCTCGCAGCTGAACCGTGCTCACAGCAACTCCTGGAAAGAAGCCCTGCTTCCTGTATGCAAATTAGTATCCGCGAGATTACAGGTTCCGGCATCTGCGACAGGCCAACCCAAGCATGAAGTGCTTTACTGTCTCGGGTATCGTTAGCTTGAGGAGTGTGCATAACTGCATACATTCCACATGTGCATCCACGTAAACAAGATTAGTAAGCAAACTGTTTACCTGCTGCCGATTCACACTTAAGATTGAACCCTTTCTCATCTACGAGACCCCGTCTTAACTCTCACTGTTTCACTTTCCGGCTGTAGACACCGGGGGTGTGACCGAACCATGACTCCCAGATCACGTGGCGGGGGAAAAGGAGGAAGGTAGTCTGAGCGGAGCAGAGATATTCATAACGCTATTGTCTCTCAAAGAGATGTGGCCTTGAATTTGCAATGCAATAGGACCCCCATTTACACGAGACCTATTGCATTGGAAACGGGAGTGCGCGTGGACGCGAGAAGGCACGAGAATGACTGGGAGGGGGCCGGGGGTCCCCAAGAAGTCACAGACTGCGGGAGGGGGTAGGAAGGAACGGGACGGGACGGGAAGAAAGTAGTCTGTGCAGTCAAGGGGCCAGTAGCCATGGAAGGATACAAATGACTGACATGGCTGTCATGCGGAGGGACTTACAAGTTTAAAACCAATCAGAAGTCAGCATTTATAACCTAAGCCAATGAATAAGATGGGCCAGAGAGTGGGAAGAGCTTCCACGAAGCTTCCACAATATAGTGTATACTGCATGCCTCGCAAAGCGATGGCAGCGCATTCGCGCCACAACTCTAGGAGAGACCTAAAAAACCGAGTGATTAGGCCCAGGGCTCACATTGTCGCTAACATTAAAAACACAAAGTTTTGTTCAAAGCGTCAGTAGGTGGCGCTGCTGAACCATTTCTCGGGCTAATGTGTGAGAATAGGGAACAAAAAACATGAGAGCACCTTCCCGCTCCACCCTGAGCCAAAGGAATTCCAGTTCCTTCTTTGAACAAAGGGGTCAATGTTTTGTCAGGCCCCAAAAATACAGGCTGAGAGGATGGAGGGGGCAGTGCGGCACAGCAGCCCATGTAGGAACACGGAATATAGCCTGGTACATAGTACCCACCAAATTGTATCCTTTTCTTTTTAATCTGGGCTAGGACCCAACAGAGAAGTACAATGGCAGTGACTGGGCCGCGTATCATAGGCCAGGAAGAAAAGTAATGTTTAAGCTTGGGATCCATCCAGCAGATTTCTGGTTAGCTTCAGCAATAGAGCTCTTTAAAGAATGTCTGGAGCACTGCGAGGATGACAATGAATCCCTGTGTTTCTCTCTCTCTTTTTACCCTGCCTCGTTAAGATGCTCTGGCTTCCAACCGCAGTGCCTCTCAATCCCTTTCTCCTGCTGTGAGAAGTACTCTACGGTCCCATGCAATTGCTGCATGTACTGCGCAAAGGATGAGTGGCAAGTTGGCGACTGTGAGCAGCAAGAAATGGGAGCTGGGATACTGCAACCTTCAGCTCAGGTGTGCAGCTCAGCTCAGGACGTCAGCGTCTGCAAGCGAAAGTAGTCATTTGATTTAGCTTTGAACAGTGCTTAGTTTGGAAAACTTAAAATGCAAATCCTATAATTCTAGGGAGTCAACCACTAAATCACGGCCTGTTGCAATTAAAATACTAAGGCTGAATTCTGTTTCATGCCTCTTTCTCCTCCTTCCTATCTTCACTACTTCAGCTTCCCTTCCAGTTCCCGCAGTGTAGGTGAATGTGATTAAGTTAAACATAAATGTCTTCCACTAGATGGCAGTGTTGCTGCAGTATTAGCAACTCTTCCAAGAGCTGTGGTGTCCTCATTGACACAACACATGGCTTGGAAGCTGAATAAGGGCACCAGTAACCTCCACCACACGGCGGTTGGTGAAGTTTTTTTGACAAGTCTGTGCTCAAAGTGGAGTACCAAAAACTCAGCAAACTCCGCCGGCAGAGCGGAGTTCAGCACCCACCCATAATCCTAACTTCTTGGTCTTAGCAAAGGCAAAGCAAGAGTTTTTCCTCTTGTATTCTAGGTTGAAAAGCGATATGAACTCCTTAATGGAGATGAACTTCATCATTGGGCTATTGGAGCACAATGGGAGGTATAGTGACTGGGACTCATTCACCTGGGGGCACTGACTGAAACTCACCCCACCAGGCAGCTTTGCTGAGTATCGGACACCGCGCCATCACCCTACCGCTCTCCCCCGCCGCCGCAGTTGTCATCGCGGCCGCCGAGAGGGGGGAGCGAGCAAAGGACTACATTTCCCAGCGTCCCTTGCTGGGACTACGGGACGCCCACAGCAGCGCCACTTTCCCGCGCCCGGAGGCGCATTTAGACGCGGCGCTCCAGCAGAGGAGCGGGGGACTCATTCACCTGGTGGCACTGACTGAAACTCACCCCACCAGGCAGCTTTGCTGAGTATCGGACACCGCGCCATCACCCTACCGCTCTCCCCCGCAGCCGCAGTTGTCATCACGGCCGTCGAGAGGGGGGAGCGAGCAAAGGACTACATTTCCCAGCGTACCTTGCTGGGACGACGGGACGCCCACAGCAGCGCCACTTTCCCGCGCCCGGAGGCGCATTTAGACGCGGCGCTCCAGCAGAGGAGCGGGGGACTCATTCACCTGGGGGCATTGACTAAAACTCACCCCACCAGGCAGCTTTGCTGAGTATCGGACACCGCGCCATCACCCTACCGCTCTCCCCCGCCGCCGCAGTTGTCATCGCGGCCACCGAGAGGGGGGAGCGAGCAAAGGACTACATTTCCCAGCGTCCCTTGCTGGGACGACCGGACGCCCACAGCAGCGCCACTTTCCCGCGCCCGGAGGCTCATTTAGATGCGGCGCTCCTCCCGCGCTGCGGGACGCGCGTGGGCGACGCCGGGCTGAGCCTGGGCAGAGGGCGGGCCGTCTGTGGCCGTCAGGGGTCAGCAGTGGTCGGGTCGGGCCACCCCCCCTTGGCTTCAGGATGGGCAAGCGAAAACTAAACACCAGACAAGAGGAAGGTAAGAAGGCCAAGGTGCCCCGAAAATCGGAGTCGATCATTTCTTACTTAACTTCTGCAGTAGGGGCTTTAAATGACCAAATAGCAAATGTTGAGAAGGAACTGGGACTAGATGTACTTACAAATGCTGTGCCCACTCTGAATGCAGAACTGTCGCCAAGCACCGCACCCTCCACTCCTCTAGAGCCAGACATCATCGTAGTCAATACGCTCCAGGGTGCACAAGATAACCCGGTCGCTGTGGACACTTCCGAAACAGCTAGTTCGGGGTTGAAAAGGCCATGTGATGAAAGCATTAAAACTACTAAGAAATATACCAAAAGGAACAAACCGCCAAAACAGACTAAAGGGGGAGTGGCTAATAACCTGGACCTTGGGCTACCAAATAATGTTTTGGAGTTGATGGAGGAATTGATTGAATCTCATTTAGAGCCTGTGCTTGTGAACATTGGCAAGGACATTGTGGACTCCCTGAACCTTTGTGTCGCAAATATTGTCAAGAAATGTGAAAATATAGACAATTTCCTGAAGGACTTAAGGGCCAACTTGATAGGTCTCAATCATGGTAATGCCTCATGTGTAGAACAAGCTAGGGTGCCCAGACAGGATATAGATAATGATATTCCCTCGGGAGAGGACTTGCAAAATAATATAGGAAGTCTTAACAAACAAGTAAAGACGCCAGATTCTACCCTGGGGGTTCAACGCCATCCCTTACCGAATGAGGTTACGCAGGTAAAGACTCTAGCCAAAGATCGACACACCGTAAAATTACCCAAATTACACCTTCCCCCACAAGCTGCCCCTCTAGTGGTGGTTTTGTCTGGTATCCCTCCCTTAAAAAATGGTACTGAGGAAAACGAGAAAGATCTTTTACACAGAACCAAAAGGTGGTGCTCTCAGTTCAGTAGTGGGAGCGCTGACATTTCCTCGAGTATCATTGCGGCCAGAAGGGTTGAGTGGGTGGGGAAACGGAAAAAGTCCATCCCAGGAGATTGTGTGGTTGTAAATTTCAGTAGACCAAACATTGGGGACACTTTGCTGTGGGATGGCTCTGAGCTTGATGGACTAGGCATCAGGCCACACCCTTTGGGTTATTTTCATCCACCTCCCCTCCCACAACCCACAGCAGGTCGATACACAGCTCCCCCGACACGTGGTACTACACTGAATGACAACAAAATCAAAAGCCATTCGTATCAATCACATCAGGCATCCTTAAGGGTAGCAGAAACAGGCACGGTCGACATAAGTGGCACAGGAGTCAATTCAGATATAACACTATCTAATAGATTTTTCGCTCTGTCTAGTTTAGATACAAATGATTGACAACTACCCAATGGTAATGTGAACATGTCCAGTAATGCCCAGATCACTCAACCGAAATCCACTTCCCTGCTCAAAATAATTAGTTGAAACGTGGCTGGGTTAGGTAAGAAAGTCAAGGATGACAGTTGGCTACAATACGTGAAACGACATGAGATCATAGCCCTACAAGAGACCTGGGTCACGAGTGATCTCTTTTATCTAGATGGTTACTGTAGCTATCAAGTCAAGGCTACCCCTGGACTGGGCGGGAGACCTAAAGGTGGTCTATATATTTTAACTTCACTCAGACTCCCAGGTTCATTTACCGATTTGGGACCGCTCTCATCTAACCTACAAGGACTAGAATGGAGTCGTCCCAAGCACCCAAAGATTCTACTTTTGAATTTTTATAATGTGCCAGAGAAGGACACACAACATACACACCTGAATGCACTGGCCTCCTTTTTAGAACATTATAAATCAACACAAAATGCTTTATTCGATCTAATCCTAATGGGAGATTTTAACATACACCCCTGTGCCTGGGATTGCTTGGCTAAACTAAATACAGGTCCACCTGGCTCAATCTCTACTCACTTCAAACACACGCCCTAGGGCGAGTTGTTGGAAGAACACCTTGCAAATACCAATTTATATGAAGTGGAAGGTAGCGGAGGGGAGGAAAGGGCTCCGACCTTCGTAGGTAGAGAGGTAGAGACTGTAATCGATTATATTTTCATTTCCCCTGGCATAGTCTATGTGTGTTCCTCTATTGAGGTTGCAACCTCAGTTTTTAGTGACCATAATCCATTGATTATGTCCCTACATAAGGGGTGGGAGACAGACAATCAAAGGGACATTGAGGAAAGTAATTTTGATAAACTCATTCCTAAAGACCAGGGGAGGAGATTGAATTGGGCCAAGGTGGTCCCAGACTCTTTTATGATGGAACTAGAGAACAAAGTAAAGGAAGATATGGCAATATGCCTAGATAATCAGGCGGATGGTAATGTGGTCTTAAATTCTTTTTCCAACATCTGTGCTCCAACTGAAATGTAAGAAGAAGGGGGATGGTCCCGACCAACCAAGGTGGTTTGATGAGATGTGCTCAAAAGCCCACAAAGAACTTATTTATGCACTAAAACAAATTCCAAGATACCGGGAGCTGGTGGCTGCACTTAGGAAAAACTATAAATTAGCCACGGATAACCGCAAAAAATGCATTAAAAAGGAGACTTGGGAAGACCTCATCTCAATTGATGTACTTAGAGACAGCTCAAAATTTTGGGCTGTAATTAACCACCCTTACTTTACTGATACAAATAACACGGTGTTGGATTCCGTGATCTCTGATGAGACATGGGTTGCGCACTTCAGTAAAATATACGATAGTGCTTAGGAGTATACTTTAATAGTTAATCCCATAGAAATTGGAGCAGCCCCTCCTTTATGTTTCAAGGAAATGGAGGTACTTAGGGCAATCACAGAGATGACAAAAAACAAGGCCCCGGGCCCAGATGGTGTGCCCGCAGACCTTTATTGGTCCCCTGTGGAGTTTTGGACTAAAACACTCACAAACGTATTCAACTCCACAGTCATCTCGGGGTTCCCCTTATCCTGGGCCACTTCATCTATAATACCCGTCTTTAAAAAAGGCTCAAGAAATGACCCTGCCTGTTACATGCCGATCTCTCTGATTGACTCTGCTGTTAAAATCTTGGGCAGAGACTCGGTGACCATCTGGAAGAGAGGAGGGTCCTTTCTGATCTACAATATGGGTTTAGGGCTGGAAGGGGCACCTTAGATCAATGCCTAAACCTCCACCTGCTAATCAGTAAATATACCTTGGCTAATGAGGGTCAATTATATATGGCATTCATGGATTTATCGTCGGCTTTCGACTTGGTCAATCGATCCAAACGTTGGGCGATTTTAATTAATATAGGGATAGACTCGCCTTTGGTGAATTACCTTGCGACACTGCACCAAGATCTCCGTGCCTCTATCAGAACTAATAGAGAGGGAGGTTCCACTAGTTTTTTTTTAGATCAAAACGGGGAGTAAGGCAGGGGTGCATTTTGGCACCCCTCCTATTTACCTTATACATAAACTCCCTCGAATCTGCCCTGAAGGGGTCCACATCTGATGTCCCCCGCGTGGGGGAGTACACAGTTCCGGTGCTCCTATACGCGGACGACGCAGTATTGTTAGCCCGTACCGGGATGGGGCTACAGAAACTCTTGGATGATTTTGGGGTTTTTATGTCCTCCCTGGATCTACAGATTAACAATAAAAAATCACATGTAATGGTTGCAGGGAAACGTTTGAAAAGTGTAAAGGTAAAAAAGGTAAAAAAGTTTCTATGTGACGGTGAAGAAGTCCTTTTACAACTAGTTCTAAAACTTTACAACTAGAACCCAATAAGATCTGGGAACAGAGATGCCACACCAACTGCAACACTACCAACGTTGTCTATCTGATAACCTGCCCCTGTGGTCTAAAATATGTGGGATTGACCAAAAGGATGGTCAAGCTGCGCATATGCGAGCATAGGAGCAGTATTAGATGTGGCAAAAGCAACACGAAGATGACCACGCATTTTTTAGAACATCAGCATTCTCCTAGTGACATTCACTGGACAGCGATTGAACATGTGCAGAATGGCAATGAACAAAAATTATTTGAGCAGGAGCAAAGATGGATATACTGTTTGTCGTCCCATCAAAAGGGACTCAACGATGACATCCCTTGGGGCAGCGTAATGAGATGATGCCCATCACATAACCACACAAGCTCTAAAAGAACATGTATGCCTAACAATTAGATATCCTGTAGGGTGATAATATATGAGTGATATCATTCGTTATGCATATATTATTGAAGAAGTGTGGCTTTTTTGATGAACATCAATCTAAACAGTTTGGATTAGATGAATTCCAATACGCATTTTTGAGCTGAGAAAATATCTGTCTACAAACAAGGTCAGCGTTCTAGTTTCTCATGTAGCTCTTACCGGAAGTGGGGTTTATCACTGACATCGTTAACGTAATGAAGGAACTACCCACGGTCTTTCACCATTACGTATTGACATCTAAAAGAATTTTAAATATTCGCGCTATTCGTTCCAAATGGTTAAAATCAATGAGAATATTTATTTGGGTAACCATCAGGAATCGCGCTCGTAAGAATGTCGTTTTCCAACAGGGAAAATCAGTTTCCGGACATGTGATCTGTGACGTAGTCACGTACACGCAAGGCGGTCTTCAATACGATCACGGCGCCATTGCAAGTATGATCTGGACACCAGTGAAAGTTACACTAGGTTCCAGGCGGCGAGTCGTCCGTTTGAAAGTAAGGGCTCTTTTCTTTCACATTTTTTATATCAGGATGAACTCCGAGAGTCGTCTTTGCAGTAATAATAACTCTAACTGCATGGAAGGCTAACGCCAGATAATTCGCCCCTTTTTGTGTTTGTATTCTGTAGCAAAAACGCAACGTGAAGAAGTTGCCACACTGAGTGTCCATGTGGCACGTCGCTTTTTCAGATGAAGTAAGTGTCATAAACATAGTTCCCCTCTTTCTTTAGCTCTAAACTGGTCTGTGGGGTTGGTCCGTAAGACCCTTGGTTAAGAGGTCCGAGGACAATAATTTCAAGAGCTGACGAATGGTGTTTTGATATGACAGATTTAACTCTTGAAGATATTCGCCTTTGATTAGAAGGGCAGATTAAACAGCAGAACTTCTGCTCATTTGTTATGATTAGAGGAAATTCTAACAAGTAATATACAGCATAATATAGTAACTGCTGACATATAATGGTCAAATAATGGACAGAGTTACATTTACACAATTGTTTATTTACAGATTGTATCCGGGCAATTTGCTGGAGGATTGACTGCGGGTAAAACCGTGAGTTTTTTTGAAGGAGAGTATCAAGAATTTTGATTTCCTTACTTTTTTCCTCACGGTGTGGGCGCACCTTAGTGTGTGTGGACCCCCGGAGGAAGGTTTTTTGATTCTTTAATTGGTCCTGAAGAAAGCTGAGCTGAGACAGCATATACAGCAGAAACATGTTGACCACTCACAAAAAGTCACCATGGTTATAAATTTAAGCCATTAAGTGATTTTTTTTTCACCTTTTTAACGTGAACAACTGGCCCTTAATAAAGTTTGTTTGGGGTACAGTTGGGATCTTTTAATTCACTACTCACTGATCACTTATCACACAACCATCTCACCAGCTCCGCTGCAATTGCAGGCGTTGAAGCACACAGGAGGGATATTTCCCCTCCTGTGACGAACCCTATGATGAAGCATATCACCACTAGGGTGAGTCAGGGTTCTTTTACAAGATAGTTTCTTTCCTTTGTTCCGTTCTGTTTAGTTCTTTTGACCATTAGTTTTTTGACCATTAGTCTTTTCGACCATAGTTTCGGTCTATCCACTGTGTTTGTTCGTTCACCTAGGCAATTTTGTCTGATAGAAATTCACAATATATGGCTCTCTTTTGTTGAAAGTATACGGTGAAGAAATCACCATGGTTCCGGTCTTTACCTATTTGGGGGTCCTGTTCGACGAAAAGGGCACCTGGAAGCCACAACTAAATGCTAAAGGCCTAGCTGTCACTAGATCCACTTCCGCTCTACTGGGCTTTGCGAAACGGCTAGGTTCACACCCAGTAGAAGCACTACTGACAGTTTACAAGTCGAAAAGCCTTTCAATCGCTATCTACCGGAAGACAAACTACAGGTGGTAGAAAATAAGTTTCTCAGATCCCTGTTAGTGGTCCCCCAATCAACTCCAGTACTTTCAGTTCATACTGAGTTGGGTCTTGGCTTCATCAGTGATCAATTACAGCTAGCACCTCTGATCTGTTGGGCCAAGACCTGGCTGAACCCAGAAATTAGTTTAAATCACTCTATTTTAACAGACTGTTTGGCACTGGATAAAGTGAACAAAATCCCATGGTTGGTCTGCATTAAAAATATGTTTTACAAATTGGGTAGGCCTGAACTATATTTCGCCCTAAATACCATCAAGAGAGGTGATGTGCTATGGATTAAGAATAATTTTCTGGAACGTAGGGAGATGGAACGGGAAGAAGTAGAGCTCCAAAAACCGGGAGTAAGAGCTAATTACATACTGCAGACTACCCCGAAATTGGAACCCTACTTGACTATTGTATCTCGGCCCTTCCATCGTAATCTCCTTGTGAGATTCAGACTTAATATCATTCAATATTCCCTGGGGAATTACCCAGTATGGGGTAAGTCAGATCCATCTATCCCCTGTAGCTGCGATAATTTCTCTGAACAAACCCTGATGCACTTTATTATGTTTTGCGGCTACTACGAGGAATGTAGGAAACAGTTTTTACTACCTATTCTGAGAGAAGCAGGGTTTATACAAGTTCATCCCGCTCTCCGCTACCTACAGCTTCTAAGTAGCACTAAAGTAATATTCGGGGTCGCAAGTTTTCTGGTTGCAGCTACGCGTATTAAGTCTAAACAATTGAAGTTAAACGTTCCATGATATGCACTCATATTAACTGACCATTAGCTGTTCCAATGAATTGTACTATCCCATGTAATTATGTGAAATTGTTCTCTTAAATGTTCCTGTTTAAGCTAAATTGTTAATATGAATTGTTTTTAACATATGAATTGTCATGTGTATATTTATGCTGGAATTGCTTTTATGATTTTAATTAATCGAATAAAGCTTGTATTGACTTGACTTGACTTGACTGTGATGAGTGGTTTCTTTTATGTTGTCTCCTGGTTGGAGCTGAGTCCCTCATTCATACCCTAAGTATGCAAATGCCCAAATCCATAGTACCTCTGACACTACCACTCATATACATATACAGGCACTCACACACCTACTCACAGACCCACACAGATGCTAACACACCCACACAGCGGTACAAAAGGGGGTGCTGATGGACGGAGCATCTGAATCAATCAAACACTCACACCCAGTCAAAAGATCTGGGTTTAATCCATCACCGTTCTTTAGCCCACTCTGCCACCCCAGTTCAGACATGGCCATATGCAAATCAGTCTGACCCTGTGCCTCATGGGAACTGTCCAGCCAGAACTGCCAAGCCATGTCTTCCCACACAGGCACTTACATACTCACTCACAGACCCACACAGCAGCTCACACACCCACTCTAAAAGGTGCATGATTACAGTTAGGATTAGAAAGTTTAAAAACATATAGAAAAAAAAGGAAACAGGGATATTATAGTTAGGAAACAGAATTGAAACATTTTTAAAAATTCACTGGAAAAACCAAAGGTTACACAGACATTATAGTTTGGCTCAGATTTCACTTGTACAAAACCATGAAATGCTGCAGTTATAGTTATCTGAGCTAACTATAACTTATGTCTCTACAATGCACTGCTTATGACCTCTCATATTACATCACTTATCACATGGTCAGTGACATCACTGATGCCATCTCAAATGACATCACTGATGGCATCCTCTGCAGTCCCACTTACACCACATTCAACCTCTCCTATGTCCACTCACACACCCACACAACCACTCACAAACCCATTCACCAACCCATTGAATGACTTACACATACCAATGTATTTGCTCATACAGCAACACAGCCAAACAACCCACCCATACAGCCACTCATACACCCACTCACTCACCCATATCACCACTAAAACTAGCATTCTCTCACACCATAAAGTCACTCACAGAGCCACTCACTCATACTAGCCCTGACTTTCACTTACCCATACAGCTGATCCAGTTATTCACTTACATACCCATCCACACATCCACAAAGGCAGTCACACACCCACTCACTCAACTATACAGCCAGACTCACAGATATTTACAGTGCAAACAGCCATTTACACATGTAACCTTATTCATACATCCATTCAGTCACTGACCTACCCATACAACCACTAACACACCCCTCACATTATCCATAGAGTCACTCACACAGCCACTCAGTCACCAAAACAACCACTCACACTCTTCTCTACCCATATAGCCACTAAGGCTGAAACTCTTTCACCCATACAGTCAATCATACTAGATCATCCATACAACCACTCACAAAGTCCTTCACACACCCATACAGCTACTCACACATTATTCACCTAAAAATACACTCACATACCTACTCACACACAGAGCACTCATGCACCCACTCCCACACTGACACATAGTCACACACCCACTCAGATCACATATGTTAGAAACAGTATCACTCATTACTAGTTTAGAAAGAATATTAATTTAACTTATTGTTTGATGCTTGCTTTCTATATAGTGTCCTAAAACAAAATACACTATAGAAAGTCCAGTGAGAACAAAATTGGTATTCAGAGGCACTTTCCAATCTTTAACAAGAGATTCAAACCGGGCATCAGATCTAATCTAATCAACTCAGATGAAAAGGAAACAATGGCTAGCAACCAGAGCAATGTACCGCCTCCCACTCCAGGAGTCACTCAGAGCTAGCAAAGATCACCAAACAACAACAACCTAGCTCACACATGCCACGTGAATTAACTTCGTCTTCAACCCAAGCAACAGCCGTGTTGGAGGCATGGTAGAATATTTGCCGTTATCCCGGGCAGGCTCAGGAAATCTCTCATTAAATGAGCACATAGGCTTCCTCTCAAGTTGGGAGCAAAGCACAGGCCTAATAACAATCTCTGGCCACCTCTCTAGAGCCGACGGTTCAAATGGGGCCGCCACAATCCCTGCTCAGCCTCCCGCATTTGTCGGTAAATAGCAGATCGAACTGCCCCGGGGTACTCAAATGCTTGCCATGGCCGACTCCATCAACTACGACAACCACCCCAGGAGCTCACCCGAAATTCCAGCCGGCCCGCCAGAACTTGAAACCTGTGTACTTCAAAAACTGCAATCCAGAGAATTCTCTCACCCCCGTCCCAACAGGAATTTGCAAAAAAAAGCAGGGCAGAAACAACAAGGGTGGCCTAATATTTATTCCTCATTAACCTTCCAGGGCCCCGCGGACATTCTGAACAGAGGGAGGTACTAAAACTACTTCACCACATCCAGTCGCTGTCTCACCTAAACACAGGGGAAATACACTTGGTAACATTTGCCTCCATCCCTGGTACAAAGGCCCTCAAATCTACTATTTCACAATGGGACTCAGCAGCAACAACGGATGCCATACTGGAAGAGGCCTCAACCTTTGATGAATGGGGCATAGAACTAGCAGCCACACGCCCACAGAAGTATCCACACGTCTTAATTGAGGGGCATAGATCCCCCCCAGACGATGCACAGTGAAGGGAGCTTGGGGTGCAACCCACGACTGGTTATTAAGCTCAGCGCTGACTACTAACCCCTTAACGGTCCGCTGTGGTGAAAAGGATCGGATTATCAGATGGCAAGCAGTAGCTGTGAACCACAAGGGGGATACTCCTGCATTTAATTTCTAGGGGAAAAAAGCCCCAGTATGACCCGTTAAAGTTCAAGTTCAAGTTTGGCATTTATATAGCGCACTACTCACCCAGAGGTCTCAAGGCGCTTGAGGGAGGTGGGGGGTTATGTATCAAATATCCAGGTTTTGAGTTGTTTTCTGAAGAAGAGGTTGTTTTGAGTAAGGCAGAGATGGGTGGGGAGGGAGTTCCAGGTTTTGGCCGCAAGGTAGGAGAAAGATCTTCCCCCCCATGGTGGACCTGTGGATGCGTGGTATAGCGGCTAGTGCTTGGTTGGAAGAACGGAGTTTGCGGGTGGGGGTGTAGAAGGAAAGGCGTGTGTTGAGGGATTCGGGTCCTAGATCGTATAGTGCTTTGTGTGTGTGGGTGAGGAGACGGAACGTAATTCTTTTGTTGATGGGGAGCCAGTGGAGGTCTTTCAGATGACTGGAGATGTGAGCTCTGCGGGGGACGTCTAGAATGATTCTGGCAGATGCATTTTGGATACGTTGGAGTTTTTTCTGTAGTTTGGCTGTGGTTCCGGCATAAAGGGTGTTTCCGTAGTCTAGTCTGCTAGTGACCAGTGCGTGGGTTACTGTTTTTCTTGTTTCGATGGGGATCCATCGGAAGATTTTTCTGAGCATGCGCAGGATGTTGAAGCATGAGGAGGAGACTGCGTTGACTTGTCTGGTCATCGATAGGGATGAGTCTAGGATGAAGCCCAGATTACGTGCGTGGTCCGTAGGTTTGGGGGCGTTTCCCAGAGCCGGTGGCCACCATGAGTCATCCCAAGCGGAGGGGGATGATCCTAATATGAGGACTTCCGTTTTGTCCGAGTTCAGTTTAAGGCGACTGGTCTCCATCCATTCGGCCACTTCTTTCATCCCTTCGTGTAGATTGATTTTGGCGGTGTTTGAGTCTTTGGTGAGGGGGAGGATCAGCTGGGTGTCGTCTGCGTAGGAGATGATGTTGAGGTTGTGTTTACGAACGATGGATGCGAGGGGGCTCATGTATACGTTGAAGAGTGTGGGACTGAGTGAAGATCCTTGTGGTACGCCGCAGATGACTTCGGTGGCTTCTGATCTAAAAGGGGGGAGGCAGACTCTCTGGGTTCTTCCTGCGAGGAATGAGATGATCCAGTCCAGTGCTTTTCCTTGAATTCCGATGTTTCTGAGGCGGTGTATGAGGGTATTATGACAGACTGTGTCGAAGGCTGCGGAGAGGTCAAGTAGGATGAGGGCAGCTGTTTCACCATTGTCCAATAGTTTACGGATGTCGTCTGTTGCTGCGAAGAGGGCGGTCTCGGTGCTGTGTTTGGCTCGGAATCCGGATTGTGATATGTCGAGGGATTTGTTGGATTCGAGGAAGGCGGCGAGTTGACTGTTGACAGCTTTCTCGATGACTTTGGCTGGGAATGGGAGGAGCGAGATAGGGCGGTAGTTTTTAAGTTCATTGGGGTCTGCTGTGGGTTTCTTCAGGAGGGCGCTGAGTTCGGCGTGTTTCCAGCTTTCCGGGAAAGTGGCGGAGTTGAAGGAACTATTGATGATGTCGCGAAGGTGGGGAGCGATGATGGAGTCTGCTTTGTTGAAGATGTGGTTGGGACAAGGGTCGGTTGGCGATCCTGAGTGGATGGAGTTCATCAGGCGGATGGTGTCTTCAGTGGTGACTGGTTTCCAGGTACAAAGGTTGTTAGGGGGGAGATTAGGTTCTGAGGTGAGTCGGGTGGATTGGTCATCCGGTTGTTTTGTGAAGCTGTTGTGTATGTCGGCGATTTTGTTGTGGAAGAATGAAGCTAGGGAGTCGCAGAGGTGCTGGGAGGGAGTGATGTCATTGGTGCCGGCTGATGGGTTGGTGAATTCTTTTACTATGTTGAACAGTTCCTTACTGCTGTGGGCGTTGTTGTCGAGTCGATCTTTGAGTGCTGATTTCTTAGTGGAGCGTATTAGTTGATGGTGTTTACGGGTGGCGTTCTTGAAAGTGGCTAGGTTTTCGGTGGATGGGTTTCTTTTCCAGGCTTTCTCGAGGATGCGGCATGTCTTCTTGGATTTCTTAAGCTCATCATTGAACCAGGGGGCTTTCTTGAGGTTTAACTTGGTAGGGTTGTTTTTCAGAGGTGCTAACTCGTCAGCGCTGGGGGTGATCCATTGTGCAAGGTTGGTAGCTGTTTGGTTTGGGTCTGATGAATAGGTAGGAGGGTATTGGTGGAGCGATGTGAAAAGTTGCTCAGTGGTGATTTTGTTCCAGTTCCTGTGGGGAATTTGTTGAAGCTGGTTTTGGGACGTAGTCTTTTTGTAGTTGAAGTGCACGCAGCTGTGGTCTGTCCAATGGAGAGCTGTGGTGTGGTTGAAGGAGACTTATTTGCTGGATGTAAAGATTGGATCGAGTGTGTGTCCGGCACAGTGGGTGGGGGTGTTAACAAGTTGTTTGAGTCCAAGATTAGCGAGGTTATCTAATAGGATGATGGCGTTTCTGTCGTTGTTCTTATCTAGGTGGAAGTTGAGGTCACCTAGTAGGATGTAGTCCTCGGAGGGGAGGGCGTATGGGCTGATGAAGTCAGTGATGTCTTCGCTGAATTGTGTGCGGGGTCCGGGTGATCTGCAGATGAGGGTACCTCTGAGTGTGGTCTTGGGGTTGATGTGGATCTGGAAGTGGAGGTATTCGGCAGTTGTGAGGATGTCATCGGAACTGGTCGAGATGCGAAGGGTGTTTTTATGAACAATGGCAATGCCTCCTCCTATTTGGTTGGTTCGGTCCTTACGGATAATCTTGTAGCCGTCAGGGATGGCTATGGCGATGTCGGGTGTTGAAGAGGAGTTCATCCAGGTTTCTGTGAGGAAAGCGACGTCCGGTGATGTAGAGTTGAGTAGATCCCAAAGTTGGACGGCGTGACTGTGAACTGAGCGGGTGTTGAGTAGGATGCATTTCAGATGGTTGGTGTCGGCATTCTGTTTGATGTTGGTGGGTTTGGTGAGGGTCCTAATGCAGGCAAACTTGCAGGAATTGCAGGTGAAAGGTCCATGGGTGAGGCCGGGTGCAGCTTGGTAACAGGTTGGTGGTCGGCCGGGGTTAAGGGCTGAGAGGGTAGAGGCGTCGTACGTGATGCGGGAGGAGGGGGGGTGCGGGAACCAGGGGGTCTGGCGTTGGGCGCGGTCCTGGCGCGGACGGGCATAGACGGGCTTACCTTTGGCGCACCTTCGGCGCGGCCGCAGCGCGTGGACGTTGCGCGTAGGTCCATCTGTCTATAATGGGTAGTGGAGGGGGGGTGGAGCGTGGGAGGGGCAGCTGGGAGGCGGGAGCGAGGTGGAGTGACGGTGTGGGAAGGCACAACAAAACAAAATGGCAGCAACAATAACAACAAATGCTGCGAGGCAGGGCGAGATTGGGCAGAAAGGAGCGCTATGGGGGAGAATTAGTGCAGCAAATGCTAGCGGTTCAAATCGCAATGGTAGCGTTAAAAGCGCTATGAAATTTGGCAGCAGTTTAAGTAAAATGCACACAGCAATGAAATTGTACAGACAGGCAGGGGAGGCAAAATCACTCAACAATTAGCAACCAGCAAAGCAATACAAAGCCCAGCAGTGCGCAAAAGAACTCGAAATGCAAAACGTAAAATGCACTCAGCAGTCAATAATCAGTGAAGTAACACAAAGCCCAGCAGTGCGCAAGCGAACTCGGAATGCAAAACGAGAAATGCTCTCAGCAATCGCTAATCAGTAAAGCAATATCGAGCCTAGCAGTGCGCAAATGAATAGACAGAGGCTAGCGCTTGGAAAGATATTTGGCAGAATCAGAAGCGCTACGCCACGATACCAAATGAGGAGGAGGTGAGGGGAGCGACCGCTTCTGCCGAGGACAGGATGGTCACAGCTCTCCGTGTGGACTCGGATGGCGTGTGAGTTCAGTGGGTGGGAGGGGCAGCTGGGAGGCGGGAGCGAGGTGGAGTGACGTGTGGGAAGGCACAACAAAACAAAATGGCAGCAACAATAACAACAAATGCTGCGAGGCAGGGCGAGATTGGGCAAAAAGGAGCGCTATGGGGAGAATTAGTGCAGCAAATGCTAGCGGTTCAAAGCGCAATGGTAGCGTTAAAAGCGCTATGAAATTTGGCAGCAGTTTAAGTAAAATGCACACAGCAATGAAATTGTACAGACAGGCAGGCGAGGCAAAAATCACTCAACAATTAGCAACCAGCAAAGCAATACAAAGCCCAGCACTGCGCAAAAGAACTCGAAATGCAAAACGTAAAAGGCACTAAGCAGTCAATAATCAGTGAAGTAACACAAAGCCCAGCAGTGCGCAAGCGAACACGGAATGCAAAACAAGAAATGCTCTCAGCAATCGCTAATCAGTAAAGCAATATCGAGCCTAGCAGTGCGCAAATGAGGCTAGCACTTGGAAAGATATTTGGCAGAATCAGAAGCGCTACGCCACGATACCAAATGAGGAGGAGGTGAGGGGAGCGACCGCTTCTGCCGAGGACAGGACGGTCACCGTAGTCCACGGGACGGACCCGTAGTCCACGGGAAACCCCAGCCAGGCCAATCACCTTACCCACCCAGTCAGGGAATCTGGCTTCGAAAGATCGTCTCTCCATCCTCTTCTGGAACGTGGCCGGGCTGGCTGCAACACTTCGCTCCACTCAGGGGCATGAATTTCTAAACAGGCACATCATTGTCTGCCTGAAGGAGACATGGGCACTGACGCCCGTGATAATCTATGGGTTCTAGGAAGTCTTCCAACCGGCAATGCAAACAAGTCTATTTGGGCGGGCCTCAGGGGCCTCTCTATCTTTCTGAAACAAATAGTTAAAGTAACGATCTCTTTACCCACGCAGGTTAAGAAGAACGTACAAGCGCTATCCATCGAAGGCCTGAAAAATGGCCAGAAGTCTTTCTCCTTGATTCTTATTAACTGCTATTTATTTCCACGCAAAATATCAAAAGCCTGTGCTATAGAGGCCCTGTGCTCACATCAAGGCAAATATTGAAACCTATCCCTCACATGAAATTGTGCTGGTAGGGGACTTCAACACCAAACACTTGGGCCTTCGTCACAACCCGCACAAAGGAATAACAAACAAATGCATTTCTACAACTTACTTACTATATACGATCTAAAATCAGCACACCGGACTCCATTGGTCGCTCGCTCTACATCTAAGAATATCTATCTCGACCATTGATAATATTTTTAGGTCAAGTGGCTTAATTAACAATATGCAGAGCTTCAACATCATAAATTGACCAGATAATGATCACAACCCTCTGATTGCAGACTTGAATTTAAATCATTAGATATCAGATCCACGCCAAGACCCTGGCCATTTGACGGGAGACAAACTCATGTCCCTGGTGAAAAGAATCAAATGGCACCCGTTTCACTCGCCATAGGTCGCCAATTGGCTATATGACCTGAGAAGCCTCAGCCAAGTCCTGAAGATGACCTCAGCCATCTTCAGGACAACGCGGGTACTTCCTTTTAACAAACTAGGACCAGCTGACCAGAGAGTTGGGTGCCTCCCTCCATAGACCAGAGAGGATGGACTGCCACAACAGGATCAAAGTGGCCCTATAAAGGTGATTCTACACCTAACAAATTTTCCAAACAAACCGCTTGCTCCATGGTGCATTACACTCATGTGAAGGAATCTGAGGAAGAAAACAGCCAGCTCAAACGAAACGCAACATCTGGAAACCTTCTTGCAGTAAAAGAAGCGAG
Source organism: Lissotriton helveticus (assembly GCF_964261635.1). Classification (NCBI taxonomy): domain Eukaryota; kingdom Metazoa; phylum Chordata; class Amphibia; order Caudata; family Salamandridae; genus Lissotriton; species Lissotriton helveticus. The sequence continues at coordinate 89,806,863 of NC_136063.1, forward strand.
AAATGCTCTCAAAAAAACGTTTGGGACTTAAAACAAGCCCAACAAGAGAAGGAATGGAACAATATCTTTTTCATCCTCAAAGAAGGATCCCTAGCAAGGTTCTGGCAATATGTGAACTCCTTAAAATCCCTTGGTCCTCCGAGATCTAATGCAGTTCCAGCAGCAGCATGGGAGAACTATGTGCGAAGCCAGTTTTCGGCCTACCAACAAACAGTGATCATGGCTTTAGTTTCATTGGACACAGAATATTTACAAACACCATTCCAACCATGGGAACATACAAGATTAATAACATTTATGAACCCAAGTGGGCGCCAGGACAAAACGGTCTACCTACCAGGATCTTTCAATCTGCCCCAGGTGCATGGGCAGTGATTCTGACCCTGCTATTCGACACCACCTATACCCTCGGAATTACACTGGACCGATGGCGGGGTTTAATATTATGCCGATTTACAAAAAGGGAGATTGTCTAAACCCTAGCAGCTATCTCTTAATAGCATCATTAGACTTGGAAGCTAAAGCATAAGCCCAAATCCTTCTTGAAAAGCTGGAAACCTGAGGCAAAGAAAACAAGTTGCTCCGCTTCTTTCAAACTGGCTTTCTTGGACGAGCCACCACAACGGATAACAAAGCACTCTATCCGCCCTCTGTGATCAAGCCACTAAGCCGCTACAGCCTCCTCTTTGGTGATGCTTTGTTGACCTAACTGCAGCCTTCAACAAGGTTGAAAGACCCTTACTTTGGAAGAAACTTGCAAACTGGGGCAATCCACCCTCACTTCTAATAGCCATAATATCACTCCATTCAGAAACCTGGGTACGGATAAAAACAGGTCCAACTTCTCTGTCTGCGAATTTTGAGCTGCCCAGAGGTTTGAAACAAGGGTGTGTGCTTGCCCACCCCCTCTGTCATCTGTACACAGCGGACCTGGGAAACTCGCTAGCTAACAGCAACCTGACTGGTCCCCGACTAAGTAACCGACCTCTAGACATTAGGTAGTACGAGGATGACATTGTCATCATGAACCACACCAAAGATCATAGTAGTAGGTCGGCATAAGCATAAAAAACACATTACATGCACTATTGGATCTAAGAAAATTAAATGTGAAAGAAATACAAGTACTTGGGGGTTTGGTTCACAGAAACTGCAAGTCCATCTGCCCACAAAAGAGATCTGACCAAAAAATTGGCGGCTATTACGTGCGTCTTAATAAAACTGGACAACAAGCTCACAAGTCCCTCAGCAGAGACCATCAGGTAAGTTAACCAAGCTGTGCTTCTTCCAGCACTTGCGTATGGGCATCAAGCATTTCCGGGTGCTTGCTTGGAATCCCTGGAGCGGATCCAACGTGTGGCCAACAAAAAAATCTTTCAACTGCCAAAACACATCTCCAGGGCAAGACTTAGGTTGGAGCTTGGGATAGTTAAACTGTCACTTACCCTTGAGGCTGATTATTTGAAATACTATATTCGAATCTTAAAAACGCAGGGGGGATCTTTAAAGAGCATCCTCAGAGATACATTCGAAAAATCTGCCTCGCCATGGAACACTCAACTCAGGAAAGCCCTGCCTTCCATAGAAATAAATGACGCATATCTCATAGGCCTCATGGAAAACACGAATAAACAAACAAGTCCAACTAGTCTAATTTCAGCAAGTCCGGGCAACACTGAAGACTTCAGCTTTCCTCACCCCCTTGAATGACTCATATACAGTAAACAAACCGCAGGCTTACCTGGCAGCCGCGATGAACCTCAAAGTTAGAAGAGAGATCATGTACATGCGGCTGCTGGCATTGCCAATCATGGACTTTAGCCAAGCTTGGTCATACCAAAGCACAGGAGTGGCATGCCATCTGTGCAACTACAAGCGAGCGTCTTGGGTACACCTATTGTGCTGCTGCCCGGCGCTAACAACCGAAAGGAGGATCCTCCTAAGACAATTATGCCTAAGTGGAAAAGAAAAGACTTGCCTCAAGGCCTCTGCCATATGCTTCTCACAACATTCTGGCCCTGTGTGGAAGATTTGCACAAACAATTAGGCAAGCCTTATACCCCCACTCTACAACTGAACAGTCCAAATTTTGATCCCGGATTACTTCAAACAAAGGTCCTCAAAAGAAAATTGACCACGCCCAGGAAGCAGCAATTGAGTCTAAATCTCCGCCGCACCTTACTGGCAGCACTTTTCGGTCAATCGAACCTACGCCTCCATGGGGCTGCATCCCTAGTTGGCTCTTACGAGGTCATGAATTAGCAATGTATTAGGACTATATACGAGAAATACTTAAAAGCGAGAGGTTTGGCATTAAAAACAGCCGTGGAGCACCGAACATTCTGGGTGGCGATAATCTCCCTTAGGTGGGACCACAGTGCTTCAGTGAAATCAAAATTTGAACACAAGATCTGAGACAATTGCTGGCACTTAAGCACAGTATTTTATCAACTCTTTTATTCTATAAGACAATCTGTATTGCAATGGTTTTAATTAACTTATGCAAACAAACATGTTCGTTCATTCATTCATTCATGTTTAGTACCTCTGGAATTGCAGTGTAAAATCCTGTTTACTGGTAAAGTTGAATTTGTCATTACAATTTAAAAAATGTCACTTTAAGAAAGATGCAAAAGAACAATTGATGGACGAAATGCTGGACAAAGCAAGCCTTCACCTCCAGTCACAAGGATCATTCTTTTGCTCGCCACACCACCCCAGTTTGGACCCAGCAATATGAAAATTAGTATTGAACCTGTTCCTTGTGGGAACAGACCAGCCCGAACTGCCAAGCCGGGTCCTCCCTGGACTGGAAACAAGCATCCTGGGACCGGTTTCAGGGCATCACTCTTCATCATCCAGGCTAGCTTGAATCCAGTGGTGTAGTGAGCATGGGACCCATGTCTAGGCATACCCTTCCCACTTAGGTAATCATATGCAAAGGAAGCAATTGATGGATGGACAATGAGGCACAGGGTCAAGACTAATTTGCATATGGCTGGGTTCAAACTGTAATGGCATGGTGAGCAAAAAAACTATGGATTTAGGCCCAGATCTCTGACATTGTTCTGCATTCTGTCCATCAATTGTTGTTTTTGCATTTGTCACTCCTCGTGGAACGGGTATGCCCAGACGTGGGTCCCGTGCTCTCCATGCCACTGGAGTCACGCTATCCTGGCTGATGAGGGGTGAAACCCCAAAAGGAGTCCTAGGATGCTTGGTTCTGGTAGTTCGGGCTGGACTGTTCCCATGAGGCACAGGGTCAAGACTGATTTGTAATGGGGCACTCTAAGAAGTAAGACGCCCACATTCACGTTTTGTTAGCCTGTATATGTTAGCTTGTTTATTCGTAACGCCTGCTTTAAACCTAGCCTGGTTTTAACTTTTTATTCTACCCTTTCAGCAGTTTTATTTTTTTTTACCTTCTGAGAGTGTTCCGGTGAGCACTCTCAGCTTCTCCTCATCTCTTCTCTTGGACGCTTCGGTCTGCCGCGGGGCTCCCCCATTTTAATGGAAAGAGTTCTTTATTTCCACTCTCTCCTGTCCTATGAGCCGGCCACCATTACTGCGGTTAGCTGTCCAGCTCATTTTCACTCTTTCGGTTTGCACTTCCGGTTCTGACATGCGGGCATATTAAGCAGATGCATCCTGTGCGCACAGTGGGCATGCACAGCAGGCGTGCACAGTGGGTGTGCTGCTGGCACACCAAAAGCAAGAGAGTCTGCACCCGTCCATGCCTGGGCAGCGCCAGGGGTCAGGTATGCTCCCCGTTCTGTCTCCGACAACAACAAGCCCCAGAACATAGCTTACTCTAGGTCGCACCTTCTCGAGCTGCATACCAGATTTCTGTACAGGGGGTATTCAGTATCTTGGGTCCCATGGCAGGGCTCCAGGGGCCAGGAGAAGGAAAGACGTACAAATACAGATTCCTGGGTGTCTGCGAACACCCCCCCCCCCTTTAAGGGAGCATTAATTAACGCCCGCTCTATGATCAAGCACAAGTCTGAAATCGTACTTACCATCAACACTCTTAATTTGGACTGCCTTTTTATTACAAAGACCTGGGCGAAGGAGCACTTGGTCCTGACTTGATAGACGCTGTCCCCCCATAATATACTATTCTTAGATTTGACCTCCCTGGTAGAATAGGACGCAGCCTCACCCTGGTGGCTAGGGACTCCCTCAACTGCACCCTTACCCCTTTGAAAGGTGCCCCCGGCCCTCTTCTGGAAGCAGCCACATTTGGAATTAAGTTAGCTGAAAAACGTAAGTTCTCTGGCCTTTTGGTATACTGTCTGCCAGGGCCAGATTTCTTGAGACATGGGGCCAGACTCTTAAACACTTTGTCACCACGGCACACTACACAGTCCTTGAGGATTTTAATTTCCATCTTGAATGCAAACAGGACTATGACTCTGTTCACCTACTTGACCTTATGACCTCCATGGGACTTGAACAACTTGTTCAATATTCCACCCATAGGGCTGATCATACCCTGAACGGCATCTTTGCTAACCATAAGAGTCTTAAGATTGAGGCAGTTCAAGCTCTCAGCTGGGTTGACCACTGGCGGGGCGAGTTTAATATCACTCTCCCTCCCCCCATAAAAATGAACACAGGTCTCCCCCTCAAAAAAATGCAATGTTGAAGACTGAACAAGGTCACTGTCATGAACTGGAAGGCTGCCTTGGTCTCAGTCTCCGCTGGTAACCACACCACTCACCCCCCATGGCAGAGGGCTTCTGCAACTGGATTACCAAGGCCCTGGACATAGTAGTTCCAGTCAAAAGTTGTGCCATTAAAAGAGCCAAACCCTAAGCTTCATGGTTCTCAGAAGAGATCATGGCACTCAGACGCCTATGCTGCAGGCAAGAATGGAGATGGCGTGCAAATCCTTGCTTTCAGGAGCCAAGCAGAAATCTCTCTTGCGGAACTATAAACTAGCCATCTAGTTTATAGCCAGGCCAAATCTTAGTATTTCACTGATAAGATAGTGTCTGCTGACAATTCCTCCAGCATGTTCTTCAAAATCATCAAGGAGATTGCTGAGTCCCCGGGATCAAAGCTCCTGGACCCCTCCCAAGACTTCTGTGATGAAATAGCACTCTAATTCCAGGAGAAAGTCTTTAAAATCTTTCAGGAGTTCTCCTCGATGGGGGAAGTTGTTCTGTGGTATATAAATAAATAATACCGGATCTAGGTTTGACTGGACATAGCAATAACAGATAGCTCAATAAATAAGAGTCAAGATTCGAGGTAGTAGGAGTTTGCAGGTTTAATACAGCATAAAGGACAGGAACAGGACAACCTGCACGGGAACAGGATGGCAGCGCTGCCGGGGGCAGGATCAAGGAAAAGGATAAGGATAACTTTTAATAACAATGCACAAGCATATATACTAAAACAGTTGCATTACAGTGAATACAGTAGGCGGAGCAGTGGGTGTGGTCAATAGCAGTCGCGAAAGATAAGGGTGAAAGTGGGTGTAACAGGAGGCGTATACATAGACATGTGATGTAAACGTAACAGAATATGTCATAAATGGGGCGGAAACATGGAGGGGGCTACCTAAGGAGCCGGGACCTCTAACCTAAATGGTGCGCGCAAACTGACAATGACGTGTTACTAGGAGAAGCTGGGGGCTATGACTTCTGTACTAGGAGCAGAGACTGAAGTCTGGAGAGTCAGGGCGACATGTACCTAACACTATCTAGTATCTGATGTTTAGAGAACATGTTGATATAAACTAAAAGTTATCGGGGTAAAGGCTAACAGACTCTAAGACTGGAGCATGCATTATTCTACATGTAGTGCGTGATGAAGAATATTAAATGACCATAAATACAGTATTTCTCTTACATGGAGACGTAAAGGCTAGATGATGACGGAAACTATTGATGCGATTCAGTAGCTTAGGAATGCAGAGAAGGAGGGCTGGACTGATAACTAGAATCATAACATACTCTTGGCAGACTCGTAGGCAGAGCCAGGCTGGGCCGGGCACTGTGAGGCAGGAAGTAAGTGAAGGGTCGAGGATACAGGTGGGGGCTGTATCGCTCCTCAGCGAGGGCTCAGGAGACAGGAGCTGAATCTGGTGTCCGGGCCCTTTTGAGGCCTAGAAACGGGGACTTTTCAATGAAATAACGTGCACACTGAGAAACATGGCAACGTAACTTTACATAGGCCTGATATTCGTAGTATTCACGAGAACTGGAAACTGGCATACTAGAGATGGACACAACTGTAATTGCGTCTTTAATCAAACATGGGGAATACATATGCATATTAATCATGCACACATAACATAGGATGGGGAACACGTAGGGACACAGAACATGGCAAAATTTACTTTTCCACATTCCCTCCTTGTCACTACGTTTCCATCAGGAAACATCAATATTCATGATACCATCTATCAATTCATACAGTATCATTTGTTCGTCTCGAATTTTCTTGGAACGGGATTTAGAACGGGACTTGGGACTAGGAATACAAGAGGTAGCACAAATGCCACAAATCGCAGGGCCACATTGTATACAGAGGCAGCAACTGAATATGATTGCTACTGTAATACCTAGAAAGGACAATACTTTCCATCCCCAGGCGGAAATTATATTCCAGAACCAACCGGACCATGTCCAGGTGCCTGGATCTTGGTGTAACATATGGGCAATATTATGGAGTCTGGTAATAGCTGAATAAACAGACGGCGCGTTATTAGGAATGAAAATGCAGCAACTAGATCCGATGACTCTACAAGCCCCGCCCCTATCGGCCAGTATGACGTCAAGGACGAGACGATTCTGGAGCACGACAATTCTCATAAAGGATTGCTCTTAGGTCAAGTTACCTAGAGCAGAGGTAGTCTCAATCACTACTGCTTCAAGGGTTCTCGTTAATCTACGTATCAGTTTACTATTCACGACAGTACCTAAATAGGGAAAGACACCTTTATTGATATCTATATATTGTTCTAGAGCAGTTTCAGTATAATCGACAATCGGGAGGTCTCTCTTGTGTCTGATATGTACTAGGTGGGAATTCCTATGATAGTCAGGTGGGGCTAGAAAAACTGGTGGCAGTAGGAAGGCAATGTAACAGGTTCCCTCCCAATCGAGGGGCAGACGAACATATGCGGTCTGACCACAAACAAAATAAGAATGACGTGAAGCTTTAAAAATAGATTTCCTACTGTCACTATACTTGACAATAGTAGTACAATGACTATGGCCTACATGTACGGAACCATTCTTTCTGACACATAATTCACCTTTGACTGGTAATACTGACATAGCAGGTAAGTCTGGAGTAGTATCAGACTGAACATTCAGGACCATGAAATTCGAAGAATATTTACCTAGATTATAAACTTCATTTTCTAGATCTAACCCTGTTCTGTGGGGAAGACCTTGCTTGTCTGGGAAACATGTACTGTTAAGAAAAGACATATCTGTTGAGGATGACGTTAACGTGGACCATGCTCCACACGAACCGTTATGTGAAAATGGATAAGGAATGAGTGGCAGAACTCCCTTCGGTGTCTGGAAAGGGGGGAGTCGACCACACACCCAACAATTAGTGGCATTGCTGGTCTGGTGTGAGTAATGTAACATGCGGATAAAGGAATTATTACGCATAGCAAGACGATAAGATAGTTCATGAGAAGGCAGATCACTAAACGTGTGCTCTACCGTAGCATTAGCAGACTTATTTACATGAGAAACTGGAAAACATAAATAAAAAGCATAACTTGTGCAGGTAGTCATAAGGCTGAAAAACAATATGAAACTTAGAAAAACGATACATCGGATTGAGTTTTGACTAACTCTCTCACTATGGGGGTCTATTTTATACATGTCAGAAACCGGTCTAACCGTTTCACCTAGGGGAGGACTTAGACAATCAAACTGGCTGACTTATTTTACTAGACCTTAATTTTAGCTTGTACTCCTGCTGCGGAGTTTTCTCTAACAGGGAGGGTTTAGTATCATTGTCTTTTGCGGGACAGTCCTTAAGAATAGTACTTTGGCAGTCTTTCAAATCCTGAGAAATGTTCTTTAAAACAGTCTTTAATCCATAAAACTTTTTCACATGTGACAGGTGGACCCAGCCCTTCCTGCCTTCCAGCTTGACGGCAGTACGGGTGGCCAGGAGGACCTGCTTGGGCTCCTTCCAGCGGGGCTCCAGCGGACTTGAACGATCAAAATTCCGGACAAGAACCATGCATCCGGGAACGATTTCATGCGGTGCCACCTCGGTATTGTCTGGAAATGCGGCGGCAACCTGTGAACGACAAGATTGTAGGGCAGACATCAAGGAAGCTAGGTAATCTGTCAGCATATTACTTGAAACATCGGTAATACTTCGGGGTCTAGGTGTACCCCACATATTAGGGGGGCGGCCGAATACGACCTCATACGGGGACAGACCTGATCTGGAATGTGCGACCATGCGCATATAAAACAAAGCGACTGGCAGAGCTACTAGCCAGTCCACACCTTTCTCTTTACATATTTTAGCAATGCGGATTTTCAGGGTCTGATTATGTCTCTCTACGAGACCGGCTGCTTCAGGATGGCGTACACAATGGAACTTCCACTGGTACCCTAACAAAAGGGAAACATGTTTCATGAGTTCAGATGAGAATGGCTGGCCGTTGTCAGAATATACGACCCTAGGGAGTCCATAACGGGGGAAGAATTCACGAACCAACTGCTTGGCAGTGGTCGCGGCTGTGTAATCTGGGACTGGATATGCCTCTGTCCACCTGGACAAAGCGCATACAACTACAAGGACATACTTGAAACCTCGACATCGCTCCATCTGAATATAATCCATCTGGAGGACTTCAAAAGGGTGGTCAGGAGGTTGGAATCCACCTTGTTCCACCGGGACACTTTTACCTGGATTAAACTGACAACATATCATACAGGTACGGACTTTCTGCTTGGCTGCAGCTCGTAAATGCTTGTTGAACCAAATGTTCTGGATACTGTCTAACATAGCTTTTTCTCCTAAATGTGCTGGACTATGTGCGGTATTGATAATGACTTGAACCATAGAGTCGGGGAGAAACCATGTGGCTCTACCCTTCGTTACCCATCCCTGATCTGTCTGGACCCCTCCTTGTTCGGACCATTTCTTGATTTCATCGGGAGTAGCATGTAACTGGATATCTATGACATCTTGAGTAGGGTCCTTAACTGTCATGCATATAGTCGGATCTGGAGTATGTGTCTGTGTTGGATTAACTGAAATGTCTGGAGTCTGTGCTGTAAGCTTGGCTGTGCGATCTGCTAGATCATTACCTTGAGAAATAATGTCAGTAACTTTCGTATGTGCTTTGCATTTCATGATAGCAATAGATGTCGGTAAGTGTATGGCATCTAACAGAGCTTGAATAAGGAGACCATGCTGAATCTTGGTTCCATGAGAGGTCATGAAACCTCTCTCCTGCCAGAGTACTCCAAAATCGTGTACGACTCCGAATGCGTAGCGTGAATCTGTATAAATATTAACTTTCAGGTTCTTGGCGTGTATGCAGGCTTGTGTCAGAGCAACTAGCTCTGCTGCTTGAGCAGACAGGGTGTCAATACGGTGTGTTTCTATAACTTCAGTGTCAGTAGTCACTGCATACGCGGCTACTAGTTCTCCTGTACTTGTTCTCATACATGAACCATCCACATAAAGTGTCAGGTCGGGATCTGGTAATGGGATATCTGTCAGATCTTGTCTTGGCTTAGTCATAGTGTTAACTACTTCCACACAGTCGTGTGTGGCAGGATTCGAATTAACTGACGGTAACAGTGTAGCAGGATTTAGAACGTTGCAGCGTCTGATTTCTATGTGTGGCTGGAACAGTGTCAATTCATAACCTGTTAAACGTGCAATTGTCAAGTGTTGAGTCTGTGTACGATTTAAAAGAACTTCCACGGAGTGTGGAACTTGTACTGTCAAGGAATGTCCTAATACTATGGAATCACTTTGTCTGATAGCTAGTGCTGTGGCTGCAACTGACTTGAGGCACGCAGGCAGAGCCTGGGCTACAGGATCTAGTGTGCTCGAAAAATAAGCACAGGGCTTGTATTGTCCTGCTTGATCTTGTGTAAGAACAGATAATGCTGTACCTTCGCGTTCTGTGACGAAAAGTGTAAAAGGCTTACTGTAGTTCGGTGTAGCTAGAACAGGAGCCTGACATAAAGCTTTCTTTAACTCATTAAAACTAAGTGTATGTTCAGATGTCCAAGGGAGGACAGTCGATACGGCTGCCTCCTGTGTCGTTAACTGTATCAGTGGTTTAGCTAGAAATGCATACTGAGGAATCCATTGTCTGCAATAAGAAGTAAGGCCGATAAAAGCACGTACCTCCTTCTGGGTCTTGGGCTGAGGAAGACTCGCTATTAACTGGATACGGTCTGGTGTCAACTGCCTACCCCACTTGGACAGCAAGTGGCCTAAGTAGATCACTTGCTGGACACAGAATTGAAGCTTCGAAGGGGACACCTTGTGCCCCATCTCGGCTAGGAAGTACAGGACTGTAAGGGATGCTCGCTCGCAAGCACGTTCAGAACGGGCTGTGATCAGTAGATCATCGACATACTGGAGCAGGGCAGTGTCAGTTGGCATGTGAATATTGTCTAGTTGTCTCTTAAGTGCTTGACTGTAAATACTAGGACTTTCTGTGAAACCTTGAGGAGCTCGTGTGAACATATAGCTTCTTCCATTTAAACAAAATCCGAAAAGAAACTGGCTGTCTGGATGAATGGGGACACTGAAAAACGCGTTCTTGAGGTCTATGACTGTAAAAAATGAGGCTTCGGAATCAATGGCTGTCAATAGGGAAGAGATATCTGGGACAACTGGGTACTGGGGAATAATACATTTATTGAGTTCTCGAAGGTCATTCACTAATCGATATACTGGGGGTGCATTTGGATCAGTACGTTTCATGACTGGAATGATCGGAGAATTACATACATTGGAGTCAGTTTCTACAACTACTCCTTGAGCCATGAGCTCGTCAATAATTTTGGATAAGGCTGCTACAGCCTCAGGTGGCAATCTGTACTGTCTGATTCGTGGTAACACTACACCTGGCTTGAGAGTCACACGATGGGGTGTGATTTGCATATAACCTACATCAGTTGGACCTTGCGCCCATAGATGCTGCGGAACATTAGACAATCTCGGATCAAAATCTCGTAATACATAGTGACCCTTGAAGTCACGTAGAAACAGGCGTATTCCCTCTGGGGAACAGCAAATAACTGCACCTAATTCTTTCAGTGTTTTAATGCCTAACAGATTTTCTGGACATGACTTCGTAAGTAACAGATCAGTAGTGCGGGACAATGGACCTACTTCTAGAGTAACTGGCTTAGATATCTCGTTTACAATAGGCTTTCCTGAAAATCCAAGGGAAACATTTCTAGAGCCTGAGAGCGGAGCCCCTGGAACTTCGGCGTGACTGATGGTGGTCCTACTTGCCCCTGTATCAATCAAAAACTTTCTGTCTTTCCCTAGTACTTGACTATGAACATAGGGACCCTCTTGATCTACAGGTATCTCGATGAGAGGCAAGCCTACCTCCCTCTCTAGGCTGTTTCATGAGTACTGTTGATACTCTGGATACTCGGACTGTGCATACTTGTACATCTGCTGTGTAACATGCTGTGTTGCAGCAATAGGCTGCGGTGCTGGAACTGTCTGTTGTGCATTCTGTGGCTGAGAAGTCTGTGAAACTTGTTCTTGTCTAGGCGGACGTGGTCTTTCTTTAGTCTTACCAGTGGCTATATTATGTTTCAGAACTGCACACTCGTTTATGAAATGACCTGGCTGTTTACAATAATTGCAGGTCCCTTTAACGGGAACTGTAGGATGACTGGCTTGATTCGTACCCCTCTTCTGACTGTCTTGAGGAACAGATTGTGCAACTAGTACTTTCATTTTCGTGTCTTTCATACGTTTTCTTTCATGATCTTGCTCTTCTCTGATTCTATTCTGGTGGTACTGGAGCATCTGTAACATCTGGGACGGGGTACTAGCTTGCCATGTACTTTCGACTTTCAAAACTCGATTCTTAACTTGTGGACTTGAATTCTCGACTAATTTAGTAACAAAAAGATGAGGGTATGACTCACTACTTGTCTTGAGGCCACTGTTTATAATGAAACATTTCTCAAATCTAGAATAAAAATCACTAGTGTCTTCGTCTTGTTTCTGTTTACAGGCTGAGATTGCATCCCAGTCTTCCTTTTTAGTTGCTAATAATCTGGGCAAAACTTGTATTAATAGTTCTGGTAATTCTTTACATTTCTCTCCAAGACCGGTACCTGGTACTCGTATCTTATCTTCGGCTTCTAGAACTGCCCAATCGATCTTTTTCTCTCCCACCTCCCATTCTTTTTCCTTGAGTTTCTCGTATACCCCTGCGGGCAATAGGACTTTTAACATTTTAATTATATCTGGATACGTGTATTCTCCCATACGGAGCATGTCTTTTAATTCTCGGTGGAACCCTGCTGGATCTTTGTCATGACAGGGAATTAGTTTCTTCATCTCTAAGAGTTCCATCTTTGTAATCGGAGTGTAAACAAACACTCGTTGCATTTCACCATCTGCTGTCCTGACTGGGTGTACTTCTCGTAGCGGGTTCTGTCTATCTATGTAAAACGGTTTACTTTCTGGGGGTGAGACATGAACAAAATGCGGGTTCAAAAACATACTATATTTATGGCGCTGTTCTAGAATGACACTAATTAAATCGGTACCTAAACCTTTCCATCTATACTGGAGTAACTCATTCAGGACATCGTGTAACGGACCTGGATCAGAATGTTGACCCTCATACAATGTGATGAGGTGCTGGATCATATACATACCCACCAGTCGTTGCTCGGCTGGGGGCAGTTTCAGAAACATTTGTGCCACTATTTCGTCTGGAAAAGTGGTAGAATCAGTAATCCATCGGACTGCTGATCGGGCTAGTTCTTGTTCATGCATAGTACTCAACTTACTATAACCGATTCGTGATTTCAGAATTTGATCGGTAGCTTGAAATACTTGTTCTAGAGAACCTTGTTCTGGTGCTGGGTGATGAAAAACTGACTTGTGTTCTAGGCGTAAATGGCGGTCTGGAAATCTAGATTTTCCTACATACGCTATTCTGGCGGGATTCTCGTCCTCTACCTCTTCAGTAGAAGAGTCATTTTCTTTCTCGCTTACTTGTGCTGCTTTACGTTGTTCGTGTAACTTTATTATTTCCTTACGAATTCTCTTGTACATACTCTCTATACTACTGATAGTTCTGTGTTTACCCTCGGCTATATTATCACTCCACCTTGTCAGGATTCTCATTTCGGCCGGATCTTTGGTCGGATAATCTTGTTCCCTTATTAAACAATTAATCAGAAACTTTAATAACATGAGCTGGATCTCAGCTTTCCTTTGAGACATGGCTTCACCAATACTTTCTGGATCATCCCCTGTACGGATGAAACGATATATTCTGTCTAGATCTTCTTTCATATTCGGTAGGGTATCCAAATACCCGGTCACCCGTCTTACACGGATGGAATATATAACTGTACTATCATCTCCCGCAACTGGATCATAGCGGCATTCAGTAAGGGCTCGTCGGATATCTGCAACAGACTTATATTTGGGCGTACGCTGTAACGCACTTTCATGTAACTCGACTAACGGTACTCGTTGGTGTGGTGGCGGGGTACCAGGAGGACCTCCTCCTGCGGCCCCTAAACTGGAATCGTCGACTGATACTCTTCGTGCTGGCAGAGTGGCGGGAAGTTGTAATGTAGGCTGGACCGGGGGTACCGTAGCAGGTACTCCGGTGTCTGGAGGAGCAGGATTTACATTATTTACAGGAGCTGGCGGAACAGGATTTGCATATTCTGGGACTGTGTCGTCCAAGTAGGACGAGATGAAAATATCAGCTGCGGTCGGTTTGTGACGTAGCTTGGTCGGAACTAATGGTGGCGGAAAATTACTGGATGCCTCCGGGGTCGCTTTTGGCAAGCCCTCGGCAAGAAGAGGATACATACCCTTAATAAGGGCATTCCTCTGTCTGTCTGACTGTTCGGTTTTAACTCGTTCACCTATCTCGATTAGTTCCCTTTCTTGGGCTCGTTCTAAGGATTCTCTACTTAATTCTGACTTTCTGATTTCTTTTTCGGTTCTTTTATGAGATTCTTTGCGCCATAACTCGATGGCATCTTTCTGTGACTGTCTGGCTTTCTTTTTCCATAATGCTTCTTCTACTCGCATGATGCACTCGGCATCCCATGTACCCGATACGGGCCATCTATACTTTTCTTCTAACTGTTTGGTATACTCTACCCATAAATCTAGATATAATATGGCACTTATGCCATGCTTCTGATACATAAAATGACCTGGACTGTCCCTAGGCGGGACAGGAACTGCTGCTTCTAACAGACCTTTTCTAGTTCTTAACTGACGTAGTCTGGAAAATAACGGCATGACTGAACTGTAATCTGGACACAATTACAATACACAATGAACACGATAATTACACCACTCTCATACCACGACATTAAAATACATGAAGAACATTTAAAATAACAGTTCGAACAGAATACTACCTGGAATACTGAAAACAGAATACATGAATTTCTCGAGAACAGAACTGACTAGAACAGAGACTAGATGCACTGCTGAAACAGTACGAAACTTACCGGTCTCATAAAGAGACACGTCAGGACCCGCATCCACCGAAGTGGACACTTCGTTTTGGGTCTGTGTACCACCAAAACCCACAGACCAGAGACAATGAGATTGACTCTGTCTAGATACTACCCCAGCAACGGTACTCACCGGGCAGCAAGAACGGAAGGCCTCGGACTGGACTGGACTGCTTCGACGCCGGACGGACGAACTTCGGACTTCAGTTACGGGTGGGCCTCCGGATACCTCGGACCTTGGACTCTCGGCTTGGGCTCTGGTCGGGACTCGCCGCGTTCCTCCACCGCCTCGTCTGGATGCTGGACCGCAACCTCCGTCTCCTCCGTGGGCCTGAGGGATACTTGAAGCAGAAATATCTGCACGTGCACGGTATGGTTCCGTCACGGCTGCAGAGGATCAGGGGGCTTGCGTGGCTTCACCGGCGCGTGGGGAAAGGGCAAGTCCCTGTTCGGGCGCCATTATGTGGTATATAAATAAATAATACCGGATCTAGGTTTGACTGGACATAGCAATAACAGATAGCTCAATAAATAAGAGTCAAGATTCGAGGTAGTAGGAGTTTGCAGGTTTAATACAGCATAAAGGACAGGAACAGGACAACCTGCACGGGAACAGGATGGCAGCGCTGCCGGGGGCAGGATCAAGGAAAAGGATAAGGATAACTTTTAATAACAATGCACAAGCATATATACTAAAACAGTTGCATTACAGTGAATACAGTAGGCGGAGCAGTGGGTGTGGTCAATAGCAGTCGCGAAAGATAAGGGTGAAAGTGGGTGTAACAGGAGGCGTATACATAGACATGTGATGTAAATGTAACAGAATATGTCATAAATGGGGCGGAAACATGGAGGGGGCTACCTAAGGAGCCGGGACCTCTAACCTAAATGGTGCGCGCAAACTGACAATGACGTGTTACTAGGAGAAGCTGGGGGCTATGACTTCTGTACTAGGAGCAGAGACTGAAGTCTGGAGAGTCAGGGCGACATGTACCTAACACTATCTAGTATCTGATGTTTAGAGAACATGTTGATATAAACTAAAAGTTATCGGGGTAAAGGCTAACAGACTCTAAGACTGGAGCATGCATTATTCTACATGTAGTGCGTGATGAAGAATATTAAATGACCATAAATACAGTATTTCTCTTACATGGAGACGTAAAGGCTAGATGATGACGGAAACTATTGATGCGATTCAGTAGCTTAGGAATGCAGAGAAGGAGGGCTGGACTGATAACTAGAATCATAACATACTCTTGGCAGACTCGTAGGCAGAGCCAGGCTGGGCCGGGCACTGTGAGGCAGGAAGTAAGTGAAGGGTCGAGGATACAGGTGGGGGCTGTATCGCTCCTCAGCGAGGGCTCAGGAGACAGGAGCTGAATCTGGTGTCCGGGCCCTTTTGAGGCCTAGAAACGGGGACTTTTCAATGAAATAACGTGCACACTGAGAAACATGGCAACGTAACTTTACATAGGCCTGATATTCGTAGTATTCACGAGAACTGGAAACTGGCATACTAGAGATGGACACAACTGTAATTGCGTCTTTAATCAAACATGGGGAATACATATGCATATTAATCATGCACACATAACATAGGATGGGGAACACGTAGGGACACAGAACATGGCAAAATTTACTTTTCCACAGTTCCCGTCAGAGAGGCAGCTGAAGGGGAAAAAGCAGCCCTCCCTAAGGCTTTTGAGATGCTTGCTCTGTCATCCTTTCCTCCTATCACAGTTCCTTATGTCAAGGAACTCTTACTAGGCTGTAAAGTCTGGAGCTCCAACTGATCCCTGCATTCTGGCCATGCTCAGACTTGCTGCTGACCCAATAGCTAACTTCCTGTGCAAGGTCTTCCATAACATACTTTTGTCTGGGAAATATCCGATCATCTGGAAGGAAGCAATTGTCTCACCGCTATTTAAGAAACCCAACGCCTATCCCTCAGAGTTGAAGAACGTTTGGCCTATCTCCCTTCTCCCTGCCCCTGCCAAGATTCTGCAAAAATTAATTAATGTCAGCTTATGAAACATATTGAATCTCACAACGTCTTTGACAGCTCTCAGAATGGTTTGCGGGTAGGTCATATCACAGAATCTGTCTTGGTAGAAGCCTCTGACTGTATCCGCATGCAGGTTGACCATGGTGGATCTGCAGTGTTGATTCTGCTCGACCTCTTGGCCGCATTCAATACCATCTCCCCAGCTCGCATGATTCAGCGACTGTAGGAAGCAGGGTTCACCGGGAGGGTCCTGCAGCTCCTTCACTCATTTATGAACAGGAGAACCAATGTCATCAGCTGTGGCAGTTTCAAAGCAAAGGCCTTTGGACTTCTGTGTGGGGTCCCCCAGGGCTCCTTGCTCAGCCTCACTCTTTAATCTTTATGTGACCCCCTGGCCACATTGGTAAGATCAGTCGGTTTTCAGGTGCTGGAGGAAGGACAACTCAATAAAAATCAATACAGACATAACCGAGCCTCTGATCTTTGGCCCTCAGACCCCTCAGACCCCAATTTGGTCTGCTGCCTTCCTTCCTGTTCTGGTCAGACTGGCTAAAAATCTGGGGGTCCTCTTGACGAGGGCCTGTCTTTTGATGTCCAGGTGAACCAAACAGTCAGTATCTGCTTTTACATCCTCAAAATTTTGAAGAAAGTTTCGCCGTATATCGCTTCGGAGCTATATCGGCCCACCATCATTGCACTAGTCAACTCCCTGTTAGACTACTGCAATGCTCTGTACCTTAATATCAGCACGGGTTCAATGAACAAGCTCCAGGTGGTGAAAAACGCTGTGGCAAGGCTGATTCCCAAAACACCAGTCTGCCAGGGAAGGAATCCATGCCTTGTCCTGGCTTTCCTTCAGGAAGCGCATCTCCTTCAAGGTTCTGAACTTGGTGTACAAAGCTAAGCATAGCAAAGGCTCACCACACCTTAAAACCGTGATTCAGTGGTACACTCCAGGGAGAGCCTTGAGATCTTCCACTCTTAAAAAACTTGTCTCTCCCAGATTTTGCAGGTCCAAATGGGGTGGCCGCTCATTCTCTGTGGCGGCCGCTAAACTTTGTAACTCTCTGCCCCTTTCTATCACCGCAGCTGACTCGCTTACGGTCTACAGGAAACTTCTGAAGACCTGGCTTGTTGCCACCTAGCTGACTGTTGCTAGTTTTTTTTGTTTTCTGCTTGCCTAGCGCCTTGACACCTTTTGGTTTTAGAACGCTCTATAATACTATCCTATCCTATCCTTTCCTATATGGCTGAATTCAGACTGGAATGGCATAGTGAACAAACAAATTATGGATTTAGCTCCAGATCTCTGTACTGGGTGAATGTATAGACATTGTTCTGCAACCTGTCCATCAATTATTCTTTTTGCATTTGTCACCCCGAGTGGGAGGGGTATGCCCAGACGTGGGTCCCGTGCTCTCCATACCACTGGAGTCAAACTATCCTGGCTGATGAGGGGTGAAACTCCGAAACCTGTCCTAGGATCCTTGCTTCCAGTCCAGGGAGGACCTGGCTCGGCAGTTCGGGCTGGACTGTTCCCATGAAGCACCGGGTAAAAACTGATTTGCATATGGCTGGTTCCAACTAGAATGGCCATCAAAAAAACAATGGCCCAGATCGCTGTACTGGCGTGAACGTTTGACATTGTTCTGCATTCTGTTCATTAATTGTTCTTTTTGTATTTGTAACCCCGAGTGGGATAGGTATGCCCAGACATGGGTCCCGTGCTCCCTAGGCCACTGGAGTCAAAGTATCCTGGCTGATGAGGGGTGAAACGGTCCTAGGATTCTTACTTCCAGTCCAGGGAGGACATAGCCTGGTAGTTCGGGCTGGACTGATTTGCATATGGCTGTGTTCGAACTAGATTGGCATGGTGAGCAAAGAAAACTATGGATTTAGGCCCAGATCTCTGTACTGGGGTGAATGAATGACATTGTTCTGCATTCTGTCCATCAATTGTTCTTTATTTATTTGTCACCTCGAGTGGGAGTGTTATGCCAAGACTTAGGTCCTGTGCTCTCCATTCCACTAGTGTCAAGCTATCTTGGCTGATGAAAGGTAATTTGCATATAGCTGGATTTAAACTTGAATGACATTGTGAGCAGAAAAATGATGGATTAAAGCTCAGATCTCTGTACTGAGGTGAATGTAGTACATTGTTCTGCATTCAGTCCATCAATTATTCTTTTTACTTTTAGAAAGATGGCATTTTTATCTGCTTAGCTTATTGTGCCAGATCCCTATCTCCAATAAACGTCTGGGGCGGGTGACAGCTGGGTCTTGCGCATTCCCTCTATGTAGCCGCAAACAAAGAGAGCTCAGGCGTTACTGATGGCTCACCCACATCCTGATGACCATCCTAGGCAGGATTGGAGGGAAGCGCTGAGCACAATCCCACACTTACTCCTGAATAAGCTGTGTCCTCTACCCACACAAATTCAGACCCCTGTGATGAGTCTAGAGCCAGGGCAGGAGAGGAAGACCTATGTGCACTTCAAATACCCACTTTGAAGTCTCTCCCACTTCAAAAGCACAACTGGGTTTAAGTATTGAACTATGACATCATGAACTCAGTACACTTCTGTATCTGTGGATAATCTGCCATGAAGGACTGCAATGCCACTGAAGGACTGCCACTCTGCTGGACTGCTGCTCTGGATCAACTGTTTTACTGGGATGTATATCGTTACAACGCATGCATTCACAACGCATGCCATCACAACGCAACTATTACAACGCAGATGCCATTACAACGCATGGCATTACAACGCATGGCATTACAACGCAGGTGCTATTACAACGCATGCCATTACAACGTAAGTATAGGTAAGTATTTAATTTTATTAATACATTTTAATTTTAATTAAATTACTAAAATTGTTTATTAAATTATTTTAATTAATTTGTAATTTCTTTAAAAATAAATAAATATAGTAGTCTAACTCCAGGGGGGTGTAATAGTAGGGTAAGTGTTGGATAGTGTAGGGGTTAAATTTACTATTCTAACTCCAGAGGGGTGTAATAGTAGGGTAAGTGTTGGATAGTGTAGGGGTTACATTTACTATTCTAACTCCAGGGGGGGGTAATAGTAGGGTAAGTGTTGGATAGTGTAGGGGTAAAGGGTAACAATTACTATTCTAAAATAAATGTAATTAAAAAAATTAAAAATAAATAAATAAATTAAAATATATTAAAAAAAATATAATTTTGTAATTACAATTTTATAAGTATTTTAAATACATTAATTTAAAAAATGTAATTAAAATTAAAAATATTTAAAATATATATATATATAATTTTTTTAATTAAAAGACATTAAAATTACATTAATATTAATAAAATTAAATACATACCTATACTTACGTTGTAATGGCATGCGTTGTAATAGCACCTGCGTTGTAATGTCATGCGTTGTAATGGCATGTGTTGTAATGGCACCTGCGTTGTAAAAGTTGCGTTATGATGGTACTGCGTCGTAAAAGTTGCGTTGTGATGGTTGTTCCCCATTCTGCTGTTGTGCTGACGTGCCTGATGTAATGCCTGGGTGAGTTGAACTGGATGGTGCACCACTTGAACCCGGAGTGACTCAAAAGTCTTGCAGACTTGCCTTCTGTTTTCAAGTCTTGGGGACATCAATGACTTCAACATCAACCTGCTACAGCACCTGGTCTCTGCCATTTCTGAGTTTTGCCCTGCTAAGTGGTGCCCACACAGTCCAGGGTCCTTGGAATTGAGTATAATGTGCTGCTCCAGCAGAAATCTATGCATCAACGCTGTTGCGCACATCAGAACAAGCATATCTCCATCAACAATGAGGCATCACTGCTGCCGTGAGTATCAAGGACATTGCAACACTTTGCCTCCATTCTTGATGCATCCTTGACTTTGCATGGCTCAGAGAAGACCCATCGCCTCCACCTGTGGGTCATTAACAACACAGTTTCTTTGCTTTGCACATCTTCTCTCTGTTGATGATGTAACTACAGTAGTTTACAGCGGGCCAAGGCTTGTCTCTGTATCCAACCCACGCACCAATGCTGTCATCCTGAACCTTTGTATATAACTGGGTCTTGAGCAAGCAGATAGTCCCGGTTGGCACTTTATGCTTTTAAGCAATATTTCACTGTATTCTTTAAAAATTCCTAACTCTGGTCATATTTATTGGATTTTTGCCATTTTGATCTTGTGTTGTTATTGAAATTAAGCTCTAATGTTCTAACCAGGTGTGGCATCGTTGTGTGCTGTTTCCACTGTTTAACTGTTTGAAGTGTTGTATATATACTTTACAAATTGCTTTTAAGTTAAGTTTAGCCTTACTGCTCTGTGCCAAGCTGATTTACTCAGAGTAGGATTGTTGTTCCTGCTTGGACAAGGTACATACCCCTGATAATCAAAAAAACGAATTCTAACATTCACATCAGTGTGTTTACAAATGAAAGTATTTCTAAAGGTCTTGTTTGTCTGCTGGGCCAGAATACCTATGTTGCTGTTCCCACGGGAATAGTGACCAGTGATGGGAGGTATATCTCATAATTGAACTGAGAAATGAATGCAGCTTTGGTCAATTTTGTAGCAAGCTAGCTTGCACGTATTGAATGCACAACGTGGTGCTTATAAGTCACCCACCTCGGTATCATGAAGATTCCAATGTTTTCATATTATTTTAGGAATGTAGATCCTATATAGTAACTAAGGTATTCCAATGATCGAAAGGTGAGGTTGTCGCCTTTAACTGTGTGGTGTATTTGGTTCTTCATACAAGATGCTGAGTATGAGATGGGCATCTGTTAACAACTCTATTTGTAAATTTATGAGTAGCTATGACTCACATTTATGTTCCTCTGCTTAAGAAATATTTTCTGCATAACACAAATAGGACCTTGTGTACCAAAACATTTCACCATAGACACAGAGTGGGTGAAGTAATTAAATACTGTAGGGCAATAGGGCTAGATGTACGAATGTCTGACAAAATATAGAAAGACAAAATATTGAGGTACAAAAATATCGGAGCATTAGTATTGATGTCAACAATATCGACATCCTATCTACAACAAGCTAAGTACAAAAATATTGAGAAAAAATAGTGATGTCAAAAATATAATTTTAAAAAAATATCGATTTTTAAATTATAAAGAAAGTTGTAAAATAAAATAAATAATACTTACAAATATAATACACAGTTAAAATATTTTATAATAATTCAAATTAATACATAATACATAATTTAATAAAAAATGTAATTAAATATATACATATAATATATACTTACTTAATAATCAGTTTTAATAATTATTTTAATAAATTATAAATAATTAAAAACATTATAAATTACAAATTCATCTATACACATAAAATATTAACATAAATACAAATTTAATAATTATGCAAAACAAATTTAAAACATTACATTTACTTTTAATAATTTTAAAATTAATTATGTACTACGTTAGCTAAAACTATACAAAACATATAAAATAACAGAGGGAATAAAATACTAATATAACTCCCAAAAAAACAACAGTAAGTAAAATGTTGGATAGGGTAGAGGTAAAAATTACTAATCCTAATCCAGAGAGTGCAACAGTAGGGAAAGTGTTGGATAGCGTAGGAGTAAAAATTACTATTCCAACTCCAGAGTGTGCAACAATAGGGAAAGTGTTGGATAGCATAGGGGTAAAAATTACTATTCCAACTCCAGAGAGTGCAACACTAGGGAAAGTGTTGGATAGCACAGGGGTTAAAATTACTATTCCCACTCCAGAGAGTGGAACAGTAGAGAAAGTGTTGGATAGCGTAAGGGTAAAAATTACTATTCCCACTCGAGAGAGTGCAACAGTAGGGAAAGTGTTGGATAGCATAGGGGTAAAAATTACTATTCCAACTCCAGTGAGTGCAACAGTAGGGACAGTGTTGGATAACGTGGAAGTTAAAAATAACATACTTATATATAAATTAATATTTTAACATATTAAAAAAAATTATTATTAAATAAATCTACACTATTTACAAATACCAATACAATATTATTAAAACCATAACTACCAATGAATAAATAAGTATAAATACATTAATAATAAATACTAATTAATAATAATGAATTACCAATTAATAATTAATCACAAATAATATAATTAACAGAAACAATCAATTAAAATAAATTATTACTTAATTACATTTAAATTACATCCCACCCTACTGCCCTATAAACTCATAACCCACTACAGAACATAATTATCAATTAATCAATTAATAAAAATTAATTACCAATTAATAATTAATTAACAATAATATAATCAACAAAAACAATTTATTAAAATAAATGATTACTTAATTACATTTAAATTACTTCCCACCCTATTCCCCTATAAACCCATAAGCCGCTACAGAACATAATTATCAATTAATCAATTAATGTAAATTAATTACCAATTAACTAAAATTAATTACCAATTAATTAAAATTAATGTATAATCCATAAAAAATAATAATTAATTCAGTATAATTAAATTACTTCCCACTATATTCCCCTATAAACCCACAACCCGCTACGGTACTAAAATACAAAATTTTATGAAATTACATTAAAAAAAGAAAAATACATATTAAATACATAATAATATACATAAAAATCATATAAATATCGATATTAGTAACATCGATATTACTAACATTGATATTAGTAACATCGATATTACTAACATAGATATTAACAAAATCAATATTCCTTACCTTTGAAATTCTGTCCCATCGATATTAAAAATATCGATATTACTTACCTTCTATATTCTGTCCCTTCGATATTTAAACATCGACATTATTGTATGTCGATATTTAAAAATCAATATTTTGTCTGCCTACCTAGATGTACGAAGTCTTTCAGTCCTTTTGAGGTGGCAGATGGCCTAATTCACAGAATTGGGCCATTTTTCAATGAGAAAAGCATGTTCAAATGTACACAGCACAAATTGCAATTCTGTAACTTGTTACCAAATTGAAATTTGGGTTTAAGATTCAGTGTTTGGAAGGAGCATCCTAAGGGCGTCCCTTCCAAATACCGATTTGCATTGGTAAGCACAAATGTTTGCAATTTACCGCCAACTCAAAGTTGGTGGTACCCCATTTGCAAATGGGAAGGGGTAGAGATCCCTACCCCTTAGGGAATACTCGAAAAATAAATTTAAGAGTAGGCAGCGGTCCAACGGACCATTGCCTATTCTTAAAAAATAAAACTTAAATGATAATGGGCCAGATGTAGGAGGCCATTTACCGACCGGTAACGGACGATTTTGGCCGTTTCCGACCGTTAAATGGGTATTTGGGATGTAGGGGCATTATTTTACAGATTCGGTAAATTTACCGAATCGGTAAATTTACCGAATCTGTAAAATACCGAATCGGTAATGTTACCGATTCGGTAAAACCAAGATGTAGGTAGCACTGTGTACAGTGCTACAGGCTTTCAGAAATCTGTATTTTACCACACAATCCTATTGTGTGGTAAAATACCGAATTCAGGTGTGCATGCACATGTGTGCATGCACACCTATGCCATGTGACAGACAGACATGCCCTTAGGGCATGTCTGTGTGCCACATGGCACACATGCCTGTATTTGGGGTGCTAGAGGGTTTCAAAGTGACACCCCCTGCACCCTTGCAGGATTCGGTATTTACCGATTCTGTAATTACAGAATCGGTATTTCCCATTGATTCCTATGGGCTTCACAGCCCATAGGAATCAATGGGAAATACCGATTCTGTAATTACAGAATCGGTAAATACCGATTTTTACAGAATCGGTATTTCAAATACCGATTTTACCTACATCTCCCACCTTCTATTTTACCGATTCATAAATATCGAATCGGTAAAATTCGGTATTTATGAGTGGGTAAAATAGAATTACCTACACCTGGCCCTAAGTGTTTTCTTTTTAAATGCATCCCATTTTCCTGAACGTAAAATGTGTTGTATATAAAAGAAGATTGTTTTACTTAAAAGTAATCACATACATAGGGGGTCTGTTGACACCAGCAGGACACCATCACTGTGATGGCAGCAAATCGTAGTGGGTCACAGATTGAGACATACCTCATTAATATTCATGAGTTAGGTCTATTTGTGAACCACTATGAATTGCTATTGAAACTCAAAAGAGTTTCATACATTAGGAATAGCGAGTTCCTAATTTCAATTTACAAAAAATATTTCAATTAGAAAATCAATATTCCTAACTTTCGTACATCTAGCCCATAGTTCCTTTTTAGGCTCCAACTTCAGATGTCTGAGAAATTTGGAAGCCTGTTGTGGTACATGAGCAAAGGACTAATTAAAAAATATGTATACCCAAGACTGCTCCCAGACCTCCCCTCTCTCTCGTGGTTGCTTTTGTTTAGCCTTCAGTCTATCTGTGTTGGTATATTTAATAAAATGTGGCAAGTACTTTTAGATGTAACTTGCACAGGGGTTTTAGGATTATGCAGCCTCCTCTATTCTTGTTGAGTCACATCTCTTATTGTTCTTCATTCTTTCAGAAATTAACATAGCACGGCAAGGAATTGCCAATCAGAGTTCCCAATATGAAGCAATATCATGGTCTACTGCTTCTCTTGCCATTGATGGAATTACATCTATGAATTTCCGCAGCGCTTCTTGTAGTCACACCGAAAAACAGAAAGCTCCCTGGTGGAGGCTGGATCTGAAAAAATCCTACAAGATAGCCGCAATCAGGGTATTTACCAGAAGTGACTGTTGCAAAGAACGCCTGTTGTTGGCTCATGTTCGTGTTGGAGACTCTCCAGATGGTGACAACCCAATGTAAGTCATTGCTATTTTTCTATGAATTGTAATACTTTGAATAGGCAATAATGTTTTGAACCCCTATTCTGCTCCCAGAGTTAATAAAAAACAATGCCAGTGACCTTCTCTTGATGCATTTGATGAATATTAAGTTCAGGCCGCGGAAACAGCAAGGACCAAAACAGTGTGAAGACTGGGCTGCAGCTTCCAAGTAACTCCATTTAGCATGTCAATAAATTTGGGGGAAATCTACAGCCCACATCCCACCCAGAAGCCTAAAAACATGAGAGTAACATTTCCTGCAAATCTTAGGTTTGCAAGATAACTCTGAGGCTGAGCGAGTCATCTAGAGCAACCAATGTCAGGAAGGGAACTGCTCCTTCAAACTGACCTTTTGGCTAAACTGATGGGTGCCTTAGTGAAGATGCATTGATACTACTGCAAACTAATCTACAAAATACTACCAAAAACAAACCTGTTTGGTTTGAAGTTTGCAGAACAAAGCAGTCAGAAAATTCCTCTAGTCTATAGAAATGTGTGAGGTGAGTGGATCATTATATGGTGTGGTTGGGCGACCTCCCCGTGTAATGTCGCAATACGATATCAGGTCCAGTCAGGTGCGATTGTAAAACCTGAGCTCAGTCCTGGGTAGTTGTGGCTCAGAGCTGTCAGACTTGTGGAAACCATTTAGAAATACCAAAACAGTTGAAAAAGTAGAAAACACAACACTATAAAACCAATTTGTAGCAAGCATTGGCAAAGTCAATAGGTCTGGCATTATACACCAGCCTTTTGCCAATTCATGTTTTTTCATGATGTTTGGAATGACCACAGACAATTGGATTAAGTGTTGCTGAAAACCCTGATAAGTAACTATATCAGGCGCATAATTTTATTAAAATCAAATGGACTTGGCTAACAAAAAAGCCAATTGTGCGGCCAATGGCAGCCAGCCTCCCACCTTTGAGAAAGCAAGAAAGACAGGAAGAAAAAAAGCAGGAAA
Source organism: Lissotriton helveticus (assembly GCF_964261635.1). Classification (NCBI taxonomy): domain Eukaryota; kingdom Metazoa; phylum Chordata; class Amphibia; order Caudata; family Salamandridae; genus Lissotriton; species Lissotriton helveticus. The sequence goes on from NC_136063.1 coordinate 89,833,395, forward strand.
GAATGCAAGAAAGAATAAATTACAAGAAGGGAATAAAGCAAAAAAGCAAAAAAGACTGCAAGTAAGAAAGCAATAAGTAACGAAAGAAAGCAAGAAGTAAAGATATAGGCAAGAAGAAAAGCAAAGATAGAATAAAAAAGGAAGAACGATGCAAGTAAGCAAAAGTATTTATTTATTTATTTATTTCTTTATTTATTTCAAAGGTTTTATATAGCGCTGCTGGACCCGAGAGTATCAGAGCGCTTTACAAGGAAGGTAAAAGCAAACATTGAACAGTGAGATCAAACAAGTCAAGTGTGTCAGAGGAGTATGGACATACAAAATTGAAAAGTATAAAAAATAAAGAAGGGAGGAGAGAGATGGAAGTTAAGCGAGGGAGAGATAGAGAGGGCAAGGGTAAAGCGGAGGAGGGAGGGGAGAGCATGGTATGAGAGAGAGGAGTTAACAGGGATGGTGTCATACTACAAGTATTACGATACATTGGGCATGCAAAGTGTCCGTGACATTAGATACCCCAGTATTTGTTGAGAAGCAGTATTTTAAGTTCTTTTTTGAAGAGATGGTAGGAAGGGTTGCATCGGATATCCTTTGGGAGGGAGTTCCAGATTGTGGGAGCGTTACCAGAGAACGCACAAGATTGGGTCTTCTGAAGTTTAAGTCTGGGTGGGATCAGGATAAGTGAGTTAGTGCTTCTCAGGGATCTGGAACAACCTGCTTTCTGAAGTTTAATTGCAAGGTAGGAAGGGGAGTTTTGGTGAAGAGCTTTGTGAGTGATGCAGGCAATTTTGTATGTGGATCTTCCTTCTATTGGAAGCCACTTGAGATTTTTGAGGATGGGGGAGATGTGATCAAATTTTCTGCAGTCGGAGATGAGTCTAGCTGCAAGGTGGAGGACAGATTTAATTGGGGCAAGATGGATTTTAGGAGTGCCGGCCAAAGTGGCGTTGCCATAGTCGATCCTGGAGAGGACCAGTGACAAGTTTGAAGTCTTCTGCTGGAATGAAAGGTTTGAGTTTTTTGAGGTGGAGAAGAGTTAGAAGAGCGCTTTTGGAGGCATTTTTGATGTGGGGGATGAGTTTGAGATTTTGGTCAATACTGATGCCAAGGGACTTAACAGTATTAGAGGTGGAGAGAGTGCAGTTTAGAGCATTGATGTCCTTTACCCAGAGTTGGATGGGAAGAGGATTGTTTTTGGGGGAGAAGATAATGATTTCAGTTTTTTGGGGTTTAATTTGAGATGGTTCAGATGGAACCAGGTTTGAATTTTAGTCAGTGTCTCATTTAGGTGAAGGATGTCTTTGTGAGATTTGATCTTGTAGTATAGTTGCGGGTCATCAGCATAGAGATGGTAACTGATATTAGCGTGTTTGAGGATGAGGGTGAGTGGTTCCATGAACAGATTGAATAGGGTAGGGGAGAGGATGGAACCTTGGGGTACTCCAAGTGTAACAGGTTGAGGTTTGGAGAGGAAATGGCTAAGTTTGATTTGTTGGGATCTGTTTTGGAGGAATGAGGAGAACCATTTGAGTACCGTGCCTTCAAAGCCGAATCAATCTTTGAGGGTGTTGAGAAGGGTAGGGTGGTGAACGGTATCAAATGCAGCTGAGAGGTCAAGAAGGATAAGTATAGAGGATTCACCTTTGTCAAGGGAACGGTGAATATCATCCATGACATTTAGCATAGCAGTTTCAGTGCTGCAACCCTTTCTGAAGCCGGACTGGAAGACATCAAGGAGGTTGAATGAGATAATGTGTTTCTCTAGTTGCATTAAGACACATTTTTCGAGGGCTTTGGAGAGGAAAGGAAGGTTAGAGATGGGACGAAGGTTGTTTGGATCATTGGGGTCCGCAGTGGAGTTTTTGGGAATGGGCGTAATTTGGCCAAGTTGGAGGGATGCAGGGACACAGCCTGTGGAGAGAGAGGAGTTGATAATTTTAGACCAAATAGGGGCAATGGTGGATTTGAATTTTTGGGCTAATGTGGCGGGGAGAGGATCTTTGGAGTGTGCAGAAGGTTTAAGTTTGACCATGATTTTAGTGATCAAAGATTCAGGTACTGGGCTAAAATCATTCCAGGAGGCGTTGTTTTTAGCGGGAGGGTTTGTTGTATGAAGGGTATTATGCAGGAGTAGATCAGGTAGGGAATCCGAGGTATCAGGCGAAGTGAAAGAAGAGATCGACGTCGACTTATGAGTGTATGGAGGAGTGTGTAGGGTAGTGGTAGGTTGGGGTGCGAGAGGGAGGGAAGAGAAGGATAGTTCAATCATGTTGATTTTGTTTGTGAAGAAGCTAGCTATTTCTTCGCATTTGTCTGTGGAGGCTAAAATTTTAGGAGGGCCAGTGGATGTTTGTTTTTTTACAATATTGAACAGTTCTCTAGGGCGGTTTCTGGCTCGATCAAGCTGAGATCGTAGAAAGGAGGCTTTATCTTTAAATATGTGTTTTTTGTATTGGGCAAGAGCAGTCCTAAGAATAGAGAGATTCTCCACAGTAGGGTGACATCTCCAGACCCGTTCACAATGTCTGAGTGACCGCCTTTCATTATTAAGTTCAGAATTGAACCAGGTCTTAGGGGGTATATTCTTTTGTTGTTTAAGTTTGATAGGAGCAATTTTGTCTAAGGCTTCACGAATAGCGTTATTATAATGGTTGGTTAGGTCATTTGTGCTGTCAGAGAGAGGTGGTAGGTCTAAGTGAGCCTTAATTGTTATTTTGAGTTCACCGGGAGGAATACGTCGAAGGTTGCCTGAGAATTTTTTGGATAGTATGTTGGTGGGTGCTGGTCGAGAGGTATTTTTTATCAAGGTGAAAAGGATGAGGTAGTGGTCAGACCAGTCAACCGGAAGAATATTTGTGAGGGAGGCTAGATCATTGGTCGTTATAATGGCATCAAGGGTGGCACCTTTGCTATGAGTGGGAGAGAGGCAGAGATGGGACATATTGGTGATGTCCATTGTATTATTAAGTTGGATGACAGCAGGATCAGCATTGTTGTTCCAATGGATGTTATAATCACCAAGGAAGAGGTTATTAGAATGGGAGAGTGACGATTGAATGATAAGATCATTCAATTCTTCCGTAAAGGGGATGTTGTTACCTGGGGGGTGGTAGATGACGTGTAACCGGGTAGTGGGGGAGTCAGGTATGATGAGATCAGCGCAGAGGTATTCAAAGGATGAGGGGTCTTGAGGATTGCCTAGTGAGATGTTAAGATCGGCTTTGAAAATTAAAGCGAGTCCACCGCCTGTTTGTTCGATTCGGTCTTTTCTGATGATGTCATAGCCAGGGGGGATAAGCAAGTCAAGAATGGCGTTGGAGTGGGGTGTGAGCCATGTTTCAGTTAGGATAGCAATGTCAATGTCTTCACAGAGGATAGTTTCAGCAATCTCCGTGGCGTGACAGGAGGCAGATCTACAATTTATCAACATGCAGCAAATGGGGGTGGTGATTGGTGGAGGAGAGGGGGGACAGATGGGGATCTGTATCAGTAGTTGGGGAGGTCTGGGGGAGGAGGGAGAAGGGGGGGATTGCTTGTTCCTAAGAGAATTGGAATAGACGATATATGTGTCGGGTAGGACGTGGATCGGCAGTTCCTCATCAAGTAACATTGGGTAGTGGGCTCAGATGCTTGGGAGGGGGGGCAAGGGGGATAGCTTTAAGTTGTTGAGGAGGTCTGGGTGAGGAAGGAGGAGGGGGGAGACTTCTGTTTCCTATGAGAACCGGGATAGAGGATTTATGACTGAGGGGTAAAAAGTACGACGGTGGCGTAGGGGAGATAGGTAAAACCGAGGGAGTGTGAGCATTAGTGGATGGGGGATGAGAAATAGTTAGATTAGAGGAAGTTTTAGCTTCTGAGTTGTTAGGTAGAGTACTAGGTTGTGGATGAGAGGATTTGAGTGGAGACACGATTTGAGAGGGTTGAGAGGGTAGTGTGTAGGTTAAATCGTTGTAGGAGTGAGCGGTGTTATTGCCGATGATAGAGTTAGGCTGGCATTGTGTAGGTGTGTTGAGGAGGATATTATAGAGTGAGGAGATAGTTTTTGAGAGGAGTGTGATGTCGCTTCTAAGGGAGGAGAGTTCTACGATGAGGGACCCAAGGGCAGGTTAAATGTATGGGGAGGCTAGAGTGTGAGTTGATGAGTGTGGGGGGACCGTGTTTGGGGGGGGAGATGTGAGGGTAGGAGACGAGGGGGATGTGGGGTAGGGGGGTTGAGTTGTTTGGATGTAGGAAGTGTTAAGAGGAGGGGAGATGTTGGTGGTGAGGTTGAAGGAAGAGGTGTGTGTAGCGGAGCAGGGTGACAGAGGAAAAGGTGATGGGGGAGAGGTGAGGGTAGAGGATGGGTGTGATGTGGGGAGTACTGTTGTTTGGATGTCAGAGATGTTGTAGGGAGGGGGGATGATAGGGGGGAGGTTGGAAGGAGATGGTTGAGTAATAGAGCATACCGAATTGGGAAGATGAGATGAGAAGAGGGGAGCGGTGGGGGTAGATAGGGGTGGAAGGAGTTGAGGAGTGTCGAGGAGAAGAGGGAAGAGGGGCGTGGTTGGTAAGGTGGGTGATGAATCACGCGGTAGAAGGTGTGCGGAGACCGTGTTCAGGGATAGTGATATGGTTTGGGATGGAGTGCTAATAGGAGGTGTTGAAACAGTAGGGAGCGAAGGAGAGGAGAGAGAAATTAAGGGGGATGTGGGCATTGTGGGTTGGGTAGGGTCAGATAGGAAAGGTGAAGATGAAGAGGGTTGGATGGGGGTAATGGCTCTTGGGTGAGATGAGATGAGAGCGCAGGGTCAGGGGATAGTGTGGAGGTTGGGGATACACTGCTAATAAGTAGATCATTAGAAGTTGTGGAGGACGGGGGCATCCATAGGTAAGCAAGAATGCAGGAAGGAAAGAAGAAAAGGGAAAATGGAGAGAAGGGAGGACAGCTGGAAAGAAATAGGCAAGGAAAGAAAAAAAGAAAAGAAAAAAGAAAGAAAAGAAAAGAAAAATATTGAGAAAAAAGAGGGAAAGAACAGAGTAGGAAAGTACAAAGAAAGAAGGAAAGAAAGAAAGGAAGTAGGAAAACAAAGAAGGAAAAAGAAAAGAAGGAAGAAGGCAAGAAGGAAAGAAAACAAAAAGGATGGAAAGAACAGAGTAAAGAAACCAGGAAAGTAGGAAAAAAAGATAAAAGAAAAAAGAAATGGAGAAAGAAAGGCGACATAATGAAAAGAAAGAAATAAAGACACAAAGATGGTGAGAGGGAAACAAAAAAACAAAAAAATAAGAAGGGAATTCAAAAAAGGGTTACAAGTGCGTCAAATTAAATATGATAAATGGTGCTTTTCTTCCTGGCCAAAATGTATTAAGGAACTATTGATGAAATTAGTTCAGAACAAACATGTTACAAATAATTGTCTGCTCTCAAATTTTCAAGTATTATCTTGTAGCTTTTGGTTGACGTAGTGCCTACACAATCAAAATAGAATACCTTAATGCAGAACAGGTTCAAAAGGATGCAATCTGTTATGCTATGAAACAAGAGACTTCAAAAGGAATTTAAAATAGCATTGATATGAGACTGGACCTGATGAAGTGTTGATGGACCCTGTGCTGTTATCTCGTGGAAAGATCCTGCTATCATATTCAATGCTGCAAACAAAGGCACGACTAAAGTAATATGAATGTAAAAACAAATACACTGATACTGAAGGGAACCACCTTATGTGTGGATGTTCTACTTGTGTAAAAGATAAATGCCGTTACTCAAAGTAAAGTTAGCCAGTGGCTGAACTAGGCTAACCCATTGCCCCATGCTTTATGTTGTACACCTTGAACACAAAATATGAAAGACACAACAGCAGGCCAATCAATGAAAAGGAGGTGGCTGAAATCCCCTTTAAGAAAGTATATCATACATATAATTGCCGAAAAATCAAAAAGTCTTGGCTAACAGCAGACCTAAAGATAGGTTGGATTTTATTTTTAAATAGACACCTCAATGACCAACATCTACCAAAGGTTTCTGAAGATATACAGGCCCGATTCACAAAAGTAATCTGGACATAATCCTAACTTTACGACTTTTGGTACTCACAAAGTGCATTTAGGAGTAGTAAAGTTAGGAAACAACTGAATTTCCTCTTCTTGACTGAAGCTCAAAAGAAGTGTCCCTGATGTATAAACTAATCTTTTCTCCACCTCCAAATTAAATTCCCATTTGCAGAGAGTCCCCATGGAACATGTTCACTCTGGTCCTACATCCCACTTCATGCATTTTCTCATAAAGTCCGACCTTTCCTCCAAGTGTTAAATCTGGATTAAAATGGATTGGTGTATATGGGGTATACAGTCAAAATATCGAGTTGAAAATTTCGACCTACCAAAATATCGTGTTTAAAATTTTGAAGGTACAGAATATCGATGTCAAGAATATCGTAGGACAGAATATCGACCCTGAGGTAAGTAATATCGAATTCATTTATATCGATGTAAGTAATATCGAAGTTAGTAATATCGATAGCATATATATCGATGTAACTAATTTCGATGTTATTAATATTGATATTTGTATTATTTTTTAGATTTGTATTATGTATGTGTTATATGTTTTTGTAAAGTATTTAAATTAATTTATATTACATGTGTATTATTTTTATATATTAATACATTTATTTTTAAGTGAATTATATCTTTTAGTACCGGAGCGGGTTGTGGGTTTATAGGGGAATAGGGTGGGAAGTAATTTAATTGTAATCATTAATTGGTATTTAATTATTGTAATTGATAAATTAATTATTTAATTGGTAATTAATGTTAATTTTTATTAAATGTTATGTTTTAGTACCAGAGCGGGTTGTGGGTTTATAGGGGAATAGGGTGGGAAGTAATTTAATTGTAAATAATTAATTTTTTATTTAATTATTAATTGGCAATTAATTATTTTAATTGATACATTATTTATTTAATTGGTAATTAATGTTAATTATTATTAAATGTTATGTTTTAGTACCAGAGTGGGTTGTGGGTTTATCGGGGAATAGGGTGTGAAGTAAATTAATTGTAAATAATTACAATTTTTTATGTGTAATATATTTTGTAAATATTTATTAATTGGCATTCCCTACTGTTGAACCCTTTGGAGTTGGAATAGTAATTTTTCTCCCTACGCTATCCAACGCTTTCCCTACTGGTGCACCCTCTGGAGTTGGAATAGTAATTTTTACCCATACGCTATCCAACGCTTTCCCTACTGTTCCACTCACTGAGGTTGGAATAGTAATTTTTACCCACCCGCTATCCAATGTTTTCTCTACTGTTGCACTCTCTGGAGTGGGAATAGTAATTTTTACTTTTACGCTATCCAATGCTTTCCCTAATGTTGCACTCTCTGGAGTGGGAATAGTAATTTTTCCCCCTACGCTATCTAATGTTTTCCCTACTGTTGCACCCTCTGGAGTTGGAATAGTAATTTTCCCACCTACGCTATCAAACGCTTTCAATACTGTTGCACCCTTTGGAGTTGGAATATTATTTTTTACCCATATGCTATCCAATGCTTTCCCTACTTTTCCACTCACTGGAGTTGGAATAGTAATTTTTACCCTTACGCTATCCAACACTTTCCCTAATGTTGCACTCATTGGAGTGGGGATAGTCATTTTCCCCCTACGCTATCCAACGTTTTCCCTACTGTTGCACCCTCTGGAGTTGGAATAGTAATTAGCCAATCTACGCTATCCAACGCTTTCCATACTGTTGCACCCTTTGGATTTGGCATAGTAATTTTTACTCTTACGCTATCCAAAGTTTTCCCTAATGTTGCACTCCTTGGAGTGGGAATAGTCATTTGTACATACCCGCTATCCAACGCTTTCCCTACTGTTCCACTCACTGGAGTTGGAATAGTAATTTTTACCCACCCGCTATCCAACGTTTTCCCTACTGTTGCACTCTCTGGAGTGGGAATAGTAATTTTTACTCTTACGCTATCCAACGCTTTCCCTAATGTTGCACTCATTGGAGTGGGATTAGTCATTTTTACATACCCGCTATCCAATGCTTTCTCTACTGTTCCACTCACTGGAGTTGGAATAGTAATTTTTACCCACCCGCTATCCAATGCTTTCCCTACTGTTGCACTCTCTAGAGTGGGAATAGTAATTTTTACTCTTACGCTATCCAACGCTCTCACTAATGTTGTACTCATTGGAGTGGGAATAGTCATTTTTACATACCCGCGATCCAATGCTTTCCCTACTGTTGAACTCACTGGAGTTGGAATAGTAATTTTTACACTTACGCTATCCAACGCTTTATCTACTGTTGCACCCTCTGGAGTTTGAATAGTAATTTTTACCGTTATGCTATTCAATATTATTTATATTTATTTATGTATTTAAGATGTTACATAATGTTGTATTTAATTAATTTTAAAAATATTGAAAGTATATTTAATTGTTGTTATTTATTAAATATAATTATTTATTATTATTTACGTTATTATTTTATGAGTGTTGATGTATTTTTAAATTGTAGTATTTGTTAATATTTTATAATTATTTAAAAAATAATGTATATATTATAATTATTTAAGTATATATTATATATTTAATTATTAATTTTAATTAAATGTTTAATAGTAAATATGTATTATTTATTCATTTTAAACATTATAACACATTTTAACATAAGTTTAAAATATATATAAGTACTATTTACTTAATTTTACCTTTGTTTTAAAAAACGATATTTTTAATTATGATATTTTTAACATCGATATTTTTGTTTCGATATTTTTGTACTTACCATTTTGTAGATAGGGTGTCGATATACTTGCCTTCGATATTCCAACGTCGATATTTTGTCTGTCGATATTTTCAGCCTCGATATTCGTATATGGATATGTGAAGGTAGTTAATCACCCTGTGAAGCACATCATTTCAAACATGTAGGTTGCAGGGTACAGAGGTACAGGTTAGCTGGTTGCCTATGCCATGCTATATCACGAGCAGACCTTCCTGTCACCATGTGGACCCAACATGTGTAAGTTTCCATCAAAGACCAATCAAACTGTACTGGGAGACTATATTATATACACACCACATAGCTATTGTAATGCTTCAGAGCCTTAAAGATGCCTGTGTCAACAGTAATCAGAAGGGCCCCAAAGATATACAAGACTATTAGTAGTATACTTTCTAAGTATTAAATGACTGCTCTTATCAGCAAATGAGGGAGGGTGATTGGCTTTAAAGAGGTCAAATTGCAGTGTATTTCTTTATGTCAAATATTTAATATATGCCATTGCCTATCTGAACTGCAACTGGGATTTCAATTACATTTCCTCTTCTAGATGCAAGGTCAAGCTCATACTTATTTAATCACCCTCCAGTTTCTCACAAATGATGTACCGGTGCCAGGACACAAGCTGTCCATGTGCGTAAAATGAGAAAGGCATTATGAATAAAGACATACTTTTAGGTTTCTTTGATTCAAATTATATATTATCTCCCTATTGTCTTAAATGCATGCCAGGAGTATGCTGAGGCAAACAATAGAGGAAACCGGGTCTGGTTCGGGTTCTCCTCTGAAAGGTTTAGACTACAAAGGGGTCAAAATAGGGGTCAGAATGGACAATGCATTCCCTGCAGTCTCCTATTTGAACATAATCATTGTGTTATATTACAGGCCAGACTCTACCCACTCCAGACCCAGCCTAAACAAGAAGCAGAGGGAGACTACCACAGCAGGGACTTATATATGATTTATTACACACATTTATCAATAGATGGCTCACAAACCATATCTTCTTGTGTGCTTGCCTGCCATGAGTTAATACAGACTGGTCTGGGTGGACAAACACTGACAAGAGCAGTTCTGCTCTGGAAGCCAGAACATTTGCATTATAATTTCAATATTGAGAGCAGCTATTGCCCCATATGAGAAGCATATTTTAGGGTTCTTCTCAGTTTGAGAGTAACTGAGGTATCCACTTCATTTATGAAATGGACAAATTTCCCAGTGCTGAGTAAAAAGTTAAAATTCTTAATCTGTTTGATGACTGGTTGGGAGCAAAACCAATTTGTAAAAGCTGCCCAAGTAACCATTTGGAGCACGCACCTTGGATTTCTTAATCTATCGACCTCCCTGTCTGTTACTGGAGATTCTAGTACTTCAAAGTGGGCTTAGGTATCCTTTGCAGTCCAGCTAAAGCACTATATTTTCTCCATACCATCTCCAGATAGAATAAAGCTGCATACAAGGTCTCCTAAAGTACCTACATTCTCCAACTTCTCTATCTCCACTACTACAAGGGTACACCCATCTGATAGGAGTTCATTAATGTATTGATTGTTTGCCTTTGTCACATAGCTTGCTTGCAAACCATGTCCTCAGCTTAATGTTGGTCTCCTAGACAAATCTTTTACAAAGGAGCAGTGTCATTTTCACTATATTTGTAAACATCACTTCCATCTGGCCTCTAAGACCTATTGTTTGTAAGGGTTGTATGAGTGAGGGAACTCACTATAACTCTGTTCTGCATCTTTAAGTTCCTTCTAAAATCTGTAAGTTTCTCATCTTCTATTGACAAGTAATATCGCTATGGAGTAAATCAGCTTTCCTCCCACAACACCCTTAAAGGCATCAAATATCCTCAGGATTGAGGTCTCTTAGTTATTGTTGAGGTTCAATTACTCAGCAATATGGGTTTGTATTCCCTTTCTCTGTGGTGGATGAAGGTTCCACTTCACTATTTTTCTGTGATGTGTATCAGGGTCTAGAGGAAAATTATCTGAAATATTATCAGCTGTGTGAGCTAGAGGATACAAGTTAATACTACACAGGATATAGCATTTTCATGAGAATGAATTGTATTTGCATCACTTGTAGATATACACCCTTTCACCCAGGCTATGTCTCTCCAAATGTCTCTTAAACCCAAGTTATTTTTCTAGTTCCTTAGAAAATGCATTAGCTGTCCTTCTGCATTACCCTAATCTCCAGCTCCATACCATACCGAATGAAAGTCCCCTCATCGAAGTATATTTCCTCAAATCTGATCGTTCTGAGAGAAAGTCAAGCAAAAAAAGAGTTCTACCCTGAGATAGGGGATTCGACCTTGGTCAATGGTAAGGTTTAGAGTTTCTCAAATCATAAGGGCCTTCTTGTGTTTATCTATTTTTAAGTCAAGCACTGGAAAGTGTAACTCTCAATGTAAGAAACTTGCTATCACATTATCGGTTGCACATCATGTGGGGCAATAGCTCATATGCGATAGCTGATATATCATCCATATCTGATCTCCCTAGAAAAAGGTGTCAATAAAATATACACTTTGGGCATTTCCATATTAAATATTTCCATATCCATATCCACTTTGCAGGTATATTAGGCTCTTTCACATTCAGTTATACAGCACAGTGAAACAGAAACCCCCAACATCTTTGGAAAGCATCTCTATAAGGACTGGGAGCCTCAAAGCATGTGTGTTACTCCAGAGCAAAAAAAAACATAAGCAGCAGATTAAAAACTGCCCTATGAAAATAAAAACCTCCTATAGCATATTGAACTTTACTTGGTAATCAACTTTAATGTGAGCACCATGCCACCCACATGCTCCCATAGTAAACAGAGTAAAGCTATGTAAAAAGAAGGAGAGCAGAACCCTCCACACACAGTTCATCGAAACACTGTACTACAATAGTTAATCAAAAGAAAAAGTAAACTGTCATATTGCCAACAACGTCAGTTATGCATTGCAGAAATTGCTATCAGAATGCTCCTGATTATCTACAAGATAAACCAACTGAGAGGGTGTCAAGTCTCTCAATTCCTTCCCCGCTACTCTTCTCCTATGTGGTCTAGGTTCCTCCCATCTGCTTGCTCTAGTCCATTTGAGAATGGTATGTGACATGTTTCCATCTTGTAATTTCCCTTCAGTTCACCATGAACCAACAGTTGGGTGTTCAGGATGTTCAGGTACTGCACAACAGCTACTAGATCTAAGAAGAACCTGGTTTGATCATCCTTCTCCAAAGTGTTCCCTGTGGAAATTCTCAATCTATATTTGACCTCATTCGTTCTACACATGTCTGTAATGGGTTTTATCAAGCGTCTCCTATGAAGTGTTGCTGTGGAAATTTCCTGTAAGAGCGAATCCAAGTATTCATGCAAGGAGATCCCACTTTGTAGTAAAATGAAGCAAGTCCAATCCGGGTAGTTTTCCATGTGGGTTTACTAAGGTAAGGAGCGACATAGGGAAGAGTCCCACCGGGAGCAGCCTCGCTGCTGCTTAGCCTATCTCCAACTGACACACACACGAACATTCCATTCAGTCACATTCTCTCTCCCAGACACTCAGGCTGAGCAGTAGTGGTACAACACACTTGCTCACCTGACAGTTTTTAATACTTTTTCTCTGAGTAGTAATAGAATTTTGCCAGGATATATTTTAATCTCTGATCATGCACTAAGTGTTCGGTACCCCCCTTGTGCAGCCTGTCCAGTCTAGCCTCCTTGTAACCATCAAAGAGGAGTACATGCCCATGTCAAACATCTCCAAACATCTAGGCCCTCTGCTCCTACTTTCAGGGCTCGTATTTGTAAATTCTCTCTTTTTGTGCAGTTTTAGATCTGACAGAGCTGTGAAGGAAGGACCTCTGTGCACTTCAAAGCCGCTCTTTGAAGTCACCTCCACTTCAAAGGCAAAACAAGATACAAGTACTGCATCTCTGACCCCACCAAATCAGACACTTCTGGGCTTGTCAATAAACTCTGCCAGAAAAAAGCATGCTATGCTGCTATAAGGACAGTCACTCTGGAAGAACTACTTTTCTGCTGTGCTGCCATGCTGTTTTCTACCCTCTGCCCCTGCTGAGAAAGAACTGGACTCTTGCTTGATCCCAGAGTGATCTCCATCAGCAAGCTGGCTTGCCTCCTGTACTGAGAATCAGGGGGATCAAAGTCTCACCTCCTGCTCCCATGTCTGGTCAAATGAAAGGGGCTGCAGGTGCGTGCTCCAGTGGAACCGAAGTATCCTCTGCTGTGGGAAGCAGAATCAATACATTGCTATTATTGTGGAAACAAGCCCAGCGCATCAACTTGGAACCTGCACTTCGCCTCAAGAACCACCACATCGGAACTGCTGCATTGCTGTTGACTGTGTGGAAAAACCAGGCGACTTGACTTTTTTTAACATCAACATTCTCAGTAAGCTATTAAAGAGTTCCCCCACAAAAATCAAAAAGACTTGCAGGCAACTGCAGAGCTAATTAAACATAGAAACCTCAAGCTAGAGGACTTCTGTGCTGTTGCATGTGATATCATTTAAATGAATGAGAACGTATCCCATATCTTCGAGGTCCACTGCAATAGAGCACCATTCCAGGTATTAGTGGTAGGACTAAATGGAGCCGCACACACCTTTCAGGAACATGGCCTCAGGAAGCCAAATCTGTCAAACTAGGACCCTTAGGCATGTGTCTGGGATGTTAGAACAAGCTATTATCTTTATTACATAAGACTCTATGTTATATTGTAGCGTGTAGTTAGGCAGTGTTTTCTCAGTATATCATAATGGGGCTGGTCCCATTTCATTGCGGAGATAGGGTGGCTCTGTGAAACCATTTGTGTGCTGCTGTATATTGATTCTATAATGTTTGTGTGTGTGCGCATTTTGATATGCTTAGCTTTCGCTTAGGATTATGTAGGTATAATACTGTGTGTGTGCATGTGTAGCTTTAGAGATGTGTGGGTTGTTAACTGAAGAGTTTATTCGTTTTTTGTGTTGCTTGTTCCCTTCTGAAAAGTCATGAGTGGGTCTGCAAATGCTAAACGGAGGCTTGTAGGAAAAGCTAAGTGTGCTGGTATGTCTTGAAAGATGCATTGCTGCTTTACTTTCTAATGATATTACTAAAATACAATATGAATAAATGCACATAAGTTTACTCAAAATTAGTATTTTGTTCCTATTTAGAAATGTAAACTATGTTAAATTAGAGTAAATTATTAATTTATTCCTCTTCAAGAAAATGTGTCGCGTATTATTGCGTGCATCTGCAAAACCCATCTGCCCGCACGTTGCTGGGAGCTTAAATAAAGCTTTCTTCTCCTGAAGGTTGATTCTGGCCTTTTCATTCATATCCTAGTTGTCCCCTGTTGGCACTGGCCCTCTCTGCAGGGTCGCCCAAAATGTTTGCCTTCCCACCCTTCCTTTGCTGAATCTGTTTTGTTGCCTTTTAAGACTCAGTGCACTTCACCACTGCAAAGTGCTTGTGCTCTTTCCCTCAAACATGGTACCTTTTTATCCTGATTGATGGGTTTAATTTAATTGTACGTCTCTAGTAGAATGGTACTATATGTAGCTGAGGCCTGAGAATTAAATGCTACTAGTAAGCCTGTAGTACTTAATGTGCCAACCACTAAAGTAGCCCATTAAAACATGCCTCAGTTCTGCAACTGCAGCCTGAAATGCAGTTTTAAACTGCATTGTTGGCCAAGCAAAATAATTCTTTTGTGAGGCCTAAACCTTTTTTTAATACATTTGTCACCTCTAAAATGAGCCCTATAGGCCCATAGGGGAGGTTGCATTAGATTTTTTTTACATTTTACATGTCCTGGTAGAGAAAAAATTCTAAAATGCGTTTTTCACTAGCTTAAGGCCTACCCACCAGGCGGGCCACCTTCTCGATCCTATTTTTGCTAATTGGGATGATGTGAAGGTTTAGCCCCTGATTAGGGTACCATGGTCAGATCACTACCTGATTCAGCTCTCCATACCAGGCTTGCCTAAAAGTCCAGCGCAAGTTAGATCAGTGGTGCACAAACGTTGGCATTGGCGGAAACTCAATCAGGCAGCCTTGGAGCTTGCCTAGAGGCAAAATTGTCCCCCACTGAGAGAGAACCTAGATGAAGCTTTGGAAGGAATATGAGGACTGGTTGACCAGGGCCCTAGATAGGGTCGCGCCGTGGACGAACAGTGCCCCGGTGAGACGTACTAAGACGATGCTGTGGTTTAATGCTGATTTAAGAGCAGCAATGTCCATATGCAAAGGTTTAGAACGCGGTTGGTGCAAAAACTATGATGGGACGGCCAAGCTGGAATATAAGAAAAGCCTGAAAGAGTACCACGGCCGGATAAGGAGAACTAAAGGAGAATTCCTAAATAAAAAAATTTAGCTAGCAGAGAATTCCTCCAAGGTACTCTTCTCCATATACAAGGAGCTTACCTCACTTAAGAGACCTCTTGCTCCGGATACGTATTCCAAGGAGGTCTGCGAGGCGCTCGCGGACTACTTTGTGCAGAAGGTCGAGACCATATATCGGTCCTTCCCAACGGGAGCTGATGAGATACATACTGTACGAACTGGAGAAACGAGGCTAAGGGGAGATAAGGGCCGTAACCAGTTTGTAGTCCCCGACCAACCGGAACTGATGAAGTTAGCTCTGAGTATCTAGTCAGGCTCCCCAACGGATGCGGCTCAACCTAAGATCGTTAGGGACCAGTTGGAGCTCCTTATAACTCATATAGGACGTTTGGCAGAGCTATCGTTTCAGGCAAACTATGTGCCCCCTGATTGGAAAACAGCTCAGGTAATCCCGTTTAAAAAAAAGGCCAATCTCAACCTGTCCCATCTGGACATTTTTCGCCCCATTCCGCTCTTACCTTTCTGTGCTAAAGTGGTGGAGAAAATTGTTAATGCCCAGATAGGTAAATTCATGGAGGAATGCCAACTTCTCCACCCCTCACAGTCTGGCTTTAGAGCCAACCACTCCACGGAATCGGCTCTACTTTTTTCCACAGAACTGCTTCGGAGGAAAGTAGATGAAGGGCGGACGGCCGCTCTGCTGCTGCTAGATCTTAGTGCGGCATTTGATACCATTCTCGCACCCTCTACTACTTGCCCGCCTTAGGAAGGCGGGGATTGTAGGGCCGGCTCATTGTTATTGTTATTGTTAACTTAGTCTTTTATAGCGCCAACTCACCACCAGGTCTCTAGGCGCTTTAAACAAACAGAGCAACAAATACGTGACACTAAGATGATCCACAAAATTATAATACTGAAATGTATTCAACTAGATCTAGTGCTTTCCTAAATAACAGAGTTTTTAGCTGCTTCCTGAACCTCAAAAGATTTGCTTCTTTCCGAAGTGACTCTGGGAGATTGTTCCAAATCTGTGGAACCAGAACCGAAAAGGATCTGCCGCCTTTAGTTTTTAACTTATAGCGGGGGCATACCAAAAGTTGGGATTCTGCGGACCATAGAGCTCGTTTGGGAGTGTATAACTCCAAGCGTTCTTTGATGTACGCCGGAGCTTGCCCATAGATGGCCTTATGGGCAGTACACAAGCTCTTGAACTCCACTCTCTGCTCAATGGGAAGCCAATGTAATTTGAGTAGTAGGGCAGAGGCATGAGATCTTCTAGGTAGCTTGAAGATCAAACGGGCCGCGTCATTCAGGACCACCTGTAATCGATTAATCAGAAATTTAGGTAGGCCAAGGTACAAAGCATTCCCGTAGTCTAGTCTCGACACAATAGTGGCCGAGACTACCATACGGAGTGCAGAAAAGGAAAGCAGAGGGGCCAGCTTCTGCAGCTGTCGGATCAAGCCAGTACACGTCCCTACCACTGATAAAATCTGACTGATCATAGACAATTCGTTGTCAATCTTGATTCCAAGACTTTTTACATTGTTACTTGGTATCGGTAAGGGGCCTAGTTCCTGGGGCCAATAGAGGTCGCTCCACGGCGAAACTAAAGTAGAGATCACTAGTACCTCAGTTTTTTCTGGGATTATTTTTAGCAGATTGGCCGTCATCCAGCCAACCGTATGTCTGAGTATGTTCTGGGCGCTAGTTTGTGCAACGCTTGTATTATCAATACTCAGTAATAGCTGGGTATTGTCTGCATAGTTAAATACACGGCAACCCATTTTAACCAACGAGTCAATCAATGGCTGAAGGTACAAGTTAAAAAGGAGTGGGGATAGTGCAGAGCCATGCGGGACTCCGCACTCCAAAAAGCCCCCTCTGGATGTAGCCTCCCCCAATTGCATTCTCTGGGTCCTACCCGTCAAGAAGGATTGGAGCCATTGATGGGCTTGACCCCCTATCCCAAATGCAGCCAATCTGTCCAATAGCAGGGAGTGGCTGACAGTATCGGACGCCGCTGACAGATCTAGAAGTATCAGGGCGCTCAGTTTCTTCCTGTCAGCCATTCCTCTTAGTTCATCCAGCACCGAGAGCATCACCAACTCGGTGCTGTGATGTGCCCGAAAACCCGCCTGCCGCTCCTGGAGAAGATGGTGGGACTCCAGGAAAGAGGAAAGGGTTTTCAGCACATGTTGCTCTAATATTTTGGACAGAAAGGGCAGTTGGGAAATCGGCCTATAGTTCTTTAAATTGGCCGGATCAGCTCCAGGTTTCTTTAACAGGGGCCTCACCCGTGCCTCCTTGAGGCTTGATGGTAGTTGGCCAGTCTCCATTGAGTTGTTAAGAATGGAGATAATGTGTTTTTCCAGCATAGGGCGTGCTAAACGAAATACCTTGGGGGGGCATGGATCTGCTGGAGAACCTGATTTAATGTTATTCATAATCTGTTCAAGACTTAGCGGATCCAGTACAGGAAATTTAAAAATATATACTTCAGGGGAGGATTGAGCCTCCTGTGAAGGGCAAAGGCCCTTCAGAGTACTGCTCTTGATTTCAGAAAGGATGGTATCCACCTTCTCAAGAAAGAAACTTTGAAAGCTATCGGCCGATATTGTTGTTTCCGATGCGTCTGATTTTTTACTTAACTCAGTTAGGATTTTAAAAGTTTCCTTCTGTACATTGTCTGCTTGACTTATACGGTTTTCGTAGAAATCTGCTTTAGCTGTGATGATCAATTTCTTATATAGCTTAAGTGCAATTCTATAGTGCTCCCTATCAATCCCATCCTTAGTTCTCCTCCATGTTCTTTCTGAGCACCGGAGTTTCTTTTTATGGTCCCTCAAGAGCGGGGTAAACCATGGGGCACCTTTTCCTAAACCTTTTACCTTTTGTAGTTTCTCCGGAGCTATCTGGTCAATCACTTGATTCAGATTCTGCATAAGATCTTTATAGTCCTGCTCCAGGTCTCCTTTTAAAGCTAGTGTGTGGATGCAGTCTGGAAGCCTACCGGTCAAAGCTTGTAAGTCAACTTTTGACCACTGTCTGACTTTTTTTGATTTTGGGGGTTTTTGAGAACCGTAACTTTCAACTGGAATCTCACAGTTCACAAGATAATGGTCTGACCAAATACAGGGAGTAATGTCCACAAGGCTTACCCTTGGGTCTGATGTCCAGATGAGGTCTAGCGTATGCCCCTTAATATGAGTAGGGGCATCCACCAACTGTCTGATCCCCAGAGAGGACGTGGTGGTTTCTAGATGTCTGGATAGTGGGTCTTTATCCACTTTATCCCAGTGCAGGTTAAAATCCCCTGTCACCACAATTTTTTGATATCTAGTGCCTAAATCAGGCATAATTGGGGCAAACAAATCATTAAAGACTAGCGTAGAACTTGGGGGACGATACACGGTTAAGATCACTAAACATGCATTATTCAGCATGATCTTTACTCCCAATATATCAGCTAGTTCTATAGTTTCAGCAATTATTTTGACAGCTTTTAAGTTTTTCTTAAACAAAATTGCTACTCCCCCGCCTCGAGCATTTTCGGTGCGATTGTGCCACACCGCGTCATAGTTACTAGGAAGAGCAGCTATGATATCTGGCAGGGAGTTTTCCCCCAGCCAAGTCTCCGTGAGTGTTAAAATGTCAATGACATCATCTTGGAGAAGGGTAAAAACCTCCAGGTGGTGTATCTGAAGGGACCTAGTATTTAGACAGGTTAATTTCCGAGGGGGTGGAACTGATTCAGATGGACTCTTGTCCGGTAGGAGAATATTTAGCTCATGTAGTCTAGTCACAATAATGGGATCCAAAAGATGCCTGCCCGTATCCATGTCATGCAAGTCCTTAGATGTAAAGACCTGTCGTCGGCCAGGATGCCTGGCCCCTTGCCCCGTCCTGTCGCGGTCGGGCGCAGACTTCTTTTTATAGCGCTGCTAGAGCGCGCGATCCGCCTGACCCACACCCAATATGGCCGCCAAGGTCGAGATCCCAGCCCTCGGCGTCAATGCTCGGCCGAGGGCGGTCCAGAGGTAGGGGAGGGGGGAAGGAGCAGAAAGCACTTAGGAGCGCTAAGGGAGACTCTAATCTCTAGCGCTTCTTAATCAAGCGCAGTCAAACACACAAGTAAAATTGCATAGAAAATAATTAAAACGCTTCTTAATCAAGCGCGATCAACACACAAGTAAAATTTACAAGGAATAATTCAAATGTGCCAAAGTAAAGAGAGAGACCTCCCGGCTTCCGCCTCAGGAGGGAAAAGTTGCTTCTGATAGTTATCCCTGGAAAGTTCCCTCTTTCCCTTTTATAGCGCTGCTAGAGCGCGCGATCCGCCTGACCCACACCCAATATGGCTGCCAAGGTCGAGATCCCAGCCCTCGGCGTCAATGCTCGGCCGAGGGCGGTCCAGAGGTAGGGGAGGGGGTAAGGAGCACAAAGCGCTTAGGAGCGCTAAGGGAGACTCTAATCTCTAGCGCTTCTTAATCAAGCGCAGTCAAACACACAAGTAAAATTGCATAGAAAATAATTAAAACGCTACTTAATCAAGCGCGATCAACACACGAGTAAAATTTACAAGGAATAATTCAAATGTGCCAAAGTAAAGAGAGAGACCTCCCGGCTTCCGCCTCAGGAGGGAAAAGTTGCTTCTGATAGTTATCAGTGGCTGTGTTCGTTCCTTGCGGATAGAAGGTTCCAAGTCCACTGTCACTCCTTTAAATCTGAGGTACGATCCTTAAAGCAAGGGATTCCTCAGGGCTCTATTCTGAGCCCTACTTTATTCAATCTTTATATGGAACCCCTGGCCAAGATAGTGGAAGCCTACGGGGTGAAGATAGTGTCCTACGCTGACGACACACAGTTGGTGGTGACCCTATCCCAACCATCGGAAGAGGCAGTGGCTAATTTCTCGGCCTTTCTAGGGGAACTGGCAGGCTGGATGAATAACAACTACCTACACCTCAATGGGAGCAAAATTGAGCTTCTAGTGATGGGGAATATGCCATCGATCTGGTCTTCAGCGTGGTGGCCGCCCGAATTAGGGCCCATCCCCCAACCCCTCTGAGCAGGTGAAAAACCTGGGAGTACGACTGGACATCAATCTGTCCTTTGAACACCATATCAGAGGGGTTGCAGGCAAATGCTATGGCATTCTAAAAAGTCTGCGAAAAACCTTGGACCTACTCCCTGCTACTGGTAGGAAAACGTAAATTCATACCCTTGTCACCTCCCACCTGGACTATGGGAACTTACTGTATATCGGTCTGAGTAAGAAAGGTCTGCACCAACTTCAGTGCGTGCAGAATGCGGCCGCCAGGTTGGCATTAACTCTTCCCCTGAAGTCATCTGGGAGCCGTGCCCTAGCCACCTTGCATTGGCTTCCCATTCGGGAACGTATTGTGTTCAAAACGATGTGCATGGCCCAGCGCATCGCACAGGGTAAGGGACCTATCTATCTACAAAATTTGCTGACCATATATCGTCCTAGGCGGCTACTAAGATCCCTAGGTAGTAAGCTCTTCCAGGTTCCGCGTATTTATAAAGCACGGATGGGCGGTCGCTCTTTTAGATACCTGGCCAGTAAACAGTGGAATGCACTTCCGATCGAGCTCCGTATGGAACCATCTGAGGTGAGGTTCCGACAGAAATTGAAGACTCACCTATTCCCCAAGTAGTTAGGTCCAACTCCACTCCGGCCCTCTTTGTGCTCCCTGTCGGACAGTTATTTTAGCTTTTCTTGGTCTGTATCCATAGCGGGGGGGACACACTGTTCCAAGTGTAACCAGGTGCTTTATAAAATGTTATTATTATTATTATTATTATTATTATGTCTTCCCGTGTATAACATTTGCACACCTAAATGTATATATATATATATATATATATATATATATATATATATATATATATATATATACACACATGTCCAAAACAACTCACTTCAAAAGAAACGAGCAGAGGCCAGACGGGGGATTCAGAGGGAGAACACCTTTATTGAATTTTGCGGCATGATGCATTTCGGCCAGTCATGGCCTTCCTCGGATGCCTAAATGTCAGGAGGCATTCCCATCGACCCTAGTTATATAGTCCAACGCTTCCTATTTGGTGGAAGCCCGCTCCGCCCCCTCAATAATAGTAATGGCTCACCAACCCGTAGTTCATTGGAACCACAGGTCCCAGAGTTCTACACTTCCTCCAGGTAAATGCTGCGAAGGGGAATTTCAGTTCCGTGTGGAAACGCAGCGAGTTGGGCATGATGCGATGATGGAAAACTGCCAATATCCTGTTACTTGTATTCCCGGGTGCCTCCTCTGGTCCCCGCACTCCTCTTCAACCTCACCGACAGCCTGGATGCAAAAATGGCGAAGGAAGGAGTGCAATGCATCCCACCCTACGTGTCGTCGCCTTGCTATTGTCCTGGTGCGGGCGATGGTGGGCCACGGACGTTCCGATACCTCGGAGTTTCGACAGTTCTGCAGCAGCAGCAGCCAGCCTTGTCCGCAGCCAGCTTACGAAGTGGGGGCCTCTGTATCACGGTGCTGGCTGCCGTGAAAAAATTTCCAAAACAACTCACTTCAAAAGAAAGGAGCAGAGGCCAGACGGGGGATTCCGAGGGAGAACACCTTTATTGAATTTTGCGGCATGATGCATTTCGGCCAGTCATGGCCTTCCTCGGATGCCTAGATGTCAGGAGGCATTCCCATCGTCCCTAGGTATATAGTCCAACTTTTCCTATTTGGTGGAAGCCCGCTCCGCCCCCTCAAGAATAGTAATGGCTCAGCAACCCGTAGTTCATTGGAACCACAGTTCCCAGAGTTCTTCACTTTCTCCAGGTAAGTGCTGCGAAGGGGAATTTCAGTTCGGTGTGGAAACGCGGTGAGTTGGGCATGATGGGATGATGGAAAACTGCCAATATCCTGTTACTTATATTCCCGGGTGCCTCCTCTGGTGCCCGCACTCCTCTTCAACCTCACCGACAGCCTGGATGCAAAAATGGCGAAGGAAGGAGTGCAATGCATCCCACCCTACGTGACGTCGCCTTGCTATTGTCCTGGTGCGGACGATGGTGGGCCACGGACGTTCCGATACCTCGGAGTTTCGACAGTTCTGCAGCAGCAGGTGCCAGCCTTGTCCGCTGCCAGCTTACGAAGTGGGGGCCTCTGTATCACGGTGCTGGCTGCCGTGAAAAAATGTCCAAAACAACTCACTTCAAAAGAAACGAGCAGAGGCCAGATGGGGGATTCAGAGGGAGAACACCTTTATTGAATTTTGCGTCATGATGCATTTCGGCCAGTCATGGCCTTCCTCGGATGCCTAGATGTCAGGAGGCATTCCCATCGTCCCTAGTTATATAGTCCAACGCCTCCTATTTGGTGGAAGCCCGCTCCGCCCCCTCAATAATAGTAATGGCTCACCAACCCGTAGTTCATTGGAACCACAGGTCCCAGAGTTCTTCACTTCTTCCAGGTAAGTGCTGCGAAGGGGAATTTCAGTTCCGTGTGGAAACGCGGTGAGTTGGGCATGATGCGATGATGGAAAACTGCCAATATCCTGTTACTTGTATTCCCGGGTGCCTCCTCTGGTTCCCGCACTCCTCTTCAACCTCACCGACAGCCTGGATGCAAAAATGGCGAAGGAAGGAGTGCAATGCATCGGACCCTACGTGTCGTCGCCTTGCT
The DNA here is from genome assembly GCF_964261635.1 of Lissotriton helveticus. Classification (NCBI taxonomy): domain Eukaryota; kingdom Metazoa; phylum Chordata; class Amphibia; order Caudata; family Salamandridae; genus Lissotriton; species Lissotriton helveticus. The sequence continues at coordinate 89,856,202 of NC_136063.1, forward strand.
ATTTTCCTGGTGCGGGCGATGGTGGGCCACGGACGTTCCGATACCTCGGAGTTTCAACAGTTCTGCAGCAGCAGCTGCCAGCCTTGTCCACAGCCAGCTTACGAAGTGGGGGCCTCTGTATCACGGTGAAATGGGTCGTCGCCACTGTTATAAAGTCTTTAAGTACATAAGAGACTTAACACATAGGTAAATAAACTGCCTTTATTCTTCACTGCTCAACTCTCCAGCAATCTCTCTCTCTCTTCACATGAACATTCTAAGGTAAGCTTCACAGGTGGAAGGTACCAAGAGGCCTGTCAGCACAGGGGTATACGGAACATACCAAAGTTGTACTTACCTATAAGATTGTAGCAATCAGCATGTGCTCCTCTACTAGAAACTGAAAACTCCTGAAGTTCTGGACTCTTCACACCGGACTTTGAGAACGCAACTGTTGTTCAGCGAGACTAACCTGGTGCCTATATCTAGCCATGGTTCATTGTAGACAGCCTGCACGTGTGACTCTCTCCTGGTCTACACGACTAGAGGACTTCAAATGGATCTTTGTGCTTTTAGGCACTGAATCCACATAAAACTTTACCATCGCATAACTCTGATTCTACTGGTTGGATTTTTATTTCAATTGGTTTGTGACATTTCTTGTGTTGTGTTTCATTTTTAATACTGTTTGTGTGCTGCATAAACATATTACAAATTGCCTCTAAGTTAAGCCTGACTACGTTTGAACTGCTAATTTAGTGACTTATGAGGCTGTTGATTGAAATGGGTTTGCACTCCATCAATAAATACCCCTATGTCTTAAATCTCCATATACAGATCCCAGACACAACCCAAGGAAAATACCATGTGGCATCTTCTTGTGGAGAGGACGTTACCTAAATTAGAAAAGAAATACATTCCATCCTATTGGTAATCTGTTGTCTAGCTGTACTCTGGAAAGAGACTCCCTCACACATGACATGGGATGGGAATTTGAGATATGGTGTTCTTTGGGGAGTGCACTTTATAGCAAATTCACCTAATTTGCTGGCATTTGAAGAGCTTATCAGGAGTGTTTGCTGCTACATTCAGATTTCTGTACTGGTATTTTAATGTTGTTCATCACTGCTAATGTTTTGAACCCCAGCTTGGCCTAGGAATGTAGCTAATCATATAAAGTATGAGGAAATCATCTCTACTTCTAAATCTGATCATGATGATTCTAGACAAATGTTTATGGATGAAAGAGGAGTGTACCCATTTGTGCCAAATTCAATTTTGGACAATATAAAGATAGGCATGGGTCATGTGCAGAGCTCACAAGATGTTGGTTTACAGAGAATAAGTATGGTTGGGAGATATCCATGTTCATAAGAAAGTCAAGGCTTGCAGACATCCACAATGTTGATAGGACCTTAGTAAGGTACCGATATAAGTGGTCCAAGACAAGGGAAGTATGGGTAAAGCTGTCAACATTGTCTACGTAAAGACATGATAAGCAGTAATCCATTAAGAATGCTATGATTGGAAAGAGTCCAAATATCTGAAGTCAAATTTAATTTATTTAAGTGGCGGGAAATTATAAATGTCGTTAAAAACAGTGGCAAGATATTCCTTTTAGTGTTTTGTTCTTACTAAAACTTGTTTCTTGCCTCTCTTTTGTCACAGCTTTGGTATATTCACTGGGGCAGATCTGGACACCCCTGCTGTATTCTGCTGCTATGGGATTGAGGCCCAATACATCCATATCATTATTCCGTACCATGTAGAGTACCTTACGCTGTGTGAAGTAGAGGTTTATGCAGTGAAGGAATAGAAGTAAAGCGGACCCATCGGATAGTCTGTATAATGAGCCAAGATACTCAGAGTTCTGATATGCCTGGTTGTGCCATGGTATAGAACATTATCTTCTCCCTCTGCATTACCTTTTTCTTGAACGTTTGTTGTAACATGGTTCATTTCATGTGTGAAAAACCTGGTGTTTGGTCTATTCTTTTGAGCAGTGATTCTAATTCCTTTACAGATTTCCATGCATCTTTCTGCAGTCTAATAAAATGCCAGTAATATATTATGCAATATGATTATAGTCATTTCTAAAATTCATTTTTTTATGGACTGGGGCTAAGAGGAAGAAAAAAGCATTGGCAAAGCCAAATAGTTTGTTCTAGTGTGCTTATGTATGTAAATACTGAGATATCGCAATGCTGTTAGCAAGGGCTGCATCCACAAATTCTGTGTATCACATTAAACTCTGCCCTATTGGCCATGCCAGTGCTGGGAAAATAAGTAGAAAAATATGATTTATTTCTGTATAGGATGCATACAGAAGATAGAGAACTGAATATGACAAACAGCATGGCAATTGAGTTTACATTCAGATGTAAAATAGTACCTCAGAACTTCTTATATAATGGAAAGACAACCAGACAGCCAATATAATTTATAATACTCCTCTCAGTGGAGCATAAGCCCAATGCATGTATTTGAAAAAGAATTGGTAGCAATAAGTCACAGAAAGCTGTGATGTCAAAACAGACCTATAACAGAATGAAGCATAAAAATGAACGGGAAAAAACATTTTACCGAATGTAAACTTAGTCCTAGAACATTTGAGCACCTTAGAGCTGAACCAGACTACGTTATACATTTCTTTTATTATACATAAGAAATAAAGGGCTCATTTATGAGGCCGTGCGTCACTTTTACGCCACCGGTGCGTCACTTTTTGTGGCGCACCAGCAGCGTAAAAAACTGTGCCTTGTTGCACCATATTTACAAAGTGACGCATGTAGGTTATGTTACGTTATGTTAAAATAAACTTCTTGAGCGCTCATACACCCGTAGGTTTCTTGGTCCAAAACACAGTTACTCTAAGATACGCCTCTTTAAAAAGCCAAGTTTTGAGAGATTGTCTAAAAGTCAGAAGGTCCTGACATTGTCTTAAGACAAGTGGTAGGGAGTTCCAAAAGGTGGCCGCCAAATAATGGAAGCAACTACCTCCTTGGCGTTTCTTCTTAAACGGAAGGACAGTTGCCAAGCCTTTATGCGCAGATCGTAAGTTGCGCGAGGGGGCATAGTTAGATACCAGGTTTCTGATGAATCTGGGGCCTTTGTCATGTAGGGCTTTAAAAGTAATGCAACCTGTTTTAAAGGTGATCCTTTGGGCCACCGGTAGACAGTGAAGTTTTTCCAGACCTGGCCTGATAGATTGCCGTCTGGGTAGATTCCAGATAAGTCTGGCCGCCTGTTTCTGGACGAACTGAAGTCGCTTGAGCAAACCTGCTGGGAGCCCTAAGTACAGGCTGTTCGAAAAATCTAGGCGAGAAAGGACCAGGGCGATGACTACTTGAATAAGTGCGGAGTGTGTCAAGAGGTGTGCGATTTTTTTTTAATTTTTTTTTTTGATGCGTCACTTTGTAAACCCCTGCGCTACATTATACCTACGCCAGGTATAATGTATGCAGGGGGGGTGTGTTTTGATGCTAGAAAGGGTCATAGACGTGACACAGTGAAATCTATAAGATTTCACTGCGCCACTTCTAGGACACAAATGTGTCAATTTCTTACGCCTGCCTCACAGCAGGCGTAAGACTGACGCAGGCCCTTTCACATGGGGCTTGCCCCATCTGAAAGGACACATTGCTGGAGTTGCATCACTTTTGTGACACACTCTAGCAATGCGTCACTGTTACGCCATACAGATACGTCAGAAATACTGACGTATCTGTAACTCCTTGCGCCATGATGCGTCATACTGTAAATATGACGCATCATTGGTGTCGGAAGGAGGACGCAGTAAATAGTGACGCATCGCTGCTTTCACGCAGCGATGCGTCACTTTTCATAAATGAGGCCCAAAGTGATTTATTCGGAATCACAACATGGTTGGTGGAGGTTGCGCTTCAAAAGTAGCTCCCAGTTCTAAAGTCAGCAGCTGTAGCCGCTAGGTCAAACCCATCCCCGAAGTATTTTCTGTAAAGTTCACATTAGTTCCCATTTCATGTTTTTATGATCTTCTCATACATAGGCCAATGCCACAAATAGTACAATGCAAAAGAGACACACATCAAAGGGTTTTTGGGTGATGCTTCACCAAAACACATGCTGACTAAAATGTTGTTGCCGGTATTTTTATGTTATAAATTCAAGAAGGGAACATAAAGTTGGCATATACCTATTATGTAGGCCTCACAGTATTCACAATTCAGCTGGATACCCTAAAAAGGTGCAAACAAAAAGCGCAATGACTTTTTGAGCTGCCTGACCTAGAATGGAAAAAAAAACAGTTTGAGATGAGAACATACTGCTCCTGACGCTGTCAGATTAATGATCACTTTCTAGCTTCTGCTCCAAGACTTTTTTTAAATGTAAAAATCAGTCTCATGAGAAGAGACTTGTATACAATCATCGTGGAGGCAGGCAGTGAGACAGAAATGTTTCCACAGGCAGGTCACTGGCCAAATAGTGCAAAATCTCTGCTCTTTACCAAGCTGACAGCAAAAATGCACACAATCTCTGTTATTTAGCCCCCCATAAGTTAGATAGCACAGATGAAGTACAATTTGACCAGTGCCTGATACATAGTGTGAAGGAGGTCTGTATTTATCCGGCCACAGAGAAAAAAGGGACTCCAGGTGAAGGCTGCTTGTTGGCAAACTTGTAATGGGGATACAACATGTGCAAAGAATTTTAAGGTAAGAGCATACACAAATCTACAGTAGTTTGTAAAAAGGTAAGTGCACGGATTTAGCTACTCTGTTTACAGATGAAAAAATGTCCAATCAATTTTGAATAAAACCAATTATGGTATTTTAATATTTAAAAAAGATATGTAGAAATGAAACAGATGCTTCTGGAGGATATGGCACACAAATGTTGTGCTTCAGTCAAAGAGGGTGAACAACCTTTACAACGCAACTTTTATCACACAGTGCCTTTACGACGCAACTTTTACAACGCAAACCATTACAACGCATTGCGCTGGGGGGCGCTCTAGGATAGGGAATAGGTTTAATGTACTATCCAACACCTTCCCTACTATCCACGGGGACTGGAGTTGGAATAGTAAATTAAACTATTCACTATCCAGCGCCCATAAGCATTATGCGTTGTAAAGGTATTCGTTGTAAATACCGCGTTGTAAAGGCATGCGATGTAAATGTATGGGTTGTTACGTCATACATCCGTCAAAGAGTATTTGAGTTTCTGCAAAGAATGCTGAGCATTGTTTTAACGCACGTTTCATAAATGTGTTATTCACTCATAAGAGTACGTTACATTTTTAATGTACATGATGCTCCTTTAATGTTTTTGAGGGCTGAGCTCTTTTAAGGCTTCTTATGGAAGGTATTGCACTAGCTTAGGCTTTTGTTTAAGGTGGATTGTGCGTGCTTAGTATTTCAAATCTGACAACACAGCAGAATCAACAAGCAGCAGCAGCAAACATGGAATGCAGACGGATAAGTAGTGTGTGGGCCCCATTGCGAGGGACAGTAGGTAATTGATGTTTGTGGGCACAGTGTTACAGGGCACTTGCAGGAGGTACACTGAGCAAGACACTTTAATAGTCTTTGTATTGGAATGGGGAAGTGAATGCATGAGGCAGGTAAGTAATGCATCGGAGTAATTTACAGGAGCCCACTCTGCTGTCTTAAATAAACATACATTTTCATACTATTCACCCAGCAGAGTAGGTTTATTTCAGATATGCTTTGGGTCCCAGGTAATAATGAGTGCCCCCCTTTAGCCACACTGTAATTTTAGTAATCTGCACAATGCATCCTGGGCATGGTAGTTTTGATGTTAAGCATGTTCAGCAGTGTTTTAAGTGGGCAAGTTCCTGTCTCTACGTTTGAACTTAGAGAGCAAAGTTTGCTGATCTTCTTTTCTGGATCCCTACTGTCCGTTCGTTTCTTAATTTAAGGATGAATAAGTCATTCAGGAAGCATATTAGCCATGGCATTTTAAGACACCGGCAAAGCATCTGTGGAACAGGAAGTAGTGATCGACTATATCAGAATCACCCTGACTAGTCACAATGTAAAGTCACTTGAAAAGGTGTGTGCTGATCTCATTCGAGGTGCGAAAGTGAAAAACATGAAAGTGGAAGGGCAAGTGTGCATGCCTAAGAAGACTCTGTGTATTAATACTTGAAAAAAACTTTGTGGTGAAGGTTCAAAGACTTGGGATTGTTTCCAGATGGGTTTCCACAAGCGCTTGATTGACATTCACAGTCCTTCTAAAATCGTGAAGCAGATTCCATCCATCAGGATAGAGCCTGGAGTAGAAGTGGAAGTTACTACTGCTGATGCTTAATTTATTTTGTTATTAATCTGTCTCTACTGAGACCTCATGTCTGTACTTGACAGTGATGTCTCATCAAAAGAAATCTGGAAAACAGAAAACAATCTGTGTGACACTCTTGGAGGTTGTATCTGACTAAAGTCATTGTGGAGGACGCTGGAGAAGGAAGCAGTGGGAGGAGGAGGAATAAAAGTAGGATAATAAGGGTCAGGGGGTGACCACTATTAGGGCTAGGATGACCAGAGACAAGAGGGCCAGAAAAGAAGAACGAGTCCCAGAGAGACCTGATCTATGAGTACGAGTGTGCAATGCCAGAGGCATTGTCATTGCAAAGATAGACAATTCGGAATAGGAAATTGAAAAACAGCACAAGAGGTACTGGGACCAAGGTGAGAAAAATCAGGAGGGCACGGAGATGGTCGACCAGGGGTATCTAGACTTAGTGGACAAGAGCTTGAAAGAACAGCAGGACCAGAGTCAGAAGGAACAGAAAGATCAAGACCATAACAACAAGGAGGGTTATGCTGGCCTGTGCACACCAACCAGGAAAAGAGGGACAAGGACAACCAAGGTCCGGAGTAGCAGACTTAAGTAGACAGACCAGAGAGGATCAGGACCAAGAGCCCAATAGAAAGAAGGACAGGAAAGCCAAGATGACATACATCAGATCAAGGAAGACCAAGGGTCCATGTTAGTTCCGGAAGGTCCCAGGGACAACAGACTCCGACGGGGTAGCTTGGCGAGAGGCAGGAAGGCACTCCGGAAGCTAGGTGTGAAGTAGTGGTGCGGCACACACTCACACTGACCCAGTAAAGCGCACACAATAAAAAGACACCACTCCAGGTTCATTGACAAAACAAGAATCTTTATCTGTTTCTTGTTAGAGCAGATAACCTAGGATTCTCACAGTATCAAGTTAGAGGGTTTCTAGTAACCTCAGGGTAATACAGGTAAGACTTCTGGGGCATATGCTCACTAAAGGTAACATTTCTCTTGTACATGGTCAACATAGGCGACATTACTTATGCCCTTGGTCAATAAAGATAACCTTTCCTATGCCGTGTAAATACAACAGGCGATATAAATGAACAGTCTCAAGGTTCCTAATTAACGCGGGCATTCAGGCTCATTTAGGTCGGGAAAAAGAGTGACAATGCCCATTCTAGAAGAACAGCCAGGTAGCAGTTATATTGCAGGTACCCCTTCTTTACCAGTGACACAGACCTATATCCAATTTAGGCACCCAGGCCCCCTGCACTCGTTCACAAAAGGGAGCAGTCCTGAACAGAGGTACAATGTAGGTAACTACTCCTCGGCAGTGGGCCAATGCAGGCGATATGTATTCTGTGGGGGTTCAGGGCAGAGTTAAAGGAGACCCTTGCGCCAAGGGAGATGCGTTGCCCCGGCTGGTGTCACTCATGAAGGCTAGATTGGTAGGGAGCACAGGCCCCAGGAGCCTCTCGGCCGTCCCCGTGATGATTATGTTGGAACCTCTCATCGGGGTAGGCCAGAGGCAAGCAGTACAGCACTGGAGTGCGGGGGTTAAGTTCAGTCCCCGCAGGTTGGGCCCAGATCTCCCTCAGCAAGCCGCGGTCAAGGGGCTGCCTCTTCCCTCCGGCTGCAGTCTCCAGCAGCCCTGCTCCCCGCTTAAGAAAGCCTCCCGCCCGGGGTGTTACCTGGCACAGGAGGGGGTCAGAGCCCCACCGGTCTCTTCATCCTCTTCGGGGCTGAATCAGCTATCTCAGGATTAGTGTCCCCCTAGGCAATCGGCGGTCTCAGGGCGGCCTTCCCCGCAGGAAGCTGAAGACAGCGGGGGCGTGCCTCGCGAGGGACCCGTTTGCTAGGAGACGCTTCCCAGGGGCACCACTCTCATCGCGGCTCCCCTGACATCACGGGGAAGCCCGCGCAGCTCTCCTCGCAGCTCCCGGGCTGGCGGCGGTGATCTTGGGCCCACAGCGCTCTATGGACAGGGATATATAGCTGCACCGTGGCAGGCGCCAGACAGCACGGTGAGTCTGCGACGACCTTGTGAGTCTGCGACGACCTGCACACCTCCTCTTTTCTCCTTCCCGGGCCGTGTTGGTGTCCTTAGGCCAGCAGCGCTTCGTCAGGCACAGCACTTAGTCACCGGTACTCGGGCAGCGGCGGTGATCTGGGGCATACAGCTCTTTGTTAGGCACAGCGCATAATAACAAGGGCAAAATCAGGTCCTGGCCCACCGCAGCGCCACAGCTCGACGCTCACAGAAGTGGGGAAAGTTCCTTCAGTATAGCACGTGGATGAAACAGCGCTTTACCTTCTAGTTCCCCCAAAGCAGCAGTGCCCCCAGGTCCCTCAGCACTCAGGGATCACAGCGCTAATTGGAGAGATTGAGGTGGTAGGTTCACAGCGCTGCTTCATGCAGCGCTGGCAGAAGATGGCAGGTGTTAGTTGTAGAAGTTAGTTGCAGTGGGGGGAAATGTTGGTAGACCCAGGCAAGCCCACTGGAGTTGGCATTACCTGGTTCCCCTCACACTGGGCAAGGTCAGCATGCTGGCAGGATCACTCAGCTATCTTGCGGTCAGCAGGGCCTAAGCTCAGTCAGCCTCAGTAGTGTAGTCTCCCTCTAGCTCAGCAGCCTATACTCCAGGAAGGGGCCCCAGGTCCAGTAGTGCACCAACTGACTGTCAGGTTTTCCCTCCCTTACCTTTATACCCCTAGGTCAGGTGACCCTGATGGAGCGGGATAGAAAACAGAAATCTGTTTAAACCCGTGAAGTCACACTTCCATAAATAAATTAATAATGCTAACAATTTGTGCTGTGTGTATAATAATTCAACCTAGTTTAAAGTTGCATTTTCACAGAACACGCGGGAAACTAACATGTGTGCTCATAAATGTGCATTATGTTGCATTCTCATGTATGTAGAAAATAATAAATTAATTTTGTCTATTGTCATGTCATAACTAATAGCAGCTGTTTTTGAAATAATGGCATGTGCTTATTTTGCTTCCCTTGTCTATGTGGTGTCACTATATTCTTTATAGGTGCATAAAGAACCCTGCTGGATTCATGAAGACTGGTAGATATAAAATGCTGCTTTATTTGTGCTTTACTGCTAGGTAATTTAGATTAATGGGTTAATTATTAGCAATGATGGGAGGCAACAGAACAAATTATATTTCTTTCATTAATTATTCTTTGTGTTTGTTTATATAATAGTTTTACAAGTGAAGCTTAGAGATGGCTGCAGAAAATTAGTACCCTTTTAAAAGTGGCGCAGGGACAGTGGCGCAGAAAATTGACGCTTTCTGAAAGAGGCCTAATGATGAAAATGGCTCAAGTGAAAATAATTCCAAGAAGGATGGAAAAGGCCTCTGAGCTTTTATTTTGAAAGGTTTTGGATTGAACTGCTAAAAAGATGACTTTTTGGAGAAATTTGCTAACGTTTGCTAACGTGCCACGGGAGTTCAGAGCTGACTGGCTCAAGGTTAAAAGGAAGCTGTCGCTACAAAATGTAGCAGACTAAGGAAGAACTGCCAAGACTTCTAAATGAACAATGGACTAGTGAATTTGCCCGGGCATGTAAGAAGGAGGTGTCACAGTTTACTGTGGTACGAGGTGGCTCAGCCAATGGAGAACTAGAATTCGTCTGCTGGAATGTGAAAAATAGTTAGCTCAGCTCAATTTAGGGTATAAGAATAGGTTCAGAGAACACATAGTTGGCTTACGCTCGAGAATTCTGGAGGACGATGTTATGCTGATGGACTTTACACGTGAGGACAGGAGTTTTTATTAATTACTTTATTACTAAGTGATGAGGGTAGAGACAGAGATATAGTTAGGATTTTGGAAATGCTTAATTTTACTTATTCCTGCTAATGAATAATAATTCTTGATTTATGCTCTTTTTATTAATACTGAATAAATCTTTCTTTATGACATTTTCTAATGCTTGTTTAATAAAATACCAAAACCTAAGTTTTTATAGATGTGTTAAAATAAACTTTCTAAAATGACAAGCTGGTCTTGATTATTGTAGATGGTTTAAACAACTATATTTAGATCTTATCGCCTCATGATTCAAGCGCTCTATTGTTGATATGGGCCTAGTGTTATAGTGTAAGTTTTGTGGTAGTAAATAGTGTCATTTGTGCAATATTTTGGTGAGAGCGCTGGATCAATTTCTGGTAGCCATCGGACGGTTTATATATGTTGTTTTTGACATACATGTTACATGCATGATACTTATATGTTGGTAAAATCATAGGATTAAGTTTTAACACATGTTGAGTTTGTTTATTTTGTGCTATGTGTGTACCGGTACAAAAACTGTGTGATGAGAAGGTAGTCATGCAGAATATCTGATCTGTTTCTGTGATATCGCCGAGTATCACTGTTGGTATCGCCGTGTACCAGAAGTATTGTCGCCGTGCAATACAGTGTTGTCGCCGTGCAACACAGTTTTAGGGCTAGGTGTGAATCTTGAAAAGTGAGGGTTTTCTAAGAAATTAGAGCAGCATGAGAATAGGGACAAAGCGCCTTCCATAAAACTCACTGTGATAAGAGTATTAGTTATATTCGAGCTTGAGTGAAGGGTAGGGTAATGTCGGTGCATGATTATCTATAAACAGGTTAGAGTCCTGTACGGGTACATGTTTTATATCTATAAACAGGTGAGAGTCCTGTACGGATAACGGTGTTATTTTGCTAACGGTGCATGATTTCTATAAACAGGTGAGAGTCCTGTACGGATTTCATGTGTGTCTGAAGTTAGGGAATTTTCAGTGTGAAAGTGCGTGATTGTTTTGTAAGGTATGTTCAAGTGGAACTCTTAGATACTGTCACTTCGCGGTGCGTTCAGAGGAAAATGAGTTCATATTTTTACGTGTTAGAAGGGTAGGGTAAGAGTTGCTCTACTGGCAAATGGAAATTATCCTTAGTGTGAATAGCGCCGACTATTCCGAAGTGTGGATACTTGAATGTATGTAAACTATCCTAATTAGAGAAGCAGACAGATGAGTTTCGTTTTATGTATTCACTAAAATGTACCAAAAGTAATTCTAAGGTACTTAGGAAAGTTTAGGATAAAGTCTGTACCATTCTAAGACTTTTTATGATGTTGTGCAGTGTTTAAATACATGTAAAAGCTCTGCACGTTAATAAAATTCAATTGAAAAGTGTTCAGCATAGTTGAAAAGTATAAAAAGGTGAACTGTGCTATTTTAAAACATTCAGGAGCATTTTAGAATGTTCAGTGTTAATTAGGCTATAATTAAGGTATTCCACGTTATTAAACTTTTTAAAATAAGTAAAAAGTGATTATTATTCAATTTATAAACATTCCACACTTTAATTATAATAATAAATCGTTCTCCGTAGTTTAAAACGATCAGAAAAGTGCCCCGATCGAAAATTGTAAGGGAGGGGTTGGTTTTGCGAGTGAAACTGTGTGAGGAGAGACAGAAGCTGCAGCAGCTGCCTACGTCAGAGCCTGCCGCGCTCTGGTTGGTAGAACTGTCTGGAGCGTCATCATTGAGTAGTGCTCTGATTGGTTCAGGTTTCCCGGAGTGTCAGAACAAAACAGCGCTTTTATTGGCTGAAGCGCGATTAATACTCGAAGTAATATTTTGTTTTATAAATATTCCCGTTTTGATTATTGTCCTCCTTTTGCAGATCACGCTAAATTTTAGAGAAAAACTAATTTGATTGCATGTCACATCACAACTGATGTATGCTGGCGAGCGTTGCACTGTTTTAAAAGTGAAGTGTAGCGTTGTGGGCTCATTAAATCGTAATTATAAATATCCCCGTATTGCTAGATGCACTCTAATGGTTTAAAACATAGTTAAATGTGTCCCGAGCATTTTGTAAAGGAGGGGCTGCTGCCTGGGGAGAGCTGCCAGCTGCAGCGGCTGACTGCGTAAGCCGCCGCGCTGCCATTGGCTAGAACGCCGTCGCGTCATAGAAAAGGCCGCGCATCCATTGGATATTGACGCGCAGCGTCATACAAGGGCCGCGACCCTATTGGTTAAGGCTCTGTGAGCCCAGCTCTGATTGGGCGAGGCTCTATGAACAGAGTGTAGGTGTTTTTGAAATATAGAAATAAAACACGCTGTAATTGGCTAACAGCGTGTCATTGAGTATTCCAAAGTTTAATACAAATTAAGGAATAATAAATAAAGATTCTCAGCTGATTCATCAAAATTTAAAAATTAAAATCCCACTTTGGTTTCTTTTTTTTAAGCACTAATAATTTAGGCGCGTTGTAACTAGTGTGCGGAAAGCGCTGCACATTGTATTTCAGTCTGAATGTGTATTGGAGAGAGACTGTTTAAAACGTGAGAGGAGAGAGCTTGGAGCTGTAGCGGCAGGGTGTGTTAGAACCGCTATGCCCCGATTGGTAAAAAGTAACTGGAGCGTCATAAGCAGAGCCGCGTTCTGATTGGGCGAGGCTCGTAAACAGCGCTCTGATTGGAGGAGGCATTGAAGGGAGAGATCTTATAGGTTGAGGAGGCTCGTGAGCGATTGGGCGAGACTCCGCTTTGAGTCCTAGTCAAGGGAGCTGCGCTCTGATTGGGCGAGGCTCCGTAGGTAGTTTAGCAATTATAAATGTCCCCGTATTGATTTGTTGTTGTTGCTTCGGGATGTGTATTTGGCCTCGGGTGTTACACGCTTTGTTACAGCGCGTCATTGAGGAGTAGCGCACTTATTGGCTATTGACGCGCCGCATCACTCAGGCGCTGTGACTTCATTGGCCAAGGCTCCGTGAGCCCTACTATGATTGGCTGAGGCTTTTCTAATGAGCATTCCTTGGTCCCGACTCGTCATAGAGGAGCCGGGCAGAGCTCCGTGTAATTAGAGGCTCGAGTGTGGGCTTTATTATAACTGCCTGCCGAGAAATTATTAAAATTTAGTAAATGAGCAGAAATAAATTACATTGTACATTTTAAAGAGTACATCCTAGTGGATGTATTTTCTACATGGTCTAATCAAATCCCTCACATTGTGTCTTGTGTTAGGGAAGGACTGAGCAAAAAGGAGAGACTGTAGTGACAGTGTGTATTGGAATAAGGATTACAGCATTGAGTTGATGTGTGTTATAGTAACAAACAAGCATTTTAATAAATAAAAATTGGTGATTTGTGATTTCTATATAAATATTAAATTATTGGTTTAAAGAAATTTACAAAAGGAGTGTAAAGGTTTTTTGGCACCAAAACATTGTATTTAAATTAAAAGCAAATAGATTAGGTTTTCTTTTTCCACAGGTATATGTTGCAGAAGGTGTGTAAGTGAAAAATAAGTACAATTAAAACACATGTGATTATATGTTGGTATTATTATTATAAATAAATATTTTGCGTTGCTACTGTTTTTGCAAATTGACGTTTTTCTTTACAGGTTAATTATAATTAGTGATACAGGCAAATTAGAAGATATATTAGATTGACTAAATTATAAGGCTTTCTATACCTGATAGTGTTAAATTAATTAATTAATTAATTGATCAGCGAACATTGCAAGGAAAATTTAAAAAGTATATTTATCAAATTAATTAAAGAAAATGTCTTCCTTGTATAAGAAAATGAAAAAGGTCGTTGCCAAATGTGAGAGCAAATTAAAGATTCCCAAATTAGCGAAAATAAATAATAAAAGTGTCAGAGTAGAAAATATTGATCAATGTAAAATTGATATCGTAAATATGGATCAGAACAGAAATTCAAGAAGACCCCCAGAACAGGTTAATACAACGCCAAAAGTGTCAGATCAAACTGATAAAGTGCCAGCTCAGACTTCTACTAAAATTGATGCAATTGAAAAACATGATGAAATGCTTAGTACTTCTGGAATTAATATTCCTGATCATGTAAATTCATCAAATGATTTAAAGGAGTCCATGAAAATTATGGAAACAGAGATAGTCCCTGTGCTGGGAAAAGATGAAATTAATTCCGCAGTTTTAAAGGTCCCATTAACTGAAAAAGTTTATTCTATTGTACTTGAGATTGAACTAGTAGGGATTGCAACCGAGCAAGGAACAGAGATGACTTCAGTTCTGGTAAGTGAGAAGTCTGACATTGACCTAATTGAATTAACACAGTCTGATGAGTCAAAATTATGCTTAAATGAAAAAGAAACTGAGATAAATGAGCTGAATGAACAGTTACAAATACAGCGACAGGTAATGATTCAGCAGATTGAGATGGCTTCACTACCATTACACATTTTTATTAATGAACAGACAGAGAAAACAGATACAGGATTAAATAAAGAACAAGAAAACAGTCCAAGAAGATTAAATGCACTTCCAGTATATTGGAATGAAAATTATCTTCTTTTGAGTGAAGACATCAAAGTAAAGGACACAATTGATAAACAGATTGAAACATTGACTTCTGCAGGTTCACTTTTCAGAAATGCAAATTTAATTTAAGATTGATTGATAACATTCAATTGGCAGAAAGGTTTGCTGTCGTGATATGTGCAGCATACAAAATGAATGATGAACATGCTTTGAGTTCACTAATACTAACATCTGTAGTTGAAATATGCCAGGTAGTCAAAGGCTTACAAGATGAAGCAACTCATGAAGAGAAAAACACATGGTTGAGAAACACATGGTTGAGAACAGATTTTAGACAGCGAGATGAGGATGAGATTTTGTCACACAAAGATGACAGAGTAGTTTTACCAAATAGCATAATTACTGACATGGATAATATGTACCATAAAATCGTAGAATTTCATTACCAGAGGTGTCTGACATATCAGCAAGTGAACACAATTAAGAGAACAATTGTGAGATTGGGAACAGAATTACAGGAGAGTGATTCATTGACCAGATTACAAATGGATTTCTGTGAGATGGCACTGAATGACAAACTGTGCTACATTTTTGTGATTTACTGTTTGATTACAAAATGGGTTGAAACATTTCAGATGCGACGTAATGATGAAATTACTGTTGCAAAGTTATCAGATAACAGAAAACATATTGAAAACAGATTGCTCCATTGTACAGATAGAATAGAAATTTCAAATGTTGAGGAGCATGAGGATGTTACTATAAAAGACAGAGATGCAAAAATGTGCCTAGCTGCAGGTACAAAGTGGACAGATATCCTTCCACTTGTTTTGATGTTTCTGAGAAACACTACTGATAAAAAGACAAATTTAAGTCCACGTGATATTATGATGGACAAGGTCATGAGACAGACATTTATACCAGAGAAAAGAATGATGCCTATCAATAATAGCATCAATTTGGAGAACTGCAGGAATTTATCAGATGAAATGATTTCTGTGTTTGATGAAGATGAAACTGAAGTGCAAACAAGAGAAAAAGAGCAAGCACTTGATCCGTTACCAGGTAAAAGGATCAGGAAAAAGGTTCGTCTAAAAAGAAATTCTCTAGTGCCAAGGTGGCAGAAAAGGAGGCTAGTCAGTCTTGTCACAACAAATGCAGAGAAGTGCAAAAGACTGAAGAGGTGGATTGACACTGGCCATACTTTTTGTGTATCTACACCTGAAAATCCTGATGAGGATAGTGTCACAACTGCTGATTCAGATTCTGAAGAAGAACCTGAAGAGAATCCAGATCTTGAAGATCGACAAGTTGGTCGACATCTGGAGAACATGAATAGAAAACAAGCCTTGAGTGAAGAAGACTTGAAAGTTGTGACTGAAGACTCAGAAAATGATGGAAATCTGCCAGAAAAAGAAGCAGAAGAAGAATGTGATCAGATTGTGATTCAAGACCAGGAGAGTATTGAAAAGCAGAAAAGTAGCTCTGAAAGCAGGAACAGGAATTCTGAAACTGGGAAGTTGAAGGTAATTGAAGAAGAAAATGAATTGCCAAGTACCAGCTACAAAGATGATGTTCCTAACGGAGTGAAGCTGCCGAGTAAAGAAGTACCTGAGTCCAGAATGAAAATTTCTGACACTCAAACTGATGAGAGTGATGAAGATTCTCAAATAAGAAAATTCAGAAAAGGAGCTTGGAGAACAGAATGTAATGTGACCAAGCGGAAGAAGAAATTACTAAGAAAAAGTGATAACTGGCCAGAAGAAAATGAAGGCCTAAAATTCAGATTGAGATACAGATCAAAGAAACAGATTGATGAGATATCAAGTCAAAAAGATTCTGAAAAGAAAAGTAAGGCAGGAAAGAAAATAGAAGTGATACCTGTAATGGAGGTAAATAGTCACAGTCAAAAAGTGATTGAAAAGAATAGTGACAATGATTGAAGTACATACCTGTTAAATTTTAGGTTTCTGTTTTTGGCATAAGGCTGAAGAAATCTTGTTAGATGACACAAGGTCGAAGAAATTCTGTTAGCTGAAAAATTAATTTGTGACATTAGGTCGAAGAAAAACTGTTAGAAGGTTTAAAGAGTATAAAAAAAAAAAAAAATTTGAAAAAGGGGGGTGTTAGAAATTTTTAGAAAATTTAGGTAAAATTTTTAAAATTTTTGTTTTATTTTTCTTTGCAAGCTCAATGCAATTATAATTCTGCATTGGTTAATTTAGGTTATTGTTCTTTTTGAAATTTACAATGAGAAGTTTTAGGTTAATATGACAAGCAAGATACTGACATTTTATTAGTTATAGTTTTGCAACACTTTTATTGAAAATTAGTTGCATGTTATACAAGAGAATGAAATAGAACTAGAGGGGTTTCTTAAAACTCAATATGAGAATTGTAGATAAACTGATGAGATAAGTCTTTAGAAATACTAACACAGGTGAAATTGAATCATGTTCATCTTAGATAAAATCTTTGCTAAAATATTGGGTGGTGGTGTGGTGATTTGTTAATCACCAGATGAGGGAGTTGATGGAGCGGGATAGAAAACAGAAATCTGTTTAAACCCGTGAAGTCACACTTCCATAAATAAATTAATAATGCTAACAATTTGTGCTGTGTGTATAATAATTCAACCTAGTTTAAAGTTGCATTTTCACAGAACACGCGGGAAACTAACATGTGTGCTCATAAATGTGCATTATGTTGCATTCTCATGTATGTAGAAAATAATAAATTAATTTTGTCTATTGTCATGTCATAACTAATAGCAGCTGTTTTTGAAATAATGGCATGTGCTTATTTTGCTTCCCTTGTCTATGTGGTGTCACTATATTCTTTATAGGTGCATAAAGAACCCTGCTGGATTCATGAAGACTGGTAGATATAAAATGCTGCTTTATTTGTGCTTTACTGCTAGGTAATTTAGATTAATGGGTTAATTATTAGCAATGATGGGAGGCAACAGAACAAATTATATTTCTTTCATTAATTATTCTTTGTGTTTGTTTATATAATAGTTTTACAAGTGAAGCTTAGAGATGGCTGCAGAAAATTAGTACCCTTTTAAAAGTGGCGCAGGGACAGTGGCGCAGAAAATTGACGCTTTCTGAAAGAGGCCTAATGATGAAAATGGCTCAAGTGAAAATAATTCCAAAAAGGATGGAAAAGGCCTCTGAGCTTTTATTTTGAAAGGTTTTGGATTGAACTGCTAAAAAGATGACTTTTTGGAGAAATTTGCTAACGTTTGCTAACGTGCCACGGGAGTTCAGAGCTGACTGGCTCAAGGTTAAAAGGAAGCTGTCGCTACAAAATGTAGCAGACTAAGGAAGAACTGCCAAGACTTCTAAATGAACAATGGACTAGTGAATTTGCCCGGGCATGTAAGAAGGAGGTGTCACAGTTTACTGTGGTACGAGGTGGCTCAGCCAATGGAGAACTAGAATTCGTCTGCTGGAATGTGAAAAATAGTTAGCTCAGCTCAATTTAGGGTATAAGAATAGGTTCAGAGAACACATAGTTGGCTTACGCTCGAGAATTCTGGAGGACGATGTTATGCTGATGGACTTTACACGTGAGGACAGGAGTTTTTATTAATTACTTTATTACTAAGTGATGAGGGTAGAGACAGAGATATAGTTAGGATTTTGGAAATGCTTAATTTTACTTATTCCTGCTAATGAATAATAATTCTTGATTTATGCTCTTTTTATTAATACTGAATAAATCTTTCTTTATGACATTTTCTAATGCTTGTTTAATAAAATACCAAAACCTAAGTTTTTATAGATGTGTTAAAATAAACTTTCTAAAATGACAAGCTGGTCTTGATTATTGTAGATGGTTTAAACAACTATATTTAGATCTTATCGCCTCATGATTCAAGCGCTCTATTGTTGATATGGGCCTAGTGTTATAGTGTAAGTTTTGTGGTAGTAAATAGTGTCATTTGTGCAATATTTTGGTGAGAGCGCTGGATCAACCCTACAAAAAGGCGGCAAGTTCTGGGGCCAGCCTGGGGGGTGGGAAGATTCTAGAAGGCTCTGGGCACTCTTTGGTGGCTTCTCTGGGACGCTCAGGGTTACAGTAACATTATGTTCCAGCCTGATCGCAACTACTAGCGCGCAGAAGGACAATGGCCACTCCGCAGTAGCAGGGGCCTATGGCAACCATATTGTTTGGAGAGAGCACCTGCACCTCAGCACTGTTCAGCAGCGGTAAGGTGACCAGAGTCCTAGGTCCAACGAAAGATGGCGGTAAAAACTGAGGCAGAAAGGGAAAAAATGCGGGGTAAGACCACCCTAGGGCTGACAGGTCTAACAGTCCAGAAGAAAAAAGGCCAGGACAAGGACAACTAGGAGCAGAAAGCACCTGGGTTAGCAGAGTGCGTCTGCACGGTCCAAATTACACAGGATCAGCACTATGTGTTCTAAATCACGCACAAACAGTGCCACACAGTCTGCATGGGCCTGGCCATCTTGTTTTTCGTATCTCTGTTATGGTGCTGGGCCTAAGTTTTAATCTTTTGTTAATATTTGTGATCCTCCTCCTTTATTACTGTTCTACCCCTATGTGAGAAGTTGGCCTGGTATATGCTGTCCACTAGTTAAAGTAGGCACCTTGCACCAGTTCAAACAACCCTTATAGTGATTTAAAGGGTCAAGGATAACCTTGGAAAGCTATGCAAGTGGTAGCTGTGGAAAGCAGCCTTCAGGCTTAGTCTTGAAGGAATGCTAAGGAGCTTGTTTTACCAGAATGCAAACTTATAGTATTGGTTAAATGAAAGGAGAACCACACAGTAGTTATAAAAATATGCTTTATTAATAAAGACACAGTATCTCCTACACCGAGATAATCACAAAGCACACAACACTTAAGCACAACAATGAAAGTAAATATCACTAATACACAGTGGGCCCCAGGGGGGGACCAAACCATATACTAAAATAGTGGTATAAGAACCATGACTCGAGTCAAGACAGTGGCGAGAGGATGTACAATCGCTGGGACCCAAAGGAACCATCCAAGGTGAGTAAATAGGGACCCCACGGAGAACGGGTGCAGTGTGAGAACACGACGCGTGCTCCATACAACTCTATGGGAAAGTCATGGTTGAAGTTTTAGAATTTTTCCCAAGAAACCCTGTGGAAGATAGGAGGTTGGAGAGCCACCCCACCCGTGGATACCGAGGTACCAGAGTTACCTATCCTAGAGAAGCCAGGTGCATAGGTCTGAAGTGGCGTTGGAAGCCGCTGTCAAACCCAATGGAGGACTTTGAAAAAGAACCCCTGCTGGAAGTAAGAAAAGTGTCTTTTTGAATACAAAGGTGGATTCTTGTTGAAGAGTACCGGAAAGCACAGGGGACAGAGTCTGGGTCACTCAGGGGTGACCAGGGGGTCGTAGACGAATGCCCACTGATGTTGGGTGATTCAGGTGCATTGATGGAGTTCTTTACTCTGCATCCATGGGAACCAGGAGATGTCGAGGATGACCAGGAGCTGGATACAAGCTTTTCCACAAAGGATGTTGAGTGCTGAGGGGTCTGTGTAAGGCAGGAGCACCAACAAGCCTTGGCAACGGAAACCCACACAGAAGGACAAGGATGTGTACAGTTTGGACCAGCAAGGTCCGGGAGACTCACCAAAGCAAGGGGAGTCAGGGCAGGCCTGGAGCAACCAGGGGAGCCCAAGAAAAGCAAAGTTGACCCTCAAGTGGACCTACAGGCCAGAGGCACAGGAGTCACGAGGGGACCTCAAGCGATTTCACCAAACAACAGCCCATGGAGCACTTGGTGTAAGGAGGCCAAAGTTCTTGGTAGGAAACGTTGAGAGAGGTTGGGACTACTTGGAGCCCAATGTATTTGTTCATTAAATGCTGACAAGCATATGCACCTGCAAATGTATACAGTGCACAGGGGTTCAGGTATTGCAGCCCCCACAAGGGATTCTTACCTGAAACATGGTGAGAGGGCAGCTCTAACCTCGAGGGACATAGAAACCCACATCCTATGTTGCTGAAGCCTTTGGAGTTCAGAGGAGCTCATGGTCAGCAGACTAGACAGCAGTGTTGTGGTGCCGGCAAATGTAGGGGAGTGACTCCTTCACTCCAAGGGAGATATCTTTGGTTGTCCTTGATGCTCCACAGATCCTGCTTTGATTGTGTATGGTGCACGGGCACAGACGCTGCTTCAGACAGCAAGGGAGATGAAGTCAGGCCCAAACCAAGTCCAGCGAAGTCCAGAGTGTTCAGACGGTCAATGTTCAGTGGTTTCTGATTCAGAATCTTGTCCATGTCAAATCTAAGGTCCTACAGCCAGGTAAGTCCTTTTGTATCCATGGGAGAGGGTTGGACAGATTTAGGAAACCCTTCCAGGGGAGGGTCTGGATAGTGGGAAGGTTACTCCCATGTCCTTTGTCCAGTTTCGCACCAGAGCTGGAGACAACAGCTCCCAGGACTGCTTTGAACTAGACTATGCACAGGGACACCAAATGTGCCCCTTATGCAGACTTGCGGTCGCTGCAAGCACACCCACCCAGCCCTTATACAGTAAATCCTGTCTAGGAGGTGGTAACACCTCCCTGTGACAGGATGCCTATTGTTCTACCTTCCCCTGCCTGGCTCAGCAGCAGAAGGGCATAAATGTATCTCTGGTCGACAGCAACCATTTTGTGCTGTCTGGGACTAGAAGGCTGGTCCCGGGAACACCAGGGTCCGACCGAAGCTCGCTTCTAAGGGGTGGAATCATACCTCCGACACCAGTTACCAAACCTGATAGGGTTCTTTTCAGCCATTTTAGAGTTGGTCATCACGCCGTCGCATAATGCCACTGTATATGTCATAAATGGCTGCCTACTGACAACCTGGGAGAATGGATTCAGTAGGCTGCAGGGGTGTTCTGCTCATGCAGAGGCACCCTCTCACTTAGAACCAAGCAACCTGTCTTCAGAATTGTTAAAGCCTGCTATAGGGGTGACTTATAGGTTTTAAGTACAGTGACCCATAGATATTTTAAACCTATATCTTAAGTAAGTGGTGCATGCACCAACTTAAACAGGCTGCAATGGCATACCCGTAGTTCCATTTTGCATGGCCTCTCATGGGTGGCATAATACATGCTTTAGCCCATGGGAGGCCTCTGGGGTACCTATGCCCAGGGTACATGGGTACCATATACTAGGGACTAACAAGGGTACCCCATTATCCAATCTGGAGTGTACCTAAGTACATAATATAACAGTTTAGGGAGAAACAGATATAGTTTAGGGAGAAACAGATAGACTGGGGTCCTGATTAGTAGGTTCCCAGTCAGACTAGTCAAAAAACAGCTTAGCACCAAGCACAAAGTGGGGCTAAACATGCAGAAGGATCCTACCTTTTTACACCCTAATTTTTACTTTTTACAATAGTGTGTGTCTTTGTGTTTGTGTATGTTATGTTTTTGTGTAATTATTTTCATGTTTTTGTGACTTTTTTACTTAGTTTATGTCCCCTTCTTTCCTTCTTTTTTACTTTCCCTTCATTTCCCTTCTTAGTTTATTATTTTCCCACCAAGTGCCATGGCAGAGGGGCGGTTTCCATGTGGGTGGCACCGCTGCCCAGGTGTGGAGCCCCAGCAGATCTTTGGAGAGGAGGAGGTGGCAGCACTAGTGTTTTTTTGTGCAGCACAACCATGCCTCTATGCTGGCATGGTTGTGGGACTGGTGGCAGCTACTCCCTGCTGGAGAATCAGCAGCACTGGGAGACAGTGCACTGGTGCATGCAGTGCACCAGCGAGGTTCGGCACACCGCTCAGCAGCTGAGGCATTGCTGGGATAATATTCTCCATTGGTAGCAGGACCTTCTTGACCTGCTAGGAGTCAAAATACCGGAACTAGTCGAGTATCCATTATTTGTTGTGTTTTGTTCTACAAAAATGGCACTACCTAATCGTATTAATCAGGTGCTTGTTGAGTACTAGGCCTCAGACTCTTAGTTTACCTTTGAACTGACATGGTTCCTCAATAACTTCTTGCTGTTGATGAGGTAGTCCTGCAGCTCCAGTCCCGCCCAGAGTTCTTCCATGATACTCCTCCAGTCCTGAATGACTCCGAGTAACCCCATACCAGATCAGTCATCATCATCCTCATGAAGCATGAGAATGTGAGCAAGAGAGACATGGAGTGCACTGCACTGTTGTTGTAGAACAATGAGAGAATGAAGCAGAATTGCAGCATTTTGCATAGGTGTTTGTTTGATAACTAAAGTGACTTTTCTGGTGTCTGAAGATTCAGAAAAAAGGAGACCACACCTGCAATTTATTAAATCTGGCTATGTGTTAAAGGGCTGATCATCACCTACAGGGAAATAAAATAAGCGCCCATGACTCAAGCCCCAAACAATGCAAATCAATAATCATCTCAAGAAATGTCCCATATTACAGTTCAACACACACCTTCCCTCAGTGTCGGACACCAAATGAATCATCATTCAACTTAAATCATCACTTGTGCAAATAGTTACTCAGCGTTGCGAAAGGTGAAGTTATCTCATCCAATCCAAGTATGGGTAGTTCAGGTATTAGGTATTCAGTCATCATTAATGCAGGCAACATATTGGAATTTGGTATTGGCATGCAGTCCTGTACATAATAAATGATGTTATGGGGCAGTCCCGCTAGTACTAAGTGATGCAAGAAGAGGTAGGCATAAGGCAATAAGCATGCAAGGGGGCAGGCATTGTTCCCAATGTCATGAAGGAATTGTGGAGGCTCCTTGAATGACACTGGTCCAAGTGCAATCCGGCAATATGTATGTGACTAATAAAAGAAATGTAGGGCAGCATACATTTGACACAAAAATAATAATGTTCCTTAAGCTATTTATTTTGTGTGTTTTTTTGCAAAGAAAGAACTAAGTTCAATGAGAACATTTTAAAATTCCTCTGGGGGCACTGGCATACTTAGTCTGGAAAGTAGAGTTCATCCTCAAACTAAGGTGGTTCACCCAGAAGTTGGTCAGCTAACACATTAGATTCACATTTCGGACCAATAACCCAATTCCTCCTCCTGTGCTTCTGTTCCGGTATGGTATAGTTGTGTGGTATAAAATGTTGGTTCATTTTGATCATAGTCAATCTCTCCACATTTTGAGGCAAGAGACTGGTCCTTCTCACTGTGACGACTGCACCAGCTGCACTGAACACACACTTTCAGCAGACACACTAGTGACAGGGCAAGCCGGGTACTTTATTGCCAGCCTGCTGAGCTGCGGCCATTGGTGAATCTTCCCATACCATTACTTCAATAGATTTCGATCCACATAGAAGTCTTTTGAATCATCCAGATACTCCTGAACACATCCTGTGGATAGTGATTAGTGCTGCCACTTGCTCTACCTGTTTTGCCATCTGCTCTACACTGGACTTGAGCCCTGCCAATTGAAAACAATACAATGCAGATTTTGGGTCTTGTCCTTCTTTTGCTGTTGTTGCTATTGTTCTGGTTGATGGTGTTGTTGGCTGCAGTGAGACAAGACTGTCCTGTCTGGAAGTTGAAGACAGCACCCCAGAACTGCAAGGTGGAACTTGAAGTTCCAATCAATCAATCAATCATGCCATTTGTATAGCGCACTACTCACCCGGGAGGGTCTCAAGGCGCTTGGGGGTAGGGGTATGCTACTGCTCGAACAGCCAGGTCTTGAGTTGTTTCCTGAAGGCGAGATGGTCCTGGGTCAGCCGAAGGTGGATGGGGAGGGAGTTCCAAGTCTTGGCAGCCAGGTAAGAGAAGGATCTTCCTCCGGCGGTGGCTCTTCGGATGCGTGGTACGGCTGCGAGGGCGAGTCTGGTGGACCGTAGCTGGTGGGTGGGCGTGTAGAAGGTCAGGCGGTCATTGAGGTACTTGGGGCCCAGGTTGTGGAGAGACTTGTGTGCGTGGGTGAGGAGCCGGAACGTGATCCTCTTGTCGACGGGGAGCCAGTGCAGGTTCCTCAGTGGCTGGAGATGTGGCTGCGTCGGGGCACATCCAGGATGAGTCGGGCGGCGGCGTTCTGGATGCGCTGGAGTCTTTTCTGTTGCTTGGCTGTGGTTCCGGCGTAGAGGGCGTTTCCGTAGTCCAGTCGGCTGGTGACGAGTGCCTGGGTGACAGTCTTC
Source organism: Lissotriton helveticus (assembly GCF_964261635.1). NCBI lineage: Eukaryota > Metazoa > Chordata > Amphibia > Caudata > Salamandridae > Lissotriton > Lissotriton helveticus. The sequence continues at coordinate 89,880,897 of NC_136063.1, forward strand.
CTGGTCTCGGTCGGGATCCAGCGGAAGATCTTGCAAAGCATACGCAGGGTGTTGAAGCACGATGAGGAGACGGCGTTGACTTGTATGGTCATTGAGAGGGAGGGGTCCAGGATGAAGCCCAGGTTGCGTGCGTGGTCGGTTGGCTTGGGTGCGGTGCCCAGGGTCGAGGGCCACCAGGAGTCGTCCCAGGCGGAGGGCGAAGATCCCAGGATGAGGACTTCCGTCTTGTCCGAGTTCAGTTTCAGGCAGCTGTCCTTCATCCACTCGGCGACGTCTTTCATCCCTTCGTGTAGGCAGGTTCTGGCGGTGTCGGGGTCTCTGGTGAGGGAGAGGATCAGCTGGGTGTCGTCGGCGTAAGAGATGATGTTGAGGTTGTGCTGGCGTGCGATGGCTGCGAGAGGTTTCATGTAGATGTTAAAGAGGGTGGGGCTGAGTGAAGATTCCAACCATTCTTCTTTCAAATCTCCGGCTTGCTCTACAATCCACATCTTGTATTTTAAAACATCCCCTTCAGAAAAAGGGAGAAAAGTGGGCGTAATGTTTTCGTACCATGGATCAAGTAGTGTGGCAATTATTTACTCTTTGGACTCGATGATGTCATGTTGCAGCCTTATATTAGAAGCCAAGCACAGGACTAAGCCCTCAACTAAGGCTGTGCTTCTGTGTTTTCATTCACACCCGCAGAGGAGAACCTTTCAGACTCCTTCCTTACCTGGTCTTGTAGAAGATGAAGCAAAGGGATAGCTTGGTCCATCGTAAAGTCCTCCGTGCTAACTTCCCGTGTGACACCCTCAAAAGGGAGTAGCATCTGTGTCAGGTATTAGACTATGCCCCATTTGTCCACATCCATGGTCATAGCTTTCCCAACTACATCCCCTCCTCTTTGACATGTTATGTTATGTTATCAGGATTTATACTGCGCATTGCTGCCCCAGCATCGAGGCGTCCCAGCGCTGAAGCTAGCAGAAGCAGAGAGAAAAAGGGGTTAGTAACTGGAGAATAGCCAAGTCTTGATCATTTTCCTAATGATTCAGTGGTCTGCGTGCTATGGACAGCCAGAGGGATGGAATTCCAGAGGGTAGGTGCCAGTGCCCGGAACAAACACCCTACTGCCCTTGTCCTGGGCCCCCACGGTTCATGAGCCTCGTGCAAATCCGCAGAGTGCATAGAGTTTTGAAGTAGCCTCTCTTCTCTATAGGTAGCCAGTGAAGCCGGCGAAGAAAGTTTGAAGCATGGAAATACTTAAGTAGTGCAAACAGCACATGGGCAGCCATGTTCTGTGCCCGTTGAAGTCTTTTGGGCACAGATTTATTAATGCCCAATAGCAACCTGTCACAATAATCTAACCTTGACAGCACAGTTGATTGGACAATTATCTGTCGAATAGGTGTGTCAAAAAGTCCTAGGCATAGAGGGCCAAAACAGGTACTAGCCACTGCCTTAGTGTGCCCCTTAAATGAGAGGACATCTTCCCCCAGCACTTCCAGGTTCTTGACCACAGAATTGGGTACGGGGAGGTTCCAAGGACCTCGGGCACCATTGACTGCCCCACAGATGTATGTATGTATTTGCATACTTGTATAGCGCTGTTCTGTCACCCAGAGGGTATCCTGGCGCTTTTGACTCAGCAAGCCGAACCACCGATAAGGAGCTCAGGCTACTCTAGGAAACAAATGAGTTTTCAGCCCTTTTTTGAACGCTGGGAATTCACCCTGACTCCTTAACAAGAGCGGGAGGGAGTTCCAGAGTCTGGCGGCCGCAAAACTGAACGACCGCCCTCCCATCCTTACCCTCTAAACTCTGGGGACGTCACCAGACATGCAGAAGAGGAGCGTAGGCTCCAAGATGTAGAGTACCAGGAGAAAAGGTTCTGTAACAAAATTGGGCCCTGCCCATGTACAGCTCTAAAAACCAGACAGGATGCTTTAAAAAGGATCCGCTGATGAACCGGCAGCCAGTGTAAATCCTGTAATGCCATGGTAGAAGAGGCGGCACGCGGTTGAGAAAGTGCCAGCTTGGCTGCCATATTTTGGACCCGCTGCAGCCTGCCCACCAACGTTCTACGCGCCTCCAGGAGCAGTGCTTTGCAGTAGTCCAATCTGCTTAGGATCAGACCCCGCACTACCTCTGGCCTAGCCTGCGCTGGAAGTAGTGGTAGGACCTTCCGCAACATCCGAAGCAACATCATACAAGTGGCTACGGTTTTGTTAACAAAAAGGTCCAGTTGAAGGTTGGGGCCAAACATGACCCCCAGATTTCGAGCAGACTCTGCAGCAGTCATTGTCCCGGAGAAGGAAGGGGGCCAGAAATCATCCGGTAATGCACGCGGTACACGGTCATTGGAGCAGTAGAGCACCTCCGTCTTAGATCCATTAAACTGGAGGGAGTTGACGCACAACCAGTTCGATGTAATTTCAAAAAGGGGGTGGTGATGGACAGAGTATCTGAGTTAATCAGAACACTCCTACCCAGTCAACAGATCAGGGCTTGATCCATCACCGTTTTTTAGCTCACTGCACCATCCCAGTTCAGAACCTGGCTATATGCAAATTAGTCTGTCCCTGGCCCAGTGCATCATGGGAACAGGGCAGACCAAACTACCAAGCCAATTCTTCACTGGAAAGGAAACAAGCTTCCGGGGACCGGTTTCTGGCATTACAGCCGTCTTCGGCCCGGCTTGCTTGAATCCTGATGGTGCAGTGAGCAAGGGACTCATGTCTGAGCATACCCTTCCACACTTGTGGTGGCCAAAATAATTTTAAAAAGGGGGTGGTGATGGACAGAGTATCTGAGTTAATCAGAACACTCCTACCCAGTCAACAGATCAGGGCTTGATCCATCACCGTTTTTTAGCTCACTGCACCATCCCAGTTCAGAACCTGGCTATATGCAAATTAGTCTGTCCCTGGCCCAGTGCATCATGGGAACAGGGCAGACCAAACTACCAAGCCAATTCTTCACTGGAAAGGAAACAAGCTTCCGGGGACCGGTTTCTGGCATTACAGCCGTCTTCGGCCCGGCTTGCTTGAATCCTGATAGTGCAGTGAGCAAAGGACTCATGTCTGAGCATACCCTTCCACACTTGTGGTGGCCAAAATAATTTCAAAAAGGGGGTGGTGATGGACAGAGTATCTGAGTTAATCAGAACACTCCTACCCAGTCAACAGATCAGGGCTTGATCCATCACCGTTTTTTAGCTCACTGCACCATCCCAGTTCAGAACCTGGCTATATGCAAATTAGTCTGTCCCTGGCCCAGTGCATCATGGGAACAGGGCAGACCAAACTACCAAGCCAATTCTTCACTGAAAAGGAAACAAGCTTCCGGGGACCGGTTTCTGGCATTACAGCCGTCTTCGGCCCGGCTTGCTTGAATCCTGATGGTGCAGTGAGCAAGGGACTCATGTCTGATCATACCCTTCCACACTTGTGGTGGCCAAAATAATTTCAAAAAGGGGGTGGTGATGGACAGAGTATCTGAGTTAATCAGAACACTCCTACCCAGTCAACATATCAGGGCTTGATCCATCACCGTTTTTTAGCTCACTGCACCATCCCAGTTCAGAACCTGGCTATATGCAAATTAGTCTGTCCCTGGCCCAGCGCATCATGGGAACAGGGCAGACCAAACTACCAAGCCAATTCTTCACTGAAAAGGAAACAAGCTTCCGGGGACCGGTTTCTGGCATTACAGCCGTCTTCGGCCCGGCTTGCTTGAATCCTGATGGTGCAGTGAGCAAGGGACTCATGTCTGAGCATACCCTTCCACACTTGTGGTGGCCAAAATAATTTCGAAAAGGGGGTGGTCATGGACAGAGTATCTGAGTTAATCAGAACACTCCTACCCAGTCAACAGATCAGGGCTTGATCCATCACCGTTTTTTAGCTCACTGCACCATCCCAGTTCAGAACCTGGCTATATGCAAATTAGTCTGTCCCTGGCCCAGTGCATCATGGGAACAGGGCAGACCAAACTACCAAGCCAATTCTTCACTGGAAAGGAAACAAGCTTCCGGGGACCGGTTTCTGGCATTACAGCCGTCTTCGGCCCGGCTTGCTTGAATCCTGATGGTGCAGTGAGCAAGGGACTCATGTCTGAGCATACCCTTCCACACTTGTGGTGGCCAAAATAATTTCAAAAAGGGGGTGGTGATGGACAGAGTATCTGAGTTAATCAGAATACTCCTACCCAGTCAACAGATCAGGGCTTGATCCATCACCGTTTTTTAGCTCACTGCACCATCCCAGTTCAGAACCTGGCTATATGCAAATTAGTCTGTCCCTGGCCCAGTGCATCAAGGGAACAGGGCAGACCAAACTACCAAGCCAATTCTTCACTGGAAAGGAAACAAGCTTCCGGGGACCGGTTTCTGGCATTACAGCCGTCTTCGGCCCGGCTTGCTTGAATCCTGATGGTGCAGTGAGCAAGGGACTCATGTCTGAGCATACCCTTCCACACTTGTGGTGGCCAAAATAATTTCAAAAAGGGGGTGGTGATGGACAGAGTATCTGAGTTAATCAGAACACTCCTACCCAGTCAACAGATCAGGGCTTGATCCATCACCGTTTTTTAGCTCACTGCACCATCCCAGTTCAGAACCTGGCTATATGCAAATTAGTCTGTCCCTGGCCCAGTGCATCATGGGAACAGGGCAGACCAAACTACCAAGCCAATTCTTCACTGGAAAGGAAACAAGCTTCCGGGGACCGGTTTCTGGCATTACAGCCGTCTTCGGCCCGGCTTGCTTGAATCCTGATAGTGCAGTGAGCAAAGGACTCATGTCTGAGCATACCCTTCCACACTTGTGGTGGCCAAAATAATTTCAAAAAGGGGGTGGTGATGGACAGAGTATCTGAGTTAATCAGAACACTCCTACCCAGTCAACAGATCAGGGCTTGATCCATCACCGTTTTTTAGCTCACTGCACCATCCCAGTTCAGAACCTGGCTATATGCAAATTAGTCTGTCCCTGGCCCAGTGCATCATGGGAACAGGGCAGACCAAACTACCAAGCCAATTCTTCACTGAAAAGGAAACAAGCTTCCGGGGACCGGTTTCTGGCATTACAGCCGTCTTCGGCCCGGCTTGCTTGAATCCTGATGGTGCAGTGAGCAAGGGACTCATGTCTGATCATACCCTTCCACACTTGTGGTGGCCAAAATAATTTCAAAAAGGGGGTGGTGATGGACAGAGTATCTGAGTTAATCAGAACACTCCTACCCAGTCAACATATCAGGGCTTGATCCATCACCGTTTTTTAGCTCACTGCACCATCCCAGTTCAGAACCTGGCTATATGCAAATTAGTCTGTCCCTGGCCCAGCGCATCATGGGAACAGGGCAGACCAAACTACCAAGCCAATTCTTCACTGAAAAGGAAACAAGCTTCCGGGGACCGGTTTCTGGCATTACAGCCGTCTTCGGCCCGGCTTGCTTGAATCCTGATGGTGCAGTGAGCAAGGGACTCATGTCTGAGCATACCCTTCCACACTTGTGGTGGCCAAAATAATTTCGAAAAGGGGGTGGTCATGGACAGAGTATCTGAGTTAATCAGAACACTCCTACCCAGTCAACAGATCAGGGCTTGATCCATCACCGTTTTTTAGCTCACTGCACCATCCCAGTTCAGAACCTGGCTATATGCAAATTAGTCTGTCCCTGGCCCAGTGCATCATGGGAACAGGGCAGACCAAACTACCAAGCCAATTCTTCACTGGAAAGGAAACAAGCTTCCGGGGACCGGTTTCTGGCATTACAGCCGTCTTCGGCCCGGCTTGCTTGAATCCTGATGGTGCAGTGAGCAAGGCACTCATGTCTGAGCATACCCTTCCACACTTGTGGTGGCCAAAATAATTTCAAAAAGGGGGTGGTGATGGACAGAGTATCTGAGTTAATCAGAATACTCCTACCCAGTCAACAGATCAGGGCTTGATCCATCACCGTTTTTTAGCTCACTGCACCATCCCAGTTCAGAACCTGGCTATATGCAAATTAGTCTGTCCCTGGCCCAGTGCATCATGGGAACAGGGCAGACCAAACTACCAAGCCAATTCTTCACTGGAAAGGAAACAAGCTTCCGGGGACCGGTTTCTGGCATTACAGCCGTCTTCGGCCCGGCTTGCTTGAATCCTGATGGTGCAGTGATGGATCAAGCCCTGATCTTTTGACTGGGTAGGAGTGTTCTGCTTAATTCAGATACTCTGTGCATCACCACCCCCTGTTATGAATCACTTCGATGTAGCAGTCAAGCAGCGGTGGAATGTCTCTGAAGAGACAGCGTCTTTGCCCTCCAAGGGAAAGACCAATTGAGTATCGTCGGCCTAGTTAAACACCGAGATACCGAAAGATTTTATCAATTGGATCAGAGGGCGGAGGTACAGATTGAATAATATGGGGCTGATGGCCGAGCCCTGCGGTACCCCCTGCCCAACTTTCCACACATCCGACTTAAAAGGCGGCAGAGCCACCACCTGCTATATGTTGTTAAGGTAAGAGACTAACCTGTCCCAGCCAGCCCCGTAACCCCGATCTCCTCCAGTCTCTCACTGAGGGTGGAGTGGCTGACCGTGTCGAGCGCGGCCGACATGTCGAGCAGCACTAAAAAGGCTGCCCGTCCTGTGTCGACCCGCGAACGAAGATTGTCTAACACGGCCACCACCAGCGCAGATTCCGTCCCATGCGCTGGCCGAGACCCAAACTGGGCCACATCCAGCCAGATGTTATCCTCTAGGAAACTGGATAGAGAGCGGGTGACCAGCTTCTCCAAGATCTTGACCGGAATAGGGAGCAGGGAAATAGGCCTATAGTTTGACAAACAGGTGGTGTCAAGTGTGGGTTTTTTCAGGAGGGGGGAAACCACCGCCAGCTTCCAACTCTCCGGAACAGTCGCGGTAACAAGCGACTGAAGGCAGATGGAATACAGAGGGTGGAAGAGTTCGTCCTGGAATAATTTCCAGAATTTATGCAGAAGAGGATCCAGCGGAGAGCCTGATGATACAGTCTGTGCCAGTTTACAAAACTCCTCAAAAGAGGGAAAAGGGAAACAGCTCAGCTGAGGACTATTGGGAGGTTCTCCCGAGGCTCCCAGACTGAGGGGAAGACAGTTCCGCCGGGGTTGGCTGGGAGATTTCTCCAAGACCTCCAAACTAGAGGGAGGGCAGCTCAGCAGCGGACCATTGGATGGTACTCCCGGCGCTACCAGGCCAGGAGGAGGATAATTCAGTTGGGAAGAACTGACAGGTTCCTCCGGAGCTCCCAAGCTGAGAGGCAAACAGCTCTGCCGGGGTCGACTGGAAGACTCTTTCGGAGCTCCCACGCCGAGAGAAAAACTACTCTGCGGGGGTCGACTGGACGATTCGTCCAGAGCTCCCGGACTGAGAGAGGGACGACTCAGCTGGGGTCGACTGGAGGACACTTCCGGAGCTCCCACGCCGAGAGAAAGACAACTCGGCGGGGATCGACTGGACGATTCGTCCGGAGCTCCCGGACTGAGAGAGGGACGACTCAGCTGGGGTCGACTGGAGGACTCTTCCGGAGCTCCCAAGCCGGGGTGCAAACGACTCGGCCGGGGTCGACTGGAAGGTTCCTCCGGAGCTCCCAGCTGAGAGCAGCCTGGAAGACCTCCTAAGAGAGCAAGACTAGGTAGACTGTCCAAAGGGGTCGACAAAGGCGAAGCCCCCCAGCAAGTCCGCTCAGAATCGTGGTGATCTTATCCTCAAAGGCGGCTGCCAGAGAATCACACAAGGCCTGTGAGATTGGGATAGTATTCATGGCACCAGCCGGGTGGGAAAGATCATTCACAATCTTAAACAAGGACTGAGACTTGTTAGTCGCCTGATTTAACATATGCTCCAAGTAGACTGCTTTAGCACACTTAATCTGTGCCTTGTATTCCTGTAATGTCAATCTAAAAGTGGTTTTCGCAGCATCCAGATAGTGCCTCCTCCACACCCTCTCTGCCCGCCTGCATCTCAGCCTCAGTTGCAAGAGGTCAGGGGTGTACCAAGGCATGGCGCGGTTCTGTCTATTTCTTGAACTGCGCAATGAGGCCACCTTGTCCAGGGAGTCGGAAATCTGCTGACATAAACTGGCGTAGCTTTCATCAACATCGTTTCCTAGTGCAAAACCTTCAGGGAGAAGGGTGGGCAGGACTGGAGATTTTAGGAGTCTGGACCAAGGTCTACCCATTTTGGTATTACTCTGCCCTGTATCACTCGGGACTGCAGGTAGGTAAATGATGGGTGTCTCGACCTACCAAAAGCACCACTGTCTTGGTGGAATTAGGTTGTGAATAGTTGTTCGCTATCCATTCTGAGATGGCAATGAGGTCTTCATGGAATTTCACTTGGTCCTGGTTGGAATTTCCGGAGAAGGTGAACACCACTTTGGTATCATCAGCTGATGATACAAGGGCAATATTTTGAGTTGTGGCCATAAGGGCTAGAGGGCGTATTCAAATATTAAATAGAGTGGAGCTCAGGGCTGATCCCTGAGGCCCACTACACCAGAGAGGGTAAGCACAAGAGGTAAACGGGGAGCAGAGACCTGGAAAGACCAATCGGCCAAGAAAGAGGGGAGACAGGTGAGGGCCTTGCCATTGACACCGATCTCCTCCAGCCGTGTAGCAAGATCTTATGGGAAACCATGTCAAAGGCTGCGCTTAGATCCAGCAGGATCAGAACTGAGGTTCTGCCCTCATCCAAGATGGACCGTAATTGCTCCTTCACCACGAGTAGTGCGGATTCTGGGGCGAAAACCATTTTGTGACATATCTAGGATTGAATTTACTTCCAGATATTGAGTCAAGATATTGATGACATAGGACTCCATCATTTTTACAAAATATGGGAGCAGAGATATTGGGCAAAAGTTTTCTGGCTGAAATTCATCTAGTTCCGTAAGGAATAAAATGTCCGGAGCAGTCTCTTGTAGAAGGTCTAATACCTCTGCGTAATGTTTGAACTGCTTATACTGCTCAAACAGATGTTGCAGCATGTATAAGGTTGAGTTCCTACATGTTGGCACTTCCTGTATCAGGGCTTTAACTGGTGCTCTTCTATTGTCATGCTGAATAATATGCAGCTGCTACCGGATTTTAAAAGAATGGCCAGAATGGGTACAGATTCTTCTGCAGGTGGTCAGTATGTTGTTGACTATGTCTACCTTTTTGAGGAAGTCTTGCACCACCAGGTTGATGCAATGGGCCAAAAAAAGGACCCTGAAACAGCATCCATCTGGCATGGCGTTGACTTAGTCAATGTCATTGTCCGTGGCAACAAACCTCATTCTAAGAGATCTGGGTCTCAGCCATTCATACACCTTGCTGTTAAATTTCTCCAAGATGTTTACAGCTGTATGTAATTTCTCCATGGCCACTGTTGTATGCCGCCAAATGCTCATAAAATATTCTTCAGGGCCAAGACTTGAAGTTAATGTTTGCTTTACCCCTGCAAAAGAGATCCAGTGTGCAGTGATGCACATGTAATCAGTCATCGGACAACCGATCCACATGTCTCTCGTCAGGTGGATGGTGTGAACAACACTTTGCTGCAAAGCTTGTCCGACCATCTGCATTATATCATGATGCAGCATTGGATCGGCCACTACTGCAAAATAGGTCCTACTTGGTACCTTCCATTTTGGGCAGATGGCTGCCACAAATTCTAAAAATCCCAATCTGTCCACAAATGAAAAAGAGAGGAGGTCCAGCGCTAACATTTTTACCAGCTTCCCATTGTACAAATGTGCAGTTCGGTGGTTTTGCATGTGGAGCCCCTCAAGCCTAAACTTACCTGTATTAGTAGCCTGGATTTTCTTCTTTTCTTGGGACACTGACACGGGCATCTTTTTAGAAGCAGATGCTAGTGGTAGACTCAAAGTGCATGGTGGTGGTGGGGCAGTCACTGTATGTGTCTCCATCATCTCACTCTGAGTCTTCTTGTGCCATTGTGAAGTTGCTGAGGTGGGTGAATCTGCTGACATACTGCTGGGCACAGGGCTGCTTTGCGTGGAGAAGATGTCACCCTCTCCTTCCTCATCATCATCACCTTCTCCTGTGATTGGACGTGTAGCTGATGTTCTCCGGCTCTCCCCACCACCACAACCATGTCCACCAATTTATTTAAGATGCTCCTCCCACTTGATTGTGTGTTGTTTTTTCATGTGCGTCCCCTCGCCTCCAGTACCATAATTTGTAGCAGACAAACCTTGGCAAACATTTGTGTAGAAAACGGTGCATACTGCAATGTGTTCCCCCTCTTTGCTAACTGTAAAGAAGTCCCAAACTGGGGAGAAGTTCTTTTTTACCTGGCCGCTGCCAATGCCTGAAGAAGAACTGAAGTTAGGTGGGCATGTTGCCGATGGCCTCTCTGCTTCTCCTGAGGCAGAGGTTTGTGCTGGTCTCAGCAGAGGCTTTGCAAATATGGGAGTTGGCGGTGGTGTTACCTGTGCCATATCCCTCAGAGCTGGTTGAATAGCAATGTCAGATTCATCTGTGTCACTTTTCACGATGAATACCTTGTCATCATCATCCTCTTCATTCTCTTTCATAATTCTAAGTCTTTCTGGAACTTTTCTGTTCCCTTGCCTCTTCTGTTGTCTCCTGGTCTCTGTCTGGATCCACTCCATGTCCCTATCATCATCATCATCAGAAATGGTGCTTGGAGAAGATGGTGTTGTGATACCCTTCCTTTTCCTTGCTGTAGATGTGTGAGTCAATTATTCTAAAAGAAGAGCCTCAACTTCTTGTTCAGAAGGGACCTCAACCTCTTGTTCTGCTCCAAAATCAGACACATCCATTGCTGGCTTCAGTTGCTGTCCACTTTGCTGTGTTTCCTGAAATGATTGTGTGCTACTTTGCAAAAGGGATCAATCCAATTCAACCTCACTACTCATTGGCATCGACATTATTGCACTGGCTGCCTCACTGACAGACATAATCCTGGGCTTAGGTTGGGGAGGTGGTGCTGTTGATGCAGGGGTGCTTCTCTTAGCTTGCTCACCTGAAGCTGGTACGGAAGGCACAACTTTCCTGAAAAAGCTTGCGGTCAGCACGCCAGTGGTGGAAATTTGCTTCTTCTGCTCCCGCTAGTCACTTTCTTGGCAGCACCTTTCTATGGGGCCATCTTGACGCTTAGCTTCACAATAAGCTGAAGAGATGACCGTGTTGCGTAGTCAGTCGCACATCACTTCGCACACAGGCCTTGTGTCTGGCGCTACTGTGGGTGATGTCTCTTCCCTTGTGAACTTAGTGGAGAAGTCTGGCTCAATGGTTAGAGCGGCAGACCCTGATGCAGAGGTCTAGCCCGGGACCAGGGTTCAATTCCCCGCCTCGGCGGGTCTTTGGCTCAAAATTCCACGGACCTGATAATTCTCGCCTCGGTGCCTATTCCAATCATGGAGTCCCACTCTGCAACTCTGGGCAATAGCTTGCTTAATCTCCACAACGGCCCCCACAACGCTAAGGATGCCTGGCCTCCACCTTGAGGGTGCCCAGGAGTGGACACCTCACAGAGAAAGCCAGGATGGGTTCCACAGCGGTATTCGTACAAGCGCCTTGAGACCCTTGCGGGTGAGTAGTGCGCTATACAAGTATCAATTTAACCTAAAAGCAAAGTAGCAAAAAAAAACAGTGGAACATGGCATTGTTGCAGTTCAAGTAGTAGTGCAAACAAACAATATTATTGGTTACTTAAGTTATTATAAACAATTAACAATATTCTACAATGTTCATTCGTAAAACGGAAAACTAAATCAACATAAACTTTCATGGTGACTGTACACTCAGGAAGGATTAGAAAGTGCAACAACAACAGCAAAAAACAATGCAGCTGTAACTGTTCACTTTATGTACAATACATCACGTAGGATGTGGCACTCAGGGAGGTGCAGTTGACAAGTGACAATCAAATGATACTTACACAATAATTTGAATTTTGCACCTATTGCAGACATGGGGTTGATTCATTGATGCCAGATGTTATGAAAATGGTAAAAAATAATCTAAAAATAAATTTAAATGAGTATAATTGTTTTTGAAAAATGTAAACATAAAAAAATTACAAAATTACAAAAACATTAAATTAAAAAAATTATAAATAAGTGACATGATCCTCAAGCATATCATTCATTTTCTTTTATTAAACTGCTATCTCATTACTCAACCATCCATGCACACATATGGCAAAGGGCCACACTTGCTGGACACACAAAATGGCTGCCTGCCATTGTCACATCTGCGACATATGATGGAAGGAATGATGAATGATTCAGACATTCTCCCCCAGTCAAGAGATCTGGGTTAAATCTTTTTCCCACTATGCCACCCCAGTTTGGACCTAGCCATTTGCAAATCAGTCTTAACCCTGTGCCTCATGGGAACAGTCCAGACCGAACTGCCAAGCCAGGTCCTCCCTGGACCGGAAACAAGCATCCTGGGACCGGTTGAAGGGTATGTCACCCTTCATCAGCCAGGCTAGTTTGAATCCAGTGGCACAGTGAGCAAGGGTCCCACATCTGGGCATACCCATCCCACTTAGGGCGAAAAGTGTATCTGCAACAAATGATGGATGAAATGCTGAATGATTCAGACATTCTCCCCCAGTCAAGAGATCTGGGTTAAATCCATCACATTGCCACATGGTCATGAACAACACCAACACAGAGCAAATACGCATAGGGAATAGGAACAAAGCGATGAAGACATGCAGGGCTTTGTCAAAAGCACACTGGCTACCTACGCAGAATGACCACTGGCTGACCACATGGTGAACCAGCAAGCAAGGAGATATAGCGGCAACATAATGATAGAAGAACAACCCAAGCAAGACTGTGGCAAAGGCAAACTGGATGCCAACGTCAAAATGCCCACCAGCCACATGGTCAAACAGCACGCAAGGAGGCATGGGGAATAAAGAAAAGATATGTAGGACTATGGGGAAAGCACACTGGTTGGCTACACAAAATGGCTGCCTGCAACATGGTCAGAACAACAACAACCAGCAAGGAGGCACGGCCACAAACAGAGAAATATGCAGGCCTATGGCAAAAGCACACTGGCCCGCTAAACAAAATGGCCGCCAGCCATGTGGTCAAACTTTAGAACTACAACAACCAACAGGAGGCATGGCCACAAACAGAGAAGACATGCAGGCCTAAGACACATGCACACTGGCTGGCTACACAAAATGGCTGCCAGCCACATGGTTAGACAACAACGACAACCTGCAAGGAGGCATGCCCACAAACAGAGAAGACATGCAGGCCATGGCAAAAGCACACTGGCTGGCTACACAAAAGGGCCGCCTGCCACATTGTCACAACAACTACAAGCAGGAGGACTGGAAAACAAAGAACACATGCAGACCTAGGGTGGACACTTTCTATACAAATTGGCCCCTGACTTCATGGCATAATGCACAAGAAAGGCAAACGGTGGCCTATGCCAACCACTCATACACACACAGTGCTCAAACAAAAGAGGCATGGTAACACAGAGAACACTGTCATGTCCTTTAGGATAGTCCTGTCATGTATGCCCCCTTTTATATACATTGTCCCATCCACACTACAATAATGGTTCAGAACAGTTGACCTTGTTCCTAGTAGTTTGCCCCTGTCTAGTTGACACCAAGCTCTTAGTAGATTATCATAAACCCTGTATCTGACACACATAAACAAATCCTTGGGTACTGCATAATTATTCGGTATAAGGGTCACCGCTTTTTTTCCTACATGCCCGCTGTGCATGATCGCATTGTTTCCAAAACATTTATGTTTGTTTTCAAAACATATTGATTCTAGAAAAAACCCTGGATTGACCACTCTAGAATATAAGACCCTTATTTCCCCCTGCAAATTAGAGGGGAATTCCTTCCATGCTGGAACGGAGTCCTGCATGCTGAATCAGCGGTCTCATATCCTTTGTGGGGTGTCATCCCCGGAGCAGAGATGTGGTCCTTCATTCTTTACCATCTGGTGAGCGGGTTGGAGCTTCCCTAGGGGTTTCTTGGCTAGACACATACAAGTTTCAAGTTTCAAGTTTAGTTTATTATGTTAACGGAACTCTTTACGAGGTCCACATAAAAGACATCAAATATACATACAGAAAAGCAAGACATTTTCAAAGATAGTTATAACATCAGGAACACTGCATTAATATAAATCCCAAAAACACTTAAAAAACTTGTACAGTTTAAAACAAAACATTTCATTTGGCGGGGAGATCAAGGCCGCCTGAAAAGCAGTAGCAGTCAAAATGTTAAGTTGGAGGCAAATTGGTCTTAACCATCTTCGCCTAAAAGGCATCAAAGCTGGGCAAACGAAGATGACATGGGGCAAATCTTGATCAAACATCTGACAGAAATCACAAATCGGTGACAGGCCATACCATTTGGAATGGAGAGATTTCAACGGAAGCAAATCCTGTCTTATTAAGAACATTAGGCGTCTAACGCCATGAGGAATATTCCATTGAATATAAGGTTGAGCTTTCCTCAGAAGACAGGACTCAATAACCGGCGTACGGCCTTTTTTCACCCTCCGCGAATCTCTATCTAGTCTGAAACCTAATTCCCACGTAGAGGATTTCAGAAGAGATTTTAACTGATAAGGAGATAAAGAAAATAAAACATCCTTATCCAATTGCAATTGACCCACAGCGAATCTAAAATTTTTTACAATCGATGAGAAATTATTGAAGTTTCCCAACAGCTCACTTTTTAGGAGATGTCTTAAGGTGTTAGGCTCACTCCTTGCCAGACTAGAAACCCAGCGTACGATGCCGGCTAATCCCTGGACCCAGCTGCTTCGTAAACCGAGTTCCTGTCTTATGGCCGGAGTTGAGTTCGCTGTGCTAACAGATAATAAACTGCGTAAGATTTTTCCTTCCGCGGAGTTTAAGGCGCTCCAATTTTTTAGGTCAATTAACTCTATTCCGTAAAGAAGGGAGGCAGGAACTTTTGCTCTAAATACATCTAATAGTATAGAGAAATGCCTTCTACCGGTAGCTTTATACAAGGATACCAAACTCTTTCCCTGCGAAACAGCTTTCCGCGAATTATTGGCCATATGAGCTTTCTCAGTTAAATTACTCAACACAATTTTACCAAGGAAGGTATAAGAATTCACAGTTACCAATTTTTGGCCCCCTACTGTCCATGGAAAGTTGGGAAATTTAGGTTTCTTCCTTCCTGACATGCACATCACTTTACTTTTTTCCGTATTTATCAACAAATAATGGTTTTCAGCATACTCATTAAGAGCTTGTAGGCGATTATTCAGGCCCTTTGGAGTTAGATCGAGAATCAAAATATCATCAGCATACATAAGGCATGCAATGGGGGTCCCCCCCAAGGACGGAGCAATACCCGAGCATGCTGAGAGAGCCAGAGGAAGATCAACTGTATATAAAGAAAAAAGCAAAGGAGCCAAAAGGCACCCCTGCTTTAACCCGTTGGATGTGGGTATTATTCTGGATAAACCTCTTTCACCGCCAAGAAGCACTCTGCACCAGGTATCTGAATAAAGCGCACGGATTAATGTGATAAGAAAGGGGGGCATCCCTAGGTCGAATAGCTTTCTCCACAACATAGTTCTATCCACTTTATCAAATGCCGTGGAGAAGTCGATGAATGCACCATACACGTGCCCTCCACGAACTTTCACATATTTTTCCGTGATAACCTGGAGTGCAGTCAAGTTATCTAACGTTCCATGATTTTGCCTGAAACCAGTTTGCTCAATGGGCAGGATTTTAAACTCAATTACCCAATTGTTGATTAGAGTGAGAATGCATTTTGCAAATACCTTACCGATAGCGTCAAGTAAGGCAATTTGACGATAATTTTGAGGGAGGTCCCTTGCCCCCTTTTTGTATAAAGGGACAAGGATACTCCCTTTCCAGGAAGGGGGGACTATTCCACTACCAAAACAGGATTTAAACACAGGAAAAAGTATTTTGCTCCATAGCTCCGCCTGTTGTTTTAAAACCGAGATGGGAACCTCATCGGGACCCATCGCACCAGAGGAGCGCATATTTTTAATGGCAAATTCTATTTCCTTTTCCGAGGGGGAATCATACATACGAGAGTCAACATAGGAAACATCCTTAATTAAATGAGAATTGTTATTACTATACAAATTCTCAACAAATTGGACCCAAATCTGCTCATCAATTGCAATAGGCGTGGGGCTAACCCTAGTACCGCATCCTTTGCCAATTAATGTCCAAAATGACTTTGCTTTGCCGTTGTATACAGCTTCCCTAAGCTGAATCCATAAGGAATCCTCCTTATTTCGTTTCAAACTGGCCTTTAGACGGGATCTCCTTCTTTTTAAGAGTGCTAATTTCTGGCTAGCTTCCTGCCTAAAAGATAGATATTGTCCCCTTAATATTTTATTTATTTCTTTATTTAATGCCCGAAGCGGTTGGGGGACTACTAAGGGTTTATTAGCAAGGGGACTCTTTTTAGCTAGTGAAGTTACTGATTCTAAAAAATCTGCAAATTCCACTAGTACCCTCCCTTCCCAGCAGGATAAATTCTCTATAGTAGAATTTAAAAGCGTTACTAAGTTCTCATAAGACCCAGAATTCCAGTAACATTTTCCAGAGTGTAAACCAAAATTTACCATATCCGTATTGATGCTCCAAGAATCCACCATAGGAGGGCTAAGGGAAACCGAGAGCATCAGCACATTATGGTCACTGAGATTAGTATTTAAAACCACAAGATCTTTCAAGGAAGAATAAAAAGAGCAATCTGTGATTACATAATCAATAATAGAGTTTCCCTTATTAGAGTTATGAGTAAAAGCTGCCGGGGTATCCGAAGGCTAGACACATCTATATAACTATATATCTATACACTTATAAATGCTACATCTACATATCTAGGCTAAGCAGATTTAGGTAAATTACATAGGGAGCATATTCTAGGAGCATGCAAGAACTACTGTCTTCTCTGAACTGTATATGTTCATCTTTTTAGCACTATGGTAGAAATATATCTACAGTTACTATATTGGTACTTGCGATTTCTTACGTATGCTTCTATATCCTAATTGTCGCAGCAAATATGTTTTACACAAAATTGACAGTGGATCAATAGATACTTATTAACAATGGGCCTGATTCACAGAACTAACTGAAGACAAAATCCTAACTTACTACCATTTTGGTATTCACAGAAGGCACTTACTCATTTTGGTATTCACAGAAGCCACTTACTCATGCCGGTATTCACAGAAGTTAGGAGTCCTAACTTTAGGACTCCTAAATGCCTTCTGTGAATACCGAAAGTCTAAAAATTAGGATTTTTCTCAGTTTAGGAGTAGTAAAGTTGGGACTCCTAACTTTACTACTCCTAAACTGAGAAAAATCCTTAAAATCCTCATTTTCATCCCTTAGTTATGAACATTATCGCCTTTTGTGTATAGGTCCTTTCTTTAAAATTGTAAGATTTGTTTTCATTTTAAAAGGAAAGGGATAATGTTATATCCTAAGGTTTACATTCCTATGTGAATCAGCCTAGGTCCTCCTAGCTGTTCATCCAGTGTGAGAGATGGTGACGGAATGTTGGTGTGACTGTGATGAATGGAATGCCTGGGTGCCTGTGTGGATGAGTGGTGAGAGTTGGAGATGGGCTGATTAGCTAGGCAGGCTGCTGCTGGTGGGGCTGGCGTAGGAGATATTTGAGCTGGGTTAAGAACTGTTACATGGTTGATCCTTGTTTGATACCACTGGACATGGATTAATAAAGAGGACTTTAAGAACTTACAACCTGGCTACCAGTGTCTTCTTGTACAAAGTACAACACCAATGTTAATTATGCTAATATTAACAACATTTTATTGTTCAAAGTTCTGCCCAATTTATCTAACAGTCATACACAAGCACTTGGTCAGTATTTTTATGGCATCCATCTTTTATTTAGGACTTGTTCCGTGTTTTGTTAGACTTTTAATTGAGCAAAGTGTCTCACCTCGCGCTATGTGACTTGAGCAGGCATCCCACACCTGCACTGCCAACTTTCAATTTTAACATGGTTAGAACTTTAACCCTTGTAACTTGTGCATTGTCCCCCCACCAGTAATGCACTTTGAAAAGTCTGCTAACATGCACAAGGTTTAAAAAAACGGTAAAGATTTTAACTAAACAAACAATAAAGATATATTTATTGGTTTAGTTAGCTCCTGCTGTTCTGCTAAAGTTTCAGCCATCATGGATTTTTGAAGAACAGTGCTTTCTGGGACAAGACAATGCCACACTTTGGAGGAAATTGTCATGCCTTTCAGGTATTGCCCTACACCTCATTGGGCAGGGGTGCTCCCCCTGATTGTTGTTAGAGACCACTGAATAAATATGTGAGACCTGCATAGCCTCTCAGATCTGCTGGAACTACAAGAGGATGGAGGATTGTCCTGCTAGAATCCTGATCTTCAGACAATGGCCTGCCTGGTGAAGACTTAACCTGCTGTACTATCTGGAACTTCAGTTCTAAGGGTGTTGCCTTGCTTCAAGATGAAGTAGAATTTTAGAATGTTTATTATTATGCATGATTAATTAAAAACGGTGCGTACATTAAGAATTATTATAAAATATCTGTTCATATGAAATTAAAATACTATTGTATTGTCCACATATTTAGTTTCCGTTACTCATTAAAAAAGGCGAGATAAGAAGATAGAGGAGGGCAGATGCCACTGGTATTTGACCTCTTCCACTGTGCCATATAGTCTTTTTCCAGTGGATTGCAATCAAGAGGGCCTTGCCCGTTGAAGGGATTCTCATCAAAGTCATTGCCTTAATTCTTAATTTCAGTCTACAACTTGTGACGCTTGTTCTGAGAAACCCTGACCAAGTGATTGTAATGTAGGTCACTATGGAGGCCTTCTTTTTTTTTCTATTTTAGGTGTGGTGCAAATGGGAAGAGATTTTTAGGACGTTGGCTCCGTTAATGAGTCTTCTCCCACTTGCTCTATTTAATAAGTGTTACCGTTTGGCAAAGCTTCTGTTGTTGAATGTTCCAAGGGCGACATACGTAGATTTTCCAGTCGCTTAGCTGTTTTGTCGAAAAACTTTGTTAGTCAACAATTTGAGCTGCACTTTCTCTGGGTTGAAACACTGCAACGCTGCTTGTCTACGGCTCCTTACTCCACACTAGTTGAATACTGGTTTTAAAAGATTTATTTTTATGTCCCTTAGGTTTTTGCAGGTACAAATAATAAGTCCTCCACTCCGCTGCCACAGAGGCGACAAGGCTGATCACTACCTTTTCTCTCCCAAGGGGGAAGAAACTGATTAATTGCGTCAATCCCCAGGCGAAGTTTTAATAATTTTTCCTTTGTGGTTGTTTTTATTCAGATTTTCAAATAAGATTGCGGTTTTAAAGCCTTGTACGTATTCAGTACTACCCATCCGTGTGATCGTTTGGATAGCGTATTTTTATCTTCTACAACTGACAGTTGTCGGCATACCTTTGTTACTGTTTTTTTAATACTGCATGTGACACTGTAAAGCTCTAGAGGTCTGTCAGCCCTAAGACTTTAATTGAGTCCTGCAAGTACTCTCTAGCTGGTGATTTTGCTAGACGGAATAGCTCAACCCAAATATGGCTGTTCAGGGGTCCTTCTGCTGTTTCTTTGATTTTATCCCAGCATTTTGCATATGCTCTCCTTCTTTTGATTGATTGTTTTTGTAGCCCAAACTCCAGACATAATTGGGTCGGTGAAGCATACCTTGGGAGGTGAAAAATGGATCGATATGCATTAGTTATTGTATTTTCCACTGCTGTTGTTTCTTTGCCCTTCATTGCTGAGCTACCGTATGTAATTGTAGGGTGAAGTTTTGCTTGCAGGACTTTTATTAAAGGATCAAATGTTAGGTCCGGAGGTTACTTCTTTAGAGGTTTAATGGCCAAATACACCATTACCCCTTTCCTCCGCATGGATTCCATCTGTGAATTGAATGAGTTGTTTGGTCTAATATTAGTCCTAGATATTTATAGCTTGGTGCTTGATCTAGCGATGCCCATCCAGAAACCAATTATAACTTTTCTTACTATGACTATTTACTGCCATTATTCTTTTCTTGCTATAATTTATTTTCAGGGCGTTCCGTTCCGAGAAGCTGTGAGTCGCATTCAGTAGATGTTGTAATCCAATGGGGGTTTGACTTATCAGAACCAAGTCGTCGGCGTATAACAGATTAGATAAGGTTATATTTTCTGATTTCGGTGCATGATTTTTGCACTTGTCCAATCCCCCTGGTAAGACAGCAGGATAAAGGTTAAAGACGATGGGGCAAGGACGCACCCTTGTTTTAACCCTTTTGTGGTTGGGATTTCTTTTGATACGTGGGTCCCTGCACCTAGCATTATCCTTATCCAAGTGTTTGTGTGCAAGTTCCTTAACTGGTCCAGAAGCGGAGGTGGTATTCCCATCCCTTGAAGTTTTTGCCAGAGCTTTGTTCTGTCCACGTGGTCAAAGGCGGCTGTAAAGTCGATAAAGCAGAGGTACAGGGGATATTTCCCCTGTTTTGCTGAGTCCATTAGTAAAGTTAGGGCCATTATATTTACACGCCGCGTTACTGTGCATGCTGAAGATGGTTTCTGTAGGTATCTGTAGGTACTTCTGGGGCTCGCTTGTGACTTTAGATGTATACTGCCATTATAAATTTGATTATCTCAGGAGTCTCCAGACTACAATTACTTCTACTCATTTTACTTACTGATGCTATAGATTTATCAATATCAATTGACTTTAGCATTAGCCCTGAAGAAGTCTATGGTCTATATTACCAAGACGAAACACGTGTTGGCGGCTAGTTTGTTTAAGAAGATTAACATCTGAATGAAGGAAGACATGAAGACTACTTACTTCTCAAGACTCATTTGAAGAACTTTATTGTCTCTTGTTTTTTAGCTCCGGATATATTTTGCTTTCTGTCCATTATATTTGTTGTAGTTTCCTGATCTTGTCGGAACCCGGTTTGTGTTGGTGAAATAATATGGTTGTCTGAAGCCCAAGTTGTTAGGTCATTTAAAATAAGCCCCGCAAAGTATTTAGCCTCGGTGTCAATGAGGGCTATCAGTTCATAGTTTTTTGGCTCAGACCTCTTCCCTTGTTTGTAAATCGAGCTTATGATTGAGCCTCTCCAGGACTGTGGAATTGTAGATGTTTCTAATGCGTGTTTGAAGACAGGTTCTAGTGCATTGCTCCAAAATTCAGGATCATGTTCGTACCGCTTTGTCGGAATGCCATTGGGCCCGGGGGCCCCTGCCTGTCTCCCCTTTGCTATTTGTTTCCGAATCAAGGTAGTTTCCAGGCTATTGGGCTTCTCTTTTGTACTAGTAACATTACCTTTGGACAATGTTGTGTCCGATTCCCTTAGTAGTCGGATGGAAACTTCGGAGAATTTTTCATCTGAATGGACGAGGTTTTGATGTAGGATATCCTTCGGCGAACTGATCACTCTCTCAGTGCACAGGATGACACTTTGAGCAAGTATAGAGTTGGTTTCATTAAAATTATTATAAAGAAAATCACCCCAGACCGTTTCAGAGATATTGGAGTTTATTCCGTGATGGGTTGGGTGTTGTAATCTGTCAATTGATTGCCACAACTTGGCGCTATTTTCATAGTTGACTCATAAAGTAATTCAGTTCAGTTGTTCAGTGATCTTTTCCTGTCCCATCTCCTTCGTTTTAGGAGAGCCTTAGATTCTCGGAGAGATTGCTGAAATTTTTGATCGGCAGGTAATTTACGAAGTTGCCTTAAGGTGAAGTTTATGGTCTGTTTCGGTTTTTTTTAGACTGGGCTCTTAGCCTTTTTTGTTAAATTGACAGCCTTGCCGCTCGGTTTCTGATTGGCTCCAGATTGAGTTTTGTCTCCAAGCGACTTGATGAATTTTTCCCAACTGTCCATCGGGTGTTCTGAATTTTCCTTAGCGCGGATTAGTATATTTTTTGCTGTGCTTGATACTAACTCCATGTTGATTGAGTTACATCTTAGTTGCTTGAGGTTTATTGCTTCTGCTGAAACTATGGGGCAGATTTACAATAACTGGCGCATCCCCAGGGATGCGCCAGTTATTGTGCGCCGCAGCTCCGCCACCCATGGTGCGCCGCATTTACAATGCGGCGCACCACGTCGCAAAATGGCACAGATGCGTGACGCATCTCTGCTGTAAAGGCGGCGCATTGCTGAAGTTGCATCGCAAGGGCGACGCAGCTCCAGCAATGCTCTTGGGGGCCCTATCTGTCCAATGCTGCGTCAAGCCTTACGCCTGCTTCAAGCAGGCACAGGGTTTTGACGCAGCATTGGCCTAAAAGTGCCTGCGTGAAATCTTGTAGATTTCACGCAGGCACTTTTGCGAGGCGCACCTGCCCCGGAACGCCCACCCTGCGCCAGAACGCCCACATGTGGCACAGGGTTTTACAATGTGACGCATCTGCCTAGATGCGTACGTTGTAAATGGGTCGCAGGGATGCGCCACGTTTACCCCGCCGTTGCGTGACGCAATGGCGGCGTAAACGTGGCGCAAGTCCGACATAAATCTGCCCCTATATTTTTATCAGCCTCCAGTAGTAGGCCTGTCTTTGTTTTTAACGTCAACTCTTGTGGCATATGGTCACTTGATACATTATTGCCTATTTTGAAGGTGGCTATTATTTTGAACAGAGATAAGGACATAAAGTAAAATCCAGATGGGACGACATTTTTGCTGAATGATATGTGGGCGCTGGAGGATTGTCCTCGTTGAAGCGACCATTTACTGATCTTAAATTTAGGTGCTCCAGTTCCTGGATTAGAAATCTGGAGCACCGTGTTTGCTTCTCTTTTTTTACGGGGCCTTGGGATGGAATTCCCCATGCGTCCGTGAGTTCCTGGGTCGTGTCGTTATCATAATCTTTCCCCAGGGGATGCATGATGAAGTCACTGGCCAGAATGATGTGTTCGTTGTCCTCTTCCTCCATTACTCTTTTTAATTCTTTACTCAATTCTTTAGCTGTTTTTAATCTGTATTTTGGATGAACATAAATGTTTATCATTATTACCTTTTGTGCCGTGTGGTCCAGGAGCAGTTTTACTATTAATGCCTAAATGCAACTTGGAGGACTCATACTGATTTTTATAGGTAAGGCTTCATGTATTCGTGTTATTGCGAATAGGGACTGTAGGCCCCTAGATAGACGTCCGAAGCCCTTCCTCTTTATTGCCGTGATAGAGCTAGAGGTATAACCTTGTAACTCAGATGTTTTTTCTTCCCAGGTTTCGTGAATAAAAATGATGTTGAAACGGTTTAAGTAATTTATGACATCTTCGTCATTTAATTTGGATGCTAAACCGTGTATGTTCCAAATGCACATGGTAATCTCTTTATTTGCTAATTGAGAGTTTTAAGAATTAGACTTCCCATGTCAATTTGGGTGAGTCGATGTTATTGTTCATTGTATGCTCTGCCAGTTGCTCCTAGGCGAAAGGCGGGTTAATGCCGATTGATCTGAAGTTGGAGAGCTGCTTCTTGCTCCTTTTAGAATTGAGGAAGACTTTTTGCTTACATTGTTGGTAGCTGATCTTAAGAAGGGGGCTAGGCAAGGAGGTTTTGGTACTGATTTCAGGACTATCCCCCAACTTTGGAAGGTGTTTTGTTCCTGTATTATTCTCCTTGCTATCTCTGGCGTTTTCCATCTGGTTTTTGTAACCTCTGTACTAGCCACAGTGCTGTTTGTCTGGAATTCAATTGACAGTAGATCCTGGGTGTTAATATGTGTGAGGTTGGGGATTGATTGCAGAAGTCTTAGTACATTTCCACTATTGAGTATGTCTCCACGACCCCTTGATTTGTAATGGGGGGAAAAGATGACGGTGTCTCTATCTTCTTCGTTATTGAGTTCATAATTTGAATACAGAGGGAGCTCCCCATTGGTTGTTGCGTGATCTTCTGGCCTTATATTATTGGTACGGCATATCCTTTGATCGATGCTATGTTGCAGCATAATGGTTGTTTCCTTAGGTTTCCCGGTGATATTCAGCGCCATTGCACCATGTTGGATGGTTTAATTTAATAGGTGGTTGGACTCTTTTGATTCGTCCTGTGTCTGGCTACACTGCTTCATTATTTTGTGTTGAGCGATTTTGGTTGGTGCTTTAATGTTTGGTAGATCCTTGCTAGGCTCGCTTTCCTTGCGATCTGGCTCCTGGTTACTCAGGAGGTTTTTGTTTGTTGTTTGTACTCTTCCAGGAGTTATATTCGGTACTTCATCTATGCTGCTCTTCCTTTGGGTTATGTGTATCTCCAGATTACAAAGAAGGTTATTGTGTATTGCTTGTTCTCTGCCTAGGGTTGTACTCGGTACCTCATCTATGCCGCTCTTCCTTCTTTGGGTTTTATGCGAAGGGGAAGAATCTCCTGGCTGTGTCGTCAATGACTCCCCAGATCCTTCTTCCACTCCTTGTTCTGTGGGGCCTGTGGGCTGAAAAAACTGTTTTCCTTGGTGTTTTGTCTGGTAAATTGTTATTTTGTTCCTTCCTTTCTTTTTTTTCTTTTGCCAGGTGTTCGTTGTCAAGGAATCTTTGGCAAATGATTCTTTTTTGTTATTCTGATCAATATCGCTCCCTGCTGGGGAGGCTCTCTAGATGATTTTATTATCTCCAAGACTTCTGGTTCAAATTCTTTTTCCCTGAATTTGGGTGGTGCATCACTCGCTATGGTCTGAGTTTCATATTGTGGTTTCAGAGTGGATAGTAAATCTCTCAGTATTGATGGTAGCGTGAATAGTTTATCCACTATTGGAGCGCAAGTGCATTCTTGTTGTTGTAACCTATCCTTGAGTGACTCCTCTTGCCCTCGTTTTATTAGCCCATTCAAGTCGGCTAATTTCCGATCAATCCCTGATGTGAAGTCAGCTAATGTTTGGAGTACTGTTAACTGAAGGTTCATTTTGTGAGATTGATATTGCAATGCTGCAGTTGAATATTTCATTGTGCTCAGTAGTGCCACCCAAATCGAGCCGTGGGTATTATTAGTTTTTTCCTTTATTTCTGGGGTTGCACATTTGTTAGTGTTTTTTGATCTTGACTGTATGATGCAACTAATTCCTCCCATTCTTGTGATGCTAAGAAAGACAAATCACCGTTAGGGTTATAGTTACTTTCTTGAAGGAGCGGCTCACTCCATCCTTGTTTACTAATGTATTGACACAATAAGATTTGAGATTGGTTATTTGACTGATGTGGCAAGATGCTGGGTATATTAGGCATTTTTTCCTCCTTTGGTTTATTTTCTGCCTGGTTAGCTGTTTGCTAAGGATGGTTTCATGACATCTGGAATCGGTAGATTTAGTCAGACTAGGTTGTTGCAGTGCCTTGCTTGTTTTTTTCCACGTCCATGATGATTGATGGAATGTTTAGCATTCCCATTCCCACCCCTCCCCATCCTCTTTTATAATGTATTTCAGATCGTGAAACAGATTGGAGCACACCCAAGCCCAAGACGTGACGCGACATTTGCCGTCCGCCTGTCACTATGTAGGTAACGCATCCGTTAGTCTACATTCTAAATGTCACCCCACCACAATAGTCAACCATAATAAAGTAATGTTCTGTCTTCTAGGCTCTCCACCCTGTCCTGATGAAGACCCCAAAATGAGGGAAGAATAACCCTCCCATATACTCGGGGTCGAAACGTAGACCGAGCTAAACCCTACACGACATACGAACAAATGAAAGATTCACTCACACCTATGTGCGATGTATTTTGGGAACACTGCTAGTACCTTAACTGTAAAGGCGTTATTATTTGAATGTGATGTAATACTGTCACACCACCTTTACCACGTCCCGCACATACCTTTCACCCCTTTCCTACCCTCACTGAGAGCACCATGTGTGTAATGATTGTATAAATTGCATTAATGATATGCAGATGGCTTATAAATAGTGGTATGCAGCAATAAGTAAAATGACTGCACCGGTATATAGAATAAATACAATCTATTTATCAAAAACTGCATACCTCACTTTCATTGTGTTAAACACATGTATTATGAAAAATAATTGTGGTGTGTAAGATTTAATTATATATCTGTATAAAAATAACTGTAAAAATATCTATTTAACTCGGACCACCCGATCTTTATACTTGCTTGTTTTAGGGGCAACATGTGTCTCCTCTGCCTGGCAGAGTTGTTGATTGGATCTGCTGTCTGTTCTGATTTGCGATCTACCCAGCTGTTCCTTTTCTGGGGTAAGAAGCACTCTCCCCTCTATGACTGCCTTTAAGGGCTGTGGGGACTCTTCGAAGATTTCTGAGATGGGCTGTCACCGCAACTTCCTGCTTCTTCTGCCTTTGGTCAGTTTCAAATGCCCTTATTTGTTCTTCATAATTAATATTTCCGTTGCCCTTTTTATTTGTAAGCCCCGTAGTTAATTCCTGTTTGCCGATTTCTCCTATTTCTTTTGGGTTTTGTTGAAGTAGTTTTATATTCTTACTGTTGTTTCTTTCCCCGTTGGTTTGGGGAGAATATTCTGAGTGAATTAACACAACGGTTTCATTTGACCCCCTTGTTAGGCTATTTGTTGGCAGTTTCAGGAGTTGATCCTTGATTCCCGGTAGCAAGGGAGTTTGCAGCCCTTGTATATCTCCTGTTTTTGAGAATATTACAGTCCCTGGGTCTTTTAGAAATGAGAACTTGGTATATATTTTGGGCTGAAATGAGAACTTGGTGTGTGTTTTAGGCTGAAGTAAGCTGAGGTTACTTGACTGCGGTGAGCCCTTTGTGCGTAACAGATCAAGCGTGTCGGGGTCTGAGCTCAAGGTGGCTATTGTGTCTGTTTTTACCTCTGTTTTTATTCCTTCTTCTAATAGTGTTTCTGTTGATGATTTGTTGTCCGGTGTAGTTGAGTTTTTTGAGTTAGAGCTTTAAAAATGATGTTTTGAGGGAAGATCAAGAACTCCTTGACTCTGTTTGTGTCTTTCTTTTCTAGTTTCCCACGTTTTGTATTCTGCCCAGGAGGACTTCCGCCCTTGCCACTCTCCCCGTTTTCTCCCTCTTGTTTCCTTTTTGTTGTATTTTTCTGTGATCTTGGATTTATTTGCAGTTTTCTTTCTTTCCCGGACCTCATAGTCGCCTACTGGCAGTAACTCTGTGTAGTTCTGAATTATAAGCGTCGAGATGTTTTTTGAATTTTAGCCTAGTCCGAG
This sequence comes from Lissotriton helveticus, assembly GCF_964261635.1. NCBI lineage: Eukaryota > Metazoa > Chordata > Amphibia > Caudata > Salamandridae > Lissotriton > Lissotriton helveticus. The sequence continues at coordinate 89,908,098 of NC_136063.1, forward strand.
GTAAGGGTCGTTTCTCCCCTCTCTCTCCTCGCACTCCTCGCACTCCTCGCACTCCGCCCCTCACAATCCGGGATCTCTCCTATCCTCTCCGGGGTCTCACCTATCCTCTCCTTACTTCCCCACACACTTTACTGCTCCCAGGTGTTGTCAGTTACTGTACTCACTATGGTTGAGTCCTGGCCTCAGATCTCCGGCCTGTTGGGCCTCTGGTCCCTCCACCTGGTCCAGGCTCTGGGCTCCCCTCTTCTCCACTCTCTGCCGCTCTCTGCCACTCTCTGCCGCTCTCTGCCCAAAGTGACTCTCTCTGCATACTCTCCTGCTCAACCACCTCCTGCAGGGGAGGGGGGCGGGGAGCAGGGGGCGCATGGGGCCTGATAGCATCTGCTGTCTTTATTTTAGTAAAGTGCTGCCCCTGGGGGTCTGCCTAGGAGTCTGCCTCATTGTTTGTTCCTTGCTGCAGCGGCCAGCTCAGCCCCCCAGTTCAGAGCCTGTGTCGGTGTTAGCGGCCCACAATGCTGGCCGACTGAAGTCCTGCACCCCTCCCGCGCCTCACTCCGCGGGAGTCCGACTGCTATTACCCGGTCAGCCCGGTTGGTCTGCTGGTCCTGTCTGCCACGCGTTCCCCGCACGCTGGAAGGGCTAGGGGACCAGGCTGGCGTGAGCCGCTCAACACGACACGGCTGGGGGCAAAATAGACGTGGTCTGCACGAGCTACTCGGGGCACCGAGGGGTGCAGCCTCACACCGATTCCAGGTGTTTCAGGCATTTTCAGCTCCGCGGCTCTCCCTCTCCGCGGCTCTCCCTGCGTCCCGCGTCAGCTCTCTCACTCTCTGTCTGTCAGTGGCCAGTGATCCGGCAATCCTAAAAGCACGTACTGGAACTGGAATCAACAGGGGTTTTCTGCTGAAGTAAGAAACTTTCTTTGCATCTAGAGGAGACCAAAATAGTTAGCTCAAGATGGAGTAAGGAGTGGACTACCTGCAGCTACAGGTTAACAGAGCTTAACTGACCCTTCTCCAGCCGGAGTCTCCTTCCTGGAGTGCGTCCAGTGGAGTTTTAAAGGGTTGACCAAGTGCATTGTGGGAATTGAAGTCCAGGCGTGCCAAGGACCTACAAGGAGATTCCAGGCCCCTGAATGTGTGTTTTGGACCCTAGCAATCCACCAGGAGACCTTCTGAAGGGACCTACAGACATTTGGGAAACTCTTGGAAATGTTTTGGAAAAACGCTCCATAAGGGAACCGACTCAACCACAATGGCCTACCAAGCCACCTTTAGCCGTATTCCAGGTTCATTCTGATGAAGAGATCCAGAGGTCCTTCTTCTAGGGTTTGACCGGGAGACTTGAGGAAAGTCAAGTCGGCGAACCCTCATCAAATCCGGACTGTTGGGTAGCAAAGAGGGTACTAGGCAGAAAAAGCTCCAGAAAAGTTTCTAAATGCGAAGGTAAAGTCTTAACCGAGGCCTCCGTGTCAAGTATCCAAGTAGGGCACCATCATTGCCCAAGTCAAGCATGACCAGATGTCCAGAAGTGGCGCTATTGGTTTCTAAGCAATAGAAGGTTTTCACTATTAAAACAATTATATCTCTCGTTCTCTACATTGGATTTTGATGGTTTTAGTGTCATGAAGATAAACACACTTCCTATTTAATTATATTGGTGTGGTAATTTTATTGTGTGTTGTGCTTTACTTATTTAATGTAATGTTGTTTTTAGGTGCTTCACAATCCTGTCTCCTAAGTGAAGCCATATTACCCAGTGACAGCTACCAGGGTTGAGCAAGGTACACATTTATAGAGAACCTATTTAAGACCGAATACCTTGTAGGTGGCTTTATTGCTGGTTTTAGGTGCCTCCCAAAAATCCACTTTTCAACACAGGGTAAATGCTGGAAAGGGAGATAGGGATGACTTGGTTGGTCCAGTCCAGCAGTGGGGGGATGGGGTTGTATTGAATGGGTGGTGATTTTGAGAAGGATATGGCATTTGCCTTGTGTTAGGTGGGTGACATTCTGCACCATGATAAGTGTGTTAATAAGGTTAAGAAGAATGTTTTGTTCATGTCTTGCCTGCGAGGTTAAAAGTCTCACAGCAAGATGTTGTTGGTGTGTTAGATGGATAAAGTTGTCGGAAGATCTGAGAATTCATCAATCAAGTTCTTTTTTTGTCTGGATGCCGTGTAGGGGAGGCGGAAGGTGGCAGTCTGAATTGCAGAGATTGGGAAGTAGCATGCTAGGAACTCCCTGGAGTACATTGCCTTCTCCCCTTTTATATGCCCAGTGTGATTTGTGAACACAGACAACTATATTGTGTGAGGATATTGGTGAGATTCATGTTTCTATAATGAAGAGAGCATCAAGCTGTTAGAGGTGGTGAGGTCCACAATTCTAGAGGCTGGAGAACTGTGGAGCGTGAATGAATGAGTCACAATGCCACACAAATCTTTTCCAGCTACATTTGGTTGGGCTTCTTGGGACCAGAGTTGGAGATGCCCACAGAGAAAGATTTGCCTTTTTGATGATGCCAGCCACATTTATTTTTACTAGCTGCGATGCAGGTCTACTGTCTAAATCATTGGATTGATGCGCCGGTGCACTATTTGCCTTTGAAACAAAGCATGCCTTTGATTATTCTTTCATACTCATCCAGAATACCTTCCGACTAGCATGTGAACAAAATTAATCAATGTATTTTAACCATGTTGTACAATAGCATGGCTGCTGTTGAGCATGGCTAAATGTTATAATGGTTAAACCTTCTTCGCATGAAGGAGAATGGAGTAGAGTGGCATAGAGTAGAGCAAGTGGCGTGGAGCAGATTGGCACACAGGTGAGTGGAGTGGCATAGCATGGGTGGAGTGGCATGAAGCAAAGTGTTGTGGAGTGGTGCAAAGTAGAATGGTGTGAAGAAGAGTCTTGTGTAGTAGGGTTGTTGTAGAGTGGAGTGTCATAGAGTGAAGTAGCGTGTCATAATAGAGTAGAGTGGCATGGAGCAGAGTGTCATAGAGTGGAGTGCCATTGATAAGAGAGGAGGAGAGTGTCGTAGAGTGGAGTGTCATAGAGTAGAGTGGAGTAGACTAAAGTGGAGTAGAGTAGCATAGAGTGGAGTGTTTCAGAGTGAAGTAGAGTGGCATAAAGTGGAATAGACTAAAGTGGCATGGAGTGTAATGGAGTATAGCGACGTAGAGTGAAGTGTGGTAGAGTGTTGTGGCATAGAGATGCCGTAGAGTGGAGAGGTGTAGGGTGAAGTAGCTTGACTGAATGTGTGACTTGGTGCGTGCATGCATTCTACCATGTAGCTCTTTAATGAGTTATGTTACATGTAAAACTGCACTGGACCTTTGGACTGAGACTTCTCTGACACTAGCCCAGCCTCTGGGATCAAAGTCTGCAATTACAACACTGTGAGGTGATTAGTCTCAACTCTTGTGATCAGAGTTCACATACCAGGTGAAAGGTACTCCCTGTTTCTGCTCAGTGCAGAGAGAGACACATTATATGTAATCACTCTCTTCCCAGAGCCATGGCTGCTTTACAACCTGAGAGAAACCTCCAAGAAGAAGCCTCATGTTCCATTTGTCTGGAGTTTTTTAATGATCCGGTGATCACAGAGTGTGGACACAACTTCTGTCGTACCTGTATCACAGAGTGCTGGAGGGGGTCTGGCGACAATGCCTCGTGTCCTGAGTGCAGAGCAAAACCTCAGCTGCAGAAGCTTATCACTAACAGGCAACTTGCAAATATGGTAGAAAATGTCAAACAACTTCAACTGACTCAAAGGATTCCACAAGATCTCTGCAAAATGCATCACGAGCCTCTAAAGCTATACTTTGAGGATGACCAAACGGTCCTCTGCCTGGTGTGCAGCATGTCCCGTGAGCATGCGTCTCACAAAGTGATCCCCATAGAAGAGGCTGCCCAAGAACACAAGGTATGCACTTTACTGCACTCTGTCTCACCTGTGGCTAAATGTGCTTGTGTGTGTGTTAGTGTGCTTCTGCCTGCTGTGCAGAATATCCCATGAGCAAAAGTCTCACACAGGGATTCACGTAGAAGAGGCTGTCCAAGATCTCACAGTATGAACTATGAATGAACAGTGCCTGTGCGTGTATGTATCTGTGTGCTCTATTGTGTTATGTGCCTCTGCCTGGTGTTCATATATACCATGATCACAAGTCTCACACAACTGTATGACATTACAACACATGCCTCTATCATTCATGCCTTTCCCATGCAGCCTTGACCACGCAGATGCCTTTAGCTTACATGCACTTACCATGCATGGTAACTATATACAAAGTAAATAAAACACTATATAATATATATAATTGCCCTTTATGGACTAATTTGCATATTTATTGTTCTCAGTGGTGGCCAAATCTGTGAAAGGACAACACCAACATGTTACAGAAGTGTTATGGGGGTGGGGCTTAAGTGAGAGCAGCAGCACCCAGAAATCAAATATTAAAAGTAACTCTATGTCTCCTGGGGTATGTACAATATGACTCCAGAAAAAGTTGCTAGTGTTTCAAATCATTTGAGGAGATTGAGCTTTTATTCTTCAGCGAAGACATCAGGGTTTTATTGTGGTTTGAGTTATGGCTGCATTAGGGTATACAGTCAAAATATCGAGTTTTTAATATCGATTTGCATTAATATCGATTAAAAAACAGAGAATGGACCCAATATCGACTGGACAGAATATAGACTACAAAAATATCGAATAGGATAGCATTAATATCGAAGAAAAAAATATAGAATGGACATAATATCGAATGGACAGTATATAGACTACAAAAATATAGAATGGACTGAATATAGACTACAAAAATATCGAATTTGAGGTAAGTAAGTTAATATCAATTTTGAAAGTGTTTTTTATGTTAGTATATGTTTGAAAAGTGTATATTTATTTTATTATTTATATTAATTAATTATTTTTATGGTATTTAATTTTTGCGTAATATAATTCTGTAGCGGGTTGTGGGTTTATAGGGGAATAGGGTGGGAAGTAATTTAATTATAATTAATTAAATATGTTAATTTATTTATTGGTATTTATTTTGAATTAATGGATAATTAATTATTAATTGGTAATTAATTAAAATATAATTGATAATTAATTTAAATTAATAGATTAATTGATAAATATGTTAATTTTAGTAATGTATTTTCTGTAGCGGGTTGTGGGTTTATAGGGGAATAGGGTGGGAAGTTATTTAATTATAAATAATTACATATGTTAATTTATTTATTAGTATTTATTTTGAATTAATTGTTAATTAATTATTAATTGGTAATTAATTAAAATATAATGGGTAATTAAGTTTAATTAATTTATTAATTGATAATTATGTTAATTTTATTATTTTAGTTTCTGTAGTGGGTTGTGGGTTTATAGGGGAATAGGGTGGGGAGTAATTTAATTGTAAGTAATTCTATTTTTAAATTCTTTTTTTTATTTGATCAAATTTGTAATTCTTTTTTAATTGTTAATTAATGTATTGTTAATTGGTAAATAATTTGTATTAGTAGGTAATTATTTTTATTAATTAATTTTTATTTTTATTTTAATTGATTCATTAATATGTTATATAAAAGTGATAAGCATTTTAATTAATTTGTAATTGATATTAATATTTATTTTATTTATATATGAAGTATTTACTTTCCCTACTGTTGCACTCACTGGAGTGGGAATAGTAATTTTTACCCTCCTGCTATCCAATGCTTTCCCTACTGTTGCACTCTCTGGAGTGGGCATAGTAATTTTTACCCTTACGCTATCCAGCGCTTTCCCTACTGTTGCACTCTCTGGAGTGGGAATAGTAATTTTTACCCCTACGCTATCCAACTCTTTCCCTACTGTTGCACTCTCTGGAGTGGGAATAGTAATTTTTACCTATACGCTATGCAACACTTTCCCTACTGTTGCACTCTCTGGAGTGGGAATAGTAATTTTTACCCCTACGCTATCCAGCGCTTTCCCTACTGTTGCACTCTCTGGAGTTGGAATGGTAATTTTTACCCCTACGCTATCCAACGCTTTCCCTACTGTTGCACTCTCTGGAGTTGGAATAGTAATTTGTACCTCTACGCTATCCAACGCTTTCCCTACTGTTGCACTCTCTGGAGTGGTAATAGTAATTTTTAGCCCTACGCTATCCAATGCTTTCCCTACTGTTGCACTCTCTGGAGTGGGAATAGTAATTTTTACCTATACGCTATGCAACACTTTCCCTACTGTTGCACTCTCTGGAGGGGGAATAGTAATTTTTCCCCCTACGCTATCCAACGCTTTCCCTACTGTTGCACTCTCTGGAGTGGGAATAGTAATTTTTACCCCTACGCTATCCAGCGCTTTCCCTACTGTTGCACTCTCTGGAGCGGGAATAGTAATTTTTACCTCTACGCTATACAACGCTTTCCCTACTGTTGCACTCTCTGGAGTGGGAATAGTAATTTTTAGCCCTACGCTATCCAATGCTTTCCCTACTGTTGCACTCTCTGGAGTGGGAATAGTAATTTTTACCCCTACGCTATCCAGCGCTTGCCCTACTGTTGCACTCTCTGGAGTTGGAATAGTGATTTTTACCCCTACGCTATCCAACTCTTTCCCTACTGTTGCACTCTCTGGAGTGGGAATAGTAATTTTTACCCCTACGCTATCCAACGCTTTCCCTACTGTTGCACTCACTGGAGTGGTAATAGTAAATTTTACCCTTTCCGCTATCCTATGGTAAAAATATTGCAAATTTTGTATTAATAATACGTTTTTATATATATATATATATATATGGACAGCGTGATCAAGGGCTCGTGTAGCCAGAAACGCGTAGCTGTTTCCCTTTGCTAAATAAATCTTTTGCACCTGATCCTGTGGTCCGTCTCCTCTCTCGCTGGTGTTGCTGTGTTGCTTGCCAGAGGTGCTGTGGAGCTATTCTGTGAATATATATATATATATGTATTAACAAATCAATTTGTATGTTTCTTTTTTACTTACATTAATTATTCATTAATTTTAAGGTTATTTAAGTATTTTAAGTATGTTTAAGTTAATTATATTTATTATTTCATAAATTTTTTATTAATTTGAAGCATTTTAAAAAATTCGATATTTTGACGAACTATATTTTTTACATCGATATTTTTGATTCTATATTTTTGTACTTACCTGTTTGGAGATAGGAGGCCGATATTTTGGTATTCTATATTTTTACCTCGATATTTTGGTAGGTCGATATTTTGGCATTCTATATTATGTCAGTGATCCCTGCATTAGGTGGCCTGTGAAAGGGAAAAGAAAGGCTTTAATAAGTGTGTTATACTGTTGGCTTGTATAATTGTCACCCCCGTGACAGGGTTTATATGTTTTTCTTTCTATAATGATGTGGTCACCCCCTTGACAAAACCAATAGGTTTGCCTTTATACAATGATGCGGAGACTATTTGACAAAGCCAGTAGGCTTACCTTGTATATTGATGTGGACACCATTTAACAAATCAATAATCCTGTTGTTTATGAATTGATGCAGTGTCCCCTTGAGGAAGCCAGTAAAGCTGCATTATTTAAAATGACACTCGTTTACATTGTGACAAATGCTTTAATTTGCTGACTGTGCACAGGAAGTGGTTGGCTGCCCGTGGACGCCAGTAGTAGTGATAGTTAAGATCTAGTTTCCATAGAAAACGTGTTTTTTGATTTGCCAATATCTTTGCGGCCTTTTGACGAATCGACGTGAAATTATAAAAAATAATGGCCTGATCCGTTATCTCATTTCTTGAATGTATCGGCGTGATTCATCAAGCGCGGGCTGAGAAAAATGGGAAGTCCCGAAACGCGTTTTCTCCATGGTAATTTCTATAGGAACTTTTGTCGCGGCTACAGCCTAAACTGCTGAACAGAATTACACCAAATTTAGCTGAGAGGTAGATCGTGGGCCAGAGTGCACTCTTTGCTTTAAATTGTGTAAATTTGTTCAGTAGTTCCTGAGAAACTTAAAAATATAACATATCGATATTTGGTGACTGCGGTGGATTTGAGAACCCTCCCGATCACGAGCTTCATTCTGGTTGGCTGTCAACACTTGAAAACAGTATAAAAAAAGATTAAAAAAACAAGAAAAGGGGGCAGGCTAGAAACACCCTGACCCCCTAGGCCTGCTCAGGGGGTCCCACATGGAACCCCAGGCCCACAAAAGCATTAAAAAAAAACATTTGGCCAGAGTTGCGCTGGGTGCGAGAAACCAGCAGATTTCTTTTGAAAAACAAAGCGTGGTTGCCATTTTTTTAAATCACCCGGTTGGGCAAGGTCCCAGGGGCAATGTGCAATATTGGTGCGGGGACCTGCGGGGGCCCTACAGCCCTGTGGACTGCCACCTCCCCGTGGCTTTATTAATAATATACGGGTGGAGCGCGTTTTCCCTGCAGCCCAGGGGTCCGCCACCTCCCCGTTGCTGTTTTTTTATGAAATACTTGGGGGGGCTACTGCCTCCCATTCTGCCCCGGGTACCGCCACCTCCCCAGGGCTTTTGACTTTAATTGCCGGGGGGCCTCGTGAAACCACTTGTTACCCCTGCAGTAAGTCATGCTTCCTTTCTCCCCATGCAGTGATGTAATAAGCTGTGGTGATAAATCTGCTTGGGGAACAACACTTTGTATTTGTATACAGTATCCAATCTTGCTGGCTCATGTGTTGATATATATATATATCCACAGCGAAAAGCGGCTCCCTTTTTAGCTAGATACCATTGGTGCATCTTTGGCGGTGCGGGTATGTTACAACGGCAGAGCCATGCCATATCAACATCAGCCACAATACTTCAAAAAGAAGTTGTATCGCAGATAAGTAATTTTCTTTATTCCATTACTCCGTAATATCAAGCTCAATGAATATCTGTAAGATATGGGAGACACACTGGTCCCTTACCACATTCTACGGGGGGGCATCCTTTTGCATTATGCCACTGCCAAGTGCAGATTTTGCTCCCATATTTTGTGCCAGGTTTCACGGAGACAAACATCTGCATGTGTGCCCAGAGAGACATTGTAATCAGGGTCTGAGTTGCACATGTGTCGCAAGGTACATTTTATACATACAGAAAGGGAACCAGAACTGAAAGCTAAAAGCAAAAGACTGATGCACATCATCATTCTCCAGTGACCTATGGCCAACACTCATCTTCAGAGCACCCCTGCCACCACATCCAAAAGATGGAATGACACAGAACTGGGGAACAACTCATACAAGAATCCAACCTGCGACCATCACCCTAATGGTGGAGTCACAAGAGAAACAGGGAGACTCACCTGCAACCACCACACAAAACTAAGGAAGAACCACCCAAGAATCTCCTTCACCCTGTCTCAATAGGTGGAGTTACAAAGGAGGCAAAACTGGGGAAGAACCACCAAAGAATTTAACCTGCCACCACCTACTTGTGGAATTACACTATAAAGAGGGTCATTTGGCCTGTACCCACCACCTTACTGGTGGAATTACTAGTGGCTGCTAGTGAAATGTGAAAGTGCTCAAATATAAAATCATTTATGACTGTCATGGTAGGAGAGAGCAAAGCAAACAAACTGAATTTAGCAAAAGAGGGTTTGGGAGATTGTCTACTGGGAAACATTTGAAAAATGGTGGTCAAATTGGTCAATTTTGCAAAATAGTTTTAGAAAGAAACTGGATTTAAAGAGTTCAGAATGGTGGATGGATGTCACCTTTTTTTGGGCTATAATTATTCCAAATTATAAAATGTGTGGTCAAATTGGTCAATTTTGCAAAATAGTTTTAGAAAGAAACTGGATTTAAAGAATTCCAAATGGTGGATGGATATCACCTTATTTTTGGGCTATAATTATTCCAAATTGTAAAATGTTATTTGTCCTGAAGAGATCTCCTATCCAGAAAGTGTCAAAAGGTTGCTCACGTCTTCCACAATAAACTCATAAGATCATACTAAGGTTCTTGTCTCCACATGCTTTTTAACTCACAACCACGATTAACAATAGAACTCTGTGCTGCTGAGGAAAGAGGCAATGCAAGAGGCAATGCAAAACTATTCTCTTCTTGTGACAAATGTGACGGAGTACATGCCGATTCAGTGATTTCTGCCAATCCCGGCTGACATTTTCAAATGTTTACATTTCCAGAATTGTTCTGCTTGTTCACTTGTCCACAACTGAGAGCTGAAGTAAATTCACATGGATAATCCATACCATACAATGGGCGTTTTGAGAAGATTCCCATAATAAACTGATGTGAAAAACACCAACTATGGGGTCGATTCCGATTCGGGATGAAAATCCGTGGTACGATTCGTATTCGTAGCCGTTTACGTACGAATTGAAAAAACCCGTCCGAATTTCATAGTACATTTCGAAGTCCGCAAATACGTACGAATAACAGCGAACCGTACGAACCACAATCGAAAACCCGTACGAAATGTCATCGGAACTCCAACCGTACGATTTGTAAACATGCCGTACGAACTAACAAGTACGATCCTGACCAGGGACCAAGTACGCGATTTGTACGGGCAAACGTAGTCCCGCATGAAGCACGATTCATACGGAAAACATCGCGTATGAGCGAGCCGCACTAACAAATACGAGGCGCACACCCCACAATCAAGCGTACACGTACCCCGGACACGATAAACGAGCCTAACTGCCAGACGCACTAACGAATACGAGGCGCACACCCCACAATCTAGCCCAGACGCACTAACAAATACGAGGAGCACACTCCACAATCAAACGTACACGTACCCCGGACACGAGAAATGAGCCTAACTGCCAGACGCACTAACAAATACGAGGCGCACACCCCACAATCAAGCGTACACGTACCCCGGAGACGATAAACGAGCCTAACTGCCAGACGCACTAACAAATACGAGGAGCACACCCCACAATCAGGCGTACACGTACCCCGGACACGATAAACAAGCCTAACTGCCAGACGCACTAACAAATACAAGGCGCACACCCCACAATAAAACATACACGTACCCCGGACACGATAAACGAGCCTTATTGCCAGACGCACTAACAAATACGAGGCGCACACCCCACTATCAAGCCTACACGTACCCCGAACACGATAAACGAGCCTAACTGCCAGACGCACTAACAAATACGAGGCGCACACCCCACAATCAAACGTACACGTACCCCGGACACGATAAACAAGCCTAACTGCCAGACGCACTAACAAATACGAGGCGCACACCCCACAATCAAGCATACACGTACCCCGGACACCATAAACGAGCCTAACTGCCAGACGCACTAACAAATACGAGGCGCACACCCCACAATCAAGCGTACACGTACCCCGGACACGATAAACGAGCCTAACTGCCAGATGCACTAACAAATACGAGGCGCACATCCCACAATCAAGCGTACACGTACCCCGGCCACGATAAACAAGCCTAACTGCCAGACACACTAACAAATACGAGGCGCACACCCCACAATCAAGCGTACACGTACCCCGGACACGATAAACGAGCCTAACTGCCAGACACACTAACAAATACGAGGCGAACACCCCACAATCAAGCGTACACGTACCCCGGACACGATAAACGAGCCTAACTGCCAGACACACTAACAAATACGAGGTGCATACCCCACAATCAAGTGTACATGTATCCCGGACACGATAAACGAGCCTAACTGCCAGACGCATTAACAAATACAAGGCGCACACCCCACAATAAAGCGTACACGTACCCCGGACACGATAAACGAGCCTAACTGCCAGACGCACTAACAAATACGAGGCGCACACCCCACAATCAAGCGTACACGTACCCCGGAAACGATAAACGAGTCTAACTGCCAGACGCACTAACAAATACGAGGCGCACACCCCGCAATCAAGCGTACACGTACCCCGGACACGATAAACGAGCCTAACTGCCAGACGCACTAACAAATACGATGCGCACACCCCACAATCAAGCGTACACGTACCCCGGACACGATAAACGAGCCTAACTGCCAGACGCACTAACAAATACGACGTGCACGGCCCAATAAACAAGGCTACAGTCTACACAGCATAGGAAAACAATGTCCTTGGCACATACAAACAAACAGAGGGCCCAAGTCACAACCACCCCTTATGACACACCCACAAAGAATTTTAAAAAAGCCACACCCACAAATGGACCAATAAAAGGGCCCACACATACAACCCATCATCCTTTGCAACATACCTATTCTTACTAAGACACAGACATCACACCAACAACTGCAGCCACTCACCTTCACACATACACCCTATCTCATTCACACACACCACCCCCTTCACAATCAGACCCACACACCCTCATCCATATACACCATCACCCCCCCAATCACATACACCCCACACAATGACCACACCAAAGGGTCCAAAGTTCACTTACCCGGAGATGGAGATCCTTACAGATGAAGTCATCAGAGTCTATCCTATGCATGGGCTGAAAATTCATTCCGCTCGCTGAATTTGCGGATTTTCCGCGATTTCGCGATCCGCAAATCTCACGAAATCGTGGTAAAATCAGAGAATCAGCGGGGACGAATTTTCAGCCAAGCACTTACAGGGTTACACCAGCAGGTACAAAAGTTGAAGCTAATTTTTTGTAACCTTTTACAAAAGGGTTACAAAGAAATTAACTTCAACTTGGGCACCTGCTGCTGTAAGCCTGTAAGTGCTTCCTGGCGCCTCGTTGCCTACTTGCAACTATTCTCTGACCCTGCTCTGACCCTTGAAGCAGGGTCAGAGAATAGTTACAAGTAGGCAATGAGACGCCTGTCACGAAAATTAAACCTCAACAGGAAGCACTGACAGATATAAAAACAAGCATTTGCAATGCAATAGGTCTCGCATTAGGAAAGTTTGAGCTATTGGTCTTGTAAATGACAATTTTTTTTATTTATGTGTTGGTTTTGAAAATAGCTAAATTAAAAGCTGTGTCATTTACAATGCCAATAGTTATAACTTTCGCAAATGTGACACCTATAGCATTTGTAATGCAACATGTTTTGTATTTACGTGACTTAGATGTATTGATATTACAAATTACAATGGCTTTTAATTTTTTTAAATAATTAATACTTAAATAAAAGTGATTTTAATTTATAATGGCAATAGCTTAAACTTTTGTAAATAACTTTTGTGAAGATTATGTTCAGTGTATTTTATTGTGATGAAAATCCAAGAACAGAAGTGAAATATTAACATCTTTTTGTGACATTTGTAATAAAGCTTGAAACATTGAGAGAACATATTTGAACCAGTTGTTGTTGAATGGTTGCGCAGATTGATGCTGTGGTGGCGCTGAGTGGTGCTGTGGTGGCGCTGAGTGGTGCTGTGGGGATGATGAGTGGTGCTGTGGTCGTGCTGAGTGATACTGGGATGGTGCTGAGTGATGCTGGGGTGGTGCTGTGCGGTGCTGTGGTGGTGCTGAGTGATGCTGTGGTGGTGATGAGTGGTGCTGTGGTGGTGCGGAGTGATAATGTGGTGGTGCTGAGTGATGCTGTGGTTGTGCTGAGTGGTGCTGTGGTGGTGCTGATTGGTGCTGTGGTGGTGCTGAGTGATGCTGTGGTGGTGCTGAGTGGTGCTGTGGTGGTGCTGAGTGATAATGTGGTGGCGCTGAGTGATGCTGTGGTGGTGCTGAGTGGTACTGTGGTGGTGCTGAGTGGTGCTGTGGTGGTGCTGAGTGATGCTGTGGTGGTGCTGAGTGGTGCTGTGGTGGTGCTGAGTGATGCTGTGGTGGTGTTGAGTGATGCTGTGGTGGTGCTGAGTGGTGCTGTGGTGGTGCTGATTGATAATGTGGTGGTGCTGAGTGATGCAGTGGTGGTGCTGAGTGATGCTGTGGTGGCACTGAGTAGTGCTGTGGTGGCGCTGAGTGGTGCTGTGTTGGTGCTGAGTGATGCTGTGGTGGTGCTGAGTGGTGCTCTGGTGGTGCTGAGTGGTGCTCTGGTGGTGCTGAGTGGTGCTGTGGTGGTGCTGAGTGATAATGTGGTGGTGCTGAGTGATAATGTGGTGGTGCTGAGTGATGCTGGGGTAGCGCTGAGTGATGATGTGGTGATGCAGAGGGCAGAAAGGCACAAAAAGCAGTCTAACAAAGGGCAGAAGGGCAGAAAAACAAGGGAAAACGAGTCTAACAGGCACAAAAACAAGGGAATAACAGAGGGCAGAAGGGCACAAAAAAAGAGTCTAACAGATGACAGAAGGGCAGAAAAACAAGGAAAAAACGAGTCTAACAGAGGGCAGGAGGGAACAAAAAAAGAGTCTAACAGAGGACAGAAGGGCAGAAAACAAGGGAAAAACGAGTCTAACAGAGGGCAGAAGGGCACAAAAAACGAGTCTAAGAGGGGGCAGAAAGCGCAAAAACGAGTCTAACAGAGGGCAGAAGGGCACAAAAAACGAGTCTAACAGTGGGCAGAAGGGCACAAAAACAAGGGAATAACAGAGGGCAGAAGGGCACAAAAAACGAGTCTAACAGAGGGCCGAAGGGCAGAAAAACAATGGAAAAATGAGTCTAACAGAGGGCAGAAGGGCACAAAAAACGAGTCTAACAGGGGGCAGAAGGGCAGAAAAACAAGGGAAAAACGAGTCTAACAGAGGGCAGAAGGGCAGAAAAACAAGGGAAAAACGAGTCTAACAGAGGGCAGAAGGGCACAAAAAACGAGTCTTACAGGGGGCAGAATGAATCCCGCCCTGCGTGTTTGTCCACGAAGATGCCACCTTTTTGTGCAATACCTCTACTCAACTGGAGTACTTTCTACTGTCCAATCAGTAAGTGCTCCCTCGTTGGCTAAATGTATAGGGGCAGATTTACAATAACTGGCGCATCCCAGGGATGCGCCAGTTATTGTGCACCGCAGCTCCGCCACCCATGGTGTGTTGCATTTACAATGCGGCGCACCATGTGGCAAAAACGGCACAGATGCGTCACGCATCTGTGCCCTAAAAGCAGCGCATTGCTGAAGCTCCGATTCGGTAAATTTACCGATTCTGTAAAATACCGAATCGGTAATTTTAGCGATTCGGTAAATCCGAATGTAGGTGACACTCCTGAGAGTGCCACAGGCCCTCAAGAGTCAGTATTTTACCACACAATCCTATTGTGTGGTAAAATACCGAATCCAGGTGTGCATGCACATCTGTGCATGCACACTGTGCAATGTGACACACAGACATGCCCTTAGGGCATTTATGTGTGCCACATGTCACACATGCCTTTACTTGGGGTGCTAGAGGGTGTCAAAGTGACACCCCCTGCACCCTTGCAACATTCAGTATTTACATGGCTTCACAGCCCATAGGAATCAATGGGAAATACCGATTAGGTATTTACCGAATCGGTAAATACCGAATGTTACCGATTCGGTAAATCAAATTTAAAAATTATCGATATCACCCTCCTTCATATTTACCGATTCATAAATACCGAATCGGTAAAATTTGGTATTTATGAGTCGGTAAATTGAAGTTACCTACATCTGGCCCTTGGTCAGTATAATGGCTTAAGGATATTACCTTTTTTCACTTTTGCAGCACCCAAACACTTATCAAAATGTATACCAGTTACACCGTTGTCCTACTACCCTCTGTAACTATATTGATCTCGAGGGGGTATGCCTATTGCAACGGCAACATATTCTTCCGTAGAACTAACTAAACTAGTTCACTTCTTTTCTTAGGTCCCTTACCTGAAAAGCTGAAGTGATGGCTGTTACCCCCTTCAATCTTCCCAAACCTTACTGCAGGGTTTCCAAGGTGCCTTCTTAATGGAGATGGAAGCAGCAGCTGGCGAGTGCACTAACAAGGAAGAAATTACAAGCCAGTTCTCAATTCCACCTAGCTGAACCCTAACTGTAGTATTATTCAGAGGGATTATCCATCAAAGAGAACTACATTGAAAGCAAACACATAGTTATTATACCATAATTTATCAATGACTGAGAGGAGACTATCACCATGACACAAATGCCTGATATTATTTAAAAAAAGCTAGCTGCTGTAACTTCGGAACAACAGGGAGCTAGTATTTGTTTATTTATTAAAATAATTATAACTAAACTCACAAAACCCTTGATTCATGAGGAGTGGACTCTGAACAGGAGAAAGCTAAATGTTTAAGCAACACAAGGCTTGAATGATGATGCTGATGATTTATGTTAAATAGGTATCCGTATTATGTGTGGGTAGGTAAGTGGAGCTGGTGTGGGCTATTGTTCAGGTAAGAGTAGATTCTGCAATGAGTTGGTTTTGCTTTCACAGTATCTGCCCCACCAAGTGTATGATTCATTTATAGTGTGGATTCATAAGTCACACCTCAATATATCACACAGCTGGGGGAAGAGAGTTAGGGGTTTGAATTATGAATGGAAACAGATAGTTGGGGAAAGGTGTGACAAACACAAACAACGCACAACAACGTTATTCATCAGGTCGAGGAGCACAACAGCATCATCATCAAACACGTGTGGAAGTAAATGAAGGAATGCCCATTAAAATAAATGCATAAATGCATTGCAAACCCCAGAGACCCAAGTTATTATATTCCTCCATCTTCTGTCATCTAGGTTTGAAAAATGCAAACTATGGAGGAGTGAACCCATGCAGTTCTAAAAATGATGATTGTTAAAAGAATAATGTTACTGTATATAAATAGCAAATTAGGCAGTGCACCTGCATTCTTCTCTGAAATTCTGTCCTGGGTGCCTGGCTATACCAGTCTGGTAAGGTAAGCAATGGTGTTCAGGACCTTTTGCCTTTCGTGCATAAAACAGAATCAATATTGTAGAGTAAAGGAAAAGGATAGAAGGTTATCTTCACGGGGAGTAGACCAAGAGGCAGAGCGAGAGCATAAGCTGCAGCAATCATTTATGATGACTCGTGGGATTAACTGAGAAGTGAGAGCTATCTTGTTCTTAATCCCAGACAAGTAGCTGCACGTACTTGCCTGATCAATCTCACAACTGTTATAACATTTAGCCAAGTGTGTCCATCATGTGATAATCTGACATCACATGTCTATCTCCAGTTTGACATTTGAGCCAGCAATCTACTCAGCATTTCCCAAATCAAGGCACCTTTTTCTAGTCCACATGGCTGAGGAGACCTCTTAGAATGATCATCATGCTGGTTTCTATTCGAAGTCGATAACCTTCTTCTGGCTGTTCTGAGTAGTTGATTCCAGGTAACAAATCAGTCTCACTCCCGACCCAAATAAGATTGGAAGAGATAGAACTGTAGAACTGTAGTGCACTTCTGTTGTTGAACAAGAAGAGCAAAATCATTTGAGCATTTTGTGTAGGTTTGTATTTGTTAACTAAACTAACTGGTTTGGATTCTGAGGAACCAGAAAAAAGTACAGCAAGGAGTGGACCAGGCAATTAAACCTAGCTAAGCTTAGTCAAAATCACCCATTAGCCCCTAAAATTTGCAAATCATCAAAATCAAGTTTACAAATCAGATAAACCTCCTCACTGTCTGCCACCACATGAATCAGTTCCCACACTCACTGAATAATACATCACTATTTGGTGCAATAGTTCCAATGCAAGCACGGTGGCTCACAATTGTCATATTGCATCTGCTATTTTTCCCTGGAAGGAAAACATTGGCAGTCGTGTAAATTGATGAACTTTACTGGGCAGACCTGCTATGAAAAGAAAAATAGAAGGATAGGCATGGAACGGAGGCAGGCATTGTCTCCAATGTTCTTTACGGGAAGGGGAGGCTTATTTCCTGCATGCAGGTCCAACTCTAATCCAGTAATACTTGTGTATAAATGGTGAAGATGCAGAAGTAAGACATAAAACATATAAAGTTCCTCTAGCTATATCCATTTTTAGGTCGAGCCTATGCAGCGCTTGCACCGTCGCTTAGCAACCCCTTGTAATTGCTTTGTGGAGTTCCAACTCCACCCATTGATTGCCTTTGCGTTTCATTTTTCTATGTCAATGTCTTTTAACCATCATTGCTTACTAGTGGTCGGTTTTGCCTCTATGTCACTCAATCAGAGTACTCAATTTTCTTTTCTGCTCCTCCTACGTAGCAAGGACTAAATACTGTGTCATTACACTACAGTTCTTTATATGTTCAAAGGGCTGTCCTCCTTGAGTATCCAATGTGATTCTCTTGCCCTCCCTACCATGCTCTAGTGATGGGCTAAGAAGTGGTACACCTTATGTGTCTAGTTTAACTCATCCTTACCAACTTGTCTCTGTTTCTTGGAAACCATATGTATACAATGAAAGTCTCAGGTGCCTTCCCTGTATTATGCAAATCCTTTTCTCCATGATTCCTTTTCCCATTCTTCTCCATTCCTCTTCACCCCTCCCACCCGCGTCTCTCTCTGCAATATCAAACTAAAAAGTACTATCAAGTGGCCAGCACTGGTGCTTTTTAAACTCTTCCTGTGGTCCACACCCACCCATCTTGGGAAGATTCTGTACTGTTGATGCTCATCGCTGAGGTCACCTGGTCTGTGCCCCCATCCCCATTATAGGTTACCCCCTTGTTTGCTATCTTTACAGAACTGCCAATGTTGTTATTCACCCTCTTCTGCCCCTTTAACTTTTAAACGCAGCATTGAGTGAGGACTTCATTAGCTGGCTTTGGCCCAGCCCTACTGCTGTATCAAATAATCTTAGCATTTCATTTCAGCCCTGTCGTGCCTCTAGGTAATTGCTTGTCTTGCTCCTTCTAATCAAGTTTGTCGGTCTTTGCACTCCATAACACATAGGTAAAAGACATCATTTACAGCGTCAATAGCTCTAACTGAACCATTGAATTTCCAATGCTTTTTCTATGGTGGCCTAATCAGTCAGGGAAGTAGAATTCATTCTCAAATGCAGGGAGTTCGCCCAGAAATTGGTCAGCTGACAAACGTTAGTCTTAGCAATCACCCTCATACTCCTCCTGTGGTGTTTCTGGAACAGTGTAATCATGTGGTATGGAGTGTTGTTTTTTTAATCATGAATGTTCTAAAATTTAGTATAAAAATAATAATAAATAGGAGGTGGTAGACTCAATACGCGTCTTTGGGCAGTCACTGTATTGCGTAGTGTCTCCATCTGAGTCTTGTGCCATTTTGAGGTTGCTGATGTTGTTGATGCGCTGGTGCACTCCTGGGAACAAGGCTGCTCTGTGTAAAGCTGTCACTCTCTTCTTCCTCAACTCCCGCCAGCGTGATTGACTCTCTCATCACCACCACCTGCAGCAATTTTTAAGGTGCTCCTCCCACCTGATTGCATGATGGTTTTCAATTTCAATTGGATCATTTGGCATCCAGTAGCATAGTGTGAAGCAGGCTTATCTTGACTTACACTTGCATGGCAAATAGAGCATATTGCAATATTATCCTCCTGCTTCTTAATCATAAAGAAGTCCCAAACTGCGGAGGAGAACTTTTTTAGTGGGCAACTGATGCCACTGTCAATGCCTGAAGAACTGGAGAGGGTGTGTCAATGATTGCCTCTCTGCATTGGCTACTTCGACTGAGGTAGTGCTGGATGCAGTTCTCAGCAGGGGCCTTATAAATATGGAAGCAGGCAGTGGTGGTGGTGGAATCAGTGCCACATCCCTCAAAGCAGGTTGAATAGGAGGGATAATGTTGGTATCTTCTGAGCCAGCTTCATGACAATGACTGTCTCGTTCTCCTTATTCCCTTCCATGTTGCTAAGGCTTTCAGGGACTTTCCTTTTCCCATGTCCCTCATGGTGGGTCTCAGACTGAGCAGGGGTCTACTCCATGTCCAAATCATCAGATGGGGGTTTGGAGAAGATGGTGGACTACCCCTTCTTTTTCTTGCTGGAGATCAAGAAGCCAATAATTCAAAAAGAAGTACATCATCCTCAGCAGGAACTCAACCTCCTGTCCTGCTCCTACTGCACAAAGCACTATTACTGGCTAGGGCTCCTGTTGTCCACTTCACTCACGTTCTTCCGACAACTAGGTACTAGGTACCAGCTAAGATTAATTCAATTCAGACTCACAGCTTTTCACCATGATTGAAGAGGCTGCCTCACTGAAAGAGAAAGGCTTAGGTTGGGATGGTACTGTAATTGATGCTGGAGTGCTGCTCCCAGATAGCTGCCCAGAGGACAGTGCACCAGGCACACAAAGTCTACTGAACAAAAAGGAGGTACGGCAAGACAGCAGTGCCAATCTGCTGCATCTTCTCCACCTCACAGGCCACATTCTTGGCATCACCTTTTTCTGAGCCATCATCAATCTCTGTCAGTTTGCACTTAGCTGCACAAGCGGTAGCAGAGGAGTCCTCATCTGTTGTGGTCACGTCACTTTGTGCCAGCCTTCTGTCTGGCAGTACTGTGGGTGATGTCTTGTGCACCTAAGAGCAATCTAGCGAGAAAAACACTTAATGAAATGTGACATTATTGCAGTTTGAATTATTCATACTATAGACAATATGATTTAGGGAGGTTATCCCAAATAATAGCCAACAATTGAGTAGCCATTTTAAACCAAACCATTACATCATAATTCAATCATGATCACAACATACAGATATGACTGCTTTACGTGCATCTAAGCGAGACACCTTTGGCAGGCAGTTTTCGCTGGGTAAAATGGAATAATCCTCAAAAAAGTAATGCTGGTGTGCAACTTTGGCTGGTAGGAGGTGCAGGGGAAAATGGAATCATCCATACAAAATGAATGATGACGTGTGCCTCTGACACGCAGGGAGTCCAAGGGAAAATGAGTAATGGCAATTTTAAAAAACAAATGCTGGTGTATGTCATATACCTATGGTAGGCAGTGGATACGGGGAAATGAATGACATTATCCCTAAACAAATAAATGCTAGTGTGCAGATGCGGCAGGCACCTATGGCAGGCCGGGGATGAAGGGAAAATATAAAAAACAAAAAACAGTGTAATAGGTACTATGAGAAATCCATTGGGAGGCAAGGAGGTGCGGTGGAAAAATGAAAAAAATGCATATAATATTATGTAAACACTGTTCATATATACATATACTACATTGATCCTAAAGCACATTCAATTGTTCAGAGAAACAAATACAAAAAGCGCAAAAAACTAAAAGGCATAGCCCTCTTCTATCAATCTCCCTAGAAAATAGGTTCGAAAACTGGGAAAAAGAGAATTTAACATGCTGGCTGACTGCACAACATGGTAGCTGTGTCCACATGGCCAAACAAATACAAGTTTGGAGAACAAAGAACACATGAAGGCCTATTGCAAAAGCCAACTGGCACAACAGCAACACAAAAAGATGATGGATGGAATGCTGAACACTGTCAAACATTCACCACCAGTCACAGATCTGGGTTAAATCCATGGTTGTTTTTCTCATCATGCCACCTAATTTGCACCCAGCTATTTGCAAATCAGTCTAGACCATGCTTCCCAGGGGAACGGTCCAACCCAAACTGCCAGACCAGGTCCTCCCTGGGCTGGAAAACAAGCATTCTGGGACCAGTTTTAGAGTATCAGCCATTATCAGCCAGGCTAGCTTGAATCCCCTAGACATAGCGAGCACAAGAATGATGGATTCCCCCGTCCATCATCTTTTTGGGTTTGCTATGTTCACCCTAAGTGGCCAAGGTATGGTCAGATGTAGGTCCCTTGTTTGCTGTGCCACTGGATTCAAGCTAGCCTGGCTAATGAGGGGTGATACCCCTGAATTGGTCCCATGATGCTAGCTTCTAATCCATAGAGAACCTGGCCTGGCAGTTCTAGCTGGACTTTTCCCATGAGAAGCAGGGCCTAGACTATTTTGCATATGGCTCAGTCCCCTACTAGTACGGCATGGTGAGCAAAAGAACAATAGATTCAGCACCAAAACCTGGGCCACATACACTGGGGGGTGGAGACCCTATGGCATGCAGCTGCGAAGGCCAGGCGAATCCGAACCCATAGCCTTCCGGCCGGCCAACCCAGGGCCGGAAGGCTATGGGTTCAGATTCGCCTGGCCTTCGCAGCTGCGTGCCCCCCAGTGTATGTGGCCCAGGTTTCAGGGTACCCTTGATTCGTCTGATGGTCTCTTTTAATATTGTTGCCCCTTTGTGGCCTGTCTCTGGTGCTCGTCAGGCTCCCTCTGCCTCATGCTCCTTCTGTGTCATGCTAAATTTGCTCTTTCTTTTCCGTTCTGCATCGTGGGGGGCCGCACGTGACAGTGCTGCCAGTTACTTTGGTGCTCCCTTAGTTGCTCCTGGGCTCGCCCGTATTCATAAGTCACCCTCTGGCCCTCTACTCTGGCCCGCTCGAGGTGTGGATCTCGGTGGGTATTAGGGGGTCCTCGTATGGTTAGGCTTCCGCTTGGGGGGGGTCTTGTAACTGGTAACCGGTCCTGTGTGATGGTCTGGTGCTACCTTCGCGGTCTCGGGTCTTGGGACCTGGGGCCCGGGTCTCAGGTTGCCGCAGGGTCGGCCGCGGGGTTGGCCACGGGGTCGGCAGGTTACGGTAGCTGTTGGCCCCCCCGGCACTTTGGGTGCTCGGTAGGGCACGTTGGAGGTCCTGTGGAGTGATGCGGCGCTGGCGCTAGTGCTGCACTGGTGCTACCTTTGAGCTCCAGTATCGGGGACTTTACCATCCTCCTTCGTCTTTGGGTCGACCTGTTGTTCACTTTGTTTAGCGGGCTACGCCCTTAGTCCGCTCTTTGTTTCCACTCTCGCTTGGCCACTGGTTCCACTTTCGGCCCGGTCTAGCGGTTTCTGCTTTCACTTTTGCTACCTCTAGCGGATGTTCGTTTCGAATCCCTCTACCATGGCATTAGCGGTATCTGTGGCCCCTTTACAGCATGTCTTATGGCCCCCCAATAGTGTTCCTCCTCGCTGGGGTTGCTGCTCTGTCTCCCTTTAGCTGCCTCTGGCTCTCAGTGCAGACCTTAGCGCTGTGGTGTGGGCGCCATTTTGGTAGACCAATTGGCGTTGCTCCCCCCTCTTGAATGTTCCCTCTTGCGTGTTGTGCTCCCCTCACCGTGTGTTAGGAGATATACCGCGTCTTGACCTGCCTCCGAGGGTTTGGTTGGGTCAACTCGCGGGATACCCTATGTCTCTTCATCCGTTCTCCTTCATAGGCTCAGGCTCGGACGCCATCTTGGGTCTGGGAATTTCTCCCTTGCGCTGTTTCTTCTTGTGCTCATTACTCCGTATTCATGGTGCCTCGTCTTTCATCTCTGGGCTCATCTGGTGGAGCAAGGCTCGATGCTTGGAACCTCTTTCTTTTCCTCGTTTCGGCCAGGTTTTCAGTTAGCAAATGTCTCGCTGGTCTCCGTTCAGCGCATCGGCAGGATTAGGCAGCCATTAGCTCTGCCGTCCAAGCTACGCCCCCCTCGGAATAGCTCGCCTTTAAGGGACAATATCAAGCTCTACCATCAAAGCCGAACTTTGCTGAGCTGAGGTGCCACATGTAGTACAACATGAATATGAAGTGAAAGAATTTGGAAATTCATAAGGAAGGTTGTGGCCTGAGATGAACATTTAGATGTGACAGTCCACAAACCTAAATCAGTTAGGCCAAAGTACTCTTTTGAAAGATAGAGATATTTTAAATCCCATGAAACTGTTTTTACAAACTTACACTCATGCTTCTCAGATCATAAGTACACCCAGTTCAACACATCCCTTATGTATTTTGTGTATCTTTTAATTTTTAGTTTTTTTAGTAATATTTTCTAGTGTCTGTATTTTTAAACACACAGAGCATGATCAGCTAATTGCCCATCAGTGGCTTACAGCCAAGTATATTAATATTTGTAAAAAGTTACTGTTTCATGCAATGGTGATTTGTAACTTGGTGATTGTAGGAAGGTAGGATCTGACTGCATGGTTACCCCCACTTTTTTGCCTAGTGTTTAGCTGGTTTTTGACTAGTCCGACTGGGATCCTGCTAATTAGGACCCTAGTCTATCTGCTTTCTCACTAAAATGTTATGCCATGTACTTAGGTACACTCCAGTTTGGACCTGGGTACCCTTGTCAGTCCCTAGTATATATTACCCATGTACCCAGGGCATAGGTACCCCAGAGGCCTCCCATGGGCTGAAGCATGTATTATGCCACCCATGAGAAGCCATGCAAAATGGAACTACAGGCCTGCCATTGCAGCCTGTGTAAGATGCTGCAAGCACCACTTACTTTAGCTTTAGGTTTACTATATCTATAGGTCACTACACTTGAAACCTATAAGTCACCCCTATAGCAGTACCTTGACAGTCCTGACGGCAGGGTGCTGGGTTTTACATCAGAGGGTGCCCCTGCATGAACAAAGCATCTCTGCAGCCTTTGGAGAACATTCGCCCGGGTTGTCGGTGCCGCAGCCAGACATATAGGTAGCGTTGCATTATATGCTTGCGTAAAATGCTTTCTCGAAAACAGCTGCAACCAACCATGTTGTGTTTGGCATCAAACACCTTGAATCATACCTACACACCAGTAACCAGTGTGAGAGGTAGGATTCCACCCATCAAAAGAGAGCTTTGTAGGTTCCCTGGTCTTCCCACTACCATTCTTCTCAACTCGGACAGCACAAAACGGTTGCTGCCGACCGGAGACACATTTCTGCTCTCCTGATGCTGAGCCAAGCTTGAGCAGTTGAAGGGAGCACAATAGGCATCCTGTCACAGGGAGTTGTCACCACCTCCCAGACAGGATTTAGTGTATTGGAGCTGTGTTGGTGTACTTTGAAAGTGTTTGAAAGTCTGTACGAGGGGCATATTTGGTGTCCCTGTGCATAGTCCAGTTCAAACCAGTCCTGGGAGCCATTGGCTCCTGCTCTGGCTTGAAATTGGACAAAGGACATGGGAGTAACCCTCCCACTGTCCTGACCCTCCCCTGAATCTATCCAACACTCTCCCGCGGGTAAATAAAGGCTAACCTGGTTGTTGGACCCTTTATTCAACATGGACAAGATTCTGAGCCAGAAACCACTGACCTTCGACCATCTGGACACTTTGTCTCCCTCTCCATCCAAAGCATTATCTGTGCCTGTGCACCACACAGGCTCCATACAGGACCTGTGGAGCATCAAGGACAACTGAAGTATCTCCCTTGGGGTGAAGGAGTCACTCCCCTGCATTCGCAGGCACCGTAATGCAACTGACCAGTCTGCTGATCCTGAGCTCCTGTGGTCTCCGAAGGCTTTGGCAACACAAGAGGTATGTTCCTATGTTCGCTGAGGTTGAGCTGCCTTCTCACTGACTTTGAGGCCAGTATCTATTTTTGGGACCGCAAAACTCAAACCCTTGCGCACTGTGTACTTTTGCAAGTGCATATGCTTGTTGGCATTCCCCAACTAAGTGCATTTGGCTATCGATAGCCCCAACCTCTGCTCACATTTCTTACAAAAGGACTTCAGCCTTCTCATACTCTGTGCCCTGTGAGCTGCGGCTTTGTGAAACTGCTAGAGGTCCCCTTGTGACTCCTGTGCCTTCGGCCTGTGGGTCCACTTGAGGGACAACACTGCTTTTCTTAGACTTCCCTGGTTCTTGGTGGGACAGCTGTAACCATCTTTGACCTTCTTTTGGGCTGCCGCTGCCAAGGCATGTTGATGCTCCCGCCGGACACCGACTCCTCAGCACTCAACATCCTTCGTGGGACAGTTCATATCTGGCTCCTGGTCAACCTTGATGTCTCCTGGTCCCTGCAGCTGTAGAGTCAAGGTCTCCATCTCCACACCTGAAGAACCAGACATTGGTGGGAATTCATCTACTGAGCCCATGGTCACTCCTGAGTGACCCAGACTCTGTCCCCTCTGCTTTCAGATTCCTTCCATCAAGAATCCACCTCTGGGTTCCACCAGACAATGTTCTTCTTTCCAGCAGTGTCATTTCTTTGAAGAATCCCATTGAGAACACCGTTGCTTTCCGATGCCACTTCAGCTCTATGCACCAGGATTCCCTGGGATAGGTAAATGTGGTTCTTTGTATCCACAGGTAAGCGTGGCTCTTCAACCATCTATGTTCCAAAGGGTTTCCTCGTAATCCACTGGGAAGGGTCCTTAAACTTTAAAACTACGACCGCAACTCTCCCATTGAATTGTATGTAGCACGCAGTCATGTTCACACACTGCACCCGTCCTACTTGGGGTCCCTAAGTACTCACCTTGGATGGCTCTTTGGGGTCCCATCAATACTACATTCTCTAGACACTGTCTTGACTCGAGTCATGGATCTTATACTACTATCATAGTATATGGTTTGGTCTTCCCCGGGAGCCTACTGTGTATTAGTACTACTTACGATTGTTTCTGTGCTACAGTATTGTGTGCTTCGTGTTTATCTGCATGCTGCAGATACTGTGAGGTATTTAGGGTGTTATAATAATAAATACATATTTTTATAACTACTGTGTGGTTATTCTTCCATGTAACCAATACAATACGATTGCATTCTGGTAAAACAAGCTACTTAACTTTCCTTCAAGACTAAGCCTGGATGCTGCTTTCCACAGCTACTACTTGGATAGCTTTCTAAGCTTATTTGTGAACTCTTAAATCACAATAGGGTCATTTGGACTGGTACAAGGTGCCCACTTTAATTTTTGGACATCATATACCAGGCCAAATTCTCACAGTGCTCAACACACCGTGTCCTTTTTTACACAACTAATAATTTTGACTGTTTCCATCTTCCCCTCCTGGCCTTAACTCTATCTTGTTCCTCCTCCACAGATACAATATGGTAAGAGATAGAAGTGCTGTCTGCAGAAGGGAGATCATTGTGTGCTGCGGAGGAAGGCTTGGTAAGGTCATCAAGAGTATGGCCCCCGGATTGAATAAAGATCTCTCTCTCTGTGAAGTGCAAGTCTATGGTCTGAGGGAAAAAAGACGACACGGCCCAGAAATTTAACAACTACCCTGGTCTAGGAGCTCCTGAGTGAGTTCAGGGGGGGTGGGAGGGGGGGGGGGGCACCTCCATCTACTTGGCAAGGGGGTTACCTCAAGTTTGTTACACCACTCACCCCACCATGCTTCCCATTTACCATAGAAATGTTCCATCATATTTAGTTTAAATCTGTACTTTGATGTAAGACAGGAGAGGCAGTGCCACAAGCCAGACAGCCAACAGCAGAACCCCTGAAAGCAGGCAACACGTCAACTGTTACAAATGGGGGTGGGGTCGCACACTACTCACACACCGGCGGTGTCGCCCCTAAGGACTCTGGTCAATGTAGTAAAGTGTTCGCGATGCATCATCTTTCGATCTTCTGCTATCTTCGCTGTCTTCGCCATCCCTGGACACGTGTTTCGGGGTATCACCCCTCGTCAGCAGGGATAGGCCGTGTACTGGGGTTGTCGATGGCTGCCAATATCTGCCAGGTATAGTACCACTCAGGCGCGTAGGTGCGGGATCCCAGGCTCGTCAGCCCACTGCTCATGGGAGCTTTAAAGTTACAAATGGGGGTGGGGTCGCACACTACTCACACACCGGCGGTGTCGCCCCTAAGGACTCTGGTCAATGTAGTAAAGTGTTTGCGATGCATCATCTTTCAATCTTCTGCTATCTTCGCTGTCTTCGCCATCCCTGGACACGTGTTTCGGGGTATCACCCCTCGTCAGCAGGGATAGGCCGTGTACTGGGGTTGTCGATGGCTGCCAATATCTGCCAGGTATAGTACCACTCAGGCGCGTAGGTGCGGGATCCCAGGCTCGTCAGCCCACTGCTCATGGGAGCTTTAAAGTTACAAATGGGGGTGGGGTCGCACACTACTCACACACCGGCGGTGTCGCCCCTAAGGACTCTGGTCAATGTAGTAAAGTGTTTGCGATGCATCATCTTTCAATCTTCTGCTATCTTCGCTGTCTTCGCCATCCCTGGACACGTGTTTCGGGGTATCACCCCTCGTCAGCAGGGATAGGCCGTGTACTGGGGTTGCCGATGGCTGCCAATATCTGCCAGGTATAGTACCACTCAGGCGTGTAGGTGCAGGATCCCAGGCTCGTCAGCCCACTGCTCACGGGAGCTTTAAAGTTACAAATGGGGGTGGGGTCGCACACTACTCACACACCGGCGGTGTCGCCCCTAAGGACTCTGGTCAATGTAGTAAAGTGTTTGCGATGCATCATCTTTCGATCTTCTGCTATCTTCGTTGTCTTCGCCATCCCTGGACACGTGTTTCGGGGTATCACCCCTCGTCAGCAGGGATAGGCCGTGTACTAGGGTTGCCGATGGCTGCCAATATCTGCCAGGTATAGTACCACTCAGGCGCGTAGGTGCGGGATCCCAGGCTCGTCAGCCCACTGCTCACGGTTGCTTTAAAGTTACAAATGGGGGTGGGGTCGCACACTACTCACACACCGGCGGTGTCGCCCCTAAGGACTCTGGTCAATGTAGTAAAGTGTTCGCGATGCATCATCTTTCGATCTTCTGCTATCTTCGCTGTCTTCGCCATCCCTGGACACGTGTTTCGGGGTATCACCCCTCGTCAGCAGGGATAGGCCATGTACTGGGGTTGCCGATGGCTGCCAATATCTGCCAGGTATAGTACCACTCAGGCGCGTAGGTGGGGGATCCCAGGCTCGTCAGCCCACTGCTCACGGGAGCTTTAAAGTTACAAATGGGGGTGGGGTCGCACACTACTCACACACCGGCGGTGTCGCCCCTAAGGACTCAGGTCAATGTAGTAAAGTGTTTGCGATGCATCATCTTTCGATCTTCTGCTATCTTCGCTGTCTTCGCCATCCCTGGACACGTGTTTCGGGGTATCACCCCTCGTCAGCAGGGATAGGCTGTGCACTGGGGTTGCCGATGGCTGCCAATATCTGCCAGGTATAGTACCACTCAGGCGCGTAGGTGCGGGATCCCAGGCTCGTCAGCCCACTGCTCACGGGAGCTTTAAAGTTACAAATGGGGGTGGGGTCGCACACTACTCACACACCGGCGGTGTCACCCCTAAGGACTCTGGTCAATGTAGTAAAGTGTTCGCGATGCATCATCTTTCGATCTTCTGCTATCTTCGTTGTCTTCGCCATCCCTGGACACGTGTTTCGGGGTATCACCCCTCGTCAGCAGGGATAGGCCGTGTACTAGGGTTGCCGATGGCTGCCAATATCTGCCAGGTATAGTACCACTCAGGCGCGTAAGTGCGGGATCCCAGGCTCGTCAGCCCACTGCTCACGGGAGCTTTAAAGTTACAAATGGGGGTGGGGTCGCACACTACTCACACACCGGCGGCGTCGCCCCTAAGGACTCTGGTCAATGTAGTAAAGTGTTCGCGATGCATCATCTTTCGATCTTCTGCTATCTTCGCTGTCTTCGCCATCCCTGGACACGTGTTTCGGGGTATCACCCCTCGTCAGCAGGGATAGGCCGTGTACTGGGGTTGCCGATGGCTGCCAATATCTGCCAGGTATAGTACCACTCAGGCGCGTAGGTGCGGGATCCCAGGCTCGTCAGCCCACTGCTCACGGGAGCTTTAAAGTTACAAATGGGGGTGGGGTCGCACACTACACACACACTGGCGGTGTCGCCCCTAAGGACTCAGGTCAATGTAGTAAAGTGTTTGCGATGCATCATCTTTCGATCTTCTGCTATCTTCGCTGTCTTCGCCATCCCTGGACACGTGTTTCGGGGTATCACCCCTCGTCAGCAGGGATAGGCTGTGTACTGGGGTTGCCGATGGCTGCCAATATCTGCCAGGTATAGTACCACTCAGGCGCGTAGGTGCGGGATCCCAGGCTCGTCAGCCCACTGCTCACGGGAGCTTTAAAGTTACAAATGGGGGTGGGGTCGCACACTACTCACACACCGGCGGTGTCGCCCCTAAGGACTCTGGTCAATGTAGTAAAGTGTTCGCGATGCATCATCTTTCGATCTTCTGCTATCTTCGCTGTCTTCGCCATCCCTGGACACGTGTTTCGGGGTATCACCCCTCATCAGCAGGGATAGGCCGTGCACTGGGGTTGCCGATGGCTGCCAATATCTGCCAGGTATAGTACCACTCAGGCGCGTAGGTGCGGGATCCCAGGCTCGTCAGCCCACTGCTCACGGGAGCTTTAAAGTTACAAATGGGGGTGGGGTCGCACACTACTCACACACCGGCGGTGTCGCCCCTAAGGACTCTGGTCAATGTAGTAAAGTGTTCGCGATGCATCATCTTTCGATCTTCTGCTATCTCCGCTGTCTTCGCCATCCCTGGACACGTGTTTCGGGGTATCACCCCTCGTCAGCAGGGATAGGCCGTGTACTGGGGTTGCCGATGGCTGCCAATATCTGCCAGGTATAGTACCACTCAGGCGCGTAGGTGCGGGATCCCAGGCTCGTCAGCCCACTGCTCATGGGAGCTTTAAAGTTACAAATGGGGGTGGGGTCGCACACTACTCACACACCGGCGGTGTCGCCCCTACGGACTCTGGTCAATGTAGTAAAGTGTTTGCGATGCATCATATTTCGATCTTCTGCTATCTTTGCTGTCTTCGCCATCCCTGGACACGTGTTTCGGGATATTACCCCTCATCAGCAGGGATAGGCCGTGTACTGGGGTTGCCGATGGCTGCCAATATCTGCCAGGTATAGTACCACTCAGGCACGTAGGTGCGGGATCCCAGGCTCGTCAGCCCACTGCTCACGGGAGCTTTAAAGTTACAAATGGGGGTGGGGGTCGACACCGCCGGTGTGTGAGTAGTGTGCGACCCCACCCCCATTTGTAACTTTAGAGCTCCCTTGAGCAGCGGGCTGACTAGCCTGGGATCCCGAACCTACGCGCCTGAGTGGTACTATACCTGGCAGATATTGGCAGCCATCGGCAACCCCAGTACACAGCCTATCCCTGCTGATGAGGGGTAATACCCCGAAACACGTGTCCAGGGATGGCGAAGACAGCGAAGATAGCAGAAGATCGAAAGATGATGCATCGCAAACACTTTTCTACATTGACCAGAGTCCTTAGGGGCGACACCGCCGGTGTGTGAGTAGTGTGCGACCCCACCCCCATTTGTAACTTTAAAGCTCCCGTGAGCAGCGGGCTGACGAGCCTGGGATCCCGCACCTACACGCCTGAGTGGTACTATACCTGGCAGATATTGGCAACCATCGGCAACCCCAGTACACGGCCTATCCCTGCTGATGAGGGGTAATACCCCGAAACACGTGTCCAGGGATGGCGAAGACAGCGAAGATAGCAGAAGATCGAAAGATGATGCATCGCAAACACTTCACTACATTGACCAGAGTCCTTAGGGGCGACACCGCCGGTGTGTGAGTAGTGTGCGACCCCACCCCCATTTGTAACACGTCAACTGTTACCTCCTAAGTGCCTAATCAGGCTCTGTCGGCTTTAGGATCAAAATACCTAACCATAACAGGACCCCACTGCACCATAACAACCATATTTACATGTCAACAAACAGAATAACAATAGGAATTGAATTGCAGTAAGATGAGAAGGAAAGAAGTTGCCCAACACTGAGCAATATAATGAGAGAATTCTGCATACAGAAAAATAAGTTGCAGGGAAAAAAACTGAAAATCACCCATGTAATGCTTAGAAAGATAATACAAAATACAAAAACAGAGCTCTCTGCACATCTGTGCATTGACTTCATTAAATCTGACTGAAGAATTTAGGTCTCAGGCATTAGATAATCTTTCAGGCAAGGAATTTTCATCTGGAATCCATTGTAGTGATTCTATAGGATCCTCATGCAGATCCCAGAAGTAAATCTGCCCTAATAAAGTCAGCAGCAATATTCCAAATAGCTCAGCAGTTCTTAACTTTTTGACTTCTGAGGAAGCCCACTGAATCAGTACGGGAGCCCCATACTCCCAACCAAAGCAATTTCTTAAATTTGAACGTCAAATCCAAAGACAGAAATATTGAAACAAGTATACATTAAACAAGTGCACAAATTATAAGATCGCATTTTATTCACAAACAAAAACATAAACAAGATTTTCACAATTTAGATTTATTTCTAAAAGGAACATGCTACCTCATCACTCTATCTTCTTTGGTCCTAACAGATTCTATATTTTTGTCGGTGCGTAACATTGCTTCAGTTGAAGCCAACAAAAAATAGTTTTGCTAAACTTGCCCTGCTTTCCCGAATCAAGCTAAGGTTACCACCTTAATTTCTAACGGATAATTTCAAATTCCTTCACGTTTGCAGATCTTTTTAAAATGCTCAATTTCCCATGGTACTTTTTTAGAGCTAGCATACTGTTTCCGTTGTTTCTGTGCCACAAACTGCGCTGTAGTTACGTGACGTAGCATAATTACATCATATCAGGAATGTTGCATAACATGAAGTTCCTGAAATCATTCCGGTCACTCCACTCACCGCACGGCCCCCGTGTGCCCTGGTCACCGCTGCTGCCTCCAGCACCTCTAGAGCCGCCACTCCTGCCGCTGGTGCTGTTTTTTTCGTGCCTTCGCCCTCTTGCCTTCATCTTCTGCCTTGCCCTGTTCTTGGCTTGTCCCCTGTGAGCTGTTGCTGCTTTGGGCCTCTGCCCTCAGGCTTGCTCCCTAGCCGCTTCCCCCGTGATTTTCCCACCCTTGTCTCCCCCCCGCTCCCCGACGCTGCTCCCCTGCGGCCCCGCCTCCTTCCTTAATCCCGATCCCCATTCGCCGCCCACTCCCGCCTCCCAGCTGCTCCTCCCTCCCACTTCGCCATATATGTCGGGGACCGCGCGTACGCGCAGCGAGCATGCGCAGCGGGCGCGCTGATTGTGCGCCGAAGGCGCGCCAAAGGCAAGCCCGTCCACGCCTGGACCGTGCCCAGCGCCAGGACCCCTGGCCCTTGACAATGCCATCCCACCCGTTGGACCCACAACGCCGCCACCCTCCACGCTCTTAACACCGGTCGGAACCCCGCCTGCTACCGAGCCACCCCGAAACGCACCCACGGACCCTTCACCTGCCAAGCCTGCAAATTCACCTGCCTCCGAACCTGCACCGCACCCGCCAAGCCAACCACCAGCAACAACCACCTCAAGTGCATCCTGTTCAACACCCGCTCCGTCCACAGGCACGCCGTCAAACTATGGAACCTCCTCGACACAACATCACCAGACGTCGCCTTCCTCACAGAAACCTGGATTAACGCCTCCTCATCCCCCGACAACGCCATAGCCATCCCGGAGGGCTACAAGATCACCCGGAGGGACCGCGTAAACCAAACCGGAGGAGGCATCGCCATCGTCCACAGGAACACCATCCGCATCACGACCAACTCCAATGACACCCTCACCACCGCCGAGCACCTTCAGTTCCAGATACACACCAACCCCGAGACCACCGTCAGAGGCACTCTCATCTACAGACCCCCGGGACCACGCACACAATTCAGCGAAGCCATCGCAGACTTCGTCAGTCCGCACGCCCTCACCTCCACAGACTACATCCTCCTAGGGGACCTCAACTTCCACCTAGAGAACAACAAGGACTGCAACACCGCCGCCCTGCTGGCCAACCTCGCCAACCTCGGACTCAAGCAACTGGTGAACACCCCCACATACTACGCCGGCCACACGCTTGACCCCATCTTTTCCTCCAGCAAGCACATCTCCTTCAGCCACTCCACCGGACTACACTGGATAGATCACAGCTGCGTCCACTTCAACTTCAGGAGAACCATGACCCACCACCACCCGCAACAGGTTCCCCGCAGAAGCAGGAGCAAGATCACCGCCGACCAGCTCACCACCGCCCTCAGCCAGAACCCACTCACCAACACGACGGACCCCAACGAAGCAGCCCGCAACCTCACACAGTGGCTCACCACACGGCACGGATGACCTCGCACCACTGAAGAACCCTCCCAGCAGACCCGGCAGCAGGAAAGCCTCGTGGTTCACCAACGACCTCAAAAACTCCAAGAAATCCTGCCGCACCCTCGAGAAAGCCTGGCGCCACGACCAGAGAACAGAAAACATGACAGCCCTCAAGAACACCACCCGCAAACACCACCAGCTGATCCGCACCACCAAAAGGAGAACATTAAAAGAACGACTGGACAACAACACCCACAACAGCAAGGAACTCTTCAGCATCATTAGAGAGCTCTCCAAACCCAGCGCCTGCAACAACGACATCACACCCTCGCAAGACCTCTGCGACTCACTCACCTCGTTCTTCCACCGCAAGATCGTCGACATACACGACAGCTTTGGCGCACAGACCACGCACCCAACCACCGAACCAACGCCCCCCACCACCACCCTCTGCACCCTGGACCCCTGTCAGCACCGAAGACACCACCCGCTTGATGAACACCATCCACTCC
This sequence comes from Lissotriton helveticus, assembly GCF_964261635.1. Classification (NCBI taxonomy): domain Eukaryota; kingdom Metazoa; phylum Chordata; class Amphibia; order Caudata; family Salamandridae; genus Lissotriton; species Lissotriton helveticus. Next base: position 89,942,322 of record NC_136063.1, read on the forward strand.
GGCTCCCCAACCGACCCCTGCCCACACCACATCTTCACCAAAGCTGACTCCATCATCGCACCCCAGCTCCGAAACATCATCAACAGCTCCTTCGCATCCGCCACCTTCCCGGAGAGATGGAAACATGCCGAGCTGAGCGCCCTCCTAAAGAAACCAACCGCGGACCCCACGGACATCAAGACTTTCCGCCCCATCTCGCTCCTCCCTTTTCCGGCCAAAGTCATCGAGAAGACCGTCAACAAACAACTCTCCGCCTTCCCCGAGACAAACAGATCCATCTACCCCTCACAGTCCGGTTTCCGAGCAAACCGCAGCACCGAGACCACTCTCGTCGCACCTACCGACGACATCAGGTCCTTGTTCGACAACGGGGAAACTGCTGCCCTCATCCTCATAGCCCTTTCAGCAGCCTTCGACACCGTATGCCACCGCACCCTGATACAGCGCCTCAGCAACACTGGAATCCAAGGAGCGGCCCTGGAGTGGATCATCTTGTTCCTCGACGGAAGAACCCAGAGAGTCCGCCTCCCCCGTTCCGATCCACGGCCACTGAAGTCATCTGCGGCGTTCCGCAAGGATCCTCACTCAGCCCCACCCTCTTCAACGTCTACATGAGCCCTCTCACAGCCATCGCACGCCATCACAACCTTAACATCATCTCCTATGCCGACGACACCCAGCTGATCCTCTCCCTCACCACCAACCCCACCACCGCCAGAGTCAGCCTCCAGGAAGGAATGAAAGACGTCGCGGAATGGATTAAGCTCAGCTGTCTGAAACTGAACTCAGACAAGATGGAAGTCCTCATCCTGGGACCATCCCCTTCTGCCTGGGACGACTCTGGTGGCCCCCTGCCCTGGGCACCGCACCCAAGCCAACGGACCATGCACGCAACCTGGGCTTCATCCTGGACTCTTCCCTCGCGATGACCAAGCAAGTCAACGCCGTCTCGTCATCCTGCTTCAACACCTTGCGCATGCTGCGAAAGATCTTCCGGTGGATCCCCACCGAAACCAGGAAGACGAATACCCAGGCCCTCGTCACCAACCGCCTGGACTACGGGAACACCCTCTACGCCGGTACCACAGCCAAACTCCAGAAAAGACTCCAGCGCATACAGAACGCTTCTGCACGACTCATCCTGGACATCCCTCGCCACAGCCACATCTCGGCCAATCTGAAAGACCTGCACTGGCTCCCCGTCAGCAAGAGGATCACGTTCAGGCTCCTCACCCACGCACACAAGGCTCTCCACGACATGTGCCCTAAATACCTCAACAGTCGCCGCACATTCTACACGCCCACCCGCCAGCTCTGATCCGCCAGCCTCGCCCTCGCCTCCGTCCTACGAATTCGCAAATCCACCGCCGGAGGAAGATCCTTCTCCTACCTGGCGGCCAAGACATGGAACTCCCTCCCCACCCACCTACGGCTGACCCAGGACCATTTCTCCTTCAGGAAACAACTCAAGACCTGGATGTTCGAGCAGTAGCGCCCCCCCCCAGCGCCTTGAGACATTAGCGGGTGAGTAGTGCGCTTTACACATTTTGCTGATTGATTGATTGATTGCCAGCGTAATGTGAATTTCTCGCAGGCCTACATACATACTTTATTATCCTGCTATTTTTAAATTTTCTAAACATTAGCCGACCCACTGAGCAAGTGTCACGGGTCCCCTGGTGTCAGTCGACCACAGGTTAAAATTTACTGAGCTACCTTATGACAAACAAAAATCACACGAATCACCCACAAACATATGACTCCTCAACGTCCTGATCAACCCCTTTTGTTTCACATAATCATCATCACCAACACACAAGATCCTTTTCTTTAGTTTTTCTTACTTATCATACCATCTCTTGCATTTCTTCTGATTACTTCACAGTCTCGTTAATATCACATCATGCAGGGCATCCCTTTCCTGCCATCACATTTAAGCCACAGTAAATTAATCTTTCTTCCCTTCTTTGGGACTTCTTTCAAGCATCTAAAGGGAGACGTCCTTTGTTTTTGTTTTTGGATGTGAATACAAATAGATTTGTATATGTTTTGAAAAACTGTTTTAGAAATATTGGAAATACCCTTCAGTGACACCCAAGCCTCCAAAGTCCTATCAAAGCTTCAACGGTGAACAGAAGGTGCCAGACATTCTGAAGATTCTAATTCGTCAGTTACTCCAGATTGACTCAGCTCCAATATGGCTTATTGTGAATTGGTTTGACCACCAAGTTTGAAACTCTCCCATGTTATACACTGAATACTTTACATATTTGTATCTCCATTTTTTGTTCTAAGCCCGCTAACAATCTCAACTATTGCTCAAACACTTTTGCAAACCTCTTTACCATATTTTGATCCCCTCCAATATATGCAACCAACATCACATGTTCTGGAGGATTGGGAGCAAAACCAATGCCCAATTCTCTCTGGTACTCTCCATCCAAGTAAGTTATCTGCTACCCCTTCTCTACGGTCTCTCTACTCTTCAAAATGTTCTTCATTTGTGTGTATCCAAAAAGATCAATCTTGTGTTTCATATTTGAGCCCAGAGTACTATCTCATGCCAGTAGCTCTCTTTTCTCCTCTTCGAATACCCTTTTTCCATGCCTTGTCGCTTTTAAGGTTGTTGGGTTGCCCAGAATAAGTGACTATAGCCTGTGTCATTCTGCCTTCTTCTATACCCGCTCTAGCATTACAACATTCTTCTCATACTCTTTGTTCATCGTCTCCCTCGCTTCCAATCCTTTTTTTTTATTGCATCCTTTGTCTCGTTCACATTTTGCATTTTTCCACTTCTGCATAAAGGGGCATAATTGTGCATACTCATGCACAATGATCATGTCTGCCACAAGAGGAGTTCCTTGAAAATCAACCCTGCGCGTTTTGAGGTATCCCCAATACTTCCACGTCTAAAACAGCTGAATTTGTTTCCACTAATATTCCTTTCGAGCCATCTCTGACTTTTTTGTCTCCTTTTCCAAATTGTTCTCCACAGCAACCTCATTCCCACTGCTATCTTGTTACTTTCATTTTGCATCGAACTTTGAATTATGCAATACATTTTTTGAGTCTGAGGTTCTTCAGTTATTATTTTTCTCCTACCTTAGAATTGTTGATGTACCTTACTAGTTGATCTCGTATTAATGAAATCGATAAATCCCTAAATTCCTGGGGAGAGTATAATGCTAAATGTCACACTCTTTTAATTTTTGCCTGCTTATGTCTTTTTGTACTGTCTTCACACGTAAATGTTCCTCTACCATTTTCACCATTACACTATACACATAGTAGCAGTGATAGAGTGACACCACTGCAGTTGTTAAGTCCTTCTGCGGTTTTTGGTACTCAGAATTACATACTAAAAGACCTAATCAAGTCCAATGCATACAGAAGAACAGACAAAATATCCAAAATATAAATGTTAAAGAAATGTGTTAGTGCGAGCCAATCTGCTATAGGTCCTGACATTGACGTATGTCCTGCAACTTACTTTTTTATTCCAAGGTTAATAGGGGTGTAGTTTTTTCCTGAAAAAACTGTCTGGCTTTTCTTTCCATCTGATGAGTTTACAGAGTTTGAGCTCTTGCCACTTTCACTTTATTTTTCTGCCCCTTAGCAAATACCAATAGGTTGCAGTCCCAATACATTTCATAAATGCAATTTAATCATATTATATTCTTTCTTTTTTTAAATACTTTTTATTAAACATGTTCCTCGTACAGCATAAAGTATGAAAATACAAATTAGCTACAGGAGTGCAAAGCGACAAAACTGTTACATCGAGGCGAGTCCTCGCTTTGCACTCGATGTGTATAAAACCATACAGAATCATGACATATAACCAGACAGTGGGTGTAATCTTCACTTTCCCCACTTTATTCTGTAGAGGCAGCCCGTCTCCAGCCCCATGGCACTCGTAACTTCAGATTCACCCCTGTTACGCTTGGAAGGGACTCCACACCTTCTCCCATGTTTGAGGGCATCCCCTACTATCGTACACCACCTATTCCGCCCTCGGACACTGGTCTGAATCCATTTCCCACTCTGCCACCAACAGCAGGAGCCACGTCACCATCTCCTCACAATGTTGCTTTTAGCCAACCCCGTCGCCAGTGCCAACCTAGCCGGATGTATCTGAGTCAGTGTTCTTCACTCTGTATCATCAGCAGCAGCCATTTAGCATCAACGGGGACCCTGACTGAAAGGACCTTCGACACTGCAGTAGTCACTTCCTGCCAAAATCATTGAATCAATGGGTACTCCCATAGAATATGAAAAAAGGAACCTACTTGTCCACATTGTCTCGTGCATAGAGGCGCATGTGCCGCCTCAATTTTGTGAAGTAGGGTCATGGGTTGTAAGTCCTATGTAGGACCTTAAGCTCTATTATTCTATAACAGGCTCTGATTGCTGTATCCCAGGGAATTTGGAGTGCTTCCACCCATTCCACGTCCTCTATGTCGTCAAGGAGTCGAATGTCTGGGGAGTTACCCATTCATTTTTTGTAAATTGCTGATCACCTTTGTGTGGAATGGGATGGGAAGCAGGCATCGCTCTAGGGGAGAGGAGTCAGGTAAGCTTGTCCCCTCTCAAATGTGTACATGGAGAACACGCCCTAGTTGGCGATAGTGAAGTGTTTGGGAGGCCCCCAGGCTAAATTCCTGCCTCAGGGTGTCAAAGGCGATAAAAGCCCCAAGTGTTAAGAAGTACTTAAAGCCTGTTAATTCAATCAGAGCCTGCAACTTGCCGGGAGTCTTGGGGAGGAACAGGGAGAAAACAACAGATTTGGACCAGTTAATTCTGTAGCCAGAGTAGCTGCTGAACAGTTTAAATATAGGCATAAGGCGGGTTATTGAGTAATACAGCCTGGAAACATATAACAATATATCATTGGCGTATAGGGAGATCAGTTCCTCCCAACTGCCCCTAGATAGGAACCCCACACAAGCAGGTCCACATAGTATATTATCTTTCTTCATAACAACATAAATTATCTCCTGGAGCATTTGCATCATTTTCCCCCTACCCTAAAGTAGTCAGGCCTAGGATTAGCTATTTTATTTCATGAGATGATATTGCAGGGAAGAGTTTGAAATGCTCTGAGGTAGAGAGAGCCAGAGAGAGATGGACCGATAGAGTAAGAAGGAGAAAAATAGCATTTAAAAACTTAAATTGAACTTTGTTGAGTGTGTAGAGGTCCAAATACCAGTCGATTTCACAACCTAAACATTATTTGAAAGAGCAACCGCATATTAATCAATTTAACATTATTAACATAATTGTAGCTCACCCTCCTGGGTTTGACATCAAGACTACATGATTAAAACAGTAAGCTTATTGTGTGGAAGGATTGTGCACAATAATCTAGTTTATATGACTAAACTATCAATATCATTATATTAAACTATTATATGTAAATAATCAGTGGAGGTAGTAATATATTTTTGGCCCAAATGTCTTAAACCATTTATCTTGTACTTATCATATCTATTTAATTCAGCATTCTCCATTCTGACTATTTATGGCAGATTTTCAATTGTGTGACAAGCATTGTATTAGCTTTGTTTGCTTTAGTATCATCTGTCCGATTAGTGTACTTTTCCTGTTGGTACTTGCTGTATGTGAAAACAGTATACCTCTAAGGCAAGTCTTTCTGGCATTCCACTTACTTTTTATGAACATTCTACTCTTGGAATGAACTTCTGAAACTTCTTGAATGTGTCAGCATTTTTCAGTGTGCAGCAGGTCCCTCAACTAAACTGATTCCCCCAGAAGCACCAGCCTAGCCAGATGGGCAGGATCTTTTTCCAAAATATGTACCAAATAGGCAGTTTAACTGCATAGTTGATTTGTCCAATGCCCTATTATCAATGTTGGAGAATGTCCTATTACTTACCGGTAATCTTCATTACTCCGGGTCCCGTAGTCGTCGACACCTTCATAATAACAAGTGAAGATAACCATCTCCCAACAGAAAAAAAGAACAGAGGCATGCTGGGACCCTAATACTGCCCTTCCCACCGGGACTACATAAGCAGTACTTACCCAGCATCCCGTCTGTACAACCAAGCCCAGACAGGAAGGCCGGCCGCCCGGGAGGGAGGGAGGAGCATATGAAGGTGTCGAGGACTACGGGACCCGGAGTAATGAAGATTATCGGTAAGTAATAGGACATTACCCCCAGGTCCCTCCGTCCTCGACACCTTCATAATAACAAGTGGAGAATACCAAGGCAGAAAACCCGGCCTTCCGCACGCACAAGCACACCCAGGAGACCACAACAAAAGCAGCCACCCAAGGGAGCACCGAGAAGGAGGAAAGGAAGACCGCAGGAAACACCCAGCCCGCAACCTAGATCAGGACAACAGGGACAAGGACCGGAGACAAAAGAAAAAGTCCAGGGCGGCAAGAAAAGGAGGCCGCCAACCCGAGAAACCAGCAACCGGGACCCGGACCAGGACACCAAAACCAGCCAAAACAACCCACCGGAGAAGACCGCCAAGGCCAGAACCAGCAGGAAGGCACACAGGACCAGGCAGACCCACCAGGAAGACGAGACAACCTGGAAGAAGCCAAAGAAAGAAAAGGCCCACAGAGCGCAGGCACAAGCACCCAGCCCAAAAGGAAGGAGAAGCACAGGCCAGAAACATGGCCAAACTTCCAAAAAGAAAGGACTCAAGCCCAAGAGAGCCGAGGAGGAAACCCGTCCGAGAAGGCTCAGGAAGCAACAAGCACCCAGGAGCCGAACAGGACCGAGAACCCGACCCAAAAGACAGGGACGGGGAAGAACCCCACAACCCAGTCAAAAGCCCACCAAACAAGGAGAGGCCAACAAGACCGGAAACCAGCAACAAAGAAAACAAAACCAGGTCGAGAACAGAGAAACGACCACAAGCCCAGAAATCCCAACCCCAAACGGAGGGAACACAAGGCAGGAGGGGAGCACAGAGCAATCGGGAAACCCCAGTAGCCGCCCAACGATGCACAGAGTGCAGCACAAAGAAGGCGCCCAGAAGACACAGGACTGCCCAGGAACCACACACCCAGGCCATACCAGCAGCAAGGGCAGGAGCAGCAGGAAAAAGAAAGCCCAGGGAGCACAGCACCCAGACCAGCACCACAAGGCCCCAACCCAGCAACGCCGGAGAGGAGCCAAGCAAACCGCAAAAAAGAGGGCAACAAACGGCAACCGAACCGGGAAGCCAGGACCAGAGCCAAGCAACCCGACCACGCAGGAGGACCCGCACGGCCAACAAAAACCCAGGAACGAGCCCACGCAGTGCCCACGGCACAGCAAAGGGCAGGGAGTAACCGGGAACCCCCGGCACACCACCGCCAGAACCACCACAGAAGGGCGGAGAACAGAGAAAAGCGCCAAAGCGGAAGCCAGAGGAAGCAGAGGGCCAACAAGCAGAAGACCCCAGACAACCCGCAGCCAGGACGGAGAACCCCACCAAGGCAAGAGCACCACGGAACCACACCCCACCCAGAGAGAGGGGGGGGAGGGCACCCAACAGCCCCACAACAGGGACCAAGGCCGGAGAAACAAGGGAGGCAGAAGCCAACCCGGACACCAAAACCAGGAAACGCACAGCAGCACATCCCCAGAGCAGGTAAAACAGCCAGGAAGCCCAGAGGCCCAGACCGAGGACAACCAAAACAAGCAGGAAGCCCGCAGACCACCGGAGTCAAAGGACCCCACAAACGCCCCAACACAGGCGAAAGAAGACCGCAAGAACCGCCAGCAGGAAAAAAAAGCCCGGAAGGACCCACCAAGGAGCGGCCACAACAGCAGAGCGCCCCGCCAGGACACAAAGAGAGCCCAGGCAAGGGCGCAGAGCCTAAAAGAGGACCAACACGCAAGAGCAGAAAGCCCCAGCAGACACCCAGCCAGCGCAGAAAAGGCAGCACGGCTCCAGGCCACCACCCGGGAGAACAGGAGACCTGGAGAGGGGAAAAACAGGAGCCCCACCAAGGGCGCGGCACCAGCAAAAGACAGCCAGGCCCAACAGCGGAGGCAGGAACACCAGAGCCCAGAAGGGGAAACACCACCGGAAAAACAACCCGGGGGGAGGAAGCACCAGGGCAAGAAGAGCAGGCTCCCCACAAGCTCCGACAGAGAAGCCAAACCCACAGGAGGCCCCCAACTGGGAACAAACCCGGCAGGAACCCAGGCAGCACCAGGAGGAGCAGGCAGGAAAACACCCAAAGCAAGCCAAAAGGCAAGCACAAGGAAAGCCAGGGCAGGAGCAAGGAACAGAAGCAGCCAGACCCCCGAAGCAACCAAGACCAAAAAAGGTCCCGGGGCAACACCCGAAGGCACATGCCACCGAAGCAAAGGAGAACAGAACAGCCACAGCCAAGGCAGCACCAAACACCCAGGTGCAGGCAGAACGCCCCCAAGAGCACCAGGAAGGACACCCGGAACCCGAACAGGGACGTGAACCAGAAGCCCCCGCAGACCAAACCCTGACCAACCAAGCCGAAGCCAGGAAGCGGAGGCGCACCGCAAGCGGAGCACAGACCACAACACAACAGGCAGCCCGCAGTGGAGGCAAGGCCACCCAGAAAAAAAGGGGGCAGAAGCAGCGCAACCAACGCCAGGCCACGACAGCCACCCAGGAGACACCCCAAAAAGGAGGAGCAGAGGGGCAGAAAGAAAGCGGGAAAACCCGCCGCAGGCAAACAGGAACCCAGGGAAGGCAACAGGACCCCCCTCGTCCCCCCAGCCAAGACACCGACCCACCACCAACCGGGGGCCGGGAGCCGCAAAGGAACCCGAAGAAGGGGAAACAGAAGCGAAACCCCAACAGACTGCCGTTCGGAGGAAGCGAAAGGCGAGCCCTGCCTAAGAGCAGCAGAGGGCAAGGGGAAGCAAGCAGGCAGGAGAAACCTCACAACACAGGGAACCCCAGGAGCAAGCAAAACACCGCCAGGAGCAGGGACACCACCAGAAGGCAGCGAACCAAGGGGAGAAGCCCGTAGGCAGAAACCCCCACCACGGTGACCAAGGGCGAGGAACACCCAAAGGAGGCACCACAGAAGGGAACCAAACCCAGGCGAAGGAAGCCAGCGCCAAAACCAAAAGGCAACAGAGGGGCAGAGCAGACAAAAGAGCACCATACCCCAAAACAGACCAGCACCCCGAAGTAGAAGCCCCCCGCGCGAAGCAAGGAGCAGGGGCAGGCAGCAGCAGAGCAAAACCACCCCCCCCCAACCCCCGACCCACAAAAAAGAGGAGCCAGGGAAGAGGCAGTGGCGGGTGGGAGAAAAAGAGCCCCGGAGAACTCCAACAAGGCACCCAGCAGCAGGCACATCCACCAACACACCCCAACCCCGGGAGCCCGACACAGCAGGGCGTCCCGGAGGAGGAGAAAAGCAGCCGGAGCACCCCAAACTAAGGCGAACCAGGGCCACACAAGCCAGAAGCAAGAAGCACAGCGGGGAGGGAGACCAGGAGGACCCACAGACGCAGCAGGCCACCAGCGAGGAGCACCACACAGAACAACCACGCCGAGATGAAGACCAACCCCCGGGCAACAGGGCACCCCGCCAGCATGGAGAGCAACAGCCCCGCAAGAATGAGGCCACGGAAGCAAACCCCCCACAGCCAAGACCAGGAACACGGGGAGGGGCAGGAGAAGAGAGCTAGCCCCCACGAGGAAGAAACCAACGCTCCCGAACAGCGCTGAAAGGAAGAGACCCCAGAAGGCTCAGCCAAACAGCATTAGAAGCCCACAAGAGCTGGCGCCGGAGACCACACGGCCACCCGGACGGCACAGGGTGCGCACAGGCCCGACACAGATGTCCGCACCCAACACAGCAGTACACGCAGCAAGCACAGAAACAGCCGCAGACGCCATGAACAAGCATTGCCCAAACCAGGGGCACACAGGACCGCAGAAGAGCGCCCAACACACACACAGAGTGCAGGCCCCCAAGCAGAGGTAAGCGGGACTCCCCCGAAGGAGGGGGGCCGACCCAAGGAACAAAGCCCCCCCTTCCCCAACGCACAGGAGACCAGGGGACCGAAAAACGGGCAACCAGGAGGCAGAGGAACCACCGGCAGAAACCCAGCACCCAAGCAGCAACAGCGGCAGCCTGCAGCCCAAAAAGAGCCGAAGGAAAAGATCCAAGTGCAGGGCGAGCAGGAAAGACGGGCGCAATCCGCCGTCATGTGCCCCATGGTCCCACGCCTCCATCCATCTGCCCCCAAGGACTCCCATAACTAGAGACACCACAGTCCTGGTGACAAGTCCAAGCCCAGGCGGGGACGGAACTCCGCTGAGCAGCCACAGGGCGCCGGAAGCATGAAGGGTCGGTCAGCTCCACACCCCCAGCATGCACCTGCCGCCCCCCAGCAACCCACAGGACGAGGACGCGGCACAGAGGCACGACCCCCGGCGCCCAGCACTAGCGCCGGGCGTGCAAACGGTGACCACAGCACAGAGCAGCAAAGAAGGGGCAGAAAAAAAGACCGCTATGCGGAACTCACCCGGGAGGAAGGCCCGACCCACGAACCGGGGCCCCCCCCTCATCAGCCACAAGCGTACAGCAGGAACCACGCCAGGGCCAGGAAGGCAGCCGGAGGAAAGCACAACGTTACTACCATGCAGCCAGGATCCAGGAAGACGCGCCCCACCGACCCGGAAGAGAACCCGAGGCCGGCGCACCAGCCGCAAAGGGCCGGCAAACTCCAGAACACCGGCCAGGAAGAAGCCATGCCTCCCAGCAAGCCAGGCAGGCCGGGGGGCAGACACAGCAGGAAACAGCACCCCTGCCCGCGAAGCCAGGCAGCCGGGCAGGGGGAGCAGGGAAGAATCAGCACGCCACCCCAGCCCAGCAGGAGCAGGAGCAGCAACATCACAGCACACCATCAGTCCATTCTGTCGAAGACAGAAAAAAAGAACAGACGGGATGCTGGGTAAGTGCTGCTTATGTAGTCCCGGTGGGAGGGGCAGTATTAGGGTCCCAGCATGCCTCTGTTCTTTTTTTCTGTTGGGAGATGGTTATCTCCACTTGTTATTATGAAGGTGTCGAGGACGGAGGGACCTGGGGGTAATGGGTGTAGGTGCAAGGACCCAATATGAAGTCTCTTGTAGCAAATGTGAGGAATCATTCAGTCTAAAGGTTTTTTCGGTCATCAATATGGTTGGAACCATATTTTGAGAAATGTGCACACACCAAATTCATGCAACTCACGGGAATTAGGGTGGAGGTGGCTGAAGAGACGATGCAACTACTGCAGAGGGCATTTTAAGTTGTTAGATTTCTTTAGAATATGCAATGATTAAGTGAGAATAATTAAAACATGGGGATTGACTAATCTTATTTCACAACACAACATAATTACAAATGCAAAATGATTGATGAAAGATACACTGATACTATCAGAAACGTTTCTCCTTATTTATGAACCTAATAGATTTACAACAGTCTATGGGTCTGATAGATAATAAGTCACCCACACATTGGATTATGGGTGATCATCATGCTGATCAGAGTGAGCCATGATTCTATGGATGTATGTGCTAAATTGCTCCACCCAGATGAAGAGGGTTGCTACATGTTAGTACTCAATGACAGAAGGCCATTGAGATTCCTCTTCTAGAACAACATTCATATTCAATCTATGCAATAGGTTCACAGTAATATGGGATTCAATGGCTTCAGAGAAGGATCAAGACCTATGTCATGATGGACATCAGTGTAGCTATTGTTAAATGGTCTATGAGTCATTGTTATGTTTAAACTTTTACTTCTTCTCATGTGCCACCAGGTGGGTGGGGGGAATTGAGGGTAAAGAAGTCTGAATTCTGAATGTTAATCGGCCGTAAAAGCGCCACTCTTGAGTTGTTGAGAAGCCCCTTCTCAGACATGTAAAGAACCAATGATCAATTGATATTTAATGATTGTCACCTTTCTGTCCACTAAATGCTGTATGATGCTTATGTTTCTTCAATAAAAAGTGAAAAAAGAACATGCACTTATTCTCTAGCGAGACGGATGGCCATGTGCAGGAATGCCATTCGAATTGTTATTTTTCAGTTAGTTTAACACCAAACAATATGCAATTGCATCTTTCATAAACACATTTATGATTGTACAAAATATATTCAGAACACATCATATAGCTAGCAAAGCAGAGAGTGCAGAAACAATACTCAGCAGCAATCTCAGTAACAAGAGTTATCTATATGTATACGACATAGCATATATCACCATTAAGGAGAAAGAGACACACCCCTCTGTTACAATTTTCGAGTGATTAATAGGGGTGTTTTTGGAACCTCTAGTTAGAAAACCTTTAACCTGTTAACAGTTGTTTTTGATGAATCCTTGTTAAGCAATTACATATCTAAAGGCTTCCATATATCTCTAAGTCTCGTGCAGTGTACCAGAAGACATAAATAGTAATGTTCTCTTTCATTATAGTACATCAAATTATGTGTTTAGTGTTGGGGTTTAGGAGGAAAGCTGAATGTCCCATGTTAGATCATTAACACTTTACACCAGGAGTTCAGGAACACCAGAGAAGAGGAGGTTTTCGGCTGGTGCCTAAACAGATCAGGTACATTGCTGATACTTGCAGGAAACTTTCCAAGAAATATATTGACCATACATGAAATTCTCACGAGATCACACCACTCAATATACCTTAATAATTTAAATGCAAACATATCTGCTCAAATAATGGCTGCCGGCTTTGACCCCATGGATGTATGAACTTGCAACTTACGAAAGTTGTTTAATGTATATTAACCTGCGTTGAGAGTGGAGATAGCTACCTCATGGGTTGAGCATTTGATTTGTGGTATGGCTTCTGTTGGACCTGCGATGGGCAAGCCCAGCACAAAGGGGGTAGCTTGGCACAAGTGACAAGGCGAGTGAAGGCTGTAGTGTTAAGCCGGCTTTGACCCAATAATAACCCCCTGTGCAGCCACACCAAAAAGAAGGACACCACACCACTGCTGTAGAAAAATACGATTCCTTTATGTAAAAATTCTCTGTAAATAGGGATGATTGGGATAGCACATATACATTTCTTTTAGTCACACATTTCAGGGCTTCAATTCTGTAATGAGTAGTTCCATAAAGAATATCAGGAATAAATAGCATCAATAAATAGAATAAATATCAGGAATAAATAGCATCAATAAATAGAATAAATATTATCAGCAATCAATATCACAAATCAATAGATTATATATCACTTTCGCCTAGCAGAATAAATACTGGTTCATTTAAATAAATAAACACATGTTCATTCTGGTATCGCTGCCACCAATTAAATATTTTAGGAACATTTCATTTGCATTACGTTTCAATTTGGAAAGATAACTCTTACAGTTTGTGTTGGTTTCAATAACAATGCATACAGGCTTCTCTGGGCACAGAATGCGTTTTGGGACTCTTTAAGGCTCATTCAAGGAGTACGCGCGTGTATCTAAAAAGGCAAGGAAACACAGTGAACATCTCATTTGCACACGGCTGCCACCGGGATAGGATCTCTGCTTGCCGGTGGAGTCTCTACGCGCCTACGGGCTTTGTCATCGCTTGCACTCAGGCGGCACCAGTTCAAAGTCTTTAGACTGACGAACAGGCTGCCGGCGAGGTCACGCAACTTCCGCGCTTAGGGAAAACAATGCCGGTTCACAGTTCCTTCACAACGCTGCACATTACTGGAAGAAACGGGCCCACCTCACGTTGGCTGTGATCGAAAAGCGATTCAGTCAGGGCACAGCACTCCTCACACCAGCGGCGCGATTCTCAGGGGATCACCGGACCTCCCTCTGACTTCCGCGTTCAGGGTGGTTCCCGCCCACGGCCACAACTTCTGGGTCACTGGGGAGTGGCAGGGACGCTAGTCCCGCCCAACAAGGGTTGGCGCTCCCCGCCCCGGCGCACCACCTCACCTTCAGACCGCGCAGGAAGCGCTCTACGCTGGTGGGGCTCGGAGACGTCCGAGCTCCCCTCTAGAGGCGCCTGTCGCGAAGGGGGGCACAGTCGACGATCGCGGTCGCGGCGAACTTGCTCTCGCCACGCGACTCGTGAAGTCTGTCGCAATTCACAACCGGGGGGGGCGGGGAGGCACACGATATTGGCCACAGTCTTTGGGGGTGATGAGGCACTCGCTGGGCAGGCGCTGTAGGCGCAAGGTCACCGCTAATGCGGATAACTGGAACGCCAGTCAGGGTCACTGCCAATGACCTTTGCCACTCTACTGCCCGCGCTACCAGCCACCTCAGGGGTCAACAGGGTAGGTGTCAATCTGGTGTCAAGTCTGGAATCTAAAATGAATCTAAAATGGCCGCCAGGGACTGAGCCTTATATAGCCAGTGCCCTGGGGTGCTGGCACGAGCCAGAAGGTTCCAGAACCGTCTCTGGCTGTGACAATGACATGGCCCTTTGGAGGTGTATTTAGGCCACACAGAGCCACCGTACTGTGGTTCTAGAGCAGCCATTTTGTGTACCTGAGAGGAAATAAAGAAATTCTTGTCAGAAGAGCGCGCTAAACAAAGGGCGCCAAAACCTCCAAAGGTCAAAGTTCATGAAGGCTCCAATGGGAGTCACTCACATGAGGGAAAAGGGTGTCTACCATTTTAGGGCCATATCTTTGGGTTGACAACCCCAGTTTGTAATGCCACCGGTTTCACCATGTCTTGTAAATAGGTGCCACAAACCTGGTGAGCAACTGGGCTTCAAGGAACATCTAACCCCATGAAACAACACATAAAAAGTCCTGGCAGACAAAGAAAAGCGACAAATTTTGGGAGGTAAAGGGGAACAAAAGAAATCATAATGGTGAGGGGACTCTCAGAAGCAGACAGGTCTAACAGCTTCTCTATATGCCATCCATTGCTCGACTACAGGGTAAATATTTAATAGTCTGAAAAGACATGTATAGCCAATGGACAATGTGGCCAGGATTTCCACTTTCTCTGTATCAGTGATATATAACTTTATGTTCATACCTTGTTACACGCATGGAGCTCATAGCCAAGTATCACAGAGGCACTAGACATCACCGATCAATTGTGTGACGTCATGGGCCTCTTCATTAATTGATCTAAGTCCAAAGCCTTTTTCAATAGGCTCAAAGCAGGACCAGGAGATAGCAAGGTTTACTCTTGTGAAGGCCTACCATTTGCCTGGATGTTTGCAGAGCTACAATTTCAGGAACATGGCACAGACTCTGCAACATATTTTAAATGTTTAGAAGATTATTCAGAGGAAAATAGAGGTATGCACTAGACTGGCAATTCCCATGGAAGGTCAGAAGGCTATTTTCTTTAGACTGATCCTGCTTAAATTGCTATATGTACTTTTTTGGACCCGGCTCTCTCTGCATGGTCACCCCCAAATGTTTTGCCCTTTTACCTCTGCTTTTTGCTCAATTCATTTTTGTTGGCTTTCGGACTCTGTGCATTTTACCATTGCTAACCAGTGCTAAAGTGCTTGTGCTCTCTCCTCTAAAAGTCGTTTGATTGGCTTGCATCTGATTGGCTGATTTAATTTTCTTATAAGTCCCTTGTAGAGTGGTATACCATATACCCAGGACCAGTAAATTAAATGTTAACCAGTGGACATGTAGCATTTATTGTGCCGCTCACTTAAGTAGCACCTTAAAACATATCTCGGGACTGCCACTGCATCCTGAATGACGTTTTAAACTGCTATGTAAAATTGGCATTGAAACCCCCATGACAAGCCTTAAGGTTCCCTTTTATTACATATATGCCACCCCTAAGGTAGAACCTAGATAGCCCACAGTAGCAGGTGCTGGGTGGTTAAAAAAAAGCTTGAACATGTACTTATACATTTTACATATCCTGGTAGTGAAAAACTCCCAAATTCTTTTTTTAGTACTTTTAGGCCAACCCCTCCAATAGGAAAACATTGGGGATTCCATTTTATATTTAATAAGCTGTAATTCCCAATTGAGAGCAGATATACATGTCATTTTTTGTTATCTATAGAATTGTAATGATAAGCCCTCTTTAATGGTAACGTTGGACTTCTCATTACAACTTTTAAAATGCTACTTCTAGAAAGTTATAGCAAAAAGGGGTTTGGCCCTAGGCTAGACTGACTGGGATCCTGCTAATCAGGACCACAGTCTATCTGCTTTCTACCTAACACTGTTGTGTTCTGTACTTAGGTGCATCCCAGATTGGATACTGGTGTCGCCTTATCAGTCCCTAGTATATGGTAATATCAGAAAAAAGGGGGGAGGTAGAGGTATATGCTAGATCCACCCTCCTAGTACAATAATAGACCTACAAAACCCAAGATGTCGTGTAAGGAACTTAGCAAAAAGGGAAAGATTGTCGCTCAATCTGAGTTGGAAAATCAGGAGGAAAGAAAAAATGTTCTTCCTTGAGTCCCCTCTCTCACCAGGGTTTCCCCTTGGTGACAAACTTAATCAGAGGGGCCATCTCAGTTTGCTGTGAACTGAGGCTTGCTGCGGCTTGTGAAATTACGTAGGAGCACTTTTGTGAGGACTATGTGTGGTGCAGTGTTTAAGACTTGAATTATCTCATGAGCCATACTAAATATGGTGTCTGTGTGACCTATTGGAAGTTCTAATGATGGTGTGACATCTGGATGCTTTCTTGAGGGGTACCTCCCTGCCTCAGACACCTCTCCTATTTGAAAATCCAGTATTTTGAACACTCTAACCCAGATCTTGTGCCATTCCTTGGATGGTGACTTTGGCTTCCTTCAAAGTAGCCGTCCAAGGCCCAGGCACTCACCTGTATTCGGCCTGTCTCCTTGCCTTCCTTTCTATACACGCCTTAAGTTTTATGTTGATTGTCTCTCCACACAAGGACCCACAACGATTCATGTACTGACTCATCCAATTGCTACTCCCTCCATTTTCTCTAAAGGCATGAACAATACGTCTCGGCCTATGAGAGCTAAACGTGGTAAGGTACATAAACAGCCAACTAGCCCTCTTTTATCCCCTTCCAAGACCTTACAAGTATCTGTGCCCTAGCCAGAGCCTGTTCTGACACCAAGTACAGAAGCCCCAGAGGCTTCAATTTTCCCCGAGTCAAACTCTCACAGGTTGACTAGTCCTATTTCATTGATTCTTTCAGCAACCTTCTGATTAGCTTCCTAAAGACTTTCTCAGAAAAACTGTGCTCATCGATTAACACTGTACTTTCACCTCTGGTTTCATGTCTAGCAATGATTGGGTCGAATTTGGTCACGCTTGCTATCAATCTCTCAGACTCTGCCAAAGGAACTTCAAATAGTAGTCCCACCAAGCATCTTGAATAGGAATCCCGATGGCCCTTCTCAAAAGTGTATTCCAGCAACACAGGCACTGTCTACTCCTGGCAATCTGCTAGTCCATGCTGATCACTCATGTAACAAAAATCTCTTCACCGGTGTGAAAACAGTTCAATTCCCTACTTCCACTTCCCATTTTAATATTATCACAAGGGATTCAAAGAACAGAATGGCTTCAACACACTCCCATATGCAGTTACAACTACCAGTTATTACTCTGCACCCTGCTGCATACCCGTATGTGGCAGTCCTGAGCGGGGTACCCCTATTGTGTTCGGACCAACGCGAATCCTATGAGCAGCTTTTCAACTGGCTGGCATGATTTAGAGGCCTGCCATTTCAGCATAATAAGGACATCCTGCATGTAGGGGATATACATGGATTGAGCAAAATGAGAAGGACTTGAACAGAAATTGTATTGTTATTAATTTCAGTCTTCCAGTCCTGGCTCTCTATCTGTTATGTGATGCTAGATCCAGTAATCGGGCCACTACCTCCATCTCTCGGTTCAACATACACCTATATAATACAACAATACAACAACAACATTTGTAAAGCGCACTACATACCCGTGAGGGTCTCAAGGCGCTGGAGGGGGGGGCTGCTACTGATCGAAGAGCCAGGTCTTGAGAAGTCTTCTGAAGGTCGGTAGGTCCTGCGTCTGTCGTAGGTGGGTGGGGAGAGAGTTCCAGGTCTTGGTAGCGAGGTAGGAGAAGGATCTGCCGCCGGCGGTGGATTTCCGGATGCGACGGGTTGTGGCAAGGGCGTGGCTGGTCGAGCCGAGGCTGTGGGTGGGGGTGTAGAAGCTGAGTCGGTCGTTGAGGTATGTAGGTCCGGTGTCGTGGAGGGACTTGTGTGCGTGGATGAGGAGCTTGAAGGTGATCCTCTTGTCGACGGGGAGCCAGTGCAGGTCAGGTGGGGTGTGATATGGCAGCGTCGTGGGCCGTCGAGGATCAGTCGGGCTGCGGCGTTCTGGATGCATTAGAGCCGTCTCAGGAGCTTGGTTGTTGTTCCTGCGTAGAGGGCGTTCCCGTAGTCCAGTCTACTGGTGACAAGGGCATGGGGGACGGTCTTTCTCGCGTCGAAGGGAATCCATTTGAAGATTCTGCAGAGCATTTGGAGGGTGCTGAAGCAAGACGCGAAGATGGCGTTGACTTGCTGGGTCATGGAGAGGGTGGAGCCGAGGATGATCCCCAGGTTGCGTGCGTGTTCAGTGGGTTCTGGCGGTGTTCCTAGCGAAGTGGGCCACCAGGAGTCGTCCCAGGCTGAGGGGGTGGAGCCAAGGATGAGGACCTCCGGCTTGTCTGAATTCAGCTTCAACCTGCTGTCCTTCATCCATTCGGCGATGGCCTTCATTCCTCTGTGGAGGTTGTCCTTGGCAGTGAGGGGGTCTTCGGTGAGGGATATGATGAGCTGGGTGTCGTCGGCGTAAGAGATGATGTTGAGGTTGTGTCGTTGTGCGACCTGGGCGAGCGGTGCCATGTAGATATTGAACAGCGTTGGGCTGAACAAGGATCTGGTGGGACGCCCCAGATGATCTCGGTGGTCCTTGAGCGGAAGGGTGGGAGGCGTACGCTATGGGTTCTGCCGGAGAGGAAGGATGTGGTCCATGCCAGGACCTTCTCTTGGATTCCGGCGTCGTTGAGGCGTGCTGGCAGGATGCGGTGGCAGACCGTGTCGAAGGCTGCTGATAAGTCCAGGAGGATGAGGGTGGCTGTTTCCCCTTTGTCCATCAGGATCCTGATGTCGTCAGTGGCGGCGATGAGGGCGGTCTCAGTGCTGTGGTTGTTGCGGAAGCCGGACTGGGATGGGTCTAGGATGTTGTTGTCTTCGAGGTAGAGGGTCAGCTGTCTGTTGACGATCTTCTCTGTGACTTTCGCCGGGAAGGGGAGCAGGGAGATAGGCCGAAAGTTCTTGAGGTCCTTGGGGTCTGCCATGGGTTTCTTCAGTAGGACGTTGATCTCGGCGTGTTTCCTGCTCTCCGGCAAGGTAGCTGTCTCGAAGGTAGTGTTGATGATTTTCCGGAGGTGGGGTGCGATGACTATGCCGGCTTTGTTGAAGATGTGATGGGTACATGGGTCCGATGGGGATCCGGAGTGGATGGAGTTCATGGTCTTGATGGTGTCTTACTTGCTGACGTTGGACCAGGTGGTCAGGGGACTGGTGCAGGAGGAGGTCGCGGGGGTGGTCTCGGCGGTGGATGTGGGGGTGTCGGAATTGAAGCTGTCGTGGATGTCGGCGATCTTGCAGTGAAAGAAGGTGGCCAGTGAGTCGCACAGGTCTTGTGAAGGTGGGATGTCGTTGGTGTTGGAGTTGGGGTTGGAGAGTTCCCTCACGATGCTGAAGAGCTCTTTGGAGTTGTGTGCGTTGTTGTCCAGGCGGTCCTTGAAGGCGGTCCTCTTGGCAGTCCTGATGAGTTGGTGGTGACTTTGGGTGGCGTTTTTGTGGGCTGTGTGGTTGTCTGGAGTTCGTTCGCGAAACCATCTCTTCTCCAGCATCCGACAGGTGTGTTTGGAGGCCCGGAGGTCTTCGATGAACCATGCGGCTTTCTTGTTGGTGCGATGGGTTGGGAGGTCTTGAGGGGGGCGAGGGAGTCGGCACAGTTGTTGATCCAATTGTTGAGGTTGCTGGCGGCGGTGTCGGGGTCGGCGGAGTCTTCAGGTGGATTGAGGGCGAGGGTGGTGGTCAGTTGGTCCTCGGTGACCTTACCCCAGCCGTGGCGTGGTAGCTGGTGGCTGCGGTGGTGTGTGGTGGGTTTCCTGAAGGTGAAGTGGACGCATCTGTGGTCGGTCCAGTGGGGTTCGGTGGTGTGGTTGAAGGAGACGTGGGGACTTGCGGATAAGATGGGATCCAGCGTGTGTCCAGCGGCGTGGGTGGTGGTCGTCACAAGCTGTTTGAGTCTGAGGTTGGCGAGGTTGTCAATCAGGGCGGTGGTGTTGGCGTCGTTGTTGTTCTCGAGGTGGAAGTTCAGGTCCCCAATGCGGATGTAGTCCGTGGATCCGAGGGTGTGGGTGCTGACGAGGTCGGCGATGGTGTCGCTGAGCTGTGGTCGTGGTCCGTGGTCCGGGTGGTCTGTAGACGAGTGTTCCTCTGAGGGAGGTGTTGGGGTCGGTGCGGATCTGGAAGTGCATGTGCTCGGCGGTGGTGAGGGTGTCGTCGGTGTTGGTCGAGACTCTGAGGGTGTCCTTGTGGATGATGGCGATTCCTCCTCCCACTCCGTTGGTGCGGTCTCTGCTTGAGATCTTGTAGCCCTGTGGGATGGCTATGGCGATGTCTGGCGCTGAGGTGGCGTTCAGCCAGGTCTCCGTCAGGAAGGCGACGTCGGGGGCGGTTGAGTCTAAGAGGTCCCAGAGTTCGACGGCGTGCTTGCGAGCGGAGCGGGTGTTGAGGAGGATGCAGCGGAGGTGGTCGGGTTCTCTGGTTGGTGGTTTGGCGGGCTGGATGCTGGTGAAGCTGCAGTTCCGGCAGGTGAAGGGCCCTTGGGTGTTCTTCAGGGTTGCCCGGTGGCAGGAGTGGTATGGTCCAACATTGAGTGAGTGGAGGGTGCTGGAGTCATAGTGCAGTCTGGTGTAGCGGCTGCCTCGGGGACCAGGGGTTATGGTGCTGGGCGCGGTCCAGGCGTGGACGGGCGCAGACGGGCTTGCCTTTGGCGTGCCTTTGGTGCACCAGCGGTGCGCCCGCTGCACGCGTCCGCTGCGCTTCCGCGCGGCATCCTCCATAAAAGGCGAAGTGGGAGGGAGGAGCAGCTGGGAGGCGGGAGCGGGGGGGCCAATGGGCGAAGGGGGACGGGGACGGGCCGGGACACAGAAGGCAAGAGGGCGGGGCCGCAGGGGTGCAGGGGCAGGAAGCGGGGGCGGGGTGGGTACCGAGGACAGGGGCGCTAAGGATGACAACCAAGGCAATACAAATGCAGTCCAAAAGCAAAACAGATGAAAGAGGTACAATAAATTACAGGAAAGTCACAAGCAGACAACAAGGCACAAAACAGTCAGCAAAGGCACAACCAGTCACCCGGACGACACCACGGGAGCGCGTCAGCGGCGTACTCTGGGCAGTGGCTGCAGGGGGCAGGTGTAAAGGGAGCACAGGAGGAGCCATGCGGCGAGGGGCGCGACCTGACCTGCGAACAGGGTCAGGGGTCACACTCTCTGCAGCGCTGCGTCCTCCATAAAAGGCCAAGTGGAAGGGAGGAGCAGCTGGGAGGCGGGAGCGGGGCGGCCAATGGGCGAAGGGGGACGGGGACGGGCCGGGACACACAAGGCAAGGGGGTGGGGCTGCAGGAGTGCAGCGGCGGGGAGTGGGGTGGGTACAGAGGGCAGAGGTGCTAAGGATGACAACAAAGGCAATACGAATGCAGTCCAAAAGCAAAACAGATGAAAGAGGTACAATAAATTACAGGAAAGGCACAAGCAGACAACAAGGCACAAAGCAGTCATCACAGGCACAACCAGTCACCAGGACGAGACCACGGGAGCGCGTCAGCAACGTATTCTCGGCAGTGACAGCAGGGGGCAGAGGTCAAGGGAGCACAGAACGAACCGTGCGGCGAGGGGAGCGACCTGACCTGCGAACAGGGTCAGGGGTCACACTCTCTGCCGCGCGGCGTCCTCCATAAAAGGCCAAGTGGGAGGGAGGAGCAGCTGGGAGGCGGGAGCGGGGCGGCCAAAGGCGAAGGGGGACGGGGACGGGCCAGGACTCAGAAGGCAAGGGGGTGGGGCCGCAGGAGTGCAGCGGCAGGGAACGTGGTGGGTACAGAGGGCAGGGGCGCTAAGGATGACAACAAAGGCAATACGAATGCAGTCCAAAAGCAAAACAGATGAAAGAGGTACAATAAATTACAGGAAAGGCACAAGCAGACAACAAGGCACAAAGCAGTCAGCAAAGGCACAACCAGTCACCAGGACGAGACCACGGGAGCGTGTCAGCGGCATACTCTCGGCAGTGGCAGCAGGGGGCAGGGGTCAAGGGAGCACAGGAGGAGCCGTGCGGCGAGGGGAGCGACCTGACCTGCGAACAGGGTCAGGGGTCACACTCTCTGCCGCGCGGCGTCCTCCAAAAAAGGCCAAGTGGGAGGGAGGAGCAGCTGGGAGGCAGGAGCGGGGCGGCCAATGGGCGAAGGGGGACGGGGACAGGCCGGGACACAGAAGGCATGGGGGCGGGGCCGCAGGAGTGCAGCGGCGGGAAGCGGGAGCGGGGTGGGTACAGAGGGCAGGGGCGCTAAGGATGACAACAAAGGCAATACAAATGCAGTCCAAAAGCAAAACAGATGAAAGAGGTACAATAAATTACAGGAAAGGCAGAAGCAGACAACAAGGCACAAAGCAGACAGCAAAGGCACAACCAGTCACCAGGACAAGACCACGGGAGCGCATCAGCGGCGTACTCTCGGCAGTGGCAGCAGGGGACAGGTGTCAAGGGAGCACAGGAGGAGAAGTGCGGCGAGGGGAGCGACCTGACCCGCGAACAGGGTCAGGGGTCACCAGCAAAGATAGTCAGTTAGTCAAGCACTCCCTAATATCCTGCCACTAGCTAAGGCCTTACATATCGCTTCTTCTGTCTCGTGCCCTTTACCCACATCTAATAGATTTGACGCACTGTCTGATTTGGACCGACTCACAGATCCTAAAGTAGTTTTAACAACTGCTACTCCTTGTACTACATCTTCTAAAGACAATTCTACAGTGACAACCGCTGTTACTCCCCCTTTAAGGACAATGGTAATCGCAACTCAAACTTTGCATTCACATTACAGAACTCTTTTTGTCCTTAGCTGGAACGTGGCAGGCCTAAAAGGGATGATTAATAATGAAGTTTGGAGGGCATTCTTTTCCAAGTTTGACTTAATCCTTCTGCAGGAGACCTGGCTCACTGCTGCACCACTGTTTAAGGGCTATGCCTGTTATTCAAGTCCTGTTACTCCCTCCACTGACAGCTGTGAGCCCAGCCGATTAGATACCTGGGTTAGCCTAAGCCTTCAGGTAGAGGTATCACAGATTTAATCTAGTTCCTCTTCCTTTTTAGCATTAATAATTCAAGTAACTAAGACTAAAATGGCCTTTTAATTGATACATTTTTATAATAATGATTTTACTGATGCTAACTGTACACACTATGACAGTCTTTTTAATTTGATATCTCTACTACAATCTAACATCGATAACCGCTCTTCCCAAGTTCACTTTTTTCCTGCAGTGACTTTATCGCCAAGATAATGGGGGTCTCAGGTCGCAAGACACTGACACGAATGGGCACTGCATTATGCAAGATGCAAGGGGTGCAGAGCTTTTTAAATATCTTACTGCACAATATTTAAATACTAATTATTTGAAGTCACACCTCATTTCCTGTGACCCGTGCAAATTAAGGGTAAATAAAATTAGTATTGAGGGTCGAGTTTTGACAACTGTTGAGAACTTTTGTTATCTAGGATTAAATTTCAGTTCAACAGGGTCATGGAATCCCAAACTCACTCAGGTGTTAAGTTAAATAAAACCGTGGGTACAGTCTGCAACCTCATTAGACTGCAAATTAGGGGGACTATGTTTCCACCACTGAAAGTGTGCAATTTGCAATACATTATTGTAGCCACCCACGGAGCTGAAGTATGGGGTTTCAGCAAATGTTGTTCTCTTCATGCAGAGCAAACCCACTTACGATGGTTGCTAAGTACACCGATGTTCACGCTCAGTCTCACTACCCACTTTGAGATAAACCACAGATTTATTCAGGATAACTGAACTGGCACCACTTATATCATGGGTTGGTATTTGGTTTGAGCCCAGCTGCCAAACTCTGTTAGGACATTATATCTGACTGCCAGACGTTAGGGCACGCTCCAAACCCAGGCTGCGTTATATAGGGGCCACTCTTGGTTTCCTTAGTATATCCTGGTGGTTTACCGAACCTAGTCATAGCCCCAAAAATGCCAAGATGGTGGTGAAAATATTATTTAAGGACCACTGTTCAAACATTAGGCTGAAACACGAGTTATCCAAGTCTTCAGTGTTTCATTATTATAGTCTTTAATACACAGATGACCTTCCCTTTGTATTTGTCGCTGGACCTGTCAAGATGGGAGCAGTCACTTCTTTTCCACTTCAGAGCAGGGACAAATCGTTGGCCTCTATTTCTCAAACACTTTTTAGACCCAGAGGGAAATATAGTCTCCCCATGCCCCTGTGATAATTATTCTGCACAATCACTATTGCACTTTATGTTCTTCTGTAAATTGCACAGCCTAGTACAAAAGCACTTTCTGAGACCCTTGTTACGGAGGCTAGTCCTCTGCCGCTGTAGATCTGCTCTCCTCTACTTCCAATCCCTCTGTTCACCCGAAGTTGTTTTCACTGTCTGTGCCTTTTTGAAAGCTGCGCTTAAGGTTAGACACATTATGATGGACTAGACTGTCAGAATTTTACGTGCAGCCTGGCTCAGTGTGTAGAGTTGGCAGAGCTATTGGGTTTACTCTTGGGGGTTAGTAAGACCCTATTTGAGGTGTTTGTTTTCTCTCTAGCGCCTCCTCATGCACTTTTAACTGCATCTACTGCCTGTAATACTGTAATGGAGCACGGAAATCTGATTTGACTTGCAGTTTTCTGCTCATTTCAAGCATGGGTACTTAATGTATTACATGAAGTATTGTTGAACCCCAAATGTCTTTTATTCGATTATTTGTTAATAGTTTTTAATGTATTTATTATTTTAAAATGTGTATGTGTGATTATAGCTATGTGCAATATTTCCATGTACTTTTATGGCCTATTGTTTTTTTAGACCGAATAAAGTTATTTTGATTGATTGAATGGTTGATCAATATGTTTTGGCTTAGGAGAAATGTAAAAAGGTAGGTATCTGTATTCCAATGGTTATGAAGAACACATAAAAAGAGATTTTGAAAGAAGATAAAAGCTGTATTTAGGCATTTTAGGAAGATTACATTCAATAAATATTTCAGGATTTCAATCTGGTTTCAAAATATAAACAAATAGAGAAAATATTGGTCTAATTTGTTTATGGTCAGAAAATTGAGGCTAAAACAGCACTTAAAGTACTTCAATTTGCGACTTTAATGGTAGTTTTATATCCATTGCTAAGAAAAATCCCATAAGACGTTTGGCCTTCCGCAGCTTAGTAATACAATGACAGCATGGCTGTCCAAAGGAACTGATTGGGTATCCATTGAATAGCAGTTAATGGGGGCTTTTGCTTAGTAAGCATAATTTGATCTCTATAGTTTAATTTTGATAGACCATGTACTCCGTTCTTTACATTTAAGATGACAATGCGTAAGGAAATGAGCAAAAAAAGAGTGAACTCAATTTCGATGTTGGTAAATATGCATTATAATAAAACACTCTGAGTGCAAAAAATACTTAACTAGAAAAATATGAAATTTGCTGGAAATAACTTTTTTCAATAAGTATGGAATGGTTAAAGAATTATGGACTTGTACTATTTCCATTCACAAACCGGAGACTGGTTTGCAAATGGAAATGCAATTTGTCAATTTTGGATTCATTGTAAGGTTTGCTTAACATCCATAGACAATGTAATTTATATTTCAACTTGAGGTATTTCAAACCTATAACTATTGGGGAGTCATTTTTCTGACTTTACATTGAGGACTACAAATCTATGCATTTGATTTTGTGTTTCCCTACTGCTGTTTTCTAAACTTACTTTAACAATTCATGCAAAGTTATATAATTTATAAATGATTTATTTCTCTTTTCAAAATCCAAAAGGGATTTTTTTAAATAAAATATACATGTTTACACTCATTTGTTGTGAGACTTTTGAGAACTTATTATGAGCAATTAAATAAAAATATGTTGTTATTCTAAAACCTGTCAGGTGACATAAACCATATGTAGAACATATACATCACAACAATCTTCACCCTAATAAATACCCTTATCACACTTAGGTTGATCAGACATGGCAAATAAGAGGAAGCTGAGGAGGTTTCTTCAGTGGAAGTAGCGTCAATGGTGAGTGCAGTGATCATCATAGTGAATGCGCGGGCCACTTTGAGGGAAGTAGTGGGTGAACTGGGAGCATTGGGAAGCGACGGATACCTGACCTAGGCAAAGTTTCTCCTTCTCTCCTCCCACTTTCCTCACCCGCCCTACATAGTCACATGAGTTGACAGAGCTGAGTACAATAGCCATCTTCTCCCTGTTGGGCATTACCTAACATCAGGAACTTACATGACAGCTAAACAAGGCCATGACAGATACAGTATTAAGTAATGTGACTTGGCTGGTTATAAACCAAAGCATGCATGTTATGCAATGTGATTCCAGTTGTTGTATGTCATGTGCGGTGCAATCATTGAAACACAAAAACCTATAAAAAATGTAAACAAAATACGCCTGCTTTTTACATAGGACACATCTGTATTACAGTTTGTTAGGCTTGGATTAGACACTTTTACAAGGGAACTATCTTTGAAACCGTACCACAAATATTTTGACTATATGTTTTGATATGATTGTGTTTGAAGGCCAGGTGACAACCTGAGTGGGAAGTGTGTTGATGTACAATATATGTCACCAAAGTCCTATTTAACCTTCACTGTTTTCTCTATGCACCCAGGTGTTCACACTCCCCTATGACTCATCCTGTTGCTACCTCGCACAGATTTCCCACTCTAGCCACCTGGAATGTCTCCATTATAACCCAACATTGGCCTAAGCCCTCTTTCCCATCCCATTTCTTTCTGTACTTCATAGATATTCTTATTAATCTTTCAGCACATTTAGTGTGGCTCATAAATCCTATACTTGCCTTTAAACCTCCAGCCTCTGCCACATCCTCTCCCATCATCTGAAACTGCACTATCACAGCTGACCTGTAGGAACAAACTTAAACAAATCATTTTCTGCCAATCTGCCTTCCACTCTTCCCCTATGACAACCTTTCCACTGTTCACTGGTTCTGTTCTTAAATATGTTTGCATTTCTCTCTTCACAACAAAATACAAGACCTTAAAAGGCTTTAGCAAATGCCAGACAGGTTTGCTATTTACAAGCACCCAATGGAATTTACTATAACCTTTGAAAAGCCTGTTGCTGCCTCTCATGGCTAGAGCCACACAATTAAAATGAGAAAAATGGAAAACTGAGGAACCAAAGCATACTACAGCCCTATCGATCCCAAAGCCCAATCGCTGTGCCACTGATACCGCCTCACTAAGGTACAGCATGGTCCCTCCCTGCACCAGGATGTTCTAGTGAGTTGTACATTGCTGTCTCACACAATTCTTAACCTCTCATTCACCTTTGTGCCACTGCTGTAAGATTCATTACTTTTTCTGAGAAGACCTATATGCAGAAGTGGCTGGAGGAACTATTGCCTTTGGACCTAAACACAATGGAAGTTCCCTATGAACCAAAAAAACCTAGGGCTTGGAAGAGCCCTTCTCATTGGATCTTGAAATACAGGCCAAGAATGAGCTATTCCGCATAGTTATAAGTACCCGTCCCTTAATGTAGGGTATCTCAATAACATAAACTAGTTCAGAAGTTCAGATGCAAAGAACAGGTAATCGATTGCCCATCCTAATAAAAACAACTGCAAGAATGCCTGTAATTGGTAATCTATACATATCAGTCATGCCAACACTCTCATGATTACAGAAAGACCTACTAAAAAAACACATGCTGACCAATCACAAAGCTCAGATTATTCATGGGTTCCAGGTATGTACGTGCACACATTAACTGATTTAAAAATCGGTTGCAGGTTAATGAACATGTACCTGGTGTGGTTGTCGAATTTGTCAAACGCACATCGATGTGGTAATGCGAAGGCTAGCAACTCTCCTGTATTACTATGTTTGTCCCGCATGTAATTGGCTGCGTACAGTGTTTACCATACTTAACCTGAACAGAAGAACCACAGGCTTGTGCATTTGTGCAATGATTCAGAGCAGACAGAAGATATGAAATTGACACTTCCTTTCTGATAAGAATGCAGCCCTGTGGGCTTGGTTCTGTTTACCACTAGGGGGGACCCAGGGAGAGCCAGGCGCGAGCCGGTCTCTCCCTGGGTAGGTTCGCGCGAGAAGCAGGAAAGCAGGTGTGGGCTGATTAGGGAAGTGATATAAGGGGGTTAGGCTGGCAGTGGAGTAACTGCGTAGCGGGAGGCTAGTAGGGAGGTTTGTTTTGCCCCACCCACCCTCCCTCTTTTTCTTTTCCATTTGGGTGGGGGGTGTGTTTTTTCTTCTGTGGTACCCTAGGTGCTGCTCCTTTCTTGGCCTGCCACGGTTAGGATGGGTGCCTTTGTTCTACTTATAGGCGGGTTTTTGGTAGTGGGGGTGGGCAGCCTGGAGCGGGTTGGCCATCCTGAAGGGTAGCGTGGGTAGGTTAGGGGTAGTAGATAGGAGTTTCGTTCTGGGTTTTGGGATTCAGGTTTTCTAAGATCATTGTAGAGTTGGTTTTTGTAAATAAATAAATAATGAAATGTGTTTCGTGAAAATTATGATGCACCTGTCCTAAAATAAAGTGGCCTTTTTTGCTCCTAAAAGAGAGATGTGGACAATGATTTCTTGCGCGAACATTCTGTGATGCATGTTGCAAATGACTGCATGCAATTACGCTGAAAGAACTGCAGTGAAGTGTCAGATATGATGTAGGTTGAGCTGTTAGGGTATGAAAGTTGGGGGACAAAGGCTGGTGGGAGTTCTGTTGTGATTGACCTAACAGCTGAGTTCTGGACCAATGCATGGACGATTAACATGAGCATGACAATATTGACCCATGTATACATCTAGACATTATCCTTGTCCAGGCTCTAACTTTTATTAGAAGTAAGATAAACTGCAAGGAAATGAGCTGCACAAAAATATAAGTACACCTCTAGAAGTTTTCAAGATTATAAATTAAAAATCAGCGAAAGAAAGAAAGAAAAGCAGGTCAGAGAGATGGACAGTAATTAACGAAAATGTCATGGCATCGAAAGTGTTTAACACAAAAAGAGCCGCTCCTAGTGTGATGACCTAAGTGCTACAGTGTTGTCTTGTGAGTGCAGGCATCTCACAAAAAGTGAAGGACTGGTCTCACACACCACCTGGTGTCATGCTTCATCATTGACTAGTCCTCGCCCTCTAAAAACTTGGTTTGATAGAGTGCGGACATACACCTGAAGACAAGGATGCGCTTCTAAAGCTAAGTGGGGGCCCTTACAAAAAAGTGAAGTTAAAAGGCCATTACTGATGTCACACTTATTTTAATGTTACTGACATCTGTATGGTGTTTAAAGTTGATTTTGTCGGTATGTTGGGCATTCTATTGTCCCCCCACTGTGATATGATTGGTCGACATGTTTCTGCCTGATGGCCCGAAGGGTCCGTGGCATTCAAAAGGATATATACTTCACAAACGGGCTCCACCCTTACCGTACTGCGATGGTGAGTGTTCCACTTGGTGGGGTGATCAATATCACACTCCATAGTTTGTGCGGCTAAAGTATTCAACCCCTAACAGATGGGTCCTACTAGCCGCAGAGGAGAGTGAGGAGGGGAGACCCCTTTGGTCAAGCGTGTTTGAAGGAAGTTCTCCCACCTCTGCACCTACGTCCGTGTTCCTCGCCTCAGGCTTAGGGCTTGAATACTTTAGCCGCACAAACAGTGGAGTGTGATATTGATCACCCCAACAAGTGGAACCCTCACCATCACAGTACGGTAAGGGTGGAGCCCGATTATGTAGTATAGGTCCTGATGAATGCCAATGATGAAGCATGACACCAGATGGCGTGTGAGACCAGTCTCTGCTCTTAGATCATCACACTAGGAGCGGCTCTTGTTGTGTTAAACATTATAGATTGGAGGCTGCCTACTCCTAGAACCCCTTGCCTCTAGTTCCCTTCCCTAGGTCTTCTCTGGGGTTCTTGTGTTAAACAAGGGCATCGAAAGTGACATTATACTTCATTTGACACTGTTTAAAGCAAGTGGCATCATATGACTAATGGCCAGGAAGACATTAAAAGAAGTGATACCTGTTAACATCAGTGAACGTGGCATCCCTGAAAAGCAGAAAAATACAATACATACATCAATAATAAAGTTTGAAACAATAAATGATAATTAAAATGACAGTGTGTTTGTTACTTACCACCAGAAGTATAGCGATGAAATGCCAAGTCCACTGCCATCAAATGAGCCAAGTGCCATCAAAGGTGCCAAGTCCACTGCCTTCAAAGGTGCCAAGTCCATAGCCATCAAAGGAGCCAAGCCCACTGCCATCAAAGTTGCCAAGTCCCCACTGCCATCAAAGGTGCCAAGCCCACTGCCATCAAAGTTGCCAAGTCTCCACTGCCATCAAAGGTGCCAAGTCCACCACCATCAAAGGAGCCAAGCCCACTGCATCAAACGTGCCATGTCCATTACCATCAAAGGAGTCAAGTCCACTGCCTTCAAAGGTGCCAAGTCCACATCCATCAAAGGAGCCAAGCCCACTGCCATCAAAGGAGCTGAGTCCACTGCCATCAAAGTAGCCAAGTCCGCTGCCTTCAAAGGTGCCAAGTCCACATCCATCAAAGCCATGCGTCACGCATCTGTG
Organism: Lissotriton helveticus; assembly: GCF_964261635.1. NCBI lineage: Eukaryota > Metazoa > Chordata > Amphibia > Caudata > Salamandridae > Lissotriton > Lissotriton helveticus. The sequence continues at coordinate 89,973,185 of NC_136063.1, forward strand.
CCGTTTTTGTCCCATGGTGGCGCATCATGGGTGGCGGAGCAGCGGCGCACAATTACTGGCGCATCCTTGACGATATGCAGGGATGCGCCAGTAATTGTAAATCTGTCCCGAAGTGTCGAACTGGTGGTGAACACTGTGCTGTATAAATTCTTTACTCAAACAAAGGAGCCTTAAAAAATCAATCTCAAAGTTAAAAAACATGAGGACTAGTAGAAAAAACTGTAAGTCCGAAGGTCTAAAAAACCAAGTCCCTATAATCCATACTACACCACAATGGCAGCCTCTTTCTTTGCTGCTCAACACCCAGAGAGACGTTTTCTGCTTCTCTAGCAGTGTCCTCTAATACAGGATTATCTGCTTCAACTGAATGCCATTCATGCCTTTGGAGCATACACTGGTAACAATGGCAAGCATACAAAAGCCACACCGAATCCCATCTTTGTCAGTGTCCATCAGCTTCCCCCAGCATAATTATTAAACAGTGGGCTCTGTCAGGTGCTTTGGAAGTGCTTGTGAAACCTGCTAATTGCTTTTTTGAACAGTGATAGTAACCTCACTAAATTTGTTGTTGTATTTATCATTTTTTCTATTCCAAAATATACATTTGAAAAATGTGTTTCTATTTACTGCTAATCAATTGCATATTTCATTAAGTGTTACTTTATTCTTGGTTTGCTGAGCACGTGTAGTCTGTTGCCATCTCTTCAGAAAATAATACCATCCTGGGCATCCACTAACCACCCACATAAGGAAGTAATGGGTGAACAGGTAACCTCGTAGACATTGCACCAGGATGTGTGTGAAGCCATGAACACCATGGGGCATACATCGGTGCTGCAAATAGAGCCTACCGCCTTGAAACTGATGGGCAACCAGCTAATATATCTGATTGTGCCACCTCACTGCTACTTCATGTGAACAGGAGAGGCTAGAAATGTTGCCATGCCAGGAATGATCTTGGAATGGCGTTCCACTCCAATGCCAAAGACCGCACACAGCATGCTTACGCTTTTAAAAAATTAAGGCTGCCCGAGAAGCGTGGATTCAAGAATACATAGATGCAGAAGCAGAGCACAACCACACACATTACCCATTGTATCTCTGAATATCGCTTGAGCGGCACTCTCACCTTCATCAGGAACAATGACACCGCAGAGGACTTGGATGATCAGCAATCTTTGTGCCATCGGCCCCCTGGGTGCACAAAGAACAATTGATGGACAGAATCCAGAACAATGCCATACATTCACCCCAGTACAGAGATCTGGGTCTAAATCCATCGTTGTTTTACTCATCATGCCATTCCAGTTTTACCCAGCCATATGCAAATCAGTGTTTTCCCTACGCCCAATGGGAACAGTCCAGCCTGAACTGCCAGGCCAGGATCTCCCTGGACTATAAACAAGCATCCTAGGAACGGTTTCCGGGTTTCACCCCTCATCAGCCAGGACAGCTTTACTCCAGTGTCATAGAGAGCACGGGGCCCACGTCTGGACATACCGTCCCTCTCGGGCTGATAAATGCAAAAAGAACAATTGATGGACAAAATGCAGAACAATGTCATACATTAACCCCAGTACAGAGATCTGGGCCTAAATCCATCATGTGTTTGCTTCTCAAAGCCTTCCAGTTTGAACCCTGCCTATGCAAATCAGTCTTGACCCTGCAGCCACTGGGAACAGTCCAGCCTGAACTGCCAGGCCAGGTCCTCCGTGGACTGGAAATAAGCATCCAAGGACCGGTTTCAGGGCTTCACCTCTAATCAGCCAGGATAGCTTGACTCTAGTGGCAGGGAGAGTATGGTGCCAACGTCTGGGCATACCCGTCCCACTCTAGGTGATCAATGTAAAAAGAACAGTTGATGGACAGAATGCAGAACAATGTCATACATTCACCCGAGTACAGAGATATGGGCCTAAATACATCATTTTTTTGCTCCCCATGCCATTCCAGTTTGATCCCAGCCTATGGAAATCAGTCTTGACGCTGTGCCAAATGGGAACAGTCCAGCCCGAACTGCCAGACCACCTGGGAGCAACAAAAAAAGAGCGTTTGAGCCAGGCAGCCAGATATTGCTTCCATATAGGTCAGGTTTAACCACATCTGTGCAAGGCTTTTGATAACGAAGTAGGCAACCACTTTTGCCCAGAATGCACCTCAGAGGTGAAGGTCGCTGACACCCCACACATAGCCCTAAGATGACTACTTGTATGAGGATGTTGTTCCAAGAAAGGCATCAATCTATCAGAATAAGACCTAGGGAATGGCAACAGGAAGACTGTCACGCAGACATTTTGCTCGTGCGAATACAGAGGGCAGTATACCTTTTGGGCAATGCAAGCTGTGGATCTATTTAAAGAGGCGCCACTTGGTCTCTGCATAGCTGCCAAGGTTTCAGATTGCCTTGTGTGACATTTTAAAAATTTGAGTGAAATTATGAGTGACATTTCAACGACTATGAGTGACACTTTCTCGCGAGCAAAAATCATGCAATTAAGGTGAGGGAAACTTCTAAATATCAGAAATTACAGCCAACTGAGTAACAAGAAACTCCAAGAACTTCTTGAAACTGTTGCAGAGCACCAGCAATGGAAGGAGACTAATCCTATTGCTCCCTCCTGTAACCGGACTGTACTGTAAACGAAAGCATAACCATGAAATTACACAAGTTATGTTTTTCAGCAGCAGTACTTTTCGGGGAGGCTACTACACAAATCAGAAAATAAGACACTGTGAAGAACACCGAAGAGAGTGAAAATGTCCATGCACTGACCCGACTTCGGACTTGATGATAATACCCACTATTCACAGCCCTAGATGACACTCAGAGCAGCTGCTGTGATAACACGTGCTGCAGAGGTATTAGGTAAAACTAAACCAGGACTAAAGGCAGCAGGCTCTCTGACTCCGGAAGGATGATCAGACAGAGCAGGCGATGCTTTTTATTATGTGAAATTATTGTTTCACTCAAGGTCACGGTGGTGCTACGGCCAGGCATGTAGAATACTTGACGCAGTGCTCTTTGTAGAAGGTCCAAGGGGAATGGGCAGTGATAATGCTGAAGGCTCAGTTCTTACCTCTCTGCGTAGGTGCTGCTGTGTGACAGTGAGTGTCTCACCTTCTGGCTAGCCTACCAGTACCCAATTTCTTTGAAAACTACTGTTCCTACATTCGCATCCTAGGCTTTCTGCCTTTTGTTTTAGTAAACGCATGTCACGGGAGGCAAGCGGCTACAATGAAGTTAACAGCTCTGAGCTCTTGCTGAGTGTCACTTTTCTCTTAACATACTGGCTGCTACCTCCTACATTTTGTTTGCTTTAGACACTTGCACCAGTGCCACCATTACCTACGTAACGTTACGTTTGTTCTTGTGTTTGAGTGTCTGCCTTTTATTGCACTATTATAGGCACTACTTGTTACTTTGCACGCTTTTATAACTTGCACGCATTGCATGTCACTTTCTGTAATGCGTTTGTGCTATCTCTTGTATTTTGTTTGCTCACTATTGTCACTTCTTGCAATGCCTCATGCAACACGTTTGCTTTTTGTGTAATAATTTGCCTCATAACTTTCTCCTCATGTATCAGTACAGTTGTCTGTCTGTTCCAATTGTGAAGCGCTCTCTGACACCCGGGGTAACTGTCCACATGACGCAGCACTGCAAAGTGCATAACATAAAAATAAATAAATAAAACAGTGACAGTGACTGACTTACTAGACTTGCTCAGCTGCTGGCGCTGCCCACCCAGCCACGATGTGCAACGAACACTGGCCACTCTGACGAGTCTGCCAGCTGTGCCTGCTGCTTCATCCAGCTCTGTCCCCTCCAGAGTCGACGCGGCCCGACGCGGCCACGCTCGCAGTCCTCCGACCTCGGCCTGGCTTGGCCCGAGCTGTGAGTCTCTGTCTGTAGCCGCCGAGGCTCTGCTGAGGAGCTGCCAGAGGTGGTGAAGGTGCGAGCTGCAGTGTAAGCGGGGCGCGCGGCCATCATAGCGCTCAGAGAGACAGCTTCTCATGTCGCGCAGCCTGCACTCGCTAATCCCCCGCCACTTCTCCGCAGCACTTGACCCCCTACTTCCTTCGGTCATGACGGCACTATCGTCTATCGAGGCCGGCACATCCAGATTAATCCCGGCCCCCTGGTGCGCCAAACGGTGATTGACAGCTGAGTATCCGACTCAGAGCAGCCCGGCCCCCCTGCAGACTGACTGTGAGGACAGAGTCTGAGTAGCCGCGCTGGCGCCGCTAGCACCATGATTTGCGCATATGTTTCCAGGGCAACAGGAGCCTCAGTCGGACAGCAGGCAGAGACTCAGATACATTGTAGCGCACCACTCTCAGAGCTGAGAGCTGCAGCAGAGTCAGTTAACTGTTTAGGCACTCGGACGGCTGGCAGCACCTCTCTCAGGACACAGAGAGAGCCCGGGCACAGGAGCGCCGCTGGCGCGCCTTGCACAGGTCAAAAATGCGTGACAATGCATTTCAGTGCGGTGATGTGGATCACCGCACTGAAATGCGTGAGCGTCACACCTGTTGCTTGCCGCTTTTCAGGACTGTCTGTGAAAAGTACATTCTATGTAGGGTGTATCCATATATTCTGTGGCTGGCTCCATTGCCAAAGGATAAGGAGATAGGCAGCTATTATAGAAGGTGCACAACTGTCAGCAGGGCCACAGAAAATGCAACGCTTGCATATAAAATGAACTTTGGGGGAAAAAGTACCTTTCTTCATCTAGCATGAGGAGAAAACACACAGTGCAGATAACAGCATGAGATAGACAAGTTCTTGAGCTCAAACTGTCTGCCTACATACCCCATTGGTTTTCTCTAGCAATATCCATGATGCAAACAAACACAAATTACAAATGATTCTGTGTTATGACAAGTCTAGGAGTGCTGGGGTGGTGTCTAAGATAGCGACGTGAGCGGACACGTTTCCGGCTCCCTCCGTCGGGAGCACCAAGTATCCTGCAGCTAGTTGCCAAAAACTAGACTAGTGATCCACGGAATCACTGCATGATGCACTATAGGACCCAGCTGAGCTATTCTGAAGTCACTACGGCCATGGGGAAGCAGAGCATCGGAGCGAAGACCCGGACCCGCGTTTGCGGCCCCTTCCCCCATCGGATCTCCGCTGTGGGCACGCCCCTAGTGAACGAAGCATCGCGCTTGTGGGCCTGCAGCTGCAGCTGTGGTGGGAGATTGCGGTGTCCTGCCGCATGCCCTGCTGCTGCATCGACACTGGGAGGACGTTTCTGCGCCACACCGAGGACGGACCTGGCCATGGATTCAGGTAGGCTGCCCGCACCTCATACCTCCTCCGGCATACCTAAAACCTCGTGGCTGTCACTGGCAAGGGCCCTTGGGGGCCCAACTTCATCCGAGGGCTCCCCTTACTCACAGGCCCACCAGACTGCTCCTATGGGGCCTGGGCCATCCTTAATTGAACTCCGCACCCTGTAAGTAGAGTGTGGGCCGTGAGGCCTGACCATATCTTGGAGCTCACCAGGTCTGCAGCTGATTGGCGGTGGACGTGGCCCTGCAGCCCGGTGGCCCCACACCACACTGACTCAACAACATCACAGTTGCCCCTTGGCACGTGGGCCCCTTCATGACTTGGGGGAACATTGAGCCTGGGCAGTGATGGCTCCTTGCTGCACATTGGTGTGTGGACACCCCTCTCTTTGTCGATGCTGACTGGGCCTGGGGGTCCCCCTCTTGCCCACGGGTGAATGTGTGTGAGGGGAAGAAGAAAGCACATAGTAAGTCCTCACCTTGCGAGATATACCACCCCAGCGCACAGCCTTCATTGACAGGGCTTATACGGGACACACCCTCATTTTGTAATATGGATAAGGCAGCACACCGCTACACTGCCCTGTCACTGGTGCCCCCTGGACGGTTGCTGGGCAGGACCCGACACTTTCCCTGCCTTACCCTGCCACACACTACAATTGTCACTATTGCCTGGCGTCCTGGCCCGGGTGCTGCACTTACGGTGGGGGCAAGGATAGAAGACTTTGCCCCCCCTAGACCAGGGATCCACCCAGCAGAGGGGCATGAGCATTGGTCCCAAAACACTCTTTTCCCCCTTCTCCCTGGACCTTTCAGTGTGCCATTACTACCAGGATGGGCAAGACAAGGACTGAGAGACAACAGCCATTGGCCACTGACCCACAGGGCCTATCATCTGGCGCTGGTGACCGTCCTGACTTTTTCAGAAGCGGTCGCTCCTCACGCTCCCTGGTCAACTTGGTATCCTAGTGCTATACTGCTCATTGCTGCTTGGTATCCTAGCGCTATACTGCTCATTGCTGCTCAATATCGTAGCGCTATACTGCTCATTGCTGCTTGGTATCGTAGCGCTATACTGCTCATTGCTGCTTGGTATCGTAGCGCTATACTGCTCATTGATGTTAATAATTAATTGTGCATTGCTCGCATTGCTTGTAAAAATTATTTGTGCCTGATTGTGCCGGTGCCACTGCCCATATCATAGCGATATTCCAGATTGTGCCCCAATCTCGTCCTGTTTCGCTTTTGTTTTTGCAGCCATTTTGTTGTTGTGCCTCCTAGCCCGTCTCTCCACCCCGCTCCCGCCTCACAGCTGCTCCTCCCTCGCTCCGCCCCCCTCCACTATCCACTTATGTCAGAGCAACATACGCGCAGCGGTAACGCGCTGCGGGCGCGCACTACGCGCGCCGAAGGCGCGCCAAAGGTAAGCCCGTCTACGCCCGTCCGTGCCGGACCACGCCCAGCGTCAGGCCCCCTGGTCCCCGCAGGACTCCATTGGACGGACCACAGCTGCGTCCACTTCAACTACAGAAAGACCACGACCCACCACCACCCACAACAAATCCTCCGTAGATACTGGAACAAAATTACCACCGACCAGCTCACCACATCGCTACACCAAAACCCTCCCGCCAAATCACTGGACCCAAATCAAGCAGCCATCAACCTCACACAATGGATCACCCACAGCGCTGACGAATTAGCACCCCTGAAAAACCATCAAAACAAGCCAGGTAGCAAAAAATCCCCCTGGTTCAATGACGACCTTAAGAAATCCAAAAAGATCTGCCGCACCCTCGAGAAAGCCTGGCGAAAAAACCCAACCACAGACAACATGACCGCCCTCAAGAACGCCACCCGCAAACACCATCAGTTGATGCGATCCACCAAGAGATCAGCATTTAAGGATCGACTCGACAACAACGCCCACAACAGCAAGGAACTCTTGAACATCGTCAAAGAGTTTACCAATCCCAGCGCCGGCACCAACGACATCACTCCCTGCGACTCTTTAGCCTCGTTCTTCCACAGCAAAATCACTGACATACATAACAGCTTCGGCGACCAGTCCACCCCCCTTACCTCCGAACCAAAACCCCCCACCACCAACCTTTACGCCTGGAACCCAATCAGCACTGAAGACACCATCCGCTTGATGAACTCCATCCACTCCGGATCGTCAACCGACCCATGCCCCCACCACATCTTCAACAAAGCCGACTCCATCATCGCACCCCATCTCCGAGATATCATCAACTGCTCCCTCAGCACCGCTACCTTCCCGGAAAGCTGGAAACATGCCAAACTCAGCGCCCTCCTGAAGAAACCCACAGCAGACCCCACTGAACTTAAGAACTACCGCCCCATTTCGCTCCTCCCATTCCCTGCCAAAGTCATTGAGAGAACCGTCAACAGTCAGCTCGCCGCCTTCCTCGAGTCTAACGGCTCCCTCGACCCATTTCAATCCGGCTTCCGAGCCAAATACAGCACCAAGACCGCCCTCATCGCAGCCACAGACGACATTCGAACACTACTTGACAACGGAGAAACAGCTGCCCTCATCCTATTGGACCTCTCCGCAGCGTTCGACACGGTCTGTCATAGCACCCTTATAAAACGCCTCAGAAACGTCGGGATATAAGGAAAAGCATTGGACTGGATCATCTCGTTCCTCACTGGAAGAACCCAGAGAGTCCGCCTCCCCCCTTTCAGATCAGAGGCCACTGAAGTCATCTGCGGCGTACCACAAGGATCATCGCTCAGCCCCAGCCTCTTCAACGTCTACATGAGCCCCCTCGCATCCATCGCCCGCCAACACAACCTCAACATCATCTCCTACGCAGAACGACACCCAGCTGATCCTCTCCCTCACCAAAGACCCAAACACCGCCAAAACCAACCTACACGAAGGGATGAAAAATGTAGCCGAGTGGATGAAGAACAGCCGTTTAAAACTAAATTCAGACAAGACGGAAGTCCTTATCCTAGGATCATCCCCCTCTTCTTGGGACGACTCATGGTGGCCACCGGCCCTGGGCAGCGCACCCAAACCAACGGACCACGCACGCCACCTGGGCTTCATCCTGGACTCCTCCCTCTCGATGACCAGACAAGTCAACGCCGTCTCATCATCATGCTTTAACATCCTATGGATGCTCAAAAAGATCTTCCGTTGGATCCCCACCGAAACAAGAAAGACGGTCACCCAAGCACTTGTCACAAGCCAACTGGACTACGGAAACACCCTCTACGCTGGAACCACAGCCAAATTACAGAAAAAACTCCAACGCATTCCGAACGCCTCCGCCAGACTCATCCTTGACATCCCCCGCCACAATCACATATCCAGTCACCTGAGAGACCTCCACTGGCTCCCCGTCAACAAGAGAATAACGTTCCGCCTCCTCACTCTCGCACACAAAGCCCTCTACGACCTAGGACCCAAATACCTCAACACGCGCCTGGCCTTTTACACCCCCACCCGCCAACTATGATCGTCCAATCAAGCCCTCGCCGCAATTCCACGCATCCAAAGATCCACCATGGGAGGAAGATCTTTCTCCTACTTAGCGGCCAAAACCTGGAATTCTCTCCCCACCCACCTCCGCCTTACACAGAACCACCTCTCCTTCAGAAAACAACTCAAAACTTGGATATTTGATAAATAACGTACCCCCCCTCCCTCAAGCGCATTGAGACCCTCTGGGTGAGTAGTGCGCTATACAAATTTTTAACTTGACTTGACTTGACTTGACTTGCTGCAGGTGCCGACCAGTTAATAATGGGCCAACCCATGCCACAGGCTGACCTCTCACACCGCCTCAATGAGCTAACGGCAATGGTGATGGACCTTAAATCCACCCTGGTCCCCAAAATTGATACGCCATGCGCAGAGCTCAGTTTTCTGAGAGAGGACCACAAATATCTAAAAGACAGAGTAGACGATGTGGAGTACACAATCACAATTGTGAAGCCCTCTGTGTCCTCAATGTAGCCCTGCGGGAACGCATCAAGGGACAGTGTACGGAGCTATACTTGGAAACATGGTTCTCGGGCACGATACTTCAAGGTAAGCACTCCCAGTTTTTCTCCGCGGAGCGAGCCTATAGAGTTCCGTGGGGGCCTCAACAACCGGGTGCCCCCCTAGGCTGGGTGATCAAGAACGCGGAGGTGCACATATACCTGGACTATACATTAGCAGTTCAGCATCGCAGGGCATCCTTCATGGACGTTAAAGGCTGTCTGCCCGAATATGAGATAAAGTATGCACTACAATACCCGGCCTCATTGAGAATACGCAAAAAACACAGTTGATGGACAGAATGTAGAACAAGGTCATACATTCACCCCAGTACAAGGATCTGGGCCTAAATCCATCGTTTTTTTGCACTCCACACCACCCTGGGTTAGACACTGGCTATATGCAAATCAGCTCTGACCCTGTGCCTCATGGGAACAGTCCAGTCCGAACTACCAAGCCATGTCTTTCCCAGACCGGAATCAAGCATCCAAGGACCGGTTTCTGGCTATCAGCCTTCATCAGCCTGGATAGCTTGACTCCAGTAGTGTGGAGAGCCTGGGACTCACGTCTGAGCATACCCAGCACACTCAGGGTGAAATTGCAAAAAACACAGTTGATGGACAGAATGTAGAACAATGTCATACATTCACCCCAGTACAAGGATCTGGGCCTAAATCCATTGTTTTTTAGCACTCCACACCACCCTGGGTTAGACACTGGCTATATGCAAATCAGCTCTGACCCTGTGCCTCATGGGAACAGTCCAGTCCGAACTACCAAGCCATGTCTTTCCCAGACCGGAATCAAGCATCCAAGGACCGGTTTCTGGCTATCAGCCTTCATCAGCCTGGATAGCTTGACTCCAGTGGTGTGGAGAGCCTGGGACTCACGTCTGAGCATACCCAGCACACTCAGGGTGAAATTGCAAAAAACACAGTTGATGGACAGAATGTAGAACAATGTCATACATTCACCCCAGTACAAGGATCTGGGCCTAAATCCATCGTTTTTTTGCACTCCACACCACCCTGGGTTAGACACTGGCTATATGCAAATCAGCTCTGACCCTGTGCCTCATGGGAACAGTCCAGTCCGAACTACCAAGCCATGTCTTTCCCAGACCGGAATCAAGCATCCAAGGACCGGTTTCTGGCTATCAGCCTTCATCAGCCTGGATAGCTTGACTCCAGTGGCGTGGAGAGCCTGGGACTCACGTCTGAGCATACCCAGCACACTCAGGGTGAAATTGCAAAAAACACAGTTGATGGACAGAATGTAGAACAATGTCATACATTCACCCTAGTACAAGGATCTGGGCCTAAATCCATTGTTTTTTTGCACTCCACACCACCCTGGGTTAGACACTGGCTATATGCAAATCAGCTCTGACCCTGTGCCTCATGGGAACAGTCCAGTCCGAACTACCAAGCCATGTCTTTCCCAGACTGGAATCAAGCATCCAAGGACCGGTTTCTGGCTATCAGCCTTCATTAGCCTGGATAGCTTGACTCCAGTGGTGTGGAGAGCCTGGGACTCACGTCTGAGCATACCCAGCACACTCAGGGTGAAATTGCAAAAAACACAGTTGATGGACAGAATGTAGAACAATGTCATACATTCACCCCAGTACAAGGATCTGGGCCTAAATCCATCGTTTTTTTGCACTCCACACCACCCTGGGTTAGACACTGGCTATATGCAAATCAGCTCTGACCCTGTGCCTCATGGGAACAGTCCAGTCCGAACTACCAAGCCATGTCTTTCCCAGACCGGAATCAAGCATCCAAGGACCGGTTTCTGGCTATCAGCCTTCATCAGCCTGGATAGCTTGACTCCAGTGGTGTGGAGAGCCTGGGACTCACGTCTGAGCATACCCAGCACACTCAGGGTGAAATTGCAAAAAACACAGTTGATGGACAGAATGTAGAACAATGTCATACATTCACCCCAGTACAAGGATCTGGGCCTAAATCCATCGTTTTTTTGCACTCCACACCACCCTGGGTTAGACACTGGCTATATGCAAATCAGCTCTGACCCTGTGCCTCATGGGAACAGTCTAGTCCGAACTATCAAGCCATGTCTTTCCCAGACTGGAATCAAGCATCCAAGGACCGGTTTCTGGCTATCAGCCTTCATTAGCCTGGATAGCTTGACTCCAGTGGTGTGGAGAGCCTGGGACTCACGTCTGAGCATACCCAGCACACTCAGGGTGAAATTGCAAAAAACACAGTTGATGGACAGAATGTAGAACAATGTCATACATTCACCCCAGTACAAGGATCTGGGCCTAAATCCATCGTTTTTTTGCACTCCACACCAACCTGGGTTAGACACTGGCTATATGCAAATCAGCTCTGACCCTGTGCCTCATGGGAACAGTCCAGTCCGAACTACCAAGCCATGTCTTTCCCAGACCGGAATCAAGCATCCAAGGACCGGTTTCTGGCTATCAGCCTTCATCAGCCTGGATAGCTTGACTCCAGTGGTGTGGAGAGCCTGGGACTCACGTCTGAGCATACCCAGCACACTCAGGGTGAAATTGCAAAAAACACAGTTGATGGACAGAATGTAGAACAATGTCATACATTCACCCCAGTACAAGGATCTGGGCCTAAATCCATCGTTTTTTGCACTCCACTAAGCATGGGCGTATTTTGCGGATTCGCAATCCGCGAATTTGCGGATTTGCGTATTTGCGGATTGCGACAATACGCAAAATCTGCGAATCCTCGCGAATTTGCGGATTTTTTGGGGGGGTGTGTGTTCGCACGGGTTTCTGCAAGTTCACGAGGGTTTTGTACAATTTCGCAAATTGCGAACTTACTTGTCGGGTCGCCAGTTTTGCGAACTTGTTGTTTCTACGTGCCAAGCCTGTTTGCAAGGCTTTCTTCATCACTGCCACCCTCTGTCACCACTGGCACTCTGTTTGGTCACCCATGCCACCCTCTGGCTCACCCATGTCACCCTCTGTGTCATCACAGCACCCTCTGGTTCACCAGTGTACATTATTGGGGCAAAGCAAAGCACTGCCATCCTCTGTCAACACTGGCACTCTGGTTCACCCATGCCACCCTCTGGCTGGCACACCCATGCCACCCTCGGTGTCATCACAACACCCTCTGATTGACCAGTGAGTGTACATTATTGAGGCAAAGCAAAGCACACCTGCTAAGTGCTTTAAGTTATGCAAACCGCAACACCTGCCCTGCCTCAACTGACATTAATGAAGGCTGGCACCTGCTTGTCTGCTCCCTTTCCTTTTTGTTGCATTGTAAATTTTTTTTAACAGGATGCAATGGCATACTTGTAACTATTCTGTGACTGTCAGAGCAGGGTCACACAATAGTTGCAAGTAGGCAACCGGATTCTGGAGGGCCCCTTCAGGAAGCACTACAGGTAAATGGTTACAAATGATGAGCTCGAACTTTTGCACCTGCTCGTTGGTTTTGCTTTTGCAAAACTCGTTTTTCGGTAATTTCGCCCTATTCGCGAGGCGCGGCGTCGTGCGAAATCGATCGTGTAAGCCGCGAACTCGTGCGAGTTACCCCAAGGTTGAGTACGGGCGCCGCCATTTTGTTTGCGTGACGTATTTCCGTTTCCGCCCGCTATGTGTAATCTCGCGCGATGAGCGCCTTGCGAATACAAGTTCGCACGAGTTCGCGAGAGAAATCGCGTGCGAACTTACTTACACGCACGTGTTCGGGCGGCCATCTTGTTTTTCATTCATTCCTATGTGTCTGGGCATGGTGTTTCTATCCTCTGTATATCTCTGCCATCCTTTGCTTGTTTTATTTTTTTTTTGATCTATTAAACTTTTTTTCTATCCCTCTTGTTTTCTAGGTCTATATTTTTGTGTTTTAGGCTACTTTTGTTTACTTTTCAACTACTTTTTTAAACTTTTATTTCCTTCTTCTCTACTCTTATTCTTTTTCATTTTATCTCCTTACCTGCCCAGAACATGGTGAAGACAGCTGTCAAGCTGCCCAAGACGGGCACCGCAGCCCGTGCCCGGCTCCCGTGTGGCCGCTTGAGGGCGGAAATGGTGGTGCCCAGGGAGATCTTCAGCCCTGAGGAGGTGGGCTCACTGGTTTATTATGTGCAGCGCTGTCTCCCCAGGACCATCGCGGCAGGCGGCAGGATCGCTGTCGGTTATACCAACAGCCAGGAGCGACGGAAGCGGTGGGGGCAGGTGTGCCGGGCCCTTTTTAACATCACGGGGGTCCAGCGCACCTATAATCAGGTGACCCACCGCTGGACCGATATCCTGGACCGGGAGCACTACCTGCTCGACCTGCTGGGAGTGGAGGTCCCCGGGCTTGGTGAGTAGTAGTAGCAATTTTTTCATCACTCACTACACTGTTTTTTCTCCTGCTCTGTGTGTTATATAATATTGCAAATGTTTGCTTTAACTTTTTTACAAAGAGCAATAATGCTGCTGATTACATTGATAGGAGAGGTAAATTAATATTTCAAAATCTTCTGTGCATTTCAGGTGCACTGCTCTCCTTCTCTGTGGTGGTGCCACTGCTTATTTGTTTTCTATTTTGTGTTCATTTAATTGGGCTGAGTAATGTATGAGTGTACTTTACAGAACTGCGTAATGCTAGACACAAAGGGGCAGATTTACAAGCCCCTTGCGCCACGTTTACGCTGCCTTACCTGACGCACAGCGACGTAAACGTGGCGCATCCCTGCGAGTCATGTACAACGTGATGCTTCTAAGGAGATGCGCCACGTTAAGACCTGGGCCTGCGCCACAATGGGTGCGTTCTCACGCAGGGGGAGGGGGGGGGGTGGCAGTCAGGCAGATGTGCACCTCGCAAAAGTGCCTGCGTGAAATCTACAAGATTTAACGCAGGCACTTCCGCGACGCTGCTACGTCAATTCTTTATGCCTGCTTGCTTGAAGCAGGCGTAAGGACTGATGCGGTATGTTGAGTATTGGGCAGCCCTGAGCATTGCTATAGTTGCATCGCGCCTGCGACGCGACTCTAGAGATGCGCCCCTCTTTCGTCACGAGATGCGTCACGCATCTGCCTACCCTTGCGCCAGGGTTTGCCGCATTGTAATTGCGGTGCATCTGCCGTGACGCAAGGTTAGTTTTGTGTTACGCATTTGTTCTGGTGCACATCTGGAGGTGTCCAGCTCAGAACTCGTAAGTATGCCCCTAAGTGTCAGATTAGCAATTACCTGCGCATCCCTGCAAAGTGTGAGGCACGCCAGCACCACCCATGGTGCGCTGTATTTTCAATGCGGCACGCCATGGTGCCAAAACGTCACCGAAGCGTTACGCATCGGTGCCGTAAAGGCGGCTCATTGATGGAGTTGCGTTGCAACGATGGCGCAGCTCCAGCAATGCTGCGTCAAGCCGTAAGTCTGCTTCATGCAGGCGCAGGGTTTCAGTGACGCATCATTGTCCTAAATGACTGATTGAAATTTTATCTATTCCCCATAGCCACTTTTAGCATGCGTTCCTGCGCAGGAACGCCCTCCCTTGCGCTGGAACGCTCCCTTATGGCGCAGGGCTTTAGAATGGGATGCATCTCCCATATGTGTCACGTTGTTAATATACGCCACACCATGGCGCCTCTCTTGTTGTGGCGCTGCGTCGCAAAAGTGACGCAAGAACGGAGCAAAAGAGCTGCAAGGGGCTTGTAAATCTGCCCCTAGAGTAGAGGCTCAGGTGCAGTCCTTCCTTTGTAGCCCTCTTTTTGGCTGAAATAGTTGGTTCTTGTTCTTTCTAAATGTTTGATTTGGTTGACAAGGACATCGACAAGCAGCAATCATCAATTTTTTCTGTTCTTTCTTTCATGTTGTACGTCAGGTCCGCCCAGGGGCAAGCGGACAGAAACAGCGGATGCAGTGGCTCCAAAGGAGGAGGATGCAGGCCAGGGCGGCGAGTGCTCCTTTGCTGGCCCCAGTAAGTTTTCATTTAAATATAGAGGACCTATTGTTGTCCAAGCGTTCCTAATTTAATTTTTTCGAAACAGTGTTTAGATAGGAGCAAAATCAATAATACTACTGTTGCAGGGACAATTCTCCACAAACCAAACTATGGACACCAAAGACCAGAGTAATAATATTTCAGAGTGGCGTGTTTGGCACACTGTATAAACCTGGTAGTGTCAGCGGCACGGACTCCTCCTTGCAAAAATTACAAAACCTTTCGCTCAGTCACTCTAGTCTGGAGGACCAAAAACCACAGAGTCTATTCAAGTTTAAAAGCTTTATTAAAAGTAAAAGTAAACACATATATTAAAATAAAGTTAGCTGGAAAAGGAAAAGTGCTTGGTGCTGAGTTGATGAGTAATGGAACACATTTCTTGTGGTCGAGCCGAGCTTTCACCTGGTTTAGTTGATGTTGCTCTTGTCCGTAGAAGTCCAGCGTCTGTCTGTTCAGAGAAAAATGATGTGTGGTAAAATTAAGCAAGCATTCATCAATTGTGACAAAAAAAAGCAGCAAGACAACAGCCTTCCCTAGAAGGATGGACATTTTTACTTTAGACTAGAGTAGACAGTCAATTACTTTTTCTGTTGTTTTCAAATTTCTTCATTCCTAAACCAAATACTAGTGAGTGGTGTAATCTAACAGTCTTAAATATATTTTTTAGGTGGAACATCTGGTGGCGGGGCCAGCTCGGACGTGATCGTGATCGACTCCGAGTCTGAGGACTACTCTGGGGAGGATGCGGCGCCAGAGGACAATCAGACTGTAAGGAAGCAGGCAGTGGTGGTGGCGAGTACAGGTAAGCTGGATCATGGTACTATCTGACTCTTAGATAGCATATGATGTGTATCCAGTGCTGGCCCAGTGACAAATTACAATATGGCAATTACAGCAGGCTGGGACCGACAGACAGATAGAGGCAGAGAGAGAGGAAGACAGAAGGAGAGAGAGAGAGAGGGAGGGAGCCAGAGGGAGGGTGAGGGAGGGAGACAGAGAGAGAGAGACAGCGAGGTAGAGGGAGACACAGGGAGACAGAAAGAGGGAGACAGAGAGAGAGAGAGAGAGAGAGAGAGGGAAACAGACATATCGCCTGGGCCTGGTGCAGATGATACGGTTGCTGGTGTGGTTAACGGCTCAGAGGAAAAGTCACTCACTTCTGCCAGATCTCTTTCATATGAAAGAGCACCAAACCATAAGCGCCCCACCTTGCCCCTCCATGCAGACGCCCATGATACTGGCCTGAATAGATTTGTACTGCGCTGGCTAGTTGCTAGTTGTACTGTGACACAACTTCCTGCTGAATCATTTTGTGTTAATCATATTCTTAAAGAGCATTCGTTACAGATTATGTCTTTCTTTCTTCATATAGTTGGTAATACTAAAACTGCAAAACCGAGCAGGAGTATGCTGGCTGTACTGGCCCGGCAACGGAGGCTGGATGCCACTGTTGCGCAATATCGCCGGCTGGTGGAAATGGAGGGGGACGACACGCACTCAAGTGCATCAAATGTAACATCTTCTGCATCCTCCTCCGTGACCCCACGTTCTGCCGGTAAGCGCAGTGCTCCAGCCAACCAGAGCCGTGCTGGAAGACGCCACCGCCGAGCAGCAACGGCTGCACCTCCTCACAGTACTGTAAAGGCTCGCTTGCGCCGTGCACTCCGCAGAGTGTCCAACCTGGAGGCGGAGGTCAAGAAATGGGAAGAGTACAAAAAGGTGATGGAGGGCCTCCGCTTAGATCACGCCATGCTCCGGGAGGAGTACGATGCCCTGGCCCTAAGGCATGATGCCCTGGAGGCCAAAGTGAACAACCTGCATCCGTAGAGTGTCCCTTGCCCCTTTTTTAGAGACTTTTGGGGGGTGGGAATTGGGAGTTGGGTTTTTTGGGGACTTTTGATGGACTATTTGGGGTTAGGGAGGGTCTTGCGGGAGATTATTTTGTTAGGGATATAAAAATATACTTTTTCAAACTTTATCTGAGCATACCTGTTTTTTACTACTTTTGAGCCTGGTGGGTGGTGGTTTTGCAGTAAGTTCGTTTTACTGAACACTGTCATCGTGTTGGTTCACGTGTAATAGGCCAAATGTTTTCCGAAGTAAATGCCTGTCACAGAGTTTGTTAATTCAAGAGCCCTAGGACTTTACTGCTAGTACCACTGTCACTCTCTCGCCTCTCCTAATACTCCATTATACTACCTCCCATCCAAACGCTTATCTTACCTGTAATTTGTGTTTGAGGGCTGGCTCCACCTGGAATTCACAGTGTCCTAAGGCGTTCTGCAGCAGGGCCCCAACTGGAGTTTCCCGGCGTGGATTTTCTGCAAAACAAAAGCAATCAACATTAGAAATGTGGCAGCGGTGCTCACACAACCCAAAAACCTAGAAGCCCCACAGACAGCACCCCTGAGACAGGCAAGCGAGCAATAATAACGCCTAAACGTTCACGTGTAATAGGCCAAATGTTTTCCAAAGTAAATGCCTGTCACAGAGTTTGTTAATTCAAGAGCCCTAGGACTTTACTGCTAGTACCACTGTCACTCTCTCGCCTCTCCTAATACTCCATTATACTACCTCCCAACCAAACGCTTATCTTACCAGTAATTTGTGTTTGAGGGCTGGCTCCACCTGGAATTCACAGTCCTAAAGTCCTAAAGCGTTAGGGGACTCGTCAACGTAAGTTTCTTCATTGTGCAGAATCCAGGCATCAGCATTATGGGTAATGGATAGGGTGAGTCTGGAGGAGGAGGACTCAGGATAGACGACCAGGACTGAGTTCTTGTCAACTAACTGTTGTGAACCTGAGGAATGCTGCGGCATCAAAATCAAGACAGTTCTGTTGATGGGCTTGTTGTTTTATTGGTTGATTACAGTTTTGTTGGGAATGTGATGAAGCACTTGCTAAACAAAGAAAGACAGACACACAGGAATAAAAGTGAATAAGGAGGACTAAATTTACAGTTAATGAATGATTGACTCATTTTCAGAACTCGCTGTCAGGGAAGCAGAACTCGTCCTCATACTCTGCTAAATCATCAGTCGGTTGTACTTCTGGTAACTGAGGAGAACTTTCCTCAGGTAGGTCGGTGTCCTCTTCTTCCTGCGTGGATTCTCGTACTCTGTAATCTGGTGGTATGAAGTGCTGGTTCATCTTTATCAAGGTGAGCCGCTCCACATTTGCGGGCAAGAGGCGGGACCTTTTGGAAGTCACAATGCCACCAGCAGAACTAAAAACACGTTCTGAGGACACGCTTGCGAGTGGGCAAGACAAGTAATTGATAGCCAGGTTGGTGAGCTCTCGCCATATTTTTCTTTTCCCATGCCAATACGCCAATGGGTCCTCAGTAATATTGACCTCTGTTGAGTCATCCAGATAGGCCTGCACCATTGAAAGAATGTCCTCCCGGATTCCTGTACTTTGCACTTCTGTGTCCTTTCTAGGACAAGGAAACCCTAGCTGAGTTAGCCAACCCGCTTCAGACATATCGCCTGGGCCTGGTGCAGATGATACGGTTGCTGGTGTGGTTAACGGCTCAGAGGGAAAGTCACTCACTTCTGCCAGAGGCACAGATGCAGAAGTGCTTTTTTGGGACGCCTGATGGCCTGCTGATTCACTAGTAGTACTGTCTTCTCCTACAGTTTCCTTCCGCTCTCTTTCAAAACGAATGGCTGACTGAGCTAGCCAACCTTTGTACTCTGTAACATTCGATGTTTCAAAAGGAATTATTACTTTGCCAAACAATGGCTTTTTGTAACGTGGATCCAGAATAGTAGCACAAATGTAGTGCTGTTGTTTCTTGATATTTACAAGCTGTTTATTGCTAACTAGGCGTTGTAATAATCTCTGCGCCAACTCATGTGCTTCGTTCTTTCCAACGTCCTTTAATTGTGAAGACACCACCTTGACTTGGTGCTCGAGCTTCAGCAACAATGGGATAGCTTTGCTCAAAGAACAGTCCTCCCTGCTGACGTCACGCGTGAAGACCTCAAAAGGACGAAGCATGTCTGTCAGGCTTTTAACTAGCTGCCATTGCTCCACCGCTAGCATCATTTCTGTCGTATCACCACCCAGGTTGTAGAAATACTCATTGACTACTGGAAACAGCTCATGCAGACGCTCAAGCATGTAGAAGGTTGAGTTCCAACGTGTTGCCACCTCCTGGATAAGTGCTTTCACTGGCATTCTGCTTTCATTTTGCTTGCGCCTCAGCTCCTTCCGGGCCTTAAAAGAATGGTTGAAATGTGTGCATTTTCTTCTGCAGATGGTCAGTGTTTTGTCGACTGCAAGTTATTTTTTCAAGAAATTTTGCACGACAAGGTTCATACAGTGCGCCAAACACGGCACTCTGAAATAGAAACCGTCCTCCATGGCCCTAACTACATTGCTGCCATTATCTGTAGAAACATAACCAACCTTGCAATTTCTTGGGGGAAGCCATTGCGAGACCTTTTTGTTAAAGTCAGCCAAAATGTTGACTGCAGTATGACTTTTCTCCATGCCAAACATGGCTAATGTTGCATGTTTACGAGCACCCTTAAAAATCTCGACCAAGTCACCACCTGCATTTATCTGTTTTGTAACCCCTGAAAAAGAGACCCAGTGTGCAGTGATGCACATGTAATCAAGGGCTTGGCAACTGGTCCACATGTCTGTTGTCAGGTGTATAGTGTGAACAGCACTCTTCTGCAAAGCTGCCCCCACCAACTCAAGCACCTCTTTATGTAGTGCTGGAACAGCAACCCTGGCAAAATAGAACCGGCTAGGAACCTTCCATTTAGGGGCCAATGTTGCCACGAGTTCAAGGAAACCCACACCTTCGACAAACGAAAAAGGGAGAAGGTCCACCGCTAGCATTTTTGCCAGCTTAGTGTTATACAGGCGCACAATTGGGTGGTTGCGTTGAAATTGCACATCTGAGGAGACCATGGCTGTAATGGTGCGCTGGACAAATTTACTGGCTGATGCCTTCTTCGACCCACTTCTGTTCAGTGTTGACATTTTCCGCATTGGTGTGTCTCCCAGACTCTCAGTGTGCCTCCTATGTGTTCCAGAGGGTGTGGTGCTGCCAGGGGTACTGGGTGCAACCGGACACATGTCTGACGCTTCTTCTACCTCCCCGTCATCTTCAGATGAAACACCTAGTATGGGTATATTTTGGCCACTTGCCCTTTGGGATTGCTTTCCCTTGACGTTTGCTAGGTGCGGAAACCATTCGACAGCGTGCTTTCTTTCAAGATGACCTATCTGGCCTCCGGTTCCATAGTTGGTACCAGTCTTACCACGGCTAACTCTAGTCTTACAAATGCAACAAACGGCTATGTTATCATACTTTTCATGGACACTAAAAAAGTTCCAAACTGGGGACTGGAAACTTCTGGTTTTGCCGCACGAGGTGATACTGCCAATGCCAGATGAAGCAGTGGTGGATGAGCCTTGCAGACATCTACTGGGTTGTGCAATTATTGCAGCAACCTTACTTGAGGGAGTCGAGCTGGATGGAGTCCCCCTCTGGGGAGAAAATATGGGAGCTGTAGGTTTTGTTGAACTTGTTGTACTACTTGACTGCGTTGGTGGTGCTACCAGTGGCACGTCGCCAGGGTCACGCTCAGCATGACGTCGGGATAGGGTATAAATGTCTGTCTGCTGCATGGCCGGTGTGGCTGGACTGACATGTGTGATGACTAGGTCATTGCTGTCATCCTGTTCAACAACATCAGAATGCACCACTTCATCAAGTCCGACGTTCGGATCCATAAGTATGAGCTTTCCGGGGCCCTTCCTTTTAACATTTGATACCTTTCGCAGCTCATGGTGTGCCTCCCTCTCAGACGTCGGAGATGGTTGCCAATCTAGATCCAGATCATCATCTGATGGAGCGGGGCTTGAAGTGGAACTTCTACACACCCTCCTTGATCTTTTCCTTGCTGGGGAGCTGGGAGAAAATGAATCATCAGGAGGAGTGGCTTCGTCTTCCTGACATGATACCCCGGCTCCAAAGTCAATTTCCTCCTGTGCCCCTACTTCTGGAAGAACAACCATTGTGGGCACTTGCACCGCTCTATGCACCGCTACATGGGCATCTTCACTGACCTCTACTTGCAACTCTCCATGGACCTCTCCTTCTCGGTCTTCTCCTTCTCGGCCTTCTCCTTCTCGGCCTTCTCCTTCTCGGCCAGCTCCTTCTCGGCCAGCTCCTTCTCGGCCAGCTCCTTCACAGCCAGCTCCTTCTCGGACAGCTCCTTCTCAGACAGCTCCTTCTCGGACAGCTCCTTGCGCATGTACTTCTGCTTGTACTAGTAGCCCATGCAGTTGTTGTTGCGGCTTTGGTTGTTGAATAGTACTTGTGAGATGAGTTACAACCTGTGTTGATGGTGTGCTGCTACTTTCTTGCGATGAACCAACATCACTGGTCGTTGGTGATTCAACAACTAAACAGGCTACCTGTGCAGCATTCATGGTGGGCCTTTGTTTTTTTTGTTGTTTTTCCCCAAAAAAATTAGTGGTTGAGCCACCAGTCTCCTTGGTAAGTGGTGCCACTTGCTTCTTCTTCTCCTTAGTAGAGACATCTTTCTTGCAAGAGGACCTACGGGCACCTCTTTTTGGAGCCATCTTCTTCAGATGTCGGAACAACAGGCCGCAGCAGGACTTCTTCCTGGCACTGATGCTCAACGATGATGCGGAGTTTTGTGCACCTAAAAGCAAACGAAGACAGAGGAACATCAGTAAATATATGTTGCATATGTAGCGCTTCAATAAATAGTTTGCAAGTAGGCATTTATGAATACACACGTGCACACCACACAATATGGAAATTTCAAAATTAGGATTTGCTAAATTTTTGGGAAACAGGAATTTAACATTGATCCAAGAGAGCACACACAGAGAGGGTTGTACTTTCATGTACCCCTGACTCCGCCTGGGCACAATGGGTGCAGGCCTATGTCTCAAAGCTCACTGCCTGCCTTCAAAATGGCCGCTTGACCCCCATCCACATGGCCAGGACCATGCCTCAAAATGGCCACCACCAACATAGCCAGCCCCCAACCCCTACTCCAAAAAGTCAAAAAACACAACACAAATTGAGAATACAGCATAAATTAACCACGGTCTTCTTCCATTCTCCTGAAGATGCCTGGAACTGGGTGGAACAAAACGGAGTGACTTCAGCCCCAAAATCCATGGGGGACTCCCACCAACAATGGAAAAAAGCAGCACACCGTGGACGCTTCATTCTGGCCTGCGGACAGCGCCCCACCAAAGCCCAAGTGGCGCAAGAAAGGGAGCATGCTCTCAAACAGGACGAAAAGCACAGAGCCAGCGCTTCCCCTCTCTGCTCAGACTCATAACGGAGGCCTCCCCGGAACAGGAATACTCCCTATCGGACTCACAGCAGCAGTTGATGCTGTGCGTCGGCCCCGACGTGACCCCGCAGAACTCAGATGAACTTGGTTGACTATCCATGATACTGGGACTAGCGTAATCCATGCTAATGGAACATTATATTCAAGCAGGAGGCAACCACTGGATAAAAGTCTTCATCATCCTCTGATCGGCTGTTCTGTGAACACTCTACCAAGGTGGTCAGGAGACTATGGCGAGACTGAGCGAGTATCTTCATGCCCCACACACGATAAGTGACTGTTACAGACTTATCTTGAGTTTTGTGATTCAATGTTTTCTTTTTCTTCTTAATTTATTATTATGTTTGCATTCAAGTGCATATGGCTGGAATGCAGAATTGTCCTTCAAAGGCTAGTTAACTGTGTGTTGCATGAGGGGAATGCATGTTTACTGTCTTCATGACTTACTGTAGTAAATTCAAGGGAATAATTACCAATTGTTGACTTGGAATGTATTTGGCCTGGCCAGTTGTGTCAAGTCTATTAGTACTTATGCAGACACAAGATAGCCATAGCTCTACTTCAAGAGATTCATTTAACACAACAAACATGGCAGCCACTCAGTAAAAGGTGGAGGGGCACGTTTATAGGCACAATGTATTTAGGCTATGCTATAGGGCCCTGATCTGGGTGGCACCTGGTATTCTACGACAGATAATGCACACACTCATTGACCCTCAGGGCCGTTATGCGATACTAGACCGCTCTTTAGATGGCCGCCCACTATCCCTGGTTTCACTTCACGTACCTAACTAAGGGGAATCCACATTCCTTCAATCATTACTCCCAGGACTCCTCATGGACCCCTTTGGTGCCCACTTATTGAGGGGGAACTACAATGGTGTACCCAACTTGACTCTTGACTGTTCCCACCCTCCCCTCCCCGGAGCTCAGGCTGTTGGGCTTGCACATAATATGTCTACCTGGGCCCCACATATGCAATTGTTTGACAGTTGGCAGGAAACACATCCTACAGACCGGGTACACTCATACTACTCCACTCTCCACAATCTGTACAAGCGAATGGACACCATTTACTGCACGGATACAGCACTGACGCATGTAGCTCATTCTGAGAACTTAGCTCGCACAATATCAGACCATAGCCCCCTTCAACTTGAACTGACTTGGGGTGCATCCAGACCCAGCACACCAACCTGGCATCTTCCTCTGGAGGTACTTCGTGACCCTGTTCTGAGTGTCACCATCTCACCGTCCATAACCTCATACTTCCAGAGTAATGAAGGAACAGCCACACATGCTTGAATTGATTGGGACGCCCTGATGGTTGTCCTGCGTGGGCAGGTCATACAGGCAGTGTACGGGACCCATATGACATTAACTAGGGAAATACAAGGACTAGAGGCTAAACTACAACAGCTGGAACATACTGCCCCTACAGACCCGCACACATACTACAAGCACTCTCCAAACCCAGATTAGCACACAAGGAAGCACTGGATAAACTGTGTGACAGTGGCATCTTAGCGAAGCTAGCCTCCGTAATTCCACTGACCAGGGGTGATATGGCAGTGGTGCTGATGTCGCAACCGGATGACGCCACTGGGACACTCCGAGCACCTATTCCAAGGTGGGCACACAAGTAGAGTGTTAGGTTACACATACGTAGGTGCGGTAGGGAAATATAGTAGTCCCACACTTCCGGCCTGGCCCGATCGCACCTACACATAATGCAGCACTGTAAGACTCCTCTCTCATTCTACTCCTAATGCAGTACCCATCATAGCAGGACTCTGGTGGTTCACACTCAGCACATGCGGCACAATCAGCGGGAACATATTTATGACAATCATAGGACAGGCACGCTAGTTAGGTGGTATTATGTTTAATTTTTATATCATATTTTGATGCATCTTTGTACAACCTCTGTAGTGAATAATGTTGTTATTGTTTATTTGCAATGTCGAGTACAGCAACTCGCCCCCCCCCCACCTAGTCGTCACAATAGTGCAAATTAAGATGTACTACAACAGGTACTTTACTACATCATATTTTCAGCTGTATGTTGTTTTGTGCATAAAACGAATAAAGATCATTGAAAAAAAGTCTAGGAGAGCTCTCCTCATGGGTCCGATACAGACACTTCAAAATCCATTACAAGATCATGATTCTGAGATACATTCTAAAAGAAGTTTATCAGCTGCTAAGGGTGGACCTTAAGGATGTTTACCTCCTTGCACTGATTTCTTTCCTTCATCCCAGATTTTTCAAACTCATATGGTGAGACAGAAAACTCAAGATGATCACCCTAACATTTGGGCTCTTAAGACCTCATGTTTCACTAAGATGATGTGATCAGTTGTAGAGTCCATGCATGTGCACCTAGGTTGGCATATTAAGCTCTTAAGACAATATGTTCCTCATGTCTCCAGATCCATCTGTGCTCCAGGAATGGCTGAAGTTAACAGTCTTCTCCTCCAAGGCTCAGGTTTCATCATCAGCAAACCAGAGTCAGACTTGGTGCCAAAGAGATAAATAGAGTTTCTGGGCTTCACACACAAACTAAGATAAGAGCAATCAAAAATGTTGAGAAGAATGTTAATTCACAAACTCATTTCTCTCATGATGATAGAGAGAAATTGGGGGTAGTTATTTACATATTCAATTCTAGCCATTGTCCCTGCATCCCTTCGTTACAGGGCACTTCAACATTTAAAGTTCTTTCGTATTCAGATCTCAGTGAGTCTAGACAAAAATTTGAGACAGGTGAGCAATTGGGGGTTGGATAATATGTAAGCCTAGAATGGCAGAGCCATATTCAGAGGATTTGCAGACAGCAGGCTTACACTTGAGGCCAGATGCAGTGCTCATTTTAATACAGTGAAGTACTCAGATAAAGAATTCATATTGCCCAAAAAATGTTTAGAGGTTCTGGCAGTCTCTATCATGATAATGTGTCTTACTTGGAACAAGAGAGACTGCTGCATCCAGCCAACCAAGTGCATTATCTCTGTAGGCACATAGATAAACTGATTGGAAAGCACAAGAGCCAGGAAGCTGGTAGAGATAGTCAGGAAATAGCTGCCTGCAACAGAAGTGGTCATCAACAGAAAAATACTTTTGAGACACGTTTATAATGGATATAACCCGTCAACAACAGGAGGCTGGACTAGTATGTCTTTTGGGGACCCTGGACGATTAAGGTCCATGTTTAATGGATATTATTGCCATCAGTCTCATAAAATAGTTTTTGTATTTTTTTATCTGTTTTCAAATTGTAGGTGGGCCTTGAAGTCTAGGCAATGGATACCTTTCTGCAGGATTGGACCAGACCCCATCCTTTCTCCCATTTTGAATGATTCTGAGGGTGGTGGTTCAAAGCAGAACACAAGAAGCAGACTTGGTGTTAATGACACTAATTTGGAGTTGTTTCTGAACTTTCTTGAGATTCTCCAATCCCTCTACCCAGGCTTATTATTCTTATGACACCCCTGATAAAGTCAAACCTAATTTTCAGAATTGTGAGGGATGCTGGCATGCATTGGACCTTTCAGAATGAGGAGCTTTCTAAATCCAGAAGAAATATTTTTGGCCTGATAAATTGGTGTGATAGTGTGCAAAATGAGAATTCTATTGTCTGGGAATGGAGGCGATCAATGCTGTAAATGTCCTCTTCAGGTTAATTCAAGAAGAGTTGACTGAAGAAGTGCTGACTGTGAGAACCCTACATTTTTACTGGTCTGACATTTCTCAGCCTCATCTTCCTATTGCCTATTTGCTGGCTGCACAATATCAGTTTGTTTGCTTACTTCAGCAGATTTCACCCTTCCCTGTCTCCAGAACTGTAAGAAATTTTAACTGTGAAATACGAATATAGTTTTTCATATTCAAAAGAAATTGCAAGCAAATAAAGATTCATCCTGAAAACAACCATTGTTTGTTCATAAAACGTTATTCGGCTATCAAAAGCAGCCATAAAAGTACATTTAAAATAACAGTTAAAATGTTTGATAGAATACATACAATGCTAATTGTAAAATTCATTGGTGCTGTGTAACATAATACTTTTCCTCACATTGATAGATTTCAAAATAAATAAGGCAATGTTATAACATACAGAAGGTTCACTTAGAGTCACCACATATTTCATTGCTACTTTAAGTGACCTAATATTCTGTGTAACAAGCATGGATTTAGGACTAAACCCCTACAATTCTGATAAAATGTACAGAATAATAGAAAGTGCAATGTGCTTTGTTTAATTTGATCATCACAAGGGCAGAGGGCTGTGTCAGGTGGGCAGGACTTCATAGTTGGAAAAGCAACTAGATGATGCACCGGTCCTTAAGTTTTTTGATCCCTCCACCCGGCAGCTCGTGGTCCAAGCCACGGTTTTATCTCGGCTGGACTACGGCAGTGCGCTGCTGTTGGGGATAAACCAGGCTGAGGCATCCAGGCTTCAAAGGGTACAGAATGCTGCGGCGCGGGCCATTGTCGGCCTTCCTAGACATTGTTCTGTGTCCAGCACTATTTCTGCCCTTCATTGGCTGCCGGTCAGGCAAAGAATTAAGTTCAAGTCGCTTTGCCTGGCCTTTAAAATCATGAAGCTTTCTTCGCCGCCTGCACTTGCGAACTTGCTTATCCCCTATATCCCTTTGAGGTCCTTGAGATCGGAGGCTCTTCATCTTGCGGTCTGCCCCCGTTTTAAACTCAGCAGGATGGGTGGCCGCTCCTACCGAGTGCTTGCCGCTGGTCTGTGGAATTCTCTCCCGGTGCACATCCGTGCTCTGAATAATCTTACCGTTTTTAGACGTGCTATTAAAACTTTCCTTATTTTCTGTACTTGGTTAGTCGTCCTCTTCCTTTTCTTCGTGTTATGTTTTAGTACCTGTTCAAGCGCCAGGACGCCCCTTCGCTGGGGCAGCTGTGCGCTTTATAAAAATCAATAACATAACATAACTATGCCACATCTGATTCCTACTAGCACAAACAATGCTGCATATTAGTCATGTATAATAAAAATCTATTTACTCCCTCCTTCCGTGCAAAGACTTGTAGAAAAAGACTATTGATTTATTCCTATCATTTATTGATCGTTGATCCAGTCTGTACTAAAGAAAGGGCTCTTCAATCCTCCTCTTGGTTAGTGATAGTACTTTTGTAGGATCCAACCTGGCGAGGGATAATTATTATACTGTAGCCATGGGATACTTAGTGCACCATTCAAGGTTAAACAATCTAAAATAATTGATCTAGTAAAACCAGTTTCTTCCTTAACCCAAAAGGCACACAGTAGTATGGGTCTGACTAATAAAAGATCCTCTAGAAACTGCAATTCAGTCTCATGGTGTAAAATAGTATTTGATACAGAAGAGGGTAAGCATAGTAGATGTTTTAAAAAACTGTTTTCATCTTTTACAAAAAAAATCTTTTACAAAAAAAAAACTGTTTTCTTCTACTTGCATTTTGAGGAGAATTTAAAAATCCCTTGCAATACCCTTCTCATTTTAGCTCTAGTATTTAAAAAATGTTGGGTCTGTGAGCCATTGCGTGCAAATAAAATGCCCAAATAACAGAACGAATTCACTGAAACAATTGGAGTGTTATCTATAAAAAATGATCTATAGAATGCATGCTTAGGCCCACAGACAAAACGTTTTAGATTTGTTAATCACCATTTTCTTTTGGATCATAAAAACTGAAAAAGCATTCATCGGTCTCTGAAGGCCAACTGGGGTTCGTGCTAATAGTACCACATTGTCCGCATATAACAATACTGGTATTGGGCGACCAGCCGCCCGAGCGTAATCAGCATGAACCGACTGCAGGTAATTGTCTACACACTACACCATTGATAAAAAATTTAAAATAATATTGGAACTAGCACACACCCTTACCGAAAACATTGCCCTACTTTAAATTTGGTCAAGCATTCCCCCTTGGGACCAAACTGGACTTGGCTAGTTAAGTTCTCATAAAGACAGGAAAGAAATCCAATAACTGGCCTAGGTGCCCCCAGGGAGGTCAGTGTTGACCAGAGTAAGTTATGGTATATGAGATCAAAGGTGCTACTTAAATCAGCAAAGCATAAGTAAAGTGTGCCTGCCTTAGCCCTGGTTTATCAATAAGTAGCTCTAGGTTGATATTCCCCAGATGTTTTCTGAACCCAAACTGCACCAGGGATAAAATAGATTGCTCTTGCACCCGTTTCTCTAATCTTATTCACAGGACTCTGCTCATTACTTTCAGAGAGGTGACCAGGAGGGAAATAGGGTGATAGTTTTTTTGGGTCTGTTTAATCCCCTTTTAAGGTCTCGCCTACGCAGCGCGCATGCGCTGCAAAGGCAAAAAGACCTTTTGTGATCACTTGGGCTTTTCAGCCCAAAACATGCACGCGTTCCATTGCCTTAAATGGCAGCGCATGCACGTCTGGAAATTCACTTGCGGGAGCGAGCGCCACCATATGGTAGCAATTCTCGCTCCCACAAGTGAAAATTGCACAGGCCCCCCTTATCCCCCCTGCTGCTGCCCGAGGCGCGGCTCCCCCTGCTGCCGCGCGAGCTTGTGCATGTTTTCCTAGTAATGATCTGTGAAACCGGGATCAATGCTCGGTATGCAGTTCTTTTCTGGCTCGTAACCCGTTTTCAGATGTTTCTGAAGGAGAGGCTCCATTACCGCAAGATTAAAATCCTGCTGCCATAGTCACATGACTTGACGGGAAAATCCTCTAATTGCGGCTAAATAACTTTTGGATTTGGTCTGTGCGGGCATTTTTGGTGTGCTCAAGCCCCGCTGCGAAACACACCTCTGCAGCTGCAATGCCTTCCCTCACACAGTCAATCAGCACCTCCAACCACAGAACTGCAGAGCCGATCCGCAATAGATCTTGCAGGCGTGGGCATGTCCAATGACCAGGTACGGGAACAGAAAGGGGTCACAAACGAGGCCACACTCTATATCGTGGCCCTCACTGAAATATATTCGAGCCCTCTCCATTTAAGCCTTGGTGCGACAAGTCCTCAATAGCGCAGTGACCCAATCAGACCCGGTCTACAGCAGCACACCACTTTTCCTCCACAGCGCTCCCACCGGATCAGGGGGCAGGGCCCCCACCCGGCAGCTTGCTGTGCCAGTCTGGTGCAGGTGATGAGGGGCTCCCCATAGCTGCAGTGTTCGGCGCAGCCCCCGGGGGTTCGTTCTCTCGCGCCGCCTATATGTGTCTGATGGCACAGTCACTTGGAGAGTAGGGAGGGCGCACTCACCCAGTTCACCTGCCCTGCCCCGGCTGCAGCATCACCTTTATCGTAGCCCCAACACGTCTGGCCTCTGACGGCGCTCTGCAACAGGAATCAAGCTGTCCTTCAGTGGATCGCCTCGGTGCAACCGCCCCTCTCTCCCCTTAGGGCAGTGTCACAGCATGTCTTCACAGCACGGTGCACCGCTGTGTCCGCAGGCTGTCTCCGGGCCTCTCAGGTAGTGGTTTACAGGCTTCTCGGGTCACCTCAGCCCACAGTGCCCAGGCGATCGTACCAAGCTCGTCACCTTCAGCCCTCGTGTTCTGGCGCTGAGCAGTGCTCCCGCATCGCAATCAGCTCTCCACGGGATGCTTGCATATAGTGGGGTAGGGTGTAGGCTCGGATGTCCCCACAACACTGCCGATAATTGCCGGAGTGTCTGGTCCGGTCCCAGGGCTTAGCGACAGAACGTCTGCAGATTAGCCACGCCCCCTCCACCACGTGATGGCGCTGTTTAGGTCTAATCCAATGGAATGTTGCATTCTGGGACTTGTAGTTTCTTTTTTCATTGAATTCATGCCCATTTCAGTCCTACCATGCAAATTACTGTTGGATATAAAATCAGGACTGGTTGAAGGCGATTTACAAATTATGGGGCCTACGTGGCAGTAAAGAATTGAAAACGAAACGTGACTCTGAGCAGAGGGTGCCTTCTGAAGGCTGCTCTGCCATATCATTGCACATCTTTGTCTCTCCCTCCTGCATCTCTCCCTCTCTCACTCCTCCCTTGATGTCTCTTTCCCTCGCTCACCACTACCTCACTGTCTCTATCTCTCCCTCTCTCACCCCTACCTCACTGTCTCTTTCTCTCTCTCCCTGTCTCACCCCTACCTCACCGTCTCACTCTCTCATCCCTACCTCACTGTCTCCCACCCCTACCTTAATCTCTCATCCTCCCTCCCCCATGCCTACCTCTCTCTCTTCAAGTTCTCTCCTTCCAGCTACCACTCCATGCCTCCTTCCTTCACCTCTATCCTCTCAGCGCTTCTTCTATCCTATCTCCCTTGGAGCTACCACCCACTTTCCCACATTCATCTTTCTCTTCACCCCCTCTCTTTCTGTGCCCATTTTCCTTTTTCCCTCTTCCTTTTCTCCTTTGCCACAGCCCTCTGGCCTCTCGCTCTGTCGCTCTCCCTCCTTCTCTCCCTCTCTTCCTCCCTCTATGCTCCCTGCCCCCCTCCACCCATTACTGGCTAACTTTGGACTTCACTGCTCCCGGGCAGCAGCCTCCTAGCTTTCAACATAGTCTGGGGTCCTGGGAGAGAGGTTCGGCGGTCGGGGGTAAAGGTCCATAAGTCATGAATATTTTATTCTTTCTAGAAATGGTAAACACGAAGAGAAAAGCAGGAGGGAGTGCATGCTCTTCGAATCGGTACCTGTTTTAGGCTTCTGCTCAACAGACCAGGTTTCCAGACATCACAACATTATGGGGTAATTGGCTAACAATGTAAAACAAGCATTGGCATAGCCAATAGGTCTCGCTTTTGGGACCTTATAAGTAGTTATGCAGCACAATGTCCTTGGTGCAACAACATCAACTGGTGCATGGCTAAACACTTACAACATGCCAAAAGCGAGACCTATTGGCTATGCCAATGCTTGTTTTAAATATGGGTACAATGGTAGATTCGCCCCAGGAAGATGGAATTGTATCATTTGCGGCTGAATTAAATACCCTGGTTAAAATAGCCCCCCATAATTCAGGGGTGGATTTAAAAACATCAGCTTGCACCCCAAATGGGCCAGTTGCGCAACCCCCAGCAGTGGACAGTATAGCCAGATAAACTTAATCCATCAGTTATATTCAGAAGGGGCGCCCACCCGCGCACAACAGCTCACAGTCATGTCCAGTTGCATCCTCACTGCATGATCTACAAATTTCAGAAAAATGGGTCACTCATCTATCACAGGAGGCAAAAGAGCAGAACTCAGGGTTATCATCATTTTTTTTAGAAAGGGTGCATTTACTGTATCCTAGAATAGTTTGAGGTTCCTATTTTCTGCAGCAATTGCCAAGTTTCCCCAAGCTTTAGCTTGAACTCTCTTTTTCCTAGTGTCCAGAACCGATTTATATTTGCCCAGAGGGGACTTAATAGCCAATAAATCCTGTGGGAAATTAGATAAGAAATGTAACTGTAAGGCTTTAGTGCAAGCACTATCAAACCATTCCCTTCTTTCTTTCCCTAATGTATTTGGGTATTGGGTTAAAAGTGATTTAATAGAAGTGATAATATGGCTAAAATTATCTATCATTCTGTTTGAGACAATTTCTTTCTGAAGACAATGGGTTATTTCCCTAAGGTCAATGCCCGTCCACTTGATTCTTACAGCATTTACCCTACTGGAAGTAATACTATTTACTAAATGATATGAAACCTGCCTTTGACCCAAAAAAAAGAAGGGTAGTGTGAGTAAATTATGGTCACTAAAAATTAAAGGCATGATGCTAAGATTATCACACATATCGCTCACTTACGCCTACAAATCCCTCCACAACACCGGTCCCCGATATCTCAACGAAAGCGTCTCCTTCTACCCATCTAAAAGAGGCCTCTGCTCCAGCAACCTTGCACTTGTTGAAACCCCTCCCATCCGCAGGTCTTGAACGGGTAGAAGACCATACAACAACATCGCGGCAAAGACCTGGAACCAACACCCACTCAGCATCAGACGTTTCCCCACTCTGCAAGCATTCAGGAGGAGCCTCAAGACCTGGCTCTTTGGGTGAGATGGAGCTGCACGGTATCTCCCTCTCTCTAGCACCTTGAGACCCTCACGTGTGAGTAGTGCTTCACAAATCCCTGATTTATTGACATCGTTAGCAGAGACAGACACCAATACGTGATCAATAGTAGAGAACAAAATTCTCCCAGTAAAGGTTGAGGCTAGCTCACCATTTATATTACAACCACATCTAAGTAATTGGAGGTCCTATTTAGAAATATTTAAATGTAGTGCTTAATCTTACTCGTTTTGGCAGACATTTTCATTGCCCCCTCCATCCTGTTAAATATGACCACATGCCTAGGTGGTGGATACTGCTCATGCCTGGATATTAAAATCATCTGCCCGTACTAGTACACCATCCATTTGACTTGAAGCTAGAATGGCTTCAAGGCCATGGGCAAGGGCTGTAGCCACACTGCTATTGTGATCAAAATTAACAATTACTAGGTCTCTCCCCTATTTTGTTATTCAGCCACACTAATTGGGAATGGGGGCCCACTGATGAAATCTTCATGACATGTACAACGATTTTCTCAGAGATAAGTATCTGTAGTCTCCCTTTTGCCCGCCAGGCTTGCGATGCTAACCCATCTAAAAAGTGTGAGGAAAACCCTTCAATCTGTACTGAGCTTAAGTACCAGTTTTCTTGTAAAAATATAATATCATAACCAGATACAGTGCTAATCAAATCAACATTTATTATCTTATTCATTAGCCTATTCACATTCCAAGTTGTAAGCTTAAACCGTCCCTCAAGGGGCTGACATACAGGGTCCACATTTGAGGCACAGGTAGATGTGTAACAAGTACTAGGATGTTCATTACAACTTGCCTTAAAAACCTTGGCTACAGCCGACCTACATTCTGGAACCGTCCCAAAAACAAGTATGTGCTCTGTAGGGGGCGGATAGCTTGCCTGAGTGATAAGATCCCATACACAGTCATTCCTAGGGCTCCCGGCATTCTATCTGCCACAACTGAGTCATTCATTATCATCTAGTGTTCTCAGAACCTGGTATCTATTGGGCACTTCAAAATCAGACCAATATGGCAGGTGCAAACTCTGCCTCACTCTTGGTGCCTGAAAGTTCCATGCACCATCAGCATGTGGCCGAGACTCTGTAGATCGCGATAAAAAAATGCAATGGAGTAAACCTTCATCTCAAACTGCAACAGTAGGTGACCCTACATTTATGTGAATTCCTATAGCAATCCTAGGGTCCTGGAAAGTATTCAGTCGCCCACAAAATCTTTCTCTATTTGTCCACTCAACCCCTCTCTCCTTGTGAACAAAATTTGGTGTGTGCTGGCGGGTGAAAATAGGCATTTGGAGCTAAGCCGATGAGCAACCTTGTTCTTCAGGCATTCCATGGTCTCCCTAACCCCTGGCTTCAACGGGGGAAATTAACCAATACAGCCAGGTAAACAACTATCAAAAAAGGTGCAGGAGAGTTTCCGATGTTGCACTGTACATTTAGAATGTAGAATGTTTAGTCAAGTGGAGTTTCCTTTACTGTTACTAGGAGCCGAGAAAGTAACACCAAATAAATTTGCTACCATATTTTTCTCAGTTTGTTCCATTTGTGTGCGGTGAGTTGCACAAAGGCTTATGAGGATAGTCTGAGAGTGTGCCCATTGAATTAGGCAGACCACAATGTGAGCTGGGGTAATTAAAAGCAAAATTGGAGAGTGGTGACATTAAACCTATTTGAGGAGTGTATGACGGTACAACGCATTCTGTGGCAATGCATGCCTTTACCATGCATGCGTTAAAACAACGTTAATGCCCTAACCAGGCATAACCATGCAGTAAACAGTAAAGATATCAACAAATCTAGTGAACACAACATGAATATAACTACAACAACCAGGACTTTAGGTCCTGGTTGTTGTAATTATATTCATAGGGGGTCTCTCAAAGCGGCGTGGCCGATATACTTAAGGACATTCCTTAAAACATTTATGCTAAAAATCTGTGCTTAGTTTAGTTTACCACCCGCCTGGTATTTTGCGGCTTCTGTCATTGCCTCTACATATCTAATACAACAAGTAACATTACACCTACAACATGCCAGGACTATTGGCGTTGCCAAAGGTTGTTAGATGCATAAGATAAATATGCATACATACAACTATGGCTTCGTTGGTATTGATATTAAAAATGTGTTTGCTCTTGCATGATAGGTTGTGGCGTAATGGCTAGAGATGCCAATTTTGGAGGTGAGGAAGACAGTTCTAGACTGGCGTCCCCTCAGCAGCATGTGTTTCTGTGCAAATCACTTAATCTCAGTGGTTACCAGTAATTTAAAAGAAAAATCTAACATGCTATTCACGTGCAGTAACATAGACATCCTTCACAAATTAGTGATCTTAGATCTTGATAGAGAGATGGACAAAAACATACACATTAGGACCAAGGGAGACAAACTGACACATAGAGACCATGAAGCCCTTATGCATTTGATGTGCGATAAGGACATCACAATTAAGGAAGCTGACAAAGGGGGGGACATTGTGGTTATGCGCAGTTCTGACTACGACAAGGAGATCCAGACACAACTTGATGAACAGCAATGTTATGCGCTTCTCCCCAACAATCCGATATGGACTTTGACGGATCACCTTAACAGACATCTAAAACAGTGGCATGGACAGGGGTTACTTGACGAAAATGAGATAACATACATGAGAGTAGACAGACCTAGATACCCCTGTATCTACACACTGCCAAAGATACACAAGGATCTTCCTTTCCCTCCTGGAAAACCCATAATCTCAGGCAACGATGGGCCGACAGAATGAATTTCGGAATACGTAGACACTTTCTTGAAACCCATTGTCAAGACCTTACCATCGTATATCCACAACGCCAAACATGTCCTGGGTATTATGGCTGACCTCAATTGGGATGAGAATATGACTTTGGTTACCCTTGACGTGATTGCCCTTTACACCAGCATTAGAAGAGACATTGGCCTAGCTGCCATTAGAAAAATACTTAACACCAGGTCAGCGAGCGCATGGAACCACACTGAATGCTGATAGAAATGATCTACCTGATTTGGGACTACAATGTGTTTCTTTTCCAAGAAACATGGTACAGACAGAAGCAAGGGGTAGCTATGGGCTCCAGGAGATCAGGATCTGGGGCCCGATGGGATCACAATGGCGTGATTCCATACTATATTGGGGCAGATATATTGACGACTGCCTAATGACCTGGACTCGGTCATCTGACAAATTGACTGAGTTTTTCAATTACCTGAATAGCAATGAATACAACATCAGGTTCACTTTTCAGCATAGCACAAACAGAATTTCCTTTCTTGATGTTGAACTATACATTAGAGACAACAACAACCATAGCAGACACTTTTGTCAAAAACAGCTTGCAACGCTTTACTTCATGCATCCAGTTCTCACCCCACACACCAGATTAAGTCAATTCCATATGGCGAACATGTCAGGGTGAGATGTAATTGCAGTTTTGAACCCACATTTGAGGAATTCAAAAAGGGAGTGTTGGCCCGCTTCCTGAGTAGGGGCTATGATAGGGCAACACTAATGAAAGCAGACCAAAGGATACGCAGGATGTAAAGACAGGATACACTTAGAGAACGCACAGAACCCACACATAGGAGGACAAAGTATGTGTGGTTACTGTGTATAACAACTGGTCAGGTGTCTTGATGCGCAGTCTCAACAGACATTGGCACCTGCTCAAGGCTGACAAATCACTTAGTGACTACATTACTGACAGACCCAATATCACAAACAGACGAGGGATGTCCCTCAGGAATTTGCTGAGCCCTAGTTACCCTAGGACTGAGAGAAAAGAAACCTTGTTAACACAAAAAAAAAAGTTTTTTATGCTTGTGGACATTGCAGCGCCTGCAAATGGGCTTGCAACAAGAGAACAGTGTCTGGGCGACAAGACCTACAATAAAGGATCAAACATCAACTGCATGACGAAGTTCGTTGTTTACATCATTGAGTGCAGATGCAAAAAAAGATATGTCGGCAGCACGATTAGGACATTATGTGAGAGAATGGGAGAACATATGAGAGCAGTAAAGCAAGGGGATATTAGATATCCCATAGCTGCACACATAACACATCGCCGTGCACAGACATCTCATAAACAATACGAATTCTTTGGAATTGGATCCTCAGGCTGCGCGGCACCGAGGTAGGGCTAAATGTAGATTTGAAACTTCATTACTTTCCGGGGAGATGAATGCATAGGGCTGCCACACTCTGTGCTCCGTTAGTGCTTCCCATGTGTAATTTCTCTCCCAAAGATACACAATAGAGAAAGACCATCCTTGACATTCAACTGTATATTTAGAGTAAAGTGTTTGATGTAGTTTTGCCTCGTTTATGCTGTATGTAAATATTCAGTTTGCAATGCGTTGTATGCAACATTCATGTTCCATATTACGCTATATGAATTAATTTACCGTTAGGAGATGGATGAGAAATTACTCTATTCAAGATGAGTCCCGCACACATTTTTGTCAAATAATACTTATCTGATACACTGTCATGCCAGCACGATCTCCACAACACGAGAGCATCAATTGAAAAGTAATATATATAGTTAGAAAATTGGTGTCACACCGCACATCGCGTTTGGACATACTGCCCTGTTAACTGATATGTGCATGACACGAAATCACTGATCACCTTATTATTCTGACTTTCGGTTTTTTAGGTTTCGTATAGCGTTGCAGGGCAACGCCCTGTTCGCCTTGCGAGACATGAAGTATACAGTATAGTGGGGGAACCTCCGCCCACTTTCCGTCCATGTTTCTAATTGGCTTATATCAGAAATGCTGCATCGTGATTTGTTTTCAGCTTGTTTGTCCCTCCTCCTAACAGCCATGTCGTCATTTTTCGCCTTCCATGGCTATCGGCCCTATTACTTTACAAACTCTTTTGTTACTCTGCCCCCCTCCTTCCATCCAGCAGTCTGTAACTTCTCTCCCTACCACCCCTCTCCCCCCCCACTCCCGATCATGCCTTCTTAGACACACACACTTTTGTTTATGATGCAATAGGGCTCGCGTAAGACGAGTCTTATTGCATTTTGAAATGCTTGTTGTACTTTGAAGTCGCAATTACGACACTCTGATTACTTAACGATATCTGCTGGCTGCTAGGTATCTATTTATATCCATTCAGGATGTAATCCGGTGACACTTCAATATGGCCGCCAAATACGAGGGTAGGAAGTCGAACCTCTTGTTTATTTCTACTAACGTTGAGGTTGGACAGTTTGAGTCCTTCCTTTATGCCACTTGTAGTATTCTTGTAGTAAATCTGAATGCTGAGAATTATTCTTTAAATCTTTATTAGTAAGTTAACAAGCTTGCGGGGATGAAAAGGGGGTGACTGCGCAGAGTCACTGTGAGGTCGGACCTTGACATGTCCCTGACGTCACTTAAATACCAATGTAACATTCTACAAATGTCGTATGTGTAGTAACCAATAAGGAGGAGGCGAGTGGAAGAACAACTAGACCTACAACATCTCCCTTTCTTAGGGTGAACAAATTACATCAATTCATAGTCTTTTAGTGCACTGGGAAACTTAGCTATTCTGCCATACCTAGTGCAGGTGCCTTCCCAGTGTCCATGGCAATCTGTGGGAATCTCTGTATAAGTGGAGGACGGGGAAGATGCCTGCACAGGGGTAAGCTGCACTTTCTCATGTTTGACATCAACAGTGTCACCCTCAAAGTTTTCATTTGTGTTGAGAACCGTATTTCTGCAATTCAACCCAGTACGTGTTAAATTCCTCTTCACCTGAGTAGGTATCAAGCCACGAAAATTCATTATCACATTTCGACTTTTAACCCTTCCCAGAGAACCATAAATCAACTTGGTCTCTCTTAAGCTTTATGGCGTCACTTTTATTACGCCACCCAGAATTATGAAGACACGCAGCACTATTGGAAACCTCAATGATTTCTTCAGGGTCACAGTATTTAGACTCTCCTATGAGATGACCTACAGGTTTTTTGACCAAAGCCCATTCTCCCTTACAGAACTCCTTGTTGACAGCCCAATGCACTTTGTCATGATACTGCTTGGACCTTAACTGACAATCTACAATTTTCTTCCTAACTTGCAACTGATCATCATTAATAGTGATTGTGGTTGGCAATATGTTATCGGACACATCAAATTTGGGAACAATCTCTTTGTCACATCTTCTTCCTCTCATTAAAAAGAAAGGGGATAAACCTGTAACACTGTTGGGCGTGGTATTGTATGTGAAACCTTTTTCTTGAATAAAGTCTTCAACTGGTAGATGTAAAGCTAAAGCTAACTGAATTCCATCCTTGAGGAATCGGTTCACTCTTTCAATTTGACCATTAGACTTCGGCGAGTATACCGGAGTTTTCCCCTGGCAAATTCCATGTAAGTTCAAAAAGTCAGTCATTTTTTTTGACGTCAGCTGTTTTCAATTGTCAGATACAATGATGCGTGGATTTCCTTCATTTGATAAGCAGGTACATAGGAAGTTTATAATGGTGTCAGAGTCAATGGTACGTACAAACTTGTGATATATCCATTTGCTATAATAGTCACTTACTGCAATTAAAAATCTAGAATTTTGATCTAACAGCTGAAAAGGACCAGCCATATCAATGGCAATTTTAAACCAAGCTGCGTTTGGAATCGAAACAAGTTGCATCTCTTGCGTTCTGAGTTTCCAGTGTTTATCTGACCTGTTACATATATCACATTTTTTGACATATAAATCAACATCAAAGTCCATACCAGGCCACCAATAGTGTTCTTTTAACTGTCTTTATGTCCTGGTGCACCCAAGATGTGGTCTATCCGCAATAGATATCAAATGACTTCTTATTTTTGAAGGGGGAATAGGTAAATCTCCTCTCATAAGCAAACCTTTGTAACACTTAATTCATCAGAAACATGCAAATATGTACTAAAATCTGCAGATAGATTGCGTATAGGAGGCCATGAAGTGCTCATATACTCTTTAACTTTGTTTAATATTGAATCATTATCTATGGCATCTAATCATTCCTTTTCATTAATTAACATATTAGACTTATTCAAAATATCAATATTTGAAACTACACATTCTGTTTCATCCTCTTTTTGGTTTTCTGAATTTTCAGCTGGTAAGCGGGAAAGAAAATCTGCTCTGACATTGCATTTACCTTCAATGTGGCTTATGGAAAAGTTATACTCCTGCAGTTTAGCAAGTAATCTTACTAACCTAGCTGACGCTTTTCCGGTAGCCTCTACCATACCCATCAAACATGAATGTGAGAGGTTTATGATCTGTAATTAATTCAAACTTTTTGCCCCATAGATACATTTTTAGTTTATCAATGACCCAAACACAAGCAAGGGCTTCCCTTTATATCGTGCTGTAGTTTTTCTCGGTGTCATTCAATCTGCGGGAAATGAAAGCCACTGTGTGGGTATGGTTACCTATTTTTTGCGTGAAAACCGCACCAATTCCCACCGAGCTGGCATCGACTGTAATTATATAAAAACCATTAGTGTCAAAAGGTTTTAAAGTTGGTGCTTCTACTATTGCTTTTTTAATTTCTGTGAAAGCATCATCATGCAGCTCTTCCCATTAAAAACGTTGACCTTTACGCAAAAGTATTCTCAAAGGCTCAACCATCTTAGACTAGTTCTCTATGAACCTAGAATAATACTGGCTGAGACCTAAAAATGATCTCAACAAGTCTTTTTCTTCAGGTTTGGGAGCATCAGTTATGGCTTTCACCAAATTCAATTTAGGTTTAATACCTTCCTGACTAAGCATATGACCTACATACTCTATTTCTGTTTTCAGAAATTCACATTTGTTCTTACAAACGGTCATACCTGCAATTTTCTTAAAACTGAATCTAAAATTGCGTTGTGTTCACTTATAGTATCTGCATGAATTAGAATATCATCCTGGAATATTTGTACTCCAGAGATGCCACTGAACATTTTTTCCATGAGCTTCTGAAATACACTGGCAGAAGATGCCAGGCCAAACGGTAAGCGTACGTACCTGTATGCCCCTAGTGGAGTGATAAACGTGGTCAACTCTTTTGATTCCTCATCCAGTTGGACCTGGTGGTATGCTGACTTGAGATCTATGATTGAAAAATATCTGGAACCAGCGGTATTTGACAAAATGTCTTGAATTTTGGGTAGGGGAAAGTAATCCACCGAAATATTTTTGTTCCACGATCTCAAATCAGCACATAAACGATACTCTCCGCTTTTCTTTTTAATTAAAACAATTCCCGAAATCCATTCAGCTGAATCAGCTGGCTCAATCACCTCCTCTTTGACTAGTTTCTCTGACAAAATCTGCAACTGTTTACAAACATATAGAGGTAAGGGTCTCACCTTGTGCCTAACAGGAATGGCGTTCTTTTTAAGTATGATTTTATGTACAAAACCTTTAACGCATCATATTCTGTCTTCAAACAGTGAATCATACTTACTTAAAATGGAAGATATGTTATCACACATTTTAGGTTCTGAAGGAATAGAAATAACAGATATGAAACCTTCATCTAGAACAATAGGATCTTCTGCCCCAGGTTTTAACATTACTTTCAATTTGGCGAGATCCCTCCAGCCTACTATATCTCTGCCCCATATATTTTTGTATCTATACATCTACCTTTGATATTCAATATGTCTTCAAAATATCCAAACATATTAATTTCGAATTCTCTGAAGGCTTTAGGGTTTACATCTGGCGATAATAAATCCACATTTGGCCAATATTTCTTGTCTGAAATTATGGTTATTGGGGATCCTGAATCCGCCATAATATTAAGTTCAACCTCCCCCACATGAGCAATACCTAAGGGTCCCTTAATTTCATCGTGACAATCTCCTATAGCTAATACTATGTTGGAACACATGTCTTCGTTGAAATCATCAATGCTGTTAATTCTCGTTCTGACCACATGTTTTTGACCAAAATTACCACACACACTTGCAAAGTGCCCTACCTTCTGGCATTTTGTGCATTTCTTTCCAATTGCTGGACAACTCAAAGAATCAGCTTTGTGGTTATGTGAACCACATCTAAAACACACAAATTGAGAATTATTAGTATTGTAATTAGGTATGTACTTATTGCTAGAATTAAACTCTTTTCTTCTTCTGTCTTGGACCAACGAAATATTTGAGTTGGAACTACTGGTTTTTGATAACTCTTTTGAGCCCTCAAGAGAACGCTCTATTCCCTTGGCAGTATCATTTACTTCAGACAGTGTAGGATTTTTACAAGCTAGCAAACGTTCCTGAATCTTGTGCTCAAAACAGTGAAAAACAATATGATCTCGAATGTAAACATCTACCATATCCCCAAAATCACATTTGGTAGCTAACACTCTTAAACTACCTATGTACTCTTCTACGTTTTCTGATTCTGATTGCTTTCTTTTAGAGAACCGATGCCTGCCCACCATAATATTCTCCTCCTCATCGAATTGTTTTTCCAGTCTCTTTACTGCCTCTTGAAATTCATCAAGGGGAATGAATTGTCCCGGACCTGGTTCGAACTCGGCCAAACTGTCGAATATTTCCTGCCCAGCCACACCTAATAACCCAAGCAGAATTGCTCTTTTCCGTTCTGAATCATATTTCTTGCCATTTATAGCGACTAAATAATTTTCAAAGGCTCTAAACCAGTTGCACCATTTCATAACTGG
Organism: Lissotriton helveticus; assembly: GCF_964261635.1. Classification (NCBI taxonomy): domain Eukaryota; kingdom Metazoa; phylum Chordata; class Amphibia; order Caudata; family Salamandridae; genus Lissotriton; species Lissotriton helveticus. The sequence continues at coordinate 90,015,552 of NC_136063.1, forward strand.
TTTACCAGGTTCATTTAGGAAATGTGGTGGCGCGTTAAAATTAGGCTCATTGGCCATGGCCTCCTGTATTTGCAATTGGTCCTTTGACTCTGTCTTAAATAAGTTCTCAATTGTGTAACCACTGCCGCAAATAAATATATACTTTACTATTTCATGCGAAGAACTTGAATTGAATTAAATCAATAAATCATTGACACTCGCCTTGACTATTCGAGTTTTTAAACATTACGTCGTTTTCGGAAATCACTAAAAAAAGAAATAACTTTTCCTTGTAGTTTGCTTCTGTTAGGTCTGCATCTATGAGTAGGCGGCAGTCCGTCAGTGTGAAGAGAAATATGATCCAAAAAGGCATCACATACCTACGTCAACCGCGTCATGACGTAGCGCGTCGTGATGTTTCCCTACACAGCTGAAGGCGCTGAAGGTGACGGCCGCGGTGACGTACTCCAACAGCTGAATTCTGACAGTTGACTGTTGAGCAACTCTCAACGGTACATGTAACGCTCTCCTCACAATTTTCATTCACCCACGCTGAAAAATAGACATTTTGAATTTTTTTTTATGTATCCGTGGAATTCCTTATAATGAAAAGTATGCGTAACTTGCCTGAAAGTTTTCTTGATGTATCCATTTTAACCACCAAAACGGAATACTTCTCCTCTAAAATCTTAACTGCTGACAATCAGGCTAAAGAAATATTTTCCATAGTCCATAATCTGGCCTATGCTGATAGAACTTCTCTCAAACCCCCTCCGTCACAGTCCCTATGTGACTCACTGAATAACTACTTCTTTGACAAAATTGAAAAAATCAAAATCAACATTCCTCCCCCATCTCCCTCCTTCCACAATCCTCCTAGCCCTCCTCCAAAGGCTTGTTTTGACTCATTTCCCCCCTTAACAGAAGAATCTTTTCTCTCTCTTCTTTCTTTGGTTAAATCAGGTTCCCCTTTAGATCCTTGTCCTGCTCACATCCTCAGGCTCATTTTCACAACTTGTGTGCTACCCCCACTTTCCTTCCTCAACTGTTCCCTATCTCAGGGCGTTGTTCCTCCGATTCTTAAAACAGCCATTATTCTTCCCATCTTGAAAAAACCTGGTGCCGACCCCTCTGCCCCTGCCAACTTTCGACCTATTTCCTTACTTCCCTTCTTAGGGAAAGTATTCGAACGGCATGTAACTCGAGCCCTTACTTCATTTGTGGAAGAAAACCAGGTTTTAGCCCCCCGTCAGGCCGGATTCCGTCCCGCTCACTCCACCGAATCTGTGGCGCTTTCCGTGCTTGACAACCTTAGAGAAGGTATGGATACCAACCATCCCCAGGCCTTGGTCCTCCTCGACCTGTCTGCCGCCTTCGACACGGTGGACCACTCCATCTTACTCTCCCGTGTCTGGGCGGCTGGGGTCGGTGGAGTAGCCTTGGTCCTCCTTCCTAAGGGACCGCACCCAAGCAGTGCGGCTGGGCGAGTTCTCGGCTGAGCCGCGCAAGGTTCCATGCGGGATTCCCCAGGGCTCCTCTCTTTCTCCTTTACTCTTTAATCTTTACATCGCCCCTCTTATTTTTGCCCTGCAACAAATGGAGGTCTCCGTATTTAATTATGCGGATGACCTCCAGCTCATTTTTTATCTTTCTACATTCCAAGACTCTATATCCAATTTCCAGACCATTATGATTTTCATCCGGGACTGGATGAGCCACAACCACCTGAAACTTAACCCGGATAAAACCGAACTGGTTTTGACAGGTGGTTGTGCCAGTCCCTGGTCCTCTCTTTTTTGGCCCCTTTCCCTGGGTTCCCCTCCTTCTCCCTCCCCTTCCGTGAAAGCGCTTGGTTTCAAGATTAACGATCAACTCACTCTGCACTCCCAGGTGAGCTCGGTGGTGTCCTCTTCTTTCCTTTCCCTCCGCACTATCCGTAAGGTATCCCGTTTCTTTTCCTTCTCCGCTCTAAAACTTATTGTACTGGCTATGGTCGTTTCTAAATTAGACTATGGCAATGCCTTATACTGCGGTATGCCTGCCTACAGTGTTCGACGGCTCCAACTGGTCCAGAACCAGGCCGCTCGACTAGTCTATAAGTTGGCCAAGTCACACCATGTTACTCCACTCCTGAAATCCCTGCATTGGCTCCCTATCCGCGAACGCTCATTGTTCAAGATGGGTTGTATTACCTTTCAGGCTCACTCAGGATTCGCCCCGGCCTTTATCTCGTCTGAGATAAAGCTCTATACCCCGGCCAGAGAACTACGATCATCTTCTCAACATCTGCTGGCTGTCCCCCGGTTTCGTCGGAAAAAATGGGGTGGTTCCAAATTCTCCACCATCGCTCCTATTTTCTGGAATTCACTCCCCCCTCAATTTAGGTCCCTCACGCAATATCCTCTGTTCCGTAAAGCGTTAAAAACTTTTCTTTTTTCACAAGCCTTTCCCCAATGAGTTACCCTCTGTTTCTCGGCTCCCTTTCCTGCTAATTGAGGCTTAAGTGAACCCTAGCGCCATGAAACCGTCGGGTGTACGTGCGCTTTAGAAGTGATTTAAACTTAAACTTAAACCTATCTCAATCATTACGATAATATCTTCCTTGTCATTTTCTTCACGCCGAACACCTGTGAGAAGAAATGCCACTGTCAAAATAACAGGAGCTCCGAAAATTGAAAACGAAAATTAATGATAAGAATAATATCTTTATTTTAAAAATGAAATGAGACACTTGCCTTGAAGTTAAGGTTAAGCTGCTCGAATTTATTTTCCTCCACAAGCTCGTCTCGAAAACTTCTTCATCCCGAACTCGTCGCCATTTGTAGTATTCTTGTAGTAAATCAAGAAGACTGAATTCTGAGAATTATTCCTTATATCTTTATTAGTAAGTTAACGCGATTGCGGGGATGAAAAGGGGGTGACTGCGCAGAGTCACTGTGAGGTCGGACCTTGACATGTCTCTGACGTCACCTAAATACCAATGTAACATTCTACAAATGACGTATGTGTAGTAACCAATAAGGAGGAGAGGAGTGGAAGAACAACTAGACCTACAAAACCGCTGGACATGATTTTAAAGCCAGAATATCAAGGCTTGCAGAGTCAATCTCGCTCGTGTTCCGTACTCGGATTTACACGAGGAGCGACGTCCCCAGACCAGTCACCAGGCATCACGGTAAGGAGGGGACTGTGTAATGGCATTATTTACACTCAAATCGCACTTGGAAACAATAGGGGGGTTGATTTTAGTGTGATCATATGCTGGCAAAGAAAATGTTCCATTCGGACTGAGAGATGTGAATCGGGACTCTTCAGATATTTTCCTATATACCGCTCGCTATGAGATATCTTTAGATTAGGGGCCTTGAGTTACTAATATGGAGCCTGAGCCTCTGATTAATACTTAGGGCTCATTTGGTAGATAAATACTCTATCCCTAAAGTTAACGGCAAGCATTGCAACTTTTGTAGATTTTGGTATGTTCTAAAAACCGGGTTACTGTGAGAAACTAGAGGATATTTTGTGAATATAACTGACCTTTACAGGACACGGTTTGAGATATCTCTGGCATTATTTTGTTTTAGAATCTGAGACTGTGTGACACACTACGACCTTTTGAATCTATGCACTGTTGTAGTGGACGTCGCAAGAAACAGAACCCCTTTGTGAGTTGGAATTATCACCACAAAATAAGTAGGTGATAAGATTTATTTTACATTTTCTGACAGTAGTCAGGATGTTGACTAGACTGGCGTAGCTAGGGGGGGGGGCGAGGGGGGCGGACCTCCCCAGGCGGCACTACTTAGTGGGCGGCGGCCGCGATCACTGGTGCGTTGTCAACTTGTCACGCATATTCTGTGTATTGGCTGTCACAGCAAGCGCTGATTACAACTTTGAGTCTGTTGCTTGCCCGTGACTCGTTTGCGGTTGCGCAGGCTGCTCCAGCAGGCTTGAGGCGCCCAGCTGAAGTAAAGCTGATAGCAGCGGGCAGCCTCACTCAACTGTTACAATATTTTATTAATGGTGATCCAATCCCGCGGATCATAGCAGCCTGACGTCGACGTAGGGACGGCACATCCTGCTCCTGGAGCGCGAGGAGTTTAAAGGAGCCAATAAAGACGGCCGGCTACTTTATCCTGGCCGGAGGGAGCGAACCATAATATTGTGACCGAAGCGCACATGCAGGCATGTACATGTATAAGGGAAAGGAGGGGGAGGATATTTGTGTGTGTGTTGGATAGACTAGACGGGGATGGATTGACTAACATGTATTTTCCTCAGTCCCTGCAGTGTGCAACACTGCGTCCATAATTGGGATTTTTTGTAAAATAAACTGCACGAGCACCACCACGCCCCAGTTAAAAGGATCAGCTCTCATATTGCTTAAACTTCAGAGCATTTGGGGTAATGCTATAGAAATAGGTTCTATTGCTGGTAAGTGAAAGATAGAAACTAGCATTTTCAAACGTTTAAAGTATGTAGTTTTGATGGACAACATTAAATGGGGTTCCTAAGAGGGAAGATCGTTAACGCATTCTGACCCATCAGGAGTCACGAGTCCCAAAAGATTCTTAGACTCGTCCCCGAGGTCATTTCCTTCTGCCTGTCTGCCTGACTCTGTTCAAGCGGAGGGAACGTAAATCGTCACACAGAGCATTCTACACGTCAAGCGTCAAGTAATTCAATACTCCGTGTAACTGACAGCTGACGTCACAGCAGGCTAACTTCGGGATATGGAACATACTTGTGTGAGTGAAGCTTCATACAAAGACAGATAATATTTTGGGTATATACAATGTGATGTTTATCTTTCATGCTCTTTCCAGTTATGTAGCTTTTATTTATTAGGTTTCTCATCTGCTCAAGCAGCTTTGTGCATGCAATGCAGCCATGTGCGTAATTCATTATTGTTTAATTATTTAAGAATAAACTTGATATCTCATCAGGAGGCGCAGCTGCATCATTGGACGATATAAGATTAAATAGAGCTGTATTAATGAAGAGAAAGTGACCTAGGTCTCTGGGGCATACAAAGATAGTGGTCATGACAGTTTCCCAAAGATGAAGAACGACAAACAATTATATTTCTCACTAGAGGTGTGTAGTAAAATGCTCCAAATAAACGTAGGTTCAAATAAGAAAGGATTTATTTGCAATGAAGAACAGCTTAATGGATGAGCCAATAGATTAACAAGGAGAGCCGATCGAGAGGTGAGCCAATGGTTCAGCTCTGATCTTAGAGCCTGTACACTAGCCGGGTCGTGATCAGCCTTCTGCTCTTCAAATAATTGAAGTACATGGTTTAGAGTCCTTGGATCAATAGGTTTGAGCAGGCTCACCACTCACTACGATCACAAATGAATGGAGAGCTTTATTTTTATGCTAGGACAGAGGCATTGGAGGGATGAAATAGGGCATGAATGAGTTTAATAATTAGAACCAGAACTGTGGCTAAGTACACCTACAACTCACTACCTTCTGTTCCCATTTGATAATACAAGTTATTGCCATAGTGTAGCATGTAACTGCAGTGGCTGTATTTTCTTGCTCATGCTACGCTGCCTACGGGAAGTTCCCATCTTTGACGCACTTGAGGCCCTCTTTCACATCTTGGCTCCCAAGGCGAGATAGTGTTGATTAGCTTGCTCGGCTGCAAACGTTTATACCGTTATTGCAACTGAAGATAATCTTCTTCCTTTCTCAGGATCCCGGACCCACAGACCTCACTGGAGGCCTGCATACTAAATTCCATATATTTGGGCCTATGCTTTGCTTATGGAGTTCACTCGCATATGGTTTGCTGGAAGACGCCTGGTTGACCTAAACTGAGATTTTAATAAACCCTTTCAGACTTCGACTGGCCTGTGCACAGATTTATTTCACACACTGCAGACAAATAAAGCAGAATTACTTACATGTTGATACTTTAGACCTGATTGTGAGAAACCTATGTTGCAAAGCAATATCCATCCATGCTTCATATGTAACCCAGACCTAGTGACAAAGCTACAAAGGAGAGCCTTATGATCATAAAAATGAGCCACACAAATCCATACAAATCAGTGTATGTGTGCACTGCCAGCTATTAGCAGCAATACTACGTGTCTCTCGGAGACTCGGACATCTTTCAAGTGCTCACCACCCTTTTTTCTCAAGCACCCCCCCCCCCACAAGGGGCGGCAATCTGAGGGATAGCCCCGGGCGCCACAAGCTCTAGCTACGCCCCTGGACTAGAGAAATGTTATACTCACTAGTGGGCCTTTCACTTATGTTTTTATACAGGGATATACATTAAGAGAACATAGGAATTTATCGGGCTCTCCCGTAACCACCTTTGGGCTATGTAGGGTGGAACACTACCCTCAAGCCACCACTGGTATCCTCACCTAAAAAATCGTTATTCACATTTGCTAGACTTGTCGATTTCTTACACACTTTTGGATGAGGTTGTTTTTTTTAACAGATTTGTCTTTTTCACATTTTCTGTTGCGCTTTTCACTCCATCTTTACTTTTGGTAAGTTGGATATAAATTTGGATCCTTTGCTACAAAGGGGACATTTCATAAAAAATTCTTGTTTCAATACCTTGTGCATGTCAGAAGAGATTTACCGAGAGTTCTTTTTTTCACCTATTACTGGGTGAGATTATAGAAACGTTATGTATGCATAATAGTGTATCAGGTGATACATCGCTTATGCCATTTGTTTCCGTGCAGCCTTGATAAAGTCGCGGGACAATTTCCTTTGTAAGATCCAAGGAATAAAGGAAAAGAACAATAATTTACTTTCCTGTGTTGAATTTTATGCTCACACTCCGCACTTTGATAATTATTGTGACATTATTTTTGTGTGCTGAGGAATTTCATTTGCACTTAATCTCTGTGCCTACCAACAAATAAACATATATGTCCTTATTGGTGCTCATGTAAAGCACTTCCAGTTTTGCAATATGGAACTGCAAAAAAATAAAAGTTACATCAAAAGCAGTGAACTGCTGCAGATTTAATATTTCGTTTTTCATCCTGAGAGTGAGGGCACAAATGGAAAGCACGATTGAGCCCCACCTCAGCACATTGCTTTTAACCTTTTCCGTGCTGATGACGGAACCGCTCCGTCAGCAGCCGCGGTGGCGCAGTGCTGATGACAGAGCGGTTCCGTCATGGCCCGCCCGATGCGCCTGCGCGGTGCTGATTTTGCGCCTGCGCGGCGCGTTCTATTAAGCGGGCGGGGCCATGACGGAACCGCTCCGTCATGAGCACAGCTCAACCGCAGCTGGTGACGGAGCGGTTCCGTCACCAGCATGTGCGTGCCGCGCGTCCCCCCCGCCCCTTAGCGCTGCGGCGGAATAGCCGCCGCAGCGAAGGTGTTAAAAAGTGCCTGTGCTGAGCACTGCAAGGACCCAGTCCACTTCAAGCCCTGGCAACACTCAAAAAAAGAGTTGCAGCTTAAATAAGGGAGAGAAGCGTTTTTTCTGAGGGCCTTGACAACTAAAAAGAGCCTGCCAGACATAAAATATTTTGAAAAATACGATTGTGATGTGTATTACTTTGATCTGGGACGTGACTGATGCCCAACTAGTGAGAGTGTGGGGTTACAACTCACAGAGTTATCTTCACAGGACAATCCATTTGTAACTGATGGCACATGGCCTAAAGTTAGGTCTCTTTATCTATGTTCTGAGCAAACCCGGGTAACTTTGAAATTTAAAATAAATGTTTCTTTTTTTTAACTAATATAAGCACATTGTCGCATCAGTCATTTGTAAATCCTTTTAATTCGGATGAAGGTATATCAGTTTGTGTACTACCTTCGGGTTCTTGAAAATGATGCCCTTTGGAAAATGTTGTCACCGCCTTCACCCTCAGCTTCCTGCACCCTCCCAATGAGTTTCCCCCCGTTGCAACCTGTATGCGAATGCTTTGAAAAAATTAACCCTTATGAAGAAAGGGGTTCAGAAGAGTAGATTATTAGAAGGGTTTCATCAGTGAATGTGTAGAGGGAGCACTGCGAAGTGTGCACATGCACTCCTTTCGCTTGCAACTCTGTTGGCAACCTGTCTATTCATTCTTTTGATGTGTTTTCAAGAAGTCAGTGAGTAAACAAAATATACAACATCAGACATTACACATTTGTGATCACTCTTTTATTTTGGAAAACCCTGCGTTATACTGCTAAGCTCCATACAATGTCACTAAAAACACACTTCAGAGGGCGATCTGGAAACCATTTGGCGACTAACAGATGGAATGCCATTTGTCGCTGTTGGGGGCATGACCAGGATGCTGGTGACTCAAAAGAATGTTCCATGAAGGATGTTGGTCCCTCTGAATGTACCCTAAGGGATGGTATCCGCTAAGAAGTAGGTACCACGCGTCTGCTTCATCTGTGGAGAGCCATCTTAGATGTTCCCAAGGGAGAGCGCTGACACGCTCCTCTGAAAATGAAGATGTTGTACATGTTTCTAAGGCTGCCCTCAGCCATAACCATCTAGGGTTTTGCCTGTCCGGCAGCAGGGACACCTGGCAGGGGCGACTGTCTAAAGCGGACTCGCATGTCTGCTCTAGAACGGCACTGCTGCCTCGCCGCATGTATCGCTGCTGGTCATCCCTTTATAAAGAGCTCCAGACTAGAGCCCACGGTCCCTTCATTTCAGGGCACTTTTCTTGTTACTGGGCTGCGCACACTCTTCCCTGGTGGCGCACTTTGAGTCTTTCCTTACCTGTTACTTCACTTCCGTCTTTTGTGCTGCTGTCTAAAGCAGCGCTCTGAAGAGGGCACCACTGAGGTAAAGCACTAAATCCAGCTTGGTGCCTCTCCAATCATGCCTTGTAAGTAAACATCACACAAAATCCCATTTCACAGTTTAACTGCGTTCTTATGAAATAATCTCCTAGATAGCTGATTTGAAGTGCATGTAATTTCCTGACTCCCTTACCCTGGCTCAAGCTGTTTGCAGTGACAGTGTGAGATTATCAGGCCCATTGTGTGAAGCCAGATCACAGGCTATTCAGTTGCAAGTGGGGGAATCAGATGGTCCATTCAGGCCCACCGCATCCTTCTACTGTGTGACTGTCTGGAAGGAATTCACATAGTATGACTGTCAGTTATACCCAGTCATGTAATCAAAGACAGACTACAGTCACCAAGGGGCTATGAGCTTAAAAATCCAAACTTTCTAAAAGTGGCATTTTCAAATTTGTAATGAAAAATCTAACTTTACCATCAAACAGGGTTTATGATTATGATTTCAGACTCTAAACAGGACATAGCTATCTCCTCCCAATTGGATATGACAGCTTATTAAATGTAATAAGGAATCCCCAACATTATCCTATGGGACAGGTAGGCCTCAAAAAAGCAAATGTAGGTATTTTTCACTACCAGAACATTCAAACCATAAAAATACATGTCCAACATTTTAACTACACAACAACCTGCTCCTTGGCTACCTAGGGATTACCTTTGGGATTGCTGATCTATATCTATAAAAACAAATGTATGTCTGTCTGTCTGTTTGTCCTTTATGCATTACTACACCATTCATCCGATCGTCATGAAACTTTGGGAAGTTGTTGAGTACACTCCCGCAAAGGTTTCTGGCATAACATTTTTTTTTATTTCGCCCCCCCCGGGCCCTCATAATCTTTCAAATACTGAATTTTTCCATTTACGGAATACCAGGCGAAGCGACAACGTATAAGTCCATCGATACTGTGATGAATCAAGACGAAGTTGTCAATTACCCAACGGAATTCTTGAATTCACTGGATTTGCCAGGTATGCCACCGCACATATTAACATTGAAAATTGGCGTGCCGATCATTCTTACCCGAATCATCAATCCACCACGACTTTGCAACAGTACAAGACTTTCTGTGAAAAAGATGATGAACAATGTCATCAAAGCTACAATTTTGAATGGGATATTCAAGGGGGAAGATGTACTGTTGCTACGTATTCCAATGATCCCAACAGATATGCCTTTTGAATTAAAACGTTTACAGTTTCCGTTGTGACTCGCTTTTGCAATGACCATCAACAAAGCACAAGGACAATCGCTGCAAGTGTGTGGACTAGATTCAGGGAATCTATGCTTCTCACATAGACAACTGTATGTGGCCAGCTCACGCGTCGGAAAACCTTCTGATTTATTCGTGTACGCACCAGACGGAAAACCAAAAAATATTGTGTATCCACAAGCACTCGAATAAATAAATAGAATTTAAAACAACACTTTGAAATGTTTTCCATATTAAAATGAATAAGTTTCAATAAAAATGACACAATGTAAATTGAATGTTATCATAACGAGTTTCCTTGAATTTCCTTTCTTCTGAGATTGCAACAATGCGTGACGGGTAAGCTAGTATTTAATAAACACGCATGAAATCGGTCTTGCCTTTGGGACCTTATAAGTATTTAGTGATGCAGCATGTTATTCCACATTAGTGTAAGGTAGATCTCACTAGGCTTTAAATGTATTGCTGTTCAGTGCTAGGTCAAATAATCAGATGCAGCCCCCTCTAAAAATTCTACACTAAGCAGTAGTTTTGGTGGATAATATAAAGTAAAATTGTACCCCCACGGAGAGAGTAAATAAAGTGTGGAGGAGCTATTGCCTTCCTTAAGAAGAGCCAGCTTTGAAGGGGCACTTTTTGAATGTTAGAAAATAATGGAAACTGAAACTGAACTCATCAAACAAGCAGCATTCTGAATGGTTATTGTTGATGATCGTGAGAGAAGCGGCCGATGCTCTTACTTCCCTGTGGAGAAATCCAGCAGCCCAAATTGAATACTTCTACAGGTTGTGTGCAGGCCACCTTGCTTGTGTGCCCCAGTACCAATCTCCATGCATTTACTGAAAGCCTCCCCCTCAAGAAGAGATCTGGGGGCAGGGCTTGGACAAAGTTCTGCAGCCACCGAGAACATGCCAAAAGCTAACTTGTTAGCTCTGATAACAGTGGTGTCTGTAATGCTTCGCACGCACAGCTCCTCCAGCCCTACCCTACCAAATAAAAGCATACTTTGTATTTAGTGAAGTTGACAACCAACAAGCAGCCAGCTCTGAAGGCCGCTGCACCATGATGGCAATTTAACAAATTGCTTTGGCCCGTAATATGAAGGGAAAGGCTATAAATGTACCAATGTGCAATGATCGCAAATTTCAGGCTTTGTCGCATTTTCTTAATGGCAACACCATCCATTTCTTAGTTGTGATTCATTAAAGCATTGTAGATGACACATATGTTCTCTATTCCAACGACTAGGGCTGGGGCTAGGGTTTCTATTGGACGTAGGGCTTAGGGTTTCATGCCTTATTGGGTGCTGGGACTAGGGCTAGTCTCCTATTGGTCCTAGGGTGTAGGGCTAGTGTTGTGATAGGTTAGGGTTAGGGCTAGGGTTCCCATTGGCCGAAGGGGTCACCTGTCATGTGCCTAAATGAAGCTTCAGGACGCTTGAGAATGTTTGTCTGGTGCAATAGGGATAAACACAAGGAAAGCAGGGTGCTTAGCAGCTAAGAACCGAATGAAGGTTTGTGTACAGAGACTTTCAGCAGCTTTCTTTGTTTAAGAGGCCTCATTGCGAAAAAATATAAACGCTGTTAAACACCCAGAGAGAATGTGTGCTTGTAAAGGTAACTGTTAAAAAGGTCTATAAAACATTTTGAATACATTGATAAAGCTCTGTTTCCCACCCTAGCCTCAATGTAAGAATATGTGGAGTAAGGTTCAGAACTGCCGACTTTCGAGCTAGGGAACCAGGTTTGAGTCTCTGCTTAACATCCTTAGATTATGGGCAAATTACCTAATCTCCCATGCCTACCAAAAAGTAATGTGTAATCATGTAAAGCACTCCAATACCTTCGGTTGAGTTTGCGATATGAAGAAAAAAATATATATTTCCACGACATGTAAAAATATGACATTCTCACCAGGTGGGGCATTGCTTGCAATACGAGAAGGAAGGGTGTGATGGCCAACCAAAACCATCACTTAGTAAAATCACCTTGGCTGAATCAAGCACCCACAGGAGGGACAATTGAAAGCAATGGGCCAATAGAAAGCCAGCATTTCCAAATAACACAACCAGGGCGGGACTGGGAAAAGCAACCAGTCCTAGCAGATCACTGAACTGGCCCATAGTGCCAAAACTGGCCCCCACAAGCACAAAACCAGCTCCCACCTCTCTGGCCCAGTGGGGAAATGCCTATCACCATCCGGCCCTGGACACAAAAAAGAACCAATGTCAATACAAGGGCATGCTTACATCCTATGGGGGACTGAATACAATATTTCTTGCTGGCATCACAAGCGCTGCCAAGCTCTACCTAAAAATGACAAAATAATAAAGTATTAGAAAATGTACAGCATTACGCTGCAGCCCTTTTTACTGCATAATTTTGTCAGCACTGCAACATAATGTTGTCCTCTATTTCTGCTTAATCCCAGTGGACCAAAAGCAGGCCGTACATGTTAAAGGTGATTGTGCATGAAGCAGAGAGACTGAGAAGTTTGCAAACTTAGTTTGAGGTGCATGCAAATCCTTCATTGGCGATCCCTGGTGAGTTGCAAGAACTACAACTGAAACCAGGCCAATTGGAGGTACCAATGGATGAGGTGGACTTGCCTCAAGGGTCTTGTGACCATAGTAACAGAGTCACTGTTGCTCTTGGTGTGCTGGTTCGTAGTCCTGCCCACAAGAATGGAGGTGAACTTTAGTATGGATTATGGTGGACAAGCTTTCATGGTTAACCTCCACTTGCCAACTCTAGGGTCCATCTGCTGGTGCTAAGACACCAGTGCTTCTAAGTCCTAGCTGGGCCTTCTACGGTCTAGCATGGGAATGTGCTCCCTCAGGAGAGTAGTCTGGTTATGAAGGCTGCAGCTGATTCCCCCAGTTCCAAATTTGACATTCCTGACCACAGTGCCACATACTCTCCCTTACTGAACACCATACTGTCCCACTGAGAGAAACACTCACTGCCTTTGATACAGGCACATTGTGTTCCCTATAACCACCTGGATGTGACTGAATTCAAATTATGCTCTAGACAAGAGTAATATGCTACCTGAAAAAAAAGGAAATAACCTCCTGGAAAAAGCAAACACTCATATGAAATGCAATATTAAGTAAAGCATGTGAAAACTAAACAGGAACAACATGGCTACCTTAACGCTTTTACACTTATTATTCAGAAATCCATGACTTCCCCTCCCAGGAAAAAACCTCGGACCTGGGGATCTGGGTTCGAGTCTCGGTAACGACGCCAAAACCTCCTGTGATTCTGGGCAAATCACTTCATCTTCCCGTGCCTAAAATGAATGTGTGTCTGTCCTCATGTAACGTAACTGGTGCTATGTAAAGCGCTCTGATACCTGATTCGGTTCGGGTCTAGTTCGCGCTATATAAAACTCTGCAAAAAAAACCCCAAAAAACCACTTCACTGGCAAACTCTGTAAAGTGCCGTTAATGTGTTTGGGTGTGAATACAACCAATCTGGTCTGTTTTTGACCCCTCTGTCTTGCTTTATTTAGTTATTTTTCTATTTTGCAAAAATAATTCTCTCTATCCTGGGACTGCACAATGAAATAGAAAAATGTTAATTCTTTTTTTGATCCATTTCACAGGGAAATGGAGGATGGAAAGGGGAGGGAAGAGAGGGCAAGAAGTCACTGATTACAGCACGTGAGAAGGCACGACACAGAGACAGAAAGAGAGGGAATAAGAGGAAGAGGATGAAATAGAGAAAGGGAGTACAGTGGCAGAGCAGGGGAAGTGAACAGCACCCATTTCTTAGAAAACTGAGTAACAGATACGGAACTGGTGAAAAACGCAGTTATTATTAGGCCAGGCAGTAGTTACCACAGTTACCACAGTCTTGGATACGTTGCGAGACTGTGCTGACAGACACTCCCCACAGGCTCTGGTGCTCCTGGACCTATCTGCCGCATTTGACACGGTCGACCACAACATCTTGGTCGACCGTGTCAAACAGGCCGGCATCCGGGACCTGGCGGCCTGCTGGCTGAGGTCCTTTTTGGAAAATCGCACTCAAACATTACGTCTAGGAGATCTAGTAGGTACCAAACAACCCATCACCTGCGGAGTGCCACAGGGCTCTTCCCTGTCACCCCACCTATTTCATTTATACATACTCCCTCCGATCCAGACTCTTAGAGACGAACAGGTGAGAGTTTTCAACTATGCCGATGATTTACAACTGCTTTTCACCATCGACAACACTGAAAACTCCATACTGCATTTTCAGTCCACCATGAGATTCATTAAATCATGGATGGACCAAAACCAGCTTAAACTGAACCCAGGAAAAACCGAGTTAGTTCTGACCGGGGACAGTGCCAAGTACTGGGGCCCTCACTACTGGCCTTCTGAACTGGGCCAAGCTCCGACACCCTCCTTGTCGGCTAAAACACTTGGAGTCACCGTGGACTGTGATCTTTCACTGAAAGCACACGTAGGTCAGGTGGTCTCCAAGTGCTTCTTCCAGTTAAAAAAAATCCGGAAGGTTCGTCGTCTACTTACGCCCGAGGCAATCACTCAGGTTGTGATTTCCACTGTCCTGTCCCATCTGGACTACGCGAACGCCATCTATCTAGGTCTTCCCAACTACCTATCTAAACGCCTCCAGATGGTACAGAACCACGCTGCGAGGCTAATCCTGAATCAACCGAGGCGACAGGCAGCCACTCCCCTACTCAGGGAACTGCATTGGCTTCCAGTCACCCAGCGCTGCGCCTTTAAAACTGGATGTATAATATTCAAATCCCTTTACTGCAAAAGCCCAAAATTAATTAATCAACTAATTACCAGATACATTCCTTCCCGAAACCTACGATCACTCCATCAGAGCCTCCTGCAGACGCCTTCTTTCAAACTTAAGCGCGCCGGAGGCCGTAGGTTCGCTACACTTGGCCCCTGCCTATGGAACACCTTTCCTCTGGAGATCCGGAACTGTCAGGACCTCCTCTCTTTCCGGAAAGCCTTGAAGACCTGGCTTTTCAGACAAGCACTTCAATAACTCCTCACCCTTCATCCACGTTTATGCTACTGTTGATTTCAGCGCCAGGAAACCAATCGGTGACAGTGCGCTTAACAAATATTTTAATAACATAACATAACATAACAAAAATTAGCCTAATGCAACTTTGCATATTGCAGTCTATCGTGGGAAAATAATGCTGTGTTAACGTTGTATTCTCAACATGGTGGTACCATGCGATAGTCTCAAGATAACACATCAAATGACTGCGTTTAAATTAACACAATGCCTAACAAATGCGAAACACTAACATGAAAAAAGTGCCGATGTCCCAAATCGCAATACAAAAATCAGCGATAACCAGCGACAGGCCTGCTATTCCCACGCGCCATGCGGGAAACTGCACTATAAAAGTAGAGAAAAATACACAAAAAATAATTTAAACTGTGTAGCACCATGAAGGAAGCAGGACCAAGTACAGAGGACTGCCAGAACCCCCACAAGCCCCCAGGAGGACCAGCCTGGGACCTAGGGGTCATGGAAGGGTAAGGAGAAGAAGACGAGGAAGATGAGGTTCTGTCCGCAGGAAAACAGGATCATCATCACGGAGGTGATAGAACACCACCAACAACTGTTCGTCACCTCCAATGTTTCATTGGCAAATAAAAATGCAATGTGGCAGCAGTCCATCCTGGACAAGGTGAATGCAGTCGGAGTGAGGAGGTGGACAATTGGATAGGTCAAGAGGTGCTGGAATTATGCGAAGCGCACAACCAAGGAGAAACTCACTGATAACCATCAGGCAGCAATGCAGACTGGAGGTGGCAGTCTAGTGGAACACCAGGAGCTGGAGGAGATGGAGGAAATGGTGTCCACAGTCATCAGTGGGGAGACGGTGGCAGGAGTTGGGGGTCCGGACACCGCTCGACATGACCTGACACAACAGCAACAGAGTGAATACCAAACAGGGACGGGGGAAATGGGCATAATGGCACACATGCACAATTAAGTAGAGCACACTGCACATCCACAATGACTCTGTATCATGTCCCTGATCTCCTTGGCACACTGCAGCACACTTACAAACAGCAGGTAGGCTCACTACTTACCGTCCCTAATGGACACTCACAGTTTGCTCCATGATGTCCAAAAATCCATGCCAACATCGCTGGAGTCATGCCTCTGAGAAGAGAACAAATGTCTAGTCAGTGTGGCCTCAGCGATGTCAGCCGAGAGAGGACACAAATGCTGAGGATAATGGAGAACATGGAGCGGATGCATTCGGAAAGAATGGCTGCCACAGATGCACACCAATGGAAAGGTGTTGGTATCTTCCATGCTCTGCAGATCCTCATCATCGCATTGCTGCCACTAAGGCAGTCGCTGATGAATGCTGCTGGTACTTCTACACACACATCTCCGACCCCTGATGTGTCAGTGGCACACATTGCTGCAGACCAAACATCAGCACCCACATGTCAGACAGATGACATAGAGGACGAAGATGTGGGTGATTCCACATGTGTATTAAGAAGGAGCCATATGCCCTGTTTCAACTTGGTTTTACCCTCTGCATCATGCCCTGTAATAACACCTCCCACTGTCTCCTGAAACACTGTGTGACCCTCACCTTGGACCTCAACATGGACTGCCATATTTTGTTTCCTTACCAATGACACAGCAATCAGACTGCAGACTGGGCTCTTTCTCTACCAAGGTACTTGTCAATCCGTAAATGACTCTGGCTGGCCCTCCACTGGGCTACAATGTAATGTGGGGTTTGCATGGCCTTGTACTGCTCCAGCTCCGACACTCCACCGAATGTGAATAAATCATTCAAATTCACACAGATGTGCCATTTCTATAATTGATCAAATATGAAAGTATGGATGAATGTAAGGACATTGATTGGGTACAAAGGTAAACCCCGGGAAATGAAAGCAATGCACATATGTGAACGTGAGCATCATCATCTTCTACAGGATATCTCTCAGGGGGTGCCTGCCGCATGCAAGACCAATGTCGGAGGTGCAGATGTCCTTCCGCCTTATGTATTGAGACAAAGAAGCTTTCATCCCTAATGTTAGTCTGACTACTGCTTGCCTTCTGGAAATGTGATGTGGCTTTCGAGCTGCAATTGAGGCTAGTCCTTAGGCTTAGGGTGCACCAATAGCGATACAGACACAACAGTTGGCATGTATGAGCCAAGTTCCCACTCCTTGTACAATCCCTTCATGCGCACCCGGCCTCCGGGTGCATGCAACATTGCAACATTGTCGATTGCGGGCCGTGTGGCGCCGACACTGCGACAGAGTCACACGCCTCAGTTGGTTTCCTGTCCAGCCCAGAAATGAACAATGCCCAGAGCCCAGGGATGATTATTCACACCCCTACGCTGGCCTGGCGTACGCCAACCCAGCCCACTCGGATTACATATAAAGGGGGAGACGAGGCTTTGTGTTCCAGTTCTTCCCCACTGCCGGAGCTGACATGGCTGCGTACGCCTGGCATATCACAAGTCTCAATCATAAAAAGTCTTTGACTTGCGTTGCACAGACTTGGTGGCACCGGATACACTGCGGCCGGCTCGGGCTCACCGCAACGGGACAGTGACTTTCGGTGCACTGAGGTTGGGGCACCTTAAGTGCTGAGCGGGTGTGCAGCCTGCGATGATGGGCCTTCCTGGCTGTCTGGACCGGTAAGCATTTGTGTGAGCCCTGTTGGACTGGAGAGTAGGCCTGAGCCAGCGGGCAGCCCGGGCCTTACGCCATGTGGCGTTGCCTCACGGTTCACAGAGTTAGTGGCACCTAAATAGCTGAGCGGGTGTGCAACCTGCGATGATGCCGTGTGCACTGATATGATCTCTGCCATTGCAAAATCAAGACCCAAAATCACTTGAGTGACCAGGTGGCCAGCGGTATGGGCTGCATGATGTGGAGGCTACCAAGGTCGTGGGCCCCAGGCTTGGAGCTTGCACCGGCACGTGGTGGGCCATCTTGGAGACACACTGGTATCGGTAGGTGAGCAGTGAGGCCTGAGTGCGCAGGGGCAGGCAATCCCCGCTGGGCGGAGGGAGGGGCTGGGGTGCAGCAGCCTGTGTGCACAGGGGCGGGCAAGCGATGATGGCATGTGCAATATTATAAACTGAGCCAGTGATAAATTTGGACTCTGTTTCAGATAAGGGACCTGGTGGACTGAAGTGTATACCGGCACATGGGTGGAGACACACTGGTGACAGCAGGTGAGGAGTGAGGCCTGGGTCTGCAGTGTCGGCACTCTCTCTCCCTCTCTTCCTTTCTCTTTCTCTCTCTCTCTCTCTCTCTCTCTCTCTCTCTCCCTCTTTTTCTCTCTCTCTCTCCCTCCCTCCCTCTCTTCCTTTCACTCTCTCTCTCCCTCCGTTTCTTTCTTTCTTTCTTTCTTTCTTTCTTTCTTTCTTTCTTTCTTTCTTTCTTTCTTTCTCCCTCTCCCTGTTCTTTGATGAGTGCATGGCACACCTTCTTATCTTGAACTTTGTCTTGCAGGCTGTGACTTACAGATTGTCCAGAGAAGACCCACCATGACACTTCCAAATAGTTGTGTTGAGTTTAATTTGAACAAAATGATTTGTTTGGACATTCAAAGATGAATAAATGATTCTCCTTTTACTGACCTCACATGAATGTTAATTTTTGTAATTGTGCGACAACAGGCAAATTGTTTTGTTCATGATTTCATAAAGGTGATGTAAAATATCTTTGTTTGGTGGGCTGGCTTGGGGTAGGGCCCAGGGAGGGGGGATTTGGGGGTGGTGGCGGTTGGTCTTGTAGCCCTCTTGGGTGTCCGAGCTGCATGATCAGTAGCTCCATGGCATCTGTTGTTCTTCAGGTGTGGCTCTGGCGACCGACTTAACACAAGGTAAGAGCAGGTGTTAAATCCTTGCAGCTAATGTGCCTCATCGCATGTTTTGGGATCTTATCGCTGATCTGGCTGGTCATTGAGAATGTTGTGAAGTGGTTTTGTCTCAGCTTTTTGCATGGAAAGCCTACTCTGCATCTGATTAGCGTTAGTTGCCATGTCATCTGTGGCGAATGTTTTTTGCGGCTGCTATCACAGGAAAACTGGTGATATCGGCTGTTAGCACCAGCTTGTGAATTGGGCGATACATTTATTGCCACTTTGGCTGCCATGAAGTGCTGCTAACTCTGTGATAAGTCCTTGAGAATATGCCCATAAATGTCTATTGCAGATGATATTTACTGCTTTGTTCTGTCACATTAATGCCTGACTTAGTGGATTTGTACCATAATGAAAAAGAGTGTGCATTATCAAAATGAAATGCAATGAACTGATTTGCAAAAGGAATTTAATTGCCACCCAATTCCGGCTTTGCAGATGTTGGTTTCTTCATTTGTCGTGAACTACTGTACCTCATCGTTTGGAGTGCCTGAGAAGTCTTTCTGGGGTCATGTTTCAGTCACTCCAGCTTGTTGACACATGATGCACTACTTCTGGGGCGAAAAAGGAGCTCTGAGCAGATCTATATCACCAAATGGCTCAATGCAGCTCTCTGTGATTTTGATCCTGAAAATGAGAGAGGTGCAAGAAGAATCTAAGAGCATTGCCCAAGGTACAGATATACATATGTGCAGTCAACTCTGATGAGAACCAAAAGTCTCTCCATCAGCAGACACATCCCATTGCTTCCCAAATGCATCCCAATTAGTAATTGCGCCTTGTTTACAGGCTTTGTAATGTAAAGAGAAGTGTTTCCAATGTTACCACGCCTTACCGTCATATAGGGCAAGTAGGTTAAAAATATGTTTTTTCCTTCCCTGCTGCCACTAATAGCCAGACACAGAGCTTGTGTTTTGACTGACCTTGATCTCACACACCAGCGTACTATCAGCCAGCAACATTTCTATTATTTGATGGAAAGCCTGGCTAAACAGGCTGACAGACAGCGTAATTTTATTAGCAGATGAAACCATCATTCAACTTTATTATTTACAAAAAAAAACATGTTCAAGAAAATAAAAACCAAATTAAACATAGAGGCAATAATAAAAGCTTATTGCAGTAGACATGTATGTGTTAATTTTGGTGCACATGTGACTGGCAATTGGTGACAGGCATGAAGCAGAACAAAATGTCATGCATTTTGTAAATGTAAATGAAAAAGCAATCAACTCATGGAACGCTAGCGTTTCATATGTACATGCTTTGTAATCATTGACTTGGCAAGTTAGCAGCACCTACCGTGGGATCATACAAGGGGGGGCCAATAGGCCCCCACGCAAGCATGGCGGGGCCCGGCCCCTCCCGCACCCCGGCCCTTTCGGGGCCGCTTGCCCCGCCCCCTCGCCCCGGAAGTACTGGTGTGCTTCCGGGGCGAGGGGGCGGGGTCGCGGCGGCGAAAGGGTTAAAAGCCTGGGGAGCGCGGGAAGCGGCCTCTTTGTGCCCGCGCTCCCAGGCTCGCTCCTCGCCCCGCCGTGGGGCCGTTTAATTTTCTTCTTTGTTTATTTCAGGTGTGGTTGTAGCGGTGTAGCTGACCTCGACGCGCTGTGGAGCCCTAGCTGCGGAGAACGGTTTGCCGTGGAGGACTGCGTCGTTGCTGCCCCTGACGCGCTGTGGAGCCCTAGCTGCGGATTGGTAGAGGACTGCTCTCGGCGAGCTCGGGGATCGAAGGACAGCGCAGAACGGAGCCGGCACAGGGAGAGCGGTAACCAGGAGAGCGGCGCAAGGAGAGCGGACTCGGGAGATCATCAGACCGTCTGACCGTCAGTTGCTGCGCTCGAGTACACCGGAGCACAAGGTATTTGTCGGGGCGGGCGGGCGGCCAGTCACCTAGGATCGGCGCAAGTAAGCTGACCCATCCAGCAAGGAGGGCGCATCAGGTAGCGGGGACGTGAGCCAGTGTGCGGTCTGCCGCTTGAATTGTGAAGGAAGCGCTGTGTAATTAGGGGTTAACGCGCTCGATTTATAACCTGCCTGGTGTCGTGTGGAGTAGGGGTTAACGCGCTCGATTTATAACCTGCTTGGTGTCGTGTGGATCATTTTTGAAGCACTGGGTAATTGTGGGGTTTCTTATGACCGGCTCTGTGTGAAGCTGACGCTGGGTCTAACGCGAGGCGAAGCAGGGACAGCTGGGGCACAGGGTGGATGGGAGACCAGAGAGCGTCTGGCTAAAGGGAGACGTTTTTTCGGATTAATAGCGTTTTTGTTTATGTTAAAAAACATTGAATGTTCTTCACCCTGACAATAGGCGAGATTGAGTGGGTTTTAACTGTCATATAACGAAAGTGGTATTTTTAGAGCTATCCAACTGTTTAGTGGCATGCTAATGAAGTACAGGGGAAAAGAGGAGATACCCTTTTCAGTGTGGCGGGAAACGTCTCAATATTAACAAATGCTACAAGGAGCAAGATTTGAATTCTTTTGGGGTTATTTGACTGTTTAGTGGCATCCTACTGAGTTACATGCGAAAGAAGTATACACCTCTATTGAGTGCGGGGGGAATGTGTCAATTTGATCTATAGGTGATCCTGTAAGTCTCAGGGACAGCTTACACAGGTAATTGCAAGTTTATTGTTTGTGTTCAAATAGTAGGATACTCTGAGGGGCGTATTATCATAAGAAAAGAGGCACTTCTGAGGTATTTTGTGTTAACCTTTCTCAATACAAAGTGTCCTTAAGCAAAGCAGTTAAGATTGGTTGTGATGCTGTCAGGGGTGCTCTGATTGCTTGTATTGCTTGCTTTACTGGGAGATAACGTACTTTCTACTTTCAGGAAGCAAGCCTAGGACCTAGGTCCGCGTGATCCAGCTCGGGCACCTTCAACTGGGTCAGGTACGGAGCACGGTGTGCTCATCAATATGTCTCAAAGAAGGGGCCAGGCGAATGTTGGGTTAATGTTCCAAAAAATGATGCGCAGGATGTCTACAATGGATAAGCGGTGGGGGAAGTTTGATAAATTGAATAAGACTGTGGCGGAGTTGGGGGCTAAGGTGGATGCCCAGGCCGGCCCATCTGGTAGACCGAAGCGGACGATAGTACCGCCCAAGCCAAGGGGTGTCTTTGTGACACCACCCAGGCGGGCAAGAAATAAGAGGGTGGGGGGCAGCCACAGAGTGTTACTCCCATTCTACCTCCTGCTGCACCAATTCCGCCACCCCAGGTACCCCCTGCCGCCCCACTCCCGCCACCCCAGGTCCCAGTGACCGTTCCAGCCCCGGTGCCCCAGTTGCCAGTGGCAGTACCAACTGCGCCAGTAATGCCGGCGGCGGCACCGGTGCCACCCGCCACGCCGCCACAGGCCCCGGTGCCCCTAGGTGCAGTCTCTACTCCCATCCCTGCGTCTGGGCCAGTGCCAATAGACCTGGCAGCTCAGGTGGCGGCTATTCTCCCATGGTTAGGGGGGGGTGCATTGCCGGTCAATACGGCCCTTACAACGGAGCAACAAACATTAGTGACTCAGATATTGTTGGCCAGTGGTAGGGGCGCCACGCCGCCTGCACCAGTTTCTTCCCAAACAGGTCCAGCAAATGATGGAGGCGGTGCCAAGACCGCGGAAGCAACGTTACCCGACAACAATGGTAAGGAGATTGCACAGCCGCTGCTGGGCGAGGGAACATTGCCCTCTAGGGGAGAGTGCTTAGCACAACATGTGTCACAAAGTGCGAAGGAAATGATATGGGCTGACAAGTATGTGAATATTTTTTCATTGCTGGTTGATAACAGGGAATGGGAATATGCTAAGTCACAGAAGGATATGTTGTTGCCCAGTGAATGGAGAGCGAAGTTGTTCAAATTCAGGGTGGAAGAAAACATCATCAACTGGGTGAGGGCTTTTGCAGTGTACGGCGCGGTAATGGGCGAACGCTTTAAGGGAATGCAACCTGCTATGAACTGCTATCAGAGCAGAATAACGATGTTCCATGAGAATCATGCAGGGGATGTATGGAAGGAATATGATATCGCTTTCAGAAAATCCAAGGAATTTGATAAAACTTTGTCGTGGGACAAGGTGGATTCTATCTCATGGCACAACCAATTTGAGAAGGGTCAAGGTGCAAGCACTAGCGCTACTGCGAATAGAGGTTATTCCCCCAGGCCGCAGCAGCCGTTCCAACAGCCCTTTCGATCAGCACCAGGGGGGGAGACGGCCCAAAAACAGAGAACGAATGGAGGGGCAAAGGGGGTATGTTGGGATTTCAACAGGCGGACATGTCACAGGGCACCAGGTACCTGTAAGTTCAGGCACGCGTGCAACATATGTGGGCACCCTTCCCACCCAGAGACAACATGCCGCAATAAGAACAGTGGTTCAGGAAACAGGGGTAGGAAGAAACCTGAATAATAAGATCCACCCCATAATAGCGCATTCACCCATTCAGTTGTCAGCTTTGATCCCCTGGCTAAACAGGTACCCCAATCACACTTCTGCCAGGCTATTGCAAGAGGGTTTCACACATGGTTTTAGAATTCCTGCTGGGGGGTATGTCGGGAAACCACAGTGTAGAAATCAGCTATCAGTCCTTGCCAATCCAACCCTGGTGTCAACAAAAATTGCTAAAGAGGTGCGTTTGGGTAGGGTAGCGGGGCCATTTCACGTCATTCCCACGCAGAATTTTGTGTGCTCTCCTCTGGGGGTGGTGCCTAAGAAAGAACAAGGGGAATTTAGGCTCATCCACAACTTGTCCGCACCGAGGGGGACATCATTGAATGATGCTATTGATGATACAATTTGCTCTGTGAAGTATGCATCCTTCGATCAGGCAGCGGACATGCTGAGGAGTTTGGGCGCGGGAACACTGATGGCTAAGTCAGACATTGAGTCAGCCTTTAGACTACTCCCGGTTCACCCAGAGGACCAGCACCTGCTGGGTTTCTCCTTCAAGGGGAAGTACTACATGGATAAGTGTATGCCCATGGGTTGTTCAATTTCATGTGCTTATTTTGAACAGTTTAGCTCCTTTTTGGAATGGGCATTAAGGCAGCGTACGGGTCACCAGTGGGTTATGCACTACCTGGATGACTTTCTTTTCCTGGGCCCGGCGGGTTCACGGGAGTGTGCGTCAGCATTGCAGGAATTTTGCGTGCTCATGCACTCTTTCGGGGTCCCGTTGGCACAGGGGAAGACAGTTGGACCAGTAACATGCCTCGAATTTTTAGGCATTGAACTGGATTCTGTTGAGGGTTGTTTTAGATTACCAGTAGAAAAGATCCAGAAATTCAAACAGACTCTAGGGGTGTGCTTACAAGCGAAGAAAGTGAATTTAGGACTGTTGCAGCAGACTGTGGGACAGTTGAATTTTGCGTTGAGAGTAATTCCTATGGCTCGCCCCTTTTCACGCTCAATTGCACAGGCCATGAGGGGTCTTCGTGAAAAACATCACCGGACACGGCTGTCTGCTGAGGTGCGCCAGGACATGCGGATATGGATTGCATTCCTGGCGGATTTCAATGGCAGAGTGCTGTGGGGTGCACCCACGGTGTCCTCGGAGGACATTGGTTTATGGACCGATGCGGCAGGCAGTGTTGGGTTTGGTGCCATCCTTGGCAAGAAATGGGTGGCACAAAAGTGGCCCGCCTGGTGGGAGGAGAGCGGGCTGACAGTGAACATCGCTTTCCTCGAGCTCTTCCCAATCTGGGTGGCACTGAAGGTGTGGCCCGAGGAGTTGGCCAACAGATCGGTAATATTCTGGTCAGACAATATGTCAGTGGTTGAATGCATCAACCAACAAGCTGCAAGGTGTCCACTCATTTTACGTTTGATCAAAGAGATTGTGCTGTGTTGCATGACAAGGAATGTACTTTTCAGAGCAAAACATGTCCCAGGGGTGTTAAACAATGCAGCTGATGCCCTTTCTCGCTTTAAGATGCAGGTGTTCAGGGATCACTTGCCGGAGGCGGAGACAACGCCAGCTCACTTCCCGGCGATCCTTTGGCAAATTGGTGCCCCCAACTACATGACCTCGTGGCAGCCAGCCTAGCACCCAAGACCAGGACGGCATACGAAGGGGCGTTCAGGTCTTACTGTCACTTTCTGGGACAGGGCTGGGAGAGTAGGTGGACTATGGAGGCTAGCTTCAATGGGTACTTAGGTAAATTACACAGGGAAGGGCGCACGGTGGCGACAGCCAACAGGCACAAGGCCGCTATCTCCTTTTTCGCACGTGCAAAAGGGGGCAGGGACCCTACGAACAGCTTCCAGGCCCAGAAGGCATTAAAAGGCTGGCGGCGCATGCAGCCCCCCTCCACAGATGCTAGGAAACCTATAGGTTTTGAACGTCTATCAGCTGTTCTCCTCGCGCTACCGGACACATGTAGCTCTACGTCTGAGGTGGGCCTCTTTAAAGCTGCTTTCTCTTTAGCCTTCTATGGGGCATTCAGGATAGGTGAACTCGTAGCGGCCAACAAAGGGGATAGGACAGGCGGCCTTCAGCTGCGGGATATCAGCATAAAGGGCGACACTATGTGGATCAGCATCAGGAAATCTAAAACTGATCAGGAGGCTAGGGGCCAAAACCTGGCGTTGCATCGGGCAAGGAACAATCCCTGCTGCCCAGTAACACATGTGGAGGAACTGTTAAGACAGCGGGCACAGGAGTGTGTGGGGTCACTGCTAATGCATGGGGATGGGACTCCTTTGACCAGATTTCAATTCCAGAGGGTACTAGCCATGAGCATGGCAAAAGCTGGTTATAACCACAAAGAGTTTGGGACACACTCCTTCCGGATAGGGGCAGCAACGGAAGCAACAGCTAGGGGTTTGACCACAACTAGTGTGCAAAGAATTGGGAGATGGTCCTCAAGCGCTTATAAACGCTACGTGCGGTTGCACATGTTGTGAGAGCTGCCTCCGTGTTGAATATTGCTAATACCTGCTGTTTTTCTGGTTATTTACAGTTTCACGGGCCTGTGACGCAGGACGGAAACTACCGATGGATCATCAAGGCAACTTAACTACATCATGGAGGAACCAGGAGGACAGACAGAAGACAGTGGTCATCTGGGTAGTGGGGCATTCATATGTCAAACGTGCTAACCAAATTTTTCTTGCAGGTTCAGGCAAACAAAGGGTGGAAAGTAGGGGGTGCAAGGTCTCCTTCCACGGCAGGGGGGGGCTCCGCCTCAATCAGTTCAGGGACTATATGTCGGACTTACTAGCACGACATACTACACCTCCCTCGGCGGTAATACTTCATTTAGGGGGGAATGACTTGGCAGGTCTGGGCAGAAGGGTCCTCCTGGAAGAAATTATATCTGCAGCGGGTTGGCTAGCAAAGCGGTTACCAGGTAGTGTTGTAGTTTGGTCACAACTGATACCAAGAATGCAATGGAGGGGGGGAAACTCAGTCAGCGCGTTGAATAGCTCGTTAAAGAGGGTCAACAACAAGCTGGACAGGTTATTTAGGACTCCGGTCTTACAGACCATCCCTCATGGTTGCATTTGGGGGGAACACTTCTACCTGCGGGACGGGGTTCACTTAACAGAGGAGGGGAATGCCCTTTTTATAAGAAACTTCCTGGCATGGGTGGAAGTTTTTGCAGGGAGAGTATGACCTTTCTAGAAGGGGGGTGTTCTGGGGGGGGGCCAGATAGTCGGTTAACTACCTGGCCTGTGGCGGTAAGGTCATTAATCGGTGAGCAGCATTTTAAGGTCCTTACGGGGGGGCGGACCCATTCACGAAAGGGGCCGCCCGCGGGAGGGGCCATTGGTCTCTCTCAGAACTTCAGGGGCAGGATATGATCTCCAGTAATTTAAAGGGTGCGGGGGAGGGAGTCTACGCTTTCCTCAGGCTGGTAGCCACCCCTCACAACACTATGACGTCACTAAGGTGCGCGAGTGTCTGGGCCCTCCTGTTATGGTTAAATGGAGTTCAGGGAGCGCACGTGGGTGTAACGTGCCCTGGGTTGCGCATGCGCATCTTCAACGTGAGAGCGCAGCTGTAAAAGGATCTGACACCGGTTGGCGACCTTGCCGTAGGACTTTATTAAAAATATTAGAATGCAGTTTAATTTTCAGGATGATTAGATTACGTTAGGAAACACGCTGTACTAGCTATTTGTTAAGGTTAGCCCATCATACCATGTCGAAACGGATGTCAATCTAATCTTCTGAAAAGTGTGCATTTTAATAATTGTCAGAAATGTTTATTTGATTAAAAATTTTTGATTTGTTTTTATATTTTAATAAATACGGCCAGGGGGGGGGCCCGTACCCCCCCTTGACTTCCAAAGACCCCCATGTGTTGACTGGTTGAATTGGGTAATTCAGTCGGTGTTCAAGGGGGGAGGTGGCCGGCAGTCCAAGACCATGATACAAGGGGGGGCCAATAGGCCCCCACGCAAGCATGGCGGGGCCCGGCCCCTCCCGCACCCCGGCCCTTTCAGGGCCGCTTGCCCCGCCCCCTCGCCCCAGAAGTACTGGTGTGCTTCCGGGGCGAGGGGGTGGGGTCGCGGCGGCGAAAGGGTTAAAAGCCTGGGGAGCGCGGGAAGCGGCCTCTTTGTGCCCGCGCTCCCAGGCTCGCTCCTCGCCCCGCCGTGGGGCCGTTTAATTTTCCCCACCCTCCATCCCTTATTGGCAGACCTTGGGGCTTGGCAAATGGTAAGTATCAGGTTTGTCAGTGTGCCGGAATATAGGTGTAAGGGGGGCTTGATCCAGTAGGCCTTGAATTTCGTCTTTACTGGAAGGTAGAACAGATTTAAACTTTTGGTGCAGTGCCGTGATATTTAACTAATTCTTTCCTTAGGCCCTTTTTCCCGCTTACAGGAGTAACTGTATATATAGATGTTTTTGTGCTTTTCTGTGTGTTAACAATTTTATCCTTAGGCCTTTTTTCCTTTTAGAATAGCAATGTCGTATTTATTATGTGTGTCTGGCGGTAGGGTCATTAATCGGTGAGCAGCATTTTAAGGTCCTTACGGGGGGGCGGACCCATTCACGAAAGGGGCCGCCCGCGGGAGGGGCCATTGGTCTCTCTCAGAACTTCAGGGGCAGGATATGATCTCCAGTAATTGAAAGGGTGCGGGGGAGGGAGTCTACGCTTTCCTCAGGCTGGTAGCCACCCCTCACAACACTATGACGTCACTAAGGTGCGCGAGTGTCTGGGCCCTCCTGTTATGGTTAAATGGAGTTCAGGGAGCGCACGTGGGTGTAACGTGCCCTGGGTTGCGCATGCGCATCTTCAACGTGAGAGCGCAGCTGTAAAAGGATCTGACACCGGTTGGCGACCTTGCCGTAGGACTTTATTAAAAATATTAGAATGCAGTTTAATTTTCAGGATGATTAGATTACGTTAGGAAACACGCTGTACTAGCTATTTGTTAAGGTTAGCCCATCATACCATGTCGAAACGGATGTCAATCTAATCTTCTGAAAAGTGTGCATTTTAATAATTGTCAGAAATGTTTATTTGATTAAAATTTTTTGATTTGTTTTTATATTTTAATAAATACGGCCAGGGGGGGGGGCCCGTACCCCCCCTTGACTTCCAAAGACCCCCATGTGTTGACTGGTTGAATTGGGTAATTCAGTCGGTGTTCAAGGGGGGAGGTGGCCGGCAGTCCAAGACCATGCTGTATTTTATTGGAGCACAGGTGAGAGCCCGGTCTGGGGTCGTTTCTTTTCAGGCCAGAATGAGGCACACGTTATACTGGCGACTAAAGGGAGCAGCCTCGTAACTGCCTAGAGGGAAAGCTAGCCAAGGTGAGGGTACACTGTTTTATGTCATGCAAAATACAAATGTAATACAAAGGAAGTTGTTTGCTGAAGAATGAACAGCAATGCCTTTGCTTGTGCAGCATATTCAAAGGTTAACACCGCCACTGACTGCAAACGCCGCTCCTCGCTCCCCCTAGCTCCGCAGTCTGTAGTGTCCTGCTAGACACGTTCTAGTTTTCTACCTGTTTGCACCCCACACCATACACCCACCCATCACTGGCGTCTCCGGTCAGGCGACCCTGCAAATAAAAGGGTTTGGGCGCATGTGCCCAGGGCCAGTTCTAGTACCACATACTGTGTGTCAGCCTGGCCATTCGTGTAGCAACACCATAGTGGCGATGAGGGGGTCTGACCCGCGTGCATCCATGGTTGCTACACAACTGTTCATTGTAGAGGGGAGAAGATTTCCGAAATAGAAGGTACCCCTGCAACTGCTGTGAACGAGTTGTGGAGGAGTTCATGCCCCCAGCAGCTGCCAGTGACCGCGACCAGCCCTGAGGTGAGAGAGAAGCGTCTGGTCCTCTCCCGCCATCCAGTGCTTCCCTTGCCATCTGCCATGTGAGACACAGCTTAAACAGGAAATATCGAAAGAAATAGGTGGTTATGGCCCCAGGTACGGAGGCATTTGCAAGCCACCACTGCCTATCACTGTACGCTTTTGTAAATCGGAAGTGCGATAAAGCTATAGCAGGCGCGCTGGCCGGCAAGCACAGGGTGGTGGCACCTTCCTTGATGCATGGCCCCTGCATGGCATGCCCCACGTCTGTTTCCACAGTGCCTGCGGAGAAAGAAATGGCCTGCAGCGCTGAGAAGGCTGTCATTCTCCCTGTAAGTAAAGAGAGGCTCAATCCTGGCATTATGGGCCACGCCCCTTTGCCACAGCACCACATTGATCAACATTGACACTGCAGAACTGCCGGAAAGCACCCAATAGCCGCACCACAACTTTCTTGGACAAGGCTGTCCCTGCTGTGAGAGAAATACGCCCCACGCGCCCTACATTCTTCCTTGACTGTCGTATCTCCCCAAAGGCCTTGCGAAAACTCCAGCAAAGGTGAGAGTTACTGCCCAGAACACCTGGAGCCCCACTGACTAGCCAAGCGAGCACCACATGCCCCAGGTCAGCTGCCCACCATTTGCTGCAAGAGAGGGAGGGACTGATAACCCCAGCAAAGAATCCTCAAGAAGTGCAGATACCTCAGCCAAGAGAAGCGTCGAGTGTCAAACAAGGTCCAGCAAAAGTAAGACTGAAGACAGTCAAGAATGCCCCATGAAAGGCTCAAGGGGAAAGTGGATTGTGCCACACCCTGTGTCGTTATCTGA
Source organism: Lissotriton helveticus (assembly GCF_964261635.1). Classification (NCBI taxonomy): domain Eukaryota; kingdom Metazoa; phylum Chordata; class Amphibia; order Caudata; family Salamandridae; genus Lissotriton; species Lissotriton helveticus. Next base: position 90,045,560 of record NC_136063.1, read on the forward strand.
TGCTGATGTATGACATAATATCGACAGACATAAAATAGACATACAAAAATATTGACAAAAAAATATCCACATCAAAAATATCGACGTTGTATCTACATAAAGGTAAGTATCGAGAGAAAAAAATATCGTAGTACAAAAATATAGAAGCAAAAAATATAGTTTTTTTAAATGTAATAATAATAATGTAAAATAATTTTAAAATACATATAATTAAAAAATTATAGATATAAACATTAAAACATATTTAAAAAATAATAACTAATACTAAGCATGAGCGCAAAATCCGCTCCGATCGCGGATTTTGCGGATTTTCGGTAAATCCGCGATCCGCGAACTCTCGCGGATTTACCGAGAATCCGCAATCCGCGATCGGAGCGGATTTTGCGGTCAAAAGTTCAAGCCTGCATAATTTACGATGGCGCCGGCAAGCTGCCAGCGCCATCCTCAAATGGTTACTTAATTAGCTTCGACAGGAAGCTCTAATAGATAAGATACAGCAGGGGCTCGAGCGCCTGCTTTATTTTAACAGTTGGAGCTTCCTGTTGAAGCTAATTAAGTAACTATTGCAGGAAGGCGCTGGCAGCTTGCCGGCGCCATGGTAAATTATTTCAACGGTGCCCTAGTTGAAGCTTTAATTCAGTGACTCATTGATCAGCCCAAAAATTAATCTGCTGCTCTGATCGGTCTCTGCCCTTTTATACACACAAGAGGCATGCTCGCATGGACGCCCCGTCCGTTTGGCCCCGCTCACACACTCGAGGTGTGCACCGTCTTCCCGCCATTTACCCACTATGATGGACATTTCACTAAAGGGACCCCTGCGCACTTTGGCGCGATTGCATAGTAACACACACTTGGTCGCTGGAACTAGTTGAAGCGCAAATGCAGTGACTCATGCATCAGCCCCAAAAAAATCGTGAGCGTTGGGAGGCTGGGCAGATGTGCCTTCTTCCCAAATATACCATCGATGCTGCTCTGACCTTTTAGACACACAAGAGGCATGCTCGCATGGACGCCCCGTCCGTTTGGCCCCGCTCACACACTCGAGGTGTGCACCGTCTTCCCGCCATTTACCCACTATGATGGACATTTCACTAAAGGGACCCCTGCGCACTTCGGCGCGATTGCATAGTAACACACACTTGGTCGCTGGAACTAGTTGAAGCGCAAATGCAGTGACTCATGCATCAGCCCCAAAAAAATCGTGAGCGTTGGGAGGCTGGGCAGATGTGCCTTCTTCCCAAATATACCATCGATGCTGCTCTGACCTTTTAGACACACAAGAGGCATGTGCGCTCGCGTGGAAGCCCCGTCCGTTTGGCCCCGCCCACACACTCGAGGAAGCCCCGCCCCCAATCCGCAAATCCGCTGAATCCGCTAAATAGGCGGATTTTGCGGATCCACGATCCGTGGATCCGCTAAATCCGCGAATCGTGGATCCGCAAAATCCGCCCATGCTTAACTAATACAAATACATTTAAAATAAATTAAAAGCTCTACATATAAATGAATATATATACTTACTCCACATATTGCATGAGTAGGGAAAGCGTTGGATAGCGTAGGGGTAAAAATTACTAATCCCACTCCAGAGGCTGCAACAGTAGGGAAAGCGTTGGCTAGCGTAGGGGTAAAAATTACTATTCCCACTCCAGAGAGTGCAACAGTAGGGAAAGTGTTGGATAGCATGGGGGTAAAAATTACTATTCCCACTCCAGAGGGTGCAACAGTAGGGAAAGCGTTGGATAGCGTAGGGGTAAACATTACTATTCCCACTCCAGAGGGTGCAACAGTAGGGAAAGCGTTGGATAGCGTAAGCATTATATTAACATACTTATCAATGACATATTTAAAAAAAAATGTAATATTTTATTTATTTATTTATTTATTTATTTATTTATTTATAGCATTTGTAGAGCGCTCTGCAACCCTACGGGCATCCTGGCGCTGTTTTACACAAATATATTACCAAATACCAAATATGTATAAATAATATTTACTTAAATAACAAAATATTCCTTCCCACGCTACTCCCCCTTTAACACACAACACACTACACATACAAACACAATTAATCAAAATATCAATTAGTCAATTAATAACAATTAATATTATTAAATTGATATAATTATAAATTAAATAATTAACACATATTAATTACAAATAATAATTAATGACCAAATATAAATTAATTAACTAAAAAATTAAAATAAGAATAAACAATATTTATTAATAAATTATTTATAATTATTATTGTGGAATAATGTAAAAAATACTAATTACCAATTAATTAATTAACAATTAATTAATAATAAATACCAATAAATAAATACAATCTCTTTAATTTATTTCATTTAATTATTTCACACCCTATTCCCCTATAAACCCACAACCCACTACACATAAATAAATCACATCAAAATATTAATTATCATTTAATCACTTAATAATAATTAATTACCAATTAATTATTGATTAACAATAACAACAAATTAAAAATATTAATACATTAAATCTAATTACTTTAATTAACTAATTAATAATAATTAATTACCAATTAATTAATAATTAACAATTAAATATTAATCAATAATATTTAAAAAATATTAATTAACTAATTATAATTAAATTACTTCCCACACTATTCCCCTGTAAACCCACAACCCGCTCTGATACTAACACGCAAAATGTAAACAAAATTACTAATTACTAAACATATATTAAAAAACATGTTTAACAAACATGTAAAATACATATAAAAATACATAACACTAAACAAAATTTCGATATTAGTAACATCGATATATTTGATATCGATATTAATAACTTCGATATTACTTACCTTAAAGTCGATATTCTGACCAACGATATTACTGCGCATCAATATTCTGTACCATCGAAATTAAAACATCGATATTGTTATATATCGATATTTTAAACTCGATATTTTGGCTACTCACCATCTGATGCCACCACAGGAGAGGAAATTGCGCCACACGCCCCAGTGGTGAATGGACACCACCGCAACCTAAAGAACAAACCCGCAATGTGACAGAAGGACCAAGAACGTAAGATCCCAGATGCGCCAACGCATGCACCCAGAAGCTTGACTGAATGGGAAGGCACCCAGGAGAGTGAGAAAGAAAGAAAGGTGGAAAACAACTTGGAGAATCTCCACCGCACCAGCGAAACCCCAGAGTGGGCAAAAGACAGTGCAGAGTGTTATCCCTCACACTGCCGCAAGACGAAGTTGCCAGTGGCCCAAGACAGGCAAGAGGAGAATTGCACATGTGCTCCAAAGGCATGCAAGAAGTGGCTGGAGGCGACATAGCACAGCAAGGAGCACGTCACTCGAAGTGACCAGCCCCACCAAGCAAGCCTGATCAGAGGCAGGATCAAGCACCACGATGGAGCAGACTCCAGGCGCGAGCACAACCTCCTTGAGTGAAGGGGTAACCTGACATCCTTGCCGAGGAGCACAAGGAAAACCCCTGAGGAGGGATAGAGGTCTGTAAGAGGTCCCCTAGGAGAAGAAGCACTTCCTACCAACAGGACAGACCTGCGACAGGTCAGCAGCAGAATAAAGACCGTCCCAAGAACCGGACACAACTAGAGAAATGTCAATGTGGTGTAAGCATGAGACATGTGGCAGGCGGCCACATCCAAGTGAGGAACCTGGTGTGAAGGAGGAAAGAGTGTGGATAGACGCCATTCAGCAAAAGAGAAGAGCGTGGTAGGACGCCACTCCAACAAGGAGGAAAGGAGAGTGGCACAATGCCACAGGGCAAACAATCACCACAGCCTGGCAGGATTGAAAATAAATAGAGTGGCAGGACAGAGGATTCGTGCCAGCACTGGAGAAGGTGATTGTCAGCACGAACCAGCCACTGGGTGCAGAGACATCACTGGAGACAGCTTAGTGGGAGGACCACCATAAAGCGCTAGCAACCGCTATCATCGTCCAGGCCCCACGCACGCTTCACAGTGCAACCGTCTACTAACCTGTCACCGGCTGCTTGACATCGATTGAACAACATCTAGCAAGTGCACCTGCCAGAAGACAACTGGATGTGGGCATAAAGTCCCTCCAGTCCTACAGATTCCACGAGGTCACCGAAAGCAAGAGACCCCTCCTCTTGCCCAACTGAAATCCGTCATATAGGTGCATTGTCACCAAAAACATCTGTGGAGCATCACACCACCAGAGTGGATCCAAACACTTAAGACATCCAGAGTGCAATGTGGCTAGCCACCCAGGAACTGTCTGTGTGCCCCCGTAAACCTGCCAAGGAAGAGCGTACCTGACCATTGGACTATCCACCCTTGGGGTTACACGAGGTTTGGCTGTGGCCCTGTTGGGATTTCTGCAGCGACCCCTCTCTGCGGCCTATGAGCGGCCTGCACAGCCCATGCAGTCACATGGAAAGGGCCTCAATGGAGTTTCTGTGAGAAGGTAAACCCAACTGGAGACATGCAGCAGCTCCACGACAGGCACCGGGGTACAAGGAGGTTGCAGGCGGAGACTGGTCACCTAAAGACCTTATGGTGAAAACATGTGAACCTGAGTCCTGAAGGCGAGAGCACACAGACTCTGAGACACCAACCTTTGTGGCTGCTTGAGCGACTTGGCTGAGGCCACCACGAGACCAGGGGGGTCTAAACTACATAGCCGAGGTGGACCAAAGCCTCCTGACTGTGCGGTACGAAGCTCCAGCACTGCCCAGCAGTTGGCCTAAAGAGACTAATTAGTGCTGTGTATTGTTGTTTGTTTTCCCATAGATTGGTCTTCTGTTCGTTTCTTTTCCATTAAAGTGTGGGAGTGTCCCGTTGGACACGTTCTAGTGTTCAGCCTTGTGTTGCATCCACACTGTACACATTTCCCACCCATCCATCACAGGAGTCACCGTTCAGGTGATCCTGCTAATAAAAGGGGCCTGGCGCTTGTGCCCTGGGCTAGTTCCAGTACCCTACAACTGTGTCAGAGTGGTTGGTTGTGCAGCATGCGGACCAAGTGGCCCAAGACACCACACATGGTGAGGCTTTTGGAATTTCTGCCTTTATATTTACTCGTTTATCTCACACTCTTCTCGCTCTCTTTATCGCTACGTATTTTGTTAATTCTGTTTTCTTCTCTTTCTGTCTCTTCTGTCCGTCTGTCTTTCCCTCTAACCCCCTCCAAGCTTGCCACCCGTTCTGCCTCTCTTTGCTCCCGTGTTTGTCTAATGATCACGTTTCGCTATTTTTGCTTGTTGATCTCCTACAAAGGCGCCATCCATCTCTGAACTCATTTTAGATTTCAAACCTTTACAAATATTCCCTTTATGTGTGTGCATACTAGAGTGGGACACTCCCTTCCATTTGACTTGTATTACAAAGAGAATATTTGTAAAGGTTTGAGTTTGGTTGTCACTTATCGGGGCTCTGCAGACATAATGTGATGTGTCGCAGAAACACAGTTTAAATTTGAATGGCTATTTATTTCTGCGAGATTTGGTGGGTAACATGTGGCATTACAAATGTTTCTTTTTGCCAGCTTTCTGACCACTGACTTTAGTAGATTTCCTTATTAAGGTTAGTGTTGGCCATCCCACCCCTGGTTCGGTCTCAGTTAATGTAAAATCTTCCAGAGTTTGACTTGTAAATCAAAAGTGAAATTCTGCTCCATCATGAAAGGAGTCAGCAAAAGATTGGGTGATGGGGCACGGGAGAGGGTGGAGAACGGGTGTGTTCAGGAGGAATACAATCCATGCACATTGCATTAGACTGCAACATTTGTATGGTGCTTACTATACATGTGTGAGGTGTTTGAACACTTATCCACCTTGATAGTTATCTAAATCATGTATAAAAAACCGGCACCATATGTTTTCACTTGCCATGCTCGCAGGTCCAATGGGCCTCCATCATTTCATTTTCACCTACACTGCACTGTGATTTCTTTGTTCATGTTGGTGCTCTGAGCCTCTGCTGATTGCACATGTATTTAAACAGAAAATTTGCCAGTGCACTAGGGCTCTGACTGACTGTAATGTTTGCGCACCAAGGATTTCCTCGTCCAGCACAGTTTACAGCCTGGCCCGAGACCTATTTGCTGTGTTTTATTTATGGCCTGACAAATAGCTTTCAGCCTACTTGAACTGGTTTGATGGAAACAAGGGCTTCCAAATACAAGCAATATAATTCAAGCCATTTGGAAGGACATAAAAACACTGGACCTGGTACCAGATTCCATGGGATGACACCATCGCCTTGGGCTGTACACTGACCTAGTGTAAAATGTGAGAACGGCAATCCCAGGAAGCCCACTTCCCTTTGATGCACTGGGCTCTTGTGAACAGGCCAGTGAGTTAGCATAGCAGTTTTTTGTATATACTGAAATAAGCAGCTACCAGTGAGATTAGCATATGAAATATATTTATTGCTGTCATAATTACAGTTTCACAATTTTTCTTTTACCTTCTTGCTCTCTCAAATTTGCTTGAAATGCACCATTTGCTCACTAGTTTTTCAAAAGGTTCCTGGGGCGAGAACCCCACAAACCCCATTTATGACAGTTGGTCTCACTTGCTATGCTTGCAAAATACTATTGTAATTGTATTGTATTGTATTATAATTAGGGCTCCCGGTTTTCCGTTTTTACGGATATTTACATATAAATACAGACGGAAATGTATATTTCCTTTGTCTGTATTTATATATAGAAACGGCAAAACACTAGTAAATATTGCCGCGCTGCCGCTGCATGCAGTTTCCTTTGCATGCAGAAATTCATTTAAAGGCAGCAGCAGGGATCGTATCCTCCTCTGTCATGTGGGTGGGGGGAGGCGGGGTTGTTGTCGTCTTCACAGTGCAGTGCTTCGATTTTTGATTAAACATACAAATTTAAGTAAAAACTGTTTCGGGATGGAGGGAAAGGGCGCGATGTCGCGCCATTCCATGATTGATTGCTGCCTAATTAGCCCGAGGGTTAACACACTGGGGAGGTGGGGGCGGGATGGGCGCTTCTGCTTGGGGTCTCAAGCGGCCTTTAAGATAGCACCCTGTGCAGATGGAAATTTAATGCAGATGCTAAAAAAAATAAGAGGCAGCAGAGGGTCCCTTTGGCGGTCACAGGTCACTCCTGAGCAGGGACTGCACCCTGAATACAAACATCGCCAGACCTCCCTTAGTGCACCCAGAGCACCAATCGCTTAGATCATTAGCGTCCTTATGCTGAGGATGATTTTGTTAATGTGTGTCAGCAGGGGTGAGACGGTGAGGGAGGGCAAGGGGTTAATGCAGTTAAAAACATTGTCCACAGTATGATAGCGTAGAATTAAAACCACTTACTGCCAGTGCGCTGTTAGCATGACCTTAATCCACACAGACAGCACCATGCGCCGATCAGAATATTGGCGCCTGGGGCCTGAGCCTAAAGCCTCTCTTCGGTGACAATTTCTAGCGTTGTGTATTTCATTAGTAATATTTTAATTCTTTACCAGCCCAACGGCGATAGTATAATCACAAAGCTATCGAGAAAACGAAACAACACAGACTCCCAGCCTATCAATTGAGATAGTGAGTGTAACAGTGGTTTTGTTAGACCCATGCCAGAGCCATCAAGACCCGTTTCTCCCAGTCACATGGTTTTGCACGGCCCTGAAGCTAATTTTCTTTCTTGGCCTATCTCGAGCAGTTCCTATGGTAAGAGTAAGAAATACACTTTAGGTTATCTTCTGACTGTGTCTACTTAGGCACACTCTATGTCTTTCCTAAACATCACGTTTCTGCTGTACTAATAAATGTAAATTACTGCCAACCAACTTAATGGAACTGAATTTACTTACCTTGGAAGGATGATAGGTTGAGTTGGACTTGGGAGGGGAACAACTTGTGACTTGACTTTGACATCCCTGTCCTTTTCAGCAGGGAACGCCCACTCCAGATAAGGACTGGGAGAGGGTGCACTGCTGTGAGTTGCATTGTGGGAGGATTTTCAAAGTGTATCCATTGCTTGCCAATAGACAAATATCTCTCCTTAATGCACACTGAAGGCCGGCCCAGCTGGGGAGCATCAGTTTGCACGACAGGACACGAATAACTGGGAGTGACCAAGGAGCAGCATGCAATGGCTAGGGGAAACTTGAGCATTCAATCCAGCAACGTTGTATGAACCCCCTCACCAGTAGTTTAACATCAATTCCAAAACCATTGCCTTTAATCCGATTTTTGTCTTTTTAAAATTTATGAGGCTGATGCATATTTTCGTGTGCAAGCTTTTCTTTAGTTTTATTGTGCACACTGTGAAGGTCATCCATTTCTTGCACTCAGCGAGCTTCACCAAAATCCACTAGAAGTGGCTAGGTGACCATCGGGCATAAAGTTGGTTTGGGAAGAGAATAAAGCCAGTATTTAAGTAACTGTGCCCGAGACTTGCAGCCTATAATATTCACCTTTATGTTTTGTTTCCCCCATAGAGAGACCTGCTTTTGAAGGTTTAAACGCCATCCTGCTGCAGCCAGGGATGAGAATGATTTGTGTTTTTAGATTCGGTAGTTCAGATAAATGCACAACTACATTTATACATTTCTAGTCAATCTGACATTAAACAAACATTAAGCGTTACGTGACGTCCCTTCCCTGGATTGTTCTCAAAGCCTATGCTAAAGCTGTATTTTATACTTGAATGTAGTGCGAGTACTTGTAAATCAGTAGAGATTACAGGGAGGAAGTTAACAGAGATACAAAGAGAGACTGCAAAAAAGAGAGAGAGCAAGAGGGACACTGCAAGGAGGTCTGCACAAGAATGGAGCATAGTGGACAAGAACAGCACTAGAAAAGAGAACGGCGGGTGGGAGGCTGGAGCCGGGAAAAAGAAGAACTAAACCAGAGTGTGTGGAGAGAGGCGAAATCCTATCAGAGTACCACACTGAAACCTTACAGCTACTATCTCTCTAACTTCCGACCATCATTTAATCATTCTGGGCCCTCATGCTGCCCTATTTTTCACGCACTTTAACAGTGCTTGGAATGTGCATCTAGGCTTGAGTAGGAGGGGTGCTTTTTCAATCGTACTTGTTAGGTCTGGTGACTTAGTGGACTAATGTGTTGTCCACTGTAGGGGCATGTTGTTGTTCTCGTGGTTACAGGTTCAAATCTGGGTTTCCCCACTTCACAAATAGACGTTATGTTACTTAGGCTGCCTGCTTGCAAAATATTTCAGTTCCAGTTGAGGTTCCCCTATGAGATATTGTGGGTGCTTCTGTGGGCACGTGCATAGGGTTAGTACATAAGGCCTTTTATCTCTAAGTTCCTCAAAATGTGCCTTAATCAGCGAGTTCTCATAATCTGACAATCACTCTGCGTCTCTCCTGTCTTTTGAGTGAAATCGAACAGATGATTGTATTGTGTTGACCAATAACAACCGGGCGCAGGTGTGCATTGTCAATTTAAATAAATGCGGGAAAAATACTAGTTGTAGCTGCGTCTTTTGCGTGTGGCAAAAATAAAGGTGGATAAATACAGAAAAAATGCCCAAAAAATAAATATGGATAAATACAGACGGAAATGGCAAAAAAATAAATACCATAAAACCGGGAGCCCTAATTATAATTGCATCTTCATAGCGCTTACTACCCCTGACAAGGAATCCAAACACTTTTCCGGTGAGTAGCATGCTACTCTGAAACCCATAAATGATTAGTGCTCAATTAGTATAGTGAAAAATGAAAGTAATTTGAGTGTTTTGATATGTTAGTCAGTTATTCGGATTCAGAAACATTGCAGAGGGATATAGGAGGGAAAAAAGGTTTGCATTTATATAGTGCATGCCACCCCTGATGGTGTTTTGAAGCGTTTTTCGGCAAGTAGCACGCTACTCCTGAACCCACAAAGGATTAGGCGTGAGTTAGTATAGTAAAATGTGAAAGTAATTTGAGTGCTGGATGTATTAGTTGGTTATTTGAGTTAAGAAGGGTAGCGGAGGGATAAAAGAGGGAAAAAGTTTGCATTTATATAGCGCTTGCTGCCCCTGATGAGGTGTTGAAGCGCTTTTTTGGGGCGTAGTACTCTACTCTGGAACCTATAATGGATTACTATAGTGAAATATGAGTGGACATGTTACTCTGTTTTTGGATTGAAAACAAGAGTGGATGGATAAAAGACAGAAGGGTTTATACAATTATTTTGTTTTGTTGTGGAGGTCATACCAGTAGAAGGAGTCTTGGGATGAGTAAAAGGGATGTGGACAGCAAGAGTCAGTGGGGAGGGTTTAGAATGGCTTGTTTGGTGGATCGGTATAGTAAAACAGGTATGAGATGATGTAAGGAGGAGTAGAGTAGGAAAGAGTATAGAAAGGGTTATTTTGGTGATCATATTAGTGGTATGGAGTTTGGGATGATTGAGAGGGTAGAGTTAGAGGATATATTGATAGAGGTGTAGGGCGAGAAATAGGGTAGTCTATTAGAAAGAGTAGTAGAAAGAGTTTTGAGGTGAGTCAGAGAGTTGAGCTTGAAGATATATTGAGAGACGTATAGGGTGGAAAATAGGGTAGCGCATTGGATATGCTGAATTACAAGAAAAGTAATAAATATATAGATCCATAATACAAGTGATGGAGCAACATCTACGTGGTTTGACGTACCTCTGCTTTGGTGGGAAATTCTTGCTTCTGCGCATTAGTGCCAAGATGGCTGCTTCATGCTGACTCATACTTATGCACCTGCTGCTGCTTGTACTAAACTTGTTCGTTCTGCTTAACTATTGATGCAAAAGTTAAAATAAAGTAATGGGGTTAGAGTAGAGATAAGTAGTATACAGTGCATTCATTTATTTTTGTATTTCAATGTGTCTTTCTTAGACTTTGTTAATAGCTCGTATTTGGGCCGAGGGGGACCTGAACAACCATTTTGAACGTACAAACTGCGCATGTGCATTGAACTTGGAGAGACCTCGAGCCATGGCATTGAACAGATGCCAGAAGTTGTCTTTCCACCAAAGCGCCTGAGGACCTCACCCCCTGACCTGGGAAAAGAAGAAGAACTACAACTGTATTTAATTTGTCTAACAAAATGAAATAATATTGGTGGGTGGAATAAAATCATGAGAAAATAATTTATGAGCGGGAACTTGATCAATACAGCCTAATGAACAATGATCTAAATATGTTGTGAAGACCTCTCCCCGTCTTTCTGACCAATCACTGAAGGGGAACACATAGATTTGCAACATTTAGGGGTGGAGCATTGCCCTGGAAATGGTATAACTAAGGTAGGTTTAGTTAGAGAAATTGTCCAACTTGTCCGAATAGCTGACCTGTCACTGACCCAACGCACGCTATAAGAGATCGAGAGCAGAGGTGCAGGCTGAGCACTCTGTCAGAAAATTATAGGGGTTTGGGGGAAATTATCGATTATCCAGTCGGGGTACCAAATTTTGCTAGATAGGGGTGTGACGCTGGTGTTGCACTTAGCGGTGGTCATCTGTCCTGAACTGCACCTGTCTTGTCCCGTGGGCACCTGATTAAACGGGAGCCTGTTTTTTTGCCCCAGCCCGTGGCCAGGATTGGTCCTTGCACCTTTCTAGGTAAATATAATCCATGTGGTATGTCCTTGTGCTATTTCCCTTTCTCACCCTTCCCAGGTACCAATGTCTAAAGGTGTTACTGTGATTTCTTGCAAACTTTATATCTTATTAATCATATTTTTACTTATGAAATGTATGGTCTCTGTAATTTGGATGAAGACTCACCTAAACTTGCATAGATAAAGCATGTGAAACTTTCCCCTAGTCTGTGGTTATTGCAGGAAAGGTAAATTGTTTAAGAACTGCTTATTTATTCTAACACCCTTTTCGATTCCTAGGACTTATAGCAAGTGACAAGGATTGGTAAGTCATGGTTTACATATATAAGTCCTAAAAGTACTCAAAGTACTGATAGCTGATTAGTAGTTAACAGACAGGACTACTAATTCAAATGTGTGAATGTTTATGGGCCCAGGTGAGTATGGTAAATTGAGCTAGTGATCCCGCGTGCGCTATCACAAGGTAAGTATATAGATACATAAAGGAAACAATTATATGTAGATTAAAGATATTGATAGATGCAGAGGGTGAGAAATAGGGTAGTGCATTGAAAGAGTAGTAGAAAGAGGTTTGAGATGAGGTGGAGAGTTGAGGAAGAGGATATATTGAGAGAGGTATAGGGTAAGAAATAGGGAAGTGCATTGGATATGCTAAATAAGTAGAAAAGTAGTAAATATATAGATCCAAGTACATGGAAGGTATATAGATGCATAAAGGAAGGTAGGAAGTATAGATTAAAGATGCATTGAATAAATTCCAGCTTTCAATTGTTGTTTTACTTAAAAATTGTGATTTAATACTTTGTTTTAAAACATAATTATTCCACACGTTTGCACAAAGCAATACACATATAAAGGTACATATCTATAGTACAAATAAATACTTATATACAGAGGGATATGCTGTATATTTCTGTTTACATACGTTTCCTTTGTGGGGAAGAGCCAATTCTTGAGTAGTTTTCTGAAAATAAGGTGGTTGTCTGTGCATCTTATGTTGGGGGTTTAGCGTTCCATAGTTTGGCTGCTTGAACTGAGAAGGATGTGCCACCCATGCTTTTCTTTTTTTTATCTTGGGATTTTGAGGCGAGTGGCCACTCTAGAGCAGAGGTTCCTTTGGTGAATGTGTTTGGTGATTATATTCCAGATGAAGAGTGGTCCCGTTCCATGTATCCTTTTGTGGGTGATACAAAACTACTTGAACATGGATCTTCTAGAAACTGGTAACCAATTCAGGGCTTTCAAGGCAGGGGAGATGTGGTCTTGTGGTTTAATAAGTAGGAGTAGTCTGACAGCCAAGTTCTGAGTCCCTAGTAGTCTTTTCATGGTTGTAAAAGGTGATCTGTGATAGAGGCTATTGGCGTAATTGAGTTTGGAGAGATCTAGGGAGATGGAAGCTTGGACCTTGTGTGGAAATCTCAAATAGGAGAAGATTTGTCGCAGAGTTTTTATAGTAGCAAAGCTTTATCTTACTGGGTTGGTCACTTGGGCATTCATTAAAAGCTAGGAGTCCATGGTCATTCTGAGGTTTCTTACTTCGTTTGATACTTTAGGCAGTGATCCCAGTTCATCCAGCCAGGCGGCGAGCAGGTGATAATGTTTCTAATCGCCACTTATGAGTATTTCCATTTTGGGAGCATCAATTTGTGATGGCTGCATGCATCCATTGATCCACGGCTCTGAGACAACTGAAAATTGGGGAGTTTGTAATGTCTTTCGGGCATTCCAGTTGAAGGTGTATTTGAATGTCATCTGCATGGTTATAGCGTGTAAGGTGGAATTGATTGATCAGTACCGGTAATGACTTCATGTGGATTTTGAAAACCATGGGTGAGATGATAGAGACTTGAGGGACCCCTGGTTTTGTTGAGTACGGTTTGGATGTGAAAGGTGGGGTATGGATGACATTAGTTCTGTTGCGAAGGTAGAATGCGATCCAGTCTAGAGCACTACCCTCTATGCCGGCTTCATAGAGTGTTTCCATTAGAGTGTTATGGCCAACATTGTCAAAGGCAGCCAAGAGGTTCAAGAGAAGTAGCAAAGCAACCCCATTGCGGTCAGCTGTGTTATTCAGTCATCCCAGATGGCAAGAAGCGCAGATTCTGTGCATCTTCCCGGACCGAATCCCATTTGGAAGTCTGAAAGTATGGCATTGTCTTTAATGAATTGTGACATCTGGGAAAACACTGGTCTTTCTATAAGTTAGCCCAAGAAAGGTCCATATGTAATGGGTCTGTGGTCAGTAGGTCAAAGTTTATGAGTTTTTGAGTTTTTCTGGAAATATTCCAGTAGTTAAGGAATCTTTGATGATTCTTCTTACTGTAGTGACAGCAGAGGTTGTTAGAAGAATTGTCTTGAAAGTAAAGAAAGCAAATGGTGGTCTGACCATGTGACTGAAGTTATAGTTTGAAAGTTAACTAGTTCGGTACTAGCAAAAATGACATCTAGGATGCGTCCAGCTTTGTGTGTGGGTTTGTGGATGATCTGATGCGGGTTCAGTGCGTCTAGGCCAGCGATTTCTGTTTTTGGATGGGGCATATTGGGTTTGTCAAAACAAAAGTTGGGGTCACCCAGAACACAGAGGTTGGAGTGTAGTGTAATCAGGTTTAACACCATGTCTAGAAGTGCGTCTGGGAATGTTACCTTGCTAGGTGGAGGTCTTTAAAGGAGCAGGAAGTTACAGGAGAAAGATGGTATAGGATTGCATCTGGTTAAAAGGGCTTGACCATCTTTTATGGAGAGGTCGTCCACTTTAATGATATGTAATGTTTGCCGAAACACAACAGCTAGGCAACATCCTTTTTTGCCTATTCAATTTTGGGTGACCGTTTGATAGCCTAAAGGAACGGCTTCATGCAAGTCTGGAGCCATATCATCTCCCAACTATGATTCAGTTATGAAGAGTATTACTGGTTTTGCATTAGTGAGAAAGTCGAAGATGTGATGTTTGTTTTTAGAGAGCAATTGAACATTCATTAGTAGACAGTTTAGAGAATCTGCTTCATAAATGCATGCATAACTATGTGAAGAATTACTTTTTCAAAAAGCATTTAGGAGTTAATGAAAGAGTACCATTCACAAATGCATGTAAGAGTTTGTGAACGGATGTCATTGACAAAGGCATGTAAGAACCCATGAATGTGTACTGTTACATGCCTTTTTTGAATAGGCCCATCCTTTTTACAGTTTGACATTGTATACAAAAAATCCCATATAATTCCAATTGTAAACACCATTTTTGATGGTTTGGGGCTGATTTACAAAGGCATGTAGTAGTGTGTAAAAGAGTACTAATAAAGTATGAACATTCATGTAATTTCCCCAAAATGCCTTTGTGATTAAGCCTATATGTGTTTCACTGATGTTTGAAGTGAATTTCCAACTTATTTTTAGTTCAAAAAGAATTCCAAGACAAGTCCTGGGAAGCAGCTACTGACACAACTTTCCAGAGGTACTCATGTAAATATTTGCCCATGTGTAAATGAAACATGTTTGGATAATTAGAAAATGCACCTGAAAATTCATCACTTTACACCTCTTTGCGCCGATTAGGGGAACAAACCGCTTTGTGAATTGGCCAAAATCTTTATTGCATCCACACCTGAAATGTACCACCTTGGTTTGAATATTAAACATTCCAGTCTCACTTGCCCGCTGAAGTCGTAATTTCTGAGTACTTGGGGCACACAAAGAAGGGCTACAAGTGAATACCTGCTTATCTTTTTGATGATTTAAGATATTCCCAGGAAGGACTGCACGGAAGGATGTACTTCACTGAGCTCCCAAACAGATTCACCTTCTTCCCAGACCACGACCAGTTATCAGAGTTTGGGGCATATTCACAAGAACTTAATGCAGCTGTAGTGTCAATTATATGATGTTATGGCAGATTTTTTTAGTGGCAATTATCCAGCGTGAACGTGATTTTTTAAAATCACCACTTTTGTTAGCGGAACTTAACGGAAATGAGATGTAAGGTAGGTGTTTCTGTGACAAACATGCTGCTAAACACACAACTCGACAATTACCAGGAAATCCCAGTTCATCGATAACCCCCCCAAAACTTCAGCTAAGTCAAAAATAGCTGCCGTTGTCTAATGTCAATACTCACCTGGTACTAAAAATGGTGCAAACACACCTGTATATAAGGAAGACAATCCCAGATAATCATTGACAACCTCAACGATGGCATGGTGCTTCTGCTGTTGCAAATTGGAGCAGCAAAAAGATCACCACCAAGGTAGTGCCACATAAGAGAGTGGGTCTACCGCCAAAGGAACATCCTCATACACCTCGGTCTTGATGAGCTCATAGCCCATTACATCTAAAAAGGTCCTCCATTCTACACCTCCTGAACCTGATAGCGCGAAGTCTGCAAGCCACATTCCAGTGCAGCACAAACATCCCTCCGCAGACCAAGCTACTTGCTCTGCTGCACATCTGGGTCTCAAATACTTTTGAACCGACCACTGCCAGTGTGGCCGGAGTTTCTCAGGCAATCTTCTTCCTTTATCCACACTGTCCTGGATGCCATCATCAGCCTGACACAACAGCATCTACACTTTCTCAACACTGCACAAGAACAACTCAACAACATGCAAGGTTTCTATGCCATTGCTGCTTTTCTGCAAGTATTGGGGGCAATGGACTGCATGTGCAACTTGTGTCCCATGTGGACACTGCACACCTCTACAGGAACAGAAAGCACATATACTCAATGAATGTGCAAGCAATAGTTGACCACCTTGGTGTGTTCCTGAATGTCGTGGCCAAGTACCCTGGCAGTGTCCATGATTAGTTTATTTTCCGCCAATCGGTTATCAACCACTGGTTTCAGAAGGGCAAATATGGAAATGTACTGCTTGTTGGTAAGTACAAAGTGAACACACCACACCTCAAGTCACTCCGTCCTGGGGGCCAACTATGTGAGAACACACATGTCCTTGTGTGTATTTTGTTACTGGACCAGCTTCCATACACAAACACATAATGACAGAACAACATATATGTAATTAATCCCGACAACGGAGTAGGATATAAAAGCACTCACAATCAAATCAATCATTCAAGGAATACTGATCTTGCAAGAGCTCATCACTCAAAAATTGCAAGGATACAGTTCAGATGGGGCCACAAGCTGTATGCCTGCCCTGTGCTATATTATTTCTGAAACAAAGGGATGTGTCATATGTACAATGAGATGATGGATCACTCTACTCTCCCTTGCACTGGTGCACAACTAGCTGATATGCACCAACACAGGCACCCATACACCATGGTGCAAGGGTGCCTGCGTCATGGGGATGAGAGTATTTCTGCACGAAGGGACACGTTATTGCAGATAAACAATCACAAAAGGGGATGTCCTCTTCCTATGTGTTGTCAGAATGCAGCATGCACAGAAAGAGAATAAAATTAAGAGAAATGTAAATGTATCTCCATGTTTTGCATGCAATCTGATGCATTTTCAGGTGTGTACAATTTTTCAGAAAGCCGGAAAGGTAGCCAACTAAATGGGTGTTGTGTGGGAACACCCACATTCACACCCATGGCTCACCCCTAACATGCAATCAATTGTCTTTAAATTTGCCTTGTGCCCAAGGCCGTGAATAGACATGTGGTTTGGCTTGACATCTCCCAGTAAGTAGAGTAGAGCAGGTAGCTATGCTGGGGCATTTCAAACGGTTGCAGCAGTGCCTACCACTCTGGGTCTGAGGCAAAAGTACAGTTTGGCCTCAAGACCCTGGGAACTGCCCACTCTTCCATCATTGGATGCCATGGTGTTCCAAGGATTGCGCAATGAAAAGTGCTGCATCGCTGTTTTTCGCTAACAATGCGCCACTCTGGAGTAAATTAAGATAATTTAAAGGCGGTACTGGCATCAGAGAGGGCAGATGCTGGCCAGTCGCAGTTAGATTTAATGCTTCAGTCTTTAAGCGGCGATCTACTCTCGAAATTTTAGATTTCAAAGGCAAATCATAGATGGATTCACGAGAAGTGCGAGGCCCTGGAGACCAAAATGGACGATATTGGCACGCGAACTGGGATCCTAGAGACAGAATTTAAGGCCCTTTCAGAAGTTGTGCAGGGTAATACAAAGGACTTAGAGACATTAAAAGCTCGAAATAGAACCTTGCAGGCGGATATGGTAAGGCTTGAGATGGAAGCAAGAAGAAACAACTTGAGAATCCTCAAAATACCGGAGGGATCAGAGAGTGGAGACATCAAGGCATTTGTCTGTAAACTCCTTAGGGAGGGAGTGTTGAAAGACAGACAAGATATTGATGTGCAGAAAGAAATTCAGAGGGTTCATAGAGACCCCTTTAAGTTACATCCTGATAGAAAAGCTCCCAGAAATGTTTTAATTAATTTCCAAACCTACGCAATTAAGGAGCTGGATCTGGGAAGAGCTTTAACAGAGACAGCGCTTCAATTTGACTCAGTGAATTACCGAATCGGTCAGATCTTGGAAAAAGAACTGCACAAAGGCAATGTGAGCTTGGCTCCAGAATGCCTGAGCTAAGGAGTCAGGGGGCCCACGTCCAAATGAAATTTCCTGCATTACTAAAAGTGATGTGGAGGAATAAGATGCATAATGTTAGTTCCCCAAAAGTAGTAGATCTCTTCATGGCCCAAATGAAGGGGTAGTTAGAGGTAAAAAGGTATTTTGATATGTACTTACTCCGGTAGAAAATGTAAATCAAGCTTCAGAGATTTCATGCGTATTTCAGAGAAGGGAAAAAAATACCTATAAAATAGAGGGGCTATGAGTTATTAATCTGGGTGAGCCTTTTTCTGCTATTTCTTTTTTTTTAATTTGCATTAGTTTTTTTTGTTTTTTTGTTTTTTTTAGGATATGTGCCTCTGCTTCTCAGGGGGGTCCCGAACGGGTGGTTTCTTATCGCCAAGGGAATGGAAACAGGGTTCCTCATGGGAGGGGGAAGGGGGGAACACAGGGTGTAGGGAGCAAGTGGGAGAAAATAGAAAAATTAGTTCTCATACAAGTAAAAAAAAAACGTTAGATCTATGTGGGAAGAGCTCTGAAAATGAACAGGTCAAAAAAAGTTACGTTTATAACCTGGAATGTGAATGGATTGAGATATATGAGGAAGATGTCCCGGGTTACTGAATTTTTAAATAATAGTGAGGCTCATATCCGCTTTTTAGAAGAAACCCATCTAGAGGCCCACGATTGTAAGCAGGGGTTTGGTAAGCTTAGATGGGTTCAGGAGGTGCTCTGCTCTGAACAAAAAGGTAGCACGATGGGAGTTGCACTAATTATTAGAGGTAACGCAGGGATAAAGGTAGAACATTTCAACACAGATCAGTCGGGAGATGGCTGGTGGCTACCATGACAGTTTGGGGGTCACCTTTAGTGTGTGCAGCCTAATATGGGCCAAATGAAGATAATTCGGGGGCCCTTTTAAAACTTGAGGCCAGCTTACTAAATACATCCGCACCCATTATAATTCGGCGTGATTTTAATTTGGTATTGGATAAGGAATTAGATCGCACCTCTAAACCAAAATATATTACTCCACCTAGAATGTTTTATGCGCTCAAAAGTGTTATTAGAGAATTTACTTTACTGGACATTTGGAGAGTAAAGAATGGAAATATAAGGAATTATTCATTTTACTGTAAGAAATACAAACACCATTCTAGAATTGATTATTTCTTGGTGGATCAGACTATGTTCCTGGATGTTGAGTCTATAGTGTATATTCCAGCGACTATCTCTGGTCATTTAGCTGTGGGGTTGATACTTAGATTTAAACAAAAGGAGTGTCAGAGAAGGTGGACCCTTGATAGGACCTTGCTACAAAAAGAGGGGGTGAGGTTAGAGCTAGAAGTAAAAACAGATGAATATTTTAGGTTTAATGTAGGCACGACCAAGGATCAGATAGTATGGGAGGCCTTTAAGACATACCTAAGAGGGTTATTAAGCTCTATAATGATAAGCAAGAGGAGCTCCATGAAAAAGGCTGAAGTCAACCGGCTCAATAAGATCAAGGAAAAAGAGGAAGAATTACAGCGGGCCTCTCTGGCTTCCCAGAATTTAGTGCCGCAGTTGGAAAAAGAGCTAGAGGGCTAATCTTGATAGGATCTTGAAGGATAGATGGGATGCCAGTAAGCTCCAAAATGTTGCTTACTGTGAGAAATGTGGATATTTCCTGGCCTGGAAGACCAGGGGGGACAGGGTGAGAAACCAGATAAAGAGCTTAATCCAAAGGGGGTCAGGAGCTCTACAATATGATGATGATAAGATTCGGGAGGAGGCCAGATCATTCATGTATAATCTATATGAGGAAGACATTGAATCTTGACCAGAGAGAAGATAGGTTGTTTTTGTATGCAAGCATAACGGAGGTTGAGGTCAGAGCACAACTTAAGAAAATGGCTAGGGGCAAAGCAGCTGGGCCTGATGGGCTTCCAATAGAGGTTTATCTTGGTACAATGGATAAGGTGGTGCCAGTTTTAAAGAATCTTTTTAACCGAATAAAGACCCGCAGAAAATTGAGTCCTACAGACCTATAGCCCTGTTAAATTGCGGACCATAAGGTCTTTGCAGGGATATTGGCAGCAAGGGTGGCTAAAATTATTAAGGCCATAGTACACCCAGATCAGAGACAGCTGAATGAGCTCACCTTTCAAGCTATAGGGGCATTGGATGTTGTGGTGGATAAGAAGCTTCCACTTACGATAGTTGCAATAGACGCCACTAAGGCTTTTGACCAGGTAAATTGGTCATATCTCTGGGAGACTTTACAAAGCTTTGGTTTTCCGAGAAATTTTGTGCAGGCAGTGAAGTTCCTCTATTCCCAAGCAAACATTTTAGTCAATGGTGCTCTGCGGACTGGTTTGGTATCTCAAGGGGCACTAGGCAAGGGTGTCCTTTATCACCATTATTATTTAATTTATATATTGAAACCCTGGTTTGCTGGCTCAGGGCCGATCGACTTATCAAACCTTTTACAATTGGAGAATTAGAGTTAAAATGTGCTCTGTATGCGGACGATCTCCTTATGTATACATCTAATCCAGCAGAAGCTATACCTAGGCTGTTTGAGAAGGCTGAAAAATTTGGTGAAGTTTCTGGTTATAAAATCAACAGGCACAAGAACGAAATAATGGAATGGAATCAAGCTAATGGAACTCAGGGGGCAAAGTTCCAAATGAGATACCTTGGGATCCACCTAGCCCAGAATTTGGCAGACATGCCAAAGATTAAGTGGAAGAGGGTCTCTAAAGAGGTTGGCATCTGTTAACACGCTGGGCAAACCTTCCTTTCAATATTTACGGGAGGGTCAACCTCATTAAAATGATAATCCTGCCAAAAAGAAATTTGTTGTATAACTTGATTCTATTATCCTTCAGCCCAAAAGATATCGCCAAACTTCGGGGTAAAATTGGTTCTTTTATATGGGCGACTAAAAGTCCCAGAATTGCATGGGAAAAGCTTAGGAAAGGCCTCAAGGTGGGATGACTTGCTTTACCAGACCTTCTCACTTATTGTTATGCATTTCATTTTAAAATTTTCAGAATTTTGGCCAACAAAACTGATTCTTCCTCATTAGGTTTATTATTTCAGGCAATGTGCCGCAGGGGCAGTAGTTTTTTCTTTACAAGTTTGGAGATCCCAAGTTCTACAAAAAAGTTAGACTTAAGATTTTGGGAGCTGCATTAAAGAACTGGATCCACATTAGAAGGGGTATGGAAATTCCTTATTATACAGTACAGGCTCCAATCTGGGACTCTCTCGGTACCCCTGAATGCCTCCAGGATCAACTTTGTCAACCACTCAAATTGTCTGGTACCAGATTTTGGGGAGACCTCCAGAAGGATTCGCAGTTGATTAGTTGGGAGTCACTTTCCAGTTTAATTCGCGGGACACTGACAAGATTTAAGTTCTATCAACTATCCCCGTGATGGGCAACGCAGTCCTGGGGTAATGAGGATGCAAATCTGAAATTTGATTCAGTCTCTAGAAGGGGCATCTGGAAACGGGAAGTCTTGCTTTGGTACTGTGCCCTTTTGGAAACAGGTGAAGAGGTGGAATCGGAAGTCAGAAAACTTTGGGGTAGTGATGTTGAAGGTAATTACCAGGAAATGTGTAAACTCTGGTGTGACTCTTTTTCTATGTTGCAGGCAGTTCTTAAAACAGCTGCACTGAGGAGGAATCATCTGTATACTGCCTACAGAGTTTATTGGACTCCAAGGAAACTATCCAAAGTGACCGGGAGGGAGTATAACTGTCCCAGGTGTAAGTATCCAGCAGCAGATGACTTCCACATGTTTGCGGATTGTCTGAGAATCATACATTATTGGATCGAGGTATGTGGCTTCTTAGAAGAGGTGCTGCATCAGAAGGTGGAAGTTAGCCCCAGGACAATCTTCTTCGGTCTTTTGACTCGTTATCGTATGAATGCTATGGCCTTTGTGCTTTATGTAATCATTCTTGCAAGTAGGGTACTTTGTAGGGCTTAGAAATCCAAAACCCCTCCAACCTTTGTTGAATGTCTGAAGCATATTATCTTTACCAGCGAATCTGATATGGCTTGCGATAATACAAGTATAAACAAGATATGGGCGGCTCTAGTGGCCTGGAGGTAGCAGTAAAGTTGGTCCTATGATTATGCCAAGGTACCGTCGGTCTTGTTCTCCCCATTAACATACAGTCTACTAGGAGCTGTGAACAGGAGTGGGATAAGGAAACGGTATTATCTTGAGGGAGACCTCCTTTTCTCTTTCTATAGGCTTTACCCTAGCATTTGGTCATGGCTTCTTCATTCTTTATTCGGGTGCATACATTTTCTAATTTCTTATCAGAGGTGTCTTTGTAACCTCTTTTTGCCTATAGAGGCAGAAAAGTGACGGAGGCCTGACTTATCTGAATTTTATTACTGCTAACCATCCTGCCCTCATTTTTATTCTCTTTAGATTCAAGATGTGTATTGCTGTCATGCTAGAGTGAGGGGCAATTTAGTCTGCCATGTGCTGATCCCAATACCTTGAAACAAAGTATTCTACATAAGTCGCTAACGTGACAATGGATGTGGCTAATAGACACAGTCAAAAAATATTTGCTGCTTAGCAAACTCAAAAATACATAGCACGAATTCTTGAAAATATGCCCATGAATGCCTTTTCACAGACCATTGTAAATATGCACATCTTGGCCTCCAGCTCAGAAAAAACTACAAAGCGATTCTGTAGTCAACCTTCACATTGTATGCAGCATCATAATTCTTCAATACAAGTAGTGGGTGCTTGTTCAAGTCATTGTGCGTTGCAAGCCCAATAACCTGGTAGAGACATCACAGCAATGTGTAGTGTAACAGTCTTGCATGTAGTCACACAGACAACCAACATAACCACCATTGATGCATGCATTATATATTACAGTTTGTTTGCCACGTTTTCATATAAACAATAATTTTTAAACAACTGCTATGGAAAAACACTCACAAAATACACATGTCAACAATGAAAAATTTTTGTTTACCCCTTAGTGGGTAATTTTTTCACACAGTCCAACAACGTAAAGCCCTGGAAGTGGTGTCATTATGCATCCTGTTGCATTGAGGAGTACTGTACACGTTCATGTTCTTTTAACCACACTGTTAGTGTCTGTGGAGAGTTGTGAAGGTATTTACAGGTGTCTGCTGGATTTATGTGTAAGAGAGTGGTTTGGTGTCTAGTCTACTGCCCCTACTGTCCCTGGCAAGTCCTGTGTCACTGTCTTTCCATTTGTTATGCGTATTTGTGTTTATCTTGTTGGTGTTTGTCTAAGGGGTATATTTGTAAGTTATATAGGTTTATTGGGTATTTACTTGTTTTTTGTTTTTGAATAGTGGGTTTATTTGTGTGGTGGGAGATGTTGGGTGAGGGTAGGGAGGGCGGTATGTCAAAGGAGGCATTGGGGGACTTCCTCCGACTAGTGAAGTTTTTTTTACCAAGGATGGTGGAGAGTGTGGGATGGGTCCTGCAGGGACAAGCAGGTCAGGAAGGTGAGGAAGGAGCATATCCACGACTACATGATGTTTTGTCGTAAATCGCATGCATTGCATGGCACGGTCAGCTTACAGACGAGACATACAGAGCGGTACGGACCCAGTAACAACTCGGTCAGTGAATTTTGCATTGCTCGCATAGTACTTGCTCGTGCGTAAAGCTGTACGAGTCGGGCAGAAAAAACACGTACGGCTCGAACTTTTTTTGGCCCGATCGGGTTTGGTGCCCTTCCGACCCAGATCGGAATCGGCCCCCTACTATTAACCACCGGATAGTGATTGCCATCTGCAGTGTGTCTTCAACTACCACAACTAAAACATGATTTGGATTTGAATTTTATAATTTCTGGTTTCTTTTCAGATGTTACTTTCTCATCAATTTTCTTAACACCCTTCTTGATGTTACGGACTGTTTCATCTTGGCTGACTTTCTTGGGAACTGAGCTTAACTCCTTCACATATCTTGAGGTATTCTCCATTCTTTAAGCCACTAACAAAGTTTTTTCTAGAAAGGGATCCTTTATACCAAGTAATTTTTCCTGAATTTTGAGATTAGACATTCAATTAATTATTTGATCTCTAATTAATTCATCTCTCATATCTCTAAATTTACAAGTGACCGCCAACATCCTTAGATTAGCCATGTATTGCTCATTAGACTCTCCTGGTGACACCGTGCGTGATAAAAATGTGTCTTTCTACCACTTCACTGACATTTTTTCTAAAATGTTCTTCTAAGGCAATATCACACACATCAATATTGCTTTCACCTGCTCCACCAGCTTCACCTTCAGTAATCTCCTCAATGCTGATAGCCTCCACCATAGGTAAGGTTTTTAAAACATTCCTGCCTTCTAATCCTAAAAATTGTTTAAGGTTCGCTAATTTCCTTTTACACACATATACATCACTGTAATAATCACCTCCAAGAATCCAAGTGATGTATAGAAGAGTTTATTCACAGAGACAGCTTGGACAACCACCTTCAGCATTACACCAGTTACATCTGAGTAGATGACCACATAGAGAATGTTACATTGAGAATGTACAATAACAATTCTGTCCTGGAATGTTATACTAACAAGGAATACTACACACCTTCCCCCTTAAAAATAAAAAAATTTAAAAAAAACATCAGCCAACAAAACTAAAAGAGAGAGAAGAAAGATGAAAAAAAAAACATTTTTAGTATAAGTAATCGTGTAGCTTCACAGGAATTTGTTTGATGCGAGAACTTTTCCTTTGTGATATATGAGGAATTTCATTTTGTTGGAGAGTGGAACGTTGGAAATTAGGATTAGTTTCTTGAACATTGGAATTATTGGTTACTTGTTCATTAACAGTTTGTGAGGTTTGGTGAGATAAATTACATGCTGGAATGTTAATGCTAGGAACTGGACTTTCCTGTAAAAAGGTATCAACCATTGCAGAGTATGAAGTGGTATTTTCCTCGACAGGATCTTTAGGTATTAAAGAGGGAATAGGTGGACATGAATTATCATCATTAAAAACTTGATTCCTGCATAAATTATTA
Source organism: Lissotriton helveticus (assembly GCF_964261635.1). Classification (NCBI taxonomy): domain Eukaryota; kingdom Metazoa; phylum Chordata; class Amphibia; order Caudata; family Salamandridae; genus Lissotriton; species Lissotriton helveticus. The sequence continues at coordinate 90,070,669 of NC_136063.1, forward strand.
TTATTTATTTTATTTATTATTATTATTATTTAGCGATTTATAAAGCGCCTGGTGACCCGGAGGCATCCCCGCGCTAATGATACAAGTGAAGACCAGAGGGGGAAGGGGAGCTTATTTGGGGAAAAGCAGAGTTTTCATTTTTTTACGGAAGAGGAGGTGGCAGGGTTCCAGTCGCAGGAAGCGGGGGAGTGAGTTCCATCCTGCAGACGCTTTTACTGCGAACCGTCTACCGCCAGTGCGTGCCTTCCTGAATCTCGGGACGGTGGCCAGGCGTTCGTTGTCAGAGCGTAGGAGTCTAGGGGCCTTGTAGGGGGTGACCATGTCTCTCAGGATAGAAGGGCCAAGACCATTGAGGAGTTTGTGGGCAGTGCACATCGCCTTGAATTCTACCCTCTGCCGCACTGGAAGCCAATGTAGGGCCTTCAGCGCTGGTCTGGCAGAGGTTCTGGAAGGGAGGTCCATAAGGAGCCGGGCTGCCGCGTTTTGAGTTCGCTGGAGTTTGGCCAGGGTAGATTTAGGGGCTCCCAGATAGACAGCATTGCTATAGTCTAGCCGGGCAAGGATCAAACCTTGAATCAAGAGTTTCCTAGATAGGGGCGGGAGTAGTGGGAGGATTTTACGGATGGAACGCATAAGTCCGAAGCAGGTGCCTGCTGTTTTGGCTGCCTGGGTCTTCATGGACAACTCCGGTTCAAGCCAGACTCCCAAGGTCTTGATTTCTGGTTTCGGGGAGGGCACCTCACCGAAAGCGTCTGGCCAGACCGAAGGTGGGATGGTGGACCATTTCTTGCCCATGAGCATGACTTCGGTTTTCGATCCGTTGAGCTTCAATGATGACTCGCACATCCAGTGGTGGATTTCCTGGAGGCAGTTCAACAGATTGTCCGGGTGATTGTCAAGATGAGAGAGTGAGACGACCAGTTGCGTGTCGTCCGCATAGCTCACTATCTTGATTCCGAAAGGGGAGACGACATCCTCAAGGGGGGCCATATAAGCGTTGAACAAAGTAGGGCTTAATGACGACCCCTGGGGAACTCCACTAGTGAGGGGGAAAGGGGCTGAGCGGGAATTGCCGTCCCATACCTGGAAAGAGCGGCCTGATAGGAGAGATTCTATCCACGCAAGCGCCGTGTCCGCGAGTCCCGCCATGGCCAGCCGGTGGAGTAGGACACGGTGATTCACCGTGTCAAAGGCTGCACTGAGGTCCAGGAGGATCACTGCCACTGACCCTCCTGAATCCAGAATGCACCTAGCCTCCTCGATGACAGCGAGGAGGGCGGTGTCTGTACCGTGGCCAGGGCGGAACCCAGTTTGGGACCGACGTAGAAGGTTGTTTGATTCAAGGAACTGGGACAGTTGGACGTTTACCAGTTTCTCGGCTATTTTGCTGATACTGGGGAGGAGCGAGATTGGCCGATAATTGGCCAAGTCGGAGGGGTCTAGTTGGGGCTTTTTGAGAAGAGCCTTAACTACAGCGCTCTTCCAGCTCGGTGGAACAGAGCCCTGGGATAGCGAGATGTTGATGAGTTCCGTGATGGTGGGGAGGATAGTGGGAACGACTGCTTTCAGGAATCTGATTGGTACGGGGTCAAGGGGGGAGCCGCTATTCAGTTTGGCCAGGGCTGATCCTACTTCGTCCAATGATACTGCCCTAAAGGCAGTGAGTTGTGGGGGCAGTATATTTCCTGTCTGATTGGTGAGTGCGTCAGAGTACATGTGATTAGGTAGACTAGGAGGCGGGAGGGAGACTAGGATACGGGTGATTTTAGAGTCGAAGTAGGTTGCCAGTTCATCGCTTCTGTCCGGCGAAGATGAATTGTAAGAAGGGGGCGCCGGTATTTTCAGCAGTTCTTTGGCGATGAGGTAAGATTCTCTCGCTGAGTTGGTGGCATTCCTTATTCTGGTGTCATAATATGCGGCTTTGGTGCACCTCAAGGCGGCTTTGTAAGATCTCACCGACCTACGGTAGGCGTCCTTGTTAGTATGGAGCCAGTCCCTTCTCCATAGTCGCTCCGTTTTTTTACACTCAATGCGGAGAGTTCTTAGTTCCGGGCTGTACCATGGAGCTGACCCAGTTTTCCCGTTTTTATCCTCACGGGTTTTTATGGGGAGGATGGAGTCGAGGGAGGTGGAGATCCACTCCCTGAACTTTCTGTCCGCGGTGGCTGGGTCCTCCGATGGACTAGGGGTTGCCTGGTCCAGGGCTTTGGCCCAATCCTCAGCCGAAAGTCTGGACCATGCTCTATCCCTAGTATAGGTGGCGGGTTTATGGGGTTTCCTAAAATCCCCTGGTAAGCGGAAGGGGACCAAAAAATGGTCCGTCCACGGGAGGGGGAGGGACTCTTTGGTTTGTAGGGTGTGGAGGTTAGTAAACACAGGGTCTAGTAAATGACCCTTAGTGTGTGTGGCTCCGGAGTTGGTAAGTATGAGGCCATAGGCCGCCAGGTCAGTGATCAAATCGGCTGCCCCAATGTCAAGGGGGTCGTCGAAATGGATGTTTAGGTCTCCTAGTATAGTGAAATTGGAGGTGGAATGGGCCAAAGAAGCTATTGACTCTAAGAGGGCGCTAGCAAACGGGCCATAGTGGCCAGGGGAGCGATAAACTAGGAGGCCTGACAGCGTGCTAGTCGGTGCTAGCTGGATGGTGAAATGAAGGCTTTCAGAGTCCAAGATGTGGGCATCGTAGGTTCTACAGGAAAAATGATTCCTGTAGAGGATGGCCAGGTTGCCTCCTCTGCCAGATGGACGTTGTTGGGACCGGATATTATAGTCCGGGGGAAGGGCTAAGACCACGTCTGATTCCGAGTGGTCGGTGATCCACGTTTCCGTGAGGAATAGAATGTCTAGTTCGTGGTCTTCTATTAGGTGGTTAATGAGCAGGGCATGCATGGGGAGTGACCTGCAGTTCAATGAGGCAAGTTTAAGGCCCGGGTGAGAGACGCGTGGAATGGATAGTTGTAGCTGGGCTGGGTGGCAAATTGTGCAGCTAGTGAATTGACCGTCTAGGTCATGAACATAGTTGCAGGTGCTGTTGTTGGTGGGTCTGAGACTGAGAAGGTCTCGGCGCGAGTATATTACCCTGGTGGGAGCTTGTTCCGGCAGGGATTGTAGCCCTGAGCCCGTTCGAGCGCGGACGGGCGCAGACGGGTTTGCCTTAAGCGCGCCTTCGGCGCGCAAACGGCGCTCCCGCTGCGCTCGTCCGCTGCGCTTGCGTGGCTGGCACATTTGAAGGGAGGGGAGAGGGCGTGGTCTCACGTGTGGGCGTGTCTCCGCCTTCGAGCCGCGATGGCGGTAGAAGGAAATCCCTGGTGCAGCGAAAGGATCCGCTGTGTCAGGGGGTATGCGGGAGATTGCTCGGCGCGGTGGAGAGTGCTAGTGAGAGTGAGTATTTTGTTTTTAAAAAGACAGAAAATACAATTTTAAAAGGAACAAGTCCTCCGGCTTCCGCCTCAGAGGTCAACACACATTCAAATGGCGCGCTCGTAGTCAGCGCTCGTAGACAGCGCTCGTAGACAGCGCTTAAGAATGCCTGCGGGTGGGCGTGGTCTCACGTGTGGGCGTGTCTCCACCTTCGTCAAGAGAATATGAGTTAAGTAAGATACGAAGGGAGTGAGCAGAACAAAGTCCAGCGAAACAGACAAATCACATCACCGTTGCATATGGTGGAAGCAATATTAAGGCAATGTTGAAATATCCCCAAAAACAGCAAACAATCAATCCCCGCAAAGCTATACAGGGTGAGGATCGCTGGGATTTAGGACCAAGAGTACTGGGTCATTAGACTGCACATATTCACAAGTTGGGTGCATTGGTAAAACAGTCCAGCGAATCAAAACAATCATATCACAGATACATAAAAGAAGGTTATGGGCCATAGAGCAGTGGAAGATAATTAAGACATATAATATCTGGCGCTAGTTAGAAACATCAAAAGTCAAAACCATAAAAAAAGCATATGAGGGGCAGATCGAGAAAAAAATAATTTAACAGGACATGTAGGATACGTCAACATAGTGGGACGAAGTTCAGGATAAGGCCACAAGGTGGAGCTCCAGGCTAAGGAAGGGAGCAATTTAAAATTCCAAGGAAAAATAAGTCAGGAGTGTTTCAGTTGAAAAAGTGGCTCTTTTGTTCTAGTGGCAGCGCGTCCATCTTGAGGGTCGTCAGATCTTGGCTTGGCACCATTTTGTAAGGCTAGATTAGATCACGCAATATTGTTTCAGCTGTTATTACTCCATTGATGTCAGCGCTGCTTAGCTCCTGAATTTCACTCTGCTCTGCCACTACAAATATGAAACCCTAAATGTATAATCAGCGCTCCCAGAAGGTGTCTTTTCTCAAGTTAAAACAATTTATAATCGGCGCTCCCTGGAGGTGACTTTTCTCAAGTTACGCAATTTATAATCAGCGTTTCCAGGAGGTGTCTTTTCTCAAGTTAAACCAGCAATTACCTAAAGAATTAGGGTATTTCAGGCATTGGCGAGGAAGGCCTCACTTGGTGCCGATATTGAATTCCAAATTATCCTGCAATCTCTGTTCAGAATCCAATCAGCTGAACTTGTGAGTCTTATCTCACAAGGTTAAGTGAGATGAGGCGTGTTAGGGAGAAGCGTGAGCAATGTCGGATTCTGAAGCGCTGAGCAGGGACAAGGCAGCGCAAGGGGCAGGTCTCACCTTGTGTTTGTGTGGGATCACCACACCAGCAGCAATTTTATCCGGTGGAGGGACGACGCACAATCAGAAGTTGGTTGGGCAGTCGGGTCATCCAGCATCGAGGCCGTGAAATGGGCATGAAGAGCTGGGCGGCAGACTGTGCAAGCCGTGGAAGGAGTGTGAGCGCTGAAACGTTCCAAGGCGCCTGGCAGATCACAGGCACTCTGAGGAGGCAGGGAATGAGCCGTGTACTCCCAGGTGCACGGCGGCGATGAAAGGAAGATGCTTCCCAGCACATGCAGCCTCTGAGCAGAGAGCACAGACCTCACTCTGAGGAAGCAGGGAATGAGCCGTGTACTCCCAGGCGCACGGCGGCGATGAAAGGAAGATGCTGCCCAGCACATGCAGCCTCTGAGCAGAAAGCACAGACCCGATGTTAAGGTCTCTGTGGCAATCCAGGCCGGACCCTGCAGGCGGGTTAATCGTTGGGCGGTTGGGGGCCAGGAGGAGTGTCGGGTCTCCAGCGTGAACGGCGAGACATCCTCGAGGTGCCCAGGCAGGAGGGGATCGATGAGGCAGGAAGGTCCCGGTCGTATCAGTGTAGAGCGTCGTCCAGGTAAGTGGGAGATATTTTTCTTTTCTTTATGCTAATCCAGTTGCTTGTAGCGAGGCTTGAAGGTCGAGGGAAACGGCTGGATGGTGGGTATAACGAGGGATATTTTCCGATACAGAGATCCCTACCCTGGAGCTCTTGCAAGAGAGCTCCTACTCGGCGGCCATCTTCCGGAGTTGTATAAAGACACTCTTCTAAAATTCCACACCTTACCCCCTTCAACACGAATGGCTTTAGAGAAGATTTCAATTACTTTACATGGATCTGACCATTTGTTCCATTTATTCCCTACAGATCTTCCAAACTTGACTCGTACAAAGTCACCAATTTTGATTTTGTTACTCTGATTATTCAAAGACAAATATTTGTTTTTCATCTTCTCCTGGTATTTTAAAACTCTATCCTTAACCTCTTCACAATTAAAAGAAGATTCAAATGGGAGTTTAGTTTTTAACCACCAAGGAAGAAGCTTAGAACCAGGTTTTCTGCCTCTAAGCATCTCAAAAGGAGATAAACCAGTGACTGAATTGGGTGAAGTTCGATAAGATAACAGTGTAGCACGTAGAGATTTTCTCCAATCAAGATTACTCTTAATGGCCAGTTGGATGGATTCCTTGATAACCCTATTGAAGCGTTCTGTTTGACCATTGGCCTGAGGGTTATAGTTGGATACTCTTTTGTGTACAATTCCACATCTATCAAGAAATGATTTAAATTCTCTACTGATAAATTGTGGACCGTTGTCAGATACTATTTCAGCTGGAATTCCTTCCTTACAAGAAATCTCATCTAGAAACTGAATAACTTGTGTGGAATTAATCTTATCTACAACTTTCATTTCAGGCCATTTAGAAAAGTAGTCAATCAAGACTAATGCAAATACTTCTCTATTAGAAGATAAAGTTAATGGTCCTATAATATCAATGCCGAGTTTTTTCCAGGGAGAAGTTACAAATTCGATAGGGGAAATATTCGTAGATAAAGGCTTTACGGTCTTGTCACTTTTGGTACAGGGAGAGCAAGAACTTACCCAATTATCTACCATTCTATCTATTCCTGGCCACCAGTAAAATTCACGGATGCGTCTTTTGGTACTGGACATTCCCATGTGGCCTTCATGTGCCATGGAAATAATTCTTTCTCTCAAAGTGGAAGGGGAAACGATTTTGTCACCTCTGAGTATGAAACCTTGGTCAAACATGAGTTCATCTTTGATTTTATAGAATGAGAGCACATCACCTGAAAGATATCTTTCTTGGGGCCAACCATGTTGTAAATAATCTACTACACCTGATAAACATGTGTCATTTGACATTGCTTCTCTCCAATCTGTTTCAGATATACTTTGAGATGAACTAGAGGTGTCACATTCATTAACATCGTCAATATTGAATACAATATCAGAATCACATTGTCTTGGACTCACTGAATTGATTAATGGTAACCTTGACATACAATCCGCGTGTACATTGAGACGGCCAGGGATGTATTTAACAATGCATTGAAATTCATGTAGTTTTGCTGCTAGACGGGCTAAACGTGCAGTTAAAGTTCTACCGCCTCCAGCTGCTAACATATTTATTAAGGGCTTATGGTCAGTTCTTAGGCGGAACCTAGTGCCCCAGATAAATTGTCTATAATGCTCACAGGCCCAGGTGCATGCTAAGAGTTCTTTCTCTATTGTGGAATAGTTATATTCAGCTCCACGCAGTGTTCTTGAAGCATATGAGACCACATATTCATCACCTTTGTTGTTCTGTATTAAAACTGCACCCAAGCCGACATTGCTTGCATCCACACATACTATGCATTCTTTACCCAGGTCAAAAGGTTTAAGGAACGGAGCATTAGCTACTTCTTGTTTCATCAATTCAAAAGTCAGTTGTTGTTCATTGCACCAAACGAACTTTGTGTCTTTCTTCAGTAGAGATCTCAACGGGTGCACTTTCGAGGCATAATTTTGAACAAATTTGCTATAAAATTCCGTTAGACCTAGGAATGACATTAGTTGTTCCTTGTTTAACGGTGCTGGTGCTTTTAAAATGCTCTGTGTGTGGTTAAATTTGGGTTTTATACCTTCTAAAGATATTTCGTGACCTAGGTATTCGACTTTGCTTTGTCTAAATTTGCATTTTGACAATTTTAATGTTAAACCTTTTTCTTGAACACATTTTAATACTTTTTCTAAATTGGCATCATGCTCCTCATAACTCTTTCCATAAATAAGAATATCGTCTTGGAAGGCGATAGCACCCAAGCAACCTTCTAGTACATGTTTCATGAATCTTTGGAAGACGGATGCTGCACTAGCTAAGCCGAATGGCATTCGGCAATACTGAAACATGCCTTCCGGGGTAATGAATGTTGTTAGGAACTTTGATTCTTCATGGAGTAATACTTGATGGTACGCACTAGTAAGGTCTAGTGTAGAAAACACTGAGGCACCTGACAAAGTGGATATGAGTTCATGGATATGGGGCAAAGGATGTCTATCAATCCAAATTTCATTATTCAAACTTCGAAGGTCAACACACAAGCGGAGTTCGCCGTTACTTTTGAGTGACAAAACGACTGGCGAAACCCATGGAGATGATTCTACTGGTTCTATGATTTTCTTGTCAACTAGATCTGCTAAAATTCCCTTCAATTTTTCGCGGTAGGCTAAAGGAACATTCCTTACTCTATGTCGGATGGGAATAGCTGAATCTTTTAAAATAATACGGTGTTTGAAGTTTGTAAAGGTTCCCAAATTATCAGAAAAAATGGATGAGAATTTACTCTTCAATTGGTTAATGAAGTCATTGTCGGGAGGAACAACATAAACAGGGGGAGAGGCGTTCGGATCTAGTTTGATGCCAAGATCATGTTGATGAGGCCAACATAATAGGGATGCACCCTTAGAAGAAACATAAACTTTCCCTTTAATAGTTCTGTCTTTGAACTTGATGTCAGCCCACATGTAGCCTTCAATATCAATTTTCTTACCTGTGTATCCACCGGGATGTACATCGGATGGTAACAATTCAGTAGAATGCCAATGACGATCAAAAACATTTTTACCAATTAGAGTGTACCAGGCACAGGAATCTATTAACATAGGAATCTCTACACCATTAATAGTTATAATGTCAGAAGGGAATCCTTCGCATTTGGAATCACCTACGCATAACAAAGTGTTAATTTCGGAAGGTTGTTCAGTATCCTCATATTCTTCATAGGATAAAAAGTTTACTTTCTGAGGTGACCTACACATTTTGCTAAAATGTCCAGATTTTTTACATTTGACACATATTTTGTTCCATGCAGGACATCCTCTATAGTTGCCTACATGGTCATTGGCACCGCATCTATAGCAAATAATTTGAGACTTTCTGATAGGAAATTTATTTTCTTTCCCTGAATATTCCTTTTTAAATGGGATGGGTGTTTTCCTAAAATTACTGAAATTTTTTACTAGTGAGACTTCAGGAATAATTACCTTATTTTTAACGTCTTGGTTTCTGATTTCATTTACAAACATTTCTGACTGTTCAATGCCCTTAGCGATATTTAAAACAGCACTGAGGGAAGAATCAGTACCCATCCACAAACGTTCCTGAATTTTCTTACTTTTTGTGCGCATCATTATTTGGTCTCTAAGTACTTGTTCAAAATTTATAGTTTCAAACGCGCAGGACTCAGCTAGGGTGCGTAAAGCGGCTACGTAGTTTTCTATAGATTCATCGTCTTTTTGTATTCTGGAGTAAAATTTGAATCTTTCCATCACGACATTTATCTTTCTTCCAAATCTGGTGCTTAGTTGTTTTATGACTATTTCAAATATATTTAAGTCACCTGAACCAACATTTTCAATAGGAGGTAAACTTTTTAACTCTTTGAGTCCTGCACCACCTAAACAATTTTTTTACAAAGCTAACTTTCTTTTTGGAGAACATCCATCTTCTTCAATGACATCGACGTAAGCTAAAAATGTGGGGTACCAAAGATCCCATTCTACTTTTGGATCTCCTGCAGTAGGTAAAAAATGAGCTGGGGAAACAATATTGCTAGACATTATGGCTCTAAATTATTCACTTATAATTAACTGATTAAATTTTTGAGACATGTATATGAAATAATAAAAATAGTCACCGTTGTAAATTTTGCCATGTTCTGTGTCCCTACGTGTTCCCCATCCTATGTTGTATGTGCATGATTAATATGCATATGTATTCCCCATGATCGATTAAAGACGCAATTACAGTTGTGTCCATCTCTAGTATGCCAGTTTCCAGTTCTCGTGAAAGCTACGAGTATTAGGCCTATGTAAAAGTTACGTTGCCACGTTTCTCAGTGTGCACGTTATTTCATTGAAAAGTCCCCGTTTCTAGGCCTCAAAAGGGCCCGGACACCAGATTCAGCTCCTGTCTCCTGAGCCCTCGCTGAGGAGCGATACAGCCCCACCTGTGTTCCTGACCCTTCACTTACTTCCTGCCTCACAGTGCCCGGCTCGGCCTGGCTCTGCCTGCCAGTCTGCCAAGAGTATGTTATGATTCTAGTTATCAGTCCAGCCCTCCTTCTCTGCATTCCTAAAGCTACTGAATCGCATCAATAGTTTCCGTCATCGTCTAGCCTTTACGTCTCCATGTAAGAGAAATACTGTATTAATGGTCATTTAATATTCTTCAACACGTACTACATGTAGAGTAATGCATGCACCAGTCTTAGAATCTGTTAGCCTTTACCCCGATAACTTTTGGATTCTATCAACATGTTCTCTAAACATCAGATACTAGATAGTGTTTAGGTACATGTCGCCCTGACTCTCCAGACTTCAGTCTCTGCTCCTAGCGCAGAAGTCATAGCCCCCAGCTTCTCCTAGTAACACGTCATTGTCAGTTTACGCGCACCACTAGGTTAGAGGTCCCGGCTCCTCAGGTAGCCCCCTCCATGTTTCCGCCCCATTTATGACATATTCTGTTACGTTTACATCACATGTTTATGTACACGCCTCCTGTTACACCTACTTTCACCCTTATCTTTCGCGACTGCTATGCACCCCACCCACTGCTCCGCCTATCGTATGTATTGTAATGCAACTGTTTTAGTATATATGCTTGTGCACTGTTATTAAATGTTACGCCGACGCCGATCCTGCCCCCGGCAGCGCTGCCATCCCAGGTCTTGCAGGTTGTCCTGTTCCTGTCCTTTATGCTGTATTAAACCTGCAAACTCCTACTACCTCGAATCTTGACTCTTATTTATTGAGCTATCTGTTATAACTATATCCAGTCAAAAAATAGATCCGGTATTATTTATTTATATACCACATAATGGCGCCCGAATAGGGACTTGCCCTTTCCCCACGCGCCGGTGAAGCCACGTATGCCCCCTGACCCTCTGCAGCCGTGACGGAACTCTTCTGCGCACCGGCAGATATTTCTGCTTCAAGTATCCCTCAGGCCCACGGAGGAGACGGAGGTTGCGGTCCAGCATCCAGACGAGGCGGTGGAGGAACGCGGCGAGTCCCGACCAGAGCCCAAGCCGAGAGTCCAAGGTCCGAGGTATCCGGAGGCCCACCCGTAACTGAAGTCCGAAGTTCGTCCGTCCGGCGTCGAAGCAGTCCAGTCCAGTCCGAGGCCTTCCGTTCTTGCTGCCCGGTGAGTACCGTTGCTGGGGTAGTATCTAGACAGGGTCAATCTAATTGACTCTGGTCCGTGGGTTTTGGTGGTACACAGACCCAACACGAAGTGTCCACTCCGGTGGATGCGGGTCCTGACGTGTCTCTTTATGAGACCGGTAAGTTCGTACTGTTTTAGCAGTGCATCTAGTTTCTGTTCTAGTCAGTTCTGTTCTCGAGAAAATTCATGTATCCTGTTTTCAGTATTCCAGGTAGTATTTTGTCAAGACTGTTATTTTAAAATGTCATTCATGTATTTTAATGTCGTGGAATGAAAGTGGTGTAATTATCGTGTTCATTGTGTATTGTATTGTGTCTAGATTACAGTCCAGTCATGCCTTTGTTTCCCAAACTACGTCAGTTAAAAACTAGAAAAGGTCTGTTAGAAGAAGCAGTTCCTGTCCCGCCTAGGGACAGTCCAGGTCATTTTATGTATCAGAAGCATGGCATAAGTGCCATATTATATCTAGATTTATGGGTGGAGTACACCAAAGAGTTAGAAGAAAAGTATAAATGGCCCGTATCAGGTACGTGGGATGCCGAGTGCATCATGCGAGTAGAAGAAGCATTATGGAAAAAGAAAGCCAGACAGTCACAGAAAGATGCCATCGAGTTATGGCGCAAAGAATCTCATAAGAGAACCGAAAAAGAAATCAGAAAGTCAGAATTAAGTAGAGAATCCATAGAAAGAGCCCAAGAAAGGGAATTAATCGAGATAGGTGAGCGAGTTAAAACCGAACAGTCAGACAGACAGAGGAATGCCCTCATTAAGGGTATGTATCCTCTTCTTGCCGAGGGCTTGCCAAAAGCAACCCCGGAGGCATCCAGTAATTTTCCGCCACCATTAGTTCCGACCAAGCTACGTCACAAACCGACCGCAGCTGATATTTTTCTCTCGTCCTATTTGGACGACACAGTCCCAGAATACGCAAATCCTGTTCCACCAGTTCCACCAGTTCCTGTAAATCCTCCTCCAGACACCGGGGTACCTGCTACGGTACCCCCGGTCCAGCCCACATTACAATTTCCCACCGCGCCAGCACGAAGAGTATCAGTCGACGATTCTAGTTTAGGGGCCGCAGGAGGAGGTCCTCCTGGTACCCCGCCACCACACCAACGTGTAACGTTAGTCGAGTTACATGAACGTGCGTTACAGCGTACGCCCAAATATAAGTCTGTTGCAGAAATCCGACGAGCTCTTACTGAATGCCGCTATGATCCAGTCACAGGCGATGATAGTACGGTTATATATTCCATACGTGTAAGACGGGTGACCGGGTATTTGGACACACTACCGGATATGAAAGAGGATCTAGACAGAATATATCGTTTCATCCGTACAGGGGATGATCCAGAAAGTATTGGCGAAACCATGTCCCAAAGGAAAGCTGAGATCCAGCTCATGATATTAAAGTTTCTGATTAATTGTTTAATAAGGGAACAAGATTACCCGTCCAAAGATCCGACAGAAATGAGAACCCTGACAAGGTGGAGTGATAATATAGCCGAGGGTAAACACAGAACCATCAGTAGTATAGAGAGTATGTACAAGAAAATTCGTAAGGAAATAATAAGGTTACACGAACAACGTAAAACAGCACAAGTAAGCGAGAAAGAGAATGACTCTCCTACAGAAGAGGTAGAGGACGAGAATACCGCCAGAATAGCGTATGTAGGTAGATCTAGATTTCCAGACCGCCATTCACGTTTGGAACACAAGAAAATCTTTCATCATCCAGCACCAGAACAAGGTTCTCTAGAACAAGTATTTCAAGCTACCGATCACATTTTGAAATCACGAATTGGTTATAGTGAGTTAAGTACTATGCATGAACAAGAACTAGCCCGATCAGCAGTCCGATGGACTACTGATTCTACCACTTTTCCAGACGAAATAGTGGCACAAATGTTTCTGAAACTGCCCCCAGCCGAACAGCGACTGGTGGGTATGTATATGATTCAGCACCTCATCACATTGTATGAGGGTCAACATTCTGATCCAGGTCCGTTACATGATGTCCTGAACGAGTTACTCCAGTATAAATGGAAAGGTTTAGGTACCGATTTAATTAGTGTCATTCTAGAACAGCGTCGTAAATATAGTATGTTTTTGAACCCGCATTTTGTTCATGTCTCACCTCCAGAAAGTAAACCGTTTTACATAGATAGACAGAATCCGTTACGAGAAGTACACCCAGTCAGGACAGCAGATGGTGAAATGCAACGAGTATTTGTTTACACCCCGATTACAAAGATGGAACTCTTAGAGATGAAGAAATTAATTCCCTGTCACGACAAAGATCCAGCAGGGTTCCACCGAGAGTTAAAGGACATGCTCCGTATGGGAGAATATACGTATCCAGATATTATTAAAATGCTAAAGGTCCTGTTGCCCGCAGGGGTATACGAAAAACTCAAGGAAAAAGAATGGGAGGTGGGAGAGAAAAAGATCGATTGGGCAGTTCTAGAAGCTGAAGATAAGATACGAGTACCAGGTACCGGTCTTGGAGACAAATGTAAGGAATTACCAGAACTGTTAATACAAGTTTTGCCCAGATTGTTAGCCACTAAAAAGGAAGACTGGGATGCAATCTCAGCCTGTAAACAGAAACCAGACGAAGACACTAGTGATTTTTATTCTAGGTTTGAGAAATGTTTCATTATAAACAGTGGCTTGAAGACGAGTAGCGAGTCATACCCTCATCTTTTTGTTACTAAATTAGTCGAGAATTCAAGTCCACAAGTTAAGAATCGAGTTTTAAAAGTCGAAAGTACATGGCAAGCTAGTACCCCGTCCCAGATGTTACAGATGCTCCAGTACCAACAGAATAGAATCAGAGAAGAGCAAGATCACGAGAGAAAACGTATGAAAGACACGAAAATGAAAGTACTAGTTGCACAATCTGTTCCACAAGACAGTCAGAAGAGGGGTCCGAATCAAGCCAGTCATCCTGCATCTCCCGTTAAAGGGACATGTAATTATTGTAAACAGCCAGGTCATTTCATAAACGAGTGTGCAGTTCTGAAACATAATATAGCTACCGGTAAAACTAAAGAAAGACCACGTCCGCCTAGACAAGAACAAGTTTCACAGACTTCTCAGCCACAGAATGCACAACAGACAGTTCCAGCACCGCAGCCTATTGCTGCAACACAGCATGTTACACAGCAGATGTACCAGTATGCTCAGGCAGAGTATCCAGAGTACCAACAGTATTCATGAAACAGCCTAGAGAGGGAGGTAGGCTTGCCTCTCATCGAGATTCCTGTAGATCAAGAAGGTCCCTATATTCATAGTCAAGTATTAGGGAAAGACAGAAAGTTTCTGATTGATACAGGGGCAAGTAGGACTACCATAAGTCACGCCGAGGTTCCAGGGGCTCCGCTCTCAGGCTCTAGAAATGTTTCCCTTGGATTTTCAGGAAAGCCTATTGTAAACGAGATATCTAAGCCAGTTACTCTAGACGTAGGTCCATTGTCCCGTACTACTGATCTATTACTTACGAAGTCATGTCCAGAAAATCTGTTAGGCATTAAGACACTGAAAGAATTAGGTGCAGTTATTTGCTGCTCCCCAGAGGGGATACGTTTGTTTTTACGTGACTTCAAGGGTCACTATGTATTACGAGATTTTGATCCAAGATTGTCTAATGTTCCGCAGCATCTATGGGCGCAAGGTCCAACTGATGTTGGTTTTATGCAAATCACACCCCATCGTGTGACTCTCAAGCAAGGTGTAGTGTTACCACGAATCAGACAGTACAGATTGCCACCTGAGGCTGTAGCAGCCTTATCCAAAATAAGGGACGAGCTCATTGCTCCAGGAGTAGTTGTAGAGACTGACTCCAATGTATGTAATTCTCCGATCATTCCAGTCATGAAACGTACTGATCCAAATGCACCCCCAGTATATCGATTAGTGATTGACCTTCGAGAACTCAATAAATGTATTATTCCCCAGTACCCAGTTGTCCCAGATATCTCTTCCCTATTGACAGCCATTGATTCCGAAGCCACATTTTTCACAGTCATAGACCTCAAGAACGCGTTTTTCAGTGTCCCCATTCATCCAGACAGCCAGTAGCTTTTCGGTTTTTGCTTAAATGGAAGGAGCTATAAATTCACACGAGCTCCTCAAGGTTTTACAGAAAGTCCTAGTATTTATAGTCAAGCACTTAAGAGACAACTAGACAACATTCACATGCCAGCTGACACTGCCCTGCTCCAGTATGTCGATGATCTACTGATTACAGCCCGTTCTGAACGTGCTTGCGAGCGAGCATCACTTACAGTCTTGTATTTCCTAGCCGAGATGGGGCACAAGGTGTCCCCTTCGAAGCTTCAATTCTGTGTCCAGCAAGTGATCTACTTAGGCCACTTACTGTCCAAGTGGGGTAGGCAGTTGACACCAGACCGTATCCAGTTAATAGCGAGTCTTCCTCAGCCCAAGACACAGAAGGAGGTACGTGCTTTTATCGGCCTTACTTCTTATTGCAGACAATGGATTCCTCAGTATGCATTTCTAGCTAAGCCACTGATACAGTTAACGACACAGGAGGCAGCCGTATCGACTGTCCTCCCTTGGACATCTGAACATACTCTTAGTTTCAATGAGCTAAAGAAAGCTCTATGCCAAGCTCCTGTTCTAGCTACACCGAACTACAGTAAGCCTTTTACACTTTTTGTTACAGAACGTGATGGTACAGCATTTTCTGTTCTCACACAAGATCAAGCAGGACAATACAAGCCCTGTGCTTATTTTTCGAGCACATTAGATCCTGTAGCCCAGGCTTTGCCTGCGTGCCTCAAGTCAGTTGCAGCCACAGCACTAGCTATCAGACAAAGTGATTCCATAGTATTAGGACACTCTCTGACAGTACAAGTTCCACACTCCGTGGAAGTTCTTTTAAACCGAACACAGACTCAGCACTTGACAATTGCACGTTTGACAGGTTATGAACTGACACTGTTCCAGCCACACATAGAAATCAGACGCTGCAACGTTCTAAATCCTGCTACACTGTTACCGTCAGTTAATTCAAATCCTGCCACACACGACTGTGTGGAAGTAGTTAATACTATGACTAAGCCAAGACAAGATCTGACAGACATTCCATTACCAGATCCTGACCTGACACTTTATGTGGATGGTTCATGTATGAGAACAAGTACAGGAGAACTAGTAGCCGCGTATGCAGTGACTACTGACACTGAAGTTATAGAAACACACCGTATTGACACCCTGTCTGCTCAAGCAGCAGAGCTAGTTGCTCTGACTCAAGCCTGCATACACGCCAAGAACCTGAAAGTTAATGTTTACACAGATTCACGCTACGCATTTGGAGTCGTACACGACTTTGGAGTGCTCTGGCAGGAGAGAGGTTTCATGACTTCTCATGGAACCAAGATTCAGCATGGTCTCCTTATTCAAGCTCTGTTAGATGCTATACACTTACCGACATCTATCGCTATCATGAAGTGCAAAGCACACACGAAGGTTACTGACACTATTTCCCAGGGTAATGATCTAGCAGATCGCACAGCCAAGCTTACAGCACAGACACCAGATATACCAGTTAACAAGACACCGACATCCATTCTAGAACAGACTACTTGTATGACAGTTAAGGACCCCACTCAAGATGTCATAGATATCCAGTTACATGCTACTCCCGATGAAATCAAGAAATGGTCCGAACAAGGAGGGGTCCAGACAGATCAGGGATGGGTAATGAAGGGAAAAGCCACATGGTTTCTCCCCGACTCTATGGTTCAAGTCATTATCAATACCGCACATAGTCCAGCACACTTAGGAGAAAAAGCTATGTTAGACAGTATCCAGAACATTTGGTTCAACAAGCATTTACGAGCTGCAGCCAAGCAGAAAGTCCGTACCTGTATGATATGTTGCCAGTTTAATCCAGGTAAAAGTGTTCCGGTGGAACAAGGTGGATTCCAGCCCCCTGACCACCCTTTTGAAGTCCTCCAGATGGATTATATTCAGATGGAGCGATGTCGAGGTTTCAAGTATGTCCTTGTAGTTGTATGCGCTTTGTCCAGGTGGACAGAAGCATATCCAGTCCCAGATTACACAGCCGCGACCACTGCCAAGCAGTTGGTTCGTGAATTCTTCCCCCGCTATGGACTCCCAAGGGTCGTATATTCTGATAACGGCCAGCCATTCTCATCTGAGCTGATGAAACACGTTTCCCTGTTGTTAGGATACCAGTGGAAGTTCCATTGTGTACCCCATCCTGAAGCAGCCGGTCTAGTAGAGAGACATAACCAGACCCTGAAAATCCGCATTGCCAAAGTCTGTCAAGAAAAAGGTGTAGACTGGCTGGTAGCTCTGCCAGTCGCTCTGTTTTATATGCGCATGGTCGCACATTCCAGATCAGGTCTGTCCCCCTATGAGGTCGTATTTGGCCGCCCCCCTAATATGTGGGGTACACCTAGACCCCGAAGTATTACAGATGTTTCAAGTAATATGCTGACAGATTACCTAGCTTCCTTGATGTCTGCCCTACACTCTTGTCGTTCACAGGTTGCCGCCGCATTTCCAGACAATACCGAGGTGGCACCGCATGAAATCGTTCCCGGAAGTCTGGTTCTTGTAAGGAACTTTGATCGTTCAAGTCCGCTGGAGCCTCGCTGGAAGGAGCCAAAGCAGGTCCTCCTGGCCACCCGTACTGCCGTCAAGCTGGAAGGCAGGAAGGGGTGGGTCCATCTGTCTCACGTAAAGAAATTTTATGGACTAAAGACTGTTTCCAAGAACATTTCCGAGGATTTTAAAGACTGCCAAAGTACTATTCTCAAGGACTGTCCCGCAAAAGACAATGATACAAAACCCTCCCTGTTAGAGAAAACTCCGCAACAGGAGTATAAGTTGAAATTACGGTCTAGTAAAATAAGTCAGCCAGTTTGATTGTCTAAGTCCTCCCCTAGGTGAAACGGTTAGACCGGTTTCTGACATGTATAAAATAGACCCCCATAGAGAGAGAGTTAGTGAGAACTCTAAAAGTTGCATTATTATTTTATGTTTCCTGCTATATCTCAGCCTTATGATTACCTGCACGAGTTATGCATTGCATTTATGTTTTCCTATTTCTCATGTAAATAAGACTTCTAATGCTACAGTAGAACACACGTTTAGTGATCTGCCTCCTCATGAACTCTCTTATCGTCTTGCTATGCGAAATAATTCCTTTATCCGCATGTTACATTATTCACACCAGACCAGCAATGCCACTAATTGTTGGGTGTGTGGTCGACTCCCCCCTTTCCAGACACCGAAGGGAGTTCTGCCACTATTTCCTTATCCATTTTCACATACTGGTTCGTGTGGAGCATGGTCCACATTAACATTATCCTCAAATGATATGTCCTTTCTTAACAGTACATGTTTTCCAGGCAAGCAAGGTCTTCCCCACAGAACAGGGTTAGATCTAGAAAATGAAGTTTATAATTTGGGTAATTATTCTTCGAATTTTATGGTCTTGAATGTTCAGTCTGATACTACTCCAGTCTTACCTGCTATGTCAGTATTACCAGTCAAAGGCGAATTATGTGTCAGAAATAATGGTTCCGTACATGTAGGACATAGTGATTGTACTACTATTGTCAAGTATAGTGACAGCAGGAAATCTATTTTCAAAGCTTCACGTCATTCCTATTTTGTTTGTGGTCAGACCGCATATGTTCGTCTGCCCCTCGATTGGGAGGGAACCTGTTACATTGCATTCCTACTGCCACCAGTTTTTCTAGCGCCACCTGATTATCATAGGACCTCCCACCTAGTACATACTAGACACAAGAGAGGACTCCCGATTGTTGATTATACTGAAACTGCAATACATAGATATCAATAAAGGTGTCTTCCCCTACTTAGGTACTGTCGTGAATAGTAAACTGATACGTAGATTAACCAGAACCCTTGAAGCAGTAGTGATTGAGACTACCTCTGCTCTAGGTAACTTAACCGAAGAGCAATCTTTTATGAGAATTGTCGTGCTCCAGAATCGTCTCGTCCTTGACGTCATACTGGCCGATAGAGGCGGGGCATGTAGAGTCATCGGATCTAGTTGCTGCATTTTCATTCCTAATAACGCGCCGTCTGTTTATTCAGCTATAACCAGACTCCATAAAATTGCCCATCTGTTACACCAAAATCCAGGCACCTGGACATGGTCCGGTTGGTTCTAGAATATAATTTCCGCCTGGGGATGGAAAGTGTTGTCCTTTCTAGGTATTACAGTAGCGATCATATTCAGTTGCTGCCTCTGTATACAATGTGGCCCTGCGATTTGCGGCATTTGTGCTACCTCTTGTATTCCTAGTCCCAAGTCCCGTTCTAAATCCAGTTCCAAGAAAATTCGAGACGAGCAAATGATACTATATGAAATGATAGATGGTATCATGAATATTGATGTTTCCTGATGGAAACGTAGTGACAAGGAGGGAATGTGGAAAAGTAAATTTTGCCATGTTCTGTGTCCCTACGTGTTCCCCATCCTATGTTGTATGTGCATGATTAATATGCATATGTATTCCCCATGATCGATTAAAGACGCAATTACAGTTGTGTCCATCTCTAGTATGCCAGTTTCCAGTTCTCGTGAAAGCTATGAGTATTAGGCCTATGTAAAAGTTACGTTGCCACGTTTCTCAGTGTGCACGTTATTTCATTGAAAAGTCCCCGTTTCTAGGCCTCAAAAGGGCCCGGACACCAGATTCAGCTCCTGTCTCCTGAGCCCTCGCTGAGGAGCGATACAGCCCCACCTGTGTTCCTGACCCTTCACTTACTTCCTGCCTCACAGTGCCCGGCTCGGCCTGGCTCTGCCTGCCAGTCTGCCAAGAGTATGTTATGATTCTAGTTATCAGTCCAGCCCTCCTTCTCTGCATTCCTAAAGCTACTGAATCGCATCAATAGTTTCCGTCATCGTCTAGCCTTTACGTCTCCATGTAAGAGAAATACTGTATTAATGGTCATTTAATATTCTTCAACACGTACTACATGTAGAGTAATGCATGCACCAGTCTTAGAATCTGTTAGCCTTTACCCCGATAACTTTTGGATTCTATCAACATGTTCTCTAAACATCAGATACTAGATAGTGTTTAGGTACATGTCGCCCTGACTCTCCAGACTTCAGTCTCTGCTCCTAGCGCAGAAGTC
The DNA here is from genome assembly GCF_964261635.1 of Lissotriton helveticus. Lineage (NCBI taxonomy): Eukaryota > Metazoa > Chordata > Amphibia > Caudata > Salamandridae > Lissotriton > Lissotriton helveticus. The sequence continues at coordinate 90,090,769 of NC_136063.1, forward strand.
ATAGCCCCCAGCTTCTCCTAGTAACACGTCATTGTCAGTTTACGCGCACCACTAGGTTAGAGGTCCTGGCTCCTCAGGTAGCCCCCTCCATGTTTCCGCCCCATTTATGACATATTCTGTTACGTTTACATCACATGTTTATGTACACGCCTCCTGTTACACCTACTTTCACCCTTATCTTTCGCGACTGCTATGCACCCCACCCACTGCTCCGCCTATCGTATGTATTGTAATGCAACTGTTTTAGTATATATGCTTGTGCACTGTTATTAAATGTTACGCCGACGCCGATCCTGCCCCCGGCAGCGCTGCCATCCCAGGTCTTGCAGGTTGTCCTGTTCCTGTCCTTTATGCTGTATTAAACCTGCAAACTCCTACTACCTCGAATCTTGACTCTTATTTATTGAGCTATCTGTTATTACTATATCCAGTCAAAAAATAGATCCGGTATTATTTATTTATATACCACAAGAACATCCATCTTCTTCAATGACATCGACGTAAGCTAAAAATGTGGGGTACCAAAGATCCCATTCTACTTTTGGATCTCCTGCAGTAGGTAAAAAATGAGCTGGGGAAACAATATTGCTAGACATTATGGCTCTAAATTATTCACTTATAATTAACTGATTACATTTTTGAGACATGTATATGAAATAATAAAAGTAGTCACCGTTGTCAGTTGTGAAGATGGTACTTGAAGTGTCCACAACCAAGTTTTTCAGTGTTCTGTTTTCTTCTGTTTTCTTTTCGTTTTTTTTTTGTAAATTAAATGCTTAAGTTTAAATTGTTGAAGTGAATGGAGTATTTTGTGGTGAAAACGAGAAGTTTTAATGGTTGGTTTTAGTCGAAATGGTTGTGAGGGTGATCGTTGCTCCGTTGTTATGGAAACGATGATGTTTCGATGGTTAAAATGGTCGCTGAAACGCATGCGTGAAGACGCGATGCGTGGTGACGTCACAGGGAAGGGTCGTGTTTCTATGTTGTAGGTCGGCGTCAGCAGAATGCAGGAAGCAGTGCGCAAGAGGCAGCGCGTGTTTAGTGAGTATTTTGTTATTTTTTGAAGATAGTCGTTGTGGTGCAATTCAACGGCGTGTGTTTGAACAACGCTGCATTGCACAAGGCAGAGTAAAACGGGGAAAAGTGGTCTTTAATGTCGGAGTTGTAGGCTTTCTATACACGCGTTGCGCTGACAGTTTGAAAGATTATTAAAGACGGTTTTTCAATTGGGGGAGTCTTGCTTAAAGTATAAATAAGGTTTAACTCCCTTAAGGTTTAACTCCCGCTGGTGCAATCAAAGCACTATATATTATAAACAGCCGCTGGTGCAATCTTCGTACACATAAACAGAAATTTAAATACCTGGTTGAGTTGAGTTTTGCAGGCGAACGCTGTCTGTTTTCTAAAGTTTCTTTAAAGTAAATTTTCTTTAGTATAAAGTCTTCTCTGGATAACTGGGTTAAAGATCCCGATCGTCGCCAAATTTATGTAATAATCACCTCCAAGAATCCAAGTGATGTATAGAAGAGTTTATTCACAGAGACAGCTTGGACAACCACCTTCAGCATTACACCAGTTACATCTGAGTAGATGACCACATAGAGAATGTTACATTGAGAATGTACAATAACAATTCTGTCCTGGAATGTTATACTAACAAGGAATACTACAATCACCACCTATGGCTTCTACATATATTTTGAAAGTCTCCTTCCGGTCTTCCCAATCCATACAAGGTTGGCCTCGGCTTTTGTATCACATAAGGGGGTGCAGGAATGACTTGTGTTGTCATACTTATTGAGAAATAAGTGTATTTGCCTATAGCTGATATTTAAAAATGCCTCTGTGTCTTACTGATGTTTCAAAATTACCGTAAATTCCCAACTAAAATGAGGTCACTGTATAGAACACTGTAATACCTTGACTATGGAAATTATTGTATGAAAGCTCTATGTAAAAAAAAATCAGAATACATTACCCAAATGACATAATCCAGCCGATTCTCCACTCCATAGTTGCACAATGCTGGAACATAGTAAAATGACAAAAGGTGTGCGTGTCTCCGGTGCAAAGCATGTAGACAATTCCACCGACATGCTTTAAATGAGGGAAAGATGACCATAAAAACAGTTGACCGGAGGAGAATGAACACTAATATTTCTTGCCAGAGATAATAATCCCAATATGGCGGCACGCTGCAGAAAGATAACACGCAAATTCCTTCCAAATGGCGGCACGCTACCTACATGCGTAACGCGTGTACTCTGCGAGCATCAAGATGCCTGCCTGACTCAAAAATGGCAGAACGTCTATGGCAGCGCGTTGGCAACAGAACTCTCAGCTGCAACATTCAAATAGCACCAAATAGAGGAGAAAGCGGCGCGCAAGCCTTCCGACAGTTGCTCTCCACAGGTAAGCTTTCCAGTCTTTTCAAATAGTAGAACATTTGGTACATGTAACCACAAGCTGGTTGGACACTAGGCGATCCTTCAGTGTTAAACAAAATCTTCTTTCACCAAGACAAATGACTTTCCAGGGGGCGTTTACAATCCCACAACGGTTCTTTACCAACAGCAATGATAAGAACATCCTCCTCAATTGGTATCCTCTTCTTGTTAAGGGCATCCCATCCTCGTCGCCAGTTTTGAAGAGGCAGGACACATTCACAGATGAATTCAAGTGAGTTTATTCAGATACAAGGAACGACCCTTGGAAACACCAGCCACTCTCCACAGCAACAGCTCTCTCCCTGGGATGTATGACGTTACAACGCATACTTTTACTCCGCATACCATTACAACGCGGTATTTACAACGAATACCGTTACAACGCATAGCGCTTTGGGGTGCTGGATAGTGGTAAGTATAATTTACTATTCTAACTCCAGTCCCCGTGGACCCTAGGGAAGGTGTTGGATAGTAAATTAAACTTACCTCTTATCCTAGAGCGCCCCCCAGCGCAATGCGTTGTAATGTCATGCGTTGTAATGCCCGCGTTGTAATGGTAGTGCGGAGTAAAAGTTGCGTCGTAACGGGTGTATACCCTCTCCCTGCCACATTCCAGAGCGATATCAGAAAGGACAGGTTGCTAGGAAGCAGAAAGCATTCCACAGTATTTCATAAAAATACATACATAACAAATTAATGAATGGGAAGAATATAACACAAAGGGCATGTTTGGGAGGTAGATCTTTTGGCTTTCTCACAGCAAAACTTTAGAAACAACTGTCTTTAGATCTTAGAATTCAGCCCTCAGTAGTGCTATTTTGTAGAAGACCTAAAACATGGTTCTTTAGGTCATCCCAGGTAGACTGGTGTTAAGGACGGGGCGGTCTCAACCTAGAGGATGAATTCCTAGCGTGGGGATGATCCAGCGCTCTCACCAAAATATTGCACAAATGACACTATCTACTACCACCAAACTTACAATACAACACTAGGCCCATATCAACATTAGAGCGACTGAATCATGAGGCGATAAGATCTAAATATGTTGTTTAAACTATCCACAATAATCAAGACCAGCTTGTCATTTTAGAAAGTTTATTTAAAACACATCTAGAAAAACGTAGGTTTTGGTATTTTATTAAACAAGCATTAGAAAATGTCATAAAGAAAGATTTATTCAGTATTAATAAAAAGAGCATAAATCAAGAATTATTATTCATTAGCAGGAATAAGTAAAATTAAACATTTTCCAAAATCCTAACTATATCTCTGTCTCTACCCTCATCACCTAGTAATAAAGTAATTAATAAAAAACACCTTTCCTCACGTGTAAAGTCCATCAGCATAACATCGTCCTCCAGATTTCTCGAGCGTAAGCCAACTATCTGTTCTCTGAACCCATTCTTATACCCTAAATTAAGCTGAGCTAACTATTTTTCACATTCCAGCAAACGAATTCTAGTTCCCCATTGGCTGAGCCACCTCGTACCACAGTAAACTGTGACACCTCCTTCTTACATGCCCGGGCAAATTCACTAATTCATTGTTCATGTAGAAGTCTTGGCAGTTCCTCCTTAGGCTGCTACATTTTGTAGCGAAAACTTCCTTTCAACCTTGAGCCTGTCCGCTCTAAACTCCCGTGGCACGTTAGCAAATTTCTCCATAGAGTCATCTTTTTAACAGTTCAATCCAAAACCTTTCAAAATAAAAGCTCAGAGGCTTTTTCCATCCTTCTCAGAATTATTTTCACTTGAGCCATTTTCATTAATAGGCCTCTTTTCAAAGAACGTCAATTTTCTGCGCCACCTCTCCTGCGCCACTTTTAAAAGTGTACTATTTTTCTGCAGCCATCTCCAAGCTCATTTGTAAAACTATTATATAAACAAACACAAAGAATAATTAATGCAAGAAATACAATTTGTTCTGTTGCATCCCATCATTGCTAATAATTAACCCATTAGTCTAAATTACCTAGCAGTAAAGCACAAATAAAGCAGCATTTTATATCTACCAGTCTTCATGAATCCATAAAACCTTATGTGCACCTAGAATAGTAGAAATGACATCACATAGACAAGGAAAGCAAAATAAGCACATGCCATTATATAAAAACAGCTGTTATTAGTTATGACATGACCATAGACAAGATTAATTTATTATTTTCCACATACATGAGAATGCAACATAATGCACATTTATGAGCACACATGTTAGTTTCCCGCGTGTTCTGTGAAAATGCAACTTTAAACTAGATTGAATTAGCATACACACAGCACAAATTGTTAGCATTATTAATTTATTTATGGAAGTGTGACTTCACGAGTTTAAACAGATTTCTGTTTTCTATCTCGCTCCATCAGGGACACTCAGTTGGAGTAACCAGGTGCTCTACAGACTACTAATCTAATCTAACCATATTGACTAAACAACGTTAAGAAAAGTGACATTGTGGAGGCAATAGTGCCCTGTGAATGTGTCCCTCAAGTAGTATTCACAAATCGATTGTCCTGTAGTCCACAAGGCTGCAATGGTCATGTGTTGTGTGTCAGACAGGCAAAGCACATCCCTTCATGTATTCACCATTAACAGAGACATATCTGGTATCGTTCAAAAAATTGTATGTAAATGACTTCAGTATTGAAGCAAAAGCAAAAGACTGGGAATCAAAGCATACTACGCCTGCACTAGTCTTAAGGTCCCTGTCAATATTTAGAAAAAAGGTGCAAACAACGGGCTGGAAGCACAATTCCCTATACTTCCGTAAATTAGAAGCCGATTCAACAAACCTAGCATTCATCAATCTACAAACACATAATAGCCCGGCACACTTTATACACAATTTGTAGTGGATCCAATAATTCAAACAGGATTAACAGCCTGATTCATCATTCTCCCGTTTTGCGAGCCCCTAATAGCGATTCATAAGGAATCGCTATTAAGGACTTGCAAAACGGGATTCATGTAGGAATTGCAAACAATATTGCGATTCCTACATGTTCCTTATTTGCGATTAGCAAATTGCTAATCGCAAATAAGGAATAACTCCCCATGCATTCCTATGGGCCTACAGGCCCATAGGAATGCAAGGGGAGTTATTCCTTATTTGCGATTAGCAATTAGCTAATCGCAAATAAGGATGCGATTTCAAGGGTGCAGAGGTGTCCAAAGGACACCCTGTAGCACCCCTGAAATGTAATCTACATTGGTGTTGCGCACACACATGTCCAAAGGACATGTGTGTGTGTAACATGCAACTTAGAAAAATGCCTTTAAATGCATTTTTCTAAGTTTTTGCTATTTACCACGAGGTCTGACCTCTCGGTAAATAGCGGCCCAAAATTGCAATTTCGCAATTTTAAAATGATTCATGAATTGCATTTAAGGAATCTCAAATAGAGATTCCTTAAATGCAATTCTTCACAAATGTGCGAATTCTTTAATAGCGAATTTTGCATTTGGGATGATGAATCCCAAATGCAAAAATTGCACTCGCAAAAGGCAAGATTCTGAGAATCTTGCCCTTTGCAAGTGCAATTTAGCTTGATGAATCAGGCTGTTAGTTCCATGGACGAGTCGATGATCGTTTTCAAATTATTCTTTATTTTTCATTCTTTAAAAGACTTTAGAGAGCACCATATTAACATTTAACATATTAAAAGTCATGTCTAATACAAATCGTTTTTTTACATGTGTCACAGCTGTTAGACCATTGAGCACTTGGGCAGAAAATGATATCTTCATGGACCCACAAGCAACAGGTGAGTGCCTTAGGTCATATATTTTGCTTTTTGTGAGAAGGGATACTCCTGTATGTTGTTGAACAGTCTAGGTGTGCATTACAATGACCTAATCTCTAGTGTGATGAGGCAGCATAAAGTTGAAATTTTTGCACTGATGGAACACAACATTAGCCTTCTTGACTTTACATTGCACATCGCCAGTTTGATAAATTTCTCCCTGCACTGTATTAGCAACTATACAGCATGTATAAGTGTATTGCGCTGTCAGAGAGCATAGTTTGCTGCATCCCAACGTGTAGGCACTCTGCCACCACTGTGATAAGGGGCCTTCTTTGGTGCAAAGCTGAACAAGTTCACACTGTGTTTGCTGCTTATCATGGCAGAATCGTTGCTACCATGCATTTACAACATGTTGGAACATATTGGTATCCAATTTGGAAAGACACCGCCCTACACCAATTTTCTCAAGTATGCCCATGTACAATCTTTTTTATCTGATTTTCGGTCCCATGGCATTCATTGTGTCCCTCCTTTTCAATTCCTTTGGATGCTGTGGCTGTGGATCCTTATGGCAATACTGTATGCATTTGTCACACAATGGGCCAGCAATTTGCATAGTGTTGTGAAATCAGGTGTAAATTCATGCCCAATTCACAAAGTGAATATGCCTTCTTGGTATAGTATCATGTGACATGGTAGCATCAATTCACGTTGCATGGCTACAGCTACATGAAATATGATTGGGTTAGTCTGTAATGACTGATTGGGTCAGTGAAATTTGTGAAGTCACAGTAGTACTTTTACTGACCTTGTTCCACCTTAGACAGTCCACGTAACTCAACTGTCTTTGACATATATTATAATCTTGGTCCAGTGAGCATCAATTGAATAACGTTGGTTCTGTGCTCTCTCATCCAATTTTATAACACATTGTTTATTGTTTTCTAATCCACATTTATTTGCACTGCACACCCCAGTCACATCGCCTTTCTTTTTCCACTCATTAGTTGTTACCGAGTGGTAGACCATACTGTTGGTGACACAGCGAAGAAGACCTTTTATTCACCTGGTCTCCTTATGACTGTGATAGAACATACTTACACGGATGGTCCGGATAAATCCCAAATGATGAAGGGCGGATCCGAGTGGTGACTGATGGGTTTTTTCCTCATCCACTTGAGATGTTATTGCACACCATGCTCTTGTTTAGTTAGTGTAAGGGCTTTGTACTGTCGGTTTGGTGTCTGTCACCTTTAAACTCTTCCCTGTTTTAGACCCTCTGATACTTTTTGTAGTTGTACTTTTACTGAGACCATAAGTGCAAATTGTGCATATTACTCCAGCTGATGTAGGTTGCTTTCACAGTGTACATACAGAGAAGGAAACATTTGATGGATGTTGATGATGGGTATGACCAGACATGGAATCCATGTACCATCTGGCCTAATGTAGCTGTCACTTTTGATTAGTTCATTGGGGCAGCAGTTGATAGTGACAAGTATTAGTCCAAGGAGGCATTCTCATACATAAGCTGAGAGCTGGTGTACATGACAATACTGGAGGAGTGGCCTAACTCAGAGCAACAACTTGTTTGAATGAGTCAATACAACCGTAAGACATAGTTAGGTTCCCAAATTCAATTCCCGTTTTAATCCCTGTCTTGCTTCAAATGTAGTGAATCTTTGGCATGTTAGGGCATATTTCAATGCCCCTATTCCCCCCTCCCCCCCCCCATAGTTACTTTGCACAACATTGTGGTGGCGATTGTGGCTTAGCCTTTATCACAAGGCAGCGTTCAGTCACTTAATGTGGTTTAATGTCAACTTGTGTGTAAAACACCCTTTCACTCTATAGTTAGGGTGAAACGGGTGGGCAGTGTTACACCATAAAGACCATTGATTTGTACACTGCCCCTTATCTACAAGGGCAGCGTAAATATGGGGTGGTGTGTGTTAGGTAAGACAATAGAAAAAACATGTGCTTAAACTTGCATAAGAATGAGAACTGTTTATTTTCTCATCATATTTGCTGTTCCTATGTGTGCTCGTTGTGTGGTACACATTGAAACAGCAAAAGGCCATTGATTTTCCATGTGCAGGAAAGTGAGCCTTCCAGCACATAAACAATCTTCCATTCATCTTAGTCACCCTTGCACTATTGTGCAAAGGTGCCTGCGTTGGCGCTAACCATGATAAGTTTTGCACCGGCACAGGAAGAAATGCAGTGTTGCACCAATATGGTGTGGATATGGTGCAGATCTGCATTTCCATAGTGGCATAGCACAGAGTGATAACAAGCAGGCTGATGCCATACTCCACCACTTCATGGTAAAAAAAGCAGAGTTGTGATGTTGTGTAGGTCTTATAAGTCTATATAAGATCTGTGCTTTTATTCAACATACACTACAGGCTTGGTGTCTGAACTGATTTCAGACACCCCCACTGGCCTGTATACCAGCTATCTCACAGTGCCACTAGAATCTCCTCATCAAGGAGAGAATAGTTCTTGGCAACCATCGAACATGACAACCCTGATTACTCAGAACCATGTAAACGGTGCAATACTTTTCGCTCAGTCACTCATGCTCACTTAGTCTCAGAGATGTACACAGAATAAACAATATGGACGTTTTCAATAGGTACACTTGAACATTCGTCATTCTAGTGTAAAATAGGTATGCTGAAACAATCATTAGACAGTAACAGATATAAATGATTAGAAGCACTAGAAACGTGAAAGGATGGTAGATGTCTACCATTTTGCTATAATCATGAATGCAGGCAGTAATATAAAATACACAACAATAATATGTGTACTCCTACGATACAATCCTAACTAGATGTACCTAAGTATACCTTGCATGTGTGTAGGGGTTAAAGACAAGAATTCCTCCAGGATACCTGAAATGAAAGATTGTGGGAGCCCGTCTTATGTACCTAGCATGTGTGTTGGTGTTAAAGCCAAGATTCCCTCTAGGATACCTGAAGGGAGAGACCGTGGGAGCCCTTCTTGATCTTGATTTGTGCACCCCGTGAGGGATGTTCAGACTACTGCGAGCTGGAGTGTCTGCATGCAGGAATCTCACCATCTTGCGTCAGTATGTCGGCATGGAAGTCGTGATCTCCTCTTCCCATCTCAGCAAGATGTGATATTTATATACCCAAAGGTATCCATAGCAGTTCTACATTTCTGTGCTACTGTTGGACTTAGGATGATGTTGGGAATGAACCTGGTACATAGTTATTATGCAGGAAATGATAGTCCTGCTGAGCTTCCGAGAATCCAGAATCCTCATGCATAATGTATGAGGCTATTGTTCAGGGAAAAACCCTTGTTCTGTAATGAGCACTGTGTGCGCATTATTGTGCTGCATTTCGGCCTGGGTATTGGTGGCTTGAAGGGGTATCATCAGCCACGGCCAGAGTGCACATCCTAGATCACATGTGGCAAACAGTAAAGAGTAATGTGTAGATTTGTGTTGCAGTATGCTCTGTTGTCAGACTTTACCAGTACAGTAGTGTGTCATATGTGAGACTTTCAGATTCACGTTTGACATCATTGCTTGACTGTAATGAGCGTTATCACTATGTATGATGTAGCCTCATTGCTGATCCTTCCTCCATCCGAGCACATTCAGATGTGTGCGCTCGTAATAGCAACACTTCCGATGATACCGCACACCATTGACAAGCGTGTCTGCGCATATCCACAAGCTTAACAACGACGTGATATTTGCCGTCCAGTGTTTTCAGACTGAGTTCTCATGCTACATGCTACATTAATGTAAATTGCGAATTGTGCAACGTCAAAACTGCAACAGGGACACACATATAAGTACACTTCCTGGCCAAGCAGGAACTGAACAAGGCCTAGGCCCCCAGAATAATTATTCACACCCCTACGCTGGCCTGGCGTACACAAGCCCAGCCCACTTTGCGTACGTATAAATAGGGTAACGACGACGCCACATGTCCCAGTTCTTCCACACTGCCTCAGGTGATACGGCCGCATCCACCTCACTTATCACAATAAAAAAAGGGATCCATGAGGTGTATATTATCCTGGCATTCAAAACTCGATTTGAATTGTGAACTCTTCTAGCCGTCTTGTTTGGACACACAACAATGACAGCAGGTGAGTAGTGGGGCCTGGGTGCACAGGGGCTGCAATTGAGGGCAGTGCGGCGGAAGGGGTGGGGTCCATCAGCCTGGGTGCGCAGGTGCGAACAAATGATGTTGCACTGCGTAATGATGTGATCTCTGACCTCATTCAGTCACATCTCATTTTAAGGACCTGATGGACCGTATGGTGGGCTTGAACCAGCAGGCAGCCCTGACCCACGGACTCGTGGCGTTGGCTTTTGGGGCACTGTAGCTGATTACATGCACACAGGCTTGCGCTACTGCATTACACGTGCACATTATGCTTCTAGTATGTGCTCTGTTCCTTTGTATGTGAACATTGGCATAACATGTTATTATTTAACCTTGTGTATTCTCGTGCACTTCAACTCCTCTTTGAAACACGATTACCACTAACAATACTTCAAGAAGGAAGGATGCACTCAACTGGTGTTCTCTATAAAGCTTGAAATAAACCGTCATTTACCTCAAGACGTTTCCAGCATTCTATTATTTCTCCCTTTTCAGACACTGAGTTGGTTGCGCCAAAATGGGTGGAGCGGGTGCTCAGACCGTGATGATGCCCTGGGCATTCTGAAGCCTTTCATCGTGGTATCAAGGCACCGTCCCTGACCGGAGACATGCTGTACCACCCTGAGAGAGGCAGCCCGGAGTCGGAGCTCGCACCGGCACGTCGTTGGTCATACCGGTGGTGGCAGCTGAGCAGTAAAGCCTTGGTGCGCAGGAGCTGCAGTTGAGCACAGTGCAGGGGAAGGGGCTGGAGTGCTGCAGCCTGTGGACACAGGTGCAGGCAAGCAATGTTGCCGTAGATAATAATGTAATCTCTGGCCTCATTCATATCTCTGTTTAATTTTAAGGACTTGCTGGACTGCACTATTTCTTGCATACCCCAGTATCACACACACAAGGGTGACAGGAAGTAAACAGTGAGAGCTGGGTGTAGTAGGCCGGCATTCTGTCTCCTCCCTCTGTTCTTTTGACTCTCCCTCCCCTTCTCCCTTCCACCCACTCGTTCTCTGTCCCATACTCACTTTCTTCCTTTCATTCTGACTACCTTTCTTTTTCTCTTGAACATGGCACACACACTTATGTTTCTTTTTTGTCTTGCAGGTTTTGTACGCTGCTTCCGGAGGAGTCCCTCCCACTTATTTCATGTTATACTGTTTGTTCGAATTAAGTTGTGTTTCCATTTATTTGTGTTCTTTTAATAAAGTTATTTTTTTACCAATAAATAAGTGAGTGTATGGGTCTTCTTTTTCTGACAACACTTGTCTGTAGTTTATTGTGAAAATCGCCGGTAGATAGGAGGGAAAACATTTGTAATTTTGCGGTGCACCTTCCAAATATTAATCAACAGACTATTACGTAAATGAAGCCTGGGTATTCTACAACTGCAAGGGTTCTATGTGTGTATCACTTTATAACACCATGAGTACTGCCCGTGTGATTAGAGAACCAATAAGGTACTGCCTAGGGCCACCAAGGCTGGATTGGGTTTTGTGACTGTCCAAGGTTTGCCTACTTGGATCCTTCTCCATTGCTCTCTGTGTTTTGGTGTCTCTCTGATTCTTCCTGTTGGGGGTTCTCGATTCCCGGTAGCTTGCAGGTGCCTTGCAGTGATATAAGTTGGTGCAGCCTGCCCCCCCACCTGAAAATGATTCTGTAAGTGTGGCCCCAGGAATTTGCGATTCCCAATTCTCGTAAGTGCATAGTGACTGGTCGAATCTCGCATCTCTTCTGCAATGGTATTGAAGCTAGGTCTTGATATAAAGCTATGGTGTGGCCTTGATACGTGAACGGTTGTCTGTCATGAACCTTATGTAAAATGTGTACCTTCAACTGAAAGTCCAGTAGGTAGGCCAGTATGTCTGGGGGGTGGTGGTGGCCTTTGTTGCAGGCCCACACTGTGTGCCCAATCTTTTTTGATTTCAAAGTCTTGAGGCTCTTATAAAATGTCTCTCAAAAAACCCTTGCAGGTATTTCGTTAGGTCCCAACATTCTTCTTTGGAGGGGATCTCCATCAACTGAATATTGCTCCTACACAACCGGTTTTCCTGGTCCTCGGCATGAGCCTGGATACCAATCTGCTGGTATCGGAGAGGTATAACCCCCTGGTGGAGTTGTTTTACTTCCTCGTCACAAGCAAATTCTTGGTCCTCTATGCTGTCCATTCTCTACCCCACGGCATCGATCTCCTTTCTGACTTCTTTTATCTCATTTGAAAATTCTCTTTTGAGGGACTGCAAGTCCTCTCTGAGTGTGTCAAACTGGTGCTCCAGAAAGGATCGCATGACCGGCTCTTCTGCTTGCTCAGTGTCATGTCCCCCATGTATGGGCTAAGAGATACGTCCATCTCTACCACTCGCTTCAGTGATCATGGAGAACATTTCTTCATGTTTCTGTCCTTTTTCCACCATGCTGTGGACAATCAGTTCAAGTCTTCACCGGTCTCCATCTTGGTCACACCCTCACAAAGTATTATTTAGATGCTGATGGAGCGAGGTGAGAAACAAAATTTTGTATACCCCTCATGAAGTCACTTTCTCATACGGTAACATGAACTAATTTTTTGGTTTGGATAAAAATAATCTACATAGAATAAGATGCACACACAAAAACACATGGGATACTAAAATTGCTTGAGTTGCAAACATAATCGACTAACTGCGTGACAACGTGAAGTCTGTAATTAATGCCAGAGCTATAAAATAATCAAAAGCGGCATAAATGTGCTCTTATCTTATTTTTTAACCACCCTATTACTTGGTCATATTTACGCATCACTTCAGGTGAAGGAGCACCTGTCACTATATCTAAGGGAATACTCAGTTCTCGGCCAATCCACTGTCACTTTACATTCAGTCCCTAGATCTGCTGGTACTACTATATCAAACAATCCATCCAAATCTACCCACAGTACTTTTGAATCTTTTACAAATCGATCCACTTGACGATACCACTCTACTGGCTTTTCCCTCAGTCTAGGGAAAACATTTGTAAATGATAATATATCTTGTCTAGTCCAAGGAACATGTACACATCCTCCTCCTGGTATCTCTCTCATTGGGAATTCATTTACCACTGTCTTTTTTTCTCTCATTGGGAATGCCAATGTGGATTTATCACGATATCCTTCCTTTTTCTTTGACCATTTTACTCTCCACTTATTCACATCTCCCCATCTTCTCAGTAAAACAATGAGTTCTTTTATCTGGGTCAATCTTCCTGCTGTGTTCATTTTCTCAATGTCTTTTACTGAAAAATCTACTCTGTAAGATTTTTGCAATGATTTATACTTCGGAAAATCTACATCCAATTCATTAGCTAATCCTTCCAGTTAGTCATATACATATTTGGTTTTCCAAGTAATACTTTTGCACAAAAACATTAACTCATCGTCTTGATATGCCTTTAATCTATCAGTTCCGATTATTCTAATAATTAATTCTTCCACATCGACTTTCCATCTAGCTACAACTAATTCTGTAGGTTCATTGTCTTTCACCTTTAAGGTTTTAAGCCAATCACTTAACTCTTGTTCTGATGGTCCAATTGGAGTTTTTGTTAAATCTATTTTTTCTACATTCATTTCAGGAGTGCAGAATCAGATTCTGCTCCGGTTGGAAGCTTATATGGTAAGCTTTGATTAGAGGTAAATTCAGGTGGTGTCACATTACTTATTCGCCTTATTTCAGACAAATCTGGATAAATAGTTTCTTTTACTTTTTGCAAACTCGATTCAAAGGGATTGTTAAAGTCTGTTCTTTTATTTTCTGATTTTCAAATACTGGAATTACAGGGCCTATTGTTACTGGAACAGTCACAGCTTCTATATGTTTTGTAAGTTCCTGTATCTTTTCCGTCAATTCATTTGTGGAACATATATATTTAGAAGTACTTGCTTGTTCTTCCTACTCTGGCTACACTCCTTTGCATTTCCTTATCTTGTTTAGGAGTACCAGTAAGTCTAGTATCTACTAATGGGGTGTTTGAATCATATCTCATTTCTGTTCTTTCTGGAAGATCCCTAAAATTTGAAAATCTTCGTGGGGTTTGATTAAATCGGTCTTCTATTTGTGGGACGTTTGGAGTGATTTGGTTGATATGGTGGTGGCCTCCTATTTAGTATCTCCTCTAGCACCGTATCCTCTGATTCATTGTCACCATATTCTTTTCTCACTGTCTCTACATTATTCTTTTTCTCTGTGCATTTTTGCTTTTCCATTTCATCTATTAATCTGACTGGACACATCCCATCGCACATATCTGCATTTCTCCATCTACGCATTCTAGTTTCATGTGTTTTTCCCCACAATCCACGTAATCTACCTCTAGTTCTTCTAGGATTTTCCAACCTTTCTCGTTCTAACTCATGCATCTCGTCTTCCAACTCAGTTAGTGCTTCAAATTGGGGCGGTCTAGGTCTCGGTTCAAGTCTCATCATTTTTTCTCTCAAATTTCGTACAACTGCTTGCTTAAAAGATTCTACTTCTGGGAATGCTAATGCACCATCATTTTTGGTATATCTAGCCCAATTCTTTAACAATATAAATGTATGATAGCCAAATTTTGTCATCATATAAGAAGCAGGCGTTTTCGGCGGAGGTAATCATTTTCCCTCCCTTGTTACTATTGCTTTGTCTGTTTTAAATAAATTTTTCAATTTCTGAAACCATGAAGGCTTCCTCCTTTCCTTTCCATAATAGAAAGAAATTTTTCTGAAGATTGCGCACTCTTCCGTGTACTGGTTCGTAACACCAGCCTATCGCAGCGCGGTTCACACTATCGCACCAATTAGAACAAGATACGTTTTACTAGCATTTAACCAATTACTTTGCTGCTTTTGCTGATGCACCAATCAGGTATTATTCTGTCTTAGTCACGAGGACCAATCCCAGCGCGACACGTTTGACATCAGCAGTGCTCCGGCTTCTGCAGCGCTGACTGACCCCTCCTTTACAAGGAATATCAAGAAGCCGTATTTACACTTTTATACAACTGAATTGGTTAGTAACTCCGTTGTCTGTTTCGCTAAACCAGGGTTCTCCTGGAGGGCCGGAACCATGCCATGGATACTAAAATTGCTCGTGTTACAAACATAATCGACTAACTGAGTGACAAAGTGATGTCTGTAATTAATGCCAGAGCTATAAAATAACCAAAAGCGGCATAAATGTGCTTACTGTTTGTCTATTTGTGGCAGAAACAGGAAGACAGGTGAGAAAATCACACACATATGCGGCTTTATTTGCTAGGTAATCATTAACAGGGATACCTTAGTAAAGGGGGAGGTAAACAGAAGGGCTATAATTCACCAATTAACTTTACATTCTGTATGTTTCTATAATAATTCTCGCTATGGGCTGTGAGGCCTAGTAAAAGGTGGAAGTTTTAAGACTCTGAGATTAATGAGAACCATGCATGCGCTCGCTGAGTGGAGCTGCAGACGCGTACAAGCTGACTGTGCTGAATGGGATGGGTCAAGGACGAGATGCCCTGAAACCCTGAATGACTGCCAACAGAATGGACTTCATCATTGTGAACCATGGGAAAGAATCCCAAACTAACAATTTAAATGACATGTAGGAACCAGTTGACCCAAAGACAATAGGTAAATTCATTTAGCTGACTCGACAGAAGTAAAATAATAAGATGATTTTTACTCAAAATTAGAATTAAATGATAATAAATGTGAGTTAAATGTTCTGTCTTCCTTTATGACTGATAATAATTAAATTAATTTAACAGTGAATAAATATTGATTATGCTAGGAGAATTTTTCTTTAAATAAAAATTAGATAAATGAAGAATTAAGCTAGTCTTGTTCATCCTTAGCCTAATTTTTTACTAGCAGATCTATCACCAATAATGGGTGTGTGTTTAAATAATTTTCTCATTAATAATACACCATGGTAAATGAGTTAAACTGCAGATGAATATATTATAAATAGTTAGTAAAAATGTAGACACTCCGCTAATGCAGCAACTCTCCTTTGATTCATACCGATCCATGAAATAGAAGAAAGTGTGTTTGATTGATTTACAGTGTTATGGGCCCCACTGGCGAATAAGTGTATGATTGGCTATTTCAGGGAAAGGTAATGTTAGTTTTAGAAATTATTTCCGGAGATGCACTGCAACAATGCCATTCCTCTTTTTACAGCAATATTGCAATAGCATCTTTTGTGAATATGATGAGGGCTCTATCTTTAAATGGTTAATTGCTTTACACCCATCACAACAACCATTGCGACCCCATTCACAATTAGTAGAGGGTCAAAGTATGCATTGTTAGCAAGGCAAGGTTTAGCCACTTCAGGTGGCTTGACACTAACTGTATAATTGATCCAAGTCCCTATCTCCACCAGAACATAGGGAACTGTTAAGTATCAGTGATGATGTTGGCTTAGAGATTTTACTCATTGGTGAATAAACACATGTCCTGTCAACTCACTGCCTCACATAGTCAAATTTGCCTATGACTTTTGGTCACCAGGTTTTGTGGTGAACATTCAGTTGCACCCCCCATTGATGTTGGCACTGCCACCTATTTTGTAATGTGGCATGATGAGGAAGACACTCTTGCACTTGAGACAAGAGATATAGTGATGTCCACATTTAAGAGTTAGGGAAATGTGCTTGGATTCTCCTGATATGAGATTTTACCATGTTTTTCAAGGTGGGCAACACACATTGACACAGATCAATCCCATGAATGGATGTTTATGAGCATGCAGGAGCACCTTCATGTTCATTAACTATCATTATCTCTATCCAAACAGCCGTGCACATTTGAGAAAGGGGGCCTGTGTTGATTCAAGTTATCTTCAATGCCCACAGACACAGTAGCAAACATGGGGCGCATTTTTATTTTGATTATTACAGGAGCATGAGTTTTCATCAAAGTGAAGCATGATGTTTGCAATTTGAACTTGAACACACACTTCACCTTTATGTGATTCAGCTCCCACAAAGTCACTACATACATAGCTGCCAATGTTTGTTTCAGATTACTTGTGTGACATTTCGGAATTTCAATGTAGTTATGAGTGACATTCAATGACTATGTGTGACACTTTTTCGCGAGCAAAATCAGAGACGAGTGAAACACATAAATATCAGAAATAAAACCCATTTCAGCAATGATAAACTTAAATATTATCTTAAAAGTGCTGCAAAGTATCAGAAATGGAAGGGCAATCCTCCTCAACAGGCGCCAAAAGCAATACCACATTCTTCTTCAGCTTTCTCCCATACACATACTCCTTTAAAACACCAACTCTCTTCTTCAAATACACTCTCATACACTTGCATAATCTCCTCTCATCCTACACTTTACACCTGCTTGCATCACAGATAATTGACACTGCTCTCTCCAGTGTAAAACTCCCATTCCATTCTACAAAACTTAACAGAGTGATCATTAAATCCAAACTTCTTCCTATAAACTATTGCTTTAACTGGGCAGATGGTGTCCGGTACTGAGTACGTGCCCTACTTCAATTTAAAAGGAAGAGCAGCTGCACTTCTCAGCATTGCTGGAGTACATTTAATGGAAGAACAGCAGCACTTCGGAGGTGTGAATAGGTAGGGTAGATAATAAGTACAAGCACTGTTTCTATGTTTCCATTTAAAGTACTGCCTACAGCATTTCATAGGTATACGTCACCCCTCTAACCTCATACATCAGCACTGATTGCTTGCCCTTTCGGGACAGGCCACTTACCAACTTTCTGGACTACAGGGTTCTGCTAAATTGCCAATCGCCTGAACTAGCGCTGTTGTTATGCTGATAGCAGCAGGCGCTGGGCCTCTCTTGACTTTGGGGGTTCAGTGCACAGTTAAAGATTTGACAGTCAGCACACCCCTCAGTAACAAGCTCTTGCCTGTGCCTTTTCAAGATCACACAGCACAGAGCTTGTCTGGACGGACACAAGTGCCCCACTATTCCCGCAACACAAATGGAGCCAGGGCAGGTGAATAATAATTTACACCCAAGGCAGCTCAGAGGGAATCTATGTCTAGGGGCCAGGGCTGGTGAGCAAGCAGGGTGGCATAGGAGGATTTAAAAACGCTCCTGCCTGATGCCTGTGTGAGTTTGATCTTCTTCAAAGCAGAGTAGCACTGAGAGGTCGCGGATGGACTTGAGGGCCTCACTCAGGGCCCAAAATGATATTCAAATTCTTGTCAGTGGTTCAAGAAACCGCTTATTAGAGCCTAACCCGCTGCAGCATCAGCCTTAGCCTGAAGAGCAGTGAGCAGAGCAACAGGCTCCGTGTTTGTCAGGCTGTTAGTTTAAAAAGTTTTAGAACATTGGAATGTTGGGAGCTCCATTGAAAACAATGGAGTGCTCCGGGCATATAATGGCTGGTATGAGCCTGGAGCTCTAACATTCCAATGATTTTTTGTTCACAGCTCTGGCTGTGAACAAAGGCTTCAGGGAGCCTGGGGGGATTTCAATCCCCTCACGCTCCCATTAGGGTTTTTTTTTTTTGTTAGAACATTCTGCCCTCTAGTGGCAGAATGTTCTTATAGCCCTTCGTAGCTGGGCTATTGTAAAGTAGTACTCCGGAATCAGATTATTGGAGTACGTTATTTATTAAGATTATAAGACAACACACCCAAGACAGGAGTTCTTCATTAACTGTATCTTCAGTCACATTCAGTAGAGACAAGTTGTAGTCAGAGTCATCCGATGAGTTTTGCTCGTCTTCTTCCTCATCCTCAACATATTTTACATTTGCTTTTATTTTCCTTTTACAAGCCTTTTGAAAATGCCCTATAAGTCCAAACTGTGTGCATTTGTTATTCCTTGCCGGACATTTCCTGTTGTTTGCCAAATGTTTATTGCTACCACAGTGGTAACATTTTTATTCTTCATACGTTTTCACTTTTTCTTTGAATCTCTGCTCTTTTGTCTCTTTTTTCTTGTAAGCCATAACCTTATTCTTGGTTCTGCTTATTTTAGCCATTACACTTTCTCCCTCTGTTTTACTTTTATTCTCATTGATAACCTCCCTAGCTCAACAGCCAGTCAATTCTGCCTTCTTAACAATATCAATAACTTGTTGAAGGGGTTTATCCCCCTTTGCCCATAGAGCATTCTGTATGTTTGGATTGGCAGCACACATTACTATCTGATCCTTAATGAAATGTGCATGTTCCTAAATTTACAAGTGATCACTAGGTTCTTTAAGGCTGATACATAGTCTTCTATACTTTCCTCCTTACCTTGTTTCCTTCTGTAAAATGTATTTCTGTGTACAGCAACACAGACGGTTGGTTTATAATATCCATCTACGTCCTCCATGGCTTCATTAAAAACATTTCTTTCTCCTCCTTCTCTCACTTTTTTCGTGACATTGTTGTACACCTTTAAGCCACTTGCTCCCAAACAGTGTAATAATATTTCTTTCTTTTCCTCTGGTTTAAGGGGTTCACCTTCCTTATCAAATGTTGTAATGTAGTTACAAAAGTACTCCTTCCATTCTTCCCATTTAACCTGTGGTACTTATTCACCTTTAAAATACGCTTTCTGCAGGTTGCAAATTGTAAATATTCCCTGAAGCCATGGCCAAGGGCCGTCCAAATCCAGCGCACTAATTGAAATGCTAAAATTCACGCCGCATGCAAGTGGTTAAATAACATTTAATAACTACTACAATTTTCACAAATACATCATTATATACATTATACATTTTACATTTTATATATATATGTATATATATATATATATACATATGAAATATATAACTAAATACATAACAAATAATAAAAATGTATATTGCTTACCTTAAATTCGATATTCTTAACAACGATATTCTTTCACTCGATTTTTCCATTCCACTAAATTTTTCACTCAATAATACAGTCACTCGATATTTTTGGCTTGATATTCTATCTCACCACCAACGCCTGGAAGAAATGGCTTCAAAGGATAACCTGATATTGAGGATAGCTTTATAGAGTATTGCTCCCTTGGCTTTGGTGAATTTGAAGAAAAGATAAATGAGGGCCTCATTATGATGGCTGTGGGTCTGCCACTGACAAGCCGTTGGTGACGGTCCCACCGCCTCAGATCCTGCGTGACTGCCAGACACATTATAATGATCATAATGTAGCGGGAGGATAGAGGGCAGGTGGAGAGACCGACCACCACGCATCACACTCCTCATGTGCGTGTGTTTTTCAGAATGCTCTCACTTTCTTACAGAAAGCAATGTTCATAAGTTTCTCCTGTTCGCTTGCGAGTGCTAAATCTGGCCTTACTCTCCTCTTCGGTAAAATAACTGCTCATTTTCAGTCTTTGTTTACAATTCCCTAAAATGGTGGCACACATGCTTCCTGTGCGTCTTAAAATGCCTAGACTGTCAACCTTCTATTTATAAGATGGCGTCGCTAGCGACTTACGTCATCGATGTTTCTTCCTAAATGCGCCACCACTATTGTGGAGATTTCATCAAGATATTGCCGGTCTCCTCAAAGTGGATTGCACCCAGGAAATCACCTGCAACTTCTCATACCTTTCAGCTGACTACACGGGTTCAATACCTTTGTGGAGTCTTGTGAGGACTTATCACTCGCTCACGACTTTCTCCACACTAGCACCACTTGCCTCTGGTCGTCACCCACTTGCATCGCGATGTGCTCTCGTGGAGATCCTCGATGCCGTAGAGTCACTTTAATAAGGTCAGCTTACTTTAAATTTCTCCTGCCTTCTTTTTTATTTTGCATCGGACTTCTCTGATATTTCACTTTTTCGCAGTGCCTTCCATACTTTTTATATTTCCTTTCTCGATCATCTTCACAATCGCACCACTTGCCGTTTCTTCTCTCTTTACTCGTTGCTCTGTGTTTAGATGATTATAAGTTCAAGATATTATCTATTAGAAGGTCCGCTGAAGTCTTCTATTTTAATCAGATTATTTTCTAGGTTTCCATTTCCTTAATTCATTCCTTGGGTCCTTTGGTGTGTCGTCCAAGTACCTCGTTGCCATAAATGTAAATCAGTACTCCGGAATCAGCTCATTGGAGTAAGTTATTTATTACGATTATGAGACAACACACCCAAGGCAGGAGTGCTCTGAAAGGCTTGTAATCAAGAACTGAATAACTGTCAGCTGCAACTGACAAGTGAACTGTCACAGTAGAACATCCAGCTGTCAACGTTCCAGCTGGTGACATCACTGCCGCGCGCAAGGGATAGGTTGCATGGGGAAGAGGGAGAGGATGGAGGGAGGAGAAAGACAATGGGAAACAGGGAACATAACAGCAATACCGGCTATTAAAGTCCCTCTCCCTTGTTAGAGGCCCTTGCACGCTGGAGAAGGTCTTTAATAGTCGGTATAGTCTTCTACGGTGGGCTATAAGCCTATATATTAATACCTTGGTGAGCTAGGCAGCAGCCTCTCCTTGATGACAGTATGTACTGCAACCTCTCTTGTACAACCAGGTCTGATAGCAGGCCAGCAGCATGATGAGGCACCATGACCAATTCGGAACAGGCAGTGGTGCAAGCAGTGGCTGCCGCTCAAACTACAGAAACTGTAACTGCTGCCCGTTCTCACCATGGCCCGCCCGATTCACGAGTATCCTAAATTCCTGTCTCCCCCTTAGGAAATGTACACACTGTTGCAGTCCTGGCGCCATGTCATGTGAACGCAGACGGTGCAGTAGTCTATCCAAAAGCCTGCTAACACTCAGCAGCGCATGCCTTCATTATGACTTAAACAGCGCAGCACTGCACAGTGTGCAGTGTAGTAGAGTGTCAGTGCATAGTCTGCCCAGTGCTTAATTTGAGCACACAGTAGCGCCAACCTGGCCAGCGCGTGGTCTGAACTCCCGCTGCTTGCTCAAATGACTGCTACTTTAACTTCATATTGTATTTCCCGGCACTCACAAGGAATATAAGTTGGTGCAGCTTGCCCTCCCACCTGAACATTATTTTGAAGTGTGGCCCCAGGAATATGCGATTCCCAATTTTCGCAAGTGCATCGTGACCGGCCGAAACTTAGGTCTCTTCTGCATTGTTATTGAAGCCTGGTCTTGATATCAAGCGATGGCGTGGCCTTGATACGTTAATGGTTGTCTGTCATGAGCCTTGTGTAAAATGTGTTCCTTCAACTGAAAGTCTGGTAGGTACGCCGGTATGTCTGGGGGCGACGGTGGCCTTCATTGCAGGCCCACTCTGTGTGCCCTATCTATTGTAATTTCAGAGTCTTGAGGCACTTATAAACTGTCCCCCAAAAAAGCCTTGCAAGTATTTCGTTAGGTCCGAACCTTCTTCTTTGGAGGGGACCGTCATCACCTGAATATTGTTCCTACGCGACCGGTTTTCCAGGTCCTCAGCATGAGCCTGGATACCAATCTACTGGTATCAGAGGCGTATAACCTCCAGGTGGAGTTGTTCTACTTCCTTATCGCAAGCTAATTCTTAGTCCTCTATGCTGTCCACTCTCTCCCCTACTGCATCAATCTCCTTTCTGACTTCCTCTACCTCATTTGAAAAGTCTCTCCTGAGGGACTGCAAGTATTCTCTAAGTGTTTTAAACAGGTGCTCCAAAAAGGATTGCATGACCGGCTCTTCCGCTTGCTGTGTCATGTCCCCCATGTATGGACTGCGAGATACGTCCATCTCTACCACTCGCTTCAGTGATCGTGGAGAACATTTCTTTCACGTTTCTGTCCTTTTCATGCCGTGGACACGGTTGTTCTGAGTCTGCACTCTTGTTCCTTTATTTTCTTATGCCCATCTTTACCACACTCCCACGCACTGTATGTCCCTTTTGAAGACTCTATGAGTACACGTGTTGCCTCTCCACATCCCTTGTGGGTTACGACCAGGATGGCCCTCTGTGCCTCATTATAATCCTATTTAATCCACTGCTCTCACGTGGCACTGTTGTAAAGCCTCTGTCGGGAGTGTGTGCTCTCATTCAGCAGCTGTGCAACAAAGCACTAATCTTTAGAAGCATGGCTCAAAGTCCTATGTCCTCCTGCTTGCATCAAATGATCATTGTCACTGCTGTCAGTGACAGACA
Source organism: Lissotriton helveticus (assembly GCF_964261635.1). Taxonomy (NCBI): domain Eukaryota; kingdom Metazoa; phylum Chordata; class Amphibia; order Caudata; family Salamandridae; genus Lissotriton; species Lissotriton helveticus. Next base: position 90,114,138 of record NC_136063.1, read on the forward strand.
TCAATTGATATGCATTTTCTCACTGTTACTGTTGATTTTACCTAAGGCCCTTTTCCATGCAGGTCAATGGACCTCCAAACCCAGGACTTCGCTGACATCTCAAGAAGGTACTTTAATGTGGATAGCTGCATTGCAGCAAGGCAATGTGTGGCCAAATGACTAGCATTATTGCAACCTTGTGAATGGGGTCCATTCTCACCCTTCATTTACCATGGACGGAAAAGAGAATGTGTGGTTCAAGGAGCGTTGCAACAAGAACCGGCATGTTGATATTTTATGGTACACATTTCTACAATTTTCTAGCCTTACACTATACTTAGAAATTCAGGACACTTTTACAAAAAGTAGACAGAAACGTGCCCCTCCGGTATGTATATTTGCCTCAAAATGGAATGTGCCCATCATCAATGCAAGTTTCTTGTAAGAGATGTGCAGTTTTGTATGTGGACTACAAGGTTGATTCAACTTGAATACGTTTTTTCCAAAATATTTCGATGTGATTATGTGTGCTTCATTCATCTGCACACATAAATGCAGCAGTAAAGCCATTACAATTGCTTGTGGCATATTTCAAAGGCACTATCGCAACATGGCCATCACTATTTTTACTTTACTGAGGAAACCATGCTTTACAATATTTACAAGGCAGTGTTGACCCACTTGATGTCGATTAGCAACTTCTTGTAAATGAGGCACACTTTCATTATGTACTTTGGGTCATATGTACAAGCCTGTAATGTAACCCAAAATCCGCCTTCTTGGATTGACACGGCTCTCAGCTACTTCAGAAACATGGGGCTCAGACTTATTTACTACATTACATTGCAGCACAGCATTTCAGCATGCACATGCTCTAGATGTAGCCTAGCCCGAACGCAGACACTGTTGCCCTATTGTGCAAGAGTGCCTCCATTCGTGCTAGGCAGCTACATTTATCACCAGTGCATGTTGGAACACACAACTGAAGCTTTTTGCTGTACATACAGTACAGTGCTGCATCACTAAAGTGGTGGAGCGCTACGTTGAGCCACGTAGGCTAATGCAATGCACAGTCACCTTGCTTGTTAATATGGGCCAGAGTTAGGAGACATATGACCGGTCAGTTGCCATTATATATATGCATGACTGCTGGATTACAAGTCACTTATACCACTGCTATGTGTCTTTCTTTGTATTTGTTAATGATGCCAACAGTTCAAGGTGCATTTGAGTTTACCCCCAAGTACCTATGTAGCTGGCATTTTATCTGCACACAGTGTGGGTGGGCACTGAGACATAGTTAGATGGACGGAAGCAACATTACTCCCTTACCCCCACCCCCATGCCTCTGGTTGTCACCTACCCTGTTGCTAATGTAGCTGGTCAATGTCAGCACTCTCCATTCCCTCTACTCCAACGTCCAACTCTTCACAGATGACTGTGGACACCTGTTTCTCCAATGCATCAATGTCCTCTTGTGATGCTGGACTCCCACCTGCAGTCTGCAGTGCTGCCTGTTGATTGCTGGCCAGTTTTTGCTTAGTCTTGCGCTTGGCATCATACCAGCACTTCTTACAAACGGTCACTGTCCTCTTGAATTCTGCGACTGGGTTCACCTTGCTCACAATGGACTGCCAAATGGAATTTTTGGTCCCCAATGACACACTGGAGCTGACGAAGAGCTGCTGTTTATTCTCCGACATCTCTATAATCAGAATCTCATTTTCTTCCTGACTGAATCTTATTTTCCTCTTCCTCTTCCCTTGGGACTCTGGCTGGTCATCCTGGCTGTTAGGGGGCATTTTGTCTCCTGCTGAACTGGGTCCAGGCAGCTTTTTGTTTTGTATTTTTTTTCTTGCAAAACAGAAAAAAGTGACATGCAGCTGACTAACAAATGTTTTCTGGCCGCTAATTGGCCGACTGTCACTTTTTTCACATTGGCGTAAAGATTTTTATCCCAGTTACACAGTGCAACAATTGCCACCGCTAGCTGGTACTATTGCCATGTAGCAACGTATTATAAATATGTCGCTAACATGGCGATAGTTTTTGGCAATACACAGTGTTAAGAAAATTGCTGCTAAGCCACGCTAATTTTTGCTTAGCAGCAATTCTTGTAAATGTACCCCTTAGTGCATCCTATGCTCAGTGAATGATAATTTTAGTTGTGTTTGCACAGTTTTACCAAGGTAGATGGATTATGCAGTCCATTGTCCATTCTCTTAAAAAAAAGGCTGCTTTGCCAGGCCATTAGCTTTGTTTCAGTGCTTCCTCGTGATTAGTAAAACACTTTAATAAACAGTGGTTAACCTGTGGATCATTCGGATTGAGATATTTTAATATTGCAGTTCTACAAGAACGAATGCCTCTTGGATTAAATGGTCCCTTTAGCAATTTACGGTGATCCTGGCTTAGAGCTGAGCAGATGCAAACTAAGTAAATACAATCATGTATTGGTGATCCACAAAGACTACATGACTTTGGGCCCTGGTATTACCAGCTTGGCTGGTGTGCATTAAATGGCAATTTTCCAAAATGTATTGCTAAAAACTTGGACTAGATAGGGGGAAAAGGGCTGGTCCAAGTATGTTGCTGCTTGGAATTTAGTGTAGGATTTCAAGACCATCCATGCATAGGCTTGCCTGATTTGGATGGCTTTATCCTCCATTAATGAGTGTTGCTTTGCCTCCTTCTTTAAGATTTGCTGAAAGGAAGTAAATAGAAGATTTTGCTGCAAAAGGTCTACTGTGTTAGTAATGTAATGTAATGTATGTATACTTGTAAAGCGCACTGTTACCTCGTTACGTGGCGTCCTGGCGCTGTATACCGCTGGGGAACCTGTCCTGGCTTTCCCTGTGAGAGGGCACCCCAAGGTGAAGCCAGGCATCCTCAGCGTTGCTGGGGCCGTTGTGGAGATTAAGCAAGCTATTGCCCAGAGTTGCAGAGTGGGACCCATGGTTAGCGTAGGCACCTAAGCGAGAATTATCGAGTCCGCGGACATTGACCCAAGACCCTGCCGCGTCGGGAATTGAACCCTGGTCCCGGGCTGACCTCTGCTTCAGGGTCTGCCGCTTCTAACCAGTGAGCCACACTTCTCCACTGTTAGTGGACTGTAAAAGTAATTAACGATACTAGAAGTAGGAGGACTGTGGGTCGCCTTGTAGCGCATTCCAGAGTAAGTTGTTGATATTGTTTTTTCAGTTGCGCCAGACTTTGTACCAGGTTTCTAATGTTATGTATCTTCTGTACAGCTGTTGCTGTTGCAGCCCAAATACTAACTGGACCTGCGACTGTGAGGCATTATAGTTAGCAAAAAATATTTTTTGGTAAGCTCGTGTTTAGAGGCTGACCAGCATCACAGCATCTTTCCCATGCCGAACTTCACTTCTATATGCTAAAATGGGTAGAAGTTATGATTTCTGCAGAAAAACAATCCTGCATTCAACACAGGGACCATGGTGCATGGGGGGCTGTGTTAGTGCTGGGTAGCCAAAGTGGTGCCACTGCAGGGTAAAAGCTAGGAACGCACCATATTCTTCTGAATAAAGTTCATACTTGCCCTTTTCCTGTCACACAGTGCAGCGCAGAAACTGTCTAATAACAAGCTTGAACATTATTGCCTTATCATGCTTGGCATAGCAAACACATTGGATGAGGAAAAACCCTCATTGGGAAGTTTTATTCATCAATCTTTTCACTGGCTAAGCTGCAGGCTCAAAGAGCAATAATAATAATAATATTAATCCACATTTGTAAAGCGCACGATCACCCGTAAGGGTCTCTAGGTGCTGGGGGCCATCAGGAAGATTAAGCAAGCTATTGCCCAGAGTCACATGGTGCTAGGCTAACCTGCCGCCTGTGCTGGGGATCGAACCGTGATCCTCAGATTCCGGAGTTAGTCACCCTAGCCGCGGCGCCACACCTCTTCCCAATACTTTCAGCCAGTACTATCTCAGCATTGTGAAGGGGTCTTCATCTTGCACACTGCCATCGCAACATTGGATTTTAATGGGGCAGCCATATTAGGTGAGGGAACACCACTCAGGAGACAATAGGAGTGCAACAGGTACTCTTTCCTGGGAGCACCATGCAAGTTCTGTGGAAACTAGCTGAAATGGCTGTTATCATCAGTTGAAGCCATTTTGTTTTCTGGCAGCCATTTCTGTTAGGCATGTGCTCACCATGTGCTTCTCCCTCTTCACTATTGCCTGCCCTTGTATTCTGCTTGAGTCATCAGTTACAGTTAACTCCTTCAGTACTGAGCCAGAGCACAGGACATGCTCAGAAAGACCTAGCTGGTAGAATGCACCTGCTCTTAGTGTATAACTGTCAGGCTGTTTTACTGATGTAAGGTGAAATTTCTCCCCTCACACTTTGCTGAGCAAGCAATTTTTGTATCCCCATATTAGTCAATAACTATCCTTGTATGTGCCAGTACCTCCCCTTGGTCTCATGCTGACTATGCATCAGATGTATATATAAGGTCCCTGGGCTCTGTACTCCTTAGACTGTCTCATACAGTGGCCTGAGGGTACCGTATGATGCAGTCTCCCTCATGTGAGGTAAATAAAAGAGGTCTTTTGATATTACAGCCTTAGTGCCAATCAATCATGGGCCTTATTTATGAAGGCCTTGCGCCGCCGGTGCGTCACTTTTAACATGGGAAAAAGTGACGTACTGGCGGCGCAAGGCCTTCATAAATAAGGCCCCCTTGCCTTTGGTTGGTTTAAGGATCAGGTGCATCAATGAATCCCTAAAAAGACATTTTTTTATTCTACAAATTGGCGCCCAAACGTGGACCTCATCGAAGAGGCGGCTATCCAAGGGAGTAGTCTTGACAGAAGACAGGAATCCACTGAGGAATTTATCCCTGCATGAGGAGACCGTCCAGGTGTTGGCCGCTCCCGACTGAGACCATCTTTGGCGTGAGTATTTGAAAATGACCGTTAGGTCACTCAGAACTTGGCAGTTGGAAGCTGGAGACTTTAGTTTGGTAAGGTTGTTGTTGCAATACTTTTGTCCGGATTAGCTTGACCAAGACTCTAGTTTGTTTGTTTATTTGCTGTGCTGCAGCAAATGAAGGCAGGTAATGGGGAGGTTTTTCTTCAGTTTTTGAATTCTTGCATGGTACAGTTTAAGTTAAGTACCACTTTGCTATAATATTTTGGCATGCCTGCCCCTAGCGCACTTCGTAGAAAGTGTTGCTGTGTGAAGGGTACCAATATGGATTTAGAAGGTACTCAGCTCATTCCCCTGGAGAGGATACTTAAATAGGTTGAGGTATATCAACAAAGGTTTTTCTTCTATGATGACTAGTACACCATGGAACAAATATATATATAAATATATATATATATATATATATATATATATATATATCTATATATATATATATATATATATATATATATATATATTACCTACTGACGGTCGCCAGTAGGTAGTTATAGTTAGGACCTAGTTTCCATAGGAAATCCGCAACATTCTATTGGGAATAACTTTGGCGCCGGTGGACGAATTTTCGCAAATTTCTTAAATTAGGTGGCCAGTTCCGCTCCGCTCCTTTCCTGGAAGTTTGGGGGGGATTCATTAGGCGGGGGCCGAGATAAAAGGGGTGTCCCAAAACGTGTTTTTCCCATGTTAATTTCCATAGGGCGGTTGGACTCACTTTTAGCCCGAACGGCTGAATGGATTCACACGAAACTTGGCAAAATTGTAGGGACTGGTAGCCCGATGGGCCTTTGCTATGTCTCAAGATGTGTGCTCCAGAGGATTTTGAGTAATTTAGGTTAAAAAAAATATTTATATCTATAAGCGCGCCCCGGTATGCGCACCGGGAAGCGCACCCGGCGCGTAACGCGAGTTCGCACGCCGAAAGGTGATTGGCTCTCGGGTGTCTGTCAACATTCCAAACAGTCCGGAGCGGCCGCCATCTTGTGTCTCGGTAGGATCGAGACACAAGAGGTGGCAAAAACAAAGGGGGAAATGACCATAAGGGGGCAGGGTAGACCCCCCCTGACCCCCTAGGTTTGATGTGGGGGCCATAAAAGGGCCCCGCGGGGCAAAAAAAACCAAAAAACGATTTTCGCGGGGGGAGCGCACGGTACGCGCACCGGGGAGCGTACCAGGGAGCGTACCAAGGGGGAAACCCAGTGAAACAGTCAAATAATAATTTAAAGTGCTTAGAGGTAGGGTAGCTTTGCATAGAGTTGTTGTGTTGTGTGGGTGATTTAAGTACCAGCATGTAGGTACCAATACAGAGTTTTAAATTCAATGTACACAGTCTCCTCTGTAGATATCTTGCATGTTGTTACAGAAGTTATTGTGGTATATGGAATCCATATCATAGTGTGTCAGGAAAGCAGAAACAGATCCTTTAAGCACTCCTTGAGAAAGCCTATGGGATCATGGGTAGTCTACCCTGCTCCCTTATGATATTTTCAAGTATTACATTTTACTCTCTTGTGAATCTACACAAAATTGGTGGTGATATGGTGCATTAGAGACAGACAGTGAGAGAAAGAAGGCTGTAGATCAAAAAGAGATGTCAAATACACATTCGAGATAATATAGTAGGAGAAAGGAAGTAACTATGAGCAAACTTATTATGTAACACAAAAAAGTTGTATAGTATGCACAGTATACTGTAAGTCTCACTTTATATTATAATCATTTTGGTACTACTTCATGAATTATATATAAAAATGAATAATGTCTCAGACAATTTTTAATTATTAAATATTAATTTATTATTCTGAATTTTCATAATTTAATAACACTTGCAACATTTCATTATCCGAAATCTCCTCCAAATTTGTACTGCATGATTCTATATTATCTACACAGTCTATGAATTCTTGGTCCAGAGAGTCATCTAGGAAGTCAAATAAATCTTCTTGAACAATTTCTTCATCAGTTATTTCGAAAGAAATATTGTTGGTCTGTGGTGTATCTTCCATTTTCTTGCTGTAAATTGCATAAAAAATAACTATATCAGTAGAGTTAGGGCACTGTTGGGTTTGAGTTCAGAGAGGTACTTCTGAGTTTTTAATAGTGAAGTTATCTTTGGGCAGTGTATGGTATGAGGTAGGAAGTAGAAATATAAAAAAGTGGTTGTGAAGAAGCCTAAGTAAATTCATAATTATAGCAGAGAAGCCTAACTCAATCCATAACTATAACAGAGAAGCCTATCTCAATCTATAACTATAACAGAGGGACAGTAAATAACTATCAGAAAACGTTTTTACAAATTAACTTAAAGCGCCCCTTACAAATTAACAACTTACCTTATAGAAAGGTGATGAAGATCAATGGAGAAAATTCTTTCAAGATGTACCTCAGGTAGTTGCAGTCAAAATGGCCGTGTTTCCCTCTCATTTTTCATATATATTCATGTACATAACCAATCAAATGTCAGGAAAAAAAAGTAGAAAATGAAAGTAACATTTTAATTGGTTGTAAATCCTAACACTTCATATGTGTTTTTGTAATGTAATTTACCTCAGGATATTTAGACAGGGTTTCAGCCCAAACGGCTCAATGGAATTCCACCAAATTTGGGAAAATGGTAGGGACTGGTATGTAGTAGGGCCTATTCTATATTTGGTGAAAGTCTCTCCAGTGGTTTTTATGTAAATGAACTTTTAAAATTTTTTAGGAGCGTGTACTGGTGCGCGCCCCGGTACGCGTACCGGCAGCGCTACAGGAGTCCTCCATCTTGTGTTTCGGTAGATTTGAGATACAAGATGGAGGACAAACAACATTGGGAATGGGTATAAGGGGGCACGGTAGGCACCCCCTGACCCCCTAGGTTTTCTGAGGGGGGCTTAGGAGGCCCATATAGGCCCAATTTATTTTATTTTTTTTAATTTTTCGCGGGGGGAGCGCCCGGTACGCGCACCGGAAGCGTACCGGGGAGCGTACTTTGGTGAAAATTAGTGAAAAAAGTTAGAGTAAAATAATCATTTGAGTGATCAGATGTAGGGTAGCCCCGAAAAGAGCTTTTGGGTTCTGGGGCTGATTTAGGTACCTACAAGTAGGTTCCAATGCACAGTCTTAAATTCAGGAGGAATATTCTATTCCCCTCATCTGAGAAGTGCACACCATCTCCTCTGTAGATATCTTGCATGTTGTAACGCAAGTTATTGTTGTATATTGAACCCATTCCATAGTCTCTCATGTAAGCAGAAACAGATTTATTCACATGTTTCCGTGCTTTCTCAAATTGTGGACAAAATTGGTTGGACCACTTCCATTTCTGTCTTTGGCATATATTGGAATATACCAAGGCAGTTTGTGGAAAAAGTGTCATCAATTGCCCAAAGGTGTCCTTTAAAACCATCTCCAGACCTAACCCAGTCAAAGTGCCTAGGTCATTTCCACCACAGTGCAAAATTATGAGGTCAGGGTGTGGCAGATGGTAAAAGGTTTTCACCAATTGTATCAATTGATGACATCTCAATCCTCTTTGGCCAATCCACTTTATGTGCACATTTGGTAAATCAAGGTTGTGAAAGTTTCTGATAGCTGCATACCTTTGAGCCCAGTGAATGTAGCTATGTCCAATAATCCAGACAGAGTACATGGTGAGAGGAGGTTCTGGTGCAATCAGATGAAGTGTAGGAATGAAATGGCAGTTGGAACAGTAGGAGTTTGCAAGAAAAAAACTGTGGAGTTTCACTGCTCTTGAATCACAAGCAATGATTGGTGGATTCAGATAGTTGAAAACTGAAAGTTAGGGTGCATGGTTCTGTTCTGTGAAAGAAGTAATTTGAATGGTTAAGAAAAAGTCATTAAAAGAAAGATTGCACCTGATAAGCTGGTGTATTGAGAGGTCAAACATCCTTGCTGAGTTCATTTGCAACATTGTAGAATAAACTTTTAACCCTGAGAGCTCAGTGAGGAGGGAGTTGCTATGGTAACAGGTCGAAAGGGTTGAGGGGGGAAGGGTGTTGGTTTGAAAATAGAGAGGGAAGAGTTTTAATTGGTTAACATGAGGGATATGTGTGTAGAATTAGAGGTTTTCTGTGCCATTCATGGTTGCAGTGCCTGGAGTACATACCTTTTGCTCTGCTAAACAAATATTGTTGTGTGTATCTGACACTGTTCTCAATCTCCCAAAGCATTTGTAAAGGTGAGTTATGATTCATTCAATATAGATAGAGAGTTCAGATTAGGAAGCACATTGAGCTTCTTTGCTGTTGGTTTGTGTGATGCTTTTTGAAAATGCATGGTATCAATATTTGCAAGATAGAGGATTTGTATTTCGTAAAATAGTGAGGTTTTAGTAGTGAAATTGAATGCTTGTACATAGGACCTGCGTTCTGTTTCTAAAATGTTATTCAAAAAACGATTTTGGGGCAAATCAATGGCTTTTACATTTTTGAGAAGGAATAAATAGTGTGTGCATGATTACATAAAAATATTTGAACCTTTCACAATCATGTCACCTGTGCTACCTCAGATTAGGAAGCAGACTGAGCTTCTTTGCTGTTGGTTTGTGTCATTTTTTTGGTAATGCTTGGTAGGAATGTTTGCAATAGAGAGGAAATGTATTTTGTAATATAGTGAGTTTTCAGTACTGAAATGGAATGCTTGTACATAGGACCTGCGCTCTGTTTCTAAAATGTTATTTAAAAAACGATTTTAGGGCAAATCAATGGGTTTCAGTAGTGAAATTGAATGCTTGTACATAGGACCTGTGCTCTGTTTCTAAAATGTTATTCAAAAAACGATTTTGGGGCAAATCAATGGCTTTTACATTTTTGAGAAGGAATAAATAGTGTGTGCATGATTACATAAAAATATTTGAACCTTTCACAATCATGTCACCTGTGTTACCTCAGATTAGGAAGCGGACTGAGCTTCTTTGCTGTTGGTTTGTGTCATTTTTTTGGTAATGCTTGGTAGGAATGTTTGCAAGAGAGAGGAAATGTATGTTACCTGTGTTTCCTCAAATTAGGAAGTGGATTGTGCAGATGAGGTGAGGCATGTCCAGGGGCGCAAAGGAGTTGAGGCCTGTGTCCATGTGTGCAATGGAGAGGACTTACCTCCTCTGACCTTTAGACAAGCATTATCTAATCTGTGCCCCTTCGACAGGCCTCAATACATTGAGTATAATTGATGCTTACAGGGTGCAGATGAGATGAGGCGTGTCCAGGGGTGTAGATGAACTGAGGCCTCTCTAATGGTGCAGATGAGTTGAGGTTTATTCAGGGTTGCAGATGAGGTGAGGATTGTCTAGGGGTGCATAGGGGGTGATGCCTGAGTAGTGGAAGAGAGGTCTGTCCAGGGGTGGAAAGGAGGTGAGGGCTGTGTCTAAGAGTGCAGTGGGGGATAGGCTTCATGAAGTGCAGTCCAGTGCACTCTTAGACACCGGCCTCACCACCTATGCTCCCCAGTACAGTCCTTACCTCATGTGTACAATCTGCTTACTAATCTGAGGAAACACAGGTGATATGATTGTGAAATGTTCTAATATAGTTTTTTAAATCATGCATATACTATCTAATCCTTGTCAATAATGTAAAACCAATTCATGTGCCCAAAATATTTTTTTAGAATAACATTTAAAAAACAGAGATAAGGTCATATGCATTATCGTGTTTATATTGTTTGCTCTTTGTCATTGCTTTGTTGTTTGGTAATAGTGGTCTAGAAAGAGTTATTTTTTTTATTTGTTTACAACAGATTGAAATAAATATTTCAATAGTAAGGAAATATGCCCTCAAGGCAGAGGAGACGGAAAGATGCTAAGCGGAAAAAATAAAAAACCGCAATGGAATTAAAGCAGTCTCCTACAACAAATACTTCAAAAAATGCGAAAAAAGCTCCTGGTAAGACAACTAAATCTTTATGTAGATCCCAAAAAAATGATAATATACATGTGAATGTACAGAAGGAGAGAGCAAATTTGAAGAGGAAGGAGAGATCCCCAAAAATGTTACTACTGCAGCAGGAGACAATAATATGTATAGGAATAGAAGGCAAAATCAATTTAGGGACATTCGTAAACAAATGTTTCGCAATAGGGTGGTTTTAAATTTGTTAAAAAATATTAAGAAAGGTAAACAGAGAGCTGCTTTTTAAAAGAAAAAGAAAAGTGTGGAGAAGATTGTTGATCAGGCTTTTGAAGTTAGGAAAAAATTATTTATTTTAGTAATCAATAGAATTAGGACCCTTAACAAGACAATTGATGTTTTCAAATCAAAGAGTAGATGCAAAAGAGTAATTAATCGGACTAATTTTTGTAAAGTTTTTTCTGGAGGATGGATGCATAGTTCAAGTTGTGAGCCATTTTTTAATGAGGAGAGTTACTTCCAGGACAATGATTTGGTGCATGCAGTTGACACCAGTGGTCGAGCATACGAGGTGAAAGACGGTTGTCCGATTGAAAAAGAGAAACTTGTGCCTAGAGAAGCAGAAGAGGTGTTAGCTGATGAAGTTTTAGGGAGACGTACTAAGGGTCCAGTGTACACTTGGAAGTGTAGTAGTATTTGTAGTGTGCGACAGGATTCAATCGATGTGCTTCGTAATTTCTTACGTACATATAGTAAGAAAAGTCTAAAACAGAAAATGAAGATGTTGCAAGACTTAGATCTTTGCAGAGTGAGAGAAAACACAGGTTTGCAAGGGCATTCACTGGCTTGTCAGAGTGTTTTTCATCATTTTAGGATGTTAGCAGTGCATCATAACAAAATGAGGAAATTAGTGAGAAGGTTGTATTATGCAAAAAGTCCAGCACTTAAGCTTAAACAGTTAAATAGTGCTCTTTTGCATGGAACTGAATTAGATGTGAAGAAGATTTGTGAAGAAATTGAGATTTGTTATTTTTGTGAAGAAGAGGACAGTGTAGAAATTGACACAGTAATACAAGGTAATGTGGAAGACAATGTACAGATTTCAAGTACAGAAAAGTTTGACCAGGAAATTACCAGGTTTAAGGTGAAATCAAGTGAAAGGCCTAATTTTACTTGTGTGTGTTGTCGACGAACTCATTATAAGCATCAAACTAGTTTAGTTGATTTATATGTAAAAAGTGAAAAGATAAATAATTATGAGTGGAAGGATTTTGCAACTTATTTGTGGGTGGAGAATACTTTTGATTTGAGTTCTGATCAGCGTATTTGTAAATATTGTTATAATAAATTAAATCAAAACAGAATGCCTGCTAGAGCTGTTCATAATAATCTTGAGTTGGTAGACATTCCTCCTGAATTGATGGATTTAAATACATATGAGTCTATTTTGATTCAATGTGTCCATCCTTTTCAAGTAATTGTTCGCATGGAGCCTAAGATAGGGAAATTGCCTCGTTCAGATTTACAGAGAGGATTAAAGGGAGGAGTTGTTTATTTGCCTCTAGATTTCAAGAAAAATATTGATACAATTGGTGTACAGAAAGTGGAAGAGGAACCTCTGGTTATTCTAGTTAATGGGGTTCCGACAAAGAGTAAGAAAATCTGGCAAGATTTAGTGGATGTTAGGAAAGTCAAAAAGGCAACGTTGTATTTGGTCAAAAACAATGAGTACTACAAACATGTATTTGTTGGAGCTGAGGAAACAGCTGCAGATGAACACAGTGATTGTTCAGCTGGCCAAATTGAAAAAGTTGATGTGTCTACAAGTGAAGAAATATATGAACATTATACTGTTCATCCTTTGCATTCCAAAGAAGTAATGGGGAATGCAATTGACTTGTTTCAAATGAAATCAGCATAAGGAAGTCCCATTAGTGTATGGGAAGAAAGTTTGGAAGCTCATTGTTTTCCACATTTATTTCCAACAGGTCGAGGTGGACGATATGACGATCGAGCACTTCAAATTCCTGCATCTGAATACCGGACTTTAAGATTAGATGCTGAAGATCCAAGGTTTCGTCAATGTATTCCATATTTGTTTCATCTACTGTATGAAAGTGACTTGTCTGGGCTTTCTTATGCAGTAAACCATATACTGAAAAGTGGAGCACATCTGAAAAATGTTTCGGCGAGGGACTTTATGGAGAAAGTCAATCTGCAAGATAATATTTTGAAATCTCATCTAATCAATCTCATGGCATGTCAGCGTGGTACAAACGAGTATTGGTACCGTCGTCATGGGGAATTTAAATGTATGCTAAGAAACTTAGGAACTCCTACATGGTTCCTCACTCTTAGCTGTGCCGAGTATGCATGGGACGACTTACTTCAATGTATACGCGAGGCAAATGCAAATATACAAAATATAGAATTCAAAACACCTGGAGAACTGTGTTCTTTGGATCCAGTGAATGTATGCAGATATTTTAATCATAGATTTGAAGCTATGGTGTCTTTTATTACCTACAAAAAATCCTCCCCTTGGAGAGGTTTTGCATTTCTTTTGGAGAAAGGAGTATCAAGCGAGAGGTGCTCCTCACATACATATGTTGTTGTAGATTAAAGATGCACCCAAATTTGGAACAGATTCGGATGAAACAGTGATGAGTTTCATTGAAGAGTATTCAACATGTGCTGTTCTGAAAACTACAGAGGAAAACAGTTTAAGGCAACAAGTTTTACGCTTTCAATCCCATCGTTGTGGGAAGTATTGTCGTCGAAAATTCAAAAACAAGGAAAGGTTCTACACAAAATGTCATTTCAGCTTTCCACGACCAGTGATTTCTAAAGGAAGAGTAAATAATTTGATGTCTCGTCTACGACATACTGTGACGAAGAAATCACCCAAAAATACATACAATTTAAAAAGAAGCGAAGAATCCAAGTACATCAATGACTACAACCCAGTGATTTTGTCCATGTGGAATGCTAACATGGATATTCAATTCGTTGCTGACAACTCTATTGCTGTGGCTCGATATGTGACGTCTTACATCACAAAAAAAGAAAAGACAGAACTGAAGGAAATGTGGGAGGATATTTCACAAGAAAAGAGTCTAAGCAAGAAATTATACAGTTACAGTCTGAAGATGTTGTCACATCGAGAAATTGGAGCATATGAATGTTCTGATCGATTGTCATCAGCAAGTCTATATGCCAAATCTAGAACCATCATTTGGGTGAGTCTAGGTCTTGCTGCAACACGAAACCGAGTTTTGAAATCTGTACAAGAAATAGAGTATTTGGCGGAGAAAGAACCAGAAAGTACAGATATTTTGAAGACAAACATGTTGGATACATACTATCCAAATAGAAGTCCTTACCTTGAGAACGCTTGTCTCTATTCTGCAAAGATATATTTATAAGAGGAACATCAGAGAAGATATCAATAATGGAATATATGCTGTCATTGGATGTGAAGGATGTCTAGTGAAACAGAGAAAAGGTCATTTGATTAATCATCGAAAATTAAGTTGCGAAAATCCAGACAAAAGGGAATTTAACTATTTGGCTCTTTTGCAACTCTTTAAACCATGGCGTACAGAAGAGGAACTACTTGGAGATTTTCTCTGTTACGAAGACTCTTTTAATGCAACCAAGGATACCATAGAATATCCTGTTTTTCCAAATTATCTGCAAATGTTGAACGAAGAAATAGAGCAAGAAGCAACAATTGCTGCAGAGATTACGAGAGACAGTTCTCAAGACAGTCAGAGTTCTACTTCATTGAGTCAGGATCCACTAGGAGGACCAATTATTCAAAATGAGGCTGCCACTGCCATGGATGAGGTTGAAAGAGCTATGGAACAAGCTGAAGAGGATGTAATTAACTTAGAAGATTTGGTGAAACAACTAAACATTGAGCAGAAACAGATATATGACGAAGTCACAGAACAGGTTGAACATGGATTCAGTCATGAGAAAAAAGAGTGCTCATGTACATCATTTAAGCCTGTCCGACTGTACGTGAGTGGAGAAGCGGGAACTGGAAAAAGTTTTCTGATTAAAGCAATTGCAACTTATCTGCAGAAAAGGACTGAATCACCGCTGTCTTGTGTTGTTACCGCTCCAACTAGGCTTGCAGCACATAACATTAAAGGGATTACTTTACATCGTTTACTGATGCTACCAGTTGAGCATGATAACAAATTACAATACTACAAGCTATCTGGAGATGCTTGTTCTGAAGTTTTGAGAGTCCTGAAGAAAATGAAACTTCTTATCATTGATGAGGTAAGCATGGTCTCAAATCTAATGCTTGCTTTTGTGCATTTGAGAATGCAAGAAATTCTTAGAACAGACTATGATGTCTTATTCGGAGGAATTCACATTATTGTTTTTGGAGATCTACTGCAGTTGACTCCAGTGAAAGGACAACCTGTGTTTAAAATGCTCACGCATGAAGATACCAGGAAGTGCCTAGGAAGCATTGGAAATGTTAATATATGGTTAAACTTCAAATATGCAGAACTGCTTCAAAATATGCGACAGGCAAAGGATGAAGATTATACAAATATTCTACAAGATGTAAGAATCGGAAAAGTAAGTGAGCATGGGAAAGAAGCTTTACATGCACGATTAATTTCAAATTTGTATCCAAATGAAAACATTCTTCCAGAGAATATTTTTAAGAAAATTACCGAGAACCAATCTGGGATATGTTTGATGCCAACTCTGAAAGAATGTTCCATCTTCAACAACAAAATGTTAAAGTTAGAAAATGAAGAGATTGTGAAACTGGTAGCTATAGATAAAATAGAGCTTATGGGAGCAACAATTATTTTGTCTGAAAATTTGAAATCAAAATTGGATTCATTAGAGAAGAGTATATCTAAAACTGCTGGTTTTCAAAAGACTCTGAATGTGTGTTTAAATTGTCGTATCATTTTGAGAAGGAATTTAAATGTTGAAAGAGGTCTGGTAAATGGAGCAATGGGTCATGTTGTTGATTTTGTGAATTACAAAAATAGAGATGGAATTGAAATTTTAAAAATTAAATTTGATGGCATTGACAAAATAGAACAAATTTGTCGTTGTTCAGCTAGATTTTTGCTTGTGAAAGACTTATATGTTCGCCAAAAACAGTTTCCTGTTTGGCATATGCAGTGACAATTCATAAATCTCAAGGTTTAAGTGTAGATAGTGCTTTGGTGAAGATTGGAAGTTCTGTGTTTAAAGAGGGTATGGCATATGTTGCATTATCACCAGTCAGAACTTTATCAGGATTGTACTTGATTGAGTGTGATGAAACAAAGATTTGTGCTGATCTAGATTGTGTTAAAGAATACAATAGGTTAGGAAGAGAGTATGCTCCACATTTGCCTCAATATCCTCTGTTTGAAAAACGTGTGGTAGGCCGAAAAAGAAGAAATGAGAATAATTGCAGTGAGGTAGTAGCAAAAAGACAAAAAGTAGATGAAACTGTAATTGTAAGCAGAAAGAAAAAGGATTCTGTTGAATATGTTGTTGGATTTCAGTTTGAAAACAGTTCTGGTGTCAACTGCTATGCTAATGTAGTGCTTAATGTTGTTTTTTTCTTCAAAATTTACAAGAACAGTTTGTTGAAAATCGGGATGAAACATTCTGCTGTTTATTGAACTATGTGTTTGAGAAATGTAGCAGTGATAGAGCAAAAATAGAAAGTGTTTCAGAAATTCGAAATCTTCTAGACATATGTTCTGGTCAAAATCAAGTTTCACAGAATATTCAGCAGGATTGTCAGGAATTTTTAATGTATATGTTTGATGTATTGGAAGATGAAGGTGTAGATATAAAAAATCTTTTTAGCCTTTCTTATCAATGGCAGCATGACTGCGACAACTGTAGTTTATCAAGTAGTACTAGAATAGACACTGAAAGATTTATATATTTGACTTTACCAGACTGCAAATCAGTGTATTTTAATAATCTAGTTAAAGCAGCTGATCACAATATGGTGTGTACCCAATGTAAGTCTGCAATGCTGCCCACATTATTTTTACAAACTTATGGTAAATATGTCATTTTAATGTTCCAACGATGTAGACCTGATGGAAGTAAATTGTCAACTTCTATTAAAAATGTTGTGGCTTCTCAGTTATCAATTTCAGAAAGAACTTTTGCAACTGTAGCTATTATTTATCATGACGGTCCTTCAACAACATCAGGGCATTACACATGCTATTTAAAATGTCGTAAAGGTTGGACCCACTGTAATGACACTCATTTGACTTTCAAACAACGTTTGCCTTTTGCCTTAAAAAATTCATGCCTAGTGTTTTTAGAACCAAAATTTAAGTAAAGGTAATTGCCCTATGAAGACGGGAGCAGTTAATAAAAGTTAGTCTGCTGTTTAAAATTATATTGTGAGTAAAAGTGATGAAGATAATATAAAAATGATAGTTCTCATAAAGGTACGGTAAGTGGATCGCATATTAAGTGATATCAGTATTATAGGAAATGTTCAACATGAGAGAGCCAGAGATGGAATTATGAATATTTAAATATTGTGAAAATGTTGTTTGAGCCTTTCTTTCAGAACGTCGGGAAAACGGTAATTTTAGAATTTGTTTTAAGTAATTTGAAAATATACTGATACATCTGACACTATTTGGCCTTAAGCAAAAGTGAAGGAATGAACAAAGAGTCATGACTGAAAAAAAGGAGTATATGAAAACATTAAAACATATTTCAGATGTTCTCCGAGCTTTTCTTCTAGAAAGTCGATGAAATGGAATTTTTAGAGAACAGCAGAGTACTTTCCAACGAAAAGGACCTTCAGTATGTACTATTTGGCCTAAAGGACAAGTAAGTGAATGAAAGATTAGTGTACATTTGTGATTTTTAAGTTTAGATGTTTTTTTTTAAAACACAATCTTTTTGATTGTGTTTTTTTCCCCGCTGTCATATGATGAGTAGTTTGAACTCACTGTTTTAACTGAAATTCAATATATTCTGAGATCAGCAAAAATAAATTATGTAACATGTTGTACAAGTTATTCTATAGTTTGTATTTTGTAATTTAAATTGTATTCCCATTGTCTAATAGTCACTTTGCTTTTTGCATCCTCTTTCAGCTCTTTTTACTCACTTATAATGTCTTTCTCTCACTCTGTTTCACACCCATTTGTGTCCTGCACTTCTTTCACAACCCCTCATTTTCATTTCAACTGTCTGCATCCCCTCTCTCCCTTGCACCAATTTTCAGCTTTCAGTCTCTCTGCTTTACTTCCCTTTTCTGTATTTTCCTCCTTTGCTCTTTTTGTAATTCCTCTTTACTCACTCAGCAGTATTGTCGCACTCTATCACTATAACTCACCCACTCTCCCTCGCTTATCTTTTTTTGCTCCTTTCTTTTGACCTCTTCTCTCTATTTTCCGTTCACTACCTCTATGTCCTCAGTCCCTCACTCTCCTTGTGTTATGTTCACTTGTGTTTATCTACCTTCTATCATTTCTCTTACAACAACTTCACTGCTCCTCTCTCATCGTTCTTCATCCCATTTCTTTTACTCTGGTTCCATTACTACCCCTCATTTCCTATCTTTCAGTGTCCTTCACTTTACTTTCATCACCGAATCACTTTCTCTCAGTACCACTGTTTTAGTCCTCTTATCCTCTCTTTCCTTTTTTTGCTGCCTTACTCATTTCCTTTCCTCACTCATTGTACTCCACTTCACTCAGTCCTTCTGTGGGGTGTGTGTGTGTGTGTGGGATGTGTGGGTGGGTGTGTGTGAGGAGTGTGTGTGTGCGTGTGTGTGTGTGTGTGTGTGTGTGTGTGAGGTGTGTGTGTGGTGTGTGTATGGGGTGTGTGTCAGAGGTGTGTGTGTGTGTTGTGGGGGTGGTGAGGTGTGTGTGTAGGAGTGAAGTAAATGATTAAGGGAAAGAGAATGAGTGAGGGAGCAAAGGAAGGGAACAGAGGGTAAGGGAAGTAAAGAATGGGGAGTGAAAGAAGTTGAATGTGGGAGGGGAGTTAGGGAAAGGGGAGTAAACATGGAGGATAAGAATAAGTGAGGGAAGCAGAGTAAGGAAACAGGAGTGAGGTAGGGTGAGAGAATAATAGTGAGGTTAAAGCAAAGGGTGATGACAAACTACATTTTTTAGTCACACTTACCATATAATTAATGTAACTGTAATTACATTTTCTTACTACACTTTGTATCTGTGAAAGAGAGAAGAAAAAATAAGTTATAATTAGTAAAATATATATTTTGAAATAAAAGATACAAATGAAGAGGTTAAAAATCATAACAGTGTATTAAGAAATAAAGTAAGAGTGAAAGACACAGAAAGGGAAATAAAGTAAGGTAGAAGGACAAAAAGAGGGAAAAAGAAATATAAGGAGAGTAAATTACTAAGAGTAAGGCATATAGATTCACTGACAGAGAGGAAGAGAAGAAGAGAGAAATGAACTGAAGGTAAGAAAGATACTAAAAGAATGTGAGTTAGCAAAACTAAATCAGGAAACAGGAGTAAGTAAAAAGATAATGACTGAGAGGGAAAGGAGTCTAATTAAGGATGCATTTAGAAGAATGAGGAATGGACGATAACTGAGAGTAAGTGAAGGAGAGTCATAGAGTGAAGGCATGAAGGGAGAGAGGATAATATAGAAGGATTGAGGGAAAAGGAGTGAGGAAGTTAGTAGACAGAGAGACTAAGAGAAGGACTGAGTGAAGTGGAGTACAATGAGTGAGGAAAGGAAACGGGTAAGGGAGCAAAAAAAGGAAAGAGAGGATAAGAGGACTAAAACAGTGGTACTGAGAGAAAGTGATTCGGTGATGAAAGTAAAGAGAAGGACACTGAAAGATAGGAAATGAGGGGTACTAATGGAACCAGAGTAAAATAAATGGGATGAAGAACGATGGGAGAGGAGCAGTGAAGTTGTTGTAAGAGGAATGATAGAAGGTAGATAAACACAAGTGAACATAACACAAAGACAGTGAGGGACTGAGGACATAGAGGTAGTGAACGGAAAATAGAGAGAAGAGGTCAAAAAAAGGAGCAAAAAAGAGATAAGCGAGGGAGAGTGGGTGAGTTATAGTGATAGAGTGCGACAATACTGCTGAGTGAGTAAAGAGGAATTACTAAAAGAGCAAAGGAGGAAAAGACGGAAAAGGGAAGTAAAGCAGAGAGACTGAAAGCTGAAAAGTGGTGCAAGGGAGAGAGGGGATGCAGACAGTTGAAATGAAAATGAGGGGTTGTGAAAGAAGTGGAGTAAGGGAACGGGTGTGAAAGAGAGTGAGAGAAAGACATTATGAGTGAGTAAAGAGACCTGAAAGAGGATGCAAAAAGCAAAGTGAGTGTGAGACAATGGGAATACAATTTAAATTACACAATACAAACTATAAAATAACTTGTACAACATGTTACATAGTTTATTTTTGCTGTTCTCAGAATATATTGAATTTCACTTAAAACAGTGAGTTCAAACTACTCATCATATGACAGCGGGAAAAAAAAAACACAATCAAAAAGATTGTGTTTTAAAAAACCCATCTAAATTTAAAAATCACAAATGTACACTAATCTTTCATTCACTTACTTTTCCTTTAGGTCAAATAGTACATCATGAAGGTCCTTTTCGTTGGAAAGTACTCTGCTGTTCTCTAAAAATTCCATTTCATCGACTTTCTAGAAGAAAAGCTCGAAGAACATCTGAAATATTTTCATTATTTTCATATACTCCGTCTGTTCAGTCATAACTCCTTGCTCATTCCTTCACCATTCCTTAAGGCCAAATAGTGTCAGATGTATCAGTATATTTTCAAATGACTTAAAATAAACTCTAAAATTTCCGTTTTCCCGACGTTCTGAAAGAAAGGCTCAAACAACATTTTCAAAATATTTAAATTTTTATAATTCCATCTCTGGCTCTCTCATGTTGAACATTTCCTATAATACTGATATCACTTACTATGCGATCCACTTACCGTACCTTTATGAGAACTATAATTTTTATATTATCTTTATCACTTTTACTCACAATATAATTTTAAACAGCAAACTAACTTTTATTAACTGCTCCCGTCTTCATAGGGCAATTACCTTTACTTAAATTTTGGTTCTAAAAACACTAGGTATGAAGTTTTTTAAGTCAAAAGGCAAACGTTGTTTGAAAGTGAAATGAGTGTCATCACAGTGGGTTTAACCTTTACGACATTTTAAATAGCATGTGTAATGCCCTGATGTTGTTGAAGGACCGTCATGATAAATAATAGCTACAGTTGCAAAAGTTCTTCCTGAAATTGATAACTGAGAAGCCACAACATTTTTAATAGAAGTTGACAATTTACTTCCATCAGGTCTACATCGTTGGAACATTAAAATCACATATTTACCATAAGTTTGTAAAAATAATGTGGACAGCATTGCAGACTTACAT
Organism: Lissotriton helveticus; assembly: GCF_964261635.1. Classification (NCBI taxonomy): domain Eukaryota; kingdom Metazoa; phylum Chordata; class Amphibia; order Caudata; family Salamandridae; genus Lissotriton; species Lissotriton helveticus. The sequence continues at coordinate 90,135,335 of NC_136063.1, forward strand.
TGGGTACACACCATGTTGTGATCAGCTGCTTTAACTAGATTATTAAAAGGCACTGATTTGCAGTCTGGTAAACTCAAATATATAAATCTTTCAGTGTCTATTCTAGTACTACTTGATAAACTACAGTTGTCGCAGTCATGCTGCCATTGATAAGAAAGGCTAAAAAGATTTTTTATATCTACACCTTCATCTTCCAATACATCAAACATATATATTAAAAATCCCAGACAATCCTGCTGAATATTCTGTGAAAATTGATTTTGACCAGAACATATGTCTAGAAGATTTCAAATTTCTGAAACACTTTCTATTTTTGCTCTATCACTGCTACATTTCTGAAACAAAGAATTCAATAAACAGCAGAATATTTGATCCCGATTTTCAACAATCTGTTCTTGTACATTTTGAAGAAAAAAAACAACATTAACCACTACATTAGAATAGCAGTTGACACCAGAACTGTTTTCAAACTGAAATCCAACAACATCTTCAACAGAATCCTTTTTCTTTCTGCTTACAATTACAGTTTCATCTACTTTTTGTCTTTTTGCTACTACCTCACTGCAATTATTATCATTTCTTCTTTTTCTGCCTACCACACGTTTTTCAAACAGAGGATATTGAGGCAAATGTGGAGCATACTCTCTTCTTAACCTATTGTATTCTTTAACACAATCTAGATCAGCACAAATCTTTGTTTCATCACACTCATTCAAGTACAATCCTGATAAAGTTCTGACTCGTGATAATGCCACACATGCCATACCCTCTTTAAACACAGAACTTCCAATGTTCACCAAAGCACTATCTACACTTAAACCTTGAGATTTATGGATTGTCACCGCATATGCCAAACAAACAGGAATCTGTTTTCTGCGAACATATAAGTCTTTCACAAGCAAAAATCTAGCTGAACAACGACAAATTTGTTCTATTTCGTCAATGCCATCAAATTTAATATTTAAAATTTCAATTCCATCTCTATTTTTGTAATTCACAAAATCAACAACATGACCCATTGCTCCATTTACCAGACCTCTTTCAACATTTAAATTCCTTCTCAAAATGATACGACAATTTAACACACATTCAGAGTCTTTTCAAAATCAGCAGTTTTGGATATAGTCTTCTCTAATGAATCCAATTTTGATTTCAAATTTTCAGACAAAATAATTGCTGCTCCCATATGCTCTATTTTATCGATAGCTTCCAGTTTCACTATCTCTTCATTTTCTAACTTTAACATTTTGTTGTTGAACATGGAACATTCTGTCAGAGTTGGCATCAAACATATCCCAGATTTCTTCTCGTTAATTTTCTTAAAAATATTCTCTGGAAGAACGTTTTCATTTGGGTACAAATTTGAAATTAATCGTCCATGTAAAGCTTCTTTCCCATGCTGACTTACTTTTCCGATTCTTACATCTTGTAGAATATTTTTATAATCTACATCCTTTGCCTGCCGCATATTTTGGAGTAGTTCTGCATATTTGAAATTTAACCATATATTAACGTTTCCAATGCTTCCTAGGCACTTCCTGGTATCTTCATGCGTGACCATTTTAAACACTGGTTGTCCTTTCACTGGAGTCAACTGCAGTAGATCTCCAAAAACAATAATGTGTTTCCCTCCTAATAACACATCATACTCTGTTCTAAGAATTTCTTGCATTCTCAAATGCACAAAAGCAAGCATTAGATTTGACACCATGCTTACTTCATCAATGATAAGAAGTTTCATTTTCTTCAGGACTCTGGAAACTTCGGAACACGCATCTCCAGATAGCTTGTGGTATTGCAATTTTTTATCATGCTCCACTGGCAGCATCAGTAAACGATGTAAAGTAATCCCTTTGATATTATGTGCTGCCAGCCCAGTTGGAGCGGTAACAACACAAGACAGCGGTGATTCAGTCCTTTTCTGCAGATAAGTTGCAATTGCTTTAATCAGAAAACTTTTTCCAGTTTCCGCTTCTCCACTCACGTACAGTTGGACAGGCTTAAATGATGTACATGAGCACTCTTTTTTCTCATGACTGAATCCATGTTCAACCTGTTCTGTGACTTCGTCATATATCTGTTTCTGCTCAAGGTTTAGTTGTTTCACCAAATCTTCTAAGTTAACTACATCATCTTGAGCTTGTTCCATAGCTCTTTCCACCTCATCCATGGCAGTGGCAGCTTCATTTTGGATAATTGGTCCTCCTAGTGGATCCTGACTCAATGAAGCAGAACTCTGACTGTCTTGAGAACTGTCTCTAGCAATCTCTACAGCAATTGTGGCTTCTTGCTCTATTTCTTCGTTCAACATTTGCAGATAATTTGGAAAAACAGGACATTCTATGGTATCCTTGGTTGCATGAAAAGATTCTTCGTAACAGAGAAAATCTCCAAGTATTTCCTCTTCTGTACGGCATGGCTTAAAGATTTGCAAAAGAGCTAAATAGTAAAATTCCCTTTTCTCTGGATTTTCGCAACTCAATTTTTGATGATTAATCAAATGGCCTTTTCTCTGCTTCACTAGACATCCTTCACACCCAATGACAGCATATATTCCATTATTGATATCTTCTCTGATGTTCCTCTTATAAATATATCTTTGCAATACTTTATAGAGACACGCGTTCTCAAGGTAAGGACTTCTATTTGCATAGTATGTATCCAACACCTTTGTCTTCAAAATATCTGTACTTTCTGGTTCTTTCTCCGCCAAATACTCTATTTCTTGCACAGATTTCAAAACTCGGTTTCGTGTTGCAGCAAGACCTAGATTCACCCAAATGATTGTTCTAGATTTGGCATATAGACTTGCTGATGGCAATCGATCAGAACATTCATATGCTCCAATTTCTCGATGTGACAACATCTTCAGACTGTAACTGTATAATTTCTTGCTTAGACTCTTTTCATGTGAAATATCCTCCCACATTTCCTTCAGTTCTGTCTTTTCTTTTTTTGTGATGTAAGACGTCACATATCGAGCCACAGCAATAGAGTTGTCAGCAACGAACTGAATATCCATGTTAGCATTCCACATGGACAAAATCACTGGGTTGTAGTCGTTGATGTACTTGGACTCTTCGTTTCTTTTTAAATTGTATGTATTTTTTGGTGATTTCCTCGTCACAGTATGTCGCAGAGAAGACATCAAATTATTTACTCTTCCTTTAGAAATCACTGGTCGTGGAAACCCGAAACGACATTTTGTGTAGAACTTGTCCTTGTTTCAGAATTTTCGACGACAGTACTTTCCACAACGATGGGATTGAAAGCGTAAAACTTGTTGCCTTAAACTGTTTTCTTCGGTAGTTTTCGGAACAGCAGATGTTGAATACTCTTCAATAAAGCTCATCACTGTCTCATCCGAATCTGTTCCAAATTTGGGTGCATCTTTAATCCACAACAACATATGTATATGAGGAGCACCTCTCGCTTGATACTCCTTTCTCCAAAAGAAATCCAAAACCTCTCCAAGGGGAGGATTTTTTTAATGGTAATAAAAGACATCATAGCTTCAAATCTATGATTGAAATATCTGCATACATTCACTGGATCCAAAGAACACAGTTCTCCAGCATTTTTTAATTCTATATTTTGTATATTTGCATTTGCCTCTCGTAGAAATTGAAGTAAGTCGTCCCATGCATACTCAGCACAGCTAAGAGTGAGGAACCATGTAGGAGTTCCTATGTTTCTTAGCATACATTTCAATTCCCCATGACGATGGTACCAATACTCATTTGTACCACGCTGACATGCCATGAGATTGATTAGATGAGATTCCAAAATATTATCTTGCAGATTGACTTTCTCCATAAAGTCCCTCGCCGAAACATTTTGCAGATGTGCTCCACTTTTCAGTATATGGTTTACTGCATAAGAAAGCCGAGACAAGTCACTTTCATACAGTAGATGAAACAAATATGGAATGCATTGACGAAACCTTTGATCTTCAGCATATAATCTTGAAGTCCGGTATTCAGATGCAGGAATTTGAAGCAGTCGATCTTCATATCGTCCACCTTGACCTGTTGGAAATAACTGTGGAAAACAACGAGCTTCCAAACTTTCTTCCCATACACTAATGGGACTTCCTTTTGCTGCTTTCATTTGAAACAAGTCAATTGCATTCCCCATCACCTCTTTGGAATGCAAAGGATGAACAGTATAATGTTCATATATTTCTTCACTTCTAGACACATCAACGTTTTCAATTTGGCCAGCTGAACAATCACTGTCTTCATCTGAAGCTGTTTCCTCTGCTCCAACACATACATGTTTGTAGTACTCATTGTTTTTGACCAAATACAACATTGCCTTTTTGACTTTCCTAACATCCACTAAATCTTGCCAGATTTTCTTACTCTTTGTCGGAACCCCATTAACTAGAATAACCAGAGGTTCCTCTTCCACTTTCTCTACACCAATTGTATCAATATTTTTCTTGAAATCTAGAGGCAAATGAACAACTCTTCCCTTTAATCCTCTCTGTAAATCTGAAGGAGGCAATTTCCCTATTTTAGGCTCCATGCGAACAATTGCCTGAAAAGGATGGACACATTGAATCAAAATAGACTCATATGTATTTAACCCCTTCAGTGCTAATGACAAGGGTAACTCGTCATGGAGTTTCCATTGATTTCAATGGAAAGTCAATGGGCATGATCGGCATGCCTTAGCATCCAAGTGGTTAAACCCATCAATTCAGGAGGAATGTCTACCAACTCCAGATTATTATGAACAGCTCTAGTAGGCATTCTGTTTTGATTTAATTTATCATAACAATATTTACAAATACGCTGATCAGAACTCAAATCAAAAGAATTCTCCACCCACAAATAAGTTGCAAAATCCCTCCACTCATAATTATTTATCTTTTCACTTTTTACGTATAAATCAACTAATCTAGTTTGATGCTTATAATGAGTTCGTCGACAACACACACAAGTAAAATTCGGCCTTTTACTTGATTTCACCTTAAACCTGGTAATTTCCTGGTCAAACTTTTCTGTACTTGACATCTGTACATTGTCTTCCACATTACCTTGAATTTCTGTGTCAATTTCTACACTGTCCTCTTTATCACCAAAATAACAAATCTCAATTTCTTCACAAATCTTCTTCACATCTAATTCAGTTCCAATGCAAAAGAGCACTGTTTAATTGTTTAAGCTTAAGTGCTGGACTTTTTGCATAATACAACCTTCTCACTAATTTCCTCATTTTGCTATGATGCACTGCTAACATCCTAAAAGGATGAAAAACACTCTGACAGACTTTTCTAGAAAGACAAGCCAGTGAATGCCCTTGCAAACCTGTGTTTTTTCTCACTCTGCAAAGATCTAAGTCTTGCAACATCTTCATTTTCTGTTTTAGACTTTTTTTAGTATATGTACGTAAGAAATTACAAAACAAATCGATTGAGTCCTGTCGCACACTACAAATACTACTACTCTTCCAAGTGTACACTGGACCCTTAGTATGTCTCCCTAAAACTTCATCAGTTAACACCTCTTCTGGTTCTCTAGGCACAAGTTTCTCTTTTTCAATCGGACAACCGTCTTTCAGCTCATATGCTCGACCACTGGTGTCAACTGCATGCACTAAATCATTCTCCTGGAAGTAACTCTCCTCATTAAAAAATGGCTCACAACTTGAACTGGTCATCCATTCTCCAGAAAAAACTTTACAAAAATTAGTCCGATTAATTACTCTTTTCCATCTACTGTTTGATTCTATTGATTATTAAAATAAATATTTTCTTCTTAACTTCAAAAGCCTGATCAACAATCTTCTCTACACTTTTCTTTTTCTTATAAAAAGCAGCTCTCTGTTTACATTTCCTAATGTTTTTTAACAAATTTAAAACCACCCTATTGCGAAACATTCATTTACGTATGTCTCTAAACTGATTCTGCCTTCTATTCCTATACATATTATTCTCTCCTGCTCCAGTAGTAACATTTTTCAGCGGCCTTTCCTTCCTTTTCAAATTTACTCTCTCCTTCTCTTTATCCACATTTTCACCAACATTTTTTTTGATCTACATATGTTCCGTAAGAAAGACTTAGTTGTCTTACCAGGATGTTTTTTCCTGTTTTTTGAAGTATTTGTTGTAGAGGAGTGCTGTAATTCCTTTGCTGTTTTTGATTTTTTCCGCTTGGCATCTTTCCTTCTCCTCTGCCTTGAGGGCATATTTCCTTACTATTGAAATCTTGATTTCAATCTGTGGTAAAGAAAAAAATAACACATTATAGACCACTATTACCAAACAACAAAGCAATGACAATAAGCCTAAGTCTATTCAGGGTTACAGATGAGGTGAGGATTGTCCACGGGTGCAGAGGAGGTGAGACCTGTATTGAAGAGTGTAGTGGAAGAGAGGTCTGTCCAGGAGTACAAAGAAGGTGAGGCCTGTGTCTAAGAGTGCAGTGGGGGATAGCCTTCATGAAGTCTAGTCCACTACACTCTTAGACACAGGCCTCACCACCTATGCTCCCCAGGAAAGGCCTCTCACCCACTACAGTCTTGAACACCGGCCTCACCTCCTCTATACCTCTGGACATGCCTCACCTCATCTGCACAATCTACTTCCTAATCTGAGGTAACACAGGTGACATCATTGTGAAAGGTTCAAATATATTTATTTAATCATGCAGACACTATTTATTCCTTCTCAAAAATGTAAAAGCCATTGACTTGCACCAAAATCGTTTTTCACATCACATTTAAGAAACACAGCACAGGTCCTATGTACAAGCATTCAATTTCACTACTGAAATCTCACTATTTCACAAAATACAAATCCTCTATCTTGCAAATGTCGATACCAAGCATTATCAAAAAACATGACACAAACCAACAGCAAAGAAGCTCAATGTGCTTCCTAGTATGAGGTAACACAGGTGACATCATTGTGAAAGGTTTAAATGTATTTCTTTAATCATGCAGACACTATTTATTCCTTCTCAAAAATGTAAAAGCCATTCATTTTCCCCAACATCGTTTTTGACATCACATTTAAGAAACACAGCACAGGTCCTATGTACAAGCATTCCATGTCACTACTGAAACTTCACATTTTTACAAAATATATTTCCTCTATGCAAAGAAACTCAATGTGCTTCCTACACTGAGTTAACACAGGTAACATCATTGTGAAACGGTCACATTTATTTCTTTAAGCATGCAGACATTATTTATTCCTTCTAAATTATGTAAAAGCCATTCATTTTCCCCAAAATCGTTTTTGACATCACATTTAAGAAACACAGCACAGGTCCTATGTACAAGCATTCCATGTCACTACTGAAACTTCAGAATTTTACAAAATACAATTCCTCTATGCAGTGAAAACATTTTACCAAGCATTATCAAAAAGCATGACACAAAGCAACATTAAAAAACCACAATTTGCTTCCAAATCTTCTCCATAGAGTATACAAGTCTCTATCTATATTAAATGAATCATTACTCACCTTTACAAATGCTTTAGGAGATTGAGAACAGTGTCAGACACACACACCAATATTTCTTTAGCAGAGCAAAAGGTATGTACTCCAGGGACTGCAACCATGAATGGCACAGAGAACCTCTAATTCTACACACATATTCCTCATGGTAACCAATCAAAATTCTTCCCTCTCTATTTTCAAATCAACACCCTTCCCCCCTCAGCCCTTTCTACCTGTCACCATAGCAACTCCCTCCTCACTGAGCTCTCAGGTTTAAAAGTTTATTCTACAATGTTGCAATTGAACTTAGCAAGGATGTTTGACCTCTCAATACCCCAGCTTATCCAGTGCAATGTTTCTTTAAATGACTTTTTCTTAACCATTCAAATTGCTTCTTTCACAAAACAGAACCATGCACCCTAACTTTCAGTTTTCAACTATCTGAATCCACCAATCATTGATTGTGATTCAAGAGCACTGAAAGTCCACAGTTTTTTTTGCAAACTCCTACTGTTCCAACTGTCATTTCATTCCCACACTTCATCTGACTGCACCAGAACCTCCTCTTACCATGTATTCTGTCTGGATTATTGGACATAGCTACATCCACTGTGCTCAAAGGTATGCAGCTACCAGACATTTTCACAACCTTAATTTACCAAATGTGAACATAAAATGGATTGGCCAGAGAGGATTGAGATGTCATCAATTGATACCATTGGTGAAAACCTTTTTGCATCTGCCACACCCTCACCTCATAATTCTGCACTGTGGTGGAAATGACTTAGGCACTTTGACTGGGGTAGGTCTGGAAATGCTTTTAAAGGACATCTTTGAGCAATTGATGGCACTTTTTCCTCAAACTGCCTTGGTATTTTCCAATATATGACAAAGACAGAAATGGAAGTGGTCCAACCAATTTTGTCCACAATTTGAGAAAGCACGGAAACATGTGAATAAATCTGTTTCTGCTTACATGAGAGACTATGGAATGGGTTCAATATACAACAATAACTTGCGTTACAACATGCAAGATATCTACAGAGGAGATGGTGTGCACTTCTCAGATGAGGGGAATAGAATATTCCTCCTGAATATAAGACTGTGCATTGGAACCTACTTGTAGGTACCTAAATCAGCCACAGAACCCAAAAGCTCTTTTCAGAGCTACCCTACGTCTGATCACTCCAAATGATTATTTGACTCAAATTTTTTGCACTGTTTTTCACCAAAGAATGCTCCCCGGTATGCTCCCCGGTACGCGTACCGGGCGATCCCCCGTGAAGAATTAAAAAAAAATGGGTTTTTTGGCCTATATGGGCCTCCTAAGCCCTCCTCAGAAAACCTAGGGGGTCAGGGGGTGTCTACCGTGTCCCCTTTTACCCATTCCCAACGTTGTTTGTCCTCCATCTTGTGTCTCAAATCTACCGAAACACAAGATGGAGGACTCCCGTAGCGCTGCCAGTACGCGTACCGGGGCGCGCTCCGGTGAGCACTCCGAAAAGATTTTTAAAGGTAATTTACATAAAAACCACTGGAGAAACTTTCACCAAATATAGAATAGGCCCTACTACATACCAGTCCCTACCATTTTCCCAAATTTGGTGGAATTCCATTGAGCCATTTGAGCTGTAGCACTGTCTAAATATCCTGAGGTAAATTACATGACAAAAACACATATGAAGTGTTAGAATTTACAACCAATTAAAATGTTAATTTCATTTTCTACTTTTTTTCCTGACATTTGATTGGTTATGTACATGAATATAAATGAAAAATGAGAGGGAAACATGGCCATTTTGACTACAACTACCTGAGGTACATCTTGAAAGGATTTTCGCATTTTTTCTTCTTCACCTCTCTGTAAAGTAAGATGTTAATTTTTAAGGGGCACTTTAAGTTAATTTGTAAAAACGTTTTCTGATAGTTATTTACTGTCCCTCTGCTATAGTTATAGATAGAGATAGGCTCCTCTGTTATATTTATGGATTGACTTAGGCTTCTCTGCTATAGTTATGAATTTACTTACGCTTCTTCACAGGCACTTTTTTATATTTCTACTTCCTGCCTGATACCACACACTGCCCAAAGTTACCTTCACTGTTAAAAAATTCAGAACTACCTTTCTGAACTTAAACCCAACAGTGCCCTAACTCTACTGATATAGTTATTTTTTATGCAATTTACAGCAAGAAAATGGAAGGGGAGCAAGAAAACATCAATGTTTCTTTCGAGATTACATATGAGGAGATTCTTAATGAAGATTTTGTTGAAGAGGATTTTATGGATCAGTCTTTGGATCAACAATTTATTGAATGTTTACAAGATATAGAAACATGCATTTTTGAGGAGATTCGAGATGATCTAATGCTGGAAGTTTTAGTAAACTATGAAAATTCTAACCAATACATTTTTATTTAATAATTAAAAATTGTTTGAGACATTATTCATTTTTATATCTAATTCATGAAGTACTACCAAAATGATTATGTTTATATTATAGTATAGTATAAAGTGAAACTTACAGTATTCTGTGCAATTTTAAAACATCATAAGGGAGCAGGGTAGACTACCCATGATCCCCTAGGTCTTCTCAGGGAGTGCTTAAAGGATCTGTTTCTGCTTTCCTGACAGACTATGGTATGGATTCCATATACCACAATAACTTCTGTAACAACATGCAAGATATCTACAGAAAAAAAGGTGTACATTAAATTTAAGACTCTGCATTGGTACCTACATGTTGGTACTTAAATCACCCACACAACACAACAACTCTATTCAAAGCTACCCTACCTCTAAGCACTTTAAATTATTATTTTACTCTTTCACTGGGTTTTCCCATTGGTACGCTCTTTTTTTTTTTGCCCGCGGGGACCTTTTATGGCCCACACATCAAACCTAGGGGGTCAGGGGGGGTCAACCCAGCCCCCTTATGGTCATTTCCCCCTTTGTTTTTGCCATCTCTTGTGTCTCGATCCTACCGAGACACAAGATGGCGGCCGCTCCAGACTGTTTGGAATGTTGACCGACACCCGAGAGCCAATCAGCTTATAGATATATATATTTTTTTGAACCTAAATTACTCAAAATCATTTGGAGCACATATCTTGAGACATAGCAAAGGCACATCGGGCTACCAGTCCCTACAATTTTGCCAAGTTTGGTGGAAATCCATTCAGCCGTTCGGGCTAAAAGTGAGTCCAACCGCCCTATGGAAATTAACATGGGGAAAACACGTTTTGGGGCCCCCCTTTTATCTCGGCCCCTGCTTGACGAATCTCCCCCAAACTTTCAGGAAAGGAGCGGAGCGCAGCGAGGCAAATTCGAGGAAAATTACAGGCAGATCCCTCAATCTGCGCCAAAGTTATTCCCAATAGAATGTTGCAGATTTCCTATGGAAAACAATCCTAACTATAACTACCTACTGGGGACAGCCAGTAGGTAATATATATATATATATATATATATATATATATATATATATATATATATATATATATATATATATATATATTCCTTTCCAAGTCCGCTCTGCTATATATACATATATGCTATATATATAAAAAGCATCCTGATCTCCGCACTTAGTAAAATTCATAAGTGGTGCTTTTGAGTGTTCTGCTAGCCAAACTGATAATTTGGTGTATTTTGGCTTCTTGAACGTGAAACAGCCTTTGGGCTGTTTTGGTGCAGTCTTTGGACTACTTTTGAGAGCTCTTTTTGTAAATATGACTTTTAATTGTTATTTACAAACGGTTTGTGGGCTGTCTCTTGCTTTGTCCTAAGTGTTGATTTGTGGGTTAATTGTTTTTTTTAGTGTCTATGTGGTTGTTTATTGACACCGGTGGTGATGCTTGAAAGGACTTGTTTCAGTAAGAAGCGACTATATTTTTGTGTAAGAATGGCTTGCCTTAACAAACAGTGTTTTGTGTTGTGAGTGTATGACCCTCTTAAAAATGTCTGGAATGAGCTCAGTTTGGTTTGTTTTTTGTCATTCTGTTATGCAAACGTCAATGAACTACATTTTAAAATTCATGGAATTAATCATGTAACATATGCTAAATAGCTGCACGCTACCATTAAAAGTGAAACACTAACAAAGTATAGATGTATATGTTTCCACAATGGTAAAAACATTAGAATTAACACCCAATAGGAAAAAATAGGCCTCATAGAAAGAAAACAAAAGACAAAATGAAATGGTGTGGTTTGCATAACTAGGATTCAATATAAACTGTTACAGCATTATCCTTAGATATTAATATTAAAAGGCATTTACATCATCTGAGTAAATTGGTTGCTGCTGAAATAAACACGCCTTTTTCCACTTTACAACACAATGGAACTGTGCTGGCTCAGAATGCCTGTGTTTTAAATACACTGCACTGTGCTCATTCCCTGCGCTAAAAAAACCAAAAAGAGCTTTTAACAGCTGTCTGTACTGAAGGAAGCTGTCTGAACAGCAGAGGTTAGAAATGGAGATCAAACTTTTTCAGGACATTACAATACATGAAAAGGGTTTTCTTCTGAAAAAGGTGTGGAAACAACACATGGCTAAGACGGCCACAAGCTACAGATCATGATGTGTGAACTAGGTTTTAAATTAGTACAATCTGGTATGAAAGCATATGGTTAAGACTGCTGATTTTTGAAAAGATAGAAATACAGTTTCATTATTTTGGGATAAAAGAAAAAGGATTCATAGTAGGGACTTTCTTTCTTGTTGGTTTTTACATAAGCACATATGTGGTTCTGATGTTAAATAATTACTGCTCTTTAAAATGTGGCACAAACTATTTTATGTTTCAATACAGCTTCTGTGCTTAGTTTTATAAATACATGCATTTAAAAGCAAAAGGAAAGAAATGAGGCTTGCTTTTCATATGTGGAAAGATCAAAAGAGTTAGTGATCATTATTAAAAAAAGAGATTACATCAGAAAATTTTCTTTTTTAAATAATTGCACTAAAATCGTTTTTTCTTTTGACCTTTATACTCTCTAATAATCCTACTGTGACAAATATATAACCTTCCAGCATCAAGTTGAATTTGAGCAGCACTTTACCACAATGTGGGGAGTGAAATGTGAAATTTCACTTTACCCAGGCGTATAAAACCGTATTTTATAAGAGTGTACGTTATACATTTTTTAACCCTCACCCCATGAATATCTAGAGAATACCCTGGGGTCCCTAACATGCCAAAACATTGTAGGTTATTCATTATTAAGTGTCCCTACAACAAAAGTCGAGTTTGGGCACAATTTACTTTTTAAAAGCTGTCCGGGCACCCATGGGCTGTTTTCAAACTGATCTCAGGCTTCAAAAATGCACACATGCACGTGCAGAACAAGCAGCTGGCATCCAAACTGCTAGAAAGCACACTACACACTGCACACAAATAAAAATAAAAAGTTAGATCCCACCTTTAAAATTATTAGCACACAGGTATGGAACAGGACTGCCTTTCAGCTGTGATTCTCCAGACTTGCTTTGACTTGGAAAGACCCCATGAAATAGCCGTTCTCAGACAGGGGACAACAGGTTTAAGGGTCAGAGGCTAAGTTCTGTATTTAGAACTGACCAACTGAATGTAAAGATTTCCACACAGGGAGCCACTGTGACAGTATGTGATTTCTACATTACACTATGAAAGCTTGTAACTACATTTAAGAAATAGAAGCATTTACTTAGTTGTTTCAATACACTTATGGCCCTGATTAAGCTTTCCTAGAACAAGATTGTACACCACAGATCAGTTTTAGGTAACATTAGCTAAAGGACGGGGGCGCTAGGTGGCGCACTAGCGAGATGGCCGCACTGGAATGAGGCTCCCGCAGCCCAGTGAAATAATCCTATAATTATCCTGCTTATAGACCCTAAAACCCCCAAGAGTACCACCACACGCAGACTCAGTGAAAATCTGGTGTGAATCGAGCTTAAGCTGATTGAGATATTTCGAGTTGAAGCTGGGACCGAGTAAAGACATGGAAGTCCCAAGGTGAGCAGGCGAGGACACACGAGATACCAGATACTACGGCTGTACTAAAGGCGTGTAGGCCTGCCAGCATGAGTAACATGTGAGGAGTGATTACGGAGCCTCTTCTTCCCGATATTGAGCACAAAATAGCTGCGGGGGGAGAGCAGGGTATGGAAGGAGTGTGCGGACAGTCACGGCCAGAGACCCTGGTGGAGAACAGACGCCAAAGCACACACCGTAAGGCCGCGGGTGGTGCGGCGAGAGAGAAGACGCCTGACCGCGGGGAGGGTGAGAGCGAGGGTGGTGCCGCTCCCCCTGCGCGGAGAAGTCAGTTGAGGCAGGGCATTGCGGGGGCAAGGGAGCGGCACCATGGTTTCATCAGGGGGCCCGGGAAATCACTGCGGCTGGGATCGCTGCAACGCCCCCCCTCTCCTACAGACTCGCATGTGGTTGAATCCCAGCGGCGCGTGGAATCCATTGAGACCGGCAGTGACTGGTGGAGAGAGGGGTATTGGTGCAGGGAGATGTGCCCCCCTCCACTTTACCAAGCACTTAGAGTCTCTTTTGGCACCATTTTTTATTGCTGAAGCTCCTGTGAGCGCCATCTTAGGGAAGACAGCGGCGGGAAAATAGCAGTGCTGACTGAAGGAATAACCGGAACCGATCACTGGTAGTAGATTCAACTGCCAGAGGGTTCGCATGTACAATGCGCCCTGCTGCTGTGCGAGGATCCTCCAGGGACAGGTGTCCACTCCTCCTGGCCAAGGTGCCCAGCGCCTGAAGTCCATGGCCTCCAGGGTTAATCAGTGTGGAAGGGCTACCAGCAATTAGGACAAGACTGTGTAAAACCGGAACTGGCCCAGAGGTATCAATCCCTGTCACTGTAATCTGCATGGGCACAGAGTGAGCGGTGAGGAAACACGTGGTTGGCACACAAGGGCACGACCGACAGTGGGCAGAGCTGACCCGACCAGAGCATTTCTTCAGAGTACTGATTGACAGAGCACGGGCTGTTGTAACTATCCATTGCTGAGACTAGGAAGCGGCACGATCTTCTTAGAGGACACTGCTGCCCAAGTGCCAATATGGGGAAGTCGGACACGAGGCAACCGAAATTGAACTTTGATGCTGCAAAAAAGTCTGGCCGCAACTTGCAGACCGAACAAGAACGGGATGGTGGCAAGGAAGCACAGAGTGGCACCATGACCCCGATGGCAGACGTTCAGAGCATCCTACTGGAGGTCAGGCAAGGCTTTGCCACTGTCGTGGACAAAGTCGATCGTATGTCGTCGCGTATGGACGTCATAGCCCTCAAGCTAGAAGAGCGGATAAAAGAAACAGAGCGACGTATTTCGGAATCTGAGGATGTGGCATCTGGACACACTACGCAACTGGCCTGCATGGATCAGTTATTGTGGGTGATAGAGGCCAAGAATGAAGATTTGGAAGCATGCAGTAGGCGCAATAACATTCGCGTGATTGGAATTCCGGAATCCATCTACACGGGTAGGATGGAGGAGTACGTAGAGAAACTGCTGCTGTGGGCCATGGGAGCTGAGTCCTTCTCAAGTTAATTTATTGCAGATCGTGCCCATAGATCATTGGGGCCGTGCCCGCAACTGGGCTCCACTCCACTGCCCAATATAGCGAGACTCTTGAATTAAGGGGATCTCGACGTGGCCCTGCGAGCGGCACAAAGTAAACAGACTCAGTCATATGAAGGGAACACATTCTCCATATACCCGGACTTTACGGCCATGGTGCAAGAGTGGCGAAAATTCCTGGATGTTAAAATTAAACTGAGGAATGCACAAATAGATTACGCATTGTTTTACCCGGCACGACTCAGAGTTACACATCAAGGCAAACAGAGATTTTTTTACAAAACCGGTGGAGGACTTCCTCAAGCAAGTAAAACTCACAATCCGGTCAGAAGGAGCTGAAGCTGCGTCACAGCAATCTCGATCAACGGGAGCGGAAGACGACTGGCAGTGAGACATGATCTCTCTGCTCGGACACGTTTATAATTATTCTTTGGTGGTGTAATTGCACAGAAGTAAGGCTTGAAATTCATAACAGTAAGAGGAATGACATAGTAGAGTAAATAAGATACTATTCCAGCACACTGGGCACCCCAGACTTCCATGGGGCCCGGACACACTGTCCGCAGTGGGGCTCTCTGGAAGGAGGGTTTTTGTGAGGCCACCTTGTAATGTCCCCCAAAGGGTATACCCCACGATATGTTTGTTGCGGGCCACAAAAGGGGTTCATGGACCAGGTTTGGTTACGGGCTGAGTTGGGGATAGGGAGGGTGGGAGGGAGAATGATACTGGCAAGTTGGGTCTGCTTCAGTGGGAGGAGGGAGGGGTGGGGGAGTTGGGGTCGGGATGGCGAACGGGAGGGAGGAGGGGAAGGGAAGTTGCTTGGTTGGAATGTTGTTTAACATGTCGAAAACAGAAAGTAGCTCTTGTGAGAGATGCGAATTTCACAGCTGAGTTGTTTCACAGTAACCAGGAGAGTATTCCAGGTCTTTGCTATGACAGTACAATTGGTTTAAGTGACATACACTGGAGTTTGAATCGACCAAGGCGAGACTCCTAGAAGTGAGGCTAATGGGGATTCTGAAGCACTGAATATTATCACATGGAATGTTAGAGGACTGGGTGACCCAAGGAATAAAAGGCATATACTGGCTTACTTAGACAGACATTGAGTACATATAGTGCTGACCCAAGAAACACATTTTGCAACACATAGATCTACCAATTTCGCCAGTAAATGGGCAGATCACAGGCTCATCTCCTCTTACTCATATTACGCGAGAGGAACGGCGATCCTGATGAAGAGGGGGGTGCAATTTCATCTGGCGGGCATTGCAGGAGATCCGCAGGGCCGCTATTGCTTAATGTGGGGGAGATTGGGGTCTGAATCCGTCATGCTGGCCTGCTGCTATGGCCCGAATACTGATGACCCGGACAATTTCGTTTCGCTGTGGGCCAAGATTTTTGAAGTGCGGTCTACCCATATAATATTGGGAGGTGACTTTAATGTCACACTTAACCCCAGCATGGACAGATCGCATCCTGCACCACACCACTACACCAAAGCACGTACGGTGCTGAATGACACCATATACACCCATCAACTAATTGATACATGGAGATACACTCACCCCAACACACTAGAGGGTACACACTACACTGCCCACACAGCATCATGGGCACGGCTCGACTATTGGCTGGTTTCTCGGGGCCAGCCCCTGCGGTACTACAAACAAGACAGTTAGCCAGAACATACTCTGATCATGCCCCAGTCTTGCTCACGCTCTCCTCCCGGGATTTTACTACTCCGGAAAAAGGTTGACGGCTCAATGCTTCTATCCTAGTAGACACTGTTTTCCAGGAGGAGATGCGTGAAAAAAACAGGATTTTTTTGCGCACAACAAGGGCTCAGGGACCAATGTTGACACGATCTGGGAGGCATTTAAAGTTACAATACATGGGTACTGCATATCGAAAGGTGCAGGGGTCCTTAAAGACATAATCAACTCCATACGGAAGTTAGAGCTAGAGCTCAAAACTCTGGAAAGGGAACTGGAGGCAGGCCCGAACGGTGATGCCCAAGCTAAGTTTCGAGCAACGCTCACAGAATATATGGATACGGCACAAAGAGAGGTGAGATTTTGGGGCAGATACTGGGTAGCCAGAAGGTATGGAGAAGGTAAAAGACCAGGCCAGGGACTGGTGCATATAGTAAGGAAGCCCCACTGCACTACTTATGTCCTAGAAATTAAGGATCTTGATGGGAAGGTCTATAGAGATACAACCAATACTCTAAATGCCTTTACACGCCATTACCAGCGGCTATACACCACGAATAGGGTAGATGAACTGGATCTTGATATTTTTTTGGGGGACGTAGCGTTGGGGTGGCTTAGCAATGTACAGAGGACATTTCTATGTGCCCCTTTTGAATTGGACGAAGTCAGAGAAGCAATCATGAGCATGCAATCCGGTAAGGCTACAGGGACTGATGGAATTCCGGTGGAATTTTACAAAACATATATAGACCTAATGGCCCCCATACTACGGGAGGTGTATGGGGAATCGCTAGAGTAGGGTAGCCTCCTTGCCTCTATGAGGGAAGCCCTTATAATTTTACTGTTGAATCCAGGTAAACCGCCACAACATTGAGACTCCTATAGGCCATTATCTCTCCTTAATTGTGACGCAAAAATATTGGCAAAAATAATTGCCACCCGGCTGAGCCTGCTAATGGAAACATTGATCCTTCCTGATCAGTCGGAATTCGTGCCAGGGAGAGCCACCTCCCATAATCTGAGGACACTCTTTCCCATCTTGAATAATGTCTCCTAGGAACTGCTAATGGCGGCAGTGTTTTTAGACGCCACGAAGGCCTTTGATTCAATTGAGTGGGACTACATTTTTGGGGTCATGCTCAGGATGGGCTATCCCCCCCTCTTCCTCTCGTGGATCCAGCTTCTATATCATCTGCCAGGAGCTAAGGTGCTGATAAATGGGCATACTTCGCCGCAATTTAAGATCACTAGAGGCACCCGTCAGGGATGCCCGCTTTCCCCGTTGCTCTTCACAATCGCAATAGAGCCGCTGGCGGCAAAGTTGCGACAGCACCATAATAACAAAGCCCTGAAGTGTAATTTGCTTCAAATACATATATCCTTATATGCAGATGACATCACTCTTTACATTTGAGACCCTCAGCAGAATCTAAACCCAGTACTGAGGGAATTTATAGTGTTCGGGAAGTTATCGGGAATCCAAATCAACTGGGGCAAATCAAACATTTTCCCACTGACGACGGCTACGGTTCGCTTCCCACTCAACCATCCATTAGAATGGTGTGATGAAGAGCTGAAATATTTAGGGGTACGAGTTACTAAGGACAGGGAAGAACTAATGAGATTGAATTATGGTACAGCCATGACCCGAATAACGGACCGTGTAACACAATGGATTGCTTTGTCGCTCTCAATGGAGGGCAGGGCGTCATTGATTAAAATGGTAATACTTCCCCAATTGCTATACCTCTTTCTAAATATCCCATTTTATCCCGGAGCCTTCTTCTTCAAGACATTGAGATCTGATCTGACGAGACTCTATGGGGTGGTGGGCAGCAATGACTACAGTGGAGCGTGCTGACCAGGCCCTACTCACAGGGAGGGTTTGGGATACCAAACTTTGAATTATACTATATGAGCGCGCAAGCCCACTATGCCTGGTTTTGGATAGCACAGCCGCGATATATGCCGCAGGTTGCGGCGGAATACTGGCTGGCACATCCAGTACCCATTGATGGTTTAATAAATTAGACTGTGAGGACTAAAACAAGTTGCTGACAACCCTTACATGCACGATTTCAGCATGGCGGCATATAAGGCGAATGATGGACGCACCCATGCTCTACTCTCCATTGCTGCCTCTTACTTATCACCCGAACATGCCGCTCCTGCAGGAAGTCATTTTCCATAATTTAAAAAAACGTACACACATTTGCAACTGGGGGGACTTGTACCATAATGGCCAGTTTTGAACCTTTGAACAAATGCTCCAAAACACACAACAAACCCCAATGGATACCTTTTTCTATATCCGGCTTAGACAGGGGATGCGAGCATTGACACCGGATTTCCCGGCCGAACCACAAGCGTTGACACCATTACAGTTCATGCTACAATGCGGGACAGCTAGACGTCTAGTGTCTTTAATATACCGGCAGTGCATAAACAAAGGGTAGTCTCGGACACTGTAACCCGTATGAAATGGGGGTAGGAGCTGGGTTTCGACCTGACTGATGAACAGTGGGAATTTTGTTGCATGCAAACCGAACAGGTATCATCCAGCAGCGGACTATGTATAATTCATCACAAGTTCCTACACAGATTGTATTACACACCTGCCAGAATGCACATATTTGGGCATGGACATATGCCACACGTTGTGAAGTACTTGTTGTGATTATCCAAATGTAGCAAAGTAGTTTTTCTTAAGTGTTTTTATAACTCCTACCTGCACCCATTGTGCCCTTGGCCCTTATTAAATACTTAGTATTAAGGGAATGACAGTAACTATATATTTTTAGTTGGCACACAATGTATAGTTGGTCACTCTAAATGCATATTCTGTCTGGCACAGGGCATGTGTTAGATCCAGTTTGAGTACGTGGGGCAAGCAGGAGCTAATGGGGTGGTTTGCCTCAGGTGTCCTGGAGTCCATACTTTTATGGCTTCACAAACTGAGTCAATTACAACGCTGCTAGAGGGAAGATGCATACTAGCTGGAAATGCTCCATCATAGTACCAGTTTTCAAGAAGGGGAGCAGGACTGATCCTGCCTACTATCGTCCTATATCCCTGGTGTACAGTGATGTTAAAGTCCAGGGAAGGATTTTGTTAGACTGCTTGGTATCGGGGGCTAGTGAGGGGAATGATCTCACAGAGATCAGTATAGGTTTAGACCCGACCAAAGGACAGTGGATCAGACCCTTAACCATATGTTGTTGACAAACAAGTATACAAGAGTAAGATGAGTGTCGATCCACTTGGCTTTCATGGACCTTAGTTCAGACTTCGATTTTGTCAACAGAGCCAAATTGTGGTCTTTACTTAGGTCCATGGGGTTAGATTTGGCCTTCCTTTCTTTCCTGAAAGCCCTCCATGAGGGCCTATCTGCTATGGTTAGATTTTGATTGGAGGGGGAGTAAAGTTCTACCTGGAATTAAGGAGATGGGTGCGCCAGGGATGTATTTAGGCCCCCTTTTTCTTCACTCTGTATATTATTGGTCTGGAGGTGGCCCTTTTGGATCAAGATCCAGACGTCCCATTAGTGGGTGCTCACGGTTTATCAGTTCTTTTAAATGCGGGCAATGCTGTCCTCATGTCTAGGACTTCCAACGGGCAGCAACTATTGATACGTCTGTATGTAGGTATATGGAAGGGGGAAGTGATTGTTCAAGGTAGAAACCCTTTTGTCATACAGCTTGATGGGATGCACCAGGGAATCCCAATTGTCCTGTGGTTGCTTGACCCAGAGGAAGATCCAATGGTAGAAATTATCATAATGTGAAAGAGGTATTCTTTCTTGGTCAATACAGGGGCAACAAAATCTTTCCTCTGAAAGAAAATGTCACATTGTCCTTGGCTACCATGGAAACACAGGGTTTCTCTGGTGAAGTACAGCACATTCTGTACATGAGATAGGTGCCTGTAGAGGTTGCAGGAGAGTAAACGCCGGAGTGTCTCCTTTATTCCCCAACTCAACAGCACATTTATTAGGAAGGGATATTATGTCAAAATAAAACATGGCAATAGGTTTTTCCTCTGATGAGTCTATGGCGTGAAATACCAGGTTAAGCGAAATGTGGGATACATCTGCTAAGAATACCAGAGAAAAGTAGGTTGGAGTACCAGAGGTAATGCATTATAAACTAGTAGCAGATGCAGTCCTTAAGCTTGAGTTCCCCTTGTATTTCTACTTGTATCTCACCAGACTGAGGAAATACTTTTAGGGATTTGGATGGAATTGCCACCTAGGCCAATTCTTCTGAGATAGTTTACACATACACTGAACAGTGGTTTTGTCCTAAGCAAACTTAAGTTTCACTTAAGTTTAACTTAAGACATAACCCTGACTTAAGACAAAAATTCTAACTTAAGACAAAATCCTAACTTTACTACTACTAAGTGTCTTCTGTGAATACCAAAAGTAGTAAGTTTAGGAATTTGTCTAAGATTAATTCAGTGAATCGGCCCCACAGAGAATATTTCTACACATGCATTATTAGACATTCAAAATGCAGCACCACAAAATGAGAAAAATCTCTGGAAATTAAGCGGGGTGGGGGGGGGGAGTGATTGGACATCCAGATCTCATTTACAGCAACTTCAGGTAAAGTTATATTGCCCCAGCCCCTACTTATAACAGCTCTTTGATAACTTCATTTACCAACACATGATTTTAAGAGCGATGATGGATGAATTAAACAAAAGCTGGTTATTCCCTAATATAGGATCATTGTTTATGTATTCCTAGCTTCATGTCCTGTATGTTATCAGTACTCTAAGAGATCACCAAAAATAACTTAATCCTCCATTCCAAGACCAATAGGTCTGTTCTTAGAGTTACATATAGATTTTGTAGATGTGATACAAAAAATTAACAGATATAGGTACTTGTTGGTAGTTGTGTGTCCTTTTTCAAGAAGAAGTAAAGCGGGACCCTGCTCCAGGTGTAATGTTGACCAGCCAGCCAAATTCCTGGTGAGTGAGCTCATACCGAGGTGGGGGTTTCCAGCTGCAATATATAGTGATAATGGCTAACACTTCGCTCACGCAGTATTTCAGTAAATTACTCAAATACTAGTGGTGGAATTGTTGAGAGTTTGAATGGCTTAATAAAGATTAATGTTTCAAAGATTTATCAGACATTGAGAAATAATTGGCTTTACTGCCTTCCCCTCACTTTATATGTGTTGAGAAATGCCACCTTTAAAGGATTATCATTTGACCCCCTCACCAAGTTGTAAAAGGTAGGCTTTCTCATTTTCCTTTAAACAAAATCAAATGATTAATTCTGATACTAAGTCTGCAACCAAAAGGGTTTAGAAAGAAATGAATGCATGCATGTCTACCTTAACAAAAGCTATAAAGGTTTATTCTAAACAGGTTCAACAAAAACAGTACTGCACCACCCCTGCCTTTGTCATCAGCAAGAAGCATCAGTTCCTGGGTCTTCGTGTGAAATTGTTTGAGGACACAGAGTGACCCCAAGTGTCTAGGCCCCTGCAAAGTAACACAGAGCATGCCAACAGCAGTAAAAGTGGAGGGGATGCAGAACTGTGTACATGTAATTAAGCTTATTCCATTGTCTGCCTCACTCCTGTAGAGAGGAGAGGAGGCAATGGTCCAAGAGAAAATTACACAATGAAGAGATAGTTAAATGATATCTTTTGTATTATATTTATGAGTTCAGTGGTCATGATTATTACTCTGATAATTTACTATTTTTTGTTGTGTTATATAGATGCAAATGACCCCACCCATAGGGAAGAAATATTACACCTTCACAGAGCTGTTTTAATGAAACAGATATACATCCTCTGCATGATTCTTTACTTGATAATATGTGGTATAGAGATATGCATATTATTGGTACTAATACACAAACTGATTGTTGTTATGCATGTTCTATTATTCCCCGTGCCATAGAAATGCAACCTATAGTGTTTCCTAAAGAAGTGGCTGTTAGTATCACAAGCTGTTTATAGCATCCTTTCTTGTGTAGGATAAAAGCACAGTTGCAGCTAAAACATGTCAGTCCTGTGACCACCCGAGTTAATACAATTTGATTTGCTACAACCCCTAAAGTTTTTTGAAAATTCAGCCAGATAAAACAGAGATGATGAAAGAGATATCCAGATTGAAGGGAGCAAGGCAGAAATATAGTTATGTAATCAGAGGAAGAGGTATTATAGTGAGGTATTATAGGGAGATTTAATCCATCATCCACATATAGTAATTATTTTGCCAAAGCACTGCGGCCAGATAGTGCAGTTAGGCCAGTATTAAGTAATGAACTATCAGTATTTGCCAATAATATAAGGTTTACTGGAGCTAGGTTCACATGAAGGGGCATATCTTTATGAAATGGTACAGAAACAAATAGTCCTTTGAGATTTGATGTTGTAAAATGATTGTGGCAGCAAGTATGGGATGCAAACATACAGAGATATACATGGACTGGAACTAAATGTTGTCCTAAGCTAGCTGTAAAACTAATTACATTCACTCATTGCTTTCAGAGAAATAGGATTGATAAAGTAGGACGGAATGTCAATTGTGGCTCAACTATATAAAATACCAATATGCAGGGCAGTGCTTCCAACCTCATGGATTTATTCAGGCAGTGTGGCACTCAAATATATTTTACACTACCTCCCGGATTGGAGCAGACTCTGCTCCTTGGAGACTCTTCACAACCATCTATGGTAATACCAGCAAAAGGAGTACAAGAATTGCATTTGCATTCTATGAGTAAACCATCGACTTTACTACATCATCACAGAAGAAAAAGGATGGCTGAGTACTTTGGAACTTCTGTGTGGCAGGATGTACCCAAACAGTAAAGCCTATTTAATGATGATCAAACATTTTTTGGTAATCTGTTCACCATGCCTCAAGCAAAAGCAACTGCTTGCTGGGTGAAAATTACCAGTTGGGAGTTGATAAAAATAATTAATGTTAATGTGTCATTAAAGGGGAACTGGGTTCGATCAAACTTTTGGTAATGCAGCATCGATATATATTGGATTTGTTGACAGTGATCCAATGAGGGATGCTTAAGAAGATTAGTTCTGTATGCTGTACTTTTATAAAAGCAAATGATGAAGATGAATGAAACCGGACTCAGGCCATATTAACTTTGCATATCTTGCATATTCAAATGATAAAAGAAAGGGGTGCTCGGAATGAGTGGTTCACTGGCTGGTTTGACTGGGTACCGTCCTGGTTGTCAGGGTTGTTTAAGGCCTTGTTGCCTACAATAGTTCTGTTGCTATTGATGTGCCTAGTTTTTCAGATTATCTTACCAAGTTGAAATAGGGTTACAGCTAAAGTGGAAGTTATGTTCCCTATAATAAGAAATAAAGAGCAGCAACATTTAGAAGTGGTAGAAGAAGTAATTGAAGAGTCAACAAGAGAGGGGAATGAAAGGAATCAAAACATTAATTTAGTTTTAGGCCCTAGTCATTCTGTTCATTATTTTGTTTTACCTCTCTCTACCCCGGAAACTGCGAAGCATTATTATCCTGTAAAGAAGGAGGCTGTTTAAATGTGTGGTTAAACTGCATGTATAAGTTGCACATTTCTCTGGTAAATAATCTACAGCCTGCTTTGAAAAAGATTTAAATGAGGTGTGACTTTAAGTGTTTCTTCCTGCTGCACAGAGTGTGTTTCTGTGAACCTTCGTAACTTGGATATTTTGTAGAAAACTCAGCTCAGCATAGGATGTTCAAAACTTAGATTTGTATTGGTAGCGTCACTGCTAGATTCAAGAAAACAGGAAAGCTTGCTCTGAGGAAGTGTGTGTAATTATGAAGTGGAATGAATGGGTAATAACGGAAAAGCACAACGTTTTTTCCATTGTTACTTTTATTTTGGAGTTATGGGTGCTTTCCAAAATAGTACTATAAGAATGGGCATGCAGTGTGTGTAATTTGAGACTGACTTGAGCTTCTCTTATGGGGCGATCACTCTCCCAGCTGCTTTATTTTGTGCATATGCAACAAACATGCTTATCCTACCTTTGTTACAAGTGGGGCGATTAATGTTTTTAGCTACATAAACGATTTTTCACAACAGTATTGTAAGACTAAGAGAACAGATTTTTGGTAAGGTGAAGATTGCAGGCCCAAGTAAGCTATTATTCACCACACATGTTTGTTGATATGGCTTTCTTGCTCATGCTCAAAGAGTCAAAATAAGAAATTGCTAATGGTAATGGATCCCCCAATATTGTGCTATAATTCATTTATAAACTATACCAGCAGTTTCCATCACAGTGTACCATGAGAACCTATTGCAATCCCATCATTGACCATTCAACCCCTTTATTGTTCATTAAAAACTCCTCATAGCTCTGTCCCTCCATTACAAAAATTGTTTTTGGATTGGCTTGAGTTCCTGGCTTTTCTAACATATTAACCAACAAACCTCCCAAAAGGATAGCTTAGATCAGTGGTTCCCAAACTTTTTTGACCCGTGGCTCCCTTGACCTAATTGGCAGTTGGCCGTGGCTCCCCACCATTTTTTTACCTGCGCACCCGGGTGCCGCGGCGCACACTTTGGGAACCACCGGTTTAGGCAATAAGAATACAACAAAGTGTATGGGCCTATGGGAGGCCCCAGCTGATTATAGGGGATGAAAAGAGGCGCACTCCACTTATACTGTTTTTTTTTTTAGAAAATCTTGTCAAAACTAGTGTGACAAGGGTGCTACACACTATGGTCGTGCGTTGGCTACACACTCAGTGAAAACAATAATGTTACAGGGTACGCCCTGCATATAGTGTGCACTGTTCCTGCTGAACAATATTTTC
This sequence comes from Lissotriton helveticus, assembly GCF_964261635.1. Classification (NCBI taxonomy): domain Eukaryota; kingdom Metazoa; phylum Chordata; class Amphibia; order Caudata; family Salamandridae; genus Lissotriton; species Lissotriton helveticus. The sequence continues at coordinate 90,160,902 of NC_136063.1, forward strand.
TCAGTCTTAACTTTCTTATTATCTAAACAGGTTTTAACCACCATGAATCATGAATTCAAACAATTTTTTTATATAGTGATATTAGCAAGTAATCAATCACAAATAAATCTTTGTGTGCTCCATCATATTTACAGCGCTAACATTGTCCATCTGTGGGCTTGAATCATACTATCCAACAATTTTTGTTTAATACAACTAAATACTTCTCATATCAAATACATGATTAATAATACATTTGGTTTGAAAATCATAAATAACATAATTATGAACAGTCCAGAGCCTGATGCATTTCGGGACTTAGTGTGTCCCTTTATCAGGGGAAAAATCCTGCACTGGAAAGGTCCAATACGCGAAGCGTAACGTTGTAATCTTATCCTGGAGTCAGGCCTGGAGAGAACTGGTCCGCTAATCATGTTTAAACACACAGTACTACAACCGCTGGCCGCCGCTCTTGATGCTCCAAAACTGTGTTTTTAGTACAACGATCTCCCTTCCCGTTAATTGGCCTGTAAATTACGCTTCAACAGAGCTGGGGAGCTAGAATCCGAGATACGCTGCCTGAATTATTGACGTGCTTCCATCGGTATAATAACGGTATAATAACGTTAGCTGGATCCATCTACATGTCTAAGTGGACGCCATAGAAATGCATATTATACCGACGGAAGCGCATCAATAATTCAGGCAGCGTATCTCGGATTCTAGCTCCCCAGCTCTGTTGAAGCGTAATTTGTAGGCGAACTAACGGCTGAGTCACGAGATAGCTATAAAATTGACTCCTATACTTGTGGGCCAGACCGCACGTTGTAAATACTACAGGTAATATCCTGTTTCATTGTGTGTCACGTTTTTGTCTTATGGCCCCGAAACAGAGCATGACAGGACAGGACTGTATTGTAGACAACTGTCTCGTGGCTGACCCCATGGCCTGTTATGTTGACTGGATTTCCCTGCTCTGGAGATGTTTTGTTTTTAGGAGTAACATAACTTCCATAAAGGTGCAGGCTTCCCCAGTAAAGGCCTTTATTATCTGCATGATCACTATGCCTAGTAATAGTCAATAGTTTAATGCCATCAGCCATCACAAACTGCTTTCAACCCAATATCAGTGCTCTTTCTGGCATGGGACTCTTTCATTTTAGAGCACCCTTTAGCAGTGTAGTTTCCTCCTGTCTTATATGCTTTTGCATTCCGACCATAACTTTCGTAGGGTGAAACAAATGTGCTATTTATTCTAGCAATAAGAACGTTATTGAACATTATTGTTAGTAGTTATTCAGGAGCTCATTGCTGCCAAAGCGTTTTGGCCCTAAAGAACTCATCACAGAAACACTTTAACTAAACAGCTATAATGAAAGGTTTTCAGTTGTTTCCTTAATGTGAACAGCAATGGCTGGGCGCATAGTTGAAAAGTAAGGGAATGCCAGAGCCTGACTACTGCTATAGAAAAAGCCCTGGCCTTCCTTCACACGTTTGAGTCGAAAAGGTACAAAAAAATTGATTGGATGATCGTGTTTCATACATTAGAATACCATGTGAGTTATGCTCTGGAAAAGGAGGGGAACCTACTTATGGAATGCATATCTGAGCACCTTGACCAGTGCTAGAAATGGAGAAAAAAAATCACTCGGGGAACCCAAGTGGCTCACACAGGTGAGCCACGCTCCTCCTGGAGCGCGGCTGGGTGCTTCACGGGGTCGTTGGCCTCCTGGATTTCGCCTGGGGCTGATGAACGCAGCTCTTAATTGAGCCTTTGAAATGCAGAGGGCGAGGGCTGGGATCACAAGGAGGGGGAGGCCCACATCCTGAGTGGTGGCACGGCACCCCTGGCCTCTCATCACGGCGCACCGGGGCGCCGCGGCGCACACTTTGGGAACCATGGGCTTAGATATAAGATACTGCTAACGGAACTGTAGTGAGGTATTGCTGTTGTACTTTTTTCAAAGTAATAATAAATACTTAGGAGGCAAATCTGATATCTAAAATGGGTAATTTTCTTTTTAGTTGCACAGACCACCAGTGACTGACCCAGCAGCAGTGCCAGTGCAACAGAGGAGGCCCAGGAGGGGGGAGGAGTCCCATCAATGGCATGGACAAGTGATGGTAGCTTATTATACAAATTAAGTATACTGTGTTTGTTCAGTGAGGCAGATATCTGACCCATCATTATCACCCTCCCGCCAATGGCATTTCATCATCTGTGACCTAAATGCAACATGGTTCCATTCAGCACTGCAGTGATGGCTGTGCAATGTGTGTCTGCTCAGTTAATGTGATATTAAAAAAATGTCATTGCATTAAAAACTTAGAACAAGATGTGTTTCCCAGTGCTCACTTATTCATGTCCTACTAGTACTTCACTCCATTATGCTTTCCTAAGCTCTGTCCCAGCCTACCAAAAAATTTAAAAATCCATTCTTAGCATGTGCCACATTTTTCTGCCAACGTTATTTATGTATGTATATATATATATATATATATATATATATATATATATATATATATATATATATATATATATATATATATATATATATATATATATATATTTTCACTCCTCCAATGCCGGTTTGTGCACACAGGCTGTCGTTGCGCGGTCCTGGACAGGCCACCGACAGGCCTCAAATAATCCCCTCCAAATACCTCGATGATTTACGAAGCAGACCAGGACACACAGAATTCGTTTGCAGGTTTATTAGCAGGTGAAAAAGTTCGACGCGTTTCGCCGATAAGGCTTGCTCACGCTCGTCAGAAAAATAGTAACCACCATTTTTAAAAGTGCTCAACACACACCCCCAGTAAATCATGTGTTTCAACAGGTATTGGTTGCGGCCATTTTGTACATATACTTACAACATTATTGTGTTCAATAAACACCGTAAAAAATGTCAAATTTCGTTGTACAATCACAAATGGGGAAACCATATTAATGGGACACAATTGTGCAAACGCAAATGCGATGTTTCAAAAATTCGAGTACGCATTCCATTCTGCATGTAAACTTGTTTCAACAAACAAGAAATTTCAATGTTAGTTCAAGCATATTTGAAAATACCCTGTAAATGCGAGCATTCTCTATTAGAACCAAGTTTCCCATCCGTGTTTTTATATAATACATCGGTAGACATTGGTTGACAGGTTTGGCCATTTTGTGCTAGGTACAGTCTAATTGGTTCGCGTTGCCAAGGGATACATACACACCTTCGTGCGTTTCATGGTGTCAATAAAGTTGTTCAAATTGTGTAAACACCCAAAAATCAATCGATCTTTCAAATGCCCATGTGGGCTAACCTCTGGACAACAATCGCGATGTAGGCATAAATAGTACTTAACCAAATGTCCATCAAATCAGAAAGTCATATATCTGCCCATGTGGGCTATCGGGTAGATTTCAACTCTTCAAGCTTGTATTAATCCATTCTGCCCCAGTGGGCATATATATCTCCTCACCACATCAGGTTAAATTTGAAACAAAAATTGTCCCATACAGTGTATGTTCTGGTTCCCACATTCCAATATCTCCAGTAGTACCACACAGTTCCTGAAAAAACACACAAATGTGATATAAGTCTATTAAAATTTCAATTAAAATACAGACGGCATATATTCAATTCAATTCATCAATTCCATTATTCTTCATACAGATGTACTGATAATTCCTCACTCGTGTTCAGCCCCATAGGTGTCAAACATTGGAAGTCAATTATGTACTTGGACTCCAGTTTTCTCATGGAGAGTTCATAATTTCCCCCCCGTATTCCCAGATCGACACAATCAATGACCACCATGCGAAGTTTAGTCTCATCTTGCATGTGAAGATCATAGAAGTGTCTGGCGACCGGATATTGTTTGTTGTGATTCCGTATCGCTCTTAGGTGTTCCAACACTCTCTTTTTGGCCTCTTGTTTTGTGCTACCCACATACAGTTTATTGCACGGACAGATCAAAACATATACACTGTATGGGGTATTACAAGTTAATCGTTTTTTAATGATAAATTCTCTGGAAGTACCAGGTATCAACAGAGTCTTGCAATCTCTGCTGTGTTTGCATGCCTTGCATTTCTTACAGCAAGCAAACCCAGTATTGGTGGCATGAATCGATCGACCTACGTCAGTTACATAGTTATTACTTAATTCATCTCGTAGGGATCTACCTTTCCTAAACGTAATCTGTGGATTGTCCCCCAGATATTTAGAGAGATGTTCGTCAGTGTTTAACACATGCCAGTGTTTCTTGAATACCTTTCTTACATCCTGTGATTGGCCTGAAAACGTGGTTATGAATCTGATTGTTTCAGACTCTGGCTGGGGCAATTTTGGAGCTAGTAATTCATCTCTTGTTTTGCTGTTGCTACGTTCTACCGCCTTTGCAATGACCTTGTTCCCGTAGCCTCTCTGTCTAAATCTCTGGCACATTACCATTTCCTCCTTCTTGTATCCTTCCTGCGTGCTGCAATTGCGCCTAGCACGCAGTAATTCCCCATAAGGGATGCTGTACACAAGATTCTTGGGATGGCAACTCGAAGCTCGTAAAAGACTGTTACCTGAGGTGTTTTTCCTGAACAATTTTGTGGTCAGAGTATTATCAACCACCTCAATCTCAACATCTAGAAATTCCATTCTAGATTTACTGATATGTTCAGTAAGAATCAAATTCAGGTTGTTGATATTCAGTTTATTGATAAACTGTTTAACCGAGTCCTCATCACCATTCCAAATGAAAAAAATATCGTCAATGTAACGCAGCCACAGGGACACATTGTTGAATTCTGCCATCTCCATGACCACCCGCTCCTCCCACCAGCCCATGAATAAATTCGCGTAGCTGGGGGCGAAGCAGGTTCCCATGGCCGTGCCCTGTGACTGGCGGTACATGACGTCATTGAAATAAAAAAAATTATTCGTTAGACAGAAGTCTATCATGGATAGCAACATTTGGGAATGTAGCAACAAAGAGATGGATCTTGAGTTTAAATAGTGTCTAACTGCCTCCAGCCCGTCCTTATGCTGGATGCAGGTATAGAGGCTGCTGACATCTAGTGTGACCAATGTGTAGTTGTTATCCCAATGAATTCCATTAATGATGCTCAAGAATTGAGTGGTGTCCTTCACATAGGACGGCAATGTCACCACAAAATTTCTGAGATAATGGTCGATATATTTGGAGGTGTGCTCCAACAGGGAGCCAATTGATGACACAATAGGACGACCCGGCGGATTGTCCGGGTCTTTGTGGAGTTTGGGAAGGAGGTACAGTATTGGTACTTTTGGGTGGGCACAATAAAGGTACTGATATTCCTCTATTTCTAGGAGTCCTTTATCCCTCCACTCCAACAGGAGATCTCTAAAATTCCCTGTAGATCTTAACTCATCATCCTTCCCACATCTGTGTGTTGAGCACTTTTAAAAATGGTGGTTACTATTTTTCTGACGAGCGTGAGCAAGCCTTATCGGCGAAACGCGTCGCACTTTTTCACCTGCTAATAAACCTGCAAACGAATTCTGTGTGTCCTGGTCTGCTTCGTAAATCATCGAGGTATTTGGAGGGGAATATATATATATATATATATATATATATATATATATATATATTTAATGGCTTCCATGACAGATGTATTCCTGTTCAAATGTGTACCTTTCTTCATTCGTCAACTACAGTTAAGCAAAAGCTTAGCACTTGATAATCAGTATCACTGCACTATTCTGTAGCAGAACCTCTTCCCAGCTTAATCCCTCTAACTTACTGCATTAGAGTAAAATTTGTCATTGCTAAGTAAATTAATTTGTGGTGAAGCATGAGGCAGGGAATAAAATGGGACCAAGAGCTTGATTTAGAGTTTGGTGGATGGGATACTCTGTGACCAATGTGCCAAATAAAATATATATCCTGTTCCTTTCTTGTACTACAGTGCATCGTTTTTCCACTGTTTACTTACTGCAGACAGGATATCCACATTAAAGTGGAGTGTGTTACATAGCATTATTATTATTCATTCATAGCATATATCATTATTCACCCGCCTCTTTGGAGTCAAGGTAGAATTGAAAGTCAGTATGAAAAGAGCAGGGCCATTGGAATTGAAATAAGTTAAAACATTTGCCATTACAGCTGCCCCAAAAACATGCTTTAGATTGCTGAGAGTAGCAAACCTGACACTAGCATGCCTCTATTAATGTTTCCCAACAAGAATACTACTAATTGTGTTGCGTATATGCCTCACTCATTATTGAGAGATCATTTTCTCTACTTGCACACAAAGTATATGTTTAGTATTTATCGTGAAAACCTTTAAATGAAAAAAAAAAGCTTTTATTCTGGTGGTATTCTGGCTTAATTGCCAGCAGTCAAGGCTATTTTTAAATGATGCAACTGTGGGGAAAATTGGCCCTGTGACTAATTACATAAAATATTCCAATGGCCCTAAGGTACCAAATCGTTCAGCTATTGTACCACTAAATAAACAGGCGTTTGCACTGATATCTCAATTTGTGTTTTTTCTTTTTTGCTATAGTTGCTCCTCAGGTCTGCCATCACAGCAGGAGATAGCCGTTCAGCTCTTGTGCCATCGCATGGAGACCATCCAGGCAGAATATCAGTAGCTGGTGGTTTTGGAGGAGGAGGAGGTGGAGACATGTGCCACTGCGCCTACTTCTCCTGGCCAGTGCCCAGTGCCTTTATCCCATCCATACCATTGCCAGTACCACCAGCAGCCGGGATACATCACTGCTGTCCTCCACCTTGTCAACCATAGACCGTCTCTTCTGCTGCATCCTATGGGAGCTAGTACTGCTTCACCAAGAGGTGGCATGCCTTTACACCCAGCTAGTTGCCCTCTAAAGCCTTTATACAAAATCTGTTTTCATTGTAGGAGGGACTTTGTTGTGGGTGGAGATGTTGTAAACGTATCTAGGACCCTAATTAAATATTCCCGATTCATGCCCTTATGTGGTTATAACAAATAATATCCTTATAAAGGCATAACAATCTCATCCATATTTAGTCATAGCCAATGCAGTTCAAATACGGCAAGGCTACTCCCATAGACTCCTAGAAAGTACAACGCGTTCTTTAAACAAACCAAGCCTCCAGCAGCCCGGGAATTCCCCCTGCTTTTGTTTTGATTTGTGCAAGAACTCTGGAGTCCTGAAAGAACTGTCAGTTCTTAGTGACGTCTTATGTCCAACCTTACATCAAACTCGGCACCTTTCAGGTATAAATATACCAGCATTTGCCTTAAGCAAACACACAGTGGTTTGGAGCAGAGCGGCTATCTACTTGCCCGAAGCCCAGCTGATGCGAGTGTTGAAGGAAGCCGACCCTCCCATTGACGCACTGAGAGAGACGCTGTCTTTTCTCCTGCTGAGAAATCCAGCTCCAGTGTTTCCAGTCACCCTTGCGGGTTGCTGGGAGATCGAGTCCTGAGAAAGAGATACAAGACCTCCTTCATTCTATAACCAAGGTATGGAGCTGATTAGATCCTCAGAGATTTCTTGATTCAGATTATTGGCAAAACTATCTTAATTCACTTACTCCTTCCCACGTATTAGGCTTAGGTCAGGTACACCGGGGTAGGCGTATTTTAGAAACACCCGTTGAGCACGTTTAGTCAACTTTTATCAATGTATGTATTTTATCTGTTTTAAGTATCATATGGCTCAGAAACTATATAAATGCTTTTACAGCATTATTTCATAATACTCCTTTTACTGTAAGCACTTTTCTTTATGACAAGTACTGCTTCCTGTTTACTCAAGAAAGTTTCTAGTGACCTCTGAGCTAGCTGGCATACATAATTAAGTCTAACATATTCAATAGAGACCTAGTCGACCTCAGTCCTACGTCTAAACTATCGTTTATGTTATTCCAATGCGCAGAGCCTATTGGGAATATAGGAACTATACTACATAGCGCCCAACGTTTGGTAAGGCGATAATCTAACGCTAGACTCAGTTGTGCTTTTCACACAGACCCCTTTTTCCCGTAAAAACTCCAAAAGACGTCTGGAGTGGGTGAAAGGTTAATATCCGCCGGAACTTAGTGGGATGAGAATCCTATGTATTAGTTTTTGGTTTAGTCAACGTTGAAGGATACAGTGTTCCAAAATATTGTGCACCTAATCTTTGTTTCCTTGAAACTTGCTCTGCAAACAAAACTTTCTGTCAGAAAAATGGGGGAAAGCGAGGATGAAAGAGAGAGAGCTAGAATAGCAGCTCAACTTTTAGCGGATGACACAAGTCTCTAAAATGAAGACCCGAATGTTATAATCATTCCGGTAAACGTAAGAAGAACTATAATTCTTAAACTTATAGAAAATGGACTATCACCAAGAGGTGGTACAGTCATATTTGTGGTAGAGGCCCATGAATATCGGCAGACAGAGGTAGTCTATTCATGGATACATTTTCCAGCAGCACACGCTGTGACACAAGATTTCGACTATTACAAAATAGAGGAACCTCCAACGGAATACGTTCCTTTCGAGGACGTTGAAATTCCACTAATATACCAAGAGCACCTGCTCTGGTTTAATGGCGCCCTAAAACATCAAAATCACATCACCAGGCTGGGTCCACTAGGTAGACCAGGAGCCACATGGCCGGTTCTAGCCAGCTATACACCACACCCTGACATTGAAAAAATGTCAGACCGAGAACTTTTAGCTCAGCTAAAACAACTCATTAAAATACATAGACAATTGGTCCAATATATCATGCGGACTTCAACAGTCCAACCAGCAATAAGAATTCCACAACACACCCCTCAACAGGGGAACACAAATAAAATCACACCACAGAATATACAATCAGCCATTGGCAAAATACCCGCAAAACAGGAACAAATTCCATTCTGGTTAGCTCAAAAAATAACTCAAGTAGAGGCAGTATTTCCTGATACTACACCTCATGACAAACACAGAATTCTGACTATCTGTCTTCCAATGGGGATCGCACCACATGTGGAGGACTGTGACACTTGGGGCACAGTCTTTGCTTCGATATACACAAAAACACATGGTGTTCCGTCTATGGCGGTTATACCAGACGTACTAAGACAAATTCAAAATGAATACGGTCCAGAACCTCCTTTAACTCTAGGTATGAAATTACTGAAAGACTTTAAGCAAGTCTCGGCTATACTACTAGCCAACATAAAAGGAGAAGCAGCATCTGTGGCGATCCGCCACTAATTGAAAGAAACAGATATAGCAGAACAACCTTTTGAACTTGCCAGAATATTTGAAAAATCCTACGAAGAATTAGGTAGAGATAGTTTGGGTGGAAAACCACTAAAACCACAACTAACTGAAAATCCTGAAAAAACATTTATCAAAAATAATCTCAATACTCCAAAAAAGAGGTGGGAAGGTAATAAATAAACCACTCCCAGTGAAAAACAGTTTCAGTCCAGAGGAAGGTCTCCTCAACGGAGAGATAGATCTCCAGAACGAGGAAGCATGTCTCCCCACAGGGAGCACTCTGAAAAAGATACAACCTTAGAGATAGGGATAAATTAAGAAAACCTGATAGATATCAAGATATTGATACACGTCCCTCTCGATCTTTTCAGACTTCCTCACAGAAATCGGAAAGAAGAGGACGGTCAGAACACAAAGAAGAGCACGTCAAGTCTAAAGACAAGGAACCTGCTCATCAAAGTAAAAAATTACAATTTCCCAAAAAGAGGGTAGCCAGTATTAAAATAAAACATGCCGAGGATTCTGAGGACACAACTGAAAAATGGAGAATGGGCCCAGACAATGCTACACAGCGCAGCAGAAGTGACCAAAGCTCGCAAGATCCTGATGAATCTTCTGGAGACAGTGGACACGAATGTAGGAGAGTAGGGTCTGCTATCCTATGGTCACCCCAAATTTTTGCTTTTTGCTTCACTGGTTTATGACTTAATGTGGCTGTGGGCCTGCTAATCAGACCCCCAGCCTGCTGTTCTCTCTCTAAATTGATGCCAATGCACACTGGGTGCATTACGAATTGGAACTGGTTCACCTTATTGGCCCCTGTAACAGTGTACTCCAGGTACCCAGGGCATAGGTGTTTCCAAGGCCTAACAGGGGCTGCAGCATGTATTATGCCACCCCTGGCATGGCCTCCATATTTGACACAACTGGCTGATCACTCAGCTGGGGTAAGTCGGTGTAATCACCCCTTACTTAGGTATAGTATGTCTATATCTAACTTAAAATGGACACATATGTTCCTATCAGCCACTCCTATGGAAGGCCTCATCAATCGTGGAGGCAGAGTGCTTGGAAATATGTGAGATGGTGCTCTAGCATGAGCTGAGCCTGTCTGCAGCTTTCAGAACCACGTCCTTTAGCTGTTCCATGATACTGCCATACCATATACTCTTAAGTGCATAATGAACCTCGCGGTTAAATGCTATCTTTGGTTTGGCTTTATCAAAACATGTCGAGTAAGGTGTCATACGAATTGGAATACTACCCCCTCGCCAGTTCTGGCGATGAGGGTAGCATTCCACCCTTCTAGAGGGACACGACATGTACATAACCTGAAACCCGGGTAAAGTTAAACATGAGCCTCAGCATCACAAAATGGATGCTGCCACCACAGACACAAGTCTGACCTCCTGCTCCTGGGAGTCCTTCCAGCGAGGGAGGCTTGGACAAAGGGTTTCCTGCCTTGGGAGGTGCTAGCACCACCCCAGACAGGATTTTGTGTATTGGGTAGGACAGGGCTGAATAGAATGAGACATGCCTGGGGCACACAAGGTGTCCCTGTGCATAAGCCAGTCCAATCTGGGGCTGGGGCTTCCCAGCCCCAGTCTTGGCGCGGAGATGGACAAAGGAAAGGGGGTGTAGCCACCCCCTTCCTGGTCCCACCCAGAGGAGGGACCTAGCAGGTAATCCGGCCCCTACATTTGGAATAAGAGTAGGAGCTGTGTCTCAAGACTTCAGATCATCCTGAACTCGACTTGAAACTAAGAAGAAAACTGGACTTCGACATTCTGCTGCACAGAAGACTGAAGAGAATCTCCCTTGTGGCCAAGGAGTGACCATCCTGTGAATACAGGCACCAACCAGCAACTCGACGTCTGCTTTGCTGCCGCCTCCCGCTGGAGCCTGAGCCCAGACCCTAACAAGACCTAGATTCCCAGACATCTCACAGCCTTATCCACAGTCCCTGAAAAGAAGAGACCCTTGGAGGCACCGAGAGACGTGGGACCGGCCATCTTGAAAGACACCCGGGAAGCTGACTGCACAGCACCCCAGGCACCCTCGATGGTGTGCTTTGGGGTTTGAGAAGCCCTACCACCGAGCAGCATTTGCACCAAAGATCAGCCCCCCAGCATCTCCACAATCTGCATGGGGCCCTTTTGCACTTTGCCACTCAACGCGTCATACCGGTCACTAGCCCGTTGGCTGGTGGCCATCTTGGTGACGAAATCTACAATCTACACTGCTGGTCTGGTTGCCCCAGACTGGCCCTCGCTCCTGTAAAAAGGAGCAGCCCCTCTGACCTTGCTGGTCCGAGAAATAAGCTTTCTTCACTTCCTGCGTGGCTGGCATTAGCCAAGGCCTGTTTGCTCCAATCAAGTTGCTGACACAGCCATCAGCTAGAGCCTTCGTTGGAAAGCTCGTGACCGACTCCTGGACGTCCTCGACCTCTTCATGTCCACGTGGCTGCGGAGACAAGCTGCACCTCATCACCTGTTTGCACCTGACATTGCCTGTTTCCATCCTGGTTCCACGGTAGTCACTGGCTAGTGACTTTGAACATTGTCCCCTCTGCTTTCAGGTCTTCACATCTTCAGATCCATCCTTGGATCCACCGGAACTCTCCTCAACGACCCGCCTGCAGCATCTTCATCTCTAGGCACCATCGACCTGCGTGACGAAACCCGACACTACTTGGCACCTGTGCACCCGCTTCCTGTGGGTGAGGTAACTTAGCAACGCCGGTGTTCCTACACTGGTACACACCTCTAGTGCCTAGATCTAAAGTTTTGTCCTTCTAGGTCAGTCGGAAGGTTCCTAAAACAGTAACTTTATAACTTTTACGCACCATTGATATTGCATTGGTGCATGCGTGTGCTTTAAGCGCTGCACCCGAGTCCCGCGGGCCTTTCCCGACTTCTTCACTGTTAGTCCCGAACAGCTCCAGCGATTCCCCAGGCCCTAGGCCTATTTCCTTTCCAATTGGTGGTTCTTATACCACTATTTTAGTATATGGTTTAAGTGGCCCCTAGGGCTCATCCATATTGTGCAACTTTTGTATATTTAAACTGTGTTTTGTTTTAACGCATTTGCTTCTGTGCTCATAAAGCGTATAGGGATATTTGTAGTAAATAAATATATATATATATTTTCAATATATATCTGTGTGGTGTCCTTTCATTTGGTATTCAAGGGGATTGTGTATGGTAAAACAGCTTGCTTCACGTGCCTTTACAGAGTTTAGCCTAAGACTGCTTTGTCCACGCTACTAGGATAGCTGGTCTATAAGGTTGACTTACAACCAATCATCATAAGGGTTGCTTGGCATGGTACAAGGTGATCACTAGAACTAGTGAGCATCATATACCAGGCCAACTTCTCACAACGAATGAATACATTCAAGTGGAAACTGCAGACACCAGAGTTAGCATACCCCATAAATTATATGAAATAACATTACTTATAGAGGGGACAAAACTAGGAAAATAAAGGGTCTCTTTTGGGATAACCTTTCAAAAGGCTATGATATCCTTCTAGCAGAAAAAGACTGGCCACCAGAGTTTGTCAGGGAGTGCCCACATGGCGAAGAAATGATTCTGCCTGCCTTCTCAAACCAAATTCCAATTCATAGAAAATAAATACACATTTGCTAGAAAATGGGCAGTAGCCCAAGCCCCTGCATTATATAAAAATCATGTAGGATGGGATGAGGATTCTCCTCACCATAAAATTCAGTTAAAAAATCAACCTACTGCACAAAGGCAGTATCCTATTAAGCAAGAAGCTAAAAAACAAGTCAGGGAGATCCTAGATCAACTTGAATATCAGGGGGTGATTGAAACATGTACATCACAAATGAACAATCCTTTGTTTCCTGTCTCCAAGCTAGACGATACATATCATCTAGTTTTGGACTACAGACACTTAAACTCTTGTTGCAAAACCTTTGCAGTACAAAACTCACACAGTGCAGCACTAATGAATAACATTGTGCGCAAAAAATATAAAACGACATTAGATATCTCAAATGGTTTCTTCTGTCAAAACATTGCACCTGAAAGTAGGTATTTGACCGCTTTCTCAACAATGGGGGCACATTAACAATTCTGTCGACTCCCACAGGGATTCAAGAATAGCCCAGGATTATTTTCAGCAAGGGTAAATAAGTTACTACAAATGTATGATGATGAGGCATTATCTTATGTCGATGACATCTATCTTACAGACGACAACCTGGAGACACACTTGAAAAGAGTGAACACCATCATACTTGGGTTCGCATTTGAAGGGTATAAATTCAACTTTAAAAAGTCACAAATTGCCCAACTAACTGTCCTGTCTTTAGGATATGAATTATCAAGTGAAGGCAAAAGCCTAGCAGACAACTTCTTAGAGACGTGTGCAGTACTCCAAGCTTCAAAAACGCTGAAGAACTTACAATCAATTCTAGGTTTCCTGAATTTCGGAAGAACATACATTCTAAATTATGCAGAGAGGGTTAAACCTCTCTATGAATTAATGAAACATGATTTCAAACCAATCAATTGGACTCAGAAACATACAGAAATTTTACGAACATTACAAACAGACATGTTAACTAAAACAAAACTTCAAACTCGTGCAAACGAATGCAACCTTGTAATCCGAGTCATCCCAGGAAGATGCGGATTCACATACCTGACCTCTAATGAGGGAGAAACGGTACCAATAGCTTATAAATCACACGTGTACACACAAGCTGAAATGAAATTCAGTTCTACTGAAAAAATTCTGACTGCAGTTCAAACTGCTGTTGCAAAAGAAAGAGCCGTAGCCCAAGGCAAGAGCATATCTGTGTTAACAGCATTATCAGCCCTTGAGGCAGTAACAAGACCAAGCATTCCGAATGCTATGGCATTAGATCCAAAATTGATACAATGGGAAAATTACCTTGCTGCAACAGATGTGAAACACGTATTTGATCCCGAAATGAAAAGACTCAGGGCCAGATGTAGGTAACACATTTTTACCGACTCCAAAATACCGATTTTTACTGAATCGGTATTTCAGAAAAGTGAAACGAGATGGAGGTCAAAATCCGGTAAAAAATACCGATTCGGTAAAAATCGGTAACCCCTTCACGGTATTCACCGAATCGGTATTTTCCGATACGGCAAATACCGAATCGGTAACTCACATGCAATCCTATGGGCCCGGAGGCCCATAGGAATGCATTGAAACTACCGACTCGGTATTTACCGAATCGGTAAATACCGAGTCGGTAAATACCGAGTCGGGGATACAAAATATCAGGCAGTTGAAGTATCAACCAATCACGTGTCTCCATCCCGCCCCTCAGCCAACCAACAGAGCAATAGACCAATCCTGTGCATCAACCCCACCCCACAACCAGGAAGTGGCCACACCCATGCAGGTGCAGTGTAACTGATTCTGAATCGGTGCAGTGTAACTGATCACACAGGAGAGCGGACACACAGAGACAGGCAGTTGTGAAGCAGATCCCTGCAGGAGAAACAAATGGAGCCCCAAGACTCTCAGAGGGAAGGAGCAGAGAGGAAGAGGAAGATGAAGTTTAGCACTGGAGAACTGCAGGTGCTGGTGGAGGAGGTAGTCAAGCACTACCCAAGAATCTTTGGAAAGCAGTCCCTGCAGGTACCAGAGGCTGTCAAGGGGAGCACCTGGCTGGGGATCCAGACTAAAATCAATGACCAACAGGGAAGTGGACGACCTAAAAAAGCGATGGTACGATCTAAGGATCATCACTAAGAAGAAACTGGCTGCAAGAAGCAAGGAGTCCAATTTAACAGGTGGAGGGAAGAACAAGGTACCTCCACTCACAGACCTGGAAGAGCTAGTGGAGTCCACACTGGAGCCAGACTGAGTCCTGGGGATTGGTGATGCAGACAGCTCAGCCCGAGCTGCAGCTAAGAAAGGTAAGGGACATGTCCATCATCCCACAACCCCTGCCTGTGTACCTCCCCCAATGTGGCTATGTATTTAGGAAATCCAGTTCTGACTTTAGTACTCACCTGCAATGCATTATGGGAGTGGTAGTCATAAGAATACCCATATGAGCAGTCAACATGAAATGTCGTCAGGCATGCCACACAATACAATCAGACACATGGGAGGAGCAGAAAATAGTGATGTGAAAATGTAATTTAATATTGATGTACACGGTGAAAGCACCACTAAGATACTGTCCATGTCTGTCCACAGGAGAGACATCACGCAAGTCACAGCAGGTGAGGGAGAAGACACATCCCCAAAGGGATAGCAGTGAGCAAGAAGGCAGGGATGCTGGGCCCAGCAGTGCAAGACCTACAGCACCATGCACACAATCAGTAGACATACCAGAGGCAGACGACACCATGCAACTGGAAGCATCTCCTGTGCTCATTGGCTCACCACTACCTGCGTCAGAAAAATCACACACACCAGCAGACTCCGAAGTGTCTGAAATCCTCAGGCCTGTTAGGCATGAGGGTCCCCCGCATAGGATCCTACAAACATCCTCGGATGAGGAAGGGGAATGTGAGGAGTCAATGCAGTCTATGGCAGGGAATGCACCAGGTCCCACATCCACTCCTGTCAGGCCATGTGAAGGAACAAGACGTCGTAGGGTCCGGGAGTCAGGCGGCAGTGGCCGTGATGAGAGTGTGTTCCAAGGCCTCGAGACCACAATGGTGAAGGTTCAGCGCCTGCAGGCAAAAGGGATAAGTGCAGTACACAGGCAGATGCGAATTCTGAACACCAACTTCACAGACATGAACAAGGGAATAGCATCAATGGCAGACAGCATGAAGGACATGGCAGAGGGAGTCAGGGACATGTCTCAGTGTGTGATGACACTCTGTGAGGAACTTCGTGAGGACCGTGCACAAAGGCGCAGGGAGATCCATCGTACGCAGCAGCAGACAGGCGGCATGCGGCAACTTGCAAATGCAACTTCACTGATGTGTCGCCGGTCAGTTGCAATGCAGGAGGGGCTGGTGCACTGCTGTACTGACCTCACACGGGGGATGGGGAGAGTCACTACAGCGATGGAAGTGTTGCTGACAAACCAGTCAGCCACCACAGGAGCAGAAGGTCTTGGGGACACAGATACCACTAGTAGCAGGGGCAGCACCCCTGTCCCTGAAGTAAGGAGGAGTAGCAGACGCCAGAGTGCCGGCGCTGGCACAGCAGACTTTGAACCCAGCCAAGCTCATGCATCACGCGGGGCTGTTCATGGGCGCAAGCAGTGAGTCTAGCATGTTCAGTTGGACATGTGAGGGTGAGGTAACCCCTGTACACACAGTAGTGCCAGGCACACTAGTATGTGACATTTGTGGCTCATGTCTTTTCTACGTAGTGCTAAATAAACTACGTGCATTGACGTACAACACGTGCTTTGTCTCGATACTTACTCAGAAGTAGTTGTGTGTGATTTCTGTCCGTCTCTGTCTTCCATCTGTGGGTGTTGGTACTCCGACTGTGCTGGCTGCTGGCAGTGCCTGCTCATCGTCATGGTCTACATACTCCTCCAATTCCACCTCTGTGCCCCTCTTAGTTGCGAGGTTGTGCAACATTGCACAGGTTGCAATTCTCTTACAGCACGTTTCAGGTGTGTACTGCTGTGCCCCCACACTTTTGTGGAGGCAGCGGAACCGGCTCTTCAGGAGGCCAAAGGTGCGCTCAATGATGTTCCGTGTGGATTTATGTGCCACATTGTAACATCTCTGGCTGGGGGTTGTGGGGTTGAGGTAGGGTGTCAGGACGAAGGAACGGAGTGCATATGCACTATCCCCTAAAGTGGAAGACAAAATATACATTACTCAGATGCACACATTGACATACGTCTGCTTCATCTATCAAGGGAGTGTCACCCATTTCTTTACCTAGCAGGTATCCTTCCCCGAATTCACCCGCTGTCAGGCGGGTATAGATCCCACTGTTTTGGAAGATATATGAATCGTGGGTACTTCCTGGGTATCTGGCCACTATATCGGTGATGATGAACTTGGCATCACAGATTGCTTGTACATTAATTGTGTGTGTTGACTTCCTGTTCCTGTATATGTGCTCTGTGGCAGCTGGGGGGCAAATGAGGATGTGGGTCCCATCAATGCAGCCAATCACGTGTGGGAAGTTTGCCATGAGGTAAAAGTCAGTCTTGGTCCTGAGCAAGTCTGCATCAGTGTCTGGGAAGTGGATGTAGTGATCCATTCTTTGCATCATGGCATCCAGGAAATTTCAGAAAAAACGCGACAGGCAGCTCTGGGACACCCCACCTACCGCTGCCACTATACTCTGGTAGCTCCCAGATGCTAGGAGGTGTATGCTACAGAGCACCTGGACATGGGGTGGGATGGCATGGGCCCTTGGTCTTGGGTGGTCCAGGAGTGGATGCAGGTCCCTGATCAGCTCCATGATGGTTTCAGGGTGCAGTCTGTATCTCTGCAGTATCTCTGGCTCTGTCAATTGGAGGAGTGTAATCCTTTGCCTATATACCTGTTGCTCCCTTCTCCATTCCCTCTCACCTGCTGCCTGTAGCCTTAGCTGTCTTGCTATGACGTAAAAAGCCGCCATTCTGCTTCCAGTGTTGCATTTTGGGGCCCTTTTTTATAGGCTGCACCTGATTACCACCTGCTTGCAATCCATGTTAAATACCGACTCGTAATTACCGAATTTCGGAGCAAATCGGTAATTTAAGGCTCATCTACATCTCGATGGCGTGGTATTTTCCATTTCGTAATTTCCGAATCGGTAATTTTACCGAGTCGGAACTTTTACCGACTCAGTATTTGTTCCGAATCGGTAATTTTACCGATTCGGAACTCTTACCGACTCGGTATTTGTTCCGAATCGGTAATTTTACCGAATCGGAAATATTGACGTTTCGGTATCTTTACCGAGCCGGTAATCTACCGATTCGGTATTTTTTCCGGTTTTAGGCGACCTACATCTCATTTTCCAAATACCAGTCGGTAACGGCCGAAAACACCGATTTTCGGCCGTTACCGACCGGTATTAGGCTACCTACATCTGGCCCTAGAAGATCTAGAACACGAAAGTGAATGTCCTCTGTCAATCGAAATTCTGCCTCTCGAACAGTACACCTGTGTAATCTACACGGACAGATTTGCACAACACTACGTTGTGAAAAAACAAGTTTACAATGCAGCATGCGCGATTGTTATAGCTCGCTGGCACTTAGGTAAATTCAGACCGATGGTCACCAAAGCTGAATCAATCAGAAACTGTACAGCTCAGCGAGCTGAAAAAAGCTCTTTAAAGATGGCGCTTGAAAATGCCGATCGCGAATTCCCCACACTAAGGGGTCGATCAGGATGGCGGACGGAAGAGCCACCGCGGCCCTGGAGTAGGCGGAAAAAGCCTTTTCCGTGTCCGCCTGCCGCGGATACTCCGTCCGCCATATCAGGATAGGAAAACGTGTCAAATTTCCGTCCGCGACGGAAAAACACGCTCCGCCGGCCAACTACACACGACCACGCGGCGGACGGAACACATCCGGACGCTCCGTCGTACGCACTGACGTCGAAGACCGTCCCCCAAATCAAGATGGCGGAAAACACACATAAAACCGCTGCGGAAAAACAACCTGTCTTAACACGGCGGAATCCCCACAGCGAACATAGGTGACACAGCCGAGATACCCACCGCAAGCTGACCACCACCATGGACCCGGCGCTACACGCTTTCCCGATGCTCTTCGCGATCCACCACGTCCTAGTCATGGCCTACTATGGACGACGACGCAGGTAAGGTACAAACCATTGGCTGTCTGGAGGGGAATACCAGCAAGGGACGTGACGTAGGGAGGGGGAGTGTCATGTTACCGAAACCACTGATGAGAAGCATATACGAATACACATTTGCAGTACGCAAGCAGGAATGACAACGACAGACCACGAGACTTGATAGACTACCTTTATTGTCAAAAAATAGGGGTCAAATCACAGTGTATGCGTGAACATGGGCAAAGTGGGCACCAGAGCAGGTACAACATAGCAGGTAACGAGAGGGCAGCATGCAGTATCAGAGCATCAACAGGGCATTGTGCAGTACAGAGCAGGTACATCACAGCAGGTAACGAGAGGGCAGCATGCAGTATCAGAGCATCAACAGGGCATTGTGCAGTACAGAGCAGGTACATCACAGCAGGTAACGAGAGGGCAGCATGCAGTATCAGAGCATCAACAGGGCATTGTGCAGTACAGAGCAGGTACATCACAGCAGGTATCGAGAGGGCAGCATGCAGTATCAGAGCATCAACAGGGCATTGTGCAGTACAGAGCAGGTACATCAGAGGCAGCACGTGAGAGGGCCAAAGTGCATCAACAGTCCATTGCACAGAACAGGCCCATCAGAGGCAGCACGTGAGAGGGGCAGTATGCAGTATCAGAGCATCAACAGGGCATTGTGCAGTACAGAGCAGGTACATCACAGCAGGTAACGAGAGGGCAGCATGCAGTATCAGAGCATCAACAGGGCATTGTGCAGTACAGAGCAGGTACATCAGAGGCAGCACAACTACGTGTCCCTACCAACCCGTCACAGGGACCACAAGAGTGCCACGCAGTTCTCAATGGACACACCATGTGAATTAACATTTGAGTGAAGTGTACAGCACCTCACATCACAGATTCTGGGGGACTGCGTGAACTACCTGCCTCGGACACACTGGCAGCACCAGCAACAGGAGTGTGAGACACAGCCACAGCCCGAGTGACACACACATGGGCCACGGACCCAGACACACTGGCAGCACCAGCAACAGGAGTGTGAGACACAGCCACAGCCCGAGTGACACACACATGGGCCACGGACTCCAAATGTGCATCGCCCATACACTCAGCTGGAGGATATGGTAGACGAGGAGGTGATTCAGAAATTCAGGCTGGATCGACGTCGGTTGCTGGAGCTTGTGGCTCAATTGTCTCCTCATCTGCAGCCACGTAGAACGTATCCTGGCTCGTTTACACCCACTGCAAAGGTCATGGCGGTACTACATTTCTTCGCTACTGGCACATTTCAGTATACAGTTGGAGGTGCCGGGGGTATGTCACAGGCAATGTTCAGCACGGTTCTTCGGGATGTGTTAACAGCTATGATGCTGTACAAGGATGAGTACATACATTTCCCACGTCCGGAAGAGTTGCCAGCTGTCAAAGCTGGTTTCTATGCACTGGGCCACATACCTCACGTAGTGGGCTCAATTGATGGCACGCACATCGCGCTCATTCCACCACGGGCACGCGAACAAGTGTTCAGGAATCGCAAACACTTTCATTCGCTGAACGTGCAGGTGGTGTGCCTGGCGAGCAACATCATCTCCCATGTGTGTGCAAGATTTCCTGGATCCGCACATGACGCCCACATCATGCGAACCAGCAATGTCCCACGACTCATGGCAAATCTGCCACCCGGTCAAGCGTGGCTTGTTGGTGAGTGTGCAGTGGGGACTCTTGTGATCTCTGTGTTGCATGGGGTACCCACCATATCTTGTTCTGATGTTTGTCTCTGTCATCCCCCTACATAGGCGACTCGGCTTACCCAAACCGGCCCTGGCTCCTCAGTCCCCTACGTAATCCGAGGACGGCGGGTGAAATGCGGTACAATGAGGCACATGGAAGGACACGGAGAGTCATCGAACGTACCTTTGGACTGCTGAAGTCTAGGTTTCGGTGCCTCGATAAGACCGGAGGGGCCCTGCCTTACTCACCAGGAAAAGTATGCAAGATCGTGATTGCCTGCTGCATGCTCCACAACCTGGCAGTACGCAATGACATTGAACTGCTGTTGGACCCTGAAGACGAAGGAGTTCCTCGGCCTCCCATCCCACCCATGTCGACTGATGAGGATAGTGGTGAGGAGGAAGGTGTGGACCAGAGGCGCCAGCTCATTGATCGCTACTTCCCTTGAATGTGAGTATCTACCTCTAGTGGCGGTTGACAATGCCTCATGTATGTTTTCTGGTGTTGTGTGGATATGGGGTTATTCAGCTGGGTGTGGTTTGTGATGGTTGCACATGTGTGTCTTCATGTCTTTGGACATAGGAGTGTCCATGATGTGTGTGCTCCCATCCCATGCTTGTGTGATGGTTGTCGTTTGTGTAATGTTGCTGTGCATTGTGTTGTGATGTGTGTGAATCTCTTTACTGACGTGTGTTTGCTGTCTCTGGTTTTCTCTAGGTCACTCCCGCAGCGCCATGATCATGTGCGACTATGATCCCTGTACCTGTTTACGTCTGTATCTGATGGCAATCATGTGAATAAACATGGAGGCAAAACATCATTGTGTGAGTAAATGCAATTTATTGACAGGTTGTGCTTTTGTGCTGGTGAATATTTACAAGTAAGTGGGGGGGAGGGAGTTGGAGTTGAAGGTAATGGCAGATGAAATGTCCGTGCTGACACCACATTGGGGGGTGTCAGGCTAGTCCAGCAGACCAGTGGCAATGATTGTCTATGTGGGACAGGATGGTTTGCAGGGTGAATGTCTGGCACAGGCAGTGGCATTGTCAAGGTCGTCCCCTCTTGGAGCGTGTGCCTGGCGCTCCAACACTGCTCTCAGCAACTTCCTGCCTCGGCCGCCCCCTCCGTCTCGGAGGTGGTACAGAGGCAGCTGGGAGGGCAGGTTGGTGATGGGCCACATCCGTCGCCAGGGGCTCAGGTGGTGGTGGCGGCGGTGGAGGCGGAGGCGGAGGTGACGGGGGAGGCGGAGGTGACGGTGGCGGTGGCGCTGACACACATGGTGGAGGGGGGGGGGGTTGTTCCGGGCAACCCATTCCCTCCACATCGTTGCCTGCTGGCCCATGATCACCAACATCTGGCCAAGGATGCCAGAGATCTCGCGCAGGCTGTTGGTGTTGTCCACTGAGTCCTGGTGAACACGATCAGCGTTTGCCTGGGACCGGTCGTATGAGGCCTGGCACCTGGCAAGAGCTTGTAGGGACTGTGCCACTGGCTCGGGTAGCTGTCCCTCCTCTGACCGGCGGTGTGTGGGTCGCCTGATTGGCAGTTGTCCCGTTGCCTGTGTTTGTGGCCCACTCACCCTGCTTGTGTGTGGGGCCGTTGGACCAGCGTTGCGCGCTGGGTCATGCTGGGTGGCACCGGCAGGAGTCGTGGTGCTGGTGGTAGTGGTGGTACTGGTGGTACTGGTGGTACTGGTGGTACTGGTGGTGGTGGGGACTGTGCAGATCACAGAGACGGGTGCCGCGGGAGTCACACATGCGACGTTGGTCGGTCCCGGGAGTCCCTGTGAGCCAGATGGCCCTGGCTGCGTGCTTGGTCCCGCTCCATCCTCCGCCCCGGAGCTGCCTGTGTCGTCGTCGGCAGAGAGTCCTGTAGGTGTGGGAGGCGAGGCTGGCGGCCGGGTACTGCTTTCCCCAGTCAGTTGACGATCACCTGAGGGACAAGATCGAGCAGGTCAGTAATGTGGACAGTACATGGTTACATTGATTTGTAGACATTTCTGTTTCCTGTCGCACACACCCCACCCTCCACCACCACCACCACCCTCCCCGTGCACATGGGGGCCTGTTGGGAGTTGTAGTTTGGGCCTCTCACACACCCCACCCTCCACCACCGCCACCACCACCACCACCCTCCCCGTGCACATGGGGGCCTGTTGGGAGTTGTAGTTTGGGCCTCTCACACACCCCACCCTCCACCACCGCCACCACCACCACCACCACCCTCCCCGTGCACATGGGGGCCTGTTGGGAGTTGTAGTTTGGGCCTCTCACACACCCCACCCTCCACCACCGCCACCACCACCACCACCACCCTCCCCGTGCACATGGGGGCCTGTTGGGAGTTGTAGTTTGGGCCTCTCACACACCCCACCCTCCACCACCGCCACCACCACCACCACCCTCCCCGTGCACATGGGGGCCTGTTGGGAGTTGTAGTTTGGGCCTCTCACACACCCCACCCTCCACCACTGCCACCACCACCACCACCCTCCCCGTGCACATGGGGGCCTGTTGGGAGTTGTAGTTTGGGCCTCTCACACACCCCACCCCCCACCACCGCCACCACCACCACCACCCTCCCCGTGCACATGGGGGCCTGTTGGGAGTTGTAGTTTGGGCCTCTCACACACCCCACCCTCCACCACCACCTCCACCACCACCACCCTCCCCGTGAACATGGGGGCCTGTTGGGAGCCATGGACATGTTAGTGTGTTGGTGTCCGACGTGCATGGGTTGGGGCGTGGGGGATGTTTATTCTCAGTTGTGTGAGCCTGACCATGTCGTGCTGATCGTGGTGCTTGGTTTGTACTCACCAGTCTCTTCTCCTTCGTCAAGGCCGTCTAGGCTCTCTGGGTGTAGTATCACCAGCACCTTCTCCTCCCAATCGGTGTAGGGTATGGGCTCCGGGGGTGTGCCACCGCCAGTAAGATTGGCTCTGGCGTGGTTTTTCGCTCGGATGCCCTTGACCCTGGTCTTAAGGTCATGCCACCGCCTCTGAATGTCGTGCTTGGTCCTCGGCACAGTCCCCGACGCATTCACCCGAGTGACGATCCTGTCCCACATGTGGTTCTTTTGCGCCACGGTCGTCTGCTGGACTTGGGCCCCGAAGATGTTGGGCTCCACACGGATAATTTCATCTACCATTACCCGCAACTCTGTCTCCGTGAATTTGGTTTTTTTTTTGGGTGCCATGGTGTGTGGTGCTCAGTGTGTGAGTTGAGTGAGTTGGGAGGTGCAGGTGTGTGGTGTGTGATGTGTAGGATTTGTGTGGTGGGTGTTTGTGTGGTAGGGTGGTGGGTGGGTGTCTTCTATGTGATTTTATGTGAGTTAGCAGTGTCTCGAATGGCCCTCTTGCTGGCAGCAATGCTGTGGTGCAAGGGATTGTGGTTGTGTGGGGTGTCTTTTTATAGTCGTGTCTCAATGGTTGTTGGCAGTCAGGTGGTAGGTGGGCGTGTTGACTTGTGTGCATTATTGGATAATTGGGACGTGTCATGGTGGCTTGTGCTGGGGGGGGGGCCTTGTCAATGTTCGTATGTTTGCTTAGGACTTGCGGTGCACTTTCATACATTTGTTAGGCGCTAGGGATGTTGTGCGTGTTGGCCTTCCGCCCTGATGCTGTGGTTCTCGTTGCATTGTTTCCGCCGCGGACGTGGATGGCTGTGAGTTCCGTTGTACGGGCGGATTTATCCTAATTGCGGCCACGGAGTATTCTCAGGGATGGCGGTACATGTTTTATTTTCCGCGGTCATTTCCGTCCGCGGCAGTGGTTGTTCATTGGACTCCGTCCGCCGCGGACGGACTTGGTTGTGTTCCGTCCACCGCGGACGGTGTTGGTTGTGTTCCGTCCGCCGCGGTCGGAGTTTCGTGACATGAATATCCTAATCCCAACCGCGGTTTCTCCGCGGCGCAGCCGGGAGTAAAATTTCCCCCACCATGGCGGACAGTACCCATTTCCGTCCGCCATCCTAATCGGCCCCTAATTGTGTGCGATTCGCATTCCTGCGTCCAGTCTTACAATAATGACATGCAGACCTGGATCAAAAATGGTTAGAAAGATGAGACAGGTGCCACAATAAAGCATAAAAAACTTTGGGAACAAGTAGTTCTTTTGCAGAAAGAACTACAAAAGACTCACGTGATACATACACTGAGTCATCAACGTGATGGTGTTCACGTTGCAGGGAATTCATTGGCTAACAGAGCCACAGCGGCAGCTGTCAAACCAGCTTCCGTAGCCACAAAAAAACATTCTAAAAAACAGATAGACGGTGAAACGCTACTAGCAGTAAAAGCCTCAATGGAAGGCAACTATGCGGCGTTACCTCTAAATGATCCACTCGGAAATACATACATAATTGATGCAAACTCCGTACCGTTTGCTCGAATCCCTGGAGTGGGGGATAGAGTAATTCCAAACACGAACCGGAGAGCTTACTTGATTCAAGAAGCACACACGGGACTGGGTCTGAGGCTCCAAGAGATTTTGAAATCTCTACTAGAATTACTATCACAATACTGGTGGCCGGGGATGAACGTGCAAATTTATAACTTAGCAATGAATTGTCAGGACAGCAACAGAGATCGCAGTTGTGAACCGGACCAGACACCAGCTCGGACACCTCTATTAGAAAACATTAGGCTATCTATATGCAAAAATTCAGATGGAAAAAGGCGATCCCATAAATATTAAGACGCGATTCATTTAGATGAGACCCCAGCGCTCGGCTGACGCCAGAACTGTTATAAAAGATTTGCGAGTCTTTATCGGCACATACGCAATTGGCATGCTACATTCTGACCAGGGTCCTGCATTTAGCTCTCGAGCTTACAAGGAGGCCATGGCCAGCATGGGCATTGCATTGCGGTACTCTAGTCCATTCCATCCCGAGGGAAATGCGGTAGTGGAGAGAAAAAACCGTGAAATAAAGCAATCTATAACAGCAAGGGTATTAGGTTCGGGTGACGGGTGGGTCAGACATCTAACAAGTGTCTAACGTAGTCTTAATAATCTGCCAAGAAATTCTCTAGGAGGTATCACTCCATACAAACTTTTGTTTGGTACAAGAATGATCATTCATGACCTTTATCGTCACACTTCAGTGGTGGAACAAAAAACATTTGATATCAAAGAACGTTTGGCTGTTTTACAGGACTTAAATGAAACAAGAAGAAGTCTAAGTAACACAAAGCTAAAGCCAACGGCCACTGAAGAAAAAACACCTGTCCCAGCAAGACCTGTCTGGATTCCAAAGATTGGGGATCTGGTCAGAGAAAAGATTGCAGTGAAGAAGGAATTTGGGCCTTCTTACAGAAATGCAGTACCTGTCTTAGCTATCAGCGGAACAAGATCAATAGTACTACCGCCCTTTGCTGGTAAAAAGGAGAACAGAGTTGTATCAATCGACCTGGTAAAACCACAATCATGTGGCCAATAATAAGTAGTTGGCCCAGTGGACTCCCAAGAAATAGCAGCAGACCAAACCTTGCTACAATCCAAGAGGTTCAAACTGAGAGACTAATCACTTTTGATAAACCTACAGTGAATAAAAAAGGACTATGCAACAAAGCCATGGAACTTGTGCCTCTTGAAACCCAAATTGTAACAGTTCGTCAAGAAACACCAGTCTACAATGATGTAGCCTCTGAACATACATATCCAAAGATAAATGAAAATCCGGAAGCAATTCCAACAATTGACAGAACTGCATCTGGCTACTTCAGCAATTTCGATGACTTTTCTGATGATCCAAGTATACATGAAGAAACGCCAGCAACAAAAAACTTTTAAACAAAAAATGACTTAACTCTTTCATCAACTCAAAGAAACATATCTGATTTTACCATGGATTGAATTATGGATTGTGTTAGGTGAACTTTTCTTCCTACTCTGGCTCATTTTGGTTTTAAGCTCGGGAAAATTCATTGATGGAAAATATAGTACAATGGACACAGCAAGTCAGAACATCAACTTGGTCCTAAAGCCTCACAGATCATCTCACATTGAAAAAAGAGAACTTTCATCAGTAAACATCACAGCCATTCCTATACCTGGTGGTGTAGCATGGGACGCTACTGATTACGAAATCTATGGCCCGATCGAACTCTTGAAATATCTACACCAGTTCAAGGTTTCATTAAGTGACTTTGTATCACCTAGTACTTTCCCTGATGATTGGGACTTTAAAAATATTAATAATATGATGTCAGATGTAGAAATGTCAGCAACATTCACAGAACATGACTATTTGCAGGGTTCATTGAACTATGAAGAAATGTACTGTTTTAACCACTATGGTCATCACTATTTACATAAATCTGCTAATCCTAGAAATGTTTTTACTTATAATCAATGGGAACATTGTCCAACACCGCCAAAAGGCAGTTCGAAAACATTTTATGAGAAATTTCCATACTTTTCAGGGTTTAGCAACAATGATCCAGAAACGTTTTATTTCACAATGTCAAATAAGACAGGAATGAAAAACATGTTGACAAATACTAAATTGATTTATTCTGAAAAATGTTATGAAAAAATGTCTACATTCGGTTTTGAATTTTGGAAAAACAACATTGAAACAAAAAACATTTGGGGTACAAAAGATTGGCAGGTACAAGGTCTAGAATCATTATTTAGAGCCTGCATGATCCCAGAACAGATAATGTTCCTGAATGACACCATTCAACAAACAACCTGACTTGGCTTAGCCAAGATAAAAGACTTAAACAAACCGTCTATTCCAAAACCCATATCTGATAGTAATAGCACTACAGTTGTGGAGATAGACGTATCTCTTATTTTACACCAAAACAGAACAAATCCTGATTGGAAAAAATGGTTGATCTGGCCCACCGACACTAATAACTGTCAAGATAGATTCCTGAACAAAACACAGGGGTTCAAACAGACCAGGCCAGACCCAAGATATTCCCAGAGACGACATCCAGGGATAGTTACAACATACAGTGCAGGAAAGCTATGCCTCAAATGGCTGCAGAGATCCACACTGCAGGAAATTAAGCAACACTTAACTTTACTTAAAGAAGGTGCTGACTTGCGAGATTTCATATTGGGATCTCGCAAACAGCGTCAAAAACGTTTCATATACGCAGGTATATATGCGAATACGAGAAATTGATCGTATTAATTTGGAAAAATCACTGTCTGTAGTGGACAATGGGTTAACGACTCTGTCCTCCAGAATGTATTCACTGGACAGCATTGTATCATCTGCTATTGATGTAATAGGTACAAAAGGGGGTGGTGATTGATGGAGCATCTGAACCAATCAAACACTCACATCCAGTCAAAAGATCTGGGTTTGATCCATCACCGTTCTTTAGCCCACTCTGCCACCCCAGTTCAGACATGGCTATATGCAAATCAGTCTGACCCTGTGACTCATGGGAACAGTCCAGCCCGAACTGCCAAGCCATGCCTTCCCTGGACCGGAAACAAGATTCCGAGGACCAACTTCTGGCATTACAGCCGTCTAAAGCCCGGCTTGCTTGAATCCAGTGGCAAAGTGAGCCACGTCTGAGCATACCCTGCCACATTATTATCGACAAATTGGCCAGTACATTTCGTAGAAATGTTAGGTCAAATCTTAAACATGTCTGATACCAGTGGCATCGCACATGTATTTAAGACAATTTTTTCAGGACTACCTTTGAAGCAGTCCTTCCCGAATTTTGTGCACTCTGTGTTCGGCGGCCTGCCTCTTCTTTTGGGACTCGTAGCAGGAATTTTATTTTAGTTCCTTCTGCTCCAATATGGCAAGTCAAGTCACAGACAAAACCCAGGCAACAATGGAAGAAACAATCTTAGCGATGAGATACCGAGAAAGGATTACTAAGGTCCTCGGCTTGGCGAAGCTAAGAGATCTGAATACTACCTGGTTTCTTTCATTCAGACCATTCTGGCAAGATTGCATCTTAACTGTGCTTCGATGCCTGCTATGCGGAGAAGAATGCGTGTTGGACGTCTGTCCTACACTACCATCAGCAGTACCTATGGATATCGATACTTTGCTTGGTTCGGTAACGGCTCATGCAACGTGTTGTCCCCAGCGGCTACCTATTCTGATGTCGGCATTCGTTGAGACTTCACCACTACGATTAGGTGGCAGTGAAGTACGAGATGAAAGCAGCACACAGGTACAACCTTCAGTGAGCATTGCTGATCGATGATGGCAATGATTCTCACATATGCACTATTTCAGCTTTTTCGAACTTAGTCGAACTTTCACCTACTATTGTAGACCAATTTTTCGCCAGCCTGTCTGATTTGATGTTCTCTCCTAACAACGAGAATAACTTTTAAAACAACGAGCACACAGCGTTCCCTGAACTCTGAATTCGGCCTTCAGTTTTTGATAAACAACACTACATGAAAACATTTGGAACTATTTCTTTTCCCCTGAAAGCGAAATTATTTTTCCATTTCCAAAATATTTACCTTTTTTTTGGCACATGGTACTCTGCTTTAAAGTAGAACTATTCTTAGAGAACAAGATTTCTATTTTGAAACTCTAGAGACAATATTTTGATTCAGCCTCTAGCACTTGTACAGTATTGTATGTATAAATATGTGATGAAATGGTCTCCACCCTCTCTTCTGTATTAAGAGCCATTTCATAAATGTAATTATCGCAATTCATTCAGCCAATATTAATGTATGCATTATCCGAATGATACCACTGCTTGAGAAACGTACAGTATTAATACTCATTTTTCGTGTATATACCTTATACCATTTCAAATGCATTGTGTGTTTTTTGGGGTGGGTTGGAAAACACATGCATCACTATATGTTTAGTATTGCTTAGTATTTTAGTAATGATTGACATAATACGTGGAGTGGGTGTTGTAAACGTATCTAGGACCCTAATTAAATATTCCCGATTCATGCCCTTATGTGGTTATAACAAATAATATCCTTATAAAGGTATAAGAATCTCATCCATATTTAGTCATAGCCAATGCAGTCCAAATACGGCAAGGCTACTCCCATAGACTCCTAGAAAGTACAACGCGTTCTTTAAACAAACCAAGCCTCCAGCAACCCGGGAATTCCCCCTGCTTTTGTTTTGATTTGTGCAAGAACTCCTGGAGTCCTGAAAGAACTGTCAGTTCTTAGTGACGTCTTATGTCCAACCTTACATCAAACTCGGCACCTTTCAGGTATAAATATAGCAGCATTTGCCTTAAGCAAACACACAGTGGTTTGGAGCAGAGCGGCTATCTACTTGCCCGAAGCCCAGCTGATGCGAGTGCTGAAGGAAGCCGACCCTCCCATTGACGCACTGAGAGAGGCGCTGTCTTTTCTCGTGCCGAAAAATCCAGCTCCAGTGTTTCCAGTCACCCTTGCGAGTTGCTGGGAGATCGAGTCCTGAGAAAGAGATACAAGACCTCCTTCATTCTATAACCAAGGTACGGAGCTCATTAGATCCTCAGAGAATTCATGATTCAGATTCTTACTATCTTAACTCACTTACTCCTTCCCATGTATTAGGCTTAGGTCAGGTACACCGGGGTAGGCGTATTTTAGAAACACCAGTTGAGCAAGTTAAGTCAACTTTTATCATTGTATGCATTTTATCCGTTTTAAGTATCATATGGCTCAGAAACCATATAAATGCTTTTACAGTATTATTTCATAATACTACTTTTACTGTACGCACTTTACTTTATGACAAGTATTGCAATTGTGGCAATTCACTTCTCCTGCACGAGAAAGAGGACTGCTCAATAAATAACAACTTTTATTGAAACCCCCCTTCTCTCTATTTCTCTGCACTCTGGTGAAACTAAGCATGCACGATTGACTGAGTGAAATAGCTGTCTATTTTTTTCACACGACTCTGGAGATATACTCCTTATTCTGGAGGGAGCAAAGTTGTCATGTTAATGCGGTTGTCAGAAGCTAATCCCTTCTTGTCTATTCAGGAAAGTTAACTCCTTCCTGTTTACTCAAGAAAGTTTCTAGTGGCCTCTGAGCTAGCTGGCATTCATAATTAAGTCTAACATATTCAATAGAGACCTAGTAGACCTCAGTCCTACGTCTAAGCTATTGTTTATGTTATTCCAATGCGCAGAGCCTATTGGGAATATAGGAACTACACTACAGAGAGGGTGGCAATTGGGGAGGACATTGGAGGCAAAGATTTTGGACTAGTTTCTTTGGACATTGGGATGCTTTATTTATTTGTTTGTGGAGAGGGGCGTGTCTGTTGTGGTTTGAGAGGGTGGGTTTTATTTGAAAAAATAAATAACTAAGTAGTTTGTTTTTACATATGACTTCAATCTGTCTTTTGTCTTTGCACTGCGTTTAGTGGTGCCTTTTTTATTGACAAAAAGCTGCCCTCTGAATAAGCCACATACTGTATATCTACTTTTCCTACTAGACTAGCTGATTCTGAAGTCCCTTGCCATATTATTAGTTGCTAGGTTACTTACTTTAATTAGACCCAAACAATACCCCGCTACCAAAGTGCAGACTAGGTCTGTCTAATTGCTTAAGGATATTACCTTTTGTCATTTTTGCAGCACCCAGCTACTTATCAAAGGATATACCAGTTATACCATTTTCCTACTAGCTTTTGCAACTATATTGTTCACTAGTGGGTATGCCTATTGCCACTATATTCCTACATATAAAAATCTTAACTTTCAGTTGAACTAACAAAACTAGTTCATTTCACCTCTTAGGTCTCTTACCTGAATAGATGAAGTGATGGATGTTACCCCGTTCAATCTTCCAAAACCTTACTGCAGGGTTTCCAGGGTACCTTATTAATGGAGGTGGTAGTAGTAGCTAGATAGCACACTAACAGGGACAAAATCACACGCCACATCCCACTAGCACCTAGGTGATCTCTAACTGTAGGATTATTCAGAAGGATTATTCATCAAAGACAACTACATTGAAAGAAAACACAGAGCCGGTTAATATACCATAGCTTATCAATGACTGAGACCAGACTACCACCATGACACAAAGATCTGTTATTATTAGAAATATTAGCAATAGTAACTTCGGAATAATGGGGAGCTAGTATTTGTTTAATTTATTAAACTTACAAAATTCTTGTTTCAGGATGAGTGGACTCTGAACAGGAGAAGGCTAATTGTGTAAGCAGTACAATACTTGATTGATGATGCTGACAAAATATGTAAAATAGGTATCCCTTTTATGTGTGGGTGGGTAAGTGTGGCTGGTGTTGGCTATTGCTCCGGAAAGAGTAGATCCTGCAATGAGTTTCTATAGCTTTCACCATATCTGCCCCACCAAGTGTGTGATTCATTTATAGTGTGACTTCATAAGTCACACCTCAACATATCACACAGCTGGGGGAAGAGGGTTCGGGGTTACATTACCAAATGGAACCAGATATTTGGGGAATGGTGTGGCAAACATAAGTACTGGACAACAACAATATTATTCATCAGGTCGATGAGCACGACATTATCATCATCATTAATCCTGTTGTAGAAGTAAATGCATTGCAAACAGTCATTGAGCTCCAGAGACCCAATATATTATGTACCTAAATGTGCTGTCATCTAGGTTTGAAAAATGCAAATTATGGAGGTGTGAAACCACACAGTTCTAAAATTGTTGATTGTTAAATAAACATTCTACTGTATATGAATGCCAAATTAGGCTTTGCGTTTGCATTCTTCTCAGAAAGTCTGTGTTGAGTGCATGGCTGATCCTGTCAGGTAAGGTAAGCAATAGTGTAATGGCACTTTTGCCTTTAATGCAGAAGAAGAGAAGCCCTGTGGGTTTTAAAGCAGAATAAATATTATGGAGTAAAGGAGAAGGACAGAAGGTAATCTTCATGAGAAGACAAAGAGTTTGAGCAAGAGCATAGGTTGCTGCAAGCATTCAGATGCCTTGTGTTGTTAACTGAGAAGAGAGAACAATTTTATAACCAAGCCCAAACAAGAAGTTGCATGTACCTGCATGATCAATCTCACAACTGTCATAACATTTAGCTGAGAGTGTTTATCATGTGATATACGGCACCCCACAAATTAAACAGGGCATGAGGCAGGGTTGCCCATGAGCGCCAGTGCTATTTGCGCTCTATATCGATCCATTATTGCGCAAGTTGGAGCAAATAAGAGAATACCTCCTATAATAGCCCAAGGCATAGAATGTAAAATATTGGCGTACGCGGATGACGTGGCCGTTGTCACACCAAGGCCGGCTGAAGCTATAGAGGAGGTTGAGTTAGAAGCTTTGGCTTTTGGTCGAGTGTCCGTATACACCCTAAATAGACCTACGACACAGATAATTAAGAATAAGTGGGCGGTCTGTAACAATACCTGAGTGGTGCACTCTGGTGTGTATCTTGGGATCAAAGTGAGGTTGACTTGTGGCGTCCCTCAGGGTTCTTCCCTTTCCCCTCTTCTTTTTAATTTATACCTTACCCCTCTTATTTGTCTCTTACGTGGCTACAATGTCACTGCATTTAATTATGCAGATGACTTCCAGCTCGTTTTTAACATTGACTCTTCGGCCCAATCCATTCACAATTTTCAATCTACCCTGTGCTTCATTAGTGACTGGATGGGGGGAAACCACTTGAAGCTCAACCCCGACAAGACCGAGTTGGTCTTGATCGGGGGGGTTTCTAACCCCTGGAGCTCCAATTTGTGGCCCCCATGTCTGGGGCCCCCTGCTCACCCTGTTGACTCTGCTAAAAGCCTTGGAGTCATCATCTGTAAATATCTCTCGATGAAGCCCCATATTAATGCGGTGGTCTCGTCCAGTTTCTTTCACTTGCGTAAGCTCCAGAAGATATCTCGCTTCCTGACGACGGAGGCCCTCACCTTGGCACTACTGGTATATGCTTCAACAATATTAAAAATGGAAAATCGTGACAGGCAGAGTGATTGTTCCATGTATTAGCCATTCTGTTGCAGGTTTTTCTGAAACAGTTAATGGTAATCTTTCCAGTTTCTCAATGCTCAGCACTGTATAGTCTGCTCCTCTGTGTGCCAAAGTAATTTGTTTATCTGTAAGGTTAAATACAGAAAACAATGATGTGGTTTTGATTAGACACCATGGCACATATCCAGAATGAAGATTCTGTAACATCCAGCCTAAAAGCATTATAGAAAGTAATTGTGACTGTCAATGCTGTAGCATGAGCAAGTCCTGTTCGATTATGTGTATGGCAGAGGATACTATGGTGTCCAAAGAATAAATTCTGAATGACAGAGCCGTTAACCCATTGTCAACTACAGAGAGAGCTTTCCTTTAAATTAATATGATCAATTTCACGTATTCGTTCTGCAGTCTCTGCTTGTGTCCCTTTCCAAGCTTCATTATAAATGGCATATATACCAGCGTATATAAAATGTTTATGATGTCATTTCACAGGACCTATTAAGAAGTCCCTTAAATCAACGCAATCTTTAAGTAAAGATAAGTGTTGTTTTACCTCTGTAAGTGTGAAATTTTGTAGCCACTCAATGCACAGTTTCCCTACACTGTATGTTGTTACTATCCCTGGATGTTGTCTCTGGACATATCTTGGATCTGGCTTAGTTAATG
Source organism: Lissotriton helveticus (assembly GCF_964261635.1). Lineage (NCBI taxonomy): Eukaryota > Metazoa > Chordata > Amphibia > Caudata > Salamandridae > Lissotriton > Lissotriton helveticus. The sequence goes on from NC_136063.1 coordinate 90,195,145, forward strand.
TAAGTCCTTGTGTCTTGTTCAAGAATATATCTTGACAGTTATTCGTGTCTGTGGGCCAGATTAACCATTTTTTCCAAGCAGGATCAGTTCTGTTTTTAAGTAAAATTGTTTTTACGTCGATCCCTCCTTCTATAGTGTTTTTACTATCAGGTGTTGGTGTAGGTAAAGACGGTTTGTTTAAATCTTTTATCTTGGCTAGGCCAAGGCAAGATGTCTGTTGCACAGTGTCGTTGAAAAATATTATTTATTCAGGGATAATGCAGGCTTGAAATAAAGCTTCTATTCCCTGCACCTGCCATCCTTTTGTACCCCAGGCAGTTTTTGTTTCTATGTTGTCACTCCAAAAGTCAAAACCTAATGAGGACAGCTGAGCATAAAAAGTCAACATGCTTTTCGTTCCTGTCTTATTAACATTTTTAAAGTAAAATGCTTCCGGATTTGAGACATTAAAACCTGAGAAGTATGGACATTTTTCATAGAATGTCTTTGAGCTACCCTTCAGTGGCGTCGGACAATGTTCCCATTGATTAAAAGTATAAAAATTTCTAAGGTATGCAGATTTGTGCAATTAATGATGACCATAGTCATTATAACAGTACATTTGTTCATAATCTGATGAACCTTCTGGATATTCATGGTTTGTAAATTTTGCAGACATCTCTAAGTCTGACATCATATTATTAACAGTCTCAATGTCCTAATCATCGGAAAATGTGCTGGGTGAAACAAAGTCACTCAAGGAAACCTGGAATTGATGTGGAATCTTCAACAGCTCTGCAGGGCCAAAGATGTCATAATCAATTCTGTCCCATGCTATACCACCAGGTATAGGAACGGCTGTGATGTTCACTGATGTCAAGTCTCTTTGTTCACGATGAGATGATTTGTGTGGCTAGAGGAGTAAGTTGATGTTCTTACTTGCTGTGTCCATTTTACTATATCTTCCATCTATCAGCATTCCCAAAGTTAATACAAGAATTAGCCAAAGTAGGAGATAAATTGTGCCTAGCACAATCCAAAATTCAACCCATTGTGAAGCCAGATAAGTCTTTTCAAGTTGCTGAAAAAGTTCTATTACTTGTTCTTTAAAAGTTATTTTTGCTGGCGTCGTTTCAGGCTCACTGGGATCCTCAGAAAACGTATCAAAGTTAATGAAATAGCCAGATGCAGTTCTGTTAATTGTAGTTATTGCATCAGGATTACTTGAAATCGCTGGAGCTACTGGATCCCTTGTCATATTAGTATAGTCAGATGCTACATCATTGTAGACAGGAGTTTCTTGACAAACTGTTATTTGGGTCTCAAGAGGCACAAGTTCCATTGCTTTATTGCTCAGTCCTTCTTTTCGCACTTCAGATTCCTCAAAGGCGATGAGTCTCTCAGTTTGAACCTCTTGGATAGTAGCAGATTTGATTGTCTGCTACATCTTTGGAGTCCACTAGGCCTACTACTTATTATTGGTTTTACCAGGTCGAAAGACACAAACCTGTTCTCCTTTCTTCCAGCAAGGGGTGGCAGTAACACTGTTCTTGGTCCTTGGATTGCTAGTACAGGTACTGGTTTTCTATAAGAAGGCCCAAATTCCTTCTTATCTGCGAGCTTTTCTCTGGCTAGATCCCCAATCTTTGGAATCCAGACAGGCCTTGCTGGGACGAGTGGTTCCCCTTCAGTGGTCATTGGTTTCTGCTATGTGTTGCTTTGACTTTTCCTTGTTTCATTCAAGTCCTGCAAAACAGCCAAACGGTCTTTGATATCAAAGGGTTTTTGTTCTACCACTGAAGTGTGACGATCAAGGTCCTGGACAAGCATTCTAGCACCAAAAAGGAATTTGTATGGAGTGATTCCACCCAGAGAATTTCTTGGCCGATTATTTAGACTACGTTGCACACCTATTAGATGTTTGACCCACCCGTCACCCGAGCCTAATACCCTAGCTGTTATAGATTGCTTTATGTCCCGTTTTTTTCTATCCACTACAGAATTTCCCTCAGGATGGAATGGACTAGATTACCCCAATGCAACGCCCAGATTGGCCATGGCCTCCTTGTAAGCTTTGGAGCTAAATGCAGGACCCTGGTCAGAATGTAGCATGCCGGCTGCTTATGTGCCGATAAAGACTCGCAAATCTTTTATAACAGTTTGGGCGTCAGCCGAGCGCTGAGGCCACATCTAAATGAATCTTGTCCTAATAGTTATGGGGCTGCATTTGTCCATAGGGACGTCTGTGTGTAGATAGTCTAATGCTGTCTAACAAAGGTGTCTGTACTGGGCTGGCTACACTGTAGTCAGGTATCTGGCGGCGTTCTCTGCTGCTATCTCTGTTGCAGTCATGGCAATTAATTGCAAAATCATAAGTGTGAGTATTCATCCCTGGCCACCAGTATGTCTCTTTTAATTCTAGTATGGATTTAGAGATCCCTTGATGTATCAGACCCTCTCCCAAGTGTGCTTCGTGTATCAAAGCTACTCTACGTCTCCTGTTTGGAATTACTCTATCCCCCACTCCAGGGATTCGAGCAAAAGGAACGGAGTTGGCATGAATCATGTATGAATATTCGAGTGGATAGTTTTAGAGGTATCACTGCACCTCTGCCTTTGCTTGTGGCATGGACAGCTAGCATTATTTCACCGTCTATTTTTGTTTTAGAACGAGCGATTGCAGCTACGGAAGCCGTTTGCACAGCTGCCTTCGCGGCTTCATCAGCCAATGAATTCCCTGCAACGAGAACGCCATCATGCTGATGACTCAGTGTATGGATCACGTGAGTCTTTTGTAGTTCTTTCTCTAATTGAACTACTTGGTCCCAAAGCAACTTATGCTTAATTGTTGTGCCACCTTTCGCCTCTTTGAAACCATTTTGAATCCAATTCTGCAAGTATTCATTGTAAGATTGAACACAGTAATACAAATCGCACACTATGAGTGTGGGGAATTCGCGATCAGCCTTTTCAAGCGCCATCTTGAATGCCTGTAGTTCAGCTCGCTGAGCTGTACAATCTCCTAGAGATTGTGTTTTAGTGACCATATGTCGTAATTTACCATCGCGCCAGCGACCTTTAACAAATATGCACTCAGCACTATAAGCTTGTTTGCCCCCAATTGTGGGCTGGGCTGATCCGTCTGTATAAATTATACATTCAAATTGTTCTAGAGGTAGAATCTCGGTAGGCAGAGGACTTTCTTGTTAATATTGTAGAAATTCTTGTGTTTTCAAATAAGGGTCAAAAACGTATTCAACGTCTGTTGCAGCGAGAGAGTTAACCCATTGTATCCATCTCGGATGTAAAGCCTTTGCATTCGGAATGCTTGCCTTTGTTACTGCCTCTAAAGCAGGTACAGGAGTAACGACCATTATGTGTTTCCCCTGTGCTAGAGATCTCTCTTTTGCTACTGCAGTTTGAACCGCTGTCAGAATTTTTTCTATAGAAGTGAATTTCATTTCAGCTTGTGTGTACAAGTGTGATTTGTAAGCAATTGGTACTTACTCCCCTTCAATGATGGTTAAGTACGTGAATCTGCATCTTCCTGGGATTATTCTGATTACAAGGTTGCATACATTTTAGTATGTCTGTAAATGTGGTGTTGCTAACATGACTGTTTGCACTGAACGCAAAATTTCTGTGTGTATTTTAATCCAATTAGTGGTTTTGAAATCAGGTTTGATTATTTCATAGAGAGGTTTACACATTTCTGAGTAGTTTAGAATGTATGTTCTTCCGAAATTCAGGAAACCTAGAATTGACGGTAAGTTTTTCAGCGTTTTTGGGGGTTGGAGCAGCGCACACATTTCTAAAAAAACTGTCTGCCAGGCTTTTGCCTTCACTTGATAACTCGTATCCTAGAAAAAGGACGTTAAGGTGGGCAATTCTTGATTTCTTAAAGTTGAATTTGTACCCTTCAGAGGCGTATCCAAGTATGGTATTTACTCTGTTCAAGTGCCTGTCCAAGTCATCATTTGTTAGATAGATGTCATCGACATAAGATAATGCCTCATCATCATACGTTTGTAGTAACTCTTTTACTCTAGCTGAAAATAACCCCAGACTATTCTTGAATCGCTGGGGGAGACGACAGAAGTGACGCTGTGTCCCCATGATTGAGAAAGCAGTTGAGGACCTGCTTTCAGGTGCAATGTCTTGACAGAAGAAACCGTTAGAAATATCTAATGTGGTTTTATATTTTCTACGCACAATGCTGTTCATTAGTGCTGCACTGTGTGCATTTTGTACTGCAAAAGTTTTGCAACACGAGTTCAAGGGCCATATGTATCGAGCACTAATGTGTTCGCAAACGCCGAAATTCTGCGAATTTCGTCGTTTGCGAACACATTTTTGCTAAATGGTATGTATCAAAGAAATCTGCGTGCTAAATAAGGAATCGCAACATTTGCGATTCCTTATGTTGCGATTTCATTTAAGGAATCTCAAATTTTGCGATTCCTTAACTGCAATGTAAGAAGCATAACAAAATGCATATTGACCTTAAGGAATCGCAAATAACCACCAACTTCAAGTTGGTGGTAATTTGCAATTTCCTTAAAAAATAAACGTATTTGCATTTTCCAAAGTGCAATGTGAAGCACATACATGCCCTTAGGGCATATATGTGCGCCACATGTGCACCCATGCTTATTACAGGGGTGCAACCGTGTGTCTATTGGACACCCCTGTACCCTTGAAATTGCATTCTCAATTTGCGATTCGCTAATTGTGAATCGCAAATTGAGAATGTCTTCCCATTCATTCCTATGGGAATGAATGGGGAGGTATTCCTTGATTGCAAATCGCAATTTGCGATTCGCAATTAAGGCATATGTAGGATTTGCAACATTTATTTCAAATCCTACATTCATAGTATTTTGCGATTCTCAAATAGCGATTAGCAAAAAATCGCTATTTGAGAATTGCAAAATGACTTCTTGATACATATGGCCCTAAATGTCTGTAGTCCAAAACTAGACGATATGTATTGTCTGGTTCGGACACAGGAAACACAGGATTGTTCATTGACGAGGTACATGTTTCAAATAAGTATGGGCGAAATTTGGTAATTCGCGGTACGCATTTCGTGTGAAAGCGAATTTGCGTTCTGCATAATCTGTGAAATTTTTTTTTTTTTTTGCATGTTCGCCGAGCGCTTTGCATGTTCGCGGGCCGCTTTCAGCGCGCAGACCGCGAAGTTAGCCATGCGGTCGTACATGGGCGCGGCCATCTTGTTTGCGTTGCGTATTTCCGTTTCCGGTCACTAGTTGCATTCTCGCATTGTGCGCGGGGCACGATTACGTGTCTGCATGTGTTTTTGCGTGCTTGCGGGGGAAATATCGCGCAAACTTACCCACGCGGTCCTCAATGGGCACTGCCATCTTTTTTTTCATTCCTTGCTATGGTTCTGGGCATGCTTTTTCAATCCTCCCGTAATCTTTGCAATCCTTTGTTTCTTTGCCTTTTTAAAAATCTTTTTTACCCATTATCTATCCCTCTCTTTTTCTACATCTATATTTTGTGTTTTTTTCTACATTTGGTTACTTTAAAACTGCCTTTTTAACTCTTCTCTTTTATTTACTTTTTCTCTATTCTCTTTCTATTATTTTTCCATTCCTGCCCAGGACCATGGCAAAGGGAGCCGGGAAGAAGGAAGGGAAGGGTCCCGCACCCCTTACCTGGCTTCCTTGCGGTCGATTAAGGGGGGAGCAAGTAGTAGCCAGGGAGATCTTCAGGCAGTGGAGGTGGCCGCACTGATTTTCTACGTCCAGCGCCACCTCCCCAAGACTGTGGCAGCATGGGGCAGGCCTGGTTCAGGGTCTGGCCTCCGGGAGCGTCTCCAGCTGTGGGATAAGGTGTGCCGGGTCATGCGTAGGGAGTCGGGGGTCCGGCGCACCTACCATCAGGCGACGCACTGGTGGGCTGACCTACGTGACCAGTAGCAGGACCTGCTCCACCTGCTAGGAGTGGAGATCCCTGGCCTTGGTGAGTAGCTATTTAATAACTACTTTGTTTTCTTCTGCACTGTGTTATATTGCTAATATATTTTTTTCCCGAAGAGCAAGAATGCTGCCGATTCGATTACATTGCAGGTAAATTAATGTTTAAATAGCTTCTGTGATTGCAGGTGCTCGCCTGCTCAGTGGCGTTGCTCCAATGCTTACTTGTTTGCAACTTTGTGCTCATTTAAGCAGAACTGCGTAATGCTAGAGAGACTAGAGACTCAAGTCTGGTCCTTCCTTTTTACTCCTGCTGCCCCTAAGAAGAGATAGTGGTGGATTGATAGGTTGAGTATATTATGACTTGGTATTTAGTAGTAGGACATTTTTTAAAGGTCTGCAATCCTGATGACGGACTGTGTCTGTCACGTCCCGTGGTGCTGAGTGCTGGCAGTCGTAGTAGAACCTTTTTGTTGTTGGTTTAGTTATTGATTTACATAACTTTCCAAGTAGACGGTCTGCAAATCCATCAATTCTGTACTATCTATCCTAGTTGACCAGATCAGATAGGTCAATCAATACATGGAGTGCAATTGTTGGTAATTTGTTTCCTCGAGATAATTTTAGATTGTGGGCAAAGAAATCAAATATTTCAAAAAAACAATCATCCATGTTTGTGTTTATTTCATGATCATCAGCACCTCCCAGGGGCAAGGAGAAGACCACACCCGAGACTCCGGCGGAACAAGGTGGGCAGGATCGGTCGTCTGCAGGCTCTTCTGCTGGCCCCAGTAAGTTGTTCTGTTCAAGTTGGTGGTAATTTGCAATTTCCTTAAAAAATAAACGTATTTGCATTTTCCAAAGTGCAATGTGAAGCACATACATGCCCTTAGGGCATATATGTGCGCCACATGTGCACCCATGCTTATTTCAGGGGTGCAACCGTGTGTCTATTGGACACCCCTGTACCCTTGAAATTGCATTCTCAATTTGCGATTCGCTAATTGTGAATCGCAAATTGAGAATGTCTTCCCATTCATTCCTATGGGAATGAATGGGGAGGTATTCCTTGATTGCAAATCGCAATTTGCGATTCGCAATTAAGGCATATGTAGGATTTGCAACATTTATTTCAAATCCTACATTCATAGTATTTTGCGATTCTCAAATAGCGATTGGCAAAAAATCGCTATTTGAGAATTGCAAAATGACTTCTTGATACATATGTCCCTAAATGTCTGTAGTCCAAAATTAGACGATATGTATTGTCTGGTTCGGACACAGGAAACACAGGATTGTTCATTGACGAGGTACATGTTTCAAATAAGTATGGGCGAAATTTGGTAATTCGCGGTACGCATTTCGTGTGAAAGCGAATTTGCGTTCTGCATAATCTGTGAATTATTTTTTTTTTTTGCATGTTCGCCGAGCGCTTTGCATGTTCGCGGGCCGCTTTCAGCGCGCCGACCGCGAAGTTAGCCATGCGGTCGTACATGGGCGCGGCCATCTTGTTTGCGTTGCGTATTTCCGTTTCCGGTCACTAGTTGCATTCTCGCATTGTGCGCGGGGCACGATTACGTGTCTGCATGTGTTTTTGCGTGCTTGCGGGGGAAATATCGCGCAAACTTACCCACGCGGTCCTCAATGGGCACTGCCATCTTTTTTTTCATTCCTTGCTATGGTTCTGGGCATGCTTTTTCAATCCTCCCGTAATCTTTGCAATCCTTTGTTTCTTTGCCTTTTTAAAAATCTTTTTTACCCATTATCTATCCCTCTCTTTTTCTACATCTATATTTTGTGTTTTTTTCTACATTTGGTTACTTTAAAACTGCCTTTTTAACTCTTCTCTTTTATTTACTTTTTCTCTATTCTCTTTCTATTATTTTTCCATTCCTGCCCAGGACCATGGCAAAGGGAGCCGGGAAGAAGGAAGGGAAGGGTCCCGCACCCCTTACCTGGCTTCCTTGCGGTCGATTAAGGGGGGAGCAAGTAGTAGCCAGGGAGATCTTCAGGCAGTGGAGGTGGCCGCACTGATTTTCTACGTCCAGCGCCACCTCCCCAAGACTGTGGCAGCATGGGGCAGGCCTGGTTCAGGGTCTGGCCTCCGGGAGCGTCTCCAGCTGTGGGATAAGGTGTGCCGGGTCATGCGTAGGGAGTCGGGGGTCCGGCGCACCTACCATCAGGCGACGCACCGGTGGGCTGACCTACGTGACCAGGAGCAGGACCTGCTCCACCTGCTAGGAGTGGAGATCCCTGGCCTTGGTGAGTAGCTATTTAATAACTACTTTGTTTTCTTCTGCACTGTGTTATATTGCTAATATATTTTTTTCCCGAAGAGCAAGAATGCTGCCGATTCGATTACATTGCAGGTAAATTAATGTTTAAATAGCTTCTGTGATTGCAGGTGCTCGCCTGCTCAGTGGCGTTGCTCCAATGCTTACTTGTTTGCAACTTTGTGCTCATTTAAGCAGAACTGCGTAATGCTAGAGAGACTAGAGACTCAAGTCTGGTCCTTCCTTTTTACTCCTGCTGCCCCTAAGAAGAGATAGTGGTGGATTGATAGGTTGAGTATATTATGACTTGGTATTTAGTAGTAGGACATTTTTTAAAGGTCTGCAATCCTGATGACGGACTGTGTCTGTCACGTCCCGTGGTGCTGAGTGCTGGCAGTCGTAGTAGAACCTTTTTGTTGTTGGTTTAGTTATTGATTTACATAACTTTCCAAGTAGACGGTCTGCAAATCCATCAATTCTGTACTATCTATCCTAGTTGACCAGATCAGATAGGTCAATCAATACATGGAGTGCAATTGTTGGTAATTTGTTTCCTCGAGATAATTTTAGATTGTGGGCAAAGAAATCAAATATTTCAAAAAAACAATCATCCATGTTTGTGTTTATTTCATGATCATCAGCACCTCCCAGGGGCAAGGAGAAGACCACACCCGAGACTCCGGCGGAACAAGGTGGGCAGGATCGGTCGTCTGCAGGCTCTTCTGCTGGCCCCAGTAAGTTGTTCTGTTCAAGTTGGTGGTAATTTGCAATTTCCTTAAAAAATAAACGTATTTGCATTTTCCAAAGTGCAATGTGAAGCACATACATGCCCTTAGGGCATATATGTGCGCCACATGTGCACCCATGCTTATTTCAGGGGTGCAACCGTGTGTCTATTCGACACCCCTGTACCCTTGAAATTGCATTCTCAATTTGCGATTCGCTAATTGTGAATCGCAAATTGAGAATGTCTTCCCATTCATTCCTATGGGAATGAATGGGGAGGTATTCCTTGATTGCAAATCGCAATTTGCGATTCGCAATTAAGGCATATGTAGGATTTGCAACATTTATTTCAAATCCTACATTCATAGTATTTTGCGATTCTCAAATAGCGATTGGCAAAAAATCGCTATTTGAGAATTGCAAAATGACTTCTTGATACATATGGCCCTAAATGTCTGTAGTCCAAAACTAGACGATATGTATTGTCTGGTTCGGACACAGGAAACACAGGATTGTTCATTGACGAGGTACATGTTTCAAATAAGTATGGGCGAAATTTGGTAATTCGCGGTACGCATTTCGTGTGAAAGCGAATTTGCGTTCTGCATAATCTGTGAATTTTTTTTTTTTTTTTTGCATGTTCGCCGAGCGCTTTGCATGTTCGCGGGCCGCTTTCAGCGCGCCGACCGCGAAGTTAGCCATGCGGTCGTACATGGGCGCGGCCATCTTGTTTGCGTTGCGTATTTCCGTTTCCGGTCACTAGTTGCATTCTCGCATTGTGCGCGGGGCACGATTACGTGTCTGCATGTGTTTTTGCGTGCTTGCGGGGGAAATATCGCGCAAACTTACCCACGCGGTCCTCAATGGGCACTGCCATCTTTTTTTTCATTCCTTGCTATGGTTCTGGGCATGCTTTTTCAATCCTCCCGTAATCTTTGCAATCCTTTGTTTCTTTGCCTTTTTAAAAATCTTTTTTACCCATTATCTATCCCTCTCTTTTTCTACATCTATATTTTGTGTTTTTTTCTACATTTGGTTACTTTAAAACTGCCTTTTTAACTCTTCTCTTTTATTTACTTTTTCTCTATTCTCTTTCTATTATTTTTCCATTCCTGCCCAGGACCATGGCAAAGGGAGCCGGGAAGAAGGAAGGGAAGGGTCCCGCACCCCTTACCTGGCTTCCTTGCGGTCGATTAAGGGGGGAGCAAGTAGTAGCCAGGGAGATCTTCAGGCAGTGGAGGTGGCCGCACTGATTTTCTACATCCAGCGCCACCTCCCCAAGACTGTGGCAGCATGGGGCAGGCCTGGTTCAGGGTCTGGCCTCCGGGAGCGTCTCCAGCTGTGGGATAAGGTGTGCCGGGTCATGCGTAGGGAGTCGGGGGTCCGGCGCACCTACCATCAGGCGACGCACCGGTGGGCTGACCTACGTGACCAGGAGCAGGACCTGCTCCACCTGCTAGGAGTGGAGATCCCTGGCCTTGGTGAGTAGCTATTTAATAACTACTTTGTTTTCTTCTGCACTGTGTTATATTGCTAATATATTTTTTTCCCGAAGAGCAAGAATGCTGCCGATTCGATTACATTGCAGGTAAATTAATGTTTAAATAGCTTCTGTGATTGCAGGTGCTCGCCTGCTCAGTGGCGTTGCTCCAATGCTTACTTGTTTGCAACTTTGTGCTCATTTAAGCAGAACTGCGTAATGCTAGAGAGACTAGAGACTCAAGTCTGGTCCTTCCTTTTTACTCCTGCTGCCCCTAAGAAGAGATAGTGGTGGATTGATAGGTTGAGTATATTATGACTTGGTATTTAGTAGTAGGACATTTTTTAAAGGTCTGCAATCCTGATGACGGACTGTGTCTGTCACGTCCCGTGGTGCTGAGTGCTGGCAGTCGTAGTAGAACCTTTTTGTTGTTGGTTTAGTTATTGATTTACATAACTTTCCAAGTAGACGGTCTGCAAATCCATCAATTCTGTACTATCTATCCTAGTTGACCAGATCAGATAGGTCAATCAATACATGGAGTGCAATTGTTGGTAATTTGTTTCCTCGAGATAATTTTAGATTGTGGGCAAAGAAATCAAATATTTCAAAAAAACAATCATCCATGTTTGTGTTTATTTCATGATCATCAGCACCTCCCAGGGGCAAGGAGAAGACCACACCCGAGACTCCGGCGGAACAAGGTGGGCAGGATCGGTCGTCTGCAGGCTCTTCTGCTGGCCCCAGTAAGTTGTTCTGTTCAAGTTGGTGGTAATTTGCAATTTCCTTAAAAAATAAACGTATTTGCATTTTCCAAAGTGCAATGTGAAGCACATACATGCCCTTAGGGCATATATGTGCGCCACATGTGCACCCATGCTTATTTCAGGGGTGCAACCGTGTGTCTATTGGACACCCCTGTACCCTTGAAATTGCATTCTCAATTTGCGATTCGCTAATTGTGAATCGCAAATTGAGAATGTCTTCCCATTCATTCCTATGGGAATGAATGGGGAGGTATTCCTTGATTGCAAATCGCAATTTGCGATTCGCAATTAAGGCATATGTAGGATTTGCAACATTTATTTCAAATCCTACATTCATAGTATTTTGCGATTCTCAAATAGCGATTGGCAAAAAATCGCTATTTGAGAATTGCAAAATGACTTCTTGATACATATGGCCCTAAATGTCTGTAGTCCAAAACTAGACGATATGTATTGTCTGGTTCGGACACAGGAAACACAGGATTGTTCATTGACGAGGTACATGTTTCAAATAAGTATGGGCGAAATTTGGTAATTCGCGGTACGCATTTCGTGTGAAAGCGAATTTGCGTTCTGCATAATCTGTGAATTTTTTTTTTTTTTTTGCATGTTCGCCGAGCGCTTTGCATGTTCGCGGGCCGCTTTCAGCGCGCCGACCGCGAAGTTAGCCATGCGGTCGTACATGGGCGCGGCCATCTTGTTTGCGTTGCGTATTTCCGTTTCCGGTCACTAGTTGCATTCTCGCATTGTGCGCGGGGCACGATTACGTGTCTGCATGTGTTTTTGCGTGCTTGCGGGGGAAATATCGCGCAAACTTACCCACGCGGTCCTCAATGGGCACTGCCATCTTTTTTTTCATTCCTTGCTATGGTTCTGGGCATGCTTTTTCAATCCTCCCGTAATCTTTGCAATCCTTTGTTTCTTTGCCTTTTTAAAAATCTTTTTTACCCATTATCTATCCCTCTCTTTTTCTACATCTATATTTTGTGTTTTTTTCTACATTTGGTTACTTTAAAACTGCCTTTTTAACTCTTCTCTTTTATTTACTTTTTCTCTATTCTCTTTCTATTATTTTTCCATTCCTGCCCAGGACCATGGCAAAGGGAGCCGGGAAGAAGGAAGGGAAGGGTCCCGCACCCCTTACCTGGCTTCCTTGCGGTCGATTAAGGGGGGAGCAAGTAGTAGCCAGGGAGATCTTCAGGCAGTGGAGGTGGCCGCACTGATTTTCTACGTCCAGCGCCACCTCCCCAAGACTGTGGCAGCATGGGGCAGGCCTGGTTCAGGGTCTGGCCTCCGGGAGCGTCTCCAGCTGTGGGATAAGGTGTGCCGGGTCATGCGTAGGGAGTCGGGGGTCCGGCGCACCTACCATCAGGCGACGCACCGGTGGGCTGACCTACGTGACCAGGAGCAGGACCTGCTCCACCTGCTAGGAGTGGAGATCCCTGGCCTTGGTGAGTAGCTATTTAATAACTACTTTGTTTTCTTCTGCACTGTGTTATATTGCTAATATATTTTTTTCCCGAAGAGCAAGAATGCTGCCGATTCGATTACATTGCAGGTAAATTAATGTTTAAATAGCTTCTGTGATTGCAGGTGCTCGCCTGCTCAGTGGCGTTGCTCCAATGCTTACTTGTTTGCAACTTTGTGCTCATTTAAGCAGAACTGCGTAATGCTAGAGAGACTAGAGACTCAAGTCTGGTCCTTCCTTTTTACTCCTGCTGCCCCTAAGAAGAGATAGTGGTGGATTGATAGGTTGAGTATATTATGACTTGGTATTTAGTAGTAGGACATTTTTTAAAGGTCTGCAATCCTGATGACGGACTGTGTCTGTCACGTCCCGTGGTGCTGAGTGCTGGCAGTCGTAGTAGAACCTTTTTGTTGTTGGTTTAGTTATTGATTTACATAACTTTCCAAGTAGACGGTCTGCAAATCCATCAATTCTGTACTATCTATCCTAGTTGACCAGATCAGATAGGTCAATCAATACATGGAGTGCAATTGTTGGTAATTTGTTTCCTCGAGATAATTTTAGATTGTGGGCAAAGAAATCAAATATTTCAAAAAAACAATCATCCATGTTTGTGTTTATTTCATGATCATCAGCACCTCCCAGGGGCAAGGAGAAGACCACACCCGAGACTCCGGCGGAACAAGGTGGGCAGGATCGGTCGTCTGCAGGCTCTTCTGCTGGCCCCAGTAAGTTGTTCTGTTGTTAATATTAATAATTATACTTCCCTAATTTTTACAGCTCCTATTCATTCCAAACTGTTTCCTAATTCTATTTTTTACAAAATAGTCTTTGATCTTCTTGTAGACTGTTTCTACATTCTTATCCTGCCTCTACCATCACTCTCTGTGCTACTACTATTTACTATTTTTATTATAAGCCGGTCTGTGTAGGTAGCTAAGCATGTCCAGTCGGCAAATGGTGTTAAAAAAACTCTGATCCAGCAATAGCTCTAGAGGCACTGAGTGCAGTCCTCTGGGTTGCCCTTGCTGCCTATTCCAGTCTTCTTAATGTTAGTGCTTTGACAATTTCCAACAACAAAATGTCAATGTCCACCAAGAATAAGCTAGTAGTTGGCTTTTTGATTTGATAGTAGCACATACCATACCGCTAGTGTTTCAGGGACTATTCTGCACATACAGAAGTATGGACAAGAGAAATAGGACATTGTTGATGATAGGTGTAGTTCGACTTTCCACATACCTCAGTCAGAACAGAAGTTTAACCCCCAATCCCTTGACCGACTATCTAGTGTGTCTGACCAATGATTATATGACCCAGAAGAACAGAAGAAGACTACCGAGTCCCGACCTATCAGAGTCACGGAAGCATGCTTGCAAAGTGCAGTAGTGCAACTGCAAACCCTTCCGCTCACTCACTCGTGAACAAAAACCACACAGTGTTTTTTAGTTTTCAAGTTTTTTTTTCAAATAAGAAATAAAAAAACTATTTCTTTATTTTTAATAGCGCAGTATTCCCAGTGAGCAGTGGTGATAGATGACGTTAAAGTTTAAACACCCTTCCCTAGTATACTTCAACTTAACACATCTAATTATTAATAGTAACTGTGCGGGACTCGGGAGCCCTCACCTTGTTGGAACTTCAAGTCCTCCTGGTGGTGATGATGAGGAGTAGGTGGTTCTGTCTGTCATTAGAAAAATGCTGCACGTTAAAAAGCAATCATTCCTCAGTTGTGCCAAAAAGTATTGCATGTTATGGCTAACCATATAAGTTAAAACTCTCTCCAAAACCGTGACTTTTTTCAGTCCCAATAATTAAAAATTGTTATTGTATTATCATTTTTTCCTTGATTTCGAGACAAAATAGGGGGTGGTGTATGGGATCTAAAAATATGACATGTTTTTTCTAGGCATAATCACAACATTGGATGCAGCACTTCCCAACACCAGTGCCGGGGCCAGCAGCGCGGAGGGGTCCACTCCAGGGGTGGATGCGGCGGCGCCACAAGTGCCACCAGGAGGAGCTGCTGCGGGGGATGGCTCAGCAGCTGCGGATGGTGGTAAGTTATTATACTCCTTACTTATTGACATTTTAGAGTAGGCTCGCAAAGGGGTGTATGAGGTACTCTACAGTAGACAGTACACTAGTAGAAGTACACTGTACTGTTATGAACAGTTACTAATTTAGAACTACATTTTTGCCAATCATGGAGAAGACAGTAACCCTAGACTTAGCCATAGCATTAGCGGTGGTAGTTCTCGAGTAAGCAATGGCTCCCTCTATTTGACTTCAACTCAGCTGTGAAACTTTTATCGTGAAGCCAAGTCAGATCAGATGAACTTGAGGGATGTGATGAACTAAAAGGGAAAGAAGGGTGTAAGGAAGGAAGAGCGAGTCGTAACATTTATGACTGTAAAGAATGATACATAATTTTGAATGCATGCAGAGGTGGCTGATAGCAAGGAATCAGATGCATGGCTGCTTGAAGCAAAGATGGTTGGAGGAGAAAGTAAAGATGACCTCCTGTGTGGGTGAATCAGAAACAAAGCACCTAAAGTCATCCATCATAAAAGCAAAGATCATGTGATCGGCTGGATACATGATCAGAAATGAATAATCTTCATTTTCCTTTTGTAGTACTGAAGGCCCGGGGGGGCAGTGCGAAATATAAATTACATTGAGCAGTAGCCTTGATGTAACCGAGTATGGCCAGTGCCACACCTATAGAAAAGTAAGAGCTTCCCTATCCCCACCTGCATGTACTGCTTAAAGAAATGCGAGTCTGCCTCATCATGGCTTGTGTCTGTTTTTCTTGGGTGCAAGCTGACTGAGCTGGCATTATGCCGTCTCCCACAAGTTCACGTACAAGTAATTTCTTTCTCAAAACTAGAGAAAAAAGAAGAAGACTGGTGTACTCTCTGACTCTCTGACTATGTAGTGAGTTCATAGTGCTGCTAGTAGAATTCTTGAAATTCCCACTAATGTTACAGGCCTACAAAGACGTCGGAAAGATACATGCCAAAATGTTATACTGTGCATGCAAATTGCTAGTGTTACTGTGAGACAACTTTCTGTTGAATTATTTTATGTTATTGTTAAAGAGTATTGGTTACAGGATTTTTCTTTCTTTCTTCATATAGATGCTCCACAAAAGCTCACCCAAAAGGAGATGGCTGTCCGGGCCAGGGCCCGGCAACTTGAGGCCATTTGTGCGGAATATCGCCGGTTGTGGGCTCGGGAACAGGAGGAGGAGGCGGCAACAGCTGCATCCTCCTCCAGTGCCCCCGGGTCCACCAGCCAGAAGCCTCCAGTACGGCCTCCCGCCGCCGCTGCATAGCTGCAACAACACCAGCAGCTGCCCGAGCCTGGAAGGCACGCCTGCGCCGGCTACAACCCCGAGTGGACTACCTGGAGCGCACGGTGGAGAAGCAGCAGCACCAGCTCCGGGACCTCCGCAAAGAGCTGCGGGACCACCTGTCCACAGGACACCGCCGAAAGTGACTGTGTCCCTTGCCCCTTTTTTAAAGACTGTTGGGGGGGTGGGAATTGGGAGTTGGGGATTAGGGACTTTTTGCGGGATGTTGATGGACAATTGCTGGGGTTAGGTAGGGGGGTGGTTTGGGTCTTTGGACTAGTTTATTTTTGTTAGGGTAAATATATATTTATTTATTTTACATACTTCAACATAGTGTACGCGTTCATATTATTTTTTGGGGTGTTGGGCGGGGGTTACTGCACGTTTGGTTTCCTCAAACTTACCAGCATGAATTATCTAAAACGTCCAAAATTGTACAAAAGTGCCACTAACAGAGTTAGTGAATTCAATTGGCCTACTAGTACTTTACTAGTGCTACTGTCAGTCTCTCCTCTCCTCTGAGTCCTAGCACATTATTCTACCTCCCCAAAATGCTTATCTTACCTGTGATTCGTGTTTGAGAAAACAGCCTGGCACAGTGCTGGCTGCATGGCAAATGGCGATTACGGTTGCCCATTAAATCCATCCAGGACACAAATTCCATTGTTGTGGTGGTAGTAGGAGTGGTACCGGTGGTAGTAGGAGTGGTACCACACTAGCAGTAGCAGCATATGAAAAACAAAAGAAAAAAAGAGACATTGAATGGCCTGAGAGGAGTATTGGAAGGAACAGTATATTTGTAGCCTAAGCAATTCTGAAGATAAGTATGGGAAAAAAATGTACATGGATGATTATGGCTACAACAAGAACAGTGACACAGCAGCGTAACAAGTCTTGACATGTAGGAGGATGATGTTGACGATGGATCCAATCGATGGTGGGCATGAAATTTAGAATTGAATTGAAAATAGTAAAATACTCATTGGTGTTTTTTTAAGCAGAATTACAATATCCTACGATTCATCTAGATGCCTTAAAATTGATTTGAGGGGGTTGCTTGCACCTTATCCTCCCCCAGCAAGTGGGTGGAAATATTGCTGTCATTTAGTCACACCTCAATGAAAACCACACAGCCCGGGGGAAGAGGGTTAGGGTTTGAAAATTGGATGGGAATGGGGTTTTTTGGGAACGTTTTGTGGAGAGAGGAAAAAAAACACAGCATGGACGAACAACAAATGAAGAAAAACAAATCTTTGGACACGAAGATATCCATAAATGTTTCAAGGTACATAAAGGAAGTGCTTGCATGAAGTTGTTTGCTAAATGGATGGTTCAGTTACTGAAAAGTAGTACTAAGTACAACTTACTAAGTAGTACTAAACTATTAGACAGTACAGGGCTGCTGTAATTACGCAATTTCACTCAGAGAGCGAATGACTTAGTAGTACATTACATTAGTTTTAAAAATAGCAAAGAAAGTTATGAAATAGCAGTAGGGATGAATTTGGAGCAGAGAGTCGCACTCATAGAAGTTCACAACAATAAGTTACTTAAAAGATAAGGAGAAGTGAAGAGGAAAGGATACTGTAACTGTATGTTGTTGTTGTCTTTTTCAATTTGGGAAGTTGCTTGCATCCAGCCATTCCTCTTATTTGCGGTACTCCTCCATTTCATCTGACGCTCCGTCGATCAATCTTGGTGACCAGACACACTGTCCACTGCCTGTCTGGCGGATGCGGAATTGCGGATTGATGTTGTTCCCATGGCACAAGGTAAAAACCGAAAGCTAGATATAGGGGACCCCCTCTACAACGAAACTGAGTGAGGGAAAAGAGGGGTATGAAAAAAACACAAAAAACTGAATATTTACCTCAATGACCTACACTTTTAACTACTGGGTTAATTCATATACATTTCAATAGATTCATAAACATTAGGAAGGCAATAGCAACCATACAACTTTTCTCATAACTTTTTGATATTTCATATTCTTTTTTCTTATTTTTTCAAAACATTATCAGACATATATTTTCCAACTGATTTCATTGCTTTTACAGTTGTTCATTGTCACCAATTCATATTGACAAAATTCCTTTATAGTCAAAAACATACAAAATGTATAAATATGATATGTAAAAAAAGTCAATTCCAATGCAATAATCTTGTTTTACAATGTGCCCCTGGAAAAGAATAAATACATATAATCAATTACAATCATACCAATCCACACACTCTATCTACACCCATACATACAAACTCTAACAGTACACAGTTGAGTGATTGTTGACAAGGCAATGCTCCTGCCAATATATGAGTCTCGAAAAACCAGAAGACTCAGCACAAGGTCGACGCGCGTTTCGGTGGACAGAAGTTCTATAAGCCACCTTCCTCAGGACCTATCCAGATATCAAGCACACAATTCCCAGGGTACCTATATAAATATCAAAAAAATCTGCACTATTGCACAATAGAAAACAACATTTGCATTTATATTTCTACAAAAATATATTCTGATACAGCCAGGATGCAAACACTCAGTTACTACAATGGATCACATCACATTTAACCAATGACTGAGTCAAAGAAAAGAAAAAGGGAAAGAAAAGCTGAATACGCTTTAGAGAATAACACTCTGTGTTTCCATAGATACACTATGGGTTTCACCAAGAATTTAAATAGAAAATTTAATGGAGCATAGTCCACACCCTGTATTTTGAAGTAGTACCTACGACCAGAAATATATACTCTTTTGGTGCTGATAGGTCTACCTTCACTTACATAAAATCAAAAGGGACTAAACTCTTGCCCTTTACTGCTAAGATTCCACGATGTATGCCACCATCTACTTGAAGGTCATGGGTTTCTCCCACAGTAGGTTTCTAACGGGTGTCCTAAGAGTAGAGAATATATATATATATAAGTCTATGTCTTTTGTAATAGTGGCAAAGCTAGGCGGAGGAGAGGGTACTCTACCAAATCCTTTTACATCAAAAATATTATTTTAATATTCGTTTTTGGCTGTATCTATTTTTCAGACAGTAACAGACAGTCAACTGTAAAGAACAATATATATTGAGTCTAATTAGTGTTTGTAGTTTTTACTGGTACTTTTTGCTAGATTTTGCTAGTGTTAGTTGGTATAAGACCTATTTAATACCAAATATGTACCCACCTGATATTTTTGCTACGCAGACATAAATCGTTATCCAACTACACCAATTTTGATTTTCTCCACTCACGTCCAAAACGGAATAATAAAATCAATATTCACGTGGCCTGTTTATGCTCTTTAAACTACTTTGGCATCCTAGTTATCTCAAATATGCAACTCTGTATGAGGTCCTGTGATCCAGTAGTTTGGGATACGCTATTATTCTTATCTAGAACAATACCATCATTCTTCGCCTAGCACAGTATATAATTCAGGGATAACCCTTCTTCGGTGTTCTCCTGGCGGTGAGACTCAATATGTACCCCCGGTGGGTGGCTCTGTTGTTATCAATATGTGCCAACAAGTACAATGTTTCTAATCAGTAATCATGAAAAAAATAAATATATATGCTATACTTTACTGACGGGTGACAATATGGCAAAACAGAACAACCGAGTGGATACCACATTTCTCAAAATTGCATTTATAAATGATTCCTCAGTCAATTTTTATTTATTTTTTATTTATTTATTTAATTTATATAGCGCATGATCACCCCGGGGTCTCTAAGCGCTTTGCCTCACTTTATAGAATGATGGCATGTCTAACCTTTTACATACATCTCTAATCGACATAATTCTCTTCAAATTGTCTAACGATTTATTCTCCACATATCTTTACGAAAACTCGTTGACTGATGCATACTCAAGCCTTCATCTACGTGTGTATACTTTATCCCTATCCGTGTTATTGCACCGACAGTCACAACGTGGTCCTCATTCTAATACGGACTATATAGAAATAGGGCTACCATCAAACATAATCTTTGATGTATAGAGGTTAACCCTCTGTTAAAACCAATAGAGCCTAATATCATTATGTTCTATATTACCTTGATAACAAATCAAAGTTAGATGCTACCTTCTTACTTAAAAGAAACTAACGCTAACGCTATCGCCCAGTTGTTACTTACTTTTTACAATTTTATCCTGTCTCCATCATGCCGTCTCTCAATCCGCCAAGGGTCGAATTACGGCGTGTGCAAGAAGGACCTTTAAATACTTTAAACTCCCCGCGCTTTTACCAATAGTTAATCAGAGAACGCGAGAATACAGGCGAGATTGCCCAAACTCAGTGTAGCAATTGATATAAAAAGGGGGACTAACTCCAGACGCCATCTTGGATGTGTCAATATAACTTGCGATAATTTTTGCAAGGTTTTAGGGTAAAAACCGGCCTGCAATTGTTGATGGAAAAACAGGAAGGGATATTAAAAAGCACTGACAAGGAATATAAGGTACGGTGTGTAGTGCAAAAATAACACTTTCAGAGGCGACAGTATTACATACAGGCATAATTTCTAAAGTCCGTACTCTGAGTCTACTTTTCAAGGATAGTAATTGCACACAACAGGCCAGGGCCATGCAGACGGTCAAGGCAGGCACCACTGAGTGAACCACCCTGATGATGTAGCATACCTCTCTGACACAGGCAGACAAAGCATATCTAATTGTATGCAGCAAGCCACATAGCCACAATTTTACATGAACTGCTGTCTGGTCCTCTGGCATACACTACACTGGCTCGACCACTCCCATACCACGACTAGACAGACATGTAGGTCTGCTGTGGTTGTTGTTGACTTGTTTACCTGTTGTTGTTTGCCACTCACGAAACGGCCATATTTGTTCCGTAAACCATCAATGATGATGATCCATCCATCCCAGTGAGTGACTATGTAAAGAATAAAGATAATATGTAACTTTAATCATCAACACTCATCATCATGGTATGTTATTGGCAAACTCAATGTTGTCTACACACTGAGTCCAAGGTCATTTTCCATATTGAAAAATGTAACGTAGTGGCTGGCCCCTGCAGTAGAAGTACAATTTGTATTAAACAAAGTAACAGAGTACACTTGAGTTACATTTAGGGGTCGATTCCGATCCGGTAAAATAATCCGGCGTACGAATCGTATCCGGAGCCGTTTCCGTACGACTCGTACAGACGCCGTACGACCGGACGATTCCGATGCCGATCGGCCGACCCGTACGCGATTCGTACGGTACACGTCGATTCGTACGGAAAAGCGCACGATCACCTACACACCGTATGGTGTGTACCCCCCATGATCGCAGGGGTACGCGGCGTACCCCTGTGGTCATGCGGGGTACGTGCCGTACACCCAGCGTACATGGGGTACGTGCCGTACACCCACTGTACATGGGGTACGGTGCGTACCCCATGTACGCTGGGTGTACGGCACGTACCCCGCATGACCAGAGGGGTACGCCGCGTACCCCTGCGATCATGGGGGGTACGTGCCGTACCCGGGGGGCGTTCAGTACCTGTTTCGGCGCGAACTCTGCGTTTACGACTGTTTTTGGCTCCCGTAGGAAAAGGGTCCTACGGCGCGTACCCGACATGAATCCTACTTGCTGGGTCGTAAAAACGTGCCGCGATGTCGCGTACAGCGGGTTCCGAGTGAGATTCGTATGGAGATTTGAGTCGTACGGAGTCCTGTACGACTCGTACGGAGTTCGGCACCTAGTACGGATCGTACTTCATCGTACGTACGGGACGTCTACGGATACGATTCGTACGGGGAAAAAACTCTCCGTACGACCATTCGGAGCACATTTTACCGGATCGGAATCGACACCTTAGTGTGTAAAAGATTAAATAATAATAACAGAACACATTGATAGGATTCACTTCATGCACAACAAACAACAATTGCTTTCATCAGAGCCAGACAGCCAGTGTTGTCCACCACTGCATGCCATCTCATCATTCATTACCTGTTCCACTTGTCATCATGTTATTCTTAAGTGAAGGGCCACAGGGCAGCCTCTTGTCAATTTCAGAATGTGCAGTCAGCATAGTGAGTCATTCCAGTCCCACTTCTTTTGAACAGACTGAAGCGACAGTTTCTAGATTCTGCTTAATCCGGCCATCTGCCTTGAGGGAAATGGATAGGGGGGGTCTGGAGGAGGAGGATAGAGGAGCATGACTGAGTTGTGAACTTCAGTAATGCAGACAGCGGCACCTTCAATATGGAAAATAAGATGAAGACAGTGCTGCTGATGGATTTGTTGTGATTAAAGTTTTGTTGTGATAAAAGTTGCAAATCAAAGAAAGACACACAGAAATAAAAGTAAAAAAGGACGCAAGAAAACAAAACATAAGTTTTTCAAGCCTCGTTGTCAGGGAAGTAGAGCTCGTCCTCAAACTCTGTGAATTGAACATGGAGTAGGTCAGCTAACAGAGAAGAGCTTCCGTCACCTAAGTCGGTGTCCTCTTCTTCCTGGCTGGATTCACATATTTTGTAATCTGGTGGTTTGAAGTGCTGATTCATCTTGATCATTGTTAACCTCTCCAACTTTTTGGTCGAGAGGCGGGACCTTTTTGAAGTGACAATGGCACCAGCAGCCCTGAAAACCCGTTCCGAAGACACACTTGCGAGTGGGCAAGACAAATAATTTATAGCCAGCCTGCTGAGCAGTGGCCAGTGAGGCCTTTTCCCATATCAATACAGCAATGGGTCACGATCAATTTAGACCTCTGTTGGGTCATCCAGACAGACCTGCATCATCCACTCAAGGGCCTCCCTGGGTGGTGCTCCACTTTGCATACCATGTGTTTCCTTTGCATCAACACTGGAGCTAGCAAACCCTTGCCGATTTATCCAATCCGCTTCCGACAATATTATGGCTGGGCCTGGTCAGGTGATGATGACAAGGATACTGATGCTGCTGTCGGTAACGGCTGTGAGGGAAAGTGATTTACTTCGGCCACAGAAGTGGACCTTGATGCAGGATGGGACGCTGCTTCAGTAGTATTTGTGGTGTTTCCTTCAATTTCCTGCCGCTCTTTTTTGAACTGAGTGGCTGACACAGCTAGCCAATGTATGTACTTTGAAACATCTTCTTCATGAAAAGAAATGAATACTTTGCTGGTCACTGCCTTTTTGTACCGTGGATCCAGAATAGTCGCACAAATGTAATGTTGTTCAGAATGTATTTTTTTAAGCCTTTCATTGACAAGTAGGCGGCTTAATAAGCTCTCCGCCAACCGATATGCGTCTAATTTGTGAACATCAGCTCCGAACGTTAAAGACACCGCCTTCAGTTGTTGCTCTAGCATGAACAACAATGTAATAGCTTTGACCAAACTACAGTCCTCCCTGCTGACCTCACTGGTGAAGACCTCAAAAGGACGAAGTATGTCTGTCAGGCTTTTAACTAGGTCCCATTCCTCCGGCTCGAGCCTCATGTCTTTCATAGGAGCAGACCATATGTTAATGCTATTGACATACTCATTGATTACCTTGTACTGCTCAAACAGACGTTCAAGCATGTAGAAGGTTGAGTTCCAACGTGTTGCCACCTCCTGGATAAGTCCTTGACTGGCACTCCACAGCTTCGTTGAATGATCCTCATCTCCTTCTGGGCCTTAAAAGAATGGCTGAAATGTGTGCAGATTCTTCGGCAGGTGGTCAGTAACATACTGACTGTGTTTTCTCTTTTCAAGAAATCTTGAACAACAATGTTAATGTAGTGTGCCAAACAAGGCACTCTGAAGTAGCCACAATCATGCTTGGCCTTAACTATATTACTGCCATTATCCGTGGAAACATAACCAATCATGCGACTTCTTAGCACCAGCCATTTAGAGACCTTACTCATAAACGTATCCAAAATGTTTAATGCAGTATGAGATTCCTCCATGGCAAACATGGCTACTATTGCATGTTTCCGACTCGCTTTAAAAATTGTGGCATGGTCAACATCTTTTCTCTAACCCCTGCAAATGAGACCCAGTGTGCAGTGATGCACATGTAATCCACGGCTTGGGAACTGCTCCACATGTCTGTTGTCAGGTGGATAGTGTGAACAGCACTCTTCTGCAAAGCTAACCCAATCACTTCCAGCACATCTTCATGTAGTGCTGGAACCGCAACTCTGGCAAAATAGGACCGGCTAGGAGCCTTCCATTTAGGGCAGACTGTTGCCACAAATTCTAGAAAACCAACCCCTTCCACGAAAGAAAAATGGAGAAGGTCCAGGGATAGCATTTTAGCCAGCTTTGCGTTATACAGATGTGCCGTTGGGTGGTTGCGTTCAAATGGCGCCTCCGACCAAAACATCCTTTTCATGGTGGTCTGGACCGTTTTCATATGTTATGATGATGATCCAGACTTCTTCAACCCAGTTAGGCTCATTGATGTACTTTTTCGCATTGGTGTCTCTACCAGACTCTTAGTGTGCCTCATACATATTGCTGTGGTAGAGGGTGTGGGCGCTACCACTGCAATGCTGCTGCCAGGGGTACTGGGTGTACCATAAAAAATGCCTGTCGCTTCTTCACTTCCCCCTGCACGATCAGCCCCTCGTCATCATCAGATGCAATATGAATGGATACATTTGCATTTGTTGTACTTGTGGATTTCCGGATCTTCCTCATGTGCGCCTCCCAAATGATAGTGTGGTGTTTTTGGAGATGACCTCTCTGGCCTCCGGTACCATAGTTGGTACCAAGCTTACCCCGACTAAATACAGTTTTACAAATCGAACAAACAACCATGTTTTCTGCCTTTTTGCTAACACTAAAAAGTCCCAAACTGGAGACTGGAGATGTCTGCTGGTGGTAGAGGTGCTACTTTCAATGTCAGATGAAGTGGAGGATGGGCTTGGCTGAATTTGACTATGTTGTGCACTTACAGCACCACTTCTTGAGGTAATGGAGGTCGAGCTTGATGGAGGTCCCTGCCGGCTCTTCTGATGAGAAAATATGGAAGCTGTAGGTCGTGTTGGTGTAGTAGTTAACTGCATTGGTGGTGGTACCAGCGCCACGCCGCCCACATCACGCTCAGCATGCGCACCACTCACGAAAACTGCAAAAGTGTAAAAATAAAAAAAGCACGACAGCAAAAGTGAAAGCAGGGATGCGCGTGCACAACTCGCGAAGACAGCAGTGCTACCCACAGGCTTTTGTTGTACACGTCACATCACACGCGCGCTTGTGCGCGTGATAGTAAGCCGGTCGCCGGGAAAGTAGCACTTTTCAAAGCAGCTACTAAATGTCTCTGCCAGCCCAGTGCATGCGCTGGATCAGGCCGAGACCTAAAAACGGTATTCCTCTGATAACCAGGTCCTAACTATATCTACCTAGTGACGAACATCAGTAGGTAATATATGTGTGTTTATATATATATATATATATATATATATATATTCACTGAAAAAAGAGATGTCATCAGTGATGTCATCAGTGATGTCACTGACCATGTCATGAATGATGTAATATGTGACATGATCAGCAGTGGATTGCGGGTGCGCGATATATAGTTAGTGCAACTAACTATATATGCGAATTTCAATGGTTTTGTGTGAGTAAAATAAGGTTTTGTAAATGCTAATTCCTAACTATATATGGTCTATAACATATGGTTTTTTCAGTGAATTTTCAAGGTTTTGTAAATGCTAATTCCTAACTATATATGGTCTATAACCTATGGTTTTTTCAGTGAATTTCAATGTTTTTTTAATAGCAAATATCAAAAGCTGTAAAACGTATTCTTCTTTTAAAGGAAAAATATATTTTATATGTATTTAATAAAACATTTTTATGTATATACATTTTTTGAGGGAACAAATGTATCAACTATCATGCTGAAGAAGAGTGTAGGGAAAAAAAACAAAGAGGAGGACTAAGAGGAAAGAACAAGCAGTTCAAAAATACAATTGCTTTAAAGCATGAGGTGCTTTTCCACACATTTACATTTAAATAACCCATATTAGAACATACAAAATATCTACAGAGGAGACGGTGTACATTGAATTTTAGACTCTTCATTGGTACCTACATGTTGGTACTTACATCACCCACACAACACAACAACCGGGACGCTGTCACAGATATATATATTTTTTTGAACGTTAATTTCTCAAAATCCACTGGAGCACATATCTTGAGACCTAGCAAAGGCACATCGGGCAAACAGTCTCCACAATTTTGCCAAGTTTAATAGAAATCCATTCAGCCGTTCAAGCTAAAAGTGAGTCCAACCGCCCTATGGAAAACTCAATGTTAAAAACACGTTTTGGGACCCCCCTTTTTTCTCGGCCCCCGCTTGACGAAACCCCCCCAAACTTTCAGGGGACGCTCAAAAACAAAATTTGCCATTTTCCTGAAAATTTCAGCCAATTCCGTCCATCAACGCCAAACTTATTCAACATAGAAATTTCAGAAATCCCTATTCAAAAAAATCCTAACTATATATACCTACTGGCGACCGCCAGTAGGTAATATATATATATATATATATATATATATATATATATATATATATATATATATATATATATATATATATAACATTTCTATGGCAAAATGAAACCCCTCATTTTGTTCCTTTTCAAATTAAATGTATTAAGTGTTACCACTTTATTCCAATCAAGATGACTTCAGGTGTGCCATACTTTTGTCATAAGTAAGACTGTTAGCGTTCTAGTTGTTCTTTAGAACACTCTGGGACATTCTGTCATTGGGCTACAGTTGGGCTACATCTGGCTGATAATTGGGCTACATTTGTTTTTTTTGTCTCTGGTGGCCATCTTTGGGCTACATTGGGCTACATTGGGCTACATTGGGCTACATTGGGCTACATTTGGGCTCTAACATATATATAGCCCAATGTAGTCCAATATATATTTTTCAAAGTTAATTTTCGTAAAAACCACTGGAGCATATATCTTGAGACATAGCAAAGGCACATCGGGCTACCAGTCCCTACAATTTTGCCAAGTTTTGTGGAAATCCATTCAGCCGTTCGAGCTAAAAGTGAATCCAACCGCCCTATGGAAAACTCAATGTTAAAAACACGTTTTGGGACCCCCCTTTTTTCTCGGCCCCCGCTTGACGAAATCCCCCCAAACTTTCAGGGGACGCTCAGAAACAGAATGTGCCATTTTCCTAAACATTTCAGCCAATTCCGTCCATCAACGCCAAAGTTATTCAACATAGAATTTTCAGAAATCCCTATTCAAAAAAATCCTAACTATATATACCTACTGGCGACTGCCAGTAGGTAATATATATATATATATATATATATATATATATATCTGCAAATACCTCGCAGCAACGCTCCTTACAAAGAGACTCGAGGCAAGGACCAACTTTTTCTCAGCATTCTTTTATTCAGCCATTAGGTAGTGTGTCATGACGCGTTTCGGCCGTCCCAGCGGCCTTGGTCACATGGCGATACAGATTGCTTTTTGCCCATTTAAAGTGATAACGTGCAGTCACATGTCAGAAATGATGGACATAGAAAAAATACTATATGTATAAATACATTTGCCTGTACTTTCTCATGGTGCCAATACAGAAGTGAAATAACTGTATAAATACATAAATAAGTCACATTTTGCATAATGTATCAAAAGATTAAAAAATATACATATACAACTTCAATTCGTTGTGCGAAGAGTACTGTCAGTTTAACAAGAAATAAGTATAACTGCATAAATGCATATAACTCTTCAAGATGGTGATGAGAAAAAATATACCATGTAGTCCATCAAATCTATTAGCAAGTATAGTGCGAAAAATAGTGCTCACCCGTGTGTATTAAATTATAATACAGAATTATATTGTTGATCACTGCTATTTAATCATAGTAGTGAAAAAAAGACCCAAAAAAAGAAAAATTAATTTTGTCTATGTGGATCTTTTTTTAGAAAGAAACAAGAAAGAATGAATTCATGACAAATTGTATATATATTCAATCACCTCCATTTGAGATGTCATCAGTGATGTCATCAGTGATGTCACTGACCATGTCATGAATGATGTAATATGTGACATCATCAGCAGTGGATTGCGGGTGCGCGATATATAGTTAGTGCAACTAACTATATATGGAATTTCATTGGTTTTATGTCAATAAAATGTCCAGCTAACTATATATGGTCTCTAACCTATGGTTTTTTCAGTGAATTTTCAAGGTTTTGTAAATGCTAATCCTAACTATATATGGTCTGTAACCTATGGTTTTTTCAGTGAATTTAAATGGTTTTTAATAGCAAATATCAAAACCTTTCAAATGTATTCTTCTTTAAATCAAAAAATATATTTTATATGTTTTTAATAAAAAAATTTTATGTATTTTTTTTAAATTATTTTTTTTGTTTCGCTCCCGGTACGCGAACCGGTGAGCTTCCCGTTAGCTCAATTTCTTGCCGCGACCCGGTCCGTGAACCGGTAAACGTTCCGTTTGCGCAACTGCCGCGTTACGAAACAACATGGTGACGCGTCGCGTAACCGCAACGTATCGCGTTGTCGCGTAATGCGTCATATGACGCGTCGCGTTAGCGCACCCGGAAGTGCTCCGGTACGCGAAGCGAGGCACGAAGCGCAGCTTCCCGGAAGCGATCCGGGACGCGGCGTGGAGCGCGTAACGTAAGCATAACAGGTCATGTGACTTGTTAATAACACTTTTCATTGGTTCATTTCACTTTTGGTTTCCTAATGTTGTTAGGCTAGGTCATGTGACCTAAAAATAACACTTTTCATTGGTTTAGAACTATTTTTTTTTCCCAAATGATGAAAACCCCTCCTTGTTTTTACCTCATTCTTACTTTCTACTTCCAGAGAGCAAGACCTATTTTTGACAATGGCTTCTGTAATAGCTGCAGCTTGTGCTTCTCAGCAACCACCACCACCACCACCACCACCAAAAGGACCACCTCCAACACTGGACTTTGGTAGAGAGGAAGATAATGAGGACGAAGAGGAAGAGGAGGAGGAAGAGCAAGTAAGGCAGTTCCTGCCAGAAACACCAAGGCAGAGCCATATTAAAGAGCACTACATATGGCAATTTTTTAAAATTCCATCTGGACAAAAGAAGGTCAATGCACCCCAGGTGTCTTGTTTGATATGTAAAAATATACTTTCTCGTGGCAACCCCAACAAGAAATACAGCTTTGGTAATCATACAATGATTCGCCACATGGAGCGATGGCATCCTAATAATCTTTCCCAAGCACAAGTAAGGGATCTTGCTGCCAACCCCCCAAATGTCATCCCCAGCACCTCCAGTGGACAAAGCTCATTCGCCGGACCAGAAGGCCGAGAAATAATCCACAATATTCAAGCTCCTTTTGAACACTACAAAATAGTTTGTATATATTGTGGAGTAACTATTTGTTATGGAGAGAAGAGTATTACTTTGATTAACCGAGCTGGAGAAAATCATAAATGCAACAAGATGAGAAAACAATGAATCCTTTTTATTTTTTTTTGCTCCTGTTGAGACATGTTCAAACCCTGCTTTTTTGTTTTTTCCCCTAAAAAAACACAAAAAAACACAAAATAGTTTTCAAAAATCAAAAAAAATCAAAAAATTGTTCAGAAAATTAATAAAAAAAGAAAAAAAAGAAAAAGAATTTAAAAACAGTTCTTCAGAACTACCTTCCATTTATAACAAAATTGCAAAATTTTTTATACCCTGTCTTTCTTTTTTCCTCATAGTACGCTCCCCAGACCGCTTCCCGGTGCGCGTACCGGGCGCTCCCCACGCAAAAAAAACAAAATGTCTTTTTTTTTTTTTTGCCCCGCGGGGCCCTTTTAAAGCCTCCACATCAAACCTAGGGGGTCAGGGAGGATCTACTATGCCCCCTTATGGTCATTTCCCCCTTTGTTTTGGCCTCCTCTTGTCTCTCGATCCTACCGAGAGACAAGATGGCGGCCGCTCCGGACTGTTTAGAATGTTGACAGACACCGGAGAGCCAATCAGCTTCGCTTCACGAAGTTCCGTTACGCGTCAGGTACGCGAACCGGGGCGCTGCCCGGAGCGCGCTTACAGATATATATATTTTTTTGAACGTTAATTTCTCAAAATCCACTGGAGCACATATATTGAGACCTAGCAAAGGCACATCGGACTAACAGTCCCTACAATTTTGCCAAGTTTCGTGCAAATCCATTCAGCCATTCGTTCTAAAAGTGAGGCCAACCGCCCTATGGAAATTAACATGGTCTACTTTATTGGTGACAAGCAGACCTCGCATGAGGCAACGCCCACCGGCGCAGGGGATTAATATCAGAGCTCTCTTCAGTAAGTGCCTCTTGCCGGCACTTGCCTTGAAACGCCACTGATGAAAGGAATTTTACTTGAAACGCGTCTGGCATGGTGCAATTTGTGAACACTGATGTTTTCCGAGACAGCTACTGCTGGCAGGCTGTTTGTCACTAATAAAGTGGGCTTAATTTTTCTTCGTGAGGCTTCACTCTCAATGGGGTTTCTGCACAAGTTTGGATTTAAAGCGGCCGTCCCGGTCGCGAGAGTGAGCCTGTCGCAACAGCGGATCCACGGCAGCGTCCAGGTGGTACTGCCATTGTGGAGCGAACATGGAGTCGGAGTCTTGCAGGGGATTCCCGCCCTAAGCCCGGGTGAACAGCACACAAAGCAGGGCAGGTGCTTTCACGGAAACTGACAATTATTTGGCATACATTCATGCTGGCGTGCAGGCGCGTCACTTGGGAGTCACAGAAGAGAACTACATCGCCCAGCAGACCTCGCATGAGGCAACGCCCACCGGCGCAGGGGATTAATATCAGAGCTCTCTTCAGTAAGCGCCTCTAGCCGGCACTTGCCTTGAAACGCCACTGATGAAAGGAATTTTACTTGAAACGCGTCTGGCGTGGTGCAATTTGTGAACACTGATGTTTTCCGAGACAGCTACTGCTGGCAGGCTGTTTGTCACCAATAAAGTGGGCTTAATTTTTCTTCGTGAGGCTTCACTCTCAATGGGGTTTCTGCACAAGTTTGGATATATATATATATATATATATATATATATATATATATATATATATATATATATATATTCACTGAAAAAAACATAGGTTATAGACCATATATAGTTAGGAATTAGCATTTACAAAACCTTGAAAATTCACTGAAAAAACCATAGGTTATAGACCATATATAGTTAGGAATTAGCATTTAAAAAACCTTATTTTACTCACACAAAACCATTGAAATTCCATATATAGTTAGTTGCACTAACTATATATCGCGCACCCGCAATCCACTGCTGATCATGTCACATATTACATCATTCATGACATGGTCAGTGACATCACTGATGACATCACTGATGACATCTCAAATGACATCACTGATGAGATCACTGATGACGTCATCCAGTGACTGTATAATTCTGTAAAGTTAAAATATGTCTTACATATTGAAGAATGAATAGATGTATAAGTGTCTTGATGAAGGATTTAGTAGGGGCATGGCTGACTGTATGAGTGACTGATTAAATGTGTCTCACTGAGTGCATGGGTTAGTGACTAAACTGTCTTAATTTGTGCATCATTATGTCTGTTGTTCTGTAAACTGCTGCATGTGTTGATCATTAGCTATATGATTAACTGTATGGGTTATTGATTGGTTGCCCAAGCATTTGTATGGGAGACTGAGTGTGTGTGTGGGTGGCTGGGAGGTGTATGACTCTCTGCATAGATGTGTGAGCAGTTGATTGACTGGATGTATGGGTTCAAAAGTGCATGTGGAAACAGCTGTATGGGCGGTTGACTGTGTGCATGAGTGTATTGGTGAGTGAATGGATATCTCAGTGCTACATGTCAAAGTAAGTACATATGTAAAACACAGTACATGTGAGAGTTACCATATATAAATAACTGTGCATAAGAGCCAGTGAATGTGTGAGTGGCTGTATGGATCATTGTGAACTTGTATCCAGGATTGTATAAGTGAGTAAATATGTTTTAGTATATGTTTGAATAAGTAAGGTGTGTATAACTGTATAGTTGAGGAAATGGAGGTGTGATTGATTCTTTGCATGACTGACTAAGTGTCTGAGTAACTCCATGGATGAGTGACAGTCTATGAGTGTCTGTTTACACTGAGTGTATCTAAGGTTATATTAGAGTCTGAAGAGGTTTATCGTATTATCACATGAATGATGTCATCAGTGATGTGATCAGTAATGTCAAATGAGATGTCATCAGTGATGTCACCAGTGATGTCATTTGAGATGTCATCAGTGATGTCATCAGTGATGTCATTTGAGATGTCATCAGTGATGTCATCAGTGATGTCATTTGAGATGTCATCAGTGATGTCATCAGTGATGTCACTGACCATGTCATGAATGATGTAATATGTGACATGATCAGCAGTGGATTGCGGGTGCGCGATATATAGTTAGTGCAACTAACTATATATGGAATTTCAATGGTTTTGTGTGAGTAAAATAAGGTTTTTTAAATGCTAATTCCTAACTATATATGGTCTATAACCTATGGTTTTTTCAGTGAATTTTCAAGGTTTTGTAAATGCTAATTCCTAACTATATATGGTCTATAACCTATGGTTTTTTCAGTGAATTTTCAAGGTTTTGTAAATGCTAATTCCTAACTATATATGGTCCATAACCTATGGTTTTTTCTGTGAATTTCATTGGTTTTTTAACAGCTAATATCTGTAGCTGTAAAATGTATTCTTCTTTAAATCCAAAAATATATTTTATATGTTTATGAATAATTTTTTTTTTAAATATTTTTTTTTCTTCGTTCCCGCTTCGCAAATCGGGAAGCTTCCCGTTAGCTGACCTTGATGCCGCGAAATAGACCGCGAGCCGGTAAACGTTTCTTTACCGCAAGTGCCGCGTTACAAAACAACATCGTGACGCCTCCCGTCCGCATGACGTTTCACGTTGTCGCGTGATACGTCATATGACGTACTACGTTAGCGAACTGGTACGCGAAGCGAGTCGCAAAGCGCAGGTTTCTGGAAGCAAACCGGGAGGCCCTGCAAAGCGCTTAACGTAAACACAGCAAGTCATGTGACTTGGTAATAACACTTTTCATTGGTTCATTTCACTTTTGGTTTCCTAATGATGTAAGACTAGGTCATATAATCTAAAATGAACACTTTTGATTGGTTGAGAACTCTTGTTTTTCCCAAATGATGAAAATCCCTCCTTCTTTCCTCACTCTGACTTTCATCATTGTGAGAGAAAGACCCTTTGTGATCACTGAGCAATGGCTTCTTTAGTAGCTTCAGCTGGTGCTTCCCCACCACCTCCACCACATCCAAGGAAGAGTGGACCACCTGCTCAAGTTATAATTCAACAAGAAGAAGAAGAAGAGGAACAGGAGGACGAGCACGAAGAGAGGCAGTTTTTGCCTGAGCAGCCCAGGACGTCTCACCGGAAAGAAAACTTCATTTGGCAATTTTTTTTAATTCCCAAAGGTCAGAAAAAAGTAAATGCAAGATACGTAACTTGCCTTATATGTCAAGATAGACTGTCCAGAGGGACCGACAAAAAATACAGTTTCGGAAACTACACAATGCATCGCCATATGACTAGGTGGCATCCTAACAACTACAGTGCTGCACAGTTTCGGAACGACCTAGATAATCTCCCTATTATGGCCAGAAGATCTGTTGTACCGGAAGTAACGGGACCAGAGGGCAGGGAGATGGTGCCAAATATACAAATGAGATTTGGTGATGTAAAACACATCTGCGCATTTTGCGATGGATTCATTTCCTACGGAGAAAAAAGCATCACTCTGATCAACAGAGCTATTGACTATCATATGCAAGTTTGTACGAAACGCCCAAAATAATAAATACTTCTTTTTTTTGTTTTGTTGCTCCTGTTGAGCCCTTTACAATGAATCGTTTTCATTGCCCCCTCCAAGAAAAACCCCCAAAAATATAAAACTGTTCCGAAAAATTCAAAAACAGTAAAAAAAATTTCAGAAAAAAAAAAAAAAGTTCTTTTCAGAACTACCTCCCCGTTATTAAAAAATTGGTACAATATTTGGAACTGTGCCAACCTCTATTTCTCTTAGTTCGCTTCCCAGTTCGCTCGCCGGTACGCGAACCGGAAGCGAACCAAAAACAGTAAGTATAAGGGAAGGAAACAGACACTTATGTTAAAAGAAAGACAGCTATAGGGGAGTAAACTAGAGATACTATTACCCGTAATCCACTGCTGATGATGTCACATATTACATCATTCATGACATGCTCAGTGACATCATCAGCAGAGGATTGCGGGTTTTTTGGCAACATGCCTTATCCACGGTTTAATAACGCTGCCTTTTGCTTTATATAAGTTTTCAAATTGTATGAAATATATACCAATAGGTCGTTATGAACCTTTAGGTAGTGCTTTTCTTCATGAGGTCTGGTCGCTTCCATACACATACAGATGTTTCAAAGATGATCAAGAAGTTTATCTGAATGGAGAGGAATGCACTGAGACGCCAGATCATTCACTAATGTGTAGGCACATACAGTTACACGGTTCATGCAACAAACACCGACCAAATATGGCTTGCGTGTTGCAAGGCACGCCAGTTCCTGCTATCATCCCCACGTTCAAGTTGTTGGAAAATGGTAGTTATTTGATGCTCAATAATGAAGATTGTTCTGAGTTAATTAAAAGTATTCCTTTTATCGTAACAGTAAGTGAACGGGTTATTTGCTGCAGAAATGTTCTATTTCCTCCCACACATGAACATAGGGAGTTTTCAATCTGGCCACAAATACCAACCTTGGGACACGTTTCAACGGCATGGCAAGAATAAGAGCTCTTTTGTCTCAGAGAGAGGTGGCCTTGAGTTCGGCCCGTGAAACTTTCGTACTTCACATAGCGAACACCCGTACAGAGGTGCACACCCTTTTCAATTAAGATTTGCCTTTCAATTTCAGCAACATGTTTCCGACTATCTTTAACGCATCCTCCACAAAGTCCCTGGCGCACTTTTTTAAAGTTGTTACCAGTGGTCTCGTGACTTCATTTGAGAAAATCTTTGGAGTCATCCCTGCTTCCTTTCATTCTATTTTCTGCACTCTGGTTCGTGGATTGGCATTTTTACTTGCATTACCAGCGGACGCTCTTGTGCTTTTTTACATTTTTAAATATGGATGTCCCTCCTATGCAACCTCCCACCCTGCAGCTGCTGACACTGTTCCGCAATCGCATGCTAGAATATTATGGCACAATGCCGTTGGCGATATTAAGCACGGCATATGGATTATCTTTTCGATTCTCCTACTTCACCTGTGTCCAGCCTGTATTTCACTGCCTGACCTGTGATTTCGATTGGGCCATTGATTTGTGTCTCTGCGGACCGGTTTCTCCTGACGTCGACTTTAATCAGCTGATGACTCCTATCATTACTCACGAGTTGGTTTGTCCTGGCGAAAGGATTATGGCTGTGGCATTGATGCATGGACTACTTGGTCCCTGGAATTTACTGGCGGCAGCACAGTCTTTCTTGGAACAGAGCTTTCTTGAAAACCCACCGAGCTGTCCTCTGATGGTGATAGAGGATCCGGTGCTGGGAGAGCACGTATGTTCTTTTCCGCTTTTAAATTGGATGGCTGAACTGTTTTCGGATGAAGACGGTGACTTCCTATTGGAGGCTGTTGCAGCTTATTTTGCATACACAGTTATGTCATAGACCTTTTTCATGTTTGATATGCTGAGTACTAGCATTTCATTGACAATTCATTGACTTATTTGTCAAGTTTTTATTATTTACCTTGCCTATTGGCTTAAGACTCGATAAAGTACTTGGCTGTTTTATTTTTCTTTAGCATTAAATTTTCCTAGTTTTTAATGCTTTACCTTGCGGACCGTCCACATATAAACTTGCAATCTGCTCTCATGAGATGGCACTTCTATTATCTTATTCAGTTCGTTTCCGGATCATGAGGAGGTGTCATCTAGGTCCTGGATATCTTTACACCGTGTTAAGTTAGCATGGGCTCATTACCGGTTTAAACGCCATTTTTCCTTTTTTGCAACTTCTGCACACGACACTTAGTTGTTGCTTTAGCTTTCCACCTAGTAGTTCATCGTGGTTTACATGAGAATAATATGTTATTGGTCTACTATCTGCTTTACTTGTTAAACTATATCTGTACAGCGAGTGCTAAAGTTTCAAGAACAACACGATACAGAATTGTTATGAGGTCTGATCTCCACGACTTCATACTCATAACATAAGTGCAACTTCTGCCAATTCTGGGCATGAGGCGGGTTTTATATTGCTTTGCCGAACACACATACACAACAGTTGATGCGGTTCACATGAAGAGAGAGCTGGTGTATGCTGATGTGATTCCTTCAAATCTAAGACACTAAAGTATGGGCACGCCCTAAACCAACACAAAGAGACCTTCTTAGCAAATAATATAATATGTGTATTAGGGAGGGTGAGATATAAGCAGCCGCGGGCCGTGGAGGGAGTTACGATGGGGCAGGGAGGCGGGGAGGGGGAGAAGCAGGGTGGAGCCCTCTCTACCTTGCCCCTCCCCCTCCCCGCCTCCCTGCCCCACCGTAACTCCCTCCACGGCCCGCGGCTGCTTATAAGTGTTGCTAACTCTTATTCATTTACAGCATGTTAACATACTGTCACCATTCGCTTTTTATGTACTAGTAACTATGCTGGTAATTTTGCTACTGATAATATGTGTACTTGTATTCTCCACCCTGCTTCTCCCCCTCCCCGCCTCCCTGCCTCACCGTAACTCCCTCCACGGCCCGCGGCTGCTTATAAGTGTTGCTAACTCTTATTCATTTACAGCATGTTAACATACTATCACCATTCACTTTTTATGTACTAGTAACTATGCTGGTAATTTTGCTACTGATAATATGTGTACTTTTATTATCTAAGGTACTACGCCTGAGAAGACGGCATTAGTAAATAAACATTTCAAATACACATGTGTTCTTCTTAACTCCATGTTCTGGTTTCTAAGAAATCTATAACGACCGACTGTTCATGAGTTCCACGTATCCTGAGGTACTATAAGTTCATATTCTGGATTGTCTAAACATTGAGAGTTTGTTATATCCAATGTGACACTGTACCTAGCTTGCTAAGGAGTTTTTGATTACTAACGTGAGTTTTGGGACACCCTAATTCGCCGAGGTTCCAATCCTCTGTCCACAGTTCTGTGTGAGAACAGAAACCCTGCGACAGGGGCACCCCCGACCCTTGCTGGAGCTTCATCACACTTGCGATACAACTCCAGCAATGCATTCGCCGAGGTTCCAATCCTCTGTCCACAGTTCTGTGTGAGAACAGAAACCCTGCGACAGGGGCACCCCCGACCCTTGCTGGAGCTTCATCACACTTGCGATACAACTCTAGCAATGCGCCACCTTTACGGCACAGATACATCACGCATCTGTGCTGTTTTTGCCCCATGATGCGCCGCATTGTAAATGCAGCACACCATAGGTGACGGAACAGCGGCACAGAATGACTAACACATCCCTGGTGATGCGCCAGTCATCATAAATGTATCCCTATGCTTCTTATCTTGTTAGAGATGAACCGCCATATGTATCATCAAAGTTTTTTGCATTTCCTAAATAGCGAACTTTAAGGAATAAATAGCGATTCTTTACCATTCCTAGTTTGCGATGAGCTATTTGCTAATTAGCCGAATGTAGCCCAATGAAGCCCAATGTAGCCCAATGTAGCCCAAAGATGGCCGCCAGACACACAAAAAAACAAATGTAGCCCAAATATCAGCCAGATGTAGCCCAACTATAGCCCAGTGACAGAATGACCAATCAGCTTCGCAAACCTCCGTTA
The DNA here is from genome assembly GCF_964261635.1 of Lissotriton helveticus. NCBI lineage: Eukaryota > Metazoa > Chordata > Amphibia > Caudata > Salamandridae > Lissotriton > Lissotriton helveticus. The sequence goes on from NC_136063.1 coordinate 90,232,961, forward strand.
CGCGAAGCGGAGCGCTGTTACAGATATATATCTTTTTTTGAACGTTAATTTCTCAAAATCCACTGGAGCACATATATTGAGACCTAGCAAAGGCACATCGGGCTACCAGTCCCTAATATTTTGCCAAGTTTCGTGCAAATCCATTCAGCCGTTCGATTATTATTATTATTATTTTTTTTTGCCCCGCGGGGCCCAATTAAAACCTCCACATCAAACCTAGGGGGTCAGCGAGGATCTACTATGCCCCCTTATAGTTATTTCCCCCTTTGTTTTGACCTCCTCTTGTCTCTCGATCCTACCGAGAGACAAGATGGCGGCCGCAACGGACTGTTTGGAATGTTGACAGACGCCGGAGAACCAATCAGCTTCGCTTCACAAAGCTCCGTTGCGCGAAAAGTCCGCGAACCAGAGCGCTGCCCGGTCCGCTGTTACAGATATATATCTTTTTTTAAACGTTAATTTCTCAAAATCCACTGGAGCACATATATTGAGACCTACAAAAGGCACATCGGGCTACCAGTCCCTACAATTTTGCCAAGTTTCGTGCAAATCCATTCAGCCGTTCGGGCTAAAAGTGAGGCCAACCGCCCTATGGAAATTAACATGGGAAAAACGCGTTTTGGGACCCCCCTTTTTTCTCGGCCCCCCCTTGACGAACCCCCCCAAAATTTTCAGGGGCTGCTCAGAAACAAAATGTGCCATTTTCCTGAAAATTTCAGCCAATTCCGTCCACAAACACCAAAGTTATTAGACATAGAATTTTCAAAAATCCCATAGAGAAAAAATCCTAACTATATATACCTACTGGCGACCGCCAGTAGGTAATATATATATATATATATTCATTCACTGAAAAACACATAGGTTTCAGGGACATTTCACTCATACAAAACTATAGAAATTCTGCCTGTATAGTTAGTGGAGCTAACTATAACTATAGCTCGTGCCCCCGCATTGCACTACTGATGACGTCACATATTACATCATTCATGACATGGTCAGTGACATCACTGATGACATCTCAAATGACATCCAGTGACTGTTTGTTTCTGTAAAGTTTAAATATGTTGTATATATATATTGACCAAGTTGTATTGAAGAAAGAGAATGAGTGGGTGTATAAGTGTCTGGATGGAGGAATTAGGAGGTGCGTGACTGACTGTAAAAGTGAGTGATTAAATGTGTCTTACTGAATGTATGGGTTTGTGACTAAACTGTGTGAATGTCTGTATCAGTCTGTCTATAACTGTGTAAGCTACTGCATTGGTTGGTGAGTAGCTACATGAGTGTACGAATAGGTTATTGATTGGTTGTGTGAGTATTTGTTTGGGTGCCTGAGTGTGTGTGTGGGTGGGTGGGAGGTGTGTGACTCTGTGCATAGATGTGTGAGTGCTTCATTCACTGGGTGTATGGGTTCAAGAGTGCATTCGGAAACAGCTGAGCGGGTGGATTTGTGTGTGTATGGGTGAGTAGGTGAGTGAATGGATATCTCAGTGCTACAGTAACTGCATATGTAAAACACAGTGCATGTGAGAATTGGAGTATATAAATGACTATACGTGAGAGCCAGTGATTTTGAGAGTGGCTGTATGGATCAGTGTGTACTTGTATCAGTGGGATCACTGACATAATATCGTCGACCACAATATTGAGTTGCAAAAATATAGGCTAAGAAATATCGATGACAACCACACAAAAGAGCAGACCAGGTCTGGGGAATAGTGTGTAGCTGTACTAGCCAGGGTGCAATAAAAGGATGCGTGCAAGAACACATGATGCTGAAGATCACTGACTATATGAATCCCATCAGACCACCTTCGTGGTGGAATTCGCGTCATGTGGGATGTTTACTGATCATTCCAAGACCCAACCGACCTTATAGTGCCGATGCAGAAATGGATGTCAGGAAGATAGCGTGATAATCATCATGAAGTGATATTTGACTAAAGTGCAGTGCCTAAAGGACAGTAGTGAGATAAAATTGACTACATGGGCGTTGTAAAGTATTCAAAACGCACTCAACGTGTCAAAAGTTAAAAACATGCCGGGTAATAAGATTACCCAATGGCGCTGTGAAGAACGGTCAAAAAAAATTATATAGACACCCAATACTTAATTAAAAAACTGCAAAAATATCGACTACAAATTATCGATAATATTCAATATCGAAACATACAATATCGAAAAACAAAATATAGAAACAAAAATTATCGTCTAGTAGTAAAATACACAGTACACAGCAATAATATCTAAAACAAAAATATAGATAACACTAACTGCGAATTTATTCAAATATCGACACTATAAAAAAGGCCTAAAACACTTTAAATGCAATACCATAATATATTGTAAATATATAAAGCATTCTACAAGATATATAAAACACATAATAAACATTTTTCGCAACACATACAAAAATATGAAACATTTCCAACAGATGTCATACAAACATTGCAATGCATTAAATAATAAATCGAATTTTTTTACAATATAGGGGTCGATTCTGATTCAGGAAAAACCGCTCCGAATAGCCGTTCGGAGCATTTTTCCCATACGAATCGTACCCTGCAACATCCCGCGTACGTACTTCAAAGTACGATTCGTACCAGGAGCCGGACTCCATACGAATTGTACAGGGACCGTATGACTCGAATCCCCGTACGAGTCTCCGTCGGAATCCGCTGTACGCGACATCTGTACGGCTCGTGGCTGGTTTATACGACCCATCAAGTACGATACGCATCGGGTACACACCGTAAGACCCTTTTTTTACGGGAGCTGAAAACAGCCGTAAAAGCAGAGTTTGCGCTGAAACAGGTAAGGAACGCCCCCCCGGGTACGGTGCATACCCCCCATGATAGCAGGGGTATGCCCCGTATACTCAGCGTACCCCCTATGATCGCAGGGGTACGCACCGTACCCCATGTACGCTGGGTGTACGGTGCATACCCCTGCGATCATGGGGGGTACGCACCGTACCCCATGTACGCTGGGTGTATGGGGCATACCCCTGCGATCATGGGGGGTACACACCATACGGTGTGTATGTGATTGTGCGCTTTCCCGTACAAATCGCCCTTACCTGACGTGGACCGTACGGATCGCATCCTGATGCCCTGGTCCGGATCATACTCGTCGGGTCGTATGGCGGATCGGAATCGACCCCCAAATGTCTAAAATATTCTAACATATATTTAAAATATAAAACAAAACTTACAAGATTTACAGCTGAATACTTCAGTAAATAGCATTTCCACAACACCAAACAAAGCTATTAAATAAAAAAAATTCAAACCAGCCAATTAAAATCTCCCACTGTTCAAGCATCCAATCAAATGAAGCAACTAATCAAATACACAGTATAAAAGGAACACTTTCCTACTACTATATCCTGCTTCTAACTCTACAGAAAAAAGAAGGCGACACTACGGCCAACTATTTGCTGAAAATACTATTTTTCAAGACAAGACTCCTACATACAAAACAAAAGTAAGTTAACCTCATTTTTAAATGCAACTTATGCTTTAGCCTAAAACTATAAATGTATTGGTAAACAGTTTAAGTAACATTTTGCCATACCTTTTATATATATTCTACAGAAATCTCCAAAAGACAGCATTAAACCTTTAACAGATAATTTACTGCAAATTTATTCTTGTAAGTATATTTAAAGTCTATCAGACACACCAACTAAATATAATGAACACACATTTATAACCACTTTTTATCTTTACTCTATCTTCGGAACAGAACATTTACAGACATTCAAAACTTACTCCATCAAAACTAAAGACTCCACAAACTCATTCAGTAAGTATATATTTTTAAATATGTTACAAGCCTTAAATAATAAGTAGAAAACACCTTCCCCATCCCAACCTCTCAAAATTGACTACAATAATACAATAATGAATTTTGCGTTTATTCTACCAACAGATATAAAGCATCAAAATACAAGAAAAAGCTTGAAAAACAATCAGTGTAAGTATAATAAGTAACACATTAATGCATTTCAAACATGTATAGCAGTATTTAGACTTAAATTGTGTTTCTTTCTAATCCTTCCTAGCACTACAAAAACAAACATGACTGAAGGTGTAGAGTTTGTTATGTCTCAAAAAAACGAATTATTACTATGTTATATGGGGTATGTTTCCACTCAAGAAAAACAGTCAGGACGCAAAGTTTTTGGGAAATGTAGTAAATACTACTCTAATAATTGTTATGGCAGGGCTACAACTGAAGAAGCTAATGTACTATTTACCAAAGAACACAATCGCCCCCCCCCAATGTCACTGAAATAGAGGTCCGAGATGCCCTGGAAAGTATAAAAGAAGCTAGTACAAGCACAGATAAACCCACCACCCAAATACTAAAAGAGGAACTCTTAAAAGTTCCTCAACATGCTTCTGGCCAACTACCATCAATTGATTCCCTCAAACGAACAATTGCTAGACAAAAAAGATTAACCACAACTACACAACCTAACCCTTAAACTCTTGAAGAGGTTGTAATTCCCCCAGAATTAAGTATAACACATAATAATGAACCATTCGTACTTTTTGACAACAAAAGCCCTACAAACAGAATTATTATGTTTGCTACTGCAAACAATATAAGAAAATTAATAGACTGCCAAAACTGGATGATGGACGGTACTTTTAAAACATGCCCAAAACCATTCTACCAACTCTACAGCATCCAGGGTTTATATCATCATTCCAACATCCCATTTATTGTCTGCTTGTTGCCAAATAAGCAACAAAATACATACACAGAAGTACTAAATGCTATAAAAAATGAAATCCATGATTATTCTCCTCAGAAAATAATCATAGATTTCGAACTAGCTATGATAAATAGTATATTAAAAACGTTTCCACATACAGCAATACAAGGTTGTTACTACCATTTCAACTAAAGCATTTGGAGAAATCTGCAAAAATCTACATTAAGCATACAATATGCTACAGACAGCAGTTTTGCCTACCAAATCAAAAAATTAATTGCCCTAGCATATGTCCCTGTTACAGATGTAGCAGAACGTTATAATATACTAATCGATAGTCCATATTATAAAAAATATGAAGAAAAAATAGCACCACTCCTCGACTACTTCGAGGACACATGGGTGGGAAGGCTACATCGATTTGGCCACAGACCCCAACCTAAATTTCACATAGCTTGGTGGAATGTATATTTAAGTACACTCAACCAAGAAGCTAAAACCAACAACAGTGTAGAAGGATGGCACAATGCCTTTCAAGCAACCACTAGCAGAGGGAAACCTACCGTACAAAAGTTCATAGAAGCATTATAAAAAGAACAAAGTTATCAAGAATTACCCATGGAACAATCTGTAACCCAAATAGGACCAAAATTAACCAAACAAACTAAACAAATGTTTAGACTACTCCAAAGCCAAGTCACCCTATATCCTTCTACACGAGGCCTAGACTACCTATCCCTAATAGCAAAAACCCTCCTGTAAATTACCTACACAAAAATAACAATACTCAATTTTTTTTAAAAATAATCACTCAAAAAGCATTAAAATATTATATTATAAAAATTATTTTCTAATTGTCATTAACCCTGGGCGAAGGACTTCGCTACGCCCAAGGAGTGGGCGTAGTGTTGCCTACTTCGCCCTTTGCAAAGTAGGCGTAGCAGGCAACACTATGCCCACTCCGTTGGCATTGCGAAGTTTCCCGCCACCCGCCTCCCTCCCGCCCTCCCCTACGATACCTAATTGTTGTAAATTCAGCAATAATGCATACGCATTGGTATCCAAGATGGCAACGACGGTGGCGCAAATGAGCAGAGGGAGCCCCGGGACGCAGCGGACAAGGTAAGTGCCTTTTATTTACTTTTATTGCTGAATTTACAACAATTAGGTATGTAGGGGAGGGGGCCAGGGGGCGCGTAGTGGGGCTACGTGAAGTGCGTAGGTGGGCGTAGTTTCTCGCCCACTTTGCGTAGCTTCGAGTAGCCCCACTACGCATACTACGCCCAGGGTTAATTGTCATACATATTTATGTGCATTACACAAACATATGTAAACAATTAAATAATACTTCTTATAATATACAATATATAAATCACATTTAAAATAACTTTTCCCACCCAAATAATAAAAACTTACAGTTCATGTAGCAAAAGAATATGTAATCCAACCACTTGTAATCCATGTAATCCAACGTTAATCCATAACAAATCCAAATTGTGGAAACCCTTAAAAACCCGAAAAACAGGAAAAATTGTGAAAAAACGCTCCAGGAAATCCCCAAAAATATAATGGGGTTACTTTATGTATTCAAACAATATACACACACTTTTATATTACAAAAATGCTATTTCTTCTCCAGCATAATGTGTAAACCCTGCAAAACCCGAAAAATATTTAAAAAATAAAAGAATCGCTCCAGGAAACCCCGACAAAACAAAGTGTGGTAACGTTATTAAATAAAGTAATATACACACACTTTTAGTTACAAAAAACGCATGATGTTCTCCAAACGCACATCGATACCCTTAAAAACCCGAAAAACAGTAAAAAAAGATTACAATTCGCTCCATGAAACGACGAGAAAACGAAAGAGATTATGTAAAGATTAGTTTAAGAAACTAATACACTCTTCTTTCAACAAAAAAAACTGCATCCTTTTCCGGAAGGAAACAGGGAGAACCCAAAACCTGTAAAAAAGATCAAAAACAAACCCACCCACACAAAACCCCAAACATCTAAAATTATACATTTACATTGATATCAAACATTAGTATCAACATATATTAACAATAAACACAATAAATACAGTAGACCTCAAAAACCACGACACCTCCATAAAAACCAACTAACACCTAAAACATACAAAAACCACGACTAAATACATCAAGTTATACTACACCTCCAAATACACTCAAACACTACTACTCTCTAACATATAATAGTTAAAATTCACCTTACCTTTCCCAACGCGACGCAGCATCTAACTGCGAGCTTCTCCAGTCCTGAATCAAGCAAAATAACCTTAAACTGTAAAAAAATAGTCCCATGTAAACAATAATACAAACTTAAACATATTAAAAACCATTTTCTATACAAACCTAAAATATGGTAGTAGACTTAAAAAAATACCAAATGATTCTGTTTCACTTTCAATAAATATATATCATTATTTCACCTATGTAATTAATGATAATTAATAATAATGTATTAATAATTATTGTTAATACTTTATTTAATAAATTAAAAAGCATAAAGTATTTTTTTAAATGTTACTTCAGTGTCTATAATATTTACATTTCTGTATTACATTTGTAAATAATAATAATAATAAATAAGAAAAATTATTAATTATTATGATTAATAATTTTTATGTATATACATTGTAATTAAACAACAATAATAAACTACACTAGATACAATATATACTTTATAAATAAACTACCTTTGTAAATTAATAATATTAATTAATATAATATATTAATTATTATTATTAATAATTATATCTATTTTTCTAAATATTTAGAAAAATAATCAAACATTGTACCTGACTGTATGCATGATTTTATGTTTAATTAAATAACCTTAATAATAATTAATAAAAAATATTAATTATTATTAAAAAAAATTATTTATGTACATCAATGTAAAACAATGTATATATAAGCATGTAAAAATTGCTACAAATTACTTAAATGTTTTATATTTTCTGTTCAAGTAAAAGTTTAAAATATATAATTAATACAATTAATTTATTACATAATAATATTATTAATGACATATTTTATTTACAGACATACAAACTATGTCTAACTGTAAATGATTTATGAAAACTGTTAACAATGTTAAAAATATTTGTGCAATCTAAAAAAAAGTATTCTTTTTTTTAAACAATACTGTTAAAAATTATACATATTTTGCATTGTACAACATATATCAATATAAATAAATGTAATGTAATACATGTTGTTTACCTAACAATTTAACATAAACAATGTATTGATTTTTTTCCTGTACTGTAAATATTACAAATAAAGTATGTCAATAAAACTCTTCAAACAATTATTTTCTACTTATTTTACAATTATGAAATAAAATGTAATTTTTTTATATGATTATAATGATAATATTTTTATATTTACATCTATCTTTTTCACTTACAAATATTTAATCTGGAATTACAATGAATAAACCTATATTTTATAAGTTTCATTTTCTGACTACAATATAAAACATATATAACTTATTATTCCCACTACAGGGTGATAAAAGTCAGGGAAGGTGCTGGACACTGACCCAATATAATTTACTATTCCCACTCCAATCATGTTAAAGTCAGAGAAGGTGCTGGACACTAACCCTATATATTTGACTATTCCCACTCCAGTCTGAAAAAAGTCAGGGAAGGTGCTGGACACTGACCCAATATAATATACTATTCCCACTATAATAACGTGAAAGTCAGGGAAGGTGCTGGACAGTAACCCTAATTAATTTACTATTCCCACACCAATAAGAATATTTAGAAGTTACTAATATTAGTTTTACAATTTTTAAGCTTTTAAAAATGTGTAAATTTCTTTAACAAAAACTCCCCACACTTATGCCCTATTAACAAACATCCTACTCCTAAACTAACAAATTGTTTTTAAATTAAAAATTGTAATGAGGATTTTAAATGTATTTAAACATTTATTATAAATTAGCATTTTATTTAAAATGTAAAACATTATTTTTATACACTACCCACCCTAATACCCTATTCACCCAACATCCCACTACTAATCAAAAAATGTATTTTTTAAATTTAATTTACAAATAAATGTTTTCTTTTTGCAATTAATTATTGAATATTTAAAATTGTAATAAAAATCCCAAATCTTTATTTTTAGAAAGTACCCATACTTTTCCCTATTAACCCAACATCCCACTCCTAAAATAAATATATTTGTAAAAATGTTAAGTATTTTCAAAAATAAAAATTTGCAATTACTAATAAAAAAATGTGCACATTATTAAAAATTATAAATCATTATTTTCAAACACTCCCCACCCTTATCTCCTATTAACACAATATCCCACTCCTAAACTAAATATTTATTTATAAAATTTCAATTACATTTTGGAATTTTAAATTTCAAATTATAATTTTGTAAATTTGCATAATATTAAAATGTATAAATCATTATTTTAAAACACTCCCCACCCTTATCCCCTATTAACCCAACATCCCACTCCTAAACTAAATATTTACTTCTAAAATTTCAAATACATTTTAAAATTTTAATTATTATTGTTTAAATTTGCATAATATTAAAATTGTAAATTAATTATTTTAAAACACTCCCCACCCTCATCCCCTATTAACCCAACATACCGCTCCTAAACTAAATATTTATTTCAAAAATTTCAAATAAAATTCAAAATTTGAAATTTACAAAAAAAAAATTGAAAATGTGCATATTATTATAAAGAAATATTCATTATTTTAAAACACTCACCACCCTTATCCCCTATTAAACTAACATACCGCTCCTAAACTAAATATTTATTTCTAAAATTTCAATACAAATTTGAAATTTGAAATTTACAAACTTTTTTTAAAAATGTGCATATTATTAGAAATAAATATTCATTATTTTAAAACACTCCCCACCCTTATCCCCTAATAACCCAACATCCCGCTCCGAAACTAAATATTTATTTGTAAAATTTCAATTCAAATTTAAATTCACGATTTTTTTTTTTAAATTGCATATTATAAGAAATATATATTAATTATTTTAAAACACTCCCCACCCTAAAACAAAAAATAAAATTAACACAAATAAAACATTAAATAATATAAATGTAATTACATTTTTACAACAATATCAACATTACCCCCCAGGTCCCTTTGTCCTCGTCCCATTCATAAACAAGTGGAGATAACTATCTTGCGACAGAAAAAAAGAGCAGAGGCATGCTGGGACACTAATACTGCCCCTCCCACCGAGAGTACATAAGCAGTACTTACCCAGCATCCCGTCTGTTCTTTTTTCTGTCTGTCGACAGAAGTTTGCTGTGGTTGCTGGTGCTGCTCCTGCTGGGCTTGAGTGGCTACCCTCTCCTAGATCTCCCCGTTTGGCTGCCTGGCTGTGCGGTCGGGGTGTCTGCTGTCCTGCCTCCTGGCCTGCCGGGCTTGCTGGGGGGCTGGTTTTCTTCCTTTCCATGGCTTTGTGGAAGGGGGCCGGCCCTTTGCGGCTGGTGCGCCGGCCTCTGGCGGTCGCTTCCGGGTCATGGGGGCACATCTTCCTGGGTCATGGCTGCATGGAAGACGCGCTGTATTTGCCTCTGGATGTGTCCTCTGCGTGAGATGGAGTGCCTGCTTGACGGCGCCCGGACTTGCTTCCCGCTGACATTGGGGATTTGGACGGATTCCTCTCGGCAGCTTGCCCGGCCCTGGCGTGATGCCTGCTGTGCGCCTGTGGCTGGTGTGAGGGGGGGCCCTGGTTCGTGGGACGGGCCTTCCTTCCGAGTGAGTTCCGCATAGCGGTCTCTTTTTTCCCCTTATGTATTTGTCTGACTGTGCTGCCTTATCTGCTTGCACGTCCGGCGCTGGTGCTGGGAGCCTGGGTTCGTGCCTCTGTGCCACGTCCTCGTCCTGTGTGTTGCAGCTTTGGGGGCGGATGGTTGGAGGCGTGGATCCTTGGGGCACATGGACGGTGAGTTGTGGGTGTCTTTGCTTCACGCCCTGCGTCATGTCCATTCTTTTAACTGCGGCTCTTGTGAGGCTGCGGTTGCTGCCGCTGTTGGTGTTTGGGGGCTGGGTTTCTGCTGGTGGTTCCTGTGCCTCTTGAAGGGATCGTTCTTCTGGCCGGTCTCCTGAAAAAGAGTATTCTGAGCGTTGGAGGGGGGGGGCTTTGTTCCTGGTGTTGGCCCCCCTTCTTCGGGGGAATCCCGCTTGCCTCTATGTGGGGGCCTGCACTGTGTATGTGTGTTGCGCACTCTTCTGCGTGTCAGTGTGCTCCTGGGGTGGGCTGTGCTTGGTCTTGGCCGTCTGCGGCTGTGTTTGTGCGGCTGCTGTGTATGGTGCGGACTGGGGTGTCGGACCTGTGCTCGCCCTGAGCCATCTGGCTGGCCGAATGGTCTATGGCGCGGGACTCATGAGGGCTTGCTATTCTGTTTTGCTGACCTTTTTGGTCTCCTCATTCCGGTGCTGGTGTGGCACTTTCGTTTCTTCCTGGTGGGGGCTTGCTCTGTGGCTCTCTTTCTCCTGCCCCTCCCTGCATGCCTGGTCTTGGCTGGGCCTTGCTGGGTTTGCCGTGCTTTGTTGCAGTGGCTCCTGGTGCTGCTGGGGGTTTGCTGCCGTGCCCTCTTGTTTGCCTGGCCTTCACTCTGCCTCTCTTCCTTGTTCCTGGCTTTTGCCCTGGCTGGTGGGCGGGTCGCTGTTGCTCTCCATGCTGTGGCGGTGCCCTGTTGCCCGGGGGTTGGTCTTTCTCGCGGCGTGCTTGTTCCGTGTGGTGCTCCTCGCTGGTGGCCTGCTGCACCTGTGGGTCCTCCTGGTCTCCTTCCCCGCTGTGCTTCTTGCATCTGGCTTCTGTGGCTCTGGTTCGCCTTGGTTTGGGGTCCTGTGTTTCTCCTGGGTGTTCCTGTCCAGGCTGCTTTTCTCCTCCTCCGGGTTGCCTTGCTGTGTCGCACTCCCGGGGATGGGGTGTGTTGGTGGTTGTGCCTGCTGCTGGGTGCCTTGGGGGTGCCTGGTTCTGCTCTCTGAGTTCTTCGGGGCTCTTTTTCTCCTGGTTCCTCTGTCTTGTGGGGCTGCTGGTTGTTGGTGGCACTGTGTCAGGCGGCTTGCGTGGGTGTTTTTTTTCCCACTGCTGCCTCTTCTCTGACTCCTCTTTTCTGTGTGTCGGGGGGGGGTTTGTTCTGCTGCTTCCCGCCCCTGCTCCTTACTTCTCGCGGCGGGCTTCTGGTTCGGGATGCTGGCCTGTTTTCAGGTTTGGTGCTCTTTTGCCTGCTGTCTCTATGTGCCTTTTTGTTTGGGCGCTGGCTTTCTTGGCCTGGGTTTGGTTCCCTTTTGGGGTGCCTCCCTTGGGTGTTCCTCGCCCTTGGTCTGCGAGGTGGGGGTTTCTGCCACCGTGCTTCTCCCCTTGGTTCGCTGCCTTCTGGTGGTGTCCCTGCTCCTGGCTGCTCGTGCTCTGTGTTTTGCTTGCTCCTGGGTTTCCCTGTGTTGTGGGGTTTCTCCTGCCTGCTTGCTTTCGCCTTGCCCTGTGCATTCCTTGGGGGGCTGCGTTGGGGTGCTTTCTGTTGGCTCCCCTGGGTTCCTGTCTACCCTTTTTGTCCCTCTGCGTGCCTCCTTCTTGGGGGTCGCGGGTGTGGGTGTCTTGGCCTGGCCTTGGTGGGGCTGCGTCCTCCCTTGTTTCGGGTGGCCTTGCCTCCGCTTCGGGCCGGCTGTTGTGTTCTGCCCGTGCTCTCTGGCTTGCTGGTCCTGCTCCTCCGCTTCCTGGCTTTGGCGTGGTTGGTCGGGGTGCGGGGCGCGGGGGCCCCTGGTTTTCTATATCGCGTCCCGGGGGGGGGGCGCATGGCTTTCCTGGTGCACTCTGGGGTGCTCTGTCTGTACCTCGGTGGTTCATGCTGCCTTGGCTGTGGCTGTCCTGTTCTGCTTTGCTCCGTCCTGGGGCTTCGGGTGTGGTCCCGGGGCCTTCTTTGTGCTTGGTTGCTTCTGTGGTCTGGCTGCTTCTGTTTCTTCCTTGCCGACCCCGGCTGTCCCTATGCTTGCCTTGTGCTTGCTTCGGGTGTTTCCTGCTTGCCCCTCCTGGTGCTGCCTGTGTTCCTGCCTGGTTTTGTTCCCAGTTGGGGTCTCCTGTGGGTGCCGGATGTGGCTTCCCTGGCTGCGGTTGTTGTCCGCCTGTTCTTCTTCGCTGTGGCGCTTCCTCACCCCCTCCCCCGGTTGGGTTTCCGGTGGTGGTTCGCCTTTTGGGCCCTGGGGTTTGTGCTGCTGCTGTTTTGGCGTGGCTGTCTTTGTTGCTGCCTTGTCCTTGGCGGGGTGCCAGTTTTTCCCCCTTCTGGTCTGCAGTTTTCCCGTTTGGTGGCCTGTGGCAGTGCTCAGATTCTGCTCTGCTTTGGTGTCCGCTTTGGCTTTGTGCTCCTGCTTGTTGGGGCTCTGCTTCCTGGCCTGAGCTCTCTTTTGTGTCCTGGAGGGGTGCTCTGCTGTTGTGACCGCTTCCTGTTGGTCCTTCTGGCCTTTTTTTCTGTGTGGCTACTGTGGTCTGCCGGCTTCTGGCTGGTTCTGGTTGTCCTCGGCCTGTGCCTCCTGGGCTCTCTGGCTGTTTTTGCCTGCTCGGTGGGGTGTTCTCAAGGGCATTTCCTGGTTTGGGTGTCCTGGTTCGCTCTGCCTCCCTTGTGTTTCCGGGCTCGGTTCCCGGGGTGGGTCTGTTTGGGTGCCCGATCCCCCTCCCTCTCTCAGGTTGGGGTGCGGTTCCGAGTTGCTTTGCCTCGGTGGGGTCCTTCCTCTGGGCGACGGATTGTCTGTCTCCTGCTGCCTGGCCCTCTCTTTTCTCTCTTCCTCCGGCTTCCGCTTTGGCGGATTTCTCTGTTTCTTTCCGGTTCTCTGTGTGGTCCGGCGGTGGTGTGCTGGGGGTTCCCTGTTCCTCCATGCCCCTTTGCTGTGGCCTGTCCGTGCGTGGGCTCCCTCTGGGGTTTTTTTGTGCCTGCGTCCCTCCTGTGTGGTTCGGTTGCTTGGCTGTAGTCCTGGCTTCCTGGTTCCTTTGGCTCTGTTTCTGGGTTCCTCTCCGGCTTTTCTGGGGTCGGGCCTTGTGGGTTTTTGGTCTGGGTGCTGTGCGCCCTGTGGCTGTATGTTTTACGGCTGCTCCTGTCCTTGCTGCTTGCTTGGCCTGGGTGTGGGGTGCCTCTGCGGTTCCCTGCCATGTTTACTCCTGTTTTTTTCTGCCCTCGCAGCCTGGTGTGGGGGCTGCTGGGTGTTCCCCGGTTGCTCTGGCCTCCGGTTCTGCTCTGTTTCCCTTCCTTTTGGGGTTGGAGGTTTTCTGTGGGCTGTGGCCGGTGGCTCTGTCCCCGCCCTTGTTGGGCTTGTTCAGTTCCGGTCTTGTTGGCCTCTCCTTGTTGGTCGGCTTTCGGCCTCTGGTCTTTGGGTTGGCCTTCCCTTCCCCTGCTGTTCCAGGTTCGGTGGCCTTCCTGTTTTTTGGGGGGGGTCCTCCTGCCCTTTTGTTTTTTTTCCCTTCGGGGTTCTTGGGGTGTTTTCCCCTTCCCTGCCTGTTCTGTTTGGTTGGGGTTTCGCCCCTGCTCGGCTCTTGTTCTGGCCTTCTGGTTGGCGTGTCCAGTGGGTCTTCCCGTTGGTTCTGGGCTGGGCGACCTTGTCTGATGGGTTGCTTGGCCGTGTCTTTTGGGTTTTGGGTCCGGTTGCTCTGTCTCCGGGTTTCTCTGGTTGGCGGCCTCCTTGTTGGGGGTCCTGGCCTTCTGTTTTTGGGGTCTCTCCGGTCCTTGTTTTGCTCCTGCTGTCCTGTTCTGGGGTGCGGTCCGGTTGTGTCCTGCGGTTTCCTTCGTCCTCCTTCTCGGTGCTCCCTTGGGTTGCTGCTTTTGTTGTGGTTTCCTGGGTGTGCTTGTGGGGGCAGAAGACCGGTTTTCTGCTTTTGTATTCTCCACTTATTTATGAATGGGACGAGGACATAAGGGACCTGGGGGTAATGTTCTATTACTTACCGGTAATCTTCATTACCCCGGGTCCCGTTGTCCTCATCCCATTCATACGCCCCTCCCTCCCGGGCGGCCGGCCTTCCTGTCTGGGCTTGGTTGTACAGACGGGATGCTGGGTAAGTACTGCTTATGTACTCCCGGTGGGAGGGGCAGTATTAGGGTCCCAGCATGCCTCTGCTCTTTTTTTCTGTCGGGAGATAGTTATCTCCACTTATTTATGAATGGGACGAAGACAACGGGACCCGGGGTAATGAAGATTACTGGTAAGTAATAGAAGTGAAGTGAAAAAGGCTTTATTTCGATACGTAAATATCTTAAAAGCAATACATTACAAAATGCAATTTCAAGAATTAAAAAAATGACATACAGTTATAATTTCATAAAACAGTCAGATAAAAATACAATAAATAATTAAAATAAGATTACATTGAGATGGAAAGCCTTTTTGCTCGAATCATCCAAGCCCATTTTAGGAATTTGGAGACAGCGCAGACAATAAAAGGGGAAGTATCAGTTAATAAAATGCAGAGAGCCACCAAATGTTGTCTAGTGCCAAGGAGCCTGCATAGAGGTACCAGCCAGCGCTTCCTTGGGGCACGGTAGTCGGGACATTCAAAAAGGAAGTGTGCCACTGTCTCAACCCTTGTAAGACACACCGCACAGAAAGCTGAGGGCTGAGCCGTTGGGGATCTCCACCTAGACACCAAGTCAGCCAGAGGTAAGATGCCCACTCTGAGTTTAAAATAGAGGGCCCTATCCAGGGGAATGGAGATTAAGTCCAGGTAGGGCTCAAGTGCTACAACGTCTTTAATTCGTAGAAATGCAGCGGTTGAATTGCAGTGGCGGGGATAGCAAATGAGTTTGTTGGTTACCCAGTCCCAATATACCTTTTTCAGGGTGGCTTTTGGAGGGGCAGAGCGGGTAACCTAGCAGTCTTCCAAGCCCAACTCCACCAGGAGGCTCTTGATGTCTCTTAACCATTTTATGCGATGCCATCCTTCCATTGCAATTACTTCAGACAGGCCAGCTGCGTAGGAAGCTAGCTCCGGTACCCTCCATAAATGGGCGCACAAGAGCAGAGGCCGCAATCGCGCCTGGTCCGTGATCGATTTGCAGCCCGTGTCGAGAAGCACTGGGACAGTAGGTGTGCTTGTTGGAAGTAGCAAAAGATCTTTAAAAAATGTGTTTTCTGCTTTACCCAGTGCCTCTAGGTTTGTGGAGCCCCACAACTCCACCCCATACAAAGCCGCTGGAACCCCTCTGGCTTTGTAAATGTCTATTGCTGGGGAGATACAATGTTTAGAGGAAGAACGATGTTCCCTGAGTATGGCACCCGCCACCCTTTTAAGGTTAAGTAACATCTTATTAATGTGTGGGGTCCAACTCATAGAGTTACTAAGGCGAATCCCCAAGTAATCAAACTCGAGGACACTTTCCAGTGCGACAGAATTTAGAAACGGGGGTGGCCCAGGGTTTTTTGGAGGGTTCATGGATAGAAATTTAGTCTTGTCCACATTAATTATGAGGCCCCTGAGGGAGCAAAACTCCTGGAAACGAGTGAGGAGCTTTTGGAGACCTTGCGGTGTTTTGGCGATGAGCAAGGTGTCGTCGGCAAAGAGCAAGGTTGGTATCCGGGTGCCCGCCAGGGACGGGGCGTCTGCGGGTTCCTTGAGCAGATATTCAACCACACCTTTCACATATAATGAGAATAGTGTGGGGGTCAGCACACAGCCCTGGCGGACACCCCTTTGCACTGGGATTCTGTTGGTTTTCTCCCCGTCCTTGCCCCACCGCACCTAAGCATAGTTATCTGAATGGAGTTTGACAGGAAGCGACAGGATGTAGGCGGGTAGTCCCAGCCCCTGCAGGACCCTCCAAAGCTCCTCCCTTGGTACCAGGTCAAAGGCAGTCTTCAGGTCAATAAAGGCCAAATAAAGACTGCCCTTGCCCAGCACCACCACCTTCCAGTACAGGAGGGTCAACCTAAAAGCTTGTTCTATCGTCCCCGTACCTGTACGAAAGCCTGCCTGGAAGTCTGACAATATCTTGTGTTCCTCAGCCCATTGGAGGATCCTCCCCAGAATTGCCTTCCCTGCCACCTTTTGAGAAGAGTCGATAAGACTGATTGGCCTGTAGTTGGCGGGGCTGTCCCGACATCCCTTTTTGTAAATCGGGACAACCTCCGCCACCTTCCAGGAATCAGGTACTGATGCACCCCTCATAATTGCGTTTAGTAAAGTGGCAACCAGTTTGCCCCATACCTTGGGATTGGCACGGAGCAAATCACCGGGTATCCCATCAGGCCCCGCAGCTTTTAGTGGGACCACGGACTTGATTACTGCTTCTCCTCCCTCTCGGTGAAGTCATCCGTATCTCTGACCATTAGATCGTTCACCTGGGAAAAGGAATCGCTAAGAGCCCCTACAGGGTGGGAGTAAAGAGCCTCAAAATGAGTATACCAGAGGTGGGCGGGGATGTTGCAAGTAACAAGCGACCCATCTGGCCTATTCTTGTTCTTAATCAGACTCCAAAAGCTCCTTGCGTCCTTTCCCTTACTTGCGGTCAAAAGATCTTCCCAAAACTTTACCTCCCATTCGTTTTTAGCCGCCTTTATGGTCAGGGAATATTCTTTCCTGGCTGATCTAACAGCAATTGGGGACTTAGATTAAACTGCCTCTATCAGGGCCGTTTTCTTGTGCCTGCATTTAGTTGTATACCAGCCCTGTTTTGTCCAGGGGTCTTTCCTGTTGGACGTACTCCGGGCACCACTGGGTAAAACAAAGAGTTTGCCCAGTGCACAAATTAGGGCACAAAAGACCTGCGTGGCCTCCTTTGGTGCACTAGGCAATAGGCTCAGTTTGCTCTGAGCCTCGACCAGCAGGACCCCTATAGTAGAAAGTTTCTCGTTGGACAGGGCGATCTTGGGCCATTTTAGCCGTCTCTCACAGTTAGATACCGTAAATCTCGAGGTATTAGGTGCCAGCAATGATCGTTTGGACCTATCCATATCCCTAAGCCACCCCGGGGTCAGATCGAGAGACAAGAGATTATGGTCGCTATCAATACTCTCAATAATCCTCATGTCGCGCAGGGTACTCCATAGACATACATCGAGAAGAATATAATCTATTCTCGATGTATGATTGGGCCTATTGTATGTATGCGCATCCGATTTGGACCTCCCGTTTACCGCCCTTAGGTCAAATTCCAAATTTAGTGCGTTGATCTGTAAAGCCACTTGCGTCCATTTCTTAATGGGGGGCAGGGCCAAGGCCGGGATCCCCCTTTTCGCATCCTCCTCCTCCAAGCCCAACACATCGTCAAGACCAAGGGGCTCGAACGTGCAATTAAAGTCACCCGTCACCATAGTGCTCGAGTTCCTTGGCCGTTTTCTTAACAGGTCTTCCAGGAGTGCTATGGTGGCCGATTGCACTCCCCCCCTTGTGCCTCTGGCGTAGATGTTGTAAATGTCTAGCTGGATGCGACCCCGGGAATCCTTCAGCATGATGTTGAGTATGTCAGGGGAGTTTGTAAAATGCTCCTCCACCCTGCAGTCCAAAGAGACTGCAACCCAGATAAGGAGACCCCCTGAAGGGCGCCCCCTCCCTGCCAGGGGCTTGACCGCGGGGATAAAGTGTGATGAATAGCCCACCTTGTGACGGGGCTCCAAGGCCCATGTCTCTTGGAATATGCAGATGGAGTAACCCTCCACGAGGGCACTCCATTCTGGCAACTCCAACTTCCTATCAATACCCGCGATGTTCCAGCTGAAAATCCTAAGAACTGGATCCGTCACAGCTGGAGCAGCGCCGGGAATTGGTTCGTTCTCACCCGCCACAGGTTCCTGTATCACTAGGGTAATAACCCCTTCTTGCTCGGCTCGAGCCTGGCTTCTCTCATGCGGGGGTGCGGGGATTTTGCTGCACAAAAGGGGAGTGACAGGGGCAGCAAGCAGACTGCTCAGATCGAGGTCTCCCGCAGCAATGTCATCTCCAACCAACTTCACAGGATTTGGTTCGGTTCAATATCCCAAAGGGCTCCGCCCAGTTGATTGCCAGGCTGCCTGAGGATAGAACAGAGATTTGGTAGGGAAGTCGAAGTAGTTAATGTTGTTGTTCTACCCTGACCCAAAATCTCGACCAGTCAAAAGTGGGGTTATTCTTGGGTAGAAGAATGTTAGATCCACTATGCTGATTCCCTGCCCACCAAGATTAGGATTTGAGTCGCAGATGGATTGTGCTACTCTACTGTCTCTAAAGTTAACCACCACACATTCACCTTCCACTTTCTTGTGCCCATAACCCACCCAGTTCACCCTTCTTGCTCCTATGATATGGCCATCAAGGCCCCTAGCTAGGGGTTTGTTGGATTCGAGCCAGTGCATAGTTTTGTTTGTTAGTGCCTGGGGGGATTCGTTGGTGGGTACGTTAATCAGGACGGCAACATATGGGTGGCAATCTGGTGGCAAATTGACTGGAGGAGGTTTGGGGGTAAGTAATAGAACATTCTTAACAAACTTTATATATATATATTATAAACATTATATAAATATTTTTTCGATATTTTATACTATCTATATTTTTGTTTCGATAGTTTTTACATTCCATATATGTAAAAACGATATTTTATACTACACTACCATAACGATATTAACACTACACAATATTTTTGATTCGATATTTTTGACATCGATATTTACTTCACAAATACTAAAACGATATTTCTAACATCGATATTGTGTCATTCGATATTTCAGCTGACTCGATATTTTTTAATCGATATTACTTACATTCGATATTTAACATTCGATATTATGCCCAGTTACCGTATCAGTGATTGTATAAGAGAGTAAATATATGTTAGTATCTGTATGAATCAATTAGGTTATGTGTGTATAACTGAATAGGTGAGTAAATAGAAGACATACCTGATAAGCTAGTTGGCCCCCAGGGACCTTCAGGATTCAAGGTGACATAATGCCTCAATATAAAACGCGCCACAGGATGCGTTTGCACAATTGTCACATCAGGCCACGCCCCCTCCCTGCACCAATGTGCAAACGCACCCCCAGGTGTGTTGCAAATTGGGGGATTAATTCCCCTTGAGTCCTGAGGGTACATGGGGTCCAACTAGCCCACTAGTGACCTCCAATAAGTGCCACAGAGCTGCGTTGCAGAGTGGTGTAAAAAGGAGGCGTGGCCTTGGACCACCTCTCTGCAACGCAGCTCCCTGGCACTTACTGGAGGTACCTGGTGGGCTAGGGGCCCTCAGGATTCAAGAGGACTTAATCTCCAACTTAAAACGCGCCACAGAACGCATTTGCACACTTATCACATCAGGCCATGCACCGCTCTTGCACCACTGTTCAAATGCACCCCTGGAGCATTGTACATTGGGGGATTAAATCCCCTTGAGTCCTGAGGGTCCCTGGCAACCAACTAGCCCACCAGCTACCTCCAGTAAGCGCTACAGAGATGCGTTGCAGAGAGGTGTAAAAAGGGGCGTGGCCTCTCAACACCTCTCTGCAACACAGCTCCCTGGTGCATACTGGAGGAACCTGGTGGGCTAGTTGGCCCCCAGGTCCCTAAGGATTAAAGGGGACTTAATCCCCCATCTTAAAATGCGCCACTGGGTGCGTTTTGACACTTGTCACATCAGGCCATTCCCTCTCCATGCACCACTGCGCAAATGCACCCCTGGTGTTTAGTACATTGGGGGATTAACTCCCCTTGAGTCCTGAGGCTCCCTGGGGGCCAACTAACCCACCAGCTACCTCCAGAAGCACATGCTATGTCATGCTCCGTCCCCTCCCTTCACCACTGTCCAAAATGCGCCCCCCTGGCGCGTTTAAAGTGGGGGATTAATTCCCCTTGAATCCTTATGGTCCCTGGGGGCCAACTAGTCCACCAGGTACCTCCAGTAGGCGCCACAGAGCTGCCTTGCACAGAGGTGTAAAAAGGGACTTGTCCTCTGAACACCTCTCTGCAAAGCAGCTCCCTGGTGCATACTGCAGGTACCTGGTGGGATAGTTGGCCTCCAGGGACCCTAAAGATTGAAGGGGACTTAATCCCCCAATTTACAATGTGGCAGGGGGTATGTTTGCACACTTGCTATGTCAGGCACTGCCCCCTCCCTGCACCAATGTGCTAACGTGCCGAAATAAAAAAAATATATATTGTTTGGGCCCTAAGGGGTCAGGGTATTTCTACCCTGTCCCCTTCTCTTGTTTTATACCTTTGTTTCTCTGTTTTCTAGCGACTCGCTTCTATTGAGCCACAAGATGGCTGCCAACACTTCCTGGTTTGGAGTGTTGGCAGCCAATCACAATTAAGCTTGTGCAAGGGACTTAGGCTCCACTCAGATATCAACATTTCTATTTTTCTAATTTCTCAGCAACTACTGAGTGCATTTACACCATTTAAAAAAAGGTTGCTTTCTGACCCACGCATTATCTTTGTGCCAAATTTGGGGTAATTCGGTTCAGTAGTTTTGTCTGTAGCCTTTCACAAAGTTTCCTATGGGCAAATAATTTTTTGATTCTTATTTTTTTCAATTTCTCAAAAACTACTGAACAGATTTATACCATTTTAAATAAAGGCAGCTTTCTGAACCAAGCTTTACCTTTCTGCCAAATTTGGGGTAAATCCGTTCAGCAGTTCGGGCTGTAGCTCGTTGCAAAATTTCCTATGGAAATGAACATGGAGAAAGCGCATTTTGGGACCCCCCTTTTTTCTCAGCCCCCGCTTGACTAATCACACCTAAACTTTCGGAATTGGAGCTGACCTAGATAGACTTTTTTGGGGAGAATTTCAGAAAGATTTGTCAAACAACGCCAAAGTTATAAGCAAATCAAAAAATGCTTTTCCTATGAAAACTAGGTTGTAATTATAACTACCTACTGGCGACCGCCAGTAGGTAATATATATATATATATATATATATATATTTATTACGAATGGAGCCTTGTGTTTTCCTGCCGAAGGGATAATCACAGCCCTGCAGCCACTCGTAACAGGTACAGAAACCCACTGTGGTATTGAATTTGATGGAGTGACGGCGGCCACAGGTACACACCTTGTCAATAGACTTCATATCCCAGCATGCACTATGCTGACACGCCCAGCTGGGCGGGACTATTTAGGGATGTTTGAAGGCGTATTGCTGCTCACACCCATCGGCCAACACCTGTGAACAAGGGCGCATGGACGCTTGAAACGCGTTAGGAAATGCTGGCTAATTAATCTCTGAACTTGAAGTGAGTGACAGCGGGACTGCCTGGCATGAAATGAACATTAACACTTGGCGTAGGGCTCTCCAAGTCTGGTGCTTCTTCGTTTGTCATATAATTGCGGCCTGCCGGGGTCGCGGAGGTGCCCCACCGCTGACTAGCGGGTCCAGCGTGGTGATTACAGACGCAGATGGAGCCTTGTGTTTTCCTGCCGAAGGGATAATCACAGCCCTGCAGCCACTCGTAACAGTTACAGAAACCCACTGTGGTATTGAATTTGATGGAGTGACGGCGGCCACAGGTACACACCTTGTCAATAGACTTCATATCCCAGCATGCACTATGCTGACACGCCCAGCTGGGCGGGACTATTTAGGGATGTTTGAAGGCGTATTGCTGCTCACACCCATCGGCCAACACCTGTGAACAAGGGCGCATGGACGCTTGAAACGCGTTAGGAAATGCTGGCTAATTAATCTCTGAACTTGAAGTGAGTGACAGCGGGACTGCCTGGCATGAAATGAACATTAACACTTGGCGTAGGGCTGTCCAAGTCTGGTGCTTCTTCGTTTGTCATATAATTGCGGCCTGCCGGGGTCGCGGAGGTGCCCCACCGCTGACTAGCGGGTCCAGCGTGGTGATTACAGACGCAGATGGAGCCTTGTGTTTTCCTGCCGAAGGGATAATCACAGCCCTGCAGCCACTCGTAACAGGTACAGAAACCCACTGTGGTATTGAATTTGATGGAGTGACGGCGGCCACAGGTACACACCTTGTCAATAGACTTCATATCCCAGCATGCACTATGCTGACACGCCCAGCTGGGCGGGACTATTTAGGGATGTTTGAAGGCGTATTGCTGCTCACACCCATCGGCCAACACCTGTGAACAAGGGCGCATGGACGCTTGAAACGCGTTAGGAAATGCTGGCTAATTAATCTCTGAACTTGAAGTGAGTGACAGCGGGACTGCCTGGCATGAAATGAACATTAACACTTGGCGTAGGGCTCTCCAAGTCTGGTGCTTCTTCGTTTGTCATATAATTGCGGCCTGCCGGGGTCGCGGAGGTGCCCCACCGCTGACTAGCGGGTCCAGCGTGGTGATTACAGACGCAGATGGAGCCTTGTGTTTTCCTGCCGAAGGGATAATCACAGCCCTGCAGCCACTCGTAACAGGTACAGAAACCCACTGTGGTATTGAATTTGATGGAGTGACGGCGGCCACAGGTACACACCTTGTCAATAGACTTCATATCCCAGCATGCACTATGCTGACACGCCCAGCTGGGCGGGACTATTTAGGGATGTTTGAAGGCGTATTGCTGCTCACACCCATCGGCCAACACCTGTGAACAAGGGCGCATGGACGCTTGAAACGCGTTAGGAAATGCTGGCTAATTAATCTCTGAACTTGAAGTGAGTGACAGCGGGACTGCCTGGCATGAAATGAACATTAACACTTGGCGTAGGGCTCTCCAAGTCTGGTGCTTCTTCGTTTGTCATATAATTGCGGCCTGCCGGGGTCGCGGAGGTGCCCCACCGCTGACTAGCGGGTCCAGCGTGGTGATTACAGACGCAGATGGAGCCTTGTGTTTTCCTGCCGAAGGGATAATCACAGCCCTGCAGCCACTCGTAACAGGTACAGAAACCCACTGTGGTATTGAATTTGATGGAGTGACGGCGGCCACAGGTACACACCTTGTCAATAGACTTCATATCCCAGCATGCACTATGCTGACACGCCCAGCTGGGCGGGACTATTTAGGGATGTTTGAAGGCGTATTGCTGCTCACACCCATCGGCCAACACCTGTGAACAAGGGCGCATGGACGCTTGAAACGCGTTAGGAAATGCTGGCTAATTAATCTCTGAACTTGAAGTGAGTGACAGCGGGACTGCCTGGCATGAAATGAACATTAACACTTGGCGTAGGGCTCTCCAAGTCTGGTGCTTCTTCGTTTGTCATATATATATATATATATATATATATATATATTACGAAGGAAATATAATCCGTAACGCGTCTGTTTGAATAAACTTCTGCCGAACAAACGAAGCCCCGTGAGTGCCATTCTTTTCCTTTTGTGAGAGAGGAATTGCGAGTCGGATATTGATTGCGGAACGCCACCGCGAATTTGGCACCCGACCATGAAGTGCCCCGCTAATGGCAGAAAAGGAAGCAAGATAAATATATATATATATATATATATATATATATATATATATATATATATATATATATATATATATATATATATATATATATATATTACCTACTGGCGGTCGCCAGTAGGTAGTTATAGTTAGGACCTAGTTTCCATAGGAAATCCTCAACATTCTATTTGGAATAACTTTGGCCGTGGTGGATGAATCTTTGCGAATTTCTCAAAGAAGATGGCTCGGTCCGCTGCGCTCCTTCCCTGAAAGTTTGGGGGGGATTGGTGCAGTGGGAGCTGAGATAAAAGGGGGGTCCCAAAACGTGTTTTCTCCATGTTATTTTCCATAGGACGTTTAGACACGGCTACAGGTCGAACGGCTGAATGGATTTGTAAGAAATTTGGCAAAACTGTAGAGTCCGGCTCACAGATTACGCTTTTTTTGGAATGGTGTAAATCTGTTCAGTAGTTGCTGAGAAAATTAAACTTAAAGTCAATTATATATCTATAAGCGCGCACGGGTGCGCGCACTCAAGCGGCTGCGCGCGAGCGGATTTTTTTTTGTTGCTGCGTGACGTCTGTTAACGTTCGATTCGAAGGAAATCAGGAAGTGTTGACCGCCATTTTGTCACTGCGAGTAAATATATTGTCATTTCAAAGCGTTGGAACATGGAAAGGGGAGAAGGTAGAGATTGTTTTGATGCGTAGGTTCTCTCAGGGTGTGCAGTAAGGCCCTTAAACGCGAAAATATATATATATATTTTTTTTTTAAGTTGCGGGGTGCGCGCACACCTATTTACAAGAGTGTGAAAATGGAGATAAATCAGAAGTTTGAGTGCTTTGATATAAGGTGGCTCTGAAAAGAGCCCTTGTGTTAATTGAGTTTTTTCTGCATTTATAAGTAAGTACCGATGCAGAGTCTGATGTTGCAGAGGAAGATTCTGTTTCCCTCATCCGTGAAATGAACACCATCTGTCCTATAGATGTCTTGCATGTGGTAACGCAAGTTGTTGTGGTAAATAGAACCCATGCTATAATCTCTGAGGAAAGCAGAAACAGATTTATTAACATGTCTCCTTGCTTTCTCAATTTGTGCACACTGTTGATTGGACCAATTCCATTTCTGTCTTTGGCATATATTGGAATATACCAAGGCAGTTCGAGGAAAAAGTGTCATCAATTGTCGAAAGGTGTCTTTTAGAAGCATTTCCAGACCTACCCCAGTCAATGTGCCAAGATCGTTCCCACCACAGTGCACAATTATAAGGTCTGGTTCTGGGAGATGCATAAAAGTTTTCACCAATGGTATTAATTGGTGACATCTTAATCCTCTTTTCCCAATCCACGTTATCTGCACATTTGGTAAATCAAAGTTGGAAATTCGTCTGCTTGCTGCATATTTTCCACTCCAGTGAATATAGCTGTGTCCTAAAAGCCAAACCTTCATTTTCAAGGCAGATGCACTCGTACTCCGATGGGTTCTGGAAGTGGAATGGCAGTTAGAAGCTGAAAGTCAGGATAAAAAAATGGATGAAGCTTGGTGTGGTTGAAAAACGAAAAATGATTGGTTGATTCTAATACGTGAAGATTGAAGACTACGTTGCATGTTAATGTTATGTAAAAGAAAAAGTAGTATTGGGTGTGAAAAAATGACATGTAACAGAGCTGTGGATAGGCAGGTGTTTCTGGAGGGAAAACAGTGTTGTTAGTTTGCTGTAGAACGTTGAGATATGAACTTTTGACCTATGCCTTCAACCAGGTGCAGAATGAGGTGTTACCATGGAAACAGCCAGAGATGGCAGTGGGTGATGGGTGACTTTTATGTGACATTGAAAAAATTGTGAGGAACAACCAACTGAAATGTAAATTTGAATACAAAATTTTGCGGGAGGAAATATGATTGGCTGAAGAGACATACATGAGTCTGTATTGACTGTATATCTGTGCCATTGAATTTTGGTTGCAGTGATAGCAGCATAATTGAGATTCCGTCAAACGAATATCTATTCTGTGACTGTCACTGTTGTACATCGTACAAAGCATTGGTAAAGGTAAGTCTGTAACTGTTTGTTTTGTCATGTACCGTAAAATATGGTTTACTCACAAACAATGATTGATTTTCCTCATAGTTTGAAACTAAAGTCATTTTTGGCTGTCATAATGTGTTGTATTTCTAAAACTATTTTTAATTTAAATGTGAAATATGAAGTATAAAATATTTTTAATATAAAGAGTAAATATTTGTGTGATTTTGAAGCCTTTAGATATAATGAGAGAAGTTGTTTATGAAGTGAAAAAATGATATTAGCAGAGAGACAGATAATGCAGATAGAGAGAGAAATGGTAAATTACATGTGATACCGTCGTGAAAAAATGTTACTGGTTAATGAATTCGTAAACTTTCTGTCACACAACAAAATTAGAGTGCGGTTTCTGGACGCGGCCTGCATTGGTGGGTGTAGGGTGAGAGGGGTAGGTGGTTGAGTGAAATAAAATGAAAAGTTGGTATATTACATGTGATACCGTCTTCAAAAAGTGGTAATGCTTAATGAATTCTTAAACTTTCTGACAGACGACAAAATTACATTGTAGTTTGTGGCCGCGGCTTGTACTGGTGGGGTGAGAGGGGGAGGTGGTCGAGTAAAATATAATGAAAAGTTCTGACCATGAGGTTGTACACAGATTTGTGCAGTAAATGTGTTCGTAAATTGAGGTACCAAACGGAATATAAAAATATCTCTCTCACTCCTGCTGTTTGACTGCATCTTCATCTCTCTTCTGTTTTCCGTCTCCGTTGCCCTGTGTTATCTATATGTGTGTGTCTGTCTGTGTCTGCCTTCAGTCCGGGCTGAGGAACTTTGCTGTGGAGGCACACACAGATAGTCGCATCAAAGTAGTTGGAACGTTTTCAAAAAACTATTTATATAATTGAAATGCTGTGTACTCTTTGATATGCTAGACTCCATCTGCACTATGAGATACCTAAGCAAAGGAAAGACAGGTGATGTGATTGTGAAATGAGGAAAAGAAATTCCACATTTTTCAATTACATCACCTGTGTTTCATAACTTTACGAATCACATTGTGCAGATGAGGTTTAGGCCTGTCCACGGACACAGAAGTGGACATGACTCACTTCATTGGTAGGCCTGCACATGTATTATCTCCTCTGTATTCTTCAAGAAGCCTAAATTTCATCTGCAACCCTGAGTAGGCCTCACCTCGAACAAACCTCTGGATAGGGCACACCTTATCGTCATCCTGAATCAATCATTTAAAATGTTAGGGACAGATTTATGATAGGTGTGTGCTTCTTTTGCGCCGCTGTGCGTCACTTTTGTGACGCAGTGGCGGTGCAAAAGATTTGCTATGTTGCGACATATTTACAACTTGATGCATCTAGGCAGATGTGTCATGGTGTAAAGTCCTGTGCCACATGAAACCAATGCAGAAGTGATGCAAAAGATGCACCATGTTGCAAGACAGGCCTCACTTCATCTCCAACAACATACCGTCTGTTTAAACTGTAAACATTTAGGAATGTGTAGGGGGCATGGAGAAGCTGAATCTTCTGTAAATGTCAAAATTGTTGTATACAGTGCTGAACTTCTGTGTACTCTTTGATATGCTAGACTGCATCTGCACAATGAGATACCTAAGCAAAGGAAACACAGGTGATGTGATTGTGAAATGAGGAAAAGAAATTGCACGTTTTTCAATTACATCACCTGTGTTTCATAACTTTACGAATCACATTGTGCAGATGAGGTTTAGGCCTGTCCACAGACACAGAAGAGGTCTGGCCTTTGTTCAAGAGTGAAGTGGACATGACTCACTTCATTGGTAGGTCTGCACATGTATTATCTCCTCGGTATTCTTCAAGAAGCCTAAATTTCATCTGCAACCCTGAGTAGGCCTCACCTCAAACAAACCTCTGGATAGGCCACACCTTCTCGTCATCCTGAATCAATCATTTAAAATGTTAGGGACAGATTTATGATAGCCGTGTGCCTCTTTTGCGCCGCTGTGCGTCAGTTTTGTGACGTAGCGGCTGCGCAAAAGATGCGCTATGTTGCGACATATTTACAACTTGATGCATCTAGGCAGATGTGTCATGCTGTAAAGTCCTGTGCCACATGAAACCTGCGTCAGGTTTCATATAGGCGTTTTGTTGCAGGGTGGGCATTCATTTGCATGAAAGCCCTGTAAAACTAACACAGTGAAATTTAGAAGATTTCACTGAGTCAGCTTTATAGCATTGCTGAATCAAATCCTTACGCCTGTTTGAAACAGGCATAAGGAGTGATGCACCATGCAATGTGTGGCTTGCTCCTGTGCATTGCAGTAGACATGTCGCACTTGCGACGTGATGTCTGCAATGCGCCGCTTTTGCGGCACAGATGCGTGACGCATCTGTGCTGTTTTTGCTCAATGGTGCTCCACATTGTAAATGCGGCACACCATGGGTGGCAGAGCAGTGGTGCACATTAACTGGTGCATCTCTGGGGATGCGCCAGTTAACATAAATCTGCCTCTTTACATTTAAGTATGAGCAGGGGACACAGAGTCGGTGAGGCTTATCCAAGGTTAAGAAGAGATGAGTCCTGTTCACTGAAAACTTGGACATAGGCCTCACCTCCTCAGCATCGCTGGACATGGCTAAATAATAGCTGCAAAATGTTACTCTTGTTAAACAATTTTACTATTATAGTCTCTGAGATTTGTCTCTTACTCTGCAACATCTTATTGTTCTTCTCTTTCTTGAAAGATAACGACAACATCAAGCATGAGTGATAATGAGCAATCTGTTGATCTCGATATTATCATTGAAATTGTGATTGAAACATCAGTGGAAGTAGATCCCTTGGATGATTTAAATCCTGAGGATGATGAAGAACATGATGAGGATGCCGATTTGTCAGAATTGTATGACATAGGGTGGGAAGCTGACCTGCTTGAGCCTATGGAACTATAAACATTTATTTTTAAAATTTACTGGAAATAAAAAGTAAAAATGTAAACCGTTTCATTTAAATTTTTTGACAATGATAAGAGAGTAAAAAAAGGTTAACCTGATGTTTTAAAGTTATTCACAGGCTTCTTTAGAGGAAGTATTCTATATGATTGTAGCGTGGGTGTTTGACTTTTTTATAGGTAATAGAATGCATTTTGTATGCTGTAGCAGGAGGAGTACTACATACTTGAATATTCTTCAGTGCTTATTTTCATTTCGTAAGTGGTATTGAGACCGACACAGAACTTCAATGGATCGGAGGGGCTGTTCCTGTGCATCTGGAGGACTGCCAAGCCGTTGCAGCAGTGGGAGTGAGGCCTCTCACGACACAGAACTTCAATGGATCGGAGGGGCTGTTCCTGTGCATCTGGAGGACTACCAAGCCGTTGCAGCAGTGGGAGTGAGGCCTCTCACAGGGGCGTAGCGCAGCTCCTTTTGATGTTCACAATTGTAGATAACAGGGTAGAGATGTCTGTGGAATTTATAGATGGTTAGTCACACTAGAGTGTGGGCGGCGCCCCTAGCACTTCATTACGGCACACAGGGGAGCCGCGTTGCACAGTTTGAGAATCAGAGACTTAGGAGATAAACCTTCATAATAGGAAGGCTTCTAAGTGATAAAAATCGCCGGTGCTCGGCGTTAAAAATATCACTGCTATCGGTGGAATTTTCCACGGTGTTAGTGCTTCTACAGCAATGGGAACACATATCTGATAGAAAATCCTGTAACAATCTCAGTATTTCACATTATCGCGTGAAAAGAAAGTCTTCCGAAAGATGTTGAACGTTGTTCTCTTTTGAGAGTACAAAAGATAGTGAGGGAAGTGGGTTGAGTCCTCTGTGTAAATTGCAGAATAGAAACTACTAAGAACCAATTGGAAGTGTTGTTTTCGAGTCACATGACTTCACATGCGCGTCTCAGGACGTGTACGTGGTGACAGTATCTGGTCACGTACGCCATTTGGAAGTAGCGGTCTAATTCAGCGAAGTTTCAAAACGTGAAAAGGAGTAAATCCAAACACATCCGGATTTAATATATCTTCTGAGCTCGATTCAAGCATACAATTGTTAAAGTATAAAACCTTTTATATTTTTTTTAAAAATAGCAAGGTGTGTACATTCGGTCACGCACGAAAGTTTAAAAAGACATTCGGCTCCATTTAATGTAAATTTTCATAATAATAAAAAAGAAGCCTAGGTTTAGTGTCTTTGACGTAGTATAAGTTCTTTGATGGGTCTATGAAGAAATTTAATAAGTTGCAAAGTTTTCACAAAATATATATATGCGGGTGCGCGCACACGGTCGCGCACGAACGAAAGCCAAAAAAGCGGAGGTAAACCCCCTTTATAATATGCTCCTGGAGCTCTTTTTGGTAGAATGAGTTAGTTCTGAAAAGAACTTTTTTTTTTTTTTTTTTTTTTTTAAACAAGTGTTATGTTGTTTCTGATTTTTTAAACTTGCAACATTTTCATGTGTGAGACAGGATCAAAATGAAATGAAGAAATGTATCTTTTCTTGGGGCATTTATGACTCTCAATTTTTAGTTTAGTAAGAATGAGGCTCTGCTCTCCATACAGAAGAATTTCTCCACATTCGTTGCATTTCATGTGCACCTTTGCAAGATATGGTCTCAAGTCCATCACAGCACTCAATGGAGATACAGGTCGTCCACCAGAAGATGTGCTGGCCACCTCTGATGGTAATAGCGTGGCCAGGGCTCTTGTCGATGCCTTTGCAAATTCCACAGGGTGCACCTGTTTGACATGCCGCACCATGGTATGTATGGAAAAGGAATATTTTTTTCTTGGATTTCCTCTTGAGAGAACCGAATTGCATATCGTGCAGGTAACTTTTGGCGCATTCACTTTCTTTTGTTCTTCAGGATAAGTGAAAAATTGCCAAATAAAAGATTCCTTTTTTCTTTTTAAAGGTAGTCGGTCATTTCCTTCAGATTCGGAAGATGAATGCGGGGCGGCAGCCATTTCAGCAAAGTCTTCCGAAAGATGTTGAACGTTGTTCTCTTTTGAGAGTACAAAAGATAGTGAGGGAAGTGGGTGGAGTCCTCCGTGTAAATTGCAGAATAGAAACTACTAAGAACCAATTGGAAGTGTTGTTTTCGAGTCACATGACTTCACATGCGAGTCTCGAGACGTGTAGGCGGTGACAGTATCTGGTCACGTACGCCATTTGGAAGTAGCGGTCTAATTCAGCTAAGTTTCAAAACGTGTAAAGGAGTAAATCGAAACACATCCGGATTTAATATATCTTCTGAGCTCGATTCAAGCATACAATTGTTAAAGTATAAAACCTTTTATATTTTTTTTTAAAATACCAAGGTGTGTACATTCGGTCACGCACGAAAGTTTAAAAAGACATTCGGCTCCATTTAATGTAAATTCTCATAATAATAAAAAAGAAGCCTAGGTTTAGTGTCTTTGACGTAGTATAAGTTCTTTGATGGGTCTATGAAGAAATTCAATAAGTTCAGATTGCAAAGTTTTCACGAAATATATAGGTGGGTGCGCGCAGTCGGTCGCGCACGAAAGCCTGGAAATGCGCTATCCATTTTATTGAGAACTGTTGCCGAGAGTGCGCACACCGGGTCGTGCACGAAAGTTTAGAAAGGCAATTTTTATTTACAGGCAAATTTTAATGCGTTGAAAAAAAGGCAAGGTACAGACTTTCTAATTCTGTATCGCTTTACAAGGAGTCTCTATGCAACTTGAACAGTGAAGAAAGCGGCTGGCTTGTTTGGGTCTTTTTTAACCCGCCTCCCAACCCGCCCTGTTAACTCCGCCCACCCCCCTCGCATCTGCCTACTTAGGCTTCTCTCTCCCTGACCTCAGTGTTGCGCGTAAGCCCGGTGGCAGAGGGCTAGCGCGAGGCTGTGTGCACGTTTGGTTTTAATTATTTACTTTCTCTGCTGCTGATTGCAAGCAGTCCTTCGCCCCGCTGACCACGAGCGGCTGGCTTGTTTGGGTCTTTTTTAACCCGCCTCCCAACCCGCCCTGTTAACTCCGCCCACCCCCCTCGCATCTGCCTACTTAGGCTTCTCTCTCCCTGGCCTCAGTGTTGCGCGTAAGCCCGGTGGCAGAGGGCTAGCGCGAGGCTGTGTGCACGTTTGGTTTTAATTATTTACTTTCTCTGCTGCTGATTGCAAGCAGTCCTTCGCCCCGCTGACAACGAGCGGCTGGCTTGTTTGGGTCTTTTTTAACCCGCCTCCCAACCCGCCCTGTTAACTCCGCCCACCCCCCTCGCATCTGCCTACTTAAACGCTTCATATGCGTCAGCGCAGCGGACGAGCGCAGCGGGCGCGCCGACTTCGCGCCGGAGTTGCGCCTGAGTTAAGCCCGTCTGCGCCCGTCCGCGGCTGGCCGGGGCCAGGGGCCGGCTACTCAGCTCCTCCGGTCATTAGTTATCTCCCGGCCACTATGCTCTTATTGTGTCACCCGCGCCCACCATCCCTCACAGTGTTGGAGCGTAGCTCCTCTCTTGGACTATGCAGATCTCCCCTTACACAGCCATGCTCTGCTCTGCCATCACATCAGTCGCTTGAGGTTTTGCCTCCCTTCGCTTACTCGTCACCTCTCCCTGTTCCCACCCCTCTTTCCCCCCCCCAGTCCACCATCAATGCGATCCTCCTGAACACCAGGTCGGCGGTCGCGCACCAGCATGAGCTATTTCATCTGCTCGACTCCCGTCAACCCCACCTATTGTTTCTCACTGAAACGTGGTTCAGGGATGACTCCCTTCCGAGCCTCCTAGCCACGCTGCCCCCGACCTACTCAGCCATTAGAATGGACCGCCCTGGGGGCAAGACAGGAGGTGGCGTAGCCCTGATCACTCACACCGATTTTCATTTTCACACACTCTCCTCTCCCCCCATCCCAGCTGTGGACTATTTAGTAGTCCGCTCCACTTCATTTGGGGTTCCCCTGACCTGTGTTCTGATTTATCGTCCTCCCCAGTCCACCCCCCAATTCCTCAGTTCTCTTGAGGATCTCTTGGCCACCTTAGTGGTAAACAACGCAGCAGTCTTGCTCCTCGGGGACCTAAACTATTGGCCTAGTGATCCGGCCGAGGACGCTAGATCTAAGGAGTTCTCTGCCTTGCTCACTAGTCTCAATTTTCTTCCCCAGCTTTCCACACCTACCCATACCTTAGGTCATCAACTCGACCAAATATGGACCCTTAACATCCCTACCAACCCCCCCACCGTTTCGCCCTGCCCTTGGTCAGACCATTTCCTCATCTCCTTTGCGCTGAACCTTGGTCGTCCACCTAAACCCCCCCTGCCTAAAAACACCTGGTTTAGGAAGTGGGATAAGGCCGTCCTCCCTGATGTCTGCTCCTCCCTCGCGGGATCTTGCCCAGATCTTTGTGATCTTTCTCTTCCCACTCAGCTCACAGCCATCAACACCTGGCTGCAAAAGGCATGCAACAGCATTGTTCCCCTTAAGAAAGTAGCCATTAAGCGAGCCCACGCTGCTAACAGGTGGTTTTCCCCCCTTCTTAAAGTTAAGAAGCTGGAGGCGCGCAGAGCGGAACGAGCTTGGCGACTCACCTACTGCCCCCTTCTCAAAGCCAAGTATTGCCTTGTACTCAAGGAATATAAACATGACATATTAACGGCTAAGGCTGAGTACTTCTCCGGAAAGATCTTGACAGCTGCAAATCAATCGAAGGAAATATTCGCCACGGTGCACGAGCTCGCTGCCTCTGACAGGGTGATCTCCAAAATTCCCCCGTCCCAATCACTATGCAATTCCCTCAATTCCTTTTTTATAGAGAAGGTGGCTCTCATCAAGGCGAATATCCCTCCCTCACTTCCTATCCTGTCCACTGTGGACCCGCATGCCGACGCCTCACTTCTTACTCAATTCCCCCTTCTGACACGGGACACCCTTCTCCCCTTACTGGCTCGGGTCAAATCGGGCTCACCGCATGACATCGGACCGGCATTCGCCCTTAAAGAGATCTTTTCCAGTTGTTACTCCCCCCCTCTCACTTTAATCAATAACTCCCTCAATTCTGGTATTGTCCCAACTGCCCATAAATCTGCAGTTATTATCCCTATTTTAAAAAAGCTAGGCGCTGATCCTTCCCTACCTGCCAATTATCGCCCCATCTCCTTGCTCCCTTATCTGGCGAAGGTCTCAGAGGCTCATGTCACCTGCACTCTGAGTTCCTTTGTGGAGTCTACAGGCCGCCTCTCCTCCCGTCAGGCAGGCTACCGCCCACTTCACTCAACCGAGAAGGTGGTAGTGTCAGTGATGGACAAACTGAGGGAGGGCACTGACATCTGCACCCCCCAGGCCTTGGTCCTCTTAGATCTGTCCGCCGCGTTCGACACGGTGGATCACGACATTCTTCTGAACCGTGTCGAGGCGGCGGGCATCAGGGGCACGGCCCATGCCTGGCTCCGTTCCTTTCTAATGGACAGGGAGCAGGCAGTCCACCTGGCAGATTTTGCCGCCCCCCCTCGCAGAGTGACATGCGGCGTTCCCCAGGGTTCCTCTTTTTCCCCCTTGTTATTTAATTTATACATCTCACCCCTCATTTTTGCTTTACAGCAGATGGAGGTCTCGGTGTTCAATTACGCCGATGACCTCCAACTTATTTTTAACCTTTCTCACTCCCCTTCTTCCGCCTGGAACTTTCAGAGGGTGATGCTCTTCATCCAAAACTGGATGAACTGCAACCACCTCAAGTTAAACCCCGACAAAACAGAGTTGGTTTTGACTGGGGGTGGTTGCAGCCCATGGTCCCCATCTTTCTGGCCCGACTCTCTTGGTTCCCCTCCCTCCCCGGTCCCCAAGGTCAAAACCCTCGGCATCTTTATCAACTCCCAGCTTTCGCTTCACACTCAGGTTCACTCGGTGGTGTCCTCCTGCTTCTTCTCCCTTCGCACTATCCGTAAGGTTTCCCGTTTTTTTTCCGTTCCTGCCCTTAAGCTCATCCTCATGGCCATGGTGCTATCGCGCCTTGACTATGGGAATGTGGTCTACAATGGCGCCCCAGACTATCTGATCCACCGACTTCAGCAGATTCAGAATCAGGCTGCTCGCCTGATTTATGGACTCCCTAAATTTCACCACACCACTCCCCTGTTGCAATCATTGCATTGGTTACCGGTGAAGGAGAGGGCCCTCTTCAAGCTGGGCTGCATGACTTACCAGGCCAGATCTGGGACAGCCCCTGCCTTCCTCTGTGAGATTATATCTCCTTACCTCCCGGCCAGAGAGCTCCGTTCCTCCAACCAAGCTCTACTGACAGTTCCTCGCTTTAGGAAGCGGAGGTCTGGGGGGACGAGATTTGCGGTCCTAGCCCCCTCTTTTTGGAATTCCCTACCTTTTGCCCTCAGAGCTTCAACTTCCTACGTGGAATTCCGTAAACTCCTCAAAACTTTCCTGTTTCCCAGACCCCCAGCAATCTAGCACCCGCATTCGTCCCCTCCGGCTTACCGCTACTTAGCGCCAGGAAACCGCCCCGGTAACAGAGCGCTTTAGAAAACCATTAAAATTCAAAATTCAAATTGTTTCCGAAAAAAATATTGCCAGAACTTTATTGACAAAAGTATAGGTTGTATACACGAGATATTTCTGAATTAACATTTTAAAAACCAATGAAATTCACTGAAAAAACCATAGGTTTTACACATGTTATAGTTAGGAAGTAGAATTTACAAAACCTATGAAATTCACTGAAAAAACCATAGGTTTGACACCAGTTGTAGTTAGCTGGAAATTTTACTGATATAAAACCAATGAAATTCCACGTTATAGTTAGTTGGACTCACTATAACTTGCGCGTGTAATGCACTGCTGATGACGTCACATATTACATCACTCATGACATCACTATAACGTGTGTAAAACCTATGGTTTTTTCAGTGAATATATATATATATATATATCCTAGCAGCCCGCCCGACCTTGTCTGGGAGCAATCAGGCTTCCCCGCCCCCTGCCCGCCCCGACATAGCAGCCCGTCCCGAAATGAGTGTTCAGGGCCCCGTCTGCCCCGGCCCCCGCCCGCCCCCTACCATGAGTGTTTAGGGCCCCCGCCCGCCCCGTCCCCCGCCTGCCCCGACCTCGTCTGGCCCGACATTGCCCCCGGAGCTTTACCTCACCCGCCGCTCCTTCCCCACGCTCCTCAGTTCACCGCTCTGCCGCTCCTCACCGCTGGTCACCGCTCCTCCCCGCCTGTCCGCCGCTCCTCACCGCTTGTCCGCCGCTCCTCACCGCTCCTCCCTGCTTGTCCGCCGCTCCTCCCCCCGCCATGTCCGCCGCTCCTCCTCGCGCTCCTGGACGCCGCTCCTCCCTGCGCTCCTGACGTCAGCACGCAGGTCGCGGCCGGCGCTGCTTCCACGGTACCATTTTTTTCCTTTCTAAATTTTTTAAATAATGTATATTTTTTAACTTTATATAGCCTATGTCCATCTGCACACCCTGACGATTACAACGATGTATCGGGTGTGTGGATTGGTGCTGTGGTTTCAAGTTTACCCACCTCAAAGGTTCAAAGTTCTTCCTTTATAATAGTAGTATAGATATATGCTCCTTTGCACAGGGTAGGTGCACTCACAAACGGGTGCCGTTTTCGTGGCGGTGCTGCAAATTCACACTCTCACTCCGTAGTTTGTAAGGAGGTAGGCACTGTCAGGACCCGTTTTTCATCCGCTGTTTTATTTTCTCCAGCAAAACATAAGGCGTTTCGGCTGACGCCTTTCTCAAATGTTTTACAAACACTCTATCAAAAACCGTCATTTTTCACAAGAACAAAATCCAGCGAAACAGATTGCTCAAGCCCACACAATCAATTTCAGCAGGTAAGTTTATTTCTTTAGCAGTTAAGGACGACACTTTTCGACCACATTCTTGGTCTTGGTCACACGACCGCCGCCTCCATTTACAAATCTTTTTAAAGGTGCAGTCTTACTTGTACAATCATACACATAGAAAAAAAAAAAAAAATTTTTAAGTCACATTACAAATCAAAATAGTGCCAAACAGAATGAGTGCATAGATAAAATTGACTGCAGGCAGAACAATATTGTGTGCTTGTTACTTGTGTATTTCTATATGGTTTTAGGGGTAGAATAAAACGTCATTTGGGCTGTTTTATAAAAGCGACCTCATGTGAATACTCTTACTATTATGTTGCCATCTCTCAAGTCTGAGAATTGCATGTAAGGGTCTAGTGCCCTTAGTGTACTATTTTTCAGTGTGGGGAGGTGACTGAACAGCAGAAGTGCACAGTGAAGGTATAGTACCCTATTGTGATGTGTTTAGCTTGGAGGAGCTTCATAATCTCTTAAGGACTAATCCCCTTCCCCTGAGTGACAACATTGACCTAGGATATGACCAGTTTTGTCACTGGATAATCCAAGCTTTGGACTCCCTGATCCCAGCTAAGTGGGTTAAGGTGCGTGCCCACGCGGCTAGCCCCTGGTACAACTAAGAATTAGCCACTCTGAAAAAGGAATGTAAAAAGGCGGAAAGAGGATGGAGGAAAAATTATGATACCAACCTCAAGCATAATTATGTTCAATTACAAAAAACCTATCATCATCACGTATGTAGAACAAGGGCGGCGTATTATGCCACCGAAATCGACAGTAGCACCAACGCCTCCAAAACGGTTTTTAAAATTTTAAAAGACCTCACTGCAAAAATAACCACAATTTCTGCTGCCACCTCTCCAGACCTATGTAACAACATGGCAAATTTCTTTACCAACAAAATAAACAAAATTTACGAGACCTTCCCCTATTCTCCTCAGTTTTCCGTTACTTTAGACCCTAATAGACCTTGTCTTTCCTCCCTTCCCACACTAGAACGTGAGAGTTTCTATAAAATCTGTAAAAAAATAAAATCTGGCTCCCCGGCTGACCCTCTAAAACCCGAGACCTTTTGTGCAGCCAATGAGCTTGTCACAGAACCAATACTGAATATTATTAACTGGTCTCTTTCTACGGCCAAAATTCCCTCTAAATGGAAGCAGGCATGGGTGTCCCCCATCCTGAAAAAGCCCACTCTGGACCCTACCCTTCCTGAAAATTGTCGGCCCATCTCGCTTCTCCCCTGGCCAGCTAAAATCATAGAAGCACATGTTAACACCATCCTCACTAACTTCCTCCTAACGAATAACATTCTGGATGACTCTCAACACGGGTTTAGAGCTGGTCACAGCACCGAGACTGCCTTGCTTAGTGTTACAGAGGACCTCCGTACCATTCTTGACACCGGCGGAATGGCAGCACTGATCCTGCTGGATCTCAGTGCTGCCTTCGATACGGTGTCACACGAGGCCCTCTTGATGAGATTGGAGGAAGCCAGAATCACTGGTTGGTTTAAAGACTTTCTTGCCAACAGATCCTTTAAAGTGTCCACCCCCCCTTACATCTCTAAAGAACACAACATTGGACAGGGGGTGCCTCAGGGTTCATCACTGAGCCCCACCCTGTTCAATATTTACGTCCGACCACTAGCTGAAGTGGCTAAACAGAATGGTCTGACGTTAGTATCCTACGCAGACGATACCCAGTTGGTGGTGGCTCTTAATGGTAACAACGGTCTGGAGGCCCATCATTTCAAGCAGACCCTTATTGACATCACCAACTGGATGACGGCGAATTTCCTCCAGCTCAATGCGGGGAAAACGGAGATACTGCTCTTGGGGAAAAACACCGCATCCTGGGGCGGTAATTGGTGGCCTGATATTTTAGGCCAACCGCCTAAGCCCAAGGAATGTGTAAAAAATCTGGGAGTCTGGGTCGACTCAGCACTGAAATTCACTCACCATACCAAAAAAGTCGCAGCCACCTGCTTCGGCATCCTGCACAATTTAAGACCTACCCTGAAGTTCTTCAACTGTCACACCCGCCAGGTAATTGTCCAAGCTACCATCCTCTCTAGGCTGGACTATGCTAGCTCCCTTCTACTGGGCGCTAACCTGGCGGAAACTGCCAGACTTCAGAGAGTGCAGAATGCTGCTGCCAGAGCGTTGGTAGGTCTCCCTCGCCACTCCTCAGTGGCTGGAGCTCTGAAAAAACTGCACTGGCTCCCGGTGGGAAAAAGGATTCAGTTTAAGGCACTCTGCCTTGCCTTCAAAATTCTTAAAACCGGCTCCCCCCCGATGCTGCGCCCCCTCCTGAAGGAGTATATTCCTGGGAGGTCACTGAGTTCAGAAGGACAACATCTGGCGGTCATTCCCCGTACTAATCTAGCCAGAATCGGTGGTCGATCCTTCAGCCTGCTTGCTGCCAAGCTCTGGAATAGCCTCCCGGAAACTATCCGTGG
The DNA here is from genome assembly GCF_964261635.1 of Lissotriton helveticus. Classification (NCBI taxonomy): domain Eukaryota; kingdom Metazoa; phylum Chordata; class Amphibia; order Caudata; family Salamandridae; genus Lissotriton; species Lissotriton helveticus. Next base: position 90,272,359 of record NC_136063.1, read on the forward strand.
CATGCAGGACCTTCTGGCTTTTAGGAAAGCCATCAAAACCCACCTCTTTCAGTAACCGCACCTCTTCTCCTTTGGTGCTTCTTTCTTTTTCTGCTTTTAGTTTTGCTCGCAGCGCCTGGACGCCCCTTTGCTGGGGCAGCCGAGCGATATACAAACCCCAATAACATAACATAACATATAGGTGACTTGGAGTTGATTGGGTGTCTGTCCAGGACTCCAGTGCTCATATCATTAGCATCGACGTGACCTTTCAGTGATGGGCAGCATCTCCCTCCTATGGAAAAACACTCGGAATTAAACATGTGGAGATGTGCAACCAAGCTCTGTGTTCAACACATCTTGCATTTAACAAACCATGGCATCCTTTGTAATAGGGGAGTGAGTGCTCCGTCTAGGCAAGGTTACAGTTCAATACAACTGGTGTTTTATTTGATATAGATGGCTGTACAGTTCCTCATCCTGATTTAAACCATATGGGAATGTGGGTCCTGCAGAGAGGGGGAGGCAGAGTGGGCTAAAGAACCCAGATCTTTTGACTGGGTGTGAGTGTTTGATTGGTTCAGATGTTCCATCCGTCACCACCCTCTTTTGTACCGCTTTGGCCGCCATAAGTGTGGCAGGGTATGCTCAGACGTGAGTCCCATGCTCACTTTGCCACTGGATTCAAGCATGCCGGGCTGAAGACGGCTGGAATGCCAGAAACCTGTCCTCGGAAGCTTGTTTCCGGTCCAGGGAAGGCATGGCTTGGCAGTTCGGGCTGGACTGTTCCCATGAGGCATAGGGTCAGACTGATTTGCATAAAGCCATGTCTGGACTGGGGTGGCAGAGTGGGCTAAAGAATGGTGATGGATCAAACCCAGATCTTTTGACTGGGTGTGAGTGTTTGATTGGTTCGGATGCTCCATCCATCACCACCCCCTTTTGTACCGCTTTGGCTGCCATAAGTGTGGCAGGGTATGCTCAGACGAGAGTCCCTTGCTCACTTTGCCACTGGATTCAAGCAAGCCGGGCTGAAGACGGCTGGAATGCCAGAAACCGGTCCTCGGAAGCTTGTTTCCGGACCAGCGAAGGCATGGCTTGGCAGTTCGGGCTGGACTGTTCCCATGAGGCACAGGGTCAGACTGATTTGCATATAGCCATGTTTGAACTGGGGGGGCAGAGTGGGCTAAAGAACGGTGATGGATCAAACCCAGATCTTTTGACTGGGTGTGAGTGTTTGATTGGTTCAGATGCTCCATCCATCACCATCCCCTTTTGTACCGCTTTGGCCGCCATAAGTCTGGCAGGGTATGCTCAGACGTGAGTCCCTTGCTCACTTTGCCACTGGATTCAAGCAAGCCGGGCTGAAGACGACTGGAATGCCAGAAACTGGTCCTCGGAAGCTTGTTTCCGGTCCAGGGAAGGCATGGCTTGGCAGTTCGGGTTCGACTGTTCCCATGAGGCACAGGGTCAGACTGATTTGCATATAGCCATGTATGAACCGGGGGGGGGCAGAGTGGGTTAAAGAACGGTGATGGATCAAACCCAGATCTTTTGACTGGGTGTGAATGTTTGATTGGTTCAGATGCTCCATCCATCACCACCCCCCTTTTGTACCTGCAAAGAGGATGAAGCGTGATTCCCGTTTAAAGCAGTTTGGTTGCCTCCTCTAGGATTGGGGTTGACTGTATCCAGTCCAAAGAATCTGGCTTTGGTTCAGACAACCCCATGCTCCTTGGAAAAGTGCCTGGCCGTACTGTAGCTTTGATCACCATTGGAAATCGTGATCCAGTGCTCCTGGATTTGCTTCTTCACTGCAAATGTTGTGAACCCTTTGTACCAGAAGCCACATGGGCAGATAATGGCATACTCTACACACTCTGTATTGCAGGTAATCAAGTGCGGTATCTTCAATTTGGTTTTTGGTCCTTTCTAGGATGGTTTCAGTGATATTGTTGCTGTCTTTGCAGGCTTTACATTTACCACATTTGTGGATCCCCTTGGATTGTCTGAACCAATTGTTCTCTTTGGGATGGAGGTGGCTGTGCACAAGTATGTCCCTCAGTGATGCACTTCTTTTGTATGTGATGGATGGGAATGTACTTATTTCATTTTGTTGAATAGGGTCCTGTTTCGGGATTTCCCATCTATTCATTAGAATTCTACGCATTTGTTTGGATTGAATGCCGTCCTTAGTGATGAATCTGTTAGGCTCCTTACCCCTGTCTTTGAGTGTTCTCTTGGTTTTACTCTTTTCTAGAATTTCTACTCTACACTGTGTTTCCACTCGTTTCTCAGCTTGGTGGAGTGCTTTTCTGGAAAACCCTCTCTCTTTCATTTCCTGCTTATTTATTTATTTTATTTTATTTTGAAAGTATTATTTTGAGCGCGAACAAGACCTTTGCGGATATCAGAGCGCTTTACAAACAGTGACAGCTTGGTTTGTATGTATGCTTCCTCAGTACTACAGCTGTGCTTGGCCATTAGGAATTTGCTATAAGGAATTACCCATCTGAAACTGGGAGGGTGAGAGCTTGTGGAGAGTAAGATGGAATTTCCTGCTGTGCTTTTTATAAACTGATTAGTTCTTACTCTTCCCTTTTCCCCAGTCAATTTTAGGTCAAGACATTCAATGGAACTTTGGTTGTAGTGTCTGGTAAATCTAAGGTTTACATCATTCATATTCAAACAATATTGTCAATATATCTCAACCATTTTGATACATTGTAAATCCACTGTTCCAGAGCACCTGCTTCTCCCACCAGCCCACCATGAGATTGGCGTAGCTGGGGGCAATGCAAGTGCCTATGGAAGTACCCTGCAATTGTTTGTAGTATGCATTTTCAAACATAAATATATTTTCTTTGAGGCATATTGAGAACATATCAAGTAGCATATTAGTATGTTGTAGGAATTCTGCCCTATGTTTTTTGAGAAAAAAAGCCCGTCTTCGTGTCGTTTGGTTGTGTAGAGAGCCTCCACATCTAAACACACCAGCCAATCTCTGTCTCCTACACTGATGTCAAGTATTTTGAGAAGAAAGTCGGTTGTGTCACGTAGATAGGACCTGCGATCTTTGACAAAGGGGAATAGAAAATGATCAAAGTAGGTGCTAGTGTTTTGCATCAAGCTGTTTATAGAGTACACATGGGGACTCCCCGGAAGGTTGCTGTTACTCGTATGTATCTTCAGTAGAAAATATAGCGTAGGGGTGGGGGAGGTGTCATTTTTAAGGAATTGGTTTTCATCCCATGGAAGGAGACCTTGTTCATGCCATGCTAAAAGTTTGTATTGAAACTGTTTTTTAGATCTGTGAGGCATTTCTTGTCTACTCTGCCATAGCATGTGTTGTCATTGAGCAAGCGGTCAGTTTCCCTTAAATACATTGTTCGCCTTATAATGACAACATTGCCTCTTTTATCGGAGTGTTTGATAACCAACTCTTGATCTTTCTGTAAGTTGTTCACTGCCTCCCATTGGCCTTTGGTCATGCTGTTTTTCCCTTTGCTCTTCTCAAGGAGTAAGAGTAAATCTTGGGCCACTAAGTCGCTAAATACATCGATGTTGTCTTTGGGCAGTGTGGGCACATATTTGGAGTTTGCTCTAAATCCAGTGAGGGATGTTTCACCGGTGTCTATACCCAGAAGATTCGAAATGTCGGTGGTATGTGTGGAATTAAATGGGTCAAGGGAAACAGTGGTAAGTTCTTGTGATGCATGTTGTTCAAGATTCGTCATACAACTAGGAAAAAACAAATATAATGTTCTGAGAGAGCAGGATGAGGAGGACGGAGAGGTCAATGAAGATGACCAGGAGGAGGGCAAAGACGAAGGAGACGAAGATCCCAAAATCCAGTCCCTTCCTGATCAATTAATAGTGCCAAGCTCCACTGCCACTGTAACCGCCACTGCCTCTGCCTCTAAGAAAGGCGACGGAAAGACTGAGAAGGGTGAGAGAGGTGAGAAAGGAGAGAAAGGCGATGCAGAGATGGAGCGGAACACCAAGGGAACAAAGGTGGGCCAGGTGGACACTACGCCAAATAAACCATCCCTAGTCCATGGGACTGGGAACCAGCTGAGGCAGTACCCCCTCTTCTCAAAACCCCTCCAACAGGGGCAACAGGGGCTACAGGGTCAACTCTCGAGCACTCCCATGCGAGGGGGGGTGAATCAGGATGGGAAAAACGACATGCTGGTGCAAGAGGCTCTGAGCGCTGGAGGGATATAAACTAGCTCTATTACACCTGAGCTGCCAGAGACAGAGACAGCGCTATCGGTAGGGGCTGACCAGGTCCTTGAAGAATTAATATCTGTGGCTCCCGTGGTTCCTATAGCACTGGCTCTGGACAACAGCCCATGCCCGAGCCATAAGTGCACTATGGAATCTCCTAGTCAAGAGCTAAGCCTACAGACATCCCACGCATCCCAAGAAAATGGGTTATTTTCTCTTCCAAACACTACAAAAACAAATTCCATCGAAATACTGCTCGGAACCATTCTCCAGGAGTTAAGGGATTTTAAACATGCCCAGGAGATCTCACAACTGCACAACAGGTTCTCAAAAATGGAAGAATGCTTCGGGAGTCCTCCTTTAAAAGTCATTGAAGCTGAAACCAGGATTTCATCTCTGGAGGATTCGCTATCAGCAATAGAGAAAGATCTGCTGGTAGCCAATAGAGAAAGAGCCCAGCTATATAATATGAGGTCAAATCTACGTCTAGTAGGCATTCCAGAGGGACTGGAAGATAAGGATGCAGTTAAGTGGTCAGAGTCCCTCTTGAAAAAAGCCATACCGGAGCTCCAAGGGGATTTAACAATCACAAGAGCACACAGAGTCCCGGCATATAAACCCAACAATATGAAATATCCACGCACGATCTTACTCAATTTTTCGGATTTCAGGGTGAAGGAGAAAATCTTGAACACTGCATATGCTAAGAAGTCATTCAATGTGGAAGGTGTAAATAACTTCAGAATTTTTTCAGATATGTCGGCAGCTTCTGCTCATAGACGTACAGACTTTGTTAAGATGATCGACTCTTTTAAAAGTAAGGGAGCCCAAGCTACGATCGTGCAGCAGTCAAAACTTAAAGTACCGGCCAAAGGGAAGTTTTTTATTTTTACAATTGTACACGAAGCCCAGACTTTTCTAGAAGGCCTAGGAGTATAGTTATAGCTGATTTCCATTCTGTTTCACACTTTTTAGTATATTCAGGAATATAGTCTATAACTGATCCCTGTTTTGACTTGCAAGGCGGGTTAAGGTGATGACAGGAAGCACACGAGGATGCAATGAAATGGCATCCAAAAAGAAGAAACTAAAGAGAAGGACGGATGTGGAACATGGGGAGGTTCCGTCCACTCTAGGGGGGGCTTAGGGGAGTTGGGGTGGTGAAGAGAGGTGTTACAGGGGAAAAAATTAGAGTTCAATATTGAAGAATTGTTGGTTCTATTATCAAGATTAGCTCTGATACGGCAAAGACAAGACCATCTGATCTTAACATGGCTTTCATATATATAATATATATACAATTTATTTGCCTATTTTGCACAAAGGAAGGGGCTGCTGCTATTATATATTTGCACTGTTTACTTGCCTATTTTGCACAAATAGGGGTTTGCTGCTACTTATACTTGCTGCTATTGTACCTGTATTAAGTATTTATTTATTGATGCACAAAGAGCTTCTTTTCATATTTGCCTATTTGCCTATTTTCACAAAAGAGAGGTTCTCTGATATTTATTATATTATATTACTGTACTGTTCCGACTACTTACCTATTTTGCACAAAGTAAAGGGTTTGCAGCTATCTATATTCGCATTGAGTCTATTGACGTACAAAGATTTCTTGACTATCTGCCTATTTGCACAAAGAGAGGGTTTCTTGATGTTTACTATATTATTGTATTGTTAAATAATCCTTTTAGCATACGTACTCACTATATCTATTTTCTAGCGTGTTTTTTAATTATGGCCTTTTAAAAAAAAAAAAACAAGTAGCATGCTGAAGTTTATCTCTTTAAATGCAAACGGTCTGAACAATGTTCGGAAAAAAAATGCTATTGAATGCTGGTTAAAAAACTTAAACCCTGATATTATTTATTTACAAGAGACCCATCATAAAGACCAGGCTGATGCAGATAAACTATTTGAGAACTGGGCTGGCCATACGAAATCCTCTTCAGCTGGATTGACACAGAGAGGAGTATGTATACTGATAGGAAAACCCCTAGGTTTTATCCTGGTAGGCACAGCCACAGATCCCAGAGGTAGATGGGCAGTTGCCCATGGCAAATTATACAATGTAAATATAATTCTTGTTACAATATATGCTCCTATCTTAGACGATGCTCAGCCAATCCTACAGTTAAAAAACATTATAACCGGCCTTCTCGGGTCAATAATATGGGGAGGTGATTTTAATCTTTTGCAAAATGCTGTATTGGACTCGTCTAAAAAAGATCGCCGTCAGAATAAACACCAATCTGTTTTGGCAATTCAAAGTTGCAAATTTGACCTTGATATCATGGATTATTGGCGAGTTAATAACACGCTCAAAAGAGAATATTCATGTTTCTCGGCAAAATATAATTCCGCCTCAAGATTGGATTTCTTTTTAACTTCTCATGAGTTAAAATTATGTAATTCTGTTTATCTACCAAACGCTTTTTCAGATCATGCGGCAGTCTCCATGGAGGTAAATCTGGGACCTCAGGGTATAGGCACTATAAAACGATGTTTTTTTAACAAATCTAACCTTCTAGATCCTCAACGGTGTACAGAAATCGAAGAATTTATTGAGGAGTTCTTTTCACGCAATAGAGGTACAGCCCCATTAAACACGACTTGGGATGCATTTAAGGCCACGTTACGGGGGTTCATCACATCTAAAGATATACCAAAATATAAAGCAAGAAAAGAGGAGAAGAACAGACTACAAACAGATCTTATAGAGGCAACCCGAGTACACCACAGGGCCAAAACAACACATTCTAGCCAAAAACTCTCTGAGGCTAAGAGTAGGATGAGGGACTTTTATTATGCCCTGGGCGAAACCCAGTTTAATTTCTACGCCCAGAGGATGTATGAGGATAGCGAGTATACAGGGAAGCTCCTGGCTTGGCAAACTAAAGAAAAACAGGCTCGCAACAAAATTGATCAACTAACTGACCCAATCACTAAAATACAAGCTAAGACCACAGCCTCAATTGGTGAGTGGTTCCTGAAACATTATGAGGAAATCTATCAAACAACAGAAGAGGCCTCAACTGATTTAATAGGGGAGTTTTTATCTCAACTTACAATCCCCAAATTAGACGATAAAGAGAAGGAATGTCTCATCGAGACGTTCTCAGAATCTGAGATAGACGAAGTAAACGAAGTAATCGGCTCCCTCCCAAATGGAAAGGCTAATGGTGACGATGGTCTTCCAATCTAATTCTTTAAAAAATTTGAAGGAACTCTTCGTAAAGAACTTTTAATTTTAGTAAATGATTTACTTCAAGGAGGATCCCCCCGGATTCTTTCCGCTCAGCTGTGGTAGTCAGTATTTTAAAAAAGGGAAAGGATAGTGAGAACATAAACTCGTACCGACTTATAAGTCTATTAAATACAGACTATAACATTTTTACCAAGCTTTTAGCAAATCGATTGAATAAAATAGTGGGAAGTCTGGTACCCAACAATCAGTGCGGTTTTATTGCAGGTAGGCAGCTCCATACAAATACAAAGTTTGTATTAGAGGCACTAGACTTTTTTAAAACTAATAAAGTGAAGGCCCAAATCTGGTTTTTAGATGCTGAGAAAGCCTTTGATCTAGTGTCCTGGAACTGCCTATTTGCTATTTTACACAGTTTTAATTTCCCGAATGTTTTTATCTCTCTTTTAAAACAACCACTACTTGGGAATAGCCTCTTGGACAGATCAGAGGTGTTTCCGCTAAATGTATATTACTTGTACACTTAATGAGAGCGAAATACTGAATTTTTAAAAAATCCCCCTTTTGTCCGTTTTTTTGCTGTATTATTTAGGCACTGTACCCTGCTTTTAAAAATCATTGTGATTGCATACCTGCACCCGTTTTCGCCACATTACTGTGTTTAGAGTTGAGCTTTCTATCAGGGAAGGGCACCACACTGCCTGAACGGCAGACATCTTTGGTGAGGGCAAGGATCCAAAGCAAGGATTGGATGCTCTAGTTGTCAGAAGGAAGCTAGAACAGTATTTAAGACAGGCAAATTAGGCGGCCAACTACTTGGGAATAGCCTCTTGGATAGATCAGAGGTGTTTCCGCTAAATGTATATTACTTGTACACTTAATGAGAGCGAAATACTGAATATTTAAAAATCCCCGTTTAGTCCGTTTTTTTGCTGTATTATTTAGGCACTGTACCCTGCTTTTAAAAATCATTGTGATTGCATACCTGCACCCGTTTTCGCCACATTACTGTGTTTAGAGTTGAGCTTTCTATCAGGGAAGGGCACCACACTGCCTGAACGGCAGACATCTTTGGTGAGGTCAAGGATCCAAAGCAAGGATTGGATGCTCTAGTTGTCAGAAGGACGCTAGAACAGTATTTAAGACAGGCAAATTAGGCGGCCAACTACTTGGGAATAGCCTCTTGGATAGATCAGAGGTGTTTCCGCTAAATGTATATTACTTGTACACTTAATGAGAGCGAAATACTGAATTTTTAAAAATCCCCGTTTAGTCAGTTTTTTTGCTGTATTATTTAGGCACTGTACCCTGCTTTTAAAAATCATTGTGATTGCATACCTGCACCCGTTTTCGCCACATTACTGTGTTTAGAGTTGAGCTTTCTATCAGGGAAGGGCACCACACTGCCTGAACGGCAGACATCTTTGGTGAGGGCAAGGATCCAAAGCAAGGATTGGATGCTCTAGTTGTCAGAAGGACGCTAGAACAGTATTTAAGACATCCATGCTGACGCGCAGCGGGCACGCGCGGCGGGCTCGCCGGAGCGTCGCCGGAGTCGCGCCAGAGTCCAGCCCGTCTGCGCCCGTCCACGCACGGACGGGCTCGGGGGCAGGGATCTCTGGACTAATGCGCTCCTACACCTCGGAAGACCTACGTAATCTGGATAAGGGTGAGGCTTGCCTTGATAACAACACCCTGAAGATACTAAGAACACATGCTATCTACAAACCATTGAACATTATACATCAAGATGCATTCTCCACCCTGAAAATAGCATATCTAAATACCAGATCACTCCACTGCCACCACGTCGAGGTCTATAACCTGTTGCAAAACAACGACACTGATATACTGACCTTAACAGAGACCTGGATGAGTGAGAGCTCAATGCCAGACATCCTGGCCACCCTCCCCAGCGGCTATGATGCTTTATGGCAAAACCGCCCAGGAAACACACGGGGAGGAGGGGTAGCTGTGATTTTCAAAAAGATGCTGTCAGTAGAAATCCTACTATCAGAGACAGTCGACCTGGCTGATTTGCTTGGGGTGAAAGTCACAGTAAACAGCTCATGCTGGGTGGTGTTAGCGGTCTATCGCCCTCCCAACGCAACCCCAACCTTTCAGGACTTATTCACCCCCATCATATCTGACCTTTGTACTCGCTACTCGAAAATCTTAGTCACAGGAGACTTCAACTTGCACTGGGATAAACCTCACTGGGACGCTCCTATGCGCCATTTGGACACTTTGATGTCAGCGCTAAACTTTAAACAGATCGTGAATGTCCCCACGCACACCAAAGGTCATACCCTTGACCTGGTATGGACTACAGACCCCTCACTAACGCTGAAAGAAGTTGCCCCATGTATTTGGTCTGACCACTACCTAATTTCCTGTGAGCTACGTATTAAGGGCCAAATAGTCAAACCAACATTGGAGGCTAGGAAAACCCGCAAATGGGCAGAGGTCGATCTGAGGACCCTGACCGAGGTATTCCTGCCCAGAGATTGCCCCTCGAACTTAGATCATAGTCTAGATCAGCAATACGCGGATTTAACGCGTTCCCTGACACTAGCTATTGATCAGATAGCGCCAATAAAAATGAAGGCGCTAAAAGGCCCGGGTAAGGATGCCCCTTGGTTCACGCCAGCACTGAGGGACCATAAAAAGAAACTTAGAGCCCTAGAAAGAAGCTGGAGGAAAACTAAACTGGACTCAGCCAGGAACCTCTACCGTGCCTCCTTGAACGCATACAAAAAACACATCATCCTTGCCAAAGCCGAGTACTACGAATCCCGTCTAAGTAAGGCAGTCAACGTGCAGAAAGAGACTTTTAAAATCCTGTCGGAGTTGACCAAAAAACCAGACAGCGTTCAGTCTCCCATAAACTGCAATTGCTTTCAGGATTTTTTCTTGGAGAAAGTAAGAACCATCATCCAGGACATAAAAATGGGCCGCTTACTGGAATGGCTACACCTATAATCCCCCAAAATCAAACTGACTGTGCAATCACACTGTTTCCAGAGATTGACATCTTGAGCCTGCAGCAGCTGATGGCCAGAATCAAATCTGGATCTCCAGCGGACCCTTGTCCACCTAAAGTTTTTCAGGCAGCCCGTCCACTATTGGAGGAGCAAGTCATCCATCTCCTAAATAGATCCCTGGAATTAGGACAACTACCAGCAGCACTTAAGGAAGCGCGGGTAAGACCGCTGTTGAAAAAACCTGGCGCAGACCCCGCAATACTAAAAAACTATAGGCCGATCTCTCAGCTACCATTTCTCTCTAAAGTACTGGAGCAACATGTATTAAAATCTTTGTCCATGTACTTGGAGTCCCGCTCCCTGCTTCACGAACGACAAGCAGGGTTCCGAGCACACCACAGCACCGAGTTGGTGATGCTCTCGGTGCTGGATGAATTGAGAGGCTTGGCTGACGGTAAAAAACCGAGCGCCCTGATTTTATTAGTCCTTTCAGTGGCGTTCGATACCGTCAGTCATGTTCTGCTACTGGAAAGGCTGAGTGACTTTGGCATCAAAGGCCGGGCTTTCGAGTGGTTGCAGTCCTTCCTGTCAGGAAGGACACAAAGAATACAACTCGGAGAAGAAATCTCCGCCGTGGGAGAAATAGAATGTGGGGTACCTCAGGGCTCGGCCCTATCCCCACTGCTGTTTAACCTATATCTGCAGCCTCTGATTGCCTCCCTGGCGAGTATGGGCTGCACAGTATATAACTATGCAGACGACACGCAGCTGCTGCTGAGTGTTGACAATACAAACACCGCCCAACTCCACACCCAGAATATTTTGAGACACACGGTCCAGTGGATGACAGGAAACCTCCTAAAAATCAATCCAGACAAGACTGAGGTCTTGGTTATTTCATCTACCACCTCACCATGGTGTGACCTCTACTGGCCCGCAGAGTTAGGTCCAGCCCCAAAACCCAGTTTGAACGTGAAGAGCCTGGGGATCAAACTGGATTGTGACCTCTCTATGGTCAGCCAAATCTCTTCAGTGGTGGGCAGCTGTACTAATATCATCCGACAGCTACGGAAATTAGTGCCTATCATTTCCCAATCTATGCTACGTTCCATCGTCGCAGCTACTGTGATTTCACGCATAGATTATGGAAATGCCCTCTACCTTGGCCTACCAAAAATCTTGATAAATAGGCTACAGGTGGTGATGAATGATGCCGGTTGTCTTATCTTCAGACAGCCAAGACACACTAAAGCATCCCCCCTGCTACAAAGCCTCCACTGGCTCCCTATTAAGGAGCGAGTGGAATTTAAAAATCTGTGCATCGCCCATAAAGCCATCTATGGCATGGCACCTGCTTACATCAAAGATCGCCTGGTAATGTATAGCCCAAAGAGAGCTCTTAGGTCCTCAGACTCTCAGCTATTAGTCTGCCCTCGGTACAAACTTGCCACCAAGGGCGGTAGAGCCTTTTCGGTGCTGGTTCCGCATTTATGGAACACACTACCTGAGCCACTACGAAAGGAAGGAAACCTCCTACGTTTCAGAAAGGGGCTGAAAACGCTGTTGTTCAGGAGAGTCCTGTGAGCCACGTAGGCCAGTGGATGCCCTCTGTACTGTCAAAGTTGTTGTTTACCATCGATTCCCAAGCGCTTAGAGGCCTGTAGGTGATTGAGCGCGCTACAAATCAAAAATAACAATAACAATAACAACTCCAGGGCACAGATTATCATCAATATTTCCAACATCGGTACATGTAAGGTAACTAGAGGCACCCGTCAAGGATGTCCCCTATCTCCAATATTATTTGCATTATTTATTGAACCTCTAGCGATTGCGATCAGAAATATACGAACTAATACAGTCCCGGTAGCTGGTATGACTAATATGAAATTATATGCCGATGATATTGCCCTGTTTTTAGATTCCAAACCCCTAAGTCAAGCGAAAATTTTAAAAATATTTTCCGACTTTTAAAAACTAGGGGGCTATAAAATTAATGTTAACAAGACGGAAATTATTTTATTAAACTGCACTGTAGACACTTTAATACCAGAATTTAGGCAAATGTATAACCCTACGCCGAAGAGATATTTGGGAATATTTATTTTGCATAACTTAGACGAGTTGTTCTCACTTAATTATTCACCGTTGCTAAAAAAGGTTGAGTCTCTTTTAGAATGATGGAATCTATTACCCCTGTCCATAATGGACCGAGCAGCACTGATACACATGTCGATCTTACCTCTTTTCAATTTCTTATTTAATGCAGCACCCTGCGTTATTCAGGTCTCCTTCTTTAAAAAGATAGATTCCCTAATATCTTCATTTCTTTGGGCTAAAAAGTCTCCTAGACTCACACTCAGCACTTTATATGTTTTATTTGCACAAGGAGGGCTTTCTTTTTAGACACAAACGAGGCAGACAATTTTTTTATTAAGAAGATGTTGTCAGAGGTAAAGATAATTGATCCAATTAGAGTTACTAAAGATCCAAAGAAAATCCGCTACAAGTCCCTCCAATGGATTTTTAGACAGAAAATCCAGTTTTTGAAATCCCCTTCAATTCCTAGGATAAGTAACACAACTGACTTGAACAACTTTAACCTAGGCGAAGAGGGTTGTATGGATATGTAAATAATAAATCTTTGGAAGGAAATTGGTTTTGATAAAATAGAAGACTTCCTGGCCGGTAACAGTTGGAAGACATGGGATCAAATTGCCAGCCAGGTGAGCCATTCTCATTCCGTTTTGAAATTGTCCCTTTTTATGTTGAATCCAAAACTCAGGGAGCTGGATATAGGAAATCTTTACTTTAAGGAAAATATCTCTACAGCACTGAACAAAAGAACTAAAAAAAAGATGAGCATTTGGATTAAAATATTAAAAGAGGACAAGAAGCAGGAATCCTCGGATAAGATTATCGAGAGGTGGAAAAAAAGGGAGGATATTGAAATTAATCAACAAATTTGGGACAAAATAAACAAATTTAATAAAACAATTTTCCGCGGCGCTAATTCTAAACGCATGCAATTTTATAATAAATGGCTGATTTACAGAACTCCCTTTTATCTCCACAATATCTTTCCTATAGTACACAATAAATGTTTCCGATGTGAGGGAAAAGGGACCTGGAAACACATCGTCTGGGAATGTCCTAAAATCCAACAACTATGGAGGGAAGTTGAAAAATACCTCTCTTTTGAGCTTAAAACTCCCATAATATTCGATAATCTAGTCCCTGTTCTAGGCTGCTCAGCGATTAACACCAATTATGACGAATTTCTTTTCATAGCTTCTCTAATAGTTAAATTACTCATACTACAGCTCTGGAAAACCAATCAAGTACCGTCCTTTCAGACATGGAATACGAACACAGGGCAGGGAAAGAAAATACGCGCTTAGATCAGGGGCGCTCAAAAAATATGAAAAGTTCTGGAGTGTTTTTGAACTGTGAAAGATACCTTCATAATCACTAGTCTGCCTATATGCACTTTTAAGCACTTCCGCACTTTATAATTATTTATTGCACTTCATATTTATGTCATGTATACTTGAACGTTGATTATTTATGTATAAACATATGCCATGTATTGTACTAAAGCTTTTTTACCAACTTATTCTGTAATGTTGATCTTGTTTTTATGAACTCTCAATAAAAATAATTAATAAAAAAAAAGATTTGTCATTGTTTGTAGTGTAGTGATATCTTCGACGGATAAACCTATGTCACTGTCATCAATGCTGTAGGTATCCGTCTTGTTACACTCTTTAAGTTTACGTTCAAACTTGTGCAGGTCGGCTTTAGCTTGTGCAAAATCTAACCCTGTCTCGGGGCAAAAAGACAAACTCAATTCCAAAACACTCATTTCAACATCAGACATAATCCTATTGGTCAGAGTCATTACCGTTAACTTTGGTGAAGTGTTCTTTATTGTTGGTATATATTACCAGAATAACCAATTATTTGTTTAAAAACATGAGAAAGTGGAGGAAAGTTCGCAACAAACAGCTCAATAATGAACAGTAGAAACACAGGGGAAAAAACAACATAAAACAGTTTCATTATATTTCCAAACTTACCAATAATGATATATGGGTAGGTCAAAAAGAACCCAGAAGATGGTCAATATGAGGAGTTTGATATGGTGGAATCAGAAAAAAGACTACACAACAATCAAGTCTAACATATGCAAAAAACATTTAAAAAACAGAATATGGCTATAAGGGTCAGCAATGGGGGCCAAAAGAAACATTGCCGGGGCAAGGGGGGTGGTCCAACCACCTAAAGTCTCCCAGTGGGAAAAAGATATGGACCGGTGCTGCGTGGCCGAAAAAACAATGTACGAGAGCCGGGGATGCCCAAAGAAATGGGAGAAAATTTGGCAACAGTGGGAAGATTATAGGGGCTTCGGGGAGGGGGGGTAGATTAGTTAGGCCGGGAGGGGGGGAGATCCGCAAGCTGGAATTAAGTGGAACTACTGCTGTTATGACATGTTTTGTACAGCGGACTTTGTAAAACATCGAAATTGTATGTAACCCAAATTATGAACAAAATCTTAATTATGCTAGCTGATTATTGTTTAATGAAAGATAAAAAAAAAATGATTATGAACAGCCATGCGGTCACCTAAAACCAGGAAAGAAAAAACGTGTTAAATAAAGTTAGAGATGTCATAAGCAGATAAAAGAACAACACATGGTGATATTACAGAAGAATCTAGTTCCAAACCGTCATATCTATGCTGTCTGAATAAATCTCATGGTTTGCCATGTTCATCAAATCTTTATACAAGAGATTGAAAAAGTGGGGTTGCACTAAACCATACATAGCATGCATAGATTTGAGTTGCTGGCAAAATGCAAGGAGCGGTTTCCCTCTAAGAGCTGTGTCGTTGAAGACATCTTGGGAAAACAATACTTTGTTAAATGACCAGTGCAATTCTCTTATTTACTTAGCTGTTTAAAGAACATTCATCAATTTTGTGAACTGCAGGATGGGAATGATGATGTCTCTGGGCCTTGTGCTAGAAGAAGAGATCCAAGGGCCCAAGTGATGAGCTCTCCAGAGCTGATCTAGAGAACATTTTACAACTGGTTTGCCTCCAAAATTTAGAGCTGAAATAATTTTAGAAATGCAGTTGTTAATGGCAATGAGTATACTTTTTGCTGGTCTGTTTTTGTCTGTCTCCAAACCATTTCTAAACTACTCCTTACCTCTACCCAACCTCCTCTTATTTTGTAGTATGCATTCCCCATTTTCCTATGACTGCCCCTATCCTGCCCACATGCACTTCTAAAATGTAGGCGTACCTTTGCAGAGACCCCTGCAATTGGGGTGGATATCTCCACATAGAAAGGTAGAAAAGGCAAAGGCAGAGGTATCATCACCTAGCTTAGTGAATATGTGTTTATTCCCACAGCCTAGTCTATTTATGAGAGTTTTCGACATAGTGTAATGTTATGAGTAGAGTGGGAGCCTTGAGAATTGTGTTTTTTTTATAATTATCTTTGTATATATCTATTTCGCAGCATTGATGAAGTCTTCTGTGATGGCAGAAATGCATTGATTGGGCAGGATGTTTGTATTTGAAAAATAAACATCTGATAAAGATTCAACATTATGGCTCTCATATATCTATGGATTCAATGAAGAGCTATCGATCTTGATGAACTGTTTGATATTTTATGATTAAACAATGAATTACCCAAGTCCCCAATTGTAATTTTGGAAGCTCTCCCCCTCTGTTGAAAATTATTTGATGGGAAATTTGGCGTCTGTGAGCAGTAGGGCCCATTGGAAGGTGTAACTCTGTGATTTGAGAAATACATATGAACACTTGTGCGGCCATGAAAAGCGTACTGCTCTTTTTGGATTTTTTATTTATGAGATTGCCGACTGTCTGGAGTGTTCCTGATGTTCCTGATTTTATGCATCATTATGTACAGTGGAAAGTTAAGTGCTTGATATTTGTACAGAATTGGGTCTGTACAATTTTTACAAGTGTGTGCTGCTATTTTGTTTTTCAGAATAATTGAGTTTAGGTAATTTCAAGTGGTGTGCCACACGACGAGCCAAGAGGGCGTCTTGGGTTTTGTCAGTGAGTACAACCTGGACATGATGACAAGCATTTGAGTGCCTGTGTTTGCAGATGTGGTTCAATGTGTTCTGGATCTGATAACAGAAATGAACCAAGAGGACACAGAGCACTAAATAGCAGCTCTGCTACCTCAATTTCCTCGCAAGCTTCTTGACCTGAACTCCTGGTAAGTTTCTCTCACTGTTTAGGTCCATCTATCTCTCTATCTTTCGAGAAAAAAACCTTTACCAGTTCTTCTTCTCTTGAGCTTTATGCTGCAATAGTTTTCTCTTGTTCTAAAAAGAGTCATTGACTCTCGCTCAACCACTATGATAGTTGCTATGAGTAATTTTCTGTGTCTATCCTCTGTTCATGACCAATGTAGTGCTCAATGTTGCCAGGATCATTACAGCTCCAAAAGAGGAGGTTCAGAGAGCACATTCACCCTTCTCCCGATACTCTGCCAGGGCACTTAACCAGAAGCTAGACATTTTTCAGAGTATCCTCCTGTGTGACACTTTGGTCTGGGTGCAACTAAGTGGCTCTTTGTGTTTTCTACAACATGTTTTGAAACAGATTTAAATGTCATAGTTGTCCATATTGGTCTGGTTGTAGCATAAGAAGTATGTAAAGAGGATGTCAGGTTTGCAGTCATACATGGGAGCTTTCATATTTATCCCTGGTCGTTGGATGGTTCCTCAAGTAGGAAGACAGGCACTGAAAGAAGTTGTAGAGAAACCAGCCTTTGGAAGGTGGGGATGGACAACAAGTTAGATCCTGGGGCTGGAAATTGAATGATATGGATGCAAGGCTGGGTTGTAGTGGAGTCAAGTGAAGGCAGCGGTCCACAATCATACTGCCTTTGAAATTGGCATAAAAAGATTTGCTGTGCAATGAATGCCCCAATGGTTCAGTATTTTTGCATCAGTAATAAAAGAGTACATAAATCTCCAGCACAAGCCAAAACCATTATTCAATCCAAGTGCAGTACTGCAATGCAAAATACTTTGTGATACATCTGGAATATGGACTTTTGTTATAGGTTCAGGAACAAGTGAATATTATGAATTAATATATTTCCTTGTATCACACAAACTACACACTAAAGGCCCTCTAAGTACTCAAGTGTTTGTTGGACAAGGGAACATGGGCAACATACTTCATTTAGAAAACTCATGCAAATCAGTGTAAACATCTAACTGATCGAATAAGGTTACTGATGGTGGTGACACAATAATCATTCAGGTTAGATAGTAACACGAGGTTAGTAGCATTGCTACATATTTTACAGAAGGAGGATTGAATGCAATAATGCACTGGTTGTCTAATTTCATGTCATTTGTTCCAAACACATAGCTTCCATTGGTAAACAAATCAGGACGGGATGAAGGAGGCAGGTGTTGCAAGGTATTTTTTAGGACTGCCAATTTCACCATACTCCCATATCAGGTGTCATTTTGGATATCAATCCAAACATTGCAGCTACCTCTTTAAATCTTCCTTTGATGCTTCAACTTGTAGTTGCATCAGGTCGCCACCATCCTCAACAGTTGGGTGAGACCAATATCAGCGCCATTAGTTCAGACATCTCCAACTTCCTACAATGCAAGTCAAATGTCATTGCTTCAGCATCTGTATTCTCTCTTAAATACTGCAGATTTGAAAGTGTCTATCACTTTCAGAATTAAATTAAAATGGAAGAAAGGTGACCAATAGCTGCTGCATTTTGTCTGTGTAGCTGTTTGTAGACAGCTGTTTGTATTCCAACTCCTTTTGCATTCATATTTTAGTATTTTACCATGCTGCATAGTCACATGAGGAAGAAGGCTGATGCCTGGCTTTTTCATTTATGGATGCACACAGATTTATATACAAATTTAGGGCCTAATTACAAGTACGGCAGTCATGGAATGGCAATCCCACCACTGCCATCGTGTCAGGCCTCCCACCCTATTATGATGGTGGCGGTGGGACTGCACAAAAAAACTGCCCCCACAACCATGATCCCACAGTGGCAGGGAATTTAGCCATGGATTGCAGCAGAGCCAATGCAGGCACAGCCAAGCAGATTCAAACCTGTTTTCCAACAAGCATTTGATGGCAGAGACCCCGCCATGAAATTATTTAAAGGGACCGCCAACCGGGCCCCCAGTAAATCTGTCCAAGATGGTGCATATGGAGGGCACATGAGGTGCCCCCCAAAGTGCACAGTCATGAGTGCACTGTGTTGCATGCACATGGTGCATGCCACACCTTGCCCACATTGTCTGGAGGTGCTGTATACTTTTTAGGCTCTCTAATGAGCCATACATTCCCATTGTCATGCCACCAGCACTGCTACAACACCAGCCCTGGATTCCTATCGGAATCTGGTGGGCAGGTTTAGAGCAAGCTTGGTTTACTTCCTGGGACCACTGCGGCGGCGGTTTCAACAGTAGACCTCCAAACTCGTAATAAGGACCAAATTCAGAAGCATCAATTCATGGAGGAATGCATGCTAGATCCCTTAGGTTATAGTGGACTTTCAATGGGCATCAGATACTTCAAGGTTAAAAGTGTGGAGTCGAGGGGACTTGAGAACGGGTCAAATAGGGTCCCAAAAACATCAAGACACTTTACTTGCTGATGCACATCTGGCAATATTCACTGAAACCCCTTGTCCATACCTTGTTTGTGCTCTATATAGTTTTATTAGTAAAATTGTATTTATGTGCAAATTAGTCATTTCCATGGAAATGTGTTTCCTGAAAAAGTCAGTGTGCTACCATATCAGTGTGCTACCATATCACACCACGCTTTAATACTATATTTATGAAAGTGGGCTCCTAAATGCAACACCAGCTACATACTACATCCTTGCTACTCTCCGGCTGAGTGGGCATGGCTCATTTGTGACAATTGCTCTTTGTGTGATGGTTGCTTTTTTCATATGCCGTATAAGTTCATTAATGTACCCTTGATGGCAACATCACTAGTCCGAAACAACTGCCAGCACTACAGCCTACTAAGGCCACATGAGCTCTTACAGCACTGTGAGCTTGCTTTTAGCTCCATTCGTTTCCCTCAGTTGCATGTATCAGACTACGAGCAGCAGCACCTACTGACACACCTGCAGAGGTACTGCGAAGGCCACAGTACACGTACACAGAATGGCTGAGCTGAGCATATGCTCACTTGAGATAGAGGTAGATCGAGTAACTGGTAAACACAGTACTGTAGCAGAGTTGAGCAAGCCAACAAATTAACAGGGAGCTCTGAGTTAAGGGTCTGTCTTGGCTCCATTAGCCCATCTTAGTACTTATATTCACCAGACAGCAAACTTTGATGATGTTTTCATTTACAAACAAAGCTGCATGAAGTTCTTCTTTAAAGTACCTGCATGAGATACCAGATTTAGACATACACAGCCATTAACTTTATAACACACAACGCAAGAAGGAAGAAGTAAATGCAAAGGTTAAAAATGGACTCTGTCTGAAATTACAATTGCCTGGAAAGATCTATAGTAGCCCAATTTAAGAGTGGATTGAGAACATTTGAGGTTCTTATGGCCCACTAGACCATGCAACAGATGACAAGCTATTAGAAAATGGCAAATCAGACTTTCCACCTGGAACTGGAGCATCCCAAACCTTATTGCCAATTACAGTCTGAACTCCATTCTCAGGAGTTGCTCCCTCCCTTCTCATCAGCTTTTCTGGTTGTCAAATATAAAAGACTTACTTCCACTTACACAGGTGATCGCTGCCATCAGATCACATTAGGGCCTCAGCAAATGAGAGCAATCTGTACTCTTTGTTGTTAAATAAATATATCAAAATATACTGGTATTGTAATATTTTAATTGAGTGTAGTTTTTCCACTCATACAGTGTCGTAGGCACCAGCAACAACACTCTGCTTTAGTATTACAAAGTGACTCCACATCACTCACCTTTCTGTGTTCTCCAGGACATATTGTGGTAAATAGCCCTGGGCTTAGTTCGCGTAGTAGCGCTACCCGTAGCTACGCGAAGTGCACTTCGCACTATGCGAACTACGCGTAGCTACACAAACTGCATAGTGCACTGTGCAAAATGATATTCGCACTGATTGCACTTATCCGCACAGTGCAATCAGTGCAAACCGCATCTTGCACAGTGCAAACGGTCATTTTCTGCTGCTCGAGTAGATTTCTACTGCTGATTGCGAACGAGGAAAAAGTCTCACCGGGATTTCATTTGGCTCACTCGCGGTCACCAACTTGACGTTGAGGACTGCGAGCAAGCAAAAAATTACCGCTACACGTGTTTGCACTATGCTACGTGCAATTTGCGTAGTGCGAAGTACCGGAAACTTTGCAAACTAAGAGAGTATAGCGATTACTTCACCCAGGGTTAGTGGTAAATATTAAAGAGTGACTCACATACATGATGAAATTGATTCGCAAAAAAGTGATTGCAAATTGAAGACACACTTTTGGCAAATCTATTATGATTTTGAAACCTAACCTATTTCCTAATATATTCCATCCAGAATGGGTCTTATTATTAGTAAAATAGATGTTTGCATTTTTATTTGTTTAATTTAAGTAATAGTTCCATCTAAATTTTTTTGATTTTCCATGTGTTTGGGTGTTTGCAGATTTTTTAGGTTTAATGGAGTAGAGTGATTTTAATGGGTATTTTTTTTTATTTGTGTATTTTTTCGCTTTTATATTTTATGCCTTTTTGTTTGGATGGTAAATGCAATCCTCACAAAGTTCAATACTACGCTAAGTTTGCATACTTTGGGGTGGGAATGGTAAATGAAATCTCTCCGACATCCAATACTTTCCATACTGTTCGTTAGACTGCAGTGAGAATAGGAAATTGAACCACTCAGAAGTCCAATACTTTCCCTACTGTTGTTTAGACTGTAGTGGAATTAGTCAATTTAACTCCTCTCAAGTACAACGCTTAGACTGTAGTCCGAATAGTAAATATAGCCCCTCTGAAGTCCAACACTTTTTAGTGGGACCAATTAATTGAACCCCTCCAAAGTCTAAGAATTTCTACACTGTTGCTTAGGCTGGAGTGGAAACAGTAAAGAAACCCATCTAAAGTCCAACTCTTTTCCTATTTTTGCATATTTTAAGTGTAAATAGTAAATTGAATTCCTCTGAAGTCCAACCCTTTTGAAACTGTTGCGTAGACTGGTGTGAGAAGAAAAAATATAGCCCCTCCAAAGTTCAACACTTTCCATACTTTAGCTTAGACTGGAATAGGAACAGTGAATTGAACCCCTCTAAAGTCCACTGTTGCTTAGGCTGGAGTAGAACTAGTAAAGTAACCCATCTGAAGTCCAACACTTTCCCTTATTGTTGCTTAATTTAGAGTGGGAAGAGTGAAACCAACTCTTGTGATTACTTAGAGGTTTCCTACTGTTGCTTAGGCTAGAGTGGTAATACTAAGCCTAAACCTGCCAAAGTCCAACACCTTCCCTAATGTTCTCAAATAGTAAATCAAACCCCTTCAAACTTCAATAGTTTAGCTGATGTTGTTTATAGTTGATTTATATTATTGTTGTTTATTTTTTTCCTATTTTCTGAAATTTGTTAGATTACTTTAAAATATTTGTATAATTATAACATTTTAAAATATGTATTGTTCCTAATAATATTATTGTTTTTCTCTGTTAATAATAATGTAATGATGTTTTTAGGTATGTGTTTATTATTTCACCAAATGGTGTACAGTAACCAGTACACATATTTGAACTTTTTTTTTAAATTAAGTTACATATTTTGTTGGATATATATATATATATATATATATATATATATTGTTATCCAATGTGCCTAAGCTTTTGGGGAGGCACTCGACATTCCTCCGCCCTGCGGGCTTCACTCTCAGCGCACTTCCTCGTTTCACATGAAGTAAAATCTGCCCGACGCGTTTCTGGGTGCTTGTTCCCGTCATCAGGGGCTGCATTCAAGAAATGTTTGTTCATGCATTCGTATTTACCGGGCATTGCTTAAACCACACCCATGGTAGGCGTGTGTTCAGTACACCGTCATTCCATGCTTTCTGGGATAGGTAGTCCGTTTGATGCATGTGGTTTTCATTAGGTCTTTCTTGAAAAGTGATGCTTGTGTTCATACCTTTGTAGGCTGTGTTTACGGTTCAGTGCGCTATAATTTTCTCATGGAGTCCTGTCCTCAACCTCCAACGAGTTTGGAAGCGATTAGCCTCGACTGCCGCACTTGGTGTCCGCTGCTGCAGTCGATGGTGCCATCCCCCCGACCGGGCGGCCGATGAGAATTTTGTTATCCAATGTGCCTAAGCTTTTGGGGAGGCACTCGACATTCCTCCGCCCTGCGGGCTTCACTCTCAGCGCACTTCCTCTTTTCACATGAAGTAAAATCTGCCCGACGCGTTTCTGGGTGCTTGTTCCCGTCATCAGGGGCTGCATTCAAGAAATGTTTGTTCATGCATTCGTATTTACCGGGCATTGCTTAAACCACACCCATGGTAGGCGTGTGTTCAGTACACCGTCATTCCATGCTTTCTGGGATAGGTAGTCCGTTTGATGCATGTGGTTTTCATTAGGTCTTTCTTGAAAAGTGATGCTTGTGTTCATACCTTTGTAGGCTGTGTTTACGGTTCAGTGCGCTATAATTTTCTCATGGAGTCCTGTCCTCAACCTCCAACGAGTTTGGAAGCGATTAGCCTCGACTGCCGCACTTGGTGTCCGCTGCTGCAGTCGATGGTACCATCCCCCCGACCGGGCGGCCGATGAGAATTTTGTTATCCAATGTGCCTAAGCTTTTGGGGAGGCACTCGACATTCCTCCGCCCTGCGGGCTTCACTCTCAGCGCACTTCCTCGTTTCACATGAAGTAAAATCTGCCCGACGCGTTTCTGGGTGCTTGTTCCCGTCATCAGGGGCTGCATTCAAGAAATGTTTGTTCATGCATTCGTATTTACCGGGCATTGCTTAAACCACACCCATGGTAGGCGTGTGTTCAGTACACCGTCATTCCATGCTTTCTGGGATAGGTAGTCCGTTTGATGCATGTGGTTTTCATTAGGTCTTTCTTGAAAAGTGATGCTTGTGTTCATACCTTTGTAGGCTGTGTTTACGGTTCAGTGCGCTATAATTTTCTCATGGAGTCCTGTCCTCAACCTCCAACGAGTTTGGAAGCGATTAGCCTCGACTGCCGCACTTGGTGTCCGCTGCTGCAGTCGATGGTGCCATCCCCCCGACCGGGCGGCCGATGAGAATTTTGTTATCCAATGTGCCTAAGCTTTTGGGGAGGCACTCGACATTCCTCCGCCCTGCGGGCTTCACTCTCAGCGCACTTCCTCGTTTCACATGAAGTAAAATCTGCCCGACGCGTTTCTGGGTGCTTGTTCCCGTCATCAGGGGCTGCATTCAAGAAATGTTTGTTCATGCATTCGTATTTACCGGGCATTGCTTAAACCACACCCATGGTAGGCGTGTGTTCAGTACACCGTCATTCCATGCTTTCTGGGATAGGTAGTCCGTTTGATGCATGTGGTTTTCATTAGGTCTTTCTTGAAAAGTGATGCTTGTGTTCATACCTTTGTAGGCTGTGTTTATGGTTCAGTGCGCTATAATTTTCTCATGGAGTCCTGTCCTCAACCTCCAACGAGTTTGGAAGCGATTAGCCTCGACTGCCGCACTTGGTGTCCGCTGCTGCAGTCGATGGTGCCATCCCCCCGACCGGGCGGCCGATGAGAATTTTGTTATCCAATGTGCCTAAGCTTTTGGGGAGGCACTCGACATTCCTCCGCCCTGCGGGCTTCACTCTCAGCGCACTTCCTCGTTTCACATGAAGTAAAATCTGCCCGACGCGTTTCTGGGTGCTTGTTCCCGTCATCAGGGGCTGCATTCAAGAAATGTTTGTTCATGCATTCGTATTTACCGGGCATTGCTTAAACCACACCCATGGTAGGCGTGTGTTCAGTACACCGTCATTCCATGCTTTCTGGGATAGGTAGTCCGTTTGATGCATGTGGTTTTCATTAGGTCTTTCTTGAAAAGTGATGCTTGTGTTCATACCTTTGTAGGCTGTGTTTATGGTTCAGTGCGCTATAATTTTCTCATGGAGTCCTGTCCTCAACCTCCAACGAGTTTGGAAGCGATTAGCCTCGACTGCCGCACTTGGTGTCCGCTGCTGCAGTCGATGG
The DNA here is from genome assembly GCF_964261635.1 of Lissotriton helveticus. Lineage (NCBI taxonomy): Eukaryota > Metazoa > Chordata > Amphibia > Caudata > Salamandridae > Lissotriton > Lissotriton helveticus. Next base: position 90,297,008 of record NC_136063.1, read on the forward strand.
TGCCATCCCCCCGACCGGGCGGCCGATGAGAATTTTGTTATCCAATGTGCCTAAGCTTTTGGGGAGGCACTCGACATTCCTCCGCCCTGCGGGCTTCACTCTCAGCGCACTTCCTCGTTTCACATGAAGTAAAATCTGCCCGACGCGTTTCTGGGTGCTTGTTCCCGTCATCAGGGGCTGCATTCAAGAAATGTTTGTTCATGCATTCGTATTTACCGGGCATTGCTTAAACCACACCCATGGTAGGCGTGTGTTCAGTACACCGTCATTCCATGCTTTCTGGGATAGGTAGTCCGTTTGATGCATGTGGTTTTCATTAGGTCTTTCTTGAAAAGTGATGCTTGTGTTCATACCTTTGTAGGCTGTGTTTATGGTTCAGTGCGCTATAATTTTCTCATGGAGTCCTGTCCTCAACCTCCAACGAGTTTGGAAGCGATTAGCCTCGACTGCCGCACTTGGTGTCCGCTGCTGCAGTCGATGGTGCCATCCCCCCGACCGGGCGGCCGATGAGAATTTTGTTATCCAATGTGCCTAAGCTTTTGGGGAGGCACTCGACATTCCTCCGCCCTGCGGGCTTCACTCTCAGCGCACTTCCTCGTTTCACATGAAGTAAAATCTGCCCGACGCGTTTCTGGGTGCTTGTTCCCGTCATCAGGGGCTGCATTCAAGAAATGTTTGTTCATGCATTCGTATTTACCGGGCATTGCTTAAACCACACCCATGGTAGGCGTGTGTTCAGTACACCGTCATTCCATGCTTTCTGGGATAGGTAGTCCGTTTGATGCATGTGGTTTTCATTAGGTCTTTCTTGAAAAGTGATGCTTGTGTTCATACCTTTGTAGGCTGTGTTTATGGTTCAGTGCGCTATAATTTTCTCATGGAGTCCTGTCCTCAACCTCCAACGAGTTTGGAAGCGATTAGCCTCGACTGCCGCACTTGGTGTCCGCTGCTGCAGTCGATGGTGCCATCCCCCCGACCGGGCGGCCGATGAGAATTTTGTTATCCAATGTGCCTAAGCTTTTGGGGAGGCACTCGACATTCCTCCGCCCTGCGGGCTTCACTCTCAGCGCACTTCCTCGTTTCACATGAAGTAAAATCTGCCCGACGCGTTTCTGGGTGCTTGTTCCCGTCATCAGGGGCTGCATTCAAGAAATGTTTGTTCATGCATTCGTATTTACCGGGCATTGCTTAAACCACACCCATGGTAGGCGTGTGTTCAGTACACCGTCATTCCATGCTTTCTGGGATAGGTAGTCCGTTTGATGCATGTGGTTTTCATTAGGTCTTTCTTGAAAAGTGATGCTTGTGTTCATACCTTTGTAGGCTGTGTTTACGGTTCAGTGCGCTATAATTTTCTCATGGAGTCCTGTCCTCAACCTCCAACGAGTTTGGAAGCGATTAGCCTCGACTGCCGCACTTGGTGTCCGCTACTACATCCTTGCTACTCTCCGGCTGAGTGGGCATGGCTCATTTGTGACAATTGCTCTTTGTGTGATGGTTGCTTTTTTCATATGCCGTATAAGTTAATTAATGTACCCTTGATGGCAACATCACTAGTCCGAAACAACTGCCAGCACTACAGCCTACTAAGGCCACATGAGCTCTTACAGCACTGTGAGCTTGCTTTTAGCTCCATTCGTTTCCCTCAGTTGCATGTATCAGACTACGAGCAGCAGCACCTACTGACACACCTGCAGAGGTACTGCGAAGGCCACAGTACACGTACACAGAATGGCTGAGCTGAGCATATGCTCACTTGAGATAGAGGTAGATCGAGTAACTGGTAAACACAGTACTGTAGCAGAGTTGAGCAAGCCAACAAATTAACAGGGAGCTCTGAGTTAAGGGTCTGTCTTGGCTCCATTAGCCCATCTTAGTACTTATATTCACCAGACAGCAAACTTTGATGATGTTTTCATTTACAAACAAAGCTGCATGAAGTTCTTCTTTAAAGTACCTGCATGAGATACCAGATTTAGACATACACAGCCATTAACTTTATAACACACAACGCAAGAAGGAAGAAGTAAATGCAAAGGTTAAAAATGGACTCTGTCTGAAATTACAATTGCCTGGAAAGATCTATAGTAGCCCAATTTAAGAGTGGATTGAGAACATTTGAGGTTCTTATGGCCCACTAGACCATGCAACAGATGACAAGCTATTAGAAAATGGCAAATCAGACTTTCCACCTGGAACTGGAGCATCCCAAACCTTATTGCCAATTACAGTCTGAACTCCATTCTCAGGAGTTGCTCCCTCCCTTCTCATCAGCTTTTCTGGTTGTCAAATATAAAAGACTTACTTCCACTTACACAGGTGATCGCTGCCATCAGATCACATTAGGGCCTCAGCAAATGAGAGCAATCTGTACTCTTTGTTGTTAAATAAATATATCAAAATATACTGGTATTGTAATATTTTAATTGAGTGTAGTTTTTCCACTCATACAGTGTCGTAGGCACCAGCAACAACACTCTGCTTTAGTATTACAAAGTGACTCCACATCACTCACCTTTCTGTGTTCTCCAGGACATATTGTGGTAAATAGCCCTGGGCTTAGTTCGCGTAGTAGCGCTACCCGTAGCTACGCGAAGTGCACTTCGCACTATGCGAACTACGCGTAGCTACACAAACTGCATAGTGCACTGTGCAAAATGATATTCGCACTGATTGCACTTATCCGCACAGTGCAATCAGTGCAAACCGCATCTTGCACAGTGCAAACGGTCATTTTCTGCTGCTCGAGTAGATTTCTACTGCTGATTGCGAACGAGGAAAAAGTCTCACCGGGATTTCATTTGGCTCACTCGCGGTCACCAACTTGACGTTGAGGACTGCGAGCAAGCAAAAAATTACCGCTACACGTGTTTGCACTATGCTACGTGCAATTCGCGTAGTGCGAAGTACCGGAAACTTTGCAAACTAAGAGAGTATAGCGATTACTTCACCCAGGGTTAGTGGTAAATATTAAAGAGTGACTCACATACATGATGAAATTGATTCGCAAAAAAGTGATTGCAAATTGAAGACACACTTTTGGCAAATCTATTATGATTTTGAAACCTAACCTATTTCCTAATATATTCCATCCAGAATGGGTCTTATTATTAGTAAAATAGATGTTTGCATTTTTATTTGTTTAATTTAAGTAATAGTTCCATCTAAATTTTTTTGATTTTCCATGTGTTTGGGTGTTTGCAGATTTTTTAGGTTTAATGGAGTAGAGTGATTTTAATGGGTATTTTTTTTTATTTGTGTATTTTTTCGCTTTTATATTTGATGCCTTTTTGTTTGGATGGTAAATGCAATCCTCACAAAGTTCAATACTACGCTAAGTTTGCATACTTTGGGGTGGGAATGGTAAATGAAATCTCTCCGACATCCAATACTTTCCATACTGTTCGTTAGACTGCAGTGAGAATAGGAAATTGAACCACTCAGAAGTCCAATACTTTCCCTACTGTTGTTTAGACTGTAGTGGAATTAGTCAATTTAACTCCTCTCAAGTACAACGCTTAGACTGTAGTCCGAATAGTAAATATAGCCCCTCTGAAGTCCAACACTTTTTAGTGGGACCAATTAATTGAACCCCTCCAAAGTCTAAGAATTTCTACACTGTTGCTTAGGCTGGAGTGGAAACAGTAAAGAAACCCATCTAAAGTCCAACTCTTTTCCTATTTTTGCATATTTTAAGTGTAAATAGTAAATTGAATTCCTCTGAAGTCCAACCCTTTTGAAACTGTTGCGTAGACTGGTGTGAGAAGAAAAAATATAGCCCCTCCAAAGTTCAACACTTTCCATACTTTAGCTTAGACTGGAATAGGAACAGTGAATTGAACCCCTCTAAAGTCCACTGTTGCTTAGGCTGGAGTAGAACTAGTAAAGTAACCCATCTGAAGTCCAACACTTTCCCTTATTGTTGCTTAATTTAGAGTGGGAAGAGTGAAACCAACTCTTGTGATTACTTAGAGGTTTCCTACTGTTGCTTAGGCTAGAGTGGTAATACTAAGCCTAAACCTGCCAAAGTCCAACACCTTCCCTAATGTTCTCAAATAGTAAATCAAACCCCTTCAAACTTCAATAGTTTAGCTGATGTTGTTTATAGTTGATTTATATTATTGTTGTTTTTTTTTTTTCCTATTTTCTGAAATTTGTTAGATTACTTTAAAATATTTGTATAATTATAACATTTTAAAATATGTATTGTTCCTAATAATATTATTGTTTTTCTCTGTTAATAATAATGTAATGATGTTTTTAGGTATGTGTTTATTATTTCACCAAATGGTGTACAGTAACCAGTACACATATTTGAACTTTTTTTTTAAATTAAGTTACATATTTTGTTGGATATATATATATATATATATATATATATATTGTTATCCAATGTGCCTAAGCTTTTGGGGAGGCACTCGACATTCCTCCGCCCTGCGGGCTTCACTCTCAGCGCACTTCCTCGTTTCACATGAAGTAAAATCTGCCCGACGCGTTTCTGGGTGCTTGTTCCCGTCATCAGGGGCTGCATTCAAGAAATGTTTGTTCATGCATTCGTATTTACCGGGCATTGCTTAAACCACACCCATGGTAGGCGTGTGTTCAGTACACCGTCATTCCATGCTTTCTGGGATAGGTAGTCCGTTTGATGCATGTGGTTTTCATTAGGTCTTTCTTGAAAAGTGATGCTTGTGTTCATACCTTTGTAGGCTGTGTTTACGGTTCAGTGCGCTATAATTTTCTCATGGAGTCCTGTCCTCAACCTCCAACGAGTTTGGAAGCGATTAGCCTCGACTGCCGCACTTGGTGTCCGCTGCTGCAGTCGATGGTGCCATCCCCCCGACCGGGCGGCCGATGAGAATTTTGTTATCCAATGTGCCTAAGCTTTTGGGGAGGCACTCGACATTCCTCCGCCCTGCGGGCTTCACTCTCAGCGCACTTCCTCTTTTCACATGAAGTAAAATCTGCCCGACGCGTTTCTGGGTGCTTGTTCCCGTCATCAGGGGCTGCATTCAAGAAATGTTTGTTCATGCATTCGTATTTACCGGGCATTGCTTAAACCACACCCATGGTAGGCGTGTGTTCAGTACACCGTCATTCCATGCTTTCTGGGATAGGTAGTCCGTTTGATGCATGTGGTTTTCATTAGGTCTTTCTTGAAAAGTGATGCTTGTGTTCATACCTTTGTAGGCTGTGTTTACGGTTCAGTGCGCTATAATTTTCTCATGGAGTCCTGTCCTCAACCTCCAACGAGTTTGGAAGCGATTAGCCTCGACTGCCGCACTTGGTGTCCGCTGCTGCAGTCGATGGTACCATCCCCCCGACCGGGCGGCCGATGAGAATTTTGTTATCCAATGTGCCTAAGCTTTTGGGGAGGCACTCGACATTCCTCCGCCCTGCGGGCTTCACTCTCAGCGCACTTCCTCGTTTCACATGAAGTAAAATCTGCCCGACGCGTTTCTGGGTGCTTGTTCCCGTCATCAGGGGCTGCATTCAAGAAATGTTTGTTCATGCATTCGTATTTACCGGGCATTGCTTAAACCACACCCATGGTAGGCGTGTGTTCAGTACACCGTCATTCCATGCTTTCTGGGATAGGTAGTCCGTTTGATGCATGTGGTTTTCATTAGGTCTTTCTTGAAAAGTGATGCTTGTGTTCATACCTTTGTAGGCTGTGTTTACGGTTCAGTGCGCTATAATTTTCTCATGGAGTCCTGTCCTCAACCTCCAACGAGTTTGGAAGCGATTAGCCTCGACTGCCGCACTTGGTGTCCGCTGCTGCAGTCGATGGTGCCATCCCCCCGACCGGGCGGCCGATGAGAATTTTGTTATCCAATGTGCCTAAGCTTTTGGGGAGGCACTCGACATTCCTCCGCCCTGCGGGCTTCACTCTCAGCGCACTTCCTCGTTTCACATGAAGTAAAATCTGCCCGACGCGTTTCTGGGTGCTTGTTCCCGTCATCAGGGGCTGCATTCAAGAAATGTTTGTTCATGCATTCGTATTTACCGGGCATTGCTTAAACCACACCCATGGTAGGCGTGTGTTCAGTACACCGTCATTCCATGCTTTCTGGGATAGGTAGTCCGTTTGATGCATGTGGTTTTCATTAGGTCTTTCTTGAAAAGTGATGCTTGTGTTCATACCTTTGTAGGCTGTGTTTATGGTTCAGTGCGCTATAATTTTCTCATGGAGTCCTGTCCTCAACCTCCAACGAGTTTGGAAGCGATTAGCCTCGACTGCCGCACTTGGTGTCCGCTGCTGCAGTCGATGGTGCCATCCCCCCGACCGGGCGGCCGATGAGAATTTTGTTATCCAATGTGCCTAAGCTTTTGGGGAGGCACTCGACATTCCTCCGCCCTGCGGGCTTCACTCTCAGCGCACTTCCTCGTTTCACATGAAGTAAAATCTGCCCGACGCGTTTCTGGGTGCTTGTTCCCGTCATCAGGGGCTGCATTCAAGAAATGTTTGTTCATGCATTCGTATTTACCGGGCATTGCTTAAACCACACCCATGGTAGGCGTGTGTTCAGTACCGTAAACACAGCCTACAAAGGTATGAACACAAGCATCACTTTTCAAGAAAGACCTAATGAAAACCACATGCATCAAACGGACTACCTATCCCAGAAAGCATGGAATGACGGTGTACTGAACACACGCCTACCATGGGTGTGGTTTAAGCAATGCCCGGTAAATACGAATGCATGAACAAACATTTCTTGAATGCAGCCCCTGATGACGGGAACAAGCACCCAGAAACGCGTCGGGCAGATTTTACTTCATGTGAAACGAGGAAGTGCGCTGAGAGTGAAGCCCGCAGGGCGGAGGAATGTCGAGTGCCTCCCCAAAAGCTTAGGCACATTGGATAACAAAATTCTCATCGGCCGCCCGGTCGGGGGGATGGCACCATCGACTGCAGCAGCGGACACCAAGTGCGGCAGTCGAGGCTAATCGCTTCCAAACTCGTTGGAGGTTGAGGACAGGACTCCATGAGAAAATTATAGCGCACTGAACCGTAAACACAGCCTACAAAGGTATGAACACAAGCATCACTTTTCAAGAAAGACCTAATGAAAACCACATGCATCAAACGGACTACCTATCCCAGAAAGCATGGAATGACGGTGTACTGAACACACGCCTACCATGGGTGTGGTTTAAGCAATGCCCGGTAAATACGAATGCATGTACAAACATTTCTTGAATGCAGCCCCTGATGACGGGAACAAGCACCCAGAAACGCGTCGGGCAGATTTTACTTCATGTGAAACGAGGAAGTGCGCTGAGAGTGAAGCCCGCAGGGCGGAGGAATGTCGAGTGCCTCCCCAAAAGCTTAGGCACATTGGATAACAAAATTCTCATCGGCCGCCCGGTCGGGGGGATGGCACCATCGACTGCAGCAGCGGACACCAAGTGCGGCAGTCGAGGCTAATCGCTTCCAAACTCGTTGGAGGTTGAGGACAGGACTCCATGAGAAAATTATAGCGCACTGAACCGTAAACACAGCCTACAAAGGTATGAACACAAGCATCACTTTTCAAGAAAGACCTAATGAAAACCACATGCATCAAACGGACTACCTATCCCAGAAAGCATGGAATGACGGTGTACTGAACACACGCCTACCATGGGTGTGGTTTAAGCAATGCCCGGTAAATACGAATGCATGAACAAACATTTCTTGAATGCAGCCCCTGATGACGGGAACAAGCACCCAGAAACGCGTCGGGCAGATTTTACTTCATGTGAAACGAGGAAGTGCGCTGAGAGTGAAGCCCGCAGGGCGGAGGAATGTCGAGTGCCTCCCCAAAAGCTTAGGCACATTGGATAACAAAATTCTCATCGGCCGCCCGGTCGGGGGGGTGGCACCATCGACTGCAGCAGCGGACACCAAGTGCGGCAGTCGAGGCTAATCGCTTCCAAACTCGTTGGAGGTTGAGGACAGGACTCCATGAGAAAATTATAGCGCACTGAACCGTAAACACAGCCTACAAAGGTATGAACACAAGCATCACTTTTCAAGAAAGACCTAATGAAAACCACATGCATCAAACGGACTACCTATCCCAGAAAGCATGGAATGACGGTGTACTGAACACACGCCTACCATGGGTGTGGTTTAAGCAATGCCCGGTAAATACGAATGCATGAACAAACATTTCTTGAATGCAGCCCCTGATGACGGGAACAAGCACCCAGAAACGCGTCGGGCAGATTTTACTTCATGTGAAACGAGGAAGTGCGCTGAGAGTGAAGCCCGCAGGGCGGAGGAATGTCGAGTGCCTCCCCAAAAGCTTAGGCACATTGGATAACAAAATTCTCATCGGCCGCCCGGTCGGGGGGATGGCACCATCGACTGCAGCAGCGGACACCAAGTGCGGCAGTCGAGGCTAATCGCTTCCAAACTCGTTGGAGGTTGAGGACAGGACTCCATGAGAAAATTATAGCGCACTGAACCGTAAACACAGCCTACAAAGGTATGAACACAAGCATCACTTTTCAAGAAAGACCTAATGAAAACCACATGCATCAAACGGACTACCTATCCCAGAAAGCATGGAATGACGGTGTACTGAACACACGCCTACCATGGGTGTGGTTTAAGCAATGCCCGGTAAATACGAATGCATGAACAAACATTTCTTGAATGCAGCCCCTGATGACGGGAACAAGCACCCAGAAACGCGTCAGGCAGATTTTACTTCATGTGAAACGAGGAAGTGCGCTGAGAGTGAAGCCCGCAGGGCGGAGGAATGTCGAGTGCCTCCCCAAAAGCTTAGGCACATTGGATAACAAAATTCTCATCGGCCGCCCGGTCGGGGGGATGGCACCATCGACTGCAGCAGCGGACACCAAGTGCGGCAGTCGAGGCTAATCGCTTCCAAACTCGTTGGAGGTTGAGGACAGGACTCCATGAGAAAATTATAGCGCACTGAACCGTAAACACAGCCTACAAAGGTATGAACACAAGCATCACTTTTCAAGAAAGACCTAATGAAAACCACATGCATCAAACGGACTACCTATCCCAGAAAGCATGGAATGACGGTGTACTGAACACACGCCTACCATGGGTGTGGTTTAAGCAATGCCCGGTAAATACGAATGCATGAACAAACATTTCTTGAATGCAGCCCCTGATGACGGGAACAAGCACCCAGAAACGCGTCGGGCAGATTTTACTTCATGTGAAACGAGGAAGTGCGCTGAGAGTGAAGCCCGCAGGGCGGAGGAATGTCGAGTGCCTCCCCAAAAGCTTAGGCACATTGGATAACAAAATTCTCATCGGCCGCCCGGTCGGGGGGATGGCACCATCGACTGCAGCAGTGGACACCAAGTGCGGCAGTCGAGGCTAATCGCTTCCAAACTCGTTGGAGGTTGAGGACAGGACTCCATGAGAAAATTATAGCGCACTGAACCGTAAACACAGCCTACAAAGGTATGAACACAAGCATCACTTTTCAAGAAAGACCTAATGAAAACCACATGCATCAAACGGACTACCTATCCCAGAAAGCATGGAATGACGGTGTACTGAACACACGCCTACCATGGGTGTGGTTTAAGCAATGCCCGGTAAATACGAATGCATGAACAAACATTTCTTGAATGCAGCCCCTGATGACGGGAACAAGCACCCAGAAACGCGTCGGGCAGATTTTACTTCATGTGAAACGAGGAAGTGCGCTGAGAGTGAAGCTCGCAGGGCGGAGGAATGTCGAGTGCCTCCCCAAAAGCTTAGGCACATTGGATAACAAAATATATATATATATATATATATATATATATATATATATATATATATATATTTTTTTTTAATATGTATTCCAAGGTGCTGCTCGAGCGATCCTCAACCAAGCAACGCTGATGTCATCGGTAGTAGCAGCCGCTACTCTTAATATCAACAACTTCCGAATCCCGCTGATTAGAAGGACATAGAGATGACACACCAGGAGATCTTTGCACAAACCCTTTATTGTGCACTCGTAGAACAAGGACGACGCGTTTCGGCGTTAGCTTTTTTCAATTAGCCACCATTTTGAAGTTTACACATATATAAGTCCGTCTTTCATGTCCCAATTCATAAACATAAAGAAAATACTTAAATTTCAAGTCAACACATATAGGGGTCGATTCCGATCCGGTAAAAAGCGCTCCGAATCGTCGTACGGAGCATTTTTTTCCATACGAATCGTACCCGTAACCGTCTCCGTACGAACGACGTAGTACGATCCACACCCGATGCAGCTATTTGTACGAATCGTACCAGGGACCGTACGAATGAAATTTCCACACGAATCGCCCTCGGAAGTCGCTGTACGCAACGTTCATACGTTTCGCGGCTGCTTTTTACGACCCGGCAAGTACGATCCGTGTTGTGTACGCTCCGTACGACCCTTTTTCTACGGGAGCTGGAAACTGTCGTACAGTCAGAGTTCACCCCGAAACAGGTACGGAACGGCCCCCCCGGGTACGGCGCGTACCCCCATGATCACAGGGGTACGTGGCGTACCCCTATGATCATGAGGGTACGTGCCGTACACCCAGCGTACATGGGGTACGTGCCGTACCCCATGTACGCTGGGTGTACGGCACGTACCCCCCATGTACGCTGGGTGTACGGCACGTACCCCGCATGATCACAGGGGTACAGCGCGTACCCCTACGATCATGGGGGGTACGCGCCATACGGTGTGTAGGTGATCGTGCGCTTCTCCGTACGAATCGACGTGTACCGTACGAATCGCGTCCCGGTTGGCCGATCGGGATCGGAATCGTCCGGTCGTACGGCGTACGTACGAGTCGTACGGAAACGGCTCCGGATACGATTCGTACGGACGGGGATTTTACCGGATCGGAATCGACCCCATAGTTACAAAATCAATCCCCTAAGCGCCTTGAGACCCTCCGGGTGAGTAGTGTGCTATACAAATGCTATGATTGATTGATTGATTGATTGATATGTACACATATATCAACAGTATAATTGCATTTGTATTTGTGCAAATATAAACATTAGTATCTGATCTGAAGTTTTTTGCTTATATGCTGAGAACGGGGTTCGGGACTATAATCAAACTGAAAATCTCCCCTTATATCTTTTCCATTCGCTTCCATTCAAGGTAATTCGTGATGTATTCTAATGTAATGCAATATAATGCGGTAACCAGAGAGCTCCCTTTGTTATTCTGTGTTAGCTTGGATGGATCGCGGCTTCGACTATGAAGTTGCAAAGCCCAGTTCAATTGCCATACCGGGAGCGGGGTTTGAGACTCCTATCAATTAGATATGTCCCCTTACACATTCGGCATATGCCATCTTTCCCCTCTGGTCAGAAACCCAAGATTACTGATTGACAAGGGAGCTCCCTTTGTTATCCTAAGTTTCCCTAAATTAGACAATCTGTCAATGGAGTTGCCCATTTGTTAAGCTGGAATAATACTTAAAGGGTGGCAGGTCTAATGTTCGAGTGCTATCAATTATGGATGAGTGAGAAGTGAGATATTAAATAGTGAGTTTTGTGAAAATTATAAACCAAAGTACAATATAACAGAATTCTTGACCAACATGATCAGTAACCAACATACTTTTCTCCTCAGTGAATATCGTGGGGCTCTCCTTTGTGACCATCAGGGTTGTGGGGCTACTCAGCATCAGTCCGATGCTCCACCATTGTGGTTGTACCGCCCGTTTCATTCCCTTAACGATAGCACATTAACAGGGAGTCACACTAATAAAATTGTGCTAGTGATTACCATTTACACATAATACTCATCATACTGTGGGTTAACCTCTGCCCTGTACCATCATAATGGCAGAAGCCTATATGGGATGATAATTCCTCTCCATAGTTCAGTCCATTTGGGGTCTTACTTTCCATGTCAATGATGTTTTTGGACTCTCTGACCCTAAGTTGCGCCTCACGGTCTCCACCCCTGATGTTCTTGGGTATCTTATCTATGCCATAAAACTTTAGGCTCCCATTGTTACTTTTGTGACTTTCTTCATAGTGGCGAGCCATCGGATAATTGTGGTCTTTGTTATTGATGGCACGTAAGTGTTGCAAAATCCTAACCTTGAGTGGATGCTTCGTGCTGCCCACGTACTTGAGGCCACAAGGGCACTCAAGCACGTAGACAACGAAGTCAGTATTGCAGTTTATTTGGTGTTTAATTATTCTCGTTTGGCCTGTCCCTATCTTATAATCTTTTCGCGATTTCCCATTGCGATCGCATTTGCAATTTCCACAAACGGAAAATCCATTCGGGATAGGGGGCCATTTCATTTTAGATGGTTCGTCAAGATAGCTATGTACTAGTCTGTCTTTGAGGGATTGCGCCCTGCGGTATGTTACTTGTGGTCTTGTGCCCACCAATTCTCCAATAACAGGATCAGATACCAGTAGGTTCCAATTGGCCCTCATTACTTTTACTAGGGTCCATGCTCCCCTGCTGAAGTTTGTAATCATACGGGGTGTACTTGGTTGACTCTTGTTTGAAATCTCCTTTCTTCTTTTTTTATCACTGGTAGATGTTCTAAACAGGACTTCTTCGTGTTTGAGGCCTTGAACTTTATTGTGGGCAATTTTTAAGATTTCCTCATCATATCCTCTTTTGCTGAATCGTTCTATCATTGCCTTTTGTTCGGTCTCAAAATCAGTGTCAGTGCTGCAATTGCGGCGGGCCCTCAACAACTCCCCATAGGGAATACTTCTCTTCAGGGGAATTGGATGGTGCAGCGCCGCATTGCCTGCTGTTGCCTTGCGAAACAGACGTGTAGTTATGCCACCCTCTCTCACCTCAACTGCTACATCTAGAAATTCACAATACGTGTTACTGATGGTATAGGTAAAGCGGAGATTGAGGTCATTGGTTCCAAGATGATTAATGTACTGTCTAGCTAATGTCTCCGGGCCATTCCAAATTATAAACAGGTCTTATAAACAGGTCGTCGATGTACCTGACCCACATCAAAATGTGGTCAGTGTACATCTCCGACCCCTCTGACCAGACGACCTGTTCCTCCCACCAGCCTAGGAAAAGATTCGCTAGGCTGGGGGCAAAACAAGTCCCCATCGCGGTCCCAGATCGTTGTCGGTATACCGCTTTCTCAAAGAGAAAAATATTCTCTTGTAGACAGTACAGCATCATTGTCTTAAGCATGTCATTGTGCTCATAACAGTCCACATGTCGACTTCTCAAATAGTGCATGCATGCTTCTACTCCCTTCACTTGATTGATGCACGTATAAAGTGAGCATACATCCATGCTGATCATGTAATATCCATCCTCCCATTTCAGATCATGCAATCTTTTCAAAAAATCTGTGCTGTCCCTACAATAGGAATTCACGTTCGATACATATTCATTTAGATATAAATCTAAAAATATTGAAGTGTTCTCTAGTAACCCCCCATTTGAGGATACAATAGGACGCCCTGGTGGTTTAGTGGGGTCCTTATGGATCTTAGGAAGGAAATATATACAGGGGATACGTGGGTTATCTTTTTTCAAAAATTTACATTCGTCTGTGTCCAATAATCCAGTATGATACCAGCCTCCAAGCAGTACATGGTAGTCTTTTATGGTCTTTTTATATTGCTCCCAATTGATAAATTCGTAACAGGAGGTATCGTTCAATTGTCTCATTGCCTCCGTTTTGTAGTCCTTATAATTCATGACTACCACGTTGCCCCCCTTATCGGAGGGCTTGATCACAATCGAGGTATCTTCCTCTAACATTTTTAGGGAGGTTCTTTGGTCTTTCGTTAAGTTATCCCATTTGGAATTTTTAAAGTTTTTTCTGGTTTTCTTCAATTCAGTTGTTACTGCTTGGCTATAGGCCTCTATGTTATCAAATGGAACATTCGGATTGAATTTTGTCTTCACTTTAAGGCCACTATGCCGTACTTGTCTATTCGTTACGCCACATGCTTGTAGAACTACATGATCGCTTCTCTCATCTTCATCCGCAATCTCCAATTGATACATGTCTCTTAGGAGTTCGATGTGTGGAAAAGTAAATTTTGCCATGTTCTGTGTCCCTACGTGTCATTCATCATATGTTATGTGTACATGATTAAATATGCATATGCACTCCCCATGTCCGATTAATGACGCAATTACAGTTGTGTCCACCTCTAGTATGCCAGTTTCCAGTCCTCGTGAATACTACGAATATCAGGCCTATGTAAAGCTACGTTGCCACGTTTCTCAGTGTGCACGTTATTCCATTATAAAGTCCCCGTTTCAAGGCCTCAAAAGGGCCCGGACACCAGATTCAGCTCCTGTCTCCTGAAGCCTCGCTGAGGAGCGATACAGCCCCCACCTGTATCCTCGACCCTTCACTTACTTCCTGCCTCGCAGTGCCCGGCCCAGCCTGGCTCAGTCTCTGAGTCTGCCAAGAATATGTTATAGTTCCAGTTATCAGTTCAGCCCTCCTTCTCTGCATTCCTAAGCTACTGAACTGCATCAATAGTTTCCGTCATTGTCTAGCCTTCACGTCTCCACGTTAGAGAAATACTGCATTTAATAGTCATTTAATATTCTTCATCACGCACTACATGTAGAATAATGCATGGTCCAGTCTTAGAATCAAGTTAGCCTTTCCCCTCTTGACTTATAGTTTATATCAACATGTTCTCTAAACATCAGATACTAGATACTGTTTAGGTACATGTCGCTCCGACCCTCCAGACTTCAGTCTCTGCTCCTAGCACAGAGTTCATAGCCCCCAGCTTCTCCTAGTGATACGTCATTGCCAGTTTGCGCGCACCACTAGGTTAGAGGTCCCGGCTCCCCAGGTAGCCCCCTCCATGGTTTCCGCCCCATTCATGACATATTCTGTTACGTCTGCACCACATGTCTATGTATACGCCCAGTTACACCTCTTTTCCCCCCTTATCTTTCGCGACTGCTACGCGTCACGCCTACTGCAATGTAATGCTATGTGTTTGCGTTATGTATATATGTTCATGTATTGTTATTAAAAGTCAGCGCGCTCATCCCAGACCGAGCCCCAGCAGCTGCTGGGCCCTGCCATCCTATTCCTATGCAGGTCGTCCTGTTCCTGTCCTTATGCTGTATTAAACCTGCAAAACTCCTACTACCTCGAATCTTGACTCTTATTTATTGAGCTATCTGTTATGATATATGTCTAGTCAAAAATAGGGTATTATTTATTTATTTACCACATAATGGCGCCCGAATAGGGACTTGCCCTTTCCCCACGCGTCGGTGAAGCCACGCCGACCCCCTGACCCTCTGCAGTCGTGACGGAACTCTTCTGCGCAGTGGCAGATATTTCTGCTCAAGTATCCCTCAGGCCCACGGAGGAGACGGAGGAGGCGGTCCAGCATCCAGACGAGACGGTGGAGGAACGCGGCGAGTCCCGACCAGAGCCCAAGCCAAGAGTCCAAGGTCCGAGGTATCCGGAGGTCCACCCGTAACTGAAGTCCGAAGTCCGAAGTTCGTCGTCCGTCGTCGTAGCCGTCCAGTCCAGTCTGAGGCCTTCCGCTCTTGCTGCCCGGTGAGTACCGTTACTGGGGTGGTATCTAGACAGGGTCAATTTAATTGACTCTGGTCTGTGGGTTGGTGGTACACAGTCCCACAAACGAAGTGTTCACTTCGGTGGATACGGGTCCTGACGTGTCTCTTTACGAGACCGGTAAGTTTCGTACTGTTTCAGCAGTGCATCTAGTTTCTGTTCTAGTCAGTTCTGTTCTCGAGAAATTTCAAGTGTTCTGTTCGCAGTATTTCCAGGTAGTATTCTGTTCGAACTGTTATTTTAAATGTCCTTCATGTATTTTAATGTCGTGGTATGAATGGGGTATAAGTATCGTGTTTATTGTGTATTGTATTGTGTCCAGATTATAGTCCAGTCATGCCGCTCTTCTCAAAATTACGTCAGTTAAAGACTAGAAAGGGTCTGCTGGAAGCAGCAGTTCCCGTCCCGCCCAGGGACAGTCCAGGTCACTTTATGTATCAGAAACATGGCATAAGTGCCATATTGTATCTAGATTTATGGGTAGAGTATACCAAACAGTTAGAAGAAAAGTATAGATGGCCCGTATCGGGTACATGGGATGCCGAATGCATCATGCGAGTAGAAGAGGCATTATGGAAAAAGAAAGCCAGACAATCACAGAAAGATGCCATCGAGTTATGGCGCAAAGAAGCTCATAAAAGAACCGAAAAAGAAATCAGAAAGTCAGAACTAAGTAGAGAATCCCAAGAACGAGCCCAAGAAAGAGAATTAATCGAGATAGGTGAACGAGTCAGAACGGAGAAATCAGACAGACAGAGGAATGCCCTCATTAAGGGTATGTATCCTCTTCTTGCCGAGGGCTTGCCAAAAGCGACCCCGGAGGCATCTAGTAATTTCCCGCCACCGTTAGTTCCGACCAAGCTACGTCACAAACCGACCGCAGCTGATATTTTTATTTCGTCCTATCTGGACGACACAGTCCCTGAATATGCAAATCCTGTCCGCGCTCCGCCAGTCCCTGTAAATCAGGTAATTCCTACTCCCCCAGACACCGGGGTGTCCTTAACAGCCCCCCCGGGTCAGCCCGCCATACAAGTCCAGCCCACGTTACAATTACCCACCCTGCCAGGACGAAAAGCATCAGTTGATGATTCTAGTATAGGGGCCGCAGGAGGAGGTCTTCCTCAAACCCCGCCGCCATACAAGCGTTTATCAGCACTCGAATTACATGCTCAAGCATCACAGCGTACTCCTAAAAGTAATAAGTCTGTTGCAGAGATCAGGCAAACCCTTGGCGAATGTGTCTATGACCCAGTTCCAGGCGAGTTTAATATGGTTTTATATTCCGTACGCGTAAGGAGAGTGACCGAGTATCTAGTCACCCTACCGAATATGAAAGAAGATCTAGACAGGATATATCGTTTCATCCGTACAGGGGATGACCCACAAAGTATTAGTGATGCCATGTCTCAAAGGAAAGCCGAGATTCAGCGCATGATATTAAAGTTCTTAATTAACTGTCTAATAAGAGAACAGGATCATCCGTCTAAAGACCCGGAAGAAATGAAAACTCTAACAAAGTGGAGTGATAATATAGCCGAAGGAAAGCACAATACCATTGGTGCCATGGAAAGTATGTACAAGAAAATCCGTAGAGAGATAATAAAGATACACGAACAGCGTAAAGCAGCACAAGTAAGCGAGAAAGAAAGTACCTCTGATCCTGAAGAGGAAGACGATGAGAATACCGCCAGAATAGCGTATGTAGGAAAACCTAGATTTCCAGATCGCCATTTACGTCTAGAACACAAGCCAATTTCCCATCATTCAGCACCAGAACAAGGTTCCCTAGAACAAGTATTCCAAGCTACCGATCACATTCTGAAATCACGAATCGGTTATAGTGAGTTAAGTACTATGCATGAACAAGAAATAGTTCGGTCAGCAGTCCGATGGATTACTGATTCTACCACTTTTCCAGACGAAATAGTGGCACAAATGTTTCTGAAAATGCCCCCAGCCGAGCAGCGACTGGTGGGTATGTATATGATTCAGCACCTCATTACTCTGTATGAGGGTCAACATTCTGATCCCGGCCCGTTACATGATATCTTGAACGAGTTACTCCAGTACAGATGGAGAGGTCTAGGTACCGATTTAATTAGTGTCATCCTAGAACAACGCCATAAATATAGAATGTTCTTGAACCCGCATTTCGTTCATGTCTCACCCCCAGAAAGTAAATCATTCTACATAGACAGACAGAATCCGTTACGAGAAGTCCACCCAGTCAGAGGAGCGGGTGGCGAAATGCAGCGAGTGTTTGTATACACTCCGATCACAAAGATGGAACTTCTAGAGATGAAGAAATTAATTCCCTGTCATGATAAAGATCCAGCAGGGTACCATAGAGAATTAAAAGACATGCTCCGTATGGGAGAATACACATACCCGGATATAATTAAAATGTTAAAGGTTCTGTTGCCCGCCGGGGTGTATGAAAAGCTCAAAGAGAAAGAATGGGAGGTGGGAGAGAAAAAGATAGATTGGACAGTTCTAGAAGCCGAAGACAAGGCACGAGTACCAGGTACTGGTCTAGGAGAGAAATGTAAAGAATTACCAGAATTATTGATTCAAGTTTTACCCAGATTATTGACAACTAGAAAAGAAGACTGGGATGCAATCTCAGCCTGTAAACAGAAACAAGATGAAGATATTAGTGATTTTTATTCTAGGTTTGAAAAGTGCTTCAGCATCAACAGTGGTCTCAAGACAAGTAGTGAGTCGTACCCTCACCTTTTCGTTACTAAATTAGTCAAGAATTCAAGCCCACAAGTTAAAAATCGAGTTTTGAAAGTCGAAAGCACCTGGCAAGCTAATACTCCGTCCCAGATGCTTCAGATGCTCCAGTATCACCAGAATAGAATCAGGGAAGAGCAAGAACACGAGAGAAAACGTATGAAAGACACGAAAATGAAAGTGCTAGTTGCACAATCTGTTCCTCAAGACAGTCAGAAGAGGGGTCCGAATCAAGCCAGTCATCCTGCAGTTCCCGTTAAAGGGAACTGCAATTATTGTAAACAGCCAGGTCATTTTATAAATGAGTGTGCAGTTCTGAAACACAACATAGCTACTGGTAAGACTAAAGAAAGACCACGTCCGCCTAGACAAGAACAAGTTTCACAGACTCCTCAGCCACAGAATGCACAACTGATAGTTACAGTACCGCAGCCTATTGCTGCAACACAGCACGTTACATCGCAGATGTACCAGTATGCACAGTCTGAATATCCAGAGTACCAGCAGTATTCATGAAACAGCCTAGAGAGGGAGGTAGGCTTGCCTCTCATCGAGATACCTGTAGATCAAGAGGGTCCCTATGTTCACAGTCAAGTATTAGGGAAAGACAGAAAGTTTTTGATTGATACAGGGGCAAGTAGGACCACAATTAGTCATGCCGAAGTTCCAGGGGCTCCGCTCTCAGGCTCAAGAAATGTTTCCCTTGGATTTTCAGGAAAGCCTATCGTAAATGAGATTTCAAAGCCAGTTACTCTAGAAGTAGGTCCATTGTCCCGCACTACTGATCTGTTACTTACTAAGTCATGTCCAGAAAACCTATTAGGCATTAAAACACTGAAAGAGTTAGGTGCAGTTATATGCTGTTCCCCAGAGGGAATACGATTGTTCCTACGTGACTTTAAGGGTCACTATGTATTACGAGATTTTGATTCAAGACTGTCTAATGTCCCGCAGCATTTGTGGGCGCAAGGTCCAACTGATGTAGGTTACACACCCCATCGTGTGACCCTCAAACCAGGTGTAGTGTTACCACGAATCAGACAGTACAGATTGCCACCTGAGGCTGTAGCAGCCTTATCCAAAATTATAGACGAGCTCATGGCTCAAGGAGTAGTTGTAGAAACTGACTCCAATGTATGTAACTCTCCGATCATTCCAGTCATGAAACGTACTGATCCAAATTCACCCCCAGTATATCGATTAGTGATTGATTTACGAGATCTTAACAAATGTATTATTCCTCAGTACCCAGTTGTCCCAGACATCTCTTCCCTATTGACAGCCATTGATTCCGAAGCCACGTTCTTTACAGTAATAGACCTCAAGAATGCATTTTTCAGCGTTCCTATTCATCCAGACAGCCAGTTCCTTTTCGGATTCTGTTTAAATGGAAGGAGCTATATGTTTACACGAGCTCCTCAAGGTTTCACAGAAAGTCCTAGTATTTACAGTCAAGCACTTAAGAGACAACTAGACAACATTCACATGCCAACTGACACTGCCCTGCTCCAGTATGTCGATGATCTACTGATCACAGCCCGTTCTGAACGTGATTGCGAACGAGCGTCACTGACGGTTCTGTATTTCCTAGCCGAGATGGGGCACAAGGTGTCCCCTTCGAAGCTTCAATTCTGTGTCCAGCAAGTGGTCTACTTAGGACACTTACTGTCCAAGAGGGGTAGGCAGTTGACACCAGACCGCATCCAGTTGATAGCGAGTCTTCCTCAGCCCAGGACCCAGAAGGAGGTACGTGCTTTTATTGGCCTCACTTCTTACTGCAGACAATGGATTCCTCAGTATGCATTTCTAGCCAAGCCACTGATACAGTTAACGACACAGGAGGCAGCCGTATCGACTGTCCTCCCTTGGACATCTGAACATACACTTAGTTTCAACGAGTTAAAGAAAGCTTTATGCCAAGCTCCAGTTCTAGCCACACCGAACTACAGTAAGCCTTTTACACTTTTCGTCACTGAACGCGAAGGTACAGCATTATCTGTTCTCACACAAGATCAAGCAGGACAATACAAGCCATGGGCTTATTTTTCTAGCACATTAGATCCTGTAGCCCAGGCTTTGCCTGCGTGCCTCAAGTCAGTTGCAGCCACAGCACTAGCTATCAGACAAAGTGATTCCATAGTCTTAGGACATACCTTGACAGTACAAGTCCCACACTCCGTGGAAGTTCTTTTAAACCGAACACAAACTCAGCACTTGACAATTGCACGTTTAACGGGTTATGAATTGACACTGTTCCAGCCACACATAGAAATCAGACGCTGCAACGTCCTGAATCCTGCTACACTGTTACCATCAGTTAGTTCACATTCTGCCGCACACAATTGTGTGGAAGTAGTCAACATTACGACAAAGCCAAGACAAGACCTGACAGACATTCCGTTACTAGATCCCGACCTGACACTTTATGTGGATGGGTCATGTATGAGAACTAGTACAGGAGATTTAGTTGCCGCATATGCAGTGACTACTGACACTGAAGTTATTGAGACACACCGCATTGACACTCTGTCCGCTCAAGCAGCAGAGCTAGTTGCTCTGACACAAGCCTGTATACACGCCAAGGAAAAGAAAGTTAATATTTACACAGATTCACGCTACGCATTTGGAGTTGTACACGACTTCGGAGTGCTCTGGCAGGAGAGAGGTTTCATGACTTCTCATGGAACCAAGATTCAGCATGGTTTCCTTATCCAAGCTCTGTTAGATGCAATACATTTACCGACATCCGTTGCTATTATGAAATGCAAGGCACATACGAAAGTTACTGACATTATTTCCCAAGGTAATGATCTAGCAGATCGCACAGCCAAGCTTACAGCACAGACTCTAGACATTCAAGTTAATCAGACACATATTCCAGATCCAATTACATGTATGACAGTTAAGGACCCTACTCAAGATGTCATAGATATCCAGTTACATGCTACTCCCGATGAAATCAAGAAATGGTCTGAACAAGGAGGGGTCCAGACAGATCAAGGATGGTTAACGAAGGGTAGAGCCACATGGTTTCTCCCCGACTCTATGGTTCAAGTCATTATTAATACCGCACATAGTCCAGCACATTTAGGAGAAAAAGCTATGTTAGACAGTATCCAGAACATTTGGTTCAACAAGCATTTACGAGCTGCAGCCAAGCAGAAAGTCCGTACCTGTATGATATGTTGTCAGTTTAATCCAGGTAAAAGTGTCCCGGTGGAACAAGGTGGATTCCAGCCCCCTGACCACCCTTTTGAGGTCCTCCAGATGGATTATATTCAGATGGAGCGATGTCGAGGTTTCAAGTATGTCCTTGTAGTTGTATGCGCTTTGTCCAGGTGGACAGAAGCATATCCAGTCCCAGATTACACAGCCGCGACCACTGCCAAGCAGTTGGTTCGTGAGTTTTTCCCTCGATATGGACTCCCTAGAGTCGTATATTCTGATAACGGTCAGCCATTCTCATCTGAGTTGATGAAGCACGTTTCCCTGTTGTTAGGGTACCAGTGGAAGTTTCATTGTGTACGCCATCCTGAAGCAGCTGGTCTGGTCGAGAGACATAATCAGACTCTGAAAATCCGAATTGCCAAAATATGTAAAGAGAAAGGTGTGGACTGGCTAGTAGCTCTGCCAGTTGCTTTGTTTTATATGCGCATGGTCGCACATTCCAGATCAGGTCTGTCCCCGTATGAGGTCGTATTCGGCCGCCCCCCTAACATGTGGGGTACTCCTAGACCCCGAAGTATTACCGATGTTTCAAGTAATATGCTGACAGATTACCTAGCTTCCTTGATGTCTGCCCTCAACTCATGTTGTTCACAGGTTGCTGCCGCATTTCCAGACAATACCGAGGTGGCACCGCATGAAATCGTTCCAGGATCCATGGTGATGGTCCGCAACTTTGACAGATCAAGTCCGCTGGAGCCTCGTTGGAAAGAGCCCCGACAGGTCCTCCTCACCACCCGTACAGCCGTGAAGTTGGAAGGACGCAAGGGCTGGGTGCACCTTTCTCATGTTAAACTTTTTAATGGACTAAAACCCGTCCTTAAGAACATTTCCCAGGATTCAAAGGATTGCCAGAATATTGTTTTCAAGGACTGTCCCGCAAATGACATTGCTACAACCCCTCCCCTGTTAGAGAAAACTCCGCAGCAGGAGTATAAACAGAAACTACGGTCTAGTAAATTAAGTCAGCCAGTTTGATTGTCTAAGTCCTCCCCTAGGTGAAACGGTTAGACTGTTTCTGACATGTATAAAATAGACCCCCATAGTGAGAGAGTTAGTCAAAACTCAATCCGATGTATCGTTTTTCTATGTTTCATATTATTTCTCAGCATTATGATTTCCTGCACGAGTTATGCATTTTTCCTGTATTTCCCAGTTTCACATGTAAATAAGTCTGCTAATGCTACAGTAGAGCACACGTTTAGTGATCTGCCTCCTCACGAGCTGTCCTACCGCCTCGCTATGCGTAATAACTCATTTATCCGTATGTTACATTACTCACACCAGACCAGCAATGCCACTAATTGTTGGGTGTGTGGTCGACTCCCCCCTTTCCAGATGCCGAAGGGAGTTCTGCCACTTTTTCCTTATCCTTTTTCACATAATGGTTCGTGTGGAGCATGGTCCACGTTAACGTCATCCTCAACAGATATATCTTTTCTTAACAGTACATGTTTCCCAGACAAGCAAGGTCTCCCTCACCGAACAGGTTTAGATCTAGAGAATGAAGTGTATAATTTAGGTAATTATTCGTCGAATTTCATGGTCCTGAATGTTCAGTCTGATACTACTCCAGACTCACCTGCTATTTCAGTATTACCAGTCAAAGGCGAATTATGTGTTCGTAATTATGGTTCTGTACATGTAGGACATAGTGATTGTACTACTATTGTCAAGTATAGTGACAGTGGGAAATCTATTTTTAAAGCTTCACGTCATTCTTATTTTGTTTGTGGTCAAACTGCATATGTTCGTCTGCCCCTCGATTGGGAGGGAACCTGTTACATTGCCTTCCTACTGCCACCTGTTTTTCTAGCCCCACCTGACTACCATAGGAATTCCTACCTAGTACATACTAGACACAAGAGAAATCTCCCGATTATCGACAATACTGAAACTGCTGCAGAACAATTCATTGATATTGATAAAGGTGTTTTCCCTTATTTAGGTACAGTTGTAAATAGTAAGCTAATCCGTAGGTTAACAAGAACCCTTGAAGCTGTAGTAGATGAGACTGCCTCCGCTCTAGGTAACTTAACCGAAGAGCAATCTGCTATGAGATTTGTCGTTTTACAGAATCGTCTCGTCCTTGACGTCATACTGGCCGATAGGGGCGGGGCCTGTAGAGTCATCGGATCTAGTTGCTGCATTTTCATTCCAAATAACGCGCCGTCTGTTTATTCAGCTATAACCAGACTCCATAAAATTGCCCATCTGATACACCAAGATCCAGGCACCTGGACATGGTCCGGTTGGTTCTGGAATATAATTTCCGCATGGGGATGGAAAGTCTTGTCCTTTCTAGGTATCGCAGTAGCGATCATATTCAGCTGCTGCCTCTGTATACAATGTGGCCCTGCGATTTGCGGCATTTGTGCTACCTCTTGTATTCCTAGTCCCAAGCCCCGTTCTAAATCCCGTTCCAGGATAATTCGAGACGAGCAAATGATACTGTATGAAATGATAGATGGTATCATGAATATTGATGTTTCCTGATGGAAACGTAGTGACAAGGAGGGAATGTGGAAAAGTAAATTTTGCCATGTTCTGTGTCCCTACGTGTCATTCATCATATGTTATGTGTGCATGATTAAATATGCATATGCACTCCCCATGTCCGATTAATGACGCAATTACAGTTGTGTCCACCTCTAGTATGCCAGTTTCCAGTCCTCGTGAATACTACGAATATCAGGCCTATGTAAAGCTACGTTGCCACGTTTCTCAGTGTGCACGTTATTCCATTATAAAGTCCCCGTTTCTAGGCCTCAAAAGGGCCCGGACACCAGATTCAGCTCCTGTCTCCTGAAGCCTCGCTGAGGAGCGATACAGCCCCCACCTGTATCCTCGACCCTTCACTTACTTCCTGCCTCGCAGTGCCCGGCCCAGCCTGGCTCAGTCTCTGAGTCTGCCAAGAATATGTTATAGTTCCAGTTATCAGTTCAGCCCTCCTTCTCTGCATTCCTAAGCTACTGAACTGCATCAATAGTTTCCGTCATTGTCTAGCCTTCACGTCTCCACGTTAGAGAAATACTGCATTTAATAGTCATTTAATATTCTTCATCACGCACTACATGTAGAATAATGCATGGTCCAGTCTTAGAATCAAGTTAGCCTTTCCCCTCTTGACTTATAGTTTATATCAACATGTTCTCTAAACATCAGATACTAGATACTGTTTAGGTACATGTCGCTCCGACCCTCCAGACTTCAGTCTCTGCTCCTAGCACAGAGTTCATAGCCCCCAGCTTCTCCTAGTGATACGTCATTGCCAGTTTGCGCGCACCACTAGGTTAGAGGTCCCGGCTCCCCAGGTAGCCCCCTCCATGGTTTCCGCCCCATTCATGACATATTCTGTTACGTCTGCACCACATGTCTATGTATACGCCCAGTTACACCTCTTTTCCCCCCTTATCTTTCGCGACTGCTACGCGTCACGCCTACTGCAATGTAATGCTATGTGTTTGCGTTATGTATATATGTTCATGTATTGTTATTAAAAGTCAGCGCGCTCATCCCAGACCGAGCCCCAGCAGCTGCTGGGCCCTGCCATCCTATTCCTATGCAGGTCGTCCTGTTCCTGTCCTTATGCTGTATTAAACCTGCAAAACTCCTACTACCTCGAATCTTGACTCTTATTTATTGAGCTATCTGTTATGATATATGTCTAGTCAAAAATAGGGTATTATTTATTTATTTACCACAGATGTCCTGTACCTGTAGATTTATGTCTGAGGATCCCATTACGTTGGTCATTTTTGGTTTGGCATTGGATCGGATTGCATATAATTTCAGCAGTTTTAGTTTCCTAACGTACAGGAAAAGGTCCACTCTTGTATCTATATAGTCCAAGGTGACACTAGGGCAGAAGGATAGTCCCAATTGTAGCACTGATATTTCTGTCTGGTTTAGCGATCTGTTAGATAGATTAACAACGGTTTTATTTTCCTCACTAGTGTCAGCTGTAAATTTACACATTTTGTTGATTTTATGTCTCCTTTTTATTCGTCTTCTTTGTCCACTGTTCCGCGTCCTCTTCCTCTTCTTGCACTCTTCCCCCTGGAGGCCTGTCCTCTGGTTTGTACCCTGTTCTGTTGACTTTGATCGTTCTTCTGTTTTAGAATTTCGAACTCGTGATGGAAGGTCAGAGGACGTATCCCTAAAGGGATCCTTGTGGTACGGTCTTCTGCGTCTGTGCTTATATCAGAGCTTGACCCTGTAGATACAGCTGTCGCTTTTTTATTTGTCCAGTTGGCCCTAATATTCTTTTGTGCCTTGTCGTACTTTCTAGCATATGTTAGGATACGCCCTTCAGCGTAATCTCGTTTGTCCCTGAGGAACTTCCTTGGTTTTTTCTGCTTAATGGTTTCTTCATAATCCTGCAATTTTTTTGGGAGTGTCTTAATAAATTCCTCAAATCCTTTCTCAGTTTTATACTTTTCCAATTCCGTTCTGAGACTCGATAATTCTTTTCGTTTGGTTTCTAGATCAATTTGTGCGTGCTTTACAAGCATCTCTAGCATTCCTTTACATGTTTTGTCCATATATTGTGCCCACTCCGTGAGTAAGTCTTTATTTGGATTGTCGTAGGTTGGAACGATGCTTATCCTCAATCCCCTAGGGACTTTGCCAACCTCCACGTAGTTGGTAAGGGAGGCCACTTCCCACCATTTATTAATCTCGCGCTTACTTAATCTTTCCAGAAGCGCTAGCTTTTGTTTGAGTGTGGAGTCACCGCTGCTTAGGGTTACTTCAGTTGTCGCGCTGACAGGCGCGGTATCTTGCTCCTCATTAAATAGGGACAGGGCTTCGGCTTGCGAAGCTGGAAAAACTGTCAGTTTACATTACCCTTTGTCCCGCCCTAAAATCAGATACTAATGTTTATATTTGCACAAATACAAATGCAATTATACTGTTGATATATGTGTACATATATAGATTGATTTTGTAACTATATGTGTTGACTTGAAGTATTTTCTTTATGTTTATGAATTGGGACATGAAAGACGGACTTATATATGTGTAAACTTCAAAATGGTGGGTACTTGAAAAAGGCTAACGCCGAAACGCGTCGTCCTTGTTCTACGAGTGCACAATAAAGGGTTTGTGCAAAGATCTCCTGGTGTGTCATCTCTATGTCCTTCTAATCAGCGGGATTCGGAAGTTGTTGATATATATTTGTTTATATATATATATATATATGTATATATATATTCACAGAAAAAACCATAGGTTATAGACCATATATAGTTAGGAATTAGCATTTACAAAACCTTGAAAATTCACTGAAAAAACCATAGGTTATAGACCATATATAGTTAGGAATTAGCATTTAGAAAACCTTATTTTACTCACACAAAACCATTGAAATTCCATATATAGTTAGTTGCACTAACTATATATCGCGCACCCGCAATCCACTGCTGATGATGTCACATATTACATCATTCATGACATGGTCAGTGACATCACTGATGACATCACTGATGACATCTCAAATGACATCACTGATGACATCACTGATGACATCTCAAATGACATCACTGATGACATCATGACACACCAATACCAGTTACTACATACGCACTCACTGATTCCTACGTCTACACACACATTCACTCATTCACCCATACAATCACTCATACATACAGTCACTCATTATTACAACACT
Organism: Lissotriton helveticus; assembly: GCF_964261635.1. Taxonomy (NCBI): domain Eukaryota; kingdom Metazoa; phylum Chordata; class Amphibia; order Caudata; family Salamandridae; genus Lissotriton; species Lissotriton helveticus. Next base: position 90,324,189 of record NC_136063.1, read on the forward strand.
ATCATATGCACTCATACACCTATGCAGACAGTCACACACTGCCACTCATCCATGGAGTTACTCACACACCAAGTCAGTCCTGTAAAGAATCAATCACACTTCCATTTCTTCATCTATACAGTTAAACACAGAACACCATACTTCAGTGACATCACTGATGACATCACTAATGACATCTGAAATGACATCACTGATGACATCTCAAATGACATCACTGATGACATCACTGATGACATCTCAAATGACATCACTGATGACATCATGACACACCAATACCAGTTACTACATACGCACTCACTGATTCGTACGTCTACACACACATTCACTCATTCACCCATACAATTACTCATACATACAGTCAGTTATTATTAGAACACTATCATATGCACTCATACACCTAGTCAGTCCTGTGAAGAATCAATCACACTTCGATTTCCTCATCTATAGTTAAACACAGAACACCATACTTTTCACACATATACTAACACATACTTACTCTCTTATACAATCACTGATACAAGTACACATTGATATGCACAGAGTCACACACCTCCCAGCCAGCCACACACACACTCAGTCTTCCATACATCCACTCATTCTTCAATATGTAAAACGTATTTAAACTTTACAAAAACACACAGACACTAGATGATGTCATCAGTGATGTCATTTGAGATTTCATCAGTGATGTCATCAGTGATGTCACTGACCATGTCATGAATGATGTAATATGTGACATCATCAGCAGTGGATTGCGGGTGCGCGATATATAGTTAGTGCAACTAACTATATATGGAATTTCAATGGTTTTGTGTGAGTAAAATAAGGTTTTCTAAATGCTAATTCCTAACTATATATGGTCTATAACCTATGGTTTTTTCAGTGAATTTTCAAGGTTTTGTAAATGCTAATTCCTAACTATATATGGTCTATAACCTATGGTTTTTTCTGTGAATTTCATTGGTTTTTTAACAGCTAATATCTGTAGCTGTAAAATGTATTCTTCTTTAAATCCAAAAATATATTTTATATGTTTATGAATAAATTTTTTTTAAATATTTTTTTTTCTTCGTTCCCGCTTCGCGAATCGGGAAGCTTCCCGTTAGCTGACCTTGATGCCGCGAAATAGACCGCGAGCCGGTAAACGTTTCTTTACCGCAAGTGCCGCGTTAGAAAACAACATCGTGACGCCTCCCGTCCGCATGACGTTTCACGTTCTCGCGTGATACGTCATATGACGTGCTACGTTAGCGAACTGGTACGCGAAGCGAGTCGCAAAGCGCAGGTTTCTGGAAGCAAACCGGGAGGCCCTGCAAAGCGCTTAACGTAAACACAGCAAGTCATGTGACTTGGTAATAACACTTTTCATTGGTTCATTTCACTTTTGGTTTCCTAATGATGTAAGACTAGGTCATATAATCTAAAATGAACACTTTTGATTGGTTGAGAACTCTTGTTTTTCCCAAAGGATGAAAATCCCTCCTTCTTTCCTCACTCTGACTTTCATCATTGTGAGAGAAAGACCCTTTGTGATCACTGAGCAATGGCTTCTTTAGTAGCTTCAGCTGGTGCTTCCCCACCACCTCCACCACATCCAAGGAAGAGTGGACCACCTGCTCAAGTTATAATTCAACAAGAAGAGGAAGAAGAGGAACAGGACGACGAGCACGAAGAGAGGCAGTTTTTGCCTGAGCAGCCCAGGACGTCTCACCGGAAAGAAAACTTCATTTGGCAATTTTTTAAAATTCCCAAAGGTCAGAAAAAAGTAAATGCAAGATACGTAACTTGCCTTATATGTCAAGATAGACTGTCCAGAGGAACCGAGAAAAAATACAGTTTCGGAAACTACACAATGCATCGCCATATGACTAGGTGGCATCCTAACAACTACAGTGCTGCACAGTTTCGGAACGACCTAGATAATCTCCCTATTATGGCCAGAAGATCTGTTGTACCGGAAGTAACGGGACCAGAGGGCAGGGAGATGGTGCCAAATATACAAATGAGATTTGGTGAAGTAAAACACATCTGCGTATTTTGCGATGGATTCATTTCCTACGGAGAAAGAAGCATCACTCTGATCAACAGAGCTATTGACTATCATATGCAAGTTTGTACGAAACGCCCAAAATAATAAATACTTCTTTTTTTGTTTTGTTGCTCCTGTTGAGCCCTTTACAATGAATCGTTTTCATTGCCCCTCCAAGAAAAACCCAAAAAAATATAAAACTGTTCAGAAAAATTCAAAAAAAGTAAAAAAATGTTCCGAAAAATAATAAAAAAAATATAAAACAACAAAAACAATAAAAAAAAAAGTTCTTTTCAGAACTACCTCCCCGTTATTAAAAAATTGGTACAATATTTGTAACTGTGCCAACCTCTATTTCTCTTAGTTCGCTTCCCAGTTCGCTCGCCGGTACGCGAACCGGAAGCGAACCAAAAACAGTAAGTATAAGGGAAGGAAACAGACACTTATGTTAAAAGAAAGACAGCTATAGGGGAGTAAACTAGAGATACTATTACCCGTAATCCACTGCTGATGATGTCACATATTACATCATTCATGACATGCTCAGTGACATCATCAGCAGAGGATTGCGGGTTTTTTGGCAACGTGCCTTATCCACGGTTTAATAACGCTGCCTTTTGCTTTATATAAGTTTTCAAATTGTATGAAATATATACCAATAGGTCGTTATGAACCTTTAGGTAGTGCTTTTCTTCATGAGGTCTGGTCGCTTCCATACACATACAGATGTTTCAAAGATGATCAAGAAGTTTATCTGAATGGAGAGGAATGCACTGAGACGCCAGATCATTCACTAATGTGTAGGCACATACAGTTACACGGTTCATGCAACAAACACCGACCAAATATGGCTTGCGTGTTGCAAGGCACGCCAGTTCCTGCTATCATCCCCACGTTCAAGTTGTTGGAAAATGGTAGTTATTTGATGCTCAATAATGAAGATTGTTCTGAGTTAATTAAAAGTATTCCTTTTATCGTAACAGTAAGTGAACGGGTTATTTGCTGCAGAAATGTTCTATTTCCTCCCACACATGAACATAGGGAGTTTTCAATCTGGCCACAAATACCAACCTTGGGACAGATTTCAACGGCATGGCAAGAATAAGAGCTCTTTTGTCTCAGAGAGAGGTGGCCTTGAGTTCGGCCCGTGAAACTTTCGTGCTTCACATAGCGAACACCCGTACAGAGGTGCAGACCCTTTTCAATTCAGATTTGCCTTTCAATTTCAGCAAGATGGTTCCGACTATCTTTAACGCATCCTCCACAAAGACCCTGGCGCACTTTTTTAAAGTTGTTACCAGTGGTCTCGTGACTTCATTTGAGAAAATCTTTGGAGTCATCCCTGCTTCCTTTCATTCTATTTTCTCCACTCTGGTTCGTGGATTGGCATTTTTACTTGCATTACCAGCGGACGCTCTTGTGCTTTTTTACATTTTTAAATATGGATGTCCCTCCTATGCAACCTCCCACCCTGCAGCTGCTGACACTGTTCCGCAATCGCATGCTAGAATATTATGGCACAATGCAGTTGGCGATATTAAGCACGGCATATGGATTATCTTTTCGATTCTCCTACTTCACCTGTGTCCAGCCTGTATTTCACTGCCTGACCTGTGATTTCGATTGGGCCATTGATTTGTGTCTCTGCGGACCGGTTTCTCCTGACGTCGACTTTAATCAGCTGATGACTCCTATCATTACTCACTAGTTGGTTTGTCCTGGCGAAAGGATTATGGCTGTGGCATTGATGCATGGACTACTTGGTCCCTGGAATTTACTGGCGGCAGCACAGTCTTTCTTGGAACAGAGCTTTCTTGAAAACCCACCGAGCTGTCCTCTGATGGTGATAGAGGATCCGGTGCTGGGAGAGCACGTATGTTCTTTTCCGCTTTTAAATTGGATGGCTGAACTGTTTTCGGATGAAGACGGTGACTTCCTATTGGAGGCTGTTGCAGCTTATTTTGCATACACAGTTATGTCATAGACCTTTTTCATGTTTGATATGCTGAGTACTAGCATTTCATTGACAATTCATTGACTTATTTGTCAAGTTTTTATTATTTACCTTGCCTATTGGCTTAAGACTCGATAAAGTACTTGGCTGTTTTATTTTTCTTTAGCATTAAATTTTCCTAGTTTTTAATGCTTTACCTTGCGGACCGTCCACATATAAACTTGCAATCTGCTCTCATGAGATGGCACTTCTATTATCTTATTCAGTTCGTTTCCGGATCATGGGGAGGTGTCATCTAGGTCCTGGATATCTTTACACCGTGTTAAGTTAGCATGGGCTCATTACCGGTTTAAACGCCATTTTTCCTTTTTTGCAACTTCTGCACACAACACTTAGTTGTTGCTTTAGCTTTCCACCTAGTAGTTCATCGTGGTTTACATGAGAATAATATGTTATTGCTCTACTATCTGCTTTGCTTGTTAAACTATATCTGTACAGCGAGTGCTAAAGTTTCAAGAACAACACGATACAGAATTGTTATGAGGTCTGATCTCCACGACTTCATACTCATAACATAAGTGCAACTTCTGCCAATTCTGGGCATGAGGCGGGTTTTATATTGCTTTGCCGAACACACATACACAACAGTTGATGCGGTTCACATGAAGAGAGAGCTGGTGTATGCTGATGTGATTCCTTCAAATCTAAGACACTAAAGTATGGGCACGCCCTAAACCAACACAAAGAGACCTTCTTAGCAAATAATATAATATGTGTATTAGGGAGGGTGAGATATAAGCAGCCGCGGGCCGTGGAGGGAGTTACGGTGAGGCAGGGAGGCGGGGAGGGGGAGAAGCAGGGTGGAGCCCTCTCTACCTTGCCCCTCCCCCTCCCCGCCTCCCTGCCCCACCGTAACTCCCTCCACGGCCCGCGGCTGCTTATAAGTGTTGCTAACTCTTATTCATTTACAGCATGTTAACATACTGTCACCATTCGCTTTTTATGTACTAGTAACTATGCTGGTAATTTTGCTACTGATAATATGTGTACTTGTATTCTCCACCCTGCTTCTCCCCCTCCCCGCCTCCCTGCCTCACCGTAACTCCCTCCACGGCCCGCGGCTGCTTATAAGTGTTGCTAACTCTTATTCATTTACAGCATGTTAACATACTATCACCATTCGCTTTTTATGTACTAGTAACTATGCTGGTAATTTTGCTACTGATAATATGTGTACTTGTATTATCTAAGACACTACGCCTGAGAAGACGGCATTAGTAAATAAACATTTCAAATACACATGTGTTCTTCTTAACTCCATGTTCTGGTTTCTAAGAAATATATAACGACCGACTGTTCATGAGTTCCACGTATCCTGAGGTACTATAAGTTCATATTCTGGATTGTCTAAACATTGAGAGTTTGTTATATCCAATGTGACACTGTACCTAGCTTGCTAAGGAGTTTTTGATTACTAACGTGAGTTTTGGGACACCCTAATTCGCCGAGGTTCCAATCCTCTGTCCACAGTTCTGTGTGAGAACAGAAACCCTGCGACAGGGGCACCCCGACCCTTGCTGGAGCTTCATCACACTTGCGATACAACTCCAGCAATGCGCCACCTTTACGGCACAGATACATCACGCATCTGTGCTGTTTTTGCCCCATGATGCGCCGCATTGTAAATGCAGCACACCATAGGTGACGGAACAGCGGCACAGAATGACTAACACATCCCTGGTGATGCGCCAGTCATCATAAATGTATCCCTATGCTTCTTATCTTGTTAGAGATGAACCGCCATATGTATCATCAAAGTTTTTTGCATTTCCTAAATAGCGAACTTTAAGGAATAAATAGCGATTCTTTACCATTCCTAGTTTGCGATTAGCTATTTGCTAATTACAAATTACCCATTCATTTCCTTCATTTCCATAGGGCGGTTGGACTCACTTTTAGCTCGAACGGCTGAATGGATTTCCACGAAACTTGGCAAAATTGTAGGGACTGGTAGCCCGATGTGCCTTTGCTATGTCTCAAGATATATGCTCCAGTGGTTTTTACGAAAATTAACTTTGAAAAATATATATTGGGCTACATTGGCCTATATATATGTTGGAGCCCAAATGTAGCCCAATGTAGCCCAATGAAGCCCAATGTAGCCCAATGTAGCCCAAAGATGGCCGCCAGACACACAAAAAAACAAATGTAGCCCAAATATCAGCCAGATGTAGCCCAACTATAGCCCAGTGACAGAATGACCAATCAGCTTCGCTTCACAAAGCTCCGTTGCGCGAAAAGTACGCGTCCTGGGACGCTGCCAGGTCCGCTGTTACAGATATATATCTTTTTTTAAACGTTAATTTCTCAAAATCCACTGGAGCACATATATTGAGACCTACAAAAGGCACATCGGGCTACCAGTCCCTACAATTTTGCCAAGTTTCGTGCAAATCCATTCAGCCGTTCGGGCTAAAAGTGAGGCCAACCGCCCTATGGAAAACTCAATGTTAAAAACATGTTTTGGGACCCCCCTTTTTTCTCGGCCCCCCCTTGACGAACCCCCCCCAAATTTTCAAGGGCTGCTCAGAAACAAAATGTGCCATTTTCCTGAAAATTTCAGCCAATTCCGTCCACAAACGCCAAAGTTATTAGACATAGAATTTTCAAAAATCCCATAGAGAAAAAATCCTAACTATATATACCTACTGGCGACCGCCAGTAGGTAATATGTAAATATATATATATATATATATATATATATATTCACTGAAAAAACCATAGGTTATAGACCATATATAGTTAGGAATTAGCATTTACAAAACCTTGAAAAGTCACTGAAAAAACCATAGGTTATAGACCATATATAGTTAGGAATTAGCATTTAAAAAACCTTATTTTACTCACACAAAACCATTGAAATTCCATATATAGTTAGTTGTACTAACTATATATCGCGCACCCGCAATCCACTGCTGATCATGTCACATATTACATCATTCATGACATGGTCAGTGATATCACTGATGACATCACTGATGACATCTCAAATGACATCACTGATGACATCACTGATGACATCTCAAATGACATCACTGATGACATCACTGATGACATCACTGATGTCATCTCAAATGACATCACTAATGACATCACTGATGACATCACTGATGACATCTCAAATGACATCTCAAATGACATCACTGATGACATCTCATTTGACATTACTGATCACATCACTGATGACATCATTCATGTGATATTATGATGAACCTCTTCAGACTCTTATATAACCTTAGATACACTCAGTATAAACATACACTCACAGACTGTCACTCATCCATGGAGTTACTCACACACCTAGTCAGTCATGCAAAGAATCAATCACACCTCCATTTCCTCAACTATACAGTTATACACACCTTACTTATTCAAACATATACTAAAACATATTTACTCACTTATACAATCCTGGATACAAGTTCACAATGATCCATACAGCCACTCACACATTCACTGGCTCTTATGCACAGTTATTTATATATGTCAACTCTCACATGTACTGTATTTTACATATGTACTTACTTTGACATGTAGCACTGAGATATCCATTCACTCACCAATACACTCATGCACACAGTCAACCGCCCATACAGCTGTTTCCACATGCACTTTTGAACCCATACATCTAGTGAATCAACTGCTCACACATCTATGCACAGAGTCATACACCTCCCAGCCACCCACACACACACTCAGTCTCCCATACAAATGCTTGGGCAACCAATCAATAACCCATATAGTTAATCATATAGCTACTGATCAACACATGCAGCAGTTTACAGAACAACAGACATAATGATGCACAAATTAAGACAGTTTAGTCACTAACCCATGCACTCAGTGAGACACATTTAATCAGTCACTCATACAGTCAGTCATGCCCCTACTATATCCTTCATCCAGACACTTATACATCCACTCATTCTTCAATATGTAAGACATATTTTAACTTTACAGAAAAATACAGTCACTGGATGTTGTCATCAGTGATGTCATCAGTGATGTCATTTGATATGTCATCAGTGATGTCATCAGTGATGTCATTTGAGATGTCATCAGTGATGTCATCAGTGATGTCACTGACCATGTCATGAATGATGTAATATGTGACATGATCAGCAGTGGATTGCGGGTGCGCGATATATAGTTAGTACAACTAACTATATATGGAATTTCAATGGTTTTGTGTGAGTAAAATAAGGTTTTTTAAATGCTAATTCCTAACTATATATGGTCTATAACCTATGGTTTTTTCAGTGAATTTTCAAGGTTTTGTAAATGCTAATTCCTAACTATATATGGTCTATAACCTATGGTTTTTTCAGTGAATTTCATTGGTTTTTTAAAAGCTAATATCTGTAGCTGTAAAATGTATTCTTCTTTAAATCCAAAAATATATTTTATATCTTTATTAATAATTTTATTTTTAATATTTTTTTTTCTTCGCTCCCGGTTCGCGAACCGGGAAGCTTCCCGTTAGCTCAATTTGATTCCGCGACCCGGTCCGCGAACCGGTAAAGTTCCGTTTGCGCAACTGCCGCGTTAGAAATCAACATCGTGACGCGTCGCGGAAGCGCGACGTATCACGTTGTCGCGTAATGCGTCTTATGACGCGCCGCGTTAGCGCACCCGGAAGTGCTCCGGTACGCGAACTGAGACGCGAAGCGCAGCTCCCCGGAAGCGATCCGGGGCGCGTCGCGAAAGCGCGACGTATCGCGTTGCCGCATAATGCGTCTTAGGACGCGCCGCGTTAGCGCACCCGGAAGTGCTCCGGAGCGCGAACCGAGGCGCGAAGCGCAGCGACCCGGAAGCGATCCGGGGCGCGTTCCGCAACGCGTAACATAAGCGTAACAGGTCATGTGACTTGTTAATAAAACTTTTCATTGGTTCATTTCACTTTTGGTTTCATAATGATGTAAGGCTAGGTCAGTTGACCTAAAAATAACACTTTTCATTGGTTTAGAACTATTGTTTTTCCCAAATGATGAAAACCCCTCCTTCTTTCCTCACTCTGACTTTCATCTTTGTGAGAGGAAGACCTTTTTTGATATTTGAGCAATGGCTTCATTGGTAGCTTCAGCTGGTGGACCCCCACCACCACCACCACCTCCTCATGGGAAGAGAGGACCACCTCCCCAGTTCATCAGCAACACAGAGGAGGAGGAGGATGAACAAGAGGAAGAGGAGACAGAAGGACCACAGTTTTTACAAGAGCAGCCCCGGGTTTCTCATCGGAAAACCAGTTTTATTTGGCAGTTTTTTTCAATCCCTGAAGGGCAGAAGAAAGTTAATGCTAGATATGTCACCTGCCTCATATGTAAAGAGGAGTTATCTAGAGGCACCTTAAAAAAGTATAGCTTCGGTAACTACACCATGCATCGTCACATGAGCAGGTGGCATCCAATAAACTACAGCCGGGCAGAGATGCGTGACCTGCAGGACAACCCACCAACTCCTGTGGCCAGGTCATCATCACAGATATCTTTGACAGGAGCAGAGGCACGGTAAACCGTGCCAAACATTCAGGACAACTTTGTCCATATGAAGTTTACCTGTTTGTATTGCGGTGCATTACTGTCATGTGGCAATATGAGCATTACCTTAATCAACCTAGCTTATGAAAATCACAATTGCCCTAAACGCCCCAGACAGTAATTTTTTTTTTTGCTCCTGTTGAGCCTTTTCCAATGCCTGTTTTTTGTTGTTTCCCCTCCATCAAAAACTAAAAAAACATAAAACTGTTCAAAAAATACAAAAAAAACAAAAAATGTTCAGAAAAATAAAAAAATATATAAAACAACAAAAACATAAAAAAAAGTTATTTTCAGAACTACCTCCCCTTTCAAAAAAAATTGCTAGAATGTTTAGCACTCTGGCAAGCTCTATTTCTTTTGGTTCGCTTCCCCGTTCGCTTCCCGGTTCGCGAACCGGGAGCGAACCAAAAAAATAAAAGAAGAGTAAGTACAAGGGAAGTAAACAGAGAGTAATGTTAAAAGAAAGACAGCTATAGGGAGTAAACCAGAGATACTGTTTAATAGATCTATTTACCGAAGAAAAGATGGAAGAGGGTATAATTGTGAAAAACAAAATAGATAAGGAAGTGAAAGAAAAAAAAGAGAGTAGAACAATAACAAAGAAGAGTTTCTTGGAGAATGTGAGTGAATGTTCAAAATAAGATTAAAACATGTGGAATAACAGAGAGAAAAAACAGAAAACAGAAAAGAAAAAATAACAGAAAAAGATTAATTGAAACAGCAAAGAAATGTAAATAACATAGAGCCATATCATCAACATAGCCAATAAAAGTTTTGCAGCTTTTATCGGCAGAAATGTGTCGCTAAAGCCGCTTTTGCGGCAGAAAACTGCCGCTAAAACAACTTTTGCAGCAGTTTTCTGCCAATAAAAACAGCAATCATTTTATTGGCTGTGTTCATAATATGCCCCTTAGTGTGCTTCAACTACACAGAGAAAGCATTATGAACAAGTAGTGAAAGAGTGATCAGTCAAAGACACTAAGAGTAATAGAGACGGAGTGAGTGAACAAGAGTGAGGAACTATGAGAAGAGAGGGACTGAGAAAAAGAGTGGAAGGAGTTGAGTAAGTAGGTAATAGAGAAAGGAATGAGGAAAGTAGCAAAGGCAGGAAAAGGTTAAAGAAATGAAGCTGTGGAACTAATAGTAGGTGAATGTGATAGAAATGTAACGAAAAGAGTACAAAACATTTAACTTATAATTGTCGTTAACTTACTCACTTTTTATTTTTATACTTTCAATCTGTGAAAGAGAGAACAAACATTTGAAAAATATTAAAACATGTATTTAAAAATTAGAAAAGACAAGGGAAAAGATTGAAGGACAAACAGTTTTTCAACAACTTTGACACTTACAGAAGCTTCTGCTTCTCCAGGCCCCCTACACAGTCCTAAAGATATACATTTTAAACTAACAGTATCTTGATGCAGATGAAGTGAGGCCTATCTTAAAACATGGTGCATCTTTTGCACTGCTGTTGTCTCACAAAAGTGTCGCAAGACACTAACATTTTAAATGATTGTTTCAGGATGCCAATAAGATGTGTCCTATCCAGAGGTTTGTTTGAGGTGAGGCCTACTCAGGGTTCCAAATGAAATTTCAAGTTGTTGAAGAGAACAGAGGACATAATACATGTGAAGGCCTACCAATGAAGTAAGTCATGTCCACTTCACTCTTGAACAAAGGCCAGACCTCTTCTGTGTCCGTGGACAGACCTAAACTTCATCTGCACAATGTCATTCATAAACTTAGGAAACACACGTGATGTAATTGAAAAATGTGGAGTTTCTTTTCCTCATTTCACAATCACATCACCTGTGTTGCCTTTGGTTAGGTATCTCATAGTGCAGATGGAGTCTAGCATATCAAAGAGTACATAGAAGTTGAGCAGTATACACAACAATTTTGACATTTACAGAAGACTTAGCTTCTTATCTTGTTGGAGATGAAGTCAGGCCTGTCTTGCAACATGGTGCATCTTTTGCATCACTGCTGCATCGGTTTCATGTGGCACAGGTTTTTTACAGCATGACACATCTGCCTAGATGCATCAATTTGTAATTTTGTCGCCTCATAGCAAATCTTTTGCACCGCCGCTGCATCACAAAAGTGACGCACAGTGGCGCAAAAGAGGCATACACCTATCATAAATCTGTCCCTAACATTTGAAATGATTGATTCAGGATGACGATAAGGTGTGGCCTCTCCAGAGGTTTGTTTAAGGTGAGGCCTACTCAGGATTGCATATCAAATTTATGCTTGTTGAAGAATACAGAGGAGATAATACATGTGAAGGCCTACCAATGAAGTAAGTCATGTCCACTTCACTCTTGAACAAAGGCCAGACCTCTTCTGTGTCCGTGGACAGACCTAAACTTCATCTGCACAATGTCATTCGTAAACTTAGGAAACACAGGTGATGTAATTGAAAAATGTGGAGTTTCTTTTCCTCATTTCACAATCACATCACCTGTGTTGCCTTTGCTTAGGTATCTCATAGTGCAGATGTAGTCCAGCATATGAAACAGTACCCAGAAGTGCAGCACTGCATGCAACAACTTTGACACTTACAAAAGCTTCAGCTTCTGCATGCCCCCTACACAGTGCTAATTATATACATTTTAAACTGATGGTATCTTGCTGGAGATGAACTGAAACGTATCTTGCAACATGGTGCATCTTTTACACAAAAGTGACCCACAGCGGAGCAAAAGAGGCGCACGGCCATCATAAATCTGACCCTAACATTTTAAATGATTGTTTCAAGATGCCGATAAGGTGTAACCTATCCACAGATTTGTTTCAGGTAAGTCCTACTCAGAGTTGCAGATGAAATTTAGGTTTGTTGAAGAATACAGAGGAGATAATACATGTGCAGGCCTACCAACGAAGTGAGTCATGTCCACTGCACTCTTGAACAAATGTCAGACCTCCTCTGTCTCCAGGAACAGGCCTAAACCTCATCTACACAATGTGATGTGTAATGTTAGGAAACACAGGTAATATAATTGAAAAACGTGCAATTTTTTTTGCTCATTCCACAATCATATCACCTGTGTTTCCTTTGCTTAGGTATCTCATTGTGGAAATGTAGTCTATCATATGAAAGACTACGTAGGATATGAGCACTGTATGCAACAACTTTGACACTTACAGAAGCCTCTCCTTCTCCATGCCTCCAACACAGTTCTACATGTACATCATAAATGCAAACAGTACAGAATTAATTATACATGTTAAATGGTTTATTTTTGCTGTTCTCAGAATGTATCAAATTTCACTAAAAACAGTGACTTGAAGGTATTCATCATATAACAGCAGGGAAAAAAAACACAATCAAAATGATTGTGTTTAAAAACCCATACAACATAACAAATCAGAATTCAGAACTCCTTAAAGTTAACTTACTTTCCATGACGTCGAAGGATGTCCTATGAACAGCTTACACTCTGTTGTGCTGTTATTACTTTCAGCCCGCCACTTTCTGAAATAAAACCTCCATCGTTTTGAAAAATATGTTACATACAATAAATGACTTCTCGCTCTCTACCACACGTTTCCACAAGGCCAAATCATGTCAGAGCCATTTATAACTCTTGGAATTCTTGTAAGCCAATCCCGTCATGTTGTATTTCCGCAACTTTCAGAATTAAAATGTTGAAGATCATTTTCACAATCCTGGACTACTAATATCTTACCCTTCTTGCTCACTCATGTTCTACATTTCCTATGACACTGATACTGCTTACTATGAAGCAGACTTACACTACCTCTATGACTACTACAATTATTTAATTCTCTACATCACTTTTAATCACAAAGCAATATAAAACAGTAGACAGCATTGCAGACTTACATTCCCTCTACTCCATGTTTTGATTGGCTGCTTGAATTAGCTTATAAAAAGAAATAGTTTTTCTGAACTCATTCAAAGTGCAGTTATTTTTCCCTGACGTCCAGTGTTATGGTAAGAAGTTATGTCTCTGTACTACACTTATCCTCAAGGCCAAATCGTGTAGGAGCCATTAGAACTTCTTGAAATTCCTCAGAGCACATCCCGAGATTCTTTCCCTAAAATTTTGGTTTTAAAAACACCAGGTAAGAATTTTTAAGGTCATACGGCAATTTTTTTTTGAAAATTAAAACAGAATCGTTGCAGAATGACCAGCCATTTCTAGACTTTAAATAAGCTATGTAATGTCCTGATGTTATTGAAGGACCGTCATGATATATAATTGCTGCAGTTACAAAAGTCCTTCCTGATATTGACAACTGTGAAGCTACAACATTTTTAATTAAAGTTGTCAATTTTGTTCCATCAGGCCTACATCGTTGGAACATTAAAATGACATACTGGCCATATGTTCGTATAAATAATGTTGACATCATTTCAGATTTACATTGGCTACACTCCATGTTGTGATCAGCTGCTTTTACTAGCTTATTAAAAGAGACTGATTTACTGTCTGGCAAAGTTAAATATATAAATCTTTCTGAGTCTACACTAGTAGTACTTGATACCCTACAGTTCTCGCAGTCATGCTGCCATTAATAAGAAAGCCCAAACAGGTGATCTACATCTACACCTTCAGCATGCAATACATCAAGTATATACATTAAAAACTCCTGACAATCTTGCTGAATATTTTGAGAGAATTGTGTTTGGCCTGAACATCTGTCTAACAGATTTCGAATTTCAGACACACTTTCAATTTTTGTTCTATCAGTGCTACATTTCTCTAACACAGAATTTAACAAACTGCAAAATCTTTGATCAGAATTGACCACAATCTCTTCTTTTACATTTTCTAGAGAAAACAAAACATTAACCACTACATTAGCATAGCAGTTGACAAGAGAACTGTTTTCAAATTGAAAACCAACAACATCTTCAACAGAATCCTTTTTGTTTCTGCTTATAATTTCAGGTTCATCGACTTTTCGTCTTTTTGCTGCAACCTCCCTAGTATTGGTCACATTTCTTCGTTTCCGGCCTACCACACGTTTCTCAAACAAAGGATATTGAGGCAAATGTGGCGCATACTCTCTTCTCAACCTATTGTATTCCTTAACACAATCTAGATCCGCACAAATGTTTGTGACATCACACTCAATCAAGTACAATCCCGATAAAGTTCTAACTTGTGACAATGCCACATATGCCATACCCTCCTTGAACACAGAACTGCCAATATTCACCAATGCACTGTCTACACTTAAACCTTGCGATTTATGGATTGTCACCGCATATGCCAAGCAAACAGGAAACTGCTTACGGCAAACATATAAGTCTTTTACAAGCAAAAATCTAGCAGAACAACGACCAATTAGCTGTACTTCCTCAATGCCATCAAATTTAATTTTTTAAAATTCAATTTCATCTCTATTTCTGTATTTCACAAAATCAACAACATTACCCATTGATCCATTTACCAGACCTCTTTCAACATGTAAATTCCTTCTTAAAATTATACGGCAGTTCAAGCACACATTCAGAGTCTTTTCAAAACCTGCAGTTTTAGATATAGTCTTCTCTAATGAATCCAATTTTGTTTTCAAATTCTCAGACAAAATAATTGTTGATCCCATATGCTCTACTCTGTCAATAGCTTCCAGTTTCACAATCTCTTGCTTTTCTAAATGCAACATTTTGTTGTTGAAGATGGCACATTCTGCAAGAGTTGGCATCAAACATATTCCAGATTTTTTCTCAATAATTTTCAGAAAAATATTCTCAGGCACAACATCTTGTTCTGGATATAAATTTGACAGTAATCGTGCATGTAAAGCTTCTTTCCCATGCTCGGTCACTTTTCCAATTCTAACATCTTGTAGAATATTCTTGTAAACTTCATCCTTCGCCTGACGCATATTTTCATGCAGTTCAGCATAATTGAAGTTTAACCATATATTGACGTTGCCAATGCTCCCTAGGCACTTCCTGGTATCTTCATGCGTGAGCATTTTGAACACAGGTTGCCCTTTCACTGGTGTCAGCTGCAGAAGATCTCCGAAAACAATGATGTGTTTGCCACCAAATAACACATCATACTCTGTTTTGAGAACTTCTTGCATTCTCAAATGCACAAAGGCAAGCATGACATTGGAAACCATGCTTACTTCGTCAATGATAAGAAGTTTCATTTTCCTCAAGATTCTTGAAACTTCACAACAAGCATCTCCAGATAGCTTGTGATATTGTAATTTGTTGTCATGCTCCACTGGCAGCATCAGTAAATGATGTAAAGTAATCCCTTTAATGTTATGTGCTGCCAGTCCAGTTGGAGCGGTGACAACACAAGACAGCGATGACTCAGTCCTTTCCTGCAAATAACATGAAATTGCTTTAATGAGGAAACTTTTTCCAGTTCCCGCTTCTCCACTCACGTACAGTCGGACAGGCTTCAACGACGTACATGAGCACTCTTTCTTCTCATGACTTAATCCATGATCAATTTGCATGGTAACTTCGTCATATATTTTCCTCTGCTCAACGTTGAGTTGTCTTTCCAAGTCTTCTAAGTTAACCGCATCCTCCTGAGCATGTGCCATGGCTCTTTCCACTTCATTCATGGCAGTGGCAGCTTCATTTTCGATAACAGGTCCTCCTAGTGGATCCTGACTCAATGAAGCAGAACTCTGACTGTCCTGAGAACTGTCTCTGGCAATCTCGGCTGCAATCGTTGCTTCCTGCTCAATTTCCACATTCAACATTTCTACATATTTAGAAAAAGCAGGACATTCTATGGTCTCCTTGGCGGCAGTGAAAGAGTCTTCATAACAGAGGAAATCTCCAAGCAGTTCCTCTTCTGCACGCCAAGGCTTGAAAAGTTGCAAAAGTGCTAAATAGAAAAACTCCTTTTTTTCAGGAGATTCGCCACTCAATTTTCGATGGTTTACCAAGTGGCATTTTCTTTGCTTGACCAGACATCCCTCACTTCCAATTACAGCATACACTCCTTTCTCAGTATCTTCTTTGATGTTCCTCTTGAATATGTAATTTTGAAGAACCTCATACAGACAAACATTCTCAAGGTGACTGCTTCGATTTGGATAATATGTATCCAACATGTTGGTCTTCAAAATGTCGGTACTGTTTGGCTCCTTTTCCGCCAAATACTCAATTTCCCGCACAGGTTTCAGAACTCGATTACGCGTTGCAGCAAGACCAAGACTCGCCCAAACGATACTCCTAGATTTGGCATAGAGACTTGCTGAAGACAACCGGTCAGAACATTCGTAAGCTCCGATTTCTCGATGCGACAACATCTTCAGACTGAAACTGTACAACTTCTTACTGAGGCTCTTTTCATGGGAAATGTCCTCCCACATATCCTTCAATTCTGTCTTCTCTTTTTTGGTGATGTAAGATGTCACATACCGAGCCACAGCCATACAGTTATCAGCCACAAACTGTATATCCATGTTAGCATTCCACATGGACAAAATCACCGGGTTGTAGTCGTTGATGTACTTGGACTCTTCGTTCCTCTTCAAATTGTATGTGTTTTTAGGTGATTTCTTCATCACATTATGTCGCAGCGAAGACATCAAACTGTTTACTCTTCCTTTAGAAATCACCGGTCGTGGAAACCCGAAACGACATTTGGTGTAGAACTTGTCCTTGTTTCGGAATTTACGACGACAGTACTTTCCACAATGATGGCTTTGGAAACGTAGAACTTTTTCTCTTAGGCTTTTCTTCTCCTTTGCGTTTGGAACAGCACACATAGAATACTGTTGTATGAAACTCATCACTGAGTCTTCTGGATCCGTTCCAAATTTAGGTGCATCCTTGATCCACAGCAGCATATGTATATGAGGAGCACCTCTTGCTTGGTACTCCTTTCTCCAGAAGAAATCCAACACCTCTCCAAGAGGTGGATTGTTCTTATTCATGATGAAAGACATCATAGCTTCAAATCTATGATTGAAGTACCGGCATACATTGACTGGATCCAAAGAGCACAGTTCTCCGGGTGTCTTGAATTCGATGTTTTCAATGTTTCCATTTGCCTCTCGTAGAAATTCAAGTAAGTCTTCCCGGCCATACTCGGCACAGCTCAGAGTGAGGAACCATGTGGGAGTTCCTAAGTTCCTCAGCATACATTTTAAATCACCATGACGACGGTACCAGTACTCATTAGTACCACGTTGACACGCCATGAGATTAATCAGGTGAGAATCTAAAATACTGTCTTGGACATTGACTTTATCCATAAAGTCACTTGCCGAGATGTTTTGCATGTGTATACCACTTTTCAAGATGTGGTTCACTGCATATGACAGTCCAGACAGATCGCTTTCAAACAGGAGATGAAACAAATAGGAAATACATTGTCGAAACCTAGCATCTCCTGCATACAATCGCAAAGTCCGGTTTTCAGAAGCAGGAATTTGATGAGGTCGCTCATCATATCTTCCTCCCTGACCTGTTGGAAAAAGCTGTGGGAAACACCGAGCTTCCAAACTTTCCTCCCAAACACTAATGGGACTCCCTTTGGCTTGTTTCATTTGAAACAACTCAATAGCATTCCCCATGACTTCCTTGGAATGCAAAGGATGAACACTATAATGTTCATATATTTCTTCACTAGTAGAGGGTTCTACTTTCTCAATTTGACCAGCACACAAATCGCTATCCTCTTCCTCACTTACTTCCTCTTCTGCAACATAAACATTCTTATAGTACTTATTATTTTTTTTCAAATACAATGTTGCCTTTTTGACTTTCCTAACATCCACTAAATCTTGCCATATTTTCTTATTCTTTGTCGGAACCCCATTAACTAAGATAACCAGAGGTTCCTCTTCCACTTTTTCTACTCCAATTGTGTTAATGTTTTTCTTCAAATCTAGAGGCAAATAAACAACTCTTCCCTTTAATCCTCTCTGTAAATCTGATGGAGGCAATTTCCCTGTCTTTGGCTCCATTCTTACAATAGCCTGAAAGGGATGGATACTTTGAATCAAAATAGATTCATAAGTATTTAAATCCTTCAATTCAGAAGGAATCTCAACCAATTCCAGATTATTATGAACTGCTCTAGCAGGCATCTGGTTTTGATTTAATTTGCTACAACAATAAGTACACACACGTTGATCCGATCCCAAATCAAAACAATTTTCTACCATCAAGTATGTTGTGAAATCCTTCCATTCACTATTATTTTCCCTTTCACTTTTTGCATATAAATCCACTAACTTAGTCTGATTCTTATAATAAGTGCGTCGACAACACACACAAGTGAAATTAGGCCTCTCACTTGATTTCACCTGAAACGTCGCAATTTCCCTCTGAAAATTATCTGTACTGGAAACCTGTACTCTATCTTCCACATTACCCTCTTCTTCTTGGTCAATTTCAACATTCTCCTCTTTACTTCCAAAGTAACAAAACTCAATTTCTGCACAAATATTCTTCACATCTACTTCTGAACCATGCAAAAGAGCAGCGCATAATTGTTTAAGCATAATTGCTGGACTCTTAGCATAATACAACATTCTAACTAATTTCCTCACTTTATTATGATGCACTGCTAGCATCCTGAAATGATGAAAAACACTCTGGCATACTCTCCTGGAAAGACAAGCCAGTGAATGACCATGCAAACATGTCACTTCTCTCACTCTGCAAGGATCTAATTCTTGCAACAACTTCATTTTCTGCTTCAAACTTGTCCGTACAAAATCACAAAGCAAATTGATGGAATCCTGTCGCACACTGCAAATACTACTACACTTCCAGGTGTACACAGGACCCTTAGGACGTCTTCCTAAAACCTCATTACCTAACACCTCTTCTGTCTCTGTTGTCACAAGTTTTTCTTTTTCAACTGGACAACCATCTTTCACTTCATAAGCTCGACCACTGGTGTCAACTGCATGCACCAAATAATTATCCTGGAAATAACTCTCCTCATTAAAAAATGCCTCACAACTTGAACTATGCATCCATTCTCCGGAAAAAACTTCACAAAAATTACTACGATTAACTATTCTCTTCCATCTACTATTTCTTTTGAAATTATAAATTGCCTTGTTTAGCTTCCTAATTCTATTGATTATCAAAATGAATAACTTACGTTTAATTTCAAATGCCTGATCAATAACTTTCTCAACTTTTTTTTTTCTCTTATAAAAAACCACTTTCTGTTGACCTTTCTTAATATTTTTTAACAAATTGCCAATTATCCTGTTGCGGAACATTCGTTTACGAATGTCCCTAAACTGTTGTTTCCTTCTACTATCATGCACAGAGTTATCTCTTGCTCTAGCAGTAACATTTTTGATTGGCCTTTCCTTTCCGTTTAAAATGCTTCTCTTTTTCTGGACTGAAACATTTTCTGTAGTAATATTTTTTTTACTACAAATATTTCTTATAAATGTTTTTGTGCTCTTACCCGGTGCTTTCTTGGTGACTTGACAAGTTTTTTTGTTAGAGGACTGCTGCATTATATCATGTACCTGCTGTCTTTGACGTTTTGCAGCCTTTCTAAGTCTTTCTTTAGTTGGCATGCTGAAATCTTGAAATGATCTGCAGTTGAATCTGTGGTAAAATATAATAAAATTTTTTATTAACCACTATTACCAAACAGTAAATCAATAACAGTCATCAAAAACTTAACACACTGCTTGACATTTTTAGTGCTTGGCAAATTTAGAATACAGAAATAGCAGAAAAGAAATGGAATTCATATTCATTTTACCTGTGCTGTTTTATATGTGAATCTGATCTAATTTTATGAGCATATTTTAATATTTTATTGAAGACACTACACATAACCTGTTTTTGAAGGTGTCTTTATTTTTAAATGAAATGGTTTACATTTTTACTTTTCATTTATTATAAATTTTTAAAAATAAATGTTTATAGTTCCATAGGCTCAAGCACGTCAGCTTCCCACCCTATGTCATACAATTCTGACAAATCTGCATCCTCATCATCTTCTTCTTCATCCTCAGGATTTAAATCATCCAAGGGATCTACTTCCACTGATGTTTCAATTACGAGTTCAATGATGAGGTCGAGATCAACTGATTGCTGATTGTCGCTCATGTTGATGTTGTCGTTATCTTTAAAGAAAGAGAACAACAATGAGATGTTGCAGAGTTAGAGACAAATCTCAGAGATTATAATAGTAAAATTGTTTAACAAGAGTAACATTTTGCAGCTATTATTTAGCCATGACCAGCGATGCTGAGGAGGTAAGGCCTATGTCCAAGTTTTCAGTGAACAGGACTCATCTCTTCTTAACCTTGGATAAGCCTCACCAACTCTGTGTCCCCTGCTCATACTTAAATGTAAAGTGGCAGATTTATGTTAACTGACGCATTCCCAGGGATGCACCAGTTAATGTGCACCGCTGCTCTGCCACCCATGGTGTGCCGCATTTACAATGTGGAGCACCATTGAGTGAAAACAGCACAGATGCGTCACGCATCTGTGCCGCAAAAGCAGCACATTGCAGGAATCACGTCGTACGCGCAACATGTCTACTGCAATGCACAGGAGCAAGCCACACATTGCATGGTGCATCACTCCTTATGCCTGTTTCAAACAGGCGTAATGATTTGATTCAGCAATGCTATAAAGCTGAGTCAGTGAAATCTTCTAAATTTCACTGTGTTAGTTTTACAGGGCTTTCTTGCAAATTAATGCATACCTTGCAACAAAACACCTATATGAAAACTGACGCAGGTTTCATGTGGCACAGGACTTTACAGCATGACACATCTACCTAGATGCATCAATTTTTAAATATGTCGCCACATAGCAAATCTTTTGCACCGCCGCTGCGTCACAAAAGTGACGCACAGCGGCACAAAAGAGGCACACGGCTATCATAAATCTGTCCCTAACATGTTAAATGATTGATTCAGGATGACGATAAGGTGTGGCCTATCCAGAGGTTTGTTTAAGGTGAGGCCTACTCAGGGTTGCAGATTAAATGGAGATGGGGCACCCCTGAGCCTTGCTGGAGCTGCATGGCACTTGCGATGCAGCTCCAGCAATGCGCCACCTTTACGGCACAGATGCGTCACGCATCTGTGCCGTTTTTGCCCCATGGTGCGCCGCATTGTAAATGCAGCGCACCATGGGTGGCGGAACAGCGGCGCAGGATGACTGGCACATCCCTGGGGATGCACCAGTCATCATAAATCTATCCCTAAGCTTCTTATCTTGTTGGAGATGAAGTGAGGCCTGTCTTGCAACATGGTGCATCTTTTGCATCACTGCTGCATCGGTTTTCATGTGGCACGGTTTTTTTACAGCATGACACATCTGCCTAGATGCATCAATTTGTAATTTTGTCGCCACATAGCAAATCTTTTGCACCGCCACTGCGTCACAAAAGTGACGCACAGTGGCGCAAAAGAGGCATACACCTATCTTAAATCTGTCCCTAGCATTTTAAATGATTAATTCAGGATGACGATAAGGTGTGGCCTATCCAGAGGTTTGTTTAAGGTGAGGCCTACCTACATTCATGGGGAAATGAATTAAAATGTCCTTAAGACACATGAAAACGTTTTTTTAAAGCCTTTGCAGCATTTTTGGGTCACTTTTAACATGGCTTTGTAACTCAAACAATCAAAATCTAAATTTGCCAAGCACAGGTGGGAGCATATTTACAAGGAATTTGCACCACGGGGAAAGGTCTTTTAATTTAAAATGGGAAAAATAACATCAGAGACACTCAAATGCCTTATAAAGAAGCAGACACCATTATGTCCTTGTCATAAATTTTAAAAGCATTCCTTTACCTCAAAAACGATTTTCAAGTCATAATTTGAAAACACTGCACATGGGGAAATGACTGAAAATGTCCTTAAGACACATGAAAGCGTTTTTTGATTGCCTTTGCAGCATTTTTGGGTCACTTTTAACATGGCTATGTAACTCAAACAATCAAAATCTAAATTTGCCAAGCACAGGTGGGAGCATATTTACAAGGAATTTGCACCACGGGGAAAGGTCTTACATTAAAATGGAAAAATAACATCAGAGACACTCAAATGCCTTATAAAGAAGCATACACCATTATGTCCTTGTCATAAATTTTAAAAGCATTCCTTTTCCTCAAAAACGATTTTCAAGTCTTAATTTGAAAACACTGCACATGGGGAAATGACTTAAAATGTCCTTAAGACACATGAAAGCGTTTTTTGATTGCCTTTGCAGCATTTTTGGGTCACTTTTAACATGGCTATGTAACTCAAACAATCAAAATCTAAATTTGCCAAGCACAGGTGGGAGCATATTTACAAGGAATTTGCACCACGGGGAAAGGTCTTACATTAAAATGGAAAAATAACATCAGAGACACTCAAATGCCTTATAAAGAAGCATACACCATTATGTCCTTGTCATAAATTTTAAAAGCATTCCTTTTCCTCAAAAACGATTTTCAAGTCTTAATTTGAAAACACTGCACATGGGGAAATGACTTAAAATGTCCTTAAGACACATGAAAGCGTTTTTGATTGCCTTTGCAGCATTTTTGGGTCACTTTTAACATGGCTATGTAACTCAAACAATCAAAATCTAAATTTGCCAAGCACAGGTGGGAGCATATTTACAAGGAATTTGCACCACGGGGAAAGGTCTTACATTAAAATGGGAAAAATAACATCAGAGACACTCAAATGCCTTATAAAGAAGCAGACACCATTATGTCCTTGTCATAAATTTTAAAAGCATTCCTTTACCTCAAAAACGATTTTCAAGTCATAATTTGAAAACACTGCACATGGGGAAATGACTTAAAATGTCCTTAAGACACATGGAAGCGTTTTTTGATTGCCTTTGCAGCATTTTTGGGTCACTTTTAACATGGCTATGTAACTCAAACAATCAAAATCTAAATTTGCCAAGCACAGGTGGGAGCATATTTACAAGGAATTTCCACCACGGTGAAAGGTCTTACATTAAAATGGGAAAAATAACATCAGAGACACTCAAATGCCTTATAAAGAAGCATACACCATTATGTCCTTGTCATAAATGTTAAAAGCATTCCTTTTCCTCAAAAACGATTTTCAAGTCATAATTTGAAAACACTGCACAGCTCCTATGCACAAAAACACCCTGTCAGTACTAATACTTCACATTTTCTCCAATTACAATTTCTCAAAGAAACAAAATCTATTTGTAAAACACTTGAGGCAAAGCAACATTTTAAAAACACAACTTTCTTCATAATTTTCTCCTTAAAGCACACTATTCTCTATCTAAATAAATAAATCTTTTCTCACCTTAGCAAATACTTTATGAGTTTCAAAACAGTCTCAGAAACACACCAATTTGTCTTTAGCAGAGCAAAAGGTATGCACTCCAGAGTCTGCAGCTATCAAAAGCACAGAAATGCTGTAATTCTTCACACATATCTCTCATGTCACCCAATCAAAACTCTTCCCTCACTTTTTTCAAATCAAAACCCTTCCCCCCTCTGCCCTATCTGCCTTTTTTGCATATCAACCACCTCTTGGAAGACCTCTGGTGTTTGCAAGTTCAAACAACAATGTTTCAATTGAACTCTGAACTCTCAGTGCACCTGCATATCCAGTGCAATCTTTCATTTAATGATTTTTTCTTGACCATTCAAAATACATCTTTCAAAGAACTCATCCATGCACCCTAACTTTCTGTTTTCAGCAATCAAAATCCACCAATCACTGTTACTGCTTCATTAACACAGAAACTCCACAGTTTTTTTCATTTTAAACTCTTATTTTTTCAACTGCCATTTCATTGCCACACTTCATCTGACTGCAGCAGAACCTTCTCTCACCATGTTTTCTGTCTGGATTGTTGGACATAGTTACATCTACTGGGCTCAGAGGTATGCTGATAACAGAAATTTACCTAACCTCAATTTACAAGATGTGGAAATTAAGTGGTTTGGCCACAGAGGATTAAAATGTCACCAATTGATACCATTGGTGAAAACCTTTATGCATTTGCCAAAACCTGACCTGTTAATTGTGCACTGTGGAGGTAATGACTTGGGCACTTTGACTGGGGTAGGTCTGGAAATGCTTTTAAAGGACACCTTTGAGCAATTAATGGCACTTTTTCCTCAGACTGCCTTGGTATATTCAAATATATGCCAAAGACAGAAATGGAGGTGGTCGAACCAATTTTGTCCACAAATTGAGAACTCGAGGAAGCATGTAAACAAATCTGTTTCAGCTTACATGAGAGACCATGGAATGGGCTCCGTGTACAACAATAACTTGCGTTACTACATGCAAGATATCTACAGAGGAGATGGAGTTCACTTCTCAGATGAGGGCAACAGAATTTTCATTCGGAATTTAAGACTGTGCATTGGTACCTACTTATAAGTACCTAAATGTACGATAAACCCAAAAGCTCTTCTCAGAGCTACCCTACATCTGATCACTCACAATTATTATTTTACTCTAACTTTTTTCACTAATTTTCAACAAAGTACGCTCCCCGGGGCGCTACCCGGTACGCGAACCGGAAGCTAACCTCGCGAAATTTAAAAAAAAAATGTTTTTTTTTCGCACATATGGGCCTCCTCAGCCACCCTCAGAAAACCTAGGGGGTCAAGATAAGTCTACCGTGCCCCCTTCTACCCATTCTGAACATTAGTTGCCCTCCATCTTGTATCTTAATTCGACGGAAACACAAAATGGTGGACTCCCGTAACGCTTCAGGTTCGCGTACCGGGGCGCTCGCCAGTTCGCGTACCGGGGCGCTCCCCGGGAAGCGCTCCATCAAAAAAGGTGGGAAAGTAATTTACAGAAAAACGACTGAAGACACTTTCACCAAATATAGATTAGCTCATACTACATACCAATCCCTATCATTTTCACAAATTTGATTGAAATTCCATTTAGCCATTTAGCCTGTAGACCTCTCTAAATACTTTGAGGTAAATTACTTCACAAAACACATCTGAAGCGTTGGAATTGACAACCAATGAAAATGTTACTTTCATTTTCTACTTTTTTTACCTGACATTTGATTGGTTATATACCTGAATATATATAAAGGAAGAGAAGGAAACACAGCCATTTTGACTACTACTTCCTGGTGTACATTTCAATTGGATTTTCACTAATCACTTCAACTTCTTTGTAAAGGTAAGTTGTTATTTTAAAAACTGAAGTATATTGTGCACTATCAGTTAATATGGTAAACTTTTTCTGATAGTTATATACTATCCCTCTGTAGTAGTTATAGATTTAGATAGACTTCTCTGTTATAGTTATGGATGGAGTTAGGTTTCTCTTGTATAATTATGAATTTACTTACGTTAAATCACATACACTTTTTTATATTCCTACTTCCACTCTGATACTATACACTGCCCAAAGATAAATTCACTGATAAAAACTGCCTATCTAAAATTAATCCCAACAGTGCCCTATCTCTACTAATATATATTTTTTTTATCCAAATTTCAGGCAACATGGAAGGCGAACAGAAAGTTTCATTTCAAATTGTCCTGCAAGAGAGCAGCCAAGAATTAATTGATCCAAATTATATAGAATTTATGGATGAAACTTGGGACCAAGAACTACTGCAATGTGTGCAAGCAGTAGATGACCTCCTTCAAAATGAGGACATTTTACACACTCAGAGATTACAAGCTATGTTCAATGAAAATAACGACATTTCAGACAGTGAAATGTTAGAAATGTTATAAAATTTTGAAACACAATCACAATAATAAATAATTGCTTAAAAAATAAAGAAATTAAAAAATAATCAACAAAACCAACAATCAATTAACATACAGTATTTGAAAAGTCTATCATTCTTTTTTCCTTATAGTACGCTCCCCAGAACGCTTCCCGGTTCGCGGACCGGGCGCTCCCCACGCAAAAAAACAAAAAAAATATTTATTTTTTTTGCCCTGCGGGGCCCTTTTAAAGCCTCCACATCAAACCTAGGGGATCAGGGAGGATCTACTATGCCCCCTTATGGTAATTTCCCCCTTTGTTTTGGCCTCCTCTTGTCTCTCGATTCTACCGAGAGACAAGATGGCGGCCGCTCCGGACTGTTTAGAATGTTGACAGACACCGGAGAGCCAATCAGCTTCGCTACGCGAAGTTCCGTTACGCGTCAAGTACGCGAACTGGAGCGCTGCCTGGAGCGCGCTTACAGATATATATCTTTTTTTGAACGTTAATTTCTCAAAATCCACTGGAGCACATATATTGAGACCTAGCAAAGGCACATCGGGCTAACAGTCCCTACAATTTTGCCAAGTTTCGTGCAAATCCATTCAGCCGTTCGGCCTAAAAGTCAGGCCAACCGCCCTATGGAAATTAACATGGGAAAAACACGTTTTGGGACCCCCCTTTTTTCTCGGCCACCCCTTGACGAACCCCCCCCAAATTTCCGGGGGCTGCTCAGAAACAAAATGTTCCATTTTCCTGAAAATGTCAGCCAATTCCGTCCACAAACGCCAAAGTTATTAGACATAGAATTTTCAAAAATCCCATAGGGAAAAAATCCTAACTATATATACCTACTGGCGACTGCCAGTAGGTAATATATATATATATATATATATATATATATATATATATATATATATATTCACTGAAAAAACCATAGGTTATAGACCATATATAGTTAGGAATTAGCATTTACAAAACCTTGAAAATTCACTGAAAAAACCATAGGTTATAGACCATATATCGTTAGGAATTAGCATTTAAAAAACCTTATTTTACTCACACAAAACCATTGAAATTCCATATATAGTTAGTTGCACTAACTATATATCGCGCACCCGCAATCCACTGCTGATGATGTCACATATTACATCATTCATGACATGGTCAGTGACATCACTGATGACATCACTGATGACATCTCAAATGACATCACTGATGACATCACTGATGACATCTCATTTGACATCAATGACCACATCACTGATGATATCATTCATGTGACAATACAATGCATCTCCTCACATTTTAATATAACCTCTGTTTCACCCAGTGTTAAATACAGTGTGGAAAAGTAAATTTTGCCATGTTCTGTGTCCCTACGCCTCATCCATCATATGTTATGTGTGCATGACCAATATGCATATGTTATTCCCCGTGTCTGATTAATGACGCAATTACAGTTGTGTCCACCTCTGGTATGTCAGTTTCCAGTCCTCGTGAATACTACGAATATCAGGCCTATGTAAAGTTATATTGCCACGTTTCTCAGTGTGCACGTTATTCCATTATAAAGTCCCCGTTTCTAGGCCTCAAAAGGGCCCGGACATCAGATTCAGCTCCTGTCTCCTGAAAGCCTCGCTGAGGAGCGATACAGCCCCCACCTGTATCCTCGACCCTTCACTTACTTCCTGCCTCGCAGTGCCCGGTGCAGCTTGGCTCTGCCTCTGAGTCTGCCAAAAGTATGTTATAGTTCCAGTTATCAGTTCAGTCCTCCTTTTCTGCATTCCTAAGCTACTGAACTGCATCAATAGTTTCCGTCATTGTCTAGCCTTCTCGGCTCCACGTTAGAGAAATACTGTATTAATGGTCATTTAATATTCTTCATCACGCACTACATGTAGAATAATGCATGGTCCAGTCTTAGAATCAAGTTAGCTTTTCCCCTCATGACTTCTAGTTTATATCAACATGTTCCCTAAACATCAGATACCAGATAGGGTTTAGGTACATGTCGCTCCGACCCTCCAGACTCTAGTCTCTGCTCCTAGCACAGAGTCCGTAGCCCCCAGCTTCTCCTAGTAACACGTCATTGCCAGTTTTCGCGCACCATTAGGTTAGAGGTCCCGGCTCCTTAGGTAGCCCCCTCCAATGTTTCCGCCCATTCATGACATATTCTGTTACGTTTGCATCACATGTCTAAATATACTCCCAGTTACACCTCTTTCTACTGTTATCTTTCGCGACTGCTATGCGTCACGCCTTCTGCTCCACCCACTGCTACGCCTACTGCAATGTAATGCTATGTGTTTGCGCTATGTATATAAGTCGATGTATTGTTATTAAAAGTTAGCGCGCTCATCCCAGATCAAGCCCCGGCAGCTGCTGGGCCCCAGTTGTCCTGCTGGGCCCTGTTACCCCCGTTCTATGCAGGTTGTCCTGATCCTGTCCTTATGCTGTAATAAACCTGCAGAAACTCCTACTACCTCGAATCTTGACTCTTATTTTATTGAGCTATCTGTTATTCATTTATTCATCCAAAAATAGATCCGGTATTATTTATTTATATACCACATAATGGCGCCCGAATAGGGACTTGCCCTTTCCCCACGCGTCGGTGAAGCCACGCCGACCCCCTGACCCTCTGCAGCCGTGACGGAACCATACCGGCCACGTGCAGATATTTCTGCTTCAAGTATCCCTCAGGCCCACGGAGGAGACGGAGGAGGCGGTCCAGCATCCGAACGAGACGGTGGAGGAACGCGGCGAGTCCCGACCAGAGCCCAAGCCGAGAGTCCAAGGTCCGAGGTATCCGGAGGCCCACCCGTAACTGAAGTCCGAAGTCCGAAGTTCGTCGTCGTAGCAGTCCAGTCCCGTCCGAGGCCTTCCGTTCCGTGCTGCCCGGTGAGTACCATTGCTGGGGTAGTATCTAGACAGGACCAATCTAAATTGACTCCTGGTCCGTGGGTTGGTGGTGCCCAGACTCACAAACGAAGTGTTCACCTAGGTGGATACGGGTCTTGATGCGTCCCTTTATGGGACCGGTATGTTCCGTACTGTTACAGCAGTGCATCCAGTAATTCTAGTCTGTTCCGTTCTCGAGAAATTCTGTTCTGTTTCTGTTCTCAGTATTCCAGGTAATATTCTGTTCGAACTGTCATTTATAATGTTGTTTAATGTCTTTCCAATGTCGTGGTATGCCTGAATTGTTTTCCTAATTGTTATTGTTTTTCGTGTATTGTATTGTGTTCCGATTCAAGTTTACAATGCCGCTCTTTTCCAAGTTACGTCAGTTAAAAACTAGAAAGGGTTTATTAGAGGAAGCAGTTCCTGTCCCGCCCAGGGACAGTCCAGGTCATTTTATGTATCAGAAACATGGCATAAGCGCCATAATGTATCTAGATTTATGGGTAGAGTATACCAAACAGTTAGAAGAAAAGTATAGATGGCCCGTATCGGGTACATGGGATGCCGAATGTATCATGCGAGTAGAAGAAGCATTATGGAAAAAGAAAGCCAGACAGTCACAGAAAGATGCCATCGAGTTATGGCGTAAAGAAGCTCATAGAAGAACGGAAAAGGAAGTCAGAAAGTCAGAGTTAAGTAGAGAATCCCAGGAACGAGCCCAAGAAAGAGAATTAATCGAGATAGGTGAACAAGTCAAAGCCGAACAGTCAGACAGACAGAGGCATGCCCTCATTAAGGGTATGTATCCTCTTCTTGCCGAAGGTTTGCCAAAAGCGACCCCAGAGGCATCCAGTAATTTCCCGCCACCATTAGTTCCGACCAAGCTACGTCACAAACAGACCGCAGCTGATATTTTTATTTCGTCCTACTTGGACGACACAGTCCCAGAATATGCAAATCCTGTTCGCGCTCCGCCAGTCCCTGTAAATCAGGCACTTCCCGCTCCTCCAGACACCGGGGTGCCCTTAACAGCTCCCCCGGGTCAGCCTGCCATACAAGTCCAGCCCACGTTACAATTACCGACCCTGCCAGGACGAAGAATGTCAATCGACGATTCTAGTCTAGGGGCCGTAGGAGGAGGTCCTCCTCAAACCCCGCCGCCACACAAGCGTTTAACATTACTCGAATTACATGCTCAAGCGTTACAGCGCACGCCTAAACATCAGTCTGTTACAGAAATCAGGCAAACCCTTACCGAATGTGTCTATGATCCAGTTCCAGGCGAATATAATATGGTTTTATATTCCTTACGTGTAAGGAGAGTGACCGAGTATCTAGTCACCTTGCCGAATATGAAAGAAGATCTAGACAGAATATATCGTTTCATCCGTACAGGGGATGATCCAGAAAGTATTGGCGAGATTATGTCTCAAAGGAAAGCCGAGATCCAGCTCATGATATTAAAGTTCCTGATCAATTGTCTAATAAGAGAACAAGATTACCCGTCTAAAGATTCTGCCGAAATGAGAATCCTGACAAGGTGGAGTGATAATATAGCCGAGGGTAAGCACAAGACCGTCGGTGCTATGGAGAGTATGTACAAGAAAATTCGTAAAGAAATAATAAAGATACACGAACAGCGTAAAGCAGCACAAGTAAGCGAGAAAGAAAGTATCTCTGATCCTGAAGAGGAAGACGAGAATCCCGCCAGAATAGCGTATGTAGGAAAATCTAGATTTCCAGATCGCCATTTACGCCTAGAACGCAAGTCTATTTTCCATCATCAAGCACCAGAACAAGGTTCTCTAGAACAAGTATTTCAAGCTACCGATCACATTCTGAAATCACGAGTCGGTTACAGTGAATTAAGTACTATGCATGAACAAGAACTAGCCCGATCAGCAGTCCGATGGATTACTGATTCTACCACTTTTCCAGACGAAATAGTGGCACAAATGTTTCTGAAACTGCCCCCAGCCGAGCAGCGACTGGTGGGTATGTATATGATCCAGTACCTCATTACTCTGTATGAGGGTCAACATTCTGATCCAGGCCCGTTACACGATATCCTGAACGAGTTACTCCAGTATAGATGGAGAGGTCTAGGTACCGATTTAATTAGTGTCATTCTAGAACAGCGCCACAAATATAGAACGTTCCTGAACCCGCATTTTGTTCAGGTCTCACCCCCAGAAAGTAAACCATTCTACATAGACAGACAGAATCCGTTACGAGAGGTCCACCCAGTCCAAGGGGCGGGTGGCGTAATGCAACGAGTGTTTGTATACACTCCGATTTCAAAGATGGAACTTCTTGAAATGAAGAAATTAATTCCCTGTCATGACAAAGATCCAGCAGGGTTCCATAGAGAATTAAAAGACATGCTCCGTATGGGAGAATACACTTACCCAGATATCATTAAAATGTTAAAGGTCCTGCTGCCCGCAGGGGTATATGAAAAGCTAAAGGAAAAAGAATGGGAGGTGGGAGAGAAAAAGATCGATTGGACAGCTCTAGAAGCTGAAGACAAGGCACGAGTACCAGGTACCGGTCTTGGAGATAAATGTAAAGAATTACCAGAATTATTGATTCAAGTTTTACCCAGATTATTGACAACGAGAAAAGAAGACTGGGATGCAATCTCAGCCTGTAAACAGAAACAAGATGAAGATATTAGTGATTTTTATTCTAGATTTGAAAAATGTTTCAGTATCAACAGTGGTCTCAAGACAAGTAGTGAGTCATACCCTCACCTTTTCGTTACCAAATTAGTCGAAAATTCAAGCCCACAAATTAAAAACCGAGTTTTGAAAGTCGAAAGCACCTGGCAAGCAAATACTCCGTCCCAGATGCTCCAGATGCTCCAGTATCACCAGAATAGAATCAGGGAAGAGCAAGAACACGAAAGAAAACGTATGAAAGACACGAAAATGAAAGTACTAGTTGCACAATCCGTTCCTCAAGACAGTCAGAAGAGGGGTCCGAATCAAGCCAGTCATCCTGCAGCTCCCGTTAGAGGGAACTGCAATTATTGTAAACAACCAGGTCATTTTATAAACGAGTGTGCAGTTCTGAAACATAATATAGCTACTGGTAAGACTAAAGAAAGACCACGTCCGCCTAGACAAGAACAAGTTTCACAGACTTCTCAGCCACAGAATGCACAACAGACAGTTACCGCACCGCAGCCTATCGCTGCAACACAGCATGTCACATCACAGATGTACCAGTATGCACAGTCTGAGTATCCAGAGTACCAGCCATATTCATGAAACAGCCTAGAGAGGGAGGTAGGCTTGCCTCTCATCGAGATACCTGTAGATCAAGAAGGTCCCTATGTTCACAGTCAAGTATTAGGGAAAGACAGAAAGTTTTTGATCGATACAGGGGCAAGTAGGACCACAATTAGTCATGCCGAAGTTCCAGGGGCTCCGCTCTCAGGCTCAAGAAATGTTTCCCTTGGATTTTCAGGAAAGCCAATAGTTAATGAGATATCTAAGCCAGTTACTCTAGAAGTAGGTCCATTGTCCCGTACTACTGATCTGTTACTTACTAAGTCATGTCCAGAAAACCTATTGGGCATTAAAACACTGAAAGAGTTAGGTGCAGTCATATGCTGTTCCCCAGAGGGAATACGTCTGTTCCTACGTGACTTTAAGGGTCACTATGTATTACGAGATTTTGATTCAAGATTGTCTAATGTTCCACAGCATTTATGGGCGCAAGGTCCAACTGATGTAGGTTACATGCAAATCACACCCCATCGTGTGACTCTCAAACCAGGTGTAGTGTTACCCCGAATCAGACAGTACAGATTGCCACCTGAGGCTGTAGCAGCCTTATCCAAAATTATTGACGAGCTCATGGCTCAAGGAGTAGTTGTAGAAACTGACTCCAATGTATGCAATTCTCCGATCATTCCAGTCATGAAACGTACTGATCCGAATGCACCCCCAGTATATCGATTAGTGATTGATTTACGAGAGCTTAATAAATGTATTATTCCTCAGTACCCAGTTGTCCCAGACATTTCTTCCCTGTTAACTGCTATTGATTCCGAAGCCATGTTTTTCACTGTCATTGACCTCAAGAATGCATTTTTCAGTGTTCCCATTCATCCAGACAGCCAGTTTCTTTTCGGATTTTGTTTAAATGGAAGGAGCTATATGTTTACACGCGCTCCTCAAGGTTTCACAGAAAGTCCTAGTATTTACAGTCAAGCACTCAAGAGACAACTAGACAATATTCACATGCCAACTGACACTGCCCTGCTCCAGTATGTCGATGATCTACTGATCACAGCCCGTTCTGAACGTGACTGCGAGCGAGCGTCACTGACAGTTTTGTATTTTCTAGCCGAGATGGGGCACAAGGTGTCACCTTCGAAGCTTCAATTCTGTGTCCAGCAAGTGGTATACTTAGGACACTTGCTGTCCAAGAGGGGTAGGCAGTTGACACCAGACCGTATCCAGTTAATAGCGAGTCTTCCCCAGCCCAGAACCCAGAAGGAGGTACGTGCCTTTATCGGCCTTACTTCTTATTGTAGACAATGGATTCCCCAGTATGCATTTCTAGCCAAGCCACTGATACAGTTAACGACACAGGAGGCAGCCGTATCGACTGTCCTCCCTTGGACATCTGACCATACACTTAGTTTCAATGAGTTAAAGAAAGCCCTATGTCAAGCTCCAGTTCTAGCTACACCGAACTACAGTAAGCCTTTTACACTTTTCGTTACTGAACGCGAAGGTACAGCATTATCTGTTCTCACACAAGATCAAGCAGGACAATACAAGCCCTGTGCTTATTTTTCGAGCACATTAGATCCAGTCGCCCAGGCGTTGCCTGCGTGCCTCAAGTCAGTTGCAGCCACAGCACTAGCTATCAGACAAAGTGATTCCATAGTTTTAGGGCATTCCCTGACAGTACAAGTCCCACATTCAGTAGAAGTTCTTTTAAACCGAACACAAACTCAGCACTTGACAATTGCACGTTTAACAGGTTATGAATTGACACTGTTCCAGCCACACATAGAAATTAGACGCTGCAACGTTCTGAATCCTGCTACACTGTTACCATCAGTTAATTCAAATCCAGACACACATGACTGTGTGGAAGTAGTTAACATTACGACAAAGCCAAGACAAGACCTGACAGACATTCCGTTACCAGATCCTGACCTGACACTTTATGTGGATGGTTCATGTATGAGAACTAGTACAGGAGAACTAGTCGCCGCGTATGCAGTAACTACTGACACCGAAGTTATTGAAACACACCGTATTGATACCCTGTCCGCTCAAGCAGCAGAGCTAGTCGCTCTGACACAAGCTTGTATACATGCCAAGAACCTGAAAGTTAATGTTTACACAGATTCACGTTACGCATTCGGAGTTGTACACGACTTCGGAGTGCTCTGGCAGGAGAGAGGTTTCATGACTTCTCATGGAACCAAGATTCAGCATGGTCTCCTTATTCAAGCCCTGTTAGAAGCCATACATTTACCGACATCCATTGCTATCATGAAATGCAAAGCACATACGAAAGTCACTGACATTATTTCCCAAGGTAATGATCTAGCAGACCGCACAGCCAAGCTTACAGCACAGACTCCAGACATTCCAGTTAACATGACACATACTCCAGATCCGATTACATGCATGACAGTTAAGGACCCTACACAAGACGTCATAGATATACAGTTACATGCTACTCCCGATGAAATCAAGAAATGGTCTGAACAAGGAGGGGTCCAGACAGATCAAGGATGGTTAACGAAGGGTAGAGCCACATGGTTTCTCCCCGACTCTATGGTTCAAGTCATTATTAATACCGCACATAGTCCAGCACATTTAGGAGAAAAAGCTATGTTAGACAGTATTCAGAACATTTGGTTCAACAAGCATTTACGAGCTGCAGCCAAACAGAAAGTCCGTACCTGTATGATATGTTGTCAGTTTAATCCAGGTAAAAGTGTCCCGGTGGAACAAGGTGGTTTCCAGCCCCCTGACCACCCTTTTGAGGTCCTCCAGATGGATTATATTCAGATGGAGCGATGTCGAGGTTTCAAGTATGTCCTTGTAGTAGTATGCGCTTTGTCCAGGTGGACAGAAGCATATCCAGTCCCAGATTACACAGCCGCGACCACTGCCAAGCAGTTGGTTCGTGAATTCTTTCCTAGATACGGACTCCCTAGAGTCGTATATTCTGATAACGGTCAGCCATTCTCATCCGAACTCATGAAGCATGTTTCCCTGTTGTTAGGGTACCAGTGGAAGTTTCATTGTGTACGCCATCCTGAAGCAGCCGGTCTGGTCGAGAGACATAATCAGACCCTGAAAATCCGTATTGCCAAAGTCTGTAAAGAAAAAGGTGTGGACTGGCTAGTAGCTCTGCCAGTTGCTCTGTTTTATATGCGCATGGTCGCACATTCCAGATCAGGTCTGTCCCCGTATGAGGTCGTATTCGGCCGCCCCCCTAACATGTGGGGTACTCCTAGACCCCGAAGTATTACCGATGTTTCATGTAATATGCTGACAGATTACCTAGCTTCCTTGATGTCTGCCCTCAACTCATGTCGTTCACAGGTTGCCGCCGCATTTCCAGACAATACCGAGGTGGCACCGCACGAGATCGTTCCAGGCTCCTTGGTGATGATCAGAAATTTTGACAGATCAAGTCCGCTGGAACCACGTTGGAAGGAGCCACGTCAGGTCCTCTTGACCACCCGTACTGCCGTCAAGTTGGAAGGCAGAAAAGGATGGATCCACCTTTCTCATGTAAAACTTTTTAAAGGATTGAAATCCGTTTCTAAAAACATTTCCCAGGATTCGAAAGATTGCCAGAACATTGCTCTTAAGGACTGTCCCGCACAAGACATTATTACAACCCCTCCCTTGTTAGAGAAAACTCCGCAACAGGAGTATAAGTTAAAGCTCAGGTCTAGTAAAATAAGTCCGTCAGTTTGATTGTATAAGTCCTCCCCTAGGTGAAACGGTTAGACTGTTTCTGACATGTATAAAATAGACCCCCATAGTGAGAGAGTCAGTAATAACTCAATTCAATGTATCGTTTTTCTGAGTTTCGTATTATTCATCAGCATAATGATTTCCTGCACCAGCTATGCATTCTATCTGTATTTTCCAGTTCCTCATGTAAATATGTCTGCTAATGCTACAGTAGAGCACACGTTTAGTGATCTGCCTCCTCACGAATATTCATACCGCCTCGCTATGCGCAACAACACATTTATCCGTATGTTACATTATTCACACCAGACCAGCAATGCCACTAATTGTTGGGTGTGTGGTCGACTCCCCCCTTTTCAGACATCAAAGGGAGTTCTGCCACTTTTTCCTTATCCATTCTCACATAATGGTTCGTGTGGAGCATGGTCCACGTTAACGTCATCCTCAACAGATATGTCTTTTCTTAACAGTACATGTTTTCCAGACAAGCAAGGTCTCCCCCACAGAACAGGTTTAGATCTAGAAAATGAAGTATATAATTTAGGTAATTATTCGTCGAATTTTATGGTCCTGAATGTTCAGTCTGATACTACTCCAGACTTACCTGCTATTTCAGTACTACCTGTCAAAGGCGAATTATGTGTCCGTAGTTATGGTTCTGTACATGTAGGTCATAGTGAATGTACTACTGTTATCCAGTATAGTGACAGTGGGAAATCTGTTTTTAAAGCTTCACGTCATTCTTATTTTATTTGTGGTCAAACCGCATATGTCCGTCTGCCCCTCGATTGGGAGGGAACCTGTTACATTGCCTTCCTACTGCCACCTGTTTTCCTAGCCCCATCTGATTATCACAGAAACACACATTTAGTACACATTAGACATAGAAGGGAGTCCCCAATTGTCGATTATACTGAAACTACTCTAGAACAGTATACAGATTTCAATAAAGGTTTCTTCTTCTTTGTAGGACCTGTCCAGAATAGTAAACTGATCCGTAGGTTAACAAGAACCCTTGAAGCTGTAGTAAATGAGACTGCCTCTGCTCTAGGTAACCTAACCGAAGAACAATCTGCTATGAGATTTGTCGTTTTGCAAAATCGTCTCGTCCTTGACGTCATACTGGCCGATAGGGGCGGGGCCTGTAGAGTCATCGGATCTAGTTGCTGCATTTTCATTCCAAATAACGCGCCGTCTGTTTATTCAGCTATAACCAGACTCCATAAAATTGCCCATCTGTTACACCAAGATCCAGGCACCTGGACATGGTCCGGTTGGTTCTGGAATATAATTTCCGCATGGGGATGGAAAGTCCTGTCCTTCTTAGGTATTGCAGTAACGATCATATTTAGCTGCTGCCTCTGTATACAATGTGGCCCTGCGATTTGCAGCATGTGTGCTACCTCTTGTATTCCTAGTCCCAAGCCCCGTTCTAAATCCCGTTCCAAGACAATTCGAGACGAGCAAATGGTACTGTATGAAATGATAGATGGTATCATGAATATTGATGTTTCCTGATGGAAACGTAGTGACAAGGAGGGAATGTGGAAAAGTAAATTTTGCCATGTTCTGTGTCCCTACGCCTCATCCATCATATGTTATGTGTGCATGACCAATATGCATATGTTATTCCCCGTGTCTGATTAATGACGCAATTACAGTTGTGTCCACCTCTGGTATGTCAGTTTCCAGTCCTCGTGAATACTACGAATATCAGGCCTATGTAAAGTTATATTGCCACGTTTCTCAGTGTGCACGTTATTCCATTATAAAGTCCCCGTTTCTAGGCCTCAAAAGGGCCCGGACATCAGATTCAGCTCCTGTCTCCTGAAAGCCTCGCTGAGGAGCGATACAGCCCCCACCTGTATCCTCGACCCTTCACTTACTTCCTGCCTCGCAGTGCCCGGTGCAGCTTGGCTCTGCCTCTGAGTCTGCCAAAAGTATGTTATAGTTCCAGTTATCAGTTCAGTCCTCCTTTTCTGCATTCCTAAGCTACTGAACTGCATCAATAGTTTCCGTCATTGTCTAGCCTTCTCGGCTCCACGTTAGAGAAATACTGTATTAATGGTCATTTAATATTCTTCATCACGCACTACATGTAGAATAATGCATGGTCCAGTCTTAGAATCAAGTTAGCTTTTCCCCTCATGACTTCTAGTTTATATCAACATGTTCCCTAAACATCAGATACCAGATAGGGTTTAGGTACATGTCGCTCCGACCCTCCAGACTCTAGTCTCTGCTCCTAGCACAGAGTCCGTAGCCCCCAGCTTCTCCTAGTAACACGTCATTGCCAGTTTTCGCGCACCATTAGGTTAGAGGTCCCGGCTCCTTAGGTAGCCCCCTCCAATGTTTCCGCCCATTCATGACATATTCTGTTACGTTTGCATCACATGTCTAAATATACTCCCAGTTACACCTCTTTCTACTGTTATCTTTCGCGACTGCTATGCGTCACGCCTTCTGCTCCACCCACTGCTACGCCTACTGCAATGTAATGCTATGTGTTTGCGCTATGTATATAAGTCGATGTATTGTTATTAAAAGTTAGCGCGCTCATCCCAGATCAAGCCCCGGCAGCTGCTGGGCCCCAGTTGTCCTGCTGGGCCCTGTTACCCCCGTTCTATGCAGGTTGTCCTGATCCTGTCCTTATGCTGTAATAAACCTGCAGAAACTCCTACTACCTCGAATCTTGACTCTTATTTTATTGAGCTATCTGTTATTCATTTATTCATCCAAAAATAGATCCGGTATTATTTATTTATATACCACAACAGAATATAATTTTTGAA
This sequence comes from Lissotriton helveticus, assembly GCF_964261635.1. NCBI lineage: Eukaryota > Metazoa > Chordata > Amphibia > Caudata > Salamandridae > Lissotriton > Lissotriton helveticus. The sequence goes on from NC_136063.1 coordinate 90,363,095, forward strand.
ACCATTGACACACCAATACTAGTTACTACATACGCACTCACTGATTCCTACGTCTACACACACCTTCACTCATTCACCCATACAATCATTCATACATACAATCACACATCTTTACAACACTATCATATGCACTCATACACCTATACAGACACTCACAGTCTGCCACTCATCCATGGAGTTACTCACACACCTAGTCAGTCCTGTAAAGAATCAATGACACTTCCATTTCCTTGTCTATACAGTTAAACATAGAGCACCTTACATTTTCAAACATATACTAACACATACTTACCTTGTTATACAATCATTGATACAAGTACACATTGATCTGCACAGAGTCACACACCTCCCAGCCAGCCACACACACTCAGTCTCCCATACAAATACTTGGACAATCAATCAGTAACCCATATAGTTAATCATATAGCTACTGATCAACACATGCAGCAGTTTACAGAACAACAGACATAATGATGCACAAATTAAGACACTTTAGTCACTAACCCATGCACTCAGTGAGACACATTTAATCACTCACTCATACATTCAGTCATGCACCTACTAAATCCTTTGTCCAGACACTTATACTTCCACTCATTCTTCAATATGTAAGACACATTTTAACTTTACAGAAACATACAGTCACTGGATGTTGTCATCAGTGATGTCATCAGTGATGTCATTTGAGATGTCATCAGTGATGTCATCAGTGATGTCACTGACCATGTCATGAATGATGTAATATGTGACATCATCAGCAGTGGATTGCGGGTGCGCGATATATAGTTAGTGCAACTAACTATATATGGAATTTCAATGGTTTTGTGTGAGTAAAATAAGGTTTTTTAAATGCTAATTCCTAACGATATATAGTCTATAACCTATGGTTTTTTCAGTGAATTTTCAAGGTTTTGTAAATGCTAATTCCTAACTATATATGGTCTATAACCTATGGTTTTTTCAGTGAATTTTCAAGGTTTTGTAAATGCTAATTCCTAACTATATATGGTCTATAACCTATGGTTTTTTCAGTGAATTTCAATGGTTTTTTAATAGCAAATATCATAAGCTGTCGAATGTCAAGTACGTGGTAAGTAAAAACATTTTCGTGTTTATGCACACTGATCTGCTTTGAATGCTGCCCCCCACCCCTCATTTCTATTAGGAGTACTCTCTCTTTGCAGATCGTGAAGGGTAGTTAACGCAGGCCTTTGCCCCCGTTGTAATCCGTCGTGCCTGCTTCTCTCTCCATTTGATTGATTGTTCTCTTTGGTTCATTCTCTATTTACAAACAAGCACAGAGTCGCAATACTCTGTTTAGTCTTTGCAGTTAGCGAAAAATCGTGTAAAAAAACAAAAGGAATTCGAGCAAAATCAGTAGGCCACCAATGGGATCTCTTTTTGACCTCGCTGAAATAGAAACATTAGGAACAACCTGTTGAAAATAGCAACGTGTATGTACATAAGCGGCGTTCATTTGTGTTCACAGTACCCCTTGTTGATTGTTTGAATCGAGCATTGAATTGTTCGAAGTTGGTTCTCTTAAGGATCTTCTCTGCCTGCAAACGAGGAAGAATAGGAATATTCTCTCTCCCTTTGCAGATAGTGAAGGGTAGGTAACGCAAGCCTTTAACACGTCGTACCTATTTCATTCCTCATTGATTGATTGATTGTCCGAACATTGACTGTTTGGGAATTAGTTCTTTTTGGAGGTATTCCCTGTTTGCAAATAAACGTAGGAAAATCTTTGCAAGTAGTGAAAGGGTACGTAATGCGGACCTTTCTCCCCCGTTGTAATCTGTCATGCCTATCTACTCCCCACTGATTGATGCACCTGTTTCACCCGGACCATTTACTAGAGATAGGTCATCTGGCCCGACCAGAGAGCACCCCTAGTGAAAAGGACATATGCAATAATAACGAAGTGATCACTGTATCCTGTTAACAGAAACTTTAGCATGAAACAACCTGGAAAGAAAAGAATAGGAAAACGAAAATCAGTAGGCCACTGATGAACTTTTTATTAAATAACAAACAAAGAAACGATAACAATACGTAATGATAAAACCTATTATTGTCCTAGAAACAAGAAACGTTAGAAGTAAGCCCGTAATAAGAAACCTGAAAACATCGCCCCTCACTGCCCCAAAACGTGTCTGTCCCACCGCCTGCCACGGCCAAATAACGGCAAACTGGGAAAGATAGAAGTCAGCAGACATCCGCCCCATTCTAGAAACTTCCAAAGGGCAACAGGTTTTCGGCTACGCCCAGCCAGAAGCAACACATATAAGGTGGGTCCTGCTGCCACGCCTCGGCCAGGAGATCATCACGTAGGGTGTAGCCGGAGGAGAGGCCAAGGCCAGCGGGACCCGGCCAGGGGGACAGACAACACTGGAGAGTTTCAGGGGGGGGAATGTCCGTGTCCTCGACCCTCCCCTCTCTCTCCCAGTCCAGCCGCGGTGGCCCTTGAGAGTTGCAGGTTGTCCCTCCACACTCTCTCCCGGTCCGGCCACCAACGGGCGGGGGCTGGGGCCGACGGGATCCGGCTGCAGCCGATGAGCCAAGGAACCCGTTCATGGGGCCAGAGCAAAGGGCGTCCGGCCGCCATCCACCGGAGGTCCGGCCCAAAGACGGACGGGACATTTCTTCTTTCTTGAATAATTGCTGCAACAACCCTGGGGGGGGGATGTCTTGCACATGCCTCCGACCCCCCCCCTCTCGTCCTCATCGCCTGGTCCGGCCATAACAAATCTCAAGCGAGACGCCGTGGGGTGCACTGGGAGGGAGAGACGGTGCGAACAGACCTCTCCCGCCTCCCCAGGTGGAGGCTTCCCAGCTGCACCCTCAGCGCTCCAGGCACCCAGAAAAGGGTTCTTCCACTGTGGCGATGCTGCAACGTCTCGCCTGGCAGGGTGGAGCCCGTCCGCTCATTTGACCCCGCGATCGCCAGTAGCTACCGAACTCTCAAAATGGCGGTCGACCAGCATAAAGAAATGGCCCGGTCACTGGTTGACTCCACCACCGTAGTCCTCCACGACCTTGAAGATTCTAGAGGAGCCGCGGGAGTCCCCGACCCCCGCAGACACCCCCGATGGGGAATGACTGCCATGATCGCCCGTGGAGTGACGAAACTGTAGCCGCGGGACGTCGGCGCTCCCATGCTGGCGCCAGCCTCAGTTTGAATGACTAGAATCCTGCAGACCTCAGTTCCGGTGAAAGCACAGTGTGACCCGGTAGGAAAAATTGTTGCACCCCCTCCCCTTTTTGACTGATGGTTCAAACCACCGATCCTTTCCTTTGCCCTTTTAACGGAACTTTGGACTGCCTCCCCCCCCCCCCCGCGGCGCCCCACGCCGTTATTTGCTGGGCGGCAACTTACTAGACATCACCTTCGTGACATCCAGATTTCAGCGCGTTCTGCTGCCTTGGAACTATTCGCACAACAGACCGCTACTGACAACCCACCCCCCGGGACGCCCCACGCCGGATACCCAAATCAGTGCGGCACCCAGGCAACATCTTCTGAATTTTCATAATTTGAAAGAACTAGTAACATGTCCTCATCAGGAATTTCTTCTTCAATCATCTCATCAGGAATTTCCTCATGGAAAGTCTGCAATGATGATTCTTGTAACTCTATGGTCTCCAAACATTCGATAAATTCGCCATCAAGACATTGATCAAAAAAATCATTCAAGTCATCTCCTCCTTGTGAGAATATTTCATTATTGGTGCTGTCAATTTCAATAAATGTAGTGGATAATTCAAAAGAAATTGCCACAGTCTCTTCGTTGTTTAAATGTTTTTACTGTTTTTGTTTTGTTGTATATATTTATAAGTTATTAAAGTTTTATATTCCTACTACTTTGTTGGAGTGCTATATATTTTTAATTAGACACATAATTGTAAAAACTTTGATGTACAAAGAGTCATCCCTGGAATCTTCCGCTTCAGGCTCGGTCCCCTCCCCAATCACAATACAGGATGGTTTTCAGATAGTATGAACACGTGTGTTGTGACGGATCTCATCGGGTGTGGGCCTTGATCTACTATAACTCCTTTGAAGAGGGGTGATTCTTTACAGCTGGGGCCATAAACTACATCTGCAGGGCTAGCTGATAGCCTAGGACCGGCCTGGACAATCGGACACAGAGGAAGAGGAGTGTCAGAGGGTGCGGTAGTGAATAGGGCGAAAGGGAGGTGTCGGGCGGGCACAGAGTGTGATTCTCAGGGAAGAGCAGCGCAGATGGGGGGAGGTTTATTGCCCATGCATAAGACAGAGAGCGGGGGTGAGCAGTGCCTGGGGAAGATGCTTGCGAGGGTGGGGAGCCATGCTACGATTCGACAGCGTGCAGAGAGTGGGTCTGGTCAAGGCATCTAAAATGGCTGCCGTGCACAACAAAAGTGTGGCATTTCAAAAAAGGCAAGATGGCGCAGACAATGTTTTTCAACACTTAGCGCGAATATCTCCAAAAGTTGGTAATAGGAGATAGATATCTTGCATGTTGTAATGCAAGTTATTGTGGTATATGGAACTCATACCATAATCTCTCAGGAAAGCAGAAACTGATCCTTTTGGGACCGCCTGAGAAGGCCTAGGGGGTGAGGGGTACTCTACTTTGCCCCCTTTTCACGTTCCGAACTATTTTATTTTACTCTCTTCTGTAATTACACAAAATGGCAGCGATAAGATGCATCAGAGACAGACAGTGAGAGAAAGGAGGCCGGAGATGAAGAAGAGATGTCAAATACACATTGGAGATAATATAGTGGGAGAAGGGAAGTAAATATGAGTAAACTTACCATGTAACATAAAAATGTTCCACTCTATACTATAAGTCTCATTTTATACTACAATCACTTTGCTACAACCTCATAAATTAAAAATAAAAATGAATAATGTCTCAAACAATTTTTGTATTTCTAAATATAAATTTATTCTTCTGAATTTTCAAAATTTGAAAGAACTAGTAACATGTCCTCATCAGGAATTTCCTCTTCAATCATCTCATCTGGAATCTCCTCATGAAAAGTCTGCAATGATGATTCTTGTAACTCTATGGTCTCCAAACATTCGATAAATTCGCCATCAAGAGATTGATCAAAAAAATCATTCAAGTCATCTCCTCCTTGTGAGAATATTTCATTATTGGTGCTGTCAATTTCAATAAATGTAGTGGATAATTCAAAAGAAATTGCCACGGTCTCTTCATTGTGAGCCATTTTATTTTGAAATTGCTTGCTGTAAATTGCAGAAAAAAAGAATCACTTTCATTTATCGTTTTTAGTAATACATAATATAAAACTAACTTTATCAAGTATTTAGTATAACAGAAGGACTGTAAATAAATAACAGAAAACATTTTTCAAATTATCTTAAAGTGTACAACATAGTTCCCCTTACAAATTAACAACTCACCTTTTTAAAAGTAGGAGAAGTGTTAGTACTGTGTAAACCAAACACCAGAAATTGAGCACCAAAAATTCCTCACAAATGTACCTCAGACAGTAGTATCACAAAATGGCTGTGGTTTCCTCTCATTTTAGATATATACATAACCAATTAACTTTCATCACACACAAATACAAAACCAAAGTAACATTTTAATTGGTTCTAAATTTCAACACTTTCAAATGTGTTTTCCCCATGCAATTTTCCATAGGACATTTAGATACGTCTACAGCCTGAATGGCTGAACGGAATTACACCAAACTTGGCAAAATGGTACATCAAACCTAAGAGGTCAGGGAGGATCTACTATGCCCCCTTATGGTCATTTGCCCCTTCGCTTTGGCCTCCTCTTGTCTCTCGATCCTACCGAGAGACAAGATGGCGGCCGCTACGGACTGTTTGGAATGTTTACAGACGCCGGAGAACCAATCACCTTCGCAAAGCTCCGTAACGCGAAAAGTACGCGAAGCGGAGCGCTGTTACAGATATATATCTTTTTTTGAACGTTAATTTCTCAAAATCCACTGGAGCACATATATTGAAACCTAGCAAAGGCACATCGGGCTACCAGTCCCTAATATTTTGCCAAGTTTCGTACAAATCCATTCAGCCGTTCGATTATTATTATTATTATTTTTTTTTGCCCCGCGGGGCCCTTTTAAAACCTCCACATCAAACCTAGGGGGTCAGCGAGGATCTACTATGCCCCCTTATGGTCATTTGCCCCTTCGCTTTGGCCTCCTCTTGTCTCTCGATCCTACCGAGAGACAAGATGGCGGCCGCTACGGACTGTTTGGAATGTTTACAGACGCCGGAGAACCAATCAGCTTCGCTTCACAAAGCTCCGTACCGCGAAAAGTACGCGAACTGGAATGCTGCCCGGTCCGCTGTTACAGATATATATCTTTTTTGAACGTTAATTTCTCAAAATCCACTGGAGCACATATATTGAGACCTAGCAAAGGCACATCGGGCTACCAGTCCCTACAATTTTGCCAAGTTTCGTGCAAATCCATTCAGCCGTTCGGGCTAAAAGTGAGGCCAACCGCCCTATGGAAAACTCAATGTTAAAAACACGTTTTGGGACCCCCCTTTTTTCTCGGCCCCCCCTTGACGAAACCCCCCCATATTTTCAGGGGCTGCTCAGAAACAAAATGTTCCATTTTCCTGAAAAGTTCAGCCAATTCCGTCCACAAACGCCAAAGTTATTAGACATAGAATTTTCAAAAATCCCATAGAGAAAAAATCCTAACTATATATACCTACTGGCGACCGCCAGTAGGTAGTTATAGTTAGGACCTAGCTACCATTGGAAATCCGCAACATCCTATTGGGAATAACTTTGGCGCCGGTTGAGGAATTTGCGTGTAATTTTCAAAAACTTTGGCCAGCTCCGCTCTGCTCCTTCCCTGAAAGTTTTGCGGGGATTCGTGAAGTGGGGGCTGAGAAAAAAGGGGGGTCTCAAAACGTGTTTTCCCCATGCTAATTTCCATAGGACGGTCTGACAAGTCTACAGCCCGAACCGCTGAATGGAATTATGCCAAACTTGGCAAAATTGTAGGGACTGGTACGCAGATGTGCCTTTGCTATATTTGGTGAAAATTGCTCCAGTGGTTTTTTTGAAAATTAACTTCAAAAACACATATATATATATCTATAGGCGCGCTCCGAGCGCTCAGCGGTACGCGTACCGGGGAGCGCACCCGGCGCGCTTCGGGAGTGCGCGAGCGGAAAGCTGATTGGCTGTCGGGTGTCTGTCAACATTCTAAACAGTCCAGAGAGTCCGCCATCTTATGTCTCGGTAGAATCGAGACACAAGAGGTGAAAAAAAAAGGGGGAAATAATTAAAAGGGGGCAGGGTAGACACCCCTTGACCCCCTAGGTTTTTTGAGGTGGGCCTAGAAGGACCCTGAAGGGCAAAAAAACAATTTTTATTTTTTTATTTTCGCGGGGTAAGCGCTGGGTGCGTTCTCAGGTGCGCTCACCGGTACACGCACCCAGAGCGTACCACAGGGAAAAACATTGAAAGAAAATAGTGTAAAATAAGAATTTGGAGTGCTTAGAGGTAGGGTAGCTCTAAAAAGAGCTGTTGTTTTATGTGAGTGATTTAAGTACCTACAAGTAGGTACCGATGCAGAGTCTAAAATTCACTTCAATAAAATCACTTCGCTACAACTTCATAAATTAGAAATAAAAATGAATAATATGTCAACTAATTTTGAATTTGTAAATATTAATTTATTGTTCAGATTCAATTTTCCATAGGACATTTAGACACGGCTACAGCCTGAACGGATGAATGGAATTACACCAAAGTTGGCAAAATGATAGGTACTGGTATGTAGTAGGGCCTTTTCTATATTTCTTTGAAATTGCTCCTGTGGTTTGTATGAAAGGCAACTTCCAAAAAACATATATATCAATAGGCGCGCTACGAGCGCTCACCGGTACGCCTACCGGGGAGCACACCCTGCGCGCTACGGGAGTGTGCGAGCGGAAAGCTGATTGGCTGTATGATGTCTGTCAACATTCTTAACAGTCCGGACAGTCCGCCATCTTGTGTCTCAAGAAAATCGAGGGAAATGATTAAAAGGGGGCGGGGTAGACACCCCCTGACCCCTAGGTTTTTTGAGGGAGGCTTAGAAGGACCCTGAAGGGCCCAAAAACTATTTTTTTTAAATGTTCACGGGGTAAGCGCTGGGTGCGTTCTCAGGTGCGCTCTCCGGTACGCACACCCTGAGCGCACCACGGGGAAAAACAGTGTGAAAAACATGGAGTAAAAAAATATTGTAGAGTGTTTAGAGGTAAGTTAGCTCTGAAAAGAGCTGTTGTGTTATGTGGGTGTTTTTTGTACCTACAAGTAGGTACCAATGCAGAGTCTCAAATTCAAGAGGAAGACTCTATTACCCTCATCTGTAAAATGAACACCATCTCTCCTATAGATGCTTTGCATGTTGTAACGCAAGTTGTTGTGGTAAATGGAACCCATACCATAGTCTCTGAGGAAAGCAGAAACAGATGTATTTACATGTTTCCTTGATTTCTCAATCTGTGGACAAAATTGGTTGGACCAGTTCCATTTTTGCCTTTGGCATATATTAGAAAATACCAAGGCAGGTTTTGGAAAAAGTGACATCAATTGCCCAAAGATGTCCTTTAAAAGCATTTCCAGACCTACCCCAGTCAAAGTGCCTAGGTCATTTCCACCACAGTGCACAATTATAAGGTCAGGGTGTGGAAGATGCATAAAGGATTTTACCAAGGGTATCAATTGGTGACATCTCAATCCTCTCTGTCCAATCCACACAATGTCCACATTTGGTAAATCAAGGTTGTAAATCCGTCTGTTGCTTGCACATTTTTCACTCCAGAAGACATAGCTATGACCCACAAATCAGACTTTTGGCATCTTGAAGGTAGATGTGCTTCTAGGCAGATGAGTTGTGGAAATGAAATGGCAGTTTGATTATGAAAAAAAGTGGTTGAGATTCAGTGCACTTAAAAAACCAGAAATGATTGGTGCTTTCTTAAAAATCTCCACTGAAAATTAGTGTGCATGCTTTTTTTGGTAAAAAGTCATTTCAATGGTTGAGAAAAAGTCATTTAAAGAAACATTGCACTTGATTAGCTAGTACATTGATAGGTCAAACACCCTTGATGGATTCTTTTGCAACATACTATGATGAACTTGTGAACTGTGTGCTGGGTTAGGAGGGAGTTACCATGGTTACAGGGTGAATGAGCACTGGGGGGATGGGTGAATGTTATGTGAGTTTCAAAGTCTTGAAACGTACAACCAAATAAAATGTGCAGTTTGGTTTTGAATTGGTGTGGGAACAATTTTGATTGGTTATGTACAAGAATGTGGGTCTGAAATGAGAAAGAATCTGTGCCATTATTCTGAGGCTCAAGTGAAAGAAGCATTATTCAGAGATGCTGCTTAAGAATATCTGTTGAGTGTGACTGACACTGTTCTATATCTTCCAAAGAATTTTTAAAGGTGAGTAATGATTCTTTTAAAAAAGATAGAGAGCTGTATGCACTATGGGGAAGATTAAGAAGCATATTGTGCTTAAAAATAGAAAGGTGCATATTGGAAATGTATTTTGAAAAGGAGTTAGGTTTCTGCTTTGTTTCTGTAGTGGTCATTTAAATGAGCTGTGCTTTGTGTCAAAAACGATTTAGTATGGAAAATATTTTCTGGAAAAAAGTCTGCTTTTTAAATTTTGGTGAAGTATTACACTGCCTTTCTGTTTGAAATAAGCGAAAACATTTTCAAATTTTTCAATAATGTTACCTGTGCCTTGTAATAGTTTGCATCAATCAGGTTAAAGAGTATTCTTTGCTTGTGTCTAACTTTACTCTGTGCCTGTGTGTTATCATATAGGGAACATCACTTGCAACGCAACTTTTACCACGCAGTGCCTTTACGACGCAACTTTTACAACGCAAACCATTACAACGCATTACGCTGGGGGGGCGCTCCAGGATAGGGAATGTGTTTAATGTACTATCCAACACCTTCCCTACTATCCACGGGGACTGGAGTTGGAATAGTAAATTAAACAATTCACTATCCAGCGCCTAAAAGCATTATGCGTTGTAATGGTATGCATTGTAAAACTTGCGTTGTAAAAGCATGCGATGTAAAAGCATGCGTTGTAATGTCGTACATCCTTATCATATATATGATTCATTTAATGAAGATACACTGCTGTATGCAGTATAGGGTAGATTAAGAAGCATATTGTGCTTCTTTATTCTTGCATTGTGTGTTATGTTTTTTTTTAATGCTGTTTAAAAATTGTATACTGCATATTGGAAATGTATATTGCAAATGAGTTAGGTTTCTGCTTTGCTTTGTAGTCGTCATTTAAAAGGGCAGTGCTTTGTGTGAAAAACAATTTACTATAGAAAATGTTTTCTGGTAAAGGGTATGCTTAGTTGATGTCAAGCTTCACTCACAGTGTGATCTTAGGCACATGATCAGAATGTTAGATATAATGTACCATGTCTTTCTCTGCCAACAGTATGTGTGTCTCTGCCTAAGATCACAGTGATGGGTGAATCAAGCTTCAGTCACAGTGTGATCCTAGGCACATGATCAGAATGTTAGATATAATGTACCATGTCTGTCTCTGCCAACAGTATGTGTGTCTCAGCCTAAGATCACAGTGATGGGTGAATCAAGCTTCACTCACAGTGTGATCTTAGGCACATGATCAGAATGTTAGATATAATGTACCATGTCTGTCTCTGCCAACAGTATGTGTGTCACTGCCTAAGATCACAGTGATGGGTGAATCAAGCTTCAGTCACAGTGTGATCTTAGGCACATGCTCAGAATGTTAGAAATAATGTACCATGTCTGTTTCTGCCAACAGTATGTGTGTCTCAGCCTAAGATCACAGTGATGGGTGAATCAAGCTTCAGTCACAGTGTGATCTTAGGCACATGATCAGAATGTTAGATATAATGTACCATGCCTGTCTCTGCCAACAGTATGTGTGACTCTGCCTAAGATCACAGTGATGGGTGAATCAAGCTTCAGTCACAGTGTGATCCTAGGCACATGATTAGAATGTTAGATATAATGTACCATGTCTGTCTCTGCCAACAGTATGTGTGTCTCAGCCTAAGATCACAGTGATGGGTGAATCAAGCTTCACTCACAGTGTGATCTTAGGCACATGATCAGAATGTTAGATATAAAGTACCATGTCTGTCTCTGCCAACAGTATGTGTGTCACTGCCTAAGATCACAGTGATGGGTGAATCAAGCTTCAGTCACAGTGTGATCTTAGGCACATGATCAGAATGTTAGAAATAATGTACCATGTCTGTTTCTGCCAACAGTATGTGTGTCTCAGCCTAAGATCACAGTGATGGGTGAATCAAGCTTCAGTCACAGTGTGATCTTAGGCACATGATCAGAATGTTAGATTTAATGTACCATGCCTGTCTCTGCCAACAGTATGTGTGACTCTGCCTAAGATCACAGTGATGGGTGAATCAAGCTTCAGTCACAGTGTGATCTTAGGCACATGATCAGAATGTTAGATATAATGTACTATGTCTGTCTCTGCCAACAGTATGTGTGTCTCAGCCTAAGATCACACTGATGGGTGAATCAAGCTTCACTCACAGTGTGATCTTAGGCACATGATCAGAATGTTAGATATAAAGTACCATGTCTGTCTCTGCCAACAGTATGTGTGTCGCTGCCTAAGATCACAGTGATGGGTGAATCAAGCTTCAGTCACAGTGTGATCTTAGGCACATGATCAGAATGTCAGATATACTGTACCATGTCTGTTTCTGCCAACAGTATGTGTGTCTCAGCCTAAGATCACAGTGATGGGTGAATCAAGCTTCACTCACAGTGTGATATTAGGCACATGATCAGAATGTTAGATATAATGTACCATGTCTGTCTCTGCCAACAGTATGTGTGACTCTGCCTAAGATCACACTGATGGGTGAATCAAGCTTCAGTCACAGTGTGATCTTAGGCACATGATCAGAATGTAAGATATAATGTACCATGTCTGTCTCTGCCAACAGTATGTGTGACTCTGCCTAAGATCACACTGATGGGTGAATCAAGCTTCAGTCACAGTGTGATCTGAGGCACATGTAATGACAGATATACAAAGAGAGAAATGACACACATAAAAAGAGAGATTATGCACATGCATAGTGACATGAGATACAGACACAGAGTACCTTTTAAGATAAAAGAGACAAACTGTTAGAAGGCACAGGTGATATTATTGAAAAATGTGAAAATGTAATTCTAGAAACTTAGTGTGATCATTGACAAAAATTTTTTAAAGCCAGACATTTCACCAGAAAACTTTTTACCTAGTAAATCATATTTGACACAAAGCAAAGCACATGTAATGTAAATCAGCTTTTTGTTCTATACTACTGTTTATATCGTTTACTTATTGTAATTGCTATGGAATATGTTTGTAGTGGTCTATAATATGGTATTTTTTCTTTACCACAGATTATAATCATCTCTACAAAGGAAAAATAATATGCAGTCTAAACAAAGACGAGCAAAAAAATATAAAAAGGATTTAAGGTCTAAGGAAAGAAAAATAGAAGACTCATCTAAAACAAAATCTTCAGTCAACAAAAATAATGCTCCTGGTAAGCAAACTAAAAATTTTCTTAGGAACTTATTGAAATGTCAAAAAATAAAAAATGTGACTTCAAAGAAAAGTAAGACACCTTTAATTACAAAAAAGAAAGTGTGTCTCTCCAAAAATGTTAGATCTCTAGAAGGAGATGATATTGTCTATGACAATAGACGGAGAAATCAATTTATTGAAATTCGTAGACGAATGTTTTATAACAGAATTATATCTAATTTATTAAACAATGTAAAAAGGTATAAAAAAGACACATTTTTACAAGAAAAAAAAAGCGTAATTAAGATTGTGGATGAAGCATTTAAAGTGAAAAATAAGTTATATGGATTAGTAATGAATAGAATTTGTACACTAGATAAAGTAATCAATGTGTTCAAATCAAAAGGTAAGTGGAAGAGAGTAATAATCAGACTCATTTTTGTGATGTTTTTTCTGGAGAATGGAAGTATAGTTCAAGTTGTGAGCCGTTTTTTAATGAAGAAAGTTACTTTCAGGATAATGATAATGCAAGACATTCTTAAAACAGAAAATGAAGTGTTATTTGGAGGCAAACACATCATTGGTTTTGGAGATCAACTGCAACTAACTCCAGTGAAAGGACAACCAGTTTTTAAAATGCTTACGCATGAAGATACCAGGAAGTGCTTAGGAAGCGTTGGAAATGTTGATATATGGTTAAATTTCAAATATGCAGATTTGCTTCAAAATATGCGACAGGCAAAGGATGAAGATTTTAAAAATATTCTACAAGATGTAAGACTTGGAAAACTAACTGAGCATGGCAAAGAAGCTTTACATGGACGATTAATTTCCAATTTGTTTCCAAATGAAAATATTCTCCCAGAGAATATTTTTAAGAAAATTCCTGAAAACAAATCTGTCATATGCTTGATGCCAACTCTGCAAGAATGTTCAATCTTCAACAACAAAATGTTAAAGTTGGAAAATCAAGAGATTGTGAAACTGGAAGCTATTGATAAAATTGAACATGAAGGAGCAACTATAATTTTGTCAGAAAAATTTAAATCAAAATTGGATTCTTTAGAGAAGACAATATCTAAAACTGCTGGTATGGAAAAGACTCTGTATGCATCTTTAAATTGTCATATAATTTTACGACGTAATTTACATGTGAAAAGAGGTTTAGTAAATGGAGCAATGGGTCATGTTGTGGATTTTGTGAATTACCGAAATAGAGATGGAATTGAAATTATAAAAATTTAATTTGATGGTATTGAAGAAGTACAACAAATCAGTTGTTGTTCTGCCCGTTTTTTGCTTGTGAAAGATTTATATGTCCGCAGAAAACAGTTTCCTGTTTCTTTGGCATATGCAGTAACTATTCATAAATCTCAAGGTGTAAGTGTTGATAGTGCTTTGGTGAATATTGGAAATTCTGTTTTCAAGGAGGGTATGGCATATGTTGCTTTATCTCGAGTCAGAACTTTATCAGGATTGTACTTGATTGATTTTGATGAGACAAAGATTAATGCAGATCTAAATTGTGTAAAAGAATATAATAGGTTAAGAAGAGAGTATGCTCCAAATTTACCTCAATATCCTCTATTTGAAAAGCATGTGGCAGGCCGAAAAAGAAGAAATGAGAAAAATTGTAGTGAAGTTGTAGCAAAAAGAAAACAGGTAGATGAACCAGTAATTGTAAGCAGAAACGAAATGGATTCAGTTAAAGATGTTGTTGGATTTCAGTTTGAAAATAGTTCTGGTGTCAACTGCTATGCTAATGTAGTGGTTAATGTTGTTTTCTTTCTCCAAACTGTACAAGAACAAATTGCTGAAAATCGTGATCAAACATTTTGTTGTTTAATAAATTCTGTATTAGAGAAATGTAGCAGTGATAGAACAAAAATAGAAAGTGTTTCTGAAATTCGAAATCTTCTAGACATATGTTCTGGTCTAAATCAATTTTCACAGAATATTCAGCAAGATTGTCAGGAATTTCTAATGTATATGCTTGTTGTATTGCAAGATGAAGGTGTAGATGTAGAAAATCTTTTTGGCCTTTCTTATGAATGGCAACATGACTGTGACAATTGCTCCTTTTCAAGTAGTACTACAGTAGACACTGAAAGATTTATAAATTTGACTTTACCAGACTGCAAATCAGTGTCTTTTAATAATCTAGTTAGAGAAGCAAATCAAAACATGGTCTGTACTCAATGTAAATCTGCAATGCTATCAACTTTATTTTTACGAAGATATGGACAGTATGTTATTTTAATGTACCAACGATGTAGACCTGATGGAACTAAATTGACAGCATTAATTAAAAATGTTGTGGCTTCTCAATGATCAATTTCAGGAAGGACCTTTACAACTGCAGCAATTATTTACCATGATGATCCTTCAACAACATCAGGACATTACACTGCTTATTTAAAATGTCAAAAAGGCTGGAAACACTGTAATGATACTCAATTGACTTTCAAACAACGTTTGCCTTCTGACTTACTAAATTCTTACCTAGTGTTCTTACAACCGAAATTTTAGGGAAGGTAATTGGCCTATGAAGATTGCAGCAGTTAATATACCTTAGTTTGCTGTTCAAAATTACTTTCTGAATGAGAGTGATGAAGATAATAAAAAACATGTAGTTGTCATAGAGATAGTATATGTATATCATATAGTGTGTGCTGTGAGTATTATACAAGTTATTTATAAAAAGTAAGCTAGAGGTGGAAATAAAACTCTTGTTTCATAATGTAAAAGATGTTGGAGCTTTTCTTTCAGAAAGACGGGTAAATGAGAAATTAAGAATACTCTGGACTAATTTCCAAAGAAAAGGACTTTCCATATACTATTTGGCCTCATAGAAAATTGGATGGATCAAAAGTGAGTTTAGATATGTTTTTGCAAACTTTTACATTATTTAAGGAAAGATTTTATGCCGCTGTTATATGATGAGTACTATTGAAGTCACTGTTTTAAGTGAAATTCAATATATTCTGAGAACAGCAAAAATAAACCATATAACATGTTGTTGAAATTATTTTGTATTTTCTATTATTAAATGTATATTATTTTCCCATTCTCTTATGCTCACTTACCTATTTCCACCCTCTATCACTTCTCTTAACTCACCCTCACTGGCCTTTTTTCACTCTCCCTCACCTCCCTTCCCTTATTCCACTTTCCTCACTTATTCTCATTAACCACTCCTTCACTGCCCTTTCTCTCTCTCCCATGCACTACTTTCCAGCTGTCAGTCACTCTACTTCACTCCCCTTCCCCTTGTTTTCTTTCTTTGTTCCCTCAATAATTCCCCTTCTCTCACTCACCTTATTACACTTCACTCACTCTTTCTCTCACTTCCTCTGTCCTCTCACATCCTCACTCCCTTTCCCTTCACTCCCTGTCTCTTAGCTTCAGTCTCTCGATCCTCTCACTCTCTCACTCCTCTTCCGTCACGCTTACTCCCTAAAACTCACCCACACTCCCTTACTTATCTTCCTTTGCTCTCTTACTAAGTTTCTTTCTGCCACTTTTTCCTTCACCTCCTCTATGTTCTCACTCTTTCACTTCCTTTGTCTCAAGCTCATTTGCTTTTATCCTCTTTGTATTTTCCCTTTTTTATCAATCTCACTCTCCATCACTCACCCTCCCTCACCCTTGTTCTTTAACTACCCTTCTTTTTTCTTTCGTCACGTACTCACCTTTTCCCAGTCCCTTTGCTTCACTTTTCTTCCCTTTCATCCCTTCCTTTACTCTCTCAGTCATTCTCCTTCCCTTAATCACCTTACTGCCCTTTACTCACTCTTTCTCTTACTCCCTCTATTCTCTCATATTCTCACTTGTCTTCCCTCACTCCCTCTCTGTTACCTTCACTCCCATTGTCTCCTCACTGTCATACAAGCCTACATTCACCCTCACTCAAATTCCATGCCTCATTGTCATTAATCCACTGTTATTCACTCCTGCTTCTCTGTCACTCACTCCCCTTTCTTTACTCCCCTTTCTGCCTTTAGTTTTCGTAATGCATATTCCTTTAGGATCTAAATCACCTTCAGTTTATTTCTCTCTCCTGCTCTTGTTCACTGTCACTGAATGTATCTATGTCATTATCCTTTTAGCAATTTGCTCTTTCTCTATTTCTTTTTAACTCTCTCTGACCTTCACCATTCCTTTGTTTTTCTTTCTGAGTCCTTCACTTCTACTTTATCTCTTGCTAACCTTTTATGACTTTTAATGTCCTACTTTGTCTCTTGTATTGTAAAATATATATTATAAATATTCTAACTTTTTTTTTTGTCTTTCACAGATATAAATTTTAATGGAAATATGAAATTGAGTTTATATTACTTATAAGGTAAGTTTGATGTACAAAATTTACTTTCCCTATACTCTTTTCCTTAACCTCACTACTCTTCTCTGATGCTCCCACACCTCTGTTCCCTTATTGCGCTTGCCTCACTTATTCTGAATCCCCACGTTTACTCCCCTTTTCTACACTCCTCTCTTAACTCACCTTCTTTCAGATCTTCTCCTTTACTTTCTTTCCTCTCTCTTCTCTTACTTCAATGCTTTACTCTTTTCCCTTCCCTTACTCTCCTTACTCCACTTCACTTATGGCCGGAATGCCGCCACCCCCTCCCAACACATATCCCCAAGGATGGGAAGTCGGACAATAGTTGAACTTTTGGAAGACGGGAGGGAGTCACCCTCCTGGCCGTATTTATTAAAATATGAAACAAAATTTAAAACATTAAATAAAAGTTTCATCATTATGCATTATGTACAATTTGTCATTTATTACATTTCGATGCAGTCATGTACTTTTGGCTAACATCCTGAAAATGCATACACTCTAATTCAAATTGTACATCCTAGCATTAAGGGCCAACGGCAAGGTCTTAACCGGTGTCAGATCCCTACTACCAAACTCCCGCCCTCACTGTGTGAGCGGCGCATGCGCAGAGGGCTCTACCCTCATTGCCAACTGTAACTTCCCTTGTCGTGGTGGGGGCCCCCTTTCTACTCGACGCCATCTTAAGGGTCGTCCGAGTTCCCGTATGAGGTCTCTGTAGGAAGGACAGCGTGGACTCTCCCCCCCAACCCCACACTCTCTATCCGCCGTCGCGGATATCTGGCCCCCGGGAAATTAGTAAGGAGGGGCATATAACCGCCTCCCCCCCTGGGAGGGGCCCATGGCCATCTCCCCCTAGGCGCCCCATCGTTAGTGGGTGCCGCCTCCCCGTGGAAGGGGCCAATGGCCGTCTTCCCCCGGGCGCTCCCATCCATTGTGGGTGGCGCCCCACTCTAGGGACCTTGAAATTACTGCTCACCGATCATGACCTTACCGCCCGACAAATAAATACGACAGTTGTTTACCTACTAAAAAAGAAAAATTTCACATCATCTTACTGTTATCACTGATCTTTCCTGCAAGAAGAAATTTCTTCAATGCAAACCAAATCTTTATTCTCAAAGTTCCTTCATTCATTCTACCAAGGAAAAAAGGCCTATACTTTCATCACTCAGAAAACCTTTATTTTCCTCCAAACTTTTGCTATCAGGGGCTGGTGGGTGGGTCAAAATTGCTGCTTGTTCCGTCGAGGGCTCACGAGCAACGAGTGGGTGCAGCCTTCCGATCCGAGGAACAAGAGGACGATCTTCTGGATTCCCGCTCCTTTATCCTTCTGCGGGAGGGCGTGTACCCGTCCCCGATACGCCTACTGGGCATGGTCTTCCATCGAGGTGTCTAGGACAACCCCTCTCGGGCGGGGGAAGGCGCGCCCCAGCTACGCCGCTTTATTTATTTTTATTTATTTATATTTAATTTTATAGAGCGCACAGCTACCCGGAGGTTTCCCGGCGCTAAACCAATAAAGAGAGTGTACAGTAGCAGAATTAAAGATCAAAAAGCCATGTTTTGACATCCCTTCTGAATTTTAAGTAGTTGGATTCCATTCGAATGGATAAAGGAAGAGAATTCCACAGGGATGGGGCCAGAAAAGAAAAAGATCGACCTCCCATTCTGGCTCTTTTTGTCCTGGGAATTAAGAGTTTGTGTTGGCTAGATGAACGCAGAGTGCGTGAAGGAAGGTACGGATGAATAAGAGATTTCAAATACTGGGGGGCTTTGCCAGTGTTAATTTTGTGTACAAGACAAAGAGCCTTGAATTTACATCGATTGTCAATGTTTAGCCAGTGGAGACTACGACGGTGCAGGGAAGTGGAAGCTTTATAAGGTAATTTACAAAGGAGACGGACTGCCATGTTCTGGACCGTTTGTAATTTCCGAATTACCTCTTTGCCCGCACCCAGAAAGAGAACATTGCCATAGTCTAGGCGAGATGTTATTAACGCCTGGACTACGGTTTTCTGGGTTTCAAGAGGAAGCATCCAGGTAATTTTCCTCAACCATTTGAGGATGGTTGTACAAATGGAGGAGACTTTCACGGCATGTTGTCTCATGGACAACTGATCATCGAATATTATTCCCAGATTACGAGCAGTTTTCGAAGGGTTGGGAGGAGTGCCCATTTGAACAGGCCAATGGGAGGGTCCCCATAAGGCAGGATTGTTGCCAAATAGGAGAAGTTCCGTTTTCCCTCCATTCAGTTTTAATTTATTATTGTACATCCAAGAGGCTATATTGTTTAGTCCATGACAGAGGGATGATGTATTGGAGAGATGACTGGTGGAGAGAGAGAAAACAATCTGTGTATCATCTGCATATGAAAATATAGAGAGGCCTGCCTGCTCTGCAATGTCCGCTAAAGGTCGAACATATAAATTAAAAAGAAGGGGGCTTAGGATGGAGCCTTGTGGGACACCATATGCAGATGTATGAATCTTTGACATCGAGGTGGCCGAAAAGACTTGAAATATCCGATTGGACAAAAAACTAGTGAGCCATTCAAGAGCAGAATGAGTGATGCCAGATGTTTTTAGAGTATTAATCAAGATGGGATGGGAGACCGTATCAAATGCGGCACTTAAATCTAGTAAAATAAGTGCCACGGTCTCCCCTCTGTCAACCAGATGGCGAATGGTTTCAGAGACTCCTAGCAAAGTGGATTCTGTGGAAAAGCCAGACCGAAAACCAGATTGTGAGGGATGTAAGATGTTATGAGATTCAATATGGCTACTAAGTTGCTTGTTTATATGTTTTTCCAGAATCTTGGAATAGACTGGAAGCAGAGAAATTGGTCGGAAGTTGGCGGAAATACTTGGATCAGGATTGGCTTTTTTGAGCAATGGTACAACCATCGCATGTTTCCAGGAGTTGGGGACCTTAGCCTCCCTAAGAGATGTATTCAATAGATCGACTATAAGTTTTAAAGAGGGTGGGTCAAGGGTAAGGAAGATTTGAGGAGGGAAGGGATCAAGAGGGGAACCAGATTTAATGCTTTTCACTAAGTCAAGAAATATGGAGGGAGTCAGTGGGTCCCAGACCTTAATCTCCGCCCCTTTCAGCTGAGAGAAGTCTGCAGCCATAGAAATCGTAGGTTCTGAAACTGGCTGAACATTAGATGGACCAAAATCGGCATATATACTCTCGATTTTGGAGACAAAAAAGTCTGCTAAGGAATCACATTGTGATTTATCTAAACAAGGGGCCTTAGGTTGACTGGTGGCACCCGAGATTTCCTGCACTACCTTGAACAAGGCTTTGGGACGATTTTGCGCGTTCAGGATGGATGAATTAACATATTCAGTTCTGGTAGTTTTACAGAGGGAATGGTATTTAGTTAGAGCATCTTTATAGTGAAGTTTAGCTAGTGGGTCGTAGTCTGAGCGCCATTTCCGCTCAAGATGTTTGCAACTGGTTTTTTCTTTTTTTAGCTGATCACTAAACCAAGGGGCCGGAGGGTGGTGTATATTAAATGTCTGCTTACGAAGTGGGAGACAAATGTCTGCAGCAGATGTGAGCCAGCGATGAATGACGTCCACTTGATCAATACTATTGATCTCAGTGAGGGGCATAGAATCAGACAAAGCACAATTGAATTTGTTGGAATCCAATTTCTTCCAGTTGCGGGTCATTCTAGGTTTAGGGGCGATAGCTAGGTCCTTAAAGGAGAGCTCAAATGAAATGGAAAATTCTAGCACAAAGTGGTCAGACCACGGAACAGGTAAGGGGAGCTTACAAGATACTGCATTCAAATTAGATAGAATAGGGTCGAGCAGATTGCCCGCCTTGTGGGTAGGGTCTGAGTTGTGAAGGGTAATATTCATGGCCGCTAGGTCAGACAGTAAGTTAGTACTGATTGGGCATGTTGTATCGTTAAAATGAATGTTTAGGTCACCAACAATGAGGAAATTGGTTGACATCAGTAGTAAAGGAGCTAAACATTCTGATAGAGATGCGGCCCATGAAGAGGCATGGCCGGGGGGACGGTAAATCAGGACGCCTGTAAGGGTGACATTTGGGGATAGCAAAAGTTTAAACAACCCAGCCTCACAATTAGAGATCGCAATGTCCTCCCATTTACAGGAGAGGGTTCTTTTAAAGATGATGGCTATTCCCCCTCCCTCCTTGCCCTTTCTGTTACTGGCCACAAGGGTGTAATTATCTGGGAGAGCAATCGCAATATCAGGGCCAGAGTGGTCCGTTAGCCAAGTCTCCGTGAGGAACAGGGCATCCGGTTGGGCGGAACAGAGAAGGTCAAAAACATCTCTACTATGCTTAGGGAGGGACCTGCAGTTTAAACTAATAAAGTTAAAGATTTGTGAGGGTGGTTTTGGAGTAGATTTACATAAGAAATTGGACGCCGAAATGTCTAGTGTTGATGCAAGTGCAGTAAGAGATAATGAACACTCTGGGCAGATCAGGGGCGTGTGCTGAGGGGAGAAGGAAGTATCATTAGTGCAATGAGGAGTCCTAAGGGACAAGAGAGTTTGTTTTGAGTACGTTCGCTTGGAGTCAGCGTTTATTAAAGCATAGGAACTGGCCCTGGGCCGTGAACAGACGCGGACGGGCGCAGACGGGCAGGACTCTGGCACGACTCCGGCGCGCCACCGTCGCGCCCGCTGCGCACGTCCGCTGCGCGTCGTCCAACACATCGGTTAAGTAGGAATGCGGCGGTCGGATGACTAGACCGCACACCCCTGCTTCCGCCGGAAGTGATTAGGGATAGGAAGACCTCCCTCCACACCACGAGCTGGGCTCGGGGAGGAACGGGGAGTGTTAAAGCACAGAAAGGTGACTGTCAGTAATCGACACACACGTTTTTAAAAGTAAGCACTTTTTTGAAAAAATACACGAGTGCAGGCAGCCGATAATGTGCCCCTTTGCTCTCTCACAGCATTGTCACACACCCCGGAACCATAATGCACCAAAAGACAGATAACAGATAAAATAAAATAGCATGGTCAGAGCACCTAAATCGTGCCTCCCACAAAGTATTTCTACAGCGCGGTGCTAGCACATAGATCGTGCCCCTCGCAATCAGGTCATAGAAATAAAGCGCAGTGGTGCAACAGTACACGTACCCTTGTTGGTTGGACTGGAGCCTGATATTTGCCTGCGTTAAGTAGGAATGCGGCGGTCGGATGACTAGACCGCACACCCCTGCTTCCGCCGGAAGTGATTAGGGATAGGAAGACCTCCCTCCACACCACGAGCTTGGCTCGGGGAGGAACGGGGAGTGTTAAAGCACAGAAAGGTGACTGTCAGTAATCGACACACACGTTTTTAAAAGTAAGCACTTTTTTTAAAAAATACACGAGTGCAGGCAGCCGATAATGTGCCCCTTTGCTCTCTCACAGCATTGTCACACACCCCGGAACCATAATGCACCAAAAGACAGATAACAGATAAAATAAAATAGCGTGGTCAGAGCACCTAAATCGTGCCTCCCACAAAGTATTTCTACAGCGCGGTGCTAGCACATAGATCGTGCCCCTCGCAATCAGGTCATAGAAATAAAGCGCAGTGGTGCAACAGTACACGTACCCTTGTTGGTTGGCTTTGGGCATACCAGCCGGGCTACGCCCACCCCGCCCAAAATGGTTTCCCGGGAGGTTCGGGCACCCATCCATACGTTCGGGGGGACCGAGCGGTCGCCCCTTTCCATATGGCCGGGATGCCGCCACCCCCTCCCAACACATATCCCCAAGGATGGGAAGTCGGACAATAGTTGAACTTTTGGAAGACGGGAGGGAGTCACCCTCCCGGCCGTATTTATTAAAATATGAAACAAAATTTAAAACATTAAATAAAAGTTTCATCATTATGCATTATGTACAATTTGTCATTTATTACATTTCGATGCAGTCATGTACTTTTGGCTAACATCCTGAAAATGCATACACTCTAATTCAAATTGTACATCCTAGCATTAAGGGACTACGGCAAGGTCTTAACCGGTGTCAGATCCCTACTACCAAACTCCCGCCCTCACTGTGTGAGCGGCGCATGCGCAGAGGGCTCTACCCTCATTGCCAACTGTAACTTCCCTTGTCGTGGTGGGGGCCCCCTTTCTACTCGACGCCATCTTAAGGGTCGTCCGAGTTCCCGTATGAGGTCTCTGTAGGAAGGACAGCGTGGACTCTCCCCCCCAACCCCACACTCTCTATCCGCCGTCGCGGATATCCGGCCCCCGGGAAATTAGTAAGGAGGGGCATATAACCGCCTCCCCCCCTGGGAGGGGCCCATGGCCATCTCCCCCTAGGCGCCCCATCGTTAGTGGGTGCCGCCTCCCCGTGGAAGGGGCCAATGGCCGTCTTCCCCCGGGCGCTCCCATCCATTGTGGGTGGCGCCCCACTCTAGGGACCTTGAAATTACTGCTCACCGATCATGACCTTACCGCCACAGACCGGATAGTTGACCGACGATCTGGTCCCCCTCAACTCCTCCTATAGGTCATGCTTCCTCAAACCTCTTAGCCATGCAACAAAGTCTCCTATGAGTAAATCATTCCCCTCCCTGGACAGGTGAACCCCATCGTTCAGATACATATGGTCACCCCGGATACACCCATGAGGAATGACATGCAACTGTGCAGAACGGAACAATCTACCAATCTTATTATTGACCCGTTTAACAGAATGGTTCAGAGCTGACACCGAAAGGCCCCCCTGCCACCTCCTTTTAGGAATCATGTGGGACCAGGCAATCATGCACCCCGGGACTCTTTTAGCCAACCAGCTAACAGCCGACAAGACTCGTTCAAGTAACACTCGTCTACCCAGTGTCACCAAGTCGTTGCCTCCCAGGTGTACTATGACTACAGATGGCGCTGACCTGTGCCGCCCTAAAAGTCCCTCGAAAAATGACTCAAATTTGTCAAAAACGAGCCCACCTTTCCCATGGAAGGCCACTCTGAACCCGTATTCCCCAGGTGCGTGAATCGCGTCACCTTCCTTGAATACGTCACCGGCGCGCCTCACGTATGAGTGGCCCACGACCCATACCATCCTCTCTCCAGTCGGTGACCTCTGACCGCTGGTCTCTTGATGCAGGGTCGACCTCCAATTCCGTCCTGCGTGGCAGGCTCGCGAAACTGCAAAGTAAACAAAAGACAAAAAACGTGAGTGTATGTCAATTGATCACTTACAACATGTGCAAGCGCACATACCTCTTGAAGCAATTCGAGGACCAACTGCCCAATTGTTTCACTTCCTCAGCACTCTGACCCCTGGCTGTAGCCTCAGTAGCAGCCCCTATCCTAAAGGAGTGGGTCCCAAAATCGCACAGGTCCATGCCCGCGTCAGCGATTGCCAGTGCTAGCACCCTCTGAAACTGAAATCTCGTCAGTGGGGTGCCATCCTTGTGTCGGAGCAAACTCCCCCCCCATGCGGCCGCTCTCAGCACCAAATAGTCTTCCACACCCCTCAACGGGCAAACGGGGGACCCACGTCTGCGCTGCACGACAACACTATCTCCCATAGCCCCCTGGTCAGTCTTGGACCTGGCTATCGTGATTACCATTGAATCACCCCTTATTTGGATGTGATCCCTGCACAAGCCTCCCTCCACATCTCTCTTGTTCCTTGTGACAAGTTCGCTCACCCTCATGGCCCCATGGAATGCCAATGTGAACGCTGCCCGGAACAGAACTGCTTCGTAGTGGGAGGAACACGTCTCATCCAGCTTTGCTAAAAGCAGAGACAGTCTGTCTAAGCCAATCGGGTGCCTCGTATCTTTCTTGCAACCCTCAAGGCGCTGCCAGCCGCGAAGGGCTTTCTTTACCAAAAAAGAACCTGTAGGGTCTCTTATGCCGTGTACCTGGGCCATGAAGGAAATGGCCGCCCTATGCCTACCGGCCGTTGCCACTGATCGGCCCTCCCTGTGTAGTGCAACCATGTACCCCAGGAAGGATTCCTCCTGACCCCAATTCTGACTCCCCGTGGTACCTAAATATGTGCAATAGGAACGAAACGCTCCTTCGTATGCTTTCCTTGTCCTGGGGGCTAGACTCGCTGCCACGAGGTCTTGTAATCCGAGGCACCGATTAGCCACATTGCTTCTGGGAATGGTGCTGCCTCTAGGTCTGCTGTGGGCAGATAACCCCTGAATGCCTGTATATGTGAACGAGAGAGTGCATCAGCCGCATGATTCAGTACACCTGGCACATGTTTCGCCCTGAACAGTACATTCAATCTCATGCAAAGCAGTACAATCTCTTTCAACAATCTCAAGATCATTTTGCAGCGTGCTGCCTGTTGGTTAATGCAATCGACAACAGTCATATTGTCGGACCAAAACACCACTGAGCGGCCCCTGAAGTCGTCAGCCCATGTCATCAGAGCAACCCAGATGGGGAATAACTCGAGGAACCCAATGTTACCTGTGAGACCGTTGGAGTGCCACCATGTTGGCCATGTTTGTGCCGACCATCGATCACCTAAGATGGCGCCAAAACCCACGCTCCCTGCCGAGTCGGTCCATAGACCTAATTCCTCCGAAGACTCTGGCGGGGAGTTCCAGACGACTCGACCGTTGAAGTCCGCCAGAAATGCCAACCAAATACGCATATCCTGGCGAACCTCTCCAGACAGTCTCGTACGGTGGTGAGCCTCTTTGAGACCACCCATAGCTTGCGCAATAGAGCGCGAAAACGGGCGGGCCATAGGAATCACCCTCAAGGCAAAATTAAGCTGACCCACTGTTTGTTGTAACTGGTGCAGGGTCACTTTCTCCCCACCCAGGCATTGCATCAAGGAAGCCTGGAACTTGATCACTTTGTCTACTGGTAGTCGGAAACACCCCTCCACAGAATCGAGCTCAATTCCCAGAAACTCCAGTGAAGTAGATGGTCCGACCGTCTTACCTGGTGCCAATGGGACACCAAATTCATTCATGAGGATGCAGAAATCATACAGTGCCTGTGCGCAGTCCGTATCACCGGCTGCCCCCAAAAACAGAAAGTCATCCAGATAATGCATAACATGTCTATGCCCTGTAGCCTCGGTAAATGCCCATTCCAAAAACAGCTAAACATCTCAAAATATGCACATGAAATGGATCAACCCATGGGCATGCATTTATCCATGTAATAACTTCCCTGAAATGCAAAACCTAGCAGGCGCTGATCCTGCGGGTGCACAGGAAGCAACCGGAATGCTGATTCGATATCACATTTCGCCATCAGCGCCCCAGGGCCTAGGTGGTTCAACATGGCCACGGCATCGTCGAACGATGCGTATCGTACCGAACAAACTTCTGGGTCAATGGCATCATTCACCGAGGAACCCCTAGGAGCAGAAAGGTTATGTATGAGTCTAAACTCCCCCGGCTCTTTCTTCGGGACAACCCCTAACGGGGAACAGATGAACTTGGCCACCGGCGGGCAGGAAAAAGGGCCAGCCACTCGTCCTAAACTGATCTCTTTTGCTATTCTCTTTTCTGCCACGCCTGGGTTGTGCCGTACCGATAACTGGTTTCTACAAAAGGAGTTCCCCCGAACTTCCCCCGCCGGGATGTGGAAGCCATGTAAGAATCCCTTCCTCAACACCCCAGCGGATACATGATCAGGGTATTTGTTTAACCACGGAATCATAACCATGAGATCAACGGGTGTAGGCAATCGGTTACAAAGGTCTACCTCACTCCTGCTTAGGTCCACCTTTTCCTCCCGTCCCGCCATTTTTTGATCTACATGCACTTTCTGGGTGTGAGGAATTCCCACAGCCGGCACACACATGCTTAAACTTGCATGTCCCCTGCGGCCTGTTACAATTGCCTCGATTGAAGCCCCAACAGACCCCTCCTTTTCCGCCATTCCCGCCAACTCTAGGCTGATAGCCCCCACCTGTGCCTGCTCGAAAGGGCACCCCAGGCTTTTGGCGGACCACTCCGGACCCGCTCCCGCCTGGCGAGGACGTACCTGTCGCCCCTGGCAGGAGTTGCTTGTGCCATGACACCGAGTCCAAACAATCCCAAGACAAAGAAGCATCATATTCTTTTGCTTTACGGAACTTCATGTCATAGCCTTTCCATTCTTCCCCCTCATACATTGAATAAAAATCCATAATGCGATTCTGATAGCAAACCAACTCAGTCATAACCTCAGGTTTACGTTCACCCATAACTGCGGTAAATATAGAGAAGGCCTTAACCCAATTTGTCACAGTCTCTTCCACCCTGAACTCGGCCATCTTGGCGCGCCAGACAGTAGGGTGCCACAAATCTTTCTGCGTTTTAGCATACTCCATCTCACGATGGTCCGTTAACAATGAAAACATGTTGACATACTTGTCTCCCCATATTAACTCTTTCGTGGCCAAGGGAATGTGCTGTGCAACCTTTTCCCGCCTTGAGGGTATCGAGCCCTCCCCCACCATCGGCAATGTGAGCTTACCCGGATCGGCTGTTGTTGCCGCCGTCTTTTCTTGACCAGCTGCTGGTACTCCCGGCGCCACCTGTGGGGGAACAAGAGGAACACTCGCCTTCGCGACATCTCTCGATTGCTGCAACTGCTTCATTAACACTCTGGCTTCTTCTGCCAGATCTCCCGGGGTCGCTGTGCCCCCCACCTTTGTTTTGAGCCATGCCGTCAACTGTGCGGCCAATTCTGGGGGTATTTCATCGTCCTCGACAGAGGTGATCACCACCGGGATAGGCTGGCCTACATCTAGGTTCTGAACCGGGTTATCGACCGGTACGAGGGGGGCGATGAGAGGTACCTCTGGAAATGGGACCCCCTCCAAAACCGCCCTTTCCTTGACCCGCTTCCCTCTTCCCCCGGGGACTATCCCCGGCAAAGCCGGGCCTATAACATTTTTAGGCTGACCTGGGTCGTTCAATGCGGCCAATTGTTTCTTTACCTCCGCTAAACCTCTCCCGAGCGATTGGACTTGTCCGAGCTTTCGGTCCATACAAGCCATCCGATTCGACAACAGGCGTAACATCCTCTCTGTCTCGGAACCCTTTCCTGCTTTCTTGCTAGGCATGGTTTCGAGTCTTCCGCCCTTGGTCGATCCACGAGGTCCTGAAATCTGTGGGCCCTCGAAACTGAAAGAGAAAAAACAAGATTACCACATTCAAAATTGCTGCTTGTTCCGTCGAGGGCTCACGAGCAACGAGTGGGTGCAGCCTTCCGATCCGAGGAACAAGAGGACGATCTTCTGGATTCCCGCTCCTTTATCCTTCTGCGGGAGGGCGTGTACCCGTCCCCGATACACCTACTGGGCGTGGTCTTCCATCGAGGTGTCTAGGACAACCCCTCTCGGGCGGGGAAGGCGCGCCCCGGCTACGCCGCTTTGGGCATACCAGCCGGGCTACGCCCACCCCGCCCAAAATGGTTTCCCGGGAGGTTCGGGCACCCATCCATACGTTCGGGGGGACCGAGCGGTCGCCCCTGTCCAAACTCCTTCTCTTTCTTCCTCTGTCCTCTTAGTTCTACACTCCCCTTCCCTCAATCTCTTTCTGTTAGCCTCATTCTCTCTGTCCCCTTAGTCTCTCACTTCTCTTCTGTCACGCTCACACCCTATAACTCAGCCATACTCCCAAACTCACCTTCTTTCAATACCCCTACTTCACTTCCCTTCCCCTCTCGTCCCTTTTTTTCCTCCCTCACTCATTTTCCTTTTTCTTTCTCACTGCACTCCACTTCACTCACTCCTTTTGTATTTGTTTAGAATACAGCTCTTTTTGGAGAATTGGAGGTAGTTCTAAAAAGAACAAGAAATGTCAAACTGCTCAACAGGAGCAAAAAAAAAGAGTCACAATTAGGGCTGGGGACGGCAGCGGTGGTTTTCTCTTGTTCGGACAATGTTCATAATACTTTGTTCACCGTAACAAAGTAGTTCATCACAGTCTTTACATTTGATAGTGATGCCATCAAAAACAGGCTGAATATTAGGAATCAGCTGTTCAGGTCGCCCCCTCACCGATGATGCAGTTGGTCCTCCAGTCGAAGTTGAAGCACCATCCCTTGGAGCATCTCGTGCCAGAGCCCTGACATTCTCCCGGGCATAGTTCTGGGGGTGACTCCTCTGAACGTGCTGAATCATGGTCGAATTTCCAAAACTGTATTTCCTTGTAGGGTCACCCCGTGAAATGACAGTATGGCAGATTCTGCACTCCACCTTTGGAGCATTCACCTTTTTTGTACCTGCTGGTATGGTAAAAAACTTCCAAATGAAGTGCTCTTTTACCCTGGGTTGAGGAGCCTCTTCCTGTATGAACTCATCCGAGTTTTCACTGCTACTGGTGGGTCTAGCAGCCATTATAATCCCAAAAAGGTTGAGCAGAAAAAAACAGGTCTTGCAGTCACAAAAATGAAAGAAGAAGTGAAGCAAATGGGTGGGGTCTCATTCTTTGAAAAACAAACTGTTAGCAACCAATGAAAAGTGTTATTTTAAGGTCACATGACTTGACGCGCTTACGCTGCGCGCACCGGAACGCTTCCGGGGGCGCTTACGCAGCATGAACGTGGGCGCTTCGTGGGCGCTTATGCGGCATGCCTAAATGACGTTTTGCTAGCTTTACGGAAATGCAAAATCATTTCCATTCTGAAAATCAAAAATACTACTTTTATAAGTATGGTACTGAATGTCTTGCATTATTATTTAGTTTTCATACATATTTTTTTTTACGAATACAGAAATGGCGCTCTCGGGTGAGCTTACCGGTGCGCGCACCCTGAGCGCTCGAAGACAAAATGATACGGGTAAGCTTACCGGTGCGCGCACCCTGAGCGCCCCAGGAAAAAATGATAAAAAAAAAGAAAACTACATTGAATTTTTTTTTTTTTAAATAAATTAATAATGATTAATAGTTATACAAAACAGCTAATAAAAAAAACACTAAAAATCGTAGGTTACAAACTCGATATACAAAGGAATTAGCTTTTAAAAAACCTTTGAAATTCACTGAAAAAACCAGAGGTTTCACAATCGTTATAGTTAGGAATTAGCATTTAAAAAACATTGAAATTCACTGAAAAAAACCATAGGTTTCACATTTGTTATAGTTAGGAATTAGCATTTAAAAAACCTTTGAAATTCACTGAAAAAAACATAGGTTTCACACCAGTTATAGTTAGCTGAACATTTTACTCATACAAAACCATTGAAATTCCCACGTTATAGTTAGTTGGACTCACTATAACTCGCGCGCCCGCAATCCACTGCTGATAATTTCACATATTACATCATTCATGACATGGTCAGTGACATCACTGATGACATCTCAAATGACATCACTGATGACATCTCAAATGATATCACTGATGAAATCACTGATGACATCATTCATGTGATAATACGATGCACCTCCTCACACTCTAATCTAACCTTTGATACATCCAGTGTTAAATACAGACTACCATTCCAGAAACCATTGACACACCAATACCAGTAACTACATACACACTCACTGATTCCTAAGTCTACACACACATCCACTCATTCACCCATACAATCACTCATACATACAGTCACTCATCAATACAACACTATTATATGCACTCATACACCTATATAGACACTCACACACTGTCACTCATTCATGGAGTTACTCACACACCTAGTCAGTCATGCAAAGAATCAATCATACTCCCATTTCCTCATCTATACAGTTATACACACAAAACCTTACTTATTCAAACATAGACTAACACATACTTATTCTCTTTTACAATCACTGATAGAAGTACACATTGATCCATACAGTCACTTAGGCAATCACAGGCTCTCATGTATAGTCATTTATATATGCCAACTCTCACATGCACTGTGTTTTACATATGTACTTACTTGGACATGTACCACTGAGATATCCATTCACTCACCAACACACCCATGCACACAGTCAACCGCCCATACAGCTCTTTCCACATGCACTCTTGAACCCATATACCAAGTGAATCAACTGCTCACACATCTATGCACAGAGTCACACACCTCCCTGCCACCCACACACACACTCACCCTCACATACAAATACTTGGGCAACCAATCAATAACCCATATAGCCACTCATATAGCTACTGATCAACACATGCAGCAGCTTACACAACAACAGACATACTGATGCACACATCCAAACAGATTAGTCACTAACCAATGCATTCAGTAACACACATTTAATCACTCACTCATACAGTCAGTCATGCACCTACTAAATCCTTCATCCTGTCACTCATACATCCTCTCATTCTTCAATATATAAAACATATTTTTACTTTTCAGAAACACACATTCACTGGATGATGTCATCAGTGATGTCATCAGTGATGTCATTTGAGATGTCATCAGTGATGTCATCAGTGATGTCATTTGAGATGTCATCAGTGATGTCATCAGTGATGTCATTTGAGATGCCAACAGTGATGTCATCAGTGATGTCACTGACCATGTCATGAATGATGTAATATGTGACATCATCAGCAGTGGATTGCGGGCGCACGAGTTATAGTGAGTCCAACTAACTATAACGTGGGAATTTCAATGGTTTTGTATGAGTAAAATGTTCAGCTAACTATAACTGGTGTGAAACCTATGTTTTTTTCAGTGAATATATATATATATATATATATTCACTGAAAAAACCATAGGTTTCACACCAGTTATAGTTAGGAATTAGCATTTAAAAAATCTATTAAATTCACTGAAAAAACCATAGGTTTTACACCGGTTATAGTTAGCTGGAAGTTTTACTCGCATAAAACCATTGAAATTCCCACGTTATAGTTAGTTTGACTCACTATAACTTGCGCGTGCAATGCACTGCTGATGACGTCACATATTACATCACTCATGACATGGTCAGTGACATCACTCATGACATCACTGATAACACCATCCTTGTGACCGAGTGACAGACCTCCTTTCACTGTAATGTAACGTTTGAAACACATATTCAAAAATAGAAACTAACATTTTCAAAAAAATGGAGATCCCCATACCAGTTACAACAACCAATTCAGTAATTGTGAAACCTATGGTTTTTTCAGTGAATTTCAATGTTTTTTTAATAGCAAATCTTTATAGGTATAAAAAATAATACATTTTAAAACGAATTTTATATTGTATAATGATGTCAAATTTTTTTTTATTTTTAACTTGGGGCGCGCCCTGGGGCGCGTACCGGGTAGCATCCCATTAGCGCTATTCTCGTGAACGAAAACAACATCGTGACGTATCGTGTAGACGCGTGATGCGTCATATGACGCACAGCGTAAGCGCACCCGGAAGCACGCATGCGCATACGATCGCGTAGCGTAAGCGCGTCGGGTCATGTGACCTGAAAATAACACTTTCTATTGGTGCAGAACAGTTTTGGTTTCCAAATGAGTAAAGCCTGGGTCTTGTGATCTGAAAATAACACTTCTGATTGGTTCAGGACAGTTTTTTTTCCCAAATGAGTAAAGCCTGGGTCTTGTTACCTGAAAATAACACTTCTGATTGGTTCAGGACAGTTTTTTTCCCAAATGATGAAAAACCCCACCTTTCTTCCTTATTCTGACTTTGTCCTTTGACTGAGGAAGACCTGTTTCATCTATAGAGACAATTCTTTTGTACTTTGAAATGGCTACTGTAGCAGCAACAGCTGGAGCATCTGAACCACCACCACCACCAACACCAAGAGGACCACCACAACAATACATTGGTGGTGAAGAAGAGGAGGAGGAGGAAGAGGAAGAGGAGGAGAGGAGAAGATGGCTGCCTGAACACAATACCCCATACAAGCCAAAAGAACACATTGTATGGGAGTTTTTTTCACTCCCAGAGGGCAAGAAAAAAGTGAATGCGGCCAAGGTAACTTGCCTAATCTGTGTCGAACAACTCTCAAGGGGCAATCCAGACAAAAAATATTCATTTGGTAATAATACAATGATTCGACATATGACCCGGAAGCATCCTAACAACTATTCTCGTGCAGAGATCAGGGAACTGGCCAGTCACCTCCCCCAGTGTTCAAGGACCAGCTCCAAAAGAAAGCAACCCACTCAATCGGGACCAGAAACCACGGAGACGATGCCTTGTATTCAGCCACGATTTGCTGATTTTAGAATCACATGCATTGAATGTGGCAAGCTCATCGCCTATGGTGAAAAGAGCGTAAAGCTCGTCGTCCTTGCTGGTGACAATCACAATTGCCCCCAAAAAAAGTAATTTTTTCCATTTTTTGTTTTTTGCTCCTGTTGAGCCATTTACAATTCCCTGTTTTTTGTTTCTCCCCATAAAAAATATAAAACTGTTTTGAAAAGCCAAAAAAAGTACAAAATGTTCACAAAAACATTAAAAAAAATATAAAACAACAAAAAGAAGAAATAAAACAGTTCTTTTTAGAACTACCTTTCATTTATAAAAATAAACCTATATTTTTAGTAAATCTCTGTCAATTTTTTTTTCTTAGGGTACGCGTACCGGGGCGCGCCCCCAAAAAAATTTAATGAAGGAGTTAGCATGAGGGAAGAACACAAAGAGAGTAATCTTAAGAGAAAGAGAGCTACAGGATGAACACAGAGGGATTGTTTATTACATAGTAAAAAACAGAGAAGGTGTAATAGGGTGAAAGTGAGAAAAGTAAAATGACTAAAGGAGCGAAAGAAGGGAAAAGAGAGAGGAAGAAGACTAAAGTAGAGATAGTGGGAGAATGTGAGTGGGTGTTGAAAAAAAAAGAAAGGACAGTAAAAAATTGAGAATGAAGGGTAGTGACGTAACCAGGATAAATGAAGAACGGTGAGTGAGGGTAAGAAAAGACCAGTTAGTGTAAGTAAAGAGGGGTGAAAGAGGGTGAAAAATTGAATTAGGATAAGACATGGGAGTGACAAAGAGAAAGGACAAAGAGAGTAAAGAAAACAGTACCTGAATGGATTTGAGTGAAACAGCAAAGAAAGATAAGTAATGCAGGGTGTGTGACTTATAGGGAGTCAGTGGCTGTAGGTCGGGGTGTGGGTGTGTAAGGTGTGTCTGTGGGTGTGGCTGTGTGGGGTGTTTTGGTGT
Organism: Lissotriton helveticus; assembly: GCF_964261635.1. Classification (NCBI taxonomy): domain Eukaryota; kingdom Metazoa; phylum Chordata; class Amphibia; order Caudata; family Salamandridae; genus Lissotriton; species Lissotriton helveticus. Next base: position 90,397,070 of record NC_136063.1, read on the forward strand.
GGGTGGAGGTGAGGGTGTGTGAAGTATGTGTGAGGAGTGTATGGGTGTGGGGTGTATATGTGTGCGATGTATATGTGTGTATGGAATGTGTGTGTGTGTATGTGAAGAGTGTCTGTGGGGGGATTTTTTGTGTGTATGAGGTGTATGTGTGGTGTATGTGTGGGGTGTATGTTAGAGGTGTGTGTATGTGTTGAGAGGGGGATGAGGTGTGTGTGTAGGAGTAAGATAAATAATTAAGAAAAACAAAACGAGTGAAGAAGCAAAGGAAGGGAACACAGGGTAAGTGAAGTAAAGAATAGGGATTGAAAGAAGTTAAATATGAGAGGGAAAATAGGGAAATTGGAGTAAACATGGAGAATAAGAATAAGTGTGGTAAGCAGAATAAAGACACAGGAGTGAGGTTGGTTGAGAAAATGTTAGTAAGCTTAAAGCAAAGGGTAATGACAAAGTACATTTTTTAGTCATACTTACCATATAATAAATGTAACTTTAATTTTTTTTTTACTGCACTTTGTATCTGTGAAAGAGAGAAGAAAAAATAAGTTATAATTAGTAAAATGTGTATTTTAAATTAAAAGATACAAATGAAGAGGTTAAAAATCATAACAGGGTATCTTGAAATAAAGTAAGAGTGAAGGACACAGAAAGGGACATAAAGTAAGGTAGAAGGATAAAAAGACAAAAAAGAAATAGAATGAGACCAAATTACTAAGAGTAAGGCATATAGATTCACTGACAGAGAGGAAGAGAAGAACAGAGAAATGAACTGAAGGTAAGAAAGATACTAAAACAATGTGAGTTAGCAAAACTAAATCAGGAAATAGTAGTAAGTAAAAAGATAATGACTGAGACGGAAAACATAAACACAAGTGAACATAACACAAGGAGAGTAGGGCACTGAGGACATAGAAGTAGTGAACGAAAAATAGAGAGAAAAGGTCAAAACTAAGGAGCAAACAAAGATAAGCGAGGGAGAGTGGCTGATTTATAGTGATAGAGTGCGATAATACTGCTGAGTGAGTAAACAGGAATTACTAAAAGAGCAAAGGAGGAAAATACAGAAAAGGGAAGTAAAGCAGAGAGACTGAAAGCTGATAAGTTATGCAAGGGAGAGAGGGGATGCAGACAGTTGAAATAAGAATGAGGGCTTGTCAAATAAGTGGAGTAAAGGAACGGGGATTACAGAGAGTGAGAGAAAAACATTATAAGTGAGTAAAAAGACCTGAAAGAGGATGGAAAAAGGAAAGTGAGTGTCAGAGAATGGGAATGCAATTTAAGTTACACAATCCAAAGTATAGAATAACTTGTACAACATGTTACATAGTTTATTTTTGCTGTTCTCAGAATATATTGAATTTCACTTAAAACAGTGAGTTCAAATTACTCATCATATGACACCGGGAAAAAAAAACACAATCTAAAAGATTGTGTTTTAAAAAAAAACTTAGATACTGACAAATGACAAATGTACACTAATCTTGGATTGACTTACTTTTCCTTGAGGCCAAATAGTATATCATGGAGGTCCTTTTCTCGTTGCAAAGTACTTTGCTGTTCAGTAAAAAATCCATTTCATCGACTTTCTAGAAGAAAAGCTCCAAGAACATCTGAAATATTTTCATTATTTTCATATACTCCTTTTTTACAGTCATGACTCTTTACTCATTCCTGTACCTTTCCTTTTGGCCAAATAACCTTTATTAACTGCTCCCGTCTTCAAAGGCCAATTACCTTTACCTAAATTTTGGTTGTAAAAACACTAGGTATGAATTTTTTAAGCTAAAAGGAAAACATTGTTTGAAAGTCAAATGAGTGTCGTTACATTGGGTCCAACCTTTACAACTTTTTAAATAGCATGTGTAATGCCCTGATGTTGTAGAAGGACCATCATGAAAAATAATAGCTGCAGTTGCAAAGGTTCCTCCTGATATCGATAACTGTGAAGCCACGAAATCTTTAATAGAAGTTGTCAATTTAGTTCCATCAGGTCTACATCGTTGGAACATTAAAATGACATACTGACCATCATTTTGTAGAAATAATGTGGACAGCATTGTAGACTTACATTGGGGACACACCATATTGTGATCCGCTGCTTTAACTAGATTATTAAAAGGCACTGATTTGCAGTCTGGTAAAGTCAAATATATAAATCTTTCAGTGTCTATTCTAGTAGTACTTGATAAAGTACAGTTGTCGCAGTCATGCTGCCATTGATAAGAAAGGCTAAAAAGATTTTTAATATCTACACCTTCATCTTCCAATACATCAAACATATACATTAAAAATTCCTGACAATCCTGCTGAATATTCTGTGAAAATTGATTTTGACCAGTAGATATGTCTAGAAGATTTCTAATTTCTGAAACACTTTCTATTTTTGCTCTATCACTGGTACATTTCTCAAACACGGAATTCAACAAACAACAGAATCTTTGATCCCGATTTTCAACAATCTGTTCTTGTATATTTTGAAGAAAAAAAACAACATTAACCACTACATTAGCATAGCAGTTGACACCAGAACTGTTTTCAAACTGAAACCCAACAACATCTTCAACAGAATCTTTTTTCCTTCTGCTTACAATTACAGTTTCGTCTACTTTTTGTCTTTTTGCTACTACCTCACTGCAATTACTCTCATTTCTTCTTTTTCGGCCTACCACACGTTTTTCAATCAGAGGATATTGAGGCAAATGTGGAGCATACTCTCTTCTTAACCTATTGTATTCTTTAACACAATGTAGATCTGCACACATCTTTGTTTCATCACACTCAATCAAGTACAATCCTGATAAAGTTCTGACTCGTGATAATGCCACATATGCCATACCCTCTTTAAACACAGAACTTCCAATGTTCACCAAAGCGCTATCTTCACTTAAACCTTGAGACTTATGAATTGTCACCGCATATGCCAAACAAATAGGAAACTGTTTTCGCCTAACATATAAGTCTTTTACGAGCAAAAATCTAGCTGAACAATGACAAATTTATTCTATTTCATCAATGCCATCAAATTTAATTTTTTAAATTTCAATTCCATCTCTATTTTTGTAATTCACAAAACCAACAACATGACCCATTGCTCCATTTACCAGACCTCTTTCAACATTTAAATTCCTTCTCAAAATGATACGACAATTTAAACACACATTCAGAGTCTTTTCAAAACCAGCAGTTTTAGATATAGTCTTCTCTAATGAATCCAATTTTGATTTCAAATTTTCAGACAAAATAATTGTTGCTCCCATATGCTCTATTTTATCTGTAGCTTCCAGTTTCACTATCTCTTCATTTTCTAACTTTAACATTTTGTTGTTGAACATGGAACATTCTTTCAGAGTTGGCATCAAACATATGCCAGATTTCTTCTCGTTAATTTTCTTAAAAAGATTTTATGGAAGAATGTTTTCATTTGGGTACAAATTTGAAATTAATCGTCCATGTAAAGCTTCTTTCCCTTGCTGACTTACTTTTCTGATTCTTTCATCCTTTGCCTGCCGCATATTTTGAAGCATTTCTGCATATTTGAAGTTTAACCATATATTAACGTTTCCAATGCTTCCTAAGCACTTCCTGGTATCTTCATGCGTGAGCATTCTGAACACAGGTTGTCCTTTCACTGGAGTCAACTGCAGTAGATCTCCAAATACAATAATGTGTTTTCCTCCAAATAAGACATCATAGTCTGTTCTAAGAATTTCTTGCATTCTCAAATGCACAAAAGCAAGCATTATATTTGACACCATGCTTACTTCATCAATGATAAGAAGTTTCATTTTCTTCAGGACTCTCAAAACTTCGGAACACGCATCTCCACTGGCAGCATCAGTAATAGATGTAAAGTAATCCCTTTAATGTTATGTGCAGCCAGCCCAGTTGGAGCGGTAACAACACAAGACAGCGGTGATTCAGTCCTTTTCTGCAGATAAGTTGCAATTGCTTTAATCAGGAAACTTTTTCCAGTTCCCGCTTCTCCACTCACGTACAGTTGGACAGGCTTAAATGATGTACATGAACACTCTTTTTTCTCATGACTGAATCCATGTTCAATCTGTTCTGTGACTTCGTCATATATCTGTTTCTGTTCAAGGTTTAGTTGTTGCACCAAATCTTCTAAGTTATCTACATCATCTTGAGCTTGTTCCATAGCTCTTTCCACCACATCCATGGCAGTGGCAGCTTCATTTTGAATAATTGGTCCTCCAAGTGGATCCTGACTCAATGAAGCAGAACTCTGACTGTCTTGAGAACTGTCTCTAGCAATCTCTGCAGTAATTGTGGCTTCTTGCTCTATTTCTTCGTTCAACATTTGCAGATAATTTGGAAAAACAGGGCATTCTATGGTATCCTTGACTGCATTAAAAGAATCTTCGTAACACAGAAAATCTCCAAGTAGTTCCTCTTCTGTACGCCATGGCTTAAAGAGTTGCAAAAGAGCTAAATAGTAAAATTCCCTTTTCTCTGGATTTTAGCAACTCAATTTTCGATGATTAATCAAATGGCCTTTTTTCTGTCTCACTAGACATCCTTCACACCCAATGATAGCATATATTCCATTGTTAATATCTTCTCTGATGGTTCTCTTATAAATATAGTTTTGCAGAACTTCATACAAACAACTGTTCTCAAGATGATTACTTCTATTTGGATAGTATGTATCCAACATGTTTGTCTTCAAAATAGCTGTACTTTCTGGTTCTTTCTCCGCCAAATACTCTATTTCTTGTACAGATTTCAAAACTTGGTTTCGTGTTGCAGCAAGACCTAGACTCACCCAAATGATGGTTCTAGATTTGGCATAGAGACTTGCTGACTACAATCGATCAGAACATTCATATGCTCCGATTTCTCGATGCGACAACATCTTCAGACTGTAACTGTATAATTTCTTGCTTAGACACTTTTCATGTGAAATGTCCTCCCACATTTCCTTCAGTTCTGTCTTTTCTTTTTTTGTGATGTAAGACGTCACATATCGAGCCACAGCAATAGAGTTGTCAGCGACGAACTGAATATCCATGTTAGCATTCCACATGGACAAAATCACTGGGTTGTAGTCGTTGATGTACTTGGACTCTTCGTTTCTTTTTAAATTGTATGTATTTTTTGGTGATTTCCTCGTCACAGAATGTCGCAGAGAAGACATCAAATTATTTACTCTTCCTTTAGAAATCACTGGTCGTGGAAAGCCGAAACGACATTTTGTGTAGAACTTGTCCTTGTTTCTGAATTTTCGACGACAGTACTTTCCACAACGATGGGATTGAAAGCGTAAAACTTGTTGCCTTAAACTCTTTTCTTTGGTAGTTTTCGGAACAGCACATGTTGAATGCTCTTCAATGAAGCTCATCACTGTCTCATCCGAATCTGTTCCAAATTTGGGTGCATCTTTAATCCACAACAACATATGTATGTGAGGAGCACCTCTCGCTTGATACTCCTTTCTCCAGAAGAAATCCAAAACCTCTCCACGGGGAGAATTTTTTTTGTTGGTAATAAAAGACATCATAGCTTCAAATCTATGATTGAAATATCTGCATACATTCACTGGATCCAAAGAGCACAGTTCTCTAGGTGTTTTGAATTCTATATTTTGTATATTTGCATTTGCCTCTTGTAGAAATTGAAGTAAGTCGTCCCATGCATACTCGGCACAGCTGACAGTGAGGAACCATGTAGGAGTTCCTAAGTTTCTTAGCATACATTTCAATTCCCCATGATGACGGTACCAATACTCATTTGTACCACGCTGACATGCCATGAGATTGATTAGATGAGATTCTAAAATATTATCTTGCAGATTCACTTTCTCCATAAAGTCCCTCGCCGAAACATTTTGCAGATGTGCTCCACTTTTCAGTATATGGTTTACTGCATAAGAAAGCCCAGACAAGTCACTTTCATACAGTAGATGAAACAAATAGGGAATGCATTGACGAAACCTTGGATCTTCAGCATATAATCTTACAGTTCGATATTCAGATGCAGGAATTTGAAGTGGAAAATCGTCATATCGTCCACCTCGACCTGTTGGAAATAGCTGTGGAAAACAACGAGCTTCCAAACTTTCTTCCCATACACTAATGGGACTTCCTTTTGCTGCTTTCATTTGAAACAATTCAATTGCATTCCCCATTACTTCTTTGGAATGCAAAGGATGAACAGTATAATGTTCATATATTTCTTCACTTCTAGACACATCAACTTTTTCAATTTGGCCGCCTGAACAATCACTGTCTTCATCTGCAGCTGTTTCCTCTGCTGCAACAGATACATCTTTGTAATACTCATTGTTTTTGCCTAAATACAACGTTGCCTTTTTGACTTTCCTAACATCCACTAAATCTTGCCAGATTTTCTTACTCTTTGTCGGAACCCCATTAACTAGAATAACTAAAGGTTCCTCATCTACATTTTCTATACCAATTGTATCAATATTTTTTTTTAAATCAAGAGGCAAATAAACAACTCTTCCCTTTAATCCTCTCTGCAAATCTGTAGGAGGCAATTTCCCTATCTTAGGCTCCATGCGAACAATTGCCTGAAAAGGGTGGACACATTGAATCAAAATAGACTCATATGTATTTAAACCCATCAATTCACGGGGAATGTCTACCAACTCCAGATTATTATGAACAGCTCTAGCAGGCATTCTGTTTTGATTTAATTTATCATAACAATATTTACAAATACGCTGATCAGAACTCAAATCAAAACAATTCTCCACCCACAAATAAGTTGCAAAATCCTTCCACTCATAATTATTCATCTTTTCACTTTTTACGTATAAATCAACTAATCTAGTTTGATGCTTATAATGACTTCGTCGACAACACACACAAGTAAAATTCGGCCTTTCACTTGATTTCACCTTAAACCTGGTAATTTCCTGCTCAAACTTTTCTGTACTTGAAATCTGTACATTGTCTTCCACATTACCTTGAATTGCTGTGTCAATTTCTACACTATCCTCTTTTTCACCAAAATAACAAATCTCAATTTCTTCACAAATCTTCTTCACATCTAATTCAGTTCTATGCAAAAGAGCACTGTTTAATTGTTTAAGCTTAAGTGCTGGACTTTTTGCATAATACAACATTCTCACTAATTTCCTCATTTTGGTATGATGCACTGCTAACATCCTAAAATGATGAAAAACACTCTGACAGACTTTTCTAGAAAGACAAGCCAGTGAATGCCCTTGCAAACCTGTGTTTTCTCTCACTCTGCAAGGATCTAACAGCCTGAATCATGTACGGGCCGTTTTGCGTGTCCCTAATAGCGATTAATAGCGACTCGCTATTGAGGAAACGCAAAACGGCATTCATGTACTTTTCGGGGAAAAAATAGCGACTCGCACGCGGGCGCTAAATCCGATAGCGACCAACTAAAAACGCAGAAAAAAAATCGCTAATCCCGGCTACCTGCGTCGGGATTGCGACTCGCAATCCCGTGCGATCGGAAATGCGACTCGCAATCCTGTGCGATCGGGAATGCGACTCGCATTCTCGCGCGATCGGGAAAACGGGAAGTCGCTTTCCGAGCACAGTGATGACATCACAACCAGGAAGCAGGCAGTTCCCACCCCCAAACACCACAGCGAGGCAAACCTCAGAGGGAGCAAGTCGGAAAGCAGACGCTAAACCAGCGATAGCGACTTCTCTACCGACTGAAATAGCGACATATCTGCTGCCATGTCTGAGGAACCTGTCCCTGGCCCCAGCAACAGCGCAGGACGAAAGCGAAAGCTCAAGTTCTCAGAGCAGGAGCTCGAGAACCTTATTGAAGGGGTGGTGGCCAACCATGACCGGCTCTTTGGGACCAACTCCAGAAAGGTCCCAGAGCAAGACAAGCGGAGGATCTGGCTGGGAATAGCCTCCAGCGTGAACTCGGTGGGTGTGGCCGATAGGTCATTGGAGGAGCTTAAGAAGCGCTGGTATGACCTCCGAGGTCGTGCCAAGGAGAGGGTGGCGGAGCGCCTTGGAGAGGCATCGGGCACTGGAGGTGGCGGACCGACAGTCCCACCCAACACACCCTTGGAGGACCAGGTCGAGGACACCCTTGAGAGGGAGGCGTGCGTTGGCGTGACCCCTCTGGACTCCTCCCGCCCCACCCAAGACACCCAAGGTAAGTGGCATGCGACTGCAACCCTGTCCCCTATGACCGTCCCTGACCAAATAGGCTCACTTATTGGCCCTTAGTCATGCCTTTGTTGCGCATCAGGGAATGCCCTGAAGCATTGTGGGAGATGTAGTATGTCCACAATGTAGTAGTACCCCAATGCAGCCAGACAGGTCCCAAAGAACGCAAATCCACAGCCATCCAGGGAATGTCACCCAGCATGCATGTAACATCAGCACGTCTGACAGTCACATGCAACTAATGAGTATCCACTTACCCTCACAGGTGGTGCAGACAGCAGTGACAGCGAGAGGCTACAGATAGATGAGGAGGCCCAGGAGGAGGATTCACAACCAGAAACCCAGGCACCAGCCCCTGCTGCTGCAACAACACCAGCAGCCAGGCCCCCCACCGTTGCTGCATCAGGATCTGCCGTCCCACCCGCAGCCAAGGCCAGGCCCCCCACCGTTGCTGCATCAGGATCTGCCGTCCCACCCGCAGCCAAGGCCAGGCCCCCCACCGTTGCTGCATCAGGATCTGCCGTCCCACCCGCAGCCAAGGCCAGGCCCCCCACCGTTGCTGCATCAGGATCTGCCGTCCCACCCGCAGCCAAGGCCAGGCCCCCCACCGTTGCTGCATCAGGATCTGCCGTCCCACCTGCATCCAAGGCCAGGCCCCCCACCGTTGCTGCATCTGGATCTGCCGTCCAACCCGCAGCCAGAGCCAGGCACCCCACTAATGTGCCCCCAGTCCCTGCCGCACCAGCAACGCCTGCTGCAACACCACCTGCAGCTGGTGCCAAGAGATCTCGGCCTGCGACAGCGGCAACACAGCGGGCAATCAGCAGGAGGGGCAATGGACATCGCTATGCCTGCATGAGCGTAGAGAGACGCATGCTCCGGATCCACCAGCGCCAGTCACAGCAGCAAGGTGCCATCCAGCTCCAGCTGCACAAAATTGGGCGCAATGTGGCGGGAGTTGTAGACCGCATGGACCGCATGACGGCGGCCATGGGCCGCATGACTGCAGCCATGGAGGAGAACACTGCTGCGCTCATCAAGCACCGCAGTGTAGCGAGCCGGCACCACCACCAGCTGATGAGCCGGCTGTCCGCCTATAGCAGGTCGAATTATGTGGCAGCAAATGCCACCACCCAGTTGTCGCGGCGCTCTCTCACACAGCAGCACCAACTAGTGCAGTGCTGTGAGGACATCACCAGGGTACTGGAGCACCTAACCACCGCGGTAACGGCACTACACACACCTGCGCTACCGGCCACTGTAGGGGGCGACGATGCCAGTGAGGGTGCCTCCAGCGTGAGCAGCCAATCGGCCACACTGGTCCCGCCACCTAGGCGCAGCACCAGGGCAACGGCTGGTACAGGTGCCCAGGAAGAGGAAGAGCCTCAGAGGCGCTTGGGCATTATGCGCAGGAGGCGCCATTGACACTGTCTGCATAACACTGGCACAGGCTGACGCTAAGCCTGCCATGTATATGCACACTGCAGTATGAAGCAATACTGTTATTTGTAAATAGTTGGACTGATTACCTTTTTCTTGTGAATGAAACAAATATATTTATTTTGCTGCACACATTAGCCTTGTGTAATCATTACATTTTGCATGCAATTGTGATATGTGGGGTGGGGGAAGAGGGTGGGCTAGAAATTGTTCAGTGTGATGTGGTTGCGACGTCTGTGGCCTTCAGCTGGGTTCTCCCCGCGTGCATGGTGCACATGTGCTGGTGGCCGGTCGTCCCCTTCAGATTCACTGCCTGAGATGTCAACAGGTATCCGGCGCTTGGTTGCAATGTTATGGAGCATTGCACAGACAGCCACAATGCGGCAGCACGCAGCAGGACTGTAATACATGGCCCCACCTGTCTTGTGCAGTATACGGAACCTGCTCTTGAGCAGGCCAAATGTCCTTTCTATACAGTTCCTTGTCCGGATGTGCGCAACATTGTAGCGCCGTTGCTGAGGTGTGGCAGGGTTGAGGTAAGGGGTCAGCAGGTATTCCCGTAGGGCGTAGCCACTGTCACCTGAATGAGAGGAGCAGATGTTGATTGCCTGTGCAGCGCAGTGACTTCATTGCAATGTGACATTGTCGACAAAGTGTACTTACCAAGTAGGTGTCCTTCCCCAAACTCTCCTCTGAGCAGTCGTGTGTGGAGTCCGCTGTGCCTGAAGATAAAGGAATCATGGGTACTCCCTGGGTACTGTGCGACAATGTCAGTGATGATGGTCTTGGCATTGCAGACCATCTGTATGTTGAGGGAGTGGTAGGACTTCCGGTTGCGGTACATATACTCCGTGGCAGCTGGTGGGCAGATGGCGACGTGGGTACAGTCGATGCAGCTGAGGACATGGGGAAAATGGGCTACATTGTAAAATTGTAGTTTTGTCAGGTCCAATTCCTGTTGGCTCGTGGGAAATGTGATGTGGCGGTGGAGCTGGGTGAGCATGGCGTCAACGAAAGTGTGGAGGCAGCGTGACATGGTGGGCTGGGATATCCCCCCAGCAGCCGCTACTATGCCCTGGAAACTGCCGGAGGCCAGGAGGTGCAGGCTGCACAATACCTGCACATGTGTAGGCACAGAATTGTTTCGCCTTGTTGGGTGCTGCATGAGGGGGTCAAGTTCTTGTATCAGCCAGGTGATCATTTCCCCATTCAGCCTGTATTTGGCATAAATCTGTTCTCTGGTCTGGCCCAGCAAGGTGACCCGCTGCCGGTAAATCCTTTCCTGCCTCATGCGTCTCCTCCGTGCTGCTCGCTGTAGCCTTCGCCGCCTCACCACCATGTACATTCCTGGCATTGTGGAACGCCTAATGCTGCTGCTGAATGTCCTTATGTGTGATTGGTCAGGCCTGTACCTGTTGGTGATTGGCCAACTGTTTTTCAAATTTTACTTAATCATGGCTTTTATGGTTACCACCTGCTTTGAGTTGTCCTTAATTTGCGCCGCGCAAAACTGCGATTTTGGGGTTTTCCGCTATTGTATATTTTTCATGAATGCCGATTGAGAATAAATTGCGTTTCGCTATTCATTTCGCAGATTCCGTGGTTGGTCGCTATTTCCGTATCGCTAATGCGCGACTACCGGGACTCTGCGACTATTATAGCGTAATCGCTATTTTAATCGCTATTCTGTGTTTGCGAAATCGCTATTTTGTACTTGAATGCCGATTCCGTGTTTTGCACCCGCAATTGCATTTTCGCAGCCATTGCGGGCGCAATTTCGCTTCATGAATCAGGCTGTATGTCTTGCAACAACTTCACTTTCTGCTTTAGACTTTTCTTACCATATGTACGTAAGAAATTCAAAACAAATCAATGTATTCCTGTCGCACACTACAAATACGACTACACTTCCAAGTGTACGCTGGACCCTTAGTACGTCTCCCTAAAACTTCATCAGTTAACACCTCTTCTGGTTCTCTAGGCACAAGTTTCTCTTTTTCAATCGGACAACCGTCTTTCACTTCATACGCTCGACCACTGGTGTCAACTGCATGCACTAAATCATTCTCCTGGAAGTAACTCTCCTCATTAAAAAATGGCTCACAACTTGAACTGTGCATCCATTCTCCTGAAAAAACTTTACAAAAATTAGTCCGATTAATTACTCTTTTCCATCTACTGTTTGATTTGAAAACATCAATTGTCTTGTTAAGTGTCCTAATTCTATTGATTATTAAAATAAATAATTTTTTCCTAACTTCAAAAGCCTGATCAACAATCTTCTCTACACTTTTCTTTTTCTTATAAAAAAGCAGCTCTCTGTTTACCTTTCCTAATGTTTTTTAACAAATTTAAAACCACCCTATTGCGAAACATTCGTTTACGAATGTCTCTAAACTGATTCTGCCTTCTATTCCTATACATATTATTCTCTCCTGCTCCAGTTGTAGGATTCTTTGAGGTTCTCTCCTTCCTTTTCAAATTTACTCTCTCATTCTCTTTTTCTACATGCTGTCCAACATTTTTATTTGATGTACATATCTTCCGTATAAAAGACTTAGTTGTCTTACCAGGAGCTTGGTTCCTGTTTTTTGAAGTATTTGTTGTGGAAGAGTGCTGTAATTCCGTTGCTGTTTTTGTTTTTTGGTGGTTATGTTGTTTTCTTCTCCTTTCCCTTGAGGGCATGTTTGCTTACTCTTGAAATCTTTATTTCAATCTGTGTTAAAGAAAAAAATAGCACATTATAGACCACTATTACCAAACAACAAAGCAATGACAAAAAGCAAACTATCTATTCCGGGTTACAAATCAGGTGAGGATTCTCCAGGGGTGCACAAAAGGTGAGGCCTGTATTGAAGAGTATAGTGAACGACAGCTCTCTTCACAGGTACAAAAAAGATGAAACCTGTGTCTAAGAGTCCAGTAGGGGATAGACTTCATGAAGTCTAGTCCACTGCACTCTTATACACAGGCTTCACCACCTATGCTTCCCAGGAAAGGCATCTCTCCCACTACAGTCTTGAACATAGACATCACCTCCTCTGTCCCTCTGGACATGCCTCACCTCATCTCCACAATCTATTTCCTAATCTTAGGTAACACAGGTGACATGATTGTGAAAAGGTCAAATTTTTTTAATGTAATCATGCACACACAATTTATTCTTTCTCAAAAATGTAAAAGACATTAATTTGCCCCAAAAATGTTTCAGTAGTGTAATGAAAAGCTTATACATATGACCTATGTTATTTAAAAAAAAATTATAAGGTCTAAGCAGGAATACTCATGTGATGAAGCCTGTCTAGGGGAGCACAAAACGTGAGGCTTGTGTCCAAGAGTGCAGTGGACAGGACTAAACTGGAGTAGTGTGCAAGAAAAAGATGAGCCTCATTTATAAAGCCCTGCGTCAGTTTTGCGCTACTGATGCGTCACTTTTTCAGACATTTGTCAAGTGTAATGTACACAAATGGGGTCATTTCTCCGCAAAAAGCCTCATAATAATGACGCAGTGAAATCTATGAGATTTCACTGCGTCACTTTTAGGACACTGTTACATCAAAATCTTGCACCTGCCTCACAGCAGGCATAAGACTGAAGCAAATGCTTTCACATGGGGCTTTCCCCATGTGATAGGATTCTGACACCTAAGCAGCAGTGCAGATGAGATGAAGCCTGTCCAGGGGAGCACAAAAGGTGAGGCTTGTGTCCAAGAGTGCAGTGGACAAGACTAAACTGGAGTAGTGTGCAAAAAAAGATGAACCTCATTTATGAGGCCCTGCGTCAGTTTTGCAGTGCTGATGCATCACTATTTTTGACGCATCGGCGGCATAAAACATGTACCTTTTTGCGCCATATTTAAAAAGTGACGCATGTAGGTAGATGCGTCACTTTTTAAACCTCTGTGCCACAATATACCTCTGTCAGGTGTAATGTACACAGAGGGGGCATTCCCCCGCAAAAAGCCTCGTAATAGTGACGCAGTGAAATCTATGAGATTTCACTGCATCACTTTTAGGACACTGTTACATCAAATTCTTGCATCTGCCTCACAACAGGCGTAAGACTGAGGCAAACGCTTTCACATGGGGCTTTCCCCATGTAATAGGATTCTGACACCTAAGCAGGAGTGCAGATGAGATGAAGCCTGTCCAGGGCAGCACAAAAGGTGAGGCTTGTGTCCAAGAGTGCAGTGGACAGGACTAAACTGGAGCAGTGTACAAAAAGAGATGAACCTCATTTATGAGGCCCTGCGTCAGTTTTGCACTGCTGATGCGTCACTTTTTGTGACGCATCGGCGGCATAAAACATGTACCTTTTTGCGCCATATTTAAAAACTGACGCATGTAGGTAGATGCGTCACTTTTTAAACCTCTGCACCACAATATACCTCTGTCAGGTGTAATGTACACAGAGGGGGCATTCCCCCGCAAAAAGCCTCGTAATAGTGATGCAGTGAAATCTATAAGATTTCACTGCATCACTTTTAGGACACTGTTACATCAAAATCTTGCACCTGCCTCACAGCAGGCGTAAGACTGAGGCAAATGCTTTGACATGGGGCTTTCCCCATGTGACAGGATGCATTGTTAGAGTTGCGTCATTTTTGTGACACATTCCAGCAATTCATCACTTTTGCACTTACATATACATCAGAAATACTGACGTATCTGTAAGTCCTAGAAACATGATGCATTATACATTAAAATGTAGAATTCATTGATTAGTCCCAAAATCGATTTTTCAATATTATTTTAGAAACACAGTGCAGATCCTATGTACAAGCATTCCATTTCAGTACTCAAAAGTCACTATTTTACAAAATACATTTCCTATCTCTTGCAAACATTCCTACCAAGCATTACCCAAAAAAACAGCAAAGAAACTCAGTCTGCTTCTCAATCTGAGGTAAAACACGTAACATGTTTGTAAAAGATTCAAATATTTGTATATAATTATGCACACACTATTAATTCCTTCTTAAAAATGTTAAAACCATTGATTTGCACTAAAATCGTTTTTCAATTTCCATTTTATGAATAGAACACAGGTCCTATTTACAAGCATTCATTTTCACTACTAAAACTCATTGTTTTGCACTAAAATCGTTTTTCAATTAACATTTTAGAAACACTGCACAGATCCTGTATACAAGCATTCATTTTCACTACTGAAACCCATTGATTTGCACTAAAATCGTTTTTCAATTACCATTTTAGGAACACAACACAGGTCCTATGTACAAGCATTAATTTTCACTACTGAAACCTATTGATTTGCACTAAAATCGTTTTTTAATTAACATTTTAGGAACAGAGCACAGATCCTATTTACAAGCATTCATTTTCACTACTGAAACTCATTGATTTGCACTAAAATCGTTTTTCAATTACCATATTAGGAACACAACACAGGTCCTATGTACAAGCATTCATTTTCACTACTGAAACCCATTGATTTGCACTAAAATCGTTTTTCAATTAACATTTTAGGAACAGAGCACAGATCCTATGTACAGCCATTCAACTTCACTACTGAAACATCACTATTTCACAAAATACAAATCCTCTATTTTACAAATATAGAAACCATGCATTTTCAAAAAACATCAAACAAACCAACAGCAAAAAAAATCAATGTGCTCCTTAATCTGAACTCTCTATCTAAATGAATCATAACTCACCTTTACAAATGCTTTAGGAGATTCAGAACAGTGTCAGATACACACACCAATATTTCTTTAGCAGAGCCAAAGGTATGTTATCCAGGCACTGCAAACCTTAATGGCACAGAAAACCTCTAATTCTACACACATATTGCTCATGGTAACCAATCAAAACTCTTCCCTCTGTATTTTCAAACCAACACCCTTCCCCCCCCTCAGCCCTTTCTACCTGTTACCATAGCAACTCCCTCCTCACTGAGCTCTCAGGTTTAAAAGGTTATTCTACAATGTTGCAAATCACCTCAGCAAGGATGTTTGACCTGCGAATACACCAGCTTATCTGGTGCAATGTTTCTTTAAATGATTTTTTTTTAACCATTCAAATTACTTCTTACACAGAACACAACCACGCACCCTAACTTACAGTTTTCAACTATCTCAATCTACCAATCCTTGCTTGAGCACTGAAACTCCACAGTTTTTTTTTTGCAAACTCCTACTGTTCCAACTGCCATTTCATTCCTAAACTTCATCTGACTGCACCAGAACCTCCTCTCACCATGTACTCTGTCTGGATTATTGGACATAGCTACATTCACTGGGCTCAAAGGTATGCAGCTAACAGAAATTTTCACAACCGTGATTTACCAAATGTGCACATAAAATGGATTGGCCAAAGAGGATTGAGATGTCATCAATTGATACCATTGGTGAAAACCTTTTACCATCTGCCACACCCTAACCTCATAATTTTGCACTGTGGCGGAAATGACCTAAGCACTTTGACTGGGGTAGGTCTGGAGATGCTTTTAAAAGACACCTTTGGACAATTGATGACACTTTTTCCACAAACTGCCATGGTATACTCCAATATATGCCAAAGACAGAAATGGAACCGGTCCAACCAATTTTGTCCACAATTTGAGAAAGCACGGAAACATGTGAATAAATCTGTTCTGCTTACATGAGAGACTATGGAATGGGTTCAATATACAACAACAACTTGCGTTACAACATGCAAGATATCTACAGAGGAGATGGTGTGCACTTCTCAGATGAGGGGAATAGAATATTCCTCCTGAATATAAGACTGTGCATTGGAACCTACTTGTAGGTACCTAAATCAGCCACAGAACCCAAAAGCTCTTTTCAGAGCTACCCTACCTCTGATCACTCCAAATGATTATCTTTTTCTAACTTTTTTCACTATTTTTCACTAAAGTACGCTCCCCCGTACGCTCCCCGGTGCGCGTACCGGGCGCTCCCCCCGCAAAAATGTAAAAATATATATATATTTTTTGGTCTATATGGGCCTCCTAACACCCCCTCAGAAAACCTAGGGGGTCAGGGAGTGCCTACCGTGCCCCCTTATACCCATTCCCAACGTTGTTTGTCCTCCGTTTTCTGTCTCAAATCTACCGAAACACAAAACGGAGGACTCCCGTAGCGCTGCCGGTACACGTACCGGGAAGCGCTCCCAAAAAAATGTAAAAAGTCAATTTACATAAAAACCACTGGAGACACTTTCACCAAATATAGAATAGCTCATACTACATACCAATCCCTACCATTTTCCCAAATTGGTGGAATTCCATTGAGCCATTTAGCCTGTAGACCTCTCTAAATATCCTGAGGTAAATTACTTCACAAAACACATCTGAAGTGTTAGAATTGACAACCAATTAAAATGTTACTTTCATTTTCTACTATTATTTCATGACATTTGATTGGTTATGTACCTGAATATATATAAAGAAGGAGAGGGAAACACAGCCATTTTGACTACTACTTCCTGAAGTACATTTCAAGAGCATTTTCACTGACAACTTCAACTGCTTTCTCAAAGGTAAGTTATTATTTTGAAAACTGAAGTATGTTGTGCACTTTAAGTTAATTTGGAAAACTTGTTCTGATAGTTATATACTATCCCTCTGTAATAGTTATAGATTGAGATAGACTTCTCTGTTATAGTTATGGATGGAGTTAGGCTTGTCTTGTATAATTATGAATTTACTTAGGCTTCATCACATACACTTTTTTATATTTCTACTTCCAGTCTGATACCATACACTGCCCAAAGATAAATTCACTGTTAAAAAATCCAAACTACCTGTCTGAACTTAAACCCAACAGTGCCCTATCTCTACTGATATATTTATTTTTTATGCAAATTACAGCACGAAAATGGAAGGAGAGAAAAACATTTCCTTTGAAATTGTTCTGGAGAGCAATGAAGAAATTATTGTACCCAATGATAACTTAGAAATCATGGATGAATCACGGGACTATGAACTACTTCAATGTGTAGAATCTGTAGATTTGCTGATTCAAAATGAGGACATTTCTGACAGTCAAATATTAGAAGTTCTGTTTAATTTGGAAAAAGAATCTGAAAAATAAATGTATATTTAATAATTCCAAAATTGTTTGAGACATTATTCATTTTTATATGTAATTCTTAAACTAGTACCAAATTGATTATAATGTAAAGTCAGACTTATGGTATACTGTGCAACTTTTTTTGTGTGTGTGGGGTGTGTCTGTGAGGTATCTGTGTGTGCGTGTGTGTGTATATGTTGAGGGGGTGCTGAGGTGTGTGTATGAGTGTGGGTGTGTGGAATGTGTGGGTGTGGGTGTGGATGTGTAAGGTGTGGGTGTGGGGGTGTGGGGTGTTTAGGTGTGGGTGGAGGTGTGCATGTGTGAGGTGTGTGTGGGGAGTGTGTGGGTGTGGGGGTGTGGGAATGTGTGCATGTGGGTGTGTGTGGGATGTACTTGTAGGTACCTAAATCAGCCACAGAACCCAAAAGCTCTTTTCAGAGCTACCCTACCTCTAATCACTCAAAATGATTATTTTACACAAATATTTTCACTATTTTTCACCAAAGTACGCTCCCTGGTACGCTCCCTGGTACGCTCCCTGGTGCGCGTACCGGGCGCTCCCCCCGCGAAAATCGAAAAAAAATTTACTATTTTTTTCACCCGGGGGCCCTTTTATAGCCCCCACATCAAACCTAGGGGGTCAGGGGGGGTCTACCCTGTCCCCTTTTGGTTATTCCCCCTTTGTTTTTTGCCACCTCTTGTGTCTCGATCCTACCGAGACACAAGATGGCGGCCACTGCGGACTGTTTTGAATGTTTACAGACACCCGAGAGCCAATCAGCTTTCCGTGCCCAAGTTGCGTGGCGCGCCCGGAGCGCTCCCCGGTGCCCGTACCGGGGCGCGGGTATAGATATATAAATTTTCTTTGAACCTAAATTACTCAAAATCCTCTGGAGCACATATCTTGAGACATAGCAAAGGCACATCGGGCTACCAGTCCCTACAATTTTGCCAAGTTTGGTGAAAATCCATTCAGCCGTTCAAGCTAAAAGTGCCACCGACCGCCCTATGAAAATTAACATGGGGAAAACACGTTTTGGGACCCCCCTTTTATCTCGGCCCCCACTTGACGAATCCCCCCCAAACTTTCAGGGAAGGAGCGGAGAGCCGCGAGGCAAAGTTGCTGAAAAATTCAGGCAGATTCCTCAACCGGCGCCAAAGGTATTCTCAATAGAATGTTGTGATTTCCTTATGGAAATCAATCCTAACTATAACTACCTACTGGCGACCGCCAGTAGGTAATGTATATATATATATATATATATGTTTCACTTTTCTTTAATATTTAAAATGAAATGCCGGTAAAATATTTATTGCTATATTTCTAAGTGTATTTATAGATAGGTATGCCTGTCCTATCTTTTTATGTGTGAAGTTCTATGCCCTGAATGTCGGGACTCTGCAGTCATTAACGGATTATTTACTCCAAGTTTATAACCATCATATATAAAGTAAACTTACACAAAAGTGTATGCCAAACAGGCTCCCGGTATTTGTTTTAATGACCACACATATATAGGTAAAATATTTCAACATCAATAACCTCAGATCAAAAGCAAATAAAATAATTCTGAATACCTTTTTTTAATCATCATTTACCAGTCACTGTGTTAGCTTTATTAATTCCATGAATATTTTCTACATCTATCCCTCTTATTCTCTGAAGATCTTCTGTAGCAGTCAATAAGTGGCAGTTGCAGTCTTCCCTGAAGACACAGTGCTATTTGCCATGAGTGTACAATTTCCTTATTGTAATGTTAACATGCTGATGGATATGAGGCTTTTTATCTTCAGAAAGTGAAAACATGCACTCAAAAAGCTTTTTCAAAGACGAAATAAAAACACTGTCCATTTGTTGAAAGAATCAAAAACTCAATGTTCTGATTGGGTTTTTATTTTTATTTCACCTCTTACAATTCAAATTTTGTTTCTGACTTCTCTCCAAACCACCCTTCTTTATGGGTAGAGATGTGTGACATTCTCTCATGGCAAGCGAATGTAGGACTTGCACCTGCTTTTTTCCAACGATGAAGTGGAATTGAGGCAGACCGGGAATTCCAATAGAAAGTTGAAATTTAAAAAAATTACATCGAATTGACAAAACAGCCATTTATGTCTATGGCCCTGATTACAATAAGGGGGCAGGAGGACCGCTGAATGCTATTGCGGCGGTCAGGAGACCTCCCAACAAGAATGCAGTGGCCCAACTTCCACCCATCATTAACCATGGTTGTTAACCTTAATCTACCAATAAAAATGATACTGCACTCCTGTGGGTGCCCAAAGCAGCATTTGTCTAAAATCGTATTAAACATTTTTGTCTTACTCGACCCACGTTGATTCCCCTCATTCTCTACATGTTTCTGGCCTTTCCCTGTTGTGGGCACTTGGCCCAC
This sequence comes from Lissotriton helveticus, assembly GCF_964261635.1. Taxonomy (NCBI): domain Eukaryota; kingdom Metazoa; phylum Chordata; class Amphibia; order Caudata; family Salamandridae; genus Lissotriton; species Lissotriton helveticus. The sequence continues at coordinate 90,417,094 of NC_136063.1, forward strand.
CCACACAAGTAAGGTATCATTTTTATCAGGAGATGTTACGTGGTAGGAAATTATTTGCCTTCACAGTGATTGCACACAGAAATCTTAGGAAAATGTGATTTGTTTAGCAAAATTTGAGGTTTGCAGGGAAAACGTTGGGGAATCCACACAAGCCACACATCCCTGGATGTCCCCGGGGGTCTGGTTTTCAGAATTTTCTGACTTTGATAGGTTCCCCTAGATTCCCACTGAGCCCGGGACCAAAAATGCAGGTGCTTTCATGCAAAAACAGGTTGCTTTGTGATAGATAATTTTGATGTGTCCATATTATATTTTGGCCCTTACTTGTGGTGGGCACGTGGCCCACCCAAAAAAAGTGAGGTAGCATTTTTATCTGTAGACCTGTGGGAATGCCGGATGGTAGGAATTTGTGGTTTCCTTCTGATTGTGGAAGAATAGGGAACAGAGATTCAAGGAAAATGTGTAATTTTAGTCCCAGTTGGAAGTTTACAGGGCTCTGTTCATAAGAAAACTTGATGGGTTTCTAGTTTACAAAAATATTTAGAGTTTGTGAATGTTTGCTATGGATAATGTACACCCTGGCAGTGAAAGACAGAAAATACAAATATTACTACACTACCATCTATTCCACAAGTACACACACATGAGGGTGAGTAAAAGCTTTAAAATGTAAATTTTATTACCAAGAGATTTCACAAAAATGAAATGCACTGTTAATATTTAAAAGGTCAAAAAACTAAACCAATGACCCACAGATATTGATCTATAAACCTGTATCAAGGCACCAACCACTTTACAGGCGACCATTCAGACTGCCAGCAATGAACCCAGCACACTACATCAACAGACAGCGCCATTCAAGAGCCCATCACTTTCATGTACCCACATGACTGACACAGCAATCACACCTGCTAGCTGCAGATGAAGTCTGTGGACTGATGTTTTGCTAGCAGGGTGTGTAGTGTCTAGCAGAAAGTCACTACTCACTCCACTCACCACCAGCCAAATGCCATCACACATACACTGACAGCCAAGCTGAAGTCCATTCACACCACAAGCCAACCTCCAGGCCACGTACACCACCAGTCAAAATGCTAGTCCATGCACATTGCCAGCCAAGCACCAGCTCACACCCGCCACCATGCAAGCACCAGTCCAAGCACACTGCCAGCCAAGTGACAATCAACCCACATGCCAGCCAAACTGCAGTTAATGCACACCACCTGCCGAGTGCCAGAGCTCGCACACCAACACACAAGTTCCAGGCCAGGCACACCACAATCACATATGTCTTTACCGATAGAGAAACCACACACCAATTGTGAGTAGATACAAAACTATAACTACAAACACACTAGCTGTAACTAAATACTTCACAATATTCCCAATATTGAAATCTGAACAAAAAATATAAAACAAAAAGACTAGTTAGTTTACTTTTCTGCTCACAGTTGCTTCCAATAACTCTGATGCATGTTGTACAATATAAAACAAGTGGGCACACAACACCCAGGCTTAGAAGGACACTCGGGCCAGTACATACGACTCTCCCTCCGCACACCTCTTAAAATACAGACTCTACATCTCCTACTGGTAAAATCTCTTTCAGGTGTGGGAGAAATGTGTAAAAAAAGGTGGCAATCTTTCAATATAGCCAGATCATACACCACTCCAACTGTAGGAATACTTGCCTGTTCGACCACAACAAGGCTGCCTATCAAAGACAGCTAAAACTTAACAATAGTCCTCCTAGACTCTGGAGATCAATCCTTGAATACAACAAAAGCATTGAAGAATGCCAAATGAAACAGATGGACAGACAACTTCGTATTACATATGTAAGCCTTACGAACAGAAGTGTAAAGTTTCAAACTCTGATCTACACTTTCTACACCACTCATGTGCTTATTGTAGTCTAAAATGAACACAGGGTTGTACTTTTCAGCAACTTGACCATAAACTGTCACAGATGAAGTACTTTCATCATGAATGGTAGCCAAATATATATATCTCGCCTGTCTGAAACTTTCACAGCCATTAGTTCATCACTATGCAAGGAACTGTACTGTCCCCTCTGAAGATTTTTTAGAGGCAAGCTGTTTGGGTTCTACGGAATTGTGTAGCAAACAAGTGTTCACTTCAAACAATTGCCTGAACAATTGAACACTAGTGTAGAAGTTATCTATGTATAAATGGTGCCCTTTTAAAAAACTCCTCTGCCAAGTACCCACACAATTTTCTCATTAACTCAGAAATTGGACAACCAGCGGTGTCAATGGCTGAATTCCTATCTTTGTACAAACTGACATTATGAACATATCGAGTACTACTCTCAGACAGAATATACATCTTAATTCCATAACCTTCCCTCTTCCTACGAATGTAGTGCCTAAAAACCAAACAGCCCTTGAACACGACCAAAGACTCACCCATAGATATTTTTTCCCCTGGGACATAGATGTCTGGAAATCGATCTACAAAGTGATAAAGGGTAGGCAAAAGCTTAAAAACACAGTCACAATAAGGGTGATCTTGTTGCAATACTGAAGCATTATCAACAAAATGCAGCATCTGAAGAAGAATCAAATACTGATCATGACTCATGGTGGCAGGATATATAGCCATTGCCATCAAGGGTCTTGTAGATCAATATGACCACTGGTTATACCACCGGGCAGCACTTCAGTGGAGCTTAAGTTTGTCAGTGTTGTCCCTCAAATACTGTTCTGCATTCAGATTAGTCTGGTCAACAATATCATCCAAAAATACATCATCCACAAACAACTGAAAGAAATGTACAGTCAAAATGTTTTCAGTATTCACTCTACACCCTGTGACACCAGTGAAGGAAGGCAACACTGACTGCACCATGTTTGGGGCAACCCAGAGTTCACTATTCCAATGGAAAGCTGTTCAGCCCCAAACTGCAATCCAGATGCCTCTTGCTATTCCATTGGCACATCAATGTCCTCCTCTAAAAGAGGCTCTTCCTCCACACTGAGAGTAGATTCATCATCCGATGATTCACTGCTAGAATCCTGGACTTCCTCCTCTGCCTCAGATGCAGAGTCAGTCTCAGAATCATGGTCAGATGAAGATTTGAAAAGCATACTAACAACCCTCTAAGTGTTAATCCTGCGGTTAGCCATAATCTTTACTAAGTTGAAGTTGAAGTTAAGATATTTATTAAGCGCACGACTACCAGGCGGTTTCTTGGCGCTGAGGATACAGACCCAGGGGAACTAGGGAAGGCCGCTAGGGCAGAAAGGCTTGTGAAAACAAAAAGGTCTTCAATGCTTTACGAAACTGAGGGTAAGAAGCAGAAAATCTAACAGTAAGGGGAAGGGAGTTCCAAAAGGTGGGGGCAAGGATGGAAAACCTGACGCCCCCAAGTTTCTTCTTCCTGAAACGAGGAACGGAAAGAAGGGGCTGGGTAGAGGAGCGCAGTTCTCTGCTGGGAGTGTAGATTTTAATCTCAGAATTGATAAAGGCTGGAGCAGTGCCTGCACGGGCCTGAAAAGTCATGCAGCCCATCTAACAAATAACCAACACTGTGTAAAATAAGTAATAACCAAAGTGTGGCTTTATCAGACAACAAGTAAAACTACTAGTATATAGCAATTACAAGGTAAAGTCAATCAATACAAAACACACTAAGACCTATACTCTGTAAAAGGATACCACTCTCTTGCCAGAGACAGCTAGACTCACCAGCACCTACTCTGCACAGACACAGCAAGCACCAATGATATCCTACTAGAAAGGGAAAAAAAGAGAAGAACACCAAAGACAACACAATTCATATTGTGCATAAATCCAAGGAGTATGCAGTGCAAAAATGTTTTCATATCAAAGACATGCAACTACACAAAATACAGATCTGCCCGTGCTGAAACTGCAAGCATGAATCATAGAAAAAGAAAACAAAAGATTGGCACTATAATAAAAAGGAGAAATAAAATATTTAACATTATAAAGCACTATGAAGTCTGCCCATTATCATTCAAATGCCAGCCACGCACAGTCAGCCAAAAGCCAGCCACAAACCTGCTAGCCAAGCAAAAGCCCACAAATATTGCAAACACTGCCAGCCAAGTGCCAGTCCATGCTCATTGCCAGCCAATTGCCAATTCATGCACAACACCAGCCAAGTGCCACTCCAAGCACACAACCAGCCAATCGCCAGTCCATACACACCACCAGCCAAGCACTAATCCACGCACACTGCCAGCCAAGCACCACTCCACACACACTGCCAGGCAAGTGCAAATCCATACACACCGCCAGCCAAACGCTACCCCACACACATCAAGTACAGCAGAACATCAGCTGAATTCCAGTTCACACACTCACAGAAACATTCCCTATTGTCTAGTGGTTTTCTGAGATGGGCATACAAATATTGCTAATCTGCCCCTACGGGGGGCAAAAAAGGCCAAAATATATGCCCTAAAAAAAGGGGAGCAACCTTGCCAAAGTGGCCAATTAAAGAAATAAAATCCCTCGTGACTAGTGGCTTCCTGCCTGTGAGCTTAAAAATATAGACAATCTGACCCCAACAGGGGCAGAAAAGGCCAAACTATATGCCCCATTTTGAAGGGGGAATGACCCTTGCACAAGTGGCTGTCTCCAACATGGCCAAAATAATTACTCCCTCGTGGCTAGTGGCTTTTGCCCCCGTTGGGAGCAGATTGACCCACACATATGACCAATCTGCCACCAAGGGGGCAGAAATGTTTAAACTACATGCCACATTATAAAGTGGAGTGACTGTTGCACAAGGGGTCACTCCTCAACTTGGCCAAAATAATTTTTTCCCTGGTGGCTAGAGGCTTCTGCTCCACCTAGAGGCAGAGCTACCTAAAATATGGCTGATATGTCCCCAAGGGGGTATACACTTCCAAAATGCATGTTCTTAAAAAAGGGGAGTGACCCTTCCCCAAGGGCCTCTCTCAAACATGGTCTCATCAATTACTCCCTAGTGGCTAGTGAATCAATCAATCAATCAAAACATTCTTTATTGTTTTAGTTAGTTAAAACAGTAACAATGTACTCATAAAACTCGATGTGTTTGTTTTAAAAAGGTACACATTAAACATGTTGATGTTCAGCAGTGCACGCCGAGCGCTGGGTCAGTCACTATGTGGAACTTGTGCAATGTGCATGCTGGGCGCCTAATACACTGCTTGCGCCATACTGGTGGGGACACGTGGCGCATCAGCGAGAGTGTGGGGTGACAACATCCAGAGCTGTGTTGTAATTCTGGCCTCATCACTCGGCAGACTAGACACGCAGGAGACTGCCGCTGGTGGCACCGTGTGACATGATTCGGCCTCAGCCTTGGGGGCTTCTATTGCACGGTGAGTAGAGGCACTTGCAGGGGATTGATCAGCCCGCTATTCTCTCTTAATTGCCATCTGCCATTATGGGGAAACCGGACAAGTCTCAACCTCGACTGACCTTTGACCAACGCAAAGGTGCTAAATCGTCGCAGAATGCAGCGTCTGATTCTGATTGGATGCCACTGCGCCATCGTCCACAGCACAGGAGAAGTCTCTTGCAGCCATACAGGCTAGCCTACAGGCCATCAACTGTAAGATAGAGGCACTGAATGGCAGGATGGACCACTTTTCTTCCAAGCATGACAAGCAGGCCGCGCGCTTGGGGGAAGCAGAACAACGCATCTCTGACGCAGAAGATGGGCTGCAGCAAGTCACTTCTAAGACATCTGACATCTCCAAACTCCTGGCCGTAATACAGGCTAAGAATAAGGACATTGAAGCGCGCTCACAGCGCAATATTGTGCGCATACTGGGCCTTCCTGAGTCCACAAATGTCGGATGGCTTGAGGGCTATGTGGAAACGCTTCTACGTGAGGTCTGTGGTGCGGATAGCCTCTCGGCCATGTTCGCTGTGGAGCGGGCACACCAATTGCTTGCAGCGCATCTTCCCCCTGGCGCACCGGCGAGACCGATCATTGCTAGACTCCTCATTTCAGGGATTGTGATACGGTCTAATGCATCACGAGTCAAAAAGGTACCATCAGCTATCAAGGGAATGTGTTCACGTGTATTCCAGACTATACAGCTACTGTTCAAGTGGCCAGGAAATAATTTCTAGGGGTTAAAAAGCTGCTGATGCAAGAACACATCCCATACGCCATGCTTTATCCTGCGCGACTGCGCATCGGAGAGGCTGATGCAGCAAAGATATTCACAAATCCCAAGCTGGCTATGGATCATGCCAAATCGCTTCGTCGTCGCCGGAACTCCCCAATGCATATGTCAGATGTAGACGACTTAGAGAGGCCCTCCTATAACTCTGCTGTGATTTTGTTCTATTTTCTCCTTTCCCCTCTCTATTCTTGTTACACGTTGTAACACTCACAAGTGAGCTAATTGACAGACTACGCCAACAACTGTTTGATTTTCATGTGTCACTATGTACTGGGGAGGAGGTGGGAGATCTTTTTTCCTCCTCTCAGTGGTGTTCTGGGCTGGGACCTGCTCCACACACTATATGTCATGTAGCGTTTGCTTGGCTCACTATAATACAATCATTGCCTCATAATTCTGTGTCTAAGTGCATCTGGTGCAGACTATTAATGAAGCAATAATGCACCTGGGTGTCGACATAGTGCCCCTCTCCCTTACTTGATGGTTTGATGGGATGGTTGCAGGTTGGAGGTTAACATATTGACCCTGCGGTCCCTCCCCACGAGATAGGGAGGTATACTGCACCGCTACGTCCCCTCAAGGGTTTTCCCCATTCTTTGTGTTCCCTATTTTTACTTTGGTTAGGCAATACCCGGTGGGTTTAAAATTGGTTGTGTGTTACTGAGTTGTTGTCCTGGAGTGTTGGGGCATGCAGGGGTGGAACCTTTGGCAAATTGGGGCAGCTGAAGTGGGTGGGGGAGGGAGGGACAGTTCGTTTGTTCAATGCCGCAACTGGTATGATTGGTACATTGATGACAAGTGTGCTCCTTCTGCCTTGTGCCACATACATTCTCGCTACATTGATTGTTATTGTTTAGCGCTCCATTGTCACAAATGAGGGGTAGCACGATTAAATGTATGACCTGGAATGTCCGAGGTTTGAACACACCCAAAAAGACGAGGCAGGTACTTGCATACTTAGACAGGCATGATGTGAAAATTGCATTGTTACAGGAGACTCATCTTAAACACTCCGAGGGTAACATAGCTGGAAGATGGGCTGCTTATAAACTAGCTGCATCGTTCTCAACTTACGCAAGAGGGTTGCTCATTCTTATTAAGGAAGGGGTGCCTTTTCAGGCCCTCCGCACCAGTATAGATGCTGAGGGCCGGTGGGCTGTTGTGCAAGGTAAGCTAGGTTTGATTGTAGATACCATTGTTAACATGTATGGCCCTGTAGTAGATGATGCTACGCCTTTCCTCCACATGCTGGATGTATTGCGCTTCTGGCCTGAATCTGTTATATTATGAGGGGGCGATCTTAACACTCATTTAGATCCAACACTCGACAAATCTGACCCAGCAGGTGTCCGCATGATTAGAGTAGCCCACTGTGTCAGGGGGGCAATGACGGAATTAGGTTTGGTGGACTCTTGGAGGCTACGACATGCGGGTGTGCTAGCTGGTACACACATAGCGCCGGCATTTAATAGCTGGTCTCGCCTGGATTATTGGCTTCTTAGCGAAGAAGCAGACGCATGGAGGACGAAGGTCGACATCCTTCCCCCGGACCCTTTCCGACCATAGCCCTATAACACTCAAAATGATTTTGCCAGATACTCCACATCGCGATTCAGAGTGTTGTCGCTACTAGATCCGGTGTTTTCAGACACCATACGAGCTAACATCGTGCAATTTTTTGAGTTAAACACAGGCTCAGTAAGCAGTCAAGCTACATTGTGGGAGGCCTTTAAGGTGACGATCCGGTGGGTATGCATCGGGACAACAGCAGGGATAATTAGAGACCTTCGGGGACAACTATTGACGCTAGAGGGTCGACTGAGAGACTTAGAGGCCCAATACAATAAAGATCTCACTATGGAAACACTAGCCCAGATCCGAGAGCTGACAGAGGAATACAGCACACTGGCGGAAGCGGAAATTAAATATTTGTCCAAATGCCATGTTGCCCGCGCATACGGGAAGGGCGGCAGGCTGGGAAGAATCTGCCAGATAGATTGCAGCGTAGATCGGCGAACCCCCCCTATCGATCATGTTATAGACAGTACCGGTACATCACACCACGCACACGATGCAATTGTAGAGCAGTTTAAGCAGTTTTATGCATCGCTGTACTCCGCTAGGGGAAGCATGACGGAGGAGGCCATGACGGACTACCTCGAGGACACAGCTATTGTGTGGCTATCCGATGGTCACAGGAAATATCTGGAGGTACCCATAGATGACAAAGACATTAGGGAGGCCATACTATCTCTACCCAACAATAAGGCTCCTGGGCCTGATGGCCTCACTGCGGAATTTTACAAGCACTCTGCGGACCTTCTCATTCCCCATTTGATGGAGATGTATGCGGAAGCCCATGCCACTGGCCACCTTCCCCCACCCTCAGACAGTCCCTCATAATTACTCTGCTGAAGAAAGACAAGCCCCAGACGAGTTGCGACTCATACCGCCCTCTTTCGTTAATAAATCTGGATGCAAAATTCCTTGCGAAAGTGTTAGCCACTGGATTGCAGCCCCTCATGCCCCTCTTAGTACTCCCCAATCAGTCTGGTTTTATTCCTGAGCGCTCCACCTCCCTCAACCAGCGCACTATATTTGCTATGCTTCATGTGTTAAATCCTGACCTACCTGCAGTTGCCGTGTTACTTGATGCAGTGAAAGCATTTGATTCTGTAGAATGGCGGTGCCTCTTCTTCATGCTCCACTGTATGGGCTTCCCCCAGTATACATCAGATGGGTGCAAGTTCTCTACACTGATATCACTGAAAGGGTGCGAGTTGGTGGGGTGACTTCAGAATAATTTCCTGTGGAGAGGGGTACCCGACAGGGATGTCCACTGTCCACTCTCTTTTTCGCCCTTATCTAGCATGTAGGATCAGACAGGGACATAAGGCAGCCGCACTGTCCTTCAATAATTGGCCTGTGGTAATTTCTCTCTACGCAGATGACATGGTGGTATATGTCCGTGAGCCCCACTTGTACCTTTCCTCGGTGATCCGTGAATATATAAAATTCGGCCTTTAAATTATTTAGGAAAAGTCCGTCATTATCCCCCTGACTCAAATCACCGCTTCACCACAGCTAGAATACCCGCTCTTATGGTCGGCTGACCCAGTGAAATATCTTGGGGTGTGGGTTCATCGGGACCCAGATGTGGTCGTTAAAGAAAACTATGGCTGAGCTTACACCACTCTCAACGAACAGATTGACAGATGGGTGGGAATGCCTTTTTCTCTATCAGATCGTATAGCTCTAATTAAGATGATCGTCCTTCTTAAGTTTTTATATTTATTCTGCAACGTTCCTATTCCATTAACAAAACACTTCTTCAAACAACTTTTGTCTCAGCTGTTGCGACTGGTATGGGGGAACAAACAGCCCGGACTCAGTTGGCATACTCTCACACAGACATTCGAGGAGGGGGGGTTCCAAGCTCCGGACTTCTACATGTATTATCTGTGTAACCAGGCACAATATGCTTACTTTTGTTTCAAACCGCATGATTTTTTGCCTCATCTAGCAGTAGAGGAGGGAGATGCATACCCCGTGCCACTAAAAGGTATTCTCGCTCATGTCCAACGTCATACGCCCAAACACGAGATTAACACTATCGACGGTCACGGTGAGGGCATGGCAGGAAATCGGGAGGAAAACCAATAGACTGAAAAGGGGGGGCCCTCGGCCCCCCCGCACGCATGGCGGCGCGGCGACCGTCTCACCTCCTCTCCCCTCGGGTCCTTCGACGGTGGGGGCGTGCCCTGGGGGCGCGGCCCACCGCCGATTGGCCGGCGCCCCTCCTGACCCGGATTCAATGGACTGGTTCCGGGTCGGGGGGGGCGGGCGATAGGAGGGGCCACCCGGCCCCTCGGGAATAAGAGGTAGGGAGCGCCCAGGAGACCCCCTTGTCCCTGGACGCTCCCTCGCTGAACGTTGTGCCCCGCGTTCGGGAAGCTCGGTTGGAGGACAGAGAGGGCGAGGCACCGGGCCCGTCCGGGAGACCGATCCGCAAGAGGGTGGCACCAGTGCCAAGAGGGGAATTTGTCACCCCGCAAGGGAAACCTAGGTCCAAAAGACCCAAGGAGGCGGTCCCCACCCCAGGCCCAGTGGATCCGTTACCCGCCGCACCGCCCGCGGTGGTCCCACCCCCGCATGTGCCTACACCCATTGCCCCTGTGGTGCCGGTGCCGGCAGGTCAACCAGTAGACGCTGGGTCTGCTCCCGCACCGGTGCCCACAATCCCGGGTACAGGCTGGCCACACCCGGCGCCCGCCCTGCCAGCTGTGCCAGGACCACTGGGCATAACCCCAGTGGTACCTGTTGTCCCGGGGGGTAATGTAGATTCAATGCCACCCGAATTGTTATCTCAGTTAACGGCCATGATGCCATGGCTCCAAAAAGGGGGAGCCTTCCCGAATTCTGCAGACCATGCGGCAGAGGCGGCAAGGTTTGTAGAAAAAATCAGATCGGCACCGGTCGCCGACAGTGTTGCATTGCCAATTTCTTCTCCCCTTGCAGGTCCAAGTGTTCCCCAGCTGGACGGAGTAAAAGGGCAGCCGCCCCCGGTGCCCGCACTTGGTAAGGAAGTGGCATTGCCGCTCTTGGGGGACGGTGTGATACCTTCCAGGAGCGAAAATCTAGCTCAGCATGTGTCATTAGCTGTGAAAGAAATGATTTGGGCTGATAAATACGTGTACATTTATTCTTTATTGTTGGATAATAGGGAAATGGAGCAGGCAAAAGCACTGAAAGAGTGGATGCTCCCAAGTGAATGGAGGGCGCAGTGTACTAGATTCAGGGTTGAGGAAAATCTCAATAATTGGATGCAAGCATGGGCTGTTTTCACTGCAATTAAGGCTGAGCGTCCTCCAGATCTGCAGGCTGCATTGGCTTGCTACTCGAGCAGGATTGTGGGGTGGAGTCAACAGTATTCTGGGGAAGCATGGAAGGGTTATGATGTCAATTTTAGGAAGGCATTGGAATTCAATAGATCGTTGCCATGGGACTCGGTAGATTCCATGGCTTGGCACAAACAGTTCTCTGACACTGCACCGCCCCCTCAGTTCGGTGCGGTCAAGGTGTTCACTAGACCGCAGCAGCCCTTTCGGCCCCCCCAAACGAGTGAAATACCTGGGAAATTTAGGGCAGGTGGGCCAGAGAAGAAAGGGGTGTGCTGGGATTTTAATAGGCGTACCTGCACAAGGGCCGCGTGTAAGTTTAGGCATGCATGTTCCTCCTGTGGGCACCCCTCTCATCCAGAAACTACCTGTAGGTCCAAGCAAGGTAACACAGGACAGAGGGGTAGGGGAAAGCCACTATAAGTCAGACAGGTTACGCCCCCCCACTCCAGTGGATGTGGTGGCAATGATTCCATTGTTGAACAGATACCCTGACCACAAAGCGGCCACCCTACTCCAGGAAGGTTTTTCTAAAGGTTTTAGGATCCCGGCCGGGGGATACACAGGCAGTGCGCACTGTAGAAATCAATTATCAGTCAAACACAATCCGGCTGTTGTGGCCGCCAAAATTGACAAGGAGCTTTCCTTAGGCAGGATAACTGGCCCTTTTCCTGCAGTGCCAGTACCCAATTTTGTGTGTTCCCCACTGGGAGTTGTCCCCAAGAAAGAGAAGGGGCAATTCAGATTGATTCATAACCTGTCAGCGCCAAAGGGGGCGTCACTGAATGATGCCATTGACGAAGGTATCTGTAGTGTTAAGTACGCCTCTTTTGATCAGGCTGTTACCTTATTGCAGGCCACTGGACCCGGGGCGCTGATGGCGAAATCAGACATAGAATCCGCCTTCCGCCTCCTCCCAGTCCACCCGGCGGACCAGCATCTTTTAGGTTTCACCTTTAGGGATAGGTTCTACATGGACAAATGCATGCCTATGGGTTGTTCTATTTCTTGCGCCTACTTTGAGATGTTTAGTTCATTTCTTGAATGGGCCATGAGACAAGTGACGGGCCATCAAAGGGTCATGCATTACTTAGATGATTTCCTCTTCCTCGGTACAGCGGGTTCTCAGGAGTGCGCACTGGCATTGCAGGAATTTTGCGTGCTCATGCGGGCTTTTGGGGTCCCGCTTGCGCCTGGGAAGACGGTGGGCCCGACCACCTGCTTGGAATTTCTGGGCATCGAGATTGACTCAATGGAGAGATGTTTTAGACTACCTAGGGACAAGGTGTGCAAATTCCAGACATCGCTACAGTTATGCCTCCGGAAGGAGAAGGTCACTTTGCAGCAATTACAGGAGGTGGTAGGGCAATTGAATTTCGCACTAAGAATCATCCCAATGGCTCGCCCCTTCTCTCGCTCCATCGCGCACGCGATGAGGGGGCTGAAGGAAAAGCACCACCGCACGCGCCTATCGTCTGAAATTCGCCAGGATATGCTCATTTGGATGGCATTCCTGGAGGAATTTAACGGTAGGGTGGTCTGGCCCGGCCCGCTCACGACATCGGCGGAGTTGGGACTATGGACTGATGCGGCCGGTAGTGTGGGCTTTGGTGCCATCCTAGGGAATAGGTGGGTCGCTCAACAATGGCCAGAAGAATGGAACACATGGGGTTTGCTCAGCAACATTGGCTTCCTGGAACTTTTTCCAATATGGGTGGCACTGATGGTTTGGCCCGAACACCTATGTAACCAATCAGTGGTGTTTTGGTCAGATAACATGACAGTGGTGGAATGTATCAATCAGCAGGGGGCGCGGTGTCCTTTCATACTTCGTCTGATCAAAGAAATTGTTCTGCGGTGCCTTAAACTGAATGCTAATTTTAGAGCCAAGCATGTCCCTGGTGTTTTAAACAATGCTGCTGACTCCCTTTCTCGCTTCAAAATGCAGGTTTTCAGGGAACATCTCCCCACAGCAGACCCCTCGCCAGCACACTTCCCAGCAGTACTTTGGCAGATTGGTGCCCCAGATTACAGGACCTCGTGGTCGCTAGCCTAGCCCCCAGGACCAAGACGGCTTACGAAGGGGCGTTTCTGTCTTATTGTTCTTTCTTAGGGCCACAGTGGGAAGTGCTTTGGGCGAAGGAGGATGGGTTTGCAGCCTATTTAGAATGGATGCACAAAGAGGGGCGCTCAGTGGCAGCGGCGACCAGACATAGGGCAGCAGTGTCATTCTTCGCTCAAGCTAGGGGCTTCCGGGATCCCACTAATACCTTTATGATACGCAAGGCTTTAAGGGGATGGCGCCGTATTCAGGGACACCAGAAGGATAAGAGGAAGCCCATGGGGTTGGCCCGGCTAACAGCCTTACTGGGCACGCTGGAGATTGTTTGTAACTCGGAGTGGGAAGTGCTTCTTTTTAAGGCGGCATTCTCCCTGGCATTTTATGGGGCGCTGAGAATTAGTGAACTTGTGGCAGGATCCAAGTCTGACATATTAGGTGGCTTGCAGAAGGCTGGGGTGACGATAAGGGGTGACACCATGTGGGTGATTATCCAGAAATCAAAGACCGATCAAGAAGCTAGGGGTCACACCATAGTTCTGCAACGGGCCCCCGCCAACCCGTGCTGCCCGGTGAGGCACGTAGAATCACTCATGGGACTGATGGTCGGTTCAGCAGGCAGGGCGTTGCTCTGTCACGCCGACGGGAGCCCCTTGACCAGGTATCAATTCAGGAGAGTGTTCGAAATAGGGGTTACAAAAGCAGGTCTTGATCCTAGAGATTTTGGATCTCATTCCTTCAGGATTGGGGCAGCAACTGAGGCGGTGGCGGGGGGCCTCCCGGTGGAAAGAGTGAAGACAATTGGGAGGTGGTCGTCAGACTGCTATAAACGTTATGTTCGGATTGACATGCTATGATTACTTGTCACTCACGCTTGGTCTCTTTCCGCTCTCTTACAGTTTCTCAGACCTGTTACGCAGGGGAGGAATTTGTCGTCGGGCACCGCCAATATTCATCGGCACGGAGCGGCGAACAGGAAACAACAAAGAACAATGTCTGGATTGTCGGTCATTCATATGTGAAGCGAGCGGAATGTGTCTTCCTGTCAGGTGACAAGAAAGAAAGGGCGGCACAACTAGGGTTGAATATCACGTTCTTTGGCAGAGGAGGGTTGTGTCTTCACGAGTTTAGGGGATTCTTCCAAGGGCTGTTAGCACGCCAGCGGTCTCCACCGTCAGTGGTGATACTTCACCTTGGGGAGAACGACTTGGCAACACTGGGCAGGCGCATCTTGATTGAAGAGATTATCTCAACAGCGGGTTGGATAGCTAGGACCTGCCCCGGGTGCACGCTAGTATGGTCACAACTCATACCTCGACTTCAGTGGCGGGGGGGTCATTCGGTCAGGGCGTTGAATCACTCGGTAAAGAGGATCAACACACGGTTGGATAGGTTGTTTCGAACCCCCGTGTTACAGTCAATACCTCATGGGTGCATCTGGGGTCACAAGTATTACTTGAAGGACGGGGTTCATTTGACAGAAGAGGGTAATGTCCTATGGTCTGACAATATCTGGGCTTGGCTAGAGGGCTGGGATAGGAGGAGTGTGTCCTTAGGCAGGGGCTAGAGGGGGAGGCCAGATCGTCGGTTAACAATACTGGCCTGTGGCGGTAAGGTCATTATCGGTGAGCACATATTTGAGGTCTGAGGGGGCGGGCATCATCCTATGGAGGTTCCCGCCCGGGGGGAGGGGCCTGCGGGCCACTCCCAGTACTCCAGGGGCAAGGTAATATGCAAAGGAGCGCGGGTAGGAGTAGTTCACGCTTTCCTTAGGCTGGTAGCCACCCCGCGCGCGTGGACTCATGACGCCACCGGCGCAGAGTAAGGGCCCTCCTTTAGTGGGTAAATGGAGTTTGGGGCGTAGACCGGGCAATTCCCGGGGTAACACTGCGCATGCGCACTTCTAGGGGGGAGGCGCAGCTTGTAGGACCTGACACCGGTAGTGACCCTGCCATATGGCCAGAAATGTACAAAAATCAAGGTAGGATGTTTAGTTTAAGCTAGGAACAACTTGTATTAGAGTTTTGTTAAGGTCAGGCTCTCAAACTTGTTGATAACAATTGTATAACTGAATGTCCTGCTGATTTTTGTATTCATTGTTGATTATGCAATTAAAACCTTTTTTAATTTCATACTTTAATAAATACGGCCGGGCGACTAGCGCCCGCCTTCCAAAAAGTAAAACACGTCTCGTGTCCACGTTCCTGGGTGTTGGGTGCCGGATTGGGGGGGAGGCGGCAGCTAGTCGCTGACCATGTGAAAAGGGGGGGCCCTCGGCCCCCCTGCACGCATGGCGGCGCGGCGACCGTCTCACCTCCTCTCCCCTCGGGTCCTTCGACGGTGGGGGCGTGCCCTGGGGGCGCGGCCCACCGCCGATTGGCCGGCGCCCCTCCTGACCCGGATTCAATGGACTGGTTCCGGGTCGGGGGGGGCGGGCGATAGGAGGGGCCACCCGGCCCCTCGGGAATAAGAGGTAGGGAGCGCCCAGGAGACCCCCTTGTCCCTGGACGCTCCCTCGCTGAACGTTGTGCCCCGCGTTCGGGGCTTCTTTGTTTCCCACCCACCATCCCTTGGTACAAAGTTTAAGCAGCGTTATGTCCGGTTTAATGGTAAGTTTCAAAGGTATGGACCGCGGGAGAGAGTAGGCTGTTGTTGTATTTTGTGATCTGTTGTTAGGACTTTTTCCCCTTTGTAGAAAAGTGATGTGTGAAGTGAACTGTATTTGAAGATATGTGTCTTTAGGCCTTTTTTCCCTTTGTAGCTATACGTTGATATTGTAATTTTGAGTAACATGAGTGAACCGAATTGTAATTTTATACCATGTGTCGTTAGGCCTTTTTTCCCCTTTTAGCTATGCGTGGATACTGTTATTTATTAGCCAGTGTAGTTGTCCTTTAGAATTTTTCCATAGGTCGTCGTATTTATTAGGTATGGGACATGCGGTAAGGTCATTATCGGTGAGCACATATTTGAGGTCTGAGGGGGCGGGCATCATCCTATGGAGGTTCCCGCCCGGGGGGAGGGGCCTGCGGGCCACTCCCAGTACTCCAGCGGCAAGGTAATATGCAAAGGAGCGCGGGTAGGAGTAGTTCACGCTTTCCTTAGGCTGGTAGCCACCCCGCGCGCGTGGACTCATGACGCCACCGGCGCAGAGTAAGGGCCCTCCTTTAGTGGGTAAATGGAGTTTGGGGCGTAGACCGGGCAATTCCCGGGGTAACACTGCGCATGCGCACTTCTAGGGGGGAGGCGCAGCTTGTAGGACCTGACACCGGTAGTGACCCTGCCATATGGCCAGAAATGTACAAAAATCAAGGTAGGATGTTTAGTTTAAGCTAGGAACAACTTGTATTAGAGTTTTGTTAAGGTCAGGCTCTCAAACTTGTTGATAACAATTGTATAACTGAATGTCCTGCTGATTTTTGTATTCATTGTTGATTATGCAATTAAAACCTTTTTTAATTTCATACTTTAATAAATACGGCCGGGCGACTAGCGCCCGCCTTCCAAAAAGTAAAACACGTCTCGTGTCCACGTTCCTGGGTGTTGGGTGCCGGATTGGGGGGGAGGCGGCAGCTAGTCGCTGACCATGTTCCACTGTATGCACCTGCTCTGCAGTTGCATGGGCATGCCGCTATGTCGGTAGTGCAGGAACAGGGCCCAATGCTGACACTACAGGAAGTGGGTGCAACACAGGTGGGGGACCTCTATATAGACGGAAATATGTAACTGATAACGACTTTGCTTACGTACAGCAACCCACACCACTCTTTCTTTTCACTTGCTTCCGCTTGCGTCAGGCGATGAAGGCTCATTACACTACATTCCCTAATGAACCACAAGTGTCCCAGGCATTACAGACGGTGATAGTCGCTCCTAATTGGAAGAACCTGATAACAAAATTATATAAAGCTATATAGAGAAACACGGCAGTAGGACACGATAAGAGCTTGGCCCGCTGGAATTCGATACTGACATCTCCGATTTCAGAGGCAGTATGGGAACACATATGCACATTGACGGGAGATTAACGTCTAATAACAACCTCCACATCATTCACATTAAATGCATACATCAGGTCTATTACTCCCCACTAGAGTTGCATAAGCTGGGACTGTGCGACTCGGCCTGCTGTAAAAGATGTGGATGGGATGAGGCTGACTTTTTGCACAATGTGGGGAAGTATTCAGATACTGGGAGCAAGTAACTGCACTGATACACAAGATGACGGACCAGACACTGCCATGTATGCCCTTAGAATGCTTACTGAACTACACCCCCCAATGTAAATCGTTAGTAGGTCGTTTTGTTTGAGTGGCCTTGTTGTTAGCCAAAAGGTGTGTATTATTCACGTGGGATAGTAAATTGAAACCAAATGTACATTTGTGGCTTAAAGATATGGCCTATTGCCAGGAACAATTAGAGTTGTACTCCGAAGAACTGCCGTCCTCATCTAGGCCTAAAGACATCATGGCCCCCTTCATTTAATATCTATGGTCTCAAACGGAACAAGCCTCGGAATGATTGCCTGTCGTGTCAATGATTTTGCCCTATTGTATAAACCTCGTTTTTTTATTATTCTGCTATTACCTCAGAAGACTGGATTAATGTATGTGGCATTCTACCCAATCACTGATAATTTGTGCTTTGTATGTGGCTAAAGTTTGTTACGTTGTACAAACTAGTTACGTTATCTATTTACAGCGATGTCATTGCTCTATACTGATGTACTGTGAACATACTATGTGCTTTTTGAGCGATGCTTCAATAAATAAAGTTTTTAAAAAAATAGTATTCTCGCACTAAAGACCTTAGATATTTGTTCTTCTGTATATTAAGGTGATAGTTGTTCTACTGCCATTGTACAATTTAGTATGATTCTTAGTTGTTGGGATGTCCCAATGGTTGTATACTGTGGCTAGAACGGATTTATTAGGTTTGCTACTTCAACAAATGCTGTAAATGTGTTCAGGTTTTTTGGCAGTGGCTGTATCAAGGAGTTTTGGTCTTTAGAGGGAGATGGTTGCATCTATCAAGAGCTTCAATCCTTTTGTCAATTGCTATATCGAAGGTGGAAGTTAGAGTGTGAGTCCATGTTAACTCCGTTGCACAGGTAAGAACAAAGAAATAGGTAGAAAGGGAAAAGCAAGTTGCACCACCTTGCTATACACAATTTATAAATGTATTGTATTTCAGCTTAAAGTGTGTGCTTGACTGGGTGCTATCCTGGATAACCACTACTGGTACTGAGGAGAGATCATTTATTTGCGCAAAGTTCAAAATACAGTGACCTGTTATTTCATAACATTGGTGGATTCATTTCAGTGCCCTGAGGAAGCCCCATCGGGGCGAAATGCATTAGCTGTATTGTGGCTGTTTTGTACGACCATCTCACTCCATGAATTATTCAAGGATTCATTAAAAAGATCAAATTTCTCATCATTAAAGAAATTGGATAGTGTATCTATTTTGCATTTAAACATTTAGTAAAACGTATGTTGTCTCTCTGTGTGCTTTTTGAGTCCGTTGCACAGGTGTTTATTACCTTTGCCAGTCTGTTGAGCCATTGTGTTTGGCTGATCCATCCCCTAAGGGGGGGCATAAATATCCAAAATACATGGCTCCTAATAAAGAGGAGTGACCCTTGCCCAGGGGGCCTCCCCCCAACATGGAAAAATCAAATACTCCTTGGTGGCTAGAGGTTTCTGTCCCCCCTGGGTATGGACCTGGTTACTGATTTGGCTGATCTGCCACTTAAGGGGGGCCTAAATGGCCAAAATAGATGCCCCTTTATAAAGGGTAGTCACCCTTGCCCAAGGGGCAACCCCCAAAATGTCCAAATATGTATTCCCTGGTAGGCTACTGCTTCTGCCCCTCTTGGGGTCAGATCAAACAAAACATCTGGTCGATCTGCCCTAGAACAAGCAAGAAAGGCCAAAATATACAGCCCCCAGCCCAAGGATGTTCTCCCCAAAACAATTTTACAGGCAACCTAAAAATCCCTGGTGGTCTAGTGGGCATTCCTGCTGCATGATTGCCACCCCATCTGCGATTGTGCAGCAGGAATGAACTGCAAAAACATTTTGAGGGAAATCAAAAGCTCTTTCCTTTCCCCGATGCCTCTTTGCACTCCCTGAACCCCCCACCCCAGGAGAAAAAACGTACCTCCTTCTTGTATGCCCGCTGGAAGCAAATAGCTTTAAGCGTCTCCCTGTGTGACATACGTACTGATGTCATCAGATGCCAGGGGAAGGTTGGGGTGCCAGGAAAAGCACATTTGTTTCCATCTCTGGTGGCAAGAGGTCAAAAGGGGCAGCTCACAGGGGGTATGCCAGTGCAGCCCCGTGGGAATGTGCAAAGACGGAATGGTTCTGTCCTCAGCACACCCTCACCGTAGCTGCCTTCTATTGAACTATTTCTAATATCTGTTTGTAACAAATCACTAACAGGTTTTTGATGTGTTTAACTTAGCACTAGATGTTTTCTTTTTATTCTTAATGCTTGCAAACATGCTCATTCTTTCATATGAAAGAGCTACTTAGCAAGGTTTTAGGCAGTTTTGGGAAAAGTGATTGTGTAACCGTGTATTATATGCAATAAATTACCCTCTGGCATACATGATAAGGATTTTGGAAGTCATCTCAGAGTTCCATAACCTTATCAAGGAACACAGCATTCAGCCATGTTCCCTTATGTGGTTATGAAACTCCTCAGTGATTTGCAATATCCTTCTGATGTATGCGTGAGGGCACTTTATTTCTTATATACAACTTGTAACAATGAAATTGGCGCAAAGGTCACACTAAGGTTGGTTTCTTAGGATTTGCAGCGATGTCCACTCACATCCTTTTCCACTGATAAATGTCATGATGCCCAAAAAGCAGTGTTCCAATAGTGCACATGTGACATTTAATAATAGTGTATAACATAAACTTAGTAGGTATTGTTGGCTTTTGTTCCAAATCAGTCAATGCTTGGATAAAATGGCCAAGAATTAAAAAGCACTGCATTGAAGATGGTGCTTTTTCCCCTTGGCAGGTTATTTAAGAGATATGTTTGAGTTTTTGCATTAAGATTTCATCATATGGCTCCTATTAAGCTTGCAAACATGCCTTAATATCTAGCAACTGGAATACCAACCTTATCCTACCACAGTGCTTGGATAGTGACTATACAATGGAATTTTGTACAAAATTGAGTTATTCCAACTCATAGAAGAACCCGAGTTATATTAGGGATGAATTATTTGACCAGGTTTCACATAAGACATTATAAGAGATCGAAAATGCACACTTTGAGGTAATAATTGAAAAATCTAATTAAATGAGGTAATAATTGAAAAATCAAATTAACTGTGCATACTATTCTGAGGGGGAGTCTTATAGGTGGGATAAACAAATATTGAGTTCATTGTTTCTAGTTCATATTTCATTACATTAGGTTTCTTGTTAATGAGCTTGTATGTTGGAATTGCATGTCATACACTACTAATTCACAAGGAAATCGCTAACTCAGATATAGAGTGCGTTGTGTAAAGAGGGCTTAATGAACATAATATGCTTAAATGTTCCTACTTGTTCACAGGGTAATATCTGAGGTGGGAAACTGACTAATGGTGGGCTATGTGGGAGACGAGGCAGATGTGGGTTATTGGTTGTTGTATGCCCATGTATTTGATTTTCTCTGATAGAATTCGATGATGGGGTATGTGGGAGCGGATGAGGTTCAAAGGGGTAGGCTGACATATCTCCAGTTTTAGGATTTCTTTTCTCCTGTAGGGTCAGAAGAGGAGCAATGGTGGAAGAGGTGGAAGGTGAGGGAGGGGGCTGGCACATGTTCATCTATGTAATTCCTTTTCCCCCATGGCATAGGATGAGAGGGAGCACAGAAGATGAGGTAGGTCATTGGGGTGGACTGTCATGCTTCCCTGTATAAGGTTCCTTTTCTCCCTCAGTATAGGGCATGGGGGAGTGTGCAAAATATTAGAATGCCTTGGCTTTGTGGAGTAGTGTGCTACTCGCTGCAAAAAGTGCTTTAATGCCTCATCATGGGTCGTAAGCGCCATGTAAATACATGTACTGATTACAATGTTTACCTATTAAGTTCCTTCTATCCCATAGGTCAGGGTGGGGTGGGGTGTGGGAGCGGATGGATTTCAGGGGGTGGACTGTCAAGTCTTCATCTTTATTATTCTTTTCCTCCTGTAGGATGGAGGTCACCCTTCTTCTGCTTGTGGTTTTTGGAATAATTCAAGATGTTGAAAGTTGTCATCCCTATCCTGGTGGTAAGCAAAAGCTAAAATCATTTCATTAAATATTTGAAACTGAGCATCATTGTTTGGTCTTGTCTGCAGGCAGTGTGTGTTAGCTGTCTCTTGATGATCATCTATTGTGTACAAAAAAATCCTTAAAAAGTGGCTTTTAGTCTGCCCATTATTTGCCTTTCAGTGGTATCCTTATCACTCTTCTTAGCTATCTCCTAATTTGGCAGCACATCCCAAATGTCCATTAGCGCATCACTTCCATTACTTTGTGAGGCATATGGAGCAAGTACAGATTAATGTAGCTTAATAAGTGTCCGTCCATGCCAGTGCTGTGATTGAGGGACTAGTAATTTTTGCATTTTAAATTTTACACTATGCCCTTTAGCGGATGAATCTGGTTATTGCAACCCAAAACATTGAAAAGTCAAATAGAACAGTTATTTGTCTTACTCTATGTTTTGATTACCATGTTGTATAGCTGCATGGCTGCTGTGTGGCATGGTTAAAAGTAAAAAAAGAAAGCTTTGGCAAAACCAATATGTCTCTGCAATCCTCGAGCTATTGGTGTTGTCAATCCCAATGTCTTTTAGCCATGTGTTATGAAGTTGAGTAAATTGTTTGTTGTGAAATTGTGTGCTGTGGAGTTATGTGGGGTTGAGTGGAGTTATATGTAATGGAATTATGTGGGATGGTGTGCAGTGGAAATATGTGTATAGAAATTAGGTGGTAAATAGTGTTTTGGAAATATGTGGATTGGTATTGTGTGTTGTGGAATTGCATGTAGTGGAGTGAACTTATGTGCTGTGGTGTTAAATGTTGTGGCATAATGTGGATGTCTGTAATGTGTATTGGATGTAATTGGTGTGTAGTGGAATTGGGCTATGGAAGTGGAATTCTTCCCCATGTAAAAGACACTCTGGTATTAGACACCCATGAGTTTGCTACTCAGATCTTAGACCTGCAAGGGGACAATTGTGAAGTGCAAAATGTTTTCAAAATGGTACTGTCACTGTACTTGATCTTCAGTGTCTGTGGAAATATTCCAAACAAAAAAAGCACACCTTTACATTTTATGACTGTACACATGTATGTATGTGTAGTGTTAGTCTGATTTGAGGTGGAATACACCCCCTATACCTGTGGTTCCCAAACTGTGCGCCGCGGCACCCTGGTGCGCCGCTATGAGTTGCCAGGGGCGCCGCGGCACGATGTGGGCAACATGCAGAGTGGAGCTGCATGGGGCTCTTTGAAGGGGTGAAACAACAGCAAGGCTCATTAACATTCGAATGGTCTTTTAAAGACCTGTGAAGTGTTCGGTGCGGCTGTGTGGGCACCCGGGATGCTGTCTCATCCTGGGCTGCCACACACGACGGGGAGGCGTAGGGGGGGCAGGGGAGCAAGGGGCCTTGTTGCTCCTCGCCAACGTCACATTGATTGTTCTTTTCTTGTGCAACAGCACACTAACCAGCATGCCAACCCCACCGCCAATAAGCTCAGGGACAAAATGCGGGTTTTAGTCTAAGTTATCCTTCCCGTTTCTTTTCCCGGGTCATCTTAAAGCCCCCTCCTCTGATTTTTTTTAATGCGTATTTCACACCAGGTTTGAGGCTTTCATCCCACCCCAGTATTAAAGTAACTCAGCTTTTCTAACCTCCAACACGTCCCTCTCTCCTTTGTGTGGCCAACGTCGAAGTCCCTTCTGGGTACACCTGCCAGGTGCCTTTTTCCTTGGCATCGCAGTTACCCTTCCCACCCCATCTTATACTGCAGTTGCTCCTCTCATCCCATGGTCCTTTCCCCGCTGTGCTGGTAGGTCTCCGTTCTCCACAACCTCCATATTAGCCTAACTGGTGCCTCTCACCTGCCTGCTCCTATATCAGAAGCACACACCACAGCGGGGTGCCCTCTAACACTGTTAAGGCAGTGACATTGAAATATCCTTGGAGTGGACGGACTGGACTGCAGGGGTGCAGGAGGCACCGTACAGCCTCGCTGAACTGAAGCACACCTATTTCAGGGATCAAATTCGAAAAGGGCATCGTCTCCCGGGGTTTGGCCCATCACATCCATTCCTACTGAATAGCAGACATGATGTCAACTCCATTCAGACCCGCAGAATCTGTAAAACACAACCTCGCCACTAAATGCCTTCTGTCATAGCTCCCTCCTCCTCCCACCCAAATGGATCCCAGCCCCATAAAAAAACTTGGCATAGTTCATGTCTAGTTTCTGAGCTGCCAGCTTCACAGATTGACAACCGGGGAGGGGGGGGCATGGGGGGGGGTCAGGGGCTGAAGCCCTTTGAGTCCAATGGGTGTTGCGCGCCTGGCCTGAGTCCGAGTACACAAAGAGAGCAGGCATGGAATAATGGATAGAGGGCACAAACACAAAGGGAGCAGACATGGAGAAAAGGGGCAGTCTCAGGGCATGAAGGGAGCAGGCATGGAGGAAAGGGGCAGTCTCAGGGCACGAAGGGAGCAGGCATGAAGGAAAGGGGCAGTCTCAGGGCACGAAGGGAGCAGGCATGGAAGAAAGGCATGGACAGACGAGGTAGTCTGAGAGCACGAAGGGGGCTGGGATGTACAGGAGGGGAAGTCTGAAAGCACAGTGGGAACAGGCATTGGGGGGGGGGGGTCAGGGGCTGAAGCCTGGCCTGAGCCTCAGTCCGAGTACACAAAGAGAACAGGCATGGAATAATGTATAGAGGGCACAAACACGAAGGGAGCAGACATGGAGGAAAGGGGCAGTCTCAGGGCACGAAGGGAGCCGGCATGGAGGAAAGGGGCAGTCTCAGGGCACGAAGGGAGCCGGCATGGAGGAAAGGGGCAGTCTCAGGGCACGAAGGGAGCAGGCATGGAGGAAAGGGGCAGTCTCAGGGCATTAAGGGAGCAGGCATGGAGGAAAGGGGCAGTCTCAGGGCACGAAGGGAGCAGGCATGGAGGAAAGGGGCGGTCTCAGGGCACGAAGGTAGCAGGCATGGAGGAAAGGGGCAGTCTCAGGGCACAAAGGGAGCAGACATGGAGGAAAGGGGCAGTCTCAGGGCACGAAGGGAGCAGGCATGGAGGAAAGGGGCAGTCTCAGGGCACGAAGGGAGCAGGCATGGAGGAAAGGGGCAGTCTCAGGGCACGAAAGGAGAAGGCATGGAGGAAATGGGCAATCTCAGGGAACAAAGGGAGCAGGCATGGAGGAAAGGGGCAGTCTCAAGGCACGAAGGGAGCAGACATGGAGGAAAGGGGCAGTCTCAGGGTGCGAAGGGAGCAGGCATGGAGGAAAGGGGCAGTCTCAGGGCACGAAGGGAGCAGGCATGGAGGAAAGGGGCGGTCTCAGGGCACGAAGGGAGCAGGCATGGAGGAAAGGGGCAGTCTCAGGGCACAAAGGGAGCAGACATGGAGGAAAGGGGCAGTCTCAGGGCACGAAGGGAGCAGGCATGGAGGAAAGGGGCAGTCTCAGGGCACAAAGGGAGCAGGCATGGAGGAAAGGGGCAGTCTCAGGGAATGAAGGGAGCAGGCATGGAGGAAAGGGGCCGTCTCAGGGCAAGAAGGGAGCAGGCATGGAGGAAAGGGGAAGTCTCAGGGCACGAAGGGAGCGGACATGGAGGAAAGGGGCAGTCTCAGGGCACGAAGGGAGCAGACATTGAGGAAAGGGGCAGTCGCAGGGCACGAAGGGAGATGGCATGGAAGAAAGGCATGGACAGACGAGGTAGTCTGAGAGCACGAAGGGGGCTGGGATGTACAGAAGGGGAAGTCTGAAAGCACAGTGGAAACAGGCATTGCCAGATGGGTCAATCAGGGGGCACAAATGGAGCAGTCATGTACACAAGGAGCAGACTGAGTGCACAAAGAAAGGAGGCATGCACAGAAGGGGCAGTCTGAGGGCGCGGGGGGAGCAGGCATGGAAAGAAGTGACAGTCTCAAGACACGAAGGGGACAGACATGGGTAGAGGGGGCAGGAGAGGTCACAAAGGGAGCAAGCATGGGCAGAACGGGCACTCCTAGAGCAGCGCCAGCCACAATGCTTAAAACAAGAGACGGGGAGACATCCGGGGGCAGGGGGAGAGGGTTGGCAGGGTTCTGGCAGGCAGGGGGAGAGGGTGGCAGGCGGAGAGGGTTGGCAGGGTTCTGGCAGGCAGGGGGAGAGGGTGGCAGGGGGAGAGGGTTGGCAGGGTTCTGGCAGGCAGGAGGAGAGGGTGGCAGGGGGAGAGGGTTGGCAGGGTTCTGGCAGACAGGGGAGAGGGTTGACAGGGGTGTATTAAATTAATTTTGGCGTGCGTGTTTGCCTGTTGGGTGCATTTTTCCTCGAGTATGCAATGATAACACCGAGTGGCTCCGCCTCTACTTGGTGGAATTTAACTCCAGATTAACCGAGAGTTCTACTGGGTTTGGTCTAGAATAGATTAGAAAAATGACGATATCCCTGTCTGTAAACGCACATTTGAAGATGTTTTTTTCAACAAAAGACACTTTTTTAAATTTTCATTGTAAATGCATATTCCATATATTCAATGGGGAATATGCATTTACAATTACATAAAAAGAAAGTGCATTTTGTTTAAAAAAACATATTCCAATGTGCGTTTACAGACAGGGCCATCGTCATTTTTCTAAACTATTCTAGACCAAACCCAGTAGAAGTCTCGGATGGTCCTTGAAAGGGGAAGGCATTCAAATATTACTGAAACATCAGTATGGTCACTGGCTTCAATACAGCCTCCCACGCCTGAGTTCACAACGAATTTACATTGTCGATGAGAGAAAACGTATCAGCACATAAAACAAAAACTTTGTTTTTCCACTTTTACAACTGTTAACTTTTTATTTTGTTACAAATATGATTAAATACCTTCATTGCATCCCAATTAATTTAAGGAAAACAACAGGAAGTACTCCCGAGGTCGGGCTTACATCCCCACCCACCCGTCCATCGGTAAAAAAATGGGGGGGAGCCACGGCCAACTGCCATTTAGATCAAGGGAGCCACGGATCAAAAAAGATTGGGAACCACTGCCCTATACTATCACAAAGCAGTGACTTCTAGTGTTAAACAGAAGAGAGATGGATGTGTCTTTAGAGTTTCTGAACTGCACAATATGCTACCCTAGTCGAAAATCCTGGCTTCCCACTACACCAACCGTGTGATGCTTGGCCCATCACTTTGATTCACTATCTATCATTTTGCTTAACCATGCTTTTGAGAGCCCAATGAAGTAAATCAGCGCTGTCCAAAATCCTCACTTACATGGTTAATATAAACATCCTTGCTTAACAGTTAATAGAAATATAGGGTATAGAAATACATCACATGAAAACCGTCATTTTGAACAACTTGTGTCAATGTCATTTCGTCATGGAGATTTTTGTCAATGTTTAAAAATATTACTTTCAATAAATGTCACTGAATTGAGTGATATAAGTTATAATAATAATATATTTGTTTGAGATGCTGACACATATTCTTATTTTATTTTCATTGAATTGTGTTTATAATTTTCTTTACATATGTTACCTCATGTACATCTTTTGATGGCTTGTGCTTTGTCTCTTCAAGCCAAGACGTACCCCTGGTTTGCCTCTCTCCAAGTTATCTGTGTTTTAGTGTCTCCTGCTTCCTTGTTCAGTGCCATCTCCCAGCCTCACCTGAATATTATACTAAACCAATAATCAGAAATGTCATGCAGAACAGGTCAGAGTAAAAGCACCATTTCTGATTGCACGGCCCATTTCTATTTAAAATTTTCTTACTGTCCTTAGGAAATATTTCTACTACATATAACAGCCAGATACACAGGCAGAACTCACTGCAATAATAATAATTAGGTCTCAGCTCTAGACGGCACACATGCGCTCTCTCGAATCAAGACCTGCTGTATCTACTTTGGTTAGCTTCAGCCTGACTATAATCTTGCCATTTGCTGTCTCCCAAGTCGTTCCGCTATTCCATCTTCCCATTGGTCACAGCATGCATACGCCATGACCCATACTGACTTTGGCCCTCCCAATCAGCGAAGTAACCAACTACTGCCAAAGATACACGGGTGACCGATTGCTGAAGACGCTTTGGCTTCTTTGCCAGGCGCTTGCATGTCAGGCAGAGCCTTGGACCCTGCACATCCTCATGTGAGTACAGTGCTTCCAGAGGAACTTCACTCAAGGCTGCGCAATCCCACCAGACTTGGAAACACTCACTCATTCAAAGGAAATACCCGACGCTTGGATAATTTCCTTACCTTTTTACTGCTTCTTGCATGTGTAAAGAGAGCACTGCCATTGTGCATGAAACTGATTTTCCCGTATTATCAGCAAGCTCATTTGCTTAAATATACAACTGTTTTCCCATGATGCAGCTCAAATGCCACCAGTAATGTTCCTCTTGTAATTGGCCTTGCACTGTTTGTCTCTGAGCACAGAGACGGCAGCAGCAGAGACCACGGCACGCAATTGCTCTTCTCTTTTCATGTTAACAAGACAATTACTATGATTTCTCTGATTGAAATAGAGGAGGGTGACCAGATTCCCAAAACAAACAAGCATGTAAAATGCAATAGGATTCTCATTTGCACGAGGTTCGGCTATTGGCTTTGTTAGTGACAATGCCTTTTATTTATGTTTCAAAAACCAAAACATAAATAAAAAGCTTTGCCATTTAGAATGCCAATATCAATAACCCCCGCACTCTGCCCCACTCCCACATGTGATCCGTGAGGCATCCCTTAGTAGCCATGTCACCCAGCCATGAGGCATCCCAGAGTCGCTGTCCTTAGGCCACCTCACCCAGCCGTGTGGCATCAGAAGGTGAGTGGACCTATTCTGGCGCACTGCCCTCCGGTGTGCCGCCGTACCAAATGTTCGCAGTGTAGCCCTTCGCCACGCCGTCAAGGAGGCTGCCGTCTTCCTGCGCCGCCCCACGCCCTCCTTAGTTACTGACAGCCTGCCAACACCATGGCGCCCCACAGGTTGCTCCAGAACATCGCCATGCCTTGCTCGGAGAGGTGCACCCCATGGCGGCGTAGTATTCCGGCAGGCCCGTGTGTATCAGCCCATGCCTGATTGATCCCAGGCCATTTGACCTGCAGAACTTACTCACTGTGAGATTCAACTTCTTCCTTGAGATGTACGATTCCGTCCCTCGCCATTCCTGTCTGCTGATCAGCTGGGACCAGATAATTGTTGCGCGCCCGAATGCCCTGGAGGTTTCTATGAGGTCGTTTTGTACCCAGAGGAGGAGGGCCCTCTGCCCTAAACTGGCCAAGTCGTTCCCCCTGAGGTGTATGATCAGGACGTCCGGGTGCCGCCCACCTCTTCAAGTAGGCTTTTGAGGGTTGCCGCCAGTTGCTCCCATCGCATGCCCGACCGGCCGAACCAGCGAATGCTTGTGCGTCGTGGTCTGTCCCCGAGCGGGCGGCCTGTGCTTTTCCACCAGGCGTCCATCCGTCTGATAAATGAGTGGCCCACCACCCATACCAGGTGCGGTCTGTTCCCTGTCGAAGCAATGGAAAAAACGGCCGGTCACTCCCTTTTTGCCCCGCGTGCCTTCTGGTCATAGAAGCTGGGGCCTCACGTATGTCTTGTATCCCTGTCTCGGTCATCCCATGTTGTGCCGCAGTTGTGGCCGCCCCTATCCGGAATGAATGGGACCCAAAGCCCCTCGGGGGCATGCCCGCCTTGCTGAGGGCGAGGGGCATTACTGCTGTGAACTGGAACTTGCTCAGCTGGGTCCCGTCTTTGTATTTGAACAAAGGGCCCTCTCCTGCTGGGCGCACTGTCATGAAGGCGAACAGGCAGCATACTGCGCAGAGTTTCTGGTCTTGGATGCGATGTAACCTGACTATGGCCCCCTTGCCAGCCTGGTCTGTTTTCGACCGCTGCATCACCAACTCCACTCCCCTTGCCTTTGGCGTTATGTCACTGGCCTGTATGCAGTACTCGGCCTGCCCTTCCCTGGCAGGGGCCACTAGTTCGCTGATGCGGAATGCCCCAAAGAAGGCCGTGGTAAACGCCGCCCTGAAGAGCAGCAGCTCGTATCCGTCTGTCGCTATGCTCTCCAATGCCCCTAGCAGCGCCCCCGTTTTTCGAAATCTATTGGGCTTCTTGTATCCACCTTCTTTCCCTCTTTCCTCCTCAAGCCCTTCATTGCTGTCTTTATGTAGTGGGATGCAATTGGGTTATGCCCTGTTTCTAACTTTGCGTAGTGTGCTACGGCTGCCAGGTGGGCCAGTGCCCACAACCTAGATCACTTGTCCTCGTAAGCCCAGCCAATGAATTGCTCCGCCGCCCTGCGCGTGTCTCCCGGGTTAGGCAGGGATTGTATGCCCCCTACTCTCATCACTTTCGATACTTATTTATTGTACCGTTTTGCTATGCCGGGGTTAGCGCATGTTCGATCAATTCTGAAAGGTATACCCTGCCAGTTTCCATAGCTGCATCGGGAAGGGGGTCATGTTTGTGTCTGCCCTGGGCGCCAATTCCCTGGTTTTGTTCATCGTGGCTCTGGATAGGGCGTCCGCTATTTCGTTCTCCACCCCTGGCTTGTGCCTGGCTCGCAGTTCTATGTTGCCCTCCAGCTGTAAGGTAACCGGATGTCGCATTAGTCTCAGTGTGTCCGGACACCTGGCCGACCCCTTGTTAATGGCCCACCTTACGCCCTTGTTGTCAGACCATAGGGTCAACTTCATGTTCCGGAGCTCCTCCTTCCAAATCACCAGCGTCACTACGATCGGGATGAGTTCCAAAAATGTTATAATGCCCGTTATGCAGTGCCTATGCCAGCTGCTGGGCCACTGTCCTGCGCACCACTTGTCCCTCAAGATTGCTCCCTGACGCATCAGTGTATTGCTCGATCTGTTTACTGGTCAGCCAGCCTTCCCTCCATATCAGTACCCCATTAAAGTCTGCTAAAAAGGTGTCCCACATCCGGAGGTCCCTTTTTACTTCCGCCCCAAGCCGGACGTGGTGGTGTTTTTGGGTGAGGCCGCGCGTCAGCTGTGTCAATCGCTGAGCGAACACTCTGCCTGCTGGGATGACCCTGGCTGAGAAATTCAGTTTCTCTATGAGCCGCTGTATCTCCCTCAGTGTGGCTTTTTCGCACCCGCATAGGCTTCTGATGTCCTGTCTAAAGTCCTCTACTTTCTCGGGAGGGAGCCTAGATGTCCCGGAGACCAATGTCCAGCTTGAGCCCCAGGAACGTGATTTTTGTCGTTGGTCACTCTGTCTTGCCTTTGGACAAGGGGATCCCTAGCTCTCCTGCTAGCTTTATGAATGCCCCCAGAGTGTTCTTGCACTCAGGGGACTCCGCCGGGCTGGTAAACAAGAAGTCGTCTAGGTAATGTAGCTTCCCGCCCGCCGGGTGGCTGTCATGCAGCGCCCATTCAATAACTGCTGAATAACTCGAAGTATGCGCATGACACTGAACATCCCATTGGCATTGCCTTGTCATAATAGTATTGTCCCTCCCACATCAAACCTAACAGGTGGAAGCTGTCGGGGTGGACTGGGAGTGG
This sequence comes from Lissotriton helveticus, assembly GCF_964261635.1. Lineage (NCBI taxonomy): Eukaryota > Metazoa > Chordata > Amphibia > Caudata > Salamandridae > Lissotriton > Lissotriton helveticus. Next base: position 90,447,980 of record NC_136063.1, read on the forward strand.
GTGAAACGCTGACTCGATGTCTGCCTTTGCCATGTGCATCCCACTGCCTGTCGCCCTTATCAGGTCTATCGCATCATCGATCGTGGAGTAGCTCACCGGGCATACCTCCGATTCGATCCCATCATCCACTGACAACCAATCCGGGAATGACAAGGGGTGGATCACTTGAAATTGCCCTTCTTCATTTTTTGGTATCACCCCCAGTGGTGAAATGACCAACTCCTCGCCTTCTGTGGCTGGGAGGGGGCCCTAGCTCCTGCCTAATCGCCTCTACTTCTCTATCTTTTTAGTTACCACCCCTGGGTGCTGCATTGCTGATTTCAAATTCCTCTTGCAGCTGGGGGGGAGAGGGGCCTCTGAACGGGGTGGGAAAACCTTTCTCAAATCTGTGCACCAATATCTCTGTGTCTGTTTTATTATGGTGTCTGTTGGTTAGCGCGCGTAATCTCTGTGTGTTAATGGGGGACCATTGAGCCTACAGCTTGCCGCAGGGCATCCTCCCCGCATGCTGCACATATGTGTTGGAATTTGCATGCTACCCCATATGTACATTCTTTGGCCTCAAATTTCCAGCATATTGCAGGCGGCCCACTTGCGTGTGTTCCCTTCCCTGCGCTGAAGTGTTTGTGCTTTTGAAAAGGCCTTCCTTTCCCCCTTTGAAATGACCTACGAAAGGGGTGCTCGCTCCTCCCCCCCATGACCTGGCTTCTTTCACCACCATCATCATATGAATGAAACCGGAGATGTCCTCTTCATTACACTCCATTTTCCGGGTGTGTTTGCATTTTCAGCCTGAAACCTTTATCGTATTCTAGCCATGCCTCGCCTTGGAACTGCCTCTGTGCGTTGTGTATGTTTGCCTCATGAAGCCATAGGTCGGCCGCGCAGCATGGGAATTTCTCGACTATGATGCATGCCATTACCCTTAATGTGTCTAACCAATTGTCGAATGTCCGTTCCTTGCGCTCCCTCCTCCTTTTCTTCCTATCTTCCTCTTTCTTGTCGTAGGTCGTCAAGTCTAGCCCCTCTAACTGTATTTCCAGTAAAGAAAGATATCTATGAACTCTTTCCGCCATATTCTCTCTTTTACTGCTAAGGGTATGAGGCTGGCCACACCTGTGGCCCTGGTGGTCATGGATGCTGTGCCTGGGGAGGGCCTCGCGTAAGCCTCGGGTATGTCTACTGCCACAGGGGGTCTGCTTATGGGCTGGGTGTTCTCCCATGCCACCGTGGGTGACCCTAACTCCCCCTTTGTAGTTGCTGCAGCCTGCTCCCCTATCCGGTGCTGTCACACCAAGCCTGGGTTGAGCAGGTGCCAAGGTACCCCTGTGGCATCCATTTCCTGCGAGGTCATGGCTCCCTCCATTCGCAAGGACCCCTGCCCTGTGCTTGCCTGCGCCCCTGCTGACACTGCGTTCTGCACCCCCAACCCCCTTAATACCAGCAGCGCCATGGTCCTGCAACATTCCTGAATAATCACGCTAATATGCTCACCGTTGGTTGGTGTCTCATTGTTCCCCCTGTCCGGTCCCATTGTTTCCCCTGTCCGGTCCCGCCATGCTGGCTGCAGGTGGCTTAATCTGCTGTTTCGGTGCCTTTGTGGTCTTTACCGCCTCCGTGAGCATCGCTGGCGCCCTCCTACTCTTCTTGGCCACCGGTGGCGTGCTTGCGTTGTGCCGTTGCCCGCTCGTCCCCTCTTCTGCATTGCGATCGATATGTTCCTGTCGCCACTCGTCCTCATGCACCACTGATGCCGCGCGCATTCTTCTCAGCAGGTCTTTCAGGTCATCCTGGCCTTGCCACGTGCTCCATTTTTTGGCCATCCTTCCTGGGCGGGGTGCCATCGCAGCTGCTGTGTGCTGAATGTGAGGCTGGGCAGGGTGCTGCCGCCAAGGTCCCTGCACCAAACTTGTGGCTGTCGCCTGCGCTGGCGGGATGCTGCCGCTGTGATTGTGCACCAAAAAAGCCAAAAACCTCCTGTGGCTGCCACTGCTTGTTGTCTTCCTTTTTCGGGCTTTGCCCTCTTCTCGCACTAGAGGGCACCTGGTGTCGTTTCCACCGAGTTCCCCGGGCCAGAGGGGCACTCCTTTCTTGCTCACTGGTGTCCCTAGTCGGCCCTGCGCCTCGCTGCCGGTCCCCTTGACCCCTCGCCTGCCACAAGGTAAGACTGAAGGGGGGCATGCTTCTCAGAGCAGCCGAGGGGAAGGCTCCCAAAGGACGCTTGCGACCTGGCTCCCCAGCAGTCCCGCCCTCACCGGATGGGCTCCGGTCGTGCCGGGTGTTCTGTCCTCGCTTTCCCGCACTCACCGGGTAGGCTCCGCTTTCGGCGGGCGAATATTTGGTGATCCCCCACCCCCCGGGTGGGCTCCGGTGAGGCGGCTGGTTGGGACGCACCGTGTGGGCTCCGGTCCCATTCTCATTGCAATCAGTGCACCGCGGGCGCTTCTCTGTGGCAGTTGGTAGCCTCCGGGTGGACTACGGTCGCGTTACCGAGGGGCTCAGTGCGCCGCGGGGGGATGTACGTTGTTACAAAGCATGCTTTTACCACGCATGCTGTTACAACGCAAGTTTTACAACGCAAGCCATTGCAACGCATTGCTTTGGGGGGTGCCTCATGAAGCCATAGGTCAGCCGCGCAGCATGGGAATTTCTCGACTATGATGCATGCCATTACCCTGAATGTGTCTAACCAATTGTCGAATGTCCATTCCTTACGCTGCCTCCTCCTTTCCTTCCTATCTTTCTCTTTCTTGTCGCAGGTCGTCAAGTCTAGCCCCTCTAACTGTTTTTCCAGTAAAGAAAGATATCTATGAACTCTTTCCGCCATATTCTCTCTTTTACTGCTAAGGGTATGAGGCTGGCCACACCTGTGGCCCTGGTGGTCATGGATGCTGTGCCTGGGGAGGGCCTCGCGTAAGCCTCGGGTATGTTTACTGCCACAGGGGGTCTGCTCATGGGGTGGGTGTTCTCCCTTGCCACCGTGGGTGAGCCTAACTCCCCCTCTGTAGTTGCTGCAGCCTGCTCCCCTATCCGGTGCTGTCACGCCATGCCTGGGTTGAGCAGGTGCCAAGGTACCCCTGTGGCATCCATTCCCTGCGAGGTCATGGCTCCCTCCATCCACAAGGACCCCTGCCCTGTGCTTGCCTGCGCCCCTGCTGACACTGCGTTCTGCACCCCCAACCCCTTTAATAACAGCAGCGCCATGGTCCTGCAACATTCCTGAATAATCGCGCTAATATGCTCACCGTTGGTTGGTGTCTCATTGTTCCCCCTGTCCGGTCTCATTGTTTCCCCTGTCCGGTCCCGCCGTGCTGGCTGCAGGTGGCTGAATCTGCTGTTTCAGTGCCTTTGTGGTCTTTACCGCCTCCGTGAGCTTCGCTGGCGTCCTCCTACTCTTCTTGGCCGCCGGTGGCATGCTTGCGGTGTGCCGCTGCCCGCTCGTCCCCTCTTCTGTATTGCGATCGATATGTTCCTGTCGCCACTCGTCCTCATGCACCTCTGATGCCGCGTGTATTCTCCTCAGCAGGTCTTTGAGGTCATCCTGCCCTTGCCGCGTGCTCCATTTTTTGGCCATCCTTCCTGGGTGGGGTGCTGTCGCTGCTGCTGTGTGCTGACTGTGAGGCTGGGCAGGGTGCTGCCGCCAAGGTCCCTGCACCAAACTTGTGGCTGTGACCTGCACTGGTGGGATGCTGCTGCTGTGATTGTGCACAAAAAAGCCAAAAGCCTCCTGTGGCTGCCACTGCTTGTTGTCTACCTTTTTCGGGCTTTGCCCTCTTCTCGCACTAGAGGGCACCTGGTGTATTTTTCCACCGAGTTCCCCGGGCCAGAGGGGCACTCCTTTCTTGCTCACTGGTGTCCCTAGTCGGCCCTGCGCCACGCTGCCGGTCTCCTAGACCCCTCGCCTGCCACAAGGTAAGACGGGGGGGGGGGCACGCTTCTCAGAGCAGCCGAGGGGAAGGCTCACAAAGGACGCTTGCGACCTGGCTCCCCAGCAGTCCCGCCCTCACCAGATGGGCTCCGGTCGTGCCGGGTGTTCTGTCCTCGCTTTGCCGCACTCACCGGGTAGGCTCCAGTGTCGGTGGGCGAATCTTTGGTGATCCCCCACCCCCCCCCGGGTGGGCTCCGGTGGATCGGCTGGTTGGGACGCACCGTGTGGGCTCCGGTCCCGTTCTCGATGCAATCAGTGCACCGCGGGCGCTTCTCTGTGACAGTTGGTAGCCTCCGGGTGGGCTACGGTCGCGTTACCGAGGGGCTTAGTGCGCCACTCGGTCGTGCCGGCTGTTCTGTCCTCGCTTTGCCGCACTCACCGGGTAGGCTCCGGTTTCGGTGGGCGAATCTTTGGTGATCCCCCACCCCCCCGGGTGGGCTCCGGTGGATCGGCTGGTTGGGACGCACCGTGTGGGCTCCGGTCCCGTTCTCGATGCAATCAGTGCACCGCGGGCGCTTCTCTGTGACAGTTGGTAGCCTTCGGGTGGGCTACGGTCGCGTTACCGAGGGGCTCAGTGCGCCACGGGGGTATGTACGTTGTTACAACGCATGCTTTTACCACGCATGCTGTTACAACGCAAGTTTTACAATGCAAGCCATTACAACGCATTGCTTTGGGGGGTGCCTCATGAAGCCATAGGTCGGCCGCGTAGCATGGGAATTTCTCGACTATGATGCATGCCATTACCCTGAATGTGTCTAACCAATTTTCAAATGTCCGTTCCTTGCGCTCCCTCCTCCTTTCCTTCCTATCTTCCTCTTTCTTGTCGCAGGTCATCAAGTCTAGCCCCTCTAACTGTATTTCCAGTAAAGAAAGATATCTATGAACTCTTTCCGCCATATTCTCTCTTTTACTGCTAAGGGTTTGAGGCTGGCCACACCTGAAGCCCGGGGTGCTTGTAAACAATTGCAGATCCGCTTGAATGCAAGATGAAGCCAAAACACGTCAGCCATTATGCATCTTTCCTTATGTGCAGCATTATGTGCAAAACATGTTAAAGTGTATGTGATGCAAAGGCTTGCGCCATTCCTCTGCATGAAGGAATTGACATAGGTCCCTTGTGGGTGTATTTTTTTAAAGGTGAAGTGACACCCCACAGATGAATGATTTCATCTGTCCTCCTGTGCCTGGACACCTCATCAGCCGCCCCTCTTTCACTTTCCTCTCTGGCCTCGGCCTCTCCGTCCCCCAGGTCGCCTCAAGACCGGCTGTTTGTGGGTTCAAGTCTTTTCCGCTGAGTATTTGTTAAGAGGCAATCAGCAAAGAGGTTTTAGTGCATCACTTTGGCGGCAGAGCCGGTAGAGTATACTCTTCAAATGTCTTTTTAATAGGAGGAAATACATACCCACTGAGAATCAGGTTCGCAGTTGTGTCAAGAACTAAGTGAAAAATAATTAATCAATATTCGTCTCTTACATTTTACTACTTTTAAAGAAGAACTTGGTAATTTCATCTAAATAGAAAAGCGTAAAACACACCGTCCACCTTTCAGGCAACAAGGCATATGAATGGTACATGGCCTACTAAGTTCGTTTTAAGGACGCTATGAGTTTCAAATTGAGCGCTACTTGCTGGGCGAGAGATTTTGTAGGAAAGTAGATTAGAGAAGGGGACTTGAAGCCCCACCCCTCATGTACATTGGCTGGCGTCACCGTTTATGCTAAACGGTGGCATGCCATTGGAAATGAAGGGTTTTTGGTGACGTCCTTTCGCCTTTTCGTCGTCTGATCCGGATTGGGTTGTCTGCTTTGCTGCTGTCGCAAAGCAATTTCTTATCTTTATGAGGGTGCTATCTATTTTCACTGAAAGTGAAAGTGCGGTGCAAATATAAACAAGCAGCTGATGGTGAGCGCTTGTTCAACATTACTCTCTGGAGTTCCCCGGTTTGCGCTGCACAGCCAGACGAGACCTAAAAATCGGGACAGGTCTTAGACATATAAGTAGGACTACCATTTACACTGGTGACTGACTGGATCTTGGGGCAGGCAGTTACCTCTGACTCCCGTGTGCAGAGCAGGGTCATGCTGGCGGTTCAGACACACTGTTGCCCCGATGGCTGGCATGATGACTTACTGCTGCGTTATTGAAAGAGAAGGGAAATCCAGAGAGAAAATGTCTCTCATTAAAGGATTTCCCTTCCTTCCCACAATGACTTCATCTGGAGTGACGTCACCCCATAAATTCTCCAGTGTGCACACATTTTTTCTAACACCAGTGCATTTGCTCAATTCAGCCACTACTAAAACCATGGACATTTCTGTGCTCATCCCAGCCGCCATCCAAACACCGGGACATTTATTCAGTTCGGAAGAAAGTGTCAGAATACTGGGACACTTCACAAAAAACCGGGACTGCCCGGGGGAAACTATTTAATAGAGGTCCTTATTTTTACTGCACTCACAAAGCAGAAAAGTGATAGGGGTTTATTTGCCCTCCATGGAAAGAAAGTGCTCTTTCTCATACATGCCCGCTGTGCTGTAAAGATGCTTTTGCCTGGAACGAGAAAGCCCCTTAATAATCTAAAAACCGAAACCTGTGTTCTAGTTTGCGTGGATTTGCGATAATATTTTAATGTATGTCATGTTCTCCTTCATGCATGCCTGTGGAATGTACCACTTTCTGCAGAAAGCATGGAGGAGTGATGAGAAAATCTTGCATAAAAGAACTGCTTCTTCGCGCAATAAGAACAATCCACACTTAGATATTTATAACAAAAAAGGTCACTTTTTATTTGAGACAGTCAAAAACAAATATCCATTTCTTTGCATTAGAAAGAACACACATTACTACATTTTTCAACAAACATTTCCATAATAAATGTAAAACCGAAAACATTTCCCAAAAACTTATCAATCAATACCCCCAATACTGTACAATCCCAACAATTGTTTTTCTCCTCATTATCTTTCCATAACCATTTTTTCTCCTAGCCTCCCCCCACCCCCAGAGGGAAAGGATAATCCCGCTCTAGACTATACAGACCCCCCACAGAGCGCCTAATGAGTTTATAAACTAAGAAAGGATAAAACTGTAACAACTGTCTTAACGTGACAACATTTTTTTATTTTTTTATTTTTTTATTAAACAAATAAAGAAAAAGAAATAAAAAATATATAAAGAGGGAAGGGTGGGTGGGACAAACAAACTGCACCACACTGCTCCCTCCTTCGCCGATGACGTAATTCCCACCCACCACTTCCTAAATAACCTACCTAAGCCTGCCCCCTTCCCACCCTACTGCCCAATCGCTCTGGGAGGATTGTTCCACCGCGTGAATCCTCCCAGGGGGACACCGGCTTGCGGCACGGTCCCCCTGGGTTCCCATTGCAACAAGGACCTCCCTCTCCCAAGAAATCAGACACTTGACCAGTTAATCACTCCCTTTCCATTAAAAATGTTAGTCAGCTTTCCTTTTGGTAAAAAAAAATTCCCAGCTCTCCTCGGTGCACAAACTCCCCTTCACTACTTCACGTAGGGGCAGAGTGGCCTTTGGTGTAGAGTCGGAGGATTTCTGAAACCCTGCACTTTCATGTTATAGCGATAAATATGACGTGAGTTCAAAGACGCTGGATTACAAACTTTACTATTTTGTTCAAACTCTGCACATCTTGGTTGTGTGCCACCCTAGCCAGCACCAGCTGGGTAATGTTTACTTTCCACACAAGAGGCAAGTTCAGTGACTTTTGAATGACAAACTTTTAATTATGTGAACGAGCACATTACATTAACCTCCCTTTCAACTAGTGATATTGTACAAACAAGTATACACACAGGAGCGAGTCTCAAACCACAGTCCATTAGTTTTCCAGCTAGGCACTCAATATACACACGTATCTCTCTTTTGTGGGTCGACTGCTTGTCTTTTTGTGCATCCCGTTTTAATCTCAGATGGGTTAAAACAGGCATGAGCTACATTTATGCTGCTCCTGTCAATGGTGCCATACAACAGGATACTTGAATGTGTTGCTGGTGTGCTTAAGTAAAGGATGTCATTTTAGATATGTCTCAAAGTGAAGCTCATACATATAACCTTTAAACATGCTTGCAGTCTCTTTTGGAAGATAGAAAACTAAACAATTGCCAATACTGTTCTATTAAATCCTTCTCTTTTAACAACACATTTGAATTAAACTCAATGTGGGTGTGAGACTTCCAGTTCAGTCTGAATTAATCACTAAGTTTATTTTTTACTTTAAATACATTCGTTGGTTAAATTACACCAAATTTACATGTTCAACATCTACAATACAAATACGACAAAAGAACAATGTTGAGCCATAGGATCTTCAAATCAAAAACACTGCTCCAAATTTATGAAATCAGACAAATTCATTGTCTATGGTTGTTGTGTATTACTGTAATTAACATTGAATTGTAAATAAAGTGTTGTAGCTGTGTATGTATGTGTGAAGTGGTGGAATGTTTGATATGTTGAGTGACTGTGAGTATTGAATGATTGTGAACATGTAAAGTTTAATGTTTTACCCAAAAACATTTTTTTTGGTCATATTTGTATTGTAGATGTTGAACATGTAAATTTGGTGAAATTTAACCAACGAATGTATTTAAAGTCAAAAATAAACTAAGTGATTAATTCAGACTCAACTGGAAGTCTCACACCCACATTGAGTTTAATTCAAATATGTTGTTAAAAGAGAAGGATTTAATAGAACAGTATTGGCTATTGTTTAGTTTTATATTGGTCAGTGGCTTGGTCTTACTGTTGGGAGCCCAAACCCAGTGATGCTATTTTGTATTGCAGTCTCTTTTGGGCATTTCAACAGTGATACTGCAGTGCTTTCGGTGAGGCTGATATTTTGTTACTGTTTGGTGAGCTAATTTAATCATATGTCATTATTTTGTTTTATGAGACAATGCAGTAATCTTAAAACATGTTTTTGAGATTGATTTCCTAAATAAGGTTATCCCGGAAGGTGATCCTGTGGCCTAGAAAGGGCAACGCCTTATTTTGACAGCACTTTGTAGCTCCACAGGACGTTCATGCAGAAATCGCACCACGCGGCATAATAACAAGGGCTTTATCTCCGCTTTTTTGGACTTAAAAGCCAAAGAAGCGAAGATAAAAATATCGCCCTATGAACAACACGGTGCTAACATGCAAATTCGCATGTTAGCACCCTTTTTCACTATGCTTACCTTTGCATCTCTAATGAGATGCTAAGTGGGTGTTCCAGAGCAAAATATTAGGAGAAATGTCGCTAAGCGACATTTCTCCTATTATCAAGCTTCATGCTAACCCTGTTAAAGACAAAAAAGCAGGGCTAACCACGGTTAACGCTGCTCTTTTATTCCTGCTAATTTTCAGACTTAGCCATGTAATCCAATGGGAGGTGGATTACATGGCTAAGTCCACCATGGGCTATCAAAAAGGATATCCCTATCCTTATAGTGTTATCGCTGCATTACCAGCAATAACCTCCCAAAATGACGCTATTGCTGGATTTTTTATCGGCAGGCGATATTATCCAGCGATAGCGGGAGTTAAAAAAATTAACGCTATGCGCCCTTAGCGTTAATTTTCCCTGTTCCTTGTTAATATGCCCCTAAGCTTGTTGTATCTTTAACTGCCGACAACCTCACCCCAGGGACAAGGCATTGATTTTTATCATAAATTGCATATTGAGGGTTTGGAAAGCTACTCGGAGAAGTATTGATTTGCCAATTCTATTACAGACATGTGCTTTAGCATGTCTCAGTAGAAAGGATACTACTTGCTGTCAGTGGAGGCTCGTAGAGGGAGAGATGCAGAGTGGTGAGGTGGGGGAGAGGCAGGGTGAGGGGGTAGTGGAGTCAGAAATACGACGGCAAGGAGTGAAGTAAGTAAACAAATAAATACAACTATTTACCTTGAGGTCACTGCATCGCCATCTCGGCGATGCAGCGAGCGCGAGGTAAATCATTTTCTTTATTTATTTACTTACTTTACTCCTTGCCGTCGTATGTCCGACTTCACTACCTCCCACCCTTCCCCTCCCCTGCCCCGCCCCATTGTCCCACATCACTCCCTCTGTGATCCTCCACTGCTTGCTGTATCACATCAAAATAAAAACATACACATAAAACATAAACCATACATTCTTCATGGCAATCTAGTTGCTGGGTTTCCAGCCAAGGTTCGTTGGATTTTGTGGCGCCACTATACAGATTTTTCGTGCTAGGCTGACCCCCTTATCCGATTGCTCCCTTAGAGGGTAGGAGGTAGGTGTGAAAAGGAAAAAAGAAAGGAGAAGAAAAATACAAGAAGTTTGCTATTCTTGCAACTGACTTGGCCCTTGGGTGGAGTTATGCTGTGGTCAGGCTGGTTGCTTTGTGTTGGTATAGTTTATGGCGGGTCATATGCGTCCAGGTATTTGTCTAGGGCCTCCCACATGCCTCTGTGTTTACATTGTGGTTACTGTCCCTTTTAAGGTGCTGAAGAGCCCTGCAGTGAGTAGCACATTACTACAGATTCCAGGGTTAATTTTCTTAGTAGGAGAATTAGCTTTGGGGTTATTAGGTTTTTGCTCTACAGTATCTGCTGCATTACTTCTACTGTTTTGAACAGGGTTAAGTTAATTGAAGTTGATGAAAAAAAGGGGATGTTATTAGGAGTTGTGGACATGTGCTGCTGTTAGAGGGGTACGTACATTAGAAAAGAGCGAAGTCTGCAAAGCGTGGTTAGGAGTCCTAGAGTGAAAGGAATGAAAAGGTACACTTTTTAAAAATTGTTTGATTTAATTTCATTGAGATATAAAATATATACATGGATATGTACATACACACACACATCTAAATATATTACTAAATGGTGGCTTTAGTGACGCACTGCCTAGCTGACTGTTAGAGCCACTGTGACCTCCTTGATGTGCATTGGATGGTAAATATTGACTACACAAGAAATGCTGAGTTAAAACTTGCATACACTGTGAAGCTCCAACATCTTCTCTTCAGTGTGATATAAACCCATAGAAGCTGCTTAACATGCAATGTGTAACATACACTACCCACCATGCCACATAATTCCCCTTAACATAATTTCCCTCAGTGACACAGTTCCACACCACACAATTCAATTCTACACATTTCCATTCCATACAACATCATTCCACAACAAACCATATAATTCCACTCCACAACACAATTCCACTAAACACCACATACATCAATCCACACCAGCACATTCTGCATCATGCCACAAAATTCAATACCACACCACCTAACTCCACTTCATTACATGCCATTCCACAACAAACACTACCACTCCACACATATCCACCCTATGACACATTATACGAATCCACACAATTTCTAGTACACTCTATACCACATAACTACTGTCCCAATAATTCCACTGCACGCCATGACACATAATTCCACTCCACATAACTCCACTCAACACCCCACAATTCCACAACAAATATATCCAATCCAAATTACATAATTCAACTCCACATACATCCACTCCACAACATATGGCTAAAAGTCATGTCATTGACAATGCCAATAACTCTCGGATTGCCGAGATCTATTGGCTTTGCCACTGCTTTTTTTGTAGTGGTTGCAACGCTCATGGAGTCAAGAATGCTTCATAAATCATTTATAAACCCAAAACTATTTGTTCAGCCTTTGACTTTGCTATCAACCCTAATACCAACCAAATCAGTTCCAGATCTAAGAGCTATCAGCCTAGTTTCTTGAAGCAATGTCTGCTTTACCTAATGTGTATTTAAATATATAGCCAATTATTGTTTTATTCAGGGTCCTGTGTTGCTGTACCAGTTGAGGAGGGAGGAATCCAGCAGCTTTCCCAGCTCAGGCAGTAGAACATGAGGGGAGACAACCAGTGCCGGCAGGACCAACACTCAGCCATCTCCGAGGGCTGGAGAGAAGGGAGCAAGGGGTGCAACTGTGGGTCAGTGATGGGACGGCAAAAGCAGGGGAGGGACACTATAACCAGGCTCAGGGAGAGGACATGAGCATGGTGGAGGGATGGAGGGACCTTCCGACAAAAGCAGTGGAAAGGAAGTACCTGGTCAGGAGAGAGGGGCTGTCAGCTTCCTGTAATGGCAGCGTGGCATTACATCAAGAGATTGAAATAGCTGTAGGAGACTCAACAAGAGAGGTGGTATTGGGGAGGGAGGGAATTAAAAGCAAAACAGCAAGAGGCTTGACAAATGCATGCCATGGATAAATGAGGAGAAAGAATAGGATAGTGACATTTAAGGCAGCAAATGGGAAGCATATGAATGGGCTGAAGCCCACAAAATAGATACAGGATAGCTCCAAGAGACAGCGCAAGAACTGTCAAGCCAAGACCTAAAAAATGATACAAAGCAGCTGAAATTGACAGCATAATAGCACTTTTAAAATACTTTTAGGCATGTTGAACACACAGCAGCGGCGCTGCTGTGCAATATGGCTTGAAAAAACATAGACAAATCCAATAGATCTCTCATATGCGAGATGTATTGACTTTGCTAATGCTTGTTTTTCAAAGGTTCCCTGGGGAAATGTATAGACGTTGGCTACATAGTCAACACCTTTAGAGACAGTGACTGTTACCTTGAATAGAGGTATGGATATGATTTTGTACTGTTCTTTATTGTTAGTAATTGTATTATGGAGTTTATTCCTGCCTGCTTCTAAAAAAGATGTGGGCATAAAGAGGTCTCTCATCCAACATGTATGTTTTAAACAGAGTTTATTTGAAAATAGCTCCTTTCTACTTGGTCTCCCCACAAAGGAAAGGTTAGGATGTTGCATCTAAAATGCATGCATGACATAATATTTACTATCTTAATATAGTTGTGCATATACATTTTAGCCAGAATTTTGCAAACACTTTTTGTCCTCTGTAGGACATCTATATAGTGGCGGAGCTGATAGAACGTGGCCTATATTACCATAGGACCACTATTTAAAACTCAATATTTAGGCATTTCCATTTATTCAATAGTCTCCTGCAGTGCATTTGTCATTGATCCTCTCTGAGCGTGTATGAGTTTCTCCGTACACAAATGCTAGCAGTATTTAAGTGTTCGGTCAGTATTTGTCTCATGCACTACTAAGGATGGAGCTGAAACATTTGTTAAAACAACCCTAAAAGGTGAATTTGGTAGGATTTAGGTCATATTTACAAGTAAAAGGTTTGAATGGCAGATGTTTACACTAAGTATGGGCGAATTTTGCGAATTCACGATCCGCGGATTTGCGGATTTGCGTATTCACGAGCCGCAAAATTCACGAATTTGTGCCAATTTGCGGATTATTTTATTTTTGCGTTTTTGCGGGGCGCTTTGCGTGTTCACGGGGCGATTTGCGTGTTTGCGGGGCGCTTTGCGTGTTTGCGGGTTTTTTTTTGTGCGAGACCGCTCGTTGTTGTGCCCTTCTGCCCTCTGCCCCACTTGTTGTTGTGCCCTTCTGCCCTCTGCCCCACTCGTTGTTGTGCCATTCTGCCCTCTCCCCCACTCGTGCAATTCTGCCCTCTGCCCCACTCGTTGTTGTGCCCTTCTGCCCTCTACCCCACTTGTTGTTGTGCCCTTCTGCCCTCTGCCCCACTCATTGTTGTGCCCTTCTGCCCTCTGCCCAACTCGTTGTTGTGCCCTTCTGCCCTCTGCCCCACTCGTTGTTGTGCCATTCTGCCCTCTGCCACACTCGTTGTTGGGCCCTTCTGCCCTCTGCCCCTCTCCTGTTTTATTTTAGAATGGCGCCGGCAAGCTGCCAGCACCATTCTAAAATAGTTACCAAGTTAGTTTCATCAGGAAGCACTAATAGATAAAATAAAGCAGGTGCTCAAATTCAGTTAAACTCGAGCACCTGCTTCTATAAGTGCTTCCTGTTGAAGCTAACTTAGTAACTATTTTAGAATGGCGCTGGCAGCTTGCCGGCGCCATTCTAAAATAGTTACAAGCTTGAAGCTTGAACTTTTGCCCCCCGGATCCGTTCCGCTCGCGGATTCGCAGAGTTTCGGCAAATTCGCGGGAATTTGCGGATTGCGAATTTGCCGAAAATCCGCAAAATCCGCGAGCGGAACGGATTTTGCACCCATGCTTAGTTTACACCTCTGTGGGTGTAAGTTGTAGAAATATAAGAGACCAATCATCCTGAAATTAGGTGTTTTGCCAGATTCTGACTCTTGTTACAGGTAGGCAAGGGCGTAATATTAATTATACCAGAGTATTTGAAGTCCTCTCACTAAGTATGCATTACTCATGTGATGCTAAATCACTGAATTTATGTGATCATGCCAGGTTGTGTAAGTAAGAGAAATTTGTGGCAAAATCCTACCCATTGAGCACACGAACAACAAACTAAGAAGGAACAAGTGGCTGCTGGGTACTACTGTTTGTGTCCTGTAACATTTAGTTCTATTTTCTAAGCAAAAAATGCATACTCAGGTTCATTTTGGGCATGAGGCTTTATTTTGCTCATATAAATATGCATTGTTACAAGTTATTTTTTAGGTAATTTCTAAGTAATTGCACTAGAGATAATTATGCCAGTTACAACTAACCTAGTTATTGCAAAAGTAGACCCATTGAAAGTTCTTGATTTTATCCAATCTCAACATACTGGTATTAAATGTACAAATACACTAAATACGCAAACATATCATTCAATGGAATGATTAAGGTCTCTTAGTTATAAGCATTGGATTCATTGAGATAACTACCTTGTCCCTGAAGAAACATAACTATATATTTTTTTTAAACTTTATTTATATCCTTTTACCAAAATACAGAGTAGTGGATAATATGCATATCAATTCAGGGTCCTGGAAGAGACAGTAGCTGTACTATCGACACACTTGGACCAGGCGAAGGTCGACATAGAGAAACTTACCAGGGAAGACCTGGCACTCAGTGAAAGGATGGAAACGCTGGAAAATAACGCGAGGCGTGGGAATATTCGCATCCTTAATGTCCCAGAAGGGTCAGAGGGCTCTGACATTAAACAGTTTATTACTGGTTTATTAAAGGAGTCCCTAGGCTTAGATCACCCAATCGAAGAGCTGGCTATTGATATTCAGAGGGTTCATAGGGATCCCTTCAGACGGAATCCCCAAAGGTCTAAGCCGCGTAAGATTTTAATCAACTTCCATACTTATATTCTGAAGGAGCAGATTCTCAATCTGGCCTTAAAATAGAAATCATTGGCCGGGAAGGGGTTTACCTTTTTAATCAGATCTGATCTCTCCAGAGTTACCTTGGAGAAACAATGGGAGTTTGGGAGGCGTCTGGATGCATTTAGGAAGCTAGGTGCAACAGCTCAGCTTACATTTCCGGCTGCCTTAAAAATTATGTATAATAATAAGATGTTCAACATCAGATCGGTACAGGCAGCCGATGAGCTATTATTGCAACTGGGCAATGAGGGCAAATAGTATAATTCAGGGTTATTATACTGTGGTATATGGGAGGGTGGGAACTGAAGTATAGGAGATACTCAAGTCTTGCTTGATTTTCTCTTATCTCCCTCAAGTTAGCAATCTTCTACTTCATGCTGACTTTCTTGAACGTTCCTATTTTTTTCTTTTCCTCCCTTTATTATCTAATCATTATCTAATCATTCTCATTGTGATGTAGTTGTTTTTCTCCCCGGATTTGACAGGTTATTTTTCGTTGATGTGGGCGGGGCGTCTCGGCGGGAGCCCGCGGCGGGGTGCTATCTACTAGAATTTGTTCCGGTTAGATATTGCAAGGGTTTTTCAAGGTGGGGGTGGAGGGGGTGTGGGGGGGGCACTTAGGTAGGGTGGGTGTTGGGTGGTGACAAAAATAAAAAAAATTCCTCATTTACCAAAGGTGTGTTAAAGGGGTTGGTATCAGGCAGGAATTGGGTAACGACTTAAGGTTACAACTAGGCACTCTTAGCTTCCCTCTTTTTGTTTAGCGTGGTATGGGAGTTTTTTTCTAGTCTGGGTCGGCAGCCATGGGTAGTTTAAAATATATCTCCTGGAATGTTAATGGCCTCCGCACCAAGCCTAGAGCCAATAGAATTATGCAATATTTGCGTGACTCGGTCGCACAGGTCATAATACTCCAGGAGACCCATCTAACTCAGACCGAAATGCTTGCCCTTGCTAAGAAAAATAGGTGGATCGACTTTTCAGTATCCACAACTCAAACAATGAACACCAGATGGGCCTCAGTTATTTTTAAGAAAATGATTAAAGCTAGGCTGGTATCACAGGCAGTGGATCCAGGTGGCAGATGGGCCATTGCTTCATTGGTTATAGCCGGTTCACAAGTTACAGTCCTGGGATACTACGGACCTAATCAAGACGACCCCACAACATCAGAGTTGATTTCTTCGCACTGGCCGTCTTTTCCCGAACCTATTATCTTTGCAGGTGACTTTAATGTTGTATTGGATCCCCTGCTGGATAAATCTGCTAATAGTCGCCCCCTGGTTCTTTCTAAGACTAGATCTTTGTTACATAGCTTAATGAAGCATTATGGGTTTGTTGACATCTGGAGAGTGAGGTCAGTACAACAACAAGGTGTTTCCTTTCGGAACTACAAATATCATCACCAGTCTAGGATAGATTTTATTTTAATCAGCCAGAGACTGGTAGATTCTGTCAGGAGTATTAATTACCTCCCTCTGCATCGATCGGATCATTCCGCGGTAGCAATGGAACTGGTTTGGCCCATTAAGAAATCTTTTAATACGTGGTCTTTTGATCGTTCTCTTCTCTCCCATCCAGAGGACACTGCTGAACTTAAAACTGAGGCCCATAATTTTATGATATCCAACAGTGGCTCGGCGGCCAGTAGGATTATTTGGGACTCGTTTAAGGCCTTCTTGAGAGGACTTATTACTGGTAAAGTTTCCTACCGTAGGAAGCAACATAGGGAGGAAATTACTTCTATTGAAGCTAATATAGTCAAATTACAACATGACATAGACACTAATTATACATCTCCTGAGTCTGTTCTAAACCAGCTTCGAAACCAATTGTTGGTCCTGAAAGGCAACCTGGGCTCCGTTTTAAATCTTAGAATCCAACAGAAATGGGAGGCCAGTAAATTAGCCCATTTTGAATATGGTGAGGGGGCGGGGACACTATTGGCGTGGAAGACCAAAATAGACCAGGTCCGCAATAACATAGCTGTTATCACAGTGGACAATAACACTTTTCAATGGATGACGATATAAGGAGGGCCTTTAGAGAGTTGTTTCAAACTATCTACAAGGAGGACAACAAGATTGACTTAGAGTTTATTAACGGCTGGCTGAGGGGTATTGTTCTACCTTCACTTTCCATTGAGCAGTCTAAATTTTTAGACAGCACTATTACCGAGGAAGAGGTAAGGTCAGCCATTAAAAAAAGCAAGAAAGGGAAGGCTGCCGAACCTGATGGGCTGCCAGCCGAAATCTATAGAGCTTTTTAAATAGAACTAGTCCCCTTTCTTACTAGTTTGTTTAATCAAATCTTACTCGAAGGTCAGCTGCCCCCAGCATCTTGGGATAATGCTTCTATTACCCTTATTTTGAAACCTGGTAAACCAATGGATGCGTGCGGATCATATAGGCCAATATCAATCTTGAATGTGGACTATAAGATCTTTACCACAGTTCTTGCATCTAGGTTGGCCTCGGTTGCGCCCTTGGTCCTCCATCAAGATCAAAAGGGATTTGTGAAGGGGCGCCAACTACATGAGCTATCTTATGATCTGATAGGTGCCATTGACATGGCATCGGCCGAGACCCTTCCATTGGCCACCCTTACGTTGGACGCAACCAAGGCCTTCAACAGGGTCAATTGGTTATACCTGTCGGGGGCTTTGGCCAAGTTTGGCGTGGGTGCGGGTTTCCGCCGGGCTGTTGGTCTCCTATATCGCAACCCAACTGCGTGTCTGCTGGTGAATGGAGACCTGTCGGACCCCTTTACCATCTCAAGGTGGACACGGCAGGGCTGTCCTCTCTCCCCTCTCCTATTAAATTTTTATATTGAACCCTTTGCGCAACAACTGAGGGACGAGGTTAATATCAAACCTTTTTCTTATGGAGGATCGGAGAGGAAGGTAGCCCTATATGCCGACGATGTGCTCATTCTTACATTAGAGGTTAGCACTGCACTCCCTGCAATTTTAAAAATTGCCCACGAAATTGGCCAAGTATCTGGTTACGAGATTAAAGCTGCAAAGACTGAGATGCTTGTCTGGAACGACGATGGGAGCGCCACGGCGGTACAGGCTAGCTCCTCAATGCGGTATCTGGGTCTGAATATTGTAAACGATATTAATAGACTTGCAACAGTAGCAAAAGAGTGTCGTAAGCTTCTGCAAGTATGGCCCCATCTTCTGCTCTCATTAATTGGGAGGGTTAATTTGATAAAAATGTCGATTCTACCCAAAATTTATTTTTTATTTATTACCATTCCCCTACATAGATAGTAGTGCTCCCATGACAACAAATACCAGAATGCCCTTTTATTCTAGTTGCCAGACCTAGCCAGATCCATTCACGAGGTCTTGTTGGGTAGATAAGCATAGGTCCCTGGGAGGAACATAGGAGTGATTTCGGAAGTGATAAAAGCAGGGGCTGAGCCGGACCGGGCATTGAAAATGATGCAGCCCAGCTTGAACTGGGCTCGTTCCTGTATGGGGAGCCAGTGTAGGGAATTAAGAAGGGGGTGACGTGGTGTGATTTGGACATATTCAATACCAGGCGGGCCGCCTGGTTCTGGACCAGCTGGAGACGTCGCACATTGTACGCGGGCATGCCACAGTAAAGGGCATTGCCGTAATCCAGGCGGGAAATATCCATCGCCAGGATTATGAGTTTGAGTGCGGAGGGAGAAAAGAACCGAGAGACTTTGCGGATAGTGCGGAGGGAGAGAAAGGATGAAGATACAACAGAGCTGACTTGGGAATGAAGGGATAGTTGGTCATTCAGTTTGAATCCAAGGGTTTTTACAGAGGAAGATGGAAGCGGGGGGGGGCCTAAGGAGGGGGGCCAGAAGAGAGAAGACCAGGGACTGGAACAACCACCTGTCAGCACCAACTCCGTTTTGTTGGGGTTTAACTTCAGGTGGTTGTGATTCATCCAGTCCTGGATAAAGATCATGACAGACTGGAAATTGGATATTGACTTGGGGGAAGAAGATAGGGAAAAAATAAGCTGGAGGTCATCCGCGTAGTTGTAGACGGAGACCTCCAGCTGTTGGAGGGCGAAGTGGGGCGATATACAAATTAAATAGCAGGGGGGAAAGGGAGGAGCCCTGGGGGACCCCGCATTGAACCGCATGGAAGTCCGCAGAAAAGTCACCCAATCGCACTACTTGGGTGCGGTCGCGCAGGAAGGAGGACAGCCAGACCAAGGCCGAACCTTCGATTCCCACCGCTCTGACACGGGAAAGTAAGATGGCATGATCAACCGTGTCAAAAGCGGCGGAGAGAACGACGAGGACCAGGGCCTGAGGATGGTTGGTGTCCATACCCTCTCTGAGGTTGTCAAGTACCGATAGTACCACAGACTCCGTGGAGTGTGCGGGGCGGAAACCCGCCTGCCTGGGGGCTAAAACCCTGTTCTCCTCCACGAAGGTACTCAGTGTTCTGGTTACATGGCGTTCCAGTACCTTCGCCAAAAAGGGTAAGAGTGAGATGGGGCGATAGTTAATAGGAACTGAGGGGTCGGCGCCAGGTTGTTTGAGGATGGGTAGGATAACGGCCGATTTGAGGGGTGAAATGACAATGCCCTGTGATAGTGAGCTATTAAGAAGGGTGAGGAGTGGCAAAACACAGGCAGAGTAGATCTGTTTCAGGATGTGTGCTGGGCAAGGGTCTAGAGGGGAACCGGACTTAACCAAAGGCAGAAGAGAGAGGAAAGAATCTTCTGTAAGGAGAGGGAAGGAGTCGTGGCGTGCTGCCACTGGGGGACACTGGGGGCTAACGAAGGAAGGGGGGGATATTAGCTTTGATAGTGGCGATTTTGTCAAGAAAGAAGGAATTGAGAGAGTCACAGAGGTGCTGGGAGGGGGAGGGTTTGAGGGTGGCCCTGTCAGAGTATGTGAGGTCGTGCACAATAGCAAAGATTTCTCTGGGCCGATTTTCATCAGTTAGGATTTTGGAGGAGAAGTAGGCGTTCTTGGTTGCCAAAATAGATTTTTTGTACAAGGCCGAGAGGGTGATGTACTGGTTTCTAAGGATTGGGCAGTAGTCTCGCCGCCAGGAGCATTCTGCCCGGCGGACGTTAAGTTTTTGAACCTTCAGTTCCTCGTTGAACCAGCGATTGGCGTCGTTGGAGCGTCTAGATCAGTGGTTCCCAAACTTTTGACTCCTGAGGACCCCCATTGAGTTACCACTGGAAGCCGGGGACCCCCAAGCAATTTGTATAAGTTAAATTTCAAATATTAAAACAGTAATTCGAAAAAATACACACATGTGCACACAAAACAAATACTCAAAGTACTTAGGGGCAGATTTACAATAAGTGGCGCATCCTTGTATATCAGCAGGGATGCCCCACTTATTGTGCGCCATGCCTCTGCCACCATTGATGCGCCGCATTTACAATACTGCGCCTCATGGGGCAAAAAAGCACAGACGGATGACGCATCTGTGCCGTAAAGGTGGCGCATTGCTGGAGTTGTGTCGCAAGCGCGACACTGCTCCAGCAATGCTCTGCGGGGCCGAATCTTGTTAATGCTGCGTCAATCCTTACGTCTGCTTCAAGCAGGCGCAGGGTATTGACGCAGCATGTGCCCCAAAGTGACTGAGTGAAAACTTGTATATTTCACTCAGCCATTTTTAGGAGGCGTTCCTGCGCCGGAACGCCTCCTTCTGGTGCAGGGCTTTACAACGTGGCGCATCTCCCAGATGCGTCACGTTGTAAATACCCTGGACCATGGCGCATCTTTTGCGTCGCCGCTGCCTCACGAAAGTGACGCAACGGTGCCGTAAAAGAGGCGCAAGGGGCTTGTAAATCTGCCCCTAAAGATTTTGGGGCCAGATGTACGACCATTTCATTTAGCGCCTCGCAATTGGCGACACATTGCGAGTGGCAAATTGCGAGTCGCTAAATGAAATGTACAACAGTGCATTTAACACTGTTTCGGATTTCCAATGGGGTCGCAAATTGCGAGGTTCATTAATATTAATGAGCCTCTCGCAATTTGCGAGCCTATTGGGAATGCCAGCCCTCCTAGGTATGGTGGCTGCTGGGCTCTGCAGGCCACCATGTCTGGTGTCTGGGACTGCTTTTAAATAAAGCAGTTTAAAAAAAATGCAGCCCATTAACCATGCATTTTTTTAAAAAAGAAAATGAAACGTTTTCGTTTCATTTTCTAAGGGCAAGCAGAGGTCCCTGGGACCACTGCCTGCCGTTAAAAAATAATTTTGCATGCATTTGCAAAGGGGACCCTCCTTCCCATTTGCAAATGCATTACCATCTACTTGAAGTAAGTGGTAATTGCGAGTGTTTTGCGACCGCAAAACATTTGTACATGGATTTAAGACTCGCTATTTCGAAGGGAATGCCCCTTCCAAATAGCAAGTTGCAAAACCTATTTAGCGAGTCGCAAACAAATTGCGACTCGCAAAATGGGCAATGTACGTGGCCCAATACGTTTTTGCATGTGAAAGCGGGTTCACGAACCCGTTCACTCATATAAAAACTGATCGTACATCTGGCCCGTAGTATTTTATATTGAAGTAATAGCCCCTCTGTCACATGTATTTCTTTTGCTTTATAGCATCTCTCATATCATTGTAGGATGTCAGGGCACTTTACATCACACACATATAGAGACATTGAATCGTACATGTAAATCAGTGTGTATGTAAAATGTTTAAAGAGTGCTTGGTCTGGAAAAGCACAAACTCAGGATTCAGAACATAACACAGTGGCTAGCACTGACTTTAACATTAAAAATGTATTTCCACCGAAATAAATCTTTATAGCAGCATCAGGATAATGAATAACTGGGAAAAAACAAAAGTTACTAACTGGTACCATGCAGTTTGCAAGCAGCTCTTTGATGACAGTTTATAGGTCCCTCTGCTACATTATGATTGTCACTTATGAAGTGCACAGTAACAAAAGAATATGTGACAAAAGCAGTAACCACAAACCTATGCACATAAAATGCTGCTTTTTAAAATGCATGTTACACGTTCTTTGCAGTAGGCACATTAACCCTCTGTGCTACATTAGTTAAGTTAAAGTTGCCACTAAACAAAACTCTCCCCGCTCCAGCAGGTACATTAATCACTGGCTTTATCTTGACACTTTTATTGCTGCTGGAAGGCTGCTAAATATACAATAAATGTTTCTGTGCTTTTAAAACTGTTGCCTGCGGACCCCCTGGGAATGGGTCACGGACCCCTGGGGGTCCGCGGACCACAGTTTGGGAAACACTGGTCTAGATGATATCCGCCTTAAGGGGGCGACTAAGTCGCAGCCAGCTCGCAGCCATGCGTTGATGGAGTACGCTTGTCCGAGAGATGGCAACCCGCGAAGAACCGGGCTGGATGCGGAGAGTGTGGCGGACAGGGAGGCCACATCCACACGGTTCCATGAGCGCGCCCAGATATTTTTGGGGAGGGAGGGCTTAAGGACTGGGCTGAGGGATAGGGAAAAAGAGATGAGGAAGTGATCGGACCAAGTGCAGGGGGAGATATACAGCGAAGTTACCGGGCAGTTGAGGGACCAGATCTGATCAAGGATGTGGCCCTGGCTATGGGTTGGGGCGTGAACAGCGGGGACAAAGTTGAGGGAGCGGAGAGACTCCGAGAACTCTTTTGATGTTGACCATTCGTCCGGGTCAGAGGGCCAAAAGTTGAAGTCCCCTAGTACCACGATGGAAGAGTTGTTGACTACCAGGGTGGCCACCAAGTCTTGGAAGCTAGGAAGAAAGAGTTGAGAAGAAGGGGGAGGGCGGTACATAAGGACACAAGTGAGCGGGGTGCTGAAAGAAAGTGAACGGGCCACTAAAAAGTCTGATGAGCCAATGGAGGAGAAAGCTAGAGGTTGGAAAACGATATGTCTGCGGGCAATCAGGGCGACGCCACCACCCGGTTTACCGGGGGACGGTCGGCTCGGAGAGCATAATAAGAAGCAGGAAGCATGGCTAATAAGGAGGGAAGAGAGCTGTCACAAAACCAGGTCTCTGTGAGAAATAAGAGGTCGGGCTTGTGGAGGTCCAGTAGAGTAAAGAGTTCATGGTAATGCTTGACTGCTGACCTGGTGTTAAGGTAAAAGGCAGATAACGCGGTGGGGGGGATGAGCTGCTGGAGCAGAGCCGGGGCAGATGGTGGGTGACGAGGTTGAGGGATGGGAGTGGGGGGAAGCGTGTGGGGGGACAGACCCAGCTTGTTGATTCGTGCTATCGCGACGATATTCAGAGGCCACGGGCCTTGGAGACTGGCCAGCTGCGCGGAAGAGTGGGGGGAGGGGGCAGCAATCCTTAAGGGCTGGGGTATACGCACCGCAAGTGAGTGCCACGTGTCTGCATGGCAATACACCAGCCCCCGCTCAGTACCAGGAGGCCCGCTGGGACCGCAGGCTTCCCGTGGTGTGTCAGATCACAAAATGGCGGGTGCCATAGCGTGTGGAGCCCCCGCCACTCTCAACCCTCAGCATTGTTCGCCTCCCCTTGTAAGCGGATGGGTGCCAGGTCCCCTGTGCTGTGATATGCTCCCCACGTGGCCAGAATCTCACTATGCTCACCTCTTCAGATCTGCAGGACTCAATCTCCTCCCCAGCCTTTCTGCAACCTGTGGCTCGATCGAGGTGAGCAGTTTCAAAGAGCGTGGATGCTCAGATGGCAGTTCACGTCCCCCACACAGGGGTCCGAGTGACCTTCAGTGCTTATCGGCGAGGTTCGCGTCCCGACACAGTGCTTCCTATTAAGTCACGCGGAGGCCATTGAAGCAGCGGCTTCGCGTGCCCTGTGCAGCCACCGTACCCCTCCGGAGAGATCAGCTCACTCTTCCTGCTACCACTTTCACCAGCGCATAACTTTCACAGGGTACGAAGCTCCTCTCTTAAATTTGCCCCACAGCTGCTGATGCCTGACCAGGGGGAAGCGACGGTGTTTTCAATCCATTATGTAGTGGCAGGATAAGGATTTTGTTGATATAGGCGCCCGGCTCGGCAGGAGCTCTACGCCAGAGCGGCAATCGCTGTCTGGCGCCACCTTGCAACCCCCACATAACTATATATCTTTCATTGTACAACCATTCATCTCCTCACATGTGATTTTCAGCAAAATGTCTTTACTAGGATAAACATTAAATTGCTGATTATCAGATAGTTACAAAGTGGGTTTTTATTGAAGACTCTAGCTACTTGGGTTCATAAAACAGAGCTGACTTTGAAATTCAAGGAGTTTAAGAAATCCTCTTAAATTCATACACAATTATCAAGGAAAAAAAGATAGTTCAGACGGTTTTCATTGATACTTAGAAATGGACGATTTGTGAACACTTATTAAAGAGTAATTCGACTGAGTCTTGACTAGATAAAACAGATACGGTGTAAGATGATGTGGGGCCATTAATTCAAGAAATTAGAATATGTCCACACAGACAATTGCATCAATTTTATAGTGTGATTTATAAACGTGGAAGGAGCTCTGGCTGCTTGTAAAATTTTTCTTTTAACTTTGGGAATTGGCGGTTGTAGGAACGTGCCCTTTTTAACATGATTACCCCCCACTTTGTTCCTGGTATCTGTTGCACCTTTGACTGAAAGTGTACTGGGTCCATGATAACCAGGTTTTAGGTGCCAATGTTCTTTTCTTGAACTGCGCCATTATTCCACAATTGGCAGAACTTCATCTCCCCTGTATGTACCTAGTAAATGTTTCCCCTGATACCTAGGGAATTGGGAATGAAGAAGGCCCACTAGCATGATTTGTGTCACCCTACGGGCCCTATGCACCCCTTACCAAGATCATGCAAACTGCCATTGCAGGCTGCATGACATGTGCAGACAAAAATGAAGATATGACATGGCACACTTCTCTGTATATCTAAACAACAGGAGAGTCAGGGTACATAAGCCACTCCTCTACCCCTATTAATTATATAACAACAACATAAGAGTGATTAAAGGTGCTATGATGATATTATCAAGAAGCAACTAAAGAAGGAATCTAAAAGGTGTAAGGCAAGTGTGTAAAAGAGGGGAAAAAACTTTATTTTAGGAAGAACCCTCACTCACCAACCTAGTGGTGACATGCTTCATTATAGGGTTCCCACTGGGGAGACCGAATGTCCCCCCAATGTGGTACAACACCTGATTTTCAGCTGTTTTTTTGTAATGGAAAAGGAAGTGCTCAAGTGTAGTGGGTGTGAATTTAAAAGATAACAGCTGTACCCTAAACAATTTTATTGGGCAGGTTTGAGTGCTTTTAGAAGGCTCCTTACTTTTGTTGTTGTTTTGCTCATCATTGGCGGTGGCTTAGCAATCCCTTTCTTTTGGTCACCCCTACAAGTGGTAATTTTGGTCACCCTTGTTTTGACACAGTGGCCTGTCTTCTTCTCCAATTCTTGAGCAGAAAGTGGACTCCCAGTTAATGATATAATTTCTCTTGATAACTATTACTCAACAGCTGTTCTTTCAGAATTAAATTATAAAGCCCATCATAATTTGAACCTGCCACCCAGTGTCTTCACTGAGAAGTCTACAAAATCTACCCACTACTGACTGGGTTTTTCGAGTATCCCTGTATTCCTCAGTGGAGAGTCCAAAGTCCTCATTTAGGGTATTATTCATCAGGTCATGGTTTTATCACCATCTGCCTCAGTGTCAGGACCCTATTCCTACATTTTTCTGAAACACATCCCAGAGCTGAGAGCCCTAATATTTTTTCTATTGAGTCCCCTAAGTTGACAAGCCCTCTTAAACGCTGTAAACCATTTGGTGATGTAATAACCTTCTGTGTTTTTTTCAGACAATGCCATAGGAGATTTTTGTGTCAAAAGCATTCTCTCTTTACCTAGGTATTATGCTGCTGCTACCCTTCATAGGTGGTAAACCCATGTCAGTCCTATACCTTTCTATGGCCAGTTTCCTGTCCTCTGGGTCTATTCTTCAGGTCAATCTCACAAGCTGTATATCTTCCTCAGAGAGTTCTTCATTGTACCTAGAGTGTCCTGAACTATCCTAGCTAGAGGCAGGGGCTTTGGTGCGGGGTTGTTCAGTACAGGTACCACAACCTCTCTTTCACGTCTGGAGGATCATCCTCATTACATCACTCTCTATTTTCAGGGTTAGGGGTCTCATCCGTAGGATGGACCAACTCATATTCTGCTAACAGCTTCTCCAGCTTTGCAGTAGTCGGGTGTGAGCCAGTTGTAATGTTGTATCCCTTACAGACGGTTCTTCACTATGAGTAGGTACACTGTAAATGATGAGTCAGGTGGAGCTCCTGAGCCTCAACCTGTGGGTTTCTTATTATTTTACTAAATGGTAGAAAAAAATTCAAACAAATACTTCTCGCCCTTAGTATAGTAAGTATTTACATTTCTATAACAATTCATAGTCAGGGACTTAGCAAGGCCCTAATAGTACATTTTAGGATGTTAGAAAAATTGCCAAATTTAAAAAAATGCAGTTTTAATTGAAGGTAATTTTTGGATGTATTAATGTAGTCACAGAGTGATATCAGCAAATGAAAAGTCATAGACCTCTTGGCACTGATTCACCAATGTAGGAAACTGGCTCTCTATATAGTGTCCTAAAAAAAGTATAGAGTTTGTATTAGAGGGTGGCTTTTTGCCCACAGGAACAAAGACTGAATGTGTTATCTGGAATAACATGATGCACTTTGGTAATCAAGAATAAAAACACGCAATCTTTAAATCACAGCAATTCAAGAGAGAGTGAGAGAGACGGACATTGAATGTCAAAATGCAATAAGGCAGTATAACCTTACCTAATTCTAAAATCAATCATTAAATCAATCACCTAGCTGGGAGCACCTTGTCATGGATTACAGGTGGTGAATCAATGAGCTGTTAAATGGACATTCCTTTTATACAGTTTTAATTGTATGTTATAGGGGGATATGTAAAGTTAATTGCTGCTCAAAGGATTCACAGCACTAAGCATTAAATACAGTACTGACAGCAGGAGAGGAGATTAGCAGAACTGGTGGAACAACCAGGTCTTCAGATTTTTTCTGAAGGTTGATTCTGTCGCTAGGAATCTGAGTTACAGAAGTAGTGAATTCCATAGCTTGGGTGCCAGATGGGAAAAAAGATCTTAAGCCCCATCTGGCCCTTTTTTTTCTTGTATTCTAAGACGTCTCTTGGGGAGATATACGCCCAGCAGATTTCAGATTTTACATAGTCACTTGCTATTTATGGCTCTATGCATTAGGCCGAGTGCTTTGAATTTGACTCTAGCCTCAATCGGGAGCCAATGTAGAGTTTTTCAATGCTTTCACACTGCTTCCTGAATTGGGATTTTACACAGAAGTCTGACCGCATCATTGTGCATGACCTATAATTTCTTGATGGAATTAGGTGATCTCAGATAGAGGGAGTTGCCATAATCTAAACTTGATGTGACTAGAGCATGTATAATGGTCTTTCTCAGCTGTAGGGGGGATAAGCCCAAGTATCTTGCACAGCATTCTGAGCAACCCAAAACAAGTACCTGACACTTTGTTAGCTTAGGTGCCCTTGGTCAGTTCTTTATCCACCCAAAATCCGAGATATTTATAGCAGTACTTGGCACTGGAGTGATCCCTAAACAACTTGGCCATCTAGTTAGAGGCCCGGGGAATCCTGAGTTTCCGAGGACCATCAGTTCAGTATTGTCCCCGTTCAATTTCATACAGCTCCCTGTCATACATTTCACCATACTTTCCAGACATGGCGCCAGCTGATCCAATTCCCCTTTGATCCTAGAATCAATTTAAACCACCAACTGAGTGTCATCAGTATATGATATCAAGATGCCATGCCATCATTATATGTACCTGGACTATGTCGGCCAACGGCCCTGTGGCCCTGTGGCACCCCGCATGTCAGTGGCATTGTGTCTGAGAAGAGGTTGGCTTCCATGACTTGGAAGGATCTTTCTTCCAAGAAGGAACCTATTGTAATGAAGTAAATATCACCAAATATTGATACTTTAAGATGTAGATTTATTGACCACAGCTGAAGCAGTTCAACCAAGTAACTGTGTAACATGGAATGCCTCAGACAGGCAAAACATAATACATTCTAGAATCACATGACATAGGTGATGATGTGAAGCAGCCAGATCACCACAACATCTCCCTTCTTTACATGAAAGTGAATAACTTGAACAAAGATGATTATGTGGAAAATAACACAAAAACAATAATATAATACATAACATGATTAGGATCCTTAATGCGGACCTAATCACCTACCTAAAATTGTCCTCCAAAGGTTTTACCCTGTGGGTAGCATCATAATGATTTTCATTTTGATTTGATATTCTTCCACTTTGGGTCTCACAACCTTATCCATGTTTAAAATATGATCTTTTCTGGACTGGAATTCTCCCAACCATGCAAGACAAAGTCTTGAGGCAGGCGGCCATCCTCGTAAGACCTCGAATGGTGAGATACCAGAAACCACATTTGGAAAGCATCTGTGAAACCACAACATTTCCTCTACAGCCTTGCAAATATCAAACTTGTTTTGAATTCCACATTGGATACATTCAACTAAAGTGTGATTCATTTTTTCCACTAGACCATTGGCCTGGGGATGATATAAGTCCACACATCTATGCTTGATCGCATTATTATCAAGAAAACTTCTCATCTCTTTAGAGACAAACTGGACACCATTGTCCGAAACAATCTCTTTCGGGAAACCTTCTCTTATAAATAAGTTTTTCGAAAACTTAATGATACTGAGGGCATTAGGTTCTTCTACAAAGTTTACCTCCCACCATTTGCTGTAATAATCAACTACAACAAGAGCGAACTTCAATTTCCTTGGGAGTGTGCCAAAAGGACCAATAAAGTCTATGGCTAATTTTGACCAAACTGCACTTGGTAAGTCAACAGGCTGTAACAGAACCGCTTCAGTTTGTAGACGTTTGTCACTCATTGCACACACTATACAATTACGGACACTAACAACAATATCAGCATCCATTCTGGGCCACCAATAACTATCCCTGATTTTTCTCCTAGTTATAGTTTGGCCCAAGTGTCCCTCATGGCCATACATGATAATTCTGTCTCTCAACGAAACCGGAGGAATGAACTTGTCTCCGCGTACAAACATCCCTTTACCTTCAATAGGCAATTCATCAGCTATTTTGAATTAAGGTTGCAAATTTTGCGGAAGAGTTCTTTCCTTTGGCCAACCAAACATAACGTACTCTTTTATATTTTCCAATTCCAAGTCTTTCAAAGATTCTGAAAACCACTCGTGTTAAATAAAAGTGGTGCCATGACAAACGTCAACACTCGCAATCAAGCATTCTTCATCATTTTCATCACCATTTTCATTAAGATCTGTAAAACTAATGGGTGAACGAGACAAGTAATCTGCCCTTATATTCTTACCGTCAGGTATGTACTCAACAGAGAAATTGTATTTCAATAATTTTGACCTCAAACGTGCAATTCTTGGTGTATGATCTTTTATGGTGATCCCACTCCAAATACTAACCAAAGGCTTGTGATCGGTTTTAAGCACAAACTTCATCTCCCAAATAAAACATTTAAATCTCTCAACAGCCCAACAACAACTTAACCCCTTCCATGCTGGTGACGAACCCCAGCCGTCACGCTCCACGGTGCTCGTGTGCTGATGACGGCTGGGGTTCGTCACGGCCCCGCCCTGTTCGTTCGGCGGCCGCACACGGGGGGAATCGCGGCCGCACGGAAGGGGTTAAAAGTTCCTTTTCAATCACTGAAAATATGTTTCATTTGGTCTCAAAGATCTCAAAGCAAACCCAATGGTTACCTCATTTTTCCCTTTCATTTGTGCGATAATGGCACCAAGCCCATCATTACTCGCGTCTACAGTAATAATGCAACCCTGGGATGGATCAAATGGCCCAAGAACCCCAGCTGAAACAATTCCTTTTTTCAAATCATCAAACTCTACCAGCCAATTTTTCGCCCACACAAATTTGTTATCCTTCTTCAGCAATTCTCTCAATGTTGCTGTTTTTGCTGAAATTTTTACTATGAACTTAGAATAAAATTCACAGAGTCCTAAAAATGAGGCCACATTCTCTTTTGTCTTAGGTGTGGGAGCCTTGGATATCACATCAACTAAACCTGGTCTAGGTTCTATACCTTGTTTTGATATCACATGACCCAAATACTCTATTGAATCTTTTGAAAATTCACATTTTTCACGATATGCAACAACACCATAATTTTGTAATCTCTCTAAAACCATAAGCATGCGATTGTCATGAATGAATTGATTTTCTCCTGCCACCAAAATATCATCTTGGTAGGTTACTACCCCTTCAACTCCTTCAAAAACATTCCCCAAAACACGTTGGAAAACGGATGCCGCTGATGACAAGCTAAAAGGCATCCGTTTAAATTGAAAAGAACCCATGGGAGATACAAAAGCTGTGAGGTGTTTTCAAGATTCATCGAGTACAACCTGATGATATGCAGATGCTAGGTCAATTTTTGAGAAGACACTAGAATCTGCAAATGTACTGATGATGTCATCAATCCTAGGTAAAGGGTGTGAATCAACCCAAATTACTTTGTACAAGCTCCTCAGGTCAACACACACTCTTAATTTGCCATTTTTCTTCTGGCGATAACCAACTGACTTAACCATAAAGATGATTCGATGGGTTCTATCACGCCATCATCACACATTTTCTTAAGGATGTCCGCTAAATCTTGACGAACGCTAAAAGGTACAATTCTCAACTTGTGTTTAATTGGTGTCACATTCTCTTTTACTTTTATCTCATGTTTAAATCCTTTTATTTTCCCTAGCTTGTCCTCAAAAACCGTAGGAAACTTTTTAAACCATCTACTGCTACAATCATGAATTACTGTTCTCAACTTTTTCACTGATATCCCCACTTCTCTGGTCATCAGTTACTAAAGACACTTGTACCTTTCTTCCAGGTCTGAGTGTCATGCCAAACCGGCCCTGATGATACCAGCCAAGTATATTTAATCCTTTTTTAGCAACATAAAGCTTCCCAAAAATTGAACGACCCTTAAACTTGAGTTCACACTCAAAATATCCAGATAGCTCATTCTTTCTCCCATAAATGTAAAAATGTAAATTGATACTTGTATAGCGCACTACTCACCCGCAAGGGTCTCAAGGCGCTTGTACGAATACCGCTGTGGAACCCATCCTGGCTTTCCCTGTGAGGTGTCCACTCCTGGGCACCCCCAAGGGGGAGGCCAGGCATCCTTAGCATTGTGGAGATTAAGCAAGCTATTGCCCAGAGTTGCAGAGTTGGACTCCATGATTGGAATAGGCACCGAGGCGAGAATTATCAGGTCGGTGGAATTTTGAGCCCAAAACCTGCCGAGGCGGGGAATTGAACTCTGGTCCCGGGTTAGACCTCTGCATCAGGGTCTGCCGCTCTAACCTTTGAGCCACACTTCTCCACTCCCATAATAAGTAACCCGATTTCTATCTGGAGGAAAAAGACTACGTTTACCCCAAACTTCATCAAATAATTCATCCGTAATCATTGTCATTCTGGCACCAGAATCTATGAGCAGTCTCAATTTCTTTCCATCTGTTTCTATGAACTGGTAAGGATCTATACAGTCAGATTAATCATCTTAAACCACGACTACCATGTCTCTAATACCTCTAGAACAAAGCTGTTCTTCCTCTGAAGAATCACTCTGATCATCTTGGAGGACAGAATTTATTTTATCCTTGGGAGTCTGGAGAACCTTGGCAAAATGCCCAATTTTACTGCACAATTTACATTTAAAACTCCTCGCAGGATAAGGTCTACCATTAGGGAATGTTTAGAATTTCCACACCTGACACAAATGTTTTTTTGCTTAAAAAAATAGTTTTTGTTGGAAAAGGAACTATTTTTGTTGTCTTTTTGTTTAACAGTTTTCCTTTAATTATATTTTTCTTTTGAGACTGAGTTTTCGTTCACTACAGACACACCACTGTTTTCCTTACGGGAGAGTTTCTTGCGTGCTTTATGATAAACCTCAATTCCCTTAACAATATCAATTGTTTCAGCAAGGTTAGGATTCCTCAAAGTGAGCAGTTTTTCCTGAACCTTTTTGTCATAACAACGCACCACAATCTGATCACGAATCAGCTGATCAGTGAAGTTTTTGAATTCACACTCTGCCGCTAGCATACGTAAAACAGCAACATATGTAACAATGGATTCATCTTGCAACTGCTGTCTTGTAAAAAACTTGTGTCTGTTAACAACTAAACTAGGTTGTACATCAAATTGTTTCTCAAGCTTCTGCACAGCAAGTTTGAATTCATCCAAATCTTCCTGATCTTGTTGAACTACATAAGGTGGAAGATGCTCATAAATAGATTGACCTTCAAACCCTAAATTGTGTTCTAAAAGAAACCTCTTCCGTTCAGGCCGATATCTATTACCACCAATTGCTCCCAAATACTTAGTAAAAGCCCTGCACCAATTCCGCCACGGCACTGGAGGGTCACCAGTCGTCTGTAGAAAAGTAGGAGGAGCGCCGACATTTTGCATTGTAGCCACGACTCAATGGGTAAGTAATAAATACACTTGTTGTGACACAAACTTACAGGTTAAACTTCTTAAACAAACAAATAGCGTTCACTAATGATAGCAATACAACATTTGAAAACTAAATTATTCCTCTAAATAAGTATGTGCATACTAAAAATCTAATTTTTATAAAATATTAAACTTGCAAATAGTAGATGAGTAATTTCAAAACAAATCTTACTCCTGCAAAAGAAAATCAATTAATGTCATGCTAAAATTAAAATTAAAATAGTGTTCCACGTGTGCACATCACGTATATGCTATTTCTTTGGAAAACAACCTCAATTTAATTTTGTAATCCTTCTTAAATTGTCATTCAATTTATTGAGGTCAAGTTTGAAGTTGTTTAGTCCTTCTGCAATTATCCCTCGACTTCCTGATGTGTTTTATCCTATGAAAGTCAGCGTTGTAGTTGCTGAGTCCTTCTTCAATTTTTATTCTTTTGATGTTACTCGGGAACTGCTTGTTAAAAGCGATTGTAAAGACGACTCTCAGTCAGGGTTCCTTCTTCAAGTACTTTATTGGCAACCCTGCTTAACGTGGCAGGAACGGTCTCAACAAGTCCTCTGTCTCCCATCAACTGTCCCACCCTGAAACCCCACATACACGTTCTTATTCTAAGAACCTACCCACATTCCAAACAAGAATACCACAACACAACACATCTTCCCCCTTACAATAATAAATAACAAAAGGAAACTATATACAACAACAAGGAGAGAAAAAACAATAGTAAAATGATCAGACTAACATATAATCTCTAAAAGGTTGACTCTTCCTAATCTTCCCAGTTGTTCACACAACTCTTCATTCTTATACAATTATCCCCTCCAGTTCTTACTTCATCTTCCACTTCATCTTCCACAACCAACCCAAGAACATAACTGAAACTCCCCCAACATCCTCCTCTTCCATTTTAAACATTTTTACACTTTGCCATGAGACTCATAAGCCATATCCAACCATCACCAAATCTAACTGAATTTCTTAGACACTCCACAACCCTACATGGCTAGAAAGTACGCTCCCTCCTTTTGTCACTTCATCCCACTCCTTAGTTCTTTTACCCAACCTCCTACATCAAGTAGTTCTTCCACCCATCCCACATACTTCTTGTCAAAGTTCTCTTTGTACACTTGCTGTGCCTTTTAAGATATTACCCTCAACTCCTCCCGGAGACCACTCTACACGTTTAGTACTTTCCATCCATCCAATGTAGTCTCTCGTTACTAGCTTCCTACCTCTCTTCATCACCTTCGGTCTCAACCTAGTGAGAGAAGGTGTGAGACGATAATCCCACAACAACTTCTCCACCTCAACTTTCCAATGCATAATTCCATTATTTTCAAAGAACTCCTCTATAAAATCAATGTCAAACAAATTCCAAACCGTCTCAGGACAATCTACAGATGACAAAGGTGTCAGACCTATACCCGAATCAGCACACTCCTTGTAGTCCCACACTACTCCTTCCACCTCAAAATCCACCTCATCACTTAAATCAACTACTCTTCTCCTCAAAGTACTAGGTGGTATGACTTTTCCACCTCTGTAAATAAAACTTGACTCAACACTCAACTCACTTTCCACTTCCCAAAAACATCTAACTTCTTCTGCATCCGGTTCCCTTCCACTCCAACCTTCTAAAATCTTTCCTTTATTTTCCTTCTTTAACTCATCTTTTCCATAATACAGAAAACACCCTTCAATATCAATTGACTTCACAAACTCTTCCTCTACAACAGGAAATTGATACTCACCCCACTCACCCCTAGGTACTCTATTAATCGGTAAGGGAATACTTCTCAAACCCAGGGTCTTCCTTTCTGTTACACCATCATTTTTTGTTAAAACTGCATCCATCCATACCAATGACTCAAACTTCTCAATTATACGATCAGCATCTGCTTCCAATTTTATCTCATGTTTGAATTCACCCAACACCATAACTTGCTCTTTTGCATTCGGATAAAGTATTATATCCAAGCTTGCCTGATCTTTCCACCCTAAAATACTTGGTCCATATTACGCAACATACATTCTCCCCTCTGCTACACTCCCTTTAAACTCAAATGTGACATCTCTACACCCCACCATAGGAATGTTTTTCCCAGTGAATCCCCTAGGATTTATATCACTTTCCATTAGATCAACACCAATCTCCTTCACAAATTTACCCTTCCACATATCTAGATTAACTATAGTATATGGCGATCCTGAATCTGCCACTAATATCACCTTTACCCCCGCCACTTCAATTTCACATTTTGGTTTACTTCTTCCTTTACTTTTTACATTCAAAATAAAATCTCTTATCATAAAAACGTCATCGTCTTCATATGATTCATCTTCTTTGACTTGTTTCCTCAACTCATCTTCTCCCCTCATCACATACTTTATCCTTGTAGTATTATCTCTCCTATAACAAACTCTTGCATAATGTCCAATTAATCCACAAACTGTACATTTTTGATCTCTTGCTCTACACGCTTGGCTGTTCGCTAGATGTGTATAACTTCCACACCTAAAACATGCTAAATTAGTTGTGCTTCCCCTTCTATATTCATTTTTTGTTGTTTGAAAATTTTTCTTCTCCGTCTACTCTTCATCAAATTTATCTTCCTTCTCTGCACCAACGCTGCTTGCTCTTATAGTTTTCCTCACAACACACACTTCTTCTCTATCTTTTCCTTTCTCTTCTTCCAGGGCTGCTTTTGCACATCTGACTGATACTTCAGCCTTTCTTACTACCGCTAGTACCTTATTCAGTGTTCCATCTCCCATGGTCCATAACCTTTCTTGCACCCTTTTATTGTTTGTGAGCATAATGATTTGATCTCTTATTAACTCTTCTTCTATCTGTCCAAATCTACATTTCTCTGCCATTCTTTTCAATACGCTCAAATAATCATCAATCTTCTCATCTTGTTCTTGCTTCCTCCTGAAAAACTTGTATCTGTCAATTGCCACACAAACCGTTGGTGCATAATATCTCTCTAAGTCGTCCAATGCATTCTCATATACATCCGTTTCATTTTCACCTCTCTACTTCTTCTGCATCCGCACATATTGTCTGATTCCTTCTGGTCCTAAGGAATGTAGCAATATCCCTTTTTTTATTTCCGGTGTCGTCTCTTCATTTTGATAGTGAACATGTAATTATTGAAATATACTTTCCATTCTTGCCATCTTATTTTAGGTTCTCCAGGTTCTGTTAAAAAAGGTATTGGTGGCGTTAATGTAAATGTTTGTGCTGCACACATTTTCAGAAAGTACCAATCACGCTTCCAATAAACTTCCTCTTTTTTTCAGAGCTGTTCTTCCTTTTCCTTCCTTTTATTCTTCTATTATCTTTTTTTTTTACAATTCCATTCTTTTAAAACGACATTCCAACTCTTAAACTGCTTCCCTGACGCTTAACAATAAACTTCTCTTTTGTTTTGTTTTTTACTTCCAAAATATCCAATTTTAGAATATTTCTTTATATTATATCATTTGTTTCTTGAAATAAACGAACTCTTGCTTCCTTCTACACACTTGCCGTGTTTTCCTTCTTAACAATCTCCTCTTCGATCACAGTGCGTTTCTTCAGCCATGTTACCCATTGAAATGTATACATAACATCCCAATCTCTTAAAATGGCCGCCGAGCGTGATGACGTCACACGCAGTGCCAGCGTCGCTCTTCGCGCGTCACAATCACCTAGACGCTGCTCCTCTTGCTGCCGTGCCCCGATGCGCCTCTCAGTGCTTCTTTCGCCGCACGCGCTCCACAGCTGACATCACACGCCTCTCAGTCCTTCAATCGCCGCACGCGCTCCTCAGCTGACACGCGCTGCTTTAACGGTAACACGATACTTCCTTCTTCTTCCTTTTCTTTAATTTTTAAGTCATTTACTTCTTACTCCGTCATTCCGCTCACCTTAGTTAATGTCAATTTCACCATCAATTCGAATTATCCTCGTTCGTCTGTATCTTCCTGCCACTTCACTTTACTTCTTTCCTTCAAACTCAGTGGGTCCACGCAGAGTTGCCCAATCCTCCGTCGCCAAAATTGTAAAGACGACTCTCAGTCAGGGTTCCTTCTTCAAGTACTTTATTGGCAACCCTGCTTAACGTGGCAGGAACGGTCTCAAAAAGTCCTCTGTCTCCCATCAACTGTCCCACCCTGGAACCCCACATACACGTTCTTATTCTAAGAACCTACCCACATTCCAAACAAGAATACCACAACACAACAGCGATCTTGAGAAACTGAGGGGTACATGCTCCTCACATGAATCAATTCAAAGCTTCTTAATGGACTGAGTGAGTATTTAAACTTTGTATTTATAAAATTCCCCTTCGTGAATGTTGAACTGAAACCTTTATTTTCTTTATGTCTTTTGGCTTCGTACTTCGTATTTATAAGATTCCCCTTCGTGGTTCCTCAATTTAGTTATAAATGAAAGACAGATGGCAGTCTTTGAACTCCTCTAGACTTGAACATCTGCTTTTAATTATTTCATTAAGATCAAGTTAATATTTGCCGTGCTAAGGACTGTTTACTTAAGCACTGGGTTGAATCTCAGTCACGTGCTCAAACTCGTGCTTTTTGAACTGCAGCCTCGCGCACGCTTCTGGCACACAGCACGGTGCATTTACTTTTAAAATTCCAGCTGACAGTTTTGGATGATACATAGAATAAATACACAGCAAACCAAATGTAGTTTTACTCATAGCAGTGACTATTCAATTATTCATTTAAAATCTTCAGGCTTGAATTACTTCCAAAACTGCACATTGACACACAACAGTATTAATGCTTTAATTCATTAAGTTAGATGGCCTTGGATCACACTTACTCATTAGCAGAAACAATTTCTAAAACACTGCTGCTTATATTTGAAATGCCATCTCTGTAAATCATGTCAATTACACAAGCTTTGCTTCTAAGGAGGAGTATATTTTCTTTTAAACTTTAAGCTACCAGTTTAAATTCAGTCAATTAAATAAACACAGAGCAGCTTAAATGTATTTTTCCACAGACAGAAAATTACAGCTTTTCTTCCACTTGACAGATTTCACTGGACCTTTGCAAGAGGTGAACAGTTGAGTTAAGCCAGGAGCGCACTGCAAGTTATTTAATATAAGAGGAGAAAGTCTTAGATAAAAGGAAACCGGCTGGTGAATGTTTTTCTTAAAAAGTAACTTTCACAGTTCATTAAAACTAAATATCACCTCAGAAATGCAGAAGGAGTTAAATGTCATCTTTGCACTCAGTTCATAGCTGGAAATATTTGTCTAGGTAGTGAGCTGTCAACAGCTTGTGAAAGCAAATCAATCCAAAGTCAGTAATAATTATTTAGCGCAGAATTAAAACATAAAGATGAAGATATACAAGCCTGTATCAATGGAGTTAAAACAAGTGTGTTCCAAGTTTTGTTCAGATAAAGCAATCCTCTTCTCTGACAATTGTTGCCTCTTCTTTGACAATTGTTGCTTGATATATATAGATCCTTCTTTAACGCGTGGATTCTTTGCTTTGGCCAAATCGTCGCCAAATTGTAATGAAGTAAATATTACCAAATATTGATACTTCAAAATGTAGATTTATTGACCACAGCTGAAGCAGTTCAACCAAGTAACTGTGTAACATGGCATGCCTCAGACAGGCAAAACATAATACATTCTAGAATCACATGACATAGGTGATGATGTGAAGCAGCCAGATCACCACACATATCCACTCCTGTGCTTTGCCCTAGATGCCGATATACCGAAGTTTGTTAGATAGAACTGATTAATCGACTATGCCAAATGCCGTGCTTAAATCTAAGAGCAGTATCGCTGCTGATCCACCTTGATCTAGGGTAATTTTTAATTCTTTGGATGCTGCTAACAATGCAGATTCCGTGTTGTTCCGTGTCTGGAAATCCTTCTGTTTGGGATGAAGCCGAAGGTGGTCTTCCAGAAATTCTGACAGGATCCTATTTACATGTTTTTCTGCAATTTGCGACTAAATGAAACGAGTGATATAGGTCGAAAGTTCTCTGAGTTCTTTAATAAAGGTTTAATTATTGCATGTTTCCAGGCTTTTGTAACTTTGCTTGTCTGTAGTGAAAGATTCAGAGTATCAACTATTGATGGCAGATGTGTCTCCATGGTCTTAGCAAACACGTAGGGAGGGGCAGGGTCCAAAGGAGAGCCTGACCTAATGTTCCCAATGAACGTTTGAACAATGTCATTTTTCAAAAGTGGGAAGAAGGTTAATGCAGGAGTTTACGGAGGTCAGCGCCTGATCTCTTTCCTGGCTTGTCGTAGTTTCTAACTTAGCATGGAGGGATCTATAGATATCGGAGACCTTTTTATGAAAATAGGTGGCTAGTACATTGCATTTTTCCTTCCAGGTCTGCGATGGAGAGTTATCATGTGTTACAGCGGTTATGGATTTCCCTACTCTAAAAAGCTATTTAGATGAGTTCAGAGCCTGTGTTAACTTTTTTTCCAAGAACTTTGCCTTGGCCTCTTTGATTTTTCCATGATAGTTTCTGACTGCCATCTTGTAACTGAATTTGAGTTGGGGGTCATATTTCTACCACCATTCCCTTTCATACTTTTTACAACTTTACTTTAATGATACTCACTGAGCATTGAACCAAGG
The DNA here is from genome assembly GCF_964261635.1 of Lissotriton helveticus. Taxonomy (NCBI): domain Eukaryota; kingdom Metazoa; phylum Chordata; class Amphibia; order Caudata; family Salamandridae; genus Lissotriton; species Lissotriton helveticus. Next base: position 90,487,302 of record NC_136063.1, read on the forward strand.
CGTATTTTGGTATTTATTTTTGGTTCGGGATTCATTGTGGGGACCACTTTGTCCAATGGTTGAAGGATACACCTCTCCATGTCAGCTTATGCTTGGTCAATGCTGCCCTATGTCTTGAAGCATGAGGACTCAAGGAAATACCCCCACGTTTCTGAATTAAGCTTAGGCCAATTCTTCAGATGGGGCTTTATAATGGACTTGATAGATTAGGGATTATTCTTTGCCGTTTCCCTCTTGTCTAGTGCAATGGTAATTAGATGGTGGTCAGACGATGGCATAGTAAGTGTTTTCAAGTGGTAAGAGATTGGTTGGGATTAGGAATAAAATGGGGGGTTTAGGGTTCATAAATGAATGGAGTTTGGAAGTAGTGAGGGTTCTTTGGTTTATGAATGGGTTGAGTGTAGGGGCAGAATTGGCTTTTAAGGTTCATTGATGGGAGCAACCTTTGTATTTACACTTTAAGGTCTAGCATTGCAAAGCCAATTGAAAACAAAAAACATTCAATGAATTGGTATCTATGCAAGCAGTTTGAAAAGAGCTTTCTGGTAATATCTTTCCTTGATCTTGGAAGAAGACTCCTGAGCTTAGAGCTTAGAGTAAATAGAGCATTGGTGTGGTAGTCGGTATATACCACTGACAAATACATGCAAAGGAGCTGTCCATTAATGTCACTTAGCACTGGTGTAGTGTAGCCAGACACAGAGTGCACACTGGACCTTTTATTCATGATATTATCTGTATGGCAATGGTGGCCAATTGAGTCATCCGGCCTGGTCAGGCAATGCAGGCTTCTGTCAATTCATGCTATGGATGAATAGCTAGAAACAACAAGTACCAGGAGTTCAGGCTCTTTGTTAGAAGAAACTCTGACAGGACTTTTAGAATATTGGTGTGATGGACCTGAGAATCACCCTGTCCACGTACAACATGTAAAAGGAATCAGCTTTAAATTGCATCAGTCCACTCCCACCTAAGCTTTATTCACCTTTCTCTTCATCTATCCTCAAAGGCCAAGAGGTAGTCGAATGCATAACATGAGAACACTGATACATTAGGGCTCTCAATGTCTCTTGATAGCTTCATTGGAACAGAGAAGTTCTCCCCATTCTCCCCAGGGCTTGTTTCTGGTGGACTCTGATGGCTTTAGGGATTATCATGCAGTTTCATTCCCTTAACACCATCTTGCTCATCTAAAGAGCAAGCGTATGAGTATATTTCTGTTTTTTACTAATGCACTTTCTTAACTACCTAAGCCAACAGCAAACAAAGGAGATGCCCTTTCCATCAGATTACCTCAATGTCTCCACTTATTAATTAATTAATTATTTGTTTATTTATTTTGTGTTTTATAGAGCACGTACGTGACCCTTTAGGGTATGAGAACACTTCACAGAGAAATAGAACTTTCAGTGGAATAAGAGCAGGCAATCATAAATAACATCTGGGAGAGAATATAAATAACAAAAACAAAACAAAGCATGAGCAGAGGAAATGCGCCTACCTCAACTGTTACCGTAAACACCACACACGCTAGCATAAATTACAATTACAAATGGTCAACAGGCAAGGTGAATCCGTTCAGACTCTCCAAGAAAGGGGTACATATTCCTTTAAGTTACGTTTCCGAAAGCTAGCGGATTATGTCCCTGTAGAGAGCTGTTGAATAAGTTAAGCTGCTTTTTTGGTGTTTGCACTGAAAGAGGGTTTTGGAAGGAATTTGCCCATTCCTTCATGAATTTTGACATGTTTGGGATTCTGTCTAATCTTTGGCGGCAACAAGTTCCAGACTCTAGATGTGTCCCTGAAGAACGCTCTGTTGTAGGTTTTCTTCTTACGGAAGAAAAGTAGTTTCAACACCAGATCCCTAGCCCTAGGGGAGTGCCTGCCTCCTTCGGATAGCATCATTTTCTGATCTAAATACAAATATGACTTAGCGTGTAAGGCTTTGTGTGTGATACAGGCCTGTTTGAGTTAGATTCTGGCTTCCTGAGGATGTGAAATGGGATAGCCAATTCTACGGGGTAGCATGGTGCAGAACGGGCAGGCCAGACTCCTGAGGACATGTGTGAAGCATCTCGCAGTACACACAGACGACACACCAAGCACACCACAAAAAGAGGCACAACACCAGTTCAGATGGATAAAGAATCACTTTTGTTTTGTCTCAAATATGCAAAAGCAAACACAGTAATCACTATACTGCGCCAACTGGCGCCAGGGCAATATATACACAGGGATTATTTACAGGGTAACTGAAAAAGGTAAGTCCTTCAGTTTCCAGGCTATAGGGAGAAAAAAAAATAAAGCAACATCACAGGGCATAGAACATCAGCAGGCATAAATCGGGAGACATCTCATTAAGTGCACAACCCTCCCTGGCGTACGGGCATGACCACGGGGTGCCTAAACCAATTGCAAAAGTACATTAACCAATTGCAAAAGCACATTAAGCATAAAAGGTAACATGGGAACCCTAGGCAGGAGCATCTGAAATAAAACCTGTTGGCAGGACATTCACCATTGGCCCGGAAAATATTAGGCACATTGGTATAGGCTGAACACAGGGCCTGAAACCTCATTAGCGCAAAGCATGAGCTTATAGAGATATAACTTTAGTATGAAGCACATTCTGCATAATCAACACTGGAGGCAAAACCATATTGAGACGGGGAAAACATTAGTAGTAAAACCTACATTAGCCTGACTACATTTTACCTGGGGGCATACTACGGCAGCCTAGGTCACATTAGTAGGGCATAAGGCCCCGTGTAGCATGAAGCTGACAAACCACTTTCAAACACGACCGGCATCCTGCATAGGGAGGCCCTTAAATGGCGACTGCCCACTGTCCGGCGGGGCAGTCATGTGGAAGCAGTCCTGGTCTGATACTGTCACCGGGTAGCCCCTTCTCGGGGACTCCACTTGGCCCAACGTCGCAGGGGCCCGCTGCCAGACGGGGCACCTGTAAATGCAACACTGGCACCGGGTGATGGGCACCGACCCTCTGCCCCGACACACTCCTCCAACACACCAACAGCTGAGCCCCACTCACCGGGCTCCGCAAGATGACTTCTCTTTTCTGTGGGCTGGCCGCAGGCGCGGGGTTTGCCTTTTTCAACCCAGGAGCCCTGCTGGCAGTAACACCTTCCAGGCAGCCTGGACTTCACCGCGGAGGGGGCAGGCACCGATAATGTGCCTCGAGGCCCCCTCCGCCCTCCGTAGACAGCTACGGACACTGCTTCACTAGCGGAGGTGGGATAGGCTCCCGCACTCCGCACGGCCGTCTCACGCTGCTTCCCCCCCGGGGCTGCGGCGTCTTCGGGGGCTCTGGCCGTCTCCTGTTTGTCTTCCGTGGGGCTCTCCTCCGCACAAGAGAGTCCCGCCCGCAGCAGCGTATCGCCCGACTTCGCCCAGGCCCCTCCTCCTCCTGGGACCCGGGTCATGGATCCGGGGCTCGGGCGGCTCCTGTCGGCGTCCTCATGGCCACGAACCGGCGGGGTATGTTCCCACTCCGGTTCTTGAATCGCCAAAGACGCAGGCTCCCAACAGCTCACGGGAGCCCCGCCTAACTTCCGGGGCAGCTCCTTCCTCTACCGGGTCGCCACAGGTAGAGCGGCGGCCCACAGCAAATCCCTGGGTTGCGGCGGTGATTCTGGCCCATGCTCAATTTCAGCCATATGCAGGGTAGGCACCCGCTTAGTTTTAAGGCGCACCACGTCGCGGCACACACGCGAGGTAGGCATCAGCTTATAAATTATTCATGAAGCGGGGTAGGCACCCGCGAAAGGGCCATTACAATGAGGGGTAGGCACCCGCCGATCTTAAATTGGCACCGGGGCGGCAGAATCTAGCACTGTAGCGCTTTTGAATAGCACAGTTGGTCCTGGCCATAGATAGCGCTTAGGAGGCAACAGTCCTTCCAGGTGGCGATTAGGCAGGTAGGCCTCAGCTCCTCTTCTCTGGTGCTTGAAATGTAGCACTGCATCCACCGAGCGCTAAGCAGCAGGCAAGCTGGGGACAGGAGGTAGTGCTCTTCTTGAATGGGCCCCAGCTGATAGCGCTCCTTACCTCCTTCTGGGAACAGTTGCCGGTGCTCCTGGGCAGTTAGGGAAAGTGCTCTTCTTCTCCAGGCACTTTCCAGCAGTCAGGGCCCAGGGGTAGTGCACATGAGGCGAGAGCAGCAAGCACTACTGGGCCAGGTCAGCAGTCAGTGGGTACTCATCAAAACAGGGCGGTAGGCTTTAACCATCCTCGACTGTAGCATGGCACTCCTCCTGTACAGCAGCCTGTACTCCTGCAGTGGTGCTTCCACTAGCACTGGGGACAGCAGAGGGGTCTTAGTTGGGTGCAGGGTCCCACACACAGGCCCAAGTGTCGGTATCGCCTGGCAGCAGGTCCCCTCACGTTCATGTCCTTGCTCTAACTGAGCACACTGTGGCACAGCCCCCCTTTTTATCTGCCCCTCACCCCACCTACCAGTCAGTGCCAGAAGCTTCAAGAATCCTCTGAGGGACTGGTTCAAACTGGCTCAGGGGGAGGAGTGGAGCACCCTGGGTGCGATGGCATTTTAAATGCAGCATTTCACCAGGATGCATTTCCACAATGGGGGGGGTGGGGTAATAAGTGCAGACACCATTGCATTACACTTTCACATTAAACAGGGCATCTCACACCGCGCATGGCCTATGTATGTCTTTACCATGGGGAAGACATCCTAACACAGGGGGGGGAAGCAAATAATTTGGGGAAAAGGGGCCAAGTCCAACAGTGAGGAATTCAATACAGTGTTTTCTGGAACCTGTTAAGAGTCTTGCAGCTGCGTTGAGACAGGCTTTATAGGGAGCTTTTGAGATTTTGAGCAGATCTGAAAGAGTTGAACATCTGTATTCTATCTTAGAGATGACTAATGCCTGCACTGCCATTTCAAGGTCTGACGTATCTTGGAATGGTTTAAGTTTTCTTAGGTGGCCCAGGTGAAAGCTGACGTTTTTGGCCTGGGTGTTGATGTGGGACCACTTGTTCATGTTCTTGTTCAAGGGTGCAGTTTGATGTGGTGATTGACTTGGTCCATTCTTAAATATCAGTTGTACTTTAGTCGGGGATACTATTAAGAATTTGTTTTTTGTGCATTAAGTTTGAGCTGAGGGAGAGCTGGGCAGAGCAGATAGAGCGCTGGGGAGCGTGGAACACGAGACGGTGGTTCAGGTTGTCAGGTTGGTGTTATGGAGTGCCTTGTGTGTATGGGTGAGAAGCTTGTATGTGATTCTCTTCTCTATGGGGAGCCAGTGTAGGGTTCATATGTGTTGGCTGATGTGGCAGTGGCAAGGTAGGTTAAAGACTAGTCTGGCCGTGGCATTCTGGGCTTTCTGGATGTTCTGGAGTTTGTGGGTGAGGTTCTTGTTGACTCCGGTTTAGTGTGCGTTGCCTTAGTCAAGTCTGCTATGGGTGAGGGCATGTGTGACAGGTTCCTGTGTTTGAGGGGTATCCAGCTGAAGGTCTTTCGGAGAAGGAGGAGGTTGTGGCAGCAGGAGGAGGTGATGGCATTGAGCTGGCGGTCCATTTTGAGTTTGGAATCCAGGATGATTCCGAGGTTGCTTGCGTGGTCGGTGGGGCCAGAGGGCAGGGGACTACCAGGATCCATTCCAGGTGTCGGGGTGTGGGCCCATGATGAGTACCTCAGTTTTTGTCTGTGTTGAGTTGTAAGCAGCTGCTCTTCATCCATATGGCGATGGCTTCTATTCCGTCTTGAAAGTTGTGTTTGCTGATGTTGGGTTAGTTGGATTGGGAGAGGATCAGTCGGGTGTCATCAGCGTACGATGTGATGTTGAGTCTGTGTTCTCTGATGATGGATGCGAGCGGAGCCATGTAGATGTTGAACAAGGTGGGGCTGATGGAGGATCCTTGTTGCACTCAGCAGGTGGTTGGAGTTGGTCTGAGAGAAATGGGGGGAGTCTGACTTGTTGCTTTCTGCCAGAGAGGAAAAAGAGGATCCAGTTGAGGGCTTTGTTCCAGATTCCTGCGTCATGGAGTCTGTGGTTTAGGGTGTGGCAAGAGACAGTGTGAAAGGTCACAGAGAGGTCCAGGAGGATGAGGGACACAGTCTCTCCTCTGTCAAGGAGGGCATGGATGTCATCTGTTGCTACTAGAAGTGTAGCAACAGATGTATGGTTTCGCTGCTGTGGTTCTTCCTGAAGCCTGACTGGGAGGAGTGGAGGGTGTTGGTTTCTTCGATGAAGGTGGCAAGTTGGCTTTTGATTGCTTTTTGCATGATTTTTGTTGGATAAAGGAGTGGTATACAAGCTTTACAACGAAACTTTTACCACGCACTACCATTACAACGCGGTCATTACATCGCAAACCATTACAACGCATTGCGCTGGGGGGCGCTCTAGGATAGGGAATAAGTTAATTTACTATCCAATAACCTTCCCTAGTGTCCACGGGGACTGGAGTTGGAATAGTAAATTAAACTATTCACTATCCAGCACCCCAAAGCACCAAAGCGCTATGCGCTGTAATGATATGCGTGGTAAAAACCGCGTTGTAATGGTATGCGTGGTAAAAGTATGCATTGTAACGTCATACATCCAAAGGAGTAGGGAGATTGATCTGAAATTCGTGAGGTCGTGGTGTCTGCTGAAGGTTTTTTCAGGAGAGGGTTGATCTCGTTGTTTGTCCACTTATTGGGGAAGGAAGCAGTCTGAAGGAGTGTTTAATGATACTTTAGAGCTAGGGCGGTGATGTCTGGGGCTCTGTGGTAGATGTGGTTGGGGCAGTGGTCCATGGGGGCCCTGGAGAGTGTGGTTTTCATTATCTTCAAAGTTCCTTAGATGCTGGGGTGGTCCAGCTCTCTGGTGTCGGCTGCGTGCTGCTGGGATTGGTTGGAGGGGTTTCCCCTTGGAGGTTGTTGTCATCGAAGGTATCATAGATGGTCTTTATTTTGTGATGGAAGAAAGCGCTGAGTCTGTCACAGAGGTCCTGGGAGGGAGTAATAGGACATTCATTGTCTTGATCTCCTTGAGGGTGAGATTTTGATGTAGATCTGTGTGTCATCTGCATACATATGGAAAGAGATGTTGGCACTACACAGTATTACAGATAGTGGTTCCAGATATAGGTTAGAAAGAAGAGAGGGAGAACATTTTCATTAAATAAGACTCTTTGAGAGCGGTACCACAAAAAAGATTTAAACCATTCCAGAACGGTTCCTCCAAAACCGATCCTGTTTTTTTTAGTAGATCTAGTAATTTCTCATGGTTAACTGTGTTGAATGCCCATGATAGGTCCAGAATAATTAAGAGACACATTTTGTCTCAGTCTAGTGCGTGTAGGGCATCAACCAGTATATGGAGGATTATACTTTCAGTACTGTGATCTGGCCTGAGGCCCAATTTTCCTGCATCTAGCAGATACAATTTTGTGATGTGTTGGCTTAGTTGTTGTTGCACGTGTTTTTCAAGGACTTTCACTAGAGGTCGAATATTGGATACTGATCAGAAATTGTCCGGCACAGCAGGGTTTCATTTTATGCTTTTAAAATGGGGATGACTTGGCCGAATTTTAGAGAATCAGGTATGGAAACTTTTGTAAGGGAGATGTTCATTATCATTGTCCAGATGGGTATGATAACTTGGTTGGTTGAAGATAGGCAGTTGGAGGGGAGCGGGTCAATAAAGTGGTTATTCAGTGTTATAAACAACATGATTTTTTGAGAGGTTGTGGACATCATTTAGATTGGAAGTAGACCACTGAGCTTCATTTTTGGGTACTTTCTGATGGAAGTGTGCAGGTTTATTGATTTGTTCCACAGACGGATGAGACAGGTCGATAGTGGCAGGTTTCAGATCAATTTCCAATGCATTGATTTTGGCTGAGAAGAAGCATGAGAACTCATGACAGTTTATCAGAGATTATGTTGTGTCTTTAGAGTATTTGGCCAATTGGTTTGATTGTTGTTTCACCATTTCAAAGAGCTTGCAAGGTATATTTTTAGCGTTCTTCAGCTCCAATCTAAAGAATTTTTTTTTAAAATTGAGAATGCTTTTGTTTTACGCCTTTCTTGTCTTTCTAGGAAGTGAAGTTTTAGCTGGTAGGGTAAAGGGTTGTGTCTCCATATCCATTCTGTTAGTCTCAGATTTCTTCTTTCCAGGTTTAGGGACTGTTAAACCAAGCATTCTTTTCTTTGACTTGGATTCTATTCAATTTTAACAGAAGCAGTCAATTATATGTGACATTTTTGAGCTGTAGTGTTCCGTAAGTTTGCTGACATTTGAAAGTTTAGAGGGAGGGGGAAGATGTATCTCCCATTGTGCTGCCAGTTTCTCATGGCCTAAGCTTTTGTATCCCTGACCCAATATTTTGGTTTCACTGATTGAGTTGGACTTTTCTTGATTATACCCTGTATACGGAAGGTATTATGTGGTGGTCTGACCAGTCTTGGATCCGGGGCTCGGGCGGCTCCTGTCGGCGTCCTCATGGCCTTGAACCGGCGGGGTAGGTTCCCACTCCAGTTCTTGAATCGCCAAAGACGCAGGCTCCCAACAGCTCACGGGAGCCCTGCCTAACTTCCGGGGCAGCTCCTTCCTCTACCGGGTCGCCACAGGTAGAGCGGCGGCCCACAGCAAATCCCTGGGTTGCGGCGGTGATTCTGGCCCATGTTAAAATTCAGCCATATGCAGGGTAGGCACCCGCTTAGTTTTAAGGCGCACCACATCGCGGCACACACGCGAGTTAGGCACCAGCTTATAAATTATTCATGAAGCGGGGTAGGCACCCGCAGATCTTAAATTGGCACCGGGGCGGAAGAATCTAACGCTGTAGCGCTTTTAAATAGCACAGTTGGTCCTGGCCAAAGATAGCGCTTAGGAGGCAACTGTCCTTCCAGGTGGTGATTAGGCAGGTAGGCCTCAGCTCCTCTTCTCTGGTGCTTGAAATGTAGCACTGCATCCACCGAGCGCTAGGCAGCAGGCAAGCTGGGGACAGGAGGTAGTGCTCTTCTTCAATGGGCTCCAGCTTATAGCGCTCCTTACCTCCTTCTGGGAGCAGTTGCCGGTGCTCCTGGGCAGTTAGGGAAAGCGCTCTTCTTCTCCAGGCACTTTCCAGCAGTCAGGGCCCAGGGGTAGTGCACATGAGGCGAGAGCAGCAAGCACTACTGGGCCAGGTCAGCAGTCAGTGGGTACTCATCAAAACAGGGCGGTAGGCTTTAACCATCCTCGACTGTAGCATGGCACTCTTCCTGTACAGCAGCCTCTACTCCTGCAGTGGGGCTTCCACTAGCACTGGGGACAGCAGAGGGGTCTTAGTTGGGTGCAGGGTCCCACACACAGGCCCAAGTGGCGGTATCGCCTGGCAGCAGGTCCCCTCATGTTCATGTCCTTGCTCTAACTGAGCACACTGTGGCACAGCCCCCCTATTTATTTGCCCCTCACCCCACCTACCAGTCAGTGCAAGAAGCTTCTAGAATCCTCTGAGGGACTGGTTCAAACTGGCTCAGGGGGAGGAGTGGAGCACCCTGGGTGCGATGGCATTTTAAATGCAGCATTTCACCAGGATGCATTTCCACAATGGGGGGGGAGTTAATAAGTGCACACACCATTGCATTACACTTTCACATTAAACAGGGCATCTCACACCACACATGGCCTATGTATGTCTTTACCATGGGGAAGACATCCTAACACAGGGGGGGGGGGGGGGAGCAAATAATTTGGGGAAAAGGGGCCAAGTCCAACAGTGAGGAATTCAATACAGTGTTTTCTGGAACCTGTTAAGAGTCTTGCAGCTGCGTTGAGACAGGCTTTTAGGGGAGCTTTTGAGATTTTGAGCAGATCTGAAAGAGTTGAACAGCCGTATTCTATCCTAGAGATGACTAATGCCTGCACTGCCATTTCAAGGTCTGACGTATCTTGGAATGGTTTAAGTTTTCTTAGGTGGCCCAGGTGAAAGCTGACGTTTTTGGCCTGGATGTTGATGTGGGACCACTTGTTCATGTTCTTGTCCAAGGGTGCAGTTTGATGTGGTGATTGACTTGGTCCATTCTTAAATATCAGTTGTACTTTAGTCGGGGATACTATTAAGAATTGTTTTTTGTGCATTAAGTTTGAGCTGAGGGAGAGCTGGGCAGAGCAGATAGAGCGCTGGGGAGCGTGGAACACGAGACGGTGGTTCAGGTTGTCAGGTTGGTGTTATGGAGTGCCTTGTGTGTATGGGTGAGAAGCTTGAATGTGATTCTCTTCTCTATGGGGAGTCTGTGTAGGGTTCATATGTGTTGGCTGATGTGGCAGTGGCAAGGTAGGTTAAGGACTAGTCTGGCCGTGGCATTCTGGGCTTTCTGGATGTTCTGGAGTTTGTGGGTGAGGTTCTTGTTGATCCCGGTTTAGTGTGTGTTGCCTTAGTCAAGTCTGCTATGGATGAGGGCATGTGTGACAGTTTCCTGTGTTTGAGGGGTATCCAGCTGAAGGTCTTTCGGAGAAGGGGGAGGTTGTGGTAGCAGGAGGAGGTGATGGCATTGACCTGGCGGTCCATTTTGAGTTTGGAATCCAGAATGATTCCGAGGTTGCTTGCGTGGTCGGTGGGGCCAGAGGGCAGGGGACTACCAGGATCCATTCCAGGTGTCGGGGTGTGGGCCCATGATGAGTACCTCAGTTTTTGTCTGTGTTGAGTTGTAAGCAGCTGTTCTTCATCCATATGGCGATGGCTTCTATTCCGTCTTGAAAGTTGTGTTTGCTGATGTTGGGTTAGTTGGATAGGGAGAGGATCAGTCGGGTGTCATCAGCGTACGATGTGATGTTGAGTCTGTGTTCTCTGATGATGGATGCGAGCGGAGCCATGTAGATGTTGAACAAGGTGGGGCTGATGGAGGATCCTTGTTGCACTCAGCAGGTGGTTGGAGTTGGTCTGAGAGAAATGGGGGGAGTCTGACTTGTTGCTTTCTGCCAGAGAGGAAAAAGAGGATCCAGTTGAGGGCTTTGTTCCAGATTCCTGCGTCATGGAGTCTGTGGGTTAGGCTGTGGCAAGAGACAGTGTCAAAGGTCACAGAGAGGTCCAGAAGGATGAGGGTCACAGTCTCTCCTCTGTCAAGGAGGGCATGGATGTCATCTGTTGCTACTAGAAGTGCAGCAACAGATGTATGGTTTCGCTGCTGTGGTTCTTCCCGAAGCCTGACTGGGAGGAGTCGAGGGTGTTGGTTTCTTCGATGAAGGTGGCAAGTTGGCTTTTGATGGCTTTTTGCATTACTTTTGCTGGATAAAGGAGTGGTATACAACCTTTACAACGAAACTTTTACCACGCACTACCATTACAACGCAGTCATTACAACGCAAACCATTACAACGCATTGCACTGGGGGGCGCTCTAGGATAGGGAATAGGTTAATTTAATATCCAATAACCTTCCCTAGTGTCCCAGGGGACTGGAGTTGGAATAGTAAATTAAACTATTCACTATCCAGCACCCCAAAGCGCTATGCGTTGTAATGGTATGCGTGGTAAAAACCGCGTTGTAATGGTATGCGTGGTAAAAGTATGCGTTGTAACGTCATACATCCAAAGGAGTAGGGAGATTGGTCTGAAATTCGTGAGGTCGTGGTGTCTGCTGAAGGTTTTTTCAGGAGAGGGTAGATCTTGTTGTTTGTCCACTTATTGGGGAAGGACGCAGTCTGAAGGAGTGTTTAATGATACTTCAGAGCTCTAAGGTGATGTCTGGGGCTATGTGGTAGATGTGGTTGGGGCAGTGGTCCATGGGGGCCCTGGAGAGTGTGGTTTTCATTATCTTCAAAGTTCCTTAGATGCTGGGGTGGTCCAGCTCTCTGGTGTCGGATGCGTGCTGCTGGGATTGGTTGGAGGGGTTTCCCCTTGGAGGTTGTTGTCATCGAAGGTATCATAGATGGTCTTTATTTTGTGATGGAAGAAAGCGCTTAGTCTGTCACAGAGGTCCTGGGAGGGAGTGATAGGACATTCATTGTCTTGATCTCCTTGAGGGTGAGATTTTGATGTAGATCTGTGTGTCATCTGCATACATATGGAAAGAGATGTTGGCACTACACAGTATTACAGATAGTGGTTCCAGATATAGGTTAGAAAGAAGAGAGGGAGAACATTTTCATTAAATAAGACTCTTTGAGACCGGTACCACAAAAAAGATTTAAACCATTCCAGAACGGTTCCTCCAAAACCTATCCTGTTTTTTTTAGTAGATCTAGTCATTTCTCATGGTTAACTGTGTTGAATGCCCATGATAGGTCCAGAATAATTAAGAGACATATTTTGTCTCAGTCTAGTGCTTGTAGGGCATCAACTAGTATATGGAGGATTATACTTTCAGTACTGTGATCTGGCCTGAGGCCCAATTGTCCTGCATCTAGCAGATACAATTTTGTGATGTGTTGGCTAAGTTGTTGTTGCACGCGTTTTTCAAGCACTTTCGCTAGAGGTTGAATATTGGATACTGATAAGAAATTGTCCGGCACAGCAGGGTTTAGTTTTTATGCTTTTAAAATGGGGATGACTTGGCCCAATTTTAGAGAATCAGGTATGGAAATTTTTGTCACGGATATGTTGATTATCAATGTCCAGATGGGTATGATAACTTGGTTGGTTGAAGATAGGCAGTTGGAGGGGAGCGGGTCAATAAAGTGGTTATTCAGTGTTATAAACAACATGATTTTTGGAGAGGTTGTGGACATCATTTAGATTGGAAGTAGACCACTGAGCTTCATTTTTGGGTACTTTCAGATGGGAGTGTGCAGGTTTATTGATTTGTGCCTCAGACGGATGAGACAGGTCGATAGTGGCAGGTTTCAAATCAATTTCCAATGCAGTGATTTTGGCTGAGAAGAACCATGAGAACTCATGACAGTTTATCAGAGATTATGTTGTGTCTTTATAGTATTTGGCCAATTGGTTTGATTGTTGTTTTACCATTTCAAAGAGCTTGTAAGGTCTATTTTTAGCGTTCTTCAGCTCCAATCTAAAGAATTAATTTTTTTAATTGAGAATGCTTTTGTTTTACGCCTTTCTTGTCTTTCTAGGAAGTGAAGTTTTAGCTGGGAGGCTAAAGGGTTGTGTCTCCATATCCATTCTGTTAGTCTCAGATTTCTTCTTTCCAGGTTTAGGGACTGTTAAACCAAGCATTCTTTTCTTTGACTTGGATTCTTTTCAATTTTAACAGAAGTAGTCAATTATATGTGACATTTTTGAGCTGTAGTGTTCCGTAAGTTTGCTCTGACATTTGAAAGTTTAGAGGGAGGGGGAAGATGTATCTCCCATTGTGCTGCCAGTTTCTCATGGCCTAAGCTTTTGTATCCCTGACCCAATATTTTGGTTTCATTGATTGAGTTCGACTTTTCTTGATTATACACTGTATACGGAAGGTATTATGCGGTGGTCTGACCAGTGACCAGGAGAAATCGAAGATAACAAGTAAGCCTTTTACTTTGAGACAATCCAATCCAATATAGAGCCTTTTGCGTGAGTTGGCAAAGTGCAGGCTCATGTAAGTGTTTAGTCTGCTAGGAAATCTTTAAAGATGTTAAACTGATTATCATTTAGGTCATTCCAATGTAGATTTAAATCCCCCAGGAAAATATCATTGGAGTGGGGGACACGTTTGCAGTGATGATTTCCATGAAGTGGTCGATGAAAGGTTCATTCTTACCCGGTGAATGGTAAAAGGTGTGCACTTTGCACCATGGTTAGATTCATTCCTTATGGAAAGTTCGAGATATTTGTAGGTATCAAGAGTATCTGAGTGATGTTGAGTAACGGAGGGGTCGGAGTGGTAAATGCAAGCCATACCTCTCCATTTTTTTAATTGTTAGTCTAATCTAATGATGTAGTTTTGAGGGACCAATAGATCCATGCAGGGCGATGATGCTTAGTTGAGCCACAATTCTGTTAAGATTGACACATATACTTCTTGGGTCAGGATGAGTTTGGCGATGTCTGAGGCGTGCTTCACTGCTGATCGGCAGTTGAGTAGAAGTCCTGAGAGTGAAGTTAATGTGTTCCCCCGGAGTGTGTTGTGCATAGAGGTGGTTAAAGATACTCTCTTGAGGATATTTCTGTTTACCCTTCTGTTTCTGATTGTGGACATTCTATATGCGTTCACTGTGACCGCACAAATTTTGTTTTCTTCTTCCCTGATGGGGAGTCTGGAAGGATCGAGATTAGCCTCATAGGATAGTAGAAGAGCTAGAGTTTTGTCCTCCGATAAATAGTTACGCTGTTTACGAGGGCAATATTGTGTATTTACCAGTGACATGGGATGGTGGTTTGGCTTGCTTTGGAGGTTGAGTGCTGATTTTGGAATGCGCTTGAATTTGGAGAGAGAGTTTTCAAGCATGTTTCTGCCATGACTGGCCAAAGCGCTAATGCAGATTTTAAAAAGTAATGTTTTTTACTGCTTTGTATGTGCCTTCTCTAAAATCCATAGAGGGCTGTCTAAAGGGCAGTGATGTTAGAAAAGACTTGCACTAATCAGAGATAATTACTACGGCTAGTGTAGCTGAACCGCTAATACATTCCATACCCTGTGATGGAGTATTTACAAGATGGTCGCTTTTTTGTATGGACGTAACCTCCCAAGTCCAATTTTTCTTTCTGTTATCCGAGGTGTGTTGGTCTTCTTTCTAATATCAGTGCCCTCTTTTCTCTGCTAGAGGATGTTTCAAAATGGCCGACTCTTTTGTGATAGTCTACTCAAGCCCTATTTTTCTCTCTGGTATCTGAGGAGGATTAGTCTTCTTTCTATTATCTGTGCTCTCTTACCTGGTTAGAGGGCCTGAGGACCACTCATCTGCCGACCACATTGACCCTGTGGCAAACTATGTTTAAGAATTAAATATATCCTGGGGGCAGGGCTGTAAAGTGGCTAGCCTGCAGCAAGCACAAAAGATCCGGTGGCCTTACTTAGCGTGGAGAGATTTTCCTTCATTGCCCAGCAACCAAATTTAATACCTGGGCTCAATTGCCTCATGTAGGGGAGGAAGGACGCAGGGACGCTCCCGTCATCCACAAGTGCTTCCCACCTCCCCTCCAGGGTCGAAACCTGTAGAGGTCTAGACAATGACTCGGGAACGAGAGGCCCCTAGGGAAGTCAGCGAGTCTCCCGGAGCAGATCATTTGTCTTCACTAGCAAGGTCTGGGCTGAGCCAACCAGTTTGAGCCCCCTACAGTAGTGCTTGCTTTTTTTCCACCTTTTCACTTTGAAAATAAACTTTTTGAACCTTCCTATCTGTGCCCCCTGGGTTTTATTTTGAATATTCAGTAAAGACTTATTTATATTCTTGACATTATAAAGACTTTGGGGACCCTGTGCCAAACTTATTTTGGGAACCCCTGTTCAAAACTGTTTTAAATGTATGATCCAATGTCAGCTCTTTCATGCCCTCTTCGGCCAGGTCACTGACAGTGACCAGGCACATTGGTTCAAATCCAGTATAATATTATATAATCCAGCTAATATTCAGGGATAGTGATGTGCGTCTTTAATATTGCAATACAGCACAAGCTCATAACACTACTGCAAATAATCTCTTTGACACTCTCCTATTTCTCATATGTGAGGCCCTGTTTTGGTTGAAAGAATTTTTTTATGGATGTTGCATGAAAGATAAGCAATGTAAATGTCTGTACTAGACTCTTACACAAAACCACCATTAAATGTAAAACAAAAGAAACAGTATCTAAAACTATTTATTTAGGAAATATTCAAGGTCATCAGGGGTTCCCCTGACTGGCTGAGACTATGGGCAAGAGCCCACTTTGTCCATGCCTTAAAACATCTCTTAAAAAAAACCCAATGAAAATAGTTAATTCATGTTTATGTTTTAGGGAAAAAGTGACATTTTTAATATTTTTTCTGTTTCATATTCCTTGAGTAGTGGCTGATTTTACATGTTTTTTTGAAGGCATCACTGTGGTACCCACAATGTCTGACAGACTGAAACCCAATGATTTTTTAAAGTCTTTCAGGCAGAAGTTTCCAGATAATTCCATCACCCTAGCCAAATCGCAACACTTCTCCAATAGGCTCTCGTCCGCGGTTAATAAATCAAAAGAGGTGTTCAAAGTCATGAACAAACTTACCACAGACGACAGAACCCTCCCAGCCCAGACCCCCACCTAAGAGAAATGTGATGCGCTCAACCTTTTTTTTGTGGAAAAGATCATAAAAATCAAACACTCTATTCCCCTTCCACCCCAGTCACTCCCCTCGGACACCTCCCCCAATAACCCCTTGATACTTACTACATTCCCTGCCCTGAACCCCACTTCATTAGTGGAACTCGCTACCCGGGTCAAATCAGGCTCCCCAAATGACTGCTGTCCGCCTTCGGTCTTGCGGAATGTCTGCCTCAATCTATCTGATTGCATTCTACCCCTGCTGAATGGCTCTCTCAACGGCGGTTCCGTTCCTAGATCTTTCAAGGAGGCCATCCTAGTGCCCCTCCTCAAGAAACCTGGCGCGGACCCCGCGGACCATCCAATTACCGTCCCATTTCCCTCCTTCCTTACTTTTCCAAGTTAACGGAGGCCCATGTCACTCGATGCCTTTCAAATTTCATTGAAACCTCTTGCCACCTTGAGCCCAACCAAGCCGGCTTCAGACCTGCCCACTCTACTGAGGCCGTCATTCTGGCAGTCCTGGACACACTGAGGAGTAATGCGGATGCGGGGATCCCCCAGGCCCTCGTACTCCTGGATGTGTCTGCCGCGTTTGACACGGTGGACCATGACATCCTTCTCCACCGTGTCAGACAGGCAGGCATCCAGGGTACTGCTCTTAAGTGGGTTGAGTCCTTCTTGACTGGAAGAACACAGGCCGTTCGCCTAGGACCCTATACTGCAGCAAAAACTCCCACGACTTGTGGAGTCCCCCAAGGCTCCTCCCTCTCGCCACTACTGTTCAACCTATACCTCCGGCCCTTGATTCACTCACTTCAGAACTGGGTCATTATGGTATACAACTACGCCGATGACTTACAGATTGTCTTCCCACTCAATTCACTTCATGCCATTACTACGTTTCACACCGTCATGATCCACATCCAACATTGGATGAACTCAAATCAATTGAAGTTAAATCCGGGGAAGACCGAGCTCCTCCTCCCTGGATCCAGTCCTGCACACTGGGTCCCACATTTCTGGCCCTCCAAGCTAGGTCCCCCCCAGTCCCGGTCAAGTCGGTAAAAAGTCTAGGTGTGATTATCGACACCGAACTATCCCTCAAGGCTCAAGTGGGAGCTGTAATCTCGGCCTGTATGTACCAGCTCCGGAAGATTCGCAAAGTCAGTCACTCACTGCCACCCGCTGCACTTACCCAGGTTGCCATCTCCCTGGTATTGTCCCGTTCGGATTTCTCCAACTCCCTCTACTACGGTCTCCCTCAATCACCGCTGCACCGCCTTCAGGTTGTTCAGAACCAGGCGGCCCGCCTCATCCATAAAACTCCCAAATGGCAATCGGCAAAACCTCTGCTTCACAGACTGCACTGGCTGCCGATAGGTCAAAGGGCAGCCTTCAAGGTGGGCTGCCTTACATTCAAAGCCCTCCACTGCACCGGTCCTGCGTTTCTCAAATTTTTAATCATCCCACATCAACCAACGCGCAACCTCCGATCAGCTCATCTTCATTTGCTAGTCACCCCCAAAGCTAAAACCAAGAAATTCGGTGGTCGTCGCTTCTACCACCTGGCACCCGGTTTTTGGAATAACCTCCCTCTTTCCATCAAATCTAGCCCTTCCCTACTGAATTTCAGAAAATCGCTTAAAACTCACCTCTTCTCCCCCCTTGGTTAAACTCCGCCACTCATGCCTTACCCTTACTTACTCTGTCTTCAAGCGCCAGGAAACCTTTGGTGTCAGCGCGCTATACAAGTTGCACTTAACATATATTTATATATCTATTATATTTATATAGCGCATTATCTCCGATTGGTCTCTAAGCGCTTGTCATAACATAACATAACATAATTGACAGTTCAGCAGTGAAATGCAAAAATATGTATTATATAAAGGCCAAAGAATATTTAAGCTCATATCTTTAATTCATGTTTGGGGCAAGTAAAGTGAACCGATCTTCCTTAAAACAATTGGAAAACCATTGCACAATGCCTGACGCCCCATTTTTGTTTTATCTTTTTGTGTCACACCTTGACTTTAATAATGTGAATATAATACTGTGTGATACACTCTTCAAAAGTGGCTCTCTAAGTTTCGACTTCTGTCGGCCCCCAGTGAAGCATTACTGGAATCCGGGGACCCTCATTTAGTCATTATTGAAAGCAATTAATATGATTTGAACCAATAATCAAAAATACAAAGACAAGTATACATCAAACAATTTCGCATATAGTGAAATATTTTGTTTAATTCACAACCAAATGGAGAAAAAGTGTTCCTATTTAAAATAATGCTGCTTTATTTGTATGTAGTTTATTAATATCAATGTATTAATGTTATTATTATTTCATTGTGAAACAATCACAGACCCCCTAGGTTTGGCCTCACGGACTCCAGGTTAAGAACCCCTGCTCTAAACTTCCTACCTCCTCCATTTCCTGCAATAATCAAAGTTGTGCTCCTCCGTTACTGTCAGCATTAGTAATGTGTGTTGTATGTCATGCAAGATTTTGTGTATGCAAATTTAGTGCACTACTGGTGGCTTCTATAAGGAGCTTGAGGGAAGGATGGTCAGAGCATGAGAGCTACAACCGTGTCCTGTTTGTGAATGTATATTTAATACACGGGGCTACTGCCTCTGAGATGGATTAGTCATAGCAGACACAACAATATTAAAATAAGTACTTCCATTATAATTTGGCCCGCTTGAAATGTGCATATTTTTGTTTGCTGCAATAACATCAAATGGCCAAGAAGTTATGCAAAATTACAAATGTAAGTATTCCAAATGTGAGCCAGAAGTTTGCACTAATGTTTAGCAGGAAATGTGTGTCCAATGTGGATGCAAAATTGTGCATGATGCAAACAACAGTCCTTCGCTTTCAGTACACTTGCATTGTTGCCATCATAGGATTTTTACCAGGATGAATCTCAATTATGCTTTCTGACATAGTGCGTAATATCAGGTATTTTGTGTTACAATCACAATGCAAAATGCTGAACAAATACGCAACATTGTTCCACCGTAAATGACATTCCATCCTGGCCTGCATTATGCCCAGCTCCACCTACATGAAGGTGCAGGGCACAGATTTGGATTGCGACGGTGGTGTGAGTGGTTAGCTTACAGTCCTGAGACACAGATATGCTTGACCGTGCATTGCAGTGCGATAATGAGGAGTACCACACTGAAATGCGTAAGTCTAACGCCAGATGTGTGCACTTAGCAGGACTACAGCCATGGCCATTGCTCTACACTCCTTTTGACTGTCATCTAGTCCCCAAGTGTTGGCTTTGCTTGAAATGTATGGTTGTACTTTAATTGACCTTTTACAGGAAGAAGATTTGAGTTTTATATTTTGTGGCGCTTCATGGGGTACCAAGAAATAATGTTTCCAAGATCCCTTCTTCTAAGGCCTCAATCACATGATTTCATAGTTCTTTAGTTTTAATGGTCCTTTTCTTATTTGAATAGTTCGTGAAATGTATCTAGAATTTGCATGGGGGTCTTGGAGCATGCACAGTTCCTTCATACAGCCCGTGATGCCTTTGATTCTTCCAGGACCGAACATAGCACGATTCGGGAGAGCCAGACAAATCTCCCGCTATCATCATAAATTTAAGCATCACGCTGGAAGGAGCATTGATGGGAACCATGAACAGGACCTTTGGGAAGCCCCTTGCAGCCGCACAGGCCTTGAGACGAATCCGTGGTGGAAAGTGGAATTGAGGCAGAAACGTGAAATCGCGGCCGTCGTATTGTACAACCGGATGGACTGCTGCCAGGAGCAACTATACGGGGCCATTATCATGGTTGAGGACTATCGTGGAATGGTCGGCCCGATGTAAGTCACCGCTATGTATTTTAATCATTTTTGTTCAATTTACAGTAATAGTCATTTTGGAGTACCGCGGGGGGAACTTGGACCAAATTTGCTCTCAAGTGTAAATGAATGGGAAATACGGTGCCCAAATAGTAATAGCACCCGTTTTACATGCGCTATTTCCATTTGAACACATTTGCTTATTATGTTATGTTGTATATTATTTAGTGTGCTTGTAAGAAGTTTTATATTTTGGTTGAGGGGGTTCATTAGCCTGACAGGGTGAACGACAAAGGTCCCTAAATAACCCTCTGGTAGCTTGGCGATAAAGCGTGCAGGCTTAACTTTGAAGGAATGTTTACAGTAAATGTAAATGTATTTGAGCTTGTAAAGCACACTGCTACCCGTCCGTAGGTTATCTGGCGCTGTATAACTCTGGGGAACCCCTCCTGGCTTTTCCCTGTGGGATGGTCCCTTGCTGGGAGTCCCCAAGGTGGAGCCAGGCATCCCCGGCGTTGATGGGGCCGTTGTGGAGATTAGGCAAGCTAATGCCCAGAGTTGCCGAGTGGAACCCCTGATTAGAGTAAGCATCGAAGTGAGAATTATCGAGTCCGGTGACCCAAGTCCATGACCCTTCCACGTCGGGAATTGAACCCTGGTCCGGGGCCGACTTCTGCTCCCGGGTCTGCCGCCTCTAACCAGTGAGCCACACTACTCCGCTAAATCTAGTATCTATGCAGCACAAAAACAGTAATAAAGTAAAAACGTAATTCAAGTAAAATGTAGTACATCATTTGACAACAGAACGACTGAAACAGAATCACTAGAAATATGCAATTTTCAAAGATTTAAAGTAACTACAGAGCCTAAAACCAAGAAAAGGGACACTTGTGGTTATCCGATTATTTATTGATTTATTTATAAAGTTTTATATAGCGGAAACGTGATCCTGAGGGATATCAGATCACTTTACATTTTGAGGGAAAGGAAGCTAACAGTTCAGTACATGAGTCAAATGGGAATATAAAACAGACAGTGAATCAAATTGGGCTCATATAACAAGGCCAGTTACAAATCCTAGGGGTAAGCAAAGAATGGCTAGTAACTAATAAATAGCAACATAGGAGGAGAGCAAATGATTCAACAAGAGAAGAAGAAGAGAAAAGAAATGATTAGCATCCACCTCTGGGCTTGAAAGAGTAAGTCCAATGCATAAGAGCAGACGATCACGCACCCTATTAAGGCAGGAACTTGCTTATGTGGAATCTTTTTACTTACCATTTGAAAGCAACCTTGGAAGAGATTCTACAAATTTCTGGTGAAATAGAATTCCAGATTTTCGGTGAAGAGCCGGAGAAAGCTCGTTGGCATGTTCTCTTTTCGCTAAAGTTCTGAGGTTTCAAGAGGAGAGAGTTAGCACTCCCAGATAGTCCACCCCGACCGCCCCCCCGGATAGTTCTAGCTTTTGTGCTAGATAGTTGGGGGTTTTGGAGTGGAGGGCTTTCTGAGAAAGGCAGGCAATCTTTAGCAGTATTCATGCGTCGTAGGGCAGCCAGTTTAGAGATTTCAAGACATGGGAAGATGTGTGCATTTCGCTTGGTGCCCGTAACCAATCTGGCGGCCACATTCAATGATGTCCTTAGTGGGACCAAGGTATATTTGGGGAGGCCACAGAGCATAGCACTGCCATAGTCAAGCCTCGACCAAACAAGCTCTGGGACCACTTGCTTGAAGTCAGTTTGTTGTAGGAAAGGTTTGAGATTCCTGAGTATCTTCAGCAGGTGGTTAGCTCTTTTGCACACATGGCAGATATGAGTCTTCATGTTCAAGTGCTTGTCCAGGGTGATTTCGAGAGATTTAGCTGAGTCAATAATGCTGGGCGAGCAGTTGAAGGCGGTGAGTTGGTTCTTTCAGAGGTCGAACTTAGGAGTGTGCTTCGGGGGAGAAAAGAGGAGGAATTCTTTTTTGGAGGTGTTTAGGAGGAGGTGGTTCTCAGTTAACCAGCTTTGAGTAGTCAATAGAGTGGAGTTGAGTGAAGTGATGTTATCTGGGGAGTAGATTTTCAGATAGAGTTTGGTGTAATCTGCATGCATATGGAAGAGAATGTCCATGGAATTTAGTTCATTAGCTAATGGTTCCAGGATCAGGTTGAAGAGTGCGGGCGATAGTGTGGACCCTTGGGGAACCCCCATGGATACTGGTGATGGCTGGGAGAGAGAGGGGTTTGTCTTCACTCTTTGGGATCTGTGCTGGAGGAAGGACGAGAACCATTGCAGCACCTGACCAGAGAGGCCCATCCTGTGCTCCCGAATGGCTAGGAGGTTGTTGTGATTGACAGTGTCAAATGCAGAGGAAAGGTCAAGGAGGATAAGGAGGCAAGATTAATTTTGGTCAAGATTTTTAAAAATGTCATCCATCACATGAGTGAGACCGATTCAGTGCTGTGCCCACTACGCAAGCCAGATTGATGTTGGTACAGGAGATAGACATTTTCGATGTGCATACAGAGTTGCAACTTGACACATTTTTCTAAGAGCATGGCTATTGTCGGGATGCTAGAGATAGGTTAAAAGTTGTTAATATCAGCGCTGTCTGTGGTATTTTTTTTAGTATAGGTGTTACCTGTTCAGCTTTTAGGCATTCTGGGATCTTGCCTTGTGACAAAGATGCATTGGCTATCTTTGTCCAGATGTGAGAGACAGCATCCTTAATTTCTTTGAAGCTGGAAGGTGGTGAGGGGTTGATGAAGTGATTAGATGGGATGATACCCCGAAGAACCTTTTTGTTATTAATTTCATTGAGGGGTGTAAAGGTGTCCCAGGATGCATTGTTCTTGATACCCCGGCTACTCGGTTTGAACTTGTAAGGGCGGGAGGGCACAGACCCATTAGGTAGCAGAAGAGCCCGCCTGGTTTCCTGATCCATGTTGCTGAATCTTGATTTCTCAGTAAAAAAAGCAGCCAGATCATCACATGAGGGAGGGCTGACTTCAAAGTCAGATCAGTTAGGGCCTTCCACCAATTATTGTTAATCCAGTTCAAAAAGTTTCTTGGGGCGATTTGCAGCTTGGTTAAGTTGGGCTCTGAAATAGTCCACCTTAGCTCTCTTGATTTGCTTGTTATAAGAGCGTCTTGCCGATCTAAGGATTTTTAGCTGTCTGTGGATGGAGTGGATCTCCAGGAGCGTTCGATAGCCCTTAGGTTGTGGTGTTCCGAGTTTAGGTTGCTGTTAAACCATGGTTTGGATATTTTTGTAGATGCATTTTTTTGGTTGGAGTGGAGCCATGGAATCCATGATGCTAGAGATAGTAGAGTTGTAAAAGTCTCTGAGTGCATGGACCTCATACACGTGCACTTGGGAAAAGAGGGCAAATTTACTGCGGGTTGCTAGATCAGCTGTGTTGATATCGCTGAGGTCCCATTTCCAAATCTTCTGTTTCGTTGGTTGAGCCTTCCTCAGAGACACCTCCATGTTGAAATGGAGGTAAATGCTGTGATTGTCGGACCAATCACAGGGGATGATGAAATCCATTGTGATGATGTGTCCTTTGGTGATGATGAGGTCCAGAGTTTCCCCTTTAATATGGGCTGGCTGGTCACAATGTTGAATCAACTCATGATCACTCAAGAAAGAATTGAGGCATGTTACTGCTTGGTCATTAGGATTCGACCAGTGAAGGTTGAAATCACCAAGGTAGATGTTGGACAGCGCGGAATTCATATTGCCAGAGATGATTTCCATCAATTGTTCGATGAAGAGGAGGTTATCCCCAGGAGGTGATAGAATGTGTGTAGTTTACACACCAGGTGATTGTTACTAGAGCTGTTGCAACAAAGGTATTCACAAGTTGATGGCATAGAGGACTTTGAGAGGGAGACCGTGAGTGTGCTCTGATGTATACAAGCTAGGCCACTTACCAGCTTCTTAGCTCTGTCTAGACAAATTATGTCATGGGTAGGGGCATTAGGAGGTCTAGGATAGGAGTGGATGAGGAATTGAGCCAAGTTTCAGTGAGGATGATGATGTCTATCTCAGTGTGGTGGATGAGGTTGAAGATATCAAAGGCGTGACAAGTGAAGATGAGTTAAAGTCACAAGTTTAGGCTGACGCAGTGAAGCACAGGCCAGTAACAGGGACAAGTGTTGCCCGCTCATAATCCGACATGAAGAGTCCAGTTCATGGTGGAGGAAGTTGCGAAGCGCAGGGAGAGCTTTGTGGATGGTTGTAGCAGTAGTGTGAAGGGCAGGCCGGGTGTCGTGGATGGTCATTGCTCTAGCTTGAAGATGGAATCACGGATGGTTGTTGCTGGAGCTCCGTGTTGGTGGTCACCAAACGATGTATGTATGTATGTATGTATGGTACACCTATATAGCACGAAAACTGTCAATCAACGGGTATCCTGGCGCTTTAGACTTGGTGATGATCAGCACGTTACCAGCCCATAGTTGGCAGTGGGGGGACTAGTGTTCCGTCTTTGGGAACAACCAGGTTTTCAGATTCTCTCTGAAGCAGGCCCACGAGTTGGCCTGTCTGATAGTCTGGGGCAGATCATTCCATAATCGTGCAGCGGCCACCCCAAAGGCTTTGCCCCCCACTCTGGTTTTCTTAAACCTAGAGGTCTTAATTAAGTTTGCGTTCGAGGAGCAAAGTTGTCTTTTCGGATTGTGCCATATAAACCTCTCCTGCAATGGGATAGGGCCCTCCTTGTGTGCCGCTTTATACACGATGCAGAGAAATTTAAAGAAAAATCTCTCTTTAATATGCAACCAGTGTAGGTCTCTTAAGGGTAAACTCGTATAAGACCTACGTTGCCTATTTTATTTTGCACCAACTTAGCTGCCATAGACTGGACTCTCTGCAAGCTCTGTAAAATGTATTGTGGGGCTCCCAAATACAGACAATTGCAGTAGTCCAATCTGCTAAGAATTACACTCCTCACTACAAGTGAGCGGGTTTCTGTGGGCATGAACGGAAGAATTTGTCACAACATCCGCAACAGGGAGAAGGACACGCTGACAGTTGTATTTGCCTGAGACTCCATTTGGAGACTACCATTCACTAATAGCCCCAAGTTGCGCACTGTTTTAGCAGGAACCAGGGAATCCTCTTTTAGGGTAAGCTTAAACTCCGATATCGAACGTAGCTGCAAGCTAGTGGGAGTAGGGCAAAATAATTTTTTTCTGTTTTTAAACTTCTTAATTGGGACTATACTGTCCAGAGAGATAACTATATAGTTACAATATGCTTGATAGTTTTTATCAACGGATCTAGCCAGGACAAAAAGATTGTGATTCGGGGGTCAGGTAGATCTTATTTTTAACTAACTTAGTCCACTCTCTACCCTTTCTATAAAATGTCCCATTAATGTTGTTATCCTCCCGCCGGGTTATTAATGTATAGAAGTGAAATAAAGTGTGATCCGACCAACTTTTAGGTACTATACCCACTAATTTAGACTCATCTTGGTTGGCGAATAGGAGATCTAGTACTTGTCTTCATTGGTGCGTAGGTTTATGTACCAGTTGGAATAGATTGAGATTTTTGCATGTTTGCTTTAGCTCTCTCAAATAGTTGTCTAAGGTCCCATTATCCCACAGACTGAAATCCCCTAACAGGATCATCCTAGAGTGTGTTAGGGTCAAATCGGTAATGGTGTAAACTAATGTTTGATACTGCGTATATGACCCTGGGGGCCTATAACAGACCATTCCCGTAATTAGCCTCCCTTTGTTCTCCTGTAGTGAGAAACCCAGCAGTTCTATGCTGGTGACTAACTCTATCTAAAAGGGCACACAATACCACTCTTCCTTGTATAATACCCCAACTCCTCCTCCTCTCCCTATCCCCCTTGGTTTGTGGAAAATTTTATAGCCCTCTGGGCATTCAAGGCCTATTTCCACAAGGGAGTCTGAGCGAGTCTCTATGATGTAGAGCAAACAGCAGATCTCTAGTTTCTGGTCATTGCAGCAGTCACTGGAGCACGATGAGTTAGGTTTGTCAGAGCTTAGTATTGGTGTTTGAACGTGGGCATCAAGTTCTCTGCATGAACAGGCCCATTTGCAAACGTCAAGAGTCCAAAACTTCAAGATTTTCTCTTTGTCTTCAGAGGGGTGCACTCTGATGCCAACAAGACCCCAGGACCTGGAAGCAGTGCTTAATTTACAAAATATGACGTGCAGGTGCTCAAATGTTTGTCAGAGGCCACACCTACTTTTCCTCTGGCTCCACCCACTTCCTCCAGCACAAGTTTGGAATAGATTAACAAAATCACTACTGCATTGAAGAGGAACAATTTCAGTGCTCTATGTGCTCATTTAGGGAAAGAACAATACTGGGGTATGCCGTTTTTAACAGAGTTTCTGAGTCCAAAGATTCAACTTTTACATAGCTTATGTGACAAAATAAACCACAATGTTGTGAAAACACTCTAAGCAGATAAACTGAATTAAATCATGAAATACACTTGAATGAGTCAGTCACTGTCACTTCCAGTGGCTGAGGGGAGTTAATCAGAGTATTTGGTTAAAGTGATTACTTTTAGAGAAACCATTGAAAAAAGATGATTACCAATTGGGCTTGTTACTATAACTTACTCCCCTGGAGCTATATGTGTATTTATTAGACATTCAGAATAGTAAACAAAAATTATGTAGTTCTGTATCACACAGACAGAGATTAGAAAAGAGGCATATATTCAAAATATGACTATTTAATTAAAGATTTGTGTCTTAACATAAAGCACATAAAAATGTTATCTGCCACAAAAAGCCCTAGAGGCCAAAGGAATAGGTAGTGGCTGGGCAGTTGGAATATGACCGTATCTCAAGTAAGGCATTCCTAATAGTGCAAAATGACCATAGTGCCATACAAAATATAAATATATAGAGTCAAAATAACTAAGAATAAATTATATAAATTCAAATAAATACATGTTCTAAAATAAAAAATGAAAAAGCAAGAAAAGTCTTATAAAAATAAAATAAATAAAATATATAAAATAGAACAATAAATATAACATCCAAAGAACAGACAAATATAACAAATATTAAATAATTTGACACTATCAACAAATTAAATGCAAATAAATAACCTATATAAACTATAACGATAAATAAATATCCAAAAACGGTAAAGCTCAAATTGTTCAAAACATTGCAATGACACGTGTTTTGTTAGTTGGACTGGGATAGCATCTATTTTTCTAGAAAAGCCCACAAACAGTCTAAATTGCTTGTGCATTTCAAGCTTTCATCTTTCCTTGCTTTACTCCTAGTATCATTAGCTGCTCTCCGTCCTTTTGCAAGCCATGACTGAAGACAGGGAATGGGGTTGAATCTATTAAAAGGTGGGTCAACAAGATTCAAAAACATTAAAGAAGATGTTGTTTCAGACAGCAATGATACTCTAGCAGATGTGCATATAAGATTAATTTGAGAAAAGCCCAGCTCACATTCTGCAGTACTGGTAGCAATAGTGCGTAAGGCCATGAAAAGCTCCTTGAACTGCTTTTTAATTTCTTTTCCTCCAGATTCCTTTTACTCTCTGTTAGCATGTATGGTTTCTCAGCTGGCAATTTTGAATTTTTTACACAGAGACTCAATATCACTTTCACCATAAAGAACAGGTAGCTCATCAAGCCAGTACAGTTTGTATAAAACTTTCACCTCATTAATGAGTATATCATACTCAGCCTTTTGTCAGTAGAATTAGTACCTCCTATAGACAACAAACGATGTGTTAAATTTTTTGCAAGGATACGAGAAAACTGTCCTTGTTCAATGATTTTGTCAGTCGTATTTCCTTTGTGCAGCATCACATCTTGGAATATATTTTCTTCCAAAGCCTTTTTACACTGTGAGAAATAGTTCCCTTGCCTGTCTAACGTTGCCCCAAACACTGCTAATTGCGGGCAAATAGCCTGATGAGCATCAATCATTGTAGAATCACATTTCTGTAACTTGAGTAATAACCCTGATAACTCCTAAAGAGCATTACAAATCAGGCCACGATTAGCAACAAACTGGATAGATGGTAACCGCCTTCCTAGGCTTGTGTACAAATGTCATGTTAAACTGTCACGGAAGCCATCATCAGCTGCACTATTAAAGTGCTTGTAGAGAGCAGGATTAGCATTCCAAATAGCCTCCACTGTTCTGAAGCTTGATGCAACCCAATGATACAACCCAATGAGTATCTAACACTCTACCCATTCTGCAAAGCTGAATGTCAAGAGCTTCTGCACAACACAACACCACAACGGAAGCAAAAGCGCGGAGATACCCCTTCGGGCTGATTCAGGCGCTCTACAAATACATAAATAAATAAATAAATAAATTCCTTTAGCTCCAAACGTTTTTTAAAAGATGTGGTAAATAGAGAATACAGCTTATCAAGTAAGTTTCTGAAATGATTTGTAGCATCAATATCTTTCATGACATCATGAACGGCAAGTTTCAGGCTATGTGCTGAGCAGTGCCAGGCTACAACACTGGGAGAGATTTTTTCTTGCAACCTCTTTACAACACCCCTGTGGCAGCCGAACATCACTGAAGCTCGATCAAAGACATACAAATTCTTTAAAGTTTGCCTCACTTCTAAGCTTTGGCTTCTGGTATTACAACAAAAGCAGGGTGAGGTGGCAGTGTGCAGATTTAGTTACACACTGTGATTCACAAAAATCAATCAACACTCGGGCCGGACTGGGAACTCAAAGCAGCCCTAGCAAGTTTTGGTAGACCAGCCTTCATATGGTGTGAAGCAAGCAAGCAAGCGTGCGACTGCTAGAAGTGTTTGCATGGAGGGGAATTCTCCCCTCAGGAACATTTTGTAAAAAGAAAACCAAAATGGTGAACAACACATTTTCCACTACATATTTAGCTGTATTAACTTTCAAAGCATAGTAAATCGTAAATGATGACCTGACATAAGTACCCAGGCCAGCAAGCATGGAAATGTCACACATAATCACCTATGCCATAAACCATTGAAATGTATATCACACATAGGCATCCATTCCAGGCTATAAACCGTGGAAATGTCAGACATAAGCATCCCGGGCATAGACCGTTGAAATGTCACACATAAGCAACCAGGTCAGGAAGCATGGAAATCTCTTACACATAAGAACTCAGACAAGGAAGCATGGAAACTTCACATAAAGGCACCCAGCTCAGAAATGATGTAAACGTCACACAAAAGCACCCCGGCCAGAAAGCATAGAATTGTCACACACAAATGCAGCTAGGCAAGAAATCATGAAAATATCAAAGAAAGGCACCCAAGCCAGTGGCCCTGGAACAATTGAGTGTTGGTGCTGCCTTCAATGTTAAATCACTGAAGAAATGATACGATTGTGAAAAATCTAAACATATGGTGGTGAGGGTGTGGTTAGGTATGTTGCGGTAGAGCATTTTGAAGACCACTGATAGTTGAGTGGTGTTGGTGCACTGTATGAACCAAATCTTCAACAATCCTAAACTTGCCATGTGCCTCAACTTCCTGCTCTATCCAGTGCTGTGGTAGAATTCCTGCATTTTGGCTGATGCTTTGGACAGTTGAGTAGCTACCAGACAGCGCTATTCATTATTTGTTAATGATATGTATGTAGGCATAGCTCTACGAAACAGCAGTAACAAGTCAAGATGGCTCAACATGGGTCTCTAAAGCAAAGTGTATCCTGTGAGGAAGACAGGTTGAATAGAGGTGACCCGCGTCCTGCTGTCCCATTCCATATGTTTACTCTGGTACCTCCAGGGCTTGGTAATTTAACATAAGGCAATCTCAGGAATGGGCTGGTGAGGTGAGCTGGCCTCCCTCAAAATGGGTAAAACTGACTTTTACAGATCAGAAAAGCAGACCCGTGCCTTGGGTTAAGGCCTCAAGAGCACTTTGCAGGTAGAGTTTAGGCCTGTGTTTAATGGTAAGAAGAATGAAACTGCAAGCTATCCTTACTTTATCCCAGAGTTGCTGCGCTGCAAAAGCAAACAATTCCTGGAAAAAATAAATCCGTACAAGTCACTGAAGAAAGCCATTGGCATGAAAAGTCCACAGGGCCGCCTGTTTAATCAACTGCTCTGGTGGCGCACATTATAGATTGTTTTGAAGTTCAAATTAGATTAATGGAGGACACTGCAGGGCTGCCAGCTGACGCTGACCTACTTCTTTCAGTTGTTTTTGCACATCATCTCTTTAATACATATAAAGACACAGCATGATTACATTACAAATTTACAAGCACAAACTATAGCAGCCCCACGCTTAAAAAGCCATTAATACTATGCTGGGCTAATTCATTATTAGGTGTTCTGTGTGTGCAAATACCTATTTACTGCCTGGTACAGGAAAGAAGACAACCAGTTTATTTAACATCATGCTTTTTATGGGATTTATATATATATATATTCA
The DNA here is from genome assembly GCF_964261635.1 of Lissotriton helveticus. Classification (NCBI taxonomy): domain Eukaryota; kingdom Metazoa; phylum Chordata; class Amphibia; order Caudata; family Salamandridae; genus Lissotriton; species Lissotriton helveticus. The sequence goes on from NC_136063.1 coordinate 90,517,650, forward strand.
CTGAAAAAACCATAGGTTATAGACCATATATAGTTAGGAATTAGCATTTACAAAACCTTGAAAATTCACTGAAAAAACCATAGGTTATAGACCATATATAGTTAGGAATTAGCATTTACAAAACCTTATTTTACTCACACAAAACCATTGAAATTCCATATATAGTTAGTTGCACTAACTATATATTGCGCACCCGCAATCCACTGCTGATGATGTCACATATTACATCATTCATGACATGGTCAGTGACATCACTGATGACATCACTGATGACATCTCAAATGACATCACTGATGACATCATCTAGTGTCTGTGTGTTTTTGTAAAGTTTAAATACGTTTTACATATTGAAGAATGACTGGATGTATGGAAGACTGAGTGTGTGTGTGGCTGGCTGGGAGGTGTGTGACTCTGTGCATATCAATGTGTACTTGTATCAGTGATTGTATAAGAGAGTAAGTATGTGTTAGTATATGTGTGAAAAGTATGGTGTTCTGTGTTTAACTATAGATGAGGAAATCGAAGTGTGATTGATTCTTCACAGGACTGACTAGGTGTATGAGTGCATATGATAGTGTTCTAATAATAACTGACTGTATGTATGAGTAATTGTATGGGTGAATGAGTGAATGTGTGTGTAGACGTATGAATCAGTGAGTGCGTATGTAGTAACTGGTATTGGTGTGTCATGATGTCATCAGTGATGTCATTTGAGATGTCATCAGTGATGTCATTTCAGATGTCATTAGTGATGTCATCAGTGATGTCACTGAAGTATGGTGTTCTGTGTTTAACTGTATAGATGAAGAAATGGAAGTGTGATTGATTCTTTACAGGACTGACTTGGTGTGTGAGTAACTCCATGGATGAGTGGCAGTGTGTGACTGTCTGCATAGGTGTATGAGTGCATATGATAGTGTTGTAATAATAAGTGACTGTATGTATGAGTCATTGTATGGGTGAATGAGTGAATGTGTGTGTAGACGTAGGAATCAGTGAGTGCGTATGTAGTAACTGGTATTGGTGTGTCATGATGTCATCAGTGATGTCATTTGAGATGTCATCAGTGATGTCATCAGTGATGTCATTTGAGATGTCATCAGTGATGTCATCAGTGATGTCACTGACCATGTCATGAATGATGTAATATGTGACATCATCAGCAGTGGATTGCGGGTGCGCGATATATAGTTAGTGCAACTAACTATATATGGAATTTCAATGGTTTTGTGTGAGTAAAATAAGGTTTTGTAAATGCTAATTCCTAACTATATATGGTCTATAACCTATGGTTTTTTCAGTGAATTTTCAAGGTTTTGTAAATGCTAATTCCTAACTATATATGGTCTATAACCTATGGTTTTTTCAGTGAATTTCATTGGTTTTTTAACAGCTAATATCTGTAGCTGTAAAATGTATTCTTCTTTAAATCCAAAAATATATTTTATATGTTTATGAATAATTTTTTTTTTAAATATTTTTTTTTCTTCGTTCCCGCTTCGCGAATCGGGAAGCTTCCCGTTAGCTGACCTTGATGCCGCGAAATAGACCGCGAGCCGGTAAACGTTTCTTTACCGCAAGTGCCGCGTTAGAAAACAACATCGTGACGCCTCCCGTCCGCATGACGTTTCACGTTGTCGCGTGATACGTCATATGACGTGCTACGTTAGCGAACTGGTACGCGAAGCGAGTCGCAAAGCGCAGGTTTCTGGAAGCAAACCGGGAGGCCCTGCAAAGCGCTTAACGTAAACACAGCAAGTCATGTGACTTGGTAATAACACTTTTCATTGGTTCATTTCACTTTTGGTTTCCTAATGATGTAAGACTAGGTCATATAATCTAAAATGAACACTTTTCATTGGTTGAGAACTCTTGTTTTTCCCAAATGATGAAAATCCCTCCTTCTTTCCTCACTCTGACTTTCATCATTGTGAGAGAAAGACCCTTTGTGATCACTGAGCAATGGCTTCTTTAGTAGCTTCAGCTGGTGCTTCCCCACCACCTCCACCACATCCAAGGAAGAGTGGACCAACTGCTCAAGTTATAATTCAGCAAGAAGAGGAAGAAGAGGAAGACGAGGAACAGCAGGAAGAGAGGCAGTTTTTGCCTGAGGAACCCAGGACGTCTCACCGGAAAGAAAACTTCATTTGGCAATTTTTTAAAATTCCCAAAGGTCAGAAAAAAGTAAATGCAAGATACGTAACTTGCCTTATATGTCAAGATAGACTGTCCAGAGGAACCGAGAAAAAATACAGTTTCGGAAACTACACAATGCATCGCCATATGACTAGGTGGCATCCTAACAACTACAGTGCTGCACAGTTTCGGAACGACCTAGATAATCTCCCTATTATGGCCAGAAGATCTGTTGTACCGGAAGTAACGGGACCAGAGGGCAGGGAGATGGTGCCAAATATACAAATGAGATTTGGTGAAGTAAAACACATCTGCGTATTTTGCGATGGATTCATTTGCTACGGAGAAAGAAGCATCACTCTGATCAACAGAGCTATTGACTATCATATGCAAGTTTGTACGAAACGCCCAAAATAATAAATACTTTTTTTTTGTTTTGTTGCTCCTGTTGAGCCCTTTACAATGAATCGTTTTCATTGCCCCCTCCAAGAAAAACCCCAAAAATATATAAAACTGTTCAGAAAAATTAAAAAAAAGTAAAAAAATGTTCTGAAAAATAATAAAAAAAATATAAAACAACAAAAACAATAAAAAAAAAGTTCTTTTCAGAACTACCTCCCCGTTATTAAAAAATTGGTACAATATTTGGAACTGTGCCAACCTCTATTTCTCTTAGTTCGCTTCCCAGTTCGCTCGCCGGTACGCGAACCGGAAGCGAACCAAAAACAGTAAGTATAAGGGAAGGAAACAGACACTTATGTTAAAAGAAAGACAGCTATAGGGGAGTAAACTAGAGATACTATTACCCGTAATCCACTGCTGATGATGTCACATATTACATCATTCATGACATGCTCAGTGACATCATCAGCAGAGAATTGCGGGTTTTTTGGCAACGTGCCTTATCCACGGTTTAATAACGCTGCCTTTTGCTTTATATAAGTTTTCAAATTGTATGAAATATATACCAATAGGTCGTTATGAACCTTTAGGTAGTGCTTTTCTTCATGAGGTCTGGTCGCTTCCATACACATACAGATGTTTCAAAGATGATCAAGAAGTTTATCTGAATGGAGAGAAATGCACTGAGACGCCAGATCATTCACTAATGTATAGGCACATACAGTTACACGGTTCATGCAACAAACACCGACCAAATATGGCTTGCGTGTTGCAAGGCACGCCAGTTCCTGCTATCATCCCCACGTTCAAGTTGTTGGAAAATGGTAGTTATTTGATGCTCAATAATGAAGATTGTTCTGAGTTAATTAAAAGTATTCCTTTTATCGTAACAGTAAGTGAACGGGTTATTTGCTGCAGAAATGTTCTATTTCCTCCCACACATGAACATAGGGAGTTTTCAATCTGGCCACAAATACCAACCTTGGGAGACATTTCAACGGCATGGCAAGAATAAGAGCTCTTTTGTCTCAGAGAGAGGTGGCCTTGAGTTCGGCCCGTGAAACTTTCGTGCTTCACATAGCGAACACCCGTACAGAGGTGCAGACCCTTTTCAATTCAGATTTGCCTTTCAATTTCAGCAAGATGGTTCGGACTATCTTTAACGCATCCTCCACAAACGCCCTGGCGCACTTTTTTAAAGTTGTTACCAGTGGTCTCGTGACTTCATTTGAGAAAATCTTTGGAGTCATCCCTGCTTTCTTTCATTCTATTTTCTCCACTCTGCTTCGTCGATTGGCATTTTTACTTGCATTACCAGCGGACGCTCTTGTGCTTTTTTACATTTTTAAATATGGATGTCCCTCCTATGCAACCTCCCACCCTGCAGCTGCTGACACTGTTCCGCAATCGCATGCTAGAATATTATGGCACAATGCCGTTGGCGATATTAAGCACGGCATATGGATTATCTTTTCGATTCTCCTACTTCACCTGTGTCCAGCCTGTATTTCACTGCCTGACCTGTGATTTCGATTGGGCCATTGATTTGTGTCTCTGCGGACCGGTTTCTCCTGACGTCGACTTTAATCAGCTGATGACTCCTATCATTACTCACGAGTTGGTTTGTCCTGGCAAAAGGATTATGGCTGTGGCATTGATGCATGCACTAATTGGTCCCTGGAATTTACTGGCGGCAGCACAGTCTTTCTTGGAACAGAGCTTTCCTGAAAACCCACCGAGCTGTCCTCTGATGGTGATAGAGGATCCGGTGCTGGGAGAGCACGTATGTTCTTTTCCGCTTTTAAATTGGATGGCTGAACTGTTTTCGGATGAAGACGGTGACTTCCTATTGGAGGCTGTTGCAGCTTATTTTGCATACACAGTTATGTCATAGACCTTTTTCATGTTTGATATGCTGAGTACTAGCATTTCATTGACAATTCATTGACTTATTTGTCAAGTTTTTATTATTTACCTTGCCTATTGGCTTAAGACTCGATAAAGTACTTGGCTGTTTTATTTTTCTTTAGCATTAAATTTTCCTAGTTTTTAATGCTTTACCTTGCGGACCGTCCACATATAAACTTGCAATCTGCTCTCATGAGATGGCACTTCTATTATCTTATTCAGTTCGTTTCCGGATCATGGGGAGGTGTCATCTAGGTCCTGGATATCTTTACACCGTGTTAAGTTAGCATGGGCTCATTACCGGTTTAAACGCCATTTTTCCTTTTTTGCAACTTCTGCACACGACACTTAGTTGTTGCTTTAGCTTTCCACCTAGTAGTTCATCGTGGTTTACATGAGAATAATATGTTATTGCTCTACTATCTGCTTTGCTTGTTAAACTATATCTGTACAGCGAGTGCTAAAGTTTCAAGAACAACACGATACAGAATTGTTATGAGGTCTGATCTCCACGACTTCATACTCATAACATAAGTGCAACTTCTGCCAATTCTGGGCATGAGGCTGGTTTTATATTGCTTTGCCGAACACACATACACAACAGTTGATGCGGTTCACATGAAGAGAGAGCTGGTGTATGCTGATGTGATTCCTTCAAATCTAAGATACTAAAGTATGGGCACGCCCTAAACCAACACAAAGAGACCTTCTTAGCAAATAATATAATATGTGCATTAGGGAGGGTGAGATATAAGCAGCCGCGGGCCGTGGAGGGAGTTACGGTGAGGCAGGGAGGCGGTGAGGGGGAGAAGCAGGGTGGAGCCCTCTCTACCCTGCCCCTCCCCCTCCCCGCCTCCCTGCCCCACCGTAACTCCCTCCACGGCCCGCGGCTGCTTATAAGTGTTGCTAACTCTTATTCATTTACAGCATGTTAACATACTGTCACCATTCGCTTTTTATGTACTAGTAACTATGCTGGTAATTTTGCTACTGATAATATGTGTACTTGTATTCTCCACCCTGCTTCTCCCCCTCCCCGCCTCCCTGCCTCACCGTAACTCCCTCCACGGCCCGCGGCTGCTTACAAGTGTTGCTAACTCTTATTCATTTACAGCATGTTAACATACTATCACCATTCGCTTTTTATGTACTAGTAACTATGCTGGTAATTTTGCTACTGATAATATGTGTACTTGTATTATCTAAGATACTACGCCTGAGAAGACGGCATTAGTAAATAAACATTTCAAATACACATGTGTTCTTCTTAACTCCATGTTCTGGTTTCTAAGAAATATATAACGACCGACTGTTCATGAGTTCCACGTATCCTGAGGTACTATAAGTTCATATTCTGGATTGTCTAAACATTGAGAGTTTGTTATATCCAATGTGACACTTTACCTAGCTTGCTAAGGAGTTTTTGATTACTAACGTGAGTTTTGGGACACCCTAATTCGCCGAGGTTCCAATCCTCTGTCCACAGTTCTGTGTGAGAACAGAAACCCTGCGACAGGGGCACCCCCGACCCTTGCTGGAGCTTCATCACACTTGCGATACAACTCCAGCAATGCGCCACCTTTACGGCACAGATACATCACGCATCTGTGCTGTTTTTGCCCCATGATGCGCCGCATTGTAAATGCAGCACACCATAGGTGACGGAACAGCGGCACAGAATGACTAACACATCCCTGGTGATGCGCCAGTCATCATAAATGTATCCCTATGCTTCTTATCTTGTTAGAGATGAACCGCCATATGTATCATCAAAGTTTTTTGCATTTCCTAAATAGCGAACTTTAAGGAATAAATAGCGATTCTTTACAATTCCTAGTTTGCGATTAGCTATTTGCTAATTACAAATTACCCATTCATTTCCTTCATTTCCATAAGGCGGTTGGACTCACTTTTAGCTCGAACGGCTGAATGGATTTCCACGAAACTTGGCAAAATTGTAGAGACTGGTAGCCCGATGTGCCTTTGCTATGTCTCAAGATATATGCTCCAGTGGTTTTTACGAAAATTAACTTTGAAAAATATATATTGGGCTACATTGGCCTATATATATGTTGGAGCCCAAATGTAGCCCAATGTAGCCCAATGAAGCCCAATGTAGCCCAAAGATGGCCGCCAGACACACAAAAAAACAAATGTAGCCCAAATATCAGCCAGATGTAGCCCAACTATAGCCCAGTGACAGAATGACCAATCAGCTTCGCAAACCTCCGTTACGCGAAGCGGAGCGCTGTTACAGATATATATCTTTTTTTGAACGTTAATTTCTCAAAATCCACTGGAGCACATATATTGAGACCTAGCAAAGGCACATCGGGCTACCAGTCCCTAATATTTTGCCAAGTTTCGTGCAAATCCATTCAGCCGTTCGATTATTATTATTTTTTTTTTTTTTGCCCCGCGGGGCCCTTTTAAAACCTCCACATCAAACCTAGGGGGTCAGCGAGGATCTACTATGCCCCCTTATGGTTATTTCCCCCTTTGTTTTGGCCTCCTCTTGTCTCTCGATCCTACCGAGAGACAAGATGGCGGCCGCTACGGACTTTTTGGAATGTTGACAGACGCCAGAGAACCAATCAGCTTCGCTTCACAAAGCTCCGTTGCGCGAAAAGTACGCGTCCTGGGACGCTGCCCGGTCCGCTGTTACAGATATATATCTTTTGTTAAACGTTAATTTCTCAAAATCCACTGGAGCACATATATTGAGACCTACAAAAGGCACATCGGGCTACCAGTCCCTACAATTTTGCCAGGTTTCATGCAAATCCATTCAGCCGTTCGGGCTAAAAGTGAGGCCAACCACCCTATGGAAAACTCAATGTTAAAAACACGTTTTGGGACCCCCCTTTTTTCTCGGCCCCCCCTTGACGAACCCCCCCCCCAAATTTTCAAGGGCTGCTCAGAAACAAAATGTGCCATTTTCCTGAAAATTTCAGCCAATTCCGTCCACAAACGCCAAAGTTATTAGACATAGAATTTTCAAAAATCCCATAGAGAAAAAATCCTAACTATATATACCTACTGGCGACCGCCAGTAGGTAATATATATATATATATATATATATATATATATATGGCTCATCATGTTTTTTACACTGATCTCGGATCTATGTTAATACCCTTGCAACTGCTTACTCCTCAAATCAAATGGCAGGCGATGGATCCATGGGCCATCAGGCCTGTCACCTATAGTTAGAGCCCAGGTTGAAGTTCTACTTTCCTGTCTGCACAGTCTGCGTCATCCCCGATAGCGAACATTTCAGGACTGTTAGATCAGCAATAGCGGGAAACAGATGAGCCTGTTTTTTGCAGGCCTGCTCAGATTAAGCATTTTAGTCAGTCGGGGAGAAATAGAGGATATTTGGTGGGCAGGCTGGCCAGCGCCAGTTTTTTGCCATCCTGCACGGCTTTAGCATTTTTAGTCACTCGGAAATTTGGTTGCGGGCAGTGCTTTATTTGTGCCAGTGCTTTCCGGTGCTTAACACCGGCACTTACTTGACAGAGCCGGGTCTACAGTCTACATGCATCTGCTGCACTGCGCCCACCAGGCACACATCAAATTTTTCAATTTAACTTAAACTACTGTGTGTGTTTGCTTGTACTGTCAGACTCTTGTGCACTGCAGCCGTGCCGCAGCGTGTTTTTCACATTGCATCTCCAGAAGAGTGAGTCACAGAATCACACTCACACTGTAGTCTGTATTATTCATATATAAATAAACTGTGTTGATGGTGGCATGACCGCGGCAGCACCGCATCGCACTGCGCGTCACGGAGGTCTTAGCCACTTGCTGCTGTTGGCGGGCCGCAGTAGGACACTGATTTGGCCATTTTTGGGCTGAATTTTGGTTAGGATGGGTTAGGGACTGTGTGGCAACGTGATCAGATTTTTTACACACTGCCACGTCCCAGTATAACCACCACAGCTCGCAACAGGCAGGTCGCTCACCATGATGTGTCATCGCGTTCAAGTCAGCTCCGGCGCCCGAGGCCCGACACGTCAACCGTGGTGTGGTTGAGGGCATTGATCAGCCAGTACTAGTAGTACTGTGTCTGGTACAATTAAGCAGCAGCAGTAGCAACCATCCAGGCCTAATCAGTTAAGAAAGGCCGTGCAGCCGGTGTGTATCTGCTCTGTATCCCGAGTCCCTGCCGGCCGGCCCACCACAGCAGGTAACGGGTAAGACCGACGTTAAGTACTCTGACACACACACTTTTGTCTTTGACTTTTTAACCGTCCCCAGCCCTAAGTAATTTCCTAACCTAACCAATGCCAATCCTCACAATGTGATTTTTCAATAGGGGATAGGTGGGGGAGGGGCGGAGCCTGCCACAGTACGGATCTGCCGGGGGGATCACTGAAATAATATCGAGGGACAGAATATCGACCATCAAAAATATCGTTGAGAAAATATCGACAGTCAAAATATCGAGTTTCTATCTACAAACAGGTAAGTACAAAAATATCGAGTTAAAAATATCATTTACAAAAATATAGTTGTAAAAAATATTGTATTTACTAAAAACAGTGTTAAATTAAATTAATATTAATAATTAATTACTAAAATATACTTAAAATTACTTAAATTAACTTATAATAATTAAATAATTAATGAAAGTTAAATAAATATTTTTTTATTTCATATTTATTAAAACATATATATAGTAACAAAATATAATAAAATAATACCCAAAAAACTGAAAACTGACCCTGAACCCTAAAAATACCCCTTTACCCAAAAACCCAAAACTGACCCTGAACCCTAAAAATACCCCTTTACCCAAAAACTGAAAACTGACCCTAAACCCTAAAAATACCCCTTTACCCAAAAACTGAAAACTGACCCTGAACCCTAAAAATACCCCTTTACCCAAAAACTGAAAACTGACCCTGAACCCTAACAATACCCCTTTACCCAAAAACTGAAAACTGACCCTGAACCCTAAAAATACCCCTTTACCCAAAAACTGAAAACTGACCCTGAACCCTAAAAATACCCCTTTACTCAAAAACCCAAAACTGACCCTGAACCCTAAAAATAAAAACACATTTTTTTACTATCTATATTATATACTTACATATTTTCACTTTCTATATTATTTACAGTCGATATTACTTCACTTACCTTAAAAACGATATTTTGGCTGTCTATATTTTGTCCTGTCGATATTTTGTCCAAACGATATTTTTGACTCGATATTCTGTCCAAACGATATTTTGGAGTCGATATTATGTCTGTGCACCCTGCCGGGGTTAAGACTTAGTACTACTGTATGTAGAGAGACATAGAGAGAAAGCGAAGGCCCTGCCCGGTGTATATGCACAGCCGATTTGTTGTCCAAACATGGCGCGCAGAAGCAGCGGCCACGCAGGAATTAGGATCACAATCACAGCACTTCACTCTCCACTTCTCGGCCCGTTCCCCACAAAACACAGTTTGGTTTGGTTTCTGGTGTTCTCCCACTTGACTCAACAAATAGCTGGGTTTCTGGGTACCAGCGCTAGGCATGCTGCTCTGACTTGACTTCACGTTACCCTTACCCTGACTTGCCTGCCCTAACCATCACATTCCCTAACCCCCTCTTCCTTCCAAGTTATGCATGCAAGATTGCAAGTTACTCGCTCAGCCTCAGACTCAAAGTCAGAAAATCCAGTACTATGCTGGACGGGTTGGGGATGGATCCGGCCTGGGGTCCTGTTAAAATAACACTCTGATGAGTCTGAGTCCATCTGAATTTCTGAGGACGCCCGCGGCGTCACAAATCTTGAGAAATTATTATGTAGGGCAGGCAGACGCCATTAATACAATCTAATGATTGAATAACTGAATGCAAAGCCTTCAGTCCCAAACAGGTATGGTCTCAGCTTCTTCAGGTCCAAGACCACAGCAAAAGTGTCTTACTCAATAGCAATCCACCTCCTTTCCCTGGGAAGTACCCACCTACTGATGACGGCTACAGGTTGTTCTAGGCACTCTTCATGTAACTTTGACAATTCAGCCCAATGCCATTAGCTGAAGCAATCAAACACCACTATAACTCTGTGGAGAAGTCATGGGTCTAGAACACAGGTGCTATGGCATCCTTTAGGATGTCAAAGGCTATCTGCCAGGCCTCTGTCCAGATCACCTTCTTGGGCTGTTTGTTGGAAACCGACTCTGTCAAGGGGACAATAATGGTGCCATATCTATTTAAAAACCTCCTATATTATTCAGTAAGACCCAGGAAGGCCCTCACTTCAATTTCATTTTCAGGGAATTTCCATGCATTCTCTGTCTTGGAGGGTTGCACCTTGCCCTAGCCCACATGGTGTCCCAGATACACCACAGATCCCTGCTCAATGTGGCACTTGCTGGACATTGATAGTCAGGCCTGCCTGTTACAAGACCTGAAGCACCTCTTGAAGATGGGAAAGGTGCTCCTTCCAGCTGCTTCTGTAAACAGCTATCTCGTTCAAGTAGGCTGCACTTAAGGTTCATTTACACAATATATTGGTAAATAATATAGGTGAAAAAATATTGTTTGAAAAATATTATTCACCATTATATTGTGTTCCGCTACCTATAATGGTAAATATAAAAATTGCTGAAAAAAATATTAACAAATATTATCCAAAAATAAACAGAAATATAGTTGTTTTAATATAAATAGAGTTAAAAGTAGGAAATGTAAGATATGTTAATATATAATGCGATATAATGTAATATATTGTATATGTAATGAAGATTAATATATTATAACATGTATTTATTATTATATTTATTACTATGTATACATAAGCACGTATATAAAAACACAAACACATATACATATAAATATTGTGTTTGTAATTCTATATATATTTTTATATAAATGTATATATATATTTGTTTTCCCATTTCTGGACTCCACCAAGGCTGCCTCTCCACAAGCACAGTAGGTGTTGTGGTTCATGAGGGTGGTCTCACGCTACATTAATTTTAAATGTTCCCAGTCCAGAAACACTTATGGAGGATTACTTTTAGGAATATTTAATTGCCAATATAAACTCTAGAGAGTCGCATTTCGCCACTTGCCATTGCCTTTGTCAGTGTCAAAGATGCCGGTGTCCACATGTTGTTTAAATATATTCAACTTCTGATTGGGTAGCATAGTTAACAAGAAATCAGAAAAGGTGCCAGTAGTACATGGCCCCTAGAAATCATGAGTTTCTTTGCGGCTATCTTATAGTGCACTAGTATAATTGCAGTACAGGTAGAGTTACATATACAATGTACTCCGCAATGCATGAATAAAACAGAGAATATAATCAAAATAACTAATATTAATCTCTATTCATGGGGGGAGACATTTGCCTTGGACAAAAATCTATGTGACTTCCTCCTGCACTTTGAACCTCGGGTGATTATCTGTTGTGAAAATTCATTGTCTAACATTGCACACTTGTGTTGCCACAGGAAGGAGTAAAATAACATATTTTACACTCAAACTCACTTTTGTGAAGAACGTACGGCCCCATTTGGCTCTACCGCATGTTAATCTCAATTTATCTGCCGACTTGAACATTTCCAGATTAATACATTTGTCTCTAAACTGGTAAGACAATCCTATTCAAACAAATGTCATCATCAGAATACTATAGTTAATTTGACATTCCTAGTTCTTTAAAAAATTAACCAAATGACGGTAGTGTGTAGTATACAAATTTAGCATGTGTACCTCACTAGATTATTTTTCCACCATGAATGGGTCTGCCTGTCATATGACCAGCTGCTTATAAATTGTGACCACCATGTTCGGTATTGGCCTGTAATTCATCCTACTTGTAGCCTGACATCGCGCTCTCTCCCATGATCACCCTTTACTCATACAATTGGTATACCTGCCCTCAGTCCACCCAGCGATCAACAAATCTGTCCAATATCTATCCATAGCTCCACTGTTCAATGCCACTGGTGTTCTGGTGTATATCTCAATGATATATCTGGATTCCAGTTGTCTCAGCTTCCAGATTCAGTCCTTCCACTTTCATCTCTTTGGACCTGATCTAAGCGAAAGAACTGCAATAGCATCCGATTGCTATTGTGTTCAGTCTGAAAATGTCTTGTCATGAAATAAGTAGTAATTCCCCAGATGTGCTCACGCATCTGGTTTTTCGCTGGGTGTACAGTACTACTACAGACCGCTTATCACATCGACAAACTAGACAAAAGACAACATATTCAGAGTTACAGATGAAACGTTTGGTGATCACCCTTCTCTTTCTCCATTTTATGACTCTGTTTACAAGTCTTGGAACATGTGCAAGGGACAAATACTGTGATCCTAGGTTTGTTTATGTTGGTTTCTGGGAAATTACTATGGATCAGTGTTGCAGTGATTCTGCACAGAAACTGAACTATGTTTGATACCATTGAACATCAGTATGTCGGGGACTGGGTCCCCTTCCCACCTCAGTATCTATGAGCCGGAGTCCAACTAGCTGTAGTTACTCACTTGCAATCTTAGTCTTGCCAGAGAGACAAGTGATTTTGCACTCCAGAATGCAACACTCTCAGCCCTCTCAGGAATCGTAGTAACAGAACACACCCTTTTACTCTCTCACTCGTACTTGTCCACAATAAGATACGAAAGGGGCACAAAGGAAGTTTACAATGTTTATTTATACTATTGTGCTCAAAAATACAATAAATGAGCTACAATTAAAAACCAAAAACATGTCACTAATATCATCAGCATGTTTGAAAGAACTTGTACCATGGAAATCCCTGTAAGTGTACCTGCCAGATCTGCCTAGCCCCTTCCGTACCACTGAAGCAAATTGGTTATATAATATAGAACTCTGGGTATCATGGCAGACCCCGTACCTTAGCATTCATAAGTCGATGTTCCACATCTCAGCTGACAGTGCACTCTCCTCTCAGGACCTTCTCTATGAGTGCGTGTTTATTCAGAACCCTTGTCCTCAATTATATGATAAGATATGTTTATTCAAAAACAGCAGATGCATTCCTTTATTATGCCTAATTGCTAGTGTCTGGCCAGAGACAATAACAAGGGGTGGAGTTGTTCGACCTTGACTAGGCCGTCCAGACTAAATCCCAGGAAAAATAATAAAATAGAAAAACATGTGCTGGTATCATGTGAAAATATAATGTGGCACAAAAGCAAGTGTTTTATTTAGTAAAGTGTGCAAAACCAACGCGGCCTACAACATGTAAAATTAAAACATAGGGAAAATGACTATGAGCCATATGAGAAACACACTGCACCAACCCTTTGGTCCGGATAACACACACAAAAAGTAATACAACTTAAATGCAATTGAAATATAAATAAACTCAAAGCATAATTCCTAAAGTTAAATGTGGAAAACTAAAAAATTAATTGGGAATTTTTAAAAATAGTCATATTATGGTGTTTTGAAGCAGGCCCGTAGCCAGAAGAATATTTTTAAGGGGGCATGGCCCACATCTATGACCAAACATTAAAGCTACACACTCAACTTGTATTCTTTCCCAAGTATTTGTCGGGGAAATGTACAGTATCGCTCTTACCCATTTACCATGCCAGGAGTCGCCCCTTAGGATCCAGCTTATATTGCTTTCCAGGAGCCGAATAAAGTGATTCTGTTTTCCATTAACTCACTGGATCTTGGATTCATATGCTTGCAAGTTTACACGTATTGTCCTCGCAAACGGTATTTTCCCTGAAACGGCTGGGAACAAGTGTCACCTGCTTTTGTGACAGTATTATAACAGGAGTACCATATATATCTTTTGCACTGATCATTTCTCAAGCTTCTATGCCAATTGGACACGTACCTGTTAGAGCCCTGACAAAGTTCCTACATGGAACGAAACGCGTTGGCTGTTCGAATCTTAGGAAAATTACCGAAATAAAGAATTTAACTGTTTGGACTAAGAAGAATCTGTGTCAGATTTCAATGAGTTCCACCTTTTGATAAAGCTAATTGACCGGAAGTGTACCTTGGGACGACGGAGACAGGAAGTGTGTCGCATCAAAGTTAGATTTACTATCGATACTTGTGTTTTGGTTGTGCTAGACCTTGGTCAGGTCGTCCTGTTCTTTATCCTTTGGAAATGTATGGTATGTAAGATTTGAAATTGCACACAGCTTTTGGGTGCTTTTTCAAACAACAGAAATTCTATCTTTGTTTGGTTAAGATTCAGTAGGTGCTGGGCGTCCAGGTGTGGATGATATGCAGGCAGTGATTGAGCCACTGGATGTTTAGAAGTAAAGGAGACTTTCAAGTAGAACTGTGTATCATCGGTGTGTTGAAGGCAGCTGAAAGGTCCAGCAATATCAGGAGACAGTGGTAACTTCATGTGGGATTAGGATGGCATTGTTTACGACCTGTAAGGTATAAGTCTCAGTGCTCCATCATGATCTGAAGCCAGATTTGTGCAATAGTAAATAAAGGTAATTATGCGCAGACCCTTGGCTGGTGGTTAAAGTATCCTGGCCCTACACTGCACGAAGTGGGACATAAAAACTTTCGGCAGGTTTCTACCTGGATGCCCCACAGACCGGGATCGCTGCCAGAGTTCCAGTCATTGATGTCAAATCACCAATCTAGCTGGGATGTGAGGCAGCGTGCTCCCAACCCCCCTTCTGTCGGCCTCGACTTTGTGGTTTGTCCCATTAGAGGAGATATGACTTACAGAAACATTTTCTGAGTCCAAACTTAAGAGGGCTCCACCAGGGCCCATGCCAAAAAGCATCCAATCAACTTTGAGTCCTTCCCAGGCATGGGCTTCAAACTTTGTCCGCTCGCTTTCCCACCTTTGTTGACAGTCACACTGTGATTCTGCTCATAAGTAACCCACTGTCATCAAACACCACTTCAGATCCAGCTTGCCCGACCAACAACTCTTCAGAGACCACATTTTCACAATAAAACTTTTTAAGTCGAAAAGTAAACTTGCCACTGGCAGATAACTGGTCTCTGTATCTGACCCACACTCCATCGCAAGCTTCCTTAACTTTTGATTTTGAATTGGTCTAACACAATCAGATGACCACGATTGACGCATATTCATATCTCCAGGCCTATTTATTAGATTTTTATTGCTTTGGTATAGTTTTGTTAATTAAAATGTGCTATATTTTCCTAAATTGGCATGGGATTTTTGTTTGTTGTGTTTTCACTTTATTACTGTTTGTACAGATTGTCTCTAAGTTAAGCCTGACTCTTGTGTGCCAAGCTACCAGAGGGTTAAGCATAGGTTTATTTAGTGACTCTAGTGGTTTATGCTGATAAGGCTTGTGATTGTTATTTGAGGTGGATTCTCACCCTCTCAACTAATACTCCAATTTCTTACAGCAAGCACAATTGGCAAACCAAAACTGCAGAGATTTTGTTAAATTCAATTATTGGTATATATTCAAGGCACTGTCTTAGAATGTTGGTTTAGACTGCCTTGGATACCCACCAGATCTAAAAGAATGTGGGCACTTGACACAGCCAGCATACACCTCTCCTCTCAGCTTACCCGGACTCAACAGCGCTATCAGTCCCATTCTAGGGAGTGGAAGCAAGTCTGCATGTACATGAAGGAGGAGGCCAGGCTGTGCTATGCCCACTCTAAAGCTTATGTTGAAAAGGGGAGGAGAGAAATAGTGTGGTAGTTGCAAAGGTCTATCGTATCAAGGGTTCATTTCTTCATTTTTCTTTCCTCTCCCAACTTCCTATATTTCCTATTTTGTCTGTCCTGCCTCTTCCTTAACAGCATTGTGTTTGTTCTTCGCTCATAACTTGCTCTCTGCAGTTCATCACTGTGGTCAGTCAGTCAGTTTCTCACCGGATAACTTATGACACTGTGATTGAGTGTATAGCTCAAGGATGTGGGGGCATACAAATAACTTAAATATTTGCAACTGAATGTACAAGCAGCAACAATAATGTTTCTCTAGGGTGCTGGATAACACAAGCAGGAGCATTTTAATATTAACTCATGTGCAGTACTAGTACTGCACAGATAGCAACTTTGCAGGCTTCTTGACAGCACAAACTGTATAGAATACTGCTTAGAAAGTGCGATTTTATCACAAAGAGGAAAGGTACACTTCAGATACTTCAGGTAGCAGGACTAGAATCTTTGTTCACACAAGCAGTTGAGGAGAAACACAAAATAACCTTTGCAAGTTTTCTTCAAACATAGAAACTTTGGCAGATGCAGTGCAAGCTTTCATCTGACTATGACAAAAAAGACACAACTATAACAAGCATTAGAAAAGCCAATAGGTCTCTCCTATACACAAGTTATTTGCTTTGAAATGTGGTTTTTCCATGTTGTACACCACTGTGGCTGATGTCCAGCATGGCTGCAAGTTGTGGCGTGGAGTGTCCTAGAGTGGAGTGGGGGGGAGTAGAGTGCCGTAGACTGAATGTGTTGGAGTAGTGTGTCGTAGAGTGGAGTAGGGGGAGGAGATTCTCATAGAGTTTAGTAGAGGGGAGTAGAGTTCACTGGTTCAGTGGCAGAGAGTGTTGTAGAGTGCACTGTCATAGAGTGGTGCAGAATAGAGTGTAGTGGGGTGGAATAGGGTAGAGTGGATTGAAGTATTGGGGTGGTTGGACTGGAGTAGATTGGGGTGGATTCGGGTAGATTGGGATGGATTGTATTGGGGTAGAGGGGGTTGGATTGAGTGGAGTGAGGTGGATTGGAGTGGGTCATCTGAATTGGCAAGGGTTGGATTGGAGTGGATTGCAATAGGGTAGATTCGAATGAGATGGATTGGATTTGGTGGGGCGAACTGATTGGGGTGGGGTTGCGTCGATTGGATTAAGGTTGATTGAATTGGGTTGGGGTGGGATGGATTAGATTAGAGTGTGGTAAATTGGATTTGGGTAGGATGGATTGGATTGGTGCAGGGCGGATTGTATTAGGGTGAGGTGGGTTAGATTGGAGAGGATTGGAGTAGGGTTGAATGCTTTGTATTGCAATGGGGTAGATAGTTTTGGATTGGACTAGGGCACATTGGAGTGGAGCCGAATGGAGTAGGGCAGATTGCTTTGGATTGGAGTGGGGCTGATTGGGGTGGGACAGATTGTTTTTGATTGTAGTGGGGCAGTGTTTTTTGGATTGGAGTGTGGCAGGTTGCTTTGGATTGAAGTGGGCAAGATTGGAGTGGTGCAGATTGTTTTGAATTGGAGTGGGGCAGATTGTTTTGGATTGAGTGGGGCACATTGTTTTAGATTGCACTGGGGCAGATTTTTTCAGATTGAACTGGAGCAGATTATTTTGGATTGGAGTGCATCAGATTAGAGTGGGGAGGATTGTTTTGGATTGGAGTGGGGCAGATTTGTGGGGCAAACTGTTTTGGATGGGGCAGATTAATTTAGGTTGGAATGGGGCAGATTGTTTTGGATTAGAGAGGGGCAGATTGGATTGGAATGGAGGAGACTGTTTTGGATTGGAGTGGGGCAGTTTGAAGTGAGCAAAATGGATAGGGGCAGATTATTTTGCATTGGAGTGGGTCAGATTGGAGTGGGGACGATTGTTTTAGATTGGAGTGGGGTGAATTGTTATGAGGTGGATGGATTGAAGTGGGGCAGTTGGAGTGCGGCAGAATGTTTTGGATTGGAGTGGGGCAGATAGTTTTGGATTGGAATAGGGCAGATTTTTGGGAATTGCAATGGGGTAGATTGTTTTGGAGTGGGGCATATTGTTTTAGATTGGAGTGGGGTGGGTTGGGAGGATTTGAGTGTGGTGGATTGGATTTGATTTGATTGGGGTGAGTGGTTTGAATTGGCGTGAGTTGTTTGGATTGGAGTGGGGTGGATTGGATTGGTCTAGTGTAAATTGAATTGAGTGGGGTGGTTTGGGGTGGACTGAATGATTATGTGTTAAAGCGTAATTTCAGAAATTTCACATACGAAAGAAACAATGTCGCTTTGAAATACCATAATCCTCATATTTTGAGACTAGCGCCCAGGATCAAAAATAAAATAAAACATGAGTGCTAAGTGAGAAAAGAAGACTTGCCAAAATAAAATAAAGTTAACAATAGAAATTAAATCTTAGCAATTTTGGGTTGTCCTGCTGGGTACGTTTTTGCCAGTCATATGCCTTGTGTTTGCAAGGCCCTAAAAGTTAAACAGAACAAAATAGTACCTCAATCACGTTCGGAGTAGCGGACAGACACTGAATCAATGAGTGCTTGGTCCCTGCTCCTCAGAGATGAACGCAAATTATGTTAGGCCTGCTGTGATGAATTGTCAGGCTGTAAAGACGAGTGCCACATAAGCCAAGAAACGGGCGGGTTCCAAGCCCTTTTCTCTATGCAAGTGTCTCGTAAGCGAGGCGCATGTTCTTGCAGGCTCAACCCTGAAAATAACTCCTAGGAAAAGCAGCTGATACATGGAAATTAGTTGGGCAGACATCTCTTCCACGACATGGTGCATCATAGTAAGGAGTTGTGCAAGTGTCCTTAACATAGTTATATGAAGTAGCAGGAGAATGCTCCCTCACAATGTAGATAGAGAATGGTAGGAGATGGGTGTAAAACCTCTCACAAAACATGAGCAGCATGGGCAATAGCTCTTAAAACAGGTAGTTCCCTCGAAGTAAATCTTTTAATATGTATATTTCAGGAGCGCACTATCTCCCGGGAGGGTGTTCAGGTGCTGAACCTCACCTTCACAAAATATACATTATGGATAACTACTTTGCAAACCTCACTAACATTTACAAACTAGACAGACAGGAAGCAATCATCACTTCAAGACTCCTTCCCAAAAAACATGTACACACTGCTAGCGGGGAAAGAAGTGCAAAGCTACCAAGGGCATTAGGTCATGTAGCAGGCTTTAGGGCTGTCCTTGATTTTATGTAATAGTACCTTACATGAACTGATGTTTACAGGCATGATTTATGTGGTAAACCAAAAATGCAAAGTGCAATTGGAATAAACGTTTGAGTGGTTGATTGTGTTACACATAATGAGGCCCACTGGCACCATTTATACATGTGCAAGCAACAAATCTGAAGTTTGCAAGTAATACGTGATGTTCTGTGAATACATTAAAACACCAATTGCAGTTATCATCCTGACAGTGCAGTCGAATGTTGTTGTTAAAATGTACATTAGCATTCCAAACTATAACATGCAAGGATTAGAGGGATCACACCTGCAGGACTAACTTTGCATTTCAAACATTACTTTTGTTGTATTTATTTCTTGTTGCAATGTATCAGGAAAGTTGTTCAGTTGCTCCCTTTCAAATAGAATGCATAACTGAAAGAAATACAAAACGTACCAACACCACAGTTTCAAAAAGGGTGTCATGTCTAGGGGAAAGATTCAGTTCCATTTCCTGTGTGTCTGAAAGATTCAGGCATGCTACAGCCAAAGAGAGGGACTTTTTTTCCTTCTTTAGAATTGTCTGCTCTTTTTCTCTAGGTAGGTCAGACGTCCAGCATGCACTCAGCACAGACAATGCTGAGATGAGTTACCTTTTCATGCAGGTGGTCTATCGTGCCTCCCCCTCAGAGGTCACACCCAGGACAAACCACCCTTGTCTTTCTGCAGGCTGCCCTCAGCAATGCACCCAACTGATGTGTTTTCGAAGGGGCCACATTGCAGAGGTTAATTTTCTTTTAGTACGGCTGCATTTCAAACGTGAATGTATTTATTTTATTGTTGTGCACATTCAAAAACGAAGATTTGTCATAATACCGTACAAGCTGCCAGTATTGTTTGGGGGGGCCAGCGAATAACATGGATGGGCTAGCCCAGCCCTCCAATTCCCCCCGTAGCCATGGCCCTGCTACCAAGGAATCCATTATGACACTTGCACATTCAAGGGCCACGGACTCCATACAGGAGTCCGACTCTGCAAAATATAAGTGATTAGCAGCCCAAGTAACAAGTTTTAAAGAACAGACATACTCCTCAGTCTCAGCTGTTGCTGAGATGGTTACCGGGCAACCTGCAGCCATGTTTGGAGAGCATGTTTTCTGTGATCCATGTGCCAATGCACAAATTTCTCAAAGGTGAGTGGCTCAAAGCTTACATTGTGGAGTAGCCGCAAACCTAGGGGATGGTCCTGAAAATGAGTCATTAAGGTTCTCATTAGCAGTTCAATATCCATGGAAGAGGATGTCTGTAAAGCCAGGCAATTATATAGTGTCCAGTCAAGGGGCACCCTAGGCAATGGAACACAGGTAGTGTGCAGGTAAACCAGGCAGGCCGGAATGTTAAGGATCAATTGATACCCAGCCTTTGTAATAAAAATATCCCAAAAATCTGAAGCATACACTCACAAAAGTGTTGTAGTTCCAGAGGACTTGCAAAAGGAACATCCATTGTGGAGGAGCAGAAATAGAATGAGAATGCCACGAATGAGGAATACCTGCAGCAGAAATTCTCCAAACACACTAAAAAACAAATTGATTGAATAAAAGCCAGTATTACTCCAAAATAGTCTGGAAGGAACTGATGAGGCTCGAGCTGACAACTTCAAAAAAGTGTGAAAGACCAGAGGCATTACAAATTTGATGTACTAATTTTCCAGAATGCAGTGGAAGATTGTGTTTAACAATGGCTGTATTTCACTGGAAGTTCTAGCCACCTGCAATTCGAAGGATTCACAAGCAGATGTGAGAGCTACCTCTTTTTGAAACAATTGTGCTTTGAGTCTGATTAGCTTGTTGGAATGTGCCTTCAAATTTGGAATGGAAGGCCATAATGAGCTTTCTACAATACCACACTTGGGGGGAATGTGATGTTGTTGCAACAAGTGATGAGTGGGAAAAGGACAAAATATAAGGAACTCCTACAAGCATACTGCAACAATCTTCAACACCAAGCATTAAATAAATTCCATTTGTAAGTAGAATTGCAGGAACTGGTATTCCTTTTAAAAACAGGACAAATTTGGCATTGGTGGATTACACACTCTCCATCTTAAAATGTTTGCAAACAAGTGTATGTCCGACAGAAGAGTTACATTTGTCTCCTGTAAGGTAAATGTCCTAATTAGCATGTTCACACTGATAGGATTAGAGAAGCGACCATAATTCTTGAATGAAGCTGCCTCTGAGGGGTTAATATCTACCAACAGGAAAATGTTTCATGCAAACCTTGAATTGAAAGGTCAAAATAGATAAAGAGATATAATTCTTAATCATTTCACACAGAGGAAGGTGTTTCAGCCATAGTGAATGGAAGCTGTTAGCATAGTGTAGGTTGCATCTATCATTGCCATCAGTTGTTGTTTGCGTGTTAAATTAAAAGACAAAACTAAACTACTGGAATTCAAATAGCACCATGGTATGCTCCCATTCTTAAGTGTTTGAAGTGTCCAGCTGAATTGCATGATAGATCTACCCTGACTTTGCCCCTGATACAATGTTGACAGATCGCTTTGCATAATATCAATAACAGACAACACAATGGGCCCGATTCACAGAACTAACTTAAAACAAAATCCTAAACGTACTACCATTTTGGTATTCACATAAGGCACCTACTCATTTTGGTATTTGCAGAAGGCACTTACTCGTTTCGGTATTCACAAAAGTTAGGAGTTCGAGATTTAGGACTCCTAAATGTTCTGTGAATACCGATAGTCTTAAAGTTAGGATTTTTCTCAGTTTAGGCGTAGCAAAGTTAGGACTCCTAACTGAGAAAAATCCTACCTTTAAGACTTTTGGTATTCACAGAATGCATTTAGGAGTCCTAACTTTACTACTCCTAAACTGAGAAGAATGCTAACTTTAAGACTTTCGGTATTCACAGAAGGCATTTAGGAGTCCTAAAGTTAGAACTCCTAACTTCTGTGAATACCGAAATGGTAGTAAGTTTAGTATTTTGTCTTAAGTTAGCTCTGCAAATCGGGGCCAATGTTATTTAAGTTGCACATACGAGAATACACTGTTTTAATATTATTATCAACAACAGCAAGCACTATATCCAAATTATCTTGGTAAATTGGCTTAAACGTACAGTTGCTTCCATCCGGGACAATTGCCACATTTTATTTTAGGTAGCATAAATAAATCTCTCAGAACGTAGAGATTTGAGACCCAAAAGAAAATCTAACATAATCCATGTCTTCAGGCAGGAGAGCAAGATGTATTTCAATGCAGTGTGGAATGTTCCAATCACTGTTCACACTTTTCCCACCGAGTAGGTGTTCACAATATCAGAATGCTGTGAGTGAGAGTATTGGAAATCGGGTCTGTTTGATTTGAAGTGTGAAATTGAGAAAACAAGCATGACAACTATTAGTTTCTACAGGCCACAATAACGGCCCGTTAGATCCTCAAAGTGTTATATTAAATAGAATCAATTGTGTTTTTCTAGTAATTATAGCCTTTAAGGGCAAACTGGTTAACAACCAAAGCTGTATATGTGAGTTTGGTCTCTGTAAGCATATATTGTTTTTGGTAAGGTAGGGACTAAGTTGCAATAATATGATGTGGGGTCGAAACTATCATATCCTATGAAATACGTGAATTTATGTTTATGCGTTTTAGAACTCCCTTATGGGGGAGTCAGACATTGCTCACATTGTGTATAACCAAAATGTGGACATTGATTACTTGCTCTGTGTAGAAAGCAATGTCCATAATGGTAATAACAGCACATATTAGCATTGTTAGAATTAAGGTATTGGTCTTCTGACAAAAACAGCATGATATTTAAATTCTGTAAGCATAGAGCTTACAGTTTCAACATCCCAATCATCAGAATGTAACCCAGGTACTATTACATCACCCATAGAAATCTTGAACACACATGGTATTTGCAGGATCTCCATAGGGCCAAATATATCAAAAGAAAGATTATCCCAAACAATCCTCTGGAATGGCTGAAATGTTCATGAGGCGCAAGTCGCTTTTCAGTTGATGTGAAGAACTATTTGTGCCACCCACTCAAGTAGCCTTAAAAAGGGAACTCAGTCCTGTCATTGCAGGGCCTGCGCGCAGTTTGTGAAACTGCCATGTTGTTCTGTCTAGTGCATTCACCTGCCAGACCTTATCCTTCCCTTTCTGTGTACATAAAACACCCCTATGGTAGGTCTAAAGCATCCGCTGGACGGGGTGCAGTGCATGTGAAAGGTAGTGCTAGTATTAAGGTATGTGTCATGTCCTGACAGTGAAATAATCTCCATTTCATTTATCACTGCTGAAAGTCCATCTTGCCCATAGGATAGAATGGGAAGGCTGGGTAATATGTGTTTCAGTATATCTTCCTAAAGTCTTAAGATGGAAAGGTGAAGTTTAGTATGCCTGAATTCACAATGTAATAACACATCTTTTAATGTAGGTGTTTTTTGCATTGTGTGCTCAGAAGCCACTTTTTTAGAAGTGGCTGCGGTTTTGTGCCCTGACATTTCTGTGTGTATATGGCTGCCGGTGGATTGACTGTCTGGATTTGAAAGTGATAAGATGTGGGGAATGTCTTGACCCAGGGGAGGAGGTGAGACAGCAACAGGCTGACCTGCATCTGGATAGTATAGGGAGGAAAAGCCCCTAGAGGTGAAGAGGCATGGGCTGCTGCTATAAAACAATTGTCCCAGCTCCTGATGAGGGAATGAGAATCCAGACCTCCACTAATCAAAGGAAGAAAGGTGTCACTGGCAGGGAGGCTCCCAGAACTGGTTTGAACTGGGGTCTGCGCCTCCTGAAGCACAAAGACTTCAAAGCCATTGAGGGTTATAACGAAGAGAACTGAAGCCCCTGAACTTTGGAGAATGGCTTGATGAAGTGTGAACAAGGTTGGAGCTACCTCGTGGTCAAGGGGACCTTTGCCAAGGAAGAAACAAGTGAAGAGACTGAAGGATAGGACTGCTCTTGCTGTGTGATCTACGGCTGGCCTGCAGTTTGCTGTTTCAACCAAGGAAAGGCTATGGGGACTTTGCGGTGTGCTGTGTCCCCCTGCTTGAAATAATTTGCTGTGTCCTGAAGTAGCTATCCCCAAGGGCCTGAGGTGAGCTGAAACACAGGAACATACATTTTCCAGGAGAGTCTCAGTGGTGCTGTGTGAGCTTGTCTATTGAAGCCTGAGGCCCTCATAAAAACTGCTTGTGATCGTAGGCGCTTGATGTCCAAATGACACTCAGTGGTACTGTGTGTGCGTGCTTTGTGCAGTCTGAGACCTTCGGGAGGATCGGCCTGTGATTGGGGAGCTGGAGTCCAAGCAAGAATCAGGGACATGGTGTGCATGTGTTTTGTACAGCCTGAACCCCTTTGTGAGGATTGTCAATTGATTGTGTGCACCGGAATCCAAGTGAGTCTCAATGCCATTGTGTGCGAGTGCCTTGTGCACCATGAGACCTTTGTGAGGATTTGCCTTGCTATTGTTTGCACCGGAGTAAATTGAGTCTCAATGACGCTGTGCGCGTGATCTTTGTGCAGCCGGAGACTTGTGTCTGGAGTGTCCAGTGATCGTACACCCGGAGTGAAGGAAGATTCAATGACGCTGCAGGCTTGTGCTTTGTGGCAGCCTGAGATCTTCATAGTTGAATTGGGCCAGATTGGCAGTCCCAGAGGAGCTGAGTTGCCAGCCCGAGCTGCCGTTGCCATTTCACAAAGCTGCATTGGAGGCTCAGCCGCTGGACGGGGAGAGGAGAGTGAGTTTGCTCCCCCCAGGTAACGTGTGTCGACTCCTAGGGCGTGGTGCAGGCTTGGAGGGAGACGCTCTCGGCCTCTCTCTCGTGTTGGCAGCATGAGCCTCTGCTTCCGCTCGTGTTAAGGCCCATATCACCAAGGAGTGGTGGTACACGGGCCAGAATGCGAAGCTGCACTTTGGGATTACATCGTACTGTGTTGGAGACAACTGTGAGAGGCGGAGAGAGACCGCCTAAAGCCCGGTGATCGGGCCTGAGTGTATTGCGCATTATTCCATTTCTGAAGAACGGAGTACATGACTGTTGTATTACACATTGCATCATTTTCTGTGTAACGGAGTACCTGATTAGAGTATTATGCATTGCATTATTCCTCATACCGAACTACCTGATTAGTATATGACGCATGGCATTTCTATCTGCATAACAAACTACCTGATTGTCAGATGATGCATTGCATTGCTTCTGAATAAAGATCTACCTGATTAACGTATTGGGCATAGTATTTCTTCTGCTTAACGAATTACCTGATTAGTGTACACTCATTGCCTTATTTTTGCAGACCGACATTTCTGGTGTCTGTATTACGCATTGCATTATTTTCATTGCGGAGTGTCTGATTGCTACGTTGTGCAATACAGTATTGTTACATTGCAAATTGTATCTGATTCTAGCATTACGACTGTATGATATTATTTTAGGAGTACAAGGGCTGGCTGGACTAACAACCGGCCAGTAGAAATATTACACCACCTTATATGTTGGATTTATATCGTGTGGTCTTATCATATACCTTTTTACATAAAGTTTATACTCGTTTTATAAAACTTGTGTGGCGTCTATTTGTGGTGTCATCATTGGGATATTGTGAGAGTGGTTGCGAATACTTTACACATTTGCCTTGAAGATAAGCCTGGCTGCTCATGCCAAGCTACTGGGGGTGAGAGGGGCTATCTAAAAAGGTGACATTTCTTTCCCTGACGTTGAAATGCTGGTCTCTACTTGGCCTAAGGTACCTACCTCAGCCTACCAGCCTACCAGCCTACCAGGGAGGGGCTATTTTAGGAGTGTATCCCCCTTACCTTATCTAGAAGATAGGGTTCCTATTTGTACAAAGGTACCCTTGGCCAACTACTGTTCTGCCTCTTGATCAGTTTAAATCTATCATTTACACTGATGGTTCAGCTCAACCTGCAGTAGGTTCTTAGCAGCAGTTCATCAGTGATGTCATTTGAGATGTCATCAGTGATGTCATGAGTGATGTCATTGAGCATGTCATGAGTGATGTAATATGTGACGTCATCAGCAGTGGATTGCGGCCGCGTGAGTTATAGTTAGCTGAACTACGCTCTACGCGCCGAAACATCCCAGTTGTTGCTATTATTGGGCTGAGGGAACGGCATTCAAACAATGTCCTACGTGTCGCCCTTATAATATCCGTATGAACCAGAATTCTCTCGCTATGGCTTTGCTTAATTGCAGGTCATTGCCCTGCCACGCTATGGAGGTTAATTCCCTCCTCTTGGACTATAGTCTGGATGCTTTGTTCTTGACGGAAACGTGGTTGGCCACGTGTTCTGGTCCTCATATTGTCAAAGCTCTCCCTCCGGGATACCTTATATATCATCTTGATAGGCCGGACGGGAGAGGGGGTGGAGTGGCCATTGTGTATAGAGATAAATTTGTATGCAAAGCGGCAGATTGCGGCATTAACAACTCTGAAGGCTGCCAATTCTCCCTTTGTATATCCTCCACTGTTTCCATCTCCGGCCTCCTTGTGTACCGGCCCCCCGCTACGCTGGGGAATTTTGTAGAGTCCCTCATTGAGGCGGTGATTCCATTGGCCGCCGCTTCCTCCAATTTTGTTATTCTTGGAGACTTTAACTTACATTTTGATGACCCCAACGATGCAGTAGCAAGAGATTTACAAAGTCTACTTGGTGCACTGGACTTGCATCTCACTAATATCGGAGTCACTCATAACAGAGGCCATCAGCTTGACGCGGTCTTTACCAACTCTGCGAACCTGCAAGCCCTCCAGATGTTGGCTCTCCCCTGGACGGACCACTACCTTATTCCGTTTAGATGGCAGCTGGGGAACCGAAGAGATCCTGTACCCAGGTAATACACTGTAGAATGACTCTGGTCGAAGCTGCCGGTGGATAGTTGGGCGGCAGAGTTGTCTAGAACCTGTCCTTACCCTGTAGCTGACCCTATCATCGCTGATCAACTTATGGGTGAATGGCTGACTAATTCTCTGGACTCTCTGATTCCTAAAAAAAGGAGGCTGGTCAGGGAAAGGAGAATCGGTTCTGCTCCCTGGTACACCCCCGAACTCAGGGGCCTCAGAACCTTATGTAAAAGGCTTGAACGTGCTTGGAGAAGGGAGCAGACGGTAGAAAGTCGGGCAAATTATAAAACATGATGAGGAAGTATAAAAGTGCACTGAAGGATGCGAAAAGGAATTTCTTTAGTGACAAGATCGAGAGGGCAAGTAATTCTCCAGGAGAATCTTTTAAAATTTTTAAGGAACTTTTGAAGGCCCCGGTCCCGCCAGTCGTGTACGACAATCCTAAAGAAAAATGTGAAGAACTAGCCTACTTCTTCCATTCAAAAATAGAGAAGATTTTGTCTTCTCTGCCCGCGACCCCTCAAAGTCCTGAGGTGGCTGGCAATCCAGCAAGATGTACGGCCGAGCTTGCCTCTTTTGGCCCTTTCGCAGAAGAGGAGGTTTTAAAAGTACTGTCTGAGATGAAGAGTGGTTCTCCGAGTGACCCAGTGCCCATGAAATTCCTCAAGCTTGTGGCAAACACTCTGTCTGCTCCACTGACTGACCTTATTAATCTTTCGCTCTCTCATGGTATAGTGCCCCAGAGATGGAAAAAGGCAGTGGTAAAAGCTTTGCTGAAAAAACCTGAATTGGACTCTTCCAACTTGACCAACTTCAGGCCAATCTCATTGTTGCCTGGGTTCTCTAAAGTTGCAGAGAAGTTGGTCAACCGCCAGCTATCTTATCATCTGGAGTCCAACCACCTGTTGGGAGACTCCCAGACTGGTTTCCGCCCCGGCCACGGAACGGACACGGCCCTACTGGCAGTGGTGGAGGAAGCAAGGAGCACTCTTGATACAGGAGGGTCAGTGGCAGTGATCCTCCTGGACTTGAGTGCTGCCTTTGACACCGTGAGTCATCAGGTGCTCCTCCAACGTCTGTCAGAGGTAGGTGTCTCGGGGATGGCCCTGAAATGGTTGGAATCTTTTCTGTCCAACCGCTTCTACCAAGTCTGGGAAGGGGCGGAGCAGTCAACATCATTCCCTCTTCAATGTGGAGTACCGCAGGGCTCATCGTTGAGCCCTACCTTATTTAATATTTACATGACTCCACTTGAAAGAGTGGTTGCCCCTTCAGGGGTGAGGATCATCAGCTATGCTGATGATACTCAGCTGGTGGTGGGCCTTACTCAGTTGGCAGAACAACCGGAAGTTTTACACGACTGCCTTGCTAATGTCTATAGCTGGATGTCTCGCTCCGCCTTTAAGCTTAATGGAGGAAAAACAGAGCTGATGCTCCTGGGTAATGCCAGTCCCTCCATTATTGCTAGCTGTTGGCCCCGGTCTCTGGGCGACCCACCATCTCCCAAGAAGGAGATCAAGTCACTGGGAGTGTGGCTGGAGGAAGACCTGTCCTTTAGGACCCACGCCAGGAAGACCGCGGGGGTTTGTTTTGGTCTGCTGCGGTCAGCCCGCAAGGTGTTACCACTGCTTCCTGATTCAGCAAGGAAGCTTTTGATGCGTATCAAGGCTTGACTACGGGAATGCGCTGTTTCTTGGTGCTCCCGAAGCGACCTTTAAAACCCTCCAACAGGTGCAAAATGCGGTTGCGAGAGTCTTAATGGATGTTCCCAGAAGACAGTCTGCCGCCCCAGCCCTCAGGACGCTCCACTGGCCCGTGAAGGAGCGAGTGAAGTTCAAGGCGTTATGCACGGCCCATAAAATCCAGTATGGTAAGGGCCCCCCCATCCTTTTTAATATGGCCCGTCCTTACAAACCCACACGTCTTTTGCGCTCAGACCAAAAACATCTTCTGCAGTCAGCAAGAGTAAGGAGAGCTCGTTCTGGGGGCAGGCGTTTCTCAGTGCAAGTGGCGACTCTGTGGAACTCTTTGCCCCTTAAGATTCGTTCAGAGCCCAAGATACTTCTGTTTAGGAAACTCCTAAAGACCTATCTGTTCCCATAGTAGTGTTTGGACTTGACTCTCTCCCCTTGGTTCTGTCTCGCGCCGGGATGCCCCTGGGTAAGCTGAGCGCGCTACAAATTTCATATAATAATAATAATAATAATAATAATAATAATAATAATAATAATAACTAACTATAACAGGGGAATTTCAATGGTTTTGTATGAGTGAAATGTGCAGCTAACTATAACATGTGTTAAACCTACGGTTTTTTCAGTGAATTTCTAAGGTTTTTTAAATGCTAATTCCTAACTTTAACGTGGCTGAAACCTATGGTTTTTTCAGTGAATTTCATAGGTTTTAGAAATGATAATTTGTTTGCACGTGCATAGAAGACTGTATGCATACAGCATACGGCTTTGAAGCAGTCCTTGTCCTAAGGCCTACTTCGCTGCATAAGTACTGGCTACTGACTGAATCAATAGAATACTGTAAAGAGAGTGTCTGAGTAAATCTGTAAGTGCTTGAATGTTAGTACAGTGAATGGATTAGTACATAGTGCTCAATGCTTTATTATTATTATTATTAAACAATAAAATTATTCTTCAGACATCTCATATTTTTACACATCTTCTAAAAGGAGTTCATCTGGTACTTCTTTGAGATCATACTGCTGGTTTGCCATTTCAGAGTTTATAGCTTCCAGTAACTGTACGAAAACAAAAACATAAACACTTCACTTTAACAGTTTTCTTAGCGCATAATATAAAAGTAGGGTTATCAACCATTTTGACCCAAAAAAAATATTATGTAAATACCATTGTCTAATAGCATTCCAACAGTAGAGTGTTAGTACTTCATAAGGTTATATAAATATAATTGCTTATCAACATATCCTGTAATTAAGTTTTCGTACAATTAGAAACCAGTCACTGCTTATGACTATGGAAAATGACTTGGGCTCTTATACTAAAATGCAGTACTAAAAAATGTAGAATATGTCTATACACCTTACCCCTTCCAAACTAGCGAATATGTTTTAGTAAAATTCAAAGGATACTGTTGCTTGTATAGAATAACACTGTGAATCTATGTGTATTTAGGTACCATTCTCACACTAGTTTTTGAATACTTCATGTGTTTTCACACACATCAATCCTTAAAGACCTATTCAGTACTCACCTTTTAACATAATTAGAAATTAGTCATTGCTTATATAAGTCGAAAATACTCACAGCAACAGCTATAGAACGACCCTTCAACACAAAGTATTGTGTATAATAAGGACATATTTACATAGAGAAGAAAAGCTACACACAGTACTTTATCCTGTCCTTCTAAATATGAAAGAGTATTTGAAAACATACTCTGTGACGTATTTTATGGTGAGCAATTTGCTCTCTTTTAATCCTGAAAGTCCCCGGTCAGTACTAGCCAAGCATGTCTTTCTATTCAATACCATACAGGTGCGTTGCACAGACCTGTCCTCAAGCCATGTCCCATTTTATACACTATGACATCTTAGCCTACAACTATCTCACTGGAAGTAATACCTTGCTTAATCTTCCCAACTCCCCAAGAGCCAGCACACCTTTCCGAGGGAAGCTTTACGATTTACAAATGCTAGCATTTTTTTTTTAATTAAGAAGATAGTGATAACAAATATTAATCGGTTTTTTTTCTTCTATTGTTAACAATTTTTTTTCAATGTCTTCTATTTAGATATTTTTAATCATGAGCATGCAAAAAACACAGTTTACTGAGTAACAGTTTTTAAACTCTCCAACATATGTAGATAAAAATAACCGTATACGTGTTACTATGGAAATCAAAACCTTTACAGCTTCACAGTTTGCAACTT
The DNA here is from genome assembly GCF_964261635.1 of Lissotriton helveticus. NCBI lineage: Eukaryota > Metazoa > Chordata > Amphibia > Caudata > Salamandridae > Lissotriton > Lissotriton helveticus. The sequence goes on from NC_136063.1 coordinate 90,548,729, forward strand.
TTCCCAACACGTGCAGAAGTAAAACAGTTAAAAACTCAGCACGTGTAAACTGTAAAACGTGACATCTACATAGGCGGAGCAAATCTTCCTTCCATAGACTATTAAAGAACCAAAAGCTATATAAACCACACCTACTGTGCAATAAGTTTCGTTTTCACAAGTTATTTCTGAGTCGCCAATCTGTGATGCAGGTTCCCTTTTCTAGCATTGGATTCTTCTTTTGCGTCAACAAATATATTCCGAAGTTGTAAGTTGTTTCAATATGGCATATGCATAGTACTTTGTTATAATTTGTGGCTATCTGTCAATATTTAACCATTGATATCTAGAAAAAAATGTTATTGCATGTGTTTCGCTTTTTCTCTTTAACGTCAGCAGCTTGTTTTCAGAAACAGATAGATAACAACAAACATTGCTCCTTTTCTGGCTCCTTTCAGCTTATATATTGTGACTTTCTATATTATAATGTTGACACTGTACTTCGCTTGAGAGGTGTTGGTGACCCGTCGGCGCAAACCCTAAATATTTACAATCTACGTCACCATCTTCCAGTTTTTTCTGTGATTTCCCCTAGAGATCATATACTGTTAATATGCCTAATATAACATTAACAGTTATGCTGATCTCAGTGGAGTTCATGGTACGTCGGCACAAAGAGTAAAGATATATAAGCAAAGTCACCGGCTTTTGGTTTGTAGTCTGTTCCCCCCTTGTGATCATATGCTGTGAAAATATATATGAATTTTGGCACTCATGCCTATACCTATGAAAATCTCAAGTCCGTTTTCAGTCTTTATTATTGCACAGCACAGCTGAATTATTTTTCCTTTGCACTTGCACTTTAAAAGCATCTTTCCCTAAGCGCAACGTGTCATGTGATCAAGGCCCAGGTGGGGCTGAAACGCGTCATGGGGGCATTGATGCAGGGTGTCTAAATAAAACTTTTCAAAAAGGGGGTGGTGATGGACAGAGTATCTGAATTAAGCAGAACACTCCTACCCAGTCAAAAGATCAGGGCTTGATCCATCACCGTTTTTTAGCTCACTCCACCATCCCAGTTCAGAACCTGGCTACATGCAAATTAGTCTGTCCCTGGCCCAGTGCATCATGGGAACAGAGCAAACCAAACTACCAAGCCAATTCTTTACTGGAAAGGAAACAAGCTTCCGGGGACCGGTTTCTGGCATTACAGCCGTCTTCGGCCCGGCTTGCTTGAATCTTGATGGTGCAGTGAGCAAGGGACTCATGTCTGAGCATACCCTTCCACACTTGTGGTGGCTAAAACGATTCAAAAAGGGGGTGGTGATGGATCAAGCCCTGATCTTTTGACTAGGTAGGAGTTTTCTGCTTAATTCAGATACTCTGTCCATCACCACCCCCTTTTTGAATCGTTTTAGCCACCACAAGTGTGGAAGGGTATGCTCAGACATGACAGTCCCATATACAGAAAGCAGCAAGATGGTCTTCCCCTCCCACCTACCAGTGAGGGCAGCATAACGCCCCAATCGTCAAATATTATGTCATCTACCTCCAGGGGAAGAGAGTTCCTGACTAGAATACCCACCCCCCTGGAACCCGTGGTGAAACCAGAGTGTACAGCAAGGCGATATCCTCGCCGATTCATAGCGTAACAAGTGTTTCCAATCAAATGTGTCTCTTGCAATAACACTACATCAGGGGAGAGGCGTTTCAACAATTGTAGCACTACTCCCCATTTTATCCTATCCCCAACCCGTTAACATTCCAACATAGAAGTTTCAATCCCCTACCCCATACCGAAAAATGCAGAACCCACCCCACATCGAACACAGCACCCAGATCAAGCAGTAAAACAATACGTTGCCTTGAAAGAGAACGAAACACACCCAAACACTCCTCCCCACCCCCAATAGAACCCCAATGCAACTCTCCCCACCCTGCACCCCTGCGTTAGACTCAAAAGCCACCCCAACTTGCAGTGTGCCTGTCGCCCTAACATTAAACTAGTCTACAAAAAGAAACCCAGAGGAGGAAAGAGTCCCACTCCCCCCGCCACCCCCGGGAGTGCACATAAGTCTCGCAAATATAAAAGTTGTCAAACCACAGTGATATATTATACACAATGTGCGGAATCCGGGAACCACCGCTCATTCTTGCTCAGATAGGCCACCTTCGGCTCCACCAGAATGTTCCGTGCGATCTTGTTGCGCAGACAATGTATCAATCCAGTCACTCACCCTCTCAAGGCGATCAAAGAAAAACGTTCGATCCTCATATTCAACACGTAGCCGGGTTGGGAAAAGCATTGCATATTTCAAACCCATGTCCCTCAGTCTCCCCTTCACCCCTTGAAATCCCATCCTTTGCTTCTGGATGAACTGAGTGAAGTCCAGGTAGAAGCTCACCGTGGTGTTCTCAAACTTCATAGGGTCGCCCGCCCGCGATGCCTGCAGGATAGCTTCTCTATGTTGAAAATTCTGTCGATGATCGGCCGTGGTGGGGTACCCGGCGTTGGCTTCCCACCCAGCACTCTGTGTGCACATTCCACCGCAAAGACTTTACTCAGGCCTTTGGGAGCAAGGTGGATGAGGATAAGGTCTTCAACAAGGAAATCTGTAGGGTGTGGTAAATAAAATATTACCCTGGCATAATTTCTATGCATGAACCATTAGCATGTATCAAATGAGAGACAGAATCCGTGGTGTCTGAGTTAAAATGGGCTTTATTCCAATAACTCGAGTCAAAGGGAGAATCAGTTCCATCACCACAGAGGTTCAGGAAGGGTCTTCTAACATTTAATAACAAAACATCATATATATACTTTTTACTCCTTGTACATAGGGAGCTCGAGGCAGAGCAAGACAGAAAATGAGATAAGAGCATGTAGGCGTGCCTGAGGGTGTGTACTTGATGAGTCATAGGTAGGTGATAGGTAGGTGTCATAAGTGGGTGGGTACTTAGAAGAGGAGTTTGCATGACCAGCTTGAACTCTGCCCTACTTGTGTGCAACTTGGTCATGACGTGCAATTGACGTGTAACTGGGAGGAGAGCTGCTGACTTTCAGCCTAGCAGAGAAATCTCTTAATGTCAGGGCGACCAGCACGTCTAGTACAGCTGATATCTGGAGTCAGGGGATGTATTATCTGAAGCAAAGGTTGTTCATCACTAGAAATAGAGAAAAGCATATATTTCTCCGTTCATTGCAGAGGCTAGGCCCTATCTGTCGCGGACGGGTTCTGTTTACTTTTCCTCACCGGGCTGGAATGTGACTCTGTACAGCAGATAGATAACTGTTATTCATAATAATGTCTTGGCAGGCTTCTTGCTGACGCAACTGCAGTTTTCAGTGTGCCAGGAGTCATGAAAACATTAATTCAGAAAGTGGCTTCAGGCTCAACCACAAAAATAAAGGGTTCATTACGATATTTATTTAAAAGTGCACAATGCAATTACATGGGCCTTCATGTTAGCTTAACGTTTGGGAGACTTTGATGAGACTGGATGGCAGGACATGTTTGTAGTAGAGGCCTAGTGATTCAGGCCACTACAAGGAAATGCATGGGTGACACGCAAATACATGTAACATAGGGTACTCGTAGGGGGCATCTTGGTCAGGCAAAATATCATTTTCCTCATTCCCTCCTTGTCCCCTACGTAACCCTTTAGGATACATCTATATTCATGAGACCGTATTGTTGATCATACAGAATCATATGTTCATCTTGTATTGTACATGTGGATGGGGAACGCAGGCAGTGGCACACAGGCCGCAAATCGCCGGGCCACACTGCAGTCAGAGACAGTATCATGGCAGACTGCTCCTGGGTCAAGATCGCCAGGGCAGAGGCAGTTACATTGACAACTGCTTCCAGGGTTCTTGTTAACTTGCGTATCAGCTTACTGTTTTGGACGGGGCCAACAAAGAAAAAGAAACCTTTGTTGAAATCTGTATATTGCTCCCATGCTGTTTCAGTCTGATCAATCCCTGAGGAATCTGCCTCTCTCTTTTGTCTAACATGTTCTAGTTGTGAATCTCTATGATAATGGGATGGGGCTAGAACAACAGGTGGCAATAGGAATGCTATATAACAAGTCCTACCCCAGTCTAAGGGCAGATGTACATAGGCTGTCTGACCGCAAATGAAATAGGTATGGCGTGATGGTTTGAAAGAAGACTGACCTTTATCACTAAACTCTACTACAACTTCACACTCGCTGTGTCCCATAAGTACTGAGCCTTTCTTACTAACACATAAGTCACCTTTTGCTGGCAGGACTGATATGAACGGTGGACCTGTATCCTGCTTGGGCTGAACATTTAACATTATAAAATTAACAGATGCATTTCCCTGCTCGTACTCTTCATTCTCTAGATCTGTTCCTTTCCTTTGGGGAAACCCGTCTTTGTCTGGAAAACATGCTTCATTCATTACTTTATTCAGGTTTCCGTATATCCAGCCACCTGGATAAGCTATGTACTTTCTATCTATTGAGGTCATTAAGGCAAACTATGCCCCACATGAACCATTGTGTGAGAACGGTAAAGGATAGAATGGCAGAACTCCCTTTGTTTCTTGATAAGGAGGCATTTGGCCACATACCCAGCAATCTGTCGCATTGCTGGTCTGGTGAGAATGGTGTAACATTCGAATAAAAGTATTGTTACGTAGTGCAAGTCGATATGACAATTCATGGGGTGGCAGGTCACTGGATGTATGCTCTACAGTGCTGTTACTGGAAGAATGTATATGTGAGGAAATGGGAATGAAAACATGGAGTATCAAACTGACACCAATTATAACAATGCACAGAGTAAAAAGAATGATCAAGGTAACTATACATAATATCTTGCAGTACTTCTCTATCTTTCTGCTCTTTTTGCTATTCTCGTGTTTTTACTATTCTTGTTTGTGATCTTATACATGTCAGAAATCTAGTCTAACCGATTCACCACCGGGTGGGCTTAAACAATTAAACTACGTCTGACTTACTAGATCTTAATTTGGACCTATACTCCTGCTGAGGGGTCTTTTCTAGCAAAGGCGGCGAAAAGTCTGCATTGTCAGTATCTTTCTTAAAAGTACCACAGTGTCCAAAGTATCTCTTGCAATGATGAAGATGAATCCATCCCTTGCATCCCTCCACCTTCAGCGCGGTCCTTGTTGTTAGGAGCACCAACTTCGGCGTCTTCCAGCGAGGCTCGAGGGGGCTTGAACGATCAAAGTTCCTGACCATAACATGGTCACCAGGGACTATGGCGTGTTCCTTGACCTGGGTGTTGTCAGGGAAGGCGGCAGCAACCTGTGAACGACAAGAAAGTAGTGCAGACATCAAGGAAGCCAGATAATCTGTCAGCATGTTACTGTCAACATCAGTTATTCTTTTAGGCATAGGCGTACCCCACATATTTGGCGGTCTACCGAAACCACTTCATAAGGAGATAGGCCTGTTCTGGAATGAGCTACCATACGCATGTAAAAGAGGGCAACCGGCAAGGCTACCATCCAATCCACGCCTTTTTCTGCACAGACCTTGGAAATTTTTGTCTTAAGTGTCTGATTATGCCTTTCTACAAGGCCTGCTGCTTCTGGGTGTCGGACACAATGGAACTTCCATGTATAACCTAACAGAAGAGACACTTGTTTCATTAGTTCAGAGGAGAATGGCTGGACGTTGTCTGAATAGATCACAAGAGGTGATCCATTCCTAGGGAAGTACTCACGCACTAATTGTCTGGCTGTTGTCACAGCAGTATAATCTGGAACTGGATAAGCTTCTGTCCATCTAGATAGTGCACACACAACTACCAATACATACTTGTAACCTCTACGTCTGTCCATTTGGATATAATCCATCTGGAGAACTTCAAAAGGGTGGTCAGGGGGATGAAATCCGCCTTGTTCCACCGGAATGCCTTTACCTGGATTGAACTGGCAACAGATCATACATGTTCGTACTTTCTGTTTCGCTGCTGCACGCAGGTGCTTGTTAAACCAAATATTCTGTAAGCTGTCTATCATTGCCTTCTCTCCCAAGTGTGCTGGACTGTGTGCTGTGTTGATGATTACTTGTACCATGGAATCTGGTAGAAACCATGAACCTTTTCCCTTAGTCATCCAACCTTGGTCAGTCTGGACCCCTCCTTGTTCAGTCCAATTCTTTATCTCATCTGTGGTGGCATGTGTCTGTATGTCAAGTACATCTTGTGTGGGATCATGCTTTTTGTCATTATCGGTACCTCTGTCTTTGTCGTGTCTGTTGGTGTCTGTGCTGTAAGTTTAGCTGTTCGGTCTGCCAGGTCATTACCCTGGGAAATGGTGTCTGTAACCTTGGTGTGAGCTTTACATTTCAGGATAGAAATGGCTGTGGGTAAATGTATGGCTTCTAACAGGGCCTGAATAAGCTGGCCATGCTGAATCTTGGTCCCATGGGAGGTCAGGAAACCTCGTTCTTGCCACAGGACCCCAAAATCATGAACTACGCCAAAGGCATATTGTGAATCTGTATAAATGTTTACTTTCAAGTGCTTAGCTCTTATGCAGGCTTGTGTCAGAGCGATGAGCTCTGCTGCTTGTGCTGATAGAGTGTCTATTTTCCGTGTCTCTATGACTTCTGTTGCAGTGGTCACAGCATAGGCTGCTACTAATTCTCCTGTACTTGTTCTCATGCATGATCCATCTACATAGAGTGTTAGGTCTGGGTCTGGAAGTGCAATATCTGTCAGGTCCTGTCTTGGTTTCGTCACTATATCCATAACTTCCACACAGTCATGTGGTGGTGCATTTACTGTACTTGAGGGCAAAAGTGTTGCAGGATTCAGAATATTACAACGTCTGATCTCTATATGTGGCTGAAATAATGTCAGTTCATATCCTGTCAGTCTTGCTACAGTCAAATGTTGTGTCTGCGTCCTGTTTAAGAGAACCTCCACTGCATGTGGGACCGGTACTGTCAGGGGGTGTCCCAGCACTATTGAGTCACTTTGTCTTATGGCTAGGGCTGTTGCTGCAACTGATTTCAGGCACGCAGGCAGAGCCTGGGCCACTGGATCTAATGTACTAGAAAAATAAGCGCAAGGCTTGTGTTTTCCTGCTTGATCTTGTGTGAGAACAGATAACGCTGTTCCTTCTCTTTCAGTTACGAAAAGCATAAAAGGTTTGCTGTAACATGGAGTCGCTAAAACTGGCGCTTGACATAAAGCTCTTTTTAATTCCTCAAATGCCAAGGTGTGTTCTTGTGTCCAAGGGAGGACAGTTGGAGTGGCTGCCTCCTGTGTAGTTAACTGTATGAGTGGTTTGGCTAGATATGCATACTGGGGAATCCATTGCCTACAGTAAGAAGTGAGGCCAATAAAAGCATAAACCTCCTTCTGTGTCTTGGGCTGTGAAAGGTTAGCAATGAGCTGTATGCGTTCTTGTGTTAGCTGGCTGTCTCCCCTCCTTGGACAGCAAGTGTTGTACACCACTTGCTGTTCACAGAAATGCAACTTTGAAGGGGGACATTTCGTGCCCCTTGTCAGCCAGAAAGTGTATACTGTCAGTGATGCATATTCGCATTCTGGTTCTGAACTTGCTGTAATTAGAATGTCGTCTACGTAATGTATCAGTGCTGTGCTGGCAGGCATGTGAATACTGTCTAGCTGTCTCTTCAATGCCTGACTATAAATGCTAGGGCTCTATGTCATCAATCTAGCAAAAATAAATTACATAGAAATAAACAAATAAAATAAAAATGAATTGTCAATTCCAAAAGCTCTGCAGTTTATAATAGAAAAATTCCTACTCTAAATCTTGGGAATAGTATGACCATACTACCTACAATTTGTCCTCTAAATTTATTTGAATAAAATCCAAATTATTCTAGTCATAGACAGAAAGCCTGTAGCCTCGCTACTCCTCACTCCTTTGAGAAGCAGCCCCTCCCTCTAGAAAGATGTTCGCGCTCGGAGTTTTGAATCAACTCCAAGCCGGGCTTCACTGTGATCTAAAATTGAATGACTGCCAGATGCTGAACACATTGCAAGAGCGAAACTCCTGCCAATAATTCTGTTTACACTTCTGAGGGACAACTATTCATTTGCAAGCGTGACTTATCTGAAGTCAATGAAGCTTTTAGTGTTGACTGTTCAGAAGAGCAACATTTTTTTTTGTACACAAGTCAGAGGGGCTGGGGAGGTAACTTCGCTACGAACTCACTCCTTGCTCACCTACCCCTCCCCTCAGAGCCAGGAGCTGGCTCAGTGTCAAACATAACAAATAGGAGACAAGCCTCTCACTCGTCTCTGCTTCTCTAAAATTGGGTCGCTGCCAACGCTGAGCTCATTGAAAGAGTCAAGCGTCTGCCAAGTTTCTTAAAGAGTGAGCTTGGTTGGAATGCAAGCCTCCACCCTCTACATGCGAAGGAAGCTAGTGTCAGTCGGAGGAGTAGCCCTCCCTTTACATAAACATTTTCTCCGCGGAAAAGATTTGGAGTATGGCCAATAATAACAAGACAGGCACGGTGTCACTTCAAGAGGGAAAAGCCCTCCCTTTACAAAACAGATTTCTCTGGGAGCCAGGCCATTACAGTGGCCCAGTCTGAGCCACCTCAAGGTCGAAAAACACATTCTGTGTAATTCAAAACATATCAGTACCCAGGCCAGAGAGCTAACCAACATTCTCTAACATAACTGAAGCAAATTTAAAACGTGGTAAAAAGTAAATTAATAAAGACATGTATTTTTTTGTAACTAAGTGACAAGCCAGCATTTTAAAATAATTCTGCACTGCTACTAGCTGCAAGGGAAAAATAAACAGAACAATATGGCATGGAAACACACCACATTTTACTTTTTGAAATTAACATGTGAAACTCCATAATTCTGCATTGCATAACCAACATTTTCATAATCAAGTGTGCAAGCTTTTCTATTCTACCTATTAAAAGGGCCAGATTCATAATTTTTCAAAAAGCCATGTTTTCTAATTGAGTGGATTAACTGTCACACACTATTCTAAAGGGCAGCTTGCATTGGGAAAAATAATAATTCATATGTTATAGAAACATTCCTATTTAAAAAAAAACACATGGTTGCATTACACTAATTAAAAGCACATTCTCTAATGGGTCTGTTTTATAATTTCTTCTCAACCGTGAAAACATTAAAGCACTTTCCGTGTAACCCTTATCTCAATCCGACTGGTTTATTTACAACTACCGACCTCTGAGTCAAACACATTTAAATCAAGTGTTCCAAGGCAAACCCTTACAAATACACTTCTTTACTCTCCATGCTAGATGTTACCTTTTCAATCTGCAAGCTGACAAAGCACATAGGCTGATCCAGCAACCAATGAAAAAGTGAAATAAACCTTCATTCAACTAAACACTCACTGACTTTTAGTGTCAGCTCACATAACCATGCATGTTAAACAGCATGTTAAAACAAATACTGCCTTCTCTATACAAGATATTAACCCTTTGGCAGCTGAAACACAATCATTCCCCAATGACTGCAGTACATGGGAAAGTCATGATCTCATCTCTCCACGTTATCTCATAACACGTACGCACATCTTCAAAACGTTTTCTCCAAGTACTTGAAAGAGATCCAGCTCTCTCCTGCCTAACGTAATGATAACATGCTCTGCACAAGCCATAACTACATGGCGCTATTCACAAGCCATATTTACAAGAAACTCAACAAGTCACAAAAATGACACGCTATTCACGAGGCATATTTACAAGGCGCTATTTACAAGGAACTCCACAGTAAACTTATAGCTCTAACTCTAACTCTAGCTAGTTCTTCTGAGAGGACGGGATAAATACCAGTAACGACGGCATTTCTTTCTCTAACAGTCTGTTCTGTTTTGACCCGTTCCCCCTTATCCCGTAGTTCTTTTTCTCTGGCTTTTTTCTCTGCTTGTTTAGTTCTCTCTACTTTATTGAATTCTTTCTCTGTTCTCCTATGTGACTCTTTGCGCCATAACTCAATGGCATCTTCCTGAGAGGGTCTTGACTTCTTTTTCCATAGCGCTTCCTCTACTCTCATAATGCATTCTGAATCTCATGTTCCTGAGACAGGCCATCTATACTTTGGTCTTGGTCTTTGGTCCTTGGTGTAGTCTACCCATAAATCTAACAACAAAATAGCGTCTAACCCATGCTTATTTTACATACAATGACAGGTGTGTCTCTAGGCGGGATGTTAACTGACTCTTCTAGTATACCTTTTCTGGTCCCTATCTGACGTAACTTTGAAAACAGTGGCATGTTGAAACAGTGGAAACACAATACACAAAAATAGACTGAAACAATCAACAACCATTCACACTAAACAATTTAAACACTGAAACAGACACAACCTAAACTGATACAGAGAGTTAAACATGTACTTGAAAAACAGTTTTGTGCACTGAAAATACAGTACAACCATACCGGTCTCAAAAATGAGACACGTCTTTACCGGGCCCACGTTTAACCATGGACCCGTCTTGACCGTGCCCACGTTTAACCGTGGACACGTCTTGACCGTGCCCACGTTTTACCGTGGACACGTCTTGACCGTTCTCATATAAAATGAGCCCGTCTTGAAACTTGATACTTCCCCGTAGTGGTACTCACTGGGAAGCAGAACTTGAAACTTGAAGGCCTCGGACTTCTACGCATGCGCCTTGGAACAGGTGGACCTCTGGAGACCTCGGACCTTGCGCTCTCACGGGCTGGGCTCTGGTCAAGACGATCCGCGTTCCTCACCGCCTCACATGGATGCCTGGTCGCAGTCCGTCCTCCTCCTGGGCCTGAGGGAGTAGCGGGAAATCCCAATGGCGTGTACACTTTAAAGTCCGTCACGGCTGTGGAAGGGGGCAAAGACTAGACCTACAACTCTGGTGAGTGGGGAAAGGGATATGTCCCTATTCGGGCGCCAAATTAATGTGGTAAATAAAATATTACCCTGGCATAATTTCTATGCATGAACTATTAGCATGTATCAAATGAGAGACAGGATCCGTGGTGTCTGAGTTAAAATGGGCTTTATTCCAATAACTCGAGTCAAAGGGAGAATCAGTTCCATCACCACAGAGGTTCAGGAAGGGTCTTCTAACATTTAATAACAAAACATCATATATATACTTTTTACTCCTTGTAATTAGGGAGCTCGAGGCAGAGCAAGACAGAAAATGAGATAAGAGCATGTAGGCGTGCCTGAGGGTGTGTACTTGATGAGTCATAGGTAGGTGATAGGTAGGTGTCATAAGTGGGTGGGTACTTAGAGGAGGAGTTTGCATGACCAGCTTGAACTCTGCCCTACTTGTGTGCAACTTGGTCATGACGTGCAATTGACGTGTAACTGGGAGGAGAGCTGCTGACTTTCAGCCTAGCAGAGAAATCTCTTAATGTCAGGGCGACCAGCACGTCTAGTACAGCTGATATCTGGAGTCAGGGGATGTATTATCTGAAGCAAAGGTTGTGCATCACTAGAAATAGAGAAAAGCATATATTTCTCCGTTCATTGCAGAGGCTAGGCCCTATCTGTCGCGGACGGGTTCTGTTTACTTTTCCTCACCGGGCTGGAATGTGACTCTGTACAGCAGATAGATAACTGTTATTCATAATACTGTCTTGGCAGGCTTCTTGCTGACGCAACTGCAGTTTTCAGTGTGCCAGGAGTCATGAAAACATTAATTCAGAAAGTGGCTTCAGGCTCAACCACAAAAATAAAGGGTTCATTACGATATTTATTTAAAAGTGCACAATGCAATTACATGGGCCTTCATGTTAGCTTAACGTTTGGGAGACTTTGATGAGACTGGATGGCAGGCCATGTTTGCAGAGGCCTAGTGATTCAGGCCACTACAAGGAAATGCATGGGTGACACGCACATACATGTAACATAGGGTGCTCGTAGGGGGCATCTTGGTCAGGCAAAATATCATTTTCCTCAAGGGGGTTCTTCGGAGTTTTCAGGGACCCAAATAATGCGTACATTATTGCGTCTCGCCCGACTCTCAAAATACTCCAGTCAACGAGCAAAGAGATCATTGGAGGATCATAGATTGCGGACCTCCGTCTGTAGGTCGGATACATCAGTCGTGAGGCTGGAGGTCTTCAAATCTAAGGATTTGACCTTCTCGTTAGTCTTCGATAAGTCCATTCTGATTAAGTTGACGTCAATGGCCACGGTGTCAAGCTTAAGGGCGAGAGCCTCATATTGATGGCCAATGGAAGTCTTCATACCAGCAATTGCGCCCATGACGTCTTGGAGTGTTAGATCGGCCAACACGGCGGGGTCGTCGCTTGCCTCTCCCCGGGCTCTATTCATATCACCGGTGGACCCCCTTGGGTTGGGTATAGCGTTCAATAACATTAGTTTGAATGGCACCCCCTCGGTGAGGGGTCTTGGTTTTGCATTTCTCGCTATCGGGCTTGCTCACCATATTGGGCGGCAGGCCCCCGAGAAGCGTTTGAGACCTGGTGAAAATGGTTTGTCCAGTTCCTCACTGAAATCTCCAAAAGCGGGTTTCAGCAGTCGTATTTTATTTATTTATTTATTTATTTATAGTGTTTTGTATAGCGCGGACAAGACCCGTGGGTATCAGAGCGCTTAACATAGAAGGTAGATTACAAATAGACATTATAATAGCAGATATAACAACAAACATATATGAGGTAGAAGGCGATAAGCTGTTAGGGTGATTAGATATATATATTCTTAAGCCTGTGCCGTTAGCAATTACGAGGTGAATAAGTATTAACTTGAGTCTTAGGCATATAGCCAGGCTCAGTGAGGTAGGGTTATATAGCATTACCAGTGCAATCACGTGTGCAATTAGCATTAAGAGTTGAATAAGGCCTAGTTTGTATCCAGGATCACAGAGATAAGCCAAAGTGAGGTAGAGGTTATATAGTTTTGGCTATGGGATACAGTTATCAGATCACATAGATGTGAAGTAGTAGTAAAGAGAATAGCCGAAGTCTTGAGCGTGAAATCAGTCATTTGTCCGATATTGATCTTCAGAAAATTCTTGACAAGGCCATCCGCCTTTTTGGCGTAGATGCTCATATCAGTGATCAATATGCTTCTCTATGTAAAGTATTTATTCATCATGTGGCTCTTCAGTTCCCGTTTGAATGTTACAGTATTTTGAATCTTCCTGATGTTTGGTGGTAGTGAGTTCCAGACTCTAGGGGCAGCTCCAGAGAACGCTCGGTCATAGGTCTTTTTCTTACGGAAAAAGGCTGGCCTCAGAAGTAACTCCTTAACGCTTCTCGTTGGTCTGTTACCTCCGGATAGCATAATTTTCTTGGCTAGGTATCTCGGCGTGTTGAAGTGAACCGCTTTGTGAGTTATACAAGCCATCTTCATTTGAATTCTGGCCTCGTAAGGTAGCCAGTTTAGTGCTTTCAGGTGAGGAGATATGTGATCGAATTTCTTCGATCCCTTGATAAGTCTTGCAGCTGCGTTGAGACAGGCTTTTAATGGTGCTGTGGATGTTTTTGGTAGGCCAGCTAATGTGGTGCAGCCGTATTCAATCCTCGAGATAACTAGGGTTTGGATAGCCAATTTTAGATCCGCCTCTGAGATAAATGGCTTCAGTTTTCTTAGGTAGCTCAAATGGAAACGGGCGCTCTTGGCCATTGAGTTAATGTGGTCTTTCATGTCGAGGTTCTCATCTAACGTAATTCCGAGTGATTTAGCTGAGTTAACTAAGGTCGGGGTGCAATTCAGCGCGGTCACCAGTTTAGTCCATTCCTTTACCTCGGGTAGGCTCCTTGTTGGTGAAATTAGTAGGAATTCTGTTTTATGGGCATTTAGTTTTAGATGATTAGAGGTTAACCATTGCAGCGTTCTCTTTAGTGTCTCGTTCATTAGGTCAATGTCATCAAGGGAGGCGATCTTTATGTATATTTGCGTGTCATCTGCATACATGTGATAGGATATCTGTGATTTTCGAAGAATTTCCGTGAGAGGTTCCACGTACAAGTTGAATAGGTCAGGGGATAACGTTGAACCTTGTGGGACCCCGATTGCGTTAGGGCGCGGGGAGGAGATTGCTTGGTTGACCAGGAATCGTTGAGTCCTATTCTGCAGGAAAGAATTGAACCATTTCAGTACGTTTCCGGACAAACCCATCCTATTTTGTAGCCTGGTCATCAGCATTTCGTGATTTACTGTGTCAAATGCGGATGACAGGTCCAGGAGAATCAGTAGGCATGCTTGATTTCTATCTAGGGCTTGTAAGGCATCATCAACAATATGCAGGATCGCAGTTTCCGTACTATGCCCTGTTCTGAATCCAGATTGGCAATCATCTAATAATGAGAATTTCTCAATGTGTTGACTCAGTTGGCCCTGCACGCACTTCTCAATAAGTTTGGCCAGTAAAGGGATGTTGGTCACTGGTGTGTAGTTGTTCGGGTCTGTTGCATCCGCTGTCGGTTTTTTGATGATGGGCACAACCTGACCAGTTTTTAGGCAGTCAGGGAGGATCCCTTGTGCCAATGAAGCATTTATTATCTCAGTCCAGATCGGAACTAGAGTGTGTCTGATTTCTCTTACGCACTTTGCCGGTAGAGGGTCCTGGTAATGGTTGTTTGGTCTGAGCTCCGCTAGCGTTTTGGCGATCTTTTCCTGGTCGTATAATTCAAAAGTGTCCCAATTTGCCTTATTTTTTGTTTGGGGACCCTCTATAGTCACAATGGCCTCATTATCAGGAGGAGGAAGGGTCCGGAGGTTGACCGCAGCACTTGTGAGCTCAGTTTCCAGCAGTTTGGTTTTCTCCGTGAAAAATGTGGAGAATTCTTCGCAACCTATGGGAGTTCTTGAGTTCTCTTGAACCGTTTTGGTTAGTTTATTTGACTGTTGTTTTAGAATCTCAAAGAGTTTACGTGGTCTGTTTGTGGCATTGTCCAGTTCAGCTCTTATAAATTCTTTTTTTGACTTGATTATCTTTTTGTTGTATTGATTTCTGGTATTTCTGAGGGCTTTCAGCTCAGGAGAGGAGGGATGTTGTCTCCATTTCCTTTCGGCCATTCTCAGTTTGCGCCGGTCTTTGTTCAGTGATTCGCTAAACCAAGGATTTTTTGGCTTCTCTGAGACTCTTTTCATTTTTTGTGGCATGGTGTCATTGACGATGCTTCCTATTGAGGTTATGTAGTGATCCGTCAACTCGTTAACATTCTGACTGCTGTTAGGTGGTTTCAGGTCTTTCTCGCATCTTTCAACCAATCGTTCAATATTGGCCTCTTTTGTATCTCGGATCAGTTTTTTGAACTTGCGGGGTTGTATGGTCCTGCCCTTTTTCATTGTAGGTATCGTGAATGTTATAGCGTGATGGTCCGACCAGTCACACGGGTCTATAGCGAGGATTGATACCTCTTTATTTCTTGAAATAATCCAGTCTAATGTCGCTCCTTGTGAGTGAGTAGGTTGGGTGCAAGCTTGTGTAAGGTTTAGCTCAATCAAGAAGTCTTTAAGCGAGTTAACCAGTTTGTCATTGTCGTCGTCCCAGTGGAGGTTGAAGTCACCTAGGAATATATTATTGGCATCCGAGTTAGTGTTGGCCGTTATGATCTCTATTAGTTGCTCTGTGAACTTTGCGTTCTCTCCCGGTGGGTGGTAGAACGCATGTATATTGCATCTTTGATTATTTGTTGCTCTTATATTAAGACCAAGGTATTCACAAGATTCTAGGGGGTCAGATTGGAATTGACTGACTTCGATCTCTGACCGGTGAATGCAAGCTATACCTCCTCCCACTTTCCTTGGTCTGTCTAACCTAACGATATTATATTGTGGTGGTACTAAGAGATCGATGTTAGGAGATGATGATTCACTGAGCCATGTTTCCGTGAAGATGGCCAAGTCGATTTCCTTGTTAATGATGAGAGCAGCTATGTCTGATGCATGCTTCGTTGCCGAACGACAGTTAAGTAGTAGGCACTTTAGGGGTTTCAGTGAGTTAGAAAGATTTCCATTATCGGAATTGGTTGTGATTACCTGAATATGTCGTAAGTTGTGGTGGATTGATTTCCTGTCATTCTTTCTGGACGTTCTATTAGAGTCAATAGGTACTATTTTGATATTCTCCTCTCTTCCCCGAGCCGGTTGTTCATACGATTGGAGTAAGGCCAATGTTTCTTCCTTTGCCAAGGGATTGGTCCTGTTTGGTCTGTTGGGTCTGAGTACAAGATTTTGTATGTGTGAGACTTTAGTGTGCGTACTTATCATCATCTCCCAAATTTTTCCAATTGTCTGTGAGACTTTCATCGAGACTTGTGCCAGGTCGCTTACCAGTTTCTGGAGCTCCTTGACTTCTTTCTCCGTTCGAGATGATTTCTTATGTGGTGTAGACCTGACTGTCTGAGTTCTACATTTTGTTTTTCTCCGTGATTGATCTGTTCTCATTGCCGCAGATCTTTCTTTTTTATCTTTCCTTTTATTGTCATTCCTGACTCTATTAGAGGTGTCCCCATTGTTCCCTATGTTGTGAGATGTTGGGGGTGTGATTGTGGGTAGGGATCCATGGGATTCAAGTCTCGCATTCACGTGTGGTTGAGGAAGGTGGATACCCTCTTCCTTGTTCATTATGTGGTTATCTTCAAAGGGGGATTCGCTAGGAGCTGAGGTACCCTCTTCATGCGAAGTGGGATTTTGAGATAGTGGCATCGGCTCCTCCCTTGGGGTCAGGGTCTTCACTTTCTTTCCAAGGTTAGTAGGCTTCGCTATCCTTTCTATCACATTCTCCGATATTGCCATTGCAAGTTCAGTTGTCTCTCTGGAGTTGGCGGTTTGATTATTCTGGCCGTCTGTTTGATTGGTGTCTCCAGGGGTCGGGACATTGTTGACAGGGTTGACCTCTGGTGGGGTCAAGTGTCGTTGGTAGCTTAGATCTTCTATGGATTCCTTTAAGGTTTGGAAGGTTATCTCAAATTCCTCGAGTTCTCTGTTAGCTGCTTGTATCAGCACTGTCGTATCAGCACAGTCGTAGCGCAGCGGTCTTACATGCGCTGTCATCGACTTAAACAGGATACACGGGGTCTGATTGCAACCAAAGCCACCAGGGTCAGTCTCAAGATGGGAGAAGGCAAAGACCCAAAAATGAAACCGAAAGTCAACTCGAGGCCGCAGTCGGGGCTCTGCTAGCTGTTGTTGTTGAATTACTGCCTGGGCACTTTAACAACTGGAGCCCCGGGTCACTCCGTGGGGCAGGCCGCAGAAGTTCAAAGTGTCGTAGTTGCGGTTCCCGGAGTCCAAATCTATTTCGGAAAGCAGCTATTATATCAGCTGGGTTGCGTCTTCAATAACCCGTCATCGTAAGCAGGATATAATTCAGGATAAATGCAGGAGGTGGCGAGGGTCTCGGGAGCCCTGTGCTCACGCGGCCATCTCGGATGCGCGCGAAGCTCCTCTTCCTACAGATTACAATTTTGAAAAATAATAATGCATACATTTCTATGTAATATGAAGTCACTTGTATTTAACAGTTTTTTACTTGTTCTCTTGACCTCAGATAATTTAGAGCGGGAGTGTTTGCTGTAGCATTTCTATTCTACTTTATCTAAAAGTAACTGATGCCCTCTTACATTATCAACAATATGGGGCAACACTTTTACAAACTGTAGCAGAAAAAAGGAGAATGTGGCCACGCTTAACTGATATTTTATGAAATTCCATTTTTAATTCTCACCCCTTTCATATATACCGTGACAGTTTCTGAAGAAAATGTATTTGTATTTGCTTAATAAAAACTGTTTCAAACCTAGATTGAATTTTTTGCTGTGCAACCACACCTCTCCATCAGAAAGGTAAACACCACATTATAAGTAAATAGTACACCTAAGAAGTATGTCACCCGCAAACTTGATAAAAAAAACTGAGCAAGACACTGTCATTTTTCTGCCGTGATTTATACACCATACGGCAATTATATCAATGACCCTTGAAAGATATAAAACCAATTTTTTCCCTCATAATCCCTCTCCACCACCTTATGAGCACTGTAAAGTGTTAATAGTGTTCCTAACTTGCCCTCTACTACTTTCTTATTCACTTTTGCTCGGAACACTTTAGCCAATAAAATATCCATGTTGTTCCGCAGAGGAGAAGGGAATGACTACCAAAGCCTCTACTTTTAATACTCCACAGCCAATTAAAACACATCGGCCAATCAGATGTCCCTCCTACTCCCCAGAGCAAAACTAACCAACATAAAGCTCAGGAACGTCCTCCATACAACATGAAAGTCAATTACATGTCCTTGCAAATGAATTACAGACAATACTTCTACTTTCAATAGTTCACACCCAAATGAACATTAAGATTGTTGTTAGAACACCTTAGCCAATTAAATGGAAAATTTGTATCACGCACACATACAGAACACGCCGTCCTACATATTAATAAATTGCCTGTAACAAAGTGACTGTATCTGTAACAAAAGTGAACACTGCCTAATAAATAAACATTATTCCACATTATATTAAAGAAAAGACGCAATAAGCCGCATTGTTGTTTTCCCGATATAATTTCCATAGCCTACTGCACACCCCCTTTCAACATGAGTGAAGCCCCGGGACTGTGGGGGCCCCAGCGAACCCCTGCTATTATTTGTATTATAATTTCCACTGACTTCGATGACTAACGGTTCCTATGTAAAAAAATTAAAACTCCACCAAGTAACTATTTCTAATACCAACATAGTGTGGTGAACTTCTAACCTCTTTGCTAACTAAACTGTTCCATAACTGTTACTATGGTAACAGGCACAAAGCCGTTTGGTGGTAGAGTTGAAAGGTACTGGCTGAACAAAAACTGTTATATTTACCCTGGATCCTCCACAAGACAGAAAGGAAAGCAAAGTAAAACAAAACACTGTGTTCCAGATTTACAACCCCCTTGTGCCACTTTCGCGTCTAAGGCCCCCACCCTACAAAATGCTTTAAAAATAAAAATGAGTTTAAATAAAGTGTTTTAGAAATTATACGAAAGTTAAAAAGTATAGAAAGAGGCACGTTTACATAAACACGTGACGCACTAAAATAGTGGAAATGAGGACACCTCTCAACTGAAAAACGTGACTTGAAAGTAGGAGGAGTGAGGGAGTGTTTTTTTGGCACTTCTATTCTACTTTATCTGAAAACAAAAAAAGCCCAAACATTTAAAAAAAAATGATGGGGCATCACTTATATTATGTAAACTTAAGAAATGACTGCTTATGATAAAATAAAAGAAATATGGTTCAATGCGTGTTACCAATGAATGAAAAATAAAAATTAGCATTTCACCCATATGATGAATATAAAAGACTCAATAACAATATTTTGAAAACTTGTGCATATTTTTAAATACCTTACAGTCAACAAACTCGTAAGCAGACTACACACTTTCAGTTGAAATCACCCTACCAAACCTACTTTTTGAAACGCGTTGTAAAATAAAATGCGTCACAAAATGGGCTACATACATGGTGAGTGTATGGTAACGTCACATAAAAAAAAAGCCAATCAAAATTACCATGAGGAAGGTGCACGTAACCACACAACAACCAATGAATGTTTTTCAAAATCTGCGCACGGAAAGGGATTGGTCGCTAATACATCTTCTTACAATGCTTCACAACCAATCAAAAAGAGGTGTTGTTTAACATACAAGCAAATCAGATAACCTTGCAAGTAAGGTAAGGTAAGGTAATTCTTTATTGTTTGATTATTTAAAATCTTACAATATTGCAAATACATAAAATGTGCTGGAGTAATTAAAACCAAATAATAAAAACCATTACACCATAAAATTCATTAGATTTCATTAATACTATTACATTTTAAATGTTACTCTCCTAGTTTTCCTTTTGCTATTAGTAAGAACCTAACAAAGGTAGCGTTCAAACTTATATCATTCGACAGCGTGTCAGAGCATGCCTACATGTCCTTATTCCACGTACATTAAAAGGTAATTTGAGTAAGGATTTTCTTTTGTTTTGGAGTCCGGGACAAATAAAAGGTGGACAATATTCTCCTCTCCCTTTTTACAGATTCTGCATAGTGTGCAACTTTCAATGTTTTTCCACGGGGGAAGATGACAAAGTCCCGGGAGAAGTCCAAATCTCGCTTTAAGAAGAACTTGTTTATTTTTTTCTGACCAGGGTGTTTCCAGGTATTGTTGTATTTCCTTTTTTTTGTAACCATTTATTATTGTCCAAGCGTGTTTTCTTTTTGTCAGGCTATCTTTGTCATTTACGAGGGATAGGTGGTTTATAGTTCCATTGATTATTTTTTTGAACGATGCATTGCTTATCGTATTTTTCCAGATTGTAATAACCGCAAACTCATCTATTGCGTCCTTAAGATAATTCCATGCAGTTGACTTTACGTTATTATTTCTTTCTTTCCAAAATAACTGTGATATCTGATTATCATGATCATTTTTTATCCGATTCCAAGTTTTAATAATATGTCGCTTTCTCGCATAGTATTGGTTGCTTAAACCAAACACAAGTCTACTTTGTGCAGGCGAGGCATTAGTTGGGAGGTGAAATATTGACTTGTATGTTTTAGATAGGGCCTTATTTATTATTTCAGTATCCTTTACCATTAATGCTTAACTACCATAGGTGATGGTTGGTAGCAGTCTTGCCCCTATAATCTTCAGAAGCGGCCCATATGTGAGGTTGCCAAGTGACTTCTGTAAGATTCTAAACTCTGCAGTCAAGGCGTTTATCTTCCTTTGAATATCCCTTTTTTTGTGGCTGATAATTACCCTTCTCATCAAAAAGTACACCCAAATACTTATATACTTCAACTTGTTCCAGTTGGGTATTCTCCATGTACCATTTGCTTTTATGCATTATGTTTATATTCTTGGTGACTACCATGATCTTTGTTTTAGTTTCATTTATCACCATCCCGTTTTCCTTTGCGTACATGAATGTTTGATTGATTAGACGCTGTAATCCAACTTTAGTGTGGCTTAAAAGGATGACATCCTCTGCATACAGCAAATTAGAGATATGCTATCAGCTAATTTCATATTAATTCATCCAAGTTCCCAGTTAGATCTGCCAGGAACAAATTGAAAAGAAGTCGGGCCAATACACTACCTTGTTTTAGGCCTTCGGTTGCTGGGATTTCCTTTGATAGCATTTGGCCATCCCCCATCCTCACCCTAACCCAGGTTTTACTGTACAAGAGCTGAATCAGTTTCAATAGGACCATTGGAATATTTTTTTCTTGGAGCTTTTTCCATAATAAATTTCGTTGGACGCAGTCAAAGGCAGATTTCAAATCTACGAAACATAGATAAAGAGGTTGTTTGACTCTGATTGACTTATCCATTAGAAGTGATAATGCCAAAATGTTTTCTCGTTGTCCACAGGCCTTTAATAAAGCCAGTTTGATTCAGTGGCAATATCTTCTTTATGTCTTGTAGGGTAATGAGCCTATAATTTTCCGGAAGTGCCCAGTTTCCTTTTTTTAAAATTGCCGTGATTAAAGACCCTCGCCAGTACTCAGGAATAGCTCCTTTGTGTATTATTTCTTTAAATAGCTTTTTTAAATATACTGCCCATAGATCTGGATTTTCTTTATATAGTGTAAACGGGATACCATTCGGATCTGGGGCCCCATCTTTCTGTTTTTTTATTAATTTTATTAGTTGTTCTTTTGTTATTAAAATAGGTACTTCCGTATCACTGTCATAACTGACTATGGATTGCATTCCAATTTTCCTCATTACTGTATTATTCTGGTTTAGATGTTTTCTAAGAAATGTGACCCATTCTTGCTCAGTTAGTGTGGATGAAACCACCACTTTGTTTGGTCGAACCAGTCCGTTTTGCCCATAATAACTGTTTTGCTTGATATTTCTCATTCCATATTAATTTCATTAGTTTTGATTTAGTGATTTCAGTTTGGCAGATATTTCCTCGTTATGGAAGGTTTATATATGTTTCTTTTTCCTTTTGCTCCTCATTATGGTTCCTTTTATTCAATCGCATTGAAGCAAATCTCTATTAGTCTCTCAACTTGTTCGTTCATCGTTTCCTTGTTCCCGGCGGTCCAAAACTATTTTTTATAGTTTACAGTTCCAATGCACCCCTGGACAGTTTGGTACACTTGGTTTGTGTTACTCCTAATATTAATTGTTATTATCTGCTGACAGTGATCACTCTCCGTAACTTTCTCTAGCTGATATGAGATAATGTTCTGAAAAATATTTAGTGATGTCATTGTGTAGTCAATCCGGGACCATGCATTATGTGTGAAGTATGCATATGCTGGTGGCCTATCTGCTTTAAATCGACCATTAAGAATTCGCAGACCCATCGCTTCCATGTCCATAACAAATTGTGTGCCGATAATATTACTGACGGAATTAATCTCTTTTCCTAGCTCCTGTTGGGGGATTGACCATTGATGATCTAGTGATTGAGTAATATCGTCTCTTATAAAAGGTGACATTAAATTTAGATTAAAGTCCCCAGTCATCACATAGTCTGCTAGAGGGTCTTCCAACATTTGTTCCACTAAAAAATGATTAAGAGTTGCACAAGTTGATTCCCTACTAGTGTGTGTTGGCTGTATATATACATTAATCAAATATAAGATCTTTGGTTTCTGATTAATTGTTTTATATTTTAATTTGAGAATTAGAATGTTCGTATTACTTGAGTCCAGTCGTTCATGCTCAACCTGTAGGTCACTCGAAATAAATGTTCCCAGACCCCCACTAGGATGACCGAATTTGTGAGTTTTATTTGCATATTCAAAATGACCTGTGTATCCGTGTAACATAAATGGTTTGGTTTCCCACGTTTCCTGTAAAAAAATAATCTGACATGGGCGCAATATAGAATCTCTATGTGCATTGTGAGTCTTTGTTCCCAATCCATTTATGTTCCATGAGCACATTCTCACTTGTCCCATCTCTTTTATATTAACAGAAGTGAACTTAGTTCTATCCGCTCATTGTTTCTTATTACTATGTAATGCCATGGTGATCCATTTTTCATTTATTTCTGGCTTTTTTTCTAATTTTCTTTGCTGTATTGTTACTCCTGCTTTCTTAGGGGATATACCCCGTACATTTTTTAGTACAGGAACTATTTGTCTGTCTATTTTTGCCTGGTGTAACCGATTTTCATCACTAATAAGCGGAGTCGGATAAACCTTTGGGACTTGTTTAGTAATTAATATGCCCCAGGCTTTAAATGTCTTTTGCTAGGTCAGAATCTGTTCTGCTATTGTAGAGGATTTTAATATTAATAATGTGGGAGCCTGGAGACCATGTTTTCCTGTCATAAATTCAATAGAGATGATATCCTCACTTACAATGATAAGGATGGAATTGACTTAAATAATCTGAGTATATTCCCTCGATTTAGTGTATCTTGCCTACCTCTGGACTCAAATTCTGGTATAAAAATAAGTTTTACTTTGTCGTTTGGCACGTTGTAATTATAAACATCTGTTTCCTTGGGTTGCTTTGATTTATAAGTAATTCTTTTTACCCCTTCCCTGTTTTCAATAAACAAATGATCCCAAACTGGCAATTTTGTAATCATTTTAACTTCCTTACTCTCATTAGGTTTACAATATATTTCTGTTTTTTCGTCAGCATACTGATTCTGTTGATAACTGGTTGTTGGCGTACCTTACTAGGGGTCCTATCTTTCCTTGTTTGAGAACTGAAGGTGATCGGGCAACTATCTTCTTCTTCATCTCCTTTTGTTAGCTCGTCCGCAGCTTGAGGTGGGCTAACTAAGGTACTGGTGACCACCAGCTCTTCTAATCTTCTACTTTCCTCCATCGGTGGTTTCCCTATTTGATTTAATTTAGCACATTTTACATGTATATTTTCCCTTGTTGGTTTTTGGTCAAATATAGGAAAGTACTTGTTTCTGCCATTCTGAATGAGTGATGAAATCTTTTTTTCCTCTCTTAGTAAATGTTTTCCTATATCATGTCCACTCACTTCGTCCGATTGCATTGCAGCACAGTGTTTGGTTTTTACGTCTTTCCTTGCTTTATGTAATTTTTTCCTTTGGCGTTATCCTGATCCTTACATTCATGTTCTACTCTTGTTTCATTACTAGTTTCATCCCTTATTTGGTCCAAAAATTGTGCATCTAGTGATTATATTTTTCCCCCTTGTACATTGAGTTTTGTCTGCGACTTTATTATTGATGTTACTTCTAGGCCCTCAAATGTTTCTGTCCCAGTCATATATTCATTATCAATCTTATCAATCGTACTAGTATATTTAGTATTTTCTTTGAATTTTTCATAGACGTTCTCATTTTTCTTTTGAATATTCCTTTTAGTATCTTCTATTATGCTATGCAAAACCTCTGGTATTGTTGCTAGTTTGTCTATAATGGGCGAGTAGATGCATTCCGTGGTCATTTTTTCATTGTCTTTCTGAGCTCTAACTATCAGGCCATTAAGCTGCGCAAGTTTATTATAATTTCCTGCAACAGTGTTTGCCATAATTTTTAGAAGATCAATTTGAATATCCATTTTATTGGATTGATATTGTAATGCTTCAAATGTGAGAGTCGAAGTTTGATAGAAAATATCCCAACTTATCCCCGTATCTTGTTGTTTTATTCCCATTTGTTTTTTTTTGCTGTCTTGCCATTTTGATATTTATTATTTGAGGAGTTTTCATATTCCACCATGAGGATATCATTTGTTTTTGAGTCAGAATCATTAATCGCTTTATTTCCTGACTCTTCCCCCCATTTGGATTGTCTTGTTTTATTACGTGATGGTCGTTGTCTTTTTGGATGTCGCTCCCGGTTTTAGCACTGTGGCTGCTTGATTGTTTATCCAATATTTCCTCAGGAGCTATATACAACCTTTTCTTGATTTCTACATTTACTTCTATAGGAATCAATAAAAGATTTTGTTCCATCCTGCCTCCCTGTTATGGTTGATTCACTTCAAGGGAGTTAAAATCTGAGTTGTTCATAAAGCAATTTGTGTCCTTAATCACTACATCTGGTACACTTGTTGAGTCTGATAAATACACTTCTTTTGAATTTTCCTGATGAGTTGTCCCCGGAGATATAGTTACACTTAATATATCTTGGTCTATAATTTGGAATTCATTGTCCTTTTGTTCATTTATCTTGCTTTGAGAGTTACACATTAATTTTTGTAGGCTATTTTATGTGACTTGCATATTGATTTTTTCACTGCTTGTAGGTTTGATGGGGGTCTGTAATTTGTTATTTTCCACATCTGTTTGCATTGTCATCAAAACTCCAGTTGGATCCTTCATAAAGTGAAATCTATCTCGCATTTCATCTGATTTCTCAAACATCCTTGCTATTGCAGAAATTAGAGTCTGATTCAGCCCAACAGTATTTGATTTAACCTTTTTTGACACCCTAGATTGTTATATTTTTTTAGTACGTTTTGTTGTTGGTCCTGATGACCTCTCCTTTCCAGAATGCATAATTCCCTTTTATGGTCACCTTTATGATCAATATTCTCCCCCGTATTCACACTCAGCCACCGTTATCTGCTGTTATTATCCAGTACCCAGTTCACCCAATTGTTCTGTTAGTGCGGGTAATCTGGTCACCTTACAGGCGGTCGGTTAGCACCTGGTTTATTCCAGCTTACCTCTGATTCTGCTCTGATTCAGCTTGAAGTGCACCGGAGGAAAAGAAAGAAAAAAAGCTAACCGTTACCGATGGGCCGCTTACCCCGTTCACGCCAACACCCGTGACACACCCGTAATAGGTCGTCTCCACCTCCCCAGCCTGTTTGCACTTTTTCACTGCAGACCCAGTCACACGATTATATATGACCACCAACGCCTACTCCGACACCAATATACCGGTATTGCCGTACCGCCCAACACCAATGAAAGGCAGCACAGTACAACGCGATGTACTGGCGGCGTGATATTCAAATGTCAAGCAGCCGGGCACTGCAGGTACCGTGAGTACAGCCATCGTGGTCTAGCAGTGGAGATCGGTAGGGGTCATGCGGTAGGGTGTAAGGGCAGCCCCAATCCTGTAGATGAAAATCACCAATGCAATGCTATGCACCATATATGAGACTTCTTTGTGGCAGATCAGGACTACATGATGCAAAAGGTGTCCTGTACACGAAAAGGGGAGCAGTGAGGCCTGGGTACGCATCGGAGGGAGTCAAAGGGCTGTAGCAGACTGGATACAAAAAAGCGATGCAGCAATTTAGAAAAACGCAGTCCTATATAGTGTATCAAATTACATGTATATATTTTTTTCCAATAGCAGAAACGTTTTTGTAATCGCTCAAACGTCCCGAATATAAACTATACAAATACTTCTTATAAATGTGAGACGGAACGTGTGTGAAAGGACGATGTTAACCAACTCCACATTAAGATAGTAACAATTACCAATCATATCTTTCTTTTACTATCTTTTAGATGTAGAGCTTCAGGGTGCAATATGTCCCAGCACGTGGTGAAAAACACACTGGTGACAGAAAGTTGAGCTGCGAATATTCTTTGCAGTCACTCTGTCACTTCCTCTTCCTTTGATAAAAAATTATGTTTCACAAATTGGCGTCCCCCACCCAACACTTCTAATACTCAATGTTCGAGGATTCTGCGATGATGCGTGGCCATCGTAACTACTTCTAAGAAAGCTGCTTCGACACGTAGTTCACCCTCTTTCAATCACGCCAATGGCACAATGTGAGCAAAGAAGCTTGTTTCCAAAACAACAACAAGTCATCAGTCAAAGAAGAAAGTGGGACTATACTATTACTAACTCTTTATACTATCTTTCAGATCACTAAATTGTAGGGTGCACTGTGAACTACCACTTGCTTGGACACAACGGATGCAAAAAAGTGAGCTACGAATATTTTGTCCAGTATTAACTGTTCCATCTATAACCTTCTCTCTTCCACGTTTTAATGTAGTTTTTTCTCTCTTTCTCTTTCTCACTTTCTCTCACATCGTTCCTCTTTCTTTTTTAAAGTTACGGTTGCTGCTGTCCACTCTGTTGTGAACAACCTTAGCTGAGTTCAAGTAGTGAACTCGGTTGGCCACAGTGAAGCCTGCTTCGATACATAGTACACCCTAATTGAATCACGCCAATGGCGCTAGGTGAGCAAAGAAGCTTGTTTCCGAAACAATAAAAAGTTATCTGTGAATGGAAAGAATGGGTAGTATCCAGCACATTCACTATGTAGAAATATACAATTACCTCCGGGCAGTGAGAATAGATAGGTTACAACAATAGGTTACAACAATCTGACGAACAGATGTACAAGCTTCTTGCGCCACTTTTGTGTCACTTTTAACATGGGAAAAGTAGCGCAAGGAGCTTGTAAATCTGCCTCTGACTTCTCATGAAAAACACTCACCTCCTGAATTTGTGAGTCAATGAGATGCAACAGTCAAGGTACGCAGAGGCAGGTCTACAAGAAAGTACTGCAGCATGACACCGTAAGCCCTTTGGTACTGCGGCACTTTCAGAGCATACGAACGTGACATATTTACAAGAATATATTGCATTACTGTGCTCTCGCCTCCGCTGGCGCACAAACAGTTGTCATGCGCCGATGCAGGCACCCTTGCACCATGGTGTAAGGATGCTTGCGCCAAGGGGAGATTGTTTTTGTGCAGGAAGAGGCACCTTCCTGCACTTAAACATTCACTAAAGTCATTTTTCTTCTTTCAATGCATGCGTAGAATTCAGCACGCATTGAAAGAGGAAAAAAAACAAGCAGAAATGAAAACATTTGTCCTCGTTGCGCCTTGCTACGCCACCTCAAGGGTGATGTAGCATTCAGATGCATCTCCTGATTTACGATTTCTCGTAAATCTAGACAATGTCTCTTGTTTCATGGTTTAAGTATCAATGGGGTGACCCAGTATCCCTATCAACCTGGGCAGTAAGGCAAAATTATATACAATTGGTTAATTCGGGTGCACTATATTTCTTCATTTGTCTCATATTTCATACAATTAATTCATTCTTTATGAAAGAGAAAAGAGGAATTCAAACCAAATATTAGTTTTGCAAGATACTTTATAAATTGTATTATTTTATAAGTACTTTCATTTTGAAGGAGGAGAAAGATAGTAACAGGCTGTCAACTTCATACACCAGTGGACAAAGTGAAAACTTGTGACAATTGGTGCTGTGTGAAATAGTGCCATTGCAATATACAATATATATACAATGCCAATTTACAGTGTCTTGAAAGTAGGGGTAGGGGGTGGAAGTGACCAGTATTTCTCATATGCTAAGAGTATTCTGTACACCACAATAGTCAATCTTAGGTACAGAGTCCTTAGAATGATGGTTCACTGCTATGTAATGTCGACGTTTCAAACATATAGTGGTACAATTTGGGTGTCTACACGGGTCTTCATCAGGACTGTGTGATTTGCTCCTCCTGCAATGAATGAATTAATTGTATAAAATATGAGACAATTGAAAAAATATAGTGCTCCCGAATGAACCAATTGTGTATAATGTTGCCTTGTTCCATGGGTGTTGCGTGGGAACACCCACAGCAACACCCATGAAACGCCTCTTCACAAAAAGTGACGTACTGGTGTTGCAGGGAGCTTGTAAATGTGCCCTGCAATATCGAGAACTCACCGCTATGCAGTGGGAATGTGTGTGATAAACTACTTTGGAAGAAAAACAGCGCACTAACACCTCTTTACAGTGGAAATTAAAAAAATACATTAGTTGTATCTACTATGCTATTACAAAGTCTATATTCTATCTTTCAGATCACTAAACTGGAGGGTGCACTATGAACCAGCACGTGCTTAGACACACAACAGAGGCAAAAGGTGAGCTACGAATATTTTTTCCAGTATTAACAGCTCCATTTATAACTTTCGCTCTCCCACGTTTTTTCTCTCTTTCTCACTCTCTCTCAAATCATTTCTCTTCTTCTTTTAAAGTTATGGACGCTGCTGTCTACTCTGACGTGCAGATCCAAAACTAAATTGAAGTTGTGAATTCTGCTAGCCAAAGTGTTTACACAAGGTAAGCAGAGCGGCCTAGATATGTAATACCTCCGATTAAATGCATTACAAATAAAAGAGCTTATTTACAAGCCCCTTGCGCCACTTTTGCGTCACTTTCAATATAAAAAAGTAACACATAAGTGGCGCAAGACTATTGTAAATAAGCCCTAAAGAATATTGTCCTGCATAATGACTTGATCTCTCACCTAATTCTGTCTAATCTCTGAATAATTTTAAAGACCTGTAGATCTGTAATTTAAATCTGCCGCACTAGGCACTTCCATTGAGAGACTGATTCAATGCAGACTTATAACACAAGTGAAATGTACCAGGCACACTGCACATGTAAAATCCTAGTGTTACCTTGACTTGTAATGTTTGAACTTATTTAACACATCGATCTAATTTTAAACACTAATTTTCTATTTTGTTTTGCAGATTACTTACCATAGGTCAATTGGAGTCCACATCACATTTTGTTTATTATATTGTTTTAATAAAGTTATGTTTCTAGCTCTTTATTGTATTGTTATATTTAACCCGTTGGCTGCTGCTGTCGGCCATTGGCCGACGGCAGCACTACCTCACTGGTGCTGCCGTTGGCCAATGGCTGACGCGACCGAGCCCGTTTTTTAAAACGGCCGCACTGCCGCAAAGAAGCGGAAGCAGCCAGTGGGATAAGTTACGTTTCCAGTTATTTATTGTTGTTTTAATAAAAATTAATTCAAAAATATATAGGTCTTTTTTTTGGGGGGGGGGTATTTATAATTTGAAGTATAAGTTGAAGTATAATTCTGAGACTAACTCTTTACCAGATCTGTACCAGGGTCTATAGCTAAAATTAACAGTTCCAATCCAAAACTTTAAAAGTACAACACCATTAGCAACATTGTGTGGTGAACTTCTAACCTCTGTGCTCACGTAAGTGTTCCATGAACTGTTACTATGGTAACAGGCAGAAAGCCATTTGGGGTTAGGGTTGAAAGGTACTGGCTGTACAAAAACCATTATATTTACCCCTGGATCCTCTACAAGACAGAAAGTAAAGCAAAGTAAAACAAAACAAAATACCAGATTTACAACCCTCTTGGCAACTTTCGCATCCAAGGCCCCTGCCCCCTACAAAATTAAAAGTGCGTGGGCCTCAATGACGCCCATCAAACCCCGGGGACACCACCCCCCAGAGATTTCTGTATTGTGTGAGTGCCTGGTGCCCTCAAGAGCCCTGGAAACCGCCAAGCCCAGATCCAGTTCCTGCAGGGTGTCAGAAGCAGTACCTGTTATTTCCTTCTGAATCCGTAGGAGCGGATGACCGAGGACCTTGCGTAGAATAGTTCCCAACTCCCAAACACTCCTGCTCCCGGATTTCTCCAAGCTCAGAAATGGAAGGGAAAGGGGAAGTGGATAACATACAAGAGAGACTGCCACACTGGTCTTCTTCAGCTATCTCTGGTGTTAAGTACTCTGCTGATGACCTGCAAGATTAACACAACATTACTACAGTTCTCAAGGGAAAAAACTTGACTTTTACTCTAGGTCTTTTCTCCCCTCAGATAGGCTAATACCTGTTAATGTGTGGAGATTTGCCCCTCTCCAAATAAGATAGTACTGGTAATTTGATTTTCTGTGCTGAGTATATGATACTATCTTGTGTAGACTTGAAGTTCTGCAAAGTCTATATAAGATGGTAAATAACAGTATTTCATATGCATATAATTAATACCCCTATTTACTTGATGACATCTTCAGCATTCGTTATGAGGGCACAAAGTCATTGAATGTAATTTCTACTTCAGTTCTGCTTCTTAATTTATTCTATACTGAGAAACAGCTGCACCTCACAGAAGAATGATGACGGCTTTGAATGATAGTTTCCTGTCTGAATGTAAACGACAGATACTCTTACCGCCGGTCTTCTCTCACTTCAAGGAAGGGATTCACTGAGCTCGAGGGCGGAGAATATCTTCATTGGAACTTCTCACTGATAAATTGGGATAGCCGCTGCTGACTCTGCCGCACTCCCCGAATTCACACCTGAGGAGCTGCGGCTGAAGAAGGCGCGGCTCAAATGCTGGAACGGCAAACTCCACACTCAGCGGAATGCTAATGCTGAGCTATGGCGTACTGACGAGGAAGTTCTGAAGCCGCTGCTGAAAAGTCGCACTCCCGGAACACTAAGCGGAGCTGCGACAGAAAAGGGCATTCAGTAACTAGCCTCACCGAAATTAGTCTCTGTAGTCCGAAAAGAACATTTAACTACAAATGCGGGAACTTAGACCTCAAAAGCAGGTTAATTAGACGAGCGCTCAATAATGCGTCTAACTGCTCAAATATGACAGTTGAAGTGCGCTGTTCAGAACGAACGAGCGCACGAAATGGCGGACATCAAGAGGGCAACTAGAACGCTAACCCCTTGGGCAGACTGGCACAATCAGGAAGTGAACTCCAACCTTCCCCCTGACTGTCGTTTAAAGCCTGTCTCTGCATTAACCCCCAAATAGGGAACTGTGATGAGGGTTTATCATAGATCCTGAAGATTGGACTTGGGACGGATCTGACAGTACCCCCCACCAAAACCCCCTCTCTGGGCTTCTGTGGATGTGTCTTATGGAATTCTGAAACCAATCGAGGAGCATGAACATTGTCACTGGGCTCCCAAGACCGATCCTCCGGACCATAACCCTTCCAATCCACTAAATAATAGATCTTTCCTTTCTTACTCTTAGAGTCTAGAATCCTCTTGACTTCAAATTCTTCAGTGGATTGTACTACTATTGGAGCTGGTGGCTGATTCTGTCTAAAATTGGGTGGGTTTCTTTTAAGCAAAGAGACATGAAAAGTTGGGTGGATTTTCAAAGACTTAGGTAGCGCTACTCTTACACTAACTGGATTCACCATCTTAATCACTGAATATGGACCCACAAATCTCGGCTGAAACTTCCGATTCCCCCTCAATCGCATATGTTTTGTGGAAATCCATACCTCATCCCCAGGCTCATAAATGGGACTCTGTCTTCGCTTCTTGTCTGCCTGAACCTTATATGCCTCCTTAGCCTTACAGAGGTTAGCAGAAGCTGTCCGATAAGCCCTGTGCAAATGGTTAATCACCTCCTCAGCTGCTGGTACATCTACCTCCACCCTCCCAACCAACATGTTAGGGTGACGACCTGAGTTCAGAAAGAATGGGGAAAAACCAGTGGCAGAATGGACTGAATTGTTATAGGCAAACTCCGCAGTACTCAACAAAGAAGGCCATTCCCCTTCCTGATCCATCAAATACATGCGAAGATATTGTTCTAAATCTTGGTTGACTCTTTCCGCCTGTCCATCCGTTTCGGGATGGTAACTGGTGGACAGGCGAGAGTCAATTCCCAGACCCTTTAAAAAGGACTTCCAGAAGCGGGAAACGAATTGCGAACCCCGATCTGAAATGACCACCTTAGGAATTCCGTGTAATTTAACTATGTGTTCAACAAAAAGAGTTGCCAACTGAGAAGCTGTGGGGAGTGTCTGTAAAGGAATGAAATGACTCATTTTGGAAAACTGATCCACCACCACCCATATCACGGAATAGCCTTGACTGGAAGGCAGATCCACTATGAAATCCATGGAGATTGTGTGCCAGGGAGATGGAGCTACGGGCAAGGGCATGAGGAGACCCTGTGGGGATTGTCTAAGACTTTTTCCCTTAACACACTGCTCACAAGTGGCGATGTACTGTCTCACCTGAGAGTCCATGTCAGACCAAATGAATGTTCTCTTGATTAAGTCCAAAGTCTTCTTGACTCCTTTATGACCAGCCAACTGATGATCGTGAAATTGCTGAATGATCTCTTGCTGGATCTCATCACTGGGCACAAATAGTTTCCCTTGTAAAAATGGTTTCCCATTCTTCACCTCTCGATCTGATCCTTCCAAAACCCAGTTTGAAAACTCCTTCTTAGCAAATTCCTCTTGAATCTGATTCTCAAACTTATCCTCAACCGTGACTGCCACAATCTTCTCCTCTGGAATGATAAAGCCTTCTACTTGAGTTTCCACTTCTTCCCCCAGACTCAAACGAGAGAGTGCATCCGCCTTTCCATTTGCAGCTCCAGGCTTATAAGTCAGAACGAAATCATAATCTGCAAAAAAGAGAGACCACCGCAGTTGTCTAGGTGTGAGTGTTCGGGCTGACTTTAGGAACTGTAAATTTCGATGATCAGTGAAAACTGTGATCTTTTGTCTCGCACCAAACAAATAATGTCTCCATACCTTAAAGGCTTCCTTAACAGCCAAAAGTTCCTTATCTGCAATGGAATAATTCACTTCTGCAGGTGACAGTTTCCGAGAATGATAGGCCACTGGGTGGAGCTGACCGGTGTCCTTCTGACGTTGAGATAAAATGCCCCCGATTGCCAAATTAGAGGCATCAGCTTCGATGAAAAATGGTTCCTTCAAATTTGGATGTTGTAGAACTGGAGCTGTAGTAAAGGCTTCTTTTAAGAGCTGAAATGCCTTCTCAGCTTCCATTCCCCAAGTGAATCGAACATCTTTCTTGAGTAATCGGGTGATTGGACTAACCTTTTCTGAAAAATTCTGAATGAAACGCCGATAAAAATTGGCAAATCCCAAGAAACTTTGCACCTCCTTGACAGATCTTGGAGCAGGCCAATCCTTAATTGTCTGAAGCTTAGAGTTATCCATGGACACTCCCTCTGGAGATAAAATAAAACCCAAAAACTCTACTCTAGACGAATGAAAAACACACTTCTCCAACTTCACAAACAATTGGTTCTCCAGCAGACGCTCCAAAATTGCTCGCACATGGAAAACATGTTCTTCAAGGTTGTTTGAAAATATGAGGATATCATCAATGTATACCACTGCACATCGATCTAAAAACTCACGCAGCACATCATTCACAAAATGCTGAAAGGCTGCAGGGGCGTTGCATAAACCAAAAGGCATCACCTGATATTCAAACAACCCTAGTCTGGTCCGAAATGCGGTCTTCCACTCCTCTCCTTCTGCCATGCGCACCAAATGGTAGGCCCCTCGTAAGTCCAATTTGGTATAAATTGCAGCATCCTTAACCTGATCAAGGAGTTCTGAGATCAGAGGTAATGGATAGCGATTCTTTTTTGTGACTAAGTTTAATGCTCTATAGTCTATGCAAGTCCTCAGAGTTCCATCCTTCTTCGGAATAAAAAACAGAGGCGAAGAGACTGGGGATTGAGACGGGCGTATGAAACCTGAGGCCAAACTTTGCTCGATGTACTCTTTTAGATGGACGTTCTCTGGTTCCGACAGGGCATAAATTCGACTGCAAGGCAGCGAGGCTCCCGGCTCAAGTTCTATCCGACAATCGTACTCTCGATGAGGTTGCAATTTTCGAGCTTCTCTTTCGTTAAAGACTTCCTTTAAATCGCGATATTCCTCTGGAACTTCCGGGACTTCCAATGCACAAATCATCTGAGTTTGATTAACCAAGTTAGATGACAGAGTGGATTTCAAGGCCTTAGGCTGAGACTGGAAGCAATGCTCAAGACAAAAATCTGAGTTCATTTCTACGGTGCGTCTAGCCCAGTCTATTTGCGGATTATGCTCAGTGAGCCAGGGCAACCCAAGAATGAGCTGAAACTGTGGGGCGTCAATGAGGTTGAAATGAATCTGACTCCGATGTTCTCCTGGACCCAACACCATTATGGCTTCTGTATCGAAGACGATTGGTCCAGAGGATAAATTGGTGCCATCCACTGCCCGAACTGGTTCTGGTCTCAATTTCTTTTCGAACTGTATTCCTAAGTTTTTTGCAAACTGAATGTCACAAAAATTTCCAGTTGCGCCTGAGTCAACCATAACCGACACTTCTTCGATGCGAGCTTCTCCAAAAAGAATCCGACAAGATATGATCAAATGTGGGGCGGCCGACTGCAGAGTATTTGCCAAAAATTGTGATTCTGGAGTTGTCTCTCCACTCGCTTCCACCAGTGCAACTCCGTCTACTGGTGGAGCCTGTCTTTTACCCATGAGCTGACCTTTGGTTTCTTTGTGCATTCCTTGACAAAATGGCCCGACTGACCACAATACATACACAATCGTCCCACACGACGCTTTTCTCTTTCCTCTTTAGTAAGAGGACCCCGAATGGTTCCCACTTGCATAGGTTCTTCACTAGTATGAGCTTCTTGATTCTTAATTGGTTCAGTCCTGATCCGATCAAACCTTGGTGGGAAAATTCTTACATCTTTTCTCCGTTCACTACGTCGTTCTGCTTGCCGTTGGTCAATCTGCAAAACTAAATCAATCAATTCAGATACATCTGTGGGTCTCTTGGGAATCTGGGCCAACCCATCCTTAAGCTCATCCTTTAGACCTCTGTAAAAAATTGCAGCTCTCTTAGCCTCTGGCCAACTTGTTTCTACGATCAGCTTGTTGAATTGCGCTAAATATGCCACCAAATCCCTGTTCCCCTGTTTTAAGTCCAAGAGCTCATTGTCGGTAGTTTGGGAAATAGTTCTTCGATCGAAAATGCGCAAGAATTCAGCCTTAAAATCCTCAAATTTGTACAACACTGGATCATTACAGGCAACTAGTGGTAAAGACCACGCTGCCGCATCGCCACTCAGGTAAGACAGCACAAACGCCACTTTGGACTGATCCTCCTTAAACAGAATGGGCTTACAGAGGAAATGTAAAGAACACTGTGTGAGAAAGATCTGTGCCTTATGGGGATCTCCTTGAAATCTCTTGGGAGGGGCCAAAGGAATTGTAGGGGACATAGCATGTACTACTTGTGTGGTGAACTCAGAGGAAGAAGAGGAAGATGGCGCGAAAGTGGGGGACTTCATACTCCCAAAATTTGGACTGGGACTCTCGGACAGCTCATCTATCCTCCTACGCAAATAACTAGCTTCCTGATTAGATTTCCTAACTTCCTCCCTGGTTTCACTTAATTGTTTTTGTAATCCCTCTAACACTGAGGCCAAAGCCTTAAGATCTAATCCTTCAGCCATCACGCTCAGACGGAAGGTAAGCACGGGCACTTCAATCTGTCAGAAGCAGTACCTGTTATTTCCTTCTGAATCCGTAGGAGCGGATGACCGAGGACCTTGCGTAGAATAGTTCCCAACTCCCAAACACTCCTGCTCCCGGATTTCTCCAAGCTCAGAAATGGAAGGGAAAGGGGAAGTGGATAACATACAAGAGAGACTGCCACACTGGTCTTCTTCAGCTATCTCTGGTGTTAAGTACTCTGCTGATGACCTGCAAGATTAACACAACATTACTACAGTTCTCAAGGGAAAAAACTTGACTTTTACTCTAGGTCTTTTCTCCCCTCAGATAGGCTAATACCTGTTAATGTGTGGAGATTTGCCCCTCTCCAAATAAGATAGTACTGGTAATTTGATTTTCTGTGCTGAGTATATGATACTATCTTGTGTAGACTTGAAGTTCTGCAAAGTCTATATAAGATGGTAAATAACAGTATTTCATATGCATATAATTAATACCCCTATTTACTTGATGACATCTTCAGCATTCGTTATGAGGGCACAAAGTCATTGAATGTAATTTCTACTTCAGTTCTGCTTCTTAATTTATTCTATACTGAGAAACAGCTGCACCTCACAGAAGAATGATGACGGCTTTGAATGATAGTTTCCTGTCTGAATGTAAACGACAGATACTCTTACCGCCGGTCTTCTCTCACTTCAAGGAAGGGATTCACTGAGCTCGAGGGCGGAGAATATCTTCATTGGAACTTCTCACTGATAAATTGGGATAGCCGCTGCTGACTCTGCCGCACTCCCCGAATTCACACCTGAGGAGCTGCGGCTGAAGAAGGCGCGGCTCAAATGCTGGAACGGCAAACTCCACACTCAGCGGAATGCTAATGCTGAGCTATGGCGTACTGACGAGGAAGTTCTGAAGCCGCTGCTGAAAAGTCGCACTCCCGGAACACTAAGCGGAGCTGCGACAGAAAAGGGCATTCAGTAACTAGCCTCACCAAAATTAGTCTCTGTAGTCCGAAAAGAACATTTAACTACAAATGCAGGAACTTAGACCTCAAAAGCAGGTTAATTAGACGAGCGCTCAATAATGCGTCTAACTGCTCAAATATGACAGTTGAAGTGCGCTGTTCAGAACGAACGAGCGCACGAAATGGCGGACATCAAGAGGGCAACTAGAACGCTAACCCCTTGGGCAGACTGGCACAATCAGGAAGTGAACTCCAACCTTCCCCCTGACTGTCGTTTAAAGCCTGTCTCTGCATTAACCCCCAAATAGGGAACTGTGATGAGGGTTTATCATAGATCCTGAAGATTGGACTTGGGACGGATCTGACACAGGGTCCCGGGGTGGCAGTGGTGGTCCCCGGGGCTTTGAAGAGCGTGACATTGTACCGTAAAAAAAATACCCCTATCACTAATTTTTATTATGCCCGTGGACCCCATCCCCCGGGACTTAAATGAAACGTTGAGGACTGTAGAGGGAGCCCCAATGCCACCACGGTCCCAGCCGGCTCCCCGCGTCCTTCGGGAGCCGGCACTGCTTTTCCACAGGGAGAACAACTAACATGCTGCTCCCCCTCATAAAAAGCAATCTGCTTTCCTATTTGGAAGAGAGAGCAGTTTAACCTGCTCTCTCTTCCTAATAGGAAAGTAGTTTCCAATGACAGGATGGGAGCTTGCAAATGGCAGTGTCCCAGGGGTGTGTGCCCCGGGACACTGCAGGAGCCGGCCATGGGGGGTGGCGGTCCCCAGGTCCATCTTGGGCTCCATGCCCCCCTCCAACACTTTCAAGAATCCCCAGGGGTGTCACTCCCCGGGACTGGGGGCCTCAGACCCCCTCATTCATATTTTAAAGCCCCGGAGGGTGGCTCTCCCCGGGGCTGAAGGGACCTCAGGGCCCCCTCAATTAATGTTTTAAAGCCCAGGGGACTGGAGCTCCCCAGGGCTTGGGGAACCTAAGAGCCCCCCACACATTTACATTTACATTTACTGCTGGGGGCCATGAGCCCCGCCGCACATATATGAAAAAAAAGCCATGGTGTAGCGCTTGCCAGGGCTGGGGGGCCCCCTGGGCCCCCCATTATAATAAACTACATTGCCCCCGGGACTTGGCCCACCCAGAGGCTAATTAGCACTAAAATGGGTTTCGGGTTTTCTTTTTTTTCCATGCCATACGCGTATCTTACGCGCATCCCGCGATCTTAAAAAAATATATATATATTTTTTAGGCCTTGGGGGTCCTTGTGGGACCCCCTGAGCAGACCTAGGGGGTCAGGTTGTTTCTACCCTGTCCCCTTTGCGACTTATGCGCACTTCTTTTTCAATTTTCTTGTGCCTCACTTCCAACGGGACACAAGATGGTTGTCAACACTTCCTTGTTTGGAGTGTTGACTAGGGGTGGGGGGAAATTGCGTAATCGCGTTACGCAAATCTTTGCCAAATAGTAAAAAATCTCCGCGAACACGTAGAATTTCTGCGAACACACAAATTGCTTGTTCACAAAGCATTTTTACTGTTGGCAATCGCTGTTTGCGTGCTCGGGGGAAAATATCTTGCGAACACGCATTTTGTGAACACGAACAAGCAAAAAATTTTGCGAACTCGTGTAATGCAAAATTTTGCCCAATTTACCACCCAGGCCTAGTGTTGACACAATTGACAGCCAATTAGCATGCAGCTTGTGCTCGTAATGGTACGCGTATAATCCTCGGACGGTACTTTGTCT
Organism: Lissotriton helveticus; assembly: GCF_964261635.1. Taxonomy (NCBI): domain Eukaryota; kingdom Metazoa; phylum Chordata; class Amphibia; order Caudata; family Salamandridae; genus Lissotriton; species Lissotriton helveticus. The sequence continues at coordinate 90,587,412 of NC_136063.1, forward strand.
ATCGATATATCTATGATTTTACTTTTGATTTCCCAGGAACTACTGCACGGATTTTCACCATTTAACAAAAAGCGTAATCTGCGAACCAAACTCTACCCTTTTGCCAAATGTGATGTAGTTCTTTTCAGCAGTACGGACTGTAGCCCATCTTAAAGGTCCCTATGGAAAATTGCATGGGGAAAACATGTTTTGGGACCCCCATTTTTTCTCAGCCCCCACTTGACGAATCACCCCCAACTTTCAGGGTAGGAGCGGAGCGGAGCAAACCACTTTCTTGGAGAATTTCGTGAAGATTCATCTAACGGCGCCAAAGTTATTCCAAATAGAATGTTGCGGATTTCCTATGGAAACTAGGTCCTAACTATAACTACCTACTGACAACCGCCAGTAAATAATATATATATATATATAATATATAATTTGCGTGTAATTTTCCAACATTTAGGCCAGCTCCGCTACGCTCCTTCCCTGGAAGATTCGGGGGGATTCGTCATGCAGGGGCTGAGAAAAAAGGGGGTCCCAAAACATGTTTTACCCATGTTAATTTCCATAGGACGATTAGACACGGCTACAGCCCGAACGGCTGAACGGAATTACACCAAACTTAGCAAAATTGTAGGGACTGGTAGGCAGAAGTGCCTCTTCTATATTTTGTGAAAATTGCTCCAGTGGTTTTTACGAAAATTAACTTCAAAAACACATATATATATATATGAGCGCTTCGAGCACTCCCTGGTACGCGTACTGGGGAGTGCAACCGGCGCGCCACGGAAGTGCGTGAGCGGAAAAATGATTGGCTCTCGGGTGTCTGTCAACATTCTAAACAGTGCGAAGAGTCCGCCATCTTGTGTCTCGGTAGAATCGAGACACAAGAGGTGAAAATTAAAAGGGGGAAATGATTAAAAGGGGGCAGGGTAGACACCTCCTGACCCCCTAGGTTTTCTGAGGGGGGCCTAGAAGGACCCTGTGGTGCCAAAAAACTATATATATATATTAATTTTTTTTCGCGGGGTAAGCGCTGTGTCGTGTTTTGGCAGCTCCTGAGTTAGCGTTTAGCACAGCTACACGGTCTTTTCTGTTAACTTGACCAAAACGAATGGGGGCCATTTTGAATCCCTCTGACTTCCGTTTCCTATGAACACGCTGCCTCGTGGTCAGTGTGCCCTTTTGTCCTTTCTCGATACCCATGGTCACTAGTCTGCTCGGCAACAGGCTATTTTTAGTACTGGTCAAGCGCCACATGCGCATTACGCACCAATTGGTCACTCTTTAGGAATGTTCACACTAACTGACCAGTGCTGTTGAAACTCCTCCCACATGTTGGCCGTGTTCCAAAAATGACCTTATATGTACCTAAAATGTGTAACTTGTAACCGCCTATCTTTTTATTGCTAATAAACTGTATAAAAGAGGTCGCGCACCAATGTTCGGTGTGCTACTTCTTACATTACCGAAAGGTGCTGTGGGAATGTATCACCACCCCATGGGGTCTTAATAAACTTGTCTTTTACCTTTTCCAGTGTCCGTGCCAACTTCTATACTAAGGTGTTCGAGAGTTTAGCAACGTATATAGGCCTGATTTGAACCCAACACCTCAATTGGCGACCACGAAGGGACTCATCGGCGACTCGGATGCCCGAAGGAGAGGTCGTGACGAAGGTCAGGAAACTCGCCATGGACGCGTACGCTGCCACTGAGTGACCCGAGTCTCGGCACCCACGGTGTGTTTTCCCGTCCTTCCGATCTGACCTTCCAGGTGGCGCCGGTCTTCGACTGAGATTCTGATCTTGGATTGTCGTGATGTGCCGTTTTGGCTGATTTGACCACAGAACTTGGCAGTTGGACTTTGGACGTTTGAAGAGAAATTGGTAAGCTTTTGATTGATGAGGTAGTCTGCTGACACTTACTGTGGCTTTTTGAAACTTTGAATTTGAATTTGAATTTGTTAGCTAACGTTTTGAATCTTTGAATTTGAATTTGAATATGTGAAGTGCACCTCACATAGGCAGGCATGTAGGGATATTTCTCTGATTTATTTGATTTGAACGGTACACCGTGTTAGGTGGCATTTTTGTAGTATCGCGTTTTCGTGGTACCTTTTGAAACATGCCTGTTTTTAGCACACTCCGTAGGATGTGCTGTTCTGAAAATGGTACCAATTATCGATTAAGTGCAAAACAGCCGGCTCCCCCAGAGGGGACTCCAAATCGTGAAATGTATGTCAAATTTGGTATTCCACCAATAATGTATAGTACATTATGGCATAAGTATACTAAAACTGATCGTGAATTACAGTGGCCACTATATGGGTCGTTTGACCTTCGAAAGGTACAGTATGTGGAACAGTGTTTGTTTCAGCGAAGGTCTAGACAAGATATGTTTGATTGTGTGCGCATGTGGGAGAAAGAGGTGCGTGAACGAGCGAAGCGTGAGGAAGCCTTGGCGGAGAAAGTGCAGCGGAAGGCTGCACATGACAAAGCTTTACAGCTACAGGAGAAGGAATTACAGGAAAAGAAAGAGAGGGAGAGACGAGAACGCAATTTACAGGTTAATGGTCAATTCCCTATCAGGCGTCCTCTCTATCCAGTCCTTACTAATGAAACGGATGATTTTTCATTACTAGATCGTTGTCCGCCCCCGTACGTCACGCCAACGGCTCCGAGCGAGGGATCAGACGAGGATAGTGATCGAACACAGCGTACCAGGTTACATGCGGAACGAGCTGCGGAATTACGTTCATTTGCACGAAAACTAAATATTAATACTGTTACTGTTTCTGACGTTACTGAACAAATGGAACAGTGGCCTGATAAGGAACGACTGTATTTTTTAGATCATTTTGGAGATGAAGTTGTTGAGCGGTATAGAAAATATTCTCTCGAGTTAGAACCGAAGGAGATATCCAAGGGTCGTGAGTATTTTCGTAAAGGTCTTTTTGTTCTTTCAGATGCGGATGACTTCTTCAAGCGTTTGATTGAACTGCGTAATGAGGCGACACGACTACGGGAGTTGGAAAAGTCGAAGAATTCGTCTACGTCCGGAGCGACGGGGATATCCAAAGAATGCCCTATTTTTGAAACAGATAAGATCGCTGCGATTAATGTTAGACCTATGCGAGAAGCTGCGCCGTTATATGTCCCTCATAAAGGGGATGGCACAGATGATGATAAAAGATCCAAAGACGCGAAAGGGTATTTTGTATATAATTGGGTTTATACGCCTTGGAATAGAGCAGATGTCATGGCGCTTAAGAATGCTTTACCTGATCCCCGTAAAAACCCTGCGGCTTTTTATGAAAATGTTGAAAGTGCAATTTCTTCATGTATCATGACGTTAGTTGATATTGATCTATTTTTCGGGTTGATATTGCCCCCTGATATGTGGAGAGTAATTCGTAGGTTTGATGACCTCACGACTCTCGGGGCCACTTGGAAAGATCTTGTTCAGGCTGATTTAGACAGAGAACCAGCATGTAAGCCGTGTCAATTAATATTAGACCTTCCAGGGGCCATACTAACAAAACTAAAGACTCTTGCTCCCGCTAAAAAGATTGATTGGACTATATTAGCCTCGTGTAAGCAGAAAACGGATGAATCAGTTTCCGATTTTTTCTCTCGCTTCGAGGAAGCGTTCCATGATTACAGTGGTCAATTATTGACAGAAGATACTGGCAGGCATCTATTCGTTGATAAGTATGTAGCCAATCTCCTACCGGAGATTGCGAAACGATTAAAAGCAAGTGAAAGTTCATGGACCACAGCAACCCCTGCTTCTTTATTGACTATGGCTCAATATTATGAAAGACAGGAATTGGAGGCAAAAGAAAGTAGTGAAAAGAAGGCGAAGGAATTGAAAACGAAGGTAATGTTAGCTCAGGTTCAGGCTACGAGGGGAAACAGTAGAGGAGGGCGAGGATCATACAGTAATGCTCCTCCCCCTCGTTCTGACATTTCTGTGAATCAATGTGCATACTGCAAACAGTTTGGGCATTGGATTGCAGACTGTCCGGTGTTTCGAGAGCAGCGTAATTTGAGGGGACGAGGAAGTGGGAGATCTAGGAACTATTATGGAGGGTCAAGAGGAGGTTATGGCATGAATGATCGTGGAGGATGTGGAGCAAGGGGTCGTGGTCAGTCAGATTATAATACGTTTGATAATCGCAATCAATATCAGATAAATGAGGGTGGTCCTGCTGAACCACGGGATGAGCATTACGCATAGGATTGCGTAGGATGGGGTGTGGAATCGGTTGAGGTACCAGTTGATCAGAGGGGTCCATACATAGAAGCACATGTTCTGGGTTCCACTGATAAATTTCTGGTCGATACAGGAGCTACTCGTAGCGCTTTGTCCAAATACTTGGTTCCAAGGGCTCCCCTGTCTGGCGAGGTAATTACAGCAATAGGGTTCGATGGAACACCTACTTCTAGCCCATTGTCTCAACCAGTTGCATTTCATGTTGATAAATTTGCTGCCCCTTGTCCCTTTTTGTTGTCTCCAAATACACCAGATAATATTATTGGACTCGATATGTTAAAACACTTTCGAGCTACTATTCGCTGTGCCCCAGAAGGAGTGCGAGTTGTGTTGAATGAGAATTACCCGGAATTAGAGCGAGTGTGTTTTTTCCATGAATCTGAAGTTCTGGCCTCCTTACCGAAAACGTTGTGGGCCACTTCCGATACGGATGTAGGGCAGATGATAATTCCTCCAGTGCGTATTACTGTAAAGGAGGGAGTATCTCTGCCACGTGTCCCACAATATAAGATTTCCAGAGAAGGTGAACTTGCTTTGATACACATTGTAGATGATTTAATTTCGGCAGGAGTAGTTGAGGAAGTCCCCTACAATGTTTGTAATAGCCCAATTTTACCAATCCTTAAAAGAGATACCGATGCTAAGGTTTACCGTTTCATTATTGATTTGAGGGAAATAAACAAGATAGTAGTGCCTCAGTATCCAGTGGTGTCTGACATCACCACATTGCTTACGTTGGTTCCACCGACGGCGACTACTTTTACAGTCATCGATTTGAAGAATGCCTTCTTTTCGATCCCTGTACATCCTGACAGTCGATACCTATTCGGCTTTACATTAAATAATAGATCGTACAGATTCTGTCGAGTTCCTCAAGGCTATACTGAAAGTCCTAGCATTTATAGTCAGGCATTAAAAAGACAGCTTGATTCCTTTGACTTACAGGAGGGAGTGGTTCTCATTCAATATGTAGATGATATCTTACTTGCTGCAGACACGCCAGAACAATGTGAGAAGAGTACCTTTTCCTTGCTTTCCTTCCTGGCCAAACATAATCATAAAGTTTCGAAGAAAAAGCTGCAATATTGTAGACCAAAGGTGACCTACCTCGGTCATCTTTTGTCTAAGGAGGGCCGTGCATTGACACCAGATCGAATTCAAGCAATTCTAGATACTCCAGTCCCTCGCACTCAGAAGGATATTCGCGCCTTTATAGGTTTGACGTCTTTTTGTAGGCAATGGATATTGGGTTTTTCGCATACTGTTAAACCATTGTTAGCATTGTTGTCTAAAGATATACCGATTCCCATTGAATGGACGGATGAATGTCAGAATGCTTTTGAACAATTGAGACAAGCTCTTTGTTCTGCACCAGTGTTAGGTACACCTGATTACACGAAGATTTTTACATTATATGTACACGAGAAGGATGGGTGTGCATTGTCAGTGTTAGTGCAGACACACGGAGACAAACAGAGGCCTTGTGCATACTTCTCGGCGGTACTCGACCCTGTGGCTCGAGGATTGCCTGGATGTTTTCGAGCAGTTGCAGCAACAGCAGTTGCGATACGACAAAGTGAGGGAATAGTTTTGTCACACAAATTGTTGGTGCTAGTTCCCCATGCGGTAGATGCGTTACTGAATCAAACGAAAACGCAGCATCTAACCAGTGCCCGACTTACAGGATATGAGCTAACGTTGTTGGCGCCGCACATCACATTAAAACGATGTGCAACACTAAATCCTGCTACTTTATTGCCGGACCCTGTTGCTGAGACCCAGAAGGAAGAACAACATGATTGTGTTTTTCTGACTGAGGAACAGACAAAGGGTCGTATCGACTTACAGGATACGCCATTTCCAGATGTAGATGGGGAACTGTGGGTTGATGGATCGTGCGTGAGGTTACCAGATGGTACGACTTCCGCAGCTTATGCGATCACGACACTTAAGACTGTGGTAGAAGCAGCACGGATACCCCAAAAATCGGCTCAAGCGGCTGAGTTGATAGCCTTAACGAAGGCATGTGAGTTAAGTGCTGGACTATATGTGAACATTTACACGGATAGTCGTTACGCTTTTGGAGTAGTGCATGATTTTGGCCTACTTTGGAAGGAACGAGGATTCCTGACTTCACACGGAGCACACATCATGCATGGAGAATTGGTACGCGATCTCCTGAATGCACTGTTATGCCCAAAGAAAGTTGCAATAGTCAAGTGCAGTGCACACAAAAAGGTGACGGACAAAATAGGGCAAGGCAATGCTTTCGCAGACCGCATTGCGAGAGAGACCGCTATGCTGCAAAATAATTTCCCCATGTATGTGGTGAAGTCACAAGCTGAGCGGTGGCATGATGCTAGAGAAGAAATACTAGATATACAGAAGTCAGCCTCAGAGGCAGAACTTGTGAAATGGGCCACTGAAGGAGTATTGGATGATGAGGGTTGCTGGCGTAGTAAAGATATGGAGAGATGGAAATTACCCATGGCCTATGTACAAACAATGGTGCAAATGACACACGGGCTGGCACACATTGGAGCTCTCGCAATTACTAAATTGCTTACACGAGTTTGGGAAAATGCTGACATTGCTAGCACGGCTAAGAGAGTAGTGCAGACCTGTCTGATATGTTTGCAGCACAATCCTGGACAAGGGACTCATACTCCTAAAGGTGGGTTTGTTCCACCTACTGCACCATTCGAAGTACTACAAATGGATTACATCCAGCTGGAGCGCTGTAATAATCTCAAGTATGTCCTAGTAGTGGTGTGTGCCTTCAGCAAATGGATTGAGGCTTACCCTACGAAAGACAATACAGCATTGACAACAGCTAAGGTGTTACTGAAAGAGTACTTCCCGCGCTACGGTGTTTGTAAACTTATGTGGAGTGATAATGGCCCTCATTTCATTGGGAAAGTAGTGGAATACGTCCTGAAAGGATTGGGAATCAAGCAACGATTCCATGCTGTCTTTCATCCGCAATCAGCAGGTTTAGTAGAACGATACAATGCAACTCTGAAGCTGAAGTTAGCAAAGATAGTGGCATCTACATCTCTGAAATGGCCGGATGCTTTGCCTTTGGCATTGCTGTCCATTCGATCAGTGCCACATTCTCGATCTGGCCTCACACCCTACGAAGTGGTGTTTGGAAGGCCTATGAATATTTGGGGAGTTCCAAAACCTCGTTTGATACATGATATGCCTTGTATAATGATGAACGATTATCTGGCACGATTAACAAATGATTTGCTTTCTATTCATCAACAGGTTCGAGAGGCGCTCCCTGATAACTCCACTGGTGAGGCTCACGATCTCCGCCCTGGGGACCACGTGATGGTCAAAGTCTTTGAGCGATCCAGCAGTTTGGAACCGAGATGGCATGGCCCTGAGCAAGTGCTGCTGGCTACGCGAACTGCTGTGAGAGTCACCAACAAGAAGCGGTGGATACATTCAACGCACTGCCGACGTGTCTCTCCGGATCTGGTGAGCCCTGTGGTGCTATCCGACTACAGAAAGATTTTGGATACAGAAAAGAGCCCAGCTGTCACGTCTGATGAATTGGAGGGAGCCTTCCCGGACCACGTTGTTTCTGATAAAGTGAAGTATAATCTACGCCCCAGGAAATAAGATTCCTTTTGTGTTTTTGAAACTGGTTGGTAACCGCTCTGAGGTTTGTGAAACGGAAGCCGGGAATATCAAGGGGGGGGGATCAGTTCTGCCCAGTGTAGCGACACCCGTCTTGAATCCCGGAGAACAAATCAACGGCAGCCTCGGTTCAGAACCATCGTTTTTTTTATTTTTCCGGCTTAGTGTTGTTTTTGAAGAGTATTGTTTTGTGAACTATGGCATCTCCGTCGACAAGAAGAGGGAGAATTCTTGGTGCTGTTTTATTTGTCTTGACCGTAGTGGTGATCGCAGTATTAGCCTGGACTATAGAACTGTTGTTTCCTGTACGAGAACATTTGCTGCCCACCACTCCAAGTCCATCCGAACATTTTCATTTCACTCTGCCTTTTCACGAAGAAAGACATAGGCAGACTTATTTGAACAACAGCTTTATTAAGATTTTGCATCATACTCATAATATGACCAACACGTCCAATTGTTGGGTATGTGGAATGTTGCCCGGACATCAGAAGAAGGGAGGAACACCACTCATTCCTCTCCCGTTTACTCATAATGGTTCTTGTCATGCTTGGTACACTCTTCTTTTTACTCTGCGATGGCCAACGAAAGGTGGACTACTTTTTCGGTTGAATAAAATATGCTATAACGATAAAGATGGCTATCCACACGCTGAAGGAACTAAATTCGAATGGGAAGAGTACCGTCCGGACAATGTTTCTACACCTCGCGTATATACGAATCAAAGACTTATAAATGTGACGAGCATGCATATAATAACAGTCATTGATACAAAAGCAGATTTGTGTATTAGAAATAAAGGTACAATCCCTGTAGGCCGCAGTGAATGTAATATTACACTTACCTTTGATACACCAACTGGAATTGCATTTGTAGCCTCACGTAACACATATTTCATTTGTGGAAATAAGGGATACCACCGTCTACCATTGGGATGGTTGGGAACGTGTTATATAGCCTTTGTATTACCACCTGTATTTATTGCTCCTCCCATGTATCACAATGATTATGTTTTGTACCATGATTTCATATTGAATAGAGTGAAACGAACAATAGATTTTGATGAAATAGACCAGACTGATACCACATTACAACAATATGTAGATTTCAATTTGGGGTTATTTTCATTCGTAGGAGCTGCACTGAATAGCAGGAAGATAAGGCGGCTTACACGTGTGGTGGAAGCCGTCGCTAATGAAACTGCCTCTGCTTTAGGGAATATTACTGAGGAATTACAAATTACCAGAATTATAGCGCTCCAGAATCGAATGGTTCTAGATGTGATACTAGCTGATAGAGGTGGAGCATGCCGCGTCATCGGAAGTAGTTGTTGCGTTTACGTACCAGATAACTCACCTTCTGTATATGATTCGATTACGAAATTACATAAAATAGCTGCTGAGATCCATCCAGAAAATGGAACATGGACCTTTTCTGGTTGGTTCTGGACCCTGCTTAGTACTTGGGGTTGGAAATTATTAACGATTCTCTGTGTTTTTATTGGAGTACTATTTTTTCTTTGTCTATGTATTCAATGTGTCCCTACATTATGTTCTGTATGTATCACAGCCTGTATTCCGTCCAAACGAGCTGTTGTTAAGCAAGAGAAACTGATCAATGATGAAGTATTGAAAATAATGGCTATTGACATTGAGGATGAACATTCTGACTACGTTCACTATGAGGTAGCTTTTGCTAAACGCTAAAAGGGCCGTCTGTCGTGTTTTGGCAGCTCCTGAGTTAGCGTTTAGCACAGCTACACGGTCTTTTCTGTTAACTTGACCAAAACGAATGGGGGCCATTTTGAATCCCTCTGACTTCGGTTTCCTATGAACACGCTGCCTCGTGGTCAGTGTGCCCTTTTGTCCTTTCTCGATACCCATGGTCACTAGTCTGCTCGGCAACAGGCTATTTTTAGTACTGGTCAAGCGCACATGCGCATTACGCACCAATTGGTCACTCTTTAGGAATGTTCACACTAACTGACCAGTGCTGTTGAAACTCCTCCCACATGTTGGCCGTGTTCCAAAAATGACCTTATATGTACCTAAAATGTGTAACTTGTAACCGCCTATCTTTTTATTGCTAATAAACTGTATAAAAGAGGTCGCGCACCAATGTTCGGTGTGCTACTTCTTACATTACCGAAAGGTGCTGTGGGAATGTATCACCACCCCATGGGGTCTTAATAAACTTGTCTTTTACCTTTTCCAGTGTCCGTGCCAACTTCTATACTAAGGTGTTCGAGAGTTTAGCAACGTATATAGGCCTGATTTGAACCCAACACCTCAGCTGGGTGCATTCCCATGTACGCTTCCCGGTACGCGGAACCTGAGCGCACCACAGGGAAAAACAGTGTAAAAAATTAGAGTAAAAATAATAATTTAGAGTGCTTAGAGGTAGGGTAGCTCTGAAAATAGCTGTTGTGTTATGTGGGTGTTCTTTGTACCTACAAGTAGGTACCGATGCAGAGTCTAAAATTCAAGAGGAAGACTCTATTCCCCTCATCTTTAAAATATACACCATCTCTCCTATAGATGCCTTGCATTTTGTAACGCAAGTTGTTGGGGTATATGGAACCCATACTATAGTCTCTGAGGAAAGCAGAAACAGATTTATTCACATGTTTCCTTGCTTTCTCAATCTGTGGACAAAATTGGTTGGACCAGTTCCATTTTTGCCTTTGGCATATATTAGAAAATACCAAGGCAGTTTTGGGAAAAAGTAACATCAATTGCCCAAAGGTGTCCTTTAAAAGCATTTCCAGACCTACCCCAGTCAAAGTGCCCAGGTCATTGCCACCACAGTGCACAATTATGAGGTCAGGGTGTGGTAGATGCATAAAGGATTTTACCAATGGTATCAATTAGTGACTTCTCAATCCTCTCTGTCGAATCCACATAATATCCACATTTGGTAAATTAAGGTTGTGAATACCTCTGTTAGCTTCATATTTTTCATTCCAGTGAACAAAGCTATGACCCACAATCCAGACTTTTGGCATCTTCAAGGAAGATGTGGTTGCATTCAGATGAGTTGTGGAAATGAAATGGCAGTTTGAAAGTAGGAGTTATGTAAAAAGTGGTTGAGATTCAGTGCACTTGAAAAACAAGAAATGATTGGTGGTTTCCTAAAATTCTCCACTGAAAATTAGGGTGCATGTTTTTTTTTAAAAGAAATAATTCTAATGGTTGAGAAAAAGTCATTGAAAGAAACATTGCACATGATTAGCTAGTATATTGAGAGCTCAAACACCCTTGCTGAGTTCATTTGCAACATAGTATGATGAACTTTTCACCTGTGGTGGGAGTTACCATGGTAACAGGCTGAATGAGCACTGGGAGGGATGGGTGAATATTATGTGAGTTTGAAAGTGTTGAAATGTAGAACCAATTAAAATGTTAGTTTGGTTTTGAAATAGTGTGGGAAGAATTTTGATTGGTTAAGTCCAGGGACATGTGTGAAGATTTACAGGGAATCAGGGCCTTTTGTGGTTGCAGTGTGAGGTGCATTTCAGAGATTCTGCTTAGGAAAATCTGGTGTGTGTGACTGACACTGTTCTAAATCTTCAAAAGCATTTTTAAAGGTGAGTAATGATTAATTTAATATAGATAGAGTGCTGCATGCACTATGGGGAAGATTAAGAAGCATACTGTGCTTCTTTATTCTTGCATTGTGTGTCATGTTTTTTGTAATGCTGGTAAAAAAATTAATGGTGCATATTGGAAATGTATTTTGGAAATGAGTTAGGTTTTGCCTTGTAATGTAGTGGTAAATTAAATGGGCTCTGCTCTCTGTCAAAAACGATTTACTGTGAAAAATGTTTTTGGGTAAAATGTCTGGCTTTAAGTGTCTGTTTGAAATAAGGAATTACATTTTCACATTTTTGCCTCTCTTAGCTTAAAGGGTACTCTGTGCCTGTGTCTCATGTCACTTTGTACCTGCCCCATCTCTCTCTATGTGTGTGATTTGTCTTTTTGTGTGTGTCTCATGTCACTCTGGTAAATGTTTTCTGGTAAAAGGTCTGGCTTTAAAATTTTGGTCAAGGATCAAACTGAGTCTCTGTGTGAAATAAATAATTACATTTTCACATTTTTCAATAATGTCACCTGTGTCTGCTGACAGATTGCCTCTCTTTGCTTAAATGGTACTCTGTGCCTGGGTCTCATGTCACTTTGTACCTGCCCCATCTCTCTCTTTGTGTGTAATGTGTCTCTTTGGTGTGTCTCATGTCACTCTGGTAAATGTTTTCTGGTAAAATGTCTGGCTTTAAAATTTTGGTCAAGGATCAAACTGAGTCTCTGTGTGAAATAAATAATTACATTTTCACATTTTTCAATAATGTCACCTGTGTCTGCTGACAGATTGCCTCTCTTTGCTTAAATGGTACTCTGTGCCTGGGTCTCATGTCACTTTGTACCTGCCCCATCTCTCTCTTTGTGTGTGATGTGTCTCTTTGGTGTGTCTCATGTCACTCTGGTAAATGGTTTCTGGTAAAATGTCTGGCTTTAAAATTTTGGTCAAGGATCACACTGAGTGTCTGTGTGAAATAAGGAATTACATTTTCACGTTTTTCAATAATGTCACCTGTGTCTGCTGACAGTTTGCCTCTCTTAGCTTAAAGTGTACTCTGTGGCTGTGTCTCATGTCACGTTGTACCTGCCCCATCTCTCTCTTTGTGTGTGATTTGTCTCTTTGCGTGTGTCTCATGTCACTCTGGCAAATGTTTTCTGGTAAAATGTCTGGCTTTAAAATTTTGGTCAAGGATCACACTGAGTGTCTGTGTGAAATAAGGAATTATATTTTCATATTTTTCAATAATGTCACCTGTATCTGCTGACAGTTTGCCTCTCTTAGCTTAAAGGGTACTCTGTGCCTGTGTCTCATGTCACTTTGTACCTGCCCCAACTATCTATTTGTCTGTGTCATTTGTCTCTTTGCATGTGTCTCATGTCACTCTGGTAAATGTTTTCTGGTAAAATGTCTGGCTTTAAAATTTTGGTCAAGGATCACACTGACTGTCTGTGTGAAATAAGGAATTACATTTTCACATTTTTCAATAATGTCACCTGTGTCTGCTGACAGTTTGCCTCTATTAGCTTAAAGGGTACTCTGTGCCTGTGTCTCATGTCACTTTGTACCAGCCCCATCTGTCTCTTTGTGTGTCATTTGTCTCTTTGCGTGTGTCTAATGTCACTCTGGTAAATGTGTTCTGGTAAAATGTCTGGCTTTAAAATTTTGGTCAAGGATCACACTGAGTGGCTGTGTGAAATAAGGAATTACATTTTCACATTTTTCAATTATGTCACCTGTGTCTGCTGACAGTTTGCCTCTCTTAGCTTGAAGGGTACTCTTTGCCTGTGTTTCATGTCACTTTGTACCTGCCCCATCTCTCTCTTTGTGTGTCATTTGTCTCTTTGCGTGTGTCTCATGTCACTCTGGTAAAAGCTTTCTGGTAAAATGTCTGGCTTTAAAATTTTGGTTAAGGATCACACTGAGTGTCTGTGTGAAATAAGGAATTACATTTTCACATTTTTCAATAATGTCACCTGTGTCTGCTGACAGTTTGCCTCTCTTAGCTTAAAGGGTACTCTGTGTCTCATGTCACTTTGTACCTGCACCATTTCTCTCTTTGTGTGTGTCATTTGTCTCTTTGCATGTGTCTCATGTCACTCTGGTAGATGTTTTCTGGTAAAATGTCTGGCTATAAAATGTTGGTCAAGGATCACACTGAGTGTCTGTGTGAAATAAGGAATTACATTTTCAAATTTTTCAATAATGTCACCTGTGTCTGCTGACAGTTTGCCTCTCTTAGCTTGAAGGGTACTCTTTGCCTGTGTTTCATGTCACTTTGTACCTGCCCCATCTCTCTCTTTGTGTGTCATTTGTCTCTTTGCGTGTGTCTCATGTCACTCTGGTAAAAGTTTTCTGGTAAAATGTCTGGCTTTAAAATTTTGGTCAAGGATCACACTGAGTGTCTGTGTGAAATAAGGAATTACATTTTCCAATTTTTCAATAATGTCACCTGTGTCTGCTGACAGTTTGCCTCTCTTAGCTTAAAGGGTACTCTGTATCTCATGTCACTTTGTACCTGCCCCATCTCTCTCTTTGTGTGTGTCATTTGTCTCTTTGCATGTGTCTCATGTCACTCTGGTAGATGTTTTCTGGTAAAATGTCTGGCTATAAAATGTTGGTCAAGGATCACACTGAGTGTCTGTGTGAAATAAGGAATTACATTTTCAAATTTTTCAATAATGTCACCTGCGTCTGCTGACAGTTTGCCTCTCTTAGCTTAAAGGGTACTCTTTGCCTGTGTCTCATGTCACTTTGTACCTGCCCCATCTCTCTCTTTGTGTGTCATTTGTCTCTTTGCGTGTGTCTCATGTCACTCTGGTAAAAGTTTTCTGGTAAAATGTCTGGCTTTAAAAATTTGGTCAAGGATCACACTGAGTGTCTGTGTGAAATAAGGAATTACATTTTCACATTTTTCAATAATGTCACCTGTGTCTGCTGACAGTTTGCCTCTCTTAGCTTAAAGGGTACTCTGTGTCTCATGTCACTTTGTACCTGCCCCATCTCTCTCTTTGTGTGTGTCATTTGTCTCTTTGCATGTGTCTCATGTCACTCTGGTAGATGTTTTCTGGTAAAATGTCTGGCTATAAAATGTTGGTCAAGGATCACACTGAGTGTCTGTGTGAAATAAGGAATTACATTTTCAAATTTTTCAATAATGTCACCTGTGTCTGCTGACAGTTTGCCTCTCTTAGCTTAAAGGGTACTCTTTGCCTGTGTCTCATGTCACTTTGTACCTGCCCCAGCTCTGTCTTTGTGTGTCATTTGTCTCTTTGCGTGTGTCTCATGTCACTCTTTTTAAACGTTTTCTGGTAAATTGTCTGGCTTTCAAATTTTGGTCAAGGATTACACTGAGTGTCTGTGTGAAATAAAGAATTAAATGTTCACATTTTTCAATAATGTCACCTGTGTCTGCTGACAGTTTGCCTCTCTTAGCTTAAAGGGTACTCTTTGCCTGTGTCTCATTTCACTTTGTACCTGCCCCATCTCTCTCTTTGTGTGTCATGTGTCTCTTTGCATGTGTCTCATGTCACTCTGGTAAATGTTTTCTGGTAAAATGTCTGGCTTTAAACTTTTGGTCAAGGATCACACTCGTTGTCTGTGTGAAATAAGGAATTACATTTTCACATTTTTCAATAATGTCACCTGTATCTGCTGACAGTTTGCCTCTCTTAGCTTAAAGGGTACTCTGTGCCTGTGTCTCATGTCACTTTGTACCTGGCCCATCTCTCTCTTTGTGTGTCATTTGTCTCTTTGCGTATGTCTCATGTCACTCTGGTAAATGTTTTCTGGTAACATGTCTGGCTTTAAAATGTTGGTCAAGGATCACACTGAGTGTCTGTGTGAAATAAGGAATTACATTTTCACATTTTTCAATAATGTCACCTGTGTCTGCTGACAGTTTGCCTCTCTTAACTTAAAGGGTACTATGTGCCTGTGTCTCATGTCACTTTGTACCTGCCCCATCTCTCTCTTTGTGTGTGTCATTTGTCTATTTGTGTGTGTCTCATGTCACTGTGGTTTATGTTTTCTAGTATAATGTAAGTGAGATTAATAATGAAACTGTACTTCAGTATTGCTGTGACACAGTTGCTGGGCTATAAACTTACTTATGTTGTAAACTAGTGTTTATATGGTTCAGGTATTGTAATTGATATGTAGTATATTAGTAGTGGTCTATAACATGTTATTTTTTCTTTACATCAGATTTTAATCATCTCTAAAAAGATAAAAGAATATGCTTACGAAGGCAAGAAGAAAAAAAACGTACAAACATGGTTTATTTGCCAAGAAAACACAATTAGACGATTCATCCAAAACAGAATCTTCAGTAAAAAAAAAGAATGCTCCTGGCAAGCAAACAAAGGACTTTTCTAGGAAATTGACGCGATGTAAAAAAAATCTGGATATTGTTTCAAAGAAGAATAAAATATGTGTAAATACAAAGGAGAAGTGGAGTAGTGTGGCTCACTGGTTAGAGGCGGCAGACCTGTAAGCAGAGACCGGCCCGGGACCAGGGTTTAATTCCCGACGCGGCAGGGTCTTGGACCAGGGTCAACGGACTCGATAATTCTCGCCTCAGTGCCTACTCTAACCAGGGAACACACTCGGCAACTCTGGGCATTAAGCTTGCTTCATCTCTACAACAGCCCCCCACAGATGCCAGGGATGCCTGGTTTCACCCTGGAGATACCCAGAAAGGAACCATCTCACAGGGAAAACCAGGACGGGTTCCCCGGCGGTCTACAGCGCCAGGACACTCGGTTAGAGTAACAGTGCGCTTAACAAGAATCCCACATTTACATTTACAAGAAGCAGAGCGCCCCAAAAAATGTTAGACCTGTAGAAGGAGAGGATATTCTCTATAGTAATAGAAGGAGAAATCAATGTATTGACATTCATAGACGAATGTTTTGTAACAGAATTGTTTTAAATTTATTTTAAAAAATTAAGATTTATCAAAAAAAGAGTGCTTTTTACAAGAAAATAAAAGTATCGAGAAGATTGTGGATCAGGCTTTTATAGTGAAAAATAAATTATTCACTTTAGTTAGCAATAGAATTTGTACACTAGATAAGGTAATCAATGTTTTGAATTTAAAAAATGTAAGTGGAAAAGAGTAATTAATCAGACTAATTTTTGTGATGTTTTTACTGGAGAATGGAAGCATAGTTCAAGTTGTGAGCCATATTTTAATGAAGGGAGTTACTTTCAGGATAATGATTTGGTGCATGAACTTGACACCAGTGGTCGAGCATATAAGGGTGAAGGATGGTTGTCCGGTTGATGAAAAAAAAATTGTCCCTAGAAATACAGAAGAGGTGTTACCTGATGAAGTTTTAGTGAGATGTCCTTAGGTTCCAGTATATACTTGGAATTGTAGTAGTATTTGTAGTGTGCGATTGGATTCAATTGATTTGTTTCTCAATTTCTTACGGACATATAGTAAGAATAGTCTCAAACAAAAGATAAAAATGTTGCAAGAGTTAGATCCTTGCAGAGGGAGAGAAAAAACAGGTTTGCATGGGCATTCACTGGCTTGTCTTTCAAGAAAAGTATGTCAGAGTGTTTTTCACCATTTTAGGATGTTAGCAGTGCATCACAATAAAGTGAGGAATTTTGTGAGAAGGTTGTATTATGCAAAAAGTCCAACACTTAAGCTAACACAGTAAAACAGTGCTCTTTTGCATCGATCTGAATTAGATGTGAAGAACATTTGTGAAGAAATTGAGTTTTGTTATTTTGGTGAAAAAGAGGACACTGCAGAAACTGATACAGTAATGGAAGGTAATGTGGAAGAGAATGTACAGATTTCAAGTATAGAAAAATTTGACCATGAAATTACAAATTTTACGGTCAATTCAAGTGAAAGGCCTAATTTTTCTTGTGTGTGTTGTCGAAGAACTCATTATAAGAATCAGACTAGGTTAGTTGATTTATATGTAAAAAATGAAATGGAAAATAATGAGTGGAAGGACTTTGCAACTTATTTGTTTGTAGAAAATTGTTTTGATTTGAGTTCTAATCAACGTATTTGTAAATATTGTTATAATAAATTAAATGAAAACAGAATGCCTGCTAGAGCTGTTCATAATAATCTGGAGTTGGTAGACATTCCTTCTGAATTGTTGGATTTAAATACCTATGAGTCTATTCTGATTCAATGTGTACATCCTTTTCAGGCTATTGTTCGCATGGAGCATAAGACAGGGAAATTGCCTCCTTCAGATTTACAGAGAGGATTAACCGCTTCCGTGCGGCGCGTTAGCCGCGCCCTGTGCTGGACATTCCAGAACAGGGCGCGGTCGTGACGGAACCGTTCCGTCATCAGCACAGCTCAGCCGTAACTGATGACGGAACGGTTCCGTCACCAGCATCGAAGGGGTTAAAGGGGAGAGTTGTTTATTTGCCTCTAGATTTTAAGAAAAATATTGATACAATTGGTGTAGAAAAAGTAGAAGAGGAACCTCTGGTTATTCTAGTTAATGGTGTTCCGACAAAGAGTAAGAAAATCTGGCAAGAATTAGTGGATGTTAGAAAAGTCAAAAAGGCAACGTTGTATTTGGTAAAAAAACAATCACTACTACAAAAATGTATATGTTGGAGAAGAGGAAACAACTGTAGAAGAGGATAGTGATGTCTCTGCTGGGCAAATTGAAAACAGTTGATGTCTCTAAAAGTGAAGAAATTTATGAACATTATAGTGTTCATCCTTTGCATT
Source organism: Lissotriton helveticus (assembly GCF_964261635.1). Classification (NCBI taxonomy): domain Eukaryota; kingdom Metazoa; phylum Chordata; class Amphibia; order Caudata; family Salamandridae; genus Lissotriton; species Lissotriton helveticus. The sequence goes on from NC_136063.1 coordinate 90,605,611, forward strand.
CCAAAGAAGTAATGGGGAATGCTATTGAATTGTTTCAAATGAAAGAGGCAAAAGGAAGTCCCATTAGTGTATGGGAAGAAAGTTTGGAAGCTCGTTGTTTTCCTCAGTTATATCCAACAGGTCAAGGTGGACGATATGACGACCGACCTGTTCTAATTCCTGCATCTGAATACCGGACTTTAAGATTATATGCAGAAGATCCAAGGTTTCGTCAATGCATTCCATATTTGTTTCATCTACTGTTTGAGAGTGACTTCTCTGGACTTTCTTATGCAGTGAACCATATACTGAACAGTGGAGTACATCTGCAAAATGTTTCGGCAAGGGACGTTATGGATAAAGTCCAACAGCAAGACACTATTTTGGATTCTCAGCTAATTAGTCTCATGGCATGTCAGCGTGGTACCAACGAGTATTGGTACTGTGGTCATGGGGAACTGAAATGTATGCTAAGAAACTAATGCCTAGATGCATCATTGTGAATTGCATTCGCAAACGGTGCGAATCGCAATTTTTGGCCGTTTGCGAATGCAATTCACTAATTTGGAATGCATCATGCATTTCGCAATTTTAGGAATCGCAACCATGTTGCGATTTCTAAAATTGCGATTGCATTTAAGAAATCGCAATTTGAGATTTCTTAAACGCAATGCATGATTATTTTTAAATTGCGAATTCGCAATTTGGAAGTGGTAAAATAACATGAAGTTGAACTTCATACTAATTTACCCAAAACTTTCAAATATGCACAAATTGCATTTTTGAAACTTTTAATTTACACACACACATGCCCTTGGGGCATGTGTGTGTGTAAATTGCATTTAAAGTTACATTTCAGGGGTGCAGGGAGGGGTTCTTTGGACCCCCACCTGCACCCTTGAAATTGCAATCACAATTTGCGAATCGCAATTTGAAATTCTCAAAATGTGAATGCTTTCCTATTGATTCCTATGGGCCTTTTGGCCCATAGGAATGAATGGGAAGGGTTTTCCTTAATTGCGATTCGCAAATTGTGAATCGCAATTAAGGAAAAATAACGAATCGCCCAAAAACATGCGATTTTTTCATGCATTGCATTTTGCGATTCCTAAATTGCGATTCCTTAATTTTCGCAATTTAGGAATCGCAAAAGAAAACGTTGATGCATCTACCCATTAGGTACTCCTACATGGTTCCTTACTCTTAGCTGTGCTGAGTATGCTTGGGAACTCTTTCTTCAATTTCTTCGAGAGGCAAATGCAAAGATAGAAAATATAGAATACAAGACACCTGGAGAACTGTGCTCTTTGGATCCAGTTAATGTATGCAGGTATTTCAATCATAGATTTGAAGCTATGATGTCTTTTATCACAAACAAAAAAAATCCTCCTCTTCGAGAGGTTTTGGATTTCTTTTGGAGAAAGGAGTATCAAGCAAGAGGTGCTCCTCACATACATATGCTGCTATGGATCAAAGATGCTCCCAAATATGGAACAGATTCGGATGACACAGTCATGAGTTTTATTGAACAGTATTCTACATGTGTTGTTCCAAAAAGTACAGAAGAAAACAATTTAAGACATCAAGTCTTATGGTTTCAAACCCATCGTTGTGGAAAATACTGTCGTTGAAAGTTCAAATCCAAGGACGAGTCTACACAAAATGTCCACGACCAGTAATATCTAAAGGACGAGTGAACAATTTTATGTCTTCTTTGTGACATACTGTGACAAGAATATCACCAAAAAATACATACAACTTAAAAAGAAATGAAGAGTCAAAATACCTAAATGATTATAACCCAGTCATTTTGTCTATGTGGAATGCTAACATGGATATTCAATATGTTGCTGGCAACTCTATTGCTGTGGCTCGATATGTAACGTCTTACATAACAAAATCAGAAAAGACAGAACTAAAGGAAATGTGGGAAGAAATTACTCATGAAAAGAGACTAAGTAAGAAATTGTACAGTTACAGTCTGAAGATGTTGTCGCATCGAGAAATTGGAGCATACGAATGATCAGATCGGTTATCATCAGCAAGTCTATATGCCAAATCTAGAACAATCATTTGGGTGAGTCTAGGGCTTGCTGCAACACGAAACCGAGTTTTGAAATCTGTACAAGAAATTGAGTATTTGGCAGAGAAAGAACCAAACAGTACAGATATTTTGAAGACCAACATGTTGGATACATACTATCCAAATAGAAGTAGTCATCTTGAGAATGTTTGTTTCTATGAAGTACTGCAAAGCTATACTTATATTACAGAAGATATCAATAAAGGAGTACATGCTGTAATTGGATGTGAAGGATGTCTGGTGAAACAAAGAAAAGGATATTTGATTAATCATTGAAAATTGACTTGCGAATCTCCTGACAAAGGGGAATTTTACTATTTAGCTCTTTTGCAACTCTTTAAGCCATGGCGTATAGAAGAGGAACTACTTGGAGATTTTCTCAGCTATGAAGATTCTTTCAATGCAAGCAAAAATACTATAGAATGTCCTGCTTTTACTAATTATCTGCAAATGTTGAACAATGAAATACAGCAAGAAGCTACAATTGCAGCAGACATTGCTAGAGACAGTTCTCAAGACAGTCAGAGTTCTGCTTCGTTGAGTCAGGATCCACTCGGAGGACCAATTATCCAAAATGAAGCTGCCACTGCCATGGATGAGGTGGAAAGAGCAATGGAACAAGCTCAGGAGGATGTAGTAAACTTAGAAGAATTGTAAAAACAACTAAACGTTGAGCAGAAACAAATATATGACAAAGTCATAGAACAGATTGAGCATGGTTTATGTCATGAGAAAAATGAGTGCTCATGTACGTCATTTAAACCTGTCCGACTGTACGTGAGTGGAGAAGCAGGAACTGGAAAAAGTTTCCTAATTAAAGGAATTGCAACTTATCTACAGAAAATAACTGAGTCATCGCTCTCTTGTGCTGTTACCGCTCTAATTGGGTTGGCAGCACATAACATTAAAGGGATTACTTTATATCGTTTACTGATGCTGCCAGTAGAGCATCATAATAAATTACAATACCACAAGCTATCTGGAGAAGCTTGTTGTGAAGTTTTCAGAGTCCTGAAGAAAATGAAACTTCTTATCATTGATGAGGTAAGCATGGTATCAAATTTAATGCTTGCTTTTGTGCATTTAAGAATGCAACAAATTCTTAAAATAGAGTATGATGTGTTATTTGGAGGCAAACACATCATTGTTTTTGGAGATCTACTGCAGCTAACTCCTGTAAAAGGACAATCAGTGTTGAAAATGCTTACGCATGAAGATACCAGAAAGTGCCTAGGAAGCATTGGAAATGTTAATATATGGTTATATTTCAAATATGCAGAACTGCTTCAAAATATGCGCCAGGCAAAGGATGAAGATTATAAAAACATTCTTCAAGATATAAGAATTAGAAAAGTAAGTGAACATGGCAAAGAAGCTTTACAGGCATGATTATATTTTCAAATTTGTTTCCAAACGAAAATATTCTCCCAGAGAATATTTATAGACAAATTGCTGAAAACAAATCTGTGATATGCTTGATGCCAACTCTTCAAGAATGTTCAATCTTCAACAACAAAATGTTAAAGTTGGAAAATCAAGAGATTGTAAAGCTGGAAGCAATTGATAAAATAGAGCATGAAGGAGCTACTATTATTTTTTCAGAAAAGTTGAAATCAAAATTGTATTCTTTAGAGAAGACAATATCTAAAACTGCTGGTTTTGAAAAAAGTCTATATGCATGTTTAAATTTTCGTTTAATTTTACGACGGAATTTACATGTGGAAAGAGGTTTAGTAAATGGAGCAATGGGTCATGTTGTTGATTTTGTGAATTACCGAAATAGAGATGAAATTGAATTTTTGAAAATTAAATTTGATGGAATTTTTTTTAAAACCTTTTTATTAATGGGTATCACAGGCAGATTTGAACAGAATAATCAGAATTTTGTTGTACATAACTTCGAGTGTCTATAAAAATATTACAAAAAGCAGTTTACCAAAACTTGTAAATAATAATCAATTCTCAAACGGGCAAATAAATACAATACAGAAAAGATTTACACAAATAAATACAATCTTATCTGACTTAGAGTTAGACACAGCTTTAGATCAAGTTAGTTAGTTTTGGTTGTATTAAACATACCTCCCCATATTCTCTTTACTTTAATCATTGCTTTCGCTCCTCTTTTTCTGGCTAGAGATAGCTCCATATGATGTATCTCTTTAACCAAACACCACCATTCATTCGCATTAGGTGCTTAATCAGCTATCCAAGCTCTAGCCAGAACTAACCTTGCACATGCCAGCACAATAAAGATTAAATCTTGAAAAGGTGTAAAATTGGGCTGTATACCTAACAGAATCATTTCAGATGTTAAAGATGCATCAATTAACAATTTCAATCTCAGTATCTTCCCTATACTGTCCCAAAATGAAACTAGCGCAGGACAAAGGACCAGCATGTGTTCTAGATCAGCAGCCTGTAGATGGCATTTGGGACATTTAGTTCGGTCGTTAAAGGCATTATTTGGGGACCATTTACTTATTTGTAGAGGAGTGTGGTAAAGTTGGCAAATTGTTTTATATGCTTGCAGTTTTAAGCTTGAAGAGTGAACTAGCGTGTCAATTTTCTTTAAGGAGTATGATATTTCATTCGAGGTGATACCTGTGGGAAAGCATAGGGCCCATTTCTCTGCTATTTTTGGACACTCATCTAGTTTATTTTCTGTAAGACACTTATATCCCTCGCTAATAGTTACTATTTGCTTTTCCTCTCCCTTGTAAATACATTGCCAAAAATCCGAATCCTGAATCTCTTTCAGTTTTAATTTTCTTACAAGAAAATCACGAATTTGTGTATATTTAAAATAAGTGTGCTCAGGTAGTTTATACAATAACCTTAATGTATCGAACTCCAAAAAACCTGAGGATTTGATGGAATTGAAGAAGTACAACAATTGAGTCGTTGTTCTGCTCGATTTTTGCTTGTGAAAGATTTATATGTCCGCCAAAAACAGTTTCCTGTTTGTTTGGCATATGCGGTGACTATTCATAAATCTCAAAGTTTAAGTGTAGATAGTGCTTTGGTGAATATTGGAAGTTCAGTGTTCAAGGAGGGTATGGCATATGTTGCTTTATCTAGAGTCAGAGCTTTTTCTGGATTATACTTGATTGATTTTGATGAGACAAAGATTAGTGCAGATCTAAATTGTGTAAAAGAATATAATAGGTTAAGAAGAGAACATTCTCCAAATTTACCTTAATATCCTTTATTTGAAAAGCGTGAGGTAGGCCGAAAAAGAAGAAATGAGAAAAATTGTAGCGAGGTTGTAGCAAAAAGAAAAAAAACTAGATGAACCAGTAATTGTAAGCAGAAAGGAAAAGGATTCTGTTGAAGATGTTGTTGGATTTCAGTTTGAAAACAGTTCTGGTGTCAACTGCTATGCTAATGTAGTGGTTAATGTTTTTTTTTTCTCCAAAGCAGATTGTTGAAAATCGGGATCAAAGATTTTATTGTTTGTTGAATACTGTGTTTTAGAAATGTAGCAGTGATAAAACAAAAATAGAAAGTGTTTCTGATATTCGAAATGTTTTAGACATAGGTTCTGGTCTAAATCAATTTTCACAGAATATTCAGCAAGATTGTCAGGAATTTCTAATGTATATGCTTGTTGTATTGCAAGATGAAGGTATAGATGTTGAAAATCTTTTTGGCCTTTCTTATAAATGGCAGCAAGGCTGCAGAAAATTGTTCCTTTTCAAGTAGTACTACAATAGACACTAAGAGATGTATATATTTGACTTTACCAGACTGCAAATCAGTGTCTTTTAATAATCTTGTTAGAGAAGCAAATCAAAACATGGTCTGTACCCAATGTAACTCTGCAATGCTATCAACATTATTTATACAAAGATATGGACAGTATGTAATTTTAATGTTCCAACGACGTAGACCTGATGGAACTAAATTGACAACTTTAATTAAAAAGTTTGTGGCTTCTCAATTATCAATTTCAGGAAGAACCTTTATAACTGCAGCAATCATTTTCCATGATGGTCCTTCTACAACATCAGGACATTACACAGCGTATTTAAAACGTCAAAAAGGCTGGACTTATTATAACGATACTCAATTGACTTTCAAACAACGTTTGCCTTTTGCCTTACGAAATTCTTACCTAGTGTTCTTACAACCCAAATTGTAGGAAAAGTAATTGGCCAAGGAAGATTAGAGCAGTTAATAAAAGTTAGTCTGCTGTTCAAAATTACTTTGTGACTGAGAGTGATCAAGATAATAAAAAACTTGTAGTTCTCATAGAGGTAGTGTAAGTGTATCACATAGTGAGTGATATCAGTATTATAGGAAATGTTGATTATGAGTGAGCCAGAGGTGGAAATATAGCTTTTGTTAGATGATCGAATAGATGTTGGAGCGTTTCATTCAGAAAGTCGGGTAAATGGAAGTTTAAAAGTACTATTAAGTAATTTCCAAAAAAAGGACTTTTCATATACTATTTGGCCTCGTGGAAAAGTAAGTGAATCAAAAATGAGTATTTCGGGTAAATGTTGTTAATATATGTTTTTATATCACTTTACTTTGAGAGTATAATAATGACATACTAGTGTTTTATTAGTTTGTGATTGTTAAAATGTACGTAACCAATTGTTGTTTGGAAGAAACCATTTAAGATATGTTTTTATTCCAAGTTTTACATTATTTATTGAAACTTTGTATGGGTTTTTTAAACACAATCTTTTTGATTGTGTTTTTTTTTTTGCCCGCTGTCATATGTTGAGTAGTATTGAACTCACTGTTTTTAGTGAAATTCAATATATTCTGAGAACAGCAAAATAAATCATATAACATATTGTACAAGTTATTTTGTGTTTTGTATTCTGAAATATATATTATACTCCCCTTGTCTCATGCTTACTCGCCTATATCCACCCTCTATCACCCCTCTTTACTCACCCTCACTGCCCTTCTCTCACCCTCCTTCACCCCCGTTCCCTTACTCCACTTCCCTCACTACCCCTCATTCCCCATTCCTTCACTCCCCTTCCCTTCTCTCCCCTCCCCACTTTCCTGCTCTCAGTCCCTCTCCTTCTCTCTTCTTCCCCTCTCTTTCCTTCCCTTGATCCCTCACTCATTCCCCTTCTCTCACTCACCTTACTCCACTTCACTTACTCCTTCTCTCACTCCCTCTGTCCTCTCACATCTTCACTCCCCTTCCCTCACTCCCTCTCTCTTACCCTCACTCCCTCCATCCACTCACTTTGTCACTCCCGCTTCCCTCACGCTCACTCCCTTTAACTCGCCAACACTCTCTCCTTCCTTCACTCCCTCTATCTCTTCACTCCCTCACCCCCTTGTCTTATGCTCACTCACCTTTATCCACCCTATATCACCTCTCTTTCCTGAACCTCACTGCCCTTCTCTCACCCTCCCTCACCCCCGTTCCCTTACCCCACTTCCCTCACTTATCCTCATCAGTAATTCTCCTTCCCTCACTCACCTTACTACACTTCACTCACTCCTTCTCTCACTCCCTCTGTCTTCTCACTTCCTCACTCCTCTTCCCTCACTCCCTCTATGTTACCCTCACTTCCTCTGTCACCTCACTCTCTCACTCCCCTTCACTCACCCTCACTCACCTTCCATCCCTCACTGTCGTGAACGCACCCTCACTCACTCCCCATTCCCTCTCCCTCACTCCCCTTCCTTTACTCCCCTTTCCTCATTTAGTTTTGCTAACTCACATTCCTTTAGTCCCTTACTCACCTTCAGTTCATTTATCTCTACCTCTCTGCCTCTCTGTCACTAAATCTAAATGCCTCATTATCCACTTAGTAATTTGCACTCCCTCTATTTCTTTTTACTCTCGCTGTCCTTCACCGTTCCTTTGTTTCCCTTTCTGTTTCCTTCACTCCTACTTTATCTCTTTGTACCCTTTTGTGACTTTTAATCTCCTGCCTTGTCTCTTTTTTTAATAATATATATTATAAAAATGATAACTTATTTTTTTCCTCTTCCACAGATATTATATTTAGTAAAAATATGTAATGAAGTTTACATTACTTATAAGGTAAGTTTCACCATCAAAATTTAGTTTCTCATCACTCTTTTCCTTAACCTCACTGCTCTTCTCTCACCCTCCCTCACCCCGTTCCCTTACTCCGCTTCCCTCACTTATTCTCATTCTCCATGTTCACTCCCCTTCCCCTCACTCCCCTTCCACACTCAGCTTCTTTCAGTCCCCCACTCACTGAAACAAGTGTTATAACATGTAGTCTTAACCTCATTTACCTACTGAATGAGCTATTCACACATTTTTAGGCAATTATATACCCCCACCAAAACACATAGACATTCATTTACCCATACAAATACTCAGTTAAGAAACCAATAACAAATATAGTCTTTAATATACCAATTAAGTCAAAGCAATAAAGACCTTAACACAGTTAAATAACTACATATTATATATAGTGAGACTCTACAAATTAGTCAAGGAAACAATCAATGACACTATTACTAAATCCATCATTCACACATTTATATTTATATATCCACTCATTCTTCAATGCAAGTAGTGTATTTATAATACATATTTAAATATCAAAGCAAACCACATTCACTGGATGATGTCATCAGTGATGTCATCAGTGATGTCATTTGAGATGTCATCAGTGATGTCATCAGTGATGTCACTGACCATGTCATGAATGATGTAATATGTGATATCATCAACAGTTGATTGCGGGCGCGCGAGTTATAGTGAGTACAACTAACTATAACGGGGGGATTTCAATGGTTTTGTATGAGTGAAATGTCCAGCTAACTTTAACTGGTTTGAAACCTATGGTTTTTTCAGTGAATTTGTAAGGTTTTTTCAATGCTATTTCCTAACTATAACGAGTTTGAAACCTACGGTTTAATATGTATATTGAAGCAAGATATTATTTAATTTATCTATAAAAATCATATATTAGTGTCTAGAATAAAGATACATTATTGTTAAAAATATTTTTACGGATTTTCAACCAGTACACACTGCTTGCACACTTGGTGCGCGAATCCATGTGACTTTTAAAAAAAGTCTTTCATTGGCTAGGAACAGTTTCATTCTAGAGGTTGAAGCATTTCACCCATTTTTGTCATTCCTTCAAGAAGATTGTCAGGAGACACACCTATTGTGTTTTCTTCTCTTCTTACATTTTTTTGTAAAAACAACAAAAAATGGCATCTTCTAATGCACCAGAAAACATACATGGTGAAGAAGATGATTTAGAGGAACCAGCCCAGAAAAGGAAGAAAAGCATTGTGTGGGCCTTTTTTACCTTTCCTGAAGGTGAAAAAAAGGTAAATGCTAGGAAGGTCACTTGCAGCATCTGCAAACATGTTTTATCTTGGGACTCCGAGATGAAATATTCATGTGGCACTTCGTCCATTTAAAACATCTGCAGACCATACATGGATAGTGCCTGGAATATTGGAACACTGCAAGGATGGAGCCTAAGTGATTGGAAGAGTGCATGGGTAGTGGTCCGGTGATCGCATCAGTGTATGGGTAGTGCTTGGGTGATTGGAGGAGTGCACAGGTAATGTATGGGTGATTGCAAGAGTGCATGGGTAAGGCATGACTGATTACATTAGTTTATGGGTAATGCCTGGATGATTGCACAAGTGCATCGGTAGTGCCTGGTTGATAGTAAGAGTGCAAGGATAATGCGTCGTCATTTTATAAGTGCTTGGGTATTGGTAGAGTGATTGGATAAGTGCATGGTACTAGCTGGGTGGTTGGAGGAGTTTATGGGTAGTGCACGGGTGATTGGAACAGTACATGGATAGTGTCTGTGTTATTGCATGAGTGGATGAGTAATGCCTGTGTGATTTTGTAAGTGCATGGGTATTGCTTGGGTGATTTTGTAAGTGCATGGGTAATGCCTGGGTGATTGCATGAGTTTATTGGTAAAGCTTGAGTGATTGCAGGAGTGCATGGGTAGTGTCTGGGTGATTGTATGAGTGCATGGGCAGTGTCTGGGTGATTGGACGAGTGCAGGGACACTGCTTGGTGATTGTATAAATGCATGGGTTGTGACTGAGTGATTAGAGGAGTGCATGTCTACTAGCTGGGTAATTGAAAGAGGTAATGAGTAGTGTCTTGGTGATTAGAGGAGTGCATGGGTAATGCCTGGATGATTGTATTAGTGCATGGGTAGTGCCTAGGTTATTGCATCAGTGGATGAATAGTTCCTGGGTGATAGCAGATGTGCATTTGTAATGCCTGTGTAATTTTTTAAGTGCATGGATATTGCTTGAGTGATTTTGTAAGATCATTGATAATGCCTGGGTGATTACATGAGTTTATGGGTAATGCCTGGATGATTGCATGAGTATATAATGTAGTGCCTGGGTGATTGCATCAGTTCATCAGTATTGCCCGGGTGATGGGAGGAGTGCAAGGATACTGCATGTTGATTTTATAACTGCATGGGTAGTGCTTGGGTGATTGAAGGAGCGCTTGTCTACTGGCTGGGTAATCGAAGAAGTGAATGAGTAGTGTCTGGATGATTAGAGAAGTGCTTGGGTAGTGCCTGGGTGATAAGAGAAGTGCATGGATAGTGACTTTGTGATTTTGTACGGTTGCTTGGTTACTGCCTGGGTGATTGCATGAGTGCACAAGTAATGGATGGGTGATTGAAGAGTGCATGGGTAATCCTTGACTGATTACATTAGTGAATGGGTAATACCTGGATGATTGCATGAGTGCATCAGTAGTGGCTGGGTGATAGTAAGATTGCAAGGGTAGTGAGTGGTGATTTTATAAGCTCTTGGGTATTGGCGGAGAGATTGGATAAGTACATGGTACTGGCTGGGTGATTGAAGGAGTGCTTTGGTAGTGCACAAGTGATTGGAACAGTCCATGGGTAGCACCTGGGTGAATGCATGAGAGGATGAGTAGTGCCTGGGTGATTGAAGGAGTGGCTGGGTAGTGCCTGGGTTAATATGTAAGTACATGGGTATTGCTTGGGTGATTGCATGAGAGCTTGGTAACTGCTCAGGTGATTCTATAAGTGGAGGAAAAATATCTGGATGATTGAAGGAGTGAATAGGTAATACTTGGGTGATGGCAAGATTCTAGAACAATGTTGATTGTAGAACTGTATGGGTACTGCCAGAGTGATTAAAAGTATGGTTTGGTAAAGCCTAGATGATTTTGTAAGTAAATAGGATATACTTCATGGATTAAAGGAGCACATGGGTTCTGCTGAGGTGATTTGAGGAGTGAGATGATTCATAATATTATGCTTATTACATTATGTTATCTTACCTTCTTCATTGAAGTAGATATCAAACTCATTCAAACGATTTTGTAGTTGTATCATAAACTAGATTTAAAATATTTTCAAACTTTAGTATTACTTTCGGTAAAAGAGAAGAAAAAATACTGTTATTGCAAATAATATTATAGTTTTAGGAACACAACATAATTTCACAATTAGATAACATATTCAGTTTCACTTTTTTACTGTTGAACTCTATTGAATTTCACCATACACAGTGATTTCAATGTAGATCATCATATAAATGCGGGGAAAATACAATCAATATGATTGTACAAAAAAATCAAATCTGCATTGAAAATATTACAAATTCAACTATATGTTTACCTCTCTACAGTTTGTAAATTACTTTATTCAACTACATGAAATCATTTATTACTCTAAAGTAAAAAAATATATATATACACTCTCATATACATCGCGTATAATATAAAGATCAAATATATCAACTACTTCCTTCAAACCCAATTTTGCAAATGAAATATTAAAGGATAGAAACAATAACGCAAATACTAATTGTTCACATCTTCCCAGTAGGCCGAAAGTTGTTATCAAAACTTTGGCTTCAAAAATAGCAGATATGAATCTCGTAATTCAAAAGGCAACCTACATTTGAACTCCAAATGTGCATCATTACAATGTGTCCATCCTTTATTGCACTTCAAGTATACAGTATATTGTCCAGCTGTAGTAGTAGGTCCATCATGGAAAATAATAGCCACAGCTTTAAAAGTTCTTCCTGAAATTGATAGTTAACTTGCCACAACATTTTTAATTTTGGTTTCCAACTTTCTTCTATCTGCTCTACAACGTTGTAGCATTAAAATTACATATTTCCCAAATCTTTCTAAAAATAATATTGACAACATTTCCGATTTATAATGAGAACATTTCATATCCTGATTAGCTGATTTTAGTAACATGTTAAAAGACACTGATTCGCAATCTGGTATTGTCAAATATATGAGACTTTCGGTGTCTATTTCAGTGAATGAAGAAAATGAACACTCTTCACATTGATTGATTGATTGATTGATTGATTGATTGATTGATAATTCCATCTGTAAATTAGTACAAAGAAATGTTCAATTTCTATTCCATCATCTCCCAATACTGCACACATACACATAAGAAACTCTTGTGCATCTTGTTGTACATTGAGAGTAAATTGCAAAGAACAGTACATATATCCAAAAGATGCCGAGTTCCAGTAACTGTATTGATTTTAATTCTATCAGTTTCCAACTTTTGAAAAATATAATGCAGTAAAGAACAGAATCTTTTTTCTCGATTTTGCATAATTTTTAGATGAAAAGCATAGCAGGTGGTACCTGAACTATTTTCTAACTTTTATACTACAATATCATCAAAAATTTCCATTTTCTTTTTCTTTGCAGCTTCATCATTCTCATGAATTATTATTTTTTTCGATCTCAGTAGAATGTTTATCATATTCCCGTTTTGGCATACTACACATTTTTCATATACAGGAGATTCACCTAAGTTAGGGACAAACAGTCTTCTTAACCAATTATACTCTCCCACGCAGTTTGCATCAGCACTAAGCTTTTTTTCATCTAAATCGATCAAATACAAACCAGATAATGTTCTTACTCGAGACAATGCAACATATGCCATGCCCTCTTTAAACAGTAAGTATTATCTACAGTTAAACCTTGAGAATTATGAATGGTTACAGCATACCCTAAAGAAAGAGGAAACTGTTTTTTACAAACATAAAAGTTTTTTACAAGCAAAAAACGAACAGCACAATGTCCAATCTGTTTTATGTCTTCAATCTGATTACATTTAATCTTCAAAAATTCAATTCCATCTCTCTTCTCATTTTACAAAATCAACGTTACCCATTGCTCCATTTACTAAACATTTTTCTACATCCAAATTATGCCTAAATATTATCTGACAGTTTGCACATACTTATAAAATCTTTTATAAACCAGCAGTCTTAGATATCGACTTTTCCAAAGACTCCTATTTTGACTGTAATTTCGCTGATAACTCCTTCATGCTTCCATGTTCACTATTGGCTGTTTCTCTAGTTTCAAAAGTTCTTGATTGAATGTGGCATTAGGCAAACTTCTGGTCCAGGGAAGACATGGCTTGGCAGTTCGGGCTGGACTGTTCCCATGAGGCACAGGGTCAAGACTGATTTGCATATGTCCATGTCTGAACTGGGGTGGCTTGGTGAGCAAAATAACGATGGATTAAACCCAGATCTGTGACTGGGGGTGAATGTTTTGCCATTGTGCAACATTCCATCTATCATCTTGTGTGTTTTATTAGGCAAATTATTTTCTCCAGTTTGTTTGTACATTATTTCAGGTGCAATATTTTCATTTGGGAACAAGTTTGTTAGTAGCCGACTTTGTAAAATTCTTTACTGTGTTTTGTCAAAACACCAATTCTAATATCTTGAAGAATGTTTCCATAATATTCATCACTTGCTTGTCGCATATTCTTAATACGTTCTTTACATTCAAAAAGAGACCAAATGTTCACATTTCCGATACTTCCCAAAGAATTCTTAGAGTCTGCATGGACAAGTGTTTTAAAAACTCATTGTCCTTTCAAAGGAGTAGGTTGTAGTAGATCACCGAATACAAGTACATGTTTTCCTCCAAATAAAACATCATAATTTGTTTTTAAAATCTGTTGCATTCTTAAATGTAGAAAAGCAAGCATTAAGTTTGAGACCATGCTCACCTCATCAATGATCAGAAGTTTCATTTTCTTGAGTACTCTTGAAACTTCATAACAAGCTTCTCCAGATAGCTTGTAATATTCAAACTTATTTTCATGTTCAACTGGTAGAATAAGTAAACAATGTAATGTAATCCCTTCAATGTAATGTGCTGCTAACTCAGTTGGTGCGGTACAACATAAGATAAATGTGATTCGGTGATTTTGTGTGGATAACTGATCAAAACTTTAATTAAGAAACTTTTTCCTGTTCCAGCTTGCACACTGATATACATTCAAATAGGTTTAAATGATGTGCATTTAAAATCTTTTTTTTATGCAGTAAACCTTGCTATATCTGTTGTGTCACTTGCTAATATATTTCTTTCTGTTTAATATTTAGTTGTTCTTCTAACTTTTCAAACTCAATAATATCCTGTTGTGCTTGTTGCATTGCTGTTTCTATTCTACTCATAGATATAGCTGCTTCATTTTTAAGAATTGGTTGTCCTAGTGCATCTTGACTTAGTGGAGCAGAACTTTGACTATCTCTAGATATTTCAGCTGCGATAGTAGTTTTTTGTTCAATCTCTTCATTCAACATTTGTAGATAATTTGGAAATATTGTTCATTCAATGCTTACTTTACATGCATTAAACAAATCTTCATAACAGTCAACATCTCCAGGTAATTCCATTTTAGTACACCAAGGTTTGAAGAGTTGCAAAAGTGCTAAGTAGAAAAATTATGTTTTATCTGGAGCATCACAATTGAGTTTCCTGTGATTAATAAGATTTCCTTTTGCATGTTTTACCAAACATCCATCACATCCAATTATTGCATATTTTTCTTCATTTATATAAGCTGTAATGTTGCAGTACTTCATAGAGGCATATGTTTTACATGAACTTAGTATAGTACGTATCCACCATTTCTTTTTAACAATATCTGATCTTTTTAACTTGTAAGTATTCTTTAGAGATTTTTGAGTTATAGTATGTCTTACTGCCAAAATTAAACTATTCACTCTTCCTTTTGAAATTACTGGATGTGGGAATCCAAAATGACATTTTGTATGAAATGATCCGTTTGACTTGTATTTCCGTCGATCATTTTTGCCACATCGATGACTTTGAAACCGTAAAACTTGTTGTTTCAAGCTGTTTTCTTCTCCTTTTTTGGTATGGAACAGGTAACATATTCTTCAATGAAAGATAAAACACTTTTAATCTGTATCAGTTCCAAACGTTGGTGCATTCTTGATCCATGACTGCATGTGAATATAAGGTGCACCTCTGGCTTGGTACTCCTTCCTCCAAATCAATAACTTCACCAAGAGGTGGATTATTTTGTATTGCAGACGAAAGACACCATAGCTTGAAACCTATGCTTAAAATATCTGCAAACATTTACAGGATCCAAGGAACATAGGGCCATATTATTAAGAAAGGACGATACATTATCACCGCTTTTATCAACAGGAAACTGCCACTAAAGCTGCGATAAAGTGCTTGATAATATGCCCTTGTTAATTCACATAGCAGCCCAGGCTTACACCAGAACCTGGGCTGCTATGGGCATTCACAAGAGCATATTATCAAGCCCTTTATTGCCGTTTTAGCTACAGTTTCCTGGCGCATAAAAGCGGCGATAATATATCGCCCTTTCTTGATAATATGGCCCATAGTTCTCCAGCTGTTTTCAATTCAATGTTTTTACATTTGAATTTGCTTCTCATAGAAATTCAAGTAAATCATCCCATGCATACTCAGCACAGCTAAGAGTTCCAAACCATGTAGACAACATACATTTTAGTTCTTCATGACGATGATACCAATACTCTTTAGTACCATGTTGACATGCCATCAAATTAATTAACTGAGCTTCTAAATGATCGTCTCTTTGTTCAACTTTGTCCAAAAACTCCTTTGCAGAAAGATGTCTAAGATGAACTCCTGTTTTTCATCTGTGGTTCACTGCATATGAAAGTACAGACAAGTCACTTTCAAACAGGAGATTAAATAAACATGGAATAGACTGTCAAAATCTTGAATCTTCTGAACACAATCTTGTTGAACGGTATGCTGAAGCAGGAATCTCTACTGGTCATTCATCATATCGTCCACCTATTCCAGTGGGTTAGAGCTGTGGAAAAAAATGGGCTTCTGTTCTTTCCCAAACACTCATTGGAGGTCCCGTCACTTTCTTCATTTTGAATAATTGAATAGTATTTCCAATCACTTCTTTTGAATGAAAAGGATGATTACTACATTGTTCATACATTTCTTCACTCATGGAGTTGTCCACTTTTTTGATTTGGCCAGTTGCAATTTCTGTATCATCTTCTAAATATATTTCTGGTTCTTCAAGATATACATTTGTATAATAAATATTGTTTTCTATGAGATATAACATTGTTTTTTAAACTTTGATGACATCTATTAACTCTTGCCATGCTTTCCGACTCTTCGTAGGTACACCATTAACTAAAATAAATACAGGTTCACTTTCATCTCTATCTATACCAACAGTTTCCATATTGTTCCTAAAATCTAATGGAAAATACACAACTTTTCCTTTTAAACATCTTTGTAAATCATTTTTTGCTTCAGCTTACCATTTAGACGACATATGAACTACAGCCTGAAACAGTTGCACTGATTGAATAAGAATAGACTCATACATATTTAAATCTACCAGTTCTGGAGGAATAGCTACCAATTCTAAATTATTATGTACAGCTTTAGCTGGCATTTTGTTCTCTTCTAGTATGCTGTAACAATATTCAAATTCAAATTCAAAATAGACTTTATTCGGTGTATTTCAACCATAAAAGTGCAATAAAAATACATCAAGTACATACATCAAATTACATTTTAATTCCAGAGTAAGAGGGCTATGAACATTACATACAATAGTTCTTTCATTGGTCCAAACATAATCGTAATTTAAGAGCCAGTTTTAAAAATTCAAGGACTTGAAGGACACCATTACTGTGTAACAATTGTAAGTATAAAAAGGCTGGTCGTATCTGATTAAAATTCATTTTTTTTAAAAGTGAGGTTAAAAAGCGTTTGCGGGGGAATTCATAATATTTACATAGAAACGTGAAATGCATCATGTCCTGTGGAGACTTTCCGTCGCAGCCACAGGACGAGGGAATTTTACAGAAGCTCTCCTTTTTAGGTCTGATGAGCAGATGTTGGAACTGGTTGAATCTAAATCTTGTAAGCAGAAACTTGTCGTGAGTGCTGAAAGTGCCGAGTAAATACGGCTCTGTAGTCAGACATGTCTTAACCATAATAAATTTCCTCACACTTACTTTTTTTAACTCAGCACACTCCCTCTCTGCCTTCTTTTGTTGATAAAACAACTGTTTGACTAGATCAGTGTCTGCCTTCCCAATTCCTGATGGGTTTTCAAACAATTCAGGGCGGCCCAACTCAGTAAAACATATTTTTAAATACTTCAGCCAGGGAGTGCTTAGAGCGTTCTCAAGAGCCAGAAAATCATTAACTATCAAATGTGTCAGCGGGATTTCCTTGCATAACCACATTTTCAGCCAACATAACAGAGGTCGTAGGGACAGGATATCGCTCAAATAGCCCACTCCTAGTTCCTCATGCACCATAAAGTTAGAAGTGCAGGCCGAAACACATAAAAGCCGTTTATAAAACAAATTTTCTGTGGTTTGAAGTTGTTCCCCAGCCATATAGCCCCAGAGCTCACTCCCATATGCAGCCGTTGCTACAGATTTTGCATCATATAATTTAATCATAGCAGCCGTCGGCTTTTTACCAAGCTTTGACGCAAAGTTAAAAATGGAGGCATTGACCTTAGATACATCACATTTTTTTTTAGCAATTTGCGGGGCCCAAGAAAGCTTCGAGTCAAAGAGTACTCCTAAATAAGAAAATGTACTAGAAAAGGGTATAACTGCCTTGTCTAGTTTGAAGGTGTATTGTCTCTTTGGCTGTTTCCCCACCTGCATGATGTAAGATTTGGAGTTATTCACTACCAAATCTCTATCTTCCATAAACTTTTTAAAAGCATTAAGAAGCAGTTGAAGGCCTTTTTCCGTTCTTGCTAACAGCACAGCATCATCTGCGTATAGCAGAACAGGGATGCTTCTATTCCCCACTCTTGGACTATCAGATTTCACCTCCCTTAGAACGCCATCCAGCTCATTTATATAAAAGCTGAGGATAGGTCCATGAAGGCCAAGTGGACTGTGCCTTTTTGGACTTTAGTATATTTACTTAATATTAGAAAGAGGTTCAAGCACTGAGTTGTGGTCGAGCGGCCGTTACAAAAACCATATTGGGCAGTGGACAGAATATCATTGTCCCTTGTCCAATCGGTAAGTCGCCGCAGTACTATTCTCCCCACAAGTTTTGCCATGGAATTAATCAGGGAAATCGGC
The DNA here is from genome assembly GCF_964261635.1 of Lissotriton helveticus. Classification (NCBI taxonomy): domain Eukaryota; kingdom Metazoa; phylum Chordata; class Amphibia; order Caudata; family Salamandridae; genus Lissotriton; species Lissotriton helveticus. The sequence continues at coordinate 90,624,083 of NC_136063.1, forward strand.
CTGTAACAGAGGGGACTATCCCTATCGCCCTTTTTAAATATGGGCACAATGGTTGAGAGCCCCCATGAAGGCGGGCAACCCACCTTTGCAGCTGCGTTGATAACCGCTGCAATAATCGGTGCCCAAAAGTTGGGATCTGATTTAAAAAGGTCCGGGGGTATCCCATCCGGGCCTGGTGATTTACCCGCTGTGAGTCCCTCTATTCCCACCATGACCTCTCCTATACTAACATTCAAGCATGTACCGCCCGAAGTACGACCATCGGGTACCACATTAGTTTCATTTCCCCCGTACAGTTGTTCAAAGTGTGCGACCCATTCCTCTTTAGTAATGACACATTCTAGGCCTTCCCCTGAGTCTTTCACCAGGAAAGGTTTCTTGAGCACCGCCCAAAATCTAGCACTATTTTTCAGTGTTTCTGGTTCTAGAATCTCAGCCCAGGCTTCGTTCTTCAGTACCTCCTTTCTTGTTGTAATAACTGATTTGTACTCTTTACGTGATCTCTGAACTAATTCCTTGTTTCGGGGTTTTAACATCAAGGCTGTTCTAAGATCACGAGCCGCTTTAGAGCATTCCTTGCTAAACCACCTCGGGCCAGCCCTCCCTTTGCACGTTATAGGTTCTGTCAGTGATATAGCTATTTTATCAGTTAGGCTTTTAAAATCAGATAGAACCTGAAGTGGGTCAGGGTCAGCCTGAGTACATCTAGTGATAATGTCACTACAGTTAGTTTGGATATTCTGGTATATAAGGGCCGGAGTGCACATGGACCATTTTAAGCGGCGTCTACCGTCAGTTACTGTGACCCTACCCTTACCTAGATTTCGTCTTTCTGTAGCCACCCAGGGCCCCCTTAGGTGTATGGTCAAAGGGTTATGGTCACTGAGGGGATTAGTGTCTATGGAGAATGAACGCACGAACTCCTGCATAGGGACGGTTAACAACATGTAATCAATAATTGTTCCCTTCCCATGGCCTTTAAAGGTTGGTGTAAGAAAGCGCTTTGATGGGTCACATAATGCCATTGCAATGGTAAGACCATATTCATTAAGTAAATTATTAAAAATTCCCCCCACAACGGTGTGTTCCAGGTGTAATCCATTTATTCTGGGACAATGCAGTTCCATGAGATTTTTCCCTGGAAGGTCACCGCAGGGGTGAATGTTAAAATCACCCATTATCAGCAAATTGTGGGAACAGTCCCTCATTGAGGTATCAATGTACTCACTTAAGGTTTCTGAATTGCCAAGACTTGTAGCATTATTAACAGAATTATAAAAATTGATCAGATCAACCTTACAGTTGCCTGCAGATAAAACTAGACCTTGAATGTCAAGGTTATTAGAGGGCCTGTTAACAATTGTACATCTCAATGCTACCGATATAAACATTACCATACCCCCCTTTGCTCTCCCCCGAGTTACAGGCACAGCAGGTACAAAATATGCCTTATAGCCTTCAATATACACATCACATTTTACAGACCAAGTTTCTTGTAGGCAAATAATTTGAAAGCCCCTAATGTAAGCTAACCAGCTTTCATCCTGCATTTTATTTTCTAAGCCCGCCACATTCCAACATATAACATTCTTTTTTGGTGTAGTTGAAGAAATCACTTCTATCTGTTGAACTGCAGGCGACTGAGCGGTACTCTGAACTTCCGAGACCCTCAGTCAATCGCAGGCATCCAGCCCTGAGAGCATATTAAAACGGTTATATAGTGGAACATTATAACCTGTGTTAATCTGCTTATCAGCATTAAAGTTTCCTGGTGGTGTCCGCCAGTTGTCAACATTTAATGCAGGTGTTTGCCACCCGTTCAGCCCACTAGTGTTGTTATTATACATGTATGGTGTTACCGGACTTGAAATCTGAACTTGTGTTAAAGGTTTGTACCCATGGGGGTTATTAAGGTTTTTTTTAGGTAGATTCTGATCAGGCGCATAAAAGTATCCCAAGGGACGCACACAGACACTATTTGCATTATAAACAAGTGAGGATGCACGTAGCAAGACTGTGGCGACATGTTGGGGGTGCTGAAAGTTCACTATCACGCAGTCCCCCGTAGTTGATTTCCTTGAAGGACCGACCCAATTTACTCTTTCAGTGGATATAATTTGATCATAGAAGTGAGATGGCTAGCCACAGTTTTTGTTTAGCCATCCCACCGTTTTATTTTTTAGGGAGTCTTGGGGTTCTCCATGAGATTGGGCTGATACTTCCTCATGGCGTGGAACATTGGTTAGTACCACCACGTATGGGACACACTCAGGAGGGAGATTCACATTCCTGAGTCTGGCCCTCTGTGGGACCGGTACACAATTGCCTGAAGAGGCAGGGACCTGCTGAGTCGGCTGGTTTAATGGGGCTGTGCGAACCACCGCCACAGGGCCTGCCCTATTTTCAGAGTTTGATTGCCAATTCTGTTGCACACTCTGACTCCTGGCTTCAGTCTCCTTCCCGCTCCCAACAGCGATAGTTTTAGCGATTGTTACGCCTGGAGCAAGGGTCATATGAGCCGTCACTAGAGTGCCCAATCTTTCTACCTCAGACGCTACTTTTTCCAATTTGGCCATTATTGGAGTAATTAAATCTACAATTTTGGTCTCCAGTTTGCACACCAATGTATTTATTAGTGCTTCTAAGTTAGTGTCGGACAGAATCACACTCCCCTCGGTATTACTAGCCACATTATTAGGTTCATCCAAAGCCTGGTTGCTTGCACTATTGATGATGATGGCTTTGGAATTGTTGGGATCTTTAGTGTGTGTTTTAGTTTTTGTGGACTTTCCCCTACGGCACCCCTGAGTCTTTCTACACTTCCTCACAGGTCTTTGTGAGGAATGGGCCTCCACTGACTCTTCTGCTGAGGAGTCTTCCTCCGTTGTAGCAAGCATATCCACGGACTTCTCAGGGTGCACCTGTGCCTGTGCTACTGTGAAATGGCCCTCTGTACTGTATGTGGCATTTTCTATAGTGCCCTCTGGGACCTCTATAGTTTCATTAGATACAGAGTCCAAAACAGGGGGAAGACTTTTACTACCTAATGAGACCCTGCGTTCTTTGTTGACTTGCGTTACTTTTTTTACCATAAAATTATCTATGGTACGCAGACCCGATGCCGCTGGGTCCACGATAGTTGCAGGCATGTTAACAAAAGACAGAAAAGCTGTAATAACCCACTCGCAATCAGCAATTACCCAACAATGTTAAGATGCAATACAATACAATGTTGAAAGTCTTACGTGGAGGATTAAAAGGCTCTATGTTCGTAGAGCCAAAGTTCGTGGCCCGTCCTGTCCTCTTACGACCACAGAGGGCCACAGAGGGCCCGCCCTTTGCCCGGGCTTAGCCCGGCGTCCCGCTCGCGTCCCGCTACGCGAGATGCAATCCTTAGTAATAGGGTCGTTGCGGGCGGTGGGGCGTGGTGTCCAGGGGGCGTGGCGTCGAACACAGCCCTTCGCTATGACACCTGGGCAATGCAGTCCCTTGCGCTTGATCCGCTTGATCCTCTTTCCCCCACACTCCTCGGCACTCCTGTTGGCCCCTGGAAACAACACAGAGGACGTTCAGCCCCTTGCTCCCTTGCGCAGCGGCACCCGCGAAGCGGGTGCTGCAAGAAGTGAAGTCGCACAGACGAGGCTGAAGGGCAGAGCAGGTCTCCTCGCTAAATCCTCCTCAGACCACGGAACCCACAGTTACATCCGCAGGTACCCACACAGTTTGTCTCCCACCGTTGTTACAGGTCCGCCGGTCTTTTAACACACCTGGCCGGGCGGGGGGCGTGGTGTCCAGGGGGCGTGGCGTCGAACACAGCCCTTCGCTATGACACCTGGGCAATGCAGTCCCTTGCGCTTGATCCGCTTGATCCTCTTTCCCCCACACTCCTCGGCACTCCTGTTGGCCCCTGGAAACAACACAGAGGACGTTCAGCCCCTTGCTCCCTTGCGCAGCGGCACCCGCGAAGCGGGTGCTGCAAGAAGTGAAGTCGCACAGACGAGGCTGAAGGGCAGAGCAGGTCTCCTCGCTAAATCCTCCTCAGACCACGGAACCCACAGTTACATCCGCAAGTACCCACACAGTTTGTCTCCCAGTAACAATATTTACAAATACGTTTATCACTACCCAATTCAAGACGATCTTCCATAAACATACAAGCACCAAATTGCTCCACTTATCATTGTTTTGCTATTCACTTTTTAAATATACATCAACATTCCTAGTTTGACTTTTATAGTGAGTAAGTCGACAACAAACACAGTTTGGTCTTTCGCAACAAATTACCTAAACCCCTTCGCTGCTAAGCCTTTTCCCCTCCTGTGCTAAGCCTTTTTTTGACAATTTGGGGTAGTGCGCGCTTAGGCCCCTGTACCTTTTTGACCACATAAGGTATCCACGCCATATTTGTGGCCTTTTCTTCCAACATAATTTCGATTGTAAAGGTGCCCAGGGTTTGTGGATTCCCTTGGAGGGGTCACAGAAATTAAGCAAAATACAGTAACATTTTTGTTTTTTTCAGAAAAATTGGAAAAACGGGCTGCAAATAAAAACCTCTGGGTTTTCCCCTGTAAATGTTATCAAAAAAGGGTTAGTAGGGATAAAATCTCCATTTTCTCAGATTTTAGGGAATGACAGTCTTTTGTCAGAGAACCAACATTTTTCACACAGTTTTTGCATTTTTCTGGGACATAGCCTATTTTTGCTATTTTTAGAGCTTTCAACCTCCTTCCAGTTAGTAATAATGGATCTTGGAAAGCTATACATTTTCGAAAAGTAGACAAAATTCTGAATTCATAAAGTGGTCATTTGTCTAAATGCATGAAGGTTTCTTTATAGAAACTAACAGTTAAATATTGGAATAATTGAAAATTAGATGAAAAAAACAGCCTTTTGTCTCAACGTTTACACCTGTAACTTCTTGTAATTTTGACAGCTCTTTGAAAACAATATACCGTTACATCTGTTCGACCTTCCTGGTTGTGAGGATATATAGGACTTGTAGTTTCACATAGAACCCGACGAACCCAGAGCCAAAAACTGAGCAGCAACTTGTAATGGTATTTTATTATTTACCGGGTATAGAGCACTTATTCTTGGCAAATGTATACATGGAAAAATCGGTATGAAAGACACCTATGTATTTCTGAATTAGGTACAAATTATAGAGTTTAGAAACAGTATATATTTGCACATTTTCAAAATTGGGAATACTCATACTAGCATGAGAATTATTGGTCATTTTTCAAAATGATTTTTTTTTTACACAATGTCTTTCACTGGGAAGGGAAAAATGCATGATAAACTAAAGAGGTAATAACAGTTGATTTACAATTCTGAATTACCCTAAGTCTCCCGATAAAAACGGTACCTCACTTGTGTGGGTCGGCCTTGTGCCTGCGACAAGAAATGGCGCAAAATGCAATATGGTCACACCTCAATTTTGCAGTTAAAAAAGTGGACCCTTTTATGGCAAAGTGCCTAGCTGTAGGTTTTACACCCTAGATCTGCCGGCACCTAGGGAAACCTAGCAAACCTAGACATTTTTGAAAACTAGACTCCCAGGGGAATTTAGGATGGGATGACTCGACTGCCTCCCACCATGTTCTGTTACCCAGAATCCCTTGCAAGTCTAAAAAATTTGAAAAATAAACGCATTTTCCTGACATTTCTGTGGTGGAAAGTTCTGGAATCTGTGTGGATAAACGAAATTCCACCCACCCCGCATTTCCCAAAGTCTAATGACAAAAATGGTACCTCACTTGCCTGGGTCTGCCTAGTGCCTGTGACAGGAAACGGCGCAAAATGCAACGTAGTCACACCTCAATTTCCCAGTGAAAAATGGTCCTTTTTTGGCAAAGTGCCTACCTGTAATTTTTGAACCCTTGCTCTGCCGGCACCTAGGGAAACATAGCAAACCTATACATTTTTTAAAACTAGACACCCAGGGAAATTCAGGATGGGGTGACTCGACTGCCTCCCACCAGGATCTGTTACCCAGAATCCCTTGCAAACCTAAAAAATGGAGAAAAAAACTCATTTTCCTCACATTTCTGTGGTGGAAAGTTCTGGAATATGCGTGGATCAACAAAATTCCACCTTCCCTGTGTTTCCCAAAGTCCTATGAGAAAAATGGTACCTCAGTTGCCTGGGTCTGCCTAGTGCTTGCGACAGGAAACGGAGCAAAACGCAACGTGGTCGCACCTCAATTTCGCAGTGAAAACTGGCCCTTTTTTAGCAAAGTGCCTACCTGTAGTTTTTGAACCCTAGCTCTGCCAGCACATAGGGAAACCTAGCAAACCTATACATTTTTAAAAACTAGACACCCAGGGAAATTCAGGATGGGGTGACTTGACTGCCTCCCACCAGGTTCTGTTACCCAAAATCCGTTGCAAACCTAAAAAAATGGAGAAAAAAACATTTGACATCTGACATTTCTGTGGTGGAAAGTTCTGGAATCTGCGTGGATCAACAAAAATCCACTCACACCGCGTTTCCCAAAGTCTAATGAGAAAAATGGTACCTCACTTGCCTTGGTCTGATTAGTGCCACCGACAGGAAACGGCACAAAACGCAACGTGGTCGCACCTCAATTTCGCAGTGAAAAATTGCCCTTTTTTGGCAAAGTGCCTACCTGTAGTTTTTGTACCCTAGCTCTGCCGGCACCTAGGGAAACCTAGAAAACCTATACGTTTTTTAAAACCAGACACCCAGGGAAATTCAGGATGGGGTGACTTGACTGCCTCCCACCAGGTTCTGTTACCCAAAATCCGTTGCAAACCTAAAAAAATGGAGAAAAAAACATTTGACATCTGACATTTCTGTGGTGGAAAGTTCTGGAATCTGCGTGGATCAACAAAAATCCACTCACACCGCGTTTCCCAAAGTCTAATGAGAAAAATGGTACCTCACTTGCCTTGGTCTGATTAGTGCCACCGACAGGAAACGGCACAAAACGCAACGTGGTCGCACCTCAATTTCGCAGTGAAAAATGGCCCTTTTTTGGCAAAGTGCCTACCTGTAGTTTTTGTACCCTAGCTCTGCCGGCACCTAGGGAAACCTAGAAAACCTATACGTTTTTTAAAACCAGACACCCAGGGAAATTCAGGATGGGGTGACTCGACTGCCTCCCACCAGGTTCTGTTACCTAGAATCTCTTGCAAACCTAAAAAAATGAAGAAGAAAACACATTTTCCTCACATTTCTGTGGTGGAAAGTTATGGAATTTACGAGGATCAACAAAATTCCACCCTCCCCGTATTTCCCAAAGTCTTATGAGAAAAATGGTACCTCACGTGCCTGGGTCTGCCTAGTGTCTGTGACAAGAAACGGCGCAAAACGCAACGTGGTCGCACCTCAAATTCACAGTGAAAACTGGCCCTTTTTTGGCAAAGTGCCTACCTGTAGTTTTTTAACCATAGCTCTGCCGGCACCTAGGGAAAAGTAGCAAACCTATACATTTTTTAAAACTAGACACCCAGGGGAATTCAGGATGGGGTGACTCGACTGCCTCCCACCAGATTCTGTTACCAAGAATCCCTTGCTGCAAACCTAAAAAATTGGAAAAAAATGCATTTTCCTCACATTTCCGTGGTGGAAAGTTCTGGAATCTGAGTGGTTCAACAAATTTCCACCCACCCCGCGTTCCCCATAGTCTTATGAGAAAAAAGGTACCTCACTTACCTGGGTCTGCCTAGTGCCTGCAACAAGAAATGGTGCAAAACGCAACGTGGTCGCACCTCAATTTCACAGTGAAAACTGGCCCTTTTTTGGCAAAGTGCCTACCTGTAGTTTTTGAACCCTAGCTCTGCCGGCACCTAGAGAAACCTAGCAAATCTATACATGTTTGAAAACTAGATACCCATATGAATTAAGGATGGGGTGACTCAACTGCCTCTCACCAGTTTCTGTTACCCAGAATCCCTTGCAAAGCTAAACAATTGAAAAATAAACACATTTTCCTCACATTTCTGTGGTGGAAAGTTATGGAATCTGCGAGGATCAACAAAATTCCACCCTCCCCATATTTCCCAAAGTCTTATGAGAAAAATGGTACCTCACGTGCCTGGATCTGCCTAGTGTCTGTGACAAGAAACGGCGCAAAACGCAACGTGGTCGCACCTCAATTTCACAGTGAAAACTTGCCCTTTTTTGGCAAAGTGCCTACCTGTAGTTTTTTAACCATAGCTCTGCCGGCACCTAGGGAAAAGTAGCAAACCTATACATTTTTTTAAACTAGACACCCAGGGGAATTCAGGATGGGGTGACTCGACTGCCTCCCACCAGATTCTGTTACCAAAAATCCCTTGCTGCAAACCTACAAAATTGGAAAAAATGCATTTTCCTCACATTTCTGTGGTGGAAAGTTCTGGAATCTGCGTGGTTCAACAAATTTCCACCCACCCCGCGTTCCCCATAGTCTTATGAGAAAAAAGGTACCTCACTTACCTGGGTCTGCCTAGTGCCTGCGACAAGAAATGGTGCAAAACGCAACGTGGTCGCACCTCAATTTCACAGTGAAAACTGGCCCTTTTTTGGCAAAGGGCCTACCTGTAGTTTTTGAACCCTAGCTCTGCCGGCACCTAGAGAAACCTAGAAAATCTATACATGTTTGAAAACTAGATACCCATATGAATTAAGGATGGGGTGACTCAACTGCCTCTCACCAGGTTCTGTTACCCAGAATCCCTTGCAAAGCTAAACAATTGACAAATAAACACATTTTCCTCACATTTCTGTGGTGGAAAGTTCTGGAATCTGCGAGGATAAACACATTTCCACCCACCCAGCGTTCCCCCAGGTCTCCTGAAAAAAATGGTACCTCACTTGCCTGGGTCTGCCTAGTGCCTGCGACAGGAAACAGCGCAAAACGCAACGTGGTCGCACCTCAATTTCGCAGTGAAAAGTGGCCCTTTTTTGGCAAAGTGCTTATCTTTCGTTTTTGAATCCTAGCTCTGCTGGCACCTAGGGAAACCTAGCAAACCTATACATTTTTTAAAACTAGCCACCCAGGGGAATTCAGGATGGTGTGACTCGACTGCCTCCCACCAGGTTCTGTTACCCAGAGTCCCTTGCAAAGCTAAAAAAGTGGGGGAAAAAATGCATTTCCCTCCCATTTCTGTGGTGGAAAGTTCTGGAATCTGCGTGGATCAACAAATTTCCACGCACCCAGCGTTCCCCCAGGTTTCCCAAAAAAATGGTACCTCACTTGCCTGGGTCTGCCTAGTGCCTGCAACAGGAAACATCGCAACGCGCAACGTGGTCGCACCTCAATTTCACAGTGAAAACTGACAATTTTTTGGCAAAGTGCCTACCTTTTGTTTTTGAACCCTAGCCCTGCCAGCACCTAGGGAAACCTACTAAACCTATACATTTCTGAAAACTGGACACCCAGGGGAATTCAGGATGGGGTGACTCGACTACCTCCCACCAGGTTATGTTACCCCAGAATCCCTTGCAAAGCTAAAAAAGTGGGAAAAAATGCATTCTCCTCACATTTCTGTGGTTGAACGTTCTGGAATCTGCGTGGATCAACAAATTTCCAGCCACCCAGTGTTCCCCCAGGTATCTTGAAAAAAAGTGGTACCTCACTTGCCTGGTTCTGCCTAGTGCCTGCGACAGAAAACATTGCAAAACGCCATGTGGTCGCACCTCAATTTTGCAGTAAAAACTGGCCCTTTTTTGGCAAAGTGCCTACCTTGTGTTTTTGAGCCCTAGCTTTGCCGGCACCTAGGGAAACCTAGCAAACCTATACGTTTTTGAAAACTAGACACCCAGGGAAATTTAGGATGGGGTGACTCAACTGCCTCCCACCAGGTTCTGTTACCCAGAATCCCTTGCAAAGCTAAAATAATTGACAAAAAACGCATTTCCCTCACATTTCTGTGGTGTAAAGTTCTGGAATCTGCGTGGATCAACACATTTGCACCCACCCAGCGTTCCCCCAGTTCTCCCAATAAAAATGGTACCACACTTGCGTGGGTAGGCATAGTGGCTGCAATAGGAAAAGGCCCAAATGATACAGTGGAGACTTATAAATAACCTACAGCAAAACTCCCTTATTTTTTTGGGGGGGACCTGAGTTTTTGGCCCGGGGCTCGGCGGCAAACCTGGGAAACTACCAAACCCAAACAGTTCTAAAAACTGGACACCCAGGGGAGTAAAGGGAGGTATGGCATGCGTGGTTCTCCCTTATGTTTTCCTACCCCGAATTCCCTGCAAACCTTAAAATTAGGTAAAAAAAACACTTTACCATACATTTTTGCATGGGATCTCCGTGCCGGCACAAATGTCTTACCACCCAGCGTTCCCTTGTTCTCCCGAGTAAAATAATACCTCACATGTGTGGTGGTCCAAAGCAGAACAGGCTAAAAATGTATTTTTAAGAAATTGTAGCGTTCGGGATTAACAAATAAAACACAGAACATTCTACTGTTTTGGGGACATCCTAGTCACAGGCCTTTGGCCCACCCACACAAGTGAGGTATCATTTTACTCAGGAGAACAAGGGGAACGCTGGGTGGTTGGAAATTTGTGCCGGCACAGAGATCCCATGCAAAAATGTATGGAAAAGTGTTTTTTTAACCTAAATTTAAGGTTTGCAGGGAATTCTGGGTAGGAAAACCTTGGGGGACCCACGCATGCCATACCTCCCTGGACTCCCCCGAGTGCGTAGCTTTCATAACTGTTTGGGTTTGGTAGTTTCCAAAGATGGCCCCTGAACCCCGGGACAAAAACTCAAGTGCCCCCCCCCAAAATAAGGTAGCTTTGCTAAAGGTAATTTGAAAATCTCCACCTTACGATTTGGGCCTTTTCCTGTTGCAGCCGCTATGCCTACCCACGCAAGTGAGGTACCATTTTTATCGGGAGACCTGGGGGAACGATGGGTGGGAGAAAATTTGTGTGAGCCCAGTGATGCCATGCTTTCTCACACAAAAATGTGTGAACAATCAGATTTTTTCAGTTAAAATTGAGGTTTGCAAGGGATTCTGAGTAAAGGAACATTTGAGGATCCACGCAAGCCATACCTCCTTGGAAGCCCCCGTGTGTCTACTTTTCAGAAATGTGTGGGTTTGGTAAGTTTCCCTAGATGGCCCTCTAGCATGGGGCCAAAGACCCAGGTAACCCCCCTTGCAAAAGCTGGTGGTTTTGACATAGGCAATTTGGAAGTTGTTTTGCTATAGGTAATTTTTAAGTCTCCACTGTACGATTTGGGCCTTTTCCTGTTGCAGCCACTATGCCTACCAAGGCAAGTGAGGTACCATTTTTTGGGAGACCTGGGGGAATGCTGGGTGCGTGGAAATTTGAGGAACCATGCAGGTTCCACAACTTTACCACACAGAAATGTGAGAAAAAAGCGATTTTGTAGCAAAATGTGATGTTTGCAGTGGATTCCTGGCAGAAGAATGATGAGGGACCCACGCAAGCCATACCTCGCTAGAGTCCCCCGGGTGTCTAGTTTCCAGAAATGTGTGGGTTAGGTAGGTTTCCCTAAATGGCCACCGAGCCCCGGGTCAAAAACTCATGGGAACCCCCTTACAAAACCAAATTGTTTTGACTGAATTAAGCTTTCAGTACAACAGCGTGAGATTCTTGGGACAATATTGCATGGAAATTGTGACAGACATTTTCAAGATTGCAGGACATTGTGGATAAAAAATAACTTTGAATTCACAAGAAAGACATGACCATATACTCCCATGGTTTAACAATAATATCTACATTTAGTAAGTTAATTATAGATGTAATGTACACCTTAACAGAGTTACTCAAAAGTCAAACATTCCAGCACGGCTATCTATTCCTCAAAGACACACACATACAGGTTGGATTTGGCACGAGGGCAAGTGATGGTTCAGTACATAAAATTTTATTAACAAGATATTTCAACGTCTGTCAATAAATAAATGCATAAAAACCAAACCAGTGCCTCACAACTCGTGAGCTGTAAAGCCACGGCAAGGCACCAACCGCTGAGGAGGTGCTTAAATGAAAGGCGAGTTGTGAACTCGGGGACAGTCTTGCCGAGGTCAGGTTAAGAGGATGAATGTTTTCTAGCAGGTACGTGATGAGGGTAGTCGATAAGTAAAACGGAGGGAGGGGAAAGCGATTTATGGATGTTTAGACGCTCGTTTCGTAGCACTGAGCTTTTACTTAGAGATAAGGTTCACTTTAGCATAAGGTTGTTTAGCAATGACAAGTAAAAAATAAAAAGTGTTTGAAGTCATTGATGAAATGCGAATGGCAAGTGCGGAAATACGGCTGTTGCTACACACGGGGGTAATAGTTTCTGAAAAATAGCATGAATATCTGTAATGTGATCTAGGAAAAGGGAGGAGGGAAGTTGCATTTAGGGAATGCATGAGCCCACATGTGACTATTAGACTGTTTGTTTTGTTCATAAGATTATGGCATTAACTCAGCACGAAAAATTGTATGCACTCAGAGGAAGAGCACAGAATACCCATTGACTGTATGGTAGTTTCCTTAAATGAGTTTAACGTGACATGTGCAATAGTTTTTTGGTTATCCAGTGGCGTATTGTATGTTAATATTTGTTTAATTAATTTTTACAGTTACCCCTGACGAAGGGCCCCTGGAGGCCCGAAATGCATTGGGTTGTAATAAACTGCTTAAAGATGAAACATGCCTTCAGTGCGTATTTTTGAATGAAGAGGCTCAGATGGCCCATCAAGGATATAAGAAATAGTGGAAACTTGGCATTTCCTTGCTCGTGGATGTATTAGATTTATAAATGACTAAAGACTTGAAATAATGGATCATAAAGGATTAAATTGTTGATAATAGTTAAAAAGTTTGCAACTGCATAAGCGACAGTGCCATGGTTTGTGGCACTGATTCAGTGCCCTGCTTTAATGGTTCAATGTTACACGTGTCTAAGGAGCTGGGCACGTAACCATTGAGCACGCATACTTAACAATGAAGAGGTGGACGTATTGGATGAAATTAAGGTGTGCAGCCCACTCCCTCCATATGTTGTTTCAAAAAATCAGCTTCAATGGGCTAGCACCCACTCAAGATTGGATGAAATGAACTTACAGAGAAAAACGTTTGAGCCACGCGCAAGGTGGAACATCTGTTTTCATTCAGCATGTTTATTTTTAGAATCGTCGGAAGTTTCTCGTAAAGTAATTATTCAACTAATGATGATAATGGGATTCGTACAAGCGCTTTGAACATCACATGGATACATGGTGTATTAACACACATCTACACAGGGATGGGACAATAATGATCACTCACCATGTTTAGTTTATAGGAAATGTGTTATCGAAGGTAACTCATAATGCAGCATGGGAGTTGAAGTTCAAGGGAGGTTTGGACTGATTGCAGCTTTAATGATGTTAATTAAGTCACTCCAACGGGCGGGTCAAGTTGGGAGGAGGGGCTGAGGAGGTGCTTAAATGAAAGGCGAGTTGTGAACTCGGGGACAGTCTTGCCGAGGTCAGGTTAAGAGGATGAATGTTTTCTAGCAGGTACGTGATGAGGGTAGTCGATAAGTAAATCGGAGGGAGGGGAAAGCGATTAATGGATGTTTAGACGCTCGTTTCGTAGCACTGAGCTTTTACTTAGAGATAAGGTTCACTTTAGCATAAGGTTGTTTAGCAATGACAAGTAGAAAATAAAAAGTGTTTGAAGTCATTGATGAAATGCGAACGGCAAGTGCGGAAATACGGCTGTTGCTACACACGGGGGTAATAGTTTCTGAAAAATAGCATGAATATCTGTAACGTGATCTAGAAAAAGGGAGGAGGGAAGTTACATTTAGGGAATGCATGAGCCCACATGTGACTATTAGACTGTTTGCTTTCTTCATAAGATTATGGCATTAACTCAGCACGAAAAATTGTATGCACTCAGAGGAAGGGCACAGAATACCCATTGACTGTATGGTAGTTTCCTTAAATGAGTTTAACGTGACATGTGCAATAGTTTTTTGGTTATCCAGTGGCGTATTGTATGTTAATATTTGTTTAATTAATTTTTACAGTTACCCCTGACGAAGGGCCCCTGGAGGCCCGAAATGCATTGGGTTGTAATAAACTGCTTAAAGATGAAACATGCCTTCAGTGCGTATTTTTGAATGAAGAGGCTCGGATGGCCCATCAAGGATTTAAGAAATAGTGGAAACTTGGCATTTCCTTGCTGGTGGATGTATTAGATTTATAAATGACTAAAGACTTGAAATAATGGATCATAAATGATTAAATTGTTGATAATAGTTAAAAAGTTTGCAACTGCATAAGCGACAGTGCCATGGTTTGGGGCACTGATTCAGTGCCCTGCTTTAATGGTCCCCTTGAGAGTGGCCCTTGCCCAAGGGGTCACTCTCCAAAACAATGCCCGATTTTATCGAATTATTTATAAAAAATAAATTAAGTTGCGCCCCCTCCTGGGTGGCTATCAACTTCAAATATATGCCCCCTAAAGGGGAGCACCCCTGCCCAAGGGGACGCTCCCCAAACCAACAAACATTGCGATTTCTTTAAAAAAAAAAATCCTGGTGTCTAGTGGGCATTCCTGCTGCACGATCGCACGATCGTGCAGCAGGAATGCTCTAAAGATGCATTGAGGGAAAGGAAAACCCTTTCCTTTCCCCCGATGCCTCTTTAGTTTAAATCCCCCCGACCCAGGCCCCAAACTTACCTCTTTCTCCTCCGACGCGCAGGAAGCAAATGACTTCCCTGCGCGTCGGAGGAGAAAGGGAACCTCCAATAACGTCAGCGCACCTCGCGCGCTGATGTCATTGATGCCGCGGGCAGGGGGGTGGGGGGAGGCTGGGGAAGGTCTTCCCCTGCCTTCCCCGCTGAAACGAAGAACATCGGGCACCCACAGGGGAGCGCTGGTGCTCCCCCCACGGGTGGGGCTCATGACGAGCCGAGCTCGTCATGAGCATCCGAGCACTGTATGCCATGACAAGCTCAGCTCGTCATGAGCATACAAGGGGTTAAACTTTGTAATTTCTTCTACAAACTTCTCAGAAGTACTATCTTCCACCTCTTCTTTAACACCTACACTTACCAAACTGTCACTTTCTCTACACTCCTCTTCAGGACCAAGGAAACAAAACCGTATGTAATCACAAACTTTTTTTACATCCAATAGTGAACCAAGCAAAAGAGCTATGTTTATTTCACAAAATAATGAAAGACTTTTTACATAGTACAATCTTCTTACTAACGTCCGCATTGCAGAGTGATGTACTGCTAACTAGCGCAAATGATGAAAAGTACTTTGACACATTTTTCTAGAATGACAAGCCAGAAAACGACCCTGCAACCCGGTAATTTTTCTCATTTCTCTTGGATCTAGTCCTTGCAACATCTTAATCTTTTGTTTAATACATTTCTAGTATACTCTCGTAAAGCATTTCGTGAAATATCAATAGATTTCTGTTGTATACTACAAATACACCTACAATCCCACGTATACACTGGAACTTGAGAACGTCTCCCTTGAACCTCTTCAGCTATCACTCACTAATTTCTATCAACCATCTTTTCTTTTTCAATTGGAAAACCATTTTTAACCTCAAAAGAACGATCATTAGTATTAACTGTGTGAACTAATGTATTTTGTTGAAAGTAACGTTCTTCATTAAAAAAAGGTTCTGAACTAGAAGTGTGCTTCCATTCACCCAAAATGTTCTTACAAAAGTTAATTCTATTAACTAGCCTTTCTCTTTTACTTTTCTCTTTCATGAACTGCATTGTTGTGTTCAATGTCTTCATTTTGTTTATTAGTAATACAAACAATCTTCCTTTAAATTCAAAATCCTTTTTGACTGCAATTTCAATCTGTAGTTTTGTCTTGGAAAAAAAAAGATTGTTTTATATTTTTTGCAATTTTTCAATACTATTTGTGGTACTACACTTTTATACATTAGTACCCTAATGTCCTTATATTGTTTCATCAGTCTTTTGACATAGATTATTTTCCCACAACCTGATTTTCCATTAATGTGTCGTTTTTTCATTTGATTCTCCTTGGTTGTACAACTTTTCTTTCTATTTTCCTCATTATCAAAATTCTTTCATGTCCCTAAAAGTCTTTTAACAAATTCCATAGTTCTCTTACCAGAAGATTTTTTCTTCAATGTCACATGTTGTATTTCATCTAATTTTTACTTTTCTTTCTCCTTTAAATAGTACTGTTTTTTGTGTTCTGTTTTCTTTTGCACTTTTCTTGTCATAACAAATCTTTATTGATAATAATGGAGAATATCTAAAAAAGATGTTTTAATATTATTCAAATAATTATTTCAATTACTAAAGAAATACCTTCTATTTAAAAGATACTTACAAATACATATATGGTTTTCAGAATATGGTGAGACTTATACCTGAGACATGTTATAGGCTTTTTTATATATTTGCCTAAGCCCAACACTTTCAACATTACTAGAATAGTAAAGCAGAAGGACAAAAGTAACGTTTAAGTCATGTTAAAAATGGACTGCAACAGAGGTGTAGAAAGAAGCAAGTGCACTGCAGTAAGAAACAACAGAGGCACACAAGAAGGGAAAGGATGTGTAGAAAGTGGCAGGAGCACTACAGAAAGAACCAATACACATGCAGACAAATGGAAAAAGGATAGAGAAAGAGGCAGAAGAGATACAGTACATACAAACAGAAGTGCAGAAATAAGCAAAAGAGGTGCAAAAAGACAAAAGGGGTACAGAAAAAGGGTAGATCACTGCAGAAAGAACAAAGAGCTGTGCAGAAACAAGAACACACATGCTAAACATGCATGAGATGTGCATAAAAGTGAAAAAAGTACTGAAAGATGCAAGTGAAGTGCTCAAAGAGGAAAGAGGGTTGCAGAAAGAGGCAAGAGAGTTAAAGAAAGAAGCAAATGTGGTGCACAAAGAAGAAACAGAGATGAAGAAAGATGCATGACAGGTGCACAAACAACCAAAAAAAGTGCACAAAGAGGCAACAGAATTGCTAACAGAAGGAAGAGGACTGTAGAAAGAAGCAAAACAAGTGCAGAAAAAGGTAACAGAGGTGCAGTAAGAGGAAAGAGAGGTACAAAAAGTGACAAGAGAACTGCAGAAAGAAGCATGATAGATGCAAAAAAGGAAAGAAGAATGCAGAAAGAAAAAAGAAGTGCATAAAGAAGGAACACAGCAAGCAAAATATGGGAAGAGGGGTGCACAAACAGACAAGAAGAGTGTAGAAAGAAGCAAAAGATGCACACAAAGTAAAAAAGAAGTAATCAAAAAAGGAACAGAGGGGCAGAAAGAGCCAATAGGGTGCAGTAAGACACATGAGGGATGGAGAAATTTGGAACAGAGGAGCAGGAAGAAGCCAGCGCAATGCAGAAAGAACCAACAGAGGTCCACAAACTGTCAAGAATGGTAGCAAAAGAGGCAAGTGAAATATAGAACATACCAAAAGAGATGCAGAAACAAACATGCAGAAAAAGGCAAGAAAAGTGCAAAAAGTCGTAAAAGGGGTGCAGAAAGAAGCACCACATGCAGAAAGACACAACAAAAAAAGTAATACCCTGGTGGTTTCATGAGTGCCTGGATGATTCCATCAGTGGAGAAGTAATGCCTGAGTAATTACAACACTGCATATGTACTGCCTGCATCAATGGAAGACTGCATGGCGAGTACTTGGGTGTTTTTATAACTGCATGAGAATTTGGGCTAGCCAAATATAAAGCAGCAGACTATTACATGACTCAACTAAAAGTGTCTCCATATTGTTACAAGCACACATACATATGTCTCATATGTTTCTACGTTTTCAAATCACCATGATATGTAAAACAAGTATGTGTACAACATTTCTGGAATAAAGTAAAACCTTGAAACTAAGACATGTAATAGAAATGCTCGAGTGATTGCATACATCCATGGGTAGTGCCTGGGTCATTGTATGAGTGCAAAGTAAGTCACTTGGTAATTGCAGTAGAAGATGAAAATTGACTGGCTAATTGCAGGAATGCAGACATAAACATTGGAGAAAGGATAATGTATAAATACCACCTGATGGCATAGATGAGTCATTAAGTATTGCCAAGGTGAATAGATGAGTGCAACAATAGGCTCTGCATGATTCTATGATCACAAGAGTAGTGTGTGGGTTATTACATGAGTGCATAGATACATCCTGCAAGTTGCATAACTGCAGGGGTAGTACATAACTAGTGCCTGGGGGATGTATGACGTTACAACGCATACTTTTACTCCGCATACCATTACAACGCGGTATTTACAACGAATACCGTTACAACGCATAGCGC
Source organism: Lissotriton helveticus (assembly GCF_964261635.1). Classification (NCBI taxonomy): domain Eukaryota; kingdom Metazoa; phylum Chordata; class Amphibia; order Caudata; family Salamandridae; genus Lissotriton; species Lissotriton helveticus. Next base: position 90,642,353 of record NC_136063.1, read on the forward strand.
TTTGGGGTGCTGGATAGTGGTAAGTATAATTTACTATTCTAACTCCAGTCCCCGTGGACCCTAGGGAAGGTGTTGGATAGTAAATTAAACTTACCTCTTATCCTAGAGCGCCCCCCAGCGCAATGCGTTGTAATGTCATGCGTTGTAATGCCCGCGTTGTAATGGTAGTGCGGAGTAAAAGTTGCGTCGTAACGGGTGTATACCGTGCCTGGGTGATGGAAAGACTACAAGGGTAATCTTGTGGATTACTGGAGTACATAGCAAGTGACTGTCTGGGTTTCTAAGTGCATGAGTACCGCTTGAGTTATTACTGAACTACTAAGATACTCCCTGACTGATTACAGGAGGGCAAATGTAGTGAATGGGGATTTTAAAAGTACATAAGTGCTGGCTAGGTGATTATATAAGTACAAGAAAACTTTGTGCATGATTGAAAGAGTGAACGGATACTGTCTGGGTGATTGAAGCACTCTATATCTAATGCTTTGGTAACTGCATGAGTACAGCAGCAACGTCTGGGGAGTTAAAGGAGTACATGGTTATCACCTGGGTGATTGCATGACTACCGGGGTAATATCTAGGGATACACATGAATACTTAGGAAGTGACTGGGTGATTTTATAAGTGCATGGGTACTTCTTGGGTGATTGCAGCACTGCTGAGGTAAAGCCTGAGTAGATAAAGGAGTGCAAGGGTAATGCCTGGGTGATTTTATAACAGCATGACTACTAGCTGAGTGATTACATGAGTCCAAAGGTAGTACCTACGTGATTGAAGGATTTCAACGGTAGTCCCTTGGTGAATATATAAGTGCATGATGGTGCCTACATGATGTAAATAGTGCATGGATAATACCTTGGTGAGTATATGAGTGCATAGATAGTGCCTGGATGATTCCATCAGTGCAGCAGTAATGCCTGGGTACTTACACCGCTGCATCTGTACTGCCTGCCTCATTGGAAGACTGCTTGGTGGGTACATGGGTGTTTATGTAACTGCATGAGTGTTTGGCCTATCCAAATATAATGCAGCAGACTATTACATGATTCAACTATAAGTCTCTCCATATTGTTACAAGCACACATACATATGTGTCATATGTCTCTACGCTTTCAAATTACCATGATATGTAAAACAAATATGTGTACAACCTTTCTGGAATATAGTGAAACCTTGAAACTGAGACATGGAATAGATGTAAATGTACAATGTAAATGTACAGGAATTTATATAGCGCAAATCACTAAGCGGTGTCTGAGCGTTTGCTTAGGGAACCCGTCCTGGTATTCCCCTGTGAGATAACCCCGGCAGGGTATCCGCAAGGTGAAAGCCAGGCATCCCGCCGCGAGGGGCCGTTGTGGAGATTAAGCAAACTATTGCCCAGAGTCGCAGAGTGTGAACCCGTGAATCGAGTAGGCACCGGAACGAGAATTGTCGAGTCCATGGACATTTTAGGACTCAAGACCCTGCCGAGCGGGAATTGAACCCTGGTCCCAGGCTGACCTCTGCTTCCAGGTCTGCCTCCTCTAACCAGTGAGCCACACTTCTCCAGTTATTCAATCTGCTTGAGTGATTGAATAACTCCATGGGTAGTGTTTGGGTGATTGTATGAGTACAGAGGCAGTCACTGGGTAATTGCAGTAGAAGATGAAAAGTGACTGGCGAATTGCATGAGTGCAGATATAGATGTTGAGTGAAAGGATAATGAATAAATACCACCTGAAAGCATAGGTGAGTAATTAATTAGTGCCTAGGCGAATAGATGAGTGGAACAATAGGGCCTGCAACATTCTATGACTACAAGAGTAGTGTGTGGGTTATTACACGAGTGCATGGATACATCCTGCATGATTGCATAACTGCAGGAGTAGTACATAACTAATACCTGGTTTACATATCAAGTGACTGTCTGGGTTTCTAAGTTCATGAGTACCGCTTGAGTGATTGCTGAACTACTAAGATACTCCCTGACTGACTACAGGAGTGCAAACGTAGTGACTGGGTGATTTTAAAAGTACATAGGTACGGGCTGAGTGATTATATAAGTTCAAGAAAGCTGCATGCATGATTGAAAGAGTGCAAGGGTAGTCTGACTGTTATTACATTACTGCATAGGTACAGCCTGCATAACTGCATGACTGTAGGGGTAGTACATAACTAGCACCTGTCTGATTGCATGACTGCAGGTTTAATATCTTGGAGATTATTAGAATACATGAAAAGTGACTGGGCAATTTTATAAGTGCAAGAGTACTTCTTGAGTGATTGTAGGACTTCAGAGGTAGAGCCTGAGTGAATAAAGGAGTGCATAGGTAGGGCCTGGGTGATTTTATAAAATCATGACTACTGCCTGAGTGATTACATAAGTATAAGGTAAGTGCCTCCGTGATTAAAGTAGTGCAACAGTACTGCCTGGGTGGTTATATAAGTGCATGAGTAGTGGCTACATGAAAGAGTGTATGGGTAATACCTTGGTGATTGCATGAGTGCAAATGTAGTGCATGGGTTGTTCTGTAAGTGTATGAGCAAATAGACACATATCTCAGTCACAACATACACTGCTCCAAACTTCACAGAGTACACTTTTCAAACAGACACTGAAAAGTATGCAGCATGTATGAAATATAATGTTCTTCACATCATACAAATTATTTCAATAAATAGCATCTCTACAAACACCTCAAACCACACTTTAAGGCTACTGCTTAGCCACACTACAACTACATATAGTGTCACACCTACCCAAATAAAAAGTAGAAACCCTTCACAAAGCTTTAGTAAAACTCTCACCATCTTACTAAAACTATACATGAATATGTATATACCATAACACTATCCAAACTTCAGAAAATTCACAGAACGAACTTACAATGTCAAGCAAACATCAAAAATGATGTGGCGGATTTCAACTGTACCTCTCTAGAAAAGTAAAAAAAATTAATAGCACCTTATGTCAGCATCTTTAACATCACACTTTTGTGCTACATCTTCACCACTCTACTAGTACTCACAGTCTTCAGCCTACATCATAAAAACCAACAACACCTCTTTCTTATGCATCATGCACCTTCAAATGTATAAGACTTATGAAAATACATATACAAGTAGAAACATACTTGAGACAGAAGAGCATGCACACCTTAAAACTTGACAGTCTCCAACTCCAAATTTAAAGCAACAAATACAATTATGAGGTATTCAACAAATGTACATTTCTACACACTAAAACAATGTACCATAATAACTAAACCATATTCCAATATACACATAATACTATACATAATCTATTTTAAACAACATTTAACTTCTATAAAACATACTAAAATAAACATCTCTACAATGAAAAATATATACCAAATATCAAAGTTCTTGATTAATTGTTTAACTTGACAACAAAGCTAACCCAAAATACACCTCACAAATATATACCTCACCTTCCAAATTAATTTTTAGAATATGAAATATCAGAAACTCTTTAAAGATTTTATTATGTACCCAATCAATGTAATGCACTGCTCTCAACAAGTAAGTAAGTTTATTTTTTGCATAGTTAATTAAAACCATTGCTTACAGTAAAACCAAGTCAAATGCACAGAATACAAGATATAAAAGATACAATTATGAGCATCTCAGTCCGGCTCTAAAGCCGTTAGCATTTTTAACATTTGTCGGAGCGTTTCTAGGTTTGTACAAAAGGTCCTGCGATTAAAAGTCTTATACGAAAAAACGTTCTCCACAGTCGGTCTTAAAATTATTGTATGTTGTTTAGAGGTAATCTGCAGTGACTTTGGCATCATAGCACATATCTTAATAATAGTTTAATCTGAAGTGCGTTTACATACAGCACACATGGTCCCAGTATGATTAGAGATAAATCCGAGAGGATGGTCTTTTTTGGGACATATTCCCAGAGATAGGTAGAACGTGAAGGCTAAGCCTTGTTTGTCTTACGTGATCTTAAGCAGTTTTTGTTCGGCTATCGTTAGGAATTTTACTAGACGACAATTTAGCTGGATATTTTCTGGATTTAGACAGGCTAACACAGCTTGCCTCCTGGTGTGAATGCCTTTTTGATTGAATAGTTTTTTTAGGAAATTGGACAGTGCTTGAAGCATTCCTTTGCATAGGCAGATTAAATGTAATATGTCGCCTGATTTAGCGTTGCACAGACTGCAGGTGTTTTGTGATGCTTGCCTTTGCCACGGTGGAAGGTGCTGAGCACAAGACAGAATTCCCAGTCTGTGCCTCATAAATCTCATTTTTATTACCTTTGGGTACCTCTGATTTAAGTATGTTTGAGGACCGAATGCTTTATATGTGTTGAGAGTCATCCATGCATGAGCACTGTTTGAAAAGGTTGCCTTATCTTCCACCAATGAGATTTGTTTGATGGTCTTCCAGATGAGTTTTTTGAAGTTATGATAGACAATTTGGGCATCCCATAGCCCCTTGAGTTTGGTACGTTCCAGGGCTATATGGAGATAATCTCTGGCTTGGGAAATCTCCCTGTGCTGTACATCATGCCAGAGCGGATGGTTAAGCAAGTGAGTGGGGGCGCTTTTGATCTTGAACCAGCAGATGATATATACCCCATACCTTGCAAGATCTTGTCGTAGAAGCCCAAACTCCAGCCTTATTTGGGCTGGGGAGGTGTAATTCGGAAGGCAGAGCATTTGTCTGTAGGCTTTAACCTGTGTGTTGTCCAATTCCTTTGCAACTCTTCCCCGCATGGCTTTGCTACCATATGCGATTGAAGGAAGTAGTTTGGCCAGGACTACCTTTAGTAGATGAGTCAGAGTCGGCCCAGTTAGTTTTAGGCAAGATTTTTCATTGTTAGAGCCATTAGCACACCCTTTCTTCTTGTTTCCTCCATCTGGGATTTGAACGTCTACCCATTGTCGAATGTGACTCCTAGGTACTTGTATTCCCCAGCTGACTCGATTTTTGTGTCACCAAGAAACCAGTTTCTCTGACATTTCTTTTTGTTGTTGTATATTGTCATCGTGCGTGTCTTTTGTAGATTTATTTTTTAATTGTTTTCTTTGGAGTAATTCTGCATTGCCATCAGTAAATGCTGTAGGCCGACGTAAGTATGACTTAGCAGAACTACGTCATCTGCGTGCATAAGATTAGTCAGTGTTTTACCACCTATCCTTGGTGAGTGTGAGTTGCAGGCATCTAGTACCTTTTGGAGGTCCGCCATGTACAGATTAAACAGGGTTGGTGGGAGCACATAACCCTTTAGGCCTTTTGTTGTGGGTATTTTCGTGGACACGTGGGTGCCTCCTCCTAGTTTCACATGAACCCAGGTGTTTGTACGTAGCAGCTTCAGTAGGTTTATGATGGGCTGTGGTGTTCCCCATTGTTCCATTTTCCCCCACAGTCTGCCTCTGTCCACGTTATCGAAAGCAGCACTAACGTCAATGTAGCATAGGTGTAAAGGTAGTTTGGAGACTTTGGCTGCATCGATTGTTAAGGACATTGTGAGAATGTTAGTGGTTGTGCTAGTTGATTAGCGAAAACCAGTCTGATTCCATGGTATAGTAGAACTCGCCTCAGCCTCAACCCCTGACCTCAGGACACCCCCCACGCCGCACAGCTCGCCAGCGGTGCCCCCTTGCTGCTGCTCGTTCTCCCTGCTCCGTTTTTGGCCCGATTTTCGTGCTCACTGTTTATTTTTCCCTGTACTTGCTCCGTTTTGCCCCGATTTTCGTGCTCACTGTATTTTTGTTCCTGTCATTTTGTTTTGAACTTCTGCCTTTGTATTTACTTGTGCTTTTTGTTTAGCGTGCCTCGCTATTCCCTCTGGTACTCCCACCCGCTCCCCATTTCCCGCCGCTGCTCCATCGTGGCCCCGCCCCATTTCCTCACTGTACCCGATTGGCGCCCCGCTCCCACCTCCCAGCTGCTCCGCTCTCCCACTTGCCCTCATATGGAGCCCGCGCGGCGCAGGTGAGTGTAACCTGACCTCAGGACACCACCCACGCTGCACGGCTCACCAGCGGTGCCCCCTCGCTGCTGCTCGTTCTCCCTGCTCCGTTTTTTAGCCCGATTTTTGTGCTCACTGTTTATTTTTCCCTGTACTTGCTCCATTTTGCCCCGAATTTTGTGCTCACTGTATTTTTGTTCCTGTAATTTTGTTTAGAACTTCTGCCTTTGTATTTACTTGTGCTTTTTGCTTAGCGTGCCTCGCTATTCCCTCTTATGCCCCTACCTGCTCCCCGCTTCCCGCCGCTGCTCCATCATGGCCCCGCCCCCTTTCCTTACTGTACCCGATTGGCTGCCCCGCCCCCGCCTCCCAGCTGCTCCGCCCTCCCACTTCGCCTCATATGGAGCCGGCGCGTTCGCGCAGCGGGCGCGCCGGCTCCATATGAGGCGTGCCCGTATGCGCCCGTCCGTGCCTGGCCCGCGCCCAGCGCAATGACCCCTGGCCCCCGAGGATGCCAGCCCACGCGACGGACCTACGACGCCGCCACCCTCAACGCACTCAAACCTGACCGGAACCCCACCTGCTACCGAGCCACCCTGAAACGCACCCACGGACCCTACACCTGCCAAGCCTGCAAGTTCTCCTGCATCTGGACCTGCACAGACCCGACAAGCCGAGCACCAGCAGCAACCACCTCAAGTGCATCCTGCTCAACACCCACACCGTCCACAGACACGCCGTTGAACTCTGGAACCTGCTCGACACAACATCACCAGACGTCGCCTTCCTTACAGAAACCTGGATGAACGCCTCCTCAGCGCCTGACAACGCCATAGCCATCCCGGACGAATACAAGATCACCCGGAAGGACCGTGTCAACCAGAGCGGAGGAGGCATCACCATCGTACACAAGAACAAGATCCACATCACGACCAACCCCGACGACACCTTCACCGCCGCCGAACACCTCCACTTCCAGATACACACCGATCCCAAGACCACCCTCAAAGGCACCCTCGTCTACAGACCCCCGGGACCACGCACACAATTCAGCGAAGACAGCGTAGACTTCATCAGCCCGTATGCCCTCCCCTCCGCTGACTACATCCTCCTAGGGGACCTCAACTTCCACCTGGGGAACAACAAGGACAGCAACACCACCAACCTGCTGGACAACCTCGCCAACATCGGACTCAAGCAACTGGTGAACACCCCCACCGACTACGCCGGCCACACGCTTGACCCCGTTTTCTCCTCCAGCAAGCACATCTCCTTCAGCCACGCCACTGGACTCCACTGGGCTGACCACAGCTGCATCCACTTCAGCTTCAGAAGAACAACGACCCACCACCACCCGCAACAGAATCCTCGCAGGAGCTGGAGCAAGATCACCACCGAGCAGCTCACCACCTCCCTCTGCCAGAACCCCCTCGCCAGCACAACGGACCCCAACGAAGCAGGCAGCAACCTCACACAGTGGCTCACCAACTGGGCAAATGACCTCGCACCAATGAAGAACCCTCCCAGCAGCCCCGGCAGCAAGAAAGCCTCCTGGTTCACCGACGAATTCAAGAACTCCAAGGAGAACTGCCGCACCCTCGAGAAAGCCTGAGACCACGACCAGACCACAGACAACATGACTGCCCTCAAGCACGCCACCAGCTGATCCGCACCACCAACAAGACAGCATTCACAGAACGACTGGACAACAAAGCCCACAACAGCAAGGAACTCTTCAGCATCGTCAAAGAGTTCTCCAACCCCAGCGCCGAAAACAATGACATCACCCCCTCGCAAGACCTCTGCGACTCGTTATTTCACCGCAAGATCGTTGATATACACAACAGCATCGGCGCACCTACCACGCACCCAACCACAGAACCAACACCCCCCACCACCACCCTCTGTGCCTGGACCCCAGTCAGCACCGAAGACAGCACCCGCATGATGAACACCATCCACTCCGGATCACCAACCGACCCCGGCCCCCACGACGTCTTCAGCAAGGCTGACTCCATCATCGCACCCCAATTACGGGACATCATCAACACCTCCTTCAACACCGCCACCTTCCCGGAGATCTGGAAGCACACCGAGCTCAACGCCCTCCTGAAAAAAACAACTGCAGACCCCACCGACCTCAAGAACTACCGCCCAATCTCGCTCCTCCCTTTTCCTGCCAAAGTCATAGAGAAGACCGTCAACAGACAGCTTGCTGCCTTCCTCGAGACAAACAGATCCCTTGACCCCTCGCAGTCCGGCTTCCGAGCCAACCACAGCACCGAGACCGCCCTCATCGCAGCCACTGACGACATCAGATCCCTGCTCGACAACGGGGAAACAGCGGCCCTCATCCTCCTGGACCTCTCTGCAGCGTTTGACACTGTCTGCCACCGCACCCTAGTGCAGCGCCTCAGCAACATCGGAGTCCAAGAGAAGGCACTGGAGTGGATCATCTCGTTCCTCGCTGGAAGAACCCAGAGAGTCCGCCTCCTACAGTTCAGATCCGAGGCCACCAAAGTCATCTGTGGCATACCACAAGGATCATCACTCAGCCCAACCCTCTTCAACGTCTACATGAGCCCTCTCGCAGCCATCGCACGCAAACACAACCTCAACATCATCTCCTACGCTGACGACGCCCAGCTGATCCTCTCCCTCACTAACGACCCCGCTACCGCCAGAACCAGCCTGCGCAAAGGGATGAAAGACGTCGCCTAGTGGATGAAGAACAGCCGCCTGAAACTGAACTCAGACAAGACGGAAGTCCTCATCCTGGGATCATCACCCTCCGCCTGGGATGACTCCTGGTGGCCCCCTGCCTGGGCACTACTGGGACACCAACGGACCACGCAGGCAACCTGGGCTTCATCCTGGACTCCTCCCTCTCGATGACCAGACAAATCAACGCCGTCTCATCATCATGCTTCAAGACCCTGCACATGCTCCGTAAGATCTTCCGATGGATCCCCACTGAAACCAGGAAGACGGTCACCCAGGCACTCGTCACCAGCCGACTGGACTACGGAAACACCCTCTACGCCGGAACCACAGCCAAACTTCAGAAAAGACTCCAGCGCATCCAGAATGCCTCCGCACGACTCGCCCTGGACGTCCCCCAACACAGCCACATCTCCGGCCACCTGAGAGACCTGCACTGGCTCCTCGTCAGCAAGAGGATCACGTTCAGGCTCCTCACCCAAGCACACAAGGCCCTCCACGACCTGGGCCCCAAGTACCTCAACAACCACCTGACCTTCTATGCGCCCACCCGCCAGCTACGATCGACCAGCCTCGCCCTCGCCGCCGTACCACGCATCCGCAAAGCCACCGCCGGGGGAACATCCTTCTCCTACCCGGCAGCCAAGACATGGAACTCCCTCCCCATCCACCTTCGACTGACCCAGGATCACCTCTCCTTCAGGAAGCTCCTCCAGACGTGGCTCTTCGAGCAGTAATGGACCCCTCCCCCCCAGCGCCTTGAGACCCTACCGGGTGAGTAGCGCGCTATACAAATGTCCATGATTGATTGATTGATTGTTTGGTTGTAAGTTCTTCAAGTATGGTGCCTGCAAAGTATTTTGCCTCATTGTCTATCAGTGCTATTAGGCGGTAGTTGTTGGGATCTGCTTTGTCCCATTTTTTATGGGTTGGGGCTATTATCGAACCCTTCCAGGAATCAGGTATTATGTTCAGCCGTCTGACATCCGGGAATAGGGAGTGCAAAATTTCCGCCCAATCTTCACTCATTGCCTTAAATAGTGCAGGAGGGATGCCGTTTGGACCCGGGGTCCCTTCGTTCCTCCCTTTTGCGATCTGTTTTTTAGTTGTAGAAAGTGAAGTGTAACTAGCGACGCCCAATAATCTGTTTTATTGGATGAAAATTCCTCATCGCTCTTCTTAGTTGGGCTTTGTCTTTCATGTGCTAGCGGTTTTTGAGTGCTGGCCTGTTGTTGCCTTAGCTATTATGTGGAATTCTTGGGGACGGTGATCGCTGTCACCTTTGTCCCCCATTCTGTAACCACCAATGTGTTGGAAGAGGCCAAGACTTACGAACGTGTAGTTTAAGATTGAGCTAGTCCTCATAGAGTAGTGCGAATCGACTGGTGGAATGTCATCCAGTAATCTACCATTTAATGCTCGGAGGTTTAAATGTTCCAGGTCTTCTAGCAGTCGGTTGATGCGGCATTTCTTCTTCTTGTGCTGAGGGGCGTACTGTATCGGAATGTTGTAGTTTCCCGTTTGTACCCCTGCATCTTCTCCGTGGGACGAACTTATGAGGTACTGATTTAAGTCCCCTGACAAGATTAGCAGCGGATTTTCCAGCTCTGTAACAGTGTTTAGCACTTGGTTGACAAGCTCTGTGGAGTCTTTTGTTTTTTGTTTAGGATGAATTTATGAGTTAAACAGGGACAGCTCTGTTTCTTCGTCCTCAATGATGACAGAAATTTTAACTGCTATTGTTACGTTTCATTTTGGGCCCATCAGGGTGTCTGCTGCTAGGCTTGTAGTTGAGACGTAAATTGCCAGCCCCCCACTACTGTGGCCAAATCCTTATAGCTGATGTAGCGAAGCACATGTAACCTTCAATTTGTATCGGGTCTGTGAGCCAAGGTTCCTGAAGAAGGATTATGTTGTGGGCCGAGATGTAGTTTAGGAAGTCATGGTCATCTATTTTGGCTGCTAGACCATTTATATTCCGTGAGCAGACTCTAAGGAGGGACTTTATCGGTCTGCCTTCAGTGTTGACTTTTGGATTGGGTCAGTCCTGCTCTATGCGTCTGATTATGGTGTGTATTATTACTTCTTTGTTGTGACCCTGATTTGCTATGATGGATGACCGTGCTGTTGATTCTTGTTGTTTCCCAGCAGTTGTCGGATCTCCTTTCAAAAGATCTGCCACGTGCTCCTTTGAGGATGCAGTTTAAGGATGTTTGATGCATTTTTTTACCTTTGTTTTCGTCGATTAGTAGTGGGGATGGGTATGCTAGATTTTGATATGGGGATATTTCAATACCCCATTTTTGGAAAGTGCTCAGTTCTCACAGTATTGATTTTGCAATTCTGTTAGAGCTCCACGTTGTTTTTGTGACCTCACAGCTATTGGGGTTGTTGGTAGGTTTGAACTTTATTGATAAGAGTTCTGATGATCTTATTTCTGTAAGTTTTGTGATCAATTTAATCAGTTTTAGGATGTTCCAACGATTGAGTATGTCCTGGGGGCCCGGGGAAACATATGTAGGATGAAATACCAGGACCGGTGACTCTTGCTTTATTGTTCGAGTTTCCAGGTGCTGAAGATTTGTTGTATCTCCTATTTCTGTTTGAGACTGAACACTTGGTGTTTCTTTACCCTGTGTATCCCCGTTTGGGCTAGGTACCGCTGCTTTGTAATTGGCTATAATAAACTCGGGGGTTCTTACTGTGGGGGCTGTCTGTAATTGTGCTTGCCCCCCAGAATGTGACTTGTTGACTGAAGGCCTGGGACTAGTTCTATCATTTGTTAGAATTTCAGAGCCATCAAGTTCTCTGGGTTGTGACTCTTTAATTGGCCTTTCAGACCTGGCTACGGATTCCCCGACTTCCTTTCTTTTCCCAGAGGTTGATGTTAGGTTAAGTATATTTAGATTTGTATTGACCTGCTTGCGTTCCTCAAAAGTGCATGCATATCCGTCCTCTTCATTTACATATACAGATTTGTTTGGTGTAGCTTGGAGTGTTTTGCTTTGTTCGTGGATCTCTCATTGTTGTTGATTTAGTGTGGTCACCAAGTTTGATGTTGTTAGTTGATCAGTTATTTGTCTTGTTAGTTGATCAGTTGTTTGTCTTTGTGTTTTCCCTTCATCCTGTTGTGGTTTTAACGTAGATGGGTTTTTATTATGGTTTGACTCTTCTTTCTCCTCATGTGCCCTAGTTGGTAACGACTGGTTTTGGGCATGTTCAGGGTCCGGACAGTACTTGGAGGTTATTGGAGGAGAAAATTCTTGAGTTGGTGGGGTTCTTGTAATCCCTGGATGTATTTCTTGAGTGTTGTGAAAATTTGAGAAGATGGGAAAATAAGATGTAGTATTGGCGTAGGGCTTTTGGTTGTGGCCTTTCCTTTTTTGTTGGCGGCGGTGCTTTGCATTAGGTTTTGGTACTTCACCATTGTCAGGGACTCTCGTAGCCATTATGGCTTTGTTCAGACTACCCGTTTTAGGAGTGGATGCAGGGGAATTACTCGCTATGCCCTCTACTGTCTTTGGGATTTGTTGTCCTGTTGGCGTTGCCGGTGTTTTAGTCATTACATTTTTGATCTCCATTAAAATGCCACTAAGCATGTGAGGCAGGGTGGACAATTTGTCAATGACCAGATCGCAGCTGCATTTTGTTTTTGAATGTGTTTGAGCTCTTGATATCAGGCTGTTAAGGTTTCCCAGTTTTTCATCTATTCCGGCGGTGAAAACTGCCAAGGTGTTCAGTAGGGATAACTGAATTTCCATCTTTTCTGATTGGAATTGCAGGGCGTTAACGGCCAGTTGGATTGTATTGAGGGGAGAGGGCCAAACGCCAGTTCTTTGATCCATTGTTAGCTCGCTGTTGTTAGGGCTATTGTTGGGCTGGTCTGAAGGAATTGGTTGATTGGAGGGTACTTGGGGGTTAAGAACCCTGTGTTCTTGCGCCATTTTTTTATTCTTTACCGTGGTCTTGGTCTTGTTTCAGGGTTTCCTCCTAGTCTTGGATGACTGATTGTGGCGTAGTTGCCCTCATTACGCCTTTCTCACCTACATCCATTTTGCCTGTATCCTCTATTTTACTTCTTTGGTGTAAGGAGAGATTCCCTTGAGTATGTAGTGGAAGGGATTTTATTGCGTAGTTGTTACTTGATTAAATTCCCTTATTAAGATTGTTCTTGTAGTGGTTGTTGTGGTAACCGTTATACATGCTGTTGTTTGTGCTGATGGAATTGTCAGCACTAGTTTGTTCTTCAGCCGAGGACCTGGTGTGTTCTTTAATAGGGCTCTCAGTGGTGCTTTTGTTGTTAATGAAGTCTCCGTCACTGGCTTCATATTGCGGTAGTAGTTCAGAAGTTTCTGGAATTTCTGAGGGATCTTGTTTCATGCACTCTGTCGACTGACTTCCTGGAAGCCTGCCTTGTTGGCTGGATGTCGCTGGGGAGGATCCTCAGCTCCCAGACATATCTGCAGTTATTATTCCTGTCATAGGCCCACCTCGTGTTTGAGGGGTGTTTAGAGATTGATGTTTCTCCTGCGATGAAGCCAGTTTGGCGTCCCGAATTTCTCTGTTTGGAGCTAGTACGTGTGGATGTAAAGTCGACATTGGAGATTGTAGGCCTGATAGAGCAGCATTGCTTGAGTTGAGAGGCAACCCGATATCCTTTAGGAAATGGAACATTGTGTAGATCTTGGGCTGGTTTGAACACATGGCGCTGATTGGTCCTGTCCGCACTACAGTCTCACTGTGGTCCTGGTCAGTGGAGATGAGATCTGGTTCCGGGCTGTGCTGAGCACCGGAAATTAGCTTTTTCGATTGTCTCCGCTTTGGCCTGGGCGGCATGGGCTCTCTGATTCTCCCAGATCTCATTCAGGGCTTTGCCTCTCTGGTGTGGGTTTATGAGGGCTGTTGAGCCTGTCAGCCCACTCCTTAAAACAGCTGGGGCCACGTTATGACCACGTTGTAGTTGGGTGGAGGGGGATAGTTCAATCCAGTTCAGTCTGGTCCCTAGTTTCCTCTACTTGCTTCCCCCGCAGCTTTCCTCGACTGCAACCAGCTTCAGTTCCTTTGTAAGGGGTTATGAAGGATTGGTATGAGGGATTGTGAGGGGTTCGCAGCTCCCCACTGCTGTTGTGGCTTGCCCCCCTCTGGGTCCGCCGCGCGCCTTGTTCAAGTTGAAGTTCCAAAATTTGTATAGCGCACTACTCACCCAGAGGGTCTCAAGGCGCTTGAGGGATGGGGGTGCGTGGGGAGCGACCGTTTCTGATGTTAGCTTGTCCTTCCGTGTCCCCCTCTAACCACTGCCAAGCGGCATCAGGGAAGAGCGTGACAGGCGAAATCGCCTCGGGAGTCACCACAGGAACTGCAGAAGCCACAGGAATAACAGGGGCAAGAATCTAAATGTTTTGGTTCTGGTTGTGGTAATATGAGCTTAGAGATCCTCTAAGTGGCAATGAACTTCCTTTTAGTACAACGTGTGCCAGCAAGACTGGGTTCTGAAAATATATTGAAGGTAACTAAGAGCGTACCTGCAGAGGCTCCTACCCCTCAGCATGCAAGCATACAAAATGAATCAGTGACCCTAATGTAGCTTAGGCGTCTACTTCCGTCTCACTGCTGAAAGGGGAATCTCCACTGGAGTGTAGGGAAACCATTGACCCAGCTCCTGGCTCCACTCCCAGCTCCGCCCGTGGATCCCAGAAGCTGACTGCAAATGAGCGTGAAGACCCTGAGTGCTCCAGTCAGAAAGTCAGGAATTCGACCTAATCACTTCACAGTTTCGCCGATTATCAGCAAGGAAAGGAAAGGTTTTGCCAAACCGCTAAAACAGTTTTCCGCTATTCTCGCGGCTCCATACAGCTTCTGCTGATTACCCGCTGTTTTCAAAATGTGGTCGGAGAACTTTCACCAGGCTGCCGCTGGAAAGTGCGGCGCTCGCTGACCTCGGTCCAGAGGGGACTGCAGCGTTTTTACTCGGATACCCCCGTTCCAAAGACTTTTCTTTTTGCCAAGTTGAATGGCTATATCACCACTCCACTCCGCTGCTGCCAACTGCCTTTCCCCCCGCCGCTCACTCACCTCTATTTCTCGCCCAGCTCCGCTCTGCACAGCTGCACAGCTCCACACTGCCCGGGGGCCCAAGAATCCGGGCCCTGGAACCGGCAGTGACCCACGGCTGCCAGCTACGGAAGCTACAGAAGCTGGGGCCGCAGGAAACGCAGGAGCTGCGGAAGCCTCGGTGATGTAGCAGCTGCCGAGGGTGCGGAGTCAGGATCCAGGCAGAGCAGAGCTGCGGGCCGTGGGAGTCACAGCAAAGCTCCAACAAGGCCCAACAGAGCTCTACGTAGACAAAGCAGGTCGACAGAACTACAGGGCAGGGTCCAAGCAGGATGAAGCAGGGTGAAGCTTTGAGGCCACAAGGAGTGGAGAGGAGCGCCGCGGCGAAGTGCGGTGCAGTGTCCTCGTGCTCGCACTGCGTTCTGACAGATTCAGTCGTCGGTCAGAGGCAAAACCTGGAACCAACAAGTCAAAACGAATAATAGCAAAGTTTCCCTCTCTTTCTCCACACAAATAAATGTAAGTAACAACTCAAATTGCTTCATACATTATTTCAAGTTGGAAAACACATTTCTATTGGTTAGACATATTAACCCTTAGAAACTGACTTCTAAAAACTGCTTCATGAGTTTTTTGGAGTCGCGGCTCCACCGAGCACCAAAGTGATGGAGCCGCGAATCCATACAGGAGTTCAAAAGTATATTACAAATACAAATACACTGATGGAGCCGCGAATCCATACAGGAGTTCAAAAATATATTACAAATAAAAATACCACTATTTTTTAAGAACACACCACTTCTAAAGATAGTACTGACTTGGGAAATGTCACTTTAATAACATATCACTTATACATTATTTACTTTTTCACATTTTAAATCCACAGTTAACTTTCATCCCTTTCCCCATTCTGCTTAATACCAGTTTCCATACAAACAGTTCATGGAACATTTAACTTAACTGTCAGGTCACAAGTTCACCATATTTTCAAGTTCACCACACAATGTTGCAAACAGGTGTGGTTGACTTTGCGATATATGACCTTATCCTTTCTACTGTACCTTTCAAACACTTTTGACTAACCAATAAGAAACATGCTTTTTAACAAAGTAAAATGCACCCTATACCTCCCGTTCTACCAACTGACTATCTCATCTACAGATATCTTTTAGTATCTTCCAGGCATCCCTTCAATATGCTTACAGTGTATATTGTTGGACACAGCCATGTTTTCTGGTGCAAACGGTATGATGAATGCAGAGGTATTGACAAAGACCTAGCTCTGCAAAATGTGAATATTAAATGGATTGCACGGAGAAGATTAAAGTGGCACCAATTGATGCCTTTGGTTAAAACCGTTTTGCATCTCCAACCCCCTGACATCATGATTGTGCACTGTGATGGCAATGACTTAAGCTCATTGACTGGGGTAGGTCTGGAAATGCTAATGAAGGACACCTTTGCTCAATTGATGTTGCTGTTGCCTCAAACTATCTGTTTATACTCTAACATATGCCTAAGACAAAAATGGAAGTGGTCAAGTCAATTCTATCCACAGATTGAAAAAGCTAGGAACAATTTCAATAAAGCTGCTTCTGCATACCTAAGAGATCATACAATGGGGTTAATCTACAAAAACAATATACGCTTTGAAATGGATGACATTTACAAAAGTGAAGAAGTACACTTCATAGATCAAGGAAACAGATTTTTTCTCAACAACCTAAATCTCTGCATCAGCACTTACACGTAGCTACAATAAAACCCAGATGAAAACAAGGGCTCTTTCTGGAGCAACCCTAGACCATAATACTAATTATATATTTTTTTATATATACATCTTTTTTTTAATTATGGATTAGCGCCCCAATGCGAACCCACAAAACAAAAGCATACATTAAATGTACTACAACACAACACATTTTTCAAGTTTAACAATTCATTTTTAGTTTTATGTATTTTTTAACAACTCTATTAATTGTAATCTTGTCATTAACTTCAATCACAGTACCTTTTGAAACCAACTTCACAAATACAACACTACCTTCTAAATTATATACTACTTTATTATTTATTTAAGGTGAATTTGCGAATCCAACTCAATGTTACACAGGGGGTTATGCTGAGAGCTGTGCTGGAGTCTCGAAAGAAAAAAAAGCTGGAATTCCATTATTCTGTATTTGCCCCAGGAACCCCATTCCCTGAGGCGTGCTAAAATGTTAAAAAATAATGGGAGGGATTACATGACCCCCCTCCTCAGGCCAATATTAGCCCCTGGGAACCCACCCTCCAGGGTCCGGCCAATTGTTTAAAAAAATATAGAGAGGAGGCATGTGGCACCCCTCCCCTGGTACACTATTGGCCCCGGGGACCCCGTCCCCAGGGCCTGTCCACTTTCTTAAAATAATTTAATTAAGAGAGGGGGGCCAGATGGCCACACGCCGGAGTCACTATTGGCCCCAGGGACCCCTTCCTCCGGGGCATGGTCTCTTTTTATAAAAATATAAATTAAAGGGGGCTGCATGGCCCCCCTCCTGGGCCAAATACTGGCCCCAGGACTCCATTGCCGGGGGCCGGCTTTTAGCATTAGGGACCATGGGGGAGCCCCATTTCCCCCATGGTCCCAGCTGGCTCCCCACCTCATGCGGGAGCCAGCATTCCTTTTGGGCAAAGGGAGCTGCTAACATGCAGCTCCCATTGATTAAAACCAATTTTGCTTTGCTTCTTAGAAGCAATTGCAGCGCTTGCAATGACCGGGCGGAAGCCACACAGCTACTGCCCTGTCATTGCAAACAGCAATATCCCTGGGGTGGGGACCCTGGGACATTGCAGGAGCTGGCCTTGGGCCAAGGATGGCTCCAGGATGGGGGCTGTGTGGCCCCCCTCCCATTGTTCCCAGACACTGTTCCTCTGTCAATTATTTGTTTAGAAATAATCTCTTACTTTCTTGTTCTTGTGTTTTCTAATGACCTCGATTTGCTATGTACTGCTTTAAATAGCAAGTCTGCTCTGCACAGATCCTGTGTTTTCCTAATGGCTATGTTGACTGTGCCCTCCGAATAGCCCCTGGCTAGGAATCGTTTCTTGCATTTGGCTGGTACATTATTCAAGTCTGGTTCTCTATTGCAAATTCTTCTCACCCTGCGCATTTCTCCATATGGAATGCTCTGTATGGTGTGTTTAGGGTGGAAGCTGGATGCATGTAGGATGGTGTTCCCAGCTGTTGGTTTCCAATGTAATATGGTTTCTATTTGTGCATTAGCTACAAAGACCTCCACGTCTAAGAAACAGACTGACGTGTCACTGATGTCTGATGTAAAGTGTAAGGTAATGTTGTTAACATTGATCACAGAATTAAAATTCATTGCACTTTCTTTGCTACTCTGGAAAATTACAAAAAGGTTGTCAATATATCTTATCCTTTTAACCACATGTTTATTAAGAATTTCTTTGTAGGTGGTTTTAAGGATCATTTCTTCCCACCACCCCATGGGAAGGCAGGTGCAGCTTGGTGAAAAACGATCCCCCATTGCTACGCTTCTGATGTGTTGGAATATTTGTTGCTGAAACATGCTAAAATTATTTTCTAAGTAAAACTTGGTCATGCTAACCAACATTTTATTATGTTGGTGTAGACCAATTGCTCTAGTGCCCAGAAAATGCTCCAACACTCTAATACCATCATTATGATGTATACTAGTATTTAATGCAGTTACCTCAAGATTCATTAACAAGTAATCCTCTTCTCATTTACAGTTATAGATGTGTCGCAAGAAATCACTTGTGTCCTGTATGTAGGATGGTAGGGAACGCACATGTTCCTGAAAAAGGGAATCAATATAGCGTGACATGTTTTCCAAGAGGCCTTTTTGCGCTGAGATAATTGGTCTTCATGGTGGCTTGGTAGAGTTTTTATGAACCTTTGGGATAAAATAGATTACCGGCATCCTAGGATGATCATTTTTTAAGAACTTGTATTTATTCTTATTTCAAAGTCCTGAACTCTTCCAGGCAAATAACTTCAGATAAAATTAATTTTTGATAGTAGTAATGAGTTGACTGTAACTCTTTTTACAGCAATCATGGTCATTCAGTTGTTGCATTGCTTCCTCCATGTATAGAGTCTTAGGCCACATTACTATATTTCTGCCTTCATTGGAATTCCTTACAACATGTGTTCATTGTCTTGCAGCTTAATTATTAGCTGATTGTATTTATATTTTTGTCGACTGCAGAGTTTTGGAGTTCTTTGTGTTTGATGATTGAGTTTTTTTTTTATCTGCGACATTACTTATGTATTAAATATGTCAATTGCGTCCCTTTGCCTGATGGGCTGAAATATAGATTTTGGTTTGAAGCCTGTATTAAAAGTGATGCTTATTTGTTGTTGTTCCAATGTCTCTTGAGTGGATATTGGCCAATCTTGTGCATCTTGTTCATTTTCTAGTGCCTGTAGGACACATAGTAACTGTGCATCTGATGCTCTCACGATATTAAGGCTCACTGGGTGGGCTTTCCCTTTTGGTTGTTCTTTATCACTTGTTTTGCTTAGGAGATGGAATTTCTTCAATTTCAACTTGCGGATACATTTATAAATGTCTATTCTCGTCTGAGAGTAGTTGAAGTTACTCTCTGCGCAAAATGATAACCCTAGAGAGAGTAAATGGATTTCCGATTGGTTGAGGGTAATTTGAGACGGGTTGATTATGATATTGGTGTTTGGGGAGGATTGATTTATTTGCATTTTCAGGTTTTGTTTGTAACTTTCTTGTTGTTTACTCTCATTTTCTCGGTTGCGACTTTGGCACTGTCTTTCTCACCGCTTTGTGTTCCTCCTCTGTCTTGCCTGTAATTTTGAGTACTGAGGCATTCTGTCCATCAACTGTTGTTTTTGCATTTGTCACCCCGAGTGGTATGGGTATGCTCAGACATGAGTCCCATGCTCTCCACACCACTGGAGTCAAGCTATCCTGGCTGAAGACGGCTCATAGCCAGAAACCGGTCCTAGGATGCTTGATTCCGGTCCAGGAAAGACATGGCTTGGCAGTTCGGGCTGGACTGTTACCATGAGGCACAGGGTCCAGGCTGATTTGCATATGGCCATGTCTGAACTGGGGTGGTGTGGAGTGCAAAAAAACGATGGAACAGTGAACTGACTATTACAGGGGATTTACAATGGTTTTTTATGAGTGAAATGTCCAGCTAACTATAACATGTGTGAAACCTCTGTGTTTTTTCAGTGAATTTCTACGGTTTTTTAAATGCTAATTCCTAACTATAACGTATTTGAAATGTATGTTTTTTTCAGTAAAAAAAATAATAATATATATATATGCATATATATATATATATATATATATATATATATATATATATATATATATATATATATATATTCACTGAAAAAACCATAGGTTATAGACCATATATAGTTAGGAAATAGCATTTAGAAAACCTTATTTTACTCACACAAAACCATTGAAATTCCATATATAGTTAGTTGCACTAACTATATATCGCGCACCTGCAATCCACTGCTGATGATGTCACATATTACATCATTCATGACATGGTCAGTGACATCACTGATGACATCACTGATGACATCTCAAATGACATCACTGATGACATCACTGATGACATCTCATTTGACATTACTGATCACATCACTGATGACATCATTCATGTGATGATACAATGAACCTCTTCAGACTCTAATATAACCTTAGATACACTCAGTGTAAACAGACACTCACAGACTGTCACTCATCCATGGAGTTACTCACACACCTAGTCAGTCTTGCAAAGAATCAATCACACCTCGATTTCCTCAACTATATAGTTATACACACCTTACTTATTGGAACATATAATAACACATATTTACTCTGTTATACAATCCCTGATACAAGTTCACAATAATCCATACAGCCACTCACACATTCACTGGCTCTTATGCACAGTTATTTATATATGTCAACTATCACATGTACTGTGTTTTACATATGTACTTACTTTGACATGTAGCACTGAGATATCCATTCACTCACCAATACACTCATGCACACAGTCAACCGCCCATACAGATGTTTCCACATGCACTTTTGAACCCATACATCTAGTGAATCAACTGCTCACACATCTATGCACAGAGTCATACACCTCCCAGACACCCACACACACACTCAGTCTCCCATACAAATACTTGGGCAACTAATCAATAACCCATATAGTTAGTCATATAGCTAATGATCAACACATGCATCAGATTACAAAACAACAGACACAATGATGCACAATTTAAAACAGTTTAGTCACTAACCCATGCACTCAGTGAGACACATTTAATCACTCACTTATACAGTCAGTCATGCACCTACTAAATCCTTCATCCAGACACTTATACATCCACTCATTCTTCAATATGTAAGACATATTTTAACTTTACAGAAGCATACAGTCACTGGATGTTGTCATCAGTGATGTCATCAGTGATGTCATTTGAGATGTCATCAGTGATGTCATCAGTGATGTCACTGACCATGTCATGAATGATGTAATATGTGACATCATCAGCAGTGGATTGCAGGTGCGCGATATATAGTTAGTGCAACTAACTATATATGGAATTTCAATGGTTTTGTGTGAGTAAAATAAGGTTTTCTAAATGCTATTTCCTAACTATATATGGTCTATAACCTATGGTTTTTTCAGTGAATTTTCAAGGTTTTGTAAATGCTAATTCCTAACTATATATGGTCTATAACCTATGGTTTTTTCTGTGAATTTCATTGGTTTTTTAACAGCTAATATCTGTAGCTGTAAAATGTATTCTTCTTTAAATCCAAAAATATATTTTATATGTTTATGAATAATTTTTTTTTTAAATATTTTTTTTTCTTCGTTCCCGCTTCGCGAATCGGGAAGCTTCCCGTTAGCTGACCTTGATGCCGCGAAATAGACCGCGAGCCGGTAAACGTTTCTTTACCGCAAGTGCCGCGTTAGAAAACAACATCGTGACGCCTCCCGTCCGCATGACGTTCCACGTTGTCGCTTGATACGTCATATGACGTGCTACGTTAGCGAACTGGTACGCGAAGCGAGTGCCAAAGCGCAGGTTTCTGGAAGCAAACAGGGAGGCCCTGCAAAGCGCTTAACGTAAACACAGCAAGTCATGTGACTTGGTAATAACACTTTTCATTGGTTCATTTCACTTTTGGTTTCCTAATGATGTAAGACTAGGTCATATAATCTAAAATGAACACTTTTGATTGGTTGAGAACTCTTGTTTTTCCCAAATGATGAAAATCCCTCCTTCTTTCCTCACTCTGACTTTCATCATTGTGAGAGAAAGACCCTTTGTGATCACTGAGCAATGGCTTCTTTAGTAGCTTCAGCTGGTGCTTCCCCACCACCTCCACCACATCCAAGGAAGAGTGGACCACCTGCTCAAGTTGTAATTCAACAAGAAGAAGAAGAAGAGGAACAGGAGGACGAGCACGAAGAGAGGCAGTTTTTGCCTGAGCAGCCCAAGACGTCTCACCGGAAAGAAAACTTCATTTGGCAATTTTTTAAAATTCCCAAAGGTCAGAAAAAAGTAAATGCAAGATACGTAACTTGCCTTATATGTCAAGATAGACTGTCCAGAGGGACCGACAAAAAATACAGTTTCGGAAACTACACAATGCATCGCCATATGACTAGGTGGCATCCTAACAACTACAGTGCTGCACAGTTTCGGAACGACCTAGATAATCTCCCTATTATGGCCAGAAGATCTGTTGTACCGGAAGTAACGGGACCAGAGGGCAGGGAGATGGTGCCAAATATACAAATGAGATTTGGTGAAGTAAAACACACCTGCGTATTTTGCGATGGATTCATTTCCTACGGAGAAAGAAGCATCACTCTGATCAACAGAGCTATTGACTATCATATGCAAGTTTGTCCGAAACGCCCAAAATAATAAATACTTCTTTTTTTTGTTTTGTTGCTCCTGTTGAGCCCTTTACAATGAATCGTTTTCATTGCCCCCTCCAAGAAAAACCCCAAAAAATATAAAACTGTTCCGAAAAATTCAAAAACAGTAAAAAAATGTTCAGAAAAATAAAAAAAAAAGTTCTTTTCAGAACTACCTCCCCGTTATTAAAAAATTGGTACAATATTTGGAACTGTGCCAACCTCTATTTCTCTTAGTTCGCTTCCTAGTTCGCTCGCTGGTACGCGAACTGGAAGCGAACCAAAAACAGTAAGTATAAGGGAAGGAAACACACACTTATGTTAAAAGAAAGACAGCTATAGGGGAGTAAACTAGAGATACTATTACCCATAATCCACTACTGATGATGTCACATATTACATCATTCATGACATGCTCAGTGACATCATCAGCAGAGGATTGCGGGTTTTTTGGCAACATGCCTTATCCACGGTTTAATAACGCTGCCTTTTGCTTTATATAAGTTTTCAAATTGTATGAAATATATACCAATAGGTCTTTATGAACCTTTAGGTAGTGCTTTTGTTCATGAGGTCTGGTCGCTTCCATACACATACAGATGTTTCAAAGATGATCAAGAAGTTTATCTGAATGGAGAGGAATGCACTGAGACGCCAGATCATTCACTAATGTGTAGGCACATACAGTTACACGATTCATGCAACAAACACCGACCAAATATGGCTTGCGTGTTGCAAGGCACGCCAGTTCCTGCTATCATCCCCACGTTCAAGTTGTTGGAAAATGGTAGTTATTTGATGCTCAATAATGAAGATTGTTCTGAGTTAATTAAAAGTATTCCTTTTATCGTAACAGTAAGTGAACGGGTTATTTGCTGCAGAAATATTCTATTTCCTCCCACACATGAACATAGGGAGTTTTCAATCTGGCCACAAATACCAACCTTGGGACACGTTTCAACGGCATGACAAGAATAAGAGCTCTTTTGTCTCAGAGAGAGGTGGCCTTGAGTTCGGCCCGTGAAACTTTCGTACTTCACATAGCGAACACCCGTACACAGGTTTGCCTTTCAATTTCAGCAACATGTTTCCGACTATCTTTAACGCATCCTCCACAAAATCCCTGGCACACTTTTTTAAAGTTGTTACCAGTGGTCTCGTGACTTCATTTGAGAAAATCTTTGGAGTCATCCCTGCTCCCTTTCATTCCATTTTCTCCACTCTGGTTCGTGGATTGCATTTTTACTTGCATTACCAGCGGACGCTCTTGTGCTTTTTTACATTTTTAAATATGGATGTCCCTCCTATGCAACCTCCGACCCTGCAGCTGCTGACACTGTTCCGCAATCGCATGCTAGAATATTATGGCACAATGCCGTTGGCGATATTAAGCACGGCATATGGATTATCTTTTCGGTTCTCCTACTTCACCTGTGTCCAGCCTGTATTTCACTGCCTGACCTGTGATTTCGATTGGGCCATTGATTTGTGTCTCTGCGGACCGGTTTCTCCTGACGTCGACTTTAATCAGCTGATGACTCCTATCATTACTCACGAGTTGATTTGTCCTGGCGAAAGGATTATGGCTGTGGCATTGATGCATGGACTACTTGGTCCCTGGAATTTACTGGCGGCAGCACAGTCTTTCTTGGAACACAGCTTTCTTGAAAACCCACCGAGCTGTCCTCTGATGGTGATAGAGGATCCGGTGCTGGGAGAGCACGTATGTTCTTTTCCGCTTTTAAATTGGATGGCTGAACTGTTTTCGGATGAAGACGGTGACTTCCTATTGGAGGCTGTTGCAGCTTATTTTGCATACACAGTTATGTCATAGACCTTTTTCATGTTTGATATGCTGAGTACTAGCATTTCATTGACAATTCATTGACTTATTTGTCAAGTTTTTATTATTTACCTTGCCTATTGGCTTAAGACTCGATAAAGTACTTGGCTGTTTTATTTTTCTTTAGCATTGAATTTTCCTAGTTTTTAATGTTTTACCTTGCGGACCGTCCACATATAAACTTGCAATCTGCTCTCATGAGATGGCACTTCTATTATCTTATTCAGTTCGTTTCCGGATCATGAGGAGGTGTCATCTAGGTCCTGGATATCTTTACACCGTGTTAAGTTAGCATGGGCTCATTACCGGTTTAAACGCCATTTTTCCTTTTTTGCAACTTCTGCACACGACACTTAGTTGTTGCTTTAGCTTTCCACCTAGTAGTTCATCGTGGTTTACATGAGAATAATATGTTATTGGTCTACTATCTGCTTTACTTGTTAAACTATATCTGTACAGCGAGTGCTAAAGTTTCAAGAACAACACGATACAGAATTGTTATGAGGTCTGATCTCCACGACTTCATACTCATAACATAAGTGCAACTTCTGCCAATTCTGGGCATGAGGCGGGTTTTATATTGCTTTGCCGAACACACATACACAACAGTTGATGCGGTTCACATGAAGAGAGAGCTGGTGTATGCTGATGTGATTCCTTCAAATCTAAGACACTAAAGTATGGACACGCCCTAAACCAACACAAAGAGACCTTCTTAGCAAATAATATAATATGTGTATTAGGGAGGGTGAGATATAAGCAGCCGCGGGCCGTGGAGGGAGTTACGATGGGGCAGGGAGGCGGGGAGGGGGAGAAGCAGGGTGGAGCCCTCTCTACCTTGCCCCTCCCCCTCCCCGCCTCCCTGCCCCACCGTAACTCCCTCCACGGCCCGCGGCTGCTTATAAGTGTTGCTAACTCTTATTCATTTACAGCATGTTAACATACTGTCACCATTCGCTTTTTATGTACTAGTAACTATGCTGGTAATTTTGCTACTGATAATATGTGTACTTGTATTCTCCACCCTGCTTCTCCCCCTCCCCGCCTCCCTGCCTCACCGTAACTCCCTCCACGGCCCGCGGCTGCTTATAAGTGTTGCTAACTCTTATTCATTTACAGCATGTTAACATACTATCACCATTCACTTTTTATGTACTAGTAACTATGCTGGTAATTTTGCTACTGATAATATGTGTACTTTTATTATCTAAGGTACTACGCCTGAGAAGACGGCATTAGTAAATAAACATTTCAAATACACATGTGTTCTTCTTAACTCCATGTTCTGGTTTCTAAGAAATATATAACGACCGACTGTTCATGAGTTCCACGTATCCTGAGGTACTATAAGTTCATATTCTGGATTGTCTAAACATTGAGAGTTTGTTATATCCAATGTGACACTGTACCTAGCTTGCTAAATAGTTTTTGATTACTAACGTGAGTTTTGGGACACCCTAATTCGCCGAGGTTCCAATCCTCTGTCCACAGTTCTGTGTGAGAACAGAAACCCTGCGACAGGGGCACCCCCGACCCTTGCTGGAGCTTCATCACACTTGCGATACAACTCCAGCAATGCGCCACCTTTACGGCACAGATACATCACGCATCTGTGCTGTTTTTGCCCCATGATGCGCCGCATTGTAAATGCAGCACACCATAGGTGACGGAACAGCGGCACAGAATGACTAACACATCCCTGGTGATGCGCCAGTCATCATAAATCTATCCCTATGCTTCTTATCTTGTTAGAGATGAACCGCCATATGTATCATCAAAGTAATTTGCATTTCCTAAATAGCGAACTTTAAGGAATAAATAGCGATTCTTTACCATTCCTAGTTTGCGATGAGCTATTTGCTAATTAGCCGAATGTAGCCCAATGAAGCCCAATGTAGCCCAATGTAGCCCAAAGATGGCCGCCAGACACACAAAAAAACAAATGTAGCCCAAATATCAGCCAGATGTAGCCCAACTATAGCCCAGTGACAGAATGACCAATCAGCTTCGCAAACCTCCGTTACGCGAAGCGGAGCGCTGTTACAGATATATATCTTTTTTTGAACGTTAATTTCTCAAAATCCACTGGAGCACATATATTGAGACCTAGCAAAGGCACATCGGGCTACCAGTCCCTAATATTTTGCCAAGTTTCGTGCAAATCCATTCAGCCGTTCAATTATTATTTTTATTATTTTTTTTTGCCCCGCGGGGCCCTTTTAAATCCTCCACATCAAACCTAGGGGGTCAGCGAGGATCTACTATGCCCCCTTATAGTTATTTCCCCCTTTGTTTTGACCTCCTCTTGTCTCTCGATCCTACCGAGAGACAAGATGGCGGCCGCTACGGACTGTTTGGAATGTTGACAGACGCCGGAGAACCAATCAGCTTCGCTTCACAAAGCTCCGTTGCGCGAAAAGTCCGCGAACCAGAGCGCTAACCGGTCCGCTGTTACAGATATATATCTTTTTTTAAACGTTAATTTCTCAAAATCCACTGGAGCACATATATTGAGACCTACAAAAGGCACATCGGGCTACCAGTCCCTACAATTTTGCCAAGTTTCGTGCAAATCCATTCAGCCGTTCGGGCTAAAAGTGAGGCCAACCGCCCTATGGAAAACTCAATGTTAAAAACACGTTTTGGGACCCCCCTTTTTTCTCGGCCCCCACTGGACGAACCCCCCCCCAAATTTTCAAGGGCTGCTCAGAAACAAAATGTGCCATTTTCCTGAAAATTTCAGCCAATTCCGTCCACAAACGCCAATGTTATTAGACATAGAATTTTCAAAAAACCCATAGAGAAAAAATCCTAACTATATATACCTACTGGCGACCGCCAGTAGGTAATATATATATATATATATATATATATATATATATATATATATATATATATATATATATATATATATATATATATATACACAGGAAAACTAAACAGGCACTTCCCTTACAAAGAAGTACAAAGTTTGCATGTCTGCAGCCTTTCTTATTTTTCACCTTCTTCATCTTCTGGTCAATCAACACATCGTCCACACATACACACACCTACTTGCTCCCTTTCTTGGCTGGGGTTATCAGTCATTCTTCTTTAATTCAAATTCAAAGTACAGGCCCTTTATCAACGCTTTTTATTATAACAACTACCCTGGCCAAAAGCACTATGAAATTTGCACACTCACACCCTTTCCTGGCTGCACTTATCAATTATTCTTCAAATTCATATTTTGATTCAAACTCAAGGCCCTTTATCGAGCCTTTTTGTTGTAACTACTGTTGCAGTGATTCTGTTCCTACACACAACTGTGCATAAAGACTTACGACCTCACTGAATTACGGTGTTCCAAAACCCACCTTAGTACCCAAACCCCCTAACAGACTAGCAATCAGTGACTCATTGGTTCTTCCTCCTATAGCAAAAACACCAATTATTAGTCAACCCACAACATTCGGTTACCTCAGGTAAGGTAGATAACAATAAAACTCTTTCGTTACATTCTTACACAGGTCCAAAAGAAGCACTTAATAAACACACCTGCAACTTTGAAATGTTTATTTCTAACACCGTAATCTCATGGCCAGTACCTTACATAATGCAAGCAAACATTTTATCAGAAACAAATCTGTCAGCATTTTTACTATTCCATAAAATACAAAGGGAGAAAGCATCCTATAATGCAAATGGGAAACAGATTTAAAATATACCTAAATTTCACCCTCCTTACTTGGCAGGTTAGTTTATAACTACAGAAGATCTCATACAACTACATAGGCAGCTCCATACGTCTGATACTCAGTAGTGGTGGATCACATTGAGTTCTACACAAACTGTCAAGATACGAATGTTCTCCAACTGTGTGTAATCATTCCTGCACACTTCATCACTAAACGCGCAAGTATAAGAGATTCCACAGCTGCATATCTCTTATGACTCGAACGTGCGAACATCATTCCGAATAATAGACACAGTATCCAACATAACCTTGATGTTTCATGTCCTCACTATACACACTAAAGTAGCGAGACAGTCTACAAATATAGTATATCAAATTATTCTCTTTTAAAAAAAAAGATTTTTATTGGGAAACATGGCATGTAAATCAATCATAAAAAACAAAAACAGAAGAGAAAACAACCTTAAAAATCCATACATGTCATGTATCCATAATTTTAACAAATTTTATCCCCTTCCCGCCCACCCCACCCCAGAGGGTCCGGTCAGGGAACCGGGGAAGTAACGAAGAGAAAAACACCAATTATTAGTCAACCCACAACATTCGGTTACCTCAGGTAAGGTAGATAACAATAAAACTCTTTCGTTACATTCTTACACAGGTCCAAAAGAAGCACTTAATAAACACACCTGCAACTTTGAAATGTTTATTTCTAACACCGTAATCTCATGCCCAGTACCTTACATAATGCAAGCAAACATTTTATCAGAAACAAATCTGTCAGCATTTTTACTATTCCATAAAATACAAAGGGAGAAAGCATCCTATAATGCAAATGGGAAACAGATTTAAAATATACCTAAATGTCACCCTCCTTACTTGGCAGGTTAGTTTATAACTACAGAAGATCTCATACAACTACATAGGCAGCTTCATACGTCTGATACTCAGTAGTGGTGGATCACATTGAGTTCTACACAAACTGTCAAGATACGAATGTTCTCCAACTGTGTGTAATCATTCCTGCACACTTCATTACTAAACGCGCAAGTATAAGAGATTCCACAGCTGCATATCTCTTATGACTCGAACGTGCGAACATCATTCCGAATAATAGACACAGTATCCAACATAACCTTGATGTTTCATGTCCTCACTATACACACTAAAGTAGCGAGACAGTCTACAAATATAGTATATCAAATTATTCTCTTTTAAAAAAAAAGATTTTTATTGGGAAACATGGCATGTAAATCAATCATAAAAAACAAAAACAGAAGAGAAAACAACCTTAAAAATCCATACATGTCATGTATCCATAATTTTAACAAATTTTATACCCTTCCCGCCCACCCCACCCCAGAGGGTCCGGTCAGGGAACCGGCGAAGTAACGAAGAGAAAAAAGAACAGTGTTACATGTATAGCCCATAAAGACAAGAAAAAAATCATATAAGCGTTGGAATAAACAGAAACCATAATGGAGAGCTAGGAGTCCTGTTGCTCTGAATTAATCCAGTTCCTTAAAGGTTTCCAAATTCACTCACCCTCTCTCCTAGCCCTAGGCCCTCTCCTTTTATATACAGATTGTTACCATTTATAAATATATAGGAATTTACTAAACCATACATGAATTGTTGGGGGTACAGGATCTAACCACATTGTCGCCAAACATAATCTCCACACTGTCATTGCTGCAAATAAAAGCTTGCGTTCTGATCCTGACATATTTTGCTCAGACACCCCTAACATTATTAGCTCAGTAGACATTACAACTGTAAAACACAGAATTTGACTTAGATGTTGTTCCATTTTACACAGCAATTGACTTAGAGAGGGGCAGGAGGCAAACATGTGTATACTATCTGCAGCTAATTCCCCACAACGAGAACACTTACTACCTACATTCCCTCCCCATTTATGAATACGAGATGGTGTTATATACAAGTTAAACCAGGTTGTGTAGCATTGGACCAGCAAGTTAGCGGAGATAAAGACGGATGAGCTAAAAAAAGTGGATCCTCACAGGCCCCTTGACTAGCTTGGAGCCCTCTCTCCCAATAAGTAAAGTGCTTAATCAGATCATCTGGTCTCCTATTTCTCAATAGTTGATAGATAGAAGAAATAGTTGATTGATTCCCATTAATAGCTTCCACCAATGGAATACACTCCCAAGAGATAGACCTTTTAGAAAAAAAATCTCTAACCTGTAAATGTTTAAAAAACTGTCTATTTCCTAGTTCATATTTAACTTTAATCGCTTCAAAAGACAAAAGTCTCTCATCCATCATTATATCCCCAACCCCAGTGATCCCCTTAGCTAGCCATTCATTGAAAGAGACATCCTTAAAAATTTCAGGATAAAGAGTGTTCATAGAAAACGGTGTGTATACATGCAACCGCCCAATGTCAAACATTTTTCGAACCGACGTCCAAACTTTAAATGCTGCAAGAAGAGTTTTAAACCTAACCCTTTTAAAATAAGCTAAATCTATATGCCTAAATAAAAGCCCCCGTGTAATGTAAATGTAAATGTAAATGCAATTTGTACTTGTAAAGCGCACTAATACCCATCAATCAATCAATCAATCAAGAGTATTTGTAAAGCGCGCTACTCACCCACTAGGGTCTCAAGGCGCTGGGGGGGGGCTGCTACTGCTCGAAAAACCAGGTCTTGAGTTGCTTCCTGAACGAGAGATGGTCCTGGGTGAGTCATAGGTGGGTGGGGAGGGTGTTCCAGGTCTTGGCCGCCAGGTAGGTGAAGGATCTTACTCTGGTGGTGGTTCTGCAGATCCGTGGGATGGTGGCGAGGGAGAGGCTGGCGGAGCGGAGCTGATGAAATGAAATGAAAGCAAATTTATAACGCGCTGACTCAGCCCAACGGGCATCAAGGCGCCTAACCAGAAAAATATATATTTATTTTATTATTTTTTTATTTTTTATGTCCAGAAAAATGGATTACTGGTAGGCTTTCTTGAAACACCATGTTTTTAGAGCCTTTTTAAAAAGGGGCGAAGAGGTTAGGGACTTGAGTTCTAATGGAAGAGTATTCCAAAGGCGCGGGCCTACTGTGGAGAATGCTCTTCCACCCCATCTAGACTTCTTAGTCCGAGGGATCACCAACAGATTGTGTTGTGATGAGCGTAGACATCTGCTAGGGGTATAGGCAAGGAGAAGAGATCCCAGCCCATCAGATGTTCCCGCATTCAAAGCCCTGTGCACAAGACAGATAATCTTGAAAGAAATAAGATGTTCTATGGGAAGCCAGTGGAGGCTCTTACTGGCTAGTGTCGCAGAGGAAGAGCGGGGAATGTCTAGAACAAATCTTGCAGCCGCGTTCTGCACTATTTGGAGTTGCTGAATCAGACCCTTATTGATCTCTGCTTAGAGAGAGTTGCAGTAATCCAATCTAGCCCCAATCAGCGCAACTACTGTCTGTTTTCTAGCCTGGGGAGAGAGATAGTGCACTATTCTCCGGAGAATTTTGATGATTCCCCAGCAGGTCGACACCGTTCTATTAACCTGAAGGGTCATTGCCAGCGAGGTATCAAAAATGACCCCTAGATTTCTGGCTGAGTAAGAGGGGACAGGGCAGGTTCCCAGAGAGGGTGGCCACCATTCATTCGACCATATATCCTGGTCCCTTCCAAATATCAGCACCTCGGTCTTTTCACCATTCAATCTCAGGGAGTTCAGTACCATCCAGTCAGAGACTGATTGCATACAGCTCCTGAACCTGGATGATGAGTTGCTGGCAGGTTGAGTCAGTGACACCATAACCTGAGTGTCGTCTGCGTATGACACTACTTCCATACCATGTGCTCTTACTAGTCTTGCAAGTGGGGCCACGTAAATGTTAAATAGGGTAGGGCTTAAAGCCGACCCTTGTGGTACCCCACATTGCAACGAAGTGGCAGGGGAGAGGCCGTCTCCGAATTTGACCCTCTGTTCTCTAAGATCTAAAAAGGAGGACAGAAGCCTCAAAGCGGGCCCCTCCACTCCCATCTCCCTCAATCGAGATGTTAAAATTGCGGGAGATAGGGTGTCAAATGCTGCGGTCAGATCGAGTAAGACCAGCAGTATTGTCAGACCCTGATCCACTTTCACTCTGATGTGATTTGTCACCATGGTAAGAGCAGACTCTGTACTATGCAGCTTCCTAAACCCATGCTGGGTCTGATCTAAATACCCAGAAGAGTCAAGGAAAGCAGACAGATGTAAGTTCAGGTGTATCTCTAACATTTTGGCGGGCGCAGGGAGTAAGGATATAGGTCGAAAGTTTTTTAAGATGGTGGAATCCAGGGAAGGTTTCTTTAATAATGGTTTTACGATCGCTTTCTTCCAGGCTGATGGATAGACCCCATGAAGCAGGGCACTATTCATTACCTCCAGCAGAGGAGGAAGAAGTGTGTCCCTGCACTCCTTCAATATTCTGAGGGGACAGGGGTCCAGAGGGGAGGAGGATTTAATCCTATTTAGCAGGGAATCAAGGATGTCAGAGGTGATTACCGGAAAATGGGATAGGGTCATGGTAGGATCTTTAAGCCAGGTTTCAGAGTTGGTAAGAGCCTGAATGGAATGATTTCCTACAGTTTGTTTCTGCGATTCCAACTGGGAAGCAATTTCCTCGATTTTTGTATGAAAAAAGGTTGAAATCTCGTCGCAGAACTCCTGAGATCCCGTGACTGGGTCTTGGACTTGCAGTGAACAAAGAGAGTCCACTATTTTAAACAGCTCTTTTGATGAAAGCTCTTTTTGGTGGTAAGGTTGGAGAAATATAGTTGCTTAGTCTTAATGACCATAGTCTTATATTCCCCCAACAGTTGTTTATGAAGCTCTCTGTCCCCAATGTCCCAGGATTTCCTCCATTTTCTCTCCTGTCTCCTGCACCCCTGTCTCATCTTCCTAAGAGGTTCGGTGAACCAGGGGGCAGAGGGCTTACGCCTCGCTGAATATCGGCGTGTAAGAGGAGCTAGAGTGTCTATAGCCCCGGCGATGGTGTTAGCAAGATTTTGTGCTGCCTTCTCTGGATCTGAGGGCATGGGGGCCAACCTGATAAGCGGGGCCAGAGATTCGTTGGTAATATTTCTATAGTTCCTTTTGCCCTGTCCTTGAGTCAGAACCTTCATGGATGGATCCAAACAAGGGAGGGTCAACACTATAGGAACGGCCAGATGATCTGACCATACTAGCGGTTCAGGGGTACCAGTTTTAACCCTGAGGTCGTTAGAAAAGACCCCATCAAGAGTATGGCCCGCCCGATGAGTTGGACCTTTTACCAGCTGGAAAAAGCCACAGGCTTCAAGGGGATCGACCAAGGTGGAGGTGTCTTTGGATGTAAAATCATCCAGGTGGAAATTAAAGTCTCCTAAGATAGTAAAATGAGGGTTTCCAACATAAGGCTCCAAAATTCCAAAAAGGTCGCAACTAAATTTGGATCTAGGTCCAGGAGGTCTATATACGAAAAGGCCAACAAAAGACGCAGAAGGAGATGAAGAGATAAAGAAATGCAAGACCTGGTAGGGTTCGGAAGGGGCCGACAGGGTCTTAATTAACCCTGGGCGTAGTTCGCGGAGCCGCACTCCGCGGAGCTACGCGAAGACGCAGTTGCACTCCGCGAACTTCACGTAGCTCCGCGGACATGCGTAGTAGCTTGCTAGACCCGTTCGCGCGCCGTTTTTCGTCTTCGGGAGCGCGGTGCGCGTGTTCGGGGCGCTGCCTGCATGCTCGAGATAGCTGTGTGTTAGACATGTTGGGGAACTCATCTTCTCGTTCGCACTGCCAAAGTGCGTGATCGCGTCAAATATCGCGCGAACTTACCCCGGCGCACGCGATAATGTTATTCAGCGCGCGAGAACTACGCTACGCACCGGATCGCGGAGTAATCGACAGCTTCGCGTTCTCCGTAGAACGCGGAGTTGCCAAAACTCCGCAAGCTCCGCGAACGGAGCGTAGTTCTTCGCCCAGGGTTAGTCTTAATACGACAGATAAGATGTGATTGATAGAGAATTGCTAAGCCACCTCCCCGTCGCTTAACTCTATCATATCTGTGTAATGAATAACCCTCTGGAATGGCCATGGAACGGTCATGTCCTGAGGTCTCTGAGGCCCAAGTTTCCATAACAAAGACCCAGTCAGGCTTTCTGACCATCACAAAATCATGAAAAGCGATGTTATTTTTAATTAAGGAGCGGGCATTGATAAGATATCCCCTCTCCTCATAAGTCTTTTTAGGCATAGGGCATGTGTTGATAAGTGAATGGTTGTCCATGGAGGGTAAATCTGAACTAAGAATAGGTTTGGAATGTGGGGCCAGAGCCAGCATTTCTTCAGGTGTATACCTGTGATGGCATATGATGTCTGTCGGTTTCCAAGACTGCAGGTCCTCCTAGGTATAAGAGTGTAGAACCTGATGGAAAGGGGCAGGGAGCCCGGAGTGCAGCCCGTCCTCAGCGCGGACGGGCGCAGACGGGCTGAACTCTGGCGTAACTCCGGCGCTAATCCGGCGCGACCGCTGATCGCGTCCGCTGCGCGGAGTCATGACTGTATGTTTTTATGGTGAAGACTCACCCAAGATGGCCGCCGCTACCACTCCGCCCCGAGTCCCCGGTGTCTCAGCCCTAAAATCGGCTGAACACTGTAAATGAGACAGCGCTGGGGGTAAGTGCCAAAAATAATGTTAAAAATCAGCCCCTTACAAATGCCTACACCCTAACCTGGATGTGGCCACGAACAGCGCCCTAAATCGGCGCGCTCGTCCTGAGGGGGGGGGAGGACACAAGGGTCAGACGCTAGCAGTTAAAACAATTTTTGAAGGACAATAAAAATACAGCCCGGCTCAAGCCTCAGGCACTTACAAGTAAAGACTCGGGAGTGGAGCACTCTTCCTGTTTTTATGGTGAAGACTCACCCAAGATGGCCGCCGCTACCACTCCGCCCTGAGTCCCCGGTGTCTCAGCCCTAAAATCGGCTGGACACTGTAAATGAGACAGCGCTGGGGGTAAGTGCCAAAAATAATGTTAAAAATCAGCCCCTTACAAATGCCTACACCCTAACCTGGATGTGGCCACGAACAGCGCCCTAAATCGGCGCGCTCGTCCTGAGGGGGGGGAAGGACACAAGGGTCAGACGTTAGCAGTTAAAACAATTTTTGAAGGACAATAAAAATACAGCCCGGCTCAAGCCTCAGGCACTTACAAGTAAAGACTCGTGAGTGGAGCGCTCTTCCTGTTTTTATGGTGAAGACTCACCCAAGATGGCCGCCGCTACCACTCCGCCCTGAGTCCCCGCTGTCTCAGCCCTAAAATCGGCTGGACACTGTAAATGAGACAGCGCTGGGGTTAAGTGCCAAAAATAATGTTAAAAATCAGCCCCTTACAAATGCCTACACCCTAACCTGGATGTGGCCATGAACAGCGCCCTAAATCGGCGCGATGGGTTGGCGTATGGAACGTGAGGCAGTTGTTGAGGTATTCGGGGCCCAAATCGTGGAGAGCCTTGTGTGCGTGGGTGAGGAGTCTGAACGTGATCCTCTTGCTGATGGGGAGCCAGTGCAGGTCCCTCAGGTGGGCGGAGATGTGGCTGTGTTTGGGGGATGTCCAAGACGAGTCGGCCTGAGGCGTTCTGGATGCGCTGGAATCTTTTCTGTAGTTTGGCGGTGGTCCCAGCGTAGAGGGCGTTCCCGTAGTCCAGATGGCTGGTGACGAGGGCCTGGGTGACCGTTTTCCTGGTTCCAGTGGGGATCCAGCGGAAGATCTTACGGAGCATGCGGAGTGTGTTGAAGCAGGAGGAGGTAACAGCGTAACTTGCCTGACCATCGTGAGGGAGGAGTCAAGGATGAAGCCCAGGTTGCGTGCGTGGTCCGTGGGCTTGGGTGGGGGTCCAGAGCAGGGGGCCACCAGGAGTCGTCCCAGGCGGTGATGGATGGGCTGAGGATGAGGACTTCCGTCTTGTCTGAGTTCAGTTTCAGGCGTCTGAGCTTCATCCAGTCTGCGATGTCTTTCATTCCATCCTGGAAGCTGGCTCTGGCGGAGGTGGGGTCGTTGGTGAGGGAGAGGATCAGTTGGGTATCGTCGGCATAGGAGATGATGATGAGGTTGTGCTTGCGTGCGATGGCTGCGAGGGGGCTCATGTAGACGTTGAAGAGAGTGGGGCTGAGCGAGGAGTATTGAGGTACGCCGCATATGATCTTGGTGGCTTCTGCGAGGAAGGGCGGGAGATGGACTCTTTGGATTCTGTCGGGGAGGAAGGAGGTGATCCATTCCAGGGCCTTTCCTTGGATCCCGACGTGGCGGAGGCGGGTTGTCAGGGTGCGGTGGAGGACCATGTCAAACGCAGCCAAAAGGTCGAGCAGGATGAGTGCGGCGGTTTCTCCGTTGTCCAGCAGGGTCCGGATGTCATCTGTGGCCGCGATGAGGGTGGTCTCGGTGCTGTGGTTCACTCGGAATCCGGACTGCGATGGGTCGAGGGAGCCGTTCGTCTCCAGGAAGGCTGTCAGCTGTTTGTTGATAGTTTTCTTGATGACTTTTGCAGGGAAGGGGAGGAGCAAGATGGGGTGGAAGTTCTTGAGGTCTGAGGGGTCTGCGGTGGGTTTCTTCAGGAGGGCGCTGATCTCTGCGTGCTTCCAGCTCTAAGGGAAGGTGGCGGATAGGAAGGAGTTGTTGATGATGTCCCGAAGTTTGGGTGCGATGATGGAGTCGGCTTTGTTGAAGATGTGGTGTGGGCAGGGATCAGCTGGGGAGCCCGAGTCGATGGTGTTCATCGTGTGGGTAGTATCTTCCTTGCAGACCTGAGTCCAGGCGCACAGGGTAGTGTTGGGGGGTGTAGGTTCGGTGGTGTGGTACGAGTTCTGAGCGCCGAAACTGTCGTGTATGTCGACAATCTTACAGTGAAAAAAGGGGGCCAAAGAGTTGCAGAGGTCTTGAGAAGGCGTGATGTCAATGACGTTGAAGAGTTCCTTGCTGTTGTGGGTGTTGTTGTGCAGTCGGTCTCTGAAGGATGACCTTTTGGTGGTGCGGATCAGCTGGTGGTGTTTGCGGGTGGCATTCTTGAGGGCTATCATGTTATCCGTTGACTGGTTGTGGTGCCAGGCTTTCTCGAGGTCACGGCAGGATTTCTTGGAGTCTTTGAGATCGTTGGTGAACCACGCTGCTTTTTTACTGTTG
This sequence comes from Lissotriton helveticus, assembly GCF_964261635.1. Lineage (NCBI taxonomy): Eukaryota > Metazoa > Chordata > Amphibia > Caudata > Salamandridae > Lissotriton > Lissotriton helveticus. The sequence goes on from NC_136063.1 coordinate 90,679,694, forward strand.
AGGTTGCTGGGAGGGTTTTTCAGTGGAGCAAGGGTGTCGCCAGGACACCCATGGGTGTCCTGGCACTGTAACGCATACCGCTGTGGAACCCTTCCTGGCTTTTCCCTGTGAAATGTCCACTCCTGGGCACCCCCAAGGTGAAGCCAGGCATCCCAGCACTGTTGGAGCCGTTGTGGAGATTAAGCAAGCTATGCCATGCCTCCTCCCCCAGAATTAAATGATAAATCGAGCCATCAGGACAGTCTAGAGAGCCAAAATCCAACATCGGTGCTATATGTCGAAATGTTATATACCAGTAGTACATCTGAAAATTGGGTACTGCCCAGCCTCCCCTTTCTCTGGACAATGTCATGAATTTCAAAGCTCGCCTGGGGCGTTTACCAGCCAAGAGAAACCATGAGATTATCCGATCTAATTTTTTAAACCAAATAGGGTCAATCAATACAGGAATGACTCTAAGACAGTATAAAATCTTTGGTAGGAAGGACATTTTCACCACGTTACATCTACCCATTAAAGTTAGGGGTAGTTTAATAATCCGCCGAGCATCTAAATCTAGTTTTTTCACTAGTGGTTTAAGATTGATTTCAACCATCTGGTCAATTTCCGAAGTAATCTCTATCCCCAAATATTTTGCATTGTTAATAATACGAGGGTCTATAAAATTAGCCTTATTGTTACATATAATTTGAGTTTTAGTTTCATTAAGCAGATAACCCGATAATGCGCCAAAACAAGATGTCTGGAGGCCTATCCGCTGTAGAGCAGTCTGAGGAGAATCAGTTAAGATATCGAGATCAACTGCATATCCCAAGATTTTAGTTGCTCCCCCTTTTGATATCACGGATATGGATAAGGATAGCAACCCCTTTGGTCTTTGCCTCCAGTCTTGTCCAAGCCGCCAGTTGGAATCCTTCAAACTCAAGGAGTTTATGGCGACTTGACTCTATATGGGTCTCTTGTAGGCAAATAATATCCGCCCTCAGAAAGCGGATATCCTCTCTAAATCTATGCCATTTGACTGGATCATCCACATATGTTTATGGATGCTATCCTAATATTTACTACCCTCAAAAGAAATTTCCGACAATATAGCTCCAAAGACTAAAAGTGGGCCTAAGTGAAAAAGAAAAAACATTTAATCCTGTCCCCCATAGAGCTTCCATTCATTCCCTCCCTCCCCCCCCCCCTGCACCCGACCCCCCCGGCCAAACCTGCCCCGCCCTGCCCCTTTCCGCCAACAAACATGGAAAAAAGGTCCTCAGACCCTTGTGATGCCTCCCGCGTATCCCGTGTCCCTGGTCACTCTCTGGATCCTTTTATACCAGCAATAAAAGGGGAAAAAATAGAAAAGAAGAAAAAACAGATTTGGCCCTATCAGAAATTTAGCAATCCGAAAGAACAAGCAAGAGAAAAAAAAGCAATCTAAATATGAGACAGTACGTAACACCAATTTTGTAAAGAATTCCTACATCAATTGCTATACATATATCAAAATATACAAGTTCAGCAACATACACAATTAACCATCAGCAAGTTCCTTTAAATAATTCTCCGCTTGAATTTCTGACAAAAACAATCTGGTCTTCCCTTGATAAATAGCCTTCAATTTTGCTGGGTTCATCAAGTAGACCTCACACCCTTTTTTTTAAAACGGACTGATCAGCATTTGCAACCGCCACCTGCTCTCTCTACAGTAGCGTGGCAGAAATCCGGGCGTACAAACAAAGTAAGGCCTTCCGCTGGTCTCGCTTTTTCAAAAATAGCTTGGCGCAACAAAAAATTTCCTCCAAAAATTATTATTGCACGAGGTTTAATGTCTGGGCCAGTATTCTTTTTTAAAAACAGCGGGAATCTGTGGACTCTCTGCACCTTAGTCTCCCAGGACCAGTGAGAAAGCTCCGGAAAAGCAGCCTTAAACAATTTTAATACAGACCCCGTATATCTTCTCCTTCAGCTTTCTCTTCGATCCCTAGAAGACGCAAGTTATTTCTCCGAAGACGGTGTTCTGAGTCTTCCAATTTCCATAGTACATCTGTATATCTTTCATCATTAGCTGATGTCGTAGCTTCCACAGTCTCAAGCCCTTCTTCTAAACCCACTATAGGCTCTTCCAAAGCTGTAGTCCTGGCAATCACCTCTGCACAAGGTTTTGTATTTTTGCTAATGGCCCCCTGAATTTTAATTGTTGCTATTTGTGCTCTTTTGTGCTCTTGGCGTGCTTCAGATTGTATAGATTTGAGCATCGCATAGATCTGAGCATTTGAGGGAGATTGTAAAGGTTTGCTGCCCTGTTCCTTTGATTGCAGCCCGTGCCAGCTAAACTAGTTGCAGCCACATAGTAGTCCCACTGTAGATTATTACTGGCTTCCGAACAGTTGCATCCGCATCGCCTTTGACTATCAGAGGTATTTTTCTTGACTTTACGGAGATGAGGAATAGCCCTTCTTAGCGTATCCGTGGTGGTGGGTGGGCTCCCACTATCCGCCAGATTCTCAGAGTCAATGGAGCCCTCCATTTCTGATTCCTCTGCCAGAGAGAAAAAGCTCTCCCCATCATGTGTACCGGCGATACTGCCTGTACCGAGTTCCGTGTCAGACCGCCCTCCAACTGGAGTTTGGAAAAAGGAGGCAGAGTCAGAATTGACCGGCAATGCTTGAGGCAGGTCCCTAACGGTATCAATTACAACAACAACATTAGGGGTAGCAGGAGTCTCGAGCGACTGATCACCTTTAATCCCAATTTCCTCCCTGATAAGCTTGGTGGAGTCGCTGCATTCTTCACTACCTTCTTCCTGTGAGGGTATAGCAGTAGAGATAAGAGGAAGGCCGGCAGTGAGTGACCGTGAATTTGACATAGCTTTAGTATGTATGGGCTTAGAAGAAAACATCCCAGGAACCACGGGGACTTTGCCTCGAATATTGTCAGATTGTGATGCCTGAGTGGTAATTGCCCCGTCATTTCTGGCCCCGGCCCCTTGCGCACCTGCTGGAGGTTTTTCAATACATTTCGCTTTCAGCAAAGCCCCTTTCTTGTTACTCACCACTGCCCCCTTTCCCATGGGCGTATCTGGCTTGTTCAGAATGCTGGACCTTTCTTCTATTAAAGCCACCGTTTTATCCCCCGTGGATGCCGCAACTCCCTGAGATACACCTGGTGCTTTAACCACAGGCACAAGCGGAGCACCATTCTTCCGAGGCGGCATGATTTTGCTGTGAGCTCAGAGGAGTTCAGCATTCCACAGGCAATCCTGTTTCCAGTCGGGCTTCACGGGAGACCACGCCCGCCAGGTCCACAGGTGAGCTCGGCTACGGAGCTCCAAAGCCGTCAGTCTGAATGTGCGTAGCCAGAATCTTTGGCATCCCAGGTCCAGCCGCATGTAATCCGTAAGTGAGTGCACTCTTCACGCAGCCGCAATATTTCCGATACTGGATGTCCTAGGGCCTCAAAAACCTCATTACTCACAATCCTTTCCCATTTTCTCCGAAGCTAGCAGCATATTACTCCAGAGAGTGACGCCCGCACTCTTCACATGGATGCCATCTTGCCTTGTCAGTATATCAAATTATTCTCATATGAATGAGAGCAGGAAAACGAAAATGGCATTTAAGCTTCTAAAAAACGTATTCTAACTTAACACGGTGTGAGTGCAAGGCTCAGCCCACGACACATTATCTAGGCCAAAGCACATAATATAAACGTGGCAAATTACGAACGCAGACTCCAAGCTTAAAAAGCAGAGTCAAGTTCAATTTTGCAAACAAAATGATTCAATCTTTGATAAAAAGCAGTAACTAAATAATAAAGAATAGGTAGAAAAATCAAACAGTCTTATTCCACCAGCGTATAAGCACAGTATATAACAACAGCCTCTAACAGTAAGTCATTGTTCTCATCTGAAAACATATCAGCCATCCAATTTATTAGTGGGAATGAACATACATGTTCCTCAATGACCGGAGCCTCTATCACCATCGGAAGAAAACTCAGGTCATCTTCAATGTAACTGCGTGCCAAGAAGTCATGCGCCGCTGCAAAACATTCAAACGTCCCATTATTCCATGTGTCTCTGCTAAGGCCATAATTCCGCCGCCAGAACAGAGCAAGTCATGAACCACTAAGGGGCCCATCAACTGGTCATAATCCGAGTTGGGAGACACCGTACTGCAGAGACACAAATCCAGGGCCCAGTCGAAATCACAGCTCAGGCAATGGAACACAGGTTGAACGCATGTGAAAAAGGAGAATCAAAATGATCATCCATAAGCTGCACTCAATGTTGCAAGAGGCAGCGCTCCATAGTAACTAAGCATTCGGTTGTGGACCAGCAACAACAGAGAAATATTGTCGTCTGCTGCAAGATGTGCATCCATATTTAAGTAAACAAATTAATACAAGCACACCGGCACCTAATGTGGGCATTAAGCACAATTCACCAAAGATGCTGGAAAAAATCGAGTGAAAAAACACCGACAAGACACCAAATATAGTTTCTACAGAAGTCACAAGGCCAAAGCTTATAACTTTAAAAAAGTAAGCTAACCCCCCACTTGAGGATGCATTAACAATAGTCTAAATGAACTCCCTAAAATTCCGAGGCACGTCTGTATTTAATAAAGCATACACCTCTGTGCGGGTGTTTGCTACATGAAGGACAAATGTTTCTCTAGCAGATGTAAGAGCAACCTCTTTTTGAAACAATAGTGCTCTTATAAGGCTCATTTGCTTGACTCTTCTTTCAAGGTCGGAATCGGCGGCCAGATGGAAACATCCAGCTTTCCATACAGAGGAGTAAACACAACTTTTTTTATAGCAAACCACACGTTCAGTTACCGTAATCATGTAAGCGATGCCATCTAACATCGCACAATAAGCCACACAGCTGAATCGGATCTCCAATAAGTGACCACTTCTAACTATTCTCATAGCACGCCCTGTGCTCTGATTTGACAGTGAGAGAGTGATTGCACCATAGTTTCTACTGCTAATCATTCTCAACATACACTACGAATACGATAAAACGGCGATAATTTTAACACCGTCCTTGATAATATGCCCCGAATTTCATAGCGGACCCTGCATTGCAAAATGCAATGCAGGGCACCGAACGAAGGGGCATATTATCAACAACATATGGCGATACATTATCGCCGCTTTTATCGGCAGGAAACTGCCGATAAAGTGGCGCTAATGGGCTTGATAATAGGCCCTTGTAAATTCCCATAGCAGGCCAGTTTCTGGTGTTAACCTGGGCTGCTATGAGAATTCACAAGGGCATATTATCAAGGCTGTTATTGCCGCTTTATCGGCAGTTTCCTGCCGATAAAACCGGCGATAATGCTTTGTCTTATGTTGTTGATAATATGGCCCGAAATTCGTTTTATTAATTTAATTGTTTACTTACCTACAATCATCCAGATTCCGTTGTTTATCACCCCCCACCCTGCCCCTCCCCCACCCCGCCTGTCCCACAGCAACAGGCTGTGTCTGGGCTTGATAATACGCCCTTGTTAATTCCCATAGAAGCCCATGTTAACACCAGAACATGGCCTTCTATGGGAATTAACAAGCCCATTTTGGCCGTTTTATCTGCAGTTTCCTGCCCATAAAACATCAATAATTTTAACACAGGTCCTTGATAATATGCCCGTCAGTGCCATATTATCAGTAAAGCGTGATACATTATCGCCGCTTTTATCGGTAGGAAACTGCCGCTAAAGCGGCGATAATGGGCTTGATAATAGGCCCTTGTAAATTCCCATAGCAGCCCAGGTTCTAGTGTTAACCTGGGCTCCTATGGCAATTCACAAGGACATATTATCAAGACCATTATCACCGCTTTACCGCCAGTTTCCTGTGATAAAAGTGGCGATACATTTAGTGATAATATGGCCCATAATCCCTTAATGTACTGAGACGCACAAACTGATCTTAAACAAAAAAACATAACAGCATGCATTATAGCAAAACACATTTACTACTATAAAACGTTTAACAACAGACGAATATAGGGGCATATTGTCAAGACAGGCGATAACATTATCGCCGCTTTATCTGCAGTTTTCTACCCATAAAGTGGCAATAATATTATCGCCTGTCTTGATATACCCCATAATTCCTTAATGCACAAAGATGCACCACACACATTCCCATACAACTTATCAACTCACCTTTCAAATTGATTTGTAGATTAAGAAGAATACCACTCACACAGTGGATATTCTTGTACAGAATCTCTCTCGTCTCGTTATAAGCAACAAAGATATAAACACATAAACTTGACAAATATCTGTAAAAGATTTATTTTGAATTCATTTTTCTTGCTTACGTACGCTTATGGAACAACTTCCGAAATTCGCACTGTACGCGCACAATAAATATAGCATACATCACTCATTTTTTACAATCACCGGACACCCCATCCACCAAGCCTCAAATACAACGTTCAAGACCGTAGGTAGAGCCCCAAATCCACCACGGTACCAGCCGTCTCCCTGCATCATTCGGGAGCCGGAATTATTTTGCTCAGAGAAACCACCTTACATACTGCTCTCTCAGATGAAAAACAATCTGCTTTCCTACTTCAAAAAGAACTCTCGCCCAACCATAGCAAACAGCAGACTTCCACAAATAGGCACCCTATAACACTACAAGAGCCGACCCTCAGAGACGGTGCTCCACAGGGGCATCAAAAGCTCAACAAAGGCCATCAAAGATTTTAAACTTGGACATCATTGTAAATCCCCCTAAGCAGTCCTACGGGATCAGGAAGTCCTATAGCAAATAGCAAACTTTTCCGATCAAACTACACACTCAATCTAAACACATATACAGATAAATAACAAATCACATTTATTCCCACATTAAATTCAAAACAAAACACATTAATATTGCTTGAACTTTTGCACCCTTTCCAACTGACAAAACTTTCAACGCTTCCTCCATTCCACAATCTGCCAGTTACCATAGAAACACTTCAGGGAAAACCTAACTCAACACACAGGTAAAAAGTTCATCATACACTGTTGCAAATTAAAACAGCAAGTATGCTTCACTTGAGAATATACCAGCTTATTTTATGTGACGTTCTTTGCTAACACTTATTCATAACAAATAAAAATCAGCCTTTTAAAACACAGAAACATACATCGTAGCTTAGTGCAGAATGTTCTGGAACAACTAATCAATCCTTTTCTTTTTTCAAAACTGCATGTTGTCCACCATTTTAGAAAAAATCTCACTTTTCAAACTGCCACTTCATTTACAGAGACCTTCATAGTGCATCCAGACCTCTCTTTAAGATGCTTACAGTGTGGATTCCCGAGGAGCCGGCATTGCTATTCCTCACAGAGAGCAGCTTACATGCTTACATTCTAATTTCAAACATGATTTCAACAGTTTGTTATACATTCTATAAAATAATATAGTACTGCACGCTAAAGCAGAAAAGTCAACACAATTATGATAAAATACAAAATAAAAAAAATATATATACTTCTACACTCAACAAACTCGTAACCAGAGTACACAGTTTAATTTAAAAAAACACCCTACCACAACTAGTTTTTCAAACGCACTGTACAATAAAATGCGTCACAAAATAGGTCACATACATGGTGACTCTATAACATCACATAGAAAAAAGAAGAACACTCCTACGCTATTAGGCAAATACAACAAAAGTACAAGGCCCAAACTGCCATTGTAGTGATTTCTTAGTTGCAGGTCTAGTTGTCAGATCGACACACACACTCACACATGGCTGATATACACCCACCTCACAGCCATTTAGCGCATCCGTCATTACACACGTGACCCTATCTATAAAAAAGACGGAGCGCACGTGTTGTACGACATTTTGGAGTTGTTTCCTAAGCACCGAACAAGGGGCCCACTACTACATGCGTTGTCTCTTTAGTCACTGAGTTAGTAGTGCCCGAAGCACTGAGCGGGTGAACAACCTGCGATGATGATGATGATGGGAGCACAAGTCTGTTGTGAGCCATAGAGGTATCAAGACTCGGCAATACGTATGAGACTTCTTTGATGAAAATCGTGACTACATCATGAAGAAACTTGTTTCCACAAAAGGTGAGCAGTGACACTTGAGTAAGCATCAGAAGGAGTCAAAGGGTTGTAGCTGACTACATACAAAAATGCAACTTAATATTTTAGACGAACGCACTCCGATATAATGTATTTATTTACATATTTAATTTTTTTTCCCAATAGCAGTAACGTTTTTATAATCGCTGAAATGTCCGGAATATATTCATGCAACTCACTTTACGATGACTAATCAAAATGTCCTTTTGTTTACTTCAGCAAACATTCTTCAGAAGCAACCACGACCGATCGAGCAACAGCAATGGAATTGTCTGCAACGTATTGAACATACTTTGACGTATAGCAGCAGATTTCAAGTCGAGTGGTGAACTCCGGTGACTGCACTGTTTATACAACGGTAAGCACAGAGGCCTAGATCTACAAAGCCTTCATACAATGCATTAGAAATAGGTCAGCATAACGGGCGTCAGTAACGCAGTAGGCACTACCATATAGACACCACTTGAACGCGGCACTATAACAAGTGAAATGTACCAAGTACACTGCACTCGTAAAACTGTAGTGTTACCTTTATTTGTGAAAGGAGACGGCCATATTATCAAGCCTTGGCGACAAAATTATCGCCACTTTATGGGCAGGAGAAAGTGCCGCTACAGTGGCGATAATGGGTTTGATAATATGCTCTATGGAATTCCAATCATCAAAGCTCATGTTAGATGTCCTTCACATCTAACATGAGCATCAATTGGAATTCCATAGAGCATATTATCAAACGCATTATCGCACTTTAGCGGCACTTTCCTACCGATAAAGTGGCGATAATTTTGTCACCCAGGCTTGATAATATGGCCCAGAGTGCGTAGTGTACAGCAGATTCTCTGTAAAATCAGATAGGTTACAACAGTCTGACAAACAGATCCACAACCTTATTACGGCACTTTTGAGTCACTTTTAACATGGGTAAAGTGACGCAAGGAGCTTTTAAATAAATGTCTGACTTTTCAAGAACAAATCCAGACTCTGCGACACAATTTTAATGTTGTTTTCTCTCTTTCTCTCTCTCACTCTCTGTGACATCATTTTTCTTTCTCTCTTAAACTTATAGACTCTGCTGTCTGCTTGCACATGTAGAACAGCCGAACTGAAGTTGTGAATTCCACTGGCCGAAGCGTTTGACCGCAGTGTTTATACAACGGTAAGCACAGAGGCCTAGATCTACAAAGCCTTCATAGCAATGCATTAGAAATAAGTCGGCATAACGGGCATCAGTAACGCAGTAGTCACTTCCATATAAACTCCACTTGAACGCGGCAGTATACCAGAACTGAAATGTACGAGTCACACTGCACTCGTAAAACCATAGAGTCACCAAAACTTGTAATGCTTCAGCTCATTTACTCACATCTACATCATTCTAAACTCTAATTTTCTTTTTTGATTTGCAGATTACCAATCCGACATCTTTTGGAGTCCAACAATTTGTTTATAATATTGTTTGTTGTTAAAGTTATTTTTCTAGTTGCTTCTAATATAGTTATAATTGAGTTTTTTTTACATTTATTGTTTTAATAAAAATTTATTTAAAAAAACTACATACGGTCCACAATAAAAATCCTGCCGATAAAATCGACGTTAATGTATCGCCTTTTATTCATAATATGGCCCATTGCTCTTTTTTTTATCAGTAAACTTAGGTGCATATTATCAAGGACCAGTGTTAAAATTATCGCCGTATTATTGGCAGGTAACTGCCGATAAAATGGCGATAATGACCTGGATAATTCGGCCTTCTTATTTCCCATTGAAGTCCATGTTAACACCAGAAACATAGGCCTCTATGGGAATTAACAAGCTTGTATTATCAAGCCCACCCTCCCAACATTAATTAAAAAAAACAGACAATGCAGGTACCCGGAGCTGGGAGAGAGGGAGGGAGAGCTCAAAACATATTTCTTTTTAAAAAGACCCGAGGGGTGCCGCTTCCCGAGACTGCGGGTAATAGGACCGTAACCCCCGGCAATACTTCAAAATAAAACCAGAGGAGTGCCGTTCCCCAGTGCTCGGGGCACCTTACAAGCCCTCCATATGGAAAGAAAATACCCCCTCGGGACCTAATGAATAAAACAGACTTCTAGTTTTTTTTTACTTTTTCCACAGCATACAAGTACTGCACAAGTACCCCGCCATTTTTTATTTAAGAAAATAAATAAAAATTGAGCCTAAAGATCCATGTACCACCCCCTGACCAAGACTATAAGCTCAGAATGTTTCTACCCTGCCCCCTTTCCTTATTTCTCAACATTATTTTACTGTTTTCTTGTGACTCTGCTCTCCCGACAAACAAGATGGCTGCCAACACTTCCTGGTGTGGAGTATTGACAACCAATCAGCATGCAGCTCGTGCTCGAAATTGTAAGATTTTCCGTACACCATGATTTTTCTTTTAAAAAATAATAAATACAAAATAGAGCCTAAACATCCATGTACGACCCCCTGAGCAAGCCTAGAGGTTCAGAATGTTCCTAGCCTGCCCCCTTCCCTTATTTCTCAACTTTGTATTACTGTTTTCTTGTAACTCTGTACTTTATTTTACTGTTTTCTTTAAATTGGTTCTACACAGTTGGCGAAGGAAAGGAGTTGTTAGGAATCCAGTCCTGCTTTATGGATGTACCAGATCGGAGCCAGAAGCAGCCAGAGAAGCGGGAACGGAGGACGCTGAAGAAACCGCTGCACCGAAAAACGCCAAAAACGCTCTGAAAGCCCCAACTGCTCCAGCGGCTGATAGGCCGAACTCCCTACATTGGGGCCGTTGCCGGTTTGCCGCGAGTTGTGTCCCAAGGGCTGCACGTGTCACTTTTAGCACGGCGGGATCCGTGAGTCGTGCTACCAACGCGGCCAATGCCGCTTGTGTCTCGGCAGCCTGAGAGCGTGACTGTGGCAGTGGCAGAGGCAGAGGCAAGTGGAGGATCAGCAGAGGATTGGCAGTGGAGAAGCAGAGGTGTGCTGTGCGGCTAGGAGCTTTCCGGAGCTTACCGGGCTTCTGGAGGCTTCTGGAGACTTACTGACTTACTGATAGGAGTCTCAAGATCTCCACTCCACTCCACTCTGCATTTCATCCTTCCATGAAGCAAAGATGAAGCACTGCTGGTTGAAGGAACACGGCAATCGCCGCCTGATTGGAAGGAGGCCTCAGCAGTTGTGTAATGCGGCAGAAGCCACCTGTGGAAAGCGGAATTTGAACGCTGCCTTTGCTGCTTGTGAATCATGGCAGAAGCCGCCTGTGCAACACGGCAAAAGCCGCCGGAATTGAACGCGGCAGAAGCCGCCTGTGGAGCGCGGCTACCGCTGCCCGGATTTTGGACGTGGCCATTGCCGCTTGGGAATCGCGGCAGAAGCCATCTGTGCATCGCGGCAGACGCCGCCAACTGTAAAACGCGGCCTCGGCCACCTGTGTATATCAGCAGACACCGTCAGGATCTGGTCGCGGCCCCTCTGCAACCTCTAAAAACCTTCTGTCTGCTTACACTGCGGTGAGACCAGAGCAGCTGATCGTAGAGCAACCAAGCAGAGGAGCTAAGGAGCAGAGACAGTGGTGCACGCCAGCGGAGCCGGGTGCAGCGTGCCGCGTGCTGTGTGCCGTGCTGTGCCACGAACCGGTGCCGAGGAGACGAGCTGGTCTGCGAGCCGGTCTGCGAGTCGTCTCCGGACCCGGGTCCATGTTGACATTTTACCGAGTCCGAGCCCGTGTCTGAGGCCGAGGCTGGACCGCGGCAGGAGCACGGGTCAGGGGGGCTGAGTTAGAGCCCACAATCAGAGAGCGGCGAATCGAGAAACCCAGCGGCAGTGGCACACACCGGCATACACCGGCATTTATTGAGAGGCCTTTTAGCGGTCACAGCCAGGAGCAAAGCCGTGAGGAGCAGGGAATGGTGAGGGGGCGGTGGAGGCAACGGGCGCTGAGACTCGTGAGACTTGTGGGAGTTCAGGAGCAACTCTAGGTTGGTCTATGGTGGCAGAGTGGCCTAGCCCTGCCCCGTCTATCCCGGCCCGGACTCACCTCACCACTCTCGCCGCTTTCACCTCGCCTTCACCCCGCTTCATTATTATCAAAAACTCTCTGAGAAGGACATCGAACGTCTTGGCAGTTCTGCCCAGTACTCCCTCATTTTACATCATTTTCCCTTCCTCCCTCCTCTAACAAGATCTCCAGAGCTGCCATTTTATCGGCTGCCCACTGTCATATTAGGACAACATCTGCACATCTGGAAAGAGCGTTGACGAGCCATAAAAAGCAGCAAAGAGCTGACAGCGCAGGAGGGAGGATACAGTGACAATCAACAATTTAACCACAGACTTGACTCGTCCAGCTAAGCTAGCAATTCAATAAGGCATCTAAGCAACTAGTTTACAGGCCCTTGAACTTGCAAACCAGATAATAAGAAGAACCAATCAAACAATAATACAAAGGGGCGACACTTCCAGTTTATATCCCACCACAATTAATCTAATTGATCTTGCAGGTAGCAACAACTGCCGGTCTTTAGCCCCCCTGCGGTACAATGAGATCGGGGAGGACGCGAAGGAACCCACCACAACCAACGAAATGGAAATCAAAAATCAAATCAGTAACCAATAACTCTAATAGTAACACAGTTAGTTCTCCAAAAACTACTTTAATCCCTCCAATGTATTCAATTTTTGGAACCATGAATCACACGGGCAAATTTTCATTCTTGAAAGATCCCGTTACAGCAATCTATACAATGCCAGCAACTCCAAATGGTCTACAAAAACCTTTAACACCGAGTAAAGTGAATACGCAAACAGTACATATTTCATTTACCGCATCAAAACTAAATACAACCTTAGTAAATGGTAATGGAAAAAGAGAATTAGGCAGATGCACATCAATGGCACAAGATGCCCACTCGTCCATAACCCAAGGAAATAATAATAAACATCTGATCCAAACACAAGCTCAAGTTCACATGGAAGCTGGAATTCAAGACCAGGTGCAAGACCAATACACGTACAAAACGCTGTTAGGCTCCTCCAAAAGGACAATGAATAGCTCTGCGGAAAATTCACAAACAAATGCCTCGTTAAACACAAGACAAAAGCAAGCAATAGGGTCAATTACACCCCCAGTAACACCAACAAGCGATATAAACCTAGAGCAATTAGGGGTGGTCAGCCCCCCAGGAACTGGCAATGACCAGCGATGCATTACACCGGGCATTAGGGTCTCACCGGGCATTAGGGTCTCTGGACAGGAAGTAGGGCCGCCATATTGGGGCTGCTGCCTTGCAGTGCGCCAATCCACTCAGCGCTCTAGTTCTCCGAGGGGAGAACGAGGAGGCTATATTTAAAGCTCGCTTCCTCCGCGCAGTGGGGACGCGCAGCGGCGGCGCCTGACTCGCGCCTGAGTCAAGCCAGAGTCCTGCCCGTCTGCGCCCGTCAGCGTCCCGGAGGCGTTTCGGGCGGCGGGTGGGGCTCTGTTCTTCTAGTATGTGTAAATCTGGCACACTTTTGGTGCGGTACACATGTGAGGAGCTGCGCTCTTTGAATTATAGGGAGAGTTGTTGCTGTTCTGTCTTTCCGGGCCGCCATAGGGGTAAGTCTCGTTGCCCGGGTTGTGGTTGGCGTCCTAACCGGGCTTTGTCTTCAACCCC